>NC_137173.1:15000-4815000 GCF_951804945.1 Podarcis cretensis | reverse complement strand
CGTCAGAGGCAGCCGCAGCCTCAGAAGTAGCACATGCTTCACCCAAAGGGGATGTTTCAATCCAAGTCCTGGTTGATATCCCGCCTGGGGCAAGGAGATGTGGGACTCTTTCAGATTTCCGTAATTCAGAGGATCACAGCTAGAGCCTCTGGAAGCCAGAAAGGCTTTGGTGTAAAGCTTGCCAGACATTCAGTCTGCCGTTCCAGAGCAGTGCCTGTATGAGAAAGGCAGAGCAGTAGCAGCTACATGCAGTTTTAAAAACAGGGCTGGAATACATCTCATCGCTGCATGGAGCTTAGAGATTAGTGGGCAGGTACAGAATTCAGCACCTAGGAAATCTCCGCGTTCTTTTTCCAAAGCAAGTTTCTTCCTCTTTTCACTTCTTTTGTTCTTGCTCATTTTCCCAAGGATCTGGGTTGCTCCCACTGAGGAGAAGAAGGAATTGGCTCAAGGGAGTGCCGTCTGAACCACAGATTATAGAATTGTAGACTTGGAAGAGACCCCAATGGTCATCTATATTTCAGATATTAATATTCTGCAGTTTGAAGCAACTGGAAGCATAAGAATGGGCTCCTTTTGGAAGAAATAATTGTCCAGATCCATGAAAATACTATTTGGCTTTTACTTGCAGAAATTTTGTTATAAGAAAAGCTGCTCCTATTCCCTTATGGGGTACCCAAGAGCCCGTATAGATTTCTTGTGTAGGTTCTCCATCAGTAGGAGAAAAGAACAGAGGCCAAACAGAGAATATTGAGAAGCAAAGCAGATGGCAGAAAGTGAGGAGGAATTAAAGAACCTTTTATTGAGGGTGAAAGAGGAGAGTGCAAAATATGGTCTGAAGCTCAACATCAAAAAAACGAAGATCATGGCTACTGGTCCCATCACCTCCTGGCAAATAGAAGGGGAAGAAATGGAGGCAGTGAGAGATTTTACTTTCTTGGGCCCCATGATCACTGCAGATGGTGACAGCAGCCACGAAATTAAAAGACGCCTGCTTCTTGGGAGAAGGGCAATGACAGGCCTAGACAGCATCTTGAGAAGTAGAGACATCACCTTGCCAACAAAGGTCCGTATAGTTAAAGCTATGGTTTTCCCAGTAGTGATGTATGGAAGTGAGAGCTGGACCATAAAGAAGGCTGATCGCCGAAGAATTGATGCTTTTGAATTATGGTGCTGGAGGAGACTCTTGAGAGTCCCATGGACTGCAAGAAGATCAAACCTCTCCATTCTGAAGGAAATCAGCCCTGAGTGCTCACTGGAAGGACAGATTGTGAAGCTGAGGCTCCAGTACTTTGGCCACCTCATGAGAAGAGAAGACTCCCTGGAGAAGACCCTGATGTTGGGAAAGATGGAGGGCACAAGGAGAAGGGGGCGACAGAGGACGAGATGGTTGGATAGTGTTTTCGAGGTTACCAGCATGAGTCTGACCAAGCTGCGGGGGGCAGTGGAGGACAGGAGTGCCTGGCGTTCTCTGGTCCATGGGGTCACGAAGAGTCGGACACGACTAAACGACTAAACAACAACAACAACAAAAGTAAGCATGATCTTTATTAAACTGTTGCAACAGGGTGCTCACCTCCATGTGCAGGAGGGGGGAGGAACCCAGAACATTGGTGTGCAAGCTCTTATATAGACTTTTGAAATTGCCCACCCTGTAGCCCAAGACCACCCTCCTGAAACATCATACATACGTCACAGAAGGGGGCAGTCTACAGCAGAAATCCTGTTTGCCAGGACCTGATAATGCTTACTGATTGCTGATAATGCTCACTGATTCCTTTTACCTGGGCATCCTGGCCATTCTTTTGTGATGGTAAATACTCAGTTCCTGAATCCAGGTCACAGGCTCACCCTGTTCCTACACAGATACGCCCTTAAGACAGGATTTGTGAGCAAAGAGACAATGAAGAGGTTTTCCCATTTCCTTCCTCCTTGTAGAGAAATATTTGAGGTCAATTTGGGAGAGTCAAAATGGTTTCAGGACTGTTTTCCTGTACTGTTTCAGACATGTGGTTTATATATTTATGTATGTGTTTGCCCAGTACATTTATGAACATTTGTTTTATATCTTAGACCTTATAATTCTCATAACACTTTCTTCATAACACAATTAAAGCATCAAATGTACATCAAAAAATATCCATAGAATAGCTTGTGTTGCCCAGAACAGGCTCAGCATCTTAGAAAATATGAAATAATCCAAACAGACCCATAAGCAAAGGTCTCTCTCCTTCAGCACCCATTTTGCCTGGAGCTGATTTCCTTGAGAGCTTCATTTGCATCTTCACTCCACAAAGTCTTGAGAAAAAGGGATCAAGGACTACTCCCTTCAAAATGGAGATTTGCAACCAAATACCACCACCAACTGATCTAAGGTTACTCACGTATTAGCTAGCAGGAAACAACAACAGTTAATTATCAACTAGTTGAAGCTCAGACACAGCTCTTTTTGCTTTTAATATAGCCCCATGGAAAATTGCCATGTTAAAACCTTTTCACCAATACACAGTCCAACTTCAGTGTCAAATAAACCAGTTTCTCCAGTGAAAAAGGGACGTCCTAAGGAAAAGAGGGACATTCCGGGATCAAATCAGAAACCGGGATGGCTTCTCTAAATCAGGGACGTCCCTGAAAAATGGCGGCACTCGGAGGGTCTGAACCTGTGATGTTTCAGCTCTGTCATGCTACCTGAGCATCAGCTGCAGCAAGGCATGCTGGGAGTTGCCCCTGCAAAGGGAGGGGGCTTTTCCCTTTTCTTTGAGATTCATGGCAGTGTAGGAGTGTGAAGTGAGATTTAAAAAACGAAAAACACCCAGCAGCTGAGCTGGATTCTGTTCCCATCCAGGCTGTGTCAAAAACCCACCTGTTTATTTTCTCCCTTTTAATTGCCAGCTCGGGAAGCGGCCTGATTTGTGCAGTGAAAGAGCAAGGGTCGAATCCGAGGCTGGTGCTAATTGCAGAACATTTCTTGGCTGCCTTCAGCTCCTGCCACGTGGGGCCGTTTGTCGCCAGAGTTCAGCGAAACGCTTTGGAGGCCGGGGCCTAATGGAAGGCGACGCGTTGCCGACTCCTTTGGAGAAGGCTGAGCCTCAGGTGCCCACAGAGGAGAAACCTCTCTGCCTTTTAGATCGGGAGTGAAGATGTTGGAGAAGGAAATGACTGCCTTTCTGATTTTGGGCTGCTCTGAGATCCTTCAGGCATGTGCCTGAGTTCTTGAAGGAGCAGCAGAGCTGGCAAGTTGAGATATTTTGCTTGCCTCTGAGGCAAATATGCCCATTTTGGTTCCTCTCAGTTTTAAGTCTGGCTCTCAACATCAGCTGCAAATTTTGAGAAACGCAAGATCTCGTGAATATTCAGGAGCATTTCACATCCAAACATGCATACCTTTTCACACCATTGCCTCATCTGCCCATTACCGCAGAGCAATTCATCCTAATGCAATGCACTTTTCTATGTTCTTTGCATATGCATTCTGCACACAGTTTACCCTGTCGAGAGTTTTTCTATATACATTATTTATGCGTGCAGCATTGCAAAATTTGGAAAAGTGTGAATACCAAAGGAGAGTGGCGTCGCATATCGGGAGTGAGAATGACGGAAAATTGCTTTCAAATACAAACTGAAGCAATTTTCCCACCAATTCCTACTGTTTCAGCCTCATCCTTTAAGAGAGCTGCATACCAGCAGATGTTTGCAGTGAGAGATTTTGGGGTGCTCCTCTTTGACCCAAAGGGTGCTTAAGGCAAATACCCCCCCAAAAGTAGTTTATGATGACCTTTTTTTATTCAATAATAATAATAATAATAATAATAATAATAATAATAATTTATTATTTATACCCCACCCATCTGGCTGGGTTTCCCAAGGCACTCTGGGCAGCTTCCAACAGAATATTAAAATACAATAATCTATTAAACATTAAAAGCTTCCCTAAACAGGGCTGCCTTCAGATGTCTTCAAAAAGTCTGGTAGTTGTTTTTCTCTTTGGCATTTGGTGGGAGGGTGTTCCACAGGGTAGGCGCCACCACCGAGAAGGCCCTCTGCCTGGTTCCCTGTAACTTGGCTTCTCACAGAGAGGGAACTGCCGGAAGTCCCTCAGAGCTGGACCTCAGTGTCCGGGCAGAACGATGGAGGTGGAGAGGCTCCTTCAGGTATACTGGGCTGAGGCTATTGAGGGCTTTAAAGGTCAGCACCAACACTTTGAATTGTGCTCGGAAATGTACTCGGAAATGTCCTGGGAGCCAATGTAGGTCTTTCAAGACCAGTGTTATGTGGTCTTGGCGGCCGCCCCCAGTCACCAGTCTAGCTGCCGTGTTCTGGATTAGTTGTAGTTTCTGGGTCACCTTCAAAGGTAGCCCCACATAGAGCGCATTGCAGTAGTCCAAGGGAGAGATAACCAGAGCATGCACCACTCTGGCGAGACAGTCCACGGGCAGGGAGGGTCTCATCCTGCGTACCAGGTGGAGCTGGTGGACAGCTGCCCTGGATACAGAATTGACCTGTGCCTCCATGGACAGCTGTGAGTCCAGAATGACTCCCAGGCTGCGCACCTGGTCCTTCAGGGGCACAGTTACCCCATTCTGGACCAGGGAGTCCTCCACACCTGCCCATCTCCTGTCCCCCCAAAACAGTACTTCTGTCTTGTCAGGATTCAACCTCAATCTGTTAGCCGCCGTCCATCCTCCAGCCGCCTCCAGACACTCACACAGGACCTTCACCGCCTTCATTTACCCACAGTGAGAACAGGACGCAGGATTAGATGAGCCATTGGCCTGATCCACCAGCCTCTTCTGATGCTCTTACATTTTCTGAACCCTGAAGAGACCCTGCCAGTCAGAGTAGACAATATGGAGTGAGATGGACCAAAAGAGTCCAGCTTGGTATAATGCAGTTTCCAGGGTTCCTTACTGGCCGAGAGCCCCATTAATCACTGCTGTGCTTCTGATCATAAATACATACATGATGAATGCTTTCCCAGGAGTGTGAAAACAGCTGACGGCAGCAACCTGGAAGGAAATGGGGAGAGAAGGCAACAGAGCCCTGGATAAATAATGGGATTCAAACACCAGCCGTCTCGCCCGCTTTGATTCATTCTAATGAGGACGCTCAGGTCGATAAATAAGCAGGACTTGAGGGATGTGAGAAAAGTGCTTTTCTGAGCTGCGACTGGGGGGAGAGGAGCGAGGGGACTTCTCTGCATGGCAGGCCCTGCTTCAGGATACGTCCTTCGAGGAGAGATAATGGAGGTGCCTGATTACCTCTAATTCCTCTCCTCCCTGCTGCAAATGTACCGGGGGTTTAATAAATGCAACATTTAGGAACCTGCCTGTTCATCTTTCAATTAAGAGATCCCTTCAGCAGAAGAAGGGAAGAGTAGGAAGAGACGAAAATAAAGATAATTGCCTAGATGGTAGGTTGACATGTGTTCTCTTTTTCTGGGACATGTCTTACTTTTTCAGAATTAAAAATTTCTGTTCGTGTGGATTTTTAAAATTTGGCAAAATGTCCTTTTTTTCTTTTTTCTTTGGCTTACACTAACTCAATATTTTTTTTAAAAAAAATAAACAAATCCCACCCCTCACCGTTTTCATGAATGAAGTGGGAGCGTTCCGCAGTGCACTCTTCCCAATAAGGAGTTGCAGCTGTGGTCATGTGGGTCTTTGTAGTTGCAACGCCCACAGCTCTACTCCTGCGGGCTCTTTAAAGCAGGCATAGGCAAACTCGGCCCTCCAGATGTTTTGGGACTCCAGTTCCCATCATCCCTGGCCACTGGTCCTACTAGCTAGGGATGATGGGAGTTGTAGTCCCAAAACATCTGGAGGGCTGAGTTTGCCTATGCCTGCTTTAAAGTTAAGAACATTGCTATTAGCAATCTACCATAGGGTTACCAGACATCCCTGGATTTGCGAATAAGTCCCTGGACAAATTCCATCCCCGGAATGTCCCCGGATTTCATCTAATGTCCCCGGGAAACGCAGCAACGGCAGTCTCAGGAGCCCGGAGCAGTTGGCTCTGGCTGGCTTCAGGAGCTGCTCAGAAGTCCCCATATGACGGTGGTGCAGGGGCTCAAAGATGCAGCTTCCGGGCTGCCTCCACCTTCCCTGACCCCAGCAACTAAGCTGTGAAGGGAGGACTATCAGAACAGCCTCCAAACTCCTACTTGCGCGCAAGCGGGGCGGGGATCTCTCAGCTGTGAAGGGAGGCTTCACGCTGCCTATCAGAGCTTGTGTGCAAGTAGGAGGGGATAGGGACCTCTCATTTAGGTAACGGGAAGCCTCCCTTACCAGCCGAGGGATCCCTGCCCCCTCCCACTTTCACGCAAGTAGGAATGGGATTGGGGCTGCTCTGGAAGGTAGGGTGAAACCTCTCTTCCCTCTGCCACTGCCATCGCTGCGGCATCAACATCCCGAACATGGAGTATTTATTTATTTATTTATTTATTTATTTATTTAAAGTGTCCCCGGATTCATTGAAAAAAAAAATCTGGTAACTTTAATGACAATTAATACCAAGGAGGTTCATAGAGTATGAGAGAGGAATCTCCTCAGGAACTTTCCCTGATTGCTATCTGCCTAAGTCAGCGGTCAGCAAACTTACTGCGCCTCGGGCCAGTGTCTCCAGCGCCGATTGCACAGCGGGCTGGAGGGCGGGGGAGTGGGTGCCCATATGCATGCGCACACATTATTTCCAGCACACTTCCGGGTTGGAGGAGCACTAGAAATCGCTTGTGCGCATGTGCATGGGCCTCCTCCAACCCGGATGTGCACCAGAAATTAACACTTGCGCATGCACACAAGCTATTTCCAGTGTTCCTCCGACCCGGAAGTGGGCAGCCGTGCAGCGCAGCGCAGGTAAGAGCGGGCAGTCACTGGGCGGGGGTCACTGCAGGCCGGATAAATGAGTCCCTCGGGCCTTATCCAGCCTGCAGGCCTTAGTTTGGGGATCCCTGGCCTAAGTGTTCTCAGGCAAGGGGGATTAAGGAGGCAGAGGAAATATTTAGAGTATTTAGGAGTGCCGACATGGTTTTTAGCTTGCTCTCCTGTACTATTTTAGACACTGTTTTAGACAAACTTAGTTGGTCACTAAGGTGCTATTGGACAATTTTTTAATGTATTTCAACTGTGTCAGACCTACCTGAATCTATTTTAGACACGTGGTTTACAAACTTATATATGTGTGTTTACCTTGTGCAGTTATTAACATTTATTCTATACTTGAGACCTTAGAATTCCCATAACACTGGAAAACACAGGAGAGAAGACTTCCGGGTTAGCGCCAATGACTAATGGCGGATTCCCTCTGAGCTCCGGAGGGATCGGCTCCGCGGGATTGGGTCTTACCGCTGCGGCGAAGCGGGGACCCTCAAAAAATCACAGGCGGGTGAAGCCTGTGAGCGTGGGGACTCGGCGGGCACCATTTGCGCCCCCCAAGCCACGAAGGAGCCTTTTTAAAGGCTCCGGAACGGGACGGGGTGAGCGGCGCGGTGCTGAGAGTTGACTGCTTCTCCCTCGGAGTGAAGCCGCACAGCCGTTTGTCGGAGAGCGCTGACTTCTTCTTGTGAATATTTGGACTCTAAAGCAACAACCCGTGAGTAGTACGGAAATTGGAACTTTAAAGAAAATTTTCTTTTTTAAATTCGGTACGATTGGGGAAGGTCTAAACAGGAAGTCAGCCTTCCCTCTCTGTAAACAACTTAAAGCAAAGGACCTGCCAACTAAGGTCGAGGAGAATTTTTCTTCTTTTTTCTTGTAAAAGACTTTAATTTCACGATTTGGCACTATAAGAATTTTATTGGAGGCAGGGGAGCCTGCAGAAAAAGATATAAATTTGGGAGCGAAAGCGCCACCCCCCCGGACCCGGGAGTGTTCCGCGAGAGCCTGGTGATGAGGTATAGAAGATCTTGACAGCTGTCAAGTTAGCTGTCAAGACGCAAAAAGAGGACTTTGTTTCTGTTGCTTCTGCTGGTTACATTTTGTTACAATCTGCTCCTGAAAAATGAGGGGTTGATACAAACTAACTGGACTTTTGGATTTGTTCTGAAAGGAACATCAAGGAACTAAAACTCCCCTAGAGGGGGTTTTGGGATATTACAAAGAATGGCTGGAGGAGGAAAAATACAAGCTGAACTGAACAGAGCATTTGTTCTCTTGGGAAAGTTGCAAGGTCAAATTGATGTTTTGGCTACAAATGCTATTGCTTTGGATTTAACAGTGAATACCTTCATTGAATTTGACAAGGACAAGGATCTGACGCAGGAAGCCTACTTAACTGGACAAATAGAGAAATCTGAGAGCCTTGAGAATTTGGAGAAGGAGATATATGTTGTTCCTGAAGAAAAGGAAGGGGGAGCTGTAATTTTGCAGATGTTAAAGGAGAGCTGTAATTTGAGGCCTGACATGATGGCAATAAAGGAAAATAAAAACCTGATGTGGAAAGCCTGGCCTGAATTGGAGAGTGAAAAATGGAGGGATCTCCTTATGTGGAGATCTGAAGACCTAAGGATTACAAACTTGATCAAGGTGGAAGTTGGAGCTTTGGGGACATTTGGATTTGAAAGGAGTATGAAACAAGATCTGGAATACCCCATAGGCTTCACCTTTAAGTATGAAGGCCTGGATGGAAGAAAAGTGGATCCTGTTGGGCCGGAGCTTCCCCGAGATTTGGTTTTCAATATTAAGGACTATCAAAAAGACTGGCAGAGAGGAAGTGAGAGAGAATTAAGAGCCTCGGACTTGAGATCTCCAGGCTGATTGTAGATTGAGACTGATGGATACATGTTGGGGACTGGAACCGGGAAGGGGGCATGGGTGGAATAGAAATTGGGAACTCAAAGGGTATATAATTATAATTTGTTTTTCTTTTTGTTTTGTTATCTGTATGAAAATTGGGAAAATTTGTGGAAGGGAACTTTGGTCGACCTTAGAGAAATGGTTTAAGAATAAGTATTGATGTATAAGTTTGGATGAGAGTTAAGATTGAATAAAGTAAAAGTGGTTTTTAAGATGAATTAAATTAAATGAAAATAAGGTTGGAAGGATATAAAGGGGAAATGATTAGATATAGAGGATTAAGCAAAAATGAATCGAGGAAATGGATGAAAGAGAGAAAGTAAAATAATAACATATTAAAATAAATTATTAAGTTAAAAAATAAGGGAAAGGACTTGCTGAAATAAAAATTTGAATTTGAATACAGAAAGGGGAGGTGTGGGGAGGTCAAGAAAATAAGTAAAAGGGAAGTTGTCATGCAAAGGATTTTAATTGCTTTTTTCTTTTTTCTTTTTTAATGATTGTATTCTTTCTGTGTATTTTTCTGTTTTGTGTTGTATTGTGTATTTTTTTTGTTTTTTGTTTTTTGTATGTTCTCTTTGTAATCTTTAAAAAATCTGAATAAATATTATTATATAAAAAAAGGAAAACACAGGAGAGAAGAGTTGCTAGAATCCTGCTTGTGAGGTTTTGCATTGGCCCCTGCGAGAACAGGATGCTGGACTAAATGGGCCATTGGCCTGATCCTGCATGCCCTTCTGATGTTATGTTGTACAACCACAAAGAGGCACCTGAAGATTTGCATCTCACAAATTCGTTTATCGACTACAAACCCATTTAATTCTTTGGCAGCCCCCATAAAATGTACTGAGTGGAGAGATCTAGTGGCCCCTGCAAAGGACAGGACTTTAAATACAAGCTGCCCAACTGAGACGTTCTGACTTTTCCGGACTGGGGTTTTTCCTTGCTGCTTATTTGGAAGAGAGAAAGAAAGAGTTGCGAACTGCCCACACCCCTCTCCTAAATGACATGGCTTTGATCCTGCGGCTTTCAAGGGGAAATCATCTCCGATAGCGAGTTCCATGGAGCTAGCAGAAGTACGTTGGAAGTCAAGGAGTTGGAACACCTTCTCTGTAGCGAACAGCGGTAGCCTTTGAGGCTTTGAGGCTTAGATTCAAAAGACGCCTCTCTATAGGGGCTTTTGCAAATTTATCGAGGGGGAAACTTCCCTCCCACTCGTATCGCATTGGAACTCAGAGTCACCAAATAGAAGCGGCAGGAGATGGCCCTTCGCCAACCTGGCGCCCTCTGTGTGTTCTGGACCACAAACCCCGTAAGACCACCAGGTGCCCTAATGGTAAAGGTAAAGGTAAAGGTACCCCTGCCCGTACGGGCCAGTCTTGACAGACTCTGGGGTTGTGCGTCCATCTCACTTAAGAGGCCAGGGGCCAGCGCTGTCCGGAGACACTTCCGGGTCACGTGGCCAGCGTGACATCACTGCTCTGGTGAGCCAGAGCCGCACACGGAAACGCCGTTTACCTTCCCGCTGGTAAGCGGTCCCTATTTATCTACTTGCACCCGGAGGTGCTTTCGAACTGCTAGGTTGGCAGGCGCTGGGACCGAGCAGCGGGAGCGCACCCCGCCGCAGGGATTCGAACCGCCGACCTTTCGATCGGCAAGCCCTAGGCGCTGAGGCTTTAACCCACAGCGCCACCTGCTTCCCAGGTGCCCTAATGGGAAACCCACAAATAGGACGCGGGTACATGAGGGCTTCTCCTCACCTATGGTTTCCAGCAACTGGGGTTCGGAAACATTGAGAGCTTTTAATCTCAGGGTTGTGGGTTCGAACCCCACGTTGGGGAAAAGATTCCTGCATGGCAGGGGGTTGGACTAGATGACCGCCAGGGTCCCTTCCAACTCTATGATTCTGTGACCGTGCAAGTTGTTACAGAAATGACGGGGGGGGGGGCACATCTTTAAGATCGGGTTTCCGTCTCCCCCCTTGTTATGTACTGAGTTGAATAGGATCCAAAAGGCAGCAGTCTGATTGGTCCTAGGACAATAGGATTCAGAATGCAGCAGTCTGATTGGTCCTAGAACAATAGGGTCCAGAATGCAGCAGTCTGATTGGCCCACTGGAGCCACCCAATCCAGCTCCAGGTGGAAGTGAATCCGCAACCTGATTGGCCTACAGGTGAATCCCGGAATTAGCCAATCATGTGGGGCCCATTGTGTAAATAATGTATATAAAGCAGACATTCTGGGGGAACTTCCATTCCTCCTCACCACTATGAGCTGAATAAAGAGCATGAAATCCACTCTTGACTCCGAGTATATTTCACCCCTTTACTCTTAAGCCCCGGGATGATGAGCCCAAGCCCTTCTCGCCATCAGTCGCACAAGCACAACACACACATCTTTTGATTGCCTAAAGTTGTTGCAATGTTACAAATATGCCTGAATGTATCCTTTCGACTTGACAGCTCAGGGAAGATACCTAACTTTATAAATTCATAGAAAACCCATGGTTTAACCAATTCTCCTTATCCCAACGCTATTTTAACCCTTAAAGAAAGGTCAATTTGGGCTCCACTTCCCTCCTTGAACCAAGAACTGGGAAGTCACGTGGGCAGCAGAAACAGGGCATCCCGCCATAATTCCCCAAGCTTGAGAGCACGTCCCCAGACAAGTCCCGAGGGCAAGGAGATGTAAAGAGTTTTATTGTTCTTTCAGTGATGGGTACCTTCAGAGGTTGGGACGCGGGTGGTGCTGTGGTCAAACCACTGAGCCTCTTGGGCTTGCCGATCAGAAGGTCGGCAGTTCGAATCCCCACCACGGAGTGAGCTCCCATTGCTTTGTCCCAGCGCCTGCCAACCTAGCAGTTTGAAAGCACGCCGGTGCAAGTAGATAAATAGGTACCGCTGCAGCAGGAAGGTAAATGGCGTTTCTGTGCGCTCTGGTTTCCATCATGGTTGTGCCAGAAGCGGTTTAGTCCTGCTGGCCACATGACCCGGAAAGCTGTCTGCGGTCAAATGCCAGCTCCCTTGGCCTGAAAGCAAGATGAGAGCCGCAACCCCAGAGTCGCCTTTGACTGGACGTAGCCTTCCAGGGGTCCTTTACCTTTTACCTTTACCTTTACCTAAGAGGTGTTGGGAAAGGTGTCTGATAAAGTGGCCTAATGTTGAACTTGTGTAACCCTTGTATACCCCTCCCCATTTGTGACATGCTAGTGATGTAGTGAGTGGACACGGGTGGCGCTGTGGTCTAAACCACAGAGCCTAGGGCTTGCTGATCGGGAGGTCGGCAATTCGAATCCCCGTGACGGGGTGAGCTCCCGTTGCTCAGTCCCTGCTCCTGCCAACCTAGCAGTTCGAAAGCACGTCAAAGTGCAAGTAGATAAATAGGTACCGCTCCGGCGGGAAGGTAAACAGTGTTTCCGTGCACTGCTCTGGTTTCGCCAGAAGCGGCTTAGTCATGCTGGCCACATGACTCGGAAGCTGTACGCCGGCTCCCTTGGCCAATAAAGCGAGATGAGCACCGCAACCCCAGAGTCGGCCATGACTGGACCTAACGGTCAGGGGTACCTTTACCTTTACCTTTTTAGTGATGTAGTGATGATGTATCAATGATGCTGCTCAGAGTGTATTCTGGGGGAAAGAGGGAAGTTTTAAAAGGGGATGTCTACTCATGTTTGGGGTTCTTGCTCTGTGTGGGGACCTGTTGTGCAACAATAAATATCGTGGTCTACTGAGCGCTGTCTTGCTCCAAATTACTTGGCTGGAACTTCCTTCTTTTAGTGACTGCATGGACCCGTGGGGGACTTGCACCTCGATGAGCTGGACTGTTGAGTAGTCTCTCACCCCAGAATTTCTCCTTCACAAGGCAAAGCATAGTCATCAGGGCTAGAAGGCCTCAATATCTCTCTCCTCCTCCATCAATGGCTCTGATCTTCATGGAGTCTCTTACTTGTTCTTCTCTAAACTCAAAAGCCCCAGACCTTTCTTTGCAGGGCAGTCTTTCCACCCCCCCCCCTCGATCATTTTAGTTGTCCTTCTCTGACCCTTTCCCCAACTCTACAATATCGTTTTCAAGGTGAGGTGGCCGGATGGAGCCTTGGTCTGATCAGAACAGCCCTTTCTGGTGCTTGATTTCTCTGCACAATCCACCCTGAATCCCCAAGAAATTGTGAGGAGAGATTATTCCTAATAAACACCAGCAAAGGAGCAGGGTGGGAGGGGCAGGGCTGGGAGCGAAGCCGTTAGGCTGATGAGGAAACGAGGGCTAATTAATGCTCAGGCTGTCTCTCGGCAAGAATTGAAACCTAATTAAGTGTGCTGGGCGGCCGCGGGTTATCGGGAACGGTGCTGTGCTCACCCGGCACTGCCTCCAGCATGTTTTGCAGCCCCTGCATCCTTGGCAAACATCTTCAGGATTGACAGCTGCCAACCCAGCCAAGGCAGCCGAGCAAGTTCTGGTCCAGGGGCTCTTGGGAAACTTCCCCATAAAGCAGGGCTGGCCCAAGACAAAATGGCCCGCCGAGCCATGGAATAAGGGGTGAATGAAGATCTACTGATCTGATGCCCCTGTGAAAGTAATAATAATAATAATAATAATAATAATAATAATAATATTAATGGGCAACCAAGAATTCTGCAGCACCATAAAATGTAAGGCTCCAGTTCCCAAACCTTTTTCTAGCCACTTTGGTTCCAGCCCAAAAGTAGGGCCTGGTGAGCATTTAAGGTTCCCAACCCTAATTTGCAGGTTGCCATCTGATGGGATTTTATTCTGACCCTGATCTGATTTTACGATGTATTTTAATTGATTGCCTGATTTCATGTTAATGTGTTGTACACTTGATGTTAGCCGCTCTGAGCCCGGTTTTGGCCGGGGAGGGCGAGGTATTATTATTATTATTATTAATAATAATAATATCTCAGAGCCTCCAAGTGTCCCTATTTTCCAGGGACAGTCCTGGATTTACAGAAGCTGTCGCAGTTTCCGATTTGAGCCTTCACTGGAGGTTTTTAAAGGCAGGTTGGGTGGCCCTCTGTCAGGGATTCTTCAGCTGAGATTCCTGCATTGCAAGGGGTCGGACTAGATGACCCTCGGGGGTCCCTTCCAGCTCTACGATTCTATGATTCCATGAGGTTATCAGTGAGCTGGCCATTGGTGCAACAGCAGCTTCGTCCCAGAGATGAGCTGCATTATGAGAAAGCCTCTCCAACCCCGTAACACAGAGCAAGTAGGTTTTGGAAGAATCTCAGGAGATGGAGCGTTGCAGCCTCCAAGGTCAAAACTCACGCTGGCATGGACCCAGTGCCTGACCCTTCGAGCAACTCGCACAGCCTCTGGTGTTACGGTCCCATTCTTCCCACGCAATTGCCACTGGCCTTTGCTCTTTGCCGGCTTTTGTTGACACAGTCAAGACTCCCTTTGAAGCCTTCGTGTGGTTTATTTGACCTCCTTGACTGTAGAAGGTCAGGTGGTGGTGACATTTTCCAGAGCTCGGGCCGCTAGGTCAGGCTCTATTTATGCACATGGTGAGCATAATTTGCGCTTGTTACGGAAAAATCTAGGTGTGAGGCTGCTCAGTCCCCCAGCTTGTTGGGCAGAGCCCGCGGGTCCCTGCGGAATAAAGGAAGGAGTCCAGCCACCAACAAATAGCTGTAGATCAAAGTTTATTGCCCAACAGGTTCAAAGAGGAATTTTGAACCCCGAGGATGGGGTGACAAGGACTTTTAAAACTTTCCCACCATATCCCAGAATACAGTTCGTATAGCATCATTGATACATCACTGACATGTCACAAAAGGGGAGGGGTAGACAGGGGTTACACTAAATAATTTTTTTCCCCTTCCAGTAGCACCTTAAAGACCAACTAAGTTAGTTCTTGGTATGAGCTTTCGTGTGCATGCACACGAAAGCTCATACCAAGAACTAACTTAGTAGGTCTTTAAGGTGCTACTGGAAGGAAAAAAAAATTTATTTTGTTTTGACTATGGCAGACCAACACGGCTACCTATCTGTAACAGGGGTTACACTAGTTTAACCTTGGCAAACATGTTCAGACAAGTCCTTGGTACAAGATTAGCATAAGCAGCCATGACATGGCAAGACTCAGGTATAAGATGAGCATAGGCAAACACCTCTGAAGTCCCACCACCCAAAGTCCAATAGAACTTCCTTTGCATGTCGGGACCCCCTGGCAGGTCTGGTGATGGGATTAGGCTTCCCTTGGAGAACAATGAGTCCAGCAATTGTCACTTCTGGGCATTTCCTGGGGTAGAAGGTCCTCACACTTGGGGAGGTGGCAGGGAAAAGAGTCGTTTTTCCCCAAGGGCAAAATAGTGTTGAAATGGAGGAAACTGGCAAAGGAGTTGATCTTATATGATTGCTAAAGCTAGGCAACTTCCCTGAGCTGTCAAGTCGAAAGGATACCTTTATGCAAAATATTTGTAACATTTAACAACTTTAAAGATGAGCCCCGCTCCCCGTAATTTCCGTAACAGCACTCGAAGATGCTTTCAGCAGTGGCGTAGCGTGGGGGGTGCAGGGGGGGCCAGCCGCACCGGGCGCAACATTTTTTTGGGGGGGCGCGCTGGCACTCGCAGCTCTCTGCCCCTACCTGGCTCACTCACTCTCTCTCACTGCAGTGCTGGCTGTGCGAATCCGATCCGAGCTGCCGGGTCGCCGCCCACTGTGGAGGGGGAGGGTGCCAGGCGTGCGTTGCGGTGCGGAGCGGAGAGAGAGCAAGGGAGGGACTATCTGGGGGAGGGACAGTGCAGCGGCCGCCCAGCGCAGCGCTGAGCGCGGGAGAGAACCACACCCGACCAGCCCAGGCAGCAGCAAGAAGAAGCTGGCAGTGGCGGCAGGTTAGGGGTTAGGGGCACAAATTACTTGCCTTGCCCCGGGTTAGGGGGCGCAAATTACTTGCCTTGCCCCGGGTGCTGACAACCCACGCTACGCCGCTGGCTTTCAGTGCAGGCTGGTGCCCTCCCAGATCTTTTGGATGGCAACTCCCATCCACTGCTCCCAGCGGAGGGCACCAGGTTGGGGAAGACTGGGCTGGACCAATTCATGGAGGAGGGGGAAAGGTCTGTCAGTAGCCGGTCGTCACGATAGCTAAGTGGAACCTCCATAGCCAGTAGGAACATATCCCACAATAGCAAAGAAAAAGGATGACTTCTTGGCGGCTTCATGCCCTGAAATGGAAGGTGTGTACGGCTGCCTCTCCTGGAAAATCACTCTGTTTCATGTTGTTAAAAGTTTGGAGGGGTGTCAATTTGGATTATATGCATGGGTACGTTTCAGGCTTGAGATCCTGTATCCATTGAGATTAGCATGGCTGGGGCTGATGGGCATTGTAGTCCAAAGCATACGGGAGGGTGCCTGGTCACAGAAGACCTGCTCCAGTAGTTTGGGGTGTTTTCACCTGTAATATATGAAAATCTGCCCTTATTCCCTTATGGGGGACACAAGAGCCCTTATGGAGTCCTTTGCAGGTTCTCCATCGGTTGGAGAAAATAACAAAGGCCAACCAGAGAATATCGAGAAGCAAAGCAACTCGTAAGCCTGATCTTTATTGAACTCTTGCAACAGGGTGCCCCCTTCACACGCAGGAGAAGGAGGAGGATACAGAACCAAGGTGTGCCCACCCGTATATAGACTTTTAAAATTGCCCGCCCTGGAGTCCAAGACCACCCCCAGAAACATACATCACAGAAGGGGTGTAGCTCAAGAGCAGACACATCATACCTACATCACAGAAAGGGATGGTCTACAACAGAAATCTGAGTGCATTGTTTACCAGAAATCTGAGTGCATTATTTACCACCTGTCTGGCAGGTTACCTATTAATGCTTACTTGATTGGATAGCCTGGGGAGCCTGGCCAGTCTTTTGTAATGATAAATACTTAGTTCCTGAGCCACCCTATTCGTACACAGATATACCCTTAAGACAGGATTTGTCAAGGAAAAGACAATGGGGAGGCTTTCCCATTTTCCTTTGACTTTGCAGAGAAAACATTTGGTCAGTTTGGGAGCCGAAATGGCTTCATGGCTGTTTTCCTGTGCTGCTTCAGACAAGTGGTTTGCGGGCACAAGCGCTAAACCCTGTCTGTGGTGCCTACCCCTTTCCCCAAATGATAACACAAGAGACCAGAGTACGGGTTCAAATTGGCCACAACTTTATTGAACTTCAGAAGTGGGAAACTTGGCACAGGCCTTGGCAAGCAACCCTCTCAGCCCGCCTGGCTAAGAGGCATTTGAGGCCCAGTGAGAGGGGACTGCAAAGCGCAAACTTACACAGCATGCCCTTCCACTGACCTCCTCCGGGGAGTTTGACCTACATGCCGCCGCTCTAGGGCCAGGGACTCCCAGTTTTGCCCTTTAACGGGCCCTGCAAGCGCCGCCACATGGGGAGGGAGCATGAATGCATCCCCCCCAACTTGATGTTAGACCAACTTGATGTTAGACTTCCCAGAAGGAAGAGCAGCAAAAGAGGCTTGAGCCCAGGAGTCAGCCTCTTCTCTTTTGGCCTTAGGCCGAGGGCGGGTCCTCCCTGGTCGAGGGCGGGTCAAAGGCCAGCTCAGGCAGGTGGGTGGCACCTGCCCAGGTGAGTGGCACCTGCCCAGGTGGGTGGCACCTGCCCAGGTGAGTGGCACCTGCCCAGGTGAGTGGCACCTGCCCAGGTGAGCCTCGCTCGGTGCCACAAACCCCACCCACCTGTTGGGAAGGGAGGGCGGATATTATATATTGATGTACGTGTTTGCTTGGTACATTTATGAACATTTGTTATATATATAAGACCTTAATTTTTTTATTTCACACCTATTAGCAAATCATGACCCAACATGCTGTCCTTTAACAGGGTTTTTTTCAGCCTTTCGGAAAATAAAGCAGCCATGTTTCTGCTCTCCCCAATTCTACCTTCAAGCGGAAAAGGTCAGTTTGGGTGGGGTTCAAGTGTCTGAAAGATCCAGTGTTTTGCCCCGATCCCGGCTGGTGCTGTTGTTGCTTTTGCTGTACACGCCCCCATGCTTTCTGGTAACTGCTCCTGCCTCACTCCTGAATTAGCTGCACGGATGATCCCACACAACCAGGAATCACGTTGCCAACAGCATCAGGTCCCAGCGCTGACCTCATGCTGACCTAGTTAGGCAATGAAGTCATTGAGGTCGGTGCACATGAAGGAGCAGAGGTTTCTTGAAAGGAGTGGTGAAAAATCCCCAAGAGGCACGGCTAATTGTGAAAATGGAAGTCGTTCAAGCCTTTACTCTGGAAAACAGGCTCCTGTCTTAAGCTCTTTGGCTCAGCCCCCAATTGTGTTCTTGGCAGAATCCTGTGCCTTTCGAATGGGGGTTGGCAGGTCCAGCAACTCTGAGCTCACCATAACTTTGCTCATCCTGCCCTGCTGCCAGCCCCTGATGGGGGCAAGGAGAGCTCCTGTCCCTTACAGCCTATTCACTTTATTATTATTATTTGACATCTGATGGGAGGGCGTTTCACAGGACGGGTGCCACTACTGTAACTTGGCCTCTCGCAGTGAGGGAACCGCCAGAAGGCCCTCGGAGCTGGACCTCAGTGTCCGGGCAGAATGATGGGGGTGGAGACACTCCTTCAGGTCTACTGGACTGAGGCCGTTTAGGGCTTTCAAGGTCAGCACCAACACTTTGAATTGTGCTAGGACACGTACTGGGAGCCAGTGTTGGTCTTTCAAGACTGGTGTTATGTGGTCTCAGCGGCCGCTCCCTGTCACCAGTCTGGCTGCCACATTCTGGATTAGTTGTAGTTTCCTGGTCACCTTCAAAGGTAGCCCCACATAGAGCACATTGCAGTAGTCCAAGCTCCACGTTCCTAAGGACGTCCCTATTTTAATCGGAGAATTCTTGGGGGTATGGAGTTATCTGACCGCCAAGCCAAGGAGATAGCAAGACAACCTTTAGAAGACGTATGAAGGCAGCCCCGTCTAGGGAATTTTTTCAATGTTTAATGTTTTATTATGTTTTTCTATATGTTGGAAGCTGCCCAGAGTTGATGGGGAAACCCAGTCAGATGGGCAGGTTATAAATAATAAAATTGTTGTTGTTGTTGCTGTGTTTTCCGGCTTCTGCTCTTGCCCAAACTTCCTCCCAGAGCCTTTCGCCTAGCTGTGCAAATTACACCCCACTGAACCCCAAAAAAGACTCATTTGCTGCCCAAAATAGGCCATTCTCAGACATGTTTCTCTCTCTCCTGCATACATGATCCAAATGATGGCAGAAAAACCCCACATTACGATTCTTGACCTACTTTCCCGGGGTTTGCATTCAGCGCCAGCCAAGGGGAGAATGCGAAAGCTGCTTTACTTGGGGTTTTGAAACGTTGACAGCTGTGCGCATTGCACATTGAGATAATTGCGCAGAGACGACTTGAAGAGTGTGGGCAGCAGCGTGGTGGGCCTCGCAGAGGTAGAGCAGAAACTGCCTTGTGTGCTGACCTTGGGCCACCTAGCTCAGTACAGCCTGCACGGACTGGCAGGGGCTCTCTAGGAATGCATGCAAGGAGTCTTTCTTACCTGGAGGTGCTAAGGGGGTTCAAACCTGTCAAAGTAGATGCTGTCGCTAAGCTACATCCCTTTAGCCAAGATGTGCCACTACTATTGCGCTCTTGAAGTGCAGGAGTTTTATTTATGAACGCATTAATTTGGAGAATCATAGAATCATAGAAAGGACTGTTGTAAACAAAATCAATCTGCCCTTTCCCCCTTGTGGGGTATCCAAGAGCCCATATAGAGTCCTTACGTGGGTTCCCTATTGGTAGGAGAAAACAACAGAGGCCAACCAGAGAATATTGAGAAGCAAAGCAGCTAGTAAGCCTGATCTTTATTGATCTGTTGCAACAGGGTCCTCACTCACCACATGCAGGAGGGAGGAGGAACCCAGAAAAATGGTGTGCAAGGCCTTATAAAGACTTTTGAAATTGCCACCCTGTAGATCAAGACCACCCCCAGAAACATCATACATACATCACAGAAGGGGTGTAAGCTAAGACCACCCCCCACAAACATCATACCTACATCACAGAAAAGGTGGTCTACAACAGAAATCTGAGTGCGTTGTTTATCTCATCTGACAGGTTACCCGTTAATGCTCACTTGATTGGATATCCTGGGAAGCCTGGCCAGTCTTTTGTAATGATATATACTTAGTTCCTGAGCCAGGTCACTGTCTCACCCTATTCATACACAGACATACCATTAAGACAGGATTTGTGAAGGAAAAGACAATGGGGAGGCTTTTCCATTTTCCTTTGACCTTGCAGAGAAAACATTTGGTCAGTTTGGGAATAAAAAATGGTTTCAGGTCGGTCTTCCTGTGCTGATCTATGTACATGCTTGGTTGGTACATTTATGAACATTTATTATATATCTAAGACTTTAAAATTCTTGTCACAGGACCCCCAAGGATCATCGAGCCCAAGCCCCTGCGATGCAGGAATATTTTGCCCAGCACGGGACTTGAACCCACAACCCTGACATGAAGGGCCTCATGCTGTACCCCAGATTGGTTCCTCATTTGATATTACGTTTGAATGCTGCTTAATGGCTCTTTCTTGAAAGAAGGAACCGCTGGCAAGTCTGTTGATATTCCCTTTCCAAAGAGCTCAGGACGGCATACATGGGCTTATTGTATTTGGGCCTGGCAAGAGCCCTGTGGCAGCTGTGGGTTGTGTGGTTGGCCTTGCAGAGGAACAGCAGCAACTGCCCTCTGCAGAGTCAGACCCTTGGCTCACCTCTTAGCTCAGTATGGTTGACACAGGCCGGCAGCAGCGACTCTCCAGGATTTCAGACCAGGAGTCTTTGCCAGCCCTGCTGGGAGATGCCAATGATCAAACCTGGCACCTTCTGCATGTGAGCAGGTGCTCCGCCGCTGAGCTATGGCCCTTTTCCAGCAGGAATGGTGCTTGCTTCTGTAGGGGTAGCATATAGCCATTGTGGCTTGTGGCCGTCGAAAACCTGATCTTCCACGAATTGAGAATGGGAAAGTGTTTTCAAGGACTGGGCGCTGGGTTCCTTAACGCCTTGCCCCCTTCCATCTGCAGAGAGGGTGCGTGCTTACGCTCATCGCCGCAATAGTGCACAAACGTATGGGCCACTAAATGCGGTAATTGCAGCTAAGCTTTAATTAACATAATTACATTTCTGTACAAATAAAACATTCAGCCTCGTAATTCCTAGTCTGCAAATGCGAGCTGGCAGATTTTTCTCTTCTTTTGCTTCCCCTCCAACTTAACAGGAGCACAAAGCAAACGGCTTAACCGAGGGTGAGTAAATACAATCGGAATTCAGGCGAGTGAAGGGTGTGTTTGCGAGTGCGAGGACGCGCACACCTTGTGGCTGTGAGCCAGATGGTAGAGCTGAACCTCACAAAGTCTTAAATTCTTGGATATGCTATTGCAACTCCATTAGCTGGAAGCAGGGCTGGATTTAGGTTTGATGAGGCCCATAGCTACTGAAGGTAAAGGGACCCCTGACCATTAGGTCCAGTCGTGACCGACTCTGGGGTTGTGGTGCTCATCTCGCTTTACTGGCCGAGGGAGCCGGCGTACAGCTTCCGGGTCATGTGGCCAGCAGGACTAAGCCGCGTCGTGCGAACCAGAGCAGCGCACAGAAACGCCGTTTACCTTCCCGCCGGAGCGGTACCTATTTATCTACTTGCACTTTGATGTGCTTTCGAACTGCTAGGTTGGCAGGAGCCGGGACCGAGCAACGGGAGCTCACCCCGTTGCGGGGATTCGAACCGCCGACCTTCTGATCGGCAAGCCCTAGGCTCTGTGGTTTAACCCACAGCGCCACCCGCGTCCCTTACCATTATTTACATTACTTACCATTACCCTTACCATTACTGAAGGTAATGGGGCCCTTTATCTGTCCAGCTGTCCTTTGTCAACAACAAATTATCCCGGTTTTTTGTGTTGAATATATGCTATATGGTAATTTATGGACCTGATAGGTATCTCAAGCCATTTGCATGTGTTGCCATGCAACCCGTCCATGCAGAATGTAGGCACCCTATATATAGAAACGAGCAAACCAGTGATATTTTAGGGAGCAGACTAGCAGGTGGGGCCCAGGACTTACATCATAGGAGCCTACACAACACAGAACACGGTTGTTGTATGTAGGTGTTATTCCATTTGTTTTTTATCTTATATCTTAGAAATGTACATCCAGTTTTTTCCCCTTTAAATTTTTTGGGGGCCCCCAAGAGAGTGGGGCCCTAAGCTATAGCTTATTTAGCTTATACAGTGGAACCTTGGGTTATGTTACCTTTGGGTAATGTAAACTTTGGGTTATGTTACCAGCACCCCCGGAAGTGTTTCGCTGCGCATGCATGTGCAGAAGCGGTCTGTCGCTGCACGCATTTCTGGTTCTCTGTTTTTATGATGAGCCTGGATAGCTCAGCTGGTTAGACCATGGTGCTGATAACACCAAGGTTGCAGGTCCGATCCCTGTATGGACCAGCTGCATATTCCTGCACTGCAGGGGGTTGGACTAGATGATCCTCAGGGTCCCTTCCAACTCTACAGTTCTATGATTCTATGATTCTATGATGTTGCTGCTTTCCTTGGAGAAGTCGCTGTTTCCCACTGGGTCAGAACAAAAGCCAATCCGCAGAAAACCCAGCTGGCATTTGCTCCAATTCAGCAGTAAACAGAGAGTCTCCCTGGGGAAAGAGGTGGGGAAAAAGAAATCATGGCTAGAAATCAAGGGACAAACAGAAAAGTGGATAAGCTCCAAGTCTAGCTTAAAGAGGAAAGAACCATGAAGGAGAGAGAGCAGCAAAGCTGACCAAATAGTTAGCACCTAGAGAACAGCCTTGACCAAAGGTGTCCTGGGCTTTGAAGACACTCGAACTCAGGACACAAGGGAGAAACGTGCTAAGAGGAAGCTACGCTTGGCAAAGCCTCACCATCATCAACTCACACCCGGAAACCAATTTCCCCACTGGTGGAGGGACGTGTGGATCCAGAATTGGCCTCCACAGTCACTTACGGACTCACTGTTAAGACTGTGTTTATAGAAGACAATCTTACTCGGCTTCCATCATGATTTGTGATATATTGCCAGGTCAAAAATTATGAAACCAACATAAGGACTTAAAACCAGTTTTGCCTGATATATTGAGATCTTGCCCAGCCCTATAGATCACTGTTTGGAACTAGAGATGGGCCCAGCAGGGCTCATTTTATGTTTTTAAAAGCGTGCAGAAATCTCTTTGGATAAAAAAAAAGCTGCTGAGCTTGGTGGAGGAGAAAGAGGAGCGCTAGAAAGGTTCATTTTCCCTCCTCCTCCTCCCTCTTCCAATTCCTCTCCAGGATTCTCTATTCACAGCAGGAGGACTATCCTGCAAAGCCTCTCTGCACCAAGGACCTGGCTTTTTATAGACTAATTAATGATACATGTGGCCTTTTTTCTTTATTGATGACAAAAGAGATACAAGGAGTTTGAAAGCAGCTCCCAGCTCTTTAGGAGCAGACGTGTTAATGGAGCCATAAGGACCCACTTTACACTTAGCCTCATTGACTAAGCAGGCAATTCTAGATGTGCAGGGAAGCAAATCCCATTGAAATCAAGGTGACTTCAGAGTAAATGCAGATGGCGTTGAGCTGCAGGTTAACCACAGGTACCCAGCACCCTCTCTGTTAAGGGATCAGGGTCTCCGTGGCACCAGGAGCTCCTCCAGAACTCCCTGTTTCTTGGAAATCCATCCTGATTTACTTGTACAGGCATCCCTCAGATAACAGCAAATTCAGGTTGCCTTTTTTCAGGTTAAAGTAAAGGTAAAGGTACCCCTGCCCATACGGGCCAGTCTTGACAGACTCTGGGGTTGTGCGCCCATCTCACTTAAGAGGCCAGGGGCCAGCGCTGTCCGGAGACACTTCCGGGTCACGTGGCCAGCGTGACATCGCTGCTCTGGCGAGCCAGAGTCGCACACGGAAACGCTGTTTACCTTCCCGCTGGTAAGCGGTCCCTATTTATCTACTTGCACCCGGAGGTGCTTTCGAACTGCTAGGTTGGCAGGCGCTGGGACCGAGCAGCGGGAGCGCACCCCGCCGCAGGGATTCGGATTTTTCAGATTACGGACCACCAAAACCCAGAAGTACTGGAACGGGTTACTTCTGGGTTTTGGGAGTCGCGCATGCGCAGAAGCACTGAATCGCACTTTGCACATGCGCAGAAGCACCGAATCGCAACCCGCACATGTGCAGACATGCAGATGCAGGTTGTGAATGCTGCAGGTTGCGAACATGTATCCCGCACGGATCACGTTCGCAACCCGAGCGTCCACTGTACAATGCTTAAGCAGTAGCGGGAGTGCTTGGGACTGCCTGGGAATTTTCAGAAACAAAAATTATATCACAATATATCACCGGTGGCCAAAAAATGATCAAAGTCAGGCCTTGGTCTGGCATCTTGATTCAAGTGCCCAGCGCTGTCCAGAAATGTTAAGAAACCCAGAAACATTGTGATTCCTAAATCGATAGTGTAAATTGTGAGTTTGGGCTGGTCGCGCCAAAATTGGATGGAGTCATGCCAGAGTGTCTCCTTGGACCACCATTCAGTGCTGGGAGGGGCGACTGGAGAGCAGCTGCTAGTCAGTGTGTTGTTGTTTAGTCGTTTAGTTGTGTCCGCCTCTTCGTGACCCCCTGGACCAGAGCACGCCAGGCCCTCCTGTCTTCCACTGCCTCCCGCAGTTTGGTCAAACTCATGCTAGTAGCTTCGAGAACACTGTCCAACCATCTCGTCCTCTGTCGTCCCCTTCTTCTTGTGCCCTCCATCTTTCCCAACATCAGGGTCTTTTCCAGGGAGTCTTCTCTTCAGGTCAGTGTAGGGAGTATTATTTATTTATTTTATTTATTGAATTTCCATACCGCCCTATACTCGGAGGTCTCAGGGAGGTTCACAAAAAAAGATCACAATATATAAAATAAAAATGAAAACAATAACCCAACAATACTCCCCCCCCCTCAAAAAAAGAGCCATATTTTAAAAGGGTATAGGATGTTGATGGGATCAACCAAAGGCCTGGTTGAAAAGGAACGTTTTTGCCTGGTGCCTAAAGGTGTACAATGAAGGTGCCAGGCAAACTTCCCTGGGGAGAGCATCTCACAGATGGGGAGCCACTGCAGAGAAGGCCCCGTTCTCGTGTTGCCACCCTCTGCACCTCTTGAGGAGGAGGCACACGAAGGAGGGCCTCAGAAGATGATCTCAGGGTTCATATGGGAAGAGGCAGTCCTTGAGGTATTGCGGTCCTGAGCTGTTTAAGGCTTTATAGGTCAACACCAGCACTTTGAATTGGGCCTGGAAACTAACCGTTAGCCGATGTTGACATTTCCATTCCACCTTAAGGAGCAGACGTGTGGAATTGTTGCTTGTCACATGTCTGTTTACATTCCAGCACAGCTTGCTGGGAACTTCCATTGTGTATAGCTTTTGCTTTTCGTGTTCTCTCTGAGACGAAGAGAAAGATAGACGACATGTTTCTTTGTCCTGATTTATGATTAATAAATCTGTAGTTGTAGTATGCTTTCACAAGCCTCACGCCTATTCTGTGTGCACAGTTCACTCCGCTGATAGTGTGCCCTGGCTTTGAAGCCCGGGTCGCTGATTTACGTCAGAGCAGAGGCAATAGTCTTTGCAGCAGGATGTCTGGAAGGAGACGGCCCAGCTGGGGCTAGCCAGCTGGCCTTGCGACCCTCTGCTTGCCGAAAGCCAGTGCAGTTGGTGTAAGTGCAGTTGGCACTGTGGTCTAAACAACGTATGTTATGTAAAAGGTTAACATGAATCCACAGTGTGATGCAGCAGCGAAAGAAGCTGTTGCTATTCTAGGCTGCATCAACAGAAGTCATAGAATCATAGAATCATAGAGTTGGAAGAGACCACAAGGGCCATCGAGTCCAACCCCCTGCCAAGCAGGAAACACCATCAGAGCACTCCTGACATATGGTTGTCAAGCCTCTGCTTAAAGACCTCCAAAGAAGGAGACTCCACCACACTCCTTGGCAGCAAATTCCACTGTCAAACAGCTCTTACTGTCAGGAAGTTCTTCCTAATGTTTAGGTCGAATCTTCTTTCTTGTAGTTTGGAACCATTGCTCCGTGTCCGCTTCTCTGGAGCAGCAGAAAATGAGGAACGGTCGAAGGAACTGGGCATGGAGAACAGAAGAAGGAGAGGAGATATGAGTGCCATCTTCAAATATCTCAAGGGCTGTCATATGGAAGAGAGAGCAAGCTTGTTTTCTCCTGCTCTGGAGGGTAGGACTCGAACCCATGGCTTCAAGTCGCAAGAAAGGAGGTTCCGATTAGCATCAGGAAGAACTTTCTGACAGTAAGAGCTGTCCGACCGTGGGGTGGAAGGTGGTGGGGGTTTTTAAGCAGAGCTGGGATGACCAGCTTTCATGGATGCTTCCGTTGCACTCCAGGCGGTTGAAGACCCTCGAGGTCCCATCCAAGTCTTCCAATTCCTTAATTCTATTATCTCGGGATTATGCTCATCTGATAGCAGCTCTGGGCTGGGTCAGTGATGGTTCTATCTCTTTGCCAGACGGTCGCCCTGGATTCCACTTTCTTTACAGCTCCACGTCTCGGGATAAAATACGGCGGCTGTAAAGGTTCGTGTTTGCAGGGACAGGGAGAGGAAGGCGATTTGCTGCAGCTCATTGCGTGTTACAGTAATAATGACAAGGCTGGCATGCCGGCCGCCGTGGCTGAGCTGTCAGCCGGATGTTCTATCGCTCTCTCGCGAGCGACGCTCAGCCTGCCACGGCAGCTGCTCCAGCGCACTGGCTCCCCGGGCTTGTGCCGCGCGGCTGACGAGGCCAAGCGCACCGTGAAATATGACATCTCTGTGGCAGGGAGACAGGGAGAGGCCTCGCTCGTCTTTATTAAGTGTGGGCGGGCAGGCGGGAGACGGAGAAATGAGCGTGGGAATGGGAGGAGAGTCTCCCCGCTCTCGTGCATCTTTACGCACCAGCTCCATCTCTCATCGGATCGTTGGGAGGGGTCCCCCAAAGGTCATCCAGCCCAGCCCCTTGCAATGCAGGGATCACAGCAGAAGAATCTAACCTTTGCTTTAACCCCGCCAATGAATGGGGGGGGGGGGGGCAGCCATGTTCAGGTGGAGTCGGTCCCACCGTTGAACAGGTCTGGTTAGTTAAGTACCGTGATTTAGCATCATCAAGGAGGCTGCTCTGTTGCCATGGAGACCCCACTTACCTGTCTTGAAGGCAGAAGAACAATAGCCAAGGTGGTTGAGGGTGTGCGAGCCAGAAGCTGGAAACCAGATGCTGAAACCTGGAGACAGAGGGGTGACTTTGCTCCGTCCTTAGTTAAGTGGAACCAACTTGAAATAGCTTCTTCCTAAGGCGAGCAAAAGGCTGCCTTGCTAATGGAGGCAAAGACCTTCCTTCCCTGTCTCATAGCAGAAACTATTAGCTTCCTTCCCAAAGGTGTTTCTCCCTTAAGAAAATATGAAAAAAAGTAGATTTGGCATCACAAAAGATGGAAAGCATGTAATTATTATTTTGATAGAAGAGCGTCTAAATTGCCTTTAAAAATATTTTCCCCCTCCCTTTAATTCAGTCCCCCCTTTTTCTGGCACTGCATATTAAAGCATTTATATAACTCGCAGTAAATGACTTAAAAGGGATGACTCATTACAGCAAGTACAGAAAAGTCACTGTATATTTTTAGCTGCCACAGTGCACCCTCGGCACAAGTTAACCCTTTCGTGGAAACAGGGAAGGCAGAGCTTCGTCAGACCCCAAAGGGAGGAAACCCCCCCCCCTAAATGTTGGAAACGTGTATTTTATTACACTTGTGTCCCATGTGTGCTTCTCCCTCTCACAACAACCCTGTGAGGTAGACTAGGTTAAGCCTAGCCCAAAATGAGATTCATGGTTGAGCGTTGATTTGAATCTGGGTCCAGGGCTGGATTTAGGTTTGATGTGGCCCTCAGCTACTGAAGGTAATGGGGCCCTTTATATGTCCAGCTGTCCTTTGTCAACAACAATTTTTGTGTGTGTTGAATATATGCTATATGGTAATTTATGGACCTAATAGGTATCTCAAGCCATTTGCACATGCAGAATGTAGTCACCCTATATATAAAATGGTAAAGGGACACCTGACCGTTAGGTCCAGTCGCGGACGACTCTGGGGTTGTGACGCTCCTCTCGCTTTTTTGGCCAAGGGAGCCGGCGTACAGCTTCCAGGTCATGTGGCCAGCATGACTAAGCCGCTTCTGGCGAACCAGAGCAGCACATGGAAACGCTGTTTACCTTCCCGCTGGAGCGGTACCTTTTTATCTACTTGCACTTTGACATGCTTTCGAACTGCTAGGTTGGCAGGAGCAGGGACTGAGCAACGGGAGCTCACCCCGTCGCGGGGATTCGAACCGCCGACCTTCTGATCGGCAAGTCCTAGGCTCTGTGGTTTAACCCACAGCACCACCCACGTCCCCACCCTATATATAGAAACGAGCAAACCAGTGATATTTTAGGGAGCAGGCGAGGCCCATTACTTACATCACAGGAGCCAACACAACACAAAACACAGTTGCTGTATGTAGGTTTTATTCTATTAGTTTTTTTATCTTCTATTTTGGAAATGTACATCCATTTTTTCCCCTTTAAATTTTTTGGGGGCTGCCAAGAGAGTGTGAGCCTAAGCTATAGCTTGTTTAGCTTATACGTAAATCCGGCACTGCCTGGGTCTACCTAGTCGTAGATTCATTAATTTCGATTTCATGCTCCTCGTTGCATTTATCTGTCTTCTAATTTCCTATTGGAAGCTGTCCAGAAAACCTATGTTATTGGGAGGCACATAGCTATCGTAAATAAACACATTAAAAGCATATGATGGCATCTCCTACCCCCCCCCCTTGTAGTTATTCCAGGTATGGGCTGAGCTGGGCACATGCACCAACTGGGACCAAATCAGTGCATCCATCCCATAATTTCTGCAAAGTGCAAACTGTATTAAAAGCAGGACGGTAGATATAACCCCCCTGATAGCATCATGAGCACAAATCATGGCAAATGAGCAATAAAAAGGACTTCTGCCGAAGCCCATGGAGAACAGAGAGCAAATGTTCGTGGAACAAATTTGGCTCTCAGGTCCCTCCTCCATTTCCAGAGAGCCAGCGGCCAATTGCACCGCAGAGCCCTATCATTCTGGTCATGTCTAAAGAAAGAAAGAAAAAGAAAGAAAGAAAATCTGGTCGTTAACGCTCTCTGCTTCTCGCTTTCCTTCCCAAGGCTCCTGCGTCGGTCTCATTAAATGCGATCCCCTTTCCGCAGCTCCTCTCAGCACGACACCCCGGCAAATTAATTTGGAAATATAAATATTGAATGAATTAATTGGAGAGAAATGATCCCTTTTTAATCCAGGTTGAACTGCTTGGCAAAGCGTTAGAAGAGGAGGGAGGGAGGGAGGGAGGAGAGAGACCGTGTGTGGTGTCAGGAGAGGTCTCTGTTGCTGTTAAATGAAAGCACAGAAGTGCAGGTCCCTGGAAGGGACCTTGTGCTCCTTGGATGGAAGGTGGGATAAAAATGGAATAAATACATGTACCCTTGTCAGCAGTTCTTTAGCCTCCTCGAATCATGGGATTGCAAAGTTGAAAGGGTCCAACCCCCTGCAGTGCAGGAAACACAGTTCAGATGGCCGTCCAAGCTCTGTTTAAAACCTTCTTTTACACCCAAGAGGTAATCCATGTCAGTACGCCTTTCAACCAATGTCAGCGACTGGGCTCAATAACTGGTTCTGCCCCGACTGGGCTAGGCGACTGGAGCACTTTCAGAGACCTTCCAATCCTGGAAAACAGGTCCCAGTGCACTGGACTCACAACTGTGCATTGTGAGCACCAAATTCATGCAGAGTATAAATAATGCGGAAGCTAGCTGTGAAGCGCAACTTCTTTTCTTTCTAATACAGTGGTACCTCAGGTTACATACGCTTCAGGTTACAGACTCCGCTAACCCAGAAATAGTACCTTGGGTTAAGAACTTTGCTTCAGGATGAGAACAGAAATCGTGCTCCGGCGGCACAGCAGCAGCGGGAGGCCCCATTAGCTAAAGTGGTACCTCAGGTTAAGAACAGTTTCAGGTTAAGAACGGACCTCCGGAACGAATTAAGTATGTAACCAGAGGTACCACTGTAGCTACTACAAACTACAGTGGTGCCCTGCAAGACGAATGCCTCGCAAGACGAAAAACCGGCTAGACGAAAGGGTTTTCGGTTTTTCGAGGCGCTTCGCAAGACAAATTTCCCTATGGGCTTGCTTCGCAAGACGAAAACGTCTTGCGAGTCTTGCAATTTTTTTCCGCTCCCCCCCCCTTTTTCTAAGCCGCTAATAGCCGCTTAGCCACTTTGCCGCTAAGCCGCTAATAGCCGCTAATAGCGCTAAGCCGCTAATAGGGTTGCTTCGCAAGACGAAAAAACCGCAAGACGAAGAGACTCGCGGAACGGATTCTTTTCGTCTTGCGAGGCACCACTGTAACGAACTACCGGCTTGCATGAGTGTTACAGCTCCCACTCAGCCATCTGGTCACTATATAGATAAGACTCTCTCCACACACAGAGTCAAGCAGTCAGTCAGGAGTGGATGAGGAGAAGAGCAGTTTCCGCCCCTTCCTTTCTCAAAACATCACATCAGGAAGTTCTGTCAATGGGAGGGGTGAAAATATCAACAATCCAGTCCAACCCATGCCAAAATCACAACTAAAAAAATCCCTGATAGGTGCTCATCCCAACAACAATTGAAAGACCCCCAACGAAGGAGAGCCTGCCACTTTCTGAGGGGGTCCATCCCACGGTTGAGCAGCTCTCATGCTCAGAAATTTCTTCCTGATGTTGAGTCAGAATCTTCTCACTTGAATCCATCGGTTTGGGTCCTACAGAGAAGGAGAAAACAAGCTTGCTCTATCTTCCATGTGGCAGCCCTTCAGGTATTTGAAGATGGCTCTCATCTTGAGCTCTCCATCTTCTCTTCTGCAGGCTACATCCCCCCCCCAACGCTCTTGGATCCCAGAATCGTAGAGTTGGAAGGGATCCCAAGGATCATTTAGTCCAGCTCCCTGAAATGTAGGAATCTCAGATATGGGTTTCTCAAAAAATAAGTTGTCAAGCGAATCTCATTTCTTCTTTTTTTGATGGAGTTACATGCTTGGTGGATCAGGGGAATGCTGTGGACATAGAGTATCTTGATTTCAGCAAGGCTTTTGGTATTCTGATATTCTTGTGGGGAAACTGGTAAAATGTGGATTGAGCGAGGTTACGGTTAGGTGGATTTGTAGCTGGTTACCGTAATTGGCTGAACCCAAAGTGTACTCATTAATGGGAGCCTTCAATTACTGGTTCAAACAAAGACAAATAAATCCCAAACTATAATCTGTTTAATCTGTTCTTAGTTTAAGAACAACTGTGGAAGTCTGAACTTGGTCGCTGCTTTTGAATAACCTCTGTAGTTGTACCAAGTAAGAAATAAGGATGCAGGAGAAAGAATATTCTACTGTAAAAGGTTTGTGCAAAAAGTTAGTAAACTAGAAATGAAGTATGGAGAAGATGGGAAGTCAATGAATTACAAGAAGATTTATTGTCAGTTATATAAATTTATCCTTTTTGGTCAATGGTGTAATTTGTAACAAATGACGTAAATACTTTCTTTTTGTGCATTTTGTTGTTGCATAAGCATAAATAAAGGGACGCGGGTGGCGCTGTGGGTTAAACCACAGAGCCTAGGACTTGCCGATCAGAAGGTCGGCGGTTCGAATCCCTGCAACAGGGTGAGCTCCCGTTCTTCGGTCCCTGCTCCTGCCAACCTAGCAGTTCGAAAGCACGTCAAAGTGCAAGTAGATAAATAGGTACCGCTCCGGTGGGAAGGTAAGCGGCGTTTCCATGCGCTGCTCTGGTTCACCAAAAGCAGCTTATTCATGCTGGCCACATGACCCGGAAGCTGTACGCTGGCTCCCTTGGCCAGTAAAGCGAGATGAGTGCCGCAACCCCAGAGTCGGCCACGAATGGACCTAATGTTCAGGGGTCCCTTTACCTTTAAGCATAAATAAAGGGGGGGGATCTGTTTTTAGTTTAGTTCACCATAGTTCTTTACATACAAGTGATGTACAAATTTTATGAAATATACGAATAAATATAAATGAGCAATGGGAAGCATCTCTGAGATACTGGTTAGGTTTAATTTTATTCTTTGATTACATAAAAATGGACAGGGAAGCCAAAAGTCTGAATTGCTAAAATGTCCACAGTGATTTGCTCAAGAATGGCACCTTCAACATTCTGACGGTTGGGTTTCATTTCCGGGCTTCCATTGCAGATTTGGAAGCAGAGGAAAGAACACAGAAGCATTAGGGTTAAAATGTAGTCCAGTGGTCTATTTTAAGAATATGGTGTTTTTTTTAAAAAAAATCTTAATAGCATTAAAACGAGTGTCATAATTGTGTTTTGGTTTTTAAATTAGTTTTATTGTTTTACACTGTAAAACAGGGGGTTGTTTTTGTTCCTTTCTTTGTTTGCTTTGTGAGCCGCCCAGAAACACTCCTTCCATGGGGGCGGACAAATAAACCCAGTAAATAAAAACAGCTCTGGCAATATTATCAGCACAGCACAGCCCTGCCTTGCACGGAAGCAAAGGAATTTGTGCTTTTGGCAGATGTACAGAGCACATAATCCCATTTAATCCATTTCAGGTCTGTGCTGAGGGTCACCATATTCCCCATCCACGAATCTGGGAGGCCTAACTTGCATGTTATGCAAATTCTTTGCCAAGCATGCAAATTCCATTCAGACTTGATGGAAAATGACATTGCATCAAGCAAATATTATACCACACTTTCCAGGTGCATTTTCTCTCCCCCCCCCAATATTTATTTATAGTGTTACCTTGGTTCTCAAACGCCTTGGTACTCAAACAACTTGGAACCCAAACACTGCAAACCCGGAAGTAAGTGTTCCGGTTTGCGAACTTTTTTCGGAAGCTGAACGTGCTCCATTTTGAGCGTTACGGTTCCGATTTGAGAGCCACACTTCCGTTTTGAGTGTTACACTGAGTTCTGTCTGCTTTTGCTATTTATTCTGCGGTTTTTGTGACTCTTTTTGTTTTGTTTTTGTGACTGCGTGGAACCCAGTTCAGCTACTGATTGATTGATTGTGTGACTGCAGTACATTGTTTATTGATGGTCTCGTTTGTTGTTGTTTAGTTGTTTAGTCGTGTCTGACTCTTTGTGACCCCCTGGACCAGAGCATGCCAGGCCCTCCTGTCTTCCACTGCCTCCCGCAGTTTGGTCAAACTCATGCTGGTAGCTTCAAGAACACTGTCCAACCATCTCGTCCTCTGTCGTCCCCTTCTCCTTGTGCCCTCCATCTTTCCCAGTCCTCAGTCTCCTTCGTGGATCACTGCCTTGCCGTGGCGAAGGGGCTTGAATAACTCGGAGAAGCTATGAGCTATGCCGTGCAGGGCCACCCAAGATGGACAGGTCATAGTGGAGAGTTTTGACTAAACGTGATCCACCTGGAGCAGGAACTAGCAAGCCACTCCAGTATCCCTGCCAAGAAAACTCCATGGACAAAGACAACAGGCATGGTCTTGTTAGATAGTAAAATCATGTTAAATTGCTGTTTTAGGTTTTTTTAAAAAAGTCTGGAAAGGATTAATCCATTTTGCATTACTTTCTATGGGAAAACGTACCTTGCTTTTGGAACACTTTTGTTTTGGAACGGACTTCCGAAATGGATTAAGCTTGAGAACCAATGTAGCACTGTATTTATTTTTATCATGTATCATTGCATTCAAACAGTTTGTGTAATCATTTTGTGAGATTCTCTGAATCTCATGACTTTCCCCCATCCCCTACATGGCCCCTTAAAACAGAATTTTAAACTACATATCAGTAGATTCTCCATAATTTTCATTTTTCCAAATGATGCATAATCTCCATACTTTACAAGTGTTTCTTAAGAGTCCAGCTAGGATTTTAATTTGCTTACAATGGTCTCCTAGGTAAATTATAATTCCCCCCCCCCCATTCTTTTTTAAAGTCCTCGTCTTCTTGATTCCTGAGTCTCCCCGTTAGTTTTTTCCATTTCGGCACAGTCCAGCATCTTGGCTTGCCATTCTTCCCTGTTGGGATTGTCGTTTCACTCCGTCTTTGGGCTAATAACATCCGTGCAGCTCTTGTCACGTATACTAAAAGTCTTTTCTGATCTTTTGGAATCTCGGTACCTATAATTCCTAGTAAAAACACTTCTGGTTTTTGGACAAAAGTTATTTTAAACATTTTTAACAGTTCATTATATACCATTTCCCAGGATGATTTTATTATCTTACGTGTCCACCACATATGAGAAAAGGTGCCTTCCTTTTCTTTTCACTTCCAGCAGATATTTGAACTTGTCCTATACATTTTAGATAATGTAAAGGTAAAGGGACCCCTGACCGTTAGGTCCAGTCGCGGACGACTCTGGGGTTGCAGCGCTCATCTCGCTTTACTGGCTGACGGAGCCGATGTTTGTCTGCAGAGAGTTTTTCCGGGTCATGTGGCCAGCATGACTAAGCCGCTTCTGGGGAAACCAGAGCAGCGCATGGAAACGCTGTTTACCTTCCTGCTGGAGCAGTACCTATTTATCTACTTGCACTTTGACGTGCTTTCAAACTGCTAGGTTGGCAGGAGCAGGGACCAAGCAACGGGAGCTCACTCCATCGCGGGGATTCGAACCGCTGACCTTCTGATCAGCAGGCCCTAGGCTCTAATACCACAGCGCCACCCACGTCCCTTTTTAGATAATTTTGTTGTTGTTTAGTGGTTTAGTCATGTCCAACTCTTCGTGACCCCATGGACCAGAGCACACCAGGCACTCCTGCCTCCTGCACTTTGGTCAAACTCGTGCTGGTAGCTTCGAGAACACTGTCCCACCATCTTGTCCTCTGTCGTCCTCTTCTCCTTGTGCCCTCCATCTTTCCCAACATCAGGGTCTTTTCCAGGGAGTCTTCTCTTCTCATGAGGTGGCCAAGATCTTGGAGCCTCAGCTTCAGGATCTGTCCTTCCAGTGAGCACTCAGGGCTGATTTCCTTCAGAATGGATTGGTTTGATCTTCTTGCAGCCCATGGGACTCTAGTAGGCGTCAAATACCACCAGTACATCATTTTCATATAGTTTTCTTTCAGCGTACAACATGTTCCAGTGCATTTTCCAATCCATTTTTGGGGGGAGGGGGGACTGGATTTGTCCTGCAAGCGCTCCCTGTGGACTTGAATTGCCTGAATTGGGATTGAATCCCACCTGAAACAAGCAGCAGCCTCGAATCCGCCTGAGAAACAACCCGGAGCAGGTCTTTTGTACGACACAATGTTCTGTGCTTTAACGATGTACATCGCCACGCTGCCTGCGGGCAGAGAGAATTCTTAAATACAGTTCGAGGATCAAAAAGCCCTTGTTTTAAGAAGAGATAAGGCTCCAAAAATGTGCTCATGCGCTCATGGGAAAGGTGAGAGGCTGCACTTCCCTCTCTTTCTACCACTGTGTAAATCGTAAAGCCAGATTCTAGGCTAGGGATCACCAGGAAAGGAATTGAAAATAAAACTGCTAATAATCTTAAGGTCATTATACAAATCTATGGTTTGGCCAGATTTGGAGAACAGCATTGGGGACTCCTTAGTTCAGAGAAAGGGCAGGTGAGAGATGGCACGATAGAAACTTGCAGAATTATGCCTTGAATTGGAGAAAGAGGCTAGAGAAGAGTTATTCCCCTTTCCACCAGCAGCTGAACAAAAGGAACGAGTCCCTCTTGGTACCTTGCCTGTCTCCACAACAGTTGCAGCTTTCCTGAAATCGATCCAGGCTCAGCTGCAAAGAGATTTTACAGAGGGGAATTGAGAGACTGTGGGTGAGGATGGAGTAGCCCATTCAGGCAAGAGGAGTTGCAGTCTTCTTCCCACAAAACGAGAGCTATTCGGTTGTGAGTTTCCCTTGCGTTTCTGGAAGCTGAGCCTTTTTTGCATCAGGAAAATGAGTAGGGAGCCCACAACTCTGGTTACCAAAGCAGTTTAAAGCTACATAGCCATCATGTTTGCCCGGGGTGTGGGGGTGGTGGCTAGTGAATTTCAGAGGGTTCTTGAGGGGTCTAAACCACTGAGCCTCTTGGGCTTGCTGATCAGAAGGTTGGTGGTTCAAATCCTGATAGAGTGAGCTCCTGTTGCTCTGTCCCAGCTCCTGCCAATCTAGCAGTTCGAAAGCATGCCAGTGCGAGCAGATAAATAGGTACCACTGCGGCAGGAAGGTAAATGGTGTTTCCATGCGCTCTGGTTTCCGTCATGGTGTCCCATTGTGCCAGAAGCGGTTTAGTCCTGCTGGCCACATGACCCAGAAAGCTGTCTGTGGACAAAGGCCGGCTCCCTTGGCCTGAAAATGAGATGAGCGCCGCAACCCCATAGCTGCCTTTGACTGGACTTAACCATCCAGGGGTCCTTTACCTTTTCCTTTACTTTTACTTTTACCTTTATCTTGAATTGACCTATGCTGAGATTGAGACAGTAGCCAACAGGAGATTTTCAGCAGGGACCTGATTTGCATCGCAAGGGAAGGTTAATCTTGGTCTAGGGCCAGAGAGCAGAGGGCCCTCTTCTCACCTCCTGCAGCAGGGAGTTCCGTAGTTTAACTTTCCTTTATCTTTCCTGGCTCTTCCAACATTCAGCTTTGTTGGATGTCCCGGGGTCTAGGGTTACGAGAAAACTTTTCTCTATCCTTTTCTTCACGCCATGCGTCATTTGACAAACATCTGCCACGCCTCCTCGTAGGGCTTGCCCACACTTCTGCTTGTCCAGTGGCTAGAAAGCACAGACCCTGCACCTTTCCCAGAGAAAACCCATTCTTTAGTGCTAAATCAGAGCAAACATCAATCCGGAGAGAGCCAAAATTACTGGTTGCTCTGACTGAGTGCTCAAGAGTGGTTTTCCTGGTTTTGAGCAGCGGCACAAAACGAAGCGTAACGGAGCCCTTTCTTGCCTTTCCTCTAACGTAAAAAGTCCCAAACACTGCAACCTTTCCCTCACGAGGGAATCGCTCCATCTCCTTATTCGTTTTTGAAATATACTCAGAGTCGAGTGTGGATTTCATGCTCTTTATTCAGCTCAAAGTAGTGAGGAATGTAAGTTCCCCCAGAATGTCTGCTTTATATACATTATTTACAGAATGGGCCCCATGTGATTGGCTAATTCCGGGATTCTCCTGTAGGCCAATCAGGTTGCTGATTCACTTCCACCAGGAGCTGGATTGGGTGGCACCTGCGGACCAATCAGACTGCTGCATTCTGGATCCTATTGTTCTAGGGCCAATCAGACTGCTGCATTCTGGACCCTATTGTTCTAGGACCAATCAGACTGCTGCATTCTGAATCCTATTGTTCTAGGATCAATCAGACTGCTGCATTCTGAATCCTATTGTTCTAGGACCAATCAGACTGCTGCATTTTGGATCCTATTGTTCTAGGACCAATCAGACTGCTGCATTCTGGACCCTATTGTTCTAGGACCAATCAGACTGCTGCATTGGTGTTTTATATACTTTAAGGTGTTTTAAACGTGTTTTTATTGCTTATTTTGTTGTACCACCGTGAATGGTGGTTTTTATCGATGTATTTTTGTTTTGTTCCATCTTGTTTTGTTTTGGGGTGGGATATTGAGTGGGGTGGGGATTGGTTTTTGTTTGGGCATAATTGTTTTTCGGTTGTTTTGTTTTTCTATTTTGTAAATGGAGGTTATTATGAGGCTTGGGATTGCTACCGTGGAGGGGCGAGGGAGGTATGGCGGTGGGGGCAGATGTTATAGGCGAAGGAGATCGAGATCCGGATATGCTCGTACCCCTTCCAATCTGCGCCCCATCCCGAGAGACGAGGGTAGGGTGAGCAAGGATTACTCACCTCTGTCACTGATGTTGTGCAATGCCAGGTCTATAGGCAACAAAACCGCCACCCTGCGAGATTTCTTTACCTCGCAGGGGGTCGACCTGGCTTGTGTGACGGAGACCTGGGTGCGCGAAGGGGAAACTGTTACCTTACGAGAGATGGCGCCCCCGGGTTTCTCCGTCCTCCACCAGTCACGGACTGTGGGCCGGGGGGGGGGTGGCATTATTAATCCGGGAAGATTGTCCTTTCAGGGCTCTACCATCGCCATTGATCCCTGGCATTGAATGTGTTGGCCTAGTGTGGGGCTCTGAGGTGGGCTTGGCTGTCTGACTGGTGTACCGGCCACCTAGCCCACCAGCAGCCACCCTGTCAGGCCTGCTGGAGGCGGTGGCCGGCTGGGCCTTGGAGTTCCCTAACCTATTGGTATTGGGGGACTTCAACATCCATGCTGATGCCACTCCCTCCTCACAGGCTCTGGACCTGGTGTCTTCCATGGTGGCACTAGGGTTCTCCCAGTTTGTTTCGGGCCCCACACATCAAGCAGGCCACACGCTGGATTTGATCTTTGGCGTCGGTATAGATGTGATCATGTCTCCTTCGATGAAGGTGCCATGGTCTGATCACTACGCTCTGAAAGCCAGGATTGACGTTCCACCCCCACCCTGCTTGGGTGGCGAGCCAATTTGGGCTCGCCCGCAGAGGCTGATGGACCCTGATAGATTCCGTCAAGCCTTGCGGGACCTTTCTCCCCCTGGCGACTCATTGACTGAGCTTGTTGAGGCCTGGAATACCCAGCTCCTGGCAGCCATCGATGAGATCGCACCTAAGCGCCCTCTGCGACCCCGCAGAAACCGGGCTCCCTGGTTTACCGAGGAGCTCCGGAAAATGAAGCGGGACCTCAGACGGCTAGAGCGAGTATGGCGGGGTGCCCGTGACGGAGCTTCAAGAACATCTTATAGGGTTTTTATGAAAACCTATGAGATGGCAGTGAAGGCCGCTAAGAAGTCTTACTTCTCGGCCTCCATAGCACCTGCTAGCTCTCGCCCGGCGCAATTATTTAGTATAATTCGGTCTTTAACATCCTTTGAAGGACAGCCAAATTTAAATAACAATCTGACACACAGCTGTGAGGCATTTGCGAGCTTTTTTGCGGAGAAGGTCCTGTTGCTCCGCCATGACCTCCCTGCCAATTTGGATACAATAAAGGAACTGGAGGCCACTCGACTGTCCTCGGGTCCAGTATTGGACCATTTTGACCGGATATCTCCAGCAGATGTGGACAGACTCCTCCGAGCTGGAAAGCCCACCACCTGTCCTCTTGACCCGTGCCTGTCTTGGCTGATTAGAGCGTGTCCAGACGAGGTGCGGGCCCCCCTGGGGGATATCATCAATTTGTCCCTTGGCACCGGGATATTCCCAGGGGAACTGAAGGAGGCAGTGGTGCGTCTGCTCTTAAAGAAAACATCATTAGATCCCTTAGATCTATCCAATTACCGCCCGGTCTCGAATCTTCCATTACTGGGTAAGGTGATTGAGAGAGCGGTTGCTGAACAGCTTGGTAGGTATCTGGATGAAACATCGGCTCTGGATCCATTCCAGTCCGGCTTCTGCGCTGGTCATGGGACCGAGACGGCTCTGGTCGCCCTAACAGATGATCTCCGCAGGCAGCTGGATCAAGGCGGGACGGGGCTGCTGATTCTTCTAGACCTGTCAGCAGCCTTCGACATGGTCGATCACGAACTCCTGGACCACCGTCTTGCCGACGTGGGGATTCAGGGCACAGTCCTTCAATGGCTGCGCTTGTTTCTCTCTGGTCGGGGACAGAGGGTGGCGCTTGGGGGGGAATTGTCATCCCACCACTCCTTGGTGTGTGGAGTGCCCCAGGGTGCGATACTCTCCCCGATGCTTTTTAACATCTTTATGCGCCCCCTCGCCCAGCTTGTCCGGAGTTTTGGGCTGGGCTGCCATCAGTATGCCGATGACACCCAACTCTATCTGTTGATGGATGGCCATCCTGACTCGGCCCCAGACACACTGGCGAGATGTCTGGAAGCTGTGGCTGGATGGTTACGTGGGAGCCGGTTAAAGTTAAATCCTTCGAAGACAGAGGTCCTCTGGCTGGGGCGGGACGATATGGGATTGAAGGGGCAACTCCCATCTCTTGCGGGGGTGCAATTAGTGCCAGCACCGTCCGTTAAGAGTTTGGGTGTAATCTTCGATACCTCCCTTTCTATGGAGGCGCAGATTACAGCTATAACAAAGGCGGCATTTTTTCATCTCCGCCAAGCTAAGCAGTTGGCCCCTTATCTCTTTCGCCCTGACCTAGCCACTGTGATCCATGCGACGGTCACCTCCAGACTGGATTATTGTAACTCGCTCTACATGGGGCTGCCCTTGAGACTGACCCAGAAACTCCAGCGGGTGCAGAATGCCGCGGCGAGACTCCTAATGGGGTCTTCGCTGCGAGATCACATTCATCCGGTACTATACCAGCTGCACTGGCTCCCGGTGGAGTACAGGATCAGGTTTAAGGTGCTGGTTTTAACCTTTAAAGCCCTACACGGCCTAGGACCCTCGTACCTACGGGACCGCCTCTCCTGGTATGCCCCACAGAGAAACCTACGGTCTGCAAATAATAACATCCTCAAGGTCCCAGGCCTCAGAGAGGTTAGGCTGGCCTCAACTAGAGCCAGGGCCTTCTTGGCTGCGGCTCCAATCTGGTGGAACGCTCTGTCACAAGAGACTAGGGCCCTGCGGGACCTGACATCCTTCCGCAGGGCCTGCAAGACAGAGTTGTTCCACCAGGCCTTTGGTCAGGGCGCAGCCTGACTCCCTCCTCTGGCAACCTGCACAGAATCTTGCTTAATCAGTTGCCATTAATTTGATTTTAATTGATTTTTATAATGAAATATTTTTAGAATGTGCGATTATCTGATTGATTGATTGTTTGATTGTTGTTAGCCGCCCTGGGCCCGGCTTCGGCTGGGGAGGGCGGGATATAAATAGAATTTATTATTATTATTATTATTATTATTATTATTATTATTCTGAATCCTATTGTTCTAGGATCAATCAGACTGCTGCATTCTGAATCCTATTGTTCTAGGACCAATCAGACTGCTGCATTTTGGATCCTATTCAACTCAGTACATAACAGTTTTGGTCTCCCTTTTCCGAACCTTTTCCAACTCCTTTCTGAGGCGACCAGAACTGTACACAGCATTCCCAAAGACTCTTGATTTGCATCCTTAGCCTATTCCCTGGGAGGGACCGTCATTCCGTGACTCATTGTATTCATGCCGGTTGCTTTCGCTGCGCTAGTCCCTCCTCCCCGGGATGGTCTCCCCTGGCACCACTACCTGATGTAATTATAGTCGAGTATTATTTGTGATATCGCCAGCGTCTTATCACAATTTGCATAAGTCCCTTTGGAAGAACAGGACCTGGCTGGCTGTTTCGGGAAGAACAGGACCTGGCTGGCTGTTTCGAATGCTAATTTACGTCCTCTAAGTGGTCTATCGGGAAGGAGAGTTCATGCTAGCCAGTGGGGCGTGGGGTGCAAATGGGGAGGGAGAACAAATTAATGCACCGGAGCGACTCCCCTATGAAGAAAGGCTGCAGAGTTTGGAACTTTTTCGTTTGGAGGCAAGACGAGTAGAGGACTAAGGGTGGTCTGTAAAATGATGCATGGCAGGGAGATAGAGAAGGAAGGAACGTCATTCTCCCTCTCTCAGAACAGTAGAACTCATAACCAATATCTCTATCTTTTTCTACTTTGTAACATTTTGCATATTTCTCCTTACAAAACTTCTTGTAGTCCTACTAGCGTAATTTGTTGATTACAGTTGCTCTTCAAATAATTCATATACTTCTTCCAATCTTCTGTGAATCTCTGGTCCCGCAGGTTTCGAATTTCTCCGGTCGTTTAGTCCATTAATTTCGTCTGCCATTCTTCTTTCGTTGGAATTTCTTCTTGCTTCCATTTCTGGGCTAACAATACTCTTGCTGATGTCCACCAACTTGGATGGCTTTCAAGGGGGGTTAAAAGACAAATTCATGGAGGAAATCTCAAAATTTTATAGAGGACGCTTGGCACCACTCATTCTGGAATAGAAGTATAATGTAAAAAATTATGCATAATTTGATATTCTGACAAGGACTAGCACTTCCACTTTTAATATGATTTAGCATTCTTTTATGACATTTCCAGCAGAACCACCATTTTCAAAACAACCCTCGTCGCAGGCCTGGAAAATCTGGAAGTATATTCGATAATCTGATAGCGCTGATAATCTTAGAGGTGATTTTTTTTAAACCCATGTTTAACTGTGTACATTCTACGTGTCCGTTTTGTAGTTTTGCTTTTCATCTGTCAATCTACATCTGTTTTTATAATTGAGCTGTATGTTTTGCTTACATTATAAAATGGATTTTTTTATAAAAAAAAAAAACTTTGCGAAAAACAACAACACTAGCCGTGATGGCTGTGCTCTGTCTCCACGATCAGAGGCAATAGTGCTTCTGAATACTGTTGTAGACAAAAATTGCCCATTTCCCTTATGGGGTACCCAAGAGCCCATATAGAGTCCTTACATAGGTTCCATATTGGTAGGAGAAAATAACAGAGGCCAACCAGAGAATACTGAGAAGCAAAGCAGCTAGTAAGCTTGATCTTTATTGATCTGTTGCAACAGGGTGCTCCCCTCACATGCAGGAAAGGAGGAGGAACCCAGAAAAATGCTGTGCAAGGCCTTATATAGACTTTTGAAATTCCCATCCTGTAGATCAAGACCACCCCCAGAAACATCATACATACATCACAGAAGGGGTGTAACCTAAGACCACCCCTCAGATACATCATACCTCCATCACAGAAAAGGCGGTCTAAAACAGAAATCTGAATATTGTTTTTCTCCTGTTGTTTGATTATCTCCTGTCTGGCAGGTTACTTGATTGGATTTCCTGGAGAACCTGGCCAGTCTTTTGTAGTGATAAATGCTTATTTCCTGCACCAGGTCACAGGCTCACACCCTATTCATATCTTAAATGTGTCCTTAAGACAGAATTTGTGAGGAAAGAGACAATGGGGAGGTTTCCCACTTTGACCTTGCAGGGAAAACATTGGATCAGTTTAGGAATCAAAATGGTTCCAGGTCAGTCTTCCTGTGCTGATCTATGTATGTGCTTGGTTGGTACACTTATGAACATTACCATATACAGTGGTGCCCCGCAAGACGAACGCCTCGCAAGACGGAAAACCCGCTAGACGAAAGGGTTTTCCGTTTTGGAGGCGCTTCGCAAAACGAATTTCCCTATGGGCTTGCTTCGCAAGACGAAAATGTCTTGCGAGTTCCTGCGGGTTTCCCCCCCTTTCCCCCCCCCTTTCCCTAAGCCCTAAGCCGCTTATCAGCTGATCCGCTAAAAGCCGCTAAACCGCTAATAGCGCTAATCCGCTAAACTGTCAATGGGCTTGCTTCGCAAGACGAAAAAACCGCTATACAAAGAGCCTCATGGAACGGATTAATTTCGTCTTGCGAGGCACCACTGTATCTAAGACCAAAAAAATCCTATCACAATATCAGTTGCTGGAAACAGCAGTATGTGAGAAAGGGCCCGCCCGTTCAAATTATGCTCGTGGGTCTTCGACTGTGAGAACAGGAGGCTGTGCTAGATGGGTCATTGGCCTGATCCAGCAAACTCTTCTTATGTCCCCAACTCCTGGCCCCAACCCCTTCCACATTTCTCTGGGATTTCCTGAAGTTTTTGTGTGGCACAGTTCAGGCCACCCTCCCCAGGACTCAGGTGTGCTGGATCAGAGCTCCAAAATTAGAATTCCTCCTTTTTTTTCTGGAGTGCAATTAGTTTCTGATTGTCCTCATTATCGGGTGCATGTAGCTGATTGTAGGAATGGATTTAGACAGTAGGAGAGGATATTTTGTTCCAACTCTACAATTCTATGATTATTATTCCTTGCTCACTCCATCTTTTGCAGCTTAAACTTGGAAAAGACAAGGTTGATTTAACCTTCTAGAAATGGTAATTTTGGATGCTTTAAGGCAGACTAGATATTCCTGGTATTATCCCTTTTCTCCTCCTTAAAAACAACGATCTCTCTCTCTCTCTCTCTCTCTCTCTCTCTCTCACACACACACACACACACACACACACACACACACTGTTTGGTGGAGAAGTAAAAGTCGTATTTACTTACATAACTGAGGTTTCGAAGCAGCAGTTACAAAAGGAACATTAAGGGAAGTTTATAACTACTATTACTCAGAGCTTGACCATGAGTTTGACCAAACTGCGGGAGGCAGTGGAAGACAGGAGTGCCTGGCGTGCTCTGGTTCACGGGGTCACAAAGAGTCGGACACAACTAAACAATACCATAACTATTATATAAGTTACAAAAGTACAAGAATCTAAGTTCAAACTTGTGTCTGAGCTGCAGACATCAGACATACACATGGGCTCAGCTTGGAAGCATGACGAAGAAAGACATAGATGCCCAGGCAAGAATATTATTATTATTATAAATAAATAAATAAATAAGTAAAATTTTATTTATACCCCGCCCTCCCTGGCCATAGCCGGGCTCAGGGTGGCTAACACCAATAAAATTACAATAAAACATAATGGGGGTGGGGGACAAACAAACAAACAAAAAAACCAGTTTATTAAAATATGGGTTAAAATGCAGTTTAAAATGCAGCCTCATTTTAATAGTAGCCCATAAATCAAAACCATAAGGGGAGGGGAACATAAGGGTCAGACTGAGTCCAAACCAAGGACCAGGCAGAACAGCTATGTGTCACAGGCCCTGCGGAAAGATGTCAAGTCCCGCAGGGCCCTAGTCTCTTGTGACAGAGCGTTCCACCAAGTCGGGGCCAGTACTGAAAAGGCCCTGGCCCTAGCTGAGACTAATCTAACCACCTTGCGACTCAGGACCTCCAAAGTGTTATTATTTGTGGACCTTAAGGTCCTCCGAGGGGCAAACCAGGAGAGGCGGTCCCATAGGTAGAAGTATGTATTGTTACAACTTCCCCCCAAGGCAGACAAAGGCAGCAGCAGAGCATATGCCCACTCTGCCCAAGGTGGGTGCACTCCCCAGGGGTGTGGGGCGCAAAGGGTGCCCTCCCAGGTGTGGGATAGCCACTCGGGTGCACGGAGCGGTGCACGCCCTGCGGCCGGGGGCAGAGCGAGCCACCCATGGGGGCGGAGCAAGCTGCCGATGGCTGACATTTGGCACGCCGCCTGCCCGTGACACCAAGCCTCCCCCAGCTGTCAAAACGAAGGGGGAAGGGGGGAATGCCACTGGCAAAGAGGCGTAGCTCCTCCCCGTGCAGAATGTCACCCCCCCCCCCAGGGATGACACCCAGGGCGGACTGTATCCTTCACACCCCCTTCCGCCAATGGGCAAAGGGAAGTGATCTTACGGAGTTCTCTCTAGTAAATTTCACAGGAAAGCTCCATGAACTTCAGCTCCTTCATGTGCCTATCTAGCAAAGCATGTGTTGTTGGCTGGACTTCAATAATGCCCCACACTGATTTGTGTGTGTGTGTGTGTGTGTGTGTTTTAGCTGATTAAATGACGGAGATGGGGAAGGTTCTCAGGCTACGAAGGACTTGCTCACAAATTTATTGGCAGATGTATGAATTATGATAGCTAGGAAGTGGAAGGGGCAAGCAGAATATAAAACGGAAGAATGGTATAAAGAGGTGTGGGATATAGCTATTAATGATAAATTAACATGTGCTGGAGAAATGATTTTGAGGAAATATGGAAGGTGTTTGCAGAAAGGGGCCAAACCATCGCAAGAGGTGTTGAAATTTTGGGGAGGTTGGATAGTTACAATGGAGTGGTCTCGGTGGTGAGGTGCACATTTTTATTCTTATTTATGTATGATTATTACTTTGTCAAAATAAACTTAATTAATTAATTGAAAGAAAAATATGAAAAGAAAAAGAGATGGTGAAAATGTGGTCCTTTGGATGTTGTCAGACTCCAACTCCCATTAGCTGCAGCCAGCATGTCCAGCGGTCAGAGATGACACAAGCTGGAGACTGAAGTTGTGTACACGCCTTACATTTGTCTTCCCCATCCTTGGCGTCTCTTCCAGCTCTACAGTTCCATGAGCCTATTAAATCCCTCTGAGCTGCCAAGAAAGTCTTTGCAACTTCTGCAGAGTGGGGTGCGAACGAGATGGCGGAACTGACTGCATCACTTCCAACTAGGGGAATCCTAGAATATGCAGCTTAACGCAGAGAAAGCGAGAGCAGGGCCACTCTCCCATAGCTCCTAGCTTTCCTCTTGCAAGGAGCTCCATTGACTGTTGTCCTTTTAAGCGGGAGGGTGGCTGAGGCGGGGGAGGGATAAAAGAGAACATTTGCCCTTTTGCTGCCCAAAATGATGCAGTCCTCTCCGTCCCCCTCTTCAGGTGGGGGGTACAGTCCCAGGTAGTTCAACGACGACACTGAGCCATCTTCATTCAGAGGCCTTTGGCTTCCACGAGCCACCAGTTCAGTTTGTACATCTAATTTTAACCCGCTGCCCTTGGCGCCAGCTTGAGGAAATAAATGGGACTTGGCAAGTTATTCCTAAATGGTAATTTGGGATGGAAATTAGGAGCTAATCACTTGCTGAAATGTAAATTGACCCAGTTAGGCGACTGTGGTCCAGCTGTTCCCCAGGAGGAGATGAAAGGAAATCCATCCGTGAGTGGGCTGCCTTCAGATGGCTTATTTTGGGCTCGTAATATGGAGCCCCTTCGTACGCCAGGGAGGAAATTGTGGGACTTCAGCCACACTGTCTTGGCATCGCCACCTTTCTGAGCTGATTGGTGTGCCCAAAGACCCACCCTGGGGGTGGCAGCAAAGGGGAATTTGGAGGGTCTGCAATACAGTTGGCACAATTCGAGCCATACTCGTTGCATTTCCCCTCCCTGTTACAATGCGCACAACCGAACGATCCTTTGTGCAGGGTGAAGACATCACAATGTTCAACAGTGGGAGAAAACAAATTGTCTGGCTTTTGCTGGCTGGGATTAGAAAACAACAGGGCAACATAAAGGGATTAGAAAACAACAGGGCAACATAAAGATTGGTTAAAAGACTATGAGACTGAGTGAAGTTTATGAGAAAAATAAATTTTGAATAAAGATTATGGTAAAATTAGATATCTAAGATTTAGATAAAAATATTCAAAGTTTGGGACAAAACATTGGAAATGTGTACAATAAGAATGGATATAAGGAGATAAATTGCTGATTAAAGTTTTATAAATTTGGAAAGTAGGAGCGAAAGGCATGAGGAAGTCCAAAAAATGAAGGAAAGTTGGCTATTATATGATGATAAATTTTATGTTTGTTCTTTTTTCTTCTTTTTTTGTTTGTTTTTTCTTTGATTATGCTGTTTTTCTCTGTTTATTGTATTAAAAAACTCTTAATAATTTTTTTTTTAAAAAAATACAATACGCACAACCGAACGATCCTTTGTGCGGGGTGAAGACACAACAACGTTCAACAATGGGAGAAAACAAATTGTCTGGCTTTTGCTGGCTGGCAGCCCACAGAGAAAAGTCCCACCCCAAGCAGAAATATATAGCAGAAGATATTGACCGTATTGGCCAAGACCCCCAGAGACTCTGGTCTTTGTTTAGAGAACGTTCCGCTTTGTATTATACTTTCCTTTCTGTTATGGGCATCGACGAAAAAGCCTGACTGATTCTAGTCTGGCATTCACCACATCCAAGGCCGTTCCTGCATAAAAAGTGTGAAATTCAGCCTTAGGTTTTTAATATTCGATTTAGAGTCCTACAGTGATGTTGCTGAACGGGCAGACTGAAGGAGCGCCATACCCTGTTACTGTTAAACGGAAAAACAAAGCAATTTGTTAGGGGTTGGTTCTGAAATGTATAATTCCATACCAATCTGTAACTTGCCAGCAGGCACAGCCCACTATTGTTCCTTGCTGCTGTTCTTACGAACATAAGAAAATAAGAATCACAGAGCCTGCTGGATCAGGCCAATGGCCCGTCCAGGCCAGGATCCTGTTCTCACAGTGGCTGACAAGATGCCCCAAAGCGAAACCCACAAGCCGAATAACTGCATTGCAAAACTGCAGGTTTCAAAGGACAGCTGGGTATCAGGTTGGAGACTGTTTTGAACCCTGTGAATTTGAATCGTAGAATTGTAGAGTTGGAAGGGGCTGTGTGGGTCATCTAGAACAGGGGTCAGCAAACTTTTTCAGCAGGGGGCCGGTCCACTGTCCCTCAGACCTTGTGGGGGGGGGCAGACTATATTTTTTTTTGGGGGGGGGAATGAACGAATTCCTATGTCCCACAAATAACCCAGACATGCGTTTTAAATAAAAGCACACATTCTGCTCATGTAAAAACACACTGATTCCAGGATGGTCCTCGGGCTGGATTTAGAAGGCAATTGGGCTGGATCCGGCCCCCGAGCCTTAGTTTGCCAACCCATGATCTAGACCAACCCCCTGCCATGCAGGAATATTTTGCCCAACTTGGGGCTCAAACCCACAACCCTGAGATCAAGTCTCGTGCTCTACCAACTGAGCTATCCCAGCCCGTTTGTTTTTAAATGCGAATGGAATTGAATTGTTCCATTGTCATGGGCCAGGAGTCGGCTTCACCTGTTGAGCAGCAGCCTGAAGCAGCAGAGGGCGAAGGGGCTTCACCTGTTGCTGATCAGCCTTTATTGCTCCTGATGAGAACCAGCTGGCTCCAGCTTTCTGAAGCAGCGTTTCCAGTCTCACTCAGTTGCTGGAAATCACATTCGTTGTCCCTGTCCTGACCTTGGACCCTCTGCTTTCTTGACCCCCGGATTGTCTGACTATGTGAACTGCGAAACTCCTAGCCTTAAGACTGAACTCTGCCCCCAGGTAAGTACCCCCTGGTTGCCTCCACTGACCTCTGCCATGTCTGGCAGCGCAGGACTATGACAGCCACCCCTAGCCAGGCAGCTGACTTCCGGGAGTGCGCTGTTCTCCCTGCCATCTCAAGTGCCTCACTTTTCTGCATTGCAGAGGGTTGGCCTAGATGACCATTGGGGTTCCCTTTCAGCTCTTCAATTCTGTGAGTCAGAATCACTCACCCAGCTCCCATGTTTTGTTGCTAACTCAGAGCTGCAGCTTGGTTTGGGGGCGGTGGAAATTGGAGACAATGAGCCACTGCGTGGAAAGATTACGCCAATCATCCAGGGCGCTTATCTGCATTTTCTGTTCAGGAGTGTTTTTTCCCTTTTATTTTTCTTTTTTCGCACGGAGGTGTTTATTTGCATAGCACTGCAAAATGTGGCAGTTTAAGGGCAGCAGAGCCTGCTGAGGAATTCAGAAAGGGAGAGGTTTTCCAAGAGAGCAGGGTTTCTTTTTTTCTTTTTTTTGCAAGGGGGGGGGGGTCTAAATTAAAGGAGAAGGAGGCATCCATTTTTTCATGTTCCCACGTTCTGGGGTGGTGCCAGAAGTCAAGAGGAACCAGGGAAACTGTGGCTTATGAGGAATGGTTGGGTGTTCTGAGTCTGGAGAAAAGACGAAAAGGTGAGACAATAGAATCAGGATTCAAGATGACCTTAACAGATTGGAGAAACTGGGACAAAGGAACCAAACGATTGTTAATCGGGACAAAAGTAAGGTTCTACATGTGGCCAGGAAGAACCCAAAGTGCAAATATAAGAATGGGAGGCACATGGCTTGAGATCAGTACATGTGAAAAGGATCCAGGGTGACTTAGCAGACCTCAAGCTGAACACAAGCCCACAGTGTGATGCAGCAGCAAATAAAGCTAATGCTATTCCAGGCTGCATAGCAGAAGTCTAGTGTCTAGATCAAGGGAAGTAATAGTACCATTCTATTCTGCCTTGTTCCGACCACATCTGGAGTCCTGTGTCCAATTCTGGGCACCACAATTTGAGAAGGATGTTGATAAGCTGGAACGTGGGCAGAGGGAACAACCAAGGTGGTCTAGAAACCCAGCCTTGTGAGGAATGGTTGAAGGAGTTGGGCAAGTCTAGCCTGGAGAAGGGAAGACTAAGGGGGTGATACGATAGCGATCTTCAGATATCTAATGGGTTCTCCCATGGAAGATGGAGCAATCTTGTTTTCTCCCGCTCCAGACAGTAGGACCCAACCCAGTAGATTCAAGTTACAAGGTAGGAGTTTCCGAATAAACATCAGGAAGAACTTTCTGAAAGAGCGAGCTGTTCGAGAGGTGGGATGGACTGTCCTTGGAGGTTTTTAAGCAGAGGTTGGATGGACATCTGCCATGGATGCTTTAGCTGAGTTTCCGGCATTGCAGGGGTTGGACTAGATGACCCTTAGGGGTCCCTTCCAACTCTACATTTCTGTGATTCTACAGCTGTGGCAGATTTGAACCCTGGCCTTCCAGGTCCTAGTCTGACAACCTAACCACCCCACCCCACTGGCATGGGCGGGGCATGTTGTGACTCTGGCTCCAAAAGTGGGCTGAGTGAAGGTCCCTTTTCCCAGGTGGCGCTGTGGGTTAAAGCCTCAGCGCCTAGGACTTGCCGATCGAAAGGTCGCCGGTTCGAATCCCTGCGGCGGGGTGCGCTCCCGCTGCTCGGTCCCAGCGCCTGCCAACCTAGCAGTTCGAAAGCACCTCCGGGTGCAAGTAGATAAATAGGGACCGCTTACCAGCGGGAAGGTAAACGGCATTTCCGTGTGCGACTCTGGCTCGCCAGAGCAGCGATGTCACGCTGGCCACGTGACCCGGAAGTGTCTCCGGACAGCGCTGGCCCCTGGCCTCTTAAGTGAGATGGGCGCACAACCCCAGAGTCTATCAAGACTGGCCCGTACGGGCAGGGGTACCTTTACCTTTACCTTTAAGGATTAAGTAGGGACGCGGGTGGCGCTGTGGGTAAAACCTCAGCGCCTAGGACTTGCCGATCGCATGGTTGGCGGTTCGAATCCCCGCGGCGGTGTGAGCTCCCGTCTTTCGGTCCCAGCTCCTGCCCACCTAGCAGTTCAAAAGCACTCTTAAGTGCAAGTAGATAAATAGGCGGGAAGGTAAATGGCGTTTCCGTGTGCTGCGCTGGTGCCGGCTCGCCAGAGCAGCTTCGTCACACTGGCCACCTGACCCGGAAGTGTCTGCGGACAGCGCTGGCTCCCAGCCTCTTAAGTGAGATGGGTGCACAACCCTAGAGTCAGACACGACTGGCCTGTGCGGGCAGGGGTACCTTTAAGGATTAAGTAAGGATATGTTTGCATTTAGCTAATCCTGCCCAGAAATTTACATCCAACTTCCTGTCCCCTTTTGGAACCACACCTCTCGACTCATCTGTCACGAATACTGTTTTCAAAAATAATTAAAAGATGGGGAAAGAGCAAAACCCTGTCCTGGAGTCAGGGAGACACATTTACTGCCTGCACTGGCAGAGCCTAAGAAGACTGCACTAGGTTTCTCTCTGCTTATCGTGGTAAAATCATTTCCTTAGATACCAGTAATACAGTTATGTCAGGTCATTACTCTGTGCTGTTGTGTAAATGGAGGTCAGAAAAAACCTTGGCATTTCAGCTCCTCCTTTTCTTCGGGGAAGAGCTGCAAGAGATATTTTCATAATAGTCTACTCTCTATTAGGACTGTGAGCGGCTTTGCCAAATGTTATTGGGTGTGTGTGTGTGTGTGTGTGTCACGTTTTGAATCTGTTTCAGGCTCGTGAATTAGCTGTGCGACTAACAAAGAGGGAGTGAAGGAGGGTGAGAAATGGCCTGACTTCGTGGAAAATGGGTTCCCTTTATTTCATAATGGAATTTTTGCCATACAAATACTTGGGCAGAAAAATGATTGATTGATTGATTACTCAGCCTTCACCTTAAGGTCCCAGAGTACATTATGACAATAATAACCCAATGCTAAAAGCAGCTTAAAATGGCTTAACCACCACAGAGATGAGGTGGGTCATCAAATTGTATTACTGGACGGGGCTCCCAAGGGTCACCAGACCAACCTCTGCAAGGCAGGTGCTAAAAGAATTAGGACTCCCTGAGAAGGTCCTTTGGTGGAGGTTTAAAAGCAGAGTTGGGATGGCTATCTGTCATGGATGCTTTAGCTGTGAAACAAGCATTGCAGGGGGGTTGGACTGGATGACCCTCAGGGTCCCTTCCAACTTTACACTTCTATGAAGATGCTATTCTCAGAGGTGGGAAAGTTAGCGGAGGATGCAGAGATGTTCTCTTCATGCTCTGCAGCAAACGCAGACTTGATTTCTTCCCCTCGGCCTCTGAGCGAAGCAAATGGATTTCACACTTTCCCCTCTCTGAGAGATGTCTGAGCTGTCAGGAAAACACCGGAAAGTTGTGCTAGGTGAGCGGTGCCCAGCAAAACAAAAATTGCCTCCCCGTATCAGGCAGATGGAAATACTTGCCTGTCAGGGCTCCTTCCTGTTTTTTGAGCAACGCCTGTCTAATTCTTCCTGTCAGCATCTAACAATCACACAAGGCTTTTCTCTCGTTGCCTCTGCGTCTTTTTCACGGGCTTTGACACCTGAGACGTATACCTGTTCAAGACCTGATCTGTTTTGTGTGACTGTGTTTTTTAATTGCAAGTTTTTTAAAACTGCTTTAAACTGCGCTTTAAAATGCTGTGATGTGCCCTGGGAGCCTAGAGCAGGGGTCAGCAAACTTTTTCAGCAGGGGGCTGGTCCACTGTCCCTCAGACCGTATGGGGGGGCCCGGACTATATTTTGAAAAAAAATAATGAATGAATGCCTATGCCCCACAAATAACACAGAGATGCACTTTAAATAAAAGCACACATTCAACTCATAATAATAAATACCGGTAATAATAATAATAAATTTTATTTATACCCAGCCCTCCCCGGCCAGAGCCGGCTCAGGGCGGCAAACACCAATAAAATTCCAGTAAAAACATAATAACAAAAAAAAACAACAACAAACAATTTAAAATGCAGGTTAAAATGCAATTTAAAATGCAGCCTCAAAACCATAAGGGGAGGGAAACATAATGGTAAAACATAATCATGTAAAAACATGCTGCTTCCCGTACTGTCCATGGGCCGGATTTAGAAGGTGATTGGGCCAGATCCGGCCCCCGGGCCTTTGGTTGCCTACCCATGGCCTAGAGTGAAAGGCAGGTAACATAAGAAGAACTGACCTGCATCCAAGGAAACTGCAGCTGTCATCCCAGAGCCTGTGCCTTTATCTTTCAGTTGCATATTTTGCCTAAGGTCGAGGGACCATCTCCTCCAGCATCCAGTTGTCACAGTGGCCGTACAGATGCATCAGTGGGGGGAAAGCAAGCAGGATCTGAGGACAAGAGGAATTTTTCCCCTCCTGTGGTTTGCAGAAATGGCTTTCAGAAGCATTTCTCCTTCTGTCTGCGGAGACAGAGCCGAGCCATCGTGCCAAGTAGCCATTGATAGCTGTCTCCTCCATCAATTTATCCAACCCTCTTTTAAAGCCGTCCAGTTTTTCCGAGCACAATTCAAAGTGTTGGTGCTGACCTTTAACGCCCTAAAAGGCCTTAGTCCTTTATACCTGAAGGAGCATCTCCACCCCCATCGTTCTGCCCAGCTTCCAAACTCGGCTTTGTATTGTTGCTTGCTGCCCCAATCACAGAGTGCTGAGAGACTCCAACAGTCCCAGGTGTGGGAATGTTCAGGGATGCAGGAGAGGATATATTATTTGATTATAGCCTTTCCAACTTGTGTAAACAAGTTCACAATTTAGCAGAGTAACATTCCCCTTTTAAAACTTGCAGTGGATGCGTTTGCTCAGGCTCACTAAAGCCTCTAGAATAACTGTTCTGGTATTTCCCCCTTATTCCCTCATAAAAGATAAGACACAACAGTCTTCTATAATAGTATAGTTTACTCACTCACATTCTGTTCACAATTGGATCCCAGAAGGCAGACTTAGCTTAGAAAAGTAACATACACCTGGAAACTATCTCATAAGGAGACAGTCCCTTTGTCCTTTCTTGGCTTCCAGCTTTGGCTAAATAGATGTTGTTTCTTCAACGAATGGAGCCAGAGAGAGATGGCGGCCTCCGCTCAGGTATTTTGTTACCTGCACAGGTGAGGCCACGCCCACCTCTGGTCACATGTAGAGGAAGTCTATCCCAGCCCAGAAGGAAACAGGAAGTTTACCTGCTGGCTGGACAAACATTCCTCCTCATGCACAAACATGTCCACTCTAGGAATGTTGTACTTGACTGCTCTTGTGTTTCACATCCCACACCCCTAAACATTTTTTTAGAAGAAAAACACTACCCAGAACATTTAGAGGACTAGTCTAGTCCTCCAAGCCCATGGACCGCACACCATTGTTCCAAACTGAGTTTAAAATGTATAGCGCTGTTTGATATCTCTTCAGCTCCCTCTTCTGCCTAAGGTCGAGGGAGCCCAGAAGCAGAGTTTATGGAAAGTGTCTCCTGCAAAGCTTTGAAATCTCTCTCTGATTCACACTGGGGCTGCCACACTTTCTGAAAGTGATCCTGCTGGAGGGGAGGGTTTCATGGGAAGTGCTAATTGCTGGCCTCCCCCAGGGGGACCGTAGGCGGCTGATGAACCTCTCCAAAGAGCTTGAGATCCGTGCGGCTCTGGGGAGGCACCGGCTGCCGCACAGCAGTCATGTCCCCACGGGGGTCTTGAGAGGCAATCAGAAAAGCATTAAAAGACTCGATGAAGGGAAGAGGGCTGCATCGCAACTCAGCACTGCTGTGTGCAGGCACAGTGTGTGTGCATCCATGCGCATTTAGAGTTGGGTGGGACCCCTGTGGGTCATCTAGCCCAACCCTCAACAATGCAGAGATATATCTGTCGGAGGAAGGCAACATCTTGTTCAAAGGGCTGTGCTAAATTTTATTTTTAAATCCACAAAAATTGCCCCAAAAGCCCCACAACATCACATGTTTGGGTAAGGTAAAGGTAAAGGACCCCTGACTGTTAAGTCCAGTCGCGGACGACTCTGGGGTTGCGGGGCTCATCTCGCTTTATTGGCCGAGGGAGCCGGCATTTGTCCGCAGACAGTTTTTTCAGGTCATGTGGCCAGCATGATTAAGCCGCTTCTGGCGAACCAGAGCAGTGCACGGAAACGCCGTTTACCTTCCCGCCGGAGCGGTACCTATTTATCTACTTGCACTGTGTGCTTTCAAACTGCTAGGTTGGCAGGAGCAGGGACCGAACAATGGGAGCTCACTCTGTCGCGGGGATTCGAACTGCCGACCTTCTGATCGGCAAGCCCAAGAGGCTCAGTGGTTAAGACCTCAGCGCCACCCGCGTCCCTTTATATTTGGGTAGATGTTGCCAAAAAAAGCTCCACAACTTTGAAAACCCCCCAACTTTGTCTGTATTTTCACTTTTGGGGAATATGGCAACCCTAACTGTGCGCTAGTTTTAACCAGGGAGATCTGAAGACATGATAATCTGCAAGGGATTCTTTAGGTGTGATTCCTGCATTGCAGGGGGTTGAACTAGATATCCCTTGGGGTCCCTTCCAGCCAACCTTACGATTCTGTGAAAAAGGCGTGGTGATGGAGCAGATCCGTGGATTGCAAACCTTTTCAGGCCATCATTGCATAAACATATTCCCAGTGTCCCCTAAACAAAACATCAGTCAGAATGGGGGTTTGCACAACCCACAAGATAATCCAATGAATAAAACAGTAACAATTAATTGTGCATATGTTCAAAACATGATTAAAACTATTTAGTTTAATTAATTCAACTTGGCCCAGTGCTACCGGCTTAGGGCCCTCGTATTTACGGGACTGCCTCTCCTGGTCTGCCCCACAGAGGACCTTAAGGTCCATGAATAATCATAGTTTAGAGGTCCTGGGCCCTAAGGAAGTCAGATTATCCTCCCTCAGGGCCAGGGCCTTCTCAGTGATGGCTCCAACCTGGTGGAATTCTCTGCCCCATGAGACCAGGGCCCTGCAGGATTTAACTTCCTTCTGCAGGACCTGTAAGACAGAGCTATTCCACCTGGCTTTCAATTTGAACTTAGCCTGATCTTTTGTTCCCCTTCCTTCCCTCCCCTTCCCCGTTGGGATCCCACAGCTAATTCTCCCCTGGTCTCCTCCCAAATAGGACTAATTTAGCCAGCTAGCCCTGGTGATCATCTAATGTTTATAGGCTGGATTCCCCTCCCCCCACCCCAAATTGATTTTTGAATTCTGAATGTATTGCTATTCACATTTTATACTGTATTTTGTGCTGTTTTTGTTGCATCAATTAAGTGTTTTAAATTTGTTGTTAGCCGCCCTGAGCCCAGTTTTCTGAACCGGGAAGGGCGGGGTATAAATAAAAATACTAATTCCACCCAGCTTAGGGTTGTGAGGAAGAATTTCTGGCCAGAGGCGATGGTGGTCTCGCTGACTCTCTGCGCAGAAATTGCCTGTGGGGGAGCAGGGAGTACCCAGCTTCTATTGATTACCCTTTTCCTGTAGCTAAGCAACAGGAGAATTTGACTCCAGTGCTTTCCCGGTATCTTTCCACTTTAGATCTGAGAGAGGAGCTGCTGGTGATGGAAAGCTTTCTCACTCGCCTCAGACTGGTGGAATCCCCCTGCCCATTATTGTCAATGGCAACTAGCTCTGCCTCCGTGGGTCTCAAGTAGCCATGCTGGAAGTAACAGGAGAGGGCTGGAAAAAGTTTAAAGACTATCTGCAGAAATATTGTAAAATTAAGGAATGTTAGAATGATGTTGGAGAGTAATTAAGTGGTTTTCAGCTGTAATGTTTAAGAGATATGGAAAATAAGGTTTTGAAATAATTAAAAGAATTAGTGGAGGATTTGCTGAACAAACAATTTGAACTGGAATATAAGAAAGGGAGGTGTGAGGGGGTCGGGAAAATAAGTTAAAAGAAAATAAGTGAACGGAAACTTTACGTGTTTTTAAATTGTTTTTATTTCTGTATTTCTGTATTTTTGTTGTTTCTTTTCTTTTTGTTTTATCCTTGAAAATTTTAATAAACATTTCATTAAAAAAAATATGGAAGTAACAGGAGAAGGCTCTTGTGTTCGAATCCTGTTTGCAGGTTTCCCACAGGCTTTTTGTCTGTCACTGCGAGAACAGGATGCTGGACAAGATGGGCCATTGGCCTGATCCTGCAGTGGACTCTTCTTATGACTTCCATAGAACCATAGAAATGTGGGGAACACTGGGACAAGATGCTTGGAGCCCATTGCACTGATCCTGGCCCGAATTCACTGGCTGCCATTTAGTTTCTGGGCCCAATTCAGAGTGATGGTTTTGACCTATAAAGCCTTAAAGAGCTCAGGTCTGCAATATCTGAAGAACTGCCTCTCCCAGGGTTGCCATATTTCAAAAGGTAAAATTCCTGACACCCAATAAGTTGTTGAATTTTTTTTTTTAATAGGAAGACCTCAACATTGCGGAGCTTTTTGGGGAAACCTAACCCCAAAATAGTGATTCTAAGCCTTTTGAGTTGTTTCTCTGTTTTTTTCCATTGCGTTGCCATACATCTGGGGTTTCCCTGACATGTTGCCAATTTGGCAAAATTTTCCTGGATGCCTTTTTTACACCCAAAACCCACAACATCTCAGTGATTTCCCTGACATTCAGCAAGCCTGAGGCCCTTCTTCGCATGCCACCACCTTTGTGGCAACATGAAAACGGGGCCTTTTCTGTGGTGGCTCCCCGTTTGTGCGATGCTCTCCCCAGGGAGGCTCGCCAGGTGCCTTCATTATACATCTTTAGGCACCAGGCGAAAATGTACCTGTTCAACCAGGTTTTGGGCTGATTTGCATCTGATACCCTTCTAAATGATGTTGTGGTAGGTGGTGTGTAGGAACAGCATACCCTCCAACACGACACAGCCCAAATCCTGGACACCGTCTTCCGGAATCGAAATCCTGCATGAGTCACGTGACCCACGAGAGATCACGGACACCCAAAAAGCACATGATGCAAACCCTAAATGTTTTCTTCGGGGTGAGATCTCAGTGCTAGAGCAAGGTGCCCCAAATGGCTGCCATGCTCTTGCATTGAAAAAAGGGATGTCCCGGTTTTTCTGGGGCAGTTGATTGTTTTTGTTTTATTATTACGTCTTTTGTGTGGCTTTTTAAATCTTGTATGTTTATGCTGTATATCGCCCTGAGATCTACAGATGAAGGGCAGTACTGTGGTACCTCAGGTTACATACGCTTCAGGTTACAGACTCCGTTAACCCAGAAATAGTACCTCGGGTTATGAACTTTGCTTCAGGATGAGAACAGAAATCGTGTAGTGGCGGCGCGGCAGCAGCAGGAGGCCCCATTAGCTAAAGCGGTGCTTCAGGTTAAGAACAGTTTCAGGTTAAGAACAGACCTCTGGAACGAATTAAGTACTTAACCTGAGGTACCACTATTTCTGGGTTAGCAGAGTCTGTAACCTGAAGCATATGTAACCTGAAGCGTATGTAACCTGAGGTATCACTGTATTCTGTTGGAAGCTGCCCAGAGTGGCTGGGGAAACCCAGCCAGATGGTCAGGGTATAAATTAGGTGCTACTGGAAGGAATTTTTTTATTTTGTTTTAGGGTATAAATTATTATTATTATTATTATTATTATTATTATTATTATTATTATTTATTGCAAGGGGTTGGACTGAATGATCCTTATGGTCCCATCCAACTCTGCAATTCTGATTCTTTCCAAAGAGCACCAGGTTGCCAAAGGCTGACTCAGAGACACCTCCCAGAAATGGCTCCTCCGCACTGCCGTTTTGCGGGTCCCGACTTCAAATCTGCCTCCCCCAATGGGCTTCCTCAGTCTCCCCTCGGGGCCACCTCCCCGTCCAAAGAGGCCAGCTGGGTCAGATGTCGAGTCTTTCAAATCAGGCTGGTAGCTCCGCTTCTGCTGGTGGATGAAATGATGCCCTGAGGGAGCATAGCAGGTTCTGCGCGGAAGGAAAGGCCTAATCGAAATGTGATCTATGAGTGTGGTCTTGCACGGGGCATCGCGTACCGAGGGGGCTGGGGATTAATGCACACATGTCTGCTGTGGGAAGTGGGGGAATGGATATTGAATTGCAAAGGCTGGCTCCCCTGGAGATGTCCACCTCTGCCATTCTTGAGATGTTAGTGTCTGTTACGGTAAAATCTGGGTGCGAGGCTGCTCTGCCACCCAGCTCGTCGGACTAAGTCCACGGGTCCCTGCGGAGGAAAATGAGCTCAGCCGGAGACAGGAGCAAGCTGCAGAAGATTCAAGTTTATTGCGCAACAGGTTCAAGGCGAGATTTAACAGTGAGAAAGGGGTGACATGAACTTTTGAAACTTCCCTCCATGTCCCAGAATACAGTGCAAAATACATCCCAGTTACATCATGAATACATTAAGAAGAGGTTGGGTTACACAGGTTACATCATGAATACATTAAGAAGAGGTTGGGTTACACAGGATTAACATATGGAGGAAGGAGGGGGAATATGCAGAGCTGGAGATATGCGCAGATAAGCACATCCTGAGTACCGGTGATGGGAAGACAATGGTCCAAATATGTATAGTCTGCCACCTGGCATTGCCCGGAGGAAAGGCTTGGCAGAGTGATTTGACAGGATTAGGGTATTGACACCTTGCTTGAGGGATTATGAAGGACAGGGGAGGTGTCATGGAGTCCTAGAGAAATTGAGCAAATTGGCACGTTGATTTTCTATGAATTTTATAGATTTTAGTCCCTTTTGACATTGACAATTGGAAATAAATGGATATATTGTAGCGAAGAAGAAGGTGAAGAAGACATGCCCCCCCTTCCGTATCAGTGTCACAGTCCGGTTTATGGGTTATCGAAGTCCTGGCTGAGGATGTTGGGACCGGGGGCAAGATGGCAGGGTGGGAGCAGGAATGAGAGTCCAGAAGCCAGGAGTCTGAGGGTCAAAGAGCTGGGAGTCAAGCAGCCAAGGGTCCAAGGAAGTAAGCAGTCACAAAGCCAAGGGTCTGAGGATCAGGAAGTAAGAAGCCAAACTCAGCAAGGCAGGGAGCGTTTTCCTGTGGCAAAAAGCCAAAGGGAAATGCTGACCTTATATCCCTTCCCGGCTCTTGCCACCAGGTGCTGTGAGTTACCAATCGGCCTCACCTGTGTGGCCATGCCTTGCCTCTTGAGAACAAACTTAGGAAGGCCCCAGTCCTGCGAAGCCTTACCGGTCACAGGGCCTGGCTCCTGCATGCACTCCTGACAGTTAGCGGCCCTTTGCAGAGCACAGTGGGGTCGGAAGCCACCATCATGAATCTGCCCAGGACAGTTCAGAAAGGTCAGTGTGGGGTGATGGGTTCTCCACTTCTTCTTCTTTGGCGATCCCTCATAGCCGAGTAAGATTGTCTTCCATAAACACGGTGAGTCCGTAAGTGACTGTGGAGGCCAGTTCTGGATCCACATGTCCTTCCACAGTGGGGACATTGGTTTCCGGGCGGGAGTTGATCACGGTGTGGATTTGCCAAGCATGCCTTCCTCTTAGCACGTCTCTCCTTTGCATCCTTAGTTTGAGTGTTTTCAAACCCATGACACCTTTGGTAAAGGCTGTTCTCCAATTGGAGCACTCACAGGCCAGTGTTTCCCAATTGTTGGTGTTTATACTACATTTTTTTAGATTTGCCTTGAGAGAGTCTTTGAACCTCTTTTGTTGACCACCAGCTTTACGCTTTCCATTTTTAAGTTAGATTAGTTGCTTTGGAAGTTGATAATTAGGCATCCACACAACATGACCAGTCCAATGAAGTTGATGTTGAAGACTCATTGCTTCAACAAGGGCGATCTTTGCTTCTTCCAGTACACTGGTATTAGTTCGCCTGTCTTCCCAAGTGATGTGTAAAAATTTTCGGAGACACCGTTGGTGGAATCTTTTGAGGAGGTGGAGATGGCCTCCAACTCATATCCCTTTTCGTCATAATGCTATAAGTTTGGGGGAGGTTAGGGAACCAGTCAGGAAAGTCTCTCCAAAAACAACAGCAGCTGAGCACTTTAGTGCCCTGATCAGAACAATAGATTGTAGAGTTGGGACCCCAAGAGGACATCTAGTCCAACCCCCTGTAATGCAGGAATTACAGCAAAGTATCCCTGGCAGGTCGTTACCCAACCTGTGTATAAAACTCTCCAAGAAAGAGTCCACCACCTCCCAAGGGAGACTGATCCATGGTCAAACAGCTCTTACTGTCAGAAAGTTGGGACGGTTCACATCTTATTGTGTTGGACAAGATCTACCTGTGAGTGAAGACTTTGCATTCTTCTTTCCCCTTCTTTTTTTTTTGTTTAGATTTGTTACTGGAAAAATCCGAGGGCTCCCTTGGACAAAAAGTAAAGACACCAACCAGAGTAAACTGGAGCAAATCAGCAGCCTGTAGGCTTGGCCTTTATTGACTGTTGCAACAGGGTGCTCCCCTCACTTGCAGGTGAGAGGAAAGACACAGAAAGATGGTGTGCAAGACCTTATAAAAACTTTTGAAATTCCCCTCCTCGAGGTCAAGCCCACCCCCAGAAACATCATGCATACATTACAGAAAGGAGGGGTTGAGGGAGGAGTTGTGGTGGTAACCTGAGTGTCCTGTCACCTGGCTGGTTCCCCCTTTCCCCCTCCCCATGAGTCACTTCCAGGAGACAAAGGGGAGTTGGCAGTTTCCTGCCCCCTGAGGGAAAATCTGATCATTGTCCTTTGTTCCAGTCCATGCTGAATCCATTCCCATATGCAAGTTCTTTGTGATCTTGATTGTCTTCTGTCTAGGACCATCAGGGTTGGCATAGCAACTGGGCAGGGCTCCTGTGGATGTGCTGGGATGGTGAAGGGATTATGGCTGGCCTGTATCAAACCTTCCCCATTTTGTAGTCCTTCGTTCATGGAGTAAAATAAAAGTAAAAAGGTAAAGGTAAAGGTACCCCTGCCCGTACGGGCCAGTCTTGACAGACTCTGGGGTTGTGCGCCCATCTCACTCAAGAGGCCAGGGGCCAGCGCTGTCCGGAGACACTTCCGGGTCACGTGGCCAGCGTGACAAAGCTGCATCTGGCGAGCCAGAGCCGCGCACGGAAACGGCGTTTACCTTCCCGCTGGTAAGCGGTCCCTATTTATCTATTTGCACCCGGAGGTGCTTTCGAACTGCTAGGTTGGCAGGCGCTGGGACCGAGCAGCGGGAGCGCACCCCGCAGCAGGGGTTCGAACCGCCGACCTTTCGATCGGCAAGTCCTAGGCGCTGAGGCTTTAACCCACAGCGCCACCTGCGTCCCTAAAATAAAAGTAGAACAGTGCAAATCCGATGCATGGTTGATTTTCTATGAATTTATAACAGAAGCGTAGCGTATGTAGTGTGTGAGTGTGAGTGTGTGTGAAGTTTGTACAAACTGAATGGTGGGGGGGGGGGTTCCTGCTACAGATTTTAATGTGTTTTAATGTTTAGTTGGGAACTCCTTTCTTGTCATTTGAGCAGAGCAGCAGGTCATATGACAGCCCTTCAGATATTTGAAGATGGCTAGAATTGCATTAGCTTTTTTTGCTGCTGCATCACATGGAGACTTGTGAAGCAGGTAGGGTCTGTGTTTCCATCTGTGTTTGCGTATGAGCAGAGAGAATTTGGTGGTTTCTCAATGAAATGCAAACATAATAGATTTCCTCCTCCATCCCTATTGTGGCAGCAATTGGGGGCCATCGTTGTGTGGCAAAATGCAAAGGGTTTTCCTCCTCCTCCTCCTTCCAAGAAAGGAGATCCCAACATAACATCAGGAAACACTTTGACAGTAAGGTGGAATCTACACACATGCTAAAAGCGTTGTGAAAATGCTTTCTTTAAAAATCGTTCTAAAAAATGCATTGAATTTGCTATAGCTCTCAGCTGCCATCTAGTGTCACAACTGTATATTGAACTTTACAGCACATTCCAAACCTTTTCTTTGCAGCTATATAGCTGAGTCCTATGAGCTGTTTGACACTGGAATGGTCTCCCTCGGGAGATGGTGGACTCTCGTTCCTTGGAGGTTTCTAAGCAGAGGTTGAAGGGTCCTCTGTCTTAGATGCTTTAGTTGAGATGACCCTAGGGTACCCTTCCCACTCTGCAATTCTGTGATTTTCCTCCTCCTCCTCCTCCTTAATTCCAGTGCATTTGGGTCCGGTGCCTTCCCCTTGTTGACGCCTCTTCCAAGCCGCCACTTAGGTTTCTCTCAAGCGCACACAAAACAAGCAGGAACGCCCGCTTTGCTCTGCCACAATTTCCCGCTCTGGGTTGTTGTCGAAAAGTGCTTATTTCAGGCAGCTGGAGCGCTACACTTTACCTGCCAGGGGGCTGTCATTGCCAGCAGGGGAGGGGAAGCAGCGGCAGCCCAGCTATTACTTACTGTACCCTATCATCACAGCGGCTTCTGCTGCCACGGCGCATTTGCATCTAGACAGATGCCAAAGGCGTTCTCTAGGATCCTTCAAAAGAGCCTTTCGAGCACTGCTGGGAAACACAGCTCCTCCATCTTCCTAGATTTCCCCTCCACCGTTGTGTCTCTGAGGTCGCCTTCCCATGGCCCTTCTGGACAAATAAACAGCTCTGCCAATGGTAGCCAGAGAGTCCTTTTCCTTCAGGCATCTTGGCCACCACTAAATTCCAGACCTGCTTTGGCATGTAGAAGGTCCCTGGTTGGGTGGCTAGCATCTCCAGGGAGGGCTGCAAAAGACTCCTGAATGAAACTCTGGACAGACGCTGCCAGTCAGTGTGGGAGCTACTGAGCTAAGCAGACCATAGGAGCGTAAGAAGAGCCTGCTGGGTTAGGCCAAGGTTGGAAGGTTGGGGATAGGCTAAAGAAAGTGCTTCTTCCTGCAGAGCATAGTTACTGTAGAGCAAGGGATTCTTCGTAGAATTGTAAAGTTGGAAGGGACACCCCGAAGCTCATCTAGTCCAACCCTCTGCAATGCCAGAATCTTGATGTTCTTGTTGGGAAGGTTGTGGATAGTAGGAGAGGATATATTGATTAAATATTAACCTTCCTCACTCACGCTAGTGGGCTGGTAGCAGAGCACATTCCTTTGCACATTGCTGGAAGCAAGTTGATGGATTCGTTACCATCATATAAGTTGAGCAATCCAGTCTGGCTTGTCAAGATTGGGTCGTTCCTGGCAAATTCCCCATTAGTCATAGCTGTCAACTTTTCCCTTTTCTTGCGAGGAAACCTATTCGGAATAAGGGAATTTCCCTTTAAAAAAGGGAAACGTTGACAGCTATGCCCTTTAGTTCCTTCTTAAAACCAGTAACGACATGACAGTCTTCTTTTAAAAGTAATGGTAAAGTTTACTTACATTCAGTTCACAATATTGCCTTGAAGGGCAGGCTTTATCTTATAGTTACAGGTACAGTGCTATCTTAGGTTACAGACGCTTCAGGTTATAGACTCAGCTATAAGAACTTTGCTTCAGGATGAGAACAGAAATCGTACTCAGGCAGCAGGAGGCCCCATTAGCTGAAGTAGTACCTCAGGTTAAGAACAGTTTCAGGTTAAAAACGGACCTCCAGAACAAATTAAGTCCTTAACCCGAGGTACCACTGTACACGTGTAGAGAAAAGAAGCCTGAGCTAGGCCTCAGACTTTCTGCCTTGTGGCTTCCATCCTCTGTAAGGATGAGCCGTGTGCTGCTGGCTAAGACCCAGCAGAAGGAAGATAATAATTTATAATAATAAATTATTATTTATACCCCGCCCATCTGGCTGGGTTTCCCCAGCCACTCTGGGCAGCTTCCAAAAAAAACACTAAAATACAATAACCTATTAAGCATTAAAAGCTTCCCTAAACAGGGCTGCCTTCAGGTGTCTTTTAGAAAAGTTTTAGAAAAGTTTGGTAGTTATTTTTCTCTTTGACATCTGATGGGAGGGCGTTCCACAGGGCAGGTGCCACCACCGAGAAGGCCCTCTGCCTGGTTCCCTGTAACTTGGCTTCTCACAGCGAGGGACCTGCCAGAAGGCCCTCGGCGCTGGACCTCAGTGTCCGGGCAGAGTGATGGAGGTGGAGATGCTCCTTCAGGTATACTGGACCGAGGCCGTTTAGGGCTTTAAAGGTCAGCACCAACACTTTGAATTGTGCTTGGAAACGTACTGGGAGCCAGTGTAGGTCTTTCAAGACTGGTGTTATGTGGTCTCGGCAGCCATTCCCAGTCCCCAGTCTAGCTGCCGCATTCTGGATTAGTTGTAGTTTCTGGGTCACCTTCAAAGGTAGCCCCATGTAGAGCGCATTGCAGTAGTCCAAGCAGAAGATAACCAGAGCATGCACCACTCTGGCGAGACAGTCCGCAGGCAGATAGGGTCTCAGCCTGTGTACCAGATGGAGCTGGTAAACAGCTGCCCTGGACACAGAACTGAGCTGGGCCTCCTTGGACAGCTGTGAGTCCAAAATGACTCCCAGGCTGTGCACCTGGTCCTTCAGGGGCATAGTTGCTCCATTCAGGACTAGGGCTGGGAAGAATTCCTGCTCCAAATCCGGGAGAGCAGCTGCTGCTGCTATCAGTCAGTGCAAACAATACTAAGCTAGAGGCACCAATGGCCTGACGCGGTACAATAATGATAATGATAATGATAATGATAATGATAATGATAATGATAATGATAATGATAATGATAATTATAATAAATTTATTATTTGTACCCCGCCCATCTGGCTGGGCTTCCCCATCCACTCTGGGTGGTTCCCAACAGAATATTAACAATACATTAAAATGTCACACATTAAAAGCTTCCCTAAAGAGGGCTGCCTTCAGATGTCTTCTAAATGTCAGGTAGTTGTTTTTCTCTTTGACATCTGGTGGGAGGGCGTTCCACAGGGCGGGTGCCACTACCGAGAAGGCCCTCTGCCTGGTTCCCTGTAACTTGGCTTCTCGCGGCGAGGGAACCGCCAGAAGGCCCTCGGAGCTGGACCTCAGTGTCCGGGGGGGGGGGGGACGCTCCTTCAGGTATACTGGTCCAAGGTTCCAATATGGCAGCTGAGGTTCCCTTTGCTTTCCCTGTCCTCAGGGCAGCTCAGCCAATCGCTGCCCACCCCAAAATAGCAGCAGCCCGAAAGCTCCCTCAGAAGGTGTGCAGAAAGTGAGACGTTTGAAAGGAGGGAAGAGGCTGGATTCTGCAAAACATACTGTACAGGGCAAAGCGATGCTGCCAAACCTAGTAAATACAGAAAGACCTTCACAAATCTTCCGCTCAGTATCAGTATTCTTTTTTTCGTGCGCCCAGATTAGAATTCCAATTTATTTCTTTGCCACTAGGAAAAAAAAAAGGATTCAAAGGGGAGAGCCTCAAAACCTGGAGAGTAGATTATGAAGAGCGGGGGGAATGTCAGTTTAAAACGAGCTTTCCTTTGCCATTGGTTGTCAGGGCAGAGAGCATGGAAGGGAACTCGGCAGCCAGGGCGGTGACCAAGTCAGAGGGCTCTGGCGCTCCAAGGCTGCTTGCTGGTTTCCCGTTGAGGCACCTGGGAGGACACGATGCTCTCTTGGCCTAATCCTGCTGCAGGACTCTTCTGACGCGTTCTTGGGGCCATTTCTCCCAAGAAAGCAAAAGCAGATGTTTCACCACCGACAGAGGCATTGCACGTGTGTGGGGTGGGGGGAAGCAGGGGGCCACTGTCCTGGCTGCACATTCAGAAGGGTGCAACTGGGCCACAGTGGTCCTGAAGGTACCGCGAAAATGGGAGGGATGTGGCTCCCTTTTTTGGCCTGGCAAAGCATAGCGCATGTGTTTCCTGGGTGGTGGGATGGGTTGTAAGTGTCAGGAGTTCATCCTACACTGGAGTAGGACCCTGGCAGAGACGCATGCCCGACTGGCATGTTTCCTCCCTCCTGGTCGATTGTTCGGGAGCTTCAAAAGCTTTCTTCAGCCCGAACATCACAGCGACCGATGCCAACAGACACCGGCACACTTAGGGATCCGCAGAGTCTTCGCAGCTTGCGCAACAGACCTCAGCCACTCAGCATTTTGGCTAATCTACTTTATTTACATAGAAACACACACGGATCACTGCAACATGGCTCTCTCTCTAGCATCAGACAGCAAAGAGAAAAAGAACAAAGAGAAATAGTCCCACTTCATGGAACACAGGAACACAAACATCCTGTCTCCGTCACTTCCCACTCTGTGGAGTTTAAACATATACTGTCATGTGATAGACAACAATCCCATGACTGCAATCATGGAGCAGGAATTCTAACAGTGACTGGAGAGTGGGCAGCCTGCCATGCGGAGCCCCTCTGTTTGCCCATCCCCTTCAGCACCTTGGAACGGTGCACGCCACCCGCTTCTCATGCCATGGCTGGTGCCACCGTTGTGCGTGCTGGGCTGCTGCTGTGCGGCGCACCCTCTTTGGCTGTCTCCTGCCCAGGTGTCACCACAGAACTCCCAGCGAAGGCCCCGCATACGGGAGCAGGCAGCTGCAGGCACGGCAGGGCACTGCCAAAGTGCCTGACGCAGACACAGGTGAGCTGCGGTTCCTGTCTCTTTTGCTCCTTGCCCCGGGCACTGGCAACTGACGATACGCCACTTGGTCCACAAGCTTGATCCCCATTGCACCCAGCAACTGATATGTGCCAAAACTCGGACCATCACAATAAAAAGCCCCTGTGGGGATGCTGAGGTACATGGACCAGTGGCCTGATCCTGCAGGCTTGCCCTGAACTCAGACATTGCCTCTTGCTTGTCTGGAGACGGTATGTGAGCCTGCTGTGCAAAGGTAACATTGGCACAGCCTTCTTTTGCTTTCTTGGGAGAAATGGCCCCAAGAATGTCAGAAGAGTCCTGCAGCCGGATCAGGCCAATGGAGCATCTTGTCCTCCCAGGGGCCAACTGTCAGGAGTTGAGCCTACACTCGAGTAGGACCCTGGCAGAGACACATGCCCGACTGGCATGTTCCCTCCCTCCTGGTCTTTCGTTTGGGAGCTTCAAAAGCTTTCTTCAGCCCGAACATCAGTGACTGATGCCAACCGACACCAGCACACTTAGGGATGCACAGAGTTTGGACAACTTGCACGTGACAGACCTCAGCAACTCAGCATTTTGGCTAATCTACTTTATTTACATAGAAACACACACAGGGCACTGCAACATGGCTCTCTCTCTCTCTAGCATCAGATAGCAAAGAGAAAAAGAACAAAGGACAATAGTCCCACTTCACGGAACACAGGAACACAAACATCCTGTTTCCGTCACTTCCCATTCTGTGGAATGAAAACTTACACCATCATGTGATAGACAACAATCCCATGACTGCAATCACAGAGCAGGAATTCTAACACCTTCCGGTTCTTGGGGTTCTGTGTGCAGCGATGGTTAGCTTCTAATGGAAGAGGTTGTTGAACTGCCAGTGAGCACTCAGGACTGATTTCCTTCAGAATGGATCAGTTTGATCTTCTTGCAGTCCATGGGACTCTCAAGAGTCTCCTCCAGCACCAGAATTCAAAAGCATCCATTCTTTGGCGATCAGCCTTCTTTACTGTCCAGCTCTCACTTTCATACATCACTACTGGGAAAACCATGGCTTTAACTATACGGACCTTTGTTGGCAAGGTGATGTCTCTGCTTTTTAAGATGCTTTGCCAGGTTGTATATACCTGTGCATAAAAACATATCTCCTGCAGACACCACGGTCTGCGCTGACCTTCCTTCCAAGGAAACCCAACCTCTGTAAGTGTCTGAAATCCAGAACCCCTCCCCGTTCAGAGATTGGGGTGGCGTGTGACAGTGTCTCTGGAGCACTTTCATAAGTGATGTTACAAATGTCATTTTTGTCTGTGGCATCAACCAGGTTCCTCAATGGGAAACCAACAAGCAGCCTTGGAGCACCAGAGCCCTCTTGCCTGGGCATCGCCCTGCCTGCCGAGTTCCCTTCCATGCTCTCTGCTCACTTTTGACTCTGACGCCACCCAGCCCTGGAAGGTGGTTCAGATCCAGCCAACTCTTCTCCCTTCCTTAGCATGCCAATGACTTGACAGGCGAGCTGTCTGGGAGGCAGAGTCAATTCCTTCCTTTTGAAGAGAGGAGCAGTGGCGCTGCGCTGCTGGCAAGAGGCCGCTGCTCTCCGTGCCAGAGCAAGGATGTTCGACACATGTTCCCTCATTACCGAAAGGTGCATTTGCTGCTCGGATGCTTGGCTTACAGCTTTATGAGTCAGAAAGACGAGGCTTCTGGGAGGGAAAGGGATGGAGCTCTCAGCTGGGAGAGGCTGGGCTGATGCGAGCCTTTCCCCAGCCCCAGTTTTGGGAAATTGAAAGGAATACTCTCCTTCCAGCGACTCCCACCAGTGTAGAGGCTAAAGTGCTAAACTAGGACCTGAGTTCGAATCCCATGAAGCTACTTTACAGGGTTGTCGTGGGGATGAAACAAGAAGCATGTATGCTACCTTGGGCTCCTTGGGATAGAAAGGCAATGGAGAAAAGGAAATAAATCGGAAACAGACGAGTTCCAGAGGCTTTGCTAACAATGGTTGCAGAAGGCACAGATCCTTGCAGGCAGCTCAGGGAGAGGGGGGTTGTGAGGAAAGCAGGGAGGGAGGGACAGAAATGCAATAGTAAAGCAATTTCGCTCCCCACTGAAACCACATTTGCAGAAATGTCGACCCCCTCCTTTCTTTTTATGCAATATCTGAGGGCAGAAACAACCTCAGTGGGTGCTATCAGGGTGGGCTCCAGCACTTGGCATCCCTGGGCAATGGGAATCGGAGGTGGGGAGAGCGCTGCTCTTGGGTTCAGATTCCTAGCAGGGCATCTGGTTGGCCACTGTGAGAATGGGGTCCTGGACTCAGATGTGCCCAGGACTTTCCTTCTTCTGTTCACAAGAAAGACAACCGGGCAACAATTGTCTGCTCAAGTTTTTCCGCCTGCCAGCTGTTTTCAGAGGCATAAAGTAACAGTGAGGCAGCTCAAAATATTTGACTGGCTCACTGGCTAGCAATCTCCCTTTTGTTTTTTGAGCTGCCCCTGTACCCAGCCCTGATTTCGGACAACAGCCCTACCACCCGCTCCCATGCACCCCCTTCAGCACAGCTGGATCCAGGTTCTACTATATCTCTGGACCCGAAAGAGCATTGCGTCCTTTTTAATTTTTCTTTTTGCAAGCGGGGTGGGGTGGGGGGGGTGGGACTCTAATTTTAGCACAGCACGGATTGACTCACCACTGACAATGAACACTCCCACACTGCGAAGGATAGCTTTCCTTTGCAGTGTGAGTAACACTGCTCCACACACCTGCCAGCTCTGGGAAAATCCAGAAAGGAGGGGGGGGGGCTCTAGAGCTTTCTTGCCTGATCTTCCAACACCCCCCTCCCCACAACTGCAAGGCAAACGAAACATCACAGGCAGTTAAAGACGGTCAGGCCAGCCTTGAAGCGTCAGACTGGGGTGCAATGGGATGGGGAGAGCTGGCGTTCATTGGGACGGGGGTTGGATTGGATGACCTTTGGGGTCTATGATTCTATGATTCAAATAAAAGGGAGCCCAGTGGAGCAGCCTCTCTTGTAAAGGTGGGCCCATCTATGCCATTTCATTTATTTGCTTCACTGGATCTGTACTCCGCTTGATGGTAAACAAACAAACAAGCCTATGAGACTCTCAATCTCTAGGTCGTGGGTTCGAGCCCCACATTGGGCAAAAGATTCATGCATTGCCTGGGGTTGGGCTAGAGGACCCTTAGGGGTCCCTCACAACTCTGCAATTCTATCACACTAATAAATTATCAAGGGGGGGGGAGGAGAATTGGCAACAAATAATTTATGGCTTTGTTGGTGATGGTTCAACAATACCTGGTTGGGGGAGCAGGTTTCCCACCCTCCCTTTTTGCATATGCTGGTTTTGCTGTGAGCATTAAGAGGTTCTGCACATGCTCTCTTGATTAACAATGTTGTATGCGCTCCAATGGGACGCGGGTGGCGCTGTGGTATAAACCACAGAGCCTAGGGCTTGCTGATCAGGTTGAGTCGCCGTGATGGGGTGAGCTCCCATTGCTCGGTCCCTGCTCCTGCCCACCTAGCAGTTCGAAAGCACGTCAAAGTGCAAGTAGATAAATAGGTACCGCTCTGGCGGGAAGGTAAACGGTGTTCCGTGCGCTGCTCTGGTTTCACCAGAAGCAGCTTAGTCCTGCTGGCCACATGACCCGGAAGCTGTACGCCGGCTCCCTCGGCCAGTAAAGCGAGATGAGCACCGCAACCCCAGAGTCGGCCACAACTGGACCTAACGGTCAGGGGTCCCTTTACCTTTACCTTTATGCGCTCCAATATTTGAGTGGTGAGAGATTCCAGCTCTTACCCAAGTTTGGTTTCCTTGGAATGAAGGTCTAGTGCTTTGGGGGCGTATGGTTTTATTTGCACATATATAGGATGGAAGGGCTCACAGCATTAACATCCCAGAAAATCTTGCTTCTCTGTTAGATATTTTTTTTTGGGGGGGGGGGATCCCTCTGAAGCCTTAGCTTTGGTGTCAGCAGAGATAGAAAGTCCAGCCTCTCTGCCTTTCCACCTTTCAGCCCCCAGCCAAGAAGAAGCTCACTCACTCTGGAGATTGTTCTCCTACTTGCAAGAAGATGCTGTCTCCAACCAGGTGGGAAGGAAGGCCAGCCCCCCTCTGAGAGCATCCTCTCCCAGCTGTCTCTATGGCAACCTCTTCAGTCGTACAGAGGGGGGTACTTAACTGGGCCAGCTAGGAAAAAGAAAATGGTTTGACTAGTTCAGTTTCTCTTATAGACCCCCATGTGGTAGAGGCATGTGTGGGACCCATAGGCACAATCCAAACCAACCTCCCATCAAACCTAGCAAAAATGCTTCAGGATTTTTTTTGGGGGAAAGGTATATCTAAACATCTTTTTAAATTCATTATAGATCAGTTCCCAAAATGTTTTTACTTTGTCACAAGTCCACCACATATGGTAAAAGTCTCCATCACAGCAGCGCTCTTCTGGCACCCTTACATCCTTAAATGCTGTTCTGTTGGGCCAGGAGCTGATGGGAGTTCTAGTTTGAAACGACTGCAAAGCACAAGGTTGGGAATTGCAGAGCAAAACCTCTGGAGGGGGGGGGGTTGACTTTGATGAGAGTGCAAAAATCAACAGAGGGAGCAGAGTTCCTAAACAACAAGAATATTCAGCTTTACTGGGTTCTAGTTCTAATCTTAAAAAGCAGAGACATCACCTTGCCGACAAAGGTCCGTATAGTTAAAGCTCTGGTTTTCCCAGTAGTGATGTATGGAAGTGAGAGCTGGACCATAAAGAAGGCTGATCGCCAAAGAATTGATGCTTTTGAATTATGGTGCTGGAGGAGACTCTTGAGAGTCCCATGGACTGCAAGAAGATCAAACCGATCCATTCTGAAGGAAATCAGCCCTGAGTGCTCACTGGAAGGATAGATCCTGAAGCTGAGGCTCCAAGACTTTGGCCACCTCATGAGAAGAGAAGACTCCCTGGAAAAGACCCTGATGCTGGGAAAGATGGAGGGCACAAGGAGAAGGGGACGACAGAGGACGAGATGGTGGGACAGTGTTCTCGAAGCTACCAGCATGAGTCTGACCAAACTGTGGGAGGCAGTGGAAGACAGGAGTGCCTGGCATGCTCTGGTCCAGGGGGTCACGAAGAGTCGGACACGACTAAACGACTAAACAACAATGAATTTGGTGAAAGGCTACATCTGAGCCTCCCTTGCCTAAGCCAGCCGTGTCCATTTGTGACGACAGAGTGACTAACCAGCATCCTTGAAAGCTAATTAGAGCCGACTGAACGTTTGACCTCACTCTGCTTTCCCCTTTCCTTGACAACAATCTGCACCAGAGAATGGAGAAAAAGGGGAGAAGAAAGAGTTCAGTTATGAAATTGCCACTTGTGGAGATGAAAGTCAACATGCGAGAGAGGATAATGAGCCACAAAGCATTGTAGAAAAGCAATGCAATGCAGGCAGTAGTTATGGGTTTTGTAGGCTGTGTCTTTGTGTGTGTGTGTGTGTGTGTGTGTGTTTTAAAAAGAAGCACACAGCAACCCAAATTAATGTGAACATGAATGCCACCTGGAGGATGAGAAGTTGTTTTCAAGGGAGCTTGGCGCTCAGAGAGAAGATGGGCAATTTGATGCTGATTTAGGGGGGCTGTGGAGGACCCCAGAGTCTGGTGCACAGCCAAAGCCTTTCCTACCGGGGTTCAAGAGACAACTGATTTGATTGCTGGGCGAGGCAGGTTGTTGGCAAAAAGAGATGAATGTAAGAGGCAGCTTATTAACAGGAACAGGGGACGAGGAAGGAAGGAAGGAAGGAGGAAGGAGCCTCACCTCCACCCAACAGCCACTAGAGGGCAGCTGTGTTCCCTAGAATCACAAAAATTGTAGAACCGGAGAGTTGAAAGGGGACCCCCAAAGGCCATCTAGTCCAACCCCCAAAATGCAGGAACCACAGCATTTGGTGGATCTGCATCAAATCTCTACTTAAGGATCTCCGGTGAAGGAGAGCCCACACAACCTCCCTGGGGAGACCGTTTCTCTGTCCAACAGCTGTTGCTGCCAGAAGGTTCAACCTCCAATGGCAGACCAGACCAGACAGCCAACTTCAAATATCCCAAGGGCCATCGCATGGAAGATGGAGCAAGCTTGTTTTCTCCCGCTCTGGAGGGCAGAACTCGAACCCATGGCTTCGAGTTGCAAGAAAGGAGATTCCAACTAGACACACTGAAGGAACTTTCTGACGGCAAGAGCTCTTCGATGGTGTAACGGAAGGTTGTGGACTCTCCTTGGACCTTTTTAACAGAAGCTGGGTGGCCATCCGTCATGGATGCTTTAGCTGAGATTCCTGGGTTGGTATGGATGACCCTCGGGGGTCCCTTCCAACTCTATGATTCTAGGATTTTGAGGGAGGGGGTTGTTCTTCTGGTGGTTTTTTTTTTTTTTTGCCCTTCCTGAGTTTCGTGCTTGCTGCTTTGTTAGTCTTCTGGCCGGAGGAAGGCAAGATTCCGCCACAAGGGGGCGCTCTGGGACAGCTCAGAGCACCAGGCAGGTAGAAGATGAATCTTCCTTCTGGGTAAACTGCACTGCTAGTTTCTGCTAGTTCCCCTGTGCAAAAGTTAGGGTTTTATTTGCATCAGAACATCACAGGTTGCCTTTTGCTGTGTCAGACCCTTGGACCAACAAGAGCCTGGCATCGCTGGTCTCCCAGGCTTTCAGACACTGGAGCTTTTCTCAGTCCTGCTGTAGTTTGAACCAGGGGCCTTCTGTGTTCAAAGCATCTGTTCTGCCATTGAGCTACAGGCTCTTGTCCCCATCTTCTTCCTCGTTAACTTCTAAAAAGGGGAGGTGAGGATGTGGTAGCAGAGCTTCAGGAACTCTTTCTGTCAACAGCGCAAGAGCGATAGAAGAGGCCAACCAGATGCCCCTTTTCTGCAAGCCGCAAGCAGGATTCGAAGACAAGAGCAGCTCTCCCCTTATGTGGTTTCCAGCAACATGTATTCAGAAACATTCCTGCCTTCAGCTCTGGAGGCAGAGCAGAGATGTCCCAGTAGCAGCCTTCTCCTCCATGAATTTATACGGCCCTCTTTTAAAGCCACCTGGGTTGGGTTTCCAGCTGTAATGCTTAAGAGATATGGAAAATAAGGTTTTGAAATAAGTAAAAATTAATGGTGAGGATTTGCTGAACTAACAATTTGAATTGGAATATAAGAAAGGGAGGTATGAGGAGGTCTGGAAAATAAGTTAAAAGAAAATAAGGAATTGGAAATTCTATGTGTTTTTAGTTGTTTTTATTTTTGTATTTTTGTTGTATTTTTTTTTTTACATTGTATTATTCTTGAAAACTTCAATAAATATTCTATAAAAAAATAAAATAAAGCCACCTGGGTTGGTTATGTACCACGGCTTCCTGTGGGAGGGAGTTCCATAGTCTGTCTATGCAGTTTTTGTTTTTTTAAATGACACTACTTAAAATTGCCATTTATTTTCAATTGTGTTTCTACATTTACTGCGTCTGCAGATAAATAGAAATCCTGCTCTGGCTAGAATGTACTTTGCAGTTTTAAAACCATGCCCTTCCGCTTCCTCCCTCTTTTCAATGACATTCACAAGTCGTGAAGTCCAGAACCCTGGTCAGCAACTGCTTCAAGGAAGAACCAATTCTGGTGTGGGGTGCTGTGCAAGTCAGACCACTACATATTCCACTGCGGCAAGATCAGGGCCTCCCCCTGAGGTCTAAGAGTCCAGACAGGTTCATACAGGAGAATATGATCTTTCAGATAGACTGGATCTAAACTGTATTGGGCTTTACAGATCATAACCAGCACTTTGCACTGTGCCCAGAAACAGGTCGGAAGCCAGCTGTCAACAAGGGAGTGGCCGCCGAGACCACATAACACCGGTCCTGAAAGACCTTCACTGGCTCCTAGTACGTTTCCGAGCACAATTCAAAGTGTTGGTGCTGACCTTGAAAGCCCTAAACGGCCTCAAAGGCCCAGTAGAACTGAAGGAGCGTCTCCATCCCCATCGTCCAGCCTGGACACTGAGGTCCAGCGCCAAGGGCCTTCTGGCAGTTCCCTCACTGCGAGAAGTCAAGTTACAGGGAACCAGGCAGAGGGCCTTCTTGGTGGTGGCGCCCACGCTGTGGAACGCCCTCCCATCAGATGTCAAAGAAATAAACAACTATCTGACTTTTAGAAGACATCTGAAGGCAGCCCTGTTTAGGGACGCTTTTAATGACTGATGCTTTAATGTATTTTTAATCTTTTGTTGGAAGCCACCCAGAGTGGCTGGGGAAACCCAGCCAGATGGGCAGGGTATAAATAAAATTATTATTATTATTATTATTATTATTATTATTATTATTATTAATTATCTGCTCCCTGTAACCCTAGAGGTTTCCTGCCCCAGAAGCTGAAGAATCAGTCGTCTGGCTCAGTAGAAGGCAGTTCCCCACATCCCTATGATTGCGCAATGCAAGCGCTTGGAGCAGCCAAGCATGCCATAGAACTGTAGTGTCGGAAGGGACCCTGAGGGTCATCTAGTCCAACCCCCTGCAGACGGCCACCCAAGCTCTGCTTAAAAACCTCCAAGGAAGGAGAGTTAGCCACCTTCTGAGAAAGCCTGTTCCAAAGAACTACCTACTCTGGAAGAATGGCAAACAAAGGTGATGGACTTTATGGGACTGGCTGAGATGACGGGCAGAATCCGCGACCAGGGGAAGGAGACAGTGGAAGAGGACTGGAATAAATTTAAAATATACCTTAAAAACTATTGTAAAATTGAGGAATGCTAAGATGTCATGGGGTAAGAAGCAGAGAATTGCAGCTGTAACTAAAAAGCTAAAGGAAATTTAATGAAAGGGAATCAGGATAATTGACTAAAGGGTTGCTAAAGAATCACTAAACAAGGATGCAGGGATGGGGAGGTATGGGGAAGTCAAGAGAAAGAAGGGTATGAAAATATAATTTTGAAGTTATATTGGTTTAAATGTTTTGTATGTTTTTGTTTGTGTTCTGAATTTTTTGTTTTTTGTTTTGTTCTGTTTCTATTATGTGTTTGAAAAACGAATAAAAATTATTTTAAAAAAAAAAAAAAGAGAAAGCCTGTTCCACTGCCAAACAGCTCCTGGTCTCAGAAAGTTCTTCCTAGTGTTTAGTCACTCTCCTTTCACGTAACTTGAAGCTGTTGGTTTGGATCCTGCCCTCTGGAGTGACAGAAAACATGTGACAGCCTTGGCTATCGTATTGCCTCTCATTCTCCTCTTTTCCAGGCTAGACACACCCAGATCCTTTAATTGCTCCTCATAAAGCAAGGCCATCTTAAGCATATCCAGTGCCATGGTTCAAAGACCCCTCCGGCGCCCTACCCCTTTCCCAGAGTTGTCGACCTTTCCCCAAGCCTCTGCGGGGATCGCTTGTGGGAATATTCTGGGGTGCAGGAGAGGATATATTGACTAATTATATCCTTATCCAACTTGTGCTAACAAGTTCCCAAAATATCAGCAGAGTTTATAGACATTCCCCTTTAGGTTCGCAACGGTAACGTCTGCACAGGTTCGCTAGAACCTCTATAATAATTACTCTGGTAATCTCCCCTTTTGTTCCCTCTTAAAATACAAGACACGACACAGTCTTTATAAAAGTATAAAAGAGTTTACTCACGTTCTGTTCACAATATGATCCCAGAAGGCAGACAGCTTAAAAAGGTTACATACACTCAGAATCTATCTTATAGGAAGATAGTACTGTCCTCTCTTGGCTGGGAGCCAAGAGGGCATGTTGCTCCTTCAGAAGATGAAGATGAGAGAGAGAGAGATATGGCTGCCTGCCCTGTGCTTTTATCATTTACCTGCACAGGTGAGGCCACACCCACCTCTGGTCACATGTGGAGGAAGTCCGTCCCCAGAAAGTTTACCTGCTTGCTGGACAGACATCCCTCCCCATGTTCTAACATGTACACTCTAGGAATGTTGTCATTGACTGCTCCTGTGTTTACATCCCACATCGCTCTCCTCCTGCGGAGGCTTGGGAAGGAATCTGCATGCCCGCCAGTCATACAGTTGACGGGGCACAGCTGGCGTCTGTGCAGGGAAAGGGGAGGCTGCTGGCAAAGCCACACAGTTCCCCCACTCGCTGGGGCGCCCCTAAGAGGCCAGCGCCCTGGTGCAACACGCCAATAATAATAATAATAATAATAATAATAATAATAATAATTTATTATTTATATCCCGCCCATCTGGCTGGGCCTTCCCAGCCACTCTGGGCGGCTTCCATAAAAACCAAAAATACAGTAAAATCACACGTTAAAAACTTCCCTGAACAGGGCTGCCTTAAGATGTCTTCTGAATGTCAGGTGGTTGTTTATCGCTTTGACATCTGCTGGAAGGGCGTTCCACAGGGCGGGCGCCACTACCGAGAAGGCCCTCTGCCTGGTTCCCTGTAGCTTTGCTTCTCGCAATGAGGGAACCGCCAGAAGGCCCTCGGCGCTGGACCTCAGCGTCCGGGCAGAATGATGGGGGTGGAGACGCTCCTTCAGGTATACTGGACCGAGGCCGTTTAGGGTATACTGGACCGAGACGGCTCTGGTATCCAGACCCTTGATCATCTTAGTCACCCTCCTCTGCACATCTTCCAGTTTGTCAACATCCTTCTTAAATTGTGGTGCCCAGAACTGGACACGGCTTTCCAGGTGCAGCCTGACCAAGGCAGAAGAGAGAGAGGGAGAGACTATGACGGTCTTCAAACTAAAACATCTTGGAGATCCCAGGCCAAAGGGAGGTTAGGCTGGCCTTGACTAGAGCCAGGGCTTTTTCGGCCGTGGCCCCGATCTGGTGGAACGCTCTTTCACAAGAGACTAGGGCCCTGCGGGACTTCACATCTTTCCGCAGGGCCTGCAAGATGGAGCTGTTCCACCAGGCCTTTGGCCAAGGCACGGTCTGACCCCCTCTCTCCTTCTGTAATCCTCACAGAACTCTAGCCCAATGGTTGCCATGAATTTGATTCTGAATTGGTTTTAGAATTTATTTCAATTAATTGACTGTGATTTTATGTTAATTGTGCTATTTTTACTGAGGTTAGCCACTCTGAGCCTGGCTTTGGCTGGGGAGGGTGGGATAATAATAATAATAATAATAATAATAATAATAATACTTTGATCTGGACACTCAACTTCTGTTGATGCAACCTAGAATAGGACTCATGTCAAGTTTGTGGTCTACTGAGATCCCTAGATTCTTTTCACGGCTATGAAGCCGGGCAACCCCCCCCCCCCATCTTCTATCTTCTATTTGTGCATCTGCTTCTTCCCGTGTGAGTGCAGGATTTGTCCCTGTTGGCAGATCAGGCCTGGCCTGACTGCAGGGAGGGAGAAGTTGCTGAAGAGTGAGCAGTAGAACGAGATCTCCCTGGCTCTGCTTTTGCACTTTGGCCTCGGGTCTTGTCCTCTTGGACCACACGGATGATCCACAGGCCGGAGCCTCTGCGCGACGTGGTCATTTCCATAACAAGCATGCAGGATCCCTGGGATGCCGTCATGTGAGCAGATAAGCATGCAAATCGGGCTGATGCGCGGCAGCTGCTTTGCACGCACGACCTCATCCCTGGAAGAGTGTGAGCGTGTGTCTCACAGGTGAGTTATTGGCAAAGCGGAAGAGAGACAGTGTTTTTGATGAGCCACAGTGAACTTGGGCTGAGTGCTGCGCCTAGGCCTCAAGTGCCACAGTTCAGTGCTGGAAGATACGAACAGGAGGACTCTTGAGCATGCGCAGAGTGTTCATTCCTCTGTTATTCAGTATACCTGAAGGAGCGTCTCCACCCCCATCGTTCAGCCCGGACACTGAAGTCCACCTCCGAGGGCCTTCTGGCAGTTCCCTCACTGCGAGAAGCCACGTTACAGGGAACCAGGCAGAGGGCCTTCTCGGTGGTGGCACCCACCCTGTGGAACGCCCTCCCATCAGATGTCAAGGAAATAACGAACTATCTGACTTTTAGAAGACATCTGAAGGCAGCTCTGTTTAGGGAAGTTTTTAATGTTTGATGTTTTATCGTGTTTTTAATATTCTGTTGGGGAACCACCCAGAGTGGCTGGGGAGGCCCGGCCAAATGGGCGAGGTATAAATGAATAAGGAATAATAATTATTATTACTATTATTATTAGACTGGAAAGGGAAATTTGTTTCTGTGGCAACAGAGCAACTTCTTTGGAGATACTGTACTAATTTGCGGTACATAGAATCATAGAATCATAGAGTTGGAAGAGACCACAAGGGCCATCGAGTCCAACCCCCTGCCAACTACCCCGAAAAAGGAACTGGTTTGGAAAGCTTCCTCATTCATTATGTTGTTGTTGTTTAGTCGTGTCCGACTCTTCGTGACCCCCTGGACCAGAGCACGCCAGGCACTCCTGTCTTCCACTGCCTCCCGCAGTTTGGTCAGACTCATGCTGGTAGCTTCAAGAACACTCTCCCACCATCTCGTCCTCTGTCGTCCCCTTCTCCTTGTGCCCTCCATCTTTCCCAACATCAGGGTCTTTTCCAGGGAGTCTACTCTTTTCATGAGGTGGCCAAAGTCTTGGAGCCTCAGCTTCAGGATCTGTCCTTCCAGTGAGCCCTCAGGGCTGATTTCCTTCAGAATGGAGCAGTTTGATCTTCTTGCAGTCCATGGGACTCTCAAGAGTCTCCTCCAGCACCATAATTCAAAAGCATCCATTCTTTGGCGATCAGCCTTCTTGATGGTCCAGCTCCCACTTCCATACATCACTACAGTGGTACCTCGGGTTAAGTACTTAATTCAATCCGGAGGTCCGTTCTTAACCTGAAACTGTTCTTAACCTGAAGCACCACTTTAGCTAATGGGGCCTCCTGCTGCTGCCACGCCGCCAGAGCACAATTTCTGTTCTCATTCTGAAGCAAAGTTCTTAACCCGAGGTACTATTTCTGGGTTAGCAGAGTCTGTAACCTGAAGTGTCTGTAACCCGAGGTACCACTGTACTGGGGAAACCAGAGCTTTAACTATACAGACCTTTGTCAGCTTCAGGACCTGTCATTCATTCTACCCTCATGCATGTGTAAAAAAATATGTTGTACGGTCTTCTGTGTATCTAAGGTTTGGGCACATGCTGTTGGAAGATTTAGGGCACATAAAAGAAGTCCTCCTTCATGCAGTGCATTAGTTAACCTATGGAACTCACTGCCACAGGAGGCAGTGATGGCCATTAGCTTGGATGACTTGAAAAGAGGATTCCGCAAATTCACAAAAGAGGAGAGAGCTGTTGATGGCTACTAACCACAGCGGCTTTGCTCTCTGCATCCATAGTTAGAGTCAGCAGTGCTTCTGAATGCCAGTGGATGGAAACCACAATAAGGGGAGAGGGCCTTTGTGCTTGGATCCTGCTTGTGGGCCTTCCATTAAAGCAACTGGTTGGCCACCATGAGAAGAGGATGCTGGACCAGATGGGCCATTGGCCTGATCCAGCAGACTTTCCCTGTGTTCTGATCTCTCTCTGCCTCTCCCGTGCCCTAAGGAAGTCAGATTATCCTCCACCAGGGCCAGGGCCTTCTCAGTGATGGCTCCGACCTGGTGGAATACTCTGTCCCATGAGACCAGGGCCCTGCAGGATTTAACCTCCTTCCATCGTACCTGTAAGACAGAGCTATTCCACCTGGCCTTTAATTTGAATTCAGCCTGATCTTTTATTTCCCTTCCCTTCCCTTACCTGCTCTGAGACCCCACAGCTAATTCTTCCCTGGTCTCCTCACTGGCCCAAGTAGGACCAATTCAGCCAGCTAGCCCTGGGGATTATCTACCGGTAATTGATTTTTGATTTTTGATTTTTATTGTTATTTGTGTTTTTATACTGTATTTTATGCTGCTTTTATAATCAAGTGCTTTAAAGTGTTTTAAATTTGTTGTTAGCCGCCCTGAGCCCGGTTTTTGAACCGGGAAGGGTGGGGTATAAATAAAAAAATATTATTATTATTTTATTTTAGCATATTAACCTTGCTTAGGATAGCAATCACTTGGCAAACATCCCCGCTCAAAGCAAATAATGAAAGGAAGCGTGGATCTTGGCCCAGGTGGCCAGGCTGACAAATGCAGTTAGCATCTGCGAGAGGCTCGACGGCCAACCAATAACTCTGAAATGAAATGGAAGCTCAGCCTCAAGTTATCAGGCCCACTCGGTCAGACTCCCTGCAGAGTTTGACAAATTTGTTTGCTGCGTAGGAAAAGAACACAAACCCGGGACTCTGGGCTCATTTGTAGCATTTAATCTTGATTAAGCTGGATTACCTGTGCGCTCAGGGTGATTCGGTTTGTATTGCCTCGATTCAATGAATAATAAACAAAATGGAGAGGAAATGCACCATTTGAACCCAAGGCGAGATGGACTATTCCAGAGGGGTTGTGTGTGCTGTTTTGCAAAGAGTTTGGCCACATCAACTTCATTTATTGATCGGGTCTCGCCAGCCTTCTGCACGATGGGGGGAAGGGTGTTTCTCTACGAGCTGATTTGCATGATTAAAAGGGATTCCACATGTGGAGTGGACATGGCTGTCATCTTGTCCCCAGTACCTGGGGATGATTCCCCTTGTCCATTTCACAAACGCAGATCCTTGCTTCCCACTTTTGGAAAAGAATTATTTATTTGCAATCCCCTCATCCCCGAGGCTCAGAGGGGCAGCAATAATTTAAATGCGAGGTGACCGTTTAAGATTGGTTTTGATCCTTTTGTGCGTAATCTTCACAAAATGAAAATGTCGGAACTAGAGCCCGGCTGACGTGGTGTCCCGCCTCCTAATCCCAACTGCGCAGAGGACTGCTTCATAGAAACATAGAACTGTAGAGTTGAAAGGCGTCCCGGGGTCATCCAATCCAACCCCCTGCAATGTTTGTTGTGCTATGATGAGGCAAAGGAACTCTGCACGTGATTTAGTCACCCTCTTCTTTCATTAGTAACACTTCTGGGGTGAACCAGGTTCAAGTCCCTACTGGGTGACCTCAGGCCAGATATTTACCCCCTGAGTGCCTTCTTAATTGCCTTTCCCCCTAAACTAAAACTCCCCAAGTGCTGTAACTGTTCCACCCTCTTTTCCAGCCGCACAATATCCTTTTTTGAGGCAAGTCAGCCAGAATTGTACGCAACATTCCAAGTATGCTATCATCACAGATTTGCATTCTGAAGTAGAAGTTTCAGATATAAGCTCGTGTATCCTGGCTAGTCAAGGATGCGGGTGGTGCTGTGGTCTAAACCACTGAGCCTAGAGCTTGCCAGTCGGAAGGTTGGCGGTTCAAACATAGCTGTCAACCTTCCCTTTTTTTTGCGGGAAATTCCCTTATTCCAGTGGCGTTTCCCGCTGCTTCCCGCTGCTATCCCAGATTGTTAGATATCCCATAGACTGTCTCCGGGACAGGTGAGGCTGCTGATCCCTTATTTTCAAATCTGAAAGTTGACAGCTATGGGTTCGAATCCCAATGACAGGGTAAGCTCCCATTGCTCTGTCCCAGCTCCTGCCAACCTAGCAGTTTGAAAGCACGAAGTGCAAGTAGATAAATAGGTATTGTCCGTGGTGTGGAGAAAGGGAATAGAGGAATTCTCCTCTCTCATAAAACTAGAATTCAGGGCCATCCAATGAAGCTGAATGTTGGAAAATTCAGGACGGATAAAAGAAAGTGCATTGTCAGCCTATGGAACTCACTTCCACAGGAGGCAGCAATCGACACCAACTTGGATGGCTTTAAAAGTGGATTGGAAAATTCATGGAGGAGAAGGCCATAAATGGCTACTGGGCAGGATGGCTTTGTCTGCCTCCACAGATGGAGGCAAAAGTGCTTCTGGATAGCAGTTGCTGGAAACCCACAAGAGGGGAGGGTCGCTGCTGTGCTGTGGTCCATCTTCAGATTTCCCGCTAGGGTACCTGGCTTGGCTAATCTGAGAACAGGATCCTGGACTAGATGGGCTATTGGTCTGATCCAGCTACAGGGTGGTTCTTATGTGATTAATCGTAGGTGCCAGCGTCCTGGGTGCCTGAGCACCCACAAAATTCCCCATGAAGGGGTCAAGCACCTACAAATTTCAGGAACTAGGGCCATGCATGTTGCATGGCAGCCACAGTCACGGGACCAAGCTGCCACTCCTGTTCCTAATAGTAATTGTATTTGTTCTGGATATACGATAACTCACTGGCTCAAATAGTTGGAAACCAATTGTTTGGTGATGAAATCTGGAATAGGAATCGAATACAAAGACACCTTAAAAAACTGAGGCATCATATCTCTTTATTATTATATGTTTGAGTCTCTCTCTCTCTCTCTCCCCCCCCCCCCAATTCTCATTAGCTTTCTTAACTTTACCAGGTTGGTCATTATTTCCACTTTCCAAATTCCATCCATCAACTTCCAGAGCTCTCCTCTTTAGCTTTTAATTCCAGCCAAGCTACGTTTGATCCTCAGCACATTTAGAAATAATTCCGCTTAAGATGCGGTTTCTGTTGGTTTAAATAGGTTTTTTGGGCCACAGGCCACAGCTGAAGGAGGGAACACATGCTCTGCATGTCGGAGGACCCAGGTTGTGAACCTGGGCGTCTTCGGTGAAAAGGACCAGGTTTCACGTGATGGGGAGAAAGAACTTTGTTCGCAGGGGATCTGCAGAGAATACGGCTGCTTTTTAGAACAGGCAATGCTGAGCTAGAACTGGACAGCTTGATATGTTCAGTTTCACATGCAATAGCTCTAAGACTAAGTCCAACATCCTCTTCTTACAGTGGCCAGACAGGATTTGAGCAGAGGAGCACACTGCCGTCCTGTGGCTTCCAGTAACTGGCATTCAGAAGCATTGTTTCCTCTGACCCTGGATGCAGTCCACAGCCATCAAGGCTAATGAATTTGTCTAATCCTCTTTTAAAGACCTCGTTTAAAGACAATAGTTCCATATAGTTTAAATACGTGCTGCATGGAGAATTTTTTATTTTTTTTTAAAAAAATCTGTCCTGAATCTTCTAACATTCAGCTCCACATGCTCTAATGTTTGACTGCAAACCTGTGCACAAAACTATTGGACTGTGTGGAACTTCCTTCTAAGGGCACATGGAAAACATGCATGCTGTTAGTTTTAGAGTCAAATGGTTTATTATTTCATCTCAGGCACCCTCCATTGACGTGTTTGTTCCCCCGCTCACCTTATTTGCCTGCAGAAAGCGTTGTGCATTACTTAGACTATGCCCAGCCTTTATCGAGCATATGTTCTGATTTGCTTACAGGGTGGTTAAACAATGATCACTCATCCTACAATCATCCTGGTTTGCTTGCGGTCTGTTTACACATCTTCCCTGTTGAATGACTGGGCCAGTTATCTGTTGGCGTTCTTTAGTATGCGAGTAAGCATTGTGTGGTTAATGGCCTTTGTCTGTTGCAAACACACACAAACACACACAAACACACACAAACACACACAGAGACACGAGAGAGAGAGAGAGAGAGAGAGAGAGAGAGAGAGAGAGAGAGATAGAGATATATTTGTTGTGCAAAATAATAACAAATTAATTTATTGTAGGAAGTACGTTTAACTTGGTTATAAATGATATCTAGTTCTAGCCTAAACAACTAGGCTAGAGAAGGCAAAGGCAATCAGCCCAATGGAACCTTTTGTGTGTTCCTGTCAAATGTATGTATACCTTTAAACCTTATACAGTACACAATAAAGCAGGGTTCCCAAACTTGGGTCTCCAACAGTTTATGGACTACAATTCCCATCATCCCTGACCACTAGTCCTACTAGCTAGGGATGATGCGAGTTGGTCCAAAAACAGCTGGAGACCCCCTTTAAAAGTTTATTTCCAAAGTCCCTCTCTTGCCCTAGCATGGAAAAAGACCATGTTTGATAAGTTAAACATGGTTTACTTACAAACTCTCCAAAGGTCAGATTCATGTGCTTTTCCACACAGCAATCAGAAAAAGTTGCAAAGGCAGTAAAACTTTGTTTAGGTACAAAGTGATGAAAGTTCTTAATTTATTGGTATAGGAACTCAGGAGTGGCTTCTGAGAGCATGCAGTTGAGCTGGAGCAACCACCTCAAACCTCTTCTTCACTGGAGCTGTGAGCTAGCTAACCACTGGGGAAAAAACAAACGCCTCTCAGGTTTACACATACTAAATTAAATTTGAACTTCTACGGGGAAAGAGGAGAGCGCTTGCTTTGAATTGCTGCTGGTTCCTTCTGGCTTACTACTTCATTTCTGTAAGATTAAGTCTGAAGTGAGGATGGCGCAGCCTTAATTTAGGGAAGACGGTGTCTTATCATTGCAGTTCCTGAATCATAAATTGACCTTAAAAGCAATCTTCCATTTCCATTTGAGGCCTGGTTCCTGCCTACAGGAGTCTGATAACTAGATCTTCCTGGCAAAGGCAAGGATTAGCACTCTGATCTTTTCTAGAACTGTTAGGCGGTCCAGAAGCTAGTTGTTCTCTGCAGGTCATGTATGAGATAAGAGCTTGTACCAGGGTCAGAGATCGGCTGCACTGATGCCATGATCCATAGAAATAAACCATGTAAAAAGTCTAGACTAGCACCTGCCATTACACCTCTTCCTAAGCACCATTTCCCCATCAAGGAAATCCAAAACCACACGCTCACAAAATCCTTTCGGGAACTGTTGACCTGACTCCCTGGTTTACTCACTTCTTTGCCATTCCGCTGCACAGCCTTCCCCAACCTGGTGCCCACACGGTGTCGTAAACTACAACTCCCACACAAATGGGAGCATGGCCAAGCTGGTGGGGGGGGGATGGGAATTGTGGGCCAAGACATCTGGAGTGGAGGGTGGTCAGATGTTGCCAAAGGCAACACACACACAAAAAGGTCTCTGCTGCTTTCTGGAAGGATTGCCTCCCAGTCTCTATTTTGCTAGGACTGAATATTCTTAGTTCATTTCTGGGGGGGTGTGGGGGCCCTTAAAGGCCTCAGCCCAGTATACCTGAAGGAGCGTCTCCACCCCCATCGTTCTGCCCGGACACTGAGGTCCAGCTCCAAGGACCTTCTGGTGGTTCCCTCCCTGCGAGAAGCCAAGTTACAGGGAACCAGGCAGAGGGCCTTCTTGGTGGTGGTGCCCGCCCTGTGGAACGCCCTCCCATCAGATGTCAAAGACAACAACTACCAGACTTTTAGAAGACATCTGAAGGCAGCCCTGTTTAGGGAAGCTTTTAATGTTTGATGCATTACTGTATTATAATATTTTGTTGGGAGCCATCCAGAGTGGCTGGGGTATAAATAAAAAGTTGTTGTTGTTGTTGTTGTTATTATTATTATTATTATTATTATTATTATTTATTAGAGGGTGCCATTGTTCAAAACCTGAAAAGTTGCGTGCAGTTAAAGAGACATTGGGTGCTTCTGGGCGGGGAGGGCAGGTTGTCAAAATAAAATAAAAAGCTGCGTAAAAATCACTGCTTGTGAGCGATCTGTAAGAAAGACATGGTGTAAAAAAAAAAAAAACAAGCAACGGGACTTCTGCAGCAGCAGGCGCTGAGGTCTGGGGGATGGAGGCCGCCCCCCTCTCCATCTCTCCAGGTTTTTAGGACCCGGGGAAGCCCCTGGGCTCTGCTGCTTCTTCCTCTTGGCTTCTCCCTCTGCTTGGCAGCGAGAGAGCGACGCCCAGCCGCGCTCCCGGGAGCAGGTGTGCATGACAAGCCAAGTGTGTGTGATAGAGGCAGGCCGGCCACCGGGAGGGGGGACGGGGGCGCGCTCTAGCTCTGGATCTCTCTCTCTCTGTCTCTCGCTTGCAAAAGTCTCCCGGCTCCAGCGGCGGCCGCGCTCGGTCCTCAGCCGGCTGCTTCTGCAAGCCCGGCGCGGGGGGGGGACAGGATGGTCCTGATCCTGCCGCACATTCTCATTGCTGCCCTTCACTTTTTCAGACGGGGCCAGCAGGTCTTCCTGAAGGCGGAGGAGGAGGCGGCTCGAGGCTCGGACACGCTACAGGTAGGTCCCTCTTTTCGGTTCCCCCCTTTTTTGGGGGGGGCAGGGTGGTCCCCAACGGTGGTGACTCTCTTCGCGTGCTCGGGATGTCCGCCTTTTGCATGTTCTCGCGGCGCTCTGTACGTGGCCCGGTGAACTCTTGATTGCGGTTGAGGAACTCAACCAAGTTGGTCTCCCCAGGCGCCTCCCCAAAATTAACTCGTTTTACTGTCTTCTAAGCATAGCTGTCAACTTTTCCCTTTTCTTGCGAGGAATCCTCTTCGGAATAAGGGAATGTCCCTTTCGAATGCCACTTCCATCCTTCCTTCCATCCAGCAACTCGCGCCTAACTTCGCAAATGACTTTGGGATGTCTCAAAAGAGATTCCAAAACATCTTAGCACTTTGAAACTCTCTGTGATTGCATTGCAGGCGGTTTGAACGACCCCTTGGGGGGGGCGCCCTTCCAACTCTTTGATTCTTCCTAAGTGGACATGGGGCAAGCACAGTGAAGGTCATGCGTGGCATAAACAGAAGGCAACTCTCCTGAAGGCGATCCTTTGATCCCATCCCTAATAGATCATTTCGTAGCTGGCTGGGAGAAAGGGTGGCGCTTGTTAACGCGGCCCCCAAAGCAGGGTTCGTCCAGAGGCACTGCGAAGCTTTTACAGTTTTGTTGTCCCGCTAGCATGTCAGCGCCAAAAGATTTGTTCTCAACTAAGCATGGGCAAAGACCTAGGATCGCTGGTGCCTCCATCTCTGCCCGGTTGAGTTTTGAGTAGGGGGAGTGCGCTCTCTTGCTATTTCAGAAGCGACCAAGTCCTGTTTGTAATTGACCAACAACATCCCCTCTCCTTCCTTCCTTCCTTCCTTCCTTCCTTCCTTCCTTCCTTCCTTCCTTCCTGTGGCTTAGCGTGGGTTGTCAGCACCCGGGGCAAGGCAAGTAATTTGCGCCCCCTAACCTGTGGATTTGCGCCCCCTAACCCTAACCCCCAGATGTTGCGCCCGGTGCGGCCGGCCCCCCCTGCACCCCCCACGCTACGCCACTGCTTCCTTCCTTCCTTCCTTCCTTCCTTCCTTCCTTCCTTCCTTCCTTCCTCCCCTCCCCTCCCCTCCCCTCCCCTCCCCTCCCCTTCCCTTCCCTTCCCTTCCCTTCCTCTGTTGGCTAAAACACCTTTTATTCACATTATTTATCTTTTCCCTCTCCTTTATGCCTTCTTCTCCTTCCTACTCTCCCTCCCTCCCTCCCTCTCCTCTTATTGGACAGTCCATGGGGCTCCGTCGCCTCTTCTCCTTGCCTGATTTTCCTCTGCTTGAGTAAGTCAATGGAGGAGTTCTTTGCGCCGCGGGCAGGACCACCCCATGCATGCCCCCCCCCCCTTTCGCGGGGCACCGAGGCTGCCAGCCACGACCCTCGCGGCGGCTCGGCAGGGCCCGGGAGGCGCGTGGCGCGCTCCTGCCAGCCGCAGGCAGAGCCGGCTCGCTGCAATGCAGGCGTGCTCTGCACAGCACCACTCCTGCGAGCAGAGCAGAGGCCCTGGAAGTCTCTGAAAGTTGCTGGCTGCTGTTGGCAAGCAGAGAAGCAGCTTCAGAGCATTGGCTTGGCGTCTGTATCTCCCTCTCCTCCTCTGCAAGCACCCAGAGGACTCTGCGGGCCACACACACACACACACACACACACACACCATTCTTCTATTTCCAAGCACCTGCTTCTCTACCCGCCAGCACCCCAAAGCTGTGTGCATGATGGGTGGCAAATATTATTATTATTATTATTATTATTATTATTATTATTATTTTGATATCCCTCCTTTCCTCCTCCAAGGAGCTCAAGGTAGTGTACACGATTCTCTCCCCTCATTTAGTTCCCACAACGAGGTAGGTTAAGCTGAGAGGCAGGGACAGATAGCTCAACTGGTACAGCATGAGACCCCTTAATGTCAGGGTTGTGTGTTCAAGTCCCACGTTGGGCGAAGTATGACTAGATGACCCTTGTGTGTCCCCTTCCAACTCTAGAATTCTGTGATTCTATCACTGGCCCCTAAGGTCACGCCCAGGAAACTTCATGGCCGAGCGGGGATTTGAACCCTGGTTTCCCAAGTCATAATCTGACGCTCTGACCATTACGCCGCACTGGCTCTCCACAGGCAGCTCTGGGTCTTTTGAAACCCGCAGGCTGGTTCCTGGGGTGAATCGCCAAATTCTGTGATTCTGCACTGCTGGTGCAAAACTTTGGCCTTTCTTGAAAGCTGTTGTGTTGTGCGCAGGGAGTTGGCCATTTGGTCAGTAGTTAATTCTTACAGATAAGCTAACATCATCCTAAAGAGAGAACCCCATATTGGAAAGAGAAACACCGCTTTCTGTATGGTGTGGTTTAATTTTATTAAAGTTTATTCAATATTTTATTGAAGATGGCTTCCGTGCACCAGCTTCTCACGGGACTCTGTGGAAGAACATTTTGTGTTGATTTCTTCTTGCTGTGTGGCAGCACTTTGCATCTTGATTCCAGTGTAATATTTTTTAATGCCGTCTCTGTACTTTGGGAGAGGGAGTGGACTGGCAATAATGTTATTATTTTCTTAGTTCTGTTATATCTGAATATCAATAAAATACAGGGTTTTTTATTATTTTAAATAAGGAATCAGAACTGGACCCTTTGACATGTGGGGGTAGTGCATGCAAGTTTATTTTGGGTAGATTCCAGCCAGAATGCAAAGGCATTGAATGCAAAGGCGTTCTACAACATTTGCCGGCAGAAGAGTTATAGGAATCGAAAGCCATGCCTGCTTCTCATAGAGTTGTAGAGTTGGAAGGGACCTAAAGGCTGTGGGAATGTTCAGGGATGCAGAAGAGGATATATTGTCTGATTATAGCCTTTCCAACTTGTGTTAACAAGTTCACAATTTAGCAGAGTAACATTCCCCTTTTTAAACTTGCAGCGGATGCGTTTGTTCAGGCTCGCTAAAGCCTCTATAATAACTGTCGTGGTATTTCTCCCTTATTCCCTCATAAAAAGATAATACATGATACAGTCTTCTTTAAAGTATAAAAAGGTTTACTCACACACCATTCTGTTCACAATAGGATCCCAGAAGGCAGACTTAGCTTAGATAAGTAACATACACCTGGAAACTATCTCATAAGGAGACAGTCCCTTTCTCCTCTCTTGGCTGGAAGCCAAGAGAGCATCTTAGGCTAAGCAGATGTTGCTTCTTCGACGAATGGAGAGAGATGGCGGCCTCTGCTCAGGTATTTTGTTACCTGCACAGGTGAGGCCACGTCCACCTCTGGTCACATGTAGAGGAAGTCTGTCCCAGCCCAGAAGGAAACAGGAAGTTTACCTCCTGGCTGGACAAACATTCCTCCCCATGTGTAAACATGTTCACTCTAGGAATGTTGTACTTGACTGCTCCTGTGTTTCACATCCCACATAGGCTCATCTAGTCCAACCCCCTGTGATGCAGACAACGGCAACCAAGATGCTTGAGGGCTTGGCAGGTCCCATTTGCGAGCTTCCCACAGGCATCAGGAGGGCCACAGTGAGGACTATTTGGCTGGTCCAGTGTCTCCAGGAAGCCCACAAGCAATAAACAACCCCTACTCCTTGCCCTCTAACAGGTGAAAGATTGCCCCTGACCCTGGGGCTTCTACAGAGCTATAATTGGTAATTACCATTGATATTCTCCTCCTCCTCCTTTCCATGAACTGGTGTAACAAACATCCTTTCCCAACCTCCTCAGCTAGCAGCCCTTGTGCTTCTGAATTCCATAGATTAATTCATACATACACACACACACGTTTTTATTGATTTTTTAACATATCAGTTCCAACAGTCATACAACATATCTTCTCATCTTATACAATATTTTAGACTTCCGTCAACACCTCTGATGATTTTCCGTTCTTTGTCACTTATTTTGCATTTCTTCATTTCTAGATTACATTTAATTATCCTTAACTAATAATTCTCTTCATAGTCTTTCTTGCAGTATTTCAAATAATCTGCCTTACAAAACCTCTTGCAGTCCTACTAGCATAATCTGTTCATCACAATTACTTTTCAAATAATTCATATATTTACTCCAGTCTTCTAAGAATCTCTGATCCCGCAGGTTTCGAATCCTTCCTGTTAATTTAATTTATCTAATTCTGCATAGTCCATCAACTTCATCCTCCATTCTTCTTTCGTCGGTAGTTCTTCTTGCTTCCATTTTTGTGCCAATAATATTCTCGCTGCTGTCATTGCATATAAAAACAACTTACAATCCTGTCTATTAATATCTCCTACAATGCCAAGTAAAAATGCTTCTGGTTTCTTAATAAATGTATATTTCAACATCTTTTTCATCTCATTATATATCATTTCCCAGAAGTTTTTCCATAGATTAATTCAATGTTACATGAAGTCCCCATCAATGATATCATGTGAACAAAGACCTAGAACACTTTTGTCTACTTTAGTTCTCTTGTTGCTGAGCATATCTGCTCAGTGCTCCACCAGCCAACTCAGTCCCTGTGATTTCTCCCTTCTGTGCTGCACATTTTCCTAGCACTTTTGAAAACATCTTTTCCCCATAGAATTGTAGAGTTGCAGGGGGACTCCGTGGGTCATCTACTCAAGCCCCCTACAACACAGCTAAAGAACCCCTGGCAGATGGCCATCCAACCTCTGCTCAGAAGTTTCGGATGAAGGAGAATCCACCTTCTGAGAGAGTTTGTTGCACTGTCAGAAAGTTCTTCCCAATGTTGAGTTAGAATCTCCTTTCTTGTCATTTGAATTAATTGGTTCAAATCCTCCCTTCTGGAGTAGCCGAAAACAGGCTTGTTCCATCTTCCATGCGACAGCTCTTCAGATGGCTAGCATATCTCCTCTCAGCCTCCTCTTTCACAGGCTAAATATTCCCAGTTCCCTCCGCCATTCCTCGTAAGGCTCGGTTTCCAGACCATTTTCAATCCTGATCTCCCTCCTCAGCACACCGTCCAGCTTGTCAATATTTTTTGAAAACACTCAGTGCTCAGAACCTTTCTGTGCTGCAGAACCTGGCTGGACTTTGTGTCCCCTTCACATGGAGCGAGACACCCCAGCTCTGCACCTCATCAATTCGTCCAGATGGCAATCGTTTGGCTTGAGGTTTCGAGGAGGTTTGTGTCAACCTCAAATCGTGGGACTTGTCGTCCTCCACTGGCTCACCTCCAAAGAGGAGATAATGATGTTCAGAGGCTTCCGAAGGATTATTTGCCAGTGGAATAGACTGGCCTTGACAGCATCAAGGGGTACCTTGTCTGGAAGCAGGTGACATTCAGCAATGGTTTTTAAACATGCATTGGAGGTGTTTAAACAGAGGTTGGGTACCCACCTCTCAAGTATAATACTCCTACTCCTACTAACAACAACAACAATAGAATCCTGGAGTTGGAAGGGACCCTGAGGGTCATCTAGTCCAACCCCCTGCAAGGCAGGATAAATAAATAAATAATCAATCTGTACCCCACCCATCTTACTGGGTTTCCCCAGCCACTCTGGGTGACTTCCAACATAATATAAAAACACAACTAAACATCAAGCATTCAAAACTCCCTGATACTGGGCTGCCTTCATGTAATTGGTTATCTCCTTGCCATCTGATGGAAGGGCATTCTATAGGGCAGGTGCCACCACCGAGAAGGCCCTCTGCCTGGTTCCCTGTAGCTTCACTTCTCACAGGGAGGGAACCGCCAGAAGGCCCTCAGAGCTGGACCTTCGTGTTCGGGCTGAACGATGGGGATGGAGACGCTCCTTCTGGTATACAGGATACTTTAGCTGCGATCCCACCCTTGCAAGGGGTTGGACTAGATGACTTCTGAGGTCCCTTCCAATTCTACAGTTCTATGGTTCTTTGTTCCAGATCATTCTGCATGTATGCATTGCTCATTCTTCCTCCTAAGGCATCAGAGCAGGCTGCAACATTATAGCACAACATTAAGAAGAGTTTAAAAGCCTTCTGCGTGCCCCAGAAGTTGCATGATGAAGGTGCCAGGAAAGTTCTGCAGGAGGGAGTTCCTCAGCCTGGGCATCTGGTTGCCGCCGATGAGAACAGGATGCTGGCACTGGCCTGATCCAGCAGCCTCTTTTTATGTCCTTATCCTTTCCAGCAAGCCATCCCCATTGGCAGCACACAGCACCAGTAACAGAGAGCAATAAAGTCCGCTATCTGCTAGATGAGAGTAATTGACTTTGCCCTCGAAGGGTTGCTAAAGACTCCTAAAGCGCGTTGCCAATTAAAAAATGGCAAATTGCACCGGCGACATCCTCCTGCTGGCTGCGCCTCTCCGGTTTTATGGCAGGCAAATGTTCTGTTCCACAAAAGGAGTGCTATGCGCATGAGAGGAGGCAGCGCCAGTCAGCTGAGAAGGTCACCCGTCCGTGTGGCTTGTCGGCATCCAAGACGCACAGCAGCCCTGGAAGGCGGGCTCTGCCTGGTTGTCAGGAATTCCGTTCTATTCTGGCAACAAGCACACGCTGCTCTCCTTCTGCTGGGGAGAGTAACTGGAACCTCAGGAAGACAGCGGGGCTGGCAGGCAGGCGGTGGCAGCAGAGAGTGGAGGTGTTCTTGTTTGTTCTGCTTAATGGGATGTGTGGCTATTTTATTGCTCTTGGAGCTGGCCGAGGGGGCACGACTGGCAAGCTTTATCTGCGGAAAGCCAGGCTGAACAGACTCTGGAGGTGTCAAGAGGGACTGCTGGGGAAACCCACTGTTTTCATGCAATATATTCTCACAGGTGGATTTTCCCAAGCAAACGTATTACAGTAGTGCCTCGGGTTACAGACACTTTAGCTTCCAGACTCTGCTAACTCAGAAATAGTACTTTGGGTTAAGAACTTTGCTTCAGGATGAGAACAGAAATCATGCAGCAGCAGCGGGAGGCCCCATTAGCTAAAGTGGTGCTTCAGCTTAAGAACAGTTTCAGGTTAAGAACGGACCTCCAGAATGAATTAAGTTCTTAACCCGAGGTACCACTGTAATTGGTATTTCATTCAGGATAAATGAAGAACATTCAAAGAGCCTCCTGGATTAGGCCAATGGGCAGCATTGCTAGATCAGGTGATGGTTCATAGAATCATAGAACTGTGGAGTTGTAAGGAACACCAGGGAGACATGTGTGGCGCTGTGGGTTAAACCACTGAGCCTAGGGCTTGCCGATCAGAAGGTCGGCAGTTCGAATCCCCGCGACGGGGTGAGCTGCCATTGCTCAGTCCCTGCTCCTGCCAACCTAGCAGTTCGAAAGCACGTCAAAGTGCAAGTAGATAAATAGGTACCACTCTGGCGGGAAGGTAAACGGTGTTTCCGTGCGCTGCTCTGGTTCGCCAGAAGTGGCTTAGTCATGCTGGCCACATGACCTGGTAAAACTCTCTGCGGACAAATGCTGGCTCCCTCGGCCAGTAAAGCGAGATGAGGGCCGTAACCCCAGAGTCATCTGCGACTGAACCTAACCGTCAGGGGTCCCTTTACCTTTAAGGGACACCAAGGTTCATCTAGGTTCACCTAGCCCAACATCTTGTTCTCCCAGTGGCCAGTCAGATACCTATATGGGAAACTGGCAAGCAGGTTTTGAGCATAAGAGCAACTCTCCCCTCTTGTGGTTTCCAGCAACTGGTATTCAGAAGCAGCGCACCCCATAGCTGTCTCCTCCTCCATGAAATTGTCCAGTCCTCTTTTAAATCCATCCATGTTGGTGGCCATCATTGCCTCTTGTGGCAGGGAGTTCCACAGTTTATAGATGTGCTGTGTGGAGCACTTCCTTTTCTGTGTCCCGAATCTTAATTGGAAGTCCGTTCAGCTTAATTGGAAGTCCGTGAGTTCTAGTGCTATGAAGACAAAGGAAAACCTTTCGCTCTCCCCCTTTTCTCTGCCATGCACAATCTTATAAACTTTTTTTTTTTAATATATAAAATTTATTTATATTTTTCGGGTTTATACATTTCACTAATTACAATCATTTTAACATTTCAAAACTTGACTTCCTCCCCCCTCTTTCTCCATTTCCTTAAATTTATTTTTAATATCTTCTGTATATCCAAATTAATTTAACTTGCTCATTTATTCATCTACTTTAAATATATACACTCTTATAAAATTGCAGGTTATTGCAATAATCCTGCCAATGTTCTTCCGGTAAGTTTCATCATTTCTGCATATTCCATAACTTTTTGTATCCATTCTTCCTTTGCTGGGACTTCTGCTTTCCATTTTTGGGTGAGTAACGCAGGTGGCGCTGTGGGTTAAAGCCTCAGCGCCTAGGACTTGCCGATCGAAAGGTCGGCGGTTCGAATCCCTGCGGCGGGGTGCGCTCCCGCTGCTCGGTCCCAGCGCCTGCCAACCTAGCAGTTCGAAAGCACCTCCGGGTGCAAGTAGATAAATAGGGACCGCTTACCAGCGGGAAGGTAAACGGCGTTTCCGTGTGCGGCTCTGGCTCTGGCTCTGGCTCTGGCCAGAGCAGCGATGTCACGCTGGCCACGTGACCCGGAAGTGTCTCCGGACAGCGCTGGCCCCTGGCCTCTTAAGTGAGATGGGCGCACAACCCCAGAGTCTGTCAAGACTGGCCCGTACGGGCAGGGGTACCTTTACCTTTACCTTACCAGCAGGAAGGTAAACGGCGTTTCCGTGTGCGGCTCTGGCTCGCCAGAGCAGCGATGTCACGCTGGCCACGTGACCCGGAAGTGTCTCCGGACAGCGCTGGCCCCTGGCCTCTTAAGTGAGATGGGTGCACAACCCCAGAGTCTGTCAAGACTGGCCCGTACGGGCAGGGGTACCTTTACCTTTAACATTCTTGCCACCTATACATGAATAAGTTTCTGTACAGTTTAGGTAGTTCTGTCCCTATAATTCCCCAAAGAAAAGCTTCTTCTTCCTCTTCTTCTTCTTCTTCTTCTTCTTCTTCTTCTTCTTCTCCTCCTCCTCCTCCTCCTCCTCCTCCTCCTCCTCCTCCTCCTTCTTTGTTTTACACAAATGTTATTTTAAACATCCTTTTCAATTCATTCTATATCATTTCCCAGTAAGCTTTAATCTTACTACAAGACCGCCACATATGATAAAAAGAACCTTCTTTCTCTTTACATTTCCAACATATAAACTTCTATCAGGTTGCTCCCTTGCTTTCCTCTAAATTAGAAACTCCCAAATGCTGCAATCTTTCTTCGCAGGGGAATCGCTCCCCTCTCCTGGCTCATCTTGTTTGCTCCTCTCTGAAGCTTTTCCAACTTGATCTCAGCCATGCAGCCAGGAGGCAAAGATTCCCATGCTTGGTTCTGGTGCTGTTTTGCTCACCATCCAGGGGGTCGTGCGCACGCTGGGAGGCAGCGTGGCGCCGCTCCTGTTGCTTCTAGTTTAGCAGGCAGAAAAAGCAGTGCAGAGAGAGAGAGAGAGAGAGAGAGAGAGAGAGAGAGAGAGAGGTGAGATGAGCAGAGCTGGGCTATCCACTCTTAAATAAATGGCTTTGCACCCACTTTGAGAAGCGCTTTGTTAGCAGAGGGGCCTGGGAAGAGCCTTCTGAAAATCTCACAACTGTGATATTGACGCACTGTCGCACCTGGAGCAACACAGGCTGGGTTATTGTAGGGTTACCAGATGTCCCCGTTTCCCGGGGTCAGTCCCCAGATTTGCGATTAAGTCCCCGGACAAATTCCATCCCCGGAATGTCCCCGGATTTCATCTAATGTCCCCGGGAAACGAAGCAACGGCAGTCTCAGCAGCCTGAAGGCGTTGGCTCTGGCTGGCTTCAGGAGCTGCTTGGAAGTCCCCATATGACGGTGGTGTTGGGGCTCTAAGATTCAGCTTCCGGGCTGCCTCCACCTTCCCTGACCCCAGCAACTCAGCTGTGAAGGGAGGCTTCAGGCTGCCTATCGGAACAGCCTCCAAACTCCTACTTGCGTGCAAGCGGGGCGGGGATCTCTCAGCTGTGAAGGGAGGCTTCACACTGCCTATCAGAGCTTGAGTGCAAGTAGGAGGGGATAGGGACCTCTCAGTTAGGTAACGGGAAGCCTCCCTTCCCAGCCGAGGGATCCCTGCCCCCTCCCGCTTGCACGCAAGTAGGAATGGGATTGGGGCTGCTCTGATGGGAAAGGAGGCATTGCACTGCCCGAGTCTTGTTGCCACCCAGGCTCATGGAGAAAGGAGATAGAAGCTTCAGAGGAAGGGGAAACCTGGTGGTTGAGGTCAAGGCGTTGGCCGTCCCTCCGCCACTGCCATTGCTGCAGCATCAACATCACATACATACATACATACATACATACATACATACATACATACATTTAGTCCCCAGATTCATTGAAAAAAATCTGGTAACCTTAGGTTATTGACCTTGGATGGGTCTCTGAAAAAGGAGAGGGCAGTAAGGTAGAAGATACATGGCAAAGCTGAGATCACCATTTTTGGATTTCCAAAATGGTGTCGACAGTGGAATAGGCTCCCTCGGCAGGTGGTGGACTGTCTTTCCTTGGAGGCTTTCAAACAGAGGTGGGATGGGCATCTGTCAGGGATTCCTGAGCCGCAGTTCCTGCATCGCAGGGGGCTGGACTAGGTGACTCTTGACCAGATGACTATAGCGTGGTGCAGTGGTTCAGAGCGGTGGACTCGTAATCTGGGGAACCGGGTTCGCATCTCCGCTCCTCCACATGCAGCTGCTGGGTGACCTTGGGCTAGTCACACTTCTCTGAAGTCTCTCAGCCCCACTTACCTCACAGAGTGTTTGTTGTGGGGGAGGAAGGGAAAGGAGATTGTTAGCTGCTTTGGGTAGTGAAAGGCGGGATATCAAGTCCAAACAAACTCTTCTAATGTGTCAGAGGAGACATGGACCTAGACTAAATTGCTGGCAGAGCAGAAAGAGATGGGAAGAGGTAATCTGTGATATTTTAGTGTATTTTTGGTTTTTATGGAAGCTGCCCAGAGTGGCTGGGGAAACCCAGCCAGATGGGCGGGGTACAAAGAATAAATTATTATTATTATTATTATTATTATTATTATGCCCAGACAGGTAAGAGAAGCTACAGCTAAGTCCTCCTGCTGTTAGGGCACAAAGGGAGTGTTTCTTAGAGTTCTCTCTAGCAAACTTGCAGGAAAATTCTGCGAGCTTCAGCTCCCGTCATGTGCATATGTAACATGGCGTCATAGACTCATTCAGGATGGATGGGAGTATGGGTGAAATATTGAAGGCCCGAATGCAGACGATACCAGAGAAGTTGGAGGCATTTAAGGAAACCAGTGTGGCTGCATAAGAAGCTTACAGACCAGCTGAGATTTAACAAGGGCTTGGAAGAAAGGAGGAAATAGCAAAACGTGAATTGAGAATATCTCACAAGGCTGAGAGGCTGTCACTGGCCCAAATTCACTGGCCACCTTGGCTGCGTAGGGATTTGAACCTAGATATTTTACACACATGCCGTTTCACATAGATCTGCCCCTGACATTGCAGAGGACGGCTAGTCAAGCCCCTGGCCAACCTTGTGAGTGACGTTGCAGGGAGGGCCGTTTCCACTGGCAAGGGGCAGTGTTGAGGAGCTAGTTGGAGCTCAAAGCATCAGGACGAGAAGACAATAAAAGCACCCTTAAAGAGGCCTGGAGTGCCCCCGAATTGTAGCATTGGGGGAGATGATAAGAGTCACTTCTCCCCCCAACTTTCTCTAGAAAGAGCATGGGTTATTTCATAAGGATGTGTGTCTGAGCCAGGCATAGGCAAACTCAGATGTTTTGGGACTACAGTTCCCATCATCCCTGACCACTGGTCCTGTTAGCTAGGGATGATGGGAGTTGGAGTCCCAAAACATCTGGAGGGCCGAGTTTGCCTATGCCTGGTCTGAGCACAAGTTATGGACAGGGACACCTTTCAGTGAACTAGATTTCTGTTGCAGCAAAATGATCTCCACTCATGTGTGCTCCCGTGGCAGTGAGTTCTGCAGGCTTATTCTGTGAAGAAGCATTTCAGACAAGTACCTGGAGGAGTATGTAGTAATTTCAGAGGCTGGATGACCCCTGGGTCCCTCCCAACTCTATGATGCAGGGAGTTGATGGTGAACCGACTTCAGGCTGTCAGCCCCCTCCCTTTCTAGGCTGCAGAATTATTAGTATTGCATTTCTAGCCCACTTTTTCTTCTAGGGAGCTCAAGGTAGGTGGTTTTCCTCTCCTCCCCCCTCCCCATTTAATCCCCACAACAACCCGAGAGATGCAGTGGCTGGCGCTAGACCACCCAGGAATAGGGGCCATGTAGGATGAGGAGAATTTTCTGTGGGCTGCTAACTTTTGCTTTCAGAGTCAGGCCACAGAGCAGTCCCTGGCTGACATCTCGCCCTACAAAACCCCTGCTGCCATGTGCCTCTGTCAGAAGGGGCTGGTTGCACATAATGCAAGCCACTTATTTCATAGGAACAGAGGTAAGTGTCTTACATTGAATCAGAACACTGGTCAATCTTGCTTGGTGTTGTCCGCACGGATGGGCAGCAGCTCTCCAGGGTATCAGAGATGGCTTTTTCCCTGTCCTGTCTGGAGAGGCCAGTGGTGGAACTGAACTTGGGACCTTCCCCTTAACAACAACAACATCATCAACAACAGATTCTAGTCTCTGTGGTTCTACAAAAAAGAAAATAGAGTTGAATTGAGCAGGACCTGCCTTGTTCTGAGTTATACCTGGGTAGGTCAATTGGCTGCGTGGTGCTGATAAATGCAGAGGTTGCAGGTTTGATCCCCGTATGGTAAAATCGCATAGTCCTGCATTGCAGGGGTTGGACTAGATGATCATGGGGACCCCTTCAAACTCTATGATTCTATGATATAGAGCCATGGTGTCCATCTAGTTCAGTAATGTCTACTCTGGCTGGCAGCAGGTTGCCCAGGGTTTCCCCGCCCTGCCTGGATATATTATTGAGACCTTCTGCATTCAAAGCAGCTGAGCCACAGCTCCTTCTGCAATATAAAAGAGAGCTTCAATCTCACTTAGAGAGGCGGGTGGAGAGAAGCTGCGCTCTCGCTTTCTGTTCACCAAAGCGCTTGTGGACCGTGCTTCCGAACTCACGCAAAAACCCAGGCTGGTCCTGGTGAACGAGGCTCGGCTGATGAGTTGGGGAGCGGGGGGGGGGGGGCTTGGCTTGGCTCGGAGCCCCGTTCCTGCCTCCCTCGCCCGGGCGCACACACTCCTGCATCATCCTCGCAGAGAGAGAGGCAGCCGCGCGCTCTCGCGCCGAGGGAGAGCCGCCTTGCAGACCGCAGCGGTTCCAGCCGGAGCTTGGAGGACATGGGCAGGACGAGACTCCCTCTTCCAGGGCAGCCGAGCTGAGCCCCGTCTCCCCGCAGCCTCAGCACCACTTTCCAGGGACCCAGCAGGCTGGCCGGATCGCAGGTGATGGGCTCCGGACATGGGCACCTTCTCCGAGAGTGTAAGGACCCGTTTTTTCTCGATGCGCTTTGAGGGGCGCTCGGCTGCGCCTCCCAAACTCCCTGCCTCTCCAGCTTGCAACCCTGCCTCCCTCTTTTCCTTGTCCTAGTCTCTTATAGTTGCGATTCACATCCTTTTCGGGGAGAAGGAACGCCCGACTTTAGCTTGCTGAGGGGGTCCCCTGTTCCCGAGAGGAATTGCTCCGGAATTGCTTCCTGCCTGCCTTTCTGCTTTAGGGCTTTGTGCACGTGTGCAAGCGTAACAACTGTGCTCCGGTTGCGTGTGCGTTTTCCTGCTGGGGAAGTCGAGGTGACTGACTGAGCACTAGCGAGCATTACGGAGCATGGTGGGTGGCGAGGCTGTGCATTTCAGGACAGCCGGAGGAACATTTCCTCCTTGTCTTCTGGGAGCGAGAACGGCTGCTCCTTAGTGCTTGATCCGTCAGGGATCCCGGCAGATCCACCCACCTTAAACCTCACTCTGCCCTGCCAGGGCATATTCCCGCTGTTGCCCCCAGATCTCTCCGATTCCGCGTGGGCATCACAGCTAAACACCCCCTATGCCTACAACAGGAAAATAACTGTTCGCCGTTGGCCCTGAGATTCTCTGAAAACGATTCTGAGCGTAAAAGTTTTTGGACTTGGGTGTTTCCTTCCTTCCTGTTCTGCGCTGCCTTTCAGGTTGGGGATGAAACGTCTGCCAGGGGAGACCTCCTTCTAGATGCCTCTTTTATTGTACGGTTGTCATGATTTGTGCCCTTGATGGTATCAGGGAGGTTATACGCAATCCCACTTTAATTCTGTTTGAGCTTGCAAAAGTTTCAGGGTGGGTGTACTGCGACTTTTCCAAACTGGGGCACTTCCCGTTGAAACCCTGTAACTTTTTAGACTGCTAATGTGGGTTGTTGTGGTTTTATTTATTTATTTATTGGAGGGGGGGGTGTTTATTTGTTCCATTCCCACTGATGTGCTCTAGCACCAGCATGTTGCAGTCATTAGTGTGTCTGACTAGCATTAGGGAGATTAGGGTTCTCATCCCCACTCAGCCATGAAGCCATAGCTGTCAATGTTTTCCCTTTTTTAAGGGAAATTCCCTTATTCCAAATAGGATTCCCGACAAGAAAAGGGGAAAGTTGACAGCTATGCATGAAGCCCGCCAAGTGACTTTGAGCCCGTCCCCATCTCTCTGCCCAGCCTCCCTCACAGGGCTGTTGTGAAGTCACCATGGAGAGGGGGAGAGAATTGCGCTTGGGCCTCCTCAAGCTCTTTGGAGCAGTATGTGGCTCAGTCCTGTTTTCTGAAAAATTGTCTGATCGCTGGAGCATTTTGGCACAAATGCCATCCCTTCTGCTCTCTGCCTGCAGCAGCAGCCTGTGGGTGATGTGAATTGATGGGCGGAAGCCCTGCTGGCTGTGGATCTCTTCCAGTTCCCTGATTTCCTGACCGGAGTCCGTTCCGGACCAAGATTGTGTGATTCTGGCAGAGATGTTCATTTACTGCAACGTATACATGCAACGTGCTTTTGGTCAGTGCTGGCGAGGTGCGAGGTTAAGAGGAAGCAGCTCTGTAGCAGCTGTAGCTTTCCAAGGCAGCCTTTGGCAACCTGTTGGAAGTCGTAGTCTGAAATATCTGGAATCTGGAGGGCGCCGGGTTGGCAAAGCCTTTTTAAGGCTTAAGCGGACATGTGTATCATTATGAATGAGCAACTGTCAATCACCGGTGGGGAACATTCGTCATACTTGTGGGCGGGGCTGGGTGCAAAAGTAGGAAGAGTGACAGCTGTCACTCTCACCTTTGTACAGCTGCCATTTCAGCCATACAGATGGGCCATAGCTCAGAGGAGGTCCTGGTTCAATCCCCAACGGTATCTCCAGGTAGGGTTGGCAAAGAATGTTGCCTGAACTCCTGGAACTTTCACTGCCAGTCAGGGTAGACCAGGGCTTCCCCAACTCCAGCTGATTTTGCACTCCAGCTCCCATCATCCCTGATCCCTGGTCCTGCTAGCCAGGGATGTTGGGAGTGGTAGCCCCAAAACAGCTGGAGACAGTGGCTTAGCGTGGGTTGCCAGCACCCGGAGCAAGGCAAGCATCCTCAGCGCTGCCTGTTGATAGGGTAGAAGGGAGGGGCGATAGCTCAGCGACTGACCTGAGTGGCAGCCGAGGTGCCCCATGAGCATGGAGGAGAGTGGGATGGGAGATTGCTCAGAGTGATTACCTTTCTAAAGTCTGTGCAGAGGGTGCCCTAGCAAAGCGGCCGTCACTCAAATTCATTCCTCCATCTGCCCACGCGATCGTCAGGAGATTTTCTCTGTGAGGGGGAGGATGTGCTATTTTTTATTCCTACTTTTTTGTCTTTTGAAATTTTGTACCCCTAAGAATTTTGCACCCAGAGGAACCACCCCGTGGCCTCCCTGCCCCCATGCTATGCCACTGGCTGGAGACCCAAGTATGAGAAACTCTAGGCAATATGAGCTCGGTGAGCCGATGGTCTGACTCTAAAACACAGTTTCCTATGCGCATGTAAAGGCCAGAGGTTTCTACACATCCCTGGCTCTGCATTTAGGAAACCAAAAGGCATACTTCAATCCAATGGGATTGGGGTGGGATGGGGGGGGGGTGTTGCCTGGAAGAAGGGATGTGGTTTGGTTTAGGGAGAGTCCTGTAGAGAGACCTGGATGATCCACGCCCTGTTATCACATCATGGTATTTACCACACCACTGTTTTATAGATGCCAGAAACAGAGAAATGCCACGATCGAGCTGGTTTTTAGAGGTCCCCGCGGTTTAGCTTACTGATGACTGTGTTTCTTGTCTATGCCGTTTGGTGTCATAACCTGGCCTGCAATCTGAGGGTGGAAATAGGTGTGCATAATAAAAATAAATCGATAAATAATCTGACTGCAATCCTAAACAATACTAGAAGCTGTTGGAGACGCCAAACCTCCAAGGGACTCGGCTACTGAAAGGACACTCCTTTTGGTCTGGGGCTTGTGTGTGTGGAGTTGTGGACCAAGTCAAGGGGTGTGGGGACATGATTTTTTTTTGGGGGGGGGGGTTAGGACGGTGGCTGTGGAAAAGGGTTTGCAGCTCGTCTTCTCGCTCCCCCACCCTTCCCAATCTCTCATCGCTTCTGCGCTTGACATTTAAAGAAAAGCTTTGAGGCTTCTTAAACATGTTCTTGTGTGATAACTATAGTGAGAAATGATGGCATTAAACCCTGGTTTCTTTCTGACCTTTCATGGGGTTTTCTTAAGGGAGCCTGGGTGGTTTGCTGATGTCTGCCACATGAAACACACCCAGGGCTACTTCAGACTGATTTATTCAGTATTTATCCTGATTTGCTTACTTTGTTGTCAGACTATTAGCTGATGTCCAGACTTTATTGACCATTCATTCCACAAAAACATAAGAAGGGGCTGCTGCTGGCTGAGGCCAACCACCCAGCTAGTCCATCATCCTGTTCTTACAGTGGCCAACCAGATGCCTGTTGTGGGAAACCTGCAGGTGCCCTCTCCCTTCCTGTGGTTTCCAGCAACTGTGACCCATAAGCTTTGCTGACCCCAACTGTGGAGGCAGCTCAAAGCCATCCTGGCTAGTAGCCTTCGACAGCCCTCTCCAATCTCTATGAATTTGTCTGATCCTCTTTTAGAACCATCCAGGTTGGTGGCCATCACCCTCCAGTGGGAGGGAGTTCCGAGGGAGTTCCATAGGTCAACTGTCTGCTGAGTGAAGTCTTGTCGGTCTTTTGAGGTGCAATGATGCCATGCAGCTGCCCCTTTCTTCAGAACCACCCTTGGATAGCCTGTGACTGAAGAAGCCAACATGGTGCCCTCCGGATCTTATAGGACTGCAAGTCCCATCATCCTTGACCCTGCTGCCTGGGGCTGATGGGAGTTGGAGTCATTCAGTGTTTTTTTTTATTATAAAAAATGCTTTTTACTGGTGTTTCATTTAATACAAACAAACAAAATACAGTAAAATTCAACAGTCATTTACCCACACTGCTGAGCATTGGCTTCCTTCCCTCCCTTCAACAGGTTTTCTTATGTCAGTTACTTTTCCACAGTTTCTTATTGTATCCAATCCTATCGACATTTTCAGATTTATTTCAGTCCTGCCAGAGTCTTCAAATTTCTACAGTTATTATTTATGTATTCCATAAATTTACTCCAATCTTTTTGGAATTTTGTTTCCTCCTGATTTCGGGTTCTACAGGTCAGTTTTGCTAGTTCTGCATAATCAACCATCTTCGTCTGTCACCCCTCTATTGTTGGTAATTCTGGTGCTGTCCATTTTTGGGCTAACAAAGTTCTGGCAGCAGTCGTAGCATACATAAATAACCTTTGATCTGCCTTTTCTATTTCCTGTCCCATCAAGCCTAGCAAGAAAGCTTTTTTTCGGGAAAGTGTATTTAAATACCTTTTTCAATTCGTTATAAATCTGTTCCCAAAGTCCTTCGGTGTCTTGAGGGCCCATGCCAGCTACCCTGTGGGGTGGAGGTGGGTGCTTATCATTGGGGCATCTGGTTGGCCCCTGTGAGAGCAGGATTCTGACCTAGATGGGCCATTGGGCTGATCCAGCAGGCTCTACTCATGTTCATGATGCCTGTGGGAATGTACAGGGAGGCAGGAGAGGTTATATTGTTTAATTATATCCTTCCCAACTTGTGTTAACAAGTTCTACAATTTAACAGAGTAACATTCCCCTTTTAAACTCGTACCAGCGAATAACGTCTTTGCCAGGCTTGTATAAGCCTCTAAAATAAGTTTCCCGGTCAATTCCCCTTTATTCCCTCATAAAAGATTAGACATGACACAGTCTTGTATAAAAGTATAAAAGAGTTTACTCACACACATTCTGTTCACAGATGGATCCCAGAAGCCAGACTTAAGTTACAAAGTATATACACCTGGAATCTGTCCCATGAGGAGATAGTTCCTTTGTCCTCTCAGGGTAAGAAGATGTTGCTTCTTCGAACAGTGGAGTCAGAGAGAGAGAGATGGCAGCCTTCCCTGTGCTATTTTGTTACCTGCACAGGTGAGGTCATGCCCACCTCTGGTTACATGTAGAGGAGGTCTGTTCCAGCCCAGGAGGAAACAGGAAGTTCTGACTGGCTGGTCCAGACATCCCCTTTTTATGTCCACTCTAGGAATGTTGTATTTGACTGCTCTGTGTTTCACATCCCACACTGCCAAGGACCGGAGTCGGCCTTCCTCAGAGGTGCGAAGTGTGATCCTCAGATGCACATTGTGTGAGGGTGGGGTGGAATTGCAAGCAGTATGGTCAGAGCAGAGGCAAATGAAATGCAAAATTTGCAGACGCTGAGTGTTTGAGCGTGAGGATCTCGCACTTCCTGTTTCCCTGCTTCTCTGCAACACTCATTGCAGAATTTCTTCGTTTTCCCTGCCAGGAAGAGGCAGAAGATGCCACCTCTTCCTGTGACAGGAGAAATTAGAGTTCCCCACTGAATCTTGCAGAGAAGCCTGCGAGCTGCTTGTTCTCTGCTCTTGAAAATAAGCAGCAGGGCCTAGGAGTTATCACAGGACCTTCCCCAACCTGGTGCCCTCTGGGTGAGTTGGACTGCAACTCAGAGAAGTCCCAGTTAGCAGAGGCCAGAGAGATGCTTTGGACTACAACTCCCATCAGCGTGCTGGCTGGGGCTGATGGGAGTTGTAGTCCAAAAGACTCTGAGGGCAACAGCTTGGGGAAAGCTGAATGAGCACATTGCATGTGTTCTGGGGTGACTAGTGACCAAACTTCCAGTGGAAATGCCACTCTTAACATCTCTCCAGCCCAACTGCTGATGTCCTTATTCTTCACCATATCACGAGGATTTCATTGTGACCTCCAGTCTCTTACAAAAGTAACTTCCTAGTCCTCATGAATAGGGAGAAAACCCTGTTCTCTTGCAAGAGAATCAAGGTCCCCAGGGTTCATTTGTGTTTTTGGGACTTCTCATATATAGTACCTTGTAATCCTTACAGCAATCGGCCGTAGGTCAGTCAGATGATCTCCCCATATTTCAGAGTTGCCAAAGCTTGAAAAGAAAAGGGCTTTCTGATGGTCATTCAGGGAGCCCACGGCAGAGGAGACGTTCAAACTGGGGACCTCCTGGTTTGTTGTTTAACCTGTTCCCCCTTCTTCCTTTCTGCACCAGCTCTGCAATGTTCTAAATCTCCAGCTCATTAAAAAATCCCAACAGAAATTATTTTAGAAAGATAAATAGCCACCGCAACCTCTCTCCTGCAAATAAATTGATCCAGCAACACAAAAAGATGGCCAGTCTCCAGAGGCCTCCAGTCTCTACAACGGGGAAACCAGCATGGTTAATTCCAGATATTCTTGGACCCCCACCATACAGCTGGAGGGAAATGTTTTCGGCCTGGGGGCATATTATCTCATGGGCTATCTTCTAGGGGGCATGTGCCAGTCAGGGCCAGAGGCGAAAGTGGGTACAGCAGTACCAGAGCTTACACTGGTTCCCAGTACGTTTCCGAGCACAATTCAAAGTGTTGGTGCTGACCTTGAAAGCGCTAAACGGCCTCGGTCCAGTAGACCTGAAGGAGCGTCTCCACCCCCATCGTTCAGCCCGGACACGGAGGTCCAGCGCCGAGGGCCTTCTGGAGGTTCCCTCCTTGTGAGAAGTGAGGTTACAGGGAACCAGGCAGAGGGCCTTCTCGGTGGTGGCACCCGCCCTGTGGAACGCCCTCCCACCAGATGTCAAGGAGAAAAACAACTACCAGACTACAAGAAGACATCTGAAGGCAGCCCTGTTTAGGGAAGCTTTTAATGTTTGATGCTTTATCATGTTTTTAATATTCTGTTGGGAGCCTCCCTGAGTGGCTGGGAAAACCTAGCCAGATGGGCAGGGTATAAATTATTATTATTATTATTATTATTATTATTATTATTTGCCTTTTGTACAATACAGTGCATTCACAAGCATGCAAAGGTCAGAGGTTTCTCCCTACAGACTCCTCTCCCCACACAGGCAGGCAAGAAGCAGCAATGCAGTCCAAGGATGTAATCTGGCCAAGCCAGAACAATGCAGTGCGGGGGGGGGGGGATGGAGAGGGGGGGCCCTGGGAGAGGGGGCATGGCCAGAATCCAAAGGGCCGCATAGACAGGTCTAGAGGGCCACATTTGCCTCCCAGGTGTTATTCTTACTCAGTGGCGTAGCGTGGGGGGTGCAGGGGGGGCCGGCCGCACCGGGCGCAACATCTGGGGGGGGGGGCGCTCACCGCCTCCTGAGTCGCCGAAGAGCCTCGGGCGCAGGCTGTAGCAGAGCCCCATGTCTCGCGGAACCGACGAGCTGTGCGCGCGTCCAGGCTGAAGGCGTCCGGCAGGCAGCGGCTCTCAGCGCTCGCCGCGGTCCCCGCGCGTCAGGGCCACGGAGGGCGCACCAGGCAGCCCCTCCTCACAGCCCCTCCTCACAGCCCCGCCACCGCCGCTGCTGCTGCAGCTGCTGGGCCATGTTGCATTTTCCTCGCCTCTCTGCCCTCCTCCTCCGGGCAAGCGGCATTGTTTGGGTGGCAGCGCCAGCGGCAACTTGCCTCAGATCACCTGACACGGACCCGCCGCCACCGCCATGGCTACCTTACCGTAAATACCCCAGCCCAGGCAGTAGCAAGAAGAAGCTGGCAGCGGCGGCAGGTTAGGAAGGAAGGAAGGAAGGAAGGAAGGAAGGAAGGAAGGAAGGAAGGTGCATAGAGGTTCCTGCTGCTGACCACTTGGCAAACCATTCCATCTATATCATCTCTTCCAGGACGGAGGAGGACCTTACCCGCTTCTTGGCTCCTTCCCCAGATTTCTGCTCATATCCTCCTTGGCACCATCACTCAGGCTGCCCATGTGAACAGTCTCCACTGAGTGTGCTGCCTCTGAGGGCGATGTAGGGTGACAGCGATGCTCTGTCTTTGGCGAGCAAACTGGACGCTTGCCAGCCCTGCCATGTGATGTTGCAGTCATTAAGGGATGAGCAGCGGCGTAGCGTGGGTTGTCAGCACCCATGGCAAGGCAAGTAAATACCCCAGCCCAGGCAGTAGCAAGAAGAAGCTGGCAGCGGCGGCAGGTTAGGGGTTAGGGGCGCAAATTACTTGCCTTGCCCCGGGTTAGGGGGCGCAAATTACTTGCCTTGCCCCGGGTGCTGACAACCCACGCTACGCCGCTGTTCTTACTTCTCCCCTGGAGGCTCACTCCATTGTCACAATAAGGCAATGTCTCTTATCGCTCTGGGTAGCTCACTTGCTTACAGTAGGGTGCTGATAATGTCAAGGTTTGAAGGTTCGATCCTCATATGGGACAGCTGCATATTCCTGCATTGCGGGGGGTTGGGCTGGATGATCCTCAGGGTCCCACCCAACTCTACGATTCTGTATTCTAGGACAGATGTATGCCAACAAGAACCTTAGGGAGAGCAGACTGGGTTTTAGGAAAGGGCCTTAGAAGCACCGCAACGCTTTTATTATCAGCATTTTAATAGATTTGTTTTTAATATTGTTTCAATTCTATTCGAATTTAATCACCTTTGTAATGACTTCCCTGTTTTCAGCTCTTTGTATTTTCCCTGCATCATTTTAATGTCTTTAAGCTGCCTCGGGTCTGGGGGAAAGTCAGGACATAAACAAAGGTAACAGAAACTCTCATTGACCTGGACCGCTGGCCATTCTGGCTGGCGCAGATGGGAACCACATTTGAGGTTGCTACCTCTGGCTATCCCCGACAACTGGAGCATATCCTGGAAGGCATCCATGGGTTTGGATGGATTTGGTTTTGCTCAGAGGGACTCTCCCTCCTTTGCACTTGCTAAGGGAGTCATTTCCTACCTACTTTGGGGCCATAATTTTGGAGACCGCCAGTCGAAAACTCAGTGGGAAGTCATGCTTCAATGGGACGAATCTCTCTCTCTCTCTCTCTCTCTCTCTCTCTCTCTCTCTCTCTCTCTCCCTTCCCCTCCTTCTCTCCGCAGCCCATGACTTTAGTCTCTTCAGCCACTGGCTAGAAGCTAGATCTCTCGGCTTGCAGCTCAATGCAATTAACCACTGTCAGTGACACTCCGATAAATCACACCCTAATTGATATGTGTTAGCAGCCTGCCTAAATGGGAAATAATCTGATTGTGAGTCCCTGGTGCTGCTGCTGCTGCTGCTGCAGTTCCTTTCTTGTTTCCAAGCCAGGGGAGCACAGAAAGAGCATGTCAAAAGGACAAAGGGAAGGACCAACCGACCACCACCTTCTCTTTTTGTTCTAGAGCAGTGATGGCCAAACCTGGCCTCCAGCTGTGTTGGGACTACAATTCCCATCATGCCTGACCACTGGTCCTGTTAGCTAGGGATGATGGGAGTCGAAGTCCCAAAATAGCTGGAGGGCCGAGTTTGGCCATCCCTGTTCTAGAGGTTAGCTGTAAGCCACACCCACCTAGAAGGGGCAGAGATGTAAATCGCTCTGAGCGGCAGCCAGGCTTCCTGTATCTGAAACTTCCAAAGGTTTAGCAGATTCTGAACGGCTGCCTTTCCCAAAGAAGACGTTCCTTTCATTTCACTTTTAGGGAAGTTTCTAAAAGTTTGATGTTTTATCGTGTTTTTAATACTCTGTTGGGAGCTGCACAAAGTGGCTGGGGAAGCCGAGCCAGATGGGTGGAGTATGTATGCATGCATGTATGTAAAAATAAATTAATAATAATAATAATAATAATTAGAACTAGAATTTGTATGCCGCCTTTCTATATGGAGAGCCAGTGTGGTGTAGTGGTTAAGAGAGGTAGACTCGTAATCTGGTGAACCAGGTTTGCGTCTCCACTCCTCCACATGCAGCTGCTGGGTGACCTTGGGCTAGTCACACTTCTTTGAAATCTTTCAGCCCCACTCACCTCACAGAGTGTTTGTTGTGGGGGAGGAAGGGAAAGGAGATTGTTAGCTTTGAGACTCCTGAAGGGGAGTGAAAGGCGGGATATCAAATCCAAACTCTTCTATACAGTGGTGCCTTGCAAGACGAAATTAATCCGTTCCGTGAGGCTCTTCGTATAGCGGTTTTTTCGTCTTGCGAAGCAAGCCCATTGGCAGCTTAGCGGATTAGCGCTATTAGCGGTTTAGCGGCTTTTAGCGGATCAGCTGTTAAGCGGCTTATCAGCGGATCAGTTGATAAGCGGCTTAGCGGCTTAGGAAAAGGGGGGGGAGGGGAAAAAACCCGCAGGAACTCGCAAGACATTTTCGTCTTGCGAAGCAAGCCCATAGGAAATTCATTTTGCGAAGCACCTCCAAAACGGAAAACCCTTTCGTCTAGCGGGTTTTCCGTCTTGCGAGGCGTTCGTCTTGCAGGGCACCACTGTATTACTATGCACAAGGCAGCTTACAAAGCTGAAGAAACAACAAAATAGACAACAAAAGTCACACTCTTCATAACAATCTGACCCAATACAAAACAGCCACATTAACTTTAAAATAAACAACTTAATCCATCAGAATGTAATAGTAAACAGTAAAATTAGACATCAGCAAATAATATTTAAGCAGTTTACAGTGATACCTTGGGTTAAGAACGTAATTCGTTCTGAAGGTCTGTTCTTAACCTGAAACTGTTCTTAACCTAAGGTACCACTTTAGCTAATGGAGCCTCCTGCTGCCACTGTGCCGTGCGATTTCTGTTCTCGTCCTGAAGCAAAGTTCTTAACCCGAGGTACTACGTCTGGGTTAGCGGAGTCTGTAACCTGAAGTGTCTGTAACCCAAGGTACCACTGTACACTTATCCTTTGCGATAAATAATTACTAAAGTATAATCAATAAAAACAATAGCCCGTCACAGTCCATAAAATACCACAAAGCATCCAAAACCATGTGAAAGGATCAAATTGAGCAACAAGGACACACAACTTATAATTTTTTTTTTTTTTTAAATATCCCTGAACTGCTTCTGCTGTTTTCAAAGCTGTGGTCTGGGAAAGACTCCTGAGGCTGGAGGATGGAGCAAGGCAGGTGGGAAAAGCTATTGCCTGATGGACAGCAGAAAGTTGACCTCCCCCCTCATGTTTTGCACTATATTTCCCATCATTCCTGTTCCAGCGTGGCCATACTCCCAGGGGCAGATAGATGGGAGTTGTAGTTCAAGATCATTGGAGGGCACCAGGTTGAGGAAGGGTGGTCTGCGGTGACTTCCTAAATACAGCTAGATTCCAAACATGGATTTGGCGATTTATTGACATTGGTAACCCCACAGGAAATGGGGTTCAGAACTAAAGTCTTAAGAACATATAACTGCCCTATTGGATCAGGCCCATCTAATCCAATGGTTTAATACTTCCAATAGACTAAAAGCAGATTAAAGCTTGCATCAGCTTTCTATACATCTGAGTAAAATGTTTTCAGCAGGTGCCAAAAGCAGTGGAGGCTCCTGTCTGGCGTTCAAGTGGCAGGGAGTTCCAAAGTGCAGGTGCTGCCTAGTGGAATGAAACGTCACGTTTTCACAAATGTGGAACAAAATGCGGCTGCTGGGCCAGTTCTGCCGATCGAAGGGTTCGAGGGGGTGCATACGGGGGTCAGTCAATTTCATGGGTAAACCGGTCTCAAGCGGCTAAAGGCTTTACATGCTCATAACAACACCCTGAACTTGTCCCTGCAGCAAATCAGCAAGCAGTGCGGATTTCTGAGCCCAGGTGTTATTTGCTGGCAAGGCCTCACACCTGTTCAGCAATTGGACTGCAGCATTCTGTATGAACTGCAGCTTCTGGATCAGCTGCAAGGAGAGGAAAAGGAAGAGGTAGGGGAAGGAAGGAAGGAAGGAAGGAAGGAAGGAAGGAAGGAAGGAAGGAAGGAAGGTGCATAGAAGTTCCTGCTGCTGACCACTTGGCAAACCATTCCATCTATATCATCTCTTCCAGGACGGAGGAGGACCTTACCCGCTTCTTGGCTCCTTCCCCAGATTTCTGCTCATATCCTCCTTGGCACCATCACTCAGGCTGCCCATGTAAACAGTCTCCACTGAGTGTGCTGCCTCTGAGGGCGATGTAGGGTGACAGCGACGCTCTGTCTTTGGCGAGCAAACTGGACGCTTGCCAGCCCTGCCATGTGATGTTGCAGTCATTAAGGGATGAGCAGCGGCGTAGCGTGGGTTGTCAGCACCCATGGCAAGGCAAGTAATTTGCACCCCCTAACCCGGGGCAAGGCAAATAATTTGCGCCCCTAACCCCTAACCTGCCGCCGCTGCCAGCTTCTTCTTGCTGCTGCCTGGGCTGGGGTATTTACGGTAAGGTAGCCACGGCGGCGGCGGCGGGTCCGTGTCAGGTGATCTGAGGTGAGTTGCCGCTGGCGCTGCCGCCCAAACGACGCCGCTTGCCCGGAGGAGGAGGAGGGCAGAGAGGCGAGGAAAATGCAACATGGCCCAGCAGCTGCAGCAGCAGCGGCGGCGGCGATGGCGGGGCTGTGAGGAGGGGCTGCCTGGCGCGCCCCCCGCGGTGAGCGCTGAGAGACGCTGCCTGCCGGACGCCTTCAGCCCGGACGCGCGCACAGCTCGTCGGTTCCGCGAGACATGGGACTCTGCTACAGCCTGCGCCTGAGGCTCTTTGGCGACTCCGGAGGCGGCGAGCGCCCCCCCCCCAGATGTTGCACCCGGTGCGGCCGGCTCCCCTGCACCCCCCACGCTACGCCACTGGGGATGAGTGTGCCTCTGCCAGTGCTGGCAAGAGTGCTGCTCACAGGTCTGGTTCGAAATGGGTGGCACAGGAGAGGGGCAACTCTGAAAGGCCGTTTGTGTGGCTTCCCCACATCTGTGCTGAAGCAGGAGTATGCCTTGCCTGATTCCCTGACATTGCCGGTTAGAACAGCGGTCAGCAAACTTACCGCGCCTCGGGCCGGTGTCTCCAGTGCCAATCGCGAGGTGGGCTGGAGAGTGGGGGAGCGCATGCCCATATACGTGCACATATGCTATTTCCGGTGCACCTCCGGGTCAGAAGAGCACCGGAAATAGATATTGGATGAAATTAAGCGGTTTTCAGCTGTAATGTACAAAAGAGATGGAAAACAAGGTTTTGAAATGATTAAAAGAGTCAGTGGTGAGGATTTGCTAAACAAACAAATTGAATTAGAATATAAGAAAGGGAGGTATGAGGAGGTCTGGAAAATAAGTTAAATGAAAATAAGTAAATGGAAACTTTATGTGTTTTTAAATTGTTTTTATTTTTTGTATTTTTGTACCTTTGTATTTTTGTTTTTTGTTTTTTTCTTTGTTTTACAATGTATTATCTTTGAAAATCTTAATAAATATCTTATAAAAAAAGAAGAAGAAGAGCACTGGAAATAGCTTGTGCGTATGTGCATGGGCCTCCTCCGACCTGGATGTGCACTGGGAATAAGGCTTGAGCATGTGCAAAGAATGCTTGTGCATCATGCACACAAGCTATTTCCGGTGCTCCTCCAACCCGGAAGTGGGCAGCCGCGCAGCACAGAGCTGGTAAGCACGGGCCGCGGGGGTCACCGCGGGCCGGATAAACGAGTCCCTCGGGGCTTATCCAGCCCATGGGCCTTAGTTTGGGGTCCCCTGGGTTAGAATCACAGAATCGTAGAATAGTAAGGTTGGAAGGGATCCCCATGGGTCCAAACATTTGCAACGCAAGAATAACGGGGTTAATGGGGGATCAGTTTCCCCACAAATGACTTTTGTTTTACCTGTCTTGGCCACCTAGTGAAACCCACAGCTGTATCAGGGATGTGACAATGGAGAAGTAAAAGATTTGGATCATCAAAAAAGATGAGGGAGGAAATCATTAAGTTAGGACCCACAAAGCGGAGGGTGGAAGTCCAGGAGGATGCTTTGCTTTTTGGCAGACCTGCGTCTTTTGCTGAATTTATACCGTTCTGTTTCGGTTGGTGAAATATACTCGGAGTCGAGTGTGAATTTCATGCTCTTTATTCAGCTTGTAGTAGCAATGAATCAAACTTTTCCCAAAAAGTCTAGCTATATATACATTATTTACACAATAATGGGCCCCACGTGATTGGCTAATTCTGGGCTGCTCCTGTAGGCCAATCAGGTTGCGGATTCACTTTCTCCAGAAGCCTGATTGGCTGCTCCTGCAGGCCAATCAGGTCGCTGATTCACTTCATCCAGGAGCCTGATTGGCTGCTCCTGCAGGCCAATCAGGTCACTGATTCACTTCCACCTGGAGCTGGATTGGGTGGCTCCTGCGGACCAATCGGACTGCTGCATTCTGGATCCTACTGTTCTAGAATTCAGCTCAGGACATAACAGTTGGAGCAGTTTTCCTGCTGGACAGTGGAATGGTCTCCCTTGGGAGGCGGCGGACTCTCCTTCCTTGGAGGTTTTTAAGCAGAGATTGGGCGGCCATATGTCACGGATGCTTTAGCTAAGTTTTCTGCATTGAATGGGATTGGAGGAGGTCCCTCCCAACTCTACACTTCTGTGATCCTTATATCATATATTGGTATCCCACTCTGGGGACATTATGGCAAAGGTCAGATAAGAGATCTTGCAAATGAGCGAATAAACAAACCTCCAACTGCTGCATCATCCTGGCTCATGATTGTCATCTGGTCCTCATAGATTGGTGCGGAATCGATGGACAGTCTCCTCCTTGTGGGCTTAGATTAGCTTCTCTTGCCCCACACAACTTCTTCTCTTCTTCTTAGGTGATCCCTCGTAGCCGAGTAAGATTGTCTTCCATGAACACGGTCTTAACAGTGAGTCCGTAAGTGACTGTGGAGGCCAATTCTAGACCCACACGTTCTTCCACAGTGGGGACATTGGTTTCTGGGTGGGAGTTGATCACAGTGTGGGTTTGCCAAGCGTGCCTTCCTCTTAGCATGTTTCTCCCTTTTGTCCTGAGTTTGAGTGTCTTCAAAGCCCATGACACCTTTGGTCAAGGCTGTTCTCCACCCGTATGTGCAGACCTCCAGGACTCAGAGAGAATCCTCTGCAGGTGTGAGCTGCACTTGTGAACGGTCCGCCAAACCCACGATGGGTGCAAAGGGGAGAAGACCCTTTGGGTCCCACCCATCTCTACAGTTGTGACCTGAACTGCAGGCAGCCCCTCTTCATTCAGTGAAACGGCGTCCTACTGTGGCATGACTAACTGAAATGTGAGCCGTCTCCTTCTGCACATGATTGTTACAAACGCGCTTCCTTAGCAGATCTAATGATCGTGGTGAATTGCCGCTTGCCTCGGTAATTAGCCCTTCTGCCAATATGGTGCCTATCGAGGAGGAGGAGGAGGAGGTTTTTCTTGTTAAGGGAAGGAGGGTGGTGAGGATCGACCTAGCAGCAGATCATAGAATTGGAAGGGGCCACCAAAGGTCATCTAGTCCCAGCTATGCAGAAGTGTGTGAAGAGCAGGCATGGCAGCAGGGTTTGATTTTCATCCTAGGGAGAGGAGCACGGCTTACAGAGGTGCAGGCAGCTGAGGGGAAAGGCTTCTTGTTTTCCTTGCACATGCACACACAAACACAAAACCTCCATAGAAAAATCCATTTCTTTAGCTTGCAAGGGACGCAGGTGGCGCTGTGGGTTAAAGCCTCAGCGCCTAGGACTTGCCGATCGAAAGGTCGGCGGTTCAAATCCCTGCGGCGGGGTGCGCTCCCGCTGCTCGGTCCCAGCGCCTGCCAACCTAGCAGTTCGAGAGCACCCCCGGGTGCAAGTAGATAAATAGGGACCGCTTACTGGCGGGAAGGTAAACGGCGTTTCCGTGTGCGGCTCTGGCTCGCCAGAGCAGCGATGTCACGCTGGCCACGTGACCCGGAAGTGTCTCCGGACAGCGCTGGCCCCTGGCTTCTTAAGTGAGATGGGCGCACAACCCCAGAGTCTGTCAAGACTGGCCCGTATGGGCAGGGGTACCTTTACCTTTACCTTTAGCTTGCAAAGTTGAAGCCCGCCTTTCAGCTGTGCAGACCCTGAGAGCATCCATCTTCATCATCATCACTTTTAATTTGTATACAACACCATCTTTCTGTCTTACAATACTCAAGGCAGTTTACAAGCTGCAGAAACAAGGAATGTACATCTTATAACAATCAATGCAACACAAAAATGTGATAATAAAACATAACTTTAAATTAAGCAACCTACATAAAAAAATGTAATATTCAACAATCATTAGAATAGTATAGACCAGGGTTCAGCAAACATTTTTAGCAGGGGGCCGGTCCACTGTCCCTCAGAACTTGTGGGGGGCTGGACTATATTTTGAAAAATAATAATGAATGAATTCCTGTGCCCCACAAATAACCCAGAGATGCATTTTAAATAAAAGGACACATTCTACTCATGCAAAAATACACCGATTCCCAGACCATCCGTGGGCCGTATTTAGAAGGCGATTGGGCCGGATCCGGGTCCCGGGCCTTAGTTTGTCTACCCATGGTATAGACTATAATTTCAGGCTCCAGACTTTAATTTCAGGCTCTTGAAAACAGAGGCGCTCTTCCAACCTTCGACTCGTAGAATTGTAGAGCTGAAAGGGGGCACACAAGGGCCATCTAGTCAACCCCCTGCAAAGCAGAAAGCACTGCTCAAAATTCCAGCTCCACAATTCCCTTCCAGCTCTACAGCTCTGTGACTCGGTTGGGAATAATTGCACAAACTGAATTTTCTGGTTTGCGGTCGCCGAATCCACCCGCAAGCTGTGAGAATCTGGGAGCGCTCTGGGGCGACAAGGCAAGGTTCATTCAGGAGCCGGAACCAGTTCCTCCCTGCTCCCCTCCCACACCCTTGTTTTGTATCAGCTGTATTTGCTGATTGAACAGTAATCTGTCTCCTGCCAATCTAAAAGCCAGAGGATGTTTGTTTTCTGGGTTGATGATATGCTAGAAAAACGTAATTGGCCTCCGCAAGGTTTTACAACAGTTCGGAACAGGACTCGGCAGCTGCAAGGTGTAAAACAGCCATGCGGGTGGCTGCCTGGTTATCTTAGCGCAGCGGTTCTCCACCTGTGGGTGCCCAGATGTTGTTGGACTACAACTCCCATCATCCCTTTGCTCTGGCCTTGCTAGCTAGGGGTGATGGGAGTTGTATTCCAACAACATCTGGGGACCCACAGGTTTGAGAAAGGCTGTCTTAGTGCATCTGCACTTGACTTAGGAACATAAATCCACAAAAGTTATGAAGATGGATCGGGCCGAAGGAGGCCCATCTAGTCCAGCGTCCAGTTCTCACAGTGGCCAGCCAGATACCCCCCGAAAGGAAGCTAAAAGTTGGAAGGTTCCAGGTAGAGAAAACAAGTCCGTCTTTCATGCAGCACGTAGTTAAACTGCGGAACTCCCTCCCACAGGAAGCTGGGATGACCATGACCCTGGATGGCTTTGAGAGAGAATTAGACAACATTATGGAGGAGGAGAGGGCTATCTGGCCACCAGCCATGGTGAATACACTCTGACTCCACAGCTGGAGGCAGAGATGCTTCTGAATACCAGCTTCTGGAAGCTTCTGGAAGGAGAGTTGCCCTTGTGCTCAGATCCTGCTTGTGGGTTTCCTGTGGGCATTTGTTCCTCCATCACTGTGAGTACAGGAGGCTGGACCAGGTGGACCTTTGACCTGATTCAGCAGGTTCCTGGAATCAGAGAGTTGAAGAGTTGGAAAGAGAGCACAAGGGTCTTCTAACCCCCTGAAATGTACAAATCTCAACAAATGCCAGCCAGATTTTAAGTCATGATTCTCCAGGTCCAGGATGTGTGCATTATCCAATGTAATCCATTCTCTTAACCAGCACAAGCAGGCTGCCTCATAATACATTCGCAGGTCTGGCAGGGCAAAGCCTCCTCTTTCATTTATGTCTATCATAATTTTATGTTTAATTCTTGGCTCCCCCCCCCCCCCGCCAGATGAAATAGGAAATATCCTCCTTCCATTCTTTGAAGCAGCCTGAATTATTTATAATAATTCAGTAGATATTTCTTGGGCAGTAGATTCATTTTGGTGGCTGAGATTTTGCCAAGCAAGGAGAGCTTCATTCTCTCTCCCAGATCTCCCAACTTTTTCTTAATCTCTTCCCACAGTTTAACATAATTATTTCCAAAGAAGTTGAGATTTCTTACTGTGAGCCAGATTCCCAGATATCTAACTTTTTGTTTTTTGTTTTTTTACATATTTTCAAACCAAACTGTTTTTCTAACATATTTTTTGACACACGGTCCCACATCCAATTGAAACCATATCAGACCCTCCTTGAAAATATCCTAACATGGTCTTATGCTATGTACCAGTATGGCTGAATATGTTTCCAAGTTGCCTGCTGTATGTTCAGCATACAGGGACAGTCCCGGAATTACGGAAGCCGTCCCGGTTTCTGATTTGATCCTGGAATGTCCCGCTTTTCCTTTCCTTTCCCCTCCCCTCCGTGTCTCAGAGAACAATGAAAAGTGTCCGTTTGTAGGTGCAAGACCGGAGTCCTGTTTATCCTGAACATAAAATCCCTGCACCAAATGGAGGAAATGGTGACGCTGGCAGAAGTCCTTCCTATAATTTTGAAGGGAAACGTCAGCAATCCACTTTAAACCCTCTCATTGCAATGCTTCCACAGCCTGCCATCTCTTAGGAAATGCAAGGAGTGTTTATTCCTTTATTGTAAGTGGAGCCTGACACTGTCTACCGAGAAGTAAGTCCCACTGTATTCAGTTGAGCTTACTCCCAGGTAACCCAGTAAAGACTGTGTAGCCTTACACTGCAGTCCTAAGCTTTTTTAAAGGTAAAGTAAAGGTAAAGGGACCCCTGACCATTAGGTCCAGTCGTGGCCGACTCTGGGGTTGTGGCGCTCATCTCGCTTTATTGGCCGAGGGAGCCGGCGTACAGCTTCCGGGTCATGTGGCCAGCAGGACTAAGCCGCTTCTGGCGAACCAGAGCAGCGCACGGAAACGCCGTTTACCTTCCCGCCAGAGCGGTACCTATTTATCTACTTGCACTTTGAGGTGCTTTCGAACTGCTAGGTGGGCAGGAGCTGGGGCAGAACAACGGGAGCTCACCTCATCACTGAGATTCCAACTGCCGACCTCCTGATGGGCAAATCCTAGGCTCTGTGGTGTTTCCGTGCACTGCTCTGGTTCGCCAGAAGCGGCTTAGTCGTGCTGGCCACATGACCCGGAAAAACTGTCTGCGGACAAACTTCGGTTCCCTTGGCCAGTAAAGTGAGATGAGCACCGCAGCCCCAGAGTCGGTCACGACTGGACCTAATGGTCAGGGGCCCCTTTACCTTTACCTTGTCCTGCTCTGCTATGTTCCTCATCATTCTCACAGTTTCCATTATTATTATTATTATTATTATTATTATTATTATTATTACCCACCTTTTCCCATGGCAGGCATGCAAGGCAGCTTACTGCTACATTTCATTCCATTTATCTGTGGAAGGTGTTGTACACGATCCCTTCTTTCATACATTTTCCCCCCTTTACAACAATCCTGCAAGGTAGGTTTGGTGGAGAGGTTTTTCCTTGGCTCAAGGTGACCGATCTTGATGTATACTTGACTTCTATGTGTGCGGCAAGATCAAAAGCGGGAGAAGCGATAAGCGATGATCCATAATGACTTGGAGGGGAAATGTTTAAAATTAGTTTCCCCCCAAAACTGAGAGTCCTTTCTGTTGGGGATAATTCAGATTGAAATTCCCAGGTGTCAAAACAGGTTATTTATGTATGCCACTGCTGCGGCCTGTGTTTTGTTAGCCCAAAAATGGAAAATGAGCGAGGTCCCGGGCAAAGAAGAATGGCAACTTAAGCTGACAGAGTATGCAAAACTTGCAGACCTAACATATAGAATGAGAGAACAAGAAGAGCGTAAGTTTAGAGAAGATTGGAAAATATATAGGAAATAACTGTGTACAGCTGAAAACGCTGGCAGCGTTAAGATAAATTCAGCGGTATAAATAAGTTGTGATGGATGTAATAATTCCCATCATCCCTGACCACTGGTCCTGTTAGCTAGGGATGATGGGAATTGTAGTCCTAAAAACATCGGGAGGGCCGAGTTTGGGGATGCCTGTTCTCAAATGTAAGACAGAAAATTCAATAAATTTTTTTTTTATATACAAACATGGGAGAAGCTTCCTGGTGCAGAATAGAATGCCCCTTTTTTCATCGGAGAAATGTTGGAGGGTCTGGAGGCATGCCTGCCTCTGTGTTCCTTACGTTTTCAAATCGGATCAAAGCTGGCCTGGGAGCCATTGGGGTTTTGGGGTGTGTGTGTGTGTGTTGTGTAGGTCCTTCCTGATTTCCTGTGTCAGGCAAAGGCTCCGTATCTCCCTTTTTACAGTATGTGGGGTCACCGCACGCACCCATTTCTGGGAAGTCAGGAAGAGACCAAGCTTTCCATGTCATTGTATGAAGTCACAGGCTCCCTGGCCGCCCTTCCCCTCGCATTTATCACCACCAGCCTGAAGAGTCACGAGAGGAAATGGTGCTTTGTTGTTGTTGTTGTTGTTGTTGTTGTTGTTGTTTAGTTGTTTAGTCGTGACCCCCTGGACCAGAGCACGCCAGGCACTCCTGTCTTCCACTGCCTCCCGCAGTTTGGTCAAACTCGTGCTGGTAGCTTCGACAACACTGTCCAACCATCTCGTCCTTTGCTGTCCCCTTCACCTTGTGCCCTCCATCTTTCCCAGCATCAGGGTCTTCTCCAGGGAGTCTTCTCTTCTCATGAGGTGGCCAAAGTCTTGGAGCCTCAGCTTCAGGATCTGTCCTTCCAGTGAGCACTCAGGGCTGATTTCCTTCAGAATTGATTGGTTTGATCTTCTTGCTAGCCAGTGTGGTGTAGTGGTTAAGAGCGGTAGTCTCGTAATCTGGGGAACCGGGTTAGCTTTCCCGCTCCTCCACCTGCAGCTGCTGGGTGACTTTGGGCTAGTCACACTTCTCTGAAGTCTCTCAGCCTCACTCACCTCACAGAGTGTTTGTTGTGGGGGAGGAAAGGAAAGGAGATTGGTAGCCTCTTTGAGACTCCTTAAAGGGAGTGAAAGGCGGGATATCAAATCCAAACTCCTCTTCTTCTTCTTGCAGTCCATGGGACTCTCAAGAATCTCCTCCAGCACCAGAATTCAAAAGCATCAATTCTTCAATGATCATCCTTCTTTATGGTCCAGCTCTCACTTCCATACATCACTACTGGGAAAACCAGAGCTTTAACTATACGGACCTTTGTCGGCAAGGTGATGTCTCTGCTTTTTAAGATGCTGCTTAAGGAGAGACAAATGAGGAACTGGTGGCCGTCTCAACTGGCCACCGCAACCTTGGTCGGTTTGCTGGTTGGAGATGCCATGATCAAACTGGAAGAGCTCGGTTTCCACAAAGCCTCTGCAGTTGCTCAGAAGTCGGGGGCCCAAACTTCAGTCTGTCTCCGTTCCCAAAGTGTGTGTGTGTTGGGGGTCCCACCCCTGGGGGTACAGTGGCATCACCTGGGGGGCCCTTAGAGCAGGCATAGGCAAACTCGGCCCTCCAGCTGTTTTGGGATTACAGTTCCCATCATCCCTGACTGCTGGTCCTGTTAGCTAGGGATGATGGGAGTTGTAGTCCCAAAACATCTGGAGGGCAGAGTTTGCCTATGGCTGCCTTAGAGGCAAAGAGGCAGCGGGGGAAGGCACTGGAAACGGCTTCCTCCAAGTGCACTGATCAATTATTTTCCATTCGCCAGCCTAGAGCCCAGAGCCAAACATCTTCCTTATTTAAACTTTTACTGCTCTTCTTACTTTCAAAGCTGTTGCCTTGCTCAATGTTGTATAAATTAGTTACTGTACATCTTTGTACAGATGAAGGTTCGGTAAGTAGTTTTATATGAATGTTTCAGGCTATAAATTACGCAAGAATGCGTAAAAATATTTTTCATGCAATACTCTTTGCTGCATATACCTTTATTTTTTTTTAAAAAAACTACAAGATCAGATCAGAGCATAAATTTATTTATCCAAATTACTTTTTCTGAGAACTTATACCTACAAATCGGGTTTTGAATAAGGGTGCAATTAATTATTGCTGTTTTGAATTTTATTATGTTACTACATTCCTGAACGGGTTGTGCGGATCGCTGTTCTGAGTTATTTATTTATTTCATGAAAATTTATGTGCCACTTGCTTGATTATAAAAACAACAGCAACGACACCTCCAAGCGATTTTTTTTGAAAGATAAAACAATAAAACTGAGAAGAAGAAAAACCACAACTGTTATGTACTGGGTTGAATAGGATCCGACTCTGAGTATATTTCAACAACCATACTTTAAAACATACAAAAGTTAAAACGCTAAAACAAATTAAAATTACTCCGATAGGGTAGGGGGCATTGAGGATATGTTTATTGAACCAAGTGTGCAGTTGCCAGAAAAAGTTGGGGAACGTCTAGCATTGTGGTAAATGCTGAAATACAGGATCTCTTCCAGGCCAGAGGTGGGGGCAGGGCGGGGAGGGACAGGGCGGCAGGACCAGATTTACCGTATTTTTCTCTCTATAGGACGCACCGGACCATGGGACGCACCTTGTTTTAGAGGGAGACAACAAGAAAAAAAATTCTCCCCCTCTCTGCTCAGCGCCCCTTCAGCGAAGCAGCAGGAGAAACGGAGAGGCTTGTGGGGCTGGGGCTGGGGGGAAGCGCTGCTTTCCCCCACCGCCAGCCTCAAAGATCCCCGAAGCCTTTGGAGCACAGTGGGACCTCGCGCTGCGCTCCGAAGGCTTCAGGCGGCTATCCCTGAAGCCTGGAGAGCAAGAGGGGTCGGTGCGCACCCTCTGCCCTTCAGAGGCTTCGCGTTGCTATCGCTGAAGCCAAGGAGCCTGCATTCACTCCATAGGACGCACACACATTTCCCTTTAATATTTGGAGGGGAAAAAGAGTGTCCTTTAGAGATTGAGGTTTGATGAGGCCCTAAGCTACTGAAGGTAATGGGGCCCTTTCTATGTCCAGCTGTCCTTTGTCAACAACAAATCGTCACTGTTTTTTCTGTTGAATATATGCTAGATGGTAATTTATGGACCTAGTAGGTATCTAAAGCAATTTCCACGTGTTGCCATGCAACCAGTCCATGCAGAATGTAGGCACCCTGTATATAGAAAGGAGCAAAGCAGTGATATCTTACGGAGCAGCTGAGCAGGCGGAGCCCATGACTTATATCATAGGAGCCTACACAACACAAAGCACTGTTGCTGTGTGTAAAGGTAAAGGTAAAGGGACCCCTGACCATTAGGTCCAGTTGTGACCGACTCTGGGGTTGTGGCACTCATCTCGCTTTATTGGCCGAGGGAGCCGGCGTACAGCTTCCGGGTCATGTGGCCAGCATGACTAAGCTGCTTCTGGCGAACCAGAGCAGCGCACGGAAACGCCGTTTACCTTCCCGCCAGAGCGGTACCTATTTATCTACTTTCACCTGAAGTGCTTTCGAACTGCTAGGTGGGCAGGAGCAGGGACCGAACAACGGGAGCTCACCCTGTGTTGCTGTATGTAGGTTTTATCTTATTTGTTTTTTATCTTATATTTTGGAAATGTACATCCAGTTTTTTCTCCTTTAATTTTTTTGGGGGAACTTTAAGTGGGTCAGGCCCTAAGCTACAGCTTATTTAGCTTATATGTAAATCCAGCACTGGGGGTCAGGCAGCAAGGCTTCTGAACACTGGTTGGCGGGGGCAGTAATTGCTCTTGCCATTGGCCTCATCCGGCAGATTCTTATGTTCAATGCAGGAGTGCCAGCTTGGCCCTGTGACTGTGGGTGCCCGGGGCCATGGGTGTCATGTAGCATGTATGGCCCTGGTGCCAAAATTTGTGGGTGCCTGGCCCCTTCATGGGGAATTCTGTGGGCACCCAGGGCCCCAGGGAGCCAGCACCTATGGTTCAATGTGTATGTGCCACTTTGCTAAAAGAGTGTTTTTGTTTTTATTTTAACAAACGCGGGTGTTATGTGGCACTTGTTAACAGTGCCAGTATATTAGGCCAGTATATCTCCGTCCTGAGATCTTCGGATGAAGGGGGGTGGTGTACAAATTTAATAAATAAGTATGAATAAAACGTTAGTTGAAGTTTCATACCACAATCTGCATGTTAGGAGAGACCCAACCCGTTCTGAATCTCCCATCCAGCCATCAGGCAGCTTCCCACACTTCTTGGTGGAAAGCAAATTGGACGGCAATCAGAAAAGTGAGATCATCCCTTTGGCACCGAAATATCCGCATTGGACATCAAAGCAGAAAGGGACCTGAGAATTCGGGAGTGTTGTGTTGGGTGCAGCTTGGGAGGGACCAAAAGATGCCACCTTCTCACCCGTCTCAAACCTCAAAACCTTTGGGAGGAGGAGAGTGGCAGGTTAAGGGAGGAGGGAAGAAAACTCCCCCAGCATTGTCTGAAGGTAGTTAAGGCGTTGCTAGGGAAATTACAAATTATTGAGTCGTTCTGGATGAATGTGGCAGGATGGAGTACTTGGCTGACAGGAAAAGAACACCCACCTTGCAAAGAGTTGCCATGGGGACTGTTGCAGGCTTACAGGCGCCTGTTCAGCCATGGGGGGGGGGGTCATTTAAATCGACCCTCTTTAAACCTCCCTGCCCCCCAAGTCTCCTCTGTCTGGCTAAAGAGCCTCAGAGATATGCCCTGAAGCATATGTCCAGCTTCAGCCAAGGGGGGCAATGTACACCAGCCATTAACCTCTTTGACCTCTCCTCAACAATTCTGTCAAATTCACAATTTATCTATCTTATTTATTCACCTCATTTATATCCAACCCTTTTCTCCAAGGAGCTAGATGTGTCTCTTCATGGTTCTGCCCCTCTCTGTTTTATCCTCCCCACAACCCTGTGAGGTAGGGCAGGCTGAGAGGCAGTGGCTGGCCCAACGAGCTTCACACCCAGCAAGCTTCATGGATGAGTGGGGATTCGAACCCTGGTCTCCCAGGTCCTAGTCCAACACGCTAACCACTACACCACCTTTTTGCGGTTGGCATCCATCTGTCTCAAGAGACAATGGAGTGGGCCTCTGTGGGATGTAATCCACTGGGAGCAGTCAAATACCACATTCCTTGTTTTCCCAGAGGGGATGTTTGGTCCAGCCAGACGAAACTTCCTTGTTCCTCCTGGCTGGAGCATCCTTCCTTTCACATGTGATAGAAGGTGGGCGTGACCTAACCTGTCCAGGTAACAAAAGGACGAGTCACGCAGCACACCTCTCTCTTTTTGACTTCCTTCTTCGCTCGACCAGCTTCTAGCTAGGACTGCTCTGCTAACTCTCAGCTAGCAGAAGCACCGGGATTATTCCCCCATATGGCGTAGATCCACATGTACATATGTGTAACTAAGTCTGCCTGCAGGAATCCAACTGTGAACTGGTGTGAGTACACTTCTTTTATTGACTTTGAATAAGATTGTGGCGTCTTTATTCTTTTAAGAGGGATTCAAGGGAACTTACCAGGAATGTACAATTCAATCTGTCTTAGATTGAATTGTATAATAGTGAGAGGCTCACACGAGCCTGCAACCAGCTATCTGCTGTGCATGTAAAAAGGGGAATGTAAACTAGTTAAAGCTATGGTTTTCCCAGTAGTGATGTATGGAAGTGAGAGCTGGACCATAAAGAAGGCTGATCGCCGAAGAATTGATGCTTTTGAATTCTGGTGCTGGAGGAGACTCTTGAGAGTCCCATGGACTGCAAGAAGATCAAACCTCTCCATTCTGAAGGAAATCAGCCCTGAGTGCTCACTGGAAGGACAGATTGTGAAGCTGAGGCTCCAGTACTTTGGCCACCTCATGAGAAGAGAAGACTCCCTGGAGAAGACCCTGATGTTGGGAAAGATGGAGGGCACAAGGAGAAGGGGGCGACAGAGGACGAGATGGTTGGATAGTGTTTTCGAGGTTACCAGCATGAGTCTGACCAAGCTGCGGGGGGCAGTGGAGGACAGGAGTGCCTGGCGTTCTCTGGTCCATGGGGTCACGAAGAGTCGGACACGACTAAACGACTAAACAACAACAAACTCTGCTAAATAAAGGAACTTTCTAGCGCAAGTTAGGAAGGATATTAATAAACAATGTATCCTCTCCTGCCTCCCTGAACATTTTCACAGCCCCCAGGAGTGAAGTCAAACCGTTGGAGAATCCCAGCGCCTGCTGTGGCTGCAGAGACCGGTAACTCATAACTGCTGCCTCCTGCGTTGTTTTTAGCAGCACCAAAATAACAACTCTGGGGCTCTCTTGCCAAATGCCAGGTGGTTCTTCTCAGATGAGATTCAGAGGCAATACAAAACACAAGTGAGTGAGAAGATTAAAGATGTTATTCTAAACAGCAAGCATTATATACATTACCAAGGAAGCACTTCGATCTGCCACTTGGAAGCCCTCAAGAAGCGGCAAAGTGACTCCCCCAGGTAGCCTTTGGTTTGCACGACCCTCGATCGATCATCTGATTTCTAGCCTGTTAGCCTGTGTAGCTTGCCTGACTGGCTGTGTGCTACTTAGCTACGTGCAGATTATTTATTAGCCGCCCTCTCCCAATGCCTCACTTTCTTCAAACAATGTCCAGCATCAAAAGAATGTACCCACCAATATTCACTTCCTTCCAAAAGATTAGGACCAGGACATTAAAGGCTGTTCTCAGCCATCAAAGAGCTTAACAAAATATAGGGAAAAGGAAGGAACAAGGGGGCAGGAAGAGGGCAACCGAGTTAGATCCCTAACTCCTCGAAATACAAATATCTTCCAGATAGATTGTCCTTACAGGGGCACAAGCCTGGGCAATGTGTCTGGAAGTCCTGGGCTGCCCAGGTGACCAGGCCTTGTGGTTCTGGTCCACAAGAAAGCAGAATTGTAGCTATATTGGGGGAGAGACAGGCTAGGCAGGTTCTTTGCCCTGTATGAAGCCTTCAGAGGCACTGAGGCTCCCAGCCTGACCCGAGGGAAAGAACGAAAGAAAGAGCCTATTTCACCCTTGTCTACTATCCCTGATGGCTCAGCTTGGCTTCCATGGTCAGGTGCAAGCAATTGTAATAAACAAAAATCTGCCCTTATTCCTTTATGGGGGACCCAAGAGCCCTTATAAAGTCCTTTGCAGGTTCTCCATCGGTCGGAGAAAAGAACAGAGGCCAACCAGAGAATATTGAGAAGCAAAGCAGCTCGTAAGCCTGATCTTTATTGAACTGTTGCAACAGGGCCCCTTCACACACAGGAGAAGGAGGAGCATCCCGAAGAATGGTGTGCCCGCCTCTATATAAACATTTTAAATTCCCTGCCCTGGAGCTCAAGACCAACCCTCCATATATCATACATACATCACAGAAGGGGTGTAATCTAAGACCAACCCCCACAAACATCATACCTACATCACAGAAAAGGCGGTCTACAGCAGAAATTTGAATGTTGTCGTTTTTCCTGTCTGCCAGGTTATCTGATAATGCCTTATCTGATTGCCTTTCCTGGTAGTCTGGCCATTCCTTTGAGATGGCAATTCCCCAATTCCTGAGACAATGGGAAGGTTCCCTCACCCGCTCCCTCCTTGCAGAGAAAACATTTGGTCAGTTTGGGAGTCAAAATGGTTTCAGGGCGGTCTCTCTGTCCTGCTCCAGACATGTGGTCCCCATATCTATATATGTGCTTGGTTGGTACGTTTATGAACATTTATTATATATATATATATAAGACCTTAATTTTTTTATTTCACGATGCTTCTGAAACCAAGAGGGGAGGGGGCTCTTGTGTTCGAATCTTGCTTGCGGGTTTCCCACAAGGGGCATCTGGTCAGCCACTGTGACAACAGGATGCTGGACTAGATGGACCATTGGCCTGATCCAGCAGGTGATTCTTATGTTCGTGTGTGTGTGTCTTTCCATCTTTGGGAGGCTTGATGTCTTTCGAGACCTGTCGGATTCCTCTGGCTGCTTTGAGCCAGCCTTGCTATTTCGCACCAGGACGTGGCTTTTCTCATGTAGGTGGCAACCCAGCTGACCTGCTGGATCCCCCGGAGGCACAAACAATGGTCCCGTTCAGTGGGGTCTGTGCAGCTGTCTGGACCCATTGGAAATCAGAGAGAAGCCATTGGCTGCCATCTAGAGCTCCTCACTTTTCCTTAGTGCTGCTTTTTCATTGCAAAACCATGGTGAATAGTTTTTACATTTTTAGGGGATGGGGGATGAACTGTGTTATCAAACTTTTTAAAAAATGCAACCCAGCCCCCAAACAACCACGAAATATATGGAGCAAAGCACTCTTCCTGGTTCAAATTGCCTTCTGCTTTCCCCTTTTCCTCCTCCCTGAGCTTTTGAAGCCAGGAGGAGATATTTGCAGTGAGAGGCAATTAGCAGCCCCATTCGCTGCTCTGATAAGCGCCTGGCTCATCCTCCAGGGTTGACAAAACAAACTGTACTCAGGTTGAAGGAGCCTTGGAGTAAAGAAGTTGTGGAGAGCGGGAGAGGCTCAACATGCAGGGCCATGGTGTGCTTTTTAAAAAGAGGAAGGCGTAGATCCGGCACCCCCAAACTCGGCCCTCCAGCTGTTTTGGGACTACAGTTCCCATCATCCCTGACCACTGGTCCTGTTAGCTAGGGATGATGGGCGAGGTATAAATAAATTATTATTATTATTATTATTATTATTATTATTATTCCCCTTTTAAAACCATTGAAGTTGGTGGCCGTCACTGCCTCCTGTGGAAGAGAATTCCTTAGTATGTGCTGCACAAAGAAGGACTTTATTTTACCTGCCCTAAATCTTCCAACATGCTTTGCATGCAGGAATCTCAGCTTCAATCGCCAACAACATCTCTGGGCAGTGCCAGGAAAATATTATTGTCTGACAGCTCATTCACACTTCCGCTTGACCCAGAAAGCACAGGTCTGAGTGGCTTTCCACTTTCCCCATGATTTCTGGGTACACGTGAGCAGTTGTGCCTTTGCCCTGCTTCTTTCATAGAATCATAGAGTTGCGAGGGACCCCCAACGGCCATCTAGACCAACCCCCTGCAATGCATGTTGCACTAGGAATTTTTTTTGCCGTGGAAAATTCGCTCTCTGGTGCTTAATCATAATAAGAGGCAATTCCTTTTTTATAATTTTTTCTTGAATGTTTTCCCATAACAAATTATTCCAACAAATCATCTTCGTTATATTTCCCCCCGTTTTTCCCCTCCCCCTCCCTCCTCCCTCCGACTTCCCTCAGCCCCTCTCTCTGATTTTTTAACACATATTATTCTCTGCATGTTATAAAAATGTAAAGATCCTCAACTTATCTATCTATTATATTAGTAACAATAAGTTTGTGCATGTTTATTCAAAACCTGCCAAGGAGTCCAGTTCATTTTGTTGTTGTTTTTAAAATAATTTGTAAAACATTCCCATTCTTCTTTAAAGTCACAGTTGTCCTTATCTCGCAATTTATATGTCAATTTCGCCAGTTCTGCATAATCCATCAATTTCTCTTGCCACTGTTCTTTCATTGGGGTTTCTTCATTCTTCCATCCTTGTGCTATTAAGACTCTGGCCGCCGTTGTTGCATTCCTAAATTCTTCACTTTCCTTGGCAGGTCTTTCCCTACAATCCCTAACAAAAATGCTTCTGGCTAGAATAAGAGGCAATTTCACAGAACACCCAATTGCTGTTTGTTCTGATTCAGTGCTAAACTGCAGAAGGAAAGCTTTGGGGCAAACCCAAGTGTGGGTGAGCCCTAAAATCCTGCAGAGCTGCTTCCAGTCAGTGTGGACATTACATAGCTAGCTGGACCAATGGCCAGTCCCAGATTCAGTTGCCAGCTTGCAAAATTCTCCATGTCCTGCCTAATTTGTGGTTTGGTGGCAGAACACTTGCATGGAGAAGGCATCTCCAGGTCGGGGTGGTTCTCCTTTTGATTTGCAATTCCCTGCTTCCATTCAGCGCTGACAAAACTGAGCAGAGCAGAGCTAGCATTGTGGGAACAGCTGCTCTAGGCGTTTTCCCCCTTCTTGCACACCTGACTGAAGAGCTGCAGATTCTTCTGCCTTGATACAACGCCGGAATATCTGCCTGGCTCTCTTATCTGTGTCGAGGGCTCCTTGGATGAATGAGCGCTGTTGATCCTGAGTGTTGCTATTCCTGACAAGCTTCTCGCAGTTTGGGTTCTGTTTCTGGGCCAAGACAAAACCCAGGGGACCCGTCCCACGCTCAGGGTCTCGCTCACACTTGGGTGATGATGGCTCATTATGTTTCTCTCTCATGGCATCTTTTCCTTGTCAGTTAGGAAGGCCCAGCTGTGACTTTATGGCACCAGGGTGACTCCAGCCACTGGAAAGGGGGTCTGTTAGGGATGTCTTTGTTTTTCAGTAGCATAAAAATGAAACGATAGCTGTGTTGTGTATTAAACGAAAATCTGCCTTTATTCCCTTACGGGGGACACAAGAGCTATTAGAGAGTCCTTTGCAGGTTCTCCATTGGTCGGAGAAAATAACAGAGGCCAACCAGAGAATACTGAGAAGCAAAGCAGCTCGTAAGTCTGATCTTTATTGAACTGTTGCAACAGGGTGCTCCCCTCACATGCAGGAAAGGAGGAGGACCTTGAACAAAGGTGTGTCCGCCCTTATATAGACATTTTAAATTGCCCGCCCTGGAGTTCAAGACCACCCCCAGAAACATCATACCTACATCACAGAAAGGGTGGTCTACAACAGAAATCTGAGTGCGTTGTTTACCTCCAGTCTGGCAGGTTACCTGTTAATGCTTACTTGATTGGATACCCTGGGGAGCCTGGCCAGTCTTTTGTATTGATAAATACTTAGTTCCTGAGCCAGGTCACAGGCTCACATCCTGTTCATACACACGGCATACCCTTATGGTTTCAGGGGTCCTCTTCCAGCTCTACAATTCTGTGATAGTTCTGCTTGCCCTTATATACAAGGCTTATGCCCCACTTTGCCACCCTCTTTGCCTTTGTCAGGTATTTCCCCAAAAATGAGCTGTGAGTTCTTATGGGTCAACTGAAATAAAAAATGTAAGGTCTTATATATATAATAAATGTTCATAAATGTACCAAACAAACACATACATAAATATATAAACCACATGTCTGAAGCAGCACAGGAAAACAGCCCTGAAACCATTTTGACTCCCAAACTGACCAAATGATTTCTCTGCAAGGTCAAGGAAAATGGAAAAGCCTCCCCATTGTCTTTTCCTTCACAAATCCTGTCTTAAGGGTATGTCTGTGTATGAATAGGGTGAGCCTGTGACCTGGCTCAGGAACTAAGTATTTGTCATTACAAAAGACTGGCCAGGCTCCCCAGGGTATCCAATCAAGTGAGCATTAACAGGTAACCTGTCAGACGAGATAAACAACGCACTCAGATTACTGCTGTAGACCACCTTTTCTGTGATGTAGATATGATGAATCTGGGGGGTGGTCTTAGGTTACACCCCTTCTGTGATGTATGCATGATGTTTCTGGGGGTGGTCTTGGACTCCAAGGCGGGCAATTTAAAATGTCTACATAAGGGCAGGCACAATTTTGTTCTGGGTTCCTCCTCCTCCTGCGTGTGAGGGGAGCACCCTGTTGAAACTGATCAATAAAGATCAAGCTTACTAGCTGCTTTGCTTCTCAATATTTTCTGGTTGGTCTGTTCTTTTCTCCTACCAATAGGGAACCTATGTATGGACTCTACATGGGCTCTTGGGTACCTCATAAGAGAAAAGGGCAGATTTTGTTTACAACACTGTACAGTCGGAGGCAGCAATGCTTCTGAATTGCAGTTGCTGGGAACCACAGCGGGGGAGAGTTGCCCTTGTGCTTGGATCCTGCTTGCGGCTTTCCTACTGATGCATCTGGTCAGGCCCTAGGAGAACATGATCCTGGGCGATCCAACAGGCTCTTCTTAGGTAGAATCATAGAATCATAGAGTTGGAAGAGACCACAAGGGCCATCGAGTCCAACCCCCTGCCAAGCAGGAAACACCATCAGAGCACTCCTGACATATGGTTGTCAAGCCTCTGCTTAAAGACCTCCAAAGAAGGAGACTCCACCACACTCCTTGGCAGCAAATTCCACTGTCAAACAGCTCTATGTCTCTATGTTCTTCCTAATGTTTAGGTGGAATCTTCTTTCTTGTAGTTTGGAGCCATTGCTCCGTGTCCGCTTCTCTGGAGCAGCAGAAAACAACCTTTCTCCCTCCTCTACGTGACATCCTTTTATATATTTGAACATGGCTATCATATCACCCCTTAACCTCCTCTTCTCCAGGCTAAACATGCCCAGCTCCCTTAGCCGTTCCTCATAAGGCATCGTTTCCAGGCCTTTGACCATTTTGGTTGCCCTCCTCTGGACACGTTCCAGTTTGTCAGTGTCCTTCTTGAACTGTGGTGCCCAGAACTGGACACAGTACTCCAGGTGAGGTCTGACCAGAGCAGAATACAGTGGCACTATTACTTCCCTTGATCTAGATGCTATACTCCTATTGATGCAGCCCAGAATTGCATTGGCTTTTTTAGCTGCCGCGTCACACTGTTGGCTCATGTCAAGTTTGTGGTCAACCAAGACTCCTAGATCCTTTTCACATGTACTGCTCTCAAGCCAGGTGTCACCCATCTTGTATTTGTGCCTCTCATTTTTTTTGCCCAAGTGCAATACTTTACATTTCACTTCGGTTTTGAAATGACTGGCGTGATTTCTCTCTGCTTCCCCCGTCCAAACATCGCTTTCTCGTGATCTCCTTGTCTGTCAAGAGGAAGTGGGGGGGGGGATGCAAGCCTGCCCCGCTCTGGCAGGTTCTGCATCCTGACCTCTGACCCATCCCAAAGTGCTTTTCAGAGATGTTTGTTTCCAGAAGAGAAAGGAGGTCACTGGGTCTCCTCTTCCTGTCTACAGCAAAGAGTCAGAGAGCTTCTGCCTGGAGGGAGACAAAGGGCAGTGGCAGAAATAGGGCATTTATTCCAAGCCTTCCACACATCAGGAGTTGAAATGCAGAAAGGGGAGGCGGGCATAACACAGCATGGAGCATTTGGGGATGAATGGGAAGTGTTCTTGCTGCACTCACAGAATCAGAGAACTGTAGGGCGGGAAGGGCCTCCCGAGCAGTGGCGTAGCATGGGGGGTGCAGGGGGGGCCGGCCGCACCGGCCGCAACATCTGGGGGGGGCGCGCTCACCGACTCTGGAGTCACCGAAGAGCCTCGGGCGCAGGCTGTAGCAGAGCCCCATGTCTCGCGGAACCGACGAGCTGTGCACGCGTCCGGGCTGAAGGCGTCCGGCAGGCAGCGGCTCTCAGCGCTCGCTGAGGTCCCCGCGCGTCAGGGCCGCGGAGGGCGTGCCAGGCAGCCCCTCCTCACAGCCCCTCCGCCGCCGCTGCAGCTGCTGGGCCATGTTGCATTTTCCTCGCCTCTCTGCTCCCCTCCTCCTCTGGGCAAGCAGCGTCATTTGGGCGGCAGTGCCAGCGGCAACTCGCCTCAGATCACCTGACATGGACCCGCCGCCGCCGCCGTGGCTACCTTACCATAAATACCCCAGCCCAGGCAGCAGCAAGAAGAAGCTGGCAGCGGCGGCAGGTTAGGGGTTAGGGGCGCAAATTACTTGCCTTGCCCCGGGTTAGGGGGCGCAAATTACTTGCCTTGCCCCGGGTGCTGACAACCCACGCTACGCCGCTGCTCCCGAGTGCCATCTAGTCCAACCCTCCGAAATGCAGGAATCACAACTGAAGCATCCCTGACAGGTGGCCATCCAAGTTCATCCTAAAAACCTCCAGCAAAGGAGAGTCTACCACTTTCTGAAGGACTGGAAGCCCCTTTCCCAAATGAGATGGTGCTCCCAGTGTTGGAGAACTGGGAACTGCTATGTTCCTTAAGAAAGCAGGCAGGCAGGCAGGCAGCCTCTAAGAGATCCTGCAGGGCTGCTGCCAGTCAGTGCAGGTGGTGGTGGTGGTAATAATAATAATAATAATAATAATAATAATATAATATTTTTTTGTTTATACCCCACCCTTCCCAGTTCAAAAACTCAGGGCGGCTAACAACAAATTTAAAACACTTAATTATAAAAGCAGCATAAAATGCAGTATAAAAACATGAATAACAATAAAATTCAAAGTTCAGAAATCAATTTGGGGGAAATCCGTCTAATAAGCATTAGATAGTCACCAGGGCTAGCTGGCTGAATTAGTCTTACATGGACCAGTGAGGAGGCCAGGGGAGAATTAGCTGCAGGATCCCAGAGTGGGTAATCTTCATAAAAAAGGGGAGGGGCAGGGAAGGAAGGGATATAAAAGATCAGGCTGAATTCAAATTAAAGGCCAGGCAGAATAGCTCTGTCTTACAAGCCCTGCGGAAGGAGGTTAAATCCTGCAGGGCCCTGGTCTCATGGGACAGAGCATTCCACCAGGTCGGAGCCATCACTGAAAAGGCCCTGGCCCTGGTGGAGGATAGTCTGAATTCCTTAGGGCCTGGGATCTCTAAGCTATGGTTATTCATGGACCTTAAGGTTCTCTGTGGGGCAGACCAGGAGGGGCGGTCCCTTAAATACGAGGGCCCTAAGCCACAAAGGGTTTTAAAGGTCAAAACCAGCACCTTAAATCTGACCCTGTACTCCACCGGGAGCCAGTGCAGCTGGTATAGCACTGTGTGAACATGCTCCCCGTGAGGAGTCTCGCTGCAGCATTCTGCACCCGCTGGAGTTTATGGGACAGTTTCAAGGCCAGCCCCACGTAGAGCGAATTACAGTAGTCAAGCCTGGAGGTGACTGTTGCATGGATCACTGTGGCCAGAGCTAAATGGGGCAAGAGTTCGATTCAGGATCAGCCAGCTTTCTATGTCCCCATGTTAGAATCATGGAATTCTAGAGCTGGAAGGGACCCCAATTTAGTCCAAGCGCATGCAGTGCAGGAATTGTGACTAAAACTTCCATGAGAGATGGCCTGCCAGCCTCTGCATAGGAACCTCCAATGGACCTTCCCATGTTTAATAAATAATAATAATAATAATAATAATAATAATAATAATAATTTATTATTCATACCCCGCCCATCTGGCTGAGTTTCCCCAGCCACTCTGGGTGGCTCCCAATCAAGTGTTAAAAACAGTACAGCATTACATATTAAAAACTTCCCTGAACAGGGCTGTCTTAAGATGTCTTCTGAATGTCAGGTAGTTGTTTATCTCTTTGACATCTGATGGGAGGGCGTTCCACAGGGTGGGTGCCACCACCAAGAAGGCCCTCTGCCTGGTTCCCTGTAGCCTCACTTCTCGCAATGAGGGGACCGCCAGAAGGCCCTCGGAGCTGGACCGCAGTGTCCAGGCTGAATGATGGGGATGGAGACGCTCCTTCAGGTATACAGGACCGAGGTCGTTTAGGGCTTAAAATAATAATAATAATAAATTTTTATTTATACCCTGCCCATTGCGGTTCAAAAACCGGGCTTAGGGCGGCTAACGACAAATTTAAAACACTTTAAAACACTTAATTATAAAAGCAGCAGTATAAAAACATGAATAACAATAAAATTCAAAAATCAAAAATCAATTAGACAATGTTTACACTCGGGTGAGGATTTCCTTGGGGTTTCAGCAAATGCAGCCACCAGGAGTGGGTGGTGGTCTGCAGAGTGCAGACCCCTGCAGATAAATTTGTTGCATGAAGGGTTCTCACCCACCCTATCCCAGCCTGTGCATTTCACAAAGCCTGTCTCTCTCCTTTCATAATTTTCAAAGGCAGCTCCTTTCCTCATAAATACATGGAGGGAAGAAAAGAATAAAAATAACGCAGGATAAACATTTTCTGGCACAACCCTAACTCCAGATGTATCTGCTCCTCTCCAAGATTGAACTCCCTCCTCCCTCCCCACCCACAAAAAACCCGGCAAGTTGCCCAGATTCACCTCTTGAACTTCCTCTGGTTTGTTCTAATTAATTTTCAGCTGCTTCCCCTCCCCAAACAGGGCAAGCAGCAAACGAGCATATCAAATCAATACAACAAAATGAATATATTTTTTTTAAAAAGAAAAAAAATCAATATTCCCCCCCCCCAAAAAAAAAGACAAACAAACCATTTTTTTAAAAAAATCCTGACAATGGTGGGTGGGTGATGTAATCCACTGGAGCAGTCAAGTACAACATTCCTTGTTTGCCTAGAGTGAACATGCATGGGGAATGTTGGTCCAGCCAGTCGAACTTCCTGTTACACCTGGCTGGAGCAACCTTCCTTTGCATGTGACTAGTAGGTGGGCGTGACCTTTCCAGACCTAGAAAAAGGTCAAGTCTTGTAGCTACCTCCCTTCTTTTTCGTCCGGCCTGCTTCACCTGGACCACACTCTCAGCCAGCAGTCCCTGGGTTATCTCCCATATGGGGTAAACCTATTTGTACATATTTGTAACTTTAAGCCTAAAGTCTGCCTTCAGGAATCAATCACACTGTGCTTTGCCTGATCGTGAGTAAAACTACTTTTTGTTACAGGTAGGTAGCGTGTTGGTCTGCCGTAGTCGAAACAAAATAAAAAAATTCCTTCCAGTAGCACCTTAGAGACCAACTAAGTTTGTTACTGTAGGGACGCGAGTTAAACCACAGAGCCTAGGACTTGCTGATCAGAAGGTCGGCAGTTCAAATCCCCGCGACTGGGTGAGCTCCCGTTGCTCGGTCCCTGCTCCTGCCAACCTAGCAGTTCGAAAGCACATCAAAGTGCAAGTAGATAAATAGGTACCGCTCCAGCGGGAAGGTAAACGGTGTTTCCGTGCGCTGCTCTGGTTCGCCAGAAGTGGCTTAGTCATGCTGGCCACATGACCTGGTAAAACTCTCTGCGGACAAATGCTGGCTCCCTCGGCCAGTAAAGCGAGATGAGCACCAAAACCCCAGAGTCGGACACGACTGGACCTAATGGTCAGGGGTCCCTTTACCTTAACATAAGTTTGTTATTGGTATGAGCTTTCATGTTTATGCACATGAAACGGTATCTGAAGAAGTGTGCATGCACATGAAAGCTCATACCAATAACAAACTTAGTTGGTCTCTAAGGTGCTACCAGAAGGAATTTTTTTTTTAACTTTTTGTTACTTATGAATAAGGCTTTATTATTTTAGGAGGGATCAAAGGGGTCTTACCAGGAATAATAGAACATATCTCATTCTGGGCAAGCCGGATTGAATTGCTTATTGCCATTCAGAGCCTCACACGAGTCTGCTGCTGCCAGCTTCCTGGTGTGTAATAGGGGAATGCAGTCTGCCGTATAAAGAAACTTGTTAGCGCGAGTTAGGAAGGATAATATTAATCAATATATCCTCTCTTGTTAACCACAACATCCCCACAGTGGGGCCACCCACAAGATGGCAGTAGGGCAGGGGTATTGCCTTTGGGACGCGGGTAGCACTGTGGGTAAAACCTCAGTGCCTAGGACTTGCTGATCGTAAGGTCGGCGGTTCGAACCCCCGCGACGGGGTGAGCTCCCGTCGTTCAGTCCCGGCTCCTGCCCACCTAGCAGTTCGAAAGCACCCCTAAGTGCAAGTAGATAAATAGGTACCGCTTTATAGCGGGAAGGTAAACAGCGTTTCCGTGTGCGGCGCTGGTGCTGGCTCGCCAGCTGCAGCTTCGTCACGCTGGCCACGTGACCCAGAAGTGTCTTCGGATGGTGCCGGCTCCCAGCCTCTTAAGCGAGATGAGCGCGCAACCCTAGAGTCGGACACGACTGGCCCGTACGGGCAGGGGTACCTTTACCTTTATTGCCTTTGGAGGTTCAGTATAACCACCCCAAGTTCTCTACTTCTTAGGCTTTATTCAGAGGAATGTGTTACAGGGCAAAGTCTGCAAGATCACTTCATGATGATACACTCTCTATAGGAAAAATATACATGAACTTAGCACTCTTTCGCCCCACCATCTTTCATCCCACCACAGTCCCTGGAAGCTCAGCTCATTTTCTTTACTGTACATGCAGGCCATTGGCCTGATCCTGCAGGCTCTTCTTGGGTGACTTTTGAAAGGACCGACTGTGTCTCTTGGGCAAAAAGGGTTCCCACTTCTCTAGTCTAAAGCTCCTTTGTGGAATGAACTCTGCAAGGAGATGTTAGTAGCTGTCTGCTACCTCCCCTGCCTGGTTGAACCCCTGGGGTTCCCCCCCCCCCGGAGCATCTTAAAGATGTCTTTGTTACACGGAGCTGAGCCCTGAATTATGGATTTGTTCTGCTGCCCTCCAGTCCTTGTTTTTAATCTCTCTTCTTCTGCTTGTATTGATGTGCTAGCTCTTCTTAGATTTGGTTTTTTTGGTGGTGGTGGGGGAGTTGATATTTTATATATGGTGTTTTTTTTATACTATGGGAAGCGAGAATCTTAATGGGATGAACAGCATGTGCATTTAAATAAACGAAGGGATGGAAATTTGCAAGTGGGCAGAGACTGAAGCAGAGTGATGTTTGAGAAGAGGAAGACGAGGAACAGGGGATTGGGGCCGGATCCAGAAGACAAACTTACCTGCATTGTCATTGGGTCCAGGACTGGGCCAATTCGTGAGCAGCTTCTTTGAAAAGGTCCTGCGACTCACAATATGCCACAGTCCTCATCACAGAATCATAGCATCGTAGAGTTCGAAGGGACCTCTGAAGGTCATCCAGTCCAACCCCCAGCAACGTACGAATCACAGCTCAAGGATCCCTGACAGGTGGCCAGCCAGCCTCTGCTTAAAAACGTCTGAGGAAGGAGAGTCCTGCAAGGAAGAACTTTCTGAAGGCAAGAGCTGTTTGATAGTGGAATGGACTCCCTCAGAAGGTGGTGGAGGTTTTTAAGCAGAGGTTGATGGCTTGTGGTCATCCATCTGGGAATCTTGAGCTGTGACTCCTGCATGGCAGCGGGTTGGGCTGGATGACCCTTAGGGGTCCCTTTCAACTCTACAATTGTATGATTGAAAAGTCATCTCAAGAAGCAGGGATGGAGAAGATGCTGTTTCTGCCTGCGACCCCAAGGGGGTGAAGCAGTGATGGAGGGGAGCAATGAACAGTCCGATTCAGCAGACAACAACTTCATACGTTAAGTCTTTTTTGGCACAGTTTGGGCCCTTTCTTTCTTGTTGACTTAACCGTCTGTTTTTATTTTCTTCCTGTTTTTTGCTCTCTCAGCCACTGCTAAGTGGGATGGGCTTAATCTCCAGATCCGGCAACAGGCGGCCACATTTTATATACATTATTGCAGGCGCAGGTTGGGAAGGAGTTAATCGCCTTTCTTTCCAACTCAAGGGCCGCAGTTGAGCAATTCTTCATATTCCTGATGTTTTCTACCAGGCGCCTGCGTCTTCATAATCACTGTGATTAAACCACCTGCGGAGAACTAGGTGCACACAGAAATGAGCTGTGGAAAGTGAAAATACTCTGGGCTGTGCAGTTGTTGCCATTTGAGCAACTGGAGAAAAAAGGGGGGGGGGAGAGAGAGAGAGGTTAAAAAACACTTTATTTTGGCAAGGAGGGCTTTGCTGGCTCCTTTTGTGACTAAGTGACACTTTGGAGAGGAAGGAAGAATTATTGCACTCATGCTTGGAAGTCCCAGAGTTCCGGGCAAACCAAGTTGATGGACTATGCAAACTTTTTCAGCAGGGGGTCGGTCCACTGTCCCTCAGACCTTGTGGGGGGCCAGGTTATATTTTTTTGGGGGTGGGATGAACAAATTCCTATGCCCCACAAATAACCCAGAGATGCATTTGAAATAAAAGGACACATTCTACTCATGTAAAAACACGCTGATTCCCAGACCGTCCATGGGCCGGATTTAGAAGGCGAATGGGCCGGATCTGGCCCCTGGGCCTTACTTTGCCTACCCATGGACTATGCCGAAATGGCAAAATTAACTGGGCAGCTCAGAAATCAAGAAGACAAGAACTTTGACAAGGAATGGGGAAAGTTTATAATTTACGGTATTTAAGAGACCACTGCAAGCAGGTTAAAACATTAGCAGGATTTTAACCACACTTGTAAAGTAATGGAAAGCAGGGATAATTTAGAAGGATTACATTTTTTGATAAGTATTGATAAGTATACCTGAAGGAGCGTCTCCACCCCCATCGTTCAGCCCAGACCCTAAGGTCCAGCTCTGAGGGCCTTCTGGCGGTTCCCTCCCTGCAAGAAGTGAGGTTACAGGGAACCACGTAGAGGGCCTTCTCAGTGGTGACGCCCGCCCTGTAGAATGCCCTCCTTTCAGATGTCAAGGAAATAAACAACTGTCTGACTTTTAGAAGACATCTGAAGGCAGCCCTGTTTAGGGAAGTTTCTAATGGTTGGTTCTATTTTTAATATTCTGTTAGGAGCTGCCCAGAGTGAGCGAGGTATAAATAATAAATTATTATTATTAGTAGTAATAGTAGTAGTACTAAATAATACCCTTAGGACCCAAGGGACGAAAGGGATAGGGGGAAAGTCAAAAGATTCAGAGCAATCTTGATATTGGGATTCAGAACTGTTTTTGGTTGTATGTTTATATAGATACTTAAATCAAATAAAAAAATTATATATATAAAAGGAAATCCCAGGGTCCCTCCAGATAGCCCTTCTCCTTATGACAAATTGTGCTCACGATGGTGTCAGAGCAATTACACGCAACACCACTTTCAGTAGTATTTGCAGCTGCAAAAGTTTTAGGGAAGATATATCACCCCAAAAAGGATATTATAGAGTTGGAAATTTTTCAGTAAAGGGCAAGTCAAGTGACCCAGGGGAAAGAGCGAACTCCCCTGTGAAGAAAGGGGAGTATTTGAGGCTTTTCAGTTCTGAGAACAGCCAAGGAAGAGGCAACATGGCAGAAGTTTAAAAAATAATGCAAAGTAAGGAGAAAGCAGATAGAGAAAAGTTTTTCTCTTCCTCGTTCAAAGCGCTAGAACTTGTGGACATGCAATGAAGCTGAACGCTGAAAGACTGAGGACAAAAGAAGAAAGTCCCTCTTAAAGCTATGGAACTCCCTGCCACTGGAGGCAGGGATGGCCAGCAATCTTGATGGCATTAAAAGAGGACTGGACAAATTCACGGGGGGTGAGGCTTTCAATGGCTACAGGCCATGATGGCCAAGCTTTGCCTTCAGAGTTGGCGGCTGCAATTATTCTGAATACTAGTGGCTGGAAACAGCAAGAGGGGAGAGATGCTCTTGTGTTCGAATCCTGCTTGCGGGTTTCCCAAAGGCATCCGTGAAGACAGGATGCTGGCCTAGGTGGGCCGTTGTCCTGATCCAGGAGGCTGTTCTGACGTTAATGTCCAGTTTCTCTAAAGTTATGCTGCGTATTTACTTGCAGAGAGCACCCGTCCTCTTAAGAATATATAGAAAAAGCTAAGGTTGCTGGACCGACCTTTCTTCTCCCGTCCTCTTCACTGAAAAAAAAAACCCATTTCAGTTGCAGGAGGTGATCAAATTAAATCCCATTCAGCTCCCAGTAATGAGCAGAGGAGGGGGGGGGGAATATTGAGGGACCACTTCTTCACTCTCATTATTCGCATGAAGAGCAGCCTGAGGTTCATTTATTCCCTTCTCCAGAGATGCTGAGGGTGGACTTGTCTTTTCTGGCTACAAGTGGATGTGGGAATGTTCAGGGTGGCAGGAGAGAATATATTGTTTATTAATATCCTTCCTTACTTGCTCTAACAAGTTCCCTTATGTAGCAGAGTTTACATTCCCCCTTTTACATGCACAGCAGATAGCTGGTTGCAGGCTCGTGTGAGCCTCTCGCTATTATACAATTCAGTCTGTCTCAGATTGAATTGTACGTTCCTGGTAAGTTCCCTTGAATCCCTCTTAAAAGAATAAAGATGCCACAGTCTTATTCAAAGCCAATAAAATAAGTTTACTTACGACAGTTCACAGTTGGGTCCCTGATGGCAGACTTAGTTACAGCTGTGTGCATGTGGATCTACCCCATATGGGGAATAATCCCAGTTACTGCAGGCTAGCGGTCCAGCAGACGAAAGGAAGATGGAAGAGGAGGAGGTGTGCTGGTCACGCCCACCTTCTATCACATGCGAAAGGAAGGGTGCTCCAGCCAGGAGGAACAGGAAGTTTCGACTGGCTGGACCAAACATTCCCTTGCATATCTTCTCTAGCATTACAGGGAATGTTGGGCTTGACTGCCTCTCATGGGTCACATCCCAGAGTAGAGAGTGAGAATTCGCTTTCTGCCTGCCTCTTGTAGCACAGGGTTGATCAATACCGGTGATTACCTGCAGATCTGGGAGAGATCAAGCCACCGCTTTTGCAGATACTCCTGGTGGGGGTCCGGCCAAGGCAGAACCCTAAAATGCTAGAATTGCAACCTGGAAGGGACCCCAAAGGTCACTCCCTGCAATTTAGGAGTCCCAGCTAAGGCCTCCCTGACAGAGGGCCACCCATCCTCTGTTTAAAACCTTCCAATGAAGGAGAGCCCAGCGTCTTCTGTGACGGTGCAAGGCGCTGTTCCTTCCCCCAATACTTTTGTTGAATCCGACCAGAATTGGACTCGCTTTTCTTTCGTTCCTGAGCAATGAGCTTGGCTTTATCGCTTTGCAGCCAGACTAGGGCAATGGGGGGTGGAAGCAAGGAAGGCAAAAGGCTTAAACGGGGTGGGGTGGGGGGTGTTGCTGCTTTTCCCAGACACAGAACAATCCAGCCTGTCCGGCGAAGATCTAATAAAAGATAACTTGGCGACTCATTCCCCCGAAGCAGATGGAGAGCCTAGCAACCGTCATCGACAGTCGCTGATAATTACTTTTAATCAAGGCAGATTCATTCTTGTAGGGGTTTCATTTAAAACCACACACAAAAACAGCCCACATTGGTCCGCTTTTCCCTGTTCTCCGCAGCCCTTTCTGTCTTGTGTTCACAGGGTGGCTTCTAAGGACTAGAAACTTTGCCCAGTTTGTGCCACCCCACCCTCTGCCGCACTGGGCCACAGCTTGAGTATCTACTGCCCCACCTCCTTTTCCTTCTTCCGATGCAGCCAAGCATTTGCGAGACCCTTCTCTCCAGCACTGCCAAGCCCCCCTTTCCTTTCCCCACCGGTCCCATCCTGTCTTTCTGTCAAGGAGTCTAGGATCTCGTCTCTTCTCTTCCTCCTCCTCACTCTGTCCATTTTCAGTTTGCCCAGGAGGGCTAGGGTTGGAGTAGAATGGCAGCAAGCTTTTATGAGCCCCCTACCCACTCGAGAACCTTCCGAATGAAGTGAGTAAACCTTGTGTTCGAATCCTGCCTGCAGGTTTCCTTTGGGGGCATCTGGTCGGCCACTATGACAACATAATGTTGGACTAGATGTGACATTGGCCTGATCCAGCAGACGCTTCTCACATTTCCTCCAACATTTCTCCGATGAAAATAGAGACATCCTATCACATAATAATAATAATAATAATAATAATAATAATAATTTTATTATTTATACCCTGCCCATCTGACTGGGTTGTCCCAGCCACTCTGGGCAGCTTCCAACATAGAAAAACATGTTGTTGTTGTTTAGTCGTTTAGTCGTGTCCGCCTCTTCGTGACCCCCTGGACCAGAGCATGCCAGGCACTCCTGTCTTCCACTGCCTCCCGCAGTTTGGTCAAACTCATGCTAGTAGCTTCGAGAACACCGTTCAGCCATCTCGTCCTCTGCCGTCCCCTTCTCCTTGTGCCCTCCATCTTTCCCAACATCAGGGTCTTTTCCAGGGAGTCTTCTCTTCTCATGAGGTGGCCAAAGTCTTGGAGCCTCAGCTTCAGGATCTGTCCTTCCAGTGAGCACTCAGGGCTGATTTCCTTCAGAATGGATAGGTTTGATCTTCTTGCAGTCCATGGGACTCTCAAGAGTCTCCTCCAGCACCAACACCAGAAAAACATAACAACACAGGAAACATTTTTTTTAAAAAAAAACACCTTCCCCATACAGGGCTGCCTTCAGATATCTTCTAAAGGTTGTCTAGTTACTGACCTCCTTGGCTCGAGGGTTGCATAACTCCATACCCTCCAACATTTCTCCGATGGAATGATGGACACCCTGAGGAAAAGCGGGAGATTCCAGGATCAAAGTGTACTTCTTTAAGTTTGGGGCTGTCCCTGGAAATTAGGGAAACTTGGAGGGTCTCAGGTTCTTAGGCAAGCTGGGTGTCAGCTTCAGCTGTTTGGAAAGGTGGCAGGTGTGCTTCGAGTTTAATGACAATTTCTGAACCTGCCACGAAGGCTGAGGTTTGTAGAGGAGGTGTGGGAAACTGATCTTGCGCAGACCTCAAAGTACATGTGCCAGAATAAATACGACTCTGCTGTCTGGGAGCTGGTTGCCCTTCAAAGTGAGAAAAATCCTTTTGTCTCCTGTGACAACAATGCCCGTGTCCTAGAATGCTGCAGCATAGCTCTTTATCCCACATATAGCATGCAGGCCATGAGATGCTAGCCCTCTGCTCTCCCCAGAAAAGCCCCCAAGCCCCACACTCTACCCGTCCCAAGATTCCAGGAACAGAACAGCTGAGATTAATGCTTTGCATTCCACAGCTACAATCTCAGGGTTTCTGCTTCAGGGCAGTAATCCCTCCGGCCAGAAATAAATGCCTTGAGGGCAGATCCTGTTACATCTGAATGTGGCATCAGCTGGCTTTAGCAACCTGTTTGCTTGTATGGCAATGGAGATATCTCATGTCTCTTTGAAAGTACATAAGAACATATGCACCAACCTGGATCCGGAGATCATCTTCTGTGGCCCTTCTTCATGTGCCTCATCTGCCAGAGGACTGGAGGGAGGCAACATGAGAACAAGGCCTTCTCTGCAGTGGCTCCCCGTCTGTGCAGAGAGGCTCATGAGGCGCTTTATAATACACCAGGCATAGGCAAACTCGGCCCTCCAGATGTTTTGGGACTACAATTCCCATCATCCCTGACCACTGGTCCTGTTAGCTAGGGATGATGGGAGTTGTAGTCCCAAAACATCTGGAGGGCCGAGTTTACCTATGTCTGCAATACACCTTTAGGGCCTGGGTGCAGGGCATAAATATTCCTCTTCGACAGATGTCCATCCAACCTCTGCTTAAAAACCTCCAAGGACAGTCCATCCCACCTCTCGAACAGCTCGCTCTTTCAGAAAGTTCTTTCTGATGTTTATTCAGAAACTCCTACCTTGTAACTTGAATCTACTGGGTTGGGTCCTACTGTCTGGAGCAGGAGAAAACAAGACTGCTCCATCTTCCATGGGAGAATCCATTAGATATCTGAAGATCGCTATCGTATCACCCCCTTAGTCTTCCCTTCTCCAGGCTAGACTTGCCCAACTCCCTCAACCATTCCTCACAAGGCTGGGTTTCCAGGCCCCAGATCACCTTGGTTGTTCCCTCTGCACACGTTCCAGCTTATCAACATCCTTCTTAAACTGTACTGCCCAGAATTAGACACAGGACTCCAGATGTGGTCGGAACAAGGCATAATAGATTGGTACTGCAACTTCCCTTGATTCTGAATCAGGGCCTGGTTAGATTTTCACTCTGTAAATGTGGTAAAGCAGCTTTCTTTACAGAGTTCAGGGCAAAGCAAAACCTTTCTCAATCTCCTGATACATCTGTATCTGCCTGCTGTTCTCTTTATCCCGCATGCTGAGCAGCAGCAGCTCAAAGAAACTTAACAGAGGTGTCCAAGACGCTGCTACAAAATTTAGTGTGCTTTTTATAGACTGCTGTTTGGATGGATTTCAGAGAGGATTAGGCAAATTCCTGGGAATAAAGGCTATCAATGCTACTAGCCATGGCAAAGGCTATGCTCTGCTTGCAAAGTTGGAGGCTGTGATGCTTCTGAGTAGCCATGGCTGGAAGCCACAGGAGGGGACAAGAGGGTTCTTGTCTCCAAGTCTTGCTTGTGGGGTTCCTGCAATGGGCACCTGGTTGGCCAACGTGAGGACTAGGTTGGCCAGTGGCCTGATGTAGCAGAATTCTTTTCGCGTTCCTAATACTTGTCTGGAGAGATGCTTTGCAAATGGCTGCGTGCTTCAGTTCACGAATTGTTTGGGGAAATGTATGACAGTAGAACCTCGGGTTATGTACCGTCCTCCTTATGAACACTACGGGTAATGAGCTCTGCTAACCTGGAAGTAGATGCTCCTGGTTGTGAACTTTGCCCCGGGATGCGAGCGGAAGTCGTGCGCCGGCGGCACGGCAGCAGTGGGAGGCCCCATTAGCGAAAGCGCGCCTCATGTTAAGAACAGTTTCGGGTTAAGAACAGACCTCCGGATCAAATTGAGTTCTTACCCGGAGGTACCACTGTATTAGTTTTGCCTTTCATTGTGAGATGAATCTGATTTCTACCCGACTAGATGTCAGGAAGAACTTTCTGACAGTAAGCTTGACAGTGGAACAGACTCCCTTGCAAGGCAGCGGACTCTCCTCCCTTGGATGTTTTTCAGCAGAGGTTGAATGGCCATTTGCCAAGGAAGCTGCAGCTGGGTCCCTTCCGACTCTACAGTTCTGTGGTTCTATACCCTCTCAATACCAGCCACTCACAGAGATGCTCATTTGGACCCTGAGTGAACATTTCAGGTGATGAAGCTGGCTGCCCCCAGATCTGCAAGGAAACCATGTCAGCCCGCAGGGCAGAGCGAGTAAACACGTCTGCTTGACTGGCCCCTTTGGATAACCATTTCCTTCTATGATTCCTTCTGTGATTCCTTCTGTGAATCCTTCCTGTGATTCTCATATCCCGGGGGGTTGGACTAGATGACCCTTCATGTCCCTACAATTCCGTGATTCCTTCCTTCCTTTTCAGCAAAGCAGCAGGTGATGCCATGCTCCGGAGCATCTCCTCCTGACTGACAGCTCCTCGTTTCACTAAGAAGAGGGTGGGCGTCAATGGCAGCTCCCCTTAATTACAGGCTTTTCATTGCCCCCTGCTCTCTTTCCCTCCTTCCTGATCTTGGGCTCTCTAATTTCTCATTAGGCCTTGTGTGCTCACGCTCTCTGGATTCCAGCTGCATCGGCAGATTTGGCCAAATCTCTCAGGCTTGCTCTGAAGCCATCATCTCCATTGCCTGATGTGCCCCTTCCATCTCTTCATCTGATAAGCAATAGAAAAAAAATCTAGGAACAGGTGGGGGTTGCTGCAAACTATTGAAGCCTGGAGGGAGGTGAGGAGGTTTCTATCTCGCTCTGTGTTTATCACAACCAGCACTGTTCCTTCTCTGCTGGAAGATGCAGAGACAAGATGTAAACCAAGCCTTATGACGAACAGTTGAGGTAGTTGGGGATATTTAGCTTGTAGATCGAGAGGAGATATGATAGGTAAAGGGACCCTTGACCATTAGGTCCAGTCGTGAACGACTCTGGGGTTGCGGCGCTCATCTCGCTTTACTGGCCGAGGGAGCCGGCGTACAGCTTCCGGATCATGTGGCCAGCATGACTAAGCCGCTTCTGGCGAACCAGAGCAGCGCACGGAAACACCGTTTACCTTCCTGCCAGAGTGGTACCTATTTATGTACTTGCACTTTGAGGTGCTTTTGAACTGCTAGGTTGGCAGGAGTAGGGACTGAGCAACGGGAGCTCACCCCATCGTGGGGATTTGAACCGCCGACCTTCTGATCGGCAAGTCCTTGGTTCTGTGGTTTATCCCACATTGCCACCCGCGTCCCGCGAGAGGAGATACGATAGCTGTCTTCAAATATCTAAAGCGCTCTCACATGGAAGAGGGAACAAGCTTGGACCCAAACCAATGGACAATTGTCTTTGTATTTCTCTTTAACAACTCTAATACAATTTATTTTTATTTTTACAAAAGAAAAGTTGAGAGAGTTGTTGGGAATGTTTAGCCTGGAGAAGAGGAGATGTGAGAGCCACCTTCAAATATCCGAAGGGCTTGTTTTCTGCTGCCCCATCGGGGAGGACCCAAACAAATGGATTCAAGGGCAAGAAAGGAGATTGTGACTAAGCATCAGGGAGAACTTTCTAAGAGACGTTCGACAGGGGGTGTTGGGTTCTCCGTCACTTAATGTCCTTAAACAGAACTTAGCTGTTAGATAATTTATTACGGTCGGAGAACAGCTTATAAAACACACTTGGGGGTACAATCCCAGGAGGAAAACAAACATTTAACACAATGTACAACAATAAATTTAAAATTTATAAATGCGATAATCGTATAGACACTTAAACTTTAAGATAAGTGATGACCCAGAGTCACCCATGGAACCGAGTTGGGGGATTTTCTTAACGAACTAGTTTGGGTTGACGGATGGTCTGCACCTACAGATTTGTACACAAAATCTGGCGACCATCCGGGTCGTCTTATGACCTTTGCCTAACAGGAGAAGGTCAAATTTTTGCTTTTCCGGGAGGTCAGCAAGCCTCACCAGCAGGGGATCAATGATCTTACTACATGCCTCTTCATAAAAGGGACATCTAAAGAACAAGTGCTCTGGGCTTCCTATCTCCCCCAATGAACAGGCGCAAAGTCTCTGAGCATACGGGACTTTTTTAAAGGCTCCTTCCAGGACCGGGGAGGGCAGAGCTGAGCTTCTGGCGAGTGTAAAAGCCCTTCTTGCATTCTTGGATACGAGAAAGAAGAGATATGCTGCCGGTGCGGCTATATCTCTCTCGATTTCTCCAATTTGAACTTAGCTGTTCAAGAGTGGAATGAATTTCCTTGGAAGGTGGTGGGCTCTCCTCTGGTTTTTAAAGAGAGGCCAGGATGGGCACCTATTAGGGATTCTTCGGCAACGATTCCTGAATTGTAGGGGGTTGGACTAAATGACTCTTGGGGTCCCATCTCTACAATTCTACGATTCTATGACATGAGAAGGGACGCGGGTGGCGCTGTGGGTTAAACCATAGAACCTAGGACTTGCCGATCAGAAGGTTGGCAGTTTGAATCCCCGCGACCGGGTGAGCTCCCGTTGCTCGGTCCCTACTCCTGCCCACCTAGCAGTTCGAAAGCACGCCAGTGCAAGTAGATAAATAGGTACCGCTCTGGCGGGAACGTAAATGGCGTTTCCGTGCACTGCTTTGGTTCACCAGAAGCAGCTTAGTCATGCTGGCCACATGACCCAGAAGCTGTACCCCGGCTCCCTTGGCCAGTAAAGCGAGATGAGTGCCACAATCCCAGAGTCAGCCACAACTGGACCTAATGGTCGGGGGTCCGTTTGTTGTTGTTGTTTAGTCGTGTCCGACTATTCGTGACCCCCTGGACCAAAACACTCCAGGCACTCCTGTCTTCCACTGCCTCCCGCAGTTTGGTTAAACTCATGCTGGTAGCTTCAAGAACACTGTCCAGCCATCTCGTCCTCCATCGTCCCCTTCTCCTTGTGCCCTCCATCTTTCCCAACATCAGGGCCTTTTCTGGGGAGTCTTCTCTTCTCATGAGGTGGCCAAAGTCTTAGAGCCTTAGCTTCAGGATCTGTCCTTCCAGTGAGCACTCAGGGCTGATTTCCTTCAGAATGGAGAGGTTTGATCTTCTCGCAGTCCATGGGACTCTCAAGAGTCTCCTCCAGCACCAGAATTCAAAAGCATCAATTATTTGGTGATCAGCCTTCTTTATGGTCCAGCTCTCACTTCCATACATCACAACTGGGAAAACCAGAGCTTTAACTATACGGACCTTTGTCGACAAGGTGATGTCTCTGCTTTTTAGGATGCTGTCCCTTTACCTTTACCTTTATGACATGAGAACAGGCCTCCTCGGTGGTGGTTCCCTGCTTGGGGAACCCTTTCCCCAGCGAGGTACACCTGGCACCTTCACTATCTGGTTTTAGGCACCGGGCAAAACGTTTTCTCTCCTACCAGACCTCTGTGACCTTGTTTAGTGGGCGTGTTAGTAGGAATGTACCGTATTTTCAGCTTTTATTCTGTTCTAGCTTCATGTGGGTTTTAATGTATGTCCCTTTTTTTTTGAGCTACTTTCCGTTAATAAAGAAACAGCGACTAATAATTGCAATCAATCAATCAAGGTTGGAAGAAAGTGCTTGAGGGCTCGTATCGGAGAGCTTCCATTGGGATCATGTTGTGATTTAGCCTGGCTGGGAACCTCTGAAAGCTACCCTGCCGTACAATAGGGGCAGCCCTGCCAGCTAAACAGAATAATTGTCCAGTTTCTAGCTGCGCCGCCTGAGCTGGGGATGGACGTGCTGCCTTTGATGTGGCTGAGAACTTGCACTCTCCTGGGAATGCGCTCACGGATAAACAACTTCATTTAGTATTGTGTGTGCTCCCCTCCCTCTTTCATTGTGCACAAGCTAGCCAGTGGAGAGTTGTGTGTGGGGGAGAGATGTTTTTGCGGTTCCAAGGGGAAAGTGTGCACTTGCTTTGGCCACATCTGCAAAACCACTGATCGTTGCGCACTGACACTCACACAGAGAGGAGCACATGGCCTTCCCTCTTCTCTCCCAGACCCTCCAATGTCCCTATTTTCCAGGGACAGTCCCGGATTTACAAAAGCTGTCCCGGTTTCTGTTTGGTTGGAGGGTATGGAGTTATGCGACCCCTGAACCAAGGAGATAAGGAACTAGACAACCTGCAGAAGACATCAAATCACACCTCCAATGAGGTCCAGAAAAAGGATTGTGCTCCTTGTCCCTTTTGTTCCCCAGCAAAACAGCAAGGATGTTGGGAACGAACATCACCTCCTGGCCATCACCTCCTGTTTACACCCTGGCAGCTGGCCCCTGTTGGAGTCACAGCGCAGGGGAAGATTAACCTTTAGTCCCGTCCACCATGGCCTTGCCTAGATTCTTGACAGCTTTATTCTCGATGAATTGCTTCGCTTGACATTCCCGAAAACAAAAGTTGGCTCGCAGCTGGGCGTGAACTGGGCTGGAGTGGGCTGCATGTGCTCAAAGAATGTCTTTAGTACTTCTCAAGGCCAGGCAAACAGTTTATTTTGATGTCCAGGGCTGGGGAGGTACGGCACGCCTCTCGCACCCAGAACCACTTGTCTCTTCTCCATCCTTTGTTTACCTCTTAAATCAACGACTTCCTGACCCTTCTCGGAGAGCTACCCCAATGCGCCCGTCTTGTGAGCGGCAAATAATAATGCAGTGTTCACTTCCAGGGAGAGCGCAATGTTCTGCGCGACGGGAAATCCTTGAAGAGGGACGCCAGGCGTCCGCCGCACCATTTGTCCTCTCCAACAGCTGAGGATCAACAGGATGCGGCCTTGACACGGGCTCTCTCTGTTTCCCTTTTCTTAATCGCTGCCCTCGAGGCTTTTTGTTCAGCTGGGCGCTTGACGCGGGCGATGTCCAGCTGGGGCAAGGCTGCAAGGGGAGGGCGGGAGGAGGTGGCCCCCGAGGTGCCAAATGGGCACATCCAGATAACATAGGCGCACGTGTTCGCTTCTGCCTGCCCTCGGGGGAGGACACAATGTGCAGCAGGAGATCTGACGGATGCCTTCTTTTGACGCAGCCTCCCACAATCCAGGCACGGTGACATACCCTCCAAGGTTTCTCCGATGGAAATAGGGACATCCTATTCCACAACAACAACAACAACAATCACAGCAACAATTTTGTTATTTATATTCTGCCCATCTGACTGGGTTGCCCCAGCCACTCTGGGCGGCTTCCAACATATATAAAAACACAATGAAACATTAAACATTGAAAAAAACAAACTTCCCTATACTGGGCTGCCTTCTAAAGGTTGTCTAGTTGTCTAGTTTCCTTGGCTGGGGGGGGGGGTCACATTATTCCATATCCTCCAACATTTCTCCAATGGAAATAGGGGTGTCCTTTTTAAAAAGTTTTTTTTATTAACAAATTCAGTGTAACAAATCAACAATACAAATCATCTTTGCTGTCCCCCCCTCCCATTTCCCCCCTCCCACCTCCCCAACAAACCTTCCCTCCCTCCCTCCCCCCCCCCCCCCCGGACTCCCCTCAGCTCCTCTCTCTGCTTTCTCAGAAGTCGGGATGGCTTCTGTAAATCTGGAACTGTCCCTGAAAAATAGGGAAACTTGGTGGGTCTCAGGTTCTTAGGTAAGCTGGGTGTCAGCTTCAGCTGTTTGGAAAGGTGGCAGGTGTGCTTCGAGTTTAATGAAAATTGCTGAACCTGCCACGAAGGCTGAGATTTGTAGAGGAGGTGTGGGAAACTGACATTTGGAGCACTGACCCCTCCATATATTGAAAGCACCATGGCTTTACATAGTCATGGCTTCCCTCACAGAATCCTGGGAATTCTGTTTTTCAAGGGTGGTGAGCGATGTTAGGTGACTTATTAATAATATTAATAATATGAATACCCCACATTTCCTCCAGGGAGCTCAAGGTGACATGCTCAGCTCTTTTCCTTCCCATTTACCCCCACAACAACCTAGGCTGTGAGCAAGTGACTGCCTCACCCTGTGAACCTCATGACTGGATTCGAACCCAGGTCTCCCAACACCCTGTCAACATTTCACAGCTCATCCTTTCCACTCCCCACCTCCTGGCAGCATTGGAATGCTCATGTGCATTCTGTGACATCACAGCAGCTCCACTTGTGGCTGGGAAGTGAGAGGGGGGACCGTATGTAGAGCAGATCCTGAGGTTCACTAGGCAATATAAGAGAGTTGACCCAAATAATGGGGGCTGTATTGTTAAGCCCCTCTCCTGGCAGATGGGGCAGCATTTAAAGTCTGGTCACTGAGCCCAGAGAAATGGCATTGCGAGGCAGATGGACCCCAGGCAGAAAGAGTTTTCTTGGCTCTGGTTCTCGTTATCCCATTATCAAAGGTTACGCAATTAGGAGTGGTACCTCCAGCTGCCGGCTGTGGCTGCTTGATTTGATTCCCGGAATCTAATTTGCAAACTAAGCTACGTTGGGAAATAAATCATCACAGGGCCTGGAATGAATTCGCTTTCTTTCTTTTTATATATATAAATTTTTATTAGTTTTTTAACATATAATTTTCAACAATAATTAAACATACTTTTACATCTTATACAGTTTTTTTGACTTCCATCAATCACATCTGAAAATGTTCCAGTCTATTCACTTAATATACATTTCTTACTTTCACTATTACATTTAAATCTCATAACTAATATCTCTATTCTTTCTCTACTTTGCAATATTTCATATATTTCTTGCAGTCCTACTAATGTAATTTGTTGATTACAGTTGCTCTTCAAATAGTTCGTATATTTCTTCCAATCTTCTGTGAATCTCTGTCCCGCAGGTTTCGAATCCTTCCTGTTATTTTATCTAATTCTGTGTTAATTTTGTCTGTCATTCTTCTTTCGTTGGAATTTCTTCTTGCTTCCATTTCTGGGCTAACAATACTTTTGCCGCTGTTGTTGCAAATAAAAACAATTTAACATCTTGTCTATTAATATCCTCACCTATAATACCAAGTAAAAATGCTTCTGGGTTTTAAAAAAATGTATATTCCAGCATCTTTTTCATCTCATTATATATCATTTCCCAGAAGTTTTTTACTTTCTTACATTCCCACCACATATGATAAAATGTTCCTTCTTTTTCTTTACATTTCCAACATTTTTTTTTGTCTTATCAATACGTTTTACTAAATCTTTCATAAATCTATTCTAAACACAACCAATACCTCACATTTAACCCTTGTCCTTCTTCTTCTTTGGTGGTCACTTGTAGTCAAGTAAGATTGTCTTCCATACACACATTTTAGCAGTGAGTGACTGTGGAGGCCAATTCTGGATCCACAAGTCCTTCCACAGTGCGGACATAGGTTTCTGGACAGGAGTTGATCACGATGTGGGTTTGCCAAGCGTGCCTTCCTCTTAGCACGCTTCTCCCATGAGTCCTGAGTTTGAGTGTCTTCAAAGCCCCTGACACCTTTGGGAAAGGCTGTTCTCCAACTGGAGCACTCGCAGGCCAGTGTTTCCCAGTTGTCAGTGTTTATATTACATTCTATTAGATTTGCCATGAGAGAGTCTTTTAACCTCTTTTGTTGACTGCCAGCATTATGCTGTCCATTTTTAAGTTTGGAATAGAGTACAGTCATACCAGACACTTCAGGTTGAGTTTTTTCGGGTTACGAATGCGCCGAAACCCGGACGTACCGGAACGGGTTACTTCCAGGTTTGGGTGGTCGTGCATGCGCATGCGCAGAAGCACCGAATCGCAACCCGTGAATGCGCAGACGCGGTGCTGTGGGTGGCGAACGCTTTGGGTTGCGAATGTGTCTCCCACATGGATCACGTTTGCCACCCAAGCATCCACTGTACAGTGGTACCTCGGGTTACATACACTTCAGGTTACATACGCTTCAGGTTACACACTCCGCTAACCCAGAAATAGTACCTCGGGTTAAGAACTTTGCTTCAGGATGAGAACAGAAATCGTGCTCCGGTGGCGCAGCGGCAGCAGGAGGCCCCATTAGCTAAAGTGGTGCTTCAGGTTAAGAACAGTTTCAGGTTAAGTACAGACCTTCGGAACGAATGAAATACTTAACCTGAGGTACCACTGTAGTTGCTTTGGCAGATGACAATCAGGCATCCGCACAACATGACCAGTCCAATGAAGTTGATGTTGAAGAATCCTCGCTTTGGTGATCTTTGGTGATCTTTGCTTCTTCTTTGCTGGCATTAGGTAAAGGTAAAGGTACCCCTGCCCGTATGGGCCAGTCTTGACAGACTCTAGGGTTGTGCACTCATCTCACTCTAGAGGCCGGGAGCCAGCGCTGTCCGCAGACACTTCCGGGTCACGTGGCCAGCGTGACAAGCTGCATCTGGCGAGCCAGCGCAGCACACGGAACGCCGTTTACCTACCCGCTTGCAAGTGGTCCCTATTTATCTACTTGCACCCGGGGGTGCTTTCGAACTGCTAGGTTGGCAGGCGCTGGGACCGAGCGACGGGAGCGCACCCCGCCGCAGGGATTCGAACCGCCGACCTTTCGATCGGCAAGTCCTAGGCGCTGAGGCTTTAACCCACAGCGCCACCTGCACTGGCATTAGTTTGATCACAGGCTGCAGTGCAGGAATATGCAGCTGTCCCATACGGGAACAGAACTTGCACCCTTGGCATTATCCGCACCAGGCTGTAACTAACCAAGCAATCCACTGGGATGTGAATTTTAATCTGCTTTAACGTTTTAACTTTTCATATGTTTTCTTGGTTTTATCTTTTCGCAAACAGCTTTGAGAGGCCTTTTTTTGCAATCAAGGGTGTATACATTTTATGAAAAAAAGATAAGTAAAGTAAATCATGAGACATGGTTTGGGGCCATCCCTCCTCCTCTCTCCGTCTCAGCTACTGTCCTTCCCCCTCACATGTGCATACCCACCAACATTTCTCCGATGAAAATAGGGATGCCTTATTCCATAGTTATATTTTTTTACCATTTAGGCCCCACACATCTTACTGGGTTGCCCCAGCCACTCTGGGAAGCTTCCAACATATTTAAAAAAACATAATAAAACATTAAACATTAAAAAAAACTCCTTCCCTATACAGGATTGCCTTCAGATGCCTCGGGGGTCAGATAACTCCATACCCTCCAACACTTCTCCAATGCAAATAGGGACGTCCTAAGGAAAAGTGGGATATTCCAGGATCAAATCAGAAACTGGGACGGCTTCTCTAAATCAGGGATGCCCCTGGAAAACAGGGACCCTCGGAGGGTCTGCATATGCCTCTTCTTCAGCTCCGCAGTCCCAGGACAGCCACAGGGGCTGAGTTAATGGATCGTTTCCCTTTCCCATTCCCATCAAACTCAGGATGCCAGAAGGAAGGTTCTTTCCTGCCGGGACAGAGGCCACGAGCGGTGCTGTGAGAAGGCTTTGCGAGAGGCAGGTCTGTGGCCGGGGGGGGGGGGGGCGGACTCCAGGATGTTCAGCCCCCCCACTTGGAGGGTTTGGTTGTGACAGAAGTCAGGGCTTTTCCTGCCGAAAAAGGAAAAAAGGCATCTTGGTTTTACGCCCTGTTACACCTCTCTCTCTCTCTCTCTCTCAATCGAATGCCCCTTGGAGAAAAGATGGGAGACCTGCAGAATTCTGCAAAGTGAATAGAATATGGAAATAGTGGCATTGGTCATCTGTATTTTTTAAAACTTTGCTTTGCTGGTTGTGTTGGTGGAGTGGGGAAATGAATGTAGATCTCTCTGCCATTTGACAGAGGAAATAATAATACTACTACTACTACTACTACTACTAATAATATTAATAATAATAATTACTACTACTATTATACCCTGACCATCTGGCTGGGTTTCCCCAGCCACACTGGGATGCTCCCAACAGAATAGAGTAGTATCTCAGGTTACGTTACCTTCGGCTAACGTAACTTTTGGGCTGTGAATGCTGCAAACCCAGAAGTGTATATTTCCAGGTTTCGCTACACGCAGAAGCAGACTTATCTGGTTGTGCAAGGACCCCCAGAATGAATTAAGTTCGTATCTGGAGGGTCCACTATATTATTATTATTAATAATAAAAGCGATAAAAGATCAAACATGAAAAACATAACTAAACAGGGCTGCCTTCAGATGTCTTCTAAAAGTCAGATAGCTGTATAATTCCTTGACATCTGATGGGAGGGCGTTCCGCAGGGCGGGCGCCACCACCGAGAAGGTCCTCTGCCTGGTTCGCCGCAACCTCACTTCTCGCAGGGGGGGGGGGAACCATCAGAAGGCCCTCGGAGACGGACCTCAGTGTCTGGGCAGAACGATGGGGGTGGAGACACTCCTTCAGGTGTACTGGGCTGAGGCCGTTTAGGGCTTTCAAGGTCAGCACCAACACTTTGAATTGTGCTTGGAAACGTCCCGGGACCCAATGTAGGTCTTTCAATGTAGGAAAGAGGCTACCTTGGAAAGTGGTGGATCGTAGAATTGTAGCATTGGAGGGCAAGTGGTCATCTAGCCAGTGGCGTAGCATGGGGGGTGCAGGGGGGGCCGGCCGCACCGGGCGGAACATCTGGGGGTTAGGGTTAGGGGGCGCAAATCCACGGGTTAGGGGGCGCAAATCCACGGGTTAGGGGGTGCAAATTACTTGCCTTGCCCCGGGTGCTGACAACCCATGCTACGCCACTGCATCTAGCCCAACCCTATGCAATGCAAGAATCCCAGCTAAAGAACCTCAGACACATGGCGCTCCAAACTCTGCTTGAAAATCTTCTTTCCTTTTCAAACGAAAGAATTCAAATGACAAGGAAGAACTTTCTGATGGCAAGAGCCGTGGTGGATTCCCTCGGAGGCTTTTAAACAGAGGTTGGATCACGGGTTCTGCGTTGGAGGGGGCTGGGATCCTTCCAACTCTACAATTCATTCATCTTATGGGATTTGAGCAGTGGCATGCTTGCTCTTGCACTAAAAGTGTTCCCTGTATACCCCTTCCGAAGTGGAAGGTGGCCCCCAAACGAACTCAGCTCCGCTGCCTTGTGTCACGTACTTCATTTTGAGTTCCAGAGGCAGATGGCTCATGCAACACCAAGAATGAATTCGCACACACTCGGGGCCCTGGCATCCCACTGTGCTTTGCCCAGCATGGAATGGGCAAATTCCAATTGTTTCTGACGTACTGCAAGTTTCCAGCTACGCCAGCAGATAATTGAAGAGCAAGGAGCCACAAGCATGCTGGCACCACGGGATGGGTTGCAAAGTGAATCACAGCCGAACTTTTGCAAAAGGCTGGGTGGGATTTGGCGGAGCTGCTGGGCAGCGTGACTCAGTGGTCGCAGCATGCATACTTTGAATGCCGGAAGTCTCAGATTCAGCCTGCAGCATCTTCTGAGAGAAACAGCTTTCCCCAGGCTGGTAAGACAAAGCATGTAAAAGGATGCTGGTCTCTTTCCCAGTCCCGTCTTGTAAAGGGTGTATTCATAAGAGCAGAAGAAGTTAAGAGACTGCTGGGTCAGACTAAAGGGAGCCTATCTATTCAAGTGTCCTCTTCTCACAGGGGCCGACCAAGCAGCTTTGACATGGTTTCCTTGCAGATCTGGGGGCAGCCAGCTTTATCACCTGAAAGACCTGAAGGTGGGAAAGAGAGCAGGGGGCAATGAAAAGCCTGTAATTAAGGGGAGCTGCCATTCTGCGAAGGAATTTGAACTCGACGCCCACCCTCTTCTTAGTGAAACGAGGAGCTGTCAGTCAGGAGGAGATGCTCCGGAGCATGGCATCACCTGCTGCTTTGCTGAAAAGGAAGGAAGGAATCACGGAATTGTAGGGACACGAAGGGTCATCTAGTCCAACCCCACGGAATAGGAGAATCACAGGAAGGGTGATTCAAGAAATGGTTGTCCAAAGGGGCCAGTCAAGCAGACGTGTTTACTCACTCTGCCCTGTGGGCTGACATGGTTTCCTTGCAGATCTGGGGGGCAGCCAGCTTTATCACCTGAAATGTTCACTCAGGGTCCAAATGAGCATCTCTGTGAGTGGCTGGTATTGAGAGGGTATAGAACCACAGAACTGTAGAGTCCTCTGGCCCACTCAGCTACAGCATTCCTGGCAGATGGTCATCCAACCTCTTCTTGAAAACCTTCAAGAGAGGAGAGTCCGCTGCCTCGCAAGGGAGCCTGTTCCACTGTCAAACTTACTGTCAGAAAGTTCTTCCTGATATCTAGTCGGGTAGAAATCAGATTCATCTCTCAATGAAAGGCAAAACTAATACAGTGGTACCTCTGGGTAAGAATTTAATTCATTCCGGAGATCCGTTCTTAACCCGAAACTGTTCTTAACATGAGGCGCGCTTTCGCTACTGCCACTGCTGCCGTGCCGCCGGCGCATGACTTCCGCTCGCATCCTGGGGCAAAGTTCACAACCAGGAGCATCTACCTCCGGGTTAGCAGAGCTCATTACCTGTAGTGTGTGTAACGAGGACGGTACATAACCCGAGGTTCTACTGTCATACATTTCCCCAAACAATTCATGAACTGAAGCACGCAGCCATTTGCAAAGCATCTCTCCAGACAAGTATTAGGAACGCGAAAAGAATTCTGCTACATCAGGCCACTGGCCAACCTAGTCCTCACGTTGGCCAACCAGGTGCCCATTGCAGGAACCCCACAAGCAAGACTTGGAGACAAGAGCCCTCTTGTCCCCTCCTGTGGCTTCCAGCCATGGCTACTCAGAAGCATCACAGCCTCCAACTGTGCAGGCAGAGCAGAGCCTTTGCCATGGCTAGTAGCATTGATAGCCTTGATTGCCAGGAATTTGCCTAATCCTCTCTGAAATCCATCCAAACAGCAGTCTATAAAAAGCACACTAAATTTTGTAGCAGCGCCTCGGACATCTATGTTAAGTTTCTTTGAGCTGCTGCTGCTCAGCATGCGGGATAAAGAGAACAGCAGGCAGATACAGATGTATCGGGAGATTGAGAAAGGTTTTGCTTTGCCCTGAGCTCTGTAAAGAAAGCTGCTTTACCACAGTTACAGAGTGGAAACCTAACCAGGCCCTGATTCAGAAGCCCATCCTAAACACTGGGCTGTGATTTAGTCTCTTCTACCTCGAGAAGTCTGTGAATCCGGGACTGTCCCTGCCTTGTGCCACGGAGTCCAGTACAGTGGTTCTGGGGGTCCGTTCTGAACCCGAAACTGTTCTTCACCTGAGGTACCACTTTAGCTAATGGGGCCTCCCGCTGCCACCTCGCGATTTCTGTTCTCATCCTGAAGCAAAGTTCTTAACCCGAGGTATTATTTCTGGGTTAGCAAAGTCTGTAACCTGAAGCGTCTGTAACCCGAGGTCCCACTGTACGGAAGACTCTATTTTTTTTTTTTATAAATATTTATTGGGGTTTTTTTAAATAAATACAAAATGCAAAAATGATAAACAATATAACATGGATCATGCCACATTTTTTCCAAACTTCTTTGGACTCCCTCACGTCTCCCGCTCCCACTTACATCATTATAACCTTTTTCCAGCAATTTATCTTCTTATTTACATTCTTAAATCTCGTTCAATTAATTTAATCTAATAGTTCTCCAGAAATTTTATTTTTTTCCTCAATCTCACTTATCTTCAAATTCAAATCTAGTTCGATGGTAGGCAGTTATTTATGATCTAGCATTCTTCTTAGTCTTCTGCCAAGTTACAATACTTTTGTAAATAAATCTTGAATTTCTTCCAGTCTTCTTCAACCCTCTCTTCTCCCAGGTCTCGAATTCTACCAGTCATCTCGGCCAGTTGCATATAGTCCATCAGCTGCATCTGCCACTCTTCCAGTGTGGGTAGATCTTGAGTTTTCCAGCTCTTAGCGATAAGTATCCTTGCTGCCGTTGTTGCATACATAAAAAATGTTCGGTCCTTCTTTAACACCTTCTGGCCGACAATGCCCAGAAGGAAGGCCTCTGGTTTCTTAGTGAAGGTATACTTAAATACCTTTTTCAACTCATTATATATCATTTCCCAGAAGGCCTTCACTCTAGGGCAAGTCCACCATCGCTTCATGTTCTTTACATTTCCTGTACGGAAGACTCTAGAGGCGGAACCATCCACCCAACACATCACCTTGCTGTGGGGGATGAAGCATGCAGTTCAGTGGCTTGCCACACAGGGCAGCAGCAGCAAAGCCCAAAATCTCATGAGTGTGGCCATAGGCCACCCCACCCTTCCAAAGCCCTCCTACTTCCTTCCCACCAATCAAGGGCAGCTCAGGGCATGGGAATGAGGGCACATGACCCAGCCATACTATGGAACCCAGGCAGCTTTGAGTCTCATTCTCAGTGACCACCGGCATCCAAAGTACGGTTGGCGGTGACACAAGGGTGAGAGCCTCTTTCGTGGCTGCTTCCCGATTGCGGAATCCCCTCCCAAGACAGGCTCCCTCCTTGTTATCCTCCCACCTACAGGTTAAGTCCTCATTCAGACCAGCGGCGTAGCGTGGGTTGTCAGCACCCGGGGCAAGGCAAGTAATTTGCGCCCCTAACCCCTAACCTGCCGCCGCTGCCAGCTTCTTCTTGCTGCTGCCTGGGCTGGTCGGGTGTGGTTCTCTCCCGCGCTCAGCGCTGCGCTGGGCGGCCGCTGCACTGTCCCTCCCCCAGATAGTCCCTCCCTCGCTCTCTCTCCGCTCTGCACCGCAACGCACGCCTGGCACCCTCCCCCTCCACAGTGGGCGGCGACCCGGCAGCTCGGATCGGATTCGCACAGCCAGCACTGCAGTGAGAGAGAGTGAGTGAGCCAGGTAGGGGCAGAGAGCTGCGAGTGCGAGCGCCCCACCCAAAATGTTGCGCCCGGTGTGGCTGGCCCCCCCCTGCACCCCCCACGCTACGCCACTGGTTCAGACAGGTCTTTGGAGACTAAGACCGACCGCCTGGCTGTTGTCGGGGCGAACTGTATTTTAGTCGCCAGTTCTAAACATGTTCCAGCGGGTTTTAGCTATTGTCTTTCGCTGCTTCATTAAAATGCTGGAAGCCTCCTTGAATCTCCATCTCGGGAGAAAGACGGGATATGAAATATTAAGTAAATAGACAGCAAATAATTAAATGTTTTAAGTAAAAAAGACAGCAATGAACATTTGAAAATAGCAAATTAGCTGCAGGCAAAACCTCCTTGGAAATCTTTTTCAGTCCGTTTTTAAGACACACACGCAGTAGACTCTACATGCCAATTTAGTACTTGCTTGTTCAATTGTATGGAGAGATTAGGCCCTGCCTTATCTTTGCCGGCAAAGTGACAAGAGCTTTAGTGCAAGGCAGTTCAGAACTGGACACACCGACCTGGATTACCTGAAGGCAGCAACGAGCTCCTTCCAAGTTTTGACGTGAGCGTCCGTGGCTGCGGGGTTTGGCCTGGCAGTGTTTGATCTCCAAGGGATTCCATCTCTGAGCTGGTAAATCCACGCAGCCCAGCTTATTATCCCCTTCTTTAGTCAAGGAGAAGCCCTCCCCTGACCATACTGGATGATGGGGCTGGAAGATGGTTGGGTGGGCATGCAAGAGAGAGCTGGGGGACGAGGGCTTACTGAAGCATTCCTGCAAGGACGGCATTTGCAAGCTTTAGTCAAAGCTGACACTTTACGAAAATGACCAAAGTCCATAAAACTATTGCACGGCAAGGAGAAAATGGATAGGGAACATGAGAACAGCCATTGACCCATCTAGTCCAGCATCCTCTTCTCAGGGTGGATAAGCAGATGTCGATATGAAACTGATAAGCAGGATTCGACCACTAGAGCACCCTCTCTGCCCATGGTTTCCAGCAACTGGTATTCGGAAGTTTTTCTCCCTTTGTCCTAAAACTGGAAGTTGTGGATATACAATGAAGCTGAATGTTGGAAGATTCTGTTAGGAGCGTCCTACTCTCATGTAGGACCCTGGCAGAGACACATGCCCGACTGGCATGCTCTCTCCCTCCTGGTTGATCATTCGGGAGCTTCAAAAGCTTTCTTCAGCCCAAACATCACAGCGACTAATACCAAGAGACATCGGCACACTTAGGGATCCGCAGAGTATTCACAGTTTGCGTAACCAAACCAATAGCACAGCATTTTGGCTAATCTACTTTATTTACATATAATACACTCGGAGCATTCCAACTTACCTCCTGCCTCTTTCTCATCAGACAGCAAAGAGAGGAAAACAAAGGACAATAGTCTCACTTCACAGAACATAGTAACACAAACACCCTGTCTCTGTCACTTCCCACACTGTGGAATGAAAACATACACCGTCATGTGATAGACAACAATCTCATGCCTGCAAACACAGAGCAGGAATCTTAACAGATTCTTCCTAATGTCTGTTTGGAATCTTCTTTCTTGAATCCATTGGAACCCACTGGAGCAGGAGAAAACAAGTTTGCTCCATCTTACATATGACAGCCCTTTAGATGTTTGAAAGTGGCTATCGTATCTCCTCTCAGTCACCTCTTCTCCAGGCTAAGCATACCCAACTCCATCTATTGTTCCTCATAAGTTACAAGAAAGGAGAATCCAACTAAATATCATGAAGAACTTTCTGAAAGACAGTGGAACGGTCTCCCTTGGGAGGTTGTGGACTCTCCTTCTTTAATCAGAGGTGAGATGCTAATGGGTCGTGTATAATCTAGCTGAGATTCCTCTGTTGCAGGAGGTTGGACTAGATTTCCCTTGGGGTCCCTTCCAATCTACAATTCTGCCATTCTGTAAAGCTTGGTTTCAGACCCTTGATCGTCTTGGTTGCCCTTCTCTGCACACATTCTAGCTTGTCAAACATCCTTCTTAAATTATGGCACCCAGAACTGGACACAGGACTCCAGGTGTGACAGGATAAAGGCTGACTGCCAAAGAATAGATGCTTTTGAATTTTGGTGCTGGAGGAGACTCTTGAAGGTCCCATGGACTGCAAGAAGATCAAACCTCTCCATTCTGAAGGAAATCAGCCCTGAGTGCTCACTGGAAGGACAGATCCTGAAGCTGAGGCTCCAAGACTTTGGCCACCTCATGAGAAGAGAAGACTCCCTGGAGAAGACCCTGAGGTTGGGAAAGATGGAGGGCACAAGGAGAAGGGGATGGCAGAGGACGAGATGGTTGGACAGTGTTCTCGAAGCTACCAGCATGAGTTTGACCAAACTGTGGGAGGCAGTGGAAGACAGGAGTGCCTGGCGTGCTCTGGTCCATGGGGTCACGTAGAGTCGGATACGACTAAACGACAACAACATGACTTCCCTTGAACTGGGCATTATTACCGCAGTTGATAGTCTAGAATAGCATTTGACTTTTTTGTTTTTTGTTTTGCTGCTGCAATATGTTACTCATGTGAAGCTTGCGGTCTTCTAAGACCCCTAGGTCCTGTTCACATGTACTGCTATCCAGCTCAGAACAAAAGCCTATCTCCAGACATACCACACACCTTTGAACATGGCAAGAACAAGCATGTTTCGGAGCAAAGGTGACTAGAATTCATTCCTTCGGCCCTTGCTGGAGTGTCGTCTCCGCTCCACACAAGATGATGAGCTGCGCTCCGATAATGGAAAACAAAGGCACCTATTTCCATCTGTCAAATGTCAGGAGGCAGGTGGAGGAAGTGAAAATGAATCCTATTTCCGGCTGGGGGCACAGCAGGGGCTGATGTTCAGCAGAAGGCCCCAAGAACTTTCACTGGAGAGAAAGTTTTACAGCAGGACAAGACGTAGCCACTCCCCCCCCCCAACCATGCGTTGAAATATAAATTATGTCCTCTGTTCCTTTGGCTCTGCAAACAGGAGATGGTAAGATTCTAAGATATCAGGATTGTTCTGGCTTCCACCATTGCTGCCTCCTGAGGGAGGGAGTTCCATAGTTTAACTGTGCACTGCATGAAGAAATCCATTATTTCTATCTTTCCTCAATATCTCCTTCCTTGGAGGTTTTCAATTGGATGACCTTCTGTTGGGGATTCTTTAGCTGCACTGAAGCGTTTTGAGGCTCCCTTCCATGTTTACAGCGGTATGATTCTATAATTCTATGAAGTCTCTCCTGAGTGCTAATGAAGAAAGGGGCAGATGCAGCACGCCTATTCCACAAATGGGGAGCCACCACCTAGAAGGCCATGTGTTATGTACTAAGCTTGGATCCTAGAATGCAACAACTGATTGGCTTGCAGGAAAAGACCAATCAGGCTCCAAGAGGAAGTTATTCAGCCTATTAGGCTGGTAGGATCATAGAACGCACTGCAGGAAAAGACCAATCAGGCTCCAGGAGGGAAGCAGAATCAGCCAATCAGACGGGACTCATTGTGTAAATAATGTATATAAAAGCCTGAGGTTTGGGGGCAATTCAACCACTGTTTTACAAGCTGCAATAAAGAGCATGAAATCACTACAGGACTCTGAGTATATTTCACTGGTGACGAAGGTGGGATCCTGCTGAGCTGTCTGCCGCGCACCGCAACACAGCATCACACCGCACATCCAGGCTACAGCTCCAGGACCCAAGGACCCAAAATGGCGACAGACAACTGGGCAGGAGACATCAGTGATAGGCCCTCTCCTGTCTATCATAAGGCCCAAAATGGTTGATACTGGGAGAGACAACCTTTCCGGTACTCAGGTTCCATGCCACATAGCTACTAATACATTGAATTGGGCTCATTAGCTGACTGCTGGTCAATATAGCGATTTCAGGACCAGCGACACATAATTCAATTGGGCTGCCCACTTCCAAGCTAGCGGTCACATTCTGCACTATCAGGAGCCTCAAGATCAGCATTCCCCAAACTCTTTTTTTTGGGTGGGGGCGGCAACCCCACGCTTTGTTTCCATAAACTCATCCCTAATACACCCCACCCTATGGAAAGCATTATGCAGAACAGCAGTTTGCATGACCGGCTAATGAAGACAACAACACCATTAAATTCAAAGCGGTAACAATTAACTGCACGTTTATGCAAAAATAAATACATGCAAACAAAAATATGTGCTCTGGTCTAACCCTGTAGCTAAGAAAAGAACGCACAGCTAAGAATATCGTGTGAAAAGTATTTATACGCATTGCTATTAACGCAAACATAAGGGTGAAGGAAATTTCTAGCATAACATGTTTATACATACATAACTGCTTACCAAATATGCACAAACTGTCCCCTGACGCAGATGTACGGTTTAATAAGAAGAACAATAATTGGACATCTTGTGACAATTTGTAAATACAAAGAAAATGTGAGCAAAGGCAATAGCTTTCAAAGTGATAAGAGCAGGAAAATGTTAAATACGAAGTAAGGGAGATGTTTTGTTCTAGGAACTAGCCTGGTCAACTGTTTTTGTTGTTTAGTTGTTTAGTCGTGTCCGACTCTTCGTGACCCCCTGGACCAGAGCACACCAGGCACCCCTGTCTTCCACTGCCTCCCGCAGTTTGGTGAAACTCATGCTGAAAGCTTTGAGAACACTGTCCAACCATCTCGTCCTCTGTCGTCCCCTTCCCCTTGTGCCCTCCATCTTTCCCAACCTCAGGGTCTTTTCCAGGGAGTCTTCTCTTCTCATGAGGTGGCCAAAGTATTGGAGCCTCAGCTTCAGGGTCTGTCCTTCCAGTGAGCACTCAGGGCTAATTTCCTTAAGAATGGAGAGGTTTGATCTTCTTGCAGTCCATGGGACTCTCAAGAGTCTCCTCCAGCACCATAATTCAAAAGCATCAATTCTTCGGCGATCAGCCTTCTTTATGGTCTAGCTCTCACTTCCATACATCACTACTGGGGAAACCAGAGCTTTAATTGTATATGTGATCAACTGGGGGGGGGCGCTCCAGTGCCCTCCTGCTGCTTCCTTGCCCCTTAGCATCTCCCCAGGTAACCCCACTGCCTGTTTTGGGATCCACTGCTCTAGACTGTCTCCAAGGGCAGCCCCACAGGGAGCACATTGCAGTAGTGCAGCCGAGCATGGACAACCGAGGCTGGCCTCTTCCAGTTCAAGGAGCACAAATACCGTCTCTCTGGGTAACCCGAAAAGGGATTTGGCTGCTGCAGTAAAGCAGCCTGGTTAACTGCGGCTCTGCTTAGCCCTTCCTTTGAGATGCCGAGTTTGCAACAGAGTGGAAATTTCCGACAAACTCACCGGAGGGGAGGCAGGAGCGATAGATGGGCTATTCTTTCTTTCTGGCTTTGTCCCTTGGCTTTTGCGAGCACTCCTGGAGAGAGGCCCAGGTGGGAGAAGGGAGATTACTCAGCCTTCCATCAGAAGCAGTTGCTCACTTTTCTTTTGGCTTCCTGGAGGAATTTGAATAGATGCTTAATAGAGGTCAAGTTGCATCGCACCAAGGCTTTGCAAATAGCAGCCACAATGTGTGTGTGTCTCTCTCTCTCTGCATGTGTTTAAATACCATGGCTCTCCAATTTTCATTTTTTTAAAAAACTGCAATCGCTGCACCTTATTCCACCTCCTTTTGCAAAGCATTTCCTCCTACCTGGCATATTTTCCGGGAGCCAATGCAATGCCCTTCAAAGATTTGAACGTTTCATTCTGACAGCTGAATCGAAAGCGGCGAGGAAAAACATCATCTGCGTCCAAGTCGGTTTATCCAGCCACTGCTAGCCAAGCACCTGAAATTGCTTTGGTGGTGATTAGTTAACCTGTTTGCTTTCCAAATGGCCAGGGATCGATTCTCCCCCACTAGGGAAACCGAGGCAGTCCCCGGCTAAAGTGCAACTTGGGGCTTATCCACATGCCCTCTTTTCCCAGGGGAAACTGCTCTTTAGTGCTCAATCAGAGCAAACAGCAATTCAGGTTTTCCTCATATTGACATTTTATAGAATCATAGAAATGTAGTGTTGGAACAGACCCCAAGGAATAGCTACTCCTAGTCCAGCCCTCTGGGATGCAAAAACCTCAGCAGTGAGCAACAATAGTCCTGAGATCATAGAATTAAAAAAGTGTAGAGTTAGAAGGGACCTTGAGAATCATCTTGTCCATGCCCTGCAGGGCAACTAAATCATCCATGACAGATGACCTCTGCTTTAAAAAGTGCTGGATTTATGTATAAGCTAAACAAGCTATAACTTAGGGCCCCACTCTCTTGGCCTCCCCCCAAAAAAATTAAAGGAAAAAAACCTGGATGCACATTTCCAAAATACAAGATAAAAAAACAAATAAAATAAAACCTACATACAGCAACAGTGCTTTGTGTTGTGTAGGCTCCTATGATGTACGTCATGGGCCCCACCTGCTAGCCTGCTCCCTAAAATATCACTGGTTTGCTCATTTCTATATATAGGGTACCTACATTCTGCATGTGCAAATGGCTTTAGATACCTATTAGGTCCGTAAATTACCATCTAGCATATATTCAACACAAAAAACAGTGACCGTTTGTTGTTGATAAAGGACAGCTGGACATATAAAGGGCCCCATGACCTTCAGTAGCTTAGGGCCTCATCAAACCTCAATCCGGCTCTGCTTAAAAGCCTCCAAGCCTTCTGAGAGAGACTGGTCCACTGTCAAACAGCTCTTACTGTCAGGAAGCTCTTCCTGATGTTTAGTCTGAATTGCCTTTCTTGAAGCCATGGGTTCGAGTCCTACCTTGCAGATCAGGAGAAAACGAGCTTGTTGCCTCTTCCATGTGACAGCCCTTCAGATATTTGAAGGTGGCTATCACATCTCCTCTCAGCCTCTTCTTTTCCAGGGGAAATATACTCAGCTCCTTCAACCATTCCTCATAAGGCTTGGTTTCTAGGCCCTTGATCATTCTTGGTCGCCCTCCTCTGCACACCTTCTAGCTTGTCAACATCCTTCTTAAATTATGGCACCCAGAATTCGACACGGGACTCCAGGTGTGGTCTGACCAAGGCAGAATAGTGGGGCTATTCCTTCCTTTGATCTGGACACTAGCCTTCTGTTGAGGCAGCCTAGAATAGTGTTAGCTTTTTTTTGCTGCTGCGTCACACTGTTGCATTAAGCTTGTGGTCTACTAAGATTCCCAGATCCTTTTCACGTGTATTACTAGTAAGCCAGATGTCCCCATCTTATATTTGTGCATCTGGTTCTTCCTGCATTTTTTCAATCACTAAGGATTTCAATCACTAAGGATTTCAATCACTAAGGAGTGGGTTTTCCCTTGGAAAAGAGCAGAGCAAGGCGAAAACGCCTCACACCTTCACTTTCTAGGCATGGCACAAGCGAAAGCAGGGACAAGCCCTTTGGTACTGATACTTTTTGCCGAGGGAATAAGACTTATGTGCATGTTTTCTTGACGAACAACATCTCTTAGAAGGAAAGTTGGGCAGCCTGGAGGCAATTCTCTGCTTTTAGTTCTGAAGTAAGCCTGCTAACTGGTCAAACGTTGCAAGCAGAGATTGACAGCCAGAAACACAAAAATGGTTTTGCTCTTTCCATATATATGGCTTTCTCCATTCAAAAAATGCAGGCAAACATGTATCTCCTGGCAGTGGTGTAGCGTGGGTTGTCAGCACCCGGGGCAAGGCAAGTAATTTGCACCCCCTAACCCGTGGATTTGCGCCCCCTAACCCTAACACCCAGATGTTGCGCCCGGTGTGGCCGGCCCCCCCTGCACCCCCCACGCTACGCCACTGTCTCCTGGGACAAAGTGTAGATAAAAACACATTGATTGTGGAGCATATAGAAAAAATACATCGTATTAGGGGATCTTGCTGTCCAAAAAATGTGTTGCTTAGGCAAAACTGCACACAAATGCATTACATTAGGAAAGTGGTTCTCCAACCTTTTTTTTGGCCAAGCCCCAGCTCAGCATCTCTAAAATCCTGATGCCCCCTCCTTGTGACATATAATTCTTATTATTCAAAAAGTGAACTCCTATTCATGTGGGGGAAGCCTAAAAGGTTTTCAACTTGGTCTAACTCATTCTCAAATTGCCCCCCCTTAAAAATCAAATTGCCGCCCTCCCCCGTGGGCTGTGTGCCCCCATGTTGGGAACCTCAGCTTTGGAGAAATTCGCAGTGAAAATGCTGGTGAAATTTTCGTGCCAATTTTAAAAAAACAAACTGAATTGGTCAGTGAACTGAGTTTAAGCCTGGAAAGATGAAAAACTGAGAAAAACCAAAATAAGCAGATTTGCTCATCCCGAGCGAAGAATTGGCTTCCCCTGTCACTTAGTGATGGGTGTTGGAGGTAGCACAGTCTGTTAACGGTGCAATTTGAGGGGGTGGTATCAAACTAATACCCAGACCCTGAGGTCCAGCTCCGAGGGCCTTTTGGCGGTTTCCTCACTGAAAAAAGCGAGGTTACAGGAGACCAGGCAGAAGGCCTTCTCAGTGGTGGCGCCTGCCCTGTGGAACGCCCTCCCACCAGATGTCAAGAAAAGAAACAACTGTCTGACTTTTAGAAGACATCTGAAGGCAGCCCTGTTTAGGGAAGGTTTTTAATGTTTGGTGTTTTATTGTATTTTTAATATTTTGATGGAAGCCAGTCAGATGAGTGAAACTCAGCCAGATGAGCGGGGTATGAATGAATGAATGAATGAATCATGTACTGTACTTTTCCGTGTACAGTGGTACCTCGGGTTACATATGCTTCAGGTTACAGATGCTTCAGGTTACAGACTCCGCTAACCCAGAAATAGTACCTTGGGTTAAGAACTTTGCTTCAGTATGAGAACAGAAATCGAGTGGTGGCGGCGCAGCAAGAGGCCCCATTAGTTAAAGTGGTACCTCAGGTTAAGAACAGGTTCAGGTTAAGAACGGACCTCCAGAACAAATTAGGTTCTTAACCCAAGGTACCACTGTATAAGACTAGGATTTTGTCTTCCAAAATCAGGCTAAAAAGTGGGGGTCGTCTTATACATGGATAGTGCATAGGATGGACATTTGATTGATTGCTGCCACGGCTGTCAGCAGCTATTGGGCGTGTTGTTGGTTGTTGCGTCAAGGGCTGGCATTGATTGGCTGACACTGCAGCAATTGGGTGGGCGATTGGCAGCTTCTGCCAGTGAGGGGGCAGGCGTGAGGCAGCTTTTGCGCTGCGTGCAGGCGAGAAATTTTCAGCAATCTCCCCCCAAAAGCTCGACAACTCTGAGCCATCTCCCCCCATTTTCTTAAACATGAGTCCCCCAAAAGGCATCTTATACATGGAAAAAATCGGTACATTCCTTGACTCCTCTCTGGAAGTTGGCGATTTCTCAACTGAAAGGAAGGAGCTGCGCATCTGGATTTGCATGAGCTGTGATTTCCGCCTTGGGCTAGATGAGCTTTGGGGGCCCCTTGCAACTCTGCCACCTGTGAGTTGGGTTTGGCGCACCTGTGGATGGGAGTTCCACCTTGCCTGCATCATCCGCCTGCCTCCTTTCATCAGCTAACAGAGCAGGAAGATGTCATTTCCTGAGTGACACATGCCGGCGGGAGGGGGTGGGGTGGGGGAGATCATAGAATCATAGAATCATAGAGTTGGAAGAGACCACAAGGGCCATCGAGTCCAACCCCCTGCCAAGCAGGAAACACCATCAGAGCACTCCTGACATATGGTTGTCAAGCCTCTGCTTAAAGACCTCCAAAGAAGGAGACTCCACCACACTCCTTGGCAGCAAATTCCACTGTCAAACAGCTCTTACTGTCAGGAAGTTCTTCCTAATGTTTAGGTGGAATCTTCTTTCTTGTAGTTTGGATCCATTGCTCCGTGTCCGCTTCTCTGGAGCAGCAGAAAACAACCTTTCTCCCTCCTCTATGTGACATCCTTTTATATATTTGAACATGGCTATCATATCACCCCTTTCATGCGAAAGGCTGGGCTGGATGAATCCCTAGCCGGAATTAAGATTGCCGGAAGAAATATCAATAACCTCAGATATGCAGATGACACAACCTTGATGGCAGAAAGTGAGGAGGAATTAAAGAACCTTTTATTGAGGGTGAAAGAGGAGAGTGCAAAATATGGTCTGAAGCTCAACATCAAAAAAACGAAGATCATGGCTACTGGTCCCATCACCTCCTGGCAAATAGAAGGGGAAGAAATGGAGGCAGTGAGAGATTTTACTTTCTTGGGCTCCATGATCACTGCAGATGGTGACAGCAGCCACGAAATTAAAAGACGCCTGCTTCTTGGGAGAAGGGCAATGACAGGCCTAGACAGCATCTTGAGAAGTAGAGACATCACCTTGCCAACAAAGGTCCGTATAGTTAAAGCTATGGTTTTCCCAGTAGTGATGTATGGAAGTGAGAGCTGGACCATAAAGAAGGCTGATCGCCGAAGAATTGATGCTTTTGAATTCTGGTGCTGGAGGAGACTCTTGAGAGTCCCATGGACTGCAAGAAGATCAAACCTCTCCATTCTGAAGGAAATCAGCCCTGAGTGCTCACTGGAAGGACAGATTGTGAAGCTGAGGCTCCAGTACTTTGGCCACCTCATGAGAAGAGAAGACTCCCTGGAGAAGACCCTGATGTTGGGAAAGATGGAGGGCACAAGGAGAAGGGGGCGACAGAGCACGAGATGGTTGGATAGTGTTTTCGAGGTTACCAGCATGAGTCTGACCAAGCTGCGGGGGGCAGTGGAGGACAGGAGTGCCTGGCGTTCTCTGGTCCATGGGGTCACGAAGAGTCGGACACGACTAAACGACTAAACAACAACAACATCATATCACCCCTTAACCTCCTCTTCTCCAGGCTAAACATGCCCAGCTCCCTTAGCCGTTCCTCATAAGGCATCATTTCCAGGCCTTTGACCATTTGGGTTGCCCTCCTCTGGACACGTTCCAGTTTGTCAGTGTCCTTCTTGAACTGTGGTGCCCAGAACTGGACACAGTACTCCAGGTGAGGTCTGACCAGAGCAGAATACAGTGGCACTATTACTTCCCTTGATCTAGATGCTATACTCCTATTGATGCAGCCCAGAATTGCATTGGCTCAGTGTGTCGCATCCCATAACTGGCAGCTGAACTCCTCCGTCTCGGCCCTTCAGAGGTGTCGGAGGGAAGTGACACTGACACTCTCTGCTATTACACTGCTGGGAGGGCATCAGAGGGGAAGAGAAGGAAGCAGATTATGTGGCCTTCCGCAGTGGCAATAATGCAGAGAGCCCTGATTAATTCTGAGTCTCTCCTCTTTGTCAGATGAGCTGAGGTGTGGATTGACTCCGGCCCTTGCCTTGCAAGGATGCCTTCATGTCTGGGACGGCACTTGTCACCAGCGAGGGACTGAACAGCTTCTCTTTCCGTTTCACCAGTGCTAAAGCATCATATCCCGTTTTCGCACAGGTGTCTTGGGGAAAAAACGCGCAGAGAAGCTTTGCATTTAAATGATGCTCAACTTTTTAGGTAAAATAAGCATCTTCAATGCTTTCTGAGGCATTGCCCCATAAAAACACCCTGTCCTGTGGGCATTTTATACAATTCTATGGGTCGCGGGTGGCGCTGTGGTCTAAACCACTAAGCTTCTTGGGTTGGCGGTTCGAATCCCTGCGACGGGGTGAGCTCCCGTTGCTCGGTCCCAGCTCCTGCCAACCTAGCAGTTCGAAAGCACGCCAGTGCAAGTAGATTAATAGGTACCACTCCGGCGGGAAGGTAAACAGCGTTTCTGTGTGCTGCTCTGGTTCGCCAGAAGCGGCTTAGTCATGCTGGCCACATGACCCGGAAGCTGTACGCTGGCTCCCTTGGCCAGTAAAGCAAGATGAGCGCCGCAACCCCAGAGTCGTCCACAACTGGACCTAATGGTCAGGGGTCCCTTTACCTTGAAGAAAGTAGGAAAAGTCCCTGCCCCATGTACAACCATGTTCATAAGCCATACTGTGCAATACTGTAAGAGAAAGGAAGAAGAGAATTTTGGGAATTATAGGGACAGAACTACCTAAATTGTATAGAGATTTATTCATGTATGCTACTACAGCAGCAAGAACGTTAAAGGTAAAGGTAAAGGTACCCCTGCCCGTACGGGCCAGTCTTGCCAGACTCTGAGGTTGTGCACCCATCTCACTTAAGAGGCCAGGGGCCAGCGCTGTCCGGAGACACTTCCGGGTCACGTGGCCAGCGTGACATCGCTGCTCTGGCGAGCCAGAGCCGCACACGGAAACGCCGTTTACCTTCCCGCTGGTAAGCGGTCCCTATTTATCTACTTGCACCCGGAGGTGCTTTCGAACTGCTAGGTTGGCAGGCGCTGGGACCGAGCAGCGGGAGCGCACCCCGCCGCAGGGATTCGAACCGCCGACCTTTCGATCGGCAAGTCCTAGGCGCTGAGGCTTTAACCCACAGCGCCACCTGCGTCCCAGCAAGAACGTTACATGCCACAAAATGGAAAGAAGCAGAAGCCCCAGCAAAGGCAGAACGCATACAAAAACCTATGGAATATGCAGAAATGGTAAAGCTTATCAGAAGAATAAGAAATCAAGATAACATTTTTAAAAAAAAAATAAAAGAAAGGAAATGGTTTATTGAATATTTGCAGATAAATGGTAAACAGATAAAAACATTGGCAGGACTATTGTAATAACCTGCAGTTTCATAAGAGTATATATTTAAAGAAGATGAATAAATGGGCAAATTAAGTTAATTTGAATATGCAGAAGATGTTAAAAATAAATGTAAGGAACCGCAGAAAGAGGGGGAAGGAAGCCAGTTTTTGAAATGTCAAAAGGATTGTAAAATTAGTGAAATGTATAAACTTGAAAAGGGACGCAGGTGGCGCTGTGGGTTAAAGCCTCAGCGCCTAGGACTTGCCGATCGAAAGGTCGGCGGTTCGAATCCCTGCGGCGGGGTGCGCTCCCGCTGCTCGGTCCCAGCGCCTGCCAACCTAGCAGTTCGAAAGCACCTCCGGGTGCAAGTAGATAAATAGGGACCGCTTACCAGCGGGAAGGTAAACGGCATTTCCGTGTGCGGCTCTGGCTCGCCAGAGCAGCGATGTCACGCTGGCCACGTGACCCGGAAGTGTCTCCGGACAGCGCTGGCCCCTGGCCTCTTAAGTGAGATGGGCGCACAACCCCAGAGTCTGTCAAGACTGGCCCGTACGGGCAGGGGTACCTTTACCTTTACCTTTTATAAACTTGAAAAGTATAAATAAAAATTTAAAAAAAGGGAAAAAATATGGTAAAAACCATTTGACAGTGGAATGGACTCCCTCCGAAGGTTGTGGGCTCGCCTTCCTTGGAGCCTTTTAAGCAGAGGTTGGTCGGCCCTCTGTCATGGATGCTTGAGATTCCTGCATTGCAGGGGGTTCGACTAGATGACCCCTGGAGGTCCCTTCCAGCTCTTCACGTCTATGATTCTTTGACTTCCTGGCTGGCGTATGAGGCGACAACTTAATAAAATTTGGCTTGTTCTGTCCCAGAACTTGCTGTAGTTGCTCTTTGTAGGTCGTCCTTCCATTTGTGAAAAAATAGCTTTTTCCTATCAACGTGCAAAGCTTCAACTGCCAGAAAAAGAAAAGAAAAACATAATAATGGTATTCCTGGCCATTTGGGGAGCAAGGGGGGGTCCCCTCTCCATTAAAAGCAAGGCTGGGTGATGCTTCTCATGTTCTTTCAATTTAATGGTCCGTGGGTCAAGAAAATGGCATTGAATCAGGAAATCAGTAGGGAGGCTGCCTTGGAGAGAGAGAGAGAGAGAGAGGCCAGATTGCATGTTCTTCAGGACTCCTGCCACAAACACACACACACACACACACATGGCCAAATGAGCTGGGAGATTCCCTGCTAGAGGTCTGGACCCATCATCGGACCAGAGCTGGGTCAGCAAAGCTGGCAGAGGAACTTCCTTGTGCAGCTGTTTCACCAAATAATCTTAAAGTATGCTTGGACTATTTGCTGGACCTCAGAAGGTTCCTGGGCCAGAGGATGTGCTAAGCCTTTCCACCTCCTCTGTGGGGCAGGGGGATGGAAGGTCTCAGGCTGGGCCCCAGTTGTGTGCTTCTTCTTCTTCATAATAATAATAATAATAATAATAAAATAAAAACAGATTGTGAAGCTGAGGCTCCAGTACTTTGGCCACCTCATGAGAAGAGAAGACTCCCTGGAGAAGACCCTGATGTTGGGAAAGATGGAGGGCACAAGGAGAAGGGGGCGACAGAGGACGAGATGGTTGGATAGTGTTTTCGAGGTTACCAGCATGAGTCTGACCAAGCTGCAGGGGGCAGTGGAGGACAGGAGTGCCTGGCGTTCTCTGGTCAATGGGGTCACGAAGAGTCGGACACGACTAAACGACTAAACAACAACAATAATAAAATTTTATTTATATCCCGCCCTCCCCAGCCGAAGCCGGGCTCAAAGCGGATAACAACAGTAAAAATAACACGGTTTACTTAAAATCACAATCAGTTAATTGAAATACATTCTAAAATCAGTTCAGAATCAAATTAATGGCAACCATTGGGCTAGAGTTCTATGAGGATTACAGAAGGAGGGGGCAGACTGTGCCTTGGCCAAAGGCCTGGTGGAACAGCTCTGTCTTGCAGGCACTGTGGAAAGATGTCAAGTCCCGCAGAGCCCTAGTCTCATGACAGAGCGTTCCACCAGATCGGGGCCACAGCTGAAAAGGCCCTGGCTCTGGTTGAGGCCAGCCTAACCCCCCTGTGGCCCGGGATCTCCAAGATGTTTTTATTTGAAGACCATAAGGTCCTCCGTGGGACATACCAGGAGAGGCGGTCCCGTAGGTACGAGGGTCCTAGGCTGTATAGGGCTATAAAGGCTATAGAAGACTATAGAAGAAGACCCTGAGAGTCATCTAGTCCAAGCCCCTGCAGTGCAGGACTCTCATGAGAGGTGGCTATCCAACCTCAGAAAGTTCTTCCTGGTGGGGAACTCCATGGGGAAGGAGGTCCACAGGGGCTGCCACAGAGAATGCCCGCCTCCTGGGATGCCCCCCTAAGTCTCTAAGGGTGGAAGAACTACCAGGAGGCCACCCTCTGCCAATCTCAGCACCTGAGAAGGTCTAGCAGTGTTTCTCAAACTTGGTTTCCCAGCTGTCATCGGGCTACAACTCCCAACATCCCTTGCTAGCAGAACAAGCAGTCAGGGATGATGGGATTTGTAGTCCAACAACAGCTGAGGATGCAAGGTTGAGAAACAGTCATCTATAGGGAAGGAGGTGGGCTTTCAGATATTTGGGGCCTGAGTCGTTTGGGGCATGGGTAGGCAAACTAAGGCCTGGGGGCAGGATCCGGCCCAATCACCTTCTCAATCCAGCCCAAGGGTGGTCCGGGAATCAGCATGTTTTTACATGAGTAGAATGTGTCCTTTTATTTAAAATGCATCTCTGGGTTATTTGTGGGGCCTGCCTGGTGTTTTTACACAAGTAGAATGTGTGCTTTTATTTAAAATGCATCTCTGGGTTACTTGTGGGGCATAGGAATTCGTTCATTATTATTTTTTTCAAAATATAGTCAAGGTCTGAGGGACAGTGGACCGGCCCCCTGCTAAAAAATTTTTTGCTGACCCCTGGTTTAGGGCTTTCGATACCAATATGTGCACCTTGAATTGGGCCTGAAAATGAGCTGGCAACGGGTACAACCTTTAAAAAAAACCAGGGGTTGTGTGAGATCAACACAGAACCCCAGGCAGCAACCTGGCTGCTCCATTTAGGACCAAATTTCTGAGTCATCTTCAAAGGTGGCCCCACGCACAGCGCATTGCGGTAGTCCAGCCTGGACGTTTCCAGAGCATGCATTCCTGGGTTGCAGGGGGTTGGACTAGATGACCCCTGGGGTCCCTTCCAACCTCTACAGTTCTGTGATTCTTTGGTGTACAACGACCAGGACATCTTCATCCGAAAGGGGTTGTAGCTGGTGTACTAGCTGGAACTGGGAAAAGGCCCTCCTAGCCATTGTGGCTGGCTGAGTCGACAGTGACGGGGTCGGATCCAGAAGTATCCCCTTGGCTGGTTCTCCTGTCCCCCGGTCCCCACAGGCTTGGCCTCTTGACGCCAGTGGATCTTCTCTGTTCACAGCCTTTTTTGCAAGAACGTGCTGTTGACAGGCATGTCTCAGGGCTTTGTTTCCTCATCGCTTCCCTTTGGGAGTTGCCGTTTTCATGTTTCCTTTCAATTCACGGCAGTGCAGGACACTTCATTTCAAAGAGCTGACAGGGCAGATCAGATACACTTTCCGTCAGGTGGTGGCTGGGAGCAACAGCAGCAGCAGCAGCTGGCTGGCAGTATGCGAGAGCAAAGGAGTTCATTTTCGGTGGCAAAGCTTTCCGTCAAGAAGGAGAGGAGTATTGCATGAGACAAGGGGACTTCATTCCACATGAGAACCTCAAAAGAGCCAGTGGCCTCTCCACTCCAGCATCCTGTTCTCACAGGGGCCAACCCATTATGAGAAACTCGCAACCAGGATTCGAACACAAGAGCCGTCCTGCGGTTTCCAGCAACTGGCATTCAGAAACATTGCCGCCTCCGACTGTGGAGGCAGAGCAGAGCCATCATGACTAGGAGCCATCAATAGTCATCTCCTGCTCTGGAGGGTAGAACTCGAACCCATGGCTTCAAGTCAGAAGGAGATTCCGACTAAACATCAGGAAAACCCTTCTGACACTCAGAGTTGCGTGGCAAGTTCCCGCCCCCCCCCCCAGTGGAAATAAAGACACATGAAACAATTATTAAGGTTGTTGTTGTTTAGTCGTTTAGTCGTGTCCGACTCTTCGTGACCCCATGGACCAGAGAACGCCAGGCACTCCTGTCCTCCACTGCCCCCCGCAGCTTGGTCAGACTCATGCTGGTAACCTTGAAAACACTATCCAACCATCTCGTCCTCTGTCGCCCCCTTCTCCTTGTGCCCTCCATCTTTCCCAACATCAGGGTCTTCTCCAGGGAGTCTTCTCTTCTCATGAGGTGGCCAAAGTACTGGAGCCTCAGCTTCACAATCTGTCCTTCCAGTGAGCACTCAGGGCTGATTTCCTTCAGAATGGAGAGGTTTGATCTTCTTGCAGTCCATGGGACTCTCAAGAGTCTCCTCCAGCACCAGAATTCAAAAGCATCAATTCTTCGGCGATCAGCCTTCTTTATGGTCCAGCTCTCACTTCCATACATCACTACTGGGAAAACCATAGCTTTAACTATACGGACCTTTTAACTATACGGACCTTTTAACTATATTAAGGTTAATGGGCTAAAAAAGGCCACAACTTTATTGGTTACAAATATTGGCTTAGGCATTGGTCCTAACCGACTATATCTGACTTCAGCACATCCGCTTGAAGTCCGGGAAGGGTTAACCACCAGTAGAGGGAGTCCTTCTGATGCACATCAACTAGGAACTCCCCCGGGGGTCACCGATAGGGGGCGTGTCTTAGGCGTGCGATAGGGGGCATGCCTTCGGACAGGGCCACGCCCCCCAGAATCCTTTACCGGACCACCCTTCAATATGTGGGGCAGGTGATGGCGCTACCTCCCCTCTTTCCATCTACAGAACTGTTCCAATGCCTAACCGCCAATAACCAGAAAGTTGTGACGATTTGCTATGAGGTAGTCGAAAACCAAGTGGCTGGTGCCAATTTGCCAAGTGGAAAAATTCCTACCAGGCCCCTCAACGGCGACCAACCGAAGTCCATAGCAAGGTCAAGGAACGAGAACCTTAGAGGGTGGGAGGGTGGGAAAACAAGAACAGCTGGTAGGCGGCAAAAGAGGGAGATTCCCAGCCGCGCCTGCTTTAAATAGGGCAGGCCACGCCCCCAGAGCTAGCCAATTGGGGGTGACGCAGACGGGGATTCCCCCAATCTTGCAGGGGCTGGGCTCCAGCTGCCGCGCACGTGGTGAGGCCGTGAAGCCCGCAACCCCACCTCCTTTGCAGGGTGGAAGTGGCTTTGTTTGACAGTGAAACAGTCTCCCTCAGGAGATGGTGGACTCTCCTTCCTTGGAGACTTTTAAGCAGAAGTCGGATGGTCTCTGTTGTAGATGCTTTAGCTGAGATTCCTGCTTTGCAAGGGGGGCTGGACCAGATTGTGGTCCCTCCCAACTGTACAGTCCTCTTTTAAAGCCATCTAGCTTGGTGGGTACCACTACCTCCTGTGGCAGTGAGTTCCACAGTTAACTGTGTCCTTTATTCTATTTGTGCTGACTCTTTCAACATTCAGCTTCCACCAGTTATAATGTTGGGGAACCCCTTTTCTCAATCTGCTTTCTCCACGGTTTTATGAACTCCTATCATTTTGCTTCCCGCTTTACTAAAACATCCCAAATGCTGCAACTTTTCTCTCCATTGCCTTGATCATTTCGGTCGCCCTTTCCCAAACCTTCCCCACCTTTCTAAGGTGAGGCAAACAGAGAGGTACACCCGTCTCCAAATGCCGCCGCGCCAGAGATCTGAGTGGCAGGATTATGATCCTGGCGCTTATATTTTTCGATTCCTTTCCTAACGATCCCTAGCACCTTCCACCACTCGCACCCGCCACCCAGGCACACCCACCCAAACCGAGGTGGCCAGGAGTATTGTTCCTCCCATAAATAGTTCCAGAACTAATTTCGTCGGGATGTTGCTAGGCGACCGGCATCACACCGTGGCAACAGAAACTCTATCGGACCTTCGGTGAGAAGGTGGAAGGGGCAGTGATATTTCGGAGGGGAGAAAGCAACTATTTCTCTTGGCCTGGGGCAGGGCCTGGCAGGGCTCATCAGGACTGCGGCGACAGCGCCTGCCCAGCAAGAACTGGGGTATTTTGGGGGAAGTTTGGTCGGGAGTTTTTGCTGCTGTTACTGATATTAACTTTTTGTGTCTTTCTTTTTATGTGGAAATTGTTCAGTTGGGTTATGTGTTTTTCAATGAGTTTTATTCATTTTTATGATAACTTTGCTATATTTGCCTCGCAAGATGAAAATAATCCGTTCCGCGAGTCTCTTCGTCTAGTGTTTTTTTCGTCTTGCGAAGCATCCCTATTAGCGGATTAGCGGATTAGCGCTATTAGTGGCTTAGCAGCTATTAGCGGCTTAGCGGCCATTAGCGGCTTAGTGGCTTAGAAAAAGGGAGAAAAAAGCGGGAAAAAAATCGCAAGACGTTTTCGTCTTGCGAAGCAAGCCCATAGGGAAATTCGTCTTGCGAAGCGCCTTGAAAAATGGAAAACCCTTTCGTCTAGCGGGTTTTTCGTCTTGCGAGGCATTCGTCTTGCGGGGCACCACTGTATGTAAGTCTTTTCATATTGTAAGCTGCCTTGAGCATTGTTTTAACTCTGGGAAGATGGCATACCAAAAAAGTAAAGAAAAGAAGGGATGGCGAAGATAAGCTTTTCCAGGGGTGTAGGAAGGGGGGGCTGGGGCGGGCCACCCCAGGGGTCATCCTGGGAGGGGGGGCAACAAAATCCCCCTGGGTGTGATCGCCCCGCCCCCAGGTGCACGGCATGTGCGCTGCTCCGGGTGCTCCGGCACTGAGCTTTGCAAAGGACGACTCCTGGCTGGTAATTTAGCAATATTATCCCTTGAGACGACTCAGTGGCCCAGCTGACTACCATAGCTGGGATCAGCGAGGGCTAGTGACAGCCCTAAGGGATGCGGGTGGCACTGTGGTCTAAACCACTGAGCCTCTTGGGCTTGCCGATCAGAAGGTTGGTGGTTCGAATCCCCACGATGGAGTGAGCTCCCATTACTCTGTCCCAGTTTCTGCCAGCCTAGTAGTTCAAAAGCACACCGGTGCAAGTAGATAAATAGGTACCACTGTGGCAGGAAGGTAAACAGCGTTTCTGTGCGCTTTGGTTTCTGTCACGGTGTTCCGTTGCGCCAGAAGCGGTTTAGTCCTGCTGGCCACATGACCCTGAAAGTTGTCTGTGGACAAACGCCAGTTCCCTCGGCCTGAAAGCAAGAAGAGTGCCACAACTCCATAGTCATTGTTGGGATCCAGGGATCCTTTACTTTTTAAACCTTTTTTACCTTTAGTGACGAATCCTGTGGCCCATATCTGTGGGTCATCACAGGGCATGTTTGCTTCACAGTTGTTGTTTGATGTTTTTGGGTGTGGCAGCCAGTGACATGAATGATGTGGGCTGATCGTGGGGGAGGGGGGGGAACGGGGGCATTGACCACCTATTTTAGCAAGCATTTTAACCATGCGACCACTGATTCTAAGGATGGTGGATCCATCTCTTTTTAGCTCTCCCAGTTTCTCATTTCCCCAGTGTTAAGTTCAGTCCTCTACATTTCTGCATCATCTGTGGGCTGTTGCTGCTGTTGTTTAGTCGTTTAGTCGTGTCTGGCTCTTCGTGACCCCCTGGACCAGAGCACGCCAGGCACTCCTGTCTTCCACTGCCTCCCACAGTTTGGTCAGACTCATGCTGGTAGCTTCAAGAACACTGTCCCCCCATCTCGTCCTCTGTCCTCCCCTTCTCCTTGTGCCCTCCATCTTTCCCAACATCAGGGTCTTTTCCAGGGAGTCTTCTCTTCTCATGAGGTGGCCAAAGTATTGGAGCCTCAGCTTCACGATCTGTCCTTCCAGTGAGCCCTCAGGGCTGATTTCCTTCAGAATGGAGAGGTCTGATCTTCTTGCAGTCCATGGGACTCTCAAGAGTCTCCTCCAGCACCAGAATTCAAAAGCATCCATTCTTCGGCGATCACCCTTCTTTATGGTCCAGCTCTCACTTCCATACATCAGTACTGGGAAAACCAGAGCTTTAACTATACTGTGGGCTGCTAGTCCTCATGAAAATGTACACATATATTTAAATTGTATACCACCCTATAACCGCAGGTCTCAGGGTAGTCACAACATAAAATTACAATATAAAAACACAAAATACATTTAAAAAACCCCAAAACACTAGCATTTTAGTGCAGAGTTCTAGTAGACACATTTTGGTATGCAATTTCCCCTAATATTTTGGTATGTTACTTTTTCACTAGCATATGCATTTTTTACCACACACTTGATTTATTTTTATTATTCATAGTTATATCCCACCTTTCACACCCAAGGAACTCAAAGTGTTGTTCTTCTGCCTCTCTCCATATTTATCCTCACACCAGCCCTGTGGCGTAGGCTAGGCTGAAAGAAGACCACCCAGTGGGCTTCATAGCTGAGTGAGGTTTGAATCCTGTTTGCCCAGGTCCTAGTCCAGCACTCTAACCACTGCACCACAGTTCCCCAAGTATATGCATTTTTGTGCACATTTCTCAGCTACAAGACTGTGCTGCAAAATTCAGAAAAGGGGCGGATTTCAAAGGGCGTCTGTCTTTCAGTTTGCATTTTATTTCAGGAAGGGTGAATTAGGCAGGTTGATCTTTAAATGTGAACTGACTTGAATTTATCCCCGCATTCCCACCTCTTGATTCCAGTTGCTGGAAACCTCCAGAGGGGAGAGTTGTGTTCGAATCATGATGGCAGGTTTCGCTTTGGGGCATGTGGCTGGTCACTTTGAGAAGAGGATGTTGGTCTCAGTGGGCCACTGGCCTGATGCCGCAGTCAGGCTCTCCCAACAAGTCCCTTCCATGTCTCTGTTTTTACAATTCTCAGTTCCTCATCTGTAAAATAGGAAACTTAATGAAACTTGTCAAGGAGTTGCGTTCTGAGGGTGGCGGAGAGGAGGTTGGGAAATCGCTTTTGTGCAGGCTGAAAATTCTGCGGAAGCAACACATGATTAATGATGATGATGAAAGTAGTTACAGAAGTTTGAAAACAAAGAATTAAGCTTCCTTCTTTCTTTCTATTTTGCCTCTCAGCGGGTGCCGGAGTCAAGATGCTGGCAAATTACCTTCCCAGGTTTCTGGCATCATTTAGAGAAAAGGTTAAAAAGGCATTCAAGGGTTTCATACTCCCTGTGAAACTGCAAACCTGAAAGGGGGGGGGGCAGCAAATATATGGGGACCATCAGGGCCAACCCAAGACAGTTGGGCACCGGAGGTGAACTGCAAAATGTCTCTCCCTGCCAGGGAATCGTAGAATTGGAAGGGACCCTGAGGGTTATCTAGGCCACCTCCCTGTAATGCAGGAATCTCAGCTAAAGCACCCAGACAGATGGCCACCCAACCTCTGCTTAACAACCTCCCGAGGGAATCTGTCCCACTGTCAAACAGCTTTTTAAATGCTTAATGTTTATTATGTTTTTATATACAGTCATACCTTGGAAGTCAAACGGAATTTATTCCGGAAGTCTGTTCGACTTCCAAAACCTTTGGAAACCAAAGCACAGTTTCTGATTGGCTGCATGAAGCTCCTGCAGCCAATTGGAAGCTGCGGAAGCCCTGCCGGACGCTCGACTTCCAAAGGAATGTTCAAAAACCAGAACAGTCACTTCCAGGTTTCAGTCGTTTGGGAGCCGATTTTTTCGGGAGCCAAGGCATTCGAGATCCAAGGTACGACTGTAGAGTGGCACCTCTGGTTGCGAATGGGATCTGTTCAGGAGGCCCATTCGCAATGTGAAAAGCCCGCAACCTGAAGCGCTGGATCTGCGCAGGTGCACGGCGTGATTTGGTGCTAGTGTGCATGCACGAGTGGTGAAACCCGGAAGTAACCCTTTCTGGTACTTCCGGGTCGCCGCGGGAAGCAACCTGAAAAAAAAAGTAACAGGAAGCAAACGTAACATGAGGTATGACTGTATGTTGGACAACCCAGTCAGATGGGCAGACTACTAACAACAACAACAACTGAATAAAAGGTAAAGGTAAAGGTACCCCTGCCCGTACGGGCCAGTCTTGACAGACTCTGGGGTTGTGCGCCCATCTCACTTAAGAGGCCAGGGGCCAGCGCTGTCCGGAGACACTTCCGGGTCACGTGGCCAGCGTGACATCGCTGCTCTGGCGAGCCAGAGTCGCACACGGAAACGCCGTTTACCTTCCCGCTAGTAAGCGGTCCCTATTTATCTACTTGCACCCGGAGGTGCTTTCGAACTGCTAGGTTGGCAGGCGCTGGGACCGAGCAGCGGGAGCACACCCCACCGCAGGGATTCGAACCGCCGACCTTTCGATCGGCAAGCCCTAGGCGCTGAGGCTTTAACCCACAGCGCCACCTGTGTCCCTAACAACTGAATAGGCTGTCCCTATTTTAACTGGAGAAACATTTGAGGGTATGCACTTTTGAGAGCTGTTGGGAACCTTGACGATCGGGCTGACAGCTTGCTGTCGCTGCTTTCCTGCTGCGGAGTAACATTTCCCTTGCTAACCGACGGCTTCGCTCACTTGGAAGTGCCTTTTAAGAAGGGTGTCGGCAGCAGGGAACCTTTCTGGTAGTGATCAGCGCTGCATTTTAGTGGCATTTTGCCGTGGCCTTTCCGTGACTCCGAACATGTGGCTCTCCGTGTACCCGGCTCACAGACAAGCTCTCGCACGGAGGCAGCATCTGAATCTGATGTTCGAGGGATGGAGAGAACGGTCCGTCAGGTGAGAAGAGCTTCCCCCCTCTGTCTGCAGGGGAAGGGGCTTTCCTCCCTGGAGGGGGGTCTCCCACATGGATTGAACGTGCACAACACACAAGTCTCCCCCCATTATGGATCTTTTTTAATATCTATATATACATTTTTATTGATTTTTTTAACATATCAGTTCCAACAGTCATCTCCACATCTTATACAATATTTTTGACTTCCGTCAACACCTCTGATGATTTCCCGTTCTTTATCACTTATTCTGCATTTCTTATTTTCCTATTACATTTCATTGTCCTTAACTAATAATTCTCTTCGTAGTCTTTCTTGGAATATTCCAAATAATTCACCTTACAAAACTTCTTGCAGTCCTGCTAGCGCAATCTGTTCGTCACAATTGCTTTTCAGATGATTCATATATTTACTCCAGTCTTCTAAGAATCTCTGATCCCGCAGGTCTCGAATCCTTCCTGTCAATTTATCCAGTTCTGCATAGTCCATCCTCCATTCTTCTTTCATCGGCAGTTCGTCTTGCTTCCATTTTTGTGCCATTAATGTTCCCCACATTGTGGATCTGTTGCAACATGCAATAAACTTGGTCAAGGAAAGGTTGCAGCAGTCGAGACTTTTCAGGTTAGAGAAAAGGCGAGTAACAGGCCACATGCTAGAAGGGACTAAAATGTGTGGCCTAGAGAGAGAGGCTGGAGAGAAGTTTCTCTTGTAGCAGTAGAACTCGTGGACAGCCCGTGCACCTGCATTTTGAAAGACTCAGGGCAGATAAAAGAAAGCAAATGGTTAAACTGTGGAACTCCCTGCCACAGGAGGAAGTAATTGACACTGACCCCTGATCGGCGGCACCCTCTGGGACGCACACCACGCCCTCTGGGACGAGCGCCGCTCCAGGTACTGGAGCAGGTTGCTTCACCTCTGAAGAGGCCGCAATGTTTCTGAACACCAGTTGCTGAAAACCACAGGAGGGGAGAGGGTCTTGTGTTCGAATCCTGCTTGTAGTTTTCTCACAGGCATTTGGTTGGCCCCTGTGAGATGCTTAAAATGCCACCGACTGCTTAAGGACATTTTAAGCCACATTAGACACTTGGAACAGGGAGGCAATAGCAGAAGAACCCCGGACATCCCCAAGAGTTTGTTCCAAATGAGTCCAGCCCCACTCTCTAGGCATTGCCCCAGGAGTCCTTTTGTAGCTGGGCATGTGAGGGTCTGGAAAAGGCCTTGGAAGGGAACAGGCCCTGCAGTCCTCACCACAGCCGATGCTACGCAGATATTGTTGCATGTTTCGCCGTTTCTCCACGCGATAGGAATTTGCAAGGGTGGCGTTAGGCAGGGTCTGGTTCCCTTTGGCTGAGAGGACACAGAAGGCTTTTGAGCACAAGAAGAGCCTTTGCTGGATCAGGCCAATGGCCCAGCGAGTCCAGCGTCCTGTTCTCACAGTGGCCCGACCAGATGACTCAGGGGGGAAACCTGCAAGCAGAATTCGAACCCAAGAGCAACTCTTCTTCTGAATACCAGTTGCCACAGGAGGGGAGAGTTGCCCTTGTGTTCGAATCCTGCTTGCAGTTTTCTCGCAGGAATTTGGTCGGCCACTGTGAAGACAGGATGCTGGACTAGGTAGGCCATTGGCCTGATCCAGCGGGCCCTTCCTATGTTCTTAAAAGATGCACATCATTGTAGCTTGCCTTTGAAGACACGTGCTGAAATAACAGCAATCTGTCCCTACCCCCCACCGCCCACCCCCAGACTAATAGAGAAGCGGCTCGCTCCCTGCCATACTGTAAATTCGTAGTGGATGCAAAACACTGTCTGTTTTCTCCTGTCAAGCCTTGAAGGGTGTGAATGATGGAGCTGGCGAGGAGGTAGGTGTGATCTCGGTTTGGAATGACAGAAGGCATGATGTTGAGGAATGAAAGCGGGCCAGAGAACGCCATATTAGCGCACTAGTGCATGCTGTCATTCAGAGCCAGTGGCCCTACCACAGGATGCAGATAGGAGAACCAAGATTCTTGCAGAGAGCTAGAAGTGCAAATGACTTTCACTGATACCACTGCATCCAATCCATCTGTTTTCTTTAATGAATTAAACTAGATAGTTTTAATTTGGTTTTGAATAAATGTATAAGTAATTGTTGCTGTTTTGACGTTTGTTTTCATTCCTATCTTCCTTAGTGGGTCTTGCAACCCGCTCTTCTGAACAATGGTTTTTATAGGGTAGGGTAAGGGGGCGCTGGGGGTGAGTTAATGGAATGAATGGGATGTTAGGAGAGCTTGCAGCTTGGTGAATTGGATTGAAATGATCACTTGCAGTTTCTGGGGTTCAAAGGCTTTATTCATGCAGGAGGCATTCACAGGTTGAGTAGAGATGAAAGAGAGAAATAACAGACATCTTGTCTCAACAAGTTGGGAGAGAGAAAAACCAAAACATGACTCAGCTTTTAGGGGCGGAGGTAACCTTGATGAAGAGGCTACAAGCAAGTTAGACCAGGCATGTCCAAAGTCCATGGGGGGGTTTAATCCGGTCCACCGGTCGGTTTAATCCAGCCCCTGTGGCAGTTTATTTCCTGGGGTAAAAGCCTAAAACCTCAACAACTTAGTCCTAAAAAAAGATTAACTTTGGTTAACCCTTTGGTCAGCCCTCACGGCCCTTCACTTCATCAAATCTGGCCCTCTTTGAAAAAAGTTTGGACACCACTGAGTTAGACAAACAGTGCCCTTGTGTAGCACATGCATTAGTTCAAGAGGAAGGAAATGTATTTATTTATCTTTCAACGGGGGGCTGTAGCCCCCAAAAGTTTGCAAACCACTTGTCTAACCCCTTTGCCCTTTCCTTCGACTGAAAAGAAGCCTGTAAATGAGGGTGGTGGTTCAGATGAGCCAATGTGGTTAGCGTGTCAGACCTGGGAAACCTGGATTTAAATCCTCACTCAACCTTTGGGGTCAATCACTGCCTCTCAGCTTAACCTACCTCACAGGGTTGTTGTGACAATTAAAGAGGAGGAAAAGACCTGGGTGTGGGGGACTCCCTGGTCCTGAATGGGGTAACTGTGCCCCTGAAGGACCAGGTGCGCAGCCTGAGAGTCATTTTGGACTCACAGCTGTCCATGGAGGTGCAGGTCAACTCTGTGTCCAGGGCAGCTGTTTACCAGCTCCATCTGGTACGCAGGATGAGACCCTCCCTGCCCGTGGACTGTCTCGCCAGAGTGGTGCATGCTCTGGTTATCTCCCGCTTAGACTACTGCAATGCACTCTACGTGGGGCTACCTTTGAAGGTGACCCGGAAACTACAACTAATCCAGAATGCAGCAGCTAGACTGGTGACTGGGAGCGGCCGCCGAGACCACATAACACCGGTCTTGAAAGACCTACACTGGCTCCCAGTACGTTTCCGAGCACAATTCAAAGTGTTGGTGCTGACCTTGAAAGCCCTCAACCACCTCGGACTAGGACACCTGAAGGAGCATCTCCACCCCCATCATCCAGCCAGTACACTGCGGTCCAGTGCCGAGGGCCTTCTGGCAGTTCCCTCACTGCAAGAAGCCAAGTTTCAGGGAACCAGGCAGAGGGCCTTCTCAGTAGTGGCACCCACTCTGTGGAACGCTCTCCTACCAGATGTCAAAAAGGAAAACAACTACCAGACTTTTAAAAGACATCTGAAGGCAGGCCTGTTTAGGGAAGCTCTTAATGTTTGATGAATTATTGTATTTTAATATTTTGTTGGGAGCCGCCCAGAGTAGCTGGGGAAACCCAGCCAGAAGGGCGGGGTATAAAGAATAAATTATTATTATTATTATTATTATTATTATTATTATTATTATTATTGTGTGCCACCTTGAGCTAAGACCATACCTCAACAAAGGAAGCAGTTTGAAAGGCTTCCTCATACACACTCCATCCTCGCAGGTAGCGGATTGAAGGTTTGTTGTAAGGGGACCTCGATCCCATCCAGACTGACCACTCCCAAACATTCTGCAATTGCGAATTGTGTGTGCCTGTATGTTTCCTTGATACCGTTCAGCTCTTTTCACTGCTTGGATTGTGACATTTATGAAGGTTGCTGCAGATGAAGATCATTCTCTCAAACTCTGCTGACTGATGGGAGACGGTTTTGTCACCTGCTGAGTCGTGCGAGGGGACAGCGTTTTGCTTGCACCCTGTCAATTCATTGGTAGCACTTTGCTTGCGCTTTTGCTGGCTGGAGAAAAGAGCCCAGTCGATGGAGAGCTGTCCACGCTCATCGCACGAGATCACAGGCACTCATTTGCTAAGTGTTTGACGTGCACCATTTGCGAGCGCTTGGCAAACTATTTGCCTTCCTCCGTCCTGCCAACAGGGAGGCGATTTAACCACACTTCTGCACCAGATTTAAGTCCAGGAAAGCGCGCGCGAGAGAGAGTGCTAAGAATCATCTCACCGCTGGGCAGGAGGCTGCAGATGGACGGCCGGCTTAATAGTGATGTGCAACTTGAGGAGCAGTCAACTGTAATCACTCAAAGTTTTGGCAAGGAGTAGCTGCAAGGAATTAGCTTTGGCTGGTGGCTGCATGTCAGCCTTGCCAGCCTTGAAGAGAGCCAGTTCTAATCAGGCAGACAGCGGAGACAGAAAGCAGGTGGGCTGGGCTGCTCTCCATCAGGTACGTCAACATGTAGAGACAGGCAGATGGAGGACTCAAAAGTCGAGAGAGAAGTTTCATAACACAGGCTGGGGAACTGGGTTCATCCTTAATCCTCAAACCCCTAAGGACCAGTTTCCAATCGTAATGATGGCAAGCCACTTTGAGCCAAAGATTGAGGAGGTCCAATGTTGCAGGCTCTTGTGACATCACTTTGTGGAAATGTTCAGGGTGGCAGGTGAGGATATATTGTTTATTAATATCCTTCCTAACTTGCGCTAGAAAGTTCCTTTATGTAGCAGAGTCACATTCCCCCTTTTATATGCACAACTGATAGCTGGTTGCAGGCTCGTGTGAGCCTCACACTGTCTCAGACTGAATTGTACGTTCCTGGTAAGTTCCCTTGAATCCCTCTCAAAAGAATAAAGATGCCACAATCTTATTCAAAGTCAATAAAAGAAGTGTACTCACATCAGTTCACAGCTGGATTCCTGAAGGCAGACTTAGTTACACATATGTACCTGTAGATCTACCCCATATGGGGAATAATCCCAGTGCTTTTGCTAGCTGAGAGTTAGCAGAGCAGTCCTAGCTAGAAACTGGTCAAACGAAGAAGGAAGTCAAAAAGAGGGAGGTGGGCTGCGTGACTCGTCCTTTTGTTACCTGAACAGGTTAGGTCACGCCCACCTTCTATCACATGCGAAAGGAAGGATGCTTCAGCCAGGAGGAACAGGAAGCTTCGACTGGCTGGACCAAACATTTCCTCGCATGTCTTCTCTAGCATTACAAGGAATGTTGGACTTGACTGCCTCTTGTTGATCACTGCCCACACATGTGCACAAAGTGCTTGTGACATGACTGGTGTGGTTGGGAGAAGGCAGCCACATGCCCTGTGCCACACGCCAAGCCCCCCGTGCCCCCCTCCAGAGTGCGCCACAGTAGGGAGAAAGCTGGGCACCGTTTTGCACCCCAGGTTGAAGCACCCCACACCCTGCTGTTGGAAGGAAGCCAGTTGCTGAAATGCATGCTGAAGCACTCTGAGTCCTGTATGTGGGGGGTGGGGGTGGGGGTGAGGGTGGGCCCCCTCCCCAAAATATGGAGGGGTCCCAAAACAGCTCAGCTTGTTGTTTAGTCGTTTAGTCGTGTCCGACTCTTCGTGATCCCCTGGACCAGAACACGCCAGGCACTCCTGTCTTCCACTGCCTCCCGCACTTTGGTCAAACTCATGTTTGTAGCTTCGAGAACACTGTCCAACCATCTCGTCCTCTGTCGTCCCCTTCTCCTTGTGCCCTCCATCTTTCCCAACATCAGGGTCTTTTCCAGGGAGTCTTCTCTTCTCATGAGGTGGCCAAAGTATTGGAGTCTCAGCTTCACAATCTGTCCTTCTAGTGAGCACTCAGGGCTGATTTCCTTCAGAATGGAGAGGTTTGATCTTTTTGCAGTCCATGGGACTCTCAAGAGTCTCTTCCAGCACCATAATTCAAAAGCATCCATTCTTCGGCGATCAGCCTTCTTTATGGTCCAGCTCTCCCTTCCATACATCACTACTGGGAAAATCAGAGCTTTAACTATATGGACTTTTGTCGGCAAGGTGATCTCAGCTACCTACAGATATCTCAAGGGCTGTCACATTCTCTCTTGGTCAGACAGCTGGAATAGTGTGTCCAGTTTAAGAAGGATGTTGACAAGCTGGAAGGTTTGCAGAGGAGGGAGACCAAAATGATCAAGAGTCTGGAAACCAAGCCTAATGAGGAACGGTTGAAGGAGCTGGGTCTGTTTAACCTGGAAAAGAGGAGACTGAGAGGAGATACGATAGCCATCTTCAAATATCTGAAGGCCTATCCCATGGAAGAGGGAACAAGCTTGTTTTCTGCTGCTCTGGAGGGTAGGACTCGAACCCATGGCTTCAAATTACAAAACTAAAGCATCTGGAAAAACTTTCTGCAAGTAAGAACTGTTTGACAGGGGAAGAGACTCCCTTAGGAGGCAGTGGACTCTACTCCCTTGGAGGTTTTAAAGCAGAGGTTGGGTAGCCATCTGGATGTTTTAGCTGAGATTCCGGCACTGCAGGGGGTTGGACTAGATGACCCTCAGGGTCCCTTCCAACTCTGCAATTGGGTGATTCTATGAAATGTCAATCTGAGGAGAATCTGAATTGCCATTTTCTCCAGTTGGACTAGAGGACCATTGGCCTTCCATCTCTACGATTCTATGATTCTGGGCCTGATCCAGCAGACTCTCCTTCGGTTCTTATGATCGTTCTTATGTTCAGGATTGGGAACAGGGGGAGGTAGACAGTCTGGACTGGCTCAAACAAAACACCAGGGTGTGATGCTATGGTGGAGCATCTATGCGCTGCCTGCTTCCAGCCCTGGCGTTGCTTGTCTTATTTGACGTCTAGGGGTGCGGTTGAGTCATTCCCTTCCTCCTTTGCCCTCCGGCGTCTCCTGCTATTCTCCTTGATTGAGAAGCTGGCAGGGAGCAGAAAGACAGGCTGATGAAGGCTGATTGGATTGTCGGATGTCAAGGACTTATCAAGTTAACCCGCAAGCGTCGCAATCTCAGCCAGCCTTCCCCAAGCTGGTGCCCACCATCTGTTTTGGATGAACTATGGCTGACGCTAGAGGTGGTCCAAAACAGATGGGGGGCACCAGCTTGGGGAAGGGTGATTTTTCAAGGAGCATTGCAAGTGTGTGCTCTTTTTTAAAATTAGCAGGGAGAGACAGGTAAGCAGAAGGGATCGCATAGCAATAGCCGGGCATAATTGGCCAAGGTGGAGAATCAGTTGACTAACAGCCAGGGAATGAATGAATGAATGAATGAATTTAAAAACCTAAGAATGAATTTAAAAACCTAAGAAGAGCCTGATAGATCAGGCCTATGACCCACCCTAGCTGTGTTATCAAGGGTCAGTGATAAAAGGCCTGGGAAAATTAAAATGTTGTTTTTTCATAGAATTGTAGAGTTGGGACCCCGAGGGTCATCTAGTCCAACCCGTGCAGTTTTGGCCTGTTACTCAGAAGGCCGCAGGTCTCATTTGCACCACCTCACCTGAGACAGCAGGAGCACACCCAAAGAATATATTGATGTATTGGCAGCCCCATGTGAAGGCATTCAGATTGAAAGGCTTTGATGTCTTTGAAGGCAAGGACCAGCAGTTTGAGCAGTCTGGATTGTTTTAAAAGAGGATTTGACAAATTCATGAAGGAGAGGGCTGTCCCTAGAAATTGCAGACATCCCGTGAAGTTGAATGCTGGAAGATCAAGGACAAGCGACAGAAAGTCCTTCTTCACACAGTGCAGAGAAACTGTGGAACTCCCTCCCACAGGAGGCAGTCAAGGTCACCAACTTAGATTACTTTAAAAGAGGAATAGACAAATTCCTGGAGGATGCGATGGCCTGGGACTCGGGCTCGGACTCGGAGCCAGGGGAGTATCAGTCTGCACCGAACCCTTTGCCTCAGGCAGCAGCTGAACCAAGTCTGGGGCCTGATTCTGAAGAGCCCCAGTCTGCACAGGTTCCCCTGCAACAAGCACCAGCTGGGCCGAGTCAGGGGCCTGAGCCTGTCCTGGCTCCAGATGCGGGGATGACCTTGTTGCCTCCAGCTGGGCCATCACTTACAGCTGCTCCACTACCGGTTGGGTCAGGGGAGGCTGAGGCAGCCCCTGGGTCTGGTAACCCACTGACGTCTCCCGAGCTGCAGAGACTCAGGTCGGAAAGAAGGAGAGACCTGAGTACTCGCAGGAGGAGTGCTCACCTTTGGGTGAAACAGGGAGGTGAGTCGCCGAGGGATCAGGACCGGCCACTACCCCAACAAAGATAAAAGGCTGCTGAACCCTGCCCCAGGTTGCGGGAGCAACATTGCTGTATGCAGGATCCTGCCTGAGATCCTGTGCCTGACCGTGCCTGGTTTCCTGCCTTGGCCCTGTCGGACTGACTCCTCGCGGAACCCTTGGATTCAGGACCGGACCTGGACTGCGTTGCTCGGGTTACCCCCGGGCCCAGCACAGTGGAGAAGCCTATCGATGGCGAGAAGCCAAGCTGGCTGCTCACTGCCTCCATGGTGGGAAGCAGCAATGCTGAATCCCACAGGGGCTGGAGATGGCTCTTGTGTTCGAATCCTGCTTTCAGGGTTCTCTCAGGCATTTGGTTGGCCCCTGTGAGAACAGGGTGCTGGTTTCGATGGGCCACTGGCCTGATCCGGCAGGCCCTTCTTAGGCTCTTTCCTTCTTAACTGATGATTCCTGTCTCCTCTCTGCTTCTCCATCTGCTCCCATTAACCCGACATGGATGCTCTGAAAATGCAGCACGTCCTCTATTGAAACGGGTGGGTGGTTTCCCTCCCCTCCCCAAGTGGACGCATGTTCCCGCATTGTGTCCCTCCTAATGAAAGCAGGGCCCTATCTTGTCCGCGATAAGGCTGCTATTGTTTCCTCTTATTTGGCGCCGAGCATCACCCGCCGCCATCAATGCCACCCTTTGGAGAAGAGATCAGATAGGAGGTTATGAAAGGAAGAGCGCTGCCTTTCATTCGCTGCACCATCCAGGCTAGCCGGGAGACTGTCATTGTTTTTTTTATATATATACAATATTTATTAAAGTTTTCAGAAATAGTACAATGAAAAAAACCAAAAAGAAAAAACAACAAAAATACAAAAATAAAAACAACCAAAAAAAAGAAAAACACATAGAATTTCCGTTACTTATTTTCTTTTAACTTATTTTCCAGACCTCCTCATACCTCCCTTTCTTGTATTCCAATTGAAATTGTTAGTTCAGCAAATCCTCGCCATTAGTTTTTAGTTATTTCTAACCTTATTTTTCATATCTCTTAAGCATTACAGCTGGAAACCACTTAATTTCTGTCCAACATCATTCTAACATTCATTAATTTTACAGTATTTCTATAAGTAGTCTTTAAATTTCTTCCAGTCTTCTTCCGCTGACTCTTTTCCCTGGTCTCGGATTCTGCCAGTCATTTCTGCCAGTCCCATATAGTCCATCATCTTCATCTGCCATTCTTCCAGAGTGGGTAGATCTTGTGTCTTCCAATATTTTGCGATAAGTATTCTTGCTGCTGTTGTCGCATACATAAAAAAAGTTCTATCCTTCTTTGACACCAATTGGCCTTCTTTGACACCAATTGGAGACTGTCATTGTTAGTATTGCTGTCACCGTGCTGTCGATGGGGCAGGCGTCGCTGCCGGAGCGCCCTCCCCACCCGCTGCTGCTGCCATGGCCTTGCCACCCACTCAGAGGACGCGATTCCCCTCCCCTCCCTTCTCTAATCTCCTAAATGGCTCCATCAATAACAATCTCAAGGAGTGCGCATGAGACATATGGGCACACCTTTATCGGTGTATGTGAGCCCCTGGCAAGGCACTTGAGAATGGGCCCAGGCCAGCAGGGCTGGCGCGCTGGTGTGTTTGGGGAGCTGCGGACCCCCAGCAGTGTCCCCAAGTGATCCAGGGCAACTCTCTGGATTTCGCGCAGATTTCCGCGGACTCTGCAGGTTTGGCACAAAGCAAGTGTTTGCAGCTCCTTGAAATATTTGCAGCCAGTGATGCAAATATTTCCGGGAGTTCTTTCCTTTCTCTCCCTCATGTGGGGAGGGGGGAAGGTAGCAAAGAGAGAACATAATAGCTGGTCAGTTTGGGTTAGAATGGGCGGCTGATAACGCCAAGGCTGCAGGTTTGATCCCCACATTCCTGCGTTGCAGGGTGGGGTGGGGTGGACAAAATTATTCTCAGGGTCCCTTCTAACTCTATAATTTTATGATTTCCTATGATAAGGCCAGTCGCCCATCTAGGCAAACTTCCCACAGTGGCCAACTGACGGCTGCAGTTCGCATCTGTGTCCGAGGTCATGAATGAAACTCACGCAGGCGAACAGGAGAGGGGTTTGTTGCCTTTCTTTTATCAGTCTGCAAAATTACACACTGTTTTCTGCATTGTTTTTGAAGTTTCCTTTCCCATGGGAATTCATATTCCATGATGCTCATTTAGTGAGATGAATGACGCAGGTCTTAGTGGAAGCTGAAGTGGAGCTGAATGGAAGCAGCGCTGATGGTGCTGAACCCAGGACAGGATGGAGCCTCCTTACACCCCTAGAGGTTCACAAGTTCATGGCACACATTCGGTCTCTGTACCTCTCTCAGCCACTATCATGGACCAGCATGTGTGCACACATTCTCTGACACACACCTCCCCCTTTCTGATGGCTCCGCTCTGCCCTCCACACTCAATGGAAGCAATGCTGCTCTATACCAGTTACTGGAAACCAAGTCTTGCTTTTGGGTTTCCCATGATGGGCATCTGTTTGGCCACTAAAAGAACAGGATGCTGGGTGTTGGGAGCGAGCCAACAGTAAATCACACCATGAAAGTTGGAATTAAATCTTTATTACCAATTTTTTTCACAGCCTTGGTTGAGTGTCAGTCCTAATGAGCACAGCAGTTCATTTCTGGTGGACTTCCTCCATGAAAATAAGTTGCCAAGACTGAAAGTCCCCATCTCCTCCCAGCCATCTAAGTCCCTTCCTCCCCTCGGCTTTTCCTAAGCATTCGGAGACTGTGCCTGTGTGAAGCCAACCTCTCCTCTGCCCTTTTCATGACTCGCCTTGTTCTGGGAGACCAGGGAGGCATGGAGCTTGTCACAGCAGGAGGGGGGGACATCCATGATTCTTCACCAGCCTGACTCACCTCTGCCTCTTGGCCTCCCTCATCCCACTCTCTTGCTTCAGCTTCTGCCTCTGATTCTGCACTGCATTCTGCCACAGAGTCTCCCAGCTCACTAAGCCCTGTTTCCCCTTCAGCTTCTGACACCTCCTCTTCCCAGGCTTCTCCCTCTTCCCCCTCTGACCGCTCATCCTTCCTCCACCTCCACTCCTTCGGCTCTGAGCCATCTTCCCTTCCTGGTTCCCCGGCTGCTTCCTCCCACCATTCCTCTGCGTCCATGACATTGAGCTGCACCCTTGTGCAAATTAATTGAAACAAACAATGTAGTTTATTGTATAAATCTCACATATACATGTACAAAACTCACATATACATACATTCGTAACGGATATGACCTCCGCTATTTTTAAGCAGCATTTGAACACGGTTTGGCATGGAGTTTAATAGTTTCGAACAGTCACTGTTGTTTTTCGGATCCCTGTACCACACTTGAATCAGCGCCTGAATGAGCTTCTCCAGTCATACAGTCTACAGAACGGAGGCAACTTTTGCATACAGCCCACAAATTCTCAATGGGATTTACGTCCAGGGAATTCCTGGCCAATCAAGTACCTGTGTTTGCTGCTCTGACATGAACTTCTTCACGACTTTTGATGTGTGACAGAGGGCTAAGTCCTGCTGCAATATCCCAGTACTGGCAGGATACCTCTTTTCCAGCTCTGGAATAACTCTCTTTTGTAGAACCTCAATATATTGTGGCGAGCATTGTGCATCATTCCTTCTATTGGCTGCAGGCGTCCGACACCATAATGACTTTTCGTGTTTGTTTTGAGTACAGGATTGCGAGTAAGATAGAAAACAGGCTTTGTTTCAATTAATTTGCACAGGGGTGTAGATGTGCTGCTGGTCAGATCCAGAACGTGCTCTCCTGCTGTTCTTATATCCTTTGCCTTCGGCAGCCAGGGATGACCAGGGCTCAAAGAGAGACAGGTGACGTTGGGGGCTGGGCGTCCTAGAATCATAGAATCATAGAGTTGGAAGAGACCACAAGGGCCATCGAGTCCAACCCCCTGCCAAGCAGGAAACACCATCAGAGCACTCCTGACATATGGTTGTCAAGCCTCTGCTTAAAGACCTCCAAAGAAGGAGACTCCACCACACTCCTTGGCAGCAAATTCCACTGTCGAACAGCTCTTACTGTCAGGAAGTTCTTCCTAATGTTTAGGTGGCCACTTTTGCCTTCAGCATCTTTGCACGTACCCTGGCAATCTACCCATGCTCAATACAGCCATGAAAAGGTCCAGCCAGACTGTCCTGTTCCGCACCGGTCCTGCTTAAGCCCAGTTAAACAGAGCTTGATCTGAGCCAGGGATTCTCTCTCGTGTCCTTGAAGACATAGCCCCATTTTTGCGGCTAGCTCACTAGGCCACACTACCCACTTCCTCCTCCCTATGGGGCTCCCCAGCTGTCGGGAGGGAGGGCAGGGTTACAGGCTTTGCATGCCTGCTGTCCTCTCCCAGGCTGTCACCAGCAATTCCTCTCCGCTGTGAGTGCGGGCAGCCAAGGGCTGTGTGTTGTGGTGGTGGTGTTGTTGTTGTGAACAAACCTTGGGGCTTGATGATTTCTTCAAAGCATCTGTCAGCTTTGAAGGCATCCAGCACGTTCGGGTTGTTCTGAGCCGCCAGCCATGACCTTTCCCCTGGCTGATGAGTTCGATGGAGAAGAAAGAGCTCTGGTGGAAAGCCTGGCATCCTTTTAATCCTCCAAATTTATGGTCGGCCCTGCAAGGGGGGAGTGATTTAGGGAGCCGCTGCCGCCCCACAAAAGGGTGGAGGGGAAGCAAGAAGGGCTTAAGGGAAGCAAGACCCTCTCCATCCCCACCATGTGAGGTTGTCACCTGTCCTGTATCCTGTATTTTGATGCAAAATGCCAAATCCTGTATTGATATGGTTTTGTCCTGCATTTCAAGTCTGTCCTCTCTCCCTCCCTCCCTCTCTCTCTCTCTCTCTGCCAAGTTAGGGATCCTTTCCAAATGCATGTGTTTGAAGGGGTTTCAAAAAATTCCACTGGAAAAATGGTTATGTCCCTGTGAAGATGAGTGAGTCAGTGGCTCATGTGCTTCTGGCTTGCACCCATTATAAAGATTTGAGGAGTGAGGCTATTACCCCTCTATTATTGTCCCTGCCAAGGTCGCTCAACCATTGCTAGTGTGTCCTTTCTTTTAGTAGATCAAGATGATCAGGTGACAGCAAAAACTGCAGGTATTTTAGTGGGGGCACTTAGAATTAGATCTATTCTTTGATTATTGATGTAAACCCCAAAATGTATTTTCTATACCGTATATATTCGAGTGTAAGCTGACTTTTTCAGCACGTTTTTTATGCTGAAAAAGCCCCCCTCGGCTTATACTTGAGTGAGGAGGGCGGCGGAGGGACGAGCGGCCTGAAAGGAGCCCTTTCTGGCTGCTTGTTCTTCCTCCACCGCTGCCGCCACCACCAGGTTTGTGGTGTGGTGAACGGGCTTATACCCGAGTCAATAAGTTTTCCCAGTTTTTTTGTGCTAAAATTAGGTGCCTTGGCTTATAAAGTGGTACCTTGGGTTAAGTACTTAATTCGTTCCGGAGGTCCGTTCTTAACCTGAAGCTGTTCTTAACATGAAGCACCACTTTAGCTAATGGGGCCTCCCGCTGCCCCCGCGCCGCCGGAGCACAATTTCTCTTCTCATTCTGAAGCAAAGTTCTTAACCCGAAGTACTATTTCTGGGTTAGCGGAGTCTGTAACCTGAAGTGTATGTAACCTGAGGTACCACTGTATTCGGGTTGGCTTATACTCAAGAATATACGTTAGTTAAGTTTTTACCTCCATTTTCAATACATTTTATTTTATTTTATTGCTGTGGCTAGTGCCTTATGCAAATAAAGATTCTTCTGATTCTGAAGGGGTTTGTGAAAGTCCATGTATTTAAGCTCTGAGTAGCCAAGCGCAGACAGATTTACACATTCATGTGCATGTGTGTGACAAATTCCAGAGGGGCCATCCTGTTAGGCTGCAGTAGTTGTAAGGGGTTGCTTTCAAGATTCTTCAGCACTAGATGGGGGGGGGGGGAATCTCCCCTCTTAACCGCCCTTCCATGTTCTGTATTTTGCCAGAACAAAGGTGGCAACCGCTGCTACCTAGTCGGAAGGGTCGGTAGCCTTGGCTGAGAGGAGCCAGAAAAGGATGCTGAACTCTGGGGAATGATTTTTAAAAAAACAACCAAGGCTGGGAAACTGTTTGTTTGTTGCTCTATTGTATGAGGGATAACCTATCAGGGATTCTTTAGCTGAGATTCCTGCATGGCAGGGGGTTGGACTAGATGACCCCTGGGGTCCCTTGCAACTCTACAATTCTATAATTCTAGGAATATAGTGGCTCTTGCAAATCATGGCACAGGAAGATGGTGAGCAGCGGGCAAGGTGCCTCTGAGTGCTTCACAGCTGAATGAATGCCCATGGGGATCACGAAATTTGTGGGAATGTTCAGGGAGGCAGGAGATGATATATTGTTTATTAATAGCCTTCCTAACTTAGAATCATAGAATCATAGAGTTGGAAGAGACCACAAGGGCCATCGAGTCCAACCCCCTGCCAAGCAGGAAACACCATCAGAGCACTCCTGACATATGGTTGTCAAGCCTCTGCTTAAAGACCTCCAAAGAAGGAGACTCCACCACACTCCTTGGCAGCAAATTCCACTGTCAAACAGCTCTTACTGTCAGGAAGTTCTTCCTAATGTTTAGGTGGAATCTTCTTTCTTGTAGTTTGGAACCATTGCTCCGTGTCCGCTTCTCTGGAGCAGCAGAAAACAACCTTTCTCCCTCCTCTATGTGACATCCTTTTATATAGTTGAACACGGCTATCATATCACCCCTTAACCTCCTCTTCTCCAGGCTAAACATGCCCAGCTCCCTTAGCCGTTCCTCATAAGGCATCGTTTCCAGGCCTTTGACCATTTTGGTTGCCCTCCTCTGGACACGTTCCAGTTTGTCAGTGTCCTTCTTGAACTGTGGTGCCCAGAACTGGACACAGTACTCCAGGTGAGGTCTAACAAGTTCCTTTACTTAACAGAGTTTTACATTCCCCTTTGAAACACACAGCGGGTAGCTGGTTGCAGGTTTTATTAAGCCTCTCACTTTCATACAATTCAGTATTGAATTTTATGTGCCTGGTAAATTCCCTTTTTATCCCTCTTTTAAGAATAAAGACATGGCAATCTTATTTAAAGTCAATAAAAGAAGTTTCCTTACAACGTCAGTTCACAGTTGGATCCCTGAAGGCAAACTTAGTTACAAAGTATATACGTTGTGGAATCTATCCCATACGGAGATAATCCCAGTGTCCTCTGTTGGCTAAAAGCCAACAGAGCTTTTCTAGCTAAAAAGCTGCTCCAACAACGGAGGAAGTCAAAGAGACAGAGAGAGAGTGTTGCGTGCCTTGTGCTTTTGTTACCTGGACAGGTAAAGTCACGCCCACCTCTAGTCACATGCAAAGGAAGTATGTAGGAAACAGGATGTTCCGATTGGCTGGACCAAACATCCCCTTGCATGTCCGCTCTAGGAAAACAAGGAATGTTGTACTTGACTGCTACTTACCTTATGTATTGAGATTAGCTGCAGTTCTCACTCAGGGCCACCAGTATGCAAATAAAGGATTGAGAACTGTCGCTCACTGATTGGTTAGGTAGTTGGGCATTGTTACTGTTACAAGTTTCTTAGTATTATAGAAAGCAGCCAGCTAGGGTGCAATCAGTCTGACTCCAGGAGCAGTTCTAACTGCTGCAGTAAAGAGCTGTGAATCTGACAGAGCTGTGTCCTTCATCCATCTTTCCCATTATTCAACAACTTACATATCACATCCCACAAAACTCAGGATCTGAAATTATCTAGCTGCACCTCTGACCCTTACGTATCCTCGCTCAGAGGTGCATTCTGTTTCACATCGGGTTAATGCCTGCTTTGCAAAATTCTAAAATGTGCATTCGGTTTCATGCAGGGAAAGAAGTAGCATTTCTCAGCTGCATGGTAAACCTGCTCACCTGTTCAACATTATGGGCCTAATTCTGCAGAAGCCTCCCTCTCCTGATGAGGTCGGACAGGCCTTCCTCCCTGTTGAACTTAGGAGCAGAGTAAGAAAGAGGCTGCTGGATTCGGCCCATCTAGTCCAGCATCCTGTTTCCGCAGTGGCTGACCAGATGCCCATTATGGGAAACCCGCAAGCAGAATCCAAGCACAGAAGCCCTCCCCCCTCCCGTGGTTTCAAACAACTGGTATTCAGAAGCATTTCTTCCTCTGAATGTGGAGACAGAACATAACCTTCACCGTGGCTGCTAGCCATCAATAGCCCTTCCTCCACGAATGTGTCTAATCTGCTTTAAAGTCTATCCAAGTTGATGTCCACCACTGCTTCCTTCTTCCATAGTCTAGCCTCTGCTGCTTGGTGACTTATTTATGGAAGCAGGCATTTTAAGCAAGTTTCCCAGTTGATTTACCTTTTGTAAACTCACAGGGCGCTGTTTAGAGACTATGAAGTTAAGTGACATATAAATTGTTGTGGGGAAAAGGTTGGAATAAACTTAGCGGTAGAATGAGGCGCAGAACTTATCCCTCCAGGCACAGGAATGCGATGGCAAAAGACAAGGGCGGCGAGGAACGCCACCATATTTTCAGAGCCTGCCTGTTCCCAAATATAATAGGCCTCCTTGGCGCCATAAATCCTGCAACAACAGGAGAGCGAGCGCCTGCTTCTCTCCTGGGCAGCCTCCGTTGTGCACCGAGAAATGGAACAGTGAGCTTCATTATTTACGGACAGCCTCCTGCCTTCCCTTGTGTTCCTTCCTCTTTTCCATCTAGCTGGGTCCCTAATGGGGAGCAGATACTCAAACAAGCTCCCTAACCATCCCTGACTGCCCGACTGGATTGAAAAAACATGGGTTTGTGCAGTGAGATGAAGCAGTCTTTGCCCCATTAGGAGGACAGGGGATTTTGTTTTTAGAATGTTGCACTATTTTAGTGTTGAGCCCGGCTTCGGCTGGGGAAGGCGGGATATAAATAATAATAATAATTATTATTATTATTATTGTGTGCATGTGTTGTGGTAGGGCTCACTACAGCCGTCCTAATGGAAGTACAGGGATCACATTCACTTTCACCCCTAATGTTAGGAGTTCTTGCTTCCATTTCAATCTGTGCACCCCTAAGGGTTAAAGGAGGGAGTAGGCATTTGATTCAAAGGACTTAGAATCAGGTCACCTTTTCTTATTTATTGCATTTATACCCCACCTTTACCTCCATGGGGCTCAGGATGGCATTACTCAGCTCTCCATCCCACTCCTCACCATAGCTGTCAACTTACAGATTTGAAAATAAGGGACCAGCAGCCTTGAAAATAAGGGACCAGCAGCCAAAATAAGGGACCTGCAGCCTCACCTGTTCCAGGCACTCCAGTCTTCCTGTCCTCCTGCAGTCTGGTCAAACTCATGCTGGTAGCTTCAAGAACACTGTCCAACCAACTTTGTAACCAGAGGTTCAACTGACTAGAATCTGAATCACACGCACCACAAGGCCTATGCAGCCTCAACTTAAGATGGCTCCCCGGCCTGGCTTTGCACTGCAAAGTTTGCAGCAGCACGTGCAACAAAATGGCGTCCAGCATTCAAAAAACCCCTCAGCTTGCATTAACTAGCCACACACAAGGCATGCAAGCTCCTCCCCCAGTCGTTCTTAGACTTCTTATTGGGTGAGCAACACAGCCAAGCAACACAGTTGGAGCCTCCCTCCTCCCTGGCCGGCAGGGAGGGAGGGAGAGGAGCTGCTTCCTTTGAAATTTAAGGGACATCATTTAAGGGACATTTAAGGGACATCCATCAATAAGGGACAGCAGTGGGACATGGCGCTGGAATAAGGGACTGTCCCTTCAAATAAGGGACACTTGACAGCTATGCTCCTCACTGAAGCCCTGAGGGGCTGAGAGAGACAGCAACTTGCCCCCCCCCAGGCCACACCCAGCAAGTGCCATGATGGCCAAGTGGGGATTCGCTGCCCTGTTAGCAAATCAGGTGCTGTTTCCACAAGCTGGTTGTCCTTGCTTTGTTTACCCTCTGCTTGCGTATTTTTTAAAAAATAAAGAAAAAGAAAACTTACGGAGAGACCTGAAGTCTCTATTGTGGGAATGTTCAGGGAGGCAGAAGAGGATATATTGTTTATTAATATCCTTCCTTAACTTGCCAAGTAAAGGAAGTTCCTTTACTTAGCAGAGTTTTACATTCCCCTTTTCACACATAGCAGAAAACTGGTTGCAGGCTCGTGTGAGCCTCTCACTATTATACAATTAATTCTGTCTCAGATTGAACTGTACGTTCCTGGTAAATTCCCTTGAATCCCTCTTAAAAAGAGTAAAGACACCACAATCTTATTCAAAGATGATAAAAGTTTACTCACATCAGTTCACAGTTGGATTCCTGAAGGCAGACTTAGTTACAAATATGTACATGTGGATCTACCCCATATGGGGGATAATCCCAGTGCTTCTGCTAGCTGAGATCTGGCAGAGCAGTCCTAGCTAGAAGCTGGTCAAACGGAGAAGGAAGTCAAAAAGAGGGAGGTGTGCTGTGTGACTCGTCCTTTTGTTACCTGGACAGGTAAGTCACACCCACCTTCTATCACATGCGAAAGGAAGGATGCTTCAGCCAGGAGGAACAGGAAGTTTCGACTGGCTGGACCAAACATTCCCTAGCATGTCTTCTCTAGCATTACAAGGAATGTTGTACTTACTGCCTCTCATGGGTCACATCCCTTCCATCTGAAGGTAGCTCAGTCCAGCCATATGCTACCCCTGGGTTGGGTTGGTGTTGGCATCCATCTGTCTTGAGAGACAACAGAGTTTGTCCCTGGGGTCAAGTCAAACTACTGGAGAATCCCAATGCCTGCTGTGACTGCAGAGACCAGTAGCTCCTCACTGCTGCCCCCCGCATTGCTTTTGCTGCACACCAAAGTGACCTCCTGAGCAGCGTGTCTGGGGGGTCCTGGACTTTCCTTCTGGGCCTCCCTGATGTGGTCCAAAGGAAAGCAGAGCAAGACGCTGGGCACTAGCTTGGAAGGAGGCATTTGAGGAGCCACCCAACCGATGGATTTGAGCCTCTTCTTCTCCCGAAAATGTTCTGCAAAGCATCAGGTTGGGCTAGGATGGGTGCAAATGCTCAGGGTTCTTGTTGCTGGTGCCTCCGGGTCTCCTAGGCAGGCTTTGGGGATGGGATAGGCAGCATCTCGGATGGAGCCTCACCCAGAAACAGAGCCCCCAAATGGGCAGCACCTGACGGTGCCCACGGCAACGAAGGCCTGGCTGTATTCTACAGTGCATGTGTCTCCAGTGTTTTTGAGCAGCTGGAGATACGGCCCTGTCGGAATAACAGCCAGAGCCAAGAGCGTCAAAGGGATCCGTCTCTCAGGTATCTGCAGTGGGACTGATGACGTTGACTGATGATTTAGTTTACTTATATATGCTGCTTTTCCACAATGTGCTGTGCCCAAAGCAGCTCACAGCAAACATTCAAAAACTCCAAAACGTTGAAAATACAAACATACAGTGGTACCTCTGGTTACGTACTTAATTCGTTCCGGAGGTCCGTTCTTAACCTGAAACTGTTCTTAACCTGAGGTACCACTTTAGCTAATGGGGCCTCCTGCTGCCACCGCGTGATTTCTGTTCTCATCCTGAAGCAAAGTTCTTAACCCGAGGTACTATTTCTGGGTTAGCTGAGTCTGTAACCTGAAGCGTCTGTAACCTGAGGTAGCACTGTGCAAATTACAGAACATGTTAATAAGTCAAATGACAAAAATCAACAATTCAACAAATGCAGAATAAATCAGTGTTACCAAAACAAACTAACAAACCCCACCAAATCAATGTTTAAGTACATAAATACAAAGTAAAACAAAAGTGAACCAACAATAATTCTTCTGGTACTGGTCTTGCTGCACTCTGAGGAGACTGACTTATAATTCAGAGGGAAGGAGCAGATGACATGCAGCTAGCATACAGGCTAGATGACACACAGCTGATCGACTTAATATTTTAAAATATGGTCTCACTGACACATTAGACTGATTATATGCTGATTTATTAAAGCAAAAATACATACCCAGTTTCAAATGCAAAATTAGTACAAGACATCTCTTCCATTTTTAGCCTCGTGCTGTTATTCATAGCATGATGAGCTGGTCCAGCTTTTTCTTCTATGATTTGCCAAAGTAGATGTAGACATGTTGCTGAGTATTGGGGACATGGTAGAATGTGAGTCCAGGCCAGAGCGAACTTCGTAGTACAGTCATACCTCGGGTTACGATGCTTCGAGTTGTGTGATTTCAGGTTGTGCACTGTGCTGAACCCGGAAATACCTGAACGGGTTACAGCACATGCACATGCGCAGAAGCGCCAAATCACAACCCGCGCGTGCACAGATGCGGCGCTGCGGGTTGTGAACGTGCTTCACGTTCGCAACCCGAGCGTCCACTATACTTGTTGTTTAGTCGTTTAGTCGTGTCCGACTCTTCGTGACCCCCTGGACCAGAGCATGCCAGGCCACTGTACAGTCCACTGTACTACCTCTCTGCCTCTCCTCTCAAACTGGATTCTCCAGGACCCTTTAGGAATATTGGGACATTGGGGCAAGGCACTGGGCTGAGGGACAGGAATAACAACATTCCCATGGAATGGGGTGGGGGGTTAGGGGTGGGGAGAAAGGGGCCCGTGTGGGGGAAGCTCCCCTTTGGGGTTCGAGAATGGAGGCTCATGCCATTCCCAAGTGGTCAGACTTTATTTAGTGATGGCTCACAGGCAGAGCCCAAAGTGTCTGCAAGAACATTTCCATTAGGACACACGCAAGAAATAAATTGTTGCAGGTCCCGACCCCAACCCCCCAATCTCCAAGTTCTGTGAGATTCCAGTGGTTCCAGGGTTTGTGATTCCTTTTGAGATTGAGGCACAGCAGAGATTACAGTGTCTGTAGAAGAGGTTGTTTATTTACACATATATACAACCTGAGGCTACGATGGACGGGTTCGCAGCATCAACAGCCCAAAAGGGTGTTGCTTCTCCCATAGTCAGCTGTATGCCGAGACCCTTCTAATTCCTGGTTCCAGCAAGTGCTAAAATCTAAACAAGGGTTCAAATTCCTGAAATAGCCAGGCTAGCTTCCTGCCTAAGCAGGGGTCATTAAGGCAACAAAGGAAGTGGCTCTGTGCCAGAGAGAAAGAAAGGGTCCCCTCCCTTTCTCAACTGTCATGTAGTTGGAAAGACAAAGGCCAAAACTGAGAGTTGAGTTGTGTGCAAGCTATAAACAAGCTGCAGGCTGGGAAGCCAGGAAGTGGGATCCATGCCTGATTTCTGCTTTAATTCAAGGCTGCAGCTGTGAGAGAAGCAAGACGCTTTGGGGTGTTAATGAAGAAGAAGAAGAGTTTGGATTTGATATCCCACCTTTCACTCCCTTTAAGGAGTCTCAAAGCGGCTAACATTCTCCTTTCCCTTCCTCCCCCACAACAAACACTCTGTGAGGTGAGTGGGGCTGAGAGACTTCAGAGAAGTGTGACTGGCCCAAGGTCACCCAGCAGCTGCATGTGGAGGAGCGGAGACGCGAACCTGGTTCACCAGATTACTCTTAACCATTACACCACACTGACTCTTGAACCCCTCCATCATCTCAGGTTGTATATACGTGTAAATCAGGGGTCAGCAAACTTTTTTAGCAGGAGGCGGGTCCACTGTCCCTCAGACCTTGTGGGGGGCCGGACTATATTTTGAAAATTAAAATAAAATGAACAAATTCCTATGCCCCACAAATAACCCAGAGATGCATTTTAAATAAAAGGACACATTCTACTCATGTAAAAACACGCTGATTCCCGGATTTAGAAGGCGATTGGGCCAGATCCAGCCCCCGGGCCTTAGTTTGCCAACTATGGTGTAAACAAACCATATATCATCGAGCCACTGCGGTCTCCTCTGTGCCTCATTCCCAGAAGGAAGCCCAAACCCTGGGCAAGCGTCAGGAACCCCTGGAATCTCACCCCACCTGGAGATTGGGGTGGTGTGCCAAAATATTTAGGGTGCCCTGCCTCCCTGCTGCAGATTTTTCTCTCCTGCCCTCCACATATTTCCCCCAGTCTCCGCCGCCTTTCAGCCTCTCCTCACTAGCTAAGCTATAATCCACACCCTCCCTGCAGCGTCTGCTCTCTGAGTTCATTACTAGGCCCTGCAATGGGCTTGTGAGCTGCATCGATCCGTCCATAAGCATCACAACACAGCTAAAGTATGTCCTGATGATCAATGACACCCGGCCTCAAGGGACAGCGAAGATGCTCACAGGCTGCAGATGCTTGCACAAAAGCGAAGGAGTGTGTGCGAGAGAGACGGAGCTCGTTTGAAGCCTCTCTCTCCAATTTCAGGTGCTTATGGCTGCAGTTAATCAATGGCGAGGGAAAAGCACTCTGGACAAAGAAGCAAAGAATTGTAGAGTTGGAAGGGACCCTCAGGGTCATCTAGCAGACACTCCAGGTGCCTCCAGTTTCCAGGGACATCCCTGATTTAGAGAAGCCATCCAGGTTTCTGATTTGATACTGGAACGGCTAAGGGAGCTAGGCATGTTTAGCCTGGAGAAGAGGAGGTTAAGGGGTGATATGATAGCCATGTTCAAATATATAAAAGGATGTCACATAGAGGAGGGAGAAAGGTTGTTTTCTGCTGCTCCAGAGAAGCGGACACGGAGCAATGGCTCCAAACTACAAGAAAGAAGATTCCACCTAAACATTAGGAAGAACTTCCTGACAGTAAGAGCTGTTCGACAGGGGAATTTGCTGCCAAGGAGTGTGGTGGAGTCTCCTTCTTTGGAGGTCTTTAAGCAGAGGCTTGACAACCATATGTCAGGAGTGCTCTGATGGTGTTTCCTGCTTGGCAGGGGGTTGGACTCGATGGCCCTTGTGGTCTCTTCCAACTCTTCTATGATTCTATGGAACGTCCCACTGTTCCTTAGGATGTTCCCAGGGCCGGATTGAGGTTTGATGAGGCCCTCAGCTACTGAAGGTAAAGGGTCCCTTTCTATGTCCAGCTGTCCTTTGTCAACAACAAATGGCGACTGTTTTTTGTGTTGAATACAGTCATACCTCAGGTTAAAGACACTTCAGGTTGAGTGTTGCATCCCGCGACAACCCGGAAGTAACGGAATCTGCCAGAATCTTATTTCACCATGGAGAAGCAAAGCTGGCTTCCTGGGTGTGAGGAGAACCCTCTGGAAGAGTGTGTGATGTGTGAGGAAGGAAACATTGCATCTGGCTAGCTGAAATCTGTTGGCTCCGCCTCTCCTTGGCTCTGGCTCTGCCTACCATAATCTGTCTTGCCTTCTGCCCCACAAGTCCACATGGGGCCTGCCCTCCACTGCTTATCAATGCAATATCTGTTCCCTCCTGAAAACCACAGCAACAGTAGTCCAAGACCCTCCTGCAAAGGTAAACCAACTAGAAATCTTTGCATGGGATATAAAATAAATGTGTGATCTTAGAATCAAAGAGTTGCAGGGAAGGGACACCCCAGCGGTCATCTAGTCCAACCCACTGCGATGCAGGAATCACACGTAAAGTGCCCCTGAAACATGGTCATCCAAAACTCATCCAAATCTCATTTTTTGTGTTGAGAATTCATGTGATAATATTCTTACCTGTTGAGAATATTAAGATCCTAGTGACTGATATCAATAATATAAGTGCTCACACGATCGCAGCTGAACTAAGCATACGCTTTAAATTTTGAATGTGCACGTGTACCACAACGCAGTGGACATCACACCTTGTTGTATCTGCACAGGGTTCGCTTATGAAAGCATGCAAATGCGACTGTGAATAACAAGACGAGACTGCGCCGGATCAAAACGCAGGAGTGAATGTTCCTAGAGAGTTGGAAGTACTCAGTTCACAGCAAAAGTTTGCACGCCGTGATTCAGAACTGTGCATGCACTGAACAGGAAATAAATAGATATATTATTAGGAATTACATAAAACATATCCTATAATCTAGTTCAGGCACCCCCAAACTCGTCCCTTCAGCTGTTTTGGGATTACAGTTCCCATCATCCCTGACCACTGGTCCTGTTACCTAGGGATGATGGGAATTGTAGTCCCAAAACAGCTGGAGGGCTGAGTTTGGGGGTGCCTGATCTAGTTGGACCCCAAGCCTCCTTCTGGACCCCCAGGCCCCAATAATTTGTTCCACCTTCCCCCCTTATCACCATCCCTGCCTAGGAGTGCCTTCAATTTCCGCAAATTAGAAGCATGTGCAAAGCAGAGAAGAGTTAACTTTGTGCGTCAAACTTAACTCCAAGATCGTGCGGTCCATGGAGAAGATTCTTTCTCATATCAGAAGGAAAGCCCATTATTTTTGCCCTGCTATATCTGGCTGGTTATGAAAAATTGGAGCCAGCGATCATGGAAAAATTACTTTCGTTCTTTTTTTTTGCTCCCAAATAGTCTCCTGTCCTAAGAAAAGACAAAGGATGCTCTGAAAATAGCAAGAGCCCCATTGTCCTCTAAAAGTAGAAAAATTGCTCTGAGCCATTTATAAAAGCTTCTTATTCCCCACCCCCACCCCCGCCAGTCCACCTCCCCAGGATATCTGTGGTTATGCAACCAAATTGTGGCGCACCTCCAGGTACACACTGTTGCCTCACAGGTCTTCTGTGGCCATTGATATAGGTGAGATTTGATTTATAGGCGTTTTTAGAGAAGGGCTCTATTCTCAGCTGGGCAGAGCAGAAAGTGGATGAGGCCATTCCCTGGCTGCTACACATACACAAGGGCTGCGGGTGGCGCTGTGGTCTAAACCACTGATCCTCTTGGACTTGCCGATCAGAAGGTTGGCGGTTCGAATCCGCACAATAGGGTGAGCTCCCATTGTTCTGTCCCAGCTCCTGCCCACCTAGCACTTCGAAAGCACACCAGTGCAAGTTGATAAATAGGTACCGCTCCGGCGGGAAGGTAAACGGTGTTTCCGTGCACTCTGGTTTCTGCCTTGGTGTCCCGTTGTGCCAGTAGTGGTATAGTCCTGCTTGCCACATGACCCGGAAAGCTGTCTTTTGCCCGAAAGCTGTCTGTTGCCTTTGACTGGACTTAACCATCCAGGGGTCCTTTGCCTTTTACCTTTACCTTTTCACACACACACACACACGAGTTGTGGTGCTTCCCAGTGCTGGTGCAACAACTCTAGACAACACTGGTGCAGCTGAATTCTGCAAAGACTTTCTCAATGGTGCGGTAGGGCAGGTTTGGAGAATAGTCAAATCGCATATAATGCCATTCCTATCATCATCATTATTAGGTTTGTATACTAGCCTTCATCCGATGATGTCAGGGCAGTTCGCAACATTAAAAAATACGAAATGAAACCCACAAAGTATGTAACGGAAACAAGAACAGGAGCTACATCCTTTGTGACGCTGAATCCACAAGACATGAAGAATAATGTTTGCAGTGCTTATGTGAGGCTGTCTTAAGAATACAATAAGATCAGAGGAGGTTGCTGGATCACATCTCAAGCCAGCATCCTGTTCTCCCAGTGGCCAAACAGATGCCCCAGTGGGAAATCAGCAAACAGGATTCATGCACAAGAGCATGAATTGACACCAACCTGGCTGGGTTTAAAGGAGGATTGGCCAAATTCATGGAGGAGAGGGGTCCAAGTGTGGGGCCAGAGATAAAACATCCTTCCTAGTAGCCACTGATAGCCCTCTCCTCCTCCATGAATTTGGCCAATCCTCTGTTGGTGGCTGTCACTTTTCCTGTGGCAGGGAGTTCCACAGTTTAACTCAGCAATGCGTGAAGAAGGACTTTCTTTCATCTCTCCTGAATCTTCCAAGACTCATCTTCATGGGATGTCTGCAAGTTCTAGTGTTAGGAGGGAGGGAGAAAACATTTTCTCTGCCCACTTTCTCCCTGTCATGCAACATTTTAAAAATTTCCTCCTTTTTTGGAAATAAATTTTATTAGTTTTACAAAATAATTCACAGTTAACACATTCACATTTTAAAATAGAACTAAAATTCTTCTGAATCTTAGAACTTCCCTCCTCCCCACCGTGGGTCTTTTCAATATCATAATCAACTGCATATTATTGTTCATCCAAATTATAGTCCTCCAATATGTTCAAAATCTTTGTAAGACTGCAAGAGTTATTGAAACCCTGCCAAAGAGTTCAGGTGTTTACAGTGTTAGATGCCATCTGTGTTTACAGTTTTAGATACAATCTGTATTTATCCCATTCTCTCTTGAAATTTTGATCCTCCTGGTTTCTGATTTTCCCAATCTGGCCATCTCTGCATAGTCCAGTAATTTCACCTGCCAGTCTGACTTTGTTGGCATCCTCTCCTCTTCCCATCCCTGGGCGAACAGCATCCTTGCAGCTATAGTTCCGTACATGAACAGTCTTCTCAAGTCTTTCAGTATATCTGCACCTAAAATTCCTAAGAGAAAGGCTTCTGGTCTTTTAACAAAGATTATTTTAAATGGGTACCCCGCCCCCCCCAAAATTCATTATATATCATTTCCCAGAATTCCTTTATCTTATTACAATTCCACCACATGTGGTAAAAAGTGTTCTCTTTTTCCTTACATTTCCAACAGACATGTGAGTTAGTCCTTGAAATATACTCAAAGTCAAGAGTGGATTTCATGCTCTTTATTCAGCTCATAGTGGTGAGGAGGAATGGAAGTTCCCCCAGAATGTCTGCTTTATATACATTATTTACACAATGGGCCCCACGTGATTGGCTAATTCCGGGAGTCTCCTGTAGACCAATCAGGTTGCGGATTCACTTCCACCTGGAGCTGGATTGGGTGGCTCCTGTGGACCAATCAGACTGCTGCATTCTGAATCCTATTGTTCTACGACCAATCTGACTGCTGCATTCTGAATCCTATTGTTCTAGGACCAATCAGACAGCTGCATTTTGGATCCTATTCAACTCAGTACATCCTATTCAACTCAGTACTTCTTCAGTATCTGAAGAAGTGTGCATGCACACAAAAGCTCATACCAAGAACTGACTTAGTTGGTCTTTAAGGTGCTACTGGAAGGAATTTTTTTGTTTTGACTATGGCAGACCAACACGGCTACCTATCTGTAATCAGTACATAACAGTCCTACACATTTTCGCTAACTTACTGAGTGTTAAATACCCACTGCACATCATCTTCATATAGTTTTCTTGCAGTGTATAACACGCTGTAAATTTAGCTCCTCTCCCCAAAGCTTTTCCCATGCTGCCAATTGTAGGATATATCTAAAATCTCTTGCCCATTGAATCATTGCATGTTTTAGAGATTTCCACCCTGTCGCTTCTTTCTCGCCAATGAAGGTCATGGACCACTGGTGGTCTGCAGACCGCAGTTTGGGAACCATGGATCTTAACCGCAGAAGAGCAGAGCATTTCTCATATTGCAAATGTGTTGTTTCCAACACATTGATGGTTCAGAGACAGAATCTTGAAAACACCAGAACATCTGTGCGTGGTTTTTCCCAGAAGCCCCTCCAACCCAGCCACCAGCACTTCATGACAGTGGCTGCTCAGGTGTCTCTGCAGAGCTTGATATCTCAGGACGTTCATCATCCACCACACCTGGAAATCCGAGCTGCCCTGGCTCACGATACGGAGGCTCTTTTTGGAGCTGCGGCAGCTGATATACATTGATGGACGTATCCTCCACAAACATAGCTAATCCCTTTAAAAGCCTCTTGTCATGGAACGATGATGGATTTGATAGGCTAATTGGCTAATTACACTTCGAGAGAGAACCTGGATTGTCCTCAGCTCTAGTGTGTGGGTGAGAGAGGCAGACAGGCTTCATTTCGCTCTCTTTCTTTCCTCCACATCATTCATAACACGGTGGCTGGGCGTAGTGGTTAGAGCATCGGACTAGGACCTGGGAGAAGAGCAGGGTTCAAACCCCCACAACTCAGACATGAAGCTCACTAGGTGTGACCTTGGGGGCCAGTCACGGCCTCTCACCCTAGCCCACCTCGCAGGGTTGTTGCGGGAATTAAATGAGGAGGGGGAGGAATCATGCTCGCCACCTTCAGCTCCTTAAAGAAAGAAAGAAAGAAAGAAAGAAAGAGGGGAAGTCATATGTTTGTGGGTATCACATATATCTTTATGAATGATGCACAAATTCGCTTGGCTCAAATTGATGACTGGTTGATCAGGAACCTTGTAGGAAAAGGTGTTATATAAATGTAAACAACAACAACAACAAAGCCATTAAGTCGGGCAGGTATCCATTGTACAAAGAGAGGGGCTTCTTCTTTTTTGGTGATCCTTCGTAGCCGAGTAAGATTGTCTTCCATAAACACAGTCTTAACAGTGAGTCCTTAAGTGACTGTGGAGGCCAATTCTGGATCCACACGTCCTTCCACAGTGGGGACATAGGTTTCCGGGCGGGAGTTGGTCATGGTGTGGGTTTGCTACGTGTGCCTTCCTCTTAGCGCGTTTCTCCCTTGCGTCCTGAGTTCGAGTGTCTTCAAAGCCCATGACACCTTTGGTAAAGGCTGTTCTCCAATTGCAGCGCTCGCAGGCCAGTGTTTCCCAGTTGTCTGTGTTTATACTACATTTTTTTAGATTTGCCTTGAGACAGTCTTTAAACCTCTTTTGTTGACCACCAGCATTACGCTTTCCATTTTTAAGAATAGAGTGGTTGCTCTGGAAGACGATCATCAGGCATCCGCACAACATGACCAGTCCAACGAAGTTGATGTTGAAGAATCATTGCTTCGACACGGGTGATCTTTGCTTCTTCCAGTACACTGGCATTAGTTCGTCTGTCTTCCCAAGTGATGTGTAAAATTTTTCGGAGACACTGTTGGTGGAATCTTCCAAGGAGTTGGAGATGGTGTTTATAAGTGGTCCGCGTTTCACAAGCATACTGAAGACTGCAGTGACTTCGGAAAGAGATCCAGGAAGCACCAAAATGTAACAGCAGAATCAGACCACGGAATGGCTGCAGAGTTGCAACTGAGGGCCAAGGATTTCATACATATAGGCTCCAGTACTTTGGCCACCTCATGAGAAGAGAAGACTCCCTGGAGAAGACCCTGATGTTGGGAAAGATGGAGGGCACAAGGAGAAGGGGGCGACAGAGGACGAGATGGTTGGATAGTGTTTTCGAGGTTACCAGCATGAGTCTGACCAAGCTGCGGGGGGCAGTGGAGGACAGGAGTGCCTGGCGTTCTCTGGTCCATGGGGTCACGAAGAGTCGGACACGACTAAACGACTAAACAACAACAAATATATATATATATATATATATATATATAAAATATTTATTCAAGTTTTAAAGCTTACAAAAAGAAAAAAGAGAAAAAAGAAAAATAAAAAAGACAGAAAAAATACAATCAATTAAAAAAAAGAACAAATCGAACCTTTACATAGCTTTCTTTCCTTTACTTATTTCCTCGACCTCCTCACACCTCCCATTTTTGTATTCTAATTCAAATTGCTATTTCAGCAAATCCTTCCAACCTTGTTTTTATCTTAATAATTTGTCTTAATATACTATAATTTTACGTTCTCTCTTTCATCATTTCATTTTTACTTAATCCTTTATGTCATTTCTGCCAAAACCACATAATTTTCTTTTTCCAACATCTTTCTAACAATCCTTAATTTTACAATATTTTTGAAGATAAGTTTTAAATTTTTCCAATCTTCTTCCACCGACTCTTCTCCTTGGTCCCGGATTCTGCCAGTCATCTCAGCCAGTTCCATGTATTCCATCACCTTCGTCTGCCATTCTTCCCGGGTGTGAGGGCCAAGGATTTCAGCTTAGCTGTTGTGTGGATAGTGTTGGACATTAGCCAGGGGGCAGGCGGGGGGTGGGGGGAGAGCCAGGTTTCCTTGGCATCCCTGATTTAAAGCCGTTCTCCTTCCAGCTTTGATGGGGCAACTTCATCCCAGGAACATGAATGACATTTTAACGCATGAGGCTTAATATCCCTGATGGATATTTTGGCTGCGTTGAATATTCTGCTCTTGGCACCTGCGAGAAAGTCTGCTTCGTCGTGAAACCTTGCTGAATTACTCTCCTCAGTGCTGCTGCTACAACAACTCTGACACATCATTATTTTATTAGATTTCTTTTTTTTAAAGCACTTTCCGTCTGCTGTGTTTGTGATGCTCAGTCTGAAGCGCTCGCAAGCGAAGAAGCATTTTCTCGGGCTGAAAACTTAGGTGTTAGTTATTCCCGCGGTTTCGTTCCTTCTCTGCTTCATTATTCATTCATTGTTTGGCAGCTCCAACTTCAAACTGTCTGCACATTGTTGATTGCCCGAACCATCTGGCCTGATGAAGGAGAAAGTAACTAAGTCCGGTTCCAAATGCCAAGATATTTGAATTTGGCAGGCATTTTCTGTTTTAAAAGTGCCATATACCTGACAATGTACAAACAAGCGGAAGCCAGAGCTGGGGCTGGTGGGAGCTCTCATCCCAAACAACTCTCATTAGGGCACCACATTTCAGAACCATAGAATTGTAGAGTTGGAAGGGACACCCAGGGTCAACTAGTCCAACCCCCTGCGATGAGACAACTACAGCTAAAAAGTGGTGATCCGACCTCTGTTTTAAAACCTGCAGTGAAGGAGAGACACCCACCTTCTGAAGGAGTCCTCTCCTTCAGAAGGTTCTTCCTAATATTTAGTTGGAATCTCCTTCCTTGTAAGTTGAACCCATTGTTTCAAGTCCTACCCTCCAGAGGAGGAGGAGGAGGAGGAGGAGGAGAAGAGGAGGAGGAGGAGGAGGAGGAGGAGGAGTTTGGATTTGATATCCCACCTTTTACTCCCCTTCAGGAGTCTCCAAGCGGCTAACATTCTCCTTTCCCCTTCCTCCCCCACAACAAACACCCTGTGAGGTGAGTGGGACTGAGAGACTTCAGAGAAGTGTGACTGGCCCAAGGTCACCCAGCAGCTGCATGTGGAGGAGTGGAGACGCGAACCCGGTTCCCCAGATTACGAGACTACCGCTCTTAACCACTATACCACACTGGCTCTCTTCCACGCTTCCACATGACCAGGGCTTTTTACCCCAGACAAAACCTGCCAGAACTCAGATCCAGCGCCTCTGAGGTGGGCGCCACTGCTGTTATAAGAAAACAAGGGAGGTGTTCATGGTGAGTTCTGGCACCTCTTTGTGTAGAACATGGGTAGGCAAACTAAGGCCCGGGGGCCGGATCCGGCCCAATTGCCTTCTAAATCCGGCCCGCGGATGGTCCGGGAATCAGCGTGTTTTTACATGAGTAGAATGTGTTCTTTTACTTAAAATGCATCTCAGGGTTATTTGTGGGGCATAGGAATTTGTTCATTTTCCTCCCAAAATATAGTCCGGCCCCCCACAAGGTCTGAGGGACAGTAGACTGGACCCCTGCTGAAAAAGTTTGCTGACCCCTGGTGTAGAAAAATAGCCCTGCATTTGACAACCCTTGAGATATCTGAAGATGGCTCTCATATCTCCTCTAAGTCTCCTCTTTTCCTGGCTGAACATTCCCAGCTCCTTCAACCATTCCTCATCAGGCTTAGTTTCCAGACCCTTGATCATCTTGGTCGCCCTCCTCTGCACACATTCCTGCTTGTCAATCTCCTTCTTAAACTGGGGTACACAGAATAATGGAGCCTCCCTCTTCCGACACAGTGTACCGCTTGAGTATCAGTTGCTGGGGGACAAATGCTGTTTTGTCACCCTATTTGTGGGCTTTTAGAGTTATCTGATTGGCCAGCATTTCATCCTGTCACCTCTTGCTCTCTCTCTCTCTCTCTCTCTCTCTCTCTCTCTCTCTCTCTCTCTGCAGCTGTCTTACATAATGCATATCAGAGCCACGTCACTTGCCAGCTGTTATCACTGCTGGAGAAAATAGCTTCTGGGCAGGCGTATGCAAAGGAGAATGTCAATGTGTGTTTTGGGAGAAGGAGGCTCCCATTTTGCCACTTTCTCTCCCACCTGACGCTTCCTGGGCAACAAACGGAAAGCTGCAAAACAGGTGTCAGCAAGGATGGAGAGATCTGACGTCGCAATCCTAACCCCGCTTACCTGAGTGCAAAAGCCCCCTTGACTTCAGCAGGGCTTGCTTTCCAGAAGATGTGATTTTAAGGCACTTTCAAAGACAATTTGACCCTTCTAGAGCAAAACTGAGAGTTCTGGCTTCTCAGCTCTCCATCTTCCTACCCTGCTGATATGAAGCCCTGGATGCCACCGGGCCCATTTAAATAAGAGAGCTCTTCCCCCAGGATAAATGCCCATGATTCGAGATCTGCTGGGGAGAACCTTCTCAGCAGGATCCGTGACCTTCTAGCAATAGTGACCCAGTTGTGAAATCCGCTCCCCGGAGATTCAGCTGGCACCAATTCTGCTAACCCTTGGGTGCTGCCTGAAATCCACTCTTTTTTCCACAGGCAGTTCATAATTAAGACATTGGCCTGATTACTGGTATTTTACAGGGAGCTGGTGTTTTATTCAATTGTATTATGTAATTCAGTATGTTTAGCCCAGAAGAGAGAAGGCTGAGAGGAGATATCTTCAAATATCCAAAGGGCTGGCATACAGAGGATGGAACAAGCTTGCTTTCTCCCACTCCAGAGGGTAGGACTCGAACCCATGGCTTCAAATTACAAGAGATTCTGACTAAACATCAGGAAGAGCCATTTGACGGTCTCTCTTGGAAAGTGGTGTGCTCTCCTTCCTTGAAGGCTTTTAAGCAGAGGTTGAAGGCCATCTTTCATGGATGCTTTAGCTGAGATTTCTACAATTCTATGAGTCTGTGATTCCATAATTTATTTTTACTGATTACCTTGACTGTTTTGACCTTGTAAACTGCCCTGAGGTCAATCAATCAATCTTTTTATTTGACCATCAGTCAGAGAAAAGAATACAAATACATTTGTCAATACATTTGTCATAAGACGAAGGGTAGAATATAAGTTTTTTTAATAAAAAAGTAAGTTAGTAAATAATCTCCTGACCCCACAGTTGTGTGAAATTAGTCCCCACCACACATGCATAAACACCACCTCACCCAACTTTCATGCCTCTCGCACAAAATATGAACTCTTTGCAAGTACAGTCATACCTTGGTTTGAAGTAGCTTCAGGATGAATATTTTCGGGTTGCGCTCCGCGGCAACCTGGAAGTAACAGAGCGCGTTACTTCCGGGTTTCGCCACTCGCGCATGCGCAGAAGCTCAAAATGTGTGGAAGTGGCGAATCGTGACCTGCGCATGCGCAGACGCACGGACGCGGGTTGCGTTCACTTCAGGGTGTGAACGGGGCTCCAGAACGGATGCCATTCACATCCAGAGGTACCACTGTATTCTTTTTCTGGCAGTTTTGTCCTGAGCAGTTGGGGTGTTTGTGAGCATGCCAAGACATCACAGCAATCCAGCCAATGGTGGGAGAGAGTGACTTGGAGATGGGCTGGCAGGTGAAAAGCAATAACCGGTGTGTGGGCTTTGCTGTAGCAGCAGCTGTAATGTAGCGTGTCATACAAATGTGACCTCCCCGAATTCTCCAGCCTTTTTGCATGCAGTATTTCCTGCATTGCAAGGGATTGGACTAGATGACACTTGGGAAACCCTTTGAACTCTACCATTCTGTGACATTGGGGGCATTTTGCTAGATATTCTTTGGGGGCAGTCGGAACAGTTTGGCATTGAAAAATCAGCTCAAAAAATTGACTTCTGGGGAATTTTGGCACAGTTGCAGTCCTTAAATCCACACATAAACTACATCCTGAGAGTTCCCACCTTGGCTGGAGAGACATCAAAGTTTCTTTTTCTTTTTTTAAAATAATTTTTATTGAGTTTTCCACTTTTATCATATTCACATTTTGTTGCATAATTCTATAGCTTAATACATTACTCTATAAGAGCATCAACCTCCTTCCCTCCCTCTTTCTGACTTCCACACCTCTTTCTATATTCTTCTTGTTGTTGTTTAGTCATTTAGTTGTGTCCGCCTCTTCGTGACCCCCTGGACCAGAGCACGCCAGGCCCTCCTGTCTTCCACTGCCTCCCACAGTTTGGTCAGACTCATGCTGGTAGCTTTGAGAACACTGTCCCACCATCTCGTCCTCTGTCGTCCCCTTCTCCTTGTGCCCTCCATCTTTCCCAACATCAGGGTCTTTTCCAGGGAGTCTTCTCTTCTCATGAGGTGGCCAAAGTCTTGGAGCCTCAGCTTCAGGATCTGTCCTTCCAGTGAGCACTCAGGGCCAATTTCCTTCAGAATGGATTGGTTTGATCTTCTTGCAGTCCATGGGACTCTCAAGAGTCTCCTCCAGCACCATATTTCAAAAGTATCAATTCTTCAGCCTTCTTTATGGTCCAGCTCTCACTTCCATACATCACTACTGGGAAAACCAGAGCTTTAACTAGACGGACCTTTGTTGGCAAGGTAATGTCTCTGCTTTGCTTTGTTTGTCTATATTCTTAGCATTTCTATAATCACTTATTTTACCTTCTATCTTATTGTAGTATTTCACCTTGTTATCAGTAAATCAGTTCCTTATGTATACATTACAAAACATTTCATTTCAAGCCTACAAACATTTTCAGATGTTTACAATTTTCTTTCATGTAAAATATAAATTGGTTCCATTCCTTTCGAAACAGTTCGTCACGCTGATTCTGGATCTTAAATCCAAAAATAAACTACATCATGAGAGTTTCCACCTTGGCTTGAGAGACGTCAAAGTTTCAGTGGCAGACATCCCAGGGAGGGGCTCACAGTAGCCTAAAGTGGGCTAGAAAACAGGGAGAAGGAAGAGGAAAAGAAGGAAAGAAAACACCCTGTGACAGAACAGCAGATTGTGTGACATTGCAAATGAGGGAATAATTCATGAATAATGGCAAATTTGCAAGTTCAAGACGAACAATTTGCCAGGAAGAGGACAAATGTGACAGGCCTGCCTTCCTGGCTCGTTGTTCTTTCCACCCACAACGGCCAGGCAGACAGGAGAGTCCCCAGGAAGTCTTATAAACAGGGAAGATCAGTACATCCGCCCTCTGTCATTATGCCTGCAAAGCTGAAATGTTGACAGTTGCCCTTTGGGTGATTCTGGCTAGTAGCCAATAATAGATCTGCCTGCAATATTTCCCCCTAACTCATATTTGTTGGAAGATTTGGAACTGATGAAGGAAAGCGCATAGTTAAACTGCGGAACTCCCTCCCACAGGACGGAGTGATGACAAACACCAATCCAGGTGGCTTTATAAGAGGACAGGACAAATTTGTGGAGGAGGAGAGGGCTATCAATGACTACTAAGTGCAATGATTTTGCTCTGCCTTCATAGTCAGCAGCAGCGATGCCTCTGAACCCCAGTTGCCAAAGACCACAGGAGGGGAGAGTGCTGTTCCTGTGCTTGAACCCTGCTTGCTAGTTTCCCATAATGACATAAATGTAATAGGCTGTATAATAACAATTGGAAACTGCTTGCCGATCAGAAGGTCAGCGGTTCGAATCCGCGCGACGGGGTGAGCTCCTGTTGCTCAGTCCCAGCTCCTGCCAACCTAGCAGTTTGAAAGCACATCAAAGTGCAAGTAGATAAATAGGTACTGCTCTGGCGGGAAGGTAAACAGTGTTTCCGTGCGCTGCTCTAGTTCACCAGAAGCGGCTTAGCCATACTGGCCACATGACCCGGAAGCTGTACGCCGGCTCTCTCAGCCAGTAAAGCAAGATGAGCACCGCAACCCCAGAGTCGTCCGTGACTGGACCTAATGGTCAGGGGTCCCTTTACCTTTTCTCATAATGTCAAAATCAACATCGTGACCTAACATATTAAAATGTAGCTTATTCAGTTAACCACCAAGTCCAAGTGGTACCTCGGGTTACAGACGCTTCAGTTACAGACTCCGCTAACCCAGAAATAGTACCTCGGGTTAAGAACTTTGCTTCAGGATGAGAACAGAAATCACATGATGGCGGCACAGCGGCAACGGGAGGCCCCATTAGCTAAAGTGGTGCTTCAGGTTAAGAACAGGTTCAGGTTAAGAACGGACCTCCGGAACGAATTAAGTTCTTAACCCAAGGTACCACTGTATGTACAAAATTAGATTCCTATTTTGTCAGTCCCATAGTGCATTCCTTTCTAATTTCTTCATCTTCTCTTGTATTTTCCTATCTGATGTATTCCTTAGAAGAGTACCATGAAATAGTCTTGTACAGTAAATGTCTAATGAAGATGATAAGGTTGTTGGACATAAGAAACTGGCACTGGTAGATGCTGGCACAGGTAGGCAAGACAAGGATTCCTGGATATTCCTCTGTTTCGCCCCAAGGGGCTTCATCAGTTGTGCGTGGTTCTAAATCATATGGATTTGCACAATATAGGCATTCTAGTGGTTTTGGTTTCCCATAATGGGCATCTAATTGGCAGCCATGAGAACAGGATACTGTACTTGATGGGCTGCTAGCCTGATCATTTAAGGGCTCTTTTGATGTTCTTATGTTGTATGAAAAAGCCCCTGGCCCAGCCCAGCCTTGAGACTTCTGTGGCGATGCCGCGAGGACCTTGACCTCCCGCCTTGCCAGGCTCGGCTGGCTGCCAGCTCCTCTCCCTGTTGGAGGCCAGCCTGATAACCCCTGCTTTCATCTCAGCCACGACAACTTAGCCCGTTGTTCATGGCATTCCTAACTCTGCATCGGATGGAGCTCACCAATGACGTCTCGCTCTTTGGAGAGGCAGCTTTGGAGTCAAGGTCGTAGGCTGTTAATGCACAAGATTTGACAGCGAGCAGTTAGAGTAAATGCACGGGTCATTGCACCCAACCTAGAAAAGGAGGGCGGTTGCAAATGGATCAACATGGAGCAGCCTTTTAAGGAAGGAATAACTGCTGAGTGGAGCTTCACCTGGGACTCTGCTGCTGGTGGAGAATTCAAGCAGGATTTGCACCCCTGCAAAATTTCCCAAAGGGCCAATGAATCATAGAACTGTAGTTAGAAGGGACCCGAAGGGTCATCTAGTCCAACCCTCTGCAATGCAAGACTCTCAACTAAAGCATCCATGACAGATGGCCGTCCGATCTCTGCTTAAAGACCTCCAAGGAAGGAGAGTCCACACCTCCCGAGGGAGACTGTTCCTCTTTAGAACAGCTCTTACTGTCAGAAAGTTTTTCTTTATGTATAGTCAGAAGCTCCTTTCTTGTAACCTGAAGCCATGGGTTCGAGTCCTACCCTCCAGAGCAGGAGAAAACAAGCTTGCTCCCTCTTCCATGTGACAGCCCTTGTGATATTTGAAGATGGCTATCCTATCTCCTCTCAGTCTCCTCTTTTCCAGGCTAAACAGACCCAGCTCCTTCAACCACTCCTCATCAAGCTTGGTTTCCAAACCCTTGATCATCTTGGTTGCCCTCCTCTGCTCGCTTCCCAGCTTCTCAACATCCTCCTTAAATTGTGATGCCCTGAATTGGACACAGTATTCCAGGTGTGGTCTGACCAAGGCAGAATATGGTGGTACTATTTTCCCCCTTGATCTGGACACTAGACTTCTGCTAATGCAGCCTAGAATAGCATTAGCCTTTTTTGCTGCTGCATTACACAACTGACCTAGTGGCATTCTGAATAAATACTTTATTAAGCATATAAGATTCAGATAAAATTAAGGCCTTCTTCACACAGTGCACAGTCAGGTGTTTTTGTTTTTACTGTTTATTGTACTGCAAACCTCGAGGTTCCCCTTAGAATGCTTTTGCTTCCCCCTGGACCCTCAGTGGCTCCAATCCTGTCTGCATCTGAGTTTACTGTTTTACAGTGTGACAAAAGAAATAAAGGGAGGGGGGATTTGCAGGGAAAATAGCAATTAAATCTCCTCCACCTCATATCAGAAGAGATGATTATAGTCTGAACACATACGCACAAATCAATTTAATGTGCACGATTTAGGCTTGAGACACAACACTCAGCAGTTCCTTAGTGTGTAATTTGAATATATGCCCCCCCACCCCCCAAAAAACCTGCCGACCCATTTCCAAAGAGGAGCCTGGTTCTATTTCACTCCCTCTCCAACTCAAGTGTGCTTACCTGCTCTTGCACTCTTTGCCAGTCCTATGAATATTGCATTTGCGTTCGCCGAGGAGTATGGGGGGTTGGAAAGTTACAACCTACCAGTAAATATTCAAAATGCAAAAGGTACATTTTGGATTCGGTCTCATCCAAGCGTCTTAAAAAATTAACGGTTGCCTTAAGCGGTGTGCACTGTCAGCGGAGAACTTCGGGGGACGCTCGCTGGGGCAGACTCTGTCAGATGGGGTCTGACTGGCACACAGAGAGCAGCGCCTCTTGAGAAGGGGACGTAGGTCCATTGCAATACACAGCACTGCCCTTGAAGAGGGCAACAGCAAGCCTGTTTTTGGGTGCACGTGATAGATCCAGTTTGGTCACCTCTCCTCAAAACGGAGGTGGCAGAGAATTGGAAAAGAGCAAACAGAATGCTCAAGGAGATGGAGTGAAAAGCTGCAGCGTTTGGGAAAGTGAGAAAGAGGTGACATGATAGAAGCTTATATAACGTTGGAAAATGTTAACCACTTCTCCTACCTGGGCAGTTATCTTTCCACAAGGGCCGACTTTGATGCCGAAATCCAGCATTGCCTGAGCTCTGCGAGTGCGGCTTTCTCCCAGTTGAAGTGCAGAGTGTTTGAGGACCGGGACATTTGCAGGGAAACCAAAATGCTTGTTTACAAACTATTGTACTACCAACCTTACTTTATGCTTGTGAAACATGGACCACTTATAAACGCCATCTCCAACTCCTTGAAAGATCCCACCAATGGTGTCTCCGAAAATTTTTACACATCACTTGGGAAGACAGGCGAACTAATGCCAGTGTACTGGAAGAAGCAAAGATCACCAGTGTTGAAGCAATGATTCTTCAACATCAACTTTGTTGGGCTGGTCATGTTGTGCAGATGCCTGATTGTCACCTTCCAAAGCAACTACTCTATTCCGAACTTAAAAATGGAAAGCGTAATGCTGGTGGTCAACAAAAGAGGTTTAAAGACTATCTCAAGGCAAATATTAAAAAATGTAGTATAAACACCGACAACTGGGAAACACTGGCCTGCGAGCGCTCCAATTGGAGAACAGCCTTTACCAAGGGAGAAACGTGCCAAGAGGAAGGCACGCTTGGCAAACCCTCACCGTGATCAACTCCTGTCCAGAATTGGCTTCCACAATCACTTATGGATTCATTATTAAAACCGTGTTTATGAAGACAATCTTACTTGGCTCTGAGTGATCACCAAAGAATAAGATATAATTATGCATGGCAGAGAGAAAGTGGAGAGAGAAAAGTTTTTCTCCCTCTCTCATAACATTAGAACTAGTCGGCATCCCACGAAGCTGATTGTCGGACCACTCAGGGCAGATAAAAGGGAGTCCTCCTTCTTGCAGCACATTGTTAAACTATGGAACTCCCTGCCACAGGAGGCAGCGATGGCCACCAACTTTAAAAGAGGATTGGACAAATTCATGGAAGAGGAGAGGGCTAGAGATGGCTGCTGGACATCAGGACTAAGCTGTGCCTCCATGGACAGAGGCAGTGAATACTTCTGAATACCAGTTGTGGATACAGCCGTAGTTCATCTGCAGAAGATGGATGATAGATTAGATGGCTCTCTCTCTTTTTTTTTTTTAATAATTTTTATTCGTTTTTCAAACACATAATAAAAACAGAACAAAACAAACAAAAGAAAAACAGGAAAATCAAAACACAGACAAAAACATACAAAACAATTAAACCAATATAACTTCAAGATTATAATTTCATGCCCTTCTTTCTTTTGACTTCCCCATACCTCCCCATCCCTGCATCCTTGTTTAGTGATTCTTTAGCAACCCTTTAGTCAATTGTCTTAATTCCTTTCATTAAATTTCCTTTAGTTTTTTAGTTACAGCTGCAATTCTCTGCTTCTTACCCCCTGACATCTTAACATTCCTCAATTTTACAATAGTTATTGAGATATATTTTAAATTTCTTCCAGTCCTCTTCCACTGTCTCCTTCCCCTGGTCGCAGATTCTGCCCGTCATCTCAGCCAGTCCCATAAAGTCCATCACCTTTGTTTGCCATTCTTCCAGAGTAGGTAGTTCTTGCATCTTCCAATACTTTGCTGCTGTGGTGGCATACATAAAGAAAATCCTATCCTTCTTTAACACCAATTGGCCAACCATGCCCAAGAGAAAAGCCTCTGGTTTCTTAGGAAAAGTCCACCTAAGGACCTTCTTAATTTCATTATAGATCATTTCCCAGAAAGCTTTAATCTTTGGGCAGGTCCACCAAAGGTGGTAAAAAGTGCCTTCAGTCTCATTACATTTCCAACACTTATTGTTAGGCAAATGATAATTTTTTGCAAGCTTGACTGGGGTCATGTACCACCAATAAATCATTTTCATAATGTTTTCTTTTAAAGCATTACATGCAGTAAATTTAATACCGGTAGTCCATAACTGTTCCCAGTCAGCAAACATAATATCATGGCCGATGTCTTGTGCCCATTTAATCATAGCTGATTTCACCGTTTCATCCTGTGTATTCCATTTCAACAGCAAGTTATACATTTTTGATAAGTTTTTAGTATTGGGTTCTAACAATTCTGTTTCTAGTTTTGACCTCTCTTTCTGGAATCCTATTTTCCTGTCCTGTTTGAATGTCTCATTTATCTGATGGTAATGCAACCAATCTCGAACCTTGGGCTTTAGTTTCTCATAACTCTGAAGTTTAACCCTTTCACCATCATATTCTAAAATTTCATAATATTTTGGCCATTTAGAGTCCATATTAAGCTTTTTTTACTTCCCTCGCTTCCATTGGTGACACCCACCTGGGGGTTTTACTTTCCAACAGATCTTTATATCGAATCCAAACATTGTACAATGCTTTCCTTACAATATGGTTTTTAAATCCTTTATACACCTTTACCTTGTCGTACCATAAATATGCATGCCAACTCCCTTTTAGATTAGATGGCTCTCAAAGGGAGTTGATCAAATTCATGGAGGATGACGCTTTCGATAGCTGGCAGTCGCGACAGGAACCTCCATCTTCGGAAAAGGAATGCAAGAGCAGCTAAGCTGACCGGATTGCAGAGTTGGAAAGAGAGCAAAAAAGAACCAAGATCCTTTTCAAAGCACCCCTGGCTGTTTGGGTGAGCTCTGCAAAAATTGTGGGAATGTTCAGGGATTCAGGAGAGGATATATTGCTTGATTACAGCCTTTCCAACAAGTTCCACAATTTAGCAGAGTAACATTCCCCTTTTTAAAACTAACAGCGGATGCGTTTGCTCAGGCTCGCTAAAGCCCCTATAATAATTGTTCTGGTATTTTCCCCTTATTCCCTCATAAAAGATAAGACATGACACAGTCTTCTATAAAAGTATAAAAAGAGTTTACTCATTCACATTCTGTTCACAGTTGGATCCCAGAAGGCAGACTTAGCTTAGAAAAGTAACATACACCTGGAAACTATCTCATAAGGAGACAGTCCCTTTGTTGCTTCTTCGACGAAAGTAGTCATAGAGAGAGAAATGGCGGACAGTCCTATATTTTTGTTACCTGCACAGGTGAGGCCATGCCCACCTCTAGTCACATGCAGAGGAAGTCTGTCCCAGACAGGAGATACAGGAATTTCCAACTGGCTGGTCCAGACATCCCCTTTTATGTCCACTCTAGGGATGTTGTACAGTGGTACCTTGGCTTACAGATGCTTCAGGTTACAGACTCCGCTAACCCAGAAAAGTACCTTGGGTTAAGAACTTTGCTTCAGGATGAGAACAGAAATTGCGCAGCAGCGGCGCAGCAGCAGCGGGAAGCCACGTTAGCTAAAGTGGTGCTTCAGGTTAAGAACAGTTTCAGGTTAAGAATGGACCTCCAGAACAAATTAAGTTCTTAACCTGAAGTACCACTGTACTTGACTGCTCTTGTGTTTCACATCCCACAAAAATAAAAACCCAAAGAGCTCCCCCTAAGGGACCCTTCCGTTCTGTGTTTCTCACCTGAATTAAGCACATTAAATAGATTTGTGTAGATCTGTTCATACTGATGTAGCTACTGATATAATCTGTGTCTGGAGGGGTCTTGCTCGGGTTGCCATGGGGTGCCCTGGGGTGTTGTACATGGCGGCTCCTTAGTAATCTGCACTGATTCCCAGCCATGATGGGCACATCGGCTCCCGGCTCCGATTTCAATCTGCCAGCGTTGCTGATCTCGCAGTGCTCCCGCGGTGACATTTTCGGAGGGCACAATAGCACAGCATCAATCACAGCTGGGGAACAAACAACAGCAGCTCCACGCAAAGGCAAAAGGTCGGGGCAGGCGTAGACGTAAGAAAATGCCCTCTCCAGCTGTGGGGGGAGCCGCCCCCCCACCCATGCAATGCCCTCTCCTTTGTGCATGGAATGCGTTCCAATTTGTTTAGTCCCTCTCAATCTTTCTCTTTGATGCCTGTCAGCTTTACTGCTATCCTTCTCAAAAGAGACAGCAGCAGCTGTCAGATTTTTTTATTTTTTTTGGGGGGGGGGAATCAGCTTGTAGAATCACAGCATTCTAGAGTTGGAAGGGACCCCTGAGGGTCATCTAGTCCAACCCGCTACAATGCGAGAACCACAGCTAAAAGTATCCCTGCCAGATGGCCACCCAACCTTCGCTTAAAAACCTCCGAGGAAGGAGAGTCCATCACCTCCTGAGGGAGTCCACTCCTCTGTCTAACAGCTCTTGTCACCAGAAGGTTCTTCCTAATGCTTGTCTGAAATCTCCTTCCTCGTCATAGAATCATAGAGTTGGAAGAGACCACAAGGGCCATCAAGTCCAACCCCCTGCCAAGCAGGAAACACCATCAGAGCACTCCTGACATATGGTTGTCAAGCCTCTGCTTAAAGACCTCCAAAGAAGGAGACTCCACCACACTCCTTGGCAGCAAATCCCACTGTTGAACAGCTCTTACTGTCAGGAAGTTCTTCCTCATGTTTGGGTGGAATCTTCTTTCTTGTAGTTTGGATCCATTGCTCCGTGTCCACTTCTCTGGAGCAGCAGAAAACAACCTTTCTCCCTCCTCTATGTGACATCCTTTTATATATTTGAACATGGCTATCATATCACCCCTTAACCTCCTCTTCTCCAGGCTAAACATGCCCAGCTCCCTTAGCCGTTCCTCATAAGGCATCGTTTCCAGGCCTTTGACCATTTTGGTTACCCTCCTCTGGACACGTTTTCACTTGTACTGCTCTCAAGCCAGGTGTCACCCATCTTGTATTTGTGCCTCTCATTTTTTTTTTGCCCAAGTGCAATACTTTACATTTCTCCCTGTTAAAATTCATCTTGTTTGTTTTGGCCCAGTTCTCTAATCTGTCAAGGTCGTTTTGAAGTGTGATCCTGTCCTCTGGGGTGTTAGCCACCCCTCCCAGTTTGGTGTCATCTGCAAATTTGATCAGGATGCTCTTGAGTCCATCACCCAAGTCGTTGATAAAGATGTTGAATAAGACCGGGCCCAAGACAGAACCCTGTGGCACCCCACTAGTCACTCTTCTCCAGGATGAAGAGGAACCATTGATGAGCACCCTCTGGGTTCGGTCAGTCAGCCAGTTACAAATCCACTGAGTGGTAGCATAGTCAAGACCGCATTTTACCAGCTTCTTTACAAGAATATCATGGGGCACCTTGTCAAATGCCTTGCTGAAATCAAGGTAGGCTACATCCACTGCGTTCCCTTCATCTACCAGGCTTGTAATTCTGTCAAAAAACGAGATCAGGTTAGTCTGACATGACTTATTTTTCAGAAATCCATGCTGACTATTGGTGATCACAGCATTCCTTTCTAGGTGCTCACAGATTGTTTGCTTAATGATCTGCTCCAGAATCTTCCCTGGTATTGATGTCAGATTGACTGGGCGGTAATTATTTGGGTCCTCTCTTTTCCCCTTTTTGAAAATAGGGACAACATTTGCCCTCCTCCAGTCTGCCGGGACTTCGCCTGTTCTCCAGGAATTCTCAAAGATGACTGCCAGTGGTTCTGAGATCACATCTGCCAGTTCTTTTAATACTCTTGGGTGCAGTTCATCTGGCCCTGGAGACTTGAATACATCTAAACTAGTCAAGTATTCTTGTACCATCTCCTTAGTTATTCTGGGCTGTGTTTCCTCTGCTGAATCATTTGCTCCAAATTCTTCAGGTCGGGCATTGTTTTCTTTATCGGAGAAGACTGAGGCAAAGAAGGCATTGAGGAGTTCAGCCCTTTCTGTGTCCCCTGTTTGCATTTCACCATCTTCTCCTCTGAGTGACCCCACTGTTTCTTTGTTCTTCCTTTTGCTACGAACATACCCATAAAAGCCTTTTTTGTTGCTTTTAACCTCTCTAGCAAGCCTGAGTTCATTCTGTGCTTTAGCTTTTCTGACTTTGTGTCTACACGTGCTGGCTATTTGTTTGAATTCCTCTTTGGTGGTTTCCCCCCTTTTCCATTTTTTGTACACATCCTTTTTTAATCTTAACTCAGTTAAAAGTTCTTTAGATAGCCACCCTGGCTTTTTTAGGCACCTTCCATGTTTCCGTCTCATTGGTATTGCCTGAAGTTGTGCTTTTACTATCTCCCTCTTAACAAACTCCCGGCCATCATGAACTCCCTTTCCTTTTAGTATTACTGTCCATGGGATCTCACCCGGCACTTCCCTAAGTTTTATGAAGTCGGCTTTCTTAAAGTCAAGAAATTGAGTCCTAGTATGCTTGGCTGCTCCTTTCCGCTGTATAGTAAACTTCAGAAGAGCATGATCACTCGCGCCTAATGATCCTTCCACTTCTACCCCACTAACCAGGTCATCAACATTGGTTAGGACCAGATCTAAAATGGCTGTTCCTCTTGTTGCTTCTCCCACTTTCTGGACAATGAAGTTGTCTGCAAGAAGCCACTGGGTTCAGGTCCTTCCCTGTGGAGTAGCAGGAAGCAAGCCTCCTCCGTCCAACAGCCTTTCAGATATTTGAAGATGGCTATCAACGCGGGTGGCGCTGTGGGTTAAACCACAGAGCCTAGGGCTTGCCAGTCGGAAGGTCGGTGGTTCGAATCCCTGCGATGGGGTGAGCTCCCGTTTCTCGGTCCCTGCTCCTGCCCACCTAGCAGTTCGAAAGCACGTCAAAGTGCAAGTAGATAAATAGGTACTGCTCTGGCGGGAAGGTAAACGGCGTTTCTGTGTGCTGCTCTGGTTCGCCAGAAGTGGCTTAGTCATGCTGGCCACATGACCCGGAAGCTGTATGCCAGCTCCCTCGGCCAGTAAAGCGAGATGAGTGCCACAACCCCAGAGTCGGCCACGACTGGACCTAATGGTCAGGGGTCCCTTTACCTTTATCAGGTCCCCTCTCTGTCTTCACATACACCCTCAATAAGGCTCAGTTTCCAGACCCCTGATCCTCTTGGTCGCCCTCCTCTGCCCACCTTCCAGCTTGTCAATATCCTTCTTCAACTGGGGTTCCCAGAAGTAAACACAGGATTCCAGGTGGCATCTGAGCAAGGCAGAATAGAGCGGGGCTCTTATTGTCCTTGACCTTGAACCCATTGAAGTTCCCATGGGCAGCTTAAGAGTATAAGAATAGCTTGCTGGGTCAGACCAGTGGCCCAACTAGTCCAGCATCCTGCTCTCACAGGGGCCCCCAGGTGCCTCAATGGGGAAGCGAGCAGTAGCTCAAGAGCATCTCTCCTCTCTTGGGGCTTCCATAAGGTGGTAAACCCCTGCAGAAGTGAGTCACACAGTTTGACCCGGTACTGTGTAAAGAAGCATTTCATTTTATCTCCCCTAAATCTTCAGCTACATTGGATGTCCATGAAAGAGAGAGAGAGAGAGATAGAGAGAGAGCGCAGTCCTGGATTTACGTATAAGCGAAACAAGCTATAGCTTAGGGCCCCACTCCCTTGGGGGCCCTAAAAAAAATTAAAGGAAAAAAAACCTGTATGTACATTTCGAAAATATAAGATTTATAAGAATATTAGGGGTCAGCAACCTTTCCCAGCCGTGGGCCAGTCCACCGTCCCTCAGACCTTGTGGGGGGGCGTGACCATATGGGGGGGGGGGAATGAACAAATTCCTATGCCGCACAAATAACCCAGGGATGCATTCTACTCAAGTCATAACACGCTGGTTCCCGGACAGGCTGCGGGCCGGATTTAGAAGGCGAATGGGCCGCATCTGGCCCCTGGGCCTTAGTTTGCCTGCTCCTGATCTATATGGTTTACTCATTTCTATATATAGGTTGCTGACATTCTCCATGCATTTCAGTTCAACAATTACTTTAATAAAATACATATTTTGTTATGTGCAAATGGCTTGAGATACCTATTAGATCCGTGAATTATCATATAGCATATATTCAACACAAGAAACAGTGACAATTGGGTTTTGACAAAGGACAGCTAGACATATAAAGGGCCCCGTTACCTTCAGCAACTTAGGGCCTCATCAAACCTAAATCCGGCCCTGAGAGAGAGAGAAGAGAAGATCCCAACTGGTGATCTGGGTCACTTGACCTTTGCTGCAGTACCCTGTCTGGCCATCGGTCGTGGGGGCACTGCAGTGTGGGTTCTCCCAGGTCTCAGAATCACAGTCCGCTCTAGAAGCAATTTCCCTCCTGTCCAAGAAAACACAGATATCATTGATGTGCTCAAAGCCATTGAATGTTGCTTCCCAGACTGGATCCAGCCAAGTCCCCCCACCCATTGTGCCTGCTGGTTTCAGTAGAAGCCCCTCGAGAGATATTTTTGTCCCGTACTCTATTAAACCATTCTGCAATCCTTTAAGCAGGGCAGGAAAGAGAGAGCCCTCTCTGCCCTCTTGTGGGTCAGAGTGAGGCCACCTCTGAAAAGTCGATCTCCATTAGCGCACTTTGCCTGCGTTAGTCCATTCCTTGCAAAATGGTGGTGTGGTTTTTTTTACCTTTAATATCAGTAATTTAGATAGCTGGCATTCAAGGGTTTCGCAAATTGCCCCTTTTGAAAATATATCTCAATGACTAAATGTCTCCAGAGAGCAGGGCTTGAACGACTGGGTTTTTCTTTTTTAATGGCATGGATTCATTTCTTATACAGTAGCAAAATGAGGCACACGGTCACTCAGTGTCCGCAGCAGAAGCAAATGCCTGGCTCATTTCAGACCACATAGAACCTTTATTCACAATAATGAACTCACAGGTGGATAATGCTTCCATTTTTATATTTCTTTATTGTTTGAGAAGGGAATCTTTGTACAAGTTAATACTCTATGCTGCGCACTGTCTTTCGACTTTTGTCCTTCCCAGCTCTGACGCTTTATGGCTGAAATGTCTGATTCTTTGTTTTCTTTCTTTTTGATAGGTTTTTGTTGTTAACAAATCAAGATTTTTTCAAAGATCGTTTTGCTAGGGATCTGCATGCGCACCTTCAGCATCTCAAAGCAGGGATGTTCTCCTCCAGTCACTCCCCAGCTAAATAGTCACTCCTAGTGCAGAGAGGAAGAGGACAGCAGAAAAGACTGAGCGCTACACTCCAAATATTTAAATAATAATAATAATTTTATTATTTATACCCTGCCCATTTGGCTGGGTTTCCCCAGCCACTCTGGGTGAATCCCAACAGAATATTAAAAACACGATAAAACATCAAACGTTAAAAATTTCCCTAAACAGTGCTGCCTTCAGATGTCTTCTAAAAGTCAGATAGTTGTTTATTTCCTTGACATCTGATGGGAGGGCGTTCCATGTGGCATGCGCCACCACAGAGAAGGCCCTCTGCCTGGTTCCCTGTAACCTCGCTTCTCGCAGGGAGGGAACCGCCAGAAGATCTTCGGAGCTGGACCTCAGTGTCCAGGTTGAACAATGGGGGTGGAGACGCTCCTTCAGGTATACTGGACCGAGGCCGTTTAGGGCTTTCAAGGTCAACACCAATACTTCGAATTGTGCTCGGAAATGTACTGGGAGCCAATGTAGGTCTTTCAAGACCGGTGTTATGTGGTCTTGGCGGCCGCTCCCAGTCACCAGTCTAGCTGCCGCATTCTGGATTAGTTGTAGTTTCCGGGTCACCTTCAAAGGTAGCCCCACGTAGAGTGCATTGCAGGAGTCCAAGCAAGAGATAACCAGAGCATGCACCACTCTGGTGAGACAGTCCACAGGCAGGGAGGGTCTCATCCTGCATACCAGATGGAGCTGGTAAACAGCTGCCCTTGACACAGAATAAAGTGTGCCCACCCCCAACAATCCTGGGAACTGTAGCACTGGTGGGTAAACTAGAGTTCCCATTATTCTTTGCAGGGCTGTTTTCATAGAATCATAGAATCATAGAGTTGGAAGAGACCACAAGGGCCATCGAGTCCAACCCCCTGCCAAGCAGGAAACACCATCAGAGCACTCCTGACATATGGTTGTCAAGCCTCTGCTTAAAGACCTCCAAAGAGGTCAATATGCAGCCAATATGGTGCAGTGGTCAGAGAACCTGGGAGTCCAGCCATGCATCTCACTGGGTGGGCCAGTCATGGCCTTGCCGCCTCGCCTACCTCACAGGGCTGTTGTGGGTGTTAAATGAGGATGGAGGGGGGCGGGGAAGGATAACACACACTACCTTGAGCTCCCTGGAGGAAAGACGAAATATGAGCGCAATGCATCAACAACCTCCAAACCCAGCAAAGTGACAGATCTGTTTCTACTCTCTATCATTGTGGGTTGGCATGGCTGTTTCTCCTGGTCCTCTGTGATCCCACCTCTCAGTTCCTGTTCATCACTGGCAGATGCTAACCGAGAGAGTTAGCATTATGGACTCAAAAACTTTTATGTTGCCCGTAAGAATCTCGTGTGCTGCTGCGACACCATCAATCACACTCTCTGTGGCTGAAATGCCACAGCCAGTGAGAGGATCTCTGGTAGAAGCCAAAGATGCTGATTTGGGGACATTGTGAGCAAAGAGAAATAAAGCCGAACCAAACAGCAATCCTCCACCCCTTTCTTTTTTAGTTCCTGCAGGCTCTCGGTGCTTATAAACTAGAGAGGGGAAAAAGAAAAGGAGAAATAAGAAGTCAGTACTGGAAAATGAAAAGTAATAACTATCCTCCGCAAGCTAGAGGCAGGCAGAGGTTGTTCCTTGGTTTCCGATTCGTAATTCCAAGCCGATCCTCAGTCATGTTTAGGGATGGAGGAGAAATTCAAGGGCCATAGCGCAGCGGCAGAGCATTCGCCTTGCATGCAAAACGGTTCTGGGTTCAGTTCCCAACGGCATCTGCGAGAGACTCTCTATCTGAAACTGTGTGAAGCTGCTACCAGTCAGTGCAGGCACTACTGAGTTAGATGGGGCAGTAGGTCTGGCTCCGCATAGGGCAGCTTCCGCTGTTTTGAGTTTGCATTTGCTAAATACAATAGTTTTATTTCATTTATTTGTTCCCTGCATGGAAGTGGAGATTGTGGTTAATACAGTGTAATTCTGTCCATCAGGGCTAAGGGGGATCTGTGATGGGAGTGTCTCTGGAGGCATTTTCTAACAGTTTCCTTTTAGAGGGGAATGTTGTGCTTTGGGATCAAACCCCAGGGTGGCCTTTCTGTGGACAGCAGGATTCAGCAAGAGGTTGTCATCCACTTGTGGGGACTGATAACAAGGCCCCGAACCAGTGTTGGCAACACTGATGAACTCAGATCCGCTTCTGGGACAGCATAGGCTGAGCGTCATAGCCAGGGACTGGGCAAACACTCCATCATATTTGGATAAGGCAGCACAGCAATTTCGTATTTACCCACTGCCTTGCAGGACATCTTCTGGAGAGGAGAGGCCAAGGAATAAAATCAACATAAATGCAGAGCGGGGTCCCTGAGACTTGATTCTGTACTTGATTCTGACTATGCCTCCTGATGCTCATGGAAGTCTGGTTTGGTCAGAATTGAGTACAGTGGTACCTAGGTTTACGAAAAGTCCTGTTTGCGAAAGATTTGGTTTACGAACTCTGCAAAACCGGAAGTAGTGTCCCGGTTTGCAAACTTTACCTCGGTCTAAGAACGGAATCCGAACGGTGGAAGGGCACCAGCGGTGGGAGGCCTCATCAGGGAGCGCATGCCTCGGTTTAAGAATGGTTTCGGTTTAAGAACGGACTTCCGAAATGGATTAAGTCCATAAAACCAAGTACCACAGTACAGTCAAACCTCAGCTGTAGAACGTAATCCATTCCAGAATACCGTTTGACTTCTGAAACGTTTGACAACCGAAAACTGAAAGCGGAAGCCTTGATACAATAGGGAATCTCAAAACAGAAGCCAGGTAGCACGTTCGGTTTCCAAAAATCATTCGGAAACTGGAGCAGTTATTTCTGGGTTTTCAGCTTTGGGAATCAAGTCATGACTGTATACACTTCCAGGTAAAGGTAAAGGGACCCCTGACTGTTAAGTCCAGTCGTGTCCGACTCTGGGGTTCCAGCGCTCATCTCGCTTTATTGGCCGAGGGAGCCGGCGTACAACTTCCGGGTCATGTGGCCAGCATGACTTAAGCCGCTTCTGGCGAACCAGAGCAGCACACGGAAACACCGTTTACTTTCCCGCCAGAGCGGTACCTGTTTGTCTACTTGCACTTTGACGTGCTTTCGAACTGCTAGGTTGGCAGGAGCAGGGACTGAGCAACAGGAGCTTACCCAATCGCGGGGATTTGAACTGCCAACCTTCTGATCGGCAAGTCCTAGGCTCTGTGGTTTAACCCACAGCGCCACTCATGTTCTGTGTTCTTCTGATTAAAGTTAAAGGTAAAAGGACCCCTGAGCATTAGGTCCAGTTGTGGCTGACTCCGCTCATCTCGCTTTATTGGCCGAGGGAGCCGGCGTACAGCTTCCGGGTCATGTGGCCAGCAGGACTAAGCCGCTTCTGGCGAACCAGAGCAGCACACGGAAATGCCGTTCACCTTCCCGCCACAGCAGTACCTATTTATCTACTTGCACTTTGACGTGTTTTTGAACTGCTAGGTTGGCAGGAGGAGGAACCAAGCAACGGGAGCTCACCCCGTCACGGGGATTCGAACCACCGACCTTCTGATCGATAATCCTAGGCTCAGTGGTTTAGACCACAGCGCCACCCGTGTCCCATACACTTCCAGACTTAACGCTAAATACATTCCTTTTGGCCAATGAGCCACCACAGCTGCTGGAGGGCCGTGAAAATGTGTGTCCCAGGCTTTTTAGACTCGTCTTCCGATGTACTATGTGAAAACAAAGAGATGCATTGGTTGCCAGATCAGAAATATCTTGGCTTTGTTTTAAGCTCTCCCATCCCATTATAGTCACTGCTTCTCAGGCTAACCTACCTCACAGGGTCGTTGTGGGGATTAAATTGGTGGGGGAGAAGAACCATAGACTCCACCTGGAGCTTCTTGGTTAAAAAAGCAGGATAGAGGTGCAATAAATGAATAATTCTTAAAAATAATAAAGAATGGATGGATCTTTGAACCGGCAGGGCATTTCTCCTGTGCTAAAGCTCCTGCTGTTTCCCCCTTTCTCCCAGGATGCCTTGCTGAGCCTGGGCTCTGTCATTGATGTCTCCAGCCTCCGGGAAGTCATCAAAGATGCCATCGCCTCGGTGCTCCCCAAAGTGGTAAGTAGAGCAGTCAGTTTTTATTTTAGGAGAGGGGGTGGCCCTGAGGACGGGCAGCTTCTTTCCCATTCCAGCTTAATCTGTGCAGCTGAAATGGCCAGAGGGAGGAGGGGGCTCCCTTTTGACAGAAATTGAGTTTTCAGGTGTAGGTCCCAGTCTGCTTTGAAGCATCTATGGAGGTTATGTCTGCAGATCTTTGGAGATTCTGAACCACAGAACTTCATTTACTTGCCTTCATGTTCCTGGCTAGAATGCCAGAAACTACCTTCTACTCGGTTATGTTTAGATCCACTTTCTTCAGTATTGTTGTGGGTTTGGAGGGGGTCAGCCTGGGTGATGCCCCAAGCCCCCTTGCAGGTCTTGGGTCCTGTACCCAGTGGGTGTTAGCATCTAAGAGAGGATGAGATTGCTGAACTGGTCAGACAGGTTTTTGGGGGAGACAATGGCCTTAGCTGGTCACCTAATAATAATAATAATAATAAATTTTATTTATATCCCGCCCTCCCCAGCCGAAGCCGGGCTCAGGGCGGCTACCAGCAATAAAACAGTACAAAAGTACAGCACAAACAACACTCTAAAACCATTCATTATAAAATTAATTCAAATCAAGCCACTGGCAACCATTGGGCCAGAGCTCCGCAAAGATTGCCGAGGGAGGGAGTCAGGCTGTGCCCTGGCCAAAGGCCTGGTGGAACAGCTCTGTCTTGCAGGCCCTGCGGAAAGATGTCAAGTCCTGCAGGGCCCTTGTCTCTTGTGACAGAGCATTCCACCAGGTTGGAGCCACAGCCGAAAAAGCCCTGGCTCTAGTTGAGGCCAGCCTAACTTCTCTGTGGCCTGGGACCTTCAAGATGTTTTTATTTGAAGACCGTAAGTTTCTCTGTGGGACATACCAGGAGAGGCGGTCCCGTAGGTACGAGGGTGCTAGGCCGTATAGGGCTTTAAAGGTTAAAACCAGCACCTTAAACCTGATCCTGTACTCCGCCGGGAGCCAGTGCAGCTGGTATAGCACTGGGTGAATATGATCTCGCAGCGAAGACCCCGTAAGGAGTCTCGCTGCGACATTCTGCACCCGCTGGAGTTTCTGGGTCAGTCTCAAGGGCAGCCCCATGTAGAGTGAGTTACAATAATCCAGTCTGGAGGTGACCATCGTGTGGATCACAGTGGCTAGGTCAGGGCGAGAGAGGTAAGGAGCCAACTGCTTAGCTTGGCAAAGATGGAAAAATGCCACCTTTGTTATAGCTGCAATCTGCGCCTCCCTGGAAAGGGAGGTGTCGAAGATTACACCCAAACTCTTAACGGACGGTGCTGGCACTAATTGCGCCCCCGCAAGAGATGGGAGTTGCCCCCCTAATCCCATATCGCCCCGTCCCAGCCACAGGACCTCTGTCTTCGAAGGATTTAACTTCAACCGGCTCCCACGTAACCATCCAGCTACAGCTTCCAAACATCTGGTCAGTGTGTCTGGGGCCGAGTCAGGATGGCCATCCATCAACAGATAGAGTTGGGTGTCATCGGCATACTGATGGCAACCCAGCCCAAAACTCTGGACAAGCTGGGCGAGGGGGCGCATAAAGATGTTGAAAAGCATCGGGGAGAGTATCGCACCCTGGGGCACTCCACACACCAAGGAGTGGCGCGATGACAATTCCCCCCCAAGCGCCACCCTCTGTTCCCGACCAGAGAGAAACAAGCGCAGCCATTGAAGGACTGTGCCCTGAATCCCCACATCGGCAAGACGGTGGTCCAGGAGTTCGTGATTGACCATGTCGAAGGCTGCTGACAGATCTAGAAGAATCAGCAGCCCCGACCCGCCTCGATCCAGTTGCCTGCGGAGATCATCTGTTAGGGCGACCAGAGCCATCTCGGTCCCATGACCAGCGTGGAAGCTGGATTGGAATGGATCCAGAGTCGATGTTTCATCCAGAAACCCACCAAGTTGTTCAGCAACCGCTCTCTCAATCACCTTACCCAGGAATGGAATATTCAAAACCGGGCGGTAATTGGATAGATCTAAAGGATCTAATGATGTTTTCTTTAAGAGCGGACGCACCACTGCCTCCTTCAGTTCCCCTCGGAATATCTCGGTGCCAAGGGACAAATTGATGATATCCCCCAGGGGGGCCCGCACCTCATCTGGACACGCTCTAATCAGCCAAGACGGGCACGGGTCAAGAGGACAGGTGGTGGGCTTTCCAGCTCGGAGGAGTCTATCCACATTGGCTGGGGATATCTGGTCGAAGTGGTCCAATACTGGACCCGAGGACAGTCGAGGGGCCTCCAGTTCCTTTATTGTATCCAAATTGGCAGGAAGGTCATGGCGGAGCAACAAGACCTTCTCCGCAAAAAAGCTCGTAAATGCCTCACAGCTGTGTGTCAAATTGTTATTTAAATTTGGCTGTCCCTCAAGGGACATTAAAGACCTGATTATACTAAATAATTGCGCCGGGCGAGAGCTAGCGGATGCAATGGAGGCTGAGAAGTAGGACTTCTTAGCGGCCTTCACTGCCATCTCGTAGGTTTTCATAAAAGCCCTATAAGATGTTCTTGAGGCTCCGTCACGGGCACCCCGCCATACTCGCTCTAGCCGTCTGAGGTCCCGCTTCATTTTCCGGAGCTCCTCGGTAAACCAGGGAGCCCGGTTTCTGCGGGGTCGCAGAGGGCGCTTAGGTGCGATCTCATCGATGGCTGCCAGGAGCTGGGTATTCCAGCCCTCAACAAGCTCAGTCAATGAGTCGCCAGGGGGAGCAAGGTCCCGCAAGGCTTGACGGAATCTATCAGGGTCCATCAGCCTCTGTGGGCGAGCCCAAATTGGCTGGCCACCTAAGCAGGGTGGTGGTGGAAAATCAATCCTGGCTTTCAGAGCGTAGTGATCCGACCATGGCACCTTCATCAAAGGAGACATGATCACATCTATACCTACGCCAAAGATCAAATCCAGCGTGTGGCCTGCTTGATGTGTGGGGCCCGAAACAAACTGGGAGAGCCCTAGTGTCGCCATGGAGGACACCAGGTCCAGAGCCTGTGAGGAGGGAGTGGCATCAGCATGGATGTTGAAGTGTCCTCATCAACATCCAAAAGAATGAGCTAGGTTGCAAAAGCTACAGCTAAGGAATGGTGCCCTCCAGGCTGGTGTGTGTGTGTGTGTGTGTGTGTGTGTGTGTGTGTGTGCTTTCTTCCACCCCACTCACTTGCCTGCTAAGTAGGAGAACTATAGTGGGAAATATGTGTGAGTGGAGCTTGAAAGCAGGCTGGGAGCTGGACGCAGAGACCTGCTTGCTCTGTGCTGGATCCAAAGATCTGACTAATGCAGAGCCAAGATCTATTGGGGTGTCAATGCTGGGAACGCCTTCATCTTATGCTCTGGTTGTGTGTGTGTGTGTGTGTAAATAAATCCAGATATCCTAAAGACACCACAGTCTCTGTTGACCTTCATTCCAAGGAAACCTAACACCAGGGCAAGCTCCTGGAAGCCCTGGAATTTCTCACTGCTTGGAGACTGGGGTGGCAAACAACAGCATTGTCTGCTGGGATGGACAGCTGCTTTCTCAACACCAGAGGGCTTTGCTATCCTGCTACCCGAGATCCTTTCAGTTGGGGGTGTCGAGATTTGAACCTGGGACCTTCGAAACAAACCTGGCATTCCCTTTGCCACTGACCTGCAGCTCCTCCTCTTCCTCCTCTTCTTGTTCCCTCTCCTCAATAAGGGCCAGCAGCTTAATCAGCTGAAATGTGTGTTGATTAATTGGTGGGGGCCAATTTTATTCTGCAGGGCTTTTGGTTAAGGGCACACCTGTCTTTCATGATTCTAGATTCAGGTAGGTAGCCATGTTGGTCTGATGCAGTCGATATAAATAAAAATAAATAAAAAATTGTCCAGTAGCACCTTAGAGACCACCTAAGTTTGTTCTATGGGACGCAGGTGGCGCTGTGGGTTAAAGCCTCAGCGCCTAGGACTTGCCGATCGAAAGGTCGGCGGTTCGAATCCCTGCAGCGGGGTGCGCTCCCGCTGCTCGGTCCCAGCGCCTGCCAACCTAGCAGTTCGAAAGCACCTCCGGGTGCAAGTAGATAAATAGGGACCGCTTACCAGCGGGAAGGTAAACGGCGTTTCCGTGTGCGGCTCTGGCTTGCCAGAGCAGCGATGTCACGCTGGCCACGTGACCCGGAAGTGTCTCCGGACAGCGCTGGCCCTTGGCCTCTTAAGTGAGATGGGCGCACAACCCCAGAGTCTGTCAAGACTGGCCCGTACGGGCAGGGGTACCTTTACCTTTACCTTTTAAGTTTGTTCTGGGTATAAGTGTGCATGCGCATGAAAGCTTATACCGAGAACAAAGTTAGTTGGTCTCTAAGGTGCTACTGGACAATTTTTTATTTATTTCGACCTGTCTTTCCATTTCAATTCAGGTGTGTTTCCATAGCAGGTAATGGAGGGGGGGTAGTTTTAGAGATACCGTATCTCCTCCTTTAAGCAATAAGTGGTAGCTTTTGTGTTTAAAATTTTAAGTAATATCTCACATATCTACATCTGAAAAAGATGCTTCCGTTGACTGTTTAGAAACATGCATATTAAATCTCAGATGATAAATGCACTAATATTCTTGGGAATGATTGACAACCCGGCTGTTCACCCATGATGAAAGTAAAAAAAATTAGTCACGGCGTTTTCATATTTGCATTTTGTCAAGTTCCAAGACACTTCCCGTGGCTAGACTGTGAGGCTAGAAAAAAGAGCCAGAAAAACACTGTTCTCCCTCTCTTTTGAGTGTGGCACCTCTTGGAAGATCTGGCTGCGTGACCTTAGAGCTGGATTCATAAGCAGCTCAGGTTCAGCAGAGTGCAAGCTGTGAGGCTGTGCTTTGATCCAGCAGCTCCTTGGGGATTACTCAGGTCCCGGAGTTCAGCTGGCCAGTTCAAAGCAAAGCACTGCTGCATGGCTGCTCAGGTTTTTCCTGAGCTAATGTGTGCCACACTAGGGCGAAACTGCTCAGGTTGTCTTGCAAAGCAATCGACTACCAAAGGAAGATGCAGTTCAATGAGTCTCACCTGTTCCTAAAACCTGCACATGGCAGCTTGCCATGGGTCCGAAGCCAACCCATGCCTATTACAGTGGACGCTCGGATTGCGAATGTGATCCGTCCAGGATGCATGTTCGCAACCCACAGCATTCGCAACCCACAGCAGTGCAACTGTGCACATGCAGGTTGCAATTCAGTGCTTCTGTGCATGTGCAAAGTGCAATTTAGTGCTTCTGCGCATGCGTGACTGCCGAAACCCGTTCTGGTACTTCTGGGTTTTGGCGCATCTGTAACCCGAAAAAAACACAACCTGAAGCATCTGTAACCCGAGGTATGACTGTACAGTGGTACCTCGGGTTACAGACGCTTCAGGTTACATACACTTCAGGTTACAGACTCCGCTAACCCAGAAATATTACCTCGGGTTAAGAACTTTGCTTCAGGATGAGAACAGAAATCATGCTCCAGTGGCACGGCAGCAGGAGGCCCCATTAGCTAAAGTGGTGCTTCAGGTTAAGAACAGTTTCAGGTTAAGTATGGACCTCCAGAAAAAATTAAGTACTTAACCCGAGGTACCACTGTATTATTATTGTTTTTGTTGTTATTGTTGTTGTTGTTGTTATCCCACTGTTTCCCCCTTCTTGGCTCCCTCCTCCTCTCCTCCTTGTCTGCTTCATCCCCTGCGTTTTGCTGCAACAGCCATGCTTGATAAGGCACAACCCAGGTTTCCAGTGTGGTGTAATGGTTAAGAGCGGTGGACTCATAATCTGGTGAACCGGGTTCGCTTCCCCGCTCCTCCACATGCAGCTGCTGGGTGACCTTGGACCAGTCACATTTCTCTGAAGTCTCTCAGCCTCATGCACCTCACAGAGTGTTTGTTGTGGGGGAGGAAGAGAAAGCAGATTGTGAGACGCTTTGAGGTAGTAGTAGTAGTAGTAATAATAATAATAATAATAATAATAATAATAATTTATACCCCACCCATCTGGCTGGGTTTCCCCAGCCACTCTGGGCAGCTTCCAACAAAACACTAAAATACAATGACCTATTAAACATTAAAAGCTTCCCTAAACAGGGCTGCCTTCAGATGTCTTCTAAAAGTTTGGTAGTTATTTTTTTCTCTTTGACATCTGATGGGAGGGCGTTCCACAGGGAGGGCGCCACTACCGAGAAGGCCCTCTGCCTGGTTCCCTGTAACTTGGCTTCTCGCAGCGAGGGAACCGCCAGAAGGCCCTCAGCGTTGGACCTCAGTGTCTGGGCAGAACGATGGGGGTGGAGACGCTCCTTCAGGTATTCTAGACCGAGGCCCCCACCCACCCCTGTAGAAGTTTATTCCCCACCTGTTCCTGGACTAGATCTTTCCTGGGAAGGGGCCATTTCGTGGTCCTCCTCAGGTGCCAAAATGTCTTGGGCCAGCCCTGCTCTAAATGCAGATGGATGAACTGCAGGATAGATGGGGAGACAGACCTGGTGTAAGACTGTTTCCTGCATCTTCCGAATGCCAGACATAAAAGCAAAGGTCACCTTGGAAACGTCCCGAAGTGACGGCGTGGGTATGTGCTTGTACCACTTTAAATCCATCCCCGTCCTCTGCCTCGTGGGCATGTTGCTTTGATGTGCTGTTAGCCATTTCAGAACATGAAATCATTCTTTCTGACATTTGCTAATCGCCCGCGCGCTCCCTCCCTCTTTCCCCGATAGCGCAGCGCTCAACAATGCCAAATCCCTGCTGCGTCTCCAAACTATTGTGTTCCTAATCTCCTGGCATTACAGCATTAATGCCGCAGGATAATAATAACACCTTGCGCAGGCCCCCCTCCCCCTCAGAGAGTCTATTAGTGCTTAATCTCAGCTATGAGCTCCTCCAGAAGGCGGCACGGGCAACCGCGCTGCGGCTGTACCGGCGCTGCTCCCTTAGAAAGATAAGAGGAGCCTGCCGGATCAGGCCCATGGGAGTCCATTGAGTCCAGTATCCTGCTCTCACAGTGGCCGGCCAGATACGTGTTGGAAATCAGCAGGCAGGATTCGAACACAAGAGCCCTTTGAGGTTTCCAGCAACTTATTCAGGAGCTTTGCTGCCTCCAACTGTGGGGGAAGAGGAGAACCATTGGGACTAGTAGCCGTCAATAGTTCATTGCCTCCTTCGGAAAGGAGTTCCACAGTTGAACTGTGCACTGCATGAAGGAAGACTTCCTTTTATCCGTCCTAAATCTTCAACATCCAGCTTCATTTGAGGTCCACAAGCTCTGGCAGTAAGAGAGAGAGAGAGACAGAGTGAGAGAGAATCTCTCTTTTTTTAAAAAAAATAATATTTATTCAAGTTTTAAAGGTTACAAAAAGAAAAAAGAGAAAAAAGAAAAATTAAAAAATAAAAAAATACAATCAATTAAAAAAAAGAACAAATCGAACCTTTACATAGCTTTCTTTCCTTTACTTATTTCCTTGACCTCCTCACACCTCCCATTTTTGTATTCTAATTCAAATTGTTATTTCAGCAAATCGTTCCAACCTTGTTTTTATCTTAATAATTTGTCTTAATATACTATAATTTTACGTTCTCTCTTTCATCAATTCATTTTTACTTAATCCTTTATGTCATTTCTGCCAAAACAACATACTTTTCTTTTTCCAACATCTTTCTAACAATCCTTAAATTTACAATATTTTTGAAGATAAGCTTTAATTTTTTTCCAATCTTCTTCCACCGACTCTTCTCCTTGGTCCTGGATTCTGCCAGTCATCTCAGCCAGCAGAGTGAGAGAGAATCTCTATCCGCTTTCACCATGCAGTGCATGATTTTTTAAAACTGATCTCCTGCTTGCCTTTTCTCTAAGCTCAAAAGTCCTAAACATTGCAGCCTTTTTTTGTGGGATAGTTGCTCCATCCCCTGGATCATTTCGGTGGCCCTTGTCTGAACCTTTTATAACTCTGCATTGCTTCCCTGGTTGTGCAGGAGTCATGCTGTAGAGGATGCTAACTAGATGGGCCATTGGCCTGATCCGGCAGGCTCACCTTTTGTCCCTATGTTCTTTTCTAGGTGCCAGGTTTGAACTCTGGCATCTCCTAGTAGATTCAGTGCGGGCTATACTATGCGTGTTACACCAATGGCGCAAGGATGCAGTTCCTGCGTGTCTCCTTAAGACATGAAACCGCTTTATAATTCATCTTAGAAATCATTGTACAGTGGTACCTCTGGTTACGTACTTAATTCGTTCCGGAGGTCCGTTCTTAACCTGAAACTGTTCTTAACCTGAAGCACCACTTTAGCTAATGGGGCCTCCTGCTGCCGCCGCGCCACTGGAGCACGATTTCTGTTCTCATCCTGAAGCAAAGTTCTTAACCTGAAGCAATATTTCTGGGTTAGCGGAGTCTGTAACTTGAAGCATATGTAACCTGAAGCATATGTAACCCGAGGTACCACTGTAAACAGTTAGGATTGGAATAACACTTGTAGTTTAAGGGTGAATTTTAGATATAATGGCGAAGTAAAAGGTTTGGATTATTATAAAAGATGCAGGAGGAAAAGATTAAAAATAGGAGCCACAAAGGAGAGAATTCCAGGAGGTTCTGTTGAATCTTGTTTCTATGATATATGTTGGATATCTGATTGTAAAACTTTAATTTGAAAAACCAAATAAATAAATTTATAGAGAGATGGATGGATGGATAGATAAATAGATAAACAGACAGACAGATGTGAAACCGCCCTTAGGCCTTAATGCAAATATGGAATTGTGCCTCTGGGTCTTCTCATAGGAGTGAGGCAAGCTGCTTCTTCTTCTTTGGCGATACCTCGTAGCCGAGTAAGATTGTCTTCCATAAACACGGTTTTAACAATGAGTCCGTAAGTGACTGTGGAGGCCAGTTCTGGATCCACACGTCCTTCCACAGTGGGGACATTGGTTCCCGGGCGGGAGTTGATCACGGCGTGGATTTGCCAAGCGTGCCTTCCTCTTAGTACGTTTCTCCCTTGCGTCCTGAGTTCGAGTGTCTTCAAAGCCCATGACACCTTTGGTAAAGGCTGTTCTCCAACTGGAGCGCTCACAGGCCAGTGTTTCCCAATTGCCAGTGTTCATATTAAATTTTTTTAAAAAATGTAATCATATTACATTTTCTTTTTTTTAAATTTGCCTTGAGATAGTCTTTAAAGCTCTTTTGTTGACCACCAGCATTACTCTTTCCATTTTTAAGTTCAGAATAGAGTAGTTGCTTTGGAAGACGATCATCAGGCATCTGCACAACATGACCAGTCCAACAAAGTTGATGTTGAAGGATCATTGCTTCAACACTGGTGATCTTTGCTTCTTCCAGTACACTGGTATTAGTTTGCCTGTCTTCCCAAGTGATGCGTAAATTTTTTCTGAGACAAAGCAGTTATAATCTAGCAAGAGCTTGCCTTATCAGTTGGTGATCAAGTCAAGTGCTTAAAGATAATAACAACAACAACAACAACAACAATAATAATAATAATAATTTTGTACCCCGCCCATCTGGCTGGATCTCCCCAGCCACTCTGGGCAGCTTCCAACAAAGACTAAAAATACATTAAAATGTCACAGATGTCTTCTAAAAGTCTTCAGGTGTCTTCTAAAAGTCAGGTAGTTGTTTATTTCTTTGACATCTGATGGGAGGGAGGGCATTCCACAGGGCGGGTGCCACTACCAAGATGGCACTTGGTGCTGGACCTCAGTGTCCAGGCAGGACGATGGGGGTGGAGACGCTCCTTCAGGTCTACTGGGCCGAGGCTGTTTAGGGCTTTCTGTGGGATGTAAACACAGGAGCAGTCAATGACAACATTCCTAGCGTGTATATGTTAGAACATGGGGAGGGATGTCTGTCTAGCAAGTAGGTAAACTTCCTGGGGACGGACTTCCTCTGCATGTGACCAGAGGTGGGTGTGGCCTCACCTGTGCAGGTAAATGATAAAATAACAGGGCAGGCAGCCATCTCTCTCTCTCTCACCTTCATCTTCTGAAGGAGCAACATGCCCTCTTGGCTCTCAGCCAAGAGAGGACAGTACTATCTTCCTATAAGATAGATTCTGAGTGTATGTAACCTTTTTAAGCTGTCTGCCTTCTGGGATCATATTGTGAACAGAACGTGAGTAAACTCTTTTATACTTTTATAAAGACTGTGTCGTGTCTTGTATTTTAAGAGGGAACAAAAGGGGAAATTACCAGAGTACCGTATTTTTTGCTCTATAAGACTCACTTTTTCCCTCCTGAAAAGTAAGGGGAAATGTGTGTGCGTCTTATGGAGCGAATGCAGGCTGCGCAGCTATCCCAGAAGCCAGAACAGCAAGAGGGATCACTGCTTTCGCTGCACAGCAAGCCCTCTTGCTGTTCTGGCTTCTGAGATTCAGATTTTTCTTCTTCTTGTTTTCCTCCTCCCAAAACTAGGTGTGTCTTGTGGTCTGGTGCGTCTTATAGAGCGAAAAATACGGTAATTATTATAGAGGCTCTAGCGAACCTGTGCAGACGTTACCGTTGCGAACTTAAAAGGGGAATGTCATAAACTCTGCTGATATTTTGGGAACTTGTTAGCACAAGTTGGATAAGTATATAATTAGTCAATATATCATCTCCTGCACCCCAGAACATTCCCACACTTTCCAGGTCAGCACCAACACTTTGAATTGTGCTCGGAAATGTACTGGGAGCCAATGTAAATGTAAATGACTCAGGCCCCCCGAAACATGAAAGGCTGTTTCTTTCCCCACAGACCCCGTTGGGTGCTGAGATTTGTGTAGGGTGCTCTCTTAATTGCTCCACCACCCTGATAAACTCAGGCAGTGGCAGCCCAGAAGAGAGCCCACTCCAGGGGTCAGCAACCTTTTCCAGCTGTGAGTTGGTCCACCGTCCCTCAGACCATGTGGTGGGCCAGACTATATTTTGAAGGGGAAAAAATGAACAAATTCCTGTGCCCAACAAATAACCCAGAGATGCATTTTAAATAAAAGGACACATTCTACTCACATAAAAACATGCTGATTCCGAGAACATCCATGGGCCGGATTTAGAAGGCAATTGGGCCACTTCCGGCTCCCTGGCCTTAGGTTTCCTACCCCTGACCTATTCCATGGTGGCCCCTGAGCTGTAGAACGGCCACCCCAAAGAGATGCCTCTGGCCCCTTCATGGTATAGGTTTCAGCAAATGCTGAAGATACACCTTCACACACTCAAAGTGTGTATTTTTAGCACCCACCTTATTCTTGTTAATTTATGCTGTTTCAACAGAGACATTTGGTGCTTCTGTGGCGGGTGGGGTCGTTGAGTATGTAACCATTGCAAATAAGTGGGAAAACCAAAATATTTGGGGATCGGGGGGGGGGGGGGGAGAAAGAGCTCCAGAAGGAGCACACACACATGTATTGCCATAAAAAAAACCCAAAATAACAAAGTGAGGAAACCGCATTAATGCTTCGAGTGCAGAAAAAGTGTCTGAGAGAAGACAGAGCTTGCTTCTCAGAGAATAAATGATTTTGAAAGTGGTCCTTGCTTTTCCCCAGCGGGCAAGGAGATAGTGTCCAAACGGAAGCCAAGGGGCTAAAGTTTGTTCAGAAATATTTATTTTTTTAAAAAAAAAAAATCAGCAGGAGTTGAGGGGGGTGTAGTATAGACTGCTTTCAGAATATTGTGTAATATCATGCTGAATATGTTTCCATTGTTGTAACCTGTCCTGAGACTTTGGAGTGATGGGTAGGTAATAAGTTGTAATATTAATAATAATAATAATAATAATAAATGTTCTCTCTGTCCCCGATTCTCACACATGCATAGAGAGGGAGAGAAATAAATCAGGACGTTTTCATTCTCCCCTTAGCTGTTTTCACGCAGTGCAATTATTGCTGAGCGCCTGTTAGCAAGGGAGCTTTGTGTGAGTGCGCATGTTAATTAAATTCTTTTCAAAAAGCCAAGATCAGAATGACTATTCTTTGTAAAACAGAAATCCACGTCGTTTGCTGCATTGGGGTGGGAGTGAAATCCCCTTGCCTTGTTGCTGGAAAAGATAATTGCAGGGGCTGTTCTTGTGTTAGAGAGCCACAGAGGCACTTTCAAGGCTGCAGGGGGCCCTGATCCTGCACGCTCTCCCTAGATCCTTTGGATTCTTATATTGACCTACCTTACAGGGTTGTTGTAAGCTCTGCAGCTAGACAAGGCCAGTGCAAAGTCCCCAGAACACTCGCAAGCGCCAGACAAATGTAAAGTAGGAAATTTTTCAACCCACCAATTATCGGGCAACCTCCCTCAAATCGCCCCCCCTTCCCCCTCCAGTCGGCAGACGTTGCTTTCATGCTCTGACTCACTTCCTGGCAACTGGGTGCCAAAATAATTAATGATAACGAATGTGTTATTGGGTCCGTGCCAGCTAATTATTGCAGATCTTTCAGCCTGCCCTTGCCCAATTAAATACATTTAATTAACGCCGTTTGCAAAACTTGTACACACTGTAGCACCCTTTTGGAGGAAGCTGTGAAAAAGTTTGTCTTCAAGATGAGAGCTCTGTCTTTTGCAAAAACAAAGGCACTTCCTCTGTGGGAAACGGTGCCGCGGTGGAAAGCCCTCCATAGAGAGACCACCTTGCGTTCCTGTCTCTAGCTGGTGGTTGTGGAGGTCCTTGAGAGAGAGCCAGTCCCATATAGACCACTGGGTGTTAAACTTGTACAGTGGTACCTCTGGTTAAGAACTTAATTCGTTCCTGAGGTCCGTTCTTAACCTGAAACTGTTCTTAACGTGAGGTACCACTTTAGCTAAAGGGGCCTCCCGCTGCTGCCGCGCCACCAGAGCACGATTTCTGTTCTCATCCTGAAGCAAAGTTCTTAACCCGAGGTACTATTTCTGGGCTAGTGGAGTCTGTAACCTGAAGCGTCTGTAATCTGAAGTATCTGTAACCCAAGGTACCACTGTACACTGAAGCAGGAATGGGAAAAGGGAAAAAGAAGTTGAGCAGATAGTGTACATTTTTTACACACAGTAGATCTTAGGTGTGATCCCTGACAGCATTTCCAATTAAGAAGGGGTCGTCGGATAACAGTTGAAAGGAAAGTGCGCTGTCCTGGTTCTCTACCTAAGAGACCCTGAAGACCTGCTGGCAGTCAGGGCAGGCCATTGGTGGGCTTGAACGACCTATTTTGGTGTTTTACTAAAACCACTGAATCCTCATGAAGTCTCCTTCGTCAAGTCTCTCTTTGCTCTGCCCTCTTCACCCCTCTGTGTGTCCTGGGAATCCAAGGGGGGAGGATCATAGAGTGGGAGGGACCCCAAGGGTCATCTAGTCCAACCCCCTGCTATGCAGGAATCTCAGATAAAGCATCCACGACAGGTGGATATCCAACCTCTGCTTAAAAGCCTCCAAGGAAGGAGAGTTGACAACCTTCTGAGGGAGACTGTTCCACTGTCAAACAGCTCTTACTGTATGGGTAGGCAAACGAAGGCCTGGGGGCCAGATCTGGCCCAATCGTTTTCTAAATCCGGCCCGCAGATGGTCTGGGAATCAGTGTGTTTTTACATGAGTAGAATGTTTCCTTTTACAGTGGTGCCCCGCAAGACGAACGCCTCGCAAGACGGAAAACCCGCTAGACGAAAGGGTTTTCCGTTTTGGAGGTGCTTCGCAAAACGAATTTCCTATGGCTTGCTTCGCAAGACGAAAATGTCTTGCGAGTTCCTGCGGGTTCCCCCCCCTTTTTCTAAGCCGCTAAGCCGCTTATCAGCTGATCCGCTAAGCCGCTAAGCCGCTTATCAGCTGATCCGCTAAGCCGCTTAACAGCTGATCCGCTAAGCCGCTTATCAGCTGATCCGCTAAGCCGCTTATCAGCTGATCCGCTAAGCCCCTAAGCCGCTAATAGCGCTAATCCGCTAAGCTGCTAATGGGCTTGCTTCGCAAGACGAAAAAACCGCAAGATGAAGAGACTCGCGGAACGGATTCTTTTCGTCTTGTGAGGCACCACTGTATTTAAAATGCATCTCTGGGTTATTTGTGGGGTCTGCCTGGTGTTTTTCCACGAGTAGAATGTGTGCTTTTATTTAAAACGCATCTCTGGGCTATTTGTGGGGCATAGGAATTCGCTCATTCCCCCCCCCCCAAAAAAAATAGTCCGGCCCCCAACAAGGTCTGAGGGACAATGGACGGCCCCCTGCTGAAAAAGTTTGCTGACCCCTGTCTTACTGCCATAAAGTTCTTCCCAATATTTAGTGGGAATCCCCTTTCTTGTAACTTGTAGCTGTTGGTTCAAGTCCTACCTTCCAGAGCAGGAGAAAACAAGTTTGTTCCCTCTTTGCAGCAGGCGGGGTCACCCTTAAGCAACTGGCCTCATCTCTGTCTCCTGGTCCCTTTGCTCCTGCTGCTGAGTCTGAACTGCTCTCTGCTCCAGCCTCTTCCTGCTCACCTAGGCCTGTTGCTCTGACACCTTCTTCTCCCAGTCTGCCCCCTCTTCTCCCTCCGACCACTCATCGTCACCCCACCACCTATCCCCTGGCTGTGAGCCTTCTTCCCAGCCCTCCCAAGGGCCCCCAGCCTGAGACAATGCCTTCTGCTTGCTTCATGGGTGGTCTAGCTCTGTTTGGAAACAATGCAAAAATATGCCCAACATCTTTGATCAAGAGGCAATCATTCCTAGCACATCGAACCCTTCCTGCATCTGAGCTTAATCAGTTAATTGCACTTATCGGTTAATTTAAGTTCACAACCCGAATAATGAAGAGGCCTTGGCCTGCAGTTTGATGAGAGAGGCATTGGGTTGTTGCTAGTCCTGTAGTTCTGCCTCCTTTGCGCCTATCCAGCCCGAGGCTGGAGCCACCAGGTATAAGGACCTGGACGGTTAAGTCCAGTCAAAGGCGACTCTGGGGTTGCGGCGCTCATCTCGCTTTCAGACCGAGGGGGCCGGTGTTTGTCCACAGACAGTTTTCTGGGTCATATGGCCAGCAGGACTAAACTGCTTCTGGCACAATGGGACACCGAGACAGAAACCAGAGCGCACGGAAATGCTGTTTACCTTCCCGCCGCAATGGTACCTATTTATCTACTTGCCCTGGCATGCTTTCAAACTGCTAGGTTGGCAGAAGCTGAGACAGAGCTGCGGGAGATCACTCTGTTGTGGGGATTTGAACCGCCGACCTTCCAATCGGCAAGCCCAAGAGGCTCAGTGGTTTAGACCACAGCGCCACCCACATCCCTTAGCCACCAGGTACACAGCAATGGCATGAATCAGTGGTCTCCTTTCCCATCCTTTGGGTTAGCATCTGTGCTCAGCAGGCATTACACGGAGCATCTGTTTGCCAGAAACCAATGCGCAAAGCTCTCAGCACAGGTACTGATCACCTGTCCAAAAGGGGGGGGGGGAGCAGGCAGGTTAGCTGGCCTGCCTATGTAACAACTGTTGCTCCACACAATGGCTCAATAAGCAACACCTGTCACTCCATACAGACTTGATGCCAACAGGAAAACCTGCCTGGTACTGCCAAGAGGGTGACCGCATGTGGAACAGCAACAAAGGGCTGGCTTGCGCTTATCACATGATGGCTGCCGCAGCTCCTCATGTGACAACCACAGCACCCAGTTGTGGCATTTTAAGTGACAATGAGCCGCAGCGGACCGGACACTCATCACTTGATTGCCGCCTAAGTGGAACATGTTGTGTGAGGATGTGAAGGCAAAGAGTCATGTGTTCATCTGTGGGATGTTGCAGTTTCTCTAAACTAAAATCCTGTGGCTTTTCCTTTTCGGGGGGTGCTTCCGCTTGATAATTTTGGTTGCCTAGTGCTATGATCCATGCCGGATTTACGTAAAAGCTAAACAAGCTATAGCTTAGGGCCCCACTCTCTTGGGGGCCCCCAAAAAATTAAAGGAAAGAAAAACAGGATGTACATTTCCAAAATATAAGATAAAAAAAAACCTACATACAGTGTCAAATGGCTTGAGATACCTATTAGGTGCATAAATTACCATATGGCATATATTCAACACAAAAAGCAGCAACCATTTGTTGTTGACAAAGGACAGCTGGACATAGAAAGGGCCCCAGTCCCTGCAGGTCATCAAACCTAAATCCGGCCCTGGCTATGATGGAGTCCTTTCTGAGAAGAGGAGGTCAGGACAGGACACTATATGCCAAAGGCAGTCGCGCCATAGAATGGTGTAATCTACAGATTTGTATAACGACATTTTCCGCCTGTGGAATCATTTGGGTGGGAAATGACTGGTCTGGGCTGCTGTTGCATTTTCCTTCCTCACATGTCACACGGCAGAACAGCAGATTATAAATGGGGCTTCCATTCCTCAACTGGACAGGCAGAGCTTAGCTTTAATTAACCCTGCCTCCGTGCAGAAGGAGAGATTAACAGCTTCCCGAAGCCTCTTCCAAGCCCTCTCATTTCATCGAGGCGGTGAAACAATGACCGGTTCTTTGAAGCTGGTCAACTGAAGTGTCCGCCCACCATGTTCCCCTCCGGTGTGCATCGCACAGATTGCAGAACCCGTCATCAGACGGACTCCGAAAGGCGTCTGGGAGGGGAGAAGGTAGAAGAAAGCACAGGTGGAGAAGGGAAGGAACTGGGAATGGTTTCCAATCATAGAACTATAGAATTGCAGAGTTGGAACGGACTCCGAGGGTCATTGAGTGACCTCTGTAATAAACGGAAATCTGCCCTTATTCCCTTATGTGGGACACAAGAGCCCTTAGAGAGTCCTCTGCAGGTTCTCCATCGGTCGGAGAAAGTAACAGAGGCCAACCAGAGAATACTGAGAAGCAAAGCAGCTCGTAAGCCTGATCTTTATGGAACTGTTGCAACAGGTTTCCCCCTTCACACGCAGGAGGAGGAGGAGGAAGACCCAGAAACAGGTGTGCCCACCCTTATAAGACATTTTAAATTGCCCGCCCTGGAGTCCAAGACCACCCCCAGAAACATCATACCTACATCACAGAAAGGGCGGTCAACAACAGAAATCTGAGTGCGTTGTTTACCTCCTGTCTGGCAGGTTACCTGTTAATGCTTACTTGATTGGATAGGCTGGGGAGCCTGGCCCGAATTGTAATGATAAATACTTCGTTCCCGAGCCAGGTCACAGGCTCACCCTATTCATACACAGACATACCCTTAAGACAGGATTTGTGAAGGAAAAGACAATGGGGAGGCTTTTCCATTTTCCTTGACCTTGCAGAGAAATCATTTGGTCAGTTTGGGAGTCAAAAATGGTTTCAGGGCTGTTTTCCTGTGCTGCTTCAGACATGTGGTTTATATATTGATGTACGTGTTTGCTTGGAACATTTATTTTATATAAATATAAGACCTTAATTTTTTTATTTCACCTCCAAAGGAGGAATTTCCCTCTCCTTTCCCCCCGCCCCACAGCATATGTGGGACTATGAATGAGGGATGGGTTGAAGGGAGTGGCCCACAAGGGGGAGGTCTGTACAGATGTAAAGAGAGGAAGTGCAGTGCAGTGGTTTGAGTGTTGGACCAGGAACTTTGGGACCAGGGTTCAAATCCCCCACTTGGCCATGGTGATCTCACTGGGTGACCTTGGGCCACTCACATGAGGATAAAATGGAGAGGAGGAGGAGGAGGAGGAGGAACTATGCCTGCTCCCTTGTGCTCCTCAGAGGGAAGGTGAGATGTAAATGGAATAAATAAATGTTGGAGACCCTCTACCCTGGTCAGCAATAGTGGAGAGTCCAGTGCACAGTTGAAACAGACCCCAAGCATCATCCAACCCTTCATTGCAGGAACCTCAGCTAAACCATCCATGGCAGATGGCCACCCAACCTCTGTAAGAATAATGGAGACCACAGGAGGTTGGATGCAGGTGAGCTGTGCAGAAGCATGCTGGCAAGTATGCTCCAAGCAAGCTGCCGGCTAGCTCTGCCGAGGCTCCTTTTATTAGCAGAAGTCAGCAATTGGAAACAGTAGTGAAACCAGCCTGAACTTAACGTATTTCCATCTAAGCACATTTCCAGCATTAGCAAATACACGTGTCAGCAGGTGTTTCCTTCAGATATTCCCCCCGATACTTGATTACGTCTGCGTTCCCGGTCATGTTCCAGCCAAGCGTTATGTCTAGCAAACAAATTGTGAGAGAGGAGGAACAAGAAGAGGAGTTTGGATTTGATATCCCGCTTTATCACTACCTGAAGGAGTCTCAAAGCGGCTCACATTCTCCTCTCCCTTCCTCGCCCCACAACAAACACTCTGTGAGGTGAGTGGGGCTGAGAGACTTCAGAGAAGTGTGACTGGCCCAAGGTCACCCAGCAGCTGCAGGTGGAGGAGCGGGGAAGCGAACCTGGTTCACCAGATTACGAGACTACCGCTCTTAACCACTACACCATGCTGGCTCAAAAGGTCAGGGGGAAAACCCTGTTTTCTAGCCAAGAAGGCAAAATGTCAGGGAAAGCAGGTGCAACACTCCTTGCCATACTGTTGCATGTCTGGTGCAAGGTTTGCCTTCGCAAAGCGGAGCGTTACCTCCACAAACCTCTGCTTAAAAACCTCCAAGGAAGAAGAGCCCACAACCTCCCCAGGGAGTTCATTCCACTGCTGAACAGCTTTTACTGTCAGAAAGTTCTTCCTGTTTAGTTGGGACCTCCTTTCTTGTAACTTGAAGCCCTTGTGTCATAGTCCGGTCTACAGGCAATCAAAGTCCCAGCTGAGGACATCGGGACCGGGGGCAAGATGGTGGGGTGGGAGCAGGAACAATAGTCCAGAAGCCAGGGGTCCAAGGGTCAAGAAGCAGGGGGTCAGGAAGCCGAGGTCCAAGGATCAGGAAGTAAGAAGCCAAACACAGCAAGGCAGGAAACGTGTTGCTGTGGCAAAGAGCCAAAGGGAAATGCTGAGCTTATATCCCTTCCCGGCTCTTGCCACCAGGTTACCAAGCGGCCTCACCTGTGCGGCCGCGCCTTGCTTCTTCAGAACAAACTTAGGAAGGCCCCAGTTCTGCAAAGCCCTACTGCTCACAGGGCCTGGCTCCTGCACGCACTCCTGACACCTTGTGTCAAGTCCTCTATTCTTGAGAAGCAAAAAAACAAGCTTGCTCCACCTTCCGTGTGACAGCCCTTGAGATATTTGGAGATGGCTATCACCTCTCAGTCTTTTCCTCTCCAGATGAAACATACCCGACTCCTTCAACTCTCTCTCATAAGCCTCAGTTTCCACCATGGCCACCCTCCTCTGTATACCTTCACACCAACAAGCCACACAGATCCCAGCTTACCTGAGGGAGACCGTCCCACAGTCAAACAACTCTTGCTGTCAGAAAGTTTTTCCTGGTCCATACAGCTCAGTATTGTCTACACGGACTGGCAGCAGCTCTCCAGGGTTTCAGGCAAGGAGTCTCTCCTCCCAGCCTTTCCAGGAGATGCCAGCAGGACTTGAACCCAGGGCCTTCTGCTTGCAAGGGAGATCCTCTATCGCTGAGCTTCTTAATCCTGCCACCCAATGGCAAAACATCACACAGCTGTGTTTCCTGGGTCGGATGGGGGATGTAGTCCAAAAGGGCTGTGTTGGCCAGGGCTGATGGGAGTTGTAGTCCAAAACAGCTGGAGGGCACCAGGTTGGGGAAGAATGGCCTTCGCTCCTTTTCTCCCAGAGGTGCACAAAGATGTTTCTGTTCCACTGAGGCCTTGGGAGTGTATTCTGCTGCCAGCGATGCTTCTTTTGAAACGGTTTTATCAAATATGTTTAATTTGGAATAGTTTCCCCCTCCAATTTAATGCCATTTTGCAAACTGCCTTGAGAACATCTGTCAAGAGGCAGTCTATAAATACTGCGAGCACAAGAGTAAATAAGGGGAAAACACAGACAACGAATACTGGAAAGGGAGGCAGAGTATCTCTTCCCTTCTCAGATCTTTTAAGCTAATTTTTTGGAGAACAAGGTTAAAAAAAACAATTAAATCTGAAACCACTCAATTATTGGCTCACAAAATGCACTGCACAGGAGTATTCTTGTGGCCTCTTGCCACAATAAGTCAAAAGGCACTGGTGGTGCCACGAACATCCTCTCTCCACTCCAGGGAAGTTCAGAGGTCCTTAGCAAAGGCCACACTCATCTACAGAGAGCATATTGCACCGATCCTGGCCCAACTGGCTGCCAATTAGTCTCCAGCCCCAATTCAAAGTGCTGGTTTTGAGCTATAAAGCCTTAAACGGCTCAGGATGGCAAGACCTCAAGGACCGCTTCTTCCCATATGAACAGACTCAGACAATTCCAAAATTGCCCTCTGGTCCTGCTGCAACCCACTCCTAGCTCATCATAGAAGAATTGGAAGGGAACTCAGTGGTCATCTAGTCCACACAGCCCAGCCCACCCTGTAATGCAGAAATCATGGCTCAATAATCTCTGACAGGTGGCCACCCAACCTCAGTTTTAAAAGGTAAAGGTAAAGGTACCCCTGATCGTTAGGTCCAGTCGCGGACGACTCTGGGGTTGCGCGCCCATCTCACTCTATAGTCCGAGGGAGCCAGTGTTTGTCCGCAGACAGCTTCTGGGTCATGTGGCCAGCATGACCAAGCCGCTTCTGGTGAACCAGAGCAGCGCATGGAAACGCCGTTTACCTTCCCGCCGGAGCGGTACCTATTTATCTACTTGCACTTTGGTGTGCATTCAAACTGCTAGGTGGGCAGGAGCTGGGACCAAACAAGTTGTGGGGATTCGAACTGCTGACCTTCCAATCGGCAAGCCGTAGGCTCTGTGGTTTAGACCACAGCGTCACCCGCATCCCAAGTTTAGAAACCTTCAATGAAGAAACCTTCAATGAAGGAGAGTCCGCCACCTTCTAAGATAAATAGGTACCGCTCCGGCGGGAAGGTAAACATTGTTTCCGTGCACTGCTCTGGTTTGGCAGAAGCGGCTTAGTCATGCTGGCCACATGAGCCGGAAAAACTGTCTGCGGACAAACGCCAGCTCCCTCGGCCTATAGAGCGAGATGTTGCACTGTCAGCGAGCTCTTACCGCCAGAAAGTTTATCCTATAGTTTAGCTAGAATCGCCTTTCTTATCATTTGAATCCATCGGTTCAGATCTTCCGCCCTGGAGCGGCAGAACTTGACCATCTTCCACTTCGCAGCCCTTTTGATACTGGAAGATGACACAGGTTTGCCCACTGACTGCGAAGGACTAGCCCTAAGCAGTGGGGTCTCCCGCTTCAATTGCAAAGGCAGCGACCTGGTTCAGCATCCGCCTGTGTGCATCACCCCAAATTGCCCGTCTCCCACCTGCTTAACATCTTCCCCAGGTTGTCCCCGTCGGTGCCAACTGGGACTCTGGCATTGCGCCACTCCGTTATCGTCTCCTCCTTCGGCAGGAGGCAAAGCGCCTCTTCTGTAATGAGCTTCATTGAGCGTGAAATTGAGCGGAAGTCCTTGTCAGCTCCCAAATAAATCAATGGCTCAGATAAATATAGGCAAGAGATGCAGCCGTGTTCCTCAGAAAGATGTAGTGCCATCGCCGTCATTTAAGCACGCTGCCCTGGAGGTTGTTAGACGATGACAGCAGCAATTGATAAAGCACTTCAGGGAGGTTTAGAGTATTTTCTTGCAATCCTAACAACAGCCCTGTAAGGTAGGTCACTCTTAATAATCCCCATGTGATATATATGGGGGGGGGATGGGAATGTCAGAAGAGTCTGCTGGATCAAGCTGATGCAGAGCAAAGCAAATGTGGCTAGAAGCCACAGAAAGCTCTCTCCTCCTCCATCAATTTGTCCAATCCTCTTTTAAAGGCTCCCAGGTTGGTGGCCATCACTGCCTCCTGTGGCGGGGAGTTCCATAGTCTATGCACAAAGAAGTTGTTCCTTTTATGTGTCCTGAATATAACAACAACAACAACAACAACAACAAATTTATTATTTATACCCTGCCCATCCGACTGGGTTTCCCCAGCCACTCTGGGCTGCTTCCAACAGAATATTAAAATACAATAACCTATTAAACATTAAAAGCTTCCCTAAACAGGGCTGCCTTCAGATGTCTTCTAAAAGTCTGGCAGTTGTTTTTCTCTTTGACATCTGATGGGAGGGCATTCCACAAGGAGGGTGCCACCACCAAGGAGGCCCTCTGCCTGGTTCCCTGTAACTTGGCTTCTCGCAGGGAGGGAACCGCCAGAAGGCCCTCGGAGCTGGACCTCAGTGTCCGGGCAGAATGATGGGGGGGAAGTGCTCCTTCTGATATACTGGATCAATGCCATTTAGGGCTGTCAAGGTTAGCACCAACGCTTTGAATTGTGCTCGGAAACGTACTAACATTCAGCTTCATTGGGTGATCACGAGAGAGGGATAAAAGCTTTTCTCTGTCTACTTTCTCGTGTCATAAACTTCTGTCCTGTCCCAGGCACAGCAGACTTTCTTCATAGAAAGACTTTCTCCATCTCCTTGATCATATGGGCACCCTGAACCTTTCTCAACACTACAATATCCGGTGACCAGCGCAATATTCCCAGTGTGGTTGTACTACGAGAGAGAGTGAGGTTGCTTGGAGCCACCTTGTGAGTTCGTGGCAAGGACAGGATTCGGAACTGGTGCCTTCGGGGGAACTTCAGGGTGACATGGTCCCCTTTGACATGGGTGCCTCCATCCTTAAACCTCCTTCCCCCTGTGTCCATCCTTTTTGATGTTGAAGAATCATTGAAGAATCATTGAAGTGTTGAAGCTCTTGTTGTGAACACATCGTGGCTGATATGCTTGGCATTCTGCTGGAAAAGAAAAGGGGGAGGGGGCAAATCATATCCCTGCCCCAAGGAGCTTACAGTCTAATGTAAGGCACCAGGGCGCTGAATCTGACCAAATGCAGCGACGTGTATATCTGGCTTTGTTGTAGGTGGGATAAGGGCTTCCAGGACCAAGTGCTTGTGGAAAAGATGAAATTTGCACGGGCCATTTGGAGAGAGGGAGAAAGGGGTATTCTTCATTAAACATATTCAATGCTTCCCTCACTCCCGGTGCAACCCAAAATGACTTACAGCAATAAATAAACAATATACATTTAAGACCAACTAAGTTAGTTCTTGGTATGAGCTTTCGTGTGCATGCACACTTCTTCAGATACACTCTGTATCTGAAGAAGTGTGCATGCACACGAAAGCTCATACCAAGAACTAACTTAGTTGGTCTTTAAGGTGCTACTGGAAGGAATTTTTTTATTTTGTTTTGACTATGGCCGACCAACACGGCTACCTATCTGTAATATACATTTAAAACCATCACAAAGCAAAGCATTGCAAAATCTAAAAGGCGGCCCCGTTTTTAAAAAGCAGGATTAAAACAACCCAACTGTTCTGCGTGCCCAGAGCCCTGGGTGATCCGCTAAATTAGATCCCAGAATAATGTTACAAAAGTTTAGTGCCTCCCCCTCTATCTGCTGAGCGGTGGCAAGTGTCCAGGGGGTTCCAGGCACTCACCCAGGGTCTGCGGTCCTTTGGAGGACTGAGACACAGCGGAGACTGTCTTAGCTTTAAGAAATGTGGCTTAGTCCCCTATTTACACCTTCAGTTTGCATGGAAGGAGCCTTGATTTTACAGCATGGTCCTTCCAAAAGGGGCTTGTGCAGTCCTGGGGTCCAAGGCATCTCTCCCAGCCAGCCAGCCTTCAGCCAGCCTGCCCAAGATGGAGCCCAGTCTTTCCTCTTCCTTCCTCTTCCAGCACACCTTGCTAAGAACTGTCTTTTCCTGTCACCTCACACCCAGTTACCCTGGCTACCTTCCAAACCTCCAGTCTCTTTTCACACCTCAGGGCAAGTGGGGAGGACAGTTCTCCCGCATTGCCAATGGTCCTCAATGGCCCTCTCTTCTTTCTTTCTTTCTTTCTTTCTTTCTTTCTTAATATAAATGTTATTGAGTACAAATTAGAAAAAAATACAAATATACAAAAAAAAAAAAGAAAATACAAAATAAAGAGAAAATGCATGTAACCAAGGAAAAAATTAGAAAACATTTTGCCTCTTTTCATATTTACAGTTATTTAAGGTAAAGGTAAAGGTACCCCTGCCCATACGGGCCAGTCTTGACAGACTCTGGGGTTGTGCGCCCATCTCACTTAAGAGGCCAGGGGCCAGCGCTGTCCGGAGACACTTCCGGGTCACGTGGCCAGCGTGACAAAGCTGCATCTGGTGAGCCAGAGCCACACACGGAAACGCCGTTTACCTTCCCGCTGGTAAGCGGTCCCTATTTATCTACTTGCACCCGGGGGTGCTTTCGAACTGCTAGGTTGGCAGGCGCTGGGACCGAGCAGCGGGAGCGCACCCCGCCGCAGGGATTCGAACCGCCGACCTTTCGATCGGCAAGCCCTAGGCGCTGAGGCTTTAACCCACAGCGCCACCTGCGTCCCAGTTATTTATACATAACTGCATTACAGTTATTTATACCTCTATAAAATACTATTCACAATAAAGAGGAGAAATGAAAGATAAATTATAAGAGAAAAAGAACAAAGAGAAAATAAAGAAGTAGGAGAAAAAGATCAAAAGTGAAAATGTTAAAAGTAGACAAGTATTCACTATACACAGCCATTTCCAACCAATATTTATATTCGATTATGTAATTTCATCTTGTCATCAAGTCCCCCTCTTGTTTCTTAATGGCTGTATCTTGGCCAGGTCATTTTGCATAGGCTAACCCAGGAATTCCCTCAACCTGTATATCTCCCTTCACACCCCAAATAATCAAAACCCTACTATTTATTAATTTCTAGGGCTTAGCCCCCATCCCACCCCCCAGAAATCTAAAACAAAAAGATCAAAACTGGTTCCCAGAGTGCAGCATGGCTCACTTGCTAGAGAAATTTGGAGAGATCTTCTTTTTAATAACACATTTCTTCTCTGTTGCTCGGTTTTAAAGCAGAGGCTGGCTGGCCATCTGTCATTGCAGGGGGGTTGGACTAGATGCCCCTTGGAGGTCCCTCCTGATTCTACAATTCTAGGATGGCATGAGGTGGTAGCCGTAACTGCATTTTGTAAAAAAATATTCTGGAATGTTTTACTTGTTGCCATAAACCGCTTTGTAGGCAGTCACGAAATTAAAAGACGCCTGCTTCTTGGGAAAACAGCAATGACAAACCTAGAGAGCATCTTAAAAAGCAGAGACATCACCTTGCCAACAAAGGTCCATATAGTTAAAGCTCTGGTTTTCCCAGTAGTGATGTATGGAAGTGAGAGCTGGACATAAAGAAGGCTGATCGCCGAAGAATGGATGCTTTTGAATTCTGGTGCTGGAGGAGACTCTTGAGAGTCCCATGGACTGCAAGAAGATCAAACACATCCATTCTGAAGGAAATCAGCCCTGAGGGCTCACTGGAAGGACAGATCCTGAAGCTGAGGCTCCAAGACTTTGGCCACCTCATGAGAAGAGAAGACTCCCTGGAAAAGACCCTGATGTTGGGAAAGATGGAGGGCACAAGGAGAAGGGGACGACAGAGGACGAGATGGTTGGACAGTGTTCTCGAAGCTACCAGCATGAGTTTGACCAAACTGCGGGAGGCAGTGGAAGACAGGAGTGCCTGGCGTGCTCTGGTCCAGGGGGTCACGAAGAGTTGGACATGACTAAATGACTAAACAACAGCAATGCATGTTTGCCTGAAAAGTGTTATACAGATAGGATAAATAAATAAATAAATAGATGATGCTGATTTCTGTTGAAGGTCCCAGGTACAGTCCCATGGGGCTTATGTCAGTTGGGCTGGGAGAGAGCCCTGCCTGAAATCCCAGAGAGCTGCTGCCAGTCCGCGTAGACAGTATTAAGCTAGATGAACCAAGGTCCTGATGGTTCGATCCTGAGCAATCTCCACCTCCCTCTACCCCCGGCGTGGCAGCGTCACGTCCGCTGCCTCCTTCCCACCCAGCCTCCAACGCTCGGCTTCGCTGCTCCCCTGTCACAAAGTGCCCGTCTCTGTGGCCAAATTAAGCACAGCTTCATTACGGACGTTACTATTACAGATGGAGAGCGAGCAATTTGCAGGCGCTGCTCTGCCTGGAGGGAGACTGCTGAGCCCTTCATTTGTCTGGAAGGGGTGATTTGGACAAATCAGGGCCTCAGAGATCGGGAACAGCTGAGGCGGAACAAAACAGAGGGCATGTTTCTGTGGCACCAGAACGTCAAATCACTCAGTGGCGACTGCATTATTTCCGATATTAGCTGAAGATAATAGCTCTGCGCCCCACTCGACTGGCATGAATTGTGCTTACTGACTTCAGCATGCCTCTCTGCCTCGTTGCCTACAGCAGGCCTGGAGTTCTGGGGTTGGGGACCCCATCTACCCACAGCTATGGTGCAGCGATGTGCATCATCCCTGGGCATACATAAGGAGTGGCACTGTGGTCTAAACCACTGAGCCTCTTGGGCTTGCTGATTGGAGGGTCAGCGGTTTGAATCCCTGCGGCGGGGTAAGTTCCCGTTGCTCTGTCCCAGCTCCTGCCAACTTAACAGTTTGAAAGCACACCAGTGCAAGTAGATAAATAGGCTCCACTGTGGTGGGAAGAACTTCCTGACAGTAAGAGCTATTTCAAAGTGGAAGAGGTTGTGGACTCCCCTTCTTTGGAGGTTTTTAAGCAGAGGTTGCCATGGGTACTTTAGCTGAGACCCCTGCATTGCAGGGGTTGGGCTAGATGGCCCCTTGGGGTTCCGTTCAATTTACGATTTTATGTCACAGAGATGGCATTGCTTCTGGGGCGCCCAGCATCTTCTGACCACACACTGGACCAGGCATAGGCAAACTCAGCCCTTCAGATGCTTTGGGACTACAATTCCCATCATCCCTGACCACTGGTCATGTTAGCTAGAGATCTTGGGAGTTGTAGTCCCGGAACATCTGGAGGGCCAAGTTTGCCTATGCTTGCCCGGGACCATTAGAATTGTAGAATTGTACAGTTGGAAGGGACCTCTGTTTAGGGAAGTTTTTAATGTTTGAAGTTTTATTCTGTTTTTAGTGTTCCGTTGGGAGCCGCCCAGAGTGGCTGGTGAAACCCAGCCAGATATGCGGGGTATAAATATTCTTATTCTTATTACCTCAAGTGTCATCCAGTCCAACCCCCGGCAATTCCCAAATTTGTTTTGGGGGAAATGATTTTCATCTGCAGTGGAAAACAATGCAATTGAATAAGAAGAGAGGGAGGTAAGAACAGCCACACCAGCCCATTCAGCTAAGCCCCCCTGAAGAGAATTTAATTGTGAGGCTCCTCAGTGGTGAAGACATTGGGAGACAATTAGCAGCAAAATAGTATTAATCTGTTCTGGGAGGTTGCAAGACGCTGGCTATCTGGGGCATGGGGTGGGGTGGAGGCATGCAGGAAGTTGGGTTTTTATTCCGGAAAGCTGTGCCAACAGCACCTGGGTACTGTGGCCTGTCGCCTGCCCTCCACAATCCCCCTCTTCTCTTGGCGCTAATGGCCTGGCGTCTCCTGGGTGCCTTTGCCAGCCTCCCTGACACACTTAATAGGCTCAAGCGGATGTCCAAATCAGAGTTAATTGGAGCCAGAAGCAGCGCTGTTTCATCTTGGGAAAAGCAGCCAGATCAGGCCCCAACTTAATGTGGATCTAGGATTCTGATGAGGCACTGCAAATCCTCCATTGGATGCTGTGTGACGACAGCCTTATGTTTTTATGTATATAGGAAGATAGGGCTCTTCTGATGTTCTGGTGCCAAGCTGTACTGGGCTTTATTCAAGTAACCAGCACCATGAACTTAGTCCAGTAGCTAACTGATAGTCGCTGTGACTTATTCTGCAATGGCTTAACATGGCATAACAATCTGTACTCTTTAACCCTCAGGAAAGAGTGTATGTCTACCTCCTGGATGGGGAAACCCGGCTGATGTGCAATGACCCACCACATGAGTTGCCACAGGAGGGAAAGCTTGGGTAAGCTATATCATCTTTATGTGGGGGTAGATTTCATATAGAGATCGCAGTGTAACACCAGCATTACCATCTTCCGCAAGAGTTGTGCTGTAACGGAAAATGTGATACTGATTTTATTAGTCAAGAAAGAGAGCATATCGGGTGTAATGTTCTCATTATTTTCCCATCTTTTAATATACTACAAATATAGTCCTAGTGGTGCAGCAATGAAACCGCTAGCATATTGGCAAAGCTAAGTTGGCTCTGTTGGGACGCGGGTGGCACTGTGGGTTAAACCACAAAGCCAAGGACTTGCTGATCAGAAGGTCGGCGGTTCGAATCCCCGCGACGGGGTGAGCTCCCGTTGCTCGGTCCCTGCTCCTGCCAACCTAGCAGTTCGAAAGCACTTCAAAGTGCAAGTAGATAAATAGGTACCACTCCGGCGGGAAGGGAAACGGCGTTTCCGTGCGCTGCTCTGGTTCGCCAGAAGCGGCTTAGTCATGCTGGCCACATGACCCGGAAGCTGTACGCCGGCTCCCTCGGCCAATAAAGCGAGATGAGCGCCGCAACCCCAGAGTCGTCCGCGACTGGACCTAATGGTCAGGGGCCCCTTTACCTTTACCTTTAAGCTGGCTCTGGTATGGTTTCAAAGTGGAGGGGGGGACAGCGTGTTGAGATTTCTGCATTGCAGGGCGTTGAATTAGATGACCTGTGGGACCCTTCCAACTCTACAATTCTATGATTCTATGATTGCACTCTAATACAAAAAAAAATTAAAAAAAAAATCCCCAACAACTTCAGCCCATTTGTTGCCTTCTTTCCTCTCGGTCTTAACGTGAAAATGCCGGTCTGATCACTCTCAAATTTCCTTTCACAAAGCCTTTCGCTTTTTACAAGCTCACTCAGCCACAGCTGTGTCAGTCAAATTCACAACAGCTAATTCCTGGTGGTGGTTTCTGATTGTACCTTTTATTTGTTTATTTTTACTTTATTTTTACAGATTGGGATTGTGGGGTGGGTGCCACAGTCTACACACCTCTGAACTCCAGGACAGGGAAAGAACATTTTTCTTGAAGGCTATGCATACTGAGCAGAGAGAATTCTCCATATTGACTGGAGAATGTACAATAGCCGAACACGGTGCAGGTGTTTGCGTGACGTCACAGGTGCTAGCCAATTGGTGTCCTTCACAGCTGGGTTTTGCAGCGGATTTGAAGAACCTGTTTATTTTTAGCTTGACCCTGGTGAGGAAAAAAAATACATGTGCAATGAAGGAAGTGTTGGTTCCAAACCTGCTCCTCCGCTGTAACTGTTAAATCTGTTTTTGTCCAAACGTTATTGAGGGTTTTTATTATTTTTATTAAAAATAAGAGGCTTTGTGTTTCTGCTGGAAAGAGGAAAGGATGCAAAACTGCCCATCATGATTCCAAATCGCCCCGCTTTATCTGCGGCCGCCGGTCTATCACTTGCAAATCAACTTGCCACCGTCAACAAACCAGTTATGGGGAAGGCGATTGCTCTCCCTCTGCAAAAATAACTTGTTATCTGAGTTACGATTCACTCGACTGCGGCATGTTCTCCTGGTCCCATATGGACCTATAAAGTGCATCCGCTTCAATGACCTCACAGAGATAGATAGATAGATGCACATAAAGGCACTCTCGCTGTGTGGATACAAGATACGAAGTTTTATAACCCTTCGCTAAAGCCTGCCAAGAACAGGCCAAGGGTCTGTTCAACCCAAGCACAATATGCAGTCTTCTTGGTCAAAGCCACTGCAGGTCAAGGGCAGCCTTCTCAGGTAGCTGTTGATTTCAGGACTTGCCGATCGAAAGGTCGGCGGTTCGAATCCCTGCGGCGGGGTGCGCTCCCGCTGCTCGGTCCCAGCGCCTGCCAACCTAGCAGTTCGAAAGCACCTCCGGGTGCAAGTAGATAAATAGGGACCGCTTACCAGCGGGAAGGTAAACGGCGTTTCTGTGTGCGACTCTGACTCGCCAGAGCAGCGATGTCACGCTGGCCACATGACCCGGAAGTGTCTCCGGACAGCGCTGGCCCCTGGCCTCTTAAGTGAGATGGGCGCACAACCCCAGAGTCTGTCAAGACTGGCCCGTACGGGCAGGGGTACCTTTACCTTTACCTTTACCTTTACCTTTACCTTACCTTTCCTCCAAGAGATGCAGGTGGCGCTGTGGTATAAACCACAGAGCCTAGGGCTTGCCTATCAGAAGGTCGGTGGTTCGAATCCCTGTGACAGGGTGAGCTCCCATTGCTCAGACCCTGCTCCTGCCAACCTAGCAGTTCGAAAGCACGTCAAAGTGCAAGTAGATAAAGAGGTACCACTCCAGCGGGAAGGGAAACGGCGTTTCCGTGCACTGCTCTGGTTCGCCCGAAGCGGTTTAGTCATTTAGGCCACATGACCTGGAAGCTGTACGCCGGCTCCCTCGGCCAATAAAGCGAGATGAGCGCCACAACCCCAGAGTTGTCCGCGACTGGACCTAATGGTCAGGGGCCCCTTTACCTTTATGTTTCCTCCAATGAGCTCAAGGGGGCATGCACAGTTTTTGTGTTCCTCCTCACAACAACCCTGCGAGGTAGGCTAAGCTGAGAGGCAGCCACTGTGACCTAAGGTGAGATTCAAGTGGCTGAGTGGAGATTTGAACCCTGGTCTCCCAGGCCCTAGACTGACACTTTTAACTATTACACCACCACTGAGATCAGAAAGCAAGAGGAATGGATGGATGGATGGATGGATGGATGGATGGATGGATGGATTATATTTCTATGCTGTTTTCCTTTCAAATGTTTCCCAAAGTGCCTTATAATAGCTTAGTTGGTTAGAGTGTGATTCTGACATATTCCTGCATTGCAAGGGATTGGACTAGATGATCCCCAGGTTTTCTTCCAACTTTGTGATTCTATGAGAAATAACAGGTAGAACATAATAGGGCATCACAAGTACGTCACAAATCATATAGAATAATTAGCACTGCAAAGAAAGCAACAACCAAAAAATGAGCTAAATATTGCAATTAAAGCAAAAGTCTTATTATATGATTAACAAATCAAGACAGCATTTACGACCGATGAAACAATAATGAACACCATTAGCAAAATAGCAACCAGAAGACCATACTCTCCACACCCCCATGACTCAAAATCTTTTATTCTATTCCCCTCATTAAACTACATATACAGCTAATGCCCGCTCAGCTGCCCTGCTCTATTGCACTGACTGCGGGACTAGGACAGAAAGGAGAAATCTAAGAGCTGAAATCTCCCCGAGGAGGTTTAGAGAACGCTTTCCCAGCCTGGCGCCCTCCAGGTGCTTTGCGCTATAATTCCCACCAGCTCCAGCATCCTAACTACAGCTCCTAAATGACCAGAGGCAGCTGTTCTGCTTCTTCCTCCTTAGTGCCAGCCCTTTTTGGTGCGCTTGCGGCTACTCGGCTGCAACCCGACAGCCAGTCTGGGAGAGGTGCCAGTTGCCAGCGGCAGATTAATGCCCTCCCCAAGCTGTTTACAGCCCCTGGCTGTTATCTACTGCAAACAAGTCAGCGGCAGGCAGACAAATCGTTTTCCGTGGATATTGCTCTGCTGCCTCGGAGGATAAGACGGCCTCCTTCGGCCAGGAGTCAGCCTGCCCACGTCCAGCCCCTTTGCAGCTCTCGGACTGGCACTCTGGGCTCTGGGAGGCTCTCGTGAGATTATAGAATTGTAGAGTTGCAAAGGGACCCCTGAGGAACATCCAGTCCAACCCCCCTACAATGCAGGAATCTCAGCTGAAGCATCCATGACAGGTGGCCACCCAACCTCTGCTTAAAATCATCCAGCAAATCCCTTGAGATCTCGGCTGGTCCTGTGAGGTGTTGTGAGAGCCTTCCAGAGCCTCTTAAGCAAGGAGGAGAACTTAAAAGCTCTCTGCCTTGCATAGGGTGGAAGACGTTTCCAGTGCAGCAGATTAAGAAAGGTAAGGTGTGGTTCGAGGATGTAAGCCCCACGCAAGTTGCAAATCAACCGTATAAACAGACAAGCAGTGCTCAACATAGAGCAGGGGTCAGCAAGGTTCCCTCATAAGGCTTGGTTTCCTAAGACTTGAGGGTGTCTTATGTTAGAATCACAGAACTGGAAGAGGTCTCACGGGTCATCCAGCCCAACCCCCTGCAATGCAGGTTAAAATCTGCAGTTGTCAGGGAACTGACATCGGAGCCAGCAGTGGAGGCAGAGCTCCCAAGCGATGCCGGAGAAGGGCCGAGCAGGGAGAGAGGGAACTCATCGGCTGGGGAAGGAAATCAGTGTAACACCAGGGATAAAGGGATCGGAGAGGGGTCTCCAGGACTCTTCGCTGGAGACCAGCGGGGAGAGCACCAGTCCTCCTCTGCCCACACCCACCCTGCGCAGAAGACTTCCATGCAGGGAAAGTAGGCGTAGGCTTGGCGTCAAAGAGCTTTTGTGCTGGAAGAAGTTTAAGAAACGCCCACTGACGGATTCTGCTAGCGACTGAACAGCCACGAAGTGAAGGGCTGTCCAGTCAGGAAAGGTTTAACCAGGCTAACTAGCCAGGCATGGTGGCAACTTACGCACGAGCAACCCCCATACATTCATTACAGTAGTCCAGCTAAGTCAGATTGCTCCTAGCTGCCCTTAGTCATGAGGGTCCCAGAGCCTCCTTGGCTGGGCAAGCAGAAATTCCCCGCTTGGGGAAAAACTGATTGATAAGCAGAGCAAACTGATTCCTATAACCACACACTGCCTGGCAAGATCAGGGAATATGAATGTTGGCTATGCTGCAGCGCCACTGCTGCATGTGTCCAGCAGGTGGTACTGCAACCACCAGCTTCAGAGGGGTCAGATGGTGGAAGGAGCCCACCTGAGTCTCATTGGCCTTATAAAAGCTGCCAGTTGCCCTGGCACCTTGGCGCAAGCGGCACCATCTCTCCCTCTCAGGATGAGATTCCAGGGCCGCCAGCCCAAACAGGAGCAAAGAACTTAGCTGGCTAATGAATTGCTCTTAAAGGAATGGTGAACGGCCATCCCTTGACGGGGACATTACACTGGGGTGCAGCTGCAGGAGTGATTTTAACAGTCCTTCAGTTGCGCAGCCACTATTCCGGTGGCAAATGTTTGCTTATCAGGACACTTCTTGGGCTTTTATAGCCTTGCACACACGGGAGCTGCCGGAGGTTTATGGCCTGCTATTCATTTTAAGGTCTGTTTGTTCATAGGGCCTTTCAGCACTTTTTTTCTGGAGATGGCAGATGAGGCTGCAGGGGGGGGGGGCGGAGAGGAGCTCACTTCTTCACCCTTTCTTGGCACCTGGATGAAACTGCTCCCCTCGTTTCAGGGATGGCTTCTTTTGCAAAAGACATTAATCAGGAAGCTGCATTGTACTAAATCAAACCTTTAGACCACTTAGTTCAGAACTGCCTGCTCTGACCAGCAGCATCTGTGCAGGCATTGGGGGCCTTTCCACCCTACCTGCAGATGCCATTGGAGGCTGGACCTGAGACTATCTGCCTGCAGTATATCTGAAGTATATCTGAAGTATACCAGTATACCTGAAGGAGTGTCTCCACCCCCATCGTTCTGCCCGGACACTGAGGTCCAGCTCCGAGGGCCTTCTGGCGGTTCCCTCACTGCGAGAGGCCAAGTTACAGGGAACCAGGCACAGGGCCTTCTCGGTAGTGGTGCCCACCCTGTGGAACGCCCTCCCATCAGATGTTAAAGCGATAAACATCTACCTGACATTCAGAAGACATCTGAAGGCAGCCCTTTTCAGGGAGGTTTTTAATATGTGACATTTTAGTGTATCTTTCATCTTTGTTGGAAGCTGCCCAGAGTGGCTGGGAAAACCCAGCCAGATGGGCGGGGTACAAATAATAAATTATTATTATTATTATTAGGACGCAGGTGGCGCTGTGGGTTAAAGCCTCAGTGCCTAGGACTTGCCGATCGAAAGGTCGGCGGTTCGAATCCCTGCGGCGGGGTGCGCTCCCGCTGCTCGGTCCCAGCGCCTGCCAACCTAGCAGTTCGAAAGCACCTCCGGGTGCAAGTAGATAAATAGGGACCGCTTACCAGCGGGAAGGTAAACGGCGTTTCCGTGTGCGGCTCTGGCTCGCCAGAGCAGCGATGTCACGCTGGCCACGTGACCCGGAAGTGTCTCCGGACAGCGCTGGCCCCTGGCCTCTTAAGTGAGATGGGCGCACAACCCCAGAGTCTGTCAAGACTGGCCCGTACGGGCAGGGGTACCTTTACCTTTACATTATTATTATTATTATTATTATTATTATTATTATTATTATTATTCAAGGTGGATGCTATCTCATGCAGCCATGGCCCCTGCTCTGCCCTAGGGTACTGCCCTCTGTGAGTCAGACCCCTCTGTGGTCCACTTAGCTCAGTATTGTCTACACTGACTGGTAGAAGCTCTCATAGAATCACAGAGTTGGAAGGGACCCCGAGGGTCATCTAGTCCAACCCCTTGCAAGGCAGGAATCTCAGCTAAAGCATCAGTGACAGGTGGCCATCCAACCTCTGCTTAGAAACCTCCAAGGAACAAGAGTTCACCAGCTTCCCAAGGAGACTGTTCCCCTGCCAAACAGCTCTTGCTGTCAGAAAGTTCTTCCTGATGTTTAGTTATAACTTGAAGCCATGGGTTCGAGTCCTACCTTCCAGAGCAGGAGAAAACAAGCTTGTTCCCTCTCCCACGTGACAGCCCTTCAGATATTTGAAGGTGGCTATCATATCTCCTCTCAGTCTCCTCTTTTCCAGGCTAAACATACCCAGCTCCTTCAACCGCTCCTCATCAGGCTTGGTTTCCAGACCCCTAATCCTCTTGGTCGCCCTCCTCTGCACACCTTCTAGCTTGTCAACATCCTTCTTAAACTGTGGTGCCCAGAACTGGACACAGGACTCCAGATGTGGTCTGACCAAGGCAGAACAGATAGAGTGGGACTATGACTTCACTAGACTTCTGTTGACGCAGCCTAGAACCCCTAGAACCTTTCCACATGTACTGCTAGTAAGCCAGGTGTCCCCCATCCTATATCTGTGCAGCTGGTTCTTCCTGCCTAAATGCCTCCAAGGTCTCAGTCTGGGGACTTTCCCAGCCCTACATAGAAAAGTCATTTGGGACAGAACCTGGGACCTTTTGAAGAAGAGTTTGGATTTGATATCCCGCTTTATCACTACCCAAAGGAGTCTCAAAGAGGCTCGCAATCTCCTTTCCCTTCCTCCCCCACAACAAACACTCTGTGAGGTGAGTGGGGCTGAGAGACTTCAGAGAAGTGTGACTGGCCCAAGGTCACCCAGCAGCTGCATGTGAAGGAGCGGGGAAGCGAACCCAGTTCACCAGATTATGAGTCCACCGCTCTTAACCACTACACCACCCTGGCTCTCTGTCACTACACCACACTGGCTCCATCTGGAAGGGAGAAATAACACCACGTGTGCAAAGTGCAGGCAAACTTCCCTGGGATTCCGACAACCAAATGCCCGCCCATTTCTTTAAAAGTCAAATTTTTAAAAAAGAGGAAAAATAAATGCCCTCAGTCCTCTTGTCTAAGGCCAGCCAAATCTCCCAAACCCTGAAATTTCAGTGAGATTTGACTGCCTCCCAATTTCGTGGGGTGTCTTTGTCGCTTCCCCACCACCCTGCAAAATAAAACCTGGACCAAAAGATGCAGCTAAGCTCTAAAAAGTCCAACGGTGTCAATAGCTCACAGCCACCAAGTCCTCTAATGCCAGCGGTGATCTTTCCCCAGGGATCAAAAGGGCCAAAATGGGGCTCGCACCCCTCTCCTCCCCCTTCCCTGTGTTATAAAGAGGTATGGCCACCGCTAAACTCTCCGAATAGAGGGAGGAGGGCAGGACCAGAAGGGAGGCCCCACTCCTTGCTCGCTCGCTCGCTCGCCTGGGGGGTAATCGCTGCTCGCCGTGGGCGATCAGTAAAGCAGCGAATTACCCCTCCGCCAAACGGCAGGGCCCATTTTTGTGCAGCATGGCAATAAGCACATATTGGGAATAATAATAGCAACAAATTAAAGACCGTGAGAGAGAGAGAGGGAGAGATTTGATTTGTTTCTGTCGCTTTTGCAGAGAGGGAGGGGGCGCTGTCTCTGAAGCGCTGTCAAGAGAAGCATGTTGCACTTCAGACTGACACACAGGGGGCAGGCATGTAGGCAGCGAAGTACAATGGGCAGGCAATCCAACACACATCTGATTTTGGATTTTTTTTTTAAGTGTGTGGGATGGCAGTGCTACCCCAGGAGGCGAGAAAACGCAAGAATACAGCGTGATCATTTTTGTTCAACTTTCAAAGGGTGTGTGTGTGTGTGTGTTTATGATTTGCATTCTTTTAAAAACCGACAGAGATGATTCATGCCAACCCCGCCTTTGCCAGCAAGGCATATTTCATCTCGTTTAGCTGCGTGGCGAGCCGCTGTTAATTGCATCCATCGAACACATCAAACGGAACCAGAGATAAATTGGAAATGGAGACTGACATGAAAAGGAAGACAGCCAGATCGGTGCCTCTGTATCACACGTGCGCCTTCCTTCCGTGCCCTCAAGGTTGTTGGCCGCTGGTTTATTTTGTCACCTTCGAAACACACTTTGTGGGCTCCTGCAGTGTAGGCTTTGCTTTCATCTCCTGGAAAAATCCTGGGGGTGCCATCCTGCCTGGCAGAAGCAGATGGGCAGGAAAAGGTCCGTCCGCACAGAATTGAACTGTGGAACTCACTCCCACTGGAGGAAGTGATGATTAACAACCTAGAAGGCTTTAAGCCAAGGTTGGACGGCCATCTGTCAGGGATGTTTCCTGTGTTGCAGGGGTTTAGGGCTAGATGACCCTTGCGCTCCCCTTGTTAGCATCTCACTCCTCCGTTGCTGGATGTGTGATTGTTACATCACATGTCTGTGTTTACTTTCCAGGCTTGGGAAGTGTGAGAACAGAAGTCAGTCCTATCTCTCTAACTAGATATTAATTTTAGGTGGTGACTACAGATGAGATTTGTGTGCTAATTTAGTGTAGTCAACTGGAACTCTAGCAAAACGGGAAAACCCTATAGTGGTGTTTTACACTACCCTAACCTTTGAGCAGTGAGAGAATCCAGGGTTCCCAGGCCCTTCCTGAGGGTTCATCTTCCTTGAAATAAAGGTCAGTGGTGCCTTTAGGATACGTGCTCGTTATTTGCACAAGTATGCAACCTAAGTATAGTACCTTGGGTTATGTATAGTACCTCGGGTTAAGAACTTTGCTTCAGGATGAGAACAGAAAACACATGGTGGTGGCACAGTGGCAGCAGGAGGCCCCATTAGCTAAAGCGGTACCTCAGGTTAAGAACAGTTTCAGGTTAAGAACGGAACTCCAGAACGAATTAAGTTCTTAACCCGAGGTACCACTGTACATTAAAACAGTCATTAAAGAGGGCTGCCTTCAGATGTCTTCTAAACGTCAGATAGTTGATTATTTCCTTGACATCTGATGGGAGGGTGTTCCACAGGGCTGGCGTCACCACCGAGAAGGCCCTCTGCCTGGTTCCCTGTAACCTCACTTCTCGCAATGAGGGAACTGCCAGAGGGCCCTTGGAGCTGGACCTCTGTGTCTGGACTGAATGATGGGGATGGAGACGCTCCTTCAAGTCTGCTGGGCCGCGCCATTTCAGGCTTTAAAAGTCAGCACTGACACTTTTAATTGTGCTTGGAAACATACTGGGAACCAATGTAGGTCTTTCAGGACCGGTGTTATATGGTCTCGGCGGCCTCCCCCAGTCAACAGTCTAGTATCTTCTCTTAGATTCTAACCCTCCCTGGGTACAAGACTCCAGGAATGGCAAGGGGTTTAGGGCATCAGCCAGACTGACCCCTGCCCACCTCCCGAAAAACTGATAACATCATTTTTTTTAAAAAAAAAAGTTTTCCCATCATCACCCAATCAAAAACTGGTGAAGCTGGTGACACAGCTCAGGTTCAAGAGAGTTTGCTCTGTGCTCATCCAATGCCATTTGTAGTTAAATGCCAGCCCCCTTCCGCAACTTTGCTGAGATGAAGCAGTGAAAAAACAAACTGGCAGGGAAGAAAAATGGAACAAACCGATTTCTCTAATCTCTTAATTGCAATCCTTCTTTTTTTTTAAGGTTGCTGTTTCTCCGTTCTCTGCAAAAGGTGTGATTTGCAAGCCCCCACGGTGCTTTGGGAATATTTCATTAGCACGGTGGGTTTGCACATTTAACCCAGCTCCCTGGGACTCCCAGAGTTTGCAATTGCTGCTTGAAAGGTTTCAGATCTTTCGACAAAGGAGCATTTAGGAACTGCAGGTCCTCCATAGCAGTGGGATGCATTGGGGGTTTGTTTGAGACTGTCTCGCTGCAGATCCATTGACGGCCAGAAAAACCAAATGAGATCTGGGAATCTGTTGAGCTCAGCTCCTTGTCAAGGAATTTGCCGGACCCTGAGATGGGATCCTCTCCCTGCCCCCACATAACTCCTGCCCCTCTCCAGAGAGATATCAGCTAGCCTAACACTCGCTGGTTTCCTCATTTCTATATATAGGGTGCCTACATTCTGCATGTGGAAATGGCTTTAGATACCTATTAAAGGTAAAGGTAAAGGGGTAAAGGGACCCTGTGACCGTGAAGTCCAGTCGCAGACGACTCTGGGATTGCGGTGCTCATCTCGCTCTATAGGCCAAGGGAGCCAGCGTTTGTCCGCAGACAGTTTTTCCGGGTCATGTGGCCAGCATGACTAAGCCACTTCTGGAGCGGTACCTATTTATCTACTTGCACTTTGACGTGCTTTTGAACTGCTAGGTTGGCAGGAGCAGGGACCGAGCAATGGGAGCTCACCCCATCGTGGGGATTCGAACCGCTGACCTTTCGGTCCATCAATTACCATATAGCATATATTTAACACAAAAAACAGCGTCAATTTGTTGTTGACAAAGGACAGCTGGACATATAAAGGGCCCCATTACCATAGTTTAGGGCCTCATCAAACCTAAATCTGGCCTTGTTCGGGGGTGGGGGTGACAAAGGGACCTGTGCCCCTAGGAGTTGGCACCCCTTATTGGCATTTGAAACTGATGGAATATGCAGAATTAGCAAGTTTAACTTGCAAAATCAGAGAGCAAAATGAAACAGATTTCAAGGAGGACTGGAAAATGTTTGTAGGTTATTTTTTTTAAAAAATATTGTAAACATGTTGGCATGCTAACAGGTTTGGAGTAAGTTCAGCAGTTAAAGTTCTTTTGCAATAAAGCTGAGAAAAGAAGTTATAGATTCATTTTGATACACTGCAGCAAAAGTTAACCATGAGAAAACGTGGAAGGGGGGGGGAAGGAAGTCGACTTTTCAAAGTGAATGTTTACTGGGAAATGTTTGACTAATTGTCTTTTGTTTGTGAAAAGTTAATAAATAAAAATCTAAAAAAAAGGAGAGTTGGTGCCCTCGATCATGGCGCTGGCCTGGCCAGCCTGAATTTCAACTTCTGGTTGACTTGGCCACTGCAGAGGGCTTTCTTCTCCCCCAGATGGAGCAGCCAAGCACCGAGCGCAAGAGGTCTATCGATGGCCATGAGCCACAAGGGCTCTGCTCTGCCTCCACGTTCGAAGGCAGCAATGCTTTGAATCTCACTTGCTGGAAACCACAAGAGGAGAGAGGGGTCTTGTGTTCGAATCCTGCTTGCAGGATAACGGGCATCTGGTTGGCCCTTGTGGAAACAGGATGCTGGACTAGATGGGCCATTGCAATTATCCAGATGGCTCTTCTTCTGTTAATGCAGCAAGGAATCAATTTCCTCCTCTCCGGCTGTTGGTGGAAAAGATAAGGGGCTATTGTGAGCCACTTCATGGAAACCATAGGCTGAGTTGTCACTTGGTTTCCTTCTCAGATCCACATCAGTCATGACTCTGAGCGGTTGTTTTTCATGGCGGGGGCAGGGAATAACGATCCTTCGATCTGAGACAGAAATGTAAACTTCTTTAAAAGTCTTGTTTCTCGGTTTGCAACCATCTGTGCCCAGAGACCTGTGCCTAAGACAACAGGAGGCTCTCAGCACTGCGGAATGACGACAGTTGGTCTGCCTCGGTCTGTGGGCCCAATATGGCCACTTTGGATGGCCTGTGTGGCTGGGATTTGTGGCAGATGCTGTTTGACAGGCAGATGATTAATTGGCTGGGATGAGTAAATGGCCTGTGGGAAAGAGAGGGAGAGGGAGAGATTAATAACATGCTCAAAATCAGTCTTTGCCAACCTGGTGCTCTCCAAATAAGTGCATTAAGAACAGCCTGCTGGATCTGGCCAAAGGAGACCCATCTATTCCAGCTTCCTGTTCTCACACAGGCCAACCAGTTGCCCCATTTGGGAAGCCATCAAGCAGGATTCAAGCAGAAGAGCAGCAAGAGACAGCCAGAACATGACTTTTGATCAGCAGCGTGAAAAACCAGCCCTAGGAGAACTGATTTACAACGAACTTAAAAAAAAATTTAAGTATACTTTTCCCAAAAAGCCTGAAGCTTTCCTGCTAGGAATAGTTGGCAAGGAAATCAAAAAAGGGGACAAAAATCTGTTTCTATATGCCACAACGGCCGCTAGAACTATGTTAGCCCAAAGCTGGAAAATGGAATTAATACCTACTATAAATGACTGGCAGATCAAGATGATAAATTATGCTGAACTAGCCAGAATAATGTGGGACGCAGGTGGCGCTGTGGGTTAAAGCCTCAGCGCCTAGGACTTGCTGATCGAAAAGTTAGCGGTTCGAATCCCTGCGGCGGGGTGTGCTCCCGCTGCTCGGTCCCAGCGCCTGCCAACCTAGCAGTTCGAAAGCACCTCCGGGTGCAAGTAGATAAATAGGGACCGCTTACCAGCAGGAAGGTAAACGGCATTTCCGTGTGCGGCTCTGGCTCGCCAGAGCAGCGATGCCACGCTGGCCACGTGACCCGGAAGTGTCTCCGGACAGCGCTGGCCCTTGGCCTCTTAAGTGAGATGGGCGTACAACCCCAGAGTCTGTCAAGACTGGCCCATACGGGCAGGGGTACCTTTACCTTTACCTTTATAAATGACTGGCAGATCAAGATGATAAATTATGCTGAACTAGCCAGAATAACAGGAAGACTAAGAGACCAGGATGACCAGAAGTTTCATGAAAATTGGAACAAATATCTGATGTATATAAAAGATAAGTATAGAACTTCGATGACTCTGGCAGGGTTGGAACAACTCTAACAGTGTTTGGCAAATATGTAAAGGATATAAAACACATAACTTTAGAAATTATCTGATACTTACCAATGAAGTGAAGGGAAGTCCGAGGCTCGGCGGATCCCAAAATAACTGTGTACTATATATATGATTCTTGTAACAGCTATGTTATATGCAACTTATGCAATCTAGACTGTATATATGTATAATCGATGGAAAACCAATAAAAATTTATATGGAAAAACCAGCCCTAGGATTGTGGAAATTCGGGAGCAACCTGCAGGCTGCCGAGCTGAGCTTCCAGCCCCTGAATGTCAAGGGAGGGAGACTGAGAATGGACTTGCAGTTGTCTCTAACTTTCTGCCCCCTCCTCCGCAGTGGGGCTTGGTTTCTGATCGGCAAGGCCAAGGAGCTGTCCAGCATCGCCAGGGTGCTGAAGCAGTGCGGCAGCTGTCCAGCCAAGGCACCACAACCCGGCCCCTGAGAACGCAAGGAGGTGCCCGGGGGATTGCACTGAGGGCATTATCCCAATGGAGGCGTGTTCCTTTTGGGGGTGAAGTCAAACCATCAGAGAGTTACAGCGCCTGCTGGGGCTGCAGAGGCCAATACAGGAGAGACATGTTTTGTTGCAGCCAGGGCAGATCATAGAATCATAGAATCATAGAGTTGGAAGAGACCACAAGGGCCATCGAGTCCAACCCCCTGCCAAGCAGGAAACACCATCAGAGCACTCCTGACATATGGTTGTCAAGCCTCTGCTTAAAGACCTCCAAAGAAGGAGACTCCACCACATTCCTTGGCAGCAAATTCCACTGTCGAACAGCTCTTACTGTCAGGAAGTTCTTCCTAATGTTTAGGTGGAATCTTTTTTCTTGTAGTTTGGAGCCATTGCTCCGTGTCCGCTTCTCTGGAGCAGCAGAAAACAACCTTTCTCCCTCCTCTGTGTGACATCCTTTTATATATTTGAACATGGCTATCATATCACCCCTTAACCTCCTCTTCTCCTCCTCTTCATCCTCTGGATGAAGGCACCCAGTTGTGCTGACGCAGATGCACCAGGGCGTTCCTTCCCTTTGTGTTTTTTAGGCACGAGTGTGTGCTTTCCTGGTCCATGTCTGAGCACACACACACCTGCTGCCACTTTCCCCAGGAAAACCTGCTCTTCAGTGTTGAATTGGAGCAAACAGCGATTCCAGTTTCCCATGGATTGTTGAGTGCTCCAATTCAGTGTTGGTGCTGACCTTTAAAGCCCTAAATGGCCTCAGTCCAGTGTACCTGAAGGAGCGTCTCTACCCCCATTATTCTACCCAGACACTGAGGTCCAGTGCTGAGGTCCTTCTGACGATTCCCTCACTGTGAGAAGCCGGGTTACAGGGAACCAGGCAGAGGGCCTTCTCGGTAGTGGTGCCTGCCCTCCCATCAGATATCAAGGAAATAAGCAACTATGTGACTTTTAGAAGACATCTGAAAGCAGCTCTGTTTAGGAAGTTTTTAATGTTTCATAGGTTATTGTATTTTAATATTCTGTTGGAAGCAACACAGAGTGGCTGGGGAAACCCAGCCTGATGGTTGGGGTATAAATAAATTATTATTATTCAGTGGCATATAGGAGATTTCTGTGGGGAAAGTGAAGTGGGGGGTGTGTGCTTGGAAAGGGATCTTTAAAGCATGGGGGTGTGCCCAGAAATGCAGCACAAAAGCAACTCCGGATGAGCCCTAAAGGCCCAGCATCCTGTTACCACAGTGGGCAATCAGATGTCTCTTCTGGCAAGACCACTCTCAGGACCTGAGGGCAACAGCAATTCTGGAGGGCTACAGGTTCCACCACCACCCTATCCTATCCTGGACCGATGTCCCTCCCAGTCACTGACACAAGAACATAGGAAGAGCCTACTGGATCAGGCCAGTACTGTATCGGGGCCGCAGGTGGCGCTATGGGTTAAACCACAGAGCCTAGGACTTGCCGATCGGAAGGTCGGAGGTTCGAATCCCTGTGATGGGGTGAGCTCCTGTTGCTCGGTCCCTGCTCCTGCCCACCTAGCAGTTCAAAAGCACGTCAAAGTGCAAGTAGATAAATAGGTACCACTCCGGCGGGAAGGTAAACAGTGTTTCCGTGCGCTGCTCTGATTCGCCAGAAGCAGCTTAGTCCTGCTGACCACATGACCCGGAAGCTGTACGCCTGCTCCCTCGGCCAGTACAGCAAGATGAGCGCTGCAACCCCAGAGTCATCCGCGACTGGACCTAATGGTCAGGGGTCCCTTTGCCTTTACCACTGTATCCTGATCTCACAGTGACCAACCAGGTGCCTATCATGGGAAGCGCACAAGCAGGATTCAAGCACAACAGCCATTCTCCTTCCCTGTGGTTTCCAGCCTCCTCCATTAGTATGCTTAATCCTCTGTTAAAGCCACCCTAGTTGGTGCCATCACTACTTTCTGTGGCAGTGAGTTCCATAGGTGAACTCTGTGCTATGTGAAGTTGGGGGGTTGGGGGGGGAGTATGCCCTGAAATTTTCAACATTCAGGTTCATTGGATGTCTGTCCCAGAGTTCTAATATTATGTGGAAGAGAAAAGCTTCTCTCCATCTGCTTTCCCCCACACTGTGCTTAATTGTATTCACTGTAACAGCATTCTGATATTGGCAGTTTTATTTCCAGTTCCTTTTTCTAACGGCCCCTAGCATGTAATCTGCCTTTTTCACAGCTGCTCCATGCTGCACCAATCATTTCATTGACCCCAAGGTCTCAGTCCTAGTCTGTCGCTGCCATTTCAGACCCCAGGAGTACAGAGGTGAAACTAAGGTTTTGGGGGTGTTGTTTTTTGCCCTAATATGCATAAATTTGCACCAGCAGACACTGATTTGCATTTGCCATTTTACCACCTATCCACTCAGTTTGGAGAGGTTCTGCAATCTCTCTTTGCTTTCACTATCCTGAACAAGTTGGTGCCATCAGCAAACTTGAAAGCCTGGGCACCAGAATAGGCGCCAGATCTCAAAATCCATGGGTGCATCCAGACATATATAATTTGAGTGGTGCATCTGTTGTGTTAGTTTTGTTCAGATGTTCAACCTTCTGTGAAATGATTTGAAAGGAAGGAAGGGCTTGTTGTTGTTTAGTTGTGTCCAACTCTTCGTGACCCCCTGGACCAGAGCATGCCAGGCACTCCTGTCTTCCACTGCCTCCCGCAGTTTGGTCAAACTCATGCTGGTAGCTTCGAGAACACTGTCCCACCATCTCTTCCTCTGTCGCCCCCTTGTGCCCTCCATCTTTCCCAACATCAGGGTCTTTTCCAGGGAGTCTTCTCTTCTCATGCGGTGGCCAAAGTCTTGGAGCCTCAGCTTCAGGATCTGTCCTTCCAGTGAGCACTCAGGGCTGATTTCCTTCAGAATGGAGCAGTTTGATCTTCTTGCAGTCCATGGGACTCTCAAGAGTCTCCTCCAGCACCAGAATTCAAAAGCATCAATTCTTTGGTGATCAGCCTTCTTTATGGTCCAGCTCTCACTTCCAGACATCGCTACTGGGAAAACCATAGCTTTAACTATACGGACTTTTGTTGGCAAGGTGATGTCTCTGCTTTTTCAGATGCTGTCTAGGCTTGTCATCGCTTTTCTCCCAAGAACCAGGTGTCTTTTAATTTTGTGACTGCTGAGGGAAGGGAAGAGGTGACCTATTCCTCCTGTTGGCAGCTGAAGCTGGCTGGCCACAGCCCTGATTGGCCGGCTCACAGCTGAATCTGGCTGTGCACAGTGCTGATTTGTTCCCTCCCTATGTTATCACAGCCACTTCCCCTGGAGCTGTTTTTCAAACTTTTGCAAAACCTATTCCCTCCCTCTTCCCCAAGGAGGAACAAAACTGAATCAAGTGTACATGCTGTGCTTTTAAAATTCTTATTCTTTTTAAAAGGAGGCAGCGTGTGAAGAGGGCTGGGCAGTAAACTGAATCAGTGTTCAGTTAGTATGTCTGCCATTGGAATTCAAGGCACAGGAAGAAGGTGAGCTCCTCCTCTGCTCCAAGGGGAAATGTATGCTGCAGTTCCTGGGTTTTTTATGTACTTTTGTACATACTTAGATTCACTCTTCTATGAAGGAGAAGCAAAATCCCCAGTTGCCAAACACAAACAGCCAGATCTCATTCATCAGGTCTCTGCATGTTCAAACAATGGACTCCTATGTCGTGGGGTTCCTTTTCCCTTAAAAAATGCATTTCGGGTTTCTTTTATTTGCATTTCAATTGCTTGATCCTCCAGAGCACACCAGATGATCTTGGTTTTCAGAAATACACCCATTCTTGTTATTCAGAAAGGGTTGCAGAGAGTTTCAGTCTTTCAGCAGGTGAGGTCTTCGGAATACTCCAAATGAAACCCTGTTTGCAGTGAAACAATCTGAAAATTTGCAGTCAGGAAGCTGGTCCTATCTAAGCTGGCCTTGTTGCAGTTAACCTGTGGGACTCACTTCCACAGGAGACAGGGATGGCCAGCAATGTGGATGGTTTTAAAAGAGGGTTAGATAAATTCATGGAGGAGGAAAGGGCTATCGAAGGCTCCAAGCCAGGGTGGCTCTGCTCCTCTTCCTCCACAGTTGGAGGCAGCAATGCTTCTGAATACCAGTTGCTGGAAACCACAGGAGGAGAGCTCTTGTGTTCGAATCCTGCTTTTGGGTTTCCCAGAGGCATCTGGTTGGCCCCTGTGAGAACAGGATGATGGACTAGGGGGGGGCTATTTGCCTGATCCAGTAGGCTTTTCTTATGTTCTTATGTAGAGCAGCAACCAGCAACCAACATTTGACAGCAGAGGTAAAAAGGTAAAGGTAAAGGTACCACTGACTGTTAGGTCCAGTAGTGGACGACTCTGGGGTTGCAGCGCTCATCTCGCTTTACAGGCCAAGGGAGCCGGCGTTTGTCTGCAAGACAGTTTTTCCGGGTCATGTGGCCAGCATGACTCAGGTGCTTCTGGCGAAACCAGAGCAGTGCACGAAAATGACATTTACCTTCCCGCCGGAGCGGTACCTATTTATCTACTTGCACTTTGATGTGCTTTCGAACTGCTAGGTGGGCAGGAGCTGGGATCGAGCAACGGGAGCTCACACCGTCGCGGGGATTCGAACTGCCGACCTTCTGATCGGCAAGCCCTAGGCTCAGTGGTTTAGACCACAGCGCCACCCGCGTCCCTGACATCAGAGGTACAACACAGCTATTGAAGCTTTTCCAAAAGCCTCACAACCTTGCTCTGCATGAAGGTTGGTGGGGAGAGCAGAGGGGTTGCTGTCGCTTTTTTAAAAAAACAACAATGAGGAAATAGGATCATCTCAGCATAAACAGAGAGGCTGACACCGAGAGCCGTCAAACCAGTGTCTTGCCATTTGTCTGTGATGGAGAGCTTCAGCAGGTCTGGAGGAGAGATGAGTTCATGACTCTCCAGGCCATTAAGCAGGGACCCATAGCCACTGGCAGTGACTGATGTCAGCGCATGAGACATCCATCAGAACATCATTATTCTCACACAGCCGGGAAAGGAAGCCCATTAAGCAGAGCCTATCTCGAGGTTCGCTGTGCCCTCGAAGGGCCATCAGTCACAGGGATGGGCTGAGAGCTGGGAGCCACATTCCTACGAAGTCACATGCCTGGTGCTCTCCCTCCCAGCATTGACTTGGCAAAAATCCTTTTCCTGTCCAGATGGCCAAGGAAGGCCAAAAGCTCTTGTTCTTCTGGCCTCAGTGCCAGATTTACATATAAGCTAAGCAAGCTATAGCTTAGGGCCCCGCTCTCTTGGCCCCCCCAAAAAATCTAAAGGGGAAAAAACCGGATGTACATTTCCAAAATAGAAGATAAAAAACAAATAGAATAAAGCCTACATACAGCAACCGTGTTTTGTGTTATTTAGGCTCCTATGATGTAAGTCATAGGCCCCACTTGCTAGCCTGCTCCCTCAAATATCACTGGTTTGCTCCTTTCTATATATAGGGTGCCTACATTCTGTATGGACTGGTTGCATAGAGACTGGTTTTTGGAGACTAGATTCTGAATGTCTCTAAATTGTGTTTCTAAAGGAGCTTTTGTTATTGCCAAATGCCAATGTGTTTGCATTATTAAGTTTGTTATGAATCAAAAATCCTTTTAAGTTAGAGCTTAATAATTATTTCACTATTAATATACTTATTAATATACTTCTTCTTAATTGTATTTCAGTTCAACAATTCCTTTGATAAAATACATACAGTGGTGACTCGCAAGACGAAAAGAATCCGTTCCGAGATTCTCTCCGTCTAGTGGTTTTTTCGTCTTGCGAAGCAAGCCCATTGACGGCTTAGCGGATTAGCGCTATTAGCGGTTTAGCAGCTTTTAGCGGCTTAGCGGCTTAGCGGATAAGCGGATAAGCGGCTTAGTGGCTTAGAAAAAGGGGGGGAAAGAGAAAAAACCCCGCAGGAACTCGCAAGACATTTTCGTCTTGCGAAGCAAGCCCATAGGAAATTCGTTTTGCGAAGCACCTCCAAAACGGAAAACCCTTTTGTCTAGCGAGTTTTCTGTCTTGCGAGGCATTCGTCTTGCAGGGCACCACTGTACTTTGTTATGTGCAAATGGCTTGAGATACCTATTGGGTTCATAAATTGCCATATAGCATTTATTCATAATAATAATAATAATAATAATTTATTATTTATACGCTGCCCATCTGGCTGTGCTTCCCCAACCACTCTAGGCGGCTTCCAAAAAAATATTAAAATACTGTAATACATCAAACATTAAAAGCTTCCCTAAACAGGGCTTCAACACAAAACACAGTGGCAATTTGTTGTTGACAAAAGACAGTTGGACATATAAAGGGCCCCATTACCTTCAGTAACTTAGGGCCTCATCAAACCTAAATCCGGCCCTGTACACACACAAACATACATACATTCAGTCTATGGCAGAGGGAGCTAAAACTGCGCACTGTCTGCTTTAATGTCCAAACTCCCATCTGTGAGGTTTTCTCGTCTTCCCCAAAATCACCACTTTACTTTTAGAATGGTTGACTGTTAACTGCTCTTTTGTGCAAAACACATTCAATTTCCTCAAAAGTCTCCGCATCCCAGTTAAGGCAGCAGAAATCAAAACAGTATCGTCCTTCAGGAGCTTAGGGTCATCAAACCTAAATCCCACCCTGCCTGGCCATATTTATCTATTTATTTGATACATTTAACCCGTCTCTTCCTCAAATTCACTTCTCTGCAAAGCAGCTTACAAATACATCTAAAACCATACCCTCCAACATTTCTCCGGTGAAAATGGGGTGGTCCTGTTCCATCATCATCATCATCATCATCATCATCATCATACCCCACCCATCTTACTGTGTTGCCCCAGCCACTCTGAGCAGCTTCCAAAATATGTTTTTTTTAAATAAAAAAAAGCATAATAAAACTATACAGGACTGCACAGTTACTTATTTCCTTGGCTCAGGGTTTGTATAATGCCAAACCCTCCAACCTTTCTCCAACGAAAATAGGTACATTCCAGGGTCATATCAGAAACTGGGACGGCTTCTGTAAAACCAGGACTGTCCCTGGAAAATAGGGACACTTAGAGGGTCTGTAAAACTACAGTCAGTACCACAAATGTGTGTGTTTGTGTGCAACACTTGAAGGAGCTGGGAATGTTTTGCCTGGAAAAGAGGAGAGTGCGAGGAGAGATTACAGCCACCTTCAGAAATCTAAAGGGCTGCCACAGGAAAGACCGGCTGGGGCAACCCAGCCAGATGGGCAGGGAATAAATAATAAAATTATTACCGTCTCAAGCTTGTTTTCTCCTGCTCAGGAGGGTAGGACTCGAACCCATGGCTTCAAGTTACAAGAAAGGAGACTCCAACAAAACATCAGCAAGAACTTTCTGGCAGTAACAGCTGTTCAGCAGTGGAACAGTCTCTCTTTTGGGAGGTTGTGGACTCTCCTAACTTGGAGGTTTTTAAGCAGAGGGTGGATGGCCATTTGTCAGGGATCGTTGAGCTGAGATTCCTGAGGACCCTCGGAAGGAAGCAGAAGCAGGTGCAACACAGTTCGAGTAGGGCAGTGGTGGCCAAACTTGTTTTTGGACTACAACTCCCATCATCCCTGGCTAACAGGACTGGTGGCCAGGGATGATGGGAGTTGTAGTCCCAAAACTGCTGGAGGGCCAAGTTTGGCCACCACTGGAGTAAGGCTATAAAAGGCTCCCTTTCTGAAACCCTGCCAGCCAGTGTGGACGTTACTGAGGCAGCTGAACCAAAGATCAGCCACAGCTTCCTGTGTTCTCCACGTGGCTCATAATTTGGAGGAGAACGGCTAGGTAGAACACGTGCCTAACATGCAGAAGGTCCCAGAGTCACCTCCCAGGTATGGCTGAGAAGGACTCCCTGTCGGACACCCTGGAAAGCTGCTGGCAGTCAGTGTGGACAATACCGAGTTACATGGACTGATGTTCCACCTCTGTCTGAGGCTGCTTCCAATGTTCTTTGTCCCTGAAAGCTCTCCTCCTATCTCACCCCAGGCCTACAGAGGAGGGAAGGAACAGCTTGAATCAGTTTCCATTGACATGCCACAGATAAGGATGTGCAGCGACTGAGAGATGCTTTAGGAGGAGAAATTCCGCCAGCCATAAATCAAAATGTAGCTGGATATCAAATGCAGGACTCATTGTGGGTTTTTGAAGGACTTGCCATGCCTCCTGCAGATATTCTCCAGCAGAAGAGATGTCTGTTTCCATGGCCAGCTGCTATCAGTAACCCCTCGGTGGGTTGTTCATTCTGCATTCCCTTTCTGCTTCCAAGCGGCACAGCAGATGCCGGCAGCCATGGAGCTTTGCTCTGAAAGACCGTTTCCTGTTCCCAGGAAACACCAGCTCTCTCTGGGGAACTGAGAAACCTCTGCACAAACAAGACTCTGAATAGGTGTGATTGAAATGCAGCTACCTCTGGAGAGGAGCACAGCGACAGCGTACATTATTTTATTGTTTCACGATCTATTGTTTCACAGCATTTATACACTGCTCAGTTGTAAATAAATCACACCGGAGCAGTTTATTAGGAGAATAAAATTATCAGTAAAAGCAACTATTGAGATAAATAAAACCAGCAATAAACTAAAAACAGATGCTGGAGGAGACTCTTGAGAGTCCCATGGACTGCAAGAAGATCAAACCAATCCATTCTGAAGGAAATCAGCCCTGAGTGCACACTGGAAGGACAGATCCTGAAGCTGAGGCTCCAATACTTTGGCCACCTCATGAGAAGAGAAGACTCCCTGGAAAAGACCCTGATGTTGGGAAAGATGGAGGGCACAAGGAGAAGGGGATGACAGAGGATGAGATGGTGGGACAGTGTTCTCGAAGCTACAAACACGAGTTTGACCAAACTGCGGGAGGCAGTGGAAGACAGGAGTGCCTGGCATGCTCTGGTCCGTGGGGTCACGAAGAGTAGGACACGACTAAACGACTAAACAACAACAAACCCTGTGGATTGTGAAGGAGGCATGCAGTTCATTTTGTTTGACACCTGTCCAACGGCACGGAATTTTGCAGAATCTTCCCGAGGCTCCAGAATCCTGAGAGTCCAAGCTTTCATCATTGCTTTTGGGTTTAAATAAAAGTCTGCTTCCAGTCCTCATGGTTACAGAGATAGGCTGCGACACCCATCATCCTTCTCTGTAAAAAAAAAGTTCAGTTGCCCAACAGATGGAGCCCTTGGACTGTACAGCCCTGGTCAGTGCTGTGGGGGAATAGGGTCTGTCCGTCCTGTTCTGGCCTGTCATGAGCTTTGCAGTGATCCAGATGTGCAAGGATTAACTGAGCAATGAAAAAGCAGTAGGGAACGGTTTAATGGGATGATTCAATAATCCCATAGCCAGAAGTAACAGGAAACCACTAATTAAAGAGGAAGTAGCATTGGGAGCCGAAAATGATTTAAAGGAATAGAGGCAAGAGGAGATGGCTCATTCAAAGGCCTGCAGCGAAACAGGGATTTAAGTCAAAGAGGAGTACTTATGAGGAAACATGTATCAGGATCTTCCCCCTGGGCATGGCCTTTGCAGGATCATTATGGGAAATATATGGTTATATTAAGTGCGGAGCTAAAAGACTGCCAGCTGAACGTGTGGGAGGAGTGCCACGAGCTGCGCTAAAGGATCCTAGTGCAGAAAAGTATGTTAACCTTGGGGAATCCCAGCTGCTAGATCAGTCCAGAGGGGGTTCTCCTAGTCCCCTATCCTGAATTTAAAATGACCAAGCAGGAGCCCACAATGGAAAACCCACAAGGGGGAACCTGTGCAACAGGAGTCTTGGGATTCCCAGCAACTGGTACGCCCACTGTCTCTAATCCTGGAAGTAAGAAAATCATAGAATCATCAAGTTGTAGACTTGGAAGGGACAGCCGGGGGGGGGTCATCTAGTCTAACCCCCGGCAATGCAGGAATCTCAATTAAATCTCAATAGGCATTAAAGCCGCCCAAGTTGGTGGACTCCCATCATCCCCAACTAGCACTGCGTGACACATCCGTGTGTCGGCTGCAGTGTGTAGGTGCGGGGCCGGATTTAACTTTGATAGTTACTGAAGGTAATGGGCCCTTTTATGTCCAGCTGTCCTTTGTCAAGAACAAATAGTCATTTTTTTTGTGTGTTGAATATATGCTATATGGTGATTTATGGACCTAATAGGAATCTAAAGCCATTTGCACATAACAAAATATTTATTTTATCTAAGTCATTGTTGAACTGAAATACAACTAAGAAGAAGTATATTAATAGTGAAATAATTATTAAGTTCTAACTTGAAATCACCTTGTCGACAAAGGTCCGTATAGTTAAAGCTATGGTTTTCCCAGTAGTGATGTATGGAAGTGAGAGCTGGACCATAAAGAAGGCTGATCGATGGAGAATGGATGCTTTTGAATTCTGGTGCTGGAGGAGACTCTTAAGAGTCCCATGGACTGCAAGAAGATCAAATGTATCCATTCTGAAGGAAATCAGCCTTGAGTGCTCACTGGAAGGACAGATCCTAAAGCTGAGGCTCCAGTACTTTGGCCACCTCATGAGAAGAGAAGACTCCCTGGAAAACACCCTGATGTTGGGAAAGATGGAGGGCACAAGGAGAAGGGGACGACAGAGGACGAGATGGTTGGACAGTGTTCGCGAAGGTACCAGCATGAGTTTACCAAACTGCGGGAGGCAGTGGAAGACAGGAGTGCCTGGCGTGCTCTGGTCCAGGGGGTCACGAAGAGTCGGACACGACTAAACGACTAAACAACAACAACTTGAAATGATTTTTGATTCATAACAAACTTAACAATGCAAACACATTGGTATTTGGCAATAACAAAAGTTCCTTGAGAAACACAATTTACAAAGACTCATAATCTAGTCTCTAGAAACTCGGTATAACATGAAATAATAATAGGTGTAAATATATGATGCAAACTACTAATAATAATAAATAGTAGAATGTAGGCACCTTATATAGAGACATGAGCAAATGAGTGATATTTTAGGGAGCAGGCTGGCAGGTAGGGCCCATGACTTACATCATAGGAGCCTAAATAACACAAAACACTGTTGCTGTATGTAGGCTTTATTCTATTTGTCTTCTATCTTATATTTTGGAAATGTACATCCAGATTTTTTCCTTTTGATTTTTTTGGGGCCCCCAAGAGAGTGGGGCCCTAAGCTATAGCTTGTTTAGCTTATACGTAAATCCAGTACTGTGTAGGTGTGCTGTTCAAACGCTCCCCGCACTCCTCCCAGAGCTGGAAAGGTTTAACCTCAAGTTTGCTAGTAAAACGGATGCATGTCTAAAAAAGTGTTTCACCAACATGAAAAGTTTGGAAAGGTCTGTCCTATAGGGCATCTGGTTCTCCACTGCTGATCTATATTCTGCATTGATCTATATTCTGAAAAAAGCCATATCTGGCTTTTTTTAGCCGGAACTTACCAGAACTCAGTTCTGGCACCTCTCAGGTTGGCAGCATTGCAATTACAAGAGAACAAGGGAGGTGTTCATGGTGAATTCCAGCACCTCTTTTCCCACACAAGGAGGTGAGGGGAGGTTTGTAAACAGTGGAGTCAGAGAGGGAAAGAGACCAATATGCCATATGGGGCAGGGAACAGGCACTAACTTTCCTCTGTCTCTGGAGGTTGTGCTGTTGACAGCCACAAAAGTGTGCCCCAAGGCACCTGAGATAGATAGATGTTTAGGATCCACCCATGTTTAGCCTGGAGAAGAGGGGGTTAAGGGGTGATATGATTGATATGATAGCCATGTTCAAATATATAAAAGGAGAAGCGGACATGGAGCAATGGCTCCAAACTACAAGAAAGAAGATTCCACCTAAACATTAGGAAGAACTTCCTGACAGTAAGAGCTGTTCAACAGTGGAATTTGCTGCCAAGGAGTGTGGTGGAGTCTCCTTCTTTGGAGGTCTTTAAGCAGAGGCTTGACAACCATATGTCAGGAGTGCTCTGATGGTGTTTCCTGCTTGGCAGGGGGTTGGACTCAATGGCCCTTGTGGTCTCTTCCAACTCTATGATTCTATGATTCTATGATTCTGTGATTCTATGATTCTATTCTCTTGACTGCAGTTTGGTTTAACTGATTGCAATATTGTATTTTTACATTGTTTACCCCACCCGTGGGAGCTCAGCCTGCAGCTGTATTCGATTCGAAATTGTTTTCGTATATGAATTTGTTTCTAACCATTTGCATATACTGATTTTTTAAACATAGGGAACTGCTTCCATCTATGGAATCGTTTTTAACCATTGATGTCTTTGCTGTGAACCAGCTTTGAGATAATTTGTGGGACGCGATTAATGCATAGGATTAAATGAATGAATGGTGGAGCCAAGCAAGAAATATTCATAACCACCCGTTGTGACCTTTCCCTGACTTTTATGCCCTGCTAAGATCCGTTATGCTGGTTCCCCCTCCCCCTTCTTTCTTGATCAGGAATTCAGCCCCTTCCTTCCAGAATCATAGAACTGCAGAGTTGAAGAGACCCCAACGGTCATCTAGCAGTCGAATCCGCTGCAATGCAGGAATCACAGCGAAATCAAACCTAATCCTCTTTGCTCTGCTCTCTCTCTCACCTTCAGCCATCCTTCTTTCCCACTTTCTCGTATTTGACATCTCTTATGGAATGCAGCTTAGGGACGCAGGTGGCGCTGTGGGTTAAAGCCTCAGCGCCTAGGGCTTGCCGATCGAAAGGTCGGCGGTTCAAATCCCTGCGGCGGGGTGCGCTCCCGCTGCTCGGTCCCAGCGCCTGCCAACCTAGCAGTTCGAAAGCACCTCCGGGTGCAAGTAGATAAATAGGGACCGCTTACCAGCGGGAAGGTAAACGGCGTTTCCGTGTGTGGCTCTGGCTCGCCAGAGCAGCGATGTCACGCTGGCCACGTGACCCAGAAGTGTCTCCGGACAGCGCTGGCCCCTGGCCTCTTAAGTGAGATGGGCGCACAACCCCAGTGTCTGTCAAGACTGGCCCGTACGGGCAGGGGTACCTTTACCTTTACCTTTACCTTTATGGAATGCAGCTTGCCTTCCTTGCTAGAGCTCTCAGGGTAGCCCACCTGCCACACTCTCTGCTCATAACAGGCCCTGGTGCAGTCAACAAGAAATGCATGGGGCTCCCTGCCTTTCCTTCAGCAACAAACAATCCCTTATCTTCTGTTCCTGTTTTGCAGGGTGAGTCCAGTGTGAATTTCATGCTCTTTATTCAGCTCATAGTAGCAATGAATGAAACTTTCTCCAAAACGTCTAGCTATATACAGTGGTACCTCTGGATGCGAACGGGATCTGTTCCGGAGCCCCATTCGCATCCTGAAGCGAATGTAAGACGCGACTGCACATCTGCGCATGCATGGGTCGCGTTTCACCACTTCCGCGCATGCATGTGACATCATTTTGAGCATCTGCACATGCGCGAGTGCCGAAACCCGGAAGTAACGTGCTCCATTACTTCTGGGTCACCACGGAGTGCAACCTGAAAATATTCATCCCGAAGCTAATTCAAGCCAGGTATGACTGTATACATTATTTACACAACGGGCCCCGCGTGATTGGCTAATTCAGGGCTGCTCCTGTAGGCCAATCAGGTTGCGGATTCACCTCCTCCAGAAGCCTGATTGGCTGCTCCCGCAGGCCAATCAGATTGCTGATTCACTTCTCGCAGGAGCCTGATTGGCTGCTCCTGCAGGCCAATCAGATTGCTGATTCACTTCACGCAGGAGCCTGATTGGCTGCTCCTGCAGGCCAATCAGGTCGCTGATTCACTTCCACCTGGAGCTGCATTGGGTGGCTCCTGCGGACCAATCAGACTGCTGCATTCTGGATCCTATTGTTCTAGGATTCAGCTCAGTACATAACAGACGGAATGATCCTTGGGGGTCCCTTCCAGCCCGACCATCCTATGAATCTAGGAGCCTCGGTCTCTTTTCCAGCTCTGCTGTTCTTCTTTTTGGGAGCTTCCGGTTCACCAGGAAGTCTCACCTCCCCAAAGGGAGAACTGGATCTTGTGGGCAGCTGTAGCAGCTTACCGTCAAATCCTCCGAAATGCCAGGGGGGATTTGGCAGTAATCCTTACAAGGTAGCAAGAGGGAGGGAGGGAGGGAGGGAGGGAGGGAGGGAGGGACACACACATCACAAGCTGTTCTGCTAGCTGAAGGGAAAACAGGTGGGAAGGAGAAACGCAGTGGCCAGTATGTCCCAGCAGCAAATATATATAAATATAGTTGGTGCTGACCTTTAAAGCCCTAAACCAGGGCTTTAAAGGACCAGATTCCAGCCTGGGAGTCATTTTGGACTCACCGCTGTCCATGGAGGCGCAGGTCAATTCTGTGTCCAGGGCAGCTGTTTATCAGCTCCACCCGGTACACAGGATGAGACCCTCCCTGTCTGCGGACTGTCTCGCCAGAGTGATGCATGCTCTGGTTATCTCCCGCTTGGACTACTGCAATGCGTTCTATGTGGGGCTGCCTTTGAAGGTGACTCGGAAACTACAACCAATCCAGAATGCGGCAGCTAGACTGGAAACGTGGGAGCGGCCGCCGAGACCACATAACACCGGTCTTGAAAGATCTTCATTGGCTCCCAGTACGTTTCCTTTTTTTAAAAAAAAAGATATTTATTAAGGTTTTATATAATAGAAACAACAAAAAGAAAAAGTACATCATAAAGAAACAGAAAAAGACAATAAAAACATAAACAAGAGAAAATCCATTTTTTTAACTTATTATCTATATAACCTTCTTTCTTGACTTCCTCACATCTCCCTTCTTTGTGTTCCCCTTCACACAATCAAATTCAGCAAATTCTAACCCTCTTTCAAACCTTGTTTATAGTTGTATATTTCAACCTATTATGTCTCCAATTTTCCTTCTCTTCTCATTCTCAGATTTTAACCATTCTTAATAACTTAAACCCTTGTGCCATTTTGTTTAAATTTGACATAATATTACTCTGATCTTTTCCCCCTTTTCTTTTTAAGAATTTTTTCATACTCCTTTTAACTAGATCACTAATGCCATATTCTCTTTAAGCCCAACGTCATTTTAACATTCAGAGGCTCCCAGTACGTTTCCAAGCACAATTCAAAGTGTTGGTGCTGACCTTGAAAGCCCTCAATGGCCTTGGTCCAGTATACCTGAAGGAGTGTCTGCACCTCCATCGTTCTGCCTGGACACTGAGGTCCAGCGCCGAGGGCCTTCTGGCTGTTCCCTCCCTCTGAGAAGTGAGGTTACAGCTGGGCAGAGGGCCTTCTCGGTGGTGGCACCCACCCTGTGGAACACCCTCCCACCAGATGTCAAGGAAATAAACAACTACAGTCATACCTCGGTTCGAATATGCTTTGAGTTGAGCGCATTTGAGCTGCACTCCGCGGCAACCCAGAAGTAACGGAGGGCATTACTTCCATGTTTTGCCGCTTGCGCACACGCAGACGCTCAAAATGACGTCACACGCATGCGCAGAATCGGCGAAAAGCAGCACGTGCATGCGCAGACGTGCCGTCGCTAGTTACATTTGCTTCTAGAAGCAAACGGAACAGATCCCGTTCATATCCACTGTACCTGACTTTTAGAAGACATCTGAAGGCAGCCTTGTTTAGGGAAGTTTTGAATGTCTAATGTTCTGTCATGTTTTTAATATTCTGTTGAAAGCTGCCCAGAGTGGCTGGGGAGACCCAGCCAGATGGGCAGGGTATAAGTAATATATTATTGTTATTGTTGTTGTTGTTGTTGTTGTTATCATCATCATCATTATCAAGGTTGCATGGCATCCACATCTCTGGATCTGAGCAGCAGTCTAATCTGCAAAGGCTGAGACCATGTCTCTTCCAAAACCCAGATTATAATCTATTATTTTATCTTGTGTACTGCCCTGGGATCTTTTGATGAAGGGTGGTATTTTAATCTAATAAATAAACAGATATAAATTAAAATGAAATACTCTGTGGCTCAGCAAAATTGGCAGTACAGCTTCCTTCCTTCTCTACCTGGGATCCGTTCTTACACCTGTGCAGGCTGCTCTGACGCTAAACATGAGCTACTCAGTGCATACGTATGCTTGGCTGTGATCCCCGCATTTCGTGGGGTTGGACTAGAGGACCTTGAGGGGTCCCTTTCAACTCAGCAATTCGATGGTTAGAAACAATTTAAAGCATACGCCTCAAGGTTCAAAAGTGGGCAGGGGGTTTTCAGCATCCTCCTTAAACTACTCAAGGAAGGTGCCCGTAACATACCCTTGCAGAGGGAGTCCCACAGATTAGGGGCCGCCACAGAGGAGACCCACTTCCCCATAGCCTCTGAGGGCCGAAGGGCTACATTCAGCTGGACCGTTTTAAAGGCCAGGAGGCTGTTTCTCACTTTCCCTTCGCACTCAGCCGAGAAAAATCTTTGCTTGGTGAGAATGACCACTTAACACTCTGATTCTAACCCAAGGTTCTTTATTGGGAAGCGCCAACAAGCAGGTGCTAATGGGACTTGCTCCCGGCTTTTGAATGGCGCCTCTGAGCACCCCACCCTCAGCTTGGAGAGTTGGAGAGGTCCCCTTTCTTTATGCTCAAACAGTGTTCATCGCATATTTGAGAGCTTTTTTGAGAACACCAGGGCTCTGTTTCTCTAAAGGTTCCCTAAACTGCTGAATGCGAACCCTCCAACATTTCTCCAATGAAAATTATTATTATTATTATTATTATTATCATTACTATTATTATATGTGATATATATATATATATATATATATATATATATATATAAATATTATATATTATTATATGTCCCCCCCCTTTATGGTTTTGATCTATGTAAAATGAGGCTGCATTTTAAATTGCATTTTAACCTGTATTTTAAATTGGTTCCCCCCCCCCATTATGTTTTTACTGTAATTTTACTGGTGTTAACCGCCCTGAGCCTGGCTCTGGCTGGGGAGGGCAGGGTATAAATAAAATTATTATTATTATTATTATTATTATTATTATTATTACCCCACCCATCTGACTGGGTTGCCCCATCCACTCTGGGCGGCTTCCAACAGATATAAAAACATCAGAGAACATTAAACATTTTTTTAAAAAACCTCCCTAGGCAGGGCTGCCTTCAGATGTCTTCTAAAGGTTGTCTAGTTACTTATAGCTCCATACCCTCCAACTCATCTCTGATGAAAATAGGGACTTCCTAAGGAAAAGTGGGACATTCCGGGATCTAATCAGAAACCGGGATGCCTAAAGATGGAGCCTTAAGATGGTGCCAGGCGAGTCTCCCTGGGGAGAGCGTCCCACAAACAGGGAGCCGCTACAGAAAAGGCCCCGTTCTCGTGTTGCCATCCTCTGAACCTCTCATGAAGGAGGTGCCTGGAATCCTTGGGCATTTCTCCAAAGCTAATTTACCATTTTGCGTTTGCGGGGCACTCTAGCCTTTCGCCTCGTTCTTGTACCAGCTCTCCTTCAGCTCTGCTTTCTTTTTTAATTGTCCTTTCAGAGATGCCGTCCTGCAGCAGAAGAGGGTGGACTGCAAAGGGCTTCCGTCGGCGGAGTTGCAGGGCAAGCCCATGGTTGGCCTGGCCGCCCCGTTAGCTCCGGATAAGCAAGGTAAGAACCGGCCTGGGAAAGAGCTGGAGCGGAAGCGGGTTGACGTTATGGTTGCCAGATTTCTTTCAAGGAATCTGGGGACACTTTCCTTTTCGCTTTCCTTTTTCTTTTTTTGAATTTCATGCTTTATTATTTTAGGAAAGCCACTTCCGCCCTCCAGAGGAGGTGGGGTAATAATAATAATAATAATAATAATAATAATAATAATAATAATTTATTATTTATACCCCACCCATCTGGGCGGCTTCCAACAAAACACTAAAATACAATAACCTATCAAACATTAAAAGCTTCCCTAAACAGGGCTGCCTTCAGATGTCTTCTAAAAGTCTCTTTGACATCTGGTGGGAGGGTGTTCCACAGGGCAGGGGCCACCACTGAGAAGGCCCTCTGCCTGGTTCCCTGTAACTTGGCTTCTTGCAGTGAGGGAACCGCCAGAAGGCCCTCAGCTTTGGACCTCAGTGTCTGGGCTGAACGATGGGGGTGGAGACGCTCCTTCAGATATACTGGACCGAGGCCATTTAGGGCTTTCAAGGTCAGCACCAACACTTTGAATTGTGCTCGGAAACGTACTGGGAGCCAATGTAGGTCTTTCAAGACTGGTGTTATGTGGTCTCGGCGGCCGCTCCCAGTCACCAGTCTAGCTGCCGCATTCTGCGGGCTTCACAGCCCCACCATGTGTGCGGCGGCTGGAGCCCAGCCCCCACACGATTGGGGGAATCCCCGGCTGCGTCACCCCCTGGCCAGCCAATCGGCTGGCTCTGGGGGTGTGGCCTGCCCTAGTTAACGCGGGCTCGGCCAGGGATCTCCCTCTTTTGCCACCTACCAGCTGTTCGGGTTGCCCAGAGTTCTTGACCTTTTTTTTGGCAGGAACCCCAAAGTTGTCGAGTGCGCATCTCAACACAAGGCAGGTGGAGAAGCCCATCTACAAACACACAAATGCCCCCCAAAAAGAGAGGTGGAGGGGTGTGGAGAGAGATTGAGTAAAGGCGCTCACTGGTCTTGGGAAAACACGCTTTAAAGCACACACACAAGGCAGCTCAGCGGCTCAGAGCCCGTTGGAGCGCCGTGGGCTCTTCTGCTGCGGGCGGCTCTGCGCGAGTTCGGGATGAGCGTTGATCGAGGATCCGAGCCAGAAGAAAGCTCTCTGGCTCACGCCTCAGTTTAAATAGCTCCCACGCCAGCCAGCCAGCGGATTGGCTGGCTGGAACTTTGGCATGGCCGGGACCTCCAGTGCTGCTCGCTGCCGTGGCGCCCGCCATGTTGCCTCGCCGGAAGTCCCCAGGCATAAATCCGGGGACATTAATTAAAATCCAAGGACAGATTTATTGGTAAAACCTATTTGTTGTTTTGCAACTTTCTGGCTAGTTGCAGGACCTTAGCCAGACCTAGCAGAGTAAACGCAGAATCCACGGAAGCAATTGGCGACTTGGCTGCAGACAGGATAGACGAAGCAGGAACCAGGAACTTGTCGTTAGGTGTTTATTATATACAGTGGACTATTTACAGGAACAGAACACAGATCTTTTGCTAGCTCTCTCTGACATGACTCACAGCTCCTACACTGACACACAGAACTCTGAACTCACAAACTCCGAACTAACAGATTCCAGTTAGTAGGCCATTAATTATCACTCCTTTGAGAGAGCTTGACCAATCAGGGAGCAGTCTCCATGTCTCTGTTATCACCAGGCAGACTTACTCCTTCAGATTGCCTTCTGGCTGTCTGCCAAACCTTAATTGACTCTGTGTGAGTAGCTGCACGTACACAGTTTCCCAACAAGATTTTGTCCGGGGACAGATTGGTGAATCTGGGGGCTGTCCCCGGGAACCAGGGACGTCTGGTAACCCTAGTTTAGGTTGTTGAGATCTATGGGTATAGGGTGGTGTAAAAATTTATTAAATAGTAACAATAAAAATATCCCCCCCCCATTCTGCCCAAATAGTGCATGGCTGGGGAACCTGGAGAGGCAGTGTGGTTCAGTGGTTAGAGTGCTGGACTAGGACCTGGGAGACCAAGGTTCAAATACCCACCCATCCGTGAATGAAGGTCACTGGGTGTGACCTTGAGCCAGTCTCTGCTCCTCTCAACATACCCTACCTCACAGGGTTGTCGTGAGGATAAACCATGCAGGAAGAGAAAGCTGCACACACCATCTTGAGCTCCTGGGAGGAAAAAGGAGGCTTTAAATGCAAAACAAAATAAGGCAAAATTACATACATTTTATTTTTTTGTATCCCGCCCCCTCTGACTGGCTTGCCGCAGCCTCTTTGGGTAGCTATGTGTCCGTTTGGAGAAGTTTGTACGGAAATGCTTGCAAACCTTCATGAGAATTTTATTTTTTTTAAACGATGTGGAAATCATAGAATCAGAGTTGGAAGGGACCACAGGGGTCATCTAGTCCAACCCCCTGCAAGCCGGTGGTGGGGCTTGAACCCACGACCCTGAGTTTAAGAGTCTCTACCAACTGAGCTATCTCACTTAATATGGAACAATGGGAAAACAAGGAACTGATTTTTATTTTTTATTTTATTTGGAGGATTAATACCCTGATCTTCAGCCCAAAATATCAGAGAAGCTTACATACGATCAGAACAAGCACGGGCTTGTAATCTGAACAAAAACACGACACGCAAGGGGAATGGGTTGGAGAGGGAAGAGGAAGAACAAAACCTCAAACCAGGCACCAGTTTCTAAGCAGTGGCGTAGCGTGGGGGGTGCAGGGGGGCCGGCTGCACCAGGCGCAACATCTGGGGGTTAGGGGTAGGGTTAGGGGCGCAAATGCACGGGTTAGGGGGCGCAAATCCACGGGTTAGGGGGCGCAAATTACTTGCCTTACCCCGGGTGCTGACAACCCACGCTACGCCACTGTTTCTAAGCAGTTGTTCCTATAATGAAGAGCTGGCTCGGTTCAGGGGCAAAGAGGTGCAACCTGGCAAAATGGCTGCCCTACCCAGGTGACAGTTGAAGGTTTGCCCATTTCTCAAGTCTGGGTAGCATTGCCCTGTCCCCGCTGCTTTTCTCCCCCATCTCGTGGGGTGCAAAGGGTTCTCCCCCACCTTATCTCCAGCCCGCCGTCTTCCTGCTTCCTTCTCCTTCCTGCCTCCCCCTTTGCTAAACTCTCCCCCTGATGGGGTCCTGTCCTCTTTGCCTTGCAGTGCTGATCATCCCCTTGGCGGACAGGGATGCAGGGACCGTGGTCTGTGTCATCCTGGTAAGTCCACAGGTATTCGCACCTAAGAGGGTCTGCGGGGAAGGAGGCGTTCTACTCAGGTCTTTGTGGACGGAGGCATTATTTATTTCCCAAAATATATGCACCTCCCGGTTGTTGTTGTTTTAAAAACCCACAACCTCAAAGCGGTTTACAAACAGGCTAAAGCAGTTAAATTATCACGGCGAAAAATGAGCACCCATAATTTCAGACCTTCGAAAAGTTAAAATAGCAGCCGACTAAGAAGCGAAGAAAGCGCACATTCTCAACAACTGAGTCGGCTTGTCTGACCAAGAACGTTTTTAGCAGGCACCGAAAAGAATACAGGGAAGGCTCCTGTCTGAAATCAAGAGGCAGGGAGTTCCACAGGGCAGGTGCTGCCACACTAAGCAATTGAGTTCTTACAAATGCACAGCAGGTATTATGTAGCAGCTGTGGCCATGCCAATTCTACCAACTGAAGCAGTCGAGTGGGCAATAGGTATATGGGGTACGGTGTTCTCGTAGGTAAACTGGTCCCAAAAGGCTTTAGATACCAATAGCAACACATTGAACTTGGCTTGGCAACAGATTGGTGCCCAGTGTAGAACTCTGAGCAGCAATTAGATGCCGAAAAGGCCTTGCTCCAGTTGGCATCCGCAGCGCCAAGCTGGCACCGGGAAACCTGATTTAAATGGGCTGTTTTGCATTTAATTCCTGGGCTGGGCTCTGTAACGTTTTTTCAGACTGCTGCTTTCAGCTTGTTCTACCTGTAACGAGATTATTTTAGCCGTAGTTTGCGGTTTTAATTGCTTATCCGGGCTGCCTTGAGAGGGCTTTACCCAGAAACCCAGACTGGCGGCTCAGCGGTGTGTGGCAAGAGAGGCTGAAGAGGTCAGTCGTGGCAGCCTCTCTGACACGGCCATTATCGGCACTCCAATTAAGCCGCCTCGTTCAAGCCCCAAGAGCCGGAGGGTCAAACCGGGATGCGATTTCTGCAGAACTTTCCCTTCACGGAGGCGGCGAGGCGAGTGGCGAGGTTAACCAAGCCCTGGAGCTGCCCGACTTCTCTTGCCAGCGCCCAGCAAGGTTGCAGCGACGGAGTCGGCAGCAGGGGAGATAAGGGCTTAAGTGGATTAGCGCCTGGTGCTCTGGTGCCACATCTGCGAAATTCGCACCAGCGCTTATTAAAAAGGAATTAAGATGATTAAGAGGCGCTGACCTTTCCCTGCTGGCACAGGGAGATGGGACCACATGGCAGGCGCCCTTCGTTTCCACAAAGCCGCATGGGCCTTTACAGTTGCTGGCAGAAGTGAGGACTTGTCATCATCATCATCATCATCATCATCATCATCATACCCTGCCCCTCTGGCTGGGTTGCCCCAGCTGGGCGGCTTCCAACAAATGCAAAAGCATAATAAACTGACAAACATAAAAAATTTCCCGGTACAGGGCTGCCTTCAGATGAACAACATCTGTGCTCAGAGATTGGCGCTGGCCGCCGCTTTGCAACTGGGTGTTAGAATAATAGAAATGTAGAGCTGGAAGAGACCCAGAGGGTCATCTAGTTCAACCCCCTGCAATGCAGGAAACTCAGCTATTCCTATATAAAGCCGTTAAAAGCTTGGGGCCGGTTTACCTGTGAGATCACCTCACCCCCTATGCACCCATTCAGCTGCTTTGGCTAGCAGAACTGGCACTCTTGCAAGCGCCCCAAGTATCACCTGCTCCACATTCATAAGAATTTGCTCTTTTTGTGTGGCAGTGCTTACTATATACTTTGGAACTCCCTGCCACTTGAAATCAGGCAAGTACCTTCAGAGTCCTCTTTTCCACTCCTGCTAAAAACACCCCTGTTTTGACAAGCCACTCCAGCGGTTTTAGAAACAGTGAGTTTTAATCTGTTTGGGTTTTTTTTTTAAAAAAAAAAAACTTTTGAAAAGTTTTAAATTGTTGTTGTTGTTTTCTTATTGTCAATCTTATCGCTTTATCTTTTTTTGTGAACAGTTTTGAGGTTTTTTTTAACAATCAAGCGGCGTACAAATTTTATAAAATCAAATAAATTAAAATAAATGAAGATCAAGTATGTAGCTTTTTCGGACAGCAAAAGGATGGCAGTAGAAACTTTAACTATCCAGAGTGTTTTAACCAGTCATAGGCAAACTCAGCCCCCAAGATGTTTTGGGACTACAGTTCCCATCATCCCTAGCTAACAGGACCAGTGGTCAGGGATGATGGGAATTGTAGCCCCAAAACATCTGGAGGGCTGAGTTTGCCTATGCCTGGGTTTAACTATCCACCCCTCTGCATGGGGAATTCTGGAAAATGTAGCTCTGGGAGAGGAATTGAGGACCCCCTAGCAACTCTCAGCACCCTAAACAAGCTACAACTCCCAGGATTCTTTATGGGGGGGGGCGGGGAGCCATGGCTGTTTGAACTGGCATCATTGTGTTTTAAAGGGATGGTGTGAATGTGGCTGGGCTGATTGACAGGGAGAACTGGGCTCCTTTCTGCAGGATCTCATGCTCCCCAGTTGTTGGACTGGGCCTGCTTTTAGCAGCTTGTCAGAATTACAGAGCAGGGAGCTTGTGTTGTATTTCTTCCTGGCAGGCTTGGTGGGGTTGGCTAAGGTCTCTGCGAGGCTGGTGAGAACTCAGTGCTAATTAACCGGAGATTTATGACAGGGGCACTTTTCTAGGGAGAACTGCAAATGGAAGGAACGAAGTAGAGAAAGAGAAGAATGCTGTGCATTCATTGCCAGGATCGCTGTGGACGCATTCTGTCAGGGAACTTCCATCGGCGCCAGAGGCGGAAGGAAGGCTCCAGAGGGATGCCGGAGAGGGTCCCAGTAGGGAGAGAAGCAGCCCATCCGCTGGGGAAGGAAATCAGCGTAGCACCAGTAGAGGAGGGGGGCAGATGGGGGAATCGGAGAGAAGGCTCCATGACTCCTCGCCGGAGACCACCGGGGAGAGCATGGGTCCTCCGCTGCCCACACCCTCCCTGCGCAGAAGACTTCCGCGCAGGGAGAGTAGGAGGAGACTGGGCGTCAAAGGACTTCTATGCTGGAAGAAGTTCAAGAAACGCCCACTGACGGATTCTGCCAGCGATTGAGACAGCCACGGATGGGTGGCTGTCCGGACAGAAAGGGTTCACCCAGGTAACCCAGCCAGGTGTGGCGCCAACTTACGCACGAGCAACCCCCCTAGAACCATTACACATTCTTAGTGTAATTCAGTGGCAAGAGGGCATTACAGTTTAATTTGCACAGAGAGAGAGAGAGAGAGAGAGAGAGAGAGAGAGCTTTACGTATAAGCTAAACAAGCTCTGGGACGTGGGTGGCACTGTGGGTTAAACCACAGAGCCTAGGGCTTGCCAATCAGAAGGTTGGCGGTTCGAATCCCCGCAACGGGGTGAGCTCCCGTTGCTCAGTCCCAGCTCCTGCCAACCTAGCAGTTCAAAAGCACGTCAAAGTGCAAGTAGATAAATAGGTACTGCTCCAGCGGGAAGGTAAACAATGTTTCCGTATGCTGCTCTGGTTCGCCAGAAGCAGCTTAGTCATGCTGTCCACATGACCCGGAAGCTGTACGCTGGCTCCCTCGGCCAGTAAAGCGAGATGAGCGCTGCAACCCCAGAGTTGTCCACAACTGGACCTAATGGTCAGGGGTCTGTTTACCTTTTTAAACAAGCTCTAGCTTAAGGTCCCACTCTCTTTGGACCCCCCCCAAAATTAAAGGTAAAAAAAACCTGGATGTACATTTCCAAAATAGAAGATAAAAAACAAATAAAATAAAACGTACATACAGCAACCGTGTTTTGTATTGTGTAGGCTCCTATGATGTAAGCAATGAGCCCTGCCTGCTAGCCTGCTCCCTAAAATATCACTGGTTGGCTCATTTCTATATATAGGGTGCCTACATTCTGCATGGTTGCATGGCAACCTGTACAAATGGCTTTAGATACCTATTAGGTCCATAAATTGAGACACAGGTGGCACTGTGGGTTAAACCACTGAGCCTAGGGCTTGCCAATCAGAAGGTTGGCGGTTCGAATCCCCACGACGGGGTGAGCTCCCGTCGATTGGTCCCTGCTCCTGCCAACCTAGCAGTTCAAAAACATGAAGTGCAAGTAAATAAATAGGTACCGCTCCATCAGGAAGGTAAACGGCGTTTCTGTGTGTTGCTCTGGTTCGCCAGAAGCGGCTTAGTCCTGCTGGCCACATGACCCGGAAGCTGTACGCCGGCTCCCTCGGCCAGTAAAGTGATATGAGCGCCGCAACCCCAGAGTTGTCCGTGACTGGACCTAACAGTCAGGGGTCCCTTTACCTTTATCTTTAAATTACCATATAGCATATATTCAACACAAAACACAGTGGCAATTTGTTGTTGACAAAAGACAGTTGGACATATAAAGGGCCCCATTACCTTCAGTAACTTAGGGCCTGATCAAACCTAAATCCGGCCCTGCACACACACAAACATACATACATTCAGTTTATGGCAGAGGAAGCTAACACTGCACACTATCTGGTTTAATGTCCAAACTCCCATCTGTGAGGTTTTCTCTTCTTCCCCAAAATCACCACTTTACTTTTAGAATGGTTGACTGTTAACTGCTCTTTGTGCAAAACACATTCAATTTCCTCAAAAGTCTCCGCATCCCAGTTAAGGCAGCAGAAATCAAAACAGTATCATCGGCATACATTAGAACTGAGAGCTTGACATTCTGAATAGAAACAGGAAAATATTCTAGACCTCTCAGTTCTCGAACAATGTCATTTACTGGTATATAAAAATGAAAAAAGAAAGTGTGTGAGGACTGTCTGGTTGAAGGAGCTGGGTATGTTTAGCCTGGAGAAGAGAAGAAACAGAATAGATGTGATTTGTTGTTGTTCAGTCGTTTAGTCGTGCCCCACTCTTCGTGACCCCCTGGACCAGAGAACGCCAGGCCCTCCTGTCTTCCACTGTTTCCCGCAGTTTCGTAACAAACTCATGCTGGTAGCTTCGAGATAGATGGGATAGCCATCTTCAAGGATCGGAAGTGCTGTCACGTGGAAGGGCAAAACCGAAACCAATGCATTAAAGTGTCAATAAAGGAGATTCCAGCTTTACAAAAAAACTGGAATCATTCCTTCTTGGGATTCTAACTGGCAATATTCCAAAAGAAAGATTAAAATTATTTTTCTATGCAGTAACGGTGGCTAGGATATTAATAGCCAAGTACTGGAAGGGTAACCATATACCAACTAGAGAAAAATGGCTACAAAAGCTGAGCAAGTATACTTGGAACTCGCTAAGTTGACTGAAGCCTTAAGGAGCAAGTCAAATAAAATAGCCCAGAAGGAAGGGGAATGCCTAAATACCTACCTATCGAGTCAAGGTTCAACAGCCAAGATTTGGTTGTGGTTAGAATAAATCCGTAAGTGGGGAAATGTCTCCTTATACCAAGATGAGGAATATATTGAAATACAGAGAAATTGTTTTAGTTACAGGAAATGAACCACGGTGAAGTCGATGGAAGTCAAAAAAACCAATAATAAAAAGAAATTGACTCTAAAAGAGTCAGCTTCTTGGTAGAGAAATGACATTCAGGGATGTCTATTATAGTTATCTTGTATTATACTTATGTTCTGACTTTTTGCGTTTGCTCTGTTTTGCTGTTTTCTTTTGTTTTCTTTTTTTATTCAGTTGAAATATTTGTATACTTTGTTTCATTTGCATCTGCATAATAATTCAATAAAAATTTAAATTAAAAAAAATATTGAAAAGGAAAAAATAAAATAAAGGAGATTCTGACCAGCCATTGGGTCCTCCAGTGGCATAACACCTCTCATAGAATCACAGCACAGCAGAATTGGAAGGGGACCCCCAAGGCTCATCTAGTCCAACCCCCTTCCAGGCAGGAACCACCGCTAAAGAATCCATGACAAATGACCACCCAATGAAAGAGAGTCCACCACCTTCTGAGGGAGACTGTTTCACTGTCCAACAGCTCTTACTGCCAAACAGTTCCTCCTGATGTTTAGTGGGAACCTCCTTTCTTGGAACTTGAAGCCATGGATTCGAGTCCTACCCTCCAAAGCACGAGAAAACAAGCTTGCTCACTCTTCCACATGGCAGCCCTTTAGGTATTTGAAGATGGCTACCCCATCTCCTCTCAGTCTCCTCTTTTCCAAGCTAAGCACACCCAGCTCCTTCAACCAATCCTCTGTTAGATTTCTGTTATGCCACTGTGCAGTTTTTGGAGTCACAAGACTCTGTTGACATTCCAGACTGTTGGAAGTCTCATGGGAGACGGGAGACGGATGTTGAAGTTCTGGTTTCCCATTTTCTTTGCTCTTGTTGTTCTCTGTCTCTCACAGAGAGCAGACACATATTCTTTTCTGTCCTGCATAGTTAGAAATAAACGTAGCAATGTAGCACATATTTCTGGCTCGGTGTAGTGGTTAAGAGCGGTAGACTCGTAATCTGGTGAACCGGGTTTGCTTCCCCGCTCCTCCACATGCAGCTGCTGGGTGACCTTGGGCCAGTCACACTTCTCTGAAGTCTCTCAGCCCCACTCACCTCACAGAGTGTTTGTTGTCGGGGAGGAAGGGAAAGGAGAACGTTAGCCGCTTTGAGACTCCTTCGGGTAGTGATAAAGTGGGATATCAAATCCAAATCCAAACTCTTCTGTTTGGGTACTCTGCGTAATGGGAGCGTACCTGAAGTCTCATTAAAGGCTTAGGTTGTTAATCACCGTCGGAGCAGAGGTTGATGGATTCCAAAGATACGACGAGGAGGAGAGCCATTACAACTCGGTCGTACGGAAGCTTGGTTTCCAGACCCTTGATCATCTTGGTCGCGCTCTTCTGCATGCTTCCCAGCTTGTCAACATCCTTCTTAAACTGTGCTGCCCAGAACTAGACATAGAATCACAGAATTGTAGTATTGGAAGGGACCCTGGGGGTCATCCAGCCCAACCCCCTGGAATATAGGAATCCTTTTGCCCAACGTGAGGCTCAAACCCGCGACCTTGAGTTTAAGAGTCTCATGCTCTACCAACTGAGCTATCAAGAAGAGAGAGAGAGAGCTCTTAATGTTCAGCCAATCGGCTGTTTATGGTCTGTCGTTCTCAAATAGTTGCATTGATGGTCTGCTGCAGCACTTTTACTGCTGCGTAGTTTGGATAAGCTGTCAAGGTTCTGAGAAAATGGGGTGATAAACGGTGACACAAGCTCAGCTTCCAGCAGCTGCATAAAGCAGACCCAAGTTATATTGCCCCCAGGCTGCATCAGTAGCCATAAGGCTGGGAGCAGTGCCTGTTGCTGCTTCACGAGTCCGTGTCCAAGGCCAGATCCGAACCAGAGGCTTCTGTCACTATCCTATGTCACTGCTGTCCCCCTCCATCTCTGCAGCCCCTGTTAAAAGCCCATTTTCTGGACTGGCTTGGGCCTTTCCTTCCACGAGTCAGAAAGTACTCTAGCATGTGGGAACTTCTGCTAGGCAAAAGGACCTTGAGGCAAGGGCTTTGGGATGACGGGGAGCGAGGAGCACCCCCCCTTCTCTGCATCTCATTATCCTTATCTCCCTGGGACTGTAGTTATCTGTCCCTGCTTTCTCAAACTCATTTGTGTCTAACTCTCTCCTGAGGGATGCTCGCCTCGCGCAGGGAAGCAGAGAGGGCACTCACCCAAAGCATAACCCAGGGGTCAGGAACCTTTTTCAGCCGTGGGCCAGTCCACCGTCCCTCAGACCTTAGTGGGGGCCGGACTATTTAGTGGGGGCCGGACTATTGTGGCAGACCCCACAAATAACCCAGAGATGCATTCTAAATAACATGACACGTTCTACTCATGTAAAAACACGCTGATTCCTGGACCATCTCGCTTCATTTAAAGATTTTCAGATACTTTGAGACTAACGATTTCATTTTGCACTTATTATGGTTTGAAGGAATTCTATAAAGATTATCTGTTGCTTATGTACATGGTCACTGTGTTCCCTAGATATTGCTGACAAACAACTCTTACGGTCAGAAACATCTTCCTGATGAAAACTGACCTTGAAATTGTTGCTTTTACACTTTTCCCTTCTCCTTTTCAGGTACACTGCAGTCAACTCTCTGAATCGGATGAGCTGAACCTTCGCGCTTTAGAGAAGCACGTAAGTATTTATTATTATTATTATTATTATTATTATTATTATTATTATCTTTGTGTGATGCTACTCACCAGTACGGAATACCTTAAACTCTTTGTGTGTCTGCTGCTACCAACAGCACTTTGATCAAGATATTTTTTACCCTTGTCCTTGTTACCCGTCGACCTGCTTTAGACACCGTTTTAATGCGGGGACTCTGCTGCCATCTCTTAAGACTCACCTTCCACCATCTTTCTCCCTGGAAGACATTTACATGTGTTAGCGGATAATATGCCATCTTCTTGAGCGGGTGGAGATTTACCAAGTTGTTACTCCAGCATCTCATCTACCGCAGTGAACATAAGAATATAAGGAGAGCCTGGTTTCAGAATCAGGACAATTCCCCCTGGGTAGTCCAGTATCAGGGGACACGGGTGGCGCTGTGGGTTAAACCACAGAGCCTAGGGCTTGTCGATCAGAAGGTCAGCAGTTCGAATCCCTGCGATGGGGTGAGCTCCCGTTGCTCGGTCCCTGCTCCTGCCCACTTGGCAGTTTGAATGCACGTCAAAGTGCAAGTAGATAAATAGGTACCACTCTGGCGGGAAGGTAAACGGCGTTTCTGTGTGCTGCTCTGGTTCACCAGAAGCGGCTTAGTCATGCTGGCCACATGACCCAGAAAAACTGTCTGTGGACAAACGCCGGCTCCCTCCGCCAATAAAGCGAGATGAGCGCCACAACCCCAGAGTCGTCTGTGACTGGACTTAACTGTCAGGGGTCCTTTACCTTTACCTTTTTATCACTTCACCTCTCAGCCTTCTCTTTTCCACTTTCCAGCTGGTATGATATCCTTCTTCTGGGAATGTTGTGGGTCACAGAAGAGGATATATTGATTAATATTTTCCTTCCTAACTTGCGCTACCAAGTTTCTTTACATAGCAGAGCGTATTCCCCTGTTACACAGCAGGAATCTGGTTGCAGATTCATTAGAATCGCTTAACTTCTGTTATTCCTGGTAAGACCCCTTTGATTCCCTCCTTAAAAGAATAAAGACGCAACAGTCTTGTTCATAAGTAACAAAAAGAAGTTTACTCACGATCAGGCAAAGCACAGTGTGATTGATTCCTGAAGGCAGACTTTAGGCTTAAGGTTACAAATATGTACAAATAGGTTTACCCCGTATGGGAGATAGCCCAGGGACTGCTGGCTGAGAGTGCAGTCCAGGTGAAGCAGGAAGCAGGCAGGATGAAAAAGAGAAAGAAAGGGAAGATGGCTGCATGACTTGGTCTTTTTCTAGGTCTGGAAAGGTCACGCCCACCTACTAGTCACATGCAAAGGACGGATGCTCCAGCCAGGTGTAACAGGAAGTTTGACTGGCTGGACCAACATCCCCTGCATGTCCACTCTAGGCAAACAAGGGATGTTGTACTTGGCTGCTCCAGAGGATTACATCCCACACTTCTTAAACTGGGGTTCCCAGAACTGAACACAGGACTCCCATGAGATAAGCTGTGATTCCTGCATTGCAGGCATTTCAAATAGGTGACCCTTTGCATCCCTTTTGACTCTATGATTCTAAACCCAATGTCTCATACATCCTCGCCCTGCCTCCCTCCTTAGAGCATCGCTCCTCCTAACAGGCCTCTTGGGGAACAGTAAAAATCCATCCATCTTACATCCCTAGCCACACACAAGCCCTGCTCTCGCCTTGCGGATCTGAAAACTCCCATCCGGCTTAATCAGCCGGCAACAGCCGGCAACATAGTTGACACGGAGAGACCTGTGCGGGAGTGTTGCAAGGGAACGCCAACCCTGCCAGGTGGAACGGGTGGGAGGCTGTTGCGGAGACGGAAGCCTTCAAAGCCGCTCTCCCTCTCCATCTGCCTGCGTTTTCTCGATGCTGTGATAATGAGAAGCCCACCTGCCACTCAAGAGACAAGGCGCTGCTGTTGCAAAGATGAGCTCCACACCCCATGAGGTTTGGCTAGCACTGCAATTGCAACCTGGGGTGGCGGGTTGCAGGATTCAAGCCTGCCTAGAAACCTCATCCTCTGATCATCAAGGTTGTGGACATTTTGGACTCACCGCTGTCCATGGAGGCGCAGGTCGATTCTGTGTCCAGGGCGGCTGTCTACCAGCTCCACCTGGTAAGCAGGCTGAGACCCCACCTGCCCACTGACTTTCTCGCCAGAGTGAGGCATGCTCTGGTTATCTCCCGCTTGGGCTACTGCAATGCGCTCTACGTGGGGCTACCTTATTATTTATACCCCATCCATCTGGCTGGGTTTCCCCAGCCACTCTGGGCGACTTCCAACAAAATATTAAAATACAATAATTCATCAAACATTAAAAGCTTCCCTAAACAGGGCTGCTTTCAGATGTCTTCTGAAATTCAGATAGTTGTTTATTTTTTTGACATCTGACGGGAGGGCATTCCACAGGGCAGGTGCCACTACCAAGCAGTGGCGTAGCGTGGGTTGTCAGCACCCGGGGCAAGGCAAGTAATTTGCACCCCCTAACCCATGGATTTGCGCCCCCTAACCCGTGGATTTGCACCTCCTAACCCTAACCCCCAGATGTTGCGCCTGGTGAGGCCGGCCCCCCCTGCACCCCCCACGCTACGCCACTGCTACCAAGAAGGCCCTCTGAAGAATGATCATGATAATAATAACATTTTATAATAATAAGGGGAGAAGGGCAAGTTAAATGGGGGTGGGGTTGTGCTTTGGGCCTCATCCCACTGCAAAGCTTCTGTCCTTCGCACCCATCCGTTTCCCTTTCCTGCTTGCAAAATGCAATTCCTTGCAGATCCTGGTGTCCTACAAGCGCATCGAAGCTCTGCAGAAGCTGCAGCCCTGGCCGCAGGTTAGCCTGTCCACCAGTTCCTCGCAGAATTCTCTAGCAAAAACTGAGGGGCCTCCCAAGAACAGCTACAGCGATTTGGACCGCAAGATCCTCCAACTGTGCGGTAAGGGTGCGAGGCAGCCAACGGTGTGCTCTGATGCAGATAGATAACGATATACTGTACATTATTTTATATATCATTTTCAACAATTGTTTTTATATTTAGGGGTGCCATATTTCCAAAAGTGAATATCCGGACAAAGTTATTGCGCTTCCCACCTCCCGCCTGGACATTTTGCCAATTTCTGAAACTTCCCACTGGATGTCATTTTCCTGGGCCAAAGAACTCGGACATATGGCAGCCCTTTATATAAATATGCAATTATTTTAGTTGTTTTTATATATTGCTGTGGGAGGTGGGGTCAGTCTGGATGATGCCCCGAGTCCCTCCCAATTCATGGAGGTTCCTGTACCCAAGTCCTGGTTAGGGAGGATGCTATCACTGAACTGGTCAGACCAGTTTCTTTGTAAGACCTTAGCTGGCTGCTTAAGTATCCTCATTTGCATCCCAAAGGAAGAAGCCAGATTGCAAGAGCTACAACTAAGTGAGGGTGCCATCCTGATGGGCCTTTCCTCCACCCCCTCGCCTATCTGCTAGCTAGGAGAACACTACAGTGGTACCTTGGTTCTCAAACTTAATCCATTCCGGAAATCCATTCCAAAACTAAAGCGTTCCAAAACCAAGACGCGCTTATCCATAGAAAGTAATGCAAAATTGATTAATCCGTTCCAGACTTTTAAAAACAACCCCTAAAACAGAAATTTAACATGGATTTTACTATCTAACGAGACCATTGATCCATAAAATGGAAGCAATAATCAATGTACTGTACTATAAAATAAGAGAGTATTGTAGTTGATAAAAATTAAAATTATATTTTTTTCTTTACCTGCACCGATGATAGTCATTGTTTGGATGGGGGGCTTTTATCCATTTCTGCAGTCACACAAATCAATCAGTAGCTGAACTGGGTTCCACACAGTCACAAAAACAAATTAACCAAAAAAAGCCTCAAATTAACCAAAAAAGCCTCAAATTAACCAAAAAAGCCTCAAAAACGCAAAATAAACAGCAAAAACAAAATCGCCAAACTTAATCCGTTCCAGAAGTCCTTCTGAAATGTTAAAAAACCAAGGCGCAGCTTCTGATTGGTGCAGGCGCCCCAGAAACAATAGCCGACAGCCGCATCGGATGTTCGGCTTCTGAAAAACGTTTGAAAACCGGAACACTCACTTCTGGGTTTGAGAAGGAAGGTACCACTGTAGCAGGAAAGTGTGTGAGAGCTGGGATTGAAAGCCGGCTGGGAGCTGGAGATGCAGAGACTTGCTCGCTCTGTACTGGACCCAAAGCTCCTGCTCATGGAGAAGAAAGATCTTCTTTGGTGGCGATGCAGTGAGCTCCTCCATCCCTTGACGAGGTTGCAAATAAAACCATAAATCCTAAAAACACTGCAATCTGTGCTGACCTTCATTCCAGGGAAACCGAACCTGAGCAAACACCTGAAAGCATTGGAGACTCTCACCTCTCGGAGACCAGGGTGGCCTGAAACACATATTCTTCTATATGTTTTTTATGAATCAGTTTAGGGGTTCCTCAGCAGAAGTGATTCAGAACTGAAATAAGCAGTTCTGGTTATGTTTGTTAATCTCGTAGCAGAAACTCACAGCTCCCGATCTGTTGCTTTTGCAGGCGAACTGTACGACTTGGATGCAGCCTCACTCCAGCTCAAAGTTATTAATTACGTGAGTATTTTGGAGCCTGGCTGTCAGAATCAAAGAATCGCCAAGGTGGGATCCCCAAGTGTCATCTAGTCTGACCCTCTGCAATGCAGGTATCTCAGCTAAAGCACCCAGGGCAGATGGCCACCCAATCTCTGCTTAAAAAAAAAAGGAGTCACTGCTTATTTCCTGCTCGATCCCTGCTGGGGAAGAGGGGTCATTTTGTCTTCCACAGACACCTGGGAAGCCGTTTCCAGCTAAGTGAGAAGGGAATGACGCCCTATGGCTGTGACAACCTTCATTTCCTGCATTGGAGTGGGTTGTACTAGATAACCCCTTTGGGTCTCTTCCAATTCCATGATTCTATGGAGAACAGAAGTCGGCTGGTCTGGGAGCGGCTGGGATGTGGGTGGCTTCCCACTCCTGGGAATGGCTCACTTTTCTCTCTCCCTCTCTCACAGCTGAAGCAAGAGACCCAGTCGCCATGTTGCTGCCTCCTCTTGGTTTCTGAAGACAACCACCAGCTATTCTGCCAGGTCAGTGCCTTCGACCCGGAAGCTTCCTGCCCTAAGGGAATCACTGCTCCCGATTATTCCCCTACGCAGAGATTTTGCGAGGCTGCCTAATTTTTGAGCTATGCTGTAGATCAGACTAAACCACATAGAGCACCATGAATGGCCTACTGGGATATTTTTTATTATTTTTATCTATTGCCCCATGTGCAAAGACAGCTGGAACGGCAGGGCCTAAGTCGTGAAAAGATTTTACAATTGTTGGGATATTAAGACCAAGTAAAGACCCAGAAAATCCAGAAAATCATATAGGAACACCTTGTGTAATAGCCTCACTAGATGTTCACAAGGCTTTTGACAAAGTTGATTGGGATTATTCATTCCAATTACAGTCATACCTCGGGTTACAGACGCTTCAAGTTGCGTTTTTTCGGGTTGCGGACCGCCGAAACCCGGAAGTACCGGAACGGGTTACTTCCAGGTTTCGGCGGTTGTGCATGCGCAGAAGCGCTAAATTGCACTTTGTGCATGCGCAGAAGCGCCGAATTGCAACCCTTGCGTGCACAGATGCGCCTCTGCGGGTTGCGAACATGCATCCCACACGGATCATATTCGCAACCCGAGCGTCCACTGTAAGCGGCAAAGGGGTGGGTAGGAGCTGGGTCCTGATCTTTGGACAGCAAGATCAGTGCATCTCTCCTGGACAAGGCTGGAGAAAAGCATCACAGCAGGAAAATCACATCCTGCGTACTGGAAAACTTTTTCTCTGTGTTACGAAACGTGCCAGACAACCCACAAATCCCAACTTTCAGTGCCGGATTTATGTATAAGCTAAACAAGCTATAGCTTAGGGCCCCACTCTCAGGGCCCCCCCAAAAAAAAATTAAAGGGAGAAAACTGGATGTACATTTCCAAAATATAAGATAAAAAATAAACAAAATAAAACCTACCTACAGCAACGGTGTTTTGTGTTGTGTAGGCTCCTAGGATGTAAGTCATGGGCCCCGCCTGCTCCCTAAAATATCACTGGTTTGCTCCTTTCTATATATAGGGTGCCGACATTCTGCATGGACTGCTTGCATGGCAACCTGTGCAAATGGCTTTAGATACCTGTTAGGTCCATGAATTACCATATAGCCAACACAAAAAACAGCCACAGTTTGTTGTTGACAAAGGACAGCTGGACATATAATGGGCCCCATTACCTTCAGTAGCTGAGGGCCTCATCAAACCTAAATCCGGCCCTGCCAGGAGGAATTTTGGGTGTATGGCTGCAGGCTCAGTGATGGGTGCAGACGAGGACATTTGTGACTATCAGACTTTGAAAAGCTGGAATCGAAGGTTTAAGTTTGCCGGTTTTGTTGAAACTAAATAGCTTTGTCACTGTTTTGAGTTTCTCTATGTTGTTGTCTTGGTGGGTCATGCAAACCCCTGTTCTGAATAATGTCTTTTGTAGGGTGGGGTGTACTGGGGATGAATTTATGGAACTACTTATTCCTCCCTAAGGTCACTGTCTTATGAAGAATTTGTTGGACCATTGCAACCACCTCTTCCATTAGATTTTATCCCTCACTGGGTAGAGGACCCCCAAAATTGGAAGGGACTTGGTGCATTGTCCAAGACTGACCCCCCTTAGAAACCTAAAACAGTATATTCCATCCCCTCTGTTTCTGATGATCAGGCACCATTGGTTATGCAGCCAAAACTGGATAATCTATGCAGAAAAAGGGGTAGTTCCAGGAAGTCTGGACAACCTCTGAGATTTTAAGAAGTGCAAAAAATTGGGGAGGGGAAAATTAAGAGGGGAACCCCAAAATCACACCAGTGAGAGCTGAACATACTTTGTGGCCACAGAGAGCTGTCAGAATGGAGTAGTTGGACGGTATCGCTGTACGCTGCAACATTTTGTTGCAGTTCCAACTTATGTGTTATCTTTAGGTGGATAATATTTCAAGTGATTGCTGCTCCCTTCCACCCAGCCCACCATTCAGTGAGATGTTGGTCTACAAGCCTTAAGAAATGACCTGTGGCTCCTACAGCACCTGAGATTTAAATGCTGCTGCGTCTTTGAAGATGGGAAAGCCTTTGTGATTCATTCCTGTTTCCCACATCCCTGTTTTCTTGTTTCTTGCAGGTCCTTGGAGACAAAGTGTTGGAGGAAGAGATCAGCTTCCCTGTGAGTAGATCATCACCATCATTATCAGTGCTTTTTTCCCTAAAAAAAGCTGTGCCTTGCAGTTTAGGAGGCATCTCTTCTCCTGAAGATCGTGAGCCTCTGTCTAATTACCGTATTTTCCGCTCTATAAGACGCACCAGACCACAAGACGCACCTAGTTTTTGGAGGCGGAAAACAAGAAAAAAAATATTCTGAATCTCAGAAACCAGAACAGCAAGAGGGATCGCTGTGCAGTGAAAGCAGCAATCCCTCTTGCTGTTCTGGCTTCTGGGATAGCTGCGCAGCCTGCATTCGCTCCATAAGACGCAGACACATTTCCCCTTACTTTTTAGGAGGGAAAAAGTGAGTCTTATGGAGCAAAAAATACGGTATTTTTATTTTTATTTTATCCCGCCCTTTTCCCTGACAGGGACTCAAGGTGACTTGAGGTGGTGCTTGCAGTTTTACAATCCTCTAAGTAATAATAATAATAATAATAATAATAATAATAACAATAACAATAACAATAACAATAACAATAACAATAACAATAGCAATAGCAATAGCAATAGCAATAACAATAATAATAATTTATTATTTATACCCCACCCATCTGGCTGAGTGTCCATATTTCCCCTTCCAACTCTGCAATTCTGTGATTCTCTGAAGCCTTCGCCTCTTTCCCATTGCTCTCTCTTTCTTTCCCCCATGCAGTTAACGGTTGGGCGTCTGGGGAAAGTTGTGGAGGAGAAGAAATCGATCACCCTGCAGGACATCAGCTTGGTAGGTCTTTCTGTGCGGCCGACTCTGCCCTGGGCTTCTTCAGTACGTGTCATGCATGTCACTGGGGCTCCCATGCTGTGGCTCCAGCACGATTCACATTTTATTTCTCCGGCTGCCTGCTCTTGAATGAAGCCAGGATTACAGAGATGCATGTGAACCACCAACCCAGCAGGGGCTGTTTGGAATGTGCCCTTTCATGTTCAGTTTGCAAAAAGGAGGCAGATCTTCCTGGAATATATATACACACACACAGTGGTACCTTGGTTCTCAAACTTAATCCGTTCCAGAGGTCCGTTCCAAAACCAAAACGTTTCAAAAGCAAGGCGCGCTTTCCCTTAGAAAGTCATGCAGAACTGATTAATCCGTCCCTGACTTTCTAAAAACAACCCCTAAAACAGCAATTTAACATGGATTTTACTGTCTCACAAGACCACTGATCCATTCAGCCTGCACCTCTTTCTTAAGCGCGATTTGCTCAGCTCAAACCACTTTGGCTCAATCTGTCTTCTCCGTGCCCAGTTAAAGAGCCCTCTCGCGCCCCAGACCTCCTCTCTCTCGGCTAGATTTGTCACGCTCCAGGGTGGACTAATATCACGTCTCAATCACGCGGTGGCTTGGCTGGATGCAGGGAAATCTGGCGGCTCAGGGAAAGGGTGCCGGCCCTCTCCCTTTTTCTGCTTTGGCAGTCGGCTGCCAGGCAGCATCCATGCAAGGCTGGCATCCCACGATTTTGGACCAGCCAGAAATGTGTTTAACTCCCCGTCCTGCCCTATTTGTTGACTGAGGCATGGATGACAGATCGACTGAGCAAAAGAGCTTGCCGAGGCGCCACAGGCTGGCTCTGGCGGTTGTGACGGGGATGGGTTTGATTAAAAGGGGGAAATAGAACTACTTTCTACCCTGCTTAGTTCCCAAACGTTTTGGCTCCCAAATGTTGCAAACTCAGAAGTAACTGTTCCGTTTTGCGAACTATTTTTGGAAGCTGAACATCTGACAGGGCTTCCGGTTGACTGCAGGAAATTCCTGCAGCCAATCGGAAGCCGTGCTTTGGTTTCCGAACCTTTTGGAAGTTGAATGGACTTCCAGAACGGATTCTGTTCGACTTCCAAGGTATGACTGTATTGGTAAAATGCCCAGGAAAATCTGGGCATATGGGAACCCATGTCGGAAGTGTTGATTTGGGGGCGAATTTCCTTAAAAATAGTTTTTTAAAAACCAACAACTTTGTCACCCGCCCCCCAAAAAAGCTCAAAAACTTTTTGAAATATGGCAACCATATCCCAGCATTTATCTGAGGGATGTTGGAGGGTATGCCAGGGGAGTTCCCTGGGTCTCAGGTTTGGACCCTAATATCTCAGGGTCTGTGATGTTTCAACCCTCGAGACCGAGACGCCACACCCCACCAAGCCAACCACAGATGGAAGGGAACCTGCCAACTCTGCTCCCGTCCCCCAGATGACCAGCCCTTCGTCTCTCCCCACCAGGAGGAGCATAAGCAGCTGAACAGTATGCTGGGCTTTGAGGTGACCGCCATGCTGTGTGTCCCAGTGATCAGCAGAGCCACCTCGCAAGTCGTGGCGTTGGCCTGTGCCTTCAACAAGCTCGGTGGAGAGAGGTGAGTTTGAGGCTCCATGCCGGCTGCGGACAGGAGTCAGAAAGGAGCCGCTGCCAAGAATTCTCCCCTGCAAAGTTTGATGGTCTCTCAGTCTAGACTCTCAGTCCTGCCAGGAATATATTTTGCAACAAAATCATAACTGATGTGACCTGGTTGCTGTTTTCTTTGGGGGGGGGGGAAGCTTCCACAAAAGCGCCATTGAAATTTCTTTCTATGGAAGCTTGCTACAGAAGTGGGGAGGGATGGTGGCAAATGCGACTCCAGTGGCGGGTAGTTCCACAGTACAGAATTAACATGGTTGCTGTTCTTCTCTCCCCCCCCCCTCCCTGTAGCTACTCAGAAATGGACGAGCACAAGATCCAGCACTGCTTCTGCTACACCTCCACGGTGCTGACCAGCACACTGGCCTTCCAGAAGGAGCAGAAGCTGAAATGCGAGTGTCAGGTGAGGGGCAGGCAGGCGGGCACACCTAGGGTCCTCTAGGGCAGCGCTGGAGAGGTGGGTCTGGAGCTCTGCATCTCAAGGGCATCTCCAGACAACATGCTTGCATCAGTTTAACTGTTACAAAGGCACTGTAGTTTGTTGATATGGCAGGGCAGCGCGGTGTAGTGGTTACAGCAGGGGTTGGTGCGATGCGGTCCCCCAGGCTCGTAAATCCAGCCCGCGGACCCTGCTGCCCACTCGGTCAGTCCCCATGCACTGCAGATACCTCGCCACGCGGGGACTGACGTCCACGACACTGGGAAGGCTTCTAGGAAGGCGGCAACACTGGCGAGGCTTCGGATCAGCTGCAGAAAGCTCCTGCGGCCAATCCGAATCGCGGGCAGCTCTGGGTGGATGGTGTTGCCGGCACGGCTTCGGATGTTCCTGCAGCCAATCCAAAGCCTCACCCCCCGTGGCTGAGGTCAACCTGATGCGGCCATGGACGGAGAGGCCGGCGGGTGGGCAGCAGGTCTGGGCAACGCCATTGACCTCGTGATGGGCTGCATCAATAGGAGTATAGCATCTAGATCAAGGGAAGTAATAGTGTCACTGTATTCTGCTCTGGTCAGACCTCACCTGGAGTACTGTGTCCAGTTCTGGGCACCACAGTTCAAGAAGGACACTGACAAACTGGAACGTGTCCAGAGGAGGGCAACCAAAATGGTCAAAGGCCTGGAAACGATGCCTTATGAGGAACGGCTAAGGGAGCTGGGCATGTTTAGCCTGGAGAAGAGGAGGTTAAGGGGTGATATGATAGCCATGTTCAAATATATAAAAGGATGTCACAAGGAGGAGGGAGAAAGGTTGTTTTCTGCTGCTCCAGAGAAGCGGACACGGAGCAATGGATCCAAACTACAAGAAAGAAGATTCCACCTAAACATTAGGAAGAACTTCCTGACAGTAAGAGCTGTTTGACAGTGGAATTTGCTGCCAAGGAGTGTGGTGGAGTCTCCTTCTTTGGAGGTCTTTAAGCAGAGGCTTGACAACCATATGTCAGGAATGCTCTGATGGTGTTTCCTGCTTGGCAGGGGGTTAGACTTGATGGCCCTTGTGGTCTCTTCCAACTCTATGATTCTATGATTCTATGGGCACGTTGTGGGGCTTCAGCCAGAGCTTGGTGCGCCTGCTGGCCCCACCCCTGACACCCATGTCGGCACTGCTGCTGGTGGCGCTCTCAGCGGCCGCACTGGAGCAGCTGGAGGGTGAGCTATACACTGCCTGCTCGGTGCTCTGCATGCGCGGCCTGTCCACCGACCTGGCCTCAGACGACAGGCTGCAGCGCATAGTGCACACCGCCTAGGAGCTCCGCAGGGACAGGCCGATGGGAGCGGCTGCTGTCTGTCAACAATGCCGGTGAGTGGGCAGCGCTGAGATGTGCTCCTGCGCGCGTGCAGAGTGCGTTCCTCCTCCAGGTCTGAAGGCAGTTTCAGGACTGGCTTGCAGGGTATTTATAGTTTTCAAAACCTAGTCCGCCCCCCCAAGGTCTGAGGGACAGTGGACCGGCCCCCTGATGAAAAAGTTTGCTGACCCCGGGCTTACCGTGTCCAAAAGGTTGCCCTTTTCTGAACGTCCGCCTCTTTAGCAAACTCTCATCTGCCCCCCACCCTTGAAACTTCACCTTCCTTGGTCCTACTGCCAAACGCCCGCCCGGCATGGGGGGAACTTTCCTTTGCCAGAGCCATGCAAAGTTTTTGACCTGCCGACTGAAACTCTTGTAGATCCTGCTGGTCTCCTTTTCCCCACCCGCTGGCCTTCTGACGCTGGAAGCAGCAGCAAACGCTCAGCAGGGATGCTCTCTGCCGGCTCCTGGGAATCTCACAGAGCGGCCTCTGAGCTCAAGCAGCAAGGGGGACACAGGCAGTCGCCTTCTCAAAGGCCCCCGGCCTCATTAGAGCCAGCCAGGTGACGATATGAAAGGGAAGGACGGAAGCAGGTTCCGGGAAGCAAGCTGAGATCAAAAGAGCCTGGGAGGCTGCTGCGGAAGAGAGGGCAGGAATCGAGGAATCCTAGAACCTTAGAGCTGGAAGGGTTCCCCAGAGGTCATCCAGTCCTACACACACACACCCCGCTATGCTCGAATCACAGCTCAACCTCTGTTTGGAAACCTCTGGTTTGAAAGTTAGGTTCCAAGGAGCATATATACAGCAAGGACATGGGAACGCAGAATTGCAGAGGTGGAAGGTACCCTGAGGATCATCTAGTCCAACCCCCTGCAGTGGTGCAGTGGTTAGAGTGCACCAGGAAGAGTTCTGGGTTCAAATCCCTCCCCAAGTCAGCCATGAAGCTCATTGGGCATGACCTTGGGCCCAGTCACCTCGCAGGGTTGTTGTGGAGATAAAGCGAGGGGTGGAGGAGAACCATTCACTGTCGCTTGGAGCAAACAGGTGGCAAAAATCAAGGAAAATATTAAAGGACGGCTTTCTCAACTCTAAAATATTTCTGTGCCAGCTGCGTGCAAAGAGCACTCTCTTGTGGCACCAGCTGGTGCTGCAGGGCAATAAATAGCATTGGCTGAGGAGCAAAGCTGATTTATTGCTAATACTGCTACATATGGAAATTGATTTGGCGTGGAAGGATATTTGTTTGTTTGTTTCATAAAATTTATACACCGATTGCTGGATTTTGAAAACCATTGTGTTCCTTCTGGGGTGGTTTGTCCACCTTTGGTTCCTATCCTGAACTCAGCTCTCACTTGCGGCTCCTAGAAGCTGTCAGCTAAACCAAGTGAAGGCAGCTGGTGGGTCTCTAACCCTCAGGGAGTTAGGAACCTCCCCTGAATAAGAAGACAGGCTCTTGCAGATTAAGGGGACGAAACCAGGAGTGGGTCTAATGGTCAAGAAAGCTGCTTCTGCAAGAGCTGTAGAGAGAGTGAGGGGTAGGTTGGGTCATCCACCTGGAAGGGAGCCCATTTGGGAGAAGGAAAACTCTGGTCCTAAATGTCTTCTGCCTTGAGGGACATCTTCATGAGAAGAAAGGGCTCAGGAGTAAACCCTACGCAAATCTGGAAAGGAGTCCCCAGAACGGTTGGATGGCGTCTTTTATACTCCTCTTTCCAGCAACTCCAGCAGCAGTGCTGGATTTACGTATAAGCTAAACAAGCTATAGGTTAGGGCCCCACTCTCTTGAAATTTAAAGGGAAAATTTAAAAGGGGAAAAACTGGGTGTACATTTCCAAAATATAAGATAAAAAACAAATAAAATAAAACCTCCATACATAAAATGCATCTCTGGGTTATTTGTGGGGCATAGGAATTCTTTCATTATTATTTTTTTCAAAATATAGTCTGGCCCCCCACAAGGGCTGAGGGACAGTGGACCGGCCCCCTGCTGAAAAGGTTAGCTGACCTCTGCCCTAAAATATTACTGGTTTTCTCATTTCTATATATAGGGTGCCTACATTCTGCATGGACTGCTTGCATGGCAACACGTGCAGATGGCTTTAAATACCTGTTAGGTCCATAAATTACCATATAGCCAACACAAAAAACAGCCACAGTTTGTTGTTGACAAAGGACAGCTGGACATATAATGGGCCCCGTTACCTTCAGTAGCTGAGGGCCTCATCAAACCTAAATCCGGCCCTGCCAGGAGGAATTTTGAGTGTATGGCTGCAGGCTCAGTGATGGGTGCAGACGAGGACATTTGTGACTATCAGACTTTGAAAAGCTGGAATCGAAGGTTACTGGTTTTCTCATTTCTATATATAGGGTTCCTACATTCTGCATGGACTGGTTGCAGGGCAACGTGTGCAAATGGCTTGAGATACCTATTAGGTCCATAAATTACCATCAAGCATATATATTCAACACAAAAAACAGTGACTATTTGTTGTTGACAAAGGACAGTTGGACATATAAAGGCCCCCATTACTGTAGCACCCTGCTTGTGGTTAACGCTTAGCTGGAATGAAATATTCAACGCAGCAATAGAGAAATTAAAATAATAATTTATTTGTCAGACAAATAAATATGAGGCACAGTGGTATATGGTTACCAAGCTCTGGCCTGGCCTCCTGCCATTCTGGCCAGCACTTATATTTCCTTAACCCAGCCCCCTTGCTCCTCCTGTGGCTGCCTCTGTCCAATCAGCCTGGTTGAAATTCCTATTGGCTGTTTGCTAGAACCAATCACAAAAGATACACCCATTTCCTCTTGCCCTTTTATGGGAATCAAAAAGCTATATATTCTTCTATCTATAAATGACAAATAAGTAGTAATATATCTTACATGTGTCTCAACAAGGAATCTTAATTACCAGCTCACCTCTTGCCCTCCTTGCCCTATTGCCTTCCAAAACAGATGGTTAATCTTGAATTTTTATCTTAAACATATGTCAAGGATTTTGAGTTCACATCAACATTGAGAGATCTCCTTCATTTGAAGGTTTCCAAACAAAAGGCCTGACAACCATATATCAGGAGTGCTCGATTGGCGTCTTCTGTCTGGCAAGGGGCTTGGCTGGTGGCTGACTTAATTTCAGGATAGTTACAACTCTTACAACTATATGAAATAAGAATCTAGCATTTCTTAAATCCTTTGCATAATTATATTTAAACTAATATATTTAATACATAAATAACCTTTTAAAAGGAAAAGAAATCTTAAAAGGATCTTAGTTTAAGAAAGAAACAGCTTTAGAAAAGACTTCCCAAAAATGTTCTCTTTCTGCCAGCCAGACCAGTTGCTTTTTCACTGCTCTTGACCTTTTTAACCTTAGGAAGAAGATATGGCTCATTTTACTATTTATCCACCCTTAATTTGTAGGGTCAGTGTAACCTTGGCTCTCAGCCTGTAATTCCCTTTTTACGACTTTGAGAATTGTTTTCTGCTATAAATCAGGGGGCCCCCTTGTCTAGGAGAAAAACATTGCCAAGGTTCTTAGGCAGCTGCTCTTCTGCCTGGCATAAAACATTTGAAAATCTTTAAGCTCATTTTAAAATACAAGCCCTGATTAAACATATAAGCTTTAATAAAAATGCAGGCACATGATTAGATGCCTCATTACCTTCAGGAGCTGAGGGCCTCATCAAACCTCAATCCGGCCCTGTCTAGCAGCCAAGCTAGTACCAAACTGTATTGCTCTTTGGACCACATCAGGAAGGTTGGGGGGACCTCATACACTACGTAGTGTTGTAACTCCAATTACATTGTCATTTCGATGTTGCGTCGTATGAATAATGAAGAGGGGAGGTATCACCTGTTTTTCATTTCAGAATTAAGGAGCAAGATTTATATATTTCATCTCTCTCTCCTTCTCTCTCTCTCCTCCCCTCAGGCTCTTTTGCAAGTAGCCAAGAATCTCTTCACACACCTTGGTAGGTATCCTCCTTCATAGCTGCCCCCAGTGTAGCCTTGGGACTCAGCCCCCATCTGTAAAATGGGAATAATGGCAACAACAACAAACAATGGGGGAGCTTTGCAATGAAATCCTGAAGGGCCAAAAAGGCCTCTGTGTGCAACCGCAGCCATGATATTCAACGAGGAACATTTTCAATGGACTATGCCAGGCCATTGCTGAGCCGTTGACCTCTGCAGGTGCCCTTGAGCCATCCACTGTTCCTACCTCACAGGGTTGTCGGGAGGGTAAAATGGGGAAAGAGGGGGAATCCTGCATGCCACCTTGAGATACTTGTATGAACAGGTGGGGTCTAAATGTGATAATATTAAATAAATTGAAGGGGGAAAAGGGCTGCAGGGAAAAGGGGTGCCTTTCTGGTCCTCCCTCTGGACCCCAGAATTCTCTCCGCATTTGAGACTCGCCACAGCTTGACACGCTCTCTTGTGCTGAGCGAAGGAAGATGATGGGATAGAAACTGAGCCTAGAGTTTCCAGCAGATGTGATGGAAGTCCTGTATGGCTTATTTATTTATTTTAATCATTTTTATTGATTTTCCAATAAAAAACATCCAATTAATATATCCAATCATAAAATTAAAAAAAAAACTAAAATAAAAAAAGACCAAATTATAATTATTAATTTTTCGGAGCTCCCCACAGTCTGGATCTCTGAAGCCTATCCCCACATCTCCGTCCTGCCTCTCCTCGTTGTTTCCATATTTTCCACATCTCGATTTTGATGCTTTATAATTCTCCGTCCCTGAGTCCACGATTTTCAATCATGTCAAACACCATGTACTTTCATCTGTCGAATACAGCTTTGTTAGTGTATATTTTTCCAACTGTCTTTTTATCAGCGCAGCTTCCTCTGGCTCCGTTCCGATCCGGGATGTTGTCCAAGTCTGTTATCTGGAGCTTAATGGCGCGGCAACTCCCAATCATTAATTGTTCAAACCTTTCTTTTGAGCTTTATTGAACCAGTACCTTCCAAGCTAAATTGTTAGGCAAAACTGCAATATTGCAATGTAGATAAACTGTATTCCACAAATATCAGTCATTTGGTGATCGATCAGCCTTTGGAGACCGCACTCTCCCCCTTCCCCCTGTATGGCTTAGGTCCAAGATGGGCCTTCTCCTTCCTGGGCTCTGAGATATTCAGAGATGCTCTTCTTTGAATCCCCACTTGGTGGGGACGTGTCAGAGGGCCTTCTCATACCTTCCCAAAACCAGGGTGCCTGTCTTCCAGGACATCTTCCCGGGCGAGTCATGTGACCCATGCCTCACTCTCGCTCCCTCCCGAAAAAATGCCTTTTTCAGGGCAAAATCTCACATGGTGCCCCAAAATATGCATTTTTGGGCACTGCGCAAAATCACAGCACCCAAAATGGGCACAGTGCTCTCGTGCAAAAAACCCCGTTTTTTCTGGGGCGCTTGGCAGGTTATGCCTTCTCGGTGGTTTCTGCTCCCAGACAACTTTGGAATTTGCTCCCTGGGGAAGCCAGACTGGCTCCTTCCTTGCTGTCGTGCCAACAGCCAGGGGAGACTGTTTTATTCTGGCAGGCCTGGAAAACTCCAAGGGCTTTTCAACAGCGCTGTGCCGTTTTCACTGTATTTTCATAGATCTTTATATTGCTTTAGCTCTATTGCAGTCCAGTTGTTTTTCGACAATCACCTTCGATATGTTTCCAGCTTTTTTGTATTCCGACTTCTTTTTAATTTCTACAACCCTCCCGGGATATAATTAAGATTAGCCATAACCAATAATAAGAACAATCTTCCACAAGCCGCTCGGTGGCCTTTGGGTCTCCTAACCGACTGCTTCTCTGACCCTTCGCAGATGACGTCTCGGTGCTGCTGCAAGAGATCATCACAGAGGCCCGGAATCTCAGCAACGCTGAAATGTGAGTCTCCCGCAGCGACGGTGACGCACGGAGCTCCCTCTGGTGGAACGTGAAGCCAGGGGGGCTGACATTCCTGAAAGCAAGCCCCCGCCCTGAGACACCAGACCCTCTGGCCAAGGGACGGATCCCAGGCGGGTCTTTTCATGGGTCGGTATATTTAGAACAGACACACACCACCCCGGAAAATTGCCTCCAAGATGGTGTGGGAACAGCAGGACAAACACACTTCATTTCTGAATTTAGCCATACGGGTTTGGACTGACTTTGGATTCCCAGTGCCTCACCCCCTCAAGGAATTTGTTCCCTCTCCCTGTTTTTTGTTTATTTTTAAATGATTTTGGGGTTGTTTTGGAGAAATGAGCTAGAGGAAGCTTTAGGTAAAGGTAAAGGGACCCCTGACCATTAGGTCCAGTCATGGCCAACTCTGGGGTTGCAGCACTCATCTCATTTTACTGGCCGAGGGAGCTGGTGTACAGCTTCCGGGTCATGTGGCCAGCAGGACTAAGCCGCTTCTGGTGAACCAGAGCAGCGCACGGAAATGCCGTTTACCTTCCCGCCAGAGTGGTACCTATTTATCTACTTGCACTTTCACGTGCTTTCGAACTGCTAGGTTGGCAGGAGCAGGGACCCAGCAACGGATTCGAACCGCCGACCTTCTGATAGGCAAGTCCTAGGCACAGTGGTTTAACCCACAGTGCCACCTGTGTTTTAAAGGAGGCTTTAGTGCACCCATATTCCCCTATCTCTTAGTTTCCGCATCCTGTTCCAACTTTCATGTGATGCAGAAGTTGCCTCTGGAAATCAAGTGGAATATAGCACAAGTTTGGCATGCATTTCTGCGCTATTTGTTTCCGGCAAAAATCCATTTCTAAATAACATGGAAATGAGCGCTTAACCTGCACCAGGCAGCACACTCACCTCTTGCACCCGTGTAACTTGCGCTATATCAACCATACGCAGCTGAAGGCAGGGTGGTTGAAACCGCCCAAGTTAAATCCAAGCAAGACAGAGAGATTAAAAGCTCCTTTTGCTCCGGTTCTGCTTATAATAATAATTGTATTAGTTATACCCTGTCCATCTAGCTGGGTTGCTCCAGCCACACTCGGGGTTACAGGGCGTTTAAAGAGCTGAAAAGCTCTCTGCCTCACTTGCGAGGCCTGGCTTGCTCACAGCACCAACTCTGGGATGTTCGTGCGAGATCCCACAGGACAAATCTGAATTCCCACAAGACTTCGCACGAGATCCCTAGCCTCCCAAAGCTGGGATACTGAGGAGGCTTGCTCCCCAAGCAAGGCAGATGGCCAGTGCTGGATTTACGTTTAAGCTAAGCAAACTATAGCTTAAGGCCCCTCTCTCTTGGCCCCCCCCCCAAATCACTATTAATATACTTCTTCTTAATTGTATTTCAGTTCAACAATTCCTTTGATAATATACATATTTTGTTATGTGCAATTGACTTTAGATACCTATTAAGTCCATAAATACCTTACAGTAGTACCTTGGGTTAAGAACTTAATTCGTTCCGGAGGTCCGTTCTTAACCTGAAACTGTTCTTAACCTGAAGCACCACTTTAGCTAACTGGGCTTCCTGATGCCGCTGTGCCGCCGGAGCACGATTTCTGTTCTCATCCTGAAGCAAAGTTCTTAACCCGAGGTACTATTTCTGGGTTAGGGGAGTCTGTAACCTGAAGCGTCCGTAACCTGAAGCATCTGTAACCCACGATACTACTGTATAGCATATATTCAACACACAAAAACAGCAACAATTTGCTGTTGACAAAGGACAGCTGGACATATAAAGGGCCCCATTACCTTCAGGAGCTGAGGGCAGGCATCCCCAAACTTGGCCCTCCAGATGTTTTGGGACTACAACTCCCATCATCATCAGTGGTCAGGGATGTTAGGAATTGTAGTCCCAAAACATCTGGAGGGCTGAGTTTGGGGATGCCTGACTTAGGGCCTCATCAAACCTAAATCCAGCCCTGCAGATGGCTCAGCAGGTGTTTTGTTTTTCTGCCAGGTCTTCTTGGGTTACCTGGTGCAAAATGAGCTTTTAAGTTCTCCACCTTGCTTGGTGCGCAAGGCCCACTCGGCATGTGGACTCTGGACGTTCAGGGGATTCTTTCTCCTTCCGCCTCCTCCTCCTCCTCAGCTTCTAGCCACAAGGCAGATCTAACGGTTTGGGTATACACAGTTTTAGTGACGGCATGGAACCGCTGCAGCCAAACCACCGCATACCGTATTTTTCCGTGTATAAGACGCCCCATGTATAAGACGCCCCTATTTGGGGAGACTAAATTTAAAGAAAATGAGGGGAGGGGGCCCAAAGTCGCTGAGCGTTTAGGGGGAATTGCATGCACGCCATCACTCCAGCAGGGCCGTTGCTGGGGGTTGGCAAAGTGGGCAGCTGCTCCGCCCTCGCCACTGCTGGCATGCGCCTCCTGCAGCGGCATGGGAGGGGAGTTGCGTGCCCACCAAACAGCTGGCTGGCGGGTGCGCAGATTCCCCCCCCCCATGCCACTATCCATGTATAGGATGACCCCAGTTTTTTTGATATCATCATCATACACTTCTATTTGTATCCCACCCTCCCCGGCTGAGACCGGGCTCAGGGCGGCTAGCATCAAATATAAACACTGATATAAAATCAAACAATAATTAAATCACCTCTTAAAAATAAGTCAGGATAAAGTTAAAATCTGAATTAGATGGCTTTCCGCAGGACTTGGGTTGGGAACCGTAAATGCTCACCAGGCCCAACTGTGTACGCTGATCTTATATGGGCCTGTGAGAACTCTGGGCAGCCTCTTTCGTACTAGTCAAAAAACATCGTCTAATACACAGAAAAAATACGGTAAGTTGTGATCGTATTGTATCAGAAACGGATTTAGGGCGGCAAGATGTGTTCCCCTGCACAGGGCATTGCAACGATGATGTAGGGAACTGAGCAGAACAGAAAGCGAGAGGCGCCAAATGTTGGGCTTGCACAGGGCTCTGCTAGAATTTGAAAGACCAAACTCTGCCCCCGACTGTATTCTGCTATATTTCCGGAAGTGGCACTCATGCGATGCAAAGGCTCAGGCAGAATGCGGAAATGAACAGTTAGGGAAACCTTTCGGGGAACTGGAATAAACAGCATATGGCTGCAGCCCAGTTATTTAGTTTTTATTTATCTTTAGAGTTACCGTATTTTTCGCTCTATAAGACACACCCGACCATAAGACGCACCTAGTTTTTAGAGGAGGAAAACAAGGGGAAAAAATATTCTGAATCAAATGTTGTTGAAGAAAGCAAGGCAAAACTTCAGTGAAAGCAACGCGAAGGCTCTTCAGTGCATCAGGAGGAACTCTCCTGCTGCCCTGAAGAGGCATCGCGCGGCTATCCCAGAAGCCATAACAGCAAGAGGGATCGCTGCGCAGCAATCCCTCTTGCTGTTATGGCTTCAACGATAGCTGCGCAGCCTTCATTCACTCCATAAGACGCACACACATTTCCCCTAACTTTTTAGGAGGGAAAAAGTGTGTCTTATAGAGCAAAAAATACGGTATATATTGTCACAAGATTTCAGGATAATAATACAAGGTAAAAAAAAACATTCCAGTAAACGGTTAAAGCAAAAACAATGAGACAATAACACCCTCTCCCGCAACACATTTAAAAGGCTGTAGAATATCAACCAACCTTACAAAACCAAAAGGTACAAATCACAAATACAAATTAGCAAATAGAGAACAATTTAAAACCACCCCACCCCAAATAAACGACACCAAGTTACAAACCCCACCCCCTTCGAAACTATAATTTTAGCACATGGGGGGGGGCTGACTCACGCCCTCATTCCATCCCTAAAGCGCCACCCCCCAAAGGGATGAGTCCCTTGGGTGTCCCTGCTATGGTGGCAATTATCTCCTCCGTTATCAGATACGTGGTTGTCTCATGATGCTTCTGGGACCTCACCGTTTCTCACACCACCACCACTTTGACCCGTGTGCAGGCCCAGAGGTTGCGTTCCCCCTCGCTTGTCCCAGAGAATGGTCAGGATCCTGGCGACGGTGGTTTATCGAGCCCGTATCTCAACTTGGCTTGTTCTTTTGCAGATGCTCTGTATTCCTGCTGGACAGAAGCAGCCACGAACTGGTGGCCAAGGTTTTTGACGGGGGCGTGGTGGATGATGAGGTAAGGGCCACAGGTCGTGCCAGATTTACGTGTAAGCTAAGCAAGCTCTAGCTTCGGGCCCCACTCTCTTGGGGGCCCCCAAAAAATTAAAGGGAAAAAAACCTGGATGTACATTTCCAAAATATAAGATAAAAAACAAATAGAATAAAACCTACATACAGCAACAGTGTTTTGTGTTGTGTAGGCTCCTGTGATGTAAGTCATGGGCCCCGCCTGCTAGCCTGCTCCCTAAAATATCACTGGTTTGCTCCTTTCTATATATAGGGTACCTACATTCTGCATGGACTGGTTGCATAGAGACTGGTTTTTAGAGACTAGATTATGAGTCTCTGTAAACTGTGTTTCTATAGGAACTTTTGTTATTGCCAAATGCCAATGTGTTTGCAATGTGTTTGTTATGCATAAAAAAATCATTTTAAGTTAGAGCTTAATAATTTTTTCACTATTAATATACTTCTTCTTAATTGTATTTCACTATTAATATACTTTTTAATTATATTTCAGTTCAACAATTCCTTTGATAAAATACATCTTTTGTTATGTGCAAATGGCTTGAGATACCTATTAGGTCCATAAATTACCATATAGCATATATTCAACACAAAAAACAGTGACTATTTGTTGTTGTCAAAGGACAGCTGGACGTATAAAGGGCCCCATTACCTTGTTTGAATCTGAGGGCCTCATCAAACCTCAATCTGGCCCTGGAAAGGGGGGAGACTACAGTGAGAGTGGGAGTGGAGAAATGGGGGTCATTTTTCTCCAGTTTTCCATCCAGTTTTTTAGGGACAAATTGAAGGGGGGGACAGGAAAAATGGGGAAGGGAAACTCCCCCCCAAGTCCCCACCCCCGCTTCATATCTCTATCTCTGGTCCCCCAGATATGGTTGGATCACAATTCCAACCATCCTCATCCCTGACCAGTGGCCACACTGGGACTACTGGGAGGTGGGGGGGGTCTAACAATATTTGGAAGGCAGCAGGTTAGACACCCCTGAACTACCTTATTTTTATCCATGTAACTTCTTTTAAACTGCTCTTAATATTTCGTTTCTTGGTTGTCATGAGAATTTGGCACCGGTGTGGTTTTTAAGGCTCCAGGTATCTTTTGCCGAACTCAGTTCCCATCCCTTCTCTTATTCTTACACCGTCTGAATCCGGAGAGATTATTGCAAAAATGGGGAAAAAAAGAACTGGGAGAATTTGAATTCATTTTAAATCCCAGCACATTCAAGCCAAGCTTTTGGCAGTAACTGACCTTTGGGTGGAAGCTAGAAGTCAATTTTGTACCAACGCTTTGGTGAAGGAAGCCTCCACTGGTTGGGAGAAAAATGGAAGGAAATTCTGCTCAGGAATTCTCCAAATTTCTGGCTGCTGTGAGAGCCTCAGTTGCCCCTTAACTTGAAAACCTCACTTGTGACTCTCGCTTTGGTGCAAAAGTAGGTGACATTTAGTGTGGGAATGTTCTGGGGTGCAGGAGAGGATATATTGACTAATTATATCCTTATCCAACTTGTGCTAACAAGTTCCCAAAATATCAGCAGAGTTTATGACATTCCCTTTTAAGTTCGCAACGGTAACGTCTGCACAGGTTCGCTAGAACCTCTATAATAATTACTCTGGTAATCTCCCCTTTTGTTCCCTCTTAAAATACAAGACACAACACAGTCTTGATAAAAGTATAAAAGAGTTTACTCACGTTCTGTTCACAATATGATCCCAGAAGGCAGACAGCTTTAAAAAGTTACAGATAGGTAGCCGTGTTGGTCTGCCATAGTCAAAACAAAAAAAATTCCTTCCAGTAGCACCTTAAAGACCAACTAAGTTAGTTCTTGGTATGAGCTTTCGTGTGCATGCACACTTCTTCAGATACATATCTGTGTATCTGAAGAAGTGTGCATGCACACGAAAGCTCATACCAAGAACTAACTTAGTTGGTCTTTAAGGTGCTACTGGAAGGAATTTTTTTAGCTTTAAAAAGGTTACATACACTTAAAATCTATCTTATAGGAAGATAGTAGTGTCCTCTCTTGGCTGGGAGCCAAGAGGGCATGTTGCTCCTTCAGAAGATGAAGATGAGAGAGAGATATATGGCTGCCTGCCCTGTGCTTTTATCATTTACCTGCACAGGTGAGGCCACACCCACCTCTGGTCACATGCGGAGGAAGTCCGTCCCCAGGAAGTTTACCTGCTTGCTGGACAGACATCCCTCCCCATGTTCTAACATGTACACTCTAGGAATGTTGTCACTGACTGCTCCTGTGTTTACATCCCACATTTAGCACTAGCTGAAAGATAACAAGTCATATATTGCATGTTGCCAAAGGCTTGGAGGACCCTGAAAAATTCTAAGTTGTTTGGTGGGATTTTATCTTAAATACAGCAAATACAGACACCCAGGACTCCCTCCCCACAGGGCAACATGAAATTTGGCTTTCCTAATGGTCTTATGCAGTCTACCAGCCTAATCGTAGAACTGCAGAGTTGGGAGGGACCCCGAGGGTCATCTAGCCCACCTTCTGCAATGCAGAAATCTTTTGCACAACGTGGGGCTCGAACCCACAAACCTAAGAGTCTCGTGCTCTACCGACGCTTAGAAAAGTAAGCAATGGTGAAGTCACTTATTTAAGATATTTATCCCTTTAGATTTCAAGCAGATAAATTTTCAGTGTCTTTTAATAGTCTGCTCCTGGTTAATATTACGTGTTTTCCGGATAAACCACACTGATTTTTTTGAACTTCTGTTATTTTTATTCTGTCAATTTGTTTGATTTCCTTCAGTGGAAGGAAGACAATTTCCCCGCTTCTCCTCCCAACCAGTTTGTTCTTCCATCCCCTCCTTTCCTATCTGTTGAGGCAGAATGTCTGTTGGCTTCGACCCGAAGGCTGAGTATTGGCTGGCCTTCCTCTCAGTCCTCAACGATGCCCTTCCAGTAACAAGGCTAGTTGGTGGCGGGTAGTTCCACACACACACACACACGAGACTGTGGAGTAACCCGCTTTCCTTCTGCTGTGCACTCCTTTCTTAGAGCCACGAATTCCGGATTCCGGCCGATCAGGGCATAGCGGGCCACGTGGCGACCACGGGGAAGATCCTCAACATCAAGGACGCCTATTCGCACCCGCTCTTCTACCGGGGGGTGGACGACAGCACCGGCTTTCGCACCCGGAACATCCTCTGCTTCCCCATCAAGGACGAGAACCAGGGTGAGTGTGCGGAAGAAGTGCAACGCCAGGTGTGCACAATGCCCCACATGAGTGAGATGTTTGAGAAGCCCCTTGTGCCCCATCTTCCATGCTCCCCCAAGTGGGAGAAGGATCTACGTCCCTTCCCCCTTCGCCTCCACCTGGGCTCACCGACTTACTCGAGAGTAACTGACAGCTCCTTTGCCTCTGGACGTGCCAAGAAGGCGGCACATCATCGGAGCATCCTTTGGAAGGGAGAAAGAAAGAGAAACATAAGGAGAGCTTGCTGGATCAGACCAACAACATGCCCATTATGGGAATGCCGCAAGCAGGATTCGAACACAAGATCCCTCTCCCCTCCTGCTCTTTTCCAGCAACTGGCATTCAGAAGCAGAGCCCTCCTAGCTAGTAGCAGCTGATAGCCCTCTCCTTCTCCATGAATTTATCTAATCCTCTTTGAAAGCCACTCACTCTGGTGGGAGAGAGTTCCGTAGTCTAACTATGCACTGCAATTGTAGTTTTACATTCCCCTTTTAAACACACAGCAGATAGCTGGTTGCAGGCTTGTGTAAGCCTTTCACTATTAAGTTCCTGGTAAGTTCCCTTATAAGGGACACGGGTGGCGCTGTGGGTTAAACCAATCAGAAGGTCGGCGATCAGAAGGTCGGCGGTTCAGAAGGTCGGCAATCAGAAGGTCGGCCGATCAGAAGGTCGGCGGTTCAGAAGGTCGGCGATCAGAAGGTCAGCCAATCAGAAGGTCGGCGGTTCGAATCCCTGCGACGGGGTGAGCTCCCATTGCTCGGTCCCAGCTCCTGCCAACCTAGCAGTTCGAAAGTATGTCAAAGTGCAAGTAGATGAATAGGTACTGCTCTGGTGGGAAGGTAAACGGCATTTCCGTGCACTGCTCTGGTTCGCCAGAAGCGGCTGAGTCATGCTGGCCACATGACCCAGAAGCTGTACGCCGGCTCCCTCGGCCAGTAAAGCGAGATGAGCGCCGCAACCCCAGAGTCGGCCACGACTGGACCTAATGGTCAGGGGTCCCTTTACCTTTACCTAAGTTCCCTTATATCCCTCTTAAAAGAATAAACACGCCACAATCTTGTTTAAAGTATATAAAAGAAGTTTACTCACATCATCAGTTCACAGTTGGATCCCTGAAGGCAGACTTAGTTACATGTGGATCTATCCCGTATGGGGATGATCCCAGTGTCCTCTGCTGGCTGCAAGCTAACAGAGCATCTCTAGCTAAAACGCTGCTCCAATGATGGAGGAAGTCAAAGAGAGGAAAGAGGAAAAGAGAAAGAGTGTTGTGTGCCTCGTGCTTTTGTTACCTGGACAGGTAAAGTCATGCCCACCACTACTCACATGCAAAGGAAGTATGTCCCAGCCCAGGAGGAAAGAGGAAGTTCTGACTGGCGGGACCAAACATCCCCTTGCATGTCCACTCTAGGAAAACAAGGAATGTTGTACTTGACTGCTATCCATGTATCACATCCCACAGCAATCGGGTGTGCTCCTTCTCCTGCCCATCCAATTCAAGAACTCACCTGTTGTCTTCTTCTCCGCTTCTTCCAGAGGTCATTGGAGTGGCTGAGCTGGTGAACAAAATCAACGGGCCTTGGTTCAGCAAGTTTGACGAGGATCTAGCCACCGCCTTCTCCATCTACTGCGGCATCAGCATCGCTCACGTAAGCCGGATCCTTTGGGTTCCCCTGGCTCTTTTCTCCACTCTGGGTAGAGCTGTACACCTCCCTTGCGCAGTGGACCAGCCTTCTCCAACCTAGTGCTCTCCAGAAGCCTTGGATGCAGCTCCCACGACTGCGCCAGCTGGGAGGGCACCAGGTTGGAGAAGACTGCAATGGACCATATTCTTTCCAGGAAAGAGGGTGCAAAGCCAGCCGTCTTGCTGAAGATCACTAGATTTTGATCCATTAAGACAGAGATGCATTTCCATCCTATAAAAAGGTTTTTCAAGCTTTTACTTGCAGAGCTTTCTTCAGAAACAAAACAAAAGCATCCAAGATACGTCAAAAACATCCATTCACTCGAGTAGGACCCCGGCAGAGACACATGCCTGACTGGCATGTTCTCTCCCTCCTGGTCTTTCGTTCGGGGGCTTCAAAAGCTTTCTTCAGCCCGAATATCACAGCGAACGATGCCAACACACACCAGCACACTTAGGGATCCGCAGAGTCTTCGCAGCTTGCGCGACAGACCTCAGCAACTCAGCATTTTGGCCAATCTACTTTATTTACGTATAAACACACACGGAGCACTGCAACATGGCTCCCTCTCTCTCTAGCATCAGACAGCAAAGAGAGAAAGAACAAAGGACAATAGTCCCGCTTCACGGAACACAGTAACACAAACATCCTGTCTCCATCACTTCCCACATATACCATCATGTGATAGACAAAAATCCCATGACTGCAATCATGGAGCAGGAATTCTAACAGGAGGCACCACTGGAAACCTTCATGGGTGCTTTGGTGCCCGTGGGCACTGGGTTGGCGACCCCTGTATTAACATATGCCCTACTCACCTCTTGTTCTCCTTCACTCCAGTCTCTGCTCTACAAGAAGGTCCATGAAGCCCAGTACCGAAGCCACCTGGCCAACGAGATGATGATGTACCATATGAAGGTAAGGCCGGCTTACTTTGGCGTCATGGAATCATAGAACTGTAGAGTTGGAAGGGACCCTGAAGGTCATCCAGTCCAACCCCCTGCCATGCAGGGATCTCAGCTCCAGAATTGCTGGCAAGTGGCCATCCAACCTCTGTTTAGAAACCTCCAGTGGAGTCTACCGCCTTCCGAGGGAAACCATTGCACTGCTGAGCAGCTCTTACAGTCAGAAGGTTCTTCCTAATGTTCAGTTGCATTTCTGGTTAATTGAATCCATTGGTCCAAGTTCTTCCCTATGGAGCACCAGAAAACAAGCTGACTCCCTCTTGCTGCATCACCTGCCTCTTGGGGGCCATTTGAGGGGGGTAGACCTGAGCTATCTCCAGCAGCAGCATACTGATAGCGTAGCTCAGTGGCAGAGAATCTGCCTGGCATGCAGGAGGTTCTGAGTTCGAACCCTGGCAGCATCTTCAGGTATAATAATAATAATAATAATAATAATAATAATAATAATAATAATAATTTATTTATACATACCCCGCCCATCTGGCTGGGTTTCCCCAGCCACTCTGGGCAGCTCCCAACAGAATATTAAAAACACAATACAGCATTAAACATTAAAAACTTCTCTAAGCCTTCAGATGTCTTTTAAAAGTAAAATAGTTGCTTATTGCCTTGACATCTGGTGGGAGGGTGTTCCACAGGGCAGGCGCCACCACCCAGAAGGCCCTCTGCCTGGTTCCCTGTAACTTGGCTTCTCGCAGGGAGAGAACCGCCACAAGGCCCCCGGAGCTGGACCTCAGTGTCCGGGCAGAACGATGGGGGTTCAAGTATACTGGGCCAAGGCCGTTTAGGGCTTTAAAGTTCAGCACCAACACTTTGAATTGTGCTCGGAAACATACTGGGAGCCAATGCAAATCTCTCAGGACCCGTGTTGTATGGTCTCAGCAGCCACTCCCAGTCACCCGCCCAGCTGCCACATTCTGGATTAGTTGTAGTTTCTGGGTCACCTTCAAATGTAGCCCCACATAGAGCGCAATGCAGTAGTCCAAGCAGGAGATAATCAGAGCATGCACCACTGGTGAGAATGTCTGGGGGCAAGGAGGGTCTCATCCTGTGTACCAGATGGAGCTGGTAAACAGCTGCCCTGGACACAGAATTGACCTGCGCCTCCATGGACAGTGGTGAGTCCAAAATGACTCCCAGGCTGCGCACCTGGTCCTTCAGGGGCACAGTTACCCCATTCAGGACCAGGGAGTCCCCCACACCCACCCGCCTCCTGTCTCCCCAAATACAGTACTTCTGTCTTGCCAGGATTCAACCTCAATCCGTTAGCCGCCATCCATCCTCCAACCGCCCAGGTAGGACTGGGGAAGACCTTGGAGAGTTAGAATCATAGGCTTGGAAGGGACCCCGAGGGTCATCCAGTCCAACCCCCTGCAGTGCAGGAATCTGCTGCTGGCAGATACTAGGAAATACTTAGGTGGGTAGACCATGGCTCTGACTCTGTACCTGCTGGCTGCCTAGGTTCCTGTCATCCTATTTCACTTATGACAGCCTTTGCAACCTGGCACCCTGCATTGTTGAACTACAACTCCCACCGTGGCTGGGCCTGAGAAGAGGTGTGCTCCAACAACCTCCGGCGGGCACCAGGTTGCATATGTGTTGATAAAAAGGTAAATGAACATGCTAACACAGGTGACTTAGTGTGGGCAGTTTAGCTTAAAGTTGGGATTGTGGCCAGTTTGCAGGTACATCTTCATGTGGAGTTGAAAAGGGACTCCAGTTGTCATCTAGTCTAACCCCCGGCAGTCTTGATCGTCACCATTTCTCCTCCTCAAAACTGCTTGCTCCACATAATAATAATAACAACAATAAGGCACCAGCTATTTTTCCTTTTGAAAAGCTAAGCACTGCTTCATCTTCCAGGTTTCAGATGATGAATACACCAAGCTCCTCGATGAAGGAATCGTGCCCGTCTCAGAAATTGACCCGAACTTTGCCAAATTCACCTACACCCCACGTTCCCTTCCAGAGGACGACACATCTATGGTGAGTGTTGAGGGCGGAGGAGAAATTTGGTTGGGTTTGCATTTTAATGAGAGACGTACCTATTTTGTACTTTCCAAAACAAGGCAAAACACAGGGTTCCTTAGAAATCGGCTCCAGATTTTGTGAGGGAGATCTCCACCCCTACAGCATATGCCCTCGGTGCTGTCTTAGGCTGAGGGGAGTTGTAGTCTAAATCCCTGAGCCTTGGGCTTGCTGATCAGAAGGTTGGCGGTTCAAATATCTGTGACAGAGTGAGCTCCCATTGCTCTGTCCCAGCTTCTGCCAACCTAGCACTTCAAATCACGCCAGTGCAAGTAGATAAATAGGTACCGCTCCGGCGGGAAGGTAAATGGCGTTTCCATATGCTCTGGTTTCCATCATTGTCCCGTTGCACCAGAAGCGGTTTAGTCCTGCTGGCCACATGAAACCTGTCTGTGGACAAACGCCGGCTCCCCGCCTGAAAGCGAGATGAGTGCCACCACCCCATAGTCGCCTTTGACTGCACTTAACTGTCCAGGGGTCCTTTACCTTTTTCTCTTAGGCTGATGGGAGTTGTAGTCCAAAGGAGGGCATCAAGTTGGGATTGGCTGCTTCTGCGTACCTCCTGAATACTCTCTCTCTCTCTCTCTCTCTCTCACTCTCTCTCCTCCACAGGCCATTCTGAGCATGTTGCAGGACATGAATTTCATCAGCAGCTACAAAATCAACCGCCAGACCCTTGTCAGGTAAGATGTCAAGAGGACCGTCTTTTTCTTCTTCTCTCCCTTTCATAGACTCACACATTAGAACCATAGAATTGTAGAGCTGGAAGGGACCCCTAAGGGTCATCTAGTCCAACCCTCTGCAATCTTTTTGCCCAACGTAAAGCTCGAACCCACGACCCCGAGATTAAGCGTCTCGTGCTCTGCCGACTGAGCTGTTGCTTGCACCCGGCTTTTCCCCCAGACTGGGACTCGAGGTGGCTTATAACAAAACAACACAGATAAAATACAAAAGACCAGAAGCGTATAAGATCTTTATTAAAAGGTAATTGAACTCAGTTAGCATCAAAAAACAGAAACAGCACAGTGCTATTAAAAGCACTTAAAAACAAAAACCAGCGAGTTCCCAAAGACCTGCAGGCAGTGCCGGATTTACATATAAGCTAAACAAGCTATAGCTTAGGGCCTCACTCTCTTGGGGGCCCCAAAAAATCTAAAGGAAAAAAAACTGGATGTACATTTCCAAAATATAAGATAGAAGACAAATAGAATGAAACCGACATACAGCAACAGTGTTTTGTGTTGTGTAGGCTCCTAGGATGTAAGTCATGGGCCCCCGCCTGCTCACCTGCTCCCTAAAATATCACTGGTTTGCTCCTTTCTATATATAGGGTGCCTACATTCTGCATGGACTGGTTGCATAGAGACTGGTTTTTAGAGACTAGATTATGAGTCTCTGTAAACTGTGTTTCTATAGGAACTTTTGTTATTGCCAAATACTAATGTGTTTGCATGGCAACATGTGCAAATGACTTTTGATACCTACTAGGCCCATAAATTACCATATAGCATATTTTCAACACAAAAAAGAGCAACCATTTGTTGTTGTCAAAGGACAGCTGGACATAGAAAGGGCCCCATGACCTTCAGTAGCTTAGGGCCTCATCAAACCTCAACCCGGCCCTGCCTACAGGAATAGAACTATCTTCACCTGCTGGCAAAAGAACAGAGTCTGGCCTCACTAGGCAGGGAGTTCCAAGGTTCCCTGGGAGCAGCCACCACAGAGAAGGCCCTTCCATTGTGGCGCACCAGGCTGAACGTGAGCAGGGGCCACAATGAAGCTGAGCCATTGAACTCAAACGCTGGGAACAAAGTCAGAGCCAGGAGGGTCCGTGTTTTCACTTGCCACACCTGTGGCCCTTGGCAGCCCCAATGAGCCCCAGCCATCCCCACAACCTCGGAGCTGCAGAAGGGGCAAGGGTCTGTCCAGAGCTGTCTTAAGCATATGCAGTGCCAGGGTGCAAAGATCCACCTGGAACCCCCCCAGGTGGCCCATTCCCAGGCATGCAGGAGGGCTGAGCTAGCAAGCTCCCTCAGCATCTCGCTGGCTCAGTTGCCCCCGAACTCGCGGCGCACATGCCCACAGCAGAAGAGCCTGCCGCGGCCAACGCACGGGTTCTTCCCCGGACTCAACTCTCGGGCCCCAGACTCTCAGCCTGGCACCCTTGAGAGCCCAGCGCCCAGGTGCCCCACACCCGTGGTGTCTATGGGTAAGACAGCCCTGGGTCTCTCTCCAGTGGCTGCCCCTCCACTCTCCAGTCCGCCACTGGGAGGAGGAAGGCTGGGGCTTGCCTGGCCCCTGTGTTGCAACCGAGAGCGCCCAAACCAGACGCCCCAAACTGGCTGTGCAGACTCAGTTATTTGGAAAGAGCAATTCAAGAGGTGCCCACTTTTAAAGGAACAACGGTCTTGCAAATGGCTGGGTTTCACCCGCCGAGCTTTTTAGAGTGGCACATAATTTTCACTCCAGACTTATCACCATCATTACAAATGTATAAATATATAAATTCATTATACATTTAAATCCCACGCGCTTCCTCAGAAGGAGCCAAGGGCGGCACAAAATAGGTATTTCAGTGTGGCAGCACCTGCGCTTAGCAACTCCCTGTCAATTGATATCAGGGCCTTTTGCTGTTGTATTTTCAGCGTTGGCTAAAAAAAAAAACCTTTTTGTTTAAGCATGCCTACCCAGACATGTGATTAATATGCTACTTCATTTTATCGTGAATATTTTTTTTTGGGGGGGGGGAGGAATAGGGAGAAAGGTTGTTTTCTGCTGCTCCAGAGAAGCGGACACGGAGCAATGGTTCCAAACTACAAGAAAGAAGATTCCACCTAAACATTAGGAAGAACCTCCTGACAGTAAGAGCTGTTTGACAGTGGAATTTGCTGCCAAGGAGTGTGGTGGAGTCTCCTTCTTTGGAGGTCTTTAAGCAGAGGCTTGACAACCATATGTCAGGAGTGCTCTGATGGTGTTTCCTGCTTGGCAGGGGGTTGGACTCGATGGCCCTTGTGGTCTCTTCCAACTCTATGATTCTAGGATTCTATGAATAGACTAACTTTGAGGGTTTTTTAATGTTTGAATTGATCCTGAATTTTAATGTATATTGAACGTAAACTACTTAGTAGTTGGCTTCTTTTTATGACCAAATGGAGTGCAAAATATATTAAATAAAAATGAAAATAGCCAGTGTCATTCTCACCAATGAGCTTCTTTTTTTTGGGGGGGGGGGGATTTCCTCACAGGTTCTGCCTGATGGTGAAAAAGGGATACAGGGACCCCCCATACCACAACTGGACCCATGCCTTCTCGGTCTCCCACTTCTGCTACCTGCTCTACAAAAATCTGGAGCTGGTCAATTACTTGGAGTAGGTGGACGGTGCTTTGCTCGCCAAAGGGAGGGGGGCTGAGTTTATGCCAGGGATCAGCCGCAGAGCGCATGGAGGCAGGGACGGGGGGGGGTGTCCTTGTGATGCGGAGCTTGGTGGGGTATCTTCTTCTTTGGCGATCCCTCGTAGCCAAGCAAGATTGTCTTCCATAAACACGGTTTTAACAATGAGTCCGTAAGTGACTGTGGAGGCCAATTCTGGACCCACACGTCCTTCCACAGTGGGGACATTGGTTTCCGGGCAGGAGTTGATCACGGTGTGGCTTTACCAAGCGTGCCTTCCTCTTGGCACGTTTCTCCCTTGCATCCCGAGTTTGAGTGTCTTCAAAGCCCAGGACACCTTTGGTAAAGGCTGTTCTCCAACTGGAGCGCTCGCAAGCCAGTGTTTCCCAATTGTTGGTGTTTATACTACATTTTTAAATATTTGCCTTGAGACAGTCTTCAAACCTCTTTTGTTGACCACCGGTATTAAGCCTTCCATTTTTAAGTTCGGAATAGAGTGGTTGCTTTGGACGACGACAATCAGGCATCCGCACAACATGACCAGTCATGGGGCTCAAGCTCTACCAGCTGAGCTAATGACCTACAACCTGACTCCAAATCCAATACTGACCTCTTGCTCCCGTGTTCCCTGGCTACTTGCCAAGGTCCCCTCCCCCTCTGCTTTAAGAAAATGAAATACTTCGGATCTGAGGTTGGTTGGCAGGGGGGCACCAGGTTGGGGAGGCTGAGCGAAGATGCCACCTCCGACTCCCCTGGGGCTGGTTTGCATATGAGGTGCCTCCTCTACTGCCCAATTTGGGAGCAGCCCAGGCATCTCAGAGCCCTTCCGCAGCTCATATGTGGTTTTTGCTCTTTTCCTTTTCGACAGAGACATCGAAATCTTTGCTTTGTTCATCTCCTGCATGTGCCACGACCTGGACCACAGAGGCACCAACAACTCCTTCCAGGTGGCTTCGGTACGATTTTTTATTTATTCAGCATTACGGTTTATATATACCGTATTTTTTGCCCTATAGGACGCACCAGCCCATAGGACGCACCTAGTTTTTTTGGGGGGAAATCAAGGGGAAAAAAATTATTTCCCCCCCAGGTTTGCACAGCCATCCCCAAGCTAGAAGAGGGAGACCGAGCGCTCCGTCTCCCTCTTCTGCCTTCAGGGACAGCCTCTCTAGCCTCCGTGGGGCAGCGGCTTGCCCCGCTGTCCCCCGAGTTTGTGGGGCTGGCGGGGGGGAGAAGCAAGCTTGCTTCTCTCCCCCCCCCCCCGCCAGCCTCCAGATCAGGTCCGGGAATAACGGGGTGGCGGCGCTGCGCCTCCCTGCTGTCCCCCGAGCTTTTGGGCTGCAGGCTGCTGCCCGCAAGCCTTGCGAGCCCATGGGACCGTCCCGCCGGGCTTGCAAGGCTTGCGGATAGCTTCCTGAAGGCTGGAGAGCGAGGGGGGGGGGTCGGTGCGCACCGATGCCTCTTGCTCTCCAGGCTTCAGCGAAAGCCTGCATTCGCCCCATAGGACGCACACACATTTCCCCTTCATTTTTGGAGGGGAAAAAGTGCGTCCTATGGGGCGAAAAATACGGTATGTCACCTTTCAGCCCAAAAGGCTCCCGAGAACAAACGTACAAATGCAATATTGCAAATGCAAAATAACAACGCAGATGGCGCCAATTCAAAATGTTTCTGCAGTCTTTCCAAACCAAACACGCCTGTGTCCCTGCCGAAAAGAACATTCCTTGCAACAATGTGAAGGGGAAACAAAAATATTCAAGCAGAACCCGTCTTCGAGAAAGGGAGGGAGAGGTTTGGGGTCTCGTATCGTCCTGGATTAAGAGAGCAGCTTGGGTTCCCTGACGTGATGTCTCTTTATTTTCTCTTTTCAGAAATCGGTCTTGGCTGCTCTGTACAGCTCAGAAGGCTCAGTGATGGAGGTAAAACTATTACAGATATTATTAATATCGTGCAGTTTGAAGTGGCTGGATGCATGAGAACTGGCTCCTTCTTGAAAATAAAACCGTGTTGAGGTTCCTGCCCTCTGGAGCAGCAGAAGGCAAGCTGGCTGCATCTTTTAAAACAACAACAATAACAACAATTTATTATTATTTATACCCCACCCATCTGGCTGGGTTTCCCCAGACACTCTGGGCAGCTTCCAACAAAATATTAAAATACAGTAGTCCGTCAAGCATTAAAAGCTTCCCTAATTAGGGCTGCCTTCAGATGTCTTCTAAAAATCTGGTAGTTGTTTTTCTCTTTGACATCTGATGGGAGGGCGTTCCACAGGGCGGGTGCCACCACTGAGAAGGCCCTCTGCCTGGTTCCCTGTAACTTGGCCTCTCACAGTGAGAGAACCACCAGAAGGCCCTCTGCGCTGGACCTCAGTGTCCGGGCAGAACGATGGGGGTGGAGATGCTCCTTCAAACAAAAATATATTCAGTACGCCCCTAAACCCCATGATGCGGGGTGCCTGTCTAATTTCAGCTGGCAACTGATTCCAGAGGGCTGGAGCTGGGACACTAAAAGGGCATGTTTTTCTCTCTGCACAGAGGCACCATTTTGCTCAGGCCATCGCCATCTTAAACACCCACGGCTGCAACATCTTCGATCATTTCTCTCGGAAGGTGAGTCAGGAGAGGGCCAGCAGTTCCCGGGGTCTCATAGCGAAAAGCGTTGATGGTTAAAGCCAGTCATTTCTCGACACTCCATCATCTTCAACCTGGTGCACTCCAGGACCACGGCTCCCATCAGCCTCAGCCAGCATGACTGGCAGCTGTCTCGTGTGTCACCAGCAGCTGACATCATTTCAGGAGGGTGTCATATAGAACTGAAAAGCTGGAAGGGAACCAGGAATCACAGCTAAAGCATCCTTGAGAGATGTTCACCCACATTCTGACTCCAAGGAAGGAGACTCCGCCGCCTTCCGGGGAAGTCCGTCCCACGGTCAAACGGCTCTCGCGGCTGGAAGATTCTTCCTAATTTTTGCTTGGAATCTCCTTCCTTGTGACTCAAAGCCATGGAGCAGAAGCCTTTAAGATATCTGAAGATGGCTCTCCTATCATCACCTCTCAGTCTTCCTGCCTGTGATTCCCTGGAGGACCTGAAAGTCATGTTGCCTCTCCAAAGCAGCCTATCTCCCTGTCAGGAGTTCAGCCTACACTCGAGTAGGACCCTGGTAGAGTCACATGCCCGACTGGCATGTTCTCTCCCTCCTGGTCTTTCGTTCAGGAGCTTCAAAAGCTTTCTTCAGCCCGAACATCACAGCGAACGATGCCAACCGACACCAGCACACTTAGGGATCAGCAGAGTCTTTGTACCTTGCGCAACAGACCTCAGCAACTCAGCATTTTGGCTAATCTACTTTATTTACATATAAACACACACAGAGCACTGCAACATGGCTCCCTCTCTCTCTAGCATCAGATAGCAGAGAGAGAAAGAACAAAGGACAATAGTCCCACTTTGCGGAACACAGGAACACAAACATCCTGTCTCCGTCACTTCCCACTCTGTGGAATGAAAACATACACCATCATGTGATAGACAACAATCCCATGACTGCAATCACGGAGCAGGAATTCTAACACACCCCACCCCACCCCACCCCCACCCCCACCCCCACCCCCACCCCCACCCCCACTGGGCTAGCTGCTCCCCTGAGGTGAAAAGCAGCAACTTCTGTGGGAGTGTTGTGGATAGTAGGAGAGGATATGTTGATTAAATATTATCGTTCCTCACTCATGCTGGTAGCAGAGCACATTCCCTTGCACATTGCAGGCAGCAAGTTGATTCATTTGTCTGAACCGTTTGAGTTAAGCAGTCCGTTCTGGCTTTTCCAGATTGGGGTGTACCTGGTAAATCCCCCCTTTAGGTAAAGGGGCCCCTGACCATTAGGTCCAGTCGTGGCCGACTCTGGGGTTGTGGCACTCATCTTGCTGTACTGGCCGAGGGAGCCGGCATGCAGCTTCCGGGTCATGTGGCCAGCGTGACTAAGCCGCTTCTGGCAAACCAAAGCAGCGCACGGAAACGCCGTTTACCTTCCTGCCTGAGTGGTACCTATTTATTTACTTGCACTTCATGCTTTTAAACTGCTAGGTTAGCAGAAGCTAGGACCGAGCAACGGGAGCTCATCCCGTCGCAGGGATTTGAACCGCCGACCTTTTAATCGGCAAGCCCTAGGCTTAGTGGTTTACACCACAGTGCCACCTGTACCCCATCAATCCCCTTTAAAGGTAAAGGTAAAGGTACCCCTGCCCGTACGGGCCAGTCTTGACAGACTCTGGGGTTGTGCGCCCATCTCACTTAAGAGGCCAGGGGCCAGCGCTGTCCGGAGACACTTCCGGGTCACGTGGCCAGCATGACATCGCTGCTCTGGCCAGAGCCAGAGCCAGAGCCGCACACGGAAACGCCGTTTACCTTCCCGCTGGTAAGCGGTTCCTATTTATCTACTTGCACCCGGAGGTGCTTTCGAACTGCTAGGTTGGCAGGCGCTGGGACCGAGCAGCGGGAGCGCACCCCGCCGCAGGGATTCGAACCGCCGACCTTTCGATCGGCAAGTCCTAGGCGCTGAAGCTTTAACCCACAGCGCCACCTGCCTCCAAATCCCCTTTAAGGTAAAGGTAAAGGTACCCCTGCCCGTACGGGCCAGTCTTGACAGACTCTGGGGTTGTGCGCCCATCTCACTTAAGAGGCCAGGGGCCAGCGCTGTCCGGAGACACTTCCGGGTCACGTGGCCAGCGTGACATCGCTGCTCCAAATCCCCTTTAGTTCCCTCTTAAATCAATAATGACGCAACAGTCTTCTTTTAAGGTTTACTTACATTCAGTTCACAGTATGATCCTGAAGGCAGGCATGAGCTTGTAGTTACAGTTACAGAGAAACGTGTGGGTTCATTCTCCGGGCCCTTGTCTTTCTTCTTTGTCAATCCCTCGTAGCCAGGTAAGATTGTCTTCCATAAACACGGTTTTAACAGTGAGTTCGCAAGTGACTGTGGAGGCCAATTCTGGACCCACATGTCCTTCCACAGTGGGGACATTAGTTCCCAAGCGGGAGTTGATCACGGTGTGGATTTGCCAAGCGTGCCTTCCTCCTAGCACGTTTCTCCCTTGCGTCCTGAGTTCGAGTGTCTTCAAAGCCCATGACACCTTTGGGAAAGGCTGTTCTCCAACTGGAGCGCTCGCAGGCCAGTGTTTCCCAATTGTTGGTGTTTATACTACATTTTTTTGAATTTGCCTTGAAACAGTCTTTGAACCTCTTTTGTTGACCACCGGTATTAAGCCTTCCATTTTTAAGTTCAGAATAGAGTAGTTGCATTGGAAGACGACAATCAGGCACCCGCATAACATGACCAGTCCAACGAAGTTGATGTTGGGATTGCTTCAACAAGGGTGATCTTTGCTTCTTCCAGTACACTGGTATTAGTTTGCCTTTCTTCCCAAGTGATTTGTAAAAATTTTCGGAGACAGCAGACAGCAAAAGGCTAACTAAGAGTAAGCAAGAGCATTAAGGAATGTTAGAAGGATGTTGGAATGAAGTTATGTGGTTTTAGCAGTAATGTTATAAAGGAGTATTTAAAGATGGATTATTAACAGGTGAGAATGTAAAGTTATAATATATTAAGATAAATTATTAAGATAAAAGCAAAAATGGAAAGGATTTGCTGAAATAACTAATTGAACTAGAATACAAAAAAGGGAGGTGTGAGGAGGTCAGGGAAACAAGTAATTGAAAGTTAAGATATGGAAAGGTTGATTTGTTTTTAATTGTCTTTACTTTTTTGTATTTTGTATTTTTTGTTTCTTTTTCTTTTCTTTTTTTTATTCATGTAACTTTTTTGAAACTTTAATAAATATTATTTTTTAAAAAAAGAGTAAGCAAGAGCAAGAGAGTAAGGGGAAGATGGCTGTGTGACCCCTTAATAGGGTCTCCCAGGGTCACGTCCATCTACCTGGTCACACGCTCTGGACCAGGTGTGACAGGAAGTCTTCTTGGCTGGAGCAACATTCCCCTGTGTCCACTCTGGGCAAACAGGAGACTTGACTGCTTTGGTGATGTTACACCCCACAACTTCCAGTCTTGTTGCCCCAATAGGATTACCAAAGGATGTTGGACTTGATGAGAGACATTATCCTGGCTACAGACCTTGCTCACCACTTGAGAATCTTCAAAGACCTCCAGAAAATGGCAGAAGGTAACCAGGGGTTCACCTGTCTGGGGCCTCCCAGGTGGAGCCAGGTGTGAAGGGCATGGCCACCAGATTTCTAAAGTTGGAAGGGAGTTTCCCTACATAAAAGCTACACACACACGCACGCACACACACACACACAACTACTACTACAACACTTTCTTCCTGTCTTATGACAAGGAAATAAAACCCGGGGCTGGATCCTTTGGCTTTCTTGTGTTGAAGTATCTTCCTCGAATACACAGATCAGTCTAGCCCACAGGAAATATTAGGTATGAATCATAGAGGAAGTTAGCCCAGTTTTCCAGAAACGCACAAAAACTTAAAACACTCTGACCTCTCCACTTTCGTCTTTTCAGACACATCCCTAGGGGCACGAGAGCTAGAAAGAAAACAAATGCAAAGTCCTAAAGAAACCAGATTTTTGAAGTGCCGAATCATGGAATAAAATTTTTTTTGTATAGTTGGAAGGGACCCTGAGGGTCATCCAGCCCAACCCCCTGTCATGCAGGAATATTTCACCCAATGTGGCGCTTGAACCCACAACCTTGGGATTAAGAGTCTCGTGCTATTAATAATATTATTATTTATTACCTGCCCTTCGTGCTAAGGAACCGGGGCAGGTTGCAACAATTTGAAATACAAAATTAAAAACCATTTATTGAATCAAAAGAGAGAGAAATCACAAAAGAATCTAATAACAATAACATCTAATCAGAAGTAACAAAAGTTCCTACAACGCCTTATATTTTGTTTAGATTACCAGTCTTTCTGCATTAGAAATCTTCATGGCCCTCTTCCAAAAAGTGATTACTTTTCCCATGTCGTGGGACGGAGAGTTGAAAGGGACCCAGGGTCATCTAGTCCAACCCTCTACAATGCAGGACCAGATCTCACGTTTCTGACAATAGGGGCTTATATGTAATAAAGTCAGGTGTTTGGCTTGAAAAGCTGCTTTCTTTCTGCGGCCCAAATACTTATTTTTACCCAGTTCTGTTTTTTGGGGGGTGGGGATTCAATCACAGGCAATGGAGTGTGATTCTGAATCCCTTAGTAATATTTATTGTCATTGTCCCATACAGAACAATGAAATTGAAAAATCTACATTGAAAATTGAAAAACCAAGCAGCCTACTATCCCAGCTATCCCAGCCTGGTTAACCCCCTAAAAACTCTGATACTTCCATAATTAAATACAATATACTCCCATAGAGACTACCTTAAAAGGTAACAGTAAAGGGACCCCTGACCATTAGATGCAGTCGCGGATGACTCTGGGGTTGCGGTGCTCATCTCGCTTTACTGGCCGAGGGAGCTGGCGTACAGCTTCCGGGTCATGTGGCCAGCATGACTAAGCCGCTTCTGGCGAACCAGAGCAGTGCACAGAAACGCCGTTTACCTTCCCGCCGGAGCGGTACCTGTTTATCTACTTGCACTTAGACGTGCTTTCAAACTGCTAGGTGGGCAGAAGCTAGGACCGAACAATGGGAGCTCACCCTGTCGCGGAGATTCGAACCGCCGACCTTCTGATCGGCAAGTCCTAGGCTCTGTGGTTGAACCCACAGCGCCACCCACATCCCTGAGACTACCTTACACTGCATTTAAAACCAAGGTGTGATTCTCCTAAGGGCCATCGGGGGGGGGATAAAACAGAGACCCCACACCTTCCACACCTCATTTCTTTGGGGAGAGGGTTTGCTGGCCTTGTGCTGTCTCTGCGGAGTCCAAAAAAGGAGGCCTCCTCCATCTCTCGCCCTTTCCAGTTGGCTACGACCCCAAAAACAAGCAGCACCATAGCCTCCTGCTCTGCCTTCTCATGACCTCATGCGACCTCTCGGACCAGACCAAAGGCTGGAAGACCACCCGCAAGATTGCGGTGAGTGTGGGAATCCTAGAGCTGTAGAGTTGGAAGGGGGGGGGGCCCGGGGTCATCCAGTCCAGCCCCCTGAAATGCAGGAATCTCGACCAGATTATACATGACAAGGTAGCCTTCTCACCTCTACATCCTCATGAGGAATGGTTACCACCTCCAGGGTTTTTCTGTTCTGGGGAAAGGCAAGTCAGAGGTGCGTAAAAGCACGCGTGGCATGTCAGGAACAGAAGGGTTTTTCTGCCTCTCTCACAACACTAGAACAGGCATAGGCAAATTCGGCCCTCCCAATGTTTTTGGGACTACAACTCCCATCATCCTTAGCTAACATGACCAGTGGTCAGGGATGATGGGAATTGTAGTCCCAAAACATCTGGAGGGCCAAGTTTGCCTATGCCTGCACAAGAACTCGGGGAATGTTGGAAGATTCAGGATTTCTTTCTATATGTTTTGTGGTATTTTATGCATTGTGACTTGCCAATATTCTTATTGATTATAATTTATTGGAATTGTTAAGGGTAAACTGTTTCATTATTGTAATGGTTCTAGGGGTTGCTCGTGCGTAAGTCGTCGCCACACCTGGCTGAGTTACCTGGGTGAACCCAATTCTGTCCGGACAGCCACTCACCCGTGGCTGTCTCAGTCGCTGGCAGAATCTGTCAGTCGGCGTTTCTTGAACTTCTTCCAGCAAAGAAGCTCTTTGACGCCTAGTCTCCGCCTACTCTCCCTGCGCGGAAGCCTTCTGCGCAGGGAGGGTGTGGGCAGCGGAGGACCCGTGCTCTCCCCGCTGGTCTCCGGAGAGGAGTCATGGAGCCCCCTCGCCGATTCCCCCATCTGCCCCCCTTCTCCACTGGTGCTGCACTGATTTCCCTCCCCAATAGCTGGGCTGCTTCTCTCCCTCCTGGGACGCTCTCCGTAATCCCTCTGGAGCCCTCCCTCTCCCTCTGGCTCCAATGGCAGTTCCCTGACAATTATTATTTGCTGATATGCTGATATGTAATTCTGCTGCTTACTATTATGTTCTAATGGATTGTTGAATATTGCTTAATTTGATATAGGTTGTTTATTTTAAAGTTATTGTGGCTTTTTTGTACAGTGGTACTTTGGTTCTCAAACTTAATCCATTCCGGAAGCCTGTTCCAAAACCAAAGCGTTCCAAAACCAAGGCACGCTTTCCCATAGAAAGTAATACAAAATGGATTAATCCGGTCCAGACTTTTAAGAACAACCCCTAAAACAGCATTTTAACATGAATTTTACTATCTGATGAGACCACTGATCCATAAAATGAAAGCAATAATCAGTGTAAGATAAAGTTTAAGGGACCCCTGATCATTAGGTCCAGTCGTGGACAACTCTGGGGTTGTGGCACTCATCTCATTTTATTGGCCAAGAAAATAAATAAGACAGTATTGTAGATGATAAAAGTGAAAAATTATTTTTTTCCTTCCCTGCACTGATGATAGTCATTGTTTGGATGGGGGGGGGGGTATCCATTTCCACAGTCACACAATCAATCAATCAATCAATCAATCAGTCAGTAGCTGAATTGGGTTCCACACAGTCAAAAAAACAAATTAACCGAAAAAGCCTGAAAAACAAAAACGCAAAATAAATAGCAAAAACAAAAGCGCCAAACTTAATCCGTTCTGGAAGTCCGTTTGACTTCCAAAATGTTCGAAAACCAAGGCACAGCTTCTGATTGGTGCAGGTGCTCCAGAAACAATAGCCGACAGCCGCATCAGACGTTCGGCTTCCAAAAATTGTTCAAAAACCGGAACACTTACTTTGGGTTTTCAGAGTTTGAGAACCAAAGGGTTTGTACCACTGTATTGTTATTAGGTGTGTGTTCTTTGCTGCCCATTTTGTTGTTGCTTTTTGCAGCTTGTAAACCGCCTCGTGTGTAGCAATATAGAAAGGCGGCGTGCAAATTAAAAGCAAAACGAAACGAAACTGTGGGACTCCCTGCCACAGGAAGCAGTGATAGTCACCACCATGGAAAGCTTTAAAAGAAGATTGGACAAATTATTGAAGGAGGACCAGGCTATTGGTGGCTGCAAGCCAGGAGAGAGGCTATGCTCTGCCTGTACAGTCAGAGGCAGTTGTACTTTAATTTTGCTGTTTAATTTAATTTTGCTGGAAAGCTCAGAAGAAGGTAGGGTGTTGTTGGACCGTGAGTTTCTCACAGACACCTGGCTGCCTGTTTCTCCATGCCTAGAAAAGATTTACCTGTTGCACTGCTGCCAGGAGGTTAGAAAAGGAGTTGCCATAATTGCTTAGGGATCCTTGGATATTGTTTGAACCACATCGACGCTCTACTAGTAGCCTGAATTTTGCGTGCAGAATGTGCCAGGTTAAATCACGGCATCTCTGTTTTTAAAAGGCTCCGACCTGGTGGAATGCTCTGTCCCAGGAGACCAGGGCCCTGCAGGATTTAACTTCCTTCCGTCGAGCCTGTAAGACAGAGCTATTCCACCTGGCTTTCAATCTGAACTTAGCCTGATCTTTTATTCTGCTTCCTTCCCTCCCCCTCCCCTTTTTATGAAGATTACCCGCTCTGGGATCCCACAGCTCATTCTCCCCTGGTCTCCTCGCTGGCCCGACTAGGACTAATTTAGCCAGCTAGCCCTGGTGATCAACTAATGTTTATTGGATGGATTTCCCCCCTAAATTGATTTTTGAATTCTGAATTTATTGTTATTCACGCTTTATACTGTATTTTATGCTGTTTTTTGTTGCATCAATTAAGTGTTTTAAATTTGTTGTTAGCTGCCCTGAGCCCGGTTTTCTGAACCGGGAAGGGCGGGGTATAAATAAAAAAATATTATTATTATTATTATTAAAAAAAACCCTTCCCAAGACTCTGGGGCTCCACTTCCAGGCAGAGGAAACAGTTGTGGGTTGCGTGTACCAACGGTCAGAGTCGGAGGCTGAAATTTGGGCAAACAGTCGGGGGCACATACTGCCAAGGGTGCTGGCTTGCCTGAGCAGGGAAGAAGGTGGCCAGATGACTTCACATTGAGGAAAATTAATTAAAACTTGCCTAAACTGTGACTTTTGCTTTCCAGGAGTTGATCTACAAGGAGTTCTTCTCCCAAGGAGATCTGGTATGTAAGAAAACGCTCCTAAGGCAACGCATGTACACCTCTCCCCCATAAACCCCTTGCCCAAATCCTTGCTGACCCCTTACCAGGCCTGGTGGGGAGGTCTCAATCGTAGAAAGATCATTGGGTGCCCTGGGAAGATCAGATTTCCCAGGGTGCCCGGGATCTTGCTAAACCTCATCCAAGCTGTCAAGGAGAGAAGGAGAGTGTGCTGAGGAGGAAACCTTCTTCCCTGTTTCCACTTCTTCTGCTGCTGCTGCTGCAGATCCCAGATCTCCCTCGTAGAAAGAACATCGGGTGCCCTGGGAAGATCAGATTTCCCAGGGTGCCCGGGATCTTGCTAAACCTCATCCAAGCTGTCAAGGAGAGATGGGGAAAAGACCTTGCCTGCTCCCACTTCTGCTGCTGCTGCAGATCCTAGATGGGTAAATCAGAGGGAATGAATTAGATGACAATCTGAACCAGGAGAGAACTCTTGGGTCCTCCTGCATCTCTCCAGTTGGAGGCTTTCTGAGTTGCAAAGGTCTGGATTCCAAACCAGGCAATCAGGAGGCTCAGTACCACCAGATGCCCCTCTCTGGCTGTGCATTGCAACAGCAAACTCCTGATTCAACACTGGGTGGCGGCAGATCTCTCTGTGCCTCTGGGCTTGTATTCGTTCCAGGAAGTTTAACTTTCAGGGTTTTACAAGTATGTTTCCAAGCACAATTCAAAGCGTTGGTGCTGACCTTTAAAGCCCTAAATGGCCTCAGCCCAGTAGACTAGAAGGAGCGTCTCCACCCCCATCGTTGTGCCCAGATACTGAGGTCCAGCAGTGAGAGCCTTCTGGCGGTTCCCTCGCTGCCAGAATTGAGGTTACAGGGAACCAGGCAGAGGGCCTTCTTGGTGGTGGCGCCCGCCCCGTGGAACACCATCCCATCAGATGTCAAGGCAATAAGCAACTATTTTACTTTAAAAGACAATTTTCCCCTGTTTGGGGAAGTTTTTAATGTCTGATGCTGTATTGTTTTTAATATTCGGTTGGAAGCTGTCCAGAGTGGCTGGGGAAACCCACCCAGGTGGGCAGGGTATAAATAAATTATTATTATTATTATTATTATTATTATTATTATTATTATTATTATTATTACAAACTTCTCAGAGACATTTGGTCACAGAGCAGTATGTACAGCCTTAGGTTTTCCATGGACGGTGAAATTAGAGACATCGTTTCACTCACAGGAGATGCTTGTCTGCAGCGTTTTTTGAAGACCGTGTTGCTGAGGCGGCGCTCTCTTCTCCTTAGACAAAATCCCCCCCAACTTGGGATTCACCTGAATTTAGTTAAGCACATCCAGACCAGGGCGTTTGATGAGTTACGATCTCAACTCATCCATGCTCGCAAGAGTGCCCCTGCATTGCAGCATCACGTGGAAACATTGCAATGATGTCTCCACATTCAAAAACGACTGAGAATTATCTCCTGCTCTGGGCTGGATTTGGAAAGATCGGAGGGTCACAGAATTCTAGAGTTGGGTGGGACCTCAGGGGTCATCTAGCCAAACCTGCTACAATGCAGGAATCATGGCTAATGCGTCCTGGACAGATGGACACCCAAGCTCTGCTTAAAAACCTCCAATGAAGGAGACTTCATGACCTTCCAAGGGAGTCCGTTGGTTATTCCATGGTGCAAGAAAGGGGAGCCTTTTATCATCCAGTTGTCGCTGGACTACAACTGTCAGCATCGCCCTGGAGCCAGTGTCACCAACTGGACTCATGCACGTCAACCCCGACTGGGCTAGGCGAGCTGGGTAGCACTGCCAGAGACCACCAGGTCAAAGTGCTGTGGACTCACAGCTTAGAGCTGTGAGCACCGGATTCACTTCCACAATACAGTCGTCGCACAGCAGAGTATAGCAGAGTCTGGCAGTGTATACACGACTCGGAGAGCAGCTCTGTAGAATATCTTCTTTTATTCTATAACTACAACTATAATACAAAACTATATACAGAGCTAAATAGGTCTAAGCATAAATGAATGCTGCACTGATTGTCTGCAGCTGCTCTTAGCAGCAACCTTATCTCTACACACGATCTCTAACACTCAGTCTCTCTCTCTCTCCGACACACTGACTGACTGACTGACTGACTGACTGACTGACTGACTGACTTGGTGCTGGAGCTGAATAAGTAGAAAGCAATACACTGCTCCTCCTCTCTGGAGAATCAGCAGACTCATCAGGAGATTCTTGGATATGGGAGGGGTGAAATCTCCTCAACAACTTCCATTCTGGCCGGGGCTGGTGGGTGCTAGGGTTCAACAAATGGAGGGGCTAGGCTCTCTGTTTCTCCCCGAGAGTGTGGAAAGTCAGGGGGTGTCATTCCTCAGCTCTCTGGGCTCACAGGAAAGCAGGGAAATGAGCTGTGCCTTGTCAATTTGAACACCCCGATTTCTCTGCAGGAGAAGGCCATGGGCAACCGGCCGATGGAGATGATGGACCGGGAGAAAGCCTACATCCCGGAGCTGCAGATCAGCTTCATGGAGCACATTGCCATGCCCATCTACAAGTGAGTCCTTGGGGGGCAGGAGAGGATCGTGGAGGGAGGGGGGCTGCAATCTGGAGTAAAGCTCTGTCTGGCCAAAGTGGTGCATGCGCTGGTTATCTCCTGCTTGGACTACTGCAATGCACTCTATGTGGGGCTACCTTTGAAGGTGACCCGGAAACTACAACTAATGCAGAATGCAGTAGCTAGACTGGTGACTGGGAGTGGCCACCGAAACCACATAACACCAGTCCTGAAAGACCTACATTGTCTCCCAGTATGTTGAACCCCAGTAGGTTGAATCCTGGCAAGACAGAAGTACTGTTTTCGGGGGAAAGGAGGTGGATGGGTGTGGGGGACTCCCTGGTCCTGAATGGGGTAACTGTGCCCCTGAAGGACCAGGTGCGCAGCCTGGGAGTCATTTTGGACTCACAGCTGTCCATGGAGGCACAGGTCAATTCTGTGTCCAGGGCAGCTGTCTACCAGCTCCATCTGGTATGCAGGCTGAGACCCTCCCTGCCCGCAGACTGTATCGCCAGAGTGGTGCATGCTCTAGTTATCTCCCGCTTGGACTACTGCAATGCGTTCTATGTGGGGCTACCTTTGAAGGTGACCCAGAAACTACAACTAATACAGAATGTGGCAGCTAGACTGATGACTGGGAGCGGCTGCCGAGACCATATAACACCGGTCTTGAAAGACCTACATCAGCTCCCAGTACGTTTCCAAGCACAATTCAGAGTGTTGGTGCGGATCTTTAAAGCCCTAAGCGGCCTCAGTCCGGTATACCTGAAGGAGCATCTCCAACTCCATCATTCTGCCCAGACACTAAGGTCCAGCTCCGAGGGCCTTCTGGCAGTTCCCTCCCTGTGAGAAGTGAGGTTACAGGGCACCAGGCAGAGGGCCTTCTTGGTGGTGGTGCCCGTCCTGTGGAACGCCCTCCTGACTTTTAGAAGACATCTGAAGGCAGCCCTGTTTAGGGAAGTTTTTAACGTTTGATGTTTGATCGTGTTTTTAATATTCTGTTGGGAGCCGCCCAGGGTGGCTGGGGAACCCCAACCAGATGGGTGGAGTATGAATAGTAAATTATTATTATTATTATTATTATTATTATTATTATTATTATTAACAAGAAAAGCTGGTCTGCTGGCTGAAGCCAAAGGCCCTAGACCTGCATCCTGTTTCCTGCAATGGCCAACCACATAGATTTGTAGATTTGGAAGGATCCTCCACACAGTTGTTCCACCTCGCCTTCAGCTTGGAATCAACTTGATTCCCTCCCCCTCTTTCCTTTTCCCTTTCTCCTTCTGTGATGGAACTCCTATTTGGGGACTTCCCTGGCTTTTTTCTGGCCCACGTAGGACCAGTCTGGATAGTTGGCCTTGGTGAAGACTTGATGTTTTCATCCCAAAAAAAGTTTTTGATTTGAGTTTCTACTGAAATGAGGCTGCATTTTAATGCTGTATTTTAATCTTGTTCTTAAGTTGTATTTCAATCAATTTGTTTTTATTATTGGTTGTTAGCTGCCCTGAGCCCAGTCTTGGCTGGGGAGGGCGGGGTATAAATAAAATTTATTATTACAGTGGTACCTCGGGATGTGAACGGGATCCGTTCCAGAGCCTCGTTCACATCCTGAAGCGAATGCAACCTGCGTCTGCATGTCTGCGCATGTGCGGGACACGTTTTGCAGCTTCCGTGCATGTGCGTAACGTCATTTTGACCGTCTGCACATGCACGCGTGGCAAAACCCAGAAGTAACGCACTCTGTTACTTCTGGGTCACCGCGGAGCGCAACCCAAAAATACTTAACTTGAAGCACATTTATCCTGAGGTATGACTGTATTAAGGGACGCGGGTGTCGCTGTGGGTTAAACCACAGAGCCTAGGACTTGCCGATCCGAAGGTCGGCAGTTCAAATCCCCGCGACGGGGTGAGCTCCCGTTGCTCGGTCCCTGCTCCTGCCAACCTAGCAGTTTGAAAGCACATCAAAGTGCAAGTAGATAAATAGGTACCGCTCCGGCGGGAAGGTAAACGGTGTTTCTATGCGCTGCTCTGGTTCACCAGACGCGGCTTAGTCATGCTGGCCACATGACCCGGAAGCTGTACGCCGGCTCCCGCAGCCAATAAAGCGAGATGAGCGCCGCAACCCCAGAATCGGCCAAGACTGGACCAGTGTCCGTTCATCGACATGGATGTCGTTGGACCTTCTGTGTCTCTCTTTCTCCCCCCCCCCCCCAGGGTCCTCAACGATCTCTTCCCCAAATCGGCCGAGCTGTACGAGAGGGTGGCCAGCAACCGGGAGCACTGGATGAAAGTCTCGCACAAGTTCACCATCCGGGGCCTCCCCAGCAACAACTCCCTGGACTTTCTGGACGAGGAATACGACCTGCAAACGATGGGCGAGAACAACGGCCTGAAGATGAACGGGTGCCTGGACTCAGAAGACGGGCACATGGAGGCAGAATGACGCCCCCAGGCACCTCCCCACTCGGGGAGGAATCCGGACACACAGAAGTGCAACTTTGCAACCCTGTTCCCTTCCGGGAAAACAATGGGGCTGATTTTGGAAACAAACAAAAAAAGGGGGTTCTTCTTATTTATATATACAATGTGCTCTCCCCGCCGCAGGCATCTCCTTCCATCGCCCCCACCTCCCTCTCCCCACTCCATGCTCCTCCTGTCAGACACCTACGCCTCACCCCACCTCACCCCTCAACACCTCGCAGACCGGCTTCCTCCATGAGGACTAGGAGCCTGCCAGCTTGCTGTCGTTTCTAAGCTTCCTCGCGCAGTTGAGTGGGATGAATGCACGACCCCCCCTGCCCCACACCACCCAACCCACTTGACTCACCCGCTCGTCGTCAGCATCTGGTCAGGCAAAGTCATCTTTGGGTAGCCTGGTGAGATGTGCGTGTGTTCCCCAGCTCTGGTAGCAGAGTCGTTTAGGGCTTTAATTGCTAGATGTGATCAGCAACAGGTAAAACTGCCCTGGCAGAATGCAGCCCACCTAACCCCCCCCCTCCTCTCCTATGCCCAGAAATGCAATTCCTTCTCATACTCTGGGCTGAGAGCTGTTTCACATGGAACTACTGTCTTGCGCCTCTGGTCCCACACACTCAGCAATGCCCACACTGGCTGGCAGTGACCCACCCAGGGGTCTACCTAGAGATGCCAGGGTTGAACCTGGCACTTGCCACCCGCTGCTAAAGGAGAACCACAGAATTGCAGAGTTGGAAGAGACCCCGAGGACTATCTAGTCCAGAGTTTCCCAAATTTGGGTCTCCATCTTTTTTTTTGGACTACAACTCCCATCATCCCTAACTAAGCAGGACCAGTGGTCGGGGATGATGGGAACTGTAGTCCAAAAACGGCTGGAGATCCAAGTTTGGGAAATCCTGTTCTGGCCCAATTCTCGGCTTGAAAGGACACCTTTCTCTTTCGGCATTCTGAACCGAACCAGCCAGGTCTGTAGTCGAAGGAGATCCATTCATCCCCCTTTAGCAAACTGTGGTCCACTGGGTTCAGGCTTCCAGTTTCTTCTCCCTCTTCTTTTGAAACAAAGCGTTCTCGTTCCTGGCATTGAACTTTCAAGTTGCTAAGCCATTCGGAGTACAGGGCCCAAACAGTCGAGTCAGTGGTGGGCTGCCTTCTCTCTCTTCAACCCTGGACAGCTCTACAAATAATTTGGAGGTTAATTCCTCAGGCATCCTCTTGATCCCCGGAAAGGTATTGCTGTTCCTGGATTGGGTCCAGAACAGGCTTCCGGTGCCTGGCAGGCCTTGAATTGCACGACACCGTGGGAGCAGTAACGGGGCTGCTGTTGACAATTTGAAGCCTTTACGGACTGGGCTTGTGGGGCAGGGTGTTAGCAGGTTATGGGGAAAGCAAGAGTTTGCTGGAGAATACAAAGCTCAGACCAGGAAATCAATGCAGGAAACTTGCTAGGTGCATAAAAACTAAACCATGGTTTGGCTTAGCATGCCATCCAAACCCAGGATCTTGATTAAGGCGTTTCCTCCCTGGGGGTGGGCGAGTCCGACAATTCCAGCTTCTCTTAATTTCTCATTTCCCCCAATCTTCAATTCCCCGCATTTTCACATCAGTTTGCAATATCGTCCTCGTGAAACGCCATCGCCGTTTCAGCGCAGATTCCCCCCCCCCGTGTGAATATTTTTGTACGCGATTTTGCCCAACGTGCACTTTTGCAAATTATTTTCACCGATATACACAGTTTGAAGCGCACGTCGGCTGAGCGTGGGGATCTTTGTACGCTAGGCTTGGCTGGAGAGTGGATCTGCAAAATTCAGAGAAGTGCAGATTTTGAAAGGTAGCTGTGCTTCAGTTTATGTATTGCTTTGGAAACTGTAAATTAAGTAGATTCACCTTGCAATGTGAATTGAATTTCTCCCTCACCCCTATTCATCCATAACCACAATCAGTAGCCAAGGTTTGACCGATGGTTACAAGTTGTTAAGGTGGAGAGATCTAACCTATTGTCCCACCTTCAGATGACGCACTCAGCCAAATGCAAAGGCAACTGGTGTTCAGAAGCATCACTGCCTCTAACCTTGCAGGCAGACCACATCCATCGAGGCTAGTGGTTATTGATAGCTGTCTCCATGAATTTGTCCAATCCTCTTTTAAAGCCATCTAGGATAGTGGTCATTGTTGCCTCCTGTGGCAGGGAGTTCCATAGATAACTATCCAATACCCAAATATGGCTGGGACTTCTGGGTTGAGGAATGTCAGGCTCAAAGAAGCGGTGCGATTTTATAGAAACATAGAACTGTGAATTCAGGAGGGACCCCTCAGGGTCATTTAGTCCAACCCCCACCTACACACGAATTTCAACTGGATCGTACATGACAGATGGCCCTCCAATCTCTGCTTAAAAACCTCCCAGGAAGGAGATGGCCACCAGGTCTTGTGGGAGACAGTTCCACTGTCGAACAGCTCTTGCCATCAGAAAGTTCTTCCTGATGTTAAGTCGGACTCTCCTTTCTTGTAACTTGAAGCCGTGGGTTCGAGTCCTACCCTCCAGATCAGGAGAAAACAAACTTGCTCCATTTTCCATGTGACAGCCCTTGAGATATTTGAAGATGGCTGTCATATCAGTCTCCTCTCTTCCAGGCTAAACATACCTAGCTCCTTCAACAGTTCCTCATCAGGCTTGGTTTTCAGACTCTTGATCATCTTGGTCGCCCTCCTCTGCACCCGTTCCAGCTTGTCAACATCCTTCTTAAATTGTGGTGCCCCAGATTGGACACAGGACTCCAGGTGTGACTTGACCAAGGCAGAATAGAGTTGGACTATGACTTCCCTTGACCTGGACACAGAACCGATAGCCTCCTCCATGAATTTGTCTGATCCTCTTTTAAAGCCATCTAGGTTCATGGCCATTGCTGCCTCCTGTGGCAGAGAGTTCCATAGTTTAACTATCCAGCACCCAAGTATGGCTGGGACTTCTGGGTTGAAGGATGCCAGGCTAAAAGAAGAAAGGGTGTGATTTGCATTCCTGATGCTGCCGAAGGCCTTTTTGCGCTCGCTAAATTGCCATTTCGAAAGCCGCTTGGCAGAGAATCTCAGGACGAGGAGCAAAGCCAGAGAGGCATGTTGCAGCAGTGCTAAGGCAGCATGATTCCCACCCTCTCCCCTCTTTCTCTTAAAAGTGATGGGCAGAGGGATGATTCCTTGCTTGAGTCTCCACTCTGGACCAAACACAAGAACAGAGTGATGAATAGCTGGAAATGATAGCTGTAGGGTGCCACTCCTGAAAACTTGTTTAAGAACCTAGGATGAACCTGCTGGACCAGGCCGATGGCCCATCTGGTCCAGCACCCTCTTCTCACAGTGGCCAGCCGGGTGCCTGCGGGCAGGATTTGAACTCAAGTGCAATTCCCTCCCCTCCTGCATTTGCCAGCAGCCGGTGGCTGTGCGAGTGCCCAAAGCACATGGGGGGGGGGGGTTCCCTTCAAAATACCAAATTTTAAAAACCAGATCTCTGCTGAAACTGGCCTTGTTTTGGGAAAGTTTTGTGGGCGCTGAAAATCACCTTCCCATCCCTGTCTCCCCTGCTTTCTTTGCATCTCTCTGCGCCAAAGATGCTTTTTTTAAAAAAATAATATTTATTAACAATTTAAACACTACAAAAAATAAAAACAATACAATACAACACAAAAACACTACACAACACCAACACATTTAAACTAACAAAACAAAACAAAACAAAAACAATTTAAAACACATCAAATAATTTCAGTATCTTATCTTTCATTCACTTATTTCCGCGACCTCCTCACACCTCCCATTTTGTACTCCACTTCTGTTAACTGTTTCAGCAATTCCTTTCCATCTTTCTCTGTTTTCTATCCTATAATTATCTTAACACATTCTAAGCTTATTTTTTCCTTTGATACTCTATTAATCTATTTATACTTAATTCCTTATAACATTTCTACTAAAGCCATATAACTTCATTCCAACATTTTTCTAACATTCATTAATTCTGCAGTATTTCCGTAAATAATCTTTAAACTTTTTCCAGTCTTCTTCCACCGACTCTTCTCCTTGGTCTCGGATTCTGCCAGTCATTTCCGCCAGCTCCATATAGTCCATCAACTTCATCTGCCATCTCTGCGCCAAAGATGTTGGCACTTTCCCAAACCACCTCCCTTCTCCCTGCGGGCCCCTCTCTGCCTGCTGGCGATACGGCGGTCCACATGTCTTTTTTTTGCCGAGGCGTTTGCAAAGAAAGTCCCGTGGCATACCTGGGCCATGGAGGTTCGATCGCAGTGTGGGAATATGAGGCCGAGAACCACCTCGAGGGCAAAGAGAGGGGACATGGCACGGAGAAGGAGCATAAATGGGCACCGGCGGAGTTTTTTGGCAGCGTCATAGAATTTGTCTACTTGGAAGGGCCCCCTAATGCTCATCTAGTCGACCCCTTGCAAAGCAGGAACGAGTTACTTTCAAATGAGCTGTTTTCAAAAAGGGTATCAAAGTTAGAGAGTGGGGTCTCCTCCTTCGCTTGAAGAAGAGAAAGCCCCCATCCATACCCATCCTGTTTGTAACTCTGGACATTCTGAATCACAGAATTGTAGAGCTGGATGGCACATCCAGAGGCCACGTAGTCCAACCCCCTTGCCATGCAGAAATGTCAAAGTTCACATTCTCAATCGGACATTTGAGCTCTGTCCGTTGACAACGTCATCTTTACAGCCTCGAGCATTAATGCGCTAGACCAGTCTTTGCCCACCAGGAGTTTGGGACTACAACGACCATCGTCCTCAGCCATCCCCTCTGTGCTGGCAGGGGCTGATGGACATTGTAGTACATAACACCTGAAGGGCGCCTGGTTGGCAAATGGATGCCCTAGTTCTGCAGCCGGTTTCATTTTGCACTCGCGCACGGTCCCTTTTGCAACGCGGCTCACACGAATCTTTGCTGAGATTTCCTTGGCTTTCTGCACCGGCTGGTTCCCGTCGTCACTGCCAGTTTCTATCTTTGGGAAAAAACGGGTCTTTTTCGGTATCAGTCCTCTCTCACTCAAACAACAACGCAAGGGCTCCCGAGAACCATTCAAGTGTTACACATTTATTACAAAATAAAAATAATAATAAAAATGGCGATCCTCTGCCCCCTCCCTGCCTCCCCGCGAGTGACAGGAGTCTCTGTGCGAATCCTGCTGCATAGTTGTCCTGTATTTAATAACAACACCACAAAGAGCAACGCCGAGGTGTCCTGTGTGACACTGGTGTTTGCCCATTGCGGCCATATCCTTACTGGTTTTAACGTGGGTGGGTGTGTTGTCATGTGTGTGTGTGTGTGTGTGTGTGTATCTGCAGATATATATATACACAATATATATCCCAACATGTAGATACTGTTTGAGAGAGTCAGGTCAGTAGGGATATTCTCTTTGCGTGGGGCGGGGGGGGAGAACCGTGTTAAAAAATATTTCCAATTTGCTTTCCTGTCTTTTCTTAATGATAGTTGATTCATTCTGGGTTTTTTGGGAGGGGGGCTGGCTGCCTCCTTTTCCTCCCCTGAATAGATGTGAAGGGGCAAAAACGAGGATTCTCTTTTCCTAATAAATTTCATATGCAGATCTCTGGAGTCTCTGGTCCTTATTTATTCAATGCATTCATGTCTTGCCCCTTTCTCCAAGGAGCTCAAGTTAATGCACATGGGCCTCCCACCCTCCTAATTTAATCCCTACAACAACTCTGTGAGTGTGATGGCCTGGGATTCAGACTCGGATGCTGAACCTGAGGGATCCCAGCCTGCACAGGATTCCCAGCCCCCAGAAGCAGCTGAGCCGGGGCTGGGACATGAGCCTGAAGGGTCCTCACCTGTGCTGGATCCTCAGGTGCAGGCACCAGCTGAGCCTGGTCTGGCTCCTGAAGTGATGGAGGACCCATTGCCTGCAGGTGCTCCACTCTCAGCCCCGTCAGAGGAAGCTGAGGTTGCCTCTGGGTCCGGTAACCCTCCAGCCACTCCTGAGCTGCAGAGGCTCAGGGCAGAGAGGCGGAGGGAACTAAGTTCCTGCAGGAGGAGTGCTTGCCTCCAGGCCAGGAGAGGCTATTCACCAGAAGATTAGGGCCACCCTATACCTCGGGGCGGGACGCAGGTGGCGCTGTGGGTTAAAGCCTCAGCGCCTAGGACTTGCCGATCGAAAGGTCGGCGGTTCGAATCCCTGCGGCGGGGTGCGCTCCCGCTGCTCGGTCCCAGCACCTGCCAACCTAGCAGTTCGAAAGCACCTCCGGGTGCAAATAGATAAATAGGGACCGCTTACCAGCGGGAAGGTAAACGGCGTTTCCGTGTGCGGCTCTGGCTCTGGCCAGAGCAGCGATGTCACGCTGGCCACGTGACCCGGAAGTGTCTCCGGACAGCGCTGGCCCCTGGCCTCTTAAGTGAGATGGGCGCACAACCCCAGAGTCTGTCAAGACTGGCCCGTACGGGCAGGGGTACCTTTACCTTTTACCTTTTTATACCTCGGGGCAGATAAAAGCCGGCAAGCCCCAGTCCCCAGTTGTGGGAGCAACATTGTTGGTTGCTAGTTCCTGCCTGAGCTCCTGACCCGTCCTGGCTCCCTGCTTGCAAGCCTGTTCCTAACTTCACCCAACTCCCTGCCCTGCACCCAGCTTCAGCTACAACGGACTGCCTCCACGTTGCACCTTTGACCACGGACCGGACTTGGACCTCGCCTCTCGGGTAACCCACGGGACCAGCACAGCGAGGTAGGTCAAACTGAGAGGCAGTGACCGGCCGAAGACCAAATTCCAGCCCAAGTGGGGGATTTGAATCCTGGTCTCTGGCACTCTAATCGCTACACCACACAGAGTTGTTGTTGTTCTTTTACAGTCCAGAGGAAAGGTGGTGGGTGGAGCTTTTCATGTACATGTGAAAAGGATCTAGGAGTCTTGGTTGACTACAAACTTGACATGAGCCAACAGTGTGACGCAGCAGCTAAAAAAGCCAATGCAATTCTGGGCTGCATCAATAGGAGTATAGCATCTAGATCAAGGGAAGTAATAGTGCCACTGTATTCTGCTCTGGTCAGACCTCACCTGGAGTACTGTGTCCAGTTCTGGGCACCACAGTTCAAGAAGGACACTGACAAACTGGAACGTGTCCAGAGGAGGGCAACCAAAATGGTCAAAGGCCTGGAAACGATGCCTTATGAGGAACGGCTAAGGGAGCTGGGCATGTTTAGCCTGGAGAAGAGGAGGTTAAGGGGTGATATGATAGCCATGTTCAAATATATAAAAGGATGTCACATAGAGGAGGGAGAAAGGTTGTTTTCTGCTGCTCCAGAGAAGCGGACACGGAGCAATGGTTCCAAACTACAAGAAAGAAGATTCCACCTAAACATTAGGAAGAACTTCCTGACAGTAAGAGCTGTTCGACAATGGAGTTTGCTGCCAAGGAGTGTGGTGGAGTCTCCTTCTTTGGAGGTCTTTAAGCAGAGGCTTGACAACCATATGTCAGGAATGCTCTGATGGTGTTTCCTGCTTGGCAGGGGGTTGGACTCGATGGCCCTTGTAGTCTCTTCCAACTCTATGATTCTATGATTCTATGATTTTATTATCCCATGCAGCAGGGAGTTCCCCTGGTTACAGTGGGTGGAGGTGCAGGTGGGTGGCCAGGATTACAATGAACTAACATGCACTTCTCTTGGGACCTGGAAGAATCTGCTTTCATTCTACAGTGGTGCCTTGGTTCTCAAATTTAATCCGTTCCCGAAGCCTGTTCCAAAACCAAGGCGTGCTTTCCCATAGAAAGGATAGCAAAACGGATTAATCCGTTCCAGACTTTTAAAAACAACCCCTAAAACAGCCACTTAACATGGATTTTACTATCTAAAGATCATTGATCCCTAAAATGAAAGCAATAACGGTGTACTGCAATCACAGAATCAATCAGTAGATGAACTGGGTTCCACACAGTCACAAAAACAACAAAAAGAGCCGCAACAACAAAATCGCAAAATAAATAGGAACAACAGACAGAACTCAGCGTAACACTCACAATGGAAGTGTGGCACTCCAAACGGAGCACATTCGGCTTCCCAAAAAAAGTTCACAAACCGGAACACTTACGGCACTTCCGGGTTTGCAGTGTTTGGGTTCCAAGTTGTTTGAGTACAAAGGAGTTTGAGAACCAAGGTACCACTGTATTATCCCCTTTATTTTCATTATTAAACCCTTATTTCTTTTACTATGCATTCTGTTTAAAATCATTCCTTTCCCTTATTGCAGGGGTGTCCAAACTTTTTTCAAAGAGGGCCAGATTTAATGAAGTGAACATGTGTGAGGGCCGACCAAAGCTGTTGAACTTTTTTGGGGATTGAACTTGTTGAGCATTTTTTACAATTTTACCCCAGGAAATAAACTGCCACAGGGGCCCCTGAAACGGACTTTGGACATGCCTGCCTTACTGCAATTTATTCCCACTTCCCTCTGCTCTCAAGGGAGAGCTGTCTCCCCTCCTGCACCCCAAAAATTTACAGGGAAATGCTAGAGGAAAGTTGGGGGTCAATGCACCTCTTTATGAGAAACTAGCATCCTAAAGGCATTTCTTGGAGGTAAAATCCTAAGCGGAAGCATTAAAAAGAACCAAAATGAGAGACTTTCTAATGGCAGAGATAATTAAGCTTGAACAACTGCATAAACGAACTGGAAACAAAACAAAAATACAGCAACATAATGCAGGAAAGATTTGAATTGCAAGCATTAGGAACTGAGAAAATATCCATCTAAATGCAATACTCAAACAAAAAATTATATGAATTTGGTTACAAAAATTCAACATTATTAGCATATAAATTGAAACAGCGAAATCTCCAAAATAGAACCAACTCTGTAAAAGTGAGCAGTGGGTCACAAATATTCAACTCTAGATTAGAAAAGAATTCAAATTATTTTACAATAAACTATATACAAAGGAAAATTTGAACATGGATTCAATCCAATAATATCTAGAAACTAAGAGGTCGGAGAAAATCACCAGTGAACAAAAACAATTCTTGGTAACACCAGTGGAGGATATTTATTGAGCCATTAAGAAACGTAAACCACATAGAGCACCATGAATGGCCTACCGGGATATTTTTTTATTATTTTTATCAAATGCCCCATGTGCAAAGACAAATAGAAGGGCAGGGCCTAAGTAGTGAAAAGATTCTAGAATTGTTGTGATATTAAGACCAAGTAAAGACCCAGAAAATCATATAGGACTACCTTGTGTAATAGCCTCCCTAGATGTTCACAAGGCTTTTGACAAAGTTAATTGGGATTATTCATTCAAATTACAATCATACCTCGGGTTACAGATGCTTCAAGTTGCGTTTTTTCGGGTTATGGACCGCCGAAACCTAGAAGTACTGAAACGGGTTACTTCCAGGTTTCAGCGGTCGCACATGCACAGAAACGCTAAAGCATGCTTTGCGCATGCGCAGAAGCACCAAATCACAGCCTGCTTATGCGCAGATGTGCCGCTGTGGGTTGAGAACGCTGCAGGTTGCAAACATGCATCCCACACGGATCACGTTCGCAATCCGAGCGTCCACTGTATTATCTAAAATGAACTTTGCAAATGAATTTATATTTACATTATAGCAGTATTTCGGGGGTGCGGACAAGATTCAGGATGCCTAAGCATACCAAGAGACACCAAACAAGAAGGCCCCTTATCAACTCTCTTATTTGCCCTCCCAATGGAACCATTGGCAGATGCTCTCCAAACAACTCAGAAAATAAAATGAATATTAAGAAATGGACACAGAATACCTCATTGCTAATGATATCGCACTGGTGGTCTCAGACCCACATGTCGGAGGCCGTCAGCGAAATTGAAGCATTTGTGAAAATAGCTGGCCTGTCCGCCAGTAAAACAAATTTGGAACCGGAAAGTTTAGTGAATGGTCACAGAAATCGGACAGCGAGAAATATTCGAACGTACATGCCTTACAGGCCTTCAAAGTAGGCCCCCTCTGATACAATGCACCATTGACAACGTTCGTAGAACAGTTGGAAATTTCTGGAGAAGTCCGCTTTTCGTACTGCTTTCAGTTCCCTCGTCGCAACAGCTTGGACGCTCAGAGGTGATGGCAATGATGATGGTCATTGTATTTCTGGAAAAAGAAAGAAATCAGGTGGGGCCAGGTTGGGAGAATGTGGAGGGTGGGACAACTCAGTAACCTCAGTAACTATTTCACGCAGAATATGCGATTCTTCCGCCATCATTTGGATGGACAAATGCCGATCGATAACTCGCTGACTCTGTCAACATTTGCCGCCGTTCTGCTTGTCGGTGGTCTGCCAGACCGAGGGTCATCTTCGATGGTTTGCCGTCCTTCACAAAAATTCTTAAAGCACTCATACACTGTCTTTCCAGTTCCAGCTTCATCTCCATATGCAATTGAGCATCTCATGAGTTTCCGATGTTGATTGTATGTTTGAATATTTCTCGCTGCCCGATTTCTATGACCATTCCCCGATCTTTCCGGTCACACCTTGTATTACGTTTGAATGTCCCCTCAGAAGCACAAGCCAAGAAACAAACTGAAAGGAGTTTTAAGCTCTGCCCACAATATAGTAAATATTTGGGAATCAACATCACAAAATCATGGGCAGAATTATTTCAAGTTAACTTTTTACCCGTGCTGAAAAGTGTTCAAGGGGATCTTGAAAGATAAATATTCACAAACTTTTTATTGATAATAATCAGCTAAATAGTCAATACAACTGTGTAACATGCAGAAAACAGCATTTTTAGAGAAATCAAAGACTGGAACTAAGGGAAGTCGGGGGGTGGGGGTGGGTGGGTTCTGTGGGGGGGAGGGAGAGGGAGGAAGGGGAAAAGGGGAAAAATAAGGATGATATGTTTCTGGATAATATGTTTTGTTTTAATTTTGAATAAAAAAGTTATTTTTAAAAAAGGGGGGATCTTGAAAGATGGTCCAAAGATTTCTATCCCTTGGGTGAGTTAGGCAGCAGCAGTCAAAATGATATTACCAAAAAAAATATTTTCGTCCCAAACTGTACCTATATGTATTTCAGCAAAGACCCTCAAGAAAAGGCAAGAAAAAAGAAAAAAGATTGCGAGCTTAATTAATCGGGGCAAGAGATCTAGACTGCAATGAACTGTATTGTATCAAGATTCCCAGAAGGGGAGCATGTACAGTGGTGCCCCGCAAGACGAATGCCTCGCAAGACGAAAAACCCGCTAGACGAAAGGGTTTTCTGTTTTTCGAGGTGCTTCGCAAGACGAATTTCTCTATGGGCTTGCTTCGCAAGACGAAAACGTCTTGCGAGTCTTGCGATTTTTTTCGCTCCCCCCCCCCCTTTTCTAAGCCGCTAATAGCCGCTTTGCCGCTAAGCCGCTAATAGCCGCTAAGCCGCTAATAGCGCTAAGCCGCTAATAGGGTTGCTTCGCAAGACGAAAAAACCGCTAGATGAAGAGACTCGCGGAACGGATTCTTTTCGTCTTGCGAGGCACCAATATGTTCCGTCCTCACGTGGGACTTCTCAGTCAGAGACAGCTTCGTGCAACTCTGATTGTCCTCTAGCAGCTTAACAGGTCCCTTGCTCACCAACCCAAAGTCCTTCACGAGTTGATCCAGCCAGGCAACCTCTCGGGATGCTTTTGTAGCTGCGACGTACTCTGCTTCTGTGGAAGACAATGCAACACAGTTCTGTTTATAACTACCCCATGCAACAGGTCCATCCCCAAACATAAACACTTATCCACCTTCAGGCAGGTAGCTCTGTTGCTCTGACACAGTCAAAATATATATAAAAAAGTTTAAATATGTCCAGTAGCACCATAGAGACCAACTAAGTTTGTTCTCGGTACAAACTATGGGTAGGCAAACTAAGGCCCGGGGGCCAGATCTAGTCCATTCACCTTCTAAATCTGGCCCACGGAAGGTCCGGGAATCAGCGTGTTTTTACATGAGTAGAATGTTTTTGTTTTTTTTTAAATACTATTTATTAAAGTTTTAAAGGTTACAGAAAGAAAAAGTAAAAATACCACATTAAACAGAAACAAAACAACACATCACAATATGAAAAAACAGAGAAATAAAATCCATTAGAAACGAAAAAGCAAAGAAAAATACAGCAAATCTTCTCATTACTTATCTTTCATTAGCTTATTTCCTTGACCTCCTCACACCTCCCTTTTTTGTATTCTAGATCAATTATCCATTTCAGCAAATCCTTTCCCTCTTTTAAAATTTTAGTCCTGTAATTTATCTTAATATAATGTAACTTTACTTTTCCTCCTTTCACCAATTAACAGTCAGTTATTCCCAAATCCTTTATATCATTCCTGCTAAAATCGTATAATATTATTCCAACATCCTTCTAACATTCATTAATTTTACAATGTTTCTGTAAATAGTCTTTACATTTCTTCCAATCTTCCTCCACCGACTCTTCTCCCTGGTCTCGGATTCTGCCAGTCATTTCCACCAGTTCCATGTAGTCCATCACCTTCATCTGTCATTCTTCCCGGGTGGGTAGATCTTGTGTCTTCCAGTACTTTGCAATAAGTATTCTTGCTGCTGTTGTGGCATACATAAAGAAATGTGTCCTTTTATTTAAAATGCATCTCTGGGTTATTTGTGGGGCATAGGAATTCGTTCATCCCACCCCCCAAAAATATATAGTCTGGCTCCCCACAAGGTCTGAGGGACAGTGGACTGGCCCCCTGCTGAAAAAGTTTGCTGACCCTGGTATAAGTTTTGGTGTGTATCTGAAGAAGTGTGCACGCACACAAAAACTTATACCAGGGCTCACCAAAAATTTTCAGCAGGGGGTCAGTCCACTGTGCTTCAGACCTTGTGGGGGACCAGACTATATTTTGGGGAAAGAAAGAAAAAAGAACGAATTCCTATGCCCCACAAATAACCCAGAGATGCATTTCAAATAAAAGCACACATTCTACTCATGTAAAAACACGCTGATTCCCGGACCATCTGCGGGTCGGATTGAGAAGGCGATTGAGCCGGATCCGGCCCCCTGGGCCTATAGGTTATACACCCCATAGTATGTACAGGGCGGGGCTTGACACTGATTGGCAGCTGTTGGCCATCAGAGGGTTGAGGGTTGGGGTAGGGCAGGAGTTTGGGCTAATGGGCAGGCAGGCGTCCCAAGAGGCTCGCAGCCCGAGTGGCCGGCGGCGGCTTCAGGGGGCGGTCCCTGGGACCAGAGGCGGGGCTTGAGGGGGGCTTGATTGGCGGCGGAGCGTTCAGAATCAGAACCGAGTGACAGTTGGAGCTCTGGGGAGGGGCCCGTTGCCGGGAGACACCCGAGGGGGGCAAAAGCCGCTGGAGGCCGGGAATGTGGCCCCCTTTGCCTCGGCCAGGGCAGGGCATGTCGGTCCCGGTGGTGCTGGCCCTGCTCCTTCTCCTCCTTGGCCCAGGTGGGTAAAAAGTGGGGGGGGGTTCAAGGGGGAGACCCTCCCCTCCCCTGTCTCTCCTTCTGTGGATCCCAGCTGAGGAGCTCCAGGGGTCCATACATGCTCAGGTTGTTTATTTGTCTCCTGTCCTATATATTGCATTTATATACACCACTTTTTCCTCCCCAAGGAACTCAACATTTACCGTATTTTCCGCTCTATAAGACGCACCAGACCACAAGACGCACCTAGTTTTTGGAGCAGTAAAACAAGAAAAAAAATATTCTGAATCCCAGAAGTGAAAGCAGCGATCCCTCTTGTTGTTCTGGTTTCTGGGACAGCTGCGCAGCCTGCATTCGCTCCATAAGACGCACACACATTTCCCCTTACTTTTTAGGAGGGGAAAAGTGAGTCTTATACAGCAAAAAATGCGGTAATCCCCACACCAGCCCTGTGAGTTAGGCTAGGCAGATAGGACTGGATAGGATCCCCCTCAACAATCTGCTGATACTTGCAGCTTATGTCTTTAATCTCTGACATTTCATTATTAATTTTTATATTTTGCTGGAAGCTGCCCAGAGTGGCTGGGGAAACAAAGCCAGATGGGCGGGGTATAAACAACAAAATAACAACAACAATAATTAGGCTGCTTACCGGGCTAGACTTTGTTTGGATAAATGTGACAGTATTTGGAATGAGTTTATACAAAATGTAGTAGGCTATTAATGTTTACATTAAGGTTACCAGACGTCCCCGTTTCCCGGGGACAGTCCCCAGATTTACAAATCAGTCCCCATACAAAATCCATTGAAGTTGAAAAGTGTCCGTGGATTAATTGAAAAAAATCTGGTAACCTTAATTTACATGTGTATTAGGATAATAATATCAAATTTATAAAATAATGTATGGATTAGGGTATTTTTCATATATATTCATATATATATATATATTTCTACACATTTTTTGTGCCGTTTTATATTTCTTCTCTTCTCTTTGTATCACTGTATTTCTTTAAAATTGAACCATTTTCAATAAAATATTAATACCCCCCCCCCCCAAAAAAGGCTAGGTTGAGAGGCAGTTGCTGGGCCCCAACATCACACCTGGAGAGCTTCATGAGTATTGCATCTAGATCAAGGGAAGTAATAGTGCCACTGTATTCTGCTCTGGTCAGACCTCACCTGGAGTACTGTGTCCAGTTCTGGGCCCCACAGTTCAAGAAGGACACTGACAAACTGGAACGTGTCCAGAGGAGGGCAACCAAAATGGTCAAAGGCCTGGAAACGATGCCTTATGAGGAACGGCTAAGGGAGCTGGGCATGTTTAGCCTGGAGAAGAGGAGGTTAAGGGGTGATATGATAGCCATGCTCAAATATATAAAAGGATGTCACATAGAGGAGGGAGAAAGGTTGTTTTCTGCTGCTCCAGAGAAGCGGACACGGAGCAATGGCTCCAAACTACAAGAAAGAAGATTCCACCTAAACATTAGGAAGAACTTCCTGACAGTAAGAGCTGTTCGACAGTGGAATTTGCTGCCAAGGAGTGTGGTGGAGTCTCCTTCTTTGGAGGTCTTTAAGCAGAGGCTTGACAACCATATGTCAGGAGTGCTCTGATGGTGTTTCCTGCTTGGCAGGGGGTTGGACTCGATGGCCCTTGTGGTCTCTTCCAACTCTATGATTCTATGACGGCCAAGTGCGAAGATTTGAACCCTGGTCTTTCAGGTCCTAGCCCAACACTTCTAACCACCACACCACTGCTACCTTGTGTTGGCTCTGGAGCAGATAAAATAAGAAACCCAAGAGTGTCTCTGAGCAACTACAGAGCGTTATATAATTAAGAAATAAGGGTGAACTGGTCCAGAGCTCCCAGCCAATCAGGAAAGGCGTTCCAAGTAATTTTCAGCATCATCTGCCCTGCCTCTCTGGCTCCAAAGGCAGTGTGCTTATGGCAAGTCGCTGAACACACTTTTTGCCCTTTGAAAAACTGCTTTTCTTCCCAGGACTTATGGAAGCCTCTAAATACCTTTACTCCGAAGTGGTGATCCCACAAACGCTTGATCCGAAATCTGGCTTCTCCACTAAGGTAATTTTGCTGACACGCCACCTGTCCGAACTCATCGATCGATTGCCTACCTCACCTCGTAATACCCCAGGGGTGACTGAATGCTTTTTTGGGTGGCGTGTAATCTGCGGAACTCCCTGCCACTGGAGACAGGGATGGACACCGACTTGGGTGGCTTTAAAAGGGGATTAGGCAAATTCACGGGGTGAGGGGAGGGCTATCGAGGGTGACTAGCTGCTATGGCTATGCTCCCTTCACATTTTGAGGCCGTGATGATTTTGAGGTGAAAAGTAGGAGCAGCAGGTTTGATTTGGGGGGAGCCCTGCTCTCAACACCTACTCACTGCTGCCCTTTGCGAGACAGGGATGAGGTAGGGTACCAGTAGAGTTGTGGGCATATAGCCCAAGCCCCTGTATCGGGGGGATGGCTCCATTCCTTGTGGGCAGGGCCGGATTGAGGTTTGATGAAGGTCATGGGGCCCTTTATATTTCCAGCTGTCCTTTGTCAAGAACAAATGGTCGCTGTTTTTGTGTTGAATATATGTTGTTGTTGTTGTTTAGTCGTTTAGTCGTGTCCGACTCTTTGTGACCCCATGGACCAGAGCACGCCAGGCACTCCTGTCTTCCACTGCCTCCCGCAGTTTGGTCAGACTCATGCTGGTAGCTTCGAGAACACTGTCCCACCATCTCGTCCTCTGTCGTCCCCTTCTCCTTGTGCCCTCCATCTTTCCCAACATCAGGGTCTTTTTCCAGGGAGTCTTCTCTTCTCATGAGGTGGCCAAAGTCTTGGAGCTTCAGCTTCACGACCTGTCCTTTCAGTGAGCACTCAGGGCTGATTTCCTTCAGAATGGAGAGGTTTGATCTTCTTGCAGTCCATGGGACTCTCAAGAGTCTCCTCCAGCACCAGAATTCAAAAGCATCCATTCTTCGGCCATCAGCCTTCTTTATGGTCCAGCTCTCACTTCCATACATCACTACTGGGAAAACCAGAGCTTTAACTAGACGGACCTTTGTTGGCAAGGTGATGTGTTGAATATATATGCTAGATGGTAATTTATGGACCTAATAGGTCTCTAAAGCCATTTGCACATGTGACCATGCAACCAGTCCATGCAGAATGTAGGCATCCTATATATAGAAAGGAGCAAACCAGTGATATTTTAGGGAGCAGGCTAGCAGGCGGGGCCCATGACTTACATCATAGGAGCCTACACAACACAAAACACTGTTGCTGTTTTTTTTTTAAATTATTATTATTATTATTATCTTATATTTTTGAAATGTACACCCAGTATTTTTTCCTTTAAATTTTTTTGGGGCCCCCAAGAGAGTGGGGCCCTAAGCTATAGCTTGTTTAGCTTATACGTAAATCCGGCACTGCCCCCACCATGACCCTGCCCTGCCCTCCAGACTGCAGTTCCAGGCAGCAGCAGAGGACAAAGGCGGAAGGAGGCTTTTATTTTATTTTATTTTTTTCTGAGGAAGGTGATCTAAACAGCATTCGGTATTCTGTACTGGGCCAACCAAGCAATGCCCTGCTTCCAGATGCTAGGTAAAGGTAAAGGTAAAGGTACCCCTGCCCGTACGGGCCAGTCTTGACAGACTCTGGGGTTGTGCGCCCATCTCACTTAAGAGGCCAGGGGCCAGCGCTGTCCGGAAACACTTCCGGGTCACGTGGCCAGCGTGACAAAGCTGCATCTGGCGAGCCAGAGCCGCACACGGAAACGCCGTTTACCTTCCTGCTGGTAAGCGGTCCCTATTTATCTACTTGCACCCGGAGGTGCTTTCGAACTGCTAGGTTGGCAGGCGCTGGGACCGAGCAGCGGGAGCGCACCCCGCCGCAGGGATTCGAACCGCCGACCTTTCGATCGGCAAGCCCTAGGCGCTGAGGCTTTAACCCACAGCGCCTAAGGCTTTGTTAATTGTTAAAAGCAGCAGTTCTAAATATGGACTCTAGGGGGCGAGATCACACAATGCCCAGATGGGGGCGGACAGCAATTAATAACATTCCCAGTATCTGCAATAAAAACCCCTTAAAGAAAGAAAGAAAAACCTCAATCCAAAATGAAGGACAGTTTTGAGTGTGTATTACTGCTTTTTTAAGACTAAGAGAGGGAACTAAAGAATAGTAGCAATTCTATTATGGAAGTATACAGAATAGACTAATTGTAGACGTAATTTGTATGTGTGTATGTATATATATATATATATATATATATATATATATATTTCATTTGTATCCTTTAGAGAGAAGTGTCTTATGTAATTAGAATTGAAGGATCTGACAGAACCATTCACCTTCGACAGAAGTAAGTGGTTGCTTTTTTCATAGCAAAATGTCAATAGGAACGTTCTGTTGGAATGACGAGCAGAAGTGGCAATAATCAGAAATCGTTTGCTGAGTCTAGATGCAGCATTTTGCAAGTACACCCTGCGTTTCTAATGCAAGCTTTCTATTTGCAGATTCTTTATATTTCGAAATATGCCTGTTTACTCCTTTAATACAGAAGGAAAACGTCAAGTGCAGAACCCATATATCCAGGTTCATTTTATTCATATTTTTAGAAGGGCAAAGATGACATTAAACATGGATTATTTTCATATATATAGAGTGAGATTTAATATCTGGAGTCTGGGGCCCAAGTTGATGCCACTGGCCCACACCTTTCTCAGTGGCTCATTCATTCTTTTCTTCCAGAAAAGGGAGATCTCCCTTTTGACTTGCGCCATTTCAACCTTGTGCGATTGGAATTGTGCAAATTAAATGCATGCAAAGTTTTCCCGGCATGGCGAGAGCCTTTAAGCTCTCTGTCCTGCTCACTGGGCTGGGAGCCTGGGAACGGCCCCGCAAAATCTCTGGCGAGATCTCGCAAGAGCAGCCCAGAGCCCACGCAGTGCGCTGGTTCCAGAAGGGTAAGGATGCATGTGCAGGTTCAATGTGCTTATATGCACCATCCTTGGAATGTAACCTCTGTGTAAGATGGGATCATAATGTAGTTCACAGTCATTTCAGGTAGCCCCTCTCCGATGAAAATAGAGACCTCCTATTCTATTATTGTTACAGTGGTACCTCAGAATGCGAACAGGATCCGTTCCGGAGCCCCGTTCTCATCCTGAATGGAATGTAAGACACGACGGTGCGTCTGTGTGTGCGCAGGTCGCGTTTTGCCGCTTATGTGTGTGTGTGTGTGACGTCATTTTGAGCGTCTGCGCATGCACGAGCGGCGAAACCCAGAAGTAATGCGCTCTGTTACTTCCAGGCTGCCGTGGAGCGCAACCCAAAAGCGCTCAACCTGAAGCACATTCAACCCGAGGTATGGCTGTATTATTATTATTATTATTAGATGTGATTTATACCCCGTCCATCTGACTGGACTGCCCCAGCCATTCTGGGCAGCTTTCAACCTATATTAAAACATAATAAAACATTAAACATTTAAAAAAACCTTCCCTATGCAGGGCTGCCTTCAGATGTCTTCTAGAGGTCATAGAGTTACTTATCTCCTTGGCTCGGGGGTCATATAACTCCAACCGTCCCCCCAACATTTTGATGAAAATAAGGACGTCCTAAGGAAAAGCGGGAGATTCTGGGATCAAACCAGAAATTGGGACGGCTTCTGTAAATCCAGGACTGTCCCTGTTTTCCAGGAGGGTCTGGTCTTGCCCTCGGTTTGTCTTGGCAGTATTTAAGCACAGATGCCCAAATCTAGTGAGGGGATGGCATGTACATGTGGCATTTGTGGGGCTTTTAAGCCTCTTGCTGACACCATCCCGCAATCGTAGCCCCAGCTGGATAATGGTCCGTACTCCTGAGTATCTGCTTGAAAGCTACAGATAGGTAGCCGTGTTGGTCTGCCATAGTCAAAACAAAAAAAATTCCTTCCAGTAGCACCTTAAAGACCAACTAAGTTAGTTCTAAGTTAGTATCTGAAGAAGTGTGCATGCACACGAAAGCTCATACCAAGAACTAACTTAGTTGGTCTTTAAGGTGCTACTGGAAGGAATTTTTTTTGCTTGAAAGCTGAGAAGGGAAGGAGGACAGCGATCCATTGTGTCGCCTCCTGCTTTCAAACAATATTGCCAGAGATCAGTGTGAGGACGTTGTGAATACAGCAGCTCCCTGCCCCTCACTGTTGCTCTTGGAGCAGGAGCAAGTGTCTTTGTAACCGTCTAATGGAAACGAAATCAAAAAAGAATCCCATCCCATCAGGTTCTTGCCATCTCTGCCCTCTGACTTCAACCATGCAGTTCAGTTCCTTCGCCATAAATTCCACCCGTTTCATTAATAAACGATCAGCTTGTAGGTTAGTTACAAACCACAATGTGTGTCGATTAGCCAAGATTCCTGTCCTTGAGCCCTGAGCTCCACCTCTACCTCTCTTTCATTTTTTTTTTGAATAATATTTATTAAAGTTTCAAAAAAGTTACAAGAATAAAAGAAGAAAAAAAGAACAAAAAGAAGCAAAAAAATACAAAGTACAAAAAAGTAAAAACAATTAAAAACAAATCAACCTTTCCATATCTTGACTTTCATTTACTTGTTTCCCTGACCTTCTCGCACCTCCCTTTTTGGTATTCTAGTTCTATTAGTTGTTTCAGCAAATCCTTTCCATTTTTGCTTTTATCTTAATAATTTATCTTAATAGATTATAACTTTACATTCTCACCTGTTAACAATCCATCTTTAGATACTCCTTTATAACATTACTGCTAAAACCACATAACTTCATTCCAACATCCTTCTAACATTCCTTAATTTTACAATATTTTTGTAAATAGTCTTTAAATTTCTTCCAATCTTCTTCTACCGACTCTTCTCCCAGGTCTCGGATTCTGCCAGTCATTTCCGCCAGCTCCATGAACTCCATCACCTTCATCTGCCATTCTTCCCGCTCTACCTCTCTTTCAAATCAGAACCAGTGAAGGTGGTAAAGGTCCTGTATGAGTGTCTGGAGGCGGTTGGAGGATGGATGGCGGCTAACAGATTGAGGTTGAATCCTGACAAGACAAAAGTACTGTTTTTTGGGAGACAGGAGGCGGGCAGGTGTGGAGGACTCCCTGGTCCTGAATGGGGTAACTGTGCCCCTGAAGGACCAGGTGCGCAGCCTGGGAGTCATTTTGGACTCACAGCTGTCCATGGAGGCGCAGGTCAATTCTATGTCCAGGGCAGCTGTTTACCAGCTCCATCTGGTACACAGGATGAGACCCTCCCTGCCCGCAGACTGTCTTGCCAGAGTGGTGCATTCTCTAGTTATCTCCTGCTTCGACTATTGCAATGTGCTCTATGTGGAACTGCCTTTGAAGGTGACCCGGAAACTACAACTAACCCAGAATGCGGCAGCTACACTGGTGACATGGAGCGGCCACCAAGACCACATAACACCAGTCTTGAAAGACTTACACTGGCTCCCAGTATGTTACTGAGCACAATTCAAAGTGTTGGTGCTGACCTTGAAAGCCCTAAACGGCCTTGGTCCAGTATATCTGAAGGAGCGTCTCCACCCCCATCGTTCTGCCCGGACGCTGAGGTCCAGTGCTGAGGGCCTTCTGGTGGTTCCCTCACTGCGAGAAGCCTAGTTACAGGGAACCAGGCAGAGGGCCTTCTCAGTGGTGGCACCCGCCCTGTGGAACGCCCTTCCACCAGATGTCAAAGAGGAAAACAACTACCAGACTTTTAGAAGACATCTGAAGGCAGCCCTGTTTAGGGAAGCTTTTAATGTTTAATAGATTATTGTATTTTAATATTCTGTTGGAAGCTGCCCAGAGTGGCTGGGGAAACCCAGCCAGATGGGCGGGTTATAAATAATAAATTATTATTATTATTATTATTATTATTATTATTACTGAGTGGCTCCTTTGGGTAGAAGGAACCCTGGTCAATTCAGTTCTGTTCCGACCTGTTTCAAAGGGCTGTTTTTGAACCTTACAGGTTGACTGCTATTACGGAGGATATGTAGAAGCCTTGCCAGACTCCAACGTCATCCTGTCTACCTGCCATGGGCTTTGGTAATGTCCATTTCTGCAAGGCGTTGAAAATATTGTGGCTGATGGGGGGGGGAATTAGGATAAAGGAGGCATTAAGTACCAGTGGCGCTGTGGGTTAAAGCCTCAGCGCCTAGGACTTGCCGATCGAAAGGTCGGCGGTTCAAATCCCTGCGGCGGGGTGCGCTCCCGCTGCTCGGTCCCAGCGCCTGCCAACCTAGCAGTTCGAAAGCACCTCCGGGTGCAAGTAGATAAATAGGGACCGCTTACCGGCGGGAAGGTAAACGGCGTTTCCGTGTGCGGCTCTGGCTCGCCAGAGCAGCGATGTCACGCTGGCCACGTGACCCGGAAGTGTCTCCGGACAGCGCTGGCCCCTGGCCTCTTAAGTGAGATGGGCGCACAGCCCCAGAGTCTGTCAAGACTGGCCCGTACGGGCAGGGGTACCTTTACCTTTAAGTACCAGTACTTAGGGGGGAGATGCTTCCCACATTGCGGCTAATGGGCAGAGCATCTTTTGTCTCTCTAAGAATGTCCTTTGGAACTTCTTTTTGAGGTGGGAACCAAAACTTCCACATACAGTTTCCGCCTGCCAACAAGCCTGTATCTTTTTTCTGTCTCACGTCTCATTGTATTGAATGTTGTTGTGCTTTTATGTAGACCGACCAGACTTTTATTATGTATCCCACTGAAATATACTCAGAGTCGCAAAGTGATTTCATGCTCTTTATTCAGCTCATAGTGGTGAGGAGGAATGAATGGAAGTCCCCTCAAAGTATCTGCTTTATATATATTATTTACACAATGGGCTGCACATGATTGGCTAATTCTGGAATCCTACTGTAAGCCAATCAGGTTGTGGATTCACTTATATCTGGAGCATGATTGGGTGGTTTCTGCCAACCAATCATACTGCTGCATTGTTCTAGGATCCATCAGATTGCTGCATTCTGAATCCTATTGTTCTAGGACCAATCAGACTGCTGCAGTTTGGATCCTATTCAACTCAGTACATAATACCCACCTTTCCTCAGCAGAGCTCAAGGTCTCACAAAAGCTTCTCCCTTATCCATTGCATGAAAAAGTACAATAATAATAAAATAAGCTATTATTATTATTATTATTGGATTCCTTGTACAGTCATACCTTGGAAGTCAAACAGAATCTGTTCCGGAAGTCCGTTTCAACTTCCAAAACATTCAAGAACCAAATCGCAGCTTCTGATTGGCTGCAGGAAGCTCCTGCAGCCAATCAGAAGCCGCAGAAGCCCTGTCGGACATTCTGGTTCCAACATTCACAAACTGGAACAAGCCGGGTTTGCGGCATTTGGGAGCCAAAACATCTGAGTTCTAGGGCACTCGGAATCTAAGGTACGACTGTAGAGCTTGCCGAACCACTCCTAATTATCCTTTCATTTTGGTTTTCAGGGGACATATACAGATTGGACAACTGCAGTATGAGATACATCCTTTTGAGGGTTCCTCTACGCACCAGCACTTTCTCTACCGCATGGCCCCAGAACAGCAGGAGCCATGCAGAGGGATCCCTGACCCCCAGAAGCAGCTGCCAAGGCATGAGATAGAATTTACTCCAGCCACAGTGTCCTCCGAGGAGAAGGTAAGCTTTCGTCCACGAAACCTGAGGAGTCAGTGGAAACACTATTCCACCGGGGGGGGGGGTGTCCATGTTCTAAGACAGGGTTTCCCAAACTTGAGCATCCAGCAGTTTTGGACTACAAATCCCATCACTGGTCCTGATAGCTAGGGATGATGGGAGTTGTAGTCCAAAAACAGCTGGAGACCCAAGTTTGGGAAACAATGGTCTAAGCAGCCTCAGGTACATTTATGCCTCTCTAATTTTCTTTCAACGTGTAACACGCTGTGAATTTTAAATCCCAATTCCATAACTTCTCCCATGCTGTAAGTTGTATATTACACCCAAAGTCTCTCGCCCAGTGTATCATTACTCTTCCCCGTTGGGCTTGACTGGGCTTCACCCAACATTAGATCCATCAGATTTGCCAGCTGCATCTTCCGCTTCCAGCCCGATGGATTGCCTGAGGAAGTGGTACAATGTCTGCAGCTCTACATTGCTTTGATTTGCCCCCCACAAACCCTGAGCTGTGTGCATTTCATTTCAGACAGAGTTTCCCGGAGCTGATGCGCCATCCAGATACCTAGAGTATTTTGCTGTTTGCGACAATTCCATCGTAAGTGGCGATAACCTGTATTCTCCGCCTGTAAGAGTTATGCACAATTCAAAGTGCTGGTGTTGACCTTTAAAGCCCTAAACGGCCTCGGTCCAGTATATCTGAAGGAGCATCTCCACCCCCATTGTTCTACCCAGACACTGAGGTCCAGCTCCGAGGGCCCTCTGGCGGTTCCCTCCCTGCAAGAAGCAAGGTTGCAGAGAACCAGGCAGAGGGCCTTCTCGGTAGTGGCACCTGCCCTGTGGAACGCCCTCCCACCAGATGTCAAAGAGAACAACAACTACCAAACTTTTAGATGACATCTGAATGCAGCCCTGTTTAGGGAAGCTTTTAATGTTTGAGGCATTACTGTATTTTAATATTGTGTTGGAAGCCACCCAGACTGGCTGGGGAAACCCAGCCAAATGGGCGTGTTGTTATTGTTGTTGTTTAGTCGTGTCCGACTCTTCATGACCCCCTGGACCAGAGCACGCCAGGCACTCCTGTCTTCCACTGCCTCCCGCAGTTTGGTCAGACTCATGCTGGTAGCTTCGAGAACACTGTCCCACCATTTCGTCCTCTGTCGTCCCCTTCTCCTTGTGCCCTCCATCTTTCCCAACATCAGGGTCTTTTCCAGGGAGTCTTCTCTTCTCATGAGGTGGCCAAAGTCTTGGAGCCTCAGCTTCAGGATCTGTCCTTCCAGTGAGCACTCAGGGCTGATTTCCTTCAGAATGGAGAGGCTGGATCTTCTTGCAGTCCATGGGACTTTCAAGAGTCTCCTCCAGCACCAGAATTCAAAAGCATCAATTCTTCGGCGATCAGCCTTCTTTATGGTCCAGCTCTCACTTCCATACATCACTACTGGGAAAACCATGGCTTAAACTAGACGGACCTTTGTTGGCAAGGTGATGTCTCTGCTTTTTAAGACGCTGTCTAGGTTTGCCATTGCCTTTCTCCCAAGGAGCAGGCGTCTTTTAATTTCGTGACTGCTGTCACCATCTGCACTGAGCCCAAGAAAGTAAAATCTCTCACTGCCTCCATTTCTTCCCCTTCTATTTGCCAGGAGGTGATGGGCCCAGTGGCCATCTTTGTTTTTTTGATGTTGAGCTTCAGACCATATTTTGCGCTCTCCTCTTTCACCCTCATTAAAAGGTTCTTTAATTCCTCCTCACTTTCTGCCATCAAGGTTGTGTCATCTGCATATCTGAGGTTGTTGATATTTCTTCTGGCAGTCTTAATTCCGGCTTGGGATTCATCCAGCCCAGTCTTTTGCAATGGGCGTATATTATTATTATTATTATTATTATTATTATTATTATTATTATGCATGTCTGTCTGCCTGCTTAGCAGCTTCCTTGCAGTGCTTAAGTCCACTCAACATCATAGGCTTAAAAAAGAGGGATATTGACTTTCAGATTAGAGGACAAACAATTCTTCTCACTGATTGGCGGATTGAAAAAGTTAATATAAGAAGAAGAAGAAGAGTTTGGATTTGATATCCCGCCTTTCACTCCCTTTAAGGAGTCTCAGAGCGGCTAACATTCTCCTTTCCCTTCCTCCCCCACAACAAACACTCTGTGAGGTGAGTGGGGCTGAGAGACTTCAGAGAAGTGTGACTAGCCCAAAGTCACCCAGCAGCTGCATGTGGAGGAGCGGGGAAGCGAACCCGGTTCCCCAGATTACGAGACTACCGCTCTTAACCACCACACCACACTGGCTGAAGAGAGCCTAATTACTTACCCTGACAGTGGAATTTTATCGAAAGACAGCACCTGCCTGGAATGCCCTGTGGTGTGGCATGTTTTGGCAGTCTTCAAAAGCATTTCAAGATAAAATAGAATGACTGCTCCCCACATCAAATGGGGGGGACACCTTTTGCGTGGTCGTGCGCAGTCCCCAAGACCCCATATGGCTCCCGGCAGTACAGCCTGGATTTGCGCCCCACCCCACGCTGGACACTCTGCTAGTTACCCAATCCCAGCTGGGGAGGCGCTGCCAGGAGAGAGTTGGCCAGGTAAGGGGAGGGATCGCCCTGCCCACACAATAGTGGGTGGAACTTACCTGGGAGTTCCCGGTCAAGCTTCTCCCACCCTGCCCTCCCTCAGTTAAGCCTTCTTTCGCAGGTTAACCTCTTCTTCACAGGTATGCGGGCGCTGCTACGCTATGGTCGCTGTTGAAGGGCCAGGAAGGGATTTTCCTGCATTGGCAGGTTTCGCCTCCCCGTAGCAAAACGCCACAACTTTGGTGGTTTCAGGCCTTGGGCAGAATCCTTTAGTCCAGGGGTGGCCAACTCCCAAGAGACTGACAGTGATCTACCCCGTTTTGGGGGGTTCAAGTCAAGGTTGTTGACCTCCTTTTTTTTAGAGAGGGGAAAAGCCATGCAGGGCAAAAATGTTGAGCTTTTTTTTAGGGGAGCCAGTGATCTACCAGTGATCTACCACAGACATCCAGTGATCTACCTGTTGGATGAGCCTGCTTTAGTCTATCTCCCCTAAATGGGGGGTGGGGGCGTGAAGCGGTGATGCATGCCCCCCTGTGGCGTCGATCCCAGGGTTCCCCGTTAAATCGGTTGTTTTGAGGGGAGTCATTGGCCATAAGCCGAGAGGCTGTCATTGGTCTCCCCCATGTAGCAGCGAATTGGGGGATGGGCTCTCTGCTTGAACAGACTTTCTCCAGAGCCAGCCCAATCCCCACACATTCTGGATAGCCCTGATGTTCCCCAGATCTCCAGCCGGGGACTGGGAGGAATAAGCGCCCAATGCCTAAGCCAAGGTCTTCCTACATCTGAAGTTTTAATAAAGTTGTGGCCAAAATTTTAATCCCTTAACACGCTATCTTGAGTCATTATTCCACTTGGGTGTCGCCTGGGGTTGGAGGGGGGGTCAAATGCAATAAAGAAAGATGTCAGCCCTAGCTTATAAAGAACTTCTTTTATTTTAGTATCAGCAGAAAAAGAAAAACGTGACTCAGGTGATATTGATGGTGCTTCAGATTCTATCTGTCCTTCACAATGTAAGTATGTTTATTGGAAATTTCTGAATAATGTTCTTTGTTTTGCCTGGGAGAGGAAAAAGGTGAAAAGCATGATCTTAACTTCAAGAATGGAGGGCAAAGGGCACATTGCATGCAAAAGCACTGTGAGACGCTCTGGTCTTTGGGGAAGAGTTACCCTTTTGCAAAGAGGGAGAAGGGGGATTTATGTGTTAGCGGGAATGAAACTTTCTTGCCGCAATAGTCAAATGAAAAGGGTGATAAGCTGAACATATTGCAGGTATTAATACTGTGCAGTTTGAAGGAACTGGAAGCATAAGAACTGGCTCCTTTTGGAAGAAATCATTGTCCTGGCCCATAAAAACATTATCCAAACTTTCACTTGCAGAACTTGCAGAACTTTCTTCATAACAGAATTAAAACATCAAATATACACCCAAAACATCCCTACGATGTATTGTGCTGTCCAGCACAGGCTCAGCATGTTACAAAAGATAACTCCAGAAATCAAAATGTGTCTCTCTCCCTCATTCCAGTTTCTTGGAGAGCTATTATCACATACTTCTGTTCTCTGTCGCTTTCAGAGAAAAACTAACAGTCACAACCCTTTCAAGAAGGTGAATTTGCAGCTCAATGCCTTTTTCAGCTGATTTAAGCTTACAACACTCACCTGTTAGCTAGCAGCAAACAACAGTGAATTATCAGCTTGGCAAGAGCTCAGAGTCCACAGTAGTTTTCTACTGTGTTAACTACTGTGGGGCAAACCCAGTGTTAGCGATACACCATTTAAGCATTTTCCATTTTAAACCTTCATTAATAAGGAAGTAGTTCCCCATTTCTGTGTGAATTAAATCAAATAAAATGTCCCTGGTGTGACCTGATTAGGTTAGACTCCTGCCACACCTTTTGCATAATGGGTGAGAGTCTCTCCTAATGCATAGGGTAAGTAGTAAGCAGTTATTGCTGCCTTGCAGGGGGTTGGACTAGATGACCCTTGGGGTCCCTTGGTTGACCACAAACTTGACATGAGCCAACAGTGTGATGCGGCAGCTAAAAAAGCCAATGCAATTCTGGGCTGCATCAATAGGAGTATAGCATCTAGATCAAGGGAAGTAATAGTGCCACTGTATTCTGCTCTGGTCAGACCTCACCTGGAGTACTGTGTCCAGTTCTGGGCACCACAGTTCAAGAAGGACACTGACAAACTGGAATGTGTCCAGAGGAGGGCAACCAAAATGGTCCAAGGCCTGGAAACAATGCCTTATGAGGAACGGCTAAGGGAGCTGGGCATGTTTAGCCTGGAGAAGAGGAGGTTAAGGGGTGATATGATAGCCATGTTCAAATATATAAAAGGATGTCACATAGAGGAGGGAGAAAGGTTGTTTTCTGCTGCTCCAGAGAAGCGGACACGGAGCAATGGTTCCAAACTACAAGAAAGAAGATTCCACCTAAACGTTAGGAAGAACTTCCTGACAGTAAGAGCTGTTTGACAGTGGAATTTGCTGCCAAGGAGTGTGGTGGAGTCTCCTTCTTTGGAGGTCTTTAAGCAGAGGCTTGACAACCATATGTCAGGAGTGCTCTGATGGTGTTTCCTGCTTGGCAGGGGGTTGGACTCGATGGCCCTTGTGGTCTCTTCCAACTCTATGATTCTATGATTCCCTACAATTCTATGAGTCTAAGATTTAACAAGTTGCCTTGCGTGTCTCAAGCCTTGACTCGATACACCACTTTCCTGTAGCTTGGGGACTTTCTGTAGTCAAACTACAAGAAGACTGAGCTCTGCAGCGTAGCAGGTGGGAGAGACTCTGAACACATAAATTGATTACTTTGGTGTGAACTGCCAGGGCATCAGGCATAGAAATGTATTTAATAATAATAACAATAAATAAATACAGTCATACCTCATGTTATGTTTGCTTCAGGTTGAGCGTTTTCAGGTTGTGTCCCGCGGCAACCCAGAAGTACCGGAAAGGGTTACTTCTGGGTTTCACCGCTCACGCATGCGCAGATGTGCAAAATGACGTCACACGCATGCGCAGAAGCGGCGAATCGCGATCCACGTATGTGCAGGCATGGGTTGCATTCTGCTCATGTTGTGAACGGGCCTCTGAAACGGATCCCGTTCGCAACCAGAGGTACCACTGTAAATAAATATTATTAATAATGTGTTCAAAGCACTTAACACATGCTTTGTCTTACAACAACCCTGTAAGGTAGATCAGCATTATTATAACTATGTCTGCCTATAGAACCATAGAATTGTAGAGCTGGAAGGGGACCCTGGGGGTTGGGTCTTTTGCGCCACACGGGTCTTGAACCCCATGACCCTGAGATTAAGAGTCTCACGCTATCTTGTGCACATGTCTCTCTCTATATATATTATCAGTATGTTTTTATAAGCACACGATTTCCTATTTTCTGTTTTCAGATATATGACGACATAGGTCTTCACGTTGTTTTGACAGGAATAGAGGTGTGGACACGGCAAGATCTGGCAGGCAGCGATGCCGGTTTGCAAGCGTTTCATGACTACATCACCTCTGAGCTTCGGACCCAAGTCCATTTCGACCACGCCTCTTTATTCACGTGAGACTCTTCCCCATTTGCGTTGCTGGGAGTGTTTGGTCACCCTGCTTTGCCTGCCTGCTGCTGCTAATATCAATAATAATAATAATTTATTTGTACCCCGCCCATCTGGCAGGGTTTCCCCAGCCATTCTGGGCAGCTTCCAACAAGGATTAAAAATACATCAAAATGTCACACATTAAAAACTTCCCTAAACAGGGCTGCCTTCAGATATCTTTTAAAGATAAGATAGCTGCTTATTTCCTTCACATCTGGTGGGAGGGCGTTCCACAGGGCGGGAGCCACTACCGAGAAGGCCCTCTGCCTGGTTCCCTGTAGCTTTGCTTCTCGCAATGAGGGAACCACCAGAAGGCCCTTGGAGCTGGACCTCAGTGTCCGGGCAGAACGATGGGGGTGGAGACGCTCCTTCAGGGATACTAGACCGAGGCTGTTTAGGGCTTTAAAGGTCAGCGCCAACACTTTGAATTGTGCCCAGAAATGTACTGGGAGCCAATGTAGGTCTTTCAAGACTGGTGTTATGTGGTCTCGGCAGCCACTCCCAGTCACCAGTCTACCTGCCGTGTTCTGGATTAATTGCAGTTTCCTGCTCCCCATCAAAGGTAGCCCCACGTAGAGCGCATTACAGTAGCGAGAGATAACCAGAGCATGCACCACTCTGGCGAGACAGTCTGCGGGCAGACAGTGTCTCAGCCTGCATACCAGATGGAGGCTGCCCTGGACACAGAATTGACCTGCGCCTCCATGGACGGCTGTGAGTCCAAAATGACTCCCAGGCTCCTCACCTGGTCCTTCAGGGGCACAGTTACCCCATTCAGGACCAGGGAGTCCTCCACACCTGCCCGCCTCCTGTCCCCCAAGAAATATCAACATTTCCCCCATTTCTTTTAGAAATTCAATATCTGAATGTATAGTATATTATAGATTATGGGCACTATATTTAATAATACATTTTTAAACAACAACTATGCCCTGTGTGAAGTACTCATTGGCCTCTTCTGAACCTTCCTACAAAGCATAGAAAATTGTTGAGTTGGAAGGGTCCCAAGAGTCCAGCCCCAGCCGTTTGACTTCACAGGATGGTCCCATTGGGCTTCACTGTCATGAGAGGGAGACACACTTTTCTCTAGCCATCTCCATGCACAACATCCATCATCTCTCCCCCAACCTGCCTTTTCTGACTGGATCCCTGAATGTCCCACTTTCCCTTCGCTGGAAAAATGGTGGAGGGGAGGAATATGTTGGTTTCTATTTCCCTCACTGAGCAGCAACTGCATGTCACAAGACAATGTTGACATTCCACAGTTCAAGTTACTGTTGGGTTCCCACGGGAATGGGAGACTGGATGTGACGTACACTGATTTCCTGTTTTTCAGTGTTCTCTCGGTTTCTTTGTGTCGAGAGGGAAGTTGCTTCTCTGCTCTCACAGAGGCAAGATGTATGTTTGTATGCTCTCAGCATAGCTTGTAAATAAACTTCAGCATGTAGCACATTACCTGCTTATCCTTTCGTCTGCGGGACTATGCTCTGCTTGGGCTCAAGATAAGACGAGCCTGTACCAGCTCCAGATGGGCCGGAGCTGGTCAAATCTAACAGAATAGGACTCCCCTGTTTTCGCTGGGGAAAGTGTTGGAGGGGATGCAGTCTGTGTTAGAATTCCTTCTCTGTGATTGCAGTCATGGATTGTTGTCTTTCACATGACGGTGTATGTTTTGACTCCACGGAGTGGGAAGTGACGGAGACAGGATATTTGTGTTCCTGTGTTCCGTGAATTGGGACTATTGTCCTTTCTCTCTTTGCTGTCTGATGCTAGAGAGAGAGGGAGACATGTTGCAGTGCTCCGTGTGTGTTTATATGTAAATAAAGTAGATTAGCCAAAATGCTGAGTTGCTGAGGTCTGCCACGCATGACGCACAAACTCTGCGGATCCCGAAGTGTGCCGGTGTCGGCTGGCATCCGTCGCTGTGATGTTCGGGCAGAAGAAAGCTTTTGAGGCTCCCAAACGATCAGCCAGGAGGGGAGGGAACATGCCAGTCGGGCACGTGTCTCTGCCAGGGTCCTACTCGAGTGTAGGATGAACTCCTGACAGTCTGCGTGTTTGGCTAGCAGTGCCGCTAAGTGCAATGCTCCCTGCTGGCTAGGTGCATAATGACAGCCTACTGGGAATGCCCAGAGGTAAAGGAATTCTGGAATAAAATCCTAAAGGTTATTAATGAACTGTTTAAAGTGAAGCTTTCAATAGACTTTGATTTCATGACAATGGGTATTCTTGGAAACACGGCTATAGAGAAAGGGGACCAGTTTATTTTCAAAGCTATATTAGTGGGAAAGGCAACGATAGCTTTAGGTTGGAAAGAGAGAGAAAAATGGACAGTAGAGGCATGGAATAGTTATTGGTTTGAACTTATTCAATCTGACATTGTCTCAGTCGTGTCACAAGAAACAACGTGGGAGGTCAAGCCCATCACGATAAGGAACAGATAGAACCTCTATCTTCAATGGATAGAAACTACTGGAACAAAAGACATTCGGTGGAAACTAAAGACACTATGCCCGTGGCTGAGGATAATTGTTTGAACCCTTCCAATGCATATGGGTGGTGGTCGTGTGGAAGGGAGGGAAAGGAAAAAATTGTATGGGAAATTCAAAAATTGGAAGGAGATAATATACTGTATGTAAAAATCCCAAACTCAAATAAAACTGTTCAAAAATCAAATTTAAAAAATGAGAGCCTGCTGGATCTGGCCAATGGCCCCTCTCTTCCAGCATCCTCTTCTTGCAGGGGCCAACCAGATGCCTCAATGGGAAACCCGCAAGCAGGATTCGAACACAAGAGCCCCCTCTCCCCTTCTGCGGTTCCCAGCAACCAGCATTCAGAAGCACTCCTGACCCCGACGGTAAAGGCAGAGAGTAGCCATCAAGGCTGGTAGCCATCGAAAGAACTCTTCTCCACGCATCTCCTCACTCCTCTTTTCAAGCCATCCAAGTTGGTGGCCATCGTTGCCTCCTGTAGCAGGGAGTGCCACAGTCTAACAATGCCCGGTTGACTTCATGGTTGGGATTTGGCTGCGTTTGGGGCACTAATGCCATGCTATAAGTGTCACGGCAGAAGCACAGCATCAGATGATGCTGGTCCAAGTGGTTTTGGTGCTGATTGCACCCATCCTTGCGCCTATAATTTAAGGACCCAGTTATGCCCTGAATTTCGACATCTTCTCTTTTCTAGGGCTGTGGGTCAACATAATTCCTTTGGGAACTCGTGGGAAGAACGTTTTTGTCTTCAGGATTATGTCTCAGTTTCTTCTGTCAGAGTAAGTGGTGTGGCACATTATTTGATGTGACCTTGCCAGTTCCATGTTTTTATACACTAGCGTTAAGCTATGATGCACATCTATTTGTACCCCACTTTCCAGCCAAAAAGACTCCCTCCAGAGCAGTTTACGTGAAATCCAAACAAGACAGGCTTACATATTCTAATAAACAAAGAATGAAATTAATAAAAACACAATACACAAGGCGGAGGGGACAAGGAGGGAAGGGGGAAATTAAATTCAAAATTCCAGCACCAGTTTCTAGACAGTTGTTCCTCTATTGACCAGCTGTTAACATAGGCTGCTTGCGGCTTCTCTGTACAGTGGTACTTCAGGTTAAGAACTTAATTCATTCCTGAGGTCCGTACTTAACCTGAAACTGTTCTTAACCTGAAGCACCATTTTCGCTAATGGGGCCTCCCGCTGCCGACGCACCGCCACCGTGAGATTTCTGTTCTCATCCTGAAGCAAAGTTCTTAACCCGAGGTACTATTTCTGGGTTAGCAGAGTCTGTAACCTGAAGCGTCTGTAACCTGAAGCGTCTGTAACCCGAGGTACCACTGTATACTACTTTTAAAATTAATAGGTTTTCAGTGATGCTCCATAGTAGTCTGAAATAATAATAATAATAATAATAATAATAATAATAATAATAATAATGACAAGACCAACAGCACAAAATACCAACTGAACAGAATGAAACCGTATGACCATTGGATACTGAAAAATCAGACCTTTGTTTTACGACTCAACATTTTATCTATTTCCTCCAATTTCTGTGTACAAGTCACAACATGGTGATAAACGTCTTTGATTTTCCCTGTGATAACATTTATATCGACAATGTAAGAAAAGCCCTGCTGGATCCACAAGCCAATGGCCCATCTAGTCCAGCATTCTGTTCTAACGAGGGTCAGCCTATGGAGTTAACCCTGCATAAACCTGGAGCTGCTGTTTTGCCGCTTTATTGTGCAACCCAAAATGGGTTGTTGTTTTTTTTGCAAAAAGCGTTGGATAATCTCCTCCCCCTGCGGAACCACAATTCGCATGCAGTCCTTTGCACTCCTGCATTCTCAAAAAGGTTTATTTTATTTTATTTTATTTTTTATTGATACAGCAAGAAAAGAAAACACAGATACAGAATTACACACAGGGATAACAATAAACACAAAATTTTCTTAAAAAGGTAAAGGTAAAGGTACCCCTGCCCGTACAGGCCAGTCTTGACAGACTCTGGGGTTGTGCGCCCATCTCACTTAAGAGGCCAGGGGCCAGCGCTGTCCGGAGACACTTTCGGGTCACGTGGCCAGCGTGACATCGCTGCTCTGGCGAGCCAGAGCCGCACACGGAAACGCCGTTTACCTTCCCGCTGGTAAGCGGTCCCTATTTATCTACTTGCACCCGGAGGTGCTTTCGAACTGCTAGGTTGGCAGGCGCTGGGACCGAGCAGCGGGAGCGCACCCCGCCGCAGGGATTCGAACCGCCGACCTTTCGATCGGCAAGCCCTAGGCGCTGAGGCTTTAACCCACAGCGCCAACAAACAATAAAACATAAGTTGGTCTTAACACTATAGACTTGACCTCCCATCTATTCCTTATTTCAATTTCATATTACTTATTGCCAATACACACTTTTATCATCATTTAACTTTTTCTTACTATATCTTGGCTCTTATGTCTAACTTGCAAATGTTACTGAAGTTCCTCAAATGCTGCGCATTCTCAGAAAGGTTTCAATCGCCTTTGGGCTCAATTCCCTGTCCTTCTTTTTCCTTCCCTGCATACAGACATCCTCGTCTTTAACAAATGACGGCGTATCAGCCGCCCATCAGCTGGGCCATGCCGTCTTTGGCTTTGTTCATGATGACCGTCCAGAGCTTAAAGGCAGAAGGTGTGACTGCACCTGCACCTCGGAGGGTGGCCGATGCATCATGCATTCAGCTGTTGCGTAAGTAGGGGGTCAGTCCTCTTTCGACCGCTGTAGTTTTGACCCTGGAAATACAGCATCTTTGTTGGTTATATTCTCCAGTCAGAGGTGAAAAGCTGCCGGCAGACAAACACCAGCACCAGCAGAGACGAGCGCCACACCCTATAGCCGAATTAGACTGGACGTAACTGTCCAGGGGTCCTTTAACTTGACCAGTCAACCCCCCCCCCCTCAGACATATTTATTTTTGGGGAGAAGCACGACCCAATGATTTCAGTTGAACTGATTGGTAACTGGGACTGACCAATATGATCATATCACACCAGTCTGTTTCCAAAGCTGGTCTTAACCTTGAATGTTTTGGGTCCACATTCCCTGAAGGATTGTCCCATATATACCTGCTTGAGTCTCAAGATCACCTCCAGAGCCTCTTCTCCACCAGATGATAATAATAATAATAATAATAATAATAATAATAATAAAATTTATTTATACCATGCCCTCCCCAGCCAAGACAAGACTGGGCTCAGGGCGGCTAACACCAGGTGTTAAAACAATTGATTAAAGTACAACTTAAGAACAAGAGTGTTCCACCAGGCCGGAGCCAGTGTTGAAAAGACCCTGGCCCTGGTTGAGGCTAATTTGACTTCCTTAGGGCCTGGGACCTCTAGGGTGTTGCTATTTATGGACCTTAAGGTCCTCCGTGGGGCATACCAGGAGAGGCGACCCCATAGGTACGAGGGTCCTAGCCGTGATGAGGTGGGGCAGATGCCACAGGGAGACATCCTTCTTGGTGGTGGCCCCCAGGTTGTGGAATTCCCTCCCCAACGAGGTATTTTCAGGAGCAGGCAAGTGTCCTTTTCATTTCCCCAGGCTTAAGTTATTTATATGCCCTTTGCACCATTCTTTTCCCTTGCCTATTTTATTCTCAGGCTCTTTTAATCATTTTGGATTTTATGGCCGCGTTCCATTTTACATGCTGCAATTTTAACTTTCATTTGTCAAGCACCCAGGAAGCCTTTTTGTTTGTTAACGAGCAGCGTGGAAATAAAAAGTAAAATAAAAGGACTGCTGTTCTGCTAACAGTTTGTTGTCTTTTATTGCAGAGGGTGTCACCGATTTAGTAACTGCAGCAAAAATGCATATTACGAATTCCTAGCAAACCGGGGAAAATTTTGTTTGCTGAATCTGCCTAGGGACTCATTTGAAAGCTACTCTAAGGATACATTTAACATAAAGATGTGCGGAAACGGAGTGGTGGAAGGCGAGGAAGAATGTGACTGTGGTAGGCCTGAGGTTAGAGCTTATGTGTGCAGGGGGTGTTATTAAATATATATGTTTTCTGCCTTGACGGGCATGGAGTTTCCTTGCTTTTTTATCTGCCCTAAGGTTCTTGCATCCTGTTTTGTTAGCAAATTAACAACTCCTTTCGTTAAAACATGAACTTAACTTTGCTTCCCAGGCACATTATCTCCAGTTTAATTCTCATTTTAAAATCCCAAATCCTGGAATACATTCCAGGGGGAGCATATAGATTGAATGTGTCTTCTCTGGTTGAGAATCCCCTGGTGACTTGATGGCAGATTAGAACTTAGAATACATTTTGGCTACTGTTGATTTGAATCATTTTTGGAATATTAATGCTTCGTTTTATATTTTTGGCAAGGAGGAGTTGTTCATTTACAATCAAGCAGTATAATAAATTTTGTAAAATGATCTCCACATCCACAAATCAGAATGAATGCCCACTAAACAGCAAACGTAGTAGAATCTCCCTACAAACTTTGTCCAAACCAACTGAGATGAATGCTCACAAGTATCTCCTGTTTTTCTGTTTCACAAACCAATGCACAGAATGATAAAGGTTTTTTAAAAATTTATAGAGAGAGTGGTACCTTGGTTCTCAAACTTAATCTGTTCCGGAAGTCCATTCCAAAACCAAAGCGTTCCAAAACCAAGGCACTCTTTCCTATAGAAAGTAATGCAAAACGGATTAATCTGTTCCAGACTTTTAAAAACTACCCCTAAAATGGCAATTTAACATGAATTTTACTACCTAACAAGACCATTGATCCTCAAAAACAAAAACGCAAAATAAATAGCAAAAACAAAAACAAAAGCACAAAATACAGTGGTACCTTGGTTCTCGAACTTAATCCGTTCCGGGAGTCCGTTTGACTTCCGAAATGTTCGAAAACCAAGTCGCGGCTTCCGGTTGGTGCAGGCGTCCCGGAAGCAATAGCCGACAGCCGTATCGGATGCTCGGCTTCCGAAAAACATTCGAAAACCGGAACACTTACTTCTGGGTTTTTGGCGTTTGGGAACCAAGGCATTTGAGTACCAAGGCGTTTGAGAACCAAGGTACCACTGTATTTTAAAACTGGCAGAAATGAAAGCATGGGTGAGACGGGAGACTCTGTAATTTTCTTTTTTCTTTCTTGGAAAAGGACCTAAAAGAACTGCAGGACGTTGCTTCGCTATCGGAAAGCAGAGTACAAGAACTGAAGAGGCTGGAGGTAAGTTGTGGCTAAAACCAACTGCCCTTTGTTGCTGTCATTCAAGAGCACTGCTCTGGCCCCATGGAGCCTGCACAGATTCTGCAAAGCCTAATGTAGATCTTCCTGTTGTTGTATGGTGAGTGGCCCCCTGGGAGTGAGGGTTGAGGGTAGCTGGAAGTTGAGTTGACACCACTAAAACGATCTAAAATGTATAAGAACATTTCAAGTAACTGCTGGAGATGTGGGGAAGCAGAAGGCTGAATGCCACATACCGTATTTTTCGCTCCATAAGACGCATCTAGTTTTTAGAGGAGGAAAACAAGAAGAAAAAAATTCTGAACGAAATAGTGGATGTATGATTTTTGTGGTTCATGCTGCGGCCACAGACATGTGATCTGGTGGTGAATTTGGGCTGACCCAATGCAAAAATCCTGAGGATCCATGTGGATCCGTGCTTTGTAACCACGTTTTTGCGCCATTGTGGCCCCACGCAACAGTGGGTGCGTGGTTTTTTTGCTGCAGGCTGTAGCCATGGACATGCTATGTGATCTGATGGTGAATTTGGGGTGACCCAATGCAAAAATCCTGAGGATCCATGGGCTTTTACCTCCCCCCTCCCAGGCAGCCTCTGCTAGCATCCCTTATCTCTCTTCCGATCCCACCAATCCCCTGTTTCCTTTCAACACTCCCTTCCCTCTTGTTTGCCTTAGTGTCTTTTCCTTAGATGGAGCAGTTTTTTGCTCCTCCTGTTCTTCTAATTTCTCTCCTTATTGCTTTAGTCTTCCTGTTTCTCCCCTTTGCAAGTTTGCTGTCTTTACCTCCCGCCTCCCAGGCAGCCTCCTTTATCTCTAGCCTCCCTTATCTCTCTCCCCAATCACTCTGTTTCAACACCCACTTCCCTCTTTCAAAAAAAAAAGCATGATCTGCTTTTTGCCTCTGGGCAATTCAGCTCCAGGGACCACGCATTCACTCCATAAGACGCACAGACATTTCCCCTTACTTTTTAGGAAGGAAAAAGTGTGTCTTATGGAGTGAAAAATACGGTATGTGGTGGACCTGTAAGAAAATAAAGGAATTTTGGGATGTAATTTATAATGAGCTCAAAAGAATGATTAAGGTCGGCGCCAGCGCTTAATGGCGATCCGAGCCTCGAGCTCCGAGGCAGGACTGCTTCGTTAGTTCGGGTCTTACCCGCTACGGCAAGCGGGGGACCCCTAAAATCACAGGCGCGGAGCCTGTGAACAAAGGAGATTCGGTGGGCACCTTTTGCGCCCCCCGGCACTGTGAGGGAGCCTTTTTAAAGGCTTCTGAGCGGCATCGGGGTAAGCGCGGTGCTGAGAGTCGTCACCCAGCTAGCGGAGTGAAGCCGCGTCGCCATGAGCGGAGAGCGCCGATTCCTTCCTGCAATTGGAATTTGATTACAACACCCGTGAGTAAGATTGAAAAAGTAACGGGACATTAGAAAAAAAAAATTCGGCTGAAAACGGGAAAGGCAAAAATTAAGGAAGTCTGCCTCCCCGGAACTGCAGAAGAGATAAAGCAACGAAAATCAAGCTGCACTTAAAGGGAATCTTTCTAATTTTTTTAAGCTGTCAAACTGACATCGGACTTAAAACCTCCCCCCAGATTGGCAGGAGAAGGGGGAAGGGATTGGAACGTTGTTAACCTGCTGGAAAATTAATGGAAAATTAAGACCTTCCATTGCCAAACCCCCTGGGGTCGGGCTGCCCAAACAAGACACCGGGACGTGAACTGTCAAACTTTGAGAAGTGGGGACTTGTTTGTAACAAAGTTACCGGACCTTAGACGTACTTTGTTGCATTTTGGCCACATAGAAAATAGAGACATTACAATTTGGATATTGGAAAATTTCTGGCTACTGTTATACTTCCTTGCCTCTTTGTTTTCTTCTATCTTTGCCATTTGGATACAATTGAATGCTCCCTCTAGAGGGTTCTATGTGAAATTGTTGCACTTGAAAAAGTAACAGTGGGATTTTCCACCTGGGAATCAACTCTGTGAAAACGACCTTGAGGATATGAGTGCCCCTACAGAAGAGATAGTAACAAGGCAGAAAGCAAAACAATCTCACAAGAAAAGGGCCTCTATATCAGGAACTGCAGCTGTGCAGGAAAAAACACCAGCTTCTATGGATCCTATGACTCAGGCACTACTTAAAATAAATCAATCCCTGGAAGCATTGACAAAACTATCGACAGAGAATTCTAAAAAATTAACAGAGTTGACAACAAGGTTGGATGTGAATACAGCTAGTGTTACATCGAACACAGATTCTATAAATAGATTAATTCAGGAAAGTTCAGAAACACGAAAGATTGCAGAAAGTGCAAAAACAACGGCAGAAGAGACAAGGGAAAAATTTGGGCCTATTATTAAAAAAGTGAATGAGCATGATGCAGCCCTCTCCTTACTGGAACTTCAACGTAAAGAGAAGAATTTAAAATTTAGATTGGTGCCTGAAGGGGAAGGGGACAACCTTGTGAAATTTCTCACAGAGAACATTATAACTTTTTGGCAGGAGGAATGGGAGGAAGATGAGGAACTTGAGATAATATCAGCCTTTCGACTGGGTAGAAGGCAGGATAAAAAACCAAGGGACTGTCTAATTACACTGAGATCAAAAGAAGAAAGAGACAGAATATTGAATTTGCATTATCAAAAGGCATTGGTGATCCAAAATTGTCAGATACAGATTTTTAAGGACATTCCTAAATACATTTTAGAGGTGAGAACATATTACAAAAGTTTAGTAGACCTGCTGAAGAAAAACACTATACCATTCAGATGGGAGTTTCCACAAGGACTGTCCTTTAACTTCAAAGGAAGGAAGATTAAAATAAAAACAATTCAGGACAAAGAACAATTTTTGGAGAAGTACCTAGAGGATCTGCAGAAAGGAACCGTGGAGGAGAGGGAACCACCTGATATAGCAAATTTGTCATTTGGACTTCCACTACCACCATCGGAGGAAGAGCAGAAGCTTGGAGCAGTTGGAGGAACAGCTACCTAAATACAAAATGTCTCTGCAACTCCTTAGCTGGAACTGTAACGGTTTGAACCTTCCTCGGAAAAGAAGACAGGTTTTTCACATTTTGAAGAAAGAACAATTAGACATAATATGTTTGCAAGAAACCCATATTGCCAGGATACATAGGAAATTACTGATAAATAAGAGACTCGGTCAAGAATTTATCTCATCAGATAAAGTAAAGAAAAGAGGTGTGGTGATCTATGCAAAGGAAAAGTTGGCTCCAAAATTGATATTTAAAGATGAACAAGGAAGATACCTGGCAATTGAAATACAAATTCAAGGAGAAAAGATATTAATTGTGGGAGTTTATGCCCCAAATGAAGGGAAGGCTGAATTCTTTAGGAAGTTGCATGAGACATTAGTTGACTTTTTAGATTATAAAATCCTAATGATGGGAGACATGAATGGAGTTGTCTCAACAAACATGGATAAAGCACAGAGACAAGTGATCTCGAAAGAAGGGAGACTACCAAAGATCTTTTTTGAAATGACTGAAACAATGGACTTGATTGACATCTGGAGAATAAAGAATCCTTTAGAGAGAGAGGGAACTTTCTTCTCAGAAGCAAAAATGACATGGACAAGAATAGACCAAATTTGGATTTCTAGCAGTCTGGCGTCAAGAACAAAAAAAGTAGAAATATGCCCAAAAACGTGCTCCGACCATAATGCGGTTAAGATGGAGATGAAACTAACAACAACTGGTTCCTTTAGATGGAGAATGAATGACACCCTATTCAAGGATGAAGAGATCCATAAGAAGGCCCTTAAAACACTAAAAGATTACTTTGAGATCAACAGGAAAACAGATGTGGAAAAAAGAATAATTTGGGACGCAAGCAAAGCCGTGATGCGAGGTTTCCTAATTCAACAAAATTCTATTAAGAGGAAGCAACAAAATGAAAAGAAGGAAAAATTTTTAGAAAAAATAAAAGAAGGAGAGAAGAAGTTGAGGTCCAAACCAAAGTCCCATGAGATTTTGAGAGAAATAAAGTTTCATCAGATGCAATACATGGAGCTCATGAACCAACAAATAGAATGGAAGATAAAGCAAATGAGACAAAGAACTTTTGAATCAGCGGATAAATGTGGGAAACTTCTGTCATGGCAATTGAAAAAAAGGCAGAAAATGAATACGGTAACAAGTTTAGAAATGGATGGAAAGATTATCCACAAACCCAACGAGATCAACAATTGTTTTCAAAGCTTTTTTAAGAAATTGTATGCACAAGGGCCAACCAACGAGCAAGAAATAGAAGAATTCATCAGAAAATACGGTTTACCAAAAATCTCAGAACAAAGTAAAAGGATCTTAAACGAGGAAATAACAGAACAAGAAATAGAGGGTGCCATTCAAAATATGAAATTGGGAAAATCACCAGGACCAGATGGCCTGACGGCCAAATACTACAAAATGCTGAAAGAATGGCTGATACAACCATTGAAGGAAGTTTGCAATGAAATTTTGAAGGGGAAAAAGGCACCTGAATCGTGGAAAGAGGCTTTCATCTCACTTATACCGAAAACAGAGACTGAAAAGAACCAGGTCAAAAACTACCGCCCTATATCTTTACTTAATGTGGATTACAAAATTTTTGCAGACATTTTGGCAAAAAGATTAAAGAGAGTTTTGGCAGAAGAGATTCATAAGGACCAAACAGGCTTTCTCCCAGGTAGACATATGTCAGACAATGTGAGAAATATTATAGATATTTTGGAGCTGCTGGACGTTGACATTAATAGGAAAGCAGTTTTGATTTTTGTGGATGCGGAGAAAGCCTTTGACAACATTTGTTGGACTTTTATGAAAAAGAATCTCCAAGGGATGGGGGTAGGCCAAGGTTTTGAAAACGGTATAGGTGCGATATATTCTCAACAAAAAGCCAAATTAATTGTAAATAATGTGGTAACAGAAGAAATACCTATAGAAAAAGGTACACGACAGGGTTGCCCAATATCCCCTTTACTTTTTATATCAGTCCTGGAGGTTTTGTTAAACATGATCAGAAAGGACCAGTTGGTTAAAGGAGTTCAGGTCGGAGTTAGACATTATAAATTAAGAGCATTTGCAGATGATCTAGTATTGACCTTGCAACAGCCAGACACTAGTACTAAAAGAGTATTAGAACTAATTGAAATATTTGGTCGAGTAGCAGGTTTTAAATTGAACAGACAAAAAACGAAAGTGTTGGAAAAAAACTTAACAATGGAGGAAAGAGAGAGTTTTCAGAATGAAACAGGCTTGGAAATAACAAAAAGGGTAAAATACCTGGGGGTAAACTTAACATCTAAGAATGTGAATTTATTTAAGGATAATTATGAAAAATGTTGGTCAGAAGTTAAAAAGGATCTGGAAATATGGTCAAGGCTGAAACTTTCCTTGTTAGGCCGAATCGCTACTATTAAGATGAATGTATTGCCTAGAATGCTGTTTTTATTCCAGACGCTGCAGATTGTGGACAAGATGGACTGTTTCAAGAAGTGGCAGAAAGATATATCAAAATTTGTCTGGCAGGGCAAAAAGCCCAGAATTAAATTTAAGATTTTAACTGATGCAAAGGATAGAGGGGGGTTTGCCCTGCCGGACTTAAGACTCTACTATGAATCAGCAGCTTTTTGCTGGTTGAAACACTGGCTACTTCTTGAGAATACTGACATTTTGGATCTGGAAGGGTATGACAATAGTTTTGGTTGGCATGCATATTTATGGTACGACAAGGTAAAGGTGTATAAAAGTTTTAAAAACCATATTGTAAGGAAAGCATTGTATAACGTTTGGACTAGATACAAAGATTTGTTGGAAAGTAAAACCCCTAGGTGGGTGTCACCAATGGAAGCTAGGGAAGTAAAAAGGCTTAATATGGATTCTAAATGGCCAAAATATCATGAGATTATAGAATACGATGGTGAAAGGGTGAAACTTCAGAGTTATGAGAAACTAAAACCTAAGGTTCGAGATTGGTTGCATTACCATCAGATAAATGAGACGTTTAAACAGGACAGGAAAATAGGATTTCAGAAAGAGAAGTCAAAATTAGAAACAGAATTGTTGGAACCCAATACTAAGAATTTATCAAGAATGTATAACTTGCTGTTAAAATGGAATACACAGGATGAAACGGTGAAATCTGCTATGATTAAATGGGCACAAGATATAGGTCATGATATTATGTTTGCTGACTGGGAACAGTTATGGACCACCGGTATCAAATTTACTGCATGTAATGCTTTAAAAGAAAATATTATGAAAATGATCTACCGGTGGTACATGACCCCAGTCAAGCTAGCAAAAATTTATCATTTGCCTAATAATAAGTGTTGGAAATGTAATGAGACTGAAGGCACTTTCTACCACCTTTGGTGGACCTGCCCAAAGGTTAAAGCTTTCTGGGAAATGATCTATAATGAAATTAAGAAGGTCCTTAAGTGGACTTTTCCTAAGAAACCAGAGGCTTTCCTCTTGGGTATGGTGGGCCAAGTGGTGTTAAGGAAGGATAGGACTTTCTTTATGTATGCCACTACAGCAGCAAGAATTCTACTGGCAAAGTATTGGAAGACGCAAGAACTACCTACTCTGGAAGAATGGCAAACAAAGGTGATTGACTTTATGGGACTGGCTGAGATGACGGGCAGAATCCGGGACCAGGGGAAAGAGACAGTGGAAGAGGACTGGAAGAACTTCAAAATATATCTTAAAAATAACTGTAAAATTGAGGAATGTTAAGATGTCAGGGGGTAAGAAGTAAAGAATTGCAGCAGTAAACAAAAAAACTTAAGAAATATTTACGAAAAGGAACTAAGACAATGGACTTAAGGGTTGCTAAAGAATTTTTAAACAAGGATGCAGGGATGGGGAGGTATGGGGAAGTCAAAGAAAAAAGGCTATGAACCGATGAGTATGAAGTTATATTGTGTTACACTGTTCTTTATTCTATGTGTGGAAAATTAATAAAAATTATTATAAAAAAAAAAACAAAAGAATGATTAAGGTATCTTTCATTTTAAAAAACCTGGATGCTTTCCTCCTGGAGTACTAGACCCAGATATACCTAAAAACGCGAGAGAAATATTCTTGTATGCCACAGTAGCTGCAAGAGTATGAATCGCTACAAATTGGAAAAGAGAGAAAACGTCGACAAAGCTGGAGTGGCAAAATAAACTGTTGGAATATGCCGAGTTGGCAAAATTGACAGAAAAACTGAGAGAGTTCACACTGACCAAACATTTATCAGGAAATGGGACATGTACAAAAAAAAAAAAATACCTTAAGGATTACTGTAATAACATGACGTCAGTGGCAGCCCTTGAATGACTTCTGTGGTATGATGGATAATGGTAGGAGAATATAATACTGACGAAACTTAACAAAAGAAAATGAAATTAAATAGTGCGCTAGATAGACTAAGAGGCTGGTGCATGATGGGGTGGCGGGAAGTTGTTAGAAGTTCAAGAAGAACATATTGTGATGAGTTGTAACTAATATTACCATTTTCTTTTCTTCTGGATAACCCTTTTGTTTGTTACTTCTTTTTAATCTCAATAAAGTGTGTGTGTGTGTGTGTGTATGAATGAAGTTGAGCTTGAGGCTCTGAGATCAGAGGTTTAGTGTAGTGTGGGGGGGGGGAAGACTGGGAGGGGTGGGCTGTGGCCCCGGGTGCATTTTTTGGAGAGAGCATGACCAGGCACCCCCACAAGAAGCTCCTTCGTTTGAGCCTAGATCTGACACCTCCTTCATGCGCAGCCACAGCTTTCACTCCCAGGTCAGGTCTGGGGGCGGGGGTGGCGAAGAGGAGGAGAGGAACAGATCTGGAAGGTGCTTTAGGTCCAAGAAGCTGTTAACTAGCCTACAATCTTTTCTGACAGGAGTGCCAGAAAAATGATTGCTGCCAAGAGGATTGCAGGCGGAAACCAAACGCAGTGTGTACTCATGGACTCTGCTGTGACAACTGCAAGGTAAGATCGCCACAGCAGCTGTCATTAGCCTCTGGTTTGGTGCTTAAAATCCTTACTCTCTGGGTCTGTCGAATCTCCAACAAACGCCTTGGTGACATCCTTGTGCAGATAGTTATCTTATGCATGAGATAATGCACGTGGTCTCTTTCTTTGGGTCGAATTTCTTCTCCATCTCGAGTTGGGGAAGGCCGAACATATGCTACATTATCTGCATTTACGCCTTTCTTATTTAGCGCCCCCCAATACTTACCCATCCTCATTTTATTTTATGATTACATCCAACGCAGCACCATTTTACAAACAAAATGCGCTCATCGTAGGCAATACAATTTTTAAGAGCCTTGTTTTTCGACAAGTCCAACACTGCCAGCCAGGAAGGAACTTGCTGAGCTAGAGAACCCAGGTTTGCATAGATCTGTTTGCATATCCCACACTGATGCACTTTCTCTTCTTTGCATGATTATTTGTATTTATTTGCAAAGTCGGGCTCTGGCGGATTGAGGGGACTAGACCATTAGTGGGTCCAACGGCCAAGAAGGCAGTTTCTGCACGAGATGAAGAGGGAAGACAGGGGCAGATGGGGCTCGTCCGCCTGGGAAGGGAGGCTAAGAAGGAAAACTCTCATCCTAAACCTCCGCTGCCTTGTGGGACATCGTCAGGAGAAGAAAAGCCTAAGGAACAAACGCTACACAAATCCAGAATGATACGATACGATACAATAATCTTTACTGTCATTGTCCCATACAGAACAACGAAATTGAAAAAATGTACATCAGACATTCAAAAACCAACAAGCGTGCTATTCCAGCTATCCCAACCTGGTTAGCCCCCTAAAAACTCTGATACCCCATAATTAAATACAATATATTCCCATAGAGACTACCTTAACACTGTGTTTAAAACCAAAATTGCATTTGCGTAGAAACTGTTTCTCAGACGGCTAGTCCCAGTCTTTATAACCCTGTCCCTTCTTCCAGAAGGCAGAAGCTAAAAGAGATCATTTCCGGGGTGCGCACTATCCTGCGCTATCTCTGCAGCTTCCTTATGACACCTGGAAGTATAGATTTGATCCTAGGTGGGAAGAGTGCACCCAAGTATTCTCTCCGCAGTCTTTACAACCCTGGACAGCATAATAATAATAATAATAATAATAATAATAATAATAATAATAATAATTTATTATTTGTACCCCGCCCATCTGGCTGGGTTTCCCCAGCCACTCTGGGCGGCTTCCAACAGAGATGAAAAATACACTAAAATGTCACATATTAAAAACTTCCCTGAACAGGGCTGCCTTCAGATGTTTTCTGAATGTCAGGTAGTTGTCCATCGCCTTGACATCCGATGGGAGGGCATTCCACAGGGCGGGCGCCACCACCGAGAAGGCCCTCTGCCTGGTTCCCTGCAACTTGGCCTCTCGCAGTGAGGGAACCGCCAGAAGGCCCTCGGAGCTGGACCTCAGTGTCCGGGCAGACCGATGGGGGAGGAGACGCTCCTTCAGATATACTGGACCGAGGCCATTTAGGGCTTTAAAGGTCAGCACCAACACTTTGAATTGTGCTCGGAAACGTACTGGGAGCCAATGTAGGTCTTTCAAGACCGGTGTTATATGGTCTCGGCGGCCGCTCCCAGTCACCAGTCTAGCTGCCACATTCTGGATTAGTTGTAGTTTCCGGGTCACCTTCAAAGGTAGCCCCACGTAGAGCGCATTGCAGTAGTCCAAGCGGGAGATAACCAGAGCATGTACCACTCTGGCGAGACAGTCTGCAGGCAGATAGGGTCTCAGCCTACGTATCAGATGGAGCTGGTAAACAGCTGCCCTGGATACAGATTTGACCTGTGCCTCCATGGACAGCTGTGAGTCCAAAATGACTCCCAGGCTGCGCACCTGGTCCTTCAGGGGCACAGTTACCCCATTCAGGACCAGGGAATCCTCCACACCTGCCCGCCTCCTGTCCCCCAAAAACAGTACTTCTGTCTTGTCAGGATTCAACCTCAATCTGTTAGCCGCCATTGTTTTTCCCCTGGCCATGCAGCTCCCAAACCACACAGACAGACCATAAGTTAATACACTCTCCACAGGACAATGGTAAAATGCCATCAACAGGTCCTTTGAGAGTCCCTAAGACTGCTGGATGGCGCCTTGTATGCCTCCTTCCAGCAACTCCTGCACCAGGCTGGTGCCCAACATCTTGCTGTGCTTTCCTTTGGACCCCATCAGCCCAGGACCTCCAGACCCACAGCCCAGGCAGCAAAAACAAAGCGGGAGGCCGCAGCTACAAGTTACTGGCCTCTGCGGCCGCAGCAGACGCTGTGATTCCCCAGCAGTTTGGGTTTCCCTCCAGAGGCACACTCCATTGTCTCTCAAGGCAGACAGATGCCAGGAACATTTTATTCCACATCTTGTCTGTTATGTGCCTATTTCCATGTGGTGTTACAAAGTCAGAGCCTGTTGTATGTAGCCAGTCAGTAATTTGAACAGTAATAGTAACAATAATAAATGTTTCTGCATCCTCTGAGAAAGCAGCCACAGTGTGGGGTTTGGTTCTTCTTTCCAACAGATTGTCACCGAAGGGAAAGAATGCAGGGAAGCGGCTTCTGAATGTGATTTCCCCGAATACTGCAATGGGGTTTCCTCCAAATGCCCCCCGGATGTGTACAAGCAAAACGGGATGCCGTGCGGCACCAATGACATCTGCTATTCGGGGAAATGCTTCAATGCTCACCAGCAGTGTGAAGAGATCTTCGGCAAAGGCAAGGCTGGCATGATTTAATACAAAATAGCTAGCAACTTTGTGTTGTCCTGTATAGAGTGTCCCTAAATGTGCCTCTGAATAGGGGAGGGCAGATCTGAACTTTTCGGTTTCTCAGTTTTCCAATCTTCGGGTTTCCACATTTCCACTTCAGCTTGTGAATAATAATAATAATAATAATTGTTATTGTTATTATTATTTCCAGGTCCTCACAAAACTCAATCAGCATTTCAGAGCTACTTTCTCCTAATATAAATTTTTGCAAAGTAATTTCCCTTAGCATAATGCAATTTTGCATATTTTGGCTAATTTTTATGCACACTTTGCCAGAGCACATGCATTTTCTCCTCCTTGGTGGGAAAAGTGCATTGCAACCTCCAGAGAGGTGTGAGTTTTGATGGATGGTTGTGTTTCAGTTTGCCCCTCGTTTCGGAAAGTGTGATTTGGGCTGGTTCACATTTAAGGGCAAACTGGACTTTAAGGAACTTCTACCCCATCTCCACCTCTGTGATCAGGAATTTGTGAGCCTTCTCCTAGGAGGGACAAATGCTGTATCAATAAGGTTCCCTCTGGCACCCTCACACTGAATTTCTCGCTCGCGATTCTTTCCCTCTCATGCACAAATCAACAAATACTGAAACTGCCTGGGACCAGCCTTCCTGCGTTCCAGCTCCTTCAGCCGCTGGCTGAGCTGCTGCTATGACACAGATTGGGCACAAATTATTCTAGCTGCATGAAGGAAACCGCCACAGTAGAACTTTCAGCTAACTTAGCTATGCTTTTGGAAGGACCCTTAGGGTTTCTTAAATTGTTATGGATGGGAGAGAGACATTTTACCCAAGTCCTTAAAGGAATCTGGTTGTAACTTACCCAAATCATGCAAGTGGTATAGAACCCATATGCACCTCCTATGCACATGATGACCAATACTCTTCCATGTTAAAAAGGTGGTAAAGGGACCCCTGACCATTAGGTCCAGTCGTGGCCGACTCTGGGGTTGTGACACTCATCTCGCTTTACTGGCCGAGGGAGCCGGTGTACAGCTTCCGGGTCATGTGGCCAGCCGCTTCTGGCAAACCAGAGCAGCGCACGGAAATGCCGTTTACCTTCCCGCCGGAGTGGTACCTATTTATCTACTTGCACTGGTGTGCTTTCAAACTGCTAGGTTGGCAGGAGCAGGGACCGAGCAACAGGAGCTCACCCCGTCATGGGGATTCAAACCGACGGCCTTCTGATCGGCAAGCCCTTGGCTCAGTGGTTTAGACCATAGCACCACCCGCGTTGCCATATTTCAGAAGGTGAATGTTGTTGCTTTTTTCCTGCAAAATCTCAAAAGGTCTTGAGCTATTTTTAATGAAATTCACCCAAAAAAAACCCCTACACTTTCCGGCCAGATGCTGTTTGCGAGGTCCAAATATTGGCTATGTCTGGATGTATGGCAACCGTACGGTGGAGGCTATTGCCCAAGCAGGGTTGTTTGGGACTTCAATCTGAAGTTCAGGAGGTCAAACTGCAGTTATGTCCCAAATTTCAGTATCTTCAAGTCTGTTGATTTCAGTGGGTCTGCTTTTGGGTATCACTGTTTACCTGCTAGAGATGTGATGCGAAAGAAAAGAGGCCAACCATTTTAAGAGCTAGCCATTTAAATAAATTCAGATTATTTGGATGGGGTGGGGGGATGCCTTCCTTGTCTTATTTGTGAACGTGCACACACTTTGCTCCTGACAGATGCCCTCTTTCCCCCTCTTTTCTCTGCCTCCTCTTTCTCCCAAATCCGAAGGTGCAAAAAGTGCTCCGCTGAGTTGCTACAAAAAAGTCAACGTGAGAGGAGATCGGATTGGCAACTGCGGCAGGAATAAATTTGGGTACAAGAAATGCGAAGAAGAGTAGGTTCTGCCTGGGGGCAGGTGTCCAACCTGCTGGGTCCGATGCAAAGGGGGCGATTGATCAGTAGCATAGCGTGTGTTGCCAGTGCCCGGGGCGAGACAAGGATTGCGCCCCCTAACCTTCTTGGGGGCGTCACGTGTGAGGCAACAGGTAGACTTCACTGTGCCCCTGTGGCGGTCGCCTGCCATTCCCTGCGTTCGCCCTCTCAGCTCGGCAAGCTCCTGGCTGGTTCTCCTTGGTGGGCAGCTGCAGTTGTGGCAGATACGCATATAGCTTTAAGTTTATCAGAGTTTATTTTTTGAAAGATTCTTCTTTAGAAGTTCTTAGGTTTATCTGTTAGCTGCCTGGGTCCCTGTCAGGGAAAAAAGGAGGGGTATAAACAAATATATAGATATAAGAACTTTTTTTATTCCCTCTCAGATTTAATACAGTTAGCAAGAAAAAGGCATACTCATACATTTAAGTTATACAGCGTATGAAATAAGGGGTGGGGGGAGTTACTAGGAAGATCGTGCGTGGAAAATATTGGCTCCAAGTGCCCAGTGGTCTTAAATTAAGGCACAACTCCTCTAGGAAACTTCCTAGAGAAATCTAACTGTAGTTGCTTTTTGTTTTTTTGGAATTTCAAGTTTTTACTCAGTTTTAGGACCCAGATTTTTGGCAACAGATATATCCATCTTAAGGGGACTGGATTTTCCCACTTAAACCATGAAGATGGAACCATTCTTAAAATCAGTCATTAACCTTTAAAAACACATCGTCATCATTGACACTGGAGGCAGGAGGGGTATCTTGTTGGGCCTTGGTAAAAATAGCCAGCCTAAAGCTCCCTTTCCTTACGACGACTTTGAAAGTTCAGGGCCCCTTTCTCCTGGTACAGAGCCGCTGCTGTCCCTGAAGAGCTGATAAAAGTTCCCCATGCAGAATATCTAAATTAATGGTTCTTATTCGTCTGAGTAGCACCGAGTTAAAAACAAAAGAGGAATGTAAATGGGTAAAATTGATGGTAATTGCCGGCAGACAGGTTATAGCGAGTAACTGGAAAAATGCAGAAGAGCTAGGGGTGAACCAACGGAGGAAAAAACTGAATAATATTATAATTTTAGAATATCTAACTGTGAAGATGCACAGAATGAAAGGATTTAAGGTCAGTGAGAAAGGGGAGAATTGGTTTGAGAAGATATTGAACTATTTGGGTAGGTTTGAACAATTTGGGGCAATTAAAAGGTTAAAAGTTAAATAAACCTTGTGGATGGAGGAGTGTTAAGGTACATAGAATTGTACATATGGTTGATTTAAATATGTTATTATTGATTATGTATACCCAATGTATCAGCCACCGTTCACTGTTTGTGTTTTGGTTGTTGGTTAAAAGAAAAAAAAGTTCCCCATGCTTTGTCCTTAGTGAGATTAACAAGCCAGGTTGAATCTGGCCACCAGGCATCCCGGGACGGGCGCTCTGAGTGGAGAAGGAGCTGTATGTACTCTCTCTTTCCCTTCTCACTTTTCGTTGCAGAGATGTCCTTTGCGGAAGGATCCAGTGCATCAACATCAACAAAATCCCAAGATTTGCAGCCGAACAATCTGTAGTTCAGACTCCCACGGACAACCTATTGTGTTGGGGCATAGTTTCCCACAAAGGGGACGACATGCATGACGCTGGAGTGATAGCAGACGGATCAGTGTGTGGGGACAACAAGGTGACGTCAGTTACCTCTGAGCAGGGCTGAAGGGGCAAGTCCTGGAGGGTTTAGGGCAGTGGTTCTCACCCTGTGGGTCCCCAGATGTTGTTGGACTACAACTCCCATCATCCCTGAGCTCTGGCCTTGCTAGCTAGGGATGATGGGAGTTGTAGTCCAACAACCCACAGGTTGAGAACTGCTGGTTTAGTGGATGGCCATTTTAGAGGTCAGCATGCCTGGAGGCAAGATTGGCTACAGGGCTTCCGCAGATGGTTCTCAGCTGGGCGTGCTATGGCGTTTAGTCTTTTTACCTGGTTGCGCTGCCAGGAATCCGTGGCTTTCAAAAAATGCTGCCCTAATTATTATATATTGTCTTGGTTAAGAGTAGGCTAAACTCAATAAATAAGTATCCACCGAAGGGTTTCCCTTGAGTTCGCTAGATAATATGTTTAGAGATGGCCAGACTGTAATATTGTGGCTCTGCAAATCAACCTGTCGGCTGGGAGGCCAGCTGATAAGCCCCAGCTGTACCGTCTCCTTCCACCTGCCCATGCTCCGACGTAAATCAGCAACCCAGACTTCAGAAGCCAGGGCATGCTATTAGCAGAGTGTACTGCAGATACAGAATAGGCGTGAGGCTTGTGAAGTCATACTTCAACTACAGATTTATTAAACATAAATCAGAACAAAGAAACATGTCTCTCTCTCATGTCCTCTCAGAGAGAACAGCAAAAGCAAACGCTACACACAAACAGAAGTTCCCAGCATACTGTGCTGGAATGTAAACAGACACACAACAATCTCATGCCTGTTCCTTAAGGTGGAATGGAAATGTCAACACAACCATCTGACGCAGGATTCATCTGCTCAGCAGTTTTCTGGACGTCTGCAAAAGTTGAAGAAATCGGGCTTTCCTTCTGCCCATTAACACATTGATATATCCTTTTTCCTAGATATGCATAAAAAGAGAATGCGTTGACCTGAAAGTTCTGAATTATGATTGCAATTTCACAAGATGTAACAACCAGGGGGTAAGTATCATAGGAGCATAGAATCGAAGAGTTGGAAGGGACACCGAGGGTCATCTAGTCCAACCCCCTGCAAAGAAGGAATGCTGGCCACAGCTGTCCCTGGGTGGGCTCAAACCACCAACATTCCAACAACAACAACAACAATAATAATAATAATTTATTATTTATACACTGCCCATCTGGCTGGGCTTCCCCAGCCACTCTGGGTGGCTTCCAGCATAATATTATAATACAATAATTCATCAAATATTATAAGCTTCCCTAAACAGGGCTGCCGTCAGATGCCTTCTGAAATTCAAATCATTGATGATTTGCTTGACATCTGGTGGGTGCCACCACTGAGAAGGCCCTCTGCCTGGTTCCCTGTAACCTCACTTCACGCTGCGAGGAAACCGCCAGAAGGCCCTCGGAGCTGGACCTCAGTGTCTGGGCTGAATGATGGGGGTGGAGATGCTCCTTCAGGAATACTGAGGCCATTTAAGGCTTTCAAGGTCAGCACCAACACTTTGAATTGTGCTTGGAAACGTACTGGGAGCCATTGCAAGTCTCTCAGGACCGGTGTTATGTGGTCTTGGCGGCTGCCCCCAGTCACCCGTCCAGCTGCCGCATTCTGGATTAGTTGTAGTTTCCGGGTCACCTTCAAAGGTAGCCCCACGTAGAGCACATTGCAGTAGTCCAAGCGGGAGATAACCAGAGCATGCACCACTCTGGCAAGACAGTCCGCAGGCAGATAGGGTCTCAGCCTGCGTACCAGATGGAGCTGATAAACAGCTGTCCTCGACACAGAACTGACCTGCGCCTCCATGGGCAGCTGTGAGTCCAAAATGACTCCCAGGCTGCGCACCTGGTCCTTCAGGGGCAGAGTTACCCCATTCAGGACCAGGGAGTCCTCGGTCAACAGCCAGACACTCTGTCCCATTGCACCGCCTGAGATAGGATGCTGTGGAAGGTCTGTAGCCAAGTGGCAGAGCAGCTGCTTTGCAAGCAGAAGGTCCTGGGTTCCAATTCTCCAACGGCAAACCCAGGTAGAGCTGGGGAAGAGGCCCCCTGCCTGAAACCCCAGTGATCCCCATCGCTGTGGCAATACTGAGCTACCCAGCGGTCTGATTCAGGAGAAGGCAGTCTCCTGCGTCGGAGCTGTAGAACATGGAAAAGATCTTGGAAATAAATCCTTTGTTTGCTGCTCAAATGCCTGGTGTATTTCAGTTCTGCAACAGCAACAAGAATTGCCACTGCAGTTACGGATGGGCCCCTCCCTATTGTGCTGGCAAGGGATTTGGAGGAAGTCTGGACAGCGGTCCCGCTCCGGAACTATCGAGTGAGTATCTTCTTCCTGTGGTCCATCCCTGGGGACTGGCTGCAGCTCTTACCGCAGAGACGTTCGCACCTGTGCTGTTTCCCTGAACAGTCCAAGGAAATCTCTGGACCGCTGACACTTCTTGCATCAGATCCTTCCTAGATTCTTAAAGGAGTGGTTCCCAAACTTTCTCCAGAAGTCCTCCCTTTCTGCAAACTTTGCTGGATCCATTTGGCATCTCTTTAGCAAGCTGCAGTTCTCAGAATCGAAGGAAACAGATTCCTCTGATATATTTTTTTTGTCTAAAATGCTGATTTGTGGTTCCTAAAAAAATGTCCGTAGGTCAGTTGCAGCTTTGCCTGTGCACTGGAACAACACCCCCTTTTTTGCATTCAATTATATAAATTACATTACAGTTGGTGTCCCGCTGGATGTAACATGTTCCATCCATCTTGGGGCTTTTGAAATTCGTTGTCTCCATGAGACGCTCGCAGGTGATACAGTGGGCTCCTCTGCACTTTCGCTTGCCCCCAAGAACCCCCCCCCCAGCTTATTTTATTTGTTAGGCTTATATACCCCTCTTCATCCAAAGGTATCAGAGCAGTTCACAGAATAAAATACAAGATAAAGCACAAGTGAATTCAGCTTACCGCTGAATCAGAGCAAACGTCAATTGGGTTTTCTCCGGAATGGCATTTGCTGCAACTTAAGTACTAAAGAGGGCACAGGTGGCGCTGTGGTCTAAACCACTGAGCCTCTTGGGCTTGTCAATCAGAAGGTCAGCGCTTCGAATCCCCGCGACGGAGTGAGCTCCTGTTGCTCTGTCCCAGCTCCTGCCCACCTAGCAGTTCGAAAGCACAAAGTGCAAGTAGATAAATAGGTACTGCTCCGGCGGGAAGGTAAACGGCGTTTCCTTGCGCTGCTCTGGTTCGCCAGAAGTGGCTTAGTCCTGCTGGCCACATCACCTGGAAGCTGTACGCCGGCTCCCTCGGCCAATAAAGCGAGATGAGTGCCATAACCCCAGAGTCGTTCGCGACTGGACCTAATGGTCAGGGGTCCCTTTACCCTTTAAGTGCTAAAGAGGGCACGGGTGGCGCTGTGGTCCAAACCACTTAGCCTAGGACTTGCTGATCAGAAGGTCGGCGGTTTGAATCCCTGCGACAGGGTGAGCTCCCGTTGTTCTGTCCCTGCTCCTGCCAACCTAGCAGTTCCAAAGCACGTCAAAGTGCAAGTAGATAAATAGGGACCGCTCTGGCGGGAAGGTAAACAGCGTTTCCTTGCGCCGCTCTGGTTCTCCAGAAGCGGCTTTGTCATGCTGGCCACATAACCCAGAAAAACTGTGGACAAAAGTCGGCTCCCTCGGCCAGTAAAGCGAGATGAGCGCTACAACCCCAGAGTCGTCCACAACTGGACTTAACAGTCAGGGGTCCCTTTACCTTTACAAGTACTAAAGAGTGGGTTTTCCTGGAAGAAAGTGGAAGGGAAGAGGGATGAGCCCAGAGTTTGGAAGTACAAGAATGAGATCCAGGATGGCTGATGGCTTAAGATTTTGTGTGTGTGTGTGTGTGTGTGTGTGTAATATGTGTGTGTGTCCTTTAGCACTGAAGTGCAGAATATTAATTCCCTCTCTTCCTCTTTCTCTCAGACACTAGGAGGGTTGTAATGCTCAGCTCTATGCTTGGGACTGGCTTGCTTTTGCTGGCTACTGTTATAATGTTCAGGAACTCTATACAGACCTGGTAAGAAAAGTCTCCTCCATTCTTTCTCCATGGGATAAAAACATGTCTGTGGCACCAGTGTTAGAAACTCAGATATATAACATAGCCGCCAAATGGCGCCTTAAACCTGGGTTATGGTTGCCACAACAAACGTCTAGGTGCCTTTTTTCCAATGGGGTTTTGTTGTTATTATTAGTATTATTTTCATTTCTGTCCTGCCTTATATTTCAAAGAAGAAAAAAGCACAAAGCATCCAATAAAACAATCCAGAAAAAAAGCAAATTCCATCTTCAAGGAAAATATTTCAGACCCTTCTCTAAGTGACACTTTGCTTTCCCCACATTTACTTGCCTACTTAATTTATAGAAGTCATCTAGGAAGCCAGTGTGGAGTAATGGTTACAGTGTGGGGCTAGGATGTGGGAGATCAGGGTTCGAATCCCCACTCCATCATGAAGCTCACTGGAGACCATGGAGTCAGTCACCAGTCTCTTAACCAGCTCACAGGGTTGTTGCAGATATTAACTGAGGGGGGGGGAGGTGAACCCATGTACTCCTTGGAGGAAAATGTGGGATATAAATGCAATAAATAAACTCTCCTGCTTACCTGCATAAGAAAGCTGGAAGGGCTAGCCAGATGGAGATGTCAGTCCATCAGTGTAATGTCAGTGTAATAAACGAAAATCTGCCCTTATTCCCTTATTCCCTTATTCCTGCTTACCTGCATAAGAAAGCTGGAAGGGCTAGCCAGATGGAGATGTCATTCGCCAACCTGGTGTAATAAACAAAAATCTGCCCTTATTCCCTTATGGGGGGCACGAGAGCCCTTATAGAGTCCTTTGCAGGTTCTCCATCGGTTGGAGAAAATAACAGAGGCCAACCAGAGAATATTGAGAAGCAAAGCAGCTCGTAAGCCTGATCTTTATTGAGCTGTTGCAACAGGGTGCCCCCTTCACACACAGGAAAAGAGGAGGACCCAGAACCCAGGTGTGTCTGCCCTTATATAGACATTTTAAATTCCCTGCCCTGGAGTCCAAGACCAACCCTCCATATATCATACATACATCACAGAAGGGGTGTAGCTCCAGACCACCCCCCAGACACATCATACCTACATCCAAGAAAGGGCGGTCTACAACAGAGATCTGAGTGCGTTGTTTACCTCCTGTCTGGCAGGTTACCTGTTAATGCTTACAGTGCTACCTCGGGTTAAGTACTTAATTCGTTCCGGAGGTCCGTTCTTAACCTGAAACTGTTCTTAACCTGAAGCACCACTTTAGCTAATGGGGCCTCCTGCTGCCGCCGTAGCACGATTTCTGTTCTCATCCTGAAGCAAAGTTCTTAACCCGAGGTACTATTTCTGGGTTAGCAGTGTCTGTAACCTGAAGCGTATGTAACCCGAGGTACCACTGTACTTGATTGGATACCCTGGGGAGCCTGGCCAGTCTTTTGTAATGACAAATACTTAGTTCCTGAGCCAGGTCACAGGCTCAAACCCTATTCATACACAGACATACCCTTAAGACAGGATTTGTGAAGGAAAAGACAATGGGGAGGCTTTTCCATTTTCCTTGACCTTACAGAGAAATCATTTGGTCAGTTTGGGAGTCAAAATGGCTTCATGGCTGTTTTCCTGTGCTGCTTCAGACATGTGGTTTATATATTGATGTACGTGTTTGCTTGGTACATTTATGAACATTTATTATATATAGAAGACGTTAAATTTTTTATTTCACTGGCAACCGGAGCCCTCCACATGGTCGCAAAACACGCCTAGCACCAGGCTAATTTTGAACACTCCATGTTACTTGTTTTCAGTCTGATCAGCCTGCCACAGAATCTTCATCTCATGAGCATCTCTCAGAAGGGAGGCAAAATGTACAAACACTAATCTTCTTTGTAAAAACAGAGAAACCTGCCTTCTCTTCTTTTTCCGCAGACACTCATGCTTCTTCCTCAAACATGTTGCCTAGAAGCCACACATAAGCAAAGGGAAGCACTGAGCTCAGCATGTTTTTATACCAGTTGACACAATTCCTCCTAAGATGTTTTCAGCCAGGCAACACGGCTGGCGTCTTGGAGAAAAAGCCCTTTATAACAGCACACCTGGGCGAGAGAAGCCCTTTTAGTTTCAACCTCTGGCCTGAATGCTGACAGCCTGCCCATTCAACGCTTCTTGTTTCGCCACAACAGGTTTGGAAGACTAATCAGGGATAGAATATCTCCGAAACCGATCGATTCTGCTTCGGAAAGTACTGTAAGTTCCTGGAAGGTTCAAGAGCAGAAGGCCTTCTCGCTGGGCTTTCCATTTTCTTTTCTTTTCTTTTAGATATATAATGGAGCAGCATCTAAGCACTAGAGCATGGGTAGGCAAACTAAGACCCGGGGGCCGGATCTGGGCCAATTGCCTTTTAAATGCGGCCCGCAGAGGGTCCAGGAATCAGTGTGTTTTTACATGAGTAGAATGTGTCCTTTTATTGAAAATGCATCTTTGGGTTATTTGTGGGGCATAGGAATTGGTTCATTTCCCCACCCCCCAAAGTATAGTCTGCCCCCCCAAGGTCTGAGGGACAGTGGACCAGCCCCCTGCTGAAAAAGTTTGCTGACGCCTGCACTATTATTATTATTATTATTAATTTGTACCCCGCCCATCTGGCTGGGTTTCCCCAGCCATTCTGGGCGGCTTCCAACAAAGATTAAGAATACATTAAAATGTCACACATTAAAAACTTCCCTAAACAGGGCTGCCTTCAGATGTCTTCTAAAAGTTTGGTAGTTGTTTATTTCCTTGACATCTGGTGGGAGGGCGTTCCACAGGGTGGGCGCCACCACCGAGAAGGCCCTCTGCCTGGTTCCCTGTAACTTGGCTTCTCACAGGGAGGGAACCACCATAAGGCCCTCGGCTTTGGACCTCACTAGAGCAATACTCTCCTCTCCTGTGGTTTCCAGCAAGTGGTGTTCAGAAGCATAGCTGTGTCGGACTGTGGAGGCAGAGTAGAGCCCCTGTGACTAGGAGCCATTGGTAGCCCTCACCTCCTCCATGAATTTGCCTAATCCTCTTTTAAAACCACACCATGACTGCATGCTGGTTGCTGCCATGCGCTGTTAAATGGGGGTCACAAATGCTGCCCCCAAAGTGACTGGATAGGATGGCACCCTGTCACTTGCCCAGGCACATACCTACCCCCTTCCCCCTCCTTGCCATACAGTGCTCACCTAAGGCAAAAAATATCCCCCAAATGGGTTTAGCAGTCTTTTTTTGCTGTAGGGTGTCCATGTGAACAATGGGACATGGTCACATCCTGTTGCTTCCCAGGGGGCATTCCCAGCCCCATTTTCTCTGGGTGCAGCCAGAGCAAGTGACAATTGCGTTTTTCCAGGTCTCCTGGTATGTAAAATGTTAAAATCTTAAGCTTATGATGATTATTAAGCTGCACATTAAATGCAGAAATGGGGTGCAGTGAATTAAGCTATGGGGATATGTGGAAAGGGGATGGAGCGAAGGGCTTGGGCCACACTTCCCTTTGCTTTTTCCAGGCAGAGTTCACGATTCAAAGCTCTGTGGCCAGGCACCCTTTCTCCCCACAAAAACCAGTGCTTTAAAGCTGAATCGGAGCAAACCTCCACCTGCGGAAAACCCGAATCGACTTTTGCTCTGATTCAGCTTTAAAGAGTGATGTTCTACGAGGGAAGTACAGGGCCAAAATGAAAAACATATGTGTGAATAAGCCCTTCCAGCGTCTCTCAAACTCAGGGCCTCAGCTGTTGCAGGACTACAACTCCCATCATCCCTGACCACTCGTCCTGTTGACTAGGGGTGATGGAAGTTGTAGTCCAGCAGCAGCCGGAGACCCGAGTTTGAGAGACACAGCATCCATCCATCATTACCCTGGAGGTCAGGTACCCCCCCCCCCGCCCCGCTTCCCAGATCACTACATTCAGGCACATCTGGGCAAACAATGGCTTAAGAACGTAAGAAGCACCAGCTGGATCAGGCCAAGGGCCCAATTGGTTCAGCTTCCTGTTCGCACGGCTTGCATCACTTTGCAGAGTCGAATCACTGCAGGTCTGGCATGTGGTTTTCAGTCCCTTGTATGGGTCTGCTGGGGGGGGGAGCGGTCTGTATCCCATAAATCTAGTTAAAACTACATCTGAGCTGAAGGATTACCTAGCCTATACTAGGGGCGAAATGGGGAGTTGTGGGGTGTGACATCACACATGATTTTCTTTTTTTTTTTAATAAAGATTTTTATTGAGTTTTAGAAAAGACAACAAGCATGAGAAAAAAACAAAACACAAAAATACAAAATTATAAAATACATAAGAAAAAAGAAAAATAGTTTCAAAAAAGAAAAGAAAAAACACATTTTAAGAAAAAAGAAAAAAAACACAAAAATCCCTCTTTTTACTTCTCATCTTTGATTCACTTATTTTCTTGACTTCCTCACATCTCCCTTTTTTGTATCCCTGTTAAAAATTAGTTCAGCAAATTCCTATCCAATTTATTAGTCTAATTATCCATCCCATCTTATTTTTAACCTCATTGCTAGAACCCCTTCAGTTCATTTCAATGCCATTAACATTCAAAAATTTTACAATATTTCTGTAAATAAATCTGGCTGCGACATCTGTCACCCCATTGATCGCCAGGGTTGATTCGGCTGATCTGGATGGCTAGGCGGGTGTCCCCTTCCTCCCTCACCGCTCCATGTGCGCTCGGTGGAAGAGGATGACCATCCCAGATAGGAGGAGTGTACCGTTCTTCGGTCAAGGGTATATGATAGCTGCGCTCCCCTGCTAGAACCTCCAAACCAGCTCAAGGACATCACACATGATTTCATGCCTGCTTTACTCATTCCAGGAGCAGCTCAGCGATGAAGAGGAACAGAGCGACTGACACACCATCCCTCTGTAACCTTGCAGAGGACGCTGCCCAGGTCAGTTCCCAGGAAGGAACCAAGGGGGAAGGGGGGGAGGGGGCCACGGGGACTTCTGCATACCCTGCAAATTGTGGCTTGCATCGGAAGGTCAGGCAAATTTCAGGGCCTCGTAAGGTAAAGGACCCCTGGACGGTTAAGTCCAGTCAAAGGTGACTACAGTGGTACCTCGAGTTAAGAACTTAATTCGTTCTGGAGGTCTGTTCTTAACCTGAAGCACCACTTTAGCTAATGGGGCCTCCCGCTGCTGCTGCCACGCAATTTCTGTTCTCATCCTGAAGCGAAGTTCTTAACCCGAGGTAATATTTCTGGGTTAGTGGCGTCTTTAACCTGAAGCATCTGTAACCTGAAGCGTATGTAACCTGAGGTACCACTGTATGGGGTTGCGGCGCTCATCTCGCTTTCAGGCCGAGGGAGCCGGCGTTTGTCCACAGACAGCTTTCCAGGTCATGTGGCCAGCAGGACTAAGCCGCTTCTGGCACAATGGGAAACCGTGACGGAAACCAGAGCGCATGGAATCAATGTTTACCTTCCCTCCAGAGCGGTACCTGTTTATCTACTTGCACTGGCGTGCTTTCGAACTGCTAGGCTGTCAGGAGCAGGGGCAGAGCAACAGGAGCTCACCCCGTCGCGGGGATTTGAACCGCCGACCTTCCGATCAGCAAGCCCAAGAGGCTCAGTGGTTTAGACCACAGCGCCACCCAGGGCCTCGTATACAAAGGACAGGAGGATTAGCATCTCTCCCCATCCCTGTCCATAACCCCTTCACTTGCCAGTCCCTTGCAGGCCCCATGAGAAAGGTTAAAAGGTTTTCTGTCTGGCAAATTATCTAGGGTGCTTCTCTTCAAGGAGAGACATGCTGCGGTAGTTTTGCAAGCTCCTGAGTTCTCCGGAACTCTCGATTGGGCAAGATGTTGCACAAAGCCAGGGGGGTGCAGGGGGGGGGGGGTTGTCTGTGCATGTAAAAAAACCTGGATGTTGTAGCCATGAGGTGGGCTTGTAGACTCAGCTCCAAGGTGGAGATTGTAAGCTAAGCCCCTCTCAGGAGCCGAGATTATCAGGTTGCACGCCTGGGATTCTGGGATAAAAGAACCTTCCACCTTCAAGTGTCTGGCTTGTAAACCAGAACTGTCTCAAACTGTAAAGGAAACTCGGAGCTTCCCAAGGCAGGCAAAGAGCAGATTTAAAGAGAAACACGGCGGTCTTTAACTCAGCAAAACCAGGGACTGATTTTGTAGGCAGAACTAGGCAAAAAGAGTCAATGGAAGCCAAACTGTACAGTATTACCTATTGGTTGGAAGGGATGCAACACTTAAAAAAACAAACTGCAAAGTCCATCTTTCTGTGGTTGCCAACAAAGAACCGGCCGACAGAGAATTTGCTGGCATCTGTCCGTCTTGGGAGACAGTGGAGAAGTGCTCCTTTGGGGGTGAAGGCAAACTGTTGGACACCTGCAGCACCTGCTGTGGCTGTAGAGACCGATAGGGGAGAGAGATGTTTTGTTGCAGCTGGGGCAGAGAAAGGCATCCGGTTGTGCTGCTGCAGATGCACCCGGGTGTTTCTCCTCTTTCCTCTCCTCCCAGAGGTCATTCCTCCTCTGGTCACTGCTACAGATGCACTACCTGACTGTCTCCAGGCACTGCAGTCGTCCGCAAGGGATTCCCACACGGCGGGGACGGTGTTGCCACCCTTCGTGTAACCTCTGCAGACATCTTTGCAAACAAAGATGCGCTCCCAAAAGCCCACATTCCCAGCACTTCTGTCTCTGTGACTGCTACACTGGCTTGCTCACGTCCACAGAATGGAAGACAGCAGGATACCCACGGATGTGCCTGCACCTGGCTTCAGGTACCAGGCCCATGGGCAGGCCAAGGCAGTGGCGTAGCGTGGGGGTGCAGGGGGGGGCCTGCTGCACCGGCCGCAACATCTGGGGGTTAGGGTTAGGGGTAGGATTAGGGGGCGCAAATCCACGGGTTAGGGGGCGCAAATTACTTGCCTTGCCCCAGGTGCTGACAACCCACGCTACGCCACTGGGCCAAGGATGTCTGCAAATGAGACATGAATATTGCCAAAAAGGGTTAGGTAAAGGTAAAGGGACCCCTGACCATTAGGTCCAGTCGTGGCCGACTCTGGGGTTGTGGCGCTCATCTTGCTTTACTGCCCGAGGGAGCCGGCCTACAACTTCTGGGTCATGTGGCCAGCATGACTAAGCCACTTCTGGCGAACCAGAGCAGCGCACGGAAACGCTGTTTACCTTCCCGCCGGAGTGGTACCTATTTATCTACTTGCACTTGGACGTGCTTTCGAACTGCTAGGTTGGCAGGAGCAGGGACCGAGCAACTGGAGCTCACCCCATGGCGGGGATTCGAACCGCTGACCTTCTGATCGGCCAGCCCTAGGCTCTGTGGTTTAACCCACAGCGCCACCCACGTCCCCAACAAGAGTTAGATATGCTTTGTTGTTGTTGTAAAGAACTCGGAACTCCCCTGTGACAGAAAGCCACCTAGTCCAGGATAACCCCTCCTTTCTCATCTTTTAGGGGTCAACGGAGAGCCAACAATCAACCGAGGGCATGTTGCTCTGCTGCGGACTTGAGTCTGGCTAACTCGTGCAGCAGAAGACATTTCTCATACCTGAAGATTGCGGAGGAGCTTGTGGTGGAGAAGGGAGGGCGCTCCCTCTGCCTGCTGCTTTCCCGGCTGCTCACCCAGCATCCTCTTCCGCTACTGAATCTCTTGTTTCTTTGCCCAATCTCATCATTTGCCTTTGAACAAAGTGTTCCCTCTTCCAATGCTGTATATATTTGTCACTGGTCTGCTCCAGGCACAAATTGACACTTCAGTTCTGAGAAATAAATCACACATCCACCTCGCTCGAGTGCCCCGCATGTCTGTTTTCTTCTAACGTTAAATTTAACTTTCCTTTTGGATATTTTGGCTTCTCGCTATGGTCTTATATCACTCCAAAGTGGCCTTCTTGAAGCATGAAGGCTGCGGCAACAAGGTCCTTTCGCAACACTCCTCCCCAGAGCTTAAGTCTGGCTCCTCGGTCTACCGACCCGCATCTGCCCCACAAGCTGCCCACTAGGCTTGCAACTTTTAACAACCTCGTGTTCCTGTAGCTTAGCTAGATGAACTTTTGCCTAAAAAACAAAGGAATGAACTGTCATTTCCAAATCTCTTGGAAAAAGCTCACTGCGAAATCAATCGGTGTTTGTATATGTAACTGTACAACGTGTTGTGTAATATGCAGAGTGTGTCTTATAATACAGGAAAAATAGAGCTGGCAAATTCTCTAATACTCGCACAATGTTTTGTACATTGTTGCTTAGAATAAACCGAGGTTGCAGTTGGCCTTTGCTTCTGCTGCAATAAAATTTGCTTTGATTGTGTGATGCAGCAATTCTCCAATACAGTTTTAGGAAGTTCCAGACAGATGTAAAAGTTCTAAACAGATCCATTAAGTTTTTGGTTTTTTTACAGTGCTTATACTTATGAGTAGTAATGTTACCTATATGGTGATTCCAACTTTTCATTTTGGGGTGCCCTTTTTTCACAACTGAGAGGAATCAGTCCCCTTTTAAGCATAAGTTTATCCCTTTATAATACAGGAAATCATCTTTTTTGGGGGGGGGGTCAAAAGGTTCTAACCCTACTGCTCAAAGGTCACTCTTTGTTTTCCCAGGCCCTGAGAATTGCCAGGAAAGTGACCTGGTTCTAGGCTTCTGGCTGAGTCCCGGACACAAAGACCCCATGCCCCAACCCTATGCTGGAAGGCAGGACCAAATAGATGTGTGTCATTTATTTCAAATGGTGTCTTTAAAGCCCCAAACAGCTTAGGAGCTGCCCACCTTATATCATCTATTTTTCTCTGCTTGCTCCATCCAGTATCTGAGGCCTGGCTCCAGGTGAGAGGGACGGCAGGCAATGATAAGCAACAGGGTCTTCTCGGTGATGGCGCCTGCCTTGTGCAATGCCCTTCCGCATGAAACCCATCGCCAGGCATTTGGTTGTTTAAGAAAGACCTCTAGAGGAGTGTTTTCTGCTCCTTCGTCTGTTTTCGCTCTCCCTCTCTTTCTAAACCGCTGCTTTATGAACTGCTGTTTCCATTTGCTTAATTGATTTCTGGGCTTGCTACGTTAACCAAGGTTTCACACCATTACTTTTTATGTACCGCAGACATTTTATATATTATTTCGTCGTTTTACTGCTTCAGACGGATTTGAAAAATAGGCAGGGTATACATTCAGATCACGGTGGTGCAAAGCCTACGAAGAGACAAACCCTGTTCCCAAGCGCCACTTGAAGCAGAACCCAAGGAAAGAATCATAGAATTCGGAGGGACCCTGAGGGTCATCTAGCCCAACCCACTGCCATGCAGGATTTATTTTTTTTTTGCCCAATGTGCTCGAACCCATGACCTTGAGATCAAGAGTCTCATGCTTTGCCAACTGAGCTATGCCACAGAAGAGGAAGAAGAAAGCTGGTTTAGCTGGTACACGAGTGCATCTTTGCCCTTTCCCCCATGCACAAAGAACCGTTGAATTGTAGAGCTGGAAGGGACCCTGACGGTCATCTAGACCAACCCCTAACATTGCACCTGCTCCCTCTTGCTCCATTTTTGTTCTAATTGCTGTCGAGTGGCTGCAATGGCGGGGAGAAAAGGGGCAGGGGGGCAGGTGGGGAGAGATGCTGGGTCAGGGAAGGACTGCAGACACTTCGGGACAGTCCCCCATGAGCATTTGGAGGGGGCACCAGGTTGGCAAACAACTGAGTCACATCAGGCACATTCTTTCACCTTTGGTGGACGTGCCCAAGGATTAAGACTTTCTGGGAGATGGTCTACAGTGAAATGAAAAAGGTATTTAAATATACTTTTTTGAAGAAACCAGAGGCCTTTCTCCTGGGCATGGTCGGCCAATTGGTGTCAAAGAAGGATAGAACTTCCTTTATGTATGCAACAACAGCAGCAAGAATACTCATCGCGAAGTACTGGAAGACACAAGATTTACCCACCCGGGAAGAATGGCAGATGAAGGTGATGGAATTGGCAGAAATGACTGGCAGAATCCGAGACCAGGGAGAAGAGTTGGTGGAAGAAGATTGGAAGAAATTTAAAGATTATCTACAGAAATATTGTAAAATTAAGGAATGTTAGAAAGATGTTGGAACGAAGTTACATGGCTTTGCAGAAACGTTATAAAGAATTAAGTATACAGTGGTGCCCCGCAAGACGAACGCCTCGCAAGACGGAAAACCCGCTAGACGAAAGGGTTTTCCGTTTTGGAGGCGCCTCGCAAAACGAATTTCCCTATGGGCTTGGTTCGCAAGACGAAAATGTCTTGCGAGTTCCTGCGGGTTTTTCCCCCCTCCTCCCCTTTTTCTAAGCTGCTAAGCCGCTTATCAGCTGATCCGATAAGCCGCTAAAAGCCACTAAGCCACTAATAGCGCTAATCCGCTAAGCCGTCAATGGGTTTGCTTCGCAAGATGAAAGAACCGCTAGACGAAGAGACTCGCGGAACGGATTATTTTCGTCTTGCGAGGCACCACTGTAATAGATTGTAATTGGATTAAAGGAAAAAAATAATGTTAGAATTTGTTAAGTTAATGATAGGATAGAAATTTGAGGAAGATGGAAAGGATTTGCTGAAACAATTAATCAAAGTGGAATACAAAAAAAAGGGAGGTGTGAGGAGGTCGCTGAAACAAGTAAAAGAAAGTTAATAATATTGAAAGTATTGGTTGTGTTTCTTTTTTCTTTTTTAAATTGTTTTTGTTTTATTTTTGTTATGTATATGTAATATTTTTGTCTTTGTATTGTATTGTATGGTTTTGTTATATTTAATTCTTTTTCTTTTTTCTTTCTGTAACTTTCAAAACTTTAATAAATATTATTTTAAAAAAACAAAAACTGAGTCACACCAGTAGGTATAAAGTCAATCTCTCGACTGCATCTACCTTGCAGGGTTGTTGTGCAAAAGACACCTGAACGCAATACTGATGAATCATTAGTCCAGCATCTTGTTCTCACAGTGTGGAAGGTGTGCAAATTTAATAAATGAAATAATAATTGTGGGAAGAGACTGATCTCAGCTGCCCTTTCCCTGCTTGGGATTCCCAGCAGCCAGAAGCACTGCCGCAGATCACAGCCGCCCTGGCGAGGAGCCACCGAATGGCCGCCTCCTCCTCCAAGAATTTGCCCCTCTTAACGTCTCCCAAGCTAAGAAGGTCCGTATAGTTAAAGCTCTGGTTTTCCCAGTAGTGATGTATGGAAGTGAGAGCTGGACAGTTAAGAAGGCTGATCGCCAAAGAGTTGATGCTTTTGAATTCTGGTGCTGGAGGAGACTCTTGAGAGTCCCATGGATTGCAAGAAGATCAAACCTCTCCATTCTGAAGGAAATCAGCCCTGAGTGCTCACTAGAAGGACAGATCCTGAAGCTGAGGCTCCAAGACTTTGGCCACCTCATGAGAAGAGAAGACTCCCTGGAAAAGACCCTGATGTTGGGAAAGATGGAGGGCCGAAGGAGAAGGGGACGACAGAAGATGAGATGGTTGGACAGTGTTCTAGAAGATATGAACATTAGTTTGACCAAAGTGCGGGAGGCAGTGGAAGACAGGAGTGCCTGGCGTGCTCTGGTCCAGGGGGTCACGAAGAGGCGGACACGACTAAACAACAACAACGTCACCCATGGTGGGCACCATCACTTGGCACTTTCCCTTTGTTAACGGAGAAAATTGAGGGCTCCCTTGGACAAAAAACAAGGACCCCAGCCAGGAATACCAAAGCAAAACAGCAGCCAGTTGGCTTGGTCTATCTTGAAGACTGTCGCGACAGGACTCCCACCTGCCACAAGGTGGAACAAGATGGAAAAGGTAAAGGTAAAGGTACCCCTGCCCGTACGGGCCAGTCTTGACAGACTCTGGGGTTGTGCGCCCATCTCACTCAAGAGGCCAGGGGCCAGCGCTGTCCGGAGACACTTCCGGGTCACGTGGCCAGCGTGACATCGCTGCTCTGGCGAGCCAGAGTCGCACACGGAAACGCCGTTTACCTTCCCGCTGGTAAGCGGTCCCTATTTATCTACTTGCACCCGGAGGTGCTTTTGAACTGCTAGGTTGGCAGGCGCTGGGACCGAGCAGCGGGAGCGCACCCCGCCGCAGGGATTCGAACCGCCAACCTTTCGATCGGCAAGCCCTAGGCGCTGAGGCTTTAACCCACAGCGCCACCTGCGTCCCTGGAACAAGATGGAAGCCCCGAACAAAAGAAGACCCCAAACTTTTATTAGCTGCTCATCCCCATGTTACACCCCCCAAACATCACTAACAGGGGCGCCGACTTATAAAAAATATTGGGGGGGGGGCCCATACCGACTTATAAAAAATATTGGGGGGGCCCAAGACCTCCAAACCGCTGCTGCTGGGGGAACGAAAGGGGCGAGCCCCGGGCTGCCCCGACCTTAAGTGAACCTGTGAAGGCCCGCCCTTTGCGGCAGCCGATTGGCTGCCGCCGTGGGCGGTGAATATTAATGAGCTAGGGGGAATCCCCGCTTCTCGCTGGGCTGACGCCAGCCCCTCGAGATTGTTGATGGGTCGAGAGCCCGCAACCCCACCCCCTCTCTAGATCGCGAGTGGCTTTGTTTTTCTTAAATTATTGGGGGGGCAGAGCCCCCCCAAATGAATTTTTGAGGGGGCTCGGGCCCCCTCAGGCCCCATGGAGTCGGCGCCTATGATCACTAATACATCCCGGTTACATCATGAAAGGGGAGGTTTGGTGGCAGGAATCTGAGCATCCTGGACCCTGCCCCATGGTTCCCCTTGCCTTCCACCAAACACTCATCAAGTGTAAGGAAAGAGATATTTTCATTTCCCTGTTTCCCAGCCAAGTCAATCACACCCTTTTGTCTTCATCTGGGTTTGTTATTTCTGGAATGGCTACCTGTCTGGCACTCAGGTATCAGGATGCCAGGAATTATCACTCAGGCAGAGGGGCTGCTGAGTAGCTGAGCTCACATGTCTATATGCATTTCTGAAGTTTTCCCAGTGAGCCAGTACAGAGATACATTGATCAGTGAATTCTTACATTTGGTATTCTGCAGCAGAGGCCCTTTGAATAGATAGGAAGAAACTGTGATGAAGAGTTTTGTGAGGACAAACCACAAAAGTCACAAAAGTGATTGTGCTGATTTTGGTAGTGGGCTGCATGTGCATGAAATCTGCTGGAGGGGCAACCCCCCCCCAACCTATACATAAATTCCTGCAACAATACCCATCTGATTGCTCTGGGAGCCTTTTCGCTGTGCTGCATTTTAGCTGTGCAGAATTTGCATCAGATTCTTTTATTCCTCCTCTAACACCCCCCCCCCCCCCCCCGCTTATCAGATCTTCTGGCTAGCTTAATTTTAAATGCTGTTGTTATCATGGTGTAGATTCTAGGGCCCCTTCTTGGTAGTTGTGGACAGCCCTCTTCACTATCCAATCCTCTTTTAAAACCATCTCGGCTTGGTGGCCTCCTGTGGCAGAGAGTTCCATAGTTTAACTATGCACTGCATGAAGAAGTAACCTTCTTTTCTGCATCCTGAATCTTCCTTGGATGTTCATGAATAGATAGGAAGAAACTGTGATGAAGTGTTTTGTGGGGACAAATCACAAAAGTCACAAAAGTGATGGTGCTGATTTTGGTAGTGGGCTGCATGTGCATGGTATCTGCTGGAGGGGCAACCCCCCCCCCACCTATACATAAAATCCTGCAACACCTTGAACCCAGGACCCCGAGGAAAGCCAAAGGCCCACCCAGCCCACCGAGAGCCAGTGTGGAGCAGCGGTTCTGGGAAAGACCTGGGTTCGAATCCCCCCAGGAGGCGAGACCTGGGGGTCCAGTCGCCGCCTCTCTGCCTAGCCTACCTTGCAGGGTTGTTGTGATGGATGAAATAGGGCGGGGGAGGGAGAGTCACGCGAGCCCCCCGCCCCCCGGATTCCCCAAAGGCCACGAGACCCGCGGGGCCCCCAGAGGACAGCGCGGAGGTCCCGCCTGGGGCGAGCGGCTCCTCCGCTCGCAGCTGGCCGGGAGGGGAGGGGCTTTCTCCGAGCGAGGCCCCGCCCACCCGGCGATTGGAGGAAAGCGGGCGGACACGTGGAGGAGGCCGGTTCACGTGACGGGGCGCTCCCACGTGACGGGCCGCCCTGGCTCCGCGCCGATTGCAAGTTTTGGGAGGAAAGGAGGATGGAGGGAGAAGGAGAACAGGAAGAAGAGGGAGAGGAGGAGTGGCTGCTGGAGTCCTTGAGATTGTGAGTCAGCGGGGGGGGGAGGGGGGAGAGAAAGGGGAGGGAGAGGGAGGGGAGATCGGAGAGGAGATGGGGGAGAAAAAGAGGGGATGGGAGAGATGCAGGGGAAAGAGAGGAGAGGGGGGAGGGGGGAAGAGGAGGGAGAAGGAAAGAGAAAGGGGAGGGGAGGGGGGAGAGGGAGGGGAAAGAGAGGAGAGGGAGGGGAGGGGGGAAGAGGAGGGAGAAGGAAATAGAAAGGGGAGGGGAGGGGAGAGGGAGGGGAAAGAGAGGAGAGGGAGGGGAGGGGGGAAGAGGAGGGAGAAGGAAAGAGAAAGGGGAGGGGAGGGGGAGGGGGAGAGGGAGGGGAAAGAGAGGAGAGGGAGGGGAGGGGGGAAGAGGAGGGAGAAGGAAAGAGAAAGGGGAGGGGAGGGGGAGAGGGAGAGGGAGGGGAAAGAGAGGAGAGGGAGGGGAGGGAGGAAGAGGAGGGAGAAGGAAAGAGAAAGGGGAGGGGAGGGGAGAGAGGGAGGGGAAAGAGAGGAGAGGGAGGGGAGGGGGGAAGAGGAGGGAGAAGGAAAGAGAAAGGGGAGGGGAGGGGTAGGGGAGGGGGAAGAGGAGGGAGAAGGAAAGAGAAAGGGGAGGGGAGGGGGAGAGGGAGGGGAAAGAGAGGAGAGGGAGGGGAGGGGGGAAGAGGAGGGAGAAGGAAAGAGAAAGGGGAGGGGGAGAGGGAGGGGAAAGAGAAGAGAGGAGAGGGGGGGCGGGGGGAAGAGGAGGGAGAAGGAAAGAGAAAGGGAGGGGAGGGAGGAGGGGAGGGGGGAGAAGAAGAGGGGAGAGGGAGAGAGGGAGGGGGAAGAGGGGAGAGGGAGGGGAGGGGGGAAGAGAAAGGGAGAGGAGATTGGGAGGGGAGAAGAGGTGGGTCCTGCTTTGGGCTCCCACTTTGCCTCCGTGGCCACTGGGGGGGAGGGGGGAGCAAGGGCTGCTCTGCCCCTTTGAGCCATCCCAGCCACTCAGTGTCCATCTGTCTGTCCATCCATCCATTCATTGCATTTCTCTCCCACTTCTCTTTTCCCGTGTTTCCAGGTACAACGATCTCTACCTGTTTGAGCTTCACGATCCCACCAGAGTCATTGAGTGGACGGGAGAAAAAAGTGAGTTTTTGTTTTCTTTCTCTTTGGCATTTTTTTGCTTCCACTTTTTGCTTTGTTTTCTACGAATTCGGATTCCTAGTAATTTGACCAATTACCAGCTTCAGGGGTCCTTTACCTTTAGCTTCTACCAGCTTCTGACAGTTGGGCACGATGCCCCATATTTTTCTTGATGCCCCATATTTTTTTTAAAAAAAAACTTAATGTTTTAAAAAGGAACAATGTTGGTCTGATTTTTTTAGGTATTTGTGTGGCGGGGTATGAAAATGGAAGAAGGAATGAAATCCTTCAGCTTCTGCTGCCTCAGAGGCTTTACGCAAAGGAGAACCAGGTAATGTTAATGATAATACTTTGGAGATTCCCCTCCCCATTTGGGCTCACACCCCAACTTCAGAAGAGATAGACGTTTGTGCAAATGCTCTCCTGCGTCTCTTTTCTGCTGAGGCCCAGGCTGCAGGGTGGTTTTCGGGTGGAACCCTTTATTTATTTATTTATTTATTATTATTTTTGAATAAATTTTTATTAGGATTTTTTTAAAGGTTACAGAAAAAAAAATAGGTCAAAAACAGAACAATCAAAAAAGAAAAAGAGAAAACAATACATAAGGAACAAACATAATCCAATAACAGAAAAACAACAACAACAAGTCAAACCTTTACATCACTTACTTTCATTCGCTTACTTCCTTGACCTCCTCACACCTCCCATTTTTGTATTCTAATTCAGTTAGATATTTCAGCAAATCCTTTCCAACTTTGTTTTAATCTTAATAATTTATCTTAATATACTGTACTCCTTAATTTATTTATTTTTAAACAGGGCTTATGTCCAGAAAGAGATTTCAAGGTTGAACATGGTGGATTTTCCGATCACCCAGTGTACATGCTGAAGCACGTGCCAAAGACTAGGTCAGTGGTGCTAAAAGGACTTGACCTCTCGGTTGCTGGTTAATACAGTGGTGCCCCGCAAGACGAACGCCTCGCAAGACGGAAAACCCGCTAGACGAAAGGGTTTTCCGTTTTGGAGGCGCTTCGCAAAATGAATTTCCCTATGGGCTTGCTTCGCAAGACGAAAATGTCTTGCGAGTTCCTGCGGGGGTTTTTCCCTTTCCCCCCCCTTTTCCTAAGCCGCTAAGCCTCTTATCAGCTGATCCGCTGATAAGCCGCTTAACAGCTGATCGCTAAAAGCTGCTAAACCGCTAATAGCGCTAATCCGCTAAGCTGTCAATGGGCTTGCTTCGCAAGACGAAAAAACCACTATACGAAGAGCCTCACGGAACGGATTAATTTCGTCTTGCGAGGCACCACTGTATATAAATTTTATTAAGGTTTATAGAGAAAAATACAGAACTTAATATCCTTTCCTTTTCTTAAAGGAATATTATCTAGATACAATAAAAACACAAAAAGCCGGGGGGGGGGGTTAGAAATAAAGAGAACAAAAATAGGTTAAAAGAGAAAGAAAAATAAGATTAAGAAAATCCTTATTTTCTGATTGCTGGTTATCTAGATGTGCAAAGCCTGCCTAGAGCATTCGGTACAGAAGTGGTACCTAAATTACCGTATGTTTTCGTGTATAACACGCCCCCATGTATAAGACTCAAAATAGAGAAAATTGGGGGGGGGGAGAGATTGCACAGAGTTGTTGAGCTTTCTTTGGGAGAGATTGCTAGAGTTGTTGAGCTTTTTTGGGGGGGGGGGTTGCCAAAAATCCCTCTCCCGCAGGACCGCAACAGCCAATCACACACACATCGGCAAACCCACCAATCATCTGCAGGCTCACAAAACGTAATCGCCAATCGCCCACCCAATTGCCACAGTAGCCAATAACCAGCGGACCTATTTTGCCCATACCTCCTACCCCAGGAAGTTCCCAGAGCTGAGCTAATTGTTCTCCAAGGGAAGCCTAATCCCATCACCAGACCTGCCAGGGGGTCCAGACATGCAAAGGAAGTTCTATTGGACTTTGGGTGGTGGGACTTCAGAGGTGTTTGCCTATGCTCATCTTATACCTGAGTCTTGCCCTGCCATGTCTGCTTATGCTAATCTTGTACCAAGGACTTGTCTGGACATCTCTGCCAAAGTTAAACTAGTGTAACCCCTGTCTGGAGAGTGCAAAATATGGTCTGAAGCTCAACATCAAAAAAACGAAGATCATGGCTACTGGTCCCATCACCTCCTGGCAAATAGAAGGGGAAGAAATGGAGGCAGTGAGAGATTTTACTTTCTTGGGCTCCATGATCACTGCAGATGGTGACAGCAGCCACGAAATTAAAAGACGCCTGCTTCTTGGGAGAAGGGCAATGACAGGCCTAGACAGCATCTTGAGAAGTAGAGACATCACCTTGCCAACAAAGGTCAGTATAGTTAAAGCTATGGTTTTTCCAGTAGTGATGTATGGAAGTGAGAGCTGGACCATAAAGAAGGCTGATCGCCGAAGAATTGATGCTTTTGAATTCTGGTGCTGGAGGAGACTCTTGAGAGTCCCATGGACTGCAAGAAGATCAAACCTCTCCATTCTGAAGGAAATCAGCCCTGAGTGCTCACTGGAAGGACAGATTGTGAAGCTGAGGCTCCAGTACTTTGGCCACCTCATGAGAAGAGAAGACTCCCTGGAGAAGACCCTGATGTTGGGAAAGATGGAGGGCACAAGGAGAAGGGGGCGACAGAGGACGAGATGGTTGGATAGTGTTTTTGAGGTTACCAGCATGAGTCTGACCAAGCTGCGGGGGGCAGTGGAGGACAGGAGTGCCTGGCGTTCTCTGGTCCATGGGGTCACGAAGAGTCGGACACGACTAAACGACTAAACAACAACAACAACAACCCCTGTCTACCCCTCCCCTTTTGTGACATGTCAGTCATGTAGCAATGATGCTGTACAAACTGTATTCTGGGATATGGTGGGAAAGTTTTAAAAGTCCTTTTCACCCCATCCTCGGGTTTCGAAATTCCTCTTTGAACCTGTTGCGCAATAAACTTGGGTCTACAGCTATTTGCTCCGGTTGGTGGCTGGATTCCTTCTTTTATTCCGCAGGGACTCGCGGGCTCTGCCCAACCAGCTGGGGGACTGAGCAGCCTCGCATCTAGATTTTTCCGTAACATGTATTAAATACTTGTCTTATACACGGAAACATACAGTAGTTCTAGTGTCCTTGCAGTGCAGACAGCCTCGGGAGCCTGGAGCCGTGGTCATCCTGAACTGGAGTTCTCTGTTGACAATATGTCAAGGATGCCTCTTTCTAGGGTTTGTGTGTGAGTGGAAGCCCACCGATGTCCCCTTTCCCAAGCATTCCTAACTCTTTTTTGCTTGTGGCTGTAGCTTGCTGGTGACAAGTGGCCCATCAGACGGCTCCCTGCAGGTGTGGCACGTCGGGCAGGATGAAACAGGTGCGTCAATCAGCAAGTCACTGCTTGATGTATTATTATTATTTTTAATTAAATTCACCTGCATAGTGCCTTGCATCTGAAGATTGCAGGGCAGTTTCCAGTACAAAAACCCCTAATTCAAAAGAAAACCTACATAGTTTATTTTCCATAGTTTATTTCCATCTGGTACGCAGGATGAGATCCTATCTGCCTGCGGACTGTCTCGCCAGAGTGGTGCATGCTCTGGTTATCTCCCACTTGGACTACTGCAATGGACTCTACGTGGGGCTACCTTTGAAGGTGACTCAGAAACTACAACTAATCCAGAATGCGGCAGCTAGACTGGTGACTGGGAGCGGCCGCCGAGACCATATAACACCGGTCTTGAAAGACCTACATTGGCTCCCAGTATGTTTCCGAGCACAATTCAAAGTGTTGGTGCTGACCTTGAAAGCCCTAAACGGCCTCGGTCCAGTATACCTGAAGGAGCGTCTCCACCCCCATCATTCTGCCCGGACGCTGAGGTCCAGCACCGAGGGCCTTCTGGTGGTTCCCTCATTGCGAGAAGCAAAGCTACAGGGAACCAGGCAGAGGGCCTTCTCGGTGGTGGCCCCCGCCCTGTGGAACGCCCTCCTAGCAGATGTCAAAGAGATAAACAACTACCTGACATTCAGAAGACATCTTAAGGCAGCCCTGTTCAGGGAAGTTTTTAACGTGTGATATTTTACTGTATTTTTGGTTTCTATGGAAGCCGCCCAGAGTGGCTGGGGAGGCCCAGCCAGATGGGCGGGGTATAAATAATAAATTATTATTATTATTATTATTATTATTATTATTTCCTTTCACTGCACCGTGAGGCTTGCCACGAGGCCCGAAAGGCTGAAACTAATATTTTCTACTTTATAATTAACATAAGGGGTCTCTGCTGCATGATAATGTCACAAAAGCCAGGCTGCTGGATGAGGTCAGAGGACCATCTAGTCCAGGCCTCCTGCTCTCACGGGCCAACCGGATGCCTCTTCTGGGAAACCCACAAGTGGGATCTGAGCGCAAGTACAATTCTCCCCTCCTGTGGCTTCGACCAACTAGGATTCAGCAACATTGCTGCCTCTGACTCTGGAGACAGAGCAGAGCCATCCTGAGTAGTAGCCTTCGATTGCCCTCTCCTCCTCCTTGAATTTGCCTAATCCTCTTTTAAACCCACCCAAGCAGGTGGCCATGACTGCCTCCTGTGGCAGGAAGTTCCACAGTTTAACTCTTGAAGAACAGCTTTCTGCTGCATGCCCTGAGTTCTCCGACATTCACCGAATGTCTGCGAGTTCATGTGTTATAAAAGGAGGGACGAGAGTGTAGCATACCCAAAGCAAGGAAGGATTAATAAAATACATACAGGGCTTGACCAGCAAGACTCTGGGAGGAGTGTATATAATTCTCTCTCCACCCCTTGGCCCAGGTCATTTTATTCACAAAAGAACTTTTTACACAGTGTTCAGATTTCCTCTGAGGATTTCAAAAAAACCCACATGGGACAAAGTCAGATCAGAAGAAATTCTTTTAACTACAAAGAAATTATTTCCTACTTGAGCATGCATATGTAGTTCAGAGTAAATAGGAAGGAAGGAGGAATGTTTTTAGTGAACTCCGGAGGTCATAAACAGCAGTAAAAAGGAGAGAAAGGATGGGTAGTATTTAACATCTCTTTGTGAATTCTCTTCCTGAACTCTCTTCATGGCCCTAAGATTAACAAAACTAACAATAGCTACGTCAAAGAAACTACCTTCTATCTTTATGACCCAGGATGCCTGATGAAGCAACCGGCAACTGGTCTGTGTATTTAGAATGCTTATACGTGCCTGTCAGGCGTAGAGAAAGCAAATGGCAGAGGTGCAGAGGCTTGTGGGATTCGATCAGAAACTATTGTCAATGAATCAAACCCAGTCATCGCAGACACAATGGCTTGCTCCACATTTCACAATCCCTCATAGTAATCCCACCTGACCCCCACACTCTGGATATTTGCACCCCTACAGGAGAGCTTTCCTCCACCCAATTCCTCCAGGTCATGAGATTCTCCAATCCACAATTACATCTCCCTTTCTGCAGCCATTAAATCGGGATTCCTTAAACGCGCACCGCAAGAGCGATGAGTTTCCAGTTCGAACCCGACCGTCTTCGCTCGGCCTTAACTGGCGCTTCTGGGTTCCAGATTCCAGTTTGCTGGTGCTTGTATAGAGACCCCGCCCCAATATTGATGGACTTCAATTCCCACCTGCCCCAGCCAGCACAGGCAGTGCTCAGGGATTGTGGGGGTTGTAGAGAGCGTAGAGACACACACAGCCATATCTTGGGGATAACTGTCTTTTCCCTTCCTCCCCGCTAGATGTTATTAAGCCCCTCTACACTGTCTGCACCACACGAGGAGAGGCGCACTGCTGGGCAAAGATTGCAACTGCTTTCTCCAAATCGGCGTGGGTCCTTCATGGCCTGCGGGTCAGCGATGTTCAGGTGACCGAGATAGAATCCAGCAGAACCATCTTCGTGGCAGGTAGCCTTCGCTCTTGCGGGATAAAACCCTCTTTAATAATAATAATAATAATAATAATAATAATTTATTGTCTTGTTCGCTTCTGTAGGCTCCTCAAACACCGATGAGGTTGCCACCCTGGAGTTCCTGGACGAAGCCGTCGTCCTGGCCTGCGGCACGAAGGGGCAGCTGTTCCTGGCTGACACCAGGCAGCCGCAGGGTCTCCTGCGGGTCGCTGAGGATGCCCACGTCTCTAAGGCGCTGCCTGGGCAGAGCTGGTGTGCTGGAGTTTGCTGCGGCCCCCTGCCATCCTCTGGGGACAGGCGGCTGGTGGCCCGCCTCTCCTCTGCCGGCCGTGTCATGCTGACCGACCTCAGAAACCCCGCGAGAGCTGTGAAGATGGCTCAGTGCTGTGTGCCCACGGGTGGCCTTTGTGGGGCAGGGTTCCTCTCGGTCTCCTTTGCCCCTCTGCTTGGAGAACACCTGGCCATCTCAGGTAAGCCTGTGGGGCAGAGATCTCGGTAATTCTTTCGTCCTGTTTGTGCCAGAATTTGGAGGGTGGGGAGAAATTTAGCTGCTAGTGTCATGCTGCCTAGGCTTTAAAGGCAAAGGACTCTTGGACGGTTAAGTCCAGTCAAAGGCAACTCTGGGGTTGTGCTCATCTCACTTTCAGGCCGAGAGAGCCAGCGTTTGTCCACAGACAGTTTTCTGGGTCATGTGGCCAGCAGGACTACACTGCTACTGCCGCACGGAGGACCATGACGAGTGCCAGAGTGCACGGAAACACCGTTTACCTTCCCACTGCAGTGGTACCTATTTATCTACTCGCACTGGTGTGCTTTCGAACTGCTACGTTGGCAGGAGCTGGGACAGAGCAACGGGAGCTCACCCCATCGCGGGGATTTGAACTGCCGACCTTCCAATCGGCAAGCCCAAGAGGCTCAGTGGTTTAGACCACAGTGCCACCGGTGTCCTAGTCTTGGCTCAAGGGCTACAGAAAACCCGAGGGAATGGGGTGTGGGGGCAAGTTAACCACCTCAGGGGCCCTATCTGGTTGGAGACACAACTTTTGACTTGACAGGGGAGCTTTTGGCAAAACAGCCACGGTTCTCCGCTTTTGTAAAGTGGGAATCCTATCCAGTGGAAAGGTGCCCTTTCGGCTGGGTTACAGTAGCCTCTTGCCCAGCTGCCAGGCTCTGCAGCAAAACCTCACTTCATTCTCCAGAGCAGCTGCTTCCAAGCTGAGAAACATTTTAAACGTTGTGAGGATCCTATGCCCTTTTAAAATGTGTAGGGAGGGTGGAATTTGGACAACCCTCGGGGTCCTTTCCAATTCTGCAGGTCCACGATCTCTGAGCATGGCTGGAGCAACATTTCTCCAATTGTCGCATGCTCAGGTGCAGCCACAGGGGCCTGCACTCCTTCTCCTGTTCAGCCTCCGCATTTGGGGTGCAGTTTCACCTCCAAATACCAGCTGGTAGGTTGTGGTCTGAACCCGAGCCTCTGGGGCTTGCCGATCACAAGGTTGGTGGTTCGAATCCCCGCGACGAAGTGAGCTCCCGCTGCTCTGTGCCAGCTCCTGCCAACCTAGCAGTTCAAAAGCACGTCAAAGTGCAAGTAGATAAATAGGTACCACTGCGGCAGGAAGGTAAACGACGTTTCCTTGTGCTCTGGTTTCCATCACAGTGTTCTGTTGCGCCAGAGGTGGTTTAGTCCTGCTGGCCACATGACCCGGAAAGCTGTCTGTGGACAAACGCCAGCTCCCTCGGCCTGAAATTGAGTTGAGTGCCACAACCCCGTAGTTGCCTTTGACTGGACTTAACCATCCAGGGGTACTCTACCTTTTTACCTTTACCAGCAGGTGGGAACCGCAGGCGATGGAGGCGCCCTGCTTGTGAGAGAGCAGGATGCTGCCCTTGCCAGGGCCCTGATCCTGTTAGGTACCTTCCATGCTCCTTCCCTCTTCTCCCTCCTCTGTGCTGGGAAGTGCTCACTTCTCCCCTCCCCCCCCCTTGCAGGCTTCGACGGAACTGTGCGGGTCTACGACACACACAACTGGGTCCCGTCCGTGCAGGACGCCAAACCAGCCTTCGTCCACAAAGGGCACGTCTTCAGCGGGGTGGGCAAAGCTGGAGTCGCAGCCCCGGTCGTCACAACCCACGCCTGGCACCCCTCCAAGCCCCGGACGTTGCTGTCGGCGGCGAGCGATGGGTCGCTGCATGTGTGGGACTGGTCTGAGCTCTGCGCGGCCAGCTAGCCCAGTTCTCTACACTGCACATTGGAGAAATGAAGGGGTCCAGTCGCACCCCCTGGAAGCAATTGGATATCTTGCAAAGGAAGGGTTTTTTTGGGGGGGTTGCATCTTTGTGGAGCTCGCCCTGCACGGCAGTTCTTCCTAATGATTTGTCTTTTGAGAGAAGCTCCAAACCCAATACCTTCAGTACTCTGTGGCTGCAAACCTCTGTCAGTTGTGTCACATAGGAACGCAGGACAGAGTGGGCAAAATGAAGCAAATGAGGCTGGCTACAAAACTGGGGGTCTTTTTAGTGTCCCCCCCCCCAAAAAAAAAGAGAACCTGATGCCCACACAATGACCTTTTAAGGTACCAGGTTTGTCCTTTTTACAGTTGTTGTACCGGTGTCGTTCTGATTTTATCCTGCGTTACATTTCGGTGTCCTGTTTTATGTTTCTGGTTTTTACTTGTGACCCGCCCGGACAGGTGTGCCAACTTGAATATAATATTGGGGAGGGCAGTAGGTAAGCCCTACTCCCCCTTAATCGATTGCAATGTGTAGCATGCAGCCCTCCCCCATTTGAATGGCAATACCCAGTAACTTTGGAAGGGCCTGGTCCCCTCAAATATTTTATGGGGGTGCAAAGACCCCTCAGCCCCAAGAAGTTGGCTCCTACGCGCCCAGAGGACGTTTTTCGTCCGGTGGTGGCTCAATATAGGAGTTAAATAAATTTGTGGTGCAGGCATTGTGCAGGGGAGAGAATTAGGCTCTGTAGGTCTCAGCTGCTGACATCAGCAAAGGGGAAAAGCTGTTTGTGGGCTGCCTCCCCTTCTGCCTCTTAAGTATTGCTGCAGTGCATTTGCTGCCCCCCCCCCCTAAAGAGATTGTAGGTACGGTCAAAGTTGTTCAGTAGAAGCCATCTTTGCATTCTGGCTTTCAGGGGTGGCCAAGATCAACGTGAGATTAGTGACCCTCCAGGACGCAAATGGGCTGTTCCGTTCTTCCCCCTTAGGAGCAGAGGAAGAGGGGAAGGGGTCTGAGAGGGTCCTCGCCTGCCCTTAGGACGTCACGTTCAAACAGTTTTATGGGCTGCATGCAGGATGGTTTTTAAGCTTTGCCCGTTGGGCTTGTGCAAACTACACAGAGCCCTGTAAAATGGGGTGTAGACCCCCTCGTCACTCTTCCCGAAGACCTCCCTTATCACTAGGTACCCATTTTATGGCTCTATTTGTTCATACAATCTGCACACACAATCCGAAGCAGTGAATAAAACAAAAGACCAACTTATCAGTGAAGCCCTGGCAGTTGGAATGCTGTACTTAAGTTTAACAATAAATGAGTTTTCCTAAGCTGGGAGGTTTAAATTTTCTTCCTGAAGCCTTTTGAATGTGGCACGTTCTAGGGCTACCCCCAAGTGAGTGTTCACCATTAGCAAAACATGCAAAAAGTGTCCGTCCCCCCCCCTGTTTTTTGTCATTGAGCCAGGAATAAACCACTCTCTCCGCACCGTCTTTAGAGCAGAGAAAGCTGCCAGACTCAGTGAGGAGGGAGGGTGGAAACTTGATGTTTTTGGCACGCTGGGCAGCTAGTGTGGAGTAGTGGTTAGAGTGCTGGACAAGGACACAGGAGACAGGGGTTCAAATCCCAACGCAGCTATGAAGTTCCCTGGGTGAAATTGGGCCAGCCGCTGCCTCTCAGCCTAATCCTACCTCGCAGGGTTGTTATTCTGAGGATTAAATGGGGAGCGGTGTGTACGCCCCCTTGAACTCCTGGGAGGAAAAGGCGGGAGGGATATAAATGCAATAATAACAGCAACAAATTGGACTCTGGAGGGAGGCAATTGATGAGGAGATGTCGCATCGCAACAGACACCACCAACTCAAGGTGCCACGTCAGGGAAGAAGACGTTTGCTGAGATGGATGTTTGAATTTGTGGCGCTCTGCCATGGAAGCAACGAATAACCATGAAGGGGGAAACAGGAGAACTCAATGGAGGCAATGGGGTTTGGGGCAACAGCACTCTGCTCCTATTGTTTCCTGTGATGTGTGTGTACATGTAACCTGCAAGAAGTTTTGTTTTTTTCCAAAACGCTAGTATCGTTTTGCTTTCGGAATCTATCCTTCCATGGACTGAGATAAGGGAAGTGTGGACTTTATAGTCAGCCAGGAGCCTTTTAGAAGTTTTGGACTACAAACTCCATCATTCAGCGCTGCCATACTGTGGATGATGGGAATTGTAGTCAAAAATACCTGTAATTTGGTTCAATAGTTTGCAGCTTTTATTTCACCCCGCCACTCCCCATTACTCTTTTCCATGGGGACTTTTCTCTTTTTTTTCAGCGCTGACACTACATGCAGCAAAATACTTGATAGGAAGTTGAGGTGGGGGAGAAACATCTGGAAGACACCAGGCCAGGGGGGAAGGCTGCTTTAGTCATACCTGACCAACTACAACAAAAAAGGCATTCCCAGTGTCTGTTGTGGGCATTTCTGGCAAAACAACTCCGGTTCAAGTAAGAGAGACACAAAGGAAGTCAGGGACCCTGCGAGAGCACTTTGTATTTTTCTAAGATTAATAAACTAGAATAATTTATTTGACAAAAACACAGAAAACGTCACGGATACAGTGGAGGAAGCAAGGTGTTTTCCTACCCCCCCCCCTTAAAGAACAGTACAAAGGAACCACGTTACAAAACGGACCGCCTGGTTTGCTTAGCTAGAGTTTGCAAAGGGCTCCTTCGCCCGGGATGCCTTCAGCCTTCCTCCCCCTCTCTCCCAGGGAAAGGGGCGGCCGTAACTGTGCTCTGCTTGCCTCTCAAACCCCCCAAATGCACACTTATTAGCAGGGGCCTCCAAGACCCAAAACGGTTCTAGCAAATGTGGAAGCTGCAAAAAGTCAACACAGCAACGTGAAACACAAATCGCGGGTGGGACCGAACACAAAACCTGGGCAGGTGCAGTTGTCGCTGCTGCTGCTTTTGTAGAAAGCTTGGGAAGGGGAACTGTGGAGCCATCTAGTCCAACCCCCTTGCTATGCAGGAATATTTATTGGGGGTATTTAATAGAGTGCTTTTTGCGAGAAGAAAAGAAAGCCATTGGAAAGCGGTTTTGTGAAAACTCTTCCTCCACTTTCTTGAGATGGCCTCTCTTGCCTAAGACTGACCCTAAAGGGAATTCCATCAACCGGCAGCTTGGTTCGATTTCACTCCACACTTCAGTGGCACGATTCTGCCCATCAAACTGTTTCTAAAAGCACAGAAATAGGAAGGACCTGATTTTTTTCCTCTTGGTCAGAGGGCAACCTCACTAGGTTGTTCGCTGGAGGAAGACAGTTTGAGCATACTGCATTCTACATGTTACTACGTGTTTTGTGCTTAATATACATACTTGGCCAATTGTTTCTACCGATTTCTCATACTCTAATAATAGTAACTACGACTGCAGTGGTAATATCTGTCCTGCGTGCAAAACTGAAATCTAGCCCTTGTAAATGGAACGAGCTTTTCCATGAAGCTTTTCCAGGTAGCTGATTTCTGCAGGTGTTCGAGGCACACAGATGCTGCTTTGGTGCAGCTGAGCCAAAACATCTTGGAAGACATTTTTTGCGAAGAAGATCTATTCCGCTTTCCCCTTTTCCTCAGCTCCTTGGGGAAAGAAGGCTGCTTCGCAGAACGGTCTCCAAATCTTCCCTAGCATAGCAGGGTTGGGCTAGATGGCTTTTGGGGGGCCTTTCCAACTCTGCAATGCTATGATTCATCCCCTGGAGAAATTCAGGGAACTGGTCCCCAGTCCTCTGCTGACAAATGGCAGCGGAAGAGGCTCTACGTGCCAGATTAGTAAAAGCACATCATTCTTTGGGATAGACAAAAATCTTGCCTGCCATCCTTTCGTTGACAGCAGACCTCCTTCCTGACGCTTCTGGGTCATTTGGAGAAAGCCTTGCTGCTCCCCCTCTTCCTTTTTTTATTTTTTAAAGTATTTTCCAGTACAGTGGTACCTCTGGATACGAACGGGATCTGTTCCGGAGCCCCATTCACACCCTGAAGTAAATGTAAGATGTGTGTGCATGGGTTGTGTTTCGCCGCTTCCGTCATGTGTGTGACGTCATTTTGAGCGTCTGCGCATGCGGCGAAACCTGAAAGTAACGCTCTCCGTTACTTCCAGGTCGCCACGGAGCGCAACCCGAAAATACTCACCCCGAAACTACTTCAACCTGAGGTATAACTGTATTCAATACACACAGCATACTTTTCCATCACGTAATATTTACATACTTCCCAACCCAAGACTCCCAAAAGGCATTCTAGAATTAACTTGTTTTGCTGCATATCAAATAATTTATCCACCCTATTTTTTCCTCTTTCATGTCTTCGCTCACTGTTGCTCATAAAGTTGCCCTAACTTGAAATTTTCGTGTAGTATCCCCTCACCTCTTGGCGAATAGAAGGGGAAGAAATGGAGGCAGTGAGAGATTTTACTTTCTTGGGCTCCATGATCACTGCAGATGGTGACAGCAGTCACGAAATTAAAAGACGCCTGTTTCTTGGGAGAAAAGTGATGACAAACCTAGACAACATCTTAAAAAGCAGAGACATCACCTTGCCAACAAAGGTCCGTATAGTTAAAGCTATGGTTTTCCCAGTAGTGATGTATGAAAGTGAGAGCTGGACAGTAAAGAAGGCTGATCGCCGAAGAATGGATGCTTTTGAATTCTGGTGCTGGAGGAGACTCTTGAGAGTCCCATGGACTGCGAGAAGATCAAACCTATCCATTCTGAAGGAAATCAGCCCTGAGTGCTCACTGGAAGGACAGATCCTGAAGCTGAGGCTCCAAGACTTTGGCCACCTCATGAGAAGAGAAGACTCCCTGGAAAAGACCCTGATGTTGGGAAAGATGGAGGGCACAAGGAGAAGGGGACGACAGAGGATGAGATGGTGGGACAGTGTTCTCGAAGCTACCAGCATGAGTCTGACCAAACTGCAGGAGGCAGTGGAAGACAGGAGGGCCTGGCGTGCTCTGGTCCAGGGGGTCACGAAGAGTCGGACATGACTAAACGACTAAACAACAAATCTTTTTAAATGCCCCCCTGAAGCTTTCCCACTTGCTCCTTATCTACCTGCCGCCTTGGTTCCTTATTTTGGGCTGTCGTTTGCTAGTTCTGCAAATTCTATCAGCTCATGCAGCCATTGTTCATTTCCTGCAATTCCTCTTTCTTCCCAGTTCTAGCATCAACCAGCTGCTCCTCTTCTCCCATAGGGCAAAAAGGGCTGTAGCAAAAGAGCCTAACTCCTTTGCATGCAAGTGTTCCCAAGGCTCCATCCCCTAAGGCCTCTCCCACCAAGAAAGGGCCAGGCTCTGGGATCCTTTGCCCAAGTCCCTGAGAGACCAGCTGGACAAATATCACACCGGAGAGAAGTCTTATGTCCCTGTATCTTTAATGGTTTTGAATTATGGTGCCGGAGGAGTCTCTTGAAAATCCCATGGACTGCAAGAAGATCAAACCTATCCATTGTGAAGGAAATCAGCCTTGAGTGCTCACTGGAAGGACAGATCCTGAAGCTGAGGCTCCAAGACTTTGGCCACCTCATGAGAAGAGAAGACTCCCTGGAAAAGACCCTGATGCTGGGAAAGATGGAGGGCACAAGGAGAAGGGGGCGACAGAGGATGAGATGGTTGGATAGTGTCTTCGAAGCTACTAGCATGAGTTTGACCAAAGTGCGGGAGGCAGTGGAAGACAGGAGTGCCTGGCGTGCTCTGGTCCAGGGGGTCATGAAGAGTCGGGCATGACTAAACGACTAAAGAACAACAATATTTAATGGGGAGGGGGGCCTCAGGCCGAATTTGGCCCATGACGCCTTCCCCCTTGGCCCATGAGGCTGTTTTGGCCAGACCACACCCACCTGACCCTACACCTGAAGCTGATTTATGGCATCAGGTGTGAGGCAGGTAAACGCACGGCGGGAGGGGATTCGCAGGTGAGAGAGAGAGGGGGACTCCAGCCAGTGCAGACAGTGCTGAGCTGGATGAACCAAGGCTGCTGTTACTAAATTTCATCTCCAGAGCCCACCTCTGCAGATTTATTATTAAATTTATTAGGTTTCACCTGTCGAGCTCAGGGAAGTTCACAGCATAAAAAGACAGTATTCCTGGCAGGAAATTTTGCCTGTGTGTGTGAGAGAGAGAGAGACAGCCTTTCTGTGATAATGGCACCAACCTCACAGGTGTCCTTCCGACCGCGCCAACCTGCAGAAACCGGCAATGCTACAGGTGCCTGTTCCACACTGGTAAGAAATCAACATTTTAATGTGATGGCTCCCATACACTTTGGAACTCCCTGCTCATTGATACCGTCCTATTTTCAGTGCCTGCCCAAACCATTCTTATTTATAGACAAGCCTGTCCGGACAGGTGGAACATCAATGCATGTTTTAGTATGTTCTCAGTTTATTACATACTTTCTCTTTCAAAATATCAAAGAGATCCTTTTACTGGTAATTTTATCACTTCGTTCTCTTTGTAAACGACTTTCAGGTTTGTTTGTTTGAACAATCAAGCTGTACATATTTTATGGAATTAATAAGATAACAAATGCGTAGTCCTTGCTCACTGAAATCACATTGTGTGAAGAAAGAGACCCCTCACGCTGGCCTGGCGATGGAAACATGAGTGGCGGGTTTTGCTCTCCAGTCCAGATTGGCTTCTCGGAGCCGAATGTAGCAAATCACGGCATTCGAACCCAGGGCAGGAACTCCCGGGAGCTGCAGCCGCCCCAAAGCACAACCTTTTCAGGGGCTGGAATCGGAGCAACTTCACCGAACATCTTTTGCACGTTACGATATGATACGATACGATATCTTTATTGTTTCCTTCCAGCTCTGCGATTCTATGAAGCTAAAGCGTCTAGAACATGCAATACGGGTTTGGAAGGGAGAATTCTCCAATTCTGCAAAACCGGACTGCTGCCTTTGTTCACCCCTCATCTCAATTCCATCAACTTGTGCATCTTTTTCTATCTTGTTCCATTTATCTAGAGATGATGGGGAATGAGCCTGCCGATAAACTCCCTCACTGAGTCATAGCCCCTCCTTGGACCTGGGACAGCTCAGTGGGTGGAGCATGAGACTCTTGAACTCAGGGCCCCACATTGGGTAAAGGATTCCTGCATTGCGGGGGGGGGGGTTGGACTAGATGACCCACAGGGACCCTTCCAACTCTTCTAATATTCTAAGCATCTCAAAAAGGCCCTTGGGGCAAGAGATGAAAAACCTGGGAAGACAGTACAGCACTCGACTGGATCTGACCCAAAGACCACGGCAGCCAGCTCTAGGCGTGACGCCTCCTGGCTTAACAGCCGACAGGCCTCCAAAATCACCTTGGGAACTGTCAGGGCGAGAGGCGCCCATTGCCACATCTTGTGGCAGGGGGTTCCGCAGGTGAACGGAGCGAGGTGCGAAGCAGCAGGGCCTGGAGCCAGTAGGGTGGGGACACTGGGATGGAGCCCCCAGCAGAAAGCAGAGCACAGTTACCAAGCAAGGCCGCTGCTCCTTCCTGGGCAAACGACGACAACGACAGAAAACACACACACACAGCCCCCCCTCCAGCGTGGCTCACAGGGGGGTGGGCATTCGCCCTCCTTGGAGGCCGCCAGAAAAATCTGTGGCTCACAGAGCGGGTGGGAAAAGAACCCAAGGCTCTCGCAAGCTCCCCGACTCACCCCACAGGTTCCTGGTCAGTGTTTTAAAAAACAAAGGAACTCGACCCCCACCCCAAACCCGGAAAAAAGAAAGAAACCTTTATACAAAAGATAAGAAGCTAGTGCTCAGGTGTCAGGACTTGGAAACGGAGAGAGAGACCCACTGGGAGGAGAACCAGTTTATCTGTCGTTCAGCTGCGGGGAGCTCATCCCGTCGTCGTCGTCCTCCTTCTCGTCTTTCACCCCCTTCAGCCTCTGGCGGGCAAAGTCCTCAAAAACGATGTCGTCATCACTAGCGGAAGAGAGAAAGTGAGAGAGAAAATGGGCGAAGAGCCGCAAAAGATGGGGACGTGGGGCTAGGACTAGGCAGGTACCTCTGGGGCAGTTGCAGAAGCGCAGAAATGTAGAGGTGGAAGCGATACCCGGGCGAGATCACTAGGCAAGAAGTGAAAATGGGCAGAGGGGCCCCCTCTTGGTTGTTCCACTGCACTCAGAAGAGGGGAGAATGGCAGCCCGGGAAAGGGCCTTCTCTGGGGGTGGCCCCTAATATTAATTTATTTTCTCCGTTGCATTCTCTTTCATTCCGTGCTTTTGGCTTTAAACAATTCACAAGTTGCCGGGCACTTGTTGACATTTCTACACCGCGTTAGAGACATATTTTGTAGAAATCGACGTAAACGTGCAGTAAAAATAACGATAATCATGATGAATTGCAAGCAAGTCATGGGCAACAACAGATTTCCTCCAAAAAAGGCTAAATCCAGATGAACTGGGGGAAATACGGGCGTTTTGATGACAACAATATATTGTGGGCACTGCAGACCCCTGAATGCAGGAGGAGTCCCCATCCCATAATAACCCCCATCTGGAGGCACCCAGGCAGAGACTGGGAAACATAATATTAAATTGTGGTCTTCCTCTCCTCCTTTCCCATTGAGAAACTTTCTTTGTTTCCTTATGAAACTTTTAGCAAACTTTTGTACACCCTGATAATAATTTGTCTCGGCTGCTCTATGATGTCTCCTGAATTGGGGGGAGGAGAGATTATTTGCCCCAACCCCCAAATTTCTGTCCTACCAGAAACCTGAGCAAGCAAAGTCAAGCTGCAAGATCTAACCGATGCTTCGCCTCTGCTCAAACAGGTGCTGCATGTTTTCGGTTTGTTTCCGAAACCTGCAAAGCCTGTTGGATCAAAGGTGAAAAATCAGGGGCGAAAGCGACAATGGTGCATGGCCTGTGGCCCCGGGCGCAGAGCTTCCCTCAGGCCACTTTCTGCTCAGAAGCAGCAAGCCTGGGCACAGCCCAAGAATTGTAGCAGTGGAAGGGACCTCTCCAGGTCATCTAGCCCAACCCGATTGCAGTGCAGGAATCGCCCTGCCCAAGGGAAGACAGAAGCAACCGCTGAGCAAAGGCAGAGATTAGGAGAGCTCTTACTGTGTTTTTCCTGCTCCGTGGGACATGCAGAAGAGGCGATGGTTGGGAACATGCAAAGGAAGGGAGGGGGGAAAGAGAAGAAAAAAATGCAGATTTCGTGTTACATGCAAGAACGTTAGAAAGAGGCTGCCGCAGACCTTTCCATGAAGAATGGCAAGTTAGTCGGTTAGCGAGTGGCATGCGGAGGAAGTGAGGTGACTCCCTATCGAGCTACATGCAGATGATGGAGAGACATGCAAAGGATGCAGGATTCCCCATGTGGACGTCCCCCCCCCCATCGTCCTCCCCCCACAGTGAGTCCGGCTTACTTCGTATCAAGCTCTATGAGATTTGTGTCAATCGGAGCTTCATTTTCTGGAACTGAACAAACGGAATCGGGGCAAACGGTTAGTTTTATCGAGCGCCGGAAGTCAGCCATTATTTCCCCAACATCATCATCATTATTATTATTATTATTATTATTATTATTATTATTAAGAATTTATATACCGCCCTATACTCGAAGGTCTCAGGGCGGTTCACATAAAACGATCACAGTACAGACGCTTCAGGTTTTTTTTGGGTTACGGACTTGCCAAAACCCAAAGTACCGGAACGGGTTACTTCTGGGTTTCGGCAGCCTCGCATGCACAGAAGTGCCAAATTGCAACCCACACGTGCACAGACACGGCGCTGCGGGTTGTGAACACTGCGGGTTGCGAATGTGCCTCCTGCACAGATCACATTCACAACCCAAGCGTCCACTGTTTGCCATATTTTCCTGTGTATAGCACCCCCTCATGAATTTTTGGGGACCGCAACAAATAAATTTTTAGAGGAGAAATTGCCCAGAGTTATTGAGCTTTTTTGGGGGGGGAGGGTACCAGCCCCATCATTCCTAACCACTGGTCCTGCTAGCTAGGAATGATGGGAGTTGTAGTCCAACAATAGATGGAGTCCCAAGCCTGTGAAACTGGCTCGTTCTACCGTTTGGAAGAACTCAGTCCTTTGGTATGGCAGGACCTAAACGTTGGAACTTCCTGCCGGTTGACATTGGGAAGGGTGCTCTGGGGCACAGGTCCCATCGATGCACAAGCTCCGTCCTAACAACCACGCTGCTGTGGAACAAGTTCAGGCTTCCAGCTGAAACTGGGTCCTTCCAAAGCGAGATGCTCCCAACTGTGGGATGTAATCCGCTGGGAGCAGTCAAGTACGACATTCGTTGTTTTCCTAGAGTGGACATGCAAGGGAATGTTGGTCCAGCCAGTCGAAACTTCCTGTTCCTCTTGGGCTTGAGCATCCCCTTCCCCTGCATGTGACTAGAGGTGGGCGTGACCTTACCTGTCCAGGTAACAGAAGGACGGGTCACCCAGCACTCTCTCCCTTTTTCACTTCAATCTTCGTTTGACCAGCTTCTAGCTAGGACTGCTCTGCCAGATCTCAGCTAGCAGAAGCACTGGGATTATTCCCCATATGGGGTAGATCTACAGGTACATATTTGTAACTAAGTCTGCCTTCAGGAATCCAACTGTGAACTGATGTAAACTTCTTTTATTGACTTTAAATAAGATTGTCGTGTTTTTATTCTTTTAAGAGGGATTAAAGGGAAAGCAAGGGACGCAGGTGGCGCTGTGGGTTAAAGCCTCAGCGCCTAGGACTTACCGATCGAAAGGTCGGCGGTTCGAATCCCTGCGGCGGGGTGCGCTCCCGCTGCTTGGTCCCAGCGCCTGCCAACCTAGCAGTTCGAAAGCACCTCCGGGTGCAAGTAGATAAATAGGGACCGCTTACCAGCGGGAAGGTAAACGGCGTTTCCGTGTGCGGCTCTGGCTCGCCAGAGCAGCGATGTCACGCTGGCCACGTGACCCGGAAGTGTCTCCGGACAGCGCTGGCCCCTGGCCTCTTAAGTGAGATGGGCGCACAACCCCAGAGTCTGTCAAGACTGGCCCGTACGGGCAGGGGTACCTTTACCTTTAAAGGGAAAGCCACTCCGCCCTTCGGAGGAGATGGAGTTGTGGGCTTCACGGCCCCAGCCCCCGCACGATTGAGGGGATTCCCGGCCACATCACCTCCTAGCCAGCCAATCAGCTGGCTGTGGGGGTGTAGCCTGCCTTGTTTAAAGCAGGACATGGCCGGGGATCTCCCTCTTTGCCACCTGCCAGCTGTTCCTGCTTTTCCCACCCTCCCTCCCTATAAGGTTCTCGTTCTTAGACTTTGCTATGGAACCTTGGTTGGTCGCCATTGAGGGGCCGGGTAGGAATTTTTTCACATGGCAAATAGGCACCAGCCACTTGGTCTTTGCCTAAAAAGGTAAAGGTACCCCTGCCCGTACGGGCCAGTCGTGTCCGACTCTAGGGTTCTGCTCCCATCTCACTTAAGAGGCCGGGGGGCAGCGCTGTCCGAGGACACTTCCGGGTCACGTGGCCAGTGTGACGAAGCTGCTCTGGCGAGCCTGCACCAGCGCAGCACACGGAAACGCCGTTTACCTTCCCGCTATAAAGCGGTACCTATTTATCTACTTGCACTTAAGGGTGCTTTCGAACTGCTAGGTGGGCAGGAGCTGGGACCAAAAGACGGGAGCTCACCCCGCCGTGGGGATTCGAACCGCCGACCATGCGATTGGCAAGCCCTAGGCGCTGAGGTTTTACCCAGAGCGCCACCCGCGTCCCTAGTATGGTCTTTGCCTACCTCATAGCAAATCATCACTTTCTTGGTACTGGCGGCTAGGCATTGGTATAGTTCTGTAGATGGAAGAGGGGAGGTAGCGCCATCACCTGCCCCACATATTGAAGAGTAGTCCATTAAAGGATTCTGGGGGGCGTGGCCCTGTCCGAAGCATAGGGAGGTGAGGGCCTAAGGCATGCCCCCTAGCGGTGCCCCCGGGGGAGTTCCTAGTTGATGTGCATCAGCAGGACTCCCCCTACTGGTGGTTAACCCTTCCTGGACTTCAAGCGGACGTGCTGAAGCCAGATATAGTTGGTTAGGACCAATGCCTAAGCCAATACCGCTCATCACCTGTAACCAAGAAAGTTGTGGCCTTAATTAGCCCATTAACCTTAATAATTGTGTCATATGTTATTATTTCCATGGGGGGTGGGGGGTGGGAACTTGCCATGCAACTTACCAGGAATGCACAATTCAATCTGAGACAGACTGAATTGTACAATAGTGAGAGGCCCACACGAGCCTGCAACCAGCTATCTGCTGTGCATGTAAAAAGGGGGAATGTAAAACACTGCTGAGTTATAGAACTTGCTAGCGCCAGTTAGGAAGGATATTAATAAACAATCTATCCTCTCCTGCCACCCTGAACATTCCCACACCAACGAGACCCCCACCAAGCAGAGCCCCCTTGCGGAGTGGGGCAGACACTCAACTCACCGTCCCGTTGCAGAGGTTCCTCCTTGGGTTTGGGGTGCATGAGGGTGAATGGCAGCTCCACCGCCACGTCACTGGAAAGAGAGACAAGAGAGTGAGCAGCCCCAAGGAGCGCCCCAAAACAGTCCGAGTTAGTTTGCTCAGGCTCTAGCAAGGCCTTCTGCAGCCTGCAGCACCCCCCAGATGTTTGGGACCACGACTGAATGGCCGTGAGGGGCTTGAACAAGGAGGAGGGGAGCTGCTTTGCTGGGATTGGGGGGGGGGGAGTTGCAGTTCCAAAAGTCAATACAGTGGTACCCTGGTTCTCAAAACGCCTTGGTACTCAAACAAATTGGAACCCAAACACTGCAAAACCCAGAAGTTAAGTGTTCCGGTTTGCAAACCTTTTTCGGAATCCGAACGTGCTCCGTTTTGAGTGTTACGCTGAGGTCTGCCTGTTTTTGCTATTTATTTTGCGTTTTTGCGGCTTTTTTTGTTTCGTCTTTGTGACTGTGTGGAACCCAGTTCAGCTACTGATTGATTGATTGATTGATTGATTGTGTGACTGCAGTACATGGTTGATTGCTTTTGTTTTATGGATCAATGGTCTCGTTAGATAGTAAAATCCATGTTATATTGCTGTTTTAGGGGTTGTTTTTAAAAGTCTGGAATGGATTAATCCGTTTTGCATTACTTTATATGGGGAAGCGCGCCTTGGTTTTGGAGCAATTTGGTTTTGGAACGGATTAAGTTTGAGAACCAAGGTACCACTGTAACTTGATTGTTTGGTATGGCGGCACCTGCACTTTGGAACTCCCTGCCTGTTGACGTGAGGAAGGCATTTTCGCGGTGCCCTTTTCAGCTTTTGTTTGGACAAGCCAACCCAGATGTCTAGAACATTGAGAGTGAATTAGTCTATTGCTAACTTTTTGAAAGTCTTAAACTATTGCTGTCATTTTTTTCTTTTAGATGACTTTTCTCATTGCGTTGCGTGAAGAAGTACTTTCTTTTATCCACCCTGAACCACAGAATCATAGAATTGTAGAGTTGTAAGGGGTCCCCAATGCCCTTCCAGCAGATGTCAAAGCGATAAACAACTACCTGACATTCAGAAGACATCTTAAGGCAGCCCAGTTCAGGGAAGTTTTTAACGTGTGATATTTTACTGTATTTTTGGTTTCTGTGGAATAATAATAATAATAATAATTTATTATTTGTACCCCGCCCAGCCAGATGGGCGGGGTATAAATAATAAATTATTATTATTATTATTATTATTATTATTATTATTATTATTATTATCTATTCCAACCCCCTGCAACGCAGGAATATGCAGCTGTCCCATGCAGGGATCGAACCTGCAACCCAGGCAATATCAGCACCACGCTCTAATCATCTGAGCTAAGCCTGTCCAGACACATGGACAACACAGGCTTTTCATTTCTTTTTAGCTAGAGTTGATTTTTGAAATCGCCTTCCGAATGCTTTTAAACACCGGTTTGTAACTGTGTGCGGGGTTGTAATCCACGATTTAATTGTTTTACGCTGTGCTTTTGCCTTGAAGTCTTCTTACGGTCGAGGGATATATAAAAGTTGTTAATAAATAAATGGTGCCCATCATGCAACTGGTCCCGTCCAACTCTACAACTTCCATGATTCTGCAAATTCAGTCCCAATGGAGTACAAGTGTAAAGTTATTGCCCAGGACAGGAAAATAATGGGCCGGCTGTTCTCTGCCAGCAGGAGGCGGCATTGAGCTAAATCTCTCTTGCTGCATAGATCTGAGATCAAGATGCCCCCAGCTGATCAGAGGGAGCTGCTTTTGGGGATACATCTTCTTGGGACTTGAGCCCTTAACTCGCTGCAGCATCTCAGTTTTATGCTGCCTGCTGTCGTCAATGAATCAGGGTGGCTGAGAGAGGATACTGAGCCCCTGGAACAGGAGGAACCTCTCAAAAGCGAAATCTGCTGGAGACAGCGAGGAAAAGCAAGAGGTTTGGAGCGTTTGCACCCGGAACGCCTCTGGGTGGGAGGACAAGACGTGGAAACTCATGGGCGTCCAATGAAGCTGAAGGCTGGAAGATTTGGGACGGATAAATGAAAAAAGCACTTCTGCTCACAGATGATCTGCGGAACTCCCTGCCACAGGAAGCACAGTGGTGGCTGCCAAACTAGATGGCTTTAAAAGAGGACTAGACCATTTCATGGAGGGGGGCTATCGATGGCTACTAACTAGGATGGCCAGGCTCTTCTTCACAGCTGGAGGAAGCAATGCTTCTGAATACCATTTGCTGGAAACTGCAGGAGGGGAGTTTGATCCTGGGTTTGAATCTCGCTTACGGGTTTCCCTATGGAGCATCTGGCTGGCCCCCAGGAGAGCAGGATGGGCCACAGGTGAGCCCTTTTTGTGTCCTCCTGTTCTTCATTTGGCCATCCAGAAAGAGCTCCATGAATTTGCCTGTTCCCCTTTATGTATCTAGAGAGAGTTGTGCTGGATCAGACCCAGACCCCGTCTTGTTGCCAATGGTGGATAACCATATTATTATTATTATTATTATTATTATTATTGAAGTTTTATTCGAGTTCGGGATTTTTACATACATTATATTAAGGTAAAGGTAAAGGTACCCCTGCCCGTACGGGCCAGTCTTGACAGACTCTGGGGTTGTGCGCCCATCTCACTTAACAGGCCAGGGGCCAGCGCTGCCCGGAGACACTTCCGGGTCACGTGGCCAGCGTGACATCGCTGCTCTGGCGAGCCAGAGCCGCACACGGAAACGCCGTTTACCTTCCCGCTGGTAAGCGGTCCCTATTTATCTACTTGCACCCGGAGGTGCTTTCGAACTGCTAGGTTGGCAGGCGCTGGGACCGAGCAGCGGGAGCGCACCCCGCCGCAGGGATTCGAACCGCCGACCTTTCGATCGGCAAGTCCTAGGCGCTGAGGCTTTAACCCACATTATATTATCTCCTTCCAATTTTAACTTTCTATTACTGTTATTAATACCCCACCCATCTGGCCATGTTGCCCCATCCATTCTGGGGTGCTTCCAACACATAAATCTTTCTGGGAAGGCCACAAAAGGCCTTGGTTGGGGATGGAAGGGAATTTAAAACCGATTACAAGAAAGGAGATTCTCACTGAACCTTAGGAATAACTTTCTGGTGGGGAGGGCTGTTCGACCACGGAATGGACTCCCTTGGAAGATAGGGGGGGGTCTCCTTCCCTGGAGGGTTTTTTTCCCAAAGGGGGCCTGGGTGGCCATCTGCCCTGGATGCTTTAGTTGTGATTCCTCCACTGCAGGGGGTGGACTAGATGGCCACTGGAGGTCCCTTCCAACTCTATGATTCCAAGAGCTACAGGATAGCATTACGAGCTACCATATGGCGACGGCACAGCTGCAGGATTTGTGGAGATACCTCCAGCAGAGCCACGCGGTGAGAGGTTTTTTCAGACGGCGCAACCGACTCTCCTGAGAGGAGGTGAAATCTCCTTCCATGGAGCTTTCTAAGTGCTCAGATGGCCACCTGCCATGTAGGGGCTCCCAGATTCGTCCACCGAAGAGGGTTGGACTAGAGCAGGGGTCGGCAAACTAAGGCCCGTGGGCTGGATCAGGCCCAATGGCCTTCAGGATCCACCCCGTGGACTGTCCGTTCAGCAGAGTTCAGAGCTGGACATCAGAATTGGGCAAATTATTGATTATACAAAGCTTCACAGCTTGCTCTCCGCTTGGTAAAGTCTGGCACCGTGATTCATTTAAGGACTTTCAGAGACTTCGGTTTGTTAGTTTTGATGTTTTGATTTATTCCACAGAGTTTTTCAGATTGTTATTGCTTCTGATGTCGCTGACTCATATTTTGCAACATGGAGGAGGAAGGAGGCTGGGCTGAGCTGGCTGAGCACCAATTTTAAGCAGCCCCTCTCCTATCCAGCCCTTTCACGCCAATCATCTTCCCTCCTCATCCGCCACCGCCGCCCTGGTGCTCCTGTGGGCCAGAGAGCAGAGCGGACGCGCTTGCTCTGCCTACTCACGAGAAGCAGCAGCGACGGTGGCAGCCCCTGGGAAGGTAAGTGCAGAAGCTGGGGCTGACTACTTGCCCCTGTCGCCTCTTCTTCCAGCTCCCCGCCAGCCCGCCACAAGTGGACCAGCCCACGGCTAAAAAATTTTGCCGACCCCTGGACTAAAAAGGTAAAGGTAAAGGTACCCCTGCCCGTACGGGCCAGTCTTGACAGACTCTGGGGTTGTGCGCCCATCTCACTTAAGAGGCCAGGGGCCAGCGCTGTCCGGAGACACTTCCGGGTCACGTGGCCAGCGTGACATCGCTGCTCTGGCGAGCCAGAGCCGCACACGGAAACGGCGTTTACCTTCCCGCTGGTAAGCGGTCCCTATTTATCTACTTGCACCCGGAGGTGCTTTCGAACTGCTAGGTTGGCAGGCGCTGGGACCGAGCAGCGGGAGCGCACCCCGCCGCAGGGATTCGAACCGCCGACCTTTCGATCGGCAAGCCCTAGGCGCTGAGGCTTTAACCCACAGCGCCACCTGCGTCCCTTAGGACCCCTGGACTAGAGAACCAGTATTTGGAGGGGCACCGGGTGGGGTGTTGAGGCTGGTCTGATGTGGCAGCTTGGAGGGGTCCAAGTGCAAAACGAAAACTTCTGATGGAGGAAGAGAAATGACGGAGATGGCAAAATAAAAAGGAAAAAAAGATGTCGAGCGGAAGATGAGAAAAGTGTGGGGGGGGGGTTTCCCCAAGCATGCTGGGTTGGGGTGGGGGCCACGGTCAGCCGCAGCAGGCGGAGTCTGAGGGCGTTACCTGGAGGCAAGGTCTCCCAGCAGGCTGGTGTTATCAAAGGAGATGGAGAGAATTGGTTAGAGGTTGCGACAATCACAGCGGTACAGTCAAGGGGACTGGGATTTGCGTGCAAGCTCGACAACCCCACACCGTTTCGGAGCCTCCGGTTTGCGGAGCCTCGTGGCGCAGATCTCCTGGTGCCGCCAGCAAGACAGAGGGCATCACTGGGGGTGGCGTGGGGCATGACGCAAGGGGGCGGGGCTATCCAACTGGCTTGGTGGCTCATCGGCACATGGGAGCATGCGGAATTGCTGGGTCGGAATTCCCACCACGCAGCCGTTGTTTAGATGCCCGCCCCTCAAGTTCAATGGGGCATCCTTAGGAGGCTGTCTCTAGGGTTGCTGCCAGTGATTGTGGACTCCAGGGAAGAGGGACCCGGAGGAGCGATTCGGAGCTCTCCCCAAATCCCTCAATGCGGAAAGAAGGCATTGTGGCACTTTGCAGAACTGAGCAGCACTCACCCGCCACGAGAGACCACCAGCTTCACTTTCACTTTGTAGGAGACAATGATGCCCAAGACCTCCTTGTTGGCGCCGTCTCTCAACCTGGAGGAGTGAGAGTGTGAAAAAGAGCATGGAGTCAAAGTGATCGTTTGTGGCTTAGGGCCCTCGTATTTACAGCACCGCCTCTCCTGGTCTGCCCCGCAGAGGACCTTAAGGTCCATGAATAACCATAGTTTAGAGGTCCCAGGCCCTAAGGAAGTCAGACTATCCTCCACCAGGGCCAGGGCCTTCTCAGTGATGGCTCCGACCTGGTGGAATTCTCTGCCCCATGAGACCAGGGCCCTGCAGGATTTAACCTCCTTCCATTGGGCCTGTAAGACAGAGCTATTCTGCGTGGCCTTTAATTTGAATTCAGCCTGATCTTTTATTTCCCTTCTCTTCCCCCCCTCCCCTTTTATGAAGACTGCCTGCTCTGAGACCCCACAGCTAATTCTCCCCGGTCTCCTCACTGGCCCAAGTAGGATCAATTCAGCCAGGTAGCTCTGGTGACTATCTAATGCTTATTAGATGGATTTCCCCCAAATTGATTTCTGAACTTTGAATTTTATTGTTATTCATGTTTTTATACTGTATTTTATGCTGCTTCTAGAATTAAGTGTTTTAAATTTGTTAGCTGCCCTGAACCCGGTTTTCTGAACTGGGAAGGGCAGGGTATAAATAAAAATTTATTATCATTATTGCCGTGTTCGAAACCCCTGTGTGAGCTTTGTACAACGTTCCTCCGGGGTGGTCTTTTCTAACGAGCGTTTCCCATTGCCAGATTACCAAATAGGCAGAGCAGGCAAGCGACCTGTGGACCCCACACCTTTTAGGGGCCCCACGACGACGGGTCAAAATAATATTGGATATGATCTTGAAAGAAAATTGCAATCAAGATGTTGGCCTGGGATTCGGACTCGGATGCTGAACCTGAGGGATCCCAGCTTGCGCAGGATTCCCCGCCTCCAGAACCAGCTGAGTCGGGGCTGGGGCTTGAGCCTGAAAGGTCCTCACCTGTGCTGGATCCTCAGGTGCAGGCACCAGCTGAGTCTGCTCTGGCTCCTGAGGTGATGGAGGACCCATTGCCTGCAGGTGCTCCACTCTCAGCCCCATCAGAGGAAGCTGAGGTTGCCTCTGGGTCTGGTAACCCTCTAGCCTCTCCTGAGCTGCAGAGGCTCAGGGCAGAGAGGCGGAGGGAACTGAGTTCCCGCAGGAGGAGTGCTCGCCTCCAGGCCAGGAGAGGTGAGTCACCAGAGGATCAGGGCCGCCCTATGCCTCGGGGCAGATAAAAGCCGGCCAGCCCCAGTCCCCAGTTGCGGGAGCAACATTGTTGGTTGCTAGTTCCTGCCTGAGCTCCTGACCCGCCCTGGCTCCATGCTTGCAAGCCTGTTCCTAACTTCACCCAACTCCCTGCCCTGCACCCAGATTCAGCTACTACGGACTGCCTCCACGTTGCACCTTTGACCACGGACCGGACTTGGACCTAGCCTCTCCGGTAACCCACAGGACCAGCACACAAGCTTTCTTAATTCAAGTTGCAATTGGGGAGAGGGTTATTGTGCTGGGACCCTGCTCATGGGTTTCCTGTAATGGGCATCTGGTGGGAAGAGGATGCTGGACTAGATGGGCCACCGGCCTGATCCTGCAGCCTCTCCTTCTTAACTGCTTAGCTCTGGGTGCTACATGAAAACAGAAAACACCAAACTCCACCCGCAGTATGCTCAGCAAGGGAACCCAGCTGCCTCCTCCTTCCCCAACTGCTGGTAGGTAGGGAAAAAACCTCACAGTGTGCTAGAGGCCAGGTTGGTGTCTTCATGCTTGAGCTTCCCGTCCAGGGCGAGGCCGCGCTTCTCCCGGTTGTTGGCGAGGAAGGGGGTCAACGTGTAGACTTTGCAGAAGGTGGAGCTGGGAGCCACCACGTCGCTGGAGACAGGGATAAAACCACAGATCGGTGAAAGACAGCAAGGCGCAAAGCAAAATGTATAAAGAGATTAATATAACTAGCAGTAGTTGTAAATGAATGCAGACGGACAACAAGAATTGTATAAACAGGAGGATTTATTTGTTTGTGGATATACAGTCATACCTCGAGTTGAATGTGCTTCAGGTTGAGCACTTTCGGGTTGCGCTCCGCGGCAACCTGGAAGTAATGGAGTGCATCACTTCCGGCTTTTGCCGCTCGCGCATGCGCAGATGCTCAAAATGACATCACACGCATGGGCGGAAGCAACAAAACCATCTTACGTTCCATTCAGGATGCGAACGGGGCTCCGGAACAGATCCCGTTCGCATCCCAAGGTACCACCGTACTATGGACAAATATGGAAAATGAATAACAATATACAAAATGGATGAAAATAATGCCATAAAATTATATGTGATATAAAAAACCAGAAGAAGGAAGGAGGGAAGTCAGCACTTAGGAGGAAGTATAAATGTAAAATGCAACACATTATGTGTATGTGGAATATGTAACCGGAAAACTAATAAAAATTATTGGGGGGGGGGGGGAGAGAGAGAAAGAAGTGTGGCAGGGTTCAGATTAAATAAGAAGAAAACTAAAATAATTACAAAAAATATGGCTCAAAGTATAATAGAAATAATGCAACAAAGAACAGAGATAGAGGTGGTGAAAAAAGTTAAATATCTAGGAATCTGGTTAACTCCCAAAAATATTGACTTGTTTCAGAACAACTATACACTGGTCTGGAATGGAATAAAGAAAGATTTAGAGGTGTGGGGAACAATGAAATTATCTTTTTGGGGTAGAATATCTACGATAAAAATGAGTGTCCTTCCAAAGATGTTATTTCTATTTCAAACTATCCCCATATTAAAGGGGGTAGCAATTTTCAGAGAGTGGCAAAGAGTGCTTTCAAGGTATATCTGGCAGGGCAAGAAGCCGAGAATTAAATTTAAGTTATTAACGGATGTAAAGGAAAGAGGAGGCTTCGCCCTGCCAGACTTGAAACTGTACTACAAAGCAGCATGTCTTTGCTGGTTGAGAGAATGGATAAAATTAGAGAATAAAGAATTATTAGACTTAGAAGGATTTGATAACAGATTTGGATGGCACGCGTATCTATGGCGTGAAAAGAAGAAAATCCATAAAGGCTTTGGAAACCACATATTCCGGAGTTCATCAATTGAAATATGGGATAGGTATAAAAACCTATTAGAACCAAAAGTTCCACACTGGTTGTCTCCATTAGAGGTTATGAGTGTAAAGAAAATAAATATGAGAGGTAATTGGATTATATACGGTGAATTGATAACCAAAGAAGGAGGAAAATGGAAATTAAAGCCATATGAACAAGTCAAAGAATATGTATATGATTGGTTGCACTATTTTCAGGTTAATGAAATGTTTAAAAAAGACATTAAAGAAAGTGGTTATGCAGAAAAAGATTCAAAGTTCCAGACAGACATGATAAATAATAATTGTAAAATTTTGTCAAAAATGTATAAAATATTGTTGGAATGGAATACCAAAGATGAAGAAGTTAAATCGGTAATGATACAATGGGCCAGAGATTTTGGTTATAATATTCAGTTTGAGGATGTGAAAAGAGAATTTAAGATTTACTGCTTGTACGGTACTTAAAGAAAATGTTATGAAAATGTTTTACAGATGGTATATTACACCGGTAAGATTAGCAAAAATGTATAAGACGTGTAATAAGTGTTGGAAATGTAAAGAAAAAGAAGGTACGTTTTATCACATGTGGTGGGAGAAATTGAAGGGCTTCTGGGAGATGATCTATAATGAAATGAAAAAGATGTTAAAATATACATTTGTAAAGAAACCAGAGACCTTTCTTTTAGGAATTACAGGGAATGAAATAAGAAGAAAAGACTGTAAACTCTTTCAATATGCAGTCACAGCAGCAAGAATTCTACTGGCCCAGAAATGGAAACAAGAGGAAATACCGACAATAGAAGAATGGAGACTGAAGTTGACTGATTATTCAGAACTGGACAGACTAACCGGAAAAATTAGATATCTTCGAGACCAAAAGTTCATCAAGGACTGGGGAAAATTTGTTGAATATCTGAAAAGAATATGTGATGTGCAAACAACACTGGCGGGATTTCAAGAAGCACTGTGAAAGTTGAGATATATTGTTAAAAAGAAACAGGAGTGGGAGGGAAGTTTAATGGCAATATAAACAGAGGAATGCGTAATTGAGAGGTAAATATGGATGATTGCCAGAGAAGCTGAAGGAAGTCCAAAAAGAACCAAATTTGTGGAAATTTTGATAAAATTGTATATTTGTGTTGGAAAATTAATAAAAATTATTTATAAAAAAAATGAAAGGGGTCTTACTTCAAGGGTTTTTCCTAAGGTTTTGTGTGTGTGGGGGGGGGGTTCTTTGGTACTTCTACAAACCTCAGAGCCCTGAAATCTTGTACCTGGATGTTGTTGTTTTGCCTACAGTGGTACCTCGCAAGACGAATGCCTCGTAAGACGAAAAACTCGCAAGATAAAAGAGTTTTTCGTTTTTTGAGTTGTTTCGCAAGACGAATTTCCCTATGGGCTTGCTTTGCAAGATGAAAACGTCTTGCAAGTTTGTTTCCTTTGTCTTGCAAGTTTGTTTCCTTTTTCTTAAAACCGTGCATTCAGGGGGTGCAGTTGCGACTTGACTTCGAGGAGCAACTTAGCACGCGGTGTGGTAGCCTTTTTTGAGGTTTTTGAAGACTTTGGTGATTTTTGAAGCTTTTCCAAAATCCGTGCTTCGCAAGACGAAAAAAATCACAAGACGAAAAAACTCGCAGAACGAATTAATTTCGTCTTGCGAGGTACCACTGTACATTAGTCCTGGCACTTGGAGACCTGAAATTTTATCAGTTTATACTAGCGCTGCAACGAAGTGTTGCAGTGTGCAGTGCTCCCTTTCAGGGCGGTTCTGCACTCAATCCTTCTTTCCCAGGGGATTCTGGGAATTGTGGCTCTGTGAGGAGAACAGAGGCCCTCCAACAACTCCCTGCGCCCCTAGCCAGCTATAGCCCTCGGGATTCATTGTGGGCAGACATGACGATTTAAAACAGTACAGTTATGCTTTCAATGCATGATGCAGATGCAGTCATATTGCACGTGAACTTTTCCCAAATTCCCAAGACTTCCCAAATTCCCAAGGTGGCATTACAAGATGGTGACAGCTGAGCACCCAAGTCCTTGTTAGGATATTTCCGTTCCACCTTAAAAGGGAGCAGGATGTTTGTGTCACAGCTTCCGTATTTCCTGTTCACAGGATGTTTCTGTTGTGTTTGTTTTCGTTTCTCTCTCTGTGCCTGAGACATTGAAGCAGGCAGTCATGTTTTCTTTGTTCTGACCAACGCTGAATAAAGTTTGTTTGACTGGCTGTGCAAGAAGCAGACGACAGTAAGCCTAAGTTCCTGTGAAGCAGAACTCAATGCTGTGTCATTTTCACTCATGGATTGTGAATGGTTGATGCAACTGTTTAAGGACATCAGAGTTTCTGTGAAATGTCCTATACAAGTGTATCAAGACAATAGATCCTGTTTGGCTTTGCTGAACTCAGAGAGTTGCAAGCAAAGAACCAATTACTTGCAGATTAAGCTACATCGTGCAAGAGAGTGTATTCAGAAAGGACTCATTCAGGTGTCCTACATGCCAGGAAATGAAATTCCTGCTGATCTGTTGTCTAAGGTTGTTAACAGAGAACAACTTAAGGTTTATGTACAGAGGTTGCAATTGGGTTGAACCACAGATACTACAGGTTACACAGAAAGAGGGAGGATGTTAGGATATTTCCGTTCTACCTTAAAAGGGAGCAGGATGTTTGTGTCACAGCCTGCGTATTTCCTGTTCACAGGATGTTTCTGTTGTGTCTTTGTTTTCGTTTCTCTCTCTGTGCCTGAGACATTGAAGCAGGCAGTCATGTTTTCTTTGTTCTGACCAACGCTGAATAAAGTTGTAAATAATGCTCTCCTGCGATCATCTTTCGCTATGTGAATTCTGCTGATAGAGCGTACATGAGCTCTGGAATGTGGCAAGCTATTTCTGGAGCTCGTGTCGCTAATTGAATGATACTGCGTTGTCTACGGGAGATCAATGGACGTCCGGAGGCGGCTTGGGGGCCATGATGGACTTTGTCTCCCTGGCAGTATCCCAACAGTCCTCACCTCAATTCATAACAAAATCAAAGCAAGCTTGGCTTCCTCACAGTCAACCCTCTGGTGACTTTTGCCTCTCAGGCTCCAGGCCAACCTTCCCCAACCTGGTGCCCTCGAGACACTGCTTAATCACAGCCCCTATCCTTCCTGGACATGTTGGCTGGGGCTTCTTCAGACTGTAAGCCCCTTGCGGGCAGAGTCCTGCCTGCTACACGGTGCCCACGTGGATGGAGAAAGCCAAACGACAATACTCACTCTGCTTCCTCCACTGCGACGGGGCATTTATACTGGGCTGTGTTGAAGAGGCAGATGTCTGCGTATTGGCGAACTGCAAATGAAAGGAAGGAGGGAAGGAAGGAAGGAAGGAAGGAAGGAAGGAAGGAAGGAAGGAAAGAAAGGAAGAAAGAAAGAAAGGGAGGGAGGGAGAGAGAGGACATTAGATCAGTGGTTTTGAATTTTATTGTGTTATTATCTTCCTTAGTGGGGTGTGCAAACCACTGTTCAGAATAATGCTTTTAATTATTATTATTATTATTATTATTATTATTACAGTGATACCTTTAGTTTTGAACTTAATTCGTTCCGGAGGTCCGTTCTTAACCTGAAACAGTTCTTAACTAGAGGTGTGCTTTCGCCGGCACACGATTTCCGTTCTCATCCTGGGGCAAAGTTCACAACTAGAGGTAACTCTTTCAGGTTGGCAGAGTTTGTAACCTGAAGCATTTGTAACCTGAGTCGTTTGTAACTCAAGGTACCACTGTATTATTATTATTATTATTAATAATAATAATAATAATAATACCCCGCCCATCTGGCTGGGTTTCCCCAGCCACCCACAGAATATTAAAATACAATAGACTATTAAACATTAAAAGCTTCCCTAAACAGATAGTTGATTATTTCCTTGACATCTGATGGGAGGGCGTTCCACAGGGCAGGTGCCACCACCGAGAAGGCCCTCTGCCTGGTTCCCTGCTTCTCGCAGGGAGGAAACTGCCCAAAGGCCTTCATAGCTGACCTTGGTGTCCGGGCTGGACGATGGAGGTGGAGACGCTCCTTCAGGTATACTGGGGCTGGAACCAAGTCATGGGGGGCAGCCCCAAAAACTCAAGCCACCTCTCCTTTGCCTGGTTGCTCCTTTGACCCACCCACCAGGTAAGTGATCCCTGAGAGGCATCCAGGCTCACCTGAGATTTTAATCTTCTTCACCGTCTTGTTGGTGTTGTTCGTCACATGAACGTTGACGCTGATCGGCTCCCCGTGATAGTAAATCTACAGAGAACACAAGTGACAAGTCCTCAGGGAGGAGATTTTAGGAAAGGGCGCCCACAATTCCGGCAGATGCACCTTGGAATTCACTCTTGGAAAGAATCACCATGGGAGTTTATTTATTTAACAGATTTATAAACCGCCTCACAGCCAGAAGTTAATGAAGTTTGTTTTACTCATTTGTTTCATTTCATAAAATTTATATACCATTTGATTGCAAAAAAGCGTAGACAGACAGCTATCCAACCTCCTGATTAAAAACCTCTCTCATTTTATAAATTTATAAAACTTGTATTCTGCTGTGTCATAAAAAAATAGATCAAAGCAGGTTACAGCAATTAAACATAATACCACACAATAAAAACAATTACAAAGTTATAGAAATACATCAGTTAACCCCTGTGAAGTATGTATTCTTTTTTTTTAAAAGAGAAATCTCTCTTTTATAAAAAGTTTATTTTTGCATTTTCTAAGCGAAATAAAAACATAAAATCCCCTTTGACTTCCCTCCCCCTCCCCATATTGTGGATCCTAATATAATGATTTCCCCCTCTGCATCTGTTTCACAGCCCTATTCTTATAAATCCTTTATCATTTCATAGTTCAAATTTTTACTACAAGTTTTCTGTCAATCCTACCAATGTGTGTAATTGTTTACAATAGTTCCCCCCCCCAAAAAAAAATAGATTGTAAACTTTCCCCATTCTTTATTTGGTGGATGACTTCTTAATTGCCTGCATAAGGCGGGTGGAACAGAAAAGTTTTCAGCAGGGATTTAAAAGTTGGCACAGAAGTTGCCTGCTGGATCTCCAGTGGCACAGAGTTCCACAGGGCTAGGCCAAAGACACTAAAGGCTCATGAACTTGGGGAATGACCAACAAGGGTGCTGCAGATGATCTCTGTGAACTAGCTGGAATATAAGGCTTCAGGCGATCTCTGCGGTGCCCTGGCCCTAAGTTGTTCAGGGCTTTCTAAATTAACACTGTTCCAGAGGGCTGAAGGAGCAACACTAAAAGTCCCGTTTTGTGTACGAACTAAGCACAGCTCCGGGGCACGCAGTTCTCCATCAGCAGCGTCCCACCTGAGAAGCGCAATTGCGGGGCCAAGGTCTGCGGGGCGAGACCGTCCCCAAGAGTTCCTTGTACAAGCAGGCATCGCAATGCTGGATTTACGTATAAGCTAAACAAGATATAGCTTAGGGGGCCCCCAAAAAATTAAAGGAAAAAAAACTTGATGTACTTTTCCAGAATATAATATAAAAAACAAACAAACCTACATACAGCAACAGTGTTTTGTGTTGTGTAGGCTCCTATGGTATAAGTCATGAGCCCTAAAATATCACTGGTTTTCTCCTTTCTATATATAGGGTGCCTACATTCTGCTATTTATCATTATTAGTACTTTGCATCATATATTTACTCCTATTATTATTTCATGTTATAGCAAGTTTCTAGAGACTAGGTTATGAGTCTTTGTAAACTGTATTTCTAAGGGAACTTTTGTTATTGCCAAATTCCAATGTGTTTCCATTATTAAGTTTGTTATGAATCAGAAATCATTTTAAGTTAGAGCTTAATAATGATTTCACTATTCATATACTTCTTAATTGTATTTCACTATTAATACACTTCTTCTTAATTGTATTTCACTATTAATATACCGTATTTTTCACTCTGTAAGATGCACCAGACCAAAAGCGCACCTAGTTTTAGCAGGAGGAAAACAAGAAAAAAAATAATATTCTGAATCCCAGAAGCCAGAACAGCAAGAGGGATCTGGCTTCTGGGATAGCCGCGCAAAGCCTGTCCTGGGCAGCGGGATGAAGGCTTGGGTCTCCAGCTGTTTCTGGACTACAACTTCCATCATCCCTAGCTATCAGGACCAGTGATGGGATTTGTAGTCCAAAACAGCTGGATGCTCAAGTTTGGTAAACCATTACCTTCGGTAGCTTCGGGCCTCATCAAACCTAAATCCGGCCCTGGGCGAGGCCACCCCCGAGAGTCTGCCCGAAACAAGCAGGCAGCCTCCGAGTGGAGTCAGGATTTGGCCCAAACTACAACCCAATCCCGGAAGGGAAGACAGCAAGAACCGCCCAGCGGATTCTAGAAAACGGGCACAAAATGAGGGCCTGCAAGATACCTCTTTGTCCAGGGAAGCTTCCAAGTGCAGGGGCTTGTCCGACATGAGGAACTGCCGGGTGGTTTCAGCCATCGGCTGCGGCCCCGGCCGCTCCGGCGCATACTGGACTTTGCGGATCACCAAGCGCACCGAGTTCCTGCAGGGGTGCGGGAGAGCGGACATTAAGGGGTGTTGTAGGAATTTATGTATAGGTTGGGGGGGGGTTGCCCCTCCAGCAGATATCATGCACATGCAGCCCACTACCAAAACCAGCCCAATCACTTTTGTCCCCAAAAAACACTTGCTCACAGTTTCTTCCTATCTATTCAAAGGGCTTCTGCTGCAGAATATCAAATGTAAGAATTCACTGATCAATGTATCTATGTGCTGTGGGTTAAATCACAGAGCCTAGGACTTGCTGATCAGAAGGTCGGTGGTTCGAATCCCCGCGACGGGGTGAGCTCCCGTTGCTCGGTCCCTGCTCCTGCCAACCTAGCAGTTCGAAAGCACATCAAAGTGCAAGTAGATAAATAGGTACCACTCCGGCGGGAAGGTAAACAGCGTTTCCATGTGCTGCTCTGGTTCGCCAGAAACGGCTTAGTCATGCTGGTCACATGTACACTGTACGCTGGCTCCCTCGGCCAATAAAGCGAGATGAGCGCCGCAACCCCAGAGCCGTCCACGACTGGACCTAATGGTCAGGGGTCCCTTTACCTTTGCAAAACCCGGAGAGTCGCTGCACCCACCTTTTGTGGATCTTCTCCTCCAGACTCTCTGCACAGAAAGCTTTCACTTCATAGTCAACACCGCAAGCCTAGGAGGGAAGAGAAGGAAGCAGAAGCAGCGTCAAGAACGATGGCAGATAGAAGCAGTTTGGAACAAAAGCAAGAACAGATTAAGCCAAAGAATCACTGAGATATAGAGTTGGAAGGGAACCCAAAGGACATCTAGTCCACCCCCCACTCCATAATGCAGAAATAGCAACTAAAGCATCCTTGGCATATTGCGAGGAGTCCGGCCACACGAAATAAAAGGGCAGAAGCTTCGCAAGGAAGGTGCCAGGCAAGCCTCGTTGGAGAAGGTGTTCCACAATTTGGGGGCCACCACAGAGGAAGCCCTCTCCCAGGCCGCCTTTTGCCACACTTCTGAGGGCAGCGGAGAAACCAAGAGGAGCACCTCTGCTCATCTTCACTTTGGAACTCCCTGCTTATTGATGTACAGTCATACCTCGTGTTACAGACGCTATAGGTTACACGTTTTCGGGTTGTGCACCGCGCAGAACCCGGAAGTACCAGAACGGGTTACTTCCGGGTTTCGGCACTTGCACATGCGCATAAGCGCTAAATCGCACTTTGCGCATGTGCAGAAGCGCCAAATCACGACCTGCACATGCGTGCGTGCAGACGCGGCACTGCGGCTTGTGAACGTGCCTCCCGCACGGATCACATTCGCAACCCGTGCGTCCACTGTACTCTTTTCGGTGTCTGCTCAAAAAAATCTTTTTTACACACGCCTACCCAGATGGCTTTGAATTCTGGTGCTGGAGGAGACTCTTGAGAGTCCCATGGACTGCAAGAAGACTAAACCTATCCATTCTGAAGGAAATCAGCCCTGAGTGCTCACTGGAAGGACAGATCCTGAAGCTGAGGCTCCATGACTTTGGCCACCTCATGAGAAGAGAAGACTCCCTGGAAAAGACCCTGATGCTGGGAAAGATGGAGGGCACAAGGAGAAGGGGACGACAGAGGACGAGATGGTTGGACAGTGTTCTCGAAGCTACCAGCATGAGTTTGACCAAACTGCGGGAGGCAGTGGTAGACAGGAGTGCCTGGCGTGCTCTGGTCCAGGGGGGCACGAAGAGTCGGACACGACTAAACGACTAAACAACAACAACCACCCAGATGCTGAGACTCTTGATGTGAATTTCAATCTGCTTCGGCATTTTGAATTGTTGTACTTTTTAAAAACATAGGGTTTTAAATTCTTTTCGGTTTTACCGCTTCATCTTTTCGTAAACCGCTTTGAGGTTTGTTCCTACAACTAAGCGGTGTATAAGTACAGTGGTACCTCGGGTTAAGAACTTAATTCGTTCTGGAGGTCTGTTCTTAACCTGAAACTGTTCTTAAGCTGAGGTACCACTTTAGCTAATGAGGACTCCTGCTGCCGCTGTGCCGCTGGAGCACGATTTCTGTTCTCATCCTGAAGTAAAGTTCTTAACCCGAGGTACTATTTCTGGGTTAGCAGAGTCTGTAACCTGAAGTGTCTGTAACCCGAGGTACCACTGTAGTATGAAAAAAATAAATAATAAATCCTAAACCAGTTGTAAGTTCTGCTTCCCCTTATCTTGACCTGTTGGCCTTAGGAAAAACTGCCTTGATGATCCTTGGAACCAACACACTATTATTCTAATTATCGCTATTATTCTATTAATTATTATTATTCTACCCTTTGGCCAAAGTTCATAGGCCAGTGTACAACATTAAAGACATACACAGCATAATAAAATCATAATAACATGCCCCCCTACATTTAATAGGTCATAGATTATTTTTAATGGCCGAAAGCGTGGGTAAAGAGGAATATTTTCACCTGGCGCCGAAAGACATGTAATGATGAACTGTACAACCCTTAAGTGGACTGAAGTACATTGCATGGCATTGAAATTAATGGCCAGCAGACGGCGCTGTTGTCAACTGTGGTCTCTTAAAGGAACACACCGAAAGAAACAAAAGCCTGCTGAGAGAGCTCCCAAAATAACGCATTAAGGCAGCTTCCCCCAAACTGGTTCATTGGACTACAACTCCCATGATCCCTGTTTGTCAAGCAAGTTTGCAGAGGCTGATGGGAGCTGAAGCCCAACACACCCGGAGGGCACCAGGTTGGGGAAAGGCAGCATGAAGAAAAGAAGGGGCCTGTGCCTTCTGTGCAGGAATCATAGAATAGAATCATAGAATCATAGAGTTGGAAGAGACCACAAGGGCCATCGAGTCCAACCCCCTGCCAAGCAGGAAACGATGCATTACGATGTCTTGAAACTGCCCCAATTCACCAGGGCTGTCATCAGCACCCTTTCCCTACTCCTCTCTTTATTTCATTTTCTTTCTTTTTTTACCTTTCCTGTGTCTTCGGGTCCCGGCTGCAACGTCACGGAGCAGGGAAGATTGGGAAGGATCTGGAACGGGAAAAATGTCCCGCGTAAGGGACAGCGTCACCAACAATGCCAAAGTCTGTGTATGTATTAACATTTCATTAAGGGTCCATCTAGGGACGCGGGTGGCGCTGTGGGTTAAACCACAGAGCCTAGGACTTGCTGATCAGAAGGTCGGCGGTTCAAATCCCCGCGACGGGTTGAGCTCCCGTTGCTCGGTCCCTGCTCCTGCCCACCTAGCAGTTCGAAAGCACGTCAAAGTGCAAGTAGATAAATAGGTACCACTCCAGCAGGAAGGTAAATGGCGTTTCCATGCTCCTCTGGTTCACCAGAAGCGGCTTAGTCATGCTGGCCACATGACCTGGAAGCTGTACGCCGGCTCCCTCGGCCAGTAAAGCGAGATGAGCACCGCAACCCCAGAGTCGTCCGCAACTGGACCTAATGATTAGGGGTCCCTTTACCTTTTTAAGGGTCCATCTAGTCGAGCAGCCCGCTCTCACAGCAGCCAACCAGGTGGCTCAAAGCGAAACCCACAAGCAGGATTCGAACTCAAGAGCCCTCTCTCCCCTTCTATGGTTTCCAGCCATTGGCATTCAGAACCATTGCTGTCTCCGACGTGGAGCCAAAGCATAGCCACCCTGGCTAGTAGCCATCATAAGATAGCTCTGTTCTCCTCCATGAATTGTCCAATCCTCTTTTAAAGTCCCCTAGGTATCTGGCCATCGCTTCTTCCAGTGGCAGAGAGTTCCATAGTTTAACTCTACATACATATTTTTATATAGTTCAAAGCATCATGAAAAAAAAGACATCATTGCAGCATAGCATAAGTAGTCAAAAGAAAGAAATGGCACAGCTCCGAAACGTGAGAAACTCTGGATCAGGGCTAAACTCCTGGGGGGTCCCTTGGCTTTCCTGCCAGCCACCTGCCACCATGCTTTTCACTGCCTCCAGTGGCAGAGAGTTCCACAGGCTAATGATGCACCGCATACAGAAGGGTGCCCTTTTCACAGAATCCTAGAACTGTCTAGTTGGAAGGGGTCCCGAGGGTCATCTAGCCCAACCCCCTTTTACCCGTCCCGCCCAGCAGAAAGCGTGGCCCTTGGGTGGCCAGAAATTTTCTCACGTGGGCGATTTCGGGGTGAGGAAGGGGAGCAACTGGATCACCTGCTGTGAAGCTGGAGCAGCTGCCCAATTGTGAGAATTTTTTGTCGGCAAGGTGCAAACGTCGCCTGGGGTGGGGCGACTGGCGAAGGAGGGCTGGGGGGAGAGGGGAGCTAAAGGTAGGGGGGAGAAAGAAGGATCCGTACCTCGAAGGTAAAAGGGTAGGCCTGCTCACCGAGCTTCTTAATCAGCCGTTCCTGGAGCCGTGTCAGAGGCTTCTTCTCCTCAGTGACCGGAGGGAAGGCTTGGATGTTGGCGACAAAGAGGTCCTTGCGGAAGGTCAGCCCCAGGACGTCCAGGTCCTCGCGGCCGTAGCGGAAGGCGCACGTGAGGGTCACGAAAACTGCAAGCAGGGCAGAGAGGAAGGCATGTGGCGCAAAGGACAACACAGAGGGCCGGAAGTGGCCCGTTTCCCACCTGTGCCCAGGGCTTGTGTCAGACTCGTCGCGTTTCTGCACTGCCCTCCGAACCCCCAAGGCGGCTTTCGAGCGACGCAGCACAACCGCAGAATGAGAAATGGGGCAGCCGCCAACAGCCGAGCTCATGGAGTCATCGGACATTGACCAAGAGGCAGTGTGGTGTAATAATAATAATGATGATGATGATAACGATAATGATATCTTTATTGTCATTGTCCCTTGCGGAACAATGAAATTGAAAAACTACATAAAACTACATAAAAACTACATAAAACTACCACAAAACTACATAAAAACTACATAAAACATTCAAAAACCCCTAAAAAAACCCTCTAAAACCCCATTTTAAAATACACTATAATAATAATAATAACAACAACAACAACAACAACAACAACAACAACAACAACAACAATAATAATAATAACAATAATAATAATAACAATAATATTTTATTTATATCCCGCCCTTCCCAGTTCAAAAAACCGGGCTCAGAGCAGCTAACAACAAATTTAAAACACTTAATTGATGCAACAACAAAAAAGCAGCATAAAATACAGTATAAAGCATGAATAACAATAAATTCAGAATTCAAAAATCAATTTAGGGGGGCAATCCATCCAATAAACATTAGATGATCACCAGGGCTAGCTGGCTAAATTAGTCCTATTTGGGCCAGCGAGGAGACCAGGGGAGAATGAGCTGTGGGATCCCAGAGCGGGTAATCTTCATAAAAAGGGGAGGGGGAGGGAAGGAAGGGATATAAAAGATCAAGCCAAGTTCAAATTGAAAACCAGGCGGAATAGCTCTGTCTTACAGGCCCTGTGGAAGGAGGTTAAATCCTGCAGGGCCCTGGTCTCATGGGACAGAGCATTCCACCAGGTCGGAGCCATCACTGAGAAGGCCCTGTTCCTGGTGTAGTAATTAGAATGCCTGGGTTTGAATTTCCGTTTGGCCACGGAGCACGCTAGGTGTGACCTTGGGTGCTGCCTCTCAGCCTGCCCTACATCGCAGGGTTGTTGTGAGGATGGGAGGAGGACCATGTACACAAGAAATGAACAAGAAAGCCTTTGCAAGTACAAGACAGCAGAGGGAAGCTTTCCGGGGGCCGCTTTGCCAGGTGTGAGCAAAGCCAGAGGCAAAAGTCAGGTAGTGTAGTGGTTAAAGGTCTGGACTAGGACCTGGGAGACGGGGGTTCAACTCCCAGCTTGGCCATGATGCACACGAAGTGATCTTGGGCCAGTCACTCGGCCTAACCTGTTGTGAGGAGCAGGAGAACCACGTACACCACACTGAGCTCCTTGGAGGAAAATTGGGCAATAAGTAAATAATAAAATAATAAAGCAGGCAACTGGCACAAAACTCACCTTTGCAGGATTCCAGGCGCAGGTCAGAGTTTTCCACCTCTCCCATCGCCCACCTTTCCATTCAGACAAGCAAGGAGGCACTCTCACCATTCAAGGGCCCATTCCAGCCAGTCAAAAGCCTTTTCGGAGGGTGTGGGGCAAGGACTGTGAGGGGTGCGGCTCGAGGAGAGAAGGCGTGGCCTGGGAAGGGGCCCTGACATGGGGAGGTTCCCAAGAGCCAGACAGAGAGGTCTGGAGGGCCGCATCCAGCCCCAAAGCCTGAGGTACCCCCACACACATAAACACCGGAGTTACCTTTCCTTTCTTTTAAGTATTCTGGATCGACCAGCACGACGCCATCTGCAAAAGGAACGAGAGGCAGGTATGAGGGCAATGCAAACCTGGTACTTCTGCTCTGCATGGGTTAGTATAGCTTCCCCGCTCTGTCCACGGAAACATAGCAGGCGACACGTCTTGGTTCGATGCAGAGGAACAGTGGGAGTATTGAGAAGTCTCAGAACCCGGGATGTGGGGATGAAAAGGGCTGGGCGATATCTGGTTTCAAGCGCATACAAAAACATCATGTTTTGGATTCAGGTGGGTAGCCGTGTTGGTCTGATGCATTCGGGAAAAAATAAAAATAAAAATGTCCAGTAGCACCTTAAAGGTAAAGGTAAAGGTACCCCTGCCTGTACGGGCCAGTCTTGACAGACTCTGGGGTTGTGCGCCCATCTCACTTAAAAGGCCAGGGGCCAGCGCTGTCCGGAGACACTTCCGGGTCACGTGGCCAGCGTGACATCGCTGCTCTGGCGAGCCAGAGCCGCACACGGAAACGCCGTTTACCTTCCCGCTGGTAAGCGGTCCCTATTTATCTACTTGCACCTGGAGGTGCTTTCGAACTGCTAGGTTGGCAGGCGCTGGGACCGAGCAGCGGGAGCGCACCCCGCCGCAGGGATTCGAACCGCCGACCTTTCGATCGGCAAGTCCTAGGCGCTGAGGCTTTAACCCACAGCGCAACCTGCGTCCCTGCACCTTAGAGACCAACTAAGTTTGTTCTTGGTATGAGCTTTCGTGTGCATGCACCCTTCTTCAGATACACTGAAACAGAAGTCACCCACGATAATACAGCAACCAGACCTAACATGGACACTGGTACCAGAGAACCAGTATCTGAAGAAGTGTGCATCCACACGAAAGCTCATACCAATAACAAACTTAATTGGTCTCTAAGGTGCTACTAGAAGGAATTTTTTAATTTTTTAAAATTTTGTTTCGACTACTGCAGACCAACACAGCTACCTATCTGTTACTGGTACCAGAGCCTGCAATAAGCCCAGATGCCAACTTTGCTGCCACATACACTCAGACAACACCGTTACTGGTCCCAACAACATCAAACATACCATCTCAGGACTATTTAATTGCTCATCTTCTAACATTCTGTATGCCATCAAAAGCCAGCAGTGTCCTTCAGCTCTCTATATTGGACAAACAGGCCAAACCCTACGCCAAAGGGTTGATGGACATAAATCTGATATCAGGAATCACAAGACAGAGAAACCAGTAGGAGGACACTTCAGTCTCCCAGGACATTCTACACAAGATCTCAAAGTAGCTGTCTTATTACAAAAGAATTTCAGAAACAGACTTGAAAGAGAAGTTGCTGAATTACTTATCACTAAACTGAAAACTATGGAGAGACCTGGTCTTAATAGAGATACTGGATTCTTGTCTCACTACACATGCTAAAGCTATTTTTGGCCATCTGCATACTATCCCTTGCTTTTTCCTGTAGGACTAATTGCAGGTGTTAACAGTTTGTCCACAGGTTTACCATACCCATTGAGTCAATCATGCATCTCCAAATACCCTTCTGAGAAAAACCCCACCCCACCCTCCCACGATATATAGGGTCTGGGGACTTCTGTTTCAGTATATATCTGAACAAACAGTATACAGTGGTACCTCGCAAGACAGAATTAATTCATTCTGCGAGTTTTTTCATCTTGCGATTTTTTTCGTCTTGCGAAGCACGGATTTTGGAAAAGCTTCAAAAATCACCAAAGTCTTCAAAAACCTCAAGAAAGGCTACCACACCGTGTGCTATGAGTTGCTCCTCGAAGTCAAGTCGCAACTGCACCCCCTGAATGCACGGTTTTAAGAAAAAGGAAACAAACTTGCAAGACAAAGGAAACAAACTTGCAAGACGTTTTCGTCTTGCGAAGCAAGCCCACGGGGAAATCCATCTTGCGAAGCAACTCAAAAAACGAAAAACTCTTTCGTCTTGCGAGTTTTTCGTCTTACGAGGCATTCGTCTTGCGAGGTACCACATAGTATACCCAGAAAAAACTTAGTTGGTCTCTAAGGTGCTACTGGACAATTTTATTATTATTATTATTATTATTATTATTATGATGATGATCATGTTTTGGGCTGGGGGTGGGGTCAGTCTGGATGATGCCTGGAGTCCCTTCCAATGTTTTGGGTCCTGTGCCCAGGGAAGGTTGGAATGTAACAGAGGATGTTGCTGTGCTGCTCAGACATGTTTATTTGCAGGACAATGGCCTTCGCTGTCCTCAACAGCATCCCCAAAGAATAAGCTGGGATGCAAGAGCTGCTACTAAGCCAGAGTACCCTTTAGGCAAATGGCTGGGCCTTTCCTCCAGCCAACTCACCTATCTGCTGGGTAGGAGAAGCCAGAGTGTTGTGTTTGAACTGAGCTGAAAGCTGGCTGGGAGATGGAGACACCCAGACCTGTTTGATCTGGGCTGGATCCACAGTTGAGACTAATGATCTCTTTGGGTGTCAATGATGTGAGCCCCTGAGCCTTATGCTCAGGTTTAATGTAAAGGTAAAGGGACCCCTGACCATTAGGTCCAGTCGTGGCCGACTCTGGGGTTGCGGTGCTCATCTCGCTTTACTGGCTGAGGGAGCCGGCGTACAGCTTCCGGGTCATGTGGCCAGCATGACTAAGCCGCTTCTGGTGAACCAGAGGAGCATGGAAACGCCATTTACCTTCCCACCGGAGCGGTACCTATTTATCTACTTGCACTTGACGTGCTTTTGAACTGCTAGGTAGGGAGGAGCAGGGACCGAGCAACGGGAGCTCACCCCATTGCAGGGATTCGAACCGCTGACCTTCTGATCGGCAAGCCCTAGGCTCTGTGGTTTAACCCACAGTGCCACCCGCGTCCCTATCATGCTCAGGTTTATATATGTGCAAATAAAACCAGATATCCTAAAGGTGCCAGAGTCTCTGCTAACCTTCCAAGGAACCCAGGTGAGTGCCTGGAACCTTTTGCCACTCATAGATTGGGTGGTTTGTGGCAGTAACTAAAGCTGCCCATATGCAACTGTATCAGGATTTGCCCCTGATATGGAAACCTCAAAGTTCTGAAGCACAGATGAGATGGAGAAGTTTGAGCCTCCCTCCCCCTCTAAATGCTGAAGCCAATTAATTTCTTAAATGGGGAGAATAGCTCAGGTGGTTAGAGCGTGGTGTTGTTAACGCCAAGGTTGCTGGTTCAATCCCCGTATGGGACAGCTGCCAATTCCTGCATTCCTGGGGGTTGGACTAGATGATCCTAAGGGTCCCTTTCCAAGTCTATGGTTCTGTGAAGACAGGACAGAACTGAGAGCTGCTGGGGAACGTCAAATCTGCAGGATCAGCTCCCGTCGGAGCAAAGGTTGCTGCAGAGATGAGTCAGGCTTTGCAGATTTCCAGGCTGGAGAAATTAGCAGACAGGAAAAAGCCTTCGCTGCTGGTTCAATGTGCCACCAGAGGAAGGGCGGTAATTAAATAGTGGGTGGTGGCGTGGGGGGCAGAGAACAAAGCAAAACACCCGACATCCGCAACAGGAATCCTCCGGATCAGAGGTGATGGAGGCTCCGTGCAGCCTGCTGGCCTTAATAAATAACCAGAGGAAGCAGAAAGCACCACACACACAAAGCCGCAGAGCGAGGAACTGTTGGCACTGTTGCAGCACGCGCAACAGGGCTACGGACTCCAGTACGGACTGTGGTACTTTGGGAGCTAATTGGTGCCAATCAGCTTTAAAACCTGGATCTGTCTGAATTGGCACGGCAGAGAAAAATGAACATTTGGGGGCTCTGCCCGTGGCATCACCTTGCCTCCTATCTAGAGGTTTATATTTGGGTGATAAACAAGGCAAGCTAAAATTTCCTGCAAGGAATTCTCCACTGAGACACACAAACACAAGGATCCGATTCAGCTAAACGTGTGAGGCAACCAGCCGTTCCATCAGGTTGCGTAGGAGAGGCGAGAACCCAGAACAATGGATTCAAATGAGGAGAAAGGAGAATTTGACTAAACACCAGGAGGAACTTTCTGGCAGTAAGAGCTGTTCAACGGTGGAACCTTGGAGGTTTTTAAGCAGAGGTTGGATGGTAATCTATCAGGAATTCTTCACCTGCGATTCCTGGACTAGATACCTTCCAATTCAACAATCTGATAATTTCTATGAGAGTGGGAGAGAGGGGGATGGAGGGCCTCTCCACCTGCTCTGGGCTTAAGCCCAGTGATGTTTAATTCCTCATCTCTCCCTCTGTCTTTCCATCCCAAGAACTCTGTAACTAAGAAGCAGCGTGATAGATAGAGTGGTGCCTGAATACAACCAGACTGCATTTTGTGTGAATTATTTCATTCACCCCTTTGGCCAGAGTGGGTTTACTCATCTGCAGCCTAAGCGTGACTCACAGCAGAAGCCTGGAATGCCCCAGACCATGAGTAAGATTTGTGATCTTCCCAGAAACCGAGAGATGAGTGCCACCATCGACACGTGCTTCCTCGGACGACATGAACTGTTTTCCTTTTTTTTTTTTTTTTGATTAAATATTTATTTATTTTAACAGAAAGGGAAAAAAAGAAAAAACATCAGAAAAATACAAATCTGCAAAAACAATCACAGACATAAATCAATAAAAAAGAGAAAAAATATGAATTAAGAATAAAAACTCCAATTTTTAAATTCATGTTTGCATAGCCTTCTTTCTTGACTTCCTCGCACCTCCCCTTTTTGTGTTCCTCTTTGTCCAATCAAATACAGCAAATCCTTACCCTTCTTCAAAGCTCTTTTCAAATTATTATGATCACTCTATTATGTCTCCAATCTTTCCTCCTTATAATTAAACACTTTTATCATAATGTTTACTTTGACATAATATAAGCTTATTTTCCACCCTTTTTCTATTGCATTTTTTTGCATATTTTTTAACACTGTACCGCTAATGCCATATTATTTCATGTCCAACATCATTTTAGCATTCATACACTTTACAGTGTTTCTGCAAATAGTTCTTAAACTTCTTCCAGTCCTCTTCCACTGCTTCTTCTCCCAGGTCTCGGATTCGACATGAACTGTTTTCACCCCAGCCGGTCCCAGGTCCCAGCCCCACAGGGGCAGCCTGGGAAGCCCCACTGCCTTGCTGAGCTAATAATAATAATAATAATAATAATAATAATAATAATAATAATAATTTATTTATTATTTATTATTTATACCCCAGCCACTCTGGCCGGCTTCTAACAGAATGTTATAATACAATAGTCTATTAAACATTAAAAGCTTCCCTAAACAAGGCTGCCTTCAGATGTCTTCTAAAAGTCTGGTAGTTGTTGTTCTCTTTGACATCTGGTGGGAGGGCGTTCCACAGGGCGAGCGCCACTACTGAGAAGGCCCTCTGCCTGGTTCCCTGTAGCTTCACTTCTCGCAGGGAGGGAACCGCCAGAAGGCCCTCGGAGCTGGACCTCAGTGTCCAGGCAGAACAATGGACACAGCTGCCCTGGACACGTATTTAACCTGTGCCTCCATGGACAGCTGCGAGTCCAGAATGACTCCCAGGTTGCGCACCTGGTCCTTAGGGGGCACAGTTACCCCATTCAGGACCAGGGAGTCCTCCACACCCGCCCGCCCCCTGTCCCCCCAAAACAGTACTTCTGTCTTGTCAGGATTCAACCTCAATCTGTTAGCCGCCATCCATTCTCCAACCGCCTCCAGGCACTCACACAGGACCTTCACCGCCTTCACTGCGATGCCGCGAGATGACATCGCATATGAATGTAAAGAAGAACGGTGACTTTTTAAAGAAGCGGTGCCTAAGGTTGTTGTTGCTTTTCCCCTCCTCCCAGGTAATCTCCCAACTGAGCATTCACATCATAGAACAATAGCATCACAGAATTGCAGAGCTGGAAGGGACCACGAGGGTCATCTGTCCGAGCCCTCTGCAATGAAGGAATCCTTTTTCGCTTCGGCAAGGCAGCTGCATCGCAGGTCTGTAGGACCATCTCCCGGACCCACGAGACGGATGTCTCAAGAGAGCAGCGCCTGAGGGCGTGCCTCTCTGCGGCACTTCAGCGGGCGCCGGACCCAGCCCAGAGCGCACTTACCCACTGGATCGACGACATCTATGTGGTCCACAAAGTCCCTCTTGCCCAGGTAGACAGTGAGCTGCAGAGAGGAGACACAAAGGCATAAGGCGGCTGTCAGCACCCAGCTGATTCAACAGTAAGGTTTCTCACTATGTTATCAACCGATGTCCGCATGCACACACAGCCGCGCAAGCGCCATCAGCCATTTAAAATGTGAGCAGAGCAGATGGGCTGTGAGAGGCATGACGGCAGGATCGCATCTAGTGAAAACACGAGGAGGGACCTTTTCTGCGGTGGGTCCCCACTCGTGGAACGCTCTCCCCAGCGAGGCTCGCCTGACACCTTCACTATATATTTTCAGATGCTAGGAGAAAACATTCCCCTTCAACCAGGCCTTCAGCCGTTAATACACATAGGGCCTTTTAAAGTGTGTGTGTGTGAGAGAGATTTTTAATATTATTTGTTTTTATGTTGTAAACTGCTTTGTGGTCTCATGATGAAAGGTGGTATATAGTGGTGGACTTGTATGGTTATAAGCGAGTTTTGGAATAACATATATGACGAATTAAAAAAATTATTTAAACTTAACATCAAAAAAAAGGACTGGAGATTTTCCTTCTAGGAATATTACCAACAGAAATAAAGCAAAACACAAGACCACTGTTTATGTATTCAATCATAATACATAATTATGATTGCAAGAATATTCGTAGCCAGAAGTTGGAAATGTGAATCAATACCAACAATAATAGACTGGCAAACACTCATGGTAGAGTATATTCACTTAGCAAAGCTGACTGGAAAAGTTTGGGGAGTCCTAAATCAAAAAGTCCAGTAGTGATGTATGGAAGTGAGAGCTGGACCATAAAGAAGGCTGATCGCCGAAGAATTGATGCTTTTGAATTATGGTGCTGGAGGAGACTCTTGAGAGTCTCATGAAGATCAAACCTCTCCATTCTGAAGGAAATCAGCCCTGAGTGCTCACTGGAAGGACAGATTGTGAAGCTGAGGCTCCAGTACTTTGGCCACCTCATGAGAAGAGAAGACTCCCTGGAGAAGACCCTGATGTTGGGAAAGATGGAGGGCACAAGGAGAAGGGGGCGACAGAGGACGAGATGGTTGGATAGTGTTTTCGAGGTTACCAGCATGAGTCTGACCAAGCTGCGGGGGGCAGTGGAGGACAGGAGTGCCTGGCATTCTGTGGTCCATGGGGTCACGAAGAGTCGGACACGACTAAACGACTAAACAACAACAAATCAAAAAGTATATAGAGAATGGATATTATTCAAGGAGTATATAAGATCACACTGTAAAAATGAAACTATCCTGGCAGAATTGAATGATACTTGTGTATAATAAATAAATGGGAAAAAATATCTTAGAAGAATATGTAGGAAAAGCTATAAAATAAACTGTGTGATAAAATCAAGATATTAGAAAAAGTACGATGAGAATGATTGGACGTTTTTGTTCCAGAAGACTTTATTGGTCATGATATGATAATACAACCGATATTCTTTTATTTTAATGTTAACTCTTTTTTGCTCTTTATTTTTATTCTTGTTATTCTTTTTTTCATTTTCATGTGAAACTCCATTGTAACCATTTGTAATGTATTTGTATGATAGTATTTTAAATCAACAAAGATGTTTATTAAAATTTCTAAAAAAGGTGGTACAGTGGTACCTCGGGATGTGAACGGGATCCGTTCCGGAGACCCGTCCGCATCCTAAACAGAACATAAGACGCGACTGCGCGGGTCGCGTTTCGCCGCTTCTGCGCATTACGTCATTTGACTGTGCATGCGTGAGCGGTGAAACCCAGAAGTAACGCACTCCATTACTTCCGGGTCGCCGCGGAACGCAACCCGAAAACACTTATCCTGAAGCGTATTTATCCCGAGGTATGACTGTATATAACTTTAATGAATAAATACATAATCTAAGCAAGTAAATAATAAATAATCCCACAGTCAGAGGCAGCGATGCTGCTCAGTGTCAGTTGCTGGATAGGAGAATTACTCTTGCGTTTGAATTCTGCTTTGAGGGTTTCCCATAGTGGGCATCTGGTTAGCCACTGTGAGAAGAGGATTCTGGACTCAATGGGCCACTGGCCTGATCCAACAGGCTCTTACTTTCTTGTAAAACACCACACGCAGCAATTGCACATAACAGCAACCACTGCTGCCGCTTCAATGGAGCACAGAAATCTGTCCCATCCCAACCATTGAGCCAGCGTCATCCCTGGCTGGCAGCAACTCTCCAGAGTTTTTAGAAAGCAGTTCGTAGGAACATAGGAAGCTTCTGAGTTAGGCCACAGGTCCATCTGCTTCAGTACAACCTACACTGGCTGGCAGCAATGGGTTGGGTGTCTCCACAATCCCTACCTGAAGATGCCACTGGGGGTTAAGGCTGGGCGATATCTGCTTTTCAGCTTTGTGATCTATCACCATCTAAACACTGTGACATAACTGATATAGGATTCATCAGTGTCCAGGGCAGCTGTCTCCCAGCTCCATCTGGTACGCAGGATGAGACCCCTCCTGCCCGTGGACTGTCTCGCCAGAGTGGTGAATGCTCTGGTTATCTCCCGCTTGGACTACTGCAATGCGCTCTATGTGGGGCTGAAGGTGACCTGGAAACCAGTGGCGTAGCGTGGGTTGTCAGCACCCGGGGCAAGGCAAGTAATTTGCGCCCCCTAACCCGTGGATTTGTGCCCCCTAACCCTAACCCCCAGATGTTGCGCCCGGTGCGGCCGGCCCCCCCTGCACCCCCCACGCTATGCCACTGCTGGAAACTACAACTAATCCAGAATGCGGCAGCTAGACTGGTGACGGCCTTCAAGACCACATAACACCAGTCCTGAAAGATCTACATTGGCTCCCAGTACATTTCCAAGCACAATTCAAGGTGTTGGTGCTGACCTTGAAAGCCCTAAGCAGCCTCAGCCCAGTATACCTGAAGGAGTGTCTCCACCCCCATCGTCCAGCCTGGACACTGAGGTCCAGCTCCGAGGGCCGCCTGGCGGTTCCCTCATTGCGAGAAGTTACAGGGAACCAGGCAGAGGGCCTTCTTGATGGTGGCGCCCGCCCTGTGGAACGCCCTCCCGTCAGATGTCAAGGAAATAAACAACTACCTGACTTTTAGAAGACATCTGAAGGCAGCCCTGTTTAGGGAAAGTTTTTAATGTTTGATGTTTTATTGTATTTTTAATATTTTGTTGGAAGCCGCCCAGAGTGGCTGGGGAAACCCAGCCAGATGGGCAGAGTATAAGTAATATATTATTATTATTACCTTGGGATGCGAACGGGATCCATTCCGGAGCCCTGTTTGCATCCCGAATGGAACGCAAGGCGCGATGGCATGTCGCGTTTTGCCGCTTCCGCGCATGACGTCATTTTGAGCGCCTGCGCATGTGCGAGCGGCAAAACCCGGCAGTAACATGCTCCGTTACTTCCGGGTTGCTGCGGAGCGCGACTCGAACGCTCTCAACCCAAAGCACATTCAACTTGAGTGACGAGAACCCGCTCGCCATCCGTAAATAATCAGTCTCACACCAAGATCATGACCATTTTCCCACACTTGAGGTATGACTATTATTATTATTATTATTATTATTATTATTATTATTATTATTATTCGAGACATATTGGCAGGTCAAAAATTATGAAACCGATATCACAATATGGACTTCAAACCTGTTTCTAGCGATATATTGATATATCACCCAGTCCTACTGGGGTCTGAACCTGCATGCAGACAAACTGTTCCACTGTTTACCCAAACCTCCAGTTCTCTGCTGGAGATTCCAAGGGTAGGATGTGGGGTCTCTTATATGCCCAGCCTGCGCTCTGCTGCTGACATTTGCTGCCAAGTTACTCCCAGAGTAAGGAGGGCTTTGCTAATAAAAATTGGGCAGGGGTGAGCTCTGCTCTCTGTAAACTCTTCCTTGATCAACTTCAAATCAAAACGACAAAAACAACAGCTTTGAAGAAAGGAGGGCAGACTAACAAAGGCAACCTAAGCTGAGCACTTCTTTGGCCGACAGATGGCTCCGAGAGGAGCTTAAGGGAGACTTTGGATGATCTTCCCCACTGCTGTGCTGGACCATGTCTAGTTTTCAGAGGCTCATCCATCTTACGCAGCATTTAGAAAGAAAGATTTACAAGGCTTGTGGCGGAAAACCAGGCAGGCTTTGTTCAATTCCCGCTTTATAGCCGTCCGGCCCTAATCGCTCAGTTACCCGCCAGCAGCCAAAACGGGCCTGCGTGCTCTTAGTTCCATAAAACTGTAGAGCTGGAAGGGACCCAAAGGGTCATCCATCTCAACCCCATGGGATCACAGGAATCGGCAATGGAGGGGAAAGGTTTCTTGTAAACTTGGCAAAGATCAGCCTTCCTCCAGGGCTCCAAAGCAGCTTTATCCGGGTTTTGCAAGTCTTTATGGCCACCAAGAGACTTAAGCTCCATGCCTGGAAGGATAAGCACTGTTTATTACTCAACGGTCAGAAGACTTTCAATGCCTACAGTTCAACACACTTTCTAGAAACCTCAATTTTGCTCAGAGCCAGGGGACAGGGGGTGATGAGTGGTCAGAGGGAGAAGACAGGAAGGAGGAGGTGACGGAAGCTGAAGAGGCAACAGGGTTTAGTGAGCTGGGAGAGTCTTTGACAGACAGCAGTCCAGAATCAGTGGCAGAAGGGGAAGCTGGAGAAGAGGGGGGCAGACAGGCAGCAAGGAATCTGGCTGGTGAGGAAGTCAGGCTTTCCGCCACTCTTGGTGCAACCAGCTCCCATCCCTGCTGGTTTCCCAGAACCAGAAGAGGCATGAAGAGGGAGGAGCAGAGAGAGAAAGGATGGCTGAAATATACTCGGAGTCGAGTGTGGATTCCATGCTCTTTATTCAGCTCATAGTAGTGAGGAATACAAGTCCCCCCAAAGTGTCTGCTTTATATACATTATTACACAATGGGCTCCGTGTGATTGGCTAATTCCGGGATTCTCCTGTAGGCCAATCAGGTTGCGGATTCACTTCCACCTGGAGCTGGATTGGGTGGCTCCTGCGGACCAATCAGACTGCTGCATTCTGGATCCTATTGTTCTAGGACAAATCAGACTGCTGCATTTTGGATCCTATTCAACTCAGTACATAACAATGGCAGAGTCCTCACTGCCTCTTGCAGGAGAGAGTTACACAGTTCCAACTATGTGCCGCGTGTAGAAGTCTTCTTCCCCAGTGGCATCAGCTGCCATCAGAAGCATCAACCTCACCAAGGCTAGGCGATAGGTGGTTTTTAGCAACGTGATATATTGCCAGCTAAGCATTGCGATATATTGATCGCAACGTCTGAAAAAAGGATGGAGCTATGTAGAGGGATTCGCTGGCTGCACGGTTCCACCCACATTGTGATTTTCGCCGGTGCCTGCTCTTGCGATTCTCTGCCCGCTGCAGGACGTAGGGAGAGCTGAGCCGGCTGAGCTAGCGGGGGCTGCCGGAATAGAGAGACACATTTTCTTTCTTTCTGAACGATTTTTATTGGATTTACGTATAATCACATTACGTAACATCGTAACCCTCTTGTTTTCTCTCTTTGCCTCGACTAAGCCCAACAACTTCCCTTCCTCCCGTCTGATGGTTTACAAAATTAAACTTTACATCTTTACATTTTGCTTCGTTTCCTATCCTTGTTATATCATTACCTAAAATATTATATTACTCAACCTGAATAGGTAGCAATTTCACCTTACAGATCTGCAGATAACCCTGCTAATGATGTCAATTGCTTACAGTTGTCTTTCAAATATAATATAAATGTGTTCCAGTCCTTTTGGAATGCTTGGTCTCGCTGGTTCCGGATTCTTTCCCCCAGTTTCGCCAGTTCTGCAAAGTCCATCATTTTCAACTGCCACTCTTCCTTTGTTAGTAGCTCCTGTTGTTTCCATCTTTGGGCTAACAAAATTCTTGCTGCACTTGTTGCATAGAAGAATAATTTTTTTATCTTGTCCCAGTATCTCTCTACCCACTATTCCCAATAAAAAAGCTGCTGGTTTTTTAAAACAAAGGTGTTTTTAAACATTTTCTTTAACTCATTATATATCATTTCCCAGAATGCTTTTACCTCTTTACATGTCCACCACGTATGATAAAAAGTACCTCCCTTCTCCTTACATTTCCAACATTCATTTTTTGTTCTATACATCTTGGCACATCGTGATTTTTTCATAGCAGACACACATGCCACGATTCGCAATACATTGGCAGGTCCAAAATTATGAGGCAGGTTATCATGATACACACTTCAAACCGGTTTTGGATGATATATTGATAGATTGTTGTTGTTGTTTAGTTGTGTCCGACTCTTCATGACCCCATGGACCAGAGCACGCCAGGCACTCCTCCCGCAGTTTGGTCAAACTCATGTTCGTAGCTTCGAGAACACTGACCCACCATCTCGTCCTCTGTCGTCCCCTTCTCCTTGTGCCCTCCATCTTTTACCAACATCAGGGTCTTTTCCAGGGAGTCTTCTCTTCTCATGAGGTGGCCAAAGTCTTGGAGCCTCAGCTTCAGGATCTGTCCTTCCAATGAGCACTCAGGGCTGATTTCCTTCAGAATGGATCGGTTTGATCTTCTTGCAGTCCATGGGACTCTCAAGAGTCTCCTCCAGCACCAGAATTCAAAAGCATCAATTCTTCGGCGATCAGCCTTCTTTACTGTCCAGCTCTCACTTCCATACATCACTACTGGGAAAACCAGAGCTTTAACTAGACGAACCTTTGTTGGCAAGGTGATGTCTCTGCTTTTTAAGATGCTGTCTAGGTTTGTCATTGCTTTTCTCCCAAGAAGCAGGGGTCTTTTAATTTCATGACTGCTGTCACCATCTGCAGTGATCATGGAGCCCAAGAAAGTAAAATCTCTCACTGCTCTCACTCACTGATAGATTGCCCAGGCCTAAACCTCACTAACATTAGGACCAGACCTGATGCAGACTATCTTCCTGCTTAACCTGTACGTGAAACCCTCAGTTGTGGGGGTGTCTGCTGAGCGCAGAGTGCCCATGAGGCTGCCATAAGAAGCCGCCCCAGTGGAGAGGGAGGCAGTGCAGGATAGGGCCCTTCGGAAACAGCGACAGGCACTCCAGGAATCGCTGGTGCTCCTGGCGCAGAGGCAGTGAGTCATCCACTCGATTCAAATTCAAATGCAGACCTTGCCTTCTTCCCTTCCAGCCTCCAGGAAGGCCAGGATAAGCAGTTCATGGAAGGCCAGAGAGCTCTTCTCAAACCTTTATGCGCTGCCTGAACAGGACCACATTAAAGTGGTTTAATCAGAGGGGCGGCTACATCAGGCGCATCATTAAAAACAATTACGAGCCCAGCTCTCAAGTGGGAAGGGAGAGAGAAGCAGGTGTGGAAAGGGAAAGCATCAACAGGTACCCTCGACTCTCTTTTTTAAAGATATACTTTTCAAGTTTATACATTTCACTAATTTCACAATCATTTTGACATTTCAAAACTTGGCTTCCTCCCCCCTCTTTCTGCGGTTCCTTAAATTTATTTTTAATATCTTCTGCACGTCCAAACTGACTTAATTTGCTCATTTATTCGTCTTCTTTAAATATAAACTCTTATGAAACGGCAGGTTATTACAACAGTCCTGCCAATGTTCTTATCTGCTCACAGTTTATCTGTGAGTATTCAATAAACCATTTCCATTCTTTTATTAAAAAAAGGTTTTTATCTTGAATTTCTTATCCTTCTGGTAAGTTTTGCCGTTTCTGCATATTCCATAAATTTTTGTATCCCTACTTCCTTTGCTGGGGCTTTTGCTTCTTTCCATTTTTGGGTGTGTAACATTCTAGCCATTGTAGTAGCATATATGAATAAGTTTCTATACAGGTTAAGTAGTTGTGTCCCTGTAATTCCCAAAAGCTTCTGGTTTTTTTTTTTGGGGGGGGGGGGTTAACAAAGGTTATTTTCAACATCCTTTTTGTTTCATTATATATCATTTCCCAGTAAGCTTTTACCTTAGCACAAGAACCACATATGAATACTCTTGACTCTTAAGCCCAGCTGCGGGAAGCTGCCCTAAGATGAATCAGGCCACTGGGCTGCCCAGCCCAGGACTGGCAAGAAAGGGACCCCCAAGGATCATCCAGTCCACTGCTCTTGCAATGCAGGAACTGGAATAATAACAACAACAACAACAACAACAACAACAACAATAATAATAATTTTATTATTTTCACCCTGCCCATCTGGCTGGGTTTCCCCAGCAACTAAAGCATCCAAGCTCTTGTGAGATCTCGTGCTTGACCTCTGGGGGGGGGACTCTTCCATCTTGACGATTCTACAATCAGCCATCTAGCAGGGCTCTTTGCATTGCGCCTGCTCCCCTTATTACCCCAGACTCTGTCTCCATCTCCCCCTTCCCCCAACCCCCCCCCCTGGGCTTCGGCATCAGCTTTACGAAGCGCGATAGTCTTGCTTTTGCAAAGCCCCTGGAATTCCAGGCGCAGCTGATTAGCTCCCTGACCCTGCAGTTCATCCAATTAGGTTATTGAATAAGCCTCCATCTCAATCACATTTCGAGGGCTTGGGCTCGGGAGGCGGCTGCATGACTCACCGTCGCCGGCAGCCGACATCTGGGAAGAAAACAACTGTGGTTATCAAAAGAGTCGCCTGCCTACGAATCTGCCTCGGTGGCAGATGGGTCCTTGCGAAGGACACCAGGGGTGGCTCAAAATCTCTTTGAAGGCTGAGCTCCAGCTGTGAATCCAGCTCAACGGCGACCTTGGAACGACCTCTGCCAGGAAGGTCTGTCTGCCCCTGGAGAGGCCTGGGTTACCGTCAGGTGGGCAGACACCTGCTTCTCTGTTCAGGAGAGGCACCCATGTGGGAATTGAAAAGTCAGCGTCTCTCAGCCGAGCCTACCTCGCAGGGTGGTTGTGAAGGTGTCATTATCATGCAAGAAGGATTCGAGTGCATACCAAAACATCATGTTTTCGGTTGGGGGTGGGGTCAGTCTGGATGATGCCTGGAGTCCCTTCCAATGTTTTGGGTCCTGTGCCCAAGGAAGGTTGGAATCTAACAGAGGATGTTGCTGTGCTGCTCAGACATGTTTATTTGTAGGTCTTCTTCTTCTTCTTTGGCAATCCCTTGCAGCCAAATAAGATTGTCTTCCATAAACACGGTTTTAACAGTGAGTCCGTAAGTGACTGTGGAGACCAATTCTGGACCCACACGTCCTTCCACAGTGGGGACATTGGTTTCTGCGCAGGAGTTGATCACGGTGTGAATTTGCCAAGTGTGCCTTCCTCTTAGCACGTTTCTCCCTTGCGTCCTGAGTTTGAGTGTCTTCAAAGCCCCTGACACCATTGGTAAAGGCTGTTCTCCAACTGGAGCGCTTGCAGGCCAGTGTTCCCAATTCTCAGTGTTTATGCTACATTTTTAAAGATTTGCCTTGAGAGCATCTTTGAACCTCTTTTGTTGACCACTGGTATTATGCTTTCCATTTATCTGAAGAAATGTGCATGCATATGAAAGCTTATACCCCGCAACAAACTTAGTTGGTCTCTAGGGTGCTACTGGACAATTTTTAAAATTTTTTTATTTAGCCCATTTTAAGGTTCAGAACAGAGTAGTTGTTTTGGAAGACGATAATCAGGCATCAGCACAATATTGGCAGGACAATGGCCTTCGCTGTCCACTTCAGTGTCCTCAACAGCATCCCCAAAGAATAAGCTGGGGTGCAAGAGCTGCCACTAAGCCAGAGTGCCCTTCATGCGAATGGCTGGGCCTTTCCTCCAGGCCCCTCACCTATCTGCTGGGTAGGAGAACGAGAGCGAGAGAGTTGTGTTTGAGCTGAGCTGAAAGCCGGCTGGGAGATGGAGACACAGAGACCTGCTTGCTCTGGGCTGGATCCACAACGGTGGCAAATGGAGAAGCAAGATCTGTTGGGGTATCGATGCTCTGAGCCACTCCATCTTATGCTCAGGTTATATATATGTGTGGAAATACAGACATACCTCGGGTTACAGATGCTTCAGGTTGTGTTTTTTCGGTTTATGGACGTGCCGAAACCCGGAAGTACCAGAACGGGTTACTTCTGGGTTTCAGCAGTCACGCATGCGCAGAAGCGCTAAATCGCGCTTTGTGCATGAGCGCCGAATCGCGACCTGTGCGTGCGTAGGCATGGCACTGTGGGTTGCAAACGTGCCTCCCGCACAGATAACGTTCACAACCTGAGCGCCTACTGTATAACCAGATACAGTGGTTTAAGAACAAACGATTTGGTTTAACGGAAGTAGTATCCAGGTTTGCAAACTTTACTTTGGTCTAAGAATGGAAGACGAACAGTGGAAGGGCACTGGAAGTGGGAGGCCTCATTAGGGAAAGTGCGCCACGGTTTAAGAACGGACTTCTGGAACAGATGAAGTTCGTAAACCGAGGTACCACTGTATTCTAAAGACACCGGAGTCTCATCTGACCTTCATTCCAAGGAAAGTGAAGACTTGGATTCCCCCTCAGACATTGTGGTGTCATGCAACAGCTAGTTTAACACAAGTGAAGTGGATCGAAGTGCTCTGCCACACGGCAAAACAAATCTGCTTCAAAAAGCAAAACAGCTGGACGTTTTGCGGTTTGGAAAAGCGAGACGCCAACCAATGACTCATGGGGAGATGTGTAAACATGCCACAAGCAAATAAAGATGGAGGGCAGGAGGCACCCTCAGAGTTGTATAAGCTCCCCACAAACAAATCGCAGCAAATGTCAACACCAGATGTAACACAACATCCTGGAAAGCTTAGTGCAGGCAAATGAGGATGAATGCTCACTAAATAGGTCATCCGGAGAGCCCATTGAAAACTGCCTTTTCCTTGCCGGGAAGGGAGTTGGGGACCCAGGCATCCTGACACCTTCCCACTGCTGTTGCACCTCTTTACCACCCCCTGAGGCTGGCTGCCCCAATTCCAGCCTGTCCCTCTTTGTTCCATGCAGACCTATTGTTTATCAAAGGGAAATATCCACAGAGCCAAAGCTCTCTGAATGTCCTCCACCCACCACCACCTCACCCTTATGACGCTCCAGGACTGAACCCGGGACCCTCTGAACGCTGCTCTACCACTGAACCATGGTCCCGTCCAATACTGAGAATGCCTTTTGAGAAAGCTCTGGGTGTTTGCCTGTTTTATTCCTCTTGTTCTGAATTTGCAGAAACAGTGTTTCCTAGTTCGCAAAAGGTGTGGGGTTCAGCCCCGCTACCCACAGCAAGCAAGAGTCCTGCTTTGGAGAAACTCATGTCCCATGGAAAAAGGGGAGGGGGGAATAGTATTCAAAATGCAAAGAAGCAATTTTCGAGTCAGCTCAGAGGCAAGCCCCGCAGCCGAGTCAGAAAGAGTCTTCAGTGACCCAGCCGAGTCTTTCGTTTTCATTGCCCAAACTGAATAATGAAAATGATGATGATGATGATGATAATTTCATTATACCCTGCCCATCTGGTTGCGTTTCCCCAGCCACTCTGGGCGGCTTCCAACAGAATATTAAAATACAACAGTATATTAAACCTTAAAAGCTTCCCTAAAGAGGGCTGCCTTCAGATGTCTTCTAAAAGTCTGGTAGTTGTTTTCCTCTTTGACATCTGGTGGGAGGGCATTCCACAGGGAGGGTGCCACCACCGAGAAGGCCCTCTGCCTGGTTCCCTGTAACTTGGCTTCTTGCAGCAAGGGAACCGCCAGAAGGCCCTCGGCGCTGGACCTCAGTGTCTGGGCTGAGCGATGGGGGTGGAGATGCTCCTTCAGATATACTGGACCAAGGCCGTTTAGGGCTTTCAAGGTCAGCGCCAACACTTTGAATTGTGCTCAGAAATGTACTGGGAGCCAGTGTAGGTCTTTCAGGACCGGTGTTATGTGGTCTCAGCGGCCGCCCCCAGTCACCAGTCTGGCTGCCACATTCTGGATTAGCTGCAGTTTCAGGGTCACCTTCCAAGGTAGCCCCACATAGAGTGCATTGCAGTAGTCCAAGCGGGAGATAACCAGAGCATGCACCACTCTGACAGTGTGGTCTGTGGGTAGGGAGGGTCTCAGCCAGAGTACCAGATGGAGCTGATAAACAGCTGGCCTGGACACAGAATTGACCTGTGCCTCCATGGACAGCTGTGAGTCCAAAATGACTCCCAGGCTGCGCACCTGGTCCTTCAGGGGCACAGTTACCCCATTCAGGACCAGGGAGTCCTCCACACCCGCCCACCTCCTGTCCCCAAAAAACAGTACTTCTGTCTTGTCAGGATTCAACCTCAATCTGTTAGCCACCATCCATCCTCCAACTGCCTCCAGGCACTCACACAGTTAAATCCATCTCTCACAGCCAGGAGAATGCAAGCCCTCCAGGCCTGGGGACTGTCTCCCCGCCTTCAGCCAATCCGATCCAGCATCCTCCTTCCCCTCTTGTAAGAGCACTGAGTGATGTGTGTCAGGGTCAGGCTGAGGCAGCACAGGTGAGCTCGCCTAGCAACAAGATGCTGGTCTGCAAGGAGGCTTTTGTTGCCTTGGATGAAAAGCACTTAGCCTGCTGGCAAGCTGAAGGACGGCCCAAATGGTGGATGCTGGCATTCTGAACAAGCTTGCCAGTATACTCACTATTATTATTATAATTATAATTATTTATTAAAGCCATTAGTTGCTTTTTTTCTTGCCACAGCGATGCAAAGAGTCTTAGAATCACAGAACTGTAGAGCTGCAAGGGGCCCCACGAGGCTCATTCAGACGAACCCCCTGCAATGCAGAGATTGCAGCTAAAGCAGCCTTGACTGCCCAACCTCTGCTTTAAAATCCCCTGAGGAAAGAGAGCCCACAACCTCCCGAGGGAGTCGAAGCTCTTGCACCCAGGGAGTTATTCCTAACGTTTAGTCGGGGTCTCCTTTTTTGACATTCATTTATTTATTAGATTTATGGACCGTCACAAGATCTCAGGGTGGTACGCAGAATAATCAAAGCTGCACATAACTCTTATTTATTGAGTCCAGACAGCGACTCAAGGAAGCTTACCGTCAAAAACAAACAACTAGAAAGATATATTTATGTGAAGGGGCAGAAGCAAGTATCCACCACAGCTTGTATTGTGTTGTGTTGTGTTGTGTTGTGTTGTGTTGTGTTGTGTTGTGTTGTGTTGTGTTGTGTTGTGTTGTGTTCTGGTTTTCCCAGTAGTGATGTATGGAAGTGAGAGCTGGACAGTAAAGAAGGCTGATCGCCGAAGAATGGATGCTTTTGAATTCTGGTGCTGGAGGAGACTCTTGAGAGTCCCATGGACTGCAAGAAGACAAACCTGTCCATTCTGAAGGAAATCAGCCCTGAGTGCTCACTGGAAGGACAGATCCTGAAGCTGAGGCTCCAATACTTTGGCCACCTCAGGAGAAGAGAAGACTCCCTGGAAAAGACCCTGATGTTGGGAAAGATGGAGGGCACAAGGAGAAGGGGACGACAGAGGACGAGATGGTTGGACAGTGTTCTTGAAGCTACCAGCATGTGTTTGACCAAACTGCGGGCGGCAGTGGAAGACAGAAGTGCCTGGCGTGCTCTGGTCCATGGGGTCACGAAGAGTTGGACATGACTAAACGACTAAACAAATACACAAGGCAGCTTGTAAGAAGGAGAAACAGCAAAATATTATTCCTGCATTGCGGGGGGTTGAACCAGACGGGCAACTTCATGATTCTGTGATTCTATGAAATATACAACAAAGATTGCACACCCCATAAGAATCCGATCCAATGCAAATAAGTCATAATAAAACTTGTATCAAATAACGAAATATTCAACAATCCATCTAGAATATGCAAAGCTTGTGTAGCAATGCCTTACACCTGCTGTGCCTTGCCTTGATGACGGGCCACACTCATTGATGCCTTAAAGCTTTTAGCAGAAGGCTTTCTTCCAAGTCTGAGTCCTGCATCCAGAGGGAGGGAGGATGCAAGTTCCCCATTCCCAGAAATAAATAATGAGAACAAAATCCCTCCCCCTCCGTCTTCTCTCCCACTTCCCCAAAAGAAAGAAACCCAAAGAACTGGCGAAGAAGTACAGCTTACCTTCCCATTGGGACTGGCTTTCTTGAACACCCTGGGGAAAAAAAAGAGGGGAAGGAAAAGGTGAGCGAGGGGGAATGAGAGAGACCTTCAGCACACAGGAACTAATGTGCAAAGCATAAAATCGTAGACTTGGAAGGGACCCCAAGGGTCATCTAGTCCAACCCCCTACAATGCAGGAATCTCAACTAAAGCAGCCATGGCAGATGGCCATCCGATCTCTGCTTAAAAACTTCCAAGGAAAGAGAGTCCATCCCTTTCCACTGTCGAACAGCTCTCACCATTCTTCTTGTTTAATTGGAATCTCTTTCCTTGTAACTTGAAGCCATGGGTTCGAGTCCTACCCTCCGGACCAGGAGAAAACAAACTTGTTCCCTCTTCCATGTGACAACTCTTGAGATATTAGAAGATGGCTATCCTATCTCCTCTCAGTCTATTCTTTCTCAGGGTAAACATACCCAGCTCCTTCAACCGTTCCTCATAAGGTTTGGATCCCAGTCCCTTGATAATCTTAGTTGCACTCCTCTGCACACCTTCCAGCTTGTCAACATCCTTCCTAAATTGTGGTGTCCCAAATTGGACACAGTATTCCAGGTGTGGTCTGACCAAAGCAGAATAGAATTGCTCTATGACTTCCCTTAACCTGGACACACTATACTACTGTCCATGCAGCCCATAATAGCATTAGCCTTTCTTTTGCTGCTGCATCACATTGTTGAGTCATGTTAAGCTCGCGCACCACCAAGAACTCTATATTCTGTTCACAAATCCCAACAATCCACAGAGAATTCCCTGACTGGGTAATGTGTGTCTGAACTTTTACCCCATCACTTGCTTGTTTGCCCAGTTGATGGGGACTTAAGAACAGCTTTCTTCAAAGATTTAAAACTCTCAGCTGACACATATCCAGGATAATTAGATGTTTAGGAAGTTGACGTAGTTCTCACCTGTTTTAGTATTTCAACTTTTCTAAGTTTTAAAGTATGGCTGCAAAAAATTTCCTGGTGTTATTGTTGAAACTTCATGTGAACTGCTTTGATACACACACACACACACACACACACACATCAAGAGTCGTATAAATTTTCTAAAATAAATAACTGATCAACTTTCTACTAGGTCCGCTTAACATTTCTGAGCAGGCAGTCCATTTTGCCATTACAGTGGCAATTCTGAGAAAGGTCTGCATGGATTATAAGTAGAGCTCATTTTTATTGGACAGAACGCCTGGTTTGAATAATTATCTCATACCTAGAGGACCGCCTCTCCTGGTCTGCCCCGCGGAGGACCTTAAGGTCCACAAATAACAGTTTGGAGGTCCCAAGCCGCAAGGTGGTTACATTGGTCTCAGCTAGGGCCAGGGCCTTTTCAGTACTGGCCCCGACTTGGTGGAATGCTCTGTCACAAGAGACCAGGGCCCTGCGGGACTTGACATCTTTCTGCAGGGCCTACAAGACAGAGCTGTTCCACCTGGCCTTGGGTTTGGACTCAGTCTGACCCTTATGCTGCCCTGCCCTTATGGTTTTGATTTATGGGCTACTATGAAAATGAGGCTGCATTTTAAACTGTATTTTAACCCGTATTTTAATTAACTGTTTTTTCTTTTTCTTTTACGTTTTATTGTAATTTTATTGGTGTTAGCCGCCCTGAGCCTGGTTCTGTCCGGGGAGGGCGGGGTATAAATAAAAATGTATTACTAGTATTATCATTATTATCTCAACTTTTGCAGTGTACAGTGGTACCTCGGGATGCGAACGGAACGTAAGACGTGACAGCGCATTTCGCCACTTCTGCGCATGCTCCGTTACTTCTGGGTCGCCGCAGAGCACAACCCAAAAATACTTATCCTGAAGCATATTTATCCCAAGGTATGACTGTATTTTATCTTGTTTTTATGTATCTTACTTTGCAGCTGTTTCAGCTACACAAATAAAGAAAAATGAATAATAGGAGGAGTCAGGTGCACAGAATCCCTTGACCTGCCACAGCCTCTTCATTCATCTCAATGGAGGGACCCAATCCACCCCTTGCTTTGCGAGAAGTCAATCAGGGCTGCGGCACACACACCGTCCCTCAGAGAACCCGGAGCGCTACAACCGGATCAACTGATTTCTCAAGTTGCACCTTTTTTAAAAACAACAACACCAGACCCCAGTTTGACTCCAATACAGATACAGACACTGTGTGATTTCTGCATTGCAGGGGGTTGGAATAGATGACCGCTGGGATCCCCTCCCAACTCTTAGATTCTTCGATTCTACGACATCCCTGACTGCAGTAATGAGAGACTCAAACTGAGATTTCCATCGTTAAGTGACAAGCTTTGCCGAGCAGGCAAATGAACAAGCTGGTGGCAATCTAGTTTGTCCTCGTTATTGCTGCGCGGTAAATGACAGCCAGGGATTTCCCTCTGGGGTTTTCCATTCCTCCGTTGCCATCAGAAAATCTAAACTTCCGGCACAAGCCAGACGCCGCCGCTGCCAACAACCCCAAACTGGCGACTCAGGACTGATAAAAGGAAGAAGCGCCCTTCTTCGTGCAGCGCACAGTCAATAATAATAATAATAGCAATAATAATAACAACAACAACAACAACAACAACAACAACAATATAATAATTTATTATTTATATCCCGCCCATCTGGCTGGGTTTCCCCAGCCACTCTGGGCAGCTCCCAATCGAGTGTTAAAAGCAATACAGCATTAAATATTAAAAACTTCCCTAAACAGGGCAGCCTTCAGGATTTAAAGGATTTAACTTCCTTCCGCAGGGCCTGTAAGAGAGCTATTCTGCCTGGCTTTCAATTTGAACTTAGCCTGATCTTTTATTCCTCCCCCTCCCCTTTTTATGAAGATTACCCACTCTGGGATCCCTCAGCTAATTCTCCCCTGGTCTCCTCGCTGGCCCAAATAGGACTAATTTAGCCAGCTAGCCCTGGTGATCATCGAATGTTTATTGGATGGATTTCCCCCCTAAATTGATTTTTGAATTCTAAATTTATTGTTATCCACGTTTTATACTGTATTTTATGCTGTTTTTTTGTTGCATCAATTAAGTGTTTTAAATTTGTTGTTAGCCACCCTGAGCCCGGTTTTCTGAACCGGGAAGGGAAGGCGTATATATATATATATATATATATATATATATATATATATATAACTATGGAACTCCCTGCCACAGGACAGGGGGCAGCGACGGCCAGCAACATGGATGTTTTTGACAGAGGAGGAGGAGACAAATCCATGGAGGAGGAGAGGGCTTTCAGTGGCTACTAGCCAGGATGGCCACGCTCCATCTCCACGGTAATAGGGAAAGACCATGTCATTACCGAGGAGGCAGGTTTAGTCGTTGTTTGAGGACTATCCCTGCCTCCAGGTCTGGTCCTGACCGGAAGGATACAGTAATCAGCAAGGGAAACCCACATGACCTGAAAGTGTTGCTGTGCAATGCCAGGTCAATGGTGAATAAAACCACTGCCATCCACGACCTGATTGTGGATGGAGGATTTGACCTGGCATGTGTGACAGAGACCTGGTTGGATGAGGCAGATGGGCCTCTCCTTGCCGCTGCTTGCCCACCAGGTTTCTCTTACGCACAGCAACCCAGGTCATGTGGGCGGGGAGGGGGGGTTGCAGCGATTTTTAGGAAGTCATTAGTCTGCACCAGGCGTCCTATTGGGAAGACCCAGTTTTCTGAGTGCATGTTCTGGAAGTTGGGCAATAGGGGCAGTACAGGATTCCTACTGGTGTACCGACCTCCCCGCTGCACCAAGGATTCCCTGCCCGAGCTGCTTCAGGTCGTGGCGGATATACTCCTGGAGACACCTAGCTTGGTTGTCCTGGGGGATTTTAACATCCATGCCGACACGACCTTACAAGGGGCAGCTCGGGACTTCGTGGAAAGCATGGCCTCCATGGGGCTGTCCCTGAATAAGTCTGGCCCAACTCATAGCCACGGACATGCCTTAGACTTGGTGTTTACCTCTACGGATGTTGGTGATCTGACATTAACTAAAAGCGAAACAAAAGAAGTGCCATGGTCAGATCACTACCTGGTGCAACTGGACTTCTCCGCAACCCTTCCCCTCCGCAGGGAGGTGGGACCGATTCGGATGGTCCGCCCCCGCCACTTAATGGATCCAATTGGCTTCCAGAGAGTGGTAGGGGATGCTTTATCCCAAGTTGATGGCCTTTCAGCTGATTCCCTGGTGGCACGCTGGAATGCGGAGTTAACCAGGGCTATTGACTGTCTGGCTCCGAAGCGCCCTCTCCGATTGCATGGAGCCCGGACAGCCCCGTGGTTCTCCCCGGAGCTGAGGGTGATGAAACAATCGTTGAGACGGCTAGAGCGCCGGTGGCGGAAAACTCATTCTGAATCAGACCGGACACGGGTTAGAGCTCAACGTCGAGCCTACCAAGTGGCAATGGCGACGGCGAAGAGGGCTTTCTTCGCCGCCTCCATTGCATCTGCAGAAAACAGCAGCAGGAGACTTTTTCAGGTGGTTCGCAGTTTATCGGAACCACCTGTACCACCGGGGCCTGGTAGGGACCCCAAGATCTCCTGCAATGCTTTTGCAAAGTTTTTTGCAGATAAAATCGCTCAGATTCAGAAGGAAGTAGACTCCACAGTGGGAGCAGGGCCGGGGCGGGAGAGTGCTAGAGTTCTGTCTGGTCCTGTTATATGGGATCAATTTCAATCTGTTACCTCCGAGGATGTGGACAGGCTGCTTGGACGAGTGAAACCGACCACCTGTCTTCTTGATCCTTGCCCATCCTGGCTGATAAAAGCGAGCCGGGAAGGGCTGGGCGATGGGCTTTGCGGGGTGGTGAATGCTTCCCTCTGTGAGGGAGCCTTCCCAGACCCGCTGAAAGAGGCGGTCATTAAACCGCTTCTTAAAAAAACATCTTTAGACCCGGCCAATTTGGCCAACTATCGCCCAGTCTCAAATCTTCCATTCTTGGGCAAGGTGATTGAGCGGGTGGTTGCTGAACAACTCCAAGCACGCCTGGAGGAAACGGACCATTTGGATCCCTTCCAATCGGGATTCAGGCCTCACCATGGGACTGAAACTGCCTTGGTCGCGCTGGTTGATGATCTCCGGCGGGCTAGGGACAAAGGTGAGAGCTGTTTCCTAGTTCTGCTGGATCTCTCAGCGGCCTTTGACACCATCGACCATAACATCCTTCTGGACCGTCTAGAGGGGCTGGGAGCTGGGGGCACTGTTATACAGTGGTTCCGCTCCTTCCTCCTGGGCCGTGTTCAGAAAGTGGTGGTGGGGGATGAGTGTTCAGACCCTTGGGCCCTCACTTGTGGGGTACCTCAGGGTTCCGTCCTCTCCCCCATGCTTTTTAACATCTATATGAAGCCGCTGGGAGAGATCATCAGGGGGTTTGGACTGGGTGTTCATCAGTATGCAGATGACACCCAGCTCTACCTCTCCTTTAAATCAGAACCAGTGAAGGCGGTGAAGGTCCTGTGTGAGTGCCTGGAGGCGGTTGGAGGTTGGATGGCGGCTAACAGATTGAGGTTGAATCCTGACAAGACAGAAGTACTGTTTTTGGGGGACAGGAGGCGGGCAGGTGTGGAGGATTCCCTGGTCCTGAATGGGGTAACTGTGCCCCTGAAGGACCAGGTGCGCAGCCTGGGAGTCATTTTGGACTCACAGCTGTCCATGGAGGCGCAGGTTAACTCTGTGTCCAGGGCAGCTGTCTACCAGCTCCACCTGGTACGCAGGCTAAGACCCTACCTTCCCGCGGACTGTCTCGCCAGAGTGGTGCATGCTCTGGTTATCTCACGCTTGGACTACTGCAACGCGCTCTACGTGGGGCTACCTTTGAAGGTGACCCGGAAACTGCAATTAATCCAGAATGCGGCAGCTAGACTGGTGACTGGGAGTGGCCGCCGGGACCACATAACACCGGTTCTGAGAGATCTGCACTGGCTCCCAGTACGTTTCCGAGCACGATTCAAAGTGTTGGTGCTGACCTTTAAAGCCCTAAACGGCCTCGGTCCTGTATACCTGAAGGAGCATCTCCACCCCCATCGTTCAGCCCGGACACTGAGATCCAGCGCCGAGGGCCTTCTGGCGGTTCCCTCATTGCGAGAAGTGAGGCTACAGGGAACCAGGCAGAGGGCCTTCTCGGTAGTGGCACCCGACCTGTGGAACGCCCTCCCATCAGATGTCAAAGAGATAAAGAATTACCTGACATTCAGAAGACATCTTAAGGCAGCCCTGTTCAGGGAAGTTTTTAATATGTAATGCTGTATTGTTTTTAACACTGATTGGGAGCCGCCCAGAGTGGCTGGGGAAACTCAGCCAGATGGGCAGGGTATAAATAATAAATTATTATTATTATTATTATTAAATACCAGTTGCTGGAAACGGCAAGAGGGGAAAGTTGCTTCCGTGTTCAGATCCTGCTTGTGGGCATCTGGGTGAGGATGACGGACTAGATTGGCCATGGGCCTGATCTGGCAGACTCTTCTTACGTTCCTCTTGGAACTGCATTTCCTTTTGGCCCAGGCCTGACTCTGGAACAGGGTTCGAAATTAGCCAGGCGCCAGGCACATTTTGCAACAGGCTGTCAACCACTTGCGACCAAGTGAAGATGCCCAGATTTGTGCCTTGTATCTCCACCTGCGGATCCTTGGAGTCGCTGGGAGAGATCATCAGGGGGTTTGGGCTGGGTGTTCATCAGTATGCGGATGATACCCAGCTCTACCTCTCTTTCAAATCGGAACCAGTGAAGGTGGTGAAGGTCCTGTGTGAGTGCCTGGAGGTGGTTGGTGGATGGATGGCGGCTAACAGATTGAGGTTGGATCCTGACAAGACAGAAGTACTGTATTTGGGAGACAGGAGGCGGGCAGGTGTGGAGGACTCCCTGGTCCTGAATGGGGTAACTGTGTCCCTGAAGGACCAGGTGCACAGCCTGGGAGTCATTTTGGACTCACAGCTGTCCATGGAGGTGCAGGTCAATTCTGTGTCCAGGGCAGCTGTTTACCAGCTCCATCTGGTACGCAAGATGAGACCCTGCCTGTCTCGCCAGAGTGGTGCATGCTCTAGTTATCTCCCGCTTGGACTACTGCAATGCACTCTATGTGGGGCTACCTTTGAAGGTGACCCAGAAACTGCAATTAATCCAGAATGCAGCAGCTAGATTGGTGACTGGGAGCAGCCGCTGGGACCACATAACACTGGTCCTGAGAGATGCATTGGCTCCCAGTATGTTTCTGAGCACAATTCAAAGTGTTGGTGCTGACCTTTAAAGCCCTAAATGGCCTTGGTCCAGTAGACGTGAAGGAGCGTCTCCACCCCCATCGTTCAGCCCAGACACTGAGGTCCAGCTCCGAGGATCTTCTGGCGGTTCCCTCATTGCGAGAAGTGAGGTTACAGGGAACCAGGCAGAGGGCCTTCTTGGTAGTGGCACCCGCCCTGTGGAATGCCCTCCCTTCAGATGTGAAGGAAATAAGCAGCTATCTTATCTTTAAAAGACATCTGAAGGCAGCCCTGTTTAGGGAAGTTTTAAATATTTAATGCTGTATTGTTTTTAACCCTCAACTGGGAGCAGCCCAGAGTGGCTGGGGAAACTCAGCCAGATGGGTGGGGTATAAATAAATAAATTGTTGTTGTTGTTGTTGCTGTTGTTGTTGTTGCTTAGTTGTTTAGTTGTTTAGTCGTGTCCGACTCTTTGTGACCCCATGGACCAGAGCACGCCAGGCACTCCTGTCTTCCACTGCCTCCCGCAGTTTGGTCAGACTCATGCTGGTAGCTTCGAGAACACTGTCCAACCATCTCATCCTCTGTCATCCCCTTCTTCTTGTGCCCTCCATCTTTCCCAACATAACTTTTATATGCCTGTTGTCTTTGTCCATGGAGATTTCTTGGCAGGGATACTGGAGTGGCTTGCCGGTTCCTGCTCCAGGTGGATCACGTTTGGTCAAAACTCTCCACTATGACCTGTCCATCTTGGGTGGCCCTGCACAGTATAGCTCATAGCTTCTCTGAGTTATTCAAGCCCCTTCGCCACGGCAAGGCAGTGATCCATGAAGGGGTGGTTGTTGTTGTTGTTGTTGTTGTTGTTGTTGTTGTTGTTGTTATTATTATTATTATTATTATTATTATTATGATGATGGATCTTGTTTTCACTCACTAGGATCCCATCTTGTAGAATTCTATCCGTTCTATTTTATTTGCGCTATCAGAATGAATTTCAGGAAGCAAATTGCTTTTTCTGCGCAGCCTGAGCATCAGCAGTGAACAAAGTTGTAGTTAATTGTTGTAGCTTTTCTTTACTTACGCCCCCCCCCCCCCGCTGCCCTGCTCACCGTTGCGAAGAGTATTCTTGCTTTATGAATGGTCATGAAGAAAAAGAGGTGGGAATAGGCCAATATATATGTGGGCTGTCCCTGGATCAAGAGACTTTTCTTCTTTGATTTTTCAAAGCTCTTAACTGGTCCTCTGAACTAGCCAGATATTTAATGGAGAATCTATCACAGTCAGTCCACCATTTGAAAAATAAGACTTGCCCCATAATGGTAACTAGGTATTCTGTTTTGCTGACCACAACCTTGGTTTAAGAAGCCATTTGCCGCCTGGCTTCTATAGCTGAGTTTCTGACACTGCCCTGGAAGTTCTGAACTACAATTCCCATCAGTTCTAGGGGACTGCGCTGACTGCTCCCTAGGGTAGCAGCCCCTGCCAACCTGATGCCCGCCAGAGGTTTTGTAGTCCAAAACATCTGGAGGACGCCAGGATGGAAAAGGAAGCGAAGACACAGCAAGATACTGGAGAAAGGGACCACACCAGAAAATATTGTCCAAACCCCACCCCTGACCCACCACTATTCATTGATCATTTTAACCTGCAGCTTGCCTTTTCCCGAAGATGCAGATGAGCATTTTGTATTTTTATTGCTATTTATTTATTTAGCACATGCACAAACTACATTTCCGTCCGTGCCCCGCGGGGTGATTTGCAACTTAAAATAATGGCACAAATCACCTTGTTCTCTCCCTCTTGTTTACCCCCCAGCTTCCCTTTCCTCTACCATCCGGCCTGCGCCCAAACATTTAGAAATAACCTTTTCACATTTTAAAACATGCCCTTAAGTGCAACTTTTGGGGAAACCGTTTGCAAGCTAATGCAAAAGCAGGGCGGCGAGGGCTTCAGGCCAACGCCTCATCCCGAGGGATTGAGGGGGTGGAGAAGTTTGCAAAATTATGCATTGTGTGAAGAAAAGCGGATCGAGAAATGTTCCTAACCTCCAACCCCCACCCCATTACGCTGGAACTCACGAGCATCTAAATGAAGCTGAATGTTGGAAGATTTGGGACAGAGAAAAGGAAGGAGTTCCTTTACGCAGCTCATAGTTAAACTATGGAACTCCCTGCCACTGGAGGCAGAGATGGCCAGCCACCTAGATGGCTTCAAGAGGCAAATTTGTGGAGAAGGTGGGGGCTGTCAGTGGCTACTAGCCGCTGTATGTAGGTTTTATTTTATTTTATTATCTTATATTTTGGAAATGTACATCCAGGTTTTTTTTTCCTTTACAATTTTTTGGGCCCCCCCCCAAGAAAGCGGGGCCCTAAGCTATATCTTATTTAGGTTATATGTAAATCCGGCACTGAGCCGGAGGCAGTGTGCATGGACAATGCTCTGTACACAGACGCGGGTGGTGCTGTGGTCTAAACCACCAAGCCTCTTGGGCTTGCCGATCAGAAGGTCGCCAGTTCAAATCCCTGCAATGGGGTGAGCTCCCATTGCTCTGCCCCTGCTCCTGACAGCCTAGCAGTTCGAAAGCACGCCAGTACAAGTAGATAAACAGGTACCGCTCTGGAGGGAAGGTAAACATTGATTCCATGCGCTCTGGTTTCCGTCACGGTTTCCCATTGTGCCAGAAGCGGCTTAGTCCTGCTGGCCACATGACCCAGAAAGCTGTCTGTGGACAAACACCGGCTCCCTTGGCCTGAAAGCGAGAAGAGCGCCGCAACCCCATAGTTGGACTTAACCGTCCAGGGGTCCTTTACCTTTTACCTTACCCTGGTTGGTCCCAGTGAGAATGGGATGCCGGACTAGAAGGGGCCATCGGCCTGATCCAGGAGACTCTCCTTGTGTTCCTCTGTTATGCTGTACCTAAGCAAGGAGCTTGGGTGGGACACGGGTAGCGCTGTGGTCTAAACCACAGAACCTGGGGCTTGCCGATCAGAAGGTCGGCTGTTCGAATCCCACGAAAGGATGAGCTCCCATTGCCCGGTCCCTGCTCCTGCCAACCTAGCAGTTCGAAAGCATGTCAAAGTGCAAGTACAGTGGTGCCCCGCAAGATGAATGCCCCGCAAGACGGAAAACTCGCTAGACGAAAGAGTTTTCCGTTTTGGAGGTGCTTCGCAAAACGAATTTCCTATGGGCTTGCTTCGCAAGACGAAAACGTCTTGCGAGTTCCTGCAGTTTTTCCCCCCTTTCCCCCCCTTTTTCTAAGCCGCTAAGCCGCTTATCCGCTTATCCGCTACGCCGCTAAAAGCCGCTAAACCACTAATAGCACTAATTCGCTAAGCCGTCAATGGGCTTGCTTCGCAAGACAAAAAAAACCGCTAGACGAAGAGACTCACGGAACGGATTAATTTCGTCTTGCGAGGCACCACTGTAGATAAATAGGTACCGCTCCAGGTAAATGGCGTTTCCGTGCACTGCTCTGGTTTCGCCAGAAGCGGCTTAGTCATGCTGGCCACATGACCCAGAAAAACTGTCTGCAGACAAACGCCGGCTCCCTCAGCCTATAGAGCGAGATGAGTGCCGCAACCCCAGAGTCGTCCGCGACTGGACCTAACGGTCAGGGGTACCTTTACCTTTAAGCTAGGAGCTTACATCAGCAGAGAAGAGATGAAATTGCGAGCAACTCCTGGACCAAGAATGGGAGGTGCATTTCTAGAGAATGCTTTTATCGACCAATTTAAAACACTTCTGCCCTGGAGGATAAGACGACTGGTGGCTCCTGGCCACAATGGCTCTGCTCTCCTTTCACTTTTGGAGGCTGCAATGCTTTTGAATACCCATTGCTGGAAATGTCAGGAGGGGAGAGGGGTCTACACTTGGATCCCCCTTGCAGGCTTCCCATATTATTGGGAATTTAGTTGGCCACTGTGAGAACAGGATGCTAGACTAGAAGGGGCCACTGGCCTGATTCAGCTGCAGGTCTCTGCTTACGACTGTATCCAGCCTTTCAATCAATCAATCAATCAAAATCCACCAAGGAGGCAAACACCTCCACGTGTCAAAGGTTCAAACCAATCCATTTGCAACGGACACAATTTGAAATGCGCACACAAAGAAAGCAGAAAAGGAGACCAACAGTAACATTATACAGTGGTACCTTGGTTCTCAAATGCCTTGGCACTCAAACAACTTGGAACCCAAACACTGCAAACCCGGAAGTAAGTTTTCGGGTTTGCGGACTTTTTTCAGAAGCCGAACGTGCTCCGTTTTGAGTGTTACGCTGAGGTCTGTCTGTTTTTGCTATTTATTTTGCGTTTTTGTGGCTCTTTTTCGTTCTGTTTTTGTGACTGTGTGGAACCCAGTTCAGCCACCGATTGATTGTGTGACTGCAATACAGTGGTACCTCGGGTTACATACGCTTCAGGTTACATACGCTTCAGGTTATAGACTCTGCGATCCCAGAAATAGTACCTCGGGTTAAGAACTTTGCTTCAGGATGAGAACAGAAATCGTGCTCCGGCGGCGCAGCAGCAGCGGGAGGCCCCATTAGCTAAAGTGGTGCTTCAGGTTAAGAACAGTTTCAGGTTAAGAACGGACCTCCAGAACGAATTAAGTACTTAACCCGAGGTACCACTGTACATTGTTGATTGCTTTCATTTTGTGGATCAATGGTCTCGTTAGACAGTAAAATCCATGTTAAATTGCTGTTTTAGGGGTTGTTTTTAAAAGTCTGGAACGGATTAATCCGATTTGCATTACTTTCTATGGGAAAGCACCCCTTGGTTTTGGAACGCTTTGGTTTCGGAATGGACTTCCGGAACAGATTAAGTTTGAGAACCAAGGTACCACTGTATATACAAGACCAAACAAATGATATTCACTACAATATAGCTCAGTTGGTACAGCATGAGACTCTTAATCTCAGGGTTGTGGCTTTGAGTCCCCAATTGATTCTATTATTTGAAACACCACAAGAGATTCAAATCAGCTTCACCTTTCGCCTTAGCCCCAGTAAAGTAGGCAGCAAGCAAGCCTCCCTGGGGAAAGCGCTCCTTAATTGAGGGGGCCACCACCAAGAAGGCCATGCTCCCCCCCAGTTGCTACCAGCCTGAGCCAGAAGGCAGAGGTGCCTGCAGTGGGTCTGCGATGGGGGTCTTAATGAACAGTCTCGCTCATGTGAGATTTCTTAAGCATTACCTCACAGTTGTGCATTTCCTAGTGCCTGTGCAATCCCAGAGATGAACACAGGCAAATTACATTTCTGCTCTAAGGCAGCCTTTCCCAACCCAGTGCCCTCCAGATGTTGCCAGACTGTAACTCGCCCCCCCCCCCAGTCAGCACAGGTGCTGGAAGTTGAAGTCCAGCAAGATCTGGGTGGGGGCACAATGTTGGGAAAGGCTGCCCTAGGAAAAAACACACAGTTTGTTCTTTTCTTACGGAGAACGTGTTTTCTGTCCAATAAATTCCCCCCTCCCTTTCTCTCTCCTTCTCTCTCTCTTTCTTTCTCTTGCACTCTAGCTCAGAAAACTGGAGTGAAAATGCATTAATAAAAAGCAAAAATACTCTCATGGAGGAAGGGTGTTATTTCTGAAGCACTCCCCTCCCGCATTTGAAGAGCTTGCTGGACAGCTCATCCACCCAAGTGAACAAGGATTTTACCAAAACACAAACCTACAGCTTTTTTTAAAAAAAAAGAAAAGAAAACTCTTTTCTAAGTTTCCAAAAATGCGCAGCATGAGAGAGGGTGAGGACCACCCTGAGCGCCAGCCAGCAGTGATGTCACAGGCACTGTCCAATAGCACCCTCACCCCCCAAAGAGGTAGAAGCCCAATGACATCGTTAGGTACTTAAGACTTTGGGTGATACTACAAAAAAACCCCAACCCTCTTCATTTCCCGGGGGACAGCTGCGGGAGACGAAAAGCAAACTGCAATTGATGCATCTCCGCGAGTAAGAAAAAGAAACTGCTGCTCTGGAAAAATGAATCTGCTGTACCGGCGCTGTGGCTCCCTTCTCGGGGAATCATTTTCCTTGACTGGGCTCTGGCTGCGGCATCCTCTGATCTCGTCCCCGCACAATCCCTTACCGCTTTGTCAAGTCTTCTGTAACTGCGTTCCTGAAGACTCCATCCCTGCCTTTGAAGCCAAGGGGGGGCCTGTTAGCCGAATCTCCCTGTGCCCCCTTCATCAGGGCTCTCCGGCTCGCCAAGCGAGCAGCCGGCAGCAGTCACGACCGAGGGAGGGAGAGAGAGAAAGCTGTTCCTTGACTGGGTCTCAAGGGGGCCTCCCCAGATCCACGGAAAGCACTCAGCTGGAACGCCAGGGCAAGGTATTGGGGGGGGGGGAGGCCGGGATGCAAGCAAGCAAGCAGCCGCTTCCCAGCCCGCGGGCCTTCAAAGGTTTTTCTTGAGGCGGCGGTGCAAAGGAAATCCCGCTATTATTCGTCACAACCCAGCTGCTTCCAGAGAAACACGAAAACAAACCACCCGGCCACAGCCCAAGAAGCAGCCGGATGTTTCAAAAGCAAGAGAGCATTCCACGTCTCTGCAGCTTCAGAGGGAAGCAGGGAGGGAATCTGCCTCCCTCAGAATCAGGTCACTGGTCCATCAAGATCCATATTGTCCACCCTGACTGGCAGCCGCTCTAGGTTTCCTCCCAGCGCTACCTAGGACCTCTTGCATCTGAAACAGAGGCTTTGCCACTGAACCACAGCCCTTTTCTCTGCCAGTTCTCTGCCTCAGATGAACCCCTCCTCCTCCCGGCCTGCCATCTTCTTAGCACCTTCTGTACTGGGCTCATAGAATCACAGAATCATAGAGTTGGAAGGGACCCCGAGGGTCATCTAGTCCAACCCCTTGCAATGCGGGAATCTCAGGCAAAGCATCCCTGACAGATGGCCATCCAAGCTTTGTCTAAACACTTCCAAGGAAGGAGAGTCCACAACCTCTGGAGGGAGACAGTTCCACCACTGAACAGCCCTGACTGTCGGAAAGCTCTTCCTGATGTTTATTCAGAAACTCCTTTCTTGTAACTTGAAGCAGAGACATCACCTTGCCAACAAAGGTCCGTATAGTTAAAGCCATGGGTTTCCCAGTAGTGATGTATGGAAGTGAGAGCTGGACCATCAAGAAGGCTGATTGCCGAAGAATGGATGCTTTTGAACTATGGTGCTGGAGGAGACTCTTGAGAGTCCCATGGACTGCAAGAAGATCAAACCTCTCCATTCTGAAGGAAATCAGCCCTGAGTGCTCACTGGAAGGACAGATCCTGAAAGCTGAGGCTCCAATACTTTGGCCACCTCATGAGAAGAAAAGACTCCCTGGAAAAGACCCTGATGTTGGGAAAGATGGAGGGCAGAAGGAGAAGGGGACGACGGAGGACGAGATGGTGGGACAGTGTTCTCGAAGCTACCAGCATGAGTCTGACCAAACTGCCGGAGGCAGTGGAAGACAGGAGGGCCTGGTGTGCTCTGGTCCAGGGGGTCACGAAGAGTCGGGCAGGACTAAATGACTAAACAACAACAAATTACTGTATTTTTCACTCTATAAGACGCACCAGACCACAAGACGCACCTAGTTTTTGGAGGAGGAAAACAAGAAAAAAAATATTCTGAATCTCAGAAGCCAGAACAGCAAGAGGGATCGCTGCACAGTGAAAGCAACAATCCCTCTTGCTGTTCTGGTTCTGGGATAGCTGCGCAGCCTGCATTTGCTCCATATGACGCACACACATTTCCCCTTACTTTTTAGGAGGGAAAAAGTGAGTCTTATAGAGCAAAAAATACGGTATTTGCAATAAAGCATCACTTCCCCTTCCCCCGTTGGCACCATGCGTTCCCAGCAAATCTGTAGACACCTTGCGGGCTGTCATGTTTTAGTCATGGTCCCATGAATTTTTCATTGCTGTGCTCCCTCTCTCTCTTGCACAGCGCTCCCCCCTCCCCAAATAAGAATCAAAGTGACTTGAGTAAATCATTAGCGCGGCCTCCCTAGGAAATAAAAAACGCTAATGAGCTTGGGTGCCCAGCAAGGCAAGGGGACTCTCTCTCCCCATCTGGAACTCCCCCCCCCCAACAGAGACAGCCACACACACCCCATACCTGGCTAAAAAGGGGAGATTGATGAATTGGGGGAGGAGCAGAGGCAGGGAGGCGGGATCCCCCCCCCAAATCACCTGCTGAGACTCCTCCCAAGGAGGGATGTCAAAGCCCGGCAGTTGCCATGACAGCCACAGCTGTTTCCCTACCAGGGAGCTCATTAAGGGAAGCTCTTCGGCATGCAAATTAGCAGCACTACAGAGGCATCTGAGGGCAAGGATGGGGAAGAGGGGAGAGACCCAGTACCGTTTTGGCAGGGGGGCCAATTTGGGGAAGGGGTGCGGATCCAGTGTGTGGCATTTGGAGACTCATAGAATTGTAGAGTCGGAATGGTTATCTGGTCCAAACCCTTGCAAGGCAGGAAACTTTTGCCCAATGCAGGGATCGAACCCACAACCCTGACAGGAGCTCAGAACATCCAAACTTAAGAAAGGCCAGCTGGATCAGGCCCAGGGAGGCCCATCTTGTCCAGCGTCCTGTTCTCACAGCGGCCAATCAGGTGCCCATTACAGGGAACCCCTGGAAGCAGGATTCAAGCCCAACAAACCTCTCCCACTGTCAAACAGCTCTTAGGGCCAGAAAGTTCTTCCTAGTGTTTAATCAGACTCTCCTTTATAGCCACTAGAATCCTTTGGCTTGTACCCTCCAGAACAGGAGAAAAACCAGCTTGCTCCATCTATGTGTCAACCCTTTAGATATTTGGAGGTGGCAATCATATCTCCTCTCAGTCTCCTCTTTTCCAGGCTTAACCTACCCAGTTCCTTGAACTACTCCTCACAAGGCTTGGTTTCCAGATACTATGATTCTATGGTCACCCTCCTCTGCCCACCACCTTCCAGCTTGTCAATATCCTTGCAGGGCGAGTCCGTCCCCCCCCCCCCCCGCCAGTGGAAATAATGACACATGACACAATTATTAAGGTTAATGGGCTAAATAAGGCCACAACTTTATTGGTTACAGGTGATGAGCAGTTTTGGCTTAGGCATTGGTCCTAACAGACTATATCCGGCTTCAACCTGTCTGCTTCAAGTCCAGGAAGGGTTAACCACCAGTAGGGGGAGCCCTGCTGATGCACATCAACTAGGAACTCCTCCAGGGTCACCACTAGGGGGCGTGCCTTAGGCCCTGTCCCTAGACTTCGGACAGGGCCACGCCCCCCGGAATCCTTTATCGGACTACCCTTCAATATGTGGGGCAGGTGATGGCGCTACCTCCCCTCTTCCATCTATACCAATACCAATGCCTAACCGCCAAGACCAAGAAAGTTGTGACGGTTTGCTACGAGGTAGGCAAAAACCAAGTGGATGGTGCCAATTTGCCAAGTGGAAAAATTCCTATCAGGCTCCGCAAAGTCCATAGCAAGGTCAAGGAACAAGAACCTTATAGGGTGGGAGGGTGGGAAAACAGGAACAGCTGGTAGGCGGCAAAAGAGGGAGATTCCCAGCCGCGCCTGCCTTAAATAAGGCAGGCCACGCCCCCAGAGCCAGCCGATTGGCTGGCCAGAGGGTGATGCAGCCGGGAGTGGCTTTCTTAAACTGTGGTACCCAGAACTAGACACAGTATTCCAGGTGTGGCCTGACCAAGGCAGAATAGAACAGGGCTATGACTTCCCTCCACTGGGATTCCAGATTTCTGTGGACACAGCCGAGAATAGTATTAGCTTTTTTTGCTGCTGCATCGCCCTGTTAAGACGGCCAATAAGCCAGGCAATACGACTGGAAACAAAGCCTTATTCTTGCGATGTGCAGGCACTGCCCCTCTGCGCTCCTCTCTCTCTCTCTCTCTCTTCTTGCAGAAACTCATCTTTTAACCCATTGTCCATTTTCCAACAGCACGACTTCAAAGCCTTCGCAGCCTGTGTGGCGGCTGGTCTCTGCATCCTTATCTATGTTCCTTAAATCATTTCTCCACCTTCGCTAAAGCCTTGTTAATATCCACCAGAGGATGTACAGGCGCAGCTATCGTCTTAAGCAGCTCGTTACTAACCAGAAATCTATAAAAGGAGGTTGCAGATGCTTCACGGAGCCCCTTATCGCAGAACTAACAGCCAGACACTCATCCTTGCTGAAGCACCAGAGTTTATAAGATAAGAGGCACCGGGGCAGAAGGACTGAAAATCCTTTACTTTCAATCCAACAGGTGGGGAGGGTGTCTGGCTCCCAGGTGAAGGGGGTGGGAACGCTGTGTGTGCTTTGAAGTCCTGCTGAACCACCCTGTTAAGATTTCCCAATGGAAAGTATTCCTCTGAAATCTCGGGAGGAAACGCTCCCAAATGTCTAGCTTGTCCCCGAGAGTTCTATTTTTGCAGGGGGAAAGCATGCTGAAATGGCAGCAGGCAGGGCATCACTTAGAATCTTGGCATTGTAGAGCTGGAAGGGACCCTAAGGGTCATCTAGTCCACCCCCCCCCCCGCCATGTAGGAATAGTGACTAACCAACTCCCTGCAACGCAAATTGACACAAGGCGTATCAGGACTTGGCCTGTGGATGAGATTTCAGGGGGAAACTCTGAAGAATATGAAGTAAGTTCTCTCCCTCCTCTTTTGCAGCCAGATGTGATCAGAGACAGAATCATAGAAGTGCAGCGTCATATAAGGAGATGAAAAAGATGTTGAAATATTCATTTTTTAAAAAACCAGAAGCATTTTTTACTTGGTATTATAGGTGAGGACATTAATAGACGAGATGTTAAATTGTTTTTATACGCAACAACAGCGGCAAGAGCAGTGGCGTAGCGTGGGTTGTCAGCACCCGGGGCAAGGCAAGTAATTTGCACCCCCTAACCCGTGGATTTGCGCCCCCTAACCCGTGGATTTGCGCCCCCTAACCCTAACCCCCAGATGTTGTGCCCGGTGCGGCCGGCCCCCCCTGCACCCCCCACACTACGCCACTGGGCAAGAGTATTGTTAGCCCAGAAATGGAAGCAAGAAGAAATTCCAACGAAAGAAGAATGGCAGACAAAATTAATGGACTACAGTGGTACCTCGGGTTACATACGCTTCAGGTTACATATGCTTCAGGTTACAGACTCCACTAACCCAGAAATAGTGCTTCAAGTTAAGAACTTTGCTTCAGGATAAGAACAGAACTTGGGCTCTGGTGGCGCGGCAGCAGCAAGAGGCCCCATGAGCTAAAGTGGTATCTCAGGTTAAGAACAGTTTCAGGGTAAGAACAGACCTCCGGAACGAATTAAGTACTTAACCCGAGGTACCACTGTACGCAGAATTAGATAAAATGACAGGAAGGATTCGAAACCTGTGGGACCAGAGATTCACAGAAGATTGGAAGAAATATACAAACTATTTGAAGACCAACTGTAATCAACAAATTATGCTAGTAGGACTACAATAAGTTTTGTAAGGAGGAATATATGAAACATTGCAAAGTAGAGAAGGAATAGAGATATTAGTTATGAGATTTAAATGCAATAGTGAAAGTAAGAAATGTAAATTCAGTGAATAGATTGGAAAATTTTCAGATGTGGTTGATGGAAGTCAAAAAAATTGTATAAGATACAAAAGTATGTTTAATTGTTGTTGAAAATGATATGTTAAAAAACTAATAAAATTTATTTTTTTAAAAAAAGAACTTCCGCTAAAGAATCCCCAACAGCTGGCCATCAAATCTCTTCTTAAAAACCCCTAAGGAAGGAGAGTACAGCGCCTTTCAAGGGAGTCAACAGATGCACAGAGAAATTTTGCTAGGCTTGTCTCAGAGTTTGTGTGTGGGGGGCTGCAGCAGGGAGAGTCCTCCAGAAATGCAAGTGAGGGGCGAGGGGCAACGAGGACGGGATGGAGCCAGCCCTGCCTGGCTACCTGGCCCCAAACAAAGTGGCTTCTTAAGGCTCGCCAGCGATGCCGTCCTCCCCTGCTGGCCCCCATGTGACACGCCCTGCCTGGCACCTCCCGCTGGCCCTGGCGGGAGGGTGTGTAAAGCCTCAACCTCGCACCAGCAGCAGGAGGAAGGTGGCTGCTCAGAACTCTTGGTGGCCCACCAAGGAGGCAGTGTGCCTCTGAGCGCGTGCAGAGCACTGCACCCTCCCCACACACAGCCAAGGCTCACCAAGGGAAAATGCAGGCCTGAAGGTTGTGGCTCCGATTTGCACCCCCTGACACCCCATCCGAGATGCTTCTACTCAGACACAAATTGAGCTGAGGACTCGATGAGCCGCCCTCGCCTTCTGCCGGATGTGGGTTGGGGCGACGGTGCGTGTACACACAGAGAGGGCTCTGAGTGCCTCTTCTGGCATGCGCACCATAGGGTCTCCACCATTGGGCTAAACCAGCCTTTCTCAACCTGTGGGTCCCCAGATGTTGTTGAACTACAACTCCCATCAACCCTAGCTAGCAAGGCCAGAGCTCAGGGATGATGGGAGTTGTAGTCCAATAACAACATTGGGGACCCACAGGTTGAGAACCGCTGGGCTAGACAACGTGAGGATCAGCACCTTGGAGAGGGGCCATGGTGTAGGTTTCAGGACCATGGTTAGCACCCCTACTGCTGAGGCAGAAGATGTGAGTTGTCTCAGCGATGTCCTGGGCCAAGTGGCAGATCTTTAGAGCCTGGGCTACAGATTCATTGACAAGAGGCTCCACCCTCTGAATGCTGCATGTGGCCCATTAAAAGGCCAACAACATCCTCTGTAGCCCTGGGCTCCTTCTGGGCTCCAAGGTTTCAAGCTGATCCTTCAGGGAGTCCAGGTCTGGTCATAAGAATCACAGAACATAACAGCCTGCTCTGGATCAGGCCAATGGTCCATCTAGGCCAGCGGTTCTCAACCTGTGGGTCCTCAGATGTTATTGGACTACAATAACACCCATCACCCCTGAGCTCTGGCCTTGCAAGCTAGGGGTGATGGGAGTTGCAGTTCAACAACATCTGGGGACCCACAGGTTGAGAAAGGCTGATCTAGGCCATCCATCCTGTTCTCCCAGTGGCCAACGGGGTGCCCCATGGTAAACCCTCAAGCAGGATTTGGACACAAGAGCAACTCTCCCCTCCTGTGGCTTCCAGCAACTGTGATTCAGAAGCATGGCTGCCTCCAAAATATGCTCCACATGCAGATGGCAAGCCAAGAACGTACAGAATGGCTTTAAAAGAGGACTGGACAAATTCATGGAGAGGTCTATCAACGGCTACTAGCTCGGATGGCAATGTTCTTCGCTCTGCAGGAAATCAGAGGAGGGGAGAGAGCTCTTGTGCTTGTGGGCTGTCCACAATGGGCATCTGGGTAGCTGCTGTGAGAACAGGATGCTGGGCTGGACATGCCAGTGGTCCGATCCATCAGGCTTTTCTTATGTTCTTATTTCCTTGTCCGGTTCTGCTGAGCCAAACGTGAAACATTCCGGAAGGCCTACAAATGCCATCTTAGCAGTCAAGATAACCCCGAACTAATTGGCCGTTGTTGCACAAGTGAGCTCATACATGCTTATGCATTCACTTGCTTTGATGTATGCTAATTGGCTGGCTTTGATGCAGCGCTTATCGTTAGGCTTTGGGATACTGGGCTCGAGGCCCAGAGAGGGGAGAAGTTCTGGACAGCTGCCACCTATGGCCTCACCGGCCAGTTGGGAGGGGAGGGTCTGGACAAACTGGTGTATGCTGCTTTGTGCATAAACGCATGTTAGCTTGGTTGTGGACAAGCCATCTCCTTGCTGTGGTGTCCGTCCCGTGTCTGCAAAGACTGGGAGAGCCGGCAGGCTAATTTGCTGGAAGTCTACACCTTCTTTTAATAAAGCTCTGCCACCGATCATTCTAGAGTTATTGACATTCTTCTTTGGTATTCCTGAACCCAGCCCTCCCATGAGGTGGATCTAGGATTGAGCAATGTCTGGTTTTCACCAGCTAAACATTGTGATGTACTGAGATAACACAATGCTTGGAATAAGGATGGAACCATGTAGAGGCGAACGGGTTAATTTACTGGCAACTTCTAGTATTTAGTACAGTGGTGCCTCGCAAGACGAAATTAATCCGTTCCGTGAGGCTCTTCGTATAGCGGTTTTTTCGTCTTGCGAAGCAAGCCCATTGACAGCTTAGCGGATTAGCGCTATTAGCGGTTTAGCGGCTTTTAGCGATCAGCTGTTAAGCGGCATATCAGCGGATCAGCTGATAAGCGGCTTAGCGGCTTAGGAAAAGGGGGGGAAACCCGCAGGTACTCGCAAGACATTTTCGTCTTGCGAAGCAAGCCCATAGGGAAATTCGTTTTGCGAAGCGCCTCCAAAACGGAAAACCCTTTCGTCTAGCGGGTTTTCCGCCTTGTGAGGCGTTCGTCTTGCGGGGCACCACTGTAGTTTAAAGCTGATACATTTTACTTATTGAAATATACTCAGAGTCGCAAAGTGATTTCATGCTCTTTATTCAGCTCATAGTGGTGAGGAGGAATGAATGAAAGTCCCCTCAAGGTATCTGCTTTATATACATTATTTACACAATGGGCTGCACATGATTGGCTAATTCCGGAATTCTACTGTAAGCCAATCAGGTTGTGGATTCACTTCTATCTGGAGCATGATTGGGTAGTTCCTGCCAACCAATCATACTGCTGCATTGTTCTAGGACCAATCAGACTGCTGCATTCTGAATCCTATTGTTCTAGGACCAATCAGGCTGCTGCCTTTTGGATCCTATTGTTCTAGGGCCAATCAGACTGCTGCAGTTTGGATCCTATTCAACCCAGTACATAACACCCCTCCCCTCTAAGTTCCAGTCCTGCCCGGGAGGTCGCATTCATAGTCCTCGAGGTACGCCGGCGGCCTACGTGTGCGTTGCGGCCTGGGGTGTTCCCTGGTCCGGGGTTCAGGTTCTGGCTCGTGTTCCAAGGATGCTGGCTGTGATGGGGCTGTTTGGTCTGGCGCAACCGGCTCACTCAGTCGTGGTTCTGGTTCCGGTGTCCTTTCGGCCTCGCGGGTCCTCTCTGTATTTACTGATTCTGCCTCTCCTGCTGGCCCCTCGTGCTCTATGGGCCTCACTGCCCCTCTGTTCCCTTGGGACTCCTCTGCCCTTTCCTCCTCCTGGTTTTCTCCTGGGAATCGTCGCCGTATCTGGTCGCAGTGGCGGCGCCAGCATTGCCCCCCATCCGTTAGCACCTCATACGACACGGGGCCAGTGACCCTGGTGACTGTGGCGGGTACCCATGCTGGGCCTGCCCCAAAATTCTTTGCGTACACTGGGTCCTGAGCCTCGAAGGTCCGGGGGTTCTTGCCTTCCCCCACCACTGCCTCATCCTGAGCTCTATCGGGGTGAAGGCGGTCCAATCTGATTGCAAGGCGCCGACCCATTAGTAGTTCAGCGGGGCTCCGGCCAGTCGTTGAGCTGGGGGTGCTGTGCTGTGCTAGAAGGAATGTGGCAAGGCGGTACTCCCAATCCCCTTGTGTCATACGGCGAAGGGTGTCCTTGGTGGTCCGCACCATGCGTTCTGCTTGGCCATTGGTGGCAGGGTGGAATGGCGCCGAACGGATGTGGCGGATGGCGTTCTGCGTTGTGAAGGTTTGGAATTCTCCTGACGTAAATGCAGTCCCGTTGTCTGAGACGAGAGTGTCAGGGAGCCCGTGGGTTGCAAACAGCCTGCGTAGTACCCGGATGGCTGCGGACGTAGAAGTGGACGGTACCAGTGCGACTTCCAGCCATTTGGTGTAGGAGTCCACCACTATGAAGAATGTTTTCCCCTGAAAGGGGCCAGCGAAGTCCACATGCAGGCGTGACCATGGTGCTCGGGCGGACTCCCAGGACTGGACTGGGGCCCTTGGGGGATCTGGGCGGCATTCTTGGCAGGCCTGGCAGTGTTTGACCCAGGCCTCTATCTCTCCGTCGATCCCTGGCCACCACACATAACTCCTGGCAAGGGCCTTCATTCTTACTACCCCTGGGTGTGTCTCGTGTAGGGCTGTGAGGACCCTTTTGCGGAGGGGCTGGGGAACAACGACCCTGCTTCCCCATAACAGGCACCCCTTGTGGGCCGACAGTTCATGTTTGCGGGTTGTGTAGCCGGCGAATTCTGGCCCGGGGCTGCTGCTGGGCCATCCCCTCCACACCCAGTCCAGGACCCGGGAGATGACCCTATCTTTCTTGGAATGGTGTGCAACTTCTTGTGCCTGAATGGGGCGGTCAGGAAGCAGCTCCAGGCTCATAACCTCTTGTGCAGGTGCTGGGTCGGGGCCTGTTTCCGGTAGTGGTAGCCTGCTGAGGGCGTCCGCATGGCCCATCGCCTTCCCTAGACGGTGAATCAGTGCATACTGGTAGCTGGCAAGGAAAATTGACCACCTGAGGACGCGAGGAGACAGCACTTGGGGGGTCTGCTTTTCAGGGGCAAACAAGCCAAGCAACGGCTTGTGGTCAGTCACCACGGTGAAGGGCCGCCCGTACAAGAAATCATGGAATTTTTTTACTCCCTTCACGATTGCCAGACCCTCCTTGTCGAATTGCGAGTAGTTCCGCTCGGTTGCGTTGAGTGTCTGGGAAAAGTATGCCACCGGTACCTCTCTTCCATCCGGGAGTTGGTGTCCCAGGACAGCGCCAATTCCATAGGGCGAGGCGTCGCATGCTAGCACCACCGGCAGCCTCTCGTCGAAGTGTGCCAAGACCGAGTTTGAGACAAGCAAGTCCTTGACCGCCTGGAATGCGGCCTCCTGGCGCTGGCCCCACACCCAAGGGGCCCGCTTGTCCAGGAGTCTGTGTAGGGGCTCCGCTACCGCCGCCTTGTGGGGAAGGAAGGAATGGTAAAAGTTCAATAGTCCCAAGAAGGCCTGAAGTTCAGTCTTGTTCTTGGGCGCTGGGGCATCACAAATGGCCCGTACCTTGTCCCCAGTCGGGTGGACCCCTTCTGCGTCCACCATAAATCCCAGAAAGTCCACCTGAGGCACTCCTAGTAGACATTTTTCCCGCTTCACCTTGAGACCCGCCGTCTGGAAACGGTGCAGAACGGTGCGGAGGCGGTCCTCAAACTCCTCTGGTGTGGGCCCGGCAATCAACACATCATCGAAGAAGGGGGTGACGCCAGGAATCCCTTTAAGTAGAGAGTCCATTAGATTCTGGAATATGCCTGGTGCCACGCTGATACCGAATTGCAGCCGCTTTACCCTGAATGCTCCTCTGTGCGTCACAATCGTCTGTGCCTCTGCTGTGGCCTCATCTACTGGCAGCTGTTGATATGCTTGGGCCAAGTCCAGCTTGCCAAAAATTTTCGACCCAGCCAGGGTGGCAAGAACATGGCTGACCACTGGCACTGGGTATGCATGGGCCGTAAGGGCCTTGTTTATGGTACATTTGTAGTCTGCGCAGATGCGGACCGAACCATTAGGCTTGACGGGTGTGACAATTGGGGTTTCCCAGGGGGCATTAGGCACCGGCTCCAGCACTCCTTGCTCCACAAGCCGGTCCAATTCCTCGTCTATACGGGGTTTCAGGGCGAACGGGACCCGGCGGGCCTTGAGCCTGACCGGTCGTACTGCGGGGTCAAGCTGTAGAGCAATTGGGGGGCCCGTATACTGTCCCAATTTCCCATCAAAAACCCCCGGAAATTCCTTGCATATGGCGTCCACGTCCACTTGTAAGCTAGTGTGGTTCACCCCGGTGACGGCTAGCCCCAGTGGTCCAAACCATGCCAATCCCAGTAAGCTAATGTAGGGGCCCTTGACCACCAGCAATTCCAGTTGCCGCGTCCGCCCTCGGTATTGCACCCTGAAGGTCCCCACCCCCATTGTGGGGACCTTACGTTTCTGGAAGTCCCGGAGGGTGAATGGGGCCGGCCTGAGTTTGGGACCCCCAGTAGGACACAGTTTCCTTAAGGTCCTTGCCGAGATTATGGATAGAGTTGAACCCGTGTCAAGCTCCATGCGGCATGGGGCCCCCTCTATCTGTACGTCAACATAAATTTTCTCTACGTTGGGGTGGGGCAACTGGTATACCTGGAAGTCCGTGAGCTCAGTCGAGTTGCCTTGGTGCGTTGGGCCCCGGGACCTGGGGCTCTTGGATTGGTCATCTGATGCCTGGCGTCGGGTGGGCCGAGCCCGACACACCCGGGCGATGTGTCCCGATTTTCTGCACTGCCTGCACTCTGCGTTGCGGAAACGGCAGGTCCTCCTCTCGTGACTTTCTCCACAGCTTGCGCAGTTCCCTCCTTCTCGTCGAGGCAGCTGTGGTATGTGGGCTGCTTGAGTGCGCTGCTGTACTCGGTGCACCTCCTCCCTGTTGGATCCTGAGTCGTCGGTGAGGTCTTCATGGTGGACCCTCGGTTGGGATGGCTGGCTCGGCCGTGCCTCTTGCGTCGACCTCTCGGCAGCTTCCATTGCCAGGGCCTCCTCCAGAACGACCTGGAACGTTAGGTCCTTCTTAGCGTAGAGGCGTCGTTGCAGCTTCTCATCCCTCAGGCCACCGACGAGGCGGTCACGAAGCATGTTCTCCAGCTCTGAGAAGTTGCAGAACCGGGCGGCTTGGCGGAGAGAGGTCACAAACCCAGTTATGGTTTCCCCAGGGGCTTGCCGCTTTGCGTAGAAGGCATTTCGACGAGCCACCACTGAGGGCTGCGGCGAAAAGTGCCCCTTCAGCTGTTCCATTATTGTTTTGTATGGAACAGTAGCGACGTCTTCAGGCGCAAGGAGAGCCCGGGCGATTTCAAACGTCTCCTCTCCGCAGACGCTGAAGAATATTGCCCTCTTCTTGGCGTCTTCTTCATCAGTGACCCCTTTGGCTTCTAGGAGGAAGGTGAAACGGGAGGCGTATGCTTCCCAGTCTCCAGATGCTGGGTTGAACGGCGAAAAGCTGCTGTTGGTTGCCATTCTGAGTTCCTTGTGTCCCGGAGCTGAAGCCTGGATACACGGTGCGAGGCAGCGATGCGGCAGGTGGCGGTGCTGCGGTGCTGTGTGTGGCAGTCAGCTCAGCGGGATCCCACCTTCGTCGCCAGTGAAATATACTCAGAGTCGCAAAGTGATTTCATGCTCTTTATTCAGCTCATAGTGGTGAGGAGGAATGAATGAAAGTCCCCTCAAGGTATCTGCTTTATATACATTATTTACACAATGGGCTGCACATGATTGGCTAATTCCGGAATTCTACTGTAAGCCAATCAGGTTGTGGATTCACTTCTATCTGGAGCATGATTGGGTAGTTCCTGCCAACCAATCATACTGCTGCATTGTTCTAGGACCAATCAGACTGCTGCATTCTGAATCCTATTGTTCTAGGACCAATCAGGCTGCTGCCTTTTGGATCCTATTGTTCTAGGGCCAATCAGACTGCTGCAGTTTGGATCCTATTCAACCCAGTACATAACACTTATATTTAACATATAATAATAATAATAATTTATTTGTACCCCACCCATCTGGCTGGGTTTCCCCAGCCACTCTGGGCAGCTTCCAACAAAAATTAAAAATACATCAAAATATTACAACTGTTATTTTGTAGTACAGAGCAACAGGGGCAGAAAGAATCATGAGAGAAGCAGTGGAACGGTCTACCTTGGAAGGTTGTGGGCTCTCCTTCCTTGGAGGTTTTTAAGCAAAGGGCGGATGGCCATCGGTCTTGGATGCTTTAGCTGAAATTCCAGCATCACAGGGGGTTGGACTAGATGACCGTAGGGGTCCCTTCCAACTCTATGATTCTATATTGCTAAGCGATGACCAGTTTGACAGTTTCCCCCACACAGCAATTTTTTACATCACAAACACATACCAATTGCGATTCGGGTTCTCTCCTGGGCCCGCTGTTGTTCAACGTCTTTATAAACGACTTGGCTGAAGGAATTGAGGGGATGCTCATTAAATCTGCAGGTGACACCAAGCTGGGAGGGGTAGCTAATGTCACAGAAGACAGAATAAGAATTTGAAATGACCTTAACAGATTGGAGAACCAGGCGCAAGCTAACCAAATGAATTTCAAGACGGACAAGGTTAAAGTTCTGCACCTGGGCAGGAAGAACCAGTTGCACAAATATAGGATGGATGACACCTGGCTTACTAGCAGTACATGTGGAAAGGATCTAGGGGTCTTGGTGGACCACAAGCTTAATATGAGCCAATAGTGTAATGCAGCAGCAAAAAAAGTGAATGCTATTCTAGGCTGCATCCACATAAGTCAAGTGTCCAGATCAAGAAAAATAATAGTTCCACTCTATTCTGCCTTTGCCAGACCACACCTGGGATACCGTGTCCAATTCTGGGCAGCACAATTTAAGATGGATGTTGACAAGCTGGAAGGTGGGAAGAGGAAAGTGAACAAGATGATCAAGGATCTATAAACCAGGCCTGATGAGGAACAGTTGAATGAGGAAGCTGGGTATGTTTAGCCTGGGGCCAAGAGGAGACCAAGAGGAGATAGGATTTGCCACCTTCAAATATCTCATGGGCTGTCCCATGGGAGAGGGAGCAAGCTTGTTTTTCTGCTGCTCCGGGGGATAGGACTCGAACCCATGGCTTCAAGTTACAAGAAAGGAGATTCTGACTAAACATTCATGATTCTATGATATAGCGCCATGTCAGATATTTTGAAACCGTTATCATGATGTGGACTTCAGACCAATTTTGGATAATGTATCTACACATCACCTGACCCTATAGGACAACCGCTTGCTGCTTTGTGATTTTAATAATGTTTCACAACTGTGACATTTTCTTGCTCAGTGACTTGTGGCTCCAGGGCGAGGCAAAGGCTGCCAACTCTCAGAAGTTACAAGTCTCCAAAAACTGATGAGGTCAGCTCAAAAGCTGCAAGATTCATTCGAACAGCCCCCCACGGGACCCTGCTTTCAGAAAATGCCCCACCCCAACTTCGGAAAACAGGACCTAATATTGATGTATCAGGCTGAAAACATCGCCAGAGAAAACCCCCTTCGAAATAAACATTGTGGGGGCAATTTGGGTCTTACTGACAGATGCCGGCTAAGCGTGCTGCAGACACGGTTGTTTGAAACACATCATAAATTGCAGAACAGCAAATAAGATTCTCCACGCGGCTTGTCCTGAGCTTCCGCATCTCTCGCCTGAATTTATTTTTTTTTTTTGGGGGGGGGGAGGGAACCTGTGCAAACAGACCAAAGTAGTTTATGGTCTCCTGCGGCAGGTCGAGCTTAGCTGCTGCCCAGTTGCGGCTGAGAGCCCTGCGTTTCTCTCTGTTTGTTTGGCGCTCAAGAGGAAATTAGCAAGGCTGCTTTCCAGGCAGGCTGACAACGGAGCCTTAACTAATTAGACAAATTGAGGTGTCAAGAGAGGACAGGAAAGAAGGAGGCAGCGGCTCACCTTTGGAGCACCTGGCGAGACTTCTCTGCCCAAAGGCCTCCGGGGGGAGGGAATCAGCTGAGGCTCAGGTATGGCCGTTCTGCACATGAATTGCAACCAACCACAGGTCTGGGCCCCTGGGATGTAGTTGCAGCGACAGTGCAGAGCCTGTCAGAAACTCAGATACAGTGGTACCTTGGTTTTCAAACAGAATGCGCTCTGGGAACCCGTTCGACTCCCGGAATGGTTCGAAAACCAAAGTGCAGCTTCCGATTGGCTGCAGGAGCGTCCTGAAACACTCACTTCTGGGTTTCAATCATTTGGGAGTCGACTCGTTCGGGAGCCAAGCCGTCCGGCTTCCAAGGTACGACTGGTGAGTGCCACCCGGCATTTTTTCACCCCCCCTCAGTGGTGACACCCGGGGCGATCCGCCCCTACCGCACCCCCTTCCTCCACGCCTGGGCCCAGCCTGTCCCTGGCAGGTATGCATCTCATAGCTGTGGTAGTGGCTCATAGCATTGCCCCATGTGGCTGACACCATATGCTGGCTGGCAAGGAGCCTCTGGAGGGCTTTGGCACATACGGGATTCCTGTGGCTTCTCTGACAGCCTGCTTTCCTTATCTGTGAGTGTTTCTCTTCCCTCCTTTCTTGCTGGGGGCTGTGATGTAAGCCTTCAGCAGATGATAATGAGCAGTCTGGACTGATGCTCCTGCAGGCCTCTCGATGTGCCCCCTCCTCCCTCCTCCTGCTGTCGTCCCTCCCTCCCACCTTATGCAAATGAGGCACATCAAACAGAGCACCCGAACCTCTGGCAGCCGAAATCTCTTTAAAGCCAGCAAATCTGATAAGGAAGTTTCAAGCATCAGATTATTGCATTACAGGGAGAGCGAGAGTGGAGCAAGCTGGGGCATGTTAATGAGCGCAGGGAGAGATGAAAGCATTCACTGCCTGGTGGCAGAAGCTCTCCCAGCGCAAACCACTCAGCCTGACGCATGGAACGTGCTACATGCGTCCGCGCGCACACATGGGGGAAACCGCTGCCCAGCTCTGAAGCGCCAACGCTGCCGAACGGAGCAGGTGAACTCAGGTCGGCAGGCTTGCTTTGTATACCAGGTGAATCGATCCCAATTCACAACAGCTGTGCTATCTTTTTCTGCTCTGCTCATTGAGCACTTAGGTAAACTCGTGGGAAAGAGTGTTTGCTCAGTGATGGATATTGATAGCGCGAACAAACACTCTTTTCTGCCGATGCACAAGCAGCAAATTCTCTCCTCACCCTGCTGAGTGGAAGGCGTTCCTTTCAGTCTCCTTCCCCAACTTTCTTTATTTTGGGAACCGCCCTGAGATCTTTTGATGAAGGGCAGTATTGTTAACATTAATAGTATATAAATCTAATAAATAAAAATTAAAAAATAGAAAAACTTGGGGCGCTCTGTCTGTTTTTGTACTACAGCTCTCGTCGTGCTGCGCTTGGCTGAGCCCGATAAGAGTCATCATCAGTGTTTTTTAAAAAATTATCAAGGGTACATTGTACCTGCACCGTTTTTTCGAGAAGAAAAGCACTGGTCGTAGTGCAAAACATCTGGAGGGAACCAGGTTGGGGAGGTCCGAAATGCAGTTTAGCAAATTCATGTGAACGGACATGTGTTTCATCAGAAATGGCCTTTAGATCTTTGCTCCATTTAGCTGTCCAAGGGCTCAGGAAATTTAGTCGAGAGCCTTTCAGGGTTTAAGCATAACAGAAGGCCCAAGTTAGAGTTACACATTTTTCCCAAACCTGTTTGCACAAGAACGAGGCACCTCTGGGAAGGGGGGGTTGTTGTCTTTAGTCATTTAGTCAAGCATAACCAGATTAAAGGGAAAGGTAAAGGAGCCCTGGACGGTTAAATCCAGTCAAAGGCGACTATGGGGTTGCGGCTCTCATCTTGCTTTCAGGCCAAGGGAGCCGGCGTTTGTTCACAGACAGCTTTCTGGGTCATGTGGCCAGCATTACTAAACCGTTTCTGGCGCAACGGGACACTGTGACAAAAACCAGAGCGCATGGAAACACCATTTACCTTCCTGCCACAGCAGTACCTATTTATCTACTTGCACTGGTGTGCTTTCAAACTACAAGGTTGGCAGGAGCTGACACACAGCAACAGGAGCTCACTCCATTGTGGGGATTCGAACCACTGACCTTCCGATCAGCAAGCCCAAGAGGCTCAGTGGTTTAGACCAGTGTTTCCCAACCTTGGGCCTCCAGCTGTTTTTGAACTACAATTCCCATCATCCCTGACCACTGGTCTTGCTAGCTAGGGATGATAGGAGTTGTAGTCCAAAAACAGCTGGAGGCCCAAGGTTGGGAAACACTGGTTTAGACCACAGAGCCACCCACGTCCCAAGATACCCATTATGGGAAACCCAAAAACAGGATTCGACTTCCTTGTGTATCTGCACAAACTCTGCACGGATATGTGATTATATGTTGCATATGAATTTAAGAAGCATTACGCCAAGTCAGACGACGCGTCCATCTGGCTCAGGACGTTCTATATTAAGTGGGACCAATTCTTCAGCATTTCAGGCAGACAATTGTAAATGCCCTCCCCCTTAGTTTTACTGTCTCTCCTGCTTCGCAGAGAAAGAACATACTATACCAGGGCTTCCCAAACTTGGGTCTCCAGCTGTTTTTGAACTACAACTCCGATCATCCCTGACCACTGCTCCTGCTAGCTAGGGATGATGGGAGTTGTAGTCCAAAAACAGCTGGAGCCCCAACTTTGGAAAACCCTGTATGATACCAAGGACCCAGATGTCAGTTGCACAACCCATTTTTTTCTGGGCACCGAATTGTATTCCGAATAATCGCCATCCACACTCAGGCACTGAGTATATTAAGGGAAACGCTAAATAGCCAGGCTGTGACCCAACACCACTTTTTCCCTTGGCCCACCAACTGAGGCCGGCAGTATATCAAATCCAATTCAGGGCAGATGGCCGCTTACGCAGAGAGGAAGGAAACGGCCCCACGTTCAATCCATTATTGATTAGCCATTATTCTTCCCCAGGCTTTTTATTTTATTGATTCAATAAGCCGAGAAGTTTGGCACTGCAGCAGCTTTTGGCTTCCATCTGTAGCCACTGGAAGTCAGGGATGGAAACCAGCCAAAAGAGATTAAAAAATAAAAAATAAAAACCCCCTCAAATCCAGGAGTGACATTAATCGGAAGGAAGGAGGCACTTGCAAACCGCAGGATCAGAGCTCTTTTTGGCTCTTTCCCTACCCTGACTGTGACACTTTCAGATACATAGAGTTGGAAGGGACCCTGAGGGTCATCTAGTCCAACCCCCCTGTAATGCAGGAATCACAGCCATTGGCCTGATCCATGCTGCCTCTCAAGTTCGCAAGACCATCCCTTGCAGAGCAGAACCGCTTGCAGAGGGATGGAGACAATGTTTTTAAGCCCTGGGGCCACTCTGTCTCCTGAGCAATCTTCCGGGGACCACATGTCATGGGGTGAATGTGGCTAAAGTCAAAAGTGGGTGGGCCATAAATTCTATCCTTTTATAGTAGGTGTCATGGAATGGGAAGATGACTCAGAGCCCAAGGAGTGCTGGTGAGATGGTGATGAGTGCTCAGAGGGAGAAGGAGGAGAAGACTGGGAGGAGTTGGCGTCGGAAGCTGAAGAAGCAACAGGGCTTAGTGAGCGGGGAGAGTCTGGGGCAGAGGGCAATCCAGACTCAGAAATGGAGGTTGGTGAGGAGTGGGGCCAAGAGGTAGAGATGCGGCAGGCTGGTGAAGAAGCCATGATGTCTCCCTCTCTTGCAACCAGCTCCCCTCTCCCCTGATTTCCCAGAACCAGAAGAGGTGTGAAAGAGGGAGGAGCAGAGAAAGAGAGAGGGGATGGCAGAGTCTCAGATTGCTTGGGAAGGATCCATGGGAGGAGAAGACAAGAGATCTGTCAGAAGGCAGGGACCTTCAGCCCCCCAAACTGCCTCATAGGGGCAAGTTCTACCAGGAAGAGTAGCTGGCCTCCTGAGTTGACTTCGTTTCCTTGAATAAAGAGCCAACTTCACTGACGCCGTGTGATTTGTTGCTGACCCACTCCTGACACCAGACAAGTGAGAGGCATTGTCAAGAGTCCACAAATTTATCTGGGGATGAAGCTGGGTAAGTGAGGGGTGCAGCCTGACGTCCCCCACCCCAGCGCTAGACAACAGCAGAGCAAACCTCAGGGCAGCGCAGGGCTATTTCTCCCTCCCTCCCTCCCTCCTCTCTCCCTCCTTCCTTAATTTTCTCCTCCACAGCCTAAAACAAAAGAGGAAAAGCAGGCAGCGAGGAAAGGGAAAGGAACAGCAAAACAGATTAATTCCCTAATAGGCAGAGGAGCTATTCGGCAGAAACATTTAGCACATACTTTCCTGGGGGGGCGAGTAATTGCCAGCACAATGCCTGCTTCCTCAAAGAGATTGAGGACATTGCAAAGAGTGGCAGCGCCACCATCGAGGGGCACGCTCCAGTCGCTCTGGCGGCGCCAAATTGTCTCGGAGCAGCTCTGCTTTGCAGGAGGCCTCAGAGCTTTCATGCGCAGGAAGGTGGAAGGAGGGAGGGAGGCAGATGAGGAGAGGGAAATCGGGTGTGGGAAAAAATTCACCAGCAGGCTCTAACACTGAGGGCAGAAACTGAGGCCCTCTAGATGTTACGAAGCTTAGAAGATCCCTGCAGGATCAGGGCCCACCTGGCCCAGCATCCTGCTCTCACAGTGGCCGGTCACTTGCCTCTGGTGCGAAACCCCAAGCAGGATCCGGGCAAAGGAGCCCTCTCTCCTCTTGCCGGTCCCTGCTTTCTCCAACTGTGGACTCAGAGCACAGCCATCATGACCACTGCCAGATTTACGTATAAGCTAAACAAGCTATAGCTTAGGGCCCCACTCTTTTTTTGGGGGGGGGGACAAAATTAAAGGGGAAAACACTGGATGTACATCTCCAAAATATAAGACAGAAAACAGATAAAATAAAACCTACATACAGCAACAGTGTTTTGTATTGTGTAGGCTCCTATGATATAAGTCATGGGCTCCGCTTGCTAGCCTGCTCCCTAAAATATCACTGGTTTGCTCCTTTCTACATATATAGGGTGCTATGGTTTTCCTAGTAGTGATGTATGGAGGTGAAGGCTGGACCATAAAGAAGGCTGATCGCCGAAGAATTGATGCTTTTGAATTATGGTGCTGAAAGAGACTCTCTTGAGAGTCCCATGGACCGCAAGAAGATCAAACCTCTCCATTCTTAAGGAAATCAGCCCTGAATGCTCACTGGAAGGACAGATCCTGAAGCTGAGGCTCTAAGACTTTGGCCACCTCATGAGAAGAGAAGACTCCCTGGAAAAGACCCTGATGTTGGGAAAGATGGAGGGCACAAGGAGAAGGGGACGACAGAGGACGAGATGGTGGGACAGAGTTTGACCAAATTGCGGGAGGCAGTGAAAGACTGGAGTGCCTGGCGTGCTCTGGTCCATGGGGTCACGAAGAGGCGGACACGACTAAACAACTAAACAACAACATATATAGGGTGCCGACATTCTGCATGGACTGGTTGCAAGGCAACCTGTGCAAATGGCTTTAAATACCCATCAGGTCCATAAATTACCATCTAGCATATATTCAACACAAAAAACAGCGACCATTTGTTGTTGACAAAGGACAGCTGGACATATAAAGGGCCCCATTACCTGATGAGTGCCTCATCAAACCTCAATCCGGCCCTGATCATGACTAGCAGCCATCCACGTCTGTGGCCATACACACACAGAAAGACACACACACAGCATGCCGGACCAAGGTGCAGATTTAGCAGAAAAGAGGATTTGCACCAAAAAGAGGATTTCCGCCTGCTCTTAGCGACTCTGCCACAGCAGCTCAGCATTATATGGCTGGTGGCAGGAGAAGGAAGAGTCGTGGCTTGTAGGGTAAGGCATGGCTGGGGAACCTCACACCCGGTGCCGGTCAAATGTGGCCCTTCATACCTTCATACTTGGCCCTTGCTACTTTCCCCAGGGCACACCAGCCTTGCTTCTCCCCCTACCTGAGTACATGGCCCTTCAGAGGTTGGTAGGAAGGGAATCCGGCCCCGGGTGGAACAAGTTCCCCCTCACCCCGGGGTAAAAGGCAGGTGGGGACCCAGGTGTCCAAGGGCCAGGAAGCCAAGCCTTCTCCATGCCGGCTGGTCCTGTGTGCCAAACAGGGCCCCTCATGCTGCACCACTCATCTCTCTCCAGGTTATCGATCCGCTAAGTGCTTCCAGCTCCTCCGAGACTCAGGGAGGATTAACTTTGGAGCAGAAACAGCAAGGAAACTCGGCAAGCAAGGCTCTCCGCAGTAGTTTTCCAAGTGAGTCATGTGGGAGAGAAAGCGCTCTCTTCCAACGCCCAGGCGTCCCCTCCAAATGGGGAAAAAGCCCCCGTAAATGTAGCAGGTTCAGGTATGGTGGCAGCTCTCTATCGCTCTCCCATCGCCATGGAAACGGGGGGGGGTTGGTTTTGCATTGCTGGTGCTGCTCCTGTCGCAGGCCTTCCTGCACAAGGTGGCGTTTCTCTTCCCTGCAGCGGAAAAGCTGCACCTGTTGAACGTCTGCCTGGCTCCCATCTCTCTTATCAAAAGCACATCAGTTTTGCCGAGGAAGCCTCTTGTCAGGACCGCTCTGTGCAAGGATGTCTGGCCTTGAGAGGCAGTGGTGGTGCAGTGGTTAGTGTCAGCCACGAAGCACAGCCTAACCTGCCTCACAGGGTTGCTTTGAAAATGAAATGGGTGGTGGGACGAAAACTCTGCATTCCATCTCGAGCTCCTTTTTTTGGGGGGGGGAGATGGGATATAAATGCGGTAGCACAAATCTCAGAAGGTGCCATTTGAGCCCAGCCCAAACGCAGCCAAATCGGGGTGTGAAGGCTGCCAGCTGACTAAGAGAAAGAAACAACTTGGCGTGCTTCTGCGCTGAAATCAGTAAGCGAAGCTTTTTCACGGCATGGAGGGAAGTGCTGTCAGCTGCTCGTGCCAGCGAGCCAAGCCGCGGTTTACGGACAGAGGAGGAGGAAAGCACGGCTATTTCCGCCCTGCCCTGCCATCAGAGGACTGGCTCATGTGTGTGCTGAGGAACGTGTGTCAAGAGACAGGGTGGTGTAGTGGTTAGAGTGCTGCTGAACTAGAACCTGGGAGACCCAGGTTCAAATCCCCCACTCAGCCATGACGAAGCGACCCCAAAAACCAGTCCTTGCCTCTCTGCCTAACCTACCTCACAGGGTTGTAAAACGTAAAGGTAAAGGGACCCCTGACCATTAGGTCCAGTCGTGACCGACTCTGGGGTTGCAGCACTCATCTCGCTTTATTGGCCGAGGGAGCCGGCATACAACTTCCAGGTCATGTGGCCAGCATGACTAAGCCGCTTCTGGTGAGCCAGAGCAGCGCACGGAAACGCCGTTTACCTTCCCGCCGGAGTGGTACCTATTTATCTACTTGCACTTTGACGTGCTTTCGAACTGCTAGGTTGGCAGGAGCAGGGACCGAGCTCACCCCGTCGCGGGGATTCGAACCGCCAACCTTCTGATCGGCAAGCCCAAGGATCTGTGGTTTAACCCACAGTGCCACCCACGTCCCACCACAGGGTTGTAATGAGGGATTAAATGAGGGCCCAGAGAACCACGCACTCCGCCTTGGAAAGAAGAAGCTGGGCTACATATGCAACGAATAAATGGAACCTGTCTCCGAAGAACAAGTATATTTCCTGTGGATATTACGCTTGATCTTTGAAATTAATTTTCTGTGGCTCTGATAAGTCAGATCGTGTTTCTTGGGAGAGGGAGAGGAAGGCAACTTGTCCTAGCGTTTGGCTGTTGTTGTTGTTTCTGTTGCTGGTTAATTAAGGAAGCCCATTTGCAAATCTCTGGGAGTGCAAACACATTTTCCAAGCCCCAAATTCCCCAGGCATGAGAGGCTGCCCAGCTCAACAACAGAGGCCCTTCCCTGAACATGCAGCAGCTTTCAAAGTACAAAGGAACTGTTTGGTTCCCACTCTCAACGCAGACCTAAGTCTTTAACCAGTTACGGACTGAATCGATGCCATTCTGGGCTGCAGTACCAGCCCTGCTTGCAGAGAAGCAGGAATCCAACAGGCTCTCCCCCCCCCCCCCAATGAAAAGCACTGGGCTGGCAATGCTTCCCCAGTTGGATTTCTGCCTGCCACGCAGCTGATTAAAAAGTGAAATGAGCCCTCTAAGGAAGGCTGGGGTGGGGGAAACAGCTGGCAAATCTACACAGTGAGAGGTCGACTTGTTAAGAGATAGGGATCTTTTCTCTATCCATTTTCACCACGAGATGCATAATTTTATACACGTTTATCATGTTGCCTCTTCCTCACCTTTCCTCTAAACTAAAATAAATAAAACCCAGCTGTCACTCTGCCTTGCACACAGAGTAAACCTCCTGCAGCTGCTTCTGAGTCACTGCAAATCCATTGCATGCGAAAGCTGAAAATCGAGGGCCAGGCTAGGTCTGCAGCAGAACAAAAAAAAGGTAAGCCTGCTTTTTAGCTTCCCCTGATGTGATAGGCTGAGAGTGCTACTTGGACAAAGAGGTTTAGGATCGTGGACTTGAAAGGGAACCCCAGAGGTCATCTAGGCCAACCCCCTGCAGTGGAGGAATCTCAAAAGTTTTTCTCCATCTCTCATAACGCTGGAATTCATGAACATCCAAGGAAGATTCAGGATGGAGAAAAGAAGGTTACTTCTTCATGCAGTGCATAGTTAAACTATGGAACTCTCTGCCACAGGAGGCCACCAAGCCTAGATGGTTTTAAAAGAGGATTGGATAGTGAAGAGAGCAATCCCAGAGCAATCAGATGGGTATTGTTGCAGGAATTTATGTATAGGTTGGGGGGGGGGGGTTGCCCCTCCAGCAGATTTCATGCACATGCAGCCCACTACCAAAATCAGCACAATCACTTTTGTGACTTTTGTGGTTTGTTCCCACAAAACTCTTCATCACAGTTTCTTCCTATCTATTCAAAGGGCCTCTGCTGCAGAATACCAAATGTAAGAATTCACTGATCAATGTACCTCTGTACTGGCTCACTGGGAAAACTTCAGAAATGCATATAGACATGTGAGTTCATCTACTCAGCAGCCCCTCTGCCTGAGTGATAATTCCTGGCATCCTGATACCTGAGTGCCAGACAGGTAGCCATTCCAGAAATAACAAACCCAGATGAAGACAAAAGGGTGTGATTGACTTGGCTGGGAAACAGGGAAATGAAAATATCTCTTTCCTTACACTTGATGAGTGTTTGGTGGAAGGCAAGGGGAACCATGGGGCAGGGTCCAGGATGCTCAGATTCCTGCCACCAGACCTCCCCTTTCATGATGTAACCGGGATGTATGAGTGGTGTAGTTTGGGGGGGTGTAACATGGGGATGAGCAGCTAATAAAAGTTTGGGGGCTGTTTTGTTCTGGGCTTCCGTCTTGTTCCACCTTGTGGCAGGTGGGAGTCCTGTCGCGACAGTCTTCAAGATAGACCAAGCCCACTGGCTGCTGTTTTGCTCTGGTATTCCTGGCTGGGGTCCTTGTTTTTTGTACAAGGGAGCCCTCAGATTTCTGCATTAACAGTATAGATATTAAAGTGCATAAGCCGGGGCTTGATGACAAGATAAAACTTTCCAGAGCGGACAGATCAACAAATAATCAGCTTCGGAATGTTTTGACATTTAACATTCAGAACAAGAGGACGTCAGTTCAAAACAGAGGGCAGCGCTCCTCCCCAGAGGAAGCCGAGCCAAGCTGCGCATAAGCTGGAATGTGGGGCCGGCAAGAGGTCTGTTTCCACTTTAGGCACTGACATCCCTCTACTGCTCAAAGAGCATTAGGCCTCGTGTCTCCTGCCTTACAGAGGACAGGCCTCTTATCAGCTGAAGATTCAGGAAAGATAAAAGGGCACTTTTTAACATAGATCATGGTTAAAACTGTGGAGGGCAACCAAAATGGTCAAAGGCCTGGAAACGATGCCTTATGAGGAACGGCTAAGGGAACTGGGCATGTTTAGCCTGGAGAAGAGGAGGTTAAGGGGTGATATGATAGCCATGTTCAAATATATAAAAGGATGTCACATAGAGGAGGGAGAAAGGTTGTTTTCTGCTGCTCCAGAGAAGCGGACACGGAGCAATGGTTCCAAACTACAAGAAAGAAGATTCCACCTAAACATTAGGAAGAACTTCCTGACAGTAAGAGCTGTTTGACAGTGGAATTTGCTGCCAAGGAGTGTGGTGGAGTCTCCTTCTTTGGAGGTCTTTAAGCAGAGGCTTGACAACCATATGTCAGGAGTGCTCTGATGGTGTTTCCTGCTTGGCAGGGGGTTGGACTCGATGGCCCTTGTGGTCTCTTCCAACTCTATGATTCTATGATTCTATGATTCTATGAACTTTCTCCCGCAGGACATGGTGACAGCGACCAGCTTGGATGGCTTTAAAATAAGGTTAGGAGGAGAGGGCTATTGGCTCACCAGCAAGACATGTGAAAAGGATCTACGAGTCTTGGTGGACCACAAGCTTAACATGAGCCAACAGTGTGAAGCAGCAGCAGAAAAGGTGAATGCTATTCTAGGCTGCGTCAACAGAAGTATGTGTGTCCAGGTCAAGCGAAGTCGTAGTCCCGCTCTATTCTGTCTTGGTCAGACCACAGCTGGAATACTGTGTCCAGTTCTGGGCACGGCAATTTAAGAAGCGTGTTGACAAGCAGGAACATGTGCAGAGGAGGGCGACCAAGATGATCAAGGGTTTGGGAAATAAGCCTGATGAGGAACGCTTGAAGGAGCTGGGTATGTTTAGCCTGGAAAAGAGGAGACTGAGAGGAGATATGATAGCCACCTTCTTCTTCTTTTTTTTCCAATAGATTTTTATTAAGACTTTAAAGGTTACAAAAAGAAAAAATAAAGAACATACAAGAACAAAGGGGAAAAAACAGAAAAAAGATGCAGATAATTAAAAAAAACAAAACAAATCAATCCTTTACATAACTTTCTTTCCTCTGCTTATTTCCTTGACCTCCTCACACCTCCCTTTTTGTATTCTAATTCGATATTTCAGCAAATCCTTTCCATCTTTATTTCTATCCTAATGATTTATCTTAATATATTATAATTTTACGTTCTGTTCTTTCACCAATTAACAATCCATTTTTACTTAATACTTTATATCATTTCTGCTAAAACCAACATCCTTCTAACATTCCTTAATTTTACAATGTTTCTGTAGATAAACTTTAAATTTCTTCCAATCTTCTTCCACCAACTCTTCTCCTTGGTCTCGGATTCTGCCAGTCATTTCCGCCAGTTCCATATAGTCCATCACCTTCATCTGCCATTCTTCCCGGGTGGGGAAATCTATTTATCTACTTGCACTTTGATGTGCTTTAGAACTGCTAGGTTGGCAGGAGCAGGGACCGAGCAACGGGAGCTCGCCCCATCACGAGGATTCGAACCACCGACCTTCTGATCAGCAAGTCCTAGGCTCTGTGGTTTAACCCACAGCGCCACCCACATCCCAAGGGAAGCCATAGTCCCACTCTATTCTGTCTTGGACAGACCACAGCTGGAATACTGTGTCCAGTTCTGGGCACGGCAATTTAAGAAGGGTTTGGACAAGCTGGAACAGGTGCAGAGGAAGGGACCAAGATGATCAAGGGTTTGGGAAATAAGCCTGATGAGGAACGCTTGAAGGAGCTGGGTATGTTTAGCCTGGAAAAGAGGAGACTGAGAGGAGATATGATAGCCACCTTCAAATATCTGAAGGGCTGTCACGTGGGAGAGGGAACAAGCTTGTTTTCTCCTGCTCTGGAGGGTAAGACTCGAACCCATGGCTTCAAGTGGTAAGAAAGGAGATTCCGACTAAACATTCCGAAAAACTTTCTGACAGTAAGAGCTGTTCTACATTGGAACAGACTCCCTCGGCAGGTAGGGACGCGGGGGACGATGTGGTCTAAACCACTGAGCCTCTTGGGCTTGCCGATCAGAAGTCGGCGGTTCGAATCCCTGTGACAGCGTGAGCTCCCGTTGCTCTGTCCCAGCTCCTGCCAACCTAGCAGTTTGAAAGCATGGCAGGGCAAGTAAATAAGTAGGTACGCTGTGGTGGGAAGCTAAATGGTGTTTCCGTGTACTCTGGTTTCCGTCACAGTGTTCTATTGCGCCAGAAGCGGTTTAGTCCTGCTGGCCACATGACCCGGAAAGCCTTCTGTGGACAAATGCCGGCTCCCTCGTCCTGAATGTGAGATAAGCTCCACAACCCCATAGTCGCCTTTGACTTAACTGTTCAGGGGTCCTTTACCTTTTACCTTTACCTGGATAGGGATGCAGGTGGCTCTGTGGTCTAAACCACTGAGCCTCTTGGACTTGCCAATCAGAATCCCCACAAGACAGTGAGCTCTCGTTGTTCTGCCCCAGCTCTTGCCAGCTTTGCAGTTCGAAAGCATGCCAGTGCAAGTAGATAAATAGGTCCCACTGTGGCGGGAAGGTAAATGGTGTTTCCATACGCTCTGGTTTCCGTTACAGTGTCCTGTTGCAGTTTCGTCCTACTGGCCACATAATCCGAAAATCTGTGGACAAATGCTGGCTCCCTTGGCCTGAAAGCAAGATGAGCGCCGCAACCCCAGAGTCGCCTTGGACTGGACTTAGCCATCCAGGGGTCCTTTTCCTTTTACCTTTACCCTCAGGAGGTGGTGGAGGTTTCCAAGCAGAGGTTGGGTGGCCATCTGTCAGGGATGCTTTAGCTGAGATTCTTGAGTTGCAAGGGGGTAGGACTAGATGACATTTGGGGGTCCCTCCTAACTCTATGATTCTATTATCTTTCTTCTTCTAAATTGGTGGGACATTCTGCTGTGGCTGTGGCTTTTAGCAAAAAGACTGGTTTTGAACGGGGGGAGAAGGTGGGATTGCTGGACAAGACCCCCCCCCCAAAAAAATCAACTCGAACTGCATGACGACCCTGATGGTGGGATGCGACTCAATCCCAACCTGGGTTCTGCAGTGGTCTATAAGAAACCCCCAGCGCTAGTAAATTTCACATCTCCCTGTAGCATCCGTAACCACAAGTCTTCCGCTGTCAATTGGAGGCAGGAAAACCAAATGCCCCCACTTTACACAGGCATTTTTCCTTCCCGGAATTGCTTTGGGTAATTATCTCAGGAGGGGGGGGGGAGGGGGGACACCTTTCACACTGAGATTCTAAGCTTTTATAATTCTGCCCCATGCCAAAGATTCCGCGCACGATCTTCGCAGACCTTTCTTCGCCGCCTACTGGGCTCGGGTCTTGTTCTCTCGCACACGTTTTGAAACTACAGATGGTGTTTGTTCTCCTGCCAAAGCCCGGCTTGTTTGACACCTACCACCCTCCAAGAAAAGCTCGCTTCCATTTCATCTCCGTTAATGATACAAGGATAGAACAAGCAGCAGCTCCCTTCCCCAGGGTCTCCTTCTACCAGGAAAGCTTTGGCGTTATTACGAGGCCTGATTTTCAAGAGGAAAAAAGCAGAGGTGCTGGAGCATTTCTTCCTCTGACCCCAGTGCCTTTGAGCCAAGATGATCAAGGGCCTGGAAGCCAAGCCTTTGGGAGGAATGGCTGAGGGAGCTGCTTCTGAATGCCAGTTCAGCAGTTGCGCCTGAATTCTGCTGGTGGGTTTGTGTGTTTGTTGCATGTTTGTTTGTTGTTGTTGTTTTGTCGTTTAGTTGTGTCTGACACTTCATATGGTTACATCCATATAGTTAAAGCTCTGGTTTTCCCAGTAGTGATGTATGGAAGTGAGAGCTGGACCATAAAGAAGGCTGATCACCGAAGAATTGATGCTTTTGAATTCTGATGCTGGAGGAGACTCTTGAGAGTCCCATGGACTGCAAGAAGATCAAACGCATCCATTCTGAAGGAAATCAGCCCTGAGTGCTCACTGGAAGGACAGATCATGAAGCTGAGGCTCCAAGACTTTGGCCACCTCATGAGAAGAGAAGACTCCCTGGAGAAGACCCTGATGTTGGGAAAGATGGAGGGCGCAAGGAGAAGGGGACGACAGAGGACGAGATGGTTGGACAGACAGTGTTCTTGAAGCTACCAGCATGAGTTGGACCAAACTGCAGGAGGCAGTGGAAGACAGGAGTGCCTGGCGTGCTCTGGTCCAGGGGGTCACGAAGAGTCGGACACGACTAAACAACAACAACAACAACATGACTATATGGGAAAGCTTTGCAAGACGGCTGGATGGCGCCTTGTACTCCTTCAGCCAAGCTGGTGCCAAATGTCTTGCTCTGCTTGCTTCTGGACCACATCAGTGAGGCCGGGGGGGGGGGCGAGGGTCTTGTTGTCTGGGCAGCCCAGAAAGACCTTCATACACACTGCCCAGGCCTGCACCTCAGGGTGCTGCTAATGCCGCAGTTTGACTTCACTCCCAAAGGTGCGCTCCATTATCCCTTGAGACAGACGGATGCCAAGAACAACGGGGCTCTCTGGTTTCCCCCCAGGTGACTCCCTGAGAACGGCGAGAACAGGATGCTGGAGATGGTTCCATCGGGCCTGATCCCACGGGGCTCTTTGCGTTTCCTTATGTCCAGCACCGTCAGGGCTGCTGGTGGATTCCGGGTGCTGAGCCTCTGAGTCCTTCAACAGAATGTGAGCAGCTCTTTTTCGGAGGTGCTGCCTGCTGCAAACCACAAAAGCCCCAGGTGCCCACCCTCCTCCGCAGGCAGAGCGTGCATCGCGGGGCGCCCTGCCAATGGAAACCAACTTCCTAGAACACCAGGAACGGAGCCAGGGGAACTGGCAAGAGTTGGGACCAGCCGGGATGTAAACAGAGGGAAATGAGCGCCACAATATGATCCAGATGCTCAGCTGCAGGCAAAAGGGTGTGTGTGTGTGTGTGTGTGTGTGTGTGGAAGCAAAGCACCCAGAGACATTCTTGGAAAAGCATAAAGGTAGCTAAGCTGCGGGTGGGCTTGTTTTCCTCTCTCTTCCACCAACCCAAAAGACCATAAGATGAGTCCACCTGGGTCAGGTCAAAGAGGGACCATCTCTCTTCATCACGATCTTTCAGACAAGTCTAAACTTAATTCTCTCCTCTTAGGCAAAGATCACAAGACGACCTGGCTGGTAGCCAGATTCTGCGCCCAGATTTGTAGGCACAGGTCATCCTCTAGAATTAAATAGCTTACCAGGGAAATGCAGAAGTCACCCTTTGGGTCGCCTCAGAGTCAATTTTTATGGCAGCCCAAATCTCAGTTGGACAGGTGTATGTACATATCTCAATTTTAACTCATGAGCTATTGCTGCAATCTGCACCGAATGTATATTTTATCTTTATGAACGCTCTTTTTATTGTGTTATGTGAGCTGGTCTCTGACCATAATCAATTATCTGTCTGTCTATCTTCATCCCCATCCCCATGACAGGGACTCTAGGCAGCTTACAGGTAAAATAAGAGCAGCTAAAAACATGGGGGGAACCGCAATCACTTAAAAAGACACCCCACAAAATATCTATTTAAAATGCAGAGGACCCCCCAAAACAGCACCAGCCCTTTCATTAAAAGCAGGGGGTTCCCCAAAGCCAGTTAGGAGAAGGAAGGTCTTCACCTGCCAGAGGAAGGGCAACGAGGAGGGAGCCAGGAAGGGAGTCCCAAAGTCTGGGAGCAGCCGCCCAGAAGACCCTCTCCCCGTATCCCCATCAAGCAGGCCTGTGAGGGTGGCAGGACCAAGAGAAGGGCCTCTACGCCAGCATGCTGCTCTCACAGTGTCCAGCCAGACGCCTCTGGGAAGTCTGCAAGCCGCACATGAGCACAACAGCTGCTGTTCGCTCAGAAGAAATCTCTGGCAGTAAGAGCTGTTTGATAACGGAATGGATTATTACCAGAGGAGTCTACAGAATCAGGCTCATCTAGTCCAGTATCCTGGTCCCACAATGGCCAGGCAGATGCTGCAATGGGAAACCAAGCAGGATGCGAGCCCATTGCATGTTGATTGCCCTCTTAGAAGACAAAGTCCAGCAACTGGGGGAACATGCAGCTACGCTCCAAAGAATTAGAGAGCTGGAGCTCTTGTTGGAAGCAACAGAGCACACCGTCTCCACCAAGGAGGAGACAGGGGACTCCCCTGAGAAGGAGGCTAGTTCACCAACACAGGAGCCAGATATATGGAGAAACGTGACTCAAAGAAGTAGGAGGCCCAGGGTTCGCTCTGATTGTTTAGAAATACACAAGCGCTTTGAGGTCCTCTCCCCTAGCATGGAAGACGAAGAGCAGACTCCATTTGAGGATCTCTCCCTCGTTACAGTGGATCAGGTATATGAAGACGAGCAGCAGTCAGTCCTCAGGGAATGTGCAGGCGACCTTGGAACGGACAGATCACGGAAGAACCCCGACCAAACCTAAGAGGAGGCGTGTAGTGGTGATAGGGGATTCCCTACTGAGGGGAACAGAAGCAGTGATCTGTGGGCCTGACAAGATGTCTCGGGAAGTGTGCTGTCTCCCCGGGGCTAAGATCCAAGATGTAACTGAACGACTGCAAGGAATCATAAAACCCACTGACAAATACCCCTTCCTCTTGGTTCATGTGGGAACCAATGACACTGCAAGCAATAGCCTCCAGAAGATCAAAAGAGACTATGAGGCTCTGGGCAGGAAATTGAAGCAATTAAATGCACAAATTGTCATCTCATCTGTCCTCCCAGTTGAACGACGTGGCCCTGGGAGAGAGAGAAAAATAGTGGAAGTGAACAGCTGGCTTCGCAAATGGTGTAAACAGGAACGGTTTGGATTCTTAGATCACGGACTGCAGTTTCTTGAAGATGGACTTCTGGCAAGCGATGGGCTGCACCTCACAACGGTTGGGAGGAATGTTTTTGCCAAAAATCTCAGAAACCTCATCAGGAGGGCTTTAAACTGACTAATGTGGGGGAGGGAGACAGTGCTCCTGAAGGTAGGAGTCTATCAATTGATGAAGATGATCATCCAAATGTCATAGACCAAATGGAGCAAACAGCACGCAGACCTAGTGGTGGGAGGAAAAAATCCTTTAAAAAGAGACACGGGGGAATGATTAATGGACTTCAATGTCTGTACACTAATGTGCAAAACATGGGAAATAAACAAGATGAGCTTGAGCTCTTGGTACAGCAAACTAAATATGACATAATAGGCATCACTGAAACCTGGTGGGATAAGTCCCACGATTGGAATGTAATTGTGATGGCCTGGGATTCCGATTCAGAGGCTGAACCAGAGGAATCCCGGCCTGCACAGGAGTCCCCGTCTCCAGGGCCGGCTGAACTGGGGCAAGGCCTAGATTCTGAGGAGCCTGCACCTGTGTCAGATCCTCAAGAGCAGGCACCAGGTGAAACCATTCTGGCCCCAGAGGTGCTTGAGGACTCAGTGTCTACAGGTGAGCCTCCTCCGGGGCCCAGTAACCCTTCGGCCTCTCCTGAACTGCAGAGGCTTAGGGCAGAGAGGCGAAGGGAACTGGTTGCTCCCAGGAGGAGTGCTCGCCTTAAGGCCAGAGGAGGCGGGGCTCCTGGGGGCCGGGACCGCCCCTGGCCTTAGAAGAAGATAAAGGTCAGTCAGCCCGGTCCCAGGTTGCGGGAGCAACGTCGTTGTTGGCTTTAGATCTTCCAGTGTTCCTGTTCCCTGCCCGGCCTCCTGCTCCTGACCTTCCAGCGTTCCTGTTCCCTGCCCGGCCTCCTGCTTCTGACCTCCCAGCGTTCCTGTTCCCGCCCAGCTCCCAGTTTCGGACGTCGCCTCTCATCTTGTGAACTCTGACTACGATCACGGTACCTTCCCCCCGGGACCAGCACAGTTTGCTCCCGCCACACCCGCACTCCCCCTTCGTTGGGGTGCGTTCAGGAAGAGCCAGAGGCCATGGCTGACCAGGCAGCTGCGCTGGTGGCATTGGCCCAGGAAAACCAGGCCTTGACCCACACCGTTCAGCAGCTAAGCGATGTGGTTGCGGCGCTTCAGCAGCGGTTGGAAGCCTTTCCAGATCCTGGGGCCGACGCCCCAGCTCCAGGCAAGTACCCAGTGGCCTTGCCAGAGAAATTTGATGGGACCCAGGCCAGTTTTCCCATGTTCCTCGCCCAGGCCAAGTTGTACATTCAGGGGTGAGCCTGGAACTTCCCTGACGACCGCACCAAGGTGCATTTTTTAATCAGTTTGTTAAAGGACCAGGCGGCCAAGTGGGCTTTGCCACTGCTCCAGCAATACTCTCCTTTGCTAACGGACTATGTGGGGTTTTGTAACCACTTAGAGACTGCGTTTGGTAACCCTCTGAAGGAGAGCCAAGCCAATCGGGCGATTCGTCGGTTGAGACAGGACAAGTCCACAGCCGCCACCTCTCCTCCTCCATGAATCTGCCCATGAATCTGGATACCCTCATTCAGCGGAGCCTGCAGATAGACCATCGGTTGGAGGACCGTCGCCAGGCCCAGGACCGCCAGCACTCCCGGCTCCTAGCGCCAGTCCTTCCCAGCAGGTCCACGCCCACAGCCGAGTTGCCAGTCGAGCCAACGCCGCTCGGGGCTGCGCAACCTCAGCTCTCCCCCTCGGAGAAGTCGCGGCGTCGGGAGGGGAACCTGTGTCTTTACTGCGGTGGGGGTGGACATTACGCCCGTTCCTGTCCCGAGAAGCTACCAGTCGCAGGGAGACCGCCAACCTCGGTAGCCTGACCTTCCAGTGTTCCTGTTCCCTGCCCGGCCTCCTGCTTCTGACCTTCTAGCGTTCCTGTTCCCGCCCGGCTCCCAGTTTCGGACCTCGCCTCTCATCTTGTGAACTCTGACTACGATCACGGTACCTTCCCCCCGGGACCAGCACAGTAATAATGGAGGGATACAGTCTATTTCAGAGAAACAGACCAGACAAGAAAGGAGGAGGAGTGGCGTTATATGTCAGGGATGTGTATACCTGTGAAGAGATCCAAGATTTAGAACCTCAAAGCCAAAGTGAGAGCATTTGGGTCAAAATTAAGGGAGAGAAGAATAACGGTGACCTCATTGTGGGAGTTTACTATAGATCCCCAAGTCAAACGGAGGACATAGATGATGCCTTCCTGGAACAGATGGCCAAGCATGCAAAAGGAAGGGAGATAGTAGTAATGGGGGACTTCAATTACCCGGATATTTGTTGGATGTCAAACTCAGCCAAGAGCATAAGGTCAAACAGATTCCTCACTGGCCTTGCAGACAACTTCATTGTCCAGAAAGTGGGAGAAGCAACAAGAGGAACAGCCATTTTAGATCTGGTCCTAACCAATGTTGATGACCTGGTTAGTGGGGTAGAAGTGGAAGGATCATTAGACGCGAGTGATCATGCTCTTCTGAAGTTTACTATACAGCGGAAAGGAGCAGCCAAGCATACTATGACTCAAAATCTTGACTTTAAGAAAGCCGACTTCATAAAACTTAGGGAAGTGCTGGGTGAGATCCCATGGACAGTAATACTAAAAGGAAAGGGAGTTCATGATGGCTGGGAGTTTGTTAAGAGGGAGATAGTAAAAGCACAACTTCAGGCAATACCAATGAGACGGAAACATGGAAGGTGCCTAAAGAAGCCAGGGTGGCTATCTAAAGAACTTTTAACTGAGTTAAGATTAAAAAAGGAAGTGTACAAAAAATGGAAAAGGGGGGAAACCACCAAAGAGGAATTCAAACAAATAGCCAGCACGTGTGGACACAAAGTCAGAAAAGCTAAAGCACAGAATGAACTCAGGCTTGCTAGAGAGGTTAAAAGCAACAAAAAAGGCTTTTATGGGTATGTTCGTAGCAAAAGGAAGAACAAAGAACAGTGGGGTCACTCAGAGGAGAAGATGGTGAAATGCAAACAGGGGACACAGAAAGGGCTGAACTCCTCAATGCCTTCTTTGCCTCAGTCTTCTCCGATAAAGAAAACAATGCCCGACCTGAAGAATTTGGAGCAAATGATTCAGCAGAGGAAACACAGCCCAGAATAACTAAAGAGATAGTACAAGAATACTTGGCTAGTTTAGATGTATTCAAGTCTCCAGGGCCAGATGAACTGCATCCAAGAGTATTAAAAGAACTGGCAGATGTGATCTCAGAACCACTGGCAGTCATCTTTGAGAATTCCTGGAGAACAGGCGAAGTCCCGGCAGACTGGAGGAGGGCAAATGTTGTCCCTATTTTGAAAAAGGGGGAAAGCGAGGACCCAAATAATTACCACCCAGTCAGTCTGACATCAATACCAGGGAAGATTCTGGAGCAGATCATTAAGCAAACAGTCTGTGAGCACCTAGAAAGGAATGCTGTGATCACCAATAGTCAGCATGGATTTCTGAAAAATAAGTCATGTCAGATGAACCTGATCTCATTTTTTGACAGAATTACAAGCCTGGTAGATGAAGGGAACACAGTGGATGTAGCCTACCTTGATTTCAGCAAGGCATTTGACAAGGTGCCCCATGATATTCTTGTAAAGAAGCTGGTAAAATGCGGTCTTGACTATGCTACCACTCAGTGGATTTGTAACTGGCTGACTGACCGAACCCAGAGGGTGCTCATCAATGGTTCCTCTTCATCCTGGAGAAGAGTGACTAGTGGGGTGCCACAGGGTTCTGTCTTGGGCCCGGTCTTATTCAACATCTTTATCAACGACTTGGATGATGGACTCAAGGGCATCCTGATCAAATTTGCAGATGACACCAAACTGGGAGGGGTGGCTAACACCCCAGAGGACAGGATCACACTTCAAAACGACCTTGACAGATTAGAGATCTGGGCCAAAACAAACAAGATGAATTTTAACAGGGAGAAATGTAAAGTATTGCACTTGGGCAAAAAAAAATGAGAGGCACAAATACAAGATGGGTGACACCTGGCTTGAGAGCAGTACATGTGAAAAGGATCTAGGAGTCTTGGTTGACCACAAACTTGACATGAGCCAACAGTGTGACGCGGCAGCTAAAAAAGCCAATGCAATTCTGGGCTGCATCAATAGGAGTATAGCATCTAGATCAAGGGAAGTAATAGTGCCACTGTATTCTGCTCTGGTCAGACCTCACCTGGAGTACTGTGTCCAGTTCTGGGCACCAGTTCAAGAAGGACACTGACAAACTGGAACGTGTCCAGAGGAGAACAACCAAAATGGTCAAAGGCCTGGAAATGATGCCTTATGAGGAACGGCTAAGGGAGCTGGGCATGTTTAGCCTGGAAGAGGTTAAGGGGTGATATGATAGCCATGTTCAAATATATAAAAGGATGTCACATAGAGGAGGGAGAAAGGGTGTTTTCTGCTGCTCCAGAGAAGCGGACACAGAGCAATGGATCCAAACTACAAAAAAGAAGATTCCACCTAAACATTAGGAAGAACTTCCTGACAGTAAGAGCTGTTTGACAGTGGAATTTGCTGCCAAGGAGTGTGGTGGAGTCTCCTTATTTGGAGGTCTTTAAGCAGAGGCTTGACAACCATATGTCAGGAGTGCTCTGATGGTGTTTCCTGCTTGGCAGGGGGTTGGACTCGATGGCCCTTGTGGTCTCTTCCAACTCTATGATTCTATGATTCTATGATTCTAAGAGCAACTCTCCCCACCTGCGGTTTCCAGCAACGAGGATTTAGAAGCATCACTGCCTCCAACTGAGGAAGCAGAGCGGAGTCATCCATTCCTCCAGGAATTCATCTAATCCTCTTTTAAAGTCATCTAGGTTGGCCATAACTCAGGCATAGGCAAACTCCGGCCCTCCGGATGTTTGGGAATACAACTCCCATCATCCCTAGCTAACAGGACCAGTGGTCAGGGATAATGGGAATTGTAGTCCCAAACATCTGGAGAGCTGAGTTTGCCTATGCCTGCCATGACTGCTTCCTGGGGCACAGAGTTCCAGAGTTCAGCTAAGTCAGGGGTCAGCAAACTTACCGCCCCCTGGGCCGGGGTCTTCAGCGCCGATTGCGCAGCGGGCCGGAGGGCGGGGGAGCGCGTGCCCATAAGCATGCGCACACACTATTTCCAGCGCACTTCTGGGTCAGCTTGTGTGCATGTGCATGGGCCTCCTCCGAACCGGATGTGCACCGGAAATAAAGGTTGTGCATGCGCAAATAACGCTTGCGCATGCGCACAAGCTATTTCCGGTGCTCCTTCGTCCCGGAAGTGGGCAGCTGCACAGCGCAGAACCGGTAAGAGTGGGTGGCAGCAGCGGGTGGCACCATGGGCCGGATAAACGAGTCCCCCGGGCCTTATCCAGCCCGCGGGCCTTAGTTTGGGGACCCACGAGCTAAGTGCTGCGTGAATAAGTGTTTTCTTTTATCTGTTCCAAATCTCCCAATGTTCAGCTTCGTGGCACATCTCATTCTGGCGTGATGCGGGATGAGGAATCTTTGCTCTATCCAATTTCTCCATGCCATGCAGAATTTTATAAATTTGCAAAGCCGTATTGTGAAATGTACCAGTTGTCTCAGTGCACGTAGTGATGGTGAGAATGCGTCTTCACTTTCATCGCCACATTCTGCCTCTCTCTGCTCTCCTCGGCCCCAGTGGTGCTATCGACTCCCCCCCCCCCCGCGCCCCACAAGCAGAAAAGGCACCATGGAGGGGGGGTGTTATGAAACCCAGGACCCTCCAAACGTCCATGGCACCAATGTGATGACTTCAAACGGGCAAAAGTGCAGCATTCCGCATGCAGAAAACTCAAGGGAGCAGGAAGTCAGGGCAAAAGAAGGAGGTACCTGTATTTGTAGGTTGCCGCCATGTCACGACTGAGAAGCAAGGCAGAAGACAGAAAGACAGAGTGGTTGGTCAAAGCCGCAGCAGCTAAACAAGACTTTCTGGAGGCACAGCCTAGACCTCCTGGCTAGTGGCCCTCGATAGGCCTCTCCTCCTCCATGAATCTGCCCAATCCTCTTTTAAAGCCATCAAGGTTGGTGGCCTTCACTGCCTCAGGTGGCAGGGAGTTCCACTGCTTAACTTCATCTGTTACGTTTGCTATAGGCCAGGAGCAGATGCCAAGGCACATTGGCCACCTGCCTCGCAACAGACCATTCCTACCCAATGGAAGACAGCCGCACAACCTGTTCACATAGCGATTGATCTTGCAAAAACTATTCAGTTGCCTCTCCTGTGTTCACACAGTCAAGAGGTGCATCTGGAGTAAACATCCCTAAGGGGTCTTCAACCTTTTGCTTCCCTGGAAAGGTGATCTGGTGATCTTTGCAAGTTGGCCTTTGCAGACCTGATGCCCTACAGATGTTCTGGAGAACTCCAGGGCACATGTGACAGCCTTTCAGATATTTGCAGAGGGCCATCCTATCTCCTTTCGGTCTCCCAAGCTAAACAGAACCAACTCCCTCAAAGGTTCCTCATCAGGCTTGGTTTCCAGAGCCTTCATCATCCTGGTCACCCTCCTCTGAACACCTTCCAGGTTATCAATATCCTGGGGAAAAAGGCAGCTGTGACAGCAGAGGGGGACGTCAGAAGCCCATCTCCTGGAAGCCACAAAATCCTGGCGCTGGGGGGCAACTTTTCTAAGTCACAGTATAGGAGCACCAGGGGCATAGCATGGGGGGTCCTGGGGGGCTGTGCCCCCCCGCACACAATTGAGGGGGCGCAAACCACGCAGGCAACCCCAGCAAGGCCCAGTCCGGTGCGCCTTTCAGCTGCCAAGGGCTGTGTTGGCTGGCCGGGCTCCCCACTGCGTTGACTGGCAAGAGGCTCAGCACGGCCCCAGTGAGGGTGGGGTCGCTCCGGCAACATCATTGGTGAGGGCTCGGCTGGTGCAGACCCCCCCCCCCCATTCTCAGAGTACATGCAACCCCTCACCCTGTCCAGTGTTCACACTTCAAAACGACCTTGACAGATTAGAGAACTGGGCCAAAACAAACAAGATGAATTTTAACAGGGAGAAATTTAAAGTATTGCACTTGGGCAAAAAAAAATGAGAGGCACAAATACAAGATGGGTGACACCTGGCTTGAGAGCAGTACATGTGAAAAGGATCTAGGAGTCTTGGTTGACCACAAACTTGACATGAGCCAACAGTGTGGCGCGGCAGCTAAAAAAGCCAATGCAATTCTGGGCTGCATCAATAGGAGTATAGCATCTAGATCAAGGGAAGTAATAGTGCCACTGTATTCTGCTCTGGTCAGACCTCACCTGGAGTACTGTGTCCAGTTCTGGGCACCACAGTTCAAGAAGGACATTGACAAACTGGAACGTGTCCAGAGGAGGGCAACCAGAATGGTCAAAGGCCTGGAAACGATGCCTTATGAGGAACGGCTAAGGGAGCTGGGCATGTTTAGCCTGGAGAAGAGGAGGTTAAGGGGTGATATGATAGCCATGTTCAAATATATAAAAGGATGTCACATAGAGGAGGGAGAAAGGTTGTTTTCTGCTGCTCCAGAGAAGCGGACACGGAGCAATGGTTCCAAACTACAAGAAAGAAGATTCCACCTAAACATGAGGAAGAACTTCCTGACAGTAAGAGCTGTTCGACAGTGGAATTTGCTGCCAAGGAGTGTGGTGGAGTCTCCTTCTTTGGAGGTCTTTAAGCAGAGGCTTGACAACCATATGTCAGGAGTGCTCTGATGGTTTTTCCTGCTTGGCAGGGGGTTGGACTCGATGGCCCTTGTGGTCTCTTCCAACTCTATGATTCTATGAGCCCCGGGCACCGGCAAATGATGCTACACCACTGAGGAGCAGCACTGAAAACCGATTAGAAGTGGATGGAATCAGGGACGTCTTAAGCATATCCAGCACCGTGGTGCAAAGCTCCCTCCAGAGCCCACCCCACCCCCATTTCCCAGAGTTTTTTAGGGCGTTGCTAGCAGGGCTGGAGGAGGCAGGCAGTGGCTGGAGGACAGTTCCTCCGGTGGGGAAGAGATGGAGGCTGAACGTGGCGCCTCTCGGCTCAGCTGGCCACTTTGTGCCGCGGTGGCCATGGCAAACGGAGGCTCCGGGCGCAGTGCTGCTTTGGCGTGGCATGGCGGGCGAGGGCGGAAAGCTGATGCTGGGGGGGGGGGGCATGACCAGCTTCCGCCTCTTCCCTGGAGCCTTCCAAAACTTTGCGCCCTGGCACCCCGCGCCACTACCCTCTATGGGTAAGACGGCCCTGGATGCAATCAGCTGCTTCAAAGGAAGGGTTGCAGATTTGCAAAGGAGAGCAAATCTAGGGCACCGTGACTAGGAAGAGGTGGAGATTTCTCTCTCTCTCTCTCTCTCTCTCTCTCTCTCTGTGTGTGTGTGTGTGTGTGTGTGTTAAACAGAAATTGGTTCTTGCAAAAAAGCAGGCAGAAAATAAATGAGAGGGGCATGATGGCAGGTGCATGAGAGAGCGTCTTCTCTGCTTTCCCCTACAAAAGACAGGAGACAACCCAATACCTTGAAGATGAGCATGTCAGAAGCACGAAATCCTTTGCAAGCCTTTTACAAGCGCCTGGATGTCGCCCCGTCCGCCTGGCACCAGCAAATGCAGACAGGATGGCACAGGGCACTGAGAAAAGGAGAGGGGGTGGAAGAGCAGCTCAGGGAAGGCAGGGGGAGGGGTGGAATCACTGAACTGTAGAGTTGGAAGGGACCCAAAGGGTCATCTAGTCCAACCCCCTGGGATGAGGGGGAGTATTTGGCTTGCAAAGCGCAGGGTGGGTGGCCAGGAAGGAAAGTCAGTGCAGTGCGCAGACAGGTGTGGAAAAGGCAAATTCCATGCTAGGGAACTGAAAACGGAACTGCCAATATCGTCATGTTGTAAATCTATGGTGAGACCCCACATAGAATTCGGTGCACAGTTCTGGCCACCTCATCTCAAGAAGGATGTTGGAAGGAGTCGGAAAAAGCTTCAGAAAAGGGCATCCAGAAAGATCAAGGAGATGGAGCCACAGAACCCCCTCTGATATGAGGAAAACTTGCAGCATTTGGGACTTCTGAGTTTAGAGAAACGGAGAGGAAAGGGCAACATGATACAGTCAAACCTCGGATCCCGAACGCTTCCATTTTGGAATGTTTCAGCTCCCGAATGATGAAAACCTGGAAGTAAATGCTCTGGTTTTTGAACGTTTTCCAGAAGCCGAACATCCGACGTGGCTTCCGTTTGAGTGCAGGAAGCTCCTGCAGCCAATCGGAAGCTGCGCCTCGGTTGTCGAACGTTTCGGAAGCCAAACGGGCTTCCAGAACGGATTAAGTTTGAGAACTGAGGTTTGACTGTAGAAGTGGTACTTCTGGATACGAACGGGATCTATTATGGAGCCCTGTTCGCATCCTGAAGCGAATGCAATTTGCTTCTGCGCATGTGCGGGTCGCGATTCACCACTTCTGCACATGCGCGTGACAGCTTTTTGACCATCTGCGCATGCGCGAGCGGTGAAACCCGGAAGTAACACACTCCATTACTTAGGGGTCGCCGCAGAGTGGAACCCGAAAACGCTTAACCTGAAGCAACTTCAATCCGATGTTATCTGTAGTTGCAAACAGGCTATAAAGAGGAAACACGAAAAGAAAAATAAAATCCCCACGCACAGAGGCATGTTTTCCCCATGGAGTGCGCCAAATGCATGTTTATGTCACAGAGCCACGCTCGCAGGTATCGTTTAGCTCTCAGGAAGCCTGTTGCGATTCCTCTTGGGCTCACCTCAGGCGTGCAGCGCAGTCAAGAAAAAGGAGCTGCAAAAGAATACCCCCCCAGCCCCCGCTTCCAATGTCCTTGACATGAGCGCCAAAATACCCCAACCCAACTTTGGACAGACCCTTCCCCCCCCTCCACCCCCCGAAGCTTGCCAGGCCCTGATCGTTGGCCTAATGAAACAAGTGACAGATGAACATCGATCTGCTATCAGATCAATCCCAGGGAACTTCCCAGAGAGAGGGACAGCTTGTTTCAGGGCTGCGAGGAAAGCACCAGCGGCTCCCTGCCGATACACTCCGCTAATAATAATAATAATAATTTATTATTTATACCCTGCCCATGTAGCTGAGTTTCCCCAGCCACTCTGGGCGGCTCCCAATCGAGTGTTAAAAACAATACAGCATTAAATATTAAAAACTTCCCTAAACAGGGCTGCCTTTTAAAAATAAGATAGCTGCCTATTTCCTTGACATTAGATGGGAGGGTGTTCCACAGGGAGGGAGCCACCACCAAGAAGGCCCTCTGCCTGGTTCCCTGTAGCCTTACTTCTCACAGTGAGGGAACCGCCAGAAGGCCTTCGGAGCTGGACCTCAGTGTCTGGGCTGGATGATGGGGGTGGAGACGCTACTTCAGATATACTGGGCCGAGGCCGTTTAGGGCTTTAAAGGTCAGCACCAACACTTGCCACAGAACACATGAATGTGGGGGGCAAGAAGGGGGTGTAGAGAGGCAGAAGGCCTGTGGGAAGCCAGCCAGCAGAACTTGAGCCCAAGAAGAATTCTCCCCTCCTTCAGTTTCCAGGAACTGGGTTTTCAGAAGCCTTGCTGCGTCCGATTGGGGAGGGAAGAGCAGAGCCACCCTGACTGGTAGTCACCGATAGCCTTTCCTCCACCATGAATGTGTCCCATCTTCTTTTAAAGCCATCCACGCTGGTGGCCACCCCTGCGTACTGTGGCAAGGAGTTCCATAGCTTTAACTCTGCGAAGCATGAAGAAGCCCTTCCTTTTCTCTGCCCCGATTCCTGCAACGCTTCCTTAGATGTCCACAAATTCAGGTGTGTTGTGCCACGCGTAATTTTATCAACTTCTAGCACATGGCCTCTCGCTCGTCTTTTCTCTAAACTAAAAAAGGCCCAAGGGCTGCGACCATTCTTCATATGGTAGTCGCTCCCATCCCCTTAACTTTGCACACGTGAGAGAAAGCAAGCGGGGGGGGGGGGTGCTGGGACAAGTGAGAAGGTGGCTGTGCAGGGACTGACGGAGCGAGGAGCTTAATCTGCTTTATTTGTAATCCAATTTGAAGTAAACCAGCATTAATAAATTCCCTGGGAACAAACAGCACTGTTTGGCCAACTCTATTTTCATCCGTTTCAGGACTGGCCGGGGGGGGGGGGGGGTGTGCGTTGAGGCAAAAAAAAAAAAAAAGCAGTAACTCAGGCTTTGCCCCCCGATTTCCCAAGTCCGTGTTTTTAGGTTAGCGCCTTTCAAGCTTCCTTCTAACTCCACATTTGCTGGGAATCACATGTATCATAATTATTATAATTATTTATAGCCTGCCATTTTTACACAAACTGAAACAACACGGATGAAATACAAAATAGCTAAAAGCGTATAAAATTTGTCATTAAAAGAAAACTGAACTCTAAGATAACTAAAACAAAATACAAAACTACATCTATTAAAATGCAGGTAATAGTAATAAGGCAAAGAGCTTTGCACCATTTAAAGCCCCTTGCATTATTATTATTTTTATTTTAAGAAAAAGGCTGTCAATTCCCAAATGCCTGTCAGAATAAAACAGCCTGCACAGAGAGGAGGGAGCCAGTCTGGCTTCTCTAGGCTGGGAGTTCCAAAGTGGTCTAGGAGGAGCCACCACGGAGAAGGCCCTGCTCCATGTCTGCACCAAACAGACCTGGGAGGGTGGTGGGAATGAGATAAGGGCCTTCCACAGGGACCCTAGATCCTGGGCAGGTTCAGATGATGGAATACGGTCCTTCAGATAGCCTGAGCCTAAGCCATTTAGCGCCTTATAGATCCTTGAAGGTGCACTCCATTGTCTCGTGAGATAGACGGATGCCAACTTTTATTTTTATTTATTGAATTCAAAACTGCCCTTCATCTGAGGATGACACGTGAAGCCCTCTTTCTTTGCATGATTGTTTTCCCAGCAGTAATAATAATAAATTTTATTTATACCCCGCCCTCCCTGTCCAGAGCCGGGCTCAGGGCGGCTAACACCAGTAAAATTACAGTAAAAACATAATGGGGGGGACCAATTTAAAATACAGGTTAAATTGCAATTTAAAATGCAGCCTCATTTTAATAGTAGCCCATAGATCAAAACCATAAGGGGAGGGAAACATAAGGGTCAGACCGAGTCCAAACCAAAGGCCAGGCGGAACAGCTCTGTCTTGCAGGCCCTGAGGAAAGATGTCAAGTCCTGCAGGGCCCTGGTCTCTTGTGACAGAGCATTCCACCAAGTCGGGGCCAGTACTGAAAAGGCCCTGGCCGTAGTTGAGACCAGTCTAACCAGCTTGCGACCTGGGACCTCCAAAATGTCATTTGTGGACATTAAGGTCCTCCGCGGGGCAGACCAGGAGAGGCAGTCCCGTAGGTACGAGGGTCCTAGGCCGCCTTGTGTTGCCTTGTGTTGTCTCTATAAAAGGATTGCCTGGGCCCTGAGATCATGCCGCAATGAGCTTTTCAGCGGTCCAACCCTGAGGGAAGTCTGGAAGGTGGTGAAGCGAGAACAGGACCCCCTGACTGCTCAGTTATGGGATGCTTCTCCCAAGGAGGCCCGCCGGGCACAAACCTTGTAGGGTTTCTTTGACCCCAGCCCAAGACTGGACTTTTAAATGTATTTTTTAATAATGCTGATGGGAGGGTATTCAGCCACGTTTCACTCAGAGCAAACACCTTGAAATTAATGAACCTGGCTAAGCTGGGTCAATTAATTTCAACAGGTCTACTCTGAGTAGGGCTTTGTGATCTATCACCAGCTGAAATAAGGATAGTGCCACATAGAGGCATTGTATGGCTTCATGGTGATTTTTGCATAGCACATCATGTTTCTCAATATATTGCCAGGTCAAAAATTATGAAACCAATATTATGATATGGACTTGAAACCAGTTTTGGACAATATACTGATATATCAACCAGTCCTAACACACATCCTGATTCACGATATGTTGCCAGGTCAAAATTTATGAAACCCTTATCATTATATAGACTGGTTTGGGACAATATATATTGATATATCGACCAGCCCTGACTCTAAGTAAAACTTAGTTGATTATCCTCCCCACACCCACACCCCAAGGGCCTGGCTTTACTATTACATTATTATTTTCGGAACTTTCAATTCGGGATTTTTAAAGATGGAAGCCGGGCACAAATTCAACACATCAAACCGAATTTGTGGTGGGTTTCCGCTCCAATCTCTGGTTAGGGCAGAAAAAAGGCCAGCCAGCAACTTGGTTTAATTCCTGGTCCTGCATTCGGCTTGTTGTTGTTGTTTAGTCGTTTAGTCGTGTCCGACTCTTCGTGACCCCATGGACCAGAGAACGCCAGGCACTCCTGTCCTCCACTGCCCCCCGCAGCTTGGTCAGACTCATGCTGGTAACCTCGAAAACACTATCCAACCATCTCGTCCTCTGTCGCCCCCTTCTCCTTGTGCCCTCCATCTTTCCCAACATCAGGGTCTTCTCCAGGGAGTCTTCTCTTCTGATGAGGTGGCCAAAGTACTGGAGCCTCAGCTTCAGGATCTGTCCTTCCAGTGAGCACTCAGGGCTGATTTCCTTCAGAATGGAGAGGTTTGATCTTCTTGCAGTCCATGGGACTCTCAAGAGTCTCCTCCAGCACCATAATTCAAAAGCATCAATTCTTCGACGATCAGCCTTCTTTATGGTCCAGCTCTCACTTCCATACATCACTACTGGGAAAACCATAGCTTTAACTATACGGACCTTTGTTGGCAAGGTGATGTCTCTACTTCTCAAGATGCTGTCTAGGCCTGTCATTGCCCTTCTCCCAAGAAGCAGGCATTCGGCTTAGGGAATCCTAAAGCATGAAGGCTACAAAAACAAAGAGCAGTTGAGGGTGCTTGAAGAGTTCCCCCCAACAAAGACCATTACAAAGCTGGCCTCTGCAGCCCACCCCCACCAGCCCTTTCTTATTAGAATTCGGAAAAGTTCTCCACCAGGGAAGACAAGTCAAGTCTTAACTCTCCTGGGAAGGAAGCTAAAGCTAAAGCAGCTGCGCCCATAAGCAGCCTTCTGCCACCTCAGAAGCCTTGCGCCATCTCCCAGAGACTCCATCTGTTTCCTCTGGACTGCCTTTCACCTCCTTAATCCACTTATTGCTGGAAACGTAATTAGAAGGATCGCTGCAGACCGGGCTCGCAACACATTTGCTCCCGGAAAGGAAGATGGCAGGTCCCAGGAAAAGGTTGGGGAGGCTTCACCGTCACCAGGGGGGGGGGGGGAGAGCAACAAGGAACGAGCCCTGTAGCTGGATCAGACCAAAGGCCCGTCCAGCATCCATCCTCTCGCAGTGGGAAACCAGGGGTCGGTGGGAAACCTGCTAGCAGGATCGGGGCACAACAGCAATCTTCCCTCCTGTCAGTGGCGTAGCGTGGGTTGTCAGCACCCGGGGCAAGGCAAGTAATTTGCGCCCCCTAACCCGCACGCCTGGCACACACCCCCCCCCTCCACAGTGGGCGACAACCCGGCAGCTCGGATCGGATTCGCACAGCGGTGAGAGAGAGTGAGTGAGCCAGGTAGGGGCAGAGAGGTGCGAGCGCGCCCCCCCAGATGTTGCGCCCGGTGCGGCCAGCCCCCCCTGCACCCCCCACGCTACGCCACTGCCTCCTGTGGTTCTAGCCCTCTCCTCCGTGAATTTCTCTCGCTCTCTTTGAAAGCCACCTAGAATCCTAGAGGTTAGGGCTGCCTTAGGGCTGATATCCTGGGATATCAGGAATATCCCAGACAAAGCCGGAATACGGCAGCCAGAAGCAGTGTCCGGTCAGGAAGCGCTCAATGCAGGAACATGCAGCTGTCCCATATGGGGATCAACCCTGCAACATTCCTGCTACCAGGACCCGTTCTAACCAACCGAGCTACCCAGGACCACAGCCTCCAGCCGGACCGAGTTCCATAGATTAACTATGCGCTGTATGAAGAACTACTTTCATTTATCTGTCCTGAATCTTCCAACCGCCCCCTTCATTGGAGATCCATGAGTTCTAGTGTTATGAGAAAGGGAGAAGCACTGCAATGCTGAGGTCCAGCTCCGAGGGCCTTCTGGCGGTTCCCTCACGGCAAGAAGCGAAATTACAGGGAACCAGGCAGAGGACCTTCTCGGTGGTGGCACCCGCCCTGTGGAATGCCCTCCCATCAGATGTCAAGGAGATAAAGAACTATACAACTTTTAGAAGACATCTGAAGGCAGCCCTGTACAGGGAAGTTTTTTTATATTTTCTGCTTTATTTTATTTTTATATGTGTTGGAAGCTGCCCAGTGGCTGGGGAAACCCAGCCAGATGGGTGGTGTATAAATATTATTATTATTATTATTATTATTATTATTATTATTATTATTATTATTCTCTGATAATCACTCGTAGCCGAGTAAGACTGTCTTCCATAAACAGGGGTTTAACAGTGATTCTGTAAGTGACTGTGGAGGCCAATTCTGGATCCACACGTCCTTCCACAGTGGGGACATTGGTTTCCGGGCGGGAGTTGATCATGGTGAGGGTTTGCCAAACGTGCTTCTCTCTTCGCATGTTTCTCCCTTTCGTCCTGAGTTTGAGTGTCTTCAAAACCCAAGACACCTTTGGTAAAGGCTGTTCTCCAACTGGAGCTCTTGCAGGCCAGTGTTTCCCAGTTGTTGGTGTTCATACTACATTTTTTAAAATTTACCTTGAGACAGTCTTTAAACCTCTTTTGTTGACCACCAGCATTACGCTTTCCATTTTTAAGTTTGAAATAAGAGTAGTTGCTTTGGAAGTCGACAATCAGGCATCCGCACAACATGACCAGTCCAACAAAGTTGATGTTGAAGAATCATTGCTTCGACACTGGTGATCTTTGCTTCTTCCAGGTCACTGGCATTAGTTCGCCTGTCTTCCCAAGTGATGTGTAAAATCACTATCATTATTAATATTATTGCATGTTACAGACACCCACTTGCGTCTTTCTGCTTGGCCAAATCCTGCTGTTGCTCAGAAGGCCAGTTTGCTGCCTTACCTGCCTCCAGCTGCCAGAAAGGCAAAGTTAACAGCTGGAAAACCATTGCACACACAGAGAGAGAAATATTCCCACACCAAACCTAGGTGACACTTCCTTGAACAAGTGGTTCCTCTCTCTGCATCTGCGAGGCAGCATTTTCTGCCCACAAATCAAATGGCCCATGCATCATTTATCGCCCTTGTGGTGTGCGCTTGCAGAAATGTGGGTTTTTGTCTAGTCCTGGAATTTTGGCTCCCGGTTTGACGGCAAAAGAGCAGCGCACACAGGCGGCCGGCATTCAGACAAAAGGAGCCTTTTGATCTCTCCGCTCTCCTTTATTTATAATGCTATTAAAGCTTCTTCCCTGGCTTTAAGCCACGAATAATGGTGTCTCTGTGGATGAGCTGCACTCGCGCTTGGATTCTAGTAATGCTATCTCAGAAGATTATGAACAGTGGTTCAGGCACAGAGAAACAGCCAAGATGAGGATCGAGGGGACGGTGACATTGGCTTGCTCCAAAAACAGAAGCCAGGATCCTCGGGTACCAGCCAGAGTGGGCACCCAGGTCATTTGACTTTCCCCCAACTGCCAAGAACTGCTGCAGTCACCCACTGCAAGGGAGCTTATGGGACAGTAGTGGGGGTTTTTTTTGGGGGGGTCAGTTTGAATCATAGAATCATAGAATCATAGAGTTGGAAGAGACCACAAGGGCCATTGAGTCCAACCCCCTGCCAAGCAGGAAACACCATCAGAGCACTCCTGACATATGGTTGTCAAGCCTCTGCTTAAAGACCTCCAAAGAAGGAGACTCCACCACACTCCTTGGCAGCAAATTCCACTGTCAAACAGCTCTATGTCTCTATGTTCTTCCTAATGTTTAGGTGGAATCTTTTTTCTTGTAGTTTGGAACCATTGCTCCGTGTCCGCTTCTCTGGAGCAGCAGAAAACAACCTTTCTCCCTCCTCTATGTGACATCCTTTTATATATTTGAACATGGCTATCATATCACCCCGCAGGGACGCAGGTGGCGCTGTGGGTTAAAGCCTCAGCGCCTAGGGCTTGCCGATCGAAAGGTCGGCGGTTCGAATCCCTGCGGCGGGGTGCGCTCCCGCTGCTCGGTCCCAGCGCCTGCCAACCTAGCAGTTCGAAAGCACCTCCGGGTGCAAGTAGATAAATAGGGACCGCTTACCAGCGGGAAGGTAAACGGCATTTCTGTGTGCGGCTCTGGCTCGCCAGAGCAGCGATGTCACGCTGGCCACGTGACCCAGAAGTGTCTCCGGACAGCGCTGGCCCCTGGCCTCTTGAGTGAGATGGGCGCACAACCCCAGAGTCTGTCAAGACTGGCCCGTACGGGCAGGGGTACCTTTACCTTTACCTTTTATCATATCACCCCTTAACCTCCTCTTCTCCAGGCTAAACATGCCCAGCTCCCTTAGCCGTTCTTCATAAGGCATCGTTTCCAGGCCTTTGACCATTTTGGTTGCCCTCCTCTGGACACGTTCCAGTTTGTCAGTGTCCTTCTTGAACTGTGGTGCCCAGAACTGTACACAGTACTCCAGGTGTGGTCTGACCAGAGCAGAATACAGTGGCACTATTACTTCCCTTGATCTAGATGCTATACTCCTATTGATGCAGCCCAGAATTGCATTGGCTTTTTTAGCTGCCGCGTCACACTGTTGGCTCATGTCAAGTTTGTGGTCAACCAAGACTCCTAGATCCTTTTCACATGTACTGCTCTCAAGCCAGGTGTCACCCATCTTGTATTTGTGCCTCTCATTTTTTTTGCCCAAGTGCAAAAAGTGTTTTGGCCCAGTTCTCTAATCTGTCAACGTCGTTTGGATGGTGCCCTCTGTCCTTTCCAACGCTTGGGGTCCTGTGCCCAGGCAAAGGTTTGGAATCTAAGAGGAGGCTGATGAAATGGTCAGGCAAGTTTATTAGTAAGACCAGGGGTCAGCAACCTTTTTCAGCAAGGGGCCGGTCCACCGTCCCTCAGACCTTGTGGTGGGCCGGACTATATTTTTTGGGGGGAAATGAACGAATTCCTATGCCCCACAAATAACCCAGAGATGCATTTTAAATAAAAGGACACATTCTACTCATGTAAAAACACCAGGCAGACCCCACAAATAACCCAGAGATGCATTTTCAATAAAAGCCTTTAAATGGCCTCGGTCCTGTATACCTGAAGGAGCGTCTCCACCCCCATCGTTCTGCCCGGACACTGAGGTCCAGCTCCGAGGGCCTTCTGGCAGTTCCCTCCCTGCGAGAAGTGAGGTTACAGGGAACCAGGCAGAGGAGCTTCTTGGTGGTGGCGCCCGCCCTGTGGAACAGCCTCCCATCAGATGTTAAAGCGATAAACAACTACCTGACATTTAGAAGACATCTGAAGGCAGCCCTGTTTAGGGAAGTTTTTAATATGTAATGCTGTACTGTTTTTAACACTTGATTGGGAGCCGCCTAGAGTGGCTGGGGAAACTCAGCCAGATGGGCGGGGTATAAATAAATTATTATTATTATTATTATTATTATTATTATTATTATTATTACCCACTGAGCTATCCCAGCTGTTGCGCTCAGATCCTGCACTTCTGGGCTTCCCACTGGCATCTGGTCGGCCGCCATGAGAGCAGGACAATGGGTGGGCCACTGGCCTGATACAGCAGCTAGCCCTTCTTCTGCTCTTAGGAATCCAGGTGACCCTTCCAGTTTCACAAACCACGGTTTACAGGGCCAGGAGCACTCTTCCTCCCCAGACCATGTTGTGGTTTCAGGGTGACGCTCCAGGTTTGCAATACTTCTGAACTGGGAACTGTCTTGAGACAAGTCAGTGTGTTTCAACGTCAGTGTGTGACAGGATGGGAGGAAGGGTGAGAGATTAGAAAAGCCCTTAATTGACGTTGGAGTGAGACTGAGTTGAGAAAGAAGACTAAGAGCACATATTGATATGTATTAGATAAAATGTAAAGAAGTATACAATAATAAGAGTACATTCATTTGTAAAAAAGGAATATACATCGGGATAGACAGGAAGTCTAGTGTGTTGGTAAGTATATGATTTGGGGGGAGGGGAATTGTTTTTTGTTTTTTGGATATAATTTTTGTATACATGTTGGAAATTATATTATAGTAAGTCCTGTCATGTAATACGACAACGTTTACCGGTGTAATATAAGAGTGTTAACAAATAAATAAAAAGCCCTTAAAAAACACACCAAAACAAAAACAAAAACCCACAGTTTACAGATCCTAGAAGAACCGTACAACCTGGGCCATTATTTGCAATCAACAGCTTCTTCTGAAATATCCCAGTGCCTCTCAAACATAAATGGAGCTCCTTGGGGAAAAGCTATTCAATGTATACATTGCAAAATCAATATTCCAGCCGAATATGAGCTCTGCCAGCTGACTGCATAGAAAGAGAGTCACTCGGGAGCTGATGCCTTCTCCTCTCGCACGTCCAGGAAATCTGGAAAACAGGCTCCCCGATTTTGCTTGGCTTAGGATCATTGATGTAGAGCTGGAAGGGGTCCCCAAAGGTCATTTAGTCCAACCCCCACCAATGCGGGAATCGTGACTTATTATTATTAATATTCATTTCATTTCTCTAACGCTTTATATTTTAAGGGGGATGGGATCTCAACGTGGTATATAACACATTCAAACATCAAACAATCCAGAGTAAAACAAAGTCACGCTTCCAGGAAAATATTCCAGATCCGTCTCTAAGGGACATTTTGCTTTCCACATATGAATTACCTACCGTAGATTCCGGTGTATAAGACGACTTTTTAACCCCGGAAAAGAGATTTAAAAGTCGGGGGTCGTCTTATACGCCGCGTACGGCTTTCTCCCGGCGCGGAGCTGCCAATTTGGGGGGTCGTCTAATACGCCCAGTCGCCTAATACGCCAGAATCTACGGTACTTCCCCATGGCAGAAGGACTCTAGGAAGACAGTGGGGTATAGTGGTTAGAGTGTCGGACCAGGACCTGGGACATCAGGGTTCAAATCTTCTGCTTGCTTGCTTAAGAAAGCTGGGGAGGCCAGCCAGGTAGACCTGTCGGTCACCAACCTGCCGCCCAGAGCTCTCTGTGTGGCTGCAATTGGACCCACACCGGTCGCAAAATGCACCTGGCGCCTGGGAAATTTCGAACACTGAATGTGAGAACAGGGCCACTGGCCTGATCCAACATCTGGCTCTTATGTGCTTCTCAAAACACTCATTTAATGGTTGCAGAAGATATGTTCAAAAAAACAAAATAGTTTTGTCTCCATGTTAGCATTCGAGTGACAAAGGAAGTAAACGGAGGTGGATAACAATTAAGGATTTATTATGTTTTCAGAATGTATTGGAAAATTTATATAGAAAGATTTATTGTTTTGCGTACATTCAATTGTAAGATAAAACATATGCAAAGGGACTTGACAGGAAGTCAAAACTGAAGAAAAGATTTTGTAAGATGAAAGGGGGGAAATATTTATTTTCAATATTATCATTATCTATTTCGCTGTGTGTGTGCACAGGTGTGGGTTTCGTATGGAATGTTTGGGAGGAAATAAGACGGTAAATAACAAATAACAAACAAAATATTGATGTATGTAATTTTCATTTCTCAATTGCACTGTGTGGTACGCATGGTGATAATGTTTTTTGTAACATAAAATCATTCAATAAAAATTACCGTATTTTTCGCTCTATAAGACGCACCAGACCACAAGACGCACCTAGTTTTTGGAGGAGGAAAACAAGAAAAAAAAATACTCTGAATCTCAGAAGCCAGAACAGCAAGAGGGATCTCTGTGCAGTGAAAGCAGCAATCCCTTTTGCTGTTCTGGCTTCTGGGATAGCTGCGCAGCCTGCATTCGCTCCATAAGACGCACACACGTTTCCCCTTACCTTTTAGGAGGGAAAAAGTGAGTCTTATAGAGCAAAAAATACAGTATTTTAAAAAACAAACAAACACTCATTTAACTGGACTTGACATCATGAAAAAGCAGGGCTCTTCCCCTGAGCCTTTCTCATCCTGGCCGGTTTCAGCAGCTGCTACAAACAGCTGGTCCCCCTTCCTTACATCAACCAAGCCATTAAGAGTGTTGCAATTAGTTGTGCAATAGGCAGCGATAGTGGTTTAGAAGCACGGTTTGGAGAAGCAGGATGTGATCCTCCGCCCGCCTGGAGCCGACTTTTAATAAATCAGAGAGCGCTTGCCGCTCGACCTCTCGCAAATGGCCTGGGAACGAGCGCAATTGCTAAGAAGCCCTGGCCGGCTGTGTAAACAGTTTGATCAAAACTTCCGAAAGACTCATCCAAGGCCCGGAGCGCACTCCTCAAGATCGCAGGCCTTCGAAGGACAATGCGGGGCCGGGGACGTGCCTTTGTCAACCACATCGAGGTGTGTGTTTGTTACAATCAAGCAGTGAATAAATTTCATTACACCAATATATGGACATAGCTGAGAGGGCAAAGCAGCACGAAGCGTGTTGCAAGAAGCATTCGAAATCCACCAGGTACATTTTGCACCTGGCTATTGGCTACTTTGGGACGCAGGTGGCGCTGTGGGTTAAACCACAGAGCCTAGGACTTGCCAATCAGAAGGTCAGCGGTTCGAATCCCCACGACGGGGTAAGCTCCCGCTGCTCGGTCCCTGCTCCTGCCAACCTAGCAGTTTGAAAGCACGTCCAAGTGCAAGTAGATAAATAGGTACCGCTCCGGCGGGAAGGTAAACGGCGTTTCTGTGCGCTGCTCTGGTTTGCCAGAAGCGGCTTAGTCCTGCTGACCACATGACCCGGAAGCTGTACACTGGCTCCCTCGGCCAATAAAGCGAGATGAGCGCCACAACCCCAGAGTCGTCCGCGACTGGACTTAACTTTCAGGGGTCCCTTTACCTTTACCTATTTGCAAATATAAATGGCCTGAGCATAAGACGGAGGGGCTCGCAGCATCAGCACCAAAACAGATTTCGCTTCTCCATCTGCATTGCTTTGGGTCCAGCGCAGAGCAAGCAGGTCTCTGTGTCTCCAGCTTCTAGCCAGCATCCAGCTCAGCTCTCACACAACTCTCTCGCTCCTACCCAGCAGATAGCTGAGGGGGCTGGAGGAAAAACCCGCCCATTGACCCACACTCTCTTCGCTGTAACTCTTGCAACCAAGCTCAATTTGAAGGGGTTATGACTCAAGAGGCCAGCTGAGGTAATGGTCTTACTCAGGGGTAAGCAACCTAAGGCCCGGGGGCCGGATGCGGCCCAATCGCCTTCTCAATCCTGCTTGCGGCCCTCCCTCGGCCAATAAAGTGAGGTGAGCGCTGCAACCCCAGAGTCGGCCATGACTGGACCTAATGGTCAGGGGTCCCTTTACCCTTTACCTTATTGGCCACTTGCAACCAAGTGAAGATGGCCAGGTTCCAGGATGGTGCCTGATGTCTCCACCATCTGGAGGCGCGTGCCTGGGGATCTGTGGATCTTGCCTGTTTTCACACACGAGCAACACATCCTGTAGTATTCTGCTATTTTTTATCTGCACAATCAGAAAGAATTTCAGGAACCAAAAAGCCGCATTGAAAAAAAATACAGTGGTACCTCGGTTTACGAAATTAATCCGTTCCAGAAGTCCATTCTTAAACCGAAACTGTTCTTAAACCAAGGTGCGCTTTTCCTAATGAGGTTTCCCACCGCTGATGCCCTTCCACCGTTCAGATTCTGTTCTTAGACCGAGGTAAAGTTCGCAAACCGGGACACTACTTCTGGTTTTGCGGAGTTCGTAAACCGAATAGTTCGTAAACAGGACTGTTCTTAAACCGAGGTACCACTGTAAGACTTTTGAACCATCTGGTAACTAGGTAAAGGTAAAGGTACCCCTGCCCGTACAGGCCAGTCTTGACAGACTCTGGGGTTGTGCGCCCATCTCACTTAAGAGGCCAGGGGCCAGCGCTGTCCGGAGACACTTCCAGGTCACGTGGCCAGCGTGACATCGCTGCTCTGGCGAGCCAGAGCCGCACACGGAAACGCCGTTTACCTTCCCGCTGGTAAGCGGTCCCTATTTATCTACTTGCACCCGGAGGTGCTTTCGAACTGCTAGGTTGGCAGGCGCTGGGACCGAGCAGCGGGAGCGCACCCCGCCGCAGGGATTCGAACCGCCGACCTTTCGATCGGCAAGCCCTAGGAGCTGAGGCTTTAACCCACAGCGCCACCTGCGTCCCAACTAACTAGGCATTCTGTTTTGGAGCCTATCTTAAACACCTGAGTTTCTAACACTGGTTCCAAGGCCCTGATAGAGAGTCCAGGAAGAAGGGCTAAATTTGGGCCCCCGGACCCCAGCTTCCCAGCCCCTGGAATATGTCATAATAATAATAATAATAATAATTCATTATTTATACCCCGCCCATCTGGCTGAGTTTCCCCAGCCACTCTGGGCAGCTCCCAATCGAGTGTTAAAAACAATACAGCATTAAATATTAAAAACTTCCCTAAACAGGGCTGCCTTCAGATGTCTTTTAAAAATAGGAACTAAATACCCACTTTAAAAAATTTAAGTTAGAATTTCTAGAGTGCAAAAAGAACGATGTAAAACATGTGGGCAGGGGAATCAAAGCAGGACACCAATTTTTTTTTTTTTTTTTTAAAAAGCCACAGTAAGAACTGCTGCCTTCGAAGATGGTGGACTTTCATTTGCTAGAGGGTTTTACGCAGAGGCTGGGTGGTGACAGATCCAGCGTGCTGGAGCCGTGAGCTCCCTGAGACGGCAGCTGGGGCTGGACTAGATGACCTGATGGGATCCCTTCCCAACCCTTAAGATTCTAAGGAATTGTAAGGTGCCAGTTTAAAACAGCGCACAGCTTGTTCTCCAGGCCTGAACATAAAGCAAAAGGCTGGGAGGCGTCAAGGCCCTGCAAAACCAAATCTCTCCCCGCACGAGTGACACAGATGCAGGATGAATTATGCAGAGGCTAGGAAAATATATGTGAGCGAACCACTTTGCTTGGCGCAGCGTTTGGGTCCCCTGGCGCAAAACCTCAGCTTTACGATTCGGCTGGTGCCTTGCAAAGGCAGGCAGGCAGGGCAGATAACGTTTTTTGCATTTCTAGATCCGTCCTGGCAACGCAAGGCAGGACGTGATGAGCAGAGGGTGCTAAAGAAAGGAGGGACATGAGACCCCGGGAGCAAAAGGCCCCGTCCTGATTTATGCTGTGTGCAGGGGGGCAGGTCAGCAAAGCAGCCAACGCTCCCTTGGAGACGAATGAAGCGGGCCGAGTTTTGCACAGTCTGAGCGACGAGAAACGCCAGGAATCTCGGCAGATAAGGAAGCAAGGAGTTTCTGACACCGAGAACACAACACAGGCTGCATAAATCCAGGAAGAAAGGCTGATGTCGCCCAAGAGCAGAACACTCTAACCTAGCAAATCCTTGGATCTGTCAACATCCCAATCGGAAGGTTTTTCTGCTCAGAAATGTCTCGGATAAATAGCAACCCTCGAGGCTCAGAAGAAGATTTTTAATGTCAAAGTGCCTTTTCTCCAGGGTCCAAGAGCTGGAAAGAAAGAAAGGATGGGGGAGGGGGGAGAGCCAAGGGCAATGTCAGCCAGGAAACCTAAATATTCAGCAGATTCACTCGGGGTTTTTTTTGGGGGGGGAGAAGCAGATGGTGTCGCAGAGAAAACGAGAAGCAGCAAAACAGGGTGATGGCTGCCAGTTCTTGGATTAGGCAGCATCCAAAATGCTGGGAGCTGTTGAGTGACTTGAAGCTCTTCATGACGCAGCATAAAGAGTGACAAAAACATTTTTTTTAAAATTTATTATTATTATTACTACTACTATTATTATTATTTTGGGGGGCTGATGCTATTTTCAGGTCTGATTCAGTCACATACAATGGTGCCTTGGTTCTCAAACTTAATCCGTTCTGGAAATCCATTCCAAAACCAAAGCGTTCCAAAACCAAGGCGTGCTTTCCCATAGAAAGTAATGCAAAACAGATTAATCCGTTCCTGACTTTTAAAAGCAACCCCTAAAACAGCAATTTAACATGGATTTTACTATCTAATGAGACCACTGATCCATTAAATGAAAGTAATAATCAATGTACTGTACTATAAAATAAATAAGACAGTATTGTAGATGATAAAAATTAAAATTAAATGACAGTCATTGTTTGGGTGGGGGGCTTTTATCCATTTCCTCAGTCAATCAGGAAATCAATCAGTAGCTGAACTGGGTTCCACACAGCCACAAAAACAAATTAACCGAAAAGGCCACAAAAACAAAAGCACAAAATAAATAATAAAAACAAAAGCGCCAAACTTAATCTGTTCCAGAAGTCCGTTTGACTTCCGAAATGTCCGAAAACCAAGGCACAGCTTCTGATTGGTGCAGGCGCCCTGGAAACAATAGCCGACAGCCACATCTGATATTCGGCTTCCGGAAAACGTTCGAAAACCAGAACACACACTTCCGGATTTTTGCCGTTTGAGAACCAAGGCGTCTGAGAACCAAGGTACAACTGTACTGGAATTGAAGTCCATTTGGCACTCTTGCATAGCAAACCCGATCCCCTGAAAGCTCGAATTCCTTGCAGTAAAGCGATGGGAAACAGCACTTTAAAGTGTGCAATAACAATGGTTTGGTGCAACAGTGTGTAACCTCCCTGCAAACATATAAGAATGAACGCTCAGTAAATAGCAGACATCGTCTGACCTCCTGCAAGCTTGGTGAAAACAGATCAGGATAAATGCTCAAAAAATTGTCATCGTGTTTTTTAAAAAATAGTCTCGCTAGGTAAGTTTTAAAACTGAATTTTCTTTTTTTAAAAAAACCCTTTTAACCAAGGAAACAGGAACTTTTTCAGCAAAACCTCCATAGAAATGAATGGGAGACGCACAAGAACATGATTTCTTTACAAAATTTATGTACAGCTTGATCGTTAAAACAAACAAACCTCAAAGCGGTTTACAACCCAAATTTCTCAAGTTTACAAAAAGAGTAAAACAATGCAATTGTTAGTAAAAACAACAAAAACATTCAAAAAGTGAATTCCAAATGCCATTAAAATTGGAATTCATTTTTATAAACAGTGTATTAGGTTAAGTTTAGGTTAACTACAATAACCATCATGTAAAGTTTAGGTTTTCCGTTTGTTTGTTTACATGGGTGTTTATTTTTTAATTATTGTTTGCACTTCCTATTTTACCTTGTGCACTTACAATTCCATACTTACTTTTCAATAAAAAAAATTTAAAAATTCAAAACTTAAAAGCAGAAATAAGCTAAAAACACATCAGCATTCCAGATATCTGAGTAGCCAAATCTAACCAAAAATGACCCCACTTCCTTGCACCTTCTCCCATTATTTTCAGTGCGCGGAAGAACTTCCCACTCAACATTTTAAAGCACAAACTATTAGGACGGCCCATTGTTAGTGGATATTAGTGACACGATAGCAGATCTCTCACAGAGGTCAGCCTTTCTTGAAATGTTAGCGCTGTGTTGTTTTCCTCGCCCCGTATTTCTCGCCTGGCACTGAGACCCAAAAAGGCCCTGCAGAAATGTTTGGAGCCTCTGGTTCGGTCTTCCAATCAAGCAGCAAAGAGCAAATTGCTTTTCCCAGAAAGCTGCCGCTTCCTTCTCGGAAACAAGCAAAACTCCCAGCAAAGCCAATTCCCCCAGGGATTCTGAATTTGCAAGGATCCGGCCGAAGGGAAGCTTTTGAAAAGTTCACCCCGGTCCCAAACAGCAGGGTCATCTCTGCAACGCTCGGAGCTGCCTTCCTCTTCACATTCCCTGGACGGCAGCCAGGACGGCTGCACTGGACCAGGGGTCAGCAAGGTTGACCTCGCCTGGGCCGGTTCACTCCAGCAGAGATCTCTCCGTGGGCTGGATTGCACACACGCCCGTGATTTCTGGCATCTGCATCTGCGCAGAAGTGATTTTTTAAAAAAAATATTTTTTATTAGAAATTTAAATCATATTGTTGTTGTTGTTTAGTCGTGTCCGACTCTTTGTGACCCCATGGACCAGAGCACGCCAGGCAGACGCGATTTCCGGCATCTGCACAGACGTGATTTCCGGTGCCGCGGAAGCGAGTCCCCGTGCTGTGCTGCACTGATTTAGCACAGCAAGCAAGGACTCACCAAGCAGGCGGCCCAGTTCGGGGGCGGCTCGTGGGCTGGTTAAAAAAACCCTGTGGGCCGCTTGTGGCCCATGGGCCTTAGGTTGCCAACCCCTGCACTGGACAAACATCAAACGCTAAGGGGGAGCTGTTATGTACTGAACTATCTACAGTTTCCCCTGTTGTGGGTGAACATATCAGTTGACACAGTGATTCTCCAAACAGCTCTTGTTTATTTATTTTTTTCAATAGATTTTTATTGAGATTTTAAAGGTTACAAAAAGAAAAAATAAGGAACATATTTAAACAGAAAAAAATACAAAGCAATACAAAAATGAGGGGGGGGGGAAACAGAAAAAAAGATGCAGATAATTAAAAAAACAAAAACAAATCAATCCTTTACATAACTTTCTTTCCTTTGCTTATTTCCTTGACCTCCTCACACCTCCCTTTTTTGTATTCTAATTCAATTAAATATTTCAGCAAATCCTTTCCATCTTTATTTCTATCCTAATGATTTATCTTAATATACTATGATTTTACGTTCTGTTCTTTCACCAATTAACAATCCATTTTTACTTAATCCTTTATATCATTTCTGCTAAAACCACATTACTTCATTCCAACATCCTTCTAACATTCCTTAATTTTACAATGTTTCTGTATATAAACTTTAAATTTCTTCCAATCTTCTTCCACCAACTCTTCTCCTTGGTCTCGGATTCTGCCAGTCATTTCCGCCAGTTCCATATAGTCCATCACCTTCATCTGCCATTCTTCCCGGGTGGCAAACAGCTCTTGTTTATTCACAGGTCAGAACAGAACTGAACTGAAGGGTTCAGCCAGCCTGCTTATATAGAGCTCCAGTACAACGTAACTGTAACAACTTTCTGTAACTATCCAATCACTGAACGTCACTTTCGATCCCTTATTTGCATATGTGGACCTGAACTATCTACAGTATTCCCCTGCCTCGCCCAGGGTGAGAACTTCAGTACATAACAGGAGCAGAGCCGCCATTTGGCTCAAAGCAGTTGCTTAGGCTCCACATAGGAGCTTCCCTTCACCGTCCCAACAAATGCACTTCTATTCTGGCTTCCTTGTCAAGGAGCCCCGCTGGAAAACAGCCAGGGGCCATCAAGCCCTAAGGTGGCCAGTCAGGTATCTCGATGGCTTGCTTGCCTTTGGGTTTCCCAGCCCCCTGCCCTCGATATTTACGTTATGAATGGTCCGTGCCATCATTTTTAAAAAACAACAACACACGCCCGGAATAAGCCACTAGATGTGTGGACTTCCCCTGGATCGGGGGACTTTTCTTCTTTAAGTTCTCAAAGTTCTTAACCGAGGTTATCACCTGAACTAGCCAGATGTTCAACTGTGAATCAATCACAGCCAGTCAACCCTTTGAAAAATAAGACTTTAGAACTGTCTTGCCCCAAAATGGCAATTAGGCATTCTGTTTTGACAACTGTAACCCTGGTTTAAGGAGGACTGTAACCCTGGTTTGAGGGGGACCGTAACCCCAATCTAAGGAGGACTGTTTTTTGTCATTTAGTCACTGTAAACCTGGCTTAAAGGTAAAGGGAGCCCTGACCATTAGGTCCAGTCGCGGACGATTCTGGGGTTGCGGTGCTCATCTCGCTTTACTGGCCGAGGGAGCCGGCGTACAGCTTCCGGGTCATGTGGCCAGCATGACTAAGCCACTTCTGGCGAACCAGAGCAGCACATGGAAACACCGTTTACCTTCCCGCCGGAGCAGTACCTATTTATCTACTTGCACTTTGTGCTTTCAAACTGCTAGGTTGGCAGGAGCAGGGACCGAACAATGGGAGCTCACCCCGCCACGGGGATTCGAACCGCCAACCTTCTGATTGGCAAGCCCAAGAGGCTCAGTGGTTTAAACCACAGCGCCACCCATGTCCCAAGCAACCCTGGCTTAGGGTGGACTGTAACCCTGGTTTATTTGGTGCCTAGCTTCTATATCTGAGTTTCTAACACTGCTTGCCTGAAGTAGCAAAGATGACACATCTCAAGCCTGCCTCAAGCTGGCTTACTCAGAGACTTTGAAAACAAGACGAAAAATGCCTTGCTATATGGGAAAAAACAAAGAACATGTAAAATTTTGCATATCAGCAATGAGATGTTCCTACACACACACAGGTAGTGTGCGGCTCAGAGTTAGTTAACTGAGGAACAGCACTGGGGGAAATCAATTCGCTCCTCTCTCCTCCCTGAAGAAGAGAGCTTTTGACATTTCTGAACTTTCCAAGCGAAGCTGAACATCATGTTTTGTTCCCAGCATGCAAGTGGATTATGGGAAGCAGGCAGCAATCTCTCCCCCCCACACACACACTCTCTGTGCGGAAACAGAACCTTTACCTCTGAAGACCTATCCAAATTTTGACGCAAATGCTGAGAAGCTTAGAAGTGAACATGGCACAATCGGCCTGCAAATATATTGCACAGCTCCAGGGAGGGAGAGTCCAGCTCAGCGTCTGCCTTGCATGCAGAAGGTATGGGTTCAATTCCCGGTGTCTCCAGGCAGGGCTGGCAAAAGCTCTTGCCTGTAACCCTGGAGAGCCACTGCCAGACAGAGTAGACAAAATGGAGTCGGCAAAAAGCAGCTCCTTCTGTTCTTGTATATTTTTAAGCAGCAGTTGTGGTTCAAGACAGAAGGAGGGCACCAGGTTGGGGAAGACTGCAGGGCAGGAAATCTAGATAGCTATGTCTAAAAAAAGGGGGGGGGAATGAATCCCTGTTTGGTCGTGGTCACAAAGAACAGTTAACGAAGTAAGCAATACAGAAGGAACCATTTTGGAGAAAAAGGGAACAGGCACATACAATCACGTTTTTATTTTAGTATTGTTAACATTTATCTACATATCGCCATCAGGGCACAGCGCTCCATGCACAATTAAAACAATAAATTCTGCCACTGCCTTTCCATAGGTCTGGATTATTATTTGGTTTCAGCACTCCATGTCTTGTGCTACTTACAGTGGTACCTCGGGTTACAGACGCTTCAGGTTACAGACTCTGCTAACCCCAGAAATAGTACCTCAGGTTAAGAACTTTGCTTCAGGATGAGAACAGAAATCATGGTCCGGAGGCGCAGCGGCAGCGGGAGGCCCCATTAGCTAAAGTGGTACCTCAGGTTAAGAACAGTTTCAGGTTAAGAACGGACTTCCAGAACGAACTAAGTACATAACCCGAGGTACCACTGTATATTCCCAGTAGTGATGTATGGAAGTGAGAGCTGGACCATAAAGAAGGCTGATCGCCGAAGAATTGATGCTTTTGAATTCTGGTGCTGGAGGAGACTCTTGAGAGTCCCATGGACTGCAAGAAGATCAAACCTCTCCATTCTGAAGGAAATCAGCCCTGAGTGCTCACTGGAAGGACAGATCCTGAAGCTGAGGCTCCAAGACTTTGGCCACCTCATGAGAAGAGAAGACTCCCTGGAAAAGACCCTGATGTTGGGAAAGATGGAGGGCACAAGGAGAAGGGGACGACAGAGGACGAGGTGGTTGGACGGTGTTCTCGAAGCTACCAGCATGAGTTTGACCAAACTGCGGGAGGCAGTGGAGGACAGGAGTGCCTGGCGTGCTCTGGTCCATGGGGTTGCGAAGAGTCGGACACGACTAAACAACTAAACAACAATAATAACCACTGTATCAACTTTAGTAACCGGTTTTTTATGTTTCTCCCATGCGTACAGCTGAAACGGATGCTTCCAGCCGATGTCACATGTAACCTGCATGATATGCTATACACGCAATGAAAGTGTTTGGGTGGGGAGTGTGGGAAATCCTGCCCCAAAGGGCATTCAATCTGCAACAACAAATATGAACGATGTGATTTTTTAAAAAGCCATGGTTTGAAATGCAATCTTCACAAGCCATTACCTTCAGGTACGCTAAAACAGCTGCACCTTATTTTGTGACCTCATCTTAACGCATCGGGAGAGGTCCCTAAGTTGTGTACTCAAGAAAACGCAAGTGAGGCATTCACGCCTCTCAACCATCCTTTCATACCACTCGTGCTTAGAGCTGAAAAGGCAACACTATTCATGCCAGCAACGTTACATGCTAAAAGTGGCCTTGCATAATTCTTTTAAGTCCCTGCAGATATGAAGCTATTGTGTCAGGACAAAAGCAGATCAGAACCATTCCCTCCACCAACGAACTCACAAGGTATGTGAAGGATTTTTCCTGGGCAAGCAGGAGCGTCTAACGTGAAGTGGTACAGCCCAGTGACCGCACCACTTGAATCTCCAGATAGTGTGATTCATTTTTTGCCTCCACATTCCACCTTTCCAAAGACCTTGGCAGACCAAGCGGTTCTCGCCTTCCTCATTTAATTCCCACGACAGCCCTGTGAGGTAGGTTAGGCTGAGAGGCAGTGACGTGCTCTGGTTATCTCCCACCTGGACTACTGCAATGCGCTCTACGTGGGGCTACCTTTGAAGGTGACTTGGAAACTGCAATTGATCCAGAATGCAGCAGCTAGACTGGTGACTGGGAGCGGCCGCCAAGACCACATAACACCTGAAAGACCTTCATTGGCACCCATCATTCTGCCCGGACATGGAGGTCCAGCTCCAAGGGCTTTCTGGTGGTTCCCTCCCTGCAAGAAGTGAGGTTACAGGGAACGAGGAAGAGGGCCTTCTCAGTGGTGGCGCCCACCCTGTGGAATGTCCTCCCATCAGATTTCAAAGAAATAAACAACTATCTGACTTTTAGAAGACGTCTGAAGGCAGCCCTGTTTAGGGAAGTTTTTAATGTTTGATGTTTTATTGTGCTTTTAATTCTGTTGAGAGCTGGCCAGAGTGGCCTTCTGGCAGTTCCCTCACTGTGAGGGTTACAGGGAAGCAGGCAGAGGGCCTTCTCGGTGGTGGCACCCTCCTAATGTCAAAAAAACCCCAAACTAACTGACTTTCAGAAGACATCTGAAGGCAGCCCTGTATAGGGAAGCTTTTTAATGTTCTATTACAGGCATAGGCAAACTCGGCTCTCCAGATCTTTTGGGACGACAACTCCCATGATCCCTAGCTAACAGGACCAGTGGTCAGGGATGATGGGAGTTGTAGTCCCAAAACATCTGGAAGGCCGAGTTTGCCTATGCCTGTTCTCTTATGTTTTTATATGTGTTGGAAGCCGCCCAGAGTGGCTGGGGCAACGCAGCCACATGGAAAGAATGTGAATAATAAAATTATGATGGTGATGATGATCATTAAGGGCGGGGGGAGAGGTCACAAATGAACCCTGAGCCACAGGTGTCATCGTTCTCGCCCCAGAGTTGGAACCACAAAAGCTTATTCCACCGATGCCTCTCTGCCTCACCTGCCCTGCCATGGTAGTTCACCACTGCCAGCCACTCTGGTTAGGCTCAGGAACTAACGAGCTTGTTAGGCACGCGTCTGAGATGCTCCATAGCTAAGGATCACTCTATTTAGTCGCCGATAATTGAGTGGTGTTTGTTTGATCTCCGTTTCGAAGATTTATGGGGTTTTTTATTTCTTTCCATGTGGCAAGAGCAGAATATTAAAGCGATTTCATCGATTTCCTTTGAACACACTGAATGGAGAAGGAAATCCAAGCCGCTCAACATTTCAGCGCAATGCTTGGGCACGTTGCAGCAGCTGGCATTGCTGGATGTGCAAAGGGTAAAAAGGAGGAGGAATGGGCATGCGAAGGCAGTAGCTCAGGGGCAGGAGGTCTCGGGTTCAAATCCTGACCCGGCAGCCTCTTCTTCTGTTCTTAGGCCCAGCTCTGCCATGGTGAACCTCCTTTCCTTGCAGCAACCCGCACTCAACAGTGCTTGAGAAAAGACTCAACATGGTGGCCCCTTTTGAGGAGGAGAAAGAGACAGCTTTTCCACAAGTGTGAGCTTACAACAGAATAGTGTTTGGCCTGAACATCATAAGGAAATAAAATGAGAATGCTAGAACAAGCCAACGGTCTACTCTGGCAGCCTGTTGTCACAGTGGCCAACGAGATACCCATTAGAGTACAGTGGTGTACTCTGGATGCGAACAGGATCCATTCCGGAGCCCCGTTTGCATCCTGATAAAATGTAAGACGCAACTGTGCATCTGCAAGTGTTCTGCCGCTTCTGCGCATGCGCATGACGTCATTTTGAGCGTCTGCGCATGCGCAAGTGGTAAAACCCGGAAGTAAAGCGCTCCATTACTTCTGGGTCGCTGGGGGACGCAACCTGAAAATGCACAACCTGAAGCACATTTGACCTGAGGTATGACTGTATCTAAGTGGCTCTCGGCCCACTATCCCTGCAGCAGTGTCTCCACACCCATCGTCCAGCCCAGACACGGACGTCCAGCTCCGAGGGTCTTCTGGTGGTTCCCTCATTGCGAGAAGCGAGGTTGCTGGGAACCAGGCAGAGGGCCTTCTTGGTGGTGGCGCCCGCCCTGTGGAACGCCCTCCCATCAGATGTCAAAGAGACAAACAACTATCTGACAGTTAGAAGACATCTGAAGGCAGCCCTGTTCAGGGAAGTTTTTAATGTGTGGCATTTTAATGTATTTTTAAATCTTTGTTGGAAGCCGCCCAGAGTGGCTGGGGAAACCCAGGCAGATGGGCAGGGTACAAATAATAAATTATTATTATTATTATTATTATTATTATTATTATTATTATTATTATTATTATCCAAGTTGTCGGCCATTGCTGCTTCCTACAGAAGTGAGTTCCAGAGTTTAACGGTGCGCTGCACAAAGGATTTTCTTTAGAGCACTGCCGCTGAGCTCGGATCCTGCCTGCAGTCTCCCCGACGTGGGTCGCCACTGCGAGAACCAGATCCCGGTGGGCTCAATCCAGCAGCCAGGCTCTCCTGAACTTCTTCTGGTTCTCGGGGTTCGCCACGCTGCTCTGCTCTGCCGGGAAACGTAGGGAACACAGCCTGCGTGGCAGCAGAATGCGCGACCTCCCTCGTCCCCCCTCATGTTTGGGAAACGCTGCTAGGGAGCTGGAAAACAAACATGGCTCGGTGGCGGAGAGATCAAGGCGAGAGTGTTTACAAAGGCCGTAAGTAATGAGAAAGAGCACTGGGCGGCCACAGCAGAGCACCATGCGTGTTGACGGCTGCGCGGCAAAGGGATGTTGGCAACGCCTAGGAGAGGCTCTCGGGCGTTCCAGTTGCAAAGCCAACACTCGGTGGGTTTAATTTTGGAGGTGCTTAATTTTTGCTGTTGATGGTATTCTATTTTTGAATTGTTATTGCCAAGCCTGATTACGAGTTAGGTGAAGGTGGTTCAGTTTTACTGTACGCTTACTGAGGTATTTTTATTTATTGTTGATGACTAAAAAGGTAAAGGTACCCCTGCCCGTACGGGCCAGTCTTGACAGACTCTGGGGTTGTGCGCCCATCTCACTTAAGAGGCCAGGGGCCAGCGCTGTCTGGAGACACTTCCGGGTCATGTGGCCAGCGTGACATCGCTGCTCTGGCCAGTGCCAGAGCCAGAGCCAGAGCCGCACACGGAAACGCCGTTTACCTTCCCGCTGGTAAGCGGTCCCTATTTATCTACTTGCACCCGGAGGTGCTTTCGAACTGCTAGGTTGGCAGGCGCTGGGACCGAGCAGCGGGAGCGCACCCCGCCGCAGGGATTCGAACCGCCGACCTTTCGATCGGCAAGTCCTAGGCGCTGAGGCTTTAACCCACAGCGCCTAGGGCTGAGCAATATCTGGTTTTCAACATTGCGATATAGCACCAGCTAAAAGTCACGGTATTTCAGACATCATGATGTATCAGTATAAAGATGGAGCTACACAGAGGCACAGCCTGGCTGCACGGTTTTTCCCATATTATGATTTTTGCACAGAACACATACACACACACATTATGATTCATGATACGTCGCCAGGACAAAAATTCTGAAACCGACATCGCAATATGGACTTTAAACCTGTTTTGCATGACATATCGCCCAGCCCCACTGATGACTACTTTTGTTATATTTTTGCAATTATGTAAATCTTTTTTCCATTGCGAGCAGCCTTGAGCCTCGTTTAACTATGGAAAGGCAACATACAAATAAATAACGATGGCAATGAAAGTGGAAGTTACCTAAACTGGTTTTCACAAAGACTTGTTTCAGATTCACCAGTTCATCACAAATCCCAGGCTCCGGGCTTGAAGCAGGTTTAGGATTTGTGAGAATAAGCTCAGACGCTACAAGAGGCAAACGTAAAGGCCTCTGATCTGCCGAAGGTTTTAGAAGCAGGAGGAGCTAGATGGGAGGAAGATCGCTGGAGACGACATTGTGTACACACACACACACACACACACACACACACACAATGCAATTCAGCACAATCTGGTCCAATTGCAAAAGAAAACTCCAAACAATCAATATGTGGACTAGACGGGCTTTTGGTTTGATCCAGCAAAGCTTTCCTTATGGTGTTAGGGTGCCAACCAAGCAGGTTGTGTACCCCAGAATCAATCCTGGGTTGCAACACTGGCACGACAGGCTACAGCCAGGGACCCCGATGATGGAAGACACAGGACCAGGCGAAAGGGAAAGCTCAATGGAATTTGCTACCATCAGTTAAGAGCAGTGGTCCCCAAGCTAAGGCCTGTGGGCCGGATAAGGCCCAAGGGACTCGTTTACCCGGCCTGCAGTGAACCCCGCCGCCCGCTCTTACCGATGCTGCGCGGCTGCCCACTTCCGAGTCAGAGGAGCACCGGAAATAGTTTGTGTGCATTCGCAAGCGTTATTTGCGCATGCGCAAGCGTTATTTGCGCATGCGCAAGCGTTATTTGCGCATGCACAAGCGTTATTTGCACATGCGCAAGCGTTATTTCCGGTGCACATCCAGGTCAGAGGAGGCCCGTGCACATGTGCACAAGCTATTTCCGGTGCTCCTCCGACCTGGAAGTGTGCCGGAAATAGCATATGGGCATGCGCTCCCCCACCCTCCGCGCGATCGGAGCTGGAGACACCAGCCCGAGGCGTGGTAAGTTTGCTGACCCCTGGTTAAGAAGAGCCGGATCAGGCCCATCAAGTCCAGCATCCTGTTTTCCCAGGAGCCCAGGGCAGAACTTCCTCCCAGAGATGCTTTGCCTCTCGCAAACATCGACATCCTCCTCTCGGAAATTGAAAACGCCCTCGTTTATTCCAGTGGAGTAGGAGAGCTGAAAATAGTAGCTGAGTAGGAGACTCTTAAAAGCCCCAGACACAAATGTTCATGGCCCTCTAGCAGATATGGTGGCTCACTGACCAGAAGTGAAGTATTTAGCGTTCACTATGGAAGAGAGGTGTGGAAAATGTTTCTGGCTGTATATCCAATACTGTACAACTAATTTTGATACTAACTATACTATACTACTGCACTGAAATGTTTAAATGGTTCTTTGATTGTCCTTGAATCTTCCCGCTACACTTGCCATCCTCCCCTGCCACACCCTTTGAGGGCCACTGCTCTAACCACTATGCCACACTGCCTCTCATATATCCAAGGTGGGGTGGGGGGAGAGAAAGGGGAGCGGCTGGGGCGTCATCTTGGTTTTAGTGTTTATATTTTGAATTGGGTTTGGTATTTCAATGTTTCCGTGAAGGCGTCCAGAGAATCTCGTCAGCCATCGACCAAGTGCCATGAAGATTAAAAACAATACCATATTGGCCCGAATATAGGCCGCACCCGAATATAAGTCGCACCTTTAAAATTCGGGGGGGGGGGAGAGAGAAAGAAAGACAATACCCAAATATAAGCCACTCCCTTAAAATTCCACAGGCACTCACACCCGTTCCGTTTTACCGTATGTCTGTTTCAGCAGCGATATCGTAAAAGAGCCAATTTTTGTAAGTTAAGCCGCACTTTAACTTTTCACGGTCGGAATTTGAGGGTGGTGGGAGAGAGGCATATATTCGGGCCAATACTCTAATCATCCATTTCTCCTCTTCCAAAGAAGAAAAACTGGAACCAATAAGACAGGCACCCCCAAACTCGGCCCTCCAGATATTTGGGGACTACAGTTCCCATCATCCCTGACCACTGGTCCTGTTAGCTAGGGATGATGGGAGTTGTAGTCCTAAAACATGGGAGTTGTAGTCCTAAAACATCTGGGGGGCCGAGTTTGGGGGTGCCTGCAATAAGGAGATAAACGAGCTGTCCCTGGAAACTGAGGATGCAGTCTCATGCACCAGGCTAGGAAGCAGCCGAGTCAGACTGGTCTGCCTAGTTCATTATTGTCTACACTGACTGACAGCCCTGTCTCTCCAGGGTTTCAGACAGGGAGCGTTTGAAAGGGAAAAAAGGAAAGGAAAGCCATTCAGCTCATGTCCTTCTCTACTTGTTGTGAACTAGGCAGGAATTAATTCTGAGCAGACATGGTGATCACTGCACTGTAAATCCATACACAAATCCATTTTTCTTTACAAATCCCAAATACGCCGTGAACTTGGCCACCGTTTTATTTCCTAGGGTTTGGGAAAAGGAGGCTCACAGTGAACCTGTCAGCAAAGGCAACCGTAATTTTAAGCGGCTCTCCTCCCTGCCACAGCCCCCGTGCCGAACAACGCACAATCTGTCACCAGCTCAGGCATTTCGCAAGGAAGAGGTGCAGCACACCAGAGGCACTTGAGAACGTGCTGGAGAAATGGCTGCATTTACACACACACACACACACGCCAGAAAGAGCCTTGCTAAACGCAAAAACCTCCGCCTGGTCCAGCACTCAGGCCCCAAACGCAGGCAGGCAGCCAGCCTGCGTCTGATAACCTGACAAGCGGCAACCCCACACTCTACGCTGCATCTCATAGAATTGGGTGGGACCCCCCAAAGGCCATCTAGTCCAACCCCCTGCAATGCAGCTGAAGAATCCCTGGGAGACGGATATCCAACCTCGGCTTAAAAACCTCCACCGCCTCCCGAGGGAGACCGTTCCACTGTCAAACAGCTCTTCGCATCAGAAAGTTCTTCCTGATGTTTAGTCGGAATCTCCTTTCTTGTAACTTGAAGTTATGGGTTCAAGTCCTGCCCTCCAGAGCAGCAGAAAAACAAGCTTGTTCCCTCTTTCAAATCAGAACCAGTGAAGGCGGTGAAGGTCCTGTGTGAGTGTCTGGAGGCGGTTGGAGGATGGATGGCGGCTAACAGATTGAGATTGAATCCTGACAAGACAGAAGTACTGTTTTGGGGGGACAGGGGGTGGGCTGGTGTGGAGGACTCCCTGGTCCTGAATGGGGTAACTGTGCCCCTGAAGGACCAGGTGCGCAGCCTGGGAGTCATTTTGGACTCATAGCTGTCCATGGAGGCACAGGTTAAATCCGTGTCCAGGGCAGCTGTGTACCAGCTCCATCTGGTACGCAGGCTGAGACCCTACCTCCCTGCGGACTGTCTCGCCAGAGTGGTGCATGCTCTGGTTATCTCCCGCTTGGATTACTGCAATGCACTCTACGTGGGGCTACCTTTGAAGGTGACCCGGAAACTACAACTAATCCAGAACGCAGCAGCCAGACTGATGACAGGGAGCGGCCGCCGAGACCATATAACACCGGTCTTGAAAGACCTACATTGGCTCCCAGTACGTTTCCGAGCACAATTCAAAGTGTTGGTGCTGACCTTTAAAGCCCTAAATGGCCTCGGTCCAGTATATCTGAAGGAGCGTCTCCACCCCCATCGTTCTGCCCAGACACTGAGGTCCAGCTCCGAGGGCCTTCTGGCGGTTCCCTCACTGCGAGAGGCCAAGTTGCAGGGAACCAGGCAGAGGGCCTTCTCGGTGGTGGCGCCCGCCCTGTGGAATGCCCTCCCATCGGATGTCAAGGCGATGGACAACTACCTGACATTCAGAAAACATCTGAAGGCAGCCCTGTTCAGGGAAGTTTTTAATATGTGACATTTTAGTGTATTTTTCATCTCTGTTGGAAGCCGCCCAGAGTGGCTGGGGAAACCCAGCCAGATGGGCAGGGTACAAATAATAAATTATTATTATTATTATTATTATTATTATTATTATTATTATAGTCGGAATCTCCTTTCTTGTAACTTGAAGTTATGGGTTCGAGTCCTGCCCTCCAGAGCAGCAGAAAAACAAGCTTGTTCCCTCTTCCATGTGACAGCCCGTGAGATATTTGAAGATGGCTCTCCTATCTCCTCTCGGTCTCCTCTTTTCCAGGCTAAACATACCCAGCTCCTTCAACCGTTCCTCATCAGGCTTGGTTTCCAGACCCTTGATCACCTTGGTTGCCCTCCTCTGCCCACATTCCTTCTTAAACTGAGGTCCCCAGAACTGGTCACGGGACTCCAGGTGGGGTCTGACCGGGGGAGAATAGAGTAGAACTACTACTTCCCTTGACCTCCCCTGCCCCCAACTCCCAGTGGTATACTACCCCTGAACATGGAGGTTCTGTTTTACTATCATGCCCCAGGTCCACAAAAATAAAAACGTAAATGATTCAGAGGGATATAAAAGCCATCAGCCTTCAACCTGCCTCAGCCTGTTGAGCCAATGCAGCCCCAATTAGTTGCAACGTCATTTCGCCCCTTGCTGGGAAATAACTGGCAGCCAACAAGACATGGAAGGATTCTGGGAGAGACCTTAATATCACCAGCAGGTCGTGGGCAATTTTATATATATAGATATATTATTATCTTTTCTACAGAAAATCAGGAGAAGACTCTTGAGAGTCCCATGGACTGCAAGAAGACCAAACGCATCCATTCTGAAGGAAATCAGCCCTGAGTGCTCACTGGAAGGACAGATCCTGAAGCTGAGGCTCCAAGATTTTAGCCACCTCATGAGAAGAGAAGACTCTCTGGAAAAGACCCTGATGTTGGGAAAGATGGAGGGCGCAAGGAGAAGGGGACGACAGAGGACAAGATGGTGGGACAGTGTTCTCGAAGCTACCAGCATGAGTTTGACCAAACTGTGGGAGGCAGTGGAAGACAGGAGTGCCTGGCGTGCTCTGGTCCAGGGGGTCATGAAGAGTCGGACACGACTAAACAACAACAACAGAAAATCTGAATCCCGGTTAAAGGAATAAAGGCTGGAATCTGTGCCAATGATGTTGTGTGGCTGCTGTGAAAAACACATGAGCAGCATCTATCCCGCCACAGACTCCTGACCTCATGGCAGACAAGCCACAGCCCAACCGTAGAGCAAGCCAAAGGGGGCAGGTTTGATCTCTAGGTAGGGCTGAGGAAGCTCAGGAGAGTCATTGCTGCCAGTCAGTGCTGGCAATACTAAGCTAGGCAGGACAGGGGTCTGACTCAACAGAAGGCAGCTACTTCCTATGTTCCGAATACCAGCCTGGACGCCCCATCCAACCTTCTTTTCTGGCTCTCTCGAGAATTGGCGTTGTTGTTGTTATTTAAATTTGCATAAAAGCAGGAATCCCCCCACCTCTTTGGTGCTAGTCATGCGAGGCTGCAAAGCAGCTACACACTCACTCAGGAAGAACCTACACCAAAACCAGCGCGATTTACTTCGCAACGCACCTGCAGAGCTGTTCGTATTTTCCAGGTACCCTTTTACATCAGTCCCGAGCTGTCCCCAACGCCCCCCGCCCGCTTTTCAAGCCGACGCCACCCGCGCCACCTCTTCACACGTTACGTTTTGCGCGCGTGTATCAAGTGCGAACGCAGCAAAACACGTGCCGCACACACTGCATCAACGTGACCGGAGCCGTCGTGCAGCCTCCGGGTGGGAAGACACCGCGGCTTGCTGCTGCTGGGTCCACGTCGCCCATACCGGGGCGCAAACGCTCGTCAGAACGCGCCCGACGCGCGTCCCGAGCGCGGCTGCTCCGCAGTCCCGCTCCGGACCCGCATTTCCCTCCACCCAAGAAAGACCCCCAGCCAGCCAGCCAACCTCCCTCTCGGCGGAGCGCGGCGCACTCACCGGGTGCCTTTGTCGCCCATGGCCTCCGCTGGCGTCTCTGTTGCCGGGCGCGGAGAAAGCGAGAGACGGGGGCGCGCTCCTCGGTCGTCTGTCGGCGGGCGATGGGGCTCGGCTTCTCCCGGCCTGCGCAGCCCGGGCAGGAGGGCAGGGACGGAGCTCCGCCCGGCGGCGGCGGATGCTGCGCGTCGGGAGCCACCAGCTGCAGCCAGAGCGCAGCGCAGCCACGGAGCGAGAGGAGAGGAAGCGGCGCCCGCCTCGCAGCAGGAGTCCGCGCGGGGGCGGAGAGGGAGCTGCCCGCTTAGAGACGCCCTGACATGCCTCCCCCGCGCCGCCGCCGCTTAGAGACCGGCCGCTCGCGAGCAGCAGGAGGAGGAGGCGCCGCTAAACAGCAGCCCAGGCGCGCGCGCCCCGGATTCCCCTCCTCCGCGCGCGCGTCACGAGCGGCAGACAAACAAAAAAAAACCCCAATCCCAAGGATGGCTCGCCTCCGCCCTGCCCGCCTGATCTCGACACGCGGCACGCCTTCGGGACGTGTTCACACGATGCCCCGGCGAGGAAAGGAGCGCGCGCGGGGTCAGGGCGCGTGGAGCGAGGCTGGCGGGAAGGCTGGCAGGCTGGAAGGAAGATGGGGCGGGTGGGGAGATGCGTAGGATTGTAGAGCTGGGAGGGACCCGAGAGAGGAGGGTTGCCAACTTGGTACTGGCAAAATCAAGGACTGGGAGGGGCGATATTTTTTTTCCCTTTGGTGCTGAAGTGACTTCAAAGCAATCCATTACAGTCTATTGCAGCCTGACCCTCTGGAATTTGTCACACACAGGAATGTGTGAATCTGTCTGTGCTTGGCAACCCAGAGTTTAAATACATGGCCTTTGCACACCCTCTCAAACACATGCATTTGGAGAGGACCCCTGTCCTGGGGGAGAGGGGGACCTGAAATAAAGGAGAAAACTCTATCAATACAGGACATGGCATTTGACATTTGAAATATGGGACTATCCTGTATTATAAATTACAGGTGACAATCCTCCCGGACGGTCATCTAATTCCAACCGGCTGCAATGCAGGGATCTTTCGCCCATGGTGGGGCTTGAACCCACGACCCTAGAGTAAGAGACTCGGCCGCTAATGGTTGGCATCTGCCTGTTCATGCCTCAAGAGGTGCCTGCTGCTGCCCTTCTGATATTGTCTGAAATCCAGACACCTGGGCAGGAACTTCTGTGAGAAACGCTCTCATTCTGTCAATAAAGCTTTCTTGTTTTTGCACTTTCACTGAAACCAAGCAATGAGGATGGGATGGAAGACCCTGAAGGAACACAGGGCAGGCCAGACGCCAGCCCTTTCGCAAGCGCAAAGGCCCACCCCAAAGTGCGTAACTCAAGCCAGTGAGCCCAGCTGCAAATAACATGTTGTGGGGGTTTGAGAGAGTGCATGTGAATATGCAGGGTGGGAACAAAGAATGCAGCCATACCTCCACTCTGGAAACTCCCGGCCCATTGTTATTAAGGCAGGTCCCTTCACCATATTGTTTTTGGCACCTGCTAAGAATATTTTCTGTTCAGGCTACCTTACCCAGGCATGGAATGTTGACATGTATTTTATTTTTTAAGCTGCCAGTTTTGATGATTAAGCAGTATCTAAACCCGATTAAATAAAATGAATAGGAAACTGCGGTATGAGATCATTGGCCCATTCAGCTCAGCAAAGCCTGCACTGACTGGTTCTCCCAGCCCTTCTTGAAGATGCAGGATTTGAACCCAAAACCTTCTGCATGCAAAGCAGATGCAAATATTGGAATTACACACTCAGAATTCTAAACCCTCCCAGAAGCTGCTGGTTTGGGGCAGGCAATATGATTACTGTTTAGCAATATATCAGGGGGTGGGGGAGCTTTTTCATCCCCCCAAGGGCTGCATTCCTTAATGGGCGGCCTTGTGGGGGCCAGAGGTGGGCGGGGCCAGAGCTAAAAGAGGGTGGAGCAAGGGATCTGACTCCTTGTCTTTGCACAGCAGGCTACATTCCAGCCAAATGATGTATTGCATTTGTTTGCAAAAAATATGTTCATTAGGCAAAACTGCAGACAGAAACCTGTATATTAAGAGAAAAAACACACGTTTGGGTTATTCTTTTTTTTAATTGCAAACTGATCCAGAAATGTGAACTATGGAAAAATGAGAAATGGGGAGAAAACCGGAATTGACCAGTTCAAGCTGGCAGGAAATGCAGTGTTTGGATGCTTGAGTCAGAGGCTTTGCCCATCTAACCCAGCCTTGCACGCTCTGGCTGGCAGCAGCCCCAAAGCCTTGGGCAAGCGCTCTTTCTTTGCCCTACTGCCCAAGATCCATTTTTTATTTAGAGATGATGGGACTTGACATGGGGCCTTCTGCACTCGAAGCATGTGTTCTGCGTAGACACGGGCCTAGGATCTTGTGGTCTCTCATGGAGGGAATCAGGCCAAGACTGCCTTTCTTGATGGAGGCAGCTCTCTCAGGCATGCAGCAGAGACGCCATGTGCTTTGAACAGAGATGCCGGGACCTTCTACCAGCTTCTAGTTGCAGCTCTGTTGACCAGCCTAGTTCTGTTCCATGCCAATTCTCATGTGCTCAGTGTTTATTCTGTCCAATTTGCTGTGGATTTTACACACAGAGAAAAAGAGCTACATGCTTTCTCAGCACCCCTCCTTTAAAAAGCATCCCATATACATTTTTTTCATTTTTTTAAAAAATGAAAACTGCATTTCAAAATTTTGAAAAATGTGTAGTCTGTTACAGTACTCTGCAGTTTGTCTGCAGTTACCTTCCCTAAGGACAAAGTGCTCCATCATCTGTTGCTCCATCTCCCATCATCCAGTATAAAAGCCATCCGATTGCTCTCCGACTCTCACAGGCTTCTCTCCCCTGTCTTGTGGCAGGGAGTTCCAAAGGCATCGGTTCCTTCAAGGAGTGTTTTCCCCAAGCATCGGAGCCTGGGATTGTCCCAGGTGGCCCGAGAAATGAATCAATGGTTCTCAGCCAGCTGGGAAGCTGGACGTCAGAACTGCCTCGGGGGACTGGACCTGGGTTCACCTGGCATGCCATTCCTGAAGCCACTAGGCACACAAGGGGGAAAGGGCTGCTTAATCACAGAATTGCAGGGTAGGAAGGGACCACTAAAGGTCATCGAGCCCAACCTCTGCATCTGACTGGCTGGAACAGCTGCCTATAGTGGAAGGGAAGACTCACAAGGCAGGTGTGGCTATTCTCAGACGCTTACAGCTGCTTTTGGCTTGCTGGCTCCGATCTTGAACTGTATCCTGTTTCCAAAAGTGGCTGTTCGGATGCAAAGCAGGAGGTTGGTCATCTTCTTCACTTCCTTGTCCTCAGCACCTACAATTCAGAGGTAGACTGCCTCTGGGGAAGGATGTTTGTTTGCTTGTTTTATTGCTAACCATAGAATCATAGAATCATAGAGCTGGAAGAGACCACAAGGGCCATCGAGTCCAACCCCCTGCCAAGCAGGAAACACCATCAGAGCACTCCTGACATATGGTTGTCAAGCCTCTGCTTAAAGACCTCCAAAGAAGGAGACTCCACCACACTCCTTGGCAGGAAATTCCACTGCCAAACAGCTCTTACTGTCAGGAAGTTCTTCCTAATGTTTAGGTGGAATCTTCTTTCTTGTAGTTTGGAACCATTGCTCTGTGTCCGCTTCTCTGGAGCAGCAGAAAACAACCTTTCTCCCTCCTCTATGTGACATCCTTTTATATATTTGAACATGGCTATCATATCACCCCTTAACCTCCTCTTCTCCAGGCTAAACATGCCCAGCTCCCTTAGCCGTTCCTCATAAGGCATCGTTTCCAGGCCTTTGACCATTTTGGTTGCCATATTTATTTCCTGCCCGGCAACAAAGTTCTCCTGGCAGTTTGCAATAAACTTTTAAGTACAGTGGTACCTTGGTTCTCAAACACCTTGGAACTCAAACAACTTAGAACCCAAACACTGCAAACCCAGAAGTAAGTGTTCCGGTTTGCAAACATTTTTCAGAAGCCGAATGTGCTCCCATTTTGAGTGTTACGCTTCTGATTTGAGTGTTACGATGAGGTCTGTCTGTTTTTGGTATTTATTTTGCGTTTTTGTTTCTGCAGCTTTTTTGTTTTGTTTCTGTGACTGTTCAGCTACTGAATGATTGATAGTGTTACTGCAGTACGTTGTTGATCGCTTTCATGTTATGGATCAATGGTCTCTAGATAGTAAAATCCACTTTAAATTGCTGCTTTAGGGGTTGTTTTTAAAAGTCTGGAACGGCTTAATCCATTTTGCATTATTTTCTATGGGGAAGCGCGCCTTGGTTTTGGAACGCTTTGGTTTTGGAATGGACTTCCAGAACGGGTTAAGTTTGAGAACCAAGGTACCACTGTATAGCTATTATTTCCAGCAATGATTAGGTTCCACCAATTGCTCTCAAATTTGTCCAGCTCTCTTGCAAAGCCGTCTCAGCTACCAAAAGTCTGCAGGCAAAAGCTGGGAAGTGCCTTGCCTTTTGCAGACCCTCCGTGATGGCTGGAGTCTCTTCTCTCGGACCTGAAGGCGCTGTGTGCCAGGCCCACCTTTTCCTTTCCTGTCCTGTCCTGGCTGCTTGGAGACAGAAGTCTGTGCTTACTTGAACATGGGGAGCCAGCCCACAGACTTGTGACGTCCCTGGACATTCTCTTGAGCCCAGAGACCAGCAGCAACAGACACAGGTAGCCTCAGAGGGAGACAGGAGCCTGATATTGTCCTCATCTCCACGTGGCCACAGGGTGAGAGCTCAGCTCCAGAGGACCACCTTCCTGCCTCGGTCCACACTCCCAATGTAGGCTCCAGAGGGGCTCCAGGCCACAGCGTTCACAGGTGAGCTGGAGGCACAAGGAAGGAAAACAGAGAGGCACCATGATGACAGATCACACCCACTCCTTACACCATATTAAGAGGGTGCTACATTATTAGGTGGTGCTGTGGGTTAAACCACAGAGCCTAGGGCTTGCCAATCAGAAGGTCAGCGGTTTGAATCCCCGCGACGGGGTGAGATCCCATTGCTCGGCCCCAGCTCCTGCCAACCTAGCAGTTCCAAAGCACATCAAAAGTGCAAGTAGATAAATAGGTACCACTCCGGCAGGAAGGTAAACGGCGTTTCTGTGCGCTGCTCTGGTTTGCCAGAAGCAGCTTAGTCATGCTGGCCACATGACCCGGAAGCTGTACGCTGGCTCCCTTGGCCAATAAAGCGAGATGAGCGCGGCAACCCCAGAGTTGGCCACGACTGGACCTAATGGTCAGGAGTCCCTTTACCTTTACAATTGTTATCATTAAATAATAATAATAATAATAATAATAATAATAATAATAACAACATTAATATGCCACCCTATACCACAAATGTCCACAAATCCTAGGCAAAAAAAAGGTAAAGGACCCCTGGACGGTTAAGTCCAGTCAAAGGTGACTATGGGGTTGTGGCGCTCATCTCGCTTTCAGGCCAAGGGAGCTGGTGTTTGTCCACAGACAGCTTTCCAGGTCATGTGGCCAGTAGGATTAAACCGCTTCTGGTGCAACGGAACACCGTGACGGAAACCAGAGTGCACAGAAATGCCGTTTACCTTCCTGCCAGAGCGGTACCTACTTATCTACTAGCACTGGTGTGCTTTCAAACTGCTAAGTTGGCAGGAGCTGGGACAGAGCAATGGGAGCTCACCCCGTTTTGGGGATTCGAACCGCCGACCTTCCAATCAGCAAGCCCAAGTGGCTCAGTGGTTTAGACCACAGCGCCTGGGGGTCTCAGGGCTGTTCGCAGAATAAAATCAAGATCTAAAACCACAAAATACATAGTAAAAATAAAACAACAACCCAATAGCCCCCCACCCAAAAACCCCAGCATATTTTAACAGGGCACGGGATGTCAATAAGATCAACCAAAAGCCTGGTTAAAAAGGAACATTTTTGCCTGGCGCCTGAAGGTGTATAATGAAGGCGCCAGGCGAACTTCCCTGGGGAGACCATTCCAACTGGCGGAACGTGCACTGCTACAGGCGCTGCAAAACACCTGTTCCGCCATGTGCCTGTGGAACTCCCTGCCTCTTGATGTCAGGCAGGCGCATTCGCTGTACTTATTACAGTGCCCACTAATAACATTCTTGTTTAGACAAACCTACCTGGATGTTTAGAAAGTCGACGTGTGCTTTAATTTTTTTAGCCGATGGTTATTTCCATTTGTGAAAGTTTTGCATTATCTCGCTGTTCGTTTTTCTTATTGATAACTTTATTGCTTTTGCTTTGAGGCTGTTTTTATAGTTAAGCTGTCATGCTTCCCTCTAGGATGGCTAAGTGGGGCCAGGCTGCAGCTGTGCGCAGTGCCAGGACAGGAAAGAGATTTGGTAGAGGACAGTGGCCTTCGATGCCCACTGAGGGGGCCTCGTGCACTGAAGGCAGGCTGGTTGAAATTGCAGAAGTCAAATCATGCAAGTCGCATCATCCAAGCAAAGCAGAGACCTTCAAAGCTCTTTAAGCACCAGGTAACCCCAACAGATAGCTCAGCTGGTTAGAGCATGGTACTGATAATACCAAGGTTGCAGGTTTGATCCCCGTATGGGACAGCTGAATATTCCTGCATTGCAGGGGGTAGAACTAGATGAATCTCAGATGATCCCTTCCAACTTTGTGATTCTGTGACCTTTTAAGCTCTTTGCCTTGCTTGGATAATTTGACTTGCACAAGTTCAACCAGCCTGCCTTCAAGAGCACACACAGTTAAAGTTAAATGCACATAAGTGGAGACTGTAGTGTACTTTCAGTAGACAACACAGTTCTGTACTCTTGTTAAAGCTAAGTGTGTTGGGGGGATGAGAGAAAAGGGAGAGGCTCTTTTTAAAAAAATAATCCAGATTTTGGTGTACTCCAACCCCTAGAAGGTTCTCACCTGTGTACTCCAGGCAGGCTGGTCTCTAGCTTCCCCGTCTCCATGTTCCACAGGTACAGAGTGCCGTCTGCGGAGCCAACCAGGGCATAGCTTTTATCGGGGCTGGAGAAAGAGGGAAGGAAAGCCTGTCCATCAGTGGGATGAAGGAGAAGAGGGATACCTGGTTCCAGGGCCAGATTTAGGTTTGATGAGGCCCTAAGCTACCAAAGGTAATGGGGCCCTTATATATGTCCAGCTGTCCTTTGTCAATAACAAATTGTCACTGTTTTTTGTGTTGAATATATGCTATATGGTATTAGATACCCTAATGGGTATCTAAAGCCATTTGCACATGTTGCCATGCAGCCAGTCCATGCAGAATGTTAAAGTAAAGGTATAGGGTCCAGTTGTGACCGACTCTGGGGTTGTGGCACTCATCTTGCTTTACTGGCCAAGGGAGCCAGCATACAGCTTCCGGGTCATGTGGCCAGCATGACTAAGCCGCTTCTGGCGAACCAGAGCAGCGCACAGAAATGCCGTTTACCTTCCCGCCGGAGCAGTACCTATTGATCTACTTGCACTTTGACGTGCTTTCGAACTGCTAGGTTGGCAGGAGCAGGGACCGAGCAACAGGAGCTCACCCCGTCGCAGGGATTCGAACCACCGACCTTCTGATCAGCAAGCCCTAGGCTCTGTGGTTTAACCCACAGTGCCACCCGTGTCCCTTTATATATAGAAAGGAGCAAACCAGTGATACTTTAGGGAGCAGCCTAGCAGGCGGGGCCCATGACTTGCATCATAGGAGCCTACACAATGCAAAACACTGTTGCTGTATGTAGGTTTTATTTTATTTGTTTTTTATCTTATATTTTGGAAATTAACATCCAGGTGTTTTTTTCCTTTAAATTTTTGGGGGGCCCCCAAGAGAGTGGGGCCCTAAGCTATAGCTTGTTTGGCTTATACGTAAATCCAGCACTGGTTGTAGTGAAAATCATCTGAAAGTTACCAGGCTGGCTGGGGTAAGCTCGATGATCTCCTTACCTGTTTACTCCAAAGCGCCAGAGACTCACCTGAATACTGCTTTGGTCCCATCGGAACCGCACTTGAATCCCTCAGCCCTATGGAAACAAAAAGGTGGTCGTGAACCCTTGCCAACTCCGTGCAAACAGAAAGTGAGACATCTCATCCAGGTTCACATGTTTCAACGACTTACATACTGGTCAGATTTTCCTGTGATACCCGATAACCAAAGGATCTTAAAAATCCATCCCTGTTAGGAACAGAAATGAGAAACCTGCCTGTGGGTTTGGTTCGGAAACAGGCCGAGCTCTTTCCTCAAACCAAGGAGAAGCCAGAAATTCTTTTCCGGCTTCAACTGCAATCTGAGCTAAAGAATATTTTGGGTGCTTCTAGCCTCTTCTTTGAAGGCAACAGGCAATTACGCTGATAGCTGAGTCCTGGTTGGAAAATATCTTGCCAGCAACTTTAATTCTCAACCTGAGAGGTCCATGTTCAGTTTTGAGTTGGGGTGAAATGAACGACGCGTTGTTTTGGCAGAGGAACGTGCTGAACTCACATCTACAGATACAGAGATGGGGAGGGGGTTGCAAGGAAGGGGAGTGGGTGTGAAGATCAACTCTCCTCCAAGCCTGATGGTTCTCTGAAAATGGTCTCCCTTCTTCCATGGGCACAATCAGGATCATGCAGGGCTGGAACTTCCTGGTACCCTCATGTTGTGCAGTTCTGCCATTAAATTTGGAGAGGACTCTCGTTTTTGAGCCAGTTCCTGCGGTCATACTCAAATCTGATGGTGCTATTATCTGAGTCTCACATCCTGCCAAGCAGCTGGTCTGAAGGAGTCACAAAAGGTCCTTCTCAGTGGTGGCGCCCACTCTGTGGTACGCCCTCCCATCAGATGTCAAAGAAAGAAACAACTATCTGACGTTTAGAAGACATCTGAAGGCAGCCCTGTTTAGGGAAGCTTTTAATGACTGATGTTTTAATGTATTTTTAATCTTTTGTTAGAAGCCACCTAGAATGGCTGGATGGCATATAAATAATAATAATTATTATTATTATTATTATTATTATTATTATTATTATTATTATTTTATCCGTGGCACTTACCTGCATGCAAGATTCCCGCCTGTGCAAGCAAGCCATGTTGTGAATGCACACCTGAAACCTACATGATCCTGAACGTCTTACAGAAGGCCTGATCCTGCACAGATTCAGCTCTGGCATCCCAACACTGGTAAATGTATGGATGCATCCCTTGTCACATTCCACCTCAAAACAGGCCTATGTAGGTGGGTCACAATGTTCCCATTTTACAGATGGGAACTGAGGCTGGAATCAAGGTGATGGGCAGCTGGCAAAGTTGAGCCTAATGGGCTCTGTACTGGAAGAGGTGAATATCACCCGTGTCAAAGCAATGATTCTTCAACATCAACTTCGTTGGGCTGGTCATGTTGTGCGGATGCCTGACGATCGTCTTCCAAAGCAACTACTCTATTCCGAACTTGAAAATGGAAAGCGTAATGCTGGTGGTCAACAAAAGAGGTTTAAAGACTCTCTCAAGGCAAATCTTTAAAAATGTAGTATAAAGGTAAAGGTACCCCTGCCCGTACGGGCCAGTCTTGACAGACTCTGGGGTTGTGCGCCCATCTCACTCAAGAGGCCAGGGGCCAGCGCTGTCCGGAGACACTTCCGGGTCACGTGGCCAGCGTGACATCGCTGCTCTGGCCAGAGCCAGAGCCAGAGCCAGAGCCGCACACGGAAACGCCGTTTACCTTCCCGCTGGTAAGCGGTCCCTATTTATCTACTTGCACCCGGAGGTGCTTTCGAACTGCTAGGTTGGCAGGCGCTGGGACCGAGCAGCGGGAGCGCACCCCGCCGCAGGGATTCGAACCGCTGACCTTTCGATCGGCAAGCCCTAGGCGCTGAGGCTTTAACCCACAGCGCCACCTGCGTCCCAAATGTATAAAATGTATAAAAATGTAGTATAAACACCAACAATTGGGAAACACTGGCCTGTGAGCGCTCCAGTTGGAGAACAGCCTTTCCCAAAGGTGTCATGGGCTTTGAAGACACTCAAACTCAGGACGCAAGGGAGAAACGTGCTAAGAGGAAGGCACACTTGGCAAATCCACACCGTGATCAACTCCCGCCCGGGAACCAATGTCCCCACTGTGGAAGGACGTGTGGGTCCAGAACTGGCCTCCACAGTCACTTACGGACTCACTGTTAAAACCCTGTTTATGGAAGACAATCTTACTCGGCTACGAGGGATCGCCAAAGAGAGAGAACCCTGCCATGTCCAAGCCTGAAACTTCCTGGTACCCTCATGTTGTGCAGTTCTGCCATTAAATTTGGAGAGGACTCTCGGTTTTGAGCCAGTTCCTGTGGTCATACTCAAATCTGATGGTGCTATTATCTGAGTCTCACATCCTGCCAAGCAGCTGGTCTGAAGGAGTCACAAAAGGTCCTTCTCAGTGGTGGCGCCCACTCTGTGGTACGCCCTCCCATCAGATGTCAAAGATTTGCCTTGAGAGAGTCTCCTATGGATTTGGCTGAGTGCTGCCCAGGTGCCCGCCATGCCCCCCCCCCCCCCGGTCCCTGGCTCCTCACCTGAAGACCTGCCGGATGTTGTGCATTCGAAGGTCGATGACTTTGAGGGCGTTGTCCCTGGAGCAGCACAGCAGGTGCATCTGATCGGGACTGATGCTCAAGGAGGTCACCTTGCCTTCCACAGGGATCACCTGTGTGCAGCGGGGATCTCTGGAGGAAGAAAATGGCAGGGCGCATTGTGGAGTTACCATGTCGTCATTAAACATCTTGCTGAAATATGAGAGCCCCATCTGGAGTGGCATTCAGCTGGTTTCCAGAGGTGTCCCTGTTGGTGCAATTACTCTGGACCAAAGACTCCTGTTTAAATTGCTGTGTTGTTTTTCATAGGGTCATTTTATTGCATATTTTAAATTACAGATGCTTATATTTTAATGTTTTCATGGAATTTCTCCTATCTGTGCATATTTTAATTGCAGGTTTTTACTTTAACGTTTGCAGAACAGTTTTTTAATAAACCGCTTAAACACCTATTTTGGCATTAAGTGGTGTCTAAATGAATTAATTAATTCAGGAATGATGCATAATAATGATTTAAAAACAAGAACAACACCAGGCAGTTTATTTAACACTGAGGATTACATACTACCAACATATTAATAGCCAGACAGCTGCAAGCAATTAGTGAACTTGATTTGCATGTAATTAACATAATTTGCATATGGGTAGGCAGCCATGTTGGTCTGCTGTAGTCAAAACAAAATAAAAAAACGTTTCTTCCAGTAGCACCTTAGAGACCAACTAAGTTTGTTTTTGGTATGAGCTTTCGTATGCATGCACACTTCTTCAGATGATTTGCATAGTAATTCTGGGCATCCTAAAGCTGGTAGACATGAGGAATGTGCTTTCTTCCCATGACATTCCAGCGCTCTGGGTTTTGCGCTGAGACATGTTGGAGGATTTTTGTGGCACCATTCAGGGAACAAAAACTACCACAGAGATATCCACATCTTCAAAGGTAGAGAGTCCATAGCTTGGCTTTTGGAAAACAGGGGATCTGCAGTACTCAGCTAATTGGGAGTCACTGAATTAAGAGTCTCCAGGAAGGATATCCCTTTGCGGCAATGGAAGAGGCAGGGCTGGTAGCTGGGCTGATGAAATGCAGACCCCTAGCATCTCCCTGAGGCAGTGAGAGATTTTACTTTCTTGAGCTCCATGTTCACTGCAGATGGTGACAGCAGTCACAAAATTAAGAGACGCCTGCTTCTTGGGAGAAAAGCAATGACAAACCTAGACAGCATCATAAAAAGCAGAGACATCACCTTGCCAACAAAGGTCCGTATAGTTAAAGCTATGGTTTTCCCAGTAGTGATGTATGGAAGTGAGAGCTGGACCATAAAGAAGGCTGATCGCCGAAGAATTGATGCTTTTGAATTCTGGTGCTGGAGGAGACTTTTGAGAGTCCCATGGACTGCAAGAAGATCAAACCTCTCCATTCTGAAGGAAATCAGCCCTGAGTGCTCACTGGAAGGACAGATCCTGAAGCTGAGGCTCCAAGACTTTGGCCACCTCATGAGAAGAGAAGACTCCCTGGAAAAGACCCTGATGTTGGGAAAGATGAGGGCACAAGGAGAAGGGGACGACAGAGGACGAGATGGTTGGACAGTGTTCTCGAAGCTACCAGCATGGGTTTGACCAAACTGTGGGAGGCAGTGGAAGACAGGAGTGCCTGGCGTGCTCTGGTCCAGGGGGGCACGAAGAGTCGGACATGACTAAACAACTACAACAACAAACTTAACCTAATACACTGTTTATAAAAATGAATTCCAATTTTAATGGCATTTGGAATTCACTTTTTGAATGTTTTGATTGTTTTTACTAACAGTTGCATTGTTTTACTCTTTTTGTTAACCTGACAAATTTGGGTTGTAAACCGCTTTGAGGTTTGTTTGTTTTTACGATCAAGCTGTATATCAATTTTGTAAAGAAATCATGTTCTTGTGCACCTCCCATTCATTTCTATGGAGCTTTTGCTGAAAAAGTTCCTGTATCCTTGGTTAAAAGGTTTTTTAAACGACTAAACAGCAAAAGCATCTCCCTGGCTCAAAGGCCGTCACACACAGACCTTTTCTTTTCAGGTAAAGATCTCTCTCCTCTGTGAGAATGGCACTCTGAGCTCATAGGGATGCAGGCAAAACAGCAGGACATCCATTTGCACCCCGACCTTCCTGATTCACAGAAGAAGAACTCAGTAACAAAGGAGAGGCGGTTGGGGGGGTCACACGCAGTACAGGCCCGTCAAAGGACAGCAGCTATAAATAGGGAAGGTGAGGCACGGAAATAGCAGCAGCAGTAACAGCAACCTGTTGCTTGTCTGTTAAGAGGCTGGTGGGGAAGGGAAGAGATTTTGCGGCCCTCAGAGACTTGTAGAGTTGGAAGGGTGCCCCAGCGGTCATCTAGTCCAACCCCCTGCAGTACAGGGATTCCAAGTTAGAGGGAATTGCTTAGGGAGGTTCGTTGAGGGGTCAGGTTTTAATTTCAGAGGTCTTAAGCAGTGATTTATGAGAGGAAAATGGAGGAAGGAGGGTCTTCAGCTCTAAGGCTCATTTCAAGGCAAGTTTTTTGCTCTATAATCAACCTTCAGTACTTGTTTTTATCCCTCTCTTCTGTTGTACAGTCATACCTCGGGTTAAAGTTGCTTCAGGTTGAGTGTTTTCGGGTTGTGCTCCGCGGCGACCCGGGAGTAACGGAACACGTAACTTCCGGGTTTTGCTGCTCGCACATGCGCAGACGCTCAAAATGATGTAACGCGCATGCGCAGAAGCGGCGAATCGCGACCCGCGAACGCGCAGACGCGGGTTGCGTTCGCTTCAGGATGCGAACGGGGCACCGGAACGGATCCCGTTCGCATCCAGAGGTACCAGTGTACTTTTAAACTTTTTTTTAATGCTTCCTCTAGCGCTGCTTCTTGTTTTTTTAATATTGTTTTATCTCGCAATTTTACTGCTCCAACTCCCCCATATTGTGAGGCTGCAAGAAGCTTGGCTGGCCTGGGTTGCGCACCTTGCCAGGCACTGCCAAACGAAAGGTTGTGTCAAACTTTATTAGAGACAAGCTATAAATTAAGGAAGAGAAACACCCTAATCGTCAGAGTTGCCAGCGAGCCCAAGTGGCAGCTACAGTGAACCCCCCAAGGGTTTTTTTCTGCTGGATGGCACTGACTCTGGCCCTGTAAATTCAAGGCCAATGTATTTGGAGATAATGGACTTCAGCAAACCGTCGATAACCAACTATATTTACTATGGTACGTACTAGAAAGATCTGTAAAGATCTGGGAATCATGCCAGTCCCGTTAATCAGTTCCCCAGAAGGAGAAAGAGTAAAATTACTCATTATTTTCTTCAAAAGGAAGAGAGAAAGAGGAACCTGAACAGGTTAATCTTAGATGAGGTTATTCCTCCGCCTCCCACTGTGCTGGATTGGTCAACTCAGCTTAAAGAGCTCCACATGATCCTGAGAATATAAACAACTCAATAAGCCTGACCCAAGAACCAGGGGTTTTAATTTTGCTGTTACCCATAGAAATGTTTTTATATCTTATTATGAGTTAGGTAGGGGACGCAGGTGGCGCTGTGGGTTAAAGCCTCAGTGCCTAGGGCCTTGCCGATCGAAAGGTCGGCGGTTCGAATCCCTGCGGCGGGGTGCGCTCCCGCTGCTCGGTCCCAGCGCCTGCCAACCTAGCAGTTCAAAAGCACCTCCGGGTGCAAGTAGATAAATAGGGACCGCTTACCAGCGGGAAGGTAAACGGCGTTTCCGTGTGCGGCTCTGGCTCGCCAGAGCAGCGATGTCACGCTGGCCACGTGACCCGGAAGTGTCTCCGGACAGCGCTGGCCCCTGGCCTCTTAAGTGAGATGGGCGCACAACCCCAGAGTCTGTCAAGACTGGCCCGTACGGGCAGGGGTACCTTTACCTTTACCTATGAGTTAGGTGGGGATTATTTCACTTTTGGTTTTATTTATTGCTTATGACTACTTTGCTTATAGTTTTGTAATTATGCCCATGTTTCCATGTTGTAAGCTGCCTCAAGCATAGTTTTAACTATGGAAAGGAAGCAGACAAATAATAATAGCACCAAACCACCAAACCACCAAACAATAATAGCACCAAACCACTCTTTGACCCAGCCGAGAACAAAGACAGCAGCAGTAATAAATGAGAGGCAGGGCAGGGATAGAGGGTGGCGCTGTAGTCTAAACCACTGAGCCTCTTGGACTTGCCAATCAGAAGATCGGCCGTTCGAATCCCCGCCATGGGGTGAGCTCCCGTTGCTCAGTCCCGGCTCCTGCCAACCTAGCAGTTTGAAAGCACGTCAAAGTGCAAGTAGATAAATAGGTACCGCTCTGGCGGGAAGGTAAACAGCGTTTCTGTGCACTCTGTCACACTGTTCTGTTGTGCCAGAAGCAGTTTAGTCCTGCTGGCCACATGACTTGGAAAGCTGTCTGCGGACAAACGCCAGCTCCCTCAGCCTGAAAGCAAGATGAGCGCCGCAACCCCATAGTCGCCTTTGACTGGACTTAACCGTACAGGCGCTGTGGTCTAAACCACTGAGCCACTTGGGCTTGCTGATTGGAAGGTCGGCGGTTCGAATCCCCAAAACGGGGTGAGCTCCCATTGCTCTGTCCCAGCTCCTGCCAACTTAGCAGTTTGAAAGCACACCAGTGCTAGTAGATAAGTAGGTACCGCTCTGGCAGGAAGGTAAACGGCATTTCTGTGCACTCTGGTTTCCGTCACGGTGTTCCGTTGCACCAGAAGCGGTTTAATCCTACTGGCCACATGACTTGGAAAGCTGTCTGCGGACAAACGCCAGCTCCCTCAGCCTGAAAGCAAGATGAGCGCCGCAACCCCATAGTCGCCTTTGACTGGACTTAACCGTACAGGGATCCTTTACCTTTACGAGCCTTGGCACGTTGAAGTCTCCCAGTACGTACATTGGCTCCCAGTACGTTCCCGAGCACAATTCAAAGTGTTGGTGCTGACCTTTAAAGCCCTAAATGGCCGCGGCCCAGTATACCTGAAGGAGCATTTCCACCCCCATCATTCAGCCCAGACACTGAGGTCCAGCGCCGAGGGCCTTCTGGCAGTTCCCTCCCTGTGAGAAGTGAGGCTACAGGGAACCAGGCAGAGGGCCTTCTCGGTGGTGGCGCCTGCCCAGTAGGAACGCCCTCCCACCAGTCCTGAAAGATCTACATTGGCTCCCAGTACATTTCCAAGCACAATTCAAGGTGTTGGTGCTGACCTTGAAAGCCCTAAGCAGCCTCAGCCCAGTATACCTGAAGGAGCGTCTCCACCCCCATCGTCCAGCCTGGACACTGAGGTCCAGCTCCGAGGGCCTCCTGGCGGTTTCCTCATTGTGAGAAGTGAGGTTACAGGGAACCAGGCAGAGGGCCTTCTCGATGGTGGCGCCTGCCCAGTAGGAACGCCCTCCCACTAGATGTCAAGGAAATAAACAACTACCTGACTTTTAGAAGACATCTGAAGGCAGCCCTGTTTAGGGAAGCTTTTAATGTTTGATGGATTACTGTATTTTAATATTTTGTTGGAAGCCACCCAGAGTGGCTGGGGAAGTCCAGCCAGATGGGCGGGGTATAAATAATAAATTTATTATTATTATTATTATTATTATTATTATTATTATTATTATTATTACTAGTGGATGGGAGCATCAGATGCATCATAAACAGGGAATCTTGAAAATAAATAGAGCTCTGATGCTGGATGAGAATGAAGACCCATCTAGACCTGCATCCATTTCTTACCGGGCTGACCAGATGCAATGAGAAATGTGGAAAAAATGAGAGGGGGTCTCCCCTTCTGAACAGATGGTGAAAGCCCAGCAGCCCTCATTCCGACAAGCTGGAAGAAAGAGCATGAAGATGGAGCCTAGATCTTCATTGGGAAGACACTGGACAAGATGCAGAAACCAGCAGTACCAAGTAACTGTGGTTCTGCATTTCAAAGAAATCAGTCTTTCATTGTGACACTCTGGAACTCCCTGCCTATTGACATTACCGTTCTCTTTTTGGCCCTTGCTTAAAACACTTTTGGTTGGACAAAGCCTAGCCAGACATGTAGAATGCTTGCTTTTAAAGGTAAAGGTAAAGGTACCCCTGCCCGTACGGGCCAGTCTTGACAGACTCTGGGGTTGTGCGCCCATCTCACTTAAGAGGCCAGGGGCCAGCGCTGTCCGGAGACACTTCCGGGTCACGTGGCCAGCGTGACATCGCTGCTCTGGCGAGCCAGAGCCGCACACGGAAACGCCGTTTACCTTCCCGCTGGTAAGCGGTCCCTATTTATCTACTTGCACCCGGAGGTGCTTTCGAACTGCTAGGTTGGCAGGCGCTGGGACCGAGCAGCGGGAGCGCACCCCGCCGCAGGGATTCGAACCGCCGACCTTTCGATTGGCAAGTCCTAGGCGCTGAGGCTTTAACCCACAGCGCCACCTGCGTCCCTGATATGCTTGCTTTTAGTTTACTGCTTATTTTATCATTTCAGTTGCTTTTACCAAACATTCATTGTTTTATTCTCTTTGTAAACCATTTTGATGTATTTTTTAAAAAAATAATAACTGTCAGCTGGTGTGCAGGTTTTACCAAGTAAAATAATGTAATGAAAAAAAGATTGGTGCCACAACTGAAAAGGCCCCGCCAAACGACAAGGCGCAACCCTGGTTGCATCGTCATCTGGCTGCTTGGTGGGCTCACCTGCTGTCCCAGAAACGGATGGTCTTGTCGTGATGTCCACTGATGATGAAGGTGTCACAACACACAATATCGTTGCAATAGGAGAAGACGTCGATGGTTCTGTAGCCTGCCAGAAAAACCATAGACAGTCGCATCAGGGAAAGGAGATGGGCCTCTGGATAGGGCTCGCCCCCCGTAACTACACAACCGGGATGCAGCCGGATATGGATTGAGGCTCTGTTAGCGGGTGGCTCCTCAGACCAGATGGCTGAGAGGTCGCCTGCTCTAGACTGGGTTAAGTTTCCCCTGAAGGAGCAGGTTCATCACTTGGGGGTCCTCCTGGATCCTTTGCTGTCGCTTAAGGCTCAAGTCGTCTCAGTGGCCCAGAGTACCTTCCATCAGCTTTGGCTGGTGGCCCAGATACACCCCTATCAGGGGTGTATCTAACTACTGTTGATAGGCTAACTACAGGGATAGGCTAACTACTGTTGTCTATGCTCTGGTAACCTCAAGGTTAGAATCATAGAATCATAGAGTTGGAAGAGACCACAAGGGCCATCGAGTCCAACCCCCTGCCAAGCAGGAAACACCATCAGAGCACTCCTGACACATGGTTGTCAAGCCTCTGCTTAAAGACCTCCAAAGAAGGAGACTCCACCACACTCCTTGGCAGCAAATTCCACTGTCGAACAGCTCTTACTGTCAGGAAGTTCTTCCTAATGTTTAGGTGGAATCTTCTTTCTTGTAGTTTGGATCCATTGCTCCGTGTCCGCTTCTCTGGAGCAGCAGAAAACAACCTTTCTTCCTCCTCTATGTGACATCCTTTTATATATTTGAACATGGCTATCATATCACCCCTTAACCTCCTCTTCTCCAGGCTAAACATGCCCAGCTTGTTTAGATTACCTTAGATTACTGCGTTACACCTAGGGCTGCCTCTGAAGAAGGTTGGGAAACTTCAGCTGGTGCAGAATTTAGCGGACAGGTTGCTCACCAGAGCAAGACGGTTTGAGCATATTGCACCAATCCTGGTCCAACTGCACTTGCTACCGATTAGCTTCCAGGCCCAATTCAAAGTGCTGGTTTTGACCTATAAAGCCTTAAATGGCTCAGGACCGCAATACCTCAAGGACCGCCTCTTCCCATATGAACCTACCCAGACCCTGAGATCACCTTCTGAGGCCCTCCTTCATGTGCCTCCTCCTCGAGAGGTCCGGAGGGTGGCAACACGAGAACGCGGCCTTCTCTGCAGTGGCTCCCCGTCAGTGGAATTCTCTTCCGAGGGAAGTTCACCTGGCACCTTCACTATACACCTTTAGGTAAAGGTAAAGGTACCCCTGCCCGTACGGGCCAGTCTTGACAGACTCTGGGGTTGTGCGCCCATCTCACTTAAGAGGCCAGGGGCCAGCGCTGTCCGGAGACACTTCCGGGTCACGTGGCCAGCGTGACATCGCTGCTCTGGCGAGCCAGAGCCGCACACGGAAACGCCGTTTACCTTCCCGCTGGTAAGCGGTGCCTATTTATCTACTTGCACCCGGAGGTGCTTTCGAACTGCTAGGTTGGCAGGCGCTGGGACCGAGCAGCGGGAGCGCACCCCGCCGCAGGGATTCGAACCGCCGACCTTTCGATCGGCAAGCCCTAGGCGCTGAGGCTTTAACCCACAGCGCCACCTGCATCCCCTATACACCTTTAAGCACCAGGCAAAAACATTCCTTTTCAACCAGGCCTTTGCCTGACTTGATCTACATCCTATACCCTTTTTTTAAAAAAAATGCTGCCTCCTTGGGAGTTTTTTTTTTATTGGGTTGTTGGTTTTGATTTTATGTATTTGATATTTTATGTGAATATCAATTCACCTTCGAGTATAGGGCGGTATAGAAATTTAATAATAATAATAGTAATAATAATAATAATAATAATAATAATAATAATAATCCATGTCTGCTGTGCTGCTGGATCAGGGCCCTCCATCCCCACAGGAAGAGCTGGCCATCACTTACACGCCCCTTTGGTCAAATCCCACTCCTTCACTGTCCTGTCCCGGCTGCCCGTCACAGCTTGGTGCCGGGTGGCTCTGAACCTAGCCGACGTCACTTTGTCCGTGTGCCCCGTCAGAACCTCCTAGGCAAGAGAAGAGTTTGGGGCGTTAAGAGATTAGTTGCTTTTCAGTGCTACTGGGCACGAAGAATGGAAGCTCTGAGAACATAAGAAGCTAAGAGGACCCTGCTGGATCAGGCCAACGGTGCACCTAGTCCAGTGCCCTGTTCTCACAGTGGCCAACCAGAGGCCCATTACGGAAGGACCGCCTCTTTCCATATGAACCCACCCAGACCCTGAGATCACCTTCTGAGGCCCCCCCTTCATGTGCCTCCTCCCTGAAAAGTCTGGAGGGTGGCAACACGAGAACAGGGCCTTCTCTGCAGTTCATTTTCAACCAGGCATTTGATTGACCTGACTGACATTTTAAAATGTGGTTCTTTTTTTAAAGGGGGGGGGGTTGTTGTTACTAGGTTGCTGTTTTTATTTTGATTGTATATATATTGTGGCTTCATATTCTGATTTTGTTCTGTGAACCGCCCTGAGAGCTCTGGGTATAGGGCAGTATATAAATTTGATTAATAAATAAATAACACAAACAGAATTTGTGCATAGCCCTCCTGGCTAGTGGCCATCAACAGCCCTCTCCTCCTCCATGAATTTGTTTAATCCTCTTTTCAAGCCATTCATGTTGGTGGCCATCACTGCCTCCTGTGGCAGGGAGTTCCATAGTTTAAACAAGCACTGCGTTAAGTACTGCCTTTTATCTCCAACATTCAGCTTCACTGGGTGCCCATGAGTTCTAGCGTTACAAGGAAGGGAGGAAAACTTTTCCCTATCTTTTTTCTCCAGGCCAGGCACAATTTTGTAAACCTTGAAAAACCGATCTCCGCAGCTGAATTGGAGCAAATGGCAATTCAGCTTTTCCATGGACTGCCATTTGCTCCGATTCCACAATAAAGAGTGGGTTCAGATTCCTTCCTCGGCCCTGAAACTTGGCTTAATAGTTTCCCATCGCACAAATGCACCCCTCCGCCGCAAGCGAAAGGAACCCAGCTGATCTCACCTTGAAACGGCAGTCATCAACCTTCCACAGCTGAGCAGCATTGTTGTATGTAGCAGCCAAGACATGAAATCCCTACCGGGGAGAGAAAGAGAGAGAGATGTTGGAGAGGAATCAGACCAGCCACCTCTGCTCTGCCCTGGCTGTGGGACTTGGCTTGGCACTGGGAATGTTTCAAGATCTGTAAGACTGGCAAGAGGGGCTGAACCGAAACGACTCACAAAAAATGTTTCCCCTAGTAGTCCAGGATTAAAATCAGGAATGGACAGAACTGCACAGCCTCGTTAATGTATTTTTTTAAACAAGTCTGCTTCAGTCACTACTTTTACTTTGAAGAGATATTGAACACAGTAAAATAGAAACATAAGCTGCTGGCTGAACCCGCTCTGCAGAAGCGTGTGGGGTCTCTGTATATATTCAGCTGCCCCCCACTATCATGGTAGCTGCCAGTGAGCGGCAACCATTTTGAATTCCCCAAAATTCAGAAAGCACCTTGGAACAGGGACTTTGGGGGAAAACAAAATGGCAATCGCCACTGTTTTTGATTTTGATTTTGCAAGCCAGTGCTGAACTGATATTACCCTTGCTGGTACCTTTCCTGGGAAAACCAGAGGCTCACTATGTCAGGTTCCTATTGGAAGACTGGACAAACACTAGAACAGGGGTCTGCAACCCGCTGCTCCGGAGCCACATGTGGCTCTTTTACACCTTTGTCGCAGCTCCGGGGCAGATACTAGCGAGGGGAGGAGGCGCATTGTGGGCCCCGACACGCCCCACTGTGGCGGGCGCTGTACTGGCTGTGACGTCGCACGGGGGCGGTGCGTGCATTAGTCACGCACCGTCCCGACGTCACCTTCCCGCCCGCTACATTATAAGGGGCATGTACGCTGGTCACTGCATTGAAAGGGGGCATGTACGCTGGTCACTGTTTTGAAGGGGTGAAGAACACACACACACACAAAGGTAACTTGTTAATTTAACGTTTATTTCTATGAGGAGGAGTAATTCTGAGGGGTCAAACAAAGAAATAATAATAAAAAGTGAAAAAAAAGTTATTTTTATAATGACGAATTTTGCGGCTCCCAGTTGTTTTTTTCCTTCGGATACGGGTCCAAGTGGCTCTTTTTGTCTTAAAGGTTGCAGACCCCTGCACTAGAACATTAGCAGTGGCGAAGTTTTTATCAGTGGTTGCAAGAACCAATGATCCCTATCTTTAAGTCTGAACAGAATGCTTGTTTAACCTGGAGGTAGCCTGTCTGAATTGTGCATTGCTTTGTAAGGATTTGTTGGGTCTCTGGATTGATTGATTGATTTTGATTTTGTTCTGCAAACCACCCTAAGACCTCCAGGTATATAAATTCAAATAACAACAACAACAACAATATCAATTTGCAATGGATTCTGTAAGTTAAACTGGGTAATGAGGCCCTTCTGCATGTCTGTCCCCCTGAAGCTCTTGCCATTCCACGGAAATTGATATTTCCCCACGTTCTAGGAGTATGAGGGAAGCCGACATCTCTCCATCTGCTTAGTCCACCCTTCCTGCTCTCATGTCGGACCGCATTGCAGGGGGCTGGACTAGATGACACTCGAGGTCCCCCTCAAACTCTATGATTCTAAGAGGAGAACTCATTGTGGGGAGCAGAGCCCCCTTTTGGAATTGGAGGGCTTACTTCTGTACTTCTCCCTGCTTCTTTTCCAACAGCCTAGCACAGTGGGGTCCAAACTTTTTTCAAAGAGGGCCAGATTTGATAAAGTGAAGGGTCGTGAGGGCCAACCAAAGGGCCAACCAAAGATGTTAACCTTTTTTTTAGGATTTTACCCTAGGAGATAAACTGTAAACTGCCACAGGGGCCGGATTAAACTGGCCAGCCGGCTGGATTCGGCCCCCGAAACAGACTTTGGACATGCCTGGCCTAGCATTTTGTTTGACTTTTGGGACGGCCATTCATCCCACTAATGAGCTTGGAAAAGTTCATTCTGCAGTCCCTTCCGCCAGGCGGCTGCAGCTCCTCCCTGCCTTTGGTTCTTATCTTAGAAGGATGAGAAATCTCTTTCGGTGGGGTGGGAATGATGATTGCAAAGGACCGCATTGGCATGGCAACAGCCTCCGCAGGAAGCCCCGTGCTGCCCCCTGGTGGACGTGGGCAGGAAACACCCCCTTCCAAACAGCCCCCACTGGAAACTGTCTCACACCAGGAGTTCAGCCCTTCCATAATATTTGGGCACTGCACGCTCCGAATACCAGGGGCAATAATAATAATAATACTTTATTATTTATACCCTGCCCATCTGGCTGGGTTTCCCCAGCCACTCTGGGCAGCTTCCAACAAAACACTAAATACAACGACCTATTAAACATTAAAAGTTTCCCTAAACAGGGCTGCCTTCAGATGTCTTCTAAAAGTCAGATAGTTTATTTCCTTGACATCTGGTGGGAGGGCGTTCCACAGGGCGGGTTCCACCACCGAGAAGGCCCTCTGCCTGGTTCCCTGTAACTTGGCTTCTCGCAGTGAGGGAACCGCCAGAAGGCCCTCGGAGCTGGACCTCAGTGTTCGGGCTGGACGATGGGGATGGGGACGCTCCTTCAGGTATACTGGACCGGGGCCATTTAGGGCTTTAAAGGTCAGCACACTATGGCAGAGAGAGGGTCTTTTCCTTCTTCTGTTACCTGATCTGTCAAAATGACAATGCTAACAGAGTGTGGCTCGATCCCTATAAGTTGGAGGTACGGTTGGTAGGCAGTTCCTAGAATAATAGAATCACATGTTTGTAGAGTTGGACGGGACCACAGGGGTCATTTCATCCAACCCCCTGAAATGCAGGAATCTTTTACCAAACACTGGGCCCCAATCCACAACCCTGAGGTCAAGAGCCTCACAATTTACCATGGGGACAAATAATTAGACAGGCGGTGTTCAGTCTAGACCAGATCACACTCGCCTTTAAAATAGCAAGGTTGCAGCTGAGAGGTAATGTTTGATCTACCCCTCACTCTCTGTCCTGTGCTTATGAGAATCTTTTTTATTCTTGCGAATGATGCTGCTTTCTTTCTTTTTTTAAAAAAATAATTTTTATTAACCGACCAATCAAATCAAATCACATCATATAAATTCCGAATTACAAAGCCGAATTTTAAATTTTTGTTGGGGCGACCCATATTTCAAGTTCCGAAGGGGGATTCCGATCATCTTCTTGCTGCTGCGTTAATATCCACAAATCTGTCCAAATAATGTTCATAATTCTATCCAGTCTTATCTTGCTGTTTCCACATCTCATCTTGTTCGTATATTTTTCTTTTTTTCTTTATGATCTCTTCTGATAATCTCCTTAAGCAGGTAAACACCAATTATAATCCTGTGTGAATTTTTCTGTTCGTCCAATCATCATATCAAGATGGTTTCCATATATCATCACTTTCATAAATAACAGCACTCTTTCCATCATTAATCTCGCAAATCTGTCGCTCTTTAGTCCCTCTGAGGAGGCTCACCCACAATATGAAAACAGATCTGTTTTTCGTCCCAGACGAGTTCTTTCGACAGAACTTGCCAAAATGGCAACACTATTTTTTGCTGCGTCATTCCAAAGCTCTTATGCTTTCCACGATCTTCTTGAAACATGCTTTGGTTAGAAAATTATCTCCACACAGTCTTAAATACACAGCTTAAGTCATTTAAACGGCATTTCTGACTTGTGACTTGTGGGGGGGGATTCTTGGTTAATCACATGGAGAAAAGAAAGTTTTTTTCCCCTCCCCCATCCAGTCCCATTGCCGGACATACCGAGCCTTGGTGTGTCTTCTCATGATTTATTCTTGTTCCTCCGACCCGTCTTGTTTATCAGAGATCTCTTCAGTTAGCAGTCTTTACTCCCCCTTCTTCCTTGAAATATGTGCATTAGCTTTCTCCTAATTGTTTCTTTTGAAGTTCTTGCAGCTAGACACGCGAATCAGAGACAGCGTCCAGGAGCGCCGAGATCCGCACAAGGGCTTTCTGCCTAGTGCCCCCACCCCCAGAAATTCGGGGGTGGTATAGGGCACAGCAGGCAAGGGCAGGTCCCCCCACACGCTTGGGGGGGGCAGGGAGGCTGTTTACTCCCATCACAGCCTCTTAATTACCTCGTGTGGGTCGGAGAGATGTTATTGTCAGCCATCTTCCGATGCGCCCCCTAGTGGCCCCCCCCCCGCAAATTATGCTGCTTTCAACGTGCATTTTATATTGGACATTTTATATTGAGCAATGTTCTCTCCTGAAACGTTTAAGATCATTTTCGTTGTTGTTGTTAACTTTGCCGGGTTCAAAGTGCAATCTGCAGTTGACCTCTTTGGGAAATCTTTAAGATAATATTTTCGCTTCCAGCCAGTTGTGCTGCTTTGAATGTGTACGTACTTGACTTTCGTCAGTAGTGTTTTATTCCAGACTGTTTTACTTGATGTAGGTTGCAAACTGCTTTGAGATTCCAGCCCCCCCCCCCCCAAAAAAAAAATAAAGCGGAAGTGATATGAAATGAGGAGGAGGAAGAAGAGGAAGAACATAAGAAGTGCCTGGTGGATCAGGCCTATGCCCCACCTAGTCCAGCATCCTGACACTCCTCTAATGTACAGATGCTAAAATCCTAGAACTGTAGAGTCACAAGGGACCCCCAGGGGTCATCTAGCCCAACCCTCTGCAGTGCAGGAACAAGAGATAAGGCTTTAATGCGTGAAACTCACAGATCAGTCTTCCCAAACCTAGTGCCCTCCCAATGGATTGGACTACTGCGCTCGCTGGGGCTGATGGGACCTGTAGCCTGAAGCATCTTGAAGGAACCAGGCTGGTGAGTAGTAATAATAATAATAACTTATTCTTTATATGATTCTAGTTAGAGTACATGTGAAGTTAGTATCCTTTGCTCCACTGTGATGGGAAAGACTTTCCTTGGCCTGCTGCCAGTCCGAGTTGACAATATTGGGCTAGATCAGCAATGTCCAACCAGTCGACCACAATCGACAGGTAGGTCAGCAGTGTTCTCCAGGTCAATCGCGGGAGTAAAAAAAGAGATTGCCCTGTTGCTCCTGAGCGATCATGAGGTGCCCCGCCCCTGTCGCTATGCCCCATTGTTGCCGTTGGCGGTGCTGTGAAAGGTTTTATTCCCTTCGTCTGGGGTAGAGTGGGGGATGAAGGGATGGCTTTGGACTGTTGGGTAAGCGATTAAAGGCAACCCTCCCCAAAAAAAACCTCAGCAACTCTGGGCTCCCCCCGAAAAGAAGCTCACCAACTGTGGGCTCCCCCCACCCTAAAAAAGCTGAACAGCTATTGGCAATGACAATGGGTAGATCACTGCCAGTTTTATTATACTGGGAGTAGATCGCAGTCTCTATAGAGTTGCATGTGCCTGGGCTAGATAAACCGCTTGGCTTGTTCAGTACAGTGGTACCTTGGGTTACATATGCTTCAGGTTAGACACTTCAGGTTACAGACTCTGCTAACCCAGAAATAGTACCTTGGGTTAAGAAGTTTGCTTTAGGATGAGAACAGAAATCGCGCGGCGGCAGCGCGGCGGCAGTGGGAGGCCCCATTAGCTAAAGTGGTGCTTCAGGTTAAGAACAGTTTCAGGTTAAGAATGGACCTCCGGAACGAATTAAGTACTTAACCCGAGGTACCACTGTAAAAGGCAAGGAGGGAAGGGCCTTTGCAAATGGAGCGCAACTTCCAGGCAAGCCCAAACCACGGTGCCTCCTCCAAGCAACCAGCGGCGTTTGCCCTGCTGCGATTCACACTCACCGATGGGTCAAACTCGACGCTGGTGATGCCTCCATTAGCCCCTTGCAGTGTCTTCATCTTCTCCATTCGGCCTGCAGGAAGGCAAAACAGAACAGGCAAGGTGCCCCAGGGCAGCAAGAATAAGAACCGACACTTCCCTGAATATGGAAAAAAGCACCAGGAAACTCTGCAAGAAGCAGACAGTGCACTTTCCAAAGAGAGAGAGATTCCCCCACCCCCCTGGATCTGAGATCTTTTCTCCTTGTTCCACGACTCTGCCTTGTGAAAATCTTATCTCACCTGCAGAACTGAAGCTCAGCTAAGCAAAATCTCTCACGCACCTGATAAGATCCAATGTGGCTTCTACTTCCGTGCATCGGCAAGACTTTTTGTTTGTTTGTTTGTTTCATTTCGTTTCGTTTAAGGAGCCTCAAGAAAAGTCTGATGCAGAAACAAAGCCTAGAGCCAAGGCCAGAAATCTCTTATAAAGGCAGAGGCAGCAACTCAATTGCGTGATCTCAAGAGATTTGAGCCGGACAGCTGGCAGAGATCTCTAATACTTTTATACATTAAAAAATAAAATAGTGTGCAATAGGTAAAATGGTAAAGGACCCTTGAATGGTTAAGTCAAAGGTGACTATGGGGTTGTGGCGCTCATCTCGCTTTCAGGCCGAGGGAGCCAGTGTTTGTCCACAGACAGCTTTCTGAGTCATGTGGCCAGCGAGACTAAACCGCAATAGGACACTGTGATGAGAGTCAGAGTGCACAGAAATGCCGTTTACCTTCCCGCCAGAGTGGTACCTATTTATCTACTTGCACTGGTGTGCTTTCAAACTGCTAGGTTGGCAGGAGCTGGGACAGAGCAACAGGAGCTCACCCCGTCGAAGGGATTCGAATTGCCAACCTTCCAATCGGCAAGCCCAAGAGGCTCAGTGGTTTAGACCACAGCGCCACCCATTTCCCTATCAAGGTAAAGGTAAAAGGTAAAAGACCCCTGGATTGTTAAGTCCAGTCAAAGTAGACTATGGGGTTGCAGTGCTCATCTCGCTTTCGATGTTGAGGGAGCCAGTGTTTGTCCGCAGGCAGTTTTTCGGGTCATGTGGCCAGCAGGACTAAACTGTTTCTGGCACAACATGACACTGTGACAGAAATCAGAGCACACGGATACACTGTTTACCTTCCCGCCGCAGTGGTACCTATTTATCTACTTGCACTGGCGTGCTTTCGAACTGCTAGGTTGGCAAGAGCTGGGACAGAGCAACAGGAGCTCACTCAGTCATGTAGATTCGAACCGCCGACTTTCTGATCGTCAAGCCCAAGTCTCGGTGGTTGAGACCCCAGCGCCACCCACTGTGTGCAACCGTCAACTAATGCCCCTCTGCGCATCTGCTCACCTCCGGCCACATTCCAGAGCCTGATCAGCTTGTCGGCCCCGCCAGTGGCCAGCACGGATGAATTGGGACTGAACCTGGCAGCGTTGATTTCAGAGGCGTGGCCTTCCTGGAGAAAGGGGAAAAGGACAAAGCAATTGGTCCCTTACCTTTCCCACCCTGGTCTGGCCACAGTGATCCACAAGACTGTCACCTCCAGGCTTGACTACTGTAATTCGCTCTACACGGGGCTGCCCTTGAAACTGTCCCAGAAACTCCAGCGGGTGCAGAATGCTGCAGCGAGACTCCTCACGGGGTCCCTGCCATGGGAGCATATTCACCCAGTGCTTTACCAGTTGCACTGGCTCCTGGTGGAGTATCGGGTCAGGTTTAAGGTGCTGCTTTTGACCTTTAAAGCCCTTTGTGACTTAGGGCCCTCATATTTATGGGACCGCCTCTCCTGGTATGCCCTGCAGAGGACCTTAAGGTCCATGAATAACCAAAGTTTAGAGGTCCTGGGCCCTAAGGAAGTCAGACTATCCTCCACCAGGGCCAGGGCCTTCTCAGTGATGGCTCCGACCTGGTGGAATGCTCTGTCCCATGAGACCAGGGCCCTGCAGGATTTCACTTCCTTCCGCAGGGCCTGTAAGACAGAGCTATTCCGCCTGGCTTTCAATCTGAACCTGATCTTTTATTCCCCTTCCTTCCTTCCTTCCCTCCCTCCCTCCCCCTCCCCTTTTTATGAAGATTACCAGTTGTGGGATCCCCCAGCTAATTCTCCCCTGGTCTCCTCGCTGGCCCAAATAGGACTAATTTAGCCAGCTAGCCCTGGTGATCATCTAATGTTTATTGGATGGATTTCCCCCCAAACAGATTTTTGAATTCTGAATTATTCACATTTTATACTGTATTTTATGCTGTTTTTGTTGCATCAATTAAGTGTTTTAAATTTGTTGTTAGCCGCCCTGAGCCCGGTTTTCTGAACTGGGAAGGGAAGGGGTATAAATAAATTATTATTATTATTATTATTATTATTATTATTATTATTATTATTAAGTAGACCAGGCAGGGGTGCCATGGAAGTCCAACAAGTTCCTCTTCTGGAGTAGATATGGAAATTCTGCTGGTGGGGACAATTGCAGCCCAAACTCATCCTCCAGTCGCGTTCCCTTTCTGTCAGCGTGTGCAAGAAAAACGACTGGGGTCCAGATGCACAAATTATCAAGAAGAAGAATTAAGAAGAGCCCTGAAGCTGGATCCGGCCAATGGCCCATCTAGTCCAGCATCCTGTTCTCACAGTGGCCACCCAGATGCCCCCACAGGAAACCCACAATCAGGATTCGAACACAAGAGCCCTCTCGCCACCCGCGATTCCCAGCAACTCGCATTCAGACAGTACTGTCTCCGACACCGGTGGAACCAGTGTGGTGTAGTGGTTAGAGTGCTGGACTAGAAACCTGGGAGAACAGGGGTTAATCCCCGCTCGGCCACAAAGCTCACTGGACGACAGTCTCAATCTAACCTACCTCACAGGGTTGTTGTGGGGACAGAATGGGGAAGGAGAACTCTGCACCCCACCTTGAGCTCCTTGGAGGAGAAGGTGGGGTATAGATGCAATAAGAAATAATAGCAATAGTTATTTTCCCCTGTTCATCCATAAAAATGCAGCTCCCTTCGGCAAATGTCTAGAAGATATATACAAATTTGCAACACATGAGTGTATAAACGTACAGTGGTGCCTCGCAAGACGAAATTAATTCGTTCCGCGAGTTTTTCCGTCTTGCGGTTTTTTCGTCTTGCGAAGCACGGACTTTGGAAAAGCTTCAAAAATCACCAAAGTCTTCAAAAACCTCAAAAAAGGCTACCACACCGCGTGCGATGAGTTGCTCCTCGAAGTGAATGCACGGTTTTAAGAAAAAGGAAACAAACTTGCAAGACAAAGGAAACAAACTTGCAAGACGTTTCCGTCTTGCGAAGCAAGCCCATAGGGAAATCCGTCTTGCGAAGGAGCTCAAAAAACGAAAAACTCTTTCGTTTTGCGAGTTTTTCGTCTTTCGAGGCATTCGTCTTGCGAGGCACCACTGTAGACTTGCCATGGACCAATTTAACGATATTTGGGGTTAATTTCTATATTAGGTTAAATGTGGGTTAGCTACAGTAACAATCTTGTAATGTTTATAAGTTCTGCTTTTGTTTTGTTTTGTATATGAGTGTCCTTTCTTTCTTTCTTTCGTTCTTTCGTTCTTTCGTTCTTTCTTTCTTTCTTTCTTTCTTTCTTTCTTTCTTTCTTTCTCCTTTTCCTTTTTCTCTCACCCCCCCTTCCCAAGTCTTATTTTACCCTGTGCACTTACAATTATATACACGTTACTTGTTTTTACTCATCTAGCAGGCTCTTCTTATGTGGCACTCAGGTGAGGCGGCACCTGGTGCTTGGGGATTTCAGATTTACCTGTTCGTCGCTCACTCTTGACGGAAGGCAGGCAGCCGCACAGGAGGGAATGTAATAGTACCGTTCCTCCGAGGGGTTGCTGAAGGAGCTCCCGCGTTTCATCCTGAAACTAACAAGTGAAAGTTTTGCACCGTCTTGGATACAGACATTATTACCTAGCATTTCTTGCTCTCCCCCTCCCTCCAACTTCCTAATAATAATAATAATAATAATAATAATAATAATAATAATAATATACTATTTATACCCCGCCCATCTGGCTGGGTTTCCCCAGCCACTCTGGGCAGCTTCTAACAAAAGATTAAAATACAATAATACATCAAATATTAAAAATAAACCATAGCAATTTTGAACTTGCTGTGACATCAAATTAAGTATCACAGGTTTTTCTGTCTTCAGACAGTCAAAAGCCACACAGCTAAGCTGCCGGTCTGCCCGGACACTGAGGTCCAGCTCCGAGGGCCTTCTGGCGGTTCCCTCACTGCGAGAGGCCAAGTTGCAGGGAACCAGGCAGAGGGCCTCCTTGGTGGTGGCGCCCGCCCTGTGGAATGCCCTCCCATCGGATGTCAAGGCGATGGACAACTACCTGACATTCAGAAAACATCTGAAGGCAGCCCTGTTCAGGGAAGTTTTTAATATGTGACATTTTAGTGTATTTTTCATCTCTGTTGGAAGCCGCCCAGAGTGGCTGGGGAAACCCAGCCAGATGGGCGGGGTACAAATAATAAATTATTATTATTATTATTATTATTATTATTATTATTATTATTATAGAAAGACGTCCAAATCAAGTAAACTGGTTCGCCTGCAAACAAGCACTTGGAGACCTCATCCAAGCCGCAGTTTCCAGTTCCACTTTGGATACAACCATGGTCTGCAGGAACCCTATTTGCTCTGAATGAGACCTCAGGAAAAACCACAAGGAACTGAGAACCAGGAAATGGATCAACTTCAAATGTGGAAGAAGGCTACCCGGACAGGGGATACAAGTTAAAGGTTGTGCATTTGAAAGTTTGTGAAAATGCACGAAGCTAGTGACAAATCTTTCACAGGGGTGGGGAGTAAAATGCCAGTTTTGACTTTCAGTTATGTAAACTTTTAAGTCTATAGTTCTGGAAGTGGGAAGGAGGGAGGGAAGATGGAGATTGCTACAGAAACTCTTGGCTACAATGAATTTGTTGGCCCTCTATGTAATCAGTGCTGGATTTACGTATAAACTAAACAAGCTACAGCTTAGGGCCCCACTCTCCTGGGGGCCCCCAAAAAAATTAAAGGGAAAAAAACTGGATGTACATTTCCAAAATATAAGATTAAAAACAAATAAAATAAAACCTACATACAGCAACAGTGTTTTGTTTTGTTTTGTTTTGTTTTGTTTTGTTTTGTTTTGTTTTGTTTTGTTTTGTTTTGTATTGTGTTGTGTAGGCTCCTATGATGTAAGTAATGGGCCCCACCTGCTAGCCTGCTCCTAAAATATCACTGGTTTGCTCCTTTCTATATACAGTGGTACCTCGGGTTACATACGCTTCAGGTTACAGACTCCGTTAACCCAGAAATAGTACCTCGGGTTAAGAACTTTGCTTCAGGATGAGAACAGAAATCATGCTCCAGCGGCGCAGCAGCAGCAGGAGGCCCCATTAGCTAAAGTGGTGCTTCAGGTTAAGAACAGTTTCAGGTTAAGAACGGACCTCCGGAACGAATTAAGTTCTTAACCCAAGCTACCACTGTATAGGGTGCCTACATTCTGCATGGACTGGTTGTACGGCAAGATGTGCAAATGACTTTAGATACCTATTATGTCCATAAATTACCATATACCCTATATTCAACACATATATTCAATTTTCCATCCCCGTAGAGAAGAGATCTGTGCAACACTGAAGTTTGCTACCTTACCCACAGTTGATCCGGATAAAAAGCTAGTATCATCAAAATGATTCAGGATCTTATCTTGATTCTTTGGGGGCAATTCAAACACACGCTCCAGACCCAAGTAACCCTGAATGCATAGAAATGGAGCAACCAACTTACTCAAACAAACCCTTGAAAACACCCACGTATCTGGTGAGGGTCATGGAAGTGGCAGAAGCAGATCTAAAACAAGAAGTCAAGAGGGAAAAAGTGATGAACACAGGAATTACACTGGGGAACAAAAAAAAGATCATTTTCTGTTGCATGAGAATATGTTCTTTCAATGCTGATTTCAAATCTGAAATCGATTTTCGTGTACATGCTATAGTTATCTTGTAATTTTCGACTTTTGCCGATATGTCATATTTACACTGGAGATAAGTTGACACTGACACGTTGATCTACCCTAACCACATGGTAATTATTGTTTTGCAAACTTAAGTTTTCTTTATTTTTATAGTTTTGTAACCTAAATATTTGTATTTTTCAGATTGGAATATGGCTTCTTCGAGTAGACAAAAGTGTGTAAACAAGGTAGAACTACTTTTTCCTTCCAGGAAAGTGTTTTGGGTTTCGTTTCTCGTTCCTCATGTGTGCAAAATTCATTTTCAGCATTCTAAACATCTCCTTTCTTGCCAGAGCAAGCTGTGCCATAGCTGAACTGCAGAACCACAGAGTGGACCCGGGAGGAATCTGCTGTTCCCTAGTTCCGCAAGAGATCGTAAAATACATTTCTTAAAAAACCAGAAGCATTTCTACTGGGTAAAGCAGGGGAAGAAATTCCAAAGAGAGACCAAAAATTGTTTCTGTATGCAGCTACGGCAGCAAGGACTCTTTTAGCCCCAAAATGGAAGCAACCAACGATGGAGGAGTGGCAGATGAAGATGATGGAATATGCACAACTAGCAAAGCTGCCCAGGAAAATTCAAAACCAACGTTGATCAAGCTTTCTAAAAAGACTGGGGTGAATTTATACAATGCTTGAAGAACAACTGCAATTAGCAACACTAGCAGAATTGATTTAAGAAGACTTGCAATGTCTAGGATTCCTACCTTTTTATGTTTATTTAAAATTGCAATAATTGAAATGGATGAAAGGTAAATAGGAAGGGATACAAATGCAATGATACTGAACGGAATTATGGGAACCACAAGGTGGAGAAGGCGAGTCGACCAGCTCATATGAGCAAAAAGTAATGTGCAAAATAAGGATACATTTACAAATTATAAAATGGAAATTCAATAAAATATTATTTTTAAAAAGAGTTCGCAATTTTCCTGTGCCACAAACATGCACAGACAAGCCCCTCAAACGATGGCTCTTCCTGTAGCCCCTGACTAAGCCCCTCTCAAATTTTCTGCCTGCGAGGACGAGATTCTAAGGGGAGATTCCACACAGAATTTCACTCTCTCCACAGCAAAGACAATGGTAGGCTTTGCATGCATCCCTCAAACGCAGGAAACTCTTAAGATGGATTTTTATGATTGTTTTTATCAGCGTTTTTTTAAAAAACTGTCATGTTTTCTATGTGCTGCATTCTTTTTGTTGCTGCAAGACTTTGATGGGAGGAAATGATGCAAAACTCCAACCAATTTAAAAGGAAGCTAATGCAAATAATAGCAATATAAAAACTATGAGCTCCACAGTTCATGCCTCACCGAAAGGGCCTTTTCCACATCTTTTCACCAGGCTCCTCCTGGGCGTCTCTGTGGGGCATCTTTTGCTCATCAGCCTTCCCTACTTCTGGCTCTCTGGCGAAGAGAAAAGGTGCGGAAAATTAGGGAGCGCAAGAGAAAGATCAACAACATTTTAATGTATTTATTGCATTTAAAGATCACCTTCTTTCTCCAAGCGCCTCAAGGAACAGCACACGGATCTCCCTATTTAATTCCTCCAACAGCAACAACAACCCTGTAAGGTAGGTTAGGCTGAGAGGCAGCGAGAGGCCACTCAGTGGCAGAAGTGGGGATTTGAATCTGGGTCTCTCAGATCCTAGTCCGACACAGTGGTTCTCAATTATTATTATTATTATTTAGAAAGGTTAAAAACTTGTGTCGGTGCATTCAGGAAGTGTATCAGCTGGTGGATAACCAAGTTCCAAATCTGGAAATATAATGACATTTGAATTGCATAGATAGATAGGTAGGTAGATAGATAGATAGATGATAGATAGATAGATAGATAGATAGATAGATAGATACACACACACACACACACACACACACACACACACCGTACTTTTCCGTGTATAAGACTAGGATTTTTTTCTTTTAAAATTATGTTAAGAAAAGGGGGGTCGTCTTACACACACACACACACACACACACACACACATATATGAAAGCTTGCAAATAAATGTCTATGTATTGGAATACTAATTTCACTTATAGGTAAAGGTAAAGGGACCCCTGACCATTTGGTCCAGTCGTGGCCGACTCTGGGGTTGTGGCGCTCATCTCGCTTTATTGGCCGAGGGAGCCAGCGTACAGCTTCTGGGTCATGTGGCCAGCATGACTAAGCCACTTCTGGCGAACCAGAGCAGCGCACGGAAACGCCGTTTACCTTCCCGCTGGAGTGGTACCTATTTATCTACTTGCACTGGCGTGCTTTCGAACTGCTAGGTTGGCAGGAGAAGGGACTGAGCAATGGGAGCTCACCCCTCGCTGGGATTCGAACCGCCAACCTTCCGATCAGCAAGCCCGAGGCTCTGTGGTTTAGACCACAGTGCCACCCGTGTCCCTAATTTCACTTATATACTTTCATAATAGACAAATTTTTATGTACTTTTTGTTTCCTTTCCTCCTATACTTTGCTTAGAGAAGTATTTCAAATAAAATATGTTTATTATTTTTTAAGTTTCAGAGCTGTCCACGTAATCTGGAAGGTGCAGATCAAGGCAGAGGGAATTCCCAGAGCCTTCCTAATGACAGGAAAAGGTCTCTTCGTCCCAGAGGCCACCTGGAGGGACACTGACAAACCGGCTGACTTGCGGAGACAGTGAACTGCCACTTAGCAGCCTTGGAGCATTTTAGGTCTTGGCGGAAAGGTGTTGCACTCAGCATGAGGAGCATGGGGCCAATATTGCACATTTCAGCAGCAGTCTTGCTCTCCCCCGCCCCCCTGGGTATTTAAATTAGCCAGCAGCCCTGGGGACACAACAATCAATGTACCAATTAACTCAGGCTCTTTGCAGCTCCCTCTGCATCGTCACCAGGAGAATCTGGTTTATATACAAACATTTCGGTGGCCAGCCCAACAACTTGTTTCAGCTCAACCAAGAGGAGAGGGGGACAGGGAAGATGAGGCTAGATAAATTAGATAGATAGATGATGATAGATAGAGATAGATGATAGATGATAGATATAGATAGATAGATGCTATAGAGAGAGATATAGATATATATTCTGCCTTTTAACCAGGCAGAGGGCCTTCTCGGTGGTGGTGCTCATCCTGTGGAACACCCTCCCATCAGATGACAAGGAAATAAACAACTATCTGAATTTTTAGAAGACATCTGAAGGCAGACCTGTTTAGGGAAGTTTTTTAATGTTTGATGTTTTGCTGCTTTTATTATTATTATTATTATTATTATTATTATTATTATTATTAATATTCTGTTGGGAGTTGCCCAAAGTGGCTGGTGAAACCCAGCCAGATGGGCAGGGTCTACATAATAAAATAAATTCTTCATTATTATTACTATCATCCTTATTCTTATTATCCGAAGATCTTTGAGGACCCACAAGCATGACTTACACCTTAATGCCAACCGGGGTCCTGGCTGCCTTCTTCAGCTCCTTGGCCAGCCGGTCTTGCTTTGCCCTGCAAGGAGAGGAAGGGCATCAGGGAGTGCGCAAGACATGCTCCTTCCAGATGTTCTGCTTGCTAGATTTTCCAGGTCCTTTTGGGAGACAAGGCTGTGCTTCTGTCAAGGATGGGGTGAGGTCACGGGTTATGTACTGAGCTTGGATCCTAGAACAATAGGCAGGTAGGATCCTAGAAGGCAGAAACCTGATTGGTCTGCAGGAGCCGCCCAATCCAGCTCCAGGAGGAAGTGAATCAGCAACCTAATTGGCCTGCAGGAACAGTCCAATCAGGCTCCAGGAGGGGAGTTGAATCAGTCAATCACACAGGACTCATTGTGTAAATCATGTACAGCGGACGCTCGGGTTGCAAACGTGATCCATGGGGGAAGTGCGTTCACAACCCGCAGCATTCGCAACTCACAGCACCGCGTCTGCGCATGCGTGGGTCGCGATTCGGCACTTCTGCGCATGCGCAAGCACCAAAACCTGGAAGTAACCCATTCCGGTACTTTTGGGTTCGGTGCAGTGCGCAATCCGAAATCGCACAACCCGCAGCGTCTGTAACCCGAGTTATGACTGTATATATAGCCAGAGGTTTTGGGGGAAAGCACTCACTCACTGTTGATGGGAGTTGTAGTCCCAAAACAACTGGAAGGCCGAGTTTGCCTATGCCTGATGTAAGTCATGGGCCCCGCCTGTTAGCCTGCTCCCTAAAATATCACTGGTTTGCTCATTCCTATATATAGGGTGCCTACATTCTGCATGGACTGGCTGCATGGCAACACGTGCAGATGGCTTTAGATACCTATGAGGTCCATAAACTACCATACAGCATATATGCAACACAAAAAACAGCGACAATTTGTTGTTGACAAAGGACAGCTGGACGTAGAAAGGGCCCCATTGCCTTCAGTAGCTATGGGCCTAATCAAACCTCAATCAGCTCCTGTTCATGCTGTGAGCCCCTCTCTCCTGTGCTCAGGTTGTATATACAGTGGTGCCCTGCAAGACGAATGCCTCGCAAGACAGAAAACCCGCTAGACGAAAGGGTTTTCCGTTTTGGAGGCGCTTCGCAAAACGAATTTCCCTATGGGCTTGCTTCGCAAGACGAAAATGTCTTGCGAGTTCCTGCGGGTTTCCCCCCCCTTTTTCCCCCTTTTCCTAAGCCGCTAAGCCGCTTATCAGCTGATCCGCTGATAAGCCGCTTAACAGCTGATCGCTAAAAGCCGCTAAACCGCTAATAGCGCTAATCCGCTAAGCTGTCAATGGGCTTGCTTCGCAAGACGAAAAAACCGCTAGACGAAGAGCCTCACGGAACGGATTAATTTCGTCTTGTGAGGCACCACTGTATGTACAAACAAAGCCATATACAGTCGTACCTTGGTTTTCGAACAGCTTGGTTCCCGGTTTACGAACAATTTTTGGAAGCCAAATGTCTGAGAGGGCTTCCGATTGGCTGCAGGAGCTTTCTGCAGCAAATTGGAAGCTGTGCTTTGGTTTCTGAATATTTTGGGAGTCAAACAGACTTCTGGAACAGATTCCGTTCGACCTCCAAGGTACGACCCCCCATCGTTCAGCCCGGACACTGAGATCCAGCGCCGAGGGCCTTCTGGCGGTTCCCTCATTGCGAGAAGTGAGGCTACAGGGAACCAGACAGAGGGCCTTCTCGGTAGTGGCGCCCGCCCTGTGGAACGCCGTCCCATCAGATGTCAAAGAGATAAACAATTACCTGACATTCAGAAGACATCTTAAGGCAGCCCTGTTCAGGGAAGTTTTTAGTATGTAATGCTGTACTGTTTTTAACACTGATTGGGAGCCGCCCAGAGTGGCTGGGGAAACTCAGCCAGATGGGCGGGGTATAAATAATAAATTATTATTATTATTATTATTATTATTATTACGACTGTATCCTAAACATGCCATTGCCTTCATTCCAAGGAAACCAAACTTGGGGCAAGTGCCTGGGTTAAACCCCAGAGTTTCTCACTGCTCAAAGACTGTATTTCAAAACCCTGGTGAAAATTGGGATGTGTATCTTTTGGTGCTGAGAGAGTCAGCACCTGACACCTCCCCAATCTTATCCCATTTGCGACACAAAGGCTATTCCTGCAAACAGCCAGCGGGGGGGTCGCTTTTACTTTCGCAAGATTGAATGTCTTGCCCTGGGCTGTACTGGAGGGACGATTCCAACAGATTCCACACAAAAAACGCTTATGTCCCTGTGGAGATGGCAGTGACGAATCGGCGGCGCATGCCCTTCTGGCTTGCACTCTTTATAAAGACTTATCACCCCTATTTTATTGTCCATTCCGGTTCGCCCAGCCACTGTCACCGCGTCCTTTCTCTTGGCAGATCCAGATGAGCAGGTGACAGCAAAGGTGGCAAGGTTTTTAGCTGGGGCAATCAGAATAAGATCCACTATTTGACTAAGGATTCAAAACCCTAAAATGTGTTTTATATACCGTATTTTTTGCTCTATAAGACTCGCTTTTTCCCTCCTAAAAAGTACAGTGGTGCCTCGCAAGACGAAATTAATCCGTTCCGCGAGTCTCTTCGTCTTGCAGTTTTTTCGTCTTGCGAAGCACGGCTATTAGCGGCTTAGCGGCTATTAACGGCTTAGCGGCTTTAAGAAAAAGGAAACAAACTCGCAAGAACTCGCAAGACGTTTCGTCTTGCGAAGCAAGCCCATAGGGAAATTCGTCTTGCGGAACGACTCAAAAAACGGAAAACTCTTTCGTCTTGCGTGTTTTTCGTCTTGCGAGGCATTCGTCTTGTGAGGTACCACTGTAAGGGGAAACGTGTGTGCGTCTTATGGAGAGAATGCAGGCTGCGCAGCTATCCCAGAAGCCAGAACAGCAAGAGGGATTGCTGCTTTCACTGTGCAGCGATCCCCCTTGCTGTTCTGGCTTCTGAGATTCAGAATATCTTTTTCTTGTTTTCCCCCTCCAAAAACTAGGTGTGTCTTGTGGTCTGGTGCGTCTTATAGAGCGAAAAATACAGTACTTGCCTTTTTCTTTCTATTCTTTGAATATTGTATTCTCGTTTTATTGCTATGGCCGATGGCTGACGCAAATAAAGATTCATTCATTCAGCCAGCAGGGGGCACTTCAGCCCACACTTCCCCTGTTCCAGACTCTCTGGATCTGAACCGCTGCTGCCCCCCACGCCCTGACCACCCTCCCCGTTTCGCGTGCGGGGGGTCGCCCACCTCTCGAGGGCCTTGTTCCTGTGCTCGGCGGCCTCCGCTTTCTTCTGCATGAAGCACCGGAGCAGCTCCAGGCCTCTCTCGGCCGCCCGGCGGAACTCCCCATCCTGCTGCAGGTAGCGCTGGTGCAGAGAGACATAGTCTTCCTTCATGGCGACGGTCCTGCGGCTCAGCTCCTCCACCTGCTCCCGCAGCAGGCGATGCTCGGCCTCCAGCTCAGAGACGTGCCCGCTCAGACCGGCCAGCCTGGAGCAGACCAAAGCAAAGGGTCAAGGCAGGGCGTCGGAAGAGCCAGCTGGACGAGGCCCTTCCAGCCCAGCATCCGGTTCTCCCCAGGGGCCAACCAGGCGCCCATTAGGGGAAACCCATAAGCAGGATTCGAACACAGAAGCAGCTCTGCCCTCCTGTGATTTCCAGGAAGCACTGCTGCCATCAACTGTGGAGGCAGGGAGAGGGGTTTTTTGAGCATGTATTTGGGAGAACTGAGTCTCCTTACCTTTTCAAAATTAAATCATTACAGTCGTACCTCTGGATACGAACAGGATCCGTTCCGGAGCCACGTTCGCATCCTGAAGTAAACGCAACCCACATCTGCGGGTTGCGATTCGCCGCTTCTGCGCATGCGCGTGACGTCATTTTGACCGTATGCGCATGTGCAAGCGGTGAAACCCGGAAGTAACATGTTCCGTTACTTCTGGGTCGCCGTGGAGCACAACCCAAAAACGCTCAACCTGAAGCAACTTCAACCCGAGGTATGACTGTATTGTGTTTTGTCTGGGTGGGCTGGAATGGATATATTTACCCAATGACTGAGCCAAAAATCCACCTGTATCTGTAATCAATAAAGTTGTGGCCATTTCTCATCCTGATCATTGTCTGCTTGAGTTAATTCCTCACATCTTACATTTAGCCACTGCCTGGGGAGGGGGGGGGGTGGCACTGCGCCATGGCCCACAATAAACCAACAAACAAATAAACAAAATTTGTGGGGAGCTCCCCCACCTTCCCCCTCCCCAAAAAATATTTATTTAATTTGGAAACCCTGGTTTGCGCTTCAAGACCCCCAAGCCAGTCTCAGGAGAATAAAAGCACAAGGACACAGAATTTAGTTTAATGTTAATGCCCCAAATTTAGGCCACAACTTGATTGGTTACATAATGTGAGGGGTACTGGCTTAGGCATTGGCATCAACAGATGATATCTGACTCCTGCTCCCCTTGCAGGAAGTCTGGAAGGGTAAACTACCGGTTGGGGGAGCCCAGCTGATGCAGATCGACTCGAAGATCTCCTGGGTTCCCGCTGGGATTGTGGTATGGCCCTAGCCCCTCCCTGGGCTTCGGAAGAGATCCACACTCCCAGATTCCTTTAACACAGCGGTTCTCAACCTGTGGGTCCCCAGATGTTGTTGGACTACAACTCCCATCATCCCAGACCACTGGTCATGCTGGCTAGGAATGATGGGAGTTGTAGTCCAAGAACATCTGGGGACCCACAGGTTGAGAAACACTGCTTTAACAGAATACCCTTACACATGGAGGGGCAGGTGATGGCTGCACCTTACCTCCCCACCACACCGCTATTCCAGTGCCTAACCATTAAACCTTACAAAGTTGTGACGATTGCTAGGAGGTAATAATAATAATAATAATAATAATGATAATAATAATAATAATAATAATTTTATTTATATCCCACCCTCCCCAGCCAAAACCGGGCTCAGAGCGGCTAACAACAGTAAAAATAGCACAGTTTACATAAAATCACACTCAATTAATTGAAATACGTTCTAAAGTAGGCGAAAACCAAGTGGCTGGTGCCGATTTGCCAAGTGGGAAAAGTCCTCCCAGGCCCCACAGTGGTGACCAACCGAAGTCCATAGCAAGGCCAGCGACCCTACCTAAAAGAGGGTGGAGGGCAGGAGATCCGCGGCGTGAGGCCGAAAGAGGAGCTTCCCGAGTCAAGCACCGGTTTAAATTGGCCCCGGCCATGCCCCCACAGCTCCCTAATTGGCCGCCTGGCAAATGGCGTGGCCGGGACACCCTCAGCGGGATGCTACCCCGCACCAGGCTGAGGCAGGGGGGGGACTTGGTATCCCGAGCGCACAGGGGCGCCGACTTATAAAAAATATTGGGGGGCCCAAGACCTCCAAACCGCTGCTGCTGGGGGAACGAAAGGGGCGAGCCCCGGGCTGCCCCGACCTTAAGTGAACCAGCCGATTGGCTGCTGCCGTGGGCGGTGAATATTAATGAGCTAGGGGGAGCGGGGCTGACGCCAGCCCCGCGAGATTGTTGATGGGTCGAGAGCCCGCAACCCCACCCCCTCTCTAGATCGGGAGTGGCTTTGTTTTTCTTAAATTATTGGGGGGGCAGAGCCCCAAACGAATTTTTGAGGGGGCTCGGGCCCCATCAGGCCCCATGGAGTCGGCGCCTATGCGAGCGCAACCGGCTCCCACTCGGAAGCGGAACTGATAAATCGCGGTCATCCCCCAACCTTGCATACCTGGCTCCCAAAGGATTGCAGTGGTACCTCTGGATGCGAACGGGATCAGTTCCGGAGCCCCATTCACATCCTAAAGCGAAGGCAACCCGCTTCTGCGCATGTGCGTGATGTCCTTTTGAGCTTCTGCGCATGCGCGAGCGGCAAAACCCAGAAGTAACGCGCTCTGTTACTTCTGGGTTGCCACCAAGCGCAACCCGAAAATGCTTAACCTGAAGCAACTTTAACCCGAGGTGTGACTGTACAGGGGTACCTCGGGTTACATACGCTTCAGGTTACAGACTCCGCTAACCCAGAAATAGTGCTTCAGGTTAAGAACTTTGCTTCAGGATGAGAACAGAAATCGGGCTCCGGCGGCACGGCAGCAGTGGGAGGCCCCATTAGCTAAAGTGGTGCTTCAGGTTAAGAACAGTTTCAGGTTAAGAACGGACCTCCAGAACGAATTAAGTACATAACCAGAGGTACCACTGTATTATGTCTGTCCTGGACCTGAAGGGTAGAACTTCTCCCACCATTGCCCCCACCAAAAAAAGAAAGAATCGAAAAGAGGCGTTGCGCCATAGAAGAAACCGGATGGAGGAACGTTACCTGCCCCTCTGTTCCTCCAGTTCGGCATCTTTCGCTTTGAGCTGCAAGTTCCATTCATAGATGCTGTAGGCAAGCTGAAAAAGAACAGAGAGGGGCCCCCTGGTCAGCTGGTCTGCAGGCTTCTCCTTCAATGAAAGACTGGATCATGCCTTGGGCGGGGAGACATCCTGGAGGAGGGTGAAGGCATCAGGGCAAACAAGAAGCTGGAATGGGTGATGGCAGGGCCGGATTTAGGGTTGATGAGGCCCTAAATCAGGCATCCCCAACTCGGCCCTCCAGATGTTTGGGGACTACAATTCCCATCATCCCTGACCACTGGTCCTGTTAGCTAGGGATGATGGGAGTCGTAGTCCCAAAACATCTGGGGGGGGCGAGTTTGGGGGTGCCTGCCCTCAGCTCCTGAAGGTAATGGGGCCCTTTATATGTCCAGCTGTCCTTTGTCAACAACAAATTGTCAGTTTTTTGTGCTGAATATACGCTAGATGGTAATTCTTGGATCTAATAGGTATCTAAAGTCATTTGAACATAACAAAATATGTATTTTATCAAAGTAACTGTTATAGCCAGTCCATGCAGAATGTAGGCACCCTATATATAGAAAGGAGCAAACCAGGGATATTTTAGGGAGCGGGCGAGCAGGCAGAGCCCATGACTTGCATCATAGGAGCCTACACAACACAAAACACTGTTGCTGTATGTAGGCTTTAGTTTATTTGTTTTTTATCTTATATTTTGGAAATGAACGTCCAGGTTTTTTCCCCTTTAAATTTTTTGGGGGCTCCCAAGGGAGTGGGGCCCTAAGGTATAGATCAAGGGTCAGCAAACTTTTTCAGCAGGGGGCCTTGTGGGGGGCCGGAGTATACTTTTTTTTGGGGGGGGGGGATAAATGAATGAATTCCTATGCTCCACAAATAACCCAGAGATGCATTTTAAATAAAAGCACACATTCCACTCATGTAAAAACACGCTGATTCCCAGACTGTCCACAGGCTGGATTTAGAAGGCGATTGGGCTGGATTCGGCCCCCGGGCCTTAGTTTGCCTACCCATGCTATAGACTGTTTAGCTTATATGTAAATTTGGCACTGGGTGATGGACCAATGAATAATTCTGCTTACCCCTTCTGTCCCATTTCCCTGACCTCTCCTGTTCCTTGGATGTGGGAGAGGTGTCTTGCCCAAATTCCCAGGCCCAATCCTGTGTCAGCTTACCTCCCCGTTGATGCTTTCCAGCTCCGCCAAATGTCTCTCATGAATCCCCTTCAGGGTCTCTGTTGTTTCTGCAGAGCCCAATACTGCACCCAAGAAACAGTCATTGGTCTCCTGGACGGGTCTGCAAAAACACAAGCAAATTCAGATGAGAAAATCAGAGTAGCCACTGGTCATCAATAGCCCTCTGTGAATTTGTCCTATCCTCTTTAAAAGCCATCCAGGTTGGTTGCCATCACTGCCTCCTGTGGCAGGGAGTTCCACAGTTGAACCACGCACCGCATGAAGAAGCCCGCAAGCAGGGCTGGAAGCAACAAACCCTCCCCATCATATTCCCTGGCAACTGGTACCCAGAGGCACTTTGCCTTAAAAAATAGAGGCTTTGTTTAGACAGCAAGGCTCCCAGATCCGCGCTCCATGAATTAATCTGTGCAACCAACAGTCTGTGTGAACCCCACAGTTCTTGCAGTCATGGAAATTAATATTGGGCATGGAAAATCAACTTCTGGAGAATGCCTTTTTGTTTCTAATTCAAAGCCGCTAACCAGTGAATTCCGTGCATCCGCTATGTGCTGTTTGAAGACAGGCTTCCCTTTGTCTGTGCAAAATCTGTTGCCAATCAATTTAATTGATTCAGTTCCAGCGTCGTAAAAGAGATTTCTCTTAATCCACTTTCTCCGTCATCTTTTGCTGTGGCAGCTCTACACACACACACACACACACACACACACACACACTCTGGGTGTGGGTATCCTGGGTGGGGGGAAACCGCCCCCTTCGACCCCAGATGAACCAAAAACCTCAGACACCCAGATTTCCTTTTAAAAAGGGAAAGTTTCTAACAGTGGTAAGACCTGAGGAAAATGTACAAACGCTATACTTCTTTATGTGAGAATCCTGCATGTTCCCCCTTTCTGGCTGGACACTGTGAGGCAAGGATGCTGGACTAGATGGGCCACTTGCCTGATCCAGAAAACTCTAATAATAATAATAATAATAATAATAATAATAATAATAATAATAATAATAATAATTTATTATTTATACCCCGCCCATCTGCCTGGGTTTCCCCAGCCACTCTGGGAGGCTCCCAACCAAATATTAAATACACAATACAGCATTAAACATTAAAAGCTTCCCTAAAGAGGGCTGCCTTCAGATGTCTTCTAAAAGTCTGGTAGTCAGTGGCGTAGCGTGGGGGGTGCAGGGGGGGCCGGCTGCACCGGGCGCAACATCTGGGGGTTAGGGTTAGGGGGCTCAAATCCACGGGTTAGGGGGCGCAAATTACTTGCCTTGCCCTGGGGGCTGACAACCCACGCTACGCCACTGCTGGTAGTTGTTGTTCTCTTTGACATCTGGTGGGAGGGTGTTCCACAGGGCGGGCACCACCACCGAGAAGGCACTCTGCCTGGTTCTCTGTAACTTCACTTCTTGCAGGGAGGGAACCACCAGAAGGCCCTCAGAGCTGGACCTCAGTGTCCAGGCAGAACAATGGAAACACTTTTTCAGGGATACAGGACTGTTCTTCTGTATTCTATTCTTTGCAGTGCCCCAAGAAATAAAAGCCTTGCAGACACACAGACCCCTGCAGGCTGCGATGGGGGCATGAGGTTAAGAGATCAGAAACTATTCTTGAACCTAACTGAGGTGGTTCCTTTAGTTCTATGTGAATTGAGAGAGTGAAAAAACACTTATCACTAGGGCTGGGTGATCTATTAATATATCGTCCAAAACCGGTTTGAAGTGATATCGGTTTCATAGTTTTTTACCTGACAATATATCTTGAATCATGATGTGTGTTTGGGCTAGGCGATACATCGTAGAAAACCGGTTTGCAGCCCATATCGTGATATCAGTTTCATGATTTTTGACCTGGCAATATATCTTGAATCATGATGTATGCGTATCTGCTATGCAAAAATCACAATGTGGGGAAAACCGTGAAGCCAGCCAATGTCTCTACCTAACTCCATCCTATTTCAGACATTGTGAAATATCAGTATATCGTGATTCTTAGCTGGTGTTATAAGAAAAAAAACTGATCCTTTTCCCTTATAGAGAGCCCGTATAGGGTCCTTACGTAGGTTCTCTATTGGTAGGAGAAAATAACAGAGACCAACCAGAGAATATTGTGAAGCAAAGCAGCTAGTAAGCCTGATCTTTATTAAACTGTTGCAACAGGGTCTCACCCCCCCATGCAGGAGGGAGGAGGGACACAGAACAAAGGTGTGCAAGCCCTTATATAGACTTTTGAAATTGCCCACCCTGGAGTCCAAGACCACCCAAAAACATCATACATACATCACAGAAGGGGCGGTCTACAGCAAAATCCGGTCTGGCAGGAAACCTGTTGATGGGTTTACCTGGGCAGCCTGACCATTCTTTTGCAACAAATGCTTAATTCCTGAGTCCAGGTCACAGGCTCACCCTATTCATACACAAATGTGCCCTTAAGGCAGGATTTGTGAGCACAGAGACAAAGATGGGGGGGGGGGGCTTTTCCCATTTCCATCCAAACTGCGGAGGAATAGCCGAGGTCACTGAAAGAGTCGAAATGGCTTCAGGATTGTTTTCCTGTACTGTTTCAGACATGTGGTTTATATATTTATGTATGTGTTTGGCTGGTACATTTATGAACATTTATTTTATATCTTAGACCTTACAATTCTCATAACACTGGTGGTATATCAAGATACTGAAAACCAGATATCGCCCAGCCCTACTGTAATGGTTCTAGGGGGTTGCTCGTGCGTAAGTTGTCGCCACACCTGGCTGAGTTACCTGGGTGAACCCTATTTTGTCCGGACAGCCACTCACCCGTGGCTGTCTCAGTCGCTGGCAGAATCCGTCAGTGGGCGTTTCTTGAACTTCTTCCAGCAAAGAAGTTCTTTGACGCCTAGTTCCCTCCTACTCTCCCTGTGCGGAAGCCTTCTGCGCAGGGAGGGTGTGGGCAGCGGAGGACCCGTGCTCTCCCCGCTGGTCTCCGGCGAGGAGTCATGGAGCCACCTCGCCGATTCCCCCATCTGCCCCCCTTCTCCACTGGTGCTACGCTGATTTCCTTCCCCAAAAGATGGGCTGCTTCTCTCCCTCCTTGGACGCTCTCCGTAATCCCTCTGGAGCCCTCCCTCTCCCTCTGGCTCCGATGGCAGTTCCCTGACACCTACTTAGCACTCGGACTGGGTGCATGAGAAAGAAATTCAGATGTGCTACTACTAATCTGCAGCCAGCAGAATTTGAACGCACACCCTCCCAAGGCAACCCTGGTACTGCCAAGGTCCCTGACTCAGCACAGATTCTGCCCAGGAGGGAGGCAGAGCTGAATTAGCCTTGCAAGACTTGTGCAAATGGGAAAAAGCGCCCATTGTAAACGTGCGAGGCACAGCCGCTGCTATTCTGAGTTATTTTGGTCCTGTGCGGTGCCAAGACAAGTTGTCTGTGTGTTTACTTCCACAACCGAGTAAAATTCCTGCACAGTCATCGTGAGGGGGAAAAGAGAAGAGGCCTCTGAGCCTACCAACCATCACCCAGCGCGGGTGTCACAGGAAGCAAGAAAAAGAAAAATAAGAAAAACAGAGCAGAACAGCAACAGCAACAGGAAACTCCTGACTCCTACCCACTAAAGCCAGAACTAAACTACATATTGACGCAAAGACAGGGAGAGAACTGAGGTTTTGATACCTGGGAGGGAATCCTCGCAAGTTATCCAGAGATTTTGCTTGCAGCTTTGCAGTGAGGTTTTCCAGGTTGGATTTTTCCAAGAGCTTGTTATCTACAAGAAAATAAAGAAGATGGATGCTATGAAAGGGAAGACCAAAGAATAAGATTCCTGGAGAATTTACGGCAACACATCTCCCACTGGCAGCGATGCAGGACGGAAGACTTTCCCATCGTATTTTTTCTGCCAAAGATATTCTACTTTTAGAAATACATTGTTTCCCAGTGCTTGGTTTACGTATAAGCTAAACAAGCTATCGCTTAGGGCCCTGCTCTCTTGGGGCCCCAAAAAATTTTAAGGAAAAAAAACCTGGATGTACATTTCCAAAATATAAGATAAAAAACAAATAAAATCAAACCTACATACAGCAACAGTATTTTATGTTGTGTAGGTTCCTATGATGTAAGTAATGGGCCCCGCCTGCCATATAAAGGGCCCCATTACCTTCAGCCGTTTAGGGCCTCGTCAAACCTAAATCTAGCTGTTAAGTTGTGGGTGAACATATCAGACGACACAGCGATTCTTCAAACAGCTCTTGTTTATTCACAGGCCAGGACAGAACTGAACTGAAGGGTTCAGCCAGCCTGCTTATATAGAGCTCCAGTACAATGTACCATATTTTTTGCTCCACAGGGCGCACTGGACCATAGGGCGCACCTAGTTTTTAGGGGGGGGGGGAATAAAGAAATAAAAATTTAGCCCCAAAGAGCCCCAAAGAGCAAAGAAGCCAAGACAGTGAGCGGGAACTCCCGCCGCGCTCAGAAGGTTTGCGGATAGCTGCCTGAAGCCTGCATTCGCTCCATAGGACGCACACACATTTCCCCTTCATTTTTGGAGGGGGAAAAGTGCGTCCTATAGAGCAAAAAATACGGTAACTGTAACAATTTTCTAAAACTATCCAATCATTGAACATCACTTTCAATCCCTTATTTGCATAACTATCTACAGTATCCCCCTGCTGGCCCAGGGTGCGAACTTCAGTACATAACACCGGCCCTGATTGTTTCATAAATTAACAGGTTGCATGGTGAATAGAACACAATGCGGGTCAAACAGAGCAGTCATATCTAAATCAAATTGATGATTAACTTTTTCCAGGTGCCTATTGCTAGGAAGCAAATATAATTGTGTGCTCAGCTCTTCAGGCATTGCAAAATTGGTGAGTTAACAGTTTTCAATCCTCTTTCTTCCCCCTCTTGAACTCTAACGTAGGAAAATGCTTCAAGTAGCTGCAAGAATTCTATTTTTTAAAAGCCAAGTAAAATTCTGAATTTGTTCAAACCTAACACTGAAACCCCACCAAAGCTGCAATCCTATAGCCATTTACCAGCACAGGAGCCGGTTTAACTCAATGGAACTTACTCCTGAGGAGACATTTTTTGCAAGTGAATTTGATTGAACGCCCCCACCCCCACCACAATCTAATATTTTAGTGCAACTCCTTTTCCAAATGGGAAACTTTTTCCACCACTGTATTTCAAATCAATACAAAATTATCAAGACATGACTCTTCTTTACTAAAGTCTCATTAACACACTAAATCAGATCTATGCTGATTTAGGACAATAGAAAATTCATATATAGATATATCTGACTTCATGCCAGCTCAGCCTTTAACAGCCATGGTTGCTCTTAAGTTCTTGGTATCATAGAATTATAGGTACTGTATGTACCCCAAGGGTCATCTAGTCCAACCCTCTGCAATGCAGGTTCTTATTTCATACAACGCAAAATTACTTACCGGTACTTTGTAGGCCCAGAGCAAGAGGCTGTTTATTGTTGAACAGACTAACACAACAACAACAACAACAACAACAACAACAACAACAACAACAACGGGAGATGTAAGGAGCCAAAACAATGAGCTAAGGATGGAATCAAAGCTACAACCCATAATAACTGGATACAGTATTTCACTTTCCAATTGTTCATTGCTATAATTGCCACGACACATGTGCCCTTTTTTGCAATAAGAACTTTTTACTCTCCCAGACTTAACAATGGCCATATTCGTCTGGTGCTTTAAAAAAAATTTTCCCCAACTTCTTCCCCCTTGCTAGTAAAGCTGGTTTCATGCTGCTGCGATTATTCTGTATTCTACAAGGCCTCCTCTCCCGCTGTTGTTTTGTGTAGCTTATAACTGGTTTTATTGTCGGAAACCTTGGCCTGCATTTTGTAATTTCATAAGCCGTAAAAAGAGCCCAGAGGACAAGGAGGTACACGAAGTCACTCACTGAATAAAAAACCTTTCCCCAATCTAGCAGAGGGCTGAGCGGATCCTGCCGATTTGGACCAGTTGCCATGGTTACGAAGCTGCACAGAGCACTGAATGCTTGTACGCAGGACGAACGGGGCAAACCGCCTTGCAGCAAAAAATACGACAAGTGACTTTAGCTACATCTGGACTAGTGCAAGTTTTAGTGGCGGGGAAAGAATGAGCAGAGGTTGCACAGCCACCTGTCAGGGATCCTTTACCTGCGATTCCTGCATTGCAAGGGGTTGGGCTAGAGGAGCTTTGGGAACCCCTCCCCACGCTACAGTTCTAGGATTCTAACAACGTTCTTTTGCTGCAGTGCAGAGTCATCTTATTGTGGCATGATTCTGCATTGAGTAGAAATATGCACAGGTGCAGTTTTGGAAGGGATAAAACAGCTACTTGAGATGGTGTCTGGATGACGCTCAGGTCTACCCGCCTGCATGCTCCAGTGCTAGGAGGGAACCGGCCACAGCTGGGGCTCGTGTGCAAACTCCGGGTCTCAGGCAGCCTTGTTGTTGTTTAGTCGTTTAGTGGTGCCTGACTCTTCGTGATCCCCTGGACCAGAGCACGCCAGGCACTCCTGTCTTCCACTGCCTCCCACAGTCTGGTCAAACTCATGTTCGTAGCTTCAAGAACACTGTCCAACCATCTCGTCCTCTGTCGTCCCCTTCTCCTTGTGCCCTCCATCTTTCCCAACATCAGGGTCTTTTCCAGGGAGTCTTGTCTTCTCATGAGGTGGCCAAAGTATTGGAGTCTCAGCTTCAGGGTCTGTCCTTCCAGTGAGCACTCAGGGCTGATTTCCTTCAGAATGGAGAGGTTTGATCTTCTTGCAGTCCATGGGACTCTCAAGAGTCTCCTCCAGCACCAGAATTCAAAAGCATCAATTCTTCAGTGATCAGCCTTCTTTATGGTCCAGCTCTTACTTCCATACATCACTACTGGGAAAACCATAGGTTTAACTATATGGACCTTTGTTGGCAAGGTGATGTCTCTACTTTTTAAGATGCTCAGGCAGCCTAGGTAAAGGTAAAGGTACCCCTGCCCGTACGGGCAAGTCTTGACAGACTCTGGGGTTGTGCGCCCATCTCACTCAAGAGGCCGGGGCCAGCGCTGTCCGGAGACACTTCCGGGTCACGTGGCCAGCATGACATCGCTGCTCTGGCGAGCCAGAGCCGCACACGGAAACGCCGTTTACCTTCCCGCCAGTAAGCGGTCCCTATTTATCTACTTGCACCCGGGGGTGCTCTCGAACTGCTAGGTTGGCAGGCGCTGGGACCGAGCAACGGGAGCGCACCCCGCCGCAGGGATTCGAACCGCCGACCTTTCGATCGGCAAGCCCTAGGCGCTGAGGCTTTAACCCACAGCGCCACCTGCGTCCCTTTAACTATATGGTTTAACTATATGGACCTTTGTTGGCAAGGTGATGTCTCTACTTTTTAAGATGCTCAGGCAGCCTAGCTGGATGTAAAAAGGGTCCGTTCGAAAGTTGCTCACAGTGGCCATCCTCACACGCTTTTCACTCCTCTTTAGGGTGATTCTGTGGGTTAAACCACAGAGCCTAGGACTTGCTGATCAGAAGGTCGGTGGTTCGAATCCCCGTGACAGGGTGAGCTCCCGTTTCTCGGTCCCTGCTCCTGCCAACCTCGCAGTTCAAAAGCACTTCAAAGTGCAAGTAGATAAATAGGTACCGCTCTGGCGGGAAGGTAAATGGCATTTCCGTGCGCTGCTCTGGTTCACCAGAAACAGCTTAGTCATGCTTGCCACATGACCCGGAAGCTGTACGCCGGCTCCCTTGGCCAATAAAGCGAGATGAGTGACGCAACCCCAGAGTCGGCCATGACTGGACCTGATAGTCAGGGGTCCCTTTACCCAAGGCAAAGAGGCAGCTGGAGAGAGGATGCTGAGATCCAGCACCAAATCTGGGCCAGACACCAAAACCTTCTGGGTGGCCACAGCCTGGGGGCAAGCACGGAACAAAAAACTCTTTAGTTATTAGATGCAACGCAGGACAGTGGTTAGAGCAGGTTCTCCAAGGGTGTAGCAGGAGAGAACGGCAAGTCCAGTGGTAAAATTGAAGGGCAATCTATAGTGTCAAAATACTTAAAGTACATCTGTAAGAGGCTTCTTTTTAATTATACTTTGGGACTGATTCCTGTTCTTATGTAGATGCCTTGTTTTATACTTTCTGGGTGCCCCATGATTGTATTTTAAAGTCATTGTGTTCTAGGTTATAAAATTCAGTGCTGCTGGGAGTCGTTCCTTTTTGTTTTCCGGTGCATTTCTTATCCGCAAAAAATTCGGCGTGGGGCGAGCAAATTTTTATTCTGAAAGTGTGGCCCAGAGAAAAATGTTTGAGAACCAAAGGGTTAGAGTGTCACACTGGGATCTGGGAGAAGTGGGGGCACCGGGGGCGGAGAACAGGCGGGGGCATGGCTGGCGCATGTCCCGTAGGTGTGGCATGCTGCCCGCGGGGGCATGGTGCCCGGTGCAGGGTGGTGCGCATTGCGCGTCTGGGGAGACAGCCGCAATAGCAACCCCCCGGAATGGTACCTGGAGCAGCCCGCTCCCCCCGCCCCCTTCCTCCGCCAGTGCCTGGGAGAGCAGAGTTCAAATCCCTACTCAGCCATGGAGGCCAGTGGGGGACCTTGGGCTATTCACCATCTCTTGACACACCTAGTCTGCGTCACAGGGTTGTTGTGAGGCTCAAAGACCGGGCGGGGAAATCTTCACGCCATCTGGAGCTCTTTAGAGGAATGGTAGGGGGAAGATGTATCAATAACAGCAACATTGGTCATACACAGTACGTTTCCGAGCACAATTCAAAGTGTTGGTGCTGACCTTTAAAGCCCTAAACAGCCTCAGCCCAGTATACCTGAAGGAGCGTCTCCACCCCCATCGTTCTGCCCGGACACTGAGGTCCAGCACCGAGGGCCTTCTGGCGGTTCCCTCATTGCGAGAAGCAAAGCTACAGGGAACCAGGCAGAGGGCCTTCTCGGTAGTGGCGCCCGCCCTGTGGAACGCCCTTCCAGCAGATGTCAAAGCGATAAACAACTACCTGACATTCAGAAGACATCTGAAGGCAGCCCTGTTTAGGGAAGCTTTTAATGTGTGACATTTTGATGTATTTTTAATCCTTGTTGGAAGCCGCCCAGAGTGGATGGGGAAACCCAGCCAGATGGGTGGGGTACAAATACATTATTATTATTATTATTATTATTATTATTATTATTATTACACAGAGCACACTAACCGGAATTAATGGACGGAAGCAGTAGTTTAAATCGGGATGCAGAAGCTGCTGCTCGACTCCAACTCACATCAATCCCCAAATACCTGTGAGACCCTACAGGTCTCGGGCTGTTAAGGAGGCAGTGGCGGCTCCCAACTTGAAAGGCTTTTAAAGAGGGTGGGACAAGTTGACAGGCTATCGAAGGCTACTAGGTTATACTGAGAGGCACTGACAGAGCTTCATGTCCACAAGTGGGGTTTTGAAACCGGGTCTCCCGGATCCTAGTCCGACATTCTAACCACTAGACCACCCTGGCTCCTATCCATACTGGGTCAGGAGCAAGTCTCGCTGAGCTCAGTGGGACTTTCTGAACTCTCAGGTGCATGCATACAAGATTGCAGCCTCCTTGCAGAATCTTTGCAATGCCTTTACGAAAACAGAAACTGAGCAGTGCCAGCTTTTGAAACTGCATCGGTTCCTCCAAAGAACGGCGGCTGTTCCTTCTTCCCAGGAGGCTGACTTACGTTGCATTACATTGTTTTCCTACTGCTCTTTCGAACGTTGCAACATTCCGCAGAAAAGAGGATGCTAAAATGATTTCCCCTTCCGCACTTTGGTGCGTGTGGTCTCACCCAAAAATGGAACCTGCACATCCGTTTGTCTGCGGTTTGCCAGAATTTGCCATGCCTCCCCTGTGGCCATCTGCCTTGGTGGCGCCGCAGCACATTGAGAGGGGCTGGTGATGCCGGTATCTGGCTGCCAGAGTCCCGGGGTTCTGAGTTCAAATTCCCGGCAATGAAGATCATAGGGTGACCACAGGTCAATCACTCCCTCTTACAGGGTGCTTGTGAAACCCCCATACCTGTGGAGCACTGAGCTCCTCAGAAAAAGATGAGGAACATATTGCATCTGTCTGCCTTGAGAGGCAATGGAGTGTGCCTCTAGGGGTGAAGTCAAACTGCTGTGACCTCTCAGGACAGGGGTCAGCAACGTGCGGCCCATGGGCCGGATGCGGCCCACGAAGACAGTTTTACCAGCTCATGAGCCACCCACAAACCGAGCCACCCGCTTGGCAAGTCCCCCGCGCACTGCGCTAAAGCAATGCAGCACGGCGCCAGGACTCGCCGAGTGGCGCCGGAAATGGCGTCTGCACATGCACAGATACCAGAAATTGCGTCTGCGCATGTCCAGATGCAAAAAACCGCTTCTGCGCGGACACAATTTACGGCGTCACGCTGCACCAGTCCGGCTCACAGACGAACTCCGTGGGAGTGATCCGGCCCATGGCCAGGAATCCTTGCTGACCCCTGTCCCAGGAGATCCTGGGCTGCCCAGATGACAAGACGCTGATGTGGTCCAAAGAGCAAGACGTTTGGCACCAGCTTGGCTGCAGGAGTTGCTGGAAGGAGGCCTACAAGGGATTCCAATCTGGGTTTGTGTAGGGTTTACCTCTTCGCCTTTTCTTCTCCCACTAGGCAGCAGAGGTTTAGGATCAGAGTTTTCCTTCTCCTAGACAGGCTCCCTTCCCATCTGCCCCTCACTTCCCTCTACAGCATGTGCAGAAGCCGCTTCCATGACCGTTGGCCCCCCTCTTGGTCTTGTCAGCTCAATCTGCCAGAGCCTGTCTTTGCAGGAAAGGGGAGGTTCCTCACATCCTCCATTACAGGGGCTTAGATGACTGTTGGGGTCCCTGCCAACTCTACAGCTCAATGATTCTATGATCACCAGCACAGATTTGAGGCCTCCTTTCTGGGCTGACTGTCCAAGACCAAAACGAAAGCAGAGCTATTACGAAAAGCCATTCTTGGCTCAAGCCCGCTCAGAGGAAGAGAGGCGTTCCCCAACATATCCAAGAGTTGTTTGCCATTGTTCTGCCTTTTCAAAGAATGTCCTTTTACACTGATGATGATGATGATGATGATGAAGATGATGATGATTAAAGGAATGTTCCCTTCATTGGTCTACTAATCCGCAAACAGTACAAATTAGCAATGCTTTTAACAGACAGGAAAACAAAGATGATCTCATTGCCCTTTTCATAAGCAGGGGGAGGGGGGATAATTTTGACAGCGCGGCATTTCCTGCCTTAGTTTAATTGCAACCATCAATATTTTAAATGATGCTGGATAGCCCAGGAATTGGAGAGAAATCATGCTAAGCCTATGAAGAGAGAGCGCAAGATGCCTTTCAGGGAGGACTGAGCTCTTCAGCTTGTAGAAGATGAGAGGGAGCAGACCAATCCCCAGGAGCGAATTTTGCAAAACATTGCTTCAGACAGGGGCAGGTCTCGCAGTGCTACTTTTACCGAGGATCTTTGCACATGGGCAGGATCACATGGGTGGAGGAGAGGATCCTTCCAGCTAGCAGGACCTTTGTGGTCACAAAGCAGCGAGGCCAGACAAATGCCAACTGCTCACTTCTCCTTTCTCTAGCGATGTCGAAACCAGGGGATAAAACGGCTTTAAATCACACAGGAAAATGAATTAATGGGTCATTCCCCTTGTGACAATTCTTCTTTGTTAGCCAGGGTCTCTATTTACCATGGCGAATGTTACTTCTTAATCACACAAGAGAGAAAGTGAAGATTGAATCAGTGCACTAATTGAAGAAGTGATAATATAATTGATGGGGTTTTCCACTCGCGTCATCTTTATATAGATGTAGATAAAACAGAGAGACCTTTGAACATGTGGATTACCGAGAATCAAGGCTTGGATAGAAACCAAGAGATCTTAATCACAGGCTTCCTGCAGTTTTTGCTTTGCTAATTAGCAAACATGTAGGGCTGAGAAACAGTGATCTGGTGGGAATATTCAGCAGCCCATCCCTCAACAAAAATTCCTTGCATGAATGAATTAAGTGGATGCTTGTCAAATTTGCAGATGACACAAAAACTGGGAGTGGTAGATAATCAGGTGACAGTATCAGGGTTCAAGATGCTCTTAACAGGTTGAAGAGATGGAACCAAACCAACAAAATGAATTTCAATGGGGACAAGTGCCAGGTTCTGCACTTAGGCAGGAAAAACCAGGTTCACAAATAAACAATGGGGGACACCTGGCTTGCCAGTAGTACATGTGGAAAGGATCAAGGGGTCTTAGTAGACTACAAGCTTAACTCAAGCCAACAGTGTGATGCAACAGCAAAAGAAGAAATGCTATTCTAGGCTGAATCAACAAAAGTCAAGTGTCCAGATCAAGGAAAGTAATACTACCATTCTATTCTGCCGCTGTAGGTTAAGCCACAGAGCCTAGGACTTGCCGATCAAAAGGTTGGCGGTTCGAATCCCCGCGACAGGGTGAGCTCCCGTTGCTCAGTCCCTGCTCCTGCCAACCTAGCAGTTCGAAAGCACGCCAGTGCAAGTAGATAAATAGGTACCACTCCAGCGGGAAGGTAAAAGGCATTTCCGTGTGCTGCTCTGGTTCTCCAGAAGCGGCTTAGTCATGCTGGCCACATGACCCAGAAGCTGTACGCCGGCTCCCTCGGGCAGTAAAGCGAGATGAGTGCCGCAACCCCAGAGTCGGCCACGACTGGACCTAATGGTCAGGGGTCCCTTTACCTTTACCTATTCTGCCTTGGTCAGACCCCACCTGGAATACCGTGTCCAATTCTGGGCACCACAATTTAAGAAGGATGTTGACAAGCTGGAAGGTGGGCAGAGGAGGGTGACCAAGAATGATCAAGGGTCTAGAAACCAAGCCTCATGAGGAATGGTTGAGGGAGTTGGACATGTTTAGCCTGGAAAAAAGGAGACTGAGAGGAGATATATCTAAAGGGCTGTCACATGGAAGATGGCGCCATTATGTTTTCTCCTGCTCTGGATGGTAGGAGTCAAGTTAGTGGAATCATATGGCAAGAAAGGAGATTCCGACTAAACATTCAGAAGAGCTGTTCACAGTGGAACAGACCTGCAACACGAAAGAATCTTTCCCAGGTGCTGATGACTTGGTCTTACAAACTCTTCCCATGTATAAAGTGCCAACAAGCTAGTCCTCAGGGCTCTGCAATCGCCCCCCCCCCCCCGCCCCCAATAGAGGAACCAAATAGAGTCACACCAGGATGAATCAGGAGCACAAACTTAGCTACTCCCACAGAGCCAGCTGCAAACAACATCCTTTAGCCATGCTTTAGCCAAGATACCATCCTCTCTCTGTACTGTACAAATCCTCATTTCTCTGGCAATTATTTATCCAGCAGCCGTGACTTGGGGACACTTCTATCAGTGAAAGCAAACAGTGGGCTAAAAGGGAGAGATCAAAATCCCTTCTTTACCGTTCACCTTCCCAATTTCTTTTCCCTAAAGACTGATGAGAGAGACAAAGTGAGTGCAAGTGTTGCACTCGGGCAGGATTCAAGTAGTCGTTCAGCCAAGCACCTAGTTCTCATTGAGGTGGCAAACTTGTCTCTGGGCTGTACCATTTCAGACTGTGAGGGAAAACCATACTTTGTGGAATGTTCGTACATTTTTTTTTAAAAAAAAAATCCTTGCAGACAGAAAGCTAGCATGCAAGCAGAGGTGCCAACTTGAATAACATATGGGGGGGCAGGTAAGCCCTGCCCCACATAATCGATCACATATTAGGTTAGGTTAGACTGAGTCTGAGGGTGGGTTGGGGCAGTGCATATGATTTCTGCAAAGTAGCTATTTGTGTGCCATGACTCTGCACAAACTCTGGCCACAACAAGGCGCCACCTTAAAACCAAAATGCCTGTTTAGTTCTGGGAAATGTTCTGGGTTTTGTTTTGCTTTCTTTCCAAACTATATTGATTTTTTTTACTTAAAAAAGCAGCTACCAAGCATACAGTATTGTCTTCCAGGACCAATACATGCACAGGTGTTAAGTCTTGCCATGCGTGCAGCCATCCACATGTTCCCAAAACGAACTTGGAAAATCTTTCTACATCAAGCTTGCATCCAGAGAGTATCCAATCTAAAGTGTCAAGGTAATTTCTCCCTAGTGGCAGCTGTGACTGAGACGGACGGCAAATTACTGTGCTGCTATTTTAAAAAAGGGATACTGTGCTTCTTGTTAATACTGTAAAGGATATGACTCGAGATACGATGGAGTCAAACCCAACTCCTTCTTTCCCCCACCAATGGGGAATTAAACATTCCAGTGCCATAAATCATGGTCAGTGTCAATCCAGGTGTCAAGCAGGTGTCAATCTGGAGGGAAAGGGGAGATGGCGGGGTCCAAAAATTGGACGAGGATTCAGGAGTTGCATCCTCTGCAATATGAGGATGGGGGGGGGGGGTTGGCCCTTTTGGATCTTGCTCAAAATAAAAAATAAAAGATATTCCCTGTTACAAGAGATGGGGAAGCGGGGAAGAGAAGCACGCAGAAGACAGCAAGTATAGAAATGTTTTCTTTTAATGCCACCCTCTCTCCTTTCCCTTATTCATCCCGCCCTCAATTTGTGGCATTGTCTTCCCGTATGGGTGCAATAAAAAGGTTGGCTTGTTAAGAAGAGCGCAACAAATGTTTACCGTTCTGGGTGGTGGTTGTTGCTCACGGAAAGCAGAACAAAACACACGCACACACCCAAAAAACCCCCTGCAGGCAGTAAAATAACTGCATTATTAAGGGTTTGGGGGGCAGCAAATGCCCATCTGTGCAATCGGCGCTGCCCCCTCTCGCTGCTGCCTTTTCTCGGACTTGAATCAAGGCTGCACTCTGCACATACTCCCGCGCCTCCCGCGCCTTGATTCCTGAGCACCTGCGGAGATCCGCGGCGCAAATCTGCGCGCCCACCCCGGGACCCCCGGCTCCCTCCGCAGCCGCCCGACCCGGGGGAGTCGCTGGCAAGACTGCCTCTGGGTACGTGCAGAAGGCACCGCCGGCCTGGTCCGCTGCCGCGCCCTCCCTCCGGCTGCGCCCCGCCGACTCACAGGCCTCCACCAGGCCGAGGAAGCGCGCCTTCTGCGCCCGATCCCGCTGCTGCAGCTGCCGGACGATGTGGCGCTTCCAGCAGCGGCGACACAGCCGGCCACCGCCGCCGCCGCTCTCGGCCATGGCGCCCCGATGCAGCCCCGGGGGCCCGGATGACAAAGGGCGACGCGCGGCCAAAGGGGGAGGGAACTCCCAGTGACGTCGACGCCCAGGGGTGGGGCCAGAGCGGGGGAATCCCCCCGGAGTCGCCGCCCGGAGGAAGACACCCAGTGCCGGATTTGGCTATAAACTAAACAAGCTATAGCCACTCTCTTGGAGGTCCATAAATTACCATATAGCATGTCAAAACAAAATTAAAAAATTCCTTCCAGTAGCACCTTAAAGACCAACTAAGTCAGTTCTTGGTATGAGCTTTCGTGTGCATGCACACTTCTTCAGATACACTGAAACAGAAGTCACCAGACCCTTCTATATAGTGAGAAGGTGGGGAGGGGTATTATTCAGTGGGATACGTGGATTGTAGAGGGTTCTTAATTCTAAGACCCTTGGGTATAATGCCCAGGTTCTTGCATTTAGTAAGAAAGAAGATATCAGTCTGTACCTGTGCAAGTTTCTTGGTGAGGTTGATGGACTTCCATTTCATGCGGCTCAATGTGGTGCCTTCCATAGTTCCAGTTACAGATAGGTAGCCGTGTTGGTCTGCCATAGTTAAAACAAAATAAAAAAAATTCCTTCCAGTAGCACCTTAAAGACCAACTAAGTTAGTTCTTGGTATGAGCTTTCGTGTATTTCCCAGTAGTGATGTATGGAAGTGAGAGCTGGACCATAAGCTGGACCATAAAGAAGGCTGATCGCCGAAGAATTGATGCTTTTGAATTATGGTGCTGGAGGAGACTCTTGAGAGTCCCATGGACTGCAAGAAGATCAAACCTCTCCATTCTGAAGGAAATCAGCCCTGAGTGCTCACTGGAAGGACAGATTGTGAAGCTGAGGCTCCAGTACTTTGGCCACCTCATGAGAAGAGAAGACTCCCTGGAGAAGACCCTGATGTTGGGAAAGATGGAGGGCACAAGGAGAAGGGGGCGACAGAGGACGAGATGGTTGGATAGTGTTTTCGAGGTTACCAGCATGAGTCTGACCAAGCTGCGGGGGGCAGTGGAGGACAGGAGTGCCTGGCGTTCTCTGGTCCATGGGGTCACGAAGAGTCGGACACGACTAAACGACTAAACAACAACAACAACATGAGCTTTCGTGTGCATGCACACTTCTTCAGATACCTTCAGGTTCATTTTGTTTTGACTATGGCAGACCAACACGACTACCTATCTGTAACTGGAACATATAGCATGTGTTCAACACAAAAAACAGCAACAATTTGTTGTTGACAAAGGACAGCTGGACATAGAAAGCACAGATGTCAACTTTCCCTTTTTTAAAAGGGAAATTCCCTTATTCCAAATAGGATTCCTCACAAGAAAAGGGAAAAGTTGACAGCTATGATATAAAGGGCCCCATTACCTTCAGTGGCTTAGGGCCTCATCCAACCTAAATCTGGACCTGAAGACATCGCATAAAGCAGAATGCGGAAAGCATCCAGAGGGAGACCGTTCCCCTGTCGAACAGCTCTGTCAGAAAGCTTTTTTCTGTATGTTTAGTCAGAATCTCCTTGCAACTTGAAGCCATTGGTTCAAGTCCTACAAGACTCAGCTAGATTGGTAAAGAAAAAGCATTTTATAGGTGTTGTATATGTGATATATAACACTGTGGCACCAGATGGAGTCCCACCATTCCCTACCAGATTTCACTGTACGAGTTTGCAATGCGTTTAACTGAATCGCTTCTTTGAGGTGTCTACATCCAGCCCTACGCTCTCCAGCAGGAGAAAACAAGCTTGTTCTCTCTTCCATGTGACAGTCTTTGAAATATTTGAAGATGGCTATCCTGTCAGTCTTCTTCTTTTGAGGCTAAACATACCCAGCTCCTTCAGCTGTTCCTCATAAGGCTTGGTTTCCAATATTTTCCTCATGATGAGGAGAGTTGACCTGCTGATTTTCTTTTTGTCACATGACTGAGATACACACAAGATTCCTGCAAGGGGGTAGGAAGAGAAGAGAAGGCAGCCCAGCTTATCTCGCACTCCTGCCTTAGAATCCTAGAACTGTAGAGTTCGAAGGGACTCCAATGGTCATCCAGTCCAACCCCCTGCAAAACAGGAATCAATTTAGTTTTCTCATAAGCCCTCCAGGGAGAGATCGTGTCATTTCTTTATGTTCTGTACTGCATTCAGCATGCCAGCGATAGTAAGAGATGTGGCATTTTTGAAGGAAATTGGGGGCTCATTACATACAGCCATGCCTCCATGTTTCCTTCTCTGAAAAATGCTCTCGGATGGTCAATATAAGGCAACTGTGACACCTGGTGGCTGGATAGATGAATGCACTTGGAATATTTCCCCATGCTAGTAATGTACTAAAAGGTAAAGGTAAAGGTACCCCTGCCCGTACGGGCCAGTCTTGACAGACTCTGGGGTTGTGAGCCCATCTCACTCAAGAGGCCAGGGGCCAGCGCTGTCCGGAGACACTTCCGGGTCATGTGGCCAGCGTGACATCGCTGCTCTGGCCAGAGCCAGAGCCAGAGCCGCACACGGAAACGCCGTTTACCTTCCCGCTGGTAAGCGGTCCCTATTTATCTACTTGCACCAGGAGGTGCTTTCGAACTGCTAGGTTGGCAGGCGCTGGGACCGAGCAGCGGGAGCGCACCCCGCCGCAGGGATTCGAACTGCCGACCTTTCGATCGGCAAGTCCTAGGCGCTGAGGCTTTAACCCACAGTGCCACCTACGTATTTTAAAACCAGGAGATTGAAACATTGGACCAGATCCATTGCTCGTGCCTTTTCTTCAGAGGTAAGGAAAACACTGGATGGCTTTAAAGCAGTGGCCAAACTTGGCCCTCCAGCTGTTTTGGGACTACAAGTCCCATCATCCCTAGCTAACAGGACCAGTGGTCACGGATGATGGGAATTGTAGTCCCAAAACAGCTGGAGGGCCAAGTTTGGCCATCACTGTTTTAAAGGATCACATACATTTTTCCTGTGGCATTAATTAAGGGTCAGTGGCTTAGAACCTGCTTCTTTAGATGTTTGTGGAAGTAAATCAGGCATCTTTAACCAGATTCAGAAAGGGGGGGGGATTTATTTTGAAACAAATCCCTTGAACAGAAGAATGCAACGTGTTGTTTTCTCCAAGTCACTGTGGCAGCTCATGCCTGACATACAGTGGTTCCTCGGGTTAAGAACATAATTCGTTCTGGAGGTCTGTTCTTAACCTGAAACTGTTCTTAACCTGAAGACCACTTTAGCTAATGGGGCCTCCTGCTGCCACCGCGCCCCGGAGCACAATTTCTGTTCTCATCCTGAAGCGTTGCAGGAACCCCACCCCCAATCATTCAGTTTGTACAAACACGGCACACACACACTCACACAAATCAGCCATACATCGGATCTGTACCGTTCCACTTTGATTTTACACGATGAAGGAAGGACTATCAAAGGGGGGAGACTTGACACAAGGTAGCCATAATCCCCCAACACGTCCACAGCGAGCCCTACCCAGTTGGCATGCCAACCTTGATGGTCCTAGGCAGAAGATCATTACACTCACAAAGGACCTGCATATGGAAGTGTGGCTAGTTTCAGAACTTACAGGGTTAAGGAGTTCTGAGTGACGTCTCACATTCCTGAGGCGTGGCCAGGTTCGAAGCAGAGAGGAGTGGTTTTCCTCTGTGTCTGTTCTGGCTTCTGACGGTGGAAGAAGCAGGATGAGCGCTTTAAGCCCAGGGAATCTCTTTATTGTTTAACTGCATGAATAAAGACTGAGACACATACACACTGATGTCTAAGTGTGTTTGATCTGCTAAACACCCGGACACAGGCAGCTTCCACGCTGCGGAAAGCTCTGCGGGACGTAGCTGACGCTGGACGGAGAATCGGGAGCAGAGAGGCGCTGGAGGAAGTGTGCCAGGCTGCAATCCAATTAGCTACGCCTAATTGGGGTCCAATCCAATTAGCTACGCCACATTTCAAAGGAAGTGGATTCAGTACGGACTGAAACAAAGGACAGTGACCAGCCCTTCCCTCTAATCATGGGGTGGGGGAAAGGAGGAACTGGACAGGTGACAAGAGACTCAGGTTACCACCACAACTCCTCCCTGAACCCCTCCTCTTTGTGATGTGTCAATGATGTAGTCGTGATGTAGTCTTAGGGGTGTAGCATGGGGAATTAGTAGCTAATAAAAGGTGGGGTCTTCTTTTGTTCAGGGCTTCCGTCTTGTTCCACCTTGTGGCAGGTGGGAGTTCTGTCGCAACAGTCTTCAATAAAGACCAAGCCTACTGGCTGCTGTTTTGCTCTGGTATTCCTGGCTGGTGTCCTTGTTGTTTTTTGTCCAAGGGAGCCCTCAGATTTCTCCGTTAACAGAAGCAAAGTTCTTAACCTGAGGTACAATTTCTGGGTTAGAAGAGTCTGTAACCTGAAGCGTCTGTAACCCGAGGTACCACTGTATACACATGCAGAACAGACCACATAAATGACACATAATGTGCAATGTTCAAGCGAGAGCTCATTTTATTTGAAGTGTGGGAAGGCAAAAAACAGAAAGATTCAACAACAAGATTCAAGCAGACCAAACAACACTGAGGAAATTGATGAGACACAATAAATCTCTCTTGGGAGCACCTGTTATTTTCTTCTGTCTAGCAGCACAGTCTAGTTTCAGTTGTTATGTCCGACTCTCGGCTTTTCAGTGACATGCTACATTCTGACCCGAGGCTTGCTTGTGATCCCTAAAAGATAAGAAATGAGGGTTACTATATCCCATTTGGCTCACAAAATGTCTCAGCTGGGACAGTGATGAGGTGAATTTATAGGGCATTTTCCAGAGAAGGTGGGTGAAGAATTTCTGCCACTTTTACAGAACTCTCACAAAGGTTGTAAAAAGTTTGGGATGTGAGGGTACTCGCTATTAGACAGGTTGGCTGAATCATCACTGTCTCCCCACCCCCACCCCATATAACTTGCTGCACTCAGCAGCTGGCTGCTATTGAGTTAAAAATCTCTTTTAAGGATGCTGCAAGAATGTTACTATGTGATGACTTAGTGCTGCTCCCTGAAACATTGTACAGGAAACAAAGGTGTTTGTTTCCTATTTGAAAGAGCAGTTGACTGCTGCTGAGTTCAGAGGCTTTCCCTTGTTAAACAGGCGCCGTCCCATCAGAGTGTGTGTGTGTGTGTGTGTGTGAGAGAGAGAGAGAGAGAGAGAGAGAGACTTACAGCAGGGCAGTCCAACTTTTCATACCAAGTGGGCTGCAAGATGCCTTTGACATAGATCCCATGGGTTGCACAAGGCCAAAATTTGAGCCCTTCCCCAGCCCTCATGCTGCCTCCCCAAGAATGGCTCATGGCGGCTCTAGGCCTTTGGGGCAAGGCTCTGGCAGGGTCCTAGAACCCTCCCTCTTCTTCCCAAATCTGGGAAAGAGCCAGTGTGGTGTAGTGGTTAAGAGCGGTAGAACCGGGTTCACGTCCCCGCTCCTCCACATGCAGCTGCTGGGTGACCTTGGGCTAGTCACACTCAGTGGCGTAGTGTGGGTTGTCAGCACCCGGGGCAAGGCAAGTAATTTGCGCCCCCTAACCCGTGAATTTTAGCACTCGAGTCTCTTCTACTAGATTAGCGTCCCTCCCCCCAGATGTTGCGCCCGGTGCGGCCGGCCCCCCCTGTACCCCCCACGCTACGCCACTGGTCACACTTGAAGTCTCTCAGCCCCACTTACCTCACAGAGTGTTTGTTGTGGAAGAGGAAGGGAAAGGAGAATTTTAGCTGCTTTGAGACTCCTTCGGGTAGTGATAAAGAGGGGATATCAAATTCAAAGACTTCTTAGTAGGCTTTGGGAAGGTGAATGGAGGACTCTAGGAGCCTGTCAGAGGCTCACACCTCCTTCCCAAAGCCCAGCACTTCGCTTACCCAGTTTTGGGAAGGCAGCACAAGGGCTGTTGGGGTTGTGTGTCAAACGTTGCCAAGGGCTGCCAAAAATCCTTGGCCACATCTTGGACTGCCCTGACTTATAGGATGGCGTGAAGAATCTGGACAGTTTAAAAAGAACTAAAGATCTAGCACATAGGTGGTTTGGAATGTGAGCAAGCCAGTCTGCAGGTGGAATTAAGCCAAACTTGTCCTTCCTTGCTCTTCAGTGTTTTGAATGTTTGTGCATTACACTAGGAGAAATGATTTGGCCAGAGGGTATCCATGCCAGACTTAAGCTGTTGGAAAGTTGTTTAAGTTAGGGATAGCCAGGTGTTTAACCTGATTTATTTTGCTTTGTCCCTTTTTTGCTCCTTTTGGGTTTGCTTTGTGTGCTAAAATTTCTTCTCTGTTTTCAAGGGGGTCCAGTTAAAATGCAGAGAGAAATTCAGACCACCATAAGTACATAGATGGTCTCTGTGCTTAATTTTTTTTTGGGGGGGGGGGGGAGTATTAAAAACCGAACAATGGAGAATTCTGACTGCATTGGTTCCAGTTTGGTAAGTTAATTCTCAGCTCCAAAATCCAGGAAGAAATCTGGATGAGAGAAATTTTGCAAGCATCCCTAATGGTAGGCTAAAATTATCTTTCTGTAGCTTGGGTCTAAAGAGAGCAACATTAAAGGCCATATATCTCATTGTGATGATAGTGAAACAATGATGTTAACTATTTTTCAATCATGAAGCATAAATCTGCAAGATGAGGTACAGGAAGTCCAGTGAAGCCACACTTTATGGTACCTAGATCAGGACTTTGTTTTATTCCAAAGATCAAAGTCTGGCAAAGGTAAGTGGAACGGATATAGAATGTTTGAAAGAGAACAGATTTGACCTTAAGATCTATGTTTTGCAGGACAATGTTCTAAAGGAAATATTTGAAATCTTGGTGGATCATCAACATTCACAGACTTCCTCCTCTGTGGTCAGTAATAAGAATCTGGATTTGTAAGTCTTTTGGACCTCCCAGAAAAGAGCTTTCAGTAACTTACTGTATCTCCTGATCCTATTCTTTTCCAGATCACTCTAGCAAACCTATTGATGAAAACCACAGAGAAGTTAGTAGCCCTTCAATATGGTTCCAGCGTTGCAGCAAAACAATTAACAGCTGTCTTGAGATATAACAACACTGTCACAGTCAGCCTTATCATGAAGGAAACATTTACTTACCAAGCCCCCAATTGCATTCTCTTAAGTGTGGCAACAAAACCCAGAGCAAGGAAGAGCAACGCAGCCAGGGTGCCCGTCACAACGACGAGATTGGTAGCCACTGCAGGCAAAAATGAGAAAGAACGAAGTATTTTATACGTTCAGACCTGCAAGCAGTCACGACTTCCAGCATTTGTCATGTCCTGAAATAATCTGCAGAGCTGGGGGATCCATAGCTGAACCACAGGCAAGAATGTCCTTTAGTGACTGGATCTAGGAAAGCCCCTTGAAAGCAAAGAGGCCAAAGTACCAAACCCAGTGGATACTTACTCACATTACTCGGAGGCGGCCCACTGTCAATGCTCCCACCGAACCCTCTGCCGGAGCAGAAGGGAGGGGCCCATCCATAGGAACAATGGCAGTTTCTCTTGCTGTTGCACACCTGGAAAACATAAAGGGTGTCAAGCAGTAACTGGCACATATAACCTACTTGGCTAATATTGTATTCAAACAAGAACTTCCACAAGGATGGCAAGTGCAGGTTTGCCACTGGCAAAGCCAGCAGATGTAACAAAACAAAACAAAACAAAACACTGTTGTAAAAGGAATGTTCTTGTCAACGTGTTTTTTTGCAAATGCTTCATAGGAAGTTGCTACGGGCTCCCCCTTGGTGTCCTGGGTTCCAGAATGCAACAAACACTCTACCAACAATACTCTGCATGCAACAGTACTGAAAACAGCTCCTTTGTTACCCTCATCACAACACAATAGGCTTTAAGATGGGCTCTAATCCAGGGGTCAGTAAACTTTTTCAGCAGGGTGTCAGTCCACTGTCCCTCAGACCTTGTGGAGGGCTGGACAATATTTTGAACGAATTCCTATGCCCCACAAATAACCCAGAGATGCATTTCAAATAAAAGCACACATTCTACTCATGTAAAAACACACTGATTACATTTTACTCATGTAAAAACACACTGATTCCCAGATCATCCGTGGGCTGGACTGAGAGGGCAATTGGGCCAGTTCCAGCACCTGGGCCTTCGTTTGCCCACCCATGCTCTAACCCCTGGTCAGATGCCTTTCCCCACCATCACTCTAGCCACCTACCTAAGCACTTCACAACAAGGAGCCCATATTCTGCATGACACCCAAGGGTGATCATGTCAAACACTGAAGTTATTGCAATTCTGGGCTGCATCAATAGGAGTATAGCATCTAGATCAAGGGAAGTAATAGCGCCACTGTATTCTGCTCTGGTCAGACCTCACCTGGAGTACTGTGTCCAGTTCTGGGCACCACAGTTCAAGAAGGACACTGACAAACTGGAACGCGTCCAGAGGAGGGCAACCAAAATGGTCAAAGGCCTGGAAACAATGCCTTATGAGGAACGGCTAAGGGAGCTGGGCATGTTTAGCCTGGAGAAGAGGAGGTTAAGGGGTGATATGATAGCTATGTTCAAATATATAAAAGGATGTCACATAGAGGAGGGAGAAAGGTTGTTTTCTGCTGCTCCAGAGAAGCGGACACAGAGCAATGGCTCCAAACTACAAGAAAGAAGATTCCACCTAAACATTAGGAAGAACTTCCTGGCAGTAAGAGCTGTTTGACAGTGGAATTTGCTGCCAAGGAGTGTGGTGGAGTCTCCTTCTTTGGAGGTCTTTAAGCAGAGGCTTGACAACCATATGTCAGGAGTGCTCTGATGGTGTTTCCTGCTTGGCAGGGGGTTGGACTCGATGGCCCTTGTGGTTTCTTCCAACTCTATGATTCTATGATTCTATGATTGCCTCTTTCCACAGATCAATTGTGGGTTCAACATTAACCTGAGCAGGTCTCAAGGGATGGCATATTTTCTTCCTTTTTTTTACTACTTACCCCTCTGTTGCTACATTTTGAAAAATCACAGTCATAATTCAAAACGGCCCGGTCAACACAAGATCTGTTCATGCATATCTGGAAAGGGATGTATGAAATGTTAATTTTATATAGTGCACTGGCAGCTGAACAGCTTGGATTCTGACAGTTTGGAAGCCAAGACTCCTGGTGAATACTCCTAGGCTGTGCACAAGCAGACCTTGGAACAGGAGGTGTGGGTGCTCCTGCTGCAGAGAGAGCTGTGCTTCCCCCACTCTTTCCTTCATTAATGACACACATAAGGGCTCCAGATCCAGCATCGCCTTGTTTCAGGTGACCTATCCACTTGTGTGGTTATTTTTTTTAAGCTCCTTGCATGGCCAACTGCTTGAACATTTGTTCTGTGCTTTATTTTTTATTATTGCTTTTAGACTGGTCATTTTCATATTTTGATAACTGCTCTGAGAAGCAGAGAGGAAGCTGCCTGATTGACCTAAGGACCAGCTAGTCAGCAATGTGTACCGTCCTGCCCTAAGAAAGGGGAAAGTGGTCTGATGACTAAAATGAGCGGTAGCCAATCAGCACAGAAGAACAGGTTTCCCCTGACCTAAGTCTGGCAGAGAAGAACGTATACATGCCTAAAACGTGGGGACTTGCACTTCCATAGTGGGCTCTCTGCTCAAATTGTGCATGCCGCTCTGTACACACTCTTAACTAGGCAGAGAGTGCTTGTTGCCAAAGGCCAACCAAATGACTTGCCAGATCAGTCAATTAATAAATAAAAAAAAATCAGGAAACCATATTCAGAGAAGACTGTACTCCCTAGCAAAGCAAATTGCTACCCCATCCCAAGTTAGAATTTGAGAAATCAGAGCCAAGCAAGGGATCCAGCCAAAGCTACCTTGTCAGGTCCACAGGTTGTTCCATCTCTCACGGCTCCAAGATCATAAACATGCTGGCCAATATGACGTTCAAAACCCCAGCAGAATGTACCCTCCACTGGAGTCTGGACCACACTTTGTCCTGTTAACATTTTGGGAATTTTATTAACGTGACTGCACTGGAGCCTTCCACAAAGAACATCTCTGAAAGAAAAGCGAGGAAGGAAAAATGTTTGGGCAGATCCATACCAGACATTTAAAGCACAATGGATGCACATTTAAAGTATGTGACTTCCCCAAAAGAATTCGGGGAACCTTTGTTTCCCCTTCACAGAGCTACAGTTCCCAGGACCCTTAATGACAGTTTGCAGAATTCTTTGGGGGGGGGGGGTCATGTGTTTTAAATGTGCATCATGTTGGAGCAGAATAAAAAATAAAGGTAGAAAAGAAGAATTCCTGGATGCTAAGATTCAAGTTTGAGGCAAATACTTTTGGTGAGAGAACCCCAGCAGAGATTCAAAATCACAAAATATGCAGCAAAGTAAATTGTGGAAATATAGGCTGTTAGAGCCAGACCTTTAAAAAATGCCCTTCCGAGTTCATTCCGAAGCTTCCCACTCCTAGCATAGAAAAAGACCACACATTTGGTAAGTTAAAAATGATTTACAGTACTTACAAACTCTTCCAAGGTCAGGTTCATGTGCTTTTCCATGAAGAAGCCAGAAAAGTTGCACAGGCAGTAAAACGTGGCTTAGTTACTTGGTGAAAGTTCCTAAATTATTGGTATGGGAACTCAACAGTGAGTTGTGAGAGTCATGAGGTCTGACCCCCTCTCACACTGAGCTTCTCAGGTAGATTGGCAGAAAACAATATGTCTGATTACATAGTTCCTGCCAAAGGTAAGCTAAGCCTGGCAGGACAGTTTACTCTATGGTCTTAACCCCTTCATGCATTAATTCAACATAAGCATGTTGGTTATGTGAGGCTTGTTATCCCCCACACTGGATGTGTTTTAAAAGTATATCTCCTCCATTCTCAGTGTCAGCTGCTCTGGCCACCCAGGAATCCAGATGAGGTACAGTTTACAGTAAGGAGGAGATAACAGCTCACTGAAGAGGCCGAAGGCTGTGAGGGAAAATACACATGCTTAAGGGCTCATCCACGATTAACTTTTCTCCACATTTCTAAGCCCAGGACTGGGCTTTCCAGGTCTGTGTCTGAACACTTTTTTGACCCAGTGTTTCCCTTGTGAAAACCCACTCTTTACCACTGACTTGGTGCAAACGGTAATCTGTGGAAAACTTGAATTGCTGTCTGTTCCAATTCAGCATTAAAGAGCAGGTTTTCTTGGGGAAATTGGCAGGACAAGAAAAAGTCCTCGGACATGAACCAGGAAAGCACAAGGGGAAAGGTAAGCATGGATGAGCCCCAAAATAACAGGAGAGGGACATATCTTCATAGTTCCACTGCTTTCAGAAACCTGGCAGTAGGGCTGCAAGAGTGCATTCTGTCAGTATATGGAAGCATCACCGCTGCAGACAGCCAGATTGTTGACACAACATGATGTCCTTATCTCTGGGAAAGAATTTCCCAGGACGTTCACAGGCTGGATAAGTCTTTGTGAAGAGTGTAACTTAAAACCTTCTGAGTGCGCATGTGCAGGAAGTTTGTCAGACTTGCTGGAAGAACTGAACTGAAAGGACGTGTTTTTCTCTAGTGCTGTAATGTCAGAAATAAACATCATGTAAATATATTTCTGACTTATTTTCTTTCCCCTGCGGAAGCAGGAGGGAGAGGGGTTGTGCATTTTGCCCATGCTTGGGGAAATGTCGCCTATCAAAATCTCCCTGGTCTGTCTGGATATCAGCTAGAGGAGGTTACCGGTAAGCAAGCTCCGAGGACAGTGAGAGGGGCCAGCCTCTATGGAGGGGGCTTGCAAACCAACAAATGGTAGCAGAGCTCGATGGTTGCAACATCAAGACGCTGAGCTCCAGGTAGGAGATGGGTTTTTTTTGCTGATGTGCAGCGATCCACGGACCTCTGTGATGCTGATTTATGGCTGGATGGTGAACGCGAATTGAGAAGTCTTCGGTTCCCTGAGAAGAAAGGCTCTTGTTTTGGATTAAACAAAGCCGAGAGGCCACATACTTCGCATTCCAGAGCTGATATGAAGTTCAGTTGCAAAGCGACAAGTTGTGAGTACCTTTTGAGCTAAATTTATGAGCTGGTTAGCTTAAAAAGCATAGAGAGAAAAGAAGCTTCAAAAGCGAAAGCAAGGCTGGGTGTTTTTCAGCGACGCTTATTGTAAACAAACTGTTGGAAAGGGACTTTCCAAGTTGATAGCTGTTGGATTGCAGCGAAGGCTTATTGTTTACAGATTCTGTGGAAGGGAAAATTCCAGGCAGCTGGGCTGACTGCCAAGTGCAAGCAGTTTGTAAACAGCCCAATAGACTTTTGGGTTTCCCAGTTTGTAGCTGCAGCTGCAGCTTGGGATTAAAGATGGCTCTATTCTCTCAGAAACTGAATAGCCAAAACTGGCTAGAATGGTCATTTGCAATGGAATTTTTGCTAGTGGGAGAGCAATTGTGGGACTTAGTAAAAACTCCACAACCTGTTGCTGTACAAGCACAGGGGAAGAAGGCTGCAGTTCAAAGTGAATTGAAGCAGCGTGTCCTGAGAATTTTGGTGGAAAATGTGGACGCTTATCTTGAGCCAGTCCTAAAGGGTGCAGAAGAACCAAGGGTCGCTTGGCAATCGCTCCGCAAAGCTTGTGAAGCTGGGGTGGGAAGCAAGGACCGAGAATTGGTTGCACCAAAGGGGGAGAGCCAAGATGAAGCTAGCCAAATTCTTGAGAGCTCATCGAAAGCTGGGAGGAGCTTTGAGCCACAACAAGGAAGTGAAGGGACTGTTGCTGCTGTTGCTGATGATGATCCTAGCACTGCTGCAATGGCTGTTGCTGATGGGGGGAGTGAAGTTCAGAAATCAAGCACCCCCACTACTATTGCTACAGAGGAGAAAGCTGTAGCTCAGAATGCTGTTCATCAAAAGACACCACATCAGGAGAAAGGAGCTAGAGGGAGCTTTGTAAAGCGTGAGACTTCAAGCAAAGGTCGTACCCAGTCCCAGGCAAAACCAGATATGGCTTTGATGTCGCTAAAAGCCACATCATCCATGGAGAACTCATTTATTATAGACACTGGATGCACGCAACACATGACATCACGTCGGGAACTGTTTTCTACATTTGAGAAGCAACGCTTCACTGTGAAACTGGCCAATGGTTAGGAAATGGAAGCAACCAGGATACCGGGATCGGAACTGTGTATCTAGAAAGCCTGAACTTGACTATTAACAATGTTTATTTTGTTCCAGGTTTAAAGTACAATTTGCTGAGTGTTTCTCAAACCACTAAGAAGAAACTGGTGTTATCCTATGATGAGGAAAGCTGCAAAATCTACAAAGATGGAGAGCTGTATCTTTCTGCCAGAGAGAAAGATGGACTGTATCTGTTGACTTTTGATGAAAGTGATTATAAAATGTGTACAGCATGTGAATCTAAAATGCTTTCTCTTGCAGGTATCTTGAAAGAAGACACAAGAGGAAAGGCAACAAAGATTAACAAAGTTTTTCAGCGAGTGTATGCTGATGTGATTGGTCCTCTAGCACCATCTAGAGGCAATGCAAGATATTATCTTGTGTGTGTTGACCATTTTTCTCAATATGTATGGATTTACATGTTGCAGAATCCCAGAGAAACCTTAGAAAGGTTTAAGGAGTTTTGTGATAAGATTAAGAATATTCATGATGCTAAAATTGATTTTCTTTTCAAGAGATGAGAAGCCAATTTTTCTTTTACAGGATTTTCAGGTTTTCCTGGAGAAGCAAGGGATAGAGCACAAAGTTGCTGTCTCAGAGGCTGCATGGAACAAAACTGTGTGTGTAAAAGTGAACAAGGAGTTGCGAAATGGCATGAAGGCACAATTACTGAGTTCACACTTTCCACATGAGTATTGGGCTGAATCTTTATCTTGTTTTTGTTACTCGTGGTTGAGAAAGGTTTCAAAGGATATGAAATGTTCTCCTTTTGAGAAGCTGTTCCGCAGAAAACCTTCTGTCTCACATTTTAAGGTTTTTGGATCTCAGGTCAGGACTGAAAATCTAGATGGGGTGAAGAATGCCAGAGGCATTTTTGTGGGTTATGAAAAGGGTCTCTACAGAGTAATTTTGTCTGAATCTGGTCAGGTGATTCTCACAAAATTTCTAGAGAGTTCTCCTGGACAGGAGAGAGTAATTTTTCACACATATCCCACTGCTGATGATTCAGATGATGAATTTGATTATTCTGATTATAGTGATATTGAAAGTGACACAGAAGCTCAGAGAGTTCTGTTGACACAGTCATTGAGAGAGGTTCTCATTTAGTATGCTGCTTCTAAATGAGAAAATAACTGAACAAGAAATTGAGGGTGCAATTCAAGATATGCAATTGGGGAAATCTCCAGGGCCAGATGGATTAACCTCCAGATACTACAAAGCTTTGAAGGACTGGATAACACAGCCGCTTAAGGAGGTTTGTAACGAGATATTAGAGGGGAAAAGGGCACCTGAGACGTGGAAAGAAGCTTTCATTACACTTATACCAAAGACTGAGGTTGATAAAAAACAGATCAAGAACTACCGCCCTATATCATTACTTAATGTGGATTATAAAATTTTTGCAGACATTTTGGCAAAAAGATTGAAGAAGGTGCTGGTGGAGGAGATCCACAAAGATCAGGCAGGCTTTCTCCCGGGTAGACATATATCTACCAATGTAAGGAATATAATTGACATTATAGAAATGTTGACGGTGAATATTAACACAAAGGCAGTTTTAATTTTTGTGGACGCGGAGAAAGCCTTTGACAATATATCTTGGAAATTTATGAAGAAGAATCTCCATGGGATGGGGGTAGGCCAAAAGTTTGAAAATGGTATAAGTGCAATTTATTCTGAGCAAAAGGCAAAGCTAATTGTAAATAATGTGGTCATGGATGAACTACCTATAGAAAAAGGGACACGTCAGGGGTGCCCAATATCCCCATTACTTTTTATATCGGTCCTGGAGGTTCTGTTAAATATGATTAGGGGGGACCAGCTGGTAAAAGGGATTCAGGTCGGAGCCAGACACTACAAATTGAAGGCCTTTGCAGATGACTTAGTATTGACCCTGCAAGAGCCAGACACTAGTACCAAAAGAGCTCTAGAATTAATTCAAGTATTTGGCCAGGTCGCAGGATTTAAGTTGAACAAACAAAAAACCAAGGTACTGGAAAAAAATTTAACAAATGTTGAAAGAGAGAGATTCCAAGAGGAAACTGGGTTTGTGGTGGCAAAGAGTGTAAAATACCTGGGGATTAACATGACATCTAAGAATGTAAACTTATTTAAGGATAACTATGATAAGTGCTGGACTGAGATAAAGAAAGATTTAGAAACATGGTCAAACCTGAAGCTTTCCTTGTTAGGTCGAATTGCAGTAATTAAAATGAATGTATTGCCTAGAATGTTATTTTTATTTCAGACATTACAAATTGTTGATAAACTGGACTGTTTCAAGAAGTGGCAGAAAGATATATCTAAATTTGTCTGGCAGGGCAAAAAGCCCAGAATTAAGTTCAAGATACTTACCGATTCTAAAGAAAGAGGGGGGTTTGCCCTGCCGGACTTAAGACTCTACTATGAATTGGCAGCTTTCTGCTGGTTAAAAGATTGGCTACTTCTTGAAAATGCAGACATTTTAGACTTGGAAGGATTTGATAATAATTTCGGTTGGCATGCGTATATTTGGTATGACAAGGTTAAAGTGTATAAGGGTTTTAAAAATCATATTGTTAGGAAAGCACTATATAACGTTTGGATTCGGTATAAAGATTTATTGGAAAATAAAACTCCCAGGTGGCTTTCACCTATGGAGGCCAAGGAGGTAAAAAAACTTAATATGAGAACTAATTGGCCGAAATATTCTGAAATTTTAGAACAAGAAGGTGGTGAACTTAAATTACAAAGTTATGAGAAAATAAAGTCCAAGGTACGAGATTGGCTCCATTATTTTCAAATAATGGAGGCTTACAAACAAGACAGGAAAATTGGTTTCCAGGTGGAGAAATCGAAACTAGAAACAGAACTGCTAGAACCCAATACTAAGAATTTATCAAGAATGTATAACTTGCTGTTGAAGTGGAATACAATAGATGAGACAGTGAAATCAGCTATGGTTAAATGGGCACAGGACATATGTCATGACATTATGTTTGCTGACTGGGAGCAGTTATGGACCACAGGCATTAAATTTACGGCATGTAATGCCCTACGAGAAAACATTATGAAAATGATTTACAGGTGGTACATGACCCCAGTCAAGCTTGCGAAGATTTACCATTTGCCCAATAACAAATGTTGGAAATGTAAAGAGACTGAAGGTACCTGTCAGGGAACTGCCATCGGAAGAACAGGTGGTGGGAGGGCTCCAGGAGGATAGAAGAGATTCAGCAGCCGAAGAGGGAACCAGTAGGGGGGGAGCAGGAGCTTCCAGGGACAGGAAGTCGGAGGGGAGGCTCTGGGACACTTCCAGCAAGAACAGTGAGGAGGTATCAAGGCTCCCTTTAGCGACCCCCACCCCTCGCCGGAAGCTGTCACGCAGGGAATCTAGGAGACGCGTTTCCGTCAAGCAGCTTTTATGCTGGAAACGTTTCCGCAAGCGCCCACTGTCGGATTCTACCAGTGACTAACGGAGCCATGTCCAAGGGCTCCGCTCAAGGCAGAGCTTTGCTAGGTTAAGCAAACTCTGAGGGACCAATCCTTTTACGCACAAGTAGCTCATTGTCCCATCACAGCAATCCGACAGTCCCTGAAAGCGCTTGTGCAAGGAGAGGCATCATGAGCAACCCAACCGGAGCCGGAGAAGGGGGAGCAGCTGCAGCCGTTCCAAGCCTGGAAGAAAGGTACAGGATGTTGGAGATGCAGTTAGCCCTGCAAACGGCTAGGCTGGAGGAGAGGAGGGCTCAAGATGCTGAGAAGGGAAAAGCCACCCAAGTCTCAAGGAAGGTGCCGGGACTGGTGCAGAAATTTGGGGGTGATCCCAGGAACTACCAAGCCTTTAGGACAGAAATGCAATATGCCCTTAATCTGCAGTTTGATGATTTTCCTGATGAGGAATCGAGGGTGGGATTTGTGATTGGCCATCTAGAAAAAGGGGCGAGAGATTGGGTGAGGCCCCTGATGGCAGCCAATAACGAGGTCCTAAAGGACACAAGGAAGTTTTTTCGCGCCATGAATCTGATGTTCTCCAGTGAGATTGAGCAGGGAGTGGCGCGCAGACAGTTAATGGCGTGTAAGCAAGGGAACCGATCTGTCCGTGAGTACTGGACTGAGTTCACCATGTTGATCCATAAATTAAATTGGGATTTGTCTGCGGAACCGATACAAATGCTGTTCGAAGAAGGATTATCTTCGGCAGTAAAAGATGAACTTTCCCGGGCGCCCAGGGCAGAGTCTATGGACCATTTGACTAAATCTGCGCTGGCCATAGGAGCACGCCAGGAAGCCAGAGCCCTGGAGAAGCGGGAAGGGAAAGAGGAGCGTTGGAGGGATTTCTGCATTCCAGAGATTCCAGAGCAGCCTTCCCAGCCAGCAGAGCCGATGGAAATCGGAACAGCGCGCGCGCGCGCAGTTTCAAACCCCAGCGAAGGGCGGAAGAAGGAGGGGAAAGGCGCCAAGAAATGTTTTCTCTGCCAACAGCCAGGTCACTTTGCCAGGGTTTGTCCACAGAGAAAGGAATGGCAAGGAATGGCGGGAGCTGTTGGGGAGGAGGCGGAGGGGGCTAAGGAGTCAGTAAAAGCCAACGCCTGGCTGGGACCATCAGGGCACAGCAGCCAGACCAAGGATCAGTGAATGTGCCCACGCCGGAACCGCCAAAACCAGCGCTAGTAATAGAGGTGTTGTTAGAGCTGGCAAACGGACACCCTCTACAAGTTAAGGCGGTATTAGACTCAGGCAGCTCCTGCAACTTTATGAGTAAGGAGTTTGCAGCCGCACACCAGATACAAACCATCCCTTTAAAAAATCCCCTGCAGGTGACCACGATTGATGGGAGGGCGCTGTTGGGAGGAGAAGTAAACCAGCAGACTGTCCCCATGACAATGAGGGTGGCAAGACACACGGAACTGATAGCGTTTAATATAGCCACTTTGGGAGGAGCGCCCATCATTTTGGGGATGAGCTGGCTAGCGCTGCATGATCCGCTTGTGGGATGGCATCAGAGAGTGGTTTCCTTTGGGTCAGCACATTGTATGGGACACTGCACGGAAAAGGGGGGCCAAGTAGGTACCCAGGCCACGTTAGCAAAGATAGAAGCAACGGATCAAGGTAGGGTACCACGACAATATGCAGATTTTGCCAACGTCTTCAGCGAAAGGGAAGCAGATAAACTACCCCCGCACAGACCCTTTGACTGCCAAATCAACTTACTCCCAGGAGCACAATTGCCAGTGGGCAAGGTGTATGCAATGTCAGACAGGGAGATGCAGGAGTTAAGGGAGTTTATTGACAAAAACCTCAAGCGTGGGTTCATCAGAGAGTCACGAGCGGTGGGGGGTAGCCCAGTGTTCTTTGTGGACAAAAAAAATTCAGACAAACCAAGATTGATTGTGGACTTCCGGGCCCTAAACGCAGTGTCCAAACCCGTGACTTTCCCTGTGCCCAGAATTGATGACATTCTGACCCGGGTGAGAAAAGGGAAGATTTTTACCAAGCTGGACCTGAGGGGGGCGTATAACCTGATACGTATGAGAAAGGGAGATGAGTGGAAAACCACTATGTTCACCCCCTTGGGGGCCTTTGAGTACTGCGTTATGCCTTTCGGCCTCCAGGGGGGATCGGCAGTATTTCAATCATTCATGAATCACGTCCTAGGACCATTGCTTTACAAGAACTGCGCTGCGTTCTTAGATGATGTACTGGTGTACTCAGAGGATGAAGAGCAGCATGTGCGAGATGTACGAGAGGTACTGAGCAAACTGCAAGAAAACCAGCTGTGGGTGAAACTGGAGAAGTGTCAGTTTCACACCAGGGAGGTGGAATTCCTAGGGTACCGGTTGTCAGACAAGGGGCTGGCCATGGATCCTAGCAAGGTGCAAGCGGTACTGGAATGGAGGCCACCGAAAACTAAGAAAGATGTGCAAAGGTTTTTGGGGTTCGGAAACTTCTATCGGAAGTTCATCAAGAACTTTGCCCACTTAACAGCCCCCATCACGGATTGTCTCAGCAGTAAGAAGAAATTTGTCTGGACGGAAGAAGCGCAGCAAGCATTCGAAAGTTTAAAGAGGGCGTTTGCTTCGGAAGAACAACTCTTACACGTGGATCTGCAGCAGCCGATGAGGGTGGAAACCGACGCGTCTGACAGAGCGGTGGGCGCCGTACTCCTACAGCCGGGACAGGATACGTCAGAATGGAGACCGTGTGCCTTCTTCTCGAGGAAATTGAACAAATCCGAGAGGAACTATACCGTGTACGACAGAGAATTACTCGCCATCCATGAAGCGTTCAAGAGATGGAGACACCTGTTGATTGGGGCGCAACACAAGGTTCAAGTGCGGACAGACCACAAAAATCTAGAATACTGGAGGACAGCCCGAGTATTGAACCAGAGACAAGTAAGATGGGCGCAAGAGTTCTCCAAGTTCAATTTTGAAATTCGCTACGTGCCAGGGGCAGAGAATGTCAGAGCGGACGCTCTCTCCAGAAAACCTGAGTACTTAGAGGGGGAAAGAGGGGCGGAAGAAAGACATATCATCTCGGAGGACCACTGGGTTTGTGGGGCGGCATTGGTGGGGCAAAGAGAACTGGTAGAGGGTATTGAGAACGATGAATATGCCCAAGAAAAGCTTAGGGAACTCAGGGAGACAGGTGAGAACACAGGGGGTTTTGAGGAAAAGAACGGAAAACTATATTACAAAGGGGCACTCTACATACCAGATGGGGAACTAAGAGGGCGGGTGCTCAAACAGTTGCATGACAGCCCCACGGCGGGGCACTTCGGACAGCACAAGACCATGTGGTTGGTTACCAGGGAGTTTTGGTGGCCCAAGGTGAGGGAAGACGTGCGGGAGTATGTCAGGGGATGCGACAGGTGCCAAAGAGCAAAGGGAGAGAGGTTGGCGCCAGCAGGGTTATTAGAACCCTTACCCACCCCAGAAAGGCCATGGGAGATGGTATCCATAGATTTTATGACCGATCTACCGAGATCCAAAGGGAAAACCGCGGTCATGGTGGTAGTAGATCTACTAACTAAGATGTGCCACTTTATAGCTTGTTCGCATGCAGTCACAGCGGAAGAAACCGCAAGGTTGTTTGTGAAGCATATTTTCAGGTTGCATGGCGCCCCCTTGAGGGTTTTGAGCGACAGAGGGAAACAATTTACTTCCAGGTTCTGGAGGAAACTAATGAGCTTGTTGCATGTGGAGGTAAGTTTTTCCACCGCCAGGCACCCAGAAACAAATGGGCAAGCAGAAAGGGCAAACGGGGTTTTGCAACAATATCTGAGGTGTTATGTAAAAGACAGAGAAACTGATTGGGTAGATAAGTTACCTCTGGCAGAATTTGCCTACAACAACGCGGAAAACGTGTCCACAGGGATGAGTCCCTTTCTGGCCAATTATGGGTGTCACCCTCGAGCCTTCCCAGCAGAAGGAGGGGAGCACTGGAGTGTACCAGCAGCGGAACGCTTTGTGGAAGAAATGGAAGCGATCCACCGGCAGCTCCAACTCAACTTGGAGAAAGCCAAAGAAGCATATAAGAAACAAGCAGACAGAAATAGGAGGGAAGGTGAAACCATAAGGGTGGGAAACCGGGTGTGGCTATCCACCCAAGGACTGCCGTTTAAGGGAGGGTGTAAGAAATTGAGACCCAAACGGTTGGGACCCTTTGAGGTCATACAACAGGTGAACCCAGTAGCCTTCAAACTTAGATTGCCCAGTCACATGAAATTGCACCCCGTATTTCACAGATCATTACTGTCACCGTACCGAGAGGGACGGGAGTGGGGGGAAAGTGAGAGGGGGGTCACCCAAACACCTGTCATTGAAGAGAGAGAACGCAACATGGAAGTGGCAGGAATAATTGATTCCAGGTGGAAGGGGAATCGGGTGGAATACTTGGTAGAATGGGAGGGGGAGGAAGAGTCAGAAAACACGTGGGTACCGGCGGAAGAAGTCCACGATGAGGTTCTCATAGAAACGTTCCATCAGCGTTTCCCAAGAAAACCGCAGCCGATGGAGCGATTTAGGAGGGAATACTTCGGTACCACTGATGAGGAAGGGGTGTTTGAAGGGTTCCCAGAGTCAGGGAGTGAGGAGGTGGCATACTCCGACGAAGAAGAGGAAGACGGGGAAGGAAATGGGAGGCAGTGGCTAGAAGTGTTTGAATCATCTGAGGACGAGGAGAGTTCCTTCCGAGGCTTTCCAGCCCCACCGCCTGTAGAAGGGGAGGCGGGAGGGGATAGAGGGGGGCCTGGAGGGGAGGTGGATGTCAGGGAACTGCCATCGGAAGAACAGGTGGTGGGAGGGCTCCAGGAGGATAGAAGAGATTCAGCAGCCGAAGAGGGAACCAGTAGGGGGGGAGCAGGAGCTTCCAGGGACAAGAAGTCGGAGGGGAGGCTCTGGGACACTTCCAGCGAGAACAGTGAGGAGGTATCAAGGCTCCCTTTAGCGACCCCCACCCCTCGCCGGAAGCTGTCACGCAGGGAATCTAGGAGACGCGTTTCCGTCAAGCAGCTTTTATGCTGGAAACGTTTCCGCAAGCGCCCACTGTCGGATTCTACCAGTGACTAACGGAGCCATGTCCAAGGGCTCCGCTCAAGGCAGAGCTTTGCTAGGTTAAGCAAACTCCGAGGGACCAATCCTTTTACGCACAAGTAGCTCATTGTCCCATCACAGTACCTTTTTCCACCTTTGGTGGACCTGCCCAAAGATTAAGGCCTTCTGGCAAATGATTTATAATGAGATTAAGAAAGTGCTTAAGTGCACCTTTAACAAGAAACCAGAGGCATTTCTCTTGGGTATGGTCGGCCAGCTGGTGCTGAAGAAGGATAAGAATTTCTTTTTGTACGCTACTACGGTAGCGTACAACTGCTGCTGCTCCTGCTTGCGTGAGTGTTGGGAGGACCGCTCCCTCTCCTGCCAACTCCATCCGGCCTAGGGGGCGGGGCCTGCACTCGCACCCACAGCATAAGAGGCCTGAGAGAGGCTTCCGGGACACGGCTGCTGCTGCTGCTGCTGCTTGCGTGAGTGTTGGGAGGACCGCTCCCTCTCCTGCCAACTCCATCCGGCCTGGGGGGCGGGGCCTGCACTCGCACCCACAGCATAAGAGGCCTGAGAGAGGCCTCCGGGACACGGCTGCTGCTGCTGCTGCTTGCGTGAGTGTTGGGAGGACCGCTCCCTCTCCTGCCAACTCCATCCGGCCTAGGGGGCGGGGCCTGCACTCGCACCCACAGCATAAGAGGCCTGAGAGAGGCCTCCGGGACACGACTGCTGCTGCTGCTGCTTGCGTGAGTGTTGGGAGGACCGCTCCCTCTCCTGCCAACTCCATCCGGCTTAGGGGGCGGGGCCTGCACTCGCACCCACAGCATAAGAGGCCTGAGAGAGGCTTCCGGGACACAACTGCTGCTGCTGCTGCTTGCGTGAGTGTTGGGAGGACCGCTCCCTCTCCTGCCAACTCCATCCGGCCTAGGGGGCGGGGCCTGCACTCGCACCCACAGCATAAGAGGCCTGAGAGAGGCCTCCGGGACACGACTGCTGCTGCTGCTGCTGCTGCTGCTTGCGTGAGTGTTGGGAGGACCGCTCCCTCTCCTGCCAACTCCATCTGGCTTAGGGGGCGGGGCCTGCACTCGCACCCACAGCATAAGAGGCCTGAGAGAGGCTTCCGGGACACAACTGCTGCTGCTGCTGCTTGCGTGAGTGTTGGGAGGACCGCTCCCTCTCCTGCCAACTCCATCCGGCCGAGGGGGCGGGGCCTGCACTCGCACCCACAGCATAAGAGGCCTGAGAGAGGCTTCCGGGACACAACTGCTGCTGCTGCTGCTTGCGTGAGTGTTGGGAAGACCGCTCCCTCTCCTGCCAACTCCATCCGGCTTAGGGGGCGGGGCCTGCACTCACTGCCACAGCATAAGAGGCCTGAGTAGCTACCGGCAGCAATGGACAAAATGGTTTTAAATGTTTTAATCGCTTTTAATTTGCAGCACTTTAAATGGTGGTTGTTGTTTTTTATAATATTATATTATTTCATTATTTTATTTTTGCTTGGGGTGGGATAAGCACTGAGTCAGCACTATTGTTCCTTGTTTTGCTTTGTTTTGTTTTGTTCTGTTCTGTTTTATTATTATTATTATTCTGTTAAATTATTATATAGTTTGTATTTTGCCTTTTAAGGGGGAGGGTCATGGCTGCCTGGGAGTGGGCCTCAGCCAATAGATTGGGTGGGGCAGGTTCCACAGGGGGAGATGTATTGGGACACCCGATCTCAGTGATCATGGGCAGGAGGAGGAGTTATGCTAAGACCAGACCATGTCATTACCGAGGAGGCAGGTTTAGTCGTTGTTTGAGGACTATCCCTGCCTCCAGGTCTGGTCCTGACCGGAAGGATACAGTAATCAGCAAGGGAAACCCACATGACCTGAAAGTGTTGCTGTGCAATGCCAGGTCAATGATGAATAAAACCACTGCCATCCACGACCTGATTGTGGATGGAGGATTTGACCTGGCATGTGTGACAGAGACCTGGTTGGATGAGGCAGATGGGCCTGTCCTTGCCGCTGCTTGCCCACCAGGTTTCTCTTACGCACAGCAACCCAGGTCATGTGGGCGGGGAGGGGGGGTTGCAGCGATTTTTAGGAAGTCATTAGTCTGCACCAGGCGTCCTATTGGGAAGACCCAGTTTTCTGAGTGCATGTTCTGGAAGTTGGGCAATAGGGGCAGTACAGGATTCCTACTGGTGTACCGACCTCCCCGCTGCACCAAGGATTCCCTGCCCGAGCTGCTTCAGGTCGTGGCGGATATACTCCTGGAGACACCTAGCTTGGTTGTCCTGGGGGATTTTAACATCCATGCCGACACGACCTTACAAGGGGCAGCTCGGGACTTCGTGGAAAGCATGGCCTCCATGGGGCTGTCCCTGAATAAGTTTGGCCCAACTCATAGCCACGGACATGCCTTAGACTTGGTGTTTACCTCTACGGATGTTGGTGATCTGACATTAACTAAAAGCGAAACAAAAGAAGTGCCATGGTCAGATCACTTCCTGGTGCAACTGGACTTCTCCGCAACCCTTCCCCTCCGCAGGGAGGTGGGACCGATTCGGATGGTCCGCCCCCGCCACTTAATGGATCCAATTGGCTTCCAGAGAGTGGTAGGGGATGCTTTATCCCAAGTTGATGGCCTTTCAGCTGATTCCCTGGTGGCACGCTGGAATGCGGAGTTAACCAGGGCTATTGACTGTCTGGCTCCGAAGCGCCCTCTCCGATTGCAAGGAGCCCGGACAGCCCCGTGGTTCTCCCCGGAGCTGAGGGTGATGAAACAATCGTTGAGACGGCTAGAGCGCCGGTGGCGGAAAACTCATTCTGAATCAGACCGGACACGGGTTAGAGCTCAACGTCGAGCCTACCAAGTGGCAATGGCGACGGCGAAGAGGGCCTTCTTCGCCGCCTCCATTGCATCTGCAGAAAACAGCAGCAGGAGACTTTTTCAGGTGGTTCGCAGTTTATCGGAACCACCTGTACCACCGGGGCCTGGTAGGGACCCCAAGATCTCCTGCAATGCTTTTGCAAAGTTTTTTGCAGATAAAATCGCTCAGATTCAGAAGGAAGTAGACTCCACAGTGGGAGCAGGGCCAGGGCGGGAGAGTGCTAGAGTTCTGTCTGGTCCTGTTATATGGGATCAATTCCAATCTGTTACCTCCGAGGATGTGGACAGGCTGCTTGGACGAGTGAAACCGACCACCTGTCTTCTTGATCCTTGCCCATCCTGGCTGATAAAAGCGAGCCGGGAAGGGCTGGGCGATGGGCTTTGCGGGGTGGTGAATGCTTCCCTCTGTGAGGGAGCCTTCCCAGACCCGCTGAAAGAGGCGGTCATTAAACCGCTTCTTAAAAAAACATCTTTAGACCCGGCCAATTTGGCCAACTATCGCCCAGTCTCAAATCTTCCATTCTTGGGCAAGGTGATTGAGCGGGTGGTTGCTGAACAACTCCAAGCACGCCTGGAGGAAACGGACCATTTGGATCCCTTCCAATCGGGATTCAGGCCTCACCATGGGACTGAAACTGCCTTGGTCGCGCTGGTTGATGATCTCCGGCGGGCTAGGGACAAAGGTGAGAGCTGTTTCCTAGTTCTGCTGGATCTCTCAGCGGCCTTTGACACCATCGACCATAACATCCTTCTGGACCGTCTAGAGGGGCTGGGAGCTGGGGGCACTGTTATACAGTGGTTCCGCTCCTTCCTCCTGGGCCGTGTTCAGAAAGTGGTGGTGGGGGATGAGTGTTCAGACCCTTGGGCCCTCACTTGTGGGGTACCTCAGGGTTCCGTCCTCTCCCCCATGCTTTTTAACATCTATATGAAGCCGCTGGGAGAGATCATCAGGGGGTTTGGACTGGGTGTTCATCAGTATGCAGATGACACCCAGCTCTACCTCTCCTTTAAATCAGAACCAGTGAAGGCGGTGAAGGTCCTGTGTGAGTGCCTGGAGGCGGTTGGAGGTTGGATGGCGGCTAACAGATTGAGGTTGAATCCTGACAAGACAGAAGTACTGTTTTTGGGGGACAGGAGGCGGGCAGGTGTGGAGGATTCCCTGGTCCTGAATGGGGTAACTGTGCCCCTGAAGGACCAGGTGCGCAGCCTGGGAGTCATTTTGGACTCACAGCTGTCCATGGAGGCGCAGGTTAACTCTGTGTCCAGGGCAGCTGTCTACCAGCTCCACCTGGTATGCAGGCTAAGACCCTACCTTCCCGCGGACTGTCTCGCCAGAGTGGTGCATGCTCTGGTTATCTCACGCTTGGACTACTGCAACGCGCTCTACGTGGGGCTACCTTTGAAGGTGACCCGGAAACTGCAATTAATCCAGAATGCGGCAGCTAGACTGGTGACTGGGAGTGGCCGCCGGGACCACATAACACCGGTTCTGAGAGATCTGCACTGGCTCCCAGTACGTTTCCGAGCACGATTCAAAGTGTTGGTGCTGACCTTTAAAGCCCTAAACGGCCTCGGTCCTGTATACCTGAAGGAGCATCTCCACCCCCATCGTTCAGCCCGGACACTGAGATCCAGCGCCGAGGGCCTTCTGGCGGTTCCCTCATTGCGAGAAGTGAGGCTACAGGGAACCAGGCAGAGGGCCTTCTCGGTAGTGGCGCCCGACCTGTGGAACGCCCTCCCATCAGATGTCAAAGAGATAAAGAATTACCTGACATTCAGAAGACATCTTAAGGCAGCCCTGTTCAGGGAAGTTTTTAATATGTAATGCTGTATTGTTTTTAACACTGATTGGGAGCCGCCCAGAGTGGCTGGGGAAACTCAGCCAGATGGGCGGGGTATAAATAATAAATTATTATTATTATTATTATTACGGCAGCAAGGATTCTTCTAGCAAAGTATTGGAAGACACAAGAGTTACCCACGCTGGAGGAATGGCAGGCAAAAGTGATTGACTTTATGGGACTGGCAGAAATGACCGGCAGAATCCGCGACCAAGAGAAAGAGACTGTGGAAGAAGACTGGAAGAAGTTTAAGACGTATCTCAAGAAATATTATAAAATCGAGGAGTGCTAAAATGCTGAGGGAAAGGAAGACGTAGAATTGCAGCGGTAAACTGTGTTTGATTTTAGGGTGGAATTGAAAAGGAGAATGAATTTATATTTAATTGGCTAAGAAGGGTTGCTGAACAATTGTTTAAAATTAAGGATGCAAAAAGGGGAAGGTATGGGGAAGTCCGGGAAAAGAGGTTTATGGAAATAAGGTAAAGAAAATATGACTTTTTGTGTTTGTTTTTTATGTTGTTTTTGTGTATGTTAAAAATTTGGAAATCAATAAAAATTTTATTTAAAAAAAAAAAGAGAGAGAGGTTCACACACAATGGCTAGACCTTCACAGGTGGAGGATGAACCACTGTTTACTATTGGAACTGGTTCTCCGAAAAGTCCTGAGACTGAACCAGTCAGCAAGGAGGATCAGCACCTCATACGCAGGTCTGAGAGAATAACAAAGGGCGTACCACCCAAGAGGTATTCAAAAGAGTTTGCTAGTTCAGCTGTTGCATGTGTTACTATTGTTGACAACTCAAGACAGGTTGAAGCTGTGTCTAAGTCAGAGACAAAGACACAACAGGGAGTTGCTAAGTGTAACACAACATTCCCTAACCAAGGTAATGCAGAAGCACTCATTCCTTGGAAATCAGACAACCAGAGAGTTACATTGGTGAAACCAGCGGCGGATAGTTCCAAGGGTGGAACTGAAACAACAGGGGATTGTTATATGTATAACAACTGTTTGTTTTCTTCTCTGGATCAAGCTTTGTCCGCAGCTAAAGATGATTCATATGGGGGAGGATGTCAGTATATGGAAGCATCACCGCTGCAGACAGCCGGATTGTTGACACAACATGATGTCCTTATCTCTGGGAAAGAATTTCCCAGGACGTTCACAGGCTGGATAAGTCTTTGTGAAGAGTGTAACTTAAAACCTTCCGAGTGCGCATGTGCAGGAAGTTTGTCAGACTTGCTGGAAGAACTGAACTGAAAGGACGTGTTTTTCTCTAGTGCTGTAATGTCAGAAATAAACTGTTGGTTTCTGCTCTCTTCACTGTGCAGCGAAAGTGCTTGTCACGAGACAGGTGTTTACATTCCACAGTCAATTGCTGTTGGGTTTTCTCACGGGAAAGGGAGACTGGATGTGACGTACACTGGTTTCCTGTTTTTTTCACTGTTCTTTGCAGTTCAGTGTCTGTTGTTTCTCTCCGTGCTTCAGAGGAGAGAGGATGCCTTTTCTGCTCCGGCAGAGGCAAGATGTTTTTCTGTAATCTACCAGCTTTGAAATGTAAATAAAGCAATGATGGAGTATGTGCCCATATTCCTCATCATTCCGCTGTGCACGGGACACTACAAATCAACATTTTTGGTTATCGGGCCCAGAAAGACGCAGTCATCTGAATGCCGGCAAAAGGATCGGAATGCAAAGGGACGGATCGGACGCTATCTCTGCGCGTCAAGATGATTGATGAGGTATGTGCTACTGCTCCGGGCAGCCTGCCAGCATCTAATTAATGGCTTTATGGCTGGACTTTGAACTTTTATGTCCGTTTGCCGGGCACAGGCAAAGGATAAAAGGATCGGATTCCTATGCTGGGGAAATCGAAAGTAACTTTTAAAAAGTGCTTTTGGGCTGAAACAGCTGCAGAAAATAGTGACGCAGCACTATTTAAGGCAGCAGAGGGAAAGCAGAGTGGCACAGGCTCACAGGCAGAGGCTGTTTTGAACTTGCCTTTGGAATGAGGCTTGAAGCAGCAGAGACGCAGCTTGTATAAAGCAGCTTGTTTAAAGCAGCAGAGATGACGCAGAAGGCTAATGCCAGAGTCATGATGGCTAGCTGCAGAAGGCTGGCTGAGGCAAGTGGGGAATCTGAAGCCAATCAGCCACATGCTCAGCTCAGAGTAGCCTGTGATACTGCCATGATTCAGAATGAAGCAAACCGCCAGGGTGATAGCTGCATGGGTAAGGGGGAGACTTCACAGTCGTCATCCCAGAGTGCAGTGGAACCACCAGATGGCGCTAAAGCTTTGAAGGCAGTGAAATGCTACTCGTGTGGACGTCTAGGCCATATGAAGAGGGAATGCAAATATCCCAGGGCCAAGACAGAGCAGCGCAGCGAAAGCTCATCGCATGGAAAAGGCAGAGGCAGAGGCAAAGGTCCGGTGTCCAGGACAACGCAGCACAAGGCAATGGTCTCACGCTTCACTCCAAAAGTTGCAGAGGTCCAGAAGACATCTAGATCTTTCTTCGTTGTTGATTCAGCTGCAACCCATCACATGTGCAATGATAAGCGGCTGTTCGTGTCTTTTACACCGCAGGAAGGTGCGATTCACCAGGCGGATGACCACACAATCCCCAGTAAAGGCTACGGAACTGTTGTTCTTCACAGTTTGGACTTATCGATACAGAATGTGCTTTATGTGCCAGATGCCAAACATAATCTGCTCAGCGTTGGACAGATGAATGAGCGGAACATTGACGTTTCCTTTAAGAACAAAAGGTGCATCATCACAAAGAAAAATGATTATGTATTGTATGCTGAATATGTTGATCGTTTATATGTTTTGTATTATGATGATGTTGTGCAGGATGACACTTGTTGCATTGCAGGTTCTAACAAAAGTTTGCATGCAGAATGTATTCATGATTTTCATCGAAAATTTGGTCATTTGCATTTTGAGGCAGTATCTAAAATGCCTGCCTTGGTTGAAGGTATGACTATTAAACCCTGCAGGTACCACATGAAGTGCAAGGCATGCGCAGCAAACAAGGTGAAAATGGCTGCGAAAGGTAAGGTGTCTAGTAGGCAAGCTACAGAACCATACCAAATTGTTCATGCTGATTTGGTTGGACCACTAGCGCCCTCTTTGGGTGGAAATAGGTACTTCATGGTTCTCATTGATGCATTTTCCAGGTATATTTATGTGTACAATCTCAAGCAGAAATCAGAGGCTTTTCCTAGGTTCAAGGAATTCTGTGCTTGGTTGGAAAATGTGCATGGTAAGAAGGTAAAGACTCTTTTCAGTGATCGCGGAGGAGAATTCACTTCTCAGCAGTTTGAAACTTTTCTGACTGAGAAAGGAATTCAACACGATTTGTCTAGTCCTCGCTCGCCATGGCAGAATGGGCTTGCGGAACGGGCAAATCAGACGTTGCTTCAAGGGTTAAAAACCTTGCTGCATGATGCCAATCTTCCAGAGAGTTATTGGGCCGAAGCTCTCTCATGTTTCACTTACAGTTATAATCGCAGGTTGTCTTCAGCAATTGGTTGTACCCCGTATGAGAAGATGTTTGGCAAAAAGCCATACATCAAACACATGAGAATTTTTGGTTCTGACATGTGGGTTCACTCACCACAAAACTCCAAGTTAGACAAGCGTGGTTTGCATGGTATCTTTCTAGGTTATCAGAAAGGTTCTTACAGAATAAGGATGACTGACTCTAAGACAATTAAGCTCACAAGAAGTGTTGAGTACAATGCCAAGTGGGGGGAGAATGTGGGAATTTTCCAATGTTATCCTGATGACAGTGATGAGACTGAGGATAGTCAAAAGCAACCACAGCAACCCACACCCACTGATGAAAGTACTGATTCTGAGTCTGAAACTGAATCAGGTGATTCAGAGGATTTCAAGAGTGCGAAAGCCTCTATGCGACCCTCTGAAAGCTCTGATCAAGAATTGGAGGAACCATTGTTCACAATAGGTCACTTTTCTCCTAAGAAGGAAGAAGAGAGTGTTGAAGACCTAAGGCTAATTCGCAGGTCACAAAGAGCCACAAAAGGCAGACCTCCAAAGAGATTTGCTGATGAGTTTGCCAAGATAGCAGTAACAGCTGTTAAAAGCTCCAAGAAGGTATTTGAACCTTCAAGTTTCCAAGAAATCCAGGATTTGGATTCAAAGGAAGCTGAGCCATGGTTAAATGCCATGAAGGCTGAGCTTGATTCCTTGGAAAGGAACAAAACATGGGAACTTGTTCCAGTAGTTCCAGGAATGAAACTGCTTGGAAGCAAATGGGTCTTCAAAGCGAAGACTGATCAAAATGGCAAGATAGTCAGACACAAAGCCAGATTGGTAGCCAGAGGTTTTGCACAGGTACCAGGTGAAGACTATCACGAGACCTACTCACCCACAGTGAGGTATGAGAGCATTAGGCTTATGCTCAAGCTAGCTGCAGAGGAGAATCTACACATTAGTCACCATGATGTGAATACAGCTTTTCTGTACGGATCTCTAGGTGAATCTCTTTATATGCTTTCACCTGATGGCGTACAGGTAAAACAGGGATATGTTTGTGCTCTGAAAAAGTCCCTTTATGGTCTCAAACAAAGTGCACGGTGTTGGCACACAAAACTCACTGAGGTATTGTTTTCTCTAGGTTTTAAGCAAGGGAAAGCTGATCCATGTGTATTTGTCAAAGAGGAGGGGCAAAAGAAACTGTATTGTTTGTTTTATGTTGATGATCTTTTATTCTTTTGGGAAGATGTCACAATGTACAATAACGCCCTAGCTCAACTGAAAGAACACTTTGACATGAAAGATCTTGGTGAGGTAAACAACTACCTATCTCTGGAAATAGAAAGAGATCAAGATGGTAACATTCTAGTACACCAGTCACGGAAAATTGCTGATGTGTTAAACAAACTAAACCTGATGGATGCTAACCCTGTAGACACACCGATGATAACAGGTTATCAGGTAGATGACACTGAAGAAGCATTTTCTGACACTACACTGTACAGAAGTGTGCTAGGCAAGCTAAACTTCATTGCCAGATGTTCAAGACCAGACATTCCTGTTAGCTGTAATTTGCTAAGCAGACAAGTCAACAATCCTACTGTTAAGGATTGGAAAGCTCTGAAACGCATAGCGCGGTATTTGAAAGGCACTATGCATTACAGACTGAGATTTAACAATCAGAAGTCTGGTGGTCTTGAGATATTTGCAGATGCAAGTTTTGGAAGTGACACTACAGACAGGAAAAGCACATCTGGAGTTTGCTATATGTACAATCAGGGTCTATTTGATTGGTCATGCAAGAAGCAAACAACAGTTAGCTTAAGTACTTGTGAAGCTGAACTGAATGCACTGTCTTATTCACTTAAAGATTGTGAATGGTTGTTACAATTGTGCAAAGACATGAAAATTCCTGTCAAATGTCCAATCCAGGTTTACCAGGACAACAAAGCATGTTTGGCTTTGCTGAATTCTGAAGGTTGTAAGCAAAGCACGAAGCACTTGCAATTGAAGTTGCAACATGCTAGGGAACGTATTCAGAAGGGACTCGTAACGGTGTCCTATATGCCAGGTAATGAAATTCCTGCTGATGTATTGTCCAAGATTGTATCAAGGGATCAACACTGTACCTATGTGCAGAAGTTGGGTTTGTACTGATATTGTACGAACACGCTGCCCAGTGATGTTCACAGAAAGGGGGAGGATGTTGGTTTCTGCTCTCTTCACTGTGCAGCGAAAGTGCTTGTCACGAGACAGGTGTTTACATTCCACAGTCAATTGCTGTTGGGTTTTCTCACGGGAAAGGGAGACTGGATGTGACGTACACTGGTTTCCTGTTTTTTTCACTGTTCTTTGCAGTTCAGTGTCTGTTGTTTCTCTCCGTGCTTCAGAGGAGAGAGGATGCCTTTTCTGCTCCGGCAGAGGCAAGATGTTTTTCTGTAATCTACCAGCTTTGAAATGTAAATAAAGCAATGATGGAGTATGTGCCCGTATTCCTCATCATTCCGCTGTGCACGGGACACTACAAATCAACATAAACATCATGTAAATATATTTCTGACTTATTTTCTTTCCCCTGCGGAAGCAGGAGGGAGAGGGGTTGTGCATTTTGCCCATGCTTGGGAAAATGTCGCCTATCAAAATCTCCCTGGTCTGTCTGGATATCAGCTAGAGGAGGTTACCGGTAAGCAAGCTCTGAGGACAGTGAGAGGGGCCAGCCTCTATGGAGGGGGCTTGCAAACCAACACATTCTCCATGGCAGCCGCTGTGCTGTAACATTCCTTCTCCACACAGGTGCATCTGGCACCTTCATAATACAGTTTTTGCCACGCACTGACGATGAGCATCTTCACCATGGCCTTTGACATTTGGGAGATACAGACACACACACATTGGGCCCATCCTATTGTGACTGCAATTTGTCCTAAACTGTTTTTAATGTTATGGAAAATGGAATGAGTAATCTAAGAAAATAAGATACCTGCCCACAGGTATAACCTACTCTTCATAACATTTCCTGTATTTTAGTCCATCCTTGCCACAGTTGCCAGCCTGGTCGCCTCGCATATTCACTTTCTTGAAACAACTCAGCGGGGCCTGTTTTGCACCTGCAGAGAGGGGAAGGAGTGAAAAAATGAGGACTGGCAAGAACTAAATTTAGGCATATAAAAGAGGCTATCTAAGTGTTTAATGTTAAGATCTTGCCACAAATGTTATTTGGAGCAGAAGTGTGTACATTTAACAGTTTTGAGGCTCCAGAATCTGTCCAAACAAAATTTCTGAGAACTGTTCTCAGCCTTCCAAGATGTGTGCCCAACAAACCTTCACAATTAGAGACTAGACAAATTTCTATTGAGTCTCAGATCTGGATATATAAGTTAAATTTCTGGTTAAAACTGTTATTCATGCCTGAAGGCCTGGCCCCCCGACCCTTACCAACCCTTACTGATACATTTCAGTAACAGTGGAAGAAGATAGTAATGAGAAGATAGTAATGAGAAAGTACTAAACCAAATGCCATTCTTGCTATGAGTTATGCAAAAGCCAAAGAAAACATATGCCAATGCATCTGAGATTTCGAGTTGCAAAATTATATTAAGTTTAGCTTCTATCTTTCCAACTTTTAGAGGGTGGGCTCTCCTTGATGATCATCTGATCAAGGTGACTATTCCAAAATTCAGGCTAAATTTAATGTGCTCCCATCTGCAGTACTGAAGGGTAGATACTACAGTGTACCATACCATGAATGCTTATACCCCTGTGAAGCAGAAAAAATAGAAATTGTAGGACATGTTTTATTGTACTGTTCTTTCTATCAGCTTTCAATGTTCACCTTAACTGTTATTAAAATGTTTACTGCAAACCTGCACTTGAGTGTGTTACACATCATCTGGGCTTTCTGCACCTGGGACCCTACAATGAGCAGAAATCTGTGAATTTGGCTGAGCTGGAAATTCAGTATCCATAAAGTTGGCTCACTGAATTTCCTCACCAACACTTGTTAGCAAGCTGGACTGAAAATTCTCAAGAAATTATTCTATTGTAAGTTTTTGGAAAACAAAACTTTTTTGAGTTCCTCCCCAACTGTTGAAGACTTTCCCTGGAGAATATTCAGGAAACCCCACACCTCCACATTTCAGCATTTGTTAATGGGGTGGGGGATTTTGAGATAACTGTGGATTCAGTTTCAGTATTATTTAATACTATTTTAATATTGTTGAAGGAATCAGGGGGCCCAGCCCCCTGCTCCTTCAAATCAACCTCTTAGCCCACCACTACTTTCAGCCACCCATATTAACCAACAACAAAGTTGCATTAATCATTATGTGGCCTGCAATTTCTCAATGGAGGCTTTTAAAAGAATGTTTCTGTTCCACCCACCCTCAAATGATTGGAGAATTTCAACTCTCTCCTCATTATGCCAACAAACAGCATGGATAAATTTGGGAGAACCCTAGAGTCTGACATCCACTAAAGAAAGGCTAAAGAGAAAAATTACTCAGGACACACAACGTAGCAGAAGATTCCCGAAGCCCTCTTCCCAGATGGCACACATGTGTTAAGGAATAAAGCAGATTTTTCCTTTTCTTCCCGAAGCAAAGGTTAATCTTGCCTTGGCCAAAAAGAGATGTGCAGTGTTTGTGGAGGTCAATGCAATTCCCCATAAAACAGCTGTTACTGTTGCTACATGGCATCCCATCTTGTTTATGGACATCTGGCGGGCAAACAGGAGAGCTCCCATTGCAGTACTCCGGAAGGTCACACTCGGAAACAGCTTCTCTGCACACTGTTCCCTCTTCTAACAACTGTTGGAAACAACAATTGAAGCTTCTCATTCTGACTCTTCAACAGAGGCGTGTCATGTTTTCCCTTCAGAAACTGAAATTACTTGTGGAGCTAAATTACACAAATTAAAGTCCCAATGTTGGTTGCATTGGCATTGACAAAGCAACTCAGGCAGGGGTGGGGGAATAAAATTCTTTCCTTATCTGCCATTTCTCTGCTATAACACTGGCTTGCCCAAGCAGCTCCCTCAATGAGGTTTAAAACTCGTGCATGTCCTTGGAAATGCATTGAAAATATTTGTGCCTGCAGTGTGCATGGGTGGACAACTTACAGAGGAATTTAAAGTATAGGAAATTGCAGGTGGGAAAAATGTCAAATGCTTCCTTCCCTGTCATAAATGTCATTTTCTATCTGCCTTGGTGAGTCTGAGCGCAAAGCACCATGTTAATGAACCGTCAGGTCTCATTTTTAGTCCTTTTCTTGAGCTCAGTGAAGCTCCTGCAATGCCTCAAATAGGCAAAACTGGACTTCCAAGATTTCCTCTTTCACCGTAGAATAAAAACCTACTCCCATGTCCCCTGGTGCTGAAGCACGGGGTTCTGTCAATAATGTACAGCTTCTGGTGGTTTGGCTGCTGTCACAAGCCCATTCTGCAATCTGCTGGAAGCCCAAGTATCAAGGGGAATTATGCTGTGTGCAAAATTGTGTGGGAAACCCAGCCAAAGACCATCTTATTAAATGGTCAGACAAAGCTGAAGTGAATTCTTGCTGTAGCCATAAATTGCTCTTGGAGCTCATGGGGCACAGTGGATAGTGACATGAGAATTCAAGGCCTAACAGCCATTCATTCACTAGGTGGCCTGGGGCAATTCACCATTGCTTTCTACTCTTCAGGATCATTGTGTGGCCAAATAAGATGACATCTAGGAAGTACTCTATGTATTCAACGTACAGCCTAAATGTCGGGGCCAGGGGTTTGGGAGTTTTCTAAAAATGACTGAATTTTTTCCTTGAAAGGGATAAAATTTCAGACAAATGGGGGGCAATGACAGGGGAGCCAAGTCCTCTCATAAATTCTGTGGGTCAGGGGACCATGTTGAGGAAAGGCAAAATTCTCCATCCTGGTATGGGGCACCTCACAGTGGCCACAGGTGAGAGCCACCATTTTCTTTCCCCCTCCCCCAATACCTGAGAATGACACTATGTGGAGAAGCTGCTGCTAGACTGCTTGCTTGCTCACGAGTAGCCTAACCAGTCATCAGCCAGGATGGCTGGATGTTGACTATGGTAGGGTTACCAGACTTCCCCGGATTTGCAAATCTGTCCCTGGACAAATTCTGTCCCTGGAATGGCCCCAGATTTGCAAATCTGTCCCCAGAAAATGTGGCAGCAGCAGCCTCAGCAGCCCGGAGCCAGCCTGGTAGCGCAGTTAGCTTTGGCTGTCTTCAGGAGCTGCTTACTGCCGCTGCCGTTGCCACAGGGGAACCGGGGACGTCCAGTGGTACAGATCTCCTGCCCCCTGCCCCCTTTGTTTTGACTGATCGGGGGAGGCGCGGGAGTTGCGGGCACCATTGTCCAGGAGGGGCGCCGTTTCTCTGCTGGGCAAGGTGCAAAGCCCTTCTTTCACACCCTGTGAAACATAAATGCGCAGAGTTTTTTAAAAACTGGGCAATGGTGCGCCACCCGCCTGTAACACTTGAGCCTCCCCCAATCTCCTGCCCCCTTCCCCCTTTGTTTTGACTGATCGGGGGAGGCTCAGGAGTCCGTTTGCCCAGGGCTTTGCACCTTTATACAATATGCATGTGTGCTTGGGCCAAGGGTCTTTTGCCTCACCACCCCCACTACTGACTCCCTGTTGCTACTCAGCTTCAAAAGAAAAAGGAGGGGTAAAAAGGTGTCCCCGGATTCATTTTTTTAAAAATCTGGTAACCATAGACCATGGGTGTGTGTGGAAAGAAGCTGCAAGACTCTAGCCTCCTGATGATTGATGGCTTATATGCTTCAGAAAGAGTAGAGTGGTACCTCGGGTACTTAATTCGTTTCAGAGGTCCGTTCTTAACCTGAAACTGTTCTTAACCTGAAGCACCACTTTAGCTAATGGGGCCTCCTGCTGCCGCCACGCTGCTGGAGCACGATTTCTGTTCTCATCCTGAAGCAAAGTTCTTAACCTGAAGCACTATTTCTGGGTTAGTGGAGTCTGTAACCTGAAGCGTATGTAACCTGAAGCGTATGTAACCTGCGGTACCACTGTAATGGAAAAGGAAGACCTAAGAAGGTAGAGGCTGGCTCCTGGGGGGGGGGGGTATAGTAACTGGTGGTAAGCGGCAGGCTGCTTTATCTATCCTCTCCCCTCTTCTCAAGCAGGGCTTTTCTGGGCTGATGGGAGTACGGAGCATGGAGAGCAGCCAGCTCCTGAACAGGAACTGGGATACAGCACAAGATGTTGGCATAGCATTCCTCTGACAAGGCTGGCTGGGGGTGGGATGGGTGGGCATAAACACCTTCATCCCAAATCCATAAGAACAATGCTATATGATGATGTAGCATTACTCTGACAGGGTAAAAAAAATTTAGTGCTCCACTTTGGGCAGAAATATCTATTGGGCTGGCCATGGGTGGGTGCGGGAGTGGAGTTCAGGGCATCCCCAGTTATTACATTTATTTGAAATATGCTGTTTTTATATTACCTTACATCTCTCGCAGCAAAGTCCATAAAGACATTCAATGCCTGGTGATAATTTACAGTCCTTTTGGCAACAGCCATTCCTTTGGCATTCCTGCAAAAGAAGGAATTATCTCTCAATACTGTACTTTAAATGCAGTCTCTTAGACTAACTATGCCACCGGGTGTATTCATTTATTACATTTGCCAAGCTGCCTTGACCACCAGATGGCCTCCATCCTCAGTCTAAACTTAAACTGCAGATTCCTTTTGAGGCAAGGGCTTGTCTTTTTTTTTTTGCTTATATGAAGTCAAGAAACTGGGGGATTGTGGCCAAAAGCAATTTTATCTGACTTCCCAGCAGGTGTACCATATTTTAATCAAGAGATTGTAAAATGTTTGGTCACCATTGCACTTGTAAGGAAAAGGAAAACGTTTTAAGGAATACAGACATTCCATATCTTAGCATTATAACATTAATCTACAACTTACACTGGGCCCTTGGAATTCTGGAAAGTTGCTATCCGTTAATGAACTGATGATCCCTGATTCACCCTCTTCCTATAAAAAATGAAAGAGTTGTGGTATGGCTCATAGTATCTACTTTCAAATATCAGAAAAACACATATTAGTTCCTGAATGCTTCATGGTATAGAAACAAGACACTGCAGTTACCTTTCTTGATCTAAACATTGAATGAAGGAGTAGGCAGTGCAATTAAGCAACTTTAGGAAGGTCACAAAACCAGGAAGGATTACAGATATTTAAAAGGATCAGCCCTAAACTAGAGGGCTGACATATCACAAGCGACACTACAAAATTCAAGACAGGCTATACTGAAGAATCTGTAAGAGCTAACAGATGAAGTGGAAGAAATAGTGGGGAGAGCGGCATGTGACTAAATGGGTCAGAGGTGCAACAAATGTACCATTGAGTTTACATTTCTTTTATTTATTAAATTTGTATACCACCCTTCATCCATAGATATCAGGGCAGTTCACAACATAAAAATACAATATAAAAAAAACAAAATATGTATGTAATATAAAAGCAAAAATTAAACACACACACACTAACCAATACCCCCCTCTCCACCCCTTCCCACAAACACATTTAAAAGGGGTATAAGGTGTTAATCAGCCCAAGGCCTGGTTAAAAAGGAACATTTTTGCGTGGCACCTAAAGGTGTATAATGAAGAGACCAGATGAACCTCCTTGGGGAGAGCATTCCCAAGTGGGGGGCCACTGCAGAAAAGGCCTGTTCTCATGTTGCTACCCTCCAGACCTCTCTCGGAGGCGGCACATGAAGAAGGGACTCAGAGTATTATTATAGTCTCCCCAGCCACTCTGGGCGGCTTCCAACAGAACACTAAAATATAATAACCTATTAAATATTAAAAGCTTCCCTAAACAGGGCTGCCTTCAGATGTCTTCTTCTAAAAGTTTGGTAGTTGTTGTTCTCTTTGACATCTGGTGGGAGGGCGTTCCACAGGGTGGGTGCCACTACTGAGAAGGCCCTCTGCCTGGTTCCCTGTAGCTTTGCTTCTTGCATGGAGGGAACTGCCAGAAGGCCCTTGGCGCTGGACCTCAGTGTCTGGGCAGAATGATGGAGGTGGAGACGCTCCTTCAGGTATACTGGACCAAGACTGAGGATGATCTCAGGGTTCGAGTCTGTTCATATGGGGAGAGGTAGTCCTTGGGGTATTGCAGTTTGTAGCTGTTTAAAGCTTTATAGGTCAAAACCAGCACTTTGAATTGGGGCTGGAAACTAACTGGCACCCAGAGAGCAGTTGGGGCAGGATTAAATACATTGTGGAGTACTGGGATATCCAAGTTCCCATACTGATGACACCCCACCACAGCTGGAATGGCTCTCTTAACCAGGCTTGCCTGATCGCAACAGAGTCCCAACATCAACGTTGTCAAGTTGTTTTAACATTTTTTTCAAAAAGCCATTTACATTACATGAGTTAACATAGTAGCAAACATTCAATGTAGCATTATGTGTGACAAGAAATGACATAATTTAAATAATATTTTACCAAAAACTTACAGACATAACTTTAGACCGTGAGTCATCAGCAAACAAATATTGGTTCTCTGATCTTTGCATCCACTGTCTAAAAAACTAAAAGGGAGTTACAAAACACTTTACTTCATTTACTCTTTTACACTGCTGTCTGGCTTCTACCACTGAATCAATTTAAATAAATCTAAATATTGCAAAACCTCTGAAACATGTATTGGCTGACTAAATCACTTTCTTTTAAATATATTAACGTAACCTTTACAAGATACAGAAACTATCATTCATTGTAAAGCCATTACTACAATTTTCATTAACTTGTGTGAAGCAGCTTCTGAGGCAAGTGCAATGCTTTTAATCTTCCAAGCAAGATCATTAAAGGCAAGGCTAATATATTTAAAATAAAGTGATTTTTTTTCCCAGTCAATGCATGTCTCCTCTCCTGTGAAGATGTTGGCTGCTGATGTAAGTCCAGCTCTGTATCTGTTATGTTAACATTGGCAGAGTCACAAAGCAGCCCCAAAGTTCATTCACAGCTTCCAGGGGTGTGTCCTGTAGAACTTCTTGGCAGTGGCTTAGTCACTCAACATGTTGACTGCTTTTTTACTGCTAAGGGAATTTTCATGAGGTTTTCATGACAAACAAATCCCATCATGAAACTTTGGAGACTGCTAGTATGGTCCACAGAGCAGCTGATATTTATGTGGAAACATGTAAATAAAGCAGAACACTTCAATATCCAGCTGGGACAAAACATCTTTTGGTTATCGCATGCTTCAAAAAGCAGCCAAACTTCCTTGTAACTTCCTTTCATACAGGGTAAAACTTAATGGCCTACCTACGTGGTGTTTAGCCAGCTGGAATTCCTCATCACACAACCAAAGACACTACTACTACTGGGAGACCCAAAGACATGTAGCAAAATTTGATGTAGGAAACAGTGTAATTCTATTAATATTTTATCCACTCACCTGAGACTGTATTTTGGCCCCTGAAAGTTTTGAAATTGGCTGCAGAAATATATTCAGGATCCCTGCCTCTTCTAGTTCCTGATAAAAGAAGAAAAAATATACTGAATGCTATAGCGTAGCAGCTCTTTCATTGTTGTTGCCTTGAGAGATTTGCAAAACAGAACTTTGTGGGGATGATGGGTGTCCTCTGTATCTGTGCTTTTCAAACCTTCCGCCTCTCAGGGACAGAATGCCACTGCAATGAACTTCTCTTTTAAAGTCACCTTAAGTTGCATATGAATATACAACCCCACACTCAAGAATCCTGTAAATTATAGCTGTGTAGGGGGTAAACTACTGGGACGCGGGTGGCACTGTGGGTTAAACCACAGAGCCTAAGACTTGCTGATCAGAAGGTCGGTGTTTCGAATCCCCACGACGGGGTGAGCTCCCGTTGCTCGGTCCCAGCTCCTGCCAACCTAGCAGTTCGAAAGCGCGTCAAAGTACAAGTAGATAAATAGGTACCGCTTCAGAGAGAAGGTAAATGGTGTTTCCGTGCGCTGTTCTGGTTCACTAGAAGCGGCTTAGTCATGCTGGCCAAATGACCCGGAAGCTGTACGCCGGCTCCCTCGGCCAGTAAAGCGAGATGAGTGCCGCAACCCCAGAGTCGGCCATGACTGGACCTAATGGTCAGGGGTCCCTTTACCTTTACCTAGGGGGTAAACTACAGATCCCAGGATTCTTGTGAAGGGTGCTTTAAAGGTATGGTGTGTACAGAGTCTTAATGTATGTACTTAATAACACACACCAACTTACTTAATACCTCTTGTAGGAATATGTGTCGCAAGGGCAACTGGAACCTGTGCTCAGCTACTTCTTGCTATCTCCCTAATTATGATTCACATCATTCCTTGCCCTATCAGCTAAAGAAAGTGGGTGTAATCCAGTAATTGTTTTTCAGGGGGAAATGTCTTGACTCAATAAAACTGAAAACTGAGGCCCCTTTCTCAGTGATGTGGGAGCCATTTTTCTATGCAGCTGTGAAGTGTGGGTGGAGTATTCAAAGACATTTTCTTGGCTCTTTCATACCTAACTGGCATGTTTTCATATAATAAATATACCCATTCTAAGAGAAAGACCTACGCTATTAGACCTGCCCATACCGTTGCAGGAGAAAGGGCTGTTATGTTTTTATAGTTATTTCTGTGTTTTGTGTTTTTTAATGGATCTTTTAATACTATCTTAATTCTGTTAGTGTCCAATTACATTTTAATGACTGTCTTTTCTATGTTTTTCACTTGTTCTATTTTATCTCTATTTTATCTGTGACAGACTGGGGAAAAGGTGGGATATAAATAAATAAAATAATAATAATAATAATACTCCCTACCCGGAAGAGATTACACCATAGAAAAACAATTCTCACCCTACTCTTGTTCTCTCTGTGTGAGAAAAGGCTCTCAGACTAGCAGTTTTAGTGAAGTAATTTGGTCCTGAAAAGTAAATGATCTAGGCTGCATTCCTATGTGCATTTCCTTGGGGAATAAGTCGCATTTAACGTAACAGGACTTATATCTGAGTAGACAGTATAAGGCTATGCTTGTCTAAATAAGCTCTGTTAACTTATTTAAGTATGAAACAACAGTAGCATTGATTTGCTAAGAATACAGAACAGAAGGTTTCGGAGCAGACTGAAAATTTAGAATCGGTCATTGTCCTCCTGAGCAATTCCACAGCTCGGAAAATATATACATCCACACTTTATTAATTCTTCTGTGCACATCTTTCAGAACAGTCTTAATGCCTAACCTCATCATGGCCGCAGTCACACTCTTCGTCATCCTCAATGACACCATTTCCACACTTCTTTTTGATAATTACGTTGCTAGGTATGTCAATAAGACATTCTTTTCCTGGTTTTCTTATTGCATCATAATATACCTTCCTGCTGCAGTTACTCAGCCTTGAGCATGTTCTGTAACAGAGGAGAAATTATTATCCAGTATGATGAAATGATTTATTAAATATATTTACTATACTAATTTGTATCTTGCCTTTCAGGGTACAAATTCTTCTAAGGTGCTGTACAACAATAGATAGAAACAAAAATAGTTAAATTATTTCAAATCCTCAAAATATTGAAACACACTAGGAGAAAATGTATAAAACCACTTATTCCTTAATACAGGTTACAGCCAGATGCTTAGACTAAGGAAGCCAGGAATAACTGCACCATGCTGCTACTCAATGAGGAATACACTGTAAGCCCCACTCACCTGCCATCTCATACCGGGCTCCTTTGTTCTAATGGCTCATTGCCCCTCACAGGAGGCTAGTCTGACTTAATTAGCTGTTAACATACCCTGATTCCAGATGATTTGGAAGTATTTAGTACACATCTCAATACACAAGGTCTAGCTATCACTTCACACAGGAGACTAGCTTAGCTTTTGACACCCCAAGCCTTAATTACCATATTTTTCGCTCTATAAGACACACCAGACCACAAGACACACCTAGTTTTTAGAGGAGGAAAACAAGAAAAAATATATTCTGAATCTCAGAAGCCAGAACAGCAAGGGGGATCGCTGCACAGTGAAAGCAGGAATCCCTCTTGCTGTTCTGGCTTCTGGGATAGCTGCGCAGCCTGCATTCTCTCCATAAGACGCACACACATTTCCCCTTACTTTTTAGGAGGGAAAAAGTGAGTCATAGAGCAAAAAATACGGTAAATTCTGTCATCTACTGGACCCAGGAATTTAAGGTGTCTAGAACCCACAAACTCATAACAATACTTTGTAAAAAAAATAGTTTTTTTATTTCATCTATCTGATAGTTAAAGAGAATTCTTATCTTGCTTATCTTCTCCAAAGAAAATCCACAAAGGAGCTTAATGTGTATGTACTGTAGAAGGTTCTTCCAGTGGGAAATCTACCAAGAAACTGTTCAGTTCTCCACAAAATTATTGAGAATGACGTACTCTAGCATAGCTCCCATTTATTTCAAGAGGGATTACAAAATAACTTTCAGGTGGAACTGCCTACAAGTTACCTGAAGCACATAATTAGCAGCTTTGTCATCATGCTTGTTGATGAAAAGGGCAATTAAGATCAGGGTTGCAGCGGGGGAATGAAAGTCGAGCACACAACACTAATGGGATACTTAATGTAATCTGTAGTTTGACTCTAAGAAGGATAGCCGAGCAGAAGGTCTTTAGTGGCAAGAAATGAACTGAGCAAAAATATAACGTGACCAGCTTTTCTTTCCAAACCCAGACAAAAACACTAGAAAGAAAGAAAGAAATCAATTAAGGACTACTCACGGATTGCCGGTTGCTGCCATTATACACCTGCCAGGCTTGGTGCAATTACAGTCACAGCCCCGAGCTTTGTTTAAGGGTGTGTCATCATGGCCAAAGCCAAGAGAATGACCCAACACATGCGCAATTGTTTCAGCATCAACTTTAGGATTTCTGTATGTCTGAGATACAATGAGGAAAAGGAAAGAAGGGACTGAGGTAATCAGAATATCAAACACTTTCAATAAATACATACTTCATTTACATCCTTTGAGTATATTTCAACTGCTTTAAAAATATGTAAATTGGGTTCTACCCTACAACTATATTTTTTTTGGAAGATGATTTCAGCATTTGTGCTATTGAAAGGAAGTTGTTTTTCTCTCCGCCACCCCCCATGTTATGCCTTAATACATTTTGTGACCTGGATTTGTTTTGTCCTCGCCACTTTCCTCTTTTTCAACAGCCCACTCTGCCCCCAGTCCCAAGTGAGTAGTTCACATGGAGGCCTGAAGAAGAGCAGCTGCTTCCTCCACTCCCTCAGTGGGATCAGCCATGAGACAGAAGACCAAAAGCCCCTGCTGACCTGCCTGTCCCATTCCCACCCCACTTCCTAGACCAGGGGTCTGCAACCTTTAAGACAAAAAGAGCCACTTGGACCCGTTTCCAAAGAAAAAACAACTAGGAGCCGCAAAACTCGTCATTATAAAAGTAACTTTTTGTCACTTTTTTATTATTTCTTTGTTTGACCCCTCAGAATTACTCCTCCTCATAGAAATAAACGTTAAATTAACAAGTTACCTTTTTGTGTGTGTGTGTTCTTCACTCCCCTTCAAAACAGTGACCAGCGTACATGCCCCCTTTCAATGCAGTGACCAGCGTACATGCCCCTTACAATGTAGCGGGCGGGCGGGCAGGAAGGTGACGTCGGGACGGTGCGTGACTAACACACGCACTGCCCCCATGCGACGTCACAGCGAGTACAGCGCCCACCACAGTGGGGAGTGTCGGGGCGCACAATGCGCCTCCTCCCCTCGCTAGTATCCGCCCCGGAGCCGCGGCAAAGGTGTAAAAGAGCCACATGCGGCTCCGGAGCCGCGGGTTGCAGACCCCTGTCCTAGACCAACAGCCACCAGATTTCATCCTCCTTCCCATCAGCATCAAGTTTGACAGAGGAGACACAAATTTAGTCATCCACCACCTCCTGTGAACCTTTCCAAACTACACAGCAGTCCCCAATGATGCCAGCTGTAGTACCAGCACAGGCCTAACCCCAAACCTGGGCTGCTCCCTTCCCAAACAATCCATGCCCAAGGTCTGATGCCAGACATGGTCCCATCCTCTCAGACAATCACTCTTTTTCCTCCCCATCACTATCACTCAGATGGAGCTAGACGGGGCCTTACCCATGGCACCGCAGCCTCATCACTTGATTAGAAGCCCCTGTGCTTGCCCATGCAGGCCACATCCATTTCCCTAACTATGGCACTGGGCCAGGTTAGATCCAGCTGCTAATGATGGATGGACATTGAAGGCTGTAACCAAGTGCCTACTCAGCAGAAGTCCAGTAAAGATGTTTTCAATGGGGTTGCACTCACCCAGAAGGATCAAGTGCACTGCTTGGGGGTAATTGTTTTTTGCCACTGGATGTAGAACTAGTCATATTGCCTTATACTAGCTTCAGCTGGTGGCCCAGCTGCAGCTCTGTCTGGATGGGAATAAACTCGCTTCAATGATCTAGGCCCAGCCAACCTCATGGCTGGATTACTGCCATGTGTTGTAGCCATAATGGCTCTGCTCTGCTTCCACAGTCAGAGGCAGTATGCTTCTGAATAACAGTTCTGCTGCTACACTCAGGTCCACTGGCTTGATCCAGCTGCCTATTCTTATATTGTCATGAGACATTTGTGTAAAGCAACTAATAAGTTAATTAAATAATAGTCAAAAATAAAAGACAAAAATAAAGATACTGATAATCACCTACATGAATAGCAGACACTGAAACTAGAGTGTAAAGACAAAACCGGTCCCCCCAAGAAAGTCCAGCAGGAAACCCTTTAGCCCTATAACATAACAGAAGATATTACTGTACATGTTATAGTTATAAAACACTGCAAAAGTTACAGAGCAGCTATCTTGCCCAAGTTCATGAGCAGAACATTTTAATCTTCCTTTAATCTACAGATTTAATGTAAGCATCCTCTCTGTATATATTTTGTAAGAAGCTGGAGTATGAATGAACAATAATAATCATGAATAAATAAGCTAAGACCAAAGACAAGGGAAGGGTCCTTGCTAGGGTTCCTACTATAAACTGATACAGGTGCAAAGGAATTTTAAAAAATGTTTTGCCCCCCATTACATGTGTATTTGCCACTCTGGGCTTCTTTAGGATAATGATAATGATGATGATGATGATGATGATGATGATGATGAGATAATGTAATAATAATCTGGCCTTTTCATATTGTTGAAAAAGAAGGCAGACAATTTCAAGAAAGAAACTGTAGAGTCTTACGTAATTATTCCTGAATGATCAAAATGAACATTTGGCTGAAGCTCAGAGATGGCATATTGGTAAAATGCAGCTAAAGTCACGCCAAGATTCTCAGTATCAATTGTTATGTAGTCTCTTTCTGTCCACAACTCCAATCCTACCAAATAAAGGTGAAGACCTAATGGCAAGTATATCTGAAAACAGAAAACACTAAATTGGGCAGTTATAATGCATAGTATTGTTGCCAAAGTGCCTCCATTTTGGCCCACCACCTCCAGTTTTCCCTTTCATAGTTGTTATGGTGTCAAGAGCCAACAGCAATGTTGCCTGGTGGTCAGGAACAGTGCCCATCCCTCGCGGCTATGATTAAGCAAAGAAACCTAGAATTGTGGAGTTGAAAGGGACCTGTTGAGGAAGAACAACTCTTACTCAAGTTACAAGAAAGGAGATTCCGACTAAACATCAGGAAGAACTTTCTGACAGTAAGAGTAGCTTGACAGTGGAACGGATTCCCTCAGGAGGTGGTGGACTCTCCTTCATTGGAAGTTTTTAAGCAGAGGTTGGATCTCCATCTGCCAGTGAATGCCCAACTACACTCAGTTTTCTCTTGCCTCTGTATAATGAAACCGAAGAGGACATTATCACTTCCTCCCAAGGTTCCCAGGACTTCCACTTTGTCCAGCAGTTCCTTCTTGTTGGTGAGGACCAGGTCCATGAGAGATTATCCCCTTGTTGCTTCTTCCACCTTCTGGGAAAGGAAATTGTCAGCAAGGCAATGGAGGAATTTGTTGGACCTTATGTTCTTGGCAGAGTCTGAGTTCCAACAGATATTGGCGTACTTGAAGTCTCCCATGACTACTATCTCTCTCCTTTTTGAATATTTGGTAATCTGCTCTAGGAAGGCATCATCTAAGTTTTAGCCTGGCTTGAGTTCTACTGCAGACACCCACAGTAACACCACGATTTCCCTCTCCTACAATTTTTACCTATGCACTCTCAATCTGCCTTCCATGCTCCAAGTCATGAATTGCTTCTCAAGTGTACACCTTTACATATAATGCTACTCTTCTTCCCTTCATGTTTGGTATATTCCTTTTAAATAAGTTAAACCCCTCAATTTCTACATCAATACAAATGTCACAGCACTTGGATGCTGCAGAACAATGTCTTGTTTGCATTTGGGTGTCAAGGAAATGGGACATTAGGGTTTGAACTAAACGACCCTTTGAGTCCCTTCCAACTCTACATTTCTTTGAAGGATCACTCTGCCAGTTTTCGATGACGTATACCAAAACCTTATACACAGCCTTTATAACAATTTTCAGAAATCATCCCTGGCACTTTCAACCCACTTGAATCCAATGGAACTTCTTTTACAGCAGACAATTTTTAATATACTTTTGTTTTCCTAAGGTTATAATTGTTTTTGGACTCCTGTATTTGATGTATTATTAAGAGCAATGTCTCTTGGAACTTCTAGCTGGGTGTACACCCTGCATTCATGCCCACTGAAAATCCTACTCTGGTTTGGGGATGCCTGCTCTCCCAGTCATCGGCATAGCTGGGGGGCAGAGGGGGGCAGCTGACCCCCTAGATCAAGTAAAACAATAAAAATATTTAACTACCGTATTTTTCGCACCATAGGATGCAGCGGACAATAGGACGCACCTTGTTTTAGAGGGGGGAGAACAAGAAAAAAAAAATCTCCCCCTCTCTGCCCAGCGCCCCTTCAGCGAAGCGGCAGGAGGCGCTGCGCAGAGAGGGGGAGAATTTCCCCCCTCTTGTTTTCCCGCTCTAAAACAAGGTGCCGTTTAAGGTGCGTTCAGGCGGCTACCTTGGAAGCCTGGAGAGCGAGAGGGGTCGGTGCACAATGACCCCTCTCGCTCTCCAGGCTTCAGGTTCCTTTCGACCTGCTCTTTGGGGCTGGCGGGGGGAAGCCCACCACCAGCCCCAAAGAGCAGGTCAGGGAGCAGTGGAAAGGCGCGGCGGAGAGGCTGCTGCCATAGTCCTGTGTCACTTCTCCAGCTGGGAGAGAGTAAGTGGGGTTTCTTTAGCCCCACGCGGCTCTCCCAGCTGGAGAGGTGACGCACAGCTATAGAGGCTCCTGCCATAGCCGCGCGTCACCTCTCCAGCTGGGAGAGGGTCGCGGGGGGCTGCTTTAGCCCCCTGCGCGAGCTCTTCCGGCTGGAGAGGTGACGCACGGCTATAGAGGCTCCTGCCGTAGCCGCGCGTCACCTCTCCAGCCGGGAGAGGGTAGCGGGGCTATGGCGTCTTTGCTCCATAGGACGCACACACATTTCCCCTTCATTTTTGAAGGGGGAAAAGTGCGTCCTATAGAGCGAAAAATACGGTAATTGACCAATCACATTGGTTCTGCCACCCCCCAACAAAGTCCTCCCCCCTAACAAAAATCCTGGCTACACCTATGCTCCCAGTCCTTCTGCTTCTGCTTCTGGTTGCCCTACTAAAGCCTGAGAACAGCTGGTCCAATTTTTGCATGTAATATGCTGCCAAGCATACTTACTGTGCTTCTTCATTTGTTTCAACAGATTAGGGACAGGTAACAATCCCCCTTATCTCTTTGTCTCTCTCCCGTCACTTTTTCGTCCTCGCTTTCCAACACATTCTCTCTCTCTGTCTGTCTCATTCACCCCCACTCTTTCAAAGATAGCTTTCCCAATTTATATTTCTAACAATGGTTCAGAGATTATTGCTTTGTAGTATTTTCCTCTTGTCTTCAAATTCCCTTTTGGGGTTAAGTTCTGTAGTCTTGTGTCTTTTTTTTCTTCTCTTCCAAAAATCCTGATAGTGGTACTCTAAATCACCCTAATCCCTCAATAATTTGAATGCTGATGCAGTTCTGTTTTTATAATGCTGTTGCTTTTTAAGTGTTTGTTTGCAGTATATTTTATGCTATTTTACTGCTATAAATTCTTTATTGTATTATGTTCTATTACATTATTTGTTATGGTCTTATTTGTAAGCTACCTTAACAGCCCTTCACGACTGAAAATTCATGGTATGAAATAAAGTGAAAAATAATAAATAGTAAGTACCCTACCTTCACAGGCTGTCTCTACAAGTGCCTCCCACTTGCACAAATGGAAGGACAAAACATTACGCTTAGAATACTGGGGCACAATAATTCAAATAGGTCATTTTTGACTGAATCTCTCAAGAAAACGAAATCACAAACAAAGGGATCAGAGACTCCCTGGTCAGTTATCATTCCGTTTCACATCTTTCTTTTGGAGAAAACAATGTAGTTAAAAGAGGTTAGCTCCAGTTTAAGGCACACCTGAATTTTCTAGTCTTCTGGAAGTGTACCTGTTTGTTATTTAGACTGGATATGGTCTGAAGCTACACTTACTATATGCAAAGAAAAACATTATTTAAAAATACTATAAAATATAAACAATAAGTTTAAGGATAAGAAATAATTCTAGGGCACCACTAAATTGATTTTAAAAAACACAAGAATATTTGCAGGGTCAGGATGCGTTAAATTAGGGCCAAACAACCATTAAGAACTCTACCTGATGAACTAGATTTCTAACTACAAATCCAGAAGAAAATCACATTTCTGTGTGTAATGAGACCTGAATTAGAAAGATCCTAAGACCCATCTTTGCTGCCAGGGGCGTAGCTAGCTGCCCCGGCACCCGGAGCGGCATTGGCGGGGCAAGTTGCGCACGGAAGTGCTGCGGTGAGTCCGCCTGGCGGACGCAAGCCCCACACTGCTGTTTCAGGCAGTGTGGGGCCCTGAGCCACCGCACCACTCCCAGAAGAGGCATGTGGCTTGGGCACGCTGCAGGCGGTAAGTGCTGCCCCCCACAGTGTGCCATTTATTCACGCCGTCAGGGATGACACCCGGGGCGGACCACACACCCCTGTTTGCTGCTACCATTTGTGTTTGGGTGGACACACCAATCAAAGCTAAACCAAAATATTGGATATCTGATTTGTTTTCTATTGGGGCAGCAATCAGTGCTCCATGAGATTCACAGAAAAGGTCTTATAAAATATACTCACGCTGTGAACATCAGAGATCATACGAAGCATTATCAACACTAACTGAGTTTCATTGCGATGATTGAGAATAAACTAAAGGAGAGAAAATGAAAGACAAAATGTTTAACTATGACATGGGTTCTTCAGATGCATTCAAATTCCCTCCTCATCATTAATACTCCTTTGGATAATTTTCATTAAAATATCGTATGTTGAGAGTTTCATAAACCTAAGATTCTAAATGAATACAAATACTCCATACTATTAGAAACTACAATCAATATAAAAAAAGGTGTGGGATATATGCATCTTTCAACAACTATTGAAATAAGTAATATAATTTCCCCCTTCAATAAACTAGGTATCCTAATTATTCCATTTAGCTAGCCAAGGATAACTATACACATCCTAATAACTCAAACTCTCAATATGTTTTAACTGGAAGTCTGTAGTCCTGAAAACAAACTTGAAAGAGACCTGTAATATTTATGTTGATTGGTGTGGGGGTGGGTGTATGTGTCAGTGTATGTATATGAACACCACAACACACACGATGTTGTTTAGTCGTTTAGTCATGTCCGACTCTTCGTGACCCCCTGGACCAGAGCACGCCAGGCACTCCTGTCTTCCACTGCCTCCCACAGTTTGGTCAAACTCACGCTGGTAGCTTCGAGAACATTGTCCAACCATCTCGTCCTCTGTCGTCCCCTTCTCCTTGTACCCTCCATCTTTCCCAACATCAGGGTCTTTTCCAAGGAGTCTTCTCTTCTCGTGAGGTGGCCTCAGTAGGTTTTTTTTCAGTAGAAAGTAGTCCTCAGGAACGCAGAAGTTGCCAGTCAAAGATGCTCAATGTCAATAACCATTAAAACTATGCTTATATAGAAGCAACCCCTAAAGCCCACTGAGGAATTTCCTGGTAACCTTGTCGCTGAAGAAGCCCAATGGGTGAAACAAGGGTGTATCCTGACAACTATTCTACTATTAGCTGCCTTTTGTTACTAATCGGTTCCGTTTGTCACACTTTCAGACATAGGATGACGCAGAAGGAAGATATCAGAATGAAATGGCGTTGCCAACAGGAACTGCATTGTAATCTTTGGACTTGACAATCCTTGGACTGTACGATACCAATAAAGTGGTACCTCGGGTTAAGAACTTAATTCGTTCCAGAGGTCTGTTCTTAATCTGAAGCTGTTCTTAACCTGAGGTACCACTTTAGCTAATGGGGCCTCCCGCTGCCACAGCGCCGCCACCACACGATTTCTGTTCTCATCCTGAAGCAAAGTTCTTAACCCGAGGTGCTATATCTGGGTTAGCGGAGCTGTAACCTGAAGCGTCTGTAACCCAAGGTACCACTGTACATATAGAAGATATGATATGTTGCCATCAGGAACTGTGCTTTTTGATATGACGATTAAAATTACAGTTTTATTACATATCATGTTTATGTTACTTTACAGCTAGTTAAGTGTGTGTTGTGGTGTTCAAAAGATGGTTCACGAAATGAGGCAATAGTGGTGTTTGTTGTCTTAGTGTATTTATATGTGCATGTGTATTACTACTATACATATGTTACTTGAAAGCCACTTTGGCATGATTTATATCATGAAAGGCAGGATATAAACAGTGGTAATAAGCCTGTCATATATTTTAAGGTGGAAAGGTCTGCTTGATATGCATTTGAACACCTCTTAATATATAACAAAATTTTGCATTAGGAGGTTTTTGTCTATGTTTAGATACAATTGGACAACATTTTGACTCAAGACAGTGGACATCAAACCTTTAAAAAGTGCATTGATTTTTTGGTCTCAGAACTCCTGAGCAGCACCAAATATGAGGCTGCTAGTAAATAAATATGGCAACATTTACTATGGCAACATTTACCGTGCTTTTGTCAACAACAGCATAATATTCTAGATATCTGATAGGCGGGTCATATTCAAGATCATCTAACTGGAAAAAAAATACACATAACAAAGTTTCATTGCAGAAATGTACCATGAATATTCCTTTAGAAGAAACCTAAACAGGCCTATCACCTAAAATTAACCTTACAATAAACAACTATACCCATTATTCAGCTAGAAGCTCTTACCCCAATAATTCTATTTCATCCATCCTTTTACCTTGTTAAATTTATTGCTTTAGTTATTTATAACCCGATAAGAGAAGTTATCTAGGTGGCTTACATAGAACCAAACTTAAGAATCACCCTTACAATAAAAGTACAATCGTATGCAACAACAAAATTGCAACAATAGATTGAAATGAATAATATTATTATTTTAATTTATTACATACCCTTAACTCAAAGTTCCCAGGGCAGGTTACAACAATTGAAAATGCAGTATTAAAAAGTTTAAACATTTAAACTGTTGTTTTAAACTGTTTTTAACTTTGTATGTTAAGGATCTTAGGCTTAGAATATTTAAGCCACATTCGGTACATAAAATCAATTTAATGTATGGATTTAGCAAAACCAAAAACTACTTACTCCTGTGGCAGAAGGAATTGAGCCATCACTGTCAACTATTCTTATTTCTCCAGCTTCACTTCCTAAATATGTTCCATCTTCAATTATTCCTCTGCACGGTTCAAGGTCCTCTGGAGTCTTTCGATAAATAAGGTGTTGAAATGTGGAAGAATTCGCAATAGGTTCAATTTCATAGCATAAAGTCCCAATTTGCACATGTCCCCTGGGGGGTTGGGGCGGAAACCCAAAAGACAGACTTAGGGTCAACAAATCAGCAAATGCATTAAGCCAGGGAAAGGCAATTGATGGTCCTGGATCATATTTATCTGGCTGGCCCAATCAAATTTTAGCTTAGGTGAGTTCCCACTCAGCATAGAACAGTAGGTTTTGTTGTATGGATTGCATTGTCTAATATATTTATCATGGCTTGTATATTATCTTTGAGAGATATTTCCCTAATAAAGCCCTTTGATGTTCATTGATGTACTGCCCTGTAACATAGTTTAATCTGTTTGCCGTTATAATTACCAAAAATTTATAATCCACATTTAAGATGGAGAACAGCCTGTGGCATTCAACTTTATGTATATTGCTATGAGGTTTCAATCCAAGTACTTGGAAGATTCATAATTTGAATCATTTCATCATATAGTTCCTTAAGAATTGATGTTATTTTGCTACTTAGAATTGAAAGTATAATATATTTAGAAGTGAAGGTATAACAAGTATGTCTTGGGTCCCAAAAACTGCCTGCTTCCCACAGTGCCTTATCATTGTGTTTTCATATACAAGAACTGAAAACTGAATTAAACTTAGACAGTTGCTTTACCCAACTCTTATGGAGGGAAGTCTGCATAAAATCTACTCTGAGAATAGCTGTAGAGGCACAATTATTCACAACTTAAGGCTCATGGTATATAGCTCTCTTTCAGTTCTACCCCAAAATCTTTATTACCAAAGCCCAAAGCAGGTAGCGAGGAAGGCCTGAGAGTCTAAGGTGTCTTCTACATATCCACCGTAATAGCAGTCATCCTGAAAGGAACAAATACACATCCTTGGGGGGGGGAAATCATATGAAGTTGAATAGAACAGCTTGGCAAAATGATTGAACCATGCTCAGCTCAGGGTTAATAACTTTGACATCCTGCACAAATCCGGGTGATTCATCATAAAACCCACACATTATTATTTCTGAATCACTTCTCATGAGGCATCTTGAAGCGATTTACAGTATGATATATATAAAACAGTTCCATATATAAAAACAGTTAAAAACAATTACGTATTAAAAAATGTAAAAGGAGCAAAATGCAGAACAGTTTGAAAAAGATATTGGGTTTCAACCAGAAGTATTGATACTCCAGACACTGAAAATAAATCTACCTGAGTTCTACATAAACTTTCAGAATTTACCATAAAAAATTACATTTTCACATGCCCATTTTTTAAAAAATGGGCACATGTCTCCTAATGCCTTAAACTATTGGGGTGCATATGAATAAAATTTACCTGAATATATGGATAATCTGCAATCCGGTCTCCCTTCACATTATATGTATAAATAGGCATATTTGCAGTTATAAAAGATCTGAAAGTTTTAAAATAAATTAAATGGCAGAATTATAGTTGGCTAGTTGCAATCTCTGAGGCATGGTAAAGTATTGCAATGGATTAAGATAGCTACTCCTCTGAAAGTTACTTTGTTCAGCAATGGGCTCAAACTTTCATTTCTATTTTCACATCTTATTCTTATATTATATCTTAATAAGAAAAAAAAAGAGAGTAGTCTTCCACATCTACAGGGAATGCCTCTTGGGTCATGTCAGGGAACTGCCATCAGGGCCGGAGGGAGAGAGCGGGCTCCGGAGGGGTTCCAGAGAGCGTCCCGGGATGGGGAGAGGCAGCCCATCTCCTGGGGAAGGAAATCAGCGTAGCACCAGTGGAGAAGGGGGGCAGATGGGGGAATCGGCGAGGCGGTCCCATGACTCCTTGCCAGGGACCAGCGGGGAGAGTAAGGGTCCTCCGCTGCCTACACCCTCCTTGCGCAGAAGACTTCCGCGCAGGGAGAGTAGGAGGAGACTAGGCGTCAAAGAGCTTCTTTGCTGGAAGAAGTTCAAGAAACACCCACTGACGGATTCTGCCAGCGATTGAGACAGCCACGGGTGAGTGGCTGTCCGGACAGAAAAGGTTCACTCAGGCAATCCAGCCAGGTGTTGCACCGGTTTACGCACGAGCAACCCCTAGAACCACTACAGGTCAGAAGTCGCACATTCAACAATTTATCAATGGATGCAGCCACTTACCTCTGTTTAAGATGAACAACTCTGTCATTTTCTTCCATTTTAATAATATAAGATATATCTGTCTAAAGTTAGACAAGGGGGGGGGGATACAGAACAGTTAATTAATTCTCATTACCATCCTCCCTGAGAATTTACTCTTAATTTATCATGTATTCAAGCTTGGAGAGGGTGGAGCTTATGAGAAAAGCTTAATCTAACAGTTATGTGCTTATTTATATAAATCAGTTGGTTGTAAACTTGATTAGACCTATTCATGTCTATCAGTGTTCTGACTATACCTCTATGTACCACATTCTGGGAGCAAATGATGTCAAAACTAGCAATAAATTTTGATAGGGAAATCAGACACCGATTATCTTTTGTTGTTACTTTTTTAAAATTAGTGTTCGTACAGAGAAGAAAAGAATTCATTTTAGTTCCCCTTTCCTTTCTCCAAACTTGTTTCAGCAAGATTATGCTATTGTGATTTAAAGAAGAACAGGCCTGGAAACAGCCAAGGCACAATTTCCCAAACTCTCCAATAAGATTTTTGAAAGGGAGGTGAAGTCATGTCAGACTAGAGACTGTGTCAGGGAGATGGGTATAGTAAATGTTAACTCACAGCCATCCAGCAATTAAAATAGAAAAATAATATTCTACAAGCAATGAACTCCATCAGTGTGTATGCATGTATGCCAGTGGTCAACAAAAGAGGTTTAAAGACTTTCTCAAGGCAAATCTTTTAAAATGTAGTATAAAGGTAAAGGGAAAGATACCCCTGCCCGTACGGGCCAGTTGTGTCCGACTCTAGGGTTGCGTGCTCATCTCGCTTAAGAGGCTGGGAGCTGGTGCCGTCCGAAGACACTTCCGGGTCACGTGGCCAGCGTGACGAAGCTGCAGCTGGCGAGACAGCACCAGCGCCGCACACGGAAACGCCGTTACCTTCCCGCTATAAAGCGGTACCTATTTATCTACTTGCACTTAAGGGTGCTTTCGAACTGCTAGGTAGGCAGGAGCTGGGACCGAACGACGGGATCTCACCCCGCCGCGGGGATTCGACCCGCCGACCTTACGATCAGCAAGTCCTAGGCACTGAGGTTTTACCCACAGCGCCACCCGCGTCCCTTAAAATGTAGTATAAACACCAACAATTGGGAAATACTTGCCTGTGAGCGCTCCAATTGGAGAACAGCCTTTACCAAAGGTGTCATGGGCTTTGAAGACACTCAAACTCAGGACGAAAGGGAGAACGTGCCAAGAGGAAGGCACGCGTGGCAAATCTACACCGTGATCAATTCCCGCCCAGAAGGACGTGTGGGTCCAGAATTGGCCTCCACAGTCACTTATGGACTCATTGTTAAAACCGTGTTTATGGAAGACAAACTTACTCGGCTATGAGTGATCACCAAAGAAGAAAGAAGATATGTATATGTGTGAGTATGAGTATAGTATATATCACACACACACCAAACTCTAGTACAGAGCTTTCCAAACTATGTGTCGCGACGCTGCAGTGTGTGTATTGTGTAGACACTCCCCATGCTCCTCCTGGAGCTCGAAAGGGTTTATTTGAACCTCCGGTTTGCTAGTAAAACTGAATTATTGAGACCCCCAGGTATAGGGCGATATATAAATTCAATAAATATTAATAATACGTAATGACTGTGTCACGATATGATGCATGTCTAAAAGTGTGTCATCAACATGAAAAGTTTTGAAAGCTCTGGTCTAGTAAGTACTAGATCACTGATTGCATTTTAAGAAATTAAGTTTTGAGAAATATCTGGAGCAACTCAAATGGTATTCAAAAGGAAAATTACTTTGCTAGCCCTTGATTCCAGCCGCTTTGGCACTATTACTTCAGAGTAAATGTATCTTTGTGTTGGTTGTACAAAACCTACAAAGAAACAGAACAGTGAAATCAACATTTGCAATCCATGGAATATCTTCTTTCCCATTCTGATGCTTTAGAGCCGAATTTAGCTGTACTTAGATCTCCAGGCAGCAAATTTTATTTAAAAGGTTCTGATGCCACCTTTCAGTGAAGGACAGCTTACAGCAGCATGATAAAACAAGAGATAGCAATTAAAGCAACAACATGAAAATCAACAAGTGAATAGATAAAAGTAAGCAGCAAAAAAATCTATTAAAAACAGCCTGTGAAATTCAGCAGAACAGATAAACCTATAGCCATCTTAGCTAGATTGTTTATTTTGTTAAAGCCAAGGCAAATAAAACTGTCTGGTGCCAACTGTAGGCATGGCACCAGAATGACACCAGAGGGGGCAAGATGGACCCGCCCAAGGAAGACTTATCACAGATGGTGTGCCCTGGCCTGCTCCAGCCACCACATGTATGACTATAGATGGTGGGATTGAGGCAAGGAAAGAAGGGCTACCCTTATGCTATTCATATAATCAGTTATCAGTAATCAATATATTCACATATGCTCACACATAATCAGGGCTTACAGTGTTTTTTATAATCCATTTTGAATCAAAGGAAAGCTTTTGCCTTAAAGGTAAAGGTAAAGGTACCCCTGCCCATACGGGCCAGTCTTGACAGACTCTGGGGTTGTGCGCCCATCTCACTCAAGAGGCCAGGGGCCAGCGCTGTCCGGAGACACGTGGCCAGCTGTCCGGAGACACGTGTCACGTGGCCAGCGTGACATCGCTGCTCTGGCGAGCCAGAGCCGCACACGGAAACGCCGTTTACCTTCCCGCTGGTAAGCGGTCCCTATTTATCTACTTGCACCGGAGGTGCTTTCGAACTGCTAGGTTGGCAGGCGCTGGGACCGAGCAGCGGGAGCGCACCCCGCCGCAGGGATTCGAACCGCCGACCTTTCGATCGGCAAGCCCTAGGCGCTGAGGCTTTAACCCACAGTGCCACCTGCGTCCCAACTGGGTCCTTATTGCTCAGCAATAAAACCTCACCTTCTTTTTCTCCAAAGCTGTGTCTGCCTGATCCTTGTTCACTCTAAGTGGGTACCTACCTTACTTTCACGTGCTTCAGGATAACAGAGAAAAGGACTAGGAATAAAGATTGGGAAGGCTGGCATGGTAGGAAGCAGTCTTTCAGCTGGCAAGCCATTTAAGGCTTATCAGAAATACTTATCAAGCCCTGATTCCTGAAATGAAGGGGCAGCTCAGTAAGAGCAGTGGCGGAGAAAGGGGGTGCAGTGTGGGCGGTCCGCCCTGGGTATCATCCCTGGGAGGGGTATGACAAAATCCCCCTTGGGCGGATCATCACTGCGCTGACTGCCCCCGTGGGTGGAACGCCACCACACCAATAGGGACACCCGGTGCCCATAAGGACGGGGCGTGGTGTGGGGCCTCAGCTGCCCTACAGCTGGGGGGGAGGCAGCGGGCAGGACGCACAGAGTGCCCAAAAGGATGGGCCATTCCTATGGGCACCACGCCATGTCCCTATTGGCACCATGCCACGTCCCTATGCCCCTATGAGTGGTTTGCCCCACCCCTATGGGTGCACCGCCCCAGGTGCCCAAGAGGCTTCCTCCGTCGCTGAGTAAGAGCTCTTTAAGAACTGGCCAAGTATCTGTTTTGGAGTTTCCAGGAAATCTTGAAAGGAAGCCCCATGTGCAAACAAATTGCAATGGCTTAATCCTCTACATGGTTGTACTGCTTCAATCCTTTTGTTCCAGCAGTCCAACTGCACAAAGGACTGCAGGGCCAGCCAGCCAAAGGTCTTCCTCAAAGGAAGGTCTCCATCTTCTGCTACTACGTTCTGTTGCCGCAAGCCTACTTTGTTCACGCCGCTTTGCCTCTAAGTGTCAGGAGTGCACGCAGGAGCCAGGCCCTGTGACCAGTAGGGCTTCGCAGGACTCGGGCTTTCCTAAGTTTGTTCTGAAGAGGCAAGGCATGGCCACACAGGTGAGGCCACTTGGTAACTCACAGCACTTGGTGGCAAGAGCCGGGAAGGGATATAAGGTCAGCATTTCCCCTTGGCTCTTTGCCACAGCAACACACTTCCTGCCTTGCTGAGTTTGGCTTCTTGACTCCTTGCTTCCTGATCCTCGGACCTTTGGCTTCTTGATTCCTTCCTTCTGGATCCTCAAACCCTTGGCTTCTTAACTCCTTGCTTCCTGATCCTCAAACCCTTGGCTTCTTCTTTTTTTTTTTAAAAAAAAAGATTTTTATTAAAATTTTAAAGGTTACATAAGTCACAACAAAAAAACACCCAATTAAACAAAAAAAAGCAATACATAAAAACAAGTCACATCAAAATAAAAAAATAAAAAATGGAAAACAGACAAAAAACAAGCAAAAAAATGCATAAAATCCTGAGAAAAAGAAAAAAAGAAAAAAAAGAACAAATCAAACCTTTACATCACTTTCCTTCTTTAACTTATTTCCTTGACCTCCTCACACCTCCCCTCTTTGTATTCTGATTCAGTTAGATATTCCAGCAAATCCTTCATCCTTGTTTTTATCCTAATAATTTATCTTAATATACTGTAGTTTGACATTCTCTTCTTTCACCAATTAATCATCCATTTTTACTTTATTTAATCTTATTTCTCATTAAAACTAATATATTGAACTTAATCTCTTAAGACATTTCCCCTAGGGTCATAAAAATTTCATTCCACGATTTTTCCATTTCTCATTAAATTTTTTTTTAAAAAAATTCCTTATATACACTTTAAATTCCCAATTTCTTTCCTCCGTCTCCCCGGTCCCGGCCCCTGCCCTCAGTTCCATCAACCTCCCAGCATCCATCAACCTGGAGATCTGATATCCGAGGCTCTTAACTCTTCTTCATTTCCCTTCAAACCCTTGGCTTCTTGACTCCTTGCTTCCTGATCCTCGGACCCTTGGCTTCTTAACTCCCGGCTCTCTGACCCTCAGACCCTTGGCTTCCGGACTCCTGTTCCTGCTCCCACCCCGCTGTCTTGCCCCCGGTCCCAACGTCCTCAGCCGGGACTTCGACCGCCCATAAACCAGATCGTGAGACTAGGCTGGCAGCTGGAGGACCGGTTAGCACACATTTGGCCCAAGGCCTTCCAGTTGCCAAAGGAAATGCTACCGGCAGCTGAAACTTGCATCTTGAGAGCACCTGAGCATTTGTTGGTTGCTCAGCTGCAAAGAATCGAGTGCCGTTGCTGAGGTGTAAAGGGAAAGCCCCATGGAGGAAGGGAGAGGAATGAAGGAAATGAAGTGTCCTAGTATTTTTAATAATAATAATAATAATACTGGATTTTTCTGTGTTTAAGACGCCCCCATGCATAAGATGCCCCCTATTTTTGGGGACTCCAAATTAAGAAAACAGTCCTCAGCACTACCTATGTATAAGATGAGCCCCAATTTTAAACCTATTTTTTTGGTAAAAAAAAACCCTAGTCTTATACACAGAAAAATACGGTAATAATACTTTATTATTTATACCTCGCCCATCCGGCTGGGTTTCCCCAGTCACTCTGGGCGGCTTCCAACAAAAGTTTTAAAATACATTTACAATTACCATATTTTCTCATGTATAACACACACCCCCCCCCCCTATTTTGGGGGACTCCAAATTGAGAAAATGGGGGGAAACTGTATCCGTGTATAAGACGACCCACAATTCTGAACATAATTTTTAAATAAAAAAACCCCTAGTCTTATACATGGAAAAGTAGGGTATAGCCTTGACTGCCCCCTATCCCAGCAGCAGCCCATTCATAAGAACATAAGAGGAGCCTGCAGGATCAGGCCAATTTCATTTCGTTTCATTTAAATTTTCTACATCAAGGTGGTTTACAAGCTGAGGAAACAAGAAAATACCCAGCAAAAGACCACACATCTTATAGCAATCAGATCCAATACCAAAAAAGTCATAATAAAAACCTAACTTTGAGATTATATCAAATAAAGCAACATTCAACAATCCATTGGGATATAATAGTGCAGAATAAAACCAACTCTCAAAATATCAGCTCTTAACAATCCACTCTTAACAATTACCGTAAATGATTAAAGGTAAAGGTAAAGGTACCCCTGCCCGTACGGGCCAGTCTTGACAGACTCTGGGGTTGTGCGCCCATCTCACTTAAGAGGCCAGGGGCCAGCGCTGTCCGGAGACACTTCCGGGTCACGTGGCCAGCGTGACATCGCTGCTCTGGCGAGCCAGAGCCGCACACGGAAACGCCGTTTACCTTCCCGCTGGTAAGCGGTCCCTATTTATCTACTTGCACCCGGAGGTGCTTTCGAACTGCTAGGTTGGCAGGCGCTGGGACCGAGCAGCGGGAGCGCACCCCGCCGCAGGGATTCGAACCGCCGACCTTTCGATCGGCAAGCCCTAGGCGCTGAGGCTTTAACCCACAGCGCCACCTGCGTCCCTACCGTAAATGATTACTAAACTATAATTCACTCTTAACAATTAACAACAAATGATGACCAAACTATAATCCACCATCTAGTCCACGATCCTGTTCTCACAGTGGCCAAGCAGGGGCCTCAGTGGGTAACCCGCAAGCAGGACTCGAACGCAAGACACGTATCCTCTCCTGCAGTTTCCTGCAAGTGGGATTCAGAAGCATTGCTGCCTTCAACCCGGGAAGCACAGCTCAGCCGTTGCGGCTAGCAGCCATCCATAGCTGTCTCCCCCTCCGCAAATTGGTCTAAAAACCCTTTCAGAAGCCGTGCAAGTTGGTGGCCCTCGCTGCCTCCTGTGGCAGGGAGTTCCACAGCTGAACTGCGCAAATCAGGAGTTTATTTCCTCTGCCCTGACTCTTCCAACATTCGGCTTCTTCCCACCTCCACAGGGCAGCAGGTGGGGAACCTGGTGCCCGCCAGATGTTGTTGGCCAGGGATGACAGGACCTGGGGCCACATCTGGAGGGCCACTCAGAGGTTCCTCATCCCTGCTTTGTAGAAGGCACCCTTTATACTGAGGGTATGGGATTTTATTCTGTTTTTAAGAAAAACACACCAGGTCCAAGGAGGAGGAGGAGGAGCAGCATCTCTAGCACCACCTCAGAGCAAAATATCCCCAGCCTCTGCGGGGAAAACCAAGTCAAGGCCTTGAGCAGTTTCTCCTCAGCCATTTCCAGCCAAAACATCCCCCTCCTCCCTCCTCAAGTGGTCCAACTGTCATTTGGTTTCAGCATCCCAAGCTCTCCGCTGCCACTCAGCCCGGAGGCCCGCCCCCTCAAAGCCCCCATTGCATCGTTTGAAACTCAAACTGCCTCCTCAGACTCAAGAGCTCCAATAGCAAGCGGGCTCAGTTTCGAGTCCCTCCCTCCCAGCTCTTTGGTTGGCTTGTTGAGCACTCGGATCCTGCCCCCTCAGAATCAATGTCAACGAAGGCACCAATCCGCTCCAGTCCTGCCAAATGCCACTCCGCCCAACAACGCAGAGTGTGCCAAATAAAACCTTAGCAACAGCTGCAGCTGCTCCAAGCCCCACCCCTTTAGAGCTCAAGCTGTCACTCGGCTCCCGACTCCGCCCCTTTCCAGGTACTTCCTGGTGTGCCCTTCATCTTTAATGTAGGACCACCATATTTCAAAAAGTAAAAACCAACAACTTGTTGAATATCCAGACATATGGCAGCCCAATTTAATGTTCAGTGTTTTACTGTTTTATATATATGCTTTCTTGGGAGAAAAGCACTGACAAACCTAGATAGTGTCTTAAAAAGCAGAGACATCACCTTGCCAAAAAAGGTCCGTATAGTTAAAGTCATGGTTTTCCCAGTAGTGATGGATGGAAGTGAGAGCTGGACCACAAAGAAGGCTGATCACTGAAGAATTGATGCTTTTGAATTCTGGTCCTGGAGGAGACTCTTGAGAGTCCCATGGACTGCAAAAAGATCCAACCGATCCATTCTGAAGGAAATCAGCCCTGAGTGCTCACTGGAAGGACAGATCCTGAAGCTGAGGCTCCAAGACTTTGGCCACCTCATGAGAAGAGAAGACTCCCTGGAGAAGACCCTGATGTTGGGAAAGATGGAGGGCACAAGGAGAAGGGGACGGCAGAGGACGATATGGTGGGACAGTGTTCTCAAAGCTACAAACATGAGTTCGACCAAACTGCGGGAGGCAGTGGAAGACAGGCGTGCCTGGCATGCTCTGGTCCAGGGGGTCACGAAGAGTGGGGCACGACTAATCAACAACAAAATATATGCTGTAAGCCACCCAGAGTGGCTGGGGAAAACCAGCCAGTTGGGTGAGGTATAATAAAATAATAATAATACCACCACCACCACTGTGATCTGCTTCATGGTGTGTGTTATAAGAAAAAAAACCCTACTCCTTTCCCTTGGGCACCCAAGGGCCCGTATAGACAGTGACAGAGCTTCATGCTCCGGCACTGGAGGGCGGAGAGCAAGCAGGGGCGGGGCTGGCGGGCATTATGGGGGCCTGGTACGCTGCCCACAGAGGCGTGGCTCATGTCTTGGGGGCGTGGTGCTCTGCCTGCAGGGCGGGGCTCCCAGCACGGGTGGGGGGAACAGCCGCAATGGCACCCTACTGGGGACGGTGCGCTCCCCCCCACACTCCTTTTCCTCCGCCAGTGTGTATAGAGTAAGATTATCAGATTTTTTTTCAAATGATCCGGGAACACTTTCTCTCTCTCTCTCTCTTTTTTTTTTTTTTTTTGGAAAGAGAAAAAAAAAGTTATTAAAAATAAATAAATAAGAAGTAATATCTTCTCTTCTGTGGTCTCCTCTGTCGCGTGGCCTTCCTCTGGGCCCCAGCCTGCTCTCTAGGGGCGCTAGCCGCCATGGAGTAGGCTCGGGTCAGGCCTGGGATCGGCCATGTGTCTTTGCCCTCCTGGTGCTCTCCTACCTCTCGTCTTCAGCGGCGACGTGGCAAGGTCAGGGCTCCCCTCTTTTTTCTCTTTCCTCTTTCTCTTCGTTCTCCTTCTCCTCTCCTCCTTCTCCTCTCCTCCTTCTCCCTGCATCGGCTCCAGGGTTTTCCTGGCCCCGGAGTCAGCCGGGTGGCCAGGTGCTCTTACTCCTGGCTCGATTTAGGTTGGGGGGGGGTCAGCAGTTCCCCCAACTGACATGCTGGGTGTCCCCGGTTCCCCATTCGGCAGTGGCGGTGGCAGCGGCAGTCTCCACAGCCCGGAGCCAGCCTGGTAGCGCAGTTGGCTCTGGCTGGTTTCAGGAGCTGCTCACTGCCGTGGCGCCCGCCATTTTGCCTCAACAGAAGTCCCCATACGATGTGTCTTGTGCCGTTGAACCAATCACGCTTCATTCCCTCCTAATAAATCTACAACAATTAAAATATAAATCCGGGGACATCAAATGAAATCCTGGGACATTCCGGGGACGGATTTTTGTCCGGGGACAGATTTGTAAATCCGGGGACTGTCCCCAGGAAACAGTTGTTGTGACGTGGGGTTTGTGATTTCAGCTCTCTTGACATAATATGCTGGAGACAGTTCTCTAGTAACACTTCTTTATCAAGCAACAAGACTGGGGCCTGAGGAGAGGAGAGCTACATTTTGGAGGGAACAATATTAGGCAATCACAGTCCTGCCTTTTGGAGGAAACCAATAAGACAGAGGATCCAAATACAGCAGCTTAAATGAACCAATAGTAGCTGTACCCTCTGGAACCAAAAGGCAGTTACTTTACCCTAATGCAAATACAGACAATAATAATACAGATATAAAATCCTTTGACTCAATACACAACAACAGGGATGTCTGGTAACCATAGTATAGAGTCCTTTGCGGGTTCTCCATTGGTCGGAGAAAATACCAGAGGCCAACCAGAGAATATTGAGAAGCAAAGCAGCTAGTAAGCCTGATCTTTATTGATCTGTTGCAACTGGGTCGCCACTCACCACACGCCGGAGGGAGGAGAGAACATTGTTATGCAAGCCCTTATATAGACTTTTGAAATTGCCTCCCCTGTAGCTCAAGACCATGCCCCCAAAACATGATACATACAGCACAGAAAGAGGTGGTCCCCAGCAGAAATTTGAGTGTATTGCTTCTTTGCTGTCTGCCAGGATACCTGATAATGCCTTATTTGACTGCCTTTTCTGGGTAGCCTGGTCATTCCTTTGAGTTGGTAAATACTTAGTTCCTGAATCTCTTACACATATCGATAGTGTGCTCGCTTGCCAGACTGTATTTACAGGGAGGTCTAAGCTCCTACAGTCCAAAGACAATTGGAAAGCTTTTCCCATTTCCTTCCTCCTTGCAGAGAAATACTTGAGGTCAATTTAGGAGAGTCAAATTGGCTTCAGGATTGTTCTCCTGTACTCTTTCAGACACGTTGTTCATATACTTCTGTATGTGTTTGCCTGTACATTTATGAACACTTTTTTATATATATATATAAGGCCTTAGAATTCATATAACTGCGTGCGAAATCTTTTTGATTAAAATAAAACTGTAAAAAAAAACAACAACGTGAAAGTTAATTTCCTAAATATGTCAGTGGTTTTCTGGAAAGCTTAAATACTGAAGCACCAATATAACGGCCACCACCAAGGAGGCTGTGTCTGTCATGCAACCCATCTTCTCTGCAGAGGCTCTTGTCCCGTCCTGGAAATGTCTCAGGCTGGGAGGAAGGCAAGTGGGCATGAGAAAGGAATACAGGAAGGTAAGTCATGAGAGGGTGGAAGGATTGGGTCGCTAGAATCACCTGCATGCCCCTTTTACTTTTAAAAGGGATTCCTCCACACCTTTCTACTATGCTTGTGGCAGTTCTGTGGTTGAGCATGCAAGATTGATGCCACTGTATTTATATATTATTTTATTTTATTTATCGGCTTTCCTAGATTGTTCTCTGGATCTATGAGCCTCTCTTTTAGAAGAGATTTTGCTAGAAGCTGCAAATCACTGACTTCATTCTCAGATGGCCATAAGGCCCAAGTGATTTGCTTCCGCTGAGCTTCCATGCAATTATGATCTTATTATTCATAGCATTATTTATATCTTGCTGCAATAACCAACTCTCCATCATTTTCTTTTGAAAGGTATGGACCATATGATGTTAAACAGGCAAGCTATTGCTTATTTAGGAAAAAAATAAAATTACTATTCCCGCTAATAATAATAATTCTTTTCAGGGATTGTGACTGAAATGAGTCAAATTTGCATTTTGTGGTTATGTTGAATTTTAATTTTTTTATATATATATAAATTTTTTATTAGTTTTCCAATTTTTAAAAGACACAACAAGAACAACATACAAACAAACACATAAATTCATAATTTCTTAACCTTATTTTCATAAGCCTCTTTTCTCGGACTTCCCCATACCTTCCCCTTTTTGCATCCCTTTTTGTTTTTAACAATTATTCAACAACCCTTTTAACCAATTAAATTTAAATTCATTCTCCTTTTCAATTTCACCCTAAATCAAACAAAGTTTACCGCTGTAATTCTACATCTTCCTCTCCCTTAGCATTTTAGCACTCCTCAATTTTATAGTAGCTCTTAAGATATATTTTAAACTTCTTCCAGTCTTCTTCCACAGTCTCTTTCTCTTGGTCACGGATTCTGCCGGTCATTTCTGCCAATCCCATAAAGTCAATCACTTTCGCCTGCCATTCCTCCAGCATGGGTAGCTCTTGTGTCTTCCAATATTTTGCTAGAAGAATCCTTGCTGCCGTAGTAGCGTACCAAAAAAAGTTTTTGTCCTTCCTCGGCACCAATTGGCCGACCATACCCAAGAGAAATGCCTCTGGTTTTTTATGAAAGGTGCATTTAAGTACTTTCTTAATCTCATTGTAAATCATTTCCCAGAAGGCCTTAATCTTTGGGCAGGTCCACCAAAGGTGGAAGAAGGTACCTTCAGTCTCTTTACATTTCCAACATTTATTATTGGGCAGATGATAAATCTTCGCAAGCTTGACTGGAGTCATGTACCACCTGTAAATCATTTTCATAATATTTTCTCTTAAGGCATTACATGCCGTGAATTTAATACCTGTGGTCCATAACTGCTCCCAGTCAGCAAACATAATGTCATGACCTATGTCCTGTGCCCATCTAATCATAGCTGGCTTCACTGTCTCATCTATTGTATTCCACTTCAACAGCAAGTTATACATTCTTGATAAATTCTTAGTATTGGGTTCTAACAGTTCTGTTTCTAATTTCGATTTCTCCACCTGGAAACCAATTTTCCTGTCTTGTTTATAGGCCTCCATTATTTGAAAATAATGGAGCCAATCTCGTACCTTGGACTTTATTTTCTCAAAACTTTGTAGTTTAAATTCACCACCTTCTTGTTCTAAAATTTCAGAATATTTTGGCCAATTAGTTCTCATGTTAAGTTTCTTTACCTCCTTAGCCTCCATCGGTGAAAGCCACCTGGGAGTTTTATTTTCCAATAAATCCTTATACCGAATCCAAACATTATACAGTGCTTTCCTAACAATATGATTTTTAAAACCCTTATACACTTTAACCTTGTCATACCAAATATATGCATGCCAACCGAAACTATTATCAAATCCTTCCAAGTCTAGAATGTCTGCATTTTCAAGAAGTAGCCAGTCTTTTAGCCAGCAGAAAGCTGCCGATTCATAATACAGTCTTAAGTCCGGCAGGGCAAACCCCCCTCTTTCTTTGGAATCAGTGAGTATCTTAAACTTTATTCTGGGCTTTTTGCCCTGCCAGACAAATTTAGATATATCTTTCTGCCACTTCTTGAAACAATCCAGTTTATCAACAATTTGTAATGTCTGAAACAAAAATAACATTCTAGGCAATACATTCATTTTAATTACTGCAATTCGACTTAACAAGGAAAGCTTCAGGTTCGACCATATTTCTAAATCTTTCTTTATCTCTGTCCAGCACTTATCGTAATTATCCTTAAATAAGTTTACGTTCTTAGATGTCATGTTAATCCCCAGGTATTTTACTCTCTTTGCCACTGTTAACCCCGTTTCTTCTTGGAATCTCTCTCTTTCAACATTTGTTAAATTTTTTTCCAGTACCTTAGTTTTTTGTTTGTTCAGCTTGAATCCTGCCACCTGGCCAAAGAATTGAATTAACTCTAAAACCCTGTTGCATTGTTTTTGCTTCCTCCCTTCTTCTTTCTTTCTCTCTTGCTTCTATGCTATTGAAATGCATGTCCTTTCTTAAATAATTAAAAGTTTTTTAAAAGTAGAAAATACACAGTGTACATTAAAAGCAAAGCTGCAAGGATAAACAGATTTGTTTATCAGGACAAACAAATCAGATGGTAGATAAGTTCCAAACACTGTTATAGCAGCCTGCTTTTAATTCCTCACAGACAACTTTATAGCCAGTGTTCCCAATCTGAATTGTCATTGAGAGTAACAGGATCAGTTAGTCACCCATAACTTATGTCTGGGGCGTTTATGCGTCATTCCCAAGCACTGCCTGCAGTGCCTGAACAGATTCCACCTTCAGCCCATGAAGGAAAAAAATCTGACGATAAGAAACTTCTTCACAGCGCTTTTCACTTCCTTATTCCTGAGGGTATGAATGAGAGGACTGACCAAAGGGGTTGAAATAGCAAAAACCGCATTGCTCATGACATGGACATCAAAGGGCATATTGGCTTTGTAGGAGAGGTACGCCATGGCAATGGAGGCGTAGTAGTAAATACTAACCATAATCAGGTGGGAGGAGCAGGCTGAAAAAGCCTTACTGCGTCCTTCTCTGGAGTTGAGGTGCATGACAGAGATAATTATGTGAGTGTAGGAAATGGAGAGAAGTAAAATGGGACGCGGGTGGCACTGTGGGTTAAACCACTGGCTAGGGCTTGCTGATTGGAAGGTCGGCAGTGGGTGAGCTCCCGTTGTTCGGTCCCAGCTCCTGCCAACCTAGCAGTTCAAAAGCACACAGTGCAAGTAGATAAATAGGTACCGCTCCGGCGGGAAGGTAAAAGGTGTTTCCGTGTGCTTCACATGATCCGGAAAAACTGTCTGTGGAAGCAGACAAACGCCGGCTCCCTCGGCCTGTGAAGCGAGATGAGCGCCGCAATCCCAGAGTTGTTCACGACTGGACTTAATTGTCAGGGGCCCCTTTACCTTTACCTAAAAGGGAGACAATCATAGCAATAGTAAATTCTAAAAAATTCTGAAATTAAGTGTAGGAATTTGGACAAGCTGCTTGGACAACAGCCAAGTGGTCACAAAAGCAATGATAAACTTTGGGCGTTCCACTAAAGTCCAGCTGGGATCGGGACCAACAACGCAGAGAACCAGGCATTTGCTGCCAACCAGATATTCACCTTCTTTGTCATTCGGACTGTGGAATGCAAAGGATTGTGGATGGCTTCATAGTGGTCATACGACATGACAGCTCAGAGGAACGTTTCAGTCACCACTCGCCCATGGAAGCAATAAATCTGCAGGAAACACCCCTGGGCATAGATATGCTTAGAACTGACCAAAAACATTTCCAACGTTTTGGGAATAGTTGTGGTGGTGAGCAGAATGTCTAAGAAGAGAGATTAGGTAAAGGTAAAGGTACCCCTGCCCGTACGGGCCAGTCTTGACAGACTCTGGGGTTGTGCGCCCATCTCATTCAAGAGGCCGGGGGCCAGCGCTGTCCGGAGACACATCCGGGTCACGTGGCCAGCGTGACAAGCTGTATCTGGCGAGCCAGCGCAGCACACGGAAACGCCGTTTACCTTCCCACCAGTAAGTGGTCCCTATTTATCTACTTGCACCCGGGGGTGCTTTCGAACTGCTAGGTTGGCAGGCGCTGGGACCGAGCAGCGGGAGCGCACCCCGCCGCAGGGATTCGAACCGCCGACCTTTCGATCGGCAAGCCCTAGGCGCTGAGGCTTTTATCCACAGCGCCACCCGCGTCCCCTAAGAAGAGAGATTAGTTAGGGAGAAATACATGGGCTTATGGTAAAATTGCATCTGTGACCACTGCCAGGATGATGGAGAAGGTACTGGCAAGGATTAAGAGGTAAAATACCAAGAAGAAGAAGAAAAAAAAGAGAGGGGTCTGATGGCCTTGAAAATTAGGAAAACCAACAATGAAGAAGTACTGAACCAAACAACAGGTAAGGAAGCAGTTCTCCATTGTTTGAATGCACAAGGTGTCTAGAAAAGAGATCATAGAGGTATACAGTGGTACCTCTGGTTAAGAACTTAATTCATTCTGGAGGTCTGTTCTTAACCTGAAACTGTTCTTAATCTGAAGCACCACTTTAGCTAATGGGGCCTCCTGCTGCTGCCGCGCCGCCGGAGCCCGATTTCTGTTCTCATCCTGAAGCAAAGTTCTTAACCTGAAGCACTATTTCTGGGTTAGTGGAGTCTGTAACCTGAAGCATATGTAACCTGAAGCGTATGTAACCTGAGGTACCACTGTAATGTCAGCTGCATCACTAAAGAACATAGGGCTGTATTTAATAATAATAATAATAATAATAATAAAAATAAAAATAAAAATAAAATAATAATAATAATAATAATAATAATAATAATAATAATAAATGTTATTAATTTCTGTGGGTCTCTGCTGAGTCGGACTACCTTTGTATACAGCCTTTAGGATTGAGGTTTCTTAAAGTCTTATTATATAATGTTGACAACTATATTTACTTATTTATAGGCGTATTCATAAAGCATCTTCATGATCTAATGACACTTGCATCTCACACCAGGTCCTTAGCGCCACTTAGTGTTAAGTCCTGGGTCACCTCCCCCCCTGGTTGGTTCTAGGGCCTCACAACTCAGATTTCCCCACATCATTGTGGTTAATGTTCAACACAACGGATGACTTCTTCTCAGCATCATCCAGTTCCTCTAGTCTAGAGTCTCAACCTTTGTAACTAGGGGAGACAAGTCAGTATTCAGTCCTAGCGTCCATCTAGAGATAATGATCCATTCACCCAGAACTGTGAGCCTCCTGCCTACCCAAATCATCCAGTCTGCCATATGGACATTATAATACAGACGTACCCTTCCAGGAATATGTGTGTGTGAAAGATACAGGAATAAAATAATGTTTCTCAAAATATATATTCTGTACCATGAAAAACAAATTAAAAAACATTATTTAAAAAGAAGAAGAAGAAGAAGAAGAAGAAGAAGAAGAAGAAGAAGAAGATAAGGTGCATGAAGAACTTATAGATGCTAAGCAATTATGGCAGCTGCTGTCAACTTCTACCAATATGTTGTATCTTACAGTAATTGCATTTTCATGCTGGCAGAGAAATGTTACTCATGCAAACACAACTGGAATAGTGATGGCAGGATCTAAAACAGGGGTCGGCAAACTTTTTCAGCGGGGGGCCTGTCCACTGTCCCTCAGACCTTGTGTGGGGCTGGACTATATTTTTTTTTGGGGGGGGGGAAATGAACGAATTCCTATGCCCCACAAATAACTCAGAGGTGCATTTTAAATACGTTTGGCCCTCAGCTGGAACTGCCATTCTGGCTTTATCACACTTTCCCCCATTTCTCCGTAGTGCTGCTACTGTGTACTGAACCTGCCTGCTGTTTGCATATGTTTGCAGAGATGTTTTGATTCATTTTCAGGCCCGCGGAGCTATACAGCCAACAGAGGCAGCCTGCGTATATCGTGCCGCTACCAGCTTTCCTTGTTTCATAGCTGTTTTTTATTTCTCTCTCTTTTTTATGTGGTGATTTTCTCTCTCTTTTATGGCCTCACCTACTTCCCAAGCCCCACTGCCTGTTCTTTATTCTCTGAATCTTATTTTTCTATCTTTCGCCTTTAACCTCTTTTCTATTCTTTCATCATCATCAACAACAGCAGCAACATCATCTTTCCTTCTTTCCCCTTCTCTATTTCCCCCCTCCCTTTTTTGTGTTTCTATTGTATCTATAGCAAAGTCTTGATTTGGTTCAAAAAGGGAGGGGGGGAGATATTAACGCTTTGTATTTTTCTTTGTCAATGGGCTACTTTTAAAATGAGGCTGCATTTTAAATTGCATTTTAACCTGTATTTCAAATTGGTTTTTTTCCTTTTCCTATTATGTTTTTACTGTAATTTTGCTGGTGTTAGCCACTCTGAGCCCAGCTCTGGCTGGAGAGGGCAGGGTATAAATAAATATTATTATTATTATTATTAGGATTTATTTATTTTTAAATAAATATTTATTAAAGTTTTTAACAAAATACAACAAAAAAAGAAAAAACAGAAAACAGAAAAATATACAAAACACAATAAATAGATAACAATAAAAAAGAAAGAAAAAATCCATTATTCTTTTTCTAACTTTGAAGCTCATATCCTTATTTTCTTGACCTCCTCCCACCTCCCCTTTTTGTATTCCCATTTACATAATCAAATCAGCAAATCCTTACCCTCTTTCCTTTTATCATCTTTAACTTGTACCTTAACATATCACAACTCCAATATTTTCATCCATAAATTCATTTTTGCATACTCTTTCTAACTTTGTCACTAATACCACTTGTTTTTAATCCAACATCATTTTAGCATTCATAAATTTTACACTGTTTCTGTAAATAGTCTTTAAGTTTCTTCCAGTCCTCTTCCACCAGCTCTTCTCCCAGGTCTCGCATTCTGCCAGTCATTTCCGCCAGTTCCATGTATTCCATTATTTTCATCTGCCATTCTTCCAGAGTGGGTAGATCCTGTGTCTTATTATTAGAATTTATTTTGGAAAATAAAGAACACATTGCAAATATAACAATGAATAAACCAGTTACAGATAGGTAGCCGTGTTGGTCTGCCATAGTTAAAACAAAATAAAAAAATTCCTTCCAGTAGCACCTTAAAGACCAACTAAGTTAGTCCTTGGTATGAGCTTTCGTGTGCATGCACACTTCTTCAGATACACTGAAACAGAAGTCACCAGACCCTTCTATATAGTGAGAAGGTGGGGAGGGGTATTATTCAGTGGGATACGTGGATTGTAGAGGGTTCTTAATTCTAAGACCCTTGGGTATAATGCCCAGGTTCTTGCATTTAGTAAGAAAGAAGATATCAGTCTGTACCTGTGCAAGTTTCTTGGTGAGGTTGATGGACTTCCATTTCAATGTGGTGCCTTCCATAGTTCCAGTTACAGATAGGTAGCCGTGTTGGTCTGCCATAGTTAAAACAAAATAAAAAAAATTCCTTCCAGTAGCACCTTAAAGACCAACTAAGTTAGTTCTTGGTATGAGCTTTCGTGTGCATGCACACTTCTTCAGATACACTGAAACAGAAGTCACCAGACCCTTCTATATAGTGAGAAGGTGGGGAGGGGTATTACTCAGAAGGGTGGTGGGAATGGGTGATTGGCAGATAGCTGTGATGAGCCTGTTGACGACTCTGAACGACTGTATGAATAAACCGACACTGAATGAATAAACATACACTGGCCCACTGTGGCCTTCTCTGTGCCAGGCTCTGAGGCTCCGCCCCTTTCCCACATCTGGCCCCTCCCACAAGGAAACAATGGCCTGGCCTTCCTCTTGCTGACATGGCCGTCGCCCGCGGCAACCGGGCCGCAGCCGAGGGAGGTGAGGCAGCGCACCAGGCCGCAGCCTGAAGCAGGGGGGCTGGCGAGACCCTTTCCCACCTCTCTTGCTCCCCTTCCTCTTCCCCCTCCGAGCCAGGATTTGTTCAGCAAACCAAAACAAAACAAAAAGAGAGAAAACAAGCCAGGAAAAGACCCTTGCGGTTGGTTTCCACCCTTCATGCGCGCCTGTGGCTTGGACCCCCCTCACGGCTGCCCTTCTCGAGGGGGCCAGAGCAGCTCCCCCCTGCAATATTGCCCCCTTGCCCTCAAGCAGCTTGAGGATCTGCATCGGAAACGGGCCTTTTGGTGAAAAAGGACGCTTCCGACCTCACAGGCTGGGCACCTCTGTGCATGTGCAGAGTTCCTGCCCTTCCGAGGAAGGCGGGGTGGCATGCATGCTTCTCTTGCTCTGGAAAGGCACGTCGGGGGCAAAGCGCCACCTGCCATGTGCAGAGGGCCTTTTCCCTTGCGAGGAAATGCTCCTTGGAGGGGTGCCATGGGGCGGCACGTCCCGGATTTCGCCCCCAGCCTGCCTGCCTAGGGTGATGGTCGCCTCCTCACAAGCACCCTGGGAGTAGCAGGGGACATGTCAGGACGAAAGAGGAAGGCATAGGCACCACTTAGGGCCGTTGGGCCCACCTGACAAAACATACCGTATTTTTCCGTGTATCACACACCCCCATGTATAAGACGCCCCTTGTTTTTGGAGACTCCAAATTGAGAAAATGGGGGGAGACTGTATCCGTCTATAAGACGACCCACAATGCTGAATATAATTTTTAAAATAAAAAAAAACAGTCTTATACATGGAAAAGCACGATACGTACGGTCTCTTGCAAAACGGTGGCGACATTGTGTTGTTTAACTGTTTCCACCGATAATTTAATTGCTTTATTCGTTTATTGTAAACGACTTTGGTGGTTGCTGTTTCCTTACAATCAGGTGCATGTAAACTCTGTGAAGTAAATACATAATGAATACATTGTAAAGGGTAGAAAATGGAGGAAATCAGAGAACGCAGCCCCACAGAATCTCTGGAATGGAAGACAATGCCCCCTTGATGGAAAAGTCTTAATTATTATTGTGTCGTTGTGCAGCTCGCATTCATTTAGGTGGTGACTGCGAAAGAGAAAATTCCCATTTTTGGGTCACCGCTCTTTAATATTCCATAGGGTACGCTGAATAGACTTTCCCACCACACATAATTTAAGTGCTCATGTAGGTCTATAGAAGGGTAGGCCTTTATTAGTAACTTGTATATACAATGGAAGTTGGTGTCTTTTCAAAAGCACTTAGACAGCTGAAACAGCAGCAGTTTATCAAAGGAAACCTAAGAAGTCCACTTTTTTTTAAAAAAAAAAAATGTAATGAAGCTAGGCCGAAATTTTTCATTCAACTCCTAAAATCTCAAATTTCCAACATCTATAGTTTTAGAGCACAATCCACTAAAATATATGAGAAAATTAATTTTCCACTAATGCCCCTTTACAATGGAATTCCCTTTCTCCTGCCCTGTGGGAAACAGCAGCCATCAGTTTCCCCAGATGTTTCATAAAAACATGCCTTTTTGCCCAGGCTTTCCTTGACCCATAATATTAATTTGTTTTTATATGCTTCATACTGCTCTTTACTGGTTTAATGTTATATTTTTGTGTTAATTATATTCTTTACTGTTTTATGCTGTATGCCACTTGGAGATTTTTAAAATACGACATTGTAAATCATTGTAGAAATGCTTTGAAATAAATATCATTAACAGGAACATTGTGATCGCTAAAAATATTTTGCTTTTGTTTTCTTCTTTTCAGGGCTGTTCTGTCCCTTTCCCTCATCTCAGGACAAGAAAATATGTTAAATGATCAAGGTAGAACCCATGTCTGAAATTGGGACCGGCTGTTAGTGGAGAGCACTTTGCCTCCCCCCCCCATTGATTCAACCCACCCTTTTCCAGAATTCTTTCACCTGTGGACTGGAGTAATTCAGCTAAGTTGGTGTGCCGAGGAAGGACTTATGCCTTTGACGTTTGGAGTAAAAAAAGTTGCTCAAGGACACCTGCCACAAGGACATGCCTCATCATCCAAGTGTAGACATAAGTAGTGGCGACACCTGAGGAGGAAGCAGCTACTGGTAGGTGACAAACCTTCATTGAGTTATGAATGTTGGGGAGGCTTTCCTATGTGTCTACATTCAGCCAAAGTGACTAAGGGTCTGTTGAGAAAGGAGGGCAGGGTTGCCTGGCCTCTCAGGGGGTGCAGCCTTTGAGACAAGGGCAAGTGCACATTGAGATGGTGGCAGGTATGGATCCAGGTTGTGGACGCAGGTGGCGCTGTGGGTTAAAGCCTCAGCACCTAGGACTTGCCGATTGAAAGGTCGGCGGTTCAAATCCCTGCGGCGGGGTGCGCTCCCGCTGCTCGGTCCCAGCGCCTGCCAACCTAGCAGTTCGAAAGCACCTCCGGGTGCAAGTAGATAAATAGGGACCGCTTACCAGCGGGAAGGTAAACAGCGTTTCCGTGTGCAGCTCTGGCTCGCCAGATGCAGCTTTGTCATGCTGGCCACGTGACCTGGAAGTGTCTCCGGACAGCGCTGGCCCCTGGCCTCTTAAGTGAGATGGGCGCACAACCCCAGAGTCTGTCAAGATTGGCCCGTACGGGCAGGGGTACCTTTACCTTTACCTTTACCTTTATGGATCCAGGTTGGAGAACCTGTGACACTCTCTGGAGTCTGGAGTGTCTGGAGGCGGTTGGAGGATGGGTGGCGGCTAACAAATTGAGGTTGAATCCTGACAAGACAGAAGTACTGTTTTGGGGGGACAGGAGGCGGGCAGGTGTGGAGGACTTCCTGGTCCTGAACGGGGTAAGTGTGCCCCTGAAGGACCAGGTGCGCAGCCTGGGAGTCATTTTGGACTCACCGCTGTCCATGGAGGCGCAGGTCAATTCTGTGTCCAGGGCAGCTGTCTACCAGCTCCATCTGGTCCGTAGGCTGAGACCCTTCCTGCCCGCAGACTGTCTTGCCAGAGTGGTGCATGCTCTAGGTATCTCTCGCTTGGACTACTGCAATGTGCTCTATGTGGGGCTACCTTTGAAGGTGACCCGGAAACTACAACTAATCCAGAATGCGGCAGCTAGACCGGTGATTGGGAGCAGCTGCCGAGACCACATAACACCGGTCTTGAAAGACCTACACTGGCTCCCAGTATGTTTCCAAGCACAATTCAAAGTGTTGGTGCTGACCTTGAAAGCTCTAAACGGCCTCGGTCCAGTATACCTGAAGGAGCGTCTCTGCCCACATCGTTTTGCCCGGACACTGAGGTCCAGTGCCGAGGGCCTTCTTCACTCTGAGAAGCCAAGTTACAGGGAACCAGGCAGAGGGCCTTCTGGGTAGTGGTGCCTGTCCTGTGGAACGCCCTCCCATCAGATGTCAAAGAGAAGAACAACTACCAAACTTTTAGAAGACATCTGAAGGCAGTCCTGTTTAGGGAAGCTTTTAATGTTTAATAGACTATTGTATTTTAATATTTTGTTGGAAGCCGCCCAGAGTGGCTGGAGAAACCCAGCCAGATGGGCGGGGTATGTATGTATGTATGTATGTATGTATGTATGTGTATATATATAAAAAATTAGATCAGGGGTCAGCAAACTTTTTCAGCAGGGGGCCGGTCCACTGTCCCTCAGACCTTGTGGAGGCCCGGACTATATTTTTTTTGGGGGGGGGAATGATGCAAGAGCACCATGAGCCCCGGTGGCTGCTTACCTGTGTCTTGTGAGCGGCAGGGGCTGGGGGGGGCGGTAGAGGGGCGATGAGTGGAGAGGGGCTGCTTAAAATGGTGGCTGCTCGAGCTCTGATGCTGCGGGCACCAACAAAGCCCAGCCCCCTTCCTCCTCTAGGCAGGGCGGGGAGAAGCCGGGAGGGAGGAGGTGCCGCAGCCATGTGAGAGAGAGGGTAAGAAGGCGCGTGCTGGCGATCCATGCGGTGATTCCCGGACTGTCCACAGGTCGGATCCAGAAGGCAATTGGGCCTGATCCAGCCCACGGGCCTTAGTTTGCCAACCCATGCACTAGATGTTGCTTCACTCCAACTCCCATCAGCTCCAGCCTACATGGCCAGTGGTCAGGGATGATGGGAGTTGTAGTCCAACATTTGTTGAGAGCCAGGGATTCCCCATCTCTGGTGTAGATCCCCAAACGGCTAGTGTTCTGCCTCAGTTTGAGCAAGATGGTACTACTGTAGTGGAGGAGCTTCTGTGACATTCTGAGCTGGAAAAAAAATTGAAAGCCCATTTTGTGCCTAAATGTCTGGTGTATAATGCTCTAGGAGATGTACTGTTGGATGTGTGCTGGGCCACAATGTACGGGTGGCCAGTAAAATGTAATTTCCCCCCTTTTTTGCTGAATGATACTGATAAGATGGTGACCTATAAAGCAGAGTTATTCTGAACAGATGAAGCCATGATTTAAGCGCAAGTTTAATGAGAATAATGAGATATTAGACTGGATTAGGAGATGGTCAGCTTCTCCTGCTGTGCAGTAAACAAAAATCACTTGAGTTAAGTGAGATGTACACCCAAGTAAGCATGTATAGGATTGCAGTCTGAAGTACTTTCTTTTATATAAGCATACACAAACACATACAATGTTTTCATATTTACAAGTTAACTTTCTTATTCATTTCATTTGTGAATCATTTACCATGAAACATCCTGAAGTGCTTAATAAGAAAAAGCATTTTCCCATCCTGGGATCTGAAAACTCCAGTTAAAAGGCTTGTTGAACAATTACCTTAACTAATTCGAATTTACTCCATATAATATATCTACCATTGTCATTTTCCCATTCTTCATTTTTCAGCAGTGAGAAAACTCTTACTTCTAAATTAAGGGCAATACCCAATGTTATACACACCTCTTTACCCTGGCATTTGCTACCTGAGATGTATATTTTCACGACCCATTGTTAGTTTTTAAACGGTTTTTAACATTGCATTTTAAATTGTTGTGACCACCTCTTGGACCTCACGGTGAAGGTCTACTGGTAAATAAATAAATATATAATCAGAGTAGACAAGTGAAATTTAATGCTGACTAAAGTGCACTGAATTCAGTGGAAACAAAATAAAAGAAAAAAAATTCCTTCCAGTAGCACCTTAAAGACCAACTAAGTTAGTTCTAGGTATGAGCTTTCGTGTGCATGCACACTTCTTCAGATACACTGAAACAGAAGTCACCAGACCCTTCTATATAGTGAGAAGGTGGGGAGGGGTATTACTCAGAAGGGTGGTGGGAATGGGTGATTGGCAGATAGCTGTGATGAGCCTGTTGACGACTCTTAATGACTGCAATAGGTCTTACAGGAAAAAGCAAGGGGTGAGAAGGTGAAAAATGGCTTTGTCATGTATAATGAGATAAGAATCCAGTGTCTTTGTTCAGACCAGGTCTCTCCATGGTTTTAAGTTTGGTGATAAGTTGCAATTCAGCAGCTTCTCTTTCCAGTCTATTTCTGTCTCATTTCTGAGTATGACTTAGCTGGCTATCATCCTAAATCAGGAGTGGGAAACAATTGACCATCCAGATGTTGCTGGACTCCAACTCCCATCAGCCCCAACCAGCATGTCTAATGGTCAGAGATGATGTGAGTTTTAGTCCAACAACATCGGCAAGGCCAAATGCTCCCTACCCAGCCTTGAATATTTGCTTTATATAATCAGCATGGTTCTTTGCCATACTCTCTTAAACGTACAAATTCTGTAAGTCTGGATATCATAGCAACATACCATTTTGCTTAAATCACTCATTTTCAGTGAGCGTGATTGGTATTTTTGCTGCTATTATTAATTTCCCAATTCAAATAGAATGTTCTAATTGTATTTCAGTTTTCAGATACCCTAAGCTATGTATAATGAGTTTGGTGTTATGGAGCAGCAAACCATATTTGCTATATTTTTTATAATTTCTTTTCAATAACTTCTGACAACCTATTTATGTTCCACCATATCTCCAACACCTACTGCTTACATTAGGATAAATATTTGCTAACTGCTGTGGAGTTAAACGATATATATTATCCTTCATATTATCCCATTGATTTCAGTGGGAGTGTTAAGCACCTGCTTAAATTTCCCTCAGTAAGAGCTGGCAACAGTTAATTTTAGATGGATCATACTCATTGTATCTTGGTCTCATATGCTATGGACTATACTATTAAATATATTATAGTGATCTACTGTATATAAAAATGGAGCAACACGGATCATGGACACAGCTCAGCAAGCATTAGGCATGCCTAAGCAGAACAAAGTACTAGAATGAGACTTAGCTACAGTACCGCTAATTTCTGTTGGAATGTGATATATCGGCTTGCCATTTTAAGGCATGGTCCAGCAGAGGGACCCAAGAACTGTCAATGACTGAGCTCAGAACAAGTTTGTTATAGAAAGTGCTAGTGAAAGGCTGTTTGTTTCACACTTTAGTTAGCCCTGGGCAAGGAGGGACTCACTGAATTAAAGGGCCAGATGGTTAAATGCACCATTCTGTTGGACATGCAGGTACTTACAAATGCAAATAGCATCAGCAGGAAAAGGGGGCTGATTATGACTGGGATCAGGGTGAGGTGGAGGGGAAATCTAACACTTTCCTCCTTGCTGTTTGCATTGGGAGGAACATCCCCATTTGTACCAATAGGGTACCCCCCCAACCCCCCTCCGCACCAATCAGTGGCGTAGCGTGGGGGGTGCAGGGGGGGCTGGCCGCACCGGGCGCAACATCTGGGGGGGCGTGCTCGCCGCCTCTGGAGTCGCCGAAGAGCCTCAGGCGTAGGCTGTAGCAGAGCCCCATGTCTCGCGGAACCGACGAGCTGTGCGCGCGTCCGTACTGAAGGCGTCCGGCAGGCAGCGGCTCTCAGCGCTCGCCGTGGTCCCCGCGCATCAGGACCGCGGAGGGCGCGCCAGGCAGCCCCTCCTCGCAGCCCCCCTGCCGCCGCTGCTGCTGCAGTGCTGGGCCATGTTGCATTTTCCTCGCCTCTCTGCCCTCCTCCTCCTCCGGGCAAGCGGCGTCGTTTGGGCGGCAGCGCCAGTGGCAACTCGCCTCAGATCACCTGACACGGATCCGCTGCAGCCATGGCTACCTTACCGTAAATACCCCAGCCCAGGCAGCAGCAAGAAGAAGCTGGCAGCGGCGGCAGGTTAGGGGTTAGGGGCGCAAATTACTTGCCTTGCCCCGGGTTAGGGGGCGTAAATTACTTGCCTTGCCCTGGGTTAGGGGGCGCAAATTACTTGCCTTGCCCCGGGTTAGGGGGCGCAAATTACTTGCCTTGCCCCGGGTGCTGACAACCCACGCTACGCCGCTGGCACCAATACCAGCTTCCATACGCTCCAACATTTATCCGATAAAAATAGGGACCCCCTAAGGAAAAGTGGGACATTTGGGGATCAAATCAGAAACTGGGACAGTTTCTGTAAATCCGGGACTGTCCCTAGAAAATTGGGACACTTAGAGGGTCTGGAATCCCCATGAGCCTAGAGACTTGGAATTCATGCTGCAAGAAGTTTAGGGTCAGTTGTTGTAAGAGACCAGCATGCTCTTCTGAGATCTGGGAGAGCCTCAAGGAGTGTGGGCTACCTTTACACGCTGAGTAACTTACAAGGGAACTGCCTGGGAAACGCAGGGTGTGTTGGTCTCAGAGTTCCTGGGTTTTAGGAAGTTTGGGGGGGTCTGCTAGGACAAAGAGAGCCCTGCTTCCCTCAGCAATTTGTGTTGGGTGGACTGAGGAGTGCTGAATGCACTGGGGGAAAAAACCTGTGAAATGCCATGTCTCTCCTGACTACCTCCCCAAATATTATCCATCTCTTTTGTTTAGTGTTTTCATCAGAACAATGTGAATAGTACCAGAAGGCTGGTTTTTAAGCATTTAATTGCAGAATATAATTTTAAGATAATTTGCATATATATAAGGAAATAATAAATGAGGAGATAATCCTTTTTTCATTATTTCTCAGATTTAAAACCTCCAATAAGAACAAAATCCAATCACATTTTTGACAATCAAACGAGCATTATTACAAATGCAAAGATATAATCTACATCTGTATCATGGGCATATTGGAGAATAAGATTCTATCACACTGCATTCTACAATCAATTGGAAATTGGCTAGCAGCAATAATTTTACTTGAGTTTTTAACAAAATAGTGCAGAAGGTTTGCTTTAGAGTGTTTAAAATAGAATATATAAGCAGAACCTTCAACATGGACCACCTGATAGAATGACAAAAAGTGAGATTAAAGAAAGATCACAGCTCTCCTAAAACAATGGCTGAATACTAGGGATGTAAGAAGGTGGTGATTCCCTTCTGACATATATTGTCACAATCAGCACTGTTTTCTTTCTGCTACAGTTCCATTTTTGTCAAATACTATGGGCAAGATTCACATTTCATGTCCTGTCAGCAGAAACCCCATGCAAGGATTTCCAATTGCACAATGGGTCTCTCCCCCCCCCACCTCCCCTGCATTAGGAGAGCTTTCAGCTTGGGTGAATAAATAAATAAATAAATCTTGATTTTGCAAAAGACCTCCACAGGCCACCAAGACCCTAGTTTCATAGAATGGAGAAGCTACACATTTTGGCCTGCGTTGATTCTTTATGAGGAATGGCTAAGGGAGCTGGGCATGTTTAGCCTGGAGAAGAGGAGGTTAAGGGGTGATATGATAGCCATGTTCAAATATATAAAAGGATGTCACATAGAGGAGGGAGAAAGGTTGTTTTCTGCTGCTCCAGAGAAGCGGACATGGAGCAATGGCTCCAAACTACAAGAAAGAAGATTCCACCTAAACATTAGGAAGAACTTCCTGACAGTAAGAGCTGTTTGACAGTGGAATTTGCTGCCAAGGAGTGTGGTGGAGTCTCCTTCTTTGGAGGTCTTTAAGCAGAGGCTTGACAACCATATGTCAGGAGTGCTCTGATGGTGTTTCCTGCTTGGCAGGGGGTTGGACTCGATGGCCCTTGTGGTCTCTTCCAACTCTTTGATTCTATGATTCTATGATTCTGTTTGCAGCAACCTGGCTGATTCCTAGTTCTTATACAACAAACACTAAAGACTAAACACATATTAGTCATTGTTTGGCAAAGAGCCTCTTCAGTGTTATACTGTTCATATGGATTGTGTAGAATGGTGTCACCCGAAAGAAATTTCTTGGGGGGGGGGGCACAGAAGCGGCAGAACATATTTATAGGTAGGTGAGTTGTATCACCTGGCCAGAGCAGCGATGTCACGCTGGCCACGTGACCCGGAAGTGTCTCCGGACAGCGCTGGCCCCTGGCCTCTTAAGTGAGATGGGCGCACAACCCCAGAGTCTGTCAAGACTGGCCCGTACGGGCAGGGGTACCTTTACCTTTACCTTTGAGTTGTATCACATATATTAGGATCTCTGAAAGAAAAATAGCAGTATATGTTCATAACAGGGGTACAGCAATGGAGGGTAAGTGGAGGAAGCAGCTTCTGGTTTTGGGGAAGGTGGTTGCCCCCCCCCCCCCCCGGAGCCACCCATGAGTGTCTACATGAATAAATGCTTTCCATAGTCCCCATCTGACCACAATCAGCTTGTGCTTCCAAGTCAGTGCGCTTTTTGGATTGGGCCCTGCAGCAGCAACCTGCTACTGTGCACGTAATCACTCCGTCCCTGGATTTTAATTATGGCACCAATACTATTGGACAAATCCGCAGCACTAAGAGACAACCAATTTGCACAGTTGTTTCCTGCCAGGATGCCCAATTGAGGCAACTGAAACAAACATGTTTTGAAACAAATGTTCCAATTACAAAATGTTTACAGCTGCAATTGTTTCCTTAATGTAGCAGGAGGACAGCAGGCTCTCGGGTGCCAAATTGTTCAATTAAAAATAGTTGAGAGTTGTTAATGGTCTCTCTCAAGTTTGATGATAGTCTCAGATCTGGTGATGTAGTAAATAATGAGAACAGAGGCTGAATGCAATGCTTACCTAGGCCTAGGCACTCTTGCTCTAAAACATTTAAATGCCGCTGTTGTAAAAGTAAAATACACATGGAGCTTTCAGATTCAGTATGCCACTTACTATTTATTCAGAAAATGTATATACCGCTTAACAAAAATCTGCATCTGATGTACAGAAAAGGAATCAAAGTACAATAAGATATGACAGAAGTTCAGAATACAATTAATACTTTTCAAATGCAACATTTAAAACAGCCACTGAAGAAGGTAACACTCTCAAACATCTCCAATGGGCCTGAGTAAACAACCAAACTTATAGGAGACATTTGAAACATCCCACAGATGGAGCTTCCCAAACCTCTTGTGGGACAGAAATGCAGAGGGTTGATGCTATAAACTAAAAACAACAAAGAGGTTTCCAGAAAGCAGTCTGCTGCCCAAGTAAAGTCTCTTCTGGTGAATGTGAAGGCTGTTGTTGTTCATTTCTATTGATCTAGTTTATAGCAGGTTGTATAAAAGGGACGCAGGTGGCGCTGTGGGTTAAAGCCTCAGCGCCTAGGGTTTGCCGATCGAAAGGTCAGCGGTTCGAATCCCTGCGGCGGGGTGCGCTCCCGCTGCTCGGTCCCAGCGCCTGCCAACCTAGCAGTTCGAAAGCACCTCCGGGTGCAAGTAGATAAATAGGGACCGCTTACCAGCGGGAAGGTAAACGGCGTTTCCGTGTGCGGCTCTGGCTCGCCAGAGCAGCGATGTCACGCTGGCCACGTGACCCGGAAGTGTCTCCGGACAGCGCTGGCCCCTGGCCTCTTAAGTGAGATGGGCGCACAACCCCAGAGTCTGTCAAGACTGGCCCGTACGGGCAGGGGTACCTTTACCTTTACCTAGTTTATAGCAGAGGAGGTAGTTTGCTTGGTATCCTGGTTCAAGTTGTTTGGGAATTCATGTGCTAATAACAAAACCTCAAATAGCCAGCCAGTGCATATCCTTGCACACCAGTATAATATGCGCACTCAGTACTCTAGTCACAGTATTCTGCAGTAACTGCAGCTTCCAAACCAAGCACAAGGGCAGCCCCATGTAAAGTACACAACAGTAATCTAAACACCAGTTGCTGGAAAGCATTGATGGGATGGTGTTATGGCTTCAAGCCCTGATTACCGTATTGGCCTGAATATAAGCCTCACTTTCCCCCCAAATTCCAATCGTGAAAAGTTAAAAGTGCGGCTTAAATTCACAACCTTACAAAAAGCGGCTTTTACCATATCACTGCTGAAATAGACATACAGTAAAACGGAACGGGTGTGAGTACCTGCAGAATTTTAAGGGAGCGGCTTATATTTGAGTATTGTCTTTTCTTCTCTCCCCCCATGAATTTTAAAGGTGCAGCTTATATACGTGCCAATTCCAAGCCATCAGCTTGGCCATTGTACAAAACAGAATGCTGGACAGGATAGCTCAGCCACTAGAGCATAAGACTCTTCATCTCTCTGTTGTGGGTTTGAGCCCAAGTTGGTTAAGAACTCCCTGAATTGCAGGGTTTTGGACTAGATGACTCCCATGGTCCCTTACAACTCTACAATTCTATGATTCTAGGTGTAGGTAGGTGAACCCTCAGTTGTATTCAGCAGGGCTCTATGTATGACACAGAGACATCTCTAAAAGCATATTTCCATAATGTAAAAGGTAAAGGTAAAGGACGCAGGTGGCGCTGTGGGTTAAAAGCCTCAGCGCCTAGGGCTTGCCGATCGAAAGGTCGGTGGTTCGAATCCCTGCGGCGGGGTGCGCTCCCGCTGCTCGGTCCCAGCGCCTGCCAACCTAGCAGTTCGAAAGCACCTCCGGGTGCAAGTAGATAAATAGGGACCGCTTACCAGCGGGAAGGTAAGCGGCGTTTCCGTGTGCGGCTCTGGCTCGCCAGAGCAGCGATGTCACGCTGGCCACGTGACCCGGAAGTGTCTCCGGACAGCGCTGGCCCCTGGCCTCTTAAGTGAGATGGGCGCACAACCCCAGAGTCTGTCAAGACTGGCCCGTACGGGCAGGGGTACCTTTACCTTTACCTTTTTAAAGGTAAAGGACCCCTGGATGGTTGTCCAGTCAAAGGCGACTATGGGGTTGTGGTGCTCATCTCGCTTTCTGGGTCATGTGGCCAGCAGGACTAAACTTCTTCTGGTGCAACGGAACACCGTGACGGAAACCAGAGTGCACGGAAATGCCTTTTACTTTCCCACCACAGCAGTGCCTATTTATCTACTTGCACTAGTGTGCTTTCGAACTGCTAGGTTGGCAGAAGCTGGGACAGAGTTCACACCATTGCACGGATTCAAGCTGCCAACCTTGCAATCAGCAAGCGTAGGAGGCTCATTTCCATACATCAACCCTAACACAATTAAACTAAAAATATTAAAATTGAATAAGCCAGCTAGCATGCCGCTATAATCCATTTCAATTTATAGTACAGTGCAGCATTAAGGGCTCTTTACAGCAGCTAACGTCCCATTAACAGAACATTGTTCAATGCAAATGTTTGTGTGGGCAGAGCATTGAAAAGCAAGGACAGCAAGTAATACTTGGTTGGCTTTTTGATATTAATGAAAATGAGCACCTGCAAGCTGCCTTGGAGGACCTTGATAGTCAGAAATGCTTTAAGTAACTGAGCCTACATTTGAGGAAGGACTCTAAAGGTTACAGTTGAAAAGGCCTCGATGCTCATCCTCATTGACACCCCCTTCCTTGGAGTCACCTTTTGGGCAGGGCTATTGAGCAAGAGAAGCTCTTCTCTAAAGTTGGCAGGGCTGAAAACAGGCTCTGAGGGATTAAATCCAAGAACGTGCGGAATTTCTCTCAGAAATGTTGCTTTTTTAAAAAAAAAAAAACAACTCTGTATCCCCACTAGAAATATTTTCGACATCTTTCCCAGGCAGGAGGGTTCCAAGTCAACTCAATATTTACCGTATGTTTGTGGGCAGCTCTAGTCCCAGATTATTGGTTTTTTTTGGCCGGTGTGTGTGTGTGTCATTGTAACAAATAAATATTGTCTTCTTTTATAAACTTTACCAACTTAACAAAGCTATTCCCATGCAATCCAACATTTCTCCAATGAAAATAGGGATGCCCTATTCCATCATCATCATCATCATCATAATTTTATTTTACCCCACCTTTCTGACTAGGTTGCCCCAGCCACTCTGGGCAGCTTCCAACATATATACAAACATAATAAAACATTTAAGATTACAATAACTGCCTTCAGATGCCTTCTAAAGGTTGGACTGTTACTTATCTCCTTGGCTTGGGGATCGCATAACTCCATACCCTCCAACATTTCTCTGATGAAAATAGGGATGTCCTAAGGAAAAGCAGGACATTCCAAGGTCAAATCAGAAACCGGGATCGCTTCTGTAAATCTGGAACTGTCCCTGGAAAATAGGGACATTTGCAGGGTCTATATTCCATGCTCGGTCCTGGTTTGTTCTAGTTTCATTACCTTTACACTACAACTCTTATTTGTTTCCAGACCCTATCACTTCCTGATGATCTCTCCACGCCCTCTTGGCCATTTTGGGAACTTAGCCTGACTCAGCTATGTCTCATCGTTTGATTATCTATGAAGGATAGATCTACCATTAAGCCCTGACAGATATTCCTGTATCTCTGAAAAATAATGGTCATTAAAGAGCAAATGGTGGAGAAGGGATGTTGCCTTCCTGCTCTGCACATGGGCTTCCCATTGGGGCATCATCCAGTTGGCTGCTGTAGAAAAGAGGATGATGCTGGTCTAGATGGCCCTTTGATCTGATTCAGGAGGGCTCTTGGGTTGTTAGATGCCTTGGCCCAAGCACACAGTGAAAGGCTAGGATACATTCAGTGGGTGAAACTGCAACAAAACAGTTTTGTTTGGTGTGTGTTTTTGGAAAAAAAGACAGTTTGCTAAAGTGTTAGGTAAATTAGCATTGAAGCAATGTATTCATTATTGCCGTGGAGTTGGAACTTATGTGTTCGCATAGGAAAAGTAAAGTGCTCTGTATTTGTCGGTCTTTCCAAAGTTGGGGGAAATTTATGGTGTGATCATCTAATTTCAGCTGAGCTTTTATCATTAGTTCTCAGATGATTTCCAGCCAGTATTATAAATCAGATGGAGATTAATGAAGAGAGGAGTAATAAGAGAGCAATTTAATATGGTTGCATGAATTATACATGTATAACTTTAAACCCAGAGTTCATAAAAATTACATCAGACACCTTAATGGTTGAAATATATCTCAATTCCCAAGCTTGTAACTAGAATGACTTGTGAGAGGTGCAGGTGGAAGATGGTACATGACAGAACAAAATGTCATGCCCCCTTTCTGCACTGAAAAACAGCTCTGATATGCGCAGAATGGCTTCTAGGCCACAGGGTGTGACTTCACTGCTACTTCTCCTCGGATGTATTATTCTTTATAGTTTTCCCTGTAGAATGACCTGCTTTATATTGGTCTCCAGACATTTCACCCCATATTGCCATGTGCTCTGGGTGCATGATAAATGGCTCTACAGAGCAGCCAACTCTCTAAAGATGCACGGTTTTAATGGAAATGTTACGCTGTAATGGGAGGAACAGGTAACTGAGAATAATCACAATCTTGCTAGTCTATAATAAGTAGCCATAATGAAGAATCACTTCTGATGCTGTCAAGAGACCTTCTTTTCTTCTTCTTTTTGACCTAATTTATAATGCAAAACTTTCTGTTGAAAGTTCTTGTGCAAGCCTAGGCAAACTCTTAGGGGTCAAGGCACTTCCACACACACACCATGTTTTTTTTTGGGGGGTGGGCCCCCTCAATGTTCAGAGGGTGTTCAGCTCTGCCCCCTGGCTCCTCTCAATGTCAGGTTGTTGCGTTTTAGCCCCCTCAGTCATCTTGAGATATTGGTGCCTCTGTGTGCAAGGATAATGTCGTTGCCCCTTATCTCAACTTCAGGAAATAATTGCTCTGTTTCAATCAATGCAGCCTGAGGATGTAGGTAAAGTGCTTGTGTTCTCAGTCCTTGCCCATTTTGTCTACTTCCATCTTGCGGGAAGGCATTGACTGCGTGTGTCCGGGAGATTATTAATACCACTTTATGGAAGGGAGTGTTCCCAAGTGCCTTGAAGAAGGCAGTTGTGCAACCGTTCCTTAATAAATCTTCTCTGGATCCAGTAGATTGCTCAGCCCAAAATATCCCCTCTTTGGACAAGGTGGTCTAGATGGTGGTAGCAGTTCAAGTCCAAACACTCTTGAATGAAGCAGATTATCTGAGCCTACTGGTATTTGCTGTAGGTCCCCCCCCCCCTCTCAACTGTAGAGTTGTAAATGTGACTCCTGGTCTTTAGGTGGCAGCATTCGTGAAAATAAAAACCGAGGAGCGCTCTCTGAGCCTGCAGTTCTTTCTCCTGCAACATTTTTCGTTTTAATTTTCTTTTCTCCTGGCAGAAGCACTGCTCTTCATTTCAACTCATTGTTTCCTGTTTTGATTTAGGAGGCTTCCCTTTTGTTTTTGGTGCAGTTTGTAACACTCGCCCTCTGGTGAATTCATTATCACTTTTGTGACCTTTCCCAAAATGCTTTATCCTCTATATCTCTGTCCTTCCTGGCCCATCAAATAAGGTTGCACAATCTCTCCCTAAGCAGACTGCAGGAAGCAGCACAGAGAAATAATGAAAAAATATAGTGGATGGTCATTGAAATCTTACTTAGGCTGATGGGAAGCACTGCACCTGCAGGAATCCCAGGTGGAATGATGTGCCTGCCAGCCATATTTTAATCATTTAGTTTGGTTGGAGAACATTAATGTGAATTTCTCCCAGTCAAGTGCAAATTCTAGTGATGAACCACAGCAGATACAACCACAGCGTTGCATTCAATGTCTTTTAGTGTTTCTATTGTACTCTGCTCGTAGCCTGTGGGCGAGATTGCTTGGGAGGATTGATTTGCTATTATAACTTTGTTTTTATAGCCTCTTAAAGCATTGTTCTGCTCTGCTATTCAGTATGAGGTTTTGCAGCAAATTGCACAGACAAGTCCAACAAACCTAACTTGTCCTAGTGCGTGTAGCTTAGCGCCTCAGCAGAGGCTGAGACAGGCAAGCAGTTGCAAGGATTTGTTCTCTTTTCCAAACAGGATCTCCCCTTTTCTCACTTGGAACTGGGTGGAATTACCTGTCAGGGTCAGCTGAGACACAAACTGGGGGCCTCCTGGTCTCTGCGTGGATGCCACTTGTCAACAATTTATTAAATTTGTTACCCCAGTTGCCAGGAAGCAACTGCTTATGGGTTTGTCCTTCTCATGGGTTTGCCAAGGGCATCTGGCTGGCTACCATGAGAAACAGAATACTGGACTGATCCTGCATGGCTTTGCTTATGTGTCTGTGGGTGACCATTCATGGCAATGTTCTCATGGAGAAGCTGCTAAAATGTGGGCTGGACGATGTAGCTGTTAGGTGGATTTGTAGCTGGTTATCTGACCAAACCCCCCAAGTGCTCATGAATGGTTCCTCATCATCCTAGAAAGAAGTGTCAAGTGGGGTGGTGCAAGGTTGTGTCCTGTGCCTGTTGTTGTTCAACGTCTTTATAAATGACTTGGATGAAGAAATTGAGTGGATGTTCATCAAATCTGTGGATGGTAAAAAAGGTACAAAGGTAAAGGCCCCCTGGACGGTTAAGTCCAATCAAAGGCCGCTATGGGGTGTGCTGCTCATCTTGCTTTCAGGCCAAGGGAGCCGGCGTTTGTCCACAGACAGTTTTCTTAGTCATGTGGCCAGCATGACTAAACCGTTATTGACGCACGGAGGACCATGACGAGTGCCAGAGCACATGGAAAGAAGACAGAACTGGAATCCAAGATGACCTGAACAAATTGGAGAATTGGGCCCAAACTAACAAAATGAATTTCAATAGGAACAGAAACATCATAGCCAGACACTGGAGAGACCTGTCAGCAGTAAGCATGTATCAATGATATCAAACAGTATAGGAAACAGCCTTATTAGAAAAACTAACCAATAAACTGAATGTGACACGGAGACAAATAGAAGAAGACGCCTTCACCCCGGTATGGCTCCCCTATATCACATACACAGCCCAACAAGACAACGACAAGAATCTGCCAACAGCATATGAATCAATATGGCTAACCTGATACAAAAACACCCACCCACCCCACTCACACATGGAAACAAAGTTCACCACAACCAATCACAAACAAACAACCACACCCTAGGCCAACCCCAACCTCTCTCACCACCAAAGTAACACAAGCGAATAGTAGCGAGAACCTGCACAAGTGACGTTGACACAAAACCCCACCCATACATTAAGTAGAATAGAAGCTTTGCCACCCAACCCCACTCATCATGCCCCCCTCCACCTCTTTTCCCCCTTTTCTTCCTAATGTAACACTAATGTCTCAAGAAATGAAACTGATCTGTAGAAAATGTAACTTGAAAAAAGAGACATTGCACATACTTTTGTAAACCAAGAAACCTTTAATAAAAAATACGTTTGAAGCTGGAAAAAAATAGGGACAAATGTAAGGTTCTGCATTTAGGCAGGAATAACCAGATGCACAAATATAAGCTGGGGGGCGGGCACCTGGAATCAGCACATGTGAAAAGGATCGAGGGGTCTTAGTAGATCACAGGCTTAACATGAGTCAACAGTGCGACGCAGCATCAAAAAGGAAGAAAGAAAAGCTAAGACTATTCTAGGCTGTATCAACAGAAGTAATAGTACCACTCTATTCCGCCTTGGTCAGACCACACCTGGAATACTGTGTCCAGTTCTGGGTGCTACAGTTTAAGAAGAATATTGACAAGCTGGAAAGTGTGCAGAGGACGGGGACCAAGACAATCAATGAGGAACGACAATCTGGAAACCAAGCCTTATGAGGAACAGTTGAGGGAGCTGGGTATGTTTAGCCTGGAAAAGAGACTGAGAGGAGATATGATAGCCATCTTCAAATATCCTAAGGGCTGTTACATGGAAGATTATACCCTTTCTCCCTTTCTAAAATGGCACAGACCATTTTAGGCAAAATGGTCTGCTTTCAGATATAGCTGTGTGAGGCTTTTTGTCTGATAAATAAAGCTCCCAGGTGCAGGTAATGTTTAGAAAGGTCTTATATTCAGAATAAGATCCAAATTATTCAACTCTCCAAAGTTTAGGAACAAACTCCAGTTCCTGTTAGGATATAAAAAGCTGCTGCTGTTGCTTTTTTACTCGTTTGCTATTTCTCCCCTGATTAGGCACTTCTAATCTCGGGAAGCTCAGAAAGCCTCCTCCAGAGGCTGTGAATGAAGAGCAGAACGGCGTGTTCCAGCAGAAAGCAACAGGGCAACCATCCACCCCTCTACCCTGCAAACTCCTTAAGAAGGGAAGGGGAAGAATCTGCTGCTAGTAGGTGTGTTAATGCTCAGAAACAAGAAGCTAGGGAGTCAGCAGGAGTCTAGTGAAGCGCTGCTAAGGAAGAAGAATTGAAAGTGTCTTGAGTGCTTTTGACCTGAAAAAAGGAAGGCGAGGCGATGAGCTTGCCTTTTGCAGGAACCAAATTGTGGCTTGTTTAGATCCACTTCGTTGAACCTCGGAGTTGTGCAATTCAAGATTGTCATTTTGTCTCTTTTCCAGAATCTAACCTAACGCTTCCAGTCTGTTGATCTCATAATAATTGTGGTTGCAGAGGCTAAAATCCTTGCAGGATCTCTCAGGGTAAACAGGTGCTAACAGCTGAGAATGCTCGAGTGGAGGAAGGAGAGATTTGGAATCAGGGCCAAAGCTAGGCCAAGACTAGGGATGGAAAGATCTGTCAGTTTTGGTTGCCGCTCTCATTTTTCCAAGTTTCCAATCTTAAATTCGGTTCTCCATATTTGTGCAGGTGACATATGCATGTAGTTGTAAACAGCACTTTTGTATTATGGCAAATGTGGCTGGTTGCTCTTAAAGGTTCAATGACCAGAGTCCACATTCATGACAGTTAATCAAGTCATGTCCTTCCTTTAAAAGGGCCTTAACTGTAAGTAAGCATTTGCTAGCACCACCACCACCTCCAAAGCCCTCCTTTTAAGCTGTGAGTCCCTGCTGTTGCTTGTCAACTTGGTGCCTGTCCTGTACCTAACTCTCCATCTTGCACCATGGTTAGTTGGTATCTAACCTTTTCCACTGCTGTTGCTCTATTAAGATGCTATCCCAATCTATGTTGGATGCTCCCAGCTCTTGTCTTGACTAGGGATGGGAGCAGGGCTCGTCACATCTATCAAATACTGTATGCACTTTCAGGAACAATATGAGAACTGAAACACAGCTATCCCGCAATATTTGCATATATCTGAATTTTGCAATGCAGTTCTCCAACCAAACACGGTGTATGAAACCATATATATTAGGGGACAGTGTGTATAAAATGGAGATAGTGAAAATAACACAGAATGCATTGTATTAGGAGAAATTGCTGTTAAAAAAATTGTAAATCAGTCAAAACAGCAAACAAAAATATATTTATTAGGAGACTTTCACAATACAATGCTGGAAATTTCTTATGGACTTTTATGTGTGAGAGAAAATTAACTTGTAATATCTGGATTTAAAGATTGAAAAAATACTGGTTTACAGAAGATAGAATGGCTGGATCTTAATTAGTTAGCTGCAGGACAGAGACCCAGAAGTCCTTTTATCTTCCCTTTATCTTTCCTCTCTCTTTCTCTTCTTTTGCTTTCTCTCTCTTTAGGTCTGTCTTTTCCCTTTTTTTGAATTCTTTCTGCCCTTGTTCTTTTTAAGATTAAGTAGCTGTTTTATTTCAGCATATTATAAAAAGATACTTTGTAATAGGTTTGTATTTCTGTATATCTTTGAGTAAACACACACACACACACACACACACACACACGAGACATCAGCATATTGTAAGTTCAAACCCAACATTGCTAGCTGTGGAAGCTGCTGTCAAAATTTAGAGCCATAAAATGAGCTGTGGGGGTGAATTATGGGATGGAGTCACAAGCAAACCAATATAGTTTATTCGTTTCTTCCTCCTGGAGTGACTAACTGCAAAGATCAGCTCCTGCTTCTTTTGCAAGATTGCCAAGTGATGGTGGGTGGATGGAGGAGCCACTGGCTGTGACAGTGGAGGCGCTGGTTCAATCTGAGCTTTGCAGTGAAGCTTGCCAGGTGACCTTGGGCATGCTGTTTCGACTTGTCCTAATCTGCTTCACACGTTCATGGTGTGAAAAATAAAGGGGACCAAGGTCTGTCTTGAGCCCTTGTGACAGAGTGACAAGACAAGAAAAGCCTTTAAACATAAAGGCTGTGAGGGGAATGAGGAGTCCTTGAGTGTGGGCACAGATCCAAAACTGAGCAGGAAAGCCTGCCTTGCCTGCTCTCTTGCCTTTAACAGCTTCTTGATGTGCAGAAATCAGCCACTGAAGCTAATTTCTCAGCATAGAGATCAATAGCATCACCTGCTAATGTCTTCTCACTGTACTTAGGGATGCCCATGTATCCGTTTGCCAAATTTCCAGGGACCAAGTGCCCTTGTTGCCCGCTCAGTGCAATGAGGGGATCCTTTCCCCTCCCCGGGCTCTGGAGGGGGCCCTCTCAAATTGTGCCAGGCTTTGGAGCAGGCAGAAGATTCTTGCACTGACACTTGGGCTGCTTCCACCTGTTTCAAAGCTCAGTGTGATATGCAGGGTGCTCCTTCCCCTCTGCCAAATTGTCCAGCAAACCAGAGGACTTGTGAGGTAGGGTGCGGGGAAGGAGACAGCGGTGACCACAAATTATGGCTGGCACATAAGCCTGAATTTGAGGAGCGCTTTCTTCTCACCAAGCTGCTGCTAAAGGACAGCCCTACAGAGTTCACGGTGGTTGCTTCAGTGCTGTGGTTTACAACCAAATAAATTAGTATAGCCTACTAACTCCACCTCTCTGAGTTCGGTTCCAAAATGTTGCTGGTAAATGGGAGGGAACTGGCTCTGCGTACTTTTATGGGGAAGAAAGGCAGTGCGGAGATCCTGTTCTAACTGGGGCTAAAGTGAACATCGAGCCATAAACTGCTGGCTGAGGCAGCTGTAAGACGGTGAAAAGCAATTGTAAGTATCAGACAGAATGCTATTCAATTTCCTGGTTCTTAACTGAAGAGCCCCACTTCCCAAACTGAAAACAAGTCCTTCTTTGGAGGTCTTTCTAGGTCTCTAATCTGCCTTAACTGGCTTTTCTTTATTATTATTTTTAATTAATTTTATTGAGAGTTTTCAACATAAGATACAATGAAAACTAAACCAAAGTAAACTAACTGGTAAAACTGGTAAATCTAACTGGCTTTTCTTTATAGCGCCTTTTAAAGCTGTTTGTGGCTTGGGTTTCTTTGCTGTCCATATGCAAGAGATCTCGCAAGCATATCTTTTCAGTCTGTGTAGACTTTCAGGGAATGTTTCTTCAACTGCTCTGTCCTATCTAGTCTGACACCCCCAAAACATTAATAGATCTGTTTTTAACATTCCCATTTGTTCTACCTTACAGAACTCACCTGGAGTGAAAAGCATATAGTGAAATAGAATAGAACCCCCCCCCTTCATCCAGTAACTATTGGACTAAAATCTACATAGGAAGGAACATAGGAAGGTGCCTTATACTAAGTCAGACCATTGGTCCATCTAGTTCAGTATTGTCTACACTGACTGGCAGAGGCTCTCCAGGTTTTCAGCAAGGAGTCTTTCCCAGTCCTACCTCGGGGTACTGAACCTGGGACTTTCTGCCTGCGAAGGAGATGCTCTGCCACTGCATTATATGGCCCTTCCCTTCTCTAATCTTTGCTTTCTGAAGTTCCACCAAGTTTCCAAAAGGCATAACCAAAAGGGAACTTCTACGGAATCTACCTTCCACTGAGCTGGGTTATTGATTCACCTTGCCTCTATTATTGGAAACTTTGTAAGGATTGTTATGGCTGATATCCATTCCATAACTTTTATTAATCTTTATTAAGATCTTTATTAAAAAGCACATGTGTTCTTACCTGCTTTGCCTGGAAATGCATTTAGAACGAGGCATGACAGCTGCTGTGCCAACACAGTCTTCAGCCCAGACTCAGCAGGGGTCAGCAAACTTTTTCAGCAGGGGGCTGGTCCACTGTCCCTCAGACCTTGTGGGGGGCTGGACTATATTTTGGAAAAAAATATGAATGAATTCCTATGCCCCACAAATAACCCAGAGATGCATTTTAAATAAAAGGACACATTCTACTCATGTAAAAACACACTGATTCCTGGACAGTCCGTGGGCCGGATTTAGAAAGCGATCTGGCCGGATCTGGCCCCCAGGCCTTAGTTTGCCTACCCATGGGCTAGATGATAGGTCTGGCAAATGACAGAGACACCAATGTACTCAAGAGCTGGTGGGGTTTGGGGCATTTAAAGGTGAGCCTACCTAATTTTCACTTTTCAGAACAATATGTGAATGGCACAACCATTCTTCTAAATCCACAATTATTCTGAATTTTGCAGTCCTGTTCTCCAGCTGAATAATGTATACAGAAATGCATATACCCAAGTAAAGTGTGCATAGAAATGCATATATTAGTGAACATAACATACCAAAAGCATTTTATTGAAGTTGCTTTGCAAATATGTTTTTTTTTTTAATTAGGTGAAATTTCATGCAAAAATGTGTATAAATTATATTATTATATTAGAAATTAGCACCAAAATGCTGGTTAATTTTCATGAGGACTTTTACAAATATGTATTCACATACTGTTATGGAGAACTAAACCTAAGGTTGGAAATCTTAGAAACTAAGAGAAACCAAAATTGACAGGTTGACCTATCCCTACTCTGAATACCAGATGCTGGGAACCACATGGGAGCAGAGCACTGCTGTGGCACTCATGTCCAACCCAAATGTTGATTTCCACTCTGGCGCTGCTCAGGCTGCTGCTCTGTGTGCACCCTAACCTTTCTCCAAATAACTTCTCAAGCCACATAAGGTAAACAAGAGAAAAGGGGACTTTCAAGGGAAATGCAAAGGGCTTTGGGTAGAGCTGAGAATAGCAGATATTTATGTAATTCTGTGCCCTCAAACATTTGTACAATGGCCTCAGCAAAATGACCACCAGCCCCCAGAGGAGGGCAAAGTGATTACATGTCAGAGAAAGCACAAATTAGCAAATACAGCAAAACCTCCAGCACTGATTTTGCTAAACTCAGGCTGTGGTGATAACAACAGCAGCTGTGTCAGCAGTTAGAGGGCAGGTGTCTATACAGTTTCCTCTACTTTTAGAAAATGACAACACTATACTGTAGACATTTTCTTCCGTTTCAGTGTTCCTATGAAGGTAGCCCTGGTTTGTAGCCAATTATCCCAGGAGCTTGTGAAATGGATAATTATTCTGTTCCTGAATGTTCCTGAAAGTGCTTCCTTTTGTAACAAGAACTCCAGTTTGTATTAGGGAAGCTTTCTGTTCTGTTAAGAACATGAATGCTTTCTTCAGTGCTGGAGGAAGTATGGCCCTGAAGAGCAGTTGCTGTTACACTTAGTTCCTGCTTTCAGATTAATTTTGGGGGCGCCTGGTTGGCTACTGAGAGAACAGGATGCTAGACTAGACAGACAAGCTACTTCTTTTTTTATTTTTCCTTGCTGCACATGCCTAATTATAATTGATTTGATATTCCATATATAATGCAAAATTTTCTTCTTTTATTATTTATGTTTCCTATTTCTGGTCGTCGGTATCACTCACTGCTAATCTATATTGGATGTTAACCTAGACGCATATTCGTAAAGGCTGCTTGCTGTTTTGCCAGAAGATTCAGTAATGTTCTTTGCAATATCTGAATGGCAAAAATCTGTTTTTAGCGCTTTTGATTACAAAGATACATATACAGTGGTACCTCGGGTTAAGAACTTAATTCATTCTGGAGGTCCATTCTTAACCTGAAACTGTTCTTAACCTGAGGTACCACTTTAGCTAATGGGGCCTCCCGCTGTTGCAGCGCCGCCGCCACACAATTTCTGTTCTCATCCTGAAGCAAAGTTCTTAACCCGAGGTGCTATTTCTGGGTTAGCAGAGTCTGTAACCTGAAGCGTCTGTAACCCGAGGTACCACTGTATTTTGTTTTTATGTAATGGGCAATGAGCCCTTGGAGTTTGTGGGAAATCATTCTTCCTGGTTCTCAGTTACCTTTCATCCAATATTCCAGAAACTGTCAACTAGTAAAGTAAATTATTGCCCTCATAAGGAGAGATGATGATTTAAGGACTAGGGAGATAATGGTGGTCTGTAGAGCAGGGAGCACAACTGTAGTCAATTTTGCAAAACTAGGAATGTTCCTCATTAGAGACAAACAGCAACTAGGACTGTGGTTTAATCAAATTCTGGTTACCAAGAGCTCTTCAATTGAGAAGATCACTAATGGCAGACAAGCTTCCCTGAAAGGCAGCCTGTCCACCACCATCAGTATCACCTTAAATTATTTTGAAATTTTAACAAATGTCAAATTTGCTCTGTAGGTCTCCCTGGAGCATGAAATATTTTGGCTGATGATAGTTCACAACATTACAAAAGCATACAAAGTGCCAGATAACACAATTCAATTGAAAAATGATTATTATTTTATTTGGCTACAGTCTTATGTTTGGCTGCCACTCTGCTGTCTCTCTTTGCCAAGGACAGCCCTTGTTTTCTGTTACCCAACTCCGGTAAATCACAATCACTGCTCCTATTTCTGTCTCCAAGGAAAGGCCATGTTGAAATTCAACTAGCAGTAATTTGCTAACATTGTCATTCTTCAGGGTTTAGTATCCCTGCCAGAGTCTCTAGAAGTTAATTCTCTGCATGGGGGATGGATGCATCTATAGGGAATCTGTTTTAAAGCTTCTTTTTGATGCTATTTTAAATGACTATTTTATACCATTTTATATAAACTCCTTAGAGGGGTTTTTAAAAAGTGATATACAAATCTTGTTAAATAAAATTTAATTTTTTAAAAAATGTGCATGAACCCTAATGCTGTAATCCTAGATATGCTTACCTGAGAGTAAGTCCAACTGAATTTTAATCTGAATACTGTATGGGGCTTTGTGCGCTGGTCCTAATGTCTTGAACTGGACACAGTAGCTCACTGGGAGCCAGTGTAGTGCTGTGAGTATCAGTGACACATAGTCCCATTAGACTTAGTATTCTACACTAGCTGCAGTTTCTGGACCATCTTCAAGGGCAGCCCCGCAGAGAGTGCATTGCGGTAGTCTAGACATGTATAAGATTGCACTGCAAAGTACCTTGCAGGGTTTAGCAGTGGCCAGAGGATTTGAGAAGATCAGTCTGCATCCCAATCCCAAAGAAGGGCAGTGCCAAAAAATGCTCCAGCTACCGCACAATTGCGCTCATTTCACACACTAGCAAGGTTATGCTTAAAATTCTACAAGGCAGGCTTAAGCAGTATGTGGACCGAGAACTCCCAGAAGTGCAAGCTGGATTTCGAAGGGGCAGAGGAACCAGAGACCAAATTGCAAATGTGTGCTGGATTATGGAGAAAGCTAGAAGCTTCCAGAAAAACACCTACTTCTGCTTCATTGACTACGCAAAAGCATTTGACTGTGTCGACCACAGCAAACTATGGCAAGTTCTTAAAGAAATGGGAGTGCTTGATCACCTCATCTGTCTCCTGAGAAATCTCTATGTGGGACAAGAAGCTACAGTTAGAACTCGATATGGAACAACTGATTGAATTCTGGTGCTGGAGGAGACTCTTGAGAGTCCCATGGACTGCAAGAAGATCAAACCTCTCCATTCTGAAGGAAATCAGCCCTGAGTGCTCACTAGAAGGACAGATCCTGAAGCTGAGGCTCCAATACTTTGGCCACCTAATGAGAAGAGAAGACTCCCTGATGTTGGGAAAGATGGAGGGCAGAAGGAGAAGGGGACAGCAGAGGACGAGATGGTTGGACAGTGTTCTTGAAGCTACCAACATGAGTTTGACCAAACTGTGGGAGGCAGTGGAAGACAGGAGTGCCTGGTGTGCTCTGGTCCAGGGGGTCACGAAGAGTCAGACATGACTAAACGACTAAACAACAGCAATGCAGCTTCCTATGTTCCTTTTGTGGAAAGCCCTTCTCACCTGCTGTATTTGTTTATTCTTTATTGTTGTTACGAGATATGCCTGAAAAATAGAGTTACTCTACGATATGTAATCAACAGTTCAATATATTCTGCAGCAGCTACGGTATGTGAAATGGCATCACACAGGGTCTAGCCGGCTGTTTTGCATTCTGCAGCTGCTGAGGAATATTTTGAGCGGTCGATCAAATCTGCCTCATATCGATCAAATCTTCCTTTAGCCCTCCAACCTTAGTATTACCTGCAGTAACTGGCAATGGCTCTCCAGGGTTTCATACAGGAGTTTTTCCCAATCCATAATATGAGTTGCAGGATACTGAGCCCCAGTAGCTCTTCAGCATGCAAATGAAATGCTCCGGCACTCAGCAAAACCCTTCCCTAATGTGTATAATAGCATATGTGTCTTGGGCAGCAATTCATGGTATCAAAATTCAGGTCCTACACAGGCATGTCCCTAGATTCATCTTTGAATAATAGGAGGGAGCAAATGTGCAAATAATTGAAAGTAAGCTCTTTTGAAAGCAGACCAAATATACATAGGATTGGCCAGTAAGGTCTGAGTATGCCTGAAAGCACATTCCTGGAGTCTAAAATTTTCTCAAGTAGGAGCTCTGCCCTCAAATGAAAGGGGATGGCCTAGATTTCTTCTTCTATAATATTTCTTAAAATTACGAAACAAGTGGACTGTGATCTGTGGTTAAGATCAAAATGTGCTTATTCCATAACATGAAACATACCACAGAGCGCCTCACTCGACATCACCTGCTTTCACTGTTCACACTGAGACTAAAGTTCCACTGTCAAGAAAAGAGTGTGTGTGTGTGTGTGTGTGTGTGTGTGTGTGTAAAACAGCATCTATACATAATTAATTAGCATTTTCTGCATCCTATTAAATAATGCTAGGAGGGCACCCATTTGTGACATGAATTAATTATGGCACCAGCAGATGAACAAATTGTTTTGCAGGAGCTGCACAATATTTCTGCCACAAACAGTACAGAGTGCCTGCCCTATCATTCATCCAGATGTCGCTGAAATCACATGGCAGAGCAAACGTCGTAGATTAAGCTGGCAGCTTCTGAAATTTGCACTACAGTTTGCAGCTCCTGCAGCAGTCCGGTTAGTGGCAAATGGGTCTCCCTGTGGAGGAAGTGGCTTGAGGATAACAGTCACTGGCAATTAGTTCTTTGCAGTTCTCCAGGTCTTGTTGTGTAATATTGTGGTTTAGTGTAAAAAAAAAAAGTTTTGGATTGGGACCCATGGGACCAGAGTTCAGATCAGCCCACATCCAGACTCATCTCTCAGTCATGGAATAAGCACAACTACCTCCAGTTCAGAAATCACCACTTCTGAGGTTGAATTGACCCAGGGGCTTATTGGACTGTGTGGTTAAAGGATCCTGGATTCAAGGTGCATTAACTGAGTTAAAACAGTTTTAAATCAATTACTTTTCTTTCCTATGCCAGTAAAAGGTTAAATGCAGAATGTACCTTAACCTTTCCCCTGATTTGTAGTGTAGCTATTCACTGCTGTTGTCTGCACTGAGCCATTGTGCCATTGAGATGAATTTCTTCACAATATATTTTATCCAGAGTTCTTAAAAGGAGTGATTTCTCCTTTCCCCAGTTAATAGCAGCACCCAAGAGCAAGTTGTACTATATGTTTCACAAAAGGTGGCTTCATTAATTGATGGAGCTGTCTGGATCACAGATAATCTGTTGAACTGGCTTCCTTCCTATAGTTTAGATTGCTTGTAGAAGCTGCAGCAGCTTTTGGGCAGGTTGACCTGATCCACGTGCAATTGCAGAGTATTTCCAGTCCACCCCCAGCGTAAGTTCAGAATATCTTGAAGGCAGACTGGAGGAAAATACTCCTGTTATGATTTCTTGCTTGCTTTTTGTTTGTTGGTCAGTGAAATTCTAAAATGAAAGGGTTGGGCTCTGTGCCTGTTTGGGTTTGACTCTGCATGCCTCTCCAAACCTGGAATATTTTCTCCCTAACCTCAGACATAAGAGACTGATTATGATTACTCTAGTGTAATATACTCTGTACAAGAGTAGAGATTATTGCTTTACATTTTTCAGGACTGAGCCACATATTACAAATGTGTTTTGCTGTGCTCTGAGGTGCCCTGACTCATATGAAACAATTTTTTTTGCCTCTTAGGTTGAATACGTCATTCTTTAATTTTAGAGAAAAGGAGGGGAAGCCCAAAGGAGAAGCATGGAGACTGGGAGAATGGATGGGTGATGGCGAATGCCCTTCCCTCCTTCGGAGGCCTTGGGCAAACTGTTGAGCTGGGCTAGAAGCAAGTCTCAAGTATCTCACAGGGGCAGTGGGCGGAGTTGCATCCTAAACACTTGGCACCTAAAATTGATTTCCTCAGAGCACATCAGCACATGTCCCACAAGGCACTGGGTGTGGATTTTTCCTTGGGGTTTGCTCCCAAAGCGTTTCTCACGAGTAAGTATAGCCACAAGCTAGCAAAAGTTTAGGACCAGTGCCAGATTTACGTATAAGCTAAACAAGCTATAGCTTAGGGCTCCACTCACTTGGGGCCCCCCAAAATATTTAAAGGAAAAAAAACCCTGGATGTACATTTCCGAAATAAAAGATAAAAAACAAATAAAATAAAACCTACTGACAACAACCGTGTTTTGTGTTGTGTAGGCTCCTATGATGTAGCCTGCTCCCTAAAATATCACTGGTTGGCTCATTTCTATATATAGGGTGCCTACATTCTGCATGGACTGGTTGCATGGCAACCTGTACAAATGGCTTTAGATACCCATTAGGTCCATAAATTGCCATATAGCATATATTCAACACAAGAAACAGTGAAAACTTGTTGTTGACAATGGACAGCTGGACATATAAAGGGCCCCATTACCTTCAGTAGCTTAGGGCCTCACCAAACCTCAATCCGGCCCTGTTTAGGACCAGAGTACAGTGGTACCTCAGGTTACATACGCTTCAGGTTACATACGCTTCAGGTTACAGACTCCGCTAGCCCAGAAATAGTGCTTCAGGTTAAGAACTTTGCTTCAGGATGAGAACAGAAATGGTGCTCTGGAGGCATGGCAGCAGCAGGAGGCCCCATTAGCTAAAGTGGTGCTTCAGGTTAAGAACAGTTTCAGGTTAAGTACGGACCTCCGGAACGAACTAAGTACTTAACCCGAGGTACCACTGTATTTCTTCTCCTAGATGGGCTGCCTTCCTAGGTTAACAAGCCCCATCAGCCCATCATTTTCCTCTACATTACAGCATGTGCAGAAACTGCCTTCTTGACTGTTTGACCCACTCTTGGTCTCATCCACTCAGTCTGCCAGAACCTGTCTTTGCATGCAGGGGAGTCCCTAACTCACCAAGGTTTTGAGAGCCATCACCTGGTTTAGCTGGCCAATTGAAGCTGCTCCTGGGGTGTGGCCCCTGTCGCATGTGGACAGCTTCTAGGAGCCACAGATGAGAGCTGAGTGGGCACCAAAGGTGGACCAACTACCCTAGAAGAAGCATGATGTGCCCCTCACCAGAGGTGCTACCCCTCCCCTAACCCCCCCCCCCACACGCATGCACACATCCACATACCCACCCGCACCTACCAGTTATGTTCAACTGTGGCAATGAAATCTATGAATGAATTATGAATGCCTTCAGGATTCTGATATGGGAAGTGCTGACAAATCCCATATAATTCACACAGGGAGTCCTTGAGGATGTTCCACACTATTTATTTGATTGTCCTGTTTTTGACAGTGTATATGCAAAATTTCTCATCTCTGCAAAGGTCGTGAATATTGGTCTAATTTAGCAGGGGGGGAAACAAATTCCTGTTCCCTAGTGATAAATAAGTTGGTAATGCAGCAAGCAACTAGCTACCTTTGCTCTGGCAATAGCAAACAAGCATCCAGTTCATTTTGATATTTGCGGATGAATGAAATTTACATGCATTCTATAAAATGTATTTTTGCTATCTGAATAAATGAAATGGTGACTGAGGTGGAGTGTGAAACCCATGTCTGAAATACTGGAATTTTACATCCTTGAAACTTCATTATTTATTTGTTATTTTGACTTTGATTGTTAATTGCTGTTACACTCCGTGGCCAAACAAATAATTTAAACTGCAGATTTGTCACTGTTATGCTCCACGGCCAAACAAATAATTTAAACTCTGTAACTTTGTTAATTATGTGTTGAAGTATATGTTGCATGACTGAGATGGAAGTTATGTTCTTCCCATAAAGAACAAACAATGGGTGCTTTGCTTATCACAGAGTCGTTGGCTTCTTTGATTGCAAAGAGGAAACCACTCACTTTTGTCCTTAAACAAGGAAACCTTGTTCTATAGAACACTTCTGAGAAGTTAAATTTGATTGCCCTTTCATGTTTTTTTTTAATGTAACTTTCTTTGCTACCGTAACCCCTATCAAAAATGTGGAAAGTCCCACTAACTTTTATGGCAGTTGAACTTTATTTCCTGGAGCTCCAGTTGACTTCAAAGCGTGTGATAAGTAAACTGTTTTCAACGTCTCTTAGAAACTTTGTCCGCTTGAAAGGTCTCTGTAATAGGGTCAATGTCTTCATTTGAAAGGAATGACCCAGCCGTTGCTGCCATTTTGATGTCTCCCACTGTGAGAGTTTCTTCCTGATTACATTTCCAAAGTGAGGCAAGGTGAGGCAAGTCCTTTTGAACATTGCAGTACCGTATTTAGTCCTTTATCCAGGGCTATGTGAACTCTATACTACAATCAAATCACCATTTTGCTATCCAAATACCGTGATACAGTGGCATAGCGTGGGTTGTCAGCACCCGGGGCAAGGCAAGTAATTTGCGCCCCCTAACCCGTGGATTTGTGCCCCCTAACCCGTGGATTTGCGCCCCCTAACCCTAACCCCCAGATGTTGCGCCCGGTGCGGCCAGCCCCCCCTGCACCCCCCACGCTACGCCACTGCCGTGGTACCTCGGCTTAAGAACTTAATTCGTTCTGGAGGTCCGTTCTTAACCTGAAACTGTTCTTAACCTGAAGCACCACTTTAGCTAATGGGGCCTCCCACTGCTGCCGCGCCGCCAGTGCGCAATTTCTGTTCTCATCCTGAAGCAAAGTTCTTAACCTGAGGTACCATTTCAGGGTTAGCGGAGTCTGTAACCTGAAGCGTCTGTAACCCAAGGTACCACTGTACTGCTCCAGAAATAGGCTTCAGAAATTAATTAGTGGACTCACAGGGTCTTTCAAGACGATCAGTTCAACACAGTGGGCAACACAGAAAAGAGCAAAGTTCTGCATTTAAGTCAAAACCGCAAAAGGAGGTGCACAGGCATCGCAAGCAAGCAGGGTACCTGACTGGGGAGTAGCATATGTAAAAAGGTTGTTGGGGAGGCAGTCAGTTTCAACCGAACATGTGTCAGCATTGTGATGAAGAGAGAGAGAATGTGATTTTGAGAACAGCTTTGACCAAAGGTTGAGGAGATTTCACCCCTCCCATATCCAAGAATCTCCTGACGAGTCTGCTGATTCTCCAGAGAGGAGGAGCAGTGTTCTGCTTTCTACTTATTCAGCTCCAGCACCAAGTCAGTCAGTGTGTCGGAGAGAGAGAGAGACTGAGTGTTAGAGATCGTGTGTAGAGATAAGGTTGCTGCTAAGAGCAGCTGCAGACACTCAGTGCAGCATTCATTTATGCTTAGACCTATTTAGCTCTGTATATAGTTTTGTATTATAGTTGTAGTTATAGAATAAAAGAAGATATTCTACAGAGCTGCTCTCCGAGTCGTGTATACACTGCCAGACTCTGCTATACTCTGCTGTGCGACGACTGTATTGTGGAAGTGAATCCGGTGCTCACAACTCTAAGCTGTGAGTCCACAGCACTTTGACCTGGTGGTCACTGGAAGTGCTACCCAGCTCGCCTAGCCCAGTCGGGGTTGAAGTGCATGAGTCCAGTTGGTGACACTGGCTCAAGGGCGATGCTGACAAAGGTGTCATGGGCTTTGAAGACACTCAAACTCGGGATGCAAGGGAGAAACGTGCTAAGAGTAAGGCATGCTTGGCAAATCCACACCGTGATCAACTCCCACCTGGAAACCAATGTCCCCACTGTGGAAAGACGTGTGGGTCCAGAATTGGCCTCCACAGTCACTTACGGACTCATTGTTAAAACCGTGTCTATGGAAGACAATCTTACTCGGCTGCGAGTGATCACCAAAGAAGAAGAGGATTCGTTCACAGAACCACGGTTTTGAAGTATCGGCTCTACTATATTCCATTTTATAACCTCATCCAGAGGTTGTGTCCAGTTCTGGGTGTCACCCTAAAAAGAGTATAGAAAAGTTGGAGTGAATTCAGATGAGGGGAACTAAGATGGCAATGGATGTGGAAAGCAAGTCCAAAGAGCAGGGATAGCTCAGTCAGTAGAGCATGGGTCTCTTCGGACTCAGCAACACAGGTCAATTTGTAATGTTAAAAACGTTTTCTAAAAATGTGACACCGGTTGGCGCTGTAGAGGAGAATCCAAAGTCAATGGCAGATTGCCTGGGAACGTCTTTTCTTCATATAGAGTTTTTAATAGCGGTTTGTTTTTTTTAAAATATATCTGTATAGATCTAGCCTTAATCTCAGGGTCATGGATTTGAGCCCCATGTTGGGCAAAAGAATCCTGCATTGCAGATGGGTTGGGCTAGATGGCCCTTATGGTTAAAGGTAAAGGTAAAGGTAAAGGTACCCCTGCCCGTACGGGCCAGTCTTGACAGACTCTGGGGTTGTGCGCCCATCTCACTTAAGAGGCCAGGGGCCAGCGCTGTCCGGAGACACTTCCGGGTCACGTGGCCAGCGTGACATCGCTGCTCTGACGAGCCAGAGCCACACACGGAAACGCCGTTTACCTTCCCGCTGGTAAGCGGTCCCTATTTATCTACTTGCACCCGGAGGTGCTTTCGAACTGCTAGGTTGGCAGGCGCTGGGACCGAGCAGCGGGAGCGCACCCCGCCGCAGGGATTCGAACCGCCGACCTTTCGATCGGCAAGCCCTAGGTGCTGAGGCTTTAACCCACAGCGCCACCTTATATGATTCTTTGAGGAAAGGTTGAAAGAACTGGGTATGTTTAAGCTGGAGAAGAGAAGACTGAGAGGGCCAAAAAAGCAGGGTTGTTGCATAGAAGAGGGCAAAGACTTGTTTTCTGTTGTCCAGAGGGTGTAAGTGTAAGGATATGGGAGGAGAGATTTCAGCTGAACATTAGGAGAAAGCTCTTGATGGCAAGAGCAGTCTGACAGTGGAACCCAGTGACCTAGGGAGATGGTGGTGGGCTGTCTGTAAAACTGCAGGTGTTGAAGTAGGCTATGGAGCCATCTACTAGGGATGATTTACAAAACAGTGAAAATCCAACAGGGAAGGGACCAAGTGACTTCCACTATCTGGGTGATGTGCCTGAAAATGTCCTTTCCTGTATCCCAGAAACTGGTCTTTGGATGGCAGTGGGAGGTGGAGCAAGACCGCCAGTGAAGAATACTGTGGGATAGCAGACTTATGAAGAAGAAGAAGGCATTATTTTGCTCCCAAATCCTTCAAAGCCTTATAGGAATAGACAGCCCAGCTCCTACTTCCTCTCTGTCATTACAGCTGAGCTGTTGTCATGCAGTTGCTGCAGGAAAGGGGATAGTGGGACGCTGCACTCAGAGCGAAGCTACGGTTCTTGCTTCTTTGAAAGGATCTGAACAATCTCTCAAGATTTATGTTCAGTTCTTGAGGAGAAGCCAGAAATTACAGGCAAGATAAATTTGCAGTGCTGTGTAGAGCATTCACCATCTGAGCGTTGCAAAGCAATTTATGTACAAACATCGAGGTAATTAAGCTTCAATGTGAACATTCTCTCCCTTTTTAATTAGCTCCATGTGAGTAATTTGTTGATACTTGCACAGTCAATTTAATTACATTAACAAGTCGGAGTTGCTTGCTGTTTTGACACTGCAGGGCAGTCCTTGGGGAACTTTCTCCCAGTGGCAAAGTATGTATATACACGCAGACCTACTGTCAGAGAAAAGGTCTGTCATTTTTGGTAGCTCTGGTGACTGAATGGTGACAAGGCTGGTCAACATTGTACTAGGTAGACTCAGCCTCTGTGTTGTCCATTGTGGGGTGCAGTAGCCAGAACTGCACAAAGCACTCCAAGCGAGGGCATAGCATTGTGTAGTGGTTAAGGTGTTGGGCTGGAACTGGCTAGGCCCGGGTTCAAATTCCCACTCAGTCATGAAGTTCATAGGTGACTTGGGGGTAGTCTTAGACCAACCCACCTTACATGCTTGTCAGGCTAAGAGAAGAACCACGTATGCTGCTTTCAGCTTTTGGTAGAAAAGAGGGGATGCAAATTTAATGAATAACACTAAAAGAAGGCTGATGGACTGACACGGTGTAACAGGGCAGCTTCATAGGCTCATACGACTGCAGGCAGTAGTTTGTGGGGAAGTGGAGTGATTAGTTAAAGCCATTTCCATTTCAGTCCCTCTTCTGGATTTCTCCTATAATTGAATAGGTTTGAAAGAGCCACAGCTCGCTATTCAGGAGTTGATGAAAACTATATACAAGTGTCAGCTGATGCCATACAGCGTGTGTTCTTGGACTGATGCCTTGTGCTCATTTTCCCTCTCCTAAGAGTTACAGAAGCATCATGGTTTAATCCAGCTCTGCTTGTCTTGACAAGATCAGGCCTGACAGCAGAAATGTGATCAAATTGCATTAGCCTCTCAATTTTCCTTATTCTTAGGGGGCAAAGAGAATTATAGAGAAATAATGAAGTATAATATATCAAATATTCCTCCTTCTACATTCACATTAGTGCTTCGGATGATGTCCTTATAGAAATAAAACAGCATTCTTTATGGGCTTCAGAGTTCTTGCAATTGTGATTATCAACAGCATTGATTTTTCCATGACACCTTAACCCATGTGAGTCTGTATTGGTGGATAAGGAAATTGCCACTGTCGTTCTACAACTGGGTGTGTGGGGTGTGTGGCCTGACCCACAAGTGCTGGAACAAATTACTCTGTCCTCATTTAATTCCACACCTTCCAACATTTCTCTGATGAAAATAGAGATGCCCCTTCCAAGGAAAAGTGGGACATTTTGGGATCAAATCAGAAACCAGGACGGCTTCTGTAAATCTGGGACTGTCCCTGAAAAATTGGGACACTTGGAGGGTCTGTAATTCATCCCTGAGGACTGAGAGATGCAATGAGAGCCAGTTGCTCAGGGATCTGTGAGGCTTCAATGTCTCTTGGACAAGCGTAAGACTAGTCTCCACCCACTTGCAGTGTAGCTGGTCCAGGCACGTCCTTCATCGTCGCAAACCAGATACCTATAGCAACTCTGCAAGCAGGGCTTCACCACAACAGCACTTTCCATACTCATGGTTCCCAGCATTTGGTACTCAGAGGCAAGGCGGTTCCGGTACTAGAACTATTACTCAATGGGAATGGATAGAAACTATTGAGATTCGAGTACTCTGCTGCTGAACGCTTTTATAGAAATGTGATTTGTCTCTTTCCAGGTTCTCTGTGCATGGTGGAGTTTGCTGTGCTTAGGGGCAAAGTGCATGTTACATGCTAGCATGTTTAACCAAAGCCCACTGCCATTTTTTTTTAAACTTAGGGCTTGGCCACACTTCTGCTTGTCCCATGCACGGGTCCGAGAGGTCTTCCATTTCTCCTTTGCTTTCTAGGTACGTCTCTGAGCGGTTTTGTGTTTGTTCTGCCACTTTCCCAGGGAAAACCCACTGTATACTGCTGAATTGGAACAAGCATCAATCCACAGAAAAACTAATTCATGATTTTTTCCCCGATTCAGCAGTAAACAGTGAGTATTCCCAGCGGGACAAGCACCCCTTAGGTAAAGGTAAAGAGACCCCTGCCCATTTCGTCCAGTCGCAGACGACTCTGGGGTTGCGGCGCTCATATCACTTTATTGGCCGAGGGAGCCGGCGTACAGCTTCTGGGTCATGTGGCCAGCATGACTAAGCCGCTTCTGGCGAACCAGAGCAGCGCACGGAAATGCCATTTACCTTCCCGCTGGAGTGGTAAAGGTAAAGGTAAAGGTACCCCTGCCCGTACGGGCCAGTCTTGACAGACTCTGGGGTTGTGCGCCCATCTCACTTAAGAGGCCAGGGGCCAGCGCTGTCCGGAGACACTTCCGGGTCACGTGGCCAGTGTGACATCGCTGCTCTGGCGAGCCAGAGCTGCACACGGAAACGCCGTTTACCTTCCCGCTGGTAAGCGGTCCCTATTTATCTACTTGCACCCGGAGGTGCTTTCAAACTGCTAGGTTGGCAGGCGCTGGGACCGAGCAGCGGGAGCGCACCCCGCCGCAGGGATTCGAACCGCCGACCTTTCGATCGGCAAGCCCTAGGCGCTGAGGCTTTAACCCACAGCGCCACCTGCGTCCCTGCTGGAGTGGTACCTATTTATCTACTTGCACTTTGACGTGCTTTTGAACTGCTAGGTTGGCAGGAGCTGGAACCAAGGAACGGGAGCTCACCCCGTTGCGGGGATTCAAACTGCCAACCTTCTGATTGGCAAGCCCTAGGCTCTGTGGTTTAACCCACAGCGCCACCCACGTCCCTAAAGCACCCATAACCCCCAGCAATTAATGGGCTCGTTCTTATTGACAAATATGTTTGTTGTGATTGCCCATGAGTCCTGTTGATGCTTACAGTCTCCCTCTGAACAATGTCATGCTGTGCTAAACCAGGTGGAGAAACTTAGGTACGACGTTTAACAGCCTGATTTCTCTTTTGCAGAGACACAAAGCACACATTTAAAAAATGCCAGACGAAGGGAGCAGTCGTCTCTTCAAACGAATATCTCATGCAGGCTCATTTTTCACTATCAAAGTAAGTACCAGGAGCCAGATTAATCCCTTCTGCCTGATCAGAGCTCCAAGGAAGAAAAGTACACTGAAGTGCAGTTTCCTTTCTGCCAGTGGGTGCTTCCAAATGGCAGCTTTGAAGGGGTGTATTGTTCTAATCCTGCAAAAGTTTTTAGAAAGGATAAGCTGAATAAAAAGGGATGCACAATGGAAACCAGCAAAGGGTGAAGGGAAGTCAAGGGATTCTGAGAATCCTAAATATAAAGGTGATTGATATGTTTAAATGGAAATACATTATGTAAAATTTAATTTATTTTTTTTTTTAAAAAAATAATAATAATGTGATTTTCATTAGAACCATAGCATGCCAGGGCAAGGTTAACCAACCCCCTCCTGTAGGATGTCTGCTGGTTATAGTTTTGTGTTTTCAAAAACATTTTTAAATGATGCACACAATTTCAAACAGCACATTTAACTTCACGACTGGTTTGGTGACCAGTCCCCAGAATTGCAGGCTTGAAAGGATTTCAGGAGGCAGGACTGGAAAGGATTCCTGCTGGGGCCCCTGGAAAGCTGCTTTCAGTCAGAGAAAGCAATATTGGGTTTAGTCGGCCTTCCCCAAGCAGGTACCCTCCAGAGGTTTTGCACTACATCTGTCAACCCCAACCGGCACATCTGCATGGTGCTATGACTGATAAAAGCACAGCCAGGCTGGCTGGGGGTGGTGGGAGTTGTAAGTACAGAACAACTGGAGGGTACCAGCTTGGGGGAAGACTAGGCAAAACATCAGTCTGGTGCAGCATGAGGCAGCTTCACATGACATGTTTTAAGTTTCTTCTCAAACTTCCAGAAGAGCTCAAAATGAGAATAAGCAGCTCATGCTGTGGCCTTTTTGTGCCTGAGCTCTCAGAGCACATCTGTTACCTGCTGGCTCACTTGACCTTCAATGCCTCTCTTGCACTTGAATCCAGAACTTGCTTCTAGGCACTTCAAAGCCATCTGCCCACCTGACCCTTTCCTGTGTCAGAGAGGACGCTTGGCTGTTCCGGCAAGCTGGCTGCAACCCCAGGAACTCTTATCTTTGCTTTTGTGAGCAAAAACATTCCAAGCAGGTTGGAAGCTGCTGCTTCCAAGATAGTGGACTTTTAAAAATAGATGTTCGTTGCATGTGTAAAAATGTAAAACACCCCGGGGTTGGCTCCCCGCTTCCCCTTTTCTTTAAACTGGGGTGTGGGGGAGAACTGTGGAGAAAATGTTATTCAGTTTGCAGTGATTATAATTAGTTTCCAATTGGTATTCAAAACTTTCCACATTTTGCACCATGTGCAGCGAGTGAGCAATGAGCGCACTGAGATAAGGAATGGGTTAAACATGGCCACCATTTTCTTTTTAAACAATTTTTATTGGTTTTTAATCAAATACAATAACCATTAAACACTTATCCAGCAGTATAGCTAATGGTGTTTGTTTTATCCATTGTCCCTAAACATACACTTGCACATTCAACATTCAAACATATTACTTAACATCACCTCTCCGCTGAGAATATCCAGCGTTTGGTATAAGAAGGTCTTGATTTTGGTCATTAATATAGTTAAAGAAAGGGGTCCACATTTCTTGGAAGGTGTCTCTATTTGTTTTGCCCTTAATTGCCCTCCTTGTGTCTGGGATACAGACATTGCTGTATCCCAGATATTGTTTCCCTATATGTTCAGGGATATTTCAGTCTGGCACCATTTTCATTTATTATAATGATAGTAGAGGTGTGTATGGCATAGGGCAAGGATCCTACTCTCGGGCAGTGCCACTGCTGGTTGCTATCTCACATCCCACCCTTCTGACTCAGTCACCATCAGGGAATTGCCAGACACCTGGGCCCACCACAGAGTAGACCATTCTGGTGGGACCCTCCCCATGCTGAAGATGAGGCCTTTGTGCAGCCCCACTCAAGTCACTGAGGCATCTAATCATAAGCCTGCATTTTTATTAAAGCTTATATGTTTAATCAGGGCTTGTATTTTAAAAATGAGTTCAAATTCATAAATGTTTCATGCCAGGCAGAAGAGCAGCTGCCTAGAAGAACCTTGGCAATGTTTTTCTCCTAGACAAGGGGCCCCCTGATTTATAGCAGAAAACAATTCTCAAAGTCGTAAAAAGGGAATTACAGGCTGAGAGCCAAGGTTACACTGACCCTACAAATTAAGAGTGGATAAATAGTAAAATGAGCCATATCTTCTTCCTAAGGTTAAGAAGGTCAAGAGCAGTGAAAAAGCAACTGGTCTGGCTGGCAGAAACAGAGCATTTTTGGGAAGTCTTTTCTAAAGCTGTTTCTTTCTTAAACTAAGATCCTTTTAAGATTTCTTTTCCTTTTAAAAGGTTATTTATGTATTAAATATATTAGCTTAAATATAATTATGCAAAGGATTTAAGAAATGCTAGATTCTTATTTCATATAGTTGTAAGAGTTGTAACTATCCTGAAATTAAGTCAGCCACCAGCCCAACCTCCTGTCAGACAGGAGACGCCATCAAGCACTCCTGATATATGGTTGTCAGGCCTTTTGTTTAGAAACCTTCAGATGAAGGAGATCTCTCAATGTTGATGTGAACTCAAAATCCTTGACATATGTTTAAGATAAAAATTCAAGATTAATCATCTGTTTTGGAAGGCAATAGGGCAAGGAGGGCAAGAGGTGAGCTGGTAATTAAGATTCCTTGTTGAGACACATGTAAGATATATTACTACTTATTTGTCATTTATAGATAGAAGAATATATAGCTTTTTGATTTCCATAAAAGGCAAGAGGAAATGGGTGTATCTTTTGTGATTGGTTCTAGCAAACAGCCAATAGGAATTTCAACCAGGCTGATTGGACAGAGGCAGCCACAGGAGGAGCAAGGGGGCTGGATTAAGGAAATATAAGTGCTGGCCAGAATGGCAAGAGGCCAGGCCAGAGCTTGGTAACCATATACCACTGTGCCTCATATTTATTTGTCTGACAAATAAATTACTATTTTAATTTCTCTATTGCTGCGTTGAATATTTCATTCCAGCTAAGCGTTAACCACAAGCAGGGTGCTACATCACCATATGGGGGTTCCCCCAGTCGATTATGGTTCCTTGTTAATGACACACACACATCCTGCCATTATTTCAAGTTGCAACAAAACAAATCTAATGATAATGGCACTTAATTGAGTGTTCGATAACCTGGCTGTTTTTAAGTCTTCCAGATTAGTGGCTCGCAACACATGCCCACAAGATAAGTGGCATGAAATTAAAACACCTCTGATCATTTTTTTTTAAAGCCATGCACACAGGTTTTAAAGTGTGTCAAATCATCTTCTAACTTTAAGAGGGTATCTAAAGTGATGTTTGTAGGGAGCCACCCTTAATTGTTGAGACTTGGTGTGTGACAGCAGAAAAGCACCGCCATTTTGAAAGGCAGCGTCAATATGTAACATTAGTGTGACTATCACACATGCAGGTTCCCATCTTGTATTTATTGCTCACAAGCAGTCTGTTTTTTGTGCATTTGCACACACAGTTAGTGGCAAAAAACAAAGACCGTACTCATTCCTTGAGCTCCCAATCCCTCTATTTTGCCTCAGACTAAGAGCCATATTAGTCATAGAATTGTAGAGTTGGAATAGACTGCAAGGGTCAACTAGCCCAACCCACATGCAGTGCCGAAATAAAATTACTCTTTGGTCAGAGAACCCAAACAGAGATTTTAAATCACAAAACATGCAGCAAAATAAAGTGTGGAAATGTAGGATGGAAGACCTTTAAAATATGCCCTTGTGAGTTCCAAAACTTCCCTTTTCCCTGAGCACAGAAAAAGGCCACACCTTTGGTAAGTTAAAAATGGTTTACTTACAAACCCTCCGAAGGTCATATTCTTGTGCTTTTCCATACAGCATTCATAAAAAGTTGCACAGGCAGTAAAACTTGGCATATTTCCAAAGTGGTGAAAGTTCCTAAATTATTGGCACAGGAACTCAAGACTGGCTTGTAAGAGCCATGCAGTCTGAGCTGCAGCAACTAGCTGAGACCTCCTCACACATTGAGCTTCTCTGGAACAAAAGCTTGATTAATCATTTCATCCCAAAGTGAGGGGAGTGGATATAGCTAAGCCAGGCAGGACAGTGTACAGTATTAACTCCTTTGTGCATTAATTAGACCTAAGCATGTTGGTTATTTGAGACTGGTTATCCCACAGTTTTAACTCTGCACAGATACATCACAAAACATGATAGTTAGAACTGGGGTTTGGGACCACAGGTATTTGTGACAGGGAAGGGAAAGGAAGCAGAGACTTGGCAGGTGGGTTGGAGAGCAGCTGCTGTGTGCCCTGCACAGAGTACCTAGTAAGGAGCGAGATAGGACTCGTTACTCCCAGTGCGGCAGAACAGCCTCAGGTTTCTCAGGTTCCATTTTGATTTTTGTTCATTCTTTTTCTCTCCTTCTGCAGTTCTTCGTTTTTTGCCAGGGGTTTCTGCAGTTCTCTCAGCTGATGACGTCTAGCCTTGTGAAAAGTTCCATTTCCACAATCGAGAAGCGCTTTGGACTGTCCAGCCAGATGGCCGGCACCGTGGTCTCCTTCAACGAGGTACCGCCTTTGCTGCTGCTGCTTCCATCTTTCCTCCCCTGCTTTTATCTTTCATAAGGATGTGGCTTCCCCAACGTCCTAAGAGGCCTCTCAACCTTTCATCTCACTACCCAGGTGGGAAACACGCTGCTGATCATCTTTGTGAGTTACATGGGCTGCAGAGTCCACAGGCCCCGCTTCATTGGCTATGGGGCTGTCCTTGTCTCCATTGCTGGTCTGGTCATGTCACTTCCTCACTTTATCTCGGGACCCTACGAATATGATCGCTCCGTTACCGGTAAGGACTTCCTATGTATGATCTCCTTGGGGACCTTTTCACCACAAAGGTTTGCAGTTGGAATTGGGGAAACTGTTGATTCATAGAATCATAGAAACGTAGAGTTGGAAACGACTCCAAGGGTCATCTAGCCCAAGCCCCTGCAATGCAGGAATCTCAACTAAAGCATCCATGACAGGTGGCCATCCAACCTCTGCTTAAAATCACCACCTCCTGAGGGAGAGCATTCCCTTGCCGAAAAACTCTTACTGTCAGATAGTTGAGGTAGGTAGCCATGCTGGTCTGACACAGTAGAAATAAATTAAAAAATTGTCCAGTAGCACCTTAGAGACCCACTGAGTTTGTTCTGGGTATAAGCTTTTGTGTGCGCACACTCAAAAGCTTATACCCAGAACAAACTTAGTGGGTCTCTAAGGTGCTACTGGACCATTTTTTATTTTGTCACATAGTTCTTCCTGATGTTTTGTTGGAATCTCCTTTCTTGTAACTTGAAGCCATTGGTTCGAGTCCTATTCTTCAGAGCAGGAGAAAACAAGCTTGTTCCATCATCCGTGAGACAGCCCTTGAGATATTTGAAGATGGCTAACATATCTCCTCACAGTCTCTACCCAAATCTCCTTGAGTAGCTTTTCAGTATGGAGGTTCACATTTGGAATTGAGGGGGGAAACTACTTTCATTTTGCATTAGAAAACCACAGATGATCAAGCCAAGAGTTGGACACTGACACACACCCAATTCCATTTTTATTTTATTTTATTTAGTTTTTCAATTATGTTTTATTATACTTACAGCTGTACAACATAAACTTAAATTCATTGTTACCAATAAACTAATACATTTAAAAACACACAAAAAACATTTTGGCAATAAATTCTCTTCCAAAGCCATACAGGAAGCTACGCTAGACTCTATTTCCAATTTCAGCTAGTCTGATGGGGTGGGGGCAATAATGAGGCTCTCAGTGCACATTCCATTAAACGAATAGCATGAGACAGTGATGAGAGTGGGTTTTCCCTTCTCTCCCGGTCCATGATTCATAAGAACATGGGAAGAATCTGCTGGATCAGGCCAGTGGCCCCTCAAGTCCGGCATCCTGTTCTCACAGTGGCCACCCAGATGCCCACTGTGGGAAACCTGCAACAGGATTCGAACACAAAAGCCCTCTCCCCTCCTATCGTTTCCAAGCAACTGGTGGAGGCAGTGCACAGCCATAAGGGCTAGTAGTCATCGATAGCTCCCTCCTCCATGAATCTGTCTAACCCTCTTTTCAAGTCATCCAAGTTGGTGGCCATCACTGCCTCCACCAAACCTTCAACAAGCCTGCTGTACCAGAACTGGATGTGGAGACTGCAGCTGAATGAGACACAGCTCTAGGCAGAATTTTGGTGCCGGCACAAGGTGTCACTGTATTTGAGACCCAAAAGTCCACCACTGCAGAGCCTTCAGGGCCAGTCTCAAAGACTTGGCAGTTTCTGAAGTACCGTATTTTTTGCTCTGTAAGACTCACTTTTCCCCTCCTAAAAAGTAAGGGGAAATGTGTGTGCGTCTTATGGAGCGAATGCAGGCTGCGCAGCTGTCCCAAAAGCCAGAACAGCAAGAGGGATCGCTGCTTTCACTGCACAGCTATCCCTCTTGCTGTTCTGGCTTCTGGCTTTTCCTCCTCCAAAAACTAGGTGCGTCTTGTGGTCTGGTGCGTCTTATAGAGCGAAAAATACGGTAACCTGGTCATAAGCCAACTATCAGAGTGCTCCTCCTTGCACGACTGTGTGCTGCTGTAGCATCCTTCCATATAGAGGCTGGGTAGGGATGGGTAAGAGAAGATGGCAAGAGAACAGAAACCAGCTTTGTGTTGTTGTTGTTGTTGTTGCTGCTGCTGCTGCTCAATAGCTCTGTTTGCTGTGCCCAGTTCCAAAGTGAGTTTCACTCAGCAGTAAAACAATAGATGGGTGTGGCAGCTTGATGGTATCTCCTTTTGCCTCTACAGGTTCTGAAAGTACCACTTCAGACATCTGCCTCCCCAACCGGAACGAGACAGAAGTATGCACTAAATCCGAAAAGAAAGAAACCCAAGTGGTAGTGATGCTGCTCTTACTTGGGCAGACCCTGCTGGGGATTGGCGGGGTCCCCATCCAGCCCTTTGGCATCTCATACATTGATGATTTTGCCAGTAAGAGCAACTCCCCTCTCTATATAGGTAAGATGCTAGAAAGAAAGGCTAGCTGCCCAGGCTAGTGCCTTATACCATATAGGCATCTTGTCTTGAGTTGTGACCTGCAACGCACCTGAGAATGGATGAAGGAGGGCCCTGAGCCAAGGAAAGAAGAGATAAAGCAGTGGTTCCCAAACAGATTGTCTGGATGGACCACAAACAAGAGGCTTATCCACTAATCCTCTTGTCCTGCTGTTTTTCCCTGGGGAAAACCGCTTTTCAGCACTCAGTCAGAGCAAATGGCAATTTGAGTTTTCCCCAGATGGATGTTTGCTCCAGTTGAGCTATAAAGAGCTGGTTTTCCCTGCGAACGGAGTGGATCAAGGGGGAAACTGAAAGCACGGGACAACTGGAAGTGTGGAGGAACCCAAAGGCCAAACTAGATGTGTTAATGTTAATGTTAATGATGTTAATGTTAATAGCTGGGAGGAGGGATTTTCATCAGGCCTGCAGTGAGTAAGGAGTTAAACTTTTTCTTCTCTTTCGCAGTCCCAACAAAAATTGCTCCCCTGTCGCAGCCCCCGCAAAATGATTTACAAAACCAGCAGTCAAAGCATAAAATAAATTTAATCATAAAATAAAACAGCTGGCAGGAAATGAACCTTGTAGTGGGAGCTACAGTTGAACATGAGGCTGCAAGAGGCCTGTCAGGAGGCTGGCTTTTGGGGTGAAATGGACCCTTATCCTCAGGCAATGGTGGTATGTGTGTGTGGCTTTTTCTAGGTGATCTCCTTTCCTTGAGTAGATGCTGACTGTTTTTGTGATTTTTTTCGTTTTACCACCAGGCCTTTACTTAGCAGGAAGCTTCCCACCACCTCCACCACCATACTAAATTTATCTTTTTAGTCAGCCAGGGCAGGAATTTGCCACCATTTGGTTGGGTGGGGGTACAGCAGCCTCTGCCTGGAAAATTTAAAACATGGCATGGACTTGCCACTGACCTGGATATGCATCTGCACATACACTGAACCATTCACAAGACTGGGATGATGCATACATACCCAAACCGAATCTCAACTAGGGTTGGAAATCCCCTGGAAAAGAGTGAGTTGTGTGAATCCACCTCATTATTCCAGCCCCACTTAGAGGACAAACAGTTTATAGATTTTACCACAATCAGGGCGGTATATACAGTAAATGTTAAATAAACTCGTTGGGACAAATTTTGAAAGATGCTTAGTGGGCTTGCTACTTGAGCAGAAGTTCTGTTTCCTTTTTTACAGGAATCCTCTTTGCTGCAACTACAGTGGGTCCTGCATTAGCATTCATCGTGGGGGCAGCTACGTTGCGCTATTTTGTTGACATCGATAAAATTCCCGCAGGTGAGTTAACAAATGTTCTGTGTGAGCATCTTTGTGAGTGAGTAAATCTCGCAGACACAGAGGGAAGGAAGTGTGGGCCAGAATTTGTGCTTCTGCTCTGATGTCTATCACTATGTCTGGTAATTGTGTTCTTCTTTGGCGATCACTCGTAGCCGAGTAAGATTGTCTTCCATAAACACGGTTTTAACAATGAGTCCGTAAGTGAAGGTGTACTTAGCTGAAGTCAGCACTACTGACCTTCCTGTGTCTCAGAGTGGAGGTTTATGATTTCAGTCCTAAGCCACCAGGGTTCAGATTTCATAGAAACAAATGTACACAAAGACGGGCGAGCAAATGGAATCTGCTAGTGTAGGAGATGGGTTTAAAAGAACCAGGACTCACTGAGCAAATGACGTCTTCACGGGAAGCCACTACAAGATGTGCGGGATTATAGGATGTCAAACACAGTTTAAAATGAAGATATTTGCGCCCTGACCCCATAGACATGCATAGCACATTTCACCAGGGATTTGATTCCCTCTAAAAGGGAAAAAAATATTGAACTGATACTCATAATTATAAAGGATATTATTTTTATTCACCAAACAAACAAAAGAAACTAAAACTTAGCTAAGCACTGCTTTTTAAATTAACAACTAAACTTTCCCTGAAAAATACCAACTTTAAAATTAGACAACAAAATATTATTTTGCTGTAGTGATATCAGGTGTTGCTGTAGTGATACAGTCAGTTTTCATGTTCTTTATCTTTAAACAGATAATGATCTAACCCAAATTGACCAAAACAGAATAAATTTTCTTCATCTTCCTGTTCTAGAGAATGAGATGTCACTTACCAGGTGTAAGCAAAATGTGGTGAGTGGTGAGATGGAGACAGAGCCATGCAACAGAGAGAGATGCAGGCAGAAGAAAAAGACCAGAATGGATCTGCAGCTTCCACCTGTGCCACTTCCAGATACAGACACAGGCAGACGCCACAGATCTATTTCAGCCTTTTTATGCCTTAGAAGGTGATGTAAAAGCAAATCTGGATGAGCCCGAGTCTATGTTCCTGGCAAAAGGGGTAGGCAGCTGTTGAGGCCTCTGAGAGTTGTGCTATCAGCCACCAAAGCACCAGCGTATCTTTGAGCTCTTCCATGTGCTTTGTGTTTCAGCGGACATTCACATTAATAACAAAGATCCACGATGGGTTGGAGCCTGGTGGCTCGGTTTCATAATTTCCGCCAGCGTGGTCGCCATTGCTTCAATACCTTATTTCTTCTTTCCAAAAGAGCTGCCCAGAGAGGTAAGGACACGCTTGAGAATAGCTATTCTCAAGGCACGATCTCTTTCCTCTTGAAATGGAAAGTAAGGCAATTCAAAACACTGGCGCATGAGCCACTTCGGCTTAGTGGGTAGGGTGCTAGGCTTGGACCAGAGACATCTGAATCCAGATTTGTGCCCTCCTGGTGCTCCAGGGCCTGTCTCAGTCTAACCTTTTTAACCCACAGGGTTGTGGACATTTTTCTTGCATTCCAAAATCTTAATAATTTCCATTACTTTCCATTTAGATATAATAATTCCTTATATAAGAGCTACAATCTTGTGATTTCATTCATGTTGGTATATTAGGTAATTTATGAAGTTCCAAGTGAGGAACTCTAACTGTAATCCTTATTCTTTATTGCGTGTGACATTTTCCTCCCCCCACCCCATGATGTTTTCCTGTCCATATGGTGTTATATCCTTCATTATTACAACTGTTTATGGTTCCCGTCATGTCTCAGGAGAAGCGGTTATCTCAGTTTCCAAAAGTCATTGCATCACTTCGTCAAGCCATCTTCACCATTTTTCCAGCCTAGGAAGAATAGTCTGAATTCAGACTGCAAATAGTTAATCCAAAAGCTTCTATTCCCGCAGCTGGTAGACTCCTTTCTTCCCTGCTGCTGATTTATGACCAATTGTCCTTATCTCAAACACATTCCTTTGTGGATAAAGGAGGTTAGAGAGGACTTTGCTCCATATTTTCGAAGCATAGTGTTTTTCCCCTCCCTTCCCTCTCAATTCCTTTCTCTCACGCATGTGCAGTTCCAGTTTTGTTAAATTCCATATTTATATTCCAATTTCTTCCTTCCACACTTGTACAGATTTTTTTTTTTTAAAAAAACCCTGCATTCAGGGGAGGGTTGCCATATCATAAATGTAGAGAAAAACTTTGATATAAGCAAAGCGTGAGCTCCTCTCCCCGCATTGTCTCTTTCACCGAATGAAATCCCCTCTCAATCTAAACCTTTTAAATCCTTGTAGCTGGGTTCATTTTCACAGTTTTTTATCTCACCATCTCTAGAAGGCGCCTGTAGTTTATTCCAATTAAGCAAACCCAATTAGCAGGATAACCTGTGCTTCCAGGAAATGGATCAGGGGGGGGGGCGTCGCAGCAGCCAGAGTACTCCATGCACTCAGTGCCTTTGCCTGCCCTCGCATTCCATGAGGAAGAGAGTGCCAGACCACCAGGCAAACTGTGGGTGAGAGCAAGGTCCCTATTCCAATCAAAGAGGAATGCAGAAAATGCAATTCCCCCATCATTTTCTGATTATCTCCGTCTGTCTCGCTCCATGGTGTCCATCCCCTGGCACACAGGAAACAGGAAGCCATTCATGAGTAGGTGCACTGTCAAACTTCAAGTCATGAAAGTGGAAGCGGGTGCGAGTCTCATGACAAAGTGTGCTGACCATGTGGCAGAAGGATGGCTGAGCTTCTATCTTTGTGTCCTGTGTGAGAGACGAGGAAGGCCCAAACCTTTTTGCTGCTTAAAGTGAAGGTGAAAATGGTGCCTCCACAAACGACGTACAGAAGACCAGTCATTGAATGTTACTTCATCACTGGCAAATAGACAGTGTCCTCCTCTACACTTGAGGGCAGCGGACTAGCTTAGGGAGCACAGAGCAGGCACTCCCTGGCCTTCAGAATCTGCCACCTGAGGTGGCCACCCCACTTTGGCTAATGGTAGGGACGTGGGTGGTGTTGATCCAGAGTCATTCTTAGAGAAGGTGAAGATGGGCTGTGAAGGGTGGCGGTAGGAGAAGTCTCATTTGTTTGCTAAGTTGCTTCCCCCTTGATTATGAGCAGTTTCTCCAAAAGATCAGATCAAGCAAACACAATCTTCTGCTGAGGCAGAAATGCTTGCTTTTGTGAGCTCTGTGGAGTGATCACTGGCAAACAGTTTGCTGCAAGAAGTGTGGAGGAGAAGCAGCGTTTTGAAATGAATTGCTCTTTTTCCAGTGAGACATAAAGCCGAGACCCTGGATGCTCCTGATTGTTAACAATCCCTTGGCATGCGCTGTAAGAGCAGCAGTGATAAGTTTTGATGTCCTGGCCACTTCCCAAGCTGGGTAATTGCTTTTTTCCTGCCTCCGCTCCACCTGCTTTTCTCAGTGGAAGCCTCAGCCCAAGTGGCCTGCAAAGTTTCATCACGATGCAAGAAGCCCCAAGAGAATGTGACGGTCATGGTTTCCTCCTCTTGAGGAGGGGTCAAACTGAAGCTGAGGCAGTGGTAGGGGGAGACAGATGCTTAACCCTTCCCTGCCCCTCTGGTTTTCTGATGCAACTGCTTTCCCCAACTGCATTCCAGACATGTGTACCCTCACAAGCCTTTGTAGGGTAAGGTTACCAGATTTCCCCCCAAAGAATCCAGGGACACTTTTTTAAAAAAGAGAGAAAGAAAGGGGGGGGGTTATTAAAAAAAAAGTTTTTTTTAAAAAAGAAGAAGAAGTAATCTCTTCTGTGGTCTCCTCTGTCGTGCAGCCTTCCTCTGTGCCCCAGCCTGCTCTCTTGGGGCGCTAGCCACCCTGGAGTAGGCTCAGGTCAGGCCTGGGCTTGGCCACGTCTCCTTGCCCTCCCAGTGCTCTCCTACCTCTGCTCCTTAGCGGCGGCAGCAGCAGTGCGGCAAGGTCGGGGCTCCCCTCTTTTTTCTCCTTCCTCTTTCTCTCTCTTCCTTCTCCTTCCCCTCTCCTCCTTCTCCCTGCATTGGCTCCAGGGTTTCCCTGGCCCCGGAGTGCCACTTGGCTGTCGGCCGGGTGGCCGGGCATTTTCACACCCGGCTTGATTTGGGTCATGGGGGGGGGGTTGAGTGGTTCCCCCTCGGCCGTGGCAGCGGCAGTCTCAGCAGCCAGGAGCCAGCCTGGTAGCACAGTTGGCTCTGGCTGGCTTCAGGAGCTGCTCGCTGCCGTGGCATCTGCCATTTTGCCTCACTGGAAGTCCCCATGTGATGTGTCTTGTGCCATTGAACCAATCACGCAACATTCATTCCCTACTAATAAATCTACAACACTTAGAATATAAATCCAGGGACGTTAAATGAAATCCAGGGACATTCCGGGGACAGATTTTGGCTAGGGACAGATTTGTAAATCCGGGGACTGTCCCTGGGCGACAGGGATGTCTGGTAACCATATTGTAGAGGTTGGGGTAAGCAGCAGTAGAGGAAAGAAGTGATTTCAGGAGTGGGGGGTTAAGCATTCCGACCTGCTGCTTCTCCAAGTCTCTTCCTCCTGACGCTGCTTCCCAGAACAAGCCATCGTCAGGGTTTATACATATACACACACTTCTGTGTAATGAGTGTTTTAGCTTTCATAGTAAACCAACTGTACTTGTACCAGCCAGATTCAGCATTCAGCTACTAAGTACCATGAAGCTGAGAGCCAGGCCAGCTAAATGTCACTTCACCAGAAAGACAATGCAGGCATTAACCTCTCCATGGAAGGATATTTAAATGGATCTTTTCTGCCTTTAAGTGGAGTGCTGACTTTGCTGCATCCATTTGATTTTATGCCATGCTATTTGCACAGAGTCAAATTGATTTGCCCCTAGGGAATCTCGGGGACAGGGCCGTCCACTGTAACAAAGTCCACAGAGGAGATCCAATAGCCTTAACAAAGAGAAGGACAAAAACTCTCTTCTAGCCTTTTTCTTGGCAAAATAGCGGATTTGAGGAGAACAAGATTACAAAAGCAGCAGAGTGATAAAAGGATGTATTATGTTAGTGACCTCACTGAGTCTTCGGATTTCAATCTCCCTTTCTTGGGCCAGGTTATTAAGCAGGTGGTTATGGACCAGGTGGAGGAAACTGATTTTCTAGATCCATTTCAATTGGGGTTTAGGCCCAGTTTTAGCACAGAAACTGCTTTGGTCATTCTATATGATGACCACTGTTGGGAGGGAGACATGGGAAATGTGTCCCTGTTAATTCTCCTTAACCTCTCAGCAACTTTTGATACCACCAACCATGATATCCTTCTGGAGTAGCTGTCTTGAGTTGGGGTGGCGGCGGCACTGCTTTGTGGTTCCAGTCCTGCTTGGATGCCTGCTTCCAGAGGGTGATGCTTGGGGAGTGCTCTTCAGCTCCACAGAGCCTTCAGTGTTGAGTTCTTCAGGCCTCAATTTTATCCCCTAGGAGGTTTAACATCTACATGAAACCACTAGGTGGGGTCATCCAGAGCTTTGGAGTACGTTGTCAGCAATGTGCTGGTGACACAACAGCATTACCTCTCCTTTACATCTGCAAGTGGGGCAGTGGAAGTGCTGGACTTTTGTCTTGCCTTGCCTCTGTAATGGACTGGATGAAACCCAACAAACTGAAGCTCAGTCCTAAGGGGGCAGTTCCTTAGACTGGGTGATTGGGAGGTTACCTGTTCTTGATGGGGTTACCCTTCCTCTGAAGCAGATTTGTAGCTTGGGGGTGGGTACTCCTGGATCCCAAGGCAAATACAACGGTGGGTGGGATTGCTGACTTTTTTTCCTGGATGCCCCCCCCCCTTTAAATATATCTTTTTTTGGTCAAATGCGTAAAGCTGAAATTGTACAGGTTAAATGGATGGAAGCTGTGGGTTGACTCTGTGCATGTGTGTGTGTGTTATACCCCTGCTGAAAATGTCTATGGAAATCTGTGGGTGGGTTTGGATCAGACTGAAGCAGAATGCAGTTAGCTAATCCAGTGGAAAATGATTTGAATCAGCCAGCTACTAAACTTATCAGATTAGTAGCTGGCTGATATAATAGTAGCTGGCCTATAATGGAAACCGATAAAATACTAAGTGTGCAGTGGGGTTGCATCACTCTGCGGAAACAGTGGGTTGCGGTCGTGTGGCAAAGGAGGCGTAGCAAAAAGGGAAACAGCAGTAGGATGCAATTCTGACTGAAGCGGGGGGGGGGGATAAAAAGTGAGGTTGAGTTCATCTGAGTTTGGGAGTGAGATTGACAAAGTGGACTATGGAGAGACCAAAGCCCAGCTTTAAGGACTCCTGGTCTTTTGTGCAGGATTCTCGCTTTGGTGGACTGATCCAGAGGTTTCCCAGGAATATTACTTTTTCTTTATTTATTGCATTTACTGGTATATTACACCCCCCCCCCCCATTTTCTCCAAGGAGCTCGCTGAGAGGCAGTACCTGGCCCAAGGCCACCTGTGAGCTTTATGGCCAAGCAGGGATTTGAAAGCTGCTCTTCCAGGTTCTAGTCTGATGCTCGGACCACACTGACTCATAGCCTTGTGTTTATGTCTAATGCAATGTCACTTGCCCATTTCTAGGAAGAGTCGCCCCAGAACAGCCCTTCAGAAACTCAAAACAACGACTTCCTACCCGAAAGAAGTAAAGAAAAAGAACTGAAAGACTACACTCTGAAACAGTTCATCGGAAGTAAGTTTGTGTTTATTTGCCCATCTAGAAGCCCTGCTCGTCTCTGCATACCCAAGTTATGAAGCCTACACATGTCTTGGTTCACACATTACACAGGCACCCATGTTTCCCCATGTAGGCATGAATCTTTGGGCTATTTGCTCCAGAGTTTGTTGCACCCCACACAGGTTGCTGCACTCACTTAATTACTTGAGAGAATTTGCAAAAACAAATAAATCCCAAGTAATATGGCTTTGCATCTTGAAGGACCGAATGCAGTTTTGGAGCAGAACAAGATTATACACAGGCTACCCTAACCCACACAACCTGAACTAACCTGAACCAAGAACTTGTACTTAAACTGTGTACACATCACCTGCTTAAAATGCAGCTAGATTGTATAACAGTTTGGATCCAAGTGAGTTTAATGTGATATTTCATAAAGAAAAGACAAGGATGGGTATCGATTGTGGCTAACGTCTTGTGTGGAAGCAAACTGGATGCAGTTTGCAGCACTAACATATTACTACTAGAGAGAGAGGTAGACAGAGATGGAGAGTCTGTTTGTTGCTGTATAAGTTACACAGAACGTGTTAGTGATGTGGCAAGGTTAAATGGGGGCATAGACAGACCAGGGGAAGGCTCAAATGCAATTAACCTGGGTTTGGACTACGTGAGGACAGAGAGATAGTGAGATCTAGGAAATGAAGATAATGGAGAGAAAAAAGAAATGGCAGGAATTAACTGTTCCAGAGAATGGAGAGAAAAGGGGTAGGTTTCCTACAGTCCCAAGTAAGCAGCCTTAGAACCCTTCCAAGGTGAATCAAAAATCCAAAACTTCATGCTCAATTACCTGGTTTCTGTTTGTTTAATTTGTTTTGTGACAGCAGGGAGCGGTGCTCCCCACAGATCTTCATTGCCCATTATGGACTGGTATAATACCCAAACACTTTTGGCCTTCTGCTTAAAAATGAATAAATTTCTTCCTTTGGACTTCTAGGTTGCTGTTTCTATACCTTACCTGTTATTGTGTCTTCTGGTTGCTTCATTTATTTGTCTGTTTGTTTGTTCTTGCACATCAACAATCAATACTGAGACTAAGTTCACTGTTGTGTTGTTTTGTTATGTATGTTGTGTTTGTTATTATGTATTTCTTATTTGTCCAAGAAAATTTCAATGGAAATCCATTTCTATTTGTATAAAAGATAGGTTTTCCAGAGAGCACACTAATGTTCCTTTAAGTTTCATGATTAAACTGCTATAACATAGAGAAGAGGCAGAGAGATGGGGAGAGGCAGTAAGGTGAAGGGAGGACTACGAGAGCTGGGGAGGTCCGCTCGCATGGGCATCCAAGCAGGAGTTATTATTGTTGTTGTTGTTGTTGTTGTTGTTGTTGTTAAACCCCAACCACCTGGCTGGGTTTCCCCAGCATATCTAAAAACATATTAAAAACATCAAACATTAAAAACCTTCTAATACAGGGCTGCCTTCAGATGTCTTCTAAAAGTTGTGTACTTCTTTGTCTCCTTGACATCTGAAGGGAAATCTGTCGGAAATCAAGCCTTTATCAGAAGAAACTGGCAACTCTCCCAGGCACCCGGCATGAATCCCTGTTGACCTCCCTGGCTGCATTCCCCAGCAAGATCCAGGCTAGGTCGCAATAGGCGATCCTTCTCAGCGTGAGAAGAACACACCCCTCTTTCCTGCCCCCCCCCCCGGCAGGGGAAAGAGATAGACAGAAACGTATTTACATGCCTTTATTTCTGTCTTTGCAGCATTACAAAAAACATGACTGCTCTCTTCAAGCTCCAGCAGTCTAGGGAAGACAAACACTTCCTGTACTTCCTGGACAGGAATAAACGGAAGAGCTCATATTACACTCTGAGCTAATTCCGGTGCTTCGTACTGTGAATAGACTGTCCCTCTGATTCCCACGGGCTGTCCCAACATTCCCATCATGTTCACTTTTCAAGCTAGCACTTTGCAGCTGCATTGCATCCATATCGTAACAGGGCACCACTACTGAGAATGCCTGCTTCTCTCTTCTCTGAAAAAAGAGAAGCAGAGGACAGACTTTTGCAGGGTGTCTTGAGCAGGAATGGATGAATGGCAATTTCAGTTCTCAGTTTCTCATTTTTCCAGTCTGAAGTTCAGTTCTAATTTCTGCAGCAACCTGCAGATTTGTGTTTTTTAAAAAATCTATTTGAAAACATTTTAGTGTAGAAAACATTTAGGGCAGATTTCTCTTAATAAACACATTTTTGTCTAGTTACAGGTAGGTAGCCGTGTTCGTCTGCCGTAGTCAAAACAAAATAAAAAAACGGCTACCTACCTGTAACTAGAACTATGGAAGGCACCACACTGAGCCGCATGAAATGGACCAATAACAAACTTAGTTTGTCTCTAAGGTGCTAAGGATTTTTTTTACATTTTTGTCTGTGCTATTGGCTAATATGCACTTTTCTGCAAGCATTTCCCCTTGCTATAATAATGCATCTCCATGTTATTTTTACTAATGTATGCATTTTATGCACATTTCACCCAATATATGCATTATTGTACATATTATTTGGTTGGGTAATTGAATCACAAATTTTTTAAAAAATGTAAATTTCTAAGGATGGCTGTGGTTTGGTTCACATATTGATCTGAGAACTGGGAATTACATAGCTTCTCAATGAAATCATAGTATCATAGAAAGTTGGAAGGGACCCCTAAGGGTCATCTAGTCCAACCCCCTGCAATGCTACAGCACCCATGACAGCTGGCCATCCAACCTCTACTTAAACACCTCCCAGGAAGAAGAGTCCACAACCTCCCGAGGGAGACGATTCCACTCTCACTGTCAGAAGGTTCTTTCTGATGCAAATAGAATTAAATTTCTCCTCCATCCCTATTCTTGAGAGGGGGAGGGGCGGGTCTCCAAGAGAAATGTTGGCTACATTCTGGATCTAGTTACATAAGAATCAGAAAACCTATCCAGGTTACCAAGTTCCCATATGGAAGAAGGTAGAGACATTTCCCGGGAAATGTATATTTAGGCTTGATCCCATCACTAGTGAAGTTGCTTTTTTCAGAATTAATACAGTAACTGGATCTGCAAACAATAGATAGAGTAAATTTTCTAATTAGGCCAGCATGTAGTAGACAATGTGAACGTTCAGACTTACCCTGCTGCTGTGGAAGGAGGTTTGGCTGAAATCACTATGGCTTCCTCCAGTTCCTTCGTAATGGCCCTGAGTCCATTTGCTCAGGGAAAAACAGGTTTGTGGAGAATTCCAACTGAATGGCTCTTCTTGGTAACACCGGGCAGATTTTAACCAGCCACCAGACTACTAATCTGCATCATGATAAAGCGATAAAGGGCCAAAGACGAGCCTATAACTTTCTCCATGTTTGCAGGGGAAATTCCAGACACGCTGTAAAACTGCAGCTTTAAAGCTCTGTCGGGATGCAGCGTACTTAAGATTGATTTAGAGATCTGTTATCAGGCAGAGTAATGGGGAACATTTGCTGTCCGGTCCAATATAGCACTCTCTTTCTCCTCCGGATTAAGCTAAATGCCCTGTTCCTACTTTTAGCCTAGCAAGTTTTATTTCCATCAGATAACAATATGCTTCCAATCTGCCACTGTGCTTCTGGACGGCCAAGAAAATGTTAATCAGCCAGGGAGACAAATTCCAGAGAGAGAGAGAGAGAGAGAGAGAGAGAGAGAGAGGGAGGGAGGGAGGGAGGGAGGGATATCACCGTGCAAAGCATTCTACTGCAATAGAGGAATCCAGCAGTTCCTGAGCTTACCACCCAGAGGGAAGGGGGTGCTTTATCAGCTGAACTGCAAAAGACTCTTGGGCTGAGGAGTTGTTGTTGGTTTTCTGTACAGTGGTACCTTGGTTTACGAACTTAATCCATTCCAGAAGTCCGTTCTTAAACCAAAGTGTTCTTAAACCAAGGTGTACTTTCCCATAGCAGCAGGGGACTCAATTTGCAATGGAACACACTCAATAGGAAGCGGAACATGTTCTGCTTCCAAGGCAAAGTTCACAAACTAAAACACCTACTTCTGGGTTTGCAGCATTCTTAATCCAAGTTGTTCATAAACTAAGCTGTTCTCAAACCAAGGTACCACTGTATCTTCGTTTTAGATCCTGTTATGATTTACGTGGAAATTGTTCAGTTTGGTTATATATTTTTTAATGCTTTGCTTCCTGTTTATGACTACTTTTGTTGAAGTTGTGTGTGTGTGTGTGTATTTCATGTTGTAGGCCGCCTTGAGCATTTGTTTGAGTTGTGGAAAGGCGGCATACAAATAAAATGATATCTGGTGAACTGCCAAGGAACAACACCTTGTACATTGGCAGAAGTCTTTGCGGGGATGTTGTTGAGCGCAAAGTCTGCTCATGTGAGGGGTGGCCTGACTCGTTGGGCCATGCCATCATCCTCTGTGGATCAAGAGTTTCTACTGGCACTACTATTCTGCCATTGGAATTTTTCCATATAAAGGAAAAAGGAGTAGGGAAGGGGGGAGTGTCTCTCTGTGTGGGTGTGGGTGTCTCTCTGTGTGACCTGGGCTTCCACCAGCTAGGTTTCAGAGCCTTCCTGGCCCAACCACCAGGGAAGTCTTTCCTCTGCAAGCCTTGCAGATCCTCCCCCCCCCCGCCCATTTCTTAGTCACCTGACAGCGTAACTTACCACATGTCCTCTGAAATGCAGGTTCCTGAAGGGCACGGTGTCAACTGCCATACAAGCCTCAAACACCTCACTTAGCACTCAGTCGGCTGACCATACTGGCTCCACTGGTCATAGAATCATAGAATTGTTGAGGTGGAAGGGATCCCCAGGGGTCATCTAGCCCAGCCCCTTACAATGCAGGAATCTCAGCTAAAGCATCCATGACAGATGCCCATCCAACTTCTGCTTCAAAACGTCCAAGGAAGGAGAGTCTGTCACCTCCCGAGGGATACCGTTCCACTGCCAAACAGCTCTTGCTGTCAGAAATTTCTTCCTAATATTTAGTCAGAAACTCCTTGTTAGTTAAATCCATTGGTTTTGGCCCTCCCTTCTAGAGCAGCAGAAAACAAGCTTGCTCCATCCTTCATGTGACAGCCCTTAAGATATTTGAAGGTGGCTCTCATATCTCAAGTCTCCTCTTTTCCATGCTAAACAGACCCTTTTAAGTCCTTTTAAGTCCCAGCTAGTTCTTTAGTCTGAGCAACAGATTTTGTTGGACAGGCTAAACTGCCATTCCTTCCTACATATACATTACGTTGCCGCCCTGTGTTGGTTGCCCTAAACTACCATAAACTACCTAAACTACCATACTTGCTGTTGCCGCCGCTTCAAGGCAAAAAAGAGTTAGCCGAGTGGCTCCCAATTTTTTCACACCACCGCCCACTTGGTTCCATAAACCTATACCCAGTTCCCTCTACCCTACCCGATAAAAAACATTATTCAGAAAAATGGTGTGCACAACCCACAAAGAAGATAATAACACAACAAAATCCAGAATTCCAAACAGTAGTTGCAAATTTATTTAAAACCCAATTAAAACTATTTAGTTTAACTAATTCAACAAAAATTGATTAACTTGATCCAGTGACACCAGCTTTTCAAAGTCTGGCACTCATTTATACTTCTGGTTTCCCCTTGCCACTTAGCACCCCTTAGGTATTCCCACTGCCCACCAGGAGCAGAAGCACCCACTTTGAGAACTACCTACTTAGTCTGTGGCAGCCAGAAACAGCAACAGAATAATGCCTATTCTTATTCTTATTATTAATTATAATTTGCTACTCTTTCTTCTCTTGCAGTGTTTCCTGTGGTTTTCATGAGGCTGATGAAGAACCCCATCTTGGTTGTGGTCATCTTAGCTATGGTCAATCTCTCTGGCATGATTGCTGGCATAGCAACCTTCATGGCCAAACTGTTGGAGAGGCAGTTCTCCCTGTCCGCATCTGTTGCCAACATGATCCTAGGTGTGTGCTACTTCCTTGTTTCCAGATCACAAGATCTCAAGGTCATTTAGATCCCATTCCTGTCGCGTTTAGTAAGGGGCAGTGTTATGCCAAATTTTGCCAGCGTTCAGTTTTTTCAGGGCAAAAATCATGAGTGGTATCCAGCTAAGAATTTGCTTTTCAATACCAGGCCTGAGCTTTTGACACAAAAAGAACTCCTGGTTTCCTCCCACCCAGATTTCTTTCAGTGGTTCAATGTGGGCGCAAGAGCCTTTTCACGGTCACTGTTCTTAAACAACTGGGAATCAGAAACCCTTGTCAATCTGTTGCTGGTTGTACGTGGAATGCCTGCTCTAAAATGGCAAATGCATGCCCAATAGAAGTGCAGGAATGTGGGTGCAACTGTGCAGGCCAACCCCCCCCCCCCCATTTACAAGGGGGTTACATCCCGAGGCACCCTGCACACCAGTGAAATCACGGATATTTGAAGCACCGTTAAAGCCTCAGCGCCTAGGACTTGCCGATCGAAAGGTCGGCGGTTCGAATCCCTGCGGCAGGGTGCGCTCCCGCTGCTCGGTCCCAGCGCCTGCCAACCTAGCAGTTCGAAAGCACCTCCGGGTGCAAGTAGATAAATAGGGACCGCTTACCAGCGGGAAGGTAAACGGCGTTTCCGTGTGCGACTCTGGCTCGCCAGAGCAGCGATGTCACGCTGGCCACGTGACCCGGAAGTGTCTCCGGACAGCGCTGGCCCCTGGCCTCTTAAGTGAGATGGGCGCACAACCCCAGAGTCTGTCAAGACTGGCCCGTACGGGCAGGGGTACCTTTACCTTTACCTTTAGGAAAAACTGCAAACACCCACCGCCACCCAGTTCCACCCCTTTTTAAAGAAGCTTCTTTAAAATAAGCAGGCTGTGGGCAGGGAAAGGTTGTTCTGCTGGTGGATCTCTGCATTGTTTATATATCTAACAAAATCCACATACCACTTGATTGCAACAAAACCCCTGCAGTTTAAAGCAGTGTTTCCCAACCTTGGGCCTCCAGCTGTTTTTGGACTACAACTCCCATCATCCCTAGCTAGCAAGACCAGTGGTCAGGGATGATGGGAATTGTAGTTCAAAAACACCTGGAGGCCCAAGGTTGGGAAACACTGGTTTAAAGAAGGAACAGGCAGGGTTATCGTTGCTTTTTAAAAATGTATTTTGTGTTCTGATTTTGTAGTTTTATGTTGCGATCTTCGTGTGAAGGTTGGTATACAAATTTAACAAATCATCACCACCATCCCACAGGAGCTGTCAACATCCCGAGTGGCATGTTCGGAATCGCCCTTGGAGGTGCCATCATAAGGAACTGCCGCCTCTCCCTCACCCAGATCGCCCTGATGAGCGTAATCAGCATGGGTCTCTGTACCATCTGTGACGTGCCGCTCTTCTTCTTGGGCTGCCAGACACAGACGGTGGCGGGACTAGACCTTTCTGGAAGGTATAGAAGCATGCCTGTTTAAAGGAAGATGTGGGGAAGTTATCCAGTTTAAGGCCATAGAAGTGTAGGTTTGAAGAAAAATGAAAGTCTTTAACTGTAGGGATTTTCAGTTGACATGCCTCGATTCCTGGCTCCTTCCTTAAGTCTTCCTTTATTCTTTGGCACTCCCTCCTCTTTGCTCTGCAGGAAACCCATTTTCTGTCTACACCTTGTTTTAGGAAAATCCTTGGGCTCACTTGCATTGCCAAACAAAGACACCAGCTAGGAATATAGGAGCAAAACAGCAGCCTGTAGGACCGATCTTTATTTAGAAGACTGTTGCAGGACTTTCAGCCACCACATGGAAAAAGCAGGAAGAAGCCCCGAACAAAGGATGGCTCCCTTTTTTTATAAGTTTCCCTTTTTACCCACAACACCCTTAGTGAAGCATCATACATACATCATATATACACCACAGCTATTTCATAACCTGGAAGGGGTCTTTTGGCAGAAACCTGAGCATCAGGTTTGCCCCTATCCATACCTTGACCTCCACTTCACACCGATTAAGTACAGTGGTACCTAGGTTCTCAAACTTAATCCATTCTGGAAGTCTGTTCCAAAACCAAAGCTTTCCAAAACCAAGGCAGCTTTCCCATGGAAAGTAATGCAAAATGGATTAATCTGTTCCAGACTTTTAATAACAACCCCTAAAACAGCAATTTAACATGAATTTTACTATCTTACGAGACCATTGATCCATAAAATGAAAGCAATAAACAATGTACTGCAGTCACACAATCAATCAGTGAATCAATCAATAGTTGAACTGGGTTCCACACAATCACAAAAACAAAACAAAAAGAGCGGCAAAAATGAAACTGCAAAATAAATAGCAAAAACAGACAGACCTCAGCATAACTCTCAAAATGGAAGTGTGGTACTCAAATCGGAGCACATTCGGCTTCCCAAAGAAGTTCGCAAACTGGAACACTTACTTCCGGGTTTGCAGTGTTTGGGTTCCAAGTTGTTTTGAGTACCAAGGCGTTTGAGAACCAAGGTACCACTGTAAAACAAAGGTGAGTATGTACATGGCCAAGTTAACCACACCTCCTTTGTCTTGACCAAGATCCTAACCAATTGAGGTTAGGATGGCTACTGTCTGGCACTCAGAGCCAGGATGCCAGCAATTATCTCCCATGCAAGAGGTTGCTGGGTACGTGATCTTGGGCTTCAGGGATTAAGACTGCCCACTTCCCAGACTCCCCCCTTGGTAGCCATTCATTTCCTGAACAGAACAAAGTTGGAATGGCACAAATCCGATATTGGAGTGATTTTATATGACTTTCTAAAGTTTTCCCATTCAGCCAATACATAGATACATTTATCAGTGAACTGTTACAGTTGGTATTGTGCAGTGGAGACCCCGTTGAATAGAGATGGGGGCGGGGACTGTGTGATGAAGTGTTTTGTGGGAACATTTGCGGGCGTGATTGTGTTGATTTTGGTAGTGGGGGTATGTATGATGTCTGCTGGAGGGGCAACCCCCCCCCAACCTTTCTCCAAATTCTGGTAACAACCTTGCGTAGCTTCTTCCATCTTGCATTCCCATCTACTCCTCCTCTCATGCTTCTCCATACTACCTCTGATTTCTGCCTTTTCTCATCGACCCCTCTTGCTTTTCTCAACACTGACCCATTCCTAAGTTTGCGTGGGTTTGGGAGTTGTTGGTATATGGGATCTAGTCCCAAGATGCTCTATAATAGGCATGGGGCCTTTGGGTGAAAGTGCAGGCTTTTCTTGGCCTTCTGTCACATCTTTTGCACACCCCTCTTTTGCACACCCCTCTTCTGCCTCCAGCCACTCCCACCACGGATAGGAAGCCCCCAGAAGGGGTTGCCTCTGAGGGGATGTGGCATTTGGACTGAAGAAGGTTCCCCAACATTGCTTTAAAGATAGTATGATTAATTAGATTTATCAGTTGTTGTCACAGAGGTAGTGAAAGGGAGGGGGGGAGAGAGAGAGAGAACTAGGAATTAAGCTTAGCAAAAATGCAAGGCCACCAGAGCAGCAAATTTAGGAATTAAAGGGTGTCTGCAGTATGGAGAAAGTCAGGGCTGAAGAAGAAGAAGACTGGAAATGAAAAGGTCCTCTAGAGCCACAGCTCAAGCAACAAGGTCGGCTCATAAAGGAAGCTAGGAATATGGAGCCAGGCCAGATCGAGAAGGTTCTAGCCTGAGGGGCTGCAATTACGCCTCTCAGCACATGTTGCAGTGCTCAGCAGTTCCTGGCACTGAGATGCCGCCCGCTGTGACACATGTAAGCATCACATACGAAGACTCTGTCATGGATGCTTTAGTTGAGATTCCAGCATTGCAGGGGGTTGGGCTAGATGACCCAACTCTCTGATTCTGGAAGGAAGGAAGGAAGGAAGGAAGGAAGGAAGGAAGGAAGGAAGGAAAGCTTTTTGTATTCAGATGTAATTCATGTGCAAAGGCAAGCCGATTTAATCAAGTAAAACTCAAACGATCAGTTGACTATGGTGTCCTGTACTGAATGACAGCCCCAATAAATATTTGCATAAGCCTTTGTGCAAGCGCATGCAAAAATGTCCCAGGGCCATGATGCTCTTGCTGACCTAATTCTGTACTCTTCCTTCTGCAGTTCTGGAATTGAGGAACACGTTTTCGATTGTAACCAAATGTGCAAATGCTCCCCGTCAGCCTATAACCCTGTGTGCGGTGCGAATGGTATTGAATACATCTCCCCTTGCTACGCTGGCTGCACGGGGCTAAATATAGAATCCGAAACACAGAAAGTTCTGGTGAGTATAGATTCTTCTAGATCTTCATAAAGAAGCCTGCAAGAGGAAAGTGGTCAGGAAAGTGGTGGGCTTGGAGTGGAGAAGCATCAGGTGGGAGGTGCCCCTACCTCTTCCGTGCCTCTGCTGCAAATTGCCCTCTTTTGTTTTGTCATCCAGAGTCCGCTACATGCTCTTGCCTGCCACACATAGTTAGGCCTTAAGGAACCACACTCAGTCCCCCCACATACAGGATATCGGGTCAATATCCCTCAGGCAGGCTTGAAAATGGGCACTGCTAATGTGAAATACACATGAGCCCCATGCTGGGCAAAAGTTTCCTGCATTGCAGAGGGTTCAGCTGGATGACCCTTGGGGTCCCTTCCAACTCTACACCAGTGTGGTGTAGTGGTTAAGAGTGGTAGACTCGTAATCTGGTAAACCGGGTTCGATTCCCTGCTTCTCCACATGCAGCTGCTGGGTGCAGTGGCATAGCGTGGGGGGTGCAGGGGGCGCCAGCTGCACCAGGCGCAACACTTGGGGGCGCGCGCTGGCACTCGCAGCTCTCTGCCCCTACCTGGCTCACTCACTCTCTCTCACTGCAGTGCTGGCTGTGCGAATCCGATCCGAGCTGCCGGGTCGCCGCCCACTGTGGAGGGGGAGGGTGCCAGGCATGCGTTGCGGTGCGGTGCGGAGCGGAGAGAGAGCGAGGGAGGGACTATCTGGGGGAGGGACAGTGCAGCGGCCGCCCAGCGCAGCGCTGAGCGTGGGAGAGGACCACACCCGACCAGCCCAGGCAGCAGCAAGAAGAAGCTGGCAGCGGCGGCAGGTTAGGGGTTAGGGGGCACAAATTACTTGCCTTGCCCCGGGTGCTGACAACCCACGCTACGCTGCTGGCTGGGTGACCTTGGGCTAGTCACACTTCTTTGAAGTCTCTCAGCCCCACTCACCTCACAGAGTGTTTGTTGTGGGGGAGGAAGGGAAAGGAGATTGTGAGCTGCTTTGAGACTCCTTAGGGTAGGGATAAAGCGGGATATCAAATCCAAACTCCTTCTCCTTCTCCTCCTCCTCCTCCTGCTCCTCCTCTTCTTCTTCTTTGATTCATGCTTTTAGATTAATGGATGCTCCTTATTCAAGATGGGGGAATGGCAATGGGGAGAAGGGAAGGAGGTGATCAGACTTAACCTTTCCTCCCACCTGCCCCTGGTACTGTTGCCATTGTTCCTTCTCTGACTTCCTGCCCCTTCCCTCAGAACTACACCAGTTGCAACTGCATTGTTGTCGACGGCGGCTATGGATATGCTACACCTGGGAGCTGCAGCTTCCACTGTTCCAAATTCCTGATGCCTTTTGTGACCATCGCCTCCTTGTCCACGTTCCTGGGGAGCCTCGCACACACGCCGGGCTTTGTGCTTGTTCTGAGGTACTTCGTGACATTTTAAAAGTACTTCCTAGGAACATTTGAGCAATGGCCTTTCTCTGTCAAGGAATCTAGATCAGATGCGTTTGTGGGCTCTGCTGTATTTGAATGCCTGTCCTTCACAAAGGGGAGGGAAGAGATGGTTCATTTAAAAAAAAAACAACCAACAGTTTATGCCCAGTTGTTTATTGATTAGTGTTCACCGGGAATTACATGGCACTGCACTGACAGACTCCTAGCTCCCAAAGAGCCTATAGTCTAAACTTTGACAATGGAAGAAATGGCAGCTATGGGGCAGGAATGGGAAAGGCAAAGGAAGCAAAAATATGAATATGAACAAATGCAGCTAAATGCTCTCTCTTGAGCTCAGTTCAGTGGGAGTAAGGAATAAGGGCATAAGCCTCCTGTGAAAAGTGAGTTTCAGGGGGGATTTTAAGGGAGAGAACGAGAAGGAAGTGCCACCACAAAGTGTTTCGAAAAGAAGTTCCAGGCATTAGGAGCAGCAAGGGAAAGAGAACAGAATCTCTTCTGAAAAATACACCTCATGTGCAGAAAGCTGGAACAAGGGCTGGAAGGATCTGTCCATTTCAATTCTCTTAGTTGATTCCCCCCTCCCCCAACTTCCAATCTTAAATTCAGTTTTCCAGATTTCTGCAGCAATTTGCATATATATGGTTATTAACCCTCATGAAAATTTACCCATGTTCTGTTGTGGATTTCTCCCAATAAGCACATTTTTTGCATGCAGTTTCAACTAACGTGCACATTTTTGCAAGCAGTTGTTTTCTAGCGTAGCAGCAGATCACCTATCCTGAAGAGTCCCCAAGGGCTCACAGCCTTCTGCAGATATGCCCCTTGGGCTCCCACCAATCCCTTTTGGCTTTCTCTTTCAGAAACGTTGACCCTGAAGATAAGTCTTTCGCCATAGGGATACAGTTCCTCATGCAGAGAGTTCTAGGTAAGGCAGAGGCAAGTGGTGCGTGTGTGTTTGGGGCACAGTCAGTTTGCTGTTGGGGGGTGAATTTCGCATCCTGAAAAGGAAATTTCCAGCCTTGGTGGTTGTACAGAAAACTTGAACACTTGTTGAGTGTGCAGGGTGAAATCTCAGAAGCCAGAGCAATCTTTGCTTTCTGTGCATTTTAACTTGTGGACACATTCAAGAAGCATTTACAGATTTGACTGGGGTCCAATAGGCCCCAATAAATTCATAGTCAAAGCACACACACACTATACTGAATAATTATTCCAAATTTAAGATACAACATAAGTTTTTTTAAAGTACAGGTGCGCAATTATGCAGGGGTGATAATGTAATGATCCCCCCAAACAATATTACCGTATTTTTCCATCCATAAGACGCACGCCCCCATGTATAAGAGGACCCCTATTTTGGGGGACTCCAATTTAAGAAAATGGGGGAGATGGCCCCTGTGTATAAGATGCCCCCACATTTTGGACATTATTTTTTAGGGGGGGAAACCTAGTCTTATACACAGAAAAATACAGTAATTCCCATTGTGCCTGGCAGACCCCTGCTTACTAATGCAATGTTTTTCTTCAACTCAAACCCTTCTTGAGAAAAAGAACCAAAATACAGTGGTACCTCTGGATGCGAACGGGATCCGTTCCGGAGCCCCGTTCGCATCATGAACGCAGTCGGCGCATGCGTGGTTCACTGTTTCTGTGCATGCGCGTGACATCATTTTGAGTGTCTGTGCATGCGCGAGCGGCGAAACCCGGAAGTAACATGCTCCGTTACTTCCAGGTCGCCGCAGAGCGCAACCCAAAAATCCTTAACCTGAAGCTACTTCAACCCGAGGTATGACTGTATATGAAATAGCTAACACCGCCTTATTTTATCTTTGAGAGCCAGTGTGGTGTAGTGGTTAAGAGCGGTAGTCTTGTAATCTGGGGAACCGGGTTCGAGTCTCCGCTCCTCCACATGCAACTGCTGGGTGACCTTGGGCCAGTCACACTTCTTTGAAGTCTCTCAGCCCCACTCACCTCACAGAGTGTTTGTTGTGGGGGAGGAAGGGAAAGGAGAATGTTAGCCGCTTTGAGACTCCTTAAAGGGAGTGAAAGGCGGGATATCAAATCCAAACTCTTCTTCTCTTCATCTGCCACATCAACATAAAGTAGGTGTTGTTGTTTTGTCTTAAAATCAAACATATGCTATCACCAGTTTTCTTAATGACAAATAAATCATAGTAAATAGTGATATACACACACACAATTCGTGAGATTATAATATATGTAATCAATAATAATATAGAAATGTCCATCTAGTTCTTAATTATAAAAAAGATAAAAAGAGGGAGAAAATAGGTGGTAAAATTAAAAAAATGAGTAGAAAGAGAAAATGTAAGCCTTAAAAACAATCATAAACACATTTCATAAAATTGAGAATTATAATAACCTCCACCTGCTTACTACCCCAAAGTTATATAAGTTGTGTCCAGTCCTGTTCAGATCTGTTTACCCTCTTTTTCTGCTTGTGGAACTGAAACAAACACAAGTAATTTAACTCAAAACAGCCATTTCCCACAATTTGATGTGACATTCCGTCAAATGGGGGCATTTCCTTTCTCCGCCAATATTTTGCATATGGAATTGGTGCTACCACTATCATCTGAAATAACAAATTTACCTCTTCACTGGGTGTTGTACTTTTCAACTACATAAACAGAAAAATTCAGAAATCTTTCTGAACCTGTAGTTTCAAAACAGAACTTGTATTGGTTGTTGTTTCTTGCCAGTTTCTTTTAGCTTCAGGCAGTTCCACCAACTGTGTCTAAAATCACTTCTGGTTGCACCTCATCCCCAAATGTGGAGATATAGCTATTGCACTGTTAAAGCAAAGTGTTAAGCATGTGTGGGATCATTTGGCTCCCACCAGTACCTTGGATAGGTGGTTGTCCTGTGAGGAGAATCAGAACTTACAGGGTTAAACAGTTCTGAGTGATGTCTCACATTCTGAGGCGTTGTTATGTTCACATACGGGAACCTTTCTCTGTGTGTGTGAGCTCTTTCGTTTTTGACGGAGAAGCGAAAGGATGCCAGCCAATTCGCCGGGCTGATTTATGATGTTGTGCTACTCATTAAAGACTGTTGGAGATTAGAAAGAAAGTCTGCATTCAGTCTGATTTATTACCCACACAAGGCAACAGTTTTCTGCCGCTGCGAAGACTCTGCTAAGGACTTAAGTAAGAGAGCCAAGGGAGCTCGTGTTTTCTATCGGCACGGACGTACAGTGGCGCAGGAAGAAACGTGCCGGACGCCATCTTATCTCACATGTCCCCCACCACACGTACATTTCCATTGCAATTTAACTTACCCCAGTACCTTTTACTGAGCCCCTCAAATTAAAGACACACACATACCAAATAATTTTATTTTATTTTTATAAAACGACACACATGAAGGGACAGGGGACCTGAAATACAATAATTGCTCTTACTACAATGGAATACAGTAAGCATGCAGTGGCATAGATATGGGGTGGAGGCATCTGTCTCTTTTATCTAGATCAGCCAGTAACAAACTGAGCTGAAGCTGCTCTTTCTATTAGTTTCAGGCATACGTAATAATGAAGTGCCTTCCTTATTTAGGCTGCTCCAAAAGAGGATGCCAGTGATTGGGGCCCCATGCATCGTGTGGTACACTGACTCTCTTCTGCCCTGCATTGAAACTGCCTGGCTACTTCCATATTTCTTACTGAGAGGCCAGCAAGCACTTTTCAAGCTGCTTGGGTGACTTCAGCGCAGTGCTTCTCTAACCCCTTTCAGTTCTCCAAAACCTGCAAAATGGCCAAGTGGTCCAGGCTGAAATCTGGCAATATCAGGGCTGCTGTTGGAAAGGTCTGGGAGAGGTCAACTTTTACGTGGCATGAACTTCTTGCTTGCTTTTCTAGCCTGGTTGCCTGCGCCAGTGGTGTACGGTAGCCTCATTGACACAGCCTGCGTCCTGTGGCAATACAAGTGCCAAAAGAGAACAGCCTGCAGATACTATAACAATGTATTGTTCCGGCACAGGTAAGCCTCCTACTGAGCCCCTCTCTTTGTCCCCATAACAGGTCACTAATTTGGGGTGTGCGTTTGTGGCATCAATACTATCTACAGACAAGGGTCAGGTTGAAAGGCAACAGCAAAAGATGGAGTTTGCTTATTTTAAAGAATGCATACCCTGCCCCTCATTGCAACTGATCTCATGGCACAGCAATTTTAAAATACAGAGAAGTGAAAACAAGACAAAGCAAAATAGATGTAAAGTCCCACAAGACTGGCCATCTGTTCAGGTGGCCAGGTGCATAACACTTGCCCTTCAACTGCTTTTGGCTTTACTGAGTTTCCTCCTTCTGTGCAGGCCATGTCTTCAGATAACGATGACTTTCAGAAGTTTCCTCTAGGTCAGAAGATAGGGTTAGTTGTATGAATCTTAATTTTAGCCACAGTAGTTCTTTCAAGCCCAAGGCAGGGCATGTGGCAGAATTTGGATTCCTGGGGAGTGGAGAAGGAGGCCTGGCATCCATTTTAAAATGGAAGGCTGGCTAGGCAGGCAGGTAGATGCTGCACTGTGGTCCCTTTGACCTCACTGATTTCTTCCTTTTAATTTTTTTGGGCCCTCAGGTTTGTTGGCCTTCAGATTTTTTTGGAAGCAAGCTGCTTTACGTTACTTTGCATTCTATACTTCATGTTAAAAAAGAAGGAGAGTGGAGCCCGCAGAGAATCCGGCACCAGCTCTCCGTCTGTGGTCCAGGAGTCAGCTGCTTGACCAATGCACCAGAGCCAATTTCTATTCCACCAAAAGAAGAGGCCGAGCTGCAGAGGTTAAGCGGGAGTCCCAGCTGCTATGCGAACAGAACGAGACTGAAGACAGAGGAGACTTCCTCGTGCTGTGTTCACTTTGGACACTTTTATCCGTTCCTTCTTTTGTACATACAACTTGGTTTTAGCTGCCCAAGAGCCATTTGGCAAAGGGCAAGATAGAAATAATTATACATAAACATATAACCCACCTGTCAGTAATAATAGGATCCCCAAGCTGACCATTAGACGCTGCGTACCACCTTGGGTGCAACGTCTTATATTTCCTTCCTGGAGAGAGAGGCCTGTGGTTCTGTTTTGCTGGTTCAAGGTGAAGAGCAGTGGGAAAATGGGCAACGGCAGCAGCAAGAAGAGGCTGCCTTGGTCTGCTACAGAGAGAAGGAGAATCCTTGTGGTTGAACCCTTCTTATCCTCATGGAGGAAGCAGCGATGCCCTACAATTTCAGCACGATATCCCCTTTACGTATAGTAACAGCACAGGGAAGTGGCACCTTAACGTGCCCATTTTACGGACAGAGAACTGAGATAACGACCTCGTCCAAGAGAGTCAGGTGGACTGGCTGTTCTAAAGCCCGACCTTGTCACTACTGGATTACATGGACTCTCAAAGAAGAGAACCAGTAAGGGCTGGAATAATTCCTTCCAGGAGTAATTGCTTTTGTATAAAAGAAAGCTTACACTGACAATAATATATCCTGTGGCATTGTGCGTTTATTAAAAGTTTGTGTCAGTTACACTGGGGCAAGTTAGTCTGACTCCAGGGGAAGTGTTGTTTGGAACATGTCATGTTATGGGGAGTCTACAGAAGTCATCACACTTTGTCCACGATTGGGTCAGGAAAGTGCAGTATGGGGTATGGGGTGCATCGTTCAACTTCTGGAGAATCTCAACTGTCCTTTCAAAAAATAAAAGCGAGCCTTGGAAGTGTGTGGGTCGAGGGATGGTCAGAAGCTGGGGTTTGGGGGTAAGCATATGAAGCTGTCTTCTCCTGAGTCAGCCCAGTGAGGTCTCCCCTGGCTCTTAGCCACTGATCAGGGTATCTCAATCCTGCAATCCTTTTGAGTCAAAATCCTGGGGAGTGAGCTGGGGAATTCTGAGTGCAAAACCGGTGAGCCGTCACCTCTCCAGATGTGGAAGGAGAAAGAACTTGCCCACGTGAAGACCACCTGGTGGAAACCCTTACACATATGGTTCTTAATTTTAAACTATATGCTGATCTCCGCCAGCAATTTCTAGATCAACTCTTTATCCCCAAATGGAAACCAGAGTTGGAGGTCATACACTTTCTATTACTGGGGAATGATCAGGAGCTCACCAAGTTAGTGGCTAAATATCTCTATTTGGTTTTTTTGTCGTCGAAATACACTGCAGACGTCTGATCTCCCTGGAGACCACGAGATGTGACGATAGACTGCTCTGCCTCCTTTCTTTTAGCAAATGTTTTGTGCCACTGGGGAAGTAGTAACTCTGTCTTGATTTGTTTTAGATGTTTGTATGTGATGCCAATAAAAGGTTTGATGATGAGATTAAGGGTAAGGATGGGAGAGAGATGTGCTAGTAGGCAAACATACCCGATCCATATCTCCCAAACCAATAAGCGAACTGAAACACCTAACCTTCAAAGTTCAAACTTCTCCAAATTTGGAGGCACAGTTCTCCAAACATAAGGTATATAAAAATGCATATCTTGATGAAAACATTGTTTTCTTTAAGTTCTGTCCAGCAGCCCTTCCTCCCAGAGGACCTCAGGGCAGCAAACAACAAGTGATACACACATATTAAAACAATTCCAGTACAGATGCAACCTGGGAAAGATCTTGACATCAACAGCTTGCTGGAAGAGGAAAGTCTTCAGCAGGTGCTGAAAAGACTACAGAGTCTGTGCCTGACTAATATTCAGGGGGAGGGAATTACAAAGGGTCAGTGCCCCCAAACTAAAGACTTGATTCCTATCCCATAGGGACTGGACCTCCTGATAACATAGTATCTAAAGGAGTTTCTCACCTGCAGGGGGCAGCGATCCATTGAGTATATAAGGGGGTGGGTGGTCTTTCAGGTCTTCTAGTCCCCAGCTGCTTTAGGGCTTTATACACACCAAAACCAGCACCTTCAACTTAGCCTGAATTTTGTATTGATAAGAAATACACTGGAAAACAATAAGGAAGAACTTGCAGCACTCAGTTTATAACATAGGACACAACTTTATAATGTGATCATGGGGCATCGAGAAAGTAAAACAAGGCAGCTACATAAGAACAGGAATCATCCTCAAAATATAATTATAAACGAACCTTTTACATATGTATCTTAAGTCAGGTGTGCCAATTGTGGGGGGAGCAGATGCATCCCCAAAAAAATTCAGTGAAGGGACTGGGAGTTCTCAAAGTTCTGTGGCAGCCATGCATGCACATCGCAGGGCATGTTTGTGTCACAGGTTCAAGCTGCACATATACAAAGTCACTGAGAGGTGTGAGCTTACTTTTGCTGGGTAATCGCATTTACCGTACTTTTCTGTCTATAAGACCCCCCCATCTATAAGACGCCCCCTATTTAAAATTTAAGAAAATGGGGGGGGGGAGATGGCTCAGAGTTGTTGAGCTTTTTTTTTTGTAGAGGATTGCCCAGAGTTTTACAGCTTTTGGGGGGAGGGAATTGCCACAAATTGCTCACATGCACCATCGACGCTGACAATCACCAGCAGCGTACAATCGCCCATTTGCCAGAGCGACAACCAACCACAAACAGACCCTTCCCCAGCAAGAAAAAAAAATCTTACCTGTCCACTGGCAGCATCAGCCAATCAACAGCAGTGTTTGCTGCAGAAGGCAATCACCAACCCAATTAGAAAAGCAGCAGCCAATCCAAAGCAGCCCTTCTATCAGCCAACAATCATCGCTGACAAGCCCCTTCTTGCAGCTGCAGCCAATCACCCGTCCACCCCATTCACTCTCCATGTATAAGACGAGGCAAGTTTTTGAACATAATTTTAGAGTACAGTGGTGCCTTGCAAGACGAAATTAATCCGATCCGTGAGGCTCTTCGTATAGTGGTTTTTTCGTCTTGCGAAGCAAGCCCATTGACAGCTTAGCGGATTAGCGCTATTAGCGGTTTAGCGGCTTTTAGCGGATCAGCTGTTAAGCGGCTTATCAGCGGATCAGCTGATAAGCGGCTTAGCTGCTTAGGAAAGGGGGGGGGAGGGAAAAAACCCCGCAGGAACCCGCAAGACATTTTCGTCTTGCAAAGCAAGCCCATAGGGAAATTCGTTTTGCGAAGCGCCTCCAAAATGGAAAACCCTTTCGTCTAGCGGGTTTTCCGTCTTGCGAGGCGTTCGTCTTGCGGGGCACCACTGTAAAAGAAACCCCCGTCTTGTACACGGAAAAGGTATGGTATATTGGGCCTAACTTGGGACAAACAAATGCTCATCTCATCAGCGCAAAGAAGCCTTGCTCTTTTCTGATCTTGCATATCTGTCAGAGTTGAAAATCCCTGATCACAACAATATGTCATAGAGAATGGTAGAAAAATATAAAAGTGCTCTTGAAGAGAGGCGTGGATACTGTTTCTGGGTGAACATCCAAACAAATTTACGATACTATGCTAAAATGTTTAAATGTTTATTTGTCCTTGAATCTTCCTGCCACCCTTGCCACGCTCTCCTGCCACATCCATGGAGAGCCACTGGAATAAGGTAAGCTATTTATTCCTGCATCGCAGGGGATTGGACTTGACCCTTGGGGTCCCTTCCAACCATGCAATTCAATTACTCTGTTTTGCATGCAGAAGGTCTCAATTTCTCTCCTTTCCACCTCCGTGTTATAAAGGTCCAGGTTGTCACCAATGATCTGGAAGACCCTCTCCCTGAGAATCAGAGGACAAAGATGTTGGCTATTTGCAGTATGGTAGCGCTGCAGAGAACTTGCTGGGGAGACCATGCATTAAAAAGGGACTCAAAAATAACTTAAACAAGGTTTTAATAAGAAAAACAAAAACTCCATTTACACTAAATACATCAACAAACCAGACCCAACCACCAACCCATCCCCCAGGGTAATAGGAGAGCTAGGTGCTGCTCCTTATATACTACACCCAATTGCTGACACAGCTTAATCAATACAACTCAGCAGCACCTGCTATGTTTCACAGCTGTAAAGCTGGGTCTCGTTATTTTGCTCTGGCCCTTGCTCTGGCCCCTTAAAGACATACACATCGGGTGGAACTGTGATGAACCTTTACATTTAAAGAAACCATTCAACACACTCTGCATAAAGTGGAAAATACCTGGCTAGAACAGAGACTGTGTGACTCTGGTGCAAGGGCTGAGCTTAGGCGCCCTCAAAACCCCACCAGGTAACTCCTGGTTAAATGCTGGAGCTCAAATCCATCAGGGAGCAAGAAGAAGCTTCAAGCAGGAGACAGTTGGATAGGCATGGGCTGAATATTGTATTGAATGGCACAGCTGTTCTTTAGTCCTGGCGATTGCCGGAAATGAGCAGGAAATGAGCCTACCTGCATTGTCTGCAAATATTCCATGCCCCCCCCCCCCCAAAAAGTAAGAGGCATCTTTTGCAATAATTTTGCTGCAGTCTGCATGATGCAATGATAAAAAGCCGGACCAATTACCCACCTCAAAATTGGGAAACTCATTTCTGACAAGGAAAGGCTGGAGTAATTTGCTAGCCATTCAAGCCAGAACAATGGGCAATCTCACTAGGCCTTGTGAAGGGGAATAATTGTGTATGTGTGTGTGTGTGTGTGTGTGTGTTGCCAGTCACGATCATGGCCTTTCTGGCTTCAGAGGCTGCTGTGTTGGGTTGGAGAAATGGGTGTGATTAAGGAAACCAGATGCATTTGGGAGGGGGCAGGGGAGCTGGTTTCACTTCCTGAGATTGCGGAAGAGAGAATTTTGGGGACTGCCAGGACTCATCTACACAGCTGCAAATAAAACATTTTAAATGTGTTCTAAAGTGCAATATACAGATGAGACACTAGATGGCGACAGTGAGCTACGCAAAATTTGATATGTTTTTCAAAACGTTTTTTAATAGAAGCTTTTTCACAACGTTTTTTATATGTGTGTAGATTCCACCCCAGTCTGATCCCTGCTGTAGCACTACAGCATGAAACATTTCAATGAGGGGAGATTTTGACACAGGTTGCATTTAAATATCAACTTACCTAATTTGCAATTCCTGAAAAAATATGCAAACTGAAACAGAGCTGCTGATTGAACGCCACACTTCTTTGAATTTTGCAGTGCAGTTCTCTAGCTAACTAATATGTGCAAAAAATGCATACAGTAGAAAGTGTGCATGCAAAAAAATGAAAATACTTGTGAAAAGCACATCCAAAAATCCATGATGTGTGGGAAAACTGCTTTATACAACAGCAAGAAAAGACAGGAAGTTTAACTTAGTTTCAAAATGGTGAATACTTCAAAATTATTTGTATAGAAACACAAAGATGGCTTGCTAAAGCCATGCGGTCTAAGCTTGGAGCATCCAGCTTAGACCTCCCTGGTAGTAGTGTTCATATGGCGGAAAAAGAGAGAGCAAAAAGTTTGGTAACCCTTCCTCCCAAGGTGAGGGGGTTTGAATTAGCAAAACATGATGGGACAGCTTACTCTATGATCTTAACCCCTTCATGTATTAACTAGAGTTAAGCATGCAGGTTATATGAGGCTGGATTCACCCTTCAAATAAAGCAATCTCAAGATAACTGGGGATGTTACTGTACCAAGATTATTTTTTGCATGGCGTTCCACAGCTTCCCATGTGTACATCTGTTGAGAAACTGCACAAAATGAACCTTGTGGCAGATATCCCCGCAGACTCAACATATATTCTTTTATGTGCTGCTTTATCCCTAAGCAAGGAATGTGGGTGGCGCTGTGGGTTAAACCACAGAGCCTAGGAATTGCCGATCAGAAGGTCAGCGGTTCGAATCCGCGCGACGGGGTGAGCTCCCGTTGCTCGGTCCCTGCTCCTGCCAACCTAGCCATTCGAAAGCACGTCAAAGTGCAAGTAGATAAATAGGTACCGCTCCGGTGGGAAGGTAAATGGCATTTCTGTGCACTGCTCTGGTTCGCCAGAAGCGGCTTAGTCATGCTGGCCACATGACCCGGAAGCTGTACGCCGGCTCCCTCGGCCAGTAAAGCGAGATGAGCGCGGCAACCCCAGAGTCGGCAACGACTGGACCTAATGGTCAGGGTGTCCCCTTTACCCTTTTTATCCCTAAGCACACCTACCATAGGGAAACAAGTGTACAGCAAACATCTTCTTTATTCTTGAATGGATTCGAAAATTCCCTTAAACCTCATTTGGTTTTTCTCCATTTGCTTGCCCACTTGGCATAATTATAGCCCATCCTTCATCTTCATCAATCACAGGGTGGGGTGAAAAACACATGTTAAAATAGCACATGAGCCCAGATCCTTAAAAGGCATCCAAACTATAAACATAGTGAGAGATGCTAAAAATGCAATGCTAAAGCTATTTGAAATTGCACAGGAGTAGTCTAATAACCTGCAAATTGTCCAGGCAAAGCAAGACATCTTTACTTGGCGCCAGAATGATGGAAGTGTCTGAGCCATGCGTGCTGCCAAGGGGAGGGGGCCACCCATTTACAATTGTGCTGCAGCCGAGAGAGAGAGAGAGAGAGAGAGAGAGAGAGAGAGAGAGAGAGGAGCCATTCTTGCTGGCCTCACAACCTCCGTCATGTCCCTGCCTGGCCGGCATGAGAACGAAACTTCCGAGGAGCCTATGGACATAGAGCAGGCTCTCCTCTTTCATAGAATCATAGACTTGCATAGTTGGAGGTAACCTAAAGGATCCTCTAGTCCAAGCGCCTGCAGTGCAGGAATCACAGCTACAGTAACCTTCTCCTGGAGGCAGGGAACATGTCTGGGGTTGCCAGACATCCAGGTCTGACCTGAAGTTTCCAGGTTGCCTAGCCTCCTCCGGGGCCAGGTGGACGGCTTCAATCTTCAGGTGGGTTTTTAAAGATGATGATGATGATTTAAGAAGACTGCCTGCAGCTTGTGTGCATCAGCCTGGAAAGAGCTGGCTGAAAATTATAGTAAAGATAAAGGTACCCCTGACCATTAGGTCCAGCCGCGAACGACTCTGGGGTTGCGGCACTCATCTCGCTCTATAGGCCAAGGGAGCCACAGACAGCTTCCAGGTCGTGGCCAGCATGACTAAGCCACTTCTGGCAAAACAAGAGAAGTGCACGGAAACGCCGTTTACCTTCCCGCCAGAGCGGTACCTATTTATCTACTTGCACCGGTGTGCTTTCGAACTGCTAGGAGGGCAGAAGCAGGGACCAAACAGCAGGAGCTCACCCCGTCGCGGGGATTTGAACCACCGACCTTCTGACTGGCAAGCCTTAAGCTCAGTGGTTTAGACCACAGCGCCACCCGTGTCCCGCAAATTATAGTACACATACCCTTTGGGGGGGGAGGGGTCTGTGTTCCTGGGCTTCCCTCTCCCAATTAACTTCCATCACCAGGGGCCTCCTCCCATGACATCAGCAGGGATTGGGGCCTTGCGCAAGTTCTGGGATGCTGCTGACCTGGCAATGCCAAGCCTTCCTGTTTGCAATGCGGCAACTGGGGCAGGTCCAGCGGGAACAGCACATTCCCCACCCAGCTGCATTTAAATTGGAGCTCGGGCAGGGATTTTGCAGGAGGAAATCCTAAAGGAGGAGAACCGGGCATGGCGGGATTCCCACATTCCTACCCTGCGCTTCACGCCTCCCTCTGCAGCTTTCATTACGACTCAAAAAACCCAAGGGGAAAAGAAATCATTTATGTTGTTTAGTCATTTAGTCGTGTCCGACTCTTTGTGACCCCATGGACCAGAGCACGCCAGGCACTCCTGTCTTCCACTGCCTCCTGCAGTTTGGTCAGACTCATATTGTGAGCCCTTTCTGTCCTTTGGTGCCAGATGAGGGGGAAACAGGGAATGCAAAGCAGGAAGCAGCCTGCAAGAGTACAGAGGGCTTGCTGGAGAGACGGAAAGAAGAAGAGACTCTACCCAGGCAGGCAGGAAGATATAGTAGTACCTCAGGTTAAGAAGTTAATTCGTTCCGGAGGTCCGTTCTTAACCTGAAACTGTTCTTAACCTGAAGCACCACTTTAGCTAATGGGGCCTCCCGCTGCCGCAGCTGCACGATTTCTGTTCTCATCCTGAAGCAAAGTTCTTAACCCAAGGTACTATTTCTGGGTTAGCAGAGTCTGTAACCTGAAGCGTCTGTAAGCCGATGTACCACTGTATATAGCTACTCCCTCTGTCAGGACCATAGCTGTCAATTCCCTTATTCCGAATAGGATTACTCGCAAGAAAAGGGAAAAGTTGACAGCTATGGTCAGGACACACTGGTAGTGTCTCTCACAGAGTTCTCTCTAGCAAAGTTACAGGAAAACTCTGTGAGCTTCAGCTCCTATCACGTGCCTATCTAGCAAGACATGAATTGTTGGTTTGACTGCATTTTAAGTACCCCACACCTAGGGGTCCTGCAAATCCAGAAACCTTCACACACAGAACAAGAAGCACCTTTTCCTCTACCAACAGAGAAGACCTTACCTAGGCCAGGTATGGCCAGATACTGCTCCACAGGTGGGATGTGGCCCTGGAAAGAATTCCCCCCTGAATCTAATTACGACCTCACCAGATTTGAATTGAGGCAACACAGCCATGCTGGGAGTTGTAGCAGAATTTTGATTTTTGCTTTCCTCTTCCCTCCCTGAGCCTTTTTCCTTGTGTGTCATGGGAGGTTTTTTAGATTATAAGCCTGGGGGTAGGGGATGTTTTGTGTAGAAATAAATGCTCAACACACACACAAAATTTTTTAAAGCGTTACTTGGTTTAAATGTTGCAAAATACAATTAAAAATACATTGTGATGTAGTGGTTAAGAGCGGTGGACTCATAATCTGGTGAACCAGGTTTGCGTCTCCACTCCTCCACATGCAGCTGCTGGGTGACCTTGGGCTAGTCAGACTTCTCTGAAGTCTCTCAGCCCCACTCACCTCACAGAGTGCTTGCTGTGGGGGAGGAAGAGAAAGGAGAATGTTAGCTGCTTTGAGACTCCTTTGGGTAGTGATAAAGCGGGATATCAAATCCAAACTCTTCTTCTTCTAAGTTGCTATTCTTACATACAATGGTGTAAGGCTCCAAAACATACCTTTTCCAAAAACCAGCTCTTTTAGCTGAGAATCCAAAGAACTCTATCTTCCCCTTTCCAGCTTGCTGCATTTTGGTCCATGCCCAGTAGTTTGATAAGAGTGCCGTTGCAGTGCTATTTTTCTGGAAAAAGATGTGCCGGAACCCACCATGAACCCCTCCTTCATTCCCTTAGAATGGCAATGGTGCCCACCTGAGAGGTGCAAGAACTGAGTTCCTGTAAGCTCCTCCTGGGAAAAAAAGCCCTTGTTCTGGGAATTGTATCTCTTTTGGTGGTAAACTATAGTTTCCAGGCTTCTTTGGGTATGGTGTGTATCCAGTCACAGACAGACACACTTTCGATATAGATGAATGGTCCAATCGGGGATTTTTAACCCAGCTTCACCTGAACCACATTCAGGTCAAAACTAAAGGATGCCTGTGGATCACCAAATCATCTCACCTGCTTTGTGCAAAGGTGAACACACCCCAGTGGTGGAGGAAGGGGGTGGGGGCGGTTTGCCCCGGGTGCCATCTCTGAGGGGGTGACGGATCGCACCGCCACGAGCGGAGGATCCCACCGCCATCTGAACAGCTGTTGAGCAGCGCCATCAGCAAGTACGGCGCATGGACATGCCCCACCAGGCAGTTTGCCCTGCCCCCGACATGCTGCTCCAGGTGCCGATTAGCCTTTGATCGCCCCTGGCGCGCCCAGTTCTGTCCAGCAGAGGACAATGTTGCACACAGTTGCTTCACTCCGGCCGGGGAGCCTGCAAGGTATTCACGCCTCTTGATTAGGTTCCCGCAGTGGGGAGAGAGCCCTGAGGTCTAGAAACCCGCGTCTTCTCAATAACTTGCCGTTGTCAATTTCTCTTCGCAGTAATTAAGGTAAGCAACGTAGCAGGGTGCTGACGACAATATCACACCTCACCTTGGGGTGCTAATGAGCGCTCTCTCCCACCATCAGGCGAACCAATAGCAAGCATACCTTACCGGCTGCAAGTTCATCATTTGGTACAGCTCTGATCACATCAGGACAAAGAACGGCCTCTCTGGGAAATGCATGCAAGGGGTATATCGGACCCTGCATTCTCTCTCCAGCAAAGGCAAGCCAGATGAGAGCTTAGGAACAGCTGCTCTGCCTTCCTGCAGTTTCCAGAATCGGGTATTCAGAAGCATTGCTGCCTCCAACTGTGGCACAGCCAGCCTACCTAGTAGCCATCCATAGCCATCACTCCTGTGGGAGTGAGTTCCATAGTCTAACAATGCTCTGTGTTAAGAAGTCCTTTCTGTCTTTCAGATACCACAGAGAAGCTCATAAAGCAAGACTTAGTTGAATCAGTGGTGTAGCAAGGGGTTGCCAGTGCCCGGGGCCGTGGGGAGAGGGCAGGAAACGGACGCAGTACGCATGCGCATTCAACTGCCTAAGAGCATCCATGACACCCAGAGATAAGAAAAGAAGAGTTGTTCCGCTGTCTGGAGAGGTCACTTCCTGGTTCACATCAAGAAGCCATTTCCAACAGAGAAGAAACGGAAGTGATCAACTGTGTTGAGGTAGCACCGGGTGTTGAAATTTTGCACTCCTAACAATTTTGCACCCAGGACAGCCACCCCTGTGCTCCCCAGGTTACACCACTGAGGAGGAGAAGAGGAGGGTGAGGAGAAGAAGAAGAAGAAGCGGAGTTTGGATTTGATATCCCGCTTTATCACTACCCGAAGGAGTCTCAAAGCGGATCACATTCTCCTTTCCCTTCCTCCCCCACAACAAACACTCTGTGAGGTGAGTGGGGCTGAGAGACTTCAAAGAAGTGTGACTGGCCCAAGGTCACCCAGCAACTGCATGTGGAGGAGCGGGGAATTGAACCCGGTTCACCAGATTACGAGTCCACCACTCTTAACCACTACACCACACTGGCTCACAGGAGGAGGAGGAGTTTGAACTTGATATCCCACATTTCACTCCCCAAAGTGGTTAACATTCTCCTTTCCCTCCCCCCGCCCCAAACAAACACTCTGTGAGGTGAGTGGGGCTGAGAGACTTCAGAGAAGTGTGACTGGCCCAAGGTCACCCAGCAGCTGCATGTGGAGGAGCGGGGAAGCAAACCCGGTTCCCCAGATTACAAGTCCACTGCTCTTAACCACTACACCACACTGGCTCCCTTGAAGCGACTTCACCCCCTTATTGCTATCTGGAGATATACTGCCATGAATAGGGAGGTTGTGTGTAGTGTTGGGCCAAGAATTTGTCTAACCCTTTGTAGAAGCTATTGAAGTTAGTACCAAATTCTGGCGCTGTGAGAGAGGAGGAAACATTTTCTCAAACTGCTTTCCCCACACCACAGTGGCTCGCTCTGGCAGAAGCGTACCTTGGCTCCAATCTAGCAGAGCTATTTTTGTGCTAAAGGCAGAGAGTCAGGCGCAATTTGAGATTTTGCAAAAGTAGGAAGGGGGGGATACGCCACCCCTACTGTTTCTTTTGCTTTGTATTTACATTTCACCCTGGAAGCGAACCGAGAACAACAGCTGAACAATGGCTCCAAAAGGCCAGGTGTTTGCACTTATTAAACCCTCCTGGCACTTCAGCACCTTAATCTTTATCGGGAAAGCAGAAATTAATCGGGAGGAAAGCCGAGCGGCAGCGGCAGGGGAAGATACATAATTCATGAAGCTGGAGTGGGATGCTTTAATTGGAACGGAGAAGGAGCAAAGGTGCCGTCTGTTCTTGGGGTCCAGGTTTGAACCAGCCGCCTTGCAATACTGCAAGTTCTCATGCACACACAACCAAGAAGCCTTAATTTTGAGGGCCTCTTTCCTTCGAGCCCCAGTGAGAGAGAACCGCCTCCATCCTGGCTAGTAGCCATCACTATCCCTATCCTCCACAAATTTGTCCAGTCCCCTTCTAAAACCATCCAAGTTGGTGGCCATCCCTGCTTCCTGTGGCAGAGAGTTCCACAGTTGAACAATGCAAAACCAGAGGCTTCACTTCATCCCTGCTCTGCTGCACTACTGCTGGCTTTCTCCATCCATTTCAAAGGATTTCAGGGAGCAGGGGATGGCAAGACCCTCACTCCGTCTGAGACCCTGGAATGTGGTTACTAGTTAGGAGAGGCAGTATTGGCCCTCATGGACCAGCAGCCTGGTTTACTGTAAGCAGGGCTTTTTGTTCAGCTGGAACTCATCGGAACTCAGTTCCAGCACCTCTCAGGTGCGCTCCACTGTCATTCTACGAGAACGAGGGAGGGGTTCATGGTAAGTTCCGGCCCCTCTTTTTCTAGAAAAAAGAGCACTGTGCCTAAGACCTCCCAGCAGAATAGGTGAGCATCAAGGACATTCCTTTGCCCTTAAAAAGCACAGCCCCATCACAAACACTTGCAAAATATTGGCATATGCCGATTTTGAATAGACAGATTCAGACCTCTTTGCAAATTAAGATGGGTGAGCAAGGTCTTGCCAGCACAGCTCTTGGAGGTCCTGTAAACAAAGTTTGTATTTTTTTAAGTTTCAGGAAAAGCAGGGAGGGGATAAGATATATGGGGACCCCAGGAAAAATGGCCAGGGTTTCATGACCCCTGGGGACCTCTTAACAATGTCCCCTTTGGATGGCCTTCTCAGATAATTTATTTTTCCCATTAACAGCACTGGGGAAAGGCAGCTCTAAGCCCTTGCGATGGACGTGCCCAAAGGTGGCAATTTTGGGGGGAACAAGTATTTAATGACTAACAACAACAACATTTAATGAAATAAGTAGGATTATACATCAGCATGTCACAAAGACTTCAGACCTTGCATTACTGAATTTGTATTTGGATGGTCTTAATAAACCAGGAATTGATGGAAAAAAACACCAATAGTATTTCTCTCAATGGCAGCACCTAGGGTTATACAGTGGTACCTCGGGTTAAGTACTTAATTCGTTCCGGAGGTCCGTTCTTAACCTGAAACTGTTCTTAACCTGAAGCACCACTTTAGCTAATGGGGCCCTCCTGCTGCAATGTTCTTAACCTGAAGCACTATTTCTGGGTTAGTGGAGTCTGTAACCTGAAGGTATGTAACCTGAAGCGTATGTAACCTGAGGTACCACTGTAGATACATTTTGGAAGGACTTAAAAAGGTGTAGACTTGAACGCCTGGTGCAAGGGAGTATTGCCCTTATGGAAAAATTGACTCACAAATTAAGGCTGGGGGGGGGGGAGCACAGAGATGCCTTTGTGGAACCTTCATTTTGTTCACAAATTCTTCAGAAAAACCAAAGACTAGTTGCAAAGGTTTGTGGAAACTTGTGAATCACTTAACAAGAATGAGTTTTACAGATGGATACTGTTTTGAGTTTTGGTGTATGTCCAGGAATACAGGCTTTCATAATGCATTTGGGGAGAATTTAAGGAACAGAAATGGAAGGTCATCTGTCGGTGATACGGAAGGAGGGGGGGGCATGTCTTCTTCACCTTCTTCTTCGCTACAATATATCAATTTATTTCCAATTGTCAATGTCAAAAGGGACTAAAATCTATAAAATTCATAGAAAATCAACGTGCCAATTTGCTCAATTTCTCTAGGACTCCATGACACCTCCCCTGTCCTCCATAATCCCTCAAGCAAGGTGTCAAGACCCCAATCCTGTCAAATCACTCAGCCAAGCCTTTCCTCCGGGCAATGCCAGGTGACAGACTATGCATACATGGACCATTGTCTTCCCATCACCGGCACTCAGGAAGCGCTTATCTGCGCATATCTCCAGCTCTGCATATTCCCCCCTCCCTCCTCCATATGTTAATTCTGTGTAACCCAACCTCTCTTTAATGTATTCATGATGTAACTGGGATGTATTTTGCACTGTATTCTGGGACATGGAGGGAAGTTTCAAAAGTTTATGTCACCCCTTTCTCGCGGTTCAATCTCACCTTGAACCTGTTGTGCAATAAACTTGGATCTTCTGCTGCTTGCTCCTGTCTCCAGCCGAGCTCATTTTCCTCCGCAGGGACCCGGGGACTTAGTCCGACGAGCTGGGTGGCAGGGTAGCTCTGCACCCGGAATTTTCCGTAACAGTCGGGAATGCTTCACTTGCGATTTCTGCATTGCAGGGGAATGGACTGTGGCCCCTTCCACCCCCACGATTCCATGACAAGTAATTTTTACAAAGAGGGAAACAATAAAAGCACTGGGAAATGCCAGCTTTCCTTGTCCACTGCCAACATTAACAGAGATTAGAAATGCTCAAGAAATACTCACTTCAGATATACAAGAGAGAGAAGGGCTGCCTTTTAAAATCCTTTCCATTCTCACTGATTGCATGCTAATTCTAATGAAATTAAAAGTGGACACTTTCCCCATTTGTACTCCCTAATGCACCCTGACGATTCGCAGCAGCTTTTCACGATGCAGCGCATGTCATTGCGAAGCAAGGGAACATGATGTGCTGGGCTCCTTGGCTCCCATTAAGGTGCCCCTGGTGGGGGTGGCTGTTTGGGCTGCGTTTGTGTGCATTTGAGTACAACTAGCGACTGGCTGCATATGATTAGATTAAATCAATTAACTGCGGACTCCTCTGTCTGCCATATGGACGGATAATTCAGTTGCGTAACTTGCCACAGGGATTTCCAATTGGCAAATGTCATTCCGGTTCACTACCCGCTCGTCAAGATGAGCCCACAGCATGAGATTTAGCTCTCCTCCCTGATCTTCCCATAGAGAAGATTCCCCCCACCCAGCAACCAACACATGCTGGCAAGATGATAAACAGCCCTGCTCGAAGGACTACCCCAACCAGAGTCAGGCTGCAGCAGAACTGTCTCTTTCCCGGCTGCACCATTTCTGTACGCCTTCACTTGTGAGCCCATTTCATCCTGTTTGGTAGAATCATAGAATTGTGGAGTTGAAAAGGACTCAGAGGTCAAAAGCCCTGCAACACAGGAATCTCAGCTAAAGCACCCAGGACAGGCAGGGCTGGCCAGTGGCGCAGCGTGGGTTGTCAGCACCTGGGGCAAGGCAAGTAATTTGCGCCCCCTAACCCTTGGATTTGCGCCCCCCTAACCCTAACCCCCAGATGTTGCGCCCGGTGCGGCCGGGCCCCCCTGCACCCCCCACGCTACGCCACTGGGGCTGGCCCACCCATGTCGAACCTGTAGAGCAGCCTTTCTCAACTCCCATCAACTACAACTCCCATCATCTCTAGCTAGCAAAGCCAAAGCTCAGGGATGATGGGAGTTGTAGTCCAACAACATCTGGGGATCCACAGGTTGAGAACCGCTGATGTAGAGATAGTTGGATGGATTTAGATGAGTAGGAAAGGATATTTTATTTAGTAATTATCCTTCCTCACTTATGTGACAATGCAAATATCTGCTTCAGCAGAGTTCAGCACCACCATCTATGCACAGCTTATCTTTGGAGGCTGTTAGGACAAATGCTGCATAATCTTCTAGAGCAAATATGATATCCAAGGATGCTTTAGGCAGACTTGGATTAACTTTTCCCTTTTATGAAGGTAAAGGTAAAGGGACCCCTGACCATTAGGTCCAGTCGTGGCCAACTCTGGGGTTGCGGTGCTCATCTCGCTTTATTGGCTGAGGGAGCCAGCATACAGCTTCTGGGTCATGTGGCCAGCATGACTAAGCCACTTCTGGTGAACCAGAGCAGCGCCCAGAAACACCGTTTACCTTCCCGCCAGAGCTGTACCTATTTATCTACTTGCACTTTGATGTGCTTTTGAACTGCTAGGTTGGCAGGAGCAGGGACCGAGCAACGGGAGCTCACCCCGTTGCAGGGATTCGAACTGCCAACCTTCTGATCAGCAATTCCTAGGCTCTGTGGTTTAACCCACAGCGCCACCCGCGTCCCTTTTTCCCTTTTATGGTTCCCTCCTAATAAAGAAACCACACTTAGACTCTTAGGCAAGCAAGAAAATGTGAGGTTTACTCACATCAAAAGTCTTGCCAGGATTCAACAAACACAGTGATAAAAATCAGATAGGCAATCATCCTTAAATGTTACAAATATCTATAAAAGGTAAAGGGACCCCTGACAGTTAAGTCCAGTCGTGACCGACTCTGGGGTTGCGGCGCTCATCTCACTTTATTGGCCGAGGGAGCCAGTGTACAGCTTCCGGGTCATGTGGCCAGCATGACTAAGCTGCTTCTGGTGAACCAGAGCAGCGCACAGAAACGCTATTTACCTTCCCACTGGAGCAGTACCTATATGCACTTTGACATGCTTGCACTCTGACATGCTTTAGAACTGCTAGGTGGGCAGGAGCTGGGACAGAGCAACAGGAACTCACCCCATCGCAGGGATTCAAACCACTGGCCTTCTGATCAGCAAGCCCAAGTGGCTCAGTGGTTCACACCACAGCGCCACCCGCGTCCCACAAATATCTATAGTTCAGTTCAATATGTAGATTGCTCTCCGGAGGAGAGGAAAGATAGTTCTTCCCCCATCACAGGTAGGAGGAGGAGTGTCAGCATTGGGAAGAAGTAGAGATTAAGTTTCTATTGTTCCCCTTCCTATCACAAATGTTTAGAGGATATGAAATAATAATAATAATAATAATAATAATAATAATAATAATATATTATTTATACCCCGCCCATCTGGCTGAGTTTCCCCAGCCACTCTGGGCGGCTCCCAATCAAGTGTTAAAAACAATACAGCATTAAATATTAAAACTTCCCTAAACAGGGCTGCCTTCAGATGTCTTTTAAAGATAAGATAGCTGTTTATTTCCTTCACATCTGGTGGGAGGGCGTTTCACAGGGCAGGTGCCACCACCGAGAAGGCCCTCTGTCTGGTTCCCTGTAACCTCACTTCTCGCGATGAGGGAGCCACCAGAAGGTCCTCAGCGCTGGATCTCAGTGTCTGGGCAGAACGATGGGGGTGGAGACGCTCCTTCAGGTATACAGGACCGAGGCCTGTATACCTGAGTATACTCATGGAGTCCCCTGTCTAGGACTATCTAGCCGTCATGCAATCTGTGACTTGGCAAATGCTCCCTCAGAGGATCTCTTGCAGTCTTACAGGAGCTCCACCGCTGGTGGAGAAGAAGCGTTGGCAATCGCTTCTGGAGAGATTTTGGGAGATTTGCTCAAATCTCACGAGATCTCACACACTCCACAAGATCTTGCCGGATCTCACCGGAAACTGCCCATCATTGCCCCTCTCTTTGCAGGTGCTGCTGCTCAACCCACGTAAAGGAGGCTTCGGTGGTAGGGTGACATTTTTCCATTTCGCCTCAGGCAGCAAAATGGGGACTCAACGCCCCTGCTGACAGATGGCCACCCATCTCTATGTTGATCTTCCCCTTTTTATTTTTAAAAATCTGTGCACAAATCCACACTGAAATATCTATCTCAAAATACACATCCACAGTTTGTCCCTGACGGCTCACTCAAGATGGAACAGCAGTCTTTCACAGCAAAAGACTGCAAAGAGCTCATCCTTTAGATTTAGAGCATGCCAGGATCAATCCCTTAAATCTCAGGATCCATCAGGCAGCAGATAGTGGGCAAAACTCCTCTTTGCCCAAGGACCACTCAGTTGGTTAGAGCATGGTGCTGATAATGCGAAGGTTGCAGGTTTGATCCCCATCTGGGACATATTTCTCCATTCAGCTCTTCTATGAGTGTCTGATTCTATTACCTGGAAGATTGGGTTAAGAATATAAGAAAACCTGAGTGGTCCTGCTGGAATAGGCGAAAGGCTCAACTACTCCAGCATCCTGTTCTCACAGTAGCCAACCAGTTGCCTCAAGGAGAAACCCACAAACAGGATCTGAGCACAAGAGCAATTCTACAGTCCTCTGCTTTCCATCAACCGGTATTCAGAATCATTGCTGCCTCTGACTGTGGAGGCAGAGCAGAGACATTGTGGCTAATAGCCAGAGACTGCCCCCTCCTCCTCCACAAATTTGTCCAGGCCTCTTTTAAAGCCATCCTAGTCAGTGACCATCACTAAAATAGCTTTTGATATGTGCTGCTGCTGCTACACTTTCCTTTTGATTAATTTCTGCTTTGCCAATAAAGATCAAGGCGAAGAAGAAGAAGAAGAAGAAGAAGAAGAAGAAGAAGAAGAGGAGGAGGAGGAGGAGGAGTTTGGATTTGATATCCTGCCTTTCATTCCCCTTAAGGAGTCTCAAAGCGGCTAACAATCTCCTTTCCCTTCCTCCCCCACAACAGAGTCCCTTCCTTTAAATTCCTAGGAGTTTATCAAGCAGCCCTCATTTCAATCGATACGGAGAAGGCTTTCGATAAAGTCTCATGGGAATTTATGAAAAAACTATTAAAAGAATTGTGTCTAGGCGAAAAATTCCAAAAAGGTATAAATGCAATATATAACCAACAGAAAGCAAAAATTATTATTAATGGAGAATTTGGAGAAGAAATCAATATCTTTAAAGGTACAAGACAAGGCTGCCCCCTATCCCCAATGTTGTTTATAATAGTATTAGAGGTTCTATTAAAGAAAATAAGGCCAGACAGCCAAATAAGAGGAATAGTAGTTGGTGAAAAAAGATACAAGTTAAAATAATGATAGATAAGAAGGAGAGAGGAGGATTTGGCCTCCCTGACATGGAGTTATATCATGATGCGGTGGGTCTGACCTGACTAAAAGAATGGATCAAATTAGATGACTCGGATGTATTGGATTTAGAGGGAGTAGAGACAAGATTTGGATGGCATGCCTATCTAATAGATGAAAAAGTCAAAGTGCATAAAGGCTTCCTAGGGCATATAGTCAGAAAGTCTATATATAAAATATGGGAGAAATATAAAAGACTCCTAGAACCGAAAACTCCTTGGTGGGCATCGCCAGCAGAAATTGTCGCAGTGAAAAAATTAAATATGAAAGGAAACTGGGCTACCTATAAAATGGTATTAGAGGAAGAAAACGAAGAATTGGAATTAAAGGATTATACAGAAATTAAAGCTCATATTAGTGATTGGTTTCAATATATTCAAATTAAGTACAGATTAGCAAAAGACAAAAAGTTAGGATTTGAAAAAGAAATATCAAAATTCGATAAATACTTAATACAAGAAAAATAAAAAAATATAACTAAATTGTATAATTGATCTTAGAGTGGGAAACAAAGGGTGAATTGGTTTAAGCATCAATGATCAAATGGGCGCAAGATATTGGGAAAAATATTATGTTTGAACAATGGGAAAAATTGTGGAAGGAAGATATGAAATTCACTGTGTTATATATTGAAAGAAAATTATCTCAAAATGCAACACAGATGGTATTTAACACCTGAAAGAATAGCAAAAATGAATAAAAATTGTAGCGATGTCTGCTGGCAATGCAACACTGGAAAAGGTACTATGATACATATATGGTGGAATTGTTTAAACATCAAACAATTTTGGGAAACAGTATATAACGAAATGAAAAAAATGTTCAGATATTCATTTAGGAAAACATCAGAAAGTTTTTTATTGGGAATAGTACCAGGAAGCCTAAAGGAAGAAGACAAGATCTTATATTTATACGCAACAGTAGCCGCAAGGCTATTGATTGCGAAAAATTGGAAAAGTGGTACTGTACCAACAAAAATAGAGTGGCTTGCCAAATTATTGGAGTACTACAATATATCCAAAACAATGGGAGAAATTGGAAGGATCTCAAAAGAGAAGGCAGACAGGGACTGGAAGGTGTTTAAAAGATACTTGCAAAACTATATAGAAAAATCAGAACTCCTATTAGAATAAACAAGTTTCGTTTCAAATATTGGAATACTAAATAAGATGGATAACAATGTGTAACAGAAAAAGAAGCATGAAATTAGGTTAAAGGTGTGTGAAAGAAAGTAATAGAAGTGGAAAGAAATTGCAATTGAGTAGATTGAAAGTCTAACACAAAGGGTGAGGGGTGGTGGATGGTGATGAGAATTATCTGTGGGATTGAGTGTAGGTATGTTGTAGGTATGTTGTATGTATGTAGGTATGTTTGTTTGTATGTTTGTATGTGTATTAATGTTGAATTATTTTAACAACAACAAAAAATTCCTAGGAGTTTATCTCAGTGCAGACCTTACTTGGAAAATAAATACAACCCAGGTGGTTAAGACTCCATCTCCTCAATGTATTGCAAAAGAACGATGTCAATCAACATTTGATGATCTCCTTCTACCAGTCCACAATAGAAAGTGTCCTTTCGTACTGCATCATGGTGTGGGACGCTGGTTTGACATCAATGGATAGGAAGTGCCTACAGAGGGTAGTGAATACAGCACAAGATATTATGGGCTGTCCCATGAATCCGCTGGATGAAATAGTGGAAGAACATGGCCTCAGGAGAGTGAGGAAAATTCTCAGGGATGATTCACACCCTGGCCGGCACTTTCTTGATCTCCTGCCCTCAGGCAGAAGATATAGAAGCAGGATTAGTCGCACCAACAGGGTAAAGAACAGCTTCTATCCGTGGGGTGGTAGGCTGCTGAATGAAAAGATAACAACAGGGCAGCTGACTTTCAGGTTTGGTGTGTGCGTGTCAGTAAACGAGTGGAATTAAGACTAAGAGAGCTGAGTGGGGGGTGCTCGTGTAATCTCACTGTATACAAGTTGTACAAGTGACAATAAAGTATTTCAATTTCAATTTCAAACACTCTGTGATGTGAGTGAGGCTGAGAGACTTTAGAGAAGTGTGACTGGCCCAAGGTCACCCAGCAGCTGCATGTGGAGGAGCAGGGAAGCAAACCCGGTTCACCAGATTACGAATCCACCGCTCTTAACCACTACACCATGCTGGCTCCCGAAGTGCCAGGGGGCTTCAATGAGTGCAAATGCTTGGCCTTTTGGAGCCGTTGTTCTCTGTTCACTTCCAGAATGAAATTTAAATACAAAGCAAAAGAAACAGGAGGGGTGGTATATCCCCCCGCCCCTTTCTACATTTGCACATTCTCAAATTGCGCTTGACTCTCCATCTTCAGCACAAAAAGAGCTCTGCTAGATTAGAGCCAAGGTACGTTTCTGCAAGAGGGAACCAACAGAGCCGTCTTTCCCATAGGGCGTCGGCCTCTCAGGGGCGCCCCAGCAAGTGGGGGAGCTGCATGGCTTTGCCCTCAGCCTCCGCTTTCCCTGCATGCTCGCCAGCTGTGCCCCGCCAACCATAAGGCTGGCAGGCGTGCAGCTTGCCTCCCAAGCCTCTGCAGGGATCGCTCTCCTCCTGAGGAGGCTTGGGAGAGGCTCAACTTCACTCCCAAGCCTCTGCGGGGATCACTCTCCTGCAGCGGCATGGGGGAGAGTTGCGCCCCACCCCCATGGCTGGCAGTGCGCAGCTACAGCCACCCCAACACTATCCATGGTAATTTGGGGGCACTGGGCGGATATTTGCTCCCCAGTGCTACATCTGCTAAAGACAGCCCTGGGAACCAAGGCAGTATGGAGAAAACAGTTTGAGAAAAGTTTTCCTCACAGCACTAGAACTCGTGGCCATGCAAGGAAGCTGAAAGATTCAGGACAGATAAAAGAAAGGATTTATCCATGTAGCACATAGTTATACCGTATGTGATGACCTGGGACTCGGGCTCAGACTCAGAGCCAGGGGAGTCTCAGTCCGCACCGAACCCTTTCCTTAGGCGGCAGCTGAAACTAGTCCGGGGCCTGATTCTGAAGAGTCCCAGTCTGCACAGGTTCCCCTGCAACAAGCACCAGCTGGGCCGAGTCAGGGGCCTGAGCCTGTCCTGGCTCCAGATGCGGGGATGACCTTGTTGCCTCCAGCTGGGCCATCACTTACAGCTGCTCCACTACCGGTTGGGTCAGGGGAGGCTGAGGCGGCCTCTGGGTCTGGTAACCCACCGACATCTCCCGAGCTGCAGAGACTGAGGTCTAGGAGAAGGAGAGACCTGAGTACTCGCAGGAGGAGTGCTCGCTTTCGGGCGAGACAGGGAGGTGAGTTGCTGGGGGATCAGGACCAGCCGTTACCCCAACAAAGATAAAAGGCTGTTGGACCCCACCCCAGGTTGCGGGAGCTGCTTGCTGGAACCTGCCTGAGATCCTGTACCTGCCCTTGCCTGGTTTCCTGGCTCATGTCCTGTCGGACTGACCGCGTTTCATGGGTTACCCCCGGGGCCAGCACACCACAGAACTCTTTCCCACAGAAGGCAGGGATGACTTCAAAAGAGGATGAGAGAAATGGAGAAGAGGCCCAGTAGCCAGGGTGGCTATGTTTTGTCTCTGCATCTGGAGCCAGCGATGCTTCTGAACGCATTGCTGGAAACTGCAGGAGTTGAGAGGGCTCCTGTGTTCAAATCCTGCTTGTGGGTTTCCCACACTAGCTGAGCCATTGGCCTGACCCAGCAGGCTCTTCCTATGTCTTTATTAAAATGAGACAAGCAAAAGTCAGTTGTTTGCAATCACAAGCGAGGAGACACCTGCTGTGCTCAGGACCTGCTTGCCGGCTTCTGGTTTGGCATCGGGATGCTGAATTAAAGCAGACTGTGTTCTTAAAAACAAAACAAAACCATTTTTCTTTTTCATTCATTACAAACATCTCAAATACTTAACATTTACTATACAGTGGTACCTCGGGTTACATACTTAATTCGTTCCGAGGGTCCGTTCTTAACCTGAAACTGTTCTTAACCTGAATGGGGCCTCCAGCTGCCGCCGCGCCGCCGGAACACAATTTCTGTTCTCATCCTGAAGCAAAGTTCTTAACCCGAGGTAATATTTCTGGGTCAGCGGAGTCTGTAACCTGAAGCGTCTGGAACCTGAAACGTCTGTAACCCGAGGTACCACTGTATATTCCTCCCTCCCCTCCAGGGCTTCCCCCAACTTCCATTTCTGGTTTGTTTCTATTTTCACCCACTTTGCTATCTCTTAACAGAAAAAAGTTATTAATTACATAATATCAAGCCTAAAAACATAAAAATAAAAGTAAATACATCATCATATTTCACTATCTTCTAAATGCTGATAATGTGAATGTTTATTTAAATCCTGCCATCAATTTTATTGCCTTTCTTTGTTTCTGCAGATGTAATATGAATGGTTCCCAATCTTTTTCAAAGTCACTGTTGTCTTTTTCTCTTAGTCTATCTGCCATTTTTGCCAGTTCTGCATAGTTCATCAACTTCTCTTGCCAAAAGCAGCAGCAGCCTGTGTTCTGACTCATCTGCCGGGCTCTGATGTTCTTAGACTAGATGACCCAGGAGGTCTACAATTCTATGATTCTATTATGGTCACTAGCAGGCCAGCTGGGCAACGCATTTGATTAAGATTGAACATCCAGTCTCAGATGCCCTGCAAATGCCAGGAATGAAAACAGGCACAAACCCAAACTTTAAAAATTTAAAATGTTGGCACCTCCATCCTCATTTTTTTTGGGGGGGGGGCACTTATAAAAACAACAATCTGAGGTGGTCATTTCAAAGCACTCTCAAACCTCTCCCCCCCCCCAATTTATGAGAATCCACAAATTCTTTTTAAAAGGAAGAAATAAAAGAACTTGGAGAATTGAAATTTACGTTCTTGCCACTGAAGTCAGGCTAGGAAATATGTTTGAGGAGGTTCCCCCCCCCCAAAAAAAAATCCTCCCAGGTCTGAGCCTTGCTGACTGTGATTTTCCCTCCCCACCTCCCTCCCTCCCTCCCTCCGGCCCCCCCGCACCTGCCATCCTGTGCGAAAAGGAAAAAATGAATTATTTTCTGCAGCAAAGCGAGGTCACTCAGCGGCACGCACTGCAGGCTGGAGCCATAAACCTTCACTCATTATCAAGAGCCGGGTAATCATTTTTCTTTCCTGAGCGAGATGCGCTGGATTTATTGCCTTGACTCAGCAATCTGACTAAGTTTCTTGGTTGGAGGAAGGAAGGTCGAAGGAGAGTTTATTAACAAAAATAAAGTGAAGCCCGGGTTCCGGTCAGGAGAGAGGTTCCCTGCTTCCTCGGGAGGGAGCCCCCGGAATGGCTCACTCTGACCCAGAGGCTGACTTTATCATGCTGGGAGGCCTCCTGGGTCAGCTGAGCCCTGTAGGGAGGTCTGGACAGGTGTTGAGCTGGCAGAATTCCTTGGCTTCTGGTCAAATTTGGAAAACCAGGAGGAGCAGCAACCAGATCTTGCATGGTGGCGTTTACTGGTTCACTGTTCTGGCCAGCCGTGTCCTCTTGCGCAAGACTCCATTCCGTTCCCACACGCCCTGCAAAAGTTTGCTGCTGAAGATGCTCAGTTCTCTATTATTATTATTATTATTATTATAAATTTTTATTGATTTTTAACGTATCATTTTCAACATTATAAAACATACTTTTATATCTTATACAGTTTTTTTGACTTCCGTCAATCACATCTGAAAATTTTCTAACCTTTGCCACTTAATTTACATTTCTTACATTCACTATTACTTTTAATTATCATAACTAATGTCTCTCTTCTTTATCTTCTTTGCAATATTTCATATATTCCTCCTTACAAAACTTCTTGTAGTCCTACTAGCGTAATTTGTTGATTACAATTGCTCTTCAGATAGTTCACATATTTATTCCAGTCTTCTGTGAATCTCTGGTCTCGCAGGTTTCGAATCCTTCCTGTCATATTATGCAGTTCTGCGTAGTCCATTAATTTTGTCTGCCATTCTTCTTTCGTTGGAATTTCTTCTTGCTTCCATTTCTGGGCCAACAATACTCTTGCCGCTGTTGTTGCATATAAAAAATTTTAATGTCTTGTCTATTAATGTCCTCACTAATAATAATAATAATAATAAATTTTATTTATATCCTGCCCTCCCCAGCCGAAGCCGGGCTCAGGGCGGCTGACAATAATCAAATAATCAAACAATCAAATAATCACACATTCAAAAATATTTCATTATAAAAATTAATTAAAATCAAATTAATGGCAACCGATTAAGCAAAATTCTGAGAACTGAGCCAGAGGAGGGAGTCAGGCTGTGCCCTGACCAAAGGCCTGGTGGAACAACTCTGTCTTGCAGGCCCTGCGGAAAGATGTCAGGTCCCGCAGGGCCCTAGTCTCTTGTGACAGAGCGTTCCACCAGATTGGAGCCGCAGCCGAGAAGGCCCTGGCTCTAGTTGAGGCCAGCCTAACCTCTCTGAGGCCTGGGATCTTCAGGATGTTATTATTTGCAGACCGTAGGTTTCCCTGTGGGGCATACCAGGAGAGGCGGTCCCGTAGGTACGAGGGTCCTAGGCCGTAGGTAAAAGATGCTCAGTTCTCATTGGGTTCTTATGAGGATAAGAAGAGCCTGCTGGATCAGGCCAGTGGCCCTTTGAGTCCAGCATCCTGTTCTCACAGGGGCCAACCAGATGCCCATTACGAGAAACCCTTAAGCAGGATTCGAACACAAGAGTCTTCTCCCCTCCTCTGGTTTCCAGCAACTGCTGTGGAATCAAAGTATAGGCATCCTGGCTAGTAGCCATTGACAGCTCTCACCTCCTCCATGAATTTGACTAATCCTCTTTTAAAGCAATCCATCACTGCCTCCTGTGTCAGGGAGTTCCATAGTTTGAATAGGCACTGTGTGGAAATGATATATAATGAGTTGAAGAAAATGTTCCAATTGACATTTGTAAAAAAAGACTGAAGCATTTTTGTTAGGGATTGTAGGAAAAGACCTGCCAAGGAAAATGAGGGCTATATTTATGTATGTGACAACGGCGGCCGGAGTCTTAATAGCACAAGGATGGAAGAATGAAGAAATCCCGACAAAAGAAGAGTGGCAGGAAAAATTGATGGACTATGTGGAACTGGCAAAATTGACGCATAAACTACGTGACAAGGACAACTGTGACTTTAAAGAAGAATGGGAACCTTTTACAAAGTACTTAAAGAAACAACAAAATGAATTGGACTCCTTGGCAGGTTTTGAATAAACATGCACAAATTTATTTGTTAACATAATAGATGGATAAGTTAGAGATTTTTACATTTTTATAATATGCAGAGAACAATATGTGCTGATAAATCAGAAAGAGTAGCTGAGGGAAGTCGTAGGGGAAGGAGGGGGGTTGTGGGGGTGGGAGGAGGAAAAATAATTGCTGAAATAATTTGTTATGTGAAAATAATCAATAAAATTTCAAAAATAAATAAATGAATAGGCACTGTGTGAAGAAGGATTTCCTTTGCCTGTCCTGAATCTTCTGACCATCAGCTTCACTCGATATCCACGAGTTCACGTCTTATGAAAGAGGGAGGGAAAACGTTCCTCTGTGAGGGAGCGCTTGAAGGAGCTGGGTCTGTTCAGCCTGGAAAAGAGGGGACTGAGAGGAGATATGATGGCCATCTTCAAATATCTTAAGGGCTGTCGCATGAATGATGGAACGAGCTTCTTTTCTCCTGCTCCGGAAGGTAAACCCTGAGCCAATGGATTCAAGTTAGAATCATAGAATCATCGAGTTGGAAGAGACCACAAGGGCTATTGAGTCCAACCCCCTGCCAAGCAGGAAACACCATCAGAGCACTCCTGACATATGGTTGTCAAGCCTCTGCTTAAAGACCTCCAAAGAAGGAGACTCCACCACACTCCTTGGCAGCAAATTCCACTGTCAAACAGCTCTTACTGTCAGGAAGTTCTTCCTAATGTTTAGGTGGAATCTTCTTTCTTGTAGTTTGGAGCCATTGCTCCGTGTCCGCTTCTCTGGAGCAGCAGAAAACAACCTTTCTCCCTCCTCTATGTGACATCCTTTTCTATATTTGAACATGGCTATCATATCACCCCTTAACCTCCTCTTCTCCAGGCTAAACATGCCCAGCTCCCTTAGCCGTTCCTCATAAGGCATCGTTTCCAGGCCTTTGACCATTTTGGTTGCCCTCCTCTGGACACGTTCCAGTTTGTCCGTGTCCTTCTTGAACTGTGGTGCCCTGAACAGTTACAAGAAAGGAGATTCCGGCTAAACATTTTCTGACAGTAAGTGCTATTTCAAAGCGGAACAGTCTCCCTCGAGAGGTGGTGGGCTCTCCTGACATGGAGAGGTTGAGTGTCCACCTGTCATGGATGCTTCAGCTGAGATTCCTGCACTGCAGGGGGTTGGACTAGATGACCGGGGGGGGGTGTCCGATCCAACTCTAAGATTCTGTGGTTCTATGATTACTCCCTGCCATGCAGATACCTACACTTTCTTCCCTCTCCAGAATGCTGAACTTCCCTTCCCTTGCTTTGCTGTAACCCAGGGAATACTGGCAGCTCTTTGGCTTGGACCAGGGGTCAGCAAACGTTTTCAGCAGGGGGCCAGTCCACTGTCCCTCAGACCTTGTGGGGAGCCAGTCTATACTTTTTTGGGGGGAAATGAACCAATTCCTATGCCCCACAAATAACCCAGAGATGTATTTTAAATAAAAGCACACATTCTACTCTTTATTTAGGGACGCGGGTGGCGCTGTGGACTTGCAGATCAGAAGGTTGGCAGTTTGAATCCCCGCGACAGGGTGAGCTCCCGTTGCTCGGTCCCTGCTCCTGCCAACCTAGCAGTTCGAAAGCACGGCAAAGTGCAAGTAGATAAATAGGTACCGCTTCAGCGAGAAGGTAAACAGCATTTCCGTGTGCTGCTCCGGTTTGCCAGAAGCAACTTAGTCATGCTGGCCACATGACCTGGAAGCTGTCTGCAGACAAATGCCAGTTCCCTCAGCCAGTAAAGTGAGATGAGCTCCGCAACCCCAGAGTCGGTCACGACTGGACCTAATGGTCAGGGGTTCCTTTTACCTTTACCTCTACTCTTTACATGAGGTACCAGGCAGGCCCCACAAATAGCCCAGAGAGGCATTTTAAATAAAAGGACAGATTCTACTCATGTAAAATCATGCTGATTCCCAGACCATCTGCGGGCCAGATTGAGAAGGCGACTGGGCCGGATCCTGCCCCCAGGCCTTAGTTTGCCTACCCATGGCTTGGACCATCAGCTCTGCACGGGTGTGTGTGTGTGCATTTTCTCAGATCAGGATACTCACAGCATGAGAGGAATGTCCTGTTTTTTCAAGAAGCAGCCCATCAGATGTCCCTGGGAACCCTCTGACTTTTCTTTTCTCTAAACTGAAAAGTCCCAAATGCTGCAAACTTTTTTTTCATAGGGGGAGTCGCTCAGTCCCTTTGACTGTCGTTTTCTGAACCTTTTCCAACTCAACAATATCCTTTCTGAGATGAGGCGACCAGAACGGTACACAATATTCCAAATGTGGTCACAACATATATTTGCATAATGTTGTTGTTGTTGTTGTTGTTGTTGTTGTTGTTGTTAGGAGTAGGAGTACTATACTGCCCTGTACCCACAGGTCTCAGGACAGTTCACAAGATAAAATCACAATATAAAAACACAAAATACATACTAAAAATAAAAACAAGAGCAACCCAATAATCCCACCCTTCCCAACACATTTAAAAGGGCCTCGGGTGTCAATCAGCCAAAGGCCTGGTTAGAGAGGAACTTTATTGCCTGGTGCCTGAAGGTGTATAATTGGGTAGTTGTTTTTATTTTGATTATAACTTTTGTGGTTTTGTATTTTGTATTTTGATTTTGTTCTGTAAACCGCCCTGAGACCTCTGGGTATAGGGCAGTATATAAATTCAAAATAATAATAATAATAATAATAATAATAATAATAATAATGGCACCAGGCAGACCTCCCTGGGAAGAGCATTCCACAAACAGGGAGTCAACTACATTTGTGTTCCCACCCTCCGGACCTCTCAAGGAAAAGGCACACAAAGAAGATCGTCTGAGATGATGATCTCAGGGTCCAGGAAGGTTCATATGGAAAGAGGCAGTCCTTGACGGCTTGAGGAATTATGTCAGCAGTTTTATTTTCAATTCCATTCCTAATGATCCCTAGCATGGAATTTGCCCTTTTTTTCACAGCTGCCACCCACCGGTTCAACATCGAGCTTTCTTTTGTGACCCCAGGGTCTCTTTCCTGCTCCACCTCCTCTGGTTCAGACTCCATGACCATATATGTGAAATTAATATTTTTTGACCCAGTATGCATCAATTCCCCCTTGGGGCTTGGGAGGCCGATATTGCGTGCCCCGTGGTGCCTGTGTCTTGGGGACGGTGTTCTCTCCGCAGCTGGAGGTGCCTCTCTTCACTGGGTGTTAATCATCACCTATGTCACCAGATTGCTTCGTTTAAATAACCCCCGACAAACGTCGCTGCCAGTCTGCCTGCAGCTCTCTGCGCCCAGGGAGATTTGGGATCTGCCAGTCACAATCCCGTCCCCTCCATCTGTTGGGCTAAATAAATTAAAGATTTGCTCATTCAATCTGCAATTGGCTGTTTCCCCGAATCATTAAGGCCGGGCCGGATGGTTTGCAAAATGGAACGCCATCCGAGATGAATGGGACCCACCTTGTTTTGGCTGGGAGGGGGGGAATTTGCCTTTTCCGTGCCTTCTTCCCAATATGCACCTCCTCGTGAAGCTAAGACAATTAATGCTCATCTTGGCGCTGCTAGCAAGTCTTGCCCTCCTGTAACCGGAATCTCAGCCCCTTCCCCTGCTGAAAGCACATTGTAGCAATCTGTCTTTGGACAAACAGACATTTCCCCATTACAGGAGGGGTCCCCTATCCGTCTTCCACTAAACGACTGTCAAATTAATCTCACGAAACTTTTAAGTGCTCCAGATATCGCGGCTTCTAATTACGGGTGGGAGGAATTGGGCACAGCGAAGCGAGAACAGAGAAGGGAAATAAAGGACTAGGTTGTGTTTTGGGGGGGAAGAGGCTCTGTCCAGAGGGAATGAATTCCACTCTCCCCACCCACGCTGATGAATTTGAATGTTCTCAAAATATTTCTGGGCTGTGCCAATGGGATTTCAAAACTCCTTTTACAGCCCATCTGCCTCCACAAAACGGACCTGGTTTTTGGTATTCACATTTCGCAGGAATAGTAAACATTGGACAGCCAGCATGCAGCAGTGTATAATTTTTATATTTATGTCATGAATGCAGCTCGCCAGTCAGGAAACCTTGTTTTGAAGAGGTGATGAAGAACCAAACAGAATTCATTTTGGCAATCCAAATGAATAACAGTACTCCCCACTCCTTCTCATGATGACAAGCATTGAAATAATGCATTAAAATGGCCAGTGTGCTCCATATACATTATCTCAGCAGTTTAGTCCTTCCTGAGATTCATTCGGAATATCCTTGTCTTTTGAATCCGCTACTTTGAGTCCTACCTTCTGGAGCAGCAGAAAACAAGCTCGCTCCATCTTCCATGTGGCAGCAGAGCAGATATTTGAAGATGGCTCTCAAAGCTCCTTTTAGTCTTCTCTTCTGCAAGCTAAACAGTTCCTATTTAGACTTGGTTTGCAGACCTGGGATCATTTCGGTCGCCCTCCTCTGCACACATTCCAGCTTGTCAATATCCTTCTTCTTCAAGGTTGGAAATAGCCCAGCTTCTTCATTCTGCTTCCTGTCCCCCGCCATGAACTATGGTCCTTGCTCCGTTCCCTGCCCAATGCCACCCTGCCCAATTCTCTGTCCACTCTCGCCACTATTTTAACCTACAACATTTCTGTTAAACGATAGATTTATAAAGGGAGGGCCAGTGTAAGGTAACGTAAACTATTTCTTTAAATGCTTGCATCTGAAGCTGTTCTGCCCAAAGTCCAGAAGCAGAGAGCGACAGGGAAGAGATTTTATGGGAACAAAAACCACAATGCACCAGCGAGTCCTTTATCAAACTCCCAGGGGATTTCACACATTCCTTTCTGGATAAACAAATGCTTATAGTGTGACAACTTTTCCTTGCTAATAGGCCTCTTAATATTCAGGATCACTGCCTGCCTTTTGCAAAAACAGTAATAATAAAACGTGATTTAGAGCATCAGTGCAGCGCAGATCCCACAGTGAGACTTCTAAAGGTTTTGTGCCTCTGAATGTGCAGAACTTTGAAGAGCATACATTATATCATCTCTGCTAGCGGGAGGCATGGTTTAAGGTTTGTGTTTGTTTTCAGCCTTTGCAAAAGCTAATGTTCCTGCAGGGTGTAGGCAAAGTGCTGTAGCCCCCAAACCAGTCCTAGAATGCAGAAAGCTGCCTTATACTTTCTTATCAGGAAGATAGAGCTTGGGGCCATGTGCAGAGTGTCTTGTCTGGAACAGTGAATAACCATCCTTTGTCCCACATTATGGATAATAGCCATCAATAGGCCCTTCCTCCACAAATTTGTCTAATCATTTTTTAAAAACCATGTAAGTTAGTGGCCTCCTGTGGGAGGGAGTTCCATAGTTCAACTATATGCGGCATAAAGAAGGACTTTATTTTCTCTGTCCTGAATCTTCCAGCATTCAGCTTCATAGACTAAAGCAAGGACATCCAACTCCCAATAGACTAAGATCTACTCACAGTGTAAAAAACCCTGGCAGTGATCTACCCCTTGTCGTTGCATGGATCAAACTTCTTGTTGAGTTTTTGGGGGGAAGCCAAAGTGGTTGAGCTTTTTTTTAGGGAGCAAATGAATGAATGGAACTGAAGGAGCATTGCAATATACAAAGAACATAATCAAAAGTTGATTATATAAAACACAGAGTTGAGGGTTCTGAATCCCCAGTCCGACAGTGGAACTTAATGTGATGGCCCACTTTTTGCTAGGAAGAAAAGTTGGTGAGGTTTTTTTTTAGGAAACCAAAGTTGTTGAGCTGTTTTAGGAAAGGCAAAATTCTTGAGCTTTCTTGGGGAAGCCAAAGTTATAGAGCTTTTTTGGGGGGAGTAGATCACTGAGGGGCCAGAGATCTACCAGGAACACCCCACGATCTACCAGTAGACCATGATCTACCTGTTGGACATGCCTGGACTATAGACTCATAGATTTGGAAGGGACCCTGAGGATCATCTAGTCCAACCCCCTGCAGTGCCGGAAGATTCAGCTGTCCCATTCAGGGATCAAACCTGCAACCTTGGCGTTATCAGCACCATGCTCTAACCAACTGAGCTATCCAGGCTGACCATACTGCATATCCCTTATAGTTATGACCTGATATTTTTGGGTGTGTGTGGAGAGAACACTTTTGGCATTATTTTGTTGTTGTTTAGTCGTTTAGTCGTGTCCGACTCTTCGTGACCCCATGGACCAGAGAACGCCAGGCACTCCTGTCCTCCACTGCCCCCCGCAGCTTGGTCAGACTCATGCTGGTAACCTCGAAAACACTATCCAACCATCTCGTCCTCTGTCGCCCCCTTCTCCTTGTGCCCTCCATCTTTCCCAACATCAGGGTCTTCTCCAGGGAGTCTTCTCTTCTCATGAGGTGGCCGAAGTACTGGAGCCTCAGCTTCACAATCTGTCCTTCCAGTGAGCACTCAGGGCTGATTTCCTTCAGAATGGAGAGGTTTGATCTTCTTGCAGTCCATGGGACTCTCAAGAGTCTCCTCCAGCACCATAATTCAAAAGCATCAATTCTTCGGCGATCAGCCTTCTTTGGCATTATAGGAGCAGCCATGAAGGGCAGTGCCTGTTTCCTAGCTCTGAGAAAGCTTCCCCCAGCTCCGTCCTTCTGCTCCATCATTCAGCTGACAGCTGACAGTCTTCCCTGGACACACATTTCTCTGGCCTTCCCAGATTTTGTCTCTCTGCCTATCTCTGAATTGTTTTCTTCCATCCATCTCCCTTAAGGAGAGCTCCTGGCCAGGCTTATTATTACTTCCACAGAACAGTTTGTTCTGCAATAAAGAAACCCGTTAATGGGCCGTCTTCAGACAAACAGCTTCTTAAGGTTCAAACATTCTCAGTTTTGCCCAGCCTTCTCACCCTAAACACGGATATTTCATGAAAGAGGTTTTGCATTGCAGGGGGTGGGCCTGATGACCTTGAGGTCCCTTCCAAATCTACAGTTCTATGATTCTTCTCCTTGCAAAAGGCCATCTTTATATCAAGTCTGAAAAGGTTCAGGAAGAGGGCGAGAGAAATGATCAAGGGGCTGGAGCAGCTTTTCTGGGAGGAGAGCTTATAAAGTTGGAGAGTAATAGGAGTGAGGTTTTTTAAAAAAAACAATGCATGGAGAGAGTGGAGAGAGGTTTTTTCCCCCTCTGTGCCATGTATATTTGGCTGGACCTTTCGGTGCTCATCAAAGCCCCATTGAGCTGGCTGACGACATCCTTTGGTGCAAATGGGAAAGAGCAGTTATGTAGCACCCTGCTTGTGGTTAACGCTTAGCTGGAATGAAATATTCAACGCAGTAATAGAGAAATTAAAATAATAATTTATTTGTCAGACAAATAAATATGAGGCACAGTGGTATATGGTTACCAAGCTCTGGCCTGCCCTCCTGCCATTCTGGCCAGCACTTATATTTCCTTAATCCAGCCCCCTTGCTCCTCCTGTGGCTGCCTCTGTCCAATCAGCCTGGTTGAAATTCCTATTGGCTGTTTGCTAGAACCAATCACAAAAGATACACCCATTTCCTCTTGTCCTTTTATGGGAAACAAAAAGCTATATATTCTTCTATCTATAAATGACAAATAAGTAGTAATATATCTTACATGTGTCTCAACAAGGAACCTTAATTACCAGCTCACCTCGCCCTATTGCCCTCCAAAACAAATGGTTTAATCTCAAATTTTTATCTTAAACAGATGTCAAGGATCATCATTGAAAGATCTCCTTCCTTTGGAGGTCTCTAAACAAAAGCTTGACAAATGCTCTAATGATGTTTCCTGCTTGGCAAGGGGGCTGGGCTGGTGGCTGATGGCCCCTGTGATCTCTTCCAACTATATGAAATAAGAATCTAGCATAAGGATTTAACATTTCTTAGCTTCTAATTCCTTTGCATAATTACATTTAAGCCAATATATTTAATACATAACATAAATAACCTTTTTTAGAAGAATAAACCTTTTCAAAGTAAGGAACAGTTTCCAGCCTCAAAAATAGAAAGAAAACCTCTTCTCCAGCCAAGCCAGTTGCCTTTTTCACTGCTCTTGACCTTTCAACCTTAGGAAAATATGGCTCAAGTTTAATGGGAGGCACATGGTTTTATTTTACTATTTACCCACTCTTAATTATGTTTTTCTCTTTTTTTATCTTCTGTAATATGTAGGGTCAGTGTAACCTTGGCTGTCAGCCTGTAATTCCCTTTTTGACTTTGAGAATTGTTTTCTGCTATAAATCAGGGGGCCCCCTTGTCTAGGAGGAAAAACATTTTGCCAAGGTTCTTAGGCAGCTGGTCTTCTGCCTGGCATGAACATTTGAAAATCTTTAAGCTCATTTTAAGATACAGGCCCTGATCAAGCCTCAATAAAAATGCAGGCTTATGATTAGATGCCTCAGTTATACCTAGATGCCCATGAATCAGGCCAGAGTCCATTTGGTGAGAGCCACCCTGTTAAGTATAATTGTTTAATTCACGCTGAAATGGAGAATGTTTGTGTGTTTTGCTGAAAGGGTTTAATGGGAAGATTCCATTGAAGCTAAAGAAGAGCAAAGAGAGCTTTCTAAGCACATAGATGGGTTGATAATTAACTGTTGTTCTTTACTACCTAACACGTGAGTGTTTAACCTTAGAACACAGGAGAAATATTCAATTGCAAAATGCCATTTGAAGCGAATTGCCTTTGGTCTTTTGTTCCCAGCTAGGGTGGGAAAAAGCTGTGATAATGGCTCTCTAGGAACCCTTAGGCAGGATACAGGCCAATTCAGGCTGGAATGTGTGTGTGAGAGAGAGAGACACAATTTTGATTTCTGGAATAAGTAAAGTTATTTTTAAGGTGCTGAGCCTGGGCTGGACATGCACAAGATTTTTGTACAACTGTTTGGACACATCATTTACTGTTTTTCATTCTGTATTGAAGAAAGTTCTGCAAGCAAAGTTTTGAATCAAAGTTATGGGTCAGGACAATGTTTTATTCCAAAAAGGGTCACTTTTTGTGCATCCAGTTGCTTCAAAAGAACTTGGCTGCTGGATCCGGCCAATGGCCCATGTAGTCCAGCATCCTCTTCTCACAGTGGCCAACCAGATGCCTCAAAGGGAAGCTCAGCACTCTTTTCGAGTTTGGGAACAAATAATCCATTACAGAAGCAGTCCAAGTCCTCCCCAACCTCCAGGGGCCCTTCAGATGTTTTTGACTCCAGCTCCCATTAGTTGCAGTCAGCAAGACCATGCCCCCAACATCTCTTAGAATTGTAGAGTTGGAAGGGACCCCCAGGGGTCATCTAGCCTAACCCCCTGGAATATGACCAAGCTGGTCGTGGCTGATGCATCTGAAGCATTTGGAGAGCACTAGGTTGGGGAAGTCTGACTCATCTTAGCCATCACAAAATAGCTCCTGATATAATAATAATAATAATAATAATAATAATAATAATAATAATAATAATTTATTTATACCCTGCCCATCTGACTGGGTTTCCCCAGCCACTCTGGTCGGCTTCCAACAGAATATTAAAATACAATAGCCTATTAAACATTAAAAGCTTCCCTGAACAGGGCTGCCTTCAGATGCCTTCTAAAAGTCTGGTAGTTGTTCTTCTCTTTGACATCTGGTGGGAGGGCGTTCCACAGGGCGGGTGTCACCACCGAGAAGGCCCTCTGCCTGGTTCCCTGTAGCTTTGCTTCTCGCAGTGAGGGAACCGCCAGAAGACCCTCTGCACTGGACCTCAGTGTCTGGGCTGAACGATGGGGGTGGAGATGCTCCTTCAGGTATACTGGGCCAAGGCCATTTAGGGCTTTCAAGGTCAGCACCAACACTTTTGTGCTCAGAAACATACTGGGAGCCAATGTAGGTCTTTCAAGACTGGTGTTATGTGGTCTCGGCGGCCGCCCCCAGTCACCAGTCCAGCTGCCGCATTCTGGATTAGTTGCAGTTTCCGGGTCACCTTCAAAGGTAGCCCCATGTAGAGCGCATGGCAGTAGTCCAAGCGAGAGATATCCAGAGCATGCACCACTCTGGCGAGACAGTCCGCAGACAGGGAGGGTTTCAGCCTGCGTACCAGATGGAGCTGGTAAACAGCTGCCCTGGACACAGAATTGACCTGCGCCTCCATGGACAGCTGTGAGTCCAAAATGACTCCCAGGCTGCGCAATTATTATATTCTTTAGGGGCAGAGGTTGTAAATTAACCTTCCTTCCTTCATTTCTTTCTCATCTGCCTTCCTGAGAAATCTTCTTCATCTTCAGAAACGAAGCATTTCTCCCTCTGGGCAACTTTTCTTCAGAACAATCTTGGGATTTCATTTCCTGGGCCTGCCATTTTTGTTCCCTCCTGACTTTCACCTAAAGAGACACTGAGGCTGCCCCATTTGTTCACAAAGCCGCGAGGCTTTGGCAGAAGTAAAACATCCTGACTTTGCAGGAAGCTCTCAATGCAGGTCAAGCACGGAAGTGGCAGCAGCAGAGAAATTGGCTGTACATGAATCAGATGCCTGCGAGGAACAATTAGGGGAGATGGGAATGGGAAGGTGTGGGGGGAAAGAGTTGGGGAAATATTGTATTGTCCAGAGAGAGCAATCCAGGCAGAGAAATAATTGACCTGTTTTCTCTGAAGGAAATGGATGGAACCAGAGCCCAGTAGCTTGAGTTACGGAGTCATATCTGACTGTCTCCAAAAGTTACAGAGACATAACTTGGCAGCTTTGATCTGCAGACCTGGTGCTGTTACAGACCCCACATAATACTTGGTCTACGTTTGTAAGCAATTTGCTCCCACAGGAGGCAGTAACATACCCTTCAGCATTTCTCCAATGAAAATAGGGACATCCTATTCCATCATCGGGACGCAGGTGGCGCTGTGGGTTAAAGCCTCAGCGCCTAGGACTTGCCGATCGAAAGGTCGGCGGTTCGAATCCCTGCGGCGGGGTGCGCTCCCGCTGCTCGGTCCCAGCGCCTGCCAACCTAGCAGTTCGAAAGCACCTCCGGGTGCAAGTAGATAAATAGGGACCGCTTACCAGCGGGAAGGTAAACGGCGTTTCCGTGTGCGGCTCTGGCTCGCCAGAGCAGCGATGTCACGCTGGCCACGTGACCCGGAAGTGTCTCCGGACAGCGCTGGCCCCTGGCCTCTTAAGTGAGATGGGCGCACAACCCCAGAGTCTGTCAAGACTGGCCCGTACGGGCAGGGGTACCTTTACCTTTACCTTTATTCCATCATCATCATCATCATCATCGTCATCGTCATCGTCATCATCACAATAATAGCAACAACACCAATAACAATGTTTATACCCTGCCAATCTGACTGGGTTGTCCCAGCCAACATATATAAAAACATAACAAAACATTAAGCATTAAAAAAACCTTCCCTATGCAGTGGTACCTCGGGTTAAGTACTTAATTTGTTCCAGAGGTCCGTTCTTAACCTGAAACTGTTCTTAACCTGAAGCACCACTTTAGCTAATGGGGCCTCCTGCCGCCGCCCTGCCGCCGGAGCACGATTTCTGTTCTCATTCTGAAGCAAAGTTCTTAACCCGAGGTATTATTGCTGGGTTAGTGGAGTCTGTAACCTGAAGCGTATGTAACGTGAAGCATATGTAACCCGAGCTACCACTGTACAGAACTGCTTTCAGTTTTTATAGTTATGTGCTTAGCTCTTTGGTTAAGGAGTCGCATAACTCCATACCCTCCCATGAAAATAGGGACGTCCTATTCCATCCCCTCCAACTTTTCTCCCGTGAAAATAGGGACACCCTAAGGAAAAGCGGGACATTCCAGGGTCAAATCGGACACTGGGACAGCTTCTGTAAATCCAGGATTGTCCCTGGAAAATAGGGACACTTGGAGGGTCAGTCGTAATGGCCACCAACTTGCATGGCTTTTTAGAAGGATATGATAAATTCGCAGAGGATTGGGCTATCAATGGCTACTAGACATGATTGCTATATTCTACCTCCTCCATTAGAGGCAGTGTGCAGGATAAGGCAATTAACAGGGGGTAAGGATAAGCGGGTTGCACTAGATGACCCTGGGTGCCCCTTCAAACTCTGCAATTCTGTGATAACAGCTGCGAATTGCATTGGCTATGTTCCTTCTCCACTGCTGGACGCAATATGACTCTGCTTACCACTTGCTGGTCTTGAGAGTGTGGAGAGTCGCTCTTAAACTTGAATCCTGCTTGCAAATTTTTCTTGGGGGGCATCTGGGTGGCTACAGTGTGAACAGACGGGCCACTGGCCTGACCCATCAGTGATCTTCTTGTGGTTTTTACACTTGTAGGAGACATGCTTTTGATTCTGAATTAAAATGAGAGGCACTCCACTGTTAACAAATGAAAAAGAGAGAGTTCACTTTTAGAGCTTGAAGGAGCCTGCCCCAGGGCTTTGATGAACCATTCAGCAAAAGGGGAGCCATCGACAGCCCTCTCCTCCTCCACAAATTTGTCCAATCCTCTTCTAAAACCATTCCTGTTGGTGGCCATCCCTGCCTCCTGTGGCAGAGAGTTCCACAGTTGAACAATACAAAACCAGAGGCTTCACTTCATCCCTGCTCTGCTGCAGCACTGCTGGTTTTCTCCATCCATTTAAAAGGATTTCAGGAAGCAGGTGACGGCAAAACCCTGGAATATGGCTACCAGTTTGGGGAGACAATATTGGCCTTCATGGACCAGTAGCCTGGCTTAGTCTAAGCAGGGCTTTTTTCAGCCGGAACTCACTGTAACTCAGTTCCTGCACCTCTCAGGTGGGTGCCATTGCCATTCTAAGAGAACGAGGGAGGCGTTCATGGTAAGTTCCGGCATCTCTTTTTCTAGAAAAACAGCACTGAGTAAGCCAGACACATTCTTGTAACATGACGATGTATCTTTTGTCCAGATACTCTTTACAGCAGATGTTTTTGATGTATATCAAAGTTGTTTCATCAGATGTTTCTAAAATTGTTTCCTTCCTCTGCTGAGAGTAAAAGGTAAAGGTAAAGGTACCCCTGCCCGTACGGGCCAGTCTTGACAGACTCTGGGGTTGTGCGCCCATCTCACTTAAGAGGCCAGGGGCCAGCGCTGTCCGGAGACACTTCCGGGTCACGTGGCCAGCGTGACAAAGCTGCATCTGGCGAGCCAGAGCCGCACACGGAAACGCCGTTTACCTTCCCGCTGGTAAGCGGTCCCTATTTATCTACTTGCACCCGGGGGTGCTTTCGAACTGCTAGGTTGGCAGGCCCTGGGACCGAGCAGCGGGAGCGCACCCCGCCGCAGGGATTCGAACCGCCGACCTTTCGATCGGCAAGTCCTAGGCGCTGAGGCTTTAACCCACAGCGCCACCTGCGTCCCTTCTGCTGAGAGTAGATGGTGTTTAATCAAAATTATTGCAAAAGTTGCGAAGTGTGTCTTGTAGTGCACTTTCATGTCATTTGGATAGTATTGGAAAATAAGAAAGTTCAGAAAAACGCGTCTCCTTCAAAGGAAAAACAGGGTATAAATATCCTTTGCTTTGAGCATCTCTCTCACCTGAGAGGTCCCAGATCCCTCTTTGCATCTGTTCTAGAATAGCATTGCTGATTTACGTAATTATGATTTAATAGGAGCCTTCTCTGCTCTACATCAATAATTTATACTTTAGATTTGTAATGGTAGTTTGTTCTCTGTAATGTTTTATAATGTTTTATTGATAACCTTATTAATCTTTTCTTTTTTCCCTGTAATGCTTTATTACATTCTTCTAAGAAGAAGGAAATGCATTTGCTTAATCTATGTGCCTAAAGACTTGTCCTTGAATCCAACATTGTCTGTGTGTCAATACGGAGCGGGACTCACACTCCCCACCCCCCATAACATTGCAGAGGGAACAGATATAAAGAATTTAAGGGTCAGCCCCCTAGAAGTCAGGCTTCCCTTCTGAACAAAGCAAAATTGTCACAAACAGAGGGCTTATCCACAATTCCCTTTCCCCTGAAATTTCTTCCATTCATCACCGTGATTTCAGCTACAGGTTTATTTTTCGGTATATCTTGTAAGCCATGTGGGCCAGACTTCTTGCTTTCTCATTTTTTATGATGGTACCTTCCACTTTCCTGTCTGTAAAAAAAAGGTAAAGGTAAAGGACCCCTGACAGTTACCGGTAAGTACAGTTGCAAACGACTCTGGGGTTGCAGCGCTCATCTCGCTTTACAGGCCAAGGGAGCCGGCCTTTGTCTGTAGACAGTTTTTCTGGGACATGTGGCCAGCAGGACTAAGCCGCTTATGGTGAAACCAGAGCAGTGCATGGAAATGCCTTTCACCTTCCTGCCAGAGTGGTACCTATTTATCTACTTGCACTGGTGTACTTTCGAACTGCTAGGTTGGCAGGAGCTGGGGCCGAGCAACGGGAGCTCACTCTGTCGCGGGGATTCGAACCGCCGACCTTCTGATCTGCAAGCCCAAGAGGCTCAGTGGTTTAGACCACGGCGCCACCCATGTCCTGTTCCTGTCTGTATCTTATCGCAAATATCCAGATAACCAGCTTCATAATTTATTCTTGTGAATGTATCTTCCCATGCCAGCTTTGCTCCTGTTCTGTTTAGTTTTTGTCTCCTGAAGTTGTATTTTGTTATTTGGGTTATATGGCTAAAATTCGAAATCCCACCCCTACCCCCACCCCAAAAAAGGGAAAAAAAAGAAATAGGTTGGGCTATTGAGGAAATCTTGCAGGAAGATAGAAGGGAACCCTAAGGTTGGCTTCTGGTGTGAGTACTAATCAATTTTCAAGAAAGGCAACCATGCTATTTATGAGTCAGGCAGCTCAATTCTGGATCCTTGAACCACCTGAGCACTTCTCCTCCACGGGGACACAGCAGCATCCATGCCAGACCAATTCTAGGATGAGCCGCACTGGTTCGCCACAAGGAAGATGCATCGAAAACAAGGTGCCAGCGCTTTGCGAGGAGATGCCCCAGCTGTGCATCTCGCCCTGTTCCTAACAGCCTCATCGCTTACTGCTCCTCTCTCACCAGCGGCGTAGCGTGGGTTGTCAGCACCCGGGGCAAGGCAAGTAATTTATGGTATTTATGGTAAGGTAGCCACGGCGGCGGCGGCGGGTCCATGTCAGGTGATCTGAGGCGAGTTGCCGCTGGCACTGCCGCCCAAATGACGCTGCTTGCCCAGAGGAGGAGGGGGGCAGAGAGGCGAGGAAAATGCAACATGGCCCAGCAGCTGCAGCAGCAGCTGCAGCAGCAGCGGCGGCGGGGCTGTGAGGAGGGGCTGCCTGGTGTGCCCTCCGCGGCCCTGACGTGCGGGGACCGCGGCGAGCGCTGAGAGCCGCTGCCTGCTGGACGCCTTCAGCCCGGACACGCGCACAGCTCGTCGGTTCCGCGAGACATGGGGCTCTGCTACAGCTTGCGCCCGCGGCGCTTTCAGCAGAAACGCTAAGAGTCCCAGGTTTTTCCCAGTGCAGTCTTTTAATGTGAGGTATATACAGGTATTTACAAAAGAGACAGTCCATACAGAGTACTTACAAACAAATACTCTCCACCACAGCACCACCACACTACAGCACAACCACCACAGCAACCACACCCACTGTTAAACAGGCTTTTCTTTTTAAAACAGGTGATAGCCAATCACATTAATCACACTCCTGCTGAGTCACTCTGACTCAGCACTTCACAGAGTATTGCATCATCCTGTTGAAGCCTGTAGACTTATTCAGTATCCTACGAATCCCAACACTCCTCCTTAAGTCAAAGGCTTGAGACCTAATAATTCTCTTAAGTCTCGAAATTTAGGAGCATCCAAACATTTTGTATACAAATCTGCCACATTACATTTTGTATTACAGTGCTGTACCTTTAACACATTTCTTTCCAAAGCATTTTTCACATTTCCGTATCTTATAGCTATATGTTTACTTTTGCTCTTAAAGTTCTGTTGGTTAGCAAGCTGTTGTGCAGCCATGTTGTCACTTAGCACAGTGATTGGCATTTCAGAAGGTATTCCAAGTTCTTTTGTTAGACAAGCAAACCACTCTATTTGTGACACACATTCGCTTATGGCTGAGTACTCTGCTTCACAAGTACTTGTGGCAACAAATGTTTGTTTCTGGGATTTCCACTGAACCAGGGCATTTCCAATATATATGGCATAGCCAGTGGTAGACTTTCCATTTTCTCTGTCCCCCCAACTGGCATCAGCGTATGCATACACTTGCTGATCATATCCTGTATCCAGCACCAGTTTGTAATCTTTTGTGCGTTTCAGATACCTTAGGATTCTTTTAAGTGCTACCCAATCTCTCTGAGCCGGGTCTGCACTTCTTTGGCTTAACATGTGCACTGCCAATGTTATGTCGGGTCTTGTCCAACAACTTAAATATAACAGAGAACCCAACAGAGAATGAAAGGCTGCTGCATTCTCACATTTTTGCCCTTCTGGTTCATTTTTGTACTGGGTAGTTATGGGAGTGTCAACCTCATTTACCCTCTCCATTCCATATGTCTTCAGTAACTTTTCGATTTTTTCCTTCTGACTCAGAGAGTAGACGCCCTCTTCATTTCTCTGAACCTCTACTCCTAAGTAATTCTGAATCTCTCCCAAATGCTTCAATTTGTATTTGTTACCTAGGCTGTTTATAAACCAAGACACTTGCTTTTGTGCAGTTGTTATTAGACAGATATCATCAACATACAAAAGTAAATAACAAACACTTCCTTGCACCATTGCTGAATATAAACAGGAATCAGCCAGGCTTTGTTTGAATCCCATCTTCTTCAAAGTTGTGTCTATGCATTCATGCCATAGACGTGCACTTTGGTGTAAACCGTATAGTGCCCTTTGCAGCTTTAACACCATGCTGTCTTTTTCCAGCTCATAACCTGGTATTTGCTGTAAATACACCTCGGCGTCAATAGGAGCATTTAAATATGCTGAGGCAACATCAAAATGATTAACTTTTAACCCTCTCAGACTTGCCATTGCTAAAACTGATTTTACTGTTTCAGCCTTTGCTGTTGGGGCAAACACTTCATCATAATGTATCATTTTTCTTTGTGTAAAGCCCCTTGCAACCAACCTGGCTTTCCTCTGACAACTACCATCAGCCAGCTTTTTCACTTTAAAAACCCACTTACAGCTTATGGGCTTTTTACCTTCAGGCAATTCTGTAGGTACAAACACATTGTTGTTTAGCAGAGAGTTATACTCTGCCTGCATTGCCTTTAACCACGCCTCTTTCTCTAGAGTAGGTAACTCTTGCACTTCTTCAAAGTTTTCTGGCTCAGTTACACAAACCTGGTTTATGGTGGCTGGGAACCCATAACGGTCTGGAGGTTGACCTTTATTACTTCTTGAAGACCTCCTTGGTTCATTAATCTCACCCCTTGGGCTACCTTCAGGACTGCTTTTGGGGTGGATTGACTCTGGAGATTTACCTCCTCCTGTCCCTGTTGCACTCTCTCTTCCCCCTTGCTCCATGCTAGCAGCTGGAGAAAAATGCTCAACCTTTACCTCCTCCCTTTCAGTTTCTCTGGGAGAGCTGCCAATTCTTAGCTTTGTTTCAACTGCCTTATCAGGTACGCTCGGCAGTAAAACTTTTTCTGGCAGCAAGTTTGCATGTATCTTGGGCCAATTTCTTTGCTCATTAAAGCTGGCTGATCGACTATAACTCAAAAGATTTTTATCATCTTCAAACCTGTAGGCTTTCGTACCACTTTCATACCCAAGAAATAGCAACTGCTGTGCCCTTTTCCCACCTTTTCTTCGGTTCTTTACAGGTATGTCAACCCATGCCTTTGTCCCAAAGATTCTCAAATGTTGCAAACTGGGACTTTTGTTATAGAGAATCTTATAGGGTATGTCATCTAGTACCCTTGACCACAAGCGATTCCCAATATAATTCGCGGTCTTAATACTCTCAGCCCAGTACTTAATTGGAAGATTTGCATCTGCTAACAATGCTTTCATTTGTGTCTGCAAGACACCTCCCCTTCGCTCTGCTACTCCGTTCTCCTGAGGCGTTGCCACATTGGTAAGTCTATGTTTAATCCCTTGGGAACGCAACCAGTTTCTTAGGGAGCTTGCCATAAACTCTCCTCCCCTGTCTGTCTGAATAGAGCACACCTTTTCGCCAAGTTGCCTTTCTACCCTTCTTACCCAGAACTTCAAAGTTTGGGCAACGTCAGACTTTTGCTTTAATGGATAGACCCAGCCAAATCTAGAATAGTCATCCACTAGGATCAAACAGTACTTGTTATGGGAGACACTTGGTGGAAAAGGACCAGTTACATCAGCATGAATCAACTCCAGTGGTTTTTTTGTTTCTCTCTGGCTTGCTCTTGCTACTGGGCAAGCCCTGCTTTTAACCTCCTTGCAGATATTGCAGTCTAAGTAATTATCACAACTTTTAATGTTTTTCATCCCCCCACACAACTCCAATGTTTTGTTTAGCACCTTATAGCTAGCATGTGCCAGACGCCTGTGCAGGAGATGAATACACATATCATGGGTTGGGACATTTTGCACATTAGCAACCTTAGACTCACACTGCAGTACATACATATTAGTTCTAAGGTTAGCATTTGCCAACACCGCCCCATTTTGCTTTATCTGGCACTGATCTCCCACAAAGTTTACTTCAAAGCCTGCTTTTGCCAAGTCAGGAATGCTCAGGAGATTGTTTTGCAAACTAGGCACACACAACACATTCCTGAATGTGTGTCCCAGTTGTGGGAACACAACCTCCCCCTCACAAACCACATTAGCTTTCTGGCCCGTAGCAAGACTTACATGTTTTTTGTTTGAGGCCCTAGCATCAGTCAGCAATCCTTTTCTTTTACAAAAGGTTTGAGAAGCTCCACTGTCCAGAACCCACAGCTCTTCATTTTCTTGACCATCTGCAGACACCCAAGCGGTAGACTCTCTCTGCTGCCTCCTGTGCTTCTGCTGTTTTTGTTGTTTTCTCGGGCAGTCCCGCAGCAGATGTCCACTGGACTTGCAGCAAAAACACCTTTTTACTTTGTTGACCACCGGCTGGTCTGCAGCAGCTCCTCCTGGCTGTTTCTCCGGCTCCCGACACCTCTGGTCTTCCCGGCTGTTGTTCCCTCTGGGATGCTCCAACAGCTGGGCTGAGGTCATCTTTCGCTCTGCACGCCTGTCCTCCTCTGCATACAACCGTCCAGTTACGTATTCCAGAGTCAGCTTATCAGTCTCTACAGACTCGAGGGAATTGACCAGCATATCATAGCTGTCATCAAGGGAACTCAGGACTATAAAGACTTTGTCCTCTTCCCCCACAGGCCTCCCTCTTAAGGCTAGCTCCTGGAAACAGCCTGTTAGGAATTTTAGGTGGTTCACCAGGGAGTCCCCCGGTTTCTTCCGACACCGGTACAGTCTCCTGGTCAGTGTTATCAGTGAGCCAGCTGTCTCTCGCACATGGACAGCCTTGAGTGCATTCCACGCCTCACTTGCCGTCACCTTATCAGCTACGTAGACTAGCTGGCTGTCGTCCACTCCAAGGATGATCGTAGCCAAAGCTTTCTCATCCTTTTCTAGCTGGGCCTCTGCTAGTGCCAGCTTTTCATCGTCGTCCTCATCCTCCTCAGGGGGCTGCGGTGGAGTTTTCACCACTTTCCACAGGCCCTCACGCTTGAGGAAGTGTTGCATGCGGACCGACCAGATGCTGTAGTTCGTGGCCGTCAGCTTCTCCAGCAGCACGCCACTTCTGGACTGCTCCATCCCTGCAGCTCACCTCCAGCACCCACAGCTAGATAACTGCCACCTGTACTCTTGCGCAGCGGAAGCGTGCTGGGCCCATAACCCTGTCGCGAAATTCCTCGCGGCGCTTTCAGCAGAAACGCTAAGAGTCCCAGGTTTTTCCCAGTGCAGTCTTTTAATGTGAGGTATATACAGGTATTTACAAAAGAGACAGTCCATACAGAGTACTTACAAACAAATACTCTCCACCACAGCACCACCACACTACAGCACAACCACCACAGCAACCACACCCACTGTTAAACAGGCTTTTCTTTTTAAAACAGGTGATAGCCAATCACATTAATCACACTCCTGCTGAGTCACTCTGACTCAGCACTTCACAGAGTATTGCATCATCCTGTTGAAGCCTGTAGACTTATTCAGTATCCTGCGAATCCCAACAGTGCGCCCCCCCAGATGTTGCGCCCGGTGCGGCCAGCCCCCCCTGCACCGCCCACGCTATGCCACTGTCTCTCACTGCCCTTTGCAGGGTTGTCGCTACAGCCTGGTGGCCTCAGGAGCTGCAGGATGTGATGTCATGGTTGGCTGTGTGTGTGATTCTGTAGTTGGGAAAGAACCCTGCACAGAACTCTGATGTCTCTGAAAAAAATTACTCATCACTTGGGAAGATAGGCGAACTAATGCTAGTGTACTGGAAGAAGCAAAGATCACCAGTGTTGAAGCAATGATTCTTCAACATCAACTTCATTGGACTGGTCATGTTGTGCAGATGCCTGATGATCGTCTTCCAAAGCAACTACTCTATTCCGAACTGAAAAATGGAAAGCGTAAGCCTGGTGGTCAACAAAAGAGGTTTGAAGACTGTCTCAAGGCAAATTTTTAAAAATGTAGTATAAACACTGACAACTGGGAAACACTGGCTTGCAAGCACTCCAGTTGCAAAACAGCCTTTACCAAAGGTGTCATGGGCTTTGAAGACACTCGAACTCAGGACGCAAGGGAGAAACGTGCTAAGAGGAAGGCACGCTTGGCAAATCAACACCGTGATCAACTCCCGCCCGGAAACCTAGGTCCCCACTGTGGAAGGACGTGTGGGTCCAGAACTGGCCTCCACAGTCACTTACGGACTCATTGTTAAAACCGTGTTTATGGAAGACAATCTTACTTGACTACGAGGCATCGCCAAAGAAGAAGAAGAAGTGTGAGATTCTATAGTTGGAAAGGAACCCTGCACAGAACGCCTCAGCATGGAAATTCAAGGCCAGGCTTCCTCAACCTTGGCCCTCCAGATGTTTTGAGACTACAATTCCCATCATCCCTGTCCACTGGTCCTGCTAGCTAGGAATCATGGGAGTTGTAGGCCAAAAACATCTGGAGGGCCGAGTTTGAGGAAGCCTGTTCAAGGCCAATAACCAAACCTTGCTTGCAATTTGGATGCAATTTGCACAAAGAGATTGGATATTAGGGAAACGAAAGAGCCTGTGGGGAGTTAATAGGCCCAAGAAATTGACAGAGGGGGGTGGAGATGAATGCCCAAGGTGCAGCTGACAGTTTTCCTTGCAGAGTAGCAGACGGACCTCACTGGGGGGAAACGGAAAGGGAGCGAGACTCCTGATTCCGCTTAGCTGGATCCAGATTCTTAAGACAGGAGACTCTGACTTAAACACGAAAAAGAAGACAGTGGACCGGTTTCCCTCAGAAGGACTCTCCTTCCTTGGAAGTTTTTAAGCAGAGGCTGGCTGGCCACCTGTCAGGGATTCAATAGTGCAGGGGGTTGGACTAGATGACCCTCGGGGTGCCGTCCAATTCTATATTTCCCCTCCCAGCTAGGAAACTCTCTGGGTCACCTTCAGCCAGTCACTGCCTCTCAGCCGAAGCTACCTTGTAGGACTGTTGACAACCAGAAGAGTAGAACCGGCTGCGCCACCTTGAGCCCCTCGAATGAAAGGTGGGGTACCGTCATAAGAAATAAACAAACCGTGCAGGCGCTTTGAGAAGTTAAAGAGAAGCGAAGGTGATGCAATATTGCAAAAGGTTTTCCCCTTCGCCATTTATTTAAAGTTGAGACTCATCTGCTCTGGAAGCTTCTGCCGGATGGAGGTTTATAAATTATGGATGGCAGTCAAATGAGAAGCATCGGCCCGAGCGTCGGATCTCGGCTGCGTAAAAGACCTGTATTTATTTTATTTTCATTTATTATAAATGCCCACCTTTCCACCCCCACCCCCGCCCAGCCCAAGACATCTCCTTTACATTGCTGATATCAATCTAGGGCTTCTAATGGGCTTCCACTTAGAGTCTCCTGCAAAAACTCCCGGGGAAAGACGGGACGCAGAATATAAATAAATGCTCCTCCAAACGGAATTGGCCAAGGGAGACCAAGGTCAAGGTATACCCAGCAAAGGCCCTTATTTTTCAGGGTACGAGTGACACCCCCACTGACACCCCCCCCACTCCACGGTGGCCTCTGTGTGCCCAGTCACCTTTTATTATTTATTTATTTAGAAATACTGATATGCTAATCATAGAATCTTTAGAGTTGGAAGGGACCCCCAAGGGTCATCTAGTCTGACCCTCTGCAATGCAGGCATCTCACCTAAAGCATCCATGACAGACAGCCATCCAAACTCTGCTTGAAAACCTCCAAGGAAGGAGAGGGTCATTAAAATACATCACAGCAGTTTGCGACAATAGGGAACCATAAAATAATTTTATTTATTTATTTATTTATTTATTTATTTATTTATTTATTTCCCACCCATCTGGCGCCACTCTGGGTGGCTTCCAACACAATATAAAAATACAATAGTCTATCAAACATTATAAACTTCCCTAAACAGAGCTGCCTTCTGATGTCTTCTGAAAGTCTGGTAGTTGTATATTTCCTTGACATCTGATGGCAGGGCGTTCCACAGGGCGGGAGCCACCACCGAGAAGGCCCTCTGCCTGGTTCCCTGTAGCCTCACTTCTCGCAGGGAGGGAACAGCCAGAAGGCCCTCAGCGCTGGACCTCAGTGTCCGGGCAGAACGATGGGGGTGGAGACGCTCCTTCAGGTCTACTGGGCCTTTGAGGCCGTTTAGGGTTTTAAAGGTCGGCACCAACACTTTGAATTGTGCTTGGAAATGTACTGGGAGCCAATGTAGGTCTTTCTAGACTGGTGTTGTGTGGTCTCGGCAGCCGCTCCCAGTCACCAGTCTACCTGCCGTGTTCTGGATTAGTTGTGGTTTCCAGGTCACCTTCAAAGGTAGCCCCACGTAGAGTGCATGCAGGAAAATTGTTAAGTAGCTAAAAGCAAATTAAAACCCGAACAGGCATCAGTGGAAGGATGTACCCATACTTGCCTGCATTGACCTGGAAGAATAGATATGTTTTCAGCAAGCATTTAAAAGTTGGCACAGGCACCAGAAGTGCCTTCTGAACCTCTAGAGCAGGCATTCCCAACCTTTGGCCCTCTAGATGTTTTGGCCTACAACTCCCATGATCCCTAGCTAACAGGACCAGTGGTCAGGGATGATGGGAATTGTAGTCCAAAACATCTGGAGGGCCAAAGGTTGGGGATGCCTGCTCTAGTGGCAGGGTGTTCCACAGGACAGGGTCCATTGTCTCAGGGCAATCCATATGAACTTAAGAAGAGCCTGCTAGATCAGGCCAGTGGCCCATCTAGACCAGCATCCTGTTGCCACAGTGGCCAAACAGAATTCCCACTGGGAATCCAGAGTGCAGGATCCGAGCAGAAGAGCAACTCTCCCCTCCTGCAATTCCAACTGTAGAGGCAAAGCATAAGGATTGTGGCCAGCAGCCATCAATAGCCCTCTCCTCCACGAATCTGTCCAACCCCTGTACTATATTACAATGTTTTCCTTCTGTTTCCTTAATGTTTGCTGGGGCTTCTTTGAGCTATGCTGCACCTGAAAAACAAAAATATGAAAAGTTACCCTTTTTTGTTCCTGCATTATCCCGTATCTACCGGACTGCCACTCCTGGTCTGCCCCGCAGAAGACCTTAAGGTCCATGAATGACCACAGTTTAGAGGTCCCAGGCCCTAAGGAAGTCAGACTATCCTCCACCAGGGCCAGGGCCTTTTCAGTGATGGCTCCGACCTGGTGGAATACACTGTCCCATGAGACTAGGGCCCGGCAGGATTTAACCTCCTTCCGTCGGGCCTGTAAGACAGAGCTATTCTGCCTGGCCTTTAATTTGAATTCAGTCTGATCTTTTATTTCCCTTCTCTTCCCTCCCCCTCCCCTTTTATGAAGATTACCTGCTCTAAGGTAAACGTAAAGGGACCCCTGACCATTAGGTCCAGTTGCGGACGACTCTGGGGTTGCGGCGCTCATCTCGCTTTACTGGCCGAGGGAGCCGGCGTACAGCTTCCGGGTCATGTGGCCAGCAGGACTAAGCCTCTTCTGGAGAACCAGAGCAGCGCACGGAAGCGCCGTTTACCTTCCCACCGGAGCAGTACCTATTTATCTATTTGCACTTTGACGTGCTTTCGAACTGCTTGGTTGGCAGGAGCAGGGACCGAGCAACGGGAGCTCACCCCGTCGCGGGGATTCAAACCGCCAACCTTCTGATCTGCAAGTCCTAGGCTCTATGGTTTAACCCACAGCGCCACCCGCGTCCCACCTGCTCTGAGACCCCAACAGCTAATTCTCCCCTGGTCTCCTCGCTGGCCCAAGTAGGACCAATTCAGCCAGCTAGCCCTGGGGATTATCTAATTGATTTTTGATTTTTGAATTTTATTGTTATTCATGTTTTTATACTGTCTTTTATGCTGCTTTTCCAATTAAGTGTTTTAAATTTGTTTTTAGCCACCCTGAGCCGGTTTTTGAACCGGGAATTGGGTGGGGGGTATAAATTTTTTTAAAAATATTATTATTATTATTGTTGTTGTTGTTGTTGTTATTATTATTATTATTATTATTCATTGTAGGGGGCTGGACCAGATGACCCCCCCCCAACTCTACAATTCTATGATTCTAAAGTTGGGGGATGAAACAAAATTCTCTATTGCCCACCACTCAAAAAAGCAGAGTTTTGCAACTCTCCCCCTCCCCAATTCTGATCTCTTGGGGCACAGAGTGGAGTGTTGCTAGCAGCAATTTGTCTGCTTTTATGTCTGAGAAAACAAATGCTGTTCTCGCAAACCCAATTATGCCTCAATCGACTTCGGTGGGGTGGGAGGGAGCCGTTTTCACCTGACACCAGCGATCCAAATTTAGCCAAGGGGTGAGCATCTTTCTATCTGAAATGCAGCCTCCCTCTCTCTCCCTCTCCCCCCCCTCGTCCCGCTAGAAAAGAACATCTTTTCTTGACTGATTGTGGGGCGGATGGGAGACAAGTACATCTAAAAATGGAGACGTGCACAATTAAAATGTAATTTTCCAGGCCGTAAATCAAGGCTTAAAATCAGATGTAGAGGTACGGCGCTCGGGTCGACGTCAGTCGGTTTGGGTTTTTTTTTGGTGTGTTTTTATTTCACGGGCTGCACATGCAAAGGGCCCTCCATGGCACAATTATTCTGACTCTGCGAAGCTGGGGCTTGTTCTGTTAATAGCTGATCCTTTATCTCTCCTTTCCTCAGTCCCTCTTGTCTAGTTCGACAGTTGATAAGAACATATTTATGAGACTCCGCTCTCTGCTGCAGAACAGACCCTCTTCCTGTTGAGCATATGATATCTTGATTATTATCGAGGAGAAAAGGAATGATAATCAGCTCTTCAGCCTCATCGCCCACAGTCCTGGAGGTGGAGTGTGTGTGTGTGAGTGAGTCTATAGGGTGTCAACATTCCCTCCATTTTCCCTCCAGGAAAACTCCAGGGTATGAGTCTTATGCATCCGGATTGATTTCATATATTCAACACACAAAAACAGCGACCATTTGTTGTTGACAAAGGACAGCTGGACATATAAAGGGCCCCATTACCTTCAGTAACTTAGGGCCTCATCAAACCTAAATCCAGCCCTGGTCGTGGTGGAGGGAATTATATTCTATCTGATCAGGTGTGGTGCTGAATAACCTCTCAAGGATCTCCCCAAACCCCAAGACCCTGGCGGTAAAATGAATCGGCGAAAGAGGCCAAATCAGTTGAACCTGGCAGGTTCCCTTTTGTTGGGTCTTTGCAGATCTAGAAAGGTGGGCAAGGACAGGCGATTTGTTGCTAGAGGAGCTAACGATTGGAAATCTTTCTGGAAGTCTTTCTCTGCCCATCTGCCCATCTCCCATGGAATTTATGCCATTAAAATGCCTGCGTGTGTGAGGAATACCAAAGATTTGCTGTGCTGGAACAGAGCCTGTATGAGGCCCAGAGGCCTGACTTGCTCTCTGTGAGCATCCAACGTGACGCATTGGGAGTTCCCCAAGAAATCTTCTGGGCAGAAATATCTGTTTGAGTTAAGGCTGCCAGCTGCCGTCTTATCCTCACTTATAGGCGTAATAAACGTCAACACCATAAATCTCCATTGACTGCCTCCAAAAGCAGAAACATCTCACTTCTCAGGAACTTGGATATGCACAATAAGGGTCCCTAAACTTAGGGGATGGAATGACTCCCCTATGAAGGAAGGTTGCAGCATTTGGAACTTTTTAGCTTAGAGAAAAGGCAACATCATAGAAATTATACATGGCCCAGAGAGAGTGGAGTGAGAAGAGCTTTTCTCATTCTCTCATAATACTAAAAATCATGGAGATTCAATAAATCTGAATGTTGGAAGATTCAGGGCAGATTAAAAAATACTTCTTCACATAACACCTACGTAGTTAAGCTGTGGAACTCCCTCCCACAATAGGCAGGGATGGCCTTGAACTAGGATGGCTCTGAAAAAGTATTATTGGGCAAATACCTGGAGGAGCAAATAGAAGGGGAAGAAATGGAGGCAGTGAGAGATTTTACTTTCTTGGGCTCCATGATCACTGCAGATGGTGACAGCAGTCACGAAATTAAGAGACGCCTGCTTCTTGGGAGAAAAGCAATGACAAACCTAGACAGCATCTTGAGAAGTAGAGACATTACCTCGCCAACAAAGGTTCGTATAGTTAAAGCCATGGTTTTCCCAGTAGTGATGTATGGAAGTGAGAGCTGGACCATAAAGAAGGCTGATCGCCGAAGAATTGATGCTTTTGAATTATGGTGCTGGAGGAGACTCTTGAGAGTCCCATGGACTGCAAGAAGATCAAACCTCTCCATTCTTCAGGAAATCAGCCCTGAGTGCTCACTGGAAGGACAGATTGTGAAGCTGAGGCTCCAGTACTTTGGCCACCTCATGAGAAGAGAAGACTCCCTGGAGAAGACCCTGATGTTGGGAAAGATGGAGGGCACAAGGAGAAGGGGACAACAGAGGACGAGATGGTTGAACAGTGTTCTCTAAGCTACCAGCATGAGTCTGACCAAACTGCGGGAGGCAGTGGAAGACAGGAGTGCCTGGCGTGCTCTGGTCCAGGGGGTCACGAAGAGTCGGACACGACTAAACGACTAAACAACAACAACATGGAGGAGAGGGCTATCGATGGCTAGTAGCCACAGTGGCTGTGCTCTCCCTCAATAGCTGGAAGCAGAAATGCCCCTGGATCCCAGCTGTTGGAAACCACAGGAGGGGAGAGTATTCCTCTTGCGCTCGAATCCTGCTTCCAGGTTTCCCATGGGGGCATCTGGTTGGCCACTGGGAGAACAGGAGGCTGGACTAGATGGGCCATGGACCTGACCCACCTGGGCTGTTCTTATGTTCCTATGTTCCTAAGCTTTTATGTAGTATTTCCAACCACCAGCAGGATTTTAGGAGCAAGAACGGGACAGCCTCAACCTCAACGTCCTACTGGAATTATTAGGAAGATAGGATGTTGCTTTGGACTCACAGCCATCAATGGAGGTGCAGGTTAATTCTGTGTCCAGGGAAGCTGTTTACCAGCTCCATCTGGTACGCAGGCTGAGACCCTACCTGCCTGCGGACTGTCTTGCCAGAGAGGTGCATGCTCTAGGTATCTCCCACTTGGACTACTGCAATGCGCTCTATGTGGGGCTACCTTTGAAGGTGATCTGGAAACTGCAATTAATCCAGAATGCGGCAGCTAGACTGGTGACTGGGAGTGGCCGCCAAGACCATATAACACTGGTCCTGAAAGACCTACATTGGCTCCCAGTACGTTTCCGGGCACAATTCAAAGTGTTGGTGCTGACCATTAAAGCCCTAAATGGCCTCGGCCCGGTAGACCTGAAGTAGCGTCTCCACCCCCATTGTTCTGCTCGGACACTGAGATCCAGCTCCGAGGGCCTTCTGGCGGTTCCCTCCCTGCGAGAAGTGAGGTTACAGGGAACCAGGCAGAGGGCCTTCTCAGTAGTGGCACCTGCCCTGTGGAACACCCTCCCAGCAGATGTCAAGGCAATAAACAACTATTATCGTTTTAAAAGACAACTGAAGGCAGCCCTGTTTAGGGAAGGTTTTGATGTCTGACGCTGTATTGTTTTTAATATTCAGTTGGAAGCTGCCCAGAGTGGCTGGGGAAACCCAGCCAGATGGGCATGGTATAAATAATAAATTATTCTTATTCTTATTATTTACATCAAGTCAGACTCTCTCTCTCTCTCTCTCTCTCTCTCTCTCTCTCTCTCTCTCTCTCATTTATTTATGCATTTTCCATTTTTCTATGTACACATCATACATTTTCCATCATACGAAATTTCTCTGCAGACTTCCCAACCCAACACTCCGTGGCATTCTAGATATACCTTCATCTGCTGCCTACCTGCTAATTTTCTCACCCTGTCCCCCCCCCCTTTTAATTCCTTTGCTGTTGTTGTCTGTTGCTCATGAAATTGCTCCTACCTGTAGGTTAGTTTTCATATCATATCCTTTAAAATATTCTCTGAGGCTTTCCACTCGCCCCTTATCTGTCTCTCATCCTGGTTCCTCATTTTGGCTCTCATGTTTGCTAATTCTGCAAATTCTATCGCTTTGTTACTTCAAGTCAAATGCTAAGTCCATTACCTCAATACTGCCAGCACAGACCGGCAGCCTCTCTCCGTGGTTTCAGAGAAGGGGCATTCCCAGCCCTGTGTGTAAATTCTGCTGTGGGTTCAACCTGTGACATTCTGCTGTACCTTTAGCTGCAACCCTTCCCCTTAAAATTATTTTTGAATCCCGCATGAAATAATGAGTTGACCCTCTGGGGAACGATGCTACTCAGTCACCCCATTTCCTTCCTTGCTACATTAGCCTAAGAACACTGTGAATAATAATACTTATTTACTCAGTACTTGGAGCATGAAAAGCACTTTGCTGGGTCTTTTTTCCTCCCTCAAAAAAAAAAAAAACCCCTTTAAAAAAACAACCCTCATTAATCCTTAACAGCATCTCTGGGAAGGTAGCCATTATGATTAGACTTTCCATGTTCTGGCTGGATAAATGAATCTGAGAGGTAAATAAGTACTGCAGAGTTGCCAGCTCTTGAGGCTGCAGTGTTGATTTTTGCATTTTTCAAGTTTCCCAGAAGTTCAGACGTGCACGATTTGTGAGTTCGAAAGGCCCCCGGAGTTTCCGTCGTGTTTCGAATCTTGGCCTCTGGGTGCCTGCGCCAGGGCATTGAGCGTGGGAAAGTCTCAGGAGCAAAAGAACCTGCCTTATCTCAGAATTGCCTACACTGACCGGCAGCCTCTGTCCTTGCCCTTCTCTCCCGGGCTGAAACTTCAGCTCTCACTCCTCAGCTCAAATGCTGAAATTGACAGCCTGCGCCGCCTCCGCTTGGCACGACACTGAGGCCTGACAGGTGGAGCCCTTCCGCGGCACGATCCTGCTCCTGCTCCTGGTGCCAGTTGCCAATGGGATGCCAGCCCATCAGAGGAGAGCCTCCTCGTGACTCCATTATGGTTCCCCTCTGAGAATTTAACAATGTGTGCATTAAGCAGTTGCTCCCTTTGCCTCCCTGTTAATGGCTCCCATTTACTTGCACTTACTTCCATTTAGCTCCCCCACCCCTCCCGCTGTAAACATATGCATGTTTAATGGGATTCCTCTTTTAACACCAGAGCTGCCAGCTGGCCTTTCCTGCAGGGCACGGATTTAGAGGAAGGGAGTCCGCGGCTGCAAATTCTGGGCCTGCACAGAAAAAGAAGAGGGTCTTGTTGCATGGATTTTGATGGGTGGGAGAGGAAGTTTTATTTAGTAATTATCCTTCCTCCTTTTCTCACTTGCGTGAGAATGCAAATACCGATGTCAGCAGAGAAAAATCACCATCCACGTGCAACTTATCTTTAGAAGTTATTTAGGACAAGGTTGCATAAGCTTCTAGAACAATCATGATGTGCAAGGATGCTATCGGTAGGCTTGGTTTGCCTTCTCCCTTCTATGTTTCCCTCTTAACAACAACAACAACAACAAAACACTCTGACAGTTTAAGTAAAACAAAAAATACAAGGTTTACTCACACTAGAAGTCTTGCCAGCATCTTCAACAGCAGTGAAAATCAGGCAGGGAATAATTTTTAAAACTCATAAAATTCCATAGTCCAGTTCAAAATGGAGCGTGCTCTCTAGGGGAGAGTTCACATCACCGGTAAGAAGAAGAGTGTGCAGTGACAGGAAGTTTCTATTGTTCCCTTTTCCACCACACAAGAGGGTACGACTGTCAGGAGTTCAGCCTACACTGAACTACTACTATCTAGCAATCATGCATTTGTGATTTTGGCTGCACATCCTCCCACAGGTCTGATTTCTAAAACAAGAGCAAGCACAGCTCAAGATGCTCAGGTGTTGACTTATTTTGCTTCTTTCTAAGGGTTTCAGGAAATGGGGAAGCTGAACGAGGGGGAATAGGTGGGATGTTAAGCCCTGTGATTGACTGAACTGCCAACACTCTGAAGAAAGATCATATTCTTGTGGGAGAATAGACAGAGACAAGTGGGTGGGTGGGCAAGCAAGAAGGTGAGTGAACACCAACCCCATTATTGGAGACCATCTTGGTCCGGAAGTTAAGCTCCCCACTTGCCTGCTTGCCAGGCTCACTGCTCTGAGCTTGGAGAGTGAAAGGGAAAGCAATAGAGCCCCAGGTTCTGGGGCACTCTACATGTAAATACCAGGTAGCGAGGCACCACTTTCTCATTTGCCTCCAGCGGCAAAATGTCTTGGGCTGGCCCCGGGTAAAGTGTGTATATTAATGCATATAGTATTCATGAACATAACAGACAAAACAGTGTTATATCAGGGGAAATGGCTTTGCAAAAATGCATATGCATGGTAACAAATTGCACCCCCAAAAAGTGTGTCCGTTAGGAGAAATTTGTGTTAAAATGCTAATGAATTTTCAGGAGGGTTTTTTAAAAAAGATAGGTAGCCGTGTTGGTCTGCCATAGTCAAAACAAAATAAAAAAATTCCTTCCAGTAGCACCTTAAAGACCAACTAAGTTAGAACTAACTTAGTTGGTCTTTAAGGTGCTACTGGAAGGATTTTTTTTATTTTGTTTTAAAAAAAGGAAATGACCTGCTGATGTGGAAATGTGGCGAGCCAAACGTAAGATGGTAATAATGAGAAACTGAAAGGCCCAACCCTAGTCGGGAGAGACAGCCGTGGGTTGCAGGCCTGCTCCTTGGATGACAGCAGCAAGTCTTTATTAGAAGAAGCAGGGTCTGCTCAGGAGTGCTGGGCCAAATGGGCACAGCAACTCTTTATAGGTCTTGCCCCTATGAGGCAGTTCCAGAGACTGAAGGGTCCTGCTTTCCCACAGCTGCCTAAGTCTCCCCCTCTCCAGGGTTTTCCCCAAGCAATCTGAGACTACACTGGCATGGCTGCCTTTGCTGCTCCTGCTTCATGCCTCTCCTGGTACTGAGAAACCAGGGGAGAGGGGGATTTGTCTTCTCCCTCTGGCCACCCTGAGCCTTCTTCCCTTGGGGGTTCCCCAGCTGGTGCCTCCCACTGTTCCTCTGTGTCTAAACCGTTCATGACATAAGAGCGCAACATGCCTCCGGGGGCCGGATCTATCCCAACCCCCTTGCTCTCTTGCTCCCAAATGTTCCTGGTGGGGGCAGCTGGCCAGGCAGTCTCCTCCTGACTCTCAAAGGTGATGATGTCGGGGTTGCACTGAAAAGCCCCCATCAGATTAGCCTCCGCAGAGAGAACAAAATGCAGGAATCACAATCCTAGATCTTTTTTGATTACCTGCCAAGGTGGCTGCATTCTGTTCTCAGGCTCGCCCACGGATTCCCTCGCAGAGAGCCAGATATGATCTTTGAAAGGAGGCTTTTGTTTCCCTGTAATCTTCTACTCAGTACGGCTACGAAGGCAACCAGCTTATTCCTCGAGCAGGGCCAAATACACACACACACACACACACACACACACGACACACCTGATGTGCTCTGCATTTTAATCCCACCAAGGCAACACGAACGGATAAAGAACATTTTGCATGCCGAATTACAGATGCATTTTAAGCATCTAACACAGTAGTTCCCAAAGTGGGGCGTGCTGCCCCCCTTCTTTTGCACACATTCCAGCTTGTCCATAGCCTTCTAAAATGGTGGTGCTCAGAAGTGGACACAGTGTTTTTTTTTGCTGCTGCATCACACAGTTGACTCGTGTTAAGGTTGTGGTCCACACCCATCCGCAACAGTTTTAATCTGAACGTAAGAAGTGGCTGCTGGATCAGGCCAATGGCCAATGGAGCCTGGCATCTTGTTCTCACAGTGGCCAACCAGATGGGAAACCCACAAGCAGGATTCGAACACAGGAGCCACTCTCCCTTCCTGTGGTCTCCAGCAACAGGCATTCAGAAGCACTGCTGCTGGTAGCCATCATTGGACTTCTCCTCCTCCATGAATTCTCCAACCCGTTTTAAAAGGCAGCTGTGGGGGGGAGTTCCATAGTTTGTGCTGTGTGAAGATGTAGCCTGACAAGACAGAAGTACTGTTTTTGGGGGACAGGAGGCGGGCAGGTGTGGAGGATTCCCTGGTCCTGAATGGGGTAACTGTGCCCCTGAAGGACCAGGTGCGCAGCCTGGGAGTCATTTTGGACTCACAGCTGTCCACGGAGGCGCATGTCAATTCTGTGTCCAGGGCAGCTGTTTTCCAGCTCCATCTGGTACGTAGGCTGAGACCCTATCTGCGTGCGGACTGTTTCGCCAGAGTGGGGCATGCTCTGGTTATCTCCCGCTTGGACTACTGCAATGCACTCTACGTGGGGCTACCTTTGAAGGTGACTCGGAAACTACAACTAATCCAGAACGCGGCAGCTAGACTGATGACTGGGGGCGGCCGCCAAGACCACATAACACCGGTCTTGAAAAACCTACATTGGCTCCCAGTACATTTCCGAGCACAATTCAAAGTGTTGGTGCTGACCTTTAAAGCCCTAAACGGCCTCAGTCCAGTATACCTGAAGGAGCGTCTCCACCCCCATCATTCTGCCCGGACGCTGAGGTCCAGCGCCGAGGGCCTTCTGGCGGTTCCCTCATTGCGAGAAGCAAAGCTACAGGGAACCAGGCAGAGGGCCTTCTCGGTAGTGGCGCCCGCCCTGTGGAACGCCCTTCCAGCAGATGTCAAAGCGATAAACAACTACCTGACATTCAGAAGACATCTTAAGGCAGCCCTGTTTAGGGAAGTTTTTAACGTGTGATATTTAACTGTATTTTTGGTTTTTATGGAAGCCGCCCAGAGTGGCTGGGGAGGCCCAGCCAGATGGGCGGGGTATAAATAATAAATTATTATTATTATCCCAAACTAATCTGGAGGGCACCAGGTTGGGCAAGGCTGCACCAAAAGCCACAGAGCCTTGCCAGAAGAGAAAAGGGATCCACCAGAGTGGACTTTGGCAAGAGGAGTGTGTCTGTTTTCAGGCCCTTGTTTTCAGCCGTAAGCCGCTTTGCTGGTTCCAGTGTGCTCAGAGCAACCTCTCAGCAGCCTGAACTGAATGCTCTTGGCACGGCCACTTCAGATGAAGCTTCCTCGTTTTCCTGTGCAAGGCAGAACAGCAGCAAAGTGGCCCGAAAGCAATCAGAAAGGGATCCACGGATTTGCCAGCCATTGCCTCTCCAAAACGCTTGCAGAGGTGGCTGCTGATGTCAGGACTCTGTGGAGAAGTGTTGTGTTTTGTTTTGTTTATTCTACTTATACACTGTCCTAACGGGAGGTCTCAGGGCGGTTCACAACAAGACCACAACATATAAAATCAAACCAAAAGCAGTAACCCAATAAAGGTAAAGGTAAAGGTACCCCTGCCCGTACGGGCCAGTCTTGACAGACTCTGGGGTTGTGCGCCCATCTCACTTAAGAGGCCAGGGGCCAGCGCTGTCCGGAGACACTTCCGGGTCACGTGGCCAGCGTGACAAAGCTGCATCTGGCGAGCCAGAGCCGCACACAGAAACGCCGTTTACCTTCCCGCTGGTAAGCGGTCCCTATTTATCTACTTGCACCCGGAGGTGCTTTCGAACTGCTAGGTTGGCAGGCGCTGGGACCGAGCAGCGGGAGCGCACCCCGCCGCAGGGATTCGAACCGCCGACCTTTCGATCGGCAAGTCCTAGGCGCTGAGGCTTTAACCCACAGCGCCACCTGCGTCCAGTAACCCAATAACCACCCCCAAAAAAGCCACATTCTAAAAGGGTGTCGGATGTCAATTAGATCAGTGTTTCCCAACCTTGTGCCTCCAGCTGTTTTTGAACTACAACTCCCATCATCCCTGACTAGCAAGACCAGTGGCAAGGGATGATGGGAATTGTAGTCCAAAAACAGCTGGAGGCCCAAGGTTGGGAAACACTGAATTAGATCAACCCAAGGCCTGGTTGAAAAGGAAGGTTTTGGCCTGGTGCCTAAAGGTGTAAAATGAAGAGCCAGGCAAACTTCCCGGGGAGAGAATTTCACAGATGAAAGAGCCCCTGCAGAGAAGGCCCCGTTCTCATGTTGCCACCCTCCGGACCTCTCAAGGAGGCACAAGAAGGAGGTAGCTTTTGGGGCACTTTAACAAGACCCTTTTAAAAAGACAAACCTCTCCCTACATAGATATATTAAAACCAAGGGGAGAAAATACATTAAAAACATCCCACCCACTTCTAAAAGACTACAGAAGATTATAGATGGATGTTTTTGCCTGGCACCTAAAGATATGTAACGATGGCACCAGGCGAGGCTCCCTGGGGAGAGTAGGAAGGGGGGGCATGGGGTGGACCGTCCTGGGTGTCATCCCAGAGGGGAGTGACAAAATCCCCCCTGGGCAGATCGCCGCCGTCCGATCAGCCCCCCGGGCAGATCACTGCCATGCTGATCGCCCTCCCAGGTGGATCGCTCCACCGCCTGTGTGGATCACTCCACCCTGTGGGGGGCGAGCCCCTCTGGTGGGTGCATGGCATGTGCGCCGCTCCGGGTGCCTGAGCAACTAGTTCCGCCACTGTGTGGAGGAGACACACAAAGAAGGACCACAGGTGATGAGCAGAAGGTCCAGGTCAGGCGAGTGAGGGTGAATGCTGCTAAGTTACTCAAAACAACAAAGTAAGAATCTGTTGCCACAGAGTGGGGCCCTCCTTGTGTGTGAGAGAGCGGGGGACTGAGTGATCTGCCATAAGTGGAAAACAGAGTGGGAAGTGTTGCTAAGACCACTCATGGTTCAATCTGTTTCAATCTATCCAAATGTTTTGTTTGTTTTCAACTAGGTATCTGGTTAAACTGGAAATATTAGTTTTTGTAGTCGTCTTCTTGCTTGCTTACGTTTTGATCGAACAGTTACGTGGTCTTTTGGTCCTGTTTGTGTGATTTTGTACATTTTGTATATTTGTTCCCTCCTCTGCGATAAAAAAGAGTCAGTGAAGAGGAGGCTATAAATACGGCCCCAGTCAGACCCCACCTGCAGTCCTGAGTCCAGTTCTGGGTGCCGTAATTTAAGAATGATATTGATAAGCTGGAAGGTGTGCTGAGGAGGGCGATGGAGGGTCTGGAAACCAAGCCTTATGAGGAACAGTTGAAGGAACTGGGTATGTTAAGCCTGGAAAAGAGGAGACTGAGAGGAGATGGGATAGCCATCATCCAGTATTGGGAAAAAGCAAGCTTGTTTTCTGCTGCTCCAGAAGGGAGGACCAAAACCAATGGATTTAAATACTGAGTACTCTCACTAAACATATGGAAAAACTTTCTGAGAGTTAGACAGTGGAACAGTCTCCCTCAGGAGAGAATAGAATAGAATAGAATAGAATAGAATAGAATAGAATAGAATAGAATAGAATAGAATAGAATTTATTATTTATACCCCGCCCATCTGGCTGGGCTTCCCCAGCCACTCTGGGCGGCTTCCACCAAAGTATTTAAATACAGTGGTCTGTTAAACATTAAAAGCTTCCCTAAAGAGGGCTGCCTTCAGATGTCTTCTAAAAGTCAGGTAGTTGTTCTTCTCTTTGACATCTGATGGGAGGGCATTCCACAGGGCAGGCGCCACCACCAAGAAGGCCCTCTTCCTGGTTCCTTGTAACTTTGCTTCTTGCAGGAAGGGAACCGCCAGAAGGCCCTCGGCACTGGACCTCAGCATCCGTGCAGAACGATGGAGGTGGAGACGCTCCTTCAGGTCTACTGGGCCGAGGCCATTTAGGGCTTTCAAGGTCAGCACCAACACTTTGAATTGTGCTCAGAAATGTACTGGGAGCCAATGTAAATCTTTCAAGTCTGTGGACTCTCCTGACTTGGAGGTTTTTAAGCAGAGATCGGACAGGCATCTGTCATGGATGCTTTAGCTGAGATTCCTGCATTGTAGGGGGTTAGACTAGATGACCCCCAGGGTCCCTTCCAACTCTACAATTTTACAATTTCATGATTCTCTTTTAGACACCCACACATCCCTCCCGCCCAAAGTTCTCTGACGAGATGGTTACTTGAGACAGCCTCCACGAGCGTGAATGTTCATGCGGTGTTGCGGGACAGCAATCCTTATCCGTCTCCTACCTGGGATCGTTGGCCTTTCTTAAACTGATGATGACTTTGTCATCCAGCTCCTTAATTCCTTTGGGCATTTGATGAATGTATCGGCAAAGCTTCTTGCTGATGGGGAATGGGCAGAAATGGAAGGATGATAGACTGGAGCTGCTTGGGCGTCAGACCAGCTCACTTTGGCCTCCCATTTATCAATATCCTCCTCATGCCATGCTTCCACATTTCTGAGTGACAGGACAGCCTGGGCTGGACCAACAGCATCTCCACCTCCTCCCTGCAGCCACATCATTTGACCTTGCAGTGGTTTTTTACAAAGATCCACACACCTGTGCCTGTCTGTCTGTCTGTCTCTCTACACCAGGAAGGCTTAAAGTGGAGGTTAATTTTAATGTACAGTCATATCTCGTTACATTTGCTTCATGATACGTTTTTTCAGGTTGCGTCCCACGGCAACCCGGATTTACTGGCAAGAGTTACTTCCGGGTTTCACCACTCGCACATGCGCAGATGTGCAAAATGACGTCACGCGCATGCACAGAAGCGGTGAATTGCGACCCGCACTTGCGCAGACGTGGGTTGCATTCCTTTCAGGTTGCGAACGGGGCTCCGGAACGGATCCTGTTCGCAACCAGAGGTACCACTGTAGTTGGTTGGAATGGGGAGAGAATTGCATTCTAGGGACAAGAAACACATTCAGTTCAAGTGAGAAACTGAGAGTAACTGAGATTTACAGATTCACTCCTCTGTATCTGGAGTCCAAATCCATGAACCTAGGGAGATGTTGTTCTATCGTAAGGTGGCTGCTCTGATGCAGAAGGCTCTGGTATAATAATAATAATAATAATAATAATAATAATAATAATAATAATAATTTATTATTTATACCCTGCCCATCAGGCTGGGTTTCCCCAGTCACTCAGAGCGCCTTCCAGCGATTCCCCAAATATCAAAAACTTCCCCAAAAAGGGCTGCCTTCAGATGTCTTCAAAAAGTCTGATAGTTGTTTATTTCTTTGACATCTGATGGGAGGGTGTTCCATAGGGCAGGCGCCACAACTGACATCTCCACTTTGGGGGAAGCCCCAGGGATGCTTCAATTGGGATCCCGGCATTTGGGGGTTGGACTAGATGACCCTTGGGTGCTACAGTTCTATGATAAGCCTTCCCTCACTCACGGGGAGCCACATGGAGCGCCTCAGGTCCCCCCCAGATCTGTCTCCATTTGGACGGCGCCTCCTGGCAGCTCCCTTTGTCTTGCCTGGGGCCACTCTTGCAGAACAGGTAATTGAATATTGAGCTGGGCCATTTGTAACAATCCATCTGGGCCCCGCCACGGAGGAGCACTTGCGTCCCGTTAATGGGGCCTTCATCTCGGGGAATAAATATCAGCAGCCTATTGATTCATCCCTTCAACTTCCCTTAAAAATTGAAAAATTAAACGATGGAGAGAGGTTTCTCAGAACGGCAGCGGAGGAAGAGCAAGCCTCCAGCCGGCTGGAAGCCCCAGCACAAATCCTGCAGGCAGAATCTGAGTCGAAGGGCAACACTTCTGCGGTTTCCAGCAACTGGCATTCAAGGCAAGGCTTCCTTCATCGTCAGTGGAGATAGAACACAACCATCGTGGCTTGCCTTGCAAGCGTAAGAAAAATGCAAGGATGAAGCATCAGAAAGGCAGTGTGGTGTAGTGGTTAGAGCTTCAGAGCAGGGCCTGAGAGAGGCTAGGATTTGAATTCCCCTACTTGGGCCATGACATTCAGCGGGAGAGATGCCTTGGGGGCCAGTTGCTGCCTCTCAGCCTAGCCTACCTCACAGGGTTGTCATAAACGAGGACTGGGATAATCATGTACACGACCAGGAGCCCCTTGGAAGAAAAGGTGGGATACAAATGCAAAATAGATAAATAGAAAAACAGCACTATTGAATATATGGGATGATGGTGTTATAGATTGGGGAGTAAAAGGTAAAGGGACCCCTGACCATTAGGTCCAGTCCTGACCGACTCTGGGGTTCCACGCTCATCTCGCTCTATAGGCCGAGGGAGCCGGTGTTTGTCCGCAGACAGCTTCCGGGTCATGTGGCCAGCATGACTAAGCTGCTTCTGGTGAAGCAGAGCAGCGCACAGAAATGCCGTTTACCTTCCTGCTGGAGCGGTACCTATTTATCTACTTGCACTTTGAGGTGCTTTCAAACTGCTAGGTTGGCAGGAGCAGGGACCGAGCAACGGGAGCTCACCCCGTCACGGGGATTCGAACTGCCGATCTTCTGATTGGCAAGTCCTAGGTTCTGTGGTTTAACCCACAGCGCTGGAGGGGAACCCCCTAAACCATGGGTAGGCAAACTAAGGCCCTGGGGCCAGATCCGGCCCAGTCATCTTCTCAATCCAACCCACGGCTGATCCGGGAATCAGCGTGTTTTTACATGAGTAGAATGTGTGCTTTTATTTAAAATTTATCTCTGGGTTATTTGTGGGGTATGGGAATTTGTTCATTCCCCCCCCCAAAAAAAAATATAGTCCAGCCCCCCACAAGGTCTGAGGGACAGTGGACTGGCCCCATGCTGAAAAATTTTGCTGACCGCTGCCCTAAATACTAGAAATTTATAAATGGCTGGATTTTGATGATTTGGGATGTGAAAGGAGAAATAGAAGTTGCTGAGGAATTCCTGGGCTAGCCTATGCAAAATGACCTGGCCATTAAGAAACAATACTGGGACATTGAGAGCCATTGGCAATGTGAGAGAAGTGTCCTCCCTGCTTGCCCTGAGGTGTGAACAGAGACTGGGGGTTTGGAATGTTGTGAGGTGACAGGAAAAGAGAGTTCTTAGCAAAGTGTGCTGGGAAGAGGAAGGAAGGAGAAAGACTGGGATCCATCTTGGGCAGGTTGGCTGAAGGCTGGCTGGCTGGGAGAGATGCCTTGGACCCCAAGGAGCCCCTCTTGAAAGGACCATGCTGTAAGATCTGGACTCCCTCCATGCAGACTGAAGGTGTAAATAGACGAATCAACCATATTTCTTACAGCTACAATACTCTGTCGTGTCCCAATTCTCCAAAGGACCACAGACCCGGGGTGAGTGCCTGGAACCCCCAGGAATCTCTGCAGAGAGAAGGGGAGGCACCCAACTTTTGTAACAATGCTCTAAAATAATTCTCCTCGAAGGAACTGCTAACTTGGCTTCTGGTAGCTGCCAGTCTCCCTGTTGCACAAAAATGGAAGAACTTAAATGATCTGACTCTTGGGTTGGGGTGTAAGAACTTGTGGAATCTCACAATTGCTGAAGGATAACCCACAAGGTGTGACTGATGAAAGGAAATAACGTTTTTATGCAATTTGGTGGGACTTTTTTTTTATCTTGCATTTCAAACAATAACTTGCACAGCTCCTTACATGCACCTATGAAAGAAATATGGGCTAGTTCAATACACCTATGTAGAATTATGCATGCCATTATTGTGAGAGCCTCCCTTTGACGACTTTCTGCACCCTTTGTGTTTAAAAATAAAAAAGTAAACGTTTGAAAATGGACTGTGTAGGCTTATGTCTAAAGTCAATGGATATAAAAAAAACACTAGTAGATGTACCGCTGGATAAGTGTTTAATGGTTCTTGTTTTTTGTGTTTGCATTTGTTTAAAAACCTATTTTTAAAAATTGTTTAAAATAAATAAACAAATAATTAAGGGATGCAGATGAAAGCATGAGCAAATTCACAGCATCTTCGGAGACTCATTCTGCAAAATTGTCTCTGGTTTATTGTGGCGCATGATGACACCATGTGTTTGAATTTGCCACCCAAGAAGAGAAGGGCTGGGTGCTTCAGAGGGGGCCAGCCCCATGCAGGGAAGTTTGAAAGCTCTTGGCACCACCGGGAGACAACCTTAAATATTTTTGTAATTAGCCTTCCACTTCCCTGCTGCGAAAGGCGTATGTTCCTCTTAATGAAGATTGAATTGAATGGCGAGGGCTGAGTGCGAAGCAGCAGTGGGAAGTTAATCTGTCTGCTTGTAATATACGCAGGAAACGAATTTAATTGCCACATCAGAGAAATGATTACAGCTGCAGCAGGGTCCCCATGGAGGCGGAAGATCAACAGAGCAAGGAGGGGGCCTTCTCCATGGGCATCCTTTTTTTCACCCAAGGGGATATTGAGAGGAGAGGGGCATCTTCACATATCTCAAGGGCTGCCACATGGAAGATGGAGCAAGCTTGGTTTCTCCTGCTCTGGAGGGAGAAGAAAGGAGATTCCAAGCAAACATCAGGATGAACTTTCTGACAGTAAGTGCTGTTCAGCCGTGGGATGGAGGGTGATGGACTCTCCTTCTTTGGAGGTTTTCAAGCAGAGCTTGGATGGCCATTTGTCATGGATGCTTTAGCTGAGATTCCAGCATTGCTTGGGAAGACAGGCGAACTAAGGCCAGTGTACTGGAAGAAGCAAAGATCTCTGGTGTTGAAGCAATGTTCTTCAACATCAACTTCGTTGGACTGGTCATGTTGTGTGAATGCCTGATTATCGTCTTCCAAAGCAACTACTACTCTATTCCAAACTTAAAAATGGAAAGCGTAATGCTAGTGGTCAACAAAAGAGGTTTAAAGACTCTCTCAAGGCAATTTTTTAAAAATGTATTATAAACACCGGCAACTGGGAAACACTGGTCTGCGAGCGCTCCAGTTGGAGAACAGTCTTTACCAAATGTGTCATGGCCTTTGAAGACACTTGAACTCAGGACGCAAGGGAGAAACGAGCTAAGAGGAAGGCATATTTGGCAAACCCACACCATGATCAACTCCCACCTGGAAACCAATGTCCCCACTGTGGAAGGACGTGTGGGTCCAGAACTGGCCTCCACAGTCCCTTACAGACACATTGTTAAAACTGTGTTTATGGAAGACCATCTTACTCGGCTACAAGGGATTGCCAAATATCATTTGCCCAATAACAAATGTTGGAAATGTAAAGAGACTGAAGGTACCTTCTTCCACCTTTGGTGGACCTGCCCAAAGATTAAGGCCTTCTGGGAAATGATTTATAATGAGATTAAGAAAGTACTTAAATGCACCTTTCATAAGAAACCAGAGGCATTTCTCTTGGGTATGGTCGGCCAGCTGGTGCAGAAGAAGGATAAGAATTTCTTTTTGTACGCTACTACGGCAGCAAGGATTCTCCTAGCAAAGTATTGGAAGACACAAGAGTTACCCACGCTGGAGGAATGGCAGGCGAAAGTGATCGACTTTATGGGACTGGCAGAAATGACCGGCAGAATCCGCGACCAAGAGAAAGAGACTGTGGAAGAAGATTGGAAGAAGTTTAAAATATATCTTAAGAGCTACTATAAAATTGAGGAGTGCTAAAATGCTGAGGGAGAGGAAGACGTAGAATTGCAGCGGTAAATTGTGTTTAGTTTAGGGTGAAATTGAAAAGGAGAATGAATTTATATTTAATTGGCTAAGAAGGGTTGCTGAACAATTGTTAAAATAAAGGATGCAAAAAGGGGAAGGTATGGGGAAGTCCGGGAAAAGAGGTTTATGGAAATAAGGTAAAGAAATTATGATTTTTTGTGTTTGTTTTTATGTTGTTTTTGTGTTTGTTAAAAATTGGAAATTAATAAAAAAATTATTAAAAAAAAATACAAGGGATTGCCAAAGAAGGAACCAGGGATTACCATGGTAGTCCCTCACAACTCTACAATTCTATGATTGCTAAAGTTAGATGGGCCTGATCCAGCAGACTCTTCTCCTTACGTTGGACATCCACCTGTGAGGGATTTTTCAGCTATGCTTCCTGCATTGCAGGGGTTGGACAAGATTACCCTCTTCCGACTCAACAATTCTGTGAGGTGCAACCAACACAAGTGTTCCTGGACAGATCCTGGAAGAGCCCATGAGGGTGGTCCTCCAATCCGGTTGCAGCACGCCAGGCCTGAAACAGATTACTCGGAAGCAGATGGCTTTTAATTGGCAACCCCTCCAGCTTACTTCCATCTCTGGCCCATTCAATTAAGGCTTCGAATCAAACTTCGTCCAAGTCAGGTTGGCTGCATGTAATTATGCAGAAATCTAGATGGGTTTAAAAGCTTAAGGCTATTCCGTTTATCCCAAAGGATGAGCAGGAGAGATCTCCTCCCTTCCCCTCTCTGCCTCTGTCAGTCCAGAGATACTGCAGGGGCAGCCAGCTTATTGATCCGGGTCCTTTGGCTGAAATCTGCTTCCTGCCTCCACCCACACGCAGACCAAGGCTTCATCGCTGCAGGGAAGTCCTGGCCAAATGGATGCAGCAGCCACCGGCCCGGACTCTGCTCAGGGCGAAGTGGAAGGGGGTGGGAGGAGAACAGGAATGAATTCACACAAGTCCAGTTTCTATTGCTAGGCGAATTTGCTGAGATGGTTTGCAAAGATTCTGCACTGATTCAGAAGTGTTTTTAAGCCGCCTTAGAGTTTTTAAAATCTCAATGTTTCTAAAAGCGGTATACGTAAAAACAAGAAAACAGTATCACAAAAACAGAGAAACTGGAAGCTCAGTAGAACAATACAGCATCACAGAAACAGAAATTTGGGGATAACAGGGCATGTTCTTTGCTGAGAATAAGCAATCAGAGACGGTTTTAGGGTAGAACAGAGTGTGAGAGGCAGGGGTGCCAAATGTTAGTGTCACACTGAAATTTGAGACATATGCACCGAGGCATCAGGTCCCCTGGACATGTGGAAGAAACCATTTGTTTTCTCCAAGTTGCATTCACACAGCGGCGTAGCGTGGGTTGTCAGCACCCGGGGCAAGGCAAGTAATTTGCGCCCCCTAACCCGGGGCAAGGCATGTAATTTGCACCCCCTAACCTGGGGCAAAGCAAGTAATTTGCACCCCTAACCCCTAACCTGCCGCCGCTGCCAGCTTCTTCTTGCTGCTGCCTGGGCTGGGGTATTTACGGTAAGGTAGCCACAGCGGCGGCGGTGGATCCGTGTCAGGTGATCTGAGGCGAGTTGCAGCTGGCGCTGCCGCCCAAACGATACCGCTTGCCCGGAGGAGGAGGAGGGCAGAGAGGCGAGGAAAATGCAACATGGTCCAGCAGCTGCAGCAGCAGCGGCGGCGGGGCTGTGAGGAGGGGCTGCCTGGCGCGCCCTCCACAGCCCTGATGTGCGGGGACTGCGGCGAGCGCTGAGAGCCGCTGCCTGCCGGACGCCTTCAGCCCAGATGCGCGCACAGCTCGTCGGTTCCGCGAAACATGGGGCTCTGCTACAGCCTGCGCCCGAGGCTCTTCGGCGACTCCGGAGGCAGCGAGCGCCCCCCCAGATGTTGCGCCCGGTGCGGCCGGCCCCCCTGCACCCCCCACGCTACGCCACTGCATTCACACTCTCGCTTCTAAGTTGGTTACGATGGAGCAATGAAAGGAAGGCAGTTTAATCTGCAGGTCCTGTCAACAACTCTGTCATCCTTCTGTTTTAGAGCTGGCTTCTCAAGCATATTTGTGTTTTCAGTCTGTTTCCCTCCTCCTCCTCCACCACCTTCTTTGCGAGGGCCCTTCCAGGTCGCCACTGTTTTCAGGAGGGATGGAGGCAAATTCACGTTGTGCAATTGGAGAACCTCTGAAGGCAGCCCTGTTATAGGGAAGTCTTTGATGTCTGGTGTTTTGTTGCATTTTTAATATTTTGTTGGGAGACGCCCAGAGTGGCCGGGGCAACCCAGTCAGATGGGCAGTATGATAAATAACAAAGTTGCTGTTGTTGTTGTTGATTTGCAGCCTTGTGCAAGAAACCCGCTTCCCCAAAGAATCGGCTGCAATAAGTGAAGGGAAAATGCCTTGGAAAAGAGCAAACACATAGCTTGGGGGTACTCCTGGAGGCAGACTAGAGACACAAGTCTCCTCTGTGGGCAGGAGTGCTTTTTACTAGTTTTGTCTGATATGCCAGCTAAAGTCTTGCCTGGACAGGGATAGCTGGCCGCTTTGTGCTTTGTGGCCACGGCAGGCAGAGGCTCTGGGCACAGCACTGCTTCAGCGTGGCATGGCGGAGGCGGGCGAGGGCGGCGAGCTGATGCTGGGAGGCGCCATGTCCAGCCTCTGCCTCTGCCCTGGCGCCCTCCAGAACTTGGCGCCCTGGCACCCTGAGCCACTAGCCTCTATGGGTAAGACGCCCCTGCTGCATTCAGAAAGGTGGGGTGGAGATCTTCGGGAGCGGGGCAGAAAAATTTGCTGAGGGGTGCTGGATCGGGTCCCTATGCTGGGCTTCTGTCTCATCTGTAAACGTTGAGTCATCCTTGAGGACTCCAAAAAAGCTGCACTTTCTTTCCCAAAGAGCCTTGAGGCCCAAGTGTCCAAAGCCCACAACTGTTGCAAGGAGGAACCTCATATTTCTCACAGAAAGAGCGAGAGATGAGAAAATGCCACGCCGGAGGCCCACGTCCCTTGAGTAATGCCGACTTGGTTGGTGACGCTGGAAGAACGTGCATTTCTGACGACCGGGAAAATGTTTGCTCCAGGCCGGCCAAGTGCCGAGAACACCTTTTATGAAAACGCATATCCCGCAGCGAATCTTGCACACACACAAAGTCTGCAAAAGTGCCTCTTTAAGTGGAAAAATCCCCAGAATGACTTCAGAGGCAGCAAAGGAAAGACGGTTTCTGTTCGACTCTCTCCTCCATCGCCTCTGGGTGCATTTGAGGTTTGGAATGGTAACGCTGATAAAAAGGAATTTGAGCTTCAAAATCCATCGCAGCAAAGGCTGACAATATCCGTCAAATATCTGATAGCTAGCATTCAATGTCATGATTTGGCTTCTGGCCAGATTTTATATTTAACTTCTAGCATTTGATATCTGGAGAGGCTTTAATGCCTATACTGTATTTATAAATAGTACGTATAAATAGTATACAACCTGGTGTCCTCTAGATACTTTGACTTATTTGATTTGCTTTATTAGACTTGTATATCCCCTCTCGTAGGAGTCTGTTCCACTGTCAAACGGCTCTTAGTGTCAGGAAGTTTTTTCCCCGAATGTTTTAGTCAGAATCTCATTTCTTGTAACTTGAAGCCATGGGTCCAAGTCTTACCCACCGGTGGAGGAGAAAACAAGTTTGCTCCCTCTTCCATGTGACAGCCCTTGAGATATTTGAAGATGGCTCTCATATCTCCTCTCAGTCTCCTCTTTTCCAGGCTGAACATACCCAGCTCCTTCAACCACTCCTCATCAGGCTTGGTTTCCAGACCCTTGGTCATCTTGGTCGCCCTTCTCTGCACACCTTATAGCTTGTCAACATCCTTCTTCAACTGTGGTGTCCAGAACTGGACACAGTATCCCAGCTATGGTCCCTGTTCTGAGGAGTGAGAGAACCATGTACAGTGGTGCCTCACAAGACGAAATTAATTCGTTCTGCGAGCCTCTTCGTCTTGCGGTTTTTTCGTCTTGCGAAGCACAGCTATTAGCGGCTTAGCGGATTAGCGCTATTAGCGGCTTAGCGGCTATTAGCGGCTTAGAAAAAGGGGGGGAAACTCGCAAGAACTCGCAAGACGTTTTCGTCTTGCGAAGCAAGCCCATAGGGAAATTCGTCTTGCGAAGCACCTCAAAAACGGAAAACTCTTTCGTCTAGTGAGTTTTTCGTCTTGCGAGGCATTCGTCTTGCAGGGCACCACTGTATACTGCCTTAAGCTGTTGGGGGGGGCAAGGTAGGCTAAAAAGGAAACAAAACAAACACCCATTTCTGTGTGCCATTTTGTTTGGTACATATGTCAGTTGGCTGCATTGCAGAACTCAGAGAAGTGGGAATTTCAAAGGATGGCTTGTTGTTTCGGGAAGTGTGATTCCAAGTGAATTAACAATAAATGAGTTTGTCCTTTAATGCAAATCAGACTTCTCTTCCAATCCTAATTATGAGGTTTAAAAAAGAGACAAGTCACATGGCCCAGCTCCTTCAAAGGCCACCCATTTTTATCATTTGTCTGTTTCAATATCCGTTTTGCCTTTGGCTAAACTGGTTGGCTAGGAATCTTAAACAGCCCACTTACAAGAATGCCCCTTGGACAGATATTGATCATACAATTCTGGAGGCAGAACTGGCAGGGATACCTTTGCTATCCATCAGAGTGCAATGCATAGTCACAATGAATAAACCTTTTTTTATTCATTACGATTGGGATCTGGGGGGGGGGGGGGCTGTGTGGAAACAGCCGTGGTCAAAAATCACCATCAAATCTCCCTGCCCTTCCCCACCCGGCTGTCTTCTTTTCTGCTCCGTGAATTCAGAGAGCAAACACCGTTTCCCTGCTTTAATGAATCCCCGAGTGCCTCTGAAGCAAAGAAAAAGAGGGATTAAGAGTAATTGGACGCATCCGAATGCGATTTTGCCTTCCCTGCTGGATGCAAAGCAGGAGATGATTTCCATCATCAGATGACGAATGAATGAATGAATGGAGAGGTGGCCGTCCGTCTGAAGCAGCTGAATTTGGGAGGGGGGGAGGGTGAAACAGAATGCAGACACTGATAAAGGCAGCAGAGTGTGAGATGGACCAATTTGACCCGCAGGGACCGATCCACCAGGAACCCGTCCTGCACAACCGCCCTTGAAATGAGCACGGGCAGATGCATAAATGGATAGATGCACACATACAGGTTGGATCGACACCTCAAATGCTTGATCCAATGACAAAGGAGAGGGCAAACAGCATCTTCATAAGGGTAGTGGGCTAAGCTGAGAAGTTTAGGACCCTCTGCCCCCACACCCCAGGGCTGTGTTGACTTCTAAAAAAAGAATTTAAATCTTTTTGATGCTGCCAAAATCAGTGGGGTCTTTGATAGCTTCAGCAGACCTTTGTGGCATACATGGTTCTCCTCCTCATTTAATCCCCACAACGGGCCTGTGGGGTAGGCTAGGCTGGCCCCCAAAGTCACACCCACAAAGCTTTGGGGCCAAGTGGGTGCATTTGAACTCTTGGCAAGCGTGACGCTGGTGGTCAACAAAAGAGGTTTAAAGACTCTCTCAAGGCAAATTTTTAAAAATGTAGTATATGTTACACCGACAACTGGGAAACACTGGCCAGCGAGCGCTCCAGTTGGAGAACAGCCTTGACCAAAGGTGTCATGGGCTTTGAAGACACTTGAACTCAGGACGCAAGGGAGAAATGTGCCAAGAGGAAGGCACGCTTGGCAAATCCACACTGTGATCAACTCCTGCCCGGAAACCAATGTCCCCGTTGTGGACGGATGTGTGGAGCCGCAATTGGCCTCCACAGTCACTTATGGTAAAGGTAAAGGGACCCCTGACCATTAGGTCCAGTCGTGGCCGACTCTGGGGTTGCGGCACTCATCTCGCTTTACTGCCCGAGGGAGCCGGCGTACAGCTTCTGGGTCATGTGGCCAGCATGACTAAGAGAACATCCTGGCGAACCAGAGCAGCACACGGAAACGCCGTTTACCTTCCCGCCGGAGTGGTACCTATTTATCTACTTGCACTTTGATGTGCTTTCGAACTGCTAGGTTGGCACTTATGGACTCACTGCTAAATCTGTGTTTATGGAAGACAATCTTACTCGGCTACGAGGGATTGCCAAAGAAGAATAGCCCAGCAGCAGAGTAAGATTGCCTTCCATGAACACGTTCTTAACCAGGGATCAGCAAACTTTTTCAGCAGGGGGCCAGTCCACTGTCCCTCAGGCCAGGCTACATTTTTTGGGGGAAATGAACGAATTCCTATGCCGCACAAATAACCCTTAGATGCATTTTAAATAAAAGGACACATTCTACTCATGTAAAAACACGCTGATTCCTGGACTGTCCATGGGCCGGATTGAGAAGGCGATTCGGCCGGATCCGGCCCCCGGGGCTTGGTTTGCCTACCCACAGTCTTAACAGTGAGTCCGTAAGTGACTGTGGAGGCCAATTCTGGATCCACGCAGAAGTTAAATGCAAAAGCAGCACAGATGCTCCGGGCGGCCCGGGCGGCCGTTGATATCACCCAGAGGCTTGCTGACATGGCAGTAATGCACGGCTAACAGATTGGTAAGATTGCATTGCCATATTGTTTACCACCTCACCGCCCAGCCAGTGTGGTTTACTGCTTATAATGGGCTGCAGATAATTGATTGACGGCACCCCATCCCTCCCTCCCGGGAAAGGACAGCTGTTTTCATTAGCCAAGCTCTCGAAGGGGCTTAAGGTGGGGAAAGAGAAAGGCTGTTCATGGCTCTTTAAAAGGCTCAGGCAAAGCAGATCTCAGAAGGGCAGAAGATACAATCTGCCATCGCTGTGGCCCCTGAACATTTTTGGGCCTCTGCCCCCTTGGTTCCATAAACTCGCCCCCAGTGCCCCCTACCTATATAAAGGATTATTCAGATGCGAACCAGATGCCTCCATGGGGAAACCTGTCAGCGGGATTTGAACACAAGAACAACTCTCCCCTCTTGCGGTTTCCAGAAACTGGTATCCGCAAGCATTTCTACCCAACTGTGGAGGCTGAGCATAGTCATTGCGGCTGGTCGCTATCCATAGCCCTCTCTTCCTTGAATTTGTTTGATCCTCTTTTAAAGACATCCAGGCTGGTGGCCATCGCTGCTTCCTGTGGCAGCGAGTTCCAAAGTTTAACTAGGTGCTGCTTTGCAAAACATGTATCTTAGGCAAAATTGCGCAATAGCCTGCTCTTTACCACTGAACTGGAGCAAACAGCAATTGGGGGGAAATCTGAATTGCTATGGGATGCGGGTGGCGCTGTGGGTTAAACCACTGAGCCTAGGGCTTGCTGATCAGAAGGTGGGTGGTTCAAATCCCTTCAACGGGGTGAGCTCCCGTTGCTCTGTCTCAGCTCCTCCCCACCTAGCAGTTCAAAAGCATATAAGATACAGACAGGAACAGAACGTGGGTGGCACTGTGGTCTAAACCACTGAGCCTCTTGGGCTTGCCGATCAGAAGGTCGGCGGTTCAAATCCCCGTCATGGGGTGAGCTCCCATTGTTCAGTCCCAGCTCCTGCCAACCTAGCAGTTCGAAAGCGCGCAGTGCAAGTAGATAAATAGGTACCACTGTGGCGGAAAGGTAAATAGCGTTTCCGTGCGCTGCTCTGGTTTCACCAGAGGTGGCTTAGTCATGCTGGCCACATGACCTGGAAGCTGTCTGCAGACAAATGGTGGCTCCCTTGGCCAGTAAAGCGAGATGAGCGCTGCAACCCCAGAGTCGTTTGCGACTGGACCTAATGGTCAGGGGTCCCTTTACCTTTACCAAATTGATATTTGTTCTGATTCAGCCATAAAGAACATTTTTTTCTGGGGAACCTACAGGGGCCAAAAACAAAAAACAACACCACACACACACACACACAGAGAGAGAGAGAGAGAGAGAGAGAGAGAGAGAGAGAGAGAACTTTAAGATACAGACCATAGAAGCATGGGGCATTTTAAGTGTGGATGAGCCCTAAGAGGAACTAATCCCACCAACTAGTTAGTGTATATCTGCAAGTAAAATGGAGATTCATATTCCTGTGTGATAGAAATTTTATAGCAGCAGAAAGTTAGTAGTTACTATAGATTAATTGATATGAAGTACATGAGTGTCTCCTTGTGTGTGATAGATAGATGATGATAGATAGATAGATCGATGATAGATAGATAGATTCTCCCCTTATTTTTAATTAAGCTTTCAAAACTGGTAACAGGCTTAGTAGCTGCTCCAAAAACAGTAGTTTGTGTTCCCTGCGGGCCTGTCAAAGCAAATGAATCTGTGGGCACCTCAGCACATGCATGGTAAGGTAAAAAAATAAAAGGGCATGGGCCCATCACACACAAACATAAAGTAAAGGTAAAGGTACCCCTGCCCGTACGGGCCAGTCTTGACAGACTCTGGGGTTGTGCGCCCATCTCACTTAAGAGGCCAGGGGCCAGCGCTGTCCGGAGACACTTCCGGGTCACGTGGCCAGCGTGACATCGCTGCTCTGGCGAGCCAGAGTCGCACACGGAAACGCCGTTTACCTTCCCGCTGGTAAGCGGTCCCTATTTATCTACTTGCACCCGGAGGTGCTTTCGAACTGCTAGGTTGGCAGGTGCTGGGACCGAGCAGCGGGAGCGCACCCCGCCGCAGGGATTCGAACCGCCGACCTTTCGATCGGCAAGTCCTAAGTGCTGAGGCTTTAACCCACAGCGCCACCTGCGTCCCCTACAAACATAAAGACACTTGCTTTAAAAACTGCACAAATGGCAAGGTGAGCCCCTCTGCACATCCTTATTATGCAAGGGCTACTTCAGGAACAGAGTGCCTTAGTGGAGTTTTATGAGCAAGTGTTGATCTTGTCTCGGCAATTGCCCTCCTTCAGTTTCCGTGAACACTAAATTTGCTCATAAATCTGAGAGGTGCAGAACACCTAGGAGCCGAGTGCCAGGACCAAGCAGGCAGGCAAAGATGCTTGCTTAAGCATTATGTGAGACTGGCTCATGATGATTGGGGAGGAAATCTGATGCATGCCTGTTGTGAGCTTGTCACCCAGCAGCGGCAAGGGGAAATAGGGGGCAAGTGCTATCCTAAATGGGACAGCTACACCAAAACCATAATTAACTGGAGGAATGCTAATTCCCCCTCCTTAGCTCTGGAGGAGAAGGGTGGGCTTGTGATGTCTAAGGCATCATACACACCGTAAAAATAAAGCACCTTTAAAGCACACACCCCCAAAGAAACATGGGAACAGCAGTTTGCACCCACAGATTATTATTACTACATTTATTTATGCTCTGGCGTTCCCGCCAGACTCAAGGCAGCTTACAGAAAATAAAACAACACAGTTAAAATACAAACAGCTAGAAGCACAGGAAAGAAAACTGTTGAAAAGTAATTAGACTCAAACGGAATTAAAACTGTATAAAAACAAATCTATTAAAATACAGGTAAAAAACAGAACAGCACTGTTTAAAGGCCATTTCCTAAAAGAAAACCAAACAAAAAACAAACCCCTAGTCGGTTCCCAAAGGCCTGTCAGAATAAAACAGTCTCCATCTGGTGGCAGAAGGGAAGCAAGGAGGAAGCTGGTCTGGCTTCTCTAAGCAGGGAGTTCCAAAGTTGCCTGGGAGCAGTCACCACTCAGAAGGCCCTGTCCTGCATCCCCACCAAGTGCCCCTGTAAGGATGGTGGGACTGAGAGAAGGGTTCCCCCCGCAAGACCCCAGAACCAGGGCAGGTTCATATGGGAGGATATAGTCTTTCAGATATGCAACACCCTTAACAAACCAAAGTTCCCAGGATTCTTGATGGTGGCAGGGTGCTTTAGGTATATGGTGACCCTCAGGACCCCTCCCAAGTCTAGAATTCTATGAATCTATGAATTCATTCTGTTACCACAAAGATTTGCATGCATTTGCATAATGGAACTTCCCCTTGTCCTCCTGCATCTGTTCTGGGTTTTCACCTTACCTTCTGGAGAAGATCTGGAAAGGTGAACAGTGTGGGAATGCTGAGGATAGGAAAGGATATATTGAATAAGCATTATCCTTCCTTCTCTCACGCTAGTGAGTGATGTAGCAGAGCAGATCCTCCTCAATATAGCTGGAAGCTAGTTTGCAGATCCCTCTGAATCTCTTAGTTAAGATTATTTCCTGGTGTCCCCTTTGATCCCTCCTAAAAGAATAGACACAAGAGTCTTTCTGAGTAAAGTAACAAGAAGTTTACTCACATTTCAGTTCACGATTTGATCCCTGAAAGGCAGGCTTTACTTGGTAGTTACATAAAGAAACTGAGTTCATTTCATAGGGAGACTGAACTCACGTGCTACTGGCTGAGAGCCAGCAGAGAGCAAGATTACATTAAGACAACAAAGCGGCTGCAGGAGAGCAGCGTGGCAGCAAAAGAGAGAACACGACAACACTGGAACAAGACAACTTCAAGTCTGAGAAAATGGCTGTGTGACTCGGCTCTTTTATGGAGTCAGCCAGAGCCAGGCGCATCTCCCAGGTTACATGCAGGGGGAGGACGCTCCAGACCAGCAGAACAGGAAGTTACATTGGCTGGATGTCCCCCTGCCTGTCCCCATGGGAGGGAAATAAGCAATGCTGCATTTGACTGCACCAATGGATTACATCCCACAAACAGGGCATGAGCAGGCAGAGGAGATGGTTGGGGGACATCCCAATATGTAAGTGTGAATCCTAATACTAACAGAACGAGTGCCTTAGATGCTGCCCCATGGTACTTCCCCCATAAATTACACTTCCAGATCCTTTGGGGTTGGGGAGCCATGACAACTAAAGTATCTGGCATCCATTTGCAACGTCACAATGCTCTCTATGCAGAACAGAAAAGGAACATTGATCCCCATGCCTGCTGCCTGGGCCATTATCGCTGCAGTGTCACATTAGCCAGCAGCTAAGAAGTGCTTATATTATTAGCTCCTTGCTCCTTTCGCAGTCAGCAGAAGCAGGGCTTGCTTGTGAGGGACCCTCTGGGGGAGAGGGAAAGGCAGGATGGAGCAGCAGCAGCAGAAGAAGAAAGCTGTATTGGGAAATGACTTTAGGTACAAGAACATAGGGATGTGGGCGGTGCTGTGGTTTAAACCACAGAGAGTTGAGCTTGCCGATCAGAAGGTTGGCGGTTCAAATCCCCGCGATGGGGTGAGCTCCCGTTGCTCAGTCCTTGTTCCTGCCAACCTAGCAGTTCGAAAGCACGTCAAAGTGCAAGTAGATAAATAGGTACCACTCCGACAGGAAGGTAAATGGCGTTTCCATGTGCTGCTCTGGTTTCGCCAGAAGTGGCTTAGTTATGCTAGCCACATGACCCAGAAAAACTGCCTGTGGACAAACACTGGCTCCCTCGGCTTGTAAAGTGAGATGAGCGCCGCAGCCCCAAAGTCATTCGCGACTGGACTTAACTGTCAGGGGTCCTTTATCTTCTTCTTTTTTTTTTTTACAAGACCATAAGAGCAGCCTGCAGGATCAGACCAATGGCCCATCTAGTCCAGCATCCTCTTCTGACAAGGGCTAACCAGACGCCTGTGGCAAACATGATTTAAGCATAAGAGCAACACTCTCCCCTCCTGTGATTTGGTGCTGACCTTTAAGCCCAAAATGGCCTCGGCCCAGTAGACCTGAAGGAGCGTCTCCACCCTCATCGTTCTGCCAGGACACTGAGGTCCAGCTCTGAGGGCCTTCTGGCTGTTCCCTCTCTGTGAGTAGTGAGGTTACAGGGAACCAGCAGAGGGCCTTCTCGGTGGTGGCACCCACCCTGCGAAATGCCCTCCCACCAAATGTCAAGGAAATAAACAACTATGTGACTTTTAGAAGACATCTGAAGGAAGCCCTGTTTAGGGAAGCTTTTAATGTCTGGTGTTTTACTGTGTTTTTAGTGTTCTGTTGGGAGCCACCCAGTGTGGCTAGGGAAACCCAGCGAGATGGCCGGGGTAGAATTAAAAAGTTGTTGTTGTTGTTGTTGGAACTGGTCAACCATTGGTCTCTCTAGCGTAATATTGGCAGCAATGAAACCTCCAGGATTTAAGGCAGGAGCCTCTCACAGCCCATTGGGGATTGAACATCAGAGCTTCTGCACTCAAAGCAGAAGACACACAGAGCCATGGTCTGTCCCTTTTAGGAGCCCCTGACAAAACAAATCCGTAACGCTCACAAGCCTGCAACTTTTATTTCATTTTGTTTATCAAAGATGACGGACTACCCTTCGTGTAAAATACCAGGGCGGTGTACAACAAAATGTACCATGAAGCAATAAATGGCCGCAAATACAATACAGGAATGGTCACAAAAAGCTCTGGCTCATCTTTTTAAAGTTTAAACAACTTTTTTTAAAAAAATCATTTCTTTTGGTTTTACAAATACAAAGTAAGAATAAATACAAATTAATAAGAACATATCTGTATAAGGAGATTCTCCGAATCTCGAGATTCCCCCCATCCCCTCCGTGAAGTCTTATTTTGAACATCTACAACTGTATTTTCATCCGTACTCCAATTTTTATATCAAACCATATTGTCCATAATATTTTTTACACTACAAGTGAATCAAAATCCTGCTCTTGTTGCCATCTGCTTACAATGGTCTCCTACGTAACTTATAATTTCCCCCCATTCTTTATTTATAAAGTTTTTGCCCTCTTGGTTTCTGAGTTTTCCAGTCAGCTTTGCCATCTCAGCATAGTCCATCAGCTTGGTTTGCCATTCTTCTCTAGTAGGAAGTTTAAACAACTTTTTGAATGGGCTTATTGTGTTTAAAATTCTCCAGGAGACACCTGAAAGCAGGGCCAGATTTAGGTTTGATGAAGCCCTCAGCTCCTGAAGGTAATGGGGCCCTTTATATGTCCAGCTGTCCTTTGTCAACAACAAATTGTCACTTTTTTGTGCTGAATATATGCCAGATGGTAATTTATGGACCTAATAGGTATCTAAAGCGATTTGTAGATGTTGCCATGCAGCCAGTCCATGCAGAATGTAGGCACCCTATATACAGAAAGGAGCAAACCAGGGATATTTTAGGGAGCAGGCGGGGCCCATGACTTACATCACAACGAAACTCTGTTGCTGTATGTAGGTTTTATTTTATTTGTTTTTTATCTTATATTTTGGAAATGTACATCCAGGAGTTTTCCCCTTTACATTTTTGGGGGCCCCCAAGAGAGTGGGGCCCTGAGCTATAGCTTGTTTAGCTGATGCGTAAATCTGGCACTGCCTGAAAGTCATAAGAACGTAAGGCAATCTTGCTGGATCAGACCAATGGCCCATTTAGTGCAGCATCACGGTGGCTAAGAGTGAGAAACCGCAATCACAAGAGCCCTTTCCCTTCCCATGGTTTCCAGTGACTGGTATTCATAAGTACTGCTGCCTCCAATCTTAGAGTCATATTATCATGTCTAGTAGCCTCAACAGTAAGGATGCCTCTGCCAAATCTCTGCTAGAAGAGGGGTTCCACATCAACGAGACCAGTGTGTCAGGAATGAGCCAGCTCCAAGTGAAGGTTAGCAGCCAACTGCAGAAAGCAGCCAGGAACAGAGAGGCTCAGGTGTTAGTCAGGCAGGGGAGAGCCAGCAGCTGCAGACGGGCCAGCGGATAAGGCAGTAGCTGAGAGCGGGCTGGAACACAGCCAAAGCTCACAGGAAGCACAAAAAGGCACGAACAAACTCAGAGTCAGCCTCTCAGAACAGGAAGAGGTGCAGCTGATCCATTAAGTCCGAAGAGTCAGCGAATGGGAGGGCCGCTAGATAGGAAGCAAAACAAGAGATGGAAGGGTCATAAGTGTTAGGAACCTGTCCTACACTCGAGTAGGACCCTGATAGTGACACATGCCTGACTGGCATGTTCTCTCCGTCCTGGTCATTCGTTCAGGAGCTTCAAAAGCTTTCTTCGGCCCGAACATCACAGCGACCGATGCCAACACACATCGGCACACTTAGGAATCCGCAGAGTGTTCGCAGTTTGCGTAACAGACCTCAACAACTCAGCATTTTGGCTAATCCACTTTATTTACATATAAACACACACAGAGCACTGCAACATGGCTCCCTCTCTCTCTAGCATCAGACAGCAAAGAGAGAGAACAAAGGACAATAATCCCATTTCACGGAACACAGTAACACAAACATCCTGTCTCCATCACTTCCCACACTGTGGAATTAAAACATACACCATCATGTGATAGACAACAATCCCATGACTGCAATCACGGAGCAGGAATCTTAACAGTAAGTTCAATATATTCTGTCGATGACGGAAGGAGTCTTCAGAAGCGTTATCTTGAGTAATGATGCCAGAGGCTTTGTTAGAGCCATCCGGAGCTATTTGTTTGTTTTTGCAATGAATCCTCCTTTTTAATTAGCTACGCTTACTGTGTTATCAAGCTGGAAACCTGGGCTCCTGACACAGTTGCACTAAATCCTCAATTTCTAACTGATGCCATTAGGGCTTCTGAAACGTGAGGAGTGACTTAGCAGGGTTCCTGCAGAAGATCTCAGTTATTGAGCTATGGTGCAAGGTGGCCTTTAAGGTATCTTGCATCCAAGTTGTGCGGGGCTTTCCCTGCTTCCACTGCAACCAACCTCCCCATCCTCCATCACTTGGGTATCTCCTCCTTGGTCTGACATGGTCTGAATTACAATCTAGCACTGGGGAAATAAACCGAGGCACTGAATGTCCGGCTGCCAGACTGAGAAGCGAGAATGACCAGGAGGCGGACAGCAAATCCATTTGCTCAAGCCCATTAGCCTGGAAACGCTGAAGACCACTGGGACATTGGGGGACGTCGGCTGGCAAGAGGCGCTCAGAGCTGCCACCTGTATTTCATCAGCTGCGCTCAGGATGGATTCTAAGAATTTCCCGGCTTCCCTCCCGTGCAAAATTTCTCTGTTCCCAAAGCAGAATAAAATCAATCACACAGAATGTGCATCACGGGGAGAAACTAAGCTTGCCGTGACCACCTGTTGATTTAAATGAAATGGAGAAGGGGGGGGTGCATATTGGCCCTTTTGCTTTGAGACACACACACCCCGCCCCGCTCAAATTATTATTATTATTTTAGCATTTTTTTGTATTTTTATTTAGATTTTCCGTCATATAATTTAATTTAAAAAAGAGAATTAATACATAACAGAAAAGAAACGTTAAATTATTATACATTAAAACATTATACAATATCCAAAAAAGAAAAAGAAAAAACATAAACAAAATAAAATAAAATAACCCCACCACCCTGTTTAACTTCCCTCCACCGCTACTCGTCAGTTTTATCCTTATCATGGCATTCTGATTGTTTTTATTTTTTCTATATACATACATATGCCACTGATAATTGCTCAAATTATGGGGGAAATGGAAAGGGATTCCTTAATGAAGTCCACACTTCACCCACCAGCTCCCTCCCATTTGAACCAAATCGCACACACCTCTCTGCAGCTTTCCAAAATTACCTTATTTTACCTAATTATGTATATGCTGCAAACAGCACCATTCAGAAAAGCAAAACATGTTGTGATATTTGGGAGCAGAGCCCTGCTTTCTTGCATTTGTAAATTGTGAACATTTCCGTAAGACTGTCAGGTGGTTTTGTAAGGGTAGAAATGGCAACGAGAACACAAGTTGGCATCAGTATTTTTCTGGCTTCCGCAGACTGGTTAAAAACAACCGGCTGTACCGGCTGAACATCACATCCTGACTCTTGATGTCATGAGCATACCGGCATCCAATTTTTGGACAGTCCCCCCCCCCCCAGAGAGGCCCTAGAGCAGGCTTCGCATGCCACTGTAACCCCAACACACCTCAGTGAACTTCCAGCAATGTTGCCTCGAGGAAGGACATCGCATCTGCCTGTAAAACCCCAGTAACAAATCTTGCCTGTGTTGCTTTTTCTTCCTACATTTGCGCTGCAGTCCTCTTGAGAGGGAATTGACCAGTTGCAGTCAAAATAATTTTCTGCCTGGGAGCTTATGAGATATCACAGGCCAAGCCGTGTCGAGCCAGAGCCAGGATTTGCATGCCTGGCATTATTTTGGAGCCACCGGGGAGTAGCTGGAGGTGCAGGAGCCGCGGCTGTGCAGTGAATAGACAATTGTCCTGCGGTTAACGCGTGGATCTTTAAAAATAAATAAATAAAGGAGGCACGTCGTGTTTGCTTTGGGGCCAGTCACTGCAGCAGGAATGGGAGCATCAGGTAGGAGGGGCTAATGTGGCCCTGCAGGCCACACAACCTGGCCCTCAGGACTCTAAGGCTATACCTTCTACCCATGCCACACCCCTCTCCAGCCCTGCTTCACAGCCTCCTGGTTTATTTATTTTTGCTGGCTGGAACGTGCTCTTCAAATCAAACCACGCCTCTTGCACGGAGGTCAGGGAGGGGCTTGTGAGGGTGTGTAGAGACCAGCGAATGGTACAACGGTAGTTTTACATTTTTTGTTTGGCCTGCCTTTGGCCTCAGTGTGTGGAGGCTGCCCAGAAAGGAGCTGAAAGAGGCAGTGTGGTGCAGTGGTTATTAGTGGGTCAGACAAGGACCTGGGAGGCCAGGGTTCAAAAACCCCACTCAGTCACAAAGCTCACTGGGTGGCCACAGGGCCTTCGCTGCCTCTCAGCCTAACCTCCCTCACAGGGTCGTTGTGGGGATTAGATGAGGAGGACGGATAACGGTGCACACCACCTGGAGCTCCTTGGAGGAGAAGGTGGGGAAGAAATGCAACAAACAAACAAACAAACAAGTGCTTCGTCCCTGCATTGCAAGCACAGGTCTTTAGGATGCCACCAGCACTGCTATTTTTGAAGGTTTCCTCATATTACTGGATCGTTGCATCATCTCAACTGAACTGTAAGTCGCTTCAGAAAAGCCTTTTATTTCTTAAGTGAACAAGGGCAAACACTTACTGCAACCTCCAATGAATCCGGTTGCATTGCAGAGGCCACTACTTGAGAGCTCACATCCTGCTTAATAACTTCTGCTAATGTTGGGGCATGTGCTCTAAATTTTATTGAGCTCCACTGTGCACTTCCTCAGAAGATCTGAGATATGAACCTCTGTATTACCACTCCAAATGCTGTTGCGGACATTAATGCACTTTGCCTCTATTGTTCTAAGTTTACCATATGCCTTCTAAAACCCATAAAAACCATTTAAAAAGGGGGGGGGGAACCATTTCGGGAAGAGGAGATGTAAGACATTTGCATAATACTTGCTCTTCCCAGGGTCATCAGCTAGGGAAGGTAGCCCATCTAGGAGAAGGGAAACTCTGATCCTAAACCTCCGCTGCCTTGCAGGATATCTGCAGGAGAAGAAAAGGATCAGGGGGGGACCCCAAGGAAAAATCCATACCCACTGTCTTGACGGATATCTTCAGGAGAGGGAAAGGCTCAGGAGAATAGCCTACACAAATCTGGAGCGGAGTCCCCAAGACGGCTGGATGGTGCCTTATCTGCCTCCTTCCAGCAACCTTTGCAGCCCAGCTGGTGCCAAATGTCTTGCTCTGCTTTCCTTTGGACACTTTAGTGAGGCCAAGAGGTGGGTCTTCTCATCTGGGAGCCCAGGACCTCCATGCACACGGCCCAGTCTTGCACCCTTTAGAGGTCACTTTGGTGCTGCTCACACAGAGTTTTGACTTGTCCCCTGGAGGCGCACTCCATTGACTCTCAAGACAGATGGATGCCAACAATAACAAGTTGCAAATATACAAGGAGAGCAGCAGTGGAGGCAGGTGAAATCAAGCAGTCCTGGGGGAAAAGTCAGATTACGCTGCCACACATCCCATCCCCAGAGATTTAGCACCCCTTACAGTACATCTCTCTCTCTCTCTCTCTCTCTCTCTCTCAAGCTGTCAACTTTTGTTGCTTTGCAGGGGTGCCACCTTCTCTGAGCTCTGGTGGGCATATCCTCCAGATAGCACAAAAAACTCCCTGCCCGCGCATCAGTCTGGCATCCAGGTCTCCTTTGGAAGCTTCCCTGGCTCTGAGACAGGCTGGGGGTGGGGAGTGGGCCTGATCAGCACCATCTACTGGCAGGGCAGCATTATGACAGGTGAGGCCACACCAGTCCCAGCTCAAGGCAGGCAAGGAAAAGTTGCCTCTGTTTGGCCAGCTCAAGACAAGCAAGACGCAGCAGTCAGGACCCTGGACAGCTCCTACTCTCTGTCAACTTGCCTTAAACAAAGGGAGCAGCAGCAGCAGCAGCAGCAGCAGCAGCTCCCTGCATGTTGATCCTGAGCCACCTAGCTGTGCCTTTCTGCACCCAAGTAATAATAAATAATCATAAATAATCATAATCATAACCACACTCTAGGCCAACCCCAAGGAAATCAAACTCTGGGTCAGTGTGGGAACCCTTGGAGTCTCTTGGAGATTGGGGTGTGTGCAATAATATTCCCCTCCCCCTACTTTCTCATCACCTCTCCAAGCCTGATTCTCTATGATTAATGGATTTATATCCCACTTTCGCCCCCCCCTCCAAGTAGTGTACAATGTCCCCTTCCTCATTTAACCCCCACAACAACCCTGTGAGGTAGGTTTGGCTGAGAGACAGTGACTGATTCCCAAGGTCCCCAAGCTTCATGGCTGACAGGGGATTTGAACCCCAGCCTCTGAGGTCCTCGTCTGGCACTCTAACCACTACACCATGCTAGCTGCTCATGTGAACTCAACTCAGTGTTTAGGCTGACCTGCAGCCCAGCTATTCCCTTCCACCCTGGCCTTGCTGAGTCAGGTTTAATGGCTGCCCCTTTGACATTTTGGAAAGATCATTTGGAAGGAGGCAGGGAGGGGTGGGGGTGATGTGGGTGTTTTGAGATTTATGAGCATCCCTGGGTGCTTTTTGAGCTGAGCAGTGGCATGCCAGCGAGCTACCTGCCCTCCTCAAAGGCCCTCCAGCCTCCTGCCACGTCCTAATGAAAAGAGGGGGGGAGTCTGTTTGAAAATAGCAGCCAGGAGAACAATCAAACAAGAACAGAGCAGAAAACGCAGAGCGTGGGGGGGGAGGGACTACCGTTAAAGACAACGCTGCAGTCAGCAAAACAACTTGAAACAGCCCCAGCAAGCGATGAAAGGTGAAGGACCTCTCCTTCTCCAGCTGCCTTGCATCTCTCTTGAAAGCCTTCTCTGAACTCGCTTCGATTTTCAAACATCTCCATTGCCATTTCCCCCCCCCCCCAGTTGGTAAACCACAAATAAACTGAATGTCCCCACCCTGCTTTTCCCTCAGCTGGTCTGCTTGGCTTTGATCAGAGGTTCAAAGCGCAGCAGGGTGTGTGTGATTTTTAAATAAGAAATAAATAAAGCATTGCCTTCATCCAGGGGTAGGCAACCTAAGGCCCATGGGCCAGGTGTGGCCCAATCGCCTTCTCAATCCGGCCCACGGACAGTCTGGGAATCAGCATGTTTTCACATGAGTAGAATGCGTCCTTTTATTTAAAATGCATCTCTGGGTTACTTGTGGGGCATAGGAATTTGTTCATTCCTCCCCCCCCAAAAAAAAAAAATATAGTCCAGCTCACCACATGGTCTGAGGGACAGTGGACCAGCCCATGGCTGAAAAAGGTTGCTGACCCCTGCCTTAATCTCAGCCCTGTGCAATGGTGGATGTGAGCTAAAAATGGATCCTGCCTGGTCAAAGGTACCTTACCTTTGGATTACTGGAGCTGAGCTGTCTAGGCTGCCGAGAAGTTTAGAAGAGGTAAAAATAAACAATTTCACAAGAAAACGTGCAATGGGCTTAGACTCATAGAATTGTAGAGGTGGAAGGGACCCCCAAGGGTCATCTAGTCTGACCCCTGCAATGCAGGAATCTCAACTAAAGCATCCATGACAGGTGGCCATCCAACCTCTGCTTAAAAACCTCCAAGGAAGGAGAGTCTGCTATACAGCTTTTATGGTCAGAAAGTTATTCCTGATGTTTAGCCAGAATCTTTTTTTCATTTGACTCCGTTGGTTTAAGTCCTGCCTTCGAGAGTTATGAAATTCACTACCAAAATACACAGCTATGGACACGTAACTTGAGTTTGGCTTTTTTTTAAAAAAAAAAATAAGTGGGGCCCACAACAACATGTTGCAGACTCTATGGAGCATTGCCAGACTCTGGCTTGGGTGAAAGCCAGAATTGTGGGCTGGTTGCCAAAGGGTTTTGAGCAAAAGTCAATAACGTCATTTTGAGTTGGTGGATGTTCTTCAACATGGCAACTCGCAGGTTCACACTCAGATTTTGGTGGGTGAATTGAGCTCATCATTTCAATGCTGCTTGCACTTCCATGCGCAGCTTCATCATGCCACACCAGAACAAAAGTGCAGGTTCAGTGTCCAGTAAGGAGATGGATAAGGCCAGTGGAACATCAAGTCTGCAACTGTGCTGGGCCCGGGGGTAACCCGAGCAACGCAGTCCAGGTCCGGTCCTGAATCCAAGGGTTCCACGAGGAGTCAGTCCGACAGGGCAAAGGCAGGAAACCAGGCACGGTCAGGCACAGGATCACAGGCAGGTTCTGGCCAACAGCAACCTGGGGTGGGGTCCAGCATCCTTTTATCTCTGCCAGGGTAATGGCCAGTCCAGATCCCCTGGCGACTCACCTCCCTGTCTCGCCGGAAGGCGAGCACTCCTCCTGCGAGTACTCAGGTCTCTCCTTCTCTCAGACCTGAGTCTCTGCAGCTTGAGAGACGTCAGTGGGTTACTAGACCCAGAGGCCGCCTCAGCCTCCCCTGACCCAACCGGTAGTGGAGCAGCTGAAAGTGATGGCCCAGCTGAAGGCAATAAGGTCATCCCTGCATCTGCAGCCAGGACAGGCTCAGGCCCCTGACTCGGCCCAGCTGGTGCTTGTTGCAGGGGAACCTGTGCAGACTGGGGCTCTTCAGAATCAGGCCCCAGACTTGGTTCAGATGATGCCTGAGGCAGAGGATCTGGTGCGGACTGAGATGGTCCCAGGCCATCACACCATCCTGTTCTCACAGTGGCGATTCAGATCCCCCCAAAGGGAATCCTGAAAAGAGGACCTGAAAGCAACTGCTCTCTGCACCTGTGATTCCCTGCCTCCAACCACAGATGCCCTGCCTCACACCCAACACAGGTAGAAAGAGGAGCTAAAAGAGGCAGTGTGGTGCAGTGGTTATTAGTGGGTCAGACAAGGACCTGGGAGGCCAGGGTTCAAATCCCCCACTCAGTCACAAAGCTCACTGGGTGGCCACAGGGCATTCGCTGCCTCTCAGCCTAATTTCCCTCACAGGGTCGTTGTGAGGATTAGATGAGGAGGACGGATAACGGTGCACACCACCTGGAGCTCCTTGGAGGAGAAGGTGGGGAAGAAATGCAACCAACCAACAAACAAGTGCTCAGTCCCTGCATTGCAAGCACATGTCTTTAGGGTGCCACCAGCGCTGCTACTTTTGAAGGATTCCTCATATTACTGGGTTGTTGCATCATCTCAACTGAGCTGTAAGTCGCTTCAGAAAAGCCCTTTATTTCTTAAGTGAACAAGGGCAAAGTGATACTTATTGGTGGAGACATGGCAGAAGAGTTCAGGAATCAGGCAAGACGTTCCAAATTGGAGGGAAGCAATGGACGTCCTAACTGTTTCCATGCCCTGTCTGCCAAGCTTTAGAGAACAATGGCTCTGCTCTGCCTCCACAATTAGAGGCAGCAATGCTTGCTGGAAAACTCAGGGAGGGAGAGTACAGTGGTACCTCGTGTTACATACGCTTCAGGTTACATACGCTTCAGGTTACAGACTCTGCTAACCCAGAAATAGTACCTCAGGTTAAGAACTTTGCTTCCGGATGAGAACATAAATCATCCTCCGGCTGCACGGCTGCAGCAGGAGGCCCCATTAGCTAAAGTGGTGCATTAGGTTAAGAACAGTTTCAGGTTAAGAACAGACCTCTAGAACGAATTAAGTACTTAACCCGAGGTACCCCTGTATTGCTCTTGTGCTTGGGTCCTGCTTGCTAGTTTTCCTAAGGCACCTGGTCGGCCACTGGGAGAACAGGATTCTGGACTGAATGGGCCACTGGCCTGATCCAGCAGGCTCTTCTAATGTTCTTCTAAAGATGACATCCCCAAAGACATGAAGAGAATCTTTTTACATGCAACAGCTGCCGCAAGGTTATTGATTGTAAAAAAATGGAAATCAGAAGAAGTACCAACATTGAAAGATTGGAAATATAATTTTTTTCAAATGACTGAATTAGCAAAAATGACTGCAACAATTAGAATGCAATCTAATCAAAATCTCAAACAGGAATGGAAATGTGTAGAGGAACACACGATCAAAAGATGCTCCAACAAGAATGTATTGATATGTATAGACTGATTTCACAAAGTTAAGTTAAGCAGATATATAAGATTGAATGTTTAATTATTAAGATAAAAAATTACAATCTCAGTAATAAAGTTACAAAATAATAACAAGGAAGTCATGCGTGGGTGGAGGGAAGACACAGGGCAAGAAATAAGAAATGGATAAATGTTGGTACATAATGAAATGTGAAAATGTGAATTTACAAATATAATGTATATGTATCAATATGTAAAGATCTCACATAAGTATTGCAAAATAAATAAATAAATAAATAAATAAATAAATAAATAATAAAATGAGGTCCAGTGTACTCACTTTGCGAGAATATGGGAACTGCGAAGGCATGTTCCTTTCGGGTGTGGATCTGTTCCTATTGTGGGGTGTGATTCATGAGAGGCAGTCAAGTACAACATTCCTTGCAATGCTAGAGAGGACATGCGAGGGAATGTTTGGTCCAGCCAGTCGAAGCTTCCTGTTCCTCCTGGCTGGAGCACCCTTCCTTTTGCATGTGATAGAAGGTGGGTGTGACTTACCTGTCCAGGTAACAAAAGGACAAGTCACGCAGCACACCTCCTCCTCTTCCATCTTCCTTTCATCGTGTGAACTGCTGGACTGCTAGCCTGCAGTAACTGGGATTATTCCCCCATATGGCGTAGATCCACATGTACATATTTGTAACTAAGTCTGCCTTCAGGAATCCAACTGTGAACTGATGTGAGTAAACCTCTTTTACTGACTTTGAATAAGATTGTGGCGTCTTTATTCTTTTAAGAGGGATTCAAGGGAACTTACCAGGAATGTACAATTCAATCTGAGACAGATTGAATTGTATAATAGTGAGAGGCCCACACGAGCCTGCAACGAGCTATCTGCTGTGCCTGTAAAAAGGGGGAATGTAAACTCTGTTAAGCAAAGGAACTTGTTAGTGCAAGTTAGGAAGGGTATTAATAAACAACATATCCTCTCTTGCCACCCTGAACATTCGCACACCTATCAGTGTGTTATTCTAAAGCAGCAATGCTGCAGCAAGCAAAAGCTCTAGCAGCTCAGTCAGCTGCTTGTGGCTGCAAAGCCAGACAGGATGTATGTGACTGTTGCCATGGAAACAAAGGGGCAGTCCATTCTCCTTATTGAGCACAGGATGTGAGCTCAGTGTGTGTTATATGACCTGTACAGGATGTACATGGGTGGAGTTAGGAGTTTCTCTCTGTTTGTTGAAGAGGAGCAGTTGGTGTGTTTTTCTCACAGCCTGAGGAAAATCGCCGGAACGGACCTCGTGTGTATTTCCTGCCGGGAGTCGCCGGAGGGAGGTCAAAAGAATTCAGCCGGTGCCTGGAGAGATAGGCACATACCTCTGACCGAGCTTGAATTCTGATATTGGTAGCAGAGGATGGTTTCTACGATCCATGGAAGTCTGCAGAAATAGGAGCAGAGCTGCTATTTTCATCCCTCTCCATGGAAGCCTGAGATGGAGGCTGATTCTCTGCAGCTAGAAGCTGACCAGAGGAAGCTGAAAGCCAAGCTACGGAGCCCAGGTATGAGATTTTCGGGCTTAATAGTGTAAATGCAGATGGATTAATTCTCTGCTTCATGGGAGCAACGTTTGGGAAAAACAGCTCCGAGAGAGAAGAGTCTGCATTCCAAACATTCCTGTGGTTTTTCCTGTCCAAGGAAAGGAATGTGGTTGCTTAGCAACGCAGGCCAGTTTCAAGATAAGGGCTGGAAGTCAGGCTGTGCCCAGGGAGGCAAAAACAGCTCGTGTTTAGACTAGGCCCTTACAAAGGAACTGTTGGAAGGGGACTTTCCAAGCGGCCAGTGTTATTGCTGCCAGGTGCACAGAGTGTAAACAAGCCAGCTATTGGATTTTAGAGGCTTGTGTTTGGGAGTCAATGCAAGGACTCAAAATGGATGCCAAGAAGGGAGTTCTGCCTTCTCCACCCCTCTTGACCAGTGACAATTATGCATCTTGGTCTATTAAGATGAAGGCCTTGCTGCAGAATCAGAGACTGTTTGGGGTGATTGAGAACCCCATCCCTGCAGCACCAACGCGTCCTTGGGAGTCACAGGATGTGAAGGCCAGAACTGCTATAATTCTGTGCGTGTCAGACTCTCAGCTTATACATATACAAGATTTACAGCACGCGAAAGATGTTTGGGACACGCTGAGAAGGACACATCAGAGAGATGCAGGTTCTTCAGCGTTGCTGTATTTTGAAAAGCTGACTAACCTGAGGCTTGCGCCTGATGGAGATGTTCAGGCGCACCTGACGGAAATGAAATTTCTGCGTCAGCAGATGGTGGAACGCAATTTCCGTCTGCAGGAGGAAGTGTTTTGCTTCATGGTGATCAACAGCCTGAATCGGACTTACAAAACCGTTGCCAGTCAGCTGGGGTCTCTCCCAGCGCAAGATCTAACGTCGGACAGGGTCTTTGCTGTGGTTCTGAACGAACATGACAGACTTGCCGCCCTGGAAGTCAAGGACAGGGGGAGGGAAGAACGGAGTTCTAACACCCCCACTGCTGTTGCTACTGGAGAAAATGCTGTAGCTTTGAACGTTGTCCAATGTTTCAATTGTGGACAAACTGGGCATCTTCAGCGGTACTGCAAGAAGCCACGTCAGAACAAAGGAGCCAAGGGAAGCTCCACGAAGACTGAGGCGTCAGGCAGAAGTCATGCCAAGTCACAGGCGAAGCCTGCAAAGGCTTTGATGTCCCTAAAAGCCACACCACAAGTGGGGAATTCCTTCGTTTTAGACACGGGAGCGACGGTTCACATGACCCATCGCAGGGATTTGTTTTCGTCGTTTAAGAAGCAAAGCTTCGTTGTACAACAAGCCAACGGTCAAGAGCTGGAAGCCACCGGAATTGGGACTGTGTATCTTAAAAGTCTGAACTTGACTATAAACAATGTTTATTTGGTTCCAGAGTTGAAGTACAATCTGCTCAGCGTTTCGCAGATTGCCAAGAAGGGACTAAAACTGTCCTATGATGATCAACACTGCGAGATCTACAAAGATGGAGAGTTGTATCTTTCTGCCAAAGAGAAAGATGGACTGTATTTGTTGACTTTTGATCAAAGTGATTACATGGAATGTAATTCTTGTGATTCTAACATGATTTCTTTTGCAGGTGTAGCCAAGAAGAACGCCAAGCAGGTCACCTCAAGGGTTGACAGGGCATTTCAGCGGGTGTATGCTGATGTGATTGGTCCTCTAGCACCTTCTAGAGGCAATGCAAAGTATTACCTAATATGTGTTGATTCTTTCACAGGTTTTGTCTGGATTTATCTTTTGGAGAGACCGAAAGAAGCCTTAGAAAGGTTTAAAGAGTTTTGTGACAAGGTTAAAAATATGCATGATGCTGACATAGATTGTCTTTGCACAGATGAGAAGCCAATTTTTCTCTTACAGGATTTCCAGAGGTTCCTGAAGAAGAAAGGGATAAGACACAAAATTGCAGCTTCCGAAGAAGCTTGGAACAGATGTGTCTGTGTTAGGGTGAACAAAGAATTGCAAAAGGGAATGCATGCGCAATTGCTTAGTTCACATCTGCCACATGAGTACTGGGCTGAGTCACTAATGTCATTTTGTTACACGTGGTTGAGAAAGGTTTCAAAAGACTTGGGATGTTCTCCTTTTGAGAAACTGTTCCACAGAAAACCTTCTGTTGCCCATTTCAAGGTTTTTGGGTCTCATGTGAGGACAGAAGCTCCAGGTAAAGAATGCCAGAGGCATTTTTGTGGGTTATGAAAAGGGTCTCTACAGAGTAATTTTGTCTGAATCTGGTCAGGTGATTCTCACAAAATTCCTAGAGAGTGCTCCTGAACAGGAGAGAGTGATTGTTCACACATTTCCCACAGGAGATGATGATGATTCTGATGATGATGATGATGAGTTTGATCTTATTGAGTTCAGTAGTACTGATGATGACAGCGATAGCTCAGACAGCTCAGTTGTCACAGTCATTGAGAGGAAATCTCACGTAATGACTAGACCCTCAGAAGAGGAGGATGAACCACTGATTAAGCTTAGTACTGGTTCTCCAGAGAGTTCAGAGGCTGAACCAGAAAGCAAGGGAGAGCAGCACCTCTTACGTAGGTCTGAGAGAGCAACGAAGGGTGTACCACCCAAGAGGTATTCAAAGGAGTTTGCAAACCAAGCTATTGCATGTGTTGCTGTTGTAAACGACCAAGGTCAAATTGAAGCTGTGTCTGAGTCAGAGACAAAGGCACAACAGAGAGTTGCTAACCAAGGTAATGCAGAAGCACTCATTCCTTGGAAGTCACACAACCAGAGAGGTACATTGGTAAAACCAGTGGTGGGTAGTTCCAAGGGTGGAACTGAAACAACAGGGGAGTGTTATAACAACTGTTTGTTTTCTTCTCTGGATGACGCTTTGCTCGCAGCACGCATTGATGCTTTAGGGGGAGTATGTTATTCTAAAGCAGCAATGCTGCAGCAAGCAAAGGCTCTAGCAGCTCAGTCAGCTGCTTGTGGCTGCAAAGCCAGACAGGATGTATGTGACTGTTGCCATGGAAACAAAGGGGCAGTCCATTCTCCTTATTGAGCACAGGATGTGAGCTCAGTGTGTGTTATATGACCTGTACAGGATGTACATGGGTGGAGTTAGGAGTTTCTCTCTGTTTGTTGAAGAGGAGCAGTTGGTGTGTTTTTCTCACAGCCTGAGGAAAATCGCCGGAACGGACCTCGTGTGTATTTCCTGCCGGGAGTCGCCGGAGGGAGGTCAAAAGAATTCAGCCGGTGCCTGGAGAGATAGGCACATACCTCTGACCGAGCTTGAATTCTGACATAGTGGAGGTAGTAGCTAGCTCACCCAGGCCAAAAACTAAGTTGGGCACACACAGCTCACATGCATTTGTGTACACACACACACACACACACACACACACACAGGCTGGGAGCCCTCAATGGAGGATTCACCTGGGACAAAAAAATACCAAACCCAGCTAGACGCCCCCCCCCCCCAGTTATGGCACTGCCTGGTTCCCACCAATCAGAACCCCTATTTCTTCCTCCTTCTGTGTCGGGGCCTGCCAACCCAGTCCCAGTCCCAACAGGGCCACATGGCTTATGACAATGCAGGTAGAACCATAGAATTGCAACCCCCTGCACGGCTAGAACAGCAGCTGAGAAACCCCTGACGGCCTTTCGTAGCCATGGTGGCTAACGGTGCTGCTGTGTCCTCCAAAAGCAGGGGCCGGCCCTACCTTGAGGCAGAGTGAGGCAGCTGCCTCTGATGGCAAATGCTGGGAGACGGGAAGTCGGCAGAGTCGATTGCGCCACAGGGGCCGGTCTCTCCCCTGCAAGCTCACCTGCCTACAGGTGCCGTGATGGACCTGATCCCATTGCTAGGGCCCAGGGGAGATTCGGCAGCCAGTCTGGTTTTGATTTTCACATGGAAACCGGTGCATCTTCAAAACCATTAGAAATAGGGCACTCAGTCACCTCGGCCAAGACGGCCACACAAATACACCCCCAATGTATTTGCTTTGGAAAGGGGGTGGGTGGCTGTTGTCGTTGTCAAGGGTCGTGAAGGAGAAAAACATCTCGGGGATGTTAATCCGTCAGCTCTGCCTGCTGGGCCAGGGGGGTGCCCTTCCAAAAGAGGCATCAATCAGCTAAATATATCACACTTTTGGGGGTGACGGAGAGACCTAATTGTTGTTGGAGCTAAGAAAAGTCTCCCTGCGAGTGGGCGGTTTGGATACATTTGAATGAGACAAGGGCTGACTCGACTCAATGCCGCCTGCATCTTGCCAAGAGCTCCTGAGCCACCCAGGGCTTGAGATTCTATTAGAGGCTGGCTGAATAATTCATGGCACAGGAATATTTGGGCAGGAAAGAGGAGGGGGCAGCAGAAACGGCATCTATTTTCAGGGACAGGGGCCTGCTGCATGCCCCTGGCTCATAGGAAAAGGAGTTCTCTCTCGAACCCTAACAGATTTACGATGAATCGTGAGATATTGGGGGGTGCTAAGGGAGGGAGGGGTCAAAGTTCATCCCACGGGGACGTTTTTGACAGGGAGCCCTGAACGTTAGCAATTCCAGAGGTTGAAAAGAAAACTGGGAATGTGTCAAGACTTTCAGGAAGAATTCCACATTATTAAAAATAAATAAACACCTGATTGCCAAGTCCCCAAGTACTGTATTGCCACAGGAAAGGAAGGAAGGATGAAGAAATCAAAAATTAATGTCCAGATCAAGGTATGTCATAGGAGTAGTCCATTCTGCCTTGGTCAGACCCTCCCTAGAGTCCTGTGTCCAGTTCTGGGTGCCACAATCTAAGAAGGATGTTAACAAACTAAAACATGTGCAGATGAAAGGAGCTGGGTATGTTTAGCCTGGGAAAGAGGAATCATAGAATCATAGAATCATAGAGTTGGAAGAGACCACAAGGGCCATCGAGTCCAACCCCCTGCCAAGCAGGAAACACCATCAGAGCACTCCTGACATATGGTTGCCAAGCCTCTGCTTAAAGACCTCCAAAGAAGGAGACTCCACCACACTCCTTGGCAGAAAATTCCACTGTCAAACAGCTCTTACTGTCAGGAAGTTCTTCCTAATGTTTAGGCGGAATCTTCTTTCTTGTAGTTTGGAGCCATTGCTCCATGTCCGCTTCTCTGGAGCAGCAGAAAACAACCTTTCTCCCTCCTCTATGTGACATCCTTTTATATATTTGAACATGGCTATCATATCACCCCTTAACCTCCTCTTCTCCAGGCTAAACATGCCCAGCTCCCTTAGCCGTTCCTCATAAGGCATCGTTTCCAGGCCTTTGACCATTTTGGTTGCCCTCCTCTGGACACGTTCCAGTTTCTCAGTTTCCTTCTTGAACTGTGGTGCCCAGAACTGGACACAGTACTCCAGGTGAGGTCTGACCAGAGCAGAATACAGTGGCACTATTACTTCCCTTGATCTAGATGCTATACTCCTATTGATGCAGCCCAGAATTGCATTGGCTTTTTTAGCTGCCGCTAAAAAAGGAGGAGATACAATAGCCATCTTCAAATATCTCAAGGGCTGTCACATGAAAGAAGGAGCAAGATTGTTTTCTGCTGCTCCAGAGGGGAAGACCTGAACCAATGGATTCTAATAATAATAATAATAATAATAATAAATGTGCTTCCCCCAGCCACTCTGGGTGGCTTACAGCATATAAAAAATTGTTAAAATGTCAAACATTAAAAACTTCCCTAAACAGGGTAGCCTTCAGATGTCTTCTAAAAGCCAGATAGTGGATTATTTGCTTGACATCTGATGGGAGGGTGTTCCACAGGTGCCACCACCGAGAAGGCCCTCTGCCTGGTTCCCTGTAACTTCACTTCTCACAGTGAGGGAACCGCCAGAAGGCCCTTGGCACTGGACTTCAGTGTCCGGGCAGAATGATGGGGGTGGAGATGTTCCTTCAGGTATACTGGGCCGAGGCCATTTAGGGCTTTCAAGGTCAGCACCAACACTTTTAATTGTGCTTGGAAACGTACTGGGAGCCAATGCAAGACTTTCAGGACCAGTGTTATATGGCCTCAGCGGCCCCTCAAAGTCACTAGTCTAGCTGTTCCTTCCAAGAAAGGAGGTTCTAACTAAATAGGAAATAACTTTCTGATGGCAACAGCTGTTTGACAGTGGAACGGTCTCCCTCGGGGGCTTGTGACTCTCCTTCATTCAAGGTTTTTAAAACAGAGGTTGGATGGCCGTCTGCCAGGAATTTTCTAGCTGAGATTCCTGCATGGCAGGGGGTTGGACTAAGTGAACCTTTGATATAAAATCAATAATAATAAATATAGATTTTAATATATACCATACCATACCCAAAGAACAAATAAGAGCATATTATTTGTCGCTCGACCTACAGAAACCAGAAGATGGGGGCTTTCCATGAAACAAAGGAGGCAGAATTAGCACCGTGAAATGTATACAAATAGAAGCTATTCTTAAAGGCAGAGGAGCACAGTCTATTTGAAAAGTTGGCAACCTGAAAGTTGACAGTGCAAAAATGAATTCTGTTTCCCAAGGCTGAGCTAGGCAGTGGCTTTCTGGGTTATTTTTTTCCTGAGCTCTTCCACTCCTTTGCCCGAGGGATTTCCTTTGGAGCCAAAACAGGCCAGTGGCTTGATCAGTTAACTGTTAGGTTTTTCATACCTGCAATTAAAGCTTTAGCAGTTGTGTTGAATTGCCGGAGGCAGCTTGCAAAATTAAAGTGTGCCAGAAAACCTCCTGGGAGCTCAATGTCGTGGACTGTTCTGGAATGAAGCCCATTCATAGCAGGAGTCAGCCAGGACACAAGGCAGCCTAGACGCACATGGGGTTCCTCGAGAGGCAGGTATCTCTTGAACTGTGTCAGCCCTAGGCCCCTGACTGTACAGCCAAGCCAGCCCTAGACTGGCCCCCCTTGCAAGGCCGTTGCAAAGATTAATGCAATATCCTACTGAAAGCGTTTTGAATGCTTGAAGTGCAAAAACACCCCAAACACCATTCTAATTATTGGTTGCATTAGTTAATCATTTGCAGCCAAGGTCCTGCCCCCCAAAGCAACCACAAGATCAAAATCTAGGGGTCTTAGTGGATCACAAGGTTAACATGAGTCCACAGTGCTATGCAGCAGCAAAAAAAAAAAAGCTAATGCTATTCTAGGCTGCATCAACAGAAGTCTAGCATCCAGATCAAAGGAAGTCATAGTTCCACTCTATTCTGCCTTGGTCAGACCACACTTGGAATACTGTGTCCAGTTCTGGGCACCACAGTTCAAGAAGGGCTGTCACACAGAAGATGGAGTAAGTTTGTTTTCTACTGCTCCAGAAGGTAGGCCTTGGACCAATGAAGAAATAATAATAATAATAATAATAATAATAATAATTAGAAATTATATACCACCCTATATCCAGGGGTCCCAGGGCAGTTCACAGAATAAAATCAAGGTATAAAACCACAAAATACATAATAAAAATAGCAACCCAACAGGGGGGCCACTAGGGGGCGCATCGGAAGATGGCTGACAATAACATCTCTCCGACCTACACGAGGTAATTTGGAGGCTATGATGGGAGTAATTAGCCTCCCTACCCCCCCCCCCAGGATGGTGGGGGGGACTGCCTTGCCTGCTGTGCCCTATACCACCCCCAAATTTGTGGGGATGGGGGCACTAGGCACAAAGCCCACCTGTGGGATTCCAGTGCTCCTGGACACCGTCCCTGATCCGCGCCATTAGCTGCAAGAACTTCAAAAGAAAAATTTGGATGAAGGAATGCACATATCTCGAGGAAGAAGGGGGAGTAAAGACTGCTAACAGAAGAGATCTCTGATAAAATAAGACGAGTCGGAGGAACAAGAGAAATCATGAGAAGATACGCCAAGACTCGGTATGGCAAATGACCGATGGGGGAGGGGAAAAAAACTTTCCTTTCTTTCCTTATGTGATTAAACAAGAATCCCCTCCCCTCACGAGTCAGAAATGTTGTTTTAAGGAAATGTGGATTTAAGGCTGTGTGGAGATAAACTTTCGAACCAAAGCATGTTTTAAGAAGAGCGTGGAATGTATAAGAGCTTTGGAATGACGCAGTTAAAAATGCCGTTGCCATATTGGGAAGTTCTGTCGGAGGAGAAATAGAGAAATAGAGCTGTTTTTATATTGTGGGTGAAACTCCTCAGTGGGACTTAAGAGCGACAGTTTTGCGAGATTAATGATGGAAAGAGCGATGTTATCTATGAAGGCGATGATATATGGAAACCATCTCGATTTGAGGATTGGAAGAACGGAAAAATTCACACAGGATTATTATTGGTGTTTATCGGCTTAAAGAGACTATCAGAAGAGATCATAAAGAAAAAAGAGAAAATATATGAACAAGATGTGATGCGGAAACAGCAAGATAAGACTGGATAGAATTATGAACTCTGTTTGGATTGATTTGGACTGATTTGGACATTAACGCAGGAGCAAGAAGATGATCAGAATCCCCCTTCAGATTTTGAAATATGGGTCCCCCCAACAAAATTTAAAATTCGGCTTTGTAATTCGGAATTTATGTGATGTGATTTAATTTGATTTGATTGGCCAGTTAATAAAAATTATTTAAAAATAGCAACCCAACAGCCCCCCCCCCTCAAAAAAACACATTTTAAAAGGGCATAGGATGTCAATGAGATCAACCAAAGTCCTGGTTAAAAAGGAACATTTTTGCCTGGCACCTAAAGGCGAACTTCCCTGGGGAGAGCATTCCACAGACGGGAAGCCACTGCAGAGAAGGCCCCGCTCTCGTGTTGCCACCCTCCGGACCTCTCAAGGAGGAGGTACATGAAGGAGGGCCTCAGAAGATGATCTCAGGGTCTGGGTAGGTTCATATGGGAAGAGGCAGTCCTTGAGGTATTGTGGTCTTGAGCCGTTTAAGGGTTTATAGGTCAAAGCCTATAAAGGTTTCAAATGAATTCAAATGATAGGAAAGAAGATTCTGAATAAATGTTAGGAAGAATGTTCTGGTCGTAAGAGCCATTCAACAGCGGAGTGGACGGCCCTTGTGAAGTGGTGGACTGCCCTTCCTTGGAAGTTTTCAAACAGAGTTTGTGCGATTCCCACATTGCAGGGGTTGGACTAGATGACCCCGGGGTCCTTTTCCAACTCTATTATATGAAAACACTCCTTTGTGTCTCCTGAATGTTTGACTTTACCTTTTTAACCAACGCAGCTCTTCTCCTTCCCCGGCTGTCACTCTCCAGCTGAGAGACAGAGTTTGGCCTCAAGGCCAGCAACTGAACATCAAGGGGGGGCAGAATTAGAGGTTCCCTGCCCCTCTCCACAATGGCAGCCCATTGTTCTATTATGCCCCATTTATGCCTGTGCATTTCCTCCTCTGTCTGAGGGCTGCACCATTTGGAGCCTGCAGAGAAGCTGAGTGTCACAGGGGCTTGGGGAAAGGGATCCTCCAGCGACTTAAATCAGGGAAGAATCCTGCAAGAAGAGGAGAGATAAATAAATCAGGATAATGTGGGCGGGGACGAGCGCTCACACAGAAGGGACTGTTTCAATACAACACCAGCTTCTCCCATTCCTTCCTCCCTTGCCCTGTGCCAGCCAAGCTCTTTCTGGAAAGGCCACTGATGAAATCTTTATAAAGGTGCAACATTTCAGGCAGCTAAATAAAGAAAGGGGTTTGGGGGGAGGGAAGGCAAGCCTTGAGAGAGGAATAAGAGACACACTGCTGCTGTGTTCGTTAGAGATCAGGGCTGCTTCCGGCTGGAGGACGTGGGCAGCAGGGCCTGGGCCCCTCTCAGACCTTTCTTTGAAATTCCAGCTTTCCCTTTTTTAAAAAAATAATCCAGCACAGATAGGTGGTGCAATCCTATGCATCGGAGGGGGGGGGAACCTCAGCTACAGGGGCAAAATGGGCCAATATTCCCTTGCTGGCCCCTGCTACACTCTCCGGACCACGCACTTCTCCAGCTTTGCTTTGCACCCTCCTGAGTTCTTTTGCAGGGCTGGGATGTGTCACAGAATCATAAGAGTTGGAAGGGACATCTAGCCAACCCCCCAGCAATGCACCCGTGTCCTTGAATTCTGATGATGCCTCTCGCATGCCCAGAAGGAGGGCAGAGTGTGTGTGTGTGTGTGTGTGTGTGTAGAAATGAGCTTCTTGTACAAAGGTAACATTCACATCCAATGCAAAAATAGGTATACAGTGGTACCTCTGGTTGCGAACGGGATCTGCTCCGGAGCCACCGTTCACAACCTGAACAGAACACAACCCACGTCTGCACCACACGCGGGTCGTGATTCGCCGCTTCTGCACATGCGTGTGATGTCATTTTGTGCGTCTGCGCATGCGCAAGCGGTGAAACCCGAAGTAACCCTTTCCGGTACTTCCAGGTCGCCGTGGGACGCAGCCTGAAAAGACGTAACCTGAACTGAACGTAACAAGAGGTATGACTGTAGTTTGTTGGAATCACGCAGAATGGCACAGCAACCCAGTCAAATGGCTGGGGAACAAATAAAATTATTATTATTATTATTATTATTAAAGGTAAAGGTAAAGGCACCCCTGCCCGTACGGGCCAGTCTTGACAGACTCTGGGGTTGTGCGCCCATCTCACTTAAGAGGCCAGGGGCCAGCGCTGTCCGGAGACACTTCCGGGTCACGTGGCCAGCGTGACATTGCTGCTCTGGCGAGCCAGAGCCGCACACGGAAACGCCGTTTACCTCCCGCTGGTAAGCGGTCCCTATTTATCTACTTGCACCCGGAGGTGCTTTCGAACTGCTAGGTTGGTTGGCAGGCGCTGGGACCGAGCAGCGGGAGCGCACCCCGCCGCAGGGATTCGAACCGCCGACCTTTCGATCGGCAAGTCCTAGGCGCTGAGGCTTTAACCCACATTGACAGGCGCACCCACCCACCGCAGAAGGAAATGGGCTGCTGTGTTCAAAAGATCTCACCCTCCCGCAATCAGGGCATTCCCACAGCTGCACAGCAGAGCATTTGCTTGGCATGCAGAGTTCCCAGGGTCAGTTTTCGGCATTCACCATTCAAAGGATCAGCAAGCAGAGGAGGAGGAGGAGGAGGAGGAGGAGGAGGAGGAGAGGAGGAAGTAGTCATAGGAGAGCCTTCTGGATCAGGCCAATGGCTCATCTAGCCAGAGGCGGATTTGGGGCAGCGCAACTGGTTCTGCCACACTGGGAGCCGATCCCAGGGGGTGCTGCAGGACACCTCTACTATCACAGAATCATAGTGTTGGAAGGGACCCCAAGGTCCAATTCTGTGACCATGTTGCAGTGCCTTATGCAGAACAGAAGGCAAGAGGTGGGGAGGGTGCCGATTTTTGACCTCTCCCAGGGCACTGCTGGAATTTGAAAGTGTGGGAATGTTCAGAGATGCAGGAGAGGATATATTGTCTGATTATAGCCTTTCCAACTTGTGTTAACAAGTTCACAATTTAGCAGAGTAACATTCCCCTTTTTAAACTTGCAGTGGATGCGTTTGCTCAGGCTCACTAAAGCCTCTAGAATAACTGTTCTGGTATTTTCCCCTGATTCCCTCATAAAAGATAAGACATGACACAGTCTTCTATAAAAGTATAAAAAGGTTTACTCACACATCATTCTGTTCACAATAGGATCCCAGAAGGAAGACTTAGCTTAGAAAAGTAAAATACACCTGGAAACTATCTCATAAGAAGACAGTCCCTTTGTCCTCTCTTGGCCAAGAGAGCATCTTTGGCTAAGCAGATGTTGCTTCTTCGATGCATGTAGTCAAAGAAGAGAGATGGCTGCCCTGCCCTGTGCTTTTGTCGTTACCTGCACAGGTGAGGCCACGCCCACCTCTAGTCACATGCAGAGGAAGTCTGTCCCAGCCCAGAAGGAGACAGGAAGTTTACCTGCTGGCTGGACAAACATTCCTCCCCATGTGTAAACATGTTCACTCTAAGAATGTTGTACTTGACTGCTCTTGTGTCTCACATCCCACAGAAAGACTCCTGGTCTAGTCCTCCCCTGGTCTAGTCCAGCCTCGTGTTCTCACAGTGGCCAACCAGATACCTATGGGAAACCAGGCAAGCAGGATTCAGGCCCAAGACCCATTCTCCCCTCCTGGGGTTTCCAACACTGGGATTCAGAAGCATCACTGCATCTGACCCTAGAGGCAGAACACAGCCATTCTGATGAGCAGCCATTGATAGCCCTCTCCTCCCTGAATTTATTGAATCCTCATTTAAGCCATCCCATTGGTGGCCATCACTGCTTCCTGTGGCAAGGAGTTCCATAGTTTAAGTATGCGCTGCATGAAGGACTTTCCTCTTATCTGCACTGAGTCTTCCAACACTCAGCTTTAATGGAGATCCACAAGTTCTGGCATCATGAGAGGTGGAATAAAAGCTTTTCTCTTTGCACTTTTCTCCATGCCATGCATAATTTCATAAACTTTTATCCTGTCACCTCTTCCTTGCCTTTTCTCCAAACGAAAAAGCCCCAAACTTTGCAGCCTTCCCTTTCTGCAACACAGCTTCCTAGGCCCCTGTGATCAGGTGAATGCTCCATCGGGTCCGGCATCCTGTTTTCACAGCAGCCCCCCGGGCACCCATGGGAACCCCACAAGCAGGACCCGAGTGCAACAGTTAGCATGTTGTTATTTCAGATTTATCACCCACCCTTCCTCGCTGCAGGGAGCCCAGGGGAGCTCACGATAATTGAATAAAAACAGCCCTATAACATCCTGTAAAGACAGCACTGTAAAAACTCCATAAAAGCTGCCTGCCGAAAGCCTGGATAAATAAGGGAGTCTTTGCACGTTTCCTGAACGCAAGGAAAAGAGGGGGAATGCCTGCCTCCCCTTGGAAGGGAGTTCCATGCTGAAGCCTTGCAGCTCTGTCCAGATCCCCATCACAAAACCAAGGAGCTCAACAACCACAAGAGCGGCAGATTGCACCAGCTGCTGCTTTGGACTGTGAAAGAGCCGCTGGAAGCGGCAGGAGGGGACAGCGCTGCTGCACTCCAGGTCTGCTTGCAGGCTTCCCAGGAAAGGCATCTGGTCGGCCCCTGCAAGAACAGGATGCTGGACTGGATTACCTGCCACTGGCCAGAGCCAGCAGGCTCAGCATATGCTCTGAGATGAGTGAAATCGCTGGTCCGTCCAGTATTGTTCACCCTGATTGACAGCTGCAGTTCAAGGTCTCCGGTTAAGAAAGGTATCCGTAGAATTTTAGAATCACAGAATTGGAAGGGGACCCCAAGGGTCATCTAGTCCAACCCCGTGCAAGGCAAGGGCTCTCAGCTAAAGCATTTCCTCAGCTGCTTGGGTGAAATGCTTTGAATGGGAAGGGAGAAACAGGCCCCGCTGAGAGGCAGCATGGTGTAGTGGTTAGAGCGCCAGACCAGGACCTGGGAGAGCAGGGTTCAAATCCCAACTCGGCCATGAAGCTCACTGGGTGACCCTGGGTGCCAGCCGCTGCCTTTCAGCCTAACCTTCCTCACAGGGCTGTTGTGAAGATAAAATGAGGAGGAGGAGGACTGTATGTGCCACTCAGGTGGGATGTAAATGCAACCATTCTCCATTCTGGCATGCATGTGTGAATAACCCTGAGTCAACTTGAATGCAACTTGGGTCCGGACAGTTGGAGATGGAGGTAATCCATCACCATTGTAGCCTGTGGAGGCCCGCATCCTGCATCTATCACCAACTACAACTTTGCTACCCAAATGGGGTGCGTGGCAGATGACAAAGTTTGCATCATGCAACTGGAGTCTTTAAGGTCAGGCTGCCTATCCTAGAAGCCAGTAACAAGAGAGAGAGAGAGAGAGAGAGAGAGAGAGAGAGAGAGACTCTGACAATGTGTAGCAGTCCTCCTGTCTCTCCCCACATGGGCCACCCAAGCTGCTTGAATGCCCTAGCCAAGCTGCAAGGGAGGCAGGCAGGCAACCCTAATGTTAAAGGTAAAGGACTCCAGGACAGTTAAGTCCAGTCAAAGGCGATGACAGGGTTGCAGTGCTCATCTTGCTTTCAGTCCGAGGGAGCCGGTGTTTGTCCACAGACGGCTTTCTGGGTCATGTGGCCAGCAGGACTAAACCGCTTCTGGTGCAACGGGACACCATGATGGAAACCAGAGCGTACAGAAACACCATTTACCTTCCTGCCACAGTGGTACCTATTTATCTACTTGCACTGGCGTGTTTTCAAACAGCTAGGATGGCAGAAGCTGAGACAGAGCAATGGGAGCTCACCCCGTCGCAGGGATTCGAACCGCAGATCAATCAGCAAGCCCAAGAGGATCAGTGGTTTAGACCACAGTGCCACCAGCGTCCCTAATGCCAGCTGTTTGATGCTGCTCCAGGCCTGCTGGTCTGCCCCTGCCCCAGCCCCTCTGCGACCCCTCCCATCCACCCATCACCCACGTTGCCGACTGCTTATATTTTGATACTGTTTGCTGGGGTTTTGTTGGTGCGGTGTTTTTTAGACGTTGCTTGTAAGCCGCCTTGAAAGGACGACCATCCTGAAAGGCAGGATAAAATTGCAGCAGATAAACCTCATGGTAGGCTTTGTGCATAACAGAGCATAGTGGAGTTGGCTCGCGAGAGGAGGGGGGTTACTGGTGTCCTCCTCGCCGCCACCATACACACACACACACACACACACACACACCGACCGCATTTTTGGCACGCCTTCCCCTGCTATGCCTAAGGCACGAATGGCGCAAAAAAGTCTCCATCCACTCGTATGGAAGGCAGGAGGAAGGGGCTGCAGGGGAGACACTTAGACGGCTGGGGAACTCTCTGCCCCAGAGCTCCCAGGGTCTGGAGTGCAGGGCTGGGGTGGTTGAGGCACTGTGCCCTCCCTGTCCCCTGCTCGGCGCAGACCCTTCTTGGACCCCCCCCCCCGGGAAAGCAGCCCCCGCGATGGCTTCTTAACTTGGACGGGGCCAGCCTCAGACAAAGGGAGCGCTTTCCTGCTCCTGGAGGGGGCTTCCAGGTCAGGTCAGCTTCACCTCAGGGCTGGGGCGGGGGGACGCCCCTGCGGGCGAGGGACGCCCTCTTCCCCGCCTCCCTCCAGCTGTCCCGGCCGGCTGGGAAGCGGCCCTGCGCTCAGCCTCTGCCAGCCAATCTCAGGCAGCCGCTGCCCGCCCCTCCCTCGCCCCAACCTCCAGCCAGAAACCACCTGGCCGGTGGAGGGGCGAGTCTCTCCCCTAATCCTGCCGTCCGGGCGCTGCGCCACTAACCTGCCAGCCAAAGACGAAGAGGGGAGAGAGGAGAGAGGAGATCGCCAGCCGCCTTCCTCCGACGCCCGCGATCCTCCGCCCCCACCCTACCCAGGACCCCTCTCTCCTCCCGCCCCCTCGGAACCGGCGTGGGGGAAGCCTCCGGTCCTGCTCACTCGCCGCAGACGCCGCGCACCGCCATGAGTCACCGCCGCCACCGCCGGGACTCCTTGGGCTCCGGGCAGCCTCGGCTGCTTCTCGCAGCGACAGGAGCTTTGGCGACCGTCTAACTCCGCCGCCGCACCGCCGAGGAAGGAGGAGGAGGAGCTGCAAGGCGGGCAGGAAGCAGGCGGCGGCGGCGGGGGCTCCGTCCACCCGTCCCCTGCGCCCCGCAGAGATGCCCAAGCGGGGATAGCATGGCCCGGCGCCCCGGACGACTCCTTCTGCGCCGCCGCCTCGTCGGGCTGCTGGCCGGCGTCGCCGCCATGCTTCTGCTGCCGCTACTGCAGGCGGGCCGGAGCTGCCCGTCGTGCTTCTGCTTCGCCACGCCGGACACCGTGCAGTGCCGCTACGTGCGCCTCCTCGAGCCCCCCGACGAGCTGCCCCGGGCCGTGCACAACCTGTCCATCGTCGGCGGCAACCTGACGGTGCTGCGCACGGCCGCCTTCGCCGGAGGCTGGGCCCGCGGCGAGCCCCTTCGGCCGCTGGGCAACTTGACGCTGCTGGTACTGACGCACAACCACATCGAGACGCTGGAGGAGGCGACCTTCGCCGGCCTGCCCGCCCTGGCCACGCTGGACCTGAGCCACAACCCGCTGCGCTCCGTGGCGCCGGGCGCCTTTGCCTCTTGCGCGCGGTTGCGCACGCTGCGCCTCAACCAGGCTCTGCTGGCGCCCGGGGCGCCGCCCTTCGCCGAGCTGTTGGACGGCGCGCTCTTGAACCTAAGCCTGGTGCGCCTGGAGCTGGCCGGCAACCGGCTGCGGCAGCTGCCGGCCCCCTGGGCCCTGCCGCCGGGCTTGGAGGAGCTGGACTTGCGCAACAACTCCCTGCGGGCGCTGCGCTCCGAGCGCCTGGACGGCTTAGCGGCTCTGGGCCGCGTGCGGCTGCTGCTGGACTCGAACCCGCTGCACTGCGATTGCGCCTCGCTGCGGCCCCTGCTGCTCTGGCTGCGCAACGCCACGTGGCGCGCGCCCGGGGTGCGCCGGCTGCGCTGCGCCTCGCCGCCGCAGCTGCGCGACCGGCTGCTGTGGCGCCTTCGGCTCCTGCAGCTGGAATGCCTCGACGACGCGGACTGGGCGCTGCTGGAGCCCGGCGGCGCCGAGGAAGAGGAGATGGAGACGGCCTCGTACGTCTTCTTCGGCATCGTCCTGGCGCTCATCGGCGTCGTCTTTCTCATGGTGCTCTACCTCAACCGAAAGGGCATCAAGCGGTGGCTCAGCAATCTCCGAGAAGCCTGCCGGGACCAGATGGAGGGCTATCACTACCGCTATGAGCAGGACAGCGACCCGCGACGGGCCAGCCCCGGAGACCTCTGAGGCAAGCTGGCAGCAGGCCTGGGGAGCTTCATTCCACCACCCCCCCCCCAAAAAAAAAAACAACTTGAGAAGGGCGGTGGTGACACCTTCCTTTCTGGTCTTCCAAAGTGGGGGGGATGGACGGACAAGTGGAAACCCACTACCCAGCTCTGCAAACTTGTCCAAAACTCTACCTGTGGGGGGGGGGTGCAGGGACATCGCCCCAGGCAAGGTGCAGAGGACCCCTCAACCCCAAGGGTGGCTCACGACTGACTCTGCAGGCACCCTAAAGCCAGCCTCGAGGGGACTGTGTGGGCAATCTCTCCCCCACCTCCCACAAACCAAAGGGACAAGTTTTCCAGTTGCACCCTACTTGGGGGCACTCAGCTTTTTACCCACTAAGGTACTCCCAGCCCTCCCAACATGGGGTGTGTGTGTGTGTGCTTTGTCTAATTATAATTTAAAATGCCTCCCAAACCGTCACCCGGTAAGAAGGAATCTCTCCATTCTGGACACAGCACTATGCAACGATAGGCTCCTATCTAGGGGGAGCTGGGAGTGTTAGGAATTATTTGGCCCCAATTCTAATCTGCCCCCAAATAGGGGGAAAGCTGGGATCCTGAGCAGACTTCCCTGGAAGTGAGTCCTGTTGAACTAAAATCAGACTTGCTGCCAAGTAAACATGTAAAAAAAAACAACTGGTGCATGAAAACCCCCCACATTATTCTGCCTGCAGCTAACCCATTGCCCCATTCTTAGCTCTAGGCGCAGGAGAAGGCTGACGCAGTGGTCGCCTTGCCATGGTCAGGATTGATTCCTTACAGACCTCCAAGCTTCAGGGAACAACAGGTTTATAGCAGAATCATCTCCCCTTCTGCTCCCAAACACACACACACTCGCCACCATGACATTGTCCTCGCAGAGAAAGGTCTTGCTGCCTTGCTTTTGAGTAGTCCCACTGAAATCGACAAATTACTCCAGAGTCAGTAGTTCGCTAAAGAAAGGCTGTTGAGCTGCCATCTTCAAACAGCTTCTTTCTGGAGTAGGCCCATGGATTTCAGTCTCGCTATTGTACAAGTAAGTGGATTTAGGGCGGCAGTTTAATTGCCTTTAGAACTGCATTGGGGGGGGGGGGTCCCTGGAATCACCGGGCAGTGAGAAAAAAGTTTAAAGCTGACCTTCCTCTTTCGCCTCTCTCCATCCCCCTGTGTTTAAGGAACAAGGGGGCTGGGCTCTTGCATCCAGTGCTAGCCTTACTCAGAGTAGACCTAATGGAATCAATGGGCATGACTAACTCAGGCTCATTGATTCCAGAGGGTCTACGCTGCTAGCTTTGGGTGCAACCTGCAGCCACGGTCTTCATTGGAGAAAGAAATGAGGGGAAACTCTGGACATATAAAACTTGGATTTTCTTTGGGAGAGCAAGAAAACTCTATTCCCTTTCTCCTTTGCACAGCCTGTTTCCTCGAGCAAAGCCAGTTTTCCCTGGCAAAAGTAAAAAGGTAAAGGTAAAGGTACCCCTGCCCGTACGGGCCAGTCTTGACAGACTCTGGGGTTGTGCGCCCATCTCACTTAAGAGGCCAGGGGCCAGCGCTGTCCGGAGACACTTCCGGGTCACGTGGTCAGCGTGACATCGCTGCTCTGGCGAGCCAGAGCCGCACACGGAAACGCCGTTTACCTTCCCGCTGGTAAGCGGTCCCTATTTATCTACTTGCACCCGGAGGTGCTTTCGAACTGCTAGGTTGGCAGGTGCTGGGACCGAGCAGCGGGAGCGCACCCCGCCGCAGGGATTCGAACCGCCGACCTTTCAATCGGCAAGTCCTAGGCGCTGAGGCTTTAACCCACAGCGCCACCTGCGTCCCTTCCTGGCAAAAGTGAGGGATACCAAATCCTGCCTGGCTCTAAATGAATCAAGGCCGTCCCTCTGGGGTAAGTTTGTCCCCTGACAGCAACTGAGTTCCATTGGCTGGAACCCTGCAACCCCAACACGCCCCCTGCTTTTACTGTCGTCAGTTGAAGCTGACTCAGTTCTCTTCAACTCACCCCCCCAACCCCCCCCAAAAAAATACTATTTCTGTTTCCCAGCCACCAAAGAGCTACTACCCAACTGTTAGGCAGCTCAGCACAGAAACATTTGCGGAGGAAGGACCTGACCTGAGAGAGAGAGAGAGAGGGGATGTAATTTTCTCTTTGCTTTCCTTCGAGGAAATTAATGGTTGGTTGTGCTCCCCCCTGCCCTACAGAAGAGAATGCAAATGTTCAACAGTAGCAAACCCTCCCCACTTAGACTGGCTGGCTGGTTGCATGACTCCGAAGCACGCATAAAATACGAAGACTTAATTTCCCAAGCTGTGAAGTAATGACAGATGACTTAGATTAGGGGCGTTTTCGCTGATCTTTGTATCAGGTGGTGGTGGGGTTTGAAACGCTCGTTCTAGTTCATTCTTCCACAAGTTTGCTTTAGAACAGTGCCTGTTAGCGTGGTTTTGGGGCACGGCAGGGTGAGCTCCAGCCCAGTGCGCTACAGTTCCTCTGGCTGGTGGCGCTACCCGTCATGCCGAAAGCCGCTGTTAGTCTCTGCCTAGAGCAAAGAAATTGAAATTTGCATCTCTTAACTGTATTGTACTTTTTTCTATAAAGCTTATTGCAATAATTTCAGAATACCCTCTCGGCTGCTGCAAAGTTATTCCTTTTAGCTTTTTCTCTCTGGCGTGGCTGTTAATGGGGGGGGGGGCTGCCCTACAAACCATGGTTTGCAAATCACAAACGAGATGGGAATAGCTTCTCCTTCCGGAGGATAAAAGGGAATAACAACCAATTATCCAATTATCATCTCGTTCTTCATTCCCTTCCTGGCACCAACAGTTATTTCAAGGTAAGTCGATGCAAAGCAGATCTCCCTCGTGAAAGAAGGAGCAAAGCTGTGGTTTGTAATGGGTTTGCAAACCAGCGTTATGTCGGAACGTGATCTGCATCACTCATGCATTATGCTGATGCAAATATAACTGAAATCCACAGTTAACCCCCAGAAAGGAGAATGGAGAAGGTTGGCTGGCTCTCTGTTTGCATTCCATACTTGGGGGATGTTTAGATTTTTAGCCTCCATGTGATTCTGGATGCTGGAAGGATTGCAGCCCAGCAAAACATCCCGTTCTGTTTGTTGTATGGGATTGTCCCATGCCCTTGATAGATCTTATTTTGCAGAGCTGGGAAGAAATCCCCTGGACGTAGAATTGTAGAGTTGGAAGGGGTACCATGAGGGTCATCTAGTCCAACCCCCTGCAGTGCAGGAATCATTTGCCCAGTGTGGAACTTGAACCCATGACCCTGAGATTAAGAGTCTCGTGCTCTACCAACTGAGCTATCCCCGGTATGCTGCACCACAGACAGACTTGTTTCTTTTAATGAGTGTTCGTGGAAGAGTTCTTCCAATCGCAACTGGTGCTGCAAATGTTCAGGCTACTTAGCTGGCTGTCAAATCAGTGGCTTGCTTCCTATGCCAAAGAGATGCCTCCGTCTTCTGTTTTCTCTCCCCATTGTACATCAGTTGGACGTCTCCCTCCAATGGAAAGAGTATGCAATGTGTCCATCTCCTGCTAAAAACCAAGACAGTGTTGTTAGCAAGCCAGCTGTGGCCCTGCTCCAGGGTTGGCTTGCTGGTGTGTCGGTGATGCCATGGGCACAGGCCAACAGGTACTGACTTCAGCTGGCTTTTCCTTGACCCTTTCTGGACCATGCTGAAAACCTGACTAGCCATTTCCCCCTTTGGGACACACAAGCAAAGAGTAAATTAGTGTGTTTTGAGCGCTGCCAGATCACAAAAATTCATTATTAACTAATGAACCCGCTTTTCCTTGTTGGTGGGCATGTGCATGCTGGTTGTCTTGTCTAATTCATCTAGATCTGTTTCTTGCTCTTTGGGAAAGGCTGCTTCTCTTTGCTTAGGACACACCAGTCTGGACTGATGATCCATGGTGGATGAACATCATCATCATCATCATCATAAATTATTTATAACCCCCCCACACCCATCTGGCTGGGCTTTCCCAGCTACTCTGGGTGGCTTCCAACAAAATATTAAAATATAGTAATGCATCAAACATTAAAAGCTTCCCTAAACAGGGCTGCCTTCAGATGTCTTCTTTCCCAAAAATGTGGCTTGCCCTTCCTTTCTAATGCTGGATTCCCTCCTTATGCTGGGACCTTTGGCCTGCACCTCCCATGTTTGCTGGGGTTCATGGGAGGAGCTGTTCTGCAAAATCAGGACGGTCACAGGTGCGCTACACCTAAGTGCCCATCTCCCAAAGTCCTTAAAAGGTTTCTGAGGCACCTATGTCCCTTATCCCAGGACTCCCGGCCAGGTGCTCTCCAGATGTTTCAACCTGGGGCTGATGAGAACTGTCACCTGAAACATCTGGAGGAAGCCCAGTTGGGAAATTCATTAATTATATTAGCATGCATGCTTCTAGAGCTTGCGCATAAAAACGAGCATTGCCATGAAGATAAAGAGGTGAAAGTCGGTCCCTCTAAAAGTGTAGTAAGCTGATCTGGGGTCTGCTTATCTGCTGGGATCTGCAGGGAACTCTGATCTCTGTGGTGGGGGTGTATATATAGCTCAGGGTTCAAGCCCCTGTTTTGCCTGCAGAAGATCCCACTTTGACCTCCAGATTACAAGAGGAAGAAGAAAAGATTGCAGGTGATGGGAAATGCCTGTCACTGCACTGGGTCTGCAGAGCCTCTGCCAGCCAGAGCTGACAGTTCTGGGTTAAAACAAAATAAAAAAAATTCCTTCCAGTAGCACCTTAAAGACCAACTAAGTTAGTTCTTGGTTCTTAGTTGGTCTTTAAGGTGCTACTGGAAGGATTTTTTTAATTTTGTTTCGACTATGGCAGACCAACACGGCTACCTATCTGTAACTAGTTCTGGGTTAGTTTTACCAATAGTCTGACACCGTATGGGCTTCATACGTTCAACTGGGGATAGAGACACTTCTGTAGAGCACCGGTGGCCCTCGAGGCAGCACTGTCTGGCCCTGTGGGGTCTTCCCAAGTCCCTCCCCCAACTTTCTGTTACTTTTGCCGGATGGACTGTGTTCTAGAACTGTGGCAATGCCTCTTCCTTGCCTGAGCGGAGGGATGGAGGTGTTTGGACCCCTCTGGCTTTTGTGTGGCTGAAATGCAGCCTCCATTGTATGCACCCTCTCTGAACGTTTGTGGTGTGAAAAGATTTGGGATTTCAGCTGGAAGTTACGGGTTAGGCACTGATTGGAAATGAAGCGGTATCTCTGCCCCAAAGCCTTTGCAGGCAAAAGCAGGATTGAAAGTGGGGTCGGCTGTGACCTCCCCATAGCATCATGAGTACGAATCGTGAATGCACCAGGAAAAGGACGTCCAGACGTCCTCAGGAGGCCGTGATGAGCACCAACCTTTCAAAGCGGATTGGACAAATTCACAGAGGAAAGGGCTGTCAGTGGCCGCTGGTCAGAAGCTGCAATGCTTCTGAATACGTTTTGCTGGAAACCACAGGAGGGGAGACGTGTTCGAATCCTGCATCTGGTTGGCCTCTGTGAGGACAGGATGCTGGACTCAGATGAGCCATTGGCCTGATCCTGCAGCTTCTTATGTTCTCAAACCACCCTGCAGAAGAAGAATAGTCAGGAAACAAACATTGTTTCATTTAGAAGAGATCGTGCCTGTCTGGGGTCCTGACAGCCATATGAAAATTTCCTTTTCTTTTTTTCTATCTTTTTTTTTTTTTTTAGTAAATGTTTATTAGAGTTTCCAATTTAATACAAAAACAAAAATACAAAAATACACAATCAAAAAAACAAACAAAAACAAAACTAAACTAAACAAAACAGAACAAATATAATTTCCAAAACTTATTTCTATTACATTGTTTCTCGAACCTCCTCTCACCTCCCCCTTTTGTATTCCAGTTCGAATCTTAATTCAGCAAATCCTTATTGTAACTTGTTGTAACTTATTTTAGCTTATTACTCCACTTTTACATTACAGCTGGTAACCACTTAATTTCTGTCCAACAACATTCTAACATTCATTGATTTTACAATATTTCTGCAAATAATCTTTAAATTTCCTCCAGTCCTCTTCCGCCGACTCTTTTCCCTGGTCTCGGATTCTGCCAGTCATTTCTGCCAATCCCATATAGTCGATCATCTTCATCTGCCATTCTTCCAGAGTGGGTAAATCTTGTGTCTTCCAATATTTCGCAATCAGTATTCTTGCTGCTGTTGTTGCAGACATAAAGAAGGTTCTATCCTTCTTTGGCACCAATTGGCCGACGCCATATGAAAATTTCCCTCTCTTTTCTCTCCAGCTTCCTTCATTGTTAGTGAGGAGATTGTTTTCAGAGAAATTTGAGGTTGTTTTGTTTTCCAGCATCAGTTAAAAATCGGTTTTGAAGCACTGGAAAGAAAACCTCTGTAGGTTGCAGTATATATTTTTGATGTTGGCTACGTGGTGGCGCTGTGGGTTAAAGCCTCAGCGCCTAGGACTTGCCGATTGAAAGGTTGGCGTTTCGAATCCCTGCGGCGGGGTGCGCTCCCGCTGCTCGGTCCCAGCGCCTGCCAACCTAGCAGTTCGAAAGCACCTCCGGGTGCAAGTAGATAAATAGGGACCGCTTACCGGCGGGAAGGTAAACGGCGTTTCCGTGTGCGGCTCTGGCTCGCCAGATGCAGCTTTGTCACGCTGGCCACGTGACCCGGAAGTGTCTCCAGACAGCGCTGGCCCCTGGCCTCTTAAGTGAGATGGGCGCACAACCCCAGAGTCTGTCAAGACTGGCCCGTACGGGCAGGGGTACCTTTACCTTTACCTTTATGTTCGTGAATGTTTTAAATTGAAAGCAGATCATCCACTGCCATTGATTCCTTCAGGACAGATCCACCCCATACATTTAAAGCCGAAAAGAATTCTGGGAACTATAGAATTGTAGAGTTGGAAGGGACCCCTAAGGGTCATCTAGTCCAACCCCTGCAATGCAAGAATCTCAACTATAGCATCCATGACAGATGTCCATCCAACCTCTGCCTAAAATTCTCCAAGGAAGGAGAGTCCACCACCTCCCAAAGGAGACTGTTGAACAGCTCTTACTGTCAGAAAGTTCTTCCTGATGTTTAGTTGAATTCTCCTTTCTTGTAACTTGAAGCCATGGGTTCGAGTCCTACCCTCCAGAGCAGGAGAAAACAAGCTTGTTCCCTCTTCCATGTGACAGCCCTTGAGATATTTGAAGATGGCTAGCTTATCTCCTCTGAGTCTCCTCTTCATCAGGCTAGACATACCCAATTCCCTCAGCTGTAACTTTTTTAAAAAATAAAGGTGCTGGGAATTATAGCTCTGGAAGGTAGAAACTACATTTCCCGGGATTCTCTGGGTGAAATTACATGCTTTCAAAGTGTGCTGGGTGTGCTTTAAATGTTTGTTGTGGGTGGCCATTTGCCAGGAAAGCATTTGCCCCAACACTGAGGTGCAGCAGTCCTGATTTTAGGTGCGGGATAAATTGCACTGGGGAGTCAGGCCATTTAGATTGGTGATCCACTTGTAATATCAGCCAGCTATATATGCTCCTGAAACATTTGCAGGAATGAGAATAGATGAGATGTGAAGCAATGTTGTGGCCTTGACCGTTCAGGGTGCCCAGTGCCCATTCCCCTGCCATCATCCTTAGAACGTGACTGGCCACCAACTTGGCTGGCTTAAAAAGAGGATTAGGCCTGTCCATAGCAGTTAAGGCTATCAACTCCTGCTGGCCATCAGGGCTATGTTCCATCACAGTCTACTTCTGAATACCAGATCCTGGGGGCCGTTGTGCGGAGAGTGTTGTTGCCTTTGGCCCTGTTTGTGGGTTTCCCAGGGGCATCTAAGCTGGCCTCTGCGAGAGAACAGGATGCTAGACCAGATGGACTTTTGGCCTGATCCAGGCTCTGTTGATGTCCTTATGCCCACCTGGCAGCAGTGTTAGAAATTAGCCAGATGCGTTTGATACTGGCACTAATTGCAACCACGTGGAGATTTCTGAGTGCCAGGTAAGCGGCCACAGTTTAACAACCTCTGCCTTAGTTCATGGCACTTAATTCAACACCACTTCCACTCTCTGTTTTTCTCCTCCTTGCATACTGTAAGAGCAAACAATCGTACCTTGGATCCCAAATGCCTTGAAAGTTGAACATTTTGGCTCCCGAACGCCGCAAACCCGGAAGTGACTGTTCCGGTTTGCAAACTGTTTTTGGAAGCTGAATGTCCGACGGGGCTTCGCCGGCTTCTGATTGGCTGCAAGAACTTCCTGCAGCCAATCAGAAGCTGCACTTGGGTTCCTGGACGTTTTGGAAGTCGAACCGACTTCTGGAACGGACTCTGTTTGACTTCCAAGGTGTGACTGTATGAATGTAGTTGAGGTCACCGAATCACTGAATCACAGAATTGTGGCATTGGAAGACACCCAGGTCCAAACTCCAGTGGACAGACATTGCATGGTTGCAGCTGTGACCCAGGTTTAAGGTGCCATTATAAATCTGAGTTTCCAACACTCCATGGCAACTCTTTTGCATACACCATAAAAAATTACAATGCATTGAATAGATAGCCATTTTTTGCCATTGAGGAAATCCTCACTTGATATCCCCAGACCTGGTGCCTGAGTTAGGCCATCTCGTTCAGCTGACCCCACTTGCAAGACCCACATAAAATCACTCCCTGTGGTGCCCGAATAAATCACCTCACTTCCAGGGGATGCTGTGCGGACTCTGTGCAATTGCTGAGTAACAGCGGTACATTTCCTTTCATGCTGAAAGAGCAATAAGACAGTGCGTTGTTTATAACCTATTGACAGTTCCAGCTATTCAAAAGGATGTCGGGGAGAAGAAAAAGGGAAAACAGCCTTGCCACCCAGGCTGCTGACGGCCTTCATCTTGGGGGAAATAACGCAGGTCGATTATTTCAGGGGGGGCGGGGTGTGCTAACGCTCACAATGGCCTTCGTCTCTGTTTTCTTATAATGCCTCTGTCAGAGCTGCCTCCAGGTCCCAGCTCACAGAGGACCAACGCTAGGCTGTAGTTATGTACAAAAGTCTTTATTGCGATTCAGTTTCCATTTTAAAGCCGCAGCGTGCAGCTCTATGTCTCGACCTTAGACCGGCGAAGTCCCGTCTGAGTCTCCTCCCCCTCCACACCAGTTTAAGACCCTCGCCTTGCTCCACCTCTTCCTAAGTTCCTTTCTCCTCTGGGCCCTCCTGCCCGCTAGGGTCTCATCCTTCCTGGACTCCTCTGACGCTGACCCTGACGATTCTTGCCCCTCCTTCCGGCGGGCTTTAGGACCTGGTTCCCTATCCGGGCTACCTTCTGTGCCGCTCGCCTGTACCTTTGAACTTGGCGCGCGCGCCCAGCCTGCAACTTTCCTCTTGACCGTTAACTCGCTCTCCGATGGAGGCGTGGCCAACCCTGACTCATCTTCTCTCGCTGGTGGTGCATATGTGGGCTCTGACACCTGGGACTTCTCCCCCCCACTACGCTCTGGTGGGGAAGCTGGTCCTGATTTCCAACTGCTGCTCTGGGAGTCCCCGCTGGCCCCTTGCTTCTGGGGTGTCCCCCTTGGGTCCCCCCTTGCCCTGCCCATCGGCGCCCCCTTCTGTGAATCTTCTGATTCGCTGGAGAGGCTCATGGAATCTATCGGGCTGCTGTCATATTCTCCTACGCTGCCCTCGGATTGCTCCCCCTCGCTCTCCATCTCCTCTCCTCCCTGCGCTCCCGCTGAGTCCCTGACAGCCTCACTCTGTTGTTTTGGCCCAAACACTTTGTATCAGCTGTGCCTCCGGTCCTGGGGCTGCCTACACACCACATGCACTTAAATCACATTTCCCATCCCAAACGAATCCTAGGAACTGTAGTTTAAGGGTGCTGGGAATTGTAGCGTTGCGGTGGGTAAACTGTGGTTCCTGGGATTTTTCAGAGGGGGGCTTGTGCTTAAAATGTATGGCTTGTATGCTGGTCAAGCCAAAGGCAGAGGCAGTCCTGCTGAGGTGGAGCATAGGGTCCATGTGTACAGTGCCCTCCTTTCTATACTGTGGGGCGGGCTTGCCTCTAGGGCAGGGGTGTGGGACTCCCAAGCCCAGGCCTCTCCATCTGGTCCTCTGGATTCTGACCGAACCACAATCCCCTGTCAAGCCAGTGGTCCTGTTTCTGTCCCCAGCATACGAAACATGGCGCCTGTTCCAGACTGCGCATGCATGCGACCCAGAATGATGAGCCTTTGCCTTCTCCCAAATGCAGCCATGTCAATGGGCCTTCTCAGGATTTAAAGGGGGGCATTGAAACATACACACACCACCCTTTCCAATAGAAATTTATCACCTGGACAGAAACTGAGTCCCCTCTGTGTATGTCTGTATGGCTAACTGCTCCATGTCAGCCCAATCTCTGAGCAGCGAGAGATTCCAGGGTACAGTTTTCTTGGAACGAAGGCCAGCGCAGACTGTGGTGTCTCTAGGATTTATGGTTTAATTTAGGCATATATACAACTTGAACATAAGACGGAGGGGCCTAGCAGATCTTGCTTCTCCATTTGCCACAACTGTGGATCCAGCAGAGAGCAAGCAGGTCTCTGTGTCTCCAGCTTCTAGTCTGTTTTCCAGCTCAGCTCACACTCCCTGCTTTGGGTCTTGTTCTCCTATCGGCAACCCAGTTCATCTTTTTGGGGTGCTGGCCAGCTGAGGTCTTGCAAAGAAACTTGTCTCACCAGTTCAGGAATAGAATGCTCTCTTTGATGATGATGATGATGATGATGATGATGATGATGATGATGAATTTATGCCCATCTGACTGAGTTGCCCCAAACACTCTGGGAGGCTTCCAACAAATTAAAAACATTAAGCACAAACTTTTGTGTGCATGCACACGAAAGCTCATACCAATAACTTACTTAGTTGGCCTCTAAGGTGCAACTGGAAGGATTTTTATTATTATTATTTTGTTTTGTTTCGACTACAGCAGACCAACACAGCTGTAAACCTGTAACATTTAGCACAGTAAAACTTCAAACATTTAAAACTTCCCTATTCTAACCCTCGCTGCATAAGGACCACCAAGAATTGGAAGGATCTCAGGGCATCATCCAGGCTGACACACACACACACACACACACACACCACAAAATGCTTATCTAATTACTTTTCATAGGCTTTCTGGGCAGGTCAGAGGAAATGAGAGAATAAAATACAGTATTCAGAAACAAAAAAGAGAGAAGTAAATAGCATCAAAAGAACAACACTACTTTTCCAGAGACAGGGAGAATTAGCAAGGGACAGTCAGCAAGCAAATGGCATTTCCCTGGTCCCTGATTCTTTTCTTTCTCTCTCTCTCTCTCTCTCTCACACACACACACTCAGACAGGCCCTTGTTGTTTTACCACCCCCACCCCTAGTCAGGCTTTAAAACCTCTAAGTGAGTCTGCCTAGGAAGGGGATCTGGGGAGAGGGGGATATTTTTTTGGGGGGGGGATCTGTGGCTGTGAGAGGGGTTAAGCACCATGACCCCCCTTCCTCCAAGTGCCCCATAACCCACCCACCCCCCATTTTCCTGCAAGCTCGGCATCTGGTAGGGCTAGGACTTCCACTCCTGATGAGACAATCTCTCACTCTGCCATTAAAGCAGCTGCTCCGTAATGAAAAAATAAATCCCGCTAGATATCTCTGGGGTGGCTTTGGGAAGCAGCGAGCGGCCGGTTCTGCTGTGATGGGGAAAGCAGAGTGCTTTGAAAGGCGGTGATGATGGGGGGAGAGGAGGCTCAGTCTAAGCACTGGTCAAGCGGGAGGCGAGGGGCCCTCCAGGCTGAAAGCAGCAGGTAGAAGGGATTTAGGTGCACACCTGAGATTTAGACTCGAGCCGCTAAAGTGGGTTGAAGTGCTTGAGCACCTCTGTGCAACATATCCCCTTTAATTAACACTCCACGCGCGCGCACACACACACACAACATTTTACAATTAGGAAAGTGAGTGGGGAAATGTCTAGCAAGTGAATGACGTAATTCATAGGTAGGCAAACTAAGGCCCGGGGGCCGGATCCTGCCGAATCATCTTCTAAATCCGGCCCACGGGCGGTCCGGGAATCGGCGTGTTTTTACATGAGTAGAATGTGTTCTTTTATTTAAAATGCATCTCTGGGTTATTTGTGGGGCATAGGAATTCGTTCATTTCCCCCCAAAAAATATAGTCCGGCCTCCCACAAGGTCTGAGGAACAGTGGACCAGCCCCTTGCTGAAAAAGTTTGCTGACCCCTGGCTTAGTTAGTTGAAAGACATATGGCCAATGGTTAAGAGTGTTGGACAAGGACCCAGGAGACCATGGTTTGATTCCCCACTCAGCCATGAAGCTCACTGGGTGACCTTGGGTGCCAGTTGCTGCCTCTCCACCTATCCTACCTCACAGGGTCGTTGTGGGGGTTAAATTACAGGGTGAAGTTACAGGGAACCAGGCAGAGGGCCTTCTCGGTAGTGGCGCCCACCCTGTGGAATGCCTTCCCATCAGATGTCAAAGAAATAAACAACTATCCAATGTTTGGAAGACATCTGAAGGCTTCCTGTTTAGGGAAGTTTTTAATGACTGATGTTTTAATGTATTTTTAATCTTTTGTTGGAAGCCGCCCAGAGTGGCTGGGGAAGCCCAGCCAGATGGGTTATTATTATTATTAAATGAGGAGAGGGGAGAACCATGTATGCAACGTTGAGCTGCTTGGAGAAAAAGGTATAGCCTGTCAGGAGCCCGTCCTACTCTCGAGTAGGACCCTGGCAAAGACACACGCCCAGCTGGCATGTTCTCTCCCTACTGGTCGATCGTTTGGGAGCTTCAAAAGCTTTCTTCAGCCCGAACATCACAGTGGCCGATGCCAACAGACATCGGCACACTTAGGGTTCCACAGAGTCTTCACGGTTTGTGTGACAGACCTCAGCAACTCAGCATTTTGGCTAATCTACTTTATTTACTTATAAAAACACACGGAGCACTGCAACATGGCTCCCTCTCTCTCTAGCATCAGACAGCAAAGAGAAAAAGAACAATAGTCCCAATTCACGGAACACAGGAACACAAATATCCTGTCTCCGTCACTTCCCACTCCGTGGAGTCAAAACATACACCGTCATGTGATAGACAACAATCCCATGACTGCAGTCACGGAGCAGGAATCTTAACAGAGCCTGCATGCAATGAATAAATTTAAATAATAAATATGTAAGAACATAAAAACACGAGTCAGCTGGATCAGGCCAATGACCCATCTGGTTCAGCATCCTATTCTCACAGTGGGAGATAAAAATAATACTGGGGGTATCTGAGCATGTGCAGAGTGCCTGCCACGCACTGAGTAATGACAAACAGTCCCCTGTACCTTTTGGGTGAAATTGCACAGCTTCTATGTACATGAAATCACACCAGCCCGTCCCTCTTCTGAGCGACGACACCCCATTCCTTTGGCCCGGAAAGTGTCACCACAAAGCCTTGACGTGCCGCTTGTGAAATGTGCCGCGAAATGGGAATAATTGGTGCGTATTGTTTGGAGCGTTCCTGGGTTAAAACTGCACGGTGGTGCTCACTGTTCCCGAGAGACACCCTTGGAGACCAGCGGAGGAGAAAATTAGCTCTCTTCCCAAATTGGAGGGTTGGCCTGGGTGGGTGGGGGCAGCTGGGGAGAGATGCACAAGTTGACTTTGAAAGTTGGCGTGAAACAAATGCCTGCTCCCTCCCTCCATCTCCAAAACAAACGTGGAAAAAAGAGAGAATTCTGCGATGACAGCGTAGCGTTAACGTGACAAGACTAGACTGCTCACATCATCTCTCCAGCAGCTGCTGGGCAGGGAATCCTGTTCTCTGCCTCCCTGTCCATCACCTTAATAAGCCATGCCAGGATTTTCTCCCACTCTGACTATTTATTTGACTGTCCCCCACCTGACGGTTCGGATGACTTAATCTAAGGTTACCAGATTTTTTTCAAAGAATCCGGTGACACTTTTTTTTTTTTTTTGAAAGGAGAATAATAATTTAATAATAATAATTTATTATTTGTACCCTGCCCATGTGGCTGGGTCTCCCCAGAGGAAAAAAAAGTTATTTTTTTAAAAAAGTTATTTAATTTTTTAAAAGAAGTCACATCTTCTCTTCTGTGGTCTCCTCTGTCGCGTGGCCTTCCTCTGGGCCCCAGCCTGCTCTCTTGGGGCGCTAGCCGCCATGGAATAGGCTTGGGTCGGGCCTGGGCTCAGCCACATGTCCTTGCCCTCCCAGTGCTCTCCTACCTCTCCTCCTCAGCGGTGGCACAGCAAGGTCAGGGCTCCACTCTTTTTTCTCCTTCCTCTTTCTCTCTCTTCCTTCTCCTTCTCCTTCTCCTCTCCTCCTTCTCCCTGCATCGGCTCCAGGGTTTTCCTGGCCCCAGAGTCAGCCAGGTGGTCAGGCGCTCTTGCTCCTGGCTCAATTTGGCTTGGGGGGGGGTCAGCAGTTCCCCCAGTTGACATGCTGGGTGTCCCCAGTTCCCCTTCGGCAGTGGCGGTGGCAACAGCAGTCTCCACAGCCCGGAGCCAGCCTGGTAGCGCAGTTAGCTCTGGCTGGCTTCAGGAGCTGCCCGCTGCCGTGGCGCCCGCCATGTTGCCTCGCCGGAAGTCCCCATACGATGTGTCTTGCGCCACTGAACTGATCACGCAACATTCATTCCCTACTATTAAATCTTCAACACTTAAAAGATAAATCCAGGGACATTAATGAAATCCAGGGACATATTTTGTCCGGGGACAGATTTGTAAATCTGGGGACTGTCCCTGGGAAATGGGGACATCTGGTAACCATAACTTAATCCTCGTCTGTCCCTTGAGACATCCTGCCTTACTCCCAGGGTGGTGAAAGAGGGATTTCACTATTACAGTGGTGCCCCGCAAGACGAATGCCTAGCAAGACGGAAAACCCGCTAGACGAAAGGGTTTTCCGTTTTTCGAGGCACTTCGCAAGACGAATTTCCCTATGGGCTTGCTTCGCAAGACGAAAACGTCTTGCGAGTCTTGCGATTTTTTTCGCTTTTTTCTCCCTTTTTCTAAGCCGCTAAACTGCTAATAGCGCTAAGCCGCTAAGCCGCTAATAGGGTTGCTTCGCAAGACGAAAAAACCGCTAGACGAAGAGACTCGCGGAACGGATTCTTTTCGTCTTGCGAGGCACCACTGTATTTGTTTGCTGGTTCATTGCATATGTATCTCACTTCTCCCTTCAAGGAGCTCAGCACATATATGGTAGTTTCCCTCTTCATTTTTATCTTCACAACAACCCTGTGAGGTAGCTTAGGTTGAGAGGCAGCGACTGGTCCAAGGTCACCCGCTGAGCTACATGGCTGAGTGGGGATTTGAACCCAGGTCCTTGTGCAGTACTCTAACCACTGCAGAAAACTACCCTTCCATGCTTAGGGACAAAGTAGGGATTTAAATAGCTGCGGGTATGGGAACATGGGGTGGTATTTACTCTGGGTTAACCAAGGAGGCACCATGTTCCTTGTTTAAACATTTGGCATGCAGTCATTACAAACAAAACAAACTGCTATTGTTTAAAAGGTTTGCCGAAGCATTCTCTGTGAATTCAGCATCACTTATCCTGTCCTAACTTCTGCAGCTCAGATGCCCTCTGATGCAGCATTCCCCATAATCTTGAGTTCCCCTGGTTTCCCCTATAATTAACCAGAAAGCGATTTACCAGCTACATAAATAGATGCTTGCAAATGTTGTTGTTGTTTAGTCATTTAGTCGTGTCCGACTCTTCGTGACCCCATGGATCAGAGCATGCCAGGCCCTCCTGTCTTCCACTGCCTCCCGCAGTTTGGTCAGACTCATGCTGGTAGCTTCAGGAACACTGTCCCACCATCTCATCCTCTGTCGTCCCCTTCTCCTTCTGCCCTCCATCTTTCCCAACATCAGGGTCTTTTCCAGGGAGTCTCCTCTTCTCATGAGGTGGCCAAAGTCTTGGAGCCTCAGCTTCAGGATCTGTCCTTCCAGTGAGCACTCAGGGCTGATTTCCTTCAGAATGGATAGGTTTGATCTTCTTGAAGTCCATGGGACTCTCAAGAGTCTCCTCCAGCACCATAATTCAAAAGCATCTATTCTTCGGCGATCAGCCTTCTTTATGGTCCAGCTCTCACTTCCATACATCACTACTGGGAAAACCAGAGCTTTAACTAGACGGACCTTTGTCGGCAAGGTGAATACGCACATGCTATTTGAGACTTAAAACCAGCCCGCAAAACGAAAAGCTCTAGGGGTGATGGGAATTTAGGACAGGAAACCAAGCCTTATGAAGGAGCTGGGTATGTTTAGCCTGGGGAAGAAGAGACTGGCAGGAGATATGAGCGCCATCTTAGATTAGATTAGATTAGATTAGATAAATTTATTGTCATTGTCCGTATATACACAGTATACACAACAACGAAAATCAAACACCCAAGACCGGATTCACATACACATTTGCACGTATCTCCAACACTCTCATCCTATTCAGACATAATCTATTAAAACATACATAATCCAGAATATAACACAACCTATTAGAAGCATAGCATAACCTAAAACCTATCTCATTCCTTACTACTCACTGCTTGCTATTTCTTACAACTGGCCCTGAGATCATTGTTTAGTGCAATCAGAGCTCTTGGATAGAAACTATTCAGAAGGCGTGTGGTTCGTGTTTTCATTGTCCTATATCTTCTGCCCGAAGGCAACAGTTCAAAGAGGTTGTGAGCAGGATGGGTGGGATCTCTCAGGATATTGTGTGCCTTCTTCAAGCTGCGAGACGTGAAGATCTCATCCAGGGTTGGTAGTTGGAGCCCAATAACATTCTGGGCAATTTTAATTATTCTCTGTAAGGCTTTTTTATCCATTCCAGAGCTGCTCCCATACCACGATAATATACTATAGGTTAAGACACTCTCAATGGTACTATGATAATAGGACAGAAGTAGGTGCTGAGATAGATTCAATCCTCTGAGCATTCTCAGGAAATACAACCTCCCCTGTACCTTCCTCACAACCATATTAATATTTGCAGTCCATGAGAGGTCCTCAGAGATGTAAGTGCCCAGGTATTTAAAACTACCAACCCTCTCCACCTCCTCGCCATTTATGTGCAATGGTAAAAATACACTTTTCTTTCGCCTAAAATCAATTATGAGTTCTTTGGTTTTTTTGGTGTTAAGCATAAGATTATTTTCTTTACACCATTGAATTAACCCCTGTACTTCTTTCCTATAAGCAGCCTCATCATTCTCACTAATGAGCCCCACCACTGTTGTATCATCCGCAAATTTGATGATTTTGTTAGACTTATACAGTGGGGTGCAGTCAAATGTGTACAGGGAATAGAGGAAGGGGCTTAACACACACCCCTGAGGGGCTCCTGTGCTTAATACTAGAGTAGAAGAGTGGTAAGGTCCCATTCTCACTGTCTGCGGCCTATCGGTCAGGAAATTCCTTACCCACAAGCAGATCTTCTGATGTATACCCAAATTGGTCATTTTAAGGAATAACCTGTCTGGTAGAATTGTATTAAAGGCAGAACTGTAGTCCACAAACAACAGCCTTGCGTAGGTTCCCTGTCGTTCTAGATGACTCAGTACAGTATGGACAGCGATGGAAATAGCATCATCAGTAGATCTATTCCTTCTATATGCAAACTGGAACGGATCTAGAGTGGATGGAAGACCAGCCTTAATATAATCTAGCACCAATCTCTCAAAGCATTTCATAACGACAGATGTTAGGGCTATTGGTCTGTAGTCATTGAGAGATACCACCACTGACTGTTTAGGGACTGGCACTATAATCGATGTCTTCAGGCAGGTAGGGACAGAACCCTGCAACAGGGATAGATTAAAAATGTCCGTAAATACACCAGCTAATTCTGCAGCACAGTCCCTAATAACTCGTCCCATAATTCCATCCGGTCCAGCTGCCTTCCTAATATTAATGCTCCGAAAAGCACGTTGTACGTCGGAGGTCTGTAATAAAAGTGGTTGTTTATCAGTAATAGTTCCTGATGGTGTGCTGGTAGCCAATGCTGTAGTGACGGTGGTTCCAATTCCCACCTCAAAACGACTGAAGAATTGATTCAGCTGATCAGCCAGGTGCGCACTGCTGTTAGCCAGTTCGTTTTTAATATTTTGCCCTGTAATTTGTCGCAGGCCTTGCCATACACGACGAGGGTCGGAGCTCTCAAAATGCTTTTCGATCCTCCGGCAGTACATGGCTTTAGCATCCCTGATGCCCTTTTTCAGTTTGGCTCTAGCTTCTCTATACTGTTGCGCATCGCCAGAGTGAAAAGCAGCATTCCTTGCCTTTAGCAGAAGATACACATCCCTGTTTAGCCAGGGCTTGTTGTTAGGAAACACCCGTATTTGTTTGGTGGTAGTAACGACATCAATGCAGCTTTTGACATAGAACAGTACTATTGAAGCGTATGTGTCCACATTATTCTCCACAAAAAGTGACCATTCAGTGTTCCGAAAGCAATCTTGAAGTTGCTCGGGTGCACCTGCTGGCCACACTCGTATCTCTCTAGTTGATGGTCTAATTCTGCGTACGAGAGGTCTATATGATGGTATCATAAGTAAGGATATGTGGTCTGACTGTCCCAAATTGGGCAAGGGCTTGGTCTTGTATCCATGCATGATGTTGCTATATACTCGGTCTAGGGTATTTCCCCCCCTAGTGGGACAATCAACATACTGATGGAACTTAGGAAGCACAGTCCTTAAATCGGCTCGATTGAAATCACCAGCAACCACAAATGCTCCATCCGGGTGGGCCCGCTGCTGTTTGCTAATAGCAGTTAGCAGGTGACCCATAGCTGTAATAGTGTTTGCATCGGGAGGTATATACACCGCTGTTATTATGACAACATTAAACTCACGTGGCAAATAAAAAGGGCGGCACTTCACCACTAGGTACTCCAAGTCAGGAGAACAATGCGTGTCCATTTTTTTAATGTCCGAGCTCCAGTTGTTATTTATATAAACGCAGATTCCTCCTCCTCTACTCTTCCCGGATTCGGCGGTTCTATCTGCTCTAATTACTGAGCGTCCTTCTAGCTGCAAAAGTCCCTGTGGAAAGGAGGAATCCAGCCACGTCTCTAAAAGGACCATAACACAACAGTCCCGGATACTTTTCTGCCGAGAGGTAATAAGTTCCAACTCCTCTACCTTGTTGGGTAAAGATCTAACATTTGATACAAGGAGACTTGGCAGTGCAGGCTTGTGAGGATTTTTACTTAGCCTCACTCGTAGTCCGGCCCTACAGCCCCTCTTCTGCTTACGCCCTCTCCGTTTTCTTTTCTTTCTGGCCAGGAGAGCAAGGGGAGTATCCCAAGGATATGGAGGCTCTCTGATAAGCTCAGCTGGAATGTTGTAGGTTAAGACCTCCTGGCTGCAGCCTTCTCTGCCGATACTTAAGAGCTCTTGACGACTATAAATTACTTGTCCCTGAGTGTTCACAGTCCATAGCAGCAGTAAGTTCACAGATAAAAATAAAACACAACTCACTGAAAACCGGTCTTCGGAGTGCCGAGCCGCTGCAAGTGCTTGCGCCGCCATCTTCAAATATCTCAAGGGCTGTCACATGGAAGAGGGAGCAAGCTTGTTTTCTCCTGCTCTGGAGGGTAGGACTCGAACTCATGGCTGCAAGTGGCAGGGAAGGCTATTCCAACTAAACATGTGAAAAGAATTTATGACAGTAAGAGCTGTTCGACCGTGGAACAGGGTCTCCCTTGGGAGGTGGTAGACTCTCCTTCCTTGGAGGTTTTTAAGCAGAGCTTGGAAGGCCATCTGCCACGGATGCTCTAGCTGAGATTCCTACATTGCAGGGGTTGGACTAGATGACCCTCAGGGTCCCTTCCAACTCAACAATTCTATGATTCTACGGTTCTGGCCACCTCCTGGGAGACCCTCCTTGTTGAGATCTCAGCCTCTCCAGCCCTTTGGAACCTCTGGATTTGGAGCTTCAGCCGAGACATAAAGAGGCAGACAGACATTATAAATATCCCTCTGGTGTGATTCTGTGAGTGCCTTGCCTCTCAGAAACACACTTTACCAGCAGAATTGGGGTATTATAAGGACATGCCATAAGAAGAGCCTCGCTGGCAGATCAGGACAGAAGCTGGGTTAGCTCAGTCACTGCAGCATGAGATTCTTAGAGTCGCAGGGTTGTGAGTTTGAGCCCCCCCATGTTGGGGGGAAGAGATTGCTGCATTGCAGGAGATTGGACCACACGACCCCCCCTCCCCCATGGTCCCTTCCGACTCTGATTCTACAACTAATCCAGCATCATGTTCTCACAGTGGCCAACCAAATGCGTCTGGTAAGTCCACAAGCAGGATTTGAACTCAAGAGCACTCTGCCCACCTGCGATTCCCAGCCACTGCTATTCAGAAACATCAAACTGTCGAGGCAGAGGCACGGCCACAGTGGCTAATAGCCAATAGAAGCCCTCTCCTCCATGGATTTTTGTCTAATTCTCATTTAATGTCATCTGGGCTGTCCTGCATTTTGGGTTGGCAGGCAAGCCTGCCTGAACACCAGCCAACTTGGAAAGAACTGATGGCGTTCAAAGGTTTACTGGCCTACTAAGCATGCCAGTTCTCTTTCGATGACTCAGTGCAAGATCATAATGGCCAGAAATGGGGACGCACAGCCCAGAGCCCCAGCTCAGAAGGTCTCATTAACTTGAGGAACGGGAGCTTGGTGATTTGTCACCTTGGGAATCGATGCAATGCTAGAGGTGGTTTATCGAAAGAAGCACAGCTCGCAGTTCTCTTTTTCCAGCCAAGTTCCTGCCAAGGAGCTCAGGCCCAAAAGACCTCACTGAGAATGTTTAGCTCAAAATCTGGACAGGACATTCTCAGATCAGGAAGAAAAAATGGTGGTTAACAGCCGAACATGGCTGCAGTATATAGTCATTTTGGGAGTCATTTTGGACTCACCAGTGTCCATGGAGGCACAGGTCAATTCTGTGTCCAGGGCAGCTGTCTAACAGCTCCATCTGGTACGCCGGCTGAGACCCTACCTGCCCACATGCCAGAGTGGTGCATGCTCTGGTTATTTCCTGCTTGGACAACTGCCATGCGCTCTACGTGGGGCTACCTTTGAAGTTAACCCAGAAACTGCAACTAATCCAGAATGTGGCAGCCAGACTGGTGACTGGGAGCGGCCGTCAAGACCACATAACACTGGTCCTGAAAGACCTACATTGGCCGTACGTTTCCAGGCACAATTCAAAGTGTTGGTGCTGACATTGAAAGCCCTAAACGGCCTCAGTCCAGTATACCTGAAGGAGTGTCTCCACCCCCATCATTCAGCCCGGACACTGAGGTCCAGCTCCGAGGGCCTTCTGGCGCTTCCCTCCCTGTGAGAAGCGAAGGTACATGGAATCAGTCAGAGGGCCTTCTTGGTAGTGGTGCCAGCCCTGTGGAATTTATAATGTCTGTGGACATCCTACCAGATGTCAAAGAAATAAACAACTATCTGACACCTGAAAGCAGCTTTGTTTTGGGAAGCTTTTAATATTTGGTGAATTATTGTAGTTTAATATTTTGTTGGAAGCCGCACAGAGTGGCTGGGGAAACCCAGCCAGATATGTGGGGTAATAATAATAATAATAATAATAATAATAATAATAATAATATGTTGTTGTTGTGTTGTTATATACAGTGGTACCTCGGGTTACATATGCTTCAGGTTACAGACACTTCAGGTTACAAACTCCGTTAACCCAGAAATAGTACCTTGGGTTAAGAACTTTGCTTCAGAATGAGAACAGAAATCGTGCTCTGGCGGCACAGCGGCAGCAGGAGGCCCCATTAGCTAAAGTGGTACCTCAGGTTAAGAACAGTTTCAGGTTAAGAACGGACCTCCAGAACGAATTAAATTCCTAACCCGAGGTACCACTGTAGTGCCTGCAATAGTCATGTGACGGCCAACGGCCTAGATGTCTTTAGGATAATAGAACTGTCAAGTTGGTCACCTAGTCCTACTGCCTGCGATGCAGGAATCTCAGCCAAAGCATCCATGACAGATGGTCATCCTTTCAAAGAGGATTGGACAAATTCATGGAGGACGTGAGGGCTATCGATGGCTACTAACCATGATGGTTAGAATCATAGAATCATAGAGTTGGAAGAGACCACAAGGGCCATCGAGTCCAACCCCCTGCCAAGCAGGAAACACCATCAGAGCACTCCTGACATATGGTTGTCAAACCTCTGCTTAAAGACCTCCAAAGAAGGAGACTCCACCACACTCCTTGGCAGCAAATTCCACTGTCGAACAGCTCTTACTGTCAGGAAGTTCTTCCTAATGTTTAGGTGGAATCTTCTTTCTTGTAGTTTGGAACCATTGCTCCGTGTCCGCTTCTCTGGAGCAGCAGAAAACAACCTTTCTCCCTCCTCTATGTGACATCCTTTTATATATTTGAACATGGCTATCATATCACCCCTTAACCTCCTCTTCTCCAGGCTAAACATGCCCAGCTCCCTTAGCCATTCCTCATAAGGCATCGTTTCCAGGCCTTTGACCATTTTGGTTGCCCTCCTCTGGACACGTTCCAGTTTGTCAGTGTCCTTCTTGAACTGTGGTGCCCAGAACTGGACACAGTACTCCAGGTGAGGTCTGACCAGAGCAGAATACAGTGGCACTATTACTTCCCTTGATCTAGAGTTATTATCTGCTTCCGCGGTTGGAGGCAGTGATGCTTCTGAACACCAGTTGCTAAAAACTGCAGGAGGGGAGAGGACTCCTGTGTTCAGACCCTGATTGCAAGCTTCCCATAAAGGCAACTGGTTGGCCACTGAGACAGCAGGATACTGCTCTAGATGGGCATCCCTATGTTCTAATGTGGGCTGGTGTCATGTATGAGAAGAGCCCAATGGAAATGGGATTTGGGGTTGAGAATCTGCGAGGACTGATCAGTGAGCAACAAACCCTGCTTTGAACACGCAAGTGGCGTGTATGCCTCTGTGTTTGTGATTCACTACCTTCTTTGTTTTTTTTAGAAAGGGGTGGAAATGAAAGCATAAAATCCTGGCTCTGGATACTGGGAAACGCTTGGTCCAAATGCCTTGCAAATGGGTTTATTTCCTTTCCCAGCAGAACTGATGAGATTCCAGGAGCACACAGCTGCGTGGCCAAATGAAAAACCGAATTTGAGTGCGCGGCAGCTCTGTTTTGCTGTTAAAAAGCTAGAACAAAGTGGATTTGGGAAGCGATCGCTCACCAAGGAGACAGTGACAATTCATCATCATTCTCTCGCTCTGTGAGCGCATCGGCTTTTTCCTCTCCCTGGGCTGCCAACCAAGGCAGCCAGCTGCAGTTGGCTCAATACAGGAGAAGGACACGCCGCTGCCCGTTCTTTCTTCTCGGCCTCAGAAGAAGAAGAAGAAACTAAAATAGCAACAGCTCTCTGCATCGCTCAGTTGCCAGCACTTCCCCAGACTTCCTTGTTGGGTCCACCCACAGAGCAAGACAAGACAATGGCTGGTACCCCAGGAGAATCATCATGCAATAATGTCACTGGCAATTAAAGAGGCAATTTAGGACTCTGCTAAATCTGAGCTGAGCTCTTTTCAAGGCATCCGAGTGACTATTTAATTGTTTATTGCATTTGTATGGTACCATTTTTCTCACAGGAGCTGAAGGTGCCTCTCCTTCTTCCTCATTTAATCCTCACAACGCCCTTGTGAGGTAGGTTAGGCCAGGCAGAGAGGCGGTGACTGGCTTCAAGGTCACCCAGGAAGCCTTCATGGCATTTCAGGTCCAAAGATAGCAACCCACGCTGTGTGCCTTTCTCAACCCTGCACAATATAGTAATTGTTTGCTTCCTTCACATTCTGATATTCTTCCATGCAGCCAAGGATCTGCCCTGGAATAGACCCAGGACACCTGGGACCATTATTTCCACTTCCCTGATGCTTATTATGGGACCCTGAATAAAAGACATATGGCCGGTAGCAGGATTTGGGGGGTCACCTTGCAAAAGTTGGCATTGCCTGAGATGCAAAGAGATGGAGAGATCTGCTCCAGATTAGGGATAGGCACAGCTCTCCATTTTGGTTTTCTAAGTTCCTCATTTTTCCAGTTTTAAATTCAGTGCATATTGCTGCAGCAGTTTGCAAAAATCCTGATGAAAATGTTGGTGCAAATTTCTCTTAGCAATCAAGTTTTAGTAGGCGGTACTGACTGATATGGGGACGCAGGTGGCGCTGTGGGTTAAAGCCTCAGCGCCTAGGGCTTGCCGATCGAAAGGTCGGCGGTTCAAATCCCTGCGGCGGGGTGCGCTCCCGCTGCTCGGTCCCAGCGCCTGCCAACCTAGCAGTTCGAAAGCACCTCCGGGTGCAAGTAGATAAATAGGGACCGCTTACCAGCGGGAAGGTAAACGGCGTTTCCGTGTGCGGCTCTGGCTCTGGATCTGGCTCTGGCCAGAGCAGCGATGTCACGCTGGCCACGTGACCCGGAAGTGTCTCCGGACAGCGCTGGCCCCTGGCCTCTTAAGTGAGATGGGTGTACAACCCCAGAGTCTGTCAAGACTGGCCCGTACGGGCAGGGGTACCTTTACCTTTACCTTTACTGACTGATATAAGGCATTTATATATGTTATTTTCACAAATATATGAATTTTAGGCACATTCCCCTCTAATTTCTGCATTGCTGCACATGTAAGTTTAAAATATGATTTACTTACTCATAGTCATGAGTTAGTAGCAACAGCAGTAAAATAAACGCAGGCAAGAGACTTACAGATTTACATTTATAAGCATTTGCCTGAGGCTGGAGTACAGTAGCTGGATATACATACTTCTGCTCCCATCATTGGTTAAAGAGAAAAGGGTTGAGAGAAAGGAATAGGAATTACCATATTTTTCTGTGTATAAGACTATATTTTTTCCTAAATTTCTGAAGTTTAAAATAAGAAGCCATCTTATACACAGACAGTGCATAGTGCATTTTCTTAATTTTGAGTCCCCAAAAATAGGGGGCATCTTATACACAGAAAAATACGGTACTATATGCTCCTTCCCCCTCAGGAGGGATGGGGAAATGACATCACACAGAGCCCTTTCTACCAGCTCCATTTCTATGGTCTGGGCCTGCCGATCAGCCTGTGGCTCTGTGGTCTTAATCCCTTCACATGCTAACTTGCAGGAATGTGCATTTTTAGATAGGGCTGCAAATCTCCCACAAACACATAAATCCTAAATACACCACAGTCTCTGCTGACCTTCATTCCAAGGAGACAGAAAATGGGTAAGTGCGTTTCTGAAATAACTGCGCATAACACAGCTTTCCAAGAGACACAGTAGAGAGAGATGTTCCAATGTAGAGCAAGAATTCATTCTGTCACCCAGCTGTTCCTGACCATCTTGGGTGCTTCACCCAAAGAGAAAATGGTGGTAGATTAGGGGCAGTCGGTTCCCAATTCTTGGTGCCCTCTGGAGCCATGTTCTCAGCGCCTCTGGCAACAGCAATGTATACAAACCTTCGCAAAGAAAAAGTTTAGCACATACTGGTCCAGTCCTTCACCCAGCAGAAGACAGCAGTAAAGAACAGCCAAGAGCCAGGAGCTGAAGGCAGGGAAATCTAAATCAGACAAAAAAGAGACGGGTCTTATTTTAAGAACCGCCGCTTAAATCTTCATCAGAACAGACAGATTCTCCATTACCCGCAGCCATCAGAGCAAGGCCAGCTGACCTTCGCAGACAAACGTTTCAGCCAAGAACGATTTAAGCGGCGCTGGATATAGATATGGCTGGAGGCTGTTCAATTAGCAGAGGTCAGGCTGGATGGCATTGCTGGGACCCGCCGACCTTCCACGTTTGCAAAGGAGGCCAGGAAGAAATGGACCAAATGGGGCAGAGGTAAAGAAAAAGAAAGAGATTCTCAACTTGATGTTTCCCACCCAGGATAATTTCACATATTGGCATTTGAAGAAGTGGCTTTTGAATAACAATTAAAATTGAGAGAGTCCCGAATTGTAAGGGTTTATAATGTCATTCTGCAAAGAGAACTGTCTCAGGAACTTTCCAGGGAACGGCGAGTTCAGCCTTTTCCTGATGCAATGCTGCAAAGCTGGAACAGTTTCAGAAAAGGGCAACCAAAATGATCAAAGGGAGATTGCAGCATCTGAGACTTTTTAGTTCGGAGGAAAGGCGAGTGAAGAGGCGACTTGACACAAGTTTATACAATTATGCACAGCACGGAGAATGTGGAGAGAGAAATATTCTTCTTCCTCTCATAACACTGGAACTCATGAACATCCAGCAGAGATTCAGGACAGAAAAATGACTTCTTCATGCAGTGCGTAGTTAAACCATGGAACTCCTTGCCACCGGAGGCAGTGACGGCCAGCAACCTAGATGGTTTTCAGAGACGATTGGACAAATTGATAGAGGAGAGGGCTATTGATGGCTACTAGCCAGGATGACTCTTCTCTGCCTCCACATTCAGCACAGCAGTTGCTGGGAGTCACGGGAGGGGAGACCTGCTCTTGTGTTCGAATCCTGATTGCAGGTTTCCCACAAGCATCTGTTGATGAGCCACTGGCCTGATCCCAGCACGCTCTCCTTAGCTTCTTATGTATCCAATGAAACTGAGATAACTGATTGATAGGCACTGCTGGCTGGAAGTTGCTTACTTCAGCACAGTCCGTCTCCATTACTTAACTACTACTGTCTTAAGTTCTAAAACCTAGGGAAGCAGACCCTCCCTGCAATTTCAGCCAGATGGCAAGCAGCTGTAATTTCACAATGATGGAGCAGGCTGTGTTTTCAAAGTCAGATGTGCCCATATGATTGGACAGGAAATCCGGCACCATAATGTATGGAAATGTCCCCTAGATCGAGCATTAAGAGGGAAATGGCTAAGCAAACAATTAAGCAGCCTGTCTTTTGAAGAGAAACTGTTCTGGCTATTAATCACGCTTTTCTCTCTTGGTCCTGGACCCAGAAAGGATGTTTGTTTTAGAGGCTCCACAATTATCCTGCAGATTTTGTTGGTTTAATTATTACGGATTGCGCTGTATGATGCAGAACCTTCGTGCATTGTGTTTAATGTTTTGTTGTTGTGTGGCTTTCTTTTCTGGCAATGCCTGTCGATAAAAGGGAACAAGTAGCCTCTTCAGATCTCTCAGGGGCAAAAGCTTTGCAAACGGAACGGTGCGTCTCCTTCCACAGGCTTTTCCAAATGTCCACGCAGATTCCTGGCGAAAAGTTGCGGTAAAAACAAATGCATGATGAAAGTTGTGTAATCCAATTGAGCAATCCTGTCTTGCATGTTTCATTTAACAGCTGTCGATATCCGAGCTGAGAAATTAAGGTGCATCTGCCGTGAACAGAGATTTTCGGGACTCATCGTCACAGCAAATCTCCGGAACAGAATGTTGACAAACCAACTTCATGGCCCACTAGGTTTTGCACCAGCGTGGTGCAGAGTTGACTTCTCTCCAATGGGGGGTGCAAAAAAAAAGGGTGTAGTGCAAATTCTCTTTTGAGATCCCGTGTCTACATTTCAGCTCCACTGTTCCTAATCTGACAGAGATTCTCTCTGCTATGGATGTATACATTCTTAAATAAGTGCAAGGATAATAAATGTATCTATTGACATTATTATTATTAATTAAACTTGTTAGGAAATGACAACCGAAATGATAAAGGGGAGGCAGTGACTCCTCTGTAAGGAAAGATTGCAGCATTTGGGACTTTTAAATTTAGGGGGGAAAGGTAAGAGGCAATATGAAGGAAATTTATAAAATTATGCTTGGCACAGACGAAGTGGGTAGAGACAAGGTTTTCTCCTCCTCTAAGTTCTTTCTAATGCTTAGTCACAATCTCCTTTCTTGTCATTTGAATGCACTGGTTTGGATCCACTCCTCTGGAGCAGGAGAAAACAAGCTTGCTCCATCTTCCATGGGACAGCCCTTCAGATATTGGGAGATGGCTTTCATATCACCTCTCAGCCTCCTCTTTTCCAAGCTTAACATACCCAGCTCCTTCAATCGTTCTTCATCAGGCATGGTTTCCAGATCCTTGATCCTCTTGGTTGCCCTCTGCACACCTTCCAGCTTGTCAACATCCTTCTTAAATTGTGGCACCCAGAACTCGACACAGGACTCCAGGTGTGGGCTGACCAAGACAAAAGAAAGCAGGACGAAGAAGAAGAAGAAGAAGAAGAAGAAGAAGAAGAAGAAGAAGAAGAGGAGGAGGAGGTGGCAGAGAAGAGTTTGGATTTGATATCCCGCTTTATCACTACCCTAAGGAGTCTCCAAGCGGCTAACATTCTCCTTTTCCCTTCCTCCCCCACAACAAACACCCGGTGAGGTGAGTGGGGCTGAGAGACTTCAGAGAAGTGTGACTGGCCCAAGGTCACCCAGCAGCTGCATGTGGAGGAGCGGGGAAGCGAACCCGGTTCACCAAATTACGAGACTACCGCTCTTAACCACTACACCACACTGGCTCTCTGTATCTGCATTCCTAGATTTAGAGGCTAGATTCTGTCCAAATTCACAATAGCTTTGCTTTTTGCTATTATTACAGTGACACCCACATCCATACCTGTGTTCTATCCTTGCAATGAAAGCTATTGAGCTGCCCAAGTGTTGTGTTGTGAATGGTAGTATCCACTCTTCACAGCCTGGATGGCTTGGCCATAAATGAAGCCGCCAGCAAACCCCAGCCAGCCCTCCTTCTGCGTCTGTGCTTTGGGTTCATCTGAAAAGCGTGTGCCGAGGATCCTGTTAATCTACAAAAAGAACATCTGTCAATATTTTCATGGGGAGATTAAACATCCCCAGCCAATAGGTCATTTTATTATATTAATGTAGGGCTTTCCAAAAGCAGGCTGTTTGACCCCAGAGAGGTGGGGCAGGTGGGGCCGAGGAGGCAATGGTGGGGCAGGGAGCCCCTCTGCCTGCACCTAATACTAACACACACACACACACACCTGGATCTGCATAGCTGACTTGCAGGAGAAGCTACCTTCTGGCTCCCCTGATGGAGAGATGGATTAAAATGCCAACAGAATCAAATTTCTCCCTCAGCTATAGATCATAGGACAGTGAACATCCATCCATCCTGACTGGCTTGCAGTTTACATGCCATAGAACCATTGAACCATTGAAGGGACCACGAGGGCAATCCCTGCCATGCAGGAGTCTTTTGCCCAACATGGGACTCGAACCCTTGACCCTAATAATAATAATAATAATAATAATAATAATAATAATAATTTTTATTTATACCCAGCCCTCCCAGCCAAGACCGGGCTCAGGGCGGCTAACAACCAATAATAAAAAACAAGTTGATTGAAATACAACTTAAAAAACAAGATTAAAATACAACATTAAAACATTAAAATGCAGCCTCATCACAGGAGGAGAAAGGAAAAAAGAAAGAGGGGGAGGGAATCAAGTTGATTCCAAGCCAAAGGCCAGGCAGAACAACTCTGTCTTACTGGCCCTGCGGAAAGAAATCAGATCCTGCAGGGCCCTGGTCTCATGAGACAGAGCGTTCCACCAGACCGGAGCCAGTGTTGAGAAGGCCCTGGCTCTGGTTGAAGCCAATCTAACTTTCTTAGGGCCCAGGACCTCTAGAGTGTTGCTATTTATGGACCTTGAGGCTCTCCGTGGGGCATACCGGGAGAGGCGGTCCCGTAGGTACGAGGGTCCTAGGCCATATAGGGTTTAAAGGTCAAAACCAGCACCTTAAATCTGACCCTGTACTCCACCGGGAGCCAGTGCAGCTGGAAAAGCACTGGGTGAATATGTGTCTCATGCTCTCCCGATTGAGCTATCTGCTTCCCACTTCAGTTAGTTTTCCAAACCGGGGGGGTGGGGGTGGAGCACTTTTTATAAAATAAATAAATAAAAGTGGCATGCTTTGACACACTTTAACTGCACAAATCTAAATCTGCGCCAGAACCCCTCCAGCTGCACTGAAACTGACTGGTAGAAAAAGCAGCAAAGCATTTTGGGCAAAAGATAATCGCCATTTTTATCACCCAGCTAACCTTACCTCTGTGGGAATTTCCAGAAAAGTCTGTCATTCGCCATTTAGGGTGGGGTGGGGGAATGCCTGCCTGGATGATTCAGATGACAGAAGTTAGAAGTTTAGCCCCTTCTCTCCCTGGCCGCTGGCCCAGCCCCAACCCATGGGGAGGCAAGAACACAGCCTATATTTAAGAGGGGAGAACATTCCTGATGCCAGCAGTGGGCACGAGGTACACAGGACTCTACTGGCAGATCTCTAGATGACTTGAATTAGATTGACAAAAATTTATGCCTCCCAATTTTTTTTAAGCACGGTGGCACAAAAAATAACACACACCCCCACCACCCTGAATTGCATTGCTAAAATGATTGCATTCCTACTGTAAATGTACAGCACGTTCCATACCGCTCCCCAGGAAAGAATCCTGGGAGCTGTAGTTTCCTGGCACCCTTAACACACTACATTTCCCAGGATTCTCTGGGGTGTTACCAGAAAAATCTGAGGGCTCCCTTGGACAAAAAGTAAAGACACCAACCAGAGTAAATTGGAGCAAATCAGCAGCCTGTAGGCTTGGTCTTTATTGAAGAAAGACTGTCGCGACAGGGTGCTCCCCTCACTTGCAGGTGAGAGGAAAGACCCAGAAGAATAGTGTGCAAGGTCTTATAAAAACTTTTGAAATTCCCCTCCTCTAGGTCTAGCCCACCCCCAGAAACATCATGCATACATTACAGAAAGGAGGGGTTGAGGGAGGAGTTGGTGGTAACCTGAGTGTCTTGTCACCTGGCTGGTTCCTCCTTTCCCCCTCCCCATGAGTCACTTCCAGGAACTTCCAGGAGACAAAGGGGAGTTTGCAGTTTCCTGCCCCCTGAGGGAAGATCTGATCAGTGTCCTTTGTTTCAGTCCATGCTGAATCCACTCCCATATGCAAGTTCTTTGTGATCTTGATTGTCTTCTGTCTGGGACCATCAGGGTTGGCATAGCAACTGGGCAGGGCACCTGTGTATGTGCTGGGATGCTGAAGGGATTATGGCTGCCCTGTATCAAACCTGCCCCATTTTGTAGTCCTTCCTTCATGGAGTAAAATAAAAGTGGAACAGTGCAAATCCAATGTATGGTTGATTTTCTATGAATTTATAACAGAAGCATAGCGTATGTAGTATGTGAGTGTGAGTGTGTGTGTGTGTGTGTGAAGTTTGTACAAACAGAATGATTGGGGTGGGGGGGTTCCTGCTACAGTTGGAAAGCTGAGAGCAAAGCTGAGAGCAAGGGGTAACCAGGAGCGGAGGTTCTGGGGTGGGCGGCCTGTGAGCTCTGTTCAGTTTTGGCATGCAGAACAAAACCTCCTTCCTTGGAAGTTTTTAAACAGAGGTTGGGTGGCCATCTGTTATGGATGCTTTGGCTGAGATTCCCACATTGCAGAGGGTCAGACTAGATGACCCTTGGGGGTCCCTTCCAACTCTAAGATTCTATGAAATTCTGAATTCTTGCATTCTAAGTGTATGGGGTTTTTTTGGGGGGTTGCATCAGGACTCCATTTGATAGATCTTGGGGTACTAGTAAAAATCTAATTGAAAATGCCTTTTCTTATCATGTGAAGCGTTAATTGCTGCTGCTGCTGGCATGGGTCCAGTTCAAAAGCTAAGGCACGGCAGGGCTGGCAAAGGGAGGCCGTGGGCACGTTTGACAATGATGCCCACCCCAAAATGGCTCGAGACTTACAGGTGGGTGCCAGCCCAGTACTGGCCTCAGTCCAGTATAACTGAAGGAGCATCTCCACCCCCATCATTCAACCCAGACACTGAGGTCCACCTCCGAGGGCCTTCTAACGGTTCCCTCCCTGCAAGAAGCCAAGTTACAGGGAACCAGGCAGAGGGCCTTCTCGGTAATGGCACCCGCCCTGTGGAATGCCCTCCCATCAGATGTCAAAGAGAAAAACAACTACCAGACTTTGAGAAGACATCTGAAGGCAGCCCTGTTTAGGGAAGCTTTTAATGTTTAATAGACTATTGTATTTTAATATTCTGCTGGAAGCCACCCAGAGATGGGTGGGGTAGAAATAATAAATTATTATTATTATTATTATTATTATTAAGGAACACGGAAGTCTACAAAACGACATTGTGAAAAGGACTGACGAGAATAGACCTGCATTCTGCAGCTGCAGTTTTTCCCCCCTAAATGAACCAGATGTCACATTAAGGAAATGGTTAACGAGAGCTGAGGCTTGTTAGATAACCCTGCTCTGCCCTCCCCACCCCTCCCCACCCCCACCCCCGCATCTCAGTCCAGCCAAAATGCTGTCATCATCACGGCCTCTATCCCATTGGTTGGCCGAATTGTTATTTAACAAGCTGGTGAGCATCGTAGGGGATTGTCACGTCTCAGAGAGGATGGATGGGGATGCTTGCCTCTTGGGCAGCTGGAATCAGTTGGGAGCCGTGGGCCCATCGTGTCAACTCCATCCCTCTGACAAGGAGGCTGCCCCCAAGGCAAAGGGCACCACTTCATGCAGAAGACAGGTGATCTGAATGCAGGCTCTCCAGACAGCATCCCTCTGGGGTGTTCCTAACAGCAGCTCATCTGCCCAAACGCATTCCCCTCCGTCACTGTGAACGGAACAGATGCAGGGATTAGTTCATTAACTAAAGCGGGGCTGCAAGCATTCGCAAAGCGCCCACGTGACAGGGAGGCAGAGGGCAGTAGGATCACACAGAACTCTAAAAACCTGCCTCTTGGCCACTGTGATACGCCAGAGTCTGGGAGGGAGATTATGGAAGCCAGATCCCGAATGTCGCTGAGGCATTTGAAGACCGGGCATTTGAAAACCGGGAGGCTCACTGCTGGTATACACAATACCGAGCTACACATACTAACATGCACTCATAGAATCATAGGTTTGGAAGGGACTCCAAAGGACATCTAGTCCAACCCCTCATCCAGGACAGACGGCCATCCAACATCTACTTAAAAACCTCCAAGGAAGGAGCATTGACAACCTCGCAGGGGAATCATAGAATCATAGAACATAGAATCATAGAGTTGGAAGAGACCACAAGGGCCATGGAGTCCAACCCCCTGCCAAGCAGGAAACACCATCAGAGCACTCCTGACATATGGTTGTCAAGCCTCTGCTTAAAGACCTCCAAAGAAGGAGACTCCACCACACTCCTTGGCAGCAAATGCCACTGTCGAACAGCTCTTACTGTCAGGAAGTTCTTCCTAATGTTTAGGTGGAATCTTCTTTCTTGTAGTTTGGAACCATTGCTCCGTGTCCGCTTCTCTGGAGCAGCAGAAAACAACCTTTCTCCCTCCTCTATGTGACATCCTTTTATATATTTGAACATGGCTATCATATCACCCCTTAACCTCCTCTTCTCCAGGCTAAACATGCCCAGCTCCCTTAGCCATTCCTCATAAGGCATCGTTTCCAGGCCTTTGACCATTTTGGTTGCCCTCCTCTGGACACGTTCCAGTTTGTCAGTGTCCTTCTTGAACTGTGGTGCCCAGAACTGGACACAGTACTCCAGGTGAGGTCTGACCAGAGCAGAATACAGTGGCACTATTACTTCCCTTGATCTAGATGCTATACTCCTATTGATGCAGCCCAGAATTGCATTGGCTTTTTTAGCTGCCGCGTCACACTGTTGGCTCATGTCAAGTTTGTGGTCAACCAAGACTCCTAGATCCTTTTCACATGTACTGCTCTCAAGCCAGGTGTCACCCATCTTGTATTTGTGCCTCTCATTTTTCCTTTTGCCCAAGTGCAATACTTTACATTTCTCCCTGTTAAAATTCATCTTGTTTGTTTTGGCCCAGTTCTCTAATCTGTCAAAGTCGTTTTGAAGTGTGATCCTGTCCTCTGGGGTGTTAGCCACCCCTCCCAGTTTGGTGTCATCTGCAAATTTGATCAGGATGCTCTAGAGTCCATCATCCAAGTCGTTGATAAAGATGTTGAATAAGACCGGGCCCAAGACAGAACCCTGTGGCACCCCACTAGTCACTCTTCTCCAGGATGAAGAGGAACCATTGATGAGCACCCTTTGGGTTCGGTCAGACAGCCAGTTACAAATCCACTGAGTGGTAGCATAGTCAAGACGGCATTTTACCAGCTTCTTTACAAGAATATCATGGGGCACCTTGTCAAATGCCTTGCTGAAATCAAGGTAGGCTACATCCACTGCGTTCCCTTCATCTACCAGGGTTGTAATTTGTTCAGGGTTGTAGTTTGTTCCACTGCCGAACAACCCTTGCTGTCAGAAAGTACTTCCTGATGTTGAGTTGAAATCTCCTTTCTTGTGACTTGAAGCCATTGTTTTGGGTCCCAACCTCCAGAGCAGGAGCATGCTCCCTCTTCCATGCAACGGCCCTTCAAATCTCCTCTCAGGCTCTTTTCCAGGCTCTTTTCTGCATTGCCTAAGTGCAGAACCTTACATTTGTCCTAGTTGAAATTCATTTTGTTCATTTTGGCCCTGTTCTCCAATCTGTTAAGGTCATCTTGATTCTGTCCTCTGGAGCATTAGCTACCTCTCCCAATTTTGTGTCATCTGCAAATTTGATGAGCATCCCTCCCAGTTTCTTCATCCAAGTCATTTATAAAGATTTTGAACAATAATACACCCAGGTCAGAAACCTGTGGCACCCCACTTGTCACTTTTTCCAGGGTGATAAGGAACCATTAGTGGCACTCTTTGGGTTCAGTCAGTTTACCAGCTACAAATCCACCTGCAGTTACCTTGTCCAGCCCACATTTTACCTGCTTCTTCACAAGAATATCACAGGGGACTTTGTCAAACGTACAATACTCTGAGCTGTGGGAGATTCCAGGTTGCATTTTCTCAGAAGAGAGGTCAGCAAAGACTGTGATGTCTTTAGGTTATATGGATTTATTTACATACACACACACACACACACACACACACACACACACTTACACATATATACAGCCCTGAGTGCTCACTGGAAGGACAGATCCTGAAGCTGAGGCTCCAGTACTTTGGCCACCTCATGAGAAGAGAAGACTCCCTGGAAAAGACCCAGATGTTGGGAAAGATGGAGGGCACAAGGAGAAGGGGACGACAGAGGACGAGATGGTGGGACAGTGTTCTCGAAGCTACAAACATGAGTCTGACCAAACTGTGGGAGGCAGTGGAAGACAGGAGTGCCTGGCGTGCTCTGGTCCAGGGGGGCACGAAGAGTCGGACATGACTAAACGACTAAACAACAACAACAACAAGAAATATACAACTGAAGCATAAAGCAGAGAGGCTCCCAGGCCCCATCCATACTGACCCTCCCAAACCCACAGCAATCCATTGATGCCCATCGCTGCCTCCTGTGTTTTTGCAGAAAGTCGTGACCTCACCTGCCCCACACCTGATGTTGCATCGGATGTCAAGGAGGCAGGGCTTGAGGGGAACGGGTCTTGCAGACTATGTGAGTTCCTCTTCAGGGAAAGCAGGAAGGCAGTGGCAGTTTTAAGTCATGGCTCTTGTTGTTTTATTTTGGTGACCGCAGAGCCTTAGAAGGCTTCACTCCAACGCTTGCTAGCGAATGCTGGTTTTTTTGCGACATCAAGTGAGCAGGGCTGAGAACTGCAAGAGGCTTTGGCAAAGAGTAAAGACACACAGACACACCTTGCTGGGGTCACCTTTGCCTTCAGGATAATAATAACCATAGAATTGCAGAGTTCTAAATGTGGACGCTGCTGTGCAAAAGGAATTCACATACATGGAATCTGTGCTACTCTTTCATTATTTTTTAAAAAAGTTAGCTGACTCTGAGTCTGCTTTTTTGGCGGGGTGAACTGATTTGTATTGATTTTGTATGTTTGATTTTGGATGATTTTTGATAAGTTATAGAATTAAGGTCAAGCAACGATGGAAATCAGATTTTAACTCACATTTCGAGTTATGTTGAACCAATGGTAGGGGGTGTGTGAGGGTGGTGTGATGCTTTGTGTTACTAACATGTACATATGTGTAAACCTTTCCTTCTGTTATTTTGTAGACTTAAAAACTTCAAAAAAAATTAATAATAATAAAAAATAAAGGATCTAAGTCTATTGACTGCCGTTTTGCTCCAAATTGCTTGGCTGGAATTTTCTTTACTGACTGCATGGACCTGCGGGCGACTGGTGCCCCGACCTCTCAACCCGGAATTTTCCTTAACACAATTGATCCTAATGATACCCCAGTCTCTGCCGACATTTGTTTCAAGGAAATCAAAGATGGACCTGGAACCCCAGGAGTCTCTCACTGCTCGGAGACAGGCGGAGTGTCTAACTACAAAAACACACACACAATCATTTGTGCCTGTGTTCCTAAGACGTAACCAAGTGCGAGGGGTGTGTTTTATCAACCGCCCTCCTGCAACCTCCATTGACTCAAAGTGAGGCATCTGATCAAGGCCTGTATTTTAAAAATGAGCTTAAAGATGTTTTTATGCCAGGCAGAAGACCAGCTGTCTAAAAGACTTTTGGCAGATGTTTATCTTCCTGGACAAGGGCCCCTCTGATTTATAGCAGGAGACAAAATTCTCAAAGTTGTAAAAAGGGAATTACAGGCTGAGAGCAAAGGTTACTAGGTTGCAGACCCTACAGAATACAATCACGCTGCAAAAACACAATTAAGAGTTGGTAAATAGTAAAATAAAACCATGTGCCTCCCATTAAACTTGAGCCATATTTTCCTAAGGTTAAAGGGCAAGAGCTAATAGAAACAGCAGCTGGCCAGGAAAGGGGGGTGTAAACTGAAGAAGTTTTACTTAGAAAAGGCCTTTGCTTCTAAAATCTATATATGTTATGTATGAAATATATTGGCTTAAATGTAATTATGCAAAGGATTTAGAAAGTAAGAAATGTTAGATTCTTATGTTAGATTCTTATTTCATAGAATCATATAAAGTTGGAAGAGACCACAGGGGCCATCGAGTCCAGCCCCCTGCCAAGCAGGAAACACCATCAGAGCACTCCTGACATATGGTTGTCAGGCCTCTGCTTAAAGACCTCCAAAGAAGGAGATCTGTCATTGATGATGTGTGAGAATGTGAACCCAAGATCTCTGACATCTGTTTAAGATAAAAATTTAAAACCATTAACCATCTGTTTTGGAGGGCAATAGGGCAAGGAGGGCAAGAGGTGAGCTGGTAATTAAGGTTCCTTGTTGAGGCAAATGTAAGATATATGACTACTTATTTGCCATTTATGGATAAAAGGAAATATAGCTCTTTGTTTCCCATAAAAGGCAATAGGAAATGGGTGTATCTTTTATGATTGGTTCTAGCAAACAGCCAATAGGAATTTCAACCAGGACTGATTGGACAGAGGCAGCCAAAGGAGGAGCAAGGGGGCTGAGCTGAGGAAATATAAGTGCTGACCATCAGGGCTGGAGGGGGCAGAGCTTTGGTAACCATATACCACTGTGTCTCTCATTTACGGTGGTGCCTCGCAAGACGAACTTAATTCGTTCCGCAAGTTTTTTCTTCTTGCGAGTTTTTTGTCTTGCGAAGCACGGTTTCCCATAGGAATGCATTGAAAATCAATCAATGCGTTCCTATGGAAACCGCCTTCAGACCAGGTCCGGGGACAGTCTGTCCCCCGACCTCTTCTGAAGGCTGGGGGGGGGGGGGGACAAGGGCTTTTCTTCCCACCGCCAGCCTTCAGAAGCCTGTTCTGAAGGCTGGCGGTGGGAAGAAAAGCCCTTCTCCCCACCTCCCGCCCCGCAAGCTCCAGGGACAGGAGGGCTTTGCTGCCGACCGCCAGCATTTTAAAAGCCCCCGGGACAGCGATCTTAAAATGCTGGCGGGCGGCAGCGAAACATTCGCTGCCGACCCCCAGCATTTTAAAAGCCCCCGGGACAGCGGAGGTCTTCTGAAGGCAGGCGGTGGGCGAAAGTCTTTCCTCCCCCCCGCCTGTCTTCAAAAGCCGTCCGGGATAGCGGAGAAACGCGCTGCGCTTCTCCGCTATCCCGGGAAGGCAGGCGGGGGGGAGCAAAGACTTTTGCCCCCCGCCGGCCTTCAGAAGAGGTCCAGGACCTCTTCTGAAGGCTGGAGGGGGGCGAAAGGCTTTGCTCCCCACCGCCAGCATTTAAAAGAGGTCCCCGGAGATTTCCCTATGGGCTTTCTTCTTGCGAAGCAAGCCCATAGGGAAATTCGTCTTACGGAACGACTCAAAAACGGAAAACTCTTTCGTCTTGCGAGTTTTTCGTTTTGCGAGGCGTTCGTCTTGCGAGGCACCACTGTATTTGTCTGACAAATAAATTATTATTTTAATTTCTCTATTGCTGCGTTGAATATTTCATTCCAGTTAAGCGTTAACCACAAGCAGGGTGCTACAAAAGAAGCAACAAGGGAATCAGTTCCGGTGTCCCATGAGGTCTGTGGGGCCCTTAACGAAAGAGGAGCCATTTCTGTGCCCTGAGCCCCCTGCGAATCCTGCGGAGCTGAGCTCCTCCCCCCCCCCCGTCTTCCCCAGGGGCACTTGGCAGAAAGCCAAACCACTGCAATCAATCAGTCGGAAAATATGCTATTTTTCTTTCTCGTTTGTTGCTTCGCTTAAAACACTGGTATAAAGTACATAAAAATAATTACACAAATGTAGTGGGGAAATCTAAAAGATTCTATCCTACTTTTTCTGCATTATTAAATCTCTCTGTGTAGCGATTTGTCTTCCCCAAAATTAAGATGAAACAGGCATGAAGATGACACAGGCCCACTTTGCATACAGTCTTGAATAGCTGCTTTATGAACAACAATTGCAGTTTAACGTGAACAAGCGGCATTTGTTGGTACTTCCCTTTCTGGAGAAATGAGCTTGGCTCCCTCCTTGGGGTCTTTTGGCCGGCAGGTCCAAGACTTCCTTGTCCCAAGAGGCTTTGGGGAAGTGACAGCTTTGCATGAAAGCGCTGGTGGCATGCTGCCTCTATGGGAATGTTCTGTATGCTTCCAAGATACCAGATATATCTATGAATTACATTAATATGTAATGGTTTCTTAAATTATTACACTTTTTCCATGGGGTTAGCTGTTTCAGTCTTAAGTGTAAGCTGCCTTGAGTCCTTCTCTTAGGGAGAAAAGCAGGATATCAACATGTAATATGTTTAGGATGATTGTTTGAGTTAAAAATTAAGGCCCGTGGCCTGCAATCCAAAGGGCCCCTGGGGCAAATCGGATCAACTCCTCCTATACTGGAGACAAGAGATGTCAAAAACCACCTCCCAACTTCTGGCTCCTCCAATGCCTCGATCCTCTCTTCATCGGAGATCCAACATCAGCAGGGCCAACCGAAATGGAGAGCATTTGAAGGTCCACCCCCCCCGACACCCCCCCAAACTGGAGATATCCACTCACGCTACAGAGTAATACAACCACTTTCCTATCTCCCCCCCCCCCCCCCAATCTTTGGCCAGGGCATCGGAGGAGCCAGAATTTGGGAGGTCGCTTCTGACACCAAATCTCTTGTCTCCAGCAGAGGAGGAGTTGATCTGATTTGTCCTAGGGGCCTTAGGATTGCATGCTAATTTTTACTCAGACAATCGTTTTAAACATTTTACGGGTTAAGAGTTTCAGCCTACTGAATTTTAAGGTGTATCTTTTTTCTAGTTGAGAAAGTATCAACAAATATACTACAAATAATAATAATTCTGGTGCACCTTGTTGTATAAAAACAGGGACTTTTCCAGATTGTCTCTTAAAGGAATCGATGGTCGGTCTGGGGCAGAAGTTATTTAGCTTGCTCCTCTTCAGCTCTATAACATAAAAGGAATATTCCCAGGAAGCTGCCTTGGACACAGTCAGTCCTGTGACCCATCAACCTCAGCAGCACCTGCACTGACTGGCAGCAGCTCTCCAGGGTTTTGGACAGGGGGGGCAGACATTCCCAGCCCCCCCCCCCCGCCCCCAGAGATGCCGCCCAGGATGGAAGACCTGCATGCAAAGCACATGGTCCAATCCTGCGCTATGGAGACCCCTGGCCTGCCTGGGAGGATGTGGGGCTGGCCTCCCTTTGGGAGTGGGGCTGCAGGAAGAAGGTGGTGAAAGGAAGATGCAGCCCAGGGGCAGGCGGAACTGCAGGGGCCTCCGAGTTCTGAAGGTGGAGCATCACCTCTCGGGAGGGGCCAGGTAGGAGGGGTTGCCACGGTGACAAGGACCGGCCCTCCTTTGTGACCTCTCTTGCTTCTCCCTTAAAAGCCACCGACTTGCAGGCGGCCATTGTGGGTTAGGAGTGAGGCAAGTGGAGGAGAGAGGAGTTGGTGGCGGTTGGCGGAGATTAGGGAAGACGTTTGGTTTATTGTTCTTTTTCCAGTTTCTTATTTTGCTTCCCATTTCATTTCATACTTTTAGTTGATTTATTATTTTAGTTTTGTATTTTAACACTTTTATCTTATTGTTCTTTATTTTAATATTTTTTTATTTTATTTTGTGCACATTTTGTATATATTTATTTTGTACATAGAGGGGTAGTTAGGGTTAGGCTTAGGGCTGGGGTTGGGGTCAGAGTTAGGCTTGGATGGGCATTTTAGACAGCTAGTTTAGAGAGGAAGGTGGGATTTCCTCCTGGACGAAATGGGCAGGCTGTAAGGGTTGGGATACTGCCAGGGAGACGAAGGAATCAGGCAGGCCTCCACGTCGTCTCTGGACGATCTCCCGGTCTCCCGTAGGACAGCATCAGTCAATTAGCGACACGAGCCTCAGACACATTCCAAGACTCGTGCACACCCTTTTCAGCAGTCTCCACAACGGAAGATTCAGACAGGAGAGCAAATTTACAGCTTTATTCAACGTAGATCAGAACAAAGGAAAAACATGACTGCTTGCATCCGTGTCCAGGAAAAGAGCCGGAACAAAAACTATATACAAAACGGAAGTTCCCAGTGAGCAGGAAGTAAACAGGCATGTGACACACAATAATCATGCCTGACCATTTAAGGTGGAAGGGAACTATATCCTAAGAGTAAGTAGGATTCTTTCCCTTGGTCTTGGTCTCCTGGGGGGGGGGTGAGTCCTGGGGTCCCCTGCACAGCCTTGGCTCTCTGGAAATTGACCCGGCCCGTCTTCTCCAGAGAGCTCAGCTCCTCCACACTCTTTCCCTGCCTTCCCCATTTCTTCCCTGCTTTTATTAGGACATCCCTAGCCCACTTTCCTCCCAGGAGCTCAAAGTGGCCTCCATGGTTCTCCCTGCCACCAATTTTTATCTTCCCAGCAGCCCTGCAAAGTAGGCCAGGCTGGCCCAAGGTCCACCAGGGAGCTTCATGGCTGAGTGGGGATTCGAACCCTGCTCTCCCCGGTCCTCCTAGTCCAGCCCTCCAACCACTACACCTCTGTCTGGCTCCATCTTGCATCTCTCAAGCTGCACAATGTCATCAGCCTTCTCCCCCTTGATGGGGGTCTCTCTGGTTCCAAGGAAGACTCCACCACCTTCCTATCTCGGCCCCCCGCACAGATACAAACACCCCCCCATTGGGGCTCATGAGTCGCTCTCCCCCCCCCCCCCCCGCTCCTCTCTTCTAGGTTCAAGTGGTTCGGGGTCCTGTTCAGCTGCCAGAGGAGGAACAGGGTGGCCCCGCTGCAAGTCCCAGAGGAGCCCGTGGTGATAGGTGAGCAAGTGTGAACACCGAAGGGCTAGGGGGCACCTCAGGGTGCAGTTCTCTGGCTGCCCCCCCGGAAAGAGCTGGCTTTCCTCCTCTGCTCTCTTCCAGGACATCTTGGGGGACTTGGAGCGCTTCAGGGATCAATCCCTGAGCCTGGCCCTGGCCCTCCTCCAGCTGAGGTGAGGGGTTTGTTGGGGATGGATGGGGTTGTGGGGGTGGGGGACAGAACTCCAGGGGGAGCTCTGGGTGAGGAAGAGCAGGCAGGAGGGAGAAGGGGGCAAGGGAGACTCAGAGGAGGCAGCATCTAACCCTCTCCCCCCTTCATCTCTGCAGCATCATGAGGCCAAAGTTCAGCTCCGATATGTGCTGTGCTATTCTGCACAGGACGTTTGAGGCAGTGCTGAAAGGGGCTGAAAAGGTGGAGGACAGAGAAGTATGTCCTCTGTCTTGACTTCCCTTTGCTCAGCTCTTTCTCTCACTTCCATACATCACTACTGGGAAAACCATAGCTTAATTATACGGACCTTTGTTGGCAAGGTGATGTCTCTACTTCTCAAGATGCTGTCTAGGCCTGTCATTGCCCTTCTCCCAAGAAGCAGGCGTCTTTTAATTTCGTGGCTGCTGTCACCATCTGCAGTGATCATGGAGCCCAAGAAAGTAAAATCTCTCACTGCCTCCATTTCTTCCCCTTCTATTTGCCAGGAGGTGATGGGACCAGTAGCCATGATCTTCGTTTTTTTGATGTTGAGCTTCAGACCATATTTTGCACTCTCCTCTTTCACCCTCAATAAAAGGTTCTTTAATTCCTCCTCACTTTCTGCCATCAAGGTTGTGTCATCTGCATATCTGAGGTTGTTGATATTTCTTCCGGCAATCTTAATTCCGGCTAGGGATTCATCCAGCCCAGCCTTTCGCATGATGAATTCTGCATATAAGTTAAATAAGCAGGGAGACAAAATGCAGCCTTGTCGTACTCCTTTCCCAATTTTGAACCAGTCAGTTGTTCCATATCCAGTTCTAACTGTAGCTTCTTGTCCCACATAGAGATTTCTCAGGAGACAGATGAGGTGATCAGGCACTCCCATTTCTTTAAGAACTTGCCATAGTTTGCCATGGTCGACACAGTCAAAGGCTTTTGCATAGTCAATGAAGCAGAAGTAAATGTCTTTCTGGAACTCTCTAGCTTTCTCCATAATCCAGCGCATGTTTGCAATTTGGTCTCTGGTTCCTCTGCCTCTTCTAAATCCAGCTTGCACTTCTGGGAGTTCTCGGTCCACATACTGCTTGAGCCTTCCTTGTAGAATTTTAAGCATAACCTTGCTAGCGTGAGAAATTAGTGCAATTGTGCGATAGTTGGAGCATTCTTTGGCACTGCCCTTCTTTGGGATTGGGATGTAGACTGATCTTCTCCAATCTTCTGGCCACTGCTGAGTTTTCCAAACTTGCTGGCATATTGAGTGTAGCACCTTAACAGCATCATCTTTTAAAATTTTAAATAGTTCAGCTGGAATACCATCACTTCCACTGGCCTTGTTATTTGCAGTGCTTTCTAAGGCCCATTTGACTTCACTCTCCAGGATGTCTGGCTCAAGGTCAGCAACCACACTACCTGGGGTATATGAGACATCCGTTTCTTTCTGGTATAATTCCTCTGTGTATTCTTGCCACCTCTTCTTGATGTCTTCTGCTTCTGTTAGGTCCTTTCCACTTTTGTCCTTTATTATGGAAATCTTTGTACGAAATGTTCCTTTCATATCTCCAATTTTCTTGAACAGATCTCTGGTTCTTCCCATTCTATTGCTTTCCTCTATTTCTTTGCATTGCTTGTTTAAGAAGGTCTTCTTGTCTCTCCTTGCTATTCTTTGGAAATCTGCATTCAATTTCCTGTATGTTTCACGATCTCCCTTGCATTTTGCTTGCCTTCTCTCCCCCGCTATTTGTACGGCCTCATTGGACAGCCGCTTTGCTTTCTTGCATTTCCTTTTCATTGGGATGGTTTTCGTTGCTGCCTCCTGTATAATGTTACGAGCCTCCATCCATAGTTCTTCAGGCACTCTGTCCACCAAATCTAAATCCTTAAACCTGTTCCTCACTTCCACTGTGTATTCATAAGGGATTTGACTTAGATTGTATCTTACCGGCCCAGTGGTTTTTCCTACTTTCTTCAGTTTAAGCTTGAATTTTGCTATAAGAAGCTGATGATCTGAGCCACAGTCAGCTCCAGGTCTTGTTTTTGCTGACTGTATAGAGCTTCTCCATCTTTGGCTGCAGAGAATATAATCAATCTGATTTCGATGCTGCCCATCTGGTGATGTCCATGTGTAGAGTCGTCTCTTGTGTTGTTGGAAAAGCGTGTTTGTGATGACCAACTTGTTCTCTTGACAGAACTCTATTAGCCTTTGCCCTGCTTCGTTTTGATCTCCAAGGCCAAACTTGCCAGTTGTTCCTTTTATCTCTTGACTCCCTACTTTAGCATTCCAATCCCCTATAATGAGAAGAACATCCTTCTTTGGTGTCACTTCTATAAGGTGTTGTAAGTCTTCATAGAATTGGTCAATTTCAGTTTCTTCAGCACCAGTAGTTGGTGCATAAACTTGGATTACTGTGATGTTAAAAGGTCTGCCTTGGATTCGTATCGAGATCATTCTATCATTTTTGAGATTGCATCCCAGTACAGCTTTTGCCACTCTTTTGTTGACTATGAGGGCCACTCCATTTCTTTTACGGGTTTCTTGCCCACAGTAGTAGATATGATGGTCATCCGAACTGAATTCACCCATTCCCGTCCATTTTAGTTCACTGATGCCCAGGATGTCAATATTTATTCTTGCCATCTCATTTTTGACCACCTCCAACTTACCCATGTTCATGGTTCTTACATTCCAGGTTCCTATGCAATATTTTTCTTTACAGCATTGGACTTTCCTTTCGCTTCCAGGCATATCCGCAACTGAGCGTCCTTTCGGCTTTGGCCCAGCCGCTTCATCAGCTCTGGATCTACTTGTACTTGCCCTCCGCTCTTCCCCAGTAGCATGTTGGACGCCTTCCGACCTGAGGGGCTCATCTTCCAGCGTCATAACTTTTATATGCCTGTTGTCTTTGTCCATGGAGTTTTCTTGGCAGGGATACTGGAGTGGCTTGCCGGTTCCTCCTCCAGGTGGCTCACGTTTGGTCAAAACTCTCCACTATGACCTGTTCATCTTGGGTGCCCTGCTCGGCATAGTTCATAGCTTCTCTGAGTTCTTCAAGCCCCTTCGCCACGGCAAGGCAGTGATCCATGAAGGGGAGGAAAAAGGTTTAAGAATAATTAATGAGGTATAGTTACAGATAGGTAGCCGTGTTGGTCTGCCATAGTCAAAACAAAAAAAATTCCTTCCAGTAGCACCTTAAAGACCAACTAAGTTAGTTCTCCCCTTCATGGTCCATGGGGTCACGAAGAGTCGGACACGACTAAACGACTAAACAACAACAAAAACCTTTTTCCTAAAGTCGACCAAAATTTCCCTTCCACGGTTTTCCCAATTTCCATACAACTAACAAAAATATAAAAGCAAAGCAAATTATATTTGTATACCCTTTGGATTCCCAAACTCCACCCACCCTTTTCCCGGTTCCAGTCCCCAACCAATATCCATCAGTCTTTATATGTTATTTAGCCTGGAGATCTCACGTCCGAGGCACTTAAATCTCTCTCAGTTCCTCTCTGCCGGTCTTTTTGATAGTCTTTGATATTAAACCCCAAATCTTGGAGAAGCTCCGGCCCAACAGGAACCATATTGCTTCCAGCCAGACCTCCATATTTAAAAACAAAGCCTGTGGGGTACTCCAACTCTTGTTTCATACTCCTTTCAAATCCAAATGTCCCCAAAGCTCCAACTTTCACCTTCAGCAAATTTGTAATCCTCAGGTCTTCAGATCTCCACAAAAGGAGATCTCTCCATTTTTCAGTCTCCAATTCAGGCCAGGCTTTCCACATCAAATTTTTATTTTCCTTTTTTGTCATCATGTCAGGCCTCAAATTGCAGCTCTCCTTTGGCATCTGCAGAATTCCAGCTCCTCCTTCATTTTCTTCTAAAGCAACATATTGCTCCATCTTGTCAAAACTTTCAGTTTCATCTGTTTGTTCAGTTGGATGGGCTTCCTGTTTCAAGTCCTTATCAGATTCAACACTGTTATTTACTGTCAAGCGTAGTACTGAAACCTCTGTAGCCAAAACATTGAATTGACCTTGTAACTTTCCCAAGAGAACAAATGCTCTGTCCAATTCTGCTTGAACTTTCCATCCTCCAGCCATTCCTGTAATGTCACTAAAACCCCTCTAGGGGATTTTAGTTCCTTAATATTCCTTTCAGCTCAAAACCGAAAGTCCAGTTATTTTGTATCAGCCCTTCCTTATTTTCAGCAAGTTGTAACAAATAAACCAGCAGAAGCAACAGAAACAAAGTTCTCTTTTTCCGGCTGACAGCTAACTGTCTGACAGCTAACTTGACAGCTGTCAAACTCTTCAATATTACATCAGCAGGCTTTTTCGCGGGACGCTCCCGGGTCGGGGGTGTGTGAAATTTCAGCTCCCAAAATTTATCTTTTATCCTCCAGTAAATCTTCTTATAATGTCAGAACCGTGAAGTTAAAATCTTATACTAAAAAACAAAGAAAAAATTCTCTCAACCTTAGCTAACAGGTCCTTTGCTTTAGATTGTTTACAAAGAGGGGGGGTGGACTTCCTTTTTAACCCTTCCCCGCTCGTTCCTGATCCAAAAAAGAAATTTTTTAAAGTTCCAATCTCCGTATTACTCACGGGTTGATATTTTAAAGTCCGATTGATCCAAGGAAAAAGTCAGCACTCTCCGTCAATGGCTTGCGGCTTTACTCCGTAGAAGAGGGAGTACTCTCAGCACCGCGCCGCACCCCGTCCCCGTTCCGAAGCCTTTAAAAAGGCTCCTTCACGGATTGGGTGCCCATGCTCATGGTCCTATACCTGCCCCACAAAGAAATCTGAATTGGATACAATCTGATCTCTTGAAATTCTTTCTTGCTCTGTGCCAGACTCCAAAGCTGGGCTTGGGGCTTTATGGGAAACCTAATGCAGAAGCAAGATCTGTAAGGGGGGGGGGTGCTAAGAGCCCCTCCATCCTATGCTCAGGTTGTATATATGTGCAAATAAAACCAGGTATCCTGAAGACTCTACAGTCTCTGCTAACCTTCCTTCCCAGAAAACTAAACCCCGGGTAAGGTGAAGCACCCCTGGAGTTTCTTGTTGCACAGAGATTGGGGTGCTGGGTAAGAAAAGGACACACCCTAGAGGTCAGAGCAATGGCGGATCGTGGCATCTCAAATGGTGGTGCTGCCCTGGACGATGCCAAATTCTGGCACCACCTCCCCCTTGCCTCACGCTTTCCTCCCCCCCCCCAGCTTTATTAATATCCTTGCAATACATTATATATATATATATATATATATATATATATATATATATATATTACATCTTGTAAAACAAAGTTTCAATCACATATATACAGACACACAAAGAGGAACATATACCTGTCTTTTCTTACATATTTATGAACCTTTCAACTGTATTATTTTTTTATGTGATATCCTATGTCCAGCTATGTGCACTGCTACACGTGCAAATAGCCTTAAGAAGAGGAGGAGGAGAGGGAGGAGGAGGAGGAGGAGGAGGAGGAGGAGGAGGAGGAGGAGGAGAAGAAGAAGAAGAAGAAGAAGAAGAAGAAGAAGAAGAAGAAGAAGAAGAGTTTGGATTTGATATCCCGCCTTTCACTCCCCTTCAGGAGTCTCAAAGCGGCTCACATTCTCCTTTCCCTTCCTCCCCCACAACAAACACCCTGTGAGGTGAGTGGGGCTGAGGAGAGACTTCACAGAAGTGTGACTGGCCCAAGGTCACCCAGCAGCTGCATGTGGAGGAGCGGGGAAGCGAACACTGTTCACCAGATTACAAGTCCACCACTCTGAACCCCTACACCACACTGGCTCTCAAGATGCCTGACATGCAAATCTCTTAAGATTTACACGAAGGAATCCATTTAAAACAAACCAGGTTATTATTTGTTATTATTTAGAAAAAATTATAGCCCTAAAGGGGGAAATGGTTAAAATAATTTTTAGGATATATTATATAAATGTTCCTCAATGTACCAAGCAAATACATATATAAATATATAAACCACATGTCCAAAACCCACAGGAAAAGCCCTAAAGCCATTTTGACTCTTTCACTCACCTCAAATATTTCTCTACAAGGTCGAAGGAAATGCAAAAACCTCCCCGTTGTCTTTGTCCTCACAAATGCTGCCTTAAGGGCACATTTAAGGTGTGAATAGAGTGGGCCTGTGACTTGGCTCAGGAATTAAGTATTATCATTATAAAAGAATGGCCAGGCTCCCCAGGTAATCCAGTCAAGTGACCATTTACAGGTAACCTGGCAGACAAGGTAAAAACAACGCACTCAGATTTCTGTTGTAGACCGCTTTTTCTGTGACGTAGGTATAATGCATCTGGGGGGTAGTCTTGGGCTACACCCCTTCTCTGATGTATGTATGATGTATCTGGGGGTGGTCTTGGACTCCAGGGCGGGCAATTAAAAATGTCTATAGAAGGGCTTTCATGCATGGCTCGTGGTCCTCCTCCTCTCTCCTGTGTGTGGGTGGAGAACCCTGTTGCAACAGTTAATAAAGAACAGGCTTAATAGCTGCTTTGCTTCTCAATATTCTCTGGTTGGTCTCTGCTATTTTCTCCTACCGATAGAAAACCTTCAAAAGGACTGTATATGGGCCCTTGGGTATCCCATAAGGAAAAAGGAGCAGGTTTTTTTCCTTATATCACCTGCAAACATGTGTGGTGTGTTAGCAATTCACTTCTCCCGTTGCTGGATACGTGGCTAGTATGTCACATGCCCCTGTTTACTTTCCTAGGCTTGGGAAGTGTAAGAACAGAAGTCCGTCTTATCTCTTCTACTCTGCTGTGCTTTTGCACTGTTCTTTGTCTCCCTGTCTGTTGCTGAAGAAGAGAGAGGGCGCCATTACGATCCGTTTGGTGTCGTCTGCAGATGTGAGGAGCATCCCCTCAGTTCCTTCAACCATGTCATTTATAAAGACGTTGAATAACAACGGGCCCAGGACAGAACCCTGCAGCCCCCCTCTGGTCACTTTTCCCCAGGATGAGGAGGAACCATGAGGAACCAAACTCTTTGGGTTCGGTCAGTCAAATCCACCTAACAGTTACCTCATTCAGCCTCATTTTACCAGCTTCCTCACATAAATATCACAGAGGACTCTGTCCAAAGCCTTACTGAAATCGAGATGCACTATTTCCACAGCAGGCCCCTGATCAACAAAGTTTATAACTCCATCCAAGAAAATAAAAGAATAAAAATGGAGAGATTTATCTGGCTTGGCTTGTTTTTGAGAAAGCCATGCTTTTATCCTGTATGTTTATATTGTAAAATATATATTGTATAAGGAAGGAGATTTATGTTTTTTTTTTAAATTGGGAAACCACCCGACCCAGTGGTGCCGACTCGAATAAAATATTGGTGGGGGGCCAGGTAAGTCCCGCCTTGCACTATCAATCACAGGATGCATGCACACCATTTGAATGGCAATGTCTATAATGACAGCGACTTTTTAAAAAAGTAATATTTTGAGCCCGTAGTTCAATTTCTCAGCAGCTCCCCTTGCCCCGGAGAACACTTCTAGCATTCCATCTCCTCTACCTGTGGCATTGTTCAGCAGTGGGGAAAGTGACCTCTTCACACCGATGTCCATTTGGTATGGCCCTTTCTAGGTTTTTCCTGCCCCTTGTGTTTGTCTTTCATTTGTTCTCCTGTGTGTGTTGCCAGTAGAAGCCACAATTCTGTGGGTACTCTAGGTGACACAGAAAGCACCTAGAAGCTGACTAGAGGTTGAAGTGCCGATCAAACTTCAGTTTTGCGCTCTATAAATTCCAATTAGCCAACAGAGGGTGTCACAGGGCCAGCCTACTTTCCCTTTAAAACAAACTTGGGTCTCCAGCTGTTTTTGGACTACAACTCCCATCATCCCTAGCTAGCAGGACCAATGGGGAGGGATGATGGGAACTGTAGTCCGGGTGCTGTTGGGGACCCAACTTTGGGAAAGCCTCCTTTAAAGCAACTTTTGTGTTTGGCCCGCAAAGATGGGACTTGTCCACGTTTGTATCTTCTTGTATTTTGTTTTTCTAATGACCTTGTGCATTTATTTTTAAATTTTTTAAGAGGGCAAATTGAAAGAGAAATTGTATGACAAGTTGTGGAAGAATAAAAGGTTGCATTTTTTTAATAAAAACAAAACCTGGGGGGGTGGCCTCCTCAATTTTTTTTTTCAATTTTTTAAAATTGCTTTTCCAAATTTCTAAGAAGAAATGACATTACACAACACAACACAACACACAACAAAAGAAAACACATTAGAATACAAAAGAAAAACATAGAAACAATTATTCCTTTCAAAACCCAATTTACCTTACATTGTTAACTGACTTCCTCGAGTCCCCCCTAACTGAATTTCATTGTATCACATTGTAACAGTCCTCCAAAATCATATTTCTAATAAAATTATCTCCTATTTACTATCCTCGTCTCTTTTATTAGTATTCTAATCCTTCATATTTTACAACACGTTCATATTTTAGTCCTAAGCCTATTTGTTACTTTCAAGTGACTTCTCATTATCATATATAACAATATTTTGCTAAATATTCTTTAAATTTCTTCCAATCTTCTTGTGTCTCCTCTTTCTGGTCCCAGACTCTTCCAGGCAAAAACGCAATTGCCTTAAGCGCTTCCTGTTGGTTCCTCTCCACATCAGGGACTCTCAGGGACTTTCCAATTCCGACAATCTTGTCTTGTGACCTGTAACTTCTGTCTTGACTTCTTTAATTTCTTTTTTCAAATCTACAAATTCTTGTTTAAGCTCCTGTACGCTCTGTTGGGTTCCTCTTACATCTATTTTTATTTCAGTCAACATTTGCATCACCGACTCTTCAAAAGTTAGTGCTTAAGAGCCTCTTCTGTCTTTAGGCTTGCTTTTCTCAGGCTTATCTACACCATTAGCCGTAACTATTCCACAGTTTCAAGGTCCGCTCACCTAGACTCAGTCCACAGGTTTTTAGTACACAGATGGCAACAGGCAGCTCAGCAGCGCCCCCCTTTCAAAGTCTTATTCTTTTTAATAATAATAATAATAATAATAATAATAATTTATATCCCGACCTCCCCAGCCGAAGCTGGGCTCAGGGCGGCTAACAACAATCAAATAATCAAACAATCAAATAATCCAACATTCTAAAAACATTTCATTATAAAAATTAATTAAAATCAAATTAATGGCAAATGTTACAAAATTCTGTGCAGGTTGCCAGAGGAGGGAGTCAGGCTGCGCCCTGACCAAAGGCCTGGTGGAACAACTCTGTCTTGCAGGCCCTGCGGAAAGATGTCAGGTCCCGCAGGGCCCTAGTCTCTTATGACAGAGCGTTCCACCAGATTGGAGCCGCAGCCGAGAAGGCCCTGGCTCTAGTTGAGGCCAGACTAACCTCTCTGACGCCTGGGACCTTCAGGATGTTTTTATTTGCAGACCGTAGGTTCCTCTGTGGGGCATACCAGGAGAGGCAGTCCCATAGGTACGAGGGTCCTAGGCCGTATAGGGCTTTAAAGGTTAAAACCAGCACCTTAAACCTGATCCTGTACTCCACCGGGAGCCAGTGCAGCTGGTATAGCACCGGATGAATGTGATCTCGCAGCGAAGACCCCATAAGGAGTCTCGCCGCGACATTCTGCACCCGCTGGAGTTTCTGGGTCAGGCTCAAGGGCAGCGAATTACAATAATCCAGTCTGGAGGTGACCGTCGCGTGGATCACAGTGGCTGGGTCAGGGCGAGAGAGATAAGGGGCCAACTGCTTAGCTTGGCGGAGATGAAAAAATGCCGCCTTTGTTATAGCTGTAATCTGCGCCTCCATAGAGAGGGAGGTATCAAAGATTACACCCAAACTCTTAACGGATGGTGCTGGCACTAATTGCACCCCCGCAAGAGATGGGAGTTGCCCCCTCAATCTCATATCATCCCGTCCCAGCCAGTGGACCTCTGTCTTCGAAGGATTTAACTTCAACCGGCTCCCACGTAACCATCCAGCCACAGCTTCCAAACATCTGGTCAGTGTGTCTGGGGCCGAGTCAGGATGGTCATCCATCAACAGATAGAGTTGGGTGTCATCGGCATACTGATGGCAACCCAGCCCCAAACTCCGGACAAGCTGGGCGAGGGGGCGCATAAAGATGTTAAAAAGCATCGGGGAGAGTATCGCACCCTAAGGCACTCCACACACTAAGGAGTGGCGCGATGACAATTCCCCTCCCAAGCGCCACCCTCCGTTCCCGACCAGAGAGAAACGAGCGCAGCCATTGAAGGACTGTGCCCTGAATCCCCACGTTGGCAAGGCGGTGGTCCAGGAGTTCGTGATCGACCATGCCGAAGGCTGTTGACAGGTCTAGAAGAATCAGCAGCCCCGACCCGCCTCGATCCAGCTGCCTGCGGAGATCATCTGTTAGGGCAACCAGAGCCGTCTCGGTCCCATGACCAGCGCAGAAGCCGGACTGGAATGGATCCAGAGCTGAAGTTTCATCCAGAAACCTACCAAGCTGTTCAGCAACCACTCTCTCAATCACCTTACCCAAGAATGGAAGATTCGAAACCGGGCGGTAATTGGATAGATCTAAGGGATCTAATGATGTTTTCTTTAAGAGCGGGCGCACCACTGCCTCCTTCAGTTCCCCTGGGAATATCCCGGTGCCAAGGGACAAATTGATGATATCCCCCAGGGGGGTCCGCACCACATCTGGACACGCTCTAATCAGCCAAGACGGGCACGGGTCAAGAGAACAGGTGGTGGGCTTTCCAGCTCGGAGGAGTCTGTCCACAGCGGCTGGGGATATCTGGTCAAAGTGGTCCAATACCTGGACCAGAGGACAGTCGAGTGGCCTCCAGTTCCTTTATTGTATCCAAATTGGCAGGGAGGTCATAGCGGAGCAACAGGACCTTCTCCGCAAAAAAGCACGCAAATGCCTCACAGCTGTGTGTCAGATTGTTATTTAAATTTGGCTGTCCTTCGAGGGACGTTAAAGACCTAATTATACTAAAAAAAATGCACCGGGCGAGAACTAGCGGATGCAATGGAGGCCGAGAAGTAAGACTTCTTAGTGGCCTTCACTGCCATCTCATAGGTTTTCATAAAAACCCTATAAGATGTTCTTGAGGCTCTGTCACGGGCACCCCGCCATACTCGCTCTAGCCGTCTGAGGTCCCGCTTCATTTTCCGGAGCTCCTCGGTAAACCAGGGAGCCCGGTTTCTGCGGGGTCGCAGAGGGCACTTAGGTGCGATCTCATCGATGGCTGCCAGGAGCTGGGTATTCCAGCCCTCAATAAGCTCAGTCAATGAGTCGCCAGGGGGAGCAAGGTCCCGCAAGGCTTGACGGAATCTATCAGGGTCCATCAGCCTCTGCGGGAGAGCCCAAATTGGCTGGCCACCTAAGCAGGGTGGGGGTGGAAAGTCAATCCTGGCTTTCAGAGCGTAGTGATCAGACCATGGCACCTTCATCGAAGGAGACATGATCACATCTATACCTACGCCAAAGATAAAATCCAGCGTGTGGCCTGCTTGATTTGTGGGGCATGAAACTAACTGGGAGAGCCCTAGTGTCGCCATGGAAGACACCAGGTCCAGAGCCTGTGAGGAGGGAGTGGCATCAGCATGGATGTTGAAGTCCCCCAATAACAATAAGTTAGGGAACTCCAAGGCCCAGCCGGCCACCGCCTCCAGCAGGCCTGACAGGGTGGCTGCTGGTGCGCTAGGTGGCCGGTACACCAGCCAGACAGCCAAGCTCACCTCAGAGCCCCACACTAGGCCAACACATTCAATGCCGGGGATCGATGGCGATGGTAGAGCCCTGAAAGAACAATCTTCCCAGATTAATAATGCCTCCCCCCCGGCCCACAGTCCGTGTCGGGTGGAGGATGGAGAAACCCGGGGGCACCATCTCTCGTAAGGTAACAGTTTCCCCTTCGCGCACCCAGGTCTCCGTCACACAAGCCAGGTCGACCCCCTGCAAGGTAAAGAAATCTCGCAGAGTGGCGTTTTTGTTTTTTGTTTTTTATGAATATTTATTAAGATTTTACAAAGTCATAAATACAAAAATGCATAAAAAAGAAAAGAGAAAAAAGAAAAAGAAAAGTACAAAATACAGAAAATGAAAAAATAGAAAAAATAAGTTAAAAACAAATCCATTTTTTATAACTTTAAACTCATTAGCTTGTTTCCTTGACCTCCTCACACCTCCCCTTTTCGGTTAGCGGTAACAGCTTTCGCTTTCACTTCAGCGGAAAGGGATTGACCTCCGTTATTAAATCCCTTCCAGTCAAATTTAATGTCCAAATGCAAACCCTTTTTACTCACAATTTTCCAATCTTAATTTAGTCCGAGAAATTGGTCGTTCACGATCGCCGGACTTTGGAGCTTCGCGCAATGAAGGAAGCGAGTTGATTCCACAGTACTGTCTCCAATCCTGCTCACTCTCGGAGCTCTTACTAGCGCTTACTGGGGAGCAGGGGAGTTGCTAAGAGTACCTTCTGGAACACCAGGTTCTCAGAATGCTCAATCTGAGGTATTTTTCGGGATTCTGCGACACTCTCACGATCATCCCAATCTTGAAAGTGCCAGGGCTCTTTCAGCCGAAAGAGCTTCCATCCGCCATAAATCGGGCGGCCAACTGCAAGTTCTCCTCAAATATTTTATTGGGGGGGGGCAAAGACCCCCAGGCCATTAATAGTTGGCACCTATTCCCTACACCCACAGGTCTGAGGAATGTTACAACATAAAAACACACAAAAAAGCACATGTTAAAAGGGCAGTAGATGTCAATCAGCTAAAGGCCTGATTATAAAGATGCGGATTTGCCAGGCTCCAAAAGCTGTATAATCTTTTTTCCGACCTTTGTATGGATTCTTTTGTGAGAGGTGAGACTGTATTTCTGATTGAAGGTCTTTCCACATTCCACACACTGATAGGGTTTCTCCCCTGTATGAATTCTTTGATGGGAAGTAAGAGAGGAGCTCTGACTGAAGCTCTTTCCACATTCTATGCACTGATAGGGTTTCTCCCCTGTATGAATTCTTTGATGGGAGGTGAGAGAGGAGCTATCAGTGAAGCTCTTTCCACATTCAAAGCACTGATATGGTTTCTCCCCTGTATGAATTCTGTGATGGGAAGTGAGAGAGGAGCTATGAGTGAAGCTCTTTCCACATTCCACACACTGATAGGGTTTCACCCCTGTATGAATTATTTGATGGGAAGTGAGAGAGGAGCTCTGACTGAAGCTCTTTCCACATTCTATGCACGGATAGGGTTTCTCCCCTGTATGAATTCTTTGATGGAAAGTGAGAGAGGAGCTATCACTGAAGCTCTTTCCACATTCCACACACTGATATGGTTTCTCCCCTGTATGAATTCTTTGATGGGAGGTGAGAGAGGAGCTATCAGTGAAGCTTTTTCCACATTCCACACACTGATAGGGTTTTTCCCCTGTATGAATTCTTTGATGGGAAGTGAGAGAGGAGCTCTGACTGAAGCATTTTCCACATTCCACACACTGATAGGGTTTTTCCCCTGTATGAATTGTCTGATGGAAAGTGAGACTGTGGCTGTGAGTGAAGCTCTTTCCGCATTCCACACACTGATAGGGTTTCTCCCCTGTATGAATTCTTTGATGGGAAATGAGATGGGAGCTGTGACGGAAGCTCTTTCCACATTCCATGCACTGATAGAGTTTCTTTCCAATGACATTTTGTTGATGGGAAGTGGAATGGGAGCTCTGACTGCAGCTTTCTCCACACTCCAAATTTTTGTGTGGCTTCTCCTCTCTGGGGATTTTGTCGTGGTCACCTTTGTTCTCAATTTCCATTTCATCACAATCTGCAATGGAGACAAAAAGGGATTAGAGCCTCAGGAGCAAATGGAAAAGAACTGAAGGGAGTTGGGTGTGTGTTCATTACATGTGTTGTTTGTCATTAATCAACATATTTATTATGAGATTCTGATGTGTCGTTGAATGTTACTTTGTTTGATATACAGTAGTGGTCAAAATTGCGGAAGCCTTTTGGAGAAAAGTGTATTTCAGAGGTTTGATGGCTCAAAACACCGCTTCTTTTGGAGTAATAATATAAAATTATATATCAATGGAAACATAATTTTATCAATAATGCAATTCAACAAAGTTTGTTTAATTATACCGTATTCTATCAAACATTATAGCCAAATAACCAGAAAAATGAAGCACAATTTGCTTAAATTGTAAAACATAATAAAATTATAGAAATAGCACAAAACATTGACTGGTCACCCAAAAACCGATGTAAGATTGTACTATTAAGTGAACATGGCTACAGTTATGAAGAAATTAGAAGAGAGATTGGGGAAAACATAACCAAAGCTGCCATTTCTATATTTTGGAAGAGGTATAAGGAGACTCAGTCACTACAAAATCAGACTTGTTAAGGCAGGGAAAGGTGCACAAAGGCAAGTGACGATGGACGAGTGGAGAGACTGTGCCTACATGACAGAAGAAAATCATCTGGGTGTATACAAGATGACATGGAGCCATGTAATGTGAAGTTGAGTGCAAGGACTGGTCTAAATGTTAGAGTTCTAAGGAAAAAGCCATTGTTATCTCTCAAACAAAGGTTGAAAAGATTAAACCCATGTTAACTGTACAGTGGAACAATGGGACAGTGTTATTTGGAGGGATGAGACCCAAATCTCCTTGCTGGGTAGTGATGGCATGAAATACGCGAGGAAAAGAATCAGAGAAGATTTACATCCTACTTGCATTACACCGACCATGAAGCACCCAGACAGTGTGATGATCTGGGGTTGTCTGGCAGCAAAAGGTGTGGGTAGAACTTGTGTCATTAATGGGAATGTAAATGCCCCAAAATACATAAAACGAAATACTTGAGCCCAAACTGAAGTGTTCCGCAGGTGATCTTTTCCCAGATACCGGAGCATTTATATATTTTCAACAGGATTCAGCTCTATGTCGGATTCAGCTCTGTGTCCAAAAGGTGCATTCAAGATAATGATATTTCACTGCCGGAATGTCCTGGGAATAGCTCAAACTTTAACACAATCGGAAATCTATGGGGCCGACTAAAGAAACTTGTTAATCAAAGGCAACCCAGCAATAAAGCCCAATTAACAGAGGCCAGAATTCAGTCTTGGTTTCACATTATTAGAGCTGCAGAACTAAAAACCTCATGGGAAGGCGTTGTAAGGCCGTAATTAAAACTAAAGGTTACCAATGGTTACCAAAGGTTTCACGTTTTCACTTTATGACTGCTGTTCCAATAAATACTCCTTCATAAAAGTCATTGCATTACTTTCTTCATTAAATTATCTTTCCGTGGCTATATAATTTTATCGTATTACTCCACACAAAAGTGGTGTTATGAGCCATCAAACCTCAGAAATACACTTTTCACAAAAGTTTTCCAAAATTTTGGCCACTAGTAGAAGTTGTTCATTTTAAAGTTAATGTTCTTTTTATATGGAATCAGATTAGTGTTATTTATGTTTCATGATTATATATGTGTTGGAAGCCGCCCAGAGTAGCTGGGGCAACACAGCCAGATGGGCAGGGTAGAAATAAAAATAATAATTATTACTATAGTGGTAGTGTCAGGGAACTGCCATCGGAGCTCCAAGTGGTGGAGGGGCTCCAGGATGCTAGGAGACCCTCGGATGCTGAGGAGGGAACCAGCAGGGGGAGAGGGAGAGTTTCAGCGGAAACAGAATCGGAGGAACAGCTCCGAGACGCTTCCAGTGAGAACAACGGGGAGAGCTCAGGACCTCCCCTTGGGACGCCTACTTTGCGCAGCAAGCTGTCACGTAGAGAATCTAGGCGTAGAGTATCTGTCAAAGAACTCTTATGTTGGAAGAAATTCCGGAAACGCCCACTGATGGATTCTGCCAGCGATTAAGGCAGCCATGCACCGATGGCTGCACGGAGAGGGACAGTTTTGAAACTGATTACAAGACTCTGAGACTGTAAGCACTCACACACAAGTAGCCCCATATCTCATCACAGCAATCCGTCAGTCCCTGACGCTACTTGTGCGAAGGAAGGCATCATGAGCAACCCAACTGGAGCCGGAGGAGCGGGAGGAGCTGGAGGAGGACCAACTCTGGAGGAGAGAAACAGAGATTTGGAACGCCAGCTGGCTCTGCTAACGGCGCGGCTCGATGAAAGGAGAGCTCAGGATGCACAGGGGAAACCCACCCCCATTGCAAGGAAGGTACCGGGGTTGGTGCAGAAATTTGGGGGTGACCCAGGGAACTACCAAGCCTTTAAGACAGAGATGCAGTATGCCCTGAACCTGCAGTATGATGACTTTGCCGATGAGGAGGCGAGAGTGGCTTTTTTGATTGGTCACCTCGAGGGGGGGCTAGAGACTGGGTTCGACCCCTGATGGCATCAAATAATGACGCCTTGAAAGACTTGAGGAAATTCTTTATTGCGATGGACTTGATGTTTTCCAGCCAGATTGAACAGGGCGTGGTACGCAGGCAGTTGATGGCGTGCAAACAGGGAAATCAATCAGTCCGAGAGTATTGGGCGCAATTTGCCATGCTCATACACAAACTGGGTTGGGACCTGGCTTCGGACCCGATTCAAATGTTGCTTGAAGGCCTATCCCCAGCGGTGAAAGATGAACTTTCCTGCGCGCCCCGTCCGGAGTCCATGGATCAGCTGACCAAAGCGGCGCTTACGATTGGTGCACGCCAAGAGGCGAGGGCTTTGGAGAAGCGGGAAGGGAGAGGAGAGCGTTGGAATGATTTCTGCATTCCTGAGATGCCAGAGCAATCTTCTCAGCCAGTGGAACCGATGGAAATTGGAGGCGTGCGCGCGAGGGGAACTTCAAATTTCAACGAAGGGCGGAAGAAGGAGGGAAAGGGCGCCAAAAAGTGCTTCCTCTGCCAACAGCCAGGACATTTTGCCAGGGTCTGCCCTCAAAGGAAGGCATGGCAAGGAATGGTGGGGGCTGTTGGGAGTGAGGAGGAGGGGGTTAAGGAGCAAGTAAAAGCCAACGCCTGGCTGCCGGCGACAGGGCACAGCAGCCAGGCCAAGGATCAGTGAACGTGCCCAAGCCTGAACCCCCCCGAGCAGCCATCGCCGTAGGGGTGGTGCTAGAGCTACCCAACGGACATCCACTCACTATAAAGGCTCTGTTAGACTCAGGCAGCTCTTGCAATTTCATGAGTAAGGAATTTGCATCAGAGCACCAGATACAGACGCTGCCCTTAAGTCGTCCTTTGCAGGTTACTACGATTGATGGGAGGGAACTGCTGGGGGGAGAAGTAACCCAACAGATGGTGCCTATGACAATGAGAGTGGCAAGGCACGTGGAAGTCATTGCATTTCATGTAGCCACACTAGCGGGACCTTCCATCATCTTGGGAATGAGCTGGCTGGCGCTACATGACCCGCTAGTGGGATGGCACCAGCGGACGGTCTCTTTCGGGTCAGCTCATTGCTTGGAGCACTGCAAGGGAAGAGGAAACCCTGGGTTGGCCATGGCAAGTTTGGCAGGGATGGAGGTGGGGGAAAAGGGAGAAATACCACGGCAATACGCCGACCTGAGTGACGTCTTCAGTGAGAAGGAAGCAGATAGACTACCCCCTCATAGACCCTTTGACTGTCAAATCAACCTACTCCCGGGAGCCCATCTACCAGTGGGCAAACTGTACGCCATGTCAGACAGAGAGCTGCAGGAGTTAAGGGAATTCATAGACAAAAACCTAAAGAGAGGTTTCCTAAGGGAGTCGAGAGCGGTGGGGGGCAGTCCAGTGTTTTTTGTGGACAAAAAAGACACTAATAAGCCCAGGCTTGTAGTGGACTTCAGGGCCGTCAACTCAGTGTCGGAACCAGTAGCCTTTCCCATGCCCAGAATTGACGACATTTTGACCAGGGTTAGGAAGGGAAAATTTTTTACCAAGCTGGACCTAAGGGGGGCGTACGACCTGATACGAATGAGAGAAGGGGACGAATGGAAAACCACCATGTTCACCCCACTGGGGGCCTTCGAGTATCTCGTTATGCCCTTTGGATTACAAGGGGGCTCAGCATGCTTTCAATCCTTCATGCACCACGTTCTAGGACCCTTGCTGTACAAGAACTGTGTAGCCTTCTTAGACGACGTGCTGGTCTACTCAGAGGACGAGGAGCAGCATGTCAGAGATGTCCGGGAAGTACTAAGCCGGTTACAAGCAAACCAGCTATGGGTCAAACTAGAGAAGTGCCAGTTCCATACCAGAGAGGTGGAATTCCTGGGGTACCGTTTGTCAGACCAGGGATTAGCAATGGATCCGAGTAAAGTACAGGCGGTACTGGAATGGAAGACACCTCGAACCAGGAAGGACGTGCAGAGATTCCTGGGGTTTGGAAATTTCTATCGGAAGTTCATCAAAAACTCTGCCCATTTAACGGCACCCATCACCCATTGCCTCAGCAGTAAGAAGAAATTTGTGTGGACGGAAGAGGCGCAGCAAGCGTTTGACCGCCTAAAGAAGGCGTTCTCTTTGGAAGAACAGCTCTTGCACGTGGATCTGCAGAAACCAATGAGGATGGAGACCGATGCATCAGACCGAGCGATAGGGGCAGTACTGCTCCAGCCGGGAAGAGATCCGTCCAACTGGAGACCGTGTGCCTTCTTCTCCCAGAAGTTGAACAAGTCGGAAAGGAATTACACAGTGTACGACAGGGAACTGCTGGCCATTTATGAAGCATTTCGACGCTGGCGACATCTACTAATAGGGGCACAACACAAGATCCAGGTGTGCACAGACCATAAGAACCTGGAATACTGGAGAACAGCCAGGGTATTAAACCAGAGACAAGTGCGATGGGCACAGGAGTTTTCCAAGTTCCATTTTGAGATTCGCTACGTACCGGGGTAAGAAAACGTAAGGGTGGACGCTCTCTCCCGGAAACCAGAATATTTGGAGGGGGAGGGAGTGCCGGAAGAAAGACATGTGATACCCGAATACCACTGGGTGTGTGGGGCAGCATTGGTGGGACAACGAGAAATGGTAGAGGGGTCTGAGAGTGATGAATAGGTGCCCTAATAGAAATATGGGATAGGTACCAAAATATTTTGGAACCAAATGTACCTCATTGGTTATCCCCACTGGAGGTCATGAGTGTCAAAAAGACAAATATGAGAGAGGACTGGATGACTTATGGAGACATTGTAATTAAAGAAGGGGGGAAATGGAAATTGAAGCCATATGAACAAGTTAAAAAATATGTTTATGATTGGTTGCACTACTTCCAAACAAATGAAATGTTTAAAAAAGATTGTAAAGAGAGGAGATATATTGAAGGAAAGTCTAGATTTCAGAAAGAGATAATAAACAATGACTATAAGGTATTGTCAAAAATGTACAAAATGCTATTGGAATGGCAAACAAAAGACGAAGAAGTTAAATCGGTTATGATACATTGGGCCAGGGACTTTGGTTATAATATACAACTAGCAGATTGGGAGAAGGTATGGAACGAAAATATGAAATTCACTGCATGTATGACGATAAAGGAAAACATTATGAAAATGGTATATAGATGGTACATCACTCCCGTTAAACTAGCAAAAATGTATAAGACATGTAACAAATGTTGGAAATGTAAGGAAAGGGAAGGGTCATTTTACCATATGTGGTGGGAGTGTAAGAAAGTGAAAGGCTTCTGGGAAATGATATATAATGAGTTGAAAAAGATGTTTAAATATACGTTTGTGAAGAAACCAGAAGCCTTTTTGTTAGGAATTACAGGAAGAGAAATTAAAAGAAGTGATTATAAACTTTTTCAATATGCAGTGACTGCGGCAAGAATTTTAATGGCTCAAAAATGGAAACAAGAAGAATTACCAACATTGGAAGAATGGAGACGGAAATTAATAGACTTTGCTGAATTAGATAAACTGACAGGAAAAATCAGATATCAAAAAGATCACAAGTTCACTCAGGACTGGAGAAAGTTTACGATTTATCTGGAAAATATTTGTGATGAACAGACAACGCTAGTTGGATTTAAAGAGGCTTTGTGAGGAGAAAGGGTATTGTAAGAGGGAAAAGAGCTGTAAAGATTTATAAACTGGCAATACAACTATAAAGGAAATGTGAACTAAATTCAAAATTATGAGGATTGTGGAGGGAGCGGGGGGAAGTCTAAAAGAATTTTGTATTATATTGGATATGAATGTGTTTATATAAATTTGTAAAAGAAAAATCTCTTAAAAAAATTAATAATAATAAAAAAGAGAGTGATGAATACGCCCAAAATAAGCTCAGAGAGCTCCGGAGAGCAGGGGAGAACCCCGGGGGGGTTGAGGAGAGAAACGGGGCACTGTACTACAAGGGGGCTTTGTACATACCAGAGGGGGAATTGAGGAGTAGGGTACTCAAACAACTGCACGACAGTCCCACCACTGGGCACTTTGGGCAACACAAGACGATGTTGTTAGTCACCAGGCAGTTCTGGTGGCCAAAGGTGAGGGAAGATGTACAAGAATATATAAGGAGGTGTGACCGCTGCCAGAGAGCCAAAGGGGAGAGAGCGGCACCGGCGGGGTTGCTGGAACCATTACCCACACCAGAACGGCCATGGCAGGCAGTGTCCATCGATTTTATGACGGATTTGCCTAAATCCAAGGGGAAAACGGCGGTCATGGTAGTAGTGGACTTGTTAACCAAGATGTGCCACTTTATAGCTTGCTCACATGCGGTAACGGCGGAAGAAACCGCCAGGTTGTTTGTAAAACACATTTTTAGGTTGCATGGTGCCCCCTTGAGGGTAGACTCTGACAGAGGAAAACAATTTACATCCCGGTTCTGGAGGAAGCTCATGAGCCTACTGCATGTGGAGGTCAATTTCTTGACCGCCAGGCACCCAGAAACCAATGGGCAGGCGGAAAGGGCAAATAGTATTTTGCAACAATATCTGAGGTGTTATGTAAATGACCGAGAGAATGACTGGGTAGAGAAATTAGCCCTGGCTGAGTTCGCCTACAATAACACAGAAAATGTGTCCACGGGCATGAGTCCATTCATGGCCAATTATGGGTGTCTTTCCAGGGGAAGGGGAGGACAGATGGAGCGTACCGGCGGCGGAACATTTTGTGGAAGAAATGGAAGCAATACATCAACAGCTGAAATTGAATTTAGATAGGGCTAAGGAAGAATACAAGAGGCAGGCAGATAGGAGCAGAAGGGAAGGAGAGACTATAAGGGTGGGGGACCGGGTGTGGTTGTCAACACAAGGGTTACCATTCAAGGGAGGTTGCAAGAAATTAAGGCCAAGGCGACTGGGACCCTTCGAAGTTACACAACAGGTCAATCCGGTGGCCTTTAGGCTCAGGCTGCCAGACAACATGAAACTACATCCGGTATTTCATAGGTCATCCGGTATTTCAAAGGACACCAGGAGTGCCTGCATCTCTCACAGGTGAAACAGGGCATCTCTAACTACAGATGGGCCTTTGAGAAAGCCTTACCTGCTGAAAGCATTTGGAGGTTTGTGCTCATTTTATGTTTGTTGTGCAAAAATACATCTCCCCTCCTCTGGACCCTTGTTCCCAACTTTCTCTCCCCAAAACAAGGTGAAAAGAACCCTCAGATGAATTGGAAAACCAACAGAAAGAGACCAAACGGAGAAAACCACCTTCCTCCTTACCCAGTGGCCTCTCTCTGGTGTCCAACGGAGGCCTCTCTGCCTCACAGGAATCCAGGTCCATTTCTGCAAAGAGATCCTTTCCCTGAGAAAGAAACAAGGATTCAAAACAGAGAATGGGGACAAATACTAGAAAGAGAATGACAAAGGCTTGAAGGGTGTGAGATCTCATTCCATGGATGCTTTCCCAGAAAAAGGATGGGCCATCAGTAGAGCATTATGGGATGTTCTCCGTCCTGCTTGCAGCCCCTTGGGAGTATCCAGAGGAAAGTCTCTCTCACCTGCTTTCTCTCCTCTGCCTGACTCAGGAGGAAACCTTCGGCCAGGGCCACCGCCTGGGAACTGGTCTCTGCTCCGCAGTCCCTCACCCAGCTCTCCATCTCCAGGGGAAGGACAGCCAGGAACTGCTCCAAGATCACCAGGTCCAGCATCTCAGCTTTCGTGTGCCTTTCTGGCTTCAGCCACTGTTGGTCAAGGTGGTAGAGTCGACTGCAAACCTCTCGGGGTCCTTTGGCCTCCTGGCAGCAGAACTGCCTCAACTGCTGGCTCTGCACCTCTGAGCGGAGGGTGTCCTCCTCACCCAGGATCTTCTGCACAGAGTTTTCCCAGAATCCCCCACTGCTCCCAGTTTGGTTGGCATGGCCTCTTCCTGCTTTAGGGCCAGCTGAGTCTTGCTCATCCATCTGTGCTCTCAGGAAGCCTCTGAGAGATCGGAAGGAACCCTTTGGTCTTCTGCCAAGTTCTGTCCGTCTAAATGAGAAGCTCTAGCAAATCCTACAAAGCAAATACATTGTTCTGTTACAGAATTTGTAGGTCAGAAGAAACAACAGAATCTGTAAGGAAGCATGGATGTGTCTTGACAGGTCTTGAAAAAACCTGGGGGGTGGCCTCCTCAAATATTTTATAGGGGGGGCAAAGACCCCCTAGGAATTTAAGAGTGGCTGTATTCATACACCCACACGTCTCAGAATGCTTAGAACATAAAAACACAACATAAAAACACCAAACACCACATGTTAAAATAGCATTAGATGTCAATAAGAAAAAGGCCTGGTTAAAAAGGTGCGGATTTGCCTGGCTCCTAAAGCTATATAATGGTTTTTCCAACCTTTGTATGGATTCTTTGGTGGGAAGTGAGTTTAGAGCTAACAGTGAAGCTCTTTCCACATTCCATTCACTGATAGGGATTCTCCACTGTATGAATTCTTTGATGGGAAGTGAGATGGGCACTATGACTGAAGCTCTTTCCACATTCCACACACTGATACGGTATCTCCCCTGTATGAATTCTTTGATGGGAAGTGAGATTGGAGCTATGAGTGAAGCTCTTTTCACATTCTACGCACTTAGAGTGTTTCTCCCCTGTATGACGTCTCTGATGCTTAGTGAAATTGGAGCTATGAGTGAAGCTCTTTCCACATTCTACGCACTGATAGGGTTTCTCCCCTGTATGAATTCTTTGATGGGAAGTGAGATGGGAGCTCTGACTGAAGCTCTTTCCACATTCTACGCACTGATAGGGTTTTTCCCCTGTGTGAATTCTTTGATGGGAAGTGAGATTGGAGCTATCAGTGAAGCTCTTTCCACATTCCACACACTGATAGGGTTTCTCCCTTGTATGAATTCTTTGATGCTTAGTGAGATCGGAGCTCTGACTGAAGCTCTTTCCACATTCTACGCACTGATAGGGTTTTCCCCATGTGTGAATTCTTTGATGGGAAGTGAGACTGCCGCTGTGAGTGAAGCTCTTTCCACATTCCACACACTGATAGGGTTTCTCCCCTGTATGAATTCTTTGATGATAAGTGAGAGAGGAGCTACGAGTGAAGCTCTTTCCACATTCCACACACTGATAGGGTTTCTCCCTTGTATGAATTCTTTGATGCTTAGTGAGATCGGAGCTCTGACTGAAGCTCTTTCCACATTCCACACACTGATAGGGTTTCTCCCCTGTATGAATTCTTTGATGATAAGTGAGAGAGGAGCTACGAGTGAAGCTCTTTCCACATTCTACGCACTGATAGGGTTTCTCCCCTGTATGAATTCTTTGATGGGAAGTGAGATGGGAGCTCTGACTGAAGCTCTTTCCACATTCTACGCACTGATAGGGTTTTTCCCCTGTGTGAATTCTTTGATGGGAAGTGAGATTGGAGTTATCAGTGAAGCTCTTTCCACATTCCACACACTGATAGGGTTTCTCCCTTGTATGAATTCTTTGATGCTTAGTGAGATCGGAGCTCTGACTGAAGCTCTTTCCACATTCTACGCACTGATAGGGTTTTTCCCATGTGTGAATTCTTTGATGGGAAGTGAGACTGCCGCCGTGAGTGAAGCTCTTTCCACATTCTACGCACTGATAGGGTTTCTCCCCTGTATGAATTCTTTGATGGGAAATGAGATTGGAGCTCTTATGGAAGCTCTTTTCACATCCCATGCACTGATAGGGTTTCTTTCCAATGACATTTTGTTGATGGGAAGTGGAATGGGAGCTCTGACTGCAGCTTTCTCCACACTCCAAATTTTTGTGTGGCTTCTCCTCTCTGGGGAATTTTTCGTTGTCACCTTTGCTCTCAATTTCCAATTCATCACAATCTGCAATGGAGACAAAAAGGGATTAGAGCCTCAGGAACAAATGGAGAAGTATTGAAGGGAGTTGGGTGTGTGTTCATTACCTGTATTTTTTGGTCATTAACCAACATATTTATTATGAGATTCTGATGAGTTGTTGAATGTTGCTTTGTTTGATATACAGTAGTGGTCAAAATTGTGGAAGACTTTTGGAAAAAAGTGTATTTCAGAGGTTTGCTGGCTCATAACACCACTTCATTTGGAGTAATGTCATAAAATTATATATCAGTGGAAAGATAATTCGATCAAGAATGCAATCGAGATAGCAGTCCAACAAAGTTTGTTCAATTACCCCTATTCTATCAAAATTATAGCCAAATAACCAGAAAAAGAAAGCACAACTTGCTTAGGTTGACATTTGTCAGTGTGTTATGTGATTGCTATCAAGTTGGTTGGTTTTGTGTGTTCTTTCATTTAGTGAGGGTGTAAAACATAATAAAATTATAGAAATGGCACAGAGTTGACTGGTCTCCAGATAGTGAGTAAGATTGTACTATTAAGTGAAGAAGGCTACAGTTATGGAGAAATTAGAAGAGAGATTGGGGAAAATGTAACCAAAGTTGGCCTTTCTATATTTTGGAAGAGGTATAAGGAGACTCAGTCACTCCAAAATCAGACTTGTTAAGGCAGGGAATGTGTACAAAGGCAAGTGACGATGGACGCGTGGAGAGACTGTGCCTACATGACAGAAGAAAATCATCTGGGTGTATACAAGATGACATGGCACAATGTAATGGGAAGTTGAGTGCAAGGACTGGTCTAAATGTTAGAATTCTAAGGAAAAAGCCATTGTTATCTCTCAAGCAAAGGTTGAAAAGATGAAACCCATGTTAACTGGACAGCGGAACAATGGGACACTACCTTACTTGACAGGTTGCCTCAAGATATGGCAAAGAGAAATTTCCAAATTCCTGTGGGAAGGGAAGAAACCTAGGAATAAACACCTGATCTTAATAGACATAAAATAGACATATTTGAGAATTGTAACCAGAGTAGGTGGAGACTGGGGGCAAAATGGCAAAGCAAGAATTGTCCTTTCACTCCACCCACAAATGCTGTTTTTTTCTTTTCTTTTTAAGAAGATCAAGATTGTTCCTTAGGACTATTCTTACACACATACCTGTTTAAATCCCCACTGAGTTATCAAGTACAGGTCTGGGGTGTTACATGGGAGGGGACTGCAACTCTTTGACCGAAAAGAGAGAGTTGTTTAAAGCTGGCACTGGTTGCAAAGATCTTGTAATTTCAAATCCAGAAAAGGAGTTTTAGCATTGTCACATCAACTCTGGTTGGTTTGTGACAGAATCTGGAGTTTTGAGAAGTGTTTTTTTTTTTTAAAAAAAAAAGCATTTCTCCGTTATCCCACAAATGCTTCTTTTAACCAGGTGGGAAACAAGCGTCTTTAAAAGCTTGGCCACTATTGAAATCTTACCCAGTAGCACTTGTGCTACAATGCACAAAACAAGTCTAAGGGGTTTGTCTCAGTTCTTTGTGGGGGCAATTTGGAGCAGTGACCTTGGCGGAGACTTGAGCTTGATTTCTGTAGTTGGAGTCGGGGTGCTTCTGTTTAAAAGGTTCATGTTTCAACTAAGAGTGAACGATACATACTTTTCACTTCCTCTCTTCTGCCTGTAAAGATTTCAAGATGCTTTTAAGGTGAAGGAGACAGAAGAGTTATTTGTTAAATAACAGCTTTTTAGTAAGTTAGTGATGAAGTACAAAAGCCTCCTCTACAGATGGTGGGTTAAGGCATTCAAGTGCACTATTGTAAAGGGTAAAGAAACTGTTTGTTTGCCCAATGTTTACTCTGTTTGCCTTACACAAAATGAAGACTCTTGTCCCATAAGAAACTGCTAGCGATTAATGCCATGCAGCAAGCCCACTGTTTGGAAAGGCTTCCCTTAGTCATGCTGTTTATTGCCTTGCAAGTGGAGAGGCGTGAAAGTGCTTTTCTGATTATGCATTGTCCTTAACAAGGATCTAGCACTTGAAAGTAAAACTGATGTGTGTTGCATTCAAATGGAAATAAATAGACATAAAAGAGAGAGGAGGCTTTTCCCTACCCGACCTAAAAATTTACTACGAGGCAGCCTGTTTCACCTGGCTAAAAGGATTGGTACACGTTGCAGGATCCAGACCTCCTGGACCTGGAAGGTTTTGACAATCGTTGGGGATGGCACGCCTAACTGATATATGGAAAAGCGAAAAATCATAATTTTTTTTTACCAACCATATAATAAGAAAGTCACTCTTTGCTGTATGGGAAAAATATAAAGACCTGATGGAGCCTAAAGCCCCGTGGTAGACTTCTCCAATAGAAGCCATAGCAGTAAAATGGAAAAATACTCAGGAAAGCTGGCCAACATATAAAATACTTCTAAAAAATGAAGATAACCAAATAAAATTTAAAAACTGAGGAAATAAGAGAACACATTTCAGACTGGTTCCAATACCATCAGTTATTTGAAAAATTTAAATCTGACAAACAAAAGGGGTTCTCAACAGAAATGTCCCGATTCGAATCTGATCTTGTAAATTCTAAAAGAAAAACTCTTTCCAAAACTTAAGGAAGTAACAGTGGCAATGGTGAGGTGGTCCCAGGATTTTGGCCATTCAATAACCATGGCCCAATGGGAAAATTTATGGAAGATCAATTGGAAATTCACAAACTGTTACACTATTAGAGAGAACTTTCAAAAAATGCAACATCCATAGTATCTAACACCATGGAAACTTTCCAAAATGTATAAAAATGTGTCAAGTAATTGTTGGAGATGCAGAGACTCAGGAACATTCTACCATATGTGGTGGATATGTAGGAAAATACAGGTATTCTGGGAGAGTATACATGCAGAACTGCAAAAAATGCTAAAGATCTCTTTCAATAAAAAACCAGAGGCCTACCTCCTGGGAATAACAGATTTGGATATTCCACAAAAGAGAAAGGGTATCTTTTTATATGTGACGGCGGCAACAAGTTTTGATCGCAGCAAAATGGCAGAGTAATGAAATCCCCTCTATACAAGATTGACAGAATATGCCGAATTAGATGGTTTATCAGAAAAAATAAAGAATAAATCAAAACAGGAATTTGTTTCAAAATGGGAGGTTTTCAAAGAATATCTGAAAAATAAATATAGTAGTTTAAATTCTGTCGCAACATTCGAGGAACTTCAGTAATAGTTGCAAGGTAGATATAAGAAATTAGATTTATTAAGAATAAGTTTAATTATTATAAAAGTGTGTATTGGCAATAAGTAATATGAATTTGAAATATGGAATAGACGGGAGGTTGGGTCTTTAGTGTTAAGACCAATAGATGTTTTATTGTTTGCTAAGAAAATTATGTGTCTGTGGTTATTTTTGTAATTTGTGTGTAATTTGGTATTTGTGTTTTTTTTCTTTTTTCTTGTTGTATAAATAAAAAACTTTATTTTTTTTAAAAAAGGACACTACCTTGCTTGGTAGTGATGGCATGAAAAACGCAAGTTTCTTTAATCGGAGAAGAGGAGAAGAATCAGAGAAGATTCTTCTTGCATTACACCAACTGTGAAACACCCAGACAGTGTGATGATCTGGGGTTGTATGGCAGCAAAAGGTGTGGGCAGAATTTGCGTCATTAATGGGAATATAAATGCGGGGAAATGCATAAACGAAATACGTGAGCCCAAACTGAAGTGTTCCGCAGGTGATCTTTTCCCAGATACCGAAGCATTTATATATTTTCAGCAGGATTCAGCTCTATGTCATTTTGCTGCTGTGTGCAAAAGGTACATTCAAGATAATGATATTTCACTGCTGGAATGGCCTGGGAATAATAATAATAATAATAATAATAATAATAATAATAAATTTTATTTATATCCTGCCCTCCCCAGCCGAAGCCGGGCTCAGGGCGGCTAACAACAATAAAACAGTACAACAGTACAACACAACACTCTAAAATCATTCATTATAAAATTAATTCAAATCAAACCAATGGCAACCATTGGGCCAGAGCTCCGTGAAGATTGCCGAAGGAGGGAGTCAGGCTGTGCCCTGCCCAAAGGCCTGGTGGAACAGCTCTGTCTTGCAGGCCCTGCGGAAAGATGTCAAGTCCTGCAGGGCCCTAGTCTCTTGTGACAGAGTGTTCCACCAGATCGAAGCCACAGCCGAAAAAGCCCTGGCTCTAGTTGAAGCCAGCCTAACCTATCTGTGGCCTGGGACCTTCAAGATGTTTTTATTTGAAGACCGTAAGTTTCTCTGTGGGACATACCAGGAGAGGCGGTCCCGTAGGTACGAGGGTCCTAGGCCGTATAGGGCTTTAAAGGTTAAAACCAGCACCTTAAACCTGATCCTGTACTCCACTGGGAGCCAGTGCAGCTGGTATAGTACCAGATGAATGTGATCTCGCAGCAAAGACCCTGTAAGGAGTCTCGCCGCGGCATTCTGCACCCGCTGGAGTTTCTGGGTCAGTCTCAAGGGCAGCCCCACGTAGAGCGAGTTACAATAATCCAGTCTGGAGGTGACCGTCGCGTGGATCACAGTGGCTAGGTCAGGGCGAGAGAGATAAGGAGCCAACTGCTTAGCTTGGCAAAGATGGAAAAATACCGCCTTTGTTATAGCTGTAATCTGCGCCTCCATGGAAAGGGAGGTGTCGAAGATTACACCCAAACTCTTAACAGACGGTGCTGGCACTAATTGCGCCCCCGCAAGAGATGGGAGTTGCCCCCCCCCCAATGCCATATCGTCCCGTCCCAGCCACAGGACCTCTGTCTTTGAAGGATTTAGCTTCAACCGGCTCCCACGTAACCATCCAGCCACAGCTTCCAAACATCTGGTCAGTGTGTCTGGGGCCGAGTCAGGATGGCCATCCATCAACAGATAGAGTTGGGTGTCATCAGCATACTGATGGCAACCTGAATAGCCCACACTTTAGTCCATACTGAATAGCCCACACTTTAACCCAATCAGAAATCTTTGGAGCTGACTAAAGAAACCTGAACCTCAGAAATACACTTTTCACAAAAGGTTTCCAGATGGGCAGGGTATAAACAAAAATTATTATTATTACTACAGTGGTACCTTGATTTAAGAATAGTCCTGTTCCGGAAGGTTTGTAAACCAAGGTACCACTGTATCATCATCATCATCACCACTGCTACTTCTACCTGAAATTCAATAAGTCTAGCTCTTCTTCTCTGGCATGGATTTTGTTTGGCCCAATCATGGCATCCCCTCCATCTCCAATGTCAGTCGTCTCTTTGGTCAACCCAAGACTGACAGGAGCAAAAACAAAAACAGAAAACCTGAAGCTACTTATCTTTCTGAAGCTGACATTGAACATGGCCTGGCCAGCCCAATCATGGTAGAAAAAGGAATAATCTTAGGAAGATTGTTCAAAGAGAAAACTGTAAGTTACTCTTTATTGTGGGGGTGTTAGGTTCCCAGGTGTTAGAGGGGCCACTATTGAGCTCTGTGAAAATATGTGAGATTGGTCTATAGACATATTTTTTGAATTTCCAGGCAGATAGGACGATCTCACAGGGAGCCTTACCAAGAGAGGCCACGATTCCACGATTCTCCTCCATGACATCCTTATGCAGAGCTCTCTGGTCAGGATCCAGCAACGCCCACTCCTCGTCCGTGAAACGAACAGCGACATCTTCAAAGCACACTGGACCCTAAAAGAAAAAGGGAAATGTCCTCCTCCGAGACAGCAGAAATATGATCTGCTACACAATGCTCTGTTGTTTCCTTCCTCTTAATTGCTGTGTTTTTTTTAAGTGATTCTTTTGCTTCCCACTTTAATAATGGGAGCTTCTTTTAACAAAGGAATTCTTGTATTAGGCATTTATTTTATTGCCCCCTCTACTCTCCCCATGCACTGTTCTGGGGAGGGAACGTCAAGGGGAGGAGTGGAGGGCAGTTCTCTTTGTGCTGCTGATGGGGCTGGCTAGGGGAATTCTGGCCACTGCTGGTTATGGTTTCTCCAAAGCTTAGAAGCCTATTTTAGCAGTCCATGGTCAATGTAGAAATAAAGCAGTAACTACAAATGAATTCTGCTGGCAACATTCAGAAGACTGGTATGAGGTATCTGGGCAGGAAACCCCACAGTTCACAGCTGCAATTAATTCTTTATCAGCAAGAACACGATATTCACAAGAAACCGCGATAGATAGACTTCCGGAGGCGGCACGAAACAGCAATGCCGGTCCTCTTCGTGCTCTGAAGAGGGGCTCCGCAGAAAAGGGTCGTTCGCTGCGGCATAGCGGCGACCCATTAAGAAAAACCACGGGCAGAGTGAGCTCGTGGCCGTGGGACTCGGCGGGCACCAGAAGCCCCCCCAGAAACGGAGAAGGAACCCCGTAAGGGGCTCCGGAACGTGAAAGGGGGAGCGGCGCTGTGAGTTCATCGCTCTTTCTGCGGGAAGCAAAGCCGCGCGGCTGCTGCGGATGAGCGCCGACCTTTCTTCTTGGAACATCAGATTTGCAACTACAACCCGTGAGTAAGGGGACTTAAAAAGTATCGGGACTGGGGCCACTAGGTGGCGCATCAGAAGATGGCTGACAATAACATCTCTCCGACCCACACGAGGTAATTTGGAGGCTATGATGGGGGTAATTAGCCTCCTTAACCCCCCCAGGATTATGGGGGGGGGACGGCCCTTGCCTGCTGTGCCCTATACCACCCCCGAATTTGTGGGGGTGGGGGCACTAGGCACAAAGCCCTCCTGTGGGATTTTCGGCACTCCTCGACGCCGTCCCCGATTCGCGCCGCTGGTTGCAATGATCTTTAAAAGAAATAATTTGGCCATGATTAATTGCACATACATCAAGGAAAAAGGGGAGTAAATACTGCTGACAGAAGAGATCTCTGATAACAAGACAACAATAAAATACGAGAAGAACGTCAAGATACGGTAATGACTGAGGGGGGAGGGGGGAAAAACCTGCCTCTACCTTTTTATGTGACTTAACAAGAATCCCCCTCCCCTAATGAGTCAGAAATTAAGGACTTAAGCTGTGGATTTAAGGCTGTGTGGAGATAAACTTTCGATCCAAAGCAATGTTTCAAGATGAAGCTGGAAAGCTAAGAGTTTTGGAGTGACGCAGTCAGGAAAAAATGCCGTTCGCCATTTTATGAGGCATTGTGGGAGCTCTTGGGTCTGGGAGGAGAAAGAGGGAAATAGAGTTGTTTACATATCGTGAATCAACTCCTCGGTGGGACTTAAGAGTGACAAATGCCAAAATTTACGATGGAAAAAGTGATGTTATCTATGAAGGAGATATATGGAAACCATCTGGACTTAGTGGAGGAACGGGAAATCCACACAGGATTATTACACTTGCTATCGGCTTAAGGAGACTAGCAGAAGAGATCGTAAAGGAAAAAGAGAAATTATACGAACAAGATATGATGTGGCAACACCAAGATAAGACTGGATAGAATTATGAACTTTGTTTGGACTGATTGGGACTGATTTGGACATTAACGCAGTAATAAGAAGATGATCTGAATTCCCCTTTGGATCTTGAAGTATGGGTTCCCCCAACAAAATTTAACAAAATTTAAAAATTTGGCTTTGTAATTCGGAATTTATATGATGTGATTGTCAGCGGTTCGAATCCCTGTGGCGGGGTGCGCTCCCGCTGCTCGGTCCCAGCGCCGGCCAACCTAGCAGTTCGAAAGCACCTCCGGGTGCAAGTAGATAAATAGGGACCGCTTACCAGCGGGAAGGTAAACGGCGTTTCCGTGTGCGGCTCTGGCTCTGGCCAGAGCAGTGATGTCACGCTGGCCACGTGACCCGGAAGTGTCTCCGGACAGCGCTGGCCCCTGGCCTCTTAAGTGAGATGGGCGCACAACCCCAGAGTCTGTCAAGACTGGCCCGTACGGGCAGGGGTACCTTTACCTTTACCTTTAATTTGATGTGATTGGGGACTTCCGGGTTAGCGCTGCCGATTAATGGCGGATTCCCTCCGAGCTCCGGAGGGAATCGGCTCCGCAGGATCGGGTCTTGTCCGCGCCGGCGACGCGGGGACCCTTAAAAATCACAGGCGCTGATGCCTGTGAACGTGGTGACTCGGCGGGCACCATTTGCGCCCCCCCAAACCGCGAAGGAGCCTTTTTAAAGGCTCAGGAATGGGGACGGGGGACGGCGCGGTGCTGTGAGTCGATTGCTCCTTCTGCGGAGCGAAGCCGCATGCCATTGCCGGAGAAGCGCTGACTTTTTCCTTGAAACATTCGGACTCAAAAACAAGAACCCGTGAGTAAACATGGAATCTGGATCTTAAACAAATTTTTCCTGAATTGGGAACGAGCGGGGAAGGGTCAAAAAGGAAGTCGCCCCCCCCTTTGAGTAGATATTCTAACGCAAAGAGCTTGCAACTTAAGGTCGAGAGAACTTTTTTCTTTTTTTAAAAAAAAAAAAAAAACTTCACGGCTTGACGCTATAAACTTTACCGGAGGATAAACTTGACGTTTGGAGCTAAAGTTTCACCCCCCCAGAACCCGGGGACGCCCTGTGAGAGAACCTGTTGAGGAACTATTGAAGATTTTGACAGCTGTCAAAATAGCTGTCAAAAGGAAAGGATAAAGGGAACTTTGTCTTTGTTGCATCTGCTGGCTATATTTGTTGCAACTTCTAGAAAATAAGGGAGAGCAGCTACAAATCAACTTACTGACTGGTTTTTAAACTGAGAGACACTGTAAAAATGGCTGAAAAAAGCAATAATCAGACTAAACTCAACAAAATACTGGCTCTCCTGGGAAAGTTACAAGATCAGACAGATGTTTTGACTACAAATGCGAACACTCTGGCCCTGGCAGTAAACAACATTGTTGAAGCTGACAGGGAGTGGAGGCAGGAAGTTTATATACATCAACAACAAGAGGAATTTGAGAGTCATGAGACTGTGGATTTTGAGGAAAAGGAAGGTGGACTGGCAATTTTGCAGATGTCAAGGGAGAATTACAGCTTGGGGCCTGGCATGCAGACAACAAAGGAGAATAAAAATTTGAGGTGGAAAGATTGGACTGAGTTGGAAATTGCAAATTTGAGTGTGGAGCACCGCATTAGCATTAATCTTAAATATGGAGGGCCAACTGGAAAAATTATGGATCTTGTTGGGTCAGAGCCCCTTCGAGCCTTGGGGCTTAACCTAAAGGACTATCCAAGAGGCCGGCAGAGAGGAACTGAGGGTGACTTGAGAGCCTCGGACGTGAGATCTCCAGGTTAAACAGTATTGATTGATGAACATTTATTGGGGACCAAACCGGGAAAGGGGGGTTGGAGTTTGGTAATCCAAAGGGTACAGAATTTCTTAATTACTTACTTTTAATTTGTTTTGATATTCGTATGGAAGTTGGGAAAGCCATGGAAGGGAAATATTGACTTTAAGAAATATGTTAAAGAATAAGAAATGATGTATAAGATGTTTAAGATTAGATAAGCTAAAATTGGTGTCTAAAATGTTTAAAAGGAAATGAAAATGAGGAATGTAATAATAATTTTATGGAAGAATGAGGAAAGGTAAAATTACAGTATGTTAAAATTATTAAGTTTAAGGTTGAGAATTAAGTAATAAGGATTTGCAGGACTAATAATTTGAATTGGAATACAAGAAGGGGAGGGGAGAGGAGGTCTAAGAAAGAAGTTATATGAAAATAAGCAATTGAAATTTCATTTGTTTTTTTTAATTGTTTTCTTTTTCTAAATTTTTGTATTTTCTGTTATTTTTTCTTTTTTTGTGTGTGTCTATGTGTGTTATTGAAATGCTAATAAATATTTATTAAAAAAAAAAATTAATTTGATGTGATTGGCCAGTTAATAAAAATTATTTAAAAAAAAAAAAAGTATCGGGACTAAAGTATTTAATTTGGCTGAAAACGGGAAACGTAACGAGGAAGTCCGTTTCCCGACCGTGCTAAAGAGATCAAAGCAAAGTTTGACAAGCGGGAAGCGCTTTGAAAGAACTATAAAAAAGATTGGATTATCGTGCAGACTATTGAACTTTTGGCAGGGATTAAAAGAGACAATTTCGGAGTATCTATGCTGATTTTCTGACTGGATCTTCCTTCTTCCTTTGGGATTTATAAATAATTGAAGAAACCAAATCTGTGGGCTGCCAGGGTAAAGAAGAACTGTCAAACTGCCAAACTGCTGATATTGTTTTTAAGGTTGAAAGTGTTGCATGTAAACGTTACACCATAGAAGAAATAGGGAAACTGTTTCTTGCACCCTCTCTGAGACTTTGTATTAAGTTGGGGAAAGCTTAATGCTAAAAAGAAACTAAAAGACCTTTTAGAACTTCAGTTGTTTCTTCTTTGGATTATTGGGACTGTAAAGAAGGAAAAACCTCTTTCTTTCGGTTGAACTTTATTACTCCCCCTAGAGGACTTTGGATTTATAATTCTCTGGGAACTATATTTTGTTTTGATTCTCTGCTGCCTGGTTGTTTATACTTTGGAACTGTCTCTCTCATGGGAACACATACAGTCTGACCTTGATACACAGACGGGATTGGAATGAGTGACGCAGGGAAAACAAGGCTGGCTAAAATAAAGGCAAAACAATTGGTACAAACAACTTTGACTTCCCAACCACGTAGATCATCTGTCCCAGCTGTTCTAGAAATACAAAAAGGGGCTGTTGAGCAGACATCTACTGGGGATATGGCTTCAGGAGGATCTGAAAAAGTTTTAAATCAGATCCTAGAACAACTGGCAATTCTAAATAAAAAGGCGACGAACATTCGACTAAAATTGATCAAGCCACATCCTCAATAAATAAATTGACTGACCAGGTGGCTCAACACACACAAGCAATTGGGAATCTTCAAGAAGCAACAGCAGAGAATCACAAACTGGCTGAGGAAGCCAAACAAAAAGCAGAGGAAGCCAACTTGAAAGTTGAGGCATTAAAGGTGGAGGTGAAGCCGTTGCATAAACAGATTAGTGAACAGCAGGCCTACTGGTCAATGACTGAACTGAGAAATCGGGAAAGCAATCTTAGACTTAGAGCTATTCCAGAACTTGAACAGGAAGATCTGATTGGTTATCTGACATTAGAATTTTCAAAGTTCTGGGGTATTGAAGAGGATAAGGATTTTAAAATTGTGACTGCTTTCAGATTGGGAAGAGTGACGAGGAGGGATAAACCCAGAGACTGTTTGATCATTTTAAGATCTAAGCAAGAGAGAGATAAAATATTAGGCCTTCATTTTGGAAAATCACTTGACATCCACGGCAACAGAGCTGAAATTTACAGAGACATACCAAAACAGCTTTTGGATCTTAGAGCGACGTATATAGAACTTGCAAAATTACTGAGAGGCAACTCAATTCCTTATAGGTGGGAGTTTCCTCAAGGACTATCTTTTAATTTCAAAGGAAAGAAAGTTAAAATTAGAACAGCAGAAGACCAACAAAAGTTCTTGAACGACCACGAAGAGGATCTACAGAAAGGGACAACAGGAGCCTGGCCACCGCCACCGCTTACACCTATACTGGCACCTACTCCCTCGGGACCAGAGGACCAAAAGAAAGGGACGTCACCACAGGACCAATAGATTGACCCAGGATGTCTCTGCAGCTTCTTAGTTGGAATATAAATGGCGGAAATTCCCCAGAGAAAAGAAGAAGGATTTTTCATATATTGAAAAAAGAACAATTGGACATCATCTGCTTGCAGGAAACACATGTGACCAGGCTCCATAGAAAATTCTTGATTAATAAAAGATTAGGCCAAGAATTCATCTCATCGGATAAAGTAAAGAAAAGAGGAGTGGTGATTTATGCAAAGGAGAGCCTGTCACCAAAATTTTTATTCAAAGATGAGCAAGGAAGAGTTTTGGCTATTGAAATACAGGCCCAAGGAGAAAAATTTTTGCTATTAGGAATTTATGCACCGAACGAGGGGAAATCAGAATTTTATAGGAAACTGCATGAGACAATCCTGGACTATTTGGACTACACCAACATCATTATGATGGGAGATATGAACGGAGTGGTCTCTACAAATATGGATAAGTCACAAGACCTAAGTCTAACAAAAGATGGCAGACTACCCAAAACTTTTTTTGAACTAACTGACAATATGGACTTAATCGATATTTGGAGGACTAAGAATCCCTTAGGTAGAGAAGGAACTTTCTTTTCTGAGGCTCATCTGTCATGGACAAGAATAGACCAAATTTGGACAACTAGAAGGCTGGCACCTATGATTAGAAAAGTGGAAATCTGCCCAAAAACTTGCTCCGACCATAACGCTATGAAAATGGAATTAAGACTTACTCCAATCGGCTCCTTTAGATGGAAAATGAATGACACCCTATTAAGAGATCAGGAGATTGTGAAGAAGGCCCAAAAAACCTTGAAAGATTATTTTGAAATAAATTTGAATACTACGGTGGAAAGGAGAACAATCTGGGATGCAAGCAAAGCAGTTATGAGAGGGTTTCTGATACAACAGAACACGATAAAGAAAAGAATCTGGAATGGGAAAAAAGATAAGATTTTAGAGAAGATAAGGGATGGAGAGAAAAAGTTGAGATCTAAGCCAAAATCGAAGGAGATCTTGAGAGAAATTAAATTCTACCAAGCACAGTACGCAAAACTGATAAATCAAGAAGTTGAGTGGAAAATTAAACAAATGAAACAAAGATCATTTGAATCAGCTAACAAGTGTGGGAAACTATTAGCATGGCAATTGAAAAAGAGACAAAAATTGAATACAGTCACCAATCTAGAGATTGAAGGGAAAGATATCCAGAAACCCGAAGAAATTAGGAAGTGTTTCCAGAGATATTTCAAAAAGCTCTATACTCAAGGGCCACAAGAGGAGAAGGAGATAGACCAATTTTTGAAAACAAATGGTTTACCAAAACTTGCCCAGGAAAAGAGAACAATCCTGAATCATAAAATAACACAACAAGAAATAGAGGGTGCCATCCAGAATATGCAACTAGGCAAATCTCCAGGTCCGGATGGGCTTACCTCCAAGTATTATAAGATATTGAAAGATTATTTGATACAACCATTAATGGAGGTATGCAATCAGATTTTGGAGGGGAAGAAGGCACTGGAATCGTGGAAAGAAGCCTTCATCACATTGATCCCTAAAGTGGAAACTGAAAAGACTCAACTTAAGAACTACCGTCCCATCTCACTCCTAAATGTGGATTACAAAATTTTTGCAGATATTTTGGCAAGTAGATTTAAAAAAGTATTAAATGAAGTAATTCACAAGGACCAGGCAGGCTTTCTCCCAGGAAGACATTTGTCTGATAATACTAGGAATATTATTGATATTCTGGAACTTTTGCAAACCAACATTAATACAAAATCAGTGTTAATTTTTGTTGATGTGGAGAAGGCCTTTGATAACATTTCTTGGAGGTTTATGAAAAAAAATTTGGAAGGGATGGGAGTGGGACGGGGGTTTGAAAATGGAATAGAGGCAATTTATTCAGAGCAGAAAGCTAAACTGATAGTAAACAATGTGGTGACAAAAGAATTTAAAATTGAAAAAGGAACACGACAAGGTTGCCCCCTATCCCCTCTGTTATTTATTTCTGTTCTGGAGGTGCTTTTGAACATGATTAGGTTGGTACAAGGAATACAGGTCGGAGTGAAACAATTTAAATTGAAAGCTTTTGCAGATGATTTGGTTTTAACACTACAGGAGCCAGAATCTAGTACGAAGAGAGTGTTATAATTAATTTATGAATTTGGTCGGGTAGCGGGGTTCAAACTGAACAAGCAAAAAACCAAGGTTTTGGAGAAAAATCTGACACCTTTGGAAATAGATGGGTTTCAGAAAGAGACAGAGTTAAATGTTGTTAAAAAGGTAAAATACCTAGGGGTAAACTTGTCTGCCAAAAATTTGAATCTATTTAAAGATAATTATGAAAAATGCTGGTCAGAAATTAAGAAAGATTTAGAGACCTGGTCAAGATTGAAACTTTCCTTGTTGGGTCGAATTGCAGCTATAAAGATGAATGTATTGCTGAAGATGTTATTTTTGTTTCAGACCCTACAGATCGTGGACAGAGTGGAGTGTTTTGGGAAGTGGCAGAAAGATATTTCTAGGTTTGTCTGGCAGGGCAAAAAGCCCCGAATAAAATTTAAAATATTAACGGATGTAAAAAAGAGAGGGGGGTTTGCCCTGCCAGATTTAAGGTTATATTATGAAGCTGCGGCTTTCTGCTGGATGAAAGATTGGTTACTCCTTGAGAACACTGACGTCCTAGATCTGGAAGGGTATAATAATGTTTTTGGATGGCATGCATATTTGTGGTACGATAAGGTAAAGGTTCATAAAATGTTTAAAAACCATATTGTCAGGAAAGCTATATTTATGGTCTGGACAAAATACAAAGACTTATTGGAAGGTAAGACCCCGAGGTGGTTATCACCAGCGGAGGCCAAGGTTCGAAAAAAAACCAATATGGAGGCCGGATGGCCGAAATACTGGGAAATAATAGAAAAAATTGGAGATAATTGGAGGCTGCAGAGCTTTGAAAAATGAAAGAATAGGGTGCAAGACTGGTTTCATTATGCTCAAATTCAAGAGGTTTTTAAGTCAGACAAAAAAATAGGATTCCAGGTAGAAAAATCGAAATTAGAGACAGAACTGTTAGAACCTAAGACCAAGGCGCTTTCGAAAATGTATAACTTGCTGCTTAAATGGAACACCCAGGATGAGATAGTCAAATCAGCCATGATAAAATGGGCTCAGGATATTGGGTACAACATTATGTTAGAAGACTGGGAAAGGTTATGGACCACTGGAATGAAATTCACGGCATGTAATGCCCTGAAGGAAAATATTATGAAAATGATATATAGGTGGTACATGACCCCAGTCAAACTTGCAAAAATATATCATCGGTCTGATAATAAATGTTGGAAATGTAAGGAGGCTGAAGGGACATTCTTTCATCTTTGGTGGACTTGTCCAAAAGTGAAGGCCTTCTGGGAAATGATCTATAATGAGTTAAAAAAGGTGTTTAGGTACACCTTCCCTAAGAAACCAGAGGCCTTCCTCCTGGGCATTGTGGACCAAAAGGTGTTAAAGAAGGATAGAACTTTTTTTATGTATGCAACTACAGCAGCAAGAATACTCATTGCAAAATATTGGAAGATACAAGACCTTCCTACGCTGGAAGAGTGGCAGACGCAGTTGATGGACTATATGGAACTGGCTGAAATGACTGGCAGAATCCGAGATCTGGGAGAAGAGACAATGGAAGAGGACTGGAAGAAATTTAAGGACTATTTACAAAAACATTATAAGTTGTATGAATGTTAAGAATCTGCATGACTTGGAAATTTTAGCACCTGCAATTAGATTAGGAAAATAGAAAGTTAAGTTATAAGTAAGAAAAAGTTGAAATTTAAAGTTATTTTATGTATTATCTTAAGGTATAAATATTTGACAAAAGGTACTTTAAATTTAGAAGTAAAACACTCTGAAAGATATAAATAAGATACGAAACAAGGTAATAATTTGCTGATATGTTTATTGTAAAGAACGCAGGGTGAGGGAGATGTGGGGAAGTCCAGTTAGTAACCTAAAAATGTATTTTGAAAGTTGGATTGTTTTTCTTTCTTTCTTTTTTCTGGTTTGTCCTTCTTTTTCTTTTCTGTAAACTGAAAATGCCACGTGACCCGGAAGTGTCTCCGGACAGCGCTGGCCCCTACCTCTTAAGTGAGATGGGCGCACAACCCCAGAGTCTGTCAAGACTGGCCCGTACGGGCAGGGGTACCTTTACCTTTACCTAAACTGAAAATGTAATAAAAATTTTAAAAATAATAATAAAAAAAGAACACGATATTCACAGACTTGGCTGAGTTTCAGGCCTAATGAGAACAGCAGCTCATTCCCTGAGCCTCTTCTTCCACAAAAGCCGCTGCCGAGAGTAAAGGCCCCCGACTCCCGACAGCTTTCTAACTCCCCTCCTCTCTGGGGTTTCTGGCAAGGGATCAAATAGTGCACCATTGTGCAGCCTGCCTTTGCTCCTCCATTGCGCCATCCCTCGGCCTCTGTCCCCACAAGGCAGCTTCCTCTGACCTGATTTGGTTCCACAGCTGCTGCTTCCCTTCTGCCTCCATGAAAAGATGGACCAGGAGGTTTTGCCGGCATCATTCTGTCTCCTGCAAAAGAAAAAAAGGTAAGCAGGATGCCAGGAGTGCCTGCTTCTCTCACAGGTGAAATAGGGCATCTCTAACTTCAGATGGGCCTATAATAATAATAATAATAATAATTTATACCCCGCCAATCTGGCTGAGTCTCCCCAGTCACTCTGGGCGGCTTCCAATCAAGTGTTAAAAACAGTACAGTGTTAAATATTAAAAACTTCCCTGAACAGGGCTGCCTTCAGATGTCTTTTAAAAATAAGATAGCTGCTTATCTCCTTGACATCTGCTGGGACGGCGTTCCACAGGGCAGGCGCCACTACCGAGAAGGCCCTCTGTCTGGTTCCCTGTACCCTCACTTCTCGCAATGAGGGAACTGCCAGAAGCGCCTCAGCGGCTGGACCTCAGTGTCCGGGCAGAACGAGGGGGGTGGAGATGTCCTTCAGATATACTGGACCGAGGCCATTTAGGGCTTTCAACACTTGGAATTGTGCTCAGAAACATACTGGGAGCCAATGCAGATCTCTCAGAACCGGTGTTATGTGATCTTGTCAGCCGCTCCCAGTCACCAATCTAGCTGCTGCATTCTGGATTAATTGCAGTTTCCGGGTCACCTTCAAAGGTAGCCACACCTGCTGAGAGCATTTGGACGTTTGTGCCCATTTCATATGTTAGTTGTGCAGAAATACTTCTCTCTTCCTCTGCACGCTTGTTCCCAACTGTTCTCCCCAAAACAAGATGAAAAGAACCCTCAGATGAGTTGGAAAACCAACAGAACAAGACCAAACGGAGAAAACCCACCTTCCTCCTTACCCAGTGGACTCTCTCTGGTGTCCAACGGAGGCCTCTCTGCCTCACAGGAATCCAAGTCCATTTCTACAAAATGATCCTTTCCCTGAAAAAGAAACAACTGTAAGGGTGTGAAATCTCATTCCATGGATGCCTTCCCAGGAAAAGGATGGGCCATCAGCAGACCATTATGGGATGTTCTCTGTCCTGTTTGGAGCCCCTTGGGAGTATCCAGAGGAAAGTCTCTCTCACCTGCTTTCTCTCCTCTGCCTGACTCAGGAGGAAACCTTCGGCCAGGGCCACCGCCTGGGAACTGGTCTCCGCTCCGCATTCCCTCACCCAGCTCTCCATCTCCGGTGGAAGGACAGCCAGGAACTGCTCCAAGATCACCAGGTCCAGCATCTCAGCTTTCGTGTGCCTTTCTGGCTTCAGCCACTTGTGGCAAAGGTGGTAGAGTCGGCTGCAAACCTCTCGGGGTCCTTTGGCCTCCTGGCAGCAGAACTGCCTCACCTGCTGGCTCTGCACCTCTGAGCGGAGGGTGTCCTCCTCACCCAGGATCTTCTGCACAGAGTTTTCCCAGAACCCCCCACTGCTCCCAGTTTGGCTGCCATGGTCTCTTCCTGTTCCAGGGCCAGCTGAGTCTCGCACATCCATCTGTGCTCTCAGGAAGCCTCTGAGAGATTAGAAGAAACCCTTTGGTCTTCTGCCAAGTTCTGTCTGTCTGAATGAGAAGCTCTAGCAAATCCTACAAAGCAAATACATTGTTCTGTTACAGAATTTGTAGGTCAGAAGAAACAACAGAATCTGTAAGGAAGCATGGATGTGTCTTGACAGGTACCAGGGCTGGATGGCACCACAGCCCAAACCAGGAGAGATCTTCTTTAAAAAGAGGAGAAGGAGAAAGCACCCTCTAGCCCTCCTAGAAGGAAGATTGCAAAATGTGGAGGCAACTGAAGGGATTTCTGTGAGGTGAATCAGCCTGGTTGCTCCTGCCTTCCAGTCAATGCATGAAGTCAGAACTGACTGACAAGGGAGTCATTTGTATCTTTTGAAAAATGGATGCTTGGCTCTAGTGGGGGTCTCATCCGGGGGTCCTCAGGAGTTGCTCTCCCCCCACCCACACTGCCCTGCTTCTGTCTCCTTTTCTTGGACTTGGACTCTCTGCCGCTCTCCAGGCAGACCCCTGGGGTGGGGTCTCTTTTTCTTTGCTCTGAGGGCCAAGTGGGCAGAGCCAAATACATCTCCCTTGAAATTTAGGCAGCTAATTTATTATTATTATTTTATTAGAGAGCTTAACCCCCCCCCCACAGCCATTGATGCCAAGGTCCCTGCCCATTTCCGGCTGCTTTGCCAGCAACAATCCCTTTGGGACAGAGAGGATGTGGTCCTGGGATGCCATGCTCTGGGTGCGAGGGGATTGCTGCAGTGGCCTCCGTGGGGAGCTGCCCTGGGAGACGACTGGGAAACTGGATAACAATGCAGCAGCCAGACTCTGGGCTGGGATCCCTCTCTTTACTCGTCTCCTTTCTCTCCCACCTTTTCTTCCTCCCTCCCCGTGGGTTTTTTTTTGGGGGGGGGGGCTAGTCCACCGCCTCGTCCAGCTTTGGGAAACCATTTGCACATGTTTCCTCTGTTGTGCAATGAGGCTGAGCGACGTCACACAGAGTTAAAGTCCCAGGGACTATTTTGTTTTAAAAAGGGAGATTTCGTGGGAGTCAGGGATCCTCTGATCTGCAGGAAGGAGAGCGTGGCAGACCTGGCCCCTCCCTGGCTGGACCCTCTCCTTCCTGAATTGGGGTCCCCCCCCGCAGGAGCAGATCAGGCCCCCCCCCCCAGGCCCCCTCCCCTGCTGCAGCCCTGGGAACCCCCCCCCCGTCTCCCCACCGCACCCTCTGGGGGGAGAGAGAGGAGACTCACCAGATCCCAGGAGGGGGCTGCTATTCGGCCCTTGCAGGAGAGACACAAAGCAGGAAAGGACAGGGGAGGGAGGGGCCTTGGCTCTGGAGGACCTGCCCCCCCTTTGCTTCCTGGCCTCTCTAGGAAGGCAGCTCAGTTCCCTTTAACCCTTGCCAAGCCGAGTCCTCCCTCGCTCAGCCCTTTCTCAGATTTTTAATATTTCTTATGGATTTTGGGGGGCAGCTGCCCCCCCCGGCTCCGCCCATGCCCAGATATCCTTTTGGGGGTGAGGCTCTTGGCTGGACTCTGAGCATCTCCCTCCCTTGGCCAGAAACCAGAGGAAGAGCCTGCAGGGAAAAGGGCTTTGCAGGAGGCAAGGAAGCTCCTCCTGGAATTCCGGAGTGGAGAGAGAGGAGGGGATCCCAGGGTCATCTAGTCCAACCCGAAGCAAGAGGGGGCCGGGTCTAGTTCCCTAAATAGGCAGCCCTGTTTAATAGGTTATTGTATTTTAGTGTTTGATTGGAAGCCGCCCAGAGTGGCTGGGGAAACCCAGCCAGATGGGCGGGATATAAATAATAATAATAATAATAATAATTATTATTATTATTATTATTATTATTACAACCCCCAGTAATGCAGGAATCTCAGCTAAAGCATCCATGGCAGATGGCCGTCCGATCTGTGCCCAACTGCTCTTAGATGACCCTCAAGGCAGCAGGTCCTGAGTTCCAGCCCTGCTGAAACAATCGCACTGGCTGCCAAGGAGGAACCCAGCGAAGTTCAAAATAAATAAATCCTATTCTCATCATGAGTAATACTTTCTTATGCATTCTTTTTATACTAATATACAAAAGTATGCCATTTCCCTTTCCAGAAATGGATGGTTGTTATTATGTTTAGGGAAGCTTTTAATATTAGATGGACTATTGCATTTTAATATTTTGTTGGAAGCTGCCCAGAGTGGCTGGGGAACCCAGCCAGATGGGTGGGGTATAAATTATTATTGTTAGTACTACTGCTACTATTACTACTGATCAGGTGAGTGTCCTCCTTTCGAAAGAGGGAGGTGGAATCTCCACGGTTGCTAATAGCATAACGTTGAAAGACTAGTGAAATATGGGGAGCCCTAGAGCATCTGCTTGGCATGCAGAATGTCCCGGGGTCAACTCCTGACACCTCCTGCAAGGGCTGGACGAAATCCCTGCCTGAAACTCTGGGGAGCTGCTGCCAGTCAGTGTAGATCGGGGTCCTCAATCTATGTCCCGCGGGCCGAATCCAGCCCTCCAGGGTTGTGAATCTGGCCTGCACGACCATTTCAGAACCCGCCAAGTGTTCGAGGCTGAAAGCATCTCGCCACCTGCTCAGTCAGTCCCTGCGCCATGCTGAGGTATAACACCGGTCTTGAAAGACCTACATTGGCTCCCACTACGTTTCCGAGCACAATTCAAAGTGTTGGTGCTGACCTTTAAAGCCCTAAACGGCCTCGGCCCAGCATACCCAAAAGAGCGTCTCCACCCCCATTGTTCTGCAGTGGCGTAGCGTGGGTTGTCAGCACCCAGGGCAAGGCAAGTAATTTGCGCCCCCTAACCCGTTGATTTTAGCACTCGAGTGCGAGCACGCCGCCCCCAAGATGTTGCGCCCGGCCCCCCCTGCACCCCCACGCTACGCCGCTGCTTCAGGCCCCCCAATAAAACATTTCAGGGGGCCAGTCCCCCAGTTGATGGGCATTGCCAATGTGATCAACTATGCAGGGCGGGGCTTACCTCCCCCCCCCAATATCATACTGTATTCACGTTGCACCTCCGCGTCTCTATATGTAAGAGGGTGAAGGTCAGGCTGGCAGCGCAAATAAGGGCCCCGCTGCTGAAGGCCTCGCCCGCCACGACCTCCTGGCCCACGGGCAGGGCAAGAAAGTGCCTTTTCCTTGGGGGGGGGGAGTCTTAAAACCATTATTATTATTATTATTATTATTATTATGAATAATGTGCGTGGTTTCTCAACCTCCCCCGACGACTCGCCACGTGCGAGGAGGAAGGCGGGCTCCCTTCACAGCCCTGAAGCCGAGTGCGGAGTGAGGGGCGGGGCCCGGCGGAGTCACGCTGCCCCCCAAGAACTCTCGAGGCGGCATGAGGGGCGCCGCGTCAAGGGCGCCCGCGGCGGCTCCTGTCAGGGCACGAGGCGGGCCCGGCGCCTCTCCCCCACCCACCCTGTCCGCCCACCCATATCCCGCTCAGGAGGGGCCGGTGGGCTGGCAAGCGCCTCACAGCAGCAGCACCAGAGAGGGAGAGAAGTCCGCCTCTGCTGCCGCCGCCTCTTCATCCCCAGCAGCAACTTCCCTGCCCGGCTCCCTGCCGCCGCCACCTCCTCCTCTCATCCCGGGGACGATGCATGGGGACTCACCTGTCCCCATGTCCTTCTCTTTGCAGATGTGCTGCGGTTGCACATCCCTCCCCCAGGGGTGAGTATTGGAGAGAACCAGAGCAGGGACTCAGACCTGCTCTCCTTGCCCCCCACTCGGCACTCTCGGAGGTGGAGAAGCCCTCCCTTCGTGAGGAACTGACAGCCTGACTTTTGCCTTTCAGCTGCTGGAGGAAGATCAGCTGTACCTTCAGGAGGTGATTCAGAACTGCCAGGCAGCTCAGCTCAGGGGGCTCCGAACCCAGAAGTGCTCCAAGCAGGAGACGGCCAAAGCCATCCTGATGAGTAGTGGGTGGTGTGGGAGACCCCCATGGGGAAGTGGGGGAGGGAGGGGCTTTGGAGAAGGGGAAGTATCTGGGAATTTGGATGACGGCAAAGAATATAAATCTTTTTGATGACAATTATCAACCAGTCTGGAAGGAGATTAAAAGAGAATTAGAAATATGGGACATATTAAAGCTATCAATGACGGGAAGAATGTCTGCGAACAAAATGAATCTACTACCGAAAATGTTGTTTTTGTTCCACACAATTCTGATCATAAGCGGTTTAAGACAATTCAAAGAGTGGCAAAAAACTCTCTCGCGTTTCTTACGGCAAGGGAAAAGACCAAGAATTAAATTTAAAATATTGACAGAAGATAAGAAGGAAAGAGGGGGGTTCGCAGTACCTGTTCTGAAACTCTATTATGAAGCGGCATGTTTATGTTGGACAAAGGACTGGATAACTCAGGAGAACCTAGACTTGTTAGATTTGGAGGGGTTCAACAAGTACGTAAGGGCTTTACAAATCATGTGATAAGAGGTGCCTCATTTGAAGTCTGGGAAAGAAACAAGAATTTGTTGGAAAGGAAAACACCGTGGTGGCTGTCACCAATTGATATATTAACAGTTAACAAACTGAACATACTAGGGAGAGGGGCCACATATGAGGAAATTTTGATGAAGGCCGACAAAAGGTTGTAATTAAAGCCCTATGAGTGTATTGCTGAAAAATTGACAGATGGTTGCAATACCATCAAGTCAATGATGTCTTTAAAGAGGATAAAAAATAGGATTTGAGGATAAAAAAATCGAAATTTCAAATAGATATTTTAGAAAGTAAATCCAAGCTATTATCAAAAATGTACAATCTCTTACTAGAATGGAACACAAAAGTTGAATTTATAAAAGAGGCTATGATAAAATGGGCCATTGATTTAGGACATAACATAGAATATGATGTATGGGCCAAACTCTGGAATGAGAGCATAAAATTCACTGCTTGTTCTGCCTTAAAAGAAAATGTTATGAAAATGGTTTATTGTTGGTATCTCACTCCCACCAAATTGGCAAAAATGTATAGAACAAATAGTAAAACCTGCTGGAAGTGCAAGGAAAAAGATGGTGATTTCTATCATATGTGGTGGTCTTGCAATAAAATAAAAGAGTTTTGGGATGCGGTTTACAACGAGTTAAAAAAGATGTTTAAGTACAGTTTTCCCAAAAAGCCGGAAGAATTTTTGCTAGGTTTGGTGGGAGAAGGGATTAAAAAGATAGATCAAAGATTATATTTATATGCAACAACTGCAGCCAGAGTTCTGATAGCTCTAAAGTGGAAGCAACAGGAGATGCAGATGATAAGAGAATGGCAGATAAAGTTGGTTGAGTATGCTGAGATGGCTAAATTGACACACAGAATTCGCAATCAGGAGGAGACAAAGTACCAAAAAGAATGGAGTAAATTTATGGTTTATATAAGTGAGAATTGTACAAATATGAAAACATTGGCAGGATTGAAATAAATCTCATGTCATGGTATAATTTATAATTAAAGAATCTGTAAACTATAGAATGGAATAGGAAAACTGGTGGAAGGGAAGGACGGAAGCTAATGGATCTATGAAACACAAAGTAGGATACATGTAATAAGATGTGATGTTTTGGTGGTGGGTGGTGGGGGTTGGTTGGTGATTGTAAATTTCAATAATAATCATTAATAAAAAGAACAAGAAGGGGTTGTCCGTCTGCCGGAGAGGAGGACTCTACTGGCCTAGGTTCACGTATCCTGTTTGAAAGGGGAATCATCTTAGGGACTTCCTGTGAACATCTGGGTCAGGAATGCTGTTCCTGGAATGGACAAACACACAAGACGTAACCGGCTGTGCATTCAGATAAACAATACTCTTCTATATATTCTTATCACAATATCAAATGTTTATCTTGCACATAAACAACACATAAAGTGCAATAATATAGATGGAGGTCCCAATAAATCAGTTCATTCATAAAGACCAAATGTCTGCTAAGTCCAAATTGGGGACTACTACAGTTCCACATTGTTGACAAGGTGTGATGGCCTGGGATTCAGACTTGGATGCTGAACCTGAGGGATCCCAGCCTGCACAGGATTCCCCGCCTCCAGAACCAGCTGAGCCGGGGCTGGGGCATGAGCCTGAAGGGTCCTCACCTGTGCTGGAACCTCAGGTGCAGGCACCAGTTGAGTCTGCTCTGGCTCCTGAGGTATTGGAGGACCCATTAGCTGCAGGTGCTCCACTCAGTCCCGTCAGAGAAAGCTGAGGTTGCCTCTGGGTCCGGTAACCCTCCAGCAGAAAAAAGCCGGCCAGCCCCAGTTCCAACTTGCAGAAGCAACATTGTTGGTTGCTAGTTCCTGCCTGAGCTCCTGACCCGCCCTGGCTACCTGCTTGCAAGCCTGTTCCTGACTTCACCCAACTCCCTGCCCTGCACCCAGCTTCAGCTACTACGGACTGCCTCCACGTTGCATCTTTGACCACGTACCAGACTTGGACCTAGCCTCTCCGGTAACCCATGGGACCAGCACAGTTTGCTCCCGCCACACCCACACTCCCCCTTCGTTGGGGTGCGTTCGGGAGGAACCAGAAGTCATGGCTGACCAGGCGGCTGTGCTGGTGGCATTGGCTCAGGAAAACCAGGTCTTGACCCACACCGTTCATCAGCTAAGCAATGCAGCTACAGCGCTTCAGCAGCGTTTGGGCACCTTATTAGTTCCTGGTGCCGACGCCCCAGCTTCTGGCAAGTACCCAGTGGCCTTGCCGGAGAAATTCAATGGGTCCCCAGCCAGCTTTCCCATGTTTCTTGCCCAGACTAAGCTGTATATTCAGGGTCGAGCCCGGAATTTCCCCGATGACCACACCAAGGTGCACTTCCTGATCAGCTTGCTGAAGGACCGGGTGGCCAAGTGGGCATTGCCGCTGCTCCGGCAAGACTCTCCCTTGCTGACAGACTATAAAGCGTTTTGCAACCATCTGGAAACCACGTTCGGCAACCCTCAGAAGAGGAGTCAAGCCAATCGGGCGATTCGGCGGTTGAAACAGGACAAGTCCATAGTGGCCGCCTACACCACAGAATTTCAGCTGTTGGCACAGGACTTGTCCTGGAATGACTCCACCCTTCAGGACCAGTATCTCGAGGGGCTTTCGGATGAGATACTGGACCAGCTGGCCATGATGGATCGCCCCACCACGCTGGACGCCCTCATTCAACGGAGACTGCAGATAGACGATCGGTTGTAGGACCATCGCCAGGCTCAGGGCCGCCAGCACTCCCAACTCCAGGCTCCGGTCCTTCCCAGCAGTTCCACAGCCACAGCCAAATCGCTGGAGGAGAAAATGCAACTTGGGGCAGCGCGGCCTCGCCTCTCCCCTGATGGCCCAGGGGTCCCAGACATCGCATGATGGGCCCTCACTGGTGGAATTGCAACACCTCATGGTTCTGGTGCACTAAGCCTTGCAGGACTTCCTTCGCAAGAACCTGGGGGGCGGGTTCATTCGGCCCTCTACCACACCCACCGCCGCTCCAGTACTCTTCGTTAAGAAGTGTAGGGAGCTTTGTCCCTGCCATGATTACTGGGCCCTGAATAAGATTACCATCCCAGACCGGTATCCCTTGCCCCTTATTGCAGAGTTGCTGGAACGGGTGCAAGGGGCGCAGATGTTCACCAAGATGGACCTTCGGGGGGCCTACAATTTGATTTGGATCCAAGCCGGGGATGAGTGGAAGACAGCATTTGGGACCCGGTATGGGCAGTTTGAATACCTGGTAATGCCTTTCGGGTTGTGCAGTGCGCCTGCCGTGTTCCAACAGTACATCAACCACGTGTTCCAGGACTTGCTAGACAAGTACGTGGTAGTGTACCTAGGTGACATTCTGATTTACTCCCACGACCCAGCTCGCCACGAGGGTCATGTCCGGTCCATGTTGGCGCGCTTGCGGGAGCAACGCCTGTATGCTAAGCTCAGCAAGTGAAAGTTCCACCAGCGGTCAGTGGACTTCCTTGATCACCAGCTCTCCCCTGATGGGTGCAGATGGATTCCGAGAAGATGGCAGCAGTTCAGGAATTGGCAGCACTCCGGAACCGCAAGGACCTATCATCACCACAAGGGGCCATTATCCTGAGGGGGCAAGACAACTGGTGGAAGTGAGAACCGACCACCGGAACCTGGAGTACCTCCAGACTGGGTTGACCACTTGGCATTGGAGGAGTTCGCTTACAACAACGCGGTGAACGCCTCCACCCAGCAGACCCTGTTCCAGGCCACTTACGGTTACCATCCGCGTTTGTTTCCGGACGTGCTGCCAGGAGCTCCAGTCTCAGCACCAACTATTGATGGAGCAACTGCGCCAGGCCAAAGATGCGAACAAGGACCAGGCCAACCGCCACCACCAGGTGGGGCCGGAACTCTGCGTCGGAGAACCATGGGGCTATATAAATTCTAATTGGACTCCGTTTGAATTCGGCAATTGTATCCAGGCTGCAATTAGCTTTTTGGTTCCTTAGGAACAACTGAGCAACTTCCCTAGAGTGGAAGACCAAAGCCTATAATAATAAAAATCCCATAGAAAGGCCAAGGCAAAGACATCTCTCTCAAGAAATGTCCAAACCAGTGCCACTACAAGGTGACATGGTCAATATGAAAGCCCTACAGGGATTCACCAGGGATTGTTGCTGCTGTGCTATGATGAAGGTGTGAGACCAGAGGAGAGCTAGCTTTGACACCTGGGAACACACACAAAAGGCAGAAACAAAACAAACTGCATTTTTCACTCATTATTTGACCTTCCCGCTAAGTGTAAAGCATAGACCACTACGGAGAATGTTTCTCCCAAAGTGCTAGATTGCCACAAGTAATTTAGTAACAAAATGCAACATGTGTTATTTTTTATGTGATATCCTATGTCCAGCTATATGCACTGCTACATCTGCAAACAGCTTTAAGAGGCCTGACATGCAAGTCTCGTAAGATTTACACGAAGGCATCCATTTGCAACATACCAAGTTATTATTTGTGGGGCAACAATTTTTTAGAAAAAAAATATAGCCCCAAAGGGAGGAATTGCTATTAAATTTTTTAGTAAATATAAATCTAAATGTACCAAGCAAACACATATATAGATATATAAACCACATGTCCAAAACCCACAGGAAAAGTCCTAAAGCCATATTTCACTCTTTCAGTCACCTCAAATATTTCTCAAGGTAAAAACAATGCACTCAGATTTCTGTTGTAGACTGCCTTTTCTGTGATGTATGTATGATGTTTCTGGGGGTGGTCTTGGACTCCAGGGCAGGCAATTAAAAATGTCTATATAAGGGCTTGCATGCATGGCTCGGGGTCCTCCTCCTCTCTCCTGCCTGTGGGGGAGCACCCTGTTGCAACAGTTAATAAAGAAGAGGCTTAATAGCTGCTTTGCTTCTCAATATTCTCTGGTTGGTCTCTGTTATTTTCTCCTACCAATAGAGAACCTACAAAAAGACTCTATATGGGCCCTTGGGTACCCCATAAGGAAAAAGGAGGAGGTTTTTTTCCTTATATCACCTGCAATCATGTGTGGTGAGTTAGCAATTCACTCCTCCCGTTGCTGGATATGTGGCTAGTATGTCACATGCCCCTGTTTACTTTCCTAGGCTTGGAAAGTGTAAGAACAGAAGTCAGTCTTATCTCTTCTGCTCTGCTGTGCTTTTGCACTGTTCTTTGTCTCCCTGTCTGTTGCTGAGGAAGAGAGAGGATGCCATTATGGTCCGTTTCGTGTCGTGTGCAAATGTGAGGAGCATCCCCTCAGTTCCTTCATCCAAGTCACTTATCAAGACGTTGAACAACAACGGGCCCAGGACAGAACCCTGCAGTACCCCTCTGGTCACTTTTCCCCAGGATGAGGAGGAACCATGAAGGAGTCCTCTTTGGGTTCGGTCAGTCAAATCCACCTAAGAGTTACCTCATTGAGCCTCATTTTACCAGCTTCCTCACATAAATATCACAGAGGACTTTGTCAAAAGCCTTACTGAAATCAAAATACACAATTTCCACAGCAGTTCCCTGATCAACAAAGTGTATAACTCCATCCAAAAAAAGAAAAGAATAAAAATGGAGAGATTTCTCTGGCTTGTCTTGTTTTTGAGAAAGCCATGCTTTCATCCTGTATGTTTATATTGTAAAATCTTCAGATGATGGGCAAACACATTTTAAAAAGCACAAATGAGGATCTTGGCAAGCTGGAACATGTGCAAAGGAAGGTGATTTAAATCACCTGACCAGTTGTGCCGACTTGAATAAAATATTGGTGGGGGCCAGGTAAGGCCCGCCTTGCACTATCAATCACATGGTGCATGCACACCATTAGAATGACAATGCCTATAATGGCAGTGATTTTTTAAAAAAGTAATATTTTGCGCCCGAAGTTCTATTTCTCAGCAGCTCCCCTTGCCCCGGAGAACACTTCTAGCATTTCATCACCTCTACCTGTGGCATTGTTCAGCAATGGGGAAAGTGACCTCTTCACACCGGATGTCTATTTGGTATGGCCCTTTCCAGGTTTTTTCTTGCTCATTGTGTTTGTCTTTCATTTGTTCTCCTTTGTGTGTTGCCAGTAGAAGCCACAATTCTGTGGGTACTCTAGGTGGTGCAGAAAGCACCTAGAAGCTGACTAGAGGTTGAAGTGCCGATCAAACTTCAGTTTTGCGCTCTATAAATTCCAATTAGGAGTACTGGGGGTGGTTCAGATTCTGGAGCAGTGCTTTTGGCCAGCAGAGGGAATAACAGGGCCAGCCTACTTTCCCTTTAAAGGAAACTTGGGTCTCCAGCTGTTTTTGGACTAGAACTTCCATCATCCCTAGCTGGAAGGAGCAATGGGGAGGGATGATGGAAACTATCGTCCCAGGAGCTGCTGGGGACCCAAGTTTGGGAAAGCCTCCTTTAAAGCAACTTTTGTGTTTGGCCCGCAAAGATGGGACTTGTCCACGTTTGTATCTTCTTGTATTTTGTTTTTCTCATGACCTTTGTGCGGTTTTTTAAAATTTCTTAAAGGGGCAAATTGAAAGCGAAATTGTATGCCAAGTAGCGGAAGAATAAAAGGTTGCATTTGAAAAATACACAAAGAAAACCTGGGGGGTGGCCTCCTCAAATATTTTATGGGGGGGGGGCAAAGACCCCTAGGAATTTAAGAGTGGCTGTATTCCCTACACCCACATGTCTCAGAATGCTTAGAACATAAAAACACAACATAAAAACACAAAACATCACATGTTAAAATAGCATTAGATGTCAATCAGAAAAAGGCCTGGTTAAAAAGGTGTGGATTTGCCTTGCTCCTAAAGCTGTATACTGGTTTTTCCAACGTTTGTATGGATTCTTTGATGGGAAGTGAAAGAAGAGCTTTCAGTGAAGCACTTTCCACATTTGACACACTGATATGGTTTCTCCCCTGTATGAATTCTTTTATGGAAAATGAGAGAGGAACGATCTGTGAAGCTCTTTCCACATTCCACACACTGATAGGGTTTCTCCCCTGTATGAATTCTTTGATGGGAAGTGAGAGAGGAGCACTTCCTGAAGCTCTTTCCACATTCCACACACTGATAGGGTTTCTCCCCTGTATGAATTCTGTGATGGGAAGTGAGATTGGAGCTCTTTCTGAAGCTCTTTCCACATTCCACACACTGATAGGGTTTCTCCCCTGTATGAATTCTGTGATGGGAAGTGAGACTGGAGCTCTTTCTGAAGCTCTTTCCACATTCCACACACTGATAGGATTTCTCCCCTGTATGAATTGTTTGATGGGAAGTGAGATGGGAGCTCTTTCTGAAGCTCTTTCCACATTCCACACACTGATAGGGTTTCTCCCCTGTATGAATTCTGTGATGGGAAGTGAGATGGGAGCTCTGACTGAAGCTCTTTCCACATTCCACACACTGATGGGGTTTCTCCCCTGTATGAATTCTTTGATGGGAAGTGAGAAAGGAGGTCTTCCTGAAGCTCTTTCCACATTCCACACACTGATAGGGTTTCTCCCCTGTATGAATTATTTGATGGGAAGTGAGATGGAAGCTCTGTCTGAAGCTCTTTCCACATTCCACACACTGATAGGGTTTCTCCCCTGTATGAATTCTGCGATGGTAAGTGAGATCGGAGCTCTGACGGAAGCACTTTCCACATTCCACACACTGATAGGGTTTCTCCCCTGTATGAATTCTCTGATGCTTAGTGAGATCGGAGCTCTTCCTGAAGCTCTTTCCACATTCCACACACTGATAGGGTTTCTCCTCTGTATGAATTCTTTGATGGGAAGTGAGATGGGAGCTCTGACTGAAGCTCTTTCCACATTCCATACACTGATAGGGTTTCTCCGCTGTATGAATTCTTTTATGGGAAGTGAGGTTGGAGCTTTCAGTGAAGCGCTTTCCACATTCCACACACTGATAGGGTTTCTCCCCTGTATGAATTCTTTGATGGGAGGTGAGATTGGAGCTGTTCCTGAAGTTCTTTCCACATTCCATGCACTGATAGACTTTCTTTCCAATGATATTTTGTTGATGGGAAGTGGAATGGGAGTTTTGACTGCAGCTTTCTCCACACTCCAAATTTTTACGTGGCTTCTCCTCCCTGGGGATTTTATTGTGGTCACCTTTGTTCTCAATTTCCGATTCATCACAATCTGCAATGGAGACAAAAAGGGATTAGAGCCTCAGGAACAAATGGAGAAGAACTCAAGGGAGTTGGGTGTGTGTTCATTACCTGTGTTGTTTGTCATTAACCAACATATTTATTATGAGATTCTGATGCATTGTTGAATGTTGCTTTGTTTGATTTAAAGTACTGGTCAAAATTGTGGAAGACTTGGAAAAAAGTGTTGTTCTTCTTTTGGAGTAATATTATAAATTTATATATCAATGGAAAGATAATTTGATCAAGAATGCAATCAAGAATGCAATCCAACGAAGTTTTTTCAATTACCCATATTCTATCAAACCATATAGCCAAATAACCAAGAAAAGGAAGCACAACTTGCTTAGGTTGACTTTTGTCAGTAACTTATGTGATTGCTATCAAGTTGGTCATTTAGTGAGGTTGAAAAACATAATCAAATTTTAAAAATGGCACAAAGAGTTGACTTGTCACCCAGAATGTGATGTAAAATTGTACTATTACGTGAACAAGGCTACAGTTATGAAGAAATTAGATGAAAAACTAAACCAAAGCTGGCCTTTCTATATTTTTGAAGAGGTATAAGGAGACTCAGTCACTACAAAATCAGACTGGTAAAGGCAGGAAATGTTGGGGAAAAAACATTCTGCATAGAAACAGTAAAGATGTTTGTACCTTTAAGAACAGTTTCTGTAAGCTCTGGGTAAATTGGGTACAGCTGGCCATGACTAAAGGTAAAGGTAAAGGTACCCCTGCCCATACGGGCCAGTCTTGACAGACTCTGGGGTTGTGCGCCCATCTCACTCAAGAGGCCAGGGGCCAGCACTGTCCGGAGACACTTCCGGGTCACGTGGCCAGCATGACAAAGCTGCATCTGGTGAGCCAGAGCCGCACACGGAAACGCCGTTTACCTTCCCGCTGGTAAGCGGTCCCTATTTATCTACTTGCACCTGGAGGTGCTTTCGAACTGCTAGGTTGGCAGGCGCTGGGACCAAGCAGCGGGAGCGCACCCCGCCGCAGGGATTCGAACCGCCGACCTTTCGAGGCTTTAACCCACAGCGCCACCTGCGTCCCTAGGCCACCTGCATCACTAGGGCCATGACTACAAAAGGAGAAAAGCTGCAGTAAAGATGCAGCTTTAAAGCTGCAGTAAAGCTGCAGTAAAGCTGCAGTTTGGAGGACTTCCGGGGTGGCACCATCGGCAATGGCGGACTCCCTCTGAACTGGAGGGACCAGCTCCGCGTGAAACGGGTCGTATCCGCTGCGGCGAAGCGGGGACCCTCTAAAAAATCACAGGCGGATGAAGCCTGTGACCATGGGACTCAGCGGGCACCTTTAGCGTCCCCCCCCTTTTTCCTGGGACAATTTGGCATCTAAAGAATCACCCGTGAGTACTTGAAACTTGAACAATTGGACTTTAAATAAGAATTAGCCAGTAGAGAGGAATTGGACTCAAAATTTTAATTCAATTCGGTACTGAAACGGGAAGGTCTAAACAGGAAGTCAGTCTTCTGTTTCTTTGTAGTCAGAACAAAGCAAAGACAACGTAAACTAGAGCTTAGAAAATTACTTTTAAAGGTCTGGTCTTCATCATTTAAAATCGTGGAGCCCCCTTCGGTAGCAGGAGAAGAAGGGGGATTTTCTTTTTTGGACTGTTTAAACCTGCAGAAGTGAGTTTAAAGTAAAGTAACTTTCCACCGTCCTGATCCTGGAGCGGAGTGTCAGGACTGACGTTTGAAGCTCATTGACCAGAGACAAATGTTTTTGACAGACAGCTAAAAGAAGAGTAACATAGTGACTCTATTGTTTCCTTTCGCATTTCAAAGGAACAAATATTGACTGAATTTTTTGAAAAAGAAACTTTGTTGCTATTGTTCTTAAGAGAAAGAATAAACAGAAGTTTTCCCCCTAGAGGGAGACTGTGAAATTGTAACCAACTTCAGGAGCTGGCAGCTGTTACAGATTACAATCGTGGGAAAGGATTGGTGACCTTGTAGGACAATGTTTTCAGAAGCTCTGTTGGGTGCTTTCTGTAGAATAAATGCCCTATTGGATTAGCTAAGCCAGAAGACGGACTTGATGACTAATGCGGCCAGAAATTTTGAACAGGCAGTAGGAAACTATTTGGAGCCTACCCAGGATCTAAAACAGGAGTGTGCTTTGACAGCACAGACGAGAGAAGAGGATACTGCTGAATCCTGGGTGCCAGAAATGGAGGGAGTTGCGGCCCTGCAGGATCATGAGCCTTTGGATTTGACAAATGAATTTGGAGAAAACCAGATTTGGAAAGATAAAGTTTGGTTTGGAAATGGGGGGTTGGACTGACCCTCCCATGCAGGGATGTTTGGACTTTCTTAGTCTGGTAATGGGCCGTCAGATGTTTGGAGTTGTGGGGGCTCTTAATTTTGGAGGGAATTTGAAACGGGTGTTGAAATACCACATGTGTTTAGTCTGGACTATGGAAATGGGGCAGATCTGCTGAAAAGGGTCAAAAATGTGGAGTTTGGAACAGACAGGGTTAAAACTCAGTGGTGCCCTGCATCTGGGAGGGGCCGGAAGCAGGGCCTTACGTCACAGGCTTTGTCTGTGAGAGTTACTTTCAGTTCTACCGAGAGACGCTAAGAGACACAGCTCAACAGAGCTGTCTGTGTGCTTTTGGAAAGCACGGAGGAATGCCTTTGGAATGGCGGAGGTTTCCGATGGAGAGACTGATTTATGGCTTGTAAATAAACTCTTCTAAAGATAAGAACCGATCTGTCTTTTGGACTTGATTTATCCCTTTCTCACATGGACTCAGGACCGCTGCATTACTCTGCTATCCTACCAGGTCAGAGCTTCCTAGCAGAGAAGGCTCAGAGGAAGCGTGACTGGACGGTGAATTTATATTCAATATCCGCAAAGGTTATGGACGTTACGTGTTTCCTGACAAGTGTGAGAAGGGAGGAGAATTGCCAGCTTTGAGTTGCTGTGATCTCCTGCCAGGAAGGGCAGTGGGAGATGCTGGGGAGCGGAGCCAAGAGCCAAGAGAGACGGCTGCTTCGGACGTCCAGCTTGCTGGCAGACATGTGAGTACGCTGAAAGCCCCGGGGGGAGGAGATGGCTGCTCAGGCACAGGGCCATGAGAGCTTCAATATCCCCTTCAAAAGGCTCAATGGCACCAATTGGGAGGACTGGAATAAGCGCATGTACTATTGGCTGGAGGGAAAGCAGCTGTGGGAATGCACGCAGGCTGATCCAGTCGTGGCCGGCCCCAATGCAGGAGCCACAGATGTGGAGAGGGCCACTGCAGCGGCAAAGAAAGACAAGAAAGCCATGTCCCACGTAGTGATGGCGATTGAAGCGTCGCAGCTCCCTCATATTGATGGCTTACGTACCTGTCATCAGATTTGGTCTGCTCTGACTAGGATACATCAGAGGACCACAGCTGGGGCTAAGATCCATGCGATACGTTCTCTGTTTGAGAAGAGGCTGTCACCAGGGGAACCGATAAGGGATCACATTGCCCAGGTGCTGACTATTTTCAGTAAGCTGCGTCGGCTCAATGTGCCCTTCCCAGATGAACTTAAGGCTTATACGCTTTTAAGCTCTTTGGACAGGAGTTATGAGAACTTGGTTCTAACGATGGAAACGATGCCGCCGCAAGATCTTACGATCGATTATATTAGCGGACGTTTGATTGACGAAGAATCAAAGCGGCAGAGGGCTGTGAAAGAGAGCACAGGCTGCACCCCAAGAAGGAGCGGGGGGGCAGCACCCAGGAGTGGTGAGGACTGTGTGAGAGCCTTTGTTTCCAAGAGATGCTATCGGTGTGGTAGCAGCACACATCTGGTCCGCAATTGTCCGCTAGAGGCACAGGATGGCGGCAAGGAGGCCAGCCGACGTGGAATGTCAACAAAGCAGTTTCCCAAGACCGGTTTCTCAGCAGCGACGTGGGAAAGCGGCAGGCCAGGAGAAAAACAAAGACAAGGCGTCTTATCATCTCACAGCTGCGGCAGCGGCCCTGGGAAAAGGCAAAAGCCTTGATCGGGGGGAGGCTGTGTCCATGGCAACCAGGCAGGACACTGACTTTGACACTTGCAGAGGCCCCGGTGGGGGTGCGAGCGTTGCCATGGCAGCTTTGGAAGACAGCCAGAGAGACACTTTGTCTCTAATTATCGATATGAGAGCCACTCACTGTCTTGTGCCATCTGGTGGGCTCCTGAGGAACTGCAAGACAGTTAAAACTGGACGTTATGTCAAAATGGCAGATGGATCTAAGAGACCACTGACTGAATCTGGGTCTTTATATTGTTCTTTCTTGGATTGTTGGGTGCAAGCTTATGTTGTCCCAGAGCTTGCGCACTCTCTTTTAAGTGTAACAGCCTTAAATGATGCTGGGTTCGATGTTCATTTTTCTAACACTTGTTGTTCCTTCTACAGGGATGGAAAGAAGATCTACAGTGTTGAGAGAACAGACAGGCTCTTTCTGGTGCAGATGCCTGTTGAAAATGGGGTTGGTGGAAAAATGGGACTAGTGGAAAATGGGACTGGTGGAAAAATGGGGCTGGTGGAAAATGGGGCTAGTGGAGAGTCCATTGAAGATGCCCATGTGCAGTGTGCAAATGTCCCACCACACGATGGTTGTATTCGCTTGTGGCACCGAAAATTCGGGCACGCTGGGTGGTCACTTGTGAGAAAAGCCGCAGAGAACACCATTGGTTGTAGGTTCAAGGCTTGTGACAAATACCTAGATTGTCAAGCCTGTAAGCAGTCGAAAGTCACAACTTGCCCATATCCCAGATCAGAGAGGAGAACCAGCAAACCCTTTGAACTTGTCCATGCAGATTTGTCAGGTCCCATGCCGACACCTTCTTTAGCTGGGTCTAAGTGGGTTCTGGTTCTGATTGACGATTTTTCGAAATTTAGTTGGGTTTTTGCACTTAAATGCAAGTCAGAAGCGGCTGCATTGATCAGGGATTGGATCACAGTGATAGAACTACAGTTCTCTACCAGGGTGATTTCCTTTCAATCTGATCGCGGGGGGAGTTTACAGGTTCTGCGCTGCAATCGTTTTTCAGGCAGAAAGGTATCAATCATCGATTGACGGCCCCCTACTCTCCGTAACAGAACTGGGTTGCAGAGAGAAAGCTTCGCACATTACAGGAATCTGCGAATGCTATGTTGGCAGACCCAGGTTTGCCACAGCGCTTTTGGGCAGAGAGTTATCGGACAGCATGTTTTGTGCAGAATAGGGTGTACAATTCCAGTGTAGGCAACACACCGTATTACTTGTTGCATCAGAAGAAGCCGAAGGTGGGGTTTCTCCATGTTTTTGGTTCTCAGGCTTGGGTTCTCATTCCAAAAGCCATGCGCAGAAAGGGTGAGCCAAGGTCTAGGAGGATGATCTTTGTGGGCTATGAGCCGGGTTCAAAGGCGTGGCATTTCACATACCCTACTGGCAACCAGTCTAAGCTGCTTATTAGCGGCAGTGCTGAGTTTTGCGCGCAGAGTGGGTGGAAGCGTCTTCACGGGAACCCAGATGTTCTGTCAGACTCAGATGAGGAAGAGGAGGAAGGCGAAGCTGAACCTGTTGCCGATGCGCGTGGTCCACAGCAACAGGGTCCAGTGCCAGTTTCTCCAAAAGGGAGTCCTAGGACCCCTCCACAGGTCACTATCAAGTCTGAGCTAAGGAGTGCACCATCCTCACCAGCAGAACCAGCTGTACGCCCGAAACAGCGCAGCAGGTTAGAGGGGGATGTGTCTGACACAGAGGATAGTAGGGTTGATCCAGGTGAATCAGGCGCAGTTCCAGAATTCACGCTGAGGAGGTCAGCAAGATCAACGAAGGGAAAGCCACCTGAAAGGTATGAAGCCACTAGTGTCTGGGTTGGTGTGGCTAGATGTGAGCCTGAATCCTTTGAGGATGTTAAGAAGTTGCCTCAGGAAGAAGTTAGCAAATGGCATGAGGTGATGCAGAAGGAGATGAACTCAATGGAGTCTCTAGGTGTGTTCTCTCTCACGAAGTTGCCAATGGGCGAAAAAGCTGTTAGCTGCAGATGGGTTTACCGTTTGAAACCCACAGAAGCAGGAGAACCACAGTATAAAGCGAGATTAGTGGCCCAAGGATTCACACAGAAAAAGGGTATCCATTTCACAGAGGTATATTCGCCAACCTCGAGAGCGGAAACTCTGAGAACGCTTTTGGCGATAGCAGCACAGAGAGGTTGGAAGGTGAACCATTTTGATGTAGATGTCGCCTACCTGAACTCAGATCTCAAGGAGGAGTTGTACATGCTTCCTCCTCCAGGGTTTGAAGTCAGTGAGCCAGGTGTTGTGTGGCGATTGCACAAATCCATCTATGGATTACGTCAATCTGCCAGGAATTGGAATATGTGCCTATATGAAGCCTTAGAATGGCTAGGTTTTAAGAGATCTCTTGCAGACAGTTGTCTTTACATTAAAGAGTCAGGCTTAAAACAGGAAGTGATCCAGGTGTTTGTTGACGACCTTTTGATCATGGCACAGACAGGTAAACAGGTGGAAAAGTTTGCTAGAGAGCTTGGAAAGCAGTTCAAGCTGAAGCAGCTTGGAGATGTCAAATCCTATTTGGGCGTGCAGATCACAAAAGCAAGTGATGGAAGCTTCTTGCTTTGCCAGAAAGGTAAGATTGAACAGTTGCTTGAGAAGTTCAGGATGTCTGAGTGTTCAGGTGCCAGATCACCCATGGAGGCTGGTTTTGTAAAGGAGTGTCAGCAAGTAGAACGTGTGGTGTTCGAAAACACTGAGCTCTTTCAGTCAGCTCTGGGTAGTCTGTTGTATCTGTCACAGTGGAGCAGACCAGATATAGCGTTTGCTGTCAATCTGCTCAGTAGAGAGGCCTCAAGTCCTAGTGTGCAGGCCTGGAATGGTATAAAGCAGGTGCTGCGTTACCTGCAAGATACCAAAGACTTTTGTCTTAAGTTGTCAGCTCAAGGAGATGTCAAGCTGACTGCTTGGGTGGACTCGGATTGGGCTAACCTTGAGGATCGCAAATCAGTGTCAGGTCTAGTGGTGAAGTTTGGGGACTCAGTAATTGGGTGGAGGTCCCGGAAGCAAAGTCTCATAGCGCTTTCATCTACTGAAGCTGAGTTCAGTGCGCTATCAGATGCTTGCAGAGAGTTGGAGTTCTATGTGTGTTTGGTCGAGGAAATCTGTGGAGAAAATTGTCTGCCCGTTGTGGTGCATGAAGACAATCAACCGTGTCTAAAACTGGCTGAGACAGGGCAGTTCAAGGCGAGGACCAAACATTTGGACATACGTTTTCAAAATGTGTGTCAGAGCGTTCGTGAGGGGCTAGTTGCTCTGAAATACTGTCCCTCAACCAAGAACCTCGCTGATGGTTTCACAAAACCATTAACCTTCCAGAAGCACGAGGAGTTCTGTGAGGGTTTGTGTATGGGGAAAGCATTGTTGGCTATTGTCCCCAGATGCAGGACAAGAGGGGGTGTGGAGTTTGGAACAGACAGGGTTAAAACTCAGTGGTGCCCTGCATCTGGGAGGGGCCGGAAGCAGGGCCTTACATCACAGGCTTTGTCTGTGAGAGTTACTTTCAGTTCTACCGAGAGACGCTGAGAGACACAGCTCAACGGAGCTGTCTGTGTGCTTTTGGAAAGCACGGAGGAATGCCTTTGGAATGGCGGAGGTTTCCGATGGAGAGACTGATTTATGGCTTGTAAATAAACTCTTCTAAAGATAAGAACCGATCTGTCTTTTGGACTTGATTTATCCCTTTCTCACATGGACTCAGGACCGCTGCATTACTCTGCTATCCTACCAGGTCAGAGCTTCCTAGCAGAGAAGGCTCAGAGGAAGCGTGACTGGACGGTGAATTTATATTCAATATCCGCCAAAAAAATTACTAAGCTGGAGTTCCCACGAGTGAAAGGAAAATATGAAGAAGAGTTGCGGAAGGGACATGGAGGGGACTTGAGGGCCTCGGATTTAAGGATACCAGGTTAATGCGCTAGATTAATGGGACAAAAAGGACTGACAAAATCCAGGACCAGGAGGAAGGGACGCTGGATGAAGATTGGATTGTTTTACTTTTTTTCCTTTTATCATTAGGACTGTTTTTAAATAATTGTTGAATGTTAGAAAAATGTTGAAATGGAACTACTTGGTTCTAGTAAAAATGTTTAAAAAATTAGGTTAATGATATGGTTATGAGAAGATGGTTAAAATAAGATTTAAGATTTAAGTTCCAAGGTCTGCTATATGACAAGATGAAAACAGATTAAGATAATGTTAGGACAAAATATTATGAACTATGGAAAGTATTTGCTGTGATAATTATTAACTAGGATACAAGAAAGGGGAGGAGGAGGAGGTCAAGGAAAGAAGGTAATGAAAGTTAAAAATTTGAGAATGATGGATGTATTTTTTTTCTTTTTATTTTTTCTTTTCGTTTTGTCCTCTTTTTGTCGTTTTTTCTTTTTTGTAACTTTGAAAAAATCTTTAATAAATATTATTATAAAAAAGGAGAAAAGCTGCAGTTTGAACCTTCCTGCAGGAAAAACACCCACAAGCTTTGCTGTTTGTTGTTTTATAATAAAACCTTTATTTAATTTGGTTTTACACCAGTCTTGTGGTGTCATAGTTTCTGTCATCTGCCACCAGTGGAAAATCCCCCTCTAACGGGTTATGGGCCCAGTCCTGAGTGGGCAGAGACAGAACATGAAAATAACCCAGAGACTAGAAGCAACTCAGCGTTTCTCAAGCAGCTGGCTGTGTGGAGGCGCCAGCAGAGAGTGTCTGTTTGAGACCAGGAGCCAAACAATTCTTCAAGCCACGTGTGAGTAAAGACTGAGTGGAAAGCTGAAAGCTTGGTGGAGCCATGGCTGGACTTGGACTTGGAGCTGGAGCTCAAGGGGAGCTTCATATTTTCCAGTAGAGAAACTGGGAGAGTCCAATTATATGTCATGGAGTTTACAGATGCAGGCATTTTTAAAGAAACAACAATGTTGGACTGTTATTGTTAACCCTCCTGTAAAAGATGAGGATGAAGAAGTAGATGAAGCAGACCAAAGACTGGAGGACAAAGCATATGCCAATCTAATTTTGAGTTTAGAGAAGTCTCAGTTATCTCATGTGTGAGACCTTGAAACAGCAAGTGAGATCTGGAAAGTACTGAAAGCAATACACATTAGAGACACTGCTGGCAGCAAAATTACTCTGAGAGCTCTGTACCGAGCCAGACTAAGTGAGGGTGAATGTGTTTCAAAACACCTTCAAAGAATGCATGATTTATTTTCACAGTTAAATGAACTTGGGGAACATTTTTCTGAGCGGAGAAAGGTTTATATTGTACTGTATTCACTTCCTGAGTCATGGGATAATTTAGTGATGACGCTGGAGGCAATTCCAGAAAGCCAATTACCGATGCATTTCTTAACTGGGTGTTTGCTTGATGAGGAGGAAAGACGCCATGAGAGGAAGGTGACAATCCCTCACCGTAACTCCGGAAATGGGAGGCAGTCCAGTAAAAGATTGATGAGGGGCGGCAACATGAGGTTGTAGACCAGAGAGGAAGCAGCTTTCACAGTCAGAAAATGCTATTGTTGTGGGTCAACCAAGCATTTAGCACGACAGTGTACTGTGTCTGGGGGAGAAAACACAAGAAAAGGGTGGCCTGCATTTGCTGGGAAGCAAGGAGACAGGAAGAGTCGAGTCCAGTATGTTTCTGCAGCAGTTCGAGGCACCAGTCACGACGTTGGACAGGACTGGATTTTAGACTCAGCAGTGACAAACATTTTTTGTTAAGTCTGCACAAGCCCTTGTAGAAAAGCAACCTTGTAAATCTGTAAATGTAGTACTAGCTGACGGAACAGTGCATGAGTCAGTTGGAAAGGGTAGTGTGAATATTAACTGTTTAAGTACCAAATTTACCAATGTTTTATGTGTACCAGGTTTAGAAATTAATTTGCTTTCAGTTACAAGTCTTGTTAAGCAGGGGTTTATGGTAACCTTCTCTGGGTCAGGATGTAAAATAGAGAAAGCTGGAAAAGTGGTTACACTAAAAAATGGTTTATTTTGAAAGACCAGCTAGTAAGTGAGTCTGGGGCATGTGTTAAAGCCTGTAATAGAGCCTTGCATGATGAGTGCCAGCATCTGTGGCATCGTCGTTTGGGGCATGCCAATTTCCGCAGTATTGCAAAAATGCCAGAATTAAGTAAGGGAATTAAAATGAAAAAATGTTCAGTTTTTCTGGACTGCAATACTTGCAAGGAGTCTAAAAGTAAGCAGGGATCTTATCGTGAAAGTAATAGAATTAGCAAGAAGCCATTTGTGTTAGTACATTCAGACCTTTGTGGGCCATTTGCAGAATCTGAAGGAGGAGCAAAGTTTTTTCTGGTTCTTGTGGATGATTATAGCCAGCATACTTGGGTATACTTGTTAAAACACAAAAGTGAAACTGGTCAACTGATTAAAAATTGGGTCAACTATATAGAAAGGCAGTTTCCCTACAAAGTTACCCAATTCCAGAGTGACCGTGGAGGCGAGTTCATGTCTGAAGCTCTCCAGGTATGGTTGAAAAAACGTGGTATTAGTCACCGTAAATCGTGTCCTTTTTCGCCTTAAGAAAATTCAGTTGCAGAACGCAAGATAAGGTCTTTGCAAACAATGCTAGATTCTCTGCTAAGTGATTCTGGCTTATCCAGGAAGTTTTGGGGGGAAGCAATTCTCTGTGCTAATTACCTACAGAACAGATTGTTTCATTCTACCATAAACAATACCCCTCATTTTTTGCTTTATGGGAAAAAAACCTTTTTTTGGATCATGTTAAAACTTTTGGTTGTTGGGCTTGGGTTCACATCCCAAAAGGACAGAGAAGGAAAGGCGATCCCAAGGCAAAGAAACTTAGGTTTGTTGGCTATCAAAGTTGGTCAAAAGGGTATCGTTCTGCATGAGGGCGTGGCAGAGTTGTGATATCAAGACATGCAGAGTTTTGTGAGCAAGATGGTTGGGCTCGTTTACATGGAAATTCAGAAGTTGTTTTGTCTTCAGATACAGATAAATTTGTGAAATCTGAGGAAGAAAAGTCACAAATTAGAGAAAGTTCTGAAAGTGATCGTGATGAGGAATCAGAGGATGAGGGTCCCAGTACACAATCTCCTAAAGCTGAACCAATTTCTCCTGAGGAAGATGAATCAGAAGGGGAAGATAGTTCAGAGGGGGAGAGTGCTCAAGTTAGAAGATCACAAAGAAGCAATAAGTGGGTACCTCCAGAAAGGTTTACTATACAAGAAGTTAAAACTGTTGATGTGAAGAAAGAGCCTCGTGATTATGAGGTTTTAAAGTTACCACACCAAGAAACAGTAAGGTGGAAAAATGCAATGAGAGCAGAAATGAAATCTTTAGTGAAACATAATGTGTTTACTATTGAGCCATTGCCAGAAGGAAAAAAGGCAGTGGACTGTAGATGGGTGTATAAAATAAAACATTTAGCAGATGGTAGTGTTAAGTACAAAGCTAGGCTGGTAGCACGAGGTTTTACGCAAAGAAAAGGTGAAAGTTTTGATGAAACCTTTCTCCTACTGCAAAGAGTGAAAGTGTACGTTTACTGCTAGCTATTGCAGCACAACGTGGGTTTAAGGTAAACCATTTTGATATTGAAACAACTTACCTTAATGCAACTCTGCACGAAGAAATTTTTATGAATCAAGCACCAGGATCAAACAATCAGCTAAAATTGGAAAGAGTGTCGTGATAATGCTTTGAAAAATCTTGGCTTTAAAAGAAGCTTAGCTGATAATTGCTTGTACACTAAAGGAAAGGGTGATAAACAAGAATTATGTTTATCTTATGTTGATGAATTGCTTTATTCTAGAAAAAATCAAAAGCAAGTGAAAAAATTTGCAGAACAACTAAGAAAGGAATTTAAAGTAAGAGATTTGGGGCCAGTAAAAAAAAGTATCTACCGGTAGGTCTAGAAATTAAAGGAACAAACGATGGAAGTTTTTTGTCGAGTCAAAAAGATAAAATAATGGAATTACTTGAAAGAAACAATATGCAAAACAGCAAGAGAGTAAAAACCCCAATGGAAATAGTTTTTTTCAAGATATATATAATATATATTATATATTATATTATATATATATATATATAATTCCAAAATGGCGTCAGTGGTAGCGTTGACTTAAGCTCCGCATCAGTTGATGCTGTTTTTCTTTTATTTTTATCACTTTTTATTAGCTTTTATCAGCCTCAGTATTTTATCTTTGTTATTTGGCAGCTATTAATTTACAATGCTTGAGCCAAGGGCATGAGTTAAAAGCTTTAGAGAAAGTCTGGAAAGTTCCGGAGAAAGCCTTAATTAGCTCCGGCTCTGCAGGAGTGGAGATTAGACGCCTATCGTGGGTAGACGCCGAGCTTCCTTGATTTACAACATAAATTAGCAGCGGCTCTATCTCTGGGAAATGCCTAGGATAAAGAAACGACCGGCCTCATCTCCACAAGTGAGCCCACAGAAGAGAAAGCAGAGCAAAATGGACGATTTTGTAAGAGCACAGAATTCAGAACTCACTGCACCAAACAGAACTCATTCCCAGGTAGGTGGGGATGCTTTAATGGGTGGAGATCACCCAGGGGAGAATGCTGAGATGAGCGCTCATGAACTACCATCTGAGGGGGCACCGCTCTATGCAGAAATACTCGCGGACCACTGTCTGCTGACTGCAAGAACAGTGGAGGAAATTAACATCAAATTAGAAAAGGTAACGTCTCTCCTGACGGAGTTGGTCTCCTGGCAGCCAAAAATACCTCACTCAGTGCTAAAGAGACCGACCACAGCATTGCCCTCCCTCTAGACCATCGCCTACAGGGGTGTAACCGGTCAGGACTTGATAACCGAGAGACTAGAAAGACTAAAAACAACAAAAGCGAAAGTAGGGACCTGATCCTACAAAGTACTCAAGTAGCTCTCGATATATATCCTTTTAATAGTATGCTGCCTTACTGGAAATCAATTGACAGTGTGAAGAGAAACTTTAAGCTTTTACTAAATATCCATTGCAACACTCTGATCACGATAAACTTGCTCTGCACGGACCCCCAGCACACTAGACTCATGCTGACATTTTCTGACTCAGCTACCCCTAAAATGCTACTGAAATATAGGGCCATTTTACAGGACTATAATATTGTTTTAAGGCGTGTTTTTAAAGACCCAGAACGAAAACAACTACTGCCAAACTTGTCGTATAGCCGGACCGACCCCAAGCAATCAACGCCCCCTCTGCCGAAGGGCTTTCGCCATAGGGCCATGATTCATTCGGGAGGGCTGTCAAAGAGGAATATGTGCGGTGAACCCAGCTGCAACACTCCCTTGGAGAGGAAAACATCAAAGCAAAAAGGCCAAACACACAAAGAATGCCAGCCCAATCTAGATAATTCAAAGTTAGGACACTCCATTATGCCTTTGGCAGATCCAGAATTTCACCACTCTCTACTCCAGCTGGAATGTGATCAGCCAATGCCAAGTGACGACCCAGAGACAGATTTAATTGTCTTTGACGAAGATCCCCTGATGGTCCCAGCAATTCAGAAAACACCGTCGATGCTGGGAAATGGGGAAAATGCTGTAAATCAACCCCGAGAACAACACCGTGCATATACTAAGAACGGCTGCATCATTTCCGAACCAGTGGGAGAGCTGATAACAATTTCCCCATCACAATGAAGCCAAGCCAGTTATGGAACAAGCAGCCTTAACTTCATCTCATGGAACATAGCGGGTTGGGCCAACAAACTAGGGGATGAGCCATTTCGTGAATATATAACGGGGTTTGACATAATAGTGCTGCAGGAAACTTGGGCAACTGACAACATAGTTTTCATTGTTTTTTTTAATGAATATTTATTAGCATTTATTAACATAGTTTTCGACGGTTACAACGTCTATGAAATCACGGCCTCTAAACCGCTTGGAAGGGGACGACCGAGGGGGGGCCTAGTAACTCTGGTTTTCACTCAATTGGCGTCACAAGTTACTGAGTGCTCAGTTTTCGAGCAGTTGGCACTGGGGATCACTTTGCATCTGGAATCCACGAGTATCATTCTTGTTTCAGCTTATATCCCACCATATACAGTGCAAACACAGATCGAGAGCACGTGGCGTAAATTCCATAGTTTCCTTTATTCCCTACAAATTAGGCACCCTGGATCGCCTTTTTACCTAATGGGAGTTATGAATGCCAGAATAGGCTCAAATGATGATAGCCTGGAAATAAAATTCCCAATATTAAGAGATCTAAAGGAAAATAACGCCCTCTTTCTAAACCCACCCCCACGTAGACATTCGAAAGATTGCCAAATCAACTATGCCCGATTCTGCCTGGCTTTTTTTACAAATAAGTCTTGACCTCATCATTGCTAATGGGGCATTCCCCGGGGTCAGAGAAGGCGAGTACACATTCATAAATACAAATGGAGCCAGCACAGTAGGCTACTGCCTCACAAACAGAGAGGCCTTCGAATCAATTAAAAAATTCACCATAGATAATAGGACTGAAAGCGATCACCTACCTCTAATCATCTCCACTACTGGCCAAAATTCAATTCAGCGCTCTAGATAGAACATGAGGTCATAGATAAAGCAAATTATCCAGCATTGCGTAGGAAAAAATGGACACCTGAGATAGCAATTGCAGTTGAGAATAGATTGAATTAACAAACTGCAATTAAGTTAAGATCAATTATAATAAACAATCTATCAATAGACTCCTCCCTGACGGCTTACGAAAATCTCACTGAGTCCTTGCAGGATGTGGTTTTGGTTAACATAAACTCAGCCGGCAAGCCACGCACTGCAAAAGGGCACGGTTGGTTTGACCAAGAGTGCCGCACAAAGAAGGAAGCCTTAAGGAACGCTTATTTGGCCTATAGAAACGCTGGATTAAACTACTTACCTCCATCTTATTTTAAAATCAAAAAAGAGTATAAAGCCCTTTTGGCCTCAAAAAAAAAGACAGTCCGAACAAAATTCCTGGTCCCTGCTATTGAATGCCTCACTAAACAATGAAACTAAACTCTTCTGGCTACTGGTCTCCGACTCAATGAAAAATAGTTCCTCAGCCCCCAGCTGTGTCATTCCAGCTCAGGTTTGGGAGAATCACTTCAGAAATATATTTATGGAAAATCCAAACCTCCCTTCCAGCTTACAGGAGGATGACAGGGCAGAATTGTCACTGCTCCCTAATTGGAGGCCGGTTACTGTGGAGGAAGTCCATACATTAATTGGGAATCTGAAGCATGGAAAGGCTCTGGGGAAAGACTTTATCCCAGCAGAGTTGATTACATCAAACCAGCACTGGTGGGCTCCGCTTCTGGCAGCACTCTTTACGGTAGTAAATAACTCGGGTAAGGTACCATATAGCTGGAAACATGCTATAGTAGTTCCAATCTTTAAGAGAGGCCACCCAAATGTACCTTCCAATTATAGGCCAATTAGCCTGCTCTCAATAATTGGGAAGCTGTATGCCCGTTTCCTCAGTAGCAAACTGACAACTTTTCTAAATGAACATAATATACTATCTGAAGCCCAGGCAGCTTTTCGTGAGAACCATTCAACATCAGACCACTGTCTAATGCTGTCCTTCCTAGCTGAGAAGTATACCAGGCCTCTACAGGGTAAACTCTTTGTGGCCTTTATGGATCTGAAATCTGAAATCAGCATTTGACTCCATCCCCAGATCCCAGCTATGGTCCAAAATAAGTCTAATTTTGCAGGACAAACGACTTCTCTTTCTCATAAAAGCCCTGTACAATGGAACCAAACTGCAGGTCCGATACGGTCAACAGGGACAGCTATCGAACAGCATCGAGATGACTAGGGGGGTGAGACAGGGTTGTATTTTGGCCCCCACATTGTTTTGTCTATTCTTAAATGACCTAGAAGAGAACTTAATGGACCCAGATGGACACATTCCCAAAATAGGAATGAGAAGGACCCCTCTGTTGTTATATGCTGATGGCGCGGCCATCATCTCACGTTCCAGACCGGGTTTGAATTATCTGCTGAGGAAATTTTCTGATTACTGTTCTGGAAATGGTTTATCCATTAATTATGAAAAATCTAAAATTTTAGTCTTCGAAAGAAGATTCTCCCAGTCTAAATGGGTGCTGGATGGCCATAAACTTGAACAGGTAAAATACTTCAATTACCTAGGGCTCACATTCCATGCAGGGCAGCAGCTGAAGAAGGAGCAAAAAGGGATTTCTTGTGTGTGTGTTTCTTGTGGCTGATTAGCTGCTCTCCCTGTGCAAAGGTCAGAGGGGGCAGGGTGTGAGGCAGGTGATTAGCTGTGGGAGGAGCTTATCAGAGCTTGCAGGGCAGCGGTTTGATCCATCTTTTAGATTTAGGGGAGCTAGTCTCAAACGTTTGTTGGGGGAGACCTAGATTTGGGGGGGGGGAGTTATTTGTCCTGTCTTCACGCTTTTTATGATGGAGGACCGCTGCAGCCACCCCCAACGACACGTTCTCAAGATGGAGGGTGAGGGAACAGCTGCAGTCGCCTGGGGTTCCTGCGCAATGTTTGCCATCTTGCCAAAGGTTGCAGGCAGCTTTACCTGCAGCAATTGCATGTTGATTGCGCTCTTAGAAGACAAAGTCCAGCAACTGGAGGAACGTGTAGCTACGCTCCAAAGAATTAGAGAGCTGGAGCTCTTCTTGGAAGCAACAGAGCACACCGTCTCCACCAAGGAGGAGACAGGGGACTCCCCTGAGAAGGAGGCTAGTTCACCAACACAGGAGCCAGATATATGGAGAAACGTGACTCAAAGAAGTAGGAGGCCCAGGGTTTGCTCTGATTGTTTAGAAATACACAATCGCTTTGAGGTCCTCTCCCCTAGCATGGAAGACGACGAGCAGACTCCATTTGAGGATCTCTCCCTCGTTACAGTCGATCAGGTATATGAAGACGAGCAGCAAAGTCAGTCCTCAGGAAATGTGCAGGCGACCTTGGAACGGACAGATCACGGAAGAACCCCAACCAAACCTAAGAGGAGGCATGTAGTGGTGATAGGGGATTCCCTACTGAGGGGAACAGAAGCAATGATCTGTGGGCCTGACAAGATGTCTCGGGAAGTGTGCTGTCTCCCCGGGGCTAAGATCCAAGATGTAACTGAACGACTGCAAGGAATCATAAAACCCACTGACAAATACCCCTTCCTCTTGGTTCATGTGGGAACCAATGACACTGCAAGCAATAGCCTCCAAAGATCAAAAGAGACTACGAGGCTCTGGGCAGGAAATTGAAGCAATTAAATGCTCAAATTGTCATCTCATCTGTCCTCCCAGTTGAACGACGTGGCCCAGGGAGAGAGGGAAAAATAGTGGAAGTGAACAGCTGGCTTCACAAATGGTGTAAACAGGAACAGTTTGGATTCTTAGATCATGGACTGCAGTTTCTTGAAGATGGACTTCTGGCAAGCGATGGGCTGCACCTCACAACGGTTGGGAGGAATGTTTTTGCCAAAAATCTCAGAAACCTCATCAGGAGGGCTTTAAACTGACTAATGTGGGGGAGGGAGACAGTGCTCCTGAAGGTAGGAGTCTATCAATTGATGAAGATGATCATCCAAATGTCATAGACCGAATGGAGCAAACAGCACGCAGACCTAGTGGTGGGAGGAAAAAATCCTTAAATAAGAGACACGGGGGAATGATTAATAGACTTCAATGTCTGTACACTAATGCGCAAAGCATGGGAAATAAACAAGATGAGCTTGAGCTCTTGGTACAGTAAACTAAATATGACTTAATAGGCATCACTGAAACCTGGTGGGATAAGTCCCACGATTGGAATGTAATAATGGAGGGATAAAATCTATTTCAGAGAAACAGACCAGACAAGAAAGGAGGAGGAGTGGCGTTATATGTCAGGGATGTGTATACCTGTGAAGAGATCCAAGATTTAGAACCTCAAAGCCAAAGTGAGAGCATTTGGGTCAAAATTAAGGGAGAGATGAATAACAGTGACCTCATTGTGGGAGTTTACTATAGATCCCCAAGCCAAACGGAGGACATAGATGATGCCTTCCTGGAACAGATGGCCAAGCATGCAAAAGGAAGGGAGGTAGTAGTAATGGGGGCCTTCAATTACCCGGATATTTGCTGGATGTCAAACTCAGCCAAGAGCATAAGGTCAAACAGATTCCTCACTGGCCTTGCAGACAACTTCATTGTCCAGAAAGTGGGAGAAGCAACAAGAGGAACAGCCATTTTAGATCTGGTCCTAACCAATGTTGATGACCTGGTTAGTGGGGTAGAAGAGGAAGGATCATTAGGCGCGAGTGATCATGCTCTTCTGAAGTTTACTATACAGCGGAAAGGAGCAGCCAAGCATACTAGGACTCAATTTCTTGACTTTAAGAAAGCCGACTTCATAACACTTAGGGAAGTGCTGGGTGAGATCCCATGGACAGTAATACTAAAAGGAAAGGGAGTTCATGATGGCTGGGAGTTTGTTAAGAGGGAGATAGTAAAAGCACAACTTCAGGCAATACCAATGAGACGGAAACATGGAAGGTGCCTAAAGAAGCCAGGGTGGCTATCTAAAGAACTTTTAACTGAGTTAAGATTAAAAAAGGATGTGTACAAAAAATGGAAAAGGGGGGAAACCACCAAAGAGGAATTCAAACAAATAGCCCGCACGTGTAGACACAAAGTCAGAAAAGCTAAAGCACAGAATGAACTCAGGCTTGCTAGAGAGGTTAAAAGCAACAAAAAAGGCTTTTATGGGTATGTTTGTAGCAAAAGGAAAAACAAAGAAACAGTGGGGTCACTCAGAGGAGAAGATGGTGAAATGCAAACAGGGGACACAGAAAGGGCTGAACTCCTCAATGCCTTCTTTGCCTCAGTCTTCTCCGATAAAGAAAACAATGCCCGACCTGAAGAATTTGGAGCAAATGATTCAGCAGAGGAAACACAGCCCAGAATAACTAAGGAGATAATACAAGAATACTTGGCTAGTTTAGATGTATTCAAGTCTCCAGGGCCAGATGAACTGCATCCAAGAGTATTAAAAGAACTGGCAGATGTGATCTCAGAACCACTGGCAGTCATCTTTGAGAATTCCTGGAGAACAGGCAAAGTCCCGGCAGACTGGAGGAGGGCAAATGTTGTCCCTATCTTCAAAAAGGGGAAAAGAGAGGAGCCAAATAATTACCGCCCAGTCAGTCTGACATCAATACCAGGGAAGATTCTGGAGCAGATCATTAAGCAAATAGTCTGTGAGCACCTAGAAAGGAATGCTGTGATCACCAATAGTCAGCATGGATTTCTGAAAAATAAGTCGTGTCAGACTAACCTGATCTCGTTTTTTGACAGAATTACAAGCCTGGTAGATGAAGGGAATGCAGTGGATGTAGCCTACCTTGATTTCAGCAAGGCATTTGACAAGGTGCCCCATGATATTCTTGTAAAGAAGCTGGTAAAATGCGGTCTTGACTATGCTACCACTCAGTGGATTTGTAACTGGCTGACTGACCGAACCCAAAGGGTGCTCATCAATGGTTCCTCTTCATCCTGGAGAAGAGTGACTAGTGGGGTGCCACAGGGTTCTGTCTTGGGCCCGGTCTTATTCAACATCTTTATCAACGACTTGGATGATGGACTCAAGGGCATCCTGATCAAATTTTGCAGATGACACCAAACTGGGAGGGGTGGCTAACACCCCAGAGGACAGGATCACACTTCAAAATGACCTTGACAGATTAGAGAACTGGGCCAAAACAAACAAGATGAACTTTAACAGGGAGAAATGTAAAGTATTGCACTTGGGCAAAAAAAATGAGAGGCACAAATACAAGATGGGTAACACCTGGCTTGAGAGCAGTACATGTGAAAAGGATCTAGGAGTCTTGGTTGACCACAAACTTGACATGAGCCAACAGTGTGACGCGGCAGCTAAAAAAAGCCAATGCAATTCTGGGCTGCATCAATAGGAGTATAGCACCTAGATCAAGGGAAGTAATAGTGCCACTGTATTCTGCTCTGGTCAGACCTCACCTGGAGTACTGTGTCCAGTTCTGGGCACCACAGTTCAAGAAGGACACTGACAAACTGGAACGTGTCCAGAGGAGGGCAACCAAAATGGTCAAAGGCCTGGAAACGATGCCTTATGAGGAACGACTAAGGGAGCTGGGCCTGTTTAGCCTGGAGAAGAGGAGGTTAAGGGGTGATATGATAGCCATGTTCAAATATATAAAAGGATGTCACATAGAGGAGGGAGAAAGGTTGTTTTCTGCTGCTCCAGAGAAGTGGACACGGAGCAATGGATCCAAACTACAAGAAAGAAGATTCCACCTAAACATTAGGAAGAACTTCCTGACAGTAAGAGCTGTTTGACAGTGGAATTTGCTGCCAAGGAGTGTGGTGGAGTCTCCTTCTTTGGAGGTCTTTAAGCAGAGGCTTGACAACCATGTCAGGAGTGCTCTGATGGTGTTTCCTGCTTGGCAGGGGGTTGGACTCGATGGCCCTTGTGGTCTCTTCCAACTCTATGATTCTATGATCATACAGGATCTTGGAAGCACCATTGGCAAACCCCCCTTCAAAAGGCGGAGATTACAAAGCTAGCCATACATAGATTCTTCTTCACAAAGGGCGGCAAATATGTTCCAGCAGCCTTAAGGGTTTTCAACGCAAAGCCTGTTTCCCAACTCCTGTATGCAGCAAATGTCTGGCATAATGGGGACCTGCCAAAGCTAGATGGCTTTCAGGCAAAATTTATACGATCTCTCCTGCAGGTACGTAACTGCGTCCCCAATTTCTGTTAGAAGCTGGTGAATGCCCAATTTCAAGTAAAGCGTGGTGGTCTGCCCTAAAACATTGGCTCAGGATTTCAGTGTTTGATCTAGGGAAGGGTCTGTACCATCACCTGACCCATGAGGAATTTGTCAGCAAATGGCAGAAAACCATAGCTAAAAAAGCCACCTCTATTGGTCTGTCTCCCCCCCCCCCTCCACTGTATTACCTGGGTTATGAAGGCGCCCAAAAGGTTTTAAAGCAAAGATTATGGGACAATGCACACAGTGACTTGCCATCTCGATCACACGCAGTCTGTAGTCCGCTGGCAGCAGGAGTTCAATATGGGTATGTCTTTAAGTTAACATCTTACATCAAAAACCTGACAGTACCTAACTATCGAAGGCTTTTCACCAAAGCCAGACTAAATGTCTTCCCCTCTGCAGTGCTGGATGGTAGGTTGAGAGGAGTTCCCTACCAGGACAGACTTTGCTCGTGTGCTCAAGACATCGATTCCATAAATCATATTTTGTTGCATTGTGCAAAATATGAGCAGGCCAGGGCTGAACTGATACTACCCTTGCTGGTACCCTTCCCGGGAAAATCAGAGGCTCACTATGTCAGGTTCCTACTGGAAGACCGGACAAAAACTAGAACGTTAGCAGTGGCAAAGTTTTTATCGGTGGTTGCAAGAAGAAGAGAAGAAGAGTTTGGATTTGATATCCCGCCTTTCACTCCCTTTAAGGAGTCTCAAAGCAGCTAACATTCTCCTTTCCCTTCCTCCCCCACAACAAACACTCTGTGAGGTGAGTGGGGCTGAGAGACTTCGGAGAAGCATGACTAGCCCAAGGTCACCCAGCAGCTGCATGTGGAGGAGCGGAGACGCAAACCCGGTTCACTAGATTACGAGTCTACCTCTCTTAACCACTACACCACACTGGCTCTCAAATGAGTCCTATATTCTAAACAAAATTCTTGATTAACCCGGAGGTAGGTTGTATGAACTGTGTGTTGATTTGTAATGATCTGTTGGGTCTCTGGACCGTAATAAAAATTGTTGTTGTTGTTGTTGTTGTTATATATATTTATATATTTTTATTTTTATTTATTATTTCAACAGGATTCAGCTCTATGTTGTGTTGCTGCTGTGTGCAAAAGGTGCATTCAAGATAATGATATTTCACTGCTGGAATGGCCTGGGAATAGCCCAAACTTTAACCCAATCGGAAATCTATGGAGCCGACTAAAGAAACTTGTTAGTCAGAAGCAACCCAGCAATAAAGCCCAATTAACAGAGGCAATAATTTAATCTTGGTTTCACTTTATTACAGCTGCAGAACTAAAAACTTGGTTCACTTCATGGGAAGGCATTGTAAGGCCGTAATTACAGCTAAAGGTTACCAATGGTTACCAAAGGTTTCACGCTTTTTCTTTATGACTGCTGTTCTAATAAATACTCCTTCATAAAATTCATTGCATTACATTCTACATTAAATTATCTTTCCATTGCTATATAATTTTATGGTATTACTCCACACAAAAGTGGTGTTATGAGCCATCAAACCTCAGAAATACACTTTTCACAAAAGGTTTCCATATTTTGGCCACTAGGAGAAGTTGTTCATTTTAAAGTTAATGTTCTTTTTATATGGGATCAGATTATTATTATTATTTATGTTTCATTTTTACATGTGTGTTGGAAGCCGCCCAGAGTGGCTGGGGGAATGCAGCCAGATGGGCAGGGTATAAATAAAAATTATTATTATTACTACAGTGGTACCTTGATATAAGAAACGTCCTGTTCTGGAAAAGATTAAGTTTGTAAACCGAGGTACCACTGTATCATCATCATCATCGTCATCATCATCACCACTGCTACTTCTACCTGAAATTCAATAAGTCTAGCTCTTCTTCTCTGGGATGAATTTTGTTTGGCCCAGTCATGGTATCCCCTCCATCTCCAATGTCAGTCGTCTCTTTGGGTCAACCCAAGACTGACAGGAGCAAAAACAAAAACAGAAAACCTGAAGCTACTATCTTTCCTAACAATTCTGAAGCTGACATTTAAGATGGCCTGGGCAGTTGAGAGCAGCCCAATCGTGGTAGAAAAAGGTTAAGTTACTGTTTATTGTGGGGGTGTTAAGTTCCCAGGTGTTATAGGGGGCGCTGTTGAATTCTGTGAAAATATATGAGGTTGGTCTATAGACATATTTTTTGAATTTCCAGGCAGATATGACAATCCCACAGGGAGCCTTACCAAGAGAGGCCACGATCCCACAATTCTCCTCCATGACGTCCTTATGCAGAGCTCTCTGGTCAGGATCCAGCAACGCCCACTCCTCGTCCGTGAAACGAACAGTGACATCTTCAAAGCACACTGGACCCTGAAAGAAAAAGGGAAATGTCCTCCTCTGAGACAGCAGAAATATGATCTGCTCCAGAATGCTCTGTTGCTTCCAGTTTGCCTGATGGAAGGATCCAATTACTCCTCTCCTCTTGAGCTGCTTCTTGGAAGCTTCCCTCCCAATGCCGTAAAGCCAAATTCAAGGGGTCCATAGGAGCATGGAGAGGGGGAGGATTGGGGGGCAGGCCCCATTTTTCATCCGATGGGGCTGGTTAGGTGAATCCAGGCCACTATTTGTTCTCATTTGTCCACTGCTTAGAAAACAATTTCAGCATTCAATGATCAATCTACAATTAAAATAAGCCTATTTTGGTCTCCTGGCTCTGAGAGACAAGCAGGGAGGGTGGCTTCTGGCAAAAGGAGAGGGAGCCACCGGTGGCTCCTCCTTCTCCTGACTCACCTCTGCCTCTCAACCTTCCTCTCCCACTTGCCTCCTTCCTCTTCTGCCTCTGATTCTGCACTGCATTCTGCCACAGAGTCTCCCAGCTCACTAAGCCCATTCAGCTTCTCCCTCTTGCCCCTCTGACCGCCCATCCTTCCTCCACATCCACTCCTTCGGCTCTGAGCCGTCTTCCCTTCCTGGTTCCCCAGCTGCATCCTCCCACCATTCCTCTGTGCCCAACCAGTCCATGACATTGCTCCATCCCTCGGCCTCTGTCCCCACAAGGCAGCTTCCCCTGACCTGATCTGGTTCCACAGCCGCTGCTTCCCTTCTGCCCCCATGAAAAGGCGGATCAGGAGGTCTTGCCGGCATCCTTCTGCCATCTGCAAGAGAAAAAAGGTAAGCAGGACGCCAGGAGCGCCTGCTTCTCTCACAGGTGAAACAGGGCATCTCTAACTACAGATGGGCCTTTGAGAAAGACTTACCTGCTGAGAGCATTTGGATGTTTGTGCCCATTTCATATGTTTGTTGTGCAGAAATACATCTCCCCTCTTCTGGACCCTTGTTCCCAACTGTGTCCCCCCAAAACAGGATGAAATGAACCCTCAGATGTGTTGGAAAACCAACAGAATGAGACCAAACAGAGAAAACTCACCTTCCTCCTTACCCAGTGGCCTCTCTCTGGTGTTCAACGGAGGCCTCTCTGCCTCACAGGAATCCAGGTCCATTTCTGCAAAGAGATCCTTTCCCTGAAAAAGAAACAAGGATTCAAAACAGAGAATGGGGAGAAATACTAGAAAGAGAATGACAAAGACTTAAAGGGTGTGAGATCTCATTCCATGGATACTTTCCCAGAAAATAGATGGGCCATCAGCAGACCATTATGGGGTGTTTTCTGTCCTGTTTGGAGCCCCTTGGGAGTATCCAGAGGAAAGTCTCTCTCACCTGCTTTCTCTCCTCTGCCTGACTCAGGAGGAAACCTTCGGCCAGGGCCACCGCCTGCGAACTGGTCTCCACTCCACAGTCCCTCACCCAGCTCTCCATCTCCAGTGGAAGGACAGCCAGGAACTGCTCCAAGATCACCAGGTCCAGCATCTCAGCTTTCGTGTGCCTTTCTGGCTTCAGCCACTGATGGTCAAGGTGGTAGAGTCGGCTGCAAACCTCTCGGGGTCCTTTGGCCTCCTGGCAGCAGAACTGCCTCAACTGCTGGCTCTGCACCTCTGAGCGGAGGGTGTCCACCTCACCATGGATCTTCTGCACTGGGTTTTCCCAGAACCCCCCACTGTTCCCAGTTTGGTTGGCATGGCCTCTTCGTGTTCCAGGGCCAGCTGAGTCTTGCTCATCCATCTGTGCTCTTAGGAAGCCTCTGAGAGATCGGAAGGAACCCTTTGGTCTTCTGCCAAGTTCTGTCCGTCTAAATGAGAAGCTCTAGCAAATCCTACAAAGCAAATACATTGTTCTGTTATAGAATCTGTAGGACAGGGGGGGAAATGGTTCCCTGAGCAAGCATGACTGCACCACATCCCAGACCATGAGCTATCTTTTTGAAAGAGAAGAAACAAGTCTCTAGCCTTCTAGCAATGCAAAATGTGGAGGCAACTGAAGGGATTTCTGAGAGATGAATCAACCTGGTTTCTCCATCCTTCCAGTCAATTGAAGACGTCGGAACCTACTGACAAAGGAGTCATTTCTATCTTGTGAAAAATGGATGCTGGGTTCTAGTGGGGGTCCTCAGGAGTTGCCCCCCACACCTACACCCACTCCGCTGCTTCTGTCTCCTTTTCTTGCACTTGGACTCTCTGCCACTCTCAGGACAGACCTCTGGGGTGGGGTCCCTTTTTCTTTGCTCTGAGGGCCAGGTATGTATCTGGCCAACCCCCTGAGGGCCAAGTGGGCAGGGCCAAAGACATCTCCCTTGAAATTTAGGAGGGTAATTTTTTATTCTTATATTATTATTATTATTATTATTATTATTATTAACAACGCACACACAGCCATTGATGCCAAGGTCCCTGGAGGCTCAGTGAGTAGGTGTGCCGATTTCCAGGTGGTTTTCCAGCAACAATCCCTTTGGGGCAGAGAGGCTGTGGTCCTGGGATGCCCTGCTCTGGGTGCGAGGGGCTGGCTGCAGTGGCCTCCGTGGGGAGCTGCCCTTGGAGACGACTGGGAAACTGGTCCCCAATGCAGCAGCCAGACTCTGGGCTGGGATCCCTCTCTTTATTTATTCCTGGCCTTTCTTTCCCACCTTCCCTTCCTTCCTCCCCATGGTGTTTTTTTCTTTCTGGGGGGCTAGTCCACCTCCTCGTCCAGCTTTGGAAAACCATTTGCCCATGTTTCCTCCCTTGTGCAATGAGGCTGAGCGACGTCACACAGAGTTAAAGTCCCAGGGACTCCTTTGTTTAAAGAAGGGAGATTTCGTGGGAGTCAGGGATCCTCTGATCTGCAGGAAGGAGAGCGTTGCAGACCTGGCCCCTCCCTGGCAGGACCCTCTCCTCCTCCCTGACTTGGGTCCCCCCCCCCCGCAGGAGCAGATCTGGCCCCCCAGGCCCCCTCCCCTGCTGCAGCCCTGGGACCCCAACCAGATCCCAGAGAGAGAGATAGGAGACTCACCAGATCCCAGGAGGGGAGAGCGAGGCAGCCCTTGCAGGAGAAACCCCAAAGCAGGAAAGGACTGGGGGGGGGGGCTTGGAGCTGGAGGACCTGGCCCCCCCTTGCTTCCTGTCCTCTCTAGGAAGGGAGCTCAGTTCCCTTTAACCCTTGCCAAGCCGAGTCCCTCCAGCTCAGCCCTCCCTCGCTTGGCAGATCCTCAGATTCTTATTATTTTTTATGGATTTTGAGGGGCAGCTGCCCCCCCCGGCTCCGCCCATGCCCAGATATCCTTTTGGGGGTGAAGCTCTTGGCTGGACTCTGAGCATCTCCCTCCCTTGGCCAGAAACCAGAGGAAGAGCCTGCAGGGAAAAGGGCTTTGCAGGAGGCAAGGAAGCTCCTCCTGGAATTCAGGAGTGGAGAGAGAGGAGGGGATCCCAGGGTCATCTAGTCCAACCCAAAGCAAGAGGGGGCTGGGTCTAGTTCCCTAAACGGGCAGCCCTGTTTAATAGCTTATTGTATTTTAGTGTTTGATTGGAGGCCGCCCAGAGTGGCTGGGGAAGCCCAGCCAGATGGGCGGGATATAAATAAATTATTATTATTATTATTATTATTATTATTTAAATCGACCAGAAAGAGGCAGGTGGAATCTCCATGGTTGCTAATAGCATAGCGTTGAAAGGCTAGGCAAATATGGGGAGCCCTAGAGCATCTGCTTGGCATGCAGCATGACCCAGGGTCAACCCCTGACTTCTCCTGCAAGGGCTGGACAAAATCCCTGCCTGGAACTCTGGGGAGAAGCTGCCAGTTAACAATGGGTTCCCCCATCTCAGAGCAAGTAGCTCTCCCTCATGGATTCAGTCCTTTCATCACTTCCATCTCCCCAAGAGGCTCCCAAGGCTACCCATCCTCTGTAGTTGATAACAGACCTAACTGAAAAGAACTGCTTCCTCTTCTGGTGACACCAGAGAATTCTAGAAGACATTCACCCTTTCCATAGCATTATGGATGCACGATTCCCACAGACAAGTTTCTTGGCAAGACAAGGGCCTTCGCTGGCCACAGAGTGTCCTCCTCAGCATCCCCAACGAAGGAGCTGGGTTGCAAGAGCTGCAGCTAATGGGGGGGTGTCCTCCCCCCCTCCCATCTCACCTGGCTGCTAGGTAGGAAAGCAAGACCCAGAGAGAGTTGTGGGAAACCCCGAAACCAGCTTGCTCTGTGCCGGAGCCAAAGCTGTGACTAATGTAGAAGCAATCTGTTTGGGTGTTGATGCTGTGAGCCCCTCCGTCCTACACTCCGGTTGTGTATGTGAGTAATTAAAACTATATCATAAAGACGCCCCAGTCTCCACTGACCCTCGTTCCAAGGAAACTGAATCTGGAGAAGTGTCTGGGACCCCTGGAATCTCACTGCTCAGAGACTGGGGTAGTTTGCAAATACAAACACACACACACACACACACAATTTGTGCCTGTGCTCCTAATAGATAACTAAGTGTGAAGAGCATGTCATGTGCTTCAGCAACAGCCCTCCTGTAAATAAGGAAATGCAACCCCCATTGCTGGTTGACTAAAAAAGCAACAAGGGAATCTGCTCTGGTGTCCCATGAGGTCTGTACGGCCCTTAAGTAAGAGGAGCCACTTTTAATAACTGAATTAAGGAAATTTTAACATAATCAAGAATTCAAATTACATTGTACAATTTCAATTAACACCGCCCCCCCTCCCCCGCGACTTCCCCCAACTTCCCTTCCTGGTTTATAACACCTCTGTTTCTTTTGCTTATAATTTTGTATTCCTTACATTTTAAAATGAAGGTAATAACATTTGTCTCTTCCTTCTCATTTTTACCTCATAATTGTATTTTCTATTTGTATTTGTCCTCTGTAAGTGTATCACTCAAATCCTGCCAGTGAGTTCATTTCTACGCATTGTTTCTATATATACATCTTAAAAGCTTCCCAATCTTTTTAAAAGTCAGTTTTGCCCTTATCTTTAAGTCTCTCAGTTATTCCACCAACTTTTCTTGCCAGTGTTCTTTTGCTGGTATTTCATCGCCTTTCCATCTTTGAGCTAGTTAAATTCTGGCCACTGTTGTCACATACATGAATGGATTATTCTTAATTTTTGGTAAATCTTGCCCTAAAACATCTAATAAAAATGCTTCTGGTCTTTTAACAAAGGTTAACTTAAACATTTTTTTTTTCATTTCATTATAGATCATCTCCCAATAGGTGGAGCCAGGTGGGCCCAGGTCCAGGTGAGGGGGGGGGTTGCCATGGTGACAAGGACCACAGACTTGCAGGCGGCCATTTTGGGTTAGTAGTGAGGCGAGTGGAGAAGAGAGCAGTTGGTGGCAGTTGACGGAGGACAAGGCGAGGCTATCAGTGGATTCTTATTTTCTCAGTTTCTTATTTCATTTATTACTTGTTTTTCTCTTCTTGACGATGTGCCACAGGCTTTCTTCATCCAGCAATGGTGACTATTGGAGGAAACAAGAGTAGGGAGAGCATAGCTGTCAACTTTTCCCTTATAGGGTTTTTATGAAAACCTATGAGATGGCAGTGACGGCCACTAAGAAGTCCTACTTCTCGGCCTCCATTGCCTCCGCTAGCTCTCGCCCGGCACAATTATTTAGTATAATTCGGTCTTTAACGTCCCTCGAAGGACAGCCAAATTTAAATAACAATTTGACACACAGCTGTGAGGCATTTGCGAGCTTTTTTGCGGAGAAGGTCCTGTTGCTCCGCCATGACCTCCCTGCCAATTTGGATACAATAAAGGAACTGGAGGCCCCTTGATTGTCCTCGGGTCCAGTATTGCTCCAGTATCCCCAGCCGATGTGGACAGACTCCTCCAAGCTGGAAAGCCCACCACTTGTCCTCTTGACCCGTGCCCGTCTTGGCTGATTAGAGCGTGTCCAGACGAGGTGCGGGCCCCCCTGGGGGATATCATCAATTTGTCCCTTGGCACCGGGATATTCCCAGGGGAACTGAAGGAGGCAGTGGTGCGTCCACTCTTAAAGAAAACATCATTAGATCCCTTAGATCTATCCAATTAGCGCCCGGTTTCGAATCTTCCATTCTTGGGTAAGGTGATTGAGAGAGTGGTTGCTGAACAGCTTGGTAGGTTTCTGGATGAAACACAGGTTTGTTAATTTGTTAAAATATGTTGAATTACAACATTATATTCATTTCTGTTGCTTAGAATATGTACAACGGATGAAGCCCATGAGAGCGAAACAAGGCATTATTCCGGAAATCCTTGCATGGCTGTCAACCTTCCCTTTTTTTGCGGGAAATTCCCTTATTCCAGCGCCGTTTCCCGCTGCTATCCCGGATTGTTAGATATCTTGTAGACTGTCTCCAGGACAGGTGAGGCTTCTGATCCCTTATTTTCAAATCTGAAAGTTGACAGCTATGAATCCTTGTCAATGCTGTGGAACTTGTAGTAGGCTCCAATTTGGACCTTATGAACATATGTGGAACAGAAACTAGCAGACGTTTGGTCTTTATGAATGAACTGATTTATTGGGTACTTCCATCTATATTATTGCACTTTATGTGTTGTTTATGTGCAAGATAAACCTTTGATATTGTGATAAGAATATATAGAAGAGTATTGTTTATGTGAATGCACAGCCGGTTACCTCTTGTGTGTTTGTCCATTCCAGGAACAGCATTCCTGACCCAGATGTTCACAGGAAGGCCCTAAGATGATTCCCCTTTCAAACAGGATACGTGAACCTGGGCCAGTAGGGTCCTCCTCACCGGCAGACGGACAACCCCTTCCCTAAAGCCCCGTCCTCCCCCACTTCCCCCTGGTGGTCCCTCCCCAGAATGGCCTCTGCTGTCTGGTGCTTGGACACCTGAAGGGCGTGGAGGCCTCTCAGGGCAGCTGACTGGCAGCTCTCTATCACCTGGAGCAAGAAATCTTGTTCTGGCTCCAGCAAAAGTCAGGCTGTCAGTTCCTCACAACTGAGAGTCCTGGCAGCGGGGAGCAGGTCTTTGGGATCCTCTCCCTCATAGCTGTCAACTTTTCCCTTTTCTTGCAAGGAATCCTGTTCGGAATAAGGGAATTTCCCTTTTAAATAATAGTAATAATAAAAAAATTTATTTATATCCCGCCCTCCCCAGCCGAAGCCGGGCTCAGGGCGGCTAACAACACTAAAACAGTGCAACATTATAAAAATTAATTAAAATCAAAATTGATAGCAACCATAAACTAAAGTTTTGTAAAGATTGCCAAAGGAGGGAGTCAGGCTGCGCCCTGACCAGAGGCTTGGTGGAACAGCTCTGTCTTGCAGGCCCTGCGGAAAGATGTCAAGTCCTGCAGGGCCCTTGTCTCTTGTGACAGAGCATTCCACCAGGTTGGAGCCGCAGCCGAAAAAGCCCTGGCTCTAGTTGAGGCCAGCCTAACCTCTCTGTGGCCTGGGACCTTCAAGATGTTTTTATTTGAAGACCGTAAGTTCCTCTGTGGGGCATATCAGGAGAGGCGGTCCCGTAGGTACGAGGGTCCTAGGCCGTATAGGGCTTTGAAGGTTAAAACCAGCACCTTAAACCTGATCCTGTACTCCACCGGGAGCCAGTGCAGCTGGTATAGCACCGGATGAATGTGATCTCGCAGCGAAGACCCCGTAAGGAGTCTCGCTGCGGCATTCTGCACCCGCTGGAGTTTCTGGGTCAGTCTCAAGGGCAGCCCCACGTAGAGCGAGTTACAATAATCCAGTCTGGAGGTGACCGTCGCATGGATCACAGTGGCTAGGTCAGGGCGAGAGAGGTAAGGAGCCAACTGCTTAGCTTGGTGATGAAAAAATGCCACCTTTGTTATAGCTGCAATCTGCGCCTCCATGGAGAGGGAGGTATCGAAGATTACACCCAAACTCTTAACGGACGGTGCTGGCACTAATTGCACCCCCGCAAGAGATGGGAGTTGCCCCCTCAATCCCATATCATCCAGTCCCAGCCAGAGGACCTCTGTCTTTGAAGGATTTAACTTCAACCGGCTCCCATGTAACCATCCAGCCACAGCTTCCAAACATCTGGTCAGTGTGTCTGGGGCTGAGTCAGGATGGCCATCCATCAACAGATAGAGTTGGGTGTCATCAGCATACTGATGGCAGCCCAGCCCAAAACTCCGGACAAGCTGGGCGAGGGGGCGCATAAAGATGTTAAAAAGCATTGGGGAGAGTATCGCACCCTGGGGCACTCCACACACCAAGGAGTGGCAAGATGACAATTCCCCCCCAAGCGCCACCCTCTGTCCCCGACCAGAGAGAAACGAGCGCAGCCATTGAAGGACTGTGCCCTGAATCCCCACGTCGGCAAGGCGGTGGTCCAGGAGTTTGTGATCGACCATGTCGAAGGCTGCTGACAGGTCTAGAAGAATCAGCAGCCCCGACCCGCCTCGATCCAGCTGCCTGCGGAGATCATCTGTTAGGGCGACCAGAGCCGTCTCGGTCCCATGACCAGTGCGGAAGCCGAACTGGAATGGATCCAGAGCCGATGTTTCATCCAGAAACCTACCAAGCTGTTCAGCAACCACTCTCTCAATCACCTTACCCAGGAATGGAAGATTCAAAACCGGGCGGTAATTGGATAGATCTAAGGGATCTAATGATGTTTTCTTTAAGAGCGGGCGCACCACTGCCTCCTTCAGTTCCCCTGGGAATATCCCGGTGCCAAGGGACAAATTGATGATATCCCCCAGGGGGGCCCACACCTCGTCTGGACACGCTCTAATCAGCCAAGACAGGCACGGGTCAAGAGGACAGGTGGTGGGCTTTCCAGCTCGGAGGAGTCTGTCCACAGCGGCTGGGGATATCCGGTCAAAGTGGTCCAATACTGGACCAGAGGACAGTTGAGGGGCCTCCAGTTCCTTTATTGTATCCAAATTGGCAGGGAGATCATGGCGGAGCAACAGGACCTTCTCCGCAAAACAGCTCACAAATGCCTCACAGCTGTGTGTCAGATTGTTATTTAAATTTGGCTGTCCTTCAAGGGACGTTAACGACCTAATTATACTAAATAATTGCACCGGGCGAGAGCTAGCAGGTGCTATGGAGGCCGAGAAGTAAGACTTCTTAGTGGCCTTCACTGCCATCTCATAGGTTTTCATAAAAACCCTATAAGATCTTCTTGAGGCTCCGTCACGGGCACCCCGCCATACTCGCTCTAGCCGTCTGAGGTCCCGCTTCATTTTCTGGAGCCCCTCGGTAAACCAGGGAGCCCGGTTTCTGCGGTGTCGCAGAGGGCGCTTAGGTGCGATCTCATTGATGGCTGCCAGGAGCTGGATATTCCAGCCCTCAACAAGCTCAGTCAATGAGTTGCCAGGGGGAGCAAGGTCCCGCAAGGCTTGACGGAATCTATCAGGGTCCATCAGCCTCTGCGGGCGAGCCCAAATTGGCTGGCCACCTAAGCAGGGTGGGGGTGGAAAGTCAATCCTGGCTTTCAGAGCGTAGTGATCAGACCATGGCACCTTCATCGAAAGAGACATGATCACATCTATACCGGCGCCAAAGATCAAATCCAGCGTGTGGCCTGCTTGATGTGTGGGGCCCGAAAGAAACTGGGAGAGCCCTAGTGTCACCATGGAAGACACCAGGTCCAGAGCCTGTGAGGAGGGAGTGGCATCAGCATGGATGTTGAAGTCCCCCAATACCAATAGGTTAGGGAACTCCAAGGCCCAGCCGGCCACCGCCTCCAGCAGACCTGACAGGGTGGCTGCTGGTGCACTAGGTGACCGGTACACCAGCCAGACAGCCAAGCTCACCTCAGAGCCCCACACTAGGCCAATACATTCAATGCCGGGGATCGATGGTGATGGTAGAGCCCTGAAAGAACAATCTTCCCGGATTAATAATGCCACCCCTCCCCCCCGGCCCACAGTCCGCAACTGGTGGAGGATGGAGAAACCTAGGGGCGCCATCTCTCGTAAGGTAACAGTTTCCCCTTCACGCACCCAGGTCTCCGTCACACAAGCCAGGTCAACCCCCTGCGAGGTAAAGAAATCTCACAGGGTGGCGGTTTTGTTGCCTATAGACCTGGCATTGCACAACACCAGTGACGGAGGTGAGTAATCCTTGCTCACCCTACCGTCGCCCCTCGGGATGGGGTGCAGATTGGAAGGCGTACGAGCATATCCGGATCTCGATCCCCTTCGCCTATCGCCAATCTTTTACTCTTCTTATTCCTATTGAAAAGCATCCAAATTTGATTTGAACTATTGTAAACAATTCCAGGAGGGTAAAAGATACACTGTACAATGTTTCAGCGAGTTCAGACAGCAGCAGTTACTTTGTAATCCCCAAAGAGGAAAACAAAAGTTGAAAGTATCCTCTCCCTTTGTGACGTAATAATGGAGTCTAGCCTTTCCTCACTGGGAGGTCCGCTTCCAGAAAGCAAGAGTCTATTCTCTGTCAAATCTATCTCATGCAGGGTCCCAATTCAGTCAAATTCTCCCCCCTTCCCCCTGCAGAAAGAGGGGCTTGGAATATTTCCTTGAAAGTTTTTAGCAAGTCTTTTAAACTTACGGCTTCGGTCAGCGGTAACTGCTTTCACTTTCACTTCAGCGGAAAGGGATCAACCTCCGTGTTTAAATCCCTTCCAGTCCAATTTAATGTCCAAATGCAAACCCTTTTTACTCACAGTTTTCCAATCTTAATTTAGTCCGAGAAATTGGTCACTCACGATCTTTAGAGCTTCGCGCAATGAAGGAAGCGAGTTGACTCCACAGTACCGTCTCCAATCCCGCTCGCTCTCGGAGCTCTTACTAACGCTTACTGGGGAGCAGGGGAGTTGCTAAGGGTACCCGCTGAAACAGCAGGTTCTCAGTATGCTCAGTCTGAGGTATTTTTCGGGGTTCCGCAATGCTCTCACGATCACCCCAATCTTGAAAGTGCCAGGGCTCTTTCAGCTGAAAGAGCTTCCGTCCGCCATAAATCGGGCGGCCAATTTGAAGTTCTCCTCAAATATTTTATTGGGGGGGGGCAAAGACCCCCAGACCTTTAATAGTTGGCACCTATTCCCTACACCCACAGGTCTGATGAATGTTACAACATAAAAACACAAAAAACCACGTTAAAAGGGCAGTAGATGTGAATCAGCTAAAGGCTAAAAGATGCGGATTTGCCAGGCTCCAAAAGCTGTATAATGTTTTTTCCAACCTTTGTATGGATTCTTTTATGGGAAGTGAGACTGTATTTCTGATTGAAGTTCTTTCCACATTTCACACACTGATAGGGTTTCTCCCCTGTATGAATTCTTTGATGGGAAGTGAGATGGGAGCTCTGACTGAAGCTCTTTCCACATTCTGCACACTGATAGGGTTTCTCCCCTGTATGAATTCTTTGATGGTAAGTGAGATAGGAGCTCTTACTGAAGCTCTTTCCACATTCCACACATTGATAGGGTTTCTCCCCTGTATGAATTCTTTGATGGGAGGTGAGAGAGGAGCTATCAGTGAAGCTCTTTCCACATTCCACACACTGATAGGGTTTCTCCCCTGTATGAATTCTTTGATGGGAAGTGAGATGGGAGCTCTGACTGAAGCTCTTTCCACATTCTACACACTGATAGGGTTTCTCCCCTGTATGAATTCTTTGATGGTAAGTGAGATAGGAGTTCTTACTGAAATTCTTTCCACATGCCACACATTGATAAGGTTTCTCCCCTGTATGAATTCTTTGATGGGAGGTGAGAGAGGAGCTATGAGTGAAGCTCTTTCCACATTCCACACATTGATAGGGTTTCTCCCCTGTATGAATTCTTTGATGGGAGGTGAGAGAGGAGCTATCAGTGAAGCTCTTTCCACATTCCACACACTGATATGGTTTCTCCCCTGTATGAATTCTTTGATGGGAGGTGAGAGAGGAGCTATGAGTGAAGCTTTTTCCACATTCCACACACTGATAGGGTTTTTCCCCTGTATGAATTCTTTGATGGAAAGTGAGACTGTGGCTGTGAATGAAGCTCTTTCCACATTCCACACACTGATAGGGTTTCTCCCCTGTATGAATTCTTTGATGGGAGGTGAGAGAGGAGCTATCAGTGAAGCTCTTTCCACATTCCACACACTGATATGGTTTCTCCCCTGTATGAATTCTTTGATGGGAGGTGAGAGAGGAGCTATCAGTGAAGCTTTTTCCACATTCCACACACTGATAGGGTTTTTCCCCTGTATGAAATCTTTGATGGAAAGTGAGACTGTGGCTGTGAGTGAAGCTCTTTCCACATTCCACACACTGATAGGGTTTCTCCCCTGTATGAATTCTTTGATGGGAGGTGAGAGAGGAACTACATGTGAAGCTCTTTCCACATTCCACACACTGATATGGTTTCTCCCCTGTATGAATTCTTTGATGGGAGGTGAGATGGGAGCTCTTCCTGAAGCTCTTTCCACATTCCACACACTGATAGGGTTTCTCCCCTGTATGAATTCTTTGATGGTAAGTGAGATGGGATCTCTGACTGAAGCTCTTTCCACATTCCACGCACTGATAGGGTTTCTCCCCTGTGTGAATTCTTTGATGGGAATTGAGAGAGGAGCTATCAGTGAAGCTCTTTCCACATTCCACACACTGATAGGGTTTCTCCCCTGTATGAATTCTTTGATGGGAAATGAGATGGGAGCTGTGACTGAAGCTTTTTCCACATTCCATGCAGTGATAGAGTTTCTTTCCAATGACATTTTGTTGATGGGAAGTGGAATGGGAGCTCTGACTGCAGCTTTCTCCACACTCCAAATTTTTGCGTGGTTTCTCCTCTCTGGGGATTTTGTCGTGTTCACCTTTGTTCTCAGTTTCCATTTCATCACAATCTGCATTGGAGAGAGAAAGGGATTAGAGCCTCAGGAATAAATGGAGAAGAACTGAAGGGAGTTGGGTGTATGTTCATTACATGTGTTGTTTGTCATTAACCAACATATTTATTATGAGATTCTGATGTGTCGTTCAATGTTGCTTTGTTTGATATACAGTAGTGGTCAAAATTGCAGAAGCCTTTTGGAGAAAAGTGTATTTCAGAGGTTTGATGGCTCAAAACACCGCTTCTTTTGGAGTAATAATATAACATTATATATCAATGGAAACATAATTTCATCAAGAATGCAATTCAACAAAGTTTGTTTAATTATACCGTATTCTATCAAACATTATAGCCAAATAACCAGAAAAATGAAGCACAATTTACTTATGTTGTAAAACATAATAAAATTATAGAAATAGCACAAAACGTTGACTGGTCACCCAAAAAGCGATGTAAGATTGTACTATTAAGTGAACAAGGCTACATTTATGAAGAAATTAGAAGAGAGATTGGGGAAAACATAACCAAAGCTGGCATTTCTATATTTTTGAAGAGGTATAAGGAGACTCAGTCACTACAAAATCAGACCGGTAAAGGCAGGGAAAGGTGCACAAAGGCAAGTGACGATGGACGAGTGGAGAGACTGTGCCTACATGACAGAAGAAAATCATCTGGGTGTATACAAGATGACATGGCACAATGTAATGTGAAGTTGAGTGCAAGGACTGGTCTAAATGTTAGAGTTCTAAGGAAAAAGCCATTGTTATCTCTCAAACAAAGGTTGAAAAGATGAAACCCATGTTAACTGTACAGTGGAACAATGGGACAGTGTTATTTGGAGGGATGAGACCCAAATCTCCTTGCTTGGTAAGGTGGCATGAAATACGCGAGGAGAAGAATCAGAGAAGATTTACATCCTACTTGCATTACACTGACCGTGAAACACCCAGACAGTGTGATGATCTGGGGTTGTATCACAGCAAAAGGTGTGGGCAGAATTTGTGTCATTAATGGGAATGTAAATGCCCCAAAATACATAAAACGAAATACTTTAGCCCAAACTGAAGTGTTCCGCAGGTGATCTTTTCCCAGATACCGAAGCATTTATATATTTTCAACAGGATTCAGCTCTATGTCGTGTTGCTGCTGTGTGCAAAAGGTGCATTCAAGATAATGATATTTCACTGCCGGAATGTCCTGGGAATAGCTCAAACTTTAACCCAATCGGAAATCTATCGGGCCGACTAAAGAAACTTGTTAATCAAAGGCAACCCAGCAATAAAGCCCAATTAACAGAGGCCAGAATTCAGTCTTGGTTTCACATTATTAGAGCTGCAGAACTAAAAACCTCATGGGAAGGCGTTGTAAAGCCGTAATTACAACTAAAGGTTACCAATGGTTACCAAAGGTTTCACGTTTTCACTTTATGACTGCTGTTCCAATAAATACTCCTTCATAAAAGTCATTGCATTACTTTCTTCATTAAATTATCTTTCCGTTGCTATATAATTTTATGGTATTACTCCACACAAAAGTGGTGTTATGAGCCATCAAATCTCAGAAATACACTTTTCACAAAAGGTTTCCAAAATTTTGGCCACTAGTAGAAGTTATTCATTTTAAAGTTAATGTTCTTTTTATATGGAATCAGATTAGTGTTATTTATGTTTCATGATTACATATGTGTTGGAAGCTGCCCAGAGTAGCTGGGGCAACCCAGCCAGATGGGCAGGGTAGAAATAAAAATTATTATTATTACTACAGTGGTACCCTGATTTAAGAACAGTCCTGTTCCGGAAAAGATTAAGTTTGTAAATCGAGGTACCATTGTGTCGTCGTCGTCATCATCATCATCATCATCATCATCACTACTGCTACTACTACCTGAGATTCCATAAGCCTAGCTCTTCTCTGGGATGGATTTTGTTTGGCCCAGTCATGGCATCCCCTCCATCTCTAATGTCAGTCCTTGTTATGGCTTGGTCTTTCCCACAAACGTGAGACGACTCTGGCTGTTAATAATTTCCGATTTATTGCTAAAACAACAAACTTGGACGGAGCTCCTCTGCTCATCGTCCTCCCCAGAAGATGGAGTTGCCCAAACTGAGCTCCTCCCCCTTCCCCAGCACGGAAGCCCCCACCTTCTCTTCCAGTATCTTTAAATTTGGCAGAGAATGCTTCCTGCATTCCAGCGTCTGACTCACTCCTGTAGCTCTCACACAGCTGTCTGTCACTCTCTCTCTCTTTTTCTTCTCCCCTTTGTTCAGAGCTCAAATGACAGTTCCTCTCCCCCTCCTCTCTGCCTTCCGCTGCTAACTCTCCTCTCCCTAGGCCTGCTTCTTCTCTGGCTGGCAGCACCTGAGCTTCGCTGCCAGTCCTCTCTTTGGTCAACCCAAGACTGACAAGAGCAAAAACAAAAACCTGAAGCTACTCAGCTTCCCTAACAATTCTGAAGCTGACATTTAAGTGTTAGTTTCTGTTTCCCTCATTGAGCAGCTGCAAGTCATGGGACTATGTTTCCATTCCACAGTCAAGTTACTGTTGGGTTCCCACGGGAAAGGGAGACTGTGACGTTCACTGGTTTCCTGTTTCTTTGTTCTGTCGTTTCGTTGAGAGTTGCTCTCTGCTTCTCACAGAGACAAGATGTATATTTTTATAATCTCAGCATAGTTCAGGAATAAAGCTTTTCGCAATGTAGCACCATACCTGCTTCATCCTTTCGTTTGCGGACTCTGGGATTTTACTCTGCTGGGCTCAAGGCAAGATGAGCCGTATCAGCTCAAGGGCCAGAGCTGAACAATAAAAACTAACATTAAGATGGCCTCTGAAGTTCAGACCAGCCCAATCTGTTGGGATGCGTCCAAGGGAAACAGGGGCATTTGGCAAGCCCCCAGCTGGCTCCAGCCCACCGGCCGGTAACCGGGCAAACTCCGGTCCTCGGAACAGCATCAAACAGCGACCCGCAGCTTCAGAACTCTTCAGAAGCTGGAGCACCCTCTAATCAGCAGAGTAATTAACTCTGTGCAACAGAAGGGTGTACAGAGGCATATGTAAAGCATATTTACAAGCAGTTTATTCAGCATAGATCAAGACAAAGGAAAACATGTCTGCTCTCCTTCATGTCTAAGAGCAGGAAGCATGAGGCAAAAGCTATACACAAACGGAAGTTCCCAGCAAGCTGTGCTGGAATGTAAACAGACATGTGACATACAATAGCTCCACACATCTGTTTAGGTGGAACGGAACATCAATATCCTAACACAATCATGGTAGAAAAAGGAATAATTTGAGGAAGATTGTTCAAAGAAAAAACTGTAAGTTACTCTTTAATGTGGGGGTGTTAGGTTCCCAGGTGTTATAGGGGCCACTATTGAGCTCTGTGAAAATATGTGAGGTTGGTCCCATAGAGGTATGTTTTGAATTTCCAGGCAGCTATAACGTTCCCACAGGGAGCCTTACCAAGAGAGGCCACGATCCCACGATTCTCCTCCATGATGTCCTTATGCAGAGCTCTCTGGTCAGGATCCAGCAACGCCCACTCCTCATCCGTGAAACGAACAGCAATATCTTCAAAGCACACTGGACCCTAAAAGAAAAAGGGAAATATCTTCCTCTGAGACAGCAGAAATATGATCTGCTCCACAATGCTCTGTTGCTTCCTTCCTGTACATTGTGGTGCTGTTTTAATACGATTGCTTTGCTGCACATTTTAATTATGGATGCTTATTTTAATCTGCATTTTAATTATGGGTATTCGTTTCTGCGCAAATAGGTGGTAGTCCACCTTGTGTTTTTCAAGTCATTCTGCCTACGCAAGCATTCCAGTTTCCCCAATGGAAGGATCCACTTTCTCATCTCCTTGTGAGCCGTTCTGGGAAGGTTCCCTCCCAATGCCCTAGAGTCAAATCCAAGGGGGTCATGGGGGCATGGAGAGGGGGAGGAATGTGGAGCAAGCCCCATTTTTCATCCGATGGGGCTGGTTAGTTGAACCCAGGCCACTATTTGTTCTCATTTGTCCACTTCTTAGAAACCAATTTTTGCATTCAGTTATCAATCTAGAAATAAAATAAGTCTCTTTTGGTTGGGCATCTGTCTTGGATGATCTAGCAGAGATTCCTGCAATGCAGGGGGGTCTCCTGGGTCTGAGAGACAAGCAGGGAGGGTGGCTTCTGGCAAAAGGAGAGGGAGCCACCGGTGGCTCTTATTTATCCTGACTCACCTCTGCCTCTCGACCTTCCTTTCCCACTTGCCGCCTTCCTCTTCTGCCTCTGATTCTGCACTGCATTCTGCCACAGAGTCTCCCAGCTCACTACGCCCTTCAGCTTCTGACACCTCCTCTTCCCAGGCTTCTCCCTCTTCTCCCTCTGACCGCCCATCCTTCTTCTACCTCCACTTCTTGGGCTCTCAGCCATCTTCCCTTCCTAGTTCCCCGGCTGCTTCCTCCCACCATTCCTCTGTGCCCAACCAGTAAATGACATTGCTCCATCCCTCAGCCTCTGTCCCCACAAGGCAGCTTCCCCTGACCTGATCTGGTTCCACAGCCGCTGCTTCCCTTCTGCCCCCATGAAAAGGCAGATCATGAGGTCTTGCCGGCATCCTTCTGTCACCTGCAAGAGAGAAAAGGTAAGCAGGATGCCAGGAGTGCCTGCTTCTCTCACAGGTGAAACAGGGCATCTCTAACTACAGATGGGCCTTTGAGAAAACCTTACCTGCTGAGTGCATTTGGAGGTTTGTGCCCATTTCATATGTTTGTTTGTGCAGAAATACATCTCCCCTCCTCTGGACCCTTGTTCCCAACTGTCTCCCCCCAAAACAAGATGAAAAGAACCCTCAGATGAGTTGGGAAACCAACAGAATGAGACCAAATTGAGAAAAACCACCTTCCTCCTTACCCAGTGGCCTCTCTCTGGTGTCCAACGGAGGCCTCTCTGCCTCACAGGAATCCAGGTCCATTTCTGCAAAGAGATCCTTTCCCTGAAAAAGAAACAAGGATTCAAAACAGAGAATGGGGAGAAATACTAGAAAGAGAATGACAAAGACTTGAAGGGTGTGAGATCTCATTCCATGGATGGTTTTCCCAGAAAAAGCATGGGCCATCAGCAGACCATTATGGGATCTTCTCTGTCCTGTTTGGAGCCCCTTGGGAGTATCCAGTGGAAAGTCTCTCTCACCTGCTTTTTCTCCTCTGCCTGACTCAGGAGGAAACCTTCGGCCAGGGCCACCGCCTGCGAACTGGTCTCCGCTCCGCATTCCCTCACCCAGCTCTCCATCTCCAGTGGAAGGACAGCCAGGAACTGCTCCAAGATCACCAGGTCCAGCATCTCAGCTTTCGTGTGCCTTTCTGGCTTCAGCCACTGATGGTCAAGGTGGTAGAGTCGGCTGCAAACCTCTCGGGGTCCTTTGCCCTCCTGGCAGCAGAACTGCCTCAACTGCTGACTCTGCACCTCTGAGCGGAGGGTGTCCACCTCACCCAGGATCTTCTGCACAGAGTTTTCCCAGAACCCCCCAGTGCTCCCTGTTTGGCTGGCATGGCCTCTTCCTGTTCCAGGGCCAGCTGAGTCTTGCTCATCCATCTGTGCTCTTAGGAAGCCTCTGAGAGATCGGAAGGAACCCTTTGGTCTTCTGCCAAGTTCTGCCCGTCTAAATGAGAAGCTCTAGCAAATCCTACAAAGCAAATACATTGTTCTGTTATAGAATTTGTAGGACGGGGGGGGGGGGGAATGGTTCCCTGAGCAAGCATGGATGAGTCTTGCTGGGAACCAGGGCTGGACTGCACCGCATCCCAGACCATGAGATATCTTTTTAAAAAAAAAGAGGAGGAGGAAGAGGAGAAGAAATAAGTCTCTAGCCTTCTAGGAATGCAGAATGTGGAGGCAACTGAAGGGATTTCTGAGAGATTAATCAACCTGGTTTCTCCATCCTTCCAGTCAATTGATGACGTCGGAACCTATCTTGTGAAAAATAGATGCTTGGTTCTAGTGGGGGGTCCTCACCTGGGGGTCCTCAGAAGTTGCTCCCCCCCCCCACTCCACTGCTTCTGTCTCCTTTTCTTGCACTTGGACTTTCAAACAGACTTCTGGGGTGGGGTCCCTTTTTCTTTGCTCTGAGGGCCAGGTATGTATCTGGCCAACCCCCAGAGGGCCAAGTGGGCGGGGCCAAAGACATCTCCCTTGATTTTTTGTTGTTCTATTAGATGGCTTAACACAAACTGGTTTGCAATGCAGCAGCCAGACTATGGGCTGGGATCCCTCTCTTTATTCCTGGCCTCTCTTTCCTACTTTCCCTTCCTCCCTCCCCGTGGTTTTTTCTTTTTTTGGGAGGGACTAGTGTCCACCTCCCCGTCCAGCTTTGGAAAACCATTTGCACATGTTTCCTCCGTTGTGCAATGACGCTGAGCGAAGTCACACAGAGTTAAAGAGCCAGGGACTTCTTTGTTTAAAGAAGGGAGATTTTGTGGGAGTCAGGGATCCTCTGATCTGCAGGAAGGAGAGCGTGGCAGACCTGGCCCCTCCCTGGCAGGACCCTCTCCTCCTCCCTGACTTGGGGTCCCCCCCCCCTGCAGGAGCAGATCAGGCCCCCCAGGCCCCCTCCCCTGCTGCAGCCCTGGGACCCCCACCAGATCCCAGAGAGAGAGAGAGGAGACTCACCAGATCCCAGGAGGGGAGAGCGAGGCAGCCCTTGCAGGAGAGACCCCAAAGCAACACCCCCCCCTTCCTTGCAGGAAAGGACTGGGGAGGGAGGGGCCTTGGAGCTGGAGGACCTGCCCCCCCCGCTTCCTGTCCTCTCTAGGAAGGCAGCTCACTTCCCTTTAACCCTTGCCAAGCCGAGTCCTCCCTCGCTCAGCCCTCTCTCAGATTCTTATTATTTTTTATGGATTTCGGGGGGCAGCTGCCCCCCCGGCTCCGCCCATGCCCAGATATCCTTTTGGGGGTGAGGCTCTTGGCTGGACTCTGAGCATCTCCCTCCCTTGGCCAGAAACCAGAGGAAGAGCCTGCAGGGAAAAGGGCTTTGCAGGAGGCAAGGAAGCTCCTCCTGGAATTCAGGAGTGGAGAGAGAGGAGGGGATCCCAGGGTCATCTAGTCCAACCCGAAGCAAGAGGGGGCCGGGTCTAGTTCCCTAAATAGGCAGTCCTGTTTAATAGGTTATTGTATTTTAGTGTTTGATTGGAGGCCGCCCAGAGTGGCTGGGGAAGCCCAGCCAGATGGGCGGGATATAAATAAATTATTATTATTATTATTATTATTATTATTATTATTATTATTACTACAACCGCCAGCAATGCAGGAATCTCAGCTAAAGCTTCCATGGCAGATGGCTGTTCTAGCACTGCTGAAACAATCTCACTGGCTGTCAAGGAGGAACCAAGCAAAGTTCAAATTGCTAATTCAATGGACTGAAAATGGATGGTTGTTGTTATTATGTTTAGGGAAGCTTTAATATTTGATGGACTATTGTATTTTAATATTTTGTTGGAAGCCGCCCAGAGTGGCTGGGGAAACCCAGCCAAATGGGCAGGGTATAAATTATTGTTGTTGTTGTTGTTGTTGTTGTTGTTGTTGAGACCAGAGAGCTCTGCATAAGGACGTCATGGAGGAGAATCGTGGGATCGTGGCCTCTCTTGGTAAGGCTCCCTGTGGGATTGTCATATCTGCCTGGAAATTCAAAAAATACCTGAATGTGACCAACCTCATATATTTTCACAAAGCTCAACGGCGCCTCCTATAACTCCTGGGAACCTAACACCCCCACAATAAAAAGTAACTTACAGTTTTTTCTTTGAACAATCTTCTTCAAATTATTCCTTTTTCTACCACGATTGGGCTGCTCTCAACTGCCCAGGCCATCTTAAATGTCAGCTTCAGAATTGTTAGGAAAGATAAGTAGCTTCAGGTTTTCTGTTTTTGTTTTTGCTCCTGTCAATCTTGGGTTGACCAAAGAGACGACTGACATTGGAGATGGAGGGGATGCCATGACTGGGCCAAACAAAATCTCAGAGAAGAGCTAGACTTATGGAATTTCAGGTAGAAGTAGCAGTGGTGATGATGATGATGATGATGATGATGATGATACAGTGGTACCTCGGTTTACAAACTGAAGGCCGGGGTATAAATTATAAATTATTATTATTACAACCCCCAGCAATGCAGGAATCTCCGCTCAAGCATCCAGGGCAGATGGCCGTCTGACCTCTCCTGAGAAACCTCCAAGGAAGGAGAGTCCCCCACCTCCCAAGGGAGACCTTTCCCCTGCCCAGCTGCTCTTAGATGTCCCTCAAGGCAGCGGGTCCTGAGTTCGAGCCCTGCTGAAACAATCGCACTGGCTGCCAAGGAGGAACCCAGCAAAGTTCAAAAGAAATAAATCCTATTCTCAAAATAAATGAGTAATACTTTCCTATGCATGCTTTTTATACTAATATACAAAATATGCCATTTCCCTTTCCAGAAATGCTTAATTGCTAATTCAATGGACTGAAAATGGATGGTTGTTGTTATGTTTAGGGAAGCTTTTAATATTTGATGGACTATTGTATTTTAATATCTTGTTGGAAGCCGCCCAGAGTGGCTTGGAAAACCCAGCCAGATGGGTGGGGTATAAATTATTATTATTATTATTATTATTAATCAGGGGAGTGTTCTCCTTTCAAAAGTGGCAGGTGGAATCTCCACAGTTTCTAATAGCATAGCATTGAAAGTGCAGGGAAATATGGGGAGCCCTAGAGCATCTGCTTGGCATGCAGAATGTCCCAGGGTCAACCCCTGACATCTCCTGCAAGGGCTGGACGAAATCCCTGCCTGAAACTCTGGGGAGCTGCTGCCAGTCAGTGTAGGCCAGGGGTCCTCAATCTATGTCCCGTGGGCCTAATCCAGCCCGCCAGGGTCATGAATCTGGCCTGCATGGCCATTTCAGAACCCGCCAAGTGTCCGAGGCTGAAAGCATCTCGCCGCCCGCTCAGTCATTCCTCGTGCAGCACTGAAGTAAATGCCACTGGTGTTGTGGCAGCTCTACCAATGAAAGGCCAGGGGGTTTCACCCGGGGACAGGGAAGTGTTGTCTTTTGGCTTGAAGAGCGAAGTTGAGGTTGGCAGAGGTAGGCAGGCTTGGGTCAATTCGGTTTAGTTACTTAGAGGGTTACTTTAAAGGTGAGATTTTCTTTAAAGCCTCCTAGGGCTAGACTGGTTTGATGCCCTCGGCTTGGAAGTCACCGGCATCAACTGCATCTCTAACGCAGAGACTCAGGGTCTGGTCAAAGACTTTGCCAAGGTTTTTGAAGGCACTTTGGGGCAATATACAGGTACGCCCATCTCCTTTAGCCTTGATCCACAAGTCGCCCCCATCAAGCTAAAGCCACGCCGGGTTCGCTTTGCTCTCAAGGCTAAGGTGGACGAACAACTGGACAAGCTGATCGCCCAAGGAGTTTTGGAGCCGGTTGACCATGCCAAGTGGGAAACCCATCGTCACGCCTGTCAAGCCAGACGGGTTGGTGAGAATCTGCGCTGACTACAAGTGCATGATCAACAAGGCACTCCAGCAGCACGCTTATCCGGTTCCTGTTGTCCAACACCTGCTGCATTCCCTGGGTGAGGGTAAGGTCTTTGCTAAGCTGGACCTTGCCCAAGCCTATCAACAACTGCCCGTCGATGATGCCACTATTGAAGCCCAGATGATCGTCACCCACCGAGGGGCATTCCATTGCCACCGTTCGGGGTGAGTGTGGCTCCTGGCATCTTCCAAAGCCTTATGGAGCGTCTCCTGCAAGGGCTTCCGGGCATGGTACCATATTTTGATGACGTCTTGGTGTCCGCAGACTCACACCAGCAGCTGTTCAAGCACCTCCGTACGTGCTGACAAGGTTCCAGGAGGCCGGGCTCAAGGTAAAGAGGGAGAAGTGCCAGATCGCTGTTCCACAGGTAGAGTTCCTGGGCTATCTTATCAACGCCTCCGGCCTTCACCCGACCACATCCAAGATCCGCGCTATCCAGCAGGCCCCCATCCCAAAGAACAAGATGGAGTTGCAGGCATTCCTGGGGCTGCTGAACTTTTATAACATGTTCCTGCCCCACAAAGCCACGGTGGCTGAGCCTCTTCACCGACTCCTTAGCACTAAGACGCCTTGGGCCTGGGGTCATTGGGAGACGGCCACCTTCAACGGGGTCAAGGCTCTCTTTTCATCGGACAGTGTGCTGGTACAGTACAGTGAAGCCAGGCCGCTGGTCCTTGCCTGCGACGCCTCACCTTTTGGCATCGGCGCTGTCCTTAGTCACCATTTTCCAGATGGAAGAGAAGCACCGCTCACCTACTTTTCCAGGACGCTATCTCTGACTGAACGGAATTACAGCCAGCTCGACAAGGAGGCACTGGCACTTGTGGCTGGAGTGAAGAGGTTCCATGAATACCATCTATGGCATCTATCTCAGCCGTTGCCCTCTTCCAGCGTTTGTGGAAGACCCGGCTCCTGCTTCATCGCTCCTCCTAATTGAGGATCTTCTGGCAGCACCTGTATCGGCTGCCACTGTGGCTTCTGCATCTGCCCAGGATCGCACCATCAGCCGTGTGCTCTCAACTGGGTGTGGACGGGGTGGCCACAAGGGCCTTTTGCGTTGGAGTTCCAGCCCTTCGCAACCAGACAACATGAACTCTCGGCTCATCACAGCTGTCTGCTGTGGGGAGACCACGTTGTGATTCCCCAAAGACAACATGTCCTGGAGGCTCTGCACGTTGGCCACTCGGGAATCGTCAAAATGAAGGCGTTGGCTCGGTGTTACGTCTGGTGGCCTAACATGGACGATGCCATCACTGCCTGGGTTCCCCCCTGTCAACCGTGCCAAGAATCGAGGCCTGCAGCACCGGCAGCTAAGGGTCACACCTGGGAGACGCCCAAGACACCCTGGTCAAGGGTGCACATCGATCTGACCGGCCCCTTTCACGGCCGGACCTTTATGGTAGTGGTGGACGCCTATTCCAAATGGCTGGAGGTGGCTCTGATGCCCTCCACCACTACCGAGGCTGTCATCCGGGTGCTGCGAGGCCTCTTTGCGACGCATGGGTGTCCTGGTGTCCTGGTCTCCGACAATGGACCACAGTTCACGTCAGGCACTTTTGAGCTGTATCTTTTGAGACTAGGCATTCGCCATGCCCTAACGGCACCATTTCATCCATCCAGCAACGGGCAAGCAGAGAGAATGGTGTGCTCGGCAAAAGAGGCACTGGCGCGCCTGGATCGGGGAGACTGGAACGAGCGGTTCGCTGAATACTTGTTCATACAACACATCACCCCTCATGCAGCCACAGGGCGGAGTCCTGCCTGATGAATAGTTATCTTTCAGTACATTCCTTTCTCACCACCCTGGCACCAGCCTGTAATTTTCAGTTTGTATTAAGTTCAGCTTACATGTCCTGACCTGCTCTTATCTATCTGTATACATTCTTTTCTTATCACCCTAGAATGTTAAGTGCACATTTAGTTCCTGACCTGTACCTATCTGTACGTTCTCTAAGTCTCGCTATATCAATCATGATAGGAGACCTTTATGCCTGTCTAATTCTGTGTTCCTTTTATCCCTTGATGATTAATGTCTTATATGCAATCCTTGTAATGCATTTGTGTTAACCAATCAGCAACAAGCACATATGTGGCAATGCTGTAATATTCAATAAAAGGGACTCCCCGACACATGTTCAGGAGATGCCTCCCAGATGACACTCGCTACCTGTCTGTCATTATTTCAACCCAACATCTGGTGACCCCGACGTGCCAGATCCCTTACGCAGCCAAGCCCCTGTACTTCACTCAACTGGAAAAGTCTCAGCGCACTACTTCATGAGTATGGGGGGAGAACTGACTAAGCTTCAGAAGGAGCATGCTAAGGAATTGCTCCATCTCGTTAAACAGCGGGTGGCGGGTGCTCATATTTCTTTAAAAGAAATTGAACGATTGTTATGTGAGATTGCTTGCCACTGTCCCTGGTACCCTGAGGCAGGCTCCTTGGGGGTAGAGGCTTGGCAAAAGATCGGAAAAACCCTCTTCGCAGAACCGAGGGCTCCGATTCATTGTCTGCTCACTTGGCAGAAATGTGCAGACGCCGTCGCTAAATTAGGACCTCAGGCATCTCCATCGGCCCCTGCCCTTCTAGCCGCTGCAGACAATCCCCAATCTTACCCAAAACTTTCACCCCCTTCACAACCCTGCCAATCCCTCCCTACGTCTCATCCGCCTCAGCCCACATCCCCCCCATCCCTCCTTTGCCTGCCACGGCCCCTGCATGCTCTCCTACAGGAGCTGTGCGCACCGCGCTTTCTTTAGCTAGGCAGAAAGGGCTCCTGTCCTTAGAGGAAGAGTCTGAATGGGCTGGTGAAATGCCATCTGCTTTCCCTATCACCTATACAAACCCAGGAACTGCTCAACAACAGGTGTTGTACGAGGCACTTCCTTATTCTGTTATGAGGGAACTAAGGAGAGCCATTACTGATACTGACCTAAAATCCTCCTATGTGATAGGGATGCTGGAGGGGATAGCAAGCGGTTACACAATGCTACCCCAAGATTGGAATGATTTGATGTGCATGCTTTTATCTCCGGCGCAATATGTAGTTTTTGAAAGTGAATTTAAGCATAGTGCATCAGCCCTGGCTGATCCACAGCATTCAGCCAATCAACTTTATGGCGCTGGTTCGTATGATAATATACCAGCCCAGGCGACATTGACACCTTTGCATTTCAGTCGCACCACGACCTGTGTACATCGTGCCTTTCGGAGCTCCTTTGTTAATAATAAGCAACAGCATTCGGAGCCCTACCATCAATTCTTAGATAGACTGAAAGAATCAGTCACTAGGCAGGTTGATAACACTACAGCCCAAAATGAATTGATGAAAAAATTGGCTTTTGAAAATGCAAACACCGACTGCAAGAAGGCATTGCAGTCAGTTGTACATCGCCCCAAATATGACCTGGCCGATATGATTCAAACCTGTGCCGATGTAGGAAGCCAGAGCCATGTGATGTCTTTGCTTGCCGGTGCCATCCAAGCTAACAATAAGCCAACAGGCAACTGCTTCAACTGCAAGCGCCCAGGTCATTTTGCTAAAGAATGCAGAGCCTCTGGCGGAGGAGCAAATAGGAATGGTGATGGCAATAAGGCTAAGCCTTCCAAAAAATGCCCAAAATGCGGTAAAGGCTATCATTGGGCAAATCAGTGCCGGAGTTCGGGAAACTCCATGGTGGCCCCACTTTCGGGCCAGGAGAAATAGGGAGCCCTTTGCCGTCAGTTACCACCACTGAAAATTTTCCTAAGGAAACACCCTCTGATTTCACCACTGATTTAATTAATCAGGAAACCAAAGACGCTGTTTTACCTGGTGAAATTGTGCTCATGCCCACCCAATTGGCAGGCCCACTACCACCTAAGGTCGCAGGCTTAATTTTACCCAAATTTTCTGCGGCCAAAGAAGGAATCCAGGTTATTCCAGGAGTCCTAGATCCTGACTATGTGGGCACAATCAAGGTTCAACTTTGGAGCCATATGCCCATGCAGTTAAAAAAGGGTGAGTCTTGGGCGCATTTGGTAGTGCTCCCTTCTCATCCTACTGCTTCTATTATGGATAGTAATTTGCACCAGCTTTCTCCTCTTTCTCCACAGCTATTAGCTGTAATCCAGAGGATTGGTGAACAGAAACTTCTTCGTAAGTATAAAATCAATGGCAAGGTTCTGGAAGGCTTGATTGACACGGGCGCAGACATTTCTGTCATTTCCAGTAATTGCTGGGACCCCACGTGGCCCCTGAGTCTGCCTCTGCAGTTTGGGGTGTAGGTGGATCTCAAACCTCTTCTAAAAGTGTTCAGTGGCTGCCTGTTTCTCTGCCTGATAGCTCTGAAACCATTGCATACATCCAGCCCTGTGTGCTGAAAACCCACCTCAATCTGTGGAGCAGAGACCTGCTGCAACAATTACAAGCTACCATTCAATTTAATGAGTGAGCTTGCACTCCCCCTTACCTGGAAATCTGCTACCCCTGTATGGGTAGAACAATGGCCCATAACGGGGGGAAAGCTACTTGCTTTAAAACAATTGGTTAATGAGCAACTATTGGCAGATCATATTGAGCCCTCTGTTAGCCCCTATAATACTCCCATCTTTGTCATAAAAAAGAAAAGTGGGAAATGGTGATTACTCCAGGATTTAAGGAGAATTAATGAAATCCTTGAACCGATGGGGCCCTTGCAGTGTGGTCTGCCTAACCCAAATGTAATCCCCCATTCCTACCAATTAGCTATCATAGATTTGCAAGATTGTTTCTTTTCCATTCCTTTACAGGAAAAGGATCGTAAATTATTTGCTTTTACTGTTCCTGTGTTAAATAATAGCCAGCCCACGGAACGGTATCAATGGAAAGTCTTACCGCAGGGAATGTTGAATTCCCCTACCATGTGCCAACATTATGTGAATCAAGCCCTCCAGCCTTTCCGTCTTCAGTATCCACACCTTCTGATCTGTCATTACATGGATGATATATTATTGGCCGCGCCGCACCTCCCCCCTCAATGGAAACAGGATATGGTAGCCTGTTTGTCAATTTACGGTTTGAAAATCGCTCCCGAAAATGTGCAGGAATCCTCTCCTTTTCATTACCTAGGACACAAAATGATAGCTAGCTATTCCATTCCCGTGATCCCTGAGCTTCATGCTCCAAAAACAATGAAATATGTAGAACTGCAGCAATTACTGGGCAACAATAATTGGATAAGACCATATTTTAAAATCCCTCTTGAAGTTTTACGGCCGCTTTTTTTGGCCTTAAAAGACCATCAATCTCCTGGTGAGCAAATTACTTTGACCTCTTCTCAACAGAAAACTGTTGCCCAGTTAAAGGAAATTATGCGTATCCATTGGGTTGACCGAGCAATTGTTAATGTTTTGCCAGATGTAGTTATAATGACAGATTCTGTCCAACCTTTTGTGGCCCTTATTCAGTTAGGCCCACCAAAAGTTCACATAATTGAATGGCTGTATTTACATCACACGCCGAAGAACACTGTGACTCCTTTGCTCAGCTCATCAGCAAGGGTCGCCGCCGATGCAAAAGTCTCTTTGGCATTGATTGTCGCCAAATTATTGTGCCTAATTGGCTAATTCTGTGTTCCTTTTATCCCTTGATGATTAATGTCTTATATGCAATCCTTGTAATGCATTTGTGTTAACCAATCAGCAACAAGCACATATGTGCCAATGCTGTAATATTCAATAAAAGCGACTCCCCGGCACATGTTTGGGAGATGCCTCCCAGATGACACTCGCTACCTGTCTGTCATTATTTCAACCCAACATCTGCCAAACTGCTTATGGGCCGCCGCCGCAGGTCCCTGCTCGACCAGCTGCACCCGTACTTTGCCGTGGCCAAACCCCCAGGGTGTGCCAACACGCCACGATCATTTGTTCCAGGAAACCAGGTCTTTGCCCAGAACTTTGTGGGGGACATTCCTTGGGTGCCAGCCACAGTAGTGGGAGTCACTGAACCTCGCTCGTACCAGGTGACACTCGAAGACAGACGCTTGTGGCGCCGGCACATAGACCAGCTTAGGCGCAGGGTTGGGGACTTGGACACTACTGTGGGGCCCCCAACTGCACTCATGGCTCTGGAAGAGACACTTACAGATGGTGAGGCTCCACCTACACCTCTCTCACAAACTGCTGGCGTGGAGCCAAACCAAGCCACTTCGGAGGGTCTGCCAGAGTTACCACAGACTCAGACCACTGCCGTGCCTGACATTCCGCCAACTCCACTTGTGGAGGTTCCATCCACAGCAGCAGATCCAAGGGACTTGGTTTCAATGCCACCTAGGGTCGCACCACAGCCTCAGCAAGAATTGGGTGGCCCCCCAGACTTGGCTACCAGTCCCCGGCGGTCTGGCAGAGCTTCCAAGCGCCCAACTTATTTAAAGGACTATGTTGTTGGACATGTATCACTGTTGGTCTAAGTATGTGAAATGTAACCGATATGCTTTTGTGCCTAATTGAACCATTCCGTGTAGTGCTGTATATAAGGAAACCATTACGATTGTAACTAATGCCTTATCTTGGTGGGGAGGGGTGTTATGTACTGAAGTTCTCACCCTGGGCCAGCAGGGGGATACTGTAGATAGTTATGCAAATGAAGGATAGAAAGTGACGTTCAGTGATTGGATAGTTTGTATGCAAATGAAGGATCGAAAAGTGACGTTCAGTGATTGGATAGTTTTAGAAAAGTTGCAACAGTTACGCCGTTCTGGAGCTCTATATAAGCAGGCTGACTGAGCTCCTCAGTTCAGTTCTGTTCTGGCCTTTTGAATAAACAAGAGCTGTTTGAAGAATCGCTGTGTCGTCTGATATGTTCGCCCACAACTTAACACAGACCATGTGGGGGGCCAGACTATATATTTTCTGGGGGGGATGAACCAATTCCTATACCCCACAAATAACCCGGAGAGGCATTTTAAATAAAAGGACACATTATACTCATCTAAAAACACACTGATTCGCGAATCGTCCATGGGCTGGATTGAGAAGACAATTGGGCCACATCCAGCCCCCAGGCCTTCGTTTACCTACCCCTGGCCTGGGGAGCCATATTCTGGTTGAAGGAGGCCAGGATTGACCGCCAATGCTTGGGATGTCACTCCCCTGTAGTAGTATTTGGAATCCAGGAGAAAACTCTTGGAATAGCCTTGCCAGGTGCTCAGGGATGGACTCACCTGTCCCCGTGTCCTTGCACATCTGTCCCCCAGGGGTGAGTATTGGGGAGAACCAGAGCAGAGACTCAGACCTGCCCTCCTTGCCCCCCACTCTGCACTCTCGGATGTGGAGAAGCCCTCCCTTCGTGAGGAACTGACAGCCTGACTTTTGCCTTTCACCTGCGGGAGGAAGACCAGCTGTACCTGCCGGAGGTGATCCAGAACTGCCAAGCAGCTCAGCTCAGGGGGCTCTGAACCCTGAAGTGCTCCAAGCAGGAGACGACCAAAGCCATCCTGGTGACTGATGGGTGGTGTGGGCCCCCCCTGGGGAAGTGGGCAATGGAGGGGCTTTGGGGGAGGGGTCCATCTGCCGGAGAGGAGGACCCTACTGGCCCAGGTTCACGTATCCTGTTTGAAAGGGGAATCATCTGAGGAACTTCCTGTGGAAATCTGGGTCAGGAATGCTGTTCCTGAGCATGTATGTCTCTGAGAGAAAATGTTTGGAAGATGCTATATAGGTGGTACCACACCCCTGTGAAGTTGGCCAAAATGTATAGACTAAAAGATAAGAAATGCTGGAAATGTGGGGAGGTGGAGGGTGACCTATATCATCTATGGTGGACATGCAAAAAGGTGAAAGGCTTTTGGGAATCGGTTTACAATGAGCTTAAAAGAATATTTAAATACACTTTTCCCAAAAGACCCGAAGCCTTTTTGCTGGGAATGACGGGTAAAGATATTAAGAAAGAAGATAGAACGATATTCCTCTATGCCACCACAGCAGCGAGAATTTTATTGGCACAATATTGGAAAGTGGAAACTATCCCCAATATAAATGATTGGCAAATTAAAATGATAAATTATGCTGAGCTTGATAAATTAACAGGTAAATTAAGAGACCACGATGAACAGAAATCTCTGAATAATTGGAGTAAATACTGGAACTATATTGGAATAAATGCTTAATGTGATTGGCGGGGTCAGAACAATACTACCAGCGTGTGAATTTAGGCCTATAGATTAAAAATCAAATACGTAATGGAAGCAGATATTTGATACTTACCAAAAGGATGGAAGGAAGTCCAGGAGGTGGTTTTTGCGTGTGTTTTTTTTTTTTTTTTTTAAATCGTTTACTGTTTTGTGAAACAGCCAGATTAATCTATCTTTGTATAGTTAGAGAGAGGAAAAAGTTGGCTTGTATATCCTGACGCTTTTTTGTGTTTTTTTTTGTTATAATTTTTTCTTTTGTATCTGTTTGTATGTTTGTTATGTGTATAACCTCAATAAAAATGTATTTGGGAAAAAAAAAAAAGGAATGCTGTTCCTGGAATGGACAAACACACAAGACGTAACCGGTTGTGCAGTCACATAAACAATAATCTTCTATATATTCCCAATAAATCAGTTCATTCATAAAGACCAAATGTCTGCACATTTCTGTTCCACATATGTTCATAAAGTCCAAATTGTGAACTACTACAGTTCCACATTGTTGACAAGCTGTGATGGCATGGGATTCGGACTTGGATGCTGAACCTGAGGGATCCCAGCCTGCACAGGAGACCCCGGCTCCAGAACCAGCTGAGCCAGGGCTGGGGCATGAGCCTGAAGGGTCCTCACCTGTGACCCATTGCCTGCAGGTACTCCACTCTCAGCCCCGTCAGAGAAAGCTGAGGTTGCCTCTGGGTCTGGTAAACCCTCCAGCCTCTCCTGAGCTGCAGAGGATCAGGGTTAGAGAGGAGAGTCACCAGAGGATCAGGGCCGCCCTATGCATCAGGGCAGATAAAAGCCGGCCAGTCCCAGTCCCATGTTGCGGTAGCAACATTGTTGGTTTTCTATTTCCTGCCTGAGCTCCTGACTCGCCATGGCTCCCTGCTTGCAAGCCTGTTCCTGATTTCACCCAACTCCCTGCCCTGCACCCAGCTTCAGCTACTATGGACTGCCTCCACGTTGCACCTTTGACCACGGACTGGACTTGGACCTCGCCTCTCGGTTAACCCAGGGGAGCAGCACAGTTTGCTCCCGCCACACCCGCACTCCCCCTTCATTGGGGTGCGTTCAGGAGGAACCAGAAGCCATGGCTGACCAGGCGGCTGCGCTGGTGGCATTGGCTCAGGAAAACCAGGTCTTGACCCTCACCATTCAGCAGCCAAGCAATGCAGCTACAGCGCTTCAGCAGCGTTTGGACGCCTTATTAGTTCCTGGTGCCGCGGCCCCAGCTTCTGGCAAGTACCCAGTGGCACTGCCAAAGAAATTAAATGGGTTCCTGGCCCGCTTTCCCATGTTTCTTGCCCAGACCAAGCTGTATATTCAGGGGTGAGCCCAAAATTTCCCCGATGACCGCACCAAGGTGCACTTCCTGATCAGCTTGCTGAAGGACCGGGCGGCCAAGTGGGCATTGCCGCTGCTCCGGCAAGACTCTCCCTTGCTGACAGACTATACAGGGTTTTGCAACCATCTGGAAACCGCGTTCGGCAACCCTCAGAAGGGGAGTCAAGCCAATCGGGCGATTCGGTGGTTGAAACAGGACAAGTCCACAGTGGCCGCCTACGCCACAGAATTTCGGCTGTTGGCACAGGACTTGTCCTGGAATGACTCCGCCCTTCAGGACCAGTATCTCGAGGGGCTTTCAGATGAGATACTGGACCAGCTGGCCATGATGGATCGCCCCACCACGCTGGATACCCTCATTCAACGGAGCCTGCTGATAGACGATCGGTTGGAGGACCGTCGCCAGGCTCCGGGCCGCTAGCACTCCCAGCTCCCGGCTCCGGTCCTTCCCAGCAGTTCCACGGCCACAGCCAAGTCACTGGAGGAGCCAATGCAGCTTGGGGCAGCGCGGCCTCGCCTCTCCCCCTCGGAGAAGTCTTGGCATCTGGAGGGGAACCTGTGTCTCTACTGCGGCGGGAGTGGACACTGTGCCCAATCCTGTCCTGAGAAAACGCCGGGCACAGGGAAATGGCCAAGCCCAGTAGCCGATGGCCCAGGCTACCTGGGGTCCCAGACATCGCATGATGGGCCCTCACCGGTGGAATTGCAACACCTCATGGTTCTGGTGCGTCTATACCCCCTCTGGCGGGCCCTGGATTCTCACCCACGCTCTGGTAGATTCAGGGGCAACCCGCTCCTATATGGACTCTGCCTTCGCCGCCCACCATCAGGTGCCACTCCAGGACAAGCCAGAACCGGGACAGGTGGAGGAAATTGATGGACGGCTCCTGCGCTCGGGTGCCATTACTCAGTAGACTCAGCCCTTGGTCCTGTGTCACCCACAGCACCGGGAAGTGCGGAACCTTGGACATTGCCACCATGCCCTGGTTTCCCCTGGTGCTCGGGGTGGACTGGCTGGAGTCTCACAATGTTCAGATCGACTGGGTCAATTAGACTGTGCGCTTCCCAGACCCGTGTTTCCATGCTCAGTCCTAGATGCTAGCGGCCACCCCCACAGGGGAAGCTGTGTCAACGCTCCCCACTGCTTACCAGGACTACCAAGAAGTGTTTGAGGAACAGGGGGCAGACCAGGAACAGGGGGCAGACCAGATTCTTCCGTCGCAAGAATCTGGAGTGCGGGTTCATTTGGCCCTATACCTCGCCCACCGCCGCTCCAGTACTCTTCGTTAAGAAGTGTGGGGAGCTTCGTCCCTGCCATGATTACTGGGATTACTATCCCAGACCGGTATCCCTTGCCCCTTATTGCAGAGTTGCTGGAGCGGGTGCAAGGGGCGCAGATGTTCACCAAGCTGCACCTTCGGGGAGCCTACAATTTGATTAGGATCCGAGACGTGGATGAGTGGAAGACAGCATTTGGGACACGGTATGGGCAGTTTGAATACCTGGTAATGCCTTTCGGGTTGTGCAATGCGCCTGCTGTGTTCCAACGGTACATCAACCACATGTTCCAGGACTTGCTAGACAAGTAGGTGGTGGTGTTCTTAGATGACATTCTGATTTACTCCCATGAACCAACTTGCCACGAGGGTCATGTCCGGTCCATGTTGCAGCGCTTGCGAGAGCAACGGCTGTATGCTAAGCTCAGCAAGTGAAAGTTCCACCAGCGGTTGGTGGAGTTCTTCGGTCACCAACTCTCCCCCTGATAGGGTGCAGATGGATCCCGGGAAGGTGGCAGCAGTTCAGGAGTGGGCAGCACCGCAGAAGCGCAAGGACCTACAGCGGTTCCTGGGGTTCGCCAACTATTACTGGACCTTCATTGTGGACTATGCTCACCGCGCCACCCCGCTGACCCGACTGCTGTGCCCCAAGACACCATTCTCCTGGGACAAGGAGGCAGAGGTTGCGTTTCAGGGGTTGCGTTTCAGGGGTTGCGTTTCAGAAGGCGCCGCTTTTACAGCATCCTAATCCCTCTCTTCGCTTCGTGGTGGAGACAGACGGCTCCAGTACGGCTCTTGGTGCCGTCTTTTCCCAGCAGCACAGACCTGATGTGCTGCTGTTACTCTGTGCCTACTATTCCTGCCAGCTTCTTCTGGCAGAGTGTAACTATACCGTGTGGGAGTGGGAACTACTGGCCATCAAGGTGGCCTTTGAGGTCTGGGGCCATCATCCTGAGGGGGCAAGACACCTGGTGGATGTGAGATCCGACCACCGGAACCTGGAGTACCTCCAGACTGGGTTGACCACTTGGCATTGGAGGAGTTCGCTTACAACAACACGGTGAACGCCTCCACCGAGCAGACCCTGTTCCAGGCCACTTACGGTTACCATCTGCGTTTGTTCCCAGACGTGCTGCCAGCACCTGCAGTCCCCACGGTGACAGATTGGCTCCAGAAGCTCCAGTCTCAGCACCAACTATTGATGGAGCAACTGCACCAGGCCAAGGATGTGTACAAGGCCCAGGCCGACTGCCGCCACCAAGTGGGACCAGAACTCCACATCGGCGAGCCATGGGGCTATATAAATTCTAATTGCACTCCGTTTGAATGGGCAATTGTATCCAGGCTGCAATTAGCTTTTTGGTCCCTTAGGAACAACTGAGCAACTTCCCTAGAGTGGAAGACCAGAGCCTATAATAATAAAAATCCCATAGAAAGGTCAAGGCAAAGACATCTCTCTCAAGAAATGTCCAAACCTGTGCCACTACAAGGTGACATGGTCAATATGAAAGCCCTACAGGGATTCACCAGGGATTGTTGCTGCTGTGATATGATGGAGGTGTGAGACCAGACGAGAGCTAGCTTTGACACCTGGGAACACACACAAAAGGCAGAAACAAAACAAACTGCATTTTTCACTCATTATTTGACCTTCCCGCTAAGTGTAAAGCATAGACCACTATTGAGAATGTTTCTCCCAAACTACTAGAAAGTAATTTAGCCACAAGTAATTTAGTACAAAATGCAACATGTGTTATTTTTTATGTGATATCCTATGTCCAGCTATGTGCACTGCTACACCTGCAAATAGCCTTAAGAGGCCTGACATGCAAGTCTCTTAAGATTTACACGAGGGCATCCATTTGCAACATAACAGGTTATTATTTGTGGGGCAACAATTTTTTAGAAAAAAATTATATCCCCAAAGGGAGGAATTGTTATAAGACTTTTTAGGAGATTGTGTGTGTGTGTGTGTGTACATATAAATTTTATGGGGGGGGGCAAAGACCCCTAGGAATTTAAGAGTGGCTGTATTCCCTACACCCACAAGTCTCAGAATGCTTAGAACATAAAAACACAACATAAAAACACAAAACATCACGTGTTAAAATAGCATTAGATGCCAATAAGAAAAAGGCCTGGTTAAAAAGGTGCGGATTTGCCTGGCTCCTAAAGCTCTATAATGGTTTTTCCGACCTTTGTATGAATTCTTTGATGGGAAGTGAGAGGAGCTATCAGTGAAGCTCTTTCCACATTCCACACACTGATAGGGTTTCTCCCCTGTATGAAGTCTCTGATGCCTAGTGAAACTGGAGCTATCATAGAATCATAGAGTTGGAAGAAACCACAAGGGCCATCGAGTCCAACCCCCTGGCAAGCAGGAAACACTGCTTCCCTTCTGCCCCCATGAAAAGGTGGATAAGGAGATCTTGCTGGCATCCTTCTCCCACCTGCAAGAGAAAAAAGGTAAGCAGGACGCCAGGAGTACCTGCTTCTCCCCTGCCAGACTTGAAATTATACTACAAAGCATCAAGCCTCTGTTGGATAAAGGAATGGATTAAATTAGAGAATGGAGAATTGTTAGATTTAGAAGGATTTGATAACAGATTTGGTTGGCATGCATATCTATGGTATGAAAAGAAAAAAATTCATAAATGATTTGAGAACCACATCTTTCGAAGATTACTGATAGAGGTGTGGGATTGGTACAAAAATTTGTTGGAACCTAGACTCCCCCGCTGGATTTCACTGTTAGAAGTGCTGAGCGTGAAAAATATTAATATGAGGGGGAGGTGGATAACATATGGAGAACTGATAGTAAGAGGGGGGGAAATGGAAAATGGAAACTGGAAACTTATGAAGAAGTGAAAGAATTTGTTTATGATTGGTTGCATTATTACCAGGTTTATGAAATGTTTAGAAAAGGTTGTAAAATGTGTGGGTATGAAGGAAAAGAATCAAAATTTCAAACAGAGGTATTGAATAATGAGCATAAAAATGTGTCTAAAATGTACAAAATGTTGCTAGAATGGCACACAAAAGATGAAGAGGTGAAATTGGTAATGATACATTGGGCCAGAGATTTTGGTTATAATATACAATATGATGATTGGATGAAGCTATGGAATGAAAGGTTAAAATTTACAGTATGTTGTGCGTTGAAGGAAAATGTAATGAAATGGTTCACAGATGGTATATAACGCCAGTTAAACTGGCTAAAATGTATAAAACATGTAATAAGTGTTGGAAATTTAAAGAAAAAGAAGGAACTTTCTATCATATGGAGTGCAAAAGGGTGAAAGGCTTCTGGGAAATGATATATAATGAACTGAAAAAGATGTTGAAATATACATTTGTTAAAAAACCAGAGGCCTTCCTATTAGGTTTGGTAGGAAATGAAATTAACAAGAAAGACTGTAAACTTTTTCAATATGCAGTGACAGCAGCAAGGATACTTCTGGCCCAAAGATGGAAGCAGAAGAAATTCCAACAGTGGAAGAATGGAGAAGGAAATTGACTGAATATGCAGAATTGGACAAATTCACAGGGAAGATTTGAGGGAGCCAGCGTACAGCTTCCGGGTCATGTTGCCAACATGACTAAGCCGCTTCTGGCGAACCAGAGCAGCGCACAGAAATGGAAGGCGAAGGGGTAGATTTAAGAGACCAAATTCCCAAGGCCATAAAACCTCTTCAGTCAGTTTAAAATCCACTTTCCCAGTTTGATGTCCTAAGACATATACCTCATTCAGGCTACATTTTACCAGCTTCCTCACATAAATCTCACAGAGGACTCTGTCCAAAGCCTTACTGAAATCGAGGTGCACTATTTCCACAGCAGTTCCCTGATTAACAAAGTTTGTAACTCCATCCAAAAAAAGAAAAGAAGAAAAGATTTCTCTGGCTTGTCTTGTTTTTGAGAAAGCCATGCTTTCATCCTGTATGTTGTAAAATCTTCAGATGAAGGGCAAATAAATTTAAAAAAGAATAAATGAGGATATTGACATGTGCAAAGCAAGGCGATTTATGTCTTTATTTAATTTGGAAACCACCCGCCCAGTGGTGCCAACTTGAATAAAATATTGGTGGGGGGCCAGGTAAGGCCCGCCTTGCACAATCAATCACATGATGCATGCACACCATTTGAATGGCAATGCCTATAATGGCAGCAACTTTTTTAAAAAGTAACATTTTGTTGTTGTTTTTTTAATTAAATAATATTTATTACTTTTCCAACAATTTAAACACTACAAAAAAGAACAATACAATACAATACAAAAACACTGCATAACACTAACACATTAAACTAACAAAACAAAGCAAAAACAGTTTAAAACACATCAAACAATTTCAATATCTTATCTTTCATTCACTTATTTCAACGACCTCCTTACACCTCCCTTTTTGTATTTCACTTCTATTAATTGTTTCAGCAATTCCTTTCCATCTTCCTCTGTTTTCTATCCTATAATTACCTTAACATATTCTAACCTTATATTTTCCTTTAATACTCTAATAATCTATTTATACTTAATTCCTTATAACATTTCTACTAAAGCCATATAACTTCATTCCCACATTTTTCTAACATTCATTAATTTTACAGTATTTCTGTAAATAGTCTTTAAACTTTTTCCAGTCTTCTTCCACCGACTCTTCTCCCTGGTCTCAGATTCTGCCAGTCATTTCCGCCAGTTCCATAAGGTCCATCAACTTCATCTGCCATTCTTCCCGGGTGGGTAAATCTTGTGTCTTCCAATACTTCGTGATGAGTATTCTTGCTGCTGTTGTTGCATACATAAAAAAAGTTCTGTCCTTCTTTGGCACCAATTGGCCGACCATGCCCAGGAGAAAGGCCTCTGGTTTCTTCAGGAAGGTATATTTGAATACCTTTTTCATTTCATTATAAATCATCTCCCAGAATGTCTTAATCCTTGGGCATCTCCACCAAAGGTGAAAGAATGTACCTTCAGTCTCATTACATTTCCAACATTTATTATCGGGCAAATGGTAAATTTTTGCAAGCTTGACTGGTGTCATATACCACCTATAAATCATTTTCATTAAATTTTCTCTTAGGGCATTACATGTCGTGAATTTCATACCTGTGGTCCATAACTGTTCCCAGTCAGCCATCATTATGTTATGTCCAACATCTTGTGCCCATTTAATCATAGCTGATTTCACCATTTCATCCTGAGTGTTGCATTTCAACAGCAAGTTATACATTCTTGACAGATTCTTGATTTTTGAATCTAACAATTCTGTTTCCAATTTTGATTTTTCAACCTGGATACCAACTTTTTTGTCCAAATTATATGCCTCCAATATTTGATAATAATGGAGCCAATCTCGCACTTTGTTTTTCTATTTTTCAAAGCTCTGCAGTTTTATTCTGTCTCCATCTTGTTCCAGAATTTCCCAATATTTCAGCCATTTGGCCTCCATATTGAGTTTTTTCTGTGCCTTCGCTTCCATTGGTGACAACCATCTTGGGGTTTTCTTTTCTAACAAATTCTTGTATCTTATCCAGACATTAAACAGTGCTTTTTTAACAATATGATTTTTAAACGCTTTATTTGCTTTTACCTTATCGTACCACAATGCTGGTGTGTTCCCAGTAGAAGCCACAATTCTGTGGGTACTCTAGGTGGTGCAGAAAGCACCTAGAACCTCCCTAGAGGTTGAAGTGCCGATCAAACTTCAGTTTTGCGCTCTATTAATTCCAATTAGCAGTACTGGGGGTGGTTCAGATTCTGGGGCAGTGCTTTTGGCCAGCAGAGGGTGTCACAAGGCCAGCCTACTTTCCCTTTAAAGCAAACTTGGGTCTCCAGCTGGTTTTGGACTACAACTCCCATCATCCCTTGCTAGCAGAACCAATGGGGAGGGATGATGGAAACTGCAGCCCGGGAGCTGTTGGGGACCCAAGTTTGGGAAAGCCTCCTTCAAAGCAACTTTTGCATTTTGCCCGCAAAGATGGGACCTGCCCATGTTTGTATCTTCTTGTATTTTGTTTTCCTCATGACCTTTCTGAGTTTATTTTTTTTATTTTTTAAGAGGGCAAATTGAAAGAGAAATTGTATGGCAAGTTGCAGAAGAATAAAAGGTTGTGTTTGAAAAAAGCACACCAAAAACTGGGGGGTGGCATCCTTAAATATTTTATTGGGGGTGGGGCAAAGACCACTAGGCGTATAAGAGTTGGCACCTATTCCCTACACCCACAGGTCTCAGGATGGTTACAAAATAAAAAACAAAAAACAAAAAACCCACATATTTAAAGGGCATTAGAAGTCCATCAGCCAAAAGTCTGGTTAAAAAGGTGCGTCTGCCTGGTTCCTAAAGCTGTATAATGGTTTTTCCAACCATTGTATGGATTCTTTGATGGGAATTGAGATGGGAGCTCTGACTGAAGCTCTTTCCACATTCCACACACTGATAGGGTTTCTCTCCTGTATGAATTCTTTTATGGGAAATGAGATAGGAGCTCTGACTGAAGTTCTTTCCACATTCCGCACACTGATAGGGTTTCTCCCCTGTATGAATTCTTTGATGTAAAGTGAGAGAGGAGTTCTGACTGAAGCTCTTTCCACATTCCACACACTGATAGGGTTTCTCCCCTGTATGAATTCTTTGATGTAAAGTGAGAGAGGAGCTCTGACTGAAGCTCTTTCCACATTCCACACACTGATAGGGTTTCTCCCCTGTATGAATTCTTTGATGTAAAGTGTAAGAGAAGCTCTGACTGAAGCTCTTTCCACATTCCATGCACTGATAGGGTTTCTCCCCTGTATGAATTCGTTTATGGTAAGTGAGAGAGGAGCTATTTCTGAAGCTCTTTCCACATTCCATGCACTCATAGGGGTTTCCCCCTGTATGAATTCTTTGATGGGAAGTCAGAGAGGAGCTTTCAGTGAAGCTCTTTCCACATTCTGCACACTGATAGGGTTTCTCCCCTGTATGAATTCTTTGATGGAAAGTGAGAGAGGAGCTCTGACTGAAGCTCTTTCCACATTCCACACACTGATAGGGTTTCTCCCCTGTATGAATTCTTTTATGGGAAATGAGAGAGGAACTACCTGTGAAGCTCTTTCCACATTCCACACACTGATAGGGTTTCTCCCCTGTATGAATTCTTTTATGGGAAATGAGAGAGGAGCTCTGAGTGAAGCTCTTTCCACATTCCACACACTGATAGGGTTTCTCCCCTGTATGAATTCTTTGATGGGAAGTGAGATGGGAGTTTCTAATGAAGCTTTTTCCACATTCCGCACAGTGATAGGGTTTCTCCCCTGTATGAATTCTTTGATGGGAAGTGAGACTGTGGCTGTGAGTGAAGCTCTTTCCACATTCCACACCCTGATAGAGTTTCTCTTCTGTATGAATTCTTTGATGGGAAGTGAGATTGGAGCTCTTCCCGAAGCTCTTTCCACATTCCACACACTGATAGGGTTTCTCTCCTGTATGAATTCTTTGATGGCAAGTGAGATTGGAGCTGTTCCTGAAGTTCTTTCCACATTCCACACACTGATAGGGTTTCTCCCCTGTATGAATTCTTTGATGGTAAGTGAGATGGGATCTCTGACTGAAGCTCTTTCCACATTTGACACACTGATAGGGTTTCTCCCCTGCATGAATTTTTTGATGCTTAGCGAGAATGGAACTATTCCTGAAGTTCTTTCCACATTCCACGCACTGATAGGGTTTCTCCCCTGTATGAATTCGTTTATGGTAAGTGAGAGAGGAGCTATTTCTGAAGCTCTTTCCACATTCCATGCACTCATAGGGGTTTCCCCCTGTATGAATTCTTTGATGGGAAGTCAGAGAGGAGCTCTGACTGAAGCTCTTTCCACATTCCACACACTGATAGGGTTTCTCCCCTGTATGAATTCTTTTATGGGAAATGAGATAGGAGCTCTTCCTGAAGCTTTTTCCACATTCCATGCACTGATAGAGTTTCTTTCCAATGAGATTTTGTTGATGGGAAGTGGAATTGGAGCTCTGACTGCAGCTTTCTCCACCCTCCAAATTTTTACGTGGCTTCTCCTCCCTGGGGATTTTATCGTGGCCACCTTTGCTCTCAATTTCCAATTCATCAGAATCTGCAATGGAGACAAAAAGGGATTAGAGCCTCAGGAACAAATGGAAAAGAACTGAAGGGAGTTGGGTTTGTGTTCATTACCTGTATTGTTTGTCATTTTACCAACATATTTATTATTAGATTCTGAAGACTTGTTGAATGTTGTTTTGTCTGATATATAGCAGTGGTCAAAATTGTGGAAGTTTGAAGCTGACACTGAAGATGGCCTGGGAAGTTCACACCAGCCCAATCGTGGTAGAAAAAGCAATATTTTGAAGAAGATTGTTCAAAGAAAAAACTGTAAGTTACTGTTTATTATGGGGGTGTTAGGTTCCCAGGTGTTATAGGGGGCGCTGTTGAATTCTGTGAAAATATCTGAGGCTGGTCACATAGAGGTATTTTTTAAATTTCCAGGCAGATATGACGATCCCACAGGGAGCCTTACCAAGAGAGGCCACGATCCCACGATTCTCCTCCATGACGTCCTTATGCAGAGCTCTCTGGTCAGGATCCAGCAACGCCCACTCCTCGTCCGTGAAACGAACAGTGACATCTTCAAAGCACACTGGACCCTAAAAGAAAAAGGGAAATGTCCGCCTCTGAGACAGCAGAAATATGATCTGCTCCACAATGCTCTGGGGTTTCCTTCCTGTTAATCATAATCATAATCATAATCATAATTTATTATATATACCCCGCCCATCTGGCTGGGCTTCCCCAGCCACTCTGGGCGGCTTCCAAAAAACACGAAAATACAATAATCTCTTAAACATTAAAAGTGTCCCTAAACAGGGCTGCCTTTAGCTGTCTTCTAAAAATTTTGTAGTTATTTTTCTCTTTGACATCTGGTGGGAGGGCTTTCCACAGGGCGGGTGCCACTACCGAGAAGGCCCTCTGCCTGGTTCCCTGTAACTTGGCTTCTCACAGGGAGGGAACCGCCAGAAGGCCCTCAACACTGGATCTCACTGTCTGGGAAGAACGTGTCAGTGTTTGTAAAAAGCAAAAAAAGGAGGAAAAGGTTCTGACATCCCTTTGTCTCCTCAGCCTGGTCCCCGGACCCTTGTCAGCACAAAAAGAGTCCACGAGAATATCCTTGCAGTTTTATTCTTAAAAGTCTTTGTGCAAAACACGACTGAATAACTATATACACCATCACTAACTAACCAACCAACCAACCCAAACACCAGCCTCAGCAACAAACATTTCTCACTATATATATATATATACAACCTGCTGCAAGCCGCTGAGTCATGCTGACCCAGCTTTATTCGCATTAAAGAAACAGCGGCCATTTTAGCCATGGCACCCCTTCTGTTTCTTAAATGCGAAAAACCCCAACAGAAACAATACATACATACATTATATACATAAACCCAGTTTTGTCGTTAATTCATTATGGAATGTTGCTGGCAAAGGCTTAGAAAACAAATCAGCAATATTATCTTGTGATTGACAATACTCCAGTTTGATCACCCCATTCTGTACACAATCTCTAACATTCGCATGACGGATAGCAATATGTTTTGATGCAGATTTCATTATTTCTGAGCCCGCTAATGCAATGCACGATTGGCTATCTTCATACACTTGGATAGGCAAATCAACTTTACAATCTAGATCTTTTAGTATCTGTGTAAACCACATGATTTCATTGCATGCTAGCGACAGGCTCCCATATTCTGCCTCACAGGACGAGGTCACAACAAATCCTTGTTTCTTTGACCTCCATCCAATTATGGAATTGGCAAACATCATAACCATTCCACTTGTAGATTTTCTGGTAGCTACACAGCTTTCCCAGTCCGCATCAACAAATACTTATAGTTTTTCGTCTTGTGTACTAGATATCTTCAAACATGCATTTAATGTCCCCTTTAGATATCTGATAAGCCTTTTCAAAGCACACCAATCGGCAGTACTGGGTTTAGATAAATGTTGGCTCAGAACATTTGCAGCACATGAAATGTCTGACCTTGACCACTGGCTTAAATACAATAGTGATCCTATTTTTGAGTGATACAACTCAGGCTGATCAAATTCATCATCACATCCTGTCACACTGTCTTTGGGAAATCTGGTGTCATGGGAGTCTGAATTGGCTTGCAGTTTTCCATGCCTTCAAATGAAGAATTTTCTCTTTCTGGCTCAATAGGAAGCTTCCATCTGCTTCCTGCCTTACTTCTACTCCCAAGTAATTGCTTACAGGCCCGAAGGCTTTAAGCTTAAACCTCTTTTCCAGTTGACTTGTGAGCTTCTGGATCTCATCTGTGGAACTCCCTGCTACAAGCAAATCATCAACAAAGACTAAGAGCATTAGATATTTGTTGCCTGTCCCCTTGGTGTACAGGCATGGATCAGCCACACTCCTTTTAAATCCAAGTTTTACAAGGGCTTCATTTAAACACTGGTTCCAACACCTTCCACTTTGTTTGAGACCGTAAACAGCTTTTTTCAAACGCCAGACTGCACCATTCTCCTCTTCAAACCCAGGAGGTTGTCTTATTAACACTTCATGGTCTAAATTTGCATGCAGATATGCAGCATCAACATCAAAATGGTGCACTGTTAGTTGTCTTACAGCAGCAATGGAAAGCATTAAATGAAAAGTTTCACTCTTTACAGTGGGAGAAAACACTTCATCATAACTCTCCCCTTTAATTTGAGTGAACCCTTTGGCTACTAATCTGGCTCGAAAACGTGGTTCCCTAGATGCAAGGGTTTTCCTTTTGTAAACCCACTTGCATGACACCACTCTGCCACCAGGTGGTGGCATTATGACCTCAAACACTTTGTTACATTTAAAAGAGTCCATTTCTTCTTTCATATCTTGTTCCCACAAAGCACGTTCCCCAGGGGGTAAAGTCTAAGACTTCATTATAACTTTGTGGTTCCACACAACTCACATTGCATACTCTCACTCCTCCTAGGGTCAAACGCTAAGGAGGTACACCCTTGTTTGAATGCTGGGAGCGCCTAGGCACAACTACTTCTTCTTCCCCCCTTATCTCTGGCTCTTCTTCCTCTTCCTCTAGAGAAGTATTATCTATTGCCACATCTTTTGGGGAAATCTGTGCCCCCTCCTCATCCTGCTCCTGTGTTGCCAATGGCTGAGAAGAAGCCTCTTCTCTTACTTGCAGGGGCAGTAGGCAATCTGGGTTGGCATGGATCGCAGTCCATCTGTCCTGGTCAGCGAAGTCTGCGCTTCGTGACAGAACCACGCGTCCTGGGCGTAAATTGAAATGCCACCCTTTGCCATAGGACTGATATCCCACAAACCGCAGTTTCTGCGCTCTAGCACCCCCTTTCTGGCGCTGAGCTTTGGGGATATTTACATGTGCCCAAGAACCCCAGTTATGGAGCACTGTCCACTCTGGTTCTTTCCCAAACAACACACGATAAGGAATATCTTTTATAGAGCTAGACCAGGTTCTATTAATCAAAAAATTTGCTGTCAGAAAAGCCTCGCCCCACAGCCTATGGTTGTGACCCAATCCTGCATCCACTAGCAGGCAGTCCTTTACTGACTGTATCACAGCCCCACGTCTTTCACACAGACCATTTTCAGCAGGGCTATAAGGGTTAGTCAAACGGTAAGTGATCCCCTTACGTCGCAACCATGCCCCAAATTGTTTGTTCAGAAATTCTCCACCCCTATCTGTTTGCAACTGCACAACAGGGCGAGCGAAGAGCTTTTCAGCTTGGGCAACCCATTCTCTGAATGTGGGGAAACACTCAGATTTCTGCTTTAACAAAAACAACCAACTAAGCAGAGGCTTGACAACCATATGTCAGGAGTGCTCTGATGGTGTTTCCTGCTTGGCAGGGGGTTGGACTCGATGGCCCTTGTGGTCTCTTCCAACTCTATGATTCTATGATTCTATGAAAACGTGATTTATCATCTATTACCAGAAAAGCATATCTGGTGCCCCCTTCAGTCTTCTGTGGAAAAGGACATATCACGTCACAATGGACAAGTTCTAAAACCTCTTTAGATATTCTGTCAGTTTTAGAAGCCACAGGCTTCCTCTTAGATTTGGCCATTTTACATACATTGCAATCTAGGAAAGTGTTACAGCTATTTACTTTTAGATTCTTGCACACCTTTTGCATCTCTGAAAGCGCACGGAAATTGGTGTGACCCAGTTTTCTGTGCAATTCATGTACACACCCCTTATGAACTGGTAAATTATCAGCTTTAACAGGCTTGTCCTGCATTACATATAACCCATTTTCCAACTTTGCATGGCCACATACCTGAGTTCCATTCTTTATCAGACAGCCATCCTGCGTGAACTTAACACTATACCCTGCATTAATCAAACAGCTTACAGACAGTAAACAATAGTCCAAACTGCTGACAAACAGAGTCTCTGGTAGAGTAGTGTTCAAGCACTGCAGGAAACATGTTCCCTGGCCATCAATCTTGCTTCTATGACCATCAGCAAGATAGATTGAGTCTTTTCCATCAGCTGGCTTCCCCAGGGTCTTAAAGTCCTCCTGACTGTTGCAGATAATCAACTGCAGCCACCAACTGCTCCAACGCACAGCCACTGGCTTCGTACACCACCAGGACTCACCAGCTCCCTGCTGAGATGCTGTCAGTCGTTTTGCACTCTGCACATGCTCAGAAACACTGGGCCCATAACCTGTCAGTGTTTGTAAAAAGCAAAAAAAGGAGGGAAAGGTTCTGACCTCCCTTTGTCTCCTCAGCCTGGTCCTCGGACCCTTGTCAGCACAAAAAGAGTCCACGAGAATATCCTTGCAGAGTTTTATTCTTAAAAGTCTTTGTGCAAAACACGACTGAATAACTATATACACCAGCACTAACTAACTAACTAACTAACTAACTAACTAACTAACTAACTAACTAACTAACCAACCAACCAACCAACCAACCAACCAACCAACCAACCCAAACACCAGCCTCGGCAACAAACTAACATTTCTCACTATATATATACAATCTGCTGCAAGCCTCTGAGTCATGCTGACCCAGCTTTATTTGCATTAAAGAAACAGCGGCCATTTTAGCTGTGACAGAACGATGGAGGTGGAGACGCTCCTTCAGGTATACTGAACCGAGGCCGTTTAGGGCTTTCAAGGTCAGCACCAACACTTTGAATTGTGCTCAGAAACATTCTGGGAGCCAGTGTAGGTCTTTCAAGACCGGTTTTATATGGTCTCGGCGGCCACTCCCAGTCACCAGTCTAGCTGCCGCATTTTGGATTAGTTGTAGTTTCCGGGTCACCTTCAAAGGTAGCCCCACATAGAGCGCATTACAGTAGTCCAAGCGAGAGATAACCAGAGCATGCACCACTCTGGAGAGACAGTCTGCGGGCAGGGAGGGTCTCAGCCTGCATACAAGATGGAGCTGATAAACAGCTCCCCTGGACACACAATTGACATGTGCCCCCATAGATAGCTGGGAGTCCAGAATTAGACTCCCAGGCTGCGCACCTGGTCCTTCAGGGGCACAGTTACCCCATTCAGGACCAGGGAGTCCCCCACACAACGCCTCCTGTCCGCCCAAAATAGTACTTCTGTCTTGTCAGGATTCAACCTCAATCTGTTAGCCGCCATCCATCCTCCAACCGCCTCTAGACTCTCACACAGAAATTTCACCGCCTTCACTGGTTCCGATTTGAAAGAGAGGTAGAGCTGGGTATCATTGTCTCATGTTGGACAGGTTCGCGTCTCCGCTCCTCCACATGCAGCTGCTGCGTGAGCTTGGGCCAGTAACACTTCTCTGAAGTCTCTCAGCCCCACTCACTTCACAGAGTGTTTGTTGTGGGGGAGGAAGGGAAAGGAGATTGTTAGCCGCTTTGAGACTCCTGAAGGGGAGTGAAAGGCGGGATATCAAATCCAAACTCTTCTCTTCTTCTTTTTCATCTGCATACTGATGAACACCCAGCCCAAACCCCCTGATGATCTCTCCCAGCAGCTGCATGTAGATGCTGAAAAGCATGGGGGAGAGGACGGAACCCTGAGGCACCCCACAAGTGAGAGCCCAGGGGTCTGAACACTCATCCCCCCCCCCACTTTTTGGACACGGCCCAGGAGGAAGGAGCGGAACCACTGTATGACAGTGCCCCCAGCTCCCAGCCCCTCAAGACGGTCCAGAAGGATGTTATGGTCGATGGTATCAAATGCCGCTGAGAGATCCAGCAGAACTAGGAAAGAGAACCAGTGCGACCAAGGCAGTTTCAGTCCCATGATGAGGCCTGAATCCCGACTGGAAGAGATCCAAATGGTGCACTTCTTCCAGGCGTGCCTGGAGTTGTTCAGCAACCACTCGCTCAATCACCTTGCCCAAGAATGGAAGATTTGAGACTGGGTGATAGTTAGCTATATTGGCAGCATCTAAAGATGGTTCTTTAATAAGCGGTTTGATAACCGCCTCTTTCAGCGGGTCTGGGAAGGCTCCCTCACAGAGAGAAGCATTCATGATCCCACAAAGCCCATCTCCCAGCCCTTCCTGGCTAGTTTTTATAAGCCAGGATGGGCAAGAATCAAGGAGACAGGTGGTCGGTTTCACTTGTCCAAGCAGCCTGTCCACATACTCGGAGGTAACAGATTAGAACTGATCCCACACAACCTGCCTAGACAGGACACTAGCACTCTCCCGCCCCGGCCCTGCTCTCACGGTGGAGTCTACCTCTTCCTGAATCTGAGCAACTTTATCTGCAAAAAACTTTGCAAAATCATTGCAGGAGATCATGTGGCCCATACTGGGCCCCGATGTAGCAGGTGGTTCCACTAAATTGTGAACCCCCTGAAAAAGTCTCCTGCTGCTGTTTTCTGCAGATGCAATAGAGGTGGCGAAGAAAGTCTTCCTTTCCATTGCTATCGCCACTTGGTAGGCTCGACAATGAGCTCTAACCCGTGTCTGGTCAGCTTCAGAATGAGTTATCCGTCACCGGCGCTCTAGCCGTCTCATTGATTGTTTCATTTCCCTCAGATCCGTGGAAAACCACAGGGCTGTCTGGGCTCCATGCAATCGAAGAGGGCGCTTCGGAGCCAAACAGTCAATAGCCCTGGTTAACTCCACATTCCAGCGGGCCACCAGGGAATCAGCTGAAAGGCCATCAACATGGGATAAAGCATACCCTACCACTCTATGGAAACCATTTGGAGCCATTAAGTGGTGGGGGCGGACCATCTGAATCGGTCCCACCTCCATGCAGAGGGGAAGGGTCGCAGAGAAGTCCAGTTGCACCAGGAAGTGGTCTGACCATGGCACTGCAACCCCCCTCCCCGCCCACAAGGCCTGGGTTGCTTCCAGGTGGAAAAATCAAAATTGGAAACAGAACTGTTAGACCCCAAAACTAAGAACTTGTCAAGAATGTATAACCTGCTGTTGAAATGGAATACTCAGAATGAAACGGTGAAATCAGCTATGATTAAATGGGCACAAGATGTTGGACATAATATTATGATGGCTGACTGGGAACGGTTATGAAGTTCACGGCATGTAATGCCCTAAGAGAGAATATAATGAAAATGATTTACAGGTGGTACATGACCCCAGTCAAGCTCGTAAAAATATATCATTTGCCTGATAATAAATGCTGGAAATGTAAAGAGACTGAAGGTACATTCTTTCACCTTTGGTGGACATGCCCAAGGATTAAGACTTTCTGGGAGATGATGTATAATGAAATGAAAAAGGTATTTAAATATACCTTTCTGAAGAAACCAGAGGCCTTTCTCCTGGGCATGGTCGGCCAATCGGTGTCAAAGAAGGATAGAACTTTTTTATGTATGCTACAACAGCAGCAAGAATACTTATTGCAAAGTATTGGAAGACACAAGATCTACCCACCCGGGAAGAATGGCAGATGAAGGTGATGGACTACATGGAACTGGCGGAAATGACTGGCAGAATCTGAGACTAGGGAGAAGAGTCGGTGATAGAAGATTGGAAGAAATTTAAAGTTTATTTACAGAAACATTGTAAAATTAAGGAATGTTAGAAGGATGTTGGAATCAAGTTACGTGGTTTTAGCAGAAATGTTATAAAAGATTAGGTAAAAATAGATTGTTACGTAGTGAGAATGTAAAGTTACATTATATTAAGATAAATTATTAGGATAAAAACAAAGATGGAAAGGATTTGCTGAAATTGCTAATTGAACTAGAATACAAAAAGGGAGGTGTGAGGAGGTCAAGGAAACAAGCAAATGAAAGATAAGTTATGGAAGGATTGATTTGTTTTTTTTTTTCTTAATTGTTTTTTTTTCTGTGTTTTTGCTCTTTATTTCTTTTCTTTTTCTTTAATTTTGTAACCTTTCAAAACCTTAATAAATATTATTATTTTTTTAAAAAAGGAAGTGATCCGACCATGGAACTGCAACCCCCCCCCCCGCCGCCCACAAGGCCTGGGTTGCTGTGCGAACCCAACCAAACATCCATCCCACCCCCCACAAAAAAAGTAATCAAAAGGGAAAAAAGAAATTTTTAAAAAGAACATTGCGCCGCTCCGAGTCCTCCTGGCCAGCAGGAGCAGCAGCAACAGCAACTGTCCTTATGAGGCTTCAGGCCCCGCCCTGGGCCAGGTGGTGAGTGGCAGGAGCAGGGCCCTCAGGCACTCACGCAGAGTTGTTGTTTCAATAGGATTGCTTTGCTGCACATTTTATTTATGGATGCTTATTTTATTCTAAGTTTAAATTATGGGTATTCGTTTTTGTGCAAATAGGTGGTACTCCACCTTGTGTTATTCAAGTCATTCTGCATAGGCATGCATTCCAGTTTCCCCAATGGAAGGATCCACTTTCTCCTCTCCTCCTGAGCTGTTCCCTCCTAAGAACTAGAGCCAAATTCAAGGGGTTCATGGGGGCATGGAGAAGGGGAGGAATTGGAGGCAGGCCCCATTTTGCAGCCGATGGGGCTGGTTAGGTGAATCCAGGCCGCTATTTGTTCTCTTTTGTACTCATTTGTACTCTGCTTAGATACCTATTTTTGCACTCAGTTATCAATCTAGAAATAAAATAAGCCTCTTTTGGATGGCCATCTGTCTTGGATGACCTAGCAGAGATTCCTGCATTGCAGGGGATCTCCTGGCTCTGAGAGACAAGCAGGGAAGGTGGCTTTTGGCAGAAGGAGAGGGAGCCACCGGTGGTTCCTCCTTATCCTGACTCACCTCTGCCTCTCGACCTTCCTCTCCAACTCGCCTCCTTCCTCTTCTGCCTTTGATTCTGCACTGCATTCTGCCACAGAGTCTCCCAGCTCACTACTATGCCATATTATGCAAGCTCACGACTATGCCCTACTATACCTTATTATGCAAAAGGAAGGGAGATAGTAGTAATGGGTGACTTCAATTACCCGGATATTTGTTGGATGTCAAACTCAGCCAAGAGCATAAGGTCAAACAAATTCCTCACTGGCCTTGCAGACAACTTCATTGTCCAGAAAGTGGGAGAAGCAACAAGAGGAACAGCCATTTTAGATCTGGTCCTAACCAATGTTGATGACCTGGTTAGTGGGGTAGAAGTGGAAGGATCATTAGGCGTGAGTGATCATGCTCTTCTGAAGTTTACTATACAGCGGAAAGGAGCAGCCAAGCATGTTGTTGTTGTTTAGTCGTTTAGTCGTGTCCGACTCTTCGTGACCCCATGGACCAGAGAACGCCAGGCACTCCTGTCCTCCACTGCCCCCCGCAGCTTGGTCAGACTCATGCTGGTAACCTCGAAAACACTATCCAACCATCTCGTCCTCTGTCGCCCCCTTCTCCTTGTGCCCTCCATCTTTCCCAACATCAGGGTCTTCTCCAGGGAGTCTTCTCTTCTCATGAGGTGGCCAAAGTACTGGAGCCTCAGCTTCACAATCTGTCCTTCCAGTGAGCACTCAGGGCTGATTTCCTTCAGAATGGAGAGGTTTGATCTTCTTGCAGTCCATGGGACTCTCAAGAGTCTCCTCCAGCACCATAATTCAAAAGCATCAATTCTTCGGCGATCAGCCTTCTTTATGGTCCAGCTCTCACTTCCATACATCACTACTGGAAAAACCATAGCTTTAACTATACGGACCTTTGTTGGCAAGGTGATGTCTCTACTTCTCAAGATGCTGTCTAGGCCTGTCATTGCCCTTCTCCCAAGAAGCAGGCGTCTTTTAATTTCGTGGCTGCTGTCACCATCTGCAGTGATCATGGAGCCCAAGAAAGTAAAATCTCTCACTGCCTCCATTTCTTCCCCTTCTATTTGCCAGGAGGTGATGGGACCAGTAGCTATGATCTTCGTTTTTTTGATGTTGAGCTTCAGACCATATTTTGCACTCTCCTCTTTCACCCTCAATAAAAGGTTCTTTAATTCCTCCTCACTTTCTGCCACCAAGGTTGTGTCATGTGCATATCTGAGGTTGTTGATATTTCTTCCGGCAATCTTAATTCCGGCTAGGGATTCATCCAGCCCAGCCTTTCGCATGATGAATTCTGCATATAAGTTAAATAAGCAGGGAGACAAAATGCAGCCTTGTCGTACTCCTTTCCCAATTTTGAACCAGTCAGTTGTTCCATATCCAGTTCTAACTGTAGCTTCTTGTCCCACATAGAGATTTCTCAGGAGACAGATGAGGTGATCAGGCACTCCCATTTCTTTAAGAACTTGCCATAGTTTGCCATGGTCGACACAGTCAAAGGCTTTTGCATAGTCAATGAAGCAGAAGTAAATGTCTTTCTGGAACTCTCTAGCTTTCTCCATAATCCAGCGCATGTTTGCAATTTGCTCTCTGGTTCCTCTGCCTCTTCTAAATCCAGCTTGCACTTCTGGGAGTTCTCGGTCCACATACTGCTTGAGCCTTCCTTGTAGAATTTTAAGCATAACCTTGCTAGCGTGAGAAATTAGTGCAATTGTGCGATAGTTGGAGCATTCTTTGGCACTGCCCTTCTTTGGGATTGGGATGTAGACTGATCTTCTCCAATCTTCTGGCCACTGCTGAGTTTTCCAAACTTGCTGGCATATTGAGTGTAGCACCTTAACAGCATCATCTTTTAAAATTTTAAATAGTTCAGCTGGAATACCATCACTTCCACTGGCCTTGTTATTTGCAGTGCTTTCTAAGGCCCATTTGACTTCACTCTCCAGGATGTCTGGCTCAAGGTCAGCAACCACACTACCTGGGGTATATGAGACATCCGTTTCTTTCTGGTATAATTCCTCTGTGTATTCTTGCCACCTCTTCTTGATGTCTTCTGCTTCTGTTAGGTCCTTTCCAGCCAAGCATACTAGGACTCAATTTCTTGACTTTAAGAAAGCCGACTTCATAAAACTTAGGGAAGTGCTGGGTGAGATCCCATGGACAGTAATACAAAAAGGAAAGGGAGTTCATGATGGCTGGGAGTTTGTTAAGAGGGAGATAGTAAAAGTACAACTTCAGGCAATACCAATGAGACAGAAGCATGGAAGGTGCCTAAAGAAGCCAGGGTGGCTATCTAAAGAACTTTTAACTGAGTTAAGTTTAAAAAAGGATGTGTACAAAAAATGGAAATGGAAGAGGAATTCAAACAAATAGCCCGCACGTGTAGACACAAAGTCAGAAAAGCTAAAGCACAGAATGAAATCAGGCTTGCTAGAGAGGTTAAAAGCAACAAAAAAGGCTTTTATGGGTATGTTCGTAGCAAAAGGAAGAACAAAGAACAGTGGGGTCACTCAGAGGAGAAGATGGTGAAATGCAAACAGGGGACACAGAAAGGGCTGAACTCCTCAATGCCTTCTTTGCCTCAGTCTTCTCCAATAAAGAAAACAATGCCCGACCTGAAGAATTTGGAGCAAATGATTCAGCAGAGGAAACACAGCCCAGAATAACTAAGGAGATAGTACAAGAATACTTGGCTAGTTTAGATGTATTCAAGTCTCCAGGGCCAGATGAACTGCATCCAAGAGTATTAAAAGAACTGGCAGATGTGATCTCAGAACCACTGGCAGTCATCTTTGAGAATTCCTGGAGAACAGGCGAAGTCCCAGCAGACTGGAGGAGGGCAAATGTTGTCCCTATTTTCAAAAAGGGGAAAAGAGAGGAACCAAATAATTACCGCCCAGTCAGTCTGACATCAATACCAGGGAAGATTCTGGAGCAGATCATTAAGCAAACAGTCTGTGAGCACCTAGAAAGGAATGCTGCGATCACCAATAGTCAGGATGGATTTCTGAAAAATAAGTCATGTCAGACTAACCTGATCTCATTTTTTGACAGAATAACAAGCCTGGTAGATGAAGGGAACGCAGTGGATGTAGCCTACGTTGATTTCAGCAAGGCATTTGACAAGGTGCCCCATGATATTCTTGTAAAGAAGCTGGTAAAATGCGGTCTTGACTATGCTACCACTCAGTGGATTTGTAACTGGCTGTCTGACCGAACCCAAAGGGTGCTCATCAATGGTTCCTCTTCATTCTGGAGAAGAGTGACTAGTGGGGTGCCACAGGGTTCTGTCTTGGGCCCGGTCTTATTCAACATCTTTATCAACGACTTGGATGATGGACTCTAGGGCATCCTGATCAAATTTGCAGATGACACCAAACTGGAAGGGGTGGCTAACACCCCAGAGGACAGGATCACACTTCAAAACGACCTTGACAGATTAGAGATCTGGGCCAAAACAAACAAGATGAATTTTAACAGTGAGAAATGTAAAGTATTGCACTTGGGCAAAAAAAATGAGAGGCACAAATACAAGATGGGTGACACCTGGCTTGAGAGCAGTACATGTGAAAAGGATCTAGGAGTATTGGTTGACCACAAACTTGACATGAGCCAACAGTGTGACGCGGCAGCTAAAAAAGCCAATGCAATTCTGGGCTGCATCAATAGGAGTATAGCATCTAGATCAAGGGAAGTAATAGTGCCACTGTATTCTGCTCTGGTCAGACCTCACCTGGAGTACTGTGTCCAGTTCTGGGCACCGCAGTTCAAGAAGGACACTGACAAACTGGAACGTGTCCAGAGGAGGGCAACCAAAATGGTCAAAGGCCTGGAAACGATGCCTTATGAGGAACGGCTAAGGGAGCTGGGCATGTTTAGCCCAGTTTAGTTCAAATATATAAAAGGATGTCACATAGAGGAGGGAGAAAGGTTGTTTTCTGCTGCTCCAGAGAAGCAGACACGGAGCAATGGTTCCAAACTACAAGAAAGAAGATTTCACCTAAACATTAGGAAGAACTTCCTGACAGTAAGAGCTGTTCGACAGTGGAATTTGCTGCCAAGGAACGTGGTGGAGTCTCCTTCTTTGGAGGTCTTTAAGCAGAGGCTTGACAACCATATCTCAGAAGTGCTCTGATGGTGTTTCCTGCTTGGCAGGGGGTTGGACTCGATGGCCCTTGTGGTCTCTTCCGATTCAATGATTCTATGATTCTATCACCCTTTCAGCTTCTGACACCTCCTCTTCCCAGGCTTCTCCCTCTTCTCCCTCTGACTGCTCATCCTTCCTCCACCTCCACTCCTTCGGCTCTGAGCCGTCTTCCTTTCCTGGTTCCCCGGCTGCTTCCTCCCACCATTCCTCTGTGCCCAACCAGTCCATGACATTGCTCCATCCCTCGGCCTCTGTCCCCACAAGGCAGCTTCCCCTGACCTGATCTTGTTCCACAGCCGCTGCTTCCCTTCTGCCCCCATGAAAAGGCGGATCAGGAGGTCTTGCCGGCATCCTTCTGCCACCTGCAAGAGAAAAAAGGTAAGCAGGTCGCCAGGAGTGCCTGATTCTCTCACAGGTGAAACAGGGCATCTCTAACTACAGATGGGCCTTTGAGAAAACCTTACCTGCTGAGTGCATTTGGACGTTTGTGCCCATTTCATATGTTTGTTGTGCAGAAATACATCTCTCCTCCTCTGGACCCTTGTTCCCAACTGTCTCCCCCCAAAACAAGATGAAAAGAACCCTCAGATGAATTGGAAAACCAACAGAATGAGACCAGTGGAGAAAAACCACCTTCCTCCTTACCCAGTAGCCTCTCTCTGGTGTCCAACGGAGGCCTCTCTGCCTCACAGGAATCCAGGTCCATTTCTGCAAAGAGATCCTTTCCCTGAAAAAGAAACAAGGATTCAAAACAGAGAAGGGGAGAAATACTAGAAAGAGACTTGAAGGGTATGAGATCTTATTCCATGGATGCCTTCTCAGAAAATGGATGGGCCATCAGCAGACCATTATGGGATGTTCTCTGTCCTGATGGGAGCCCCTTGGGAGTATCCAGAGGAAAGTCTCTCTCACCTGCTTTCTCTCCTCTGCCTGACTCAGGAGGAAACCTTCGGCCAGGGCCACCGCCTGCGAACTGGTCTCCGCTCCGCATTCCCTCACCCAGCTCTCCATCTCCAGTGGAAGGACAGCCAGGAACTGCTCCAAGATCACCAGGTCCAGCATCTCAGCTTTCGTGTGCCTTTCTGGCTTCAGCCACTGATGGTCAAGGTGGTAGAGTCGGCTGCAAACCTCTCGGGGTCCTTTGGCCTCCTGGCAGCAAAACTGCCTCAACTGCTGGCTCTGCACCTCTGAGCGGAGGGTGTCCACCTCACCCAGGATCTTCTGCACAGAGTTTTTCCAGAACCCCCCACTGTTCCCAGTTTGGTTGGCATGGCCTCTTCCTGATCCAGGGCCAGCTGAGTCTTGCTCATCCATCTGTGCTCTTAGGAAGCCTCTGAGAGATCGGAAGGAACCCTTTGGTCTTCTGCCAAGTTCTGCCCGTCTAAATGAGAAGCTCTAGCAAATCCTACAAAGCAAATACATTGTTCTGTTATAGAATCTGTAGGACAGGGGGGGAAATGGTTCCCTGAGCAAGCATGACTGCACCACATCCCAGACCATGAGCTATCTTTTTGAAAGAGAAGAAACAAGTCTCTAGCCTTCTAGCAATGCAAAATGTGGAGGCAACTGAAGGGATTTCTGAGAGATGAATCAACCTGGTTTCTCCATCCTTCCAGTCAATTGAAGACGTCGGAACCTACTGACAAAGGAGTCGTTTCTATCTTGTGAAAAATGGATGCTGGGTTCTAGTGGGGGTCCTCAGGAGTCGCCCCCCACACCTACACCCACTCCGCTGCTTCTGTCTCCTTTTCTTGCACTTGGACTCTCTGCCACTCTCAGAATAGACTTCTGGGGCGGGGTCCCTTTTTCTTTGCTCTGAGGGCCAGGTATGTATCTGGCCAACCCCCTGAGGGCCAAGTGGGCAGGGTCAAAGACATCTCCCTTGAAATTTAGGAGGGTAATTTTTTATTTTTATATTATTATTATTACTATTAACGCACACACAGCCACTGATGCCAAGGTGCCTCGAGGTTCGGTGAGTAGCGGCGCCCATTCCCGGCTGCTTTGCCAGCACCAATCCCTTTGGGACAGAGAGGATGTGGTCCTGGGATGCCATGCTCTGGGTGCGAGGGGATTGCTGCAGTGGCCTCCGTGGGGAGCTGCCCTGGGAGACGACTGGGAAACTGGTCCCCAATGCAGCAGCCAGACTCTGGGCTGGGATCCCTCTCTTTATTCCAGGCCTCTCTTTCCTACTTTTTTTTTGGGGGGGGCTAGTCCACCTCCTCGTCCAGCTTTGGAAAACCATTTGCACATGTTTCCTCTGTTGTGCAATTAGGCTGAGTGAATTCACACAGATTTAAAGTCCCAGGGACTCCTTTGTTTAAAGAAGGGAGATTTTTTCTGAAAGGGGGGGGGCGGAGGGCCAAATGAGTTTGGGATCCTCTGATCTGCAGGAAGGAGAGCGTGGCAGACCTGGCCCCTCCCTGGCAGGACCCTCTCCTCCCCCCTGACTTGGGGTCCCCCCCTGCAGGAGCAGGTCAGCCCCCCAGGCCCCCTCCCCTGCTGCAGCCCTGGGACCCCCACCAGACCCCAGAGAGAGAGAGAGGAGACTCACCAGATCCCAGGAGGGGAGAGCGAGGCAGCCCTTGCAGGAGAGACACAAAGCAACACCCCCCCCCTTCCTTGCAGGAAAGGACTGGGGAGGGAGGGGCCTTGGCTCTGGAGGACCTGCCCCCCCTGGCTTCCTGGCCTCTCTAGGAAAGCAGCTCACTTCCCTTTAACCCTTGCAAAGCGGAGTCCCTCCAGCTCAGCCTTCTCTCGCTTGGCAGAACCTCAGATTCTTATTTTTTTATGCATTTAGGGGGGCAACTGCTCCCCCTGGCTCCGCCCATGCCCAGATATCCTTTTGGGGGTGAGGCTCTTGGCTGGACTCTGAGCATCTCCCTCCCTTGGCCAGAAACCAGAGGAAGAGCCTGCAGGGAAAAGGGCTTTGCAGGAGGCAAGGAAGCTCCTCCTGGAATTCCGGAGTGGAGAGAGAGGAGGGGATCCCAGGGTCATCTAGTCCAACCCAAAGCAAGAGGGGGCCGGGTCTAGTTCCCTAAACAGGCAGCCCTGTTTAATAGGTTATTGTATTTTAGTGTTTGATTGGAAGCTGCCCAGAGTGGCTGGGGAAACCCAGCCAGATGGGCGGGGTATAAATTATTATTATTATTATTATTATTATTATTATTATTACTACAACCCCCAGTAATACAGGAATCTCAGCTAAAGCATCCATGGCAGATGGCCGTCCGATCTGTGCCCAACTGCTCTTAGATGACCCTCAAGGCAGCGGGTCCTGAGTTCGAGCCCTGCTGAAACAATCGCACTGGCTGCCAAGGAGGAACCAAGCGAAGTTCACAATAAATAAATCCTATTCTCATCATAAATGAGTAATACCTTCTTATGCATGCTTTTTATACTAATATACAAAAGTATGCCATTTCCCTTTCTAGAAAATGGATGGTTGTTGTTATTATGTTTAGGGAAGCTTTTAATACTTGATTTTAATATTTTGTTGGAAGCCGCCCAGAGTGGCTGGGGAAACCCAACCAGATGGGCAGAGTATAAATGTATTATTATTATTATAATTTATTAAATTGATCAGGTGAGTTTTCTCCTTTCGAAAGAGGCAAATGGAATCTTTACAGTTGCTAATAGCATAACGTTGAAAGGCTAGTGAAATATGGGGAGCCCTAGAGCACCTGCTTGGCATGCAGAATGTCCCAGGGTCAGCCCCTGACATCTACTGCAAGGGCCGGACGAAATCCCTGCCTGAAACTCTGAGGAGCTGCTGCCAGTCAGTGTAGACCAGGGGTCCTCAAACTATGTCCCACGGGCCAAATCCAGCCCGCCAGGGTCGTGAATCTGTCCTTCACCGCCATTTCAGTACCCGCCAAGTGTTCGAGGCTGAAAACATCTCACCGCCCGCTCAGTCAGTCCCTGCACCGTGCTGAGGTATAACACCGGTCTTGAAAGACCTACATTGGCTCCCACTACGTTTCCGAGCACAATTCAAAGTGTTGGTGTTGACCTTTAAAGCCCTAAACGGCCTCGGCCCAGCATACCCAAAAGAGCGTCTCCACCCCCATTGTTCTGCCCGGACACTGAGGTCCAGCTCCAAGGGCCTTTAGGCGGTTCCCTCATTGCGAGAAGCAAAGCTACAGGGAACCAGGCAGAGGCCCTTCTCGGTAGCGAGTACCAATGAAAGGCCAGGGGGTTTTGCCCGCGGATGGGGAAGTGCTGTCTTTTGGCTTGAAGAGCGAAGTTGAGGTTGGCAGAGGAAGGCAGACTTGGGTCGATTTGGTTTCGTTACTTAGAGGTTTACTTTAAAGGTGGGAGAAAGAATTTAATCCTATTTCTGTGAGTGGCACAGGGGTCATTCCACTCATGTGGTTTACATGCTCTGAAAGTTGGGATCCATTTTGTTATTTAAATTTTAACAGGGTGGAGTGGAACCGGATATTGACCATCTTGTTAGCCTGGGGCAGGGGGCAGCAACCTTTTTCAGCCATGAGTCAGTCCACCGTCCCTCAGACCATGTGTGGGGGGGTGTCAGACTATATTTTTGGGGGGGAGGTGAACCAATTCCTATACCCCACAAATAACCCAGAGATGCATTTTAAATAAAAGGACACATTCTACTCATGTTAAAACTGATTCCCGAATCATCTGCAGGCCAGAGTGAGAAGACGATTGGGCCGCATCCCGTCCCCAGGCCTTAGTTTGCCTACCCCTGGCCTGGGGAGCCACATTCTGGTTGAAGGAGGCCAGGATTGGCCCCCAAGGCTGGGATGTCCCTCCTCCCCTGCAGTAGGACTTGGAATCCAGGAGAAAACTCTTGAAATAGCCTTGCCAGGTGCTCAGGGATGGACTCACCTGTCCCCATGTCCTTGTCTTTGCAGATGTGCTGCAGTTGCACATCCCTCCCCCAGAGGTGAGTATTGGAGAGAACCAGAGCAGGGACTCAGACCTGCCCTCCTTGCCCCCCACTCTGCACTCTCGGAGGTGGAGAAGCCCTCCCTTTGTGAGGAACTGACAGACTGACTTTTGCCTTTCAGCTGCTGGAGGAAGATCCAGCCTCTCCTGAGCTGCAGAGGGTCAGGGTTAGAGAGGCGAGTCACCAGAGGATCAGGGCCGCCCTATGCCTCGGGGCAGATAAAAGCCGGAAAGCCCCAGTCCCAAATTGCGGGAGCAACATTGTTGGTTGCTAGTTCCTGCCTGATCTCCTGACCCGCCCTGGCTCCCTGCTTGCAACCCGGTTCCTGACTTCACCCAACTCCCTGCCCTGCACCCAGCTTCAGCTACTACGGACTGCCTCCACGTTGCACCTTTGACCACGAACCGGACTTGGACCTAGCCTCTCCAGTAACCCATGGGACCAGCACAGTTTGCTCCCGCCACATCCGCACTCCCCCTTCGTTGGGGTGCGTTCGGGAGGAACCAGAAGCCATGGCTGACCAGGCGGCTGTGCTGGTGGCATTGGCTCAGGAAAACCAGGTCTTGACCCACACCGTTCAGCAGCCAAGCAATGCAGCTACAGTGCTTCAGCAGCGTTTGGACGCCTTACCAGCTCCTGGGGCCGATGCCCCAGCTTCTGGCAAGTACCCAGTGGCCCTGCCAGAGAAATTCAATGGGTCCCCCCCCCCCCGGCCAGCTTTCCCATGTTTCTTGCCCAAGCCAAGCTGTATATTAGGGGCGAGCCTGGAATTCCCTGATGACCGCACCAAGGTGCACTTCCTGATCAGCTTGCTCAAGGACCGGGCGGCCAAGTGGGCATTGCCGCTGCCCCGGCAAGACTCTCCCTTGCTGACAGACTATACAGGGTTTTGCAACTATCTGGAAACTGCGTTCGGCAACCCTCAGAAGGGGAATCAAGCCAATCGGGAGATTCGGCAGTTGAAACAGGACAAGTCCACTGTGGCCGCCTACGGCACAGAATTTCGGTTGTTGGCACAGGACTTGTTCTGGAATGACTGCAACCTTCAGGACCAGTATCTCAAGGGGCTTTCAGATGACATACTGGACCAGCTGGCCATGATGGATCGCCCCGCCACGCTGGACGCCCTCATTCAGCGGAGCCTGCAGATAGACAATCGGTTGGAGGACCATCGCCAGGCTCAGGGCCGCCAGCACTCCCGGCTCCCGGCTCCGGTCCTTCCCAGCAGTTTCACGGCCACAGCCAAGTCACTGGAGGAGCCAATGCAGCTTGCGGCAGCGTGGCCTCGCCTCTCCCCCTCGGAGAAGACTCGGCGTCTGGAGGGGAACCTGTGTCTCTACTGCGGCGGGAGTGGACACTATGTGTAATCCTGTCCTGAGAAAACGCCAGCCACAAGGAAATGGCCAACCCCAGTAGCCGATGGCTCAGGCTACCTGGGGTCCCAGACATCGCATGATGGGCCCTCACCGGTGGAATTGCAACACCTCATGGTTCTGGTGCGTCTATACCCCCTGGCGGGCCCTGGATTCTCACCCAAGCTCTGGTAGATTCAGGGGCAACCCGCTCCTATATGGACTCTGCCTTCGCCGCCCATCATCAGGTGCCACTCCAGGACAAGCCGGAACCGGTACAGGTGGAGGCAATTGACGGATGGCTCCTGCACTCGGTTGCCATTACTCAGGAGACCCAGCCCTTGGTCCTGTGTCACCAGCAGCACTGGGAGGTGCGCACCTTGGACATTGCCACCATGCCCCGGTTTCCCTTGGTGCTCGGGATGGACTGGCTGGAATAATAGAATCATAGAATCATAGAGTTGGAAGAGACCACAAGGGCCATCGAGTCCAACCCCCTGCCAAGCAGGAAACACCACCAGAGCACTCCTGACATATGGTTGTCAAGCCTCTGCTTAAAGACCTCCAAAGAAGGAGACTCCACTGTTGTGTATTGAGTCAAAGGATTTTATATCTGTATTATTATTGTCTGTATTTGCATTAGGGTAAAGTAACTGCCTTTTGGTTCCAGAGGATACAGCTACTATTGGTTCATTTAAGCTGCTGTATTTGGATCCTCTGTCTTATTGGTTTCCTCCAAAAGGCAGGACTGTGATTGCCTGATATTGTTCCCTCCAAAATGTATCCTTTCTAGCTAGTTCCCTGTCCCTATAAATGTAGCTCTCCCCTCCTCAGGTCTCAGTCTTGTTGCTTTAATAAAGAAGTGTTACTAGAGAGCTGTCTCCAGCATATTATGTCAAGAGAGCTGAAACCACAAACCCCACGTCACAACAACTGGCGACGAAGGTGGGATCCGGAATGCTGAGGAGCGGTTAAACGCAGCCCTGCCTCAGAGTCCGGATTGTAGCTAAGAACAAGACTCACTGGCCAGCTGAGAAGACAACCCTGCCCACAGGACAATGGAGAGTCCAAGGGTATTGGAGCCCTTCCAGCCATCAGAGCCCCACACGTGGGAAGACTACGTCGAACGCTTCGAGTCGAACGCTTCGAGTTCTTCGCAGTGGCTCAAGGGATCACCGATGCCAGCAAATGAAGGGCCACATTCCTGAGCTACTGTGGGCCTGAGATCTTCAAGCTGGCCAAGGCATTGCTTGCCCCAGCGAAGCTAAGTCAGACATCTCTCAAAGATATTCTTGCCTGCCTAACAAGCCATTTAGCGCCTACTGAGACCAAGATGGCCCGGCGGATGGAGTTTCATAAGAGGCAGCAGCGTACTGGGGAGTCGGTATCTGCATTTCTAGCTGAACTGCGGAAGCTCGCTCAGCACTGCGACTTCCAAGATCTGGAAGAGACTCTCCTGGATCGGTTTATCGGTGGTCTGAGCAGCAAGAAAGCCAGAAGACGCATCGTGGCTAAAGAAGAGGTTACCCTTGCTTCAGCCTTGAAGGAGGCCACCGCCACGGAGAATTATGAGAGAGAGGAGCTTGATGCCAGTCGCAGGGCCCCTAAGCCACAGATAGAAGTTGCGCATGCCATGGACGAGCTAGAGGCTACTCCGAGCCAAAGCCCAGTCCGTGGGGTCGAGTCAGTGCGTCAGGCCTGCACAGTGCACAAAGATCACCGAGGCAGGTGCCCTGGTTGTGGTGGAAACCATGAGCGGAAGAGTTGTCATTTCCGGGATGCTATGTGCCGGACGTGCGGAAAGACAGGTCACATCGCCAGGGTCTGTAGATCGGCGGCGTTGGGAGCGACAGGAGCACCTAGACTGGAGCATCGCAGATCGCCCACAGCAAACCATGTTCTAAAGGACTGCCACTACATAACGGAGATCAACGGGAGGGTCATGCAGTTTCCAGCGCAAGGCAAGGCACACGTCAAGGTGAAGATTGAGGGTCAGCTGTGCGACATGGAGGTGGACTCCGGATCTGGATTCACTATCGTGTCGGACCAGACCACGAGGACATTCTTTCCCAGGGGTAAGTTGCCCCCTCTGGAGCCCTTCCCGGCAACTTTGCAGTCATACTCAGCGTGCCACATCCATGTCATGGGAATGTGTGCCGTGAGAGTACAGTTCCGGGACAAACAGGCGGTTCTCAAACTGGTGATTGCGAAGGGCAGTCGCCCCAGTCTCCTGGGCACTGACTGGTTCCCCGCCCTGGGACTAAGTATATCAGGGCTTAATTCAATCCAAAGCTGCCCTGAGATGAGCGAGGCATTATGCAAAGAATTTGCTGGTCTCTTTAATGGAAAACTGGGTTGTTATAAAGGGCCCCCAGTTGACTTCGAATTGGACCCTGGGGTGGCCCCAATCCGACTCAAACCAAGGCGAGTGCCATTTGCACTGCAACCCAAGATCGAAGCAGAGCTGGATAAATTGGTCAAGCAGGGAATTCTCTCACCCGTGGACTCCGCTAAGTGGGAGACTCCAATCGTCACGCCCCTTAAAGCAAATGGGGAAGTCAGGATCTGTGCTGATTACAAATGTACTATCAATAAGGCACTCAGGGGAAACTCATACCCCATTCCAGTCGTATCACATCTGTTGGCTAAACTGGCTGGGGGCAAGGTGTTCGCCAAAATTGACCTAGCACAAGCTTACCAACAGCTGCCAGTAACCGCACAATCAGCGGAAGCACAGACTATTGTCACACATAAAGGGGCATTCAGAGTTAACAGATTACAATTTGGAGTTTGTGTAGCCCCAGGGATTTTTCAAGAGCTCATGGAACGACTGTTAAGAGGTCTGCCGGGGGTCTTGCCATTTTTTGATGACGTTTTGATTGCTGGAAAAGACCCACAGGAACTGGTTGCGCGTGTCCGTGCAGTGTTGCTCAAGTTCAAGGAGGTGGGGTTGCAACTAAAAAAGGAAAAATGCAGTTTTGGGGTGCCAACTGTGGAATTCTTGGGGTTTACAATTGATGCATCAGGCATCCACCCCACAGATGCTAAGGTTAAGGCCATCATCGAGGCACCACGACCACAGAACAAGACGGAGTTGCAGTCATTCCTGGGACTTATTAACTTTTATCATTCGTTCTTACCCCAGAAAGCTTCAGTAGCTGAACCATTACATAGACTGTTGCAGAAAAAGAATGTGTGGCGATGGGGGCAGGAGCAGCAGAAGGCTTTTGACTCCTTGCGAGGAATGCTGAGTAGCAAGAGCGTCCTTGCTCATTATGATGAATCGAAGCCGCTGGTCCTGGCATGTGATGCCTCTCAATACGGCCTGGGGGCGGTGCTGAGTCATAGGGAACCGGATGGGTCGGAAAAGCCCATCTCTTTCTATTCCCGTACGTTGTCGCCCACGGAGCGCAACTATGCTCAAATTGACAAAGAGGCGCTTGCAATTGTGGCAGGAATCAAAAAGTTCCATGATTATGTGTACGGTCGTCATTTCTCCATTGAAACGGACCACAAACCACTGTTAGGGTTGTTCAACCCGAACAAACAAGCCACAAATTCTCTCCCCCAGAATGTTGCGTTGGTCTATATTCCTGAACGGGTTCCAGTACACCTTGACCCATGTGCCGGGGAAACGGTTGTGCCACGCTGATGCGCTGAGCCGATTGCCCCTTCCTGGCGGGAGCAATGAGGATCCTGCTCCAGCGGAGCACATAATGATGCTGGAAACACTTCCGGGGGCTCCTGTAACGGCTACTGATATTGCTGAGAAAACGAGGAAAGATGCTGTTCTCTCCCGTGTGCTCACTTGGGTGGGGAGGGGGTGGCCAGGTGGGCCGCATGAAGACAAATTCAGGCCTTATGCGACAAGGCAGCACGAGTTATCCATGCATAAGGGTTGTCTCCTGTGGAGAGATAGGGTGATCATCCCAGCACCACTGAGAAACAGGGTTCTTGAGACGCTTCACATGGGACACCCGGGAATGGTCAGGATGAAGTCGCTAGCCCGATGTTATGTGTGGTGGCCTGGAATGGACCAGAACATAGAACAATGGGTACGAACATGCAAGGCATGCCAAGAGGTGCGGCCAGAAGTGGCCAGAGCACCAGTTCACTGGTGGGAGCAGTCCAGATCTCCCTGGAGCCGGCTGCACTTAGATTTTGCTGGGCCATTCCAGGGGAAGGTCTTTTTGGTTATCGTTGATGCATATTCTAAATGGTTAGAAGTGGCGATGGTCCCTAGCATGGCATCAGCTGCTGTAATCAAGGTGTTGAGGCAGCTGTTTGCAACCCACGGGTTACCTGAGACCATTGTATCAGATAATGGGGCAGCTTTTGTATCCCAAGAACTCAGGGCATTCTTGGCTGATAACTTCATAAGAGGGGTCACATCCGCGCCCTTTCACCCATCCTCCAATGGGCAGGCGGAGCGCATGGTAAGAACAGCTAAAGAATCCATTGCGTGCTTAATGGAGGGTAATGTGAAACGATCTTGATAAGATCTTAATTGCACTGGCCATCTAATTGCTTTATGGCCCCAATTAGCCCCAGCATAATGCGGTCCGGCACGCTTCCCAGCCAAGCTGCTCTCAGACCTTCGTCTTCTCCGGTTTCGTCTAGCAGAGTAAAAACACAGCGGATCAAAACTGTCGCAGTCTGCTTCAGATCCAGACAAACACACGAAGCACCTGTGTGTGTCCAAATTTCATCAGTTCTTTATTGTAGCAAATATTTACAGTTCAGCATTTCCCAAAATCTCCTGGACTGCTAGCATTCATGGCTTCCGTCCGTCTCTCTCAGAGACACAGAGAGAACAACAAGCTCCTCCCTCCTTTCCCACGTCAGAATGGGAGGCACACTCAGAACAAACATTAACCCAGTAAGTTCTGAACCCCAACACCCCCTCTTGCAGAGCATTCTGACAAGACCTGTGGATGTACCTTTGCAGACCTCTGTGAGATCAATCCCTTCCCCAATGCCTTGCGCCCTCTCCTGGCGTTCCTGTCAGGCATCTGTGGAACATCCTCATAACTCTCAGATTCGCACTGTGCGAAACTTACCCACGCACCTGTGGCCTGATACCTCTCAGGTGGAATTCCCTTCGTTGTGCGACTGGACCTCCTGGGCACAAACTCAGGCACTGCCTCTGACTCACTGTGGTCAGCAGGTGTGTCCTTTGCATCCTGGGATTCCCCCTCTGACTTAACGCGTCTTCGAACCCTTGGAACTACCCTCACAGGAGAACTAGGCTCACTTTTGGGCTCTCTTTTTACAACTTGCGGAGATGCCCCATCCTGCTCCTGACTTTGGTCAGTGAGCTGATCGTCATCAGCAGACTCAGCCCCTGGCTCTCCTTCCTCCTCATCAGAACCTTCCTGCTCTGAGTCAGAAAGACATTCTGAAAGAATATCGCGTCTGGCAGGGGTCTTTGACCTTTCCTCCTGCTTACAGAACTCAGCGTGTTTACTGATCAGCAGCTTACTCTGATCACCTGACGGGTACGCAAACCTCCATGCACGAGCCGTTGGCTCATACCCACAGAAGATCATTTTCTGGAACTTGGGTTCACCCGGCCCTCGCAAAGCTTCAGGCACCAGCAGCGAGGCCGTTGATCCGAACTCACGGAGGAAGTGAACCTGTGGCTTCCTCCCGTGAAGCATGAAAAACGGTGTGTCTCCTACCACTGAATTGTAGGACCGATTCCAGGTGAAGCTCACATATTTAACTGCCTCCATCCAAAACTTCGGAGGTAACCCAGAATCTGACAGCATCACCTGTGCAGCTTTAACCAGAGCCTCACTTCTGAGCTCTGCCACCCCCCTCTGTTGAGGAGAAGTCACTGTGTGACTTATCCCTTTCTTGTGAAAGAACTTCTGCAAAGCAGACCCAGTAAACTGTGAACCTCTGTCACTAGCAATTTCCCTGACTCTGGTGGAGAACATTAGTTCCACCTCCTCAATCCAACGACTAATCAGCTGTGCTGCATCTTCCTTGGATTTGAGACCATGTGTCCAGGTGTTCTGCGAAAAATCATCCTGCAGTGTCAGCAGAAACCTGGCCCCTCCCAAACTTGGTTCCTTCATGGGACCCAACAGATCTATGTGCACAAGATCAAAAGGCTTTGTGGTTACCCTCTCCACCCTGGGGTAACTGCACCCTCTTACCTTTGCCTGTCTGCAAGCCTGACAATCTAGGACTCTTGCACATTCCGCAATTCTACAACCTTTGGAAACCTCAGGTAGCACCTGTAGTTCTTCAAGACAAGCATGAGCTGTCTTCCTATGCCACACACACGAACATGAAACATGAGTGGGAACTGTAGCACGCAGGGCTTGTGCTTTCTCAACCTTCCCCTCACCCTCCAGGGACGTTTTAAGAATGAAGAGATCATTCTGCCCCTTTGCAACTCTGACCAGTTGCTTCCCTCCTTTGGAGACTGTACAAACATCGTGTTCAAAGCAAACCTTAAACCCCTTTTTCAACAAATAAGGCACAGATAAAATACAGTGTTGCACTCCTGGTACAATGCAAACTTCCATCTGCTCCTGCAAAACAGAAAACAATACATTTGCAATGTTAGTCACATTTTTCTTTGTCCCATTTGCAAACTGAACAGTTTTTCCAGCCGGAATTGCCTTGCAATTCCACATCTCGACTGCAGGGGTCTCTGAGATCAGGTTGCAGTTAGCTGCTGAGTCGATTACAAAACGAAAATCAGTGTGTCTCTCAGAGCTGTCCTCAAACAAAGCCATACTGGCAACAAACGTATCGCTGCCCCCTGTCTTTGGGCTTCTGCAGCAGTTCTGTCTGGTTGTCTTGGCAACCGACTCCCCCTTGCTCAGGACCTTGGCAGCTTCCGTAGAAGTAGCCTCCTCCGTTGCCTTGGAGACCGGACTGGCCTCTGCGTTCCCACGCGACTCTTTAGGCCTTATCTTCACTTTGTCCAGGTGGCCGACCTTGAAGCGTCTAGCTCGCCTCAGCCTTCCAGACTTTGCATGACGACGATCCCCAGTGGAAAAATACTGCCCAGGGCTCCTTTCAGCTGGCCTGGCCCCCCTTCTTCCGGAAGAGCACTCTGTGCCAGCCCTGCCCTCGCTGAAACTGCGTTTCACTTCAGCACTCACAGTGGAAAACTTTTGAAACTTGCCTTTGGAACTCTCAGCCCCCCCGACTTGCACCTCAGGGACTGGGGCTACAGCCATTTCCAGGCTCTGCATGACTCCTCCAGGGCCCTGGCATCCTGCTGAAGTTTCACACAAACCTCTCAGCACCTCCCAGGCAGCCCTTGCTGACTTTACGCCCTCCAAACTGGGCAAAAGTGATGCATGTACGCATGCCTTTAGCATAGCAAGCTCTCTTTGCATTCTCTGCTGGCTTTCTTCAGGCAACGCAGCCTCAAAGCCAGTAATGTCTGTCCCTTCAGGACCTGAATTCAGGGGACGTGGTTCTCTCTGGCTTGCATTCCAAAGCCCAGTAACCAGAAACCAACCCCTTACTCTTCTGGACCAGGTTGCCCAACTTCTTAAAGTGAGCTTTTCAAGCGGAACGTCCTCAAAGACCTGACTGTCTGCCATTCTCTCCTCTTTCCCGGGGCCCCTCAGCTGCTGTACTCACGTTTCACCAGTCAGCCCTCCGGCACCCGATTTCTCAGCTGCTTTCTCAGCTCTCTGCCTCAGCGACTCTTGCCTCTTAGAAGCAGGCAAAACACAGAACGCAGACCTCCGCTGCTTCAGTAGCGTCTTCCAGCTATTGCCAAGCTGACTTCAAGACTTCAAAGCTCACCGGCAGACTCTTAGCAACAGTTTTATTAGCGGTAATTAGGTCCTCCCATAACCTGTGAAACGATCTTGATAAGATCTTAATTGCACTGGCCATCTAATTGCTTTATGGCCCCAATTAGCCCCAGCATAATGCGGTCCGGCACGCTTCCCAGCCAAGCTGCTCTCAGACCTTCGTCTTCTCCGGTTTCGTCTAGCAGAGTAAAAACACAGCGGATCAAAACTGTCGCAGTCTGCTTCAGATCCAGACAAACACACGAAGCACCTGTGTGTGTCCAAATTTCATCAGTTCTTTATTGTAGCAAATATTTACAGTTCAGCATTTCCCAAAATCTCCTGGACTGCTAGCATTCATGGCTTCCGTCCGTCTCTCTCAGAGACACAGAGAGAACAACAAGCTCCTCCCTCCTTTCCCACGTCAGAATGGGAGGCACACTCAGAACAAACATTAACCCAGTAAGTTCTGAACCCCAACAGGTAACTGGTCAGCTCGCATCGCGCGAATGTTATTTTTGCAGCATGCGACGCCGTGTACTGTGACGGGCAAGTCGCCAGCTGAGCTGCTCTTGGGTAGAAGATTGGTAGTTCCCTGTCCCTATAAATGTAGCTCTCCCCTCCACAGGTCTCAGTCTTGTTGCTTTAATAAAGAAGTGTTACTAGAGAACTGTCTCCAGCATATTATGTCAAGAGAGCTGAAATCACAAACCCCATGACACAACATCCACCACACTCCTTGGCAGCAAATTCCACTGTCGAACAGCTCTTACTGTCAGGAAGTGTCCGCTTCTCTGGAGCAGCAGAAAACAACCTTTCTCCCTCCTCCATGTGACATCCTTTTATATATTTGAACATGGCTATCATATCACCCCTTAACCTCCTCTTCTCCAGGCTAAACATGCCCAGCTCCCTTAGCCGTTCCTCATAAGGCATTGTTTCCAGGCCTTTGACCATTTTGGTTGCCCTCCTCTGGACACGTTCCAGTTTGACAGTTCCAGTTTGACAGTGTCCTTGAACTGTGGTGCCCAGAACTGGACACAGTACTCCAGGTGAGGTCTGACCAGAGCAGAATACAGTGGCACTATTACTTCCCTTGATCTAGATGCTATACTCCTATTGATGCAGCCCAGAATTGCATTGGCTTTTTTAGCTGCCGCGTCACACTGTTGGCTCATGTCAAGTTTGTGGTCAACCAAGACTCCTAGATCCTTTTCACATGTACTGCTCTCAAGCCAGGTGTCACCCATCTCGTATTTGTGCCTCTCATTTTTTTTTTTTTATTTTACCCAAGTGCAATACTTTACATTTCTCACTGTTAAAATACATCTTGTTTGTTTTGGCCCAGTTCTCTAATCTGTCAAGGTCGTTTTGAAGTGTGATCCTGTCCTCTGGGGTGTTAGCCACCCCTCCCAGTTTGGTGACATCTGCAAAATTTGATCAGGATGCCCTTGAGTCCATCATCCAAGTCGTTGATAAAGATGTTGAATAAGACCAGGCCCAAGACAGAACCCTGTGGCACCCCACTAGTCACTCTTCTCCAGGATGAAGAGGAACCATTGATGAGCACCCTTTGGGTTCGTTCAGTTAGCCAGTTACAAATCCACTGAGTGGTAGCATAGTCAAGACCGCATTTTACCAGCTTCTTTACAAGAATATCATGGGGCACCTTGTCAAATGCCTTACTGAAATCAAGGTAGGCTACATCCACTGCGTTCCCTTCATCTACCAGGCTTGTAATTCTGTCAAAAAACGAGATCAGGTTAGTCTGACATGACTTATTTTTCTGAAATCCATGCTGACTATTGGTGATCACAGTATTCCTTTCTAGGTGCTCACAGACTGTTTGCTAAATGAGCTGCTCCAGAATCTTCCCTGGTATTGATGTCAGACTGACTGGGCGGTAATTATTTGGGTCCTCTCTTTTCCCCTTTTTGAAAATAGGGACAACATTTGCCCTCCTCCAGTCTGCCGGGACTTCGCCTGTTCTCCAGGAATTCTCAAAGATGACTGCCAGTGGTTCTGAGATCACATCTACCAGTTCTTTTAATACTCTTGGATGCAGTTCATCTGGCCCTGGAGACTTGCATACATCTAAACTAGCCAAGTATTCTTGTACTATCTCCTTAGTTATTCTGGGCTGTGTTTCCTCTGCTGAATCATTTGCTCCAAATTCTTCAGGTCGGGCATTGTTTTCTTTATTGGAGAAGACTGAGGCAAAGAAGGCATTGAGGAGTTCAGCCCTTTCTGTGTCCCCTGTTTGCATTTCACCATCTTCTCCTCTGAGTGACCCCACTGTTCTTTGTTCTTCCTTTTGCTACGAACATACCCATAAAAGCCTTTTTTGTTGCTTTTAACCTCTCTAGCAAGCCTGAGTTCATTCTGTGCTTTAGCTTTTCTGACTTTGTGTCTACACGTGCTGGCTATTTGTTTGAATTCCTCTTTGGTGGTTTCCCCCCTTTTCCATTTTTTGTACAAATCCCTTTTTTAAGCTTAACTCAGTTAAAAGTTCTTTAGATAGCCACCCTGGCTTCTTTAGGCACCTTCCATGTTTCCGTCTCATTGGTATTGCCTGAAGTTGTGCTTTTACTATCTCCCTCTTAACAAACTCCCAGCCATCATGAACTCCCTTTCCTTTTAGTATTACTGTCCATGGGATCTCACCCAGCACTTCCCTAAGTTTTATGAAGTCGGCTTTCTTAAAGTCAAGAAATTGAGTCCTAGTATGCTTGGCTGCTCCTTTCCGCTGTATAGTAAACTTCAGAAGAGCATGATCACTCGTGCCTAATGATCTTTCCACTTCTACCCCACTAACCAGGTCATCAACATTGGTTAGGACCAGATCTAAAATGGCTGTTCCTCTTGTTGCTTCTCCCACTTTCTGGACAATGAAGTTTTCTGCAAGGCCAGTGAGGAATCTGTTTGACCTTATGCTCTTGGCTGAGTTTGACATCCAGCAAATATCTGGGTAATTGAAGTCCCCCATTACTACTATCTCCCTTCCTTTTGCATGCTTGGCCATCTGTTCCAGGAAGGCATCATCTATGTCCTCTGTTTGGCTTGGGGATCTATAGTAAACTCCCACAATGAGGTCCCTGTTATTCTTCTCTCCCTTAATTTTGACCCAAATGCTCTCACTTTGGCTTTGAGGTTCTAAATCTTGGATCTCTTCACAGGTATACACATCCCTGACATATAACGCCACTCCTCCTCCTTTCTTGTCTGGTCTGTTTCTCTGAAATAGATTGTATCCCTCCATTATTACATTCCAATCGTGGGACTTATCCCACCAGTTTTCAGTGATGCCTATTATGTCATATTTAGTTTGCTGTACCAAGAGCTCAAGCTCATCTTGTTTATTTCCCATGCTTTGTGCATTAGTGTATAGACATTGAAGTCCATTAATCATGGCAGAAAGATTAAAAAAAGTATTAAATAATAGAATTCACAGAGATCAAACAGGCTTCCTTCCGGGGAGACAATTGAGGGACAATGTTAGAAATGTGATAGACATTATTGAATACTTAGACACTAGAATAGATTTACAGGCGGCGCTGATATTTATAGATGCCGAAAAGGCATTTGATAATGTCTCCTGGGACTTCCTGAAGAAAAGTTTGAAAATGATGGGGATAGGAGAAAAATTTAGAAAAGGCATTGAAGCTATTTACCGGGAACAGAAGGCAAAACTTGTAATAAACAATTCAGCATCAGAAGCCTTCAATATATTTAAAGGAACTAGACAAGGATGTCCCCTGTCTCCTTTACTATTTATAACAATACTAGAAATATTCAATAAGAGATTGAGGGAATCAAAAGAGGTTAAAGGAGTCAAGGTTGGATTGAAGGAATATAAAATCAAAGCTTTTGCTGATGACATTGTATTAACACTAGAAGATCCAAAACAAAGTGTACAAGAAGCCCTGCAAAAGCTTGAAGAATTTGGTGTTGTGTCAGGGTTTAAGGTAAATAAGAACAAAACTAAAATGTTGGTTAAAAATTTAACAAAGGAAGAGATGACAGAATTAGAACAAAGGGCGGGAATTATGATAGCCAAGAAGGTGAAATATCTTGGGGTGTGGATTACGACAAAAAATATCAATTTATATAAGGACAACTATGAGGTCACCTGGAGGAAGATTAAGAAAGATCTGGAAATCTGGGAGAGAATGAAACTATCCTTTCTAGGAAGGATAGCGGTAGTTAAAATGAATGTTCTGCCCAGAATGCTGTTCTTATTTCAAACAATTCCTGTACTTAGAAGTTTGAGGCGATGTAAAGAGTGGCAGAGAGCTCTTGCGATATATATCTGGCAAGGGAAAAGACCCCGAATAAAAATGAAAATATTGGTGGATAAAAAAGAAAGAGGGGGCTTTTCCTTGCCGGATTTGAGTCTTTATTATGAGGCGGCATGTTTGGTATGGTTAAAGGATTGGATAAAACTGGAAAATACAGATATATTGGATCTGGAGGGCTTTGACAACAGGTTCGGGTGGCACTCGTACCTGTGGTACGGAAAAGTTAAGATACACAGGGGCTTCTTAAATCATATCTTCAGGGGACCTATATTTCAGGTATGGGAGAGGAACAAAAATCTTTTGGAAAGAAAGACCCCATGGTGGATTTCACCAATAGAGGTGTTGACTATTAAGAAAACCAATATGGAAGAGAAGAACGCCACATATAAAGAACTTATAATTAAAACAGACCAAGGTATCAAACTTAGACCGTATGAGGAGGTTAAAAACCAATTCACTAGCTGGTTGCAATACCATCAGGTGAATGGTTTGCTAAATGAAGATAAAAAGAAAATAGGATTTGAAGATAAAAAATCTAGATTTAATGTAGAAGTGGTAGAGGGTGAGAGTAAAATTCTATCCAAGATCTACAATATATTACTGGACTGGTACACAAAAGACGAGGAGGTGAAGGAGGCAATGATAAAGTGGGCGATGGATATTGGCCACAATATCGATTTTGAAAGATGGCTGGAATTATGGAATAACAACATAAAGTTTACGGCTTGTACGGCATTGAGGGAAAACATCTGGAAAATGATTTACAGGTGGTATCATACGCCGGTGAAACTGGCAAAAATGTACAGATTAAAGAATAAAAGTTGTTGGAAGTGTGGAGAAGCAGAAGGCGACCTCTACCACATGTGGTGGTCTTGTAACAAAGTGAAAGCTTTTTGGGAATTAATTTACAATGAACTTAAAAAAAATTTCAAATACACTTTTCCCAAAAAACCCGAAGCCTTTCTGCTGGCAATGCCAAGGTAAAGAAATCAAAAAAGAGGACAAAATGCTATTCCTCTATGCCACTACAGCCGCAAGAATTATGTTGGCACAAAACTGGAAAACGGAAATTATACCTAGTATAAGTGACTGGCAGGTTAAAATGGTAAATTATGCCAAACTTGCTAGATTAACAGATAGAATCCGAGATCAAGATGAACAGAAATTTCAAAAAAATTGGAGTAAATATTGGAAATACATTGGAAACGAACTGTATAAAGCACTGGCGGTTTTGGAATAACACTTACAGAGAAAAACCAATATCTAAGATTAAAAAGAAAATACGTGACCGTGGAATTTATTTGATACTTACCAAAAGGGTGGAAGGGAGTCCAGGGCTCTTAAATAGAGCCCAAATACAGAGAAATTTGTGTTGGTGTTTTTGTTTGTGTTTTGTATAAATGGGGAGAGAACACAATGCATTATGTAAATAATTTAGAATTAATATGTTTATTAATAGGTGTATTATGTTTTTGTCTTGATATGTGTAATTGTATATTTTGAATAAAAATGTAATGAAAAAAAAAGATATTCTTGTAAAGAAGCTGGTAAAATGAGGACTTGACTATGCTACCACTCAGTGGATTTGTAACTGGCTGACTGACCGAACCCAAAGGGTGCTCATCAATGCTTCCTCTTCATCCTGGAGAAGAGTGACTAGTGGGGTGCCACAGGGTTCTGTCTTGGGCCCGGTCTTATTCAACATCTTTATCAACAACTTGGATGATGGACTCAAGGGCATCCTGATCAAATTTGCAGATGACACCAAACTGGGAGGGGTGGCTAACACCCCAGAGGACAGGATCACACTTCAAAACGACCTTGACAGATTAGAGAACTGGGCCAAAACAAACAAGATGTATTTTAACAGGGAGAAATGTAAAGTATTGCACTTGGGCAAAAAAAAATGAGAGGCACAAATACGAGATGGGTGACACCTGGCTTGAGAGCAGTACATGTGAAAAGGATCTAGGAGTCTTGGTTGACCACAAACTTGACATGAGCCAACAGTGTGACGCGGCAGCTAAAAAAGCCAATGCAATTCTGGGCTGCATCAATAGGAGTATAGCATCTAGATCAAGGGAAGTAATAGTGCCACTGTATTCTGCTCTGGTCAGACCTCACCTGGAGTACTGTGTCCAGTTCTGGGCACCACAGTTCAAGAAGGACACTGACAAACTGGAACGTGTCCAGAGGAGGGCAACCAAAATGGTCAAAGGTCTGGAAACGATGCCTTATGAGGAACGGCTAAGGGAGCTGGGCATGTTTAGCCTGGAGAAGAGGAGGTTAAGGGGTGATATGATAGGCATGTTCAAATATATAAAAGGATGTCACATAGAGGAGGGAGAAAGGTTGTTTTCTGCTGCTCCAGAGAAGCGAACACGGAGCAATGGATCCAAACTACAAGAAAAAAGATTCCACCTAAACATTAGGAAGAACTTCCTGACAGTAAGAGCTGTTTGACAGTGGAATTTGCTGCCAAGGAGTGTGGTGGAGTCTCCTTCTTTGGAGGTCTTTAAGCAGAGGCTTGACAACCATATGTCAGGAGTGCTCTGATGGTGTTTCCTGCTTGGCAGGGGGTTGGACTCGATGGCCCTTGTGGTCTCTTCCAACTCTATGATTCTATGATTCTATGTCTGGCTCAAGGTCAGCAACCACACTACCTGGGGTGTACGAGACATCCATATCTTTCTGGTATAATTCCTCTGTGTATTCTTGCCACCTCTTCTTGAAGTCTTCTGCTTCTGTTAGGTGCTTACCACTTTTGTCCTTTATTATGGTAATCTTTGTACGAAATATTCCTTTCATATCTCCTACTTTCTTGAACAGATCTCTGGTTTTTCCCATTCTATTGTTTTCCTCTATTTCTCTGCATTGCTCGTTTAAGAAGGCCTTCTTGTCTCTCCTCCTTTTTTTTTGGAAATCTGCAGTCAATTTCCTGTCTCTTTCGCTATCTCCCTCGCATTTTGCTTGCCTTCTCTCCCCCGCTATTTGTAAGGCCTTGTTGGACAGCCACTTTGCTTTCTTGCATTTCCTTTTCATTGGGATGGTTTTCTTTGCTGCCTCCTGTATAATGTTACGAGCCTCCATCCATAGTTCTTCAGGCACTCTGTCCACCAAATCTAAATCCTTAAACCTGTTCCTCACTTCCACTGTGTATTCATAAGGGATTTGATTTAGATTGTATCTTACCGGCCCAGTAGTTTTTCCTACTTTCTTCAGTTTAAGCTTGAATTTTGCTATAAGAAGCTGATGATCTGAGCCACAGTCAGCTCCAGGTCTTGTTTATGCTGACTGTATAGAGCTTCTCCATCTTTGGCTGCAGAGAATATAATCAATCTGATTTCAATGCTGCCCATCTGGGGATGTCTATGTGTAGATTCGTCTCTTGTGTTGTTGGAAAAGTGTGTTTGTGATGACCAGCTTGTTCTCTTGACAGAACTCTATTAGCCTTTGCCCTGCTTCGTTTTGAACTCCAAGGCCAAACTTGCCAGTTGTTCCTTTTATCTCTTGATTCCCTACTTTAGCATTCCAATCCCCTATCATGAGAAGAACATCCTTCACTGGTGTCATTTCTAGAAGGTGTAAGTCTTCATAGAATTAGTCAATTTCAGTTTTTTCAGCACCAGTAGTTGGTGCGTAAACTTGGATTACTGTGATGTTAAAAGGTCTGCCTTGGATTCGTATCGAGATCATTTTATCATTTTTGAGATTGCATCCCAGTACAGCTTTTGCCACTCTTTTGTTGACTATGAGGGCCACTCCATTTCTTTTACAGGATTCTTGCCCACAGTAGTAGATATGATGGTCATCCGAACTGAATTCGCCCATTCCCGTCCATTTTAGTTCGCTGATGCCCAGGATGTCAATATTCATTCTTGGTGTTAAGTTGTGGGCGAACATATCAGACGACACAGCGATTCTTCAAACAGCTCTTTCATGTATCTGCACTTTCATGTATCTGCTGTTTAATGGACCCTGAAGCTTTTTCTTGGTGAAGTGAATTTAAAACCATTTAAAAATGGGTAGAGAAGGTTGGCACACTGCAGAGTGCCAGGTGGAACAAGGAAATGTGGTCATAAATTGATCTAATCTAAATACGGGACAGTGCAATAGCCTGATCTATTTGAAAGCTTAAAATGCATGAGAATCCTCCACTGGGGTGTAGGCAATAAGACACTATACATTGAACATAAAAACAATTATACACAAAAATGGGTCCCCCCTTTGTGGAAATAACATACTGTCATACACATTTTAGCTTTCCTACATAATATCACACAACACACAACATACTAATTAAATATCAGTTGCATATCTTGAGGGGGCGGAACTTTTGGGACTTAAAGACAAAGTTATAAATGTAAGAGGTAAAAGCCAAAAAGGGAAGAATCTCCTTGAGTTTTCTTGTTGTTGTTTAGTCGTTTAGTCGTGTCTGACTCTTCGTGACCCCCTGGACCAGAGCACGCCAGGCCCTCCTGTCTTCCACTGCCTCCCGCAGTTTGGTCAGACCCATGTTTGTAGCTTCGAGAACACTGTCCAACCATCTTGTCCTCTGTCGTCCCCTTCTCCTTGTGCCCTCCATCTTTCCCAACATCAGGGTCTTTTCCAGGGAGTCTTCTCTTCTCATGAGGTGGCCAAAGTCTTGGAGCCTCAGCTTCACAATCTGTCCTTCCAGTGAGCACTCAGGGCTGATTTCCTTCAGAATGGATACGTTTGATCTTCTTGCAGTCCATGGGACTCTCAAGAGTCTCCTCCAGCACCATAACTCAAAAGCATCAATTCTTTGGCGATCAGCCTTCTTTATGGTCCAGCTCTCACTTCCATACATCACTACTGGGAAGATCATGGCTTTAACTATACGGACCTTTCTTGGGAAGCTGTAAACACTAAAAATCTTAGTGAGTTAAGCATTTTATTCATTTCAATATTATTATCACATTTCCATATAATTTCTACTGTTATTATCTGGTAAAATACAAAAAAAGTAAATATCATCTATATCATCTTACATTGTGACAGTTGTTGTTCACTGCAGAAACCACTATGTTACAAGTTCTATTATCTTGATACTTCATATATTGTATGTACTCTTATAGCACAATTATTTATATAATTTTAATTTGTTAAAATATGTTGAATTACGATATTATATTTGAAATATACTCAAGAGTGGATTTCATGCTCTTTATTCAGCTCATAGTGGTGAGGAAGAATGAAAGTCCTCTCAAAGTATCTGCTTTATATACATTATTTACACAATGGGCTGCACGTGATTGGCTAATTCCGGAATTCTCCTGTAGGCCAATCAGGTTGTGGATTCACTTCCATCTGGAGCCGGATTTGTTGGCTCCTGCAGACCAACCATACTGCTGCATTGTTCTAGGACCAATCAGACTGCTGCATTTGGATCCTATTCAACTCAGTACATAACAATATTCCTTTATATTACTTAGAATATGTACAATGGATGAAGCCCATGAGAGCGAAACAGGGCATTATTCCGGAAATCCTTGTCAACACTGTGGAACTTGTAGTAGGCTCCAATTTGGACTTTATGAACATATGTGGAACAGAAACTAGCAGACATTTGGTCTTTATGAATGAACTGATTTATTGGGGACTTCCGTCTATATTATTGCACTTTATGTGTTGTTTATGTGCAAAATAAACATTTGATATTGTGATAAGAATATATAGAAGAGTATTGTTTATGTGAATGCACAGCCGGTTACGTCTTGTGTGTTTGTCCATTCCAGGAACGGCATTCCTGACCCAGATGTTCACAGGAAGTCCGTAAGATGATTCCCCTTTCAAACAGGATACGTGACCCTAGGCCAGTTTGGTCCTCCTCTCCGGCAGACGGACAACCCCTTCCCCAAAGCCGCTCCCTCCCCCACTTCCCCATGGGGGTCCCCCACATCACCCATCACTCACCAGGATGGCTTTGAATCAAATACAATAGTCCATCAAATATTAAAAGCTTCCCTAAACATAATAACAACAACTATCGATTTTCAGTCCATTGAATTAGCAATTGAGCATTTCTGGAAAGGGAAATGGCAATCTTTTGTATATTAGCATTAAAATGTAATACTGATTTATGATGAGAATAGGATTTATTTATTTTGAACTTTGCTTGGTTCCTCCTTGGCAGCCAGTGCCATTCTTTCAGCAGGGCTCGAACTCAGGACCCGCTGCCTTGAGGGACATCTAAGAGCCGTTGGGCAGGGGAAAGGTCTCCCTTGGGAGGTGGGGGACTCTCCTTCCTTGGAGGTCTCTAAGCAGAGATCGGAGGGCCATCTGCCCTGGATGCTTGAGCTGAGATTCCTGCACTGCTGGGGGTTGGACTAGATGACCCTGGGATCCCCTCCTCTCTCTCCACTCCGGAATTCCAGGAGGAGCTTCCTTGCCTCCTGCAAAGCCCTTTTCCCTGCAGGCTCTTCCTCTGGTTTCCACCCAAGGGAGGGAGATGCTCAGAGTCCAGCCCGGAGCCTCACCCCCAAAAGGATATCTGGGCATGGGCCTAGCCAGGGGGGCAGCTGCCCCCCTAAATCCATTAAAAAATAATAAAAATCTGAGAAAGGGCTGAGCGAGGGAGGGCTCGGCTTTGCAAGGGTTAAAGGGAAGTGAGCTGCCTTCCTAGAGAGGCCAGGAAGCAAGGGGGGGCCAGGTCCTCCAGAGCCAAGCCCCCCCCCCAGTCCTTTCCTGCTTTGGTGTCTCTCCTGCAAGGGCTGCCTCGCTCTCCCCTCCTGGGATCTGGTGAGTCTCCTCTCTCTCTCTCTGGGATCTGGTGGGGGTCCCAGGGCTGCAGCAGGGGAGGGGGCCTGGGGGGTCTGATCTGCTCCTGCGGGGGGGGGGGACCCCAAGTCAGGGAGGAGGAGAGGGTCCTGCCAGGGAGGGGCCAGGTCTGCCACGCTCTCCTTCCTGCAGATCAGAGGATCCCTGACTCCCACGAAATCTCCCTTCTTTAAACAAAGGGGTCCCTGGGACTTTAACTCTGTGTGACGTCGCTCAGCCTCATTGCACAACAGAGGAAACATCTGCAAATGATTTTCCAAAGCTGGACGAGAAGGTGGACTAGGCCCCCCCCCCCAAGAAAAAGGTGGGAGAGAAAGGGCAGGAATAAAGAGAGGGATCCCAGCCCAGAGTCTGGCTGCTGCATTGGGGACCAGTTTCCCAGTCATCTCCAAGGGCAGCTCCCCACGGAGGCCACTGCAGCAATCCCCTCGCACCCAGAACATGGCACCCCAGGACCACATCCTCTCTGTCCCAAAGGGATTGTTGCTGGCAAAGCAGCCGGAAATGGTCGCTGCTACTCACTGAGCCTCCAGGGACCTGGGCATCAATGGCTGTGTGTTAAGCTGTCTAACAGAATAATAATAATAAATTGCCCGCCTGAATTTCAAGTGAGATGTATTTGGCCCCGTCCACTTGGCTCTCTGGGGTTTTCCAGATACATTCCTGGCCCTCAGAGCAAAGAAAAAGGGACCCCACCCCAGGAGACTGTCTTGAGAGGGGCAGAGAATCCAAGTGCAAGAAAAGGAGACAGAAGCAGGGGAGTGGGGGTGGGGGTGGGGAGCAACTCCTGAGGACCCCCGGCTGAGGACCCCCACTAGAGCCAAGCATCCATTTCCCACAAGATACAAATGACTCCTTTGTCATTCGGTTCTGACTTCATGCATTGACTGGGAGGCAGCAGAAACCAGGTTGATTAATCTGACAGAAATCCCTTCAGTTGCCTCCACATTCTGCATTGCTTGAAGGCTAGAGATTTATTTCTTCTCCTCTTCCTCCTCCTTTTCAAAAAGATAGCTCATGGTCTGGGATGTGGTGCAGTCCAGCCCTGGTTCCCAGCAAGACTCATCCGTACTTGCTCAGGGAACCATTTTTTCCCCCTGTCCTACAAATTCTGTAACAGAACAATGTATTTGCTTTGTAGGATTTGCTTGAGCTTCTCATTTAGACGGACAGAACTTGGCAGAAAACCAAAGGGTTCCTTCCGATCTCTCAGAGGCTTCCTGAGAACACAGATGGATGAGCGAGATTCAGCTGGCCCTGGAACAGGAAGAGGCCATGCCAGCCAAACTGGGAGCACTGGGGGATTCTGGGAAAACTCTGTGCAGAAGATCCTGGGTGAGGAGGACACCCTCCACTCAGAGGTGCAGAGTCAGCAGTTGAGGCAGTTCTGCTACCAGGAGGCCAAAAGACCGCGTGAGGTTTGCAGCCGACTCTACCACCTTGACCATCAGTGGCTGAAGCCAGAAAGGCACACGAAAGCTGAGATGCTGGACCTGGTGATCTTGGAGCAGTTCCTGGCTGTCCTTCCCCTGGAGATGGAGAGCTGGGTGAGGGAATGCGGAGCGGAGACCAGTTCCCAGGCGGTGTCCCTGGCTGAAGGTTTCCTCCTGAGTCAGGCAGAGGAGAGAAAGCAGGTGAGAGAGACTTTCCTCTGGATACTCCCAAGGGGCTCCAAACAGGACAAAGAACATCCCATAATGGTCTGCTGATGGCCCATCCTTTTTCTGGGAAAGCATCCATGGAATGAGATCTCACACCCTTCAAGTCTTTGTCATTCTCTTTCTAGTATTTCTCACCATTCTCTGTTTTGTTTTTGTTTTTTTTTAATACATATTTATTAAAGTTTTTTGAATACAAATGCATAAATAATAAACAACATTACTTATATTATAATTTCATCACTTCTTTGGACTCCCTCACGTCTCCCGCTCCCACTCCAAGCAAATTACCCACTTGTTTACAATCTTATCTCCTCTCATTTAAATAAAATCTAACAATTCTCCAAAAAGATTTATATTTTCCTTAATCTCACTTATCGTCAAAATCAGATCTAATTCAGTGGTAGGCAGTTATTTATGATCTAGCATCCTTCTTAACATTCAACCATATTACAATATTTTTGTAAATAAATCTTGAATTTCCTCCAGTCCTCCTCAACCCTCTCCTCTCCCAGGTCTCGGATTCTACCAGTCATCTCGGCCAGTTGCATATAGTCCATCAGCTGCATCTGCCACTCTTCCAGTGTGGGTAGATCTTGAGTTTTCCAGCTCTTAGCGATGAGTATCCTTGCTGCCGTTGTTGCATACATAAAAAATGTTCGGTCCTTCTTTAGCACCTTCTGGCCGACAATACCCAGAAGGAAGGCCTCTGGTTTCTTAGTGAAGGTATACTTAAATACCTTTTTCAACTCATTATATATCATTTCCCAGAAGGCCTTCACTTTAGGGCAGGTCCACCAGAGGTGAAAGAATGTACCTTCATGTTCTTTACATTTCCAACATCTCTGTTTTGAATCCTTGTTTCTTTCTCAGGGAAAGGATCTCTTTGCAGAAATGGACCTGGATTCCTGTGAGGCAGAGAGGCCTCCGTTGGACACCAGAGAGAGGCCACTGGGTAAGGAGGAAGGTGGTTTTTCTCCGTTTGGTCTCATTCTGTTGGTTTCCCAACTCATCTGAGGGTTCTTTTCATCTTGTTTTGGGGGGAGACAGTTGGGAACAAGGGTCCAGAGGAGGGGAGATGTATTTCTGCACAACAAACATATGAAATGGGCACAAACCTCCAAATGCTCTCAGCAGGTAAGGACTTCTCAAAGGCCCATCTGTAGTTAGAGATGCCCTGTTTCACCTGTGAGAGAAGCCGGCACTCCTGGCATCCTGCTTACCTTTTTTCTCTTGCAGGTGACAGAATGATGCCGTCAAGACCTCCTGATCTGCCTTTTCATGGGGGCAGAAGGGAAGCAGCAGCTGTGGAACGAGATCAGGTCAGAGGGGCAAGAGGGAGAAGCCTGGGAAGAGGAGGTGTCAGAAGCTGAAAGGGTAACAGGGCTTAGTGAGCTGGGAGACTCTGTGGCAGAATGCAGTGCAGAATCAGAGGCAGAAGAGGAAGGAGGCGAGTGGGAGAGGAAGGTCGGGAGGCAGAGGTGAGTCAGGAGAAGGAGGAGCCACCGGTGGCTCCCTCTCCTTCTGCCAGAAGCCACCCTCCCTGCTTGTCTCTCAGAGCCAGGAGACGAAAATTGGCTTATTTTAATTAATCACTGAATGCTAAAATTGTTTTCTAAGCAGTGGACAAACAAGAACAAATAGTGGCCTGGATTCACCTAACCAGCCCCATCAGATGAAAAATGGGGCCTGCCCCCCATTCCTCCCCTTTCCCCTCTCCATGCCCCCCTGAACCCCTTCAGTTTGGCTCTAGGGCATTGGGAGGGAACCTTCCCAGAACAGCTCACGAGGAGAGGAGAAAGTGGATCCATCCATTGAGGAAACTAGAATATTTGGGTAGGCAGAATGACTTGGAAAACACAAGGTGGAGTACCACCTATTTGCACAAAGACAAATACCCATAATTAAAACACAGAATAAAATAAGCACCCATAAATAAAATGTGCAGCAAAGCAATCCTATTGAAACAACACCGCAATTTACAGGAAGGAAACAACAGAGCATTGTGGAGTAGATCATATTTCTGCTGTCTCAGAGGCGGACATTTCCCTTTTTCTTTTAGGGTCCAGTGTGCTTTGAAGATGTCGCTGTTCGTTTCACGGATGAGGAGTGGGCGTTGCTGGATCCTGACCAGAGAGCTCTGCATAAGGACGTCATGGAGGAGAATTGTGGGATCGTGGCCTCTCTTGGTAAGGCTCCCTGTGGGATCGTCATATCTGCCTGGAAATTCAAAAAATACTTCTATGGACCAACCTCATATATTTTCACAGAGCTCAATAGTGGCCCCTATAACACCTGGGAACCTAACACCCCCACAATAAAAAGTAACTTACAGTTTTTTTATTTGAACAATCTTCCTCAAATTATTCCTTTTTCTACCACGATTGGGCTGCTCTCAACTGCCCAGGCCATCTTAAATGTCAGCTTCAGAACTGTTAGGAAAGATAAGTAGCTTCAGGTTTTCTGTTTTTGTTTTTGCTCCTGTCAGTCTTGGGTTGACCAAAGAGACGACTGACATTGCAGATGGAGGAGATGCCATGACTGGGCCAAACAAAATTCATCCCAGAGAAGAGCTAGACTTATTGAATTTTAGGTAGAAGTAGCAGTGATGATGATGATGATGATGATGATTATTTATTATTTATACCCCGCCCATCTGGCTGAGTTTCCCCAGCCACTCTGGGCGGCTCCCAATAAAGTGTTAAAAACAGTACAGCATTACATATTAAAAACTTCCCTGAACAGGGCTGCCTTAAGATGTCTTCTGAATGTCAGGTAATTGTTTATCTCTTTGACATCTGATGGGACGGCGTTCCACAGGGCGGGCGCCACTACCGAGAAGCCCCTCTGTCTGGTTCCCTGTAGCCTCACTTCTCGCAATGAGGGAACCGCCAGAAGGCCCTCGGCGCTGGATCTCAGTGTCCGGGCAGAAGGATGGGGGTCAATATGCTCCTTCAAGTATACTGGACCAAGGCTGTTTAGGGCTTTCAAGGTCAGCACCAACACTTTGAATCATGCTCGGAAACGTACTGGGAGCCAATGCAGATCTCTCAGAACAGGTGTTATGTGGTCCCGGCGGCCACTCCCAGTCACCAGTCTAGCTGCCGCATTCTGGATTAATTGCAGTTTCCGCGTCACCTTCAAAGGTAGCCCCACGTAGAGCGCATTGCAGTAGTCCAAGAGTGAGATAACTAGAGCATGCATCACTCTGGTGAGACAGTTCACGGGCAGGTAGGGTCTTAGCCTGCGTACCAGGTGGAGTTGGTAGACAGCTGCCCTGGACACAGATTTGACCTGTGTTTCCATGGACAGCTGTGAGTCCAAAATGACTCCCAGGCTGCGCACCTGGTCCTTCAGGGGCACAGTTACCCCATTCAGGACCAGGGAATCCTCCACACCTGCCCGCCTCCTGTCCCCCAAAAACAGTACTTCTGTCTTGTCAGAATTCAACCTCAATCTGTTAGCCGCCATCCATCCTCCAACCGCCTCCAGGCACTCACACAGGACCTTCACCACCTTCACTGGTTCTGATTTAAAGGAGAGGTAGAGCTGGGTGTCATCTGCATACTGATGAACACCCAGTCCAAACCCCCTGATGATCTCTCCCAGTGGCTTCATATAGATATTAAAAAGCATGGGGGAGAGGACGGAACCCTGAGGCACCCCACAAGTGAGAGCCCAGGGGTCTAAACACTCATCCCCCCCCCACCACTTTCTGGACACGGCCCAGGAGGAAGGAGCAGAACCACCGTATGACAGTGCCCCCAGCTCCCAGCCCCTCTAGACGGTCCAGAAGGATGTTATGGTCGATGGTGTCAAAGGCCGCTGAGAGATCCAGCAGAACAGCTCTCACCTTTGTCCCTAGCCCGCCAGAGATCATCAACCAGCATGACCAAGGCAGTTTCAGTCCCATGGTGAGGCCTGAATCCCAATTAGAAGGGATCCAAATGGTCTGCTTCCTCCAGGCATGCTTGGAGTTGTTCGGCAACCACCCGCTCAATCACCATGCCCAAGAATGGTAAATTTGAGACTGGGTGATAGCTGGCCAAATTGGCCGGGTCTAAAGATGTTTTTTTAAGAAGTGGTTTAATGACCGCCTCTTTCAGCGGGTCTGGGAAGGCTCCCTCACAGAGGGAAGCATTCACCACCCCGCAAAGCCCAGCGCCCAGCCCTTCCCGGCTCGCTTTTATCAGCCAGGATGGGCAAGGATCAAGGAGACAGGTGGTCGGTTTCACTTGTCCAAGCAGCCTGTCCACATCCTCGGAGGTAACAGATTGGAATTGATTCCATGTAACAGGACCAGACAGAACTCTAGCACTCTCCCGCCCTGGTCCTGCTCCCACGGTGGAGTCTACTTCCTTCTGAATCTGAGCGACTTTATCTGCAAAAAACTTTGCAAAATCATTGCAGGAGATCTTGGGGTCCCTACCAGGCCCCGGTGGTACAGGTGGTTCTGATAGATTGCGAACCACCTGAAAAAGTCTCCTGCTGCTGTTTTCTGCAGGTGCAATGGAGGCGGCGAAGAAAACCCTCTTCGCCGTAGCCATTGCCACTTGGTAGGCTCGATGTTGAGCTCTAGCCTGTGTCCAGTCTGATTCAGAATGAGTTTTCTGCCACCAGCACTCTAGCCGTCTCAAAGATTGTTTCATTGCCCTCAGATCCGTGGAAAACCACGGGGCTCTCCGGGCTCCATGCAATCGGAGAGGGCGCTTCGGAGCCAAACAGTCAATAGCCCTGGTTAACTCCGCATTCCAGCGGGCCACCAGGGAATCAGCTGAAAGGCCATCAACTTGGGATAAAACATCCCCTACCACTCTCTGGAAGCCAATTGGATCCATTCAGTAGCGGGGGCGGACCATCTGAATCGGTCCCACCTCCCTGCGGAGGGGAAGGGTTGCGGAGAAGTCCAGTTGCACCAGGAAGTGATCTGACCATGGCACTTCTTTTGTTTCACTTTTAGTTAGTGTCAGATCACCAACATCCGTAGAGGTAAACACCAAGTCTAAGGCATGTCCGCGGCTATGAGCTGGGCCAGACTTATTCAGGGACAGCCCCATGGAGGCCATGCTTTCCACGAAGTCCCGAGCGGCCCCTTGTAAGGTCGTGTTGGCATGGATGTTAAAATCCCCCAGGACAACCAAGCTAGGTGTCTCCAGGAGTATATCCGCCACGACCTGAAGCAGCTCGGGCAGGGAATCCTTGGTGCAGCGGGGAGGTCGGTACACCAGTAGGAATCCTGTACTGCCCCTATTGCCCAACTTCCAGAACATGCACTCAGAAAACTGGGTCTTCCCAATAGGACGCCTGGTGCAGACTAATGACTTCCTAAAAATCACTGCAACCCCCCCCTCCCCACCCACATGACCTGGGCTGCTGTGCGTAAGAGAAACCTGGTGGGCAAGCAGCGGCAAGGACAGGCCCATCTGCTTCATCCAACCAGGTCTCTTTCACACATGCCAGGTCAAATCCTCCATCCACAATCAGGTTGTGGATGGCAGAGGTTTTATTCATCATTGACCTGGCATTGCACAGCAAGACTTTCAGGTCATGTGGGTTTTCCTTTCTGATTCCTGTATCCTTCCGGTCAGGACCAGACCTGGAGGCAGGGATAGTCCTCAAACAACGACTAACCCTGCCTCCTCAGTAATGACATGGTCTGGTCTTAGCATAACTCCTCCACCTGCCTGTGATCACTGAGATCGGGTGTCCCAATACATCCCCCCTGTGGAACATGCCCCAGCCATTCTATTGGCTCAGGCCCACTCCCAGGCAGCCCTGACCCTTCCCCTTAAAACGCAAAATACAAACTATATAATAATTTAAAATAATAATAATAATAATAATAATAATAATAACAATAATAAAACCAAAGCAAGAAACAATAGCGCTCAAATTAAACTACTCCCCACTCTGACTAAATGCTTATCCCACCCCAAGCAAAAATAAAATAATGAAATAATATAATATTATAAAAAACAACAACCACCATTTAAAGTGCTGCAAATTAAAAGCGCTTAAAACATTTAAAACCATTTTGTCCCTTGCTGCAAGTAGCTGCTCAGGCCTCTAAACTGTAGTGGTGAGTGCAGGCCCCGCCCCCTAGGCCGGATGGAGTTGGCAGGAGAGGGAGCGGTCTTCCCAGCACTCACACAAGCAGCAGCAGCAGCAGCAGCCGTGTCCCGGAGGCGTTGATGAAGGCGCTCAAGCTGTGGTGGCGAGTGCAGGCCCCGCCCCCTACGCCTCCCAGCACTCACGCCAGCAGCAGCAGCAGCAGTCGTCATGATGATGATGATGATGATGATGATGATGATACAGTGGTACCTCGGTTTACAAACTTAATCTTTTCCAGAAGAGGACTGTTCTTAAATCAAGGTACCACTGTAGTAATAGTAATAATTTTTATTTCTACCTTGCCCATCTGGCTGGGTTGCCCCAGCTACTCTGGGCGGCTTCCAACACTCATATAATCATGAAACATAAATAATAATAATCTGATCCCATATATAAAGAACATTAACTTTAAAATGAACAACTTCTCCTAGTGGCCGAAATTGTGGAAACCTTTTGTGAAAAGTGTATTTCTGAGGTTTGGTGGCTCATAACACCACTTTTGTGTGGAGTAATACCATAAAATTATATAGCAATGGAAAGATAATTTAATGAAGAATGTAATGCGATGACTTTTATGAAGGAGTATTTATTAGAACAGCAGTCATAAAGAAAAAACGTGAAACCTTTGGTAACCATTGGTAACCTTTAGCTTTAATTACGGCCTTACAACGCCTTCACTTGAAGTGAACCAAGTCTTTAGTTCTGCAGCTGTAATAATGGGAAACCAAGACTGAATTATGGCCTCTGTTAATTGAGCTTTATTGCTGGGTTGCTTCTATAATAATAATAATAATAATTTATTATTTGTACCCCGCCCATCTGGCTGGGCTTCCCCAGCCACTCTGGGTGACTTCCAAAAAAATATTAAAATCCTCTAATACATCAAACATGTATAACAAGTTTCTTTAGTCGGCTCCATAGATTTCTGATTGGGTTGAAGTGTGGGCTATTCCCAGGCCATTCCAAAGCACCTTTTGCACACAGCAGCAACATGACATGGAGCTGAATCCTGTTGAAATAGAATATATTTCAAGCATATATATTTCAAGCATATGAAGCATATATATAAATGCTTCAGTATCTGGGAAAAGATCACCTGCGGAACACTTCAGTTTGGGCTCAAGTATTTCGTTTATGCATTTTTCCGCATTTATATTCCCATTAATGACGCAAATTCTGCCCACACCTTTGGCTGCCATACAACCCCAGATCATCACACTGTCTGGGTGTTTCACAGACGGTGTAATGCAAGTAGGATGTAAATCTTCTCTGATTCTTCTCCTCGCATATTTCATGCCATCACTACCAAGCAAGGAGATTTGGGTTTCATCGCTCCAAATAACACTGTCCCATTGTTCCGCTGTACAGTTAACATGGGTTTCATCTTTTCAACCTTTGTTGGAGAGATAACAATGGCTTTTTCCTTAGAATTCTAACATTTAGACCAGACTTGCACTCAACTTTCCATTACATTGCACCATATAGTCTTGTATACACCCAGATGATTTTCTTCTGTCATGTAGGCACAGTCTCTCCATTCTTCACTCACCAGCTTTGGTTTAGTTTTTCCCAATTTCTCATGTAATTTCTTCATAACTAGCCTTGTTCACTTAATAGTACAATTTTACATCACTTTCTGGGTGACCAGTCAATTCTTTGTGCCATTTCTTTAATTTGATTATGTTTTTCAACCTCACTAAATGACGAACTTGATAGCAATCACATAAGACACTGACAAAAGTCAACCTAAGCAAGTTGTGCTTCTTTTTTCTGGTTATTTGGCTATAAGGTTTGATAGAATATGAACAAACTTTGTTTGATTGCATTGTTGATTGCATTCTTGATCAAATTATCTTTCCATTGATATATAAATTTATAATATTACTCCAAAGGAAGAACTACACTTTTTCCCCAAAGGTCTTCCACAATTTTGACCACTACTTTATATCAAACAAAGCAACATTCAACAACACATCAGAATCTCATAATAAATATGTTGGTTAATGACAAACAATACAGGTAATGAACACACACCCAACTCCAGTCAGACCTCACCTGGAGTACTGTGTCCAGTTCTGGGCACCACAGTTCAAGAAGGACACTGACAAACTGGAACGTGTCCAGAGGAGGGCAACCAAAATGGTCAAAGGCCTGGAAACGATGCCTTATGAAGAACGGCTAAGGGAGCTGGGCATGTTTAGCCTGGAGAAGAGGAGGTTAAGGGGTGATATGATAGCCATGTTCAAATATATAAAAGGATGTCACATAGAGGAGGGAGAAAGGTTGTTTTCTGCTGCTCCAGAGAAGCGGACACGGAGCAATGGTTCCAAACTACAAGAAAAAAGATTCCACCTAAACATGAGGAAGAACTTCCTGACAGTAAGAGCTGTTTGACAGTGGAATTTGCTGCCAAGGAGTGTGGTGGAGTCTCCTTATTTGGGGGTCTTTAAGCAGAGGCTTGACAACCATATGTCAGGAGTGCTCTGATGGTGTTTCCTGCTTGGCAGGGGGTTGGACTCGATGGCCCTTGAGGTCTCTTCCAACTCTATGATTCTATGATTCTATGATTCCCTTCAATACTTCTCCATTTGTTCCTGAGGCTCTAATCCCTTTTTGTCTCCAATGCAGATTGTGGTGAAACGGAAATCGAGAACAAAGGTGACCACGACAAAATCCCCAGAGAGGAGAAGCCACGCCAAAATTTGGAGTGTGGAGAAAGCTGTAGTCAGAGCTCCCATTCCACTTGCCATCAACAAAATATCATTGGAAAGAAACTTTATCAGTGCATGGAATGTGGAAAGAGGTTCAGGAAGAGCTCCATTCTCACTTACCATCAAAGAATTCATACAGGGGAGAAACCATATCAGTGTGTGGAATGTGGAAAGAGCTTCACTCACAGCTCCAATCTCGCTTCCCATCAAAGAATTCATACAGGGGAGAAACCCTATCAGTGTGTGGAATGTGGAAAGAGTTTCAGGCAGAGAGTCAGTCTCACTTCCCATCAAATAATTCATACAGGGGAGAAACCCTATCAGTGTGTGGAATGTGGAAAGAGCTTCACATGTAGCTCCTCTCTCACTTCCCATCACAGAATTCATACAGGGGAGAAACCCTATCAGTGTGTGGAATGTGGGAAGAGCTTCAGAAAAAGCTCCTCTCTCACTTCCCATCACAGAATTCATACAGGGGAGACACCCTATCAGTGTGTGGAATGTGGTAAGAGCTTCAGGAAAAGCTCCTCTCTCACTTCCCATCACACAATTCATACAGGGGATAAACCCTATCAGTGTGTGGAATGTGGTAAGAGCTTCAGGAAAAGCTCCTCTCTCACTTCCCATCACAGAATTCATACAGGGGAGCAACCGTATCAGTGCATGGAATGTGGAAAGAGCTTCAGTCACAGCTCCCATCTCACTTCCCACCAAAGAATTCATACAGGTGAGAAACCCTATCAGTGTGTGGAATGTGGAAAGAGCTTCACTCATAGCTCTTCTCTCACTTCTCATCACAGAATTCATACAGGGGAGAAACCCTATCAGTGTGTGGAATGTGGAAAGAGCTTCAGGAAGAGCTCCTCTCTCACTTCCCATCAAATAATTCATACAGGGGAGAAACCCTATCAGTGTGTGGAATGTGGAAAGAGCTTCACTGATAACTCCTCTCTCACTTCCCATCACAGAATTCATACAGGGGAGAAACCCTATCAGTGTGTGGAATGTGGAAAGAGCTTCAGGAACAGTGCCCATCTCACTTCCCATCACAGAATTCATACAGGGGAGAAACCCTATCAGTGTGTGGAATGTGGAAAGAGCTTCAGGAACAGTGCCCATCTCACTTCCCATCAAAAAATTCATAAAGGGGAGAAACCCTATCAGTGTGTGGAATGTGGAAAGAGCTTCAGGAACAGTGCCCATCTCACTTCCCATCAAAGAATTCATACAGGGGAGAAACCCTATCAGTGTGTGGAATGTGGAAAGAGCTTCAGTCAGAGCTCCAAACTCACTTCCCATCAAAGAATTCATACAGGGGAGAAACCCTATCAGTGTGTGGAATGTGGAAAGAGCTTCACTGATAACTTCTCTCTCACTTCCCATCACAGAATTCATACAGGGGAGAAACCGTATCAGTGTGTGGAATGTGGAAAGAATTTCACAGATAGTTCCTCTCTCACTTCCCATCAAAGAATTCATACAGGGGAGAAACCCTATCAGTGTGTGGAATGTGGAAAGAGCTTCACTAATAGCTCCTCTCGCACTTCCCATCACAGAATTCATACAGGGGAGAAACCTTATCAGTGTGTGGAATGTGGAAAGAGCTTCACTGATAGCTCCTTTCTCACTTACCATCACAGAATTCATACAGGGGAGAAACCCTATCAGTGTGTGGAATGTGGAAAGAGCTTCCGTCAGAGCTCCGATCTCACTTCCCATCAAAGAATTCATACAGGGGAGAAACCCTATCAGTGTGTGGAATGTGGAAAGAGCTTCAGTAGGAGCTCCAATTTCACTTCCCATCAAAGAATTCATACAGGAGAGAAACCCTATCAGTGTGTGGAATGTGGAAAGAGCTTCCGTCAGCGCTCCGCTCTCACTTCCCATCACAGAATTCATACAGGGGAGAAACCCTATCAGTGTGTGGAATGTGGAAAGAGCTTCACTCATAACTCCCATCTCACTGCCCATCAAAGAACTCATACAGGGGAGAAACCCTATCAGTGTGTGGAATGTGGAAAGAGCTTCACTGTTAGCTCTAAACTCACTTCCCATCAAAGAATCCATACAAAGGTCGGAAAAACCAGTATACAGGTTTAGGAGCCAGGCAAATCCACAGCTTTTTAACCGGGCCTTTTTCTTATTGACATCTAATACTATTTTAACATGTGATGTTTTGTGTTATTATGTTGTGTTTTTATGTTCTAAGCATTCTGAGACGTGTGGGTGTAGGGAATACGGCCAACTCCTAAATGCCAAGGCGTCTTTGTTCCCCCTATTAAATATTGGAGGAGGCAACCCCCCACGTTTTCTTTGTGTGTTTTTTCAAATGCAACCTTTTTTTCTTCCACTACTTGCCATACAATTTCGCTTTCAATTTGCCCTTTTAAGAAATGACGCAGGAGCAAGGATGACACAGAAGATCAGGCATCAGAAAAATGTAAAATTTATTAATGACTGGAGCAAATTCCTTACATACATGGAAACAAATTTAGGAAACATTAAAATTACAGTAGGTGATACATAAAGTTTGAGAGGTGTAAACAAAGGTGACAAAAATACCCTGCAGGAAGTTAACGTGGGAATGCAACTCAAGCCGTTTTGAAGGGAAGTCAAGCACTGTTATGTGATGGGTGGGTGTATAAGTGTGGATGGGTTTGTACTTTTGTTTTATGTTATTCTTTGTACTTTTGTTTTATGTTACTCTTTGTTCTTCTTTGCTTTTTCTTGTGTCTTTTTGTTTGTGCTTACGAAAAAGAGTTTAATAAAAATATTTTTAAAAAAAAGAAATGACACAGGAATTTGCAGACTTTTGGGATTTGGATTTGGAACAGGATGAATTTAAAATCGTGACTGCCTTTAGACTTGGAAGAGGAGGGAAGAAAGAGAAGAATAGAATAAGAGACTGTTTGATTACCCTCCGAACTAAAAAAGAGAGAGATAAAATTTTGAGTTGGCATTATCAGAATCCTTTGGAAGTACTACAGTCAAGAGTGGAGATTTTTAAAGACATCCCGAAATACCTTTTGGATCTTAGGTCCAATTACAGTGATTTGGTTGCCCTGCTGAGAAAGAACAAAATTAACCTTAGGTGGGAATTTCCCCAAGGCCTATCCTTCAGTTTCAAAGGAAAGAAAATAAAAATAAAATCAGTAGAAGATAAAGCTAATTTTTTGAATAATTACAAAGAAGATCTGCAGAAGGGGTCTGGAAAAGAGTCAAGAGCATCGGACAGAAGATCACCTGATAGAGGACCAGAACAAAAAGCATTGGACAGAAGATCACCAAAAAAAGGAATACTGGACATAGCCAAACACCCTTCGGACTGGACAATCCAGTGATATCAACAGAAGAAGAGCAAGCATTGGGTGTAGTTGGAGGAAAATCAGAGTAATCACATCATGGCATTGCAAATATTAAGTTGGAATATTAATGGACTGAATTCCCCCGAAAAAAGGCGCAGAGTCTTTCATTTATTGAAAAAGGAACAATTGGACTTGATTTGTCTACAAGAAACACATGTGACAAGGCTACATAGGAAAACACTGAGTAATAAAAGATTGGGCCATGAATTTATTTCATCAGAAAAAGTTTAAAAAAGAGTAGTAGTACTTTAAGCAAAGGAGAGCCTATCACCGAAACTTAAATTTAAAGATGATCAAGGAAGATTTGTTGCAATTGAAATCCAATCACAAGGAGAGAAATTTTTGATAGTAGGCATCTATGCACCAAATGAGGGAAAATTGGAATTTTTTAAGAAGTTACATGAGACTGTTGGATTAGAATCATAGAATCATAGAGTTGGAAGAGACCACAAGGGCCATCGAGTCCAACCCCCTGCCAAGCAGAAAACACCATCAGAGCACTCCTGGCATATGGTTGTCAAGCCTCTGCTTAAAGACCTCCAAAGAAGGAGACTCCACCACACCCCTTGGCAGCAAATTCCACTGTCGAACAGCTCTTACTGTCAGGAAGTTCTTCCTAATGTTTAGGTGGAATCTTCTTTCCTGCAGTTTGGATCCATTGCTCCGTGTCCGCTTCTCTGGAGCAGCAGAAAACAACCTTTCTCCCTCCTCTATGTGACATCCTTTTATATATTTGAACATGGCTATCATATCACCCCTTAACCTCCTCCTCCAGGTGAGGTCTGACCAGAGCAGAATACAGTGGCACTATTACTTCCCTTGATCTAGATGCTATACTCCTATTGATGCAGCCCAGAAATGCATTGGCTTTTTTAGCTGCCGTGTCACACTGTTGGCTCATGTCAAGTTTGTGGTCAACCAAGACTCCTAGATCCTTTTCACATGTACTACTCTCAAGCCAGGTGTCACCCATCTTGTATTTGTGCCTCTCATTTTTTTTTGCCCAAGTGCAATACTTTACATTTCTCCCTGTTAAAATTCATCTTGTTTGTTTTGGCCCAGTTCTCCAATCTGTCAAGGTCGTTTTGAAGTGTGATCCTGTCCTCTGGGGTGTTAGCCGCCCCTCCCAGTTTGGTGTCATCTGCAAATTTGATCAGGATGCCCTTGAGTCCATCATCCAAGTCGTTGATAAAGATGTTGAATAAGACCGGGCCCAAGACAGAACCCTGTAGAGAATGGTGAAACAAAGTGAAGACAGGAGATGTGTTCTTTCAGGGAGAAGTTAACTTATTACTTCATCTACATGTCTCAGGATTAAACACGGTTCTGCAGGCACAGCTTCCCTTCAACTCCCTCCTCTCAAAATCAGTTGTCACACTTCAGGGAGATGTTCAGGTTTCCAGAATAGGTGGTGAAAGGCTGAACTCTCTTTCTGCTGCTTCTCTCTCACCCCCGAACTTAGTTATGAGAGGTCTTTCCGTGAGGTACTTTTGACACAGCCCAGTTTCCTTCACAGCGAGGGGCCACTTTTCCTGGGTTCCCCTCAGGTATTTTCCTTCGTATGCCAGACCCAGGGGATCTTCTCAGCCCTTGCCACGGACTTGGGAATCTCCTTTTCCTAGAAGATCTCTCTCCTCCTGACTGGAAGGAGACCCCATTATTTGATACAATGGTCTCAGGTAACCCGTGGGTTGCAAACAGCTGCCTCAACACCTTGATTACGGCAGCTGATGCCATGCTAGGGACCATCGCCACTTCTAACCATTTGGAATATGCATCGACGATAACCAAAAAGACCTTCCCCTGGAATGGCCCAGCAAAATCTAAGTGCAGCCGGCTCCAGGGAGATCTGGACTGCTCCCATCAGTGAACTGGTGCTCTGGCCACTTCTGGCCGAACCTCTTGGCATGCCTTGCATGTTCGTACCCCTGAGAATTCATACAGGGGAGAAACCCTATCAGTGCGTAGAATGTGGAAAGAGGTTCACTGATAGCTCCAGTTTCACTAGGCATCAGAGAATTCATACAGGGGAGAAACCCTATCAGTGCTTTGAATGTGAAAAGAGCTTCAGGGAGAGCTCCTCTCTCACTTCCCATCAGAGAATTCATACAGGAGAGAAACCTTATCAGTGCATAGAATGTGGAAAGAGCTTCACAAATAGCTCCTCTCTCACTTCCCATCAGAGAATTCATACAGGGGAGAAACCCTATCAGTGCATGGAATGTGGAAGGAACTTCATTCACAGGGCTCATCTCACTTTCCATCAGAGAATTCATACAGGGGAGAAACCCTATCAGTGTGTGGAATGTGGAAAGAGCTTCAGGAAGAGCTCCGATCTCACTAGGCATCAGAGAATTCATACGGGGAGAAACCCTATCAGTGTGTGGAATGTGGAGAAAGCTTCAGTCAGATTGCCAGTCTCACTTCCCATCAAAGAATTCATACAGGGCAGAAACCCTATCAGTGTGTGGAATGTGGAAAGAACTTCAGTCAGAGCTCCACTCTCACTTCCCATCAAAGAATTCATACAGGGGAGAAACCCTATCAGTGTGTGGAATGTGGAAAGAGCTTCAGTACGAGCTCTGATCTCACTAAGCATCAGAGAATTCATAAAAGGGAGAAACCCTATCAGTGTGTGGAATGTGGATAAAGCTCCAATCTCACTTTCCATCAAAGAATTCATACGAAGAGTGGAAAACCCTTCATTATACAGCTTTCATCGCTAGGGAAAAACACACGACTTTAAACAGGCCTTTCGCTGATTGACATCTAATGCCCTTTTAAAATGTGGTGGGGAGGTGGGGGTTACAGGTTTGGGGCTGTGTGTTTTGTGTTTTCATTGTGTGACTTTATGTTGTAACCGTCCTGAGACTTTTGGGTATATAGAATAAGAGCAAAATCTTAGAGTCTGAGGGGTCTTTATCCCCCCAATAAGATATGTGAGGGGCCCACCCCCCAGTTCATAGGAACAGCCATTCAAATGGCATGCATGCACCATATCCTGTGACTGTTTAACTGAGTGGGGCTTGCTAAACCCCTCCTATATTTTATTCAAGTTGACACTCCTGCTATAGGGTGCCATAGAAGTCAAATAAATGCATAAATAAAACAAAACCATCTTGGTTGCCTTCCAGCTTGTCCCAGCTTGTTCCAGCTTGTCAAGATCCTTCTTAATATCGTTTTAAAAATTTATGTGCCCATCATCTGAAGATTTCATGGTGATTCACAACATAAACAGACCGGTTGAAAGCATCGCTTTCTCAAAAACAAGTCAAGCTAGAGAAATGTCTCTTTTTTCTTTTTCTTTTTTTGGATGGAGTTACAGACTGTTTCTCAGGGGACTGCTGTGGTAATAGTGCATCTTAATTTTAGTAAGGTTTTTTGACAAAGTCCCCTGTGATATTTATGTGAGGAAGCTGGTGAAATGAGGCTGAACAAGGTAACTGTTAGGTGGATTCCACTGACCAAACCCAAAGAGGAGTCCTTCATGGTTCCTCCTCATCCTGGGGAAAAGTGACAAGAGGGATGCTGCAGGGTTCTGTTCTGGGCCCGTTGTTGTTCAACGTCTTTATAAATGACTTGGATGAAGGAACTGAGGGGATGCTTATCACATTTGCAGACGACACCAAACGGGGAGCGGAGGCCAATGTGGCAGAAGGCAGAATCAGATCTGGGCAGGAATAGTACCACTTTATTCTGCCTTGGTCAGACCCCACCCAGAATACTGTGTTCAATTCTGGGCATCACAATTTCAGTATCTTAAATTTTGTTGGCCTGGGGAAATCAAGAAGGTGAGGGAACACAATCTATATTCCTTTTATAAAGGTAAAGGTAAAGGTACCCCTGCCCGTACGGGCCAGTCTTGACAGACTCTGGGGTTGTGCGCCCATCTCACTTAATAACAGGTGGCAAATGTTTATCGAATACATATATTGTCAAGACTGTTGCAGGAATACACCCAGCACTCGTTAGAAAATATGGCATGATCTTTTAAAATAATCAAATGAAGCTTTAACACATGTCAAGATGAAAGTCTGCAATTTCATCAGGACATGTTATTTGTTGTTTAGTGTTGTAACTATTGCTTTCTGAAAAGTTATCTTCTGTACCATGAAGATAAATAAAAACAATGTTTTTAAAAATGGTGTGGAAATCAGGTGTCCTCTTCCATTATTCTGCTTGCATGTGTTGCGTGTTAATTGGAGTCTGTTACTGCCAGTTATTTCACATTATCAGTGTGTTTCTGTGTGTTCAGCACATATGATTGCAGGTGAGACTGAATAAAAGACTTCCTAGGAAATTCCCTTTGACTGCTTCTGTATTGTTTCCAATGTGACTTCACTTACAGATAAGAACAAATCATATTTATTACTGATGAATCCTACCATTGTCAGCTAATTAATCTCCACCCCAACAAACGCTGCACTTAGCATGAGCAGCTGCTTTCTTCCCATTTCTTAGTTGGAAAGAACTGATAATGAAATTAAGAAGGGAGATAGACCCTTTCCCTCAACCTTTGGGGATCTGGGGGGCTTCATTTCTTTTTCTTTTTAAAATAATATTTATTACTTTCCCAACAATTTTTACACTACAAAAAAAGAAAAAACAATACAATACACAAACACTACATAACACTAACACATTAAACTGACAAAACAAAGCAAAAACAGTTTAAAACACATTAAACTGACAAAACAAAGCAAAAACAGTTTAAAACACATCAAATAATTTCAATATCTTACCTTCATTCACTTATTTCCACGACCTCCTCACACCTCCCTTTTTGTATTCCACTTCTGTTAATTGTTTCAGCAATTCCTTTCCATCTTCCTCTGTTTTCTATCCTATAATTATCTTAGCACATTCTAACCTTATTTTCTATTTAATACTCTATTAATCTGTTTATACTTGATTCCTTATAACATTTCTACTAAAGCCGTATAACTTCATTCCAACATTTTTCTAACATTCATCTTTAATACTCTATTAATCTATTTATACTTAATTCTTTATAACATTTCTACTAAAGCCATATAACTTCATTCCAACATTTTTCTAACATTCATTAATTTTACAGTATTTCCGTAAATAATCTTTAAACTTTTTCCAGTCTTCTTCCACCGACTCTTCTCCCTGGTCTCGGATTCTGCCAGTCATTTCTGCCAGTTCCGTATAGTCCGTATAGTCCATCAACTTCATCCTGGTGATCTTCTATCCAATGCTCTTGGCTCTTTTCCAAGTCCCTTTTGCAGATCTTCTTCGTATTTATACAAAAGCTTTACTTTATCTTCTACTAATCTTATTTTTATTTTCCTTCCTTTGAAACTGAAGGATAGACCTTGGGGAAACTCCCACCTAAAGATGATTTTGTTCCTTCTCAGCAGGGCAACAATATCTCCATAGTTAGGCCTAAAATCCAAAAGATATTTCGGGACGTCTTTAAAAATGTCCACTCTTGACTGATGTACTTCTAGGTTCTTCTGGTAATGCTCCGGAGTCGGAGGAGCGGAGGGAGCCGGAGGAGGACCAACTCTGGAGGAGAGAAACAGAGATTTGGAACACCAGCTGGCTCTGCTAGCAGCGCAACTCGATGAAAGGTGAGCTCAGGATTCACAGGGGAAATCCACCCCCATTGCAAGGAAGGTACCAGGACTGGTGCATAAATTTGGGGGTGACTCAAGGGACTACCAGGCTTTTAAGACAGAGATGCAGTATGCACTGAACCTGCAGTATGATGACTTTGCCGATGAGGGGGCGAGAGTAGCCTTTGTGATCGGACACCTGGAGGGGGGGGCTAGAGAATGGGTTAGACCCCTGATGGCATTGGATAATGACGCCTTGAATGACTTGAGGAAAAATTTTTTAGCTATGGACTTGATGTTTTCCAGCCAGATTGAACAGGGCATTGTACGCAGGCAGTTGATGGCGTGCAAACAGGGGAATCAATCAGTCCAAGAGTATTGGGCGCAATTTGCCATGCTCATACACAGACTGGGGTGGGATCTGGCTTCGGACCCGATACAAATGTCATTCGAAGAAGGCCTAGCCCCGGCAGTAAAAGATGAACTTTCACACGCGCCCCGCCCGCAGTCGATGGATCAGCTGACCAAGGCTGCACTTGCGATTGGCGCGCGCCAGGAAGCGAGGGCTCTAGAGAAGCGGGAAGGCAGAGGAGAGCGTTGGAATGATTTCCGCATTCCTGAGATGCCAGAACAATCTGCCCAGCCAGTGGAGCCAATGGAAATTGGAGACGCGCGCGCGCGCGTGACTTCAAATTCAAACGAAGGGCGGAAGAAGGAGGGGAAAGGCACCAAAAAGTGTTTCCTCTGCCAACAGCCAGGACATTTTGCCAGGGTCTGCCCTCAAAGAAAGGCATGGCAAGGAATGGTGGGGGCTGTTGGGAGTGAGGAGGAGGGGGTTAAGGAGCAGGTAAAAGCCAACGCCTTGCTGCCGAGGACAGGGCACAGCAGCCAGGCCAAGGACCAGTGAATGTACCCAAGCCTGAACCCCCCCGAGCAGCCATCGCCGTAGGGGTGGTGCTAGAGCTACCCAACGGACATCCACTCACGATAAAAGCTCTGTTAGACTCAGGCAGCTCTTGCAATTTCATGAGTAAGGAATTTGCATCAGAGCATCAGATACAGACTCTGCCCCTAAGTAGTCCTTTGCAAGTCACCACGATTGATGGGAGGGAACTTCTGGGAGGAGAAGTAACCCAACAGATGGTCCCCATGACAATGAGGGTGGCCAGGCACACGGAAGTCATTGCCTTTCCTGTAGCCACCCTGGCGGGACCACCCATCATATTGGGAATGAGCTGGCTGGCGCTACATGATCCGTTAGTGGGATGGCACCAGCGGACAGTCTCTTTCGGGTCAGCTCATTGCTTGGAACACTGCAATGGGAGGGGAAACCCGGGGATGGCAATGGCCAGTTTGGCAGGGATGGAGGTGGGGGAAAAGGGAGAAATACCACGGCAATACGCTGACCTGAGTGACGTCTTCAGTGAGAAGGAAGCAGATAGACTACCCCCTCATAGGCCCTTTGACTGTCAAATCAACCTACTCCCGGGAGCTCAGCTGCCAGTGGGCAAACTGTACGCCATGTCGAACAGAGAGATGCAGGAGTTAAGGGAATTTATAGACAAGAACCTAAAGAGAGGTTTCATAAGGGAATCGAGAGCGGTGGGGGGCAGTCCAGTGTTTTTTGTAGACAAAAAAGACACAAATAAGCCCAGGTTGGTAGTGGACTTTCGGGCCGTCAATTCGGTGTCAGAACCAGTAGCCTTCCCCATGCCCAGGGTTGACGACATTTTGACCAGGGTTAGGAAGGGAAAGATTTTTACCAAGCTGGACCTAAGGGGGGCGTACAACCTGATCAGAATGAGGGAAGGGGATGAATGGAAAACCACCATGTTTACCCCCCTGGGGGCCTTTGAGTACCTCGTTATGCCTTTTGGATTACAAGCAGGCTCAGCATGTTTCCAATCTTTCATGCATCACATTCTAGGACCCTTGCTGTACAAGAACTGTGTAGCCTTCTTAGATGACGTGTTGATCTACTCAGAGGACGAGGAGCAGCATGTCCGAGATGTCCGAGAAGTGTTAAGCAGGTTACAGTCGAACCAGCTATGGGTCAAACTGGAGAAGTGCCAGTTCCATACAAGAGAGGTGGAATTCCTGGGGTACCGGTTGTCCGACAAGGGATTGTCCATGGATCCGGGCAAGGTACAAGCGGTACTGGAATGGAAGACACCTAAAACCAGGAAGGACGTGCAGAGATTCCTGGGGTTTGGAAATTTCTATCGGAAGTTCATCAAAAACTTTGCCCACTTAACGGCACCCATCACTGATTGCCTCAGTAGCAAAAAGAAGTTCGTATGGACGGAAGAGGCGCAGCAATCGTTTGACCGACTAAAGAAGGCGTTCACTTCGGAAGAACAGCTCTTGCACGTGGATCTGCAGAAACCAATGAGGGTGGAGACCGATGCATCAGACCGAGCGATAGGGGCAGTACTGCTCCAGCCGGGAAGAGATCCGTCCGACTGGAGACCGTGTGCCTTCTTCTCCCAGAAGTTGAACAAGTCGGAAAGGAATTACACAGTGTACGACAGGGAACTGCTGGCCATTTATGAAGCATTTCGACGCTGGAGACATCTACTAATAGGGGCACAACACAAGATCCAGGTGTGCACAGACCATAAGAACCTGGAATACTGGAGGACAGCAAGGGTACTCAACCAGAGACAAGTGCGATGGGCACAGGAGTTTTCCAAGTTCCATTTTGAAATTCGCTACGTACCGGGGGAAGAAAACGTAAGGGCGGACGCTCTCTCCCGGAAGCCAGAATATATGGAGGGAGAGGGAGCACCGGAAGAAAGACATGTGATACCCAAGGACCACTGGGTGTGTGGGGCAGTATTGGTTGGACAACGAGAACTGGTAGAGGGGACCGAGGGCGATGAGTACGCCCAAAACAAGCTCAGAGAACTCAGGGGAGCAGGGGAAAACCCGGGGGGTTTTGAGGGGAAAAAATGGGGTGCTGTACTACAGGGGGGCTTTGTATATACCAGAGGGGCAATTGAGGAGTAGAGTACTCAAACAACTGCACGACAGCCCCACGGCGGGACATTTTGGGCAACACAAAACCATGTTGTTAGTCACCAGGCAGTTCTGGTGGCCAAAGGTGAGGGAAGATGTACGAGAATATATAAGGGGGTGCGACCGCTGCCAGAGAGCCAAAGGGGAGAGGGTGGCACCTGCGGGGTTGCTGGAACCATTACCCACACCAGAAAGGCCATGGGAGGCAGTGTCCATAGATTTTATGCAGATTTGCCCAAATCTAGGGGGAAAACGGCGGTCATGGTGGTAGTAGACTTGTTAACTAAGATGTGTCATTTTATAGCTTGCTCACATGCGGTGACGGCAGAGGAAACCGCCAGGCTGTTTGTAAAACACATTTTTAGGTTGCATGGCACCCCCTTGAGGGTGGTCTCTGACAGAGGAAAACAATTCACGTCCAGGTTCTGGAGGAAGCTCATGAGCCTACTGCACGTGGAGGTCAATTTCTCGACGGCCAGACACCCAGAAACCAACGGGCAAGCGGAAAGGGCTAACAGTATTTTGCAACAATACTTGAGGTGTTATGTCAATGAGAGAGAGAGTGACTGGGTAGAGAAATTAGCCCTGGCCGAATTTGCCTACAACAACGCCGAGCATGTGTCCACGGGCATGAGTCCATTTATGACCAATTATGGTTGTCACCCTAGGGCCTTTCCAGGGGGAGGGGAGGAAAGATGGAGTGTACCGGCGGCGGAACATTTCGTAGAAGAAATGGAAGCAATACACCAACAGCTTAAGTTGAATTTAGAGAGGGCCAAGGAAGCGTACAAAAGGCAGGCAGATAGGAGCAGGAGGGAAGGAGAGACTATAAGGGTTGGGGACCAGGTGTGGTTGTCAACACAAGGGTTACCGTTCAAGGGAGGTTGCAAGAAATTGAGACCGAGACGACTGGGACACTTCAAGGTTACACAACAGGTGAATCCGGTGGCCTTTAGGCTCAACCTGCCGGACAACATGAAACTACATCCAGTATTTCATAGATCATTACTGTCACCATACAGGGAAGGGCGGGAATTTCAGGGACGAGAGGGAGAGGTTCCCAAGGCACCACAAGTAGAAGAGAGGGAGCGCAGCAGTCATGTAGCAGAAATACTCGATTCAAGGTGGAAGGATAAACAGGTGGAGTACCTAGTGGCGTGGGAAGGGGAACCGGAGTCAGAAAATGCTTGGGTACCAGCGGAAACCATCAAGGATGAGTTTCTCTTGGGAGAGTTTCACCGTAGGTTCCCAAGGAGGCCCAAACCCTTAGCTAGGTTCTGGGAGGAGCAATTTGGCACCACTGACGAGGAAGAGGAGTTTGAGGGATTTCCGGACTCTGGGCAGGAAGAGGAAGAAGAATCTGAAGAGGGAGAATCAGATTGGGAAGATTATTCAGGAAGACGGGATAGTAGTAGGTGGAGAGCAGTTTTCGAGTCATCAGAAGATGGGGGAGATTCTTTCCGGGGGTTCCCAGCCTCACCGCCCAAAGAAAGGGGGAGAACAGGGGGTGAGGGGGGTCCTGGAGGGGAGGTGGATGTCAGGGAACTGCCATCGGAGCTCAGGGGGGTGGAGAGGCTCTCGGATGCTGGGAGACCCTCGGATGCTGAGGAGGGAACCAGCAAGGGGAGAGGGAGAGTTTCCGCTGAAGAAGGAGGGGAGGAGGAGACAGCGTCGGAGGTGAGGCTCAGAGACGCTTCAAGCGAGACCAGCGGTGAGAGCTCAGGACCTCCCCTTGGAACGCCCACTCTGTGCAGAAAGCTGTCACGCAGGGAATCAAGGAGGAGACTTTCTGTCAAGGAACTTTTATGTTGGAAGAAATTCAGGAAACGCCCACTGACGGATTCTGCCAGTGATAAAGGCAGCGCAGCCACGCACTCATGGCTGTGCGGTTAGGGAGAGTTTAAAAACTGACTACAAAACTGGGAGCGTTTTAGCGCTTACGCACAAGCAACCCCTTATCCCATTACAGTTAACAATAATTTGACAGCTTCATTTAATATTATGAAGGGAACAAGACAAGGCTGCCCTCTATTCCCTTTACTATTCATAATGGTGTTAGAGGTAATAGCAAACAGGATGAGAACTACGCCAGAGATATGGGGGGTTAAAATTGGTACCAAGGAGTACAAGTTGAAGGCATATGCGGACGACTTGGTGTTATCCTTAGAACCACAAACAAGCGTCGGTAAGGTTTTGGAACAATTAGAGGAATTCGGCAAATTATCAGGTTTCAAAGTAAACAAAATAAAGACTAAAATGCTGGTTAAAAATATGGATAGGAATATAAGAGAGCAATTAGAACAAAAATATGGAATTAAAGTCGTTAAAAAAAGTAAAATATCTAGGTATCTGGTTGACATCAAAAAATATCAATTTAATCAGTGTTAATTATATACCTACATGGAAAGAGATTAAAAAGGATTTGGATATATGGAATAGGTTAAAGCTTTCATGGTCCGGAAGAATGGCAGCAATCAAGATGAATATTCTCCCGAAAATGTTGTTCCTATTTCAGACTATTCCGATAATCAGGGGACTTTTGATATTTAAGGAATGGCAAAAAATTCTTTCAAAATTCATATGGTGGGGAAAGAGGCCGAGAATTAAATACCAACTACTTACGGACCGGAGAGAAAGAGGCGGGTTTTCCATGCCAAATCTAAGATTATATTATAAAGCTCCCTGTTTATGTTGACTTAAAGAGTGGATTGTTTTAGAAAATTCAGACTTGTTGGACTTAGAAGGCTTTAATAATAGATATGGCTGGCATGCTTACTTGTGGCTCAACAAAGAAAAGGTTCACAAAGGTTTTTCAAGTCATATTTTTAGAGGAGCCCTGTACGAAGTTTGGGAGAAAAACTAAAAACTTCTAGGAAGAAACACCCCCTGGTGGTTATCTCGGGTAGATATTTAAACAATAAAAAAATTGGACATGGAGGGGGAAAGGTTAACATATGAAGATTTATTGGTAAAAACAGAAAAAGGTTGGAAGATTAAAACTTATAAGGAATTGAAAGATAGATTGACAGGTTGACTACAAGACCACCAGATAAATGCACTTTGGAATGAAGATAAAAAATTGGGGATGAATGAGAAAAAATCTAAATATCAGAAAGAAATTCTAGAAGGCAAAACCAAACTTTTATCTAAGATGTATAATTTTTTGTTAGAATGGGATACAAAAGATGAGTTGATAATGGAGGTGATGGTAAAATGGGCAATTGATTTTGGATATAACATAGAGTACGGCAAGTGGGTAAGGCTATGGAATAAAGGAATGAAGTTCACGGCATGCGTCACATTACGGGAAAACCTAGAGAAAAAGATGTACCGATGGTACATCACACCGGTAAAATTAGGAAAAATGTATAAAATTGGAAACAAGGCATGCTGGAAATGTAAGCAGGATGGGGACCTTTACCATATGTGGTGGGTTTGTGAGGAAATGAAAAAAAAATTGGGAGCTTATATATAACGAATTAAAGAAATTTTTTAGATATACTTTTTCAAAAAAACGGAGGCATTTTTGTTAGGAATAATAGGTGACGAAATTAAAAAGGAAGATCAGAGATTGTTTCAATATGCGATGGTGGTGGCCAGGGTATTGATAGCTCAAAAATGGAAATCAGCAGAGATCCCTACGGTTATGGATTGGCAAGTAAAATTATTTGAATACGCAGAATTAGCAAGAATGACACATAAAATTAGACACCAAGAAGGTACAAAGTTTATTGAAGAATGGAGTGAATTTGTGACATATATTGAAAGTAATTGTAGAAATTTAAAAAATACAGTAGGCTTAACATAAACCTTGTGATGTGTACATAATTGGAACAGAAACTGTAAGAGTAGAAGTATACCAAGAAAACTGCAACGGGATAGGAAGGAAGTCAAGGCGTGATCCAACGCAATGTTAATAAGATGATGGTACCAAAGAATGATCGTTAAGAGTGTTTGTTTTAGTTTTTGATTGTTTGTTCTGGTCTGTTTTCTGTTTAACTGAAAATCTCAATAAAAATAATTTAAAAAAAAAGAAAAAAGGAAAGACAAACCTGGAAAGAGCCATACCAAATGGACATCCGGTGTGAAGAGGTCACTTTCCCCATTGTTGAACAATGCCACAGGTAGAGGAGATGGAATGCTAAAAGTGTTCTCCAGGGCAAGGAGAGCTGCTGAGAAATTGAACTATGGACTCAAAATATTACTTTTTTAAAAAGTTGCTGCCGTTATAGGCATTGCCATTCAAATGGTGTGCATGCATCATGTGATTGATAGTGCAAGGCGGGCCTTACCTGGCCCCCCACCAATATTTTATTCAAGTCGGCACCACTGGGTCGGGCGGTTTACAAATTTAAAAAAGACATAAATCGCCTCCCTTTGCATATGTTCCAGCTTGTCAATATCCTCATTTATGCTTTTTAAAATTTATTTGCCCTTCATCTGAAGATTTTACAATATAAACATACAGGATGAAAGCATGGCTTTCTCAAAAACAAGCCTAGCCAGAGAAATCTCTCCTTTTCTTTTCTTTTTTTGGATGGAGTTACAAACTGTTGGAATTCTGCCTGGGTCAGAGGGATGTGCCAGTCTTCCAGGCACCGGCAGATATTCCTCGGTGACCTCCCGGCTGCTACTCCCGTGGCAGATAAGCAGGCGACGTCTCGGCGATCCTTCTCAGGCTGTGAGAAAAACACACCGTTCCTTCTCTCTCCCCTTTGGTGTCCCCCAGGGAGGGGAAAGAAGCAGACAGAAATCTATTTACATCTTTTATTTCTGTCCTTTACATCAGTACAGAGAAAACATGTCTGCACTCAACAGCAGTAAGAATAAACTCCACCCTTGTACATCCTGTACAGGTCATATGACACACACAGAGCTCACATCCGGTGCTCAATAAGGAGAATGGACTGCCCCTTTGTTCCCATGGCAACAGTCACAAACATCCTGTTTGGCTTTCCAGCCACAAGCAGCTGACTGAGCTGCTAGAGCCTTTGCTTGCTGCTGCATTGCTGCTTTAGAATGTTGATCAGGGGACTGCTGTAGAAATTGTGCATCTCGATTTCAGTAAGGCTTTTGACAAAGTCCCCTGCGACATTTATGTGAGGAAGCTGGTAAAATGAGGCTGAACTTGGTAACTGTTAGGTGGATTTGACTGACCGAACCCAAAGAGGACTCCTTCATGGTTCCTCCTCATCCTGGGGAAAAGTGACAAGAGGGGTGCTGCAGGGTTCTGTCCTGGGCCCGTTGTTGTTCAACGTCTTGAGAAGTGACTTGGATGAAGGAACTGAGGGGATGCTCCTCACATCTGCAGACGACACCAAACGGATCATAATGGCATCCTCTCTTTTCTTCAGCAACAGACAGGGAGACAAAGAACCGTGCAAAAGCACAGCAAAGCGGAAGAGATAAGACTGACTTCTGTTCTTACACTTTCCAAGCCTAGGAAAGTAAACAGGGGCATGTGACATACTAGCCACATATCCAGCAATGGGAGGAGTGAATTGCTAACACAGCAGACATGATTGCAGGTGATATAAGGAAAAAAACCTGCTCATTTTTCCTTATGGGGTACCCAAGGGCCCATATAGAGTCTTTTTGTAGGTTCGCTGTTGGTAGGAGAAAATAACAAGAGACCAACCAAAGAATATTGAGAAGCAAAGCAGCTAGTAAGCCTGTTCTTTATTAACTGTTGCAACAGGGTTCTTCCCCACACGCAGGAGAGATGAGGAGGACCCCGAGCCCTGCATGCAAGCCCTTATACAGACATTTTTAATTGCCCACCCTGGAGTCCAAGACCACCCCCAGAAACATCATGCATACATCACAGAAGGGGTGTAGCCCAAGACCACCGCCCAGATACATCATACCTACATCACAGAAAAGGCGGTCTACAACAGAAATCTGAGTGTGTTTTTTTACCCTGTCTGCCAGGTTACCTGTTAATGGTCACTTAACTGCATTACCTGGGGCATTGTTTTGTAATGATAATACTTCATTCCTGAGCCAGGTGACAGGCTCACCCTATTCACACCCCTAAATGGGCCCTTAAGGCAGGATTTGTGAGGACAGAGACAATGGGAAGGTTTCTGCATTTCCTTCGACCTTGAAGAGAAATATTTGTGACTGAAAGAGTGTTTTGGACATGTGGTTTACATATATGTGTGTGTTTCCTTGGTACATTTAAGAACCACTTTGATTTTTAAGAATCAACATCAGAGACAGCAACAGCAACGTCATCATAGGTTATACAGAATAAGCCATCTATAAGCTTTGCATACAAATGTCCTCTTTGCCTTTCCTGATGACACAGACGTTCTTCTTGAAGGAAACCTCGAAACCACCAGCTGTGGTACACTGAGCAAATTGTCCGCTGCACCTGGAACATAAAGTACATTACTGATGGTTGTATGCAAACTTGCAAGTTTCACAGTTTCACAGGTTGCGATTAGCTCCTGAATCGATTACAAAGCTTAGTTCATAGTCTCTCTCGGAGCTGTCCTTCAACATCGCCATAGCAACAAAAGTCTCGCTGCCCCCTCCCTCTGGGCGTCTGCAGCTGTTCTCTCTGGTTGCCACGTCAACCAATTCCCCCTTGTTCAGGACCTTGTCAGCTTCAGTAGAAACAACTTCCTTCATTGCCTTGGAGACCGGACTGGCCTCTGCTTTCCCACGCAACTCTTTGGGGCTTATCTGGACTTTTCGCAGGTGGCTGGCCTTGAAGCGTCTAGCTCTCCGCAGCTTCAAAGAACCCAGCTGACGACGAAAACAACTCTTGGTTGCCTTTGGAAAACAAGCCGTTTCAGAGCTTCCACTGCTCACTGCCCCCCCACTGCTCTCAGGGCTCCCAGGACGTTTTCCTGCACCCCCTCTGGTGGGTAAAGGGCTCCCAACGCTTGGCCTCTGGCCTGGCTCCTCACACAGGCACGGTGCAGCATTCATACAGCTGCCAGCAATAGTCCCTTCGTCCCCCTCTGGGGGCTCACAGCTTCCCTCAGCTGTGTGTTGGCTCTCAAGAATGTGCCCAGCGCCATCTTGCCTCTCCCCTTCGGATGCAGCCGCGTCTAGGCTCTGGCGTTCCACTCCTGCTTCACAAGCCTCACGGAGTGCCAGCCATGCAGCCTCAGGCCTCTTAGCATCTAGGACAATAGGCTTCAGCGCATCACTCACATTCTCTGCCAGAAAAGCAAGCACACACTCTTCAGCTTCACTCAGCTCTGTAGCTGTCCCAGCCGCTGTCTGTGGCTGTACTGCATCCCAAAGGTTTGTCCCCACGAGAAGAATTTCTACGTGAAAGCTCCACTGCAACCAGCCTTCACACGTCAACTTTTCACATGGCAGCTTAAGCTCAAAGCCATGCCTCTGGAGCTGCGCCATCTTCTCCCCCAGTGCCCCAGCTTACTCACGTAGCAGCAGCTTCCGGCACCTGTCTCTGGAGAAGCGATTCTCAGCTGCTCTCAGCTCTCAGCTCTCACCTCCTCTGCCTCTCAGCATCAGGCAAAACTCCAGCGTCTTCCCAGCCAGCTGCTCTGCCTCAGAACGCAGACCTCCGCTTTCGGTAGCGTCTTCCCAGCTGACTTCAAAGCAACAGCTTTTATGGCGGTAATTACAGCAGAATATTTACAGCTCAGCATTTCTCAGATTCTCCTGGGCTGCTAGCATTCATGGCCGCCCTTCTCTTTCAAAGACAAAGAGAATAGAATAGAACTCCTCCCTCCTTCCAAAACTTACGTCAGAATGTGAGGCGTCACTCAGAACATCTTAACCCTGTAAGTTCTGAATCTCTACAGAATCAACATTAGACACAACAGCATTGTCATCATAAGTTATACAGAATAAACCATCCATAAACTTTGCATGCAAAATGTTCTCTTTGCCTTTCCTGATGACACAGACATTCCTCTTGAAGGAAACCTCAAAACCACGCAGAATCAGCTGTGGGACACTCAGCAAATTGCCCGCTGCTCCTGGAACATAAAGTACATTACTGATGGTTGTATGCAAACTTGCAAGTCTAACAGTCCCTTCTCCTGCAATTTGCAACGTCCTTCCATCAGCCAGGTGGATCTCTCCATCTTGAGGTGTTAAGGAGATACATAGGTGCCGATCTTTCGAAAAATGGCGACTCGCACCTGAGTCCACAACAAACCTGGCTTTAGCCTTTGGAGCAGTTTTTCTGGCAAGCAAAACCTTGTTTTCCACCTGCGTGGGCTTTTGCAGCTTGCCCCCCTGCTCCTGGCCATGAGACTTGCCTTTAGCCTTTGGTGAAGCTGTGCCAGCTAACAAAGCTTTGCTTTCCACTGGCATGGGCTTTTGCAGCTTGCCCCCCTGCTCCTGGCCATCAGACTTGCCTTTAGCCTTTGGTGAAGCAGTGCCAGCAAACAACGCTTTGTTTTCCACTGGCGTGGGCTCTTCATCCCCCCCTCTGCTTCAGGCCATCTGCAGGCATCTGTCTTTGTTTACCTCTGGCCTTCCGGCCTCTGCAAAGACAATGACCTTGGCTCCCACGAGAAACAGAGCTCTCAGCTGCCGACTCCTTGGCTCCCCCTGGAGGCTGGAATGCTGCCTGGGCTGACATCACAGTCTGCTCCCCCTGCAGCTTGCAACCGGTGCCCTCTGCATCCCTGCATTCACTCGCATTCTGGAAAACAGCCAGGACCTCTGATGCATTCACACCCTGGGCATTCAGACTCTGAGCTGGGATGACTGGCAAATGAGCTTTCTTCAAAGCATTCCACATCTTGCGTGCCGTCACATTGCCAGCAAGCATTTTTATTTCCTCCAGAGAGACGGACAAGACGATTATGTCAATGGCCTTCGAATTCTGGGCCTCCCATTTCTCTGTCAGAGGAACTGGAGGGGCTTGAGACACGGTTTGCCACACTCCGTACTGACGCAGCAAACTCTCACATCATTTTGCCCAGGTCTGATAATTTTTCCCATTTAACTTTGGGCATTCAGCAGAGGCTTGGAAAAACTCCATTTCAGGTTTTCCTTGAGCCCGAGCCTCTCTCTTTACCTCAAAGAGTCCTTATCTTGGCTCCCATTAATCACGAAGCCTTCTTGGCTCAGCTCCCAGACCAACTTAGGCCAGCCAGACATCAAAGGCTCTCGGCCACGGCTTTCAGAAAAGCCTCCTCTTTCGCTTTTCCACATACCTCAGCAGTCTGTCGCATTTTTACCCTCCTGTAAATGCTGTGAATCTGGGCCCACAACCTGTTGTTGGGATACTGCCAGGGAGACAAAGGCCATCACTGCCTCCACCTCATCTCCGGATGATCCATCGACCTCCCATAATCACGCAGTATCAGCAATTAGCGGCACCAAGCCTCAGAAACAGATTGCCACATTCCTGGGCTGATGCACACTCTATCAGCAGAATTCACACAGCAAAAGTTGCACTCAGGAGGGTATCATTTAGAATGTTTATTCAGCGTTGGTCAGAACAAAGAAAAACATGACCGACTGCTAGCGTGTTCTGGCGCAGAGAGAGAGAAAACGAAAGCAATAGCAAACATAAACATCCTGAGAAACAGGAAATACGCAGACTCTGTGACTCACACAGCCTGCTCCCTTTTAAGGTGGAACGGAAATATCCTAACAGTTGCAGCTGTTACTTTGTAGCCACCATCCGCGTGCTACCACTTGTTGGAAAACTAGCCCCTTTGGGAGAGGCTGGCCTCTAACCCTGCTCCCGGGACTTGTTTACCGGTGATCTTCCTCTGGCTGGCATCCCAGACAGACTAGGGAGATCTTGATAGGTGACATCTCCCAGCGTGGAAGATGCACACCCCCTTCTCCTGTGTATCATACCCAGAACTGACTTAGTTGGTCTCTAAGGTGCTACTGGAAGGAATTTTTTTGTTTTGACTATGGCAGACCAACACGGCTACCTATCTGTAAGGGGAAAGAAGAATAGTCAGAAAGTACTTTTACATCTTGTTTATTTCTGACTTTACAACTCAACAAAAAAACCATGTCCGATCAGTTCAAACTTCTCCAAGCAAGTGACTCAGACTTCCTTTACAAATGCAACAGGAAGGTCTCATATTACACACGGAACAAAGCTTTGTGTATCCCGTGAACTGCCTGGAAGATTCTTTCCCAGGACTAGCCACATCATGTGATGTAAACAAGCTGGCAGTTTGCAGCTGCGTTGTACTCATATCGTAACAGCAAGAACCTGGAGCGCGGGTTCATTCGGCCCTCTACCACGCTCACCGACGCTCTAGTACTCTTTGTTAAGAAGTGTGGGGAGCTTCGTCCCTGCCATGATTACCAGGCCCTGAATAAGATTACCATCCCGTGTGCGAGTACTTGGAGCTCGCAAAGCTGACAGATGCAATAAGGGGTAAACCTAAAAAAAGTGGTGAAAGAAGAATGGGAATGTTTAAATAATTATTTAGGGGACAAGGGTTCAGCAAGAAATATCTGGCTATTTTTAGAATTATGCCGCATAGAGAAATGTTCCCCGATACCAAGATGAGGGATTCCTTTGGAATGCAGATAGAGATAATTGATAAGAATAATGATCTGTTGTGAGCTTGACGGAAGTGTACAATAGATGAGCCTTCCTGCTTTGGCTCATCTTCCTTTTTCTTTTTTTTTTCTTTTTTCTTTTATTTTATCCTTTCCATAGTTGCTTATGTTCTGTGTCATGTACTTTGATATTTTTTGTAGTTTTTAAAGTTTTTTCCCCCATTACTATTAAGGAATTTTCCTTTGTAATTTTGGTTCTCTATATTTATATGTACCTGTTTAAAGCAAAATAAAAGTTTTTTTTAAAAAGATTACCATCCCGGACCAGTATCCCTTGCCCTTTATTGCGGAGTTGCTGGAGAGGGTGCAAGGGGCGCAGATGTTCACCAAGCTGGACCTTCGAGGGGCCTACAATTTGATTCGGATCCGAGCCGGGGATGAGTGGAAGACAGCATTTGGGACCCGGTATGGGCAGTTTGAATACCTGGTAATGCCTTTCGGGTTGTGCAAAGCACCTTCCCTGTTCCAACGGTACATCAACCACGTGTTCCAGGACTTGCTAGATAAGTACGTGGTGGTGTACCTAGATGACATTCTGATTTACTCCCACGACCCAGCTCACCATGAGGGTCATGTCCGCTTCATGTTGCAGCGCTTGCGGGAGCAACGCCTGTATGCTAAGCTCAGCAAGTGAAAGTTCCACAAGCGGTCACTGGACGTCCTCGGTCACCAACTCTCCCATGATGGGGTGCAGATGGATCACGGGAAGGTGGCAGCAGTTCAGGAGTGGGCGGCACCCCGGAAGCGCAAGGACCTACAGAGGTTCCTGGGGTTCGCCAACTATTACTGGACCTTCATTGTGGACTATGCTCATCGCGCCACCCCACTGACCCGACTGCTGTGCCCCAAGACACCGTTCTCCTGGGACAAGGAGGCAGAGGTGGCGTTTCAGGGGTTGAAAGCCTGTCTCCAGAGGGCGCCGCTTTTACAGGATCCTAATCCCTCTCGTCCCTTCATGGTGGAGACCAATGCCTCCAGTACGGCTCTCAGTGTCATCTTGTCCCAGCAGCACGGACCTGATATGCTGCTGTTACCCTGCACCTACTATTCCTGCCAGCTTCTTCTGGCAGAGTGTAACTATACCGTGTGGGAGTGGGAACTACTGGCCATCAAAGTGGCCTTTGAGGTCTGGGGCCATCATTTTGAGGGGGCAAGACACCTGGTGGAAGTGAGAACCGACCACCGGAACCTGGAGTACCTCCAGACTGGGTCGACCACTTGGCATTGGAGGCATTGGATTACAACAATGTGGTGAACGGCTCCACCCAGCAGACCCTGTTCCAGGCCACTTACGGTTACCATCCGTGTTTGTTCCCAGACGTGCTGCCAGCATCTGCGGTCCCCACAGTGACAGATTGGCTCCAGGAGCTCCAGTCTCAGCACCAACTATTGATGGAGCTGTGCTGGTCCCGGGGGGGTTACCATGAGGCGTGTTCAGAGTCCGGTCCTGGGTCGAGGGTCTGGAGACTGTCCACCAAAGGCAAAGCGGGGTCCAAAGCAAGAAGCCGGGCGTGGTTGGGAACTCCGGAAGAACAGGTCTGGGTGCAGGCAGAAACAGGTTTCCAACAATGTTGCTCCCGCAACCTGAGACTGGGCTGTGTGATGGCCTGGGAATCCGATTCAGAGGCCGAACCGGAGGAACTCCAGCCCGCACAGGAGTCCCGCCTCCAGGGCCGGCTGAGCTGGGGCAGGGCCTTGACTCTGAGGCACCTGCACCTGTGACGGATCCTCAGGAGCAGGCACCAGGTAAGTCTACTCTGGCTCCGGAGGGGATTGAGGACACATTGCCTACAGGTGCGCCTCTCCCAGCCCTGTCAGGGGAAGGCGAGTCTCCCCCTGGGTCCAGTAACCCTCCAGCCTCTCCTGAGCTGCAGAGGCTCAGGGCAGAGAGGCGAACTGGTTTCTCCCAGGAGAAGTGCTCGCCTAAAGGCCAGAAGAGGCGGGTCACCTGAGGGCCGGGACCACCCCTGGCCTCCGGTTCAGCCTCTGAATCAGATTCCCAGGGCATCACAGGAGCAACTGTGCCAGGCCAAGGATGCGTACAAGGTCCAGCTATGTGCCCTGCTACATCTGCAAACAGCTTTAAGAGGCCTGACATGCAAGTCTCTTAAGATTTACATGAAGGCATCCATTTACAACATAAAAGGTTATTATTTGTGAGGCAGCAATTATTTAGAAAAAAATTATATCCCCAAAGGGGGGAATTGTTATAAGAATTTTTAGGTGAGAGAGAGAGAGAGAGAGAGATCTAAATGTACCAAGCAAACACATATATAAATATATAAACCACATGTCCAAAACCCACAGGAAAAATCCTAAAGCCATTTTGAGTCTTTCACTCTTTCAGTCACCTCAAATATAAACCACATGTCCAAAACCCACAGGAAAAGTCCTAAAGCCGTTTTGACTCTTTCAGTCACCTCAAATATTTCTCTACAAGGTCGAAGGAAATGCAGAAACCTCCCCATTGTCTCTGTCCTCACAAATCCTGCCTTAAGGGCACATTTAAGGTGTGAATAGGGTGAGCCTGTGACCTGGCTCAGGAATGAAGTATTATCATTACAAAAGAATAGCCAGCCTTCCCAGGTAATCTAGTCAAGTGGCCATTAACAGGTAACCTGGCAGACAAGGTAAAAACAACACTCAGATTTCTGTTGTAGACCGCCTTTTCTGTGATGTAGGTATGTTTCTGTTGGAAAACTTGCCCCCTCGGGTTAGGCTGGCCTCTCTCCCTGCTCCCGGGGCCTGTTTACCGGTGATCCTCTCTGGCTGACATCCCGGACAGTCCAGGGAGATCTTGATAGGCGACATCCCCCGGAATGGAAGATGCACACCCCCTTTGCAAACCAGCAGGAGAAAGAAGATAGTCAGAAAGGCTTTTTACATCTTGTTTATTTCTGACTATACATCTCCACAAAAAACATGTCCGATCAGTTCAGTCTCCTCCGAGCAAGTGACACAGACTTCCTTCACATACGCAACAGGAAGGTCTCATATTACACTGAGAACAAAGCCTTGTGAATCCCCTGAACTGCCTGGAAGATTCTTTCCCAGGACTAGCCACATCATACGATGTAAACACTGAGCTGCCTGTTTGCAGCTGCATTGTACTCATATCCTGACAGTTTCTGGGGGTGGTCTTGAACTCCAGGTTGGGCAATTAAAAATGTCTCTATTAAGGGTTTGCATGCCAGGCTCGTGGTCCTCCTCCTCTCTCCTGCTTGTGGGTGGAGAACCCTGTTGCAACAGTTAATAAAGAACAGGCTTACTAGCTGCTTTGCTTCTCAATATTCTCTGGTTGGTCTGTTATTTTCTCCTACCAATAGAGAACCTACAAAAAGACTCTATATGGGCCCTTGGGTACCCCATAAGGAAAAAGGAGCAGATTTTCCCCCTTATATCACCTGCAATCATGTCTGCTGTGTTAGCAATTCACTCCTCCCATTGCTGGATATGTGGCTAGTATGTCACATGCCCCTGTTTACTTTCCTAGGCTTGGGAAGTGTAAGAACAGAAGTCAGTCTTATCTCTTCCGCTCTGCTGTGCTTTTGCACTGTTCTTTGTCTCCCTGTCAGTTGCCGAAGAAGAGAGAGGGCGCCATTACGATCCGTTTGGTGTCGTCTGCAGATGTGAGGAGCATCCCCTCAGTTCCTTCAACCATGTCATTTATAAAGACGTTGAACAACATCGGGCCCAGAACAGAACCCTGCAGCACCCCTCTTGTCACTTTTCCCCAGGATGAGGAGGAACCATGAAGGAGTCCTCTTTGGGTTTGGTCAGTCAAATCCACCTAACAAATACCTTATTCAGTCTCATTTTGAAGGCGAAGGGGTAGGTTTAAGAGACCAAATTCCCAAGGGCATAAAACCTCTTCAGTCAGTTTAAAATCCTCTTTCCCAGTTTGATGTCCTAATACATATACCTCATTCAGCCCACATTTTACCAGCTTCCTCACATAAATATCACAGAGGACTCTGTCCAAAGCCTTACTGAAATAGAGATGCACTATTTCCACAGCAGGCCCCTGAACAACAAAGTTTGTAACTCCATCCAAAAAAAGAAAAGAAGAGATTTCTCTGGCTTGTCTTGTTTTTGAGAAAGCCATGCTTTCATCCTGTATGCTTATAATGTAAAATCTTCAGATGAAGGGCAAATACATTTTAAAGAAGAATAAATGAGGATATAGACAAGCTGGAATATTTGCAAAGGGAGGCGATTTATGTATTTATTTAATCTGTAAACCACCCGACCCAGTGCTGCCGACTTGAATAAAATATTGGTGGGGGGCCAGGTAAGTCCCGCCTTGCACTATCAATCACAGGATGCATGCACACGATTTGAATAGCAATGCCTATAAAGGCAGCAACTTTTTTAAAAAGTACAGTGGTGCCTCGCAAAACGAAATTAATCCGTTCTGTGAGGCTCTTCGTATAGCGGTTTTTCGTCTTGCGAAGCAAGTCCATTGACAGCTTAGCGGATTAGCGCTATTAGCGGTATAGCAGCTTTTAGCGATCAGCTGTTAAGCGGCTTATGAGCACATCAGCTGATAAGCGGCTTAGCGGCTTAGGAAAAGGGGGGGGGAAGGGGGAAAACCCGCAGGAACTCGCAAGACATTTTCGTCTTGCGAAGCAAGCCCATAGGGAAATCCGTTTTGCGAAGCGCCTCCAAAACGGAAAAACCCTTTCGTCTAGCGGGTTTTCCGTCTTGCGAGGCGTTCGTCTTCTGGGGCACCACTGTAATATTTTGCGCCCATAGTTCCATTTCTCAGCAGCTGCCCGTGCCCCAGAGAACACTTCTAGCATTTCATCACCTCTACCTGTGGCATTGTTCAGCAGTGGGGAAAGTGACCTCTTCACACCGGATGTCCATTTGGTATGGCCCTTTCCAGGTTTTTTCTTGCTCATTGTGTTTGTCTTTTATTTGTTCTCCTTTGTGTGTTGCCAGTAGAAGCCACAATTCTGTGGGTACTCTAGGTGGTGCAGAAAGCACCTAGAAGCTGACTAGAGGTTGAAGTGCCGATCAAACTTCAGTTTTGTGCTCTATAAATTCCAATTAGGAGTACTGGGGGTGGTTCAGATTCTGGGGCAGTGCTTTTGGCCAGCAGAGGGCATCACAAGGCCAGTCTACTTTCCCTTTAAAGGAAACTTGGGTCTCCAGCTGTTTTTGGACTACAACTCCCATCATCTCTAGTTAGCAGGACCAATGGGGAGAGACGATGGGAACTGTAGTCCGGGAGCTGCTGGGGACCCAAGTTTGGGAAAGCCTCCTTTAAAGCAACTTTTCCATTTTGCACGCAAAGATGGGACCTGTCCATGTTTGTATCTTCTTGTATTTTGTTTTCCTCATGACCTTTGTGCGGTTTTTAAAAAGTTTCTTAAAAGGGCAAATTGAAAGTGAAATTGTATGGCAAGCAGCAGAAGAATAAAAGGTTGCATTTGAAAAAAACACAAAGAAAACCTGGGGGTGGCCTCCTCAAATATTTTATGGGGGGCAAAGACCCCAAGGAATTTAAGAGTAAGAGTGGCTGTATTCCCTACACCCACATATCTCAGAATGCTTAGAACATAAAAACACAACATAAAAACACAAAACATCACATGTTAAAATAGCATTAGATGTCAATAAGGCCTGGTTAAAAAGGTGCGGATTTGCCTGGCTCCTAAAGCTATATAATGGTTTTTCCGACCTTTGTATGGATTCTTTGGTGGGAAGTGAGTTTAGAGCTAACAGTGAAGCTCTTTCCACATTCTGCGCACTGATAGGGTTTCTCCCCTGTATGAATTCTTTGATGGGAAGTGAGATCGGAGCTCTGACTAAAGCTCTTTCCACATTCCACACACTGATAGGGTTTCTCCCCTGTATGAATTCTTTGATGGGAAGTGAGATTGGAGCTATGAGTGAAGCTCTTTCCACATTCTACGCACTGATAGGGTTTCTCCCCTGTATGATGTCTCTGATGCTTAGTGAAATTGGAGCTATGAGTGAAGCTCTTTCCACATTCCACACACTGATAGGGCTTCTCCCCTGTATGAATTCTCTGATGGGAAGTGAGATCGGAGCTCTGACTGAAGCTCTTTCCACATTCTACACACTGATAGGGTCTTTCCCCTGTGTGGATTCTTTGATGGGAAGTGAGATTGGAGCTATCAGTGAAGCTCTTTCCACATTCCACACACTGATAGGGTTTCTCCCTTGTATGAATTCTTTGATGCTTAGTGATATCGGAGCTCTGACTGAAGCTCTTTCCACATTCTACGCAATGATAGGGTTTTTCCCATGTGTGAATTCTTTGATGGGAAGTGAGATTGGAGCTCTGACTGAAGCTCTTTCCACATTCTACGCACTGATAGGGTTTTTCCCCTGTGTGAATTCTTTGATGGGAAGTGAGATTGGAGCTATGAGTGAAGCTCTTTCCACATTCCACACACTGATAGGGTTTCTCCCTTGTATGAATTCTTTGATGCTTAGTGAGATCGGAGCTCTGACTAAAGCTCTTTCCACATTCTACGCACTGATAGGGTTTTTCCCATGTGTGAATTCTTTGATGTGAAGTGAGATAGGAGCTATGACTGAAGCTCTTTCCACATTCCACACACTCATACGGTTTCTCCCCTGTATGAATTCTTTGATGGGAAGTTAGAGAGGAGCTATGAGTAAAGCTCTTTCCACATTCCACACACTGATACGGTTTCTCCCCTGTATGAATTCTTTGATGGGAAATGAGATGGGAGCTCTGACTGAAGCTCTTTCCACATTCCACACACTGATAGGGTTTCTCCCCTGTATGAATTCTTTGATGATAAGTTAGAGAGGAGCTACGAGTGAAGCTCTTTCCACATTCTACGCACTGATAGGGTTTCTCCCCTGTATGAATTCTTTGATGGGAAATGAGATGGGAGCTCTGACGGAAGCTCTTTCCACATTCCATGCACTGATAGAGTTTCTTTCCAATGACATTTTGTTGATGGGAAGTGGAATGGGAGCTCTGACTGCAGCTTTCTCCACACTCCAAATTTTTGTGTGGCTTCTCCTCTCTGGGGAATTTTTCGTTGTCACCTTTGCTCTCAATTTCCAATTCATCGCAATCTGCAATGGAGACAAAAAGGGATTAGAGCCTCAGGAATAAATGGAGAAGAACTGAAGGGAGTTGGGTGTATGTTCATTACATGTGTTGTTTGTCATTAACCAACATATTTATTATGAACTTATACTTATACATCAATACTTATTCTTAAAACATTTTCTAAGATCGACCACAATTCCCTTCCACGAATTTCCCAATTTTCATACAAATAACAAGATAAAAAAGAAAACAAATTATAATTATGTACCCTTTAAATTCCCAATTTCTATTCCACCCATACCCCCTTCCCGGTTTCAGTCCCCAACAAATGTCTATCAGTCTCAATATGCAATCAGCCTGGAGATCTTACATCCGAGGCTCTTAATTCTCTCTCACTTCCTCTCTGCCGGTCTTTTTGATAGTCCTTAATATTATTTTTTTTTTCTTTTTTTTTCATAAAAATTTTTATTGATTTCCAATTTTTTAACAAAAACAAAAAACAACATAAAAAACAAACAAACAAAAAAACTCATATTTTCTTAACCTGAATTTCCATAACCCTCTTTTCCCGGACTTCCCCATACCTTTCCCTTTTTGCATCCTTAATTTAGTACCATTATTCAGCTACCTTTCTTGCCCAATTAAATATAAATTCATCCTCTTTTTCTATTCCACCCTAAAATTAAACCCAATTTTTCGCTGCAATTCTACGTCTTCTTTTCCCTCAGCATTTTAACACTCCTCAATTTTATAATAATTCTTAAGATACATCTTAAATTTCTTCCAATCTTCTTCCACAGTCTCTTTCTCTTGGTCGCGGATTCTGCCGGTCATTTCTGCCAGTCCCATAAAGTCAATCACTTTCGCCTGCCATTCCTCCAGCGTGGGTAGCTCTTGTGTCTTCCAATACTTTGCTAGAAGAATCCTTGCTGCCGTAGTAGCGTACAAAAAGAAATTCTTATCCTTCTTCGACACCAGCTGGCCGACCATACCCAAGAGAAATGCCTCTGGTTTCTTGTTAAAGGTGCACTTAAGCACTTTCTTAATTTCATTATAAATCATTTCCCAGAAGGCCTTAATCTTTGGGCAGGTCCACCAAAGGTGGAAAAAGGTACCTTCAGTCTCTTTACATTTCCAACATTTGTTATTGGGCAAATGATAAATCTTCGCAAGCTTGACTCGGGTCATGTACCACCTATAAATCATTTTCATAATGTTTTCTCGTAAGGCATTACATGCCGTAAATTTAATACCTGTGGTCCATAACTGCTCCCAGTCAGCAAACATAATGTCATGACCTATGTCCTGTGCCCATTTAACCATAGCAGACTTCACTGTCTCATCTATTGTATTCCACTTCAACAGCAAGTTGTACATTCTTGATAAATTCTTAGTATTGGGTTCTAACAGTTCTGTTTCTAATTTCGATTTCTCCACCTGGAAACCAATTTTCCTGTCTTGTTTGAAAGCCTCCATTATTTGAAAATAATGGAGCCAATCTCGTACCTTAGACTTTATTTTCTCATAACTTTGTAGTTTAAATTCACCACCTTCTTGTTCTAAAATCTCAGAATATTTCGGCCAATTGGTTCTCATATTAAGTTTCTTTACCTCCTTAGCCTCCATAGGTGAAAGCCACCTGGGAGTTCTGTTTTCCAGTAAATCTTTGTACCGTATCCAAACATTATATAGTGCTTTCCTGACAATATGATTTTTAAAACCTTTATACACTTTGACCTTGTCATACCAGATATATGCATGCCAACCAAAATTATTGTCAAATCCTTCCAAATCTAGAATGTCTGCATTTTCAAGAAGTAGCCAATCTTTTAACCAGCAGAAAGCTGCCGATTCATAGTAGAGTCTTAAGTCCGGCAGGGCAAACCCCCCTCTTTCTTTAGAATCGGTAAGTATCTTAAACTTAATTCTGGGCTTTTTGCCCTGCCAGACAAATTTAGATATGTCTTTCTGCCACTTCTTGAAACAGTCCAGTTTATCAACAATTTGTAATGTCTGAAACAAAAATAACATTCTAGGCAATACATTCATTTTGATTACTGCAATTCGACCTAACAAGGAAAGCTTCAGGTTTGACCATATTTCTAAGTCTTTCTTTATCTCAGTCCAGCACTTATCATAGTTGTCCTTAAATAAGTTTACATTCTTAGATGTCATGTTAATCCCCAGGTATTTTACACTCTTTGCCACCACTAACCCAGTTTCCTCTTGGAATCTATCCCTTTCAACATTTGTTAAATTTTTTTCCAGTACCTTAGTTTTTTGTTTATTCAACTTAAATCCTGCGACCTGGCCAAATACTTGAATTAATTCTAAAGCTCTTTTGGTACTAGTGTCTGGCTCTTGCAAGGTCAGTACTAAGTCATCTGCAAGAGCCTTTAATTTGTAATGTCTGGCTCCGACCGATAGTCCTTAATATTAAACACCAAATCTCGGCGAAGCTCCGGCCCAACAGGATCCATATTTCTTCCAGCCAGACTTCCATACTTAAAAGTAAAGCCTATGGGGTATTCCAAATCTTGTTTCATACTCCTTTCAAGTCCAATTGTCCCCAAAGCTCCAACTTCCACCTTAATCAAATTTGTAATCCTTAGGTCTTCAGAAGTCCACATAAGGAGATCTCTCCATTTTTCACTCTCCAATTCAGGCCAGACTTTCCACATCAAGTTTTTATTTTCCTTTCTTGCCATCATGTCAGGCCTCAATTACAGCTCTCCTTTGACATCTGCAAGATTACGGCTCCTCCTTCCTTTTCTTCAGGGACAACATATATCTCCTTCTCCAAATTCTCAAAGCTCTCAAGTTTCTCTGTTTGTCCATTTAAATAGGCTCCCTGTTTCAGATCCTTATCAAATTCAATGATGGTATTTACTGTTAAGTCCAGAGTTGTAACACTTGTAGCCAAAACATCAATTTGACCTTGTAACTTTCCCAAAAGAACAAATGCTCTGTTAAGTTCAGCCTGAATTTTCCCTCCTCCAGCCATTCTTTGTAATGTCTCAAAACCCCCTCTAGAGGGATTTTAGTTCCTTGATGTTCCTTTCAGCTCAAATCCAAAAATCCGGTTAGTTTGTATCAGCCCTTCCTTATTTTCAACAGGTTGTAACAAATATAACCAGCAGAAGCAACAGAAACAAAGTCCTCTTTTTCCGTCTTGACAGCTAACTTGACAGCTGTCAAGATCTTCTATACCTCATCAACAGGCTATCGCGGAACACTCCCGGGTCTGGGGGGTGGCGGCACTTCAGCTCCCAGATTTAATTCTTTATCCGCAGGCTCCCCTGCTTCCAGTAAAATTTCATATAGTGCCAAACCGTGAAATTAAAGTCTTTTACAAAAAAAAGAAGAAAAATTCTCTAGACCTTAGTTAACAGGTCCTTTGCTTTAAATTGTTTACAGAGAGGGAAGGCGGACTTCCTGTTTAGATCTTCCCTGATCGTACCGAATTCAAAATTTTTTCTTTAGAATTCCCATTTCCGTACTACTCACGGGTTGTTGCTTTAGAGTCCAATTGTTCACAAAAAGAAGTCAGTGCTCTCCAACAAATGGCTGTGCGGCTTCACTCCACAGAAGAAGCAGTCGACTCTCAGCACCGCGCCGCTCACCCTGTACCGTTCTGGAGCCTTTAAAAAGGCTCCTTCGCAGCTCGGGGGCGCAAAAGGTGCCCGCCGAGTCCCCACGCTCACAGGCTTCACCGCCTGTGATTTTTAAGGGTCTCCGCTTTGCCGCAGCGGTAAGACCCGATCCCGCGGAGCCAATCCCTCCGGAGCTCGGAGGGAATCCGCCATTAATTGATGGCGCTAACCCGGAAGTTTCCATTGCCTGCATTTTTTGTCATTAACCAACATATTTATTATGAGATTCTGATGAGTTGTTGAATGTTGCTTTGTTTGATATACAGTAGTGATCAAAATTGTGGAAGACTTTTGGAATAGTGTATTTCAGAGGTTTGCTGGCTCACAACACCACTTCATTTGGAGTAATGTCATAAAATTATATATCAGTGGAAAGATAATTCGATCCAGAATGCTATCGAGATTGCAATCCAACGAAGTTTGTTCAATTACCCCTATTCTATCAAAATTATAGCCAAATAACCAGAAAAAGAAAGCACAACTTGCTTAGGTTGACTTTTGTCAGTGTGTTATGTGATTGCTATCAAGTTGGTTGGTTTTGTGTGTTCTTTCATTTAGTGAGGGTGTAAAACATAATAAAATTATAGATATGGCACAAAGACTTGACTTGGCTCCAGAAAGTGAGTAAGATTGTACTATTAAGTGAAGAAGGCTACAGTTATGGAGAAATTAGAAGAGAGATTGGGGAAAACTTAACCAAAGTTGGCCTTTCTATATTTTTGAAGAGGTATAAGGAGACTCAGTCACTACAAAATCAGACTTGTTACGGCAGGGAATGTGTACAAAGGCAAGTAACGATGGACGAGTGGAGAGACTGTGCCTACATGACAGAAGAAAATCATCTGGCACAATGTAATGGGAAGTTGAGTGCAAGGACTGGTCTAAATGTTAGAATTCTAAGGAAAAAGCCATTGTTATCTCTCAAGCAAAGGTTGAAAAGATTAAACCCATGTTAACTGGACAGCGGAACAATGGGACACTACCTTACTTGACAGGTTGTCTCAAGATATGGCAAAGAGAAATTTCCAAATTCCTGTGGGAAGGGAAGAAACCTAGGATTAAACACCTGATCTTAATAGACATAAAAGAGGAGGCTTTTCCCTACCCGACCTAAAAATTTACTACGAGGCAGCCTGTTTCACCTGGCTAAAAGGATTGGTGCACGTTGCAGGATCTGGACCTCCTGGACCTGGAAGGTTTTGACAATCGTTGGGGATGTCATGCCTACCTGATATACGGAAAAGCGAAAATTCATAAAAATTTTACCAACCATATAATAAGAAAGTCACTCTTTGCTGTATGGGAAAAATATAAAGACCTGATGGAGCCTAAAGTCCCGTGGTAGACTTCTCCAATAGAAGCCATAGCAGTAAAACGGAAAAATACTCAGGAAAGCTGGCCAACATATAAAATACTTCTAAAAAATGAAGATAACCAAATAAAATTTAAAAACTTTGAGGAAATAAGAGAACACATTTCAGACTGGTTCCAATACCATCAGTTATTTGAAAAAATTAAATCTGACAAACAAAAGGGGTTCTCAACAGAAATGTCCCGATTTGAATCTGATCTTGTAAATTCTAAAAGAAAAACTCTTTCCAAAACTTATCGACTCCTCCTTGACTGGACAGCCAAGGAGGAGGAGGTAATAGTGGCAATGGTGAGGTGGTCCCAGGATTTTGGCCATTCAATAACCATGGCCCAATGGAAAAATTTATGGATCAATTGGAAATTCACAAACTGTTACACGATTAGAGAGAACTTTCAAAAAATGCAACATCGATGGTATCTAACACCATGGAAACTTTCCAAAATATATAAAAATGTGTCAAGTAATTGTTGGAGATGCGGAGACTCAGGAACATTCTACCATATGTGGTGGATATGTAGGAAAATACAGGTATTCTGGGAGAGTATACATGCAGAACTGCAAAAAATGCTGAAGATCTCTTTCAATAAAAAACCAGAGGCCTACCTCCTGGGAATAACAGATTTGGATATTCCACAAAAGAGGAAGGGTATCTTTTTATATGTGACGGCGGCAGCAAGAGTTTTGATCGCAGCAAAATGGAAGAGTAATGAAATCCCCTCTATGCAAGATTGGATCCAAAAGCTGACAGAATATGCCGAATTAGATGGTTTAGCAGAAAAAATAAAGAATAAATCAAAACAGGAATCTGTTTCAAAATGGGAGGTTTTCAAAGAATATCTGAAAAATAAATATAGTAGTTTAAATTCTGTCGCAGCATTCGAGGAACTTCAGTAATAGTTGCAAGGTAGATATAAGAAATTAGATTTATTAAGAATAAGTTTAATTAATGATAAAAGTGTGTATTGGCAATAAGTAATATGAATTTGAAATATGGAATAGACGGGAGGTTGGGTCTTTAGTGTTAAGACCAATAGATGTTTTATTGTTTGCTAAGAAAATTATGTGTCTATGGTTATTTTTGTAATTTGTGTGTAATTTGGTATTTGTGTTTTTTATGTGTTTTTTTTCTTGTTGTATAAATAAATATTTTAAAAAGAGAGAGAGAGAGAGAGAAGGGTCCAGCAAAGGCAAGGAAAAGCCTTCTCACTGGAGTAAAATCATGGGTGGGGAGGGCAAGGGGACCCAAGGCCCAGTCAGCATTCTGGACCCCTGTGTTGTTTTGGGTTCTAAGCTCTGATTAGCACCAACCATGGCTTGGCATGGGGTCTGAATTGAATCACCTTTTCTGAGACACGGAACCAGGCAGTGTTAGAAACTGGGATAGAAAAGCTAGGAGCCAAATTACCTGTGTTGTTTGTTTAATATGAGATTCGGATGAGTTGTTGAATGTTGCTTTGTTTATATAAAGTAGTGGTGAAAATAAAATTACCGTATATATCAATGGAAAGATAATTTAATCAAGAAAGCAATCCAACAAAGTTTCTTCAATTACCTGTATTTTATCAAACGTTATAGCCAAATAACCAGAAAAAGGAGGCACCACTTGCTTAGGTTGACATTTTCAGTGTGTTATGTGATTGCTATCAAGTTAGTTGTTTTTTTGTGTTCTTTCATTTAGTGAGGTTGTAAAACATAATAAAATTATAGAAATGGCAGAAAGCGTTGACAGGTCACCCAGAAAGCGATGTAAGATTGTACTATTAAGTGAACAAGGCTACAGTTACGAAGAAATTAGATGAAAGATTAGGAAAAACTTAACCAAAGTTAGCCTTTCTATATTTTTTAAGAGGTATAAAGAGACTCAGTCACTACAAAAGTGACGATGGACGAGTGGAGAGACTGTCCCTACATGACAAGAAAATCATCTGGGTGTATACAAGATGACATGGCGCAATGTAATGGGAAGTTGAGTGCAAGGACTGATCTAAATGTTAGAATTCTAAGGAAAAAGCCATTGTAATCTCTCAAGCAAAAGTTGAAAAGATTAAACCCATGTTAACTGGACAGTGGGACACTACCTTGCTTGGTAGTGATGGCATGAAATACGTGAGTTTCTTTAATCGGAGAAGAGGAGAAGAATCAGATAAGATTTACATCCAAATTGCATTGCACCGACTGTGAAACACCCAGACAGTGTGATGATCTGGGGTTGTATGGCAGCAAAAGGTGTGGGCAGAATTTACGCCATTAATGGGAATATAAATGCAGGAAAATGCATAAACGAAATACGTGAGCCCAAACTGAAGTGTTCCGCAGGTGATATTTTCCCAGATACCGAAGCATTTATATATTTTCAGCAGGATTCAGCTCTATGTCGTGTTGCTGCTGTGTGCAAAAGGTGCATTCAAGATAATGATATTTCACTGCTGGAATGGCCTGGGAATAATAATAATAATAATAATAATAATAATAATAATAATAAATTTATTTATATCCCGCCCTCCCCAGCCGAAGCCGGGCTCAGGGCAGCTAACAACAATAAAACAGTACAACAGTACAACACAACACTCTAAAATCATTCGTTATAAAATTAATTCAAATCAAACCAATGGCAACCATTGGGCCAGAGCTCCGTGAAGATTACCAAAGGAGGGGGTCAGACTGTGCCTTGGCCAAAGGCCTGGTGGAACAGCTCTGTCTTGCAGGCCCTGCGGAAAGATGTCAAGTCTTGCAGGGCCCTAGTCTCTTGTGACAGAGTGTTCCACCAGATCGAAGCCACAGCCGAAAAAGCCCTGGCTCTAGTTGAAGCCAGCCTAACCTCTCTGTGGCCTGGGACCTTCAAGATGTTTTTATTTGAAAACCGTAAGTTTCTCTGTGGGACATACCAGGAGAGGCGGTCCCGTAGGTACGAGGGTCCTAGGCCATATAGGGCTTTAAAGGTTAAAACCAGCACCTTAAACCTGATCCTGTACTCCACCGGGAGCCAGTGCAGCTGGTATAGCACCGGATGAATGTGATCTCGCAGCGAAGACCCTGTAAGGAGTCTCGCCGCGGCATTCTGCACCCGCTGGAGTTTCTGGGTCAGTCTCAAGGGCAGCCCCACGTAGAGCGAGTTACAATAATCCAGTCTGGAGGTGATCGTTGCGTGGATCACAGTGGCTAGGTCAGGGCGAGAGAGGTAAGGAGCCAACTGCTTAGCTTGGCAAAGATGGAAAAATACCGCCTTTGTTATAGCTGCAATCTGCGCCTCCATGGAAAGGGTGGTGTCGAAGATTACACCCAAATTCTTAACAGACGGTGCTGGCACTAATTGCCCCCCCCGCAAGAGATGGGAGTTGCCCCCCCCCCAACCCCATATCGTCCCATCCCAGCCACAGGATCTCTGACTTCGAAGGATTTTTTTTTTAAATAATTTTTATTAACAGGCCAATCACATCATATTATTCAAATCACATTGGTTCCAAATTATACAGCCAAATTTTTAAATTTTTTGGGAGTAGCCATATATCAAGCTCCGCACGAGTCCAAAATTCCGGCTATTTCCAGACTTCACTTATTTTACTGCATTCATTAGTCAGTTCTATCCAGTTCAGACCAGATAGTTCTTTGTGTATTTTCTTCATCTTGTTGTTATCGTATTCCTTTCTTTGCGATCTCTGATGATTCTCATAAGCCGAATGAAAACTGGTTTCTCTCTCTGTGTGGGTTTAATCCAGGACAGCCCTGTTCGGCACCTCCGTAGACAAAATTAATCATCATTGTCCTTTATTTTTCCAGGCTAGCCGAATAAATCAAATAGATTAGGGGGCTCTGTCAGGTCAAACTTCAGTTTCGTACTCCTTCTCCTTCCACATTCCTGATACTCCTCCTCCATCTTTCTCTTTTCTCCTGCAGCCTGTCTTGGCGAGACACCATTTTTTTGACTGTGTCATAAAAATTCCTCAGTGTCCACCGATCTTTTTTCCATCTCCCACACAGCTCTTAAACTTCTGCTTATGCTTCTTAAAAAAACGCAACAATCTTGTTTCTTTCTGGAGTGGAGGATTATTTTTATCACATCATATCACATAAAGAAAAAAGTTTTTCCACCACCCCCCTTCGTTCCAAACACACAGTCTCTTGGTGATACCATATCAAAAGATTTACTTATCCGTCCGTCGCTCTCAGTCGCAGAGATCCATTATTCAGCAGTCTTATCGTTGAGCATTGCTTGATATATGTGCTTCAGGTTCATTTCCAATCATCTGTTTCCAATTATAAATCCAGACTGAAGCAACCAGCACGCGCTAATCGGAATCGGCGTCAGGAAAAGCTGACTTCACCGAGGGCTCGTGCCAAGTGTTCTGCACCCCCATCTCTCGGATCAGGGGGTGCATTATGAACACCGCTGGCAAGACAGGGTCGCACCATATCCTGGTGGGAAGGGAAGGCTGCCTACTTCCCATAGCAGCCCCTGAACTACCTCGTGTGGGTCAGAGAGATGTTATTGTCGGCTGTGAGTTTACAACTGTGAGTTGTAAACTGTGCTATACTACTTGTGGCTTGTACGAGTCCGCTGATTTATTTGATTTGTTTTGTTGTGTTGTGTTTCATGATGGGCGTAAAGCCGAATAAACATTTTGAATTATTGTCGGCCATCTTCCAACGCGCCCCCTGGTGGTCTCCTGACTTCGAAGGATTTAGCTTCAACCGGCTCCCACGTAACCATCCAGCCACAGCTTCCAAATATCTGGTCAGTGTGTCTGGGGCCGAGTCAGGATGGCCATCCATCAACAGATAGAGTTGGGTGTCATCAGCATACTGATGGCATCCTGAATAGCCCACACTTTAGTCCATACTGAATAGTCCACACTTTAACCCAATCAGAAATCTTTGGAGCCGACTAAAGAAACTTGTTATTCAGAAGCAACCCAGCAATAAAGCCCAATTAGCAGAGGCAATAATTCAGTCTTGGTTTCCCATTATTACAGCTGCAGAACTAAAAACTTGGTTCACTTCATGGGAAGGCGTTGTAAGGCCGTAATTAAAGCTAATGGTTACCAATGGTTTCACGTTTTTTTCTTTATGACTGCTGTTCTAATAAGTACTGCAGGGAAAGGATCTCTTTGCAGAAATGGACCTGTATTCCTGTGAGGCAGAGAGGCCTCCGTTGGTCACCAGAGAGAGGCCACTGGGTAAGGAGGAAGGTGGCTTTTCTCTGTTTGGTCTCATTCTGTTGGTTTTCCAAGTCATCTGAGGGTTCTTTTCATCTTGCTTTGGGGGGAGACAGATGGGAACAAGGGTCCAGAGGAGGGGAGATGTATTTCTGCACCACAAACATATGAAATGGGCACAAACATCCAAATGCTCTCAGCAGGTAAGGTTTTCTCAAAGGCCCATCTGAAGTTAGAGATGCCCTGTTTCACCTCTGAGAGAAGCCGGCACTCCTGGCATCCTGCTTACCTTTTTTCTCTTGCAGGTGACAGAAGGATGCTGGCAAGACCTCCTGATCCGCCTTTTCATGGGGGCAGAAGGGAAGCAGTGGCTGTGGAACCAGATCAGGTCAGGAGAAGCTGCCTTGTGGGGAGAGAGGCCGAGGGATGGAGCAATGTCATGGACTGGTTGGGCAAAGAGAAATGGTGGGAGGAAGCAGCTGGGGAACCAGGAAGGGAAGATGGCTGAGAGCCCAAGAAGTGGAGGTAGAAGAAGAATGGGCGGTCAGAGGGGGAAGCCTGGGAAGAGGAGGTGTCAGAAGCTGAAGGAGTTACAGGGCTTAGTGAGCTGGGAGACTCTGTGGCAGAATGCAGTGCAGAATCAGAGGCAGAAGAGGAAGGAGGCGAGTGGGAGAGGAAGGTCGGGAGGCTGAGGTGAGTCAGGATAAGGAAGTGCCACCAGTGGATCCCTCTCCTTTTGCCAGAAGCTACCCTCCCTGCTGGGGACGCAGGTGGCGCTGTGGGTTAAAGCCTCAGCACTTAGGACTTGCCGATTGAAAGGTCGGTGGTTCGAATCCCTGCGGCGGGGTGCGCTCCCACTGCTCGGTCCCAGCGCCTGCCAACCTAGCAGTTCGAAAGCACCTCCGGGTGCAAGTAGATAAATAGGGACCGCTTACCAGCGGGAAGGTAAATGGCGTTTCCGTGTGCAGCTCTGGCTCGCCAGATGCAGCTTTGTCACGCTGGCCACGTGACCCGGAAGTGTCTCCGGACAGCGCTGGCCCCTGGCCTCTTAAGTGAGATGGGCGCACAACCCCAGAGTCTGTCAAGACTAGCCCGTACGGGCAGGGGTACCTTTACCTTTACCTATAAAATTCATCGCATTACATTCTTCATTAAATTATCTTTCTATTGCTATATAATTTTATGGTATTACTCCACACAAAAGTAGTGTTATGAGCCACCAAACCTCAGAAATACACTTTTCACAAAAGGTTTCCACAATTTTGGCCACCAGTATAAGTTCATTTTAAGTTAATGTTCTTTTTATATGGAATCAGATTATTATTATTTATGTTTCATGTTTATATGTGTGTTGGAAGCCGCCCAGAGTGGCTGGGGGAACGCAGGCAGATGGGCAGGGTATAAACAAAAATTATTATTATTACTACAGTGGTACCTTGATTTAAGAACAGTCCTGTTCTGGAAAGTTTGTAAACCGAGGTACCACTGTATCATCATCATCATCATCATCACCACTGCTACTTCTAACTGAAATTCAATAAGTCTAGCTCTTCTTCTCTGGGATGAATTTTGTTTGGCCCAGTCATGGCATCCCCTCCATCTCCAATGTCAGTCGTCTCTTTGGTCAACCCAAGACTGACAGGAGCAAAAACAAAAACAGAAAACCTGAAGCTACTTATCTTTCTGAAGCTGACATTGAATATGGCCTGGGCAGTTCAGACCAGCCCAATCGTGGTAGAAAAAGGAATAATCTGAGGAAGATTGTTCAAAGAGAAAACTGTAATTTACTGTTTATTGTGGGGGTGTTAGGTTCCCAGGTGTTGTAGGGGCCACTATTGAGCTCTGTGAAAATATGTGAGGTTGGTCTATAGACGTATTTTTTGGATTTCCAGCCAGATATGACGATCCCACAGGGAGCCTTACCAAGAGAGGCCATGATCCCACGATTCTCCTCCATGACATCCTTATGCAGAGCTCTCTGGTCAGGATCCAGCAACGCCCACTCCTCGTCCGTGAAACGAACAGCAACATCTTCAAAGCACACTGGACCCTAAAAGAAAAAGGGAAATGTCCGCCTCTGAGACAGCAGAAATATGATCTGCTCCAGAATGCTATGTGGTTTCCTTCCTGTAAATTCCGTTGTTGTTTCAATAGGATTGTTTTGTAGCACATTTTAATTATGGGTGCTTATTTTATTCTGCGTTTTAATTATGGGTATTTGTCTTTGTGCAAATAGGTGTTACTCCGCCTTGTGTTTCCCAAGTCATTCTGCCTACCCAAACATTCTAGTTTCCTCAATGGAAGGATCCACTTTCTCCTCTCCTCCTGAGCTGTTCCAGGAAGGTTCCTTCCCAATGCCCTAGAGCCAAATTCCAGCGGTTCAGGGTGGCATGGAGAGGGGGAGGAATGGGGGGCAGGCCCCATTTTTCATCCGATAGGGCTGGTTAGGTGAATCCAGGCCACTATTTGTTCTTGTTTGTCAACTGCTTAGAAAACAATTTTTGTCTCCTGACTCTGAGAGACTAGCAGGGAGGGCGGCTTCTGGCAAAAGGAGAGGGAGCCACCGGTGGCTCCTCCTTATCCTGACTCACCTCAGCCTCTCGACCTTCCTCTCCCACTTGCCTCCTTCCTCTTCTGCCTCTGATTCTGCACTGCATTCTGCCACAGAGTCTCCCAGCTCACTAAGCCCTGTTACCCCTTCAGCTTCTGACACCTCCTCTTCCCAGGCCTCTCCCTCTTGCCCCTCTGACCGCTCATCCTTCCTCCACTCCTTGGGCTCTGAGCCATCTTCCCTTCCTGGTTCCCCGGCTGCTTCCTCCCACCATTCCTCTGTGCCCAACCAGTCCATGACATTGCTCCATCCCTCAGCCTCTGTCCCCACAAGGCAGCTTCCCCTAACCTGATCTGGTTCCACAGTCGCTGCTTCCCTTCTGCCCCCATGAAAAGGCGGATCAGGAGGTCTTGCCGGCATCCTTCTGCCACCTGCAAGAGAGAAAAGGTAAGCAGGACGCCAGGAGTGCCTGAATCTCTCACAGGTGAAACAGGGCATCTCTAACTACAGATGGGCCTTTGAGAAAACCTTACCTACTGAGTGCATTTGGATGTTTGTGCCCATTTCATATGTTTTTTTTGTGGACCCTCTTCTGGACCCTTGTTCCCAACTGTCTCCCCCCAAAACAGGATGAAATGAACCCTCAGATGTGTTGGAAAACCAACAGAATGAGACCAGTGGAGAAAAACCACCTTCCTCCTTACCCAGTGGCCTCTCTCTGGTGTCCAACGGAGGCATCTCTGCCTCACAGGAATCCAGGTCCATTTCTGCAAAGAGATCCTTTCCCTGAGAAAGAAACAAGGATTCAAAACAGAGAATGGGGAGAAATACTAGAAAGAGAATTACAAAGACTTGAAGGGTGTGAGATCTCATTCCATGGATGCTTTCCCAGAAAAAGGATGGACCATCAGCAGATCATTATGGGATGTTCTCTGTCCTGTTTGGAGCCCCTTGGGAGTATCCAGAGGAAAGTCTCTCTCACCTGCTTTCTCTCCTCTGCCTGACTCAGGAGGAAACCTTCGGCCAGGGCCACCGCCTGGGAACTGGTCTCCGCTCCGCATTCCCTCACCCAGCTCTCCATCTCCGGTGGAAGGACAGCCAGGAACTGCTCCAAGATCACCAGGTCCAGCATCTCAGCTTTCGTGTGCCTTTCTGGCTTCAGCCACTGATGGTCAAGGTGGTAGAGTCGGCTGCAAACCTCTCGGGGTCCTTTGGCCTCCTGGCAGCAGAACTGCCTCACCTGCTGGCTCTGCACCTCTGAGCATAGAGTGTCCTCCTCACCATGGATCTTCTGCACAGAGTTTTCCCAGAAACCCCCACTGCTCCCAGTTTGGCTGGCATGGCCTCTTCGTGTTCCAGGGCCAGCTGAGTCTTGCTCATCCATCTGTGCTCTCAGGAAGCCTCTGAGAGATCGGAAGGAACCCTTTGGTCTTCTGCCAAGTTCTGCCCATCTAAATGAGAAGCGCTAGCAAATCCTTCAAAGCAAATACATTGTTCTGTTACAAAAGTTGTCAAATATCAGGAGAAGAAAAAGGTTCCCTGAGGAAGCACGGATGAGTCTTGCTAGGAACCAGGGCTGGACTGCACCGCATCCCAGACCATGAGATATCTTTTTGAAAAGAAAGAGGAAGAGGAGAAGAAATAAGTCTCTAGCCTTCAAGCAATGCAGAATGTGGAGGCAACTGAAGGGATTTCTGCCAGATTAATCAACCTGGTTTCTCCATCCTTCCAGTCAACGCATGAAGTCAGAACCGAATGACAAGGGAGTCATTTGTATCTTGTGATAAATGGATGCTTTTCTCTAGTGGGGGTCCTGACCTGGGGGTCCTCAGGAGTTGCTCCCCAGCCCCACCCTCACCCCACCTCCACTCCCTGCTTCTGTCTCCTTTTCTGCAATCTCTGCCACTGTCCAGACAGATTCGTGGGGTGAGATCTCTTTTTCTCTCTTCTGAGGGCCAGGAATGTATCTGGCCAACCCCCTGAGGGCCAAGTGGGCGGGGCCAAAGGCATCTCCCTTGATTTTTGTTGTTGTTCTTTTAGATAGCTTAACACAAACTGGTCCCCAATGCAGCAGCCAGACTATGGCCCGGGATCCCTCTCTTTATTCCTGGCCTCTCTTTCCTACTTTCCCTTCCTCCCTCCCCGTGGTTTTTTTTTTGGGGGGGGGCTTGTCCACCTTCTCGTCCAGCTTTGGAAAACCATTTGCACATGTTTCCTCCGTTGTGCAATGAGGCTGAGCGACGTCACACAGAGCTAAAGTGCCAGGGGCTCCTTTGTTTAAAGAAGGGAGATTTCGTGGAAGTCAGGGATCCTCTGATCTGCAGGAAGGAGAGCGTGGCAGACCTGGCCCCTCCCTGGCAGGACCCTCTCCTCCTCCCTGACTTGGGGTCCCCCCCCTGCAGGAGCAGATCAGGCCCCCCAGGCCCCCTCCCCTGCTGCAGCCCTGGGACCCCCCCCCCGTCTCCCCACTGCACCCTCTGGGGGGAGAGAGAGGAGACTCACCAGATCCCAGGAGGGGAGAGCGAGGCAGCCCTTGCAGGAGAGACCCCAAAGCAGGAAAGGACTGGGGAGGGAGGGGCCTTGGCTCTGGAGGACCTGCCCCCCCTTGCTTCCTGGCTTCTCTAGGAAGGCAGCTCACTTCCCTTTAACCCTTGCCAAGCCGAGTCCCTCCAGCTCAGCCCTCTCTTGCTTGGCAGAACCTCAGATTCTTATTATTTTTTATGGATTTTGGGGGGCAGCTGCCCCCCTGGCTCCGCCCATGCCCAGATATCCTTTTGGGGGTGAGACTCTTGGCTGGACTCTGAGCATCTCCCTCCCTTGGCCAGAAACCAGAGGAAGAGCCTGCAGGGAAAGGGGCTTTGCAGGAGGCAAGGAAGCTCCTCCTGGAATTCAGGAGTGGAGAGAGAGGAGGGGATCCCAGGGTCATCTAGTCCAACCCCCAGCAGTGCAGGAATCTCAGCTCAAGCATCCAGGGCAGATGGCCCTCCGATCTCTGCTTAGAGACCTCCAAGGAAGGAGAGTCCCCCACCTCCCAAGGGAGACCTTTCCCCTGCCCAACTGCTCTTAGATGTCCCTCAAGGCAGCGGGTCCTGCCCTGCTGAAACAATCGCACTGGCTGAACCCAGTGAAGTTCAAAAGAAATAAATCCTATTCTCAAAATAAATGAGTAATACTTTCCTATGCATGCTTTTTATACTAATATACAAAATATGCCATTTCCCTTTCCAGAAATGCTTAATTGCTAATTCAATGGACTGAAAATGGATGGTTGTTGTTATTATGTTTAGGGAAGCTTTTAATATTTGATGGACTATTGTATTTTAATATCTTGTTGGAAGCCGCCCAGAGTGGCTTGGAAAACCCAGCCAGATGGGTGGGGTATAAATTATTATTATTATTATTATTAATCAGGGGAGTGTTCTCCTTTCAAAAGTGGCAGGTGGAATATCCACGGTTGCTAATAGCATAGCATTGAAAGTGCAGGGAAATATGGGGAGCCCTGGAGAATCTGCTTGGCATGCAGAATGTCCCAGGGTCAACCCCTGAAATCTCCTGCAAGGGCTGGACGAAATCCCTGCCTGAAACTCTGGGGAGCTGCTGCCAGTCAGTGTAGACCAGGGGTCCTCAATCTATGTCCCACGGGTCAAATCCAGCCCGGCAGGGTCATGAATCTGGCCTGCACTGCCATTTCAGAACCCGCCAAGTGTCTGAGGCTGAAAGCATCTCGCCGGCCGCTCAGTCAGTCCCCGTGAGGTACATGCCACTGGTGTTGTGGCAGCTCTAGCAATGAAAGGCCAGGGGTTTTCGCCCGGGGACGGGGAAGTGTTGTCTTTTGGCTGGAAGAGTGAAGTTCAGGTTAGTGGAGGAAGGCAGACTTGGGTCGATTCGGTTTCATTACGTAGACGTTTACTTTAAAGGTGGGAGAAGGAAGTATAGTCCTATTTCTGTGAGTGAAACATGGCGTGAGCTGTCTTCCGCAGCCGTCTCCTCCTCGGTCAGAGTAAAAGAGAACAAAGGATGGAAGTGATTTACAGACTGACTTCCATTCTTACACAGACAGTACAGAAGGTGTAAACATGGAAATCATGTTACACTAGCAATGGGAGAATGAAATACTGACATTTTGGCCCCCAATTTGGTCCAAGACCAAAGCTGGCATCCCTCATGGTCCAGGAGTGCCAGGGACTCCGTGGTGGGGGCAGTGGGGGCCGCTTTGGCCCAGATTGGCCCCTGACTCCGAGACGCTCTTTCCTCCCGCAGGACCGCCGATGTTACGCCCTTTGGGAAAGTGGGGAGGAACAGAAACCAGCAGCCAACGGCATCCCTTCTCTGCTGGCCTCTGCCCGAAGGTCCCCCATCTCAGAGCAAGTAGCTTTCCCCCATGGATTCAGTCCATTCATCACTTCCATCTCCCCCAGAGGCTCCCAAGGCTACCCATCCTCTGTAGTTGATAACAGACCTAACTGAAAAGAACGGCTTTCTCTTCTGGTGACACCAGAGAATTCTAGAAGACATTCACCCTTTCCGTAGCATTATGGATGCACGATTCCCACAGACAAGTTTCTTGGCAAGACAAGGGCCTTTCCTGGCCATAGAGTGTCCTCCTCAGCATTCCCAACGAAGGAGCTGGGTTGCAAGAGCTGCAGCTAATGGGGGGGTGTCCTCCCCCCTCCCATCTCACCTGGCTGCTAGGTAGAAAAGCAAGACCCAGAGAGAGTTGTGGGAAACCCCGAAACCAGCTTGCTCTGTGCCGGAGCCAAAGCTGTGACTAATGTAGAAGCAATCTGTTTGGGTGTTGATGCTATGAGCCCCTCTGTCCTACACTCCGGTTGTGTATGTGAGTAAATAAAACTATATCATAAAGACGCCCCAGTCTCCACTGACCTTGGTTCCAAGGAAACTGAATCTGGAGAAGCTCCTGGGACCCCTGGAATCTCACTGCTCAGAGACTGGGGTAGTTTGCAAATACAAACACACACACACACACACACACACACACAATAATTTGTGCCTGTGCTCCTTATAGATAACTAAGTGTGAAGAGCATGTCATGTGCTTCAGCAACAGCCCTCCTGTAAATAAGGAAATGCAACCCCCATTGCTGGTTGACTCAAAAAAGCAACAAGGGAATCTGCTCTGGTGTCCCATGAGGTCTGTACGGCCCTTAAGTAAGAGGAGCCACTTTTAATAACTGAATTAAAGAAATTTTAACATAATCAAACATTCAAATTACATTTTACAATTTTAATTAACACCCCCCCGCGCCATGTGACTTCCCCCAACTTCCCTTCCTGGTTTAGAACATTTCTGTTTCTTTTGCTTATAATTTTGTATTCCTTCTATATTAAAATGAAGATTATAACATTTGTCTCTTCCTTCTCATTTTTACCTCATAATTGTATTTTCTGTTTGTATTTGTCCTCTGTAAGTGTATCACTCAAATCCTGCCAGTGAGTTCATTTCTATCCATTGTTTCTGTATATACATCTTAAAAGGTTCCCAATCTTTTTAAAAGTCAGTTTTGCCCTTATCTTTAAGTCTCTCAGTTAGCTTCGCCATTTCAGCGTATTCCACCAACTTTTCTTGCCAGTGTTCTTTTGCTGGTATTTCATCGCCTTTCCATCTTTGAGCTAGAAAAATTCTGGCCGCTGTTGTCACATACATGAATGGATTATTCTTAATTTCTGGTAAATCCTGCCCTAAAATATCTAATAAAAATGCTTTTGGTCTTTTAACAAAGGTTATCTTAAACATTTTTATTTCATTTCATTATACATCATCTATCAATAGGTGGAGCCAGGTGGGCCCAGGTCCAGGTGGGAGGGGGTTGCCATGGTGACAAGGACCACAGACTTGCAGGCGGCCATTTTGGGTTAGCAGTGAGGCGAGTGGAGGAGAGAGCAGTTGATGGCAGTTGACGGAGGACAAGGCGAGGCAATCAGTGGATTCTTATTTTCTCAGTTTCTTATTTCATTTATTACTTCTTTTTCTCTTCTTGAGGATATGCCACAGGCTTTCTTCATCCAGCAATGGTGACTATTGGAGGAAACAAGAGTAGGGAGAGCAAAACTGTCAACGTTTCCCTTTTTTTAAAAAGGGAAATTCCCTTATTCCGAAAAGGATCCTCGCAAGGAAAGGGAAAAGTTGACAGCTATGAATGAGGGAGAGGATCCCAAAGACCTGCTCCCCGCTGCCAGGACTCTCACTTGCGAGGAACTGACAGCCTGACTTTTGCTGGAGCCAGAACAAGATTTCTTGCTCCAGGTGATGCAGAGCTGCCAAGCAGCTGCCCGGAGAGGCCTCCAGGCCCTTCAGGTGTCCAAGCACCGGACAGTGGAGGCCATTCTGGGGAGGGACCCCCATGGGGAAGTGTTGGAGGACGGGGCTTTGGGGAAGGGGTTGTCCGTCTGCCGGTGAGGAGGACCCTACTGGCCCAGGTTCACGTATCCTGTTTGAAAGGGGAATCATCTGAGGGACTTCCTGTGAAATTCTGGGTCAGGAATGCCGTTCCTACAATGGAGACATGAGCAACACTGCTATACTATGGAACTGTAAAAGGTAAAGGTAAAGGTACCCCTGCCCGTACGGGCCAGTCTTGACAGACTCTGGGGTTGTGCGCCCATCTCACTTAAGAGGCCAGGGGCCAGCGCTGTCCGGAGACACTTCCGGGTCACGTGGCCAGCGTGACATCGCTGCTCTGGCGAGCCAGAGCCGCACACGGAAACGCCGTTTACCTTCCCGCTGGTAAGCGGTCCCTATTTATCTACTTGCACCCGGAGGTGCTTTCGAACTGCTAGGTTGGCAGGCGCTGGGACCGAGCAGCGGGAGCGCACCCCGCCGCAGGGATTCGAACCGCCAACCTTTCGATCGGCAAGTCCTAGGCGCTGAGGCTTTAACCCACAGCGCCACCTGTAGTAGGCTCCAATTTGGACTTTATGAACATATGTGGAACAGAAACTAGCAGACACTTGGTCTTTATGAATGAAGTGATTTATTGGGACTTCCGTCTATATTATTGCACTTTATGTGCTGTTTCTGTGCAAGATAAACATTTGATATTGTGATAAGAATATACAGAAGAGTATTGTTTATGTGAATGCACAGCCGGTTACGTCTTGTGTTTGTCGAATGTATTTCACATAACGCAAGGTTTGATGTTGTTTTGCAAATTCCTAGAATGGAGGCACGTGCAACAGGTCAGTCGCGATCTGCTGGTGGATCCACAACTCTGGTCACTGCTCCCTGAGAAAAGCTCAACAACTCTGGTCAAAGACAATGGGTAGATGACTGGCAGGTTTTTTATTACTGGGAGTAGATCTCAGCATCTTGGAAGTTGGATGTCCCTGCTATAATGCATAGGTAAAGGTAAAGGGACCCCTGACCATTAGGTCCAGTCGTGGCTGATTCTGGGGTTGCGGTGCTCATCTCACTTTATTGGGTGAGGGAGCCGGCGTACAGCTTCCGAGTCATGTGGCCAGCAGGACTAAGCCGCTTCTGGCAAACCAGAGCAGCGCACTGAAACGGAAGGCGAAGGGGTAGATTTAAGAGACCAAATTCCCAAGGGCATAAAACCTCTTCAGTCAGTTTAAAATCCACTTTCCCAATTTGATGTCCTAAGACATATACCTCATTCAGCCCACATTTTACCAGCTTCCTCACATAAATCTCAGAGGACTTTGTCAAAATCCTTATTGAAATAGAGATGCACTATTTCCACAGCAGTCCACTAATCAACAAAGTTTGTAACTCCATCCAAAAAAAGAAAAGGAGAGATTTCTCTGGCTTGTTTGTGAAAAAGCCATGCTTTCATCCTTTATGTTGTAAAATCTTCAGATGAAGGGCAAATAAATTTTTAAAAGAATAAATGAGGATATTGACATGTGCAAAGCAAGGCGATTTATGTATTTATTTAATCTGTAAACCACCCGACCCAGTGGTGCCAACTTGAATAAAATATTGGTGGAGGGCCAGGTAAGGCCCGCCTTGCACTATCAATCACATGATGCATGCATACCATTTGAATGGCAAGGTCTATAATGGCAGCAACTTTAGAGAAAGTAATACTTTGAGCCCGTAGTTCAATTTCCCAGCAGCTCCCCTTGCCCCGCAGAACACGTCTAGCATTCCATCTCTTCTACCTGTGGCATTGTTTTTTTTTGTTTTTTTTTTAAATAAATTTTTATTAGGATTTTTTTTTAAAGGTTACAGAAAAAAAGAAAAAATATAAGTAGTTAAAACAGAACAATCAAAAAAGAAAAAGAAAGAACAATACATAGAAAACAAACATCATCAAAAAACAGAGAAGGGATAAAAAAGAAACAAGTCAAACCTTTACATCACTTGCTTTCATTCGCTTACTTCCTTGACCTTCTCGCACCTCCCATTTTTGTATTCTAATTCAGTTAGATATTTCAGCAAATCCTTTCCAGCTTTGTTTTTATCTTAATAATTTATCTTAATATACTGTAATTTTGCATTCTCTTCTTTCACCAATTCATTTTTGCATAATCCTTTATATCTTTTCTGCTAAAACCACATAATTTTATTCCAACATCTTTCTAACATTCCTTAATTTTACAATATTTCTGAAGATAAACTTTAATTTTTTTCCAATCTTCTTCCACCGACTCTTCTCCTTGGTCTCGGATTCTGCCAGTCATCTCAGCCAGTTCCATATAGTCCATCACCTTCATCTGCCATTCTTCCCGGGTGGGTAGATCTTGTGTTTTCCAATACTTTGCGATAAGTATTCTTGCTGCTGTTGTGGCGTACATAAAGTTCTATCCTCCTTTAGCATCAATTGGCCAACCATGCCCAAGAGAAAGGCCTCTGGTTTCTTCTGGAAGGTATATTTAAATACCGTTTTCATTTCATTATAAATCATCTCCCAAAAGGTCTTAATCTTTGGGCATGTCCACCAAAGGTGAAAGAATGTACCTTCAATCTCTTTACATTTCCAACATTTATTATCGGGCAGGTGATAAATTTTTGCAAGCTTGACTGGTGTCATGTACCACCTGTAAATCATTTTCATTATATTCTCTCTTAAGGCATTACATGCCATAAATTTCATACCTGTGGTCCATAACTGTTCCCAGTCAGCCATCATAATGTTATGTCCAACATCTCGTGCCCATTTAATCATAACAGATTTAACCGTTTCATCCTGTGTATTCCATTTCAACAGCAAGTTATACGTTCTTGACAAATTCTTAGTTTTAGGATCTAACAATTCTGTTTCCAATTTTGATTTTTCCACCTGAAAACCAATTTTCTTGTCCAAATTATAAGCCTCCCTTATTTGATAATGAAGCCAGTCTCGTACTTTGTTTTTTAATTTGTCAAAACTCTGCAGTTTTAATCTGTCTCCTTCTTGTTCCAAAATTTCCCAATATTTCGGCCAATTTGCCTCCACACTGAGTTTTTTCTGAGCCTTAGCTTCCATTGGTGACAACCACCTTGGAGTTTTATTTTCAAGCAAGTCCTTATATCTTATCCAAACATTGAACAGTGCTTTCCTGACAATATGTTTTTTAAACGCTTTATGTGCTTTGACCTTATCATACCACAGATATGAATGCCACCCAAATACATTATTGAAACCTTCTAAATCCAAAATGTCCGTGTTTTCAAGAAGCAGCCATTCTCTCAGCCAGCAAAAAGCGGCTGATTCATAATAAAGCTTCAGGTCTGGCAGGGCAAATCCCCCTCTTTCTTTAGCGTCAGTTAAAATCTTAAATTTTATTCGAGGCTTCTTGCCCTGTCAGACAAATCTAGAAATGTCTCTCTGCCACTTCTTGAAACAGTCCATCTTGTCCAAAATTTGCAATGTTTGAAACAGATACAACATCCTTGGCAATACATTCATCTTTATCGCAGCAATTCGGCCTAGCATTGATAACTTCAAATTTGACCATATTTCTAGATCCTTTTTCACTTCCATCCAACATTTTTCATAGTTATCTTTGAATAAATTCACATTAACCCCCAGGTATTTCACTTTCTTAACCAATGTTAATCCTGTCTCCTTCTGAAACCTCTCTTTCTCAATCACTGTTAGATTTTTCTCTAACACCTTAGTTTTCAGCTTATTCAACTTAAAGCCCACAACCTGACCAAATTCTTGAATTAATTGCAATACTCTTTTAGTACTGGATTCTGGCTCCTGTAATGTCAAAACTAAATCATCAGCGAATGCTTTCAATTTATACTGTTTGGCTCCGACTTGTATACCTTTAACCAATTGGTCCCTTCTAATCATATTGAACAAAACCTCCAGGACCGATATAAAAAGCAATGGGGAGATTGGGCAACACTGTTGTGTTCCTTTCTCAATCTTAAATTCTTCTGTAATTACATTGTTCACAATTAATTTAGCTTTTTGTTCTGAGTAAATTGCACCTATACCGTTTTCAAAACCTTGGCCTTCCCCCATTCCCTGTAATTTTTTCTTCATAAAGCTCCAAGAAATATTGTCAAAGGCTTTCTCCACGTCCACAAATATAAAAACTGCTTTAGTGTTAATATTCATTTGTAATTTTTCTAAAATATTAATTATATTACTTGCATTATCTGACAAGTGTCTCCCTGGGAGAAAGCCCGCCTGATCTTTATGGATTTCTTCTACCAATACCTTTTTTAATCTTTTAGCCATGATTTCAGCAAAAATTTTGTAATCCACATTGAGCAAAGATATGGGGCGGTAATTCTTAAGCTGTGTCTTCTCAGACTCTATTTTCGGTATAAGTGTAATATAGGCTTCTTTCCACAACTCTGGTGCCTTTCCCCCCTCCAGTATTTCATTGCAAACTTCCTTCAAAGGCTGTACTAGCCATTCTTTCAAAACTCTATAATATCTTGAAGTCAAGCCATCCGGCCCTGGAGATTTGCCCAATTTCATATTCTGAATAGCTCCTTCCACCTCTTGATCTGTTATTTTATAATTCAGCATTGACTTATTCTCTTGAGAGATTTTTTGTAGTCCATTTATTTTCAGAAATCGGTCAATGTCCATTTCTTTCTGGGTCTCCTGTGTATATAGCTGTTTAAAATACTTTTGAAAACACTTCCTGATCTCCACAGGATTCTGTATATTCTTTCCCTCCACTTCCAAATTGGTAATAGTATTAAGCTTTTGTCTTTTTTTCATTTGCCAAGCCAGCAGTTTCCCGCATTTGTTAGCCGATTCAAATGTCTTTTGTCTCATCTGTTTAATCTTCCATTCTATTTCCTGATTTATCAATTTCATATATTGTACTTGATATAACTTTATCTCTTTCAGGATCTCCTGTGATTTTGGTTTTGCTCTCAGTCTCTTTTCTCCTTCATTAATTTTCTCCAAAATTTTATCCTTTTTTTCGTTTTGAGCTCTCTTCTTAATTGCATTTTGTTGTATCAGAAACCCTCTCATAACTGCTTTACATGCGTCCCATATTACTCTTTTTTCAACAGTGGTGTTCATTTTTATCTCAAAATAGTCTCTCAAGGTTTTTTGAGCCTATTTAATCACTCCTTCATTCCTAAACAAGGTATCATTCATCCTCCATCTAAAGGAACCAACTGGTGTTAGTTTCATTTCCATCTTCACCGCATTGTGGTCGGAGCAAGTTTTGGGGCAAATTTCCACTTTTTTAATCTTCAGGGCCAGCCCCCTAGTTACCCAAATTTGGTCAATTCTTGTCCATGTCATTTTGGTTTCAGAGAAGAAAGTTCCTTCTCTTCCCAAGGGATTCTTAGTTCTCCAAATGTCAGCAAGGTCCATACTGTCAGCCATGTCAAAAAACGTCTTTGGTAATCTGCCATCTTTTGTAACCACCAGTCTCTGGGCCTTATCCATATTAGTTGACACCACTCCATTCAATCTCCCATCAAGATCATATTATAGTCCAAGTAGTCCATCAGAGTTTCATGCAACTTCTTAAAAAACTCCGATTTCCCCTCATTTGGTGCATAAATGCCTACTATCAAAAACTTCTCTCCTTGTGATTGAATTTCAATTGCAACAAATCTTCCTTTGTCATCTTTAAATAAGAATTTCGGTGACAGGCTCTTCTTTGCATAAAGTACTACTCCTCTTTTCTTAACTTTATCCGATGAAATAAATTCATGTCCTAATCTTTTGTTTCCCCTTCATGGATCACTGCCTTGCCGTGGCGAAGGGGCTTGAAGAACTCAGAGAAGCTATGAACTATGCCGAGCAGGGCACCCAAGATGAACAGGTCATAGTGGAGAGTTTTGACCAAACGTGATCCACCTGGAGGAGGAACCGGCAAGCCACTCCAGTATCCCTGCCAAGAAAACTCCATGGACAAAGACAACAGGCATATAAAAGTTATGACGCTGGAAGATGAGCCCCTCAGGTCGGAAGGCGTCCAACATGCTACTGGGGAAGAGCGGAGGGCAAGTACAAGTAGATCCAGAGCTGATGAAGCGGCTGGGCCAAAGCCGAAAGGACGCTCAGTTGCGGATATGCCTGGAAGCGAAAGGAAAGTCCAATGCTGTAAAGAAAAATATTGCATAGGAACCTGGAATGTAAGAACCATGAACATGGGTAAGTTGGAGGTGGTCAAAAATGAGATGGCAAGAATAAATATTGACATCCTGGGCATCAGTGAACTAAAATGGACGGGAATGGGTGAATTCAGTTCGGATGACCATCATATCTACTACTGTGGGCAAGAAACCCGTAAAAGAAATGGAGTGGCCCTCATAGTCAACAAAAGAGTGGCAAAAGCTGTACTGGGATGCAATCTCAAAAATGATAGAATGATCTTGATACGAATCCAAGGCAGACCTTTTAACATCACAGTAATCCAAGTTTATGGGTGGCGCTGTGGGTTAAAGCCTCAGCGCCTAGGACTTGCCGATCGAAAGGTCGGCGGTTCGAATCCCTGCGGCGGGGTGCGCTCCCGCTGCTCGGTCCCAGCGCCTGCCAACCTAGCAGTTCGAAAGCACCTCCGGGTGCAAGTAGATAAATAGGGACCGCTTACCAGCGGGAAGGTAAACGGCGTTTCCGTGTGCGGCTCTGGCTTGCCAGAGCAGCGATGTCACGCTGGCCACGTGACCCGGAAGTGTCTCCGGACAGCGCTGGCCCCTGGCCTCTTAAGTGAGATGGGCGCACAACCCCAGAGTCTGTCAAGACTGGCCCGTACGGGCAGGGGTACCTTTACCTTTACCTACTGGTGCTGAAGAAACTGAAATTGACAAATTCTATGAAGACTTACAACACCTTATAGAAGTGACACCAAAGAAGGATGTTCTTCTCATTATGGGGGATTGGAATGCTAAAGTAGGGAGTCAAGACATAAAAGGAACAACTGGCAAGTTTGGCCTTGGAGATCAAAACGAAGCAGGGCAAAGGCTAATAGAGTTCTGTCAAGAGAACAAGCTGGTCATCACAAACACGCTTTTCCAACAACACAAGAGACGACTCTACACATGGACATCACCAGATGGGCAGCATCGAAATCAGATTGATTATATTCTCTGCAGCCAAAGATGGAGAAGCTCTATACAGTCAGCAAAAACAAGACCTGGAGCTGACTGTGGCTCAGATCATCAGCTTCTTATAGCAAAATTCAAGCTTAAACTGAAGAAAGTAGGAAAAACCACTGGGCCGGTAAGATACAATCTAAGTCAAATCCCTTATGAATACACAGTGGAAGTGAGGAACAGGTTTAAGGATTTAGATTTGGTGGACAGAGTGCCTGAAGAACTATGGATGGAGGCTCGTAACATTATACAGGAGGCAGCAACGAAAACCATCCCAATGAAAAGGAAATGCAAGAAAGCAAAGTGGCTGTCCAATGAGGCCTTACAAATAGCGGGGGAGAGAAGGCAAGCAAAATGCAAGGGAGATCATGAAACATACAGGAAATTGAATGCAGATTTCCAAAGAATAGCAAGGAGAGACAAGAAGACCTTCTTAAACAAGCAATGCAAAGAAATAGAGGAAAGCAATAGAATGGGAAGAACCAGAGATCTGTTCAAGAAAATTGGAGATATGAAAGGAACATTTCGTACAAAGATTTCCATAATAAAGGACAAAAGTGGAAAGGACCTAACAGAAGCAGAAGACATCAAGAAGAGGTGGCAAGAATACACAGAGGAATTATACCAGAAAGAAACGGATGTCTCATATACCCCAGGTAGTGTGGTTGCTGACCTTGAGCCAGACATCCTGGAGAGTGAAGTCAAATGGGCCTTAGAAAGCACTGCAAATAACAAGGCCAGTGGAAGTGATGGTATTAATTAATTTACCCTTAATTGTTTATCATCGCATATTATATTTTCCAAATTTTCGTCTATTATCAATCCTTTCTTAGATATTCTTATTTTACCAAACCTTTCTGCTGAAGCCAATTAATTCCTTTCCAGCACATTCTTATATTTCATTAGTGCCTTGAGCCAGACATCCTGGAGAGTGAAGTCAAATGGGCCTTAGAAAGCACTGCAAATAACAAGGCCAGTGGAAGTGATGGTATTCCAGCTGAACTATTTAAAATTTTAAAAGATGATGCTGTTAAGGTGCTACACTCAATATGCCAGCAAGTTTGGAAAACTCAGCAGTGGCCAGAAGATTGGAGAAGATCAGTCTACATCCCAATCCCAAAGAAGGGCAGTGCCAAAGAATGCTCCAACTATCGCACAATTGCACTAATTTCTCACGCTAGCAAGGTTATGCTTAAAATTCTACAAGGAAGGCTCAAGCAGTATGTGGACCGAGAACTCCCAGAAGTGCAAGCTGGATTTAGAAGAGGCAGAGGAACCAGAGACCAAATTGCAAACATGCGCTGGATTATGGAGAAAGCTAGAGAGTTCCAGAAAGACATTTACTTCTGCTTCATTGACTATGCAAAAGCCTTTGACTGTGTCGACCATGGCAAACTATGGCAAGTTCTTAAAGAAATGGGAGTGCCTGATCACCTCATCTATCTCCTGAGAAATCTCTATGTGGGACAAGAAGCTACAGTTAGAACTGGATATGGAACAACTGACTGGTTCAAAATTGGGAAAGGAGTACGACAAGGCTGCATTTTGTCTCCCTGCTTATTTAACTTATATGCAGAATTCATCATGCGAAAGGCTGGGCTGGATGAATCCCTAGCCGGAATTAAGATTGCCGGAAGAAATATCAACAACCTCAGATATGCAGATGACACAACCTTGATGGCAGAAAGTGAGGAGGAATTAAAGAACCTTTTATTGAGGGTGAAAGAGGAGAGTGCAAAATATGGTCTGAAGCTCAACATCAAAAAAACGAAGATCATGGCTACTGGTCCCATCACCTCCTGGCAAATAGAAGGGGAAGAAATGGAGGCAGTGAGAGATTTTACTTTCTTGGGCTCCATGATCACTGCAGATGGTGACAGCAGCCACGAAATTAAAAGACGCCTGCTTCTTGGGAGAAGGGCAATGACAGGCCTAGACAGCATCTTGAGAAGTAGAGACATCACCTTGCCAACAAAGGTCCGTATAGTTAAAGCTATGGTTTTCCCAGTAGTGATGTATGGAAGTGAGAGCTGGACCATAAAGAAGGCTGATCGCCGAAGAATTGATGCTTTTGAATTATGGTGCTGGAGGAGACTCTTGAGAGTCCCATGGACTGCAAGAAGATCAAACCTCTCCATTCTGAAGGAAATCAGCCCTGAGTGCTCACTGGAAGGACAGATTGTGAAGCTGAGGCTCCAGTACTTTGGCCACCTCATGAGAAGAGAAGACTCCCTGGAGAAGACCCTGATGTTGGGAAAGATGGAGGGCACAAGGAGAAGGGGGCGACAGAGGACGAGATGGTTGAATAGTGTTTTCGAGGTTACCAGCATGAGTCTGACCAAGCTGCGGGGGGCAGTGGAGGACAGGAGTGCCTGGCATTCTCTGGTCCATGGGGTCACGAAGAGTCGGACACGACTAAACGACTAAACAACAACAATCTTTTGTTACTCAGAATCTTCCGATGTAGCCTTGTCACATGTGTTTCTTGTAAACAAATCAAATCCAATTGTTCTTTTTTTAATAAATGAAAGACTCCGCCTTTTTTCCGGGGAGTTCAGTCCATTCACATTCCAGCTTAATACTTGCAGTGTCATGATGCAATTACTCTGCTTTTCCTCCACCAGCACCCAGTACTTTGTCTATATCTGTCGGTGGTGTTGATTTCCCTCTTTTGGTGAACTCTTGTCCAAAACTTCTGGCTCTTTTCCAAGTTCTTTCTGCAGATCTTCGTGGTTTCCCAAAAACTTGTCTTTTTCCTCAACTGATCTTATTTTTATCTTTCTTCCTTTGTAACTAAAAGATAGGCCTTGGGGGAATTCCCACCTGAAAATGATTTTGTTCGTTCTCAGAAGGGCAACCAAATCTCCAAAATTGGATCTAAGATCCAAAAGATGTTTCGGTATGTCTTTAAAAATTTCCACTCTTGATTGCTGAATTATCAAAGGATTCTGAAAGTGCAAACCCAAAATTTTGTCTCTCTCTTCTTTAGATCGGAGGGTAATCAGACAGTCCCTTATTTTGATCTTCTTTCCTCCTTTTCCTAGTCTGAAGGCCCTCACAATTTTAAATTCTTGTTTCAGATCCGACTTCCAAAACTCTGCAAATTCCTGTGTCAAAAAGTCTATCAGGGTGCCCTCCTCCAATTCGGGTACAGCTCTAATCCTTAAGTTCATCTGTTTTTCCTTCAATTCAATCATAGACAGCATCAGTTTATGGTCTTCAATTTGTTTCTGTAGGTCTGGAACCTTCTCTGTTTCCAGTTGTGTTATCTTGAATTCCGCAGCAGCAGCTTTCTCCTTAGCTTCATCTGCAGTCTGTTGGGTCAAAGTGGATTCCTGCAACAATTTCTGAATAGATTCTATATTAGTGTTGACCTTTTGTCCCAAACTGTTTAAAGTTTCTGTATTTAAGTCAATTTTAGTGGTTGCAGTGTCGACCTTCACTTTTGTCTCATCCACAGTCGTTTTGGTCTCTTCGACCCTCTTATTTGTCTCCTCAACCCTCTTATTTGTCTCTTCAACCCTTGTACTGAGTTGCACCAAAGATTCATTAATCTTGGCCAGTGCGTTCGCTAAAGCATCTTCTGAAGACATTCCACTAGACTTAGGTTGTGTTGGTACAGTCACAGATAAAGTAGTGAGACCAGCAGCTGATTGCCTTCGCTGCCCCAAGGTCTTCCCAGACCTTGTTGTTCTGTCTGGGAGTGACAAATCTACTTTTTCTTTCCCATCTGCCATAACACTTAAACAATAGAAGAGCCAAGGTCACCCAGATACACAGTTTCTGTTTACCAGTGGAAAATTCCCCTTGTAGCAATTTCTAAAACTCCCTCTAGGGGGAAACAGTTGCAATAGTCCAAAAAGGAAATAACCTTTTAAAACTCCAACCGGGAAAAATAAACAGTTCCAATTTTTGTTACTTTACAATTACTTTCTCTCCTTTTTGCAAACAAAGTAGGATAACTGATCACAATGTATCTCTCTTGCTGTCAGCAAACCTTCTATTGACAGTTAGAGCGCAGTTCAAAAGACGACAGTCTTTGTCTACTGTCTACTGGCAGACCGTTCCCAAGTTTGAGCAGTGGATTTTAAGCTCTTTCCCTCTCTCTTGCAGGTATACACAGTCCAAAACGTCCCCCCTCCTTCCCTGCTTCCTAGGAAGGGGGTTCAGAACTTTATCGTGTTAGAAGTCAGTCCTTTCCAGGCGAAATCCCAAAGCTTTAGCTTAGTCTGTTTGCTTTGATCTATTTACAAAAGCAGAAGGCGGACATCCTGTTTAGACCACCCCGCTTCGTTATCCAATTAAGTCTTTTTTTCCTCCTTTTTAAATAAATCCAATTTCCCCTACTCACAGGTAATTGCTTTTTGTAGTCGAATTGTCCCAGGAAAAAGTCAGCGCTCTCTGGCAACGGCTATGCGGCTTCGCTCCGTGAAAGAAGCAGTTGACTCACAGCACCGCGCCACTCACCCCGCTTTGCTCTGGAGCCCGTAAATGGGTTTCCTTGCGAACTGGGGTGCAAAGGGTGCCTGCCGAGTCCCACGCTCACAGGCTTCACCCGCCTGTGATTTTTAAAGGGTCCCCGCTTCACCATAGTGGTGCAGACCCGATTTCCACAGAGCTGCTCCCTCCGAATCAGAGGGAATCCGCCATTTGCCGATGGCGCTAACCCGGAAGTCTTACCTGTGGCATTGTTCAGCAGTGGGGAAAGTGACCTCTTCACAACGGACTTCCATTTGGTATGGCCCCAGCTCCCAGCCCCTCTAGACGGTCCAGAAGGATGTTATGGTCATTGTATCAAAGGCCGCTGAGAGATCCAGCAGAGCCAGGAAACAACTCTCACCTTTGTCCCTAGCCCGCCAGAGATCATCAACCAGTGCAACCAAGTTAGTTTCAGTCCCATGGTGAGGCCTAAATCCCGATTTGAAGGGATCCAAAAAGGTGCGTCTGCCTGGTTCCTAAAGCTGTATAATGGTTTTTCCGACCATTGTATGGATTCTTTGATGGGAAGTAAGACTGGCACTCTGACTGAAGCTCTTTCCACATTCCATACACTGATAGGGTTTCTCCCCTGTATGAATTCTTTGATGTGTAGTTAGATTGGAGCTCTGACTGAAGCTCTTTCCACATTCCACACACTGATAGGGTTTCTCCCCTGTATGAATTCTTTGATGGGAAGTGAGATGGGAGCTCTTACTGAAGCTCTTTCCACATTTCACACACTGATAGGGTTTCTCCCCCGTATGAATTCTTTGATGGGAAGTGAGAGAGGACCTCTGATTGAAGCTCTTTCCATATTCCACACACTGATAGGGTTTCTCCCCTGTATGAATTCTCTGATGCGTAGTGAGATTGGAGCTCTTCCTGAAGCTCTTTCCACATTTCACACACTGATAGGGTTTCTCCCCTGTATGAATTCTGTTATGGGAAGTGAGATCACAGCTCCTCCTGAAGCTCTTTCCACATTCCACACACTGATAGGGTTTCTCCCCTGTATGAATTCTTTGATGGAAAGTGAGAGAGCAGCTATGCGTGAAGCTCTTTCCACATTCCACACACTGATAGGGTTTCTCCCCTGTATGAATCCTTTGATGGGAAGTGAAAGAGGAGTTTTCAGTGAAGCTCTTTCCACATTCCATGCACTGATAGGGTTTATCCCCTGTATGAATTCTTTGATGGGAAGTGAGACTGTGGCTGCGACTAAAGCTCTTTCCACATTCAAAGCACTGAAAAGGTTTCTCCCCTGTATGAATTCTTTGATGGGAAGTGAGATTGCAGCTCCTCCTGAAGCTCTTTCCACATTCTACACAGTGATAGGGTTTCTCCCCTGTATGAATTCTTTGATGGGAAGTGAGAGAGGAGCTCTGACTGAAGCTCTTTCCACAATCCATGCATTGATATCGTTTCTTTCCAAGGAGATTTTGTTGATGGGAAGTCGAATAGGAGCTCTGACTGAAAGTTTCCCCACACTCCAAATTTTTACATGGCTTCTCCTCTCTGGGGATTTTGTCGTGGTCACCTTTGTTCTCGATTTCCAATTCATCACCATCTGCAATGGAAACAAAAACGGATTAGAGCCTCAGGAACAAATGGAGAAGATCTGAAGGGAGTTGCATGTGTGTTCATTACCTGTGTTGTTTGTTTATTATGAGATTCTGATGAGTTGATGAATGTTGCTTTGTTATACAGTCGTGGTCAAAATTGTGGACGACTTCCGGAAAAAAGTGTATTTCAGAGGTTTGATGGCTCAAAACACCACTTCTTTTGGAGTAATTTCATAAAATTATATATCAATGGAAAGATAATTTAATCAAGAATGTAATCCAACAAAATTTGTTCAATTACCTGTATGTTATCAAACGTTATAGCCAATAACCAAAAAAGGAAGCCCAACTTGCTTAGGTGTGTTTTTGGGTGTGTTATGTGATTGCTATCAAGTTGGTTGGTTTTTTGTGTTCTTTCATTTAGTGAGGTTGTAAAACATAATAAAATTATAGAAATGGAACAAAGAGTTGACTGGTCACCCAGAAAGCGATGTAAGATTCTAATATTAAGTGAACAAGGCTACAGTTATGAAGAAATTAGATGAAAGATTGGGGAAAACAAAACCAAAGCTGGCCTTTCTATATTTTTGAAGGGGTATAAGGAGACTCAGTCACTACAAAATCTGACTGGTAAAGGCAGGAAAAGGTGCACAAAGGCAAGTGACGATGGACGAGTGGAGAGACTGTCCCTACATGACAGAAGAAAATCTTCTGGGTGTATACAAGATGACATGGCACAATGTAATGGGAAGTTGAGTGCAAGGACTGATCTAGATGTTAGAATTCTAAGGAAATAGCCATTGTAATCTCTCAAGCAAAAGTTGAAAAGATTAAACCCATGTTAACTGGACAGCGGAACAATGGGACACTACCTTGCTTGGTAGTGATTGCATGAAATACGTGAGTTTCTTTAATCGGAGAAGAGAGGAATCAGAGAAGATTTACATCCTACTTGCATTACACCGTCTGTGAAACACCCAGACAGTGTGATGATCTGGGGTTGTATGGCAGCAAAAGGTGTGGGCAGAATTTACATCATTAATGGGAATGTTGAGCCCAAACTGAAGGGTACCACGTGATCTTTTCCCAGATACTGAAGCATTTCTATATATATTTATACAAATCTTTCTTTCTTTCTTTCTTATTTCAACAGGATTCAGTTCCATGAATGTTCCATGCTGTGTGCAAAAGGTGCTTTAAAGATAATCCTATTGCACTGCTGGAATGGCTTGGGAATAGCGCAAACATTAACCCAATCAGAAATCTATGGCGCCAACTGTGGCATTCGTACGGAGCCGCAGTCATCTCACGGACTATTGACCCGTACACCACTAATCCGCTGCCACCAACCAGTTGGCCAGTTAAAGCAAAATGGAATCCAGCATAGATGGGAATTTCCAGAAGGAATTTCCTTCTATTACAAAGACAAGAGGTTCAAACTAATTAGCCTTCAGGATCTGGAAAAATTCTCCAGAAGATATGATAAAGAGTTGGGAAAAGTGGAGAAGGTAAGACCAGGACGGGACCAGTCTGAAGAGAAAGAAGAAGAGGGAGAAGAGGATAATGATAACAAGGACCCCCAAGTTTGATAGTAGACTTAAAAAAACCAGAAAAAAGCTCTGAAAATATTTTCATAGAATGTGAATGGACTTAAAAATAAAAATAAAAGGCACAAAATCAAACATGTCTTGATTAAACGGAATTTAGATATAACCTGTTTACAGGAAACACATGTCGCAAGGAAACATAAGAGAATTTTAAGAACTAAAAGATTGGAGTAAGATTTTATTGCCTCAGACACAAACAAAAAAAGAGGGGTTGTATTGTATATAATGGAGAAATATGACCCAAAATTAATTTATAAAGATGAGGAGGGGAAAGTGCTGATAGTGCAAATTACGTTCCAGGGGGGAAATCTACGCACCTAATGACAAAAAAGCCGACTTTTATTCTAAGCTCAATGAAACATTATCAGAATTTTTGGATCAGAGAGTGATAGTAATGGGGGATTTCAACAGTGTGGTTATTCCAGATTTGGATAGATCAACGACAAGGCGAGACACAAATGAAGGTAAACTACCAAAAACATTTTGATATATCAGACACTATGGAGACTTAGAAATAATTGGAGACTTAGAAATCCCACAACAAAACAGTTCACATTCTTTCCAGGTCCAAATCCAAGCTTTGGTAGAAAAAATTACATTTGGACTTCTAAAGAATTGGTGCCAAGAATTTCCAAAATTGAGATTCTCCCAAGGACATTATCAGAACATAATTCGTTATATTTGGAGTTAAAAGGAAAAGACCCTTCATCATTCAGATGGAGGATGAATGAAAGTTTATTCAATGACCAAAAGATAGTAAATTAGGCAAAAGAGACAATTACAGAATAAGTGGAATTTAAACAAAGGAACACCCTTTGAAACAGTATGGGATGCACGCAAAGCTGTAATGAGAGGATTCCTGATCCAAAAGAACAGTTTTCAGAAAAGAGGAAGGGAGAAGAAAAAATAAATCCTGTCCCATCTCATGGAGAATGAGAGACTGCTGAAATAAAACCAAAAGTTGAGCTAATAAGACAAAATCAAAATATTAAATTGTTGCAGACTCAGTTCTCTATGTTGGTGAGTCAGGATGTAGAGTGGAAAACAAAAACACTGAGACAAAGGAATTTTGAATCCGCCAACAAAACTGGAAAATTATTGGCATGGCGATTAAAGGCAAGACAAAAACAAAACACAATTTGTAAGATAAGAGAGGCAGAAAACGTCATTGAAGACCCCAAAGAAATTAGAAAGACCTTTCTGAAATTTTATAAAGATTTGTATAAGACAGAGAAAGAATATGGTAAGAAAATAGAAAATAGAAAAGTCATCAATTACAGCAGATCCCCCCAGGAGAAAAGGAACAATTAAACCAGATAATTACAGAACAAGAAATTGAGAAGGCGATAAAGAGAATGAAGATAGGGAAAACTCCAGGCCCTGACGGCATTCCGGCAAAATATTATAAGACACTATGTGGACCATTATTACCTGTGCTGTGTGAGGTTATGAATAACATTTTGAAGGAAGGGAAAATTCCAAATACCTGGAAAGAGGCGTATATCACTTTAATCCCAAAGAAAGATACAGATGGTTTGAGTGTTAAAAATTATAGACCTATTTCCTTATTGAACAATGACTATAAATTATTTGTGGATGTGCTGGCCGACAGATTAAAAAAACTTTTAAAGGAAGTAATACATAAAGATCAAGCTGGTTTCCTACCAGGGCGACAACTGAAGGACAATGTTAGGAACATAGTGGCTATAATTGAATACTTGGGAGTCTAGAAATGATAAACAAGCGGCCTTGGTGTTCACTGATGCAGAGAAAGCATTTGATAATGTTTCATGGCGGTTTATGAAAGAAAACCTAAAAACAATGGGAATAGGAGAAATGTTTTTGAAAGGTATTGAGGCTATATACTCAGAACAAAAAGCCAAACTTATTATAAATAATAATTTGTCTGACAACTTTGAAATCTCTGAAGGTACCAGGCAGGGTGTCCTTTGTCGCTCCTGTTGTATATTACACTTTTGGAGGTATTAAACAAGAATTTGAGAGAAGTGTCAGAAATCAGAGGTATTAAGGTGGGATCGAAAGAGTTTAAAGTAAAAGTGTTTGCTGATGATTTAGTTTTAACATTAGAAGACCCAAAGAACAGTGTACAAAAAGCCCTAGAGAGAATGGAGGAATTTGGAAAAGTTGCGGGATTCAAACTCAATAGAAGTAAGACCAAAATGCTGGTAAAAATATGAATAAAGAAGAGACAGAGGAATTGCAACACAGGACAGGAATTATGGTGGTTAAGAAAGTGAAATACCGTATTTTTCGCCCTATAGGACGCACCGGCCCATAGGACGCACCTAATTGGGGGAGGGAGAATAAAGAAAAAAAAAATTATCCCCTCCCCCCAGCTGCGGGGGAAGCCCGAGCTTTTAAAAACGCACCTACTGTAGTTTTTAGAGGAGACCAGGATATCTGCCCGAAGCGCGGGGAGCTCTGCTTCAATGCGCCCCACGTTCTGGGCAGCAGGCTGCTATCCGCAGCCTAGGGAGCCGTGCGGGAACTTCCGCGGGCTCCCCAGACTTGCCGATAGCTTCCTGAAGCCTGGAGAGCGAGAGGGGTCGGTGCGCACCGACCCCTCTCGCTCTCCAAGCTTCAGCGAAAGCCTGCATTCGCCCCATAGGATGCACACAGATTTCCCCTTCATTTTTGGAGGGTAAAAAGTGCGTCCTATAGGGCAAAAAATACGGTACCTTGGAATTTGGTTGACAACAGGGGAAAAAATTGTATAAAGATAATTATGAAAACACATGGAGAGAGATTAAGAAGGATTTAGAAATTTGGAACAGTTTGAAATTATCCTTTTTGGGCAGAATATCGGTGGTTAAGATGAACGTTTTACCTAGAATGTTATTCTTATTCCAAACAATTCCATTGATTAAAGGGACAGGACAATGTAGAGAATGGCAAAAAATAGTGTCAAGATTTGTCTGGCAGGGAAAGAAGACGAGGATCAAAATGAAAATGTTGGTAGATGAAAAAGAAAGCTGTGGATTTGCCTTACCAGGTATGAATCGCCTTACCAGGTATGAATCGCTATTATGAAGCATCCTGTCTCATATTGTTAAAGGAATGGATAACATTGGAAAATACGGACCTATTGGATTTAGAAGGTCATGACAACAGGTACGGGTGGCACTCGTACCTGTGGTATGATAAGGTAAAAGTTCATAAAGGTTTTTTAAACCATGTGATCCGGAGTTTCCAGCTGGGTTGCCATCAGTATGCCGATGACACCCAACTCTATCTGTTGATGGATGGTCATCCTGACTCGGCCCCAGACACACTGACCAGATGTCTGGAAGCTGTGGCTGGATGGTTACGTGGAAGCCGGTTGAAGTTAAATCCTTCGAAGACAGAGGTCCTCTGGCTGGGACGGGGCGATATGGGATTGAGGGGTCAACTCCCATCTCTTGCGGGGGTGCAATTAGTGCCAGCATCGTCCGTTAAGAGTTTGGGTGTAATCTTCGATACCTCCCTCTCTTATGGAGGCGCAGATTACAGCTATAACAAAGGCAGCATTTTTTCATCTCCGTCAAGCTAAGCAGTTGGCTCCTTATCTCTCTCGCCCTGACCTAGCCACTGTGATCCACGCGACGGTCATCTCCAGACTGGATTATTGTAACTCGCTCTACGTGGGGCTACCCTTGAGACTGACCCAGAAACTCCAGCGGGTGCTGAATGCCGCGGCGAGACTCCTTATGGGGTCTTCGCTGCGAAATCACATTCATCCGGTACTATACCAGCTGCACTGGCTCCCAGTGGAGTACAGGATCAGGTTTAAAGTGCTGGTTTTAACCTTTAAAGCCCTATACGGCCTAGGACCCTCGTACCTACGGGACCGCCTCTCCTGGTATGTCCCACAGAGGAACTTACGGTCTGCAAATAAAAACATCCTGAAGATCCCAGGCCACAGAGAGGTTAGGCTGGCCTCAACTAGAGCCAGGGCCTTTTCGGCCGCAGCTCCAATCTGGTGGAACGCTCTGTCACAAGAGACCAGGGCCCTGCGGGACTTGACATCTTTCCGCAGGGCCTGCAAAACAGAGCTGTTCCAACAGTCAGGGCACAGCCTGACCCCCCTCCTCTGGCAATCTACACAGAATTTTGCTTATTGGTTGCCATAAATTTGATTTTAATTAATTTTATAATGAAATGTTTTTAGAATCGTTGAATTATTGATTGTTGTTAGCCACCCTGAGCCCAGTTTCGGCTAGGGAGGGCGGGATATAAATAAAATTTATTATTATTTAATTATCAGAAGGTCAATTTATGAAGTATGGGAAAGAAACAAATATTTATTGGAAAGGAAAACCCCATGGTGGATATCACCAATAGAGGTACTGACAGTTAAAAAAGTAAATATGGATAAATATGGAAGGAAGGTGAGCCACCTATGAGGAAATTATTAGAAAACTGGAACAAGGGTTAAAACTTAAACCATAAGAGTAAAGAGAGGGCATGTTTACAGGTTGGTTGCAATACCATCAGGTGAATGATATATTGAGTGAGGATAAAAGGAAAGCCGGGTTTAAGGATAAAAAAATCAAGATTTCCGTTAGAATTAGAGGAAGGCAGAGGTAGAATACTATCTAGGATATATGATTTGTTATTAGAATGGTTTCAAAAGTTGAAGAGGTGAAAGAAGCAATGATAAAATGGGATATAGATTTTAGGCATACTATTGAACTGGATGCATGGCTAAAATTATGGAACAAAAGTATGAAATTCACGGCGTGTACGGCTTTAAAAGAAAATTTAATGAAGATGATATATAGGTGGCATTTGACACCAGTAAAACTGGCGAAAATGTATAGGATGAGGGATAAGAAATGCTGGAAATGTAAAAAGGTGGATGGAGACTTCTATCATATGTGGTGGACTTGTGATAAAGTCAAGAATTTTGAGGAGTTGATCTATAATGAACTTAAGAAAGTACTTAAATATACCTTTCCCAAAAAACTAGAGGCTTTTTTGTTGGGTTTGAAGGGGAAGGAGGTTAAGAAAACAGACCAAAGGCTATTTATGCGGCAAGGAACATATTGGCACCAAACTGGAAATTACAATAAGTTCCCACCATTGTGGAGTAGCAGACAAAAATGATGAACTACACGGAATTAGCCAAACTGACTGGCAAGATTCGGGATCAGGACGATCAGAGATTTCAGGAAAGTTGGAGTAAATGTACTGTGTACTTAAAGGATAATTGTAAAAAAATTAAAAGCACTGGCAGGATTGAAATAACTCCTACAATGTATAAGACAGATACAAGGTTAGAAATTAAAATACGCGACTGGAGAAAATAAGGGATACCTGCTGAGTGGAAGGAGGGAAGTAGCAAGCTCGGCAGAGCTAAAAGTATATATCTGATTTAATGTATTGTAAAATGACTGTGTAAAGAAAACAATAAAAATTGATTCGTAAAAAATAAAAATAAAGTTAATGTTCTTTTTATATGGGATCAGATTATAATTATTTATGTTTCATGTTTATATATATGTTGGAAGGCGCACAGAATGGCTGGAGGAACCCAGCCAGATGGGCAGGGTAGAAATAAAAAATTATTATTATTACTACAATGGTACCTCGATTTAAGAACAGTCCCCTTCCGGAAAATTTTAAGTTTGTTGTTGTTGTTGTTGTTGTTGTTGTTGTTGTTAAGTTTGTAAACCGAGGCAACACTGTATTAATATCATCATCATCATCATCATCATCACCGCTACTTTTCCTGAGATTCAATAAGTGTAGTTCTTCTCTGGGATGAATTTTGTTTGGCCCAGTCATGGCATCCCCTCCATCTCCAATGTCAGTCGTCTCTTTGGTCAACCCAAGACTGACAGGAGCAAAAACAGAAAACCTGAAGCTACTTATCTTTCTGAAGCTGACATTGAATATGGCCTGGGCAGTTCAGACCAGCCCAATCGTGGTAGAAAAAGGAATAATTTGAAGAAGATTGTTCAAAGAAAAAACTGTAATTTACTGTTTATTGTGGGGGTGTTAGATTCCCAGGTGTTATAGGGGGCTCTGTTGAGCTCTGTGAAAATATATGAGGTTGGTCACATAAAGGTATTTTTTGTATTTCCAGGCAGATATGACAATCCCACAGGGAGCCTTACCAAGAGAGGCCACGATCCCACGATTCTCCTCCATGACGTCCTTATGCAGAGCTCTCTGGTCAGGATCCAGCAACGCCCACTCCTCGTCCGTGAAACGAACAGCGACATCTTCAAAGCACACTGGACCCTAAAAGAAAAAGGGAAATGTCCTCCTCTGAGACAGCACAAATATGATCAGCTCCACAATGCTCTGTTGTTTCCTTCCTGTAAATTGCGGTGTTGTTTAAATAGGATTGCTTCACTGCACATTTTATTTATGGATGCTTATTTTATTCTGCATTTTAATTATGCGTATTCGTCTTTGTGCAAATAGGTGGTACTCCATCTTGTGTTTTCAGGCCGCTATTTGTTCTCATTTGTCCACTGCTTAGATACCTATTTTTGCATTCAGTTATCAATCTAGAAATAAAATAAGCCTATTTTGAATGGCCATCTGTCTTGGATGATCTAGCAGAGATTCCTGCATTATAGGGGGTCTCCTGGCTCTGAGAGACAAGCAGGGAGGGTGGCTTCTGGCAGAAGGAGAGGGAGCCACCGGTGGCTCCTACTTCTCCTGACTCACCTCAGCCTCTTGACCTCCCTCCTCCCACTCACCTCCTTCCTCTTCTGCTTCTGATTCTGCACTGCATTCTGCCACAGAGTCTCCCAGCTCACTAAGCCCTGTTTCCCCTTCAGCTTCTGACACCTCCTCTTCCCAGGCTTCTCCCTCTGACCGCTCATCCTTCCTCCACCTCCACTCCTTCGGCTCTGAGCCGTTTTCCCTTCCTGGTTCCCTGGCTGCTTCCTCCCACCATTCCTCTGTGCCCAACCAGTCCATGACATTGCTCCATCCCTCGGCCTCTGTCCCCACAAGGCAGCTTCCCCTGACCTGATCTGGTTCCACAGCCGCTGCTTCCCTTCTGCCCCCATGAAAAGGCGGATCAGGAGGTCTTGCCGGCATCCTTCTGTCACCTGCAAGAGAGAAAAGGTAAGCAGGACGCCAGGAGTGCCTGCTTCTCTCACAGGTGAAACAGGGCATCTCTAACTACAGATGGGCCTTTGAGAAAGTCTTACCTGCTGAGTGCATTTGGACGTTTGTGCCCATTTAATATGTTTGTTTGTGCAGAAATAGATCTCCCCTCTTCTGGACCCCTGTTCCCAACTGTCTCCCCCCAAAACAAGATGAAAAGAACCCTCAGATGAATTGGAAAACCAACAGAATGAGACCAAACAGAGAGAAACCACCTTCCTCCTTACCCAGTGGCCTCACTCTGGTGTCCAACGGAGGCCTCTCTGCCTCACAGGAATCCAGGTCCATTTCTGCAAAGTGATCCTTTCCCTGAGAAAGAAACAAGGATTCAAAACAGAGAATGGTGAGAAATGCTAGAAAGAGAATGACAAAGACTTGAAGGGTGTGAGATCTCATTCCATGGATGCTTTCCCAGAAAAAGGATGGGCCATCAGCAGACCATTATGGGATGTTCTTTGTCCTGTTTGGAGCCCCTTGGGAGTATCCAGAGGAAAGTCTCTCTCACCTGCTTTCTCTCCTCTGCCTGACTCAGGAGGAAACCTTCGGCCAGGGCCACCGCCTGCGAACTGGTCTCCGCTCCGCATTCCCTCACCCAGCTCTCCATCTCCAGGGGAAGGACAGCCAGGAACTGCTCCAAAATCACCAGGTCCAGCATCTCAGCTTTCGTGTGCCTTTCTGGCTTCAGCCACTGATGGTCAAGGTGGTAGAGTCGGCTGCAAACCTCTCGCGGTCCTTTGGCCTCCTGGCAGCAGAACTGCCTCAACTGCTTGCTCTGCACCTCTGAGCGGAGGGTGTCCTCCTCACCCAGGATCTTCTGCACTGGGATTTCCCAGAACCCCCCACTGCTCCCAGTTTGGCTGGCATGGCCTCTTCCTGTTCCAGGGCCAGCTGAGTCTTGCTCATCCATCTGTGCTCTCTGGAAGCCTCTGAGAGATCGGAAGGAACCCTTTGGTCTTCTGCCAAGTTCTGCCTGTCTAAATGAGAAGCTCTAGCAAATCCTACAAAGCAAATACATTGTTCTGTTATAGAATTTGTAGGACGGGGGGGGAAATGGTTCCCTGAGCAACATGATGCTCCTTGCTAGGAACAAGAGGAGGAGGAAGAGGAGAAGAAACAAGTCTCTATAATGATAATAATAATAATAATAATAATAATAATAATAATAATTTATTTATACCCCGCCCATCTGGCTGGGCCTCCCCAGCCACTCTGGGCGGCTTCCATAAAAACCAAAAATACAGTAAAATATCACACGTTAAAAACTTCCCTGAACAGGGCTGCCTTAAAATGTCTTCTGAATGTCAGGTAGTTGTTTATCGCTTTGACATCTGCTAGAAGGGCGTTCCACAGGGCGGGGGCCACCACCGAGAAGGCCCTCTGCCTGGTTCCCTGTAGCTTTGCTTCTCGCAATGAGGGAACCGCCAGAAGGTCCTCGGCGCTGGACCTCAGCGTCCGGGCAGAATGATGGGGGTGGAGACGCTCCTTCAGATATATTGGACCGAGGCCGTTTAGGGCTTTCAAGGTCAGCACCAACACTTTGAATTGTGCTCGGAAACATACTGGGAGCCAATGTAGGTCTTTCAGGACCGGTGTTATATGGTCTCGGCGGCCGCCCCCAGTCACCAGTCTAGCTGCCGCATTCTGGATTAGTTGTAGTTTCCGAGTCACCTTCAAAGGTAGCCCCACGTAGAGTGCATTGCAGTAGTCCAAGCGGGAGATAACCAGAGCATGCCCCACTCTGGCGAGACAGTCCGCAGGCAGATAGGGTCTCAGCCTACGTACCAGATGGAGCTGGTAAACAGCTGCCCTGGACACAGAATTGACCTGTGCTTCCATGGACAGCTGTGAGTCCAAAATGACTCCCAGGCTGCGCACCTGGTCCTTCAGGGGCACAGTTACCCCATTCAGGACCAGGGAATCCTCCACACCTGCCCGCCTCCTGTCCCCCAAAAACAGTACTTCTGTCAGGTCAGGATTCAACCTCAATCTGTTAGCCGCCATCCATCCTCCAATACAACAACAACAAAAATGTAAAAATTACAAAAACATCAAAATAAAAAAAAAATTCCCCAAACCTAACCAAACATCCATCCCACCCCCACCCCCCACATACAAAAAATCCAAAAGAAAATTTTAAAAAACATTTTAAAAACACTCTGTGCCCCTCTTGCAGTAACAACTGTCCTAGTGAGGCCTGTCAGGCCCCGCCCTGGGCCAGGTGGTAAGTGGCAGGAAGGAGCAGGACCCTCAGGCACTCCCTCAGGGGAGTCCTCCTGGGCAGCAGGCAGCAAGCAGCATGCAGTCCTTATGAGGCTTCAGGCCCCACCCCAGGCCAGATGGAGTCCTCCTGGGCAGCCTCTAGCCTTCTAGCAATGCAAAATGTGGAGGCAACTGAAGGGATTTCTGAGAGATGAATCAACCTGGTTTCTCCATCCTTCCAGTTAATTGATGAAGTCAGAACCTACTGACAAAGGAGTCGTTTCTATCTTGTGAAAAATGGATGCTGGGTTCTAGTGGGGGTCCTCAGGAGTTGCCCCCCACACCTACACCCACTCTGCTGCTTCTGTCTCCTTTTCTTGCACTTGGACTCTCTGCCACTCTCAGAATAGACTTCTGGGGCGGGGTCCCTTTTTCTTTGCTCTGAGGGCCAGGTATGTATCTGGCCAACCCCCTGAGGGCCAAGTGGGCAGGGCCAAAGACATCTCCCTTGAAATTTAGGAGGGTAATATTTTATTCTTATATTATTATTATTATTATTATTATTATTATTATTAACGCACACACAGCCATTGATGCCAAGGTCCCTGGAGGCTCGGTGAGTAGCAGCGCCCATTTCCGGCTGGTTTTCCAGCTACACTCCCTTTGGAGCAGAGACGATGTGGTCCTGGGATGCCCTGCTCTGGGTGCGAGGGGATTGCTGCAGTGGCCTCCGTGGGGAGCTGCCCTAGGAGACGACTGGGAAACTGGTCCCCAATGCAGCAGGCAGACTCTGGGCTGGGATCCCTCTCTTTATTCCTGGCCTCTCTTTCCTACTTTCCCTTCCTCCCTCCCAGTGGTTTTTTTTTTTTGGGGGGGGGGCTAGTCCACCTCCTCGTCCAGCTTTGGAAAACCATTTGCAGATGTTTCCTCTGTTGTGCAATGAGGCTGAGCGAATTCACACAGATTTAAAGTCCCAGGGACTCCTTTGTTTAAAGAAGGGAGATCTTTTCTGAAGCGGGGGGGGGGGGGGCGGGGGGCCAAATGAGTTTGGGATCCTCTGATCTGCAGGAAGGAGAGCGTTGCAGACCTGGCCCCTCCCTGGCAGGACCCTCTCCTCCTCCCTGACTTGGGGTCCCCCCCACATGAGCAGATCAGGGCCCCCCCAGGCCCCCTCCCCTGCTGCAGCCCTGGGACCCCCCCCCCCGTCTCCCCACTGCACCCTCTGGGGGGAAAGAGAGGAGACTCGCCCATAGCTGGCAACCTTCCTTTTTTTGCGGGAAATTCCCTTTTTCCAGCGCCGTTTCCCCGCTGCTTCCTGCTGCTATCCCGGATTGTTAGATAGGTGAGGCTGCTGATCCCTTATTTTCACATCTGAAAGCTGACAGCTATGGACTCACCAGATCCCAGAGAGAGAGAGAGGAGACTCACCAGATCCCAGGAGGGGGCTGCGATTCGGCCCTTGCAGGAGAGACACAAAGCAACACCCCCCCCCCTTCCTTGCAGGAAAGGACTGGGGAGGGAGGGACCTTGGAGCTGGAGGACCTGCCCCCCCTGCTTCCTGTCCTCTCTAGGAAAGCAGCTCACTTCCCTTTAACCCTTGCAAAGCGGAGTCCACCCAGCTCAGCCCTCTCTCCCTTGGCAGAACCTCAGATTCTTATTTTTTTTATGGATTTAGGGGGCAGCTGCCCCCCCGGCTCCGCCCATGCCCAGATATCCTTTTGGGGGTGAGGCTCTTGGCTGGACTCTGAGCATCTCCCTCCCTTGGCCAGAAACCAGAGGAAGAGCCTGCAGGGAAAAGGGCTTTGCAGGAGGCAAGGAAGCTCCTCCTGGAATTCCGGAGTGGAGAGACAGGAGGGGATCCCAGGGTCATCTAGTCCAACCCAAAGCAAGAGGGGGCCGGGTCTAGTTCCCTAAACAGGCAGCCCTGTTTAATAGGTTATTGTATTTTAGTGTTTGATTGGAGGCCGCCCAGAGTGGCTGGGGAAACCCAGCCAGATTGGTGGGGTATAAATTATTATTATTGTTGTTGTTGTTCTTGTTGTTGTTGTTGTTGTTGTTGTTGTTGTTATTACAACCCCCAGCAATGCAGGAATCTCAGCTAAAGCATCCAGGGCAGATGGCCGTCCGATCTCTGCTTAGAAACCTCCAAGGAAGGAGAGTCCCCCACCTCCCAAGGGAGACCTTTCCCCTGCCCAACTGCTCTTAGATGTCCCTCAAGGCAGCGGGTCCTGAGTTCGAGCCCTGCTGAAAGAATCGCACTGGCTGCCAAGGAGGAACCAAGCAAAGTTCAAAAGAAATAAATCCTATTCTCATCATAAATCAGTAATACTTTCTTATCTATGCTTTTTATGCTTTTTTCTGCCATTTCCCTTTGCAGAAATGCTTAATTGCTAATTCAGTGGAATGAAAATGGATGGTGGTTGTTATTATGTTTAGGGAAGCTTTAATATTTGATGGACTATTGTATTTTAATATTTTGTCGGAAGCTCAGCTGTACCTGCTGGAGGTGATTCAAAACCATCCTGGTGAGTGATGGGTGATGTGGGGCACCCCCATGGGGAAGTGGGGGAGGGAGGGGCTTTGGGGAAGGGGTTGTCCGTCTGCCGGAGAAGAGGACCCTACTGGCCTAGGCGCACGTATCCTGTTTGAAAGGGGAATCATCTTACGGACTTCCTGTGAACATCTGGGTCAGGAATGCTGTTCCTGGAATGGACAAACACACAAGACGTAACCGGCTGTGCATTCACATAAACAATAATCTTCTTGTTGTATTTGCAGTCTCCTGTGCACAGCGGAAGGATGAGCAGTACGTGCCACATACTTTACATTAGTTTATTTACACTTCAAAGCTGAGAGATTACAGACATGCATCTTGCCTCTGCGAGAGCAGAGAAGCGACCTCTCTCCTCTGAAACACCGAGAGAACTGTGAAAAACAGGAAACCAGTGTACATCACATCCAGTCTCCCTTTCCCGTGGGAAACCCAACAGCAACTCTGACTGTGGAATGTAAACAATGTCTCATGACAAGCACTTCGCTGCACAGTGAAGGAAGCAGAAACCAACATCCTCCCCCTTTCTGTGAACATCACTGGGCACCGTGTTCGTACAATGTCAGTACAAACCCAACTTCTGCACATAGGTACAGTGTTGATCCCTTGATACAACCTTGGACAATACATCAGCAGGAATTTCATTACCTGGCATATAGGACACCGTTACGAGTCCTTTCTGAATACGTTCCCTAGCATGTTGCAGTTTCAATTGCAAGTGCTTCGTGCTTTGCTTACAACCTTCAGAATTCAGCAAAGCCAAACATGCTTTGTTGTCCTGGTAAACCTGGATTGGACATTTGACAGGACTTTTCATGTCTTTGCACAATTGTAACAACCATTCACAATCCTTAAGTGAATAAGACAGTGCATTCAGTTCAGCTTCACAAGTACTTAAGCTAACTGTTGTTTGCTTCTTGCATGACCAATCAAATAGACCCTGATTGTACATATAGCAAACTCCAGACGTACTTTTCCTGTCTGTAGTGTCACTTCCAAAACTTGCATCTGCAAATATCTCAAGACCACCAGACTTCTGATTGTTAAATCTCAGTCTGTAATGCATAGTGCCTTTCAAATACCGCGCTATGCGTTTCAGAGCTTTCCAGTCCTTAACAGTAGGATTGTTGACTTGTCTGCTTAGCAAATTACAGCTGACAGCAATGTCAGGTCTTGAACATCTGGCAATGAAGTTTAGCTTGCCTAGCACACTTCTGTATAGTGTAGTGTCAGAAAATGCTTCTTCAGTGTCATCTACCTGATAACCTGTTGTCATCGGTGTGTCTACAGGGTTAGCATCCATCAGGTTTAGTTTGCTTAACACATCAGCAATTTTTCGTGACTGGTGTACTAGAATGTTACCATCTTGATCTCTCTCTATTTCCAGAGATAGGTAAAGGTAAAGGTACCCCTGCCCGTACGGGCCAGTCTTGACAGACTCTGGGGTTGTGCGCCCATCTCACTTAAGAGGCCAGGGGCCAGCGCTGTCCGGAGACACTTCCGGGTCACGTGGCCAGCGTGACATCGCTACTCTGGCCAGAGCCAGAGCCGCACACGGAAACGCCGTTTACCTTCCCGCTGGTAAGCGGTCCCTATTTATCTACTTGCATCCGGAGGTGCTTTCGAACTGCTAGGTTGGCAGGCGATTTCCAGAGATAGGTAGTTGTTTACCTCACCAAGATCTTTCATGTCAAAGTGCTCTTTCAGTTGAGCTAGGGCGTTATTGTACATTGTGACATTTTCCCAAAAGAACAGAATATCATCAACATAAAACAAACAATACAGCTTCTTTTGCCCCTCCTCTTTGACAAATACACATGGATCAGCTTTCCCTTGCTTAAAACCTAGAGAAAACAATACTTCAGTGAGTTTTGTGTGCCAACACCGTGCACTTTGTTTGAGACCATAAAGGGAATTCTTCAGAGCACAAACAAATCCCTGTTTTACCTGTACGCCATCAGGTGGAAGCATATAAAGTGATTCACCTAGAGATCCGTACAGAAAAGCTGTATTCACATCGTGGTGACTAATGTGTAGATTCTCCTCTGCAGCTAGCTTGAGCATAAGCCTAATGCTCTCATACCTCACTGTGGGTGAGTAGGTCTTGTGATAGTCTTCACCTGGTACCTGTGCAAAACCTCTGGCTACCAATCTGGCTTTGTGTCTGACTATCTTGCCATTTTGATCAGTCTTCGCTTTGAAGACCCATTTGCTTCCAAGCAGTTTCATTCCTGGAACTACTGGAACAAGCTCCCATGTTTTGTTCCTCTCTAAGGAATCAAGTTCAGCCTTCATGGCATTTAACCATGGCTCAGCATCCTTTGAATCCAAATCCTGGATTTCTTGGAAACTTGAACGTTCAAATACCTTCTTGGAGCTTTTAACATCTACTACTGCTATCTTAGCAAACTCATCAGCAAATCTCTTTGGAGGCCTGCCTTTTGTGGCTCTTTGTGACCTGCGAATTAGCCGTAAGTCTTCAACACTCTCCTCTTCCTTATTGGGAGAAAAGTGACCTATTGTGAACAATGGTTCTTCCAATTCTTGATCAGAGCTTTCAGAGGGTCGCATAGAGGCTTTCGCACTCTTGAAATCCTCTGAATCACCCGATTCAGTTTCAGACTCAGAATCAGAACCTTCATCAATGGGTGTGGGTTGTTGCGGCTGCTTTTGTTGTTGCCTATCCTCAGTTTCATCACTGTCATCAGGATAACATTGGAAGATTCCCACATTCTCCCCCCACTTGGCATTGTACTCAACACTTCTTGTGAGCTTAATTGTCTTAGAGTCAGTCATCATTATTCTGTAAGAACCTTTCTGATAACCTAGAAAGATACCATGCAATCCACGCTTGTCTAACTTGGAGCTTTGTGGTGTGTGAACCCACATGTCAGAACCAAAAATTTTCATGTGTTTGATGTATGGCTTCTTGCCAAACATCTTCTCATACGGTTTACGACCAATCGCTGAAGATAACCTGCGATTATAACTGTAAGTAAAACACGAGAGAGATTCGGCCCAATAACTCTCTGGAAGATTTGCATCATGCAGCAAGGTTTTCATACCCTGAAGCAATGTTTGATTTGCCCTCTCGCAAAGTCCATTCTGCCATGGCGAGCGAGGACTAGACAAATCGTGTTGAATTCCTTTCTCAGTCAGAAAAGCTTCAAACTGCTGAGAAGTGAATTCCCCCCCGCGATCAGTGAAAAGAGTCTTTATCTTCTTACCATGCACATTTTCCAACCAAGCACAGAATTCCTTGAACCTTGGAAAAGCCTCTGATTTCTGCTTGAGATTGTACACATAAATATACCTGGAAAATGCATCAATGAGAACCATGAAGTACCTGTTTGCACCCAAAGAGGGCGATAGTGGTCCAACCAAATCAGCATGAACAACCTGGTATGGTTCTGTAGCTTCCCTACTAGACACCTTACCTTTCGCAGCCATTTTCACCTTGTTTTCTGCGCATGCCTTACACTTCATGTGGTACCTGCAGGGTTTAATAGTCATACCTTCAACCAAGGCAGGCATTTTAGATACTGCCTCAAAATGCAAATGACCAAATTTCCTGTGATAATCATGAATACATCCTGCATGCAAACTTTTGTTAGAACCTGCAATGCAACAAGTTTCATCCTGCACAACATCATCAAAATACAAAACAAACGATCAACATATTCAGCATGCAATACATAATCATTTTTCTTTGTGATGGGGCACTTTTTGTTCTTGAAGGAAACGTCAGTGTTCCGTTCATTCAGCTGCGCAACACTGAGTAGATTGTGTGTGGCATCTGGTACGTAAAGTACATCTTGTATCGATAAGTCCAAACTGTGAAGAACAACAGTTCTGTAGCCTTGACTGGGGATTGTGTGGTCATCCGCCTGGTGAATCGCACCTTCCTGTGGTGTAAAAGACACGAACAGTCGCTTATCGTTGCACATGTGGTGGGTCGCTGCTGAATCAACAACGAAGAAAGATCTAGACGTCTTCTGGACTTTTGCAACCTTTGGAGTGAAGCGTGAGACCATTGCCTTGTGCTGCGTTGTCCTGGACACCGGACCTTTACCTTTGCTCTGGCCTCTTCCACGCGATGAGCTTTCTCTGCGCTGCTCTGTCTTGGCCCTGGGATATCTGCATTCCTTCTTCATATGGCCTAGACGTCCACACGAGTAGCATTTCACTGCCTTCAAAGCTTTGGCGCCATCTGGTGGTTCCACTGCACTCTGGGACGACGTCTGTGAAGACTCCCCCTTACCCATGCAGCTAGCACCCCGGCGGTCTGCTTCATTCTGAATCACGGCAGTAACATAGTCTACTGTGAGCTGAGCAGTGGGCTGAACAGCAATCTGAGTGGCAACAGACTCCCAACCTGAACCCAAAGAATGTAGTATCATGAAGGAATACACAGCCTCTGGAAAAGCGAGTCCTCTCTGTTGCAGCTCATGTCTCAGATTCTGCATCTCCATCAGATGTGTACGCACATCTCCACCTTCAGCAAGAGCCATATTATGCAGCTTGGTATAGTAAAACATAGTGGACCCAGCTTCTGTCCTCAAGTGAGCCTCTCTCAAAGTGTCCCAAATTTCTCTGGCTGAGGTCTTACCACACAACAGACAGAGCTCTTCTGGGGATACTATCAATGTAAGAGTTCCCCTCGCTTTGGAATCTTTAGCTTTCCATGCATCTGTCATTGGAGCTGGGGGGTTTTCTGTAATCACCTCAAACAGACCCTCTTTCCGCAGAATAGCCTCTGCATAGAGAACCCAGTCCGCGTAATTTTTCTTATTGAGCTTAGGAATCCCAAAAGCATCAGCTAGCTTTGCATTCGCCATTTCTGCTGCGTTAAACAAGCTGCGTCACTGCTGCTTTGAAACCTCTTTCCAAAAGCAATTTTAAAAGTGCTTTCGGTTTTCAAGCCTCCAAGCCTTTGCCTTAGAGCCTATGCCTGTGCGCGGCAAAACGGCTTTAAAAGTTCAAAGTCCAGCCATAAAACCATTAACTAGGAGCTGGCAGGCTGCCCGGAGCATGAGCACATACCTCTCATCAATCATCTTGACACGCAGAGCAGATAACGTCCGATCCATCTCTCTGTTCCTCTGCATTCCGGTTCAACTTCTGGAGTCCATAACCAAAATGACTGCGTTTTTCTGGGCCCGGAACCAAAAATGTTGTATTTGCAGTCTCCTGTGCACAGCGGAAGGATGAGCAGTACGTGCCACATACTTTACATTAGTTTATTTACACTTCAAAGCTGAGAGATTACAGACATGCATCTTGCCTCTGTGAGAGCAGAGAAGCGACCTCTCTCCTCTGAAACACCGAGAGAACTGTGAAAAACAGGAAACCAGTGTACGTCACATCCAGTCCCCCTTTCCCATGGGAAACCCAACAGCAACTCTGACTGTGGAATGTAAAAATGTCTCATGACAAGCACTTCGCTGCACAGTGAAGAAAGCAGAAACCAACACTTCTATCTATTCTTATCACAATATCAAAGTTTTTTTTAAAAAAATAATTTTTTATTAATTTTCCAACAAAATTATACAATTTTATCCAAATTTTGACAAATTAAATCTTTTTTGGACTTCCTTCAGTTGCTCTGGTAATCATCCATAGTTATTCTTTAGTACGCATTCCCTTCGTTATATTGCCATTTGTCTTCCCTCCACCTTCTATTTCTTTTTGATAATACATCTTAACTTTTACAGTGCTTCTTGAAACCCCACTAGCGTTGTTTGCACATCACATACGTTTTTCAGATACTCTACAAACTTTTCCCAGTCCAAAGGTTTATCTTGCACATAAACAACACATAAAGTGCAATAATATAGATGGAAGTCCCAATAAATCAGTTCATTCATAAAAACCAATGAATGAAGTTTCTGTTCCACATATGTTCATAAAGTCCAAATTGGGGACTACTACAAGTTCCACATTGTTGACAAGGATTTCCGGAATAATGCCTTGTTTCGCTCTCATGAGCTTCATCCATTCTACATATTCTAAGTAATATAAAGGAATATTGTTATGTACTGAGTTGAATAGGATCCAAATGCAGCAGTCTGACTGGTCCTAGAACAATGCAGCAGTATGATTGGTCTTCAGGAGCCACCCAATCCAGCTCCAAGTGGAAGTGAATCCACAACCTGATTGGCCTACAGGAGAATTCCGGAATTAGCCAATCACGTGCAGCCCATTGTGTAAATAATGTATATAAAGCAGATACTTTGAGGGGACTTTCATTCTTCCTCACCACTATGAGCTGAAGAAAGAGCATGAAATCCACTCTTGAGTATATTTCAAATATAATATCGTAATTCAACATATTTTAACAAATTAAAATTATATAAATAATTGTGCTATAAGAGTACATACAATATATTAAGTATCAAGATAATGGAACTTATAGTGGTTTCTGCAGTGAACAACAACTGTCACAATGTAAGATGATATAGACAGGCGCAGCATTGATTTTAGTTACAGGTGACAGCAATCTGCAGCTGTAAGGTTTTCTTCTTAAAGTGACCCTTTTAAAACAACAAATGTAAAACAAACTTTATCCATACACAGGTTTGTTAATTTGTTAAAATATGTTGAATTACGACTTTGCATTCATTTCTGTTACTTAGAATACGTGCAGGAGGGCGAGTTCCATGACTACATATGAACATGGACCACACATGAAGTCCATTTTTACTTTTGTTTTCTTTTTATATTTTTACTTTTTTGTATTTTACCACATAATAACAGTAGAAATTATATGGAAATGTGATAATAATATTGAAATGAATAAAATGCTTAACTCACTAAGATTTTTAGTGTTTGCAGCTTCCCAAGAAAGGTCCGTATAGTTAAAGCCATGGTCTTCCCAGTAGTGATGTATGGAAATGAGAGCTGGACCATAAAGAAGGCTGATCACCAAAGAATTGATGCTTTTGAGTTATGGTGCTGGAGGAGACTCTTGAGAGTCCCATGGACTGCAAGAAGATCAAACGTATCCATTCTTAAGGAAATCAGCCCTGAGTGCTCACTGGAAGGACAGATCGTGAAGCTGAGGCTCCAAGACTTTGGCCACCTCATGAGAAGAGAAGACTCCCTGGAAAAGACCCTGATGTTGGGAAAGATGGAGGGCACAAGTAGAAGGGGACGACAGAGGACAAGATGGTTGGACAGTGTTCTTGAAGCTACCAGCATGAGTTCGACCAAACTGCGGGAGGCAGTGGAAGACAGGTGTGCCTGGCATGCTCTGGTCCAGGGGGTCACGACGAGTCGGACACGACTAAATGACTAAACAACAACATATGAGAGTGACCTAAAAAATCTTATAACAAATCCCCCCTTTGGGGTATAATATGTCTAAAACATTGTTGCCCCACAAATAATAACATGGCATGTTGTAAGTGGATGCCTTCATGTAAATCTTAAGAGACTTGCATGTCAGGCCTCTGAAGGCTATTTGCAGGTGTAGCAGTGCACATAGCTGGACATAGGATATCACATAAAAAATAACACATGTTGCATTTTGTTACTAAATTACTTGTGGCATTCTAGCACTTTGGGAGAAACATTCTCAATAGTGGTCTATGCTTTACACTTAGCGGGAAGGTCAAATAATGAGTGAAAAATGCAGTTTGTTTTGTTTCTGCCTTTTTTGTGTGTTCTCAGGTGTCAAAGCTAGCTCTCCTCTGGTCTCACACCTTCATCATAGCACAGCAGGAACAATCCCTGGTGAATCCCTGTAGGGCTTTCATATTGACCATGTCACCTTGTAGTGGCGCAGGTTTGGACATTTCTTGAGAGAGATGTCTTTGCCTTAGCCTTTCTATGGGATTTTTCATTATTATTATACGCTCTGGTTTTGCACTCTAAGGAAGTTGCTCAGTTGTTCCTAAGGGACCAAAAGGCTAATTGCAGCCTGGATACACCTGCCCAATTCAAACAGAGTCCAATTAGAATTTATATAGCCCCATGGTTTTCAACTTTTCAAACCAATCTGTGAAAAACCAATTTGAAATGGGCAGTTGTTCAAATTAGTCAATTTAACTCTATCAGGGACCATTCCTGCTAAATCAAAGCATATACACCTTCATGTATCTGCTGTTTAATGGATCCTGAAGCTGGGTAGAGAAGGTTGGCACACTGCAGAGTGCCAGGTGGAACAAGGAAATGTGGTCATAAATCGGTCTAATCTAAATACTGGACTACGCAATAGCCTGATCTATTAGAAAGCTTAAAATGCATGAGAATCCTCCATTGGGACCCAAAGAATTTGCAGATACAAAAGGAAATTAAAGCTTTACAGACTCAATATTCACAGATTATTAATCAATAAATAGAATGGAAACTAAGGAGGATGAGACAAAGTAATTTTGAATCTGCAAATAAATGTGGGAAACTTCTAGCTTGGCAATTAAAAAAGAGGCAGAAACAAAGCGCTATCACAAGCATCGTATCAGAAGGAAAGTCTGTGGAGAACCCTGTGGACATAAGAAGATATTTTCAGAAATATTATAAACAATTGTACAAAAAGGGTAAAGAAGATAATGCTGAAATTGAGCGATTTATTAGAATTAATGGTTTTCAGAAGATTCCCAATGGTAAAAGGATCCTACTAGATGGACTAATTACAAGACAGGAGGTGGAAAATGCAATAAACTCAATGCAACTTAGCAAAGCCCCGGGACCAGTTGGTTTATCAGCAAAATATTACAAGACATTGAAAGATTGGCTTATTCAGCCATTGCTAGAAGTTTGCAATAAGATTATAGGAGGGACAGAGCACCTGAAACCTGGAAGGAAGCTTATATTTCTCTGATTCCAAAACAAGATCAAGATAGATCCAATGTAAAAAATTGTAGACCAATCTCTCTACTTAATGTGGATTATAAATTTTTTGCTAATACGGTATATTAGCCAATAGGCTGAAGAAGGTCATGTTGGGATATATTCCTAAGGACCATTCCGCCTGGAAGACACATGGAAGATAATATTAGGAATATAGTAGATATTTTGGAAAAGTTGGAAGCTAGAAAAATTTGTAAAGCAATGTTAATAATAATAATAATAATAATAATTTATTATTTATACCCCGCCCATCTGGCTGAGTTTCCCCAGCCACTCTGGGCGACTCCCAATCAGTGTTAAAAACAGTACAGCATTACATATTAAAAACTTCCCTGAACAGGGCTGCCTTAAGATGTCTTCTGAATGTCAGGTAATTCTTTATCTCTTTGACATCTGATGGGAGGGCGTTCCACAGGGCGGGCGCCACTACCAATAATGTTTATTGATGCGGAGAATTGCTGAGTTCACATTTGCCACATGAGTTTTGGGCTGAATCTTTATCATGTTATTGTTACACGTGGTTGAGAAAGGTTTCAAAAGGTATAGAATGTTCTCCTTTTGAAAGGTTATTCCACAGAAAACCTTCTGTTGCCCATTTTAAGGTTTTTGGGTCTCATGTCTTGACTGAAGCTCCAGGTGGAGTAAAGAATGCCAGAGGCATTTTTGTGGGTTATGAAAATGGTCTCTACAGAGTAATTTTGTCTGAATCTGGTCAGGTGATTCTCACAAAGTTTCTATTTTTTTTATTATAATATTTATTCAAATTTTAAAGGTTACACAAAAAATAAAACATCAAAAAAGAAAAGACAAAACAGTACATAAAAGCAAGTCCCATCCCAGAAAAAAGATAGGAAATAAAAAGAAAAAGTTAAAAATACATACATTCAAAAAGAAGAAGAAGAAAAGCAAATCAAACCTTTACATATTTTTCTTTCTTTAACTTATTTCCTTGACCTCCTCACACCTCCCCTCTTTGTATTCTAGTTCAAATAGGATTTCAGCAAATCCTTCATCCTTGTTTTTATCTTAATAATTTATCTTAATATACTGTAATTTTTCATTCTCCAATTATCCATCCATTTTTACTTTAATTAATCTTATTTCTCATTAAAACTGATATACTTGAACTTATTCTCTTACTACGATCCCCCTAGGGTCATAAAAATTTCATTCCACGATTTTTCCATCTTTCATTAAAAAAATGGTTAGCGCCATCGACTAATGGCGGATTCCCTCTGAGCTCCGGAGGGACCGGCTCCACGGGATCGGGTCTTACCGCTGCGGCAAAGCGGGGACCCTTAAAAAATCACAGGCGGGTGAAGCCTGTGAGCGTGGGACTCGGCGGGCATCATTTGCGCCCCCCAAGCTGCGAAGGAGCCTTTTTAAAGGCTCCGGAACAGGACGGGCTGAGCGGTGCGGTGCTGAGAGTCGACTGCTTCTTCCGCGGAGTGAAGCCGCACAGCCTTTTGTCGGAGAGTGCTGACTTCTTCTTGTGAACAATTGGACTTTAAAGCAACAACCTGTGAGTAGTACGGAAATTGGAATTTTAAAGAAAACTTTTTAAATTTGGCACGATCGGGGAAGGTCTAAACAGGAAGTCCGCCTTCCCTCTCTGTAAACAATTTAAAGCAAAGGACCTGTTAACTAAGGTCGAGGAGAATTTTTCTTCTTTTTTCTTGTAAAAGATTTTAATTTCACGGTTTGGCACTATAAGAAATTGTATTGGAAGCAGGGGAGCCTGCAGAAAAAGAACTAAATTTGGGAGCTGAAGTGCCACCCCCCCGGACTCGGGAGTGTTCCGTGAGAGCCTGGTGATGAGGTATAGAAGATCTTGACAGCTGTCAAGCTAGCTGTCAAGACGCAAAAAGAGGACTTTGTTTCTGTTGCTTCTGCTGGTTACATTTGTTACAATTTGCTCCTGGAAAAAAAAAGGAAGGGCTGATACAAACTAACTGGACTTTTGGATTTGTGCTGAAAGGAACATCAAGGAACTAAAATTCCCCTAGAGGGGGTTTTGGGACATTACAAAAAATGGCTGGAGGAGGAAAAATACAGGCTGAACTGAACAGAGCATTTGTTCTCTTGGGAAAGTTGCAAGGTCAAATTGATGTTTTGACTACAAATGTTACAACTTTGGAATTTACAGTGAATACCTTCATTGAATTTGATAAGGATCCGACACAGGAGGCCTACTTAACTGGACAAACAGAGAAATTTGAGAGCTCTGAGAATTTGGAGGAGATATATGTTGTCCCTGAAGAAAAGGAAGGGGGAGCTGTAATTTTGCAGATGTTAAAGGAGAGCTGTAATTTGAGGCCTGACATGATGGCAATAAAGGAAAATAAAAACTTGATGTGGAAAGTCCGGCCTGAATTGGAGAGTGAAAAATGGAGAGATCTCCTTATGTGGAGATCTGAAGACCTAAGGATTATAAATTTGATCAAGGTGGAAGTTGGAGCTTTGGGGACATTTGGATTTGAAAGGAGGATGAAACAAGATTGGGAATACCCCATAGGCTTTATCTTTAAGTATGAAGGCCTGGCTGGAAGAAATGTGGATCCTGTTGGGCCAGAGCTTCCCCGAGATTTGGTTTTCAATATTAAGGACTATCAAAAAGACCGGCAGAGAGGAAGTGAGAGGGAATTAAGAGCCTCGGATGTAAGATCTCCGGGCTGATTGTATATTAAGACTGATGGACATATGTTGGGGACTGAAACCGGGAAGGGGGTATGGTTGGAATAGAAATTGGGAACTCAAAGGGTACATAATTATATTTGGTTTTCTTTTTGTCTTGTTATTTGTATGAAAATTGGGAAATTCGTGGAAGGGAATTTTGGTCGACCTTAGAGAAATGTTTTAAGAATAAGTATTGATGTATAAGTTTGGATGAGAGTTAAGATTGGATAAAGTAAAAGTGGTTTTTAAAATGAACTAAATTAAATGAAAATAAGGTTGGAATGATATATAGGAAAAATGATTAGATATAGAAGATCAAGTATAAATGAACTGAGGAAATGGACGAAAGAGAGAAAGTAAAATAATAATATATTAAAATAAATTATTAAGTTAAAAAATAAGGTTGAAAGGACTTGCTGAAATAAAAATGTGAACTTGAATACAGAAATGGGAGGTGTGGGGAGGTCAAGAAAATAAGTAAAGGGAAGTTGTCATGTAAAGGATTTAAATTGTTCTTTTTTTCGTTTTTCCTTTTTAATGACTGCATTTTTTCTATGTATTTTTCTGGTTTTTTTTCTTTTTTCTTTTTCTTTCCTGCCTTTTGTGTTGCATTGTGTATTTTTTGTTTTCCCCCCCCATGTTTTTTCTCTGTAATCTTTAAAAAATCTGAATAAATATTATTTAAAAAAATTTTTTTTTAAAAAAAATCTCAATATATACACTTTAATTTCCCAATTTTCTTCCACCATCTCCCCTCCCCGGTCTCGGCCCCTACCAACAGTTCCATCAACCTCCAACAGTCCATCAACCTGGAGATCTTAAGTCTGAGGCTCTTAAATCTTCTTCACGTCCCATCTGCCGATCTTGATAGTCTTTAGTATTAAAAAGCAGTTCTCAGGGGAGTTCCAACCCAACCATGGTCATATTCCTTCTTAGCAGGTCTGCCAGATTTCCATAATTAAAGGTATGGCCTATAAAATAATCCAAACCTTGTTTCACACTTCTTCCAAGTCCAAAGGCCCCAGATACTCCAATCTCCTCCTGGCTCAAATTCATATCCCAAAAGTCATTTGATCCCCACATAAGGTGATCTCTCGACCTTTCATTTTCCAAATCAAGCCAGGCTCCCATCTCCAAGAACTGGCTTCTCCTAATTACAGTCATATAAGGTTTCAACTTATAATCCTCTATTTGCCTCTCTAGGGTTAAGGCTCCCCCTTGCTTCACTTTCACAACAACTTTCTCCTTCTTTGGTTCTTCAATTTGTTCCATTAAAAAAGATTCCTGTGCCGGATTCTTGTCAACTTCTTTGCTGATGCCCACTTTTGTTCCCAAAATATCAACACTGGTAACCATGGCATCTATCTGTTCATGCAGCTTTCCCAGCAGATAAAATGTCCTGTTCAGTACAGACGCTACTTCCTTCTCAGCTGACATCCTTGAAGGTCAAAGCTAGTTTCTCAGGGCCTTTGTTTTTAAAACCAATTTCCCAGCTGCATTCCCAGCTGCATTCTTGTAACAATGTCCCAAAACTCCCTCTAGAGGGAAACAGTCTCCAATTTATCAATCCTTCCAGCACAGTCCCAAAAGTCCCAAAAGTAAATTAATAACAATTACAATTACCTTTCCTTCTTTTTAAAACGCAGAAGCGGACAATGGAAACAAAGTCTTTCTTTTGTATCTTGACAGCTAGCTTGACAGCTTGACAGCTAGCTGTCAAATTTGACTATTCACCATCGATGGGCTCCTTGCGGACTGCTCCCAGGTTTAGAGACGTGGCGCTTCAATTCCTAAATTTTCTCCTTCTCCTGCAGGATTCCTCTGCTTCCAAAGGAAGTATTAATAATAGTTTCAATTGGTGGAATTTTAATCCTTTACGTAGGACTTTCCAAGACCTTAGTTAACAAGATCTTTGCTTCAATCTATTTACAGAAAGGGAAGGTGGACTTCCTGTTTAGACCTTCCCCGTTCAATGCCAAATTAAATTATTTTAAAAGTCCAATTTCCCGTTCTACTCACGGGTTGTTGTTTGAAATCCGATTGTCCACAAGAAAAAGTCAGCGCTCTCCGGCAACGGCTGTGCGGCTTCACTCCGTCAAAATAGCGGTCGATTCAAAACACCACACCGCTCGCCCCACATCGCTTCGGGTCCCCAAAAGAGGGGTTTCCCTGTGGGTAGAGGGGCGCTCCTGGTGTCAGCCGAATCCCACGTTCCCAGGCTTTCTCCGCCTGGGATTTTTGAGGGGTCTCCACCTTCACCGCGGCGGCAAGACCCAAATTTCACAGAGCGGGTTCCCCTTAGTCAGAGGAATTCCGCCATTGCTGATGGCGCTAACCCGGAAGTCCCCGATTCTCACAAAGTTTCTAGAAAGTGCTCCTGAACAGGAGAGAGTAATTGTTCACACATTTCCCACTGAGGACAATTCAGATGATGATTCTGATTCTTATGATTTTTATGATTATAGTGGTACCCAGAGTGATACAGATAGCTCAAACAGCTCTGTTGACACAGTCATTGAGAGGAAATCTCACACGATGACTAGACCTTCACAGGTTAAAGATGAACCACTGTTTACCATTGGAACTGGTTCTCCAAAGAGTCCCGAGAATGAACCCGTAAGCAAAGAGGATCAGCACCTCATACGCAGGTCTGAGAGGGTTACAAAGGGCGTACCACCTAAGAGGTATTCCAAAGAGTTTGCTAACTCAGCTGTTGCATGTGTTCCTATTGTTGACAACTCAAGACAGGTTACAGGTATGTCTAAGTCGGAGACAAAGACTCAGCAGGGAGTTGCTAAGCATAACACTACATTCCCTAGCCAAGGTAATGCAGAAGCACTCATTCCTTGGAAAACAGACAACCAGAGAAGGACATTGGGGAAACCAGTGGCGGGTAGTTCCAAGGATGGAACTGAAACAACAGGGGATTGTTATATGTATAACAACTGTTTGTTTTCTTCTCTGGACCAAGCTTTGTCAGCAGCTAACGAAGATTCATATGGGGGAGGATGTCAGCATATGAGCTCATCGCAGCTGCAGACATCCAGCTTGTTGATATCATGTGATGGAGCTGACTGTGGGAAACAGCGTTCCAGTCAGTTCACAGAGCAGTTCACCGGAATTTGCTCAGAGTGTAATATGAGTCCTTCCTCTTTTGATTGTACAGGAAGTCTTACTCACTTGTTTGCCGATGTTTGAAGAGAGCAGACATGTTTTCTGTAATGCTGAAGAGTCAGAAATAAAACCATGTAAATAGACGTTTCTGACCTATCTCTTTCCCCTGCCGGGGGAGCAGGAAAGAGTGGGTGTGCTCTTCCCACGCTGGGGAGGGTCGCCTATAGATACCTAGCCTGTGTTTGCTGGGGAATGCAGCCAGGGAGGTCACCGGAGATCAAGCCGGTGCCTGGGAGAGTTGCCAGCTTCTCCCGATAGAGGCTTGATTCCCAACAGCTTCCTTGCCTCCTGCAAAGCCCTTTTCCCTGCAAGCTCTTCCTCTGGTTTCCCAGCAACGGAGGGAGATGCTCAGAGTCCAACCAAAAGCCTCACCCCCAAAAGGATATCTGGGCATTGGGGAGCCAAGGAAGCAGTTGCCCCCCTAAATGCATAAAAAATAATAAAAATCTGAGGTTCTGCCAAGCGAGACAGGGCTGAGCTGAAGGGACTCGGCTTTGCAAGGGTTAAAGGGAACCGAGCTGCCTTCCTAGAGAGGACAGGAAGCAAGAGGGGGCTGGTCCTCAAGAGCCAAGGCCCCTCCCTCCCTCCCCAGTCCTTTCCTGCAAGGAAGGGGGGGTTTGCTTTGGTATCTCTGCTGCGAGGGCTGAATCGCTGCCCCCTACTGGGATCTGGTGAGTCCATAGGTGTCAACTTTCAGATTTGAAAATAAGGGATCAGCAGCCTTGAAAATAAGGGATCAGCAACCTCACGTATCTAACAATCCGGGATAGCAGCAGGAAGCAGCGGAAATGGTGCTGGAATAAGGGAATTTCCCGCAAAAAAAGGGAAGGTTGACAGCTATGGGTGAGTCTCCTCTCTCTCCCCCCAGAGGGTGCAGTGGGGAGACGGGGGGGTCCCCAGGGTTGCAGCAGGGGAGGGTGCCTGGGGGGCCTGATCTGCTCCTGCAGGGGGGGGACCCCAAGTCAGGGAGGAGGAGAGGGTCCAGCCAGGGAGGGGCCAGGTCTGCAACGCTCTCCTTCCTGCAGATCAGAGGATCCCTGACTCCCACTAAATCTCCCTTCTTTAAAACAAAGAAGTCCCTGGGACTTTAACTCTGTGTGAATTCGCTCAGCGTCATTGCACAGCCGAGGAAACATCTGCAAATGGTTTTCCAAAGCTGGACAAGGAGGTGGACTAGCCCCCCCTCCAAAAAAAATGTGGGAGAGGAAGGCCAGGAATAAAGAGAGGGATCCCAGCCCAGAGTCTGGCTGCTGCATTGGCTGTTTCCCAGTCGTTTCCCAGGGCAGCTCCCCACGGAGGCCACTGCAGCAATCCCCTCGCACCCAGAGCATGGCATCCCAGGACCACATCCTCTCTGTCCCAAAGGGATTGTTGCTGGAAAACCAGCCGGAAATGGGCGCTGCTACTCACTGAGCCTCCAGGGACCTTGGCATCAATGGCTGTGTGTTAAGCTGTCTAACAGAATAATAGTAATGAATTGCCCGCCTGAATTTCAAGTGAGATTTGGCCCCGTCCACTTGGCTCTCTGGGGTTTTCCAGATACATACCTGGCCCTAAGAGCAAAGAAAAAGGGACCCCACCCCAGGAGTCTGTCTTGAGAGGGGCAGAGACTCCAAGTGCAAAAAAGGAGACAGAAGCAGTGGAGTGGGGGTGGGGTGAGGGTGGGGGTGGGGGTGAGGAGCAACTCCTGAGGACACCCGAGTGAGGACCCTCTTTAAAGCCAAGCATCCATTTCCCACAAGATACAAATGACTCTTTGAGAATTCCTGGAGAACAGGCGAAGTCCCGGCAGACTGGAGGAGGGCAAATGTTGTCCCTATTTTCAAAAAGGGGAAAAGAGAGGACCCAAATAATTACCGCCCAGTCAGTCTGACATCAATACCAGGGAAGATTCTGGAGCAGATCATTAAGCAAACAGTTTGTGAGCACCTAGAAAGGAATACTGTGGTCACCAATAGTCAGCATGGATTTCTGAAAAATAAGTCGTGTCAGACTAACCTGATCTCGTTTTTTGACAGAATTACAAGCCTGGTAGATGAAGGGAACGCAGTGGATGTAGCCTACCTTGATTTCAGCAAGGCATTTGACAAGGTGCCCCATGATATTCTTGTAAAGAAGCTGGTAAAATGCGGTCTTGACTATGCTACCACTCAGTGGATTTGTAACTGGCTGACTGACCGAACCCAAAGGGTGCTCATCAATGGTTCCTCTTCATCCTGGAGAAGAGTGACTAGTGGGGTGCCACAGGGTTCTGTCTTGGGCCCGGTCTTATTCAACATCTTTATCAACGACTTGGATGATGGACTCTAGGGCATCCTGATCAAATTTGCAGATGACACCAAACTGGGAGGGGTGGCTAACAACCCAGAGGACAGGATCACACTTCAAAACGACCTTGACAGATTAGAGAACTGGGCCAAAACAAACAAGATGAATTTTAATAGGGAGAAATGTAAAGTATTGCACTTGGGCAAAAAAAATGAGAGGCACAAATACAAGATGGGTGACACCTGGCTTGAGAGCAGTACATGTGAAAAGGATCTAGGAGTCTTGGTTGACCACAAACTTGACATGAGCCAACAGTGTGACGCGGCAGCTAAAAAAGCCAATGCAATTCTGGGCTGCATCAATAGGAGTATTGCATCTAGATCAAGGGAAGTAATAGTGCCACTGTATTCTGCTCTGGTCAGACCTCACCTGGAGTACTGTGTCCAGTTCTGGGCACCACAGTTCAAGAAGGACACTGACAAACTGGAACGTGTCCAGAGGAGGGCAACCAAAATGGTCAAAGGCCTGGAAACAATGCCTTATGAGGAACGGCTAAGGGAGCTGGGCATGTTTAGCCTGGAGAAGAGGAGGTTAAGGGGTGATATGATAGCCATGTTCAAATATATAAAAGGATGTCACATAGAGGAGGGAGAAAGGTTGTTTTCTGCTGCTCCAGAGAAGCGGACACGGAGCAATGGTTCCAAACTACAAGAAAGAAGATTCCACCTAAACATTAGGAAGAACTTCCTGGCAGTAAGAGCTGTTCGACAGTGGAATTTGCTGCCAAGGAGTGTGGTGGAGTCTCCTTCTTTGGAGGTCTTTCAGCAGAGGCTTGACAACCATATGTCAGGAGTGCTCTGATGGTGTTTCCTGCTTGGCAGGGGGTTGGACTCGATGGCCCTTGTGGTCTCTTCCAACTCTATGATTCTATGATTCTATGACTCCCTTGTCAGTCACTTCTGACTTCAGGCATTGACTAGAAGGCAGCAGAAACCAGGTTGATTAATCTGACAGAAATCCCTTCCGTTGCCTCCACATTCTGCATTGCTTGAAGGCTAGAGATTTATTTCTTCTCCTCTTCCTCCTCCTCTTTCTTTTCAAAAAGATATCTCATGGTCTGGGATGCGGCGCACTTCAGCCCTGGTTCCCAGCAAGACTCATCCATGCTTGCTCAGGGAACCATTTTTTCCCCTGTCATACAAATTCTGTAACAGAACAATGTATTTGCTTTGTAGGATTTGCTAGAGCTTCTCATTTAGACGGACAGAACTTGGTAGAAGACCAAAGCGTTCCTTCTGATCTCTCAGAGGCTTCCTGAGAGCACAGATGGATGTGCGAGACACAGCTGGCCCCAAAGCAGGAAGAGGTCATGCCAACCAAACTGGGAGCAGTGGGGGATTCTGGGAAAACCCAGTGCAGAAGATCCTGGGTGAGGAGGACACTCTATGCTCAGAGGTGCAGAGCCAGCAGCTGAGGCAGTTCTGCTGCCAGGAGGTCAAAGGACCCCGAGAGGTTTGCAGCCGACTCTACCACCTTTGTCACCAGTGGCTGAAGCCGGAAAGGCACACGAAAGCTGAGATGCTGGACCTGGTGATCTTGGAGCAGTTCCTGGCTGTCCTTCCCCGGGAGATGGAGAGCTGGGTGAGGGAATGTGGAGCGGAGACCAGTTCCCAGGTGGTGGCCCTGGCCGAAGGTTTCCTCCTGAGTTAGGCAGAGGAGAGAAAGCAGGTGAGAGAGACTTTCCTCTGGATACTACCAAGGGGCTCCAAACAGGACGGAGAAGATCCCATAATGCTCTGCTGATGGCCCATCCTTTTTCTGGGAAAAGCATCCATGGAATGAGATCTCACACCCTTCAAGTCTTTGTCATTCTCTTTCTCGTATTTCTCCCCATTCTCTGTTTTGAATCCTTGTTTCTTTTTCAGGGAAAGGATCTCTTTGCAGAAATGGACCTGGATTCCTGTGAGGCAGAGAGGCCTCCGTTGGACACCAGAGAGAGGCCACTGGGTAAGGAGGAAGGTGGGTTTTCTCCGTTTGGTCTCATTCTGTTGGTTTTCCAACTCATCTAAGGGTTCTTTTCATCTTGTTTTGGGGGGACACAGTTGGGACCAAGGGTCCAGAGGAGGGGAGATGAATTTCTGCACAAACAAACATATGAAATGGGCACAAACATCCAAATGCTCTCAGCAAGTAAGTCTTTCTCAAAGGCCCATCTGTAGTTAGAGATGCCCTGTTTCACCTGTGAGAGAAGCAGGCACTCCTGGCGTCCTGCTTACCTTTTTTCTCTTGCAGGTGACAGAATGATGCCAGCAAGACCTCCTTGATCCGCCTTTTCATGGGGGCAGAAGAGAAGCAGCGGCTGTGGAACCAGATCAGGTCAGGGGAAGCTGCCTTGTGGGGACAGAGGCCGAGGGATGGAGCAATGTCATGGACTGGTTGGGCACAGAGGAATGGTGGGAGGAAGCAGGGGAACCAGGAAGGGAAGACGGCTCAGAGCCGAAGGAGTGGATGTGGAGGAAGGATGGGCGGTCAGAGGGAGAAGCCTGGGAAGAGGAGGTGTCAGAAGCTGAAGGGGAAACAGGGCTTAATAAGCTGGGAGACTCCGTGGCAGAATGCAGTGCAGAATCAGAGGCAGAAGAGGAAGGAGGCGAGTGGGAGAGGAAGGTCGAGAGGCAGAGGTGAGTCAGGAGAAGGAGGAGCCACCGGTGGCTCCCTCTCCTTTTGCCAGAAGCCACCCTCCCTGCTTGTCTCTCAGAGCTAGGAGACGAAAATTGGCTTATTTTAATTAATCACTGAATGCTAAAATTGTTTTCTAAGCAGTGGACAAACGAGAACAAATAGTGGCCTGGATGCACCTAACCAGCCCCGTCGGATGAAAAATGGGGCCTGCCCCCCAATCCTCCCCTTCCCCCTCTCCATGCCCCCCTGAACCCCTTGAATTTGGCTCTAGGGTATTGGGAGGGAACTCCCCAGAAGAGCTCACGAGGAGAGGAGAAAGTGGATCCGTCCATTGAGGAAACTAGAATGTTTGGGTAGGCAGAATGACTTGGAAAACACAAGGTGGCGTACCACCTATTTGCACAAAGACAAATACCCATAATTAAAATAAGCACCCATAAATAAAATGTGCAGCAAAGCAATCCTATTTAAACAACACCGTAATTTACAGGAAGGAAACAACAGAGCATTGTGGAACAGATCATATTTCTGCTGTCTCAGAGGAGGACATTTCCCTTTTTCTTTTAGGGCCCAGTGTGCTTTGAAGATGTCGCTGTTTGTTTCACAGACGAGGAGTGGGCGTTGCTGGATCCTGACCAGAGTACTCTGCATAAGGACGTAATGGAGGAGAATCGTGGGATCGTGGCCTCTCTTGGTAAGGCTCCTTGTGGGATTGTCATATCAGCCTGGAAATTCAAAAAATACCTCAATGTGACCAACCTCATATATCTTCACAGAGCTCAACAGCGCCCCCTATAACACCTGGGAACCTAACACCCCCACAATAAAGAGCAACTTACAGTTTTTTCTTTGAACAATCTTCCTCAAAATATTCCTTTTTCTACCACAATTGGGCTGTTCTGAACTTCCCAGGCCATCTTCAGTGTCATCTTCAACCTTCCACAATTTTGACCACTACTATATATCAAACAAAACAACATTCAACAACTCTTCAGAATCTAATAATAAATATGTTGGTTATTGACAAACAACACAGGTAATGAACACACACCCAACTCGTTTCAGTTCTTCTCCATTTGTTCCTTAGGCTATAATCCCTTTTTGTCTCCATTGCAGATTGTGATGAATCGGAAATCGAGAACAAAGGTGACCACGAAAAAATCCCCAGAGAGGAGAAGCCACACAAAAATTTGGAGTGTGGAGAAAGCTGCAGTCAGAGCTCAAATTCCACTTCCCATCAACAAAATGTCATTGGAAAGAAAGTCTATCAGTGCATGGAATGTGGAAAGAGCTTCACTAATAGCTCCCATCTCACTTCCCACCAAATAATTCATACAGGGGAGAAGCCCTATCAGTGTGTGGAATGTGGAAAGAGCTTCAGTCAGAGTGCCAATCTTACTTCCCATCAAAGAATTCATACAACGGTTGGAAAAACCATTATACAGCTTTAGGAGCCAGGCAAATCCACACCTTTTTAACCAGGCCTTTTTCTTATTGACATCTAATACTATTTTAACATGTGATGTTTTGTGTTATTATGTTGTGTTTTTATGTTCTAAGCATTCTGAGACATGTGGGTGTAGGGAATACAGCCACTCTTAAATTCCTAGGGGTCTTTGCCCCCCCATAAAATATTTGAGGAGGCCACCCCCCAGGTTTTCTTTGTGTGTTTTTTTAAAATCAACCTTTTTGTCTTCCGCTACTTGCCATACAATTTCGCTTTCAATTTGCCCTTTTAAGAATTTTTTTAAAACCGCACAAAGGTCATGAGGAAAACAAAATACAAGAAGATACAAATGTGGACAGGTCCCATCTTTGCGGTCCCAGACTACAGTTCCCATCATCCCTCCCCATTGGTCCTGCTAGCTAGGGATGATGGGAGTTGTAGTCCAAAACCAGCTGGAGACCCAAGTTTCCTTTAAAGGGAAAGTAGGCTGGCCTTTTGACACCCTCTGCTGGCCAAAAGCACTGCCCCAGAGTCTGAACCACCCCCAGTACTGCCAATTGGAATTTATAGAGCGCAAAACTGAAGTTTGATCAGCACTTCAACTTCTAGGGAGCTTCTAGGTGCTTTCTGCACCACCTAGAGTACCCACAGAATTGTGGCTTCTACTGGCAACACACATAGGAGAACAAATGAAAGACAAACACATTGTTCCAGCTTGTCAATATCCTCATTTATGCATTTTAAAATTTATTTGCCCTTCATCTGAATATTTTACAATATAAACATACAAGACGAAAACATGGCTTTCTCAAAAACAAGCCAAGCCAGAGAAATCTCTTCTTTTCTTTTTTTGGGATGGAGTTACAAACTTTGTTGTTGTTGTTTTTTTAAATAATATTTATTAGTTTTTAACAGAAAAAAGAGTTACAAAACAATACACAATAAAAACACAAAAAACAAAATACAAAAAACAAAATTTAACATAAAAAGAAGAAAAAAGAAAAAGAAGAAAAACAAAAATCCCTCTTTCTGATATCTTAACTCTCGTTAACTTATTTTCATGACTTCCTTCCGTTTCTGTATTTCATTTAAAAATTTGTTCAGCAAATTCATACTCTCTTAATTTACCCTTAATTGTTTATCATCGCATATTATATTTTCCAAATTTTCGTCTATTATCAATCCTTTCTTAGATATTCTTATTTTACCAAACCTTTCTGCTGAAGCCAATTAATTCCTTTCCAGCACATTCTTATATTTCATTAGTGCTACACTAATTCCAAAAATAAAAAATATATAAAAAGAAATTCTCATTCTAGTTTTATCCAACGTCCTTTCTTCCTGGTTGCGGGTTGTGTCAGTCCTTTCTCGCCATTATATCCTGTCCATCAATCTGGTGTTCTAATGTCCGAGGCTCTCAGATCCCTTCTATGCCCCCTCTGCAGGTTTTCTTGTTCCTGTTTGTACTTGCACACTTCCTTTTCCCTTGTTAGGTTCTTTTGTGATTTCTTCCCTTTTCTCCTTGGGGAGTGAGTCTCCGGGGAATTCCGTACAGAAATAATCTCCATTTTCTTTCCTCATAATGTCCCATTCCCCACTGACCCACTCCCCTGTGTTGGTTTTATAATCCAAAAAGTAGTTGTTCCAAAAATAGTTATCAACTTGTTTCACAGTCCCACCAGAGCTAAGAACTTCTTTAACTCCAAAAGCTTGCAGACACTCTCCAGGTTCAACCTTCCAGTATTGCAACTTTTGGTCCTGTGGGACTTTGAGTCTCTGTAACTTTTGAGGTGCCATCCCCACCTCTTCCATCTTCATCTGCCCTTGGACTTGCTTTATTGAACCGATTCCCTGGATTGACTGTTGTAAGGTTTCTTTGTCTTCGTTTCGTATTAGTTCGTGTTTACTAGCTGCAGTAGATATAGAATCCAACTTTTCATTCATCAAAGTCACTTTCTCATCCAGCTGCTGCAGCTTAGCATGTATTTTGCCAAGGGCAGAGAGTAAAACTTCCTCCCTGATCATTTCTGTTCAAGGTCAAGTAGCTGGTCCCACGGTCTGATTTTCACAGCTGTTATATCTTCTCTGTAGGTTGCAGCAAAGAAGCTGACAAACTCCCTCTAGAGGACACAGTTTCTATTTAACGTCCATCTTTAAAATGTATCCAACAAAGGAAAACATTCACTTTCGATTTTCAAATACTTTGTTTCCTTACCATACAATATAAAAAAGCAGAAAGCAGCATTGAAGTTATTTTGTTTCTCTTCTGTTTCTATCTGTCAAAAATGTTCCGTTTTCAATTAATGGACATCTCCAACAATTTCTGTCTGACGTCCCGTCCCCAGGTTAGGGACGATGGAGCTTATATTCCTTTACTCTCTCTGCAGGATTAAAAAGTCAAAATTTCTTCCCCCCTTTTCCCCTGCCGTCAAGGGGGTTTTGATGTTTATAAATGCACGAAATTTCAATCTTAGAATCAGATTTCCAGGTTAAAGCATACAGAGTCTTTTGCTTCAGTCTGTTTACAAAAAGCGGAAGGCGGACTTCCTGTTTAGACCTTCCCGCTTCGTTGCCTAATTCTTAAATTTTCTTAGCCAAATCTTCCGTTTTTACTCACGGGTGCTTGTTTAAAGTTGAATTGTCACAGGAAAGAGGACAGCGCTCTCCGGCATCGGCTATGCAGCTTCGCTCTGCAGAAGTAGCGATTGACTCTCAGCACCGCGCCAAACACGCCGTCCTGCTCCGGAGCCCTTTGCAGGGTTCCTTTGCCGATCGGGGGGGCGCAAAAGGTGCCCGCCGAGTCCCACGGTCGCAGGCTTCACCCGCCTGCAGTTTTCAGAAGGGTCCCCGCTTCGCTGTAGCAGCAGGACCCTATTTCTGTGGGGCTTCTCCCTCTAAGTTAGAGGGAATCCGCCATTGCCGGTGGCGCCGCCTCCGGAAGTCCCCTACAAACTTTGTTGATCAGTGGACTGCTTTCGAAGTAGTGCATCTCGATTTCAGTAATGCTTTTGACAAAGTCCCCTGTGACATTTATGTGAGGAAGCTGGTAAAATGAGGCTGAATGAGGTAACTGTTAGGTGGATTTAACTGACCGAACCCAAAGAGGACTCCTTCATGGTTCCTCCTCATCCTGGGGAAAAGTGACAAGAGGGGGGCTGCAGGGTTCTGTCCTGGGCCCGTTGTTGTTCAACGTCTTGATAAGTGACTTGGATGAAGGAACTGAGGGGATGCTCCTCACATTTGCACATGACACGAAACGGATCATAATGGCGCCCTCTCTCTTCTTCAGCAACAGACAGGGAGACAAAGAACAGTGCAAAAGCACAGCAGAGTGGAAGAGATAATAAGACTGACGTCCGTTCTTACGCTTTCCAAGCCTAGGATAGTAAACAGGGGCATGTGACATACTAGCCACATATCCAGCAACGGGAGGAGTGAATTGCTAACACAGCAGGCATGATTGCAGGTGATATAAGGGAAAAAACCTGCTCCTTTTTCCTTATGGGGTACCCAAGGGCCCATATACTGTCCTTTTGTAGCTTCTCTATCGGTAGGAGAAAATAACAGAGACCAACCAGAAAATATTGAGAAGCGAAGCAGCTAGTAAGCCTGTTGCAACAGGGTTCTTCCCCACATGCAGGAGAGAGGAGGACCCCGAGCCATGCATGCAAGCCCTTATATAGACATTTTTAATTGCCCGCCCTGGAGTCCAAGACCACCCCCAGAAACATCATACATACATCACAGAAAAGGCAGTCTACAACAGAAATCTGAGTGCATTGTTTTTACCTTGTCTGCCAGTTTACCTGTTAATGGTCACTTGACTGGAGGACCTGGGGAGGCTGGCCATTCTTTTGTAATGATAATACTTTATTCCTGAGCCAGGTCACAGTCTCACCCTATTCACACCTTGAATGTGCCCTTAAGGCAGGATTTGTGAGGACAGAGACAATGGGGAGGTTTCTGCATTTCCTTTGACCTTGTAGAGAAATATTTGGGGTGACTGAAAGAGTCAAAATGGGTTTAGGGCTTTTCCTGTGGGTTTTGGACATGTGGTTTATATATTTATATATGTGTTTGCTTGGTATATATATATATATATATATATATATATATATTCTTATAACAATTCCCCCCTTTGGGGATATAATTTTTTTCTAAAAATTGTAGGCCCCCTGAAGGTCCAGCTTGGTGAACATCTGCGCCCATTGCATCCGCTCCAGCAACTCTACAATAAGGGGAAAGGGATACCGGTCTGGGATGGTAATCTTATTCAGGGCCTGGTAATCATGGCAGGGACGAAGCTCCCCACACTTCTTAACAAAGAGTACTGGAGCGGCAGTGGGCGAGGTAGAGGGCCGAATGAACCCGCGCTCCACGTTCTTGTGATGGAAGTCCTGCAAGGCTTAGCGCTCTGGCTCTATAAGAGAGTATTGGCAGCTCACAGGCAGGGGCACCCCGGGCTGGAGGTCTATGCCGCAGTTGAAAGACCAATGAGGCAGCAGCTGGTCTGCCATCTGTTCCTCAAACACTTCTTGGTAGTCCTGGTAAACAGCAGGGAGCGTTGACACAGCTTTCCTGGTGGGGGGTGGCCACTAGCATCTCAGGAGCCGTCCGTCAATTGCCTCCACCAGTTCCGGCTTGTCCTGGAGTGGCACCTGATGATGGGCGGTGAAGGCAGAGTCCATATAGGAGCGGGTTGCCCCTGAATCTACCAGAGCATGGGTGAGAATCCAGGGCCAGCCAGGGGGGTATAGACGCACCGGAACCATGAGGTGTTGCAATTCCACCGGTGAGGGCCCATCATGCGATGTCTGGGACCCCAGGTAGCCTGGGCCATCGGCTACCGGGGTTGGCCATTTCCCTGTGGCTGGCGTTTTCTCTTTTTTTATATATAATAATTTTTATTAGTTTTCCAATTTTAAAACAAAACAACAACAACATAAAACATCAACCAATACAGACAAACACACAAATATAAATTCTTAACCTCATTTTCATAAGCCTCCTTTCTCGGACTTCCCCATACCTCACCCTTTTTGCATCCTTATTTTACAGTTTTTCAGCAACCCTTTTAGCCAATTAAATTTAAGTTTATTATCTTTCTCAATTTCACCTTAAATCCTCAAACATTTTCAGCTGCAATTCTGCATCTTCCTTCCCCTTGACATTTTAGCACTCATCAATATTGTGACAGTTCTTAAGATAAGCTTTGAACTTCTTCCAGTCTTCCTCCACCGTCTCCTTCTCTTGGTCGCGGATTCTGCCAGTCATTTCTGCCAGTCCCATAAAGTCAATCACTTTCGTCTGCCATTCTTCCAGTGTGGGGAGTTCTTGTGTCTTCCAATACTTTGCTAGAAGAATCCTTGCTGCTGTAGTGGCGTACATAAAAAAAGTCCTATCCTTCCTTAACACCAATTGGCCGACCATGCCCAAGAGGAATGCCTCTGGTTTCTTGTGAAAAGTACATTTAAGTACCTTCTTAATTTCATTATAAATCATTTCCCAGAAGGCTTTAATCTTTGGGCAGGTCCACCAAAGGTGAAAGAAGGTACCTTCAGTCTCATTACATTTCCAACATTTATTATTGGGCAGATGATAAATCTTCGCAAGCTTAACTGGGGTCATGTACCACCTGTAAATCATTTTCATAATATTTTCTCTTAGGGCATTACATGCCGTAAATTTAATACCGGTGGTTTCTCGGGACAGGATTGGGCATAGTGTCCACTCCCGCCGCAGTAGAGACACAGGTTCCCCTCTAGACGCCGAGTCTTCTCCGAGGGGGAGAGGCGAGGCCGCACTGCCCCAAGCTGCATTGGCTCCTCCAGCGACTTGGCTGTGGCCGTGGAACTGCTGGGAAGGACCGGAGCCGGGAGCCGGGAGTGCTGGCGGCCGTGAGCCTGGTGACTGTCCTCCAACCAATCGTCTATCAGCAGGCTCTGTTGAATGAGGGTATCCAGCGTGGCGGGGCGATCCATCATGGCCAGCTGGTCCAGTATCTCATCCGAAAGCCCCTCGAGATACTGGTCCTGAAGGTTGCAGTCATTCCAGAATAAGTCCTGTGCCAACAACCGAAATTCTGTGCCGTAGGCGACCACTGTGGACTTGTCCTGTTTCAACCACCAAATCTCCCGATTGGCTTGACTCCCCTTCTGAGGGTTGCCGAACGCGGTTTCCAGATGGTTGCAAAACCCTGTATAGTCTGTCACCAAGGGAGAGTCTTGCCGGAGCAGCGGCAATGCCCACTTGGCCTCACGGTCCTTCAGCAAGCTGATCAGGAAGTGCACCTTGGTGCGGTCATCGGGGAAATTTTGGGCTCACCCCTGAATATAGAGCTTGGCCTGGGCAAGAAACATGGGAAAGCTGGCCGGGGGGGGGGACCCATTGAATTTCTCTGGCAGGGCCACTGGGTACTTGCCAGAAGCTGGGGCATCGGCACCAGGAGCTGGTAAGGCATCCAAACGCTGCTGAAGCACTGTAGCTGCATTGCTTGGCTGCTGAACGGTGTGGGTCAAGACCTGGTTTTCCTGAGCCAATGCCACCAGCGCAGCCGCCTGGTCAGCCATGGCTTCTGGTTCCTCCTGAACACACCCCAATGAAGGGGGAGTGCGGGTGTGGTGGGAGCAAACTGTGCTGCTCCCCTGGGTTAACCGAGAGGCTAAATCCAAGTCCGGTCCATGGTCAAAGGTGCAACGTGGAGGCAGTCCATAGTAGCTGAAGCTGGGTGCAGGGCAGGGACTTGGGTGAAGTCAGGAACAGGCTTGCAAGCAGGGAGCCAGGGCGGGTCAGGAGCTCAGGCAGGAACTAGCAACCAACAATGTTGTTCCCGCAACTTGGGACTGGGGCTTTCCGGCTTTTATCTGCCCTGAGGCATAGGACGGCCCCAATCCTCTGGTGACTCGCCTCTCTAACCCTGATCCTCTGCAGCTCAGGAGAGGCTGGATCTTCCTCCAGCAGCTGAAAGGCAAAAGTCAGTCTGTCAGTTCCTCACAAAGGGAGGGCTTTTCCACATCCCAGAGTGCAGAGTGGGGGGCAAGGAGGGCAAGTCTGAGTCCCTGCTCTGGTTCTCTCCAATACTCACCCCTGGGGGAGGGATATGCGACCGCAGCACATCTGCAAAGAGAAGGACATGGGGACAGGTGAGTCCGTCCCTGAGCACCTGGCAAGGCTATTCCAAGAGTTTCCTCCTGGATTCCAAGTCCTACTGCAGGGGATGAGGGACATCCCAAGCCTTGGGGGCCAATCCTGGCCTCCTTCAACCAGAATGTGGCTCCCCAGGCCAGGGGTAGGCAAGCTAAGGCCTGGGGGCCGGATGTGGCCCAATCGTCTTCTCAGTCTGGCCTGCAGATGATTCGGGAATCAGTTTTAACATGAGTAGAATGTGTCCTTTTATTTAAAATGCATCTCTGGGTTATTTGTGGGGTATAGGAATTGGTTCACCTCCCCCCCCCCCAAATATAGTCTGACACCCCCCCACACATGGTCTGAGGGACGGTGGACTGACTCACGGCTGAAAAAGGTTGCTGCCCCCTGCCCCAGGCTAACAAAATGGTCAATATCCGGTTCCACTCCACCCTTTCAAAATTTAAATAACAAAATGGATCCCAACTTTCAGAGCATGTAAACCACATGAGTGAAAAGACCCCTGTGCCACTCACAGAAATAGGATTAAATTCCTTCTCCCACCTTTAAAGTAAACGTCTACGTAATGAAACCAAATCGACCCAAGTCTGCCTTCCTCCGCCAATCTGAACTTCACTCTTCAAGCCAAAAGACAACACTTCCCCGTCCCCAGGTGAAAACACCTGGCCTTTCATGGGTAGAGCCGCCACCACGCCAGTGGCGTTTACCTCAGCGCTGCGCGAGGAATGGCTGAGTGGGCGGCGAGATGCTTTCATCCTCGGACACTTGGCGGGTACTGAAATGGCCGTGCAGGCCAGATTCACGATCCTGGTGGGCTGGAATCGGCCCAGGGAACATAGAATGAGGACCCCTGGTCTACACTGACTGGCAGCAGCTCCCCAGAGTTTCAGGCAGGGATTTCGTCCAGCCCTTGCAGGAGATGTCAGGGGTTGACTATGGGAAATTCTGCATGCCAAGCAGGTGCTCCAGGGCTCCCCATATTTCCCCTGTCGTTCAACGTTATGCTATTAGCAAACGTGGATATTCCACCCGCCTATTTTGAAAGGAGAAAACTCACCTGATCAATTTAATAAATAATAATAATAATAATAATAATAATAATAATAATAATACATTTATACTCTGCCCATCTGGTTGGGTTTCCCCAGCCACTCTGGGCGGCTTCCAACAAAATATTAAAATACAATAGTCCAACAAATATTAAAAGCTTCCCTAAACATAATAACAACAACCATCCATTTCTGGAAAGGGAAATGGCATACTTTTGTATATTAGTATGAAAAGCATGCATAAGAAGGTATTACTCATTTATGATGAGAATAGGATTTATTTATTTTGAACTTTGCTTGGTTCCTCCTTGGCAGCCAGTGCGATTCTTTCAGCAGGGCTCGAACTCAGGACCCGCTGCCTTGAGGGACATCTAAGAGCAGTTGGGCAGGGGAAAGGTCTCCCTTGGGAGGTGGGGGACTCTCCTTCCTTGGAGGTTTCTCAGCAGAGATCGGACGGCCATCTGCCCTGGATGCTTGAGCGGAGATCCCTGCACTGCTGGGGGTTGGACTAGATGACCCTGGGATCCCCTCCTCTCTCTCCACTCCGGAATTCCAGGAGGAGCTTCCTTGCCTCCTGCAAAGCCCTTTTCCCTGCAGGCTCTTCCTCTGGTTTCTGGCCAAGGGAGGGAGATGCTCAGAGTCCAGCCAAGAGCCTCACCCCCAAAAGGATATCTGGGCATGGGCGGAGCCGGGGGGGGCAGCTCCCCCCCCCCGAAATCCATAAGAAATAATAAAAATCTGAGAAAGGGCTGAGCGAGGGAGGGCTCGGCTTTGCAAGGGTTAAAGGGAACCGAGCTGCCTTCCTAGAGAGGACAGGAAGCGGGGGGGGGGCAGGTCCTCCAGAGCCAAGGCCCCTCCCTCCCTCCCCAGTCCTTTCCTGCAAGGAAGGGGGGGAGGTGTTGCTTTGGTGTCTCTCCTGCAAGGGCCGAATCGCAGCTCCCTCCTGGGATCTGGTGAGTCCATAGCTGTCAACTTTGAGATTTGAAAATAAAAGGGATCAGCAGCCTTGAAAATAAAAGGGATCAGCAGCCTCACCTATCTACCAATCCGGGATAGCAGCAGGAAGCAGCGGAAACGGCGCTGCAATAAGGGAATTTCCCGCAAAAAAAGGGAAGGTTGACAGCTATGGGTGAGTCTCCTCTCTCTCCCCCAAGAGGGTGCAGTGGGGAGACGGGGGGGGGGGTGCCAGGGCTGCAGCAGGGGAGGGGGCCTGGGGGGCCTGATCTGCTCCTGCAGGGGGGGGGGGGGACAAGTCAGGGAGGAGGAGAGGGTCCTGCCAGGGAGGGGCCAGGTCTGCCACGCTCTCCTTCCTGCAGATCAGAGGATCCCAAACTCATTTGGCCCTCCGCCCCCCCCCCTTTCATAAAAAACTCCCTTCTTTAAACAAAAGAGTCCCTGGGACTTAAACTCTGTGTGACATCGCTCAGCCTCATTGCGCAACAGAGGAAACAGGTGCAAATGGTTTTCCAAAGCTGGACGGGGAGGTGGACTAGCCCCCCCCCCAAAAAAAAAGGTGGGAGAGAGAGGCCAGGAATAAAGAGAGGGATCCCAGCCCATGGTCTGGCTGCTGCATTGGGGACCAGTTTGTGTTAAGCTATCTAACAGAACAACAACAAAAATCAAGGGAGATGTCTTTTGCCCCGCCCACTTGGCCCTCAGGGGGTTGGCCAGATACATTCCTAGCCCTCAGAAGAGAGAAAAAGAGATCTCACCCCACAAATCTGTCTGGACAGCTGCAGAGATTGCAGAAAAGGAGACAGAAGCAGGGAGTGGAGGTGGGGTGAGGGTGGGGCTGGGGAGCAACTCCAGAGGACCCCCAGGTCAGGACCCCCACTAGAGAAAAGCATCCATTTATCACAAGATACAAATGACTCCCTTGTCATTTGGTTCTGACTTCATGCGTTGACTGGAAGGATGGAGAAACCAGGTTGATTAATCTGGCAGAAATCCCTTCAGTTGCCTCCACATTCTGCATTGCTTGAAGGCTAGATACTTAGTTCTTCTCCTCTTCCTCCTCCTCTTTCTTTTCAAAAAGATATCTTATGGTTTGGGATGCGGTGTAACAGAACAATGTATTTGCTTTCTAGGATTTGCTAGAGCTTCTCATTTAGACGGGCAGAACTTGGCAGAAGACCAAAGGGTTTCTTCCGATCTCTCAGAGGCTTCCTGAGAGCGCAGATGGATGAGCGAGACTCAGCTGGCCCTGGAACAGGAAGAGGCCATGCCAGCCAAACTGGGAGCACTGGGGGCTTCTGGGAAAACTCTGTGCAGAAGATCCTGGGTGAGGAGGACACCCTCCGCTCAGAGCTGCAGAGCCGGCAGTTGAGGCAGTTCTGCTGCCAGGAGGCCAAAGGACCCCGAGAGGTTTGCAGCCGACTCTACCACCTTTGCCATCAGTGGCTGAAGCCAGAAAGGCACACGAAAGCTGAGATGCTGGACCTGGTGATCTTGGAGCAGTTCCTGGCTGTCCTTCCCCCGGAGATGGAGAGCTGGGTGAGGGACTGTGGAGCGGAGACCAGTTCCCAGGCGGTGGCCCTGGCCGAAGGTTTCCTCCTGAGTCAGGCAGAGGAGAGAAAGCAGGTGAGAGAGACTTTCCTCTGGATACTCCCAAGGGGCTCCAAACAGGACAGAGAACATCCCATAATGGTCTGCTGATGGCCCATCCTTTTTCTGGGAAAGCATCCATGGAATGCGATCTCACACCCTTCAAGTCTTTGTCATTCTCTTTCTAGTATTTCTCCCCATTCTCTGTTTTGAATCCTTGTTTCTTTCTCAGGGAAAGGATCTCTTTGCAGAAATGGACCTGGATTCCTGTGAGGCAGAGAGGCCTCCGTTGGACACCAGAGAGAGGCCACTGGGTAAGGAGGAAGGTGGTTTTTCTCCATTTGACAAAACAAAATAAAAAAATTCCTTCCAGTAGCACCTTAAAGACCAACTAAGTTAGTTCTTGGTATGAGCCTTCGTGTGCATGCACACTTCTTTTAAGTTGGTCTTTAAGGTGCTACTGGAAGGAATTTTTTAATTTTGTTTTGACTATGGCAGACCAACACGGCTACCTATCTGTAACTTTCTCCATTTGGTCTCATTCTGTTGGTTTCCCAACTCATCTGAGGGTTCTTTTCATCTTGTTTTGGGGGGAGACAGTTGGGACCAAGGGTCCAGAGGAGGGGAGATGTATTTCTGCACAACAAACATATGAAATGGGCACAAACCTCCAAATACTCTCAGTAGGGAAGTCTTTCTCAAAGGCCCATCTGTAGTTAGAGATGCCCTGTTTCACCTGTGAGAGAAGCAGACACTCCTGGCGTCCTGCTTACCTTTTTTCTCTTGCAGGTGACAAAAGGATGCCAGCAAGACCTCCTGATCCGCCTTTTCATGGGGGCAGAAGGGAAGCAGCGGCTGTGGAACCAGATCAGGTCAGGGGAAGCTGCCTTGTGGGAACAGAGGCCGAGGGATGGAGCAATGTCATGGACTGGTTGGGCACAGAGGAATGGTGGGAGGAAACAGCTAGGGAACCAGGAAGGGAAGATGGCTCAGAGCCCAAGAAGTGGAGGTAGAAGAAGGATGGGCGGTCAGAGGGAGAAGAGGGAGAAGCCTGGGAAGAGGAGGTGTCAGAAGCTGAAGGGCGTAGTGAGCTGGGAGACTCTGTGGCAGAATGCAGTGGAGAATCAGAGGCAGAAGAGGAGGGAGGCAAGTGGGAGAGGAAGGTCGAGAGGCTGAGGTGAGTCAGGAGAAGGAGGAGCCACCGGTGGCTCCCTCTCCTTCTGCCAGAAGCCACCCTCCCTGCTTGTCATTCAGAGCCAGGAGACCCCCTGCAATGCAGGAATCTCTTCTAGATCATCCAAGACAGATGGCCATTCAAAATAGGCTTATTTTATTTCTAGATGCAAAAATAGCTGTATGCAAAAATAGGTTTCTAAGCAGTGGACAAATGAGAACAAATAGCGGCCTGGATTCATCTAACCAGCCCCATCGGCTGCAAAATGGGGCCTGCCTCCCATTCCTCCCCCTCCCCATTCCTCCATGAACCCCTTGAATTTGTCTCTAGTGCATTGGGAGGGAAGAGCCCAGGAGGAGAGGAGAAAGTGGATCCTTCCATTGGGGAAACTGGAATGCTTGCCTAGGCAGAATGACTTGAAGAACACAAGGTGGAGTACAACTTATTTGAACAAAAACGAATACCCATAATTTAAACTTAGAATAAAATAAGCATCCATAAATAAAATGTGCAGCAAAGCAATCCTATTGAAACAACACCGCAATGTACAGGAAGGAAACAGCAGATCATTGTGGAGCAGATCATATTTCTGCTGTCTCAGAGGCGGACATTTCACTTTTTCTTTTAGGGTCCAGTGTGCTTTGAAGATGTTGCTGTTCGTTTCACGGACGAGGAGTGGGCGTTGCTGGATCCTGACCAGAGAGCTCTGCATAAGGACGTCATGGAGGAGAATCGTGGGATCGTGGCCTCTCTTGGTAAGGCTCCCTGTGCGATTGTCCTATCTGCCTGGAAATTCAAAAAATACCTCAATGTGACCAACCTCATATATTTTCACAGAGCTCAACAGAGCCCCCTATAACACCTGGGAACCTAACACCCCCACAATAAAGAGTAACTTACAGTTTTTTCTTTGAACAATCTTCCTCAAATTATTCCTTTTTCTACCACGATTGGGCTGGTCTCAACTGCCCAGGCCATCTTAAATGTCAGCTTCAGAATTGTTAGGAAAGATAAGTAGCTTCAGGTTTTCTGCTTTTGTTTTTGCTGCTGTCAGTCTTGGGTTGACCAAAGAGACGACTGACATTGGCGATGGAGGGGATGCCATGATTGGGCCAAACTGTCAGGAGAATCAGAACTTACAGGGTTAAACAGTTCTGAGTGACGTCTCACATTCTGAGGCGTGGCATGTTTGCAGAGAGGAGTGTTTTCTCTGTGTTCTTTTTTCCTTTCGCTTTTGCGGCGAGGCAGCAAGATGTGCGCTCTCTCGCTGGGTTGATTTATACTGTTTTTCTACACGATTAAAGACTGTTAAGAGATAAGCAAGAACGCTCGCGTGCAGTCTGATTTATTACACACACACTGCAACAGTTTTCTACCGCTGCGACGACTCTGCTACAGCAAGCTGACGGAGAGCTATCCAAGGGAGCCCAGTGGGGCGCAAGGGAAGCGTGCCGGGCTCCATCCAAAAGCCAACAGAAACAAAATTCATCCCAGAGAAGAGCTAGACTTATTGAATTTCAGGTAGAAGTAGCAGTGGTGGTGGTGATGATGATACAGTGGTACCTCGGTTTACAAACTTTCTGGAACAGGACTATTCTTAAATCAAGGTACCACTGTAGTAATAATAATAATTTATATTTATACCTTGCCCATCTGGCTGGGTTGCCCCAGCCACTCTGGGCAGCTTCCAACACACATATAAACATGAAACATAAATAATAATAATCTGATTCCATATAAAAGAACATTAACTTTAAAATGAACAACTTCTCCTAGTGCCCAAAATTGTGGAGACCTTTTGTGAAAAGTGTATTTCTGAGGTTTGATGGCTCATAACAGTACTTTTGTGTGGAGTAATACCATAAAATTATATAGCAATGGAAAGATAATTTAATGAAGAGTGTAATGCGATGACTTTTATGAAGGAGTATTTATTAGAACAGCAGTCATAAAGAAAAAATGTGAAACCTTTCATAACCATTGGTAACCTTTAGCTTTAATTACGGCCTTACAACGCCTTCCCATGAAGTGAACCAAGTTTTTAGTTCTGCAGCGGTAATAATGGGAAACCAAGACTGAATTATTGCCTCTGTTAATTGGGCTTTATTGCTGGGTTGCTTCTGACTAACAAGTTTCTTTAGTCGGCTCCATAGATTTCTGATTAGGTTAAAGTGTGGGCTATTCCCAGGCCATTCCAGCAGTGAAATATCATTATCTTGAATGCACCTTTTGCACACAGCAGCAACATGACATAGAGCTGAATCCTGTTGAAAATATATAAATGCGGACTTCCGGGTTAGCGCCTCCGGCAATGGCGGAGCTCCTCCACTCGGGAGGAACTTGCTCCGTGAAAAACAGGGTCTGACCACCACGGCGAAGGCGGAGACCCTCTGAAATCACAGGTAGAGAAGCCCGTGAACTTGGGATTTGGCTGACACCTTTTGCGCCCCCCTACTCGTGGGGAGACCCGGTATCGGGAATCCAGGGCGACGTAGGGTGAGCGGCGCGGTGCTTTGAATCGACCGCTTCTTTCACGGAGTGAAGCCGCATTGCTGCTGTCGGAGAGCGCTGACTTTTTTCCTGTGGACAATTGGATTTTAAACAACAACCTGTGAGTAGAAAGGAAAATTGGACTTTTAAAATAATTTAATTTGGCACCGAACGGGGAAGGTTCAAACAGGAAGTCCACCTTCCCTTTCTGTAAACAGACTGAAGCAAAGTAGTCGTTAACTAAGGTCTTGGAAAGTCTCATGTAAAGGATTAAAACTCCACTGATTGAAACTACTTAACCCCCTTGGAAGTAGGGGAAGAGGGGGGGAATTTTGACCAAGTGAACCTGCAGGAGAAAGTGAAAAATCAAAAACTGAATCACCACGTCTCTGAACCTGGGAACGGTTTGCAAAAGTCCTTTGACGGTGAACAGGATAAATTTGACAGCTAGCCATAAAAGAAAGACATTGTTTCCATCGTCCGCTTCTGCGCTTAAAAAGAAGAAAAGGTAACTGAAAACTGTTACTATTTTACTTTTGGAATTGTGCTGGAAAGGATTGATACAAATGGAGACTGTCTTCCTCTAGAGGGAGTTTTGGGACATTGTTACAAAAGTGCAGCTGGAGAATTTGGCTTTAAGATAAAGACCAGGTTTTTTGACCTTGAACATCTCAAGAAACCAGGTTTTGACCTTGAACATCTCAAGAATGTCGGCTAAGGAAGACGTAGTGTCTGTATTGAATAAGACAATTTATCTGTTGGGAAAGCTGCATAAACAGATAGGTGTCATGGCTACTAATATTGATATCTTGGGAATAAAAGTGGGCATCAGCACAGAAGTTGACCAAAATCTGGCACAGGAATCTATTCTAATTGAACAAATGGATGAATCGGAGAAGGAGAAAGTTGTTGTTGTTGAATATAAAGCAATACAAGGGGGAGCCTCAACCTTACAGATGCAAATGAAGGATTACAAGTTGAGGCCCTATATGACTGTAACTAGAAAAAGCCAGATTATGAAATGGGAGCCTGGCCTGGTCTGGAAATGGAAAGTTGGAGAGATCCCCTTATGCAGGGATCAATTGACTTTTGGGATATGGACTTGGGCCAGGAGAAGATTGGAGCTTTTGTTTTTTTTTTTTTTTTTTAAATGATTTTTATTAATTTCCAATTTTTTATCACAAACAAAAGAAAAACAACATAAAAACAAACAAACAACAAACTCATATTTTCTTAACCTTATTTTCATAACCCTCTTTTCCCGGACTTCCCCATACCTTTCCCTTTTTGCATCCTTAGTTTAGTACCATTATTCAGCAATCTATCTTACCCAATTAAATATAAATTTGTCCTCTTTCTCTATTCCACCCTAAATTTTTAAACCCAATTATCGCTGCAATTCTACGTCTTCTTTTCCCTCAGCATTTTAACACTCCTCAGTTTTATAATAATTCTTAAGATACATCTTAAATTTCTTCCAATCTTCTTCCACAGTCTCTCTCTCTTGGTCGCGGATTCTGCCGGTCATTTCTGCCAATCCCATAAAGTCAATCACTTTCGCCTGCCACTCCTCCAGCGTGGGTAGCTCTTGTGTCTTCCAATACTTTGCTAGAAGAATCCTTGCTGCCGTAGTAGCGTACAAAAAGAAATTCTTATCCTTCTTCGGCACCAACTGGCCGACCATACCCAAGAGAAATGCCTCTGGTTTCTTGTTAAAGGTGCACTTAAGCACTTTCTTAATTTCATTATAAATCATTTCCCAGAAGGCCTTAATCTTTGGGCAGGTCCACCAAAGGTGGAAAAAGGTACCCTCAGTCTCTTTACATTTCCAGCATTTGTTATTGGGCAAATGGTAAATCTTCGCAAGCTTGACTGGGGTCATGTACCACCTGTAAATCATTTTCATAATGTTTTCTCGTAAGGCATTGCATGCCGTAAATTTAATACCTGTGGTCCATAACTGCTCCCAGTCAGCAAACATAATGTCATGACCTATGTCCTGTGCCCATTTAACCATAGCAGACTTCACTGTCTCATCTATTGTATTCCACTTCAACAGCAAGTTGTACATTCTCGATAAATTCTTAGTATTGGGTTCTAACAATTCTGTTTCCAATTTCGATTTCTCCACCTGGAAACCAATTTTCCTGTCTTGTTTGAAAGCCTCCATTATTTGAAAATAATGGAGCCAATCTCGTACCTTGGACTTTATTTTCTCATAACTTTGTAATTTAAATTCACCACCTTCTTGTTCTAAAATCTCAGAGTATTTCGGCCAATTGGTTGTCATATTAAGTTTCTTTACTTCCTTAGCCTCCATAGGTGAAAGCCACCTGGGAGTTCTGTTTTCCAGTAAATCTTTATACCGTATCCATACATTATATAGTGCTTTCCTGACAATATGATTTTTGAAACCCTTATACACTTTAGCCTTGTCATACCAGATATATGCATGCCAACCAAAATTATTGTCAAATCCTTCCAAATCTAGAATGTCTGCATTTTCAAGAAGTAGCCAATCTTTTAACCAGCAGAAAGCTGCCGATTCATAGTAAAGTCTTAAGTCCGGCAGGGCAAACCCCCCTCTTTCTTTAGAATCAGTAAGTATCTTAAACTTAATTCTGGGCTTTTTGCCCTGCCAGACAAATTTAGATATGTCTTTCTGCCACTTCTTGAAACAGTCCAGTTTATCAACAATTTGTAATGTCTGAAACAAAAACAACATTCTAGGCAATACATTCATTTTGATCACTGCTATTCGACCTAACAAGGAAAGCTTCAGGTTTGACCATATTTCTAAGTCTTTCTTTATCTCAGTCCAGCACTTGTCATAGTTGTCCTTAAATAAGTTCACATTCTTAGATGTCATGTTAATCCCCAGGTATTTTACACTCTTTGCCACCACTAACCCAGTTTCCTCTTGGAATCTTTCCCTTTCAACATTTGTTAAGTTCTTTTCCAATACCTTGGTTTTTTGTTTATTCAACTTAAATCCTGCGACCTGGCCAAATACTTGAATTAATTCCAAAGCTCTTTTGGTACTAGTGTCTGGCTCTTGCAAGGTCAGTACTAAGTCATCTGCAAAAGCCTTTAATTTGTAATGTCTGGCTCCGACCTGAATCCCTTTTACCAGCTGATCTCCCCTAATCATATTTAACAGGACCTCCAGGACCGATATAAAAAGTAATGGGGATATTGGGCACCCCTGACGTGTCCCTTTTTCTATAGGTAGTTCATCCATAACCACATTATTTACAATTAACTTCGCCTTTTGCTCAGAATAAATTGCACTTATACCATTTTCAAACCTTTGGCCTACCCCCATCCCATGGAGATTCTTTTTCATAAATTTCCAAGATATATTGTCAAAGGCTTTCTCCGCGTCCACAAAAATTAAAACTGCCTTCGTATTAATGTTCACTGTCAGCATTTCTATAATGTCAATTATATTCCTCACATTAGTAGATATATGCCTACCCGGGAGAAAGCCTGCCTGGTCTTTATGAATCTCCTCCACCAGCACCTTCTTTAGTCTTTTTGCCAAAATGTCTGCAAAAATTTTGTAATCCACATTAAGTAGTGATATAGGGCGGTAGTTCTTGATCTGTTTTTTATCAACCTCAGTCTTTGGTATAAGTGTGATGAAGGCTTCTTTCCACGTCTCAGGTGCCCTTTTCCCCTCTAATATCTCGTTGCAAACCTCCTTAAGTGGCTGAATTATCCAGTCTTTCAAAGCTTTGTAATATCTGGAGGTTAGTCCATCTGGCCCTGGAGATTTCCCCAGTTGCATGTTTTGAATGGCACCCTCAATTTCTTGTTCAGTTATTTTCTCATTTAAAAACGCCATACTTTGTTGCGAAATTTTTTGTAATCCATATTTCTTAAGAAATTCTTCAATGTCTCTTTCGTTTTCCGGCCCTTGTGCATACAGTCTTCTGAAATAGCTCTGAAAGCAGTTACTGATCTCATTTGGTTTCGAAATATTCTTTCCATCTACCTCCAAACTTGTAACTGTGTTCAATTTCAATCTCTTCTTCAATTGCCATGACAGGAGTTTCCCACATTTATCTGCCGATTCAAATGTCTTTTGTCTCATTCGTTTAATTTTCCATTCAATCTCCTGGTTCATCAATTCCATATATTGCTTCTGATACAATTTGATTTGTCTCAGAATCTCATGTGACTTTGGGTTGGATCTCAGTTTCTTTTCACTGTCTTTTATCCTTTCCAAAATTTTGTCTTTCTTCTCCTGTTGTTTCCTCCTTTTCAAGGAGTTCTGCTGTATCAAGAAACCCCTCATCACGGCCTTGCTTGCGTCCCAGATCACTCGTTTCTCCACTTCTGTCCTTAGATTTATCTCAAAATAGTCCTTCAAAGTCTTTTGGGCCTTTTGGTACACCTCTGGATCTTTAAATAGGGTGTCATTCATTCTCCATCTAAAAGAGCCAGCTGTTGTTGTTTTCATTTCCATCTTTACTGCATTGTGGTCGGAGCATGTCTTTGGGCAGATTTCCACTTTCTTTATCTTGGGAGCCATCCCACTAGTAATCCATATTTGATCTATTCTTGTCCAGGTCATCTGTGATTCTGAAAAGAATGTTCCCTCCCTCTCAAGGGGGTTTCTTATTCTCCAAATGTCGATCAAGTCCAAGTTATCAGTCATTTCAAAGAAAGTCTTAGGTAGTCTCCCATCCTTGGAGATCACCTGTCTTTGCGCTTTGTCCATATTTGTAGATACAACCCCATTCATATCGCCTAATAAAATCACTTTGTAATCCAGATAATTTGTTAATGTCTCATGTAATTTCTTATAGAATTCTGCCTTCCCTTCATGAAGATTGGAGCTTTTGGGGCCTTTGGATTTGGAGGAATTGCAAAACAAGATTTGGAATGCTTTATGGGCCCTAGCTTTAATCATGGAGACCTGGCCGACTTATTAAGAAGGAATAAAAGTATTGTTGGGTTGGAGCTTCCCCGAGATCTGCTTTTTAGTATCAAAGATCATCAAGAAGATCGGCAGAAGGGACGTGAAGAAGAGTTAAGAGCCTCGGATATAAGATCTCCAGGTTGATGGACTGTTGGGGGTTGATGGAAGTGACGGCAGGGGCCGAGACCAGGGAGAGGAGACAGTGGAAGAAGATTGGGAATTTAAAGTGTATATATGGAGACTTTAAAAATTTAATGAGGGATGGAAAAATCGTGGAATGAAATTTTATGACCCATGGGGAAATGTCTTAAGAGATTAAGTTCAAATATATTAGTTTTAATGAGATAAGATTAAATAAAGTAAAAATGGATTGTTAATTGGTGAAAGAAGAGAATGTAAAATTACAGTATATTAAGATAAACTATTAGGATAAAAACAAAGATGAAGGATTTGCTGAAATATTTAATTGAACTAGAATACAAAAAAGGGAGGTGTGAGGAGGTCAAGGAAATAAGCTAAGGAAAGAAAGTTATGTAAAGGTTTGACTTGTTCTTTTTTAATTGTATGTATCTTTTCTTCTTCTTTCTTTTCTTTTCTTTCTTTTTTTGGATGCGACTTGCTTTTAGGCATTGTTTTATTTTATTTTATTTGTTTAACTTGGTGTTTTATTTTGTTTTTATATATATATATATTTTCATGTAACCTTTAAAATCTTAATAAAATTTATTTAAAAAAAGGAAAAGAAAAGAAAATATATAAATGCTTCGGTATCTGGGAAAAGATCACCTGCGGAACACTTCAGTGTGGGCTCACATATTTCGTCTATGCATTTTTCCGCATTTATATTCCCATTAACGACGCAAATTCTGCCCACACCTTTTGCTGCGATACAACCCCAGATCATCACACTGTCTGGGTGTTTCACGGTCAGTGTAATGCAAGTAGGATGTAAATCTTCTCTGATTCTTCTCCTTGCGTATTTCATGCCATCACTACCAAGCAAGGAGATTTGGGTCTCATCCCTCCAAATAACACCGCCCCATTGTTCCACTGTACAGTTAACATGGGTTTCATCTTTTCAACCTTTGCTTGAGAGATAACAATGGCTTTTTCTTAGAATTCTAATTTAGACCAGTCCTTGCACTCAACTTCCCATTACATTGTGCCATGTCATCTGGTATACACCCAGATGATTTTCTTCTGTCATGTAGGCAGAGTCTCTCCACTTGTCCATCGTCACTTTTGTAGTGACTGAGTCTCCTTATACCTCTTCAAAAATATAGAAAGGCCAACTTTGGTTAAGTTTTCCCCAATCTTTCTTCTAATTTCTTCATAACTGTAGCCTTGCTCACTTAATAATAATAATAATAATAATAATAATAATAATAATAATTTATTTATACCCCGCCCTCCCCAGCCAAGGCCGGGCTCAGAGCGGCTTACAAGCAATAATAAAAACAAGATGAATGATTACAACTTAAAAACAAAAATAAAATACAACATTAAAATATTAAAATGTAGCCTCATCGCAGGAGGAGAAGGAAAAGAAAAAAAAGAGAGAGAGAGGGAGGGAATCAAATTGGCTCCAAGCCAAAGGCCAGGCGGAACAACTCTGTCTTACAGGCCCTGCGGAAAGAAATCAGATCCTGCAGGGCCCTGGTCTCATGAGGCAGAGCGTTCCACCAGGCCGGAGCCAGAGCTGAAAAGGCCCTGGCTCTGGTTGAAGCCAATCTAACTTCCTTAGGGCCTGAGACCACTAGGGTGTTGTTATTTATGGACCTTGAGGCTCTCCGTGGGGCATACCGGGAGAGGCGGTCCCGTAGGTACGAGGATCCTAGGCCATGAAGGGCTTTAAAGGTCAAAAGCAGCACCTTAAATCTGACCCTGTACTCCACCGGGAGCCAGTGCAGCTTGAAAAACACTGGGTGAATATGCTCCCATGGCAGAGACACCATGAGGAGCCTCGCTGCAGCATTCTGCACCCACTGGAGTTTCTGGGACAGCTTCAAGGGCAGCCCCGCGTAGAGCGAATTACAGTAGTCAAGCCTGGAGATGACCGTCGAATGGATCACTGTGGCCAAGTCGGGGCAGGAAAGGTAAGGGACCAACTGCTTGATGCGGCGAAGGTGGAAAAATGTCGCCTTGGCTGTTGCTGTAACCTGCGCCTTAATAGTACAATCTTACATCACTTTCTGGGGACCACTCAACTCCTTGTGCCATTTCTATAATTTTATTATGTTTTACACCCTCACTAAATGAAAGAACACACCAAACCAACCAACTTGATAGCAATCACATAAGACACTGACAAAAGTCAACCAAAGCAAGTTGTGCTTCCTTTTTCTGGTTATTTGGCTATAACGTTTGATAGAATATGAACAAACTTTGTTGGATTGCATTCTTGATTGCATTTTTGATCTAACTATCTTTCCACTGATATATAATTTTATGACATTACTCCAAATGAAGTGGTGTTATAAGCCATCATAACTCTGAAATACGCTTTTTTCCAAAAGTCTTTCACAATTTTGTCCACTACTTTATATCAAACAAAGCAACATTCAACAACACATCAGAATCTCATAATAAATATGTTGGTTAATGACAAACAACACAGGTAATGAACACACACGCAACTCCCTTCAGTTCTTCTCCATTTGCTCCTGAGGCTCTAATCCCTTTTTGTCCCCAATGCAGATTGTGATGAATTGGAAATCGAGAACAAAGGTGACCACGAAAAAATCCCCAGAGAGGAGAAGCCACAAAAAAATTTGGAGTGTGGAGAAAGCTGCAGTCAGAGCTCCAATTCCACTTCCCATCAACAAAATCTCATTGGAAAGAAACTCTATCAGTGCATGGGATGTGAAAAGAGCTTCACTCATAGCTCCTCTCTCACTTCCCATCAAAGAATTCATACAGGGGAGAAACCCTATCAGTGTGTGGAATGTGGAAAGAACTTCACTCATAGCTCCTCTCTCACTTCCCATCAAAGAATTCATACAGGGGAGAAACCCTATCAGTGTGTGGAATGTGGAAAGAGCTTCACTCATAGCTCCTCTCTCACTTCCCATCAAAGAATTCATAGAGGGGAGAAACCCTATCAGTGTGTGGAATGTGGAAAGAGCTTCAGAAAGAGCTCCGATCTCACTTCTCATCAAAGAATTCATATAGGGGAGAAACCCTATCAGTGTGTGGAATGTGGAAAGAGCTTCACTGATAGCTCCACTCTCACTTCCCATCAAAGAATTCATACAGGGGAGAAACCCTATCAGTGTATGGAATGTGGAAAGAGCTTCAGTCAGAGGTCCAATCTCACTTCCCATCAAAGAATTCATACGGGGGAGAAACCCTATCAGTGTGTGGAATGTGGAAAGAGCTTCAGGAAGAGCTCCGATCTCACTTCCCATCAAAGAATTCATATAGGGGAGAAACCCTATCAGTGTGTGGAATGTGGAAAGAGCTTCACTGATAGCTCCTCTCTCACTTATCATCAAAGAATTCATACAGGGGAGAAACCCTATCAGTGTGTGGAATGTGGAAAGCGCTTCAGTCGGAGCTCCAATCTCACTTCCCATCAAAGAATTCATACGGGGGAGAAACCCTATCAGTGTGTGGAATGTGGAAAGAGCTTCACTCATAGCTCCCATCTCACTTCCCATCAAAGAATTCATACAGGGGAGAAACCCTATCCGTGCGTAGAATGTGGAAAGAGCTTCAGTCAGAGCTCCTCTCTCACTTCTCATCAACGAATTCATAAAGGGGAGAAACCCTATCAGTGTGTGGAATGTGGAAAGAGCTTCAGTCAGATCTCCACTCTCACTTCCCATCGAAGAATTCATACAGGAGAGAAACCCTATCAGTGTGTGGAATGTGGAAAGAGCTTCACTGATAGCTCCTCTCTCACTTCCCATCGAAGAATTCATACAGGGGAGAAAGCATATCAGTGTGTGAAATGTGGAAAGAGCTTCATTAGAAACTCCGATCTCACTTGCCATCAAAGGATTCATACAGGAGAGAAACCCTATCAGTGTGTGGAATGTGGAAAGAGCTTCACATGTAGCTCCTCTCTCACTTCCCATCAAAGAACTCATACAGGGGAGAAAGCATATCAGTGTGTGGAATGTGGAAAGAGCTTCATTAGAAATTCCGATCTCACTTGCCATCAAAGGATTCATACAGGAGAGAAACCCTATCAGTGTGTGGAATGTGGAAAGAGCTTCACATGTAGCTCCTCTCTCACTTCCCATTACAGAAATCACACAGGGGAGAAACCCTATCAGTGCATGGAATGTGGAAAGAGCTTCACTGTTAGCTCTAAACTCACTTCCCACCAAAGAATCCATACAAAGGTCGGAAAAACCATTATACAGCTTTAGGAGCCAGGAAAATCCGCACCTTTTTAACCAGGCTTTTTTTTATTGACATCTAATGCTATTTCAACACGTGATGTTTTGTGTTTTTATATTCTGAAACTTGTGGGTGTAGGGAATACAGCCACTCTTAAATTCCTAGGGGTCTTTCCCCCCCATAAAATATATGTGTTTGATTGGTACATTTATATATATATATAATCACCTAAAAATTTGTATAACAATTTCCCCCTTTGGGGATATAATTTTTTTCTGAAAAAAAATTACCCCACAAATAATAACCTGTTATGTTGTAAATGGATGCCTTCATGTAAATCTTAAGAGACTTGCATGTCAGGCCTCTTAAAGCTGTTTGCAGATGTAGCAGTGCACATAGCTGGACATAGGGTATCACATAAAAAATAACACATGTTGCATTTTGTACAAAATTACTTGTGGCATACTTGCAGTTTGGGAAAAACATTCTCAATAGTGGTCTATGCTTTACACTTAGCGGGAAGGTCAAATAATGAGTGAAAAATGCAGTTTGTTTTGTTTCTGCCTTTTTTGTGTGTTCCCAGGTGTCAAAGCTAGCTCTCCTCTGGTCTCACACCTACATCATATCACAGCAGCAACAATCCCTGGTGAATCCCTGTAGGGCTTTCATATTGACCATGTCACCTTGTAGTGGCACAGGTTTGGACATGTCTTGAGAGAGATGTCTTTGCCTTGGCCTTTCTATGGGATTTTTATTATTATTATAGGCTCTGGTCTTCCACTCTAGGGAAGTTGCTCAGTTGTTCCTAAGGGACCAAAAAGCTAATTGCAGCCTGGATACAATTGCCCAATTCAAACGGAGTCCAATTAGAATTTATACAACCCCATGGCTCGCCGACGCGGAGTTCCAGCCCCACCTGGTGGTGGCGGTCGGCCTGGGCCTTGTACGCATCCTTGGCGTGGTGCAGTTGCTCCATCAATAGTTGGTCCTGAGACTGGAGCTCCTGGAGCCAATCTGTCAGCAGATGCAGGCAGCACATCTGGGAACAAACGCAGATGGTAACCATACATGGCCTGGAACAGGGTCTGCTGGGTGGAGGCGTTCACCGCGTTGCTGTAAGCGAATTCCTCCAATGCCAAGTGGTTGACCCAGTCTGGAGGTACTCCAGGTTCCGGTGGTCGGTTCTCAGTTCCACCAAGTGTCTTGCCCCCTCAAGATGATGGCCCCAGACCTCAAAGGCCACCTTGATGGCCAGTAGTTCCCGCTCCCACACGGTATAGTTACATTCTGCCAGAAGAAGCTGGCAGGAATAGTAGGCGCAGAGTAACAGCCCAGCATCAGGACCATGCTGCTGGGACAAGACGGCACCGAGAGCCGTACTGGAGGTGTCTGTCTCCACCACGAAGGGATGAGAGGGATTAGGATGAGATTTCACCCCTCCCATATCCAAGAATCTGCTGATGTTCTCTGCTGATTCTCCGGAGAGGAGGGGTGGTTTCTGCTCTCTACTTATTCCGCTCCAGCCTAACATCAAAGTGTCAGTATCAGAGAGAGAGACTGAGTGTTAGATAGAGAGCGTGTGTATAGATAAGGTTGCCGCTAAGAGCAGCTGTAGACACAATGGGCCAGGGATTTTGGTCATAATATACAATTTGAGGATTGGGGAAAATTATGGAAAGAAAACTTAAAATTCACTGCATGTATGGCGTTAAAGGAAAATGTGATGAAAATGTTCTATAGATGGTATATAACACCAGTAAAATTGGCAAAAATGTTTAAGATGTATAATAAGTGTTGGAAATGTAAAGAAAAAGAAGGAATGTTTTACCATATGTGGTGGGATTGTAAGAAAGTTAAAAGTTTCTGGGAGATGATATATAACGAGTTGAAAAAGATGTTAAAGTATACATTTGTAAAGAAACCAGAAGCTTTTCTTTTAGGAATTACAGGAAACAAGATAAGAAGAAAAAACGAGATAAGGAGAAAAGACATTTGGAGCAAATGATTCAGCAGAGGAAACACAGCCCAGAATAACTAAAGAGATAGTACAAGAATACTTGGCTAGTTTAGATGTATTCAAGTCTCCAGGGCCAGTTGAACTGCATCCAAGAGTATTAAAAGAACTGGCAGATGTGATCTCAGAGCCACTGGCAGTCATGTTTGAGAATTCCTGGAGAACAGGCGAAGTCCCGGCAGACTGGAGGAGGGCAAATATTGTCCCTATTTTCAAAAAGGGGAAAAGAGAGGACCCAAATAATTACCGCCCAGTCAGTCTGACATCAATACCAGGGAAGATCCTGGAGCAGATCATTAAGCAAACAGTCTGTGAGCACCTAGAAAGGAATACTGTGATCACCAATAGTCAGCATGGATTTCTGAAAAATAAGTCATGTCAGACTAACCTGATCTCGTTTTTTGACAGAATTACAAGCCTGGTAGATGAAGGGAACGCAGTGGATGTAGCCTACCTTGATTTCAGCAAGGCATTTGACAAGGTGCCCCATGATATTCTTGTAAAGAAGCTGGTAAAATGTGGACTTGACTATGCTACCACTCAGTGGATTTGTAACTGGCTGTCTGACCGAACCCAAAGGGTGCTCATCAGTGGTTCCTCTTCATCCTGGAGAAGAGTGACTAGTGGGGTGCCACAGGGTTCTGTCTTGGGCCCGGTCTTATTCAACATCTTTATCAACGACTTGGATGATGGACTCAAGGGCATCCTGATCAAATTTGCAGATGACACCAAACTGGGAGGGGTGGCTAACACCCCAGAGGACAGGATCACACTTCAAAACGACCTTGACAGATTAGAGAACTGGGCCAAAACAAACAAGATGAATTTTAATAGGGAGAAATGTAAAGTATTGCACTTGGGCAAAAAAAATGAGAGGCACAAATACAAGATGGGTGACACCTGGCTTGAGAGCAGTACATGTGAAAAGGATCTAGGAGTCTTGGTTGACCACAAACTTGACATGAGCCAACAGTGTGACGCGGCAGCTAAAAAAAGCCAATGCAATTCTGGGCTGCATCAATAGGAGTATAGCACCTAGATCAAGGGAAGTAATAGTGCCACTGTATTCTGCTCTGGTCAGACCTCACCTGGAGTACTGTGTCCAGTTCTGGGCACCACAGTTCAAGAAGGACACTGACAAACTGGAACGTGTCCAGAGGAGGGCAACCAAAATGGTCAAAGGCCTGGAAACGATGCCTTATGAAGAACGGCTAAGGGAGCTGGGCATGTTTAGCCTGGAGAAGAGGAGGTTAAGGGGTGATATGATAGCCATGTTCAAATATATAAAAGGATGTCACATAGAGGAGGGAGAAAGGTTGTTTTCTGCTGCTCCAGAGAAGTGGACACGGAGCAATGCTTCCAAACTACAAGAAAGAAGATTCCACCTAAACATTAGGAAGAACTTCCTGACAGTAAGAGCTGTTCGACAGTGGAATTTGCTGCCAAGGAGTGTGGTGGAGTCTCCTTCTTTGGAGGTCTTTAAGCAGAGGCTTGACAACCATATGTCAGGAGTGCTCTGATGGTGTTTCCTGCTTGGCAGGGGGTTGGACTCGATGGCTCTTGTGGTCTCTTCCAACTCTATGATTCTATGACTGAAAACTCTTTCAATATGCTGTTACAGCTGCAAGGATTCTACTGGCCCAGAAATGGAAACAAGAGGAAATACCGACGATAGAAGATTGGAGATCGAAACTGACGGACTATGCAGAATTAGACAAGTTAACTGGGAAAATCAGATATCTTAAAGACCAAAAGTTCATCAAAGACTGGGGGAAATTTGTAGAATATCTGAAAAATATATGTGATGTGCAAACAACATTAGTGGGAAGAAGCATTGTGAAATTTAAGAGGTATTGTCAAAAACAATAGATGTGGGAGGGAATACTAAAGGAGAAGGAATGCGTAATTAAGAGGTACAGATGGATGATTGTCAGAGAAGCTGAAGGAAGTCCAAAAAGAGAGAATTTGTTTGTTAAAAATTGGACAAAATTGTATATTTGTGTTGTAAAACAATAAAAATTATATATATAGAGAGAGAGAGAGCAGCTGTAGACACTCAGTGCAGTTCAGCATTTTCATTTAGACCTCATTTAGCTCTGTATATAGTTGGGTATTATAGTTGTAGATAGAATAAAGAAGATATTCTACAGAGCTGCTCTCCGAGTCGTTTAAGCTCTGCTATACTCTGCTGTGCAACGACTGTCTTCTAGAAGTGAATCCAGTGCTCACAACTCTAAGCTGTGAGTCCACAGCACTTTGACCAGTTCCTGTGCAGAAGGTGGTCTCTGGAAGTGCTACCCCAGCTCGCCTGGCCCAGTCGGGGCTGAAGTGGATGAGTCCAGTTGGTGGCACTGGCTCAGGGGCGATGCTGACATAGGATGCTGTAAAAGCGGTGCTCTCTGGAGGCAGGCTTTCAACCCCTGAAACACCACCTCTGCCTCCTTGTCCCAGGAGAACGGTGTCTTGGGGCACAGCAGTTGGGTTAGTGGGGTGGCGCGGTGAGCATAGTCCACAATGAAGGTCCAGTAATAGTTGGCGAACCCCAGGAACCACTGTAGGTCCTTGCGGTTCTGGGGTGCTGCCCATTCCCGAACTGCTGCCACCTTCCCGGGATCCATCTGCACCCCATCAGGGGAGAGCTGGTGACCAATGAAGTCCACTGACCGCTGGTGGAACTTTCACTTGCTGAGCTTAGCATACAGGCGTTGCTCCCGCAAGCGCTGCAACATGGACCAGACATGACCCTCGTGGCAAGCTGGGTCATGGGAGTAAATCAGAATGTCATCTAGATATACCACCACGTACTTGTCTAGCAAGTCCTGGAACACATGGTTGATGTACCGTTGGAACAGGGAAGGCGCATTGCACAACCCGAAAGGAATTACCAGGTATTTGAACTGCCCATACCGTGTCCCAAATGCTGTCTTCCACTCATCCCCGGCTCGGATCCAAATCAAATTGTAGGCTCCCCGAAGGTGCAGCTTGGTGAACATCTGCACCCATTGCACCCGCTCCAGCAACTCTGCAATAAGGGGCAGGGGGTACCAGTCTGGGATGGTAATCTTATCCAGGGCCCGGTAATCATGGCAGGGACGAAGCTCCCCACACTTCTTAATGAAGAGTACTGGAGCGGCGGTGGGCAAGGTAGAGGGCCAAATGAACCAGCATTCCAGGTTCTTGCGATGGAAGTCCTACAAGGCTTAGCGCTCTGGCTCCGTAAGACAGTACAGGCGGCTCACAGGCAGGGTCACTCCGGGCTGGAGGTCTATGGCGCAGTCAAAAGACCAATGAGGCGGCAGCTGGTCTGCCCCCTGTACCTCAAACACTTCTTGGTAGTCCTGGTAAACAGCGGGGAGCGTTGACACAGCTTCCCCTGTGGGGGTGGCCACTAGCATCTCAGACCGAGCATGGAAACACGGGTCTGGGAAGCGCAGTCTAATTGACCCAGTCGATCTGAACATTGTGAGACTCCAGCCAGTCCATCCCTAGCACCAAGGGAAACCGGGGCATGGTGGCAATGTCCAAGGTGCACACCTCCCGGTGCTGCTGGTGACACAGGACCAAGGGCTGAGTCTCCTGAGTAACAGCCCCCAAGCGCAGGAGCCGTCCGTCAATTGCCTGGCTTGTCCTGGAGTGGCACCTGATGATGGGCGGCGAAGGCACAGTCCATATAGGAGCGGGTTGCCCCTGAATCTACCAGAACGTGGGTGATAATCCAAGGCCCGCCAGGGGGATATAGACGCACCAGAACTATGAGGTGTTGCAATTCCATCGGTAAGGGCCCATCATGTGATGTTTGGGACTGCAGGTAGCCTGGGCCATCGGCTACTGGGGTTGGCCATTTCCCTGTGGCTGGCATTTTCTCAGGACAAGATTGGGCATAGTGTCCACTCCCGCCGCAGTAGAGACACAGGTTCCCCTCCAGACTCTGAGTCTTCTCCGAGGGAGAGAGGCGAGGCCGCGCTGCCCCGAGCTGCATTGGCTCCTCCAGTGACTTGGCTGTGGCTGTGGAACTGCTGGGAAGAGCCGGGAGCCGGGAGTGCTGGTGGCCCTGAGCCTGGCGATGGTCCTCCAACCGATCGTCTATCTGCAGTCTCCGTTGAATGAGGGTGTCTAGTGTGGTGGGGCGATCCATCATGGCCAGCTGGTCCAGTATCTCATCCAAAAGCCCCTCGAGATACTGGTCCTGAAGGGTGGAGTCATTCCAGGACAAGTCCTGTGCCAACAACCGAAATTCTGTGGCGTAGGCGGCCACTGTGGACTTGTCCTGTTTCAACTGCCGAATCGCCTGATTGGCTTGACTCCCCTTCTGAGGGTTGCCGAACGTGGTTTCCAGATGGTTGCAAAACCCTGTATAGTCTGTCAGCAAGGGAGAGTCTTGCCGGGGCAGCGGCAATGCCCACTTTGCTGCCCGGTCCTTCAGCAAGCTGTTCAGGAAGTGCACCTTGGTGCGGTCATCGGGGAAATTCCAGGCTCGCCCCTGAATATACAGCTTAACATGGGAAAGCTGGCTGGGGACCCATCAAATTTCTCTGGTAGGGCCACTGGGTACTTGCCAGAAGCTGGGGCATCGGCACCAGGAACTAATAAGGCGTCCAAACGCTGCTGAAGCACTGTAACTACATTGCTTAGCTGCTGAATGGTGAGGGTCAAGACCTGGTTTCCCTGAGCCAATGCCACCAGCGTAGCCTCCTGGTCAGACATGGCTTCTCGTTCCTCCTGAACGCACCCCAATGAAGGGGGAATGTGGGTGTGGCAGAAGCAAACTGTGCTGGTCCTGAAGGAATGGGTTTCCCAACTGACTGTGCAGGCAGTTTGAAACGGGCACCAAAATCCCTATTTTTCCTTAGCTTGAGCTTTGAGTCAATGTATAAACAAAAACCCGGCTGTATAAACAAGTGCTCAGAGCCCCTCCTTTATCAGTCCGTGACGGCAAGGATTGCCTTGGCTGTTCCAGTGGAGCAGGGATGGCACGTCTGGGTCTTATCTTACATCCTGACCACACTCTGACACACAGACCTAGTCCGGGAACAGCGCCAGAGTGTGTTCTTAGAGTTGGTGACCTTTTGCTCCAAGATAAGAGTATAGGAACAGGAATACCCTTTTATGGTCAGGAGTACAGGAAGGAAAACCCTTTTATGGTTAAGAGTTCCGGAGCAGGAACATCTGTGATGTCAACCTACGTGTGTAAGCTGACGTGGCTGGATTCCTGGGGAAGGGGGGAGAGGGTGCCTGGAGGATATATATACTGCATGGAATCTCTCATTTCTTTGGACTTGCTGTGGGCTGACCATGCAAGTGCTTTCTGCTATCCGGAGAGCAGAATAAACTCTTTCTTTGAATCAACCTCGTGTCATTTGACTTCCTTCCTCCCGTCCGGGAGCAACACAGACCCTACAAGTCGGTAAAGTCCAATAAGGCTACAGTCCTGTGGGTTACCCGAGAGGCGAGGTCCAAGTCCAGTCCGTGGTCAAAGGTGAAACGTGGAGGCAATCTGTTGTAGCTGAAGCTGGGTGCAGGGCAGGGAGTTGGGTGAAGTCAGGAAGAGGCTTGCAAGCAGGGAGCCAGGGCGGGTCAGGAGCTCAGGCAGGAACTAGCAACCAACAATGTTGCTTGGGACTGGGGCTGGCCAGCTTTTATCTGCCCTGAGGCATAGGGCGGCCCCGATCCTCTGGTGACTCGCCTCTCTAACTCTGAGCCTCTGTAGCTCAGGAGTGGCTGGAGGGTTGCCGGACCCAGAGGCAACCTCAGCTTCCTCTGACGGGGCTGAGAGTGGAGCACCTGCAGCCAATGGGTCCTCCATCACCTTAGGAGCCAGAGCAGACTCAGCTGGTGCCTGCACCTGAGGATCCAGCACAGGTGAGGACCCTTCAGGCTCATTCCCCAGCCCTGGCTCAGCTGGTTATGGTGGTGGGGAATCCTGTGCAGGCTGGGATCCCTCAGGTTCAGCATCCAAGTCCGAATCCCAGGCCATCACACCTTGTCAACAATGTGGAACTGTAGTAGTCCCCAATTTGGACTTTATGAACATATGTGGAACAGAAACTAGCAGACATTGGCCTTTATGAATGAACTGATTTATTGGGACTTCCGTCTATGTTATTGCATTTTATGTGTTGTTTATGTGCAAGATAAACCTTTGATATTGTGATAAGAATATATAGAAGATTATTGTTTATGTGAATGCACAGCCGGTTATGTCTTGTGTGTTTGTCCATTCCAGGAAAAGCACTCCTGACCCAGATTTTCACAGGAAGTCTCTAATATGATTCCCCTTTCAAACAGGATATGTGAACCTAGTGTGAGATAAGATGGCGCCCGGCACACTTCCCCTGTGCCGATGGACGCCTGTGCCGATAGAAAAAACTTGAGCTCTCTTAGTAGAGTCCTTAGCAGAGTTCTTAGCAGAGTTTTGCAGCAGTAGAAAGTGTTGCCTTGTGTGTGGATAATAAATCAGACTGAATGCAGGCTTCTTGCTAATCTCCAACAGCCTTTAACTGAACTGTCCAGATTCTGCCAACCTAAGACAAGGTTGATTGTCTCCCCAAACAGTTATGGGCAATAAGAAAGTGCAATAAGACTTTGCTTCCGGGACTTCCACCTAACCAGGGATTCCCCAAACTTTACCACCAGCCCAGACACAGACTTCCTGTCTCCAAGAGATGCCCAATCGCTGTCACTCCAGCACGTAAGCCGTGCGTCACCTTCAGCTGACAACGTGAGGCAAAACTCTTTGGTATCCTGCAAATACCTCAACACTCTCTTGATGCCTTGCCAGGCATTCACACTGGGCATTGTAGCCTCCCTGCTGAGCAGATTCACAGCAAACGCTATGTCTGGCCTGCTCCACTGAGAGAGATACAACAGACTCCCTAGCGCTGACTGAAACACCTCAGGGTTTTGGAACTCAGAAGGCTCCCCAAGCTGACTGTCCTTCACGAAGTTGGTCTCCATGGGCGTTCTGACCCCTGCACAGTCAGACATCCGGAACTTCTCAAGCAACTGCTCAATCTTGCCTTTCTGACTGAGCAAGAAACTCCCGTTCTCAGACCTGTCTATCCTAACGCCTAGATAAACCTGAACGGGACCAAGGTTTTTGAGCTTAAACTTCTTACCAAGCTCTTTGGCAAAACCTTGCACCTGTCTACCTGTCTGTGCCACATACAGAATATCATCTACAAGCACCAGAATCGCTTCCTGTGTCCCTCCTGACCCCTTCAGGTACAGGCAACTGTCTGCAAAACTCTTCCGGAAACCCAAACTGTCCAGAGCTTCATTCAGGCACATGTTCCAATTTCTGGCTAACTGTTTCAAACCATAAATTGACTTGTGCAGCTTCCACACAACACCTGGCTCATTGCCCTCAAACCCTGGAGGAGGTAACATGTACAGATCCTCCTTCAAATCCGAGTTCAAATAAGCCACATCCACATCAAAGTGGTGAACTTGGTGCCCTCTTTGAGCAGCTACCGCTAAAAGCACGCACAGAGTCTCACTCCGGGACGTAGGAGCATACACCTTGGTATACTGCAGCCCCTTTCTCTGCGTGAACCCTCTGGCTACAAGCCTCGCCTTGTACTGTGGTTCTCCAGACGCTGTGGGCTTAATCCTGTAAACCCAACGACAGCTCACAGCCTGCTTGCCCTCTGGCAGCTTCATGGTGGAGAACACGCCTAAGGACCTCATTGAGTTCAACTCCTTTCCCATTGCCTCTTGCCACTTCCTGGCTTCTGCTTCAGGCAACTGTTGAACCTCCTCAAAAGTCTCAGGTTTGCACTGCGCTAAACCAACCCACACGCTGGTGACCTCAAACCTCTCAGGTGGTACCCCCTTTGTAGTGTGTGTGGAACGTCTGAGCACTGTCTCAGGTGCTCCCTCTGACCCAATGGGGCCAGCTAGTGTGTCCTTGTTATCAGAAGACTCCCCCTCTGACTTACTGCGTCTTCTGGCCTTCTGCACTTGACTAACGGGAGACGAAGGCTCACTCTTGGGCTCTCTTTTAACAACCTGTGGAGATGCCCCTCCCTGTTCTTGATCCTGGTCAGAGACCTGGTCCTCATCAACAGGTTCAGCTTCTAACTCTCCCTCCTCAGCAGAATCAGACAGACACTCTGAGAGAACGTCAGGATTCGCATGGATCCTCGACCAACCACTCTGCTCACAGAAGTCAGCACTTCTGCTGACTAGAATCCTGGACTGATTGCCTTCTGGATAGGCAAACCTCCACCCTTTTGTCGCAGGCTCGTAACCACAAAAGATCATTTTCCGGGACCTCGGGTCACCTTTCTTGCGTTGAGCCTTTGGCACAAGCACCCAAGCTTCGCAACCAAACACACGGAAGAAATGCACCTTGGGCTTCTTCCGGTGCAGCAGAAAATAGGGCGTGTCTCCTACAACAGAGCTATAGGATCTGTTCAAAGTGAAGCTGGCAGCTTTCCAAGCTTCGGCCCAAAAGCTCTGAGGCAAACCAGAGTCAAACAGTAGAGCATCAGCTGCCTCAGCTAGTGTTCTGTTCCTGCGTTCCACTACGCCATTCTCCTGAGGAGAAAAAGCAACCGTCAACCTGTGACTTATCCCCTTCTAGCGGAAGAAACTCTGCAGAGCAGACCCAGTGAACTCTCTGCCTCGGTCTCTCTGAAAGCTCTGCACCTTGGTGGAAAACTGTAGCTCCACCGCCGCAACCCAGTCTTTGATCAGTTGCACCGCCTCGCTTTTCCGTTTCAGCAAGAAAACCCAGCCGTTCCTCGAAAAATCATCTGTCAGTGTGAGCGCATACCTGGCCCTGCCCAGACTCGGCATTGGCATGGGTCCACAAAGGTCTGTATGCACAAGCTCAAAAGGCCTTGTGGTTACCCTCTCCAATCTGGGATAACTGCACCTTTTTATCTTTGCTCTTTTGCATGCCCTACAATCCAAGAATTTACCACATGCTTTCATCTTACAACCTTCAGTGCATTCGGGCAACTTCTGGATATATTTCCAACAGCTTTGCGACATTCTCCTGTGCCACAAGTGAGCACACGAATCATGTGTGGGAACGTTAGAACACTGCGCCTGTGCTGTCTCAGCATTCCCCTTACCCTCCAGAGGTGTCTCCAGAACAAAGAGGTTGTTCTGACATGCAACATCGACCAGTTGTTTCCCACCCCTGGAAATAGAACAGACATCATTTTCAAAGCAAACCTTATAACCCTCCTTTACAAGAGTAGATATAGATAAAAGACAACACTTCATTCCTGGCACAACGTAGACCTCCAGCTCTGCCTGTAAAAAAGAAATAAACACATTGCCAACAGTGGTTAATTGTCTCTGAGAGCCATCAGCAAGAGTGACTGTTTTCCCAGTTGAAACAGCCCTGCAGTTCCACATTTCGCCACTAGATGGTGATGGCATCAGGTGATGGCTGGCTCCTGAGTCGATGACCCAACGCAGCATGCTGCCCTCACTGGAGTTGTCTCTCAGCGTTGCCATGGAGGCAGCAGCAAGGTGATAAGAAGAACCGTCCTTCTCACTTCCTCTTTCACGTCCTCCCTTTGCATTCCCACGCTGGCCTCCTCTCCTAGACTGGCTGCCATGGAAACCTGGCTGGCTGCCACGAGGACTTGGCTGACTGCCATGTGAAGCGACCTTGGAGACATCCTGCCCGGCCTCTCTGGCTCTCCTCGGACAGGATCGATGCAGGTGGTCAACAGACCTGCAGACAAAACAACAATGAGTGGGAAAAGCCTGAACTGTGCCTTCTGGCTGCCCCCCCCCTCTGTTGCCAGCAGGGCACCCTGCACCAGCTCGGCCCTCTCTGAGACGGCGTTCCTCCTCGTCACAGAAACGACCAGTCACATACTGCAGCGTAAGATCTGCTGGATTCATTGATTCCAAAGTTAGACACAAATTGCCATAACTTTTGTCCAAAGAGCTGAGCAAAATATAAACTTTCAGTTCCTCAGTAAAGTTGACTTGCAACAGTCTCAGCTTGTTGAAAACAGAGAGCATCTTAGTCACATGCTGTCTGATGCTAACACCAGGCCGCAGCTTCAGCTCAAACAAGCTTCTGGTGGTGTGGATCTTTGCCCCAGCTGTGGTCCTGTGGTGCACTCTCTCTAGTGCCTGGTAGGCCTCCTGGGCAGTCTCAAGACCCTCCACCAAAGGTAGCTGTGAGCCCTCCAAACTGAGCACTATAGCTCCTAGGGCTTTCTGGTTTTTCCTCTGTGAGGCTTGGGCAGCTGCAACAACCGCTGCTGCATCTCTGGCTGCAGCTTGCTGTGGGGGCCCTTGGATTGCTTCCCACAGACCCTTGGCTACCAGCCAGGCCTTCAGCTTCCTTGACCAGTCCTCCCAGTTTCTCCCATCTAATTTTTCGAAGGGGACTGAGTATGACTCCTGGCCATCTGCCATCTTCTCCCCCGGGGCTGAGCCTACTCACGTAACAGCAGCTCCTCTTGGCACCCGGTCCTGAAGATGAGATCCTCCCCAGCAAGCTTCGCTGCCTCAAACGTTAGGCAGGAGCTCCAGCTGGCTTCTCCCACACACACAGGCACGATGTGGCAACAGCTACCAAAGCTTGGCTAGCTTCCATAACCTGTGAGATAAGATGGCGCCCGGCATGCTTCCCCTGTGCTGATGGACACCTGTGCCAATAGAAAAAACTTGAGCTCTCTTAGCAGAGTCCTTAGCAGAGTCCTTAGCAGAGTTCTGCAGCGGTAGAAAGTGTTGCCTTGTGTGTGGATAATTAATCAGACTGAATGCAGGCTTTTTGCTAATCTCCAACAGCCTTTAATGAGAAGAAAAACATCATAAATCAGCCCGGCGAGAGAGCAGACATTATTTCGTCTCTCAACCAAAAAGGAAAGGAAACTCACACACAAAGAAAGATTCCCATATGTGAACCAAACCACGCCTCAGAATGTGAGACGTCACACAGAACTGTTTAACCCTGTAAGTTCTGATTCTCCTCACACCTAGGCCAGTAGGGTACTCCTCTCTGGCAGACAGGCAACCCCGTCCCCAAAGCCCCTCCCTCCCCCACTTCCCCATAGCGGTCCCCCACACCTCCCATCACTCACCAGGATGGCTTTGGCCGCCTCCTCCTTGGAGCAGTTCTGGGTTCAGAGCCCCCTGAGCTGAGCTGCCTGGCAGTTCTGAATCACCTCCGGCAGGTACAGCTGATCTTCCTCCAGCAGATGAAAGGCAAAAGTCAGGCTGTCAGTTCCTCACAAAGGGAGGGCTTCTCCACATCCGAGAGTGCAGAGTGGGGGGCAAGAAGGGCACGTCTGAGTCACTGCTCTGGTTCTCTCCAATACTCACCTGTGGGGGAGGGATGTGCAACCGCAGCACATATGCAAAAAGAAGGACATGGGGACAGGTGAGTCTGTCCCTGAGCACCTGACAAGGCTATTCCAAGAGTTTTCTCCTGGATTCCAAGTCCTACGGCAGGGGAGGAGGGACAGCCCAAGCCATGGGGCCGAATCCTGGCCTCCTTCAACCAGAATGTGGCCAGGGGTAGGCAAACTAAGGCCTTGGGACGGGATGCGGCCCAATCATCTTCTCAATCCGGCCCATGGATGATTCGGGAATCAGTGTGTTTTTAGACGAGTAGAATGTGTCCTTTTATTTAAACTGCATCTCTGGGTTATTTGTGGGGTATAGGAATTTGTTCATCGCCCCCCCAAAAAATATAGTCTGGCTCCCCACATGGTCTGAGGGACGGTGGACCGCCTCATGGCTGAAAAAGGTTGCTGACCCCTGCCCCAGCTTAACAAGATGGTCAATATCCGGTTCCACTCCATTCTTTTAAAATTAAAATAACAAAATAGATCCCATCTTTCAGAGCATGTAAACCACATGAGTGAAAAGACCGCTGCTCCACTCACAGAAATCGGACTATACTTCCTTCTCCCACCTTGAAAGTAAATGTCTATGTAATGAAACCAAATCGACCCAAGTCATGGAGGAGAATTGTGGGATCGTGGCCTCTCTTGGTAAGGCTCCCTGTAGGAACGTTATAGCTGCCTGGAAATTCAAAACATACCTCTATGGGACCAACCTCATATATTTTCACAGAGCTCAACCGTGGTCCCAATATCACCTGGGAACTTAACACCCCCACAATAAACAGTAAATTACAGTTTTTTCTTTGAACAATCTTCCTCAAATTATTCCTTTTTCTACTATGATTGTGTTAGGATATTGATGTTCCATTCCACCTAAACAGATGTGTGGAGCTATTGTATCTGTTTACATTCCAGCACAGCTTGCTGGGAACTTCCGTTTGTGTATAGCTTTTGCCTCATGCTTCCTGCTCTCAGACACGAAGGAGAGCAGACATGTTTTTCTTTGTCTTGATATATGCTGAATAAAATGCTTGCTTTATGTATGCCTCTGTCCACCCTTCTGTCACAAAGAGTTAATTACTCTGCTGATTAGAGGGTGCTCCAACTTCTGAAGAGTTCTGAAGTTGTGGGTCACTGTTTGATGCTGTTCCGCGGACCGGAGTTTGCCCGGTTACCAGCCGGTGGGCTGGAGCCAGCTGGGGGCCTGCCAAATGCCCCCGTTTCCTTTGAACGCATCCCAACAGATTGGGCGGGTCTGAACTTCCCAGGCCATCTTCAATGTCAGCTTCAGAATTGTTAGGAAAGCTGAGTATCTTCAGGTTTTTGTTTTCGCTCCTGTCACTCTTGGGTTGTGGAATGTGGAAAGAGCTTCACATGTAGCTCCTCTCTTACTAAGCATCAGAGAATTCATGCAGGGGAGAAACCCTATCAGTGTGTGGAATGTGGAAAGAGCTTCACTCATAACTCCAAACTCACTTCCCATCAGAGAATTCATACGGGGGGAAAACCCTATCAGTGCGTGGAATGTGGAAAGAGCTTCACTCATAGCTCCTCTCTCACTTCCCATCAAAAAATTCATACAGGTGAGAAACCATATCAGTGCTTTGAATGTGGAAAGAGCTTCTGTAAGAGCTACTATCTCACTTACCATAAGAGAATTCACAAAGGGGAGAAACCCTAACAGTGTGTGGAATGTGGAAAGAGCTTCAGTCGCAGCCAGAGTCTCACTTCCCATCAAAGAATTCACAAAGGGGAGAAACCCTATCAGTGTGCGGAATGTGGAAAGAGCTTCAATCAGAAATACAGTCTCACTTCCCATAAAAGAATCCATACAAAGGTCAGAAAAAACATTATACAGCTTTTGGAGCCTGGCAAATCTGCATCTTTATAACCAGGCCTTTAGCTGAATGACATCTACTGCCCTTTTAATATGTTTTGTTTGTTTGTTTGTTTGTTTGTTTTGTTTTTATGTTGTAACATTCCTGAGACCTGTGGCTGTAGGGAATAGGTGTCAATTATTAAAGGCCTGGGGGTCTTTGAACCCCCCATAAAATATTTGAGAACTTCCAGTTGGCCGCCTGTTTTATGGTGGATGGGACCTCTTTCGCCTGAAAGAGCCCCGGCACTTTGAAGATTTGGGGTGACCGTGAGAGCATTGCGGAATCCCAAAAAAATACCTCAGATTGAGCATTCTGAGAACCTGGTGTTCCGGCGGGTACCCTTAGCAACTCCACTGCTCCCCAGTAAGTGCTAGTAAGAGCTCCGAGAGCGAGCGGGATTGGAGACGGTACTGTGGAATCGACTCGCTTCCTTCATTGCGCGAAGCTCCAAAGTCCGGCGATCGTGAGTGACCAATTTCTCGGACTAAATTAAGATTGGAAAACTGTGAGTAAAAAGGATTTGCATTTGGACATAATTGGACTGGAAGGGATTTAAACACAGAGGTCTATCCCTTTCCGCTGAAGTGAAAGTGAAAGCAGTTACCGCTGACCGAAGCCGTAACTTTAAAAGACTTGCTAAAAACTTTCAAGGAAATATTCCAAGCCCCTCTTTCTGCAGGGGGAAAGGGGGAGAGAATTTGACTGAATTGGGACCCTGCATGAGATAGATTTGACAGAGAATAGGCTCTTGCTTTCTGGAAGCGGATCTCCCAGTGAGGAAAGGCTCGACTCCATTATTACGTCACAAAGGGAGTGGATACTTTCAACTTTTGTTTTCCTATTTGGGGATTACAAAGTAACTGCTGCTGTCTGAACTCGCTGAAACATTGTACAGTGTATCTTTTACCCTCCTGGAATTGGTTACAAGAATTCAAATCAATTTTGGATGCTTTTCAATAAGAATAAGAAGAGTACAGTGGTGCCCCGCAAGACGAACGCCTCGCAAGACGGAAAACTCGCTAGACGAAAGAGTTTTCCGTTTTCGAGTTGCTTCGCAAGACGAATTTCCCTCTGGGCTTGCTTCGCAAGACGAAAACGTCTTGCGACTTTGTTTCCTTTGTCTTAAAACCGTTAAAACCAAGGGTGCTTTCCTTGAGCAGCTGCAGTTGCGACTTGACTTCGAGGAGCAACTGTTAGCACGTGATTTGGTAGCCTTTTTTCAGACTTTGCTGATTTTTGAAGCTTTTCCAAAACTTCTTTTGCATCCATTTGGTAAGTTAAACTTTTAAAACTTTTTTTGTGGTTTTTGGATTTTGGGTTGGGGTGTTTGGGATTCAAGGACTTGGTGTTGGGGGGGTTGCAAGAATTTGGGAGCTTGTGGGGTTTCTTCCTGCATTTTTCTGTTTTTCTGTGACCATTGGGCCATGTTGTTTTTTTTAAAAAAAAATTCTGAGTTTGAATTTCTGTGTGCTGGGTGGCTGGGGGAACAGTTGGGGAGGGGTTTGCAAGAATCTGGGAGCTTGTGGGTTTTGTTTTGTTTTGTTTTGTTTGAATTTTTATGATTTTCTGTGACCATTGGGCCATGTTGGTTTTTTTTTAAACAAAAAATGGGTTTGAATTTCTGTGTGCTGGGTGGTTTAGGAAACAGTTGGGGAGAGGTTTGCAGCAGTTGGGGAGGGGCTGGGGGAGCAGTTGGGGAGGGGTTTGCAACAGTTGGGGAGGGGTTTGCAATTTCTTTGTGGTGGGTGGGTGGCTGGGGGAACAGTTGAGGTTTTTGAAGACTTTGGTGATTTCTGAAGCTTTTCCAAAACTTCTTTTGCAGCCATTTGAGGTTTCTGAAGACTTCGGTGATTGATTGTTGAAGCTTTTCCAGAACTTCTTTTTGGTAAGTTAAACTTTTAAAACTTTTTGGGGGGTTTTTGGATTTTGGGTTGGGGTGTTTGGGATTCAAGGACTTGGTTCTGGGTTTGAATTTCTGTGTGGTGGGTGGCTGGGTGTTTTTGAATTTTTTGGATTTGAAGCACAGCACTGATTTCTTTTGTTTGTGTGTGAGTTTACGAAGGTAGGAGCTGTGCTGCCATGGGACCCAAGAAGACTGCTGCTGCAGAGGCCGGCGAGAGGAAGAAGGAGAAGGTGACGCTGGAAATGAAGAAGGAGATCATCCGGAAGCACGACGGCGGAATGCGTGTGACAGACCTTGCCAGGGAGTACGGGAGGAATCCATCAACCATCGGGACCATCCTGAAGATGAGGGAGAAGATCCTGGCGACTGATGCAGCCAAGGGAGTCACCAGGATCGTGAAGAACCGCCCAGCTGTTCTGGAGGAGGTCGAGAAGTTGCTGCTCATCTGGTTAGAAGAGAAGCAGCATGCAGGGGACACAGTGACTGAGGCCGTCATTTGTGAGAAGGCCAAGGCCTTGCACGCAGACCTCGTCCGGGAACAGCCAGGAACCTCAGGCGAGCCAGAAGTCTTCAAGGCAAGCAGAGGTTGGTTTGACCGGTTCAAGACAGGATCAGGAATCCACAGCGTGGTCAGGCATGGAGAGGCTGCCAGTTCTGATGTTCCTGCGGCTGAAGAGTTTGCAGCGGAGTTCCTGGAGGTTGTGAAGACGGAGGGCTATGTTCCACAGCAGGTCTTCAACTGCGACGAGACCGGGCTGTTTTGGAAGAGGATGCCCAAAAGGACTTTCATCACTCAGGAGGAGGCCAAGTTGCCTGGCCACAAGCCCATGAAGGACCAAGCGGCGACCTGAAGATCAAGCCCCTGCTGGTGTACCACTTGGAGAACCCATGGGCCTTCAAGAGACACAAGGTCGAAAAGGAGCAGCTGAGTGTCATGTGGCGATCCAACAGTAAGGCTTGGGTCACACGTGTGCTGTTTGTGGACTGGGTCAATCTTGCTTTTGGCCCTGCTGTCAAACAGTACCTGCTGGACAATGACCTGCCGCTGAAGGCTTTGCTTCTGATGGACAATGCCCCTGCTCATCCTAAAGGCCTTGAGGTGGACTTGTTGGAGGAGTTCAGCTTCATCAACATCATGTTCCTGCCGCCTAACACCACGCCACTGCTCCAGCCGATGGATCAGCAGGTCATCGCCAATTTCAAAAAACTCTACACCAAGGAGCTTTTCAGGCAATGCTTCGAGGTGACTGATTGCACCACCATCACCCTGCGGGAATTCTGGAAGGACCACTTCGACATCGTCACCTGCTTGAAGATGATCACCACGGCCTGGAACGGGATTATCCAGAGAAATTTGAATTGCGCTTGGCGCAGCCTGTGGCCGGACTGTGTGGCACCAAGTGACTCTGATGCACCAGAGTCAACAGTGGTGCAGGACATTGTTGCCTTGGGGAGGACCATGGGACTGGAGGTCACAGAGGAGGACGTCTGCGAGCTGGTGGAGGAGCACGACCACGAGCCGACCACCCAGGAGCTGGTCGAACTGTGGGCAGAGGCTGCGCAGGAGCGGGCCTCGCTGGAAGAGGAGGAAGCAACTGAGGAACGGCTGTCCTCCAAAGAACTGAGGGACATTTGCCTGAAGTGGAAAGATGTGCAGGCTTTTGCAGAGCGGCACCACCCTAACAAGCACGTGGCACATGACCTTGCGAACACTTTTGATACGACGGTCATGTCGCCTTTCAGTGAGGTGCTGAAAAGGCGGATGAAGCAGCAGACCATGGACAGGTTCTTGAGCAAGAAGCAAAGAGTGGAAGAGGAACCTTCTTTGAGTGGTCCCCCAGAGTCTTAGAAAATGTACTGTACACTTTGTTGATTTTTAAATGTTTTTCTGTCATGTTTAGAAACTTAATTTATTGTTCCTTCAGTTTTCGAAATGCTCTTTACAGTATGTGTGACTTTAAAGAGCAGTTAATAAACTCTTTTTGTACCAAATTTGGCTTTGTTTGGACTTTTTTTGACCATAGGAACGCATTAATTGATTTTCAATGCATTCCTATGGGATTTCGTGCTTCGCAAGACGAAAAATTCGCTAGACGAAAAAACTCGCGGAACGAATTAATTTCGTCTTGCGAGGCACCACTGTAAAAAGAATAAGACTTAGAAAGGGGGAGCTGCTGAGCTGCCTGTTGCTGTTTGTGTACTAAAAACCTGTGGACTGAGTCTGGGTGAGCGGACCTTGAAACTGTGGAATAGTTATGGCTAATGGTGTAGATAAGCCTGAGGAAAGCAAGCCTAAAGACAGAAGAGGCTCTAAAGCACTAACTTATGAAGAGTCAGTGATGCAAATGTTGACTGAAATAAAAACAGATGGAAGAGGAACCCAACAGAGCGTACAGGAGCTTAAACAAGAATTTGTAGATTTGAAAAAAGAAATTCAAGAAGTCAAGGCAGAAGTTACAGGTCACAAGACAAGATCAGGTCAGGCAATACCAATGAGACGGAAACATGGAAGGTGCCTAAAGAAGCCAGGGTGGCTATCTAAAGAACTTTTAACTGAGTTAAGATCAAAAAAGGATGTGTACAAAAAATGGAAAAGGGGGGAAACCACCAAAGAGGAATTCAAACAAATAGCCAGCACATGTAGACACAAAGTCAGAAAAGCTAAAGCACAGAATGAACTCAGGCTTGCTAGAGAGGTTAAAAGCAACAAAAAAGGCTTTTATGGGTATGTTTGTAGCAAAAGGAAGAACAAAGAAACAGTGGGGTTACTCAGAGGAGAAGATGGTGAAATGCAAACAGGAGACACAGAAAACAATGTGGCATTCTAGCACTTTGGGAGAAACATTCTCAATAGTGGTCTATGCTTTACACTTAGCGGGAAGGTCAAATAATGAGTGAAAAATGCAGTTTGTTTTGTTTCTGCCTTTTTTGTGTGTTCCAGGTGTCAAAGCTAGCTCTCCTCTGGTCTCACACCTACATCATATCACAGCAGCAACAATCCCTGGTGAATCCCTGTAGGGCTTTCATATTGACCATGTCACCTTGTAGTGGCACAGGTTTGGACATTTCTTGAGAGAGATGTCTTTGCCTTGGCCTTTCTATGGGATTTGTTATTATTATTATAGGCTCTGGTCTTCCACTCTAGGGAAGTTGCTCAGTTGCTCTTAAGGGACCAAAAAGCTAATTGCAGCCTGGATAGTAAAGGGTAAAGGTACCCCTGCCCGTACGGGCCAGTCTTGACAGACTCTGGGGTTGTGCGCCCATCTCACTTAAGAGGCCAGGGGCCAGCGCTGTCCGGAGACACTTCCGGGTCACGTGGCCAGCGTGACATCGCTGCTCTGGCGAGCCAGAGCCGCACACGGAAACGCCGTTTACCTTCCCGCTGGTAAGCGGTCCCTATTTATCTACTTGCACCCGGAGGTGCTTTCGAACTGCTAGGTTGGCAGGCGCTGGGACCGAGCAGCGGGAGCGCACCCCGCCGCAGGGATTCGAACCGCCGACCTTTCGATCGGCAAGCCCTAGGCGCTGAGGCTTTAACCCACAGCGCCACCTGCGTCCCCAACCTTTAGGTTCTGGTCTTCCACTCTAGGGAAGTTGCTCAGTTGCTCTTAAGGGACCAAAAAGCTAATTGCAGCCTGGATACACTTGCCCAATTCAAACAGAGTCCAATTAGAATTTATATAGCCCCATGGTTCTCAGCTTTTCAAAGCAATCTCTGAAAAACCATTCTAAAAAGGTCAGTTGTCCAAATTAGTCAATTTAATTCTATAAGGGACCATTCCTGCTAAATCAAAGCATATACACCTTCATGTATCTGATGTTTAATGGATCCTGAAGCTTTTTCTTGGTGAAGTGAATTTAAAACCATTTAAAAATGGGTAGAGAAGGTTGGCACACTGCAGAGTGCCAGGTGGAACAAGGCAATGTGGTCATAAATTGATCTAATCTAAATACTGGACAGTGCAATAGCCTGATCTATTAGAAAGCTTAAAATGCATGAGAATCCTCCACTGGGGTGTAGGCAATAAGACACTATACATTGAACATAAAAACAATTATACACAAAAATTGGGTCCCCCCTTTGTGGAAATAACATACTGTCAGACACATTTTAGCATTCCTACATAATATCACACAACACATAACATACTAATTAAATCTCAGTTTTGGACCACTTCTGTGGCTCAGAACTAGCACCATCTCCTGCCAAGCCTGCACACAGTCTCAAAAGCTGCACACTCTCTCCCCCCCCCTTCCTCTTCCTGCCCCAGGGGACGTAACTGCTTCCTAAAATGCCACTAGTTTTGTGTATAGCTCCACATTTTGGATCTTGCCAATACCAGCAAACGCCAAATATACAGTTCATGCAGTTGTGAACTGTTTATAGTGGAACAGACCGTGTACCTGCAGGTGCACAGCTGGATGTGCAAATACCTACTTGTACAACCAGTCGGTTATGGGGTGAGGATTAAGTGCTTGTCAATTTGCACATGATGCAAGTGGAAAAAGCAAGGACTGAGTTACACAGGGGATTGAGAGAGGACATTGTAGAAACAAATCAGGTGGAGTGTTATGAGGGTCAAAGAGGAAGCCAGGTGTTTGCAGGTGAGTGCTCAAGCCTGTTTTTCCTCGGTGCTGAGAAAGGAAGGTAATCCAGCTATAGGAACCGCTAGTGCTTTTCACTGCCACTGCTACTTCTATTGCTGTTTGTGCCAATCTGCTTGCTTGGAGTCTTGCCTTGGCTGCATCGTGCTGGCTGCTGCCTCTGGAGTTCAACATGCCTTATCACCCTGCTCACCTTCTTTGCAATAATTCATTGCACTCTGTGTCAAAAGGGGTGTGTGTGCTCCCTCCTTTTTCTTGTATGTTCTGCCTGCACTTACTCTCCCCCTCAACCCATGTTTTATACGCAGCCTGTATTGTAAAGAGTTGTAAATAAAATGTAAAGTGAAATCTCAGTTGCAACAACTGTCACAATGTAATATTATATAGACAGGTGCAGCATTGATTTTAGTTACAGGTGACAGCAATCTACAGCTGTAAGGTTTTCTTCTCAAAGTGACCCCTTTAAAACAACAAATGTAAAACAAACGTTATCCATACACAGCTTTGTTAATTTGTTAAAATATGTTGGATTACAACATTGCATTCATTTATATTATTCCAGAAATCCTTGTCAACACTGTGGAACTGTAGTAGGCTCCAATTTGGACTTTATGAACATATGTAGCAAAAGGAAGAAGAAAGAAACCGTGGGGTCACTCAGAGGAGAAGATGGTGAAATGCAAACAGGGGACACAGAAAGGGCTGAACTCCTCAATGCCTTCTTTGCCTCAGTCTCCTCCGATAAAGAAAACAATGCCCGACCTGAAGAATTTGGAGCAAATGATTCAGCAGAGGAAACAGCCCAGAATAACTAAGGAGATAGTACAAGAATACTTGGCTAGTTTAGATGTATTCAAGTCTCCAGGGCAAGATGAACTGCATCCAAGAGTATTAAAAGAACTGGCAGATGTGATCTCAGAACCACTGGCAGTCATCTTTGAGAATTCCTGGAGAACAGGCAAAGTCCCGGCAGACTGGAGGAGGGCAAATGTTGTCCCTATTTTCAAAAAGGGGAAAAGAGAGGACCCAAATAATTACCGCCCAGTCAGTCTGACATCAATACCAGGGAAGATTCTGGAGCAGATCATTAAGCAAACAGTCTGTGAGCACCTAGAAAGAAATGCTGTGATCACCAATAGTCAGCATGGATTTCTGAAAAATAAGTCATGTCAGACTAACCTGATCTCGTTTTTTGACAGAATTACAAGCCTGGTAGATGAAGGGAACGTAGTGGATGTAGCCTACCTTGATTTCAGCAAGGCATTTGACAAGGTGCCCCATGATATTCTTGTAAAGAAGCTGGTAAAATGTGGACTTGACTATGCTACCACTCAGTGGATTTGTAACTGGCTGTCTGACCGAACCCAAAGGGTGCTCATCAATGGTTCCTCTTCATCCTGGAGAAGAGTGACTAGTGGGGTGCCACAGGGTTCTGTCTTGGGCCCGGTCTTATTCAACATCTTTATCAACGACTTGGATGATGGACTCAAGGGCATCCTGATCAAATTTGCAGATGACACCAAACTGGGAGGGGTGGCTAACACCCCAGAGGACAGGATCACCCTTCAAAACGACCTTGACAGATTAGAGAACTGGGCCAAAACAAACAAGATGAATTTTAATAGGGAGAAATGTAAAGTATTGCACTTGGGCAAAAAAAATGAGAGGCACAAATACAAGAACGTGTCTGGAACGTGTCCAGAGGAGGGCAACCAAAATGGTCAAAGGCCTGGAAACGATGCCTTATGAAGAACAGTTAAGGGAGCTGGGCATGTTTAGCCTGGAGAAGAGGAGGTTAAGGGGTGATATGATAGCCATGTTCAAATATATAAAAGGATGTCACATAGAGGAGGGAGAAAGGTTGTTTTCTGCTGCTCCAGAGAAGCGGACACGGAGCAATGCTTCCAAACTACAAGAAAGAAGATTCCACCTAAACATTAGGAAGAACTTCCTGAAAGTAAGAGCTGTTCGACAGTGGAATTTGCTGCCAAGGAATGTGGTGGAGTCTCCTTCTTTGGAGGTCTTTAAGCAGAGGCTTGACAACCATATGTCAGGAGTGCTCTGATGGTGTTTCCTGCTTGGCAGGGGGTTGGACTCGATGGCCCTTGTGGTCTCTTCCAACTCTATGTTTCTATGATTCTATGATGTGGAACAGAAATTAGCAGACACTTGGTCTTTATGAATGAACTGATTTATTGGGACTTCCGTCTATATTATTGCATTTTATGTGTTGTTTATGTGGAAGATAAACCTTTGATATTGTGATAAGAATATATAGAAGAGTATTGTTTATGTGAATGCACAGCCAGTTACCTCTTGTGTGTTTGTCCATTCCAGGAACGGCATTCCTGACCCAGAATTTCACAGGAAGTCCCTCAGATGATTCCCCTTTCAAACAGGATACGTGAACTTAGGCCAGTAGGGTCCTCCTCTCCGGCAGACGGACAACCCCTTCCCCAAAGCCCCTCCATCCCCCACTTCCCCATGGGGGTCCCTCCCCAGAATGGCCTCCACTGTCTAGTGCTTGGACACCTGAAGGGCGTGGAGGCCTCTCAGGGCAGCTGCCTGGCAGCTCTGCATCACCTGGAGCAAGAAATCTTGTTCTGGCTCCAGCAAAAGTCAGGCTGTCAGTTCCTCACAACTGAGAGTCCTGGCAGCGGGGAGCAGGTCTTTGGGATCCTCTCCCTCATATCTGTCAACTTTTCCCTTTCCTTGCAAGGATCCTTTTCAGAATAAGGGAATTTCCCTTTAAAAAAAAGGGAAATGTTGACAGCTATGCTCTCCCTACTCTTGTTTCCTCCAATACTCACCATTGCTGGATGAAGAAAGCCTGTGGCACATCCTCAAGAAGAGAACAAGTAATAAATGAAACAAGAAGCGAAATAAGAAACTGAGAAAATAAGAATCCACTGACTGCCTCGCCTTGTCCTCCATCAACTGCCATCAACTGCTCTCTCCTCCACTCGCCTCACTGCTAACCCAAAATGGCCGCCTGCAAGTCTGTGGTCCTTGTCACCATGGCAACCCCCTCCCACCTGGACCTGGGCCCACCTGGCTCCACCTATTGGGAGATGATGTATAATGAAATGAAAAAAAAATGTTTAAGTTAACCTTTGTTAAAAGACCAGAAGCATTTTTATTAGATATTTTAGGGCAGGATTTACCAAAAATTAAGAATAATCCATTCATGTATGTGACAACAGTGGCCAGAATTTTACTAGCTCAAAGATGGAAAGGCGATGAAATACCAGCAAAAGAACACTGGCAAGAAAAGTTGGTGGAATACGCTGAAATGGCGAAGCTAACTGAGAGACTTAAAGATAAGGACAATACTGACTTTTTAAAAGATTGGGAACCTTTTAAGATGTATATAGAGAAACAATGCATAGAAATGAACTCCCCGGCAGGATTTGAGTGATACACTTACAGAGGACAAATACAAATAGAAAATGCAATTATGAGGTAAAAATGAGAAGGAAGAGACAAATGTTATAACCTTCATTTTAATATATAAGGAATACAAAATTATAAGCAAAAGAAACAGAAATGTTCTAAACCAGGAAGGGAAGTTGGGGGAAGTCGCATGGCGTGGGGGGGGGGGTGTTAATTAAAATTGTACAATGTAATTTTAATTCTTGATTATATTAAAATTTCTTTAATTCAGTTATTAAAAGTGGCTCCTCTTACTTAAGGGCCGTACAGACCTCATGGGACACCAGAGCAGATTCCCTTGTTGCTTTTTTAGTCAACCAGCAATGGGGGTTGCATTTCCTTATTTACAGGAGGGCTGTTGCTGAAGCACATGACATGCTCTTCACACTTAAGTTATCTATAAGGAGCACAGGCACAAATTATTGTGTGTGTGTGTGTGTGTGTGTGTGTGTGTTTGTATTTGCAAACTACCCCAGTCCCTAAGCGCTGAGATTCCAGGGGTCCCAGACACTTCTCCAGATTCAGTTTCCTTGGAACAAAGGTCAGTGGAGACTGGGGCGTCTTTATGATATAGTTTTATTTACTCGTATACGCAGGACGTATACGAGTAATACGTGTAGGACGGAGGGGCTCACAGCATCAACACCTAAACAGATCTTGCTTCTCTATTAGTGGCAGCTTTGGCTCCGGCACAGAGCAAGCTGGTTTCGGGGTTTCCCACAACTCTCTCTGGGTCTTGCTTTTCTACCTAGCAGCCAGGTGAGATGGGAGGGGGGAGGACACCCCCCCATTAGCTGCAGCTCTTGCAACCCAGCTCCTTCGTTGGGGATGCTGAGGAGGACACTCTATGGCCAGGAAAGGCCCTTGTCTTGCCAAGAAACTTGTCTGTGGGAATCGTGCATCCATAATGCTATGGAAAGGGTGAATGTCTTCTAGAATTCTCTGGTGTCACCAGAAGAGAAAGCCGTTCTTTTCAGTTAGGTCTGTTATCAACTGCAGAGGATGAGCAGCCTTGGGAGCCTCTGGGGGAGATGGAAGTGATGAAAGGACTGAATCCATGGGGGAAAGCTACTTGCTCTGAGATGGGGGACCTTCGGGCAAAGGCCAGCAGAGAAGGGATGCTGTTGGCTGCTGGTTTCTGTTCCTCCCCACTTACCCAAAGGGCGTAACATCGGAGGTCCTGTGGGAGGAAAGAGCGCCTTGGAGTCAGGGGCCAATCTGGGCCAAAGTGGCCCCCACTGCCCCCACCATGGAGTCCCCGGCACTCCTGGGCCATGAGGGATGCCAGCTTTGGTCTTGGACCAAATTGGGGGCCAAACTGTCAGTATTTCATTCTCCCATTGCTAGTGTAACATGATATCCATGTTTACACCTTCTGTACTCAAAACAAAATAAAAGAAAAAAATTCCTTCCAGTAGCACCTTAAAGACCACCTTTAAGGTGCTACTGGAAGGAATTTTTTTCTTTTATTTTGTTTTGACTATGGCAGACCAACACGGCTACCTATCTGTAACCTTCTGTACTGTCTGTGTAAGAATGGAAGTCAGTCTGTAAATCACTTCCATCCTTTCTTCTCTTTTACTCTGACCGAGGAGGAGACGGCTGTGGAAGACAGCTCACACCATGTGTGGTAAACGGGTCCCCAACCATTTGCCCCTCCCTCACCTGTCTTTGCTCTCCGGCCAGTCCAGGTTTCAGGAGCAGGGCGAGCAGACCCTTTACTTTTTCAGAATCAGGACAAAACAGAACTGGTAAGGCTGCCACCACTCCCTCATCCCAGGGTTGCCTGAAGCCACAGACCAAGGGAGACGGCTGTGCTCCTTTGTGACCGGTTAACCCCAAACTACAAGTTGCTTCCACAAGCTTGCAGGCAGAAATTCTTAGGAAGAGGGCAGCCAAGAAGTTTAGGCGTTGGAATTAGCTATTCCCTCGGACAGGCACTTTTATATGCCTGTTGTCTTTGTCCATGGAGTTTTCTTGGCAGGGATACTGGAGTGGCTTGCCGGTGCCTGCTCCAGATGGATCACGTTTGGTCAAAACTCTCCAATATGACCTGTCCATCTTGGGTGGCCCTGCACGGCATAGCTCATAGCTTCTCTGAGTTCTTCAAGCCCCTTCGCTACGGCAAGGCAGTGATCCATGAAGGGGATTTAAACGACTAAACAACAACAACAACAACGGACAGGCACACAATACAAGAGAAAGTTTCTTTCTTAAAATTTATTTTAAAAAGCATAAAGAAACATGCTAAAAAGCAGAGACATCTTTTGTAGAATTACAAGCAAGAAAAAATAATGTTGCAGAATATAACTAATACTCACTTCTACACACTAAGACAAAGATAGGATAGTTCAGAGTCCTTCAGTGATCCGCATTCAGAGGTCTTAGAAAATCTTCATCACAAAAGAATAAAGGATGACTGCCAGGTGGAACGTTAGCAGCCAGGCGGATTTGCAGATTGCAGAGGGCGCCTTTCCAGCCATTCTCAAGATCTTTTATTCCCAATTTCACGTGGAACCAGAACCCCCAGGTCCAATCACAACCCTTGGCTACATTCAAATTCTCCAATGACCAGCTTGTGGGCTAATAATTTTAACTTGTGACAGCTGGGCCAATTAAGGCTCCAGAGCCTAGACCAAAGGTGTTTCCTCCCTTCAGTGGAGCTTATGCAGATGCACCTCCTTTGGGCAATTAAAAGATAGATAACATCACCGCTTGAAGTCAAGCCTTCACATTACCCAGAGAATTCTTTTCCCATAATAAACCTTTCACACCCTTGGAGCCTGCTGGTCTGCGGCTGAAAGCAACACGACCTAGTTCCCATAATTCTTGTGGCTTGCTGATTTCCCACAAGGCCTTATTCTCTGCTTGAACAAGGAACAGCTTCTTGAAATGTACTAACTTCACTACACCATGTTTCCTTGTTATTTTCCGCTGTAAATAAAGCTTGATGTCACATTCCAACACAGTTTGCAGCACATCTGCAAAGAGAAGGACAGGGGGACAGGTGAGCACCTGGCAAGGCTATTCCAAGAGTTTTCTCCTGGATTCCAAGTCCTACTACAGGGGAGGGACACCCCAGGCCTTGGGGGCTAATCCTGGCCTCCTTCAACCAGAATGTGGCTCCCCAGGCTAAGAAGATGGTCAATATCCGGTTCCACTCCAGCCTGTGCCACTCACAGAAATAGGACTATACGACCTTTTCCCACCTTTAAAGTATATGTAAGCAAAGCCACTTCCGAGCTGGAGAGGAGGTGGGGCTGCGGGCCCACCCCCTCCCCATGCACCTGGGGCTGGCTCACAGCCCCGCGAGAGCAGGGGAATCCTCGTGCGCGTCACCAAACCGGCCAGCCAATCAGCGGGCGGGGGAGGTGTGGCCTAGCACACTTAAGGCTGGCGCGCCCGGGGATTTTCCTCTCTGCCCCATTCCAGCTGCTGCGGTTTGGATCGTTCTGCGAAGCTGTCATTTGCCGTTTTATCCTTGCTGCTTTTGCTCCAGTTTTCGCACTGCTTCTCCGCTCACTTCTTAGTCGGTCTATCTTTTCACCCGCGACCCGTGTGTAGCCCTCCGAGCCCACCGGGTGCACCAGGCCGTCCGCGCACTCCCGCCTCGCCGAAGAAGCCGCTGCCGGACGCCTTTGAAAGAGCTGAAATCACGCGCAGGGTTCTGGCTGGGCTTGCGTTGCTTCGGGTCACTTTCATTTGGAACTCCTTCGGATCGCTAGCGAGCTCTCTTTTTGCCTCCGCGAGCTCTCTTTTTCGGCTCCGACCGGCAGATCGCGGCCACCAGCCAACGGGCTCCTGGCCTTGTGACGACCAGGCTCTTGCCAGATTTTTTTTTTCCTGTGTTCAGAGCTGAAATCACTGGGAGGTTTTGATTTTTAGGGTTGTTTTCACTGCTTTTTTTCTGTTGCCGCTGGCGGAAGCAGTGGCGTAGCGTGGGGGGTGCAGGGGGGCCGGCCGCACCGGGCGCAACATCTGGGGATTAGGGTTAGGGGGCGCAAATCCACGGGTTAGGGGGCGCAAATTACTTGCCTTGCCCCGGGTGCTGACAACCCACGCTAAGCCACTGGGCGGAAGCGTATTCAGAGCACGCAACGACATCGGCGTGGAAAGGGCACTCGAGGTGCTTTATCTCGGCATCACCTTACCTTCCCCGGGCGCCTGCCTGCCGCTTCCTGGGCGGCTAAGCACCCTCCGTCTGAGGTGGTACCGTATTGGGGAGCACTGCTCGGGGGCTGGATTTGTTTCGGGCGGCCCGATTGGTTTAATTGTTTAATGGGCTGCGGGACTGTCCCCCTTTCTTGTAATGTGGTTTAATTTTTATTAAGCAGGCCTAGGTTACACGGCACAGCGTCGCTCGCTGTAGGCCCACGTGTGTGCCCCACCTGTGTGTTAGGGGGTTGATCAAGGCGGCCATTTTAAGTGTGGCAATTCCCCACCTCAGGTTTGTCTTGCGCAGCGTTCTTCGGGCTTTGGGCTAAATTCCCTCACGAGAAGCCAAACGGAGGAAAAAAGGGGCAGCGGTGCATTAGGGCTACCGCTGACCGATTCAAGCTGTTATATTAATTTTTCGCTTGCCGGGGTGGCATGACGCAGCGTCGCCATTCTGAGTAAACCACGTGGTCCCACGGCTACGGGGATTATCGGCGCCATCTTGGGAGAGGCTAATAGAGTCCACCCCTAGCTTATCGGCTTCAATTTCTCATTCTGCTTTAATTATAAGAACATAAGGACAAGGGCGGAGTTTCAGCATACGGCATTTGATTTAATTAGGTTCTGGCAAGCGCAATTTTTTGGTTCAACTGCTGTCCCAGTGGGGTGGGGGGGTGCTTGCTTGCCACACGGCTGCTCAGGGGGGTTGTTATAAGGGCTCTTTCTCTGGGGAGTTACAAAAGTGCTAGGAATTTAGTCGTGATCAGGAGGGATTTAATTGATTTTTAGTTGCTGAGGGTTAGGTTTTTCTGCGGTCAATTCCTTACTTTAATTGGTTCTTATGCAAAGGGAGCTAATTTAAGGCTAAGGTTTCCTACAGTCAAGTTGTGAATTTAATTGGTGTGACCCAGAGTAAGTTAATTTAAATCAATTGAGTTAAAGTGCTAGGTGCCGTGAATTCCAATTTAGCAATTACGGTTGGCTTCTAGGGCTTTTTGCGCGCCAAAGTTTGGGCAGTTGGTATTGGACTTGCCTTCCTAAAATAATTGGTTAGCTGCGTGGTTAACTCCAAACTCAACTTCACGCTTCAAGCCAAAAGACAACCCTTCCCCGTCCCCAGGCAAAACCCCTGGCCTTTCATTGGTATAACCGCCACCACACTGGTGGCGTTTACCTAATAATAAATTTCGTGACAGCAGTCACGAAACTAAAAGACGCCTGCTCCTTGGGAGAAAGGCGATGGCAAACCTAGACAGTGTCTTAAAAAGCAGAGATATCACCTTGCCAACAAAGGTCCGTATAGTTAAAGCCATGGTTTTCCCAGTAGTGATGTATGGAAGTGAGAGCTGGACCATAAAGAAGCCTGAACGCCGAAGAATTGATGCTTTTGAATTATGGTGCTGGAGGAGACTCTTGAGAGTCCCATGGACTGCAAGAAAATCAAATGTATCCATTCTGAAGGAAATCAGCCCTGAGTGCTCACTGGAAGGACAGATCCTGAAGCTGAGGCTCCAGTACTTTGGCCACCTCATGAGAAGAGAAGACTCCCTGGAAAAGACCCTGATGTTGGGAAAGATGGAGGGCACAAGGAGAAGGGGACGACAGAGGACGAGGTGGTTGGACAGTGTTCTCGAAGCTACCAGCATGAGTTTGACCAAACTGCGGGAGGCAGTGGAAGACAGGAGTGCCTGGCCTGCTCTGGTCCATGGGGTCACGAAGAGTCGGACACAACTAAACGACTAAACAACAACTGAGGCATCTAATCATAAGCTTGCATTTTTATTAAAGCTTATATGTTTAATCAGGGCTTGTATTTTAAAAATGAGCTTAAAATGTTTTATGCCAGGCAAAAGACCAGCTGCCTAGAAGAACCTTGGCAATGTTTTACTCCTAGACAAGGGGCCCCCCTGATTTATAGCAGAAAACAACTCTCAAAGTCGTAAAAAGGGAATTACAGGCTGAGAGCCAAGGTTACACTGACCCTACAAATTAAGGGTGGATAAATAGTAAAATGAGCCATATCTTCTTCCTAAGGTTAAGAAGGTCAAGAGCAGTGAAAAAGCATCTAGCTGGCAGAAAGAGAACATTTTTGGGAAGACTTTTCTAAAGCTGTTTCTTTCTTAAACTAAGATCCTTTTAAGATTTCTTTTCCTTTTAAAAGGTTATTTATGTATTAAATATATTAGCTTAAATATAATTATGCAAAGGATTTAAGAAATGCTAGATTCTTATTTCATATAGTTGTAAGAGTTGTAACTATCCTGAAATTAAGTCAGCCACCAGCCAAGCCCCTTGCCAGACAGAAGACGCCAATCAAGCACTCCTGATATATGGTTGTCAGGCCTTTTGTTTAGAAACCTTCAAATGAAGGAGATCTCTCAATGTTGATGTGAACTCAATCCTTGACATATGCATAAGATAAAATTTCAAGATTAATCATCTGTTTTGGAAGGCAATAGGGCAAGGAGGGCAAGAGGTGAGCTGGTAATTAAGATTCCTTGTTGAGACACATGTAAGATATATTACTACTTATTTGTCATTTATAGATAGAAGAATATATAGCTTTTTGATTTCCATAAAAGGCAAGAGGAAATGGGTGTATCTTTTGTGATTGGTTCTAGCAAACAGCCAATAGGAATTTTAACCAGGCTGATTGGACAGAGGCAGCCACAGGAGGAGCAAGGGGGCTGGATTAAGGAAATATAAGTGCTGGCCAGAATGGCAAGAGGCCAGGCCAGAGCTTGGTAACCATATACCACTGTGCCTCATATTTATTTGTCTGACAAATAAATTACTATTTTAATTTCTCTATTGCTGCGTTGAATATTTCATTCCAGCTAAGCGTTAACCACAAGCAGGGTGCTACACAACAACAACAAATAATAATAATAATTAATAATAATAATAATAATTTATTTGTACCCCGCCCATTTGGCTGGGTTTCCCCAGCCACTCTAAGCGGCTTCCGCAGCAACCAAAAATACACAAAAATGTCACACATTAAAACCTTCCCTGAACAGGGCTGCCTTAAGATGTCTTCTGAATGTCAGGTAGTTGTTTATCGCTTTGAGATCTGATGGGAGGGCGTTCCACAGGGCAGGGGCCACTACCGAGAAGGCCCTCTGCCTGGTTCCCTGTAGCTTTGCTTCTCGCAATGAGGGAACCGCCTAAAGGCCCTTGGAGCTGGACCTCAGTGTCCTGGCAGAACAATGGGGGTGGAGGCGCTCTTTTGGGTATGCTGGGCCGAGGCCGTTTAGGGCTTTAAAGGTCAGCACCAACACTTTGAATTGTGCTCGGAAACGTAGTGGGAGCCAATGTAGGTCTTTCAAGACCGGTGTTATACCTCAGCACGGTGCAGGGACTGACTGAGCAGGTGGCGAGATGCTTTCAGCCTCAAACACTTGGCGGGTTCTGAAATGGTCATGCAGGCCAGATTCACGACCCTGGAGGGCTGGATTCGGCCCGCGGGACATAGTTTTAGGACCGCTGGCCTACACTGACTGGCAGCAGCTCCCCAGAGTTTCAGGCAAGGATTTTGTCCAGCCCTTGCAAGAGATGTCAGGGGCTGACCCTGGGACATTCTGCATGCCAAGCAGATACTCTAGGGCTCCCCATATTTCCCTGCACTTACAACGTTATACTATTAGCAACCGTGGAGATTCCACCTGCCTCTTTTGAAAGGAGAACACTCACCTGATCAATAATAATAATAATAATAACAATAATAATAATAATTTATACCCCACCCATCTGGCTGGGTTTCCCAGCCACTCTGGGCGACTTCCAACAAAATATTAAAATACAATAGTCCATCAAATATTAAAAGCTTCCCTAAACGTAACAACAACCATCCATTTTCAGTCCATTGAATTAGCAATTGAGCATTTCTGGAAAGGAAAATGGCATACTTTTGTTGTGTGCATAAGCATGCATAAGAAAGTATTACTCATTTATGATGAGAATAGGATTTATTTATTATGAACTTTGCTTGGTTCCTCCTTGGCAGCCAGTGCGATTCTTTCAGCAGGGCTCGAACTCAGGACCCGCTGCCTTGAGGGACATCTAAGAGCAGTTGGGCAGGGGAAAGGTCTCCCTTGGGAGGTGGGGGACTCTCCTTCCTTGGAGGTTTCTCAGCAGAGATCGGAGGGCCATCTGCCCTGGATGCTTGAGCGGAGATTCCTGCACTGCTGGGGGTTGGACTAGATGACCCTGGGATCCCCTCCTCTCTCTCCACTCCGGAATTCCAGGAGGAGCTTCCTTGCCTCCTGCAAAGCCCTTTTCCCTGCAGGCTCTTCCTCTGGTTTCCACCCAAGGGAGCGAGATGCTCAGAGTCCAGCCAAGAGCCTCACCCCACAAAGGGATATCTGGGCATGGGCGGAGCCGGGGGGGGGCAGCTGCCCCCCCGAAATCCATAAAAAATAATAAGAATCTGAGAGAGGGCTGAGCGAGGGAGGACTCGGCTTTGCAAGGGTTAAAGGGAACCGAGCTGCCTTCCTAGAGAGGACAGGAAGCGGGGGGGGGGGCCAGGTCCTCCAGAGCCAAGGCCCCTCCCTCCCTCCCCAGTCCTTTCCTGCAAGGAAGGGGGGGGGTGTTGCTTTGGTGTCTCTCCTGCAAGGGCCGAATCGCTGCCCCCTCCTGGGATCTGGTGAGTCCATAGCTGTCAACTTTCAGGTGTGAAAATAAGGGATCAGCAGCCTCACCTCTACCAATCCGGGATAGCAGCAGGAAGCAGCGGGGAAACGGCGCTGCAATAAGGGAATTTCCCGCAAAAAAAGGAAGGTTGACAGATATGGGTGAGTCTCCTCTCTCTCCCCCCAGAGGGTGCGGTGGGGAGACGGGGGGGGTCCCAGGGCTGCAGCAGGGGAGGGGGCCTGGGGGGCCTGATCTGCTCCTGCAGGGGGGGGACCCCAAGTCAGGGAGGAGGAGAGGGTCCAGCCAGGGAGAGGCCAGGTCTGCCACGCTCTCCTTCCTGCAGAGCAGAGGGTCCCTGACTCCCACGAAATCTCCCTTCTTTAAACAAAGGAGTCCCTGGGACTTTAAATCTGTGTGAATTCGCTCAGCCTCATTGCACAACAGAGGAAACAGGTGCAAATGGTTTTCCAAAGCTGGACGGGGAGGTGGACACTAGCCCCCCCCCCCCCAAAAAAAAAAAAACACGGGGAGGGAGGAAGGGAAAGTAGGAAAGAGAGGCCAGGAATAAAGAGAGGGATCCCAGTCCATAGTCTGGCTGCTGCATTGCAAACCAGTTTGTGTTAAGCCATCTAATAGAACAACAAAAAATCAAGGGAGATGTCTTTGGCCCTGCTCACTTGGCCCTCTGGGGGTTGGCCAGATACATTCCTGGCCCTCAGGGCAAAGAAAAGGAGACCTCACCCCACAAATCTGTTTGGACAGCGTGAGATTGCAGAAAAGGAGACAGAAGCAGGGAGTGGAGGTGTGGTGGGGGTGGGGGTGGGGAGCAACTCCTGAGGACCCCCAGGTCAGGACCCCCACTAGAGAAAAGCATCCATTTATCACAAGATACAAATGACTCCCTTGTCAGTCGGTTCTGACTTCATGCATTGACTGGAAGGATGGAGAAACCAGGTTGATTCATCTCCCAGAAATCCCTTCAGTTGCCTCCACATTTTGCATTGCTAGAAGGCTAGAGACTTGTTTCTTCTCCTCTTCCTCCTCCTCTTTCTTTTCAAAAAGATATCTCATGGTCTGGGATGTGGTGCAGTCCAGCCCTGGTTCCCAGCAAGACTCATCCGTACTTGCTCAGGGAACCATTTTTCCCCCCTTGTCCTACAAATTCTATAACAGAACAATGTATTTGCTTTCTAGGATTTGCTAGAGCTTCTCATTTAGACGGACAGAACTTGGCAGAAGACCAAAGGGTTCCTTCCGATCTCTCAGAGGCTTCCTGAGAGCACAGATGGATGAGCGAGATTCAGCTGGCCCTGGATCAGGAAGAGGCCATGCCAACCAAACTGGGAGCAGTGGGGGATTCTGGGAAAACTCTGTGCAGAAGATCCTGGGTGAGGAGGACACCCTCCGCTCAGAGGTGCAGAGCCAGCAGTTGAGGCAGTTCTGCTGCCAGGAGGCCAAAGGACCCCGAGAGGTTTGCAGCCGACTCTACCACTTTTGCCACCAATGGCTGATGCCAGAAAGGCACACGAAAGCTGAGATGCTGGAGCTGGTGATCTTGGAGCAGTTCCTGGCTGTCCTTCCCCCGGAGATGGAGAGCTGGGTGAGGGACTGTGGAGTGGAGACCAGTTCCCAGGCGGTGGCCCTGGCCGAAGGTTTCCTCCTGAGTCAGGCAGAGGACAGAAAGCAGGTGAGAGAGACTTTCCTCTGGATACTCCCAAGGGGCTCCAAACAGGACAGAGAACATCCCATAATGGTCTGCTGATGGCCCATCCTTTTTCTGGGAAAGTATCCATGGAATGAGATCTCACACCCTTCAAGTCTCCCCATTCTCTGTTTTGAATCCTTGTTTCTTCTCAGGGAAAGGATCTCTTTGCAGAAATGGACCTGGATTCCTGTGAGGCAGAGAGGCCTCCGTTGGACACTAGAAAGAGGCCACTGGGTAAGGAGGAAGGTGGTTTTTCTCCGTTTGGTCTCATTCTGTTGGTTTCCCAACTCATCTGAGGGTTTTTTTCATCTTGTTTTGGGGGGAGACAGTTGGGGAAAAGGGTCCAGAAGAGGGGAGATGTATTTTTGCACCACAAACATATGAAATGGGCACAAACATCCAAATGCTCTCAGTAGGTAAGTCTTTCTCAAAGGCCCATCTGTAGTTAGAGATGCCCTGTTTCACCTGTGACAGAAGCAGGCACTCCTGGCGTCTTGCTTACCTTTTTTCTCTTGCAGGTGACAGAAGGATGCCGGCAAGACCTCCTGATCTGCCTTTTCATGGGGGCAGAAGGGAAGCAGCGGCTGTGGAACCAGATCAGGTCAGGGGAAGCTGCCTTGTGGGGACAGAGGCCGAGGGATGGAGCAGTGTCATGGACCGGTTGGGCACGGAGGAATGGTGGGAGGATGCAGCTGGGGAACCAGGAAAGGAAGACGGCTCAGAGCCCAAGGACTGGAGGTGGAGGAAGGATGAGCGGTCAGAGGGAGAAGAGGGAGAAGCCTGGGAAGAGGAAGTGTCAGAAGCTAAAGGGGAAACAGGGCTTAGTGAGCTGGGAGACTCTGTGGCAGAATGCAGTGCAGAATCAGAGGCAGAAGAGGAAGGAGGCAAGTGGGGGGAGGGAGGTTGAGAGGCAGAGGTGAGTCAGGAGAAGGAGGAGCCACCGGTGGCTCCCTCTGCTTTTGCCAGACGCCACCCTCCCTGCTTGTCTCTCAGAGCCAGGAGACCCCCCTGCATTTCAGGAATCTCTGCTAGATCATCCAAGACCAAAAGAGACTTATTTTATTTCTAGATTGATAACTGAATGCAAAAATTTGTTTCTAAGCAGTGGACAAATGAGAACAAATAGTGACCTGAAAACACAAGGTGGAATACCACCTATTTGCACAAAGACGAATACCCATAATTAAAATGCAGAATAAAATAAGCATCCATAAATAAAATGTGCAGCAAAGCAATCCTATTGAAACAACACCGCAATTTACAGGAAGGAAACCACATAGCATTCTGGAGCAGATCATATTTCTGCTGTCTCAGAGGCGGACATTTCCCTTTTTCTTTTAGGGTCCAGTGTGCTTTGAAGATGTTGCTCTTCGTTTCACGGACGAGGAGTGGGCGTTGCTGGATCCTGACCAGAGAGCTCTGCATAAGGACGTCATGGAGGAGACTCATGGGATCGTGGCCTCTCTTGGTAAGCCTCCCTGTGGTATCGTCATATATGCCTGGAAATTCAAAAAATACCTCTATGTGACCAACCTCATATATTTTCACAGAGCTCAACAGAGCCCCCCATAACACCTGGGAACCTAACACCCCCACAATAAACAGTAAATTACAGTTTTTTCTTTGAACAATCTTCTTCAAATTATTCCTTTTTCTACCACGATTGGGCTGGTCTGAACTGCCCAGGCCATATTCAATGTCAGCTTCAGAAAGATAAGTAGCTTCAGGTTTTCTGTTTTTGCACCTGTCACTCTTGGATTGACCAAAGAGACGACTGACATTGGAGATGGAGGGGATGCCATAACTGGGCCAAACAAAATTCATCCCAGAGAAGAACTACACTTATTGAATCTCAGGAAAAGTAGCGGTGATGATGATGATGATGATGATGATGATGATGATATTAATACAGTGGTACCTCAGTTTACAAACTTTAATAATAATAATAATAATAATAATAATAATAATAATAACAACAACAAAAACAACAATAATAAGAAACTTAAAATTTTCCGGAAGAGGACTGTTCTTAAATCGAGGTACCACTGTAGTAATAATAAGATTTTTTTATTTCTACCCTGCCCATCTGGCTGGGTTCCTCCAGCCATTCTGGGCGCCTTCCAACATATATATAAACATGAAACATAAATAATTATAATCTGATCCCATATAAAAAGAACATTAACTTTATTCTTTTTACCAATCCATTTTTATTGTTTTCTTTACACAGTCATTTTACAATGCATTAAATCACATATATACTTTTAGCTCTGCCGAGCTTGCGACTTCCCTCCCTCCCTTCAGCAGGTATCCCTTATTTTCTCCAGTCGCGTATTTTAATTTCTAACCTTGTATCTGTCTTATACATTGTAGGAGTTATTTCAATCCTGCCAGGGTTTTTAAATTTTTTACAATTATCCTTTAAGTACACAGTACATTTACTCCAACTTTCCTGAAATCTCTGATCGTCCTGATCCCGAATCCTGCCAGTCAGTTTGGCTAATTCCGTGTAGTTCATCAGTTTTGTCTGCTACTCCACAATGGTGGGAACTTATTGTAATTTCCAGTTTGGGGCCAATATATTCCTTGCCGCAGCTGTGGCGTACATAAATAGCCTTTGGTCTGTTTTCTTAACCTCCTTCCCCTTCAAACCCAACAAAAAACCTCTGGTTTTTTGGGAAAGGTATATTTAAGTACTTTCTTAAGTTCATTATAGATCAACTCCCCAAAATTCTTGACTTTATCACAAGTCCACCACATATGATAGAAGTCTCCATCCACCTTTTTACATTTCCAGCATTTCTTATCCCTCATCCTATACATTTTCGCCAGTTTTACTGGTGTCATATGCCACCTATATATCATCTTCATTAAATTTTCTTTTAAAGCCATACACGCCGTTAATTTCATACTTTTGTTCCATAATTTTAGCCATGCATCCAGTTCAATAGTATGCCTAAAATCTATATCCCATTTTATCATTGCTTCTTTCACCTCTTCAACTTTTGAAACTGTAATGGTTGTAAGGGGGTTACTTGTGCGTAAATTGCCTTCGGTTTAGTTGATTGCTTGCCCAACCATGCTTAGGCTCACAGCTCGCCCTCCGTGACCTACTAGTCACTTGCAGAATCCGTCAGTGGGCGTTTCTTGAATCTTTTCCAGCATAAAAGCTGCTTGACACCAAGTCTCCGCCTATGTTCCCTGCGCGGAACTCGTCTGCGCAAGTAAGGGGAAGGCTGGGGCGTGCCAGCGCTCTCTCCACTAGCTTCTGGTGAAGTGTCTCGGAGCCCTGTGGCCAATTCCTCCATCTCCCTCTCTTCTCTACTGGTGTTACGCTGAATTCCTTCCCCCCTGCTGGTCCCCTCTCCGGCATCGCTGTGGAGCCCTGCCTCCGCCTCTCGCTCTGATGTCAGTTCCCTGACATCCACGTCCCTCCCAGGACCCCCTCCACCCCCGGCCTTACCCTGTGACGTGACCTTATCACCTTCTTCAGCCGACAATGCAGGGAACCCCCGAAAGGAGCTGCTGTCGTCGTCAGAGGACTCAAACCCCGCTTCCCACCCGCTCCGATTACTTTGCACGGGACGGGCTTCCCAATCTGATTCCTCCTCTCCTGACGATTCTCTTCCTTCCTCTTCGGAAGCTGGAAAACCCACGAAATCCTCCTCCTCATCATCGGTGGTGGCAAATTGCTCCTCCCAGAATCTCTCCAGGGGTTTGGGCTTCCTCGGATACCTGTTGTGGAACTCTTCCACCAGATATCCATCATCTATTTCCCCCGCGGGAACCCACGTGTTTTCTGCCTCGGGTTCCCCCTCCCAAGCTACTAGGTACACCACCTGCCGCCCCTGCCAGCGCAAATCCAGGATCTCCATTACCTGGTGGTGGAGTTCCCTCTCTTCCAGTTGTGGATGTGTGAGCCCTTCCCCTCCTACCCCCTGGACCCTCTGCTCCCCTCTGTACGGTGAGAGCAGTGACCTATGAAATACCGGGTGGATTGCTGTCTGGCAACTTGAGCCGGAATGCCACCGGGTTCACTTGGTGTGTCACCTCAAATGGTCTGAGCCATCTGGGCCTTAGTTTCTTACACCCGCCCTTGAAGGGTAAGCCTTGGGTGGATAACCACACCCGGTCCCCCACCCTTATGGTCTCCCCTTCCCGGCAACGTTTGTCTGCTTGTCTCTTGTACGTCTCCTTGGCCCTTTCCAGATTTATCTTAAGCTGCTGGTGCAGGGCTTCCATTTCTTCCACGAACTGCTCTGCAGCGGGCACGCTCCACCCTTCCTCCCCCCTCCCGGGAAAGGCCCTGGGGTGACACCCATAATTAGCCATGAACGGGCTCATCCCCGTGGACACATGCTCCGCATTATTATACGCAAACTCCGCCAGTGCTAGCTTTTCTACCCAATCGTTCTGTCTCTCGTTGACGTAACAGCGTAGATATTGCTTTAAAATGCTGTTCGCCCTCTCTGCTTGCCCGTTAGTCTCCGGGTGCCTCGCCGTCGAGAATCCCACCTCCACCTGCAATAAGTTCATAAGTCTCCTCCAGAACCTCGAGGTAAATTGTCTCCCTCGGTCAGAGATAACCCTCGAAGATAACTCCCATGCAACCTGAAGATGTGATTCACGAACAACTGGGTGGTTTCCTCTGCTGTTACTGCATGTGAGCACGCTATAAAATGGCACATCTTGGTTAGCAGATCTACTACTACCATGACTGCTGTCTTCCCTCTGGATTTGGGTAGATCTGTCATGAAATCGATAGACACCACCTCCCAGGGTCTTCCCGGTGTGGGTAAGGGTTGCAGTAGCCCTGCCGGGGCCACCCTCTCCCCCTTGGCCCTTTGGCAGCGGTCACACCCCCTTACATACTCTCGTACATCTTCCCTCACCCTTGGCAACCAGAACTCTCTAGTAACCAGTAATATAGTTTTGTGTTGCCCAAAGTGCTCTGCTGTTGGGTTGTCGTGAAGCTGTTTGAGTACCCTTTCCTGCAAGGCCTCCCCGGGCACATACATTGCTCCCTTGTAATACAGCAGTCCTTCCCTTTCCTCAAAGCCTCCCTGGTCTCCCCCAGTTCCCCTGAGTTCCCTGATTCTGGTTTGGGCGAATTCGTCCTGGCGAATCAACTCGGTTAGTTCTCGTTTCCCAACCAACGCTCCCCCCCCACACCCATCGTTCCTCAGGGAACACGTGTCGAGGCTCCGGCTGTCCTCCTTACGTGTACTCCAGCTTCCGGGAAAGTGCGTCTGCCCTCACGTTCTCTTCTCCCGGCACGTACTTGATCTCAAAGGAGAACTTGGAGAACTCCTGTGCCCATCGAATCTGTCTCTGGTTGAGGACTCGAGCCGTTCTCCAATATTCCAAGTTCTTGTGATCGGTGCACACCTGAATCTTGTGCTGAGCCCCTATTAGGAGATGTCTCCACTGCCGAAAGGCTGCGTAAATAGCTAGCAGTTCGCGATCATACACCGTGTAGTTCTGCTCCGATTTGTTCAGTTTCCGTGAGAAGAAGGCGCACGGCCTCCAGGTGTGTTGGCTCCCTCCCGGCTGCAGCAACACCGCCCCTACCGCTCGGTCAGGGGCTCAGGAACAGAAGCACAGGGAAGAGGGGAGATGGAGAGCGAAGGGGAAGAATCTGAGGGCAGCGTAGGAGAAGATGACAGTGGCCCGAGAGATTCCATGAGCCTCTCCAGCGAATCGGAAGATTCACAGAAGGGGGCGCCGGTGGCCAGGGCAAGGGGGGTCCCAAGGGGGACACTCCAGAAGCAAGGGGCCAGCGGGGACTCCCAGAGCAGCAGTTGGAGATCAGGACCAGCTTCCCCACCTGAGCATAGTGGGGGGGAAGAGTCCCAGGTATCGGGGGTAGCGTCTCCCCCAGCAGGGAGAGAAGAGGAGTCAGGGCTGACCACGCCTCCATCGGAGAGTCAGGCAACGGAGGGGAGGTCAGGTCCAGCTAGCATCCCGGAAGAGGGAAGCAGTGACAGAAGCAGTGTAATGGCCAGGAGGAAGGTCACTGGGTTGGTGCGAGAGCCAAGTTCAAAAGTACAGGCGCGCAGGGCAGCGGAGACAGGGGGAGGAGTCAGGGGACTCAGCGTCAGAAGAGTCCAGAAAGGGGAATGCCCCAGCGGGCAGGAGGACCCAGAGGAGAAGAGAGCAGAGGAAGAGGTGGAGCAGGGCTAGAATCTTAAACTGGTGTCAGGGGGGGAGGAGATTCAGACGGAACTTCGGCGGTCTAGGGTTTAAGACGTAGAGCTGCGCGCTACGGCTTTGGAATGGAAACTGAACTTCAATAAAGACTTTTGTATATAACGACGACCTGGCGTTGGTCCTCTGTGAGCTGGGACCTTGGGCAGCTTTGACAGTAAGTTCCGTCTCACAAAAAAAAAACCTTCGCAGCGTGAGTTGACGCAGCGAGGGGCAAGACTTGATATTTTGCGAGCTCACGAAGATCGGGAAGGATGGCTACAGAGGAGAAATTGACAGCCCTGCAAGAAGCAGTCACGAGGCTCTCCATGGAAGTAGCAGCCACCAGAAAGAGAGAGGAGGAATCAGCTGCGTTCTGCCAGGATCTGCAAACCAGGTTGGAAATTTTGAGAAAGGAGGGGCTACCAGGTGCCAAGCCGGAGGGGATTGGCCTCGGAAAGAGGGGGGGCAGCCTCGTGTCTCATTTCGATGGGAGCCTGCAGCAGTATCCTAACTTCAGAGCAGACGTAGTGTTCGCGCTCAAGTTGCTTCAGAAAGACTTTAGAGATGAGGAGGAGAAAGTGGGGTTCATAATAACTCATCTGCATGGAGAAGCTAAAGCGTGGCTGCACAATCTTTGGCGCGACAATGATCCCGCCCTCCAAAATTCAGATGCCTTTATTAAGGCTATGGACGCTTGTTTTCAATCTGCAGTGGATGTGGACGTTGCCAGGAGGGAAATGCATGGATTGAAACAAGGCAAAGCCACTGTGAGACAATATCACTCCCGCTTTTTTGCGTTGGTTAATGCGCTGGGATGGGAAAAGGACTCAGCTGCCGTCTGAGACCTGTTCTGGGAAGGGCTGAATGGGGCGGTGAAAGATGAAATTGCGAGGGGGGAGAGGCCCAAGAGCACCACGGAAGTCGTCCAAAGAGCGCTGGTGATTGGGGTGCGTCTGGAAGACCGCCCGTGGAGCAAGGATGAAGGGCGTTGGGGACGCACACTAGCCAGATCACCTCCTTTCTTACCCAGAGAGACAGCGCGCGCCCAGTCCACACCTCCACTGGGAGGGGGAGAAGAGCCGATGGAGATAGGTGGTGCCAGGGCTCAGGCAGCCACCAGAGCCCCAACACCGGGAGCAGTCAAGGCGAAGCCTCCTAGAGGGAGCAGGAAGTGTTACATCTGTGACAGTGCACAGCACATGGCCAAAGAGTGTCCCCAGAGGCTCCACAAGCACACTGCAGCCTCAGCAACAGTAAGGGGAGCAGTTCAGCAGGGGGAACAGCTACAGGGAAACGACCAAGCCTGGTTGGAGGCAGAGCCACTGGGGCCCAGCCAGGCGAGTCAGTGAAGCAGCCCCCAGGGATTTTACAGCCCACAGACCCCCTCCCGCCCAAACCAGTGGTGCAACTCACTGCATCACTCCAGCTACCCAATGGACTCACCATGGAAGTCCCTATTACCATTGACTCTGGTAGTAATGCAGACTTTATAGGAGGGGATTTCATCAAACAACATCGCATAGCGCTTTTACCAGCCACTATGCCCCTGAACATTGTCACGGTTGATGGAAGAGAGCTACTGGGAGGACAGGTGGTACAGCAAACACCGCCTATGGTGATGCGAATTGGGAATCACCGCGAAGTCATCAGCTTCAACGTCACTCACCTGTCAGACACACCCATAGTATTGGGCATGAGTTGGCTGGACAGGCACAGCCCGGCATTAGCATGGTACCAGCGTCAATTGACCTTCTGCTCCTCCTACTGCGCAGAACACTGCATCCTGACCAGCCAGGAAGATGAGGGGCAAGAGGATGAACCACAGCTACACTTGGGCATGCTGCAAGCGGTACCCAACAAGTACAAGGCGTTTTTGGAGGTCTTCTGCGAGAAGGAAGCGGACAAGCTGCCTCCCCACAGGCCCTACGACTGCAAGATTGACCTCCTGCCGGGGGCGACGCTGCCGACTGGAAAACTGTATTCCATGTCTGAAGACGAACTGCAGGAACTCAGGGAGTTCATAGACCACAACTTGAAGCGGGGATTCATCCAAGAATCCAAAGCAGTGGGGGGCAGTCCAGTGTTTTTTGTGAAGAAAAAAGACACGCCCCAAAAGAGGCTTGTAGTTGATTACAGGGTCATAAATTCGAGGACGAAGCCCACGGCATTCCCCATGCCCAAGATCGATGACCTGCTGGCGACGGTGAGGAAGGGTCGCATCTTCACCAAGTTGGATCTGCGAGGGGCGTACAACCTTATACGCATGAGAGAGGGCGACGAGTGGAAAACACCCATGTTTACGCCTTTGGGCACCTATGAATACAGAGTTATGCCGTTTGGCTTGCAAAATGGCTCCCACTGTTTCCAAGCCTTCATGCACCACGTGTTAGCAGGACTTCTCTACAAGAAGTGCGTCTGCTTCCTGGACGACATTCTGATCTTCTCGGAATCGCAGGAGGCTCACGAGAAGGACGTCAAGGAAGTTCTGCAGAGGCTACGGGAGCACAGACTTTACGCCAAACTGGAGAAGTGCCAGTTCAACATGACGGAGGTGGATTTCCTGGGCTACAAGCTGTCCGACGAGGGACTCGCCATGGACAGCACCAAGGTCCGCTCGGTGTTGGACTGGAAGAGCCCGCGCAATCGGAAGGAGGTCCAGAAGTTCGTCGGCTTCACCAACTTTTATCGCAAGTTCATCAAGGGGTTCGCAATGCATACGGCGGCCATCAGCTCCAAGAAGAAGAAATTCGTCTGGACGGACCAAGCGGAGCAGTCCTTTCAGCGGCTCGAGCGTCTCTTCGCGTCCGAAGAACAGCTGCTACACGTCAACCCCAGCCGACCAATGAGGGTTGAAACGGATGCCTCAGACAGAGCCGTGGGGGCGGTCCTGTTGCAGCAAGATCCGCAAGGGGACTGGAGGCCGTGTGCTTTCTACTCCAGGAAACTCAGCAAGTCGGAGCAGAACTACACCATCTGGGACAGGGAGTTGCTGGCCATTCATGCAGCCTTCAAGGCGTGGCGGCACTTCCTCATCGGAGCCAAACACACGGTGCAGGTCCGCACGGACCATAAGAACCTGGAGTACTGGCGCACAGCGAGGTTCCTGAACCAGAGACGCATCCGCTGGGCGGAGTTCTTTGCGGATTTTGACTTCAGGATAGAATACATCCCAGGAGACAACAACGTCATGGCGGATGCGCTATCCAGGAAGCCGCAGTATCTCGAGGAAGCGGCACCGGTGGCGGCCAAGCACATTTTCGCACCGAAAGCGTGGGCGTGCGCTTCAGCCACCGTGGACCTGGACGCGGTACGTCGCGTGCTGCAGGCGGATTCCTTCGCACAATCCAAGATGGAGGAGGTGCGAAGAGGCACGGCGAAGGACGACGAGTTCCAGATATGCGACGGACTGCTCATCCGCAAAGGGGCCCTCTACGTGCCGGGAGATGACCTCCGCGCGAAAGTACTGCAGCAGTTACACGACGCGCCCAGCCCCGGGCACTTCGGCAAGGACAAGACGGCGGAATTAGTAGCCAGAGATTTTTGGTGGACCAAGATGAGGGGAGAAGTCGCAGAGTACGTTACTAGGTGTGACACATGCCAAAGGGCCAAGCCAGTACACAGGCCGCCGGCGGGACTGCTGGAACCGCTACAGACGCCGCTCGAACCGTGGGAGAGAGTGGCCCTGGACTTTGTCACAGATCTGCCCAGCTCGCGGGGCAAAACGGCGGTACTCGTGGTCGTAGACATGTTCACCAAGATGGCGCACTTCATCCCTTGCGCGAAGGTGGCCACGGCGGAACAGACCGCCAAACTGTTCATAGACCACGTGTTCAAAGTGCACGGCTTACCGCGGTCCATCCTGTCCGACCGGGGTCGCCAGTTCATAATAATAATAATAATAATAATAATAATTTATTATTTATACCCCGCCCATCTGGCTGAGTTTCCCCAGCCACTCTGGGCGGCTCCCAATCAATGTTAAAAACAATACAGCATTACATATTAAAAACTTCCCTGAACAGGGCTGCCTTAAGATGTCTTCTGAATGTCAGGTAATTCTTTATCTCTTTGACATCTGATGGGAGGGCGTTCCACAGGTCGGGCGCCACTACCGAGAAGGCCCTCTGCCTGGTTCCCTGTAGCCTCACTTCTCGCAATGAGGGAACCGCCAGAAGGCCCTCGGCGCTGGATCTCAGTGTCCGGGCTGAACGATGGGGGTGGAGATGCTCCTTCAGGTATACAGGACCGAGGCCGTTTAGGGCTTTAAAGGTCAGCACCAACACTTTGAATCGTGCTCGGAAACGTACTGGGAGCCAGTGCAGATCTCTCAGAACCGGTGTTATGTGGTCCCGGCGAACTTCTGGCAGAAGCTGCTGGGCATCCTGAACGTCAAGATCAACTTAACGTCGGCACGACACCCGCAGACCAACGGACAAGCGGAGAGGGTCAGCGCCATCATGCAGCAGTACCTGAGATGCTACGCGAATCAACAGCCCTCGACCTGGGTGGACTACCTACCGCTGGCCGAGTTTGCCTACAACAACACGAAGCACGTGTCCACGGGGGTGACACCGTTCTTCGCCAATAATGGGCGGCATCCCAGAACCTTCCTGGGATTAGAGAGAGTGGGGGAAGGGGAGCCACAGGGAGCAGAGGCCTTGGCAGCGGAGCTACAGGAGGTCCACGAGCAACTCCGACGGCAGTTGGAGCTAGCAAAACACGCCTACAAAGTGTAGGCAGACAAACACAGGAGAGTTGGGGAAGACATCCAGGTGGGGGCCTGGGTCTGGTTAGCAGCCCAGGCAGTGCCGGCCAGATCGTTAGCTAAGAAGAAGCTTGGACACAAGCAGCTAGGGCCTTACCAAGTCGAGGCACAGATCAATCCAGTAGCCTTCCGGTTGACACTCCCGGAGGGCTCCAGAATGCATCCGGTCTTTCATAGATCAGTGCTCCCCACAGGTTTCAGGCGCCAGGGACCGCACCAGGCCCGCTCAGCGAGGCGCCCACGAAGGGGGGGTCACCGAGAGCAGAGCCACTCAACGAGGTCACAGAGATTTTAGACTCGAGATGGGGGGAAGAGGGGGTTGAATATCTCCTCGCCAGGGAAGGTACCCCAGCCAGCGCCAACAGGTGGGTACCGTACTATACCGTGGAGGAGCACTACCTCAAAGACGAGTTTCATGCACTCTTCCCACACAGACCCATGCCGGCAGATTATTTTGATGAATATCTTTTCACACCCACACTCTCAGCCAGCACGTTCCAGGGGTTCTCACCAGCTGAGGAAACGGCGCCAGAGACTACCTCCCCAGAGGGATCAATCTCAGGGTTTGGCACAGACCGCTCTTATTGGTGGGAAGATCAACCGGAAGTGGGGTGGAGCAGGGAACTGCCGGGAGGGCCCTTGCACACAACGTCACCCGAGGCAACAGGGGGAGAGGGGGACATGGACGTGTTGTGGGAGGATCCTGGGTTCGAGCACACCTGCAGAGAAATGGAAGCAGAGGAGATCGACGTCGACGAGCCCGTCATGGACTGGCAGGAGCCAGCCGGCTGGCTGCACACCAGGGGAGATGAGCTGTATCCTGCACTCACCCCCACAACACTGGAGCACCCGGAACCCACACCAGAAGAGGGAGAGGGGGGAAGGGGGGGCTTCGAGGGGGGATGGATGTCAGGGGCTCAGGAGCAGAAGCACAGGGAAGAGGGGAGATGGAGAGCGAAGGGGAAGAATCTGAATCCCAGAAGAGGGAAGCAGTGACAGAAGCAGTGTAACGGTCAGGAGGAAGGTCACTGGGTTGGCGCGAGAGCCAAGTTCAAAAGTACAGGCGCGCAGGGCAGCAGAGAACGAGGATTGGGAACCGGGTCCTAAAGCCCGCCGGAGACAGGGGGAGGAGTCAGGGGACTCAGCGTCAGAAGAGTCCAGAAAGGGGAATGCCCCAGCGGACAGGAGGACCCAGAGGAGAAGAGAGCAGAGGAAGAGGTGGAGCAGGGCTAGAATCTTAAACTAGTGTCAGGGGGGAGGAGATTCAGACGGAACTTCGGCGGTCTAGGGTTTAAGACGTAGAGCTGCGCGCTACGGCTTTGGAATGGAAACTGAACTTCAATAAAGACTTTTGTATATAACGACGACCTGGCGTTGGTCCTCTGTGAGCTGGGACCTTGGGCAGCTTTGACAGATGTGTTGGTCTCCAGCCTCATCGGCTTCTGCAGATCCATTTGCAGGAGCTGTTCCTCCGAGGCGAATGCCTTCTTTAGCCTTTTGAAGGATCATTGGGCACTATCCGTCCAGACAAACTTCTTTTTGCTACTGAGACAATCCGTGATGGGTGCGGTTAAGTGGGCGAAGTTCTTGATGAACTTCCGGTAGAAGTTGCTGAACCCGAGGAACCTCTGCACATCCTTCCGGGTTTTGGGGGCCTTCCATTCCAGCACCGCCTGCACCTTACCAGGGTCCATGGCTAGGCCTCTGTCTGACAACCGGTACCCCAGAAATTCCACTTCTCTGGCGTGAAATTGGCACTTCTCCAGCTTGACCCATATCTGATGCTCTTGTAGCCTCTTCAGCACTTCCCTGACATCCTGGACATGTTGTTTTTCATTGTCCGAATAGATCAGGACGTCGTCCAGAAATGCTACGCAGTTTTTGTACAGCAGGGGTCCCAGCACATGGTGCATGAAGCTTTGAAAACAGGCTGAGCCTGACTGTAATCCAAATGGCATGACTAGAAACTCAAAGGCCCCTAGGGGGGATGAACATGGTGGTTTTCCATTCGTCCCCCTCCCTCATTCTAATCAAATTGTATGCTCCCCGGAGGTCCAGCTTGGTAAAGATCTTACCCTTCCTTACCCGAGTTAGAATATCATCAATTCTGGGCATAGGGAAGGTCACGGGTTCCGATACGAGGTTTAATTTTCTATAGTCCACGACCAGCCTAAGCTGATCCGTGTCTTTTTTGTCCACAAAGAACACAGGACTGCCCCCCACTGCCTTAGATTCTCTTATGAACCCCCTCTTTAAGTTCTTGTCAATAAAGTCTCTCAACTCCTGCATCTCCCGGTCCGACATGGCATACAGCCTACCCACCGGCAGCTGCGCCCCAGGGAGTAGGTTGATTTGGCAGTCAAAGGGCCTATGTGGCGGCAGCCGGTCCGCCTCCCTCTCGCTGAAGACCTCCTGTAAGTCCGCGTACTGTGGCGGCACCTCTGCTCTCTGCTTCAGTGTGGTTGCTGCCACTCTGGCCAACTTCACCCTGGGCTTCTCCCCCCCCCCCAGACAGTGTTCCAAACAGTGCGCTGACCCAAAGGTGACTGTCCGTTGATGCCAAGCCACCACCGGATCATGTAGTACTAGCCAGCTCATGCCCAGTATTATCGGGGGTCCCGCCAGTGTGGCCACATGAAAGGCAATGGTTTCTGTGTGTCTGGACACTCTCATTCTCATTGGTGGGGTTCGATGTGTCACCTCCCCTCCCAGCAGCTCCCTGCCATCTATCGTGGTCACTTGGAGTGGGAAATCCAGTGGCAGCAGGTGGAGTTGGTGCTCTAGTGCAAACTCCTTGCTAAAAAAATTACAGGAGCTGCCTGAGTCCAGCATTGCCTTCACCTTGACTGGGTGTCCGTTTGGGAGTTCTAGCACCACCTCTATCGCTATAGAAGCCTTGGGTGGGTCCGGTTGGGGCACTTCTGTTAGTTGTTCGCTTGGCTGCTGCGCCCCCCTGTGGGCAGTCAAGCGCTGGCGTTTCCCTGCACCTTTTCCCGCCCCCTCCTCCTCGCTTCCAGCGGCTCCCACCATCCCTTGCCAAGCCTTTCTTTGTGGACAGACCCTGGCAAAGTGTCCTGGCCGTTGGCAGAGGAAACACTTCTTGGTGCTTTCCCCAGCCTTTCCCTCCCTTTTGACTCCTTGGTTGCCGCTCGAAACCTCCCCCGCGAGCGCTCCATCGATTTCCATTGGCACCACATCATCGGCAGGCTGCCTTGGCATCTCAGGAATACGATAGTCAGGGCAATGCTCTCCTCTCCCTTCCCGCCTTTCCAAAGCGCGCGCTTCCTGGCGTGTGCCTATCGCAAGCGCAGATTTGGTCAGTTCATAGACTGCGGGCGGGGGGCGCGGGAGAGCTCGTCTTTCACGGAGACAACCCCTCCTCAAACAGCATCCGTATGGGCGGGTCATCTAGATCCCATTCGAGCCGGTGTATTAGCATCGCAAAGCGGGACCAGTAGTCTCTAACAGATAGATCCCCTTGCTTGCATCTCATCAACTCCCTCTGGGTCACACTCTGCCCAAATTGGTTTGAATACATTGCGTCCATCGCCTGGAGAAACTTCCGGACGTCCCTCATGGCAGCATTCTGTGTGGCCATTAGGGGCCTGACTCATTCGCGCGCGCCATCCTGAAGGTGCCCCACGATATACGCCACCCTCTCTGCATCGTCAGCAAAGTCATTGTGCTGCAGCTCCAAAGCGTACTCTATTTCCGTCCGGAACCCATTATAGTCCTGTGGCTTCCCCCTGAACTTGTGTACCAGTCCAGGCACCTTCTTTGCTACTGGGGTGGGTCTAACCTGCGCATCCTGGGTTCGCCTCTCATCTAGCCACGCCGTCAGCAACGCTACATGCTGTTCCAGCTCCCGGTTCCTCTTTACCAGGTCTTGCACACCAGCTGTTTGCTCCGCGGCACCGGCGCCTCCAGTCAAACTCATGGTTCCCCTGCCTGCGCACAAGTAATTTCAGGGACTGACGGATTGCTGTAATGGTTGTAAGGGGGTTACTTGTGCGTAAATTGCCTTCGGTTTAGTTGATTGCTTGCCCAATCATGCTTAGGCTCACAGCTCGCCCTCCGTGACCTGCTAGTCACTTGCAGAATCCGTCAGTGGGCGTTTCTTGAATCTTTTCCAGCATAAAAGCTGTTTGACACCAAGTCTCCGCCTATGTTCCCTGCGCGGAACTCATCTGCGCAAGTAAGGGGAAGGCTGGGGCGTGCCAGCGCTCTCTCCACTAGCTTCTGATGAAGTGTCTCGGAGCCCTGTGGCCAATTCCTCCATCTCCCTCTCTTCTCTACTGGTGTTACGCTGAATTCCTTCCCCCCTGCTGGTCCCCTCTCCGGCATCGCTCTGGAGCCCTGCCTCCGCCTCTCGCTCTGATGTCAGTTCCCTGACAGAAACCATTCTAATAACAAATCATATATCTTAGATAGTATTCTACCTCTGCCTTCCTCTAATTCTAACTGAAATCTTGATTTTTTTATCTTTAAACCCGGCTTTCCTTTTATCAAAACAAAATAAAAGAAAAAAATTCCTTCCAGTAGCACCTTAAAGACCAACTAAGTTAGTTCTAGGTATGAGCTTTCGTGTGCATGCACACTTCTTCTGAGTATTCTTTTGTTTTGACTATGGCAGACCAACACGGCTACCTATCTGTAACTTTCCTTTTATCCTCACTCAATATATCATTCACCTGATGGTATTGCAACCAACCTGTAACCATGCCTTCCGTTTGATCATATGGTTTACGTTTTAACCCTTGTTCCATTTTTCTAATAATTTCCTCATAGGTGGCTCACCTTCCTTCCATATTTACTTTTTTAACTGTCAGTACTTCTATTGGTGATATCCACCATGGGGTTTTCGTTTCCAATAAATATTTGTTTCTTTCCCATACTTCATAAATTGACCTTCTGATCACATGGTTTAAAAAACCTTTATGAACTTTTACCTTATCATACCACAGGTACGAGTGCCACCAGTACCTGTTGTCATGACCTTCTAAATCCAATAGGTCCGTATTTTCCAATGTTATCCATTCCTTTAATAATACGAGACAGGATGCTTCATAATAGAGATTCATACTTGGTAAGGCAAATCCACCTCTTTCTTTTTCATCTATCAACATTTTCATTTTGATCCTCGGCTTCTTTCCCTGCCAGACAAATCTTGACACTATTTTTTGCCATTCTCTACATTGTCCTGTCCCTTTAATCAATGGAATTGTTTGGAATAAGAATAACATTCTAGGTAAAACGTTCATCTTAATCACCAATATTCTGCCCAAAAAGGATAATTTCAAACTGTTCCAAATTTCTAAATCTTTCTTAATCTCTCTCCACGTGGTTTCATAATTATCTTTATACAATTTTTCCCCTGTTGTCAACCAAATTCCAAGGTATCGTATTTTTTGCCCTATAGGACGCACTTTTTACCCTCCAAAAATGAAGGGGAAATCTGTGTGCTTCCTATGGGGCGAATGCAGGCTTTCGCTGAAGCTTGGAGAGTGAGAGGGGTCGGTGCGCACCGACCCCTCTCGCTCTCCAGGCTTCAGGAAGCTATCAGCAAGCCTGGGGAGCCCGCGGAAGTTCCCGCACGGCTCCCTAGGCTGCGGATAGCAGCCTGCTGCCCAGAGCGTGGGGCGCGTTGAAGCAGAGTGCCCCGCACTTCGGGCAGATATCCTTTTCTCCTCTAAAAACTACAGTAGGTGCGTATTTAAAAGCTCGGGCTTCCCCCGCAGCTGGGGGGGGGGATAATTTTTTTTCTTTATTCCCCTCCCCCAAAATTAGGTGCGTCCTATAGGGCGAAAAATACGGTATTTCACTTTCTTAACCACCATAATTCCTGTCCTGTGTTGCAATTCCTCTGTCTCTTCTTTATTCATATTTTTTACCAGCATTTTGGTCTTATTTCTATTGAGTTTGAATCCTGCAACTTCTCCAAATTCCTCCATTCTCTCTAGGGCTTTTTGTACACTGTTCTTTGGGTCTTCTAATGTTAAAACTAAATAATCAGCAAACGCTTTTACTTTAAACTCTTTCGATCCTACCTTAATACCTCTGATTTCTGACACTTCTCTCAAATTCTTGTTTAATACCTCCAAAAGTGTAATAAACAACAGGAGCGACAAAGGACACCCTGCCTGGTACCTTCAGAGATTTCAAAGTTGTCAGACAAATTATTATTTATAATAAGTTTGGCTTTTTGTTCTGAGTATATAGCCTCAATACCTTTCAAAAACATTTCTCCTATTCCCATTGTTTTTAGGTTTTCTTTCATAAACCGCCATGAAACATTATCAAATGCTTTCTCTGCATCAGTGAACACCAAGGCCGCTTGTTTATCATTTCTAGACTCCCAAGTATTCAATTATAGCCACTATGTTCCTAACATTGTCCTTCAGTTGTCGCCCTGGTAGGAAACCAGCTTGATCTTTATGTATTACTTCCTTTAAAAGTTTTTTTAATCTGTCGGCCAGCACATCCACAAATAATTTATAGTCATTGTTCAATAAGGAAATAGGTCTATAATTTTTAACACTCAAACCATCTGTATCTTTCTTTGGGATTAAAGTGATGTACGCCTCTTTCCAGGTATTTGGAATTTTCCCTTCCTTCAAAATGTTATTCATAACCTCACACAGCACAGGTAATAATGGTCCACATAGTGTCTTATAATATTTTGCCGGAATGCCGTCAGGGCCTGGAGCTTTCCCTATCTTCATTCTCTTTATCGCCTTCTCAATTTCTTGTTCTGTAATTATCTGGTTTAATTGTTCCTTTTCTCCTGGGGGGATCTGCTGTAATTGATGACTTTTCTATTTTCTATTTTCTTACAATCTTCTTTCTCTGTCTTATACAAATCTTTATAAAATTTCAGAAAAGTCTTTCTAATTTCTTTGGGGTCTTCAATGATGTTTTCTGCCTCTCTTATCTTACACATTGTGTTTTGTTTTTGTCTTGCCTTTAATTGCCATGCCAATAATTTTCCAGTTTTGTTGGCGGATTCAAAATTCCTTTGTCTCATTGTTTTTGTTTTCCACTCTACATCCTGACTCACCAACATAGAGAACTGAGTCTGAAACAATTTAATATTTTGTCTTATTAGCTCAACTTTTGGTTTTATTTCAGCAGTCTCTCATTGTCCATGAGATGGGACAGGATTTCTTCTTTCTTCCTCTCCTCTTTTCTGTTTTTTTTTAATATTTATTAGAAATTACAAAAATTACAAAAAAAAGCAAAAGAGAGAACAACAAAAAATTAACAAAACATACATAACAGTACATCAAAAAAGAAAAAACACACACATAAAAACCAATACACCAATAACAATAAAAAAACACATCCAATATTCCATATCTCCATCCTTCATTTACTTGTTTCATCAACCTCCTCACACCTCCCTTTTTGTATTCTAGTTTAGTTATTTGTTTCAGCAAATTCTTTCCATCTTTCTCAATTTTTATTGAGTAATTTGTCTTAACAGTCTAACCTATTAGTTAACTCAGCAAATCCTTTCCATCTTTCACTATATTCTGTCATTCAATTTACCTTAATTTATTTTAACCTTATCTTTCTATAAAATACCTTAAAGCTTAAAACTTAATATTTATTTGTACATAATTCCTTATATCATTTCTACTAAAGCCAAATATTTTCATTCCAACATTTTCCTAATGCTCATTAATTTTACACTAATTCCCAATATAAGTTTTTTTTAAAAAAAATAAATCTTCTAATCTTCCTCCAGCGTCTCTTCTTCCTGGTCTCGGGTTATGTCAGTCCTTACTGTCCGTTCCATCTAGTCCATCAACCTGGTAATCTTATGTCCGAGGCTCTTAAGTCTTTTCCATGTCCCTTCTGCAGATCTTCTTCTTGTTTGTACTTGCACTTTACCTTATCTTTTGTTGATCTCTTTCTTAATTCCTTTCCTTTCTCATTGAGGAGTAGGTCTCGGGGATGTTCCAAATCAAAAATATCTCCGTCTCTCCTCAGCAGATTGTCCCATTCCCCACAGTCCCATTCCCCACAATCAACAGTGTAGTCCAGAAAATATTTAAAGGCATGTTTCAAAGTGCCTCCAAACTTAAGGGCCCCCACAACTCCAGACCCCCCCTGGCCCACTCCAGATTCAACCTTCAACAACAACGGCTTATGCTCCTGTAGGGCCTCGGGCTTCTCCATTTGTATTACTTGAGGTTCAACAGCAGCCTCCTCCATTATCTTCTGCATTTGCACTTGCTCTGTCAAAGCAGGTTCTTGAGTTGGCTCCTGGATGGTTTCTGTATAAGTATTCGCTGTTTGTCCAAAAGTTTTGACTGCAACAGTCATCAAGTCCATCTTCTCATGCATCTGCTCCAACAAAGCGCTTGTCTTGCAAAAGGCAAACACCAAAACTTCTTCCAAACACAGTTTTGTTCAAGGTCACAGTCTGATCCCACGATCCTTATCACCGCAGCTGTAGAGTCCCCAGATCGACTCCAGCAACAATTTAACAAGCTCCCTCTAGAGGAGACAATTTCTATTTGTATCCATCTTTTGAAAGCAGATCCAACAAAAAAAAGTTACTTTCATTTTTCAGATTTCTTGTTTCTTTTAAATGCAAAAGGCAACATTGGAGACAATTTGTTTCTCTTCTTTAACTATCTGTCAAAGGATGCTCCTTTCACAGTCAATGAACTTCACCAAAAATCTCTGTCTCTGACACCCCGTTCCCAGGTTTGAGACGGTGGAAATTTATCTTTCTTTACTCTCTCTCCTGCAGGCTTAAACAGTCAAAATTCCCCCTCTTTACTCCTGCTTCCAAGAGGGGTTTAGATGGTTAAAACAGGAGGAATTTTAAACCTTTATGTACAACTTTCCAGACTTTAGCTTGCACAATTTTTGCTTCAGGCCATTTACAAAGCAGAAGGCAGACTTCCTGTTTAGAACCTTCCCGCTTGAGTGCCAAATTAAAATGTTTCTTAGCCCAATTTTCCGTTCTACTCATGGGTACTTGTTTAGAGTCCAATTGTCCACAGGAAAAAGTCAGCACTCTCCGGCAACGGCTGTGCGGCTGCACTCCACAAAAATAGCGGTCGATTCAAAACACCGCGCCGCTCACCCCAAGTCGCTTCGGATCCCCGAAAAAGGGGTTTCCTTGCGTGTAGGGGGGGCGCTCCTGGTGTCAGCCGAATCCCAGATTCCCAGGCTTCATCCGCCTGGGATTTTTAAAGGGTCTCCGCCTTCACCGCAGCGACAAGACCCGATTTTCGCGGAGCGGGTTCCTCTGGATCAGAGGAATTCCGCTATTGCCGATGGCGCTAATCCGGAAGTCTCCCTCTTTTCTGAAAACTGTTCTTTTGGATCAGGAATCCTCTCATTACAACTTTGCGTGCATCCCATACTGTTTTAATGGGTGTTCCTTTGTTTAAATTCCACTTATTCTGTAATTGTCTCTTTTGCCTAATTTACTATCTTTTGGTCATTGAATAAACTTTCATTCATCCTCCATCTGAATGATGAAGGGTCTTTTCCTTTTAACTCCAAATATAACGAATTATGTTCTGATAATGTCCTTGGGAGAATCTCAATTTTGGAAATTCTTGGCACCAATTCTTTAGAAGTCCAAATGTAATTTTTTCTACCAAAGCTTGGATTTGGACCTGGAAAGAATGTGAACTGTTTTGTTGTGGGATTTCTAAGTCTCCAAATATCTGTTAGCCCCATAGTGTCTGATATATCAAAATATGTTTTTGGTAGTTTACCTTCATTTGTGTCTTGCCTTGTCGTTGATCTATCCAAATCTGGAATAACCACACTGTTGAAATCCCCCATTACTATCACACTCTGATCCAAAAATTCTGATAATGTTTCATTGAGCTTCGAATAAAAGTCGGCTTTTTTGTCATTAGGTGCGTAGATTCCCACAATGATTACCTTTCCCCCCTGGAACGTAATTTGCACTATCAGCACTTTCCCCTCCTCATCTTTATAAATTAATTTTGGGTCATATTTCTCCTTTATATACAATACAACCCCTCTTTTTTTGTTTGTGTCTGAGGCAATAAAATCTTTCCCCAATCTTTTAGTTCCTAAAATCCTCTTATGTTTCCTTGTGACATGTGTTTCCTGTAAACAGGTTATATCTAAATTCCATTTAATCAAGACATGTTTGATTTTGTGCCTTTTATTTTTATTTTTAACTCCATTCACATTCTATGAAAGTATTTTCAGAGCCTTTTTCTGGTTTGTATAAGTCTACTATCAAACATGGGGGTCCTTGTTATTATTATCCTCTTCTTCCTCTTCTCCCTCTTCTTCTCCTCTTCAGACTGCTCCCGTCCTGGTCTTACCTTCTCCACTTTTCCCAACTCTTTATCATATCTTCTGGAGAATTTTTCCAGATCCTGAAGGCTACTTAGTTTGAACCTCTTGTCTTTGTAATAGAAGGAAATTCCTTCTGGAAATTCCCATCTATGCTGGATTCCATTTTGCTTTAACTGGCCAACTGGTTGGTGGCAGCGGATTAGTGGTGTACGGGTCAATAGTCCGTGAGATGACTGGAGGCTCCGTACGAACGCCACAGTTGCCGCCATAGATTTCTGATTGGGTTAATGTTTGGGCTATTCCCAAGCCATTCCAGCAGTGCAATAGGATTATCTTTAAAGCACCTTTTGCACACAGCATGGAACATTCATGGAACTGAATCCTGTTGAAATAGGAAAGAAAGAAAAAGAAAGAAAGAAAGAAAGATTTGTATAAATATATATAGAAATGCTTCAGTATCTGGGAAAAGATCACTTGTGGAACGCTTCAGTTTGGGCTCAACATTCCCATTAATGATGCAAATTCTGCCCACACCTTTTGCTGCCATACAACCTCAGATCATCACACTGTCTGGGTGTTTCACAGTCGGTGTAATGCAAGTAGGATATAAATCTTCTCTGATTCTTCTCCTCTTGCCCAGTTAAAGAAACTTGCATATTTCATGCCATCACTACCATGAAAGGTAGTGACGCATTGTTCTGCTGTCCAGTTAACATGGGTTTAATCTTTTCAACTTTTGCTTGAGAGATTACAATGGCTATTTCCTTAGAATTCTAACATCTAGATCAGTCCTTGCACTCAGCTTCCCATTACATTATGCCATGTCATCTTGTATACACCCAGAAGATTTTCTTCTGTCATGTAGGGACAGTCTCTCCACTTGTCCATCGTCACTTGCCTTTGTGCACCTTTTCCTGCCTTTACCAGTCAAATTTTGTAGTGACTGAGTCTCCTTATACCCCTTCAAAAATATAGAAAGGCCAGCTTTGGTTTTGTTTCCCCCAATCTTTCATCTAATTTCTTCATAACTGTAGCCTTGTTCACTTAATATTAGAATCTTACATCGCTTTCTGGGTGACCAGTCAACTCTGTTCCATTTCTATAATTTTATTATGTTTTACAACCTCACTAAATGAAAGAACACAAAAAACCAACCGACTTGATAGCAATCACATAACACACTGAAAAAAGTCAACCTAAGCTTCCTTTTTTGGTTATTGGCTATAACTTCCTTTTTTCGTTATTGGCTATAACATTTGATAAAATACAGGTAATTGAACAAACTTTGTTGGATTACATTCCTGTTTAAATTATCTTTCCACTGATATATAATTTTATGATATTACTCCAAAAGAAGTGGTGTTTTGAGCCATCAAACCTCTGAAATACACTTTTTTCCGGAAGTCCTCCACAATTTTGACCATGACTGTATAACAAAGCAACATTCAACAACTCATCAGAATCTCATAATAAACAAACAACACAGGTAATGAACACACAACCAACTCCCTTCAGATCTTCTCCATTTGTTCCTGAGGCTCTAATCCCTTTTTGTTTCCATTGCAGATGGTGATGAATTGGAAATCGAGAACAAAGGTGACCACGACAAAATCCCCAGAGAGGAGAAGCCATATAAAAATTTGGAGTGTGGGGAAACTTTCAGTCAGAGCTCCTATTCGACTTCCCATCAACAAAATCTCCTTGGAAAGAAACGATATCAATGCATGGAATGTGGAAAGAGCTTCAGTCAGAGCTCCTCTCTCACTTCCCATCAAAGAATTCATACAGGGGTGAAACCCTATCAGTGTGTAGAATGTGGAAAGAGCTTCAGGAGGAGCTGCGATCTCACTTCCCATCAAAGAATTCATACAGGGGAGAAACCTTTTCACTGCATTGAATGTGGAAAGAGCTTTAGTCGCAGCCACAGTCTCACTTCCCATCAAAGAATTCATACAGGGGATAAACCCTATCAGTGCATGGAATGTGGAAAGAGCTTCACTGATAGCTCCTCTTTCACTTCCCATCAAAGGATTCATACAGGGGAGAAACCCTATCAGTGTGTGGAATGTGGAAAGAGCTTCACGCATAGCTCCTCTCTCACTTCCCATCAAAGAATTCATACAGGGGAGAAACCCTATCAGTGTGTGGAATGTGGAAAGAGCTTCAGGAAGAGCTCGTCTCTCACGTCCCATCAAATAATTCATACAGGGGAGAAACCCTATCAGTGTGTGGAATGTGGAAAGAGTTTCACTCAGAGCTCCTCTCTCACTTTCCATCAAAGAATTCATATAGGGGAGAAACCATATCAGTGTGTGGAATGTGGAAAGAGCTTCACTGATAGCTCTAAACTCACTTCCCATCAAACAATTCATACAGGGGAGAAACCCTATCAGTGTGTGGAATGTGGAAAGAGCTTCACTCATAGCTCCTCTCTCACTTCCCATCAAAGAATTCATACAGGGGAGAAACCCTATCAGTGTGTGGAATGTGGAAAGAGCTTCACTCATAGCTCCTCTCTCACTTCCCATCAAAGAATTCATACAGGGGAGAAACCATATCCGTGTGTGGAATGTGGAAAGAGCTTCACTCACAGCTACAGACTCACTTCCCATCAAAGAATTCATACAGGGGAGAAACCCTATCAGTGTGTGGAATGTGGAAAGAGCTTCACTGATAGCTCCTCTCTCACTTCCCATCAAAGAATTCATACGGGGGAGAAACCCTATCAGTGTGTGAAATGTGGAAAGAGCTTCAGGAAGAGCTCCAATCTCACTAAGCATCAGAGAATTCATACAGGGGAGAAACCCTATCAGTGTGTGGAATGTGGAAAGAGCTTCAATCAGAGGTCCTCTCTCACTTCCCATCAAAGAATTCATACAGGGGAGAAACCATATCAGTGCATGGAATGTGGAAAGAACTTCAGGAAGAGCTCCTCTCTCACTTCCCATCGAAGAATTCATACAGGGGAGAAACCCTATCAGTGTGTGGAATGTGGAAAGAGCTTCACTGATAGCTCCTCTCTCACTTCCCATCAAAGAATTCATACAGGGGAGAAACCCTATCAGTGTTTAGAATGTGGAAAGAGCTTCAGGAGGAGCTGCGATCTCACTTCCCATCAAAGAATTCATACAGGGGAGAAACCCTAGTAGTGTGTGGAATGTGGAAAGAGCTTCAGTCAGAGCTCCTCTCTCACTTCCTTTCAAAGAATTCATACAGGCTAGAGAGAAAAAGGGGCCTACATACATAGATTTGCTGAAGGGAAATGGTAATTAAAAGAATATGAGGAAATACAGTGGTGCCCCGCAAGACGAATGCCTCGCAAGACGGAAAACCCGCTAGACGAAAGGGTTTTCCGTTTTGGAGGTGCTTCGCAAAACGAATTTCCTATGGGCTTGCTTCGCAAGACGAAAATGTCTTGCGATTTCCTGCGGGGTTTTTTTCCTCCCCCCCCCTTTTTCTAAGCCGCTAAAAGCCGCTAATAGCGCTAGTCCGCTAAGCCGTCAATGGGCTTGCTTCGCAAGACGACAAAACCGCTAGACGAAGGGACTCGCGGAATGGATTCTTTTTGTCTTGCGAGGCACCACTGTAAAAGATCATTTGCAGAATTGGTTACACTACAATTACTTGAGTTGTACAAGGAAGATAATAAGAAAGGGTTTAGTTATACATTTTCTAGATTTCAACAGGAAATTATAGAAGTGCATGTGCTGAAGAAAGTGTATAGTATTTTGCTAGAATGGGGAACAAAAGATGAGGTCGAATCGGTCATGATCAAATGAGCACAAGATATAGGACATAACATACAATTTGAGGACTGGGAAAAATTGTGGAAAGTAAATTTGAAATTTACAGACTGTTATCTTTTGAAAGAAAACTACAGTGGTACCTCAGTTTACATACGCTTCAGGTTGCATACACTTCAGGGTACAGACTCCACTAACCCAGAAATAATACCTCAGGTTAAGAACTTTGCTTCAGGATGAGAACAGAAATTATGCTCCGGCGGCGTGGCGGCAGCAGGAGGCCCCATTAGCTAAAGTGGTGCTTCAGGTTAAGAACAGTTTCAGGTTAAGAACGGACCTCCGGAATGAATTAAGTACTTAACCCGAGGTACCACTGTAGTTGGAAAATGTATAGATGGTATATTACACCAGTACAGAAAGCAAAAATATATAAAACCGAGTCAAACATATGCTGGAAATGTAAAGAAAAAGAAGAGACTTTTTATCATATGTGGTGGAAATGTAGAGAAGTTTAAAAATTGTGGGAAATGATATATAATGAATTGAAAAAAAATGTTCAAATTGACATTTGTAAAAAAACCAGAAGCTGAATTCAGTGCGTTGTCGGAGCTTTGTAGGGAACTAGAGTTTTAAAGTGTTTGGTCCAAGAGATCTGTGGAGAGTGTTGCTTGCCCATCACCATTTGGGAAGACAATCAACCCTGTTTGAAGTTAGCAGAGTCTCCAAACATTTGGACATACGTTTCCAAAATGCATGTCAGAGTGTTCAGACAGGCTTAGTGAAGCTGAAGTACTGTCCGAGCCAGAAGAATCTGGCAGATGGGTTCACTAAACCTTTGAGCTTCCAAAAACGGGGAGTTCTGTGATGGGTTGGGTTTGGGGTAAGTGGTAGTGCTTACATTCACCCCAGCGGTACAGGATGAGTAGGGGTGTGAGGAGACCCAGAGCTTATAGGGTTAATAGCTCGGGAAGTTATATCCTGTCACTGGGGGTGTGTTCACATACGGGGTTTGTACACTTTGTAATGTGAAATACTTTACTTTCTGTTTTGCTTTGAAGGGGAGAGACAGCATGTCAGCTCTTTCTCCCGGACTGCTGATTTTTCTTGCCGCTGTACAATAAAGCTTCTTAGATTAGAAAGAAGCTGCGTAGGGAGTCTTTTTCTGCATGCCTGAGCTTTCTTCACACAGGCCACATCGCTGTTCGCAAACTCTGCTAGATGACGGGAAAAGCTTTTCCCTGGTCGCAGTGGAAATGCGTTGTTTTTACCTTGTCTGCCAGGTTACCTGTTAAAGGTCGCTTGACTGGAGGACCTGGGGAGGCTGGCCATTCTTTTGTAATGATAATACTTCATTCTTGAGCCAGGTCACAGGCTCACCCTATTCACACCTTAAATGTGCCCTTAAGGCAGGATTTGTGAGGACAGAGACAATGGGGAGGTTTCTAAATTTCCTTTGACCTTGTAGAGAAATATTTGAGGTGAGTGAAAGAGTCAAAACGGCTTTAGGACTTTTCTTCTGGGTTTCGGACATGTGGTTTATATATTGATATATGTGTTTGCTTGGTACATTGAGGAACATATTATATATTTATATTATATATATATATATATATGAAAATGGACATCGAATACTCGTTGCCAAGGGATGGAAAGATCAGGAGGCTCCAAAAATAACAGATTGTCAAATCAAATTACAGGAATTTGTGGAGACGGCTCAATTGACTAGTAAACTCAAAGGAAACTCAAAGCAAAAAATCGCGGAAAACTGGGATGGTTATAGAAGATATGTTCAAAAATACAATAATAGTTTTGACTCCGTGCTCGCATTCGAGTGATAAAGGAACTAAAAGAAGGTGGACAACTATTAAGGATTTATCATGTTTTCAGAATCTTTTGGAAAATTTATATAGAAAGGTTTATTGTTTTGTGTACATTCAATTGTAAGATAAAATATATGCGAAGGGACTTGATAGGAAGTCAAAACTGAAGAAAAGATTTTGTAAGATAAAAGGGGGAAAATATTTATTTTCATTATCACTTTATTTTATTGTATTTTTTGTGTTTCTGCGGGAGTGTGTTTTGTATGGAATGTTTGGAAGGAAATAAGACAGTAAATAACAAATAACAAACAAAATATTGATGTATGTAATTTTTATTTCTCAATTATATTTTGTGGTAGTATGGTTGTAATGTTTTTTGTAACATAATATCATTCAATAAAAAATATTTAAAAACAAACAAGCAAATAGGTCAAAATAAATAAATATCAGCAGTAAGCATTGGAGATGCAGACAAAACGAGGGAACCTTATTCCACATGTGAACATGTCCCCAAAGGGAAAATAAAATAAAATAAAATAAAATAAAATAAAATAAAATAAAATAAAATAAAATAAAATAAAATAAAATAAAATAAAATAAAATAAATGCTATTTATTTTAAAGAAAACCAAAGCTTTCCTATTTAACATTCTAACGATAAGCATCCCAAATGAAAATAAAAGAATGTTTCTTTACACGACCACAACAGGTAGGATGTTAATAGCAAAAATACTGGAAAATTAATATCAACAAAAGATGAGTGGCAGTTAAAGTTGTGCTAGTACCTTAAACTAGCCACAATGCCAGAACTTCCAAGAGACTGAGATCTACTCCCAGTAATAAAAATACTGCCAGTGATCTACCCATTGTCTTTGCCCAGAGTTCTTGAGCTTTTCTCAGGGAGCAGTGACCAGAGTGGTGGATCGACCACTAGATCATTAAACAAATTAAAATCATATAAACAATTGTGCTTTAAAAGTACATAACGTATATTAAGTATCAGGATAATAGAACTTATAGTGGTTTCTGCACTGAACAACAACTCTTACAATGTAAGATGATATAGACAGGCGCAGCATTGATTTTAAAGTGGTGCCCCGCAAGACGAATGCCTCGCGAGATGAAAAACTCACGAGTTTTCCGTTTTCGAGGTGCTTCGCAAGACAAATTTCCCCATGGGCTTGCTTCGCAAGACGAAAACGTCTTGCGAGTTCTTGTGAGTTTTTTCCCTCCCCCCCCTTTTCTAAGCCGCTAATAGCCGCTAATCCGCTAATAGCGCTAATCCGCTAAGCCGCTAATGGCCATGCTTCGCAAGACAAAAAAACCGCTAGACGAAGAGACTCGCGGAACGGATTAATTTCATCTTGCGAGGCACCACTGTAGTTACAGGTGACAGCAATCTGCAGCTGTAAGGTTTTCTTCTTAAAGTGACCCCTTTAAAACAACAAATGAAAAGCAAACTTTATCCATACACAGGTTTGTATTTTGTTGCACATTTGTTAAATTGTTAAACTGACTCACCACCGCCCCAGCTTAAGAGGCCTCATTGATGCACTGGGACACCGCTGCTGCTGCTGCTGCACCGTGAGTGTTGGGGAAGGCCGCTCCCTCCTGTAGGCCCACTCCACCAGGCCTAGGGGGCGGGGCCCACACTTGCCACCGCTACAGCTTTAAGGACACTGGTGCTGCTGCAGCAAATGTTAAAAATGTTTTAAAGGGGTTTTTACTTTTTTACTTTGTTGTACCACCGTGAACGGTGGTTTTTATTGATGTATTTTTATTGTGTTCCATTTTATTTTGGTTTGGGGTTGGATATTGAGTGCGGTGGGGATTGGTTTTGTTTGGTACAATTGTTTTTGGTTTGCTTTGCTTTTCTATTTTGTATATGGAGGTTGGTATGAGGCTTGGGATTGCTACCGTGGTGGGGCGAGGGAGGTACGGCGGTGGGGGCATCGAGATCCAGATATGCTCATACCCCTTCCTATCTGCGCCCCATCCCGAGAGACGAGGGTAGGGTGAGCAAGGATTACTCACCTCCGTCACTGGTGTTGTGCAATGCCAGGACTATAGGCAACAAAACTGCCACCCTGTGAGATTTCTTCACCTCGCATGGGGTTGACCTGGCTTGTGTGACGGAGACCTGGGTGCGCAAAAGGGAAACTGTTACCTTACGAGAGATGGCGCCCCGGGTTTCTCCGTCCTCCACCAGTCGCGGATTGTGGGCCGGGGGGGAGGGGTGGCATTATTAATCCAGGAAGATTGTTCTTTCAGGGCTCTACCATCGCCATCAATCCCCGGCATTGAATGTGTTGGCCTAGTGTGGTGCTCCGAGGTGAGCTTGGCTGTCCGTCTGGTGTACCGGCCACCTAGCTCACCAGCAGCTACCCTGTCAGGCCTGCTGGAGGGGGTGGCCGGCTGGGCCTTGAAGTTCCCTAACCTATTGGTATTGGGGGACTTCAGCATCCATGCTGATGCCACTCCCTCCTCACAGGCTCTGGACCTGGTGTCTTCCATGGCAACACTAGGGCTCTCCCAGTTTCTTTTGGGCCCCACACATCAAGCAGACCACACGCTGGATTTGATCTTTGGCGTCGGTATAGATGTGATCATGTCTCCTTCAATGAAGGTGCCATGGTCTGATTACTACGCTCTGAAAGCCAGGATTGATTTTCCACCCTCACCCTGCTTAGGTGGCGAGCCAATTTGGGCTCGCCCACAGAGGCTAATGGACCCTGATAGATTCCGTCAGGCCTTGCGGGACCTTGCTCCCCCTGGCAACTCATTGACTGAGCTTGTTGAGGGCTGGAATATCCAGCTCCTAGCAGCTATCGATGAGATCGCACCTAAGCGCCCTCTGCGACCCCGCAGAAACCGGGCTCCCTGGTTTACTGAGGAGCTTTGGAAAATGAAGCGGGACCTCAGATGGCTAGAGCGAGTATGGCGGGGTGCCCGTGACGGAGCCTCAATAACATCTTATAGGGTTTTTATGAAAACCTATGAGATGGCAGTGAAGGCCGCTAAGAAGTCCTACTTCTCGGCCTCCATTGCCTCCGCTAGCTCTCGCCCGGCACAATTATTTAGTATAATTAGGTCTTTAACATCCTTTGAGGGACAGCCAAATTTAAATAACAATTTGACACACAGCTGTGAGGCATTTGCGAATTTTTTTGTGGAGAAGGTCCTGTTGCTCCGCCATGACCACCCTGCCAATTTGGATACAATAAAGGAACTGGAGGCCCCTCGACTGTCCTCGGGTCCAGTATTGGACCACTTTGACCGGATATCCCCAGCTGATGTGGACAGACTCCTCCGAGCTGGAAAGCCCACCACCTGTCCTCTTGACCCGTGCCCGTCTTGGCTGATTAGAGCGTGTCCAGATGAGGTGCGGGGCCCCCTGGGTGATATTCTCAATTTGTCCCTTGGCACCGGGATATTCCCAGGGGAACTGAAGGAGGCAGTGGTGCGCCTGCTCTTAAAGAAAACATCATTAGATCCCTTAGATCTATCCAATTACCGCCCGGTTTCGAATCTTCCATTGCTGGGGAAGGTGATTGAGAGAGGGGAGGGGCCACTAGGAGCGCATCAGAAGATGGCTGACAATAACATCTCTCTGACCCACACTAGGTAATTTGGAGGCTGTGATGGGAGTAAATAGCCTCCCTACCCCCCCCCAGGATTGCGGGGGGGGGGACTGCCCTTGCCTGCTGTGCCCTATACCACCCCTGAATTTGAGGGGATGGGGGCACTAGGCACAATGCCCTCCTGTGGGATTTCGGCGCTCCTGGAAGCCGTCTCTGATCCGCGCCACTAGCTGCAAGAACTTCAAAAGAAACAATTTGGATGAAGCGAATGCACATATTTCAAGGAAGAAGGGGGAGTAAAAAACAAGACGAGTCGGAGGAACAAGTATAAATCATGAGAAGATACGCCAAGACTCGGTATGGCAAAGGGAGGGAGGGGGGGAAAAACCTTCCTTTCTTTCTTTTATGTGATTAAACAAGAATCCCCCCCTCACAAGTCAGAAATGTCGTGTTAAGGACTTAAGCTGTGGATTTAAGACTGTGTGGAGATAAACTTTCGAACCAAAGCATGTTTTAAGAAGAGCGTGGAATGTATAAGGGCTTTGGAATGACGCAGTTAAAAATGCCGTTGCCATATTGGGAAGTTCTGTCGGAGGACTTAAGTCTGAGAGGAGAAATAGAGAAATAGAGAAATAGAGCTGTTTTTATATTGTGGGTGAAACTCCTCAGTGGGACTTAAGAATGACAGTTCTGTAATTAATGATGGAAAGAGCGCTGTTATCTATGAAGGCAATGATATATGGAAACCATCTCGATCTGAGGATTGGAAGAACGGAAAAATTCACACAGGATTATTATTGGTGTTTATCGGCTTAAGGAGACTATCAGAAGAGATCATAAAGAAAAAAGAGAAAATATATGAACAAGATGTGATGCGGAAACAGCAAGATAAGACTGGATAGAATTATGAACTTTGTTTGGACTGATTTGGACATTAACGCAGTGTCAAGAAGATGATCAGAATCCCCCTTCGGATCTTGAAATATGGGTCCCCTCAACAAAATTTAAAATTCGGCTCTGTAATTCGGAATTTATGTGATTTGATTTGATTTGATTTGATTTGATTTGATTTGATTTGATTTGATTGGCCGGTTAATAAAAATTATTTTTTTTTTAAAAAAAGGTGATTGAGAGAGCTGAACAGCTTGGTAGGTTTCTGGATGAAACATCGGCTCTCGATCCATTTCAGTCCAGCTTCTGCGCTGGTCATGGGACCGAGACGGCTCTGGTCGCCCTAACAGATTATCTCCGCAGGCAGCTGGATTGAGGCGGGTCGGGGCTGCTGATTCTTCTAGACCTGTCAGCAGCCTTCGACATGGTTGATCACAAACTCCTGGACCACCGCCTTGCCGACGTGGGGATCCAGGGCACAGTCCTTCAATGGCTGCGCTCGTTTCTCTCTGGTCGGGGACAGAGTGTGGCGCTTGGGGGGGAATTGTCAGGGTGCGATTGTCTCCCCGATGCTTTTTAACATCTTTATGCGCCTCCTCGCCCAGCTTGTCCGGAGTTTTGGGCTGGGTTGCCATCAATATGCCAATGACACCCAACTCTACCAGTTGATGGATGGCAATCCTGACTCGGCCCCAGACACACTGACCAGATGTCTGGAAGCTGTGGCTGGATGGTTACGTGGGAGCCAGTTGAAATTGAATCCTTCAAAGACAGAGGTCCTCTGGCTGGGATGGGGCGATATGGGATTGAGGGGGCAACTCCCATCTCTTGTGGGGGTGCAGTTGGTGCCAGCATCGTACGTTAAGAGTTTGGGTGTAATCTTAGATACCTCCCTCTCTATGGAGGTGCAGATTACAGCTATAACAAAGGCGGCATTTTTTCATCTCCGCCAAGCTAAGCAGTTGGCTCCTTATCTCTCTCGCCCTGACCTAGCCACTGTGATCCACGCAACGGTCACCTCCAGACTGGATTATTGTAACTTGCTCTACGTGGGGCTGCCCTTGAGACTGACCCAGAAACTCCAGCGGGTGCAGAATGCCGCGGCGAGACTCCTTATGGGGTCTTTGCTGCAAGATCACATTCATCTGGTACTATACCAGCTGCACTGGCTCCCAGTGGAGTATAGGATCAGGTTTAAGGTGCTGGTTTTAACCTTTAAAGCCCTATACGGCCTAGGACCCTCGTACCTATGGGACCCTCTCCTGGTATGCCCCACAGAGGAGCTTACGGCCTGCAAATAAAAACATCTTGAAGATCCCAGGCCACAGAGGCTGGCCTCAACTAGAGCCAGGGCTTTCTCGGCCGCGGCTCCAATCTGGTGGACGCTCTGTCACAAGAGACTAGGGCCCTGCGGGACCTGACATCTTTCCACAGGGCCTGCAAGACAGAGTTGTTCCACCAGGCCTTTGGTCAGGGCGCAGCCTGACCCCCTCCTCTGGCAATCTGCACAGAATTTTGCTTAATGGTTGCCATCAATTTGATTTTAATTAATTTTTATAATGAAAGGTTTTTAGAATGTTTTTAGAATTACTTTGATTGTTGTTAGCCGCCCTGAGCCCAGCTTCGGCTGGGGAGGGCGGGGTATAAATAAATTTATTATTATTATTATTATTAGTAGTAGTAGTAGTAGTAGTAGTAGTATCAAAATATGATGTACATTTGTTAAAATATGATGAATTGTGACATTATATTCATTTCTATTACTTAGACTATGTACTACTGATGAAGCCCATGAGAGCAAAACAAGGCATTATTCCGGAAATCCTTGCATAGCTGTCAACCTTCCCTTTTTTTGCGGGAAATTCCCTTATTCCAGTGCTGTTTCCCGCTGCTATCCCGGATTGTTAGATATCCCGTAGACTGTCCCTGGGACAGGTGAGGCTGCTGATCCCTTATTTTCAAATCTGAAAGTTGACAGCTATGAATCCTTGTCAACGCTGTGGAACTTGTAGTAGGCTCCAATCTGGACTTTATGAACATATGTGGAACAGAAACTAGCAGACATTTGGTTTTTATGAATGAACTGATTTATTGGGACTTCCGTCTATATTATTGCACTTTATGTGTTGTTTATGTGCAAGGTAAACATTTGATATTGTGATAAGAATATATAGAAGAGTATTGTTTATGTGAATGCACAGCCGCTTACGTCTTGTGTGTTTGTCCATTCCAGGAACGGCATTCCTGACCCAGATGTTCACAGGAAGTCCGTAAGATGATTCCCCTTTCAAACAGGATACGTGACCCTAGGCCAGTTTGGTCCTCCTCTCCGGCAGACGGACAACCCCTTCCCCAAAGCCGCTCCCTCCCCCACTTCCCCATGGGGGTCCCCCACACCACCCATCACTCACCAGGATGGCTTTGAATCACCTCCGGCAGGTATAGCTGAGCTTCCAACAAAATATTAAAATACAATAGTCCATCAAATATTAAAAGCTTCCCTAAACATAACAACAACCATCCATTTTCAGTCCATTGAATTAGCAATTGAGCATTTCTGGAAAGGAAAATGGCATACTTTTGTTGTGTGCATAAGCATGCATAAGAAAGTATTACTCATTTATGATGAGAATAGGATTTATTTCTTTTGAACTTTGCTGGGTTCCTCCTTGGCAGCCAGTGCGATTCTTTCAGCAGGGCTCGAACTCAGGACCCGCTGCCTTGAGGGACATCTAAGAGCAGTTGGGCAGGGGAAAGGTCTCCCTTGGGAGGTGGGGGACTCTCCTTCCTTGGAGGTTTCTCAGCAGAGATCGGACGGCCATCTGCCCTGGATGCTTGAGCTGAGATTCCTGCACTGCTGGGGGTTGGACTAGATGACCCTGGGATCCCCTCCTCTCTCTCCACTCCGGAATTCCAGGAGGAGCTTCCTTGCCTCCTGCAAAGCCCTTTTCCCTGCAGGCTCTTCCTCTGGTTTCTGGCCAAGGGAGCGAGATGCTCAGAGTCCAGCCAAGAGCCTCACCCCCAAAAGGATATCTGGGCATGGGCGGAGCCGGGGGGGCAGCTGCCCCCCTAAATGCATAAAAAATAATAAGAATCTGAGAGAGGGCTGAGCGAGGGAGGGCTCGGCTTTGCAAGGGTTAAAGGGAAGTGAGCTGCCTTCCTAGAGAGGCCAGGAAGCAAGGGGGGGCTGGTCCTCCAGAGCCAAGGCCCCTCCCTCCCTCCCCAGTCCTTTCCTGCAAGGAAGGGGGGGGGTGTTGCTTTGGTGTCTCTCCTGCAAGGGCCGAATCGCTGCCCCCTCCTGGGATCTGGTGAGTCCATAGCTGTCAACTTTCAGATGTGAAAATAAGGGATCAGCAGCCTCACCTCTACCAATCCGGGATAGCAGCAGGAAGCAGCGGGGAAACGGCGCTGCAATAAGGGAATTTCCCGCAAAAAAGGGAAGGTTGACAGCTATGGGTGAGTCTCCTCTCTCTCCCCCAAGAGGGTGCAGTGGGGAGACGGGGGGGGGGGGGGTCCCAGGGCTGCAGCAGGGGAGGGTGCCTGGGGGGCCTGATCTGCTCCTGCAGGGGGGGACCCCAAGTCAGGGAGGAGGAGAGGGTCCAGCCAGGGAGGGGCCAGGTCTGCAACACTCTCCTTCCTGCAGATCAGAGGATCCCTGACTCCCACGTAATCTCCCTTCTTTAAACAAAGGGGTCCCTGGGACTTTAACTCTGTGTGACTTCACTCAGCCTCATTGCACAATGGAGGAAACATCTGCAAATGGTTTTCCAAAGCTGGAGTAGGAGGTGGACTAGCCCCCCAGAAAAAAAAACACACAATGGGGAGGAAGGAAGGAAAGGTGGGAAAGAAAGGCCAGGAATAAATAAAGAGAGGGATCCCAGCCCAGAGTCTGGCTGCTGCATTGCAATCCAGTTTCCCAGTGTCTCCCAGGGCAGCTCCCCACGGAGGCCACTGCAGCAATCCCCTCGCACCCAGAGCAGGGCATCCCAGGACCACATCCTCTCTCTCCAAAAGGGATTGTTGCTGGCAAAGCAGCCGGAAATGGGCGCTGCTACTCACTGAGCCTCCAGGGACCTTGGCATCAATGGCTGTGTGTTAAGCTGTCTAACAGAATAATAGTAATAAATTGCCCGCCTGAATTTCAAGTGAGATTTGGCCCCGTCCACTTGGCTCTCTGGGGTTTTCCAGATACATTCCTGGCCCTCAGACCACAGAAAAATAGACCCCACCCCAGGAGTCTGTCTGGAGAGCAGCAGAGAGTCCAAGGGCAAGAAAAGGAGACAGAAGCAGGGGAGTGGGGTGGGGGGACCAACTCCTGAGGACCCCCCGGGTGAGGATCCCAGCTACAGCCAAGCATCAATTTTTCACGAGATACAAATGACTCCTTTGTCATTCGGTTCTGACTTCATGCATTGACTGGAAGGATGGAGAAACCAGGCTGATTCATCTCCCAGAAATCCCCCCCCCAAAAAAAAAACACGGGGAGGGAGGAAGGGAAAGTAGGAAAGAGAGGCCAGGAATAAAGAGAGGGATCCCAGCCCATAGTCTGGCTGCTGCATTGCAAACCAGTTTGTGTTAAGCCATCTAATAGAACAACAAAAAATCAAGGGAGATGTCTTTGGCCCTGCTCACTTGGCCCTCTGGGGGTTGGCCAGATACATTCCTGGCCCTCAGGGCAAAGAAAAAGAGACCTCACCCCACAAATCTGTTTGGACAGCGTGAGATTGCAGAAAAGGAGACAGAAGCAGGGAGTGGAGGTGGGGTGGGGGTGGGGAGCAACTCCAGAGGACCCCCAGGTCAGGACCCCCACTAGAGAAAAGCATCCATTTATCACAAGATACAAATGACTCCCTTGTCAGTCGGTTCTGACTTCATGCGTTGACTGGAAGGATGGAGAAACCAGGCTGATTCATCTCCCAGAAATCCCTTCAGTTGCCTCCACATTCTGCATTGCTTGAAGGCTAGAGATTTATTTCTTCTCCTCTTCCTCCTCCTTTTCAAAAAGATAGCTCATGGTCTGGGATGTGGTGCAGTCCAGCCCTGGTTTCCAGCAAGACTCAGGGAACCATTTCCCCCCCCCCTGTCCTACAAATTCTGTAACAGAACAATGTATTTGCTTTGTAGGATTTGCTAGAGCTTCTCATTTAGACGGACAGAACTTGGCAGAAGACCAAAGGGTTTCTTCCAATCTCTCAGAGGCTTCCTGAGAGCACAGATGGATGAGCGAGATTCAGCTGGCCCTGGAACAGGAAGAGGCCATGCCAGCCAAACTGGGAGCAGTGGGGGATTCTGGGAAAACTCTGAGCAGAAGATCCTGGGTGAGGAGGACACCCTCCGCTCAGAGCTGCAGAGCCAGCAGTTGAGGCAGTTCTGCTGCCAGGAGGCCAAAGGACCCCGAGAGGTTTGCAGCCGACTCTACCACCTTGACCATCAGTGGCTGAAGCCAGAAAGGCACACGAGAGCTGAGATGCTGGACCTGGTGATCTTGGAGCAGTTCCTGGCTGTCCTTCCTCCAGAGATGGAGAGCTGGGTGAGGGAATGCGGAGCGGAGACCAGTTCCCAGGCGGTGGCCCTGGCCGAAGGTTTCCTCCTGAGTCAGGCAGAGGAGAGAGAGCAGGTGAGAGAGACTTTCCTCTGGATACTCCCAAGGGGCTCCAAACAGGACAGAAAACATCCCATAATGGTCTGCTGATGACCCATCCTTTTTCTGGGAAAGCATCCATGGAATGAGATCTCACACCCTTCAAATCTTTGTCATTCTCTTTCTCGTATTTCTCCCCATTCTCTGTTTTGAATCCTTGTTTCTTTTTCAGGGAAAGGATCTCTTTGCAGAAATGGACCTGGATTCCTGTGAGGCAGAGAGGCCTCCGTTGGACACCAGAGAGAGGCCACTGGGTAAGGAGGAACGTGGTTTTTCTCCATTTGGTCTCATTCTGTTGGTTTTCCAACACATCTGAGGGTTCTTTTCATCTTGTTTTGGGGGGAGACAGTTGGGAACAAGGGTCCAGAAGAGGGGAGATGTATCTCTGCACAAACAAACATATGAAATGGGCACAAACATCCAAATACTCTCAGTAGGTAAGTCTTTCTCAAAGGCCCATCTGTAGTTAGAGATGCCCTGTTTCACCTGTGAGAGAAGCAGGCACTCCTGGCGCCCTGCTTACCTTTTTTCTCTTGCAGGTGACAGAAGGATGCCGGCAAGACCTCCTGATCCGCCTTTTCACGGGGGCAGAAGGGAAGCAGCGGCTGTGGAACCAGATCAGGTCAGGGGAAGCTGCCTTGTGGGGACAGAGGCCGAGGGATGGAGCAATGTCATGGACTGGTTGGGCACAGAGGAATGGTGGGAGGAAGCAGCCGGGGAACCAGGAAGGGAAGACGGCTCAGAGCCGAAGGAGTGGAGGTGGAGGAAGGATGGGCGGTCAGAGGGAGAAGCCTGGGAAGAGGAGGTGTCAGAAGCTGAAGGGGAAACAGGGCTTAGTGAGCTGGGAGACTCTGTGGCAGAATGCAGTGCAGAATCAGAGGCAGAAGAGGAAGGAGGCGAGTGGGAGAGGAAGGTCGAGAGGCTGAGGTGAGTCAGGATAAGGAGGAGCCACCGGTGGCTCCCTCTCCTTTTGCCAGAAGCCACCCTCCCTGCTTGTTTCTCAGAGCCAGGAGACGAAAATTGGCTTATTTTAATTAATCACTGAATGCTAAAATTGTTTTCTAAGCAGTGGACAAACGAGAACAAATAGTGGCCTGGATTCACCTAACCAGCCCCATCAGATGAAAAATGGGGCCTGCCCCCCATTCCTCCCCTTCCCCCTCTCCTTGCCCCCCAGAATCCCTTCAATTTGGCTCTAGGGCATTGGGAAGGAACCTCTACAGAACAGCTCTCGAGGAGAGGAGAAAGTGGATCCGACCATTGAGGAAACTAGAATGTTTGGGTAGGCAGAATGACTTGAAAACACAAGGTGGAGTACCACCTATTTGGACAAAGACAAATACCCATAATTAAAACACAGAATAAAATAAGCACCCATAATTAAAATGTGCAGCAAAGCAATCCTATTGAAACAACACTGCAATTAACAGGAAGGAAACAACAGAGCATTGTGGAGTAGATCATATTTCTGCTGTCTCAGAGGCGGACATTTCCCTTTTTCTTTTAGGGTCCAGTGTGCTTTGAAGATGTCGCTGTTCGTTTCACGGACGAGGAGTGGGCGTTGCTGGATCCTGACCAGAGAGCTCTGCATAAGGATGTCATGGAGGAGAATCGTGGGATCATGGCCTCTCTTGGTAAGGCTCCCTGTGGGATCGTCATATCTGGCTGGAAATTCAAAAAATACGTCTATGGACCAACCTCATATATTTTCACAGAGCTCAACAGAGCCCCCTATAACACCTGGGAACCTAACACCCCCACAATAAACAGTAACTTACAGTTTTTTCTTTGAACAATCTTCCTCAAATTATTCCTTTTTCTACCACGATTGGGCTGGTCTCAACTGCCCAGGCCATCTTAAATGTCAGCTTCAGAATTGTTAGGAAAGATAAGTAGCTTCAGGTTTTCTGCTTTTGTTTTTGCTCCTGTCAGTCTTGGGTTGACCAAAGAGACGACTGACATTGGAGATGGAGGGGATGCCATGACTGGGCCAAACAAAATTCATCCCAGAGAAGAGCTAGACTTATTGAATTTCAGGTAGAAGTAGCAGTGGTGGTGATGATGATGATGATGATACAGTGGTACCTCGGTTTACAAACTTTCCGGAACAGGACTATTCTTAAATCAAGGTACCACTGTAGTAATAATAATAATTTATATTTATACCCCAGCCACTCTGGGCGGCTTCCAACACACATATAAACATGAAACATAAATAATAACAATCTGATTCCATATAAAAGAACATTAACTTTTAAATCAACAACTTCTCCTAGTGGCCGAAACTGTGGAAACCTTTTGTGAAAAGTGTATTTCTGAGGTTTGATGGCTCATAACACTACTTTTGTGTGGAGTAATCCCATAAAATTATATAGCAATGGAAAGATAGTTTAATGAAGAATGTAATGCGATGACTTTTATGAAGGAGTATTTATTAGAACAGCAGTCATAAAGAAAAAACGTGAAACCTTTGGTAACCATTGGTAACCTTTAGCTTTAATTACGGCCTTACAACGCCTTCCCATGAAGTGAACCAAGTTTTTACTTCTGCAGCTGTAATAATGGGAAATCAATGTTGGCTATTTGCAGTATGGTAGCGCTGCAGAGAGCTTGCTGGGGAGACCATGCATTAAAAAGGGACTCAAAAATAACTTAAACAAGGTTTCAATTAGAAAAACAAAAACTCCATTTACACTAAATACATCAACAAACAACCATGACCCAACCACCAACCCATCCCCCAGGGTAATGGGAGAGCTAGGTGCTGCTCCTTATATACTACACCCAAATGCTGACACACCTTAATCAATACAATTCAGCAGCACCTGCTATGTTTCACAGCTGTAAAGCTGGGTCTCGTTATTTTGCTCTGGCCCTTGCTCTGGCCCCTTAAAGACATACACATTGGGTGGAACAATGATGAACCTTTACATTTAAAGAAACCATTCAACATTTCCCCTGCGGTTCATCATTGTGAAACGAAAACATAAAGCATATTTTGTACATGTCTTTCATGTGTAGCCTTTGGAAGTGCTTTTGTAAAAATGTCCGCAATTTGATTGTTACCTGGAACATATTCAAATACAATCATTTCATCAGCAATTAGTTTCTTTACAAACTGCAAACGTAATCTTAAGACTCTAGTGCGCTGCGTATTGGTTTCTGAACATAGGATAGCAAGTCCACTCTGGGAATCAAGGTAAACCTTTACTGGTAGTGTTACTTGCATCTGTAGGTCTGCGAATACTTGCAGATACCATTCTACATCACGAGTGGCCTGAACACATGCACATAATTCACTCTCTGTTGTGGAGAGACAAATAATGGTTTGTGTCTGGGACTTCCATTCAAATGGACAACCGTTATAACAAAACACCATACCAGACACACCCCTACAATTATTTTGTTCCACTGCATGAGATGCATCGCAGAAAATTTCAAAACCTTTGTCAATAGTTGATGTAAACTGCAACCTATAATGTTTGGTATGTTTAAGGTACATTACCACTCTCTTAAGAGCAGAGAAACATTGTGTAGTGGGCTTTTCCACAAATTTTGCCAGAAAGTGAAAAGCATAAGTTATATCTGGTCTTGAGATTCTTTGAATGAAATTTAGCTTGCCTATAGCAGAACGATACAAAGTTTTGTTAGGGAATGGCTTATCTTCACCTGTAAAGGTGAAACCACACACCATAGGCGTTTCCTTCCCATTTGCATTTTTTAAACGTAGCATTTCAACAAGGTCATCAATTTTTGCAGTTTGATGAACCAGAAAAGATCCATTTTTGCCTTTCTCAATTTGCATGGATAAGTAATTTTTACCTATGCCTAATTCCACCACATCAAATTTCTTCTGTAACTGTGAAACTACCTCTTCATATTCCTGTTTAGTTTTTGTAGAAATTAACACGTCATCTACATACACACATATCTTTGTTACAGAGTTTGCCCTTTCCTTTATAAACACACAGTTGTCTGCCTTTCCTTGTGAAAAACCAATATCCAGCAATTCTTTTGCGAAAGTTTGGTGCCAATTCCTTCCACTTTGGTGCAGACCATAAAGGGATTTATTTAATTTGCATACCAAACCTTCAGCGGCGTCTATGCCTTCAGGGACACGCATAAATTTTTTTTCTTTTAAATCTGCAAACAAATATGCAGTTTTTATATCTAGGTGATAAACAGAATGTCCACATTGTGATGCATCTTTTAACAAAAGCTTAACTGTTTCATATTTTACACTTGGTGAATAACACAAATCAATCTTCACCTGGAATTTGTTGAAAACCCTTAGCAACTAATCTTGCTTTGTATCTTACAACTTTATTTTTGTCATGCATTTTAACTCTATAAACCCATTTTGAATCAATAAGTCTCATATCTGGGGTTTGTGGTACAAGAGACCAAGTGTTATGCTCTTTTAAAGAAGCTATCTCAGAGTTCATAGCTTTATACCAGTTTACAGCTTGGTGCTTAGGTAAATTGTGAACATCATTGTAGCTTTTTGGCTCAAAAACCGCCTTATTGGCATACACAGTATTAAAATGTTCATCCGCAAAACGTTGTGGCTTCTGCCTCTTTCTATCTGAACGTCTCAGTCCGGAAGGAGAGTCAGACTCCTCAGACTTAATGGGACTAAGTGAACTACTAGTTTCAGGTTGTAAATCATCATTGTCAGACTGAAGAGGTGCCTGTAGGCTAAGCTCACGGTCAGAAAACTCAAGAGAATCTAACCTCTCCTCGGGTGCCTGTGACTTTAAATCATCAAACAAATTATCAGATTCAACAGGCTTTTTGTCTTTTTCCATTAATTCAGAAGCACCATTTCCTGCTGCTGCTGCTGCTGCTGCTGCTGCTTCTTCCTCTTCTTCCTCAGTACTATCTATACCGTCAGTATCTTGGAAAACGGCAACTCCATTCCAATTTACAGTTTGTATCATGCTTCTGGTAATATGAAATTTGCCAGTTGCTGGTATGTAAATTCTGTACGCCCCCTGCTAGTAGCCCATTAATTTTCCCTGAACACTACGCTCACCCAATTTCTGCTTAGCGGGATAATGCATAATTACATCTGAACCCCAAATGCGTAGGTATTTCAGATTAGGGCGTTTTTTAAACAGCTTCTCATAGGGGGTGACATCTAAACCAGAATGATAACTGCGATTTCTAACATAACAAAACACATTAAGCGCTTCAGCCCAAAAGTCTTTGATCAGATTAGCATCGTGCAGATACGTTTTAACCCCTGCCTGTAAGTCACGCTGCACAACTTCAACAAGCCCATTTTGCCAGGGACTTCGGGGGCAAGATAACTCATGAGTAGTCCCCTGCGCTTCCAGGAATTTCTCAAAATCCTCAGAAACAAATTCTCCGCCCCGGTCAGAAAACAGGTTCTTAATTGGTTTGTTAAAGTGCGTTTTTACCCAGTTGCAAAAAACTTTGTACTTCTCAAATGCTTGGGACTTCTCAGCTATTGCATGTCAAACAATATCTACTATACTGGTCTATGAGGGTGAGCCAGTACTTTGAACCTCCTAATGATGGTGGGAGTGGCCCAACTCAGTCACAATGTACACACTCAAATGGCTCAGTTACTTTCCTATCTGAGCACCTACCCTTGCGTGCAACCTTAATCTTATTCTTGCAACAAGATAGACATTGCATAAAGAATTTACATGGTTTTAAGTTGAGGCCATTAACAATATTCTTTGTCTTAATTACATCAACAAAATTCAGGTGTCCTAGAATTCTGGGCGCCTCGTGGACACACCCGGAATGAGGCCTTACATTCCTCAACCCCTGGCTTGACTGTGCTGCTCTGCAATTTATAGGCGATTGGGAATAGGTGCGAAAATACAGTCTATATAAACCATCAGAGTCCCGGGCATACAATAGACGTTTGTTCCCCTCAAAAAACTCACACACTGAATTTAAGAAACGCACACTTATGCCTTGACGAGCAAAAACACCTTACTGATAATAAATTGTCCACTGATGGGCAGTATATGCAGTTTGCTATTGTAATGCTTAAAGAGTCAAGTTTAACAGTACCCCTGCCAAGTGACTGCAAGACTTGTGAATTGGCTAAATGTACATTACCAATTTCCTCTTCGAAAGAAATAAACAAGCTTCGATCATTGCAAATATGCTGAGAGGCTCCTGAGTCCACAATAAAAGACTTCCACTTGGCACCTTTAATTCTTTTATGATCTGCAGTCCGAGCGTGAAAAGCTCGCGGCTCGTTTCTGTCTTTACGGTACGATGTTGACTGCTGGGCTGACAACCGTGACTGACGAACAGAAACAAGCTTAGGAGTACTTTGCTTTCTTTTGGATCTGCAGTCCTTTGCAAAATGTCCTTGCTTATTGCAGAACCAACAACGCTTGGCAGCTTTAAATGCAGTTGTATCACCACAAGTTTGCATATGGCGTTCCTCATTCTTTCTGGAAATAGGAGTGCTTATGGCACAAGTCTCCCTTCTATCCAACTCGCCCATTAATCTTGCCGTTACCCCTTCCACAGTTAATTGCGCTGGTGGAACGGCAGATATCTGGCTAGCTATACCATCAAAGTCCTCGTTAAGGGAACAAAGAATGATAAAAACAGGTATGTCCATGTCCCTTCGAATTAATTCGCCGCGTATTGCCTCCAGACGTCTCAAGTGTGCTGCCAAATCACCACCAGGCTGCAACTTAGTCTGGTACAACTGCTTGAAAAACGTCAGTGCAGACGCTGACTCTTTTCTAACATGCACTGCTGCAAGACTGTCCCACATTTCTTTGGCAGTTTTCTTATTCCTTATATAGACTACTTGCTGGTCGCTGACTGCCAAATTAATTATTGCCCTGGCTTTCGCGTCTCCTTTCGACCAAGCATTTGTTACAGGGTCAGGAGGGTCATCAGTTACATAGGTCCATACTTCTCTAGAGGTCAAAAGCGCCTCCACTCGAAAAGACCATAAACTATAGTTCTCATCTGTTAGCTGTGGAAAGACCAGAGCCTTCTCAGCTTCTGGAACCCGGTCAACCATTCTGGAACTCTTCCAGACCCACAGAACTACACTAACAGGAGAAGGAGTTTTCAAACCTTTCTCAGAGTCCAAAAATATGCAGTCATCCACTCAGCAGCTGGGCCCCTAACCAAAGATGTTGGCTATTTGCAGTATGGTAGCGCTGCAGAGAGCTTGCTGGGGAGACCATGCGTTAAAAAGGGACTCAAAAATAACTTAAACAAGGTTTCAATTAGAAAAACAAAAACTCCATTTACGCTAAATACATCAACAAACAACCATGACCCAACCACCAACCCATCCCCCAGGGTAATGGGAGAGCTAGGTGCTGCTCCTTATATACTACACCCAAATGCTGACACACCTTAATCAATACAATTCAGCAGCACCTGCTATGTTTCACAGCTGTAAAGCTGGGTCTCGTTATTTTGCTCTGGCCCTTTCTCTGGCCCCTTAAAGACATACACATCGGGTGGAACAATTTAAAGAAACCATTCAACAATCAAGACTGAATTATTGCCTCTGTTAATTGAGCTTTATTGCTGGGTTGCTTCTGAATAACAAGTTTCTTTAGTCGGCTCCATAGATTTCCGATTGGGTTAAAGTGTGGGCTATTCCCAGGCCATTCCAGCAGTGAAATATCATTATCTTGAATGCACCTTTTGCACACAGCAGCAACACGACATAGAGCTGAATCCTGTTGAAAATATATAAATGCTTCGGTATCTGGGAAAAGATCACATGCGGAACACTTCAGTTTGGGCTCACATATTTCGTTTATACATTTTTCCACATTTATATTCCCATTAATGACTCAAATTCTGCCCACACCTTTTGCTGCAATACAACCCCAGATCATCACACTATCTGGGTGTTTCATGGTCGGTGTAATGCAAGTAGGATGTAAATCTTCTCTGATTCTTCTCGCGTATTTCATGCCATCACTACCAAGCAAGGAGATTTGGGTCTCATCCCTCCAAATAACACTGTCCCATTGTTCCGCTGTCCAGTTAACATGGGTTTCATCTTTTCAACCTTTGTTGGAGAGATAACAATGGCTTTTTCCTTAGAATTCTAACATTTAGACCAGATTTGCACTCAACGTCCCATTACATTGCACCATATCATCTTGTATATACCCAGATGATTTTCTTCTGTCATGTAGGCACAGTCTCTCCATTCTTCAATCGCCAGCTTTGGTTTAGTTTTTCCCAATTTTTCATCTAATTTCTTCATAACTGTAGCCTTGTTCACTTAATAGTACAATTTTACATCACTTTCTGGGTGACCAGTCAACTCTTTGTGCCATTTTTTTTAATTTGATTATGTTTTTCAACCTCACTAAATGACCAACTTGATAGCAATCACATAAGACACTGACAGAAGTCAACCTAAGCAAGTTCTGCTTCTTTTTTCTGGTTATTTGGCTATAAGGTTTGATAGAATATGAACAAACTTTGTTTGATTGCATTGTTGATTGCATTCTCGATCAAATTATCTTTCCATTGATATATAAATTTATAATATTACTGCAAAAGAACTACACTTTTTTCCAAAAGTCTTCCAAAATTTTGACCACTACTTTATATCAAACAAAGCAACATTCAACAACACATCAGAATCTCATAATAAATATGTTGGTTAATGACAAGCAATACAGGTAACAAACACACACGCAACTCCCTTCAATACTTCTCCATTTGTTCCTGAGGCTCTAATCCCTTTTTCTCTCCAACGCAGATTGTGATGAAACGGAAATTGAGAACAAAGGTGACCACGACGAAATCCCCAGAGAGGAGAAGCCACGCAAAAATTTGGAGTGTGGAGAAAGCTGTAGTCAGAGCTCCAATTCCACTTCCCATCAACAAAATCTCATTGGAAAGAAAGTCTATCAGTGCATGGAATGTGGAAAGAGCTTCACTGATAGCTCCTCTTTCACTTACCATCAAATAATTCATAGACGGGAGAAACCATATCAGTGTGTGGAATGTGGTAAGAGCTTCAGTCAGAGCTCCTCTCTCACTTCCCATCAAAGAATTCATACAGGGGAGAAACCCTATCAGTGTGTGGAATGTGGAAAGAGCTTCAGAAAGAGCTCCCATCTCACTTCACATCAAAGAATTCATACAGGGGAGAAACCCTATCAGTGTGTGGAATGTGGAAAGAGCTTCAGGAAGAGTGCCCATCTCACTTCCCATCACAGAATTCATACAGGGGAGAAACCCTATCAGTGTGTGGAATGTGGAAAGAGCTTCAGTCAAAGCTCCTCTCTCACTTCTCATCAAAGAATTCATACAGGGGAGAAACCCTATCAGTGTGTGGAATGTGGAAAGAGCTTCAGTCAGAGCTCCTATTTCACTTCCCATCAAAGAATTCATACAGGGGAGAAGCCCTATCAATGTGTGGAATGTGGAAAGAGCTTCAGGAACAGCTCCTCTCTCACTTCCCATCAAAGAATTCATACAGGGGAGAAGCCATATCAGTGTGTGGAATGTGGAAAGAGCTTCACTGAAAGCTCCTCTCTCACTTCCCATCACAGAATTCATACAGGGGAGAAGCCCTATCAGTGTGTGGAATGTGGGAAGAGCTTCACTCATACCTCCTCTCTAACTTCCCATCAAAAAGTTCATACAGGGGAGAAACCCTATCAGTGTGTGGAATGTGGAAAGAGTTTCCGTCAGCGCTCCGATCTCACTTCCCATCAAAGAACTCATACAGGGGAGAAACCTTATCAGTGTGTGGAATGTGGAAAGAGCTTCACTGATAGCTCCTCTCTCACTTCCCATCACAGAATTCATACAGGGGAGAAGCCCTATCAGTGTGTGGAATGTGGAAAGAGCTTCAGTGATAGCTCCTCTCTCACGTCCCATCACAGAATTCATACAGGGGAGAAGCCCTATCAGTGTGTGGAATGTGGAAAGAGCTTCACTCATAGCTCCTCTCTAACTTCCCATCAAAAAGTTCATACAGGGGAGAAACCCTATCAGTGTGTGGAATGTGGAAAGAGCTTCCGTCAGAGCTCCTCTCTCACTTCCCATCAAAGAACCCATACAGGGGAGAAACCTTATCAGTGTGTGGAATGTGGAAAGAGCTTCCGTCAGAGCTCCTCTCTCACTTCCCATCAAAGAACTCATACAGGGGAGAAACCTTATCAGTGTGTGGAATGTGGAAAGAGCTTCACTGTTAGTTCTAAACTCACTTCCCATCAAAGAATCCATACAAAGGTCGGAAAAACCATTATACAGCTTTAGGAGCCAGGCTAATCCACACCTTTTTAACCAGGCCTTTTTCTTATTGACATCTAATACTATTTTAACATGTGATGTTTTGTGTTTTTATGTTCTAAGCATTCTGAGACGTGTGGGTGTAGGGAATACGGCCAAGATGTCTTAGTCCACCCTATTAAATATTGAAGGAGGCCACCCCCAGGTTTTCTTTGTGTCTTTTTTTCAAATGCAACCTTTTATTCTTCCGCTACTTGCCATACAATTTCACTTTCAATTTGCCCTTTTAAGACATTTTTTAAAACCGCACAAAGGTCATGAGAAAAACAAAATACAAGAAAATACAAATGTGGACAGGTCCCATCTTTGCGGGCAAAACGCAAAAGTTGCTTTGAAGGAGGCTTTCCCAAACTTGGGTCCCCAGCAGCTCCCGGACTACAGTTCCCATCATCCCTCCCCATTGGTCCTGCTAGCTAGGGATGATGGGAGTTGTAGTCCAAAAACAGCTGGAGACCCAAGTTTGCTTTAAAATGAAAGTAGACTGGCCTTTTGACACCCTCTGCTGGCCAAAAGCACTGCCCCAGAATCTGAACCACCCCCAGTACTCCTAATTGGAATTTATAGAGCACAAAACTGAAGTCTGATCGGCACTTCAACCTCTAGGGAGCTCCTCCTGTTTTCTGCACCACCTAGAGTAGCCACAGAATTGTGGCTTCTACTGGCAACACACACAGGAGAACAAATGAAAGACAAACACTAGGGGCAGGAAAAACCTGGAAAGGGCCATACCAAATTGACATCCGTTGTGAAGTGGTCACTTTCCCCACTGCTGAACAATGCCACAGGTAGAGGAGATGGAATGCTAGAAGTGTTTTCCGGGGCAAGGGGAGCTGCTGAGAAATTGAACTACGGGCTCAAAATGTTACATTTTAAAAAAGTTGCTGCCATTATAGGCATTGCCATTCAAATGGTGTGCATGCATCCTGTGATTGATAGTGCAAGGCGGGCCTTACCTGGCCCCCACTAATATTTTATTCAAGTCGGCACCACTGGGTTGGGTGGTTTCCAAATTAAATGAATATATAAATCTCCTTCCTTTGCACATGTTCCAGCTTGCCTATATCCTCATTATAAACATTATAAACATACATTATTACATTATAAACATACAGGATAAAAGCATGGCTTTCTCACAAACAAAACAAGCCAGAGAAATCTCTTCTTTCCTTTTTTTGGATGGAGTTACAAACTTTGTTGATCAGTGGACTGCAGTGGAAATAGTGCTTTTCGATTTCAGCAAGGCCTTTAGTAGGTTCTCTATCAGTAGGAGAAAATAACAGAGACCAACCAGAGAATGTTGAGAAGCAAAGCAGCTAGTAAGCCTGTTCTTTATAAACTGCTGTAAGAGGGCGCTCCCCCACACGCAGGAGAGAGGAGGAGGACCCCAAGCCATGCATAGACATTTTTAATTGCCCGCCCTGGAGTCCAAGACCACCCCCAGAAACATCATACATACATCACAGAAAAGGCAGTCTACAACTGAAATCTGAGTGCATTGTTTTTACCTTGTCTGCCAGGTTACCTGTTAATGGTTACTTTGACTAGATTACCAGGGAAGGCTGGCCCTTCCCGGCGGTGGGGGTCAGCCTGGACCTTGTACGCATCCTTGGCCTGGCGCAGTTGCTCCTGTGATGGCCTGGGAATCTGATTCAGAGGCTGAACCAGAGGAATCCCAGCCTGCACAGGAGTCCCCGCCTCCAGTGCCGGCTGAGCCGGGGCAGGGCCTTGAATCTGAAGGGCCCGCACCTGTGCCGGATCCTCAAGAGCAGACACCAGATGAATCCACTCTGGCTCCGGGGGTGATTGTGGACCCATTGCCTGCAGGTGCTCCTCTCCCAGCCCTGTCAGGGGAAGGTGAGGCTGCCTCTGGGTCCAGTAACCCTCCAGCCTCTCCTGAGCTGCAGAGGCTGAGGGCAGAGAAGCGGAGGGAACTAAGTTCTATCAGGAGGAGTGCTTGCCTTAAGACCAGGAGAGGCGAGTCACATGTGGGCAGGGACCGCCCTAGGCCCCAGGGGAGATAAAGGCCAGTCAGCTCAGTCTCAGGTTGTTCCAACATCGTTGGAAACCTGTTTCTGCCAACACCCAGACCTGTTCTTCTGGAGTTCCCGACCACGCCCGGCTTCTTGCTTTGGACCCCGCTTTGCCTTTGGTGGACAGTCTCCAGACCCTCGACCCAGGACCGGACACCGTTCAGCAGCTAAGCAATGCGGTTACGGCGCTTCAGTAGCAGTTGGACGCCTTACTGGCTCCTGGGGCCGACGTCCCAGTTTCTGGCAAGTACCCAGTGGCCCTGCCAGAGAAATTTGGTAGGTCCCCGGCCAGCTTTCCTATGTTCCTCGCCCAGGCCAATCTGTATATTCAGTGGCGAGCCCGAAATTTTCCTGATGAACGCACCAAGGTGCACTTCTTGATCAGCTTGCTGAAGGACCAGGCGGCCAAGTGGGCTTTGCCATTGCTCCGGCAAGACTCTCCTTTGCTGACAGACTATGTAACCACTTGGAGACTGCGTTTGGCAACCCTATGAAGGGGAACCAAGCCAATCGGGCGATTCGTCGGTTGAGACAGGACAAGTCCACAGCCGCCACCTACGCCACAGAATTTTGGCTGTTGGTGCAGGACTTGTCCTGGAATGACTCTGCACTGTGGGACCAGTATCCTGAGGGGCTTTCGGATGAGATACTGGACCAGCTGGCCACGATGGATCGCCCCACCACGCTGGATGCCCTCATTCAGCGGAGCGTGCAGATAGACGATCGGTTGGAGGACCACCGTTGTCAGGCCCGGGACCGCCAGCACTCCCGGCTTCCGGCTCCAGTCTTTACCAGCAGGTCCACGACCACCAGCAGGTCCACGACCAAGCCTATGCAGCTTGGAGCAGCACAGCCTCGCCTCTCCCCTGTGGAGAAGACGCGGCGTCGGGAGGGGAACCTGTGTCTCTACTGCGGCAGAAGCGGACACTACGCCCGATCCTGTCCCGAGAAGGTGCCGGCCGCAGGGAAACCACCAACCCCGGTAGCCGAAGGCCCTGCTACCAGGGGTCCCAAACAGCACATGATGGGCCCGCACCAGTGGAATTGCAACACCTCATGGTTCTGGTGCATCTATACCCTCCTGGTGTGCCCTGGATTCTCACCCATGCTCTGGTAGATTTGGGGGCAACCCTCTCCTATATGGACTCTGCCTTTGCCGCCCATCATCAGGTGCCACTCCAGGACAAGCCAGAACCGGTACAGGTGGAGGAAATTGATGGACAGCTCCTGCGCTCAGGTGCCACTCAGTAGACTCAGCCCTTGGTCCTGTGTCACCCACAGCACCGGGAAGTGCGCACCTTGGACATTGCCACCATGCCCTGGTTTCCCCTGGTGCTCGGGATGGACTGGCTGGAGTCTCACAATGTTCAGATCGACTGGGTCAATCAGACTGTGCTCTTCCCAGACGCATGTCCCCATGCTCGGTCCAAGATGCTAGTGGTCGCCCCCACGGGGGAAGCTGCATCAATGCTCCCCGCTTTTTACCAGGACTACCAAGAAGTGTTTGAGGAACAGGGGGCAGACCAGCTGCCACCTCATTGGTCTTTCGACTGTGGCATAAACCTCCAGCCCGGGGTGCCACTGCCTATGAGATGCCTACACTCTCTTACGGAGCCAGAGCACTAAGCCTTGAAGGACTTCTGTCGCAAGTGTTGGAAAACTAGCCCCTTCGGGAGAGGCTGGTCTCCCCCCCTGCTCCCAGGACTTGTTTACCAGTGATCTTCCTCTGGCTGGCATCCCAGACAGACCAGGGAGATCTCGATAGGTGACATCTCTCAGCGTGGAAGATGCACACCCCCTTCTCCCCTTTCACAGGGGAAAGAAGAATAGTCAGAAAGTCCTTTTACATCTTGTTTATTTCTGACTTTACAGCTCAACAAAAAAAAAATGTCCGATCAGTTCAAACTTCTCCAAGCGAGTGACTCAGACTTCCTTTACAAACGCAACAGGAAGGTCTCATATTACACACGGAACAAAGCTTTGTGTATCACGTGAGCTGCCTGGAAGATTCTTTCCCGGGACTAGCCACATCATGTGATGTAAACAAGCTGGCAGTTTGCAGCTGCGTTGTACTCATATTGTAACATACTCCCCCATATGAATCAACATTAGCTGCGAACAAAGCTTGATCCAGAGAAGAATACAAACAGTTGTTATACAGGTAACAATCACCTGTTGTATCAGTTCCACCTTTGGAACTACCTGCCACTGGTTTCACCAGTGTAATTCTCTGGTTGTCTGTTTTCCAAGGAATGAGTGCTTCTGCATTACCTTGGCTAGGGAAGGTAGTGTTACGCTTAGCAACACTCAGTTGTGTCTTTGTCTCTGACTTAGACACACCTTTAACTCGTCTTGAGTTGTCAACAATAGTAACACATGCAGCAGCTGAGTTAGCAAACTCTTGAGAATACCTCTTGGGTGGTACGCCCTTTGTGACTCTCTCGGACCTGCGTATGAGGTGCTGATCCTGTTTGCTGACTGGTTCATCCTCAGGACCTTTTGGAGAACCATGCCTGTCAGGGAACTGCCATCGGAGCCAGAGGCGGAGGGAAGGCTCCAGAGCGATGCCGGAGAGGGTCCCAGTAGGGAGAGAGGCAGCCCATCTGCTGGGGAAGAAAATCAGCGTAACACCAGGGGGCAGAGGGAGGAATCGGAGAGAAGGCTCCAGGACTATTCACAGGAGACCAGTGGGGAGAGCACGGGCACTCCTCTGCCCACACCCTCCCTGCACAGAAGACTTCCGCGCAGGGAGAGTAGGAGGAGACTTGGCGTAAAAGACCTTTTGTGCTGGAAGAAGTTTAAGAAACGCCCACTGACGGATTCTGCCAGCGACTGAGACAGCCACGAAGTGAAGGGCTGTCCAGACAGAAAGGGTTCAACCAGGCAACCAAGCCAAGAGTGGTGGCAACTTACGCATGAGCAACCCCCTAGAACCATTACAATGCCCAACAGTAAACAGTGGTTCAGTCACTTCTAGTCTAGCTTTAACCTGTGTGGGTCTAGACATTGTGTGAGAACCCTTCTTAATGACTGTGTCAACAGAACTCTCTGAGCTTTCTGTGTCAATTTCAGTACCAGAATAATCAGAATTATCAGAATTATCATCTGAATTGTCATCAGTGGGATATGTGTGAAAAACCTCTCTCTCCTGTTCAGGAGTGCTCTCTAGAAACTTTGTGAGAATCATCTGACCAGATTCAAATAAAATTACTCTGTAGAGACCTTTTTCATAACCCACAAAAATGCCTTTTGCATTCTTAACCCCATGTGGAGTTTCAGTACGGACGTGAGATCCAAAAACCTTAAAACGTGTTACAGAAGGTTTCCTGTGGAATAGCTTCTCAAAAGGAGAACTTTCCATACCTTTTGAAACCTTTCTCACCCAAGTGTAACAAAAAGAAGATAAAGATTCAGCCCAGAACTCATGTGGTAAATGTGAACTCAGCAATTGTGCCTTCATGTCATTTTGCAACTCTTTGTTCACCTTTACACAAATACTCTTGTTCCACGAAGCTTCAGAAACAGCAATCTTATGCTCCATCCCTTGTTTCTCAAGGAAATCCTGAAAATCCTGTGAAAGAAAAACTGGCTTTTCATCTGTGAAAAGAAAATCAATATCTGCATTATGAACAGTTTTACCTTTGTCACAAAACTCCTGAAACCTTGCTAAGGCTTCTTTTGATGATTCCAATACATAAATCCATACATATTGAGAATAATGATCAACACATAGAAGATAGTATTTTGCATTGCCTCTAGATGGTGCTAGAGGACCAATTACATCAGCATACACTCGCTGAAAAACACTGGTTATCTTTGCAGCCTTCTTATCCTTGGATACACCTGCAAGAGAAAACATTTTAGTATCACATGCAGTGCACATCCTGTAATCTGACTCTTCAAAAATCAGTAGATACAGTCCATCTTTCTCTCTGGCAGAAAGATACAGCTCTCCATCTTTAAAGATTTTGCAACTCTCTTTATCATAAGACAACACCAGTCCTTTCTTTGTCATCTGAGAAACACTCAGCAGATTGAACTTTAAATCAGGAACATAATACACATTGTTTATAGTCAAGTTCAGGCTTTTCAGATACACAGTCCCAAACCCGATCGCTTCGATCTCTTGACCATTGGCTTGTTTCACAGTGAAGCTTTGCTTCTCAAACGTAGAAAATAATTCCCTGCGTGATGCTAGGTGCTGGGTGCAGCCCATGTCTAAAATAAACGCGTTTTCAACCAATGAAGAGGCTTTTGGCGATATTAAAGCCTTTGCTGGCCTTGCCTGTGACTTGGCATGACCTTTGCTTGAAGCCTCAGGCTTTGCAGAGCTCCCTTTTGCTCCTTTCTGCTGACGTGGCTCTTTACAGTTCCTCTGAATATGCCCAGGCTGACCACAATTGTAACAACGGACAACGTTCAGAGCTACAGCTTGCTCTTCTCTAGCAATAGCAGTGGGGGTGCTTGTATTCCGAGCTTCACTCCCCCCATCAGCAACAACTATTGCAGCAAGGCGGTCTCTCTCATTAAGAACCACAGAACAAATTATTCTCCACTGTAAGATCCCGGGCAGGTAGAGAACCAAGTTGACTTGCAACCGTTTTATAAGTCCGATTAAGGCTGTTAATTATCATAAAGCAAAATATCTCTTCCTGAAGAGGAAAGTTCTTTGCGCCATCTGCTGGCGTAGATTTTTCATCTCTGTCAAATGCACCATCACATCTCCATCAGGCGCCAGTCTCACGTTTGTGAGCTTCTCAAAATGCAGCAGCGTGGTGCCTGCTGCATCCCTTTGATGGATTCTCTGCAGCGTTTCCCAAACCTCGCGTGCGAATTGCAAATCTGCTATATGCACAAGTTGCTCATCAGAGACACACAGAATAATAGCCCACCTGGCTTTCACATTCTGATAATTCCAAGCCGCTGTGGGTGCAGCTGGGACGGGATTTTCAATCACTCCAAATACCCTCTGACTCTGAAGCAGGGCTTTCATTTTCACAGACCATGAGGAATAATTGTCATTAGCTAGGGGAGGTGGGTAAGGTAAACCTGCCCCTTTCTTGGCATCCATCTTGAATCCAAGTTACAGCTTTCAGCTAAGAGCTGAAAAATCTAACAGTCTGTGATCAGCAAGCTTTGCTGAAAAACCAACAGCTTATTTCAGCCTCTGAGCTTTTTACAGCTCTGGCTTGCTTCTCTCTTGCCTCTGAAGCTAATGAGCCCATAAATCACCCCGTAAAGTACTCACGACTTGTTGGCAGGCAACGGCAGTTTTATCAGCTCCCCTGGAATGCTTGGTATGTGGCCTTCTCTCCACTCTGTTTAATCCAAAACAGCAGCCTTTCTCAGCGAACTGGAGAACGATTCAATCCACGTTCACCATCAGCCAAAAATCAGCAACCGTCAGGGGTCCGTGGAACATCGTAAATCAGCAAAACACATCTCCACTGGGTGTTGCAGCTGTTACTTTGTAGCCACCATCCGCGTGCTACCACTTGTTGGAAAACTAGCCCCTTCAGGAGAGGCTGGACTCTCCCCCTGCTCCCAGGACTTGTTTACCGGTGATCTTCCTCTGGCTGGCATCCCAGACAGACCAGGGAGATCTTGATAGGCGACATCTCCCAGTGTGGAAGATGCACACAGGGGAAAGAAGAATAGTCAGAAAGTCCTTTTACATCTTGTTTATTTCTGACTTTACAGCTCAACAAAAAAAAAATGTCCGATCAGTTCAAACTTCTCCAAGCAAGTGACTCAGACTTCCTTTACAAACACAACAGGAAGGTCTCATATTACACACGGAACAAAGCTTTGTGTATCCCGTGAACTGCCTGGAAGATTCTTTCCCAGGACTAGCCACATCATGTGATGTAAACAAGCTGGCAGTTTGCAGCTGCGTTGTACTCATATCGTAACAGCAAGAACCTGGAGCGCAGGTTCATTCGGCCCTCTGCCACGCCCACTGACGCTCTAGTACTCTTTGTTAAGAAGTGTGGGGAGCTTTGTCCCTGCTATGATTACCAGGCACTGAATAAGATTACCATCCCGTGTGCGAGTACTTGGAGCTCGCAAAGCTGACAGATGCAATAAGGGGTAAACCTAAAAAAAGTGGTGAATGAAGAATGAGAATGTTTAAATAATTATTTAGAGGACAAGGGTTCAGCAAGAAATATCTGCCTATTTTTAGATTGATGCCGCATAGAGAAATGTTCCCTGATACCAAGATGAGGGATTCCTTTGGAATGCAGATAGAGATAATTGATAAGAATAATGATCTGTTGTGAGCTTGACGGAAGTGTACAATAGATGAGCCTTCCTGCTTTGGCTCATCTTCCTTTTTCTTCTTCTTTTTTCTTTTTTCTTTTCTTTTATCTTTTCCATAGTTGCTTATGTTCTGTGTCATGTACTTTGATACTTTTTGTAGTTTTTAAAGTTTTTTCCCCCATTACTATTAAGGAATTTTCCTTAAACACAACTCCATTTAAGGTCAATACATCCTAATACATTGTAAGGCACAGAATGCTGGTCAGCTGAGGTCAGGGGGCACCCTGCGGTATTTACAAGCCTCTGCCTTGGCTTTATGACTCCCACACAGGAGTGAGCGGCACCCCAGAACCGCAAGGACCTACAGCGGTTCCTGGGTTTCGCCAACTATTATTGGACCTTCGTTGTGGACTATGCTCATCGCGCGACCCCACTGACCCGACTGCTGTGCCCCAAGACACCGTTCTCCTGGGACAAGGAGGCAGAGGTGGCGTTTCAGGGGTTGAAAGCCTGTCTCCAGAGGGCTCCGCTTTTACAGCATCCTAATCCCTCTCGTCCCTTCATGGTGGAGACCGACGCCTCTCAGTGTTGTCTTGTCCCAGCAGCACGGACCTGATGTGCTGCTGTTACCTTGCGCCTACTATTCCTGCCAGCTTCTTCTGGCGGAGTGTAACTATACCGTGTGGGAGTGGGAACTACTGGCCATCAAAGTGGCCTCTGAGGTCTGGGACCATCATTTTGAGGGGGCAAGACACCTGATGGAAGTGAGAACTGACCACCGGAACCTGGAGTACCTCCAGACTGGGTCGACCACTTGGCATGGAGGAGTTCACTTACAACAATGTGGTGAACGGCTCCACCCAGCAGACCCTGTTCCAGGCCACTTACGGTTACCATCCGTGTTTGTTCCCGGACGTGCTGCCAGCATCTGTGGACCCCACGGTGACAGATTAGCTCCAGGAGCTCCAGTCTCAGCACCAACTATTGATGGAGCTGTGCTGGTCCTGGGGGGGGGTTACCATGAGGCGTGGTCAGAGTCCGGTCCTGGGTTGAGGGTCTGGAAAGGCGAAGCACCAAAGGCAAAGCGGGGTCCTCTAGCACCAAAGGCGAAGCGGGGTCCAAAGCAAGAAGCCGGGCGTGGTCGGGAACTCTGGAAGAACAGGTCTGGGTGCTGGCAGAAACAGGTTTCCAACGATGTTGCTCCTGCAACCTGAGACTGGGCTGTGTGGTGGCCTGGGAATCTGATTCAGAGGCCGAACCGGAGGAACTCCAGCCTGCACAGGAGTCCCCGCCTCCAGGGCCGGCTGAGCTGGGGCAGGGCCTTGACTCTGAGGCACCTGCACCTGTGACGGATCCTCAGGAGCAGGCACCAGATGAATCTACTCTGGCTCCGGAGGGGATTGAGGACACATTGCCTACAGGTGCGCCTCTCCCAGCCCTGTCAGGGGAAGGCGAGTCTCCCCCTAGGTCCAGTAACCCTCCAGCCTCTCCTGAGCTGCAGAGGCTCAGGGCAGAGAGGCAGAGGGAGCTGGTTTCTCCCAGGAGGAGTGCTCGCCTAAAGGCCAGAAGAGGCGGGTCACCCGAGGGCCGGGACCGCCCCTGGCCTCAGAGAAGGCCAGTCAGCCCGGTCCCAGGTTGCGGGAGCAACGTCGTTGAAGAGCTGTTTTGGCCAGCACCCAGTCCTGTTCCTTCAGAGTTCCTGTCCTTGCCTGGCTCCTCGCTTCGGACCCCACCTCGCCCGTGGAGGACAGTCTACAGACCCCCGACCCAGGTCCTGGACCTCACCCCACGGTAACCTCTCCCCGGGACCAGCACAGTTTGCTCCCACCACACCCGCATTCCCCCCTCGTTGGGGTGCGTTCGGGAAAAGCGATGAGCCTATGCAGCTAGGGGCTGCGCGACCTCATCTCTCCCCCGCGGAGAAGACGCGGCGTCGGGAGGGGAACTTATGTCTCTACTGTGGCGGAAGCAGACACTACGCCCGGTGCTGTCCCGAGAAGTTGCCAGCTGCAGGGAAACCGCCAACCCCGGTAGCCGAAGGCCCTGGCAACCTGGGGTCCCAGACCATGCTAGAGGGGCCCTCACCAGTGGATTTGTGACACCTCATGGTCCCGGTGCATCTATACCCTCCAGGTGGGCCCTGGATTCTTACCCACGCCCTGGTAGATTCGGGGTCAACCCGCTCCTATATGGATGCTGCCTTTGATGCCCATCATCAGGTGCCACTTCAGAACAAGCCAGAACCGGTACAGGTGAAGGCAATTGACGAACGGCTCCTGCGCTCGGGGGCCGTTACTCGGGATATTCAGCCCTTGGTCCTGTGTCAGCAGCAGCAGGAGGTGCGAACTTTGGACATTGCCTCCATGCCCCGGTTCCCCCTGGTGCTTGGGATGGACTGGCTGGAGGCTCACATTTTCCAGATTGACTGGGTGAATCGGACTGTGCACTTCCTAGACCCATGTCCCCATGCTCAGTCCGAGATGCTAGCAGCCGCGCCCACTGCAGAGGCTGCATCAATGCTCCCCGCAGAGTACCGGGACTACCAAGACGTGTTCGAGGAACGGGGGCAGACCAGCTCCCGCCGCATCAGTCTTTTGACTGCGGCATAGACCTCCAGCCCGGAGCGCCCCTGCCAGTGAGTCGCTTATACTCTCTTACAGAGCCAGAGCGCGAAGCTTTGCAGGACTTCCTGCGCAAGAACCTGGAGCGTGGTTTCATTCGGCCTTCTACCTCGCCCACCGCTGCGCCAGTGCTCTTCGTTAAGAAGAAATGTGGGGAGCTTCGCCTTTGCCATGATTACTGGGCCCTGAACAAAATTACCATCCCAGACCGGTCCCCCTTTCCCCTTATTGCGGAGTTGCTGGAGCGGGTGCAAGGGGTGCAGGTGTTCACCAAACTAGACCTCTGGGGGGGCCTACAATTTAATTCGGATCCGAGCCGGGGATGAGTGGAAGACAGCATTCGGGACCCGGTATGTTCAGTTCAAATACCTGGTTATGCCCTTCGGGTTGTGCAACGCGCCCACTGTGTTTCAACAGTACATCAACCACGTGTTCCAGGACTTGCTAGACAAGTAGGTGGTGGTGTACTTGGATGACATTCTGGTTTTCTCCCGTGACCCGGCTCGTCACGAGGGTCTTGTCCGGACCGTGCTGCAGCATTTGCGGGAGCACCACCTGTATGCGAAGCTCAGCAAGTGCGAGTTCCATCAGCGGTCAGTACACTTCCTTGGTCATCGACTCTTTCCAGATTGGGTGCAGATGGATCCAGGGAAGGTGGCAGCGGTTCGGGAATGGGCGGCACCTCGGAAAAGCAAGGACCTACAGCGATTCCTGGGGTTCGCCAACTATTACCGGACCTTCATTGCAGACTATGCTCATCACACCACCCCATTGACCCGGCTACTGTGCCCCAAGACGCCATTTTCCTGGGACAAGGAGGCAGAGGAGGCGTTTCAGGGGTTGGAAGCCTGTTTCCAGAGAGCGCCGAGCTTGCAACATCCTGATCCCTCTCGACCCTTTGTGGTAGAGACTGATGCCTCCAGCACGGCTCTCAGTGCCATCTTGTCTCAGCAGCACGGACCTGATGCGCCACTCTTACCCTGCACCTTCTATTCCCGCCAGCTCCTTCTGGCGGAGTGTAACTATACCGTGTGGGAGTGAGAACTACTGGCCATCAAGGTGGCCTTTGAGGTCTGGCGCCACCATCTTGAGGGGGCACGACACCCGGTGGAGGTGAGAACTGACCACCGGAACCTGGAGTACCTCCAGACCACCCACAAGCTGAACCAAAGGCAGATCTGGTGGGCGTTGTTCTTTTCCCGGTTCCAGTTCTGGATCTGCTACATCCCTAGCTTCCAAAACCAGAAGGTGGATGCCCTGTCCCGGAAACCTGAAGACGTCGCAGACACGGTACAGCAAGCAGTACCAACCACAATCCTACCACCGGCTGCATTCCTGGCCACTCAGGAGGCTGAGCCACTGCAGGCTCGGGTGAGGGCACAGCAGCAGGTCGACGCTTGGGCCCAGGAACGACTCCGGGAACTGGCTAAAGGGTCATGCCCTCAGTATCCGGGGCTGGTCTTGCACCAGGGCCTTCTGCTGCACCACGGTCGCCTGTACATCCTGCCAGGGCCACTGTGGGCTGAGGTTCTCCAGATTGTTGGTTTCTGCTCTCTTCACTGTGCAGCGAAAGGCTTGTCACAAGACAATGTTTACATTCCACAGACAGCATTGCTGTTGTGTTTTCTTACGGGAAAGGGAGACTGGATGTGACGTACACTGGTTTCCTGTTTTTCACTGTTCTTACAGTGTGATGCTCTCCGTGCTTCAGAGGAGAGAGGATGCATTTTCTGCTCCGGCAGAGGCAAAAACGTTTTTCTGTAATCTACCAGCTTTGAAATGTAAATAAAGCAATATAGAGTATGAGCACGTATTCCTCATCATTCCGCTGTGCACTGGATACTGCATATCAACATTTCTGGTTATCGGGCCCAGACAGACGCAGTCATCTGATGCCGGCAAAAGGATTGGAATGCAAAGGGACGGATCGCACGATATCTCTGCGCGTCAAGATGATTGATGAGGTATGTGCTACTGCTCCGGGCAGCCTGCCAGCATCTAATTAATGGCTTTATGGCTGGACTTTGAACTTTTAAAGCCGTTTGCCGGACACAGGCAACGGATAAAAGGATCGGAGGCTATGCTGGGGAAATCGAAAGTAACTTTTAGAATGTGCTTTTGGGCTAAAGCAGCTGCAGAGAATAGTGACGCAGCACTATTTAAGGCAGCAGAGAGAAAGCACTTTTGAACTTGCCTTTGGAATGAGGCTTGAAGCAGCACAGACGCAGCTTGTATAAAGCAGCTTGTTTAAAGCAGCAGAGATGACGCAGAAGGCTAATGCCAGAGTCATGATGGCCCTTCAGGATGCTTGTGGGATTCCCAAGCTCAATAAGAAAAATTATGCGGACTGGGTTCTCTATGCAGAGGCTATTCTGCGGAAAGAAGGTCTGTTTGAAGTTATTACAGACACCCCCCCAGCTCCAGTTACAGATGCATGGAAAGCTAAAGATTCCAAAGCAAGGGGAACTCTTACATTGATAGTATCCCCAGAAGAGCTCTGTCTATTGCGTGATAAGACCTCAGCCAGAGAAATTTGGGATGCTTTGAGAGAGGCCCACTTGAGGACAGAAGCTGGATCTACTATGTTTTATTTTAACAAGCTGCATAATATGGCTCTTGCTGAAGGTGGAGATGTGCGTACACATCTGATGGAGATGCAGAATCTGAGACATGAGCTGCAACAGAGAGGACTCAACTTTCCAGAGGCTGTGTATTCCTTCATGATACTACAATCTTTGGGTTCAGGTTGGGAGTCTGTTGCGACTCAGATTGCTGTACAGCCTACCGCTCAGCTGACAGTGGATTATGTTACTGCCGTGATTCAGAATGAAGCAGATCGCCGGGGTGCTGGCTGCATGGGTAAGGGGGAGACTTCACAGTCGTCATCCCAGAGTGCAGTGGAACCACCAGATGGCGCCAAAGCTTTGAAGGCAGTGAAATGCTACTCGTGTGGACGTCTAGGCCATATGAAGAGGGAATGCAAATATCCCAGGGCCAAAACAGAGCAGCACAGCGAAAGCTCATCGCTTGGAAAAGGCCAGAGCAAAGGCAAAGGTCCGGTGTCCAGGACAACGCAGCACAAGGCAATGGTCTCACGCTTCACTCCAAAAGTTGCAGAGGTCCAGAAGACGTCTAGATCTTTCTTCGTTGTTGATTCGGCTGCAACCCATCACGTGTGCAACGATAAGCAACTGTTCGTGTCTTTTACACCGCAGGAAGGTGCGATTCACCAAGCAGATGACCACACAATCCCCAGTAAAGGCTACGGAACTGTTGTTCTTCACAGTTTGGACTTATCGATACAGAATGTGCTTTATGTGCCGGATGCCAAACATAATCTGCTCAGCGTTGGACAGATGAATGAGCGGAACATTGACGTTTCCTTTAAGAACAAAAGGTGCATCATCACAAAGAAAAATGATTATGTATTGTATGCTGAATATGTTGATCGTTTATATGTTTTGTATTATGATGATGTTGTGCAGGATGACACTTGTTGCATTGCAGGTTCTAACAAAAGTTTGCATGCAGAATGTATTCATGATTTTCATCAAAAATTTGGTCATTTGAATTTTGAGGCAGTATCTAAAATGCCTGCCTTGGTTGAAGGTATGACTATTAAACCCTGCAGGTACCACATGAAGTGCAAGGCATGCGCAGCAAACAAGGTGAAAATGGCTGCGAAAGGTAAGGTGTCTAGTAGGCAAGCTACAGAACCATACCAAATTGTTCATGCTGATTTGGTTGGACCCCTAGCGCCCTCTTTGGGTGGAAATAGGTACTTCATGGTTCTCATTGATGCATTTTCCAGGTATATTTATGTGTACAATCTCAAGCAGAAATCAGAGGCTTTTCCTAGGTTCAAGGAATTCTGTGCTTGGTTGGAAAATGTGCATGGTAAGAAGATAAAAATTCTTTTCACTGATTGCGGGGGGGAATTCACTTCTCAGCAGTTTGAAGCTTTTCTGTCTGAGAAAGGAATTCAACACGATTTGTCTAGTCCTCGCTCGCCATGGCAGAATGGACTTGCGGAACGAGCAAATCAGACATTGCTTCAAGGGTTAAAAACCTTGCTACATGATGCAAATCTTCCAGAGAGTTATTGGGCCGAAGCTCTCTCATGTTTCACTTACAGTTATAATCGCAGGTTATCTTCAGCGATTGGTTGTACCCCCTATGAGAAGATGTTTGGCAAGAAGCCATACATCAAACACATGAAAATCTTTGGTTCTGACATGTGGGTTCACTCACCACAAAACTCCAAGTTAGATAAGCGTGGTTTGCATGGTATCTTTCTAGGTTATGAGAAAGGTTCTTACAGAATAAGGATGACTGACTCTAAGACTATTAAGCTCACAAGAAGTGTTGAGTACAATGCCAAGTGGGGGGAGAATGTGGGAATTTTCCAATGTTATCCTGATGACAGTGATGAGACTGAGGATAGTCAAAAGCAACCACAGCCACCCACACCCACTGATGAAAGTTCTGATTCTGAGTCTGAAACTGAATCAGGTGATTCAGAGGATTTCAAGAGTGCGAAAGCCTCTATGCGACCCTCTGAAAGTTCTGATCAAGAATTGGAGGAACCATTGTTCACAATAGGTCACTTTTCTCCCAATAAGGAAGAGGAGAGTGTTGAAGACCTAAGGCTAATTCGCAGGTCACAAAGAGCCACAAAAAGCAGACCTCCAAAGAGATTTGCTGATGAGTTTGCTAAGATAGCAGTAACAGCTGTTAAAAGCTCCAAGAAGGTATTTGAACCTTCAAGTTTCCAAGAAATCCAGGATTTGGATTCAAAGGAAGCTGAACCATGGTTAAATGCCATGAAGGCTGAGCTTGATTCCTTGGAAAGGAACAAAACATGGGAACTTGTTCCAGTAGTTCCAGGAATGAAACTGCTTGGAAGCAAATGGGTCTTCAAAGCGAAGACTGATCAAAATGGCAAGATAGTCAGACACAAAGCCAGATTGGTAGCCAGAGGTTTTGCACAGGTACCAGCTGAAGACTATCACGAGACCTACTCACCCACAGTGAGGTATGAGAGCATTAGGCTTATGCTCAAGCTAGCTGCAGAGGAGAATCTACACATTAGTCACCACGATGTGAATACAGCTTTTCTGTACGGATCTCTAGATGAATCACTTTATATGCTTCCACCTGATGGCGTACAGGTAGAACAGGGATTTGTTTGTGCTCTGAAGAAGTCCCTTTATGGTCTCAAACAAAGTGCATGGTGTTGGCACACAAAACTCACTGAAGTATTGTTTTCTCTAGGTTTTAAGCAAGGGAAAGCTGATCCATGTGTATTTGTCAAAGAGGAGGGGCAAAAGAAACTGTATTGTTTGTTTTATGTTGATGATTTATTATTCTTTTGGAAAGATGTCACAATGTACAATAACGCCCTAGCTCAACTGAAAGAACACTTTGACATGAAAGATCTTGGTGAGGTAAACAACTACCTATCTCTGGAAATAGAGAGAGATCAAGATGGTAACATTCTAGTACACCAGTCACGGAAAATTGCTGATGTGTTAAGCAAACTAAACCTGATGGATGCTAACCCTGTAGACACACCAATGACAACAGGTTATCAGGTAGATGACACTGAAGAAGCATTTTCTGACACTACACTGTACAGAAGTGTGCTAGGCAAGCTAAACTTCATTGCCAGATGTTCAAGACCAGACATTGCTGTTAGCTGTAATTTGCTAAGCAGACAAGTCAACAATCCTACTGTTAAGGATTGGAAAGCTCTGAAACGCATAGCGCAGTATTTGAAAGGCACTGTGCATTACAGACTGAGATTTAACAATCAGAAGTCTGGTGGTCTTGAGATATTTGCAGATGCAAGTTTTGGAAGTGACACAACAGACAGGAAAAGTACGTCTGGAGTTTGCTATATGTACAATCAGGGTCTATTTGATTGGTCATGCAAGAAGCAAACAACAGTTAGCTTAAGTGCTTGTGAAGCTGAACTGAATGCACTGTCTTATTCACTCAAGGATTGTGAATGGTTGTTACAATTGTGCAAAGACATGAAAATTCCTGTCAAATGTTCAATCCAGGTTTACCAGGACAACAAAGCATGTTTGGCTTTGCTGAATTCTGAAGGTTGTAAGCAAAGCACGAAGCACTTGCAACTGAAGGTGCAACATGCTAGGGAACGTATTCAGAAGGGACTCGTAACGGTGTCCTATATGCCAGGTAATGAAATTCCTGCTGATGTATTGTCCAAGATTGTATCAAGGGATCAACACTGTACCTATGTGCAGAAGTTGGGTTTGTACTGATATTGTACGAACACGCTGCCCAGTGGTGTTCACAGAAAGGGGGAGGATGTTGGTTTCTGCTCTCTTCACTGTGCAGCGAAAGGCTTGTCACAAGACAATGTTTACATTCCACAGACAGCATTGCTGTTGTGTTTTCTCACGGGAAAGGGAGACTGGATGTGACGTACACTGGTTTCCTGTTTTTCACTGTTCTTACAGTGTGATTCTCTCCGTGCTTCAGAGGAGAGAGGATGCATTTTCTGCTCCGGCAGAGGCAAAAACGTTTTTCTGTAATCTACCAGCTTTGAAATGTAAATAAAGCAATATAGAGTATGAGCACGTATTCCTCATCATTCCGCTGTGCACTGGATACTGCATATCAACACAGATGCCCCATGATGCCCCAGCAGCAGGACACTTTGGGCGGTATCAGACCACCCATTTGGTAAGCCGCGAGTTTTGGTGGCCCCGCCTGAAGGCTGATGTGGCTCGCTATGTCGCTGGTTGTGACGTCTGCCGGCGGGCCAAGGGCCCTACTGGGCGAACCCCCCGGCCTACTTCAGCCATTGCCAGTCCCACCACGTCCTTGGCACACAGTTTCGCTGGACTTTGTAGTGGACTTACCCCCGTCTTGTGGCTGTACCTGCCTCCTAGTTTTCTCCGGCCATTTCACTAAGATGGTGCACTGTGCCCCCTGCCCATCCGTTCCCAAAGCTTAGGAAACTGCTCAGCTATACCTGCAGCATGTCTTCCGCCTGCACGGCCTACCTGAGCGTGTGGTGTCCGACTGGGGCGTGCAGTTCACATCCCATTTCTGGCGAGCATTGCACCAGACCCTCGGGACAGAGGTCTGTCTATCATCAGCCTACCACCCACAGACCGATGGCCAGACAGAACGGGCGAACGCGGTGCTGGAGCAGTACCTCCGGTGTTTCTGCAGCTACCAGCAGGATGACTGGGTCGACCACCTAGCATTGGCGGAGTTCGCCTACAACAACGCGGTGAATGCGTCCACCCAGCAGACCCCGTTCCAGGCCAGTTACAGTTATCATCCGCGGCTGTTCCCGGATGTGTTGCCAGCATCTGCGGTCCCAGCAGTGACAGAGTGGCTTCAGGAGCTCCAGTCTCAGAAACAACTATTGATGGAGCAACTGCGCCAGGCCAAGGAGGCATACAAGGCCCAGGCTGACTGCCACCGCCAGGTGGGGCCAGAACTCCACGGCTGGGAGACTGGGCTGTGTGATGGCCTGGGAACTCCAGCCTGCACAGGAGTCCCCGCCTCCAGGGCCGGCTGAGCTGGGGCAGGGCCTTGACTCTGAGGCACCTGCACCTGTGACGGATCCTCAGGAGCAGGCACCAGGTGAATCTACTCTGGCTCTGGAGGGGATTGAGGACACATTGCCTACAGGTGCGCCTCTCCCAGCCCTGTCAGGGGAAGGCGAGTCTCCCCCTGGGTCCAGTAACCCTCCAGCCTCTCCTGAGCTGCAGAGGCTCAGGGCAGAGGCGGAGGGAGCTGGTTTCTCCCAGGAGGAGTGCTCGCCTTAAGGCCAGGAGAGGCGGGTCACCTGAGGGCTGGGACCGCCCCTGGCCTCAGAGAAGATAAAGGCCAGTCAGCCCGGTCGCAGGTTGTGGGAGCAACGTCATTGAAGAGCTGTTTCGGCCAGCACCCAGTCCTGTTCCTTCAGAGTTCCTGTCCTTGCCTGGCTCCTCACTTCAGACCCCACCTTGCCCGTGGAGGACAGTCTACAGACCCTCGACCCAGGTCCTGGACCTCACCCCACGGTAACCTGCCCCCAGGACCAGCACAGGCTGACCGGTCTTTATCTCCTCTGGGGCCTAGGGTGGTCCCGGCCCAAAGGTGACTCACCTCTCCTGGCCTTAAGGGCTGGGAGAGGAGCACCTGCAGGCAATGGGTCCTCAATCACCCCCGGAGCCAGAGTGGATTCATCTGGTGTCTGCTCTTGAGGATCCGGCACAGGTGCGGGCCCTTCAGATTCAAGGCCCTGCCCCGGCTCAGCCGGTCCTCCGGTTCAGCCTCTGAATCAGATTCCCAGGCCATCACAGGAGCAACTGCGCCAGGCCAAGGATGCGTACAAGGTCCAGGCTGACCGCCACCGCCAGGAAGGGCCGGAACTCCACGTCGGCGAGCCATGGGGCTATATAAATTCTAATTGGACTCCGTTTGAATGGGCAATTGTATCCAGGCTGCAATTAGCTCTTTGGTCCCTTAGGAACAACTGAACAACTTCCCTATAGTGGAAGACCAGAGCCTATAATAATAAAAATCCCATAGAAAGGCCAAGGCAAAGACATCTCTCTCAAGAAATGCCCAAACCTGTGCCACTACAAGGTGACATGGTCAATATGAAAGCCCTACGGGGATTCACCAGGGATTGTTGCTGCTGTGATATGATGAAGGTGTGAGACCAGACGAGAGCTAGCTTTGAAACCTGGGAACACACAAAAAAGGCAGAAACAAAACAAACCTACATTTTTCACTCATTATTTGACCTTCCCGCTAAGTGTAAAGCATAGACCACTATTGAGAATATTTCTCCCAAAGTGCTAGAATGCCACAAATAATTTAGGAACAAAATGCAACGTGTGTTATTTTTTTATGTGATATCCTATGTCCAGCTATGTGCACTGCTACACCTGCAAATAGCCTTGAGCGGCCTGACATGCAAGTCTCTTAAGATTTACATGAAGGCATCCATTTACAACATGCCAGGTTATTATTTGTGGGGCAGCAATTTTTTACAAAAAAATTATATCCCCAAAGGGGGGAATTGTTATAAGAATTTTTAGGTGAGAGAGAGAGAGAGAGAGATCTAAATGTACCAAGCAAACACATTTATAAATATATAAACCACATGTCCAAAACCCACAGGAAAAGTCCTAAAGCCATTTTGACTCTTTCAGTCACCTCAAATATTTCTCTACAAGGTCGAAGGAAATGCAGAAACCTCCCCATTGTCTCTGTCCTCACAAATCCTGTCTTAAGGGCACATTTAAGGTGTGAATAGGGTGAGCCTGTGACCTGGCTCAGGAATGAAGTATTATCATTACAAAAGAATAGCCAGCCTTCCCATGTACCGCATTTTTCGCTCTATAGGGCGAACCGGACCATAAGGCGCACCTAGTTCTTAGGGGGGGGGGAATAAAGAAAAAAAATTATTTCTCCCCTCCCCCCGCCCCAAAGAGCAAAGAAGCCAAGACTGTCCATCCATGAGAGGTTGCGTGCGGCTTCGTTTTTAGCCGTGGGGCTGGGGCAGCCCGAGCTTCCCCCGACCCCAGGCCCCAGAACAGGTCTGGGAGCAGAGGCAAGGTTGTACAGCCTTGTCGCCGCTCCCAGAGCTTGTGGGCTGGGGGAGCGCTCTGAAGGTTTGCGGATAGCTGCCTGAAGCCCGGGGAGCGCAGTTGGCACTGCGCTCCCCGGGCTTCAGGCTTCAGGCTGCTATCCGCAAGCCTTCGGAGCCTGGTGGGCACTCCCGCAGTGCTCTGAAGGCTTGCGGATAGCTTCAGCGAAAGCCTGCATTCGCTCTATAGGACGCACACACATTTCCCCTTCATTTTTGGAGGGGAGAAAGTGCGTCCTATAGAGCGAAAAATATGGTAATCTAGTCAAGTTGCCATTAACAGGTAACCTGGCAGACAAGGTAAAAACAACACTCAGATTTCTATTGTAGACCGCCTTTTCTGTGATGTAGGTATGATGTTTCTGTTGGAAAACTTGCCCCCTCGGGTGAGGCTGGCCTCTCTCCCTGCTCCCGGGGCCTGTTTACCGGTGGGTGATCCTCTCTGGCTGACATCCCGGACAGTCCAGGGAGATCTTGATAGGCGACATCCTCCAGAATGGAAGATGCACACCCCCTTTGCATACCAGCAGGAGAAAGAAGATAGTCAGAAAGGCTTTTTACATCTTGTTTATTTCTGACTGTACATCTCCACAAAAAACATGTCCGATCAGTTCAGTCTCCTCCGAGCAAGTGACACAGACTTCCTTCACATACGCAACAGGAAGGTCTCATATTACACTGAGAACAAAGCCTTGTGAATCCCCTGAACCGCCTGGAAGATTCTTTCCCAGGACTAGCCACATCATGTGATGTAAACACTGAGCTGCCTGTTTGCCGCTGCATTGTACTCATATCCTGACAGTTTCTGGGGGTGGTCTTGATCTACAGGGTGGGCAATTAAAAATGTCTCTATAAGGGCTTGCATGCAGGGCTCGTGGTCCTCCTCCTCTCTCCTGCCTGTGGGTGGAGAACCCTGTTGCAACAGTTAATAAAGAACAGGCCTACTAGCTGCTTTACTTCTCAATATTCTTTGGTTGGTCTCTGTTATTTTCTCCTACCAATAGAGAACCTACAAAAGGACTCCATATGGGCCCTTGGGTACCCCATAAGGGAAAAGGAGCAGGTTTTTTTCCTTATATCACCTGCAATCATGTGTGGTGTGTTAGCATTTCACTCCTCCCGTTGCTGGATATGTGGCTAGTATGTCACATGCCCCTGTTTACTTTCCTAGGCTTGGGAAGTGTAAGAACGGAAGTTGGTCTTATCTCTTCCGCTCTACTGCGCTTTTGCACTGTTCTTTGTCTCCCTGTCTGTTGCTGAAGAAGAGAGAGGATGCCATTATGATCCATTTGGTGTCGTCTGCAGATGTGATGAGCATCCCCTCAGTTCCTTCATCCAAGTCACTTATCAAGACGTTGAACAACAACGGGCCCAGGACAGAACCCTGCAGCACCCCTCTGGTCACTTTTCCCCAGGATGAGGAGGAACCATGAAGGAGTCCTCTTTGGGTTCGGTCAGTCAAATCCACCTAACAGTTACCTCATTCAGCCTCATTTTACCAGCTTCCTCACATAAACGTCGCAGGGGACTTTGTCAAAAGCCTTACTGAAATCGAGATGCACTACTTCCAAAGCAGTTCCCTGATCAACAAAGTTTGTAACTCCATCCAAAAAAAGAAAAGAAGAGATTTCTCTGGCTTGTCTTGTTTTTGAGAAAGCCATGCTTTCATCCTGTATGCTTATAATGTAAAATCTTCAGATGAAGGGCAAATACATTTTAAAGAAGAATAAATGAGGATAAAGACAAGCTGGAATATTTGCAAAGGGAGGCGATTTATGTATTTATTTAATCTGTAAACCACCCGACCCAGTGGTGCCGACTTGAATAAAATATTGGTGGGGGCCAGGTAAGTCCCGCCTTGCACTATCAATCACATGATGCATGCGTGCCATTTGAATGGCAATGCCTATAATGGCAGTGACTTTTTAAAAAAGTAATATTTTGAGCCCGTAGTTCAATTTCCCAGCAGCTCCGCTTGCCCTGGAGAAAACTTCTAGCATTCCATCTCCTCTACCTGTGTCCATTTGGTATGGCCCTTTCCAGGTTTTCCCCTGCCCCTTGTGTTTGTCTTTCATTTGTTTTCCTGTGTGTGTTGCCAGTAGAAGCCACAATTCTGTGGGTACTCTAGCTGGTGCAGAAAGCACCTAGAAGCTCCCTAGAGGTTGAAGTGCCGATCAGACTTCAGTTTTGTGCTCTATAAATTCCAATTAGGAGTACTGGGGGTGGTTCAGATTCTGGGGCAGTGCTTTTGGCCAGCAGAGGGTGTCAAAAGGCCAGTCTACTTTCCCTTTAAAGCAAACTTGGGTCTCCAGCTGGTTTTGGACTACAACTCCCATCATCTCTAGTTAGCAGGACCAATGGGGAGAGACGATGGGAACTGTAGTCCGGGAGCTGCTGGGGACCCAAGTTTGGGAAAGCCTGCTTCAAAGCAACTTTTCCATTTTGCCCGCAAAGATGGGACCTGTCCATGTTTGTATTTTCTTGTATTTTGTTTTCTCATGACGTTTGTGCGGTTTTAAAAAAATTCTTAAAAGGGCAAATTGACAGTGAAATTGTATGGCAAGTAGCAGAAGAATAAAATGTTGCATTTGAAAAAAAACACAAAGAAAACTTGGGGGGTGGCCTCCTCAAATATTTTATGGGGGGGCAAAGACCCCTAGGAATTTAAGAGTGGCTGTATTCCCTACACCCACATGTCTCAGAATGCTTAGAACATAAAAACACAACATAAAAACACAAAACATCACATGTTAAAATAGCATTAGATGTCAATAAGAAAAAGTCCTGGTTAAAAAGGTGCGGATTTGCCTGGCTCCTAAAGCTATATAATGTTTTTTCCGACCTTTGTATGGATTCTTTGGTGGGAAGTGAGTTTAGAGCTAACAGTGAAGCTCTTTCCACATTCCACACACTGATAGGGTTTTTCCCCTGTGTGAATTCTTTGATGGGAAGTGAGTTTGGAGCTATACCTGAAGCTCTTTCCACATTCCACACACTGATAGGGCTTCTCCCCTGTATGAATTGTTTGATGGAAAGTGAGACTGTGGCTGTGAGTGAAGCTCTTTCCACATTCCACACATTGATAGGGTTTCTCCCCTGTATGAATTCTGTGATGGGAAGTGAGATGGGAGCTATGAGTGAAGCTCTTTCCACATTCCACACACTGATAGGGCTTCTCCCCTGTATGAATTCTTTGATGGGAAGTGAGATGGGAGCTATGAGTGAAGCTCTTTCCACATTCCACACACTGATAGGGTTTCTCCCCTGTATGAACTTTTTGATGGAAAGTTAGAGAGAAGCTATGAGTAAAGCTCTTTCCACATTCCACACACTGATAGGGCTTCTCCCCTGTATGAATTCTTTGATGGGAAGTGAGAGAGGAGCTACATGTGAAGCTCTTTCCACATTCCACACACTGATAGGGTTTCTCTCCTGTATGAATTCTGTGATGGGAAGTGAGAGAGGAGCTCATCCTGAAGCTCTTTCCACATTCTGCACACTGATAGGGCTTCTCCCCTGTATGAATACTGTGATGGGAAGTGAGACTGTGGCTGCGAGTGAAGCTCTTTCCACATTCCACACACTGATAGGGTTTCTCCCCTGTATGAATTGTTTGATGGGAAGTGAGACTGTGGCTGCGAGTGAAGCTCTTTCCACATTCCACACACTGATAGGGGCTCTCCCCTGTATGAATTGTTTGATGGGAAGTGAGACTGTGGCTGCGAGTGAAGCTCTTTCCACATTCCAGACACTGATAGGGGTTCTCCCCTGTATGAATTCTTTGATGGGAAGTGAGACTGTGGCTGTGAGTGAAGCTCTTTCCACATTCCACACACTGATAGGGTTTTTCCCCTGTGTGAATTCTTTGATGGGAAGTGAGATTGGAGCTATCAGTGAAGCTCTTTCCACATTCCACACACTGATAGGGTTTCTCCCTTGTATGAATTCTTTGATGCTTACTGAGATCGAAGCTATGAGTGAAGCTCTTTCCACATTCCACACACTGATAGGGTTTCTCCCCTGTATGAATTCTTTGATGGGAAGTGAGAGAGGAGCTATGAGTGAAGCTCTTTCCACATTCCATGCACTGATAGGGTTTCTCCCCTGTATGAATTCTTTGATGGGAAGTGAGACTGTCGCTGTGAGTGAAGCTCTTTCCACATTCCACACACTGATAGGGTTTTTCCCCTGTGTGAATTCTTTGATGGGAAGTGAGATTGGAGCTATCAGTGAAGCTCTTTCCACATTCCACACACTGATATGGCTTCTCCCCTGTATGAATTCTTTGATGCTTAGTGAGATCGTTGCTCTGACTGAAGCTCTTTCCACATTCCACACAATGATAGGGTTTCTCCCCTGTATGAATTCTTTGATGGGAAGTGAGAGAGGAGCTTTTCCTGAAGCTCTTTCCACATTCCACACACTGATAGGGTTTCTCCCCTGTATGAATTCTTTGATGGGAAGTGAGCGAGGAGCTATGAGTGAAGCTCTTTCCACATTCCACACACTGATAGGGTTTTTCCCCTGTATGAATTCTTTGATGGGAAGTGAGATTGGAGCTATCCGTGAAGCTCTTTCCACATTCCACACACTGATATGGTTTCTCCCTTCTATGAATTCTTTGATGGGAAGTGAGATTGGAGCTATCAGTGAAGCTCTTTCCACATTCCACACACTGATATGGTTTCTCCCTTGTATGAATTCTGTGATGCTTAGTGAGATCGTTGCTCTGACTGAAGCTCTTTCCACATTCCACACACTGATAGGGTTTCTCCTCTGTATGAATTCTTTGATGGGAAGTGAAAGAGGAGCTATCAGTGAAGCTCTTTCCACATTCTATGCACTGATAGACTTTCTTTCCAATGAGATTTTGTTGATGGGAAGTGGAATTGGAGCTCTGACTACAGCTTTCTCCACACTCCAAATTTTTGCGTGGCTTCTCCTCTCTGGGGATTTTGTCGTGGTCACCTTTGCTCTCGATTTCCAATTCATCACAATCTGCAATGTAAACAAAAAGGGATTAGAGCCACAGGAACAAATGGAGAAGAACTGAAGGGAGTTGGGTGTGTGTTCATTACCTGTATTGTTTGTCATTAACCAACATATTTATTTTGAGATTCTGATGTGTTGTTGAATGTTGCTTTGTTTGATATACAGTAGTGGTCAAAATTGTGAAAGACTTTTGGGAAAAAGTGTATTTCAGAGGTTTGCTGGCTCATAACACCACTTCATTTGGAGTAATGTCATAAAATTATATATCAGTGGAAAGATAATTCGATCAAGAATGCAATCGAGATTGCAATCCAACAAAGTTTCTTCAATTACCCGTATTCTATCAAAAGTATAGCCAAATAACCAGAAAAAGAAAGCACAACTTGCTTTGGTTGACTTTTGTCAGTGTGTTATGTGATTGCTATCAAGTTGGTTGGTTTGGTGTGTTCTTTCATTTAGTGAGGGTGTAAAACATAATAAAATTATTGAAATGGCACAAAGAGTTGAGTGGTCCCCAGAAAGTGAGTAAGATTGTACTATTAAGTGAAGAAGGCTACAGTTATGGAGAAATTAGAAGAGAGATTGGGGAAAACTTAACCAAAGTTGGGCTTTCTATATTTTTGAAGAGGTATAAGGAGACTCAGTCACTACAAAATCAGACTTGTTAAGGCAGGGAATGTGTACAAAGGCAAGTGACGATGGACGAGTGGAGAGACTGTGCCTACATGACAGAAGAAAATCATCTGGGTGTATACAAGATGACATGGCACAATGTAATGGGAAGTTGAGTGCAAGGACTGGTCTAAATGTTAGAATTGTAAGGGAAAAGCCTTTGTTATCTCTCAAGCAAAGGTTGAAAAGATTAAACCCATGCTAACTGGACAGCGGAACAATGGGATACTACCTTACTTGACAGGTTGTCTCAAGATATGGCAAAGAGAAATTTCCAAATTCCTGTGGGAAGGGAAGAAACCTAGGATTAAACACCTGATCTTAATAGACATAAAAGAGAGAGGAGGCTTTTCCCTACCCGACCTAAAACTTTACTACGAGGCAGCCTGTTTCACCTGGCTAAAAGGATTGGTGCACGTTGCAGGATCCAGACCTCCTGGACCTGGAAGGTTTTGACAATCATTGGGGATGGCACGCCTACCTGATATATGGAAAAGCGAAAATTCATAAAAATTTTACCAACCATATAATAAGAAAGTCACTCTTTGCTGTATGGGAAAAATATAAAGACCTGATGGAGACTTCCGGGTTAGCGCCGTCGGTAATGGCGGAATTCCTCTGACCAGGAGGAATTTGCTCTGTGGTAACCGGGTCTGGCCACCACGGTGAAGGCGGGGACCCCTCAAAATCACAGGCGGGTGAAGCCTGTGAACGTGGGATTCGGCGGGCACCTTTTGCACCTCCCCTACTCGCAGGGAAACCCGATTTTGGGGCTCCGGAGCGAAGTGGGGTGAGCAGCGCAGTGCTGTGAATCGACTGCTTTTTCCACAGAGCGAAGCCACACAGCCATTGCCGGAGAGCGCTGACTTTTTCCTGTGGACAATTGGATTCTAAAAGCAACTACCCGTGAGTAGAACAAATTGGAAACTTTTAAAGGAAAAAAAGACTCAATTTGGTATTGTAGCGGGGAGGCATAAACAGGAAGTCCGCCTTCTGCTTTTGTAAATAGATCAAAGCAAAGAGGCTGCAAGCTAAAGTCTTGGAAAGCCAATCGGAAAGGACTAATTTTTCAACACCAAAAAATAGTAACACCCCCCCCCCGGAAGCAGGAGAAGAGTTTTGGACTATATATACCTGTAAGGGAGAGGGAAGGAAGCTAAAATTCCACCACTCAGAACCTGGGAACGGGCTGCCAATAGGACAATAAGACTGCCGTACTTTGAAATGCGCACTGACTGTGAATAGATCATCCGCTGACAGCTAGCTCAGTAAGAGAGATACATTGTTTTTAGCTGTCCCCTTTTGATCCTAAAAAGGAAGAAAAGTAACTGAAAATTGAAACTAACTTTCCTGCTTGAGCTGTGTTTTAAAAGGCGTTATTTTGGATTAATACAAGTACGGATTGTAACTGTTTCCCCCTAGAGGAAGTTTCTGAAACTGTTACAAGAGTTGGATCAGGGGAATTTTCCACTTGTAAGATAAAACTGTGTGATTGTGGGACTGACCTTGGACTTTTTAAGTGTTATGGCAGATGGGAAAGAAAAAGTAGATTCGTCACTCCCAGACAAAACAACAAGATCTGGGAAGCCTTGGCAGCGAAGAGCGTCAGCATCTGGTCCTTCTGCCTCACCTGCAGCTGTACCAACACAATCCAAACCAAGAGGAATGTCATCAGAAGAAGCTCTAGCGATTGCATTAGGTAAGATAAATGAATCTTTAGAGCAGCTCAATAAGGAGGTAGATGCGACAAATGCGAAAGTGGATGCAACAAATGCAAAGGTGGATGCTGCAAATACTATAATTGATTTAAATACAGAAAGTATAAATAATTTGGGACAAAAGGTGAATACCAACATAGAAACCATTCAGAAATTGATACAGGAATCTATTTTGATCCGACAGACCGCAGAGGAAGCCAGGGGAAAAGTTGCTGCCGTGGAAGTCAAGGTAACACAATTGGAAACAAAGAGAGTCCCAGATCTACAGAGGCAACTTGAGGACCACAAGTCGATGCTTTCTATGATTGAGCTTAAGGAAAAACAGATGGATTTGAGGATCAGAGCTGTACCTGAATTGGAGAAGGATACAGTGGTGCCCCGCAAGACGAATGCCTCACAAGACGAAAAACCCGCTAGACGAAAGGGTTTTCCGTTTTGGAGGCGCTTCGCAAGATGAATTTCCCTATGGGCTTGCTTCGCAAGACGAAAATGTCTTGCGAGTCTTGCGATTTTTTTTCGCTTCCCCCCTTTTTCTAATAGCCTCTAATAGCTGCTAATATCCTCTTAGCCGCTTTGCCACTTTGCCGCTAAAAGCTGCTAATCCGCTAATAGCGCTAATCTGCTATGCCGCTAATGGGCTTGCTTCGCAAGACAAAAAAACCGCTAGACGAAGAGAATCGCGGAACAGATTCTTTTCGTCTTGCAAGGCACCACTGTAGTTTGATAGACTTGCAGAGTTTTGGGATTTGGATTTGGAACAAGAAGAATTTAAAATTGTGAGTGCCTTTAGACTTGGAAGAGGAAGGAAGAAGAATAGAGTAAGAGACTGTTTGATTACCCTCCAATCTAAAGAAGAGAGAGATAAAATTCTGGGTCGGCACTATCAGAAGACCTTGGTAATACAGCAGTCAAGAGTGGAAATATTCAAAGATATCCCGAAACATCTTTTGGACCTTAGGTCCAACTATGGAGATCTGGTTGTCCTGCTGAGAAGGAACAGAATCATCTTCAGGTGGGAATTTCCCCAAGGCCTATCCTTCAGTTTTAAAGGAAGGAAAATAAAAATAAGATCAGTTGAGGATAAAGAAAAGTTTTTGAGTAACTACGAAGAAGATCTGCAGAAGGAACTTGGAAAAGAGACAGGAGCATCGGACAGAAGATCACCAGATAGAGGACTAGAGCAAAAAGTATTGGACAGAAGATCACCGATAGTGGACATAGCAACACTATCCTTTGGACTGGACTGCCCAATGAAAGTGATACCAACACCACCGACAGAACAAGAGCAAGCATTGGGCGCAGTTGGAGGAAAATCAAAGTAACTACATCATGGCACTGCAAGCATTAAACTGGAATGTTAATGGACTGAACTCCCCAGAAAAAAGGCAAAGAGTCTTTCATTTATTAAAAAAAGAACAATTGGACTTGATTTGTCTACAAGAAACACATGTGATAAGGCTACACAGGAAGGTATTGAGCAATAAAAGACTGGGACATGAATTTATTTCATCAGACAAAGTTTAAAAAAGAGGAGTAGTACTTTATGCAAAGGAGAGCCTATCACTGAAATTTTTATTTAAAGATGACCAAGGAAGATTTTTTGCAATTGAAATCCAATCACAAGGAGAGAAATTTTTGATAGTAGGCATTTATGCACCAAACGAGGGGAAATCGGAATTTTTAAAAAAGTTACATGAGACTCTGATGGACTATATGGATTACAATATGATTCTGATGGGGGATATGAATGGAGTGGTGTCTACAAATATGGACAAGGCACAGAGACAGGTAGTTACCAAGGATGGTAGACTACCAAAAACTTTTTTAGATATAACTGACAATATGGATTTAGTTGACATCTGGAGAATGAAGAACCCCTTGGGAAGAGAGGGAACTTTCTTCTCTGAGGCCAAAATGACATGGACAAGAATTGACCAAATTTGGGTGACTAGAGGACTGGCTCCGAAGACTAGAAAGGTGGAAATTTGCCCTAAAACTTGCTCCGACCACAATGCTGTGAAGATGGAAATGAAACTAACACCAATTGGTTCCTTCAGATGGAGGATGAATGACACTGTTTGGGAACGAAGAAGTGACAAAGAAGGCCCAACTATTTTGAGATAAATATGAACACCACTGTTGAAAAAAGAGTAATTTGGGACGCAAGCAAAGCGGTTATGAGAGGATTTCTGATACAACAGAATGTGATTAATGTTCAAAATGAGAAAAAAGACAAGATTTTGGAGAAAATAAAGGAAGGAGAAAAGAAACTGAGAGCGAAACCAAAGTCACAGGAGATTCTGAAAGAGATAAAGTTATATCAAGTACAATATATGAAAATGATGAACCAGGAAATAGAATGGAAAATTAAACAGATGAGACAAAAGACATTTGAATCGGCAAATAAATGCGGAAAACTGCTGGCTTGGCAAATGAAAAAAAGACAAAAACTCAATACCATTACAAACTTGGAAGTGGAAGGAAAGAATATACAGAATCCAGTGGAGATCAGAAAGTGCTTCCAGAGGTACTTTAAACAATTATATACACAGGAGATGCAGAAAGAAATGGACATTGATCGATTTTTGAAAACAAATGGATTACAAAAAATCTCTCAAGAAAATAAGCTAATGTTGAATTACAAAATAACGGAGCAGGAGGTAGAAGGGGCCATCCAGAACATGCAACTAGGCAAATCTCCAGGACCGGATGGTCTGACTTCAAGATATTATAGATCCCTGAAAGAATGGTTAGTACAACCCTTAAAGGAAGTCTGTAATGAAATATTGGAAGGGGAAAAGGCACCAGAGTCGTGGAAGGAAGCTTATATTACACTTATACCGAAAACAGAGTCTGAGAAGACACAGCTCAAGAACTACCGCCCCATATCTTTGCTTAATGTGGATTATAAATTTTTTGCAGATATTTTGGCTAAAAGACTAAAAAAGGTGTTAGTAGAAGAAATTCATAAAGATCAAGCGGGCTTTCTCCCGGGCAGACACTTGTCTGACAATACGAGGAACATAATTAACATTTTAGAGAAACTACAAGTGAATATTAATACTAAAGCAGTTCTGATATTTGTGGACACGGAGAAAGCCTTTGACAATATTTCTTGGAGTTTTATGAAGAAGAATTTACAGGGGATGGGGGTTGGTCAAGGTTTTGAAAACGGCATAGGTGCAATTTACTCAGAACAAAAGCTAAATTAATTGTGAATAATGTAGTGACGGAAGAATTTAAGATAGAGAAAGGAACACGACAAGGCTGCCCAATCTCTCCATTGCTTTTTATATCGGTCCTGGAGGTTCTCTTAAACATGATTAGAAGGGACCAATTGGTTAAAGGTATACAAGTCGGAGCTAAACAGTACAAATTGAAAGCATTTGCCGATGATTTGGTATTGACATTACAGGAGCCAGAATCTAGTACTAAAAGAGTACTGGAACTGATTCAAGAATTTGGTCAGGTAGCGGGTTTTAAGTTGAATAAGATGAAAACTAAGGTTTTAGAGAAAAACCTAACAGTGACTGAGAGAGAGAGGTTTCAGAAGGAGACAGGATTAACACTGGTTAAGAAAGTGAAATATCTAGGGGTTAATATGACTGCCAAGAATGTGAATTTATTTAAGGATAATTATGAAAAATGTTGGATGGAAGTGAAAAAGGATTTAGAAATATGGTCAAATCTGAAGCTATCATTGCTAGGCCGAATTGCTGTGATAAAAATGAATGTATTGCCAAGGATGCTGTTTTTGTTTTAAACATTGCAAATTTTGGATAAAATGGATTGTTTCAAGAAGTGGCAGAGAGATATCTCTAGATTTGTCTGGCAGGGCAAGAAGCCTCAAATAAAATTTAAGATATTAACTGATGCTAAAGAAAGAGGTGGATTTGCCCTGCCAGACTTAAAACTTTATTATGAATCAGCCGCTTTTTGCTGGCTGAGAGAATGGCTGCTTCTTGAAAACACTGACGTGCTGGACCTAGAAGGTTTTAACAATGTATTTGGGTGGCATGCATATTTGTGGTATGATAAGGTCAAAGCACATAAAGCATTTAAAAACCATATGTCAGAAAAGCACTGTTTAATGTCTGGATAAGATATAAGGACTTGCTTGAAAATAAAACCCCAAGGTGGTTGTCACCAATGGAAGCGAAGGCTCAGAAAAAGCTCAATATGGAGGCCAAATGGCCAAAATATTGGGAAATTTTGGAACAAGAGGGAGACAGATTAAAACTGCAGAGTGTGAGATTAAAACTAAAAAATAGAGTGCGAGACTGGCTCCATTATTACCAAATAATGGAGGCATATAATTTAGACAAAAAAAAATGGTTTCCAGGTGGAAAAATCAAAATTGGAAACAGAACTGTTAGATCCCAAAATTAAGAACTTGTCAAGAATGTATAACTTGCTGTTGAAATGGAACACTCAGGATGAAACGGTGAAATCTGCTATGATTAAATGGGCACAAGATGTTGGACATAATATTATGATGGCTGACTGGGAACAGTTATGGACCACAGGAATGAAGTTCACGGCATGTAATGCCTTAAGAGAAAATATAATGAAAATGATCTACAGGTGGTACATGACACCAGTCAAGCTCGCAAAAATTTATCATTTGTCCGATAATAAATGTTGGAAATGCAAAGAGACTGAAGGTACATTCTTTCACCTTTGGTGGACATGCCCAAGAATTAAGGCTTTCTGGGAGATGTTCTATAATGAAATGAAAAAGGTATTTAAAAGCGTGGAAGATGCACACCCCCTTCTCCTCTTTCACAGGGGAAAGAAGAATAGTCAGAAAGTCCTTTTACATCTTGTTTATTTCTGACTTTACAGCTCTACAAAAAAAAATGTCCGATCAGTTCAAACTTCTCCAAGCAAATGACTCAGACTTCCTTTACAAACGCAACAGGAAGGTCTCATATTACACACGTGCCAGGGAACTGACATCGGAGAGAGAGGTGGAGGCAAGGCTCCCGAGCGATGCAGGAGAGGGGACCAGCAGAGGGGAAGGATTTCAGCGCAACACCAGCAGAGAAGGGAGGGAGATGGAGGATTCGGAGAGGGGTCTCCAAGACTCTTCGCCCAAAACTAGTGGAGAGAGCGCAGGCACACCTCTGCCCAGTCCTTCCTTGCGCAGAAGGGTTCCGCGCAGGGAGAGTAGGCGGAGACTGGGCGTCAAACAGCTTCTATGCTGGAAGAGGTTCAAGAAACGCCCACTGATGGATTCTGCAAGCGACTGACCGGTCACGGAGTGGAGGGCTGTCAGCCAAGGCATGGTTAGCCAGGCAATCTAGCCGAAAGTAACGGCAACTTACGCACAAGTAACCCCTTATAACCATTATAGCAATCCGTCAGTCTCTGACGTTACTTGTGCACAGGCAGGAGACCATAAGTCAGACTAGAAGTGCCGGCGGCGACGCGGAGCAAGCTGCAGGTGTGCAGAATCTGGTGGAGAGGAACCGAGATTTGGAACAACATGTGGCTCTGCTGACGGCATGGCTGAATGAAAGGCGAGCTCAGGATGCGCAGGTCAGACCCACCCCCGTGGCAAGGAAGGTGCCAGGACTGGTACACAAGTTTGGGGGGAAGCCCCAGGACTATAACGCGTTCCAAACGGAAATAGAGTACGCTTTGGAACTGCAGCACGATGACTTTGCTGATGACGCAGAGAGGGTGGCATATATCGTGGGGCATCTGCAGGATGGGGCGCGTGAATGGGTCAGGCCCCTAATGGCTACGCAGAATGCTGCCTTGAAGGACCTTCGGGAGTTCTTTCAGGCTTTGGATGCGATGTATTCCAGCCAAGTGAAACAGAGTGTGACCAGACAGGAACTGATGGGGTGCAAGCAGGGGAATCTATCAGTTAGGGACTACTGGTCCCTCTTTGCGATGTTAATACACCGGCTGGAGTGGAACTTAGATTCTCCCCTTATACAAATGCTGTTTGAGGAGGGGTTGTCCCCAGCCGTGAAGGACGAGCTCTCCCGCATGCCCCGCCCACAATCGATGGACGATTTGACCAAAGCTGTGCTTGCGATAGGAGTAAGACAGGAAGCGCGCGCTTTGGAGAAGCGGGAGGGGAGAGGAGAGCGTTGCCTTGAGCATTCCTGAGATGCCAAGGCAGCCTTCCTAGTCCATTGAGCCAATGGAAATCGATGGAGCGTGCGCGCGTGAGGTTTCAAACGCCAGCGGAGGGCACAAGAGGGAGGGAAAGGACTGCAAAAGCACCAAGTGTTTCCTCTGCCAACGGCCAGGACATTTTGCCAAGGCCTGTCCACAAAGAAAGGCTTGGCAAGGGATGATGGGAGCCGCTGGTGGTGAGGAGGAGGGGGAAGAGGAGAAGATGCAGGGAAACGCCAACACGGCTGCCAATCAGCAGGCACAGCAGCCAGGCCGGCAACTAATTGAAGTGCCCCAACCAGGACCCCCCCCAAGGCGTCAATAGCCATAGAGGTGGTGCTAGAACTCCCAAATGGACACCCAGTCAAGGTGAAGGGACTGCTGGATTCAGGCAGCTCCTGCAATTTCTTCAGCAAGGACTTCGCTCTAGAGCACCAACTCCACCTACTGCCCCTGGATTTCCCCCTCCAAGTCACAACGATAGATGGCAGGGAACTGCTGGGAGGGGATCAAACCCCACCAATGAGAATGAAGGTTTCCAGGCACACGGAAACCATTGCCTTTCACGTGGCCACACTGGCGGGACCCCCAATAATATTAGGCATGAGCTGGCTAGCCCTACATGATCCAGTAGTGGCTTGGCATCAGAGGACGGTCACCTTTGGGTCAGCTCACTGTTTGGAACACTGTCTAGGGGAGGGAAGCCAAGGTTGAGGGTGGCCAGGGTGGCTGGAATGACGGTGGAGCCGAGAGGAGAGGTGCCGCCACAGTACGCTGACTTGCAGGAGGTCTTCAGTAAGAAGGAGGCGGACAGGCTACCACCACATAGGCCCTTTGACTGCCAAATCAACTTGCTCCCAGGGGCTCAGCTGCCGGTGGGTAAGCTGTATGCCATGTCTGACAGGGAGATGCAGGAGTTGTGAGACTTTATTGACAAGAACCTGAAAAGAGGTTTCATAAGAGAATCTAAGGCAGTGGGGGGCAGTCCGGTGTTCTTTGTGGACAAAAAGAACACTAATCAGCCCAGATTGATTGTGGATTATAGGGCGTTAAACCTTGTATCCGAACCTGTGACCTTCCCAATGCCCAGAATTGATGATATTTTAACACGGGTGAGGAAGGGGAAAATCTTCACCAAGCTGGACCTCAGGGGGGAGTACAATTTGATTAGGATGAGGGAGGGGGATGAATGGAAAACCACCATGTTACCCCCCTGGGGGCCCTTGAGTACTTAGTCATGCCATTTGGATTACAGTCAGGCTCCGCCTGTTTTCAAGCCTTCATGCACCACGTGTTGGGTTCCCTGCTGTACAAGAACTGCGTAGCATTTCTGGACGACGTCCTAATCTATTCGGACAATGAGAAACAGCATGTCAAGGACGTCAGGGAAGTGCGAAAGAGACTGCAGAAGCACCAGTTGTGGGTCAAGCTGGAGAAGTGCCAATTTCACGCCAGGGAAGTTGAATTTCTGGGGTACAAGTTGTCGGACAGGGGCCTAGCTATGGACCCCAGCAAGGTGCAGGCGGTGCTGGACTGGAAGACCCCCAAAACACGGAAGGATGTGCAGAGGTTCCTCAGGTTCAGCAACTTCTACTGGAAGTTCATCAAAAACTTTGCCCACCTGACCGCACCCATCACGGATTGTCTCAGTAGCAAAAGGAAGTTCGTCTGGACAGAAAGTGCCCAACAATCCTTCGAAAGACTAAAGAAGGAGTTCGCTTCGGAGGAGCAACTTCTGCACGTGGATCTGCAGAAGCCAATGAGGCTGGAGACCGACGCATTGGATCGGGCCGTCGGAGCGGTGTTGTTGCAGCCGGGGGGGGCAGCAAAGCTTGAGACCATGCGCTTTTTTTCCGCGGAAGCTGAGCAAGTCGGAACAAAACTACACGGTGTATGATCGCGAACTGCTTGCAATTTACGCAGCCTTTCAGCAATGGAGACATCTGCTAATAGGGGCCCAGCACAAGATCCAGGTGTGCACGGACCACAAGAACTTGGAATACTGGAGAACGGCTCAAGTTCTCAACCAGAGACAGATTCGATGGGCACAGGAGTTCTCCAAGTTCTTCTTCGAGATCCGGTATATGCCGGGAGAAGAGAACGTAAGGGCAGACGCGCTGTCCAGGAAGCCAGAGTACACGGAAGGAGAGGGACCGCCGGAAGTCAGACACATGTTCCCAGAGGAACGATGGGTGTGTGGGGGAGCGTTGGTTGGGAAACGAGAACTAACCGAGCTGATTCGCCACGACGAATTCGCTCAAACAAGAATCAGGGAACTCCGGGAAGCAAGGGAAAACCAGGGAGGCTTTGAGGAAAGGGAAGGGCTGCTGTACTACAAGGGGGCGATGTACGTACCAGGGGAGACCTTGAGGGAAAGGGTGCTCAAACAGCTTCACGACAACCCAACGGCGGGGCATTTTGGTCAACACAAAACCATGTTGCTGGTTACCAGGCAGTTCTGGTGGCCAAGGGTGAGGGAAGATGTACGAGAGTATGTACGTGGGTGTGACCGCTGCCAATGGGCTAAAGGGGAGAGGGCTGCCCCCGCAGGGTTGCTGTAACCCTTGCCCACACCGGGAAGACCCTGGGAGGTGGTATCTATCAATTTTATGACAGATTTGCCCAAGTCTAGAGGGAAGACAGCAGTCATGGTAGTAGTGGATCTGCTAACCAAAATGTGCCACTTCATAGCTTGCTCACATGCAGTAACGGCAGAGGAAACGGCCAAGTTGTTTGTTGATCACATCTTCAGGCTGCATAGGGCTCCTTCGAGGGTCATCTCGGATCGCGGGAAACAATTTACCTCGCAGTTCTGGAGGAGGCTCATGAACTTATTGCAGGTGGAGGTGGGATTCTCAACGGCGAGACACCCGGAAACCAACGGGCAAGCAGAGAGAGCGAACAGTATTTTGCAGCAATACCTACGCTGCTATGTCAACGAGAGACAGAACAATTGGGTAGAGAGACTGGCGCTGACTGAATTTGCGTACAATAACGCTGAGCATGTGTCCACGGGAATGAGCCCGTTTATGGCCAATTATGGGTGTCACCCCAGGGCCTTTCCCAGGAGGGGGGAGGAAGGGTGGAGCGTGCCTGCGGCAGAACAGTTTGTGGAAGAAATGGAGGCCCTGCACCAGCAACTTAAGATGAACTTGGAAAGGGCCAAGGAAGTTTACAAGAGGCAAGCAGACAAGCGCCGCCAGGAAGGGGAGACTATAAGGGTGGGGGACCGGGTGTGGTTGTCCACCCAAGGGCTACCCTTTAAGGGAGGCTGCAAGAAGCTAAGGCCAAAACGGCTGGGACACTTTGAGGTAACGCAGCAAGTGAACCCTGTGGCATTCAGGCTCAAGTTGCCAGACAGCATGAAAATCCACCCGGTGTTTCATAGGTCCCTACTCTCACCATACAGAGGGGAACGGGAGTTCTGGGGGGGGAGAGGGGGAAGGCATCAGACACCCGCAGGTAGAGGAGAGGGAACACCACAACCAAGCTATGGAAATCCTAGATTCACGGTGGCGGGGGCGGCAAGTGGAGTACCTGGTGACTTGGGAGGGAGAACCCGAGTCAGAAAACACGTGGGTTCCCGCGGGGGAGATAGATGATGGATATCTTGTGGAGGAGTTCCACGACAGGTATCCGGGTACGCCCAAACCGATAGAGAGATTCTGGGAGGAGCAATTTGGGACCACAGACGAGGAAGAGGATTTTGTGGGTTTTCCCACTTCCGAAGAGGAAGGAGGAGAAGCGTCAGGAGGAGGAGGAATCGGACTGGGAAGCCCGTCCCACACGAAGAAATCGGAGCGGGTGGGAAGCGCGGTTTGAGTCCTCGGAGGACGACGGCAGCTCCTTCCAGGGATTCCCTGCATCGTCGGCTGAAGAGGGAGACGAAGTTATGTCACAGGGTTGGGCCGGGGGTGGAGGGGGTCCTGGGAGGGAGGTGGATGTCAGGGAACTGACATCGGAGAGAGAGGTGGAGGCAAGGCTCCCGAGCGATGCAGGAGAGGGGACCAGCAGAGGGGAAAGAATTCAGCGCAACACCAGCAGAGAAGGGAGGGAGATGGAGGATTCGGAGAGGGGTCTCCAAGACTCTTCACCCGAAACTAGTGGAGAGAGCGCAGGCACACCTCTGCCCAGTCCTTCCTTGCGCAGAAGGGTTCCGCACAGGGAGAGTAGGTGGAGACTGGGCGTCAAACAGCTTCTATGCTGGAAGAGGTTCAAGAAACGCCCACTGACTGACCGGTCACGGAGTGGAGGGCTGTCAGCCAAGGCATGGTTAGCCAGGCAATCTAGCCGAAAGTAACGGCAACTTACGCACAAGTAACCCCTTATAACCATTACAACACGGAACAAGCACCTGACAAACAAAAGGGGTTCTCAACAGAAATGTCCCGATTCGAATCTGATCTTGTAAATTCTTGTAAATTCTAAAAGAAAAACTCTTTCCAAAACTTATCGACTCCTCCTTGACTGGACAGTCAAGGAGGAGGAGGTAACAGTGGCAATGGTGAGGTGGTCCCAGGATTTTGGCCATTCAATAACCATGGCCCAATGGGAAAATTTATGGAAGATCAATTGGAAATTCACAAACTGTTACACTACTAGAGAGAACTTTCAAAAAATGCAACATCGATGGTATCTAACACCATGGAAACTTTCCAAAATGTATAAAAATGTGTCAAGTAATTGTTGGAGATGCAGAGACTCAGGAATATTGTACCATATGTGGTGGATATGTAGGAAAATAGAGGTATTCTAGGAGAGTATACATGCAGAAATGCAAAAAATGCTAAAGATCTCTTTCAATAAAAAACCAGAGGCCTACCTCCTGGGAATAACAGATTAGGATATTCCACAAAAGAGGAAGAGTATCTTTTTATATGTGACGGCGGCAACAATAGTTTTGATCGCAGCAAAATGGCAGAGTTATGAAATCCCCTCTATACAAGATTGGATCCAAAAGCTGACAGTATATGCCGAATTAGATGGTTTATCAGAAAAAATAAAGAATAAATCAAAACAGGAATTTGTTTCAAAATGGGAGGTTTTCAAAGAATATCTGAGAAATAAATATAGTAGTTTAAATTCTGTCGCAGCATTCGAGGAACTTCAGTAATAGTTGCAAGGTAGATATAAGAAATTAGATTTATTAAGAATAAGTTTAATTATGATAAAAGTGTGTATTGGCAATAAGTAATATGAATTTGAAATATGGAATAGACGGGAGGTTGGGTCTTTAGTGTTAAGACCAATAGATGTTTTCTTGTTTGCTAAGAAAATTATGTGTCTATGGTTATTTTTGTAATTTGTGTGTAATTTGGTATTTGTGTTTTTTTTCTTTTTTCTTGTTGTATAAATAAAAAACTTTATTTTTTTTAAAAAGGACACTACCTTGCTTGGTAGTGATGGCATGAAAAACACGAGTTTCTTTAATCGGAGAAGAGGAGAAGAATCAGAGAAGCTTCTTCTTGCATTGCACCGACTGTGAAACACCCAGACAGTGTGATGATCTGGGGTTGTATGGCAGCAAAAGGTGTGGGCAGAATTTGCGTCATTAATGGGAATATAAATGCGGGAAAATGCATAAACGAAATACGTGAGCCCAAACTGAAGTGTTCCGCAGGGGATCTTTTCCCAGATACCGAAGCATTTATATATTTTCAGCAGGATTCAGCTCTATGTCATGTTGCTGCTGTGTGCAAAAGGTACATTCAAGATAATGATATTTCACTGCTGGAATGGCCTGGGAATAATAATAATAATAATAATAATAATAATAATAATAATACATTTTATTTATATCCCACCCTCCCTAGCCGAAGCCGGGCTCAGGGCAGCTAACAACAATAAAACAGTACAACAGTACAACACAACACTCTAAAATCATTCATTATAAAATTAATTCAAATCAAACCAATGGCAACCATTGGGCCAGAGCTCCGTGAAGATTGCCAAAGGAGGGAGTCAGGCTGTGCCCTGGCCAAAGGCCTGGTGGAACAGCTCTGTCTTGCAGGCCCTGCGGAAAGATGTCAAGTCCTGCAGGGCCCTAGTCTCTTGTGACAGAGTGTTCCACCAGATCGAAGCCACAGCCGAAAAAGCCCTGGCTCTAGTTGAAGCCAGCCTAACCTCTCTGTGGCCTGGGACCTTCAAGATGTTTTTATTTGAAGACCGTAAGTTTCTCTGTGGGACATACCAGGAGAGGCGGTCCCGTAGGTACGAGGGTCCTAGGCCGTATAGGGCTTTAAAGGTTAAAACCAGCAGCTTAAACCTGATCCTATACTCCACTGGGAGCCAGTGCAGCTGGTATAGTACCGGATGAATGTGATCTCGCAGCGAAGACCCCGTAAGGAGTCTCGCTGCAGCATTCTGCACCCGCTGGAGTTTCTGGGTCAGTCTCAAGGGCAGCCCCACGTAGAGCGAGTTACAATAATCCAGTCTGGAGGTGACCGTCGCGTGGATCACAGTGGCTAGGTCAGGGCGAGAGAGGTAAGGAGCCAACTGCTTAGCTTGGCAAAGATGGAAAAATGCCGCCTTTGTTATAGCTGCAATCTGCACCTCCATGGAAAGGGAGGTGTCGAAGATTACACCCAAACTCTTAACAGACGGTGCTGGCACTAATTGCGCCCCCGCAAGAGATGGGAGTTGCCCCCCCCAACCCCATATCGTCCCGTCCCAGCCACAGGACCTCTGTCTTCGAAGGATTTAGCTTCAACCGGCTCCCACGTAACCATCCAGCCACAGCTTCCAAACATCTGGTCAGTGTGTCTGGGGCCGAGTCAGGATGGCCATCCATCAACAGATAGAGTTGGGTGTCATCAGCATACTAATGGCAACCTGAATAGCCCACACTTTAGTCCATACTGAATAGCCCACACTTTAACCCAATCAGAAATCTTTGGAGCCGACTAAAGAAACTTGTTATTCAGAAGCAACCCAGCATTAAAGCCCAATGAACAGAGACAATAATTCAGTCTTGGTTTCACATTATTACAGCTGCAAAACTAAAAACTTGGTTCACTTCATGGGAAGGCGTTGTAAGGCCGTAATTAAAGCTAAAGGTTACCAATGGTTACCAAAGGTTTCACATTTTTTCTTTATGACTGCTGTTCTAATAAATACTCCTTCATAAAATTCATTGCATTATATTCTTCATTAAATTATCTTTCCATTGCTATATAATTTTATGGTATTACTCCACACAAAAGTAGTGTTATGAGCCACCAAACCTCAGAAATACACCTTTCAAAATAGGTTTCCACAATTTTGGCCACTAGTATAAGTTGTTCATTTTAAAGTTAAAGTTCTTTATATATGGGATCAGATTATTATTATTTATGTTTCATTTTTATATGTGTGTTGGAAGCCGCCCAGAGTGGCTGGGGGAATGGAGCCAGATGGGCAGGGTATAAACAAAAATTATTATTACTACTACAGTGGTACCTTGATTTAAGAACAGTCCTCTTCCGGAAAAGATTAAGTTTGTAAACCGAGGTACCATTGTTTCATCATCACCATCACCACTGCTACTACTACCTGAGATTCCATAAGCCTAGCTCTTCTCTGGGATGAATTTTGTTTGGCCCAGTCATGGCATCCCCGCCATCTCCAATGTCAGTCATCTCTTTGGGTCAACCCAAGACTGACAGGAGCAAAAACAAAAGCAGAAAACCTGAAGCTACTATCTTTCCTAACAATTCTGAAGCTGACATTGAAGATAGCCTGGGCAGTTCAGACCAGCCCAATCGTGGTAAAAAAAGGAATAATCTGAGGAAGATTGTTCAAAGAGAAAACTGTAATTTACTGTTTATTGTGGGGGTGTTAGGTTCCCAGGTGTTGTAGGGGCCACTATTGAGCTCTGTGAAAATATGTGAGGTTGGTCTATAGACGTATTTTTTGAATTTCCAGGCAAACAGGACGATCCCACAGGGAGCCTTACCAAGAGAGGCCACGATCCCACGATTCTCCTCCATGACGTCCTTATGCAGAGCTCTCTGGTCAGGATCCAGCAACGCCCACTCCTCGTCCGTGAAACAAACAGCAACATCTTCAAAGCACACTGGACCCTAAAAGAAAAAGTGAAATGTCCGCCTCTGAGACAGCAGAAATATGATCTGCTCCACAATGCTCTGGGGTTTCCTTCCTGTTAATTGCAGTGTTTCAATAGGATTAATTGCAGTGTTTCAATAGGATTGCTTTGCTGCACATTTTAATTATGGGTTCTGCGTTTTAATTATGGGTATTTGTCTTTGTGCAAATAGGTGTTACTCCGCCTTGTGTTTTCCAAGTCATTCTGCCTACCCAAACATTCTAGTTTCCTCAATGGAAGGATCCACTTTCTCCTCTCCTCCTGAGCTGTTCCAGGAAGGTTCCCTCCCAAAGCCCTAGAGCCAAATTCCAGCGGTTCAGGGTGGCATGGAGAGGGGGAGGAATGGGGGGCAGGCCCCATTTTTCATCTGATGGGGCTGGTTAGGTGAATCCAGGCCACTATTTGTTCTTGTTTGTCAGCTGCTTAGAAAACAATTTTAGCATTCAGTGATTAATTAAAATAAGCCTATTTTCGTCTCCTAGCTCTGAGAGACAAGCAGGAAGGGTGGCTTCTGGCAGAAGGAGAGGGAGCCACCGGTGGCTCCTCCTTCTCCTGACTCACATCAGCCTCTCGACCTTCCTCTCCCACTCGCCTCCTTCCTCTTCTGCCTCTGATTCTGCACTGCATTCTGCCACAGAGTCTCCCAGCTCACTAAGCCCTGTTACCCTTTCAGCTTCTGACACCTCCTCTTCCCAGGCTTCTCCTTCTTCTCCCTCTGACCGCTCATCCTTCCTCCACCTCCACTCCTTCGGCTCTGAGCCATCTTCCCTTCCTGGTTCCCCGGCTGCTTCCTCCCACCATTCCTCTGTGCCCAACCAGTCCATGACATTGCTCCATCCCTCGGCCTCTGTCCCCACAAGGCAGCTTCCCCTGACCTGATCTGGTTCCACAGCCGCTGCTTCTCTTCTGCCCCCATGAAAAGGCGGATCAGGAGGTCTTGCTGGCATCATTCTGTCACCTGCAAGAGAAAAAAGGTAAGCAGGGCGCCAGGAGTGCCTGCTTCTCTCACAGGTGAAACAGGGCATCTCTAACTACAGATGGGCCTTTGAGAAAGACTTACCCACTGAGAGCATTTGGATGTTTGTGCCCATTTCATATGTTTGTTTGTGCAGAGATACATCTCCCCTCCTCTGGACCCTTGTTCCCAACTGTCTCCCCCCAAAACAGGATGAAATGAACCCTCAGATGTGTTGGAAAACCAACAGAATGAGACCAGTGGAGAAAAACCACCTTCCTCCTTACCCAGTGGCCTCTCTCTGGTGTCCAACGGAGGCCTCTCTGCCTCACAGGAATCCAGGTCCATTTCTGCAAAGAGATCCATTTCCTGAAAGAGCAACAAGGATTCAAAACAGAGAATGAATGGTGAGAAATGTTAGAAGGAGAATGACAAAGACTTAAAGGGTGTTATATCTCATTCCATGGATGTCTTCCAAGAAAAAGGATGGGCCATCAATAGAGCATTATGGGATGTTTTCTGTCCTGTTTGGAGCCCCTTGGGAGTATCCAGAGGAAAGTCTCTCTCACCTGCTTTCTCTCCTCTGCCTGACTCAGGAGGAAACCTTCGGCCAGGGCCACCGCCTGCGAACTGGTCTCCGCTCCGCATTCCCTCACCCAGCTCTCCATCTCCAGAGGAAGGACAGCCAGGAACTGCTCCAAGATCACCAGGTCCAGCATCTCAGCTTTCGTGTGCCTTTCTGGCTTCAGCCATTGGTGGCAAAAGTGGTAGAGTCGGCTGCAAACCTCTCGGGGTCCTTTGGCCTCCTGGCAGCAGAACTGCCTCAACTGCTGGCTCTGCACCTCTGAGCGGAGGGTGTCCTCCTCACCCAGGATCTTCTGCACAGAGTTTTCCCAGAATCCCCCACTGCTCCCAGTTTGGCTGGCATGGCCTCTTCCTGTTCCAGGGCCAGCTGAGTCTCGCACATCCATCTGTGCTCTCAGGAAGCCTCTGAGAGATTGGAAGAAACCCTTTGGTCTTCTGCCAAGTTCTGTCTGTCTGAATGAGAAGCTCTAGCAAATCCTACAAAGCAAATACATTGTTCTGTTACAGAATTTGTAGGACAGGGGGGGGAAATGGTTCCCTGAGTCTTGCTGGAAACCAGGGCTGGACTGCACCACATCCCAGACCATGAGCTATCTTTTTGAAAAGGAGGAGGAAGAGGAGAAGAAATAAATCTCTAGCCTTCAAGCAATGCAGAATGTGGAGGCAACGGAAGGGATTTCTGCCAGATTAATCAACCTGGTTTCTGCTGCCTTCCAGTCAATGCATGAAGTCAGAACCGAATGACAAAGGAGTCATTTGTATCTTGTGGGAAATGGATGCTTGGCTCTAGTGGGGGTCCTCACCTGGTGGGGGTCCTCAGGAGTTGTTCCCCCCACCCCCCCACCCCTGCTTCTGTCTCCTTTTCTTGCACTTGGATTCTCTGCCCCTCTCAAGACAGTCTCCTGGGGTGGGGTCCCTTTTTCTTTGCTCTTAGGGCCAGGTATGTATCTGGCCAACCCCCTGAGGGCCAAGTGGGTGGGGCCAAAGACACCTTCATTGAAATATAAGCGGCTAATTTATTATTATTATTATTATTATTATTCTCTTAGATGGCTGAACACACACACAGCCATTGATGCCCAGGTCCCTGGAGGCTCGGTGAGTAGCAGCGTCCATTTCCGGCTGGTTTTCCATCAACAATCCCTTTGGGACAGAGAGGATGTGGTCCTGGGATGCCCTGCTCTGGGTGCGAGGGGATGGCTGCAGTGACATCCGTGGGGAGCTGCCCTGGGAGACACTGGGAAACTGGTCCCCAATGCAGCAGCCAGACTCTGGGCTGGGATCCCTCTCTTTACTCCTGGCGTCTCTCTCCCACCTTTTTTTTTGGGGGGGGGCTAGTCCACCTCCTTGTCCAGCTTTGGAAAACCATTTGCACATGTTTCCTCGGTTGTGCAATGAGGCTGAGCGAATTCACACAGAGTTAAAGTCCCAGGGACTCCTTTGTTTAAAGAAGGGAGATTTCGTGGGAGTCAGGGATCCTCTGATCTGCAGGAAGGAGAGCGTGGCAGACCTGGCCCCTCCCTGGCAGGACCCTCTCCTCCTCCCTGACTTGGGGTTCCCCCCCCCCTGCAGGAGCAGATCAGCCCCCCAGGCCCCCTCCCCTGCTGCAGCCCTGGGGACCCCCCCGTCTCCCCACTGCACCCTCTGGGGGGAGAGAGAGGAGACTCACCAGATCCCAGGAGGGGGAGAGCGAGGCAGCCCTTGCAAGAGAGACCCCAAAGCAACACCCCCCCTTCCTTGCAGGGAAGGACTGGGGAGGGGGGGGGCCTTGGCTCTGGAGGACCAGCCCCCCTTGCTTCCTGGCCTCTCTAGGAAGGCAGCTCAGTTCCCTTTAACCCTTGCCAAGCCGAGTCCCTCCAGCTCAGCCCTCTCTCCCTTGGCAGAACCTCAGATTTTTACTATTTTTTGTGGATTTCGGGGGGGGGGGACGACTTTTGGTTGGACTCTGAGCATCTCCCTCCCTTAAAGAATTTGAGGTCTACTTTTAATCATTTTAATCATTTGTCTACTTTTAATATGTTCTATGTTTTAAACGTCCCTGAGAACTCTTGATGAAGGGTGGTATATCAACGTAAAAAATAGTAACAACCACCATCCTTTTTTAGTCCATTGAATTAGCAAGTAAGCATTTCTGGAAAGGGAAATGGCATACTATTGTATGTTTGCATAGGAACATGCATAAGAAAGTTTTGGTTATTCATGATGAGAATATGATTTATTTTGAACTTCGCTTGGTACCTCCTTGGTAGCCAGTGCAATTATTTCTGTGTTGCAAAATATGAGTCAGGTATATCAAAAAGCAACACAACTGAAGTCTCTGAAAATTTCTGAAAGTGCTTAAATGAATCATGGTGCCAGACTTTCCCCGGTGGAGAACAAGCTGTGAAACTTTGTTGTTGTTTGTTGTTGTTGAGTCGTTTATTCGTGTCCGACTCTTCGTGACCCCATGGACCAGAGCAGGCCAGGCACTCCTGTCTTCGTGAAACTTTGTATAATCAGCAAATGTCCAGTTCTCAAGTCCAACTCTGAACTCTGATGAAGTGTTTCCAGATAACAACTACTGTTTTATTGAATTCTTCATCAGCCAATTAGTTCAACACTCGAAGTTAGAAAGATTTCTTCATTAACCAATATTTTTTCAAATAGATATAATTACATGAGAATGAAAAATACTCTGGAACAGTGCTCAGCTTGTTCTCCGCCGGGTAAAGTCTGCCACCGTGATTCATTTAAGGACTTTCAGAGACTTAAGTTTGTTAGTTTTGATGTTTTGAATTATTCTTATAAAGTTTTTCACATTGTAATTGTTTCTGGCTGAGTGCTGAGTGTGATTATTTCAGCAGGGCTCGAACTCAGGACCCGCTGCCTTGAGGGACATCTAAGAGCAGTTGGGCAGGGGAAAGGTCTCCCTTGGGAGGTGGGGGACTCTCCTTCCTTGGAGGTTTCTCAGCAGAGATCGGACGGCCATCTGCCCTGGATGCTTGAGCGGAGATCCCTGCACTGCTGGGGGTTGGACTAGATGACCCTGGGATCCCCTCCTCTCTCTCCACTCCGGAATTCCAGGAGGAGCTTCCTTGCCTCCAGCAAAGCCCCTTTCCCTGCAGGCTCTTCCTCTGGTTTCTGGCCAAGGGAGGGAGATGCTCAGAGTCCAGCCAAGAGCCTCACCCCCAAAAGGATATCTGGGCATGGGCGGAGCCGGGGGGGCAGCTGCCCCCCAAAATGCATAACAAATAATAAGAATCTGAAGTTCTGCCAAGCGAGAGAGGGCTGCGCTGGAGGGACTCGGCTTTGCAAGGGTTAAAGGGAAGTGAGCTGCCTTCCTAGAGAGGCCAGGAAGCCAGGGGGGGCAGGTCCTCCAGAGCCAAGGCCCCTCCCCCCCCCAGTCCTTTCCTGCTTTGGGGTCTCTCTTGCAAGGGCTGCCTCGCTCTCCCCTCTTGGGATCTGGTGAGTTCTTCTCTCTCCCCCCAGAGGGTGCGGTGGGGAGACGGGGGGGGGTCCCAGGGCTGCAGCAGGGGAGGGGGCGTGGGGGGGCCAGATCTGCTCCTGCAGGGGGGGGGACCCAAGTCAGGGAGGAGGAGAGGGTCCTGCCAGGGAGGGGCCAGGTCTGCAACGCTCTCCTTCCTGCAGATCAGAGGATCCCAAACTCATTTGGCCCTCCGCCCCCCCCCCTTTCAGAAAAAAATCTCCCTTCTTTAAACAAAATAGTCCCTGGGACTTTAAATCTGTGTGACGTCACTCAGCCTCATTGCACAACAGAGGAAACATCTGCAAATGGTTTTCCAAAGCTGGAGGAGGAGGTGGACTAGCCCCCCCCAAAAAAAAAGTAGGAAAGAGAGGCCTGGAATAAAGAGAGGGATCCCAGCCCAGAGTCTGGCTGCTGCATTGGGGACCAGTTTCCCAGTCGTCTCCCAGGGCAGCTCCCCACGGAGGCCACTGCAGCAATCCCCTCGCACCCAGAGCAGGGCATCCCAGGACCACATCCTCTCTGCCCCAAAGGGATTGGTGCTGGCAAAGCAGCTGGAAATGGGCGCCGCTACTCACCGAACCTCGAGGGACCTTGGCATCAGTGGCTGTGTGTGTGTGTTAATAATAATAATAAGAAGAAGAATAAGAAAATAAGAATAAAAAATTTCCAGCTTATATTTCAAGGGAGGTGTCTTTGGCCCCGCCCACTTGGCTCTCAGGGGGTTGGCCAGATACATACCTGGCCCTAAGAGCAAAGAAAAAGGGACCCCACCCCAGGGGTCTGTCTGGAGAGCGGCAGAGAGTCCAAGTGCAAGAAAAGGAGACAGAAGCAGGGGAGTTGGGGTGGGGGGAGAACAACTCCTGAGGACCCCCACAAGAGCCAAGCATCCATTTTTCACAAGATACAATTGACTCCCTTGTCAGTCACTTCTGACTAAATGCATTGACTGGCCAGAAGTAGAAACCAGGATCTCACAGAAATCCCTTCAGTTGCCTCCACATTCTGCTTGAAGGTTAGAGACTTATTTCTTCTCCTCTTCCTCCTCCTTTTCAAAAAGATAGCTCATGGTCTGGGATGCGGTGAAGTCCAGCCCTAGCTCCCAGCAAGACTTTTCCATGCTTGCTCAGGGAACCATTTTTTCCCCTGTCCTACAAATTCTGTAACAGAACAATGTATTTGCTTTGTAGGATTTGCTAGAGCTTCTCATTCAGACAGACAGAACTTGGCAGAAGACCAAAGGGTTTCTTCCAATCTCTCAGAGGCTTCCTGAGAGCACAGATGGATGTGCGAGACTCAGCTGGCCCTGGAACAGGAAGAGGCCATGCCAGCCAAACTGGGAGCACTGGGGGATTCTGCGGAAACCCAGTGCAGAAGATCTATGGTGAGGAGGACACCCTCCGCTCAGAGGTGCAGGGCCAGCAGTTCTACTGCCAGGAGGCCAAAGGACCCCGAGAGGTTTGCAGCCGACTCTACCACTTTTGCCACCAATGGCTGAAGCCAGAAAGGCACACGAAAGCTGAGATGCTGGACCTGGTGATCTTGGAGCAGTTCCTGGCTGTCCTTCCACTGGAGATGGAGAGCTGGGTGAGGGACTGTAGAGCGGAGACCAGTTCCCAGGCGGTGGCCCTGGCCGAAGGTTTCCTCCTGAGTCAGGCAGAGGAGAGAAAGCAGGTGAGAGAGACTTTCCTCTGGATACTCCCAAGGGGCTCCCAAGAGAACATCCCATAATGGTCTGCTGATGACCCATCCTTTTTCTGGGAAAGCATCCATGGAATGAGATCTCACACCTTTCAAGTCTTTGTCATTCTCTTTCTAGTATTTCTCCCCATTCTCTGTTTTGAATCCTTGTTTCTTTCTCAGGGAAAGGATCTCTTTGCAGAAATGGACCTGGATTCCTGTGAGGCAGAGAGGCCTCCGTTGGACACCAGAGAGAGGCCACTGGGTAAGGAGGAAGGTGGTTTTTCTCTGTTTGGTCTCATTCTGTTGGTTTTCCAACACATCTGAGGGTTCTTTTCATCTTGTTTTGGGGGGATACAGTTGGGAACAAGGGTCCAGAAGAGGGGAGATGTATCTCTGCACAAACAAACATATGAAATGGGCACAAACGTCCAAATGCACTCAGCAGGTAAGGTTTTCTCAAAGGCCCATCTGTAGTTAGAGATGCCCTGTTTCACCTGTGAGAGAAGCAGGCACTCCTGGCGTCCTGCTTACCTTTTTTCTCTTGCAGGTGACAGAATGATGCCAGCAAGACCTCCTGATCCGCCTTTTCATGGGGGCAGAAGAGAAGCAGCGGCTGTGGAACCAGATCAGGTCAGGGGAAGCTGCCTTGTGGGGACAGAGGCCGAGGGATGGAGCAATGTCATGGACTGGTTGGGCACAGAGGAATGGTGGGAGGAAGCAGCCGGGGAACCAGGAAGGGAAGATGGCTCAGAGCCGAAGGAGTGGAGGTGGAGGAAGGATGAGCGGTCAGAGGGAGAAGAGGGAGAAGCCTGGGAAGAGGAGGTGTCAGAAGCTGAAAGGGTAACAGGGCTTAGTGAGCTGGGAGACTCTGTGGCAGAATGCAGTGCAGAATCAGAGGCAGAAGAGGAAGGAGGCGAGTGGGAGAGGAAGGTCGAGAGGCTGATGTGAGTCAGGAGAAGGAGGAGCCACCGGTGGCTCCCTCTCCTTCTGCCAGAAGCCACCCTCCCTGCTTGTTTCTCAGAGCCAGGAGACGAAAATTGGCTTATTTTAATTAATCACTGAATGCTAAAATTGTTTTCTAAGCAGTGGACAAACGAGAACAAATAGTGGCCTGGATTCACCTAACCAGCCCCATCAGATGAAAAATGGGGCCTGCCCCCCATTCCTCCCCTTCCCCCTCTCCTTGCCCCCCAGAATCCCTTCAATTTGGCTCTAGGGCATTGGGAAGGAACCTCTACAGAACAGCTCTCGAGGAGAGGAGAAAGTGGATCCGACCATTGAGGAAACTAGAATGTTTGGGTAGGCAGAATGACTTGGAAAACACAAGGCGGAGTAACACCTATTTGCACAAAGACAAATACCCATAATTAAAACACAGAATAAAATAAGCACCCATAATTAAAATGTGCAGCAAAGCAATCCTATTGAAACAACACTGCAATTAACAGGAAGGAAACAACAGAGCATTGTGGAGTAGATCATATTTCTGCTGTCTCAGAGGCGGACATTTCCCTTTTTCTTTTAGGGTCCAGTGTGCTTTGAAGATGTCGCTGTTCGTTTCACGGACAAGGAGTGGGCGTTGCTGGATCCTGACCAGAGAGCTCTGCATAAGGACGTCATGGAGGAGAATCGTGGGATCATGGCCTCTCTTGGTAAGGCTCCCTGTAGGATCGTCATATCTGGCTGGAAATTCAAAAAATACGTCTATGGACCAACCTCATATATTTTCACAGAGTTCAACAGAGCCCCCTATAACACCTGGGAACCTAACACCCCCACAATAAACAGTAACTTACAGTTTTTTCTTTGAACAATCTTCCTCAAATTATTCCTTTTTCTACCACTATTGGGCTGGTCTCAACTGCCCAGGCCATCTTAAATGTCAGCTTCAAAATTGTTAGGAAAGATAAGTAGCTTCAGGTTTTCTGCTTTTGTTTTTGCTCCTGTCAGTCTTGGGTTGACCCAAAGAGATGACTGACATTGGAGATGGAGGGGATGCCATGACTGGGCCAAACAAAATTCATCCCAGAGAAGAGCTAGACTTATTGAATTTCAGGTAGAAGTAGCAGTGGTGGTGGTGATGATGATGATACAGTGGTACCTCGGTTTACAAACTTTCCGGAACAGGACTATTCTTAAATCAAGGTACCACTGTAGTAATAATAATAATTTATATTTATACCCCAGCCACTCTGGGCGGCTTCCAACACACATATAAACATGAAACATAAATAATAACAATCTGATTCCATATAAAAGAACATTAACTTTTAAATGAACAACTTCTCCTAGTGGCCGAAATTGTGGAAACCTTTTGTGAAAAGTGTATTTCTGAGGTTTGATGGCTCATAACACTACTTTTGTGTGGAGTAATCCCATAAAATTATATAGCAATGGAAAGATAATTTAATGAAGAATGTAATGCGATGACTTTTATGAAGGAGTATTTATTAGAACAGCAGTCATAAAGAAAAAACGTGAAACCTTTGGTAACCATTGGTAACCTTTAGCTTTAATTACGGCCTTACAACGCCTTCCCATGAAGTGAACCAAGTTTTTACTTCTGCAGCTGTAATAATGGGAAATCAATGTTGGCTATTTGCAGTATGGTAGCGCTGCAGAGAGCTTGCTGGGGAGACCATGCATTAAAAAGGGACTCAAAAATAACTTAAACAAGGTTTCAATTAGAAAAACAAAAACTCCATTTACACTAAATACATCAACAAACAACCATGACCCAACCACCAACCCATCCCCCAGGGTAATGGGAGAGCTAGGTGCTGCTCCTTATATACTACACCCAAATGCTGACACACCTTAATCAATACAATTCAGCAGCACCTGCTATGTTTCACAGCTGTAAAGCTGGGTCTCGTTATTTTGCTCTGGCCCTTGCTCTGGCCCCTTAAAGACATACACATTGGGTGGAACAATGATGAACCTTTACATTTAAAGAAACCATTCAACATTTCCCCTGCGGTTCATCATTGTGAAACGAAAACATAAAGCATATTTTGTACATGTCTTTCATGTGTAGCCTTTGGAAGTGCTTTTGTAAAAATGTCCGCAATTTGATTGTTACCTGGAACATATTCAAATACAATCATTTCATCAGCAATTAGTTTCTTTACAAACTGCAAACGTAATCTTAAGACTCTAGTGCGCTGCGTATTGGTTTCTGAACATAGGATAGCAAGTCCACTCTGGGAATCAAGGTAAACCTTTACTGGTAGTGTTACTTGCATCTGTAGGTCTGCGAATACTTGCAGATACCATTCTACATCACGAGTGGCCTGAACACATGCACATAATTCACTCTCTGTTGTGGAGAGACAAATAATGGTTTGTGTCTGGGACTTCCATTCAAATGGACAACCGTTATAACAAAACACCATACCAGACACACCCCTACAATTATTTTGTTCCACTGCATGAGATGCATCGCAGAAAATTTCAAAACCTTTGTCAATAGTTGATGTAAACTGCAACCTATAATGTTTGGTATGTTTAAGGTACATTACCACTCTCTTAAGAGCAGAGAAACATTGTGTAGTGGGCTTTTCCACAAATTTTGCCAGAAAGTGAAAAGCATAAGTTATATCTGGTCTTGAGATTCTTTGAATGAAATTTAGCTTGCCTATAGCAGAACGATACAAAGTTTTGTTAGGGAATGGCTTATCTTCACCTGTAAAGGTGAAACCACACACCATAGGCGTTTCCTTCCCATTTGCATTTTTTAAACGTAGCATTTCAACAAGGTCATCAATTTTTGCAGTTTGATGAACCAGAAAAGATCCATTTTTGCCTTTCTCAATTTGCATGGATAAGTAATTTTTACCTATGCCTAATTCCACCACATCAAATTTCTTCTGTAACTGTGAAACTACCTCTTCATATTCCTGTTTAGTTTTTGTAGAAATTAACACGTCATCTACATACACACATATCTTTGTTACAGAGTTTGCCCTTTCCTTTATAAACACACAGTTGTCTGCCTTTCCTTGTGAAAAACCAATATCCAGCAATTCTTTTGCTAAAGTTTGGTGCCAATTCCTTCCACTTTGGTGCAGACCATAAAGGGATTTATTTAATTTGCATACCAAACCTTCAGCGGCGTCTATGCCTTCAGGGACACGCATAAAAATTTGTTCTTTTAAATCTGCAAACAAATATGCAGTTTTTATATCTAGGTGATAAACAGAATGTCCACATTGTGATGCATCTTTTAACAAAAGCTTAACTGTTTCATATTTTACACTTGGTGAATAACGCAAATCAATCTTCACCTGGAATTTGTTGAAAACCCTTAGCAACTAATCTTGCTTTGTATCTTACAACTTTATTTTTGTCATTCATTTTAACTCTATAAACCCATTTTGAATCAATAAGTTTCATATCTGGGGTTTGTGGTACAAGAGACCAAGTGTTATGCTCTTTTAAAGAAGCTATCTCAGAGTTCATAGCTTTATACCAGTTTACAGCTTGGTGCTTAGGTAAATTGTGAACATCATTGTAGCTTTTTGGCTCAAAAACCGCCTTATTGGCATACACAGTATTAAAATGTTCATCCGCAAAACGTTGTGGCTTCTGCCTCTTTCTATCTGAACGTCTCAGTCTGGAAGGAGAGTCAGACTCCTCAGACTTAATGGGACTAAGTGAACTACTAGTTTCAGGTTGTAAATCATCATTGTCAGACTGAAGAGGTGCCTGTAGGCTAAGCTCACGGTCAGAAAACTCAAGAGAATCTAACCTCTCCTCGGGTGCCTGTGACTTTAAATCATCAAACAAATTATCAGATTCAACAGGCTTTTTGTCTTTTTCCATTAATTCAGAAGCACCATTTCCTGCTGCTGCTGCTGCTGCTGCTTCCTCTTCTTCCTCAGTACTATCTATACCGTCAGTATCTTGGAAAACGGCAACTCCATTCCAATTTACAGTTTGTATCATGCTTCTGGTAATATGAAATTTGCCAGTTGCTGGTATGTAAATTCTGTACGCCCCCTGCTAGTAGCCCATTAATTTTCCCTGAACACTACGCTCACCCAATTTCTGCGTAGCGGGATAATGCATAATTACATCTGAACCCCAAATGCGTAGGTATTTCAGATTAGGGCGTTTTTTAAACAGCTTCTCATAGGGGGTGACATCTAAACCAGAATGATAACTGCGATTTCTAACATAACAAAACACATTAAGCGCTTCAGCCCAAAAGTCTTTGATCAGATTAGCATCGTGCAGATACGTTTTAACCCCTGCCTGTAAGTCACGCTGCACAACTTCAACAAGCCCATTTTGCCAGGGACTTCGGGGGCAAGATAACTCATGAGTAGTCCCCTGCGCTTCCAGGAATTTCTCAAAATCCTCAGAAACAAATTCTCCGCCCCGGTCAGAAAACAGGTTCTTAATTGGTTTGTTAAAGTGCGTTTTTACCCAGTTGCAAAAAACTTTGTACTTCTCAAATGCTTGGGACTTCTCAGCTATTGCATGTCAAACAATATCTACTATACTGGTCTATGAGGGTGAGCCAGTACTTTGAACCTCCTAATGATGGTGGGAGTGGCCCAACTCAGTCACAATGTACACACTCAAATGGCTCAGTTACTTTCCTATCTGAGCACCTACCCTTGCGTGCAACCTTAATCTTATTCTTGCAACAAGATAGACATTGCATAAAGAATTTACATGGTTTTAAGTTGAGGCCATTAACAATATTCTTTGTCTTAATTACATCAACAAAATTCAGGTGTCCTAGAATTCTGGGCGCCTCGTGGACACACCCGGAATGAGGCCTTACATTCCTCAACCCCTGGCTTGACTGTGCTGCTCTGCAATTTATAGGCGATTGGGAATAGGTGCGAAAATACAGTCTATATAAACCATCAGAGTCCCGGGCATACAATAGATGTTTGTTCCCCTCAAAAAACTCACACACTGAATTTAAGAAACGCACACTTATGCCTTGACGAGCAAAAACACCTTACTGATAATAAATTGTCCACTGATGGGCAGTATATGCAGTTTGCTATTGTAATGTTTAAAGAGTCAAGTTTAACAGTACCCCTGCCAAGTGACTGCAAGACTTGTGAATTGGCTAAATGTACATTACCAATTTCCTCTTCGAAAGAAATAAACAAGCTCAGCAAATATGCTGAGAGGCTCCTGAGTCCACAATAAAAGACTTCCACTTGGCACCTTTAATTCTTTTATGATCTGCAGTCCGAGCGTGAAAAGCTCGCGGCTCGTTTCTGTCTTTACGGTACGATGTTGACTGCTGGGCTGACAACCGTGACTGACGAACAGAAACAAGCTTAGGAGTACTTTGCTTTCTTTTGGATCTGCAGTCCTTTGCAAAATGTCCTTGCTTATTGCAGAACCAACAACGCTTGGCAGCTTTAAATGCAGTTGTATCACCACAAGTTTGCATATGGCGTTCCTCATTCTTTCTGGAAATAGGAGTGCTTATGGCACAAGTCTCCCTTCTATCCAACTCGCCCATTAATCTTGCCGTTACCCCTTCCACAGTTAATTGCGCTGGTGGAACGGCAGATATCTGGCTAGCTATACCATCAAAGTCCTCGTTAAGGGAACAAAGAATGATAAAAACATACTGAATATCAGGTATGTCCATGTCCCTTCGAATTAATTCGCCGCGTATTGCCTCCAGACGTCTCAAGTGTGCTGCCAAATCACTACCAGGCTGCAACTTAGTCTGGTACAACTGCTTGAAAAACGTCAATGCAGACGCTGACTCTTTTCTAACATGCACTGCTGCAAGACTGTCCCACATTTCTTTGGCAGTTTTCTTATTCCTTATATAGACTACTTGCTGGTCGCTGACTGCCAAATTAATTATTGCCCTGGCTTTCGCATCTCCTTTCGACCAAGCATTTGTTACAGGGTCAGGAGGGTCATCAGTTACATAGGTCCATACTTCTCTAGAGGTCAAAAGCGCCTCCACTCGAAAAGACCATAAACTATAGTTCTCATCTGTTAGCTGTGGAAAGACCAGAGCCTTCTCAGCTTCTGGAACCCGGTCAACCATTCTGGAACTCTTCCAGACCCACAGAACTACACTAACAGGAGAAGGAGTTTTCAAACCTTTCTCAGAGTCCAAAAATATGCAGTCATCCACTCAGCAGCTGGGCCCCTAACCAAAGATGTTGGCTATTTGCAGTATGGTAGCGCTGCAGAGAGCTTGCTGGGGAGACCATGCGTTAAAAAGGGACTCAAAAATAACTTAAACAAGGTTTTAATTAGAAAAACAAAAACCCCATTTACACTAAATACATCAACAAACAACCATGACCCAACCACCAACCCATCCCCCAGGGTAATGGGAGAGCTAGGTGCTGCTCCTTATATACTACACCCAAATGCTGACACACCTTAATCAATACAATTCAGCAGCACCTGCTATGTTTCACAGCTGTAAAGCTGGGTCTCGTTATTTTGCTCTGGCCCTTTCTCTGGCCCCTTAAAGACATACACATCGGGTGGAACAATTTAAAGAAACCATTCAACAATCTAGACTGAATTATTGCCTCTGTTAATTGAGCTTTATTGCTGGGTTGCTTCTGAATAACAAGTTTCTTTAGTCGGCTCCATAGATTTCCGATTGGGTTAAAGTGTGGGCTATTCCCAGGCCATTCCAGCAGTGAAAGATCATTATCTTGAATGCACCTTTTGCACACAGCAGCAACACGACATAGAGCTGAATCCTGTTGAAAATATATCAGTATCTGGGAAAAGATCACATGCGGAACACTTCAGTTTGGGCTCACATCTTTCGTTTATACATTTTTCCGCATTTATATTCCCATTAATGACTCAAATTCTGCCCACACCTTTTGCTGCAATACAACCCCAGATCATCACACTATCTGGGTGTTTCATGGTCGGTGTAATGCAAGTAGGATGTAAATCTTCTCTGATTCTTCTCGCATATTTCATGCCGTCACTACCAAGCAAGGAGATTTGGGTCTCATCCCTCCAAATAACACTGTCCCATTGTTCCGCTGTCCAGTTAACATGGGTTTCATCTTTTCAACCTTTGTTGGAGAGATAACAATGGCTTTTTCCTTAGAACTCTAACATTTAGACCAAATTTGCACTCAACGTCCCATTACATTGCACCATATCATCTTGTATATACCCAGATGATTTTCTTCTGTCATGTAGGCACAGTCTCTCCATTCTTCAATCGCCAGCTTTGGTTTAGTTTTTCCCAATCTTTCATCTAATTTCTTCATAACTGTAGCCTTGTTCACTTAATAGTACAATTTTACATCACTTTCTGGGTGACCAGTCAACTCTTTGTGCCATTTTTTAAAAATTTGATTGTTTTTCAACCTCACTAAATGACCAACTTGATAGCAATCACCTAAGACACTGACAGAAGTCAACCTAAGCAAGTTCTGCTTCTTTTTTCTGGTTATTTGGCTATAAGGTTTGATAGAATATGAACAAACTTTGTTTGATTGCATTGTTGATTGCATTCTCGATCAAATTATCTTTCCATTGATATATAAATTTATAATATTACTGCAAAAGAACTACACTTTTTTCCAAAAGTCTTCCACAATTTTGACCACTACTTTATATCAAACAAAGCAACATTCAACAACACATCAGAATCTCATAATAAATATGTTGGTTAATGACAAGCAATACAGGTAACGAACACACACGCAACTCCCTTCAATACTTCTCCATTTGTTCCTGAGGCTCTAATCCCTTTTTCTCTCCAACGCAGATTGCGATGAAACGGAAATCGAGAACAAAGGTGACCACGACGAAATCCCCAGAGAGGAGAAGCCACGCAAAAATTTGGAGTGTGGAGAAAGCTGTAGTCAGAGCTCCAATTCCACTTCCCATCAACAAAATCTCATTGGAAAGAAAGTCTATCAGTGCATGGAATGTGGAAAGAGCTTCACTGATAGCTCCTCTTTCACTTACCATCAAATAATTCATAGACGGGAGAAACCATATCAGTGTGTGGAATGTGGTAAGAGCTTCAGTCAGAGCTCCTCTCTCACTTCCCATCAAAGAATTCATACAGGGGAGAAACCCTATCAGTGTGTGGAATGTGGAAAGAGCTTCAGAAAGAGCTCCCATCTCACTTCACATCAAAGAATTCATACAGGGGAGAAACCCTATCAGTGTGTGGAATGTGGAAAGAGCTTCAGGAAGAGTGCCCATCTCACTTCCCATCACAGAATTCATACAGGGGAGAAACCCTATCAGTGTGTGGAATGTGGAAAGAGCTTCAGTCAAAGCTCCTCTCTCACTTCTCATCAAAGAATTCATACAGGGGAGAAGCCCTATCAGTGTGTGGAATGTGGAAAGAGCTTCAGTCAGAGCTCCTATTTCACTTCCCATCAAAGAATTCATACAGGGGAGAAGCCCTATCAATGTGTGGAATGTGGAAAGAGCTTCAGGAACAGCTCCTCTCTCACTTCCCATCAAAGAATTCATACAGGGGAGAAGCCATATCAGTGTGTGGAATGTGGAAAGAGCTTCACTGAAAGCTCCTCTCTCACTTCCCATCACAGAATTCATACAGGGGAGAAGCCCTATCAGTGTGTGGAATGTGGGAAGAGCTTCACTCATACCTCCTCTCTAACTTCCCATCAAAAAGTTCATACAGGGGAGAAACCCTATCAGTGTGTGGAATGTGGAAAGAGCTTCCGTCAGCGCTCCGATCTCACTTCCCATCAAAGAACTCATACAGGGGAGAAACCTTATCAGTGTGTGGAATGTGGAAAGAGCTTCACTGATAGCTCCTCTCTCACTTCCCATCACAGAATTCATACAGGGGAGAAGCCCTATCAGTGTGTGGAATGTGGAAAGAGCTTTACTCATAGCTTCTCTCTAACTTTCCATCACAGAATTCATACAGGGGAGAAGCCCTATCAGTGTGTGGAATTTGGAAAGAGCTTCACTCATAGCTCCTCTCTAACTTCCCATCAAAAAGTTCATACAGGGGAGAAACCCTATCAGTGTGTGGAATGTGGAAAGAGCTTCACTCATAGCTCCTCTCTCACTTCCCATCAAAGAACTCATACAGGGGAGAAACCTTATCAGTGTGTGGAATGTGGAAAGAGCTTCCGTCAGAGCTCCTCTCTCACTTCCCATCAAAGAACTCATACAGGGGAGAAACCTTATCAGTGTGTGGAATGTGGAAAGAGCTTCCGTCAGAGCTCCTCTCTCACTTCCCATCAAAGAACTCATACAGGGGAGAAACCTTATCAGTGTGTGGAATGTGGAAAGAGCTTCCGTCAGAGCTCCTCTCTCACTTCCCATCAAAGAACTCATACAGGGGAGAAACCTTATCAGTGTGTGGAATGTGGAAAGAGCTTCACTGTTAGTTCTAAACTCACTTCCCATCAAAGAATCCATACAAAGGTCGGAAAAACCATTATACAGCTTTAGGAGCCAGGCTAATCCACACCTTTTTAACCAGGCCTTTTTCTTATTGACATCTAATACTATTTTAACATCTGATGTTTTTGTGTTTTTATGTTCTAAGCATTCTGAGACGTGTGGGTGTAGGGAATACGGCCAAGATGTCTTAGTCCACCCTATTAAATATTGAAGGAGGCCACCCCCAGGTTTTCTTTGTGTCTTTTTTTCAAATGCAACCTTTTATTCTTCCGCTACTTGCCATACAATTTCACTTTCAATTTGCCCTTTTAAGACATTTTTAAAAACCGCACAAAGGTCATGAGAAAAACAAAATACAAGAAAATACAAATGTGGACAGGTCCCATCTTTGCGGGCAAAACGCAAAAGTTGCTTTGAAGGAGGCTTTCCCAAACTTGGGTCCCCAGCAGCTCCCGGACTACAGTTCCCATCATCCCTCCCCATTGGTCCTGCTAGCTAGGGATGATGGGAGTTCTAGTCCAAAAACAGCTGGAGACCCAAGTTTGCTTTAAAGTGAAAGTAGACTGGCCTATTGACACCCTCTGCTGGCCAAAAGCACTGCCCCAGAATCTGAACCACCCCCAGTACTCCTAATTGGAATTTATAGAGCACAAAACTGAAGTCTGATCGGCACTTCAACCTCTAGGGAGCTCCTCCTGTTTTCTGCACCACCTAGAGTAGCCACAGAATTGTGGCTTCTACTGGCAACACACACAGGAGAACAAATGAAAGACAAACACTAGGGGCAGGAAAAACCTGGAAAGGGCCATACCAAATTGACATCCGTTGTGAAGTGGTCACTTTCCCCACTGCTGAACAATGCCACAGGTAGAGGAGATGGAATGCTAGAAGTGTTTTCCGGGGCAAGGGGAGCTGCTGAGAAATTGAACTACGGGCTCAAAATGTTACATTTTAAAAAAGTTGCTGCCATTATAGGCATTGCCATTCAAATGGTGTGCATGCATCCTGTGATTGATAGTGCAAGGCGGGCCTTACCTGGCCCCCACTAATATTTTATTCAAGTCGGCACCACTGGGTTGGGTGGTTTCCAAATTAAATGAATACATAAATCTCCTTCCTTTGCACATGTTCCAGCTTGCGTATATCCTCATTATAAACATTATAAACATACATTATTACATTATAAACATACAGGATAAAAGCATGGCTTTCTCAAAAACAAAACAAGCCAGAGAAATCTCTTCTTTCCTTTTTTTGGATGGAGTTACAAACTTTGTTGATCAGTGGACTGCTGTGGAAATAGAGTTTTTTTTTTATTTCAGTAAGGCCTTTAGTAGGTTCTCTATCGGTAGGAGAAAACAAGAGAGACCAACCAGAGAATATTGAGAAGCAAAGCAGCTAGTAAGCCTGTTCTTTATAAACTGCGGTAAGAGGGCGCTCCCCCACACGCAGGAGAGAGGAGGAGGACCCCAAGCCATGCATAGACATTTTTAATTGCCCGCCCTGGAGTCCAAGACCACCCCCAGAAACATCATACATACATCACAGAAAAGGCAGTCTACAGCTGAAATCTGAGTGCATTGTTTTTACCTTGTCTGCCAGGTTACCTGTTAATGGTCACTTGACTAGATTACCTGGGGAGGCTGGCCATTCTTTTGTAATGATAATACTTCATTCCTGAGCCAGGTCACAGGCTCACCCTATTCACACCTTAAATGTGCCCTTAAGGCAGGATTTGTGAGGACAGAGACAATGGGAAGGTTTCTGCATTTCCTTCGACCTTGTAGAGAAATATTTGAGGTGACTGAAAGAGTCAAAGAGTCAAAATGGCTTTGGACATGTGGTTTATATATTAATATATGTGTTTGCTTGGTACATTTATATATATATGATCACCTAAAAATTCTTATAACAATTCCCCCCTTTGGGGATATAATTTTTTTCTAAAAAACTATTGCCCAACAAATAATAACCTGGTATGTTGTAAATGGATGCCTTCGTTAAAATCTTAAGAGACTTGCATGTCAGGCCTCTTAAGGATATTTGCAGGTGTAGCAGTGCACATAGCTGGACATAGGATATCACATAAAAAACAGCACATGTTGCATTTTGTTACTAAATTACTAAATTACTTGTGGCATTCTAGCGCTTTGGGAGAAACATTCTCAGTAGTGGTCTATGCTTTACACTTAGCGGGAAGGTCAAATAATGAGTGAAAAATGCAGTTTGTTTTGTTTCTGCCTTTTTGTGTGTTCCCAGGTGTCAAAGCTAGCTCTCCTCTGGTCTCACACCTCCATCATATCACAGCAGCAACAATCCCTGGTGAATCCCTGTAGGGCTTTCATATTGACCATGTCACCTTGTAGTGGCACAGGTTTGGACATTTCTTGAGAGAGATGTCTTTGCCTTGGCCTTTCTATGGGATTTTTATTATTATAGGCTCTGGTTTTGCATTCTTAAGGAAGTTGTGCAGTTGTTCCTAAGGGACCAAAGAGCTAATTGCAGCCTGGATACAATTGCCCATTCAAACGGAGTCCAATTAGAATTTATATAGCCCCATGGCTCGCCGACGTGGAGTTCCGGCCCTTCCCGGCGGTGGTGGTCAGCCTGGACCTTGTACGCATCCTTGGCCTGGCGCAGTTGCTCCTGTGATGGCCTGGGAATCTGATTCAGAGGCTGAACCAGAGGAATCCCAGCCTGCACAGGAGTCCCCGCCTCCAGTGCCGGCTGAGCCGGGGCAGGGCCTTGAATCTGAAGGGCCCGCACCTGTGCCGGATCCTCAAGAGCAGACACCAGATGAATCCACTCTGGCTCCGGGGGTGATTGAGGACCCATTGCCTGCAGGTGCTCCTCTCCCAGCCCTGTCAGGGGAAGGGGAGGCTGCCTCTGGGTCCAGTAACCCTCCAGCCTCTCCTGAGCTGCAGAGGCTGAGGGCACAGAGGCGGAGGGAACTAAGTTCTATCAGGAGGAGTGCTTGCCTTAAGACCAGGAGAGGCGAGTCACCTGTGGGCAGGGACCGCCCTAGGCTCCAGGGGAGATAAAGGCCAGTCAGCTCAGTCTCAGGTTGTTCCAACATCGTTGGAAACCTGTTTCTGCCAACACCCAGACCTGTTCTTCCGGAGTTCCCGACCACGCCCGGCTTCTTGCTTTGGACCCCGCTTCGCCTTTGGTGGACAGTCTCCAGACCCTCGACCCAGGACCGGACTCTGACCACGCCTCACAGTAACACCGCCCCCGGGACCATCACAGTTTGCTCCCACCACACCCGCACTCCCCCTTCGTTGGGGTGCATTTGGGAAGAGCCAGAAGCCATGGCCAACCAGGCAGCTGCATTGGTGGCATTGGCCCAGGAGAACCAGGCCTTGACTCACACCGTTCAGCAGCTAAGCAATGCGGTTAAGGCGCTTCAGTAGCAGTTGGACGCCTTACTGGCTCCTAGGGCCGACGTCCCAGTTTCTGGCAAGTACCCAGTGGCCCTGCCAGAGAAATTTGATGGGTCCCCGGCCAGCTTTCCTATGTTCCTCGCCCAGGCCAAGCTGTATATTCAGGGGCGAGCCAGGAATTTTCCTGATGAACGCACCAAGGTGCACTTCTTGATCAGCTTGCTGAAGGACCAGGCGGCCAAGTGGGCTTTGCCATTGCTCCGGCAAGACTCTCCTTTGCTGACAGACTATGTAACCACTTGGAGACTGCGTTTGGCAACCCTATGAAGGGGAACCAAGCCAATCGGGCGATTCGTCGGTTGAGACAGGACAAGTCCACAGCCGCCACCTACGCCACTGAATTTCGGCTGTTGGTGCAGGACTTGTCCTGGAATGACTCTGCACTGTGGGACCAGTATCCTGAGGGGCTTTCGGATGAGATACTGGACCAGCTGGCCACGATGGATCGCCCCACCACGCTGGACGCCCTCATTCAACGGAGCCTGCAGATAGACGATCGGTTGGAGGACCGTTGTCAGGCTCGGGACCGCCAGCACTCCCAGCTTCCGGCTCCAGTCTTTACCAGCAGGTCCACGACCACAACCGAGTTGCCGGAGGAGCCTATGCAGCTTGGAGCAGCACAGCCTCGCCTCTCCCCCGTGGAGAAGACGCGGCGTCGGGAGGGGAACCTGTGTCTCTACTGCGGCAGAAGCGGACACTACGCCCGATCCTGTCCCAAGAAGGTGCCGGCCGCAGGGAAACCACCAACCCCGGTAGCCGAAGGCCCTGCTACCAGGGGTCCCAAACAGCACATGATGGGCCCGCACCAGTGGAATTGCAACACCTCATGGTTCTGGTGCATCTATACCCTCCTGGTGTGCCCTGGATTCTCACCCACACTCTGGTAGATTCAGGGGCAACCCGCTCCTATATGGACTCTGCCTTTGCCGCCCATCATCAGGTGCCACTCCAGGACAAGCCAGAACCGGTACAGGTGGAGGAAATTGATGGACAGCTCCTGCGCTCAGGTGCCACTCAGTAGACTCAGCCCTTGGTCCTGTGTCACCCACAGCACCGGGAAGTGCGCACCTTGGACATTGCCACCATGCCCCGGTTTCCCCTGGTGCTCGGGATGGACTGGCTGGAGTCTCACAATGTTCAGATCGACTGGGTCAATCAGACTGTGCTCTTCCCAGACCCATGTCCCCATGCTCGGTCCAAGATGCTAGTGGTCGCCCCCACGGGGGAAGCTGCATCAATGCTCCCCGCGTTTTACCAGGACTACCAAGAAGTGTTTGAGGAACAGGGGGCAGACCAGCTGCCACCTCATTGGTCTTTCGACTGTGGCATAAACCTCCAGCACGGGGTGCCACTGCCTATGAGATGCCTACACTCTCTTACGGAGCCAGAGCACTAAACCTTGAAGGACTTCTGTCGCAAGTGTTGGAAAACTAGCCCCTTCGGGAGAGGCTGGTCTCCCCCCCTGCTCCCGGGACTTGTTTACCGGTGATCTTCCTCTGGCTGGCATCCCAGACAGACCAGGGAGATCTCGATAGGCGACATCTCCCAGCGTGGAAGATGCACACCCCCCTTCTCCCCTTTCACAGGGGAAAGAAGAATAGTCAGAAAGTCCTTTTACATCTTGTTTATTTCTGACTTTACAGCTCAACAAAAAAAAAATGTCCGATCAGTTCAAACTTCTCCAAGCGAGTGACTCAGACTTCCTTTACAAACGCAACAGGAAGGTCTCATATTACACACGGAACAAAGCTTTGTGTATCACGTGAGCTGCCTGGAAGATTCTTTCCCAGGACTAGCCACATCATGTGATGTAAACAAGCTGGCAGTTTGCAGCTGCGTTGTACTCATATCGTAACAGCAAGAACCTGGAGCGCAGGTTCATTCGGCCCTCTGCCACGCCCACTGACGCTCTAGTACTCTTTGTTAAGAAGTGCGGGGAGCTTTGTCCCTGCTATGATTACCAGGCACTGAATAAGATTACCATCCCGTGTGCGAGTACTTGGAGCTTGCAAAGCTGACAGATGCAATAAGGGGTAAACCTAAAAAAAGTGGTGAATGAAGAATGAGAATGTTTAAATAATTATTTAGAGGACAAGGGTTCAGCAAGAAATATCTGCCTATTTTTAGATTGATGCCGCATAGAGTAATGTTCCCTGATACCAAGATGAGGGATTCCTTTGGAATGCAGATAGAGATAATTGATAAGAATAATGATCTGTTGTGAGCTTGACGGAAGTGTACAATAGATGAGCCTTCCTGCTTTGGCTCATCTTCCTTTTTCTTCTTCTTTTTTCTTTTTTCTTTTCTTTTATCTTTTCCATAGTTGCTTATGTTCTGTGTCATGTACTTTGATACTTTTTGTAGTTTTTAAAGTTTTTTCCCCCATTACTATTAAGGAATTTTCCTTCGTAATTTTGGTTGTCTATATTTATATGTACCTGTTTAAAGCAAAAAAAAGTTAAAAAAAAAGATTACAATCCTGGAACAGTATCCCTTGCCCTTTATTGCGGAGTTGCTGGAGTGGGTGCAAGGGGCGCAGATGTTCACCAAGCTGCACCTTCGGGGAGCCTACAATTTGATTCGGATCCGAGCCGGGGATGAGTAGAAGATAGCATTTGGGACCCGGTATGGGCAGTTTGAATACCTGGTAATGCCTTTCGGGTTGTGCAATGTGCCTGCCGTGTTCCAACGGTACATTAACCACGTGTTCCAGGACTTGCTAGATAAGTACGTGGTGGTGTACCTAGATGACATTCTGATTTACTCTCACGACCCAGCTCACCATGAGGGTCATGTCCACTCCATGTTGCAGCGCTTGCGGGAGCAACGCCTGTATGCTAAGCTCAGCAAGTGAAAGTTCCACAAGCGGTCGGTGGACGTCCTCGGTCACCAACTCTCCCATGATGGGGTGCAGATGGATCCCGGGAAGGTGGCAGCAGTTCAGGAGTGACGGAGTCCTGCCGTCATAGATGGTGCTTAGCATAGCATAGAAAGAAGACACAGAGAGGCAGCGAGTATTTTCATAATGCAGGGGCAGCTCCTTCGAACCTCTCTCTTCCCCGGTAACTTATATTATCCTTTGTCCTCACCAACAGCATGGTCATCTGGCAATGTCTCACGTTACATGCCTGGTAATGGTTTGACACTCCCCTCACCATATAAGGAAACACTGCCCAGAGGAAACACAACTCCATTTAAGGTCAATACATCCTAATACATTGTAAGGCACAGAGTGCTGGTCAGCCGAGGTCAGGGGGCACCCTGTGGTATTTACAAGCCTCTGCCTTGGCTTTATGACTCCCACATGCCCTCTTTCTTTATTTTATTAATCAGTGTCATATATTTCATTACCAATACGGTTATATCGAGCGTGATGGGCGACTCTTGTAAGGCCGGAAGCAGGCCGCTGACCGGAGAACCATGCAGTACATACAGAGATTAAAGAAGAAATGCATTGTATACAGCAACACAAAATAACACAAATAACTACTATAAGGATCACTAAAATCAATAAATGTCGAAGCCAACTTCCATCCGGAAGCCAAGAATATAACCATGCCCATGGATCTGCCACAAAGCAATCATAACTCTCTTTGGAGTAAATAGCTGATATTACTACTCTGTTGGGACCAAGTAAAGGCTGCAGTAAATAAAGAACTGATATGAAATTGCTCATCTGCGGCATTTGCTAAGCCAGGGATAGAAGAATTCAGATTCCAATTTGCATGGTATGTTTCTTTTCTAATTTTTAGCCATGCACTGGTGTCACTCCTTTAGCACTGAGATTGGTCACTGTATGTTCCTGTAAGAGAACAAGAGCTATTAAAAGTGAAATTCAATGTATATTGACAGTTTGGATATATGCCCCATGATTCTTTCCCCTCTTTAATTTGAAAACAAATGGAGGCAGGCTCATGGAGGGTCAATTGTACTGGAGGCCAAAAAGTTTGGTTAGGTGATATAACATTTGTAAATTGAAAGGATCCATTAATAGGCACACCATGAAGCATTATGCCTGAATGACGGGCAAAAAGGGGCATATTTTACACAACCAGCATCTAGAAGCATGCAATAAAGTGGTAAACATAATCATATCTTGTACAAAAATATTATCCCTCCATATCTTATGATAATTTTCTCCCCTAAAAGTCTTATTCAACAACACAGTTCTTCTAGTTCGAGAGTGGCTGAGCCGTGGATGCTGCCAGCCAGAGTAGGATTCTGATGACAGCGGCTTGCCAGTTGATAAGGTGAAATATGGTGGTTTCAACTGGACTGGGTCGTTTGCTTCTCTTCCTTGTATAACGGTGCAACAAAGGATGAGCTGGAACGAGCTGGAACCCACAAAGGCTTGTCCTCTAGGTGGCGCATGCGGAAAGGTTTCAATGCTTCACCCACAAAATGTTGACAAAGTGTAGGGGAGTTCCACATGCCCTGAGGCAGGACAACCTACTGATATCACTGGGTGGGCTGCGAATTGTTATATACTGGCAATGTAAAAGCAAACCGTTCCCTGTCTGCTGGAGCCAGTGGGATAGAGAAGAAACAGTCCTTTAAATCAATCACCGCCAACTGATATTCTCGCGGGAGCATATTTGGATTTGGCATGCCAGGTTGTAAAATTCCCATTGGCTGTATTTGTTCCTTGACTTTTCTCATTGCTTGTTTAGCAGCAAGGGCAGTATCCCTCAATAGGATTTGCAGCAGTGTGGCTAGCACTGAAGCTTGAACAAGGGACCCACGCCCCATCATGGCATCTATGACATCTCCGAGGGTAATGTTAGGGTTATTCCCTCTGACTATTTGCAATAAAGCCGGAGCATATGCACGGCAGGCAGTTTCCCATTCGTGGGCAAACAATACACCTGCTGTTGGGGGTAAAACTGTACTGGCCAGAAGCCTTATGTCATCTGGAACCAAAAGCTGGGTGAATGTGGCTTCCAAAAGTGCCTGTGTAAATGAGGCTTGGAGTCCATTAGCTTTTACTGACAATTGCAGCTCTTTCAAGATTTTAAAATCAAAAGATTGGTGTGGGCTTGAATTCCTGCTGGGGCACCAGCAGGTGGCACTATAACGGGAAATGCCACAGTATCCTGAATTAAGGAACAGGCAAGGACTGCACGTTGAGAAGGGGTGGCTGGTTCTGTTGGTGAGAGAGTAGGATCATTGCCAGCCAGACCACGGTATTTTTGCAGGATTGGATCCTCTGGTGAGGAACTATAGTCCGGAGGCTTGGGGTCTGGTGGTGTGGGCAAGGCAAGTGCCGGAACAGACGGCATCACAGCAGGCTGGATTATAGAAGCCGGAGGTCATGTTGGCAATACTGCTCTGGAGATATTTTTCGGTGATAAAGAGCCCATGGCATAACGAACCTTGCACCATGCATTCAAAACACGAACACCAATGCTGGGGTGTCCATGAAAATGTGCTCCAATCTTATCCCAGTCTCTTAATTCCCAAGTACCATCCTGGGGGTACCAGGGGCAATGTTCATCGATGGCCAGAATAAGCTGTATCAAATCACCCTCAGGAACTTCCAATTTGTTGGAGGAGAGGAGAAATTTTAAGTCTTTTAAAAATTTCTGTTGGGGAATAGACAAAGGGCTGCCCATTTTTCTAAAATCAATATAAAAGGGATCAACTCACCAGGATCCTAAGATGAATAGCGCTTGAAACCCTTGCCGGGCTTGGTGAGTCGATGATACCGTTGCATGGATCGAAAAGCCTCACACGGTTTTCTTTAAAACAGCCTCACACTGTTTTCTCTAGTCAGCCTGTTTTCTTTTAAGTTTGCCTCTTCTTTTAAGTTGGCCTCACACGGGGCACCACCTGACGGAGTCCTGCCGTCATAGATGGTGCTTAGCATAGCATAGAAAGAAGACACAGAGAGGCAGCGAGTATTTTTTATAATGCAGGGGCAGCTCCTTTGAACCTCTTTCTTCCCTGGTAACTTTTATTATCCTTTGTCCTCACCAACAGCATGGTCATCTGGCAATGTCTCACGTTACATGCCTGGTAATGGTTTGACACTCCCCTCACCATATAAGGAAACACTGCCCAGAGGAAACACAACTCCATTTAAGGTCAATACATCCTAATACATTGTAAGGCACAGAGTGCTGGTCAGCTGAGGTCAGGGGGCACCCTGCGGTATTTACAAGCCTCTGCCTTGGCTTTATGACTCCCACACAGGAGTGAGCGGCACCCCAGAACCGCAAGGACCTACAGCGGTTCCTGGGTTTCGCCAACTATTATTGGACCTTCGTTGTGGACTATGCTCATCGCGCAACCCCACTGACCCAACTGCTGTGCCCCAAGACACCGTTCTCCTGGGACAAGGAGGCAGAGGTGGCATTTCAGGGGTTGAAAGCCTGTCTCCAGAGGGCTCCGCTTTTACAGCATCCTAATCCCTCTCGTCCCTTCATGGTGGAGACCGACGCCTCCAGTACGGCTCTCAGTGTTGTCTTGTCCCAGCAGCACGGACCTGATGTGCTGCTGTTACCTTGCGCCTACTATTCCTGCCAGCTTCTTCTGGCGGAGTGTAACTATACCGTGTGGGAGTGGGAACTACTGGCCATCAAAGTGGCCTCTGAGGTCTGGGACCATCATTTTGAGGGGGCAAGACACCTGGTGGAAGTGAGAACTGACCACCGGAACCTGGAGTACCTCCAGACTGGGTCGACCACTTGGCATGGAGGAGTTCACTTACAACAATGTGGTGAACGGCTCCACCCAGCAGACCCTGTTCCAGGCCACTTACGGTTACCATCCGTGTTTGTTCCCGGACGTGCTGCCAGCATCTGTGGACCCCACGGTGACAGATTAGCTCCAGGAGCTCCAGTCTCAGCACCAACTATTGATGGAGCTGTGCTGGTCCCGGGGGGGGGGTTACCATGAGGCGTGGTCAGAGTCTGGTCCTGGGTTGAGGGTCTGGAAAGGCGAAGCACCAAAGGCGAAGCGGGGTCCAAAGCAAGAAGCCGGGCGTGGTCGGGAACTCTGGAAGAACAGGTCTGGGTGCTGGCAGAAACAGGTTTCCAACGATGTTGCTCCCGCAACCTGAGACTGGGCTGTGTGATGGCCTGGGAATCTGATTCAGAGGCCGAACCGGAGGAACTCCAGCCTGCACAGGAGTCCCCGCCTCCAGGGCTGGCTGAGCTGGGGCAGGGCCTTGACTCTGAGGCACCTGCACCTGTGACGGATCCTCAGGAGCAGGCACCAGGTGAATCTACTCTGGCTCCGGAGGGGATTGAGGACACATTGCCTACAGGTGCGCCTCTCCCAGCCCTGTCAGGGGAAGGCGAGTCTCCCCCTAGGTCCAGTAACCCTCCAGCCTCTCCTGAGCTGCAGAGGCTCAGGGCAGAGAGGCAGAGGGAGCTGGTTTCTCCCAGGAGGAGTGCTCGCCTAAAGGCCAGAAGAGGCGGGTCACCCGAGGGCCGGGACCGCCCCTGGCCTCAGAGAAGGCCAGTCAGCCCGGTCCCAGGTTGCGGGAGCAACGTCGTTGAAGAGCTGTTTTGGCCAGCACCCAGTCCTGTTCCTTCAGAGTTCCTGTCCTTGCCTAGCTCCTCGCTTCGGACCCCACCTCGCCCGTGGAGGACAGTCTACAGACCCCCGACCCAGGTCCTGGACCTCACCCCATGGTAACCTCTCCCCGGGACCAGCACAGTTTGCTCCCACCACACCCGCATTCCCCCCTCGTTGGGGTGCGTTCGGGAAAAGCGATGAGCCTATGCAGCTAGGGGCTGCGCGACCTCATCTCTCCCCCGCGGAGAAGACGCGGCGTCGGGAGGGGAACTTATGTCTCTACTGTGGCGGAAGCAGACACTACGCCCGGTGCTGTCCCGAGAAGTTGCCAGCTGCAGGGAAACCGCCAACCCCGGTAGCCGAAGGCCCTGGCAACCTGGGGTCCCAGACCATGCTAGAGGGGCCCTCACCAGTGGAATTGTGACACCTCATGGTCCCGGTGCATCTATACCCTCCAGGTGGGCCCTGGATTCTTACCCACGCCCTGGTAGATTCGGGGTCAACCCGCTCCTATATGGATGCTGCCTTTGATGCCCATCATCAGGTGCCACTTCAGAACAAGCCAGAACCGGTACAGGTGAAGGCAATTGACGAACGGCTCCTGCGCTCGGGGGCCGTTACTCGGGATATTCAGCCCTTGGTCCTGTGTCAGCAGCAGCAGGAGGTGCGAACTTTGGACATTGCCTCCATGCCCCGGTTCCCCCTGGTGCTTGGGATGGACTGGCTGGAGGCTCACATTTTCCAGATTGACTGGGTGAATCGGACTGTGCACTTCCTAGACCCATGTCCCCATGCTCAGTCCGAGATGCTAGCAGCCGCGCCCACTGCAGAGGCTGCATCAATGCTCCCCGCAGAGTACCGGGACTACCAAGACGTGTTCGAGGAACGGGGGCAGACCAGCTCCCGCCGCATCAGTCTTTTGACTGCGGCATAGACCTCCAGCCCGGAGCGCCCCTGCCAGTGAGTCGCTTATACTCTCTTACAGAGCCAGAGCGCGAAGCTTTGCAGGACTTCCTGCGCAAGAACCTGGAGCGTGGTTTCATTCGGCCTTCTACCTCGCCCACCGCTGCGCCAGTGCTCTTCGTTAAGAAGAAATGTGGGGAGCTTCGCCTTTGCCATGATTACTGGGCCCTGAACAAAATTACCATCCCAGACCGGTCCCCCTTGCCCCTTATTGCGGAGTTGCTGGAGCGGGTGCAAGGGGTGCAGGTGTTCACCAAACTAGACCTCTGGGGGGGCCTACAATTTAATTCAGATCCGAGCCGGGGATGAGTGGAAGACAGCATTCGGGACCCGGTATGTTCAGTTCAAATACTTGGTTATGCCCTTCGGGTTGTGCAACGCGCCCACTGTGTTTCAACAGTACATCAACCACGTGTTCCAGGACTTGCTAGACAAGTAGGTGGTGGTGTACTTGGATGACATTCTGGTTTTCTCCCGTGACCCGGCTCGCCACGAGGGTCTTGTCCGGACCGTGCTGCAGCATTTGCGGGAGCACCACCTGTATGCGAAGCTCAGCAAGTGCGAGTTCCATCAGCGGTCAGTACACTTCCTTGGTCACCGACTCTTTCCAGATTGGGTGCAGATGGATCCTGGGAAGGTGGCAGCGGTTCGGGAATGGGCGGCACCTCGGAACCGCAAGGACCTACAGCGATTCCTGGGGTTCACCAACTATTACCGGACCTTCATTGCAGACTATGCTCATCACACCACCCCGTTGACGCGGCTACTGTGCCCCAAGACGCCATTTTCCTGGGACAAGGAGGCAGAGGAGGCGTTTCAGGGGTTGGAAGCCTGTTTCCAGAGAGCGCCGAGCTTGCAACATCCTGATCCCTCTCGACCCTTTGTGGTAGAGACCGACGCCTCCAGCACGGCTCTCAGTGCCATCTTGTCTCAGCAGCACGGACCTGATGCGCCACTCTTACCCTGCACCTTCTATTCCCACCAGCTCCTTCTGGCGGAGTGTAACTATACCGTGTGGGAGTGGGAACTACTGGCCATCAAGGTGGCCTTTGAGGTCTGGCGCCACCATCTTGAGGGGGCACGACACCCGGTGGAGGTGAGAACCGTCCACTGGAACCTGGAGTACCTCCAGACCACCCACAAGCTGACCCAAAGGCAGATCTGGTGGGCGTTGTTCTTTTCCCGGTTCCAGTTCTGGATCCGCTACATCCCTAGCTTCCAAAACCAGAAGGCGGATGCCCTGTCCCGGAAACCTGAAGACGTCGCAGACACGGTACAGCAAGCAGTACCAACCACAATCCTACCACCGGCTGCGTTCCTGGCCACTCAGGAGGCTGAGCCACTGCAGGCTCGGGTGAGGGCACAGCAGCAGGTCGACGCTTGGGCCCAGGAACGACTCCGGGAACTGGCTAAAGGGTCATGCCCTCAGTATCTGGGGCTGGTCTTGCACCAGGGCCTTCTGCTGCACCACGGTCGCCTGTACATCCTGCCAGGGCCACTGTGGGCTGAGGTTCTCCAGATGACCCATGATGCCCCAGCAGCAGGACACTTTGGGCGGTATCAGACCACCCATTTGGTAAGCCGCGAGTTTTGGTGGCCCCGCCTGAAGGCTGATGTGGCTCGCTATGTCGCTGGTTGTGACGTCTGCCGGCGGGCCAAGGGCCCTACTGGGCGAACCCCCCGGCCTACTTCAGCCATTGCCAGTCCCACCACGTCCTTGGCACACAGTTTCGCTGGACTTTGTAGTGGACTTACCCCCGTCTTGTGGCTGTACCTGCCTCCTAGTTTTCTCCGGCCATTTGGCCATTTCACTAAGATGGTGCACTGTGCCCCCTGCCCATCCGTTCCCACAGCTAAGGAAACTGCTCAGCTATACCTGCAGCATGTCTTCCGCCTGCACGGCCTACCTGAGCGTGTGGTGTCCGACTGGGGCGTGCAGTTCACATCCCGTTTCTGGCGAGCATTGCACCAGACCCTCGGGACAGAGGTCTGTCTATCATCAGCCTACCACCCACAGACTGATGGCCAGACAGAACGGGCGAACGCGGTGCTGGAGCAGTACCTCCGGTGTTTCTGCAGCTACCAGCAGGATGACTGGGTCGACCACCTAGCATTGGCGGAGTTCGCCTACAACAACGCGGTGAATGCGTCCACCCAGCAGACCCCGTTCCAGGCCAGTTACAGTTATCATCCGCGGCTGTTCCCGGATGTGTTGCCAGCATCTGCGGTCCCAGCAGTGACAGAGTGGCTTCAGGAGCTCCAGTCTCAGAAACAACTATTGATGGAGCAACTGCGCCAGGCCAAGGAGGCATACAAGGCCCAGGCCGACTGCCACCGCCAGGTGGGGCCAGAACTCCACGGCTGGGAGACTGGGCTGTGTGATGGCCTGGGAACTCCAGCCTGCACAGGAGTCCCCGCCTCCAGGGCCGGCTGAGCTGGGGCAGGGCCTTGACTCTGAGGCACCTGCACCTGTGATGGATCCTCAGGAGCAGGCACCAGGTGAATCTACTCTGGCTCCGGAGGGGATTGAGGACACATTGCCTACAGGTGTGCCTCTCCCAGCCCTGTCAGGGGAAGGCGAGTCTCCTCCTGGGTCCAGTAACCCTCCAGCCTCTCCTGAGCTGCAGAGGCTCAGGGCAGAGGCGGAGGGAGCTGGTTTCTCCCAGGAGGAGTGCTCGCCTTAAGGCCAGGAGAGGCGGGTCACCTGAGGGCTGGGACCGCCCCTGGCCTCAGAGAAGCACCCAGTCCTGTTCCTTCAGAGTTCCTGTCCTTGCCTGGCTCCTCGCTTCAGACCCCACCTTGCCCGTGGAGGACAGTCTACAGACCCTCGACCCAGGTCCTGGACCTCACCCCACGGTAACCTGCCCCCAGGACCAGCACAGGCTGACTGGTCTTTATCTCCTCTGGGGCCTAGGGTGGTCCCGGCCCAAAGGTGACTCACCTCTCATGGCCTTAAGGGCTGGGAGAGGAGCACCTGCAGGCAATGGGTCCTCAATCACCCCCGGAGCCAGAGTGGATTCATCTGGTGTCTGCTCTTGAGGATCCGGCACAGGTGCGGGCCCTTCAGATTCAAGGCCCTTCAGATTCAAGGCTCAACCGGCACTGGAGGCGGGGACTCCTGTGCAGGCTGGGATTCCTCTGGTTCAGCCTCTGAATCAGATTCCCAGGCCATCACAGGAGCAACTGCGCCAGGCCAAGGATGCGTACAAGGTCCAGGCTGACCGCCACCGCCAGGAAGGGCCGGAACTCCACGTCGGCGAGCCATGGGGCTATATAAATTCTAATTGGACTCCGTTTGAATGGGCAATTGTATCCAGGCTGCAATTAGCTTTTTGGTTCCTTAGGAACAACTGAGCAACTTCCCTAGAGTGCAAGACCAGAGCCTATAATAATAAAAATCCCATAGAAAGGCCAAGGCAAAGACATCTCTCTCAAGAAATGCCCAAACCAGTGCCACTACAAGGTGACATGGTCAATATGAAAGCCCTACAGGGATTCACCAGAGATTGTTGCTGCTGTGATATGATGAAGGTGTAAGACCAGACGAGAGCTAGCTTTGAAACCTGGGAACACACAAAAAAGGCAGAAACAAAACAAACCTGCATTTTTCACTCATTATTTGACCTTCCCGCTAAGTGTAAAGCATAGACCACTATTGAGAATGTTTCTCCCAAAGTGCTAGAATGCCACAAATAATTTAGGAACAAAATGCAACGTGTGTTATTTTTTTATGTGATATCCTATGTCCAGCTATGTGCACTGCTACACCTGCAAATAGCCTTGAGCGGCCTGACATGCAAGTCTCTTAAGATTTACATGAAGGCATCCATTTACAACATGCCAGGTTATTATTTGTGGGGCAGCAATTTTTTACAAAAAAATTATATCCCCAAAGGGGGGAAATGTTATAAGAATTTTTAGGTGAGAGAGAGAGAGAGAGAGAGAGATCTAAATGTACCAAGCAAACACATTTATAAATATATAAACCACATGTCCAAAACCCACAGGAAAAGTCCTAAAGCCATTTTGACTCTTTCAGTCACCTCAAATATTTCTCTTTTTTTTTTTTTATAATAATTTTTATTAATTTTCCAAACAAATAATAAAGAACAATATAAAACAGTATAACTTCAAGCTCATCGGTTCATGCCCTTTTTTCTTTGACTTCCCCATACCTCCCCAACCCTGCATCCTTATTTAATAATTCTTTAGCAACCCTTAGGTCCATTGTCTTAATTCCCTTTCATCAAAAATTTCTTAAGTTTTTTATTTACTGCTGCAATTCTTTACTTCTTACCCCCTGACATCTTAACACTCCTCAATTTTGCAATTATTTTTAAGATATATTTTGAATTTCTTCCAGTCCTCTTCCATTGTCTCTTTCCCCTGGTCCCGGATTCTGCCCGTCATCTCAGCCAGTCCCATAAAGTCAATCACCTTTGTTTGCCATTCTTCCAGAGTAGGTAGTTCTTGCGTCTTCCAATACTTTGCCAGTAGAATTCTTGCTGCTGTAGTGGCATACATAAAGAAAATCCTATCCTTCCTTGACACCACTTGGCCCACCATGCCCAAAAGGAAAGCCTCTGGTTTCTTAGGAAAAGTCCACTTAAGGACCTTCTTAATTTCATTATAGATCATTTCCCAGAAAGCTTTAACCCTTGGGCAGGTCCACCAAAGGTGGTAGAAAGTGCCTTCAGTCTCATTACATTTCCAACACTTATTACTAGGTAAATGATAAATTTTTGCAAGCTTGACTGGGGTCATGTACCATCGGTAGATCATTTTCATAATATTTTCTTTTAAGGCATTACATGCAGTAAATTTAATACCGGTGGTCCATAACTGTTCCCAGTCAGCAAACATAATATCATGACCGATATCTTGTGCCCATTTAATCATAGCTGATTTCACCATTTCATCCTGTGTATTCCATTTTAACAGCAAGTTATACATTTTTGATAAGTTCTTAGTATTGGGTTCCAACAATTCTGTTTCTAGTTTTGACTTCTCTTTCTGAAATCCTATTTTCCTGTCCTGTTTAAACGTCTCATTTATCTGATGGTAATGCAACCAGTCTCGAACCTTAGGCTTTAGTTTCTCATAACTCTGAAGTTTCACCCTTTCGCCATCGTATTCTAAAATCTCATGATATTTTGGCCATTTAGAATCCATATTAAGTTTTTTTACTTCCCTAGCTTCCATTGGTGACACCCACCTAGGGGTTTTACTTTCCAACAAATCTTTGTATCTAATCCAAACGTTATACAATGCTTTCCTTACAATATGGTTTTTAAAGCTTTTATACACCTTTACCTTGTCGTACCATAAGTATGCATGCCAACCAAAACTATTGTCGTACCCTTCCAGATCCAAAATGTCAGTGTTCTCAAGAAGTAGCCAGTGTTTCAACCAGCAGAAAGCTGCTGATTCATAATAAAGTCTTAAGTCCGGCAGGGCAAACCCCCCTCTATCCTTTGCATCAGTTAAAATCTTAAATTTAATTCTGGGCTTTTTGCCCTGCCAGACAAATTTTGATATGTCTTTCTGCCACTTCTTGAAACAGTCCATCTTGTCCACAATCTGCAACGTCTGGAATAAGAACAGCATTCTAGGCAATACATTCATCTTAATAGTAGCAATTCGGCCTAACAAGGAAAGTTTCAACCTTGACCATATTTCCAGATCCTTTTTAACATCTGACCAACATTTTTCATAATTATCCTTAAATAAGTTCACATTCTTGGATGTTAAGTTTACCCCCAGGTATTTTACCCTTTTTGTTATTTCCAAGCCTGTTTCATTCTGAAAACTCTCTCTTTCTTCCATTGTTAAATTTTTTTCCAACACTTTCGTTTTTTGTCTATTCAATTTAAAACCTGCTACTCGACCAAATATATCAATTAGTTCTAATACTCTTTTAGTACTAGTGTCTGGCTGTTGCAAAGTCAATACCAAATCGTCTGCAAATGCTCTTAATTTGTAATGTCTAACTCCGACCTGAACTCCTTTAACCAACTGGTCCTTTCTGATCATGTTTAACAAAACCTCCAGGACTGATATAAAAAGCAAAGGGGATATTGGGCAACCCTGTCGTGTACCTTTTTCTATAGGTATTTCTTCTGTTACCACGTTATTTACAATTAATTTGGCCTTTTGTTGAGAATATATTGCACCTATACCGTTTTCAAAACCTTGGCCTACCCCCATCCCTTGGAGATTCTTTTTCATAAAGGTCCAACAAATGTTGTCAAAGGCTTTCTCCGCGTCCACAAAAATCAAAACTGCTTTCCTGTTAATATCAACGTCCAGCAGCTCCAAAATGTCTATAATGTTTCTCACATTGTCTGACATATGTCTACCTGGGAGAAAGCCTGTTTGGTCCTTATGAATCTCTTCTGCTAACACTCTTTTCAATCTTTTTGCCAAAATGTCTGCAAAAATTTTGTAATCCACATTGAGTAAAGATATAGGGCGGTAGTTTTTAACCTGGTTCTTCTCAGTCTCTGTTTTCGGTATAAGTGAGATGAAAGCCTCTTTCCACGATTCAGGTGCCTTTTTCCCCTTCAAAATTTCATTGCAAACTTCCTTCAATGGTTGTATCAGCCATTCTTTCAGCATTTTGTAGTATTTGGCCGTCAGGCCATCTGGTCCTGGTGATTTTCCCAATTTCATATTTTGGATGGCACCCTCTATTTCTTGTTCTGTTATTTCCTCATTTAAGATCCTTTTACTTTGTTCTGAAATTTTTGGTAGACCGTATTTTCTGATGAATTCTTCTATTTCTTGTTCGTTGATTGGCCCTTGTGCATACAATTTCTTAAAAAAACTTTGAAAACAATTATTGATCTCATTGGGTTTGTGGATAATTTTTCCATCCATTTCTAGACTTGTTACAGTATTCATTTTCTGCCTTTTTTTCAGTTGCCATGACAGAAGTTTCCCACATTTATCCGCTGATTCAAAAGTTCTTTGTCTCATTTGCTTTATCTTCCATTCTATTTGTTGGTTCATAAGCTCCATGTACAGCATCTGATAAAACTTTATTTCTCTCAAAATCTCATGGGACTTTGGTTTAGACCTCAACTTCTTCTCTCCTTCTTTTATTTTTTCTAAAATTTTTTCCTTCTTCTCATTTTGTTGCTTCCTCTTTATAGAATTTTGTTGAATTAGGAAACCTCGCATCACGGCTTTGCTTGCGTCCCAGATTATTCTTTTTTCCACATCTGTTTTCCTGTTGATCTCAAAGTAATCTTTTAATGTTTTAAGGGCCTTCTTGTGGATCTCTTCATCCTTAAATAGGGTGTCATTCATTCTCCATCTAAAGGATCCAGTTGTTGTTAGTTTCATCTCCATCTTCACCGCGTTATGGTCGGAGCACGTTTTTGGACATATTTCTACTTTTTTTGTTCTTGGCGCCAGACTGCTAGAAATCCAAATTTGGTCTATTCTTGTCCATGTCATTTTTGCTTCAGAGAAGAAAGTTCCCTCCCTCTCTAGAGGATTCTTTGTTCTCCAAATATCAATCAAGTCCATTGTTTCAGTCATTTCGAAAAAGATCTTTGGTAGTCTCCCTTCTTTTGAAATCACTTGTCTCTGTGCTTTGTCCATATTTGTTGAGACAACTCCATTCATATCTCCCATCATTAGGATTTTATAATCTAAAAAATCAACTAATGTCTCATGCAACTTCCTGAAGAATTCGGCCTTCCCTTCATTTGGGGCATAAACTCCCACAATTAGTATCTTTTCTCCTTGGATTTGTATTTCAATTGCCAGGTATCTTCCTTGTTCATCTTTAAATATCAATTTTGGAACCAACTTTTCCTTTGCATAGATCACCACACCTCTTTTCTTTACTTTGTCTGATGAGATAAATTCTTGACCAAGTCTCTTATTTATCAGTAATTTCCTGTGTATCCTGGCAATATGGGTTTCTTGCAAACATATTATATCTAATTGTTCTTTCTTCAAAATGTGAAAAACCTGTCGTCTTTTCCGAGGAAGGTTCAAACCGTTACAGTTCCAACTAAGGAGTTGCAGAGACATTTTGTATTTAAGTATTTAAGTAGCTGTTCCTCCAACTGCTCCAAGCTTCTGCTCTTCCTCCGATGGTGGTGGTAAAAGTCCAAATGACAAATTTGCTATATCAGGCGGTTCCCTCTCCTCCACGGTTCCTTTCTGCAAATCCTCCAGGTATCTCTCCAGAAATTGTTCTTTGTCCTGAATTGTTTTTATTTTAATCTTCCTTCCTTTAAAGTTAAAGGACAATCCTTGTGGAAACTCCCATCTGAATGGTATGGTGTTTTTCTTCAGCAGATCTGCTAGGCTTTTATAATATGTTCTCACCTCTAAAATGTATTTGGGGATGTCCTTAAAAATCTGTATCTGACAATTTTGGATCACCAATGCCTTCTGATAATGCAGATTCAATATTTTATCTCTTTCTTCTTTTGATCTCAGTGTAATTAAACAATCCCTTGGTTTTTTATCCTGCTTTCTACCCAATCGAAAAGCTGATGTTATCTCAAATTCATCCTCTTCCTCCCATTCCTCCTGCCAAAAAGTTATAATGTTCTCTGTAAGAAATTTCACAAGGTTGTCCCCTTCCCCTTCAGGCACCAATCTAAGTTTTAAGTTCTTCTCTTTACGTTGAAGTTCCAGTAAGGAGAGGGCTGCATCATGCTCATTCACTTTTTTAATAATAGGCCCAAACTTTTCCCTTGTCTCTTCAGCCGTTATTTTTGCACTTTCTGCAATCTTTCGTGTTTCTGAATTTTCCTGAATTAATCTATTTATAGAATCTGTGTTAGATTTAACACTAGCTGTATTCACATCCAATCTTGTTGTCAACTCAGTTAGTTTTTTAGAGTTCTCTGTCGATAGCTTTGTCAGTGCTTCCAGGGATTGATTTATTTTAAGTAGTGCCTGAGTCATAGGATCCATGGAAGCTGGTGTTTTTTCCTGTGCAGCTGAGACAGTTCCTGATATAGAGCCCCTTTTCTTGTGAGATTGTTTTGCTTTCAGCCTTGTTACTATCTCTTCTGTAGGGGCACTCATATCCTCAAGGTCGTTTTCACAGAGTTGATTTCCAAGTGGAAAATCCCACTGTTACTTTTCCCAGTGCAACAGTTTCACTTGAGACCCTCTAGAGGGAGCATTCAATTGTATCCAAGTGGCAAGGATAAAGAGAAACAAAGAAGCAAGGAAGTATAACAGTAGCCAAAAGTTTCCAATATCCAAGCTGTAACGTCTCTATCTTCTATGTGGCCAAAATGCAACAGAATAATTCTAAGGTCCGGTAACTTTGTTACAAGCAAACCCCGGCTTCTCAAAGTTTGACAGTCCACGTCCCGGTGCCTTATTTGGGCAGCCCGACCCAGGGGGATTTGGCAATGGAAGATCTTAATTTTCCAATAATTTTCCAGCAGGTTAACAGTGTTCCAGTCCCTTCCCCCCTCCTCCTGCCAATCTGGGGGGAAGTTTTAAGTCCGATGTCAGTTTGACAGCTTAAAAAAATAGAAAGGTTCCCTTTAAATGCAGCTTAATTTTCGTTGCTTTATCTCTTCTGCAGTTCCGGGGAGGCAGACTTCCTTAATTTATGCCTTTCCCGTTTTCAGCCGAATTTCTTATTTAATGTCCCGTTACTTTTCCAATCTTACTCACGGGTGCTGTGGTCAAATTCCAATTGCAGGAAGGAATCGGCGCTCTCCGCTCATGGCGACGCGGCTTCACTCCGCTAGCTGGGTGACGACTCTCAGCACCGCGCTTACCCCGATGCCGCTCAGAAGCCTTTAAAAAGGCTCCCTCACAGTGCCGGGGGGCGCAAAAGGTGCCCACCGAATCTCCTTTGTTCACAGGCTCCGCGCCTGTGATTTTAGGGGTCCCCCGCTTGCCGTAGCGGGTAAGACCCGAACTAACGAAGCAGTCCTGCCTCGGAGCTCGAGGCTCAGACCGCCATTAAGTGCTGGCGCCGACCGGAAGTCCAGTCACCTCAAATATTTCTCTACAAGGTCGAAGGAAATGCAGAAACCTCCCCATTGTCTCTGTCCTCACAAATCCTGCCTTAAGGGCACATTTAAGGTGTGAATAGGGTGAGCCTGTGACCTGGCTCAGGAATGAAGTATTATCATTACAAAAGAATAGCCAGCCTTCCCAGGTACCGCATTTTTCGCTCTATAGGGCGCACCGGACCATAAGGCGCACCAAGTTCTTGGGGGGGGGGAATAAAGAAAAAAAAATTATTTCTCCCCTCCCCCCGCCCCAAAGAGCAAAGAAGCCAAGACTTTCCATCCATGAGAGGTTGCGTGCGGCTTCGTTCTTAGCCATGGGGCTGGGGCAGCCCGAGCTTCCCCCGACCCCAGGCCCCAGAACAGGTCTGGGAGCAGAGGCAAGGTTGTACAGCCTTGTCGCCGCTCCCAGAGCTTGTGGGCTGGGGGAGCGCTCTGAAGGTTTGCGGATAGCTGCCTGAAGCCCGGGGAGCGCAGTTGGCACTGCGCTCCCCGGGCTTCAGGCTTCAGGCTGCTATCCGCAAGCCTTCGGAGCCTGGTGGGCACTCCCGCAGTGCTCCGAAGGCTTGCAGATAGCTTCAGCGAAAGCCTGCATTCGCTCTATAGGACGCACACACATTTCCCCTTCATTTTTGGAGGGGGGAAAGTGCGTCCTATAGAGCGAAAAATATGGTAATCTAGTCAAGTGGCCATTAACAGGTAACCTGGCAGACAAGGTAAAAACAACACTCAGATTTCTGTTGTAGACCGCCTTTTCTGTGATGTAGGTATGATGTTTCTGTTGGAAAACTTGCCCCCTCGGGTGAGGCTGGCCTCTCTCCCTGCTCCCGGGGCCTGTTTACCGGTGGGTGATCCTCTCTGGCTGACATCCCGGACAGTCCAGGGAGATCTTGATAGGCGACATCCCCCGGAATGGAAGATGCACACCCCCTTTGCATACCAGCAGGAGAAAGAAGATAGTCAGAAAGGCTTTTTACATCTTGTTTATTTCTGACTGTACATCTCCACAAAAAACATGTCCGATCAGTTCAGTCTCCTCCGAGCAAGTGACACAGACTTCCTTCACATACGCAACAGGAAGGTCTCATATTACACTGAGAACAAAGCCTTGTGAATCCCCTGAACTGCCTGGAAGATTCTTTCCCAGGACTAGCCACATCATATGATGTAAACACTGAGCTGCCTGGTTGCAGCTGCATTGTACTCATATCCTGACAGTTTCTGGGGGTGGTCTTGAACTCCAGGTTGGGCAATTAAAAATGTCTATATAAGGGCTTGCACACATGGCTCGGAGAACCCTGTTGCAACAGTTAATAAAGAACAGGCTTACTAGCTGCTTTGCTTCTCAATATTCTCTGGTTGGTCTGTTATTTTCTCCTACTGATAGAGAACCTACAAAAGGACTGTATATGGGCCCTTGGGTACCCCATAAGGAAAAAGGAGCAGATTTTCCCCCTTATATCACCTGCAATCATGTCTGCTGTGTTAGCAATTCACTCTTCCCGTTGCTGGATATGTGGCTAGTATGTCACATGCCCCTGTTTACTTTCCTAGGCTTGGGAAGTGTAAGAACAGACGTCAGTCTTATCTCTTCCGCTCTGCTGTGCTTTTGCACTGTTCTGTGTCTCCCTGTCTGCTGCTGAAGAAGAGAGAGGGCGCCATCATGATCCGTTTGGTGTCATCTGCAAATGTGATAGCATCCCCTCATTTCCTTCAACCATGTCATTTATCAAGACGTTGAACAACAGGCCCAGAACAGAACCCTGCAGCACCCCTCTGGTCACTTTTCCCCAGGATGAGGAGGAACCATGAAGGAGTCCTCTTTGGGTTCGGTCAGTCAAATCCACCTAACAGTTACCAAGTTCAGCCTCATTTTACCAGCTTCCTCACATAAATGTCGCAGGGGACTTTGTCAAAAGCCTTACTGAAATCGAGATGCACTACTTCCAAAGCAGTTCCCTGATCAACAAAGTTTGTAACTCCATCCAAAAAAAGAAAAGAAGAGATTTCTCTGGCTTGTCTTGTTTTTGAGAAAGCCATGCTTTCATCCTGTATGCTTATAATGTAAAATCTTCAGATGAAGGGCAAATACATTTTAAAGAAGAATAAATGAGGATAAAGACAAGCTGGAATATTTGCAAAGGGAGGCGATTTATGTATTTATTTAATCTGTAAACCACCCGACCCAGTGGTGCCGACTTGAATAAAATATTGGTGGGGGCCAGGTAAGTCCCGCCTTGCACTATCAATCACATGATGCATGCGTGCCATTTGAATGGCAATGCCTATAATGGCAGTGACTTTTTAAAAAAGTAATATTTTGAGCCCGTAGTTCAATTTCCCAGCAGCTCCGCTTGCCCTGGAGAACACTTCTAGCATTCCATCTCCTCTACCTGTGTCCATTTGGTATGGCCCTTTCCAGGTTTTTCCCTGCCCCTTGTGTTTGTCTTTCATTTGTTCTCCTGTGTGTGTTGCCAGTAGAAGCCACAATTCTGTGGGTACTCTAGCTGGTGCAGAAAGCACCTAGAAGCTCCCTAGAGGTTGAAGTGCCGATCAGACTTCAGTTTTGTGCTCTATAAATTCCAATTAGGAGTACTGGGGGTGGTTCAGATTCTGGGGCAGTGCTTTTGGCCAGCAGAGGGTGTCAAAAGGCCAGTCTACTTTCCCTTTAAAGCAAACTTGGGTCTCCAGCTGGTTTTGGACCACAACTCCCATCATCTCTAGTTAGCAGGACCAATGGGGAGAGACGATGGGAACTGTAGTCCGGGAGCTGCTGGGGACCCAAGTTTGGGAAAGCCTGCTTCAAAGCAACTTTTCCATTTTGCCCGCAAAGATGGGACCTGTCCATGTTTGTATTTTCTTGTATTTTGTTTTTCTCATGAGGTTTGTGCGGTTTTAAAAAAATTCTTAAAAGGGCAAATTGACAGTGAAATTGTATGGCAAGTAGCAGAAGAATAAAATGTTGCATTTGAAAAAAAACACAAAGAAAACTTGGGGGGTGGCCTCCTCAAATATTTTATGGGGGGGCAAAGACCCCTAGGAATTTAAGAGTGGCTGTATTCCCTACACCCACATGTCTCAGAATGCTTAGAACATAAAAACACAACATAAAAACACAAAACATCACATGTTAAAATAGCATTAGATGTCAATAAGAAAAAGTCCTGCTTAAAAAGGTGCGGATTTGCCTGGCTCCTAAAGCTATATAATGTTTTTTCCGACCTTTGTATGGATTCTTTAGTGGGAAGTGAGTTTAGAGCTAACAGTGAAGCTCTTTCCACATTCTGCACACTGATAGGGTTTCTCCCCTGTATGAATTCTTTGATGGGAAGTGAGTTTGGAGCTATCCCTGAAGCTCTTTCCACATTCCACACACTGATAGGGTTTCTCCGCTGTATGAATTCTGTGATGGGAAGTGAGATGGGAGCTATGAGTGAAGCTCTTTCCACATTCCACACACTGATAGGGTTTCTCCCCTGTATGAACTTTTTGATGGAAAGTTAGAGAGAAGCTATGAGTAAAGCTCTTTCCACATTCCACACACTGATAGGGCTTCTCCCCTGTATGAATTCTTTGATGGGAAGTGAGAGAGGAGCTACATGTGAAGCTCTTTCCACATTCCACACACTGATAGGGTTTCTCTCCTGTATGAATTCTGTGATGGGACGTGAGATCGGACCTCTTCCTGAATCTCTTTCCACATTCCACACACTGATAGGGCTTCTCCCCTGTATGAATTGTTTGATGGGAAATGAGACTGTGGCTGTGAGTGAAGCTCTTTCCACATTCCAGACACTGATAGGGGTTCTCCCCTGTATGAATTCTTTGATGGGAAGTGAGACTGTGGCTGTGAGTGAAGCTCTTTCCACATTCCACACACTGATAGGGTTTTTCCCCTGTGTGAATTCTTTGATGGGAAATGAGTTTGGAGCTATCAGTGAAGCTCTTTCCACATTCCACACACTGATAGGGTTTCTCCCCTGTATGAATTCTTTGATGTGAAGTGAGATGGGAGCTCTTTCTGAAGCTATTTCCACATTCCACACACTGATAGGGTTTCTCCCTTGTATGAATTCTTTGATGCTTACTGAGATCGAAGCTATGAGTGAAGCTCTTTCCACATTCCACACACTGATAGGGTTTCTCCCCTGTATGAATTATTTGATGGGATGTGAGAGAGGAGCTATGAGTGAAGCTCTTTCCGCATTCCATGCACTGATAGGGTTTCTCCCCTGTATGAATTCTTTGATGGGAAGTGAGACTGTGGCTCTGAGTGAAGCTCTTTCCACATTCCACACACTGATAGGGTTTCTCCCCTGTATGAATTCTTTGATGGGAAGTGAGAGAGGAGCTATGAGTGAAGCTCTTCCCACATTCCACACACTGATAGGGTTTCTCCCCTGTATGAATTCTTTGATGGGAAGTGAGCGAGGAGCTATGAGTGAAGCTCTTTCCACATTCCACACACTGATAGGGTTTTTCCCCTGTATGAATTCTTTGATGGGAAGTGAGATTGGAGCTATCCGTGAAGCTCTTTCCACATTCCACACACTGATATGGTTTCTCCCTTCTATGAATTCTTTGATGGGAAGTGAGAGAGGAGCTATGAGTGAAGCTCTTCCCACATTCCACACACTGATAGGGTTTCTCCCCTGTATGAATTCTTTGATGGGAAGTGAGCGAGGAGCTATGAGTGAAGCTCTTTCCACATTCCACACACTGATAGGGTTTTTCCCCTGTATGAATTCTTTGATGGGAAGTGAGATTGGAGCTATCCGTGAAGCTCTTTCCACATTCCACACACTGATATGGTTTCTCCCTTCTATGAATTCTTTGATGGGAAGTGAGATCGTTGCTCTGACTGAAGCTCTTTCCACATTCCACACACTGATAGGGTTTCTCCTCTGTATGAATTCTTTGATGGGAAGTGAAAGAGGAGCTATCAGTGAAGCTCTTTCCACATTCTATGCACTGATAGACTTTCTTTCCAATGAGATTTTGTTGATGGGAAGTGGAATTGGAGCTCTGACTACAGCTTTCTCCACACTCCAAATTTTTGCGTGGCTTCTCCTCTCTGGGGATTTTGTCGTGGTCACCTTTGCTCTCGATTTCCAATTCATCACAATCTGCAATGTAAACAAAAAGGGATTAGAGCCACAGGAACAAATGGAGAAGAACTGAAGGGAGTTGGGTGTGTGTTCATTACCTGTATTGTTTGTCATTAACCAACATATTTATTTTGAGATTCTGATGTGTTGTTGAATGTTGCTTTGTTTGATATACAGTAGTGGTCAAAATTGTGAAAGACTTTTGGGAAAAAGTGTATTTCAGAGGTTTGCTGGCTCATAACACCACTTCATTTGGAGTAATGTCATAAAATTATATATCAGTGGAAAGATAATTCGATCAAGAATGCAATCGAGATTGCAATCCAACAAAGTTTCTTCAATTACCCGTATTCTATCAAAAGTATAGCCAAATAACCAGAAAAAGAAAGCACAACTTGCTTTGGTTGACTTTTGTCAGTGTGTTATGTGATTGCTATCAAGTTGGTTGGTTTGGTGTGTTCTTTCATTTAGTGAGGGTGTAAAACATAATAAAATTATTGAAATGGCACAAAGAGTTGAGTGGTCCCCAGAAAGTGAGTAAGATTGTACTATTAAGTGAAGAAGGCTACAGTTATGGAGAAATTAGAAGAGAGATTGGGGAAAACTTAACCAAAGTTGGGCTTTCTATATTTTTGAAGAGGTATAAGGAGACTCAGTCACTACAAAATCAGACTTGTTAAGGCAGGGAATGTGTACAAAGGCAAGTGACGATGGACGAGTGGAGAGACTGTGCCTACATGACAGAAGAAAATCATCTGGGTGTATACAAGATGTCATGGCACAATGTAATGGGAAGTTGAGTGCAAGGACTGGTCTAAATGTTAGAATTGTAAGGGAAAAGCCTTTGTTATCTCTCAAGCAAAGGTTGAAAAGATTAAACCCATGTTAATTGGACAGCGGAACAATGGGATACTACCTTACTTGACAGGTTGTCTCAAGATATGGCAAAGAGAAATTTCCAAATTCCTGTGGGAAGGGAAGAAACCTAGGATTAAACACCTGATCTTAATAGACATAAAAGAGAGAGGAGGCTTTTCCCTACCCGACCTAAAACTTTACTACGAGGCAGCCTGTTTCACCTGGCTAAAAGGATTCGTGCACGTTGCAGGATCCGGACCTCCTGGACCTGGAAGGTTGACAATCGTTGGGGATGGCACGCCTACCTGATATATGGAAAAGCGAAAATTCATAAAAAATTTACCAACCATATAATAAGAAAGTCACTCTTTGCTGTATGGGAAAAATATAAAGACCTGATGGAGACTTCCGGGTTAGCGCCGTCGGTAATGGCGGAATTCCTCTGACCAGGAGGAATTTGCTCTGTGGGAACCGGGTCTGGCCACCACGGTGAAGGCGGGGACCCCTCAAAATCACAGGCGGGTGAAGCCTGTGAACGTGGGATTCGGCGGGCACCTTTTGCACCTCCCCTACTCACAGGGAAACCCGATTTTGGGGCTCCGGAGCAAAGTGGGGTGAGCAGCGCGGTGCTGTGAATCGACTGCTTTTTCCACGGAGCGAAGCCGCACAGCCATTGCCGGAGAGCGCTGACTTTTTCCTGTGGACAATTGGATTCTAAAAGCAACTACCCGTGAGTAGAACAAATCGGAAACTTTTAAAGGAAAAAAAGACTCAATTTGGTATTGTAGCGGGGAGGCATAAACAGGAAGTCTGCCTTCCGCTTTTGTAAATAGATCAAAGCAAAGAGGCTGCAAGCTAAAGTCTTGGAAAGCCGATCGGAAAGGACTAATTTTTCAACACCAAAAAATAGTAAACCCCCCCCCGGAAGCAGGAGAAGAGTTTTGGACTATATATACCTGCAAGGGAGAGGGAAGGAAGCTAAAATTCCACCACTCAGAACCTGGGAACGGGCTGCCAATAGGACAATAAGACTGCCGTACTTTGAAATGCGCACTGACTGTGAATAGATCATCCGCTGACAGCTAGCTCAGTAAGAGAGATACATTGTTTTTAGCTGTCCCCTTTTGATCCTAAAAAGGAAGAAAAGTAACTGAAAATTGAAACTAACTTTCCTGCTTGAGCTGTGTTTTAAAAGGCGTTATTTTGGATTAATACAAGTACGGATTGTAACTGTTTCCCCCTAGAGGAAGTTTCTGAAACTGTTACAAGAGTTGGATCAGGGGAATTTTCCACTTGTAAGATAAAACTGTGTGATTGTGGGACTGACCTTGGACTTTTTAAGTGTTATGGCAGATGGGAAAGAAAAAGTAGATTCGTCACTCCCAGACAAAACAACAAGATCTGGGAAGCCTTGGCAGCGAAGAGCGTCAGCATCTGGTCCTTCTGCCTCACCTGCAGCTGTACCAACACAATCCAAACCAAGAGGAATGTCATCAGAAGAAGCTCTAGCGATTGCATTAGGTAAGATAAATGAATCTTTAGAGCAGCTCAATAAGGAGGTAGATGCGACAAATGCGAAAGTGGATGCAACAAATGCGAAGGTGGATGCTGCAAATACTATAATCGATTTAAATACAGAAAGTATAAATAATTTGGGACAAAAGGTGAATACCAACATAGAAACCATTCAGAAATTGATACAGGAATCTATTTTGATCCGACAGACCGCAGAGGAAGCCAGGGGAAAAGTTGCTGCCGTGGAAGTCAAGGTAACACAATTGGAAACAAAGAGAGTCCCAGATCTACAGAGGCAACTTGAGGACCACAAGTCGATGCTTTCTATGATTGAGCTTAAGGAAAAACAGATGAATTTGAGGATCAGAGCTGTACCTGAATTGGAGAAGGATACAGTGTTTTCGTCTTGCAAGGCACCACTGTAGTTTGATAGACTTTCCCACGCAGGAATTTGCAGAGTTTTGGGATTTGGATTTGGAACAAGAAGAATTTAAAATTGTGAGTGCCTTTAGACTTGGAAGAGGAAGGAAGAAGAATAGAGTAAGAGACTGTTTGATTACCCTCCAATCTAAAGAAGAGAGAGATAAAATTCTGGGTCGGCACTATCAGAAGACCTTGGTAATACAGCAGTCAAGAGTGGAAATATTCAAAGATATCCCGAAACATCTTTTGGACCTTAGGTCCAACTATGGAGATCTGGTTGTCCTGCTGAGAAGGAACAGAATCATCTTCAGGTGGGAATTTCCCCAAGGCGTATCCTTCAGTTTTAAAGGAAGGAAAATAAAAATAAGATCAGTTGAGGATAAAGAAAAGTTTTTGAGTAACTACGAAGAAGATCTGCAGAAGGAACTTGGAAAAGAGACAGGAGCATCGGACAGAAGATCACCAGATAGAGGACTAGAGCAAAAAGTATTGGACAGAAGATCACCGATAGTGGACATGGCAACACTATCCTTTGGACTGGACTGCCCAATGAAAGTGATACCAACACCACCGACAGAACAAGAGCAAGCATTGGGCGCAGTTGGAGGAAAATCAAAGTAACTACATCATGGCACTGCAAGCATTAAACTGGAATGTTAATGGACTGAACTCCCCAGAAAAAAGGCAAAGAGTCTTTCATTTATTAAAAAAAGAACAATTGGACTTGATTTGTCTACAAGAAACACATGTGATAAAGCTACACAGGAAGGTATTGAGCAATAAAAGACTGGGACATGAATTTATTTCATCAGACAAAGTTAAAAAAAGAGTAGTACTTTATGCAAAGGAGAGCCTATCACTGAAATTTTTATTTAAAGATGACCAAGGATTTTTTGCAATTGAAATCCAATCACAAGGAGAGAAATTTTTGATAGTAGGCATTTATGCACCAAACGAGGGGAAATCGGAATTTTTAAAAAAGTTACATGAGACTCTGATGGACTATATGGATTACAATATGATTCTGATGGGAGATATGAATGGAGTGGTGTCTACAAATATGGACAAGGCACAGAGACAGGTAGTTACCAAGGATGGTAGACTACCAAAAACTTTTTTAGATATAACTGACAATATGGATTTAGTTGACATCTGGAGAATGAAGAACCCCTTGGGAAGAGAGGGAACTTTCTTCTCTGAGGCCAAAATGACATGGACAAGAATTGACCAAATTTGGGTGACTAGAGGGCTGGCTCCGAAGACTAGAAAGGTGGAAATTTGCCCTAAAACTTGCTCCGACCACAATGCTGTGAAGATGGAAATGAAACTAACACCAATTGGTTCCTTCAGATGGAGGATGAATGACACTGTTTGGGAACGAAGAAGTGACAAAGAAGGCCCAACTATTTTGAGATAAATATGAACACCACTGTTGAAAAAAGAGTAATTTGGGACGCAAGCAAAGTGGTTATGAGAGGATTTCTGATACAACAGAATGCGATTAAGAAGAAAGTTCAAAATGAGAAAAAAGACAAGATTTTGGAGAAAATAAAGGAAGCAGAAAGGAAACTGAGAGCGAAACCAAAGTCACAGGAGATTCTGAAAGAGATAAAGTTATATCAAGTACAATATATGAAAATGATGAACCAGGAAATAGAATGGAAAATTAAACAGATGAGACAAAAGACATTTGAATCGGCAAATAAATGCGGAAAACTGCTGGCTTGGCAAATGAAAAAAAGACAAAAACTCAATACCATTACAAACTTGGAAGTGGAAGGAAAGAATATACAGAATCCAGTGGAGATCAGAAAGTGCTTCCAGAGGTACTATAAACAATTATATACACAGGAGATGCAGAAAGAAATGGACATTGATCGATTTTTGAAAACAAATGGATTACAAAAAATCTCTCAAGAAAATAAGCTAATGTTGAATTACAAAATAACGGAGCAGGAGGTAGAAGGGGCCATCCAGAACATGCAACTAGGCAAATCTCCAGGACCGGATGGTCTGACTTCAAGATATTATAGATCCCTGAAAGAATGGTTAGTACAACCCTTAAAGGAAGTCTGTAATGAAATATTGGAAGGGGAAAAGGCACCAGAGTCGTGGAAGGAAGCTTATATTACACTTATACCGAAAACAGAGTCTGAGAAGACACAGCTCAAGAACTACCGCCCCATATCTTTGCTTAATGTGGATTATAATTTTTTTGCAGATATTTTGGCTAAAAGACTAAAAAAGGTGTTAGTAGAAGAAATTCATAAAGATCAAGCGGGCTTTCTCCCGGGCAGACACTTGTCTGACAATACGAGGAACATAATTAACATTTTAGAGAAACTACAAGTGAATATTAATACTAAAGCAGTTCTGATATTTGTAGACGCGGAGAAAGCCTTTGACAATATTTCTTGGAGTTTTATGAAGAAGAATTTACAGGGGATGGGGGTTGGTCAAGGTTTTGAAAACGGCATAGGTGCAATTTACTCAGAACAAAAGCTAAATTAATTCTGAATAATGTAGTGACGGAAGAATTTAAGATAGAGAAAGGAACACGACAAGGCTGCCCAATCTCTCCATTGCTTTTTATATCGGTCCTGGAGGTTCTCTTAAACATGATTAGAAGGGACCAATTGGCAGACACATGTTCCCAGAGGAACGATGGGTGTGTGGGGGAGCGTTGGTTGGGAAACGAGAACTAACCGAGCTGATTCGCCACGATGAATTCGCTCAAACAAGAATCAGGGAACTCCGCGAAGCAAGGGAAAACCAGGGAGGCTTTGAGGAAAGGGAAGGGCTGCTGTACTACAAGGGGGCGATGTACGTACCAGGGGAGACCTTGAGGGAAAGGGTGCTCAAACAGCTTCACAACAACCCAACGGCGGGGCATTTTGGTCAACACAAAACCATGTTGCTGGTTACCAGGCAGTTCTGGTGGCCAAGGGTGAGGGAAGATGTACGAGAGTATGTACGTGGGTGCGACCGCTGCCAATGGGCTAAAGGGGAGAGGGCTGCCCCCGCAGGGTTGCTGTAACCCTTACCCACACCGGGAAGACCCTGGGAGGTGGTATCTATCGATTTTATGACAGATTTGCCCAAGTCTAGAGGGAAGACAGCAGTCATGGTAGTAGTGGATCTGCTAACCAAAATGTGCCACTTCATAGCTTGCTCACATGCAGTAACGGCAGAGGAAACGGCCAAGTTGTTTGTTGATCACATCTTCAGGCTGCATAGGGCTCCTTCGAGGGTCATCTCGGATCGCGGGAAACAATTTACCTCACAGTTCTGGAGGAGGCTCATGAACTTATTGCAGGTGGAGGTGGGATTCTCAACGGCGAGACACCCGGAAACCAACGGGCAAGCAGAGAGAGCGAACAGTATTTTGCAGCAATACCTACGCTGCTATGTCAACGAGAGACAGAACGATTGGGTAAAGAGACTGGCGCTGACTGAATTTGCGTACAATAACGCTGAGCATGTGTCCACGGGAATGAGCCCATTTATGGCCAATTATGGGTGTCACCCCAGGGCCTTTCCTGGGAGGGGGGAGGAAGGGTGGAGTGTGCCTGCGGCAGAACAGTTTGTGGAAGAAATGGAGGCCCTGCACCAGCAACTTAAGATGAACTTGGAAAGGGCCAAGGAAGTTTACAAGAGGCAAGCAGACAAGCGCCGCCGGGAAGGGGAGACTATAAGGGTGGGGGACCGGCTGTGGTTGTCCACCCAAGGGCTACCCTTTAAGGGAGGCTGCAAGCTAAGGCCAAAACAGCTGGGACACTTTGAGGTAACGCAGCAAGTGAACCCTGTGGCATTCAAGTTGCCAGACAGCATGAAAATCCACCCGGTGTTTCATAGGTCCCTACTCTCACCATACAGAGGGGAACGGGAGTTCTGGGGGGGAGAGGGGGAAGGCATCAGACACCCGCAGGTAGAGGAGAGGGAACACCACAACCAAGCTATGGAAATCCTAGATTCACGGTGGCGGGGGCGGCAAGTGGAGTACCTGGTGACTTGGGAGGGAGAACCCGAGTCAGAAAACACGTGGGTTCCCGCGGGGAGATAGATGATGGATATCTTGTGGAGGAGTTCCACGACAGGTATCCGGGTACGCCCAAACCGATAGAGAGATTCTGGGAGGAGCAATTTGGGACCACAGACAAGGAAGAGGATTTTGTGGGTTTTCCCACTTCCGAAGAGGAAGGAGGAGAAGCATCAGAGGAGGAGGAATCGGACTGGGAAGCCCGTCCCACACGAAGAAATCGGAGCGGGTGGGAAGCGGGGTTTGAGTCCTCGGAGGACGACAGCAGCTCCTTCCAGGGATTCCCTGCATCGTCGGCTGAAGAGGGAGACGAAGTTATGTCACAGGGTTGGGCCGGGGGTGGAGGGGGTCCTGGGAGGGAGGTGGATGTCAGGGAACTGACATCGGAGAGAGAGGTGGAGGCAAGGAAAATTGGTTTCCAGGTGGAGAAATCGAAATTGGAAACAGAACTGTTAGAACCCAATACTAAGAATTTATCGAGAATGTACAACTTGCTGTTGAAGTGGAATACAATAGATGAGACAGTGAAGTCTGCTATGGTTAAATGGGCACAGGACATAGGTCATGACATTATGTTTGCTGACTGGGAGCAGTTATGGACCACAGGTATTAAATTTACGGCATGCAATGCCTTACGAGAAAACATTATGAAAATGATTTACAGGTGGTACATGACCCCAGTCAAGCTTGCGAAGATTTACCATTTGCCCAATAACAAATGCTGGAAATGTAAAGAGACTGAGGGTACCTTTTTCCACCTTTGGTGGACCTGCCCAAAGATTAAGGCCTTCTGGGAAATGATTTATAATGAAATTAAGAAAGTGCTTAAGTGCACCTTTAACAAGAAACCAGAGGCATTTCTCTTGGGTATGGTCGGCCAGTTGGTGCCGAAGAAGGATAAGAATTTCTTTTTGTACGCTACTACGGCAGCAAGGATTCTTCTAGCAAAGTATTGGAAGACACAAGAGCTACCCACGCTGGAGGAGTGGCAGGCGAAAGTGATTGACTTTATGGGACTGGCAGAAATGACCGGCAGAATCCGCGACCAAGAGAGAGAGACTGTGGAAGAAGATTGGAAGAAATTTAAGATGTATCTTAAGAATTATTATAAAACTGAGGAGTGTTAAAATGCTGAGGGAAAAGAAGACGTAGAATTGCAGCGATAATTGGGTTTAAAAATTTAGGGTGGAATAGAGAAAGAGGATAAATTTATATTTAATTGGGTAAGATAGATTGCTGAATAATGGTACTAAACTAAGGATGCAAAAAGGGAAAGGTATGGGGAAGTCCGGGAAAAGAGGGTTATGAAAATAAGGTTAAGAAAATATGAGTTTGTTGTTTGTTTGTTTTTATGTTGTTTTTCTTTTGTTTGTGATAAAAAATTGGAAATTAATAAAAATCATTTAAAAAAAAAAGAGAGGTGGAGGCAAGGCTCCCGAGCGATGCAGGAGAGGGGACCAGCAGAGGGGAAAGAATTCAGCGCAACACCAGCAGAGAAGGGAGGGAGATGGAGGATTCGGAGAGGGGTCTGCAAGACTCTTCGCCCGAAACTAGTGGAGAGAGCGCAGGCACACCTCTGCCCAGTCCTTCCTTGCGCAGAAGGGTTCCGCGCAGGGAGAGTAGGCGGAGACTGGGCGTCAAACAGCTTCTATGCTGGAAGAGGTTCAAGAAACGCCCACTGACTGACCGGTCACGGAGTGGAGGGCTGTCAGCCAAGGCATGGTTAGCCAGGCAATCTAGCCGAAAGTAACGGCAACTTACGCACAAGTAACCCCTTATAACCATTACAACACGGAACAAAGCTTTGTGTATCCCGTGAACTGCCTGGAAGATTCTTTCCCAGGACTAGCCACATCATGTGATGTAAACAAGCTGGCAGTTTGCAGCTGTGTTGCACTCATATCGTAACAGCAAGCACCTGACAAACAAAAGGGGTTCTCAACAGAAATGTCCCGATTCGAATCTGATCTTGTAAATTCTTGTAAATTCTAAAAGAAAAACTCTTTCCAAAACTTATCGACTCCTCCTTGACTGGACAGTCAAGGAGGAGGAGGTAACAGTGGCTATGGTGAGGTGGTGCCAGGATTTTGGCCATTCAATAACCATGGCCCAATGGGAAAATTTATGGAAGATCAATTGGAAATTCACAAACTGTTACACTATTAGAGAGAACTTTCAAAAAATGCAACATCGATGGTATCTAACACCATGGAAACTTTCCAAAATGTATAAAAATGTGTCAAGTAATTGTTGGAGATGCAGAGACTCAGGAATATTGTACCATATGTGGTGGATATGTAGGAAAATAGAGGTATTCTGGGAGAGTATACATGCAGAACTGCAAAAAATGCTAAAGATCTCTTTCAATAAAAAACCAGAGGCCTACCTCCTGGGAATAACAGATTAGGATATTCCACAAAAGAGGAAGGGTGTCTTTTTATATGTGACGGCGGCAACAATAGTTTTGATCGCAGCAAAATGGCAGAGTTATGAAATCCCCTCTATACAAGATTGGATCCAAAAGCTGACAGTATATGCCGAATTAGATGGTTTATCAGAAAAAATAAAGAATAAATCAAAACAGGAATTTGTTTCAAAATGGGAGGTTTTCAAAGAATATCTGAGAAATAAATATAGTAGTTTAAATTCTGTCGCAGCATTCGAGGAACTTCAGTAATAGTTGCAAGGTAGATATAAGAAATTAGATTTATTAAGAATAAGTTTAATTATGATAAAAGTGTGTATTGGCAATAAGTAATATGAATTTGAAATATGGAATAGACGGGAGGTTGGGGCTTTAGTGTTAAGACCAATAGATGTTTTCTTGTTTGCTAAGAAAATTATGTGTCTATGGTTATTTTTGTAATTTGTGTGTAATTTGGTATTTGTGTTTTTTTTCTTTTTTCTTGTTGTATAAATAAAAAACTTTATTTTTTAAAAAAAGGACACTACCTTGCTTGGTAGTGATGGCATGAAAAACACGAGTTTCTTTAATCGGAGAAGAGGAGAAGAATCAGAGAAGCTTCTTCTTGCATTGCACCGACTGTGAAACACCCAGACAGTGTGATGATCTGGGGTTGTATGGCAGCAAAAGGTGTGGGCAGAATTTGCATCATTAATGGGAATATAAATGCGGGAAAATGCATAAACGAAATACGTGAGCCCAAACTGAAGTGTTCCGCAGGTGATCTTTTCCCAGATACCGAAGCATTTATATATTTTCAGCAGGATTCAGCTCTATGTCATGTTGCTGCTGTGTGCAAAAGGTACATTCAAGATACTGATATTTCACTGCTGGAATGGCCTGGGAATAATAATAATAATAATAATAATACATTTTATTTATATCCCACCCTCCCCAGCCGAAGCCGGGCTCAGGGCAGCTAACAACAATAAAACAGTACAACAGTACAACACAACACTCTAAAATCATTCATTATAAAATTAATTCAAATCAAACCAATGGCAACCATTGGGCCAGAGCTCCGTGAAGATTGCCAAAGGAGGGAGTCAGGCTGTGCCCTGGCCAAAGGCCTGGTGGAACAGCTCTGTCTTGCAGGCCCTGCGGAAAGATGTCAAGTCCTGCAGGGCCCTAGTCTCTTGTGACAGAGTGTTCCACCAGATCGAAGCCACAGCCGAAAAAGCCCTGGCTCTAGTTGAAGCCAGCCTAACCTCTCTGTGGCCTGGGACCTTCAAGATGTTTTTATTTGAAGACCGTAAGTTTCTCCGTGGGACATACCAGGAGAGGCGGTCCCGTAGGTACGAGGGTCCTAGGCCGTATAGGGCTTTAAAGGTTAAAACCAGCAGCTTAAACCTGATCCTATACTCCACTGGGAGCCAGTGCAGCTGGTATAGCACCGGATGAATGTGATCTCGCAGCGAAGACCCCGTAAGGAGTCTCGCTGCAGCATTCTGGGAGAAGTCAGGGAGGAGGAGAGGGTCCTGCCAGGGAGGGGCCAAGTATGCAACGCTCCCCTTCCTGCAGATCAGAGGATCCCTGACTCCCACGAAATCTCCCTTTTTAAAACAAAATAGTCCCTGGGACTTTAACTCTGTGTGAATTCGCTCAGCCTCATTGCACAACAGAGGAAACATGTGCAAATGGTTTTCCAAAGCTGGAGGAGGAGGTGGACTAGCCCCCCCCCCAAAAAAAGTATCGGACTTCCGGAGGCGGCGCGAACGGCAATGGCTGCCCTCTTCTAACCGGGAGAGGGAAGCTCCGCTGAGATCGGGTCGTCCGCTGCGGCGAAGCGGAGACCCATTTTGGAAAACCACAGGTGGCAGAAGCTTGTGGTCTTGGGACCCGGCGGGCGCCAGGAGCAGCCCCCAAAACATTGAAGGAACCCCGTAAGGGGCTCCGGATCGCGGAGGGGGTTGCGGCGCTGTGGGTCGTTCCGCAGTCAACGGAGCGAAGCCGCGTTGCTGCTGCCGATGAGCGCTGACCTTTCTTCCTAAAACTTCTGATTCGGAAAGCAACAATCCGTGAGTAATAAGGAGTTTACAAAATTTTGAGACCTAAAAACATTGAATTTGGCTGAAAGCGGAGTGACGAAAAATAGGAAGTCCGTCTTCCGCCGACACTGAACTTCAAAGCAAAGAGCTGGAGGAGTGGAGGCAAGGAGTGAACTTTTAACTTAACTGATCTGGGCACCCGCGGAAATCATTTCTAAGCAGAATAAGGACTTTAAGTAATTGATTATATGACTTCTATTTGGACTGTGATACCTTTCTTCCATTTGGATTACAATTTAAGCAAAAAACCCAGGTGCTGGAACTGCCTGAGTAACTGAGCAGTCAGTCTGCAGGATTGGATACTTTGAACTTAAACTTTGAAACAATCTGAGGGAGTTTGGACTGGCTATTTTGAAGCACCTTTCGGAACACCAGTAAGCACTGTCTGAAATACTGTGGCTTGTTAAATACTAACTCTGCTAAAACCTATCTTATTGAAGGTTCCTGGACATTAAATTAGACTTTACTAATTTTATTGGAATTGATTTCTTCCCTAAAGACATTTTAAGCTCCCCCTAGAGGATTTGGGATTTACAGCAGTGACATTGTTTTACTTTCCTTTTCCCGGCCTCCTGTTTGACTGTTACCATCTGGGCCGTTGTTTTCTCATGGGAACAACTCAGCTTGACCTTGATTCTTAGATAACTCTGGAATGAGTGGTGCAAGGAAAAAGGGACCGAGAACCAGACAAACAACTTTAACAACTTTAACCGCAGCCTCTCAGGCACGTAGATCATCTGTGCCTATTTTGCCTACCTTGCCTATTTTGACTTCTGAGGAAGAAGCTGCTTCTCTGCCACGGGCAGGGGAGGGAGAAACTGAGGAATTACAATTGGAAGAGATGGCCTCAGGAGCAACTGGCTCTATTTTAGAGAAAATTCTTGAAAAATTGGAATCTTTGGATAAAAAAGTTGATCAGCAAACAGCTAAAATTGATCAAAACACAGAATGTTTAAATAGATTAACTGGACAAGTCGCACAGAATGTACAAGCAATCGGAGAACTGAAGGAGACTGCAGGTGAAAATCGGAAATTGGCTGAGGATACCAGCCAAAGACTGGGAAATTTAGAAAAAGAGGTAAGACCACTCAGCAAACAAGTAGGTGAACACCAGACCTATCTTTCTATGATAGAACTGCGGAACAGGGAGACCAATTTAAGGATAAGGTCGGTACCAGAAGTTGAAGAAGGCAATCTAGCTGAGTTCTTGACTAAAGAATTTTCCAAGTTTTGGAACTTAGAGGAAAAAGATCTTAAAATCATATCAGCCTTCAGACTTGGAAGACTTATAAAGAAAGAGAAGCCCAGAGACTGTTTAATAACATTGAGATCAAAGGAGGAAAGGGACAAGATATTGGGCCTGCATTATGGAAAGTCACTGGATATTTTGGATAAAAGAATTGAAATTTACAAGGATATTCCTAAACAACTGTTGGACCTTAGATCTGATTATTTGGAACTAGTAAAACTGTTGAGGAGCAACTCAATCATCTTCAGGTGGGATTTTCCTCAAGGATTATCTTTCACTTTTAGAGGGAAGAAGATTAAAATCAGAACACTGGAAGATAGAGATAAGTTTCTGATCGCCTACGGAGAGGACCTTCAAAAAGGACTTGAACTACCTTCGGGGCCTGGAGCACCAGGGGTGTCTGCACCCTCGGATCCTGAAGATCCAGCGAACAAGATACCACCCCTAGAAAAATAACCAGATTTATTCAGGATGTCTGCAACTTTTGAGCTGGAATATAAATGGCTGCAACATTCCGGAAAAAAGGAGGAAAATTTTTCATATATTAAAAAAGGAACAATTGGACATTATTTGCTTACAAGAAACACATGTGACTAGGCTCCACAGAAAAGTATTAACAAACAAAAGACTTGGCCAGGAATTTATATCTTCAGACAAAGTAAAGAAGAGAGGCGTGGTGATATATGCAAAAGAGAGCCTGTCACCTAAATTTTTATTTAAAGATGAACATGGAAGAATTTTGGCATCGAAATACAACATCAAGGAGAAAAGATTCTGATATTAGGAATCTATGCACCAAATGAAGGAAAATCGGAATTTTTCAAGAAGTTGCATGAGACCATGCTGGATTATCTGGACCATGACAACATCATTATGATGGGAGACATGAACGGGGTCGTATCAACTAACATGGATAAGTCACAAAGTCAAAATGTCACAAAAGACGGCAGATTACCAAAGACTTTCTTTGAATTGACAGACAACATGGACTGGATTGACATTTGGAGAACGAAGAACCCCTTGGGAAAAGAAGGAACATTTTTCTCTGAAGCCCAGCTGACTTGGACAAGAATCGACCAAATATGGATAACTAGAGGTCTGGCCCCCAAGGTCAGAAAGGTGGAAATCTGCCCAAAAACCTGCTCCGACCATAATGCACTGAAAATGGACATGATATTATTACCAACCGGCTCCTTTAGATGGAAGATGAATGACAATTTGTTCAGAGATCAGGAGACTATCAAGAAGGCCCAGAAAGTTATGAAGGACTATTTTGAGATAAATATGAACACTACGGTGGAAAAAAGAATTATTTGGGACGCAAGTAAAGCTGTGATGAGGGGGTTCTTGATACAACAGAATGCTGTAAGGAAGAGGATACAAAACGATAGAAAAGATAAGATTTTGGAGAAAATAAAAGAACTAGAGAAGAAGTTAAGATTAAACCGAAGTCACAGCCGATCTTGAGAGAAATCAAATTCCATCAAGCACAATATTCTAAACTGATAAATCAGGAAATAGAGTGGAAGATTAAATTAATGAAACAAAAAACTTTTGATTCGGCAAATAAATGTGGGAAACTGCTAGCTTGGCAGTTGAAGAAGAGACAAAAATTAAATACAGTTACAAATTTGGAAATTGAAGGAAGAAACATTCAGAACCCCACGGAGAGTAGAAAGTGTTTTCAGAAATATTTCAAAAAATTATATACTCAAGGGCCGCAGGACAAGGTTGAGATTAAACAATTTTTGGAGAAAAATGGACTTAAAAAACTGTCACAAGAAAATAGATCATTCCTGAACAGTAAAATAACACGCCAAGAGATTGAAAAAGCCATTCAGAACATGAAATTGGGCAAATCTCCAGGGCCAGATGGGCTAACCTCCAAGTATTATAAGACATTAAAAGACTACTTGATACAAACACTGATGGAGGTTAGCAATGAAATTATGTAGGGGAGGAGGGCGCCGGATTCGTGGAAGGAAGCATTCATCACATTGATACCTAAATCGGATTCTGAAAAGACACAACTCAAGAACTACCGTCCCATCTCCCTTTTAAATGTGGATTATAAAATATTTGCAGATGTCCTGGCAAGCAGATTTAAAAAAGTTTTAAATGAAGTAATTCACAAAGACCAGGCAAGCTTTCTCCCAGGTAGACACATGTTTGCTAATACAAGGAACATTACTGACATCTTGGAACTTTTGCAAACAGACATAAATACAAAAGCAGTGCTAATTTTCATAGATGCGGAGAAAGCCTTTGATAATATCTCTTGGAAATTTATGAAGGGAAATTTAAAAGAAATGGGGGTGGGTCGGGGTTTTGAGAATGGGATTGATGCAATATATTCAGAACAAAAGGCTAAATTGATAGTAAACAATGTGGTTACAGAAGAGTTTAAAATTGAAAAAGGAACACGACAAGGCTGCCCGATTTCCCCTTTGTTATTTATTTCGGTTCTGGAGGTGCTCTTGAATTTGATTAGAGGGGACCGGTTGGTGGAAGGGATTCAGGTTGGAGCGAAACAATATAAACTTAAAGCCTTTGCAGATGACCTAGTTCTGACCCTGCAGGAGCCAGAATCTAGTACAATAAGAGTATTACAATTGATTCAAGATTTTGGTCGGGTGGTGGGATTCAAACTAAATAAACAGAAAACTAAGGTGCTGGGAAAAAATCTGACAGATACAGAGTCGGAACGGTTTCAGAGAGAAACAGAACTAACTGTGGTTAAAAAAGTAAAGTACCTAGGGGTAAATATAACAGCAAAGAATCTGAGTCTATTTAAGGATAACTATGAAAAATGTTGGTCTGAAATTAAGAGAGACTTGGATAGTTGGACAAAATTGAAGCTTTCCTTGTTAGGCCGAATTGCTGCTGTTAAGATGAATGTATTGCCAAGGATGTTGTTTTTGTTCCAAACATTGCAGATTGTGGACAAGACGGAGTGCTTCCGGAAGTGGCAGAGAGATATATCTAAATTTGTCTGGCAGGGCAAAAAGCCCAGAATTAAGTTTAAGATACTAACTGATGCGAAAGAAAGAGGGGGCTTTGCCCTGCCGGACTTAAAGCTGTACTATGAAGCCGCAGCTTTCTGCTGGCTAAAAGACTGGCTACTTCTCGAAGACACTGATGTACTGGACCTGGAAGGTTTTAACAACGCTTTTGGTTGGCATGCATATTTATGGTATGACAAGGTTAAGATCAATAAGGTCTTTAAGAACCATATTGTCAGGAAAGCAGTATTTAATGTCTGGACAAAATACAAAGACTTATTGGAAAACAAAACTCCGAGGTGGCTTTCACCTCTGGAAGCTAAGGCCTGAAAAAGACCCAATATGGAGGCCAAATGGCCAAAATATTGGGAAATATTAGAAAAAGATGGAGACAATTGGAAACTGCAGAGTTTGGAGAAAATGAAGGATAAAGTGCGAGACTGGTTACATTACGCTCAGATTAAAGAAGTCTTTAAAAACGATAAAAAGATAGGGTTCCAGGTGGAGAAATCGAAGTTGGAAACAGAATTGTTAGAACCAAAGACTAAGGTATTATCAAGAATGTATAACTTGCTGATAAAATGGAATACACAAGACGAAATGGTTAAATCGGTTATGATAAAGTGGGCTCAGGACATTGGGTATAATATTATGTTTGAGGACTGGGAAAGGTTGTGGACCACTGGGCTGAACTTCACTGCATGTAATGCTCTGAAGGAAAATGTAATGAAAATGATATATAGATGGTACATGACTCCAGTTAAACTTGCCAAAATATACCATTTGTCTGATAATAAATGTTGGAAATGTAAAGAACATGAAGGAACATTCTTTCACCTCTGGTGGACCTGCCCTAAAGTGAAGGCCTTCTGGGAAATGATATATAATGAGTTGAAAAAGGTATTTAAGTATACCTTCACTAAGAAACCAGAGGCCTTCCTTCTGGGCATTGTCGGCCAGAAGGTGTTAAAGAAGGACCGAACATTTTTTATGTATGCAACAACGGCAGCAAGGATACTCATCGCTAAGAGCTGGAAAACTCAAGATCTACCCACACTGGAAGAGTGGCAGAAGCAGCTGATGGACTATATGCAACTGGCCGAGATGACTGGTAGAATCCGAGACCTGGGAGAAGAGAGGGTTGAGGAAGACTGGAGGAAATTCAAGATTTATTTACAAAAATATTGTAATTTGGTTGAATGTTAAGAAGGATGCTAGATCATAAATAACTGCCTACCACTGAATTAGATCTGAAGTTGACGAGAAGTGAGATTAAGGAAAATACAAACTTTTTGGAGAATTGCTAGGTTTTTATTTAAATGAGAGGAGATAAGATTGCAAACAAGAGGGTAACTTGCTTGGAAAAAATTTTTGTAACGATGTAAGTGCGAGCGGGAGACGTGAGGGAGTCCAAAGAAGTGACGAAATTATGTTATGATATAAGTAATGTTGTTTATTATTTATGCATTTGTATTCAAAAAACTTTAATAAATATGTATAAAAAATAAAAATAAAGGTTAAAACCAGCAGCTTAAACCTGATCCTATACTCCACTGGGAGCCAGTGCAGCTGGTATAGCACTGGATAAATGTGATCTCGCAGCGAAGACCCCGTAAGGAGTCTCGCTGCAGCATTCTGCACCCGCTGGAGTTTCTGGGTCAGTCTCAAGGGCAGCCCCACGTAGAGCGAGTTACAATAATCCGGTCTGGAGGTGACCGTCGCGTGGATCACAGTGGCTAGGTCAGGGCGAGAGAGGTAAGGAGCCAACTGCTTAGCTTGGCAAAGATGGAAAAATACCGCCTTTGTTATAGCTGCAATCTGCGCCTCCATGGAAAGGGAGGTGTCGAAGATTACACCCAAATTCTTAACAGACGGTGCTGGCACTAATTGCCCCCCCGCAAGAGATGGGAGTTGCCCCCCCAATCCCATATCGTCCCGTCACAGCCACAGGACCTCTGTCTTCGAAGGATTTAGCTTCAACCGGCTCCCACGTAACCATCCAGCCACAGCTTCCAAACATCTGGTCAGTGTGTCTGGGGCTGAGTCAGGATGGCCATCCATCAACAGATAGAGTTGGGTGTCATCAGCATACTGATGGCAACCTGAATAGCCCACACTTTAGTCCATGCTGAATAGCCCACACTTTAACTCAATCAGAAATCTTTGGAGCCGACTAAAGAAACTTGTAGGTCAGAAGCAACCCAGCAATAAAGCCCAATTAACAGAGGCAATAATTCAGTCTTGGTTTCACATTATTACAGCTGCAGAACTAAAAACTTGGTTCACTTCAAGGGAAGGCGTTGTAAGGCCGTAATTAAAGCTAAAGGTTACCAATGGTTACCAAAGGTTTCACATTTTTTCTTTATGACTGCTGTTCTAATAAATACTCCTTCATAAAATTCATTGCATTATATTCTTCATTAAATTATCTTTCCATTGCTATATAATTTTATGGTATTACTCCACACAAAAGTAGTGTTATGAGCCATCAAACCTCAGAAATACACCTTTCAAAATAGGTTTCCACAATTTTGGCCACTAGTATAAGTTGTTCATTTTAAAGTTAAAGTTCTTGGGATATATGGGGATATATATGGGATCAGATTATTATTATTTATGTTTCATTTTTATATGTGTGTTGGAAGCCGCCCAGAGTGGCTGGGGGAATGGAGCCAGATGGGCAGGGTATAAACAAAAATTATTATTACTACTACAGTGGTACCTTGATTTAAGAACAGTCCTCTTCCGGAAAAGATTAAGTTTGTAAACCGAGGTACCATTGTTTCATCATCACCATCACCACTGCTACTACTACCTGAGATTCCATAAGCCTAGCTCTTCTCTGGGATGAATTTTGTTTGGCCCAGTCATGGCATCCCCTCCATCTCCAATGTCAGTCATCTCTTTGGGTCAACCCAAGACTGACAGGAGCAAAAACAAAAGCAGAAAACCTGAAGCTACTATCTTTCCTAACAATTCTGAAGCTGACATTGAAGATAGCCTGGGCAGTTCAGACCAGCCCAATCGTGGTAGAAAAAGGAATAATCTGAGGAAGATTGTTCAAAGAGAAAACTGTAATTTACTGTTTATTGTGGGGGTGTTAGGTTCCCAGGTGTTGTAGGGGCCACTATTGAGCTCTGTGAAAATATGTGAGGTTGGTCTATAGACGGATTTTTTGAATTTCCAGCCAGATATGACGATCCCACAGGGAGCCTTACCAAGAGAGGCCACGATCCCACGATTCTCCTCCATGACGTCCTTATGCAGAGCTCTCTGGTCAGGATCCAGCAACGCCCACTCCTCGTCCGTGAAACGAACAGCAACATCTTCAAAGCACACTGGACCCTAAAAGAAAAAGTGAAATGTCCGCCTCTGAGACAGCAGAAATATGATCTGCTCCACAATGCTCTGGGGTTTCCTTCCTGTTAATTGCAGTGTTGTTTCAATAGGATTGCTTTGCTGCACATTTTAATTATGGGTGCTTATTTTTTTCTGCGTTTTAATTATGGGTATTTGTCTTTGTGCAAATAGGTGTTACTCCGCCTTGTGTTTTCCAAGTCATTCTGCCTACCCAAACATTCTAGTTTCCTCAATGGAAGGATCCACTTTCTCCTCTCCTCGTGAGCTGTTCTGGGAAGGTTCCCTCCCAATGCCCTAGAGCCAAACTGAAGGGGTTCAGGGGGGCATGGAGAGGGGGAGGAATGGGGGGCAGGCCCCATTTTTCATCTGAAGGGGCTGGTTAGGTGAATCCAGGCCACTATTTGTTCTTGTTTGTCAACTGCTTAGAAAACAATTTTAGCATTCAGTGATTAATTAAAATAAGCCTATTTTCGTCTCCTAGCTCTGAGAGACAAGCAGGGAGGGTGGCTTCTGGCAAAAGGAGAGGGAGCCACCGGTGGCTCCTCCTTCTCCTGACTCACCTCTGCCTCTCAACCTTCCTCTCCCACTCACTTCCTTCCTCTTCTGCCTCTGATTCTGCACTGCATTCTGCCACAGAGTCTCCCAGCTCACTAAGCCCTGTTTCCCCTTCAGCTTCTGACACCTCCTCTTCCCAGGCTTCTCCCTCTTCTCCCTCTGACCGCTCATCCTTGTTCCACCTCCACTCCTTCGGCTCTGAGCCATCTTCCCTTCCTGGTTCCCCGGCTGCTTCCTCCCACCATTCCTCTGTGCCCAACCAGTCCATGACATTGCTCCATCCCTCGGCCTCTGTCCCCACAAGGCAGCTTCCCCTGACCTGATCTGGTTCCACAGCCGCTGCTTCCCTTCTGCCCCCATGAAAAGGCGGATCAGGAGGTCTTGCTGGCATCATTCTGTCACCTGCAAGAGAAAAAAGGTTAGCAGGACGCCAGGAGTGCCTGCTTCTCTCACAGGTGAAACAGGGCATCTCTAACTACAGATGGGCCTTTGAGAAAGACTTACCTACTGAGAGCATTTGGACGTTTGTGCCCATTTCATATGTTTGTTGTGCAGAAATACATCTCCCCTCCTCTGGACCCTTCTTCCCAACTGTCTCCCCCCAAAACAGGATGAAAAGAACTCTCAAATGAGTTGGGAAACCAACAGAATGAGACCAAATGGAGAAAAACCACCTTCCTCCTTACCCAGTGACCTCACTCTGGTGTCCAACGGAGGCCTCTCTGCCTCACAGGAATCCAGGTCCATTTCTGCAAAGAGATCCTTTCCCTGAGAAAGAAACAAGGATTCAAAATGGAGAATGGTGAGAAATATTAGAAAGAGAATGACAAAGACTTGAAGGGTGTCAGATGTCATTCCATGGCTGTCTTCCAAGAAAAAGGATGGGCCATCAGCAGACCATTATGGGATGTTCTCCGTCCTGTTTGGAGCCCCTTGGGAGTATCCAGAGGAAAGTCTCTCTCACCTGCTTTCTCTCCTCTGCCTGACTCAGGAGGAAACCTTCGGCCAGGGCCACCGCCTGCGAACTGGTCTCCGCTCCGCATTCCCTCACCCAGCTCTCCATCTCCGGGGGAAGGACAGCCAGGAACTGCTCCAAGATCACCAGGTCCAGCATCTCAGCTTTCGTGTGCCTTTCTGGCTTCAGCCACTGATGGTCAAGGTGGTTGAGTCGGCTGCAAACCTCTCGGGATCCTTTGGCCTCCTCGCAGCAGAACTGTCTCACCTGCTGGCTCTGCACCTCTGAGCATAGAGTGTCCTCCTCACCATGGATCTTCTGCACAGAGTTTTCCCAGAAACCCCCACTGCTCCCAGTTTGGCTTGCATGGCCTCTTCCTGTTCCAGGGCCAGCTGAGTCTCGCTCACCCATCTCTGCTCTCAGGAAGCCTCTGTGAGATCGGAAGGAACCCTTTGGTCTTCTGCCAAGTTCTGTCCGTCTAAATGAGAAGCTCAAGCAAATCCTACAAAGCAAATACATTGTTCTGTTACAGAATTTGTAGGACAGGGGGGGAAATGGTTCCCTGAGTCTTGCTGGAAACCAGGGCTGGACTGCACCACATCCCAGACCATGAGCTATCTTTTTGAAAAGGAGGAGGAAGAGGAGAAGAAATAAATCTCTAGCCTTCAAGCAATGCAGAATGTGGAGGCAACAGAAGGGATTTCTGCCAGATTAATCAACCTGGTTTCTGCTGCCTTCCAGTCAATGCATGAAGTCAGAACCGAATGACAAAGGAGTCATTTGTATCTTGTGGGAAATGGATGCTTGGCTCTAGTGGGGGTCCTCACCTGGTGGGGGTCCTCAGGAGTTGTTCCCCCCACCCCCCCACCCCTGCTTCTGTCTCCTTTTCTTGCACTTGGATTCTCTGCCCCTCTCAAGACAGTCTCCTGGGGTGGGGTCCCTTTTTCTTTGCTCTTAGGGCCAGGTATGTATCTGGCCAACCCCCTGAGGGCCAAGTGGGTGGGGCCAAAGACTCCTTCATTGAAATATAAGCGGCTAATTTATTATTATTATTATTATTATTATTATTATTATTATTCTCTTAGATGGCTGAACACACACACAGCCATTGATGCCCAGGTCCCTGGAGGCTCGGTGAGTAGCAGCGTCCATTTCCGGCTGGTTTTCCATCAACAATCCCTTTGGGACAGAGAGGATGTGGTCCTGGGATGCCCTGCTCTGGGTGCGAGGGGATTGCTGCAGTGGCCTCCGTGGGGAGCTGCCCTGGGAGACACTGGGAAACTGGTCCCCAATGCAGCAGCCAGACTATGGGCTGGGATCCCTCTCTTTACTCCTCCCCTTTCTTTCCCACCTTTTTTTTGGGGGGGGGGGGCTAGTCCACCTCCTCGTCCAGCTTTGGAAAACCATTTGCAGATGTTTCCTCTGTTGTGCAATGAGGCTGAGCGACGTCACACAGATTTAAAGTCCCAGGGACTCCTTTGTTTAAAGAAGGGAGATTTTTTTCTGAAAGGGGGGGGGGGCGGAGGGCCAAATGAGTTTGGGATCCTCTGATCTGCAGGAAGGAGAGCGTGGCAGGCCTGGCCCCTCCCTGGCAGGACCCTCTCCCCCCTGACTTGGGGTCCCCCCCCCCATGAGCAGGTCAGCCCCTCAGGGACCCTCCCCTGCTGCAGCCCTGGGACCCCCACCAGATCCCAGAGAGAGAGGAGACTCACCAGATCCCAGGAGGGGAGAGCGAGGCAGCCCTTGCAGGAGAGACCCCAAAGCAAGGAAAGGACGGGGGAGGGAGGGGCCTTGGCTCTGGAGGACCTGGCCCCCCCTTGCTTCCTGGCCTCTCTAGGAAGGCAGCTCAGTTCCCTTTAACCCTTGCCAAGCCGAGTCCCTCCAGCTTAGCCCTCTCTCGCTTGGCAGATCCTCAGATTCTTATTATTTTTTATGCATTTTGGGGGGCAGCTGCCCCCCCCGGCTCCGCCCATGCCCAGATATCCTTTTGGGGGTGAGGCTCTTGGCTGGACTCTGAGCATCTCCCTCCCTTGGCCAGAAACCAGAGGAAGAGCCTGCAGGGAAAAGGGCTTTGCAGGAGGCAAGGAAGCTCCTCCTGGAATTCAGGAGTGGAGAGAGAGGAGGGGATCCCAGGGTCATCTAGTCCAACCCCCAGCAGTGCAGGAATCTCCGCTCAAGCATCCAGGGCAGATGGCCCTCCGATCTCTGCTGAGAAACCTCCAAGGAAGGAGAGTCCCCCACCTCCCAAGGGAGACCTTTCCCCTGCCCAACTGCCCTTAGATGTCCCTCAAGGCAGCGGGTCCTGAGTTCGAGCCCTGCTGAAATAATCACACTCAGCACTCAGCCAGAAACAATTACAATGTGAAAAACTTTATAAGAATAATTCAAAACATCAAAACTAACAAACTTAAGTCTCTGAAAGTCCTTAAATGAATCACGGTGGCAGACTTTACCCGGCGGAGAACAAGCTGAGCACTGTTCCAGAGTATTTTTCATTCTCATGTAATTATATCTATTTGAAAAAATATTGGTTAATGAAGAAATCTTTCTAACTTCGAGTGTTGAACTAATTGGCTGATGAAGAATTCAATGAAACAGTAGTTGTTATCTGGAAACACTGTTCATCAGAGTTCAGAGTTGGGCTTGAGAACTGGACATTTGCTGATTATACAAAGTTTCACGAAGACAGGAGTGCCTGGCCTGCTCTGGTCCATGGGGTCACGAAGAGTCGGACACGAATAAACGACTCAACAACAACAAACAACAACAAAGTTTCACAGCTTGTTCTCCACCGGGGAAAGTCTGGCACCATGATTCATTTAAGCACTTTCAGAAATTTTCAGAGACTTCAGTTGTGTTGCTTTTTGATATACCTGACTCATATTTTGCAACACAGAAATAATTGCACTGGCTACCAAGGAGGTACCAAGCGAAGTTCAAAATAAATCATATTCTCATCATGAATAACCAAAACTTTCTTATGCATGTTCCTATGCAAACATACAATAGTATGCCATTTCCCTTTCCAGAAATGCTTACTTGCTAATTCAATGGACTAAAAAAGGATGGTGGTTGTTACTATTTTTTACGTTGATATACCACCCTTCATCAAGAGTTCTCAGGGACGTTTAAAACATAGAACATATTAAAAGTAGACAAATGATTAAAATGATTAAAAGTAGACCTCAAATTCTTTAAGGGAGGGAGATGCTCAGAGTCCAACCAAAAGTCGTCCCCCCCCCCCCGAAATCCACAAAAAATAATAAGAATCTGAGGTTCTGCCAAGGGAGAGAGGGCTGAGCTGGAGGGACTCGGCTTGGCAAGGGTTAAAGGGAACTGAGCTGCCTTCCTAGAGAGGCCAGGAAGCAAGGGGGGCTGGTCCTCCAGAGCCAAGGCCCCCCCCCCTCCCCACTCTTTTCCTGCCTCGCTCTCCCCTCCTGGGATCTGGTGAGTCTCCTCTCTCTCCCCCCAGAGGGTGCAGTGGGGAGACGGGGGGGGGGGTCCCAGGGCTGCAGCAGGGGAGGAGGCCGGGGGGGGGATGTGCTCCTGCAGGGGGGGACCCCAAGTCAGGGAGGAGGAGAGGGTCCTGCCAGGGAGGGGCCAGGTCTGCCACGCTCTCCTTCCTGCAGATCAGAGGATCCCTGACTCCCACGAAATCTCCCTTTTTAAAACAAAGGAGTCCCTGGGACTTTAACTCTGTGTGACGTCACTCAGCCTCATTGCACAACAGAGGAAACATGTGCAAATGGTTTTCCAAAGCTGGACGAGGAGGTGGACTAGCCCCCCAGAAAGAAAAAAAAAAGGTGGGAGAGAAAGGAGACGAGTAAAGAGAGGGATCCCAGCCCAGAGTCTGGCTGCTGCATTGGGGACCAGTTTCCCAGTGTCTCCCAGGGCAGCTCCCCACGGAGGCCACTGCAGCAATCCCCTCGCACCCAGAGCAGGGCATCCCAGGACCACATCCTCTCTGTCCCAAAGGGATTGTTGATGGAAAACCAGCCGGAAATGGGCGCCGCTACTCACCGAACCTCGAGGGACCTTGGCATCAGTGGCTGTGTGTGTTAATAATAATAATAAGAAGAAGAATAAGAAAATAAGAATAAAAAATTTCCAGCTTATATTTCAAGGGAGGTGTCTTTGGCCCCGCCCACTTGGCTCTCAGGGGGTTGGCCAGACACATATTTGGCCCTCAGAGCAAAGAAAAAGGGACCCCACCCCAGGGGTCTGTCTGGAGAGCGGCAGAGAGTCCAAGTGCAAGAAAAGGAGACAGAAGCAGGGGAGTTGGGGTGGGGGGAGAACAACTCCTGAGGACCCCCCCAAGAGCCAAGCATCCATTTTTCACAAGATACAAATGACTCCCTTGTCAGTCACTTCTGACTAAATGCATTGACTGGCCAGAAGTAGAAACCAGGATCTCACAGAAATCCCTTCAGTTGCCTCCACATTCTGCTTGAAGGTTAGAGACTTATTTCTTCTCCTCTTCCTCCTCCTTTTCAAAAAGATAGCTCATGGTCTGGGATGCGGTGAAGTCCAGCCCCGGTTCCCTCCAAGACTCATCCATGCTTGCTCAGGGAACCATTTCCCCCCCTGTCCTACAAATTCTGTAACAGAACAATGTATTTGCTTTGTAGGATTTGCTAGAGCTTCTCATTCAGACAGACAGAACTTGGCAGAAGACCAAAGGGTTTCTTCCAATCTCTCAGAGGCTTCCTGAGAGCACAGATGGATGTGCGAGACTCAGCTGGCCCTGGAACAGGAAGAGGCCATGCCAGCCAAACTGGGAGCACTGGGGGATTCTGCGGAAACCCAGTGCAGAAGATCTATGGTGAGGAGGACACCCTCCGCTCAGAGGTGCAGGGCCAGCAGTTCTACTGCCAGGAGGCCAAAGGACCCCGAGAGGTTTGCAGCCGACTCTACCACCTTTGTCACCAGTGGCTGAAGCCAGAAAGGCACACGAAAGCTGAGATGCTGGACCTGGTGATCTTGGAGCAGTTCCTGGCTGTCCTTCCCCCGGAGATGGAGAGCTGGGTGAGGGACTGTAGAGCGGAGACCAGTTCCCAGGCGGTGGCCCTGGCCGAAGGTTTCCTCCTGAGTCAGGCAGAGGAGAGAAAGCAGGTGAGAGAGACTTTCCTCTGGATACTCCCAAGGGGCTCCCAAGAGAACATCCCATAATGGTCTGCTGATGACCCATCCTTTTTCTGAGAAAGTATCCATGGAATGAGATCTCACACCTTTCAAGTCTTTGTCATTCTCTTTCTAGTATTTCTCCCCATTCTCTGTTTTGAATCCTTGTTTCTTTTTCAGGGAAAGGATCTCTTTGCAGAAATGGACCTGGATTCCTGTGAGGCAGAGAGGCCTCCGTTGGACACCAGAGTGAGGCCACTGGGTAAGGAGGAAGGTGGGTTTTCTCTGTTTGGTCTCATTCTGTTGGTTTTCCAACACATCTGAGGGTTCTTTTCATCTTGTTTTGGGGGGAGACAGTTGGGAACAAGGGTCCAGAAGAGGGGAGATGTATCTCTGCACAAACAAACATATGAAATGGCCACAAACCTCCAAATACTCTCAGTAGGTAAGGTTTTCTCAAAGGCCCATCTGTAGTTAGAGATGCCCTGTTTCACCTGTGAGAGAAGCAGGCACTCCTGGCGTCCTGCTTACCTTTTTTCTCTTGCAGGTGACAAAAGGATGCCAGCAAGACCTCCTGATCCGCCTTTTCATGGGGGCAGAAGGGAAGCAGCGGCTGTGGAACCAGATCAGGTCAGGGGAAGCTGCCTTGTGGGGACAGAGGCCGAGGGATGGAGCAATGTCATGGACTGGTTGGGCACAGAGGAATGGTGGGAGGAAGCAGCCGGGGAACCAGGAAGGGAAGACGGCTCAGAGCCGAAGGAGTGGAGGTGGAGGAAGGATGAGCAGTCAGAGGGAGAAGAGGGAGAAGTCTGGGAAGAGGAGGTGTCAGAAGCTGAAGGGGAAACAGGGCTTAGTGAGCTGGGAGACTCTGTGGCAGAATGCAGTGCAGAATCAGAGGCAGAAGAGGAAGGAGGCGAGTGGGAGAAGAAGGTCGAGAGGCTGATGTGAGTCAGGAGAAGGAGGAGCCACCGGTGGCTCCCTCTCCTTCTGCCAGAAGCCACCCTCCCTGCTTGTTTCTCAGAGCCAGGAGACGAAAATTGGCTTATTTTAATTAATCACTGAATGCTAAAATTGTTTTCTAAGCAGTGGACAAACGAGAACAAATAGTGGCCTGGATTCACCTAACCAGCCCCATCAGATGAAAAATGGGGCCTGCCCCCCATTCCTCCCCTTCCCCCTCTCCTTGCCCCCCAGAATCCCTTCAATTTGGCTCTAGGGCATTGGGAAGGAACCTCTACAGAACAGCTCTCGAGGAGAGGAGAAAGTGGATCCGACCATTGAGGAAACTAGAATGTTTGGGTAGGCAGAATGACTTGAAAACACAAGGTGGAGTACCACCTATTTGCACAAAGACAAATACCCATAATTAAAACACAGAATAAAATAAGCACCCATAATTAAAATGTGCAGCAAAGCAATCCTATTGAAACAACACTGCAATTAACAGGAAGGAAACAACAGAGCATTGTGGAGTAGATCATATTTCTGCTGTCTCAGAGGCGGACATTTCCCTTTTTCTTTTAGGGTCCAGTGTGCTTTGAAGATGTCGCTGTTCGTTTCACGGACGAGGAGTGGGCGTTGCTGGATCCTGACCAGAGAGCTCTGCATAAGGACGTCATGGAGGAGAATCGTGGGATCATGGCCTATCTTGGTAAGGCTCCCTGTGGGATCGTCATATCTGGCTGGAAATTCAAAAAATCCGTCTATGGACCAACCTCATATATTTTCACAGAGTTCAACAGAGCCCCCTATAACACCTGGGAACCTAACACCCCCACAATAAACAGTAACTAACAGTTTTTTCTTTGAACAATCTTCCTCAAATTATTCCTTTTTCTACCACTATTGGGCTGGTCTCAACTGCCCAGGCCATCTTAAATGTCAGCTTCAGAATTGTTAGGAAAGATAAGTAGCTTCAGGTTTTCTGCTTTTGTTTTTGCTCCTGTCAGTCTTGGGTTGACCCAAAGAGATGACTGACATTGGAGATGGAGGGGATGCCATGACTGGGCCAAACAAAATTCATCCCAGAGAAGAGCTAGACTTATTGAATTTCAGGTAGAAGTAGCAGTGGTGGTGGTGGTGATGATGATGATGATGATGATGATACAGTGGTACCTCGGTTTACAAACTTTCCGGAACAGGACTATTCTTAAATCAAGGTACCACTGTAGTAATAATAATAATTTATATTTATACCCCAGCCACTCTGGGCGGCTTCCAACACACATATAAACATGAAACATAAATAATAACAATCTGATTCCATATAAAAGAACATTAACTTTTAAATGAACAACTTCTCCTAGTGGCCGAAATTGTGGAAACCTTTTGTGAAAAGTGTATTTCTGAGGTTTGATGGCTCATAACACTACTTTTGTGTGGAGTAATCCCATAAAATTATATAGCAATGGAAAGATAATTTAATGAAGAATGTAATGCGATGACTTTTATGAAGGAGTATTTATTAGAACAGCAGTCATAAAGAAAAAACGTGAAACCTTTGGTAACCATTGGTAACCTTTAGCTTTAATTACGGCCTTACAACGCCTTCCCATGAAGTGAACCAAGTTTTTACTTCTGCAGCTGTAATAATGGGAAATCAATGTTGGCTATTTGCAGTATGGTAGCGCTGCAGAGAGCTTGCTGGGGAGACCATGCATTAAAAAGGGACTCAAAAATAACTTAAACAAGGTTTCAATTAGAAAAACAAAAACTCCATTTACACTAAATACATCAACAAACAACCATGACCCAACCACCAACCCATCCCCCAGGGTAATGGGAGAGCTAGGTGCTGCTCCTTATATACTACACCCAAATGCTGACACACCTTAATCAATACAATTCAGCAGCACCTGCTATGTTTCACAGCTGTAAAGCTGGGTCTCGTTATTTTGCTCTGGCCCTTGCTCTGGCCCCTTAAAGACATACACATTGGGTGGAACAATGATGAACCTTTACATTTAAAGAAACCATTCAACATTTCCCCTGCGGTTCATCATTGTGAAACGAAAACATAAAGCATATTTTGTACATGTCTTTCATGTGTAACCTTTGGAAGTGCTTTTGTAAAAATGTCCGCAATTTGATTGTTACCTGGAACATATTCAAATACAATCATTTCATCAGCAATTAGTTTCTTTACAAACTGCAAACGTAATCTTAAGACTCTAGTGCGCTGCGTATTGGTTTCTGAACATAGGATAGCAAGTCCACTCTGGGAATCAAGGTAAACCTTTACTGGTAGTGTTACTTGCATCTGTAGGTCTGCGAATACTTGCAGATACCATTCTACATCACGAGTGGCCTGAACACATGCACATAATTCACTCTCTGTTGTGGAGAGACAAATAATGGTTTGTGTCTGGGACTTCCATTCAAATGGACAACCGTTATAACAAAACACCATACCAGACACACCCCTACAATTATTTTGTTCCACTGCATGAGATGCATCGCAGAAAATTTCAAAACCTTTGCCAATAGTTGATGTAAACTGCAACCTATAATGTTTGGTATGTTTAAGGTACATTACCACTCTCTTAAGAGCAGAGAAACATTGTGTAGTGGGCTTTTCCACAAATTTTGCCAGAAAGTGAAAAGCATAAGTTATATCTGGTCTTGAGATTCTTTGAATGAAATTTAGCTTGCCTATAGCAGAACGATACAAAGTTTTGTTAGGGAATGGCTTATCTTCACCTGTAAAGATGAAACCACACACCATAGGCGTTTCCTTCCCATTTGCATTTTTTAAACGTAGCATTTCAACAAGGTCATCAATTTTTGCAGTTTGATGAACCAGAAAAGATCCATTTTTGCCTTTCTCAATTTGCATGGATAAGTAATTTTTACCTATGCCTAATTCCACCACATCAAATTTCTTCTGTAACTGTGAAACTACCTCTTCATATTCCTGTTTAGTTTTTGTAGAAATTAACACGTCATCTACATACACACATATCTTTGTTACAGAGTTTGCCCTTTCCTTTATAAACACACAGTTGTCTGCCTTTCCTTGTGAAAAACCAATATCCAGCAATTCTTTTGCGAAAGTTTGGTGCCAATTCCTTCCACTTTGGTGCAGACCATAAAGGGATTTATTTAATTTGCATACCAAACCTTCAGCGGCGTCTATGCCTTCAGGGACACGCATAAAATTTTTTTCTTTTAAATCTGCAAACAAATATGCAGTTTTTATATCTAGGTGATAAACAGAATGTCCACATTGTGATGCATCTTTTAACAAAAGCTTAACTGTTTCATATTTTACACTTGGTGAATAACACAAATCAATCTTCACCTGGAATTTGTTGAAAACCCTTAGCAACTAATCTTGCTTTGTATCTTACAACTTTATTTTTGTCATGCATTTTAACTCTATAAACCCATTTTGAATCAATAAGTCTCATATCTGGGGTTTGTGGTACAAGAGACCAAGTGTTATGCTCTTTTAAAGAAGCTATCTCAGAGTTCATAGCTTTATACCAGTTTACAGCTTGGTGCTTAGGTAAATTGTGAACATCATTGTAGCTTTTTGGCTCAAAAACCGCCTTATTGGCATACACAGTATTAAAATGTTCATCCGCAAAACGTTGTGGCTTCTGCCTCTTTCTATCTGAACGTCTCAGTCCGGAAGGAGAGTCAGACTCCTCAGACTTAATGGGACTAAGTGAACTACTAGTTTCAGGTTGTAAATCATCATTGTCAGACTGAAGAGGTGCCTGTAGGCTAAGCTCACGGTCAGAAAACTCAAGAGAATCTAACCTCTCCTCGGGTGCCTGTGACTTTAAATCATCAAACAAATTATCAGATTCAACAGGCTTTTTGTCTTTTTCCATTAATTCAGAAGCACCATTTCCTGCTGCTGCTGCTGCTGCTGCTGCTGCTGCTGCTTCCTCTTCTTCCTCAGTACTATCTATACCGTCAGTATCTTGGAAAACGGCAACTCCATTCCAATTTACAGTTTGTATCATGCTTCTGGTAATATGAAATTTGCCAGTTGCTGGTATGTAAATTCTGTACGCCCCCTGCTAGTAGCCCATTAATTTTCCCTGAACACTACGCTCACCCAATTTCTGCTTAGCGGGATAATGCATAATTACATCTGAACCCCAAATGCGTAGGTATTTCAGATTAGGGCGTTTTTTAAACAGCTTCTCATAGGGGGTGACATCTAAACCAGAATGATAACTGCGATTTCTAACATAACAAAACACATTAAGCGCTTCAGCCAAAAAGTCTTTGATCAGATTAGCATCGTGCAGATACGTTTTAACCCCTGCCTGTAAGTCACGCTGCACAACTTCAACAAGCCCATTTTGCCAGGGACTTCGGGGGCAAGATAACTCATGAGTAGTCCCCTGCGCTTCCAGGAATTTCTCAAAATCCTCAGAAACAAATTCTCCGCCCCGGTCAGAAAACAGGTTCTTAATTGGTTTGTTAAAGTGCGTTTTTACCCAGTTGCAAAAAACTTTGTACTTCTCAAATGCTTGGGACTTCTCAGCTATTGCATGTCAAACAATATCTACTATACTGGTCTATGAGGGTGAGCCAGTACTTTGAACCTCCTAATGATGGTGGGAGTGGCACAACTAAGTCACAATGTACACACTCAAATGGCTCAGTTACTTTCCTATCTGAGCACCTACCCTTGCGTGCAACCTTAATCTTATTCTTGCAACAAGATTTTGTTGTTGTTGTTGTTGTTGTTTAGTCGTTTAGTCATGTCCGACTCTTCGTGACCCCATGGACCAGAGAACGCCAGGCACTCCTGTCCTCCACTGCCCCCCGCAGCTTGGTCAGACTCATGCTGGTAACCTCGAAAACACTAGCTAACCATCTCGTCCTCTGTCGCCCCCTTCTCCTTGTGCCCTCCATCTTTCCCAACATCAGGGTCTTCTCCAGGGAGTCTTCTCTTCTCATGAGGTGGCCAAAGTACTGGAGCCTCAGCTTCACAATCTGTCCTTCCAGTGAGCACTCAGGGCTGATTTCCTTCAGAATGGAGAGGTTTGATCTTCTTGCAGTCCATGGGACTCTCAAGAGTCTCCTCCAGCACCATAATTCAAAAGCATCAATTCTTCGGCGATCAGCCTTCTTTATGGTCCAACTCTCACTTCCATACATCACTACTGGGAAAACCATAGCTTTAACTATACGGACCTTTGTTGGCAAGGTGATGTCTCTACTTCTCAAGATGCTGTCTAGGCCTGTCATTGCCCTTCTCCCAAGAAGCAGGCGTCTTTTAATTTCGTGGCTGCTGTCACCATCTGCAGTGATCATGGAGCCCAAGAAAGTAAAATCTCTCACTGCCTCCATTTCTTCCCCTTCTATTTGCCAGGAGGTGATGGGACCAGTAGCCATGATCTTCGTTTTTTTGATGTTGAGCTTCAGACCATATTTTGCACTCTCCTCTTTCACCCTCAATAAAAGGTTCTTTAATTCCTCCTCACTTTCTGCCATCAAGGTTGTGTCATCTGCATATCTGAGGTTGTTGATATTTCTTCCGGCAATCTTAATTCCGGCTAGGGATTCATCCAGCCCAGCCTTTCGCATGATGAATTCTGCATATAAGTTAAATAAGCAGGGAGACAAAATGCAGCCTTGTACTCCTTTCCCAATTTTGAACCAGTCAGTTGTTCCATATCCAGTTCTAACTGTAGCTTCTTGTCCCACATAGAGATTTCTCAGGAGACAGATGAGGTGATCAGGCACTCCCATTTCTTTAAGAACTTGCCATAGTTTGCCATGGTCGACACAGTCAAAGGCTTTTGCATAGTCAATGAAGCAGAAGTAAATGTCTTTCTGGAACTCTCTAGCTTTCTCCATAATCCAGCGCATGTTTGCAATTTGGTCTCTGGTTCCTCTGACTCTTCTAAATCCAGCTTGCACTTCTGGGAGTTCTCGGTCCACATACTGCTTGAGCCTTCCTTGTAGAATTTTAAGCATAACCTTGCTAGCGTGAGAAATTAGTGCAATTGTGCGATAGTTGGAGCATTCTTTGGCACTGCCCTTCTTTGGGATTGGGATGTAGACTGATCTTCTCCAATCTTCTGGCCACTGCTGAGTTTTCCAAACTTGCTGGCATATTGAGTGTAGCACCTTAACAGCATCATCTTTTAAAATTTTAAATAGTTCAGCTGGAATACCATCACTTCCACTGGCCTTGTTATTTGCAGTGCTTTCTAAGGCCCATTTGACTTCACTCTCCAGGATGTCTGGCTCAAGGTCAGCAACCACACTACCTGGGGTATATGAGATATCCGTTTCTTTCTGGTATAATTCCTCTGTGTATTCTTGCCACCTCTTCTTGATGTCTTCTGCTTCTGTTAGGTCCTTTCCACTTTTGTCCTTTATTATGGAAATCTTTGTACGAAATGTTCCTTTCATATCTCCAATTTTCTTGAACAGATCTCTGGTTCTTCCCATTCTATTGCTTTCCTCTATTTCTTTGCATTGCTTGTTTAAGAAGGTATTCTTGTCTCTCCTTGCTATTCTTTGGAAATCTGCATTCAATTTCCTGTATGTTTCACGATCTCCCTTGCATTTTGCTTGCCTTCTCTCCCCCGCTATTTGTAAGGCCTCATTGGACAGCCACTTTGCTTTCTTGCAACAAGATAGACATTGCATAAAGAATTTACATGGTTTTAAGTTGAGGCCATTAACAATATTCTTTGTCTTAATTACATCAACAAAATTCAGGTGTCCTAGAATTCTGTGCGCCTCGTGGACACACCCGGAATGAGGCCTTACATTCCTCAACCCCTGGCTTGACTGTGCTGCTCTGCAATTTATAGGCGATTGGGAATAGGTGCGAAAATACAGTCTATATAAACCATCAGAGTCCCGGGCATACAATAGACATTTGTTCCCCTCAAAAAACTCACACACTGAATTTAAGAAACGCACACTTATGCCTTGACGAGCAAAAACACCTTACTGATAATAAATTGTCCACTGATGGGCAGTATATGCAGTTTGCTATTGTAATGTTTAAAGAGTCAAGTTTAACAGTACCCCTGCCAAGTGACTGCAAGACTTGTGAATTGGCTAAATGTACATTACCAATTTCCTCTTCGAAAGAAATAAACAAGCTTCGATCATTGCAAATATGCTGAGAGGCTCCTGAGTCCACAATAAAAGACTTCCACTTGGCACCTTTAATTCTTTTATGATCTGCAGTCCGAGCGTGAAAAGCTCGCGGCTCGTTTCTGTCTTTACGGTACGATGTTGACTGCTGGGCTGACAACCGTGACTGACGAACAGAAACAAGCTTAGGAGTACTTTGCTTTCTTTTGGATCTGCAGTCCTTTGCAAAATGACCTTGCTTATTGCAGAACCAACAACGCTTGGCAGCTTTAAATGCAGTTGTATCACCACAAGTTTGCATATGGCGTTCCTCATTCTTTCTGGAAATAGGAGTGCTTATGGCACAAGTCTCCCTTCTATCCAACTCGCCCATTAATCTTGCCGTTACCCCTTCCACAGTTAATTGCGCTGGTGGAACGGCAGATATCTGGCTAGCTATACCATCAAAGTCCTCGTTAAGGGAACAAAGAATGATAAAAACATACTGAATATCAGGTATGTCCATGTCCCTTCGAATTAATTCGCCGCGTATTGCCTCCAGACGTCTCAAGTGTGCTGCCAAATCACCACCAGGCTGCAACTTAGTCTGGTACAACTGCTTGAAAAACGTCAATGCAGACGCTGACTCTTTTCTAACATGCACTGCTGCAAGACTGTCCCACATTTCTTTGGCAGTTTTCTTATTCCTTATATAGACTACTTGCTGGTCGCTGACTGCCAAATTAATTATTGCCCTGGCTTTCGCATCTCCTTTCGACCAAGCATTTGTTACAGGGTCAGGAGGGTCATCAGTTACATAGGTCCATACTTCTCTAGAGGTCAAAAGCGCCTCCACCCGAAAAGACCATAAACTATAGTTCTCATCTGTTAGCTGTGGAAAGACCAGAGCCTTCTCAGCTTCTGGAACCCGGTCAACCATTCTGGAACTCTTCCAGACCCACAGAACTACACTAACAGGAGAAGGAGTTTTCAAACCTTTCTCAGAGTCCAAAAATATGCAGTCTTCCACTCAGCAGCTGGGCCCCTAACCAAAGATGTTGGCTATTTGCAGTATGGTAGCGCTGCAGAGAGCTTGCTGGGGAGACCATGCGTTAAAAAGGGACTCAAAAATAACTTAAACAAGGTTTTAATTAGAAAAACAAAAACTCCATTTACACTAAATACATCAACAAACAACCATGACCCAACCACCAACCCATCCCCCAGGGTAATGGGAGAGCTAGGTGCTGCTCCTTATATACTACACCCAAATGCTGACACACCTTAATCAATACAATTCAGCAGCACCTGCTATGTTTCACAGCTGTAAAGCTGGGTCTCGTTATTTTGCTCTGGCCCTTTCTCTGGCCCCTTAAAGACATACACATCGGGTGGAACAATTTAAAGAAACCATTCAACAATCAAGACTGAATTATTGCCTCTGTTAATTGAGCTTTATTGCTGGGTTGCTTCTGAATAACAAGTTTCTTTAGTCGGCTCCATAGATTTCCGATTGGGTTAAAGTGTGGGCTATTCCCAGGCCATTCCAGCAGTGAAAGATCATTATCTTGAATGCACCTTTTGCACACAGCAGCAACATGACATAGAGCTGAATCCTGTTGAAACTATATAAATGCTTCGGTATCTGGGAAAAGATCACATGCGGAACACTTCAGTTTGGGCTCACATATTTCGTTTATACATTTTTCCGCATTTATATTCCCATTAATGACTCAAATTCTGCCCACACCTTTTGCTGCAATACAACCCCAGATCATCACACTATCTGGGTGTTTCATGGTCGGTGTAATGCAAGTAGGATGTAAATCTTCTCTGATTCTTCTCGCGTATTTCATGCCGTCACTACCAAGCAAGGAGATTTGGGTCTCATCCCTCCAAATAACACTGTCCCATTGTTCCGCTGTCCAGTTAACATGGGTTTCATCTTTTCAACCTTTGTTGGAGAGATAACAATGGCTTTTTCCTTAGAATTCTAACATTTAGACCAGATTTGCACTCAACGTCCCATTACATTGCACCATATCATCTTGTATATACCCAGATGATTTTCTTCTGTCATGTAGGCACAGTCTCTCCATTCTTCAATCGCCAGCTTTGGTTTAGTTTTTCCCAATCTTTCATCTAATTTCTTCATAACTGTAGCCTTGTTCACTTAATAGTACAATTTTACATCACTTTCTGGGTGACCAGTCAACTCTTTGTGCCATTTTTTTTTTAATTTGATTATGTTTTTCAACCTCACTAAATGACCAACTTGATAGCAATCACTTAAGACACTGACAGAAGTCAACCTAAGCAAGTTCTGCTTCTTTTTTCTGGTTATTTGGCTATAAGGTTTGATAGAATATGAACAAACTTTGTTTGATTGCATTGTTGATTGCATTCTCGATCAAATTATCTTTCCATTGATATATAAATTTATAATATTACTGCAAAAGAACTACACTTTTTTCCAAAAGTCTTCCACAATTTTGACCACTACTTTATATCAAACAAAGCAACATTCAACAACACATCAGAATCTCATAATAAATATGTTGGTTAATGACAAGCAATACAGGTAACGAACACACACGCAACTCCCTTCAATACTTCTCCATTTGTTCCTGAGGCTCTAATCCCTTTTTCTCTCCAACGCAGATTGTGATGAAACGGAAATCGAGAACAAAGGTGACCACGACGAAATCCCTAGAGAGGAGAAGCCACGCAAAAATTTGGAGTGTGGAGAAAGCTGTAGTCAGAGCTCCAATTCCACTTCCCATCAACAAAATCTCATTGGAAAGAAAGTCTATCAGTGCATAGAATGTGGAAAGAGCTTCACTGATAGCTCCTCTTTCACTTACCATCAAATAATTCATAGACGGGAGAAACCATATCAGTGTGTGGAATGTGGTAAGAGCTTCAGTCAGAGCTCCTCTCTCACTTCCCATCAAAGAATTCATACAGGGGAGAAACCCTATCAGTGTGTGGAATGTGGAAAGAGCTTCAGTCAGAGCTCCCATCTCACTTCACATCAAAGAATTCATACAGGGGAGAAACCCTATCAGTGTGTGGAATGTGGAAAGAGCTTCAGGAAGAGTGCCCATCTCACTTCCCATCACAGAATTCATACAGGGGAGAAACCCTATCAGTGTGTGGAATGTGGAAAGAGCTTCAGTCAAAGCTCCTCTCTCACTTCTCATCAAAGAATTCATACAGGGGAGAAACCCTATCAGTGTGTGGAATGTGGAAAGAGCTTCAGTCAGAGCTCCTATTTCACTTCCCATCAAAGAATTCATACAGGGGAGAAGCCCTATCAATGTGTGGAATGTGGAAAGAGCTTCAGGAACAGCTCCTCTCTCACTTCCCATCAAAGAATTCATACAGGGGAGAAGCCATATCAGTGTGTGGAATGTGGAAAGAGCTTCACTGAAAGCTCCTCTCTCACTTCCCATCACAGAATTCATACAGGGGAGAAGCCCTATCAGTGTGTGGAATGTGGGAAGAGCTTCACTCATACCTCCTCTCTAACTTCCCATCAAAAAGTTCATACAGGGGAGAAACCCTATCAGTGTGTGGAATGTGGAAAGAGCTTCCGTCAGCGCTCCGATCTCACTTCCCATCAAAGAATTCATACAGGGGAGAAACCTTATCAGTGTGTGGAATGTGGAAAGAGCTTCACTGATAGCTCCTCTCTCACTTCCCATCACAGAATTCATACAGGGGAGAAGCCCTATCAGTGTGTGGAATGTGGAAAGAGCTTTACTCATAGCTTCTCTCTAACTTTCCATCACAGAATTCATACAGGGGAGAAGCCCTATCAGTGTGTGGAATGTGGAAAGAGCTTCACTCATAGCTCCTCTCTAACTTCCCATCAAAAAGTTCATACAGGGGAGAAACCCTATCAGTGTGTGGAATGTGGAAAGAGCTTCCTTCAGAGCTCCTCTCTCACTTCCCATCAAAGAACTCATACAGGGGAGAAACCTTATCAGTGTGTGGAATGTGGAATGAGCTTCCGTCAGAGCTCCTCTCTCACTTCCCATCAAAGAACTCATACAGGGGAGAAACCTTATCAGTGTGTGGAATGTGGAAAGAGCTTCCGTCAGAGCTCCTCTCTCACTTCCCATCAAAGAACTCATACAGGGGAGAAACCCTATCAGTGTGTGGAATGTGGAAAGAGCTTCAGGAAGAGCTCCTCTCTCACTTCCCATCAAAGAACTCATACAGGGGAGAAACCTTATCAGTGTGTGGAATGTGGAAAGAGCTTCACTGTTAGTTCTAAACTCACTTCCCATCAAAGAATCCATACAAAGGTCGGAAAAACCATTATACAGCTTTAGGAGCCAGGCTAATCCACACCTTTTTAACCAGGCCTTTTTCTTATTGACATCTAATACTATTTTAACATGTGATGTTTTTGTGTTTTTATGTTCTAAGCATTCTGAGACGTGTGGGTGTAGGGAATACGGCCAAGATGTCTTAGTCCACCCTATTAAATATTGAAGGAGGCCACCCCCAGGTTTTCTTTGTGTGTTTTTTTCAAATGCAACCTTTTATTCTTCCGCTACTTGCCATACAATTTCACTTTCAATTTGCCCTTTTAAGACATTTTTTAAAACCGCACAAAGGTCATGAGAAAAACAAAATACAAGAAAATACAAACATGGACAGGTCCCATCTTTGCGGGCAAAACGCAAAAGTTGCTTTGAAGGAGGCTTTCCCAAACTTGGGTCCCCAGCAGCTCCCGGACTACAGTTCCCATCATCCCTCCCCATTGGTCCTGCTAGCTAGGGATGATGGGAGTTGTAGTTCAAAAACAGCTGGAGACCCAAGTTTGCTTTAAAGTGAAAGTAGACTGGCCTTTTGACACCCTCTGCTGGCCAAAAGCACTGCCCCAGAATCTGAACCACCCCCAGTACTCCTAATTGGAATTTATAGAGCACAAAACTGAAGTCTGATCGGCACTTCAACCTCTAGGGAGCTCCTCCTGTTTTCTGCACCAGCTAGAGTACCCACAGAATTGTGGCTTCTACTGGCAACACACACAGGAGAACAAATGAAAGACAAACACTAGGGGCAGGAAAAACCTGGAAAGGGCCATACCAAATTGACATCCGTTGTGAAGTGGTCACTTTCCCCACTGCTGAACAATGCCACAGGTAGAGGAGATGGAATGCTAGAAGTGTTTTCCGGGGCAAGGGGAGCTGCTGAGAAATTGAACTACGGGCTCAAAATGTTACATTTTAAAAAAGTTGCTGCCATTATAGGCATTGCCATTCAAATGGTGTGCATGCATCCTGTGATTGATAGTGCAAGGCGGGCCTTACCTGGCCCCCACTAATATTTTATTCAAGTCGGCACCACTGGGTTGGGTGGTTTCCAAATTAAATGAATACATAAATCTCCTTCCTTTGCACATGTTCCAGCTTGCGTATATCCTCATTATAAACATTATAAACATACATTATTACATTATAAACATACAGGATAAAAGCATGGCTTTCTCAAAAACAAAACAAGCCAGAGAAATCTCCTTTCCTTTTTTTGGATGGAGTTACAAACTTTGTTGATCAGTGGACTGCTGTGGAAATAGAGTTTTTTTTTATTTCAGTAAGGCCTTTAGTAGGTTCTCTATCGGTAGGAGAAAACAAGAGAGACCAACCAGAGAATATTGAGAAGCAAAGCAGCTAGTAAGCCTGTTCTTTATAAACTGCGGTAAGAGGGTGCTCCCCCACACGCAGGAGAGAGGAGGAGGACCCCAAGCCATGCATAGACATTTTTAATTGCCCGCCCTGGAGTCCAAGACCACCCCCAGAAACATCATACATACATCACAGAAAAGGCAGTCTACAGCTGAAATCTGAGTGCATTGTTTTTACCTTGTCTGCCAGGTTACCTGTTAATGGTCACTTGACTAGATTACCTGGGGAGGCTGGCCATTCTTTTGTAATGATAATACTTCATTCCTGAGCCAGGTCACAGGCTCACCCTATTCACACCTTAAATGTGCCCTTAAGGCAGGATTTGTGAGGACAGAGACAATGGGAAGGTTTCTGCATTTCCTTCGACCTTGTAGAGAAATATTTGAGGTGACTGAAAGAGTCAAAGAGTCAAAATGGCCTTGGACATGTGGTTTATATATTAATATATGTGTTTGCTTGGTACATTTATATATATATGATCACCTAAAAATTCTTATAACAATTCCCCCCTTTGGGGATATAATTTTTTTCTAAAAAACTATTGCCCAACAAATAATAACCTGGTATGTTGTAAATGGATGCCTTCGTTAAAATCTTAAGAGACTTGCATGTCAGGCCTCTTAAGGATATTTGCAGGTGTAGCAGTGCACATAGCTGGACATAGGATATCACATAAAAAACAGCACATGTTGCATTTTGTTACTAAATTACTAAATTACTTGTGGCATTCTAGCGCTTTGGGAGAAACATTCTCAGTAGTGGTCTATGCTTTACACTTAGCGGGAAGGTCAAATAATGAGTGAAAAATGCAGTTTGTTTTGTTTCTGCCTTTTTTGTGTGTTCCCAGGTGTCAAAGCTAGCTCTCCTCTGGTCTCACACCTCCATCATATCACAGCAGCAACAATCCCTGGTGATTCCCTGTAGGGCTTTCATATTGACCATGTCACCTTGTAGTGGCACAGGTTTGGACATTTCTTGAGAGAGATGTCTTTGCCTTGGCCTTTCTATGGGATTTTTATTATTATAGGCTCTGGTTTTGCATTCTTAAGGAAGTTGTTCAGTTGTTCCTAAGGGACCAAAGAGCTAATTGCAGCCTGGATACAATTGCCCATTCAAACGGAGTCCAATTAGAATTTATATAGCCCCATGGCTCGCCGACGTGGAGTTCCGGCCCTTCCCGGCGGTGGTGGTCAGCCTGGACCTTGTACGCATCCTTGGCCTGGCGCAGTTGCTCCTGTGATGGCCTGGGAATCTGATTCAGAGGCTGAACCAGAGGAATCCCAGCCTGCACAGGAGTCCCCGCCTCCAGTGCCGGCTGAGCCGGGGCAGGGCCTTGAATCTGAAGGGCCCGCACCTGTGCCGGATCCTCAAGAGCAGACACCAGATGAATCCACTCTGGCTCCGGGGGTGATTGAGGACCCATTGCCTGCAGGTGCTCCTCTCCCAGCCCTGTCAGGGGAAGGTGAGGCTGCCTCTGGGTCCAGTAACCCTCCAGCCTCTCCTGAGCTGCAGAGGCTGAGGGCACAGAGGCGGAGGGAACTAAGTTCTATCAGGAGGAGTGCTTGCCTTAAGACCAGGAGAGGCGAGTCACCTGTGGGCAGGGACCGCCCTAGGCCCCAGGGGAGATAAAGGCCAGTCAGCTCAGTCTCAGGTTGTTCCAACATCGTTGGAAACCTGTTTCTGCCAACACCCAGACCTGTTCTTCCGGAGTTCCCGACCACGCCCGGCTTCTTGCTTTGGACCCCGCTTCGCCTTTGGTGGACAGTCTCCAGACCCTCGACCCAGGACCGGACTCTGACCACGCCTCACAGTAACACCGCCCCCGGGACCATCACAGTTTGCTCCCACCACACCCGCACTCCCCCTTCGTTGGGGTGCATTTGGGAAGAGCCAGAAGCCATGGCCAACCAGGCAGCTGCATTGGTGGCATTGGCCCAGGAGAACCAGGCCTTGACTCACACCGTTCAGCAGCTAAGCAATGCGGTTAAGGCGCTTCAGTAGCAGTTGGACGCCTTACTGGCTCCTAGGGCCGACGTCCCAGTTTCTGGCAAGTACCCAGTGGCCCTGCCAGAGAAATTTGATGGGTCCCCGGCCAGCTTTCCTATGTTCCTCGCCCAGGCCAAGCTGTATATTCAGGGGCGAGCCAGGAATTTTCCTGATGAACGCACCAAGGTGCACTTCTTGATCAGCTTGCTGAAGGACCAGGCGGCCAAGTGGGCTTTGCCATTGCTCCGGCAAGACTCTCCTTTGCTGACAGACTATGTAACCACTTGGAGACTGCGTTTGGCAACCCTATGAAGGGGAACCAAGCCAATCGGGCGATTCGTCGGTTGAGACAGGACAAGTCCACAGCCGCCACCTACGCCACTGAATTTCGGCTGTTGGTGCAGGACTTGTCCTGGAATGACTCTGCACTGTGGGACCAGTATCCTGAGGGGCTTTCGGATGAGATACTGGACCAGCTGGCCACGATGGATCGCCCCACCACGCTGGACGCCCTCATTCAACGGAGCCTGCAGATAGACGATCGGTTGGAGGACCGTTGTCAGGCTCGGGACCGCCAGCACTCCCAGCTTCCGGCTCCAGTCTTTACCAGCAGGTCCACGACCACAACTGAGTTGCCGGAGGAGCCTATGCAGCTTGGAGCAGCACAGCCTCGCCTCTCCCCCGTGGAGAAGACGCGGCGTCGGGAGGGGAACCTGTGTCTCTACTGCGGCAGAAGCGGACACTACGCCCGATCCTGTCCCGAGAAGGTGCCGGCCGCAGGGAAACCACCAACCCCGGTAGCCGAAGGCCCTGCTACCAGGGGTCCCAAACAGCACATGATGGGCCCGCACCAGTGGAATTGCAACACCTCATGGTTCTGGTGCATCTATACCCTCCTGGTGTGCCCTGGATTCTCACCCACACTCTGGTAGATTCAGGGGCAACCCGCTCCTATATGGACTCTGCCTTTGCCGCCCATCATCAGGTGCCACTCCAGGACAAGCCAGAACCGGTACAGGTGGAGGAAATTGATGGACAGCTCCTGCGCTCAGGTGCCACTCAGTAGACTCAGCCCTTGGTCCTGTGTCACCCACAGCACCGGGAAGTGCGCACCTTGGACATTGCCACCATGCCCCGGTTTCCCCTGGTGCTCGGGATGGACTGGCTGGAGTCTCACAATGTTCAGATCGACTGGGTCAATCAGACTGTGCTCTTCCCAGACCCATGTCCCCATGCTCGGTCCAAGATGCTAGTGGTCGCCCCCACGGGGGAAGCTGCATCAATGCTCCCCGCGTTTTACCAGGACTACCAAGAAGTGTTTGAGGAACAGGGGGCAGACCAGCTGCCACCTCATTGGTCTTTCGACTGTGGCATAAACCTCCAGCACGGGGTGCCACTGCCTATGAGATGCCTACACTCTCTTACGGAGCCAGAGCACTAAACCTTGAAGGACTTCTGTCGCAAGTGTTGGAAAACTAGCCCCTTCGGGAGAGGCTGGTCTCCCCCCCTGCTCCCGGGACTTGTTTACCGGTGATCTTCCTCTGGCTGGCATCCCAGACAGACCAGGGAGATCTCGATAGGCGACATCTCCCAGCGTGGAAGATGCACACCCCCTTCTCCCCTTTCACAGGGGAAAGAAGAATAGTCAGAAAGTCCTTTTACATCTTGTTTATTCCTGACTTTACAGCTCAACAAAAAAAAATGTCCGATCAGTTCAAACTTCTCCAAGCGAGTGACTCAGACTTCCTTTACAAACGCAACAGGAAGGTCTCATATTACACACGGAACAAAGCTTTGTGTATCACGTGAGCTGCCTGGAAGATTCTTTCCCAGGACTAGCCACATCATGTGATGTAAACAAGCTGGCAGTTTGCAGCTGCGTTGTACTCATATCGTAACAGCAAGAACCTGGAGCGCAGGTTCATTCGGCCCTCTGCCACGCCCACTGACGCTCTAGTACTCTTTGTTAAGAAGTGCGGGGAGCTTTGTCCCTGCTATGATTACCAGGCACTGAATAAGATTACCATCCCGTGTGCGAGTACTTGGAGCTTGCAAAGCTGACAGATGCAATAAGGGGTAAACCTAAAAAAAGTGGTGAATGAAGAATGAGAATGTTTAAATAATTATTTAGAGGACAAGGGTTCAGCAAGAAATATCTGCCTATTTTTAGATTGATGCCGCATAGAGTAATGTTCCCTGATACCAAGATGAGGGATTCCTTTGGAATGCAGATAGAGATAATTGATAAGAATAATGATCTGTTGTGAGCTTGACGGAAGTGTACAATAGATGAGCCTTCCTGCTTTGGCTCATCTTCCTTTTTCTTCTTCTTTTTTCTTTTTTCTTTTCTTTTATCTTTTCCATAGTTGCTTATGTTCTGTGTCATGTACTTTGATACTTTTTGTAGTTTTTAAAGTTTTTTCCCCCATTACTATTAAGGAATTTTCCTTCGTAATTTTGGTTGTCTATATTTATATGTACCTGTTTAAAGCAAAAAAAAGTTAAAAAAAAAGATTACAATCCTGGAACAGTATCCCTTGCCCTTTATTGCGGAGTTGCTGGAGTGGGTGCAAGGGGCGCAGATGTTCACCAAGCTGCACCTTCGGGGAGCCTACAATTTGATTCGGATCCGAGCCGGGGATGAGTAGAAGATAGCATTTGGGACCCGGTATGGGCAGTTTGAATACCTGGTAATGCCTTTCGGGTTGTGCAATGTGCCTGCCGTGTTCCAACGGTACATTAACCACGTGTTCCAGGACTTGCTAGATAAGTACGTGGTGGTGTACCTAGATGACATTCTGATTTACTCTCACGACCCAGCTCACCATGAGGGTCATGTCCACTCCATGTTGCAGCGCTTGCGGGAGCAACGCCTGTATGCTAAGCTCAGCAAGTGAAAGTTCCACAAGCGGTCGGTGGACGTCCTCGGTCACCAACTCTCCCATGATGGGGTGCAGATGGATCCCGGGAAGGTGGCAGCAGTTCAGGAGTGACGGAGTCCTGCCGTCATAGATGGTGCTTAGCATAGCATAGAAAGAAGACACAGAGAGGCAGCGAGTATTTTCATAATGCAGGGGCAGCTCCTTCGAACCTCTCTCTTCCCCGGTAACTTATATTATCCTTTGTCCTCACCAACAGCATGGTCATCTGGCAATGTCTCACGTTACATGCCTGGTAATGGTTTGACACTCCCCTCACCATATAAGGAAACACTGCCCAGAGGAAACACAACTCCATTTAAGGTCAATACATCCTAATACATTGTAAGGCACAGAGTGCTGGTCAGCCGAGGTCAGGGGGCACCCTGTGGTATTTACAAGCCTCTGCCTTGGCTTTATGACTCCCACATGCCCTCTTTCTTTATTTTATTAATCAGTGTCATATATTTCATTACCAATACGGTTATATCGAGCGTGATGGGCGACTCTTGTAAGGCCGGAAGCAGGCCGCTGACCGGAGAACCATGCAGTACATACAGAGATTAAAGAAGAAATGCATTGTATACAGCAACACAAAATAACACAAATAACTACTATAAGGATCACTAAAATCAATAAATGTCGAAGCCAACTTCCATCCGGAAGCCAAGAATATAACCATGCCCATGGATCTGCCACAAAGCAACCATAACTCTCTTTGGAGTAAATAGCTGATATTACTACTCTGTTGGGACCAAGTAAAGGCTGCAGTAAATAAAGAACTGATATGAAATTGCTCATCTGCGGCATTTGCTAAGCCAGGGATAGAAGAATTCAGATTCCAATTTGCATGGTATGTTTCTTTTCTAATTTTTAGCCATGCACTGGTGTCACTCCTTTAGCACTGAGATTGGTCACTGTATGTTCCTGTAAGAGAACAAGAGCTATTAAAAGTGAAATTCAATGTATATTGACAGTTTGGATATATGCCCCATGATTCTTTCCCCTCTTTAATTTGAAAACAAATGGAGGCAGGCTCATGGAGGGTCAATTGTACTGGAGGCCAAAAAGTTTGGTTAGGTGATATAACATTTGTAAATTGAAAGGATCCATTAATAGGCACACCATGAAGCATTATGCCTGAATGACGGGCAAAAAGGGGCATATTTTACACAACCAGCATCTAGAAGCATGCAATAAAGTGGTAAACATAATCATATCTTGTACAAAAATATTATCCCTCCATATCTTATGATAATTTTCTCCCCTAAAAGTCTTATTCAACAACACAGTTCTTCTAGTTCGAGAGTGGCTGAGCCGTGGATGCTGCCAGCCAGAGTAGGATTCTGATGACAGCGGCTTGCCAGTTGATAAGGTGAAATATGGTGGTTTCAACTGGACTGGGTCGTTTGCTTCTCTTCCTTGTATAACGGTGCAACAAAGGATGAGCTGGAACGAGCTGGAACCCACAAAGGCTTGTCCTCTAGGTGGCGCATGCGGAAAGGTTTCAATGCTTCACCCACAAAATGTTGACAAAGTGTAGGGGAGTTCCACATGCCCTGAGGCAGGACAACCTACTGATATCACTGGGTGGGCTGCGAATTGTTATATACTGGCAATGTAAAAGCAAACCGTTCCCTGTCTGCTGGAGCCAGTGGGATAGAGAAGAAACAGTCCTTTAAATCAATCACCGCCAACTGATATTCTCGCGGGAGCATATTTGGATTTGGCATGCCAGGTTGTAAAATTCCCATTGGCTGTATTTGTTCCTTGACTTTTCTCATTGCTTGTTTAGCAGCAAGGGCAGTATCCCTCAATAGGATTTGCAGCAGTGTGGCTAGCACTGAAGCTTGAACAAGGGACCCACGCCCCATCATGGCATCTATGACATCTCCGAGGGTAATGTTAGGGTTATTCCCTCTGACTATTTGCAATAAAGCCGGAGCATATGCACGGCAGGCAGTTTCCCATTCGTGGGCAAACAATACACCTGCTGTTGGGGGTAAAACTGTACTGGCCAGAAGCCTTATGTCATCTGGAACCAAAAGCTGGGTGAATGTGGCTTCCAAAAGTGCCTGTGTAAATGAGGCTTGGAGTCCATTAGCTTTTACTGACAATTGCAGCTCTTTCAAGATTTTAAAATCAAAAGATTGGTGTGGGCTTGAATTCCTGCTGGGGCACCAGCAGGTGGCACTATAACGGGAAATGCCACAGTATCCTGAATTAAGGAACAGGCAAGGACTGCATGTTGAGAAGGGGTGGCTGGTTCTGTTGGTGAGAGAGTAGGATCATTGCCAGCCAGACCACGGTATTTTTGCAGGATTGGATCCTCTGGTGAGGAACTATAGTCCGGAGGCTTGGGGTCTGGTGGTGTGGGCAAGGCAAGTGCCGGAACAGACGGCATCACAGCAGGCTGGATTATAGAAGCCGGAGGTCATGTTGGCAATACTGCTCTGGAGATATTTTTCGGTGATAAAGAGCCCATGGCATAACGAACCTTGCACCATGCATTCAAAACACGAACACCAATGCTGGGGTGTCCATGAAAATGTGCTCCAATCTTATCCCAGTCTCTTAATTCCCAAGTACCATCCTGGGGGTACCAGGGGCAATGTTCATCGATGGCCAGAATAAGCTGTATCAAATCACCCTCAGGAACTTCCAATTTGTTGGAGGAGAGGAGAAATTTTAAGTCTTTTAAAAATTTCTGTTGGGGAATAGACAAAGGGCTGCCCATTTTTCTAAAATCAATATAAAAGGGATCAACTCACCAGGATCCTAAGATGAATAGCGCTTGAAACCCTTGCCGGGCTTGGTGAGTCGATGATACCGTTGCATGGATCGAAAAGCCTCACACGGTTTTCTTTAAAACAGCCTCACACTGTTTTCTCTAGTCAGCCTGTTTTCTTTTAAGTTTGCCTCTTCTTTTAAGTTGGCCTCACACGGGGCACCACCTGACGGAGTCCTGCCGTCATAGATGGTGCTTAGCATAGCATAGAAAGAAGACACAGAGAGGCAGCGAGTATTTTTTATAATGCAGGGGCAGCTCCTTTGAACCTCTTTCTTCCCTGGTAACTTTTATTATCCTTTGTCCTCACCAACAGCATGGTCATCTGGCAATGTCTCACGTTACATGCCTGGTAATGGTTTGACACTCCCCTCACCATATAAGGAAACACTGCCCAGAGGAAACACAACTCCATTTAAGGTCAATACATCCTAATACATTGTAAGGCACAGAGTGCTGGTCAGCTGAGGTCAGGGGGCACCCTGCGGTATTTACAAGCCTCTGCCTTGGCTTTATGACTCCCACACAGGAGTGAGCGGCACCCCAGAACCGCAAGGACCTACAGCGGTTCCTGGGTTTCGCCAACTATTATTGGACCTTCGTTGTGGACTATGCTCATCGCGCAACCCCACTGACCCGACTGCTGTGCCCCAATACACCGTTCTCCTGGGACAAGGAGGCAGAGGTGGCATTTCAGGGGTTGAAAGCCTGTCTCCAGAGGGCTCCGCTTTTACAGCATCCTAATCCCTCTCGTCCCTTCATGGTGGAGACCGACGCCTCCAGTACGGCTCTCAGTGTTGTCTTGTCCCAGCAGCACGGACCTGATGTGCTGCTGTTACCTTGCGCCTACTATTCCTGCCAGCTTCTTCTGGCGGAGTGTAACTATACCGTGTGGGAGTGGGAACTACTGGCCATCAAAGTGGCCTCTGAGGTCTGGGACCATCATTTTGAGGGGGCAAGACACCTGGTGGAAGTGAGAACTGACCACCGGAACCTGGAGTACCTCCAGACTGGGTCGACCACTTGGCATGGAGGAGTTCACTTACAACAATGTGGTGAACGGCTCCACCCAGCAGACCCTGTTCCAGGCCACTTACGGTTACCATCCGTGTTTGTTCCCGGACGTGCTGCCAGCATCTGTGGACCCCACGGTGACAGATTAGCTCCAGGAGCTCCAGTCTCAGCACCAACTATTGATGGAGCTGTGCTGGTCCCGGGGGGGGGGTTACCATGAGGCGTGGTCAGAGTCTGGTCCTGGGTTGAGGGTCTGGAAAGGCGAAGCACCAAAGGCGAAGCGGGATCCAAAGCAAGAAGCCGGGCGTGGTCGGGAACTCTGGAAGAACAGGTCTGGGTGCTGGCAGAAACAGGTTTCCAACGATGTTGCTCCCGCAACCTGAGACTGGGCTGTGTGATGGCCTGGGAATCTGATTCAGAGGCCGAACCGGAGGAACTCCAGCCTGCACAGGAGTCCCCGCCTCCAGGGCCGGGGATGAGTGGAAGACAGCATTCGGGACCCGGTATGTTCAGTTCAAGGGTTATGCCCTTCGGGTTGTGCAACGCGCCCACTGTGTTTCAACAGTACATCAACCACGTGTTCCAGGACTTGCTAGACAAGTAGGTGGTGGTGTACTTGGATGACATTCTGGTTTTCTCCCGTGACCCGGCTCGCCACGAGGGTCTTGTCCGGACCGTGCTGCAGCATTTGCGGGAGCACCACCTGTATGCGAAGCTCAGCAAGTGCGAGTTCCATCAGCGGTCAGTACACTTCCTTGGTCACCGACTCTTTCCAGATTGGGTGCAGATGGATCCTGGGAAGGTGGCAGCGGTTCGGGAATGGGCGGCACCTCGGAAAAGCAAGGACCTACAGCGATTCCTGGGGTTCACCAACTATTACCGGACCTTCATTGCAGACTATGCTCATCACACCACCCCATTGACCCGGCTACTGTGCCCCAAGACGCCATTTTCCTGGGACAAGGAGGCAGAGGAGGCGTTTCAGGGGTTGGAAGCCTGTTTCCAGAGAGCGCCGAGCTTGCAACATCCTGATCCCTCTCGACCCTTTGTGGTAGAGACTGATGCCTCCAGCACGGCTCTCAGTGCCATCTTGTCTCAGCAGCACGGACCTGATGCGCCACTCTTACCCTGCACCTTCTATTCCCGCCAGCTCCTTCTGGCGGAGTGTAACTATACCGTGTGGGAGTGAGAACTACTGGCCATCAAGGTGGCCTTTGAGGTCTGGCGCCACCATCTTGAGGGGGCACGACACCCGGTGGAGGTGAGAACCGACCACCGGAACCTGGAGTACCTCCAGACCACCCACAAGCTGAACCAAAGGCAGATCTGGTGGGCGTTGTTCTTTTCCCGGTTCCAGTTCTGGATCCGCTACATCCCTAGCTTCCAAAACCAGAAGGTGGATGCCCTGTCCCGGAAACCTGAAGACGTCGCAGACACGGTACAGCAAGCAGTACCAACCACAATCCTACCACCGGCTGCATTCCTGGCCACTCAGGAGGCTGAGCCACTGCAGGCTCGGGTGAGGGCACAGCAGCAGGTCGACGCTTGGGCCCAGGAACGACTCCGGGAACTGGCTAAAGGGTCATGCCCTCAGTATCTGGGGCTGGTCTTGCACCAGGGCCTTCTGCTGCACCACGGTCGCCTGTACATCCTGCCAGGGCCACTGTGGGCTGAGGTTCTCCAGATGACCCATGATGCCCCAGCAGCAGGACACTTTGGGCGGTATCAGACCACCCATTTGGTAAGCCGCGAGTTTTGGTGGCCCCGCCTGAAGGCTGATGTGGCTCGCTATGTCACTGGTTGTGACGTCTGCCGGCGGGCCAAGGGCCCTACTGGGCGAACCCCCCGGCCTACTTCAGCCATTGCCAGTCCCACCACGTCCTTGGCACACAGTTTCGCTGGACTTTGTAGTGGACTTACCCCCGTCTTGTGGCTGTACCTGCCTCCTAGTTTTCTCCGGCCATTTGGCCATTTCACTAAGATGGTGCACTGTGCCCCCTGCCCATCCGTTCCCACAGCTAAGGAAACTGCTCAGCTATACCTGCAGCATGTCTTCCGCCTGCACGGCCTACCTGAGCGTGTGGTGTCCGACTGGGGCGTGCAGTTCACATCCCGTTTCTGGCGAGCATTGCACCAGACCCTCGGGACAGAGGTCTGTCTATCATCAGCCTACCACCCACAGACCGATGGCCAGACAGAACGGGCGAACGCGGTGCTGGAGCAGTACCTCCGGTGTTTCTGCAGCTACCAGCAGGATGACTGGGTCGACCACCTAGCATTGGCGGAGTTCGCCTACAACAACGCGGTGAATGCGTCCACCCAGCAGACCCCGTTCCAGGCCAGTTACAGTTATCATCCGCGGCTGTTCCCGGATGTGTTGCCAGCATCTGCGGTCCCAGCAGTGACAGAGTGGCTTCAGGAGCTCCAGTCTCAGAAACAACTATTGATGGAGCAACTGCGCCAGGCCAAGGAGGCATACAAGGCCCAGGCCGACTGCCACCGCCAGGTGGGGCCAGAACTCCACGGCTGGGAGACTGGGCTGTGTGATGGCCTGGGAACTCCAGCCTGCACAGGAGTCCCCGCCTCCAGGGCCGGCTGAGCTGGGGCAGGGCCTTGACTCTGAGGCACCTGCACCTGTGATGGATCCTCAGGAGCAGGCACCAGGTGAATCTACTCTGGCTCCGGAGGGGATTGAGGACACATTGCCTACAGGTGTGCCTCTCCCAGCCCTGTCAGGGGAAGGCGAGTCTCCTCCTGGGTCCAGTAACCCTCCAGCCTCTCCTGAGCTGCAGAGGCTCAGGGCAGAGAGGCGGAGGGAGCTGGTTTCTCCCAGGAGGAGTGCTCGCCTTAAGGCCAGGAGAGGCGGGTCACCTGAGGGCTGGGACCGCCCCTGGCCTCAGAGAAGCACCCAGTCCTGTTCCTTCAGAGTTCCTGTCCTTGCCTGGCTCCTCGCTTCAGACCCCACCTTGCCCGTGGAGGACAGTCTACAGACCCTCGACCCAGGTCCTGGACCTCACCCCACGGTAACCTGCCCCCAGGACCAGCACAGGCTGACTGGTCTTTATCTCCTCTGGGGCCTAGGGTGGTCCCGGCCCAAAGGTGACTCACCTCTCATGGCCTTAAGGGCTGGGAGAGGAGCACCTGCAGGCAATGGGTCCTCAATCACCCCCGGAGCCAGAGTGGATTCATCTGGTGTCTGCTCTTGAGGATCCGGCACAGGTGCGGGCCCTTCAGATTCAAGGCCCTTCAGATTCAAGGCTCAACCGGCACTGGAGGCGGGGACTCCTGTGCAGGCTGGGATTCCTCTGGTTCAGCCTCTGAATCAGATTCCCAGGCCATCACAGGAGCAACTGCGCCAGGCCAAGGATGCGTACAAGGTCCAGGCTGACCGCCACCGCCAGGAAGGGCCGGAACTCCACGTCGGCGAGCCAAGGGGCTATATAAATTCTAATTGGACTCCGTTTGAATGGGCAATTGTATCCAGGCTGCAATTAGCTTTTTGGTTCCTTAGGAACAACTGAGCAACTTCCCTAGAGTGCAAGACCAGAGCCTATAATAATAAAAATCCCATAGAAAGGCCAAGGCAAAGACATCTCTCTCAAGAAATGCCCAAACCAGTGCCACTACAAGGTGACATGGTCAATATGAAAGCCCTACAGGGATTCACCAGAGATTGTTGCTGCTGTGATATGATGAAGGTGTAAGACCAGACGAGAGCTAGCTTTGAAACCTGGGAACACACAAAAAAGGCAGAAACAAAACAAACCTGCATTTTTCACTCATTATTTGACCTTCCCGCTAAGTGTAAAGCATAGACCACTATTGAGAATGTTTCTCCCAAAGTGCTAGAATGCCACAAATAATTTAGGAACAAAATGCAACGTGTGTTATTTTTTTATGTGATATCCTATGTCCAGCTATGTGCACTGCTACACCTGCAAATAGCCTTGAGCGGCCTGACATGCAAGTCTCTTAAGATTTACATGAAGGCATCCATTTACAACATGCCAGGTTATTATTTGTGGGGCAGCAATTTTTTACAAAAAAATTATATCCCCAAAGGGGGGAAATGTTATAAGAATTTTTAGGTGAGAGAGAGAGAGAGAGAGAGAGATCTAAATGTACCAAGCAAACACATTTATAAATATATAAACCACATGTCCAAAACCCACAGGAAAAGTCCTAAAGCCATTTTGACTCTTTCAGTCACCTCAAATATTTCTCTACAAGGTCGAAGGAAATGCAGAAACCTCCCCATTGTCTCTGTCCTCACAAATCCTGCCTTAAGGGCACATTTATGGTGTGAATAGGGTGAGCCTGTGACCTGGCTCAGGAATGAAGTATTATCATTACAAAAGAATAGCCAGCCTTCCCAGGTACCGCATTTTTCGCTCTATAGGGCGAACCGGACCATAAGGCGCACCTAGTTCTTAGGGGGGGGGGGAATAAAGAAAAAAAATTATTTCTCCCCTCCCCCCGCCCCAAAGAGCAAAGAAGCCAAGACTTTCCATCCATGAGAGGTTGCGTGCGGCTTCGTTCTTAGCCATGGGGCTGGGGCAGCCCGAGCTTCCCCCGACCCCAGGCCCCAGAACAGGTCTGGGAGCAGAGGCAAGGTTGTACAGCCTTGTCGCCGCTCCCAGAGCTTGTGGGCTGGGGGAGCGCTCTGAAGGTTTGCGGATAGCTGCCTGAAGCCCGGGGAGCGCAGTTGGCACTGCGCTCCCCGGGCTTCAGGCTTCAGGCTGCTATCCGCAAGCCTTCGGAGCCTGGTGGGCACTCCCGCAGTGCTCCAAAGGCTTGCGGATAGCTTCAGCGAAAGCCTGCATTCGCTCTATAGGACGCACACACATTTCCCCTTCATTTTTGGAGGGGAGAAAGTGCGTCCTATAGAGCGAAAAATATGGTAATCTAGTCAAGTGGCCATTAACAGGTAACCTGGCAGACAAGGTAAAAACAACACTCAGATTTCTGTTGTAGACCGCCTTTTCTGTGATGTAGGTATGATGTTTCTGTTGGAAAACTTGCCCCCTCGGGTGAGGCTGGCCTCTCTCCCTGCTCCCGGGGCCTGTTTACCGGTGGGTGATCCTCTCTGGCTGACATCCCGGACAGTCCAGGGAGATCTTGATAGGCGACATCCCCCGGAATGGAAGATGCACACCCCCTTTGCATACCAGCAGGAGAAAGAAGATAGTCAGAAAGGCTTTTTACATCTTGTTTATTTCTGACTGTACATCTCCACAAAAAACATGTCCGATCAGTTCAGTCTCCTCCGAGCAAGTGACACAGACTTCCTTCACATACGCAACAGGAAGGTCTCATATTACACTGAGAACAAAGCCTTGTGAATCCCCTGAACTGCCTGGAAGATTCTTTCCCAGGACTAGCCACATCATATGATGTAAACACTGAGCTGCCTGGTTGCAGCTGCATTGTACTCATATCCTGACAGTTTCTGGGGGTGGTCTTGAACTCCAGGTTGGGCAATTAAAAATGTCTATATAAGGGCTTGCACACATGGCTCGGAGAACCCTGTTGCAACAGTTAATAAAGAACAGGCTTACTAGCTGCTTTGCTTCTCAATATTCTCTGGTTGGTCTGTTATTTTCTCCTACTGATAGAGAACCTACAAAAGGACTGTATATGGGCCCTTGGGTACCCCATAAGGAAAAAGGAGCAGATTTTCCCCCTTATATCACCTGCAATCATGTCTGCTGTGTTAGCAATTCACTCTTCCCGTTGCTGGATATGTGGCTAGTATGTCACATGCCCCTGTTTACTTTCCTAGGCTTGGGAAGTGTAAGAACAGACGTCAGTCTTATCTCTTCCGCTCTGCTGTGCTTTTGCACTGTTCTGTGTCTCCCTGTCTGCTGCTGAAGAAGAGAGAGGGCGCCATCATGATCCGTTTGGTGTCATCTGCAAATGTGATAGCATCCCCTCATTTCCTTCAACCATGTCATTTATCAAGACGTTGAACAACAGGCCCAGAACAGAACCCTGCAGCACCCCTCTGGTCACTTTTCCCCAGGATGAGGAGGAACCATGAAGGAGTCCTCTTTGGGTTCGGTCAGTCAAATCCACCTAACAGTTACCAAGTTCAGCCTCATTTTACCAGCTTCCTCACATAAATGTCGCAGGGGACATTGTCAAAAGCCTTACTGAAATCGAGATGCACTACTTCCAAAGCAGTTCCCTGATCAACAAAGTTTGTAACTCCATCCAAAAAAAGAAAAGAAGAGATTTCTCTGGCTTGTCTTGTTTTTGAGAAAGCCATGCTTTCATCCTGTATGCTTATAATGTAAAATCTTCAGATGAAGGGCAAATACATTTTAAAGAAGAATAAATGAGGATAAAGACAAGCTGGAATATTTGCAAAGGGAGGCGATTTATGTATTTATTTAATCTGTAAACCACCCGACCCAGTGGTGCCGACTTGAATAAAATATTGGTGGGGGCCAGGTAAGTCCCGCCTTGCACTATCAATCACATGATGCATGCGTGCCATTTGAATGGCAATGCCTATAATGGCAGTGACTTTTTAAAAAAGTAATATTTTGAGCCCGTAGTTCAATTTCCCAGCAGCTCCGCTTGCCCTGGAGAACACTTCTAGCATTCCATCTCCTCTACCTGTGTCCATTTGGTATGGCCCTTTCCAGGTTTTCCCCTGCCCCTTGTGTTTGTCTTTCATTTGTTCTCCTGTGTGTGTTGCCAGTAGAAGCCACAATTCTGTGGGTACTCTAGCTGGTGCAGAAAGCACCTAGAAGCTCCCTAGAGGTTGAAGTGCCGATCAGACTTCAGTTTTGTGCTCTATAAATTCCAATTAGGAGTACTGGGGGTGGTTCAGATTCTGGGGCAGTGCTTTTGGCCAGCAGAGGGTGTCAAAAGGCCAGTCTACTTTCCCTTTAAAGCAAACTTGGGTCTCCAGCTGGTTTTGGACTACAACTCCCATCATCTCTAGTTAGCAGGACCAATGGGGAGAGACGATGGGAACTGTAGTCCGGGAGCTGCTGGGGACCCAAGTTTGGGAAAGCCTGCTTCAAAGCAACTTTTCCATTTTGCCCGCAAAGATGGGACCTGTCCATGTTTGTATTTTCTTGTATTTTGTTTTCTCATGACGTTTGTGCGGTTTTAAAAAAATTCTTAAAAGGGCAAATTGACAGTGAAATTGTATGGCAAGTAGCAGAAGAATAAAATGTTGCATTTGAAAAAAAACACAAAGAAAACTTGGGGGGTGGCCTCCTCAAATATTTTATGGGGGGGGCAAAGACCCCTAGGAATTTAAGAGTGGCTGTATTCCCTACACCCACATGTCTCAGAATGCTTAGAACATAAAAACACAACATAAAAACACAAAACATCACATGTTAAAATAGCATTAGATGTCAATAAGAAAAAGTCCTGGTTAAAAAGGTGCGGATTTGCCTGGCTCCTAAAGCTATATAATGTTTTTTCCGACCTTTGTATGGATTCTTTGGTGGGAAGTGAGTTTGGAGCTATCCCTGAAGCTCTTTCCACATTCCACACACTGATAGGGTTTCTCCCCTGTATGAATTCTTTGATGGGAAATGAGATTGGAGCTTTGACTGAAGCTCTTTCCACATTCCACACACTGATAGGGTTTCTCCCCTGTATGAATTCTGTGATGGGAAGTGAGATGGGAGCTATGAGTGAAGCTCTTTCCACATTCCACACACTGATAGGGCTTCTCCCCTGTATGAATTCTTTGATGGGAAGTGAGATGGGAGCTATGAGTGAAGCTCTTTCCACATTCCACACACTGATAGGGTTTCTCCCCTGTATGAACTTTTTGATGGAAAGTTAGAGAGAAGCTATGAGTAAAGCTCTTTCCACATTCCACACACTGATAGGGCTTCTCCCCTGTATGAATTCTTTGATGGGAAGTGAGAGAGGAGCTACATGTGAAGCTCTTTCCACATTCCACACACTGATAGGGTTTCTCTCCTGTATGAATTCTGTGATGGGAAGTGAGAGAGGAGCTCATCCTGAAGCTCTTTCCACATTCTGCACACTGATAGGGCGTCTCCCCTGTATGAATTCTGTGATGGGACGTGAGATCGGACCTCTTCCTGAATCTCTTTCCACATTCCACACACTGATAGGGCTTCTCCCCTGTATGAATTGTTTGATGGGAAATGAGACTGTGGCTGTGAGTGAAGCTCTTTCCACATTCCAGACACTGATAGGGGTTCTCCCCTGTATGAATTCTTTGATGGGAAGTGAGACTGTGGCTGTGAGTGAAGCTCTTTCCACATTCCACACACTGATAGGGTTTTTCCCCTGTGTGAATTCTTTGATGGGAAATGAGTTTGGAGCTATCAGTGAAGCTCTTTCCACATTCCACACACTGATAGGGTTTCTCCCCTGTATGAATTCTTTGATGTGAAGTGAGATGGGAGCTCTTTCTGAAGCTATTTCCACATTCCACACACTGATAGGGTTTCTCCCTTGTATGAATTCTTTGATGCTTACTGAGATCGAAGCTATGAGTGAAGCTCTTTCCACATTCCACACACTGATAGGGTTTCTCCCCTGTATGAATTATTTGATGGGATGTGAGAGAGGAGCTATGAGTGAAGCTCTTTCCACATTCCATGCACTGATAGGGTTTCTCCCCTGTATGAATTCTTTGATGGGAAGTGAGACTGTGGCTGTGAGTGAAGCTCTTTCCACATTCCACACACTGATAGGGTTTCTCCCCTGTATGAATTATTTGATGGGATGTGAGAGAGGAGCTATGAGTGAAGCTCTTTCCACATTCCATGCACTGATAGGGTTTCTCCCCTGTATGAATTCTTTGATGGGAAGTGAGATTGGAGCTATCCGTGAAGCTCTTTCCACATTCCACACACTGATATGGTTTCTCCCTTCTATGAATTCTTTGATGGGAAGTGAGAGAGGAGCTATGAGTGAAGCTCTTCCCACATTCCACACACTGATAGGGTTTCTCCCCTGTATGAATTCTTTGATGGGAAGTGAGCGAGGAGCTATGAGTGAAGCTCTTTCCACATTCCACACACTGATAGGGTTTTTCCCCTGTATGAATTCTTTGATGGGAAATGAGATCGTTGCTCTGACTGAAGCTCTTTCCACATTCCACACACTGATAGGGTTTCTCCTCTGTATGAATTCTTTGATGGGAAGTGAAAGAGGAGCTATCAGTGAAGCTCTTTCCACATTCTATGCACTGATAGACTTTCTTTCCAATGAGATTTTGTTGATGGGAAGTGGAATTGGAGCTCTGACTACAGCTTTCTCCACACTCCAAATTTTTGCGTGGCTTCTCCTCTCTGGGGATTTTGTCGTGGTCACCTTTGCTCTCGATTTCCAATTCATCACAATCTGCAATGGAGACAAAAAGGGATTAGAGCCTCAGGAACAAATGGAGAAGAACTGAAGGGAGTTGGGTGTGTGTTCATTACCTGTATTGTTTGTCATTAACCAACATATTTATTTTGAGATTCTGATGAGTTGTTGAATGTTGCTTTGTTTGATATACAGTAGTGGTCAAAATTGTGAAAGACTTTTGGGAAAAAGTGTATTTCAGAGGTTTGCTGGCTCATAACACCACTTCATTTGGAGTAATGTCATAAAATTATATATCAGTGGAAAGATAATTCAATCAAGAATGCAATCGAGATTGCAATCCAACAAAGTTTCTTCAATTACCCGTATTCTATCAAAAGTATAGCCAAATAACCAGAAAAAGAAAGCACAACTTGCTTTGGTTGACTTTTGTCAGTGTGTTATGTGATTGCTATCAAGTTGGTTGGTTTGGTGTGTTCTTTCATTTAGTGAGGGTGTAAAACATAATAAAATTATTGAAATGGCACAAAGAGTTGAGTGGTCCCCAGAAAGTAAGATTGTACTATTAAGTGAAGAAGGCTACAGTTATGGAGAAATTAGAAGAGAGATTGGGGAAAACTTAACCAAAGTGGGCCTTTCTATATTTTTGAAGAGGTATAAGGAGACTCAGTCACTACAAAATCAGACTTGTTAAGGCAGGGAATGTGTACAAAGGCAAGTGACGATGGACGAGTGGAGAGACTGTGCCTACATGACAGAAGAAAATCATCTGGGTGTATACAAGATGTCATGGCACAATGTAATGGGAAGTTGAGTGCAAGGACTGGTCTAAATGTTAGAATTGTAAGGGAAAAGCCTTTGTTATCTCTCAAGCAAAGGTTGAAAAGATTAAACCCATGTTAATTGGACAGCGGAACAATGGGATACTACCTTACTTGACAGGTTGTCTCAAGATATGGCAAAGAGAAATTTCCAAATTCCTGTGGGAAGGGAAGAAACCTAGGATTAAACACCTGATCTTAATAGACATAAAAGAGAGAGGAGGCTTTTCCCTACCCGACCTAAAACTTTACTACGAGGCAGCCTGTTTCACCTGGCTAAAAGGATTCGTGCACGTTGCAGGATCCGGACCTCCTGGACCTGGAAGGTTGACAATCGTTGGGGATGGCACGCCTACCTGATATATGGAAAAGCGAAAATTCATAAAAAATTTACCAACCATATAATAAGAAAGTCACTCTTTGCTGTATGGGAAAAATATAAAGACCTGATGGAGACTTCCGGGTTAGCGCCGTCGGTAATGGCGGAATTCCTCTGACCAGGAGGAATTTGCTCTGTGGGAACCGGGTCTGGCCACCACGGTGAAGGCGGGGACCCCTCAAAATCACAGGCGGGTGAAGCCTGTGAACGTGGGATTCGGCGGGCACCTTTTGCACCTCCCCTACTCGCAGGGAAACCCGATTTTGGGGCTCCGGAGCGAAGTGGGGTGAGCAGCGCGGTGCTGTGAATCGACTGCTTTTTCCACGGAGCGAAGCCGCACAGCCATTGCCGGAGAGCGCTGACTTTTTCCTGTGGACAATTGGATTCTAAAAGCAACTACCCGTGAGTAGAACAAATTGGAAACTTTTAAAGGAAAAAAAGACTCAATTTAGTATTGTAGCGGGGAGGCATAAACAGGAAGTCCGCCTTCCGCTTTTGTAAATAGATCAAAGCAAAGAGGCTGCAAGCTAAAGTCTTGGAAAGCCGATCGGAAAGGACTAATTTTTCAACACCAAAAAATAGTAAACCCCCCCCCCCTGGAAGCAGGAGAAGAGTTTTGGACTATATATACCTGCAAGGGAGAGGGAAGGAAGCTAAAATTCCACCACTCAGGACCTGGGAACGGGCTGCCAATAGGACAATAAGACTGCCGTACTTTGAAATGCGCACTGACTGTGAATAGATCATCCGCTGACAGCTAGCTCAGTAAGAGAGATACATTGTTTTTAGCTGTCCCCTTTTGATCCTAAAAAGGAAGAAAAGTAACTGAAAATTGAAACTAACTTTCCTGCTTGAGCTGTGTTTTAAAAGGCGTTATTTTGGATTAATACAAGTACGGATTGTAACTGTTTCCCCCTAGAGGAAGTTTCTGAAACTGTTACAAGAGTTGGATCAGGGGAATTTTCTACTTGTAAGATAAAACTGTGTGATTGTGGGACTGACCTTGGACTTTTTAAGTGTTATGGCAGATGGGAAAGAAAAAGTAGATTCGTCACTCCCAGACAAAACAACAAGATCTGGGAAGCCTTGGCAGCGAAGAGCGTCAGCATCTGGTCCTTCTGCCTCACCTGCAGCTGTACCAACACAATCCAAACCAAGAGGAATGTCATCAGAAGAAGCTCTAGCGATTGCATTAGGTAAGATAAATGAATCTTTAGAGCAGCTCAATAAGGAGGTAGATGCGACAAATGCGAAAGTGGATGCAACAAATGCGAAGGTGGATGCTGCAAATACTATAATTGATTTAAATACAGAAAGTATAAATAATTTGGGACAAAAGGTGAATACCAACATAGAAACCATTCAGAAATTGATACAGGAATCTATTTTGATCCGACAGACCGCAGAGGAAGCCAGGGGAAAAGTTGCTGCCGTGGAAGTCAAGGTAACACAATTGGAAACAAAGAGAGTCCCAGATCTACAGAGGCAACTTGAGGACCACAAGTCAATGCTTTCTATGATTGAGCTTAAGGAAAAACAGATGAATTTGAGGATCAGAGCTGTACCTGAATTGGAGAAGGATACAGTGGTGCCCCGCAAGACGAATGCCTCACAAGACGAAAAACCCGCTAGACGAAAGGGTTTTCCGTTTTGGAGGCGCTTCGCAAGACGAATTTCCCTATGGGCTTGCTTCGCAAGACGAAAATGTCTTGCGAGTCTTGCGATTTTTTTTCGCTTCTCCCCTTTTTCTAATAGCCTCTAATAGCTGCTAATATCCTCTTAGCCGCTTTGCCACTTTGCCGCTAAAAGCCGCTAATCCGCTAATAGCGCTAATCCGCTATGCCGCTAATGGGCTTGCTTCGCAAGACGAAAAAACCGCTAGACGAAGAGAATCACGGAACAGATTCTTTTCGTCTTGCAAGGCACCACTGTAGTTTGATAGACTTTCTCACGCAGGAATTTGCAGAGTTTTGGGATTTGGATTTGGAACAAGAAGAATTTAAAATTGTGAGTGCCTTTAGACTTGGAAGAGGAAGGAAGAAGAATAGAGTAAGAGACTGTTTGATTACCCTCCAATCTAAAGAAGAGAGAGATAAAATTCTGGGTCGGCACTATCAGAAGACCTTGGTAATACAGCAGTCAAGAGTGGAAATATTCAAAGATATCCCGAAACATCTTTTGGACCTTAGGTCCAACTATGGAGATCTGGTTGTCCTGCTGAGAAGGAACAGAATCATCTTCAGGTGGGAATTTCCCCAAGGCCTCTCCTTCAGTTTTAAAGGAAGGAAAATAAAAATAAGATCAGTTGAGGATAAAGAAAAGTTTTTGAGTAACTACGAAGAAGATCTGCAGAAGGAACTTGGAAAAGAGACAGGAGCATCGGACAGAAGATCACCAGATAGAGGACTAGAGCAAAAAGTATTGGACAGAAGATCACCGATAGTGGACATGGCAACACTATCCTTTGGACTGGACTGCCCAATGAAAGTGATACCAACACCACCGACAGAACAAGAGCAAGCATTGGGCGCAGTTGGAGGAAAATCAAAGTAACTACATCATGGCACTGCAAGCATTAAACTGGAATGTTAATGGACTGAACTCCCCAGAAAAAAGGCAAAGAGTCTTTCATTTATTAAAAAAAGAACAATTGGACTTGATTTGTCTACAAGAAACACATGTGATAAAGCTACACAGGAAGGTATTGAGCAATAAAAGACTGGGACATGAATTTATTTCATCAGACAAAGTTAAAAAAAGAGGAGTAGTACTTTATGCAAAGGAGAGCCTATCACTGAAATTTTTATTTAAAGATGACCAAGGAAGATTTTTTGCAATTGAAATCCAATCACAAGGAGAGAAATTTTTGATAGTAGGCATTTATGCACCAAACGAGGGGAAATCAGAATTTTTTAAAAAGTTACATGAGACTCTGATGGACTATATGGATTACAATATGATTCTGATGGGAGATATGAATGGAGTGGTGTCTACAAATATGGACAAGGCACAGAGACAGGTAGTTACCAAGGATGGTAGACTACCAAAAACTTTTTTAGATATAACTGACAATATGGATTTAGTTGACATCTGGAGAATGAAGAACCCCTTGGGAAGAGAGGGAACTTTCTTCTCTGAGGCCAAAATGACATGGACAAGAATTGACCAAATTTGGGTGACTAGAGGGCTGGCTCCGAAGACTAGAAAGGTGGAAATTTGCCCTAAAACTTGCTCCGACCACAATGCTGTGAAGATGGAAATGAAACTAACACCAATTGGTTCCTTCAGATGGAGGATGAATGACACTGTTTGGGAACGAAGAAGTGACAAAGAAGGCCCAACTATTTTGAGATAAATATGAACACCACTGTTGAAAAAAGAGTAATTTGGGACGCAAGCAAAGTGGTTATGAGAGGATTTCTGATACAACAGAATGCGATTAAGAAGAAAGTTCAAAATGAGAAAAAAGACAAGATTTTGGAGAAAATAAAGGAAGGAGAAAGGAAACTGAGAGCGAAACCAAAGTCACAGGAGATTCTGAAAGAGATAAAGTTATATCAAGTACAATATATGAAAATGATGAACCAGGAAATAGAATGGAAAATTAAACAGATGAGACAAAAGACATTTGAATCGGCAAATAAATGCGGAAAACTGCTGGCTTGGCAAATGAAAAAAAGACAAAAACTCAATACCATTACAAACTTGGAAGTGGAAGGAAAGAATATACAGAATCCAGTGGAGATCAGAAAGTGCTTCCAGAGGTACTTTAAACAATTATATACACAGGAGATGCAGAAAGAAATGGACATTGATCGATTTTTGAAAACAAATGGATTACAAAAAATCTCTCAAGAAAATAAGCTAATGTTGAATTACAAAATAACGGAGCAGGAGGTAGAAGGGGCCATCCAGAACATGCAACTAGGCAAATCTCCAGGACCGGATGGTCTGACTTCAAGATATTATAGATCCGACTTCCGGTCGGCGCCAGCGTTTAATGGCGGTCCGAGCCTCGAGCTCCGAGGCAGGACTGCTTCGCTAGTTCGGGTCTTACCCGCTACGGCAAGCGGGGGACCCCTAAAATCACAGGCGCGGAGCCTGTGAACAAAGGAGATTCGGTGGGCACCTTTTGCGCCCCCCGGCACTGTGAAGGAGCCTTTTTAAAGGCTTCTGAGCGGCATCGGGGTAAGCGCGGTGCTGAGAGTCGTCACCCAGCTAGCGGAGTGAAGCCGCGTCGCCATGAACGGAGAGCGCCGATTCCTTCCTGCAATTGGAATTTGACCACAGCACCCGTGAGTAAGACTGAAAAAGTAACGGGACATTAAATTAGAAATTTGGCTGAAAACGGGAAAGGCATAAATTAAGGAAGTCTGCCTTCCCGGAGCTGCATGAGAGACAAAGCAACGAAAATCAAGCTGCATTTGAAGGGAACCTTTCTATTTTTTTAAGCTGTCAAACTGACATCGGACTTAAACTTCCCCCCAGATTGGCAGGAGAAGGGGGGAAGGGATTGGGACATTGTTAACCTGCTGGAAAATTACTGGAAAATTAAGACCTTCCATTGCCAAACCCCCCCCCAGGTCGGGCTGCCCAAATAAGACACCGGGATGTGGACTGTCAAACCTTGCAAAGTGGGGTTTTGTTTGTAACAAAGTTACTGGACCTCAGATTTACCCTGTTGTATTTTGGCAACATAGAAGATAGAGACGTTACGGTTTGGATATTGGAAACTACTGGCTACTGTTATACTTCCTTGCTTCTTTGTTTTTCTTTCTCCTTGCCACTTGGATACAATTGAATGCTCCCTCTAGAGGGTTTTAAGTGAAATTGTTGCACTTGGAAAAGTAACAGTGGGATTTTCCACTTGGAAATCAACTCTGTGAAAACGACCTTGAGGATATGAGTGCCCCTACAGAAGAGATAGTAACAAGGCAGAAAGCAAAACAATCCCACAAGAAAAGGGGCTCTATATCAGGAACTGTATCAGCTGCACAGGAAAAAACATCAGCTTCTATGGATCCTATGACTCAGGCACTACTTAAAATAAATCAATCCCTGGAAGCATTGACAAAGCTATCGACAGAGAATTCTAAAAAATTAACAGAGTTGACAACAAGACTGGATGTGAATACAGCCAGTGTAAAATCTAACACAGATTCTATAAATAGATTAATCCAGGAGAATTCAGAAACACGAAAGATTGCAGAAAGTGCAAAAACAACGGCTGAAGAGACAAGGGAAAAGTTTGGGCCTATTATTAAAAAAGTGAATGAGCATGATGCAGCCCTCTCCTTATTGGAACTTCAGCGTAAAGAGAAGAACCTAAAACTTAGATTGGTTCCTGAAGGGGAAGGGGACAACCTTGTGCAATTCCTTACAGAGAACATTATAGCTTTTTGGCAAGAGGAATGGGAGGAAGATGATGAATTTGAGATAACAACAGCCTTTCGACTGGGCAGAAAGCAGGATAAAAAACCAAGGGATTGTCTAATTACATTGAGATCAAAAGAAGAAAGAGATAAAATATTGAACTTGCATTATCAAAAGGCACTGGTGATCCAAAACTGTCAAATACAGATTTTTAAGGACATTCCCAAATATATTTTAGAGGTGAGAACATATTATAAAAGCCTAGCAGATCTGCTGAAGAAAAACACCATACCATTCAGATGGGAGTTCCCACAAGGATTGTCCTTTAACTTTAAAGGAAGAAAGATTAAAATAAAAACAATTCAGGACAAAGAACAATTTCTGGAGAGATACCTGGCGGATTTGCAGAAAGGAACTGTGGAGGAGGGGGAACCACCTGATATAGCAAATCTGTCATTTGGACTTTTACCACCACCATCGGAGGAAGAGCAGAAGCTTGGAGCAGTTGGAGGAACAGCTACTTAAATACAAAATGTCTCTGCAACTCCTTAGTTGGAATTGTAACGGCTTGAACCTTCCTCGAAAAAGATGACAAGTTTTTCACATTTTGAAGAGAGAACAATTAGATATAATATGTTTGCAAGAAACCCATATTGCCAGGATACATAGGAAATTACTGATAAATAAGAGACTTGGTCAAGAATTTATCTCATCAGACAAAGTAAAGAAAAGAGGTGTGGTGATCTATGCAAAGGAAAAATTGGCTCCAAAATTGATATTTAAAGATGAACAAGGAAGATACCTGGCAATTGAAATACAAATTCAAGGAGAAAAGATTTTGATTGTTGGAGTATATGCCCCAAATGAGGGGAAGGCCGAATTCTTTAGGAAGTTGCATGAGACATTAGTTGACTTTTTAGACTATAAAATCCTAATGATGGGAGATATGAATGGAGTTGTCTCAACAAATATGGATAAAGCACAGAGACAAGTGATTTCAAAAGAAGGGAGACTACCAAAGACCTTTTTCGAAATGACTGAAACAATGGACTTGATTGATATTTGGAGAACAAGGAATCCTCTAGAGAGAGAGGGAACTTTCTTCTCTGAAGCAAAAATGACATGGACAAGAATAGACCAAATTTGGATTTCTAGCAGTCTGGCGTCAAGAACAAAAAAAGTAGAAATATGTCCAAAAACGTGCTCCGACCATAATGCGGTGAAGATGGAGATGAAACTAACAACAACTGGATCCTTTAGATGGAGAATGAATGACACCCTATTTAAGGATGAAGAGATCCACAAGAAGGCCCTTAAAACATTAAAAGATTACTTTGAGATCAACAGGAAAACAGATGTGGAAAAAAGAATAATTTGGGACGCAAGCAAAGCCGTGATGCGAGGTTTTCTAATTCAACAAAATTCTATAAAGAGGAAGCAACAAAATGAGAAGAAGGAAAAAATTTTAGAAAAAATAAAAGAAGGAGAGAAGAAGCTGAGATCCAAACCAAAGTCCCATGAGATTTTGAGAGAAATAAAGTTTTATCAGATGCAGTACATGGAGCTCATGAACCAACAAATAGAATGGAAGATAAAGCAAATGAGACAAAGAACTTTTGAATCAGCGGATAAATGCGGGAAACTTCTGTCATGGCAACTGAAAAAAAGGCAGAAAATGAACACTGTAACAAGTCTAGAAATGGATGGAAAAATTATCTACAAACCCAATGAGATAAACAATTGTTTTCAAAGTTTTTTTAAGAAATTGTATGCACAAGGGCCAATCAACGAACAAGAAATAGAAGAATTTATCAGAAAATACGGTCTACCAAAAATTCCAGAACAAAGTAAAAGGATCTTAAATGAGGAAATAACAGAACAAGAAATAGAGGGTGCCATCCAAAATATGAAATTGGGAAAATCACCAGGACCAGATGGCCTGACGGCCAAATACTACAAAATGCTGAAAGAATGGTTGATACAACCATTGAAGGAAGTTTGCAATGAAATTTTGAAGGGGAAAAAGGCACCTGAATCGTGGAAAGAGGCTTTCATCTCACTTATACCGAAAACAGAGACTGAGAAGAACCAGGTCAAAAACTACCGCCCTATATCTTTACTCAATGTGGATTACAAAATTTTTGCAGACATTTTGGCAAAAAGATTGAAAAGAGTGTTGATAGAAGAGATTCATAAGGACCAAACAGGCTTTCTCCCAGGTAGACATATGTCAGACAATGTGAGGAACATTATAGACATTCTGGAGTTGCTGGATGTTGACATTAACAGGAAAGCAGTTCTGATTTTTGTGGACGCGGAGAAAGCCTTTGACAATATCTGTTGGACTTTTATGAAAAAGAATCTCCAAGGGATGGGGGTAGGCCAAAGCTTTGAAAACGGTATAGGTGCAATATATTCTCAACAAAAGGCCAAGTTAATTGTAAACAATGTGGTAACAGAAGAAATACCTATAGAAAAAGGTACACGGCAGGGATGCCCAATATCCCCTTTGCTTTTTATATCAGTCCTGGAGGTTTTGTTAAACATGATTAGAAAGGACCAGTTGGTTAAAGGAGTTCAGGTCGGAGTTAGACACTACAAATTAAGAGCATTTGCAGATGATCTAGTATTGACTTTGCAACAGCCAGATACTAGTACTAAAAGAGTATTAGAACTAATTGAAATATTTGGTCGAGTAGCAGGTTTTAAATTGAATAAACAAAAAACGAAAGTGTTGGAAAAAATTTAACAATGGAAGAAAGAGAGAGTTTTCAGAATGAAACAGGCTTGGAAATAACAAAAAGGGTAAAATACCTGGGGGTAAACTTAACATCTAAGAATGTGAACTTATTTAAGGATAATTATGAAAAATGTTGGTCAGAAGTTAAAAAGGATTTGGAAATATGGTCAAGGTTGAAACTTTCCTTGTTAGGCCGAATTGCTACTATCAAGATGAATGTATTGCCTAGAATGCTGTTTTTGTTCCAGACGTTGCAGATTGTGGACAAGATGGACTGTTTCAAGAAGTGGCAGAAAGACATATCAAAATTTGTCTGGCAGGGCAAAAAGCCCAGAATTAAATTTAAGATTTTAACTGACGCAAAGGATAGAGGGGGGTTTGCCCTGCCGGACTTAAGACTTTATTATGAATCAGCAGCTTTCTGCTGGTTGAAACACTGGCTACTTCTTGAGAATACTGACATTTTGGATCTGGAAGGGTATGATAATAGTTTTGGTTGGCATGCATACTTATGGTACGACAAGGTAAAGGTGTATAAAAGCTTTAAAAACCATATTGTAAGGAAAGCATTGTATAACGTTTGGATTAGATATAAAGATTTGTTGGAAAGTAAAACCCCTAGGTGGGTGTCACCAATGGAAGCTAGGGAAGTAAAAAAGCTTAATATGGATTCTAAATGGCCAAAATATCATGAGATTTTAGAATATGATGGCGAAAGGGTGAAACTTCAGAGTTATGAGAAATTAAAGCCAAAGGTTCGAGACTGGTTGCACTACCATCAGATAAATGAGACGTTTAAACAGGACAGGAAAATAGGATTTCAGAAAGAGAAGTCAAAATTAGAAACAGAACTGTTGGAACCCAATACTAAGAACTTATCAAAAATGTATAACTTGCTGTTAAAATGGAATACACAGGATGAAATGGTGAAATCAGCTATGATTAAATGGGCACAAGATATCGGTCATGATATTATGTTTGCTGACTGGGAACAGTTATGGACCACCGGTATTAAATTTACTGCATGCAATGCCTTAAAAGAAAATATTATGAAAATGATCTACCGGTGGTACATGACCCCAGTCAAGCTTGCAAAAATTTATCATTTACCTAGTAATAAGTGTTGGAAATGTAATGAGACTGAAGGCACTTTCTACCACCTTTGGTGGACCTGCCCAAGGGTTAAAGCTTTCTGGGAAATGATCTATAATGAAATTAAGAAGGTCCTTAAGTGGACTTTTCCTAAGAAACCAGAGGCTTTCCTTTTGGGCATGGTGGGCCAAGTGGTGTCAAGGAAGGATAGGATTTTCTTTATGTATGCCACTACAGCAGCAAGAATTCTACTGGCAAAGTATTGGAAGACGCAAGAACTACCTACTCTGGAAGAATGGCAAACAAAGGTGATTGACTTTATGGGACTGGCTGAGATGACGGGCAGAATCCGGGACCAGGGGAAAGAGACAATGGAAGAGGACTGGAAGAAATTCAAAATATATCTTAAAAATAATTGCAAAATTGAGGAGTGTTAAGATGTCAGGGGGTAAGAAGTAAAGAATTGCAGCAGTAAACAAAAAAAAAACTTAAGAAATTTTTTTATGAAAGGGAATTAAGACAATGGACCTAAGGGTTGCTAAAGAATTATTAAACAAGGATGCAGGGATGGGGAGGTATGGGGAAGTCAAAGAAAGAAGGGTATGAACTGATGAGCTTGAAGTTGTATTGTTTTATACTGTTCTTTATTATTTGTGTGGAAAATTAATAAAAATTATTATAAAAAAAAAAACAAGATATTATAGATCCCTGAAAGAATGGTTAGTACAACCCTTAAAGGAAGTCTGTAATGAAATATTGGAAGGGGAAAAGGCACCAGAGTCGTGGAAGGAAGCTTATATTACACTTATACCGAAAACAGAGTCTGAGAAGACACAGCTCAAGAACTACCGCCCCATATCTTTGCTTAATGTGGATTATAAATTTTTTGCAGATATTTTGGCTAAAAGACTAAAAAAGGTGTTAGTAGAAGAAATTCATAAAGATCAAGCGGGCTTTCTCCCGGGCAGACACTTGTCTGACAATACAAGGAACATAATTAACATTTTAGAGAAACTACAAGTGAATATTAATACTAAAGCAGTTCTGATATTTGTAGACGCGGAGAAAGCCTTTGACAATATTTCTTGGAGTTTTATGAAGAAGAATTTACAGGGGATGGGGGTTGGTCAAGGTTTTGAAAACGGCATAGGTGCAATTTACTCAGAACAAAAGCTAAATTAATTCTGAATAATGTAGTGACGGAAGAATTTAAGATAGAGAAAGGAACACGACAAGGCTGCCCAATCTCTCCATTGCTTTTTATATCGGTCCTGGAGGTTCTCTTAAACATGATTAGAAGGGACCAATTGGCAGACACATGTTCCCAGAGGAACGATGGGTGTGTGGGGGAGCGTTGGTTGGGAAACGAGAACTAACCGAGCTGATTCGCCACGACGAATTCGCTCAAACAAGAATCAGGGAACTCCGGGAAGCAAGGGAAAACCAGGGAGGCTTTGAGGAAAGGGAAGGGCTGCTGTACTACAAGGGGGCGATGTACGTACCAGGGGAGACCTTGAGGGAAAGGGTGCTCAAACAGCTTCACAACAACCCAACGGCGGGGCATTTTGGTCAACACAAAACCATGTTGCTGGTTACCAGGCAGTTCTGGTGGCCAAGGGTGAGGGAAGATGTACGAGAGTATGTACGTGGGTGCGACCGCTGCCAATGGGCTAAAGGGGAGAGGGCTGCCCCCGCAGGGTTGCTGTAACCCTTACCCACACCGGGAAGACCCTGGGAGGTGGTATCTATCGATTTTATGACAGATTTGCCCAAGTCTAGAGGGAAGACAGCAGTCATGGTAGTAGTGGATCTGCTAACCAAAATGTGCCACTTCATAGCTTGCTCACATGCAGTAACGGCAGAGGAAACGGCCAAGTTGTTTGTTGATCACATCTTCAGGCTGCATAGGGCTCCTTCGAGGGTCATCTCGGATCGCGGGAAACAATTTACCTCACAGTTCTGGAGGAGGCTCATGAACTTATTGCAGGTGGAGGTGGGATTCTCAACGGCGAGACACCCGGAAACCAACGGGCAAGCAGAGAGAGCGAACAGTATTTTGCAGCAATACCTACGCTGCTATGTCAACGAGAGACAGAACGATTGGGTAAAGAGACTGGCGCTGACTGAATTTGCGTACAATAACGCTGAGCATGTGTCCACGGGAATGAGCCCGTTTATGGCCAATTATGGGTGTCACCCCAGGGCCTTTCCTGGGAGGGGGGAGGAAGGGTGGAGCGTGCCTGCGGCAGAACAGTTTGTGGAAGAAATGGAGGCCCTGCACCAGCAACTTAAGATGAACTTGGAAAGGGCCAAGGAAGTTTACAAGAGGCAAGCAGACAAGCGCCGCCGGGAAGGGGAGACTATAAGGGTGGGGGACCGGCTGTGGTTGTCCACCCAAGGGCTACCCTTTAAGGGAGGCTGCAAGCTAAGGCCAAAACAGCTGGGACACTTTGAGGTAACGCAGCAAGTGAACCCTGTGGCATTCAAGTTGCCAGACAGCATGAAAATCCACCCGGTGTTTCATAGGTCCCTACTCTCACCATACAGAGGGGAACGGGAGTTCTGGGGGGGAGAGGGGGAAGGCATCAGACACCCGCAGGTAGAGGAGAGGGAACACCACAACCAAGCTATGGAAATCCTAGATTCACGGTGGCGGGGGCGGCAAGTGGAGTACCTGGTGACTTGGGAGGGAGAACCCGAGTCAGAAAACACGTGGGTTCCCGCGGGGAGATAGATGATGGATATCTTGTGGAGGAGTTCCACGACAGGTATCCGGGTATGCCCAAACCGATAGAGAGATTCTGGGAGGAGCAATTTGGGACCACAGACAAGGAAGAGGATTTTGTGGGTTTTCCCACTTCCGAAGAGGAAGGAGGAGAAGCATCAGAGGAGGAGGAATCGGACTGGGAAGCCCGTCCCACACGAAGAAATCGGAGCGGGTGGGAAGCGGGGTTTGAGTCCTCGGAGGACGACAGCAGCTCCTTCCAGGGATTCCCTGCATCGTCGGCTGAAGAGGGAGACGAAGTTATGTCACAGGGTTGGGCCGGGGGTGGAGGGGGTCCTGGGAGGGAGGTGGATGTCAGGGAACTGACATCGGAGAGAGAGGTGGAGGCAAGGCTCCCGAGCGATGCAGGAGAGGGGACCAGCAGAGGGGAAAGAATTCAGCGCAACACCAGCAGAGAAGGGAGGGAGATGGAGGATTCGGAGAGGGGTCTCCAAGACTCTTCGCCCGAAAATAGTGGAGAGAGCGCAGGCACACCTCTGCCCAGTCCTTCCTTGCGCAGAAGGGTTCCGCACAGGGAGAGTAGGCAGAGACTGGGCGTCAAACAGCTTCTATGCTGGAAGAGGTTCAAGAAACGCCCACTGACTGACCGGTCACGGAGTGGAGGGCTGTCAGCCAAGGCATGGTTAGCCAGGCAATCTAGCCGAAAGTAACGGCAACTTACGCACAAGTAACCCCTTATAACCATTACAACACGGAACAAGCACCTGACAAACAAAAGGGGTTCTCAACAGAAATGTCCCGATTCGAATCTGATCTTGTAAATTCTTGTAAATTCTAAAAGAAAAACTCTTTCCAAAACTTATCGACTCCTCCTTGACTGGACAGTCAAGGAGGAGGAGGTAACAGTGGCAATGGTGAGGTGGTCCCAGGATTTTGGCCATTCAATAACCATGGCCCAATGGGAAAATTTATGGAAGATCAATTGGAAATTCACAAACTGTTACATTATTAGAGAGAACTTTCAAAAAATGCAACATCGATGGTATCTAACACCATGGAAACTTTCCAAAATGTATAAAAATGTGTCAAGTAATAGTTGGAGATGCAGAGACTCAGGAATATTGTACCATATGTGGTGGATATGTAGGAAAATAGAGGTATTCTAGGAGAGTATACATGCAGAAATGCAAAAAAAGCTAAAGATCTCTTTCAATAAAAAACCAGAGGCCTACCTCCTGGGAATAACAGATTAGGATATTCCACAAAAGAGGAAGGGTATCTTTTTATATGTGACGGCGGCAACAATAGTTTTGATCGCAGCAAAATGGCAGAGTTATGAAATCCCCTCTATACAAGATTGGATCCAAAAGCTGACAGTATATGCCGAATTAGATGGTTTATCAGAAAAAAAAAGAATAAATCAAAACAGGAATTTGTTTCAAAATGGGAGGTTTTCAAAGAATATCTGAGAAATAAATATAGTAGTTTAAATTCTGTCGCAGCATTCGAGGAACTTCAGTAATAGTTGCAAGGTAGATATAAGAAATTAGATTTATTAAGAATAAGTTTAATTATGATAAAAGTGTGTATTGGCAATAAGTAATATGAATTTGAAATATGGAATAGACGGGAGGTTGGGTCTTTAGTGTTAAGACCAATAGATGTTTTCTTGTTTGCTAAGAAAATTATGTGTCTATGGTTATTTTTGTAATTTGTGTGTAATTTGGTATTTGTGTTTTTTTTCTTTTTTCTTGTTGTATAAATAAAAAACTTTATTTTTTTTAAAAAGGACACTACCTTGCTTGGTAGTGATGGCATGAAAAACACGAGTTTCTTTAATCGGAGAAGAGAAGAATCAGAGAAGCTTCTTCTTGCATTGCACCGACTGTGAAACACCCAGACAGTGTGATGATCTGGGGTTGTATGGCAGCAAAAGGTGTGGGCAGAATTTGGGAATATAAATGCGGGAATATAATGGGAATATAAATGCGGGAAAATGCATAAACGAAATACGTGAGCCCAAACTGAAGTGTTCCGCAGGGGATCTTTTCCCAGATACCGAAGCATTTATATATTTTCAGCAGGATTCAGCTCTATGTCATGTTGCTGCTGTGTGCAAAAGGTACATTCAAGATAATGATATTTCACTGCTGGAATGGCCTGGGAATAATAATAATAATAATACATTTTATTTATATCCCACCCTCCCCAGCCGAAGCCGGGCTCAGGGCAGCTAACAACAATAAAACAGTACAACACTACAACACAACACTCTAAAATCATTCATTATAAAATTAATTCAAATCAAACCAATGGCAACCATTGGGCCAGAGCTCCGTGAAGATTGCCAAAGGAGGGAGTCAGGCTGTGCCCTGGCCAAAGGCCTGGTGGAACAGCTCTGTCTTGCAGGCCCTGCGGAAAGATGTCAAGTCCTGCAGGGCCCTAGTCTCTTGTGACAGAGTGTTCCACCAGATCGAAGCCACAGCCGAAAAAGCCCTGGCTCTAGTTGAAGCCAGCCTAACCTCTCTGTGGCCTGGGACCTTCAAGATGTTTTTATTTGAAGACCGTAAGTTTCTCTGTGGGACATACCAGGAGAGGCGGTCCCGTAGGTACGAGGGTCCTAGGCCGTATAGGGCTTTAAAGGTTAAAACCAGCAGCTTAAACCTGATCCTATACTCCACTGGGAGCCAGTGCAGCTGGTATAGCACCGGATGAATGTGATCTCGCAGCGAAGACCCCGTAAGGAGTCTCGCTGCAGCATTCTGCACCCGCTGGAGTTTCTGGGTCAGTCTCAAGGGCAGCCCCACGTAGAGCGAGTTACAATAATCCAGTCTGGAGGTGACCGCCGCGTGGATCACAGTGGCTAGGTCAGGGCGAGAGAGGTAAGGAGCCAACTGCTTAGCTTGGCAAAGATGGAAAAATGCCGCCTTTGTTATAGCTGCAATCTGCACCTCCATGGAAAGGGAGGTGTCGAAGATTACACCCAAACTCTTAACAGACGGTGCTGGCACTAATTGCGCCCCCGCAAGAGATGGGAGTTGCCCCCCCCAACCCCATATCGTCCCGTCCCAGCCACAGGACCTCTGTCTTCGAAGGATTTAGCTTCAACCGGCTCCCACGTAACCATCCAGCCACAGCTTCCAAACATCTGGTCAGTGTGTCTGGGGCCGAGTCAGGATGGCCATCCATCAACAGATAGAGTTGGGTGTCATCAGCATACTAATGGCAACCTGAATAGCCCACACTTTAGTCCATACTGAATAGCCCACACTTTAACCCAATCAGAAATCTTTGGAGCCGACTAAAGAAACTTGTTATTCAGAAGCAACCCAGCAATAAAGCCCAATGAACAGAGACAATAATTCAGTCTTGGTTTCACATTATTACAGCTGCAAAACTAAAAACTTGGTTCACTTCATGGGAAGGCGTTGTAAGGCCGTAATTAAAGCTAAAGGTTACCAATGGTTACCAAAGGTTTCACATTTTTTCTTTATGACTGCTTTTCTAATAAATACTCCTTCATAAAATTCATTGCATTATATTCTTCATTAAATTATCTTTCCATTGCTATATAATTTTATGGTATTACTCCACACAAAAGTAGTGTTATGAGCCACCAAACCTCAGAAATACACCTTTCAAAATAGGTTTCCACAATTTTGGCCACTAGTATAAGTTGTTCATTTTAAAGTTAAAGTTCTTTATATATGGGATCAGATTATTATTATTTATGTTTCATTTTTATATGTGTGTTGGAAGCCGCCCAGAGTGGCTGGGGGAATGGAGCCAGATGGGCAGGGTATAAACAAAAATTATTATTACTACTACAGTGGTACCTTGATTTAAGAACAGTCCTGTTCCGGAAAAGATTAAGTTTGTAAACCGAGGTACCATTGTTTCATCATCACCACCACCACTGCTACTACTACCTGAGATTCCATAAGCCTAGCTCTTCTCTGGGATGAATTTTGTTTGGCCCAGTCATGGCATCCCCTCCATCTCCAATGTCAGTCATCTCTTTGGGTCAACCCAAGACTGACAGGAGCAAAAACAAAAGCAGAAAACCTGAAGCTACTATCTTTCCTAACAATTCTGAAGCTGACATTGAAGATAGCCTGGGCAGTTCAGACCAGCCCAATCGTGGTAGAAAAAGGAATAATCTGAGGAAGATTGTTCAAAGAGAAAACTGTAATTTACTGTTTACTGTGGGGGTGTTAGGTTCCCAGGTGTTGTAGGGGCCACTATTGAGCTCTGTGAAAATATGTGAGGTTGGTCTATAGACGTATTTTTTGAATTTCCAGGCAGACAGGACGATCCCACAGGGAGCCTTACCAAGAGAGGCCACGATCCCACGATTCTCCTCCATGACGTCCTTATGCAGAGCTCTCTGGTCAGGATCCAGCAACGCCCACTCCTCGTCCGTGAAACGAACAGCAACATCTTCAAAGCACACTGGACCCTAAAAGAAAAAGTGAAATGTCCGCCTCTGAGACAGCAGAAATATGATCTGCTCCACAATGCTCTGGGGTTTCCTTCCTGTTAATTGCAGTGTTGTTTCAATAGGATTGCTTTGCTGTGCATTTTAATTACGGGTGCTTATTTTTTTCTGCGTTTTAATTATGGGTATTTGTCTTTGTGCAAATAGGTGTTACTCCGCCTTGTGTTTTCCAAGTCATTCTGCTTACGCAAGCATTCCAGTTTCCCCAATGGAAGGATCCACTTTCTCCTCTCCTCCTGAGCTGTTCCAGGAAGGTTCCCTCCCAATGCCCTAGAGCCAAATTCCAGCGGTTCAGGGTGGCATGGAGAGGGGGAGGAATGGGGGGCAGGCCCCATTTTTCATCTGAAGGGGCTGGTTAGGTGAATCCAGGCCACTATTTGTTCTTGTTTGTCAACTGCTTAGAAAACAATTTTAGCATTCAGTGATTAATTAAAATAAGCCTATTTTCGTCTACTAGCTCTGAGAGACAAGCAGGGAGGGTGGCTTCTGGCAGAAGGAGAGGGAGCCACCGGTGGCTCCTCCTTCTCCTGACTCACATCAGCCTCTCGACCTTCTTCTCCCACTCGCCTCCTTCCTCTTCTGCCTCTGATTCTGCACTGCATTATGCCACAGAGTCTCCCAGCTCACTAAGCCCTGTTTCCCCTTCAGCTTCTGACACCTCCTCTTCCCAGACTTCTCCCTCTTCTCCCTCTGACTGCTCATCCTTCCTCCACCTCCACTCCTTGGGCTCTGAGCCGTCTTCCCTTCCTGGTTCCCCGGCTGCTTCCTCCCACCATTACTCTGTGCCCAACCAGTCCATGACATTGCTCCATCCCTCAGCCTCTGTCCCCACAAGGCAGCTTCCCCTGACCTGATCTGGTTCCACAGCCACTGCTTCCCTTCTGCCCCCATGAAAAGACGGATCAGGAGGTCTTGCCGGCATCCTTCTGTCACCTGCAAGAGAAAAAAGGTAAGCAGGACGCCAGGAGTGCCTGCTTCTCTCACAGGTGAAACAGGGCATCTCTAACTACAGATGGGCCTTTGAGAAAAACTTACCTGCTGAGTGCATTTGGATGTTTGTGCCCATTTCATATGTTTGTTTGTGCAGAAATACATCTCCCCTCCTCTGGACCCTTCTTCCCAACTGTCTCCCCCCAAAACAAGATGAAAAGAACCCTCAGATGAATTGGAAAACCAACAGAATGAGACCAGTGGAGAAAACCCACCTTCCTCCTTACCCAGTGGCCTCACTCTGGTGTCCAATGGAGGCCTCTCTGCCTCACAGGAATCCAGGTCCATTTCTGCAAAGAGATCCTTTCCCTGAGAAAGAAACAAGGATTCAAAATGGAGAATGGTGAGAAATATTAGAAAGAGAATGACAAAGACTTGAAGGGTGTCAGATGTCATTCCATGGCTGTCTTCCAAAAAAAAGGATGGGCCATCAGCAGACCATTATGGGATGTTCTCCGTCCTGTTTGGAGCCCCTTGGGAGTATCCAGAGGAAAGTCTCTCTCACCTGCTTTCTCTCCTCTGCCTGACTCAGGAGGAAACCTTCGGCCAGGGCCACCGCCTGCGAACTGGTCTCCGCTCCGCATTCCCTCACCCAGCTCTCCATCTCCAGGGGAAGGACAGCCAGGAACTGCTCCAAGATCACCAGGTCCAGCATCTCAGCTTTCGTGTGCCTTTCTGGCTTCAGCCACTGATGGTCAAGGTGGTAGAGTCGGCTGCAAACCTCTCGGGGTCCTTTGGCCTCCTCGCAGCAGAACTGTCTCACCTGCTGGCTCTGCACCTCTGAGCATAGAGTGTCCTCCTCACCATGGATCTTCTGCACAGAGTTTTCCCAGAAACCCCCACTGCTCCCAGTTTGGCTTGCATGGCCTCTTCCTGTTCCAGGGCCAGCTGAGTCTCGCTCACCCATCTCTGCTCTCAGGAAGCCTCTGTGAGATCGGAAGGAACCTTTTGGTCTTCTGCCAAGTTCTGTCCATCTAAATGAGAAGCTCTAGCAAATCCTACAAAGCAAATACATTGTTCTGTTACATAATTTGTAGGACAGGGGGGGAAATGGTTCCCTGAGTCTTGCTGGAAACCAGGGCTGGACTGCACCACATCCCAGACCATGAGCTATCTTTTTGAAAAGGAGGAGGAAGAGGAGAAGAAATAAATCTCTAGCCTTCAAGCAATGCAGAATGTGGAGGCAACTGAAGGGATTTCTGCCAGATTAATCAACCTGGTTTCTGCTGCCTTCCAGTCAATGCATGAAGTCAGAACCGAATGACAAAGGAGTCATTTGTATCTTGTGGGAAATGGATGCTTGGCTCTAGTGGGGGTCCTCACCTGGTGGGGGTCCTCAGGAGTTGTTCCCCCCACCCCCCCACCCCTGCTTCTGTCTCCTTTTCTTGCACTTGGATTCTCTGCCCCTCTCAAGACAGTCTCCTGGGGTGGGGTCCCTTTTTCTTTGCTCTTAGGGCCAGGTATGTATCTGGCCAACCCCCTGAGGGCCAAGTGGGTGGGGCCAAAGACACCTTCATTGAAATATAAGCGGCTAATTTATTATTATTATTATTATTATTATTATTATTATTCTCTTAGATGGCTGAACACACACACAGCCATTGATGCCCAGGTCCCTGGAGGCTCGGTGAGTAGCAGCGTCCATTTCCGGCTGGTTTTCCATCAACAATCCCCTTGGGACAGAGAGGATGTGGTCCTGGGATGCCCTGCTCTGGGTGCGAGGGGATTGCTGCAGTGGCCTCTGTTGGGAGCTGCCCTGGGAGATGACTGGGAAACTGGTCCCCAATGCAGCAGCCAGACTCTGGGCTGGGATCCCTCTCTTTACTCCTGCCCTTTCTCTCCCACCTTTTTCTTGGGGGGGGGCTAGTCCACCTTCTCGTCCAGCTTTGGAAACCATTTGCCCATGTTTCCTCCGTTGTGCAATGACGCTGAGCAACGTCACACAGAGTTAAAGTCCCAGGGACCCCTTTGTTTAAAGGAGGGAGATTTCGTGGGAGTCAGGGATCCTCTGATCTGCAGGAAGGAGAGCATTTCAGACCTGGCCCCTCCCTGGCAGGACCCTCTCCTCCTCCCTGACTTGGGGTCCCCCCCCCCTGCAGGAGCAGATCAGGCCCCCCAGGCCCCCTCCCCTGCTGCAGCCCTGGGACCCCCACCAGATCCCAGAGAGAGAGAGAGGAGACTCACCAGATCCCAGGAGGGGAGAGCGAGGCAGCCCTTGCAGGAGAGACCCCAAAGCAACACCCCCCCCTTCCTTGCAGGAAAGGACTGGGGAGGGAGGGGCCTTGGCTCTGGAGGACCTGCCCCCCCTTGCTTCCTGTCCTCTCTAGGAAGGCAGCTCACTTCCCTTTAACCCTTGCCAAGCCGAGTCCTCCCTCGCTCAGCCCTCTCTCATATTCTTATTTGTTACCGGAAAATCCGAGGGCTCTCTTGGACAAATGAAGACACCAACCAGAGCAATTCAGAGCAAAACAGCAGCCAGTAGGCTCGGTCTTTATTTAAGGAAAAGACTGTCGCGACAGGACTTCCACCGCCCACGAGGTGAAGCAAGATGGAAGCCCCGAACAAAGGACGACCCTAACTTTTATTAATTGCTAATCCCCCAAGCTACACCCCCAGAATTACATCATATTTACATCACGATTACATCAAAATTGGGAGGAGTCGAGGAGGGGTTACACAGGTAATCCGAGAGTCCTGACACCTGGCCGGAGCCCCCTCTCCCCATCCCACATGAGTCATTTTCAAAAACAAAAGAAGGGCGAGGTTTCCTGCCCCCTGAGGGGAAATCCTGGCCAGAGTCCTTTGTGAGAGTCTGTGCGGAATACACTAAAACATGCCGGTTATTGTGTTCCTGATAGCCTTTCGTCCGGGCCCATCACGATGGCCATCAAGGTGATCACATCAGCTGGGAAGCTCTCCAGAGTACGTGACTGCCCGGTCAAAGGATTATGGCTGCCGTGCATCAGGTCACCCCCCTTCGATAGCCCTTGTAATATGGAGTAGAATAAAAGTGGTCCGATGAAAATCCGAGGTACGGCTGATTTTTGGCGAATTTATGAAGAATATTGTCCCTGTAGTTCAAAGTACTTTCACTTTTCGGAAGCAACTTGCTACATTTTTATTAGATCAGTCACGGTCAATTGAACTCGGAAACATTGTATTGAGAGCTGTCAAGAGGTGAGGGAAAAAGCGCTTGCAGCCTGCAGTACCAGCGTGGCTGCCGCAAGGGGCGCTGTTCGACAATGTTGATTGGCTGAGACGGCCGTTGTTTACCAGTAAAGTTCAGGCGGCCGGTCTACTGGCAATAAAGATAGGGCGATGTGGAGCGCTATTTTGGAAAGCTGTCAGGTTCGCGCTTCCTTATTTACGGAAGGCTTTCTTTAAGAGATGGCCCTCTAAAGGAACATCTCTAGGGTTAGAGGGGGAGATACGTGTATGTGAGTATGGTGCTTGTGTGAAACACGTGTTAAGGGGGGGGGTGATTTCCGGCGACATATTATTTCTTATGGATTTAGGGGGCAGCTGCCCCCCCGGCTCCGCCCATGCCCAGATATCCTTTTGGGGGTGAGGCTCTTGGCTGGACTCTGAGCATCTCGCTCCCTTGGCCAGAAACCAGAGGAAGAGCCTACAGGGAAAAGGGCTTTGCAGGAGGCAAGGAAGCTCCTCCTGGAATTCCGGAGTGGAGAGAGAGGAGGGGATCCCAGGGTCATCTAGTCCAACCCCCAGCAGTGCAGGGATCTCCTTTCAAGCATCCATGGCAGATGGCCGTCCGATCTCTGCTTAGAGACCTCCAAGGAAGGAGAGTCCCCCACCTCCCAAGGGAGACCTTTCCCCTGCCCAACTGCTCTTAGATGTCCCTCAAGGCAGCGGGTCCTGAGTTCCAGCCCTGCTGAAATAATCACACTCAGCACTCAGCCAGAAACAATTACAATGTGAAAAACTTTATAAGAATAATTCAAAACATCAAAACTAACAAACTTAAGTCTCTGAAAGTCCTTAAATGAATCACGGTGGCAGACTTTACCCGGCGGAGAACAAGCTGAGCACTGTTCCAGAGTATTTTTCATTCTCATGTAATTATATCTATTTGAAAAAATATTGGTTAATGAAGAAATCTTTCTAATTTCGAGTGTTGAACTAATTGGCTGATGAAGAATTCAATGAAACAGTAGTTGTTATCTGGAAACACTGTTCATCAGAGTTCAGAGTTGGACTTGAGAACTGGACATTTGCTGATTATACAAAGTTTCACGAAGACAGGAGGGCCTGGCCTGCTCTGGTCCATGGGGTCACGAAGAGTCGGACACGAATAAACGACTCAACAACAACAAACAACAACAAAGTTTCACAGCTTGTTCTCCACCGGGGAAAGTCTGGCACCATGATTCATTTAAGCACTTTCAGAAATTTTCAGAGACTTCAGTTGTGTTGCTTTTTGATATACCTGACTCATATCTTGCAACACAGAAATAATTGCACTGGCTACCAAGGAGGTACCAAGCGAAGTTCAAAATAAATCATATTCTCATCATGAATAACCAAAACTTTCTTATGCATTGATATGGAAGGAAGGGGGGGGCACCTTTCCTCACCTCCTCCTCTTTGAAAGGGGGCCCGAGGCGATGACCTCGACGGCGCCCAGCTCCTGAAACCTCACACTGCTGCACAAGCACCACACTATACCCCTTAACTTTATAAAATTATATTTTTCCCTCCGGACTCCATGATGCTACCCTCAGCGCCATAATCCTCGAACCGACAGGTCACGTACACAGGAAAACCTTAATCCTGTCAGATGGTCCAGTCAAGCCCTTCCTCCGGGCAATGCTAGGTAACGGGCGATGCATATCTGCGCCATTGTCTTGCCATCACCTGTACTCAGGAAACGTTTATGCATATCTCTTTACTCTGTGCAACCCCTACCTTACTGAAGTGCTGATCTATGCAACCCCTACCTTACTGAAGTGCTGATCTGCGCGACCCCTACCTTACTGAAGTAATGATCTGTGTAAACTCCCACCCACCTTCCTGAAGTGCTGATCTGTGTAATCCCACCTCTTGTGATGTATTCGTGACGTTTTCTGCACTGTATTCTGGGACTTGGAGGGAACTTTTAAAAGTTTATGTCGCCCCATTCTCGGGGTTCAATCTCGCCTTGAACCTGTTGCGCAATAAACTTGGATCTTCTGCTGTTTGCTCCTGTCTCCGGCTGAGCTCATTTTCCTCCGCAGGGACCCACGGACTTAGTCCGATGAGCTGGGGGGCAGAGCAGCCTCGCACCCAGATTTTGCCGTAACATGCATGTTCCTATGCAAACATACAATAGTATGCCATTTCCCTTTCCAGAAATGCTTACTTGCTAATTCAATGGACTAAAAAAGGATGGTGGTTGTTACTATTTTTTACATTGATATACCACCCTTCATCAAGAGTTCTCAGGGACGTTTAAAACATAGAACATATTAAAAGTAGACAAATGATTAAAATGATTAAAAGTAGACCTCAAATTCTTTAAGGGAGGGAGATGCTCAGAGTCCAACCAAAAGTCGTCCCCCCCCCCGAAATCCACAAAAAATAATAAGAATCTGAGGTTCTGCCAAGGGAGAGAGGGCTGAGCTGGAGGGACTCGGCTTGGCAAGGGTTAAAGGGAACTGAGCTGCCTTCCTAGAGAGGCCAGGAAGCAAGGGGGGCTGGTCCTCCAGAGCCAAGGCCCCTCCCTCCCCAGTCCTTTCCTGCAAGGAAGGGGGGGGGGTGTTGCTTTGGTGTCTCTCCTGCAAGGGCTGCCTCGCTCTCCCCTCCTGGGATCTGGTGAGTCTCCTCTCTCTCTCTCTCTCTGGGATCTGGTGGGGGTCCCAGGGCTGCAGCAGGGGAGGGGGCCTGGGGGGGGGCCTGATCTGCTCCTGCGGGGGGGGGGACCCCAAGTCAGGGAGGAGGAGAGGGTCCTGCCAGGGAGGGGCCAGGGCTGCCACGCTCCCCTTCCTGCAGATCAGAGGATCCCTGACTCCCACGAAATCTCCCTTTTTAAAACAAAATAGTCCCTGGGACTTTAACTCTGTGTGACGTCGCTCAGCCTCATTGCACAACGGAGGAAACATCTGCAAATGGTTTTCCAAAGCTGGACGAGGAGGTGGACTAGCCCCCCCCCAAAAAAAAAACAAGTAGGAAAGAGACGCCAGGAGTAAAGAGAGGGATCCCAGCCCATAGTCTGGCTGCTGCATTGGGGACCAGTTTCCCAGTGTCTCCCAGGGCAGCTCCCCACGGAGGCCACTGCAGCAATCCCCTCGCACCCAGAGCATGGCATCCCAGGACCACATCCTCTCTCTCCCAAAGGGATTGGTGCTGGCAAAGCAGCCAGAAATGGGCGCCGCTACTCACCGAACCTCGAGGGACCTTGGCATCAGTGGCTGTGTGTGTGTTAATAATAATAATAATAATAATAATAATAATAATAATAATAATATAAGAATAAAAAATTTCCAGCTTATATTTCAAGGGAGGTGTCTTTGGCCCCGCCCACTTGGCTCTCAGGGGGTTGGCCAGACACATATCTGGCCCTCAGAGCAAAGAAAAAGGGACCCCACCCCAGGGGTCTGTCTGGAGAGCGGCAGAGAGTCCAAGTGCAAGAAAAGGAGACAGAAGCAGGGGAGTTGAGGTGGGGGGAGAACAACTTCTGAGGACCCCCACAAGAGCCAAGCATCCATTTTTCACAAGATACAAATGACTCCCTTGTCAGTCACTTCTGACTAAATGCATTGACTGGCCAGAAGTAGAAACCAGGATCTCACAGAAATCCCTTCAGTTGCCTCCACATTCTGCTTGAAGGTTAGAGACTTATTTCTTCTCCTCTTCCTCTTTCTTTTCAAAAAGATATCTCATGGTCTGGGATGCGGTGAAGTCCAGCCCTGGTTTCCAGCAAGACTCATCCATGCTTGCTCAGGGAACCATTTTTCCCCCCGTCCTACAAATTCTGTAACAGAACAATGTATTTGCTTTGTAGGATTTGCTAGAGCTTCTCATTTAGACGGACAGAACTTGGCAGAAGACCAAAGGGTTTCTTCCAATCTCTCAGAGGCTTCCTGAGAGCACAGATGGATGTGCGAGACTCAGCTGGCCCTGGAACAGGAAGAGGCCATGCCAGCCAAACTGGGAGCACTGGGGGATTCTGCGGAAACCCAGTGCAGAAGATCTATGGTGAGGAGGACACCCTCCGCTCAGAGGTGCAGGGCCAGCAGTTCTACTACCAGGAGGCCAAAGGACCCCGAGAGGTTTGCAGCCGACTCTACCACTTTTGCCACCAATGGCTGAAGCCAGAAAGGCACACGAAAGCTGAGATGCTGGACCTGGTGATCTTGGAGCAGTTCCTGGCTGTCCTTCCCCCGGAGATGGAGAGCTGGGTGAGGGACTGTGGAGTGGAGACCAGTTCCCAGGCGGTGGCCCTGGCCGAAGGTTTCCTCCTGAGTCAGGCAGAGGAGAGAAAGCAGGTGAGAGAGACTTTCCTCTGGATACTCCCAAGGGGCTCCAAACAGGACAGAGAACATCCCATAATGGTCTGCTGATGACCCATCCTTTTTCTGGGAAAGCATCCATGGAATGAGATCTCACACCCTTCAAGTCTTTGTCATTCTCTTTCTAGTATTTCTCCCCATTCTCTGTTTTGAATCCTTGTTTCTTTCTCAGGGAAAGGATCTCTTTGCAGAAATGGACCTGGATTCCTGTGAGGCAGAGAGGCCTCCGTTGGACACCAGAGAGAGGCCACTGGGTAAGGAGGAAGGTGGGTTTTCTCCGTTTGGTCTCATTCTGTGGGTTTTCCAACTCATCTGAGGGTTCATTTCATCCTGTTTTGGGGGGAAACAGTTGGGAAGAAGGGTCCAGAAGAGGGGAGATGGATTTCTGCACAACAAACATATGAAATGGGCACAAACCTCCAAATACTCTCAGCAAGTAAGGCTTTCTCAAAGGCCCATCTGTAGTTAGAGATGCCCTGTTTCACCTGTGAGAGATTCAGGCACTTCTGGCGTCCTGCTAACCTTCTCTCTCTTGCAGGTGACAGAATGATACCAGCAAAACCTCCTGATCTGCCTTTTCATGGGGGCAGAAGGGAAGCAGCGGCTGTGGAACCAGATCAGGTCAGGGGAAGCTGCCTTGTGGGGACAGAGGCCGAGGGATGGAGCAATGTCATGGACTGGTTGGGCACAGAGGAATGGTGGGAGGAAGCAGCCAGGGAACCAGGAAGGGAAGATGGCTCAGAGCCGAAGGAGTGGAAATGGAGGAAGGATGAGCGGTCAGAGGGAGAAGAGGGAGAAGTCTGGGAAGAGGAGGTGTCAGAAGCTGAAAGGGTAACAGGGCTTAGTGAGCTGGGAGACTCTGTGGCAGAATGCAGTGCAGAATCAGAGGCAGAAGAGGAAGGAGGCGAGTGGGAGAAGAAGGTCAAGAGGCAGGGGTAAGTCAGGAGAAGGAGGAGCCACCGGTGGCTCCCTCTCCTTCTGCCAGAAGCCACCCTCCCTGCTTGTCTCTCAGAGCCAGGAGACCCCCTGCATTGCAGGAATCTCTGCTAGATCATCCAGGACAGATGGCCATCCAAAAGAGGCTTATTTTATTTCTAGATTGATAACTGAATGCAAAAATTGGTTTCTAAGCAGTTGACAAATGAGAACAAATAGTGGCGTGGGTTCAACTAACCAGCCCCCCCATTCCTCCCCCTCTCCATGCCCCCATGAACCCCTTGAATTTGGCTCTAGGGCTTTGGGAGGGAACCTTCCCAGAACAGCTCATGAGGAGAGGAGAAAGTGGATCCTTCCATCAGGCAAACTGGAACACTTGCGAAGGCAGAATGATTTGAAAACCACATGTGGAGTACCACCTATTTGCACAAAGACAAATACCCATAATTAAAATGCAGAATAAAATAAGCACCCATAATTAAAATGTGCAGCAAAGCAATCCTATTGAAACAACACCGCAATTAACAGGAAGGAAACAACAGAACGTTGTGTAGCAGATCATATTTCTACTGTCTCAGATGTCAGGCCTGGTCGTTGTCCTCTTTAGATCACCGCACGAACGCTTCTTGTTCTTCTATAACTTTTTATTGCGTATTAACAAAACAATCTTATAAACGGTTCTTAAATATTATTCCTCAGAGTCCCTTCTTTCAGATACCTTCTGAGCTCTGCTTCTCCGTGACCAGCCACCCGCAAAATGTCGAACGCGCCCTTCCCTTCGCTTTCCCATTCTTTTTTCTAACCTCCTGGCTAGAGCTGGCTTGTATCTCCCCTCCTCTGAATCTGAGCTAGAACTCAACCCTTGCCTTTCCTGGGAACAGCCGGTCCCTCCCTGTTGTTCCTCCTGTTCTCTTCTATTAGATTCACTGCTCTCCTCCCCCCCTTGGGGAATGCTTTCTCCCTCTGGGAAACTGGGAACTTCTAACTCTTCCCTGAAATCAGAGGAGGACGTTTCCCTTTTTCTTTTAGGGTCCAGTGTGCTTTGAAGATGTTGCTGTTCGTTTCACGGACGAGGAGTGGGCGTTGCTGGATCCTGACCAGAGAGCTCTGCATAAGGACGTCATGGAGGAGAATCGTGGGATCGTGGCCTCTCTTGGTAAGCCTCCCTGTGGGATCGTCATATCTGCCTGGAAATACAAAAAATACCTCTATGTGACCAATCTCATATATTTTCACAGAGCCCCCCATAACGCCTGGGAACCTAACACCCCCACAATAAACAGTAAATTACAGTTTTTTCTTTGAACAATCTTCTTCAAATTATTCCTTTTTCTACCACGATTGGGCTGGTCTGAACTGCCCAGGCCATATTCAATGTCAGCTTCAGAAAGATAAGTAGCTTCAGGTTTTCTGTTTTTGCACCTGTCACTCTTGGATTGACCAAAGAGACGACTGACATTGGAGATGGAGGGGATGCCATGACTGGGCCAAACAAAATTCATCCCAGAGAAGAACTACACTTATTGAATCTCAGGAAAAGTAGCGGTGATGATGATGATGATGATGATGATGATGATATTAATACAGTGGTACCTCAGTTTACAAACTTAATAATAACAACAACAACAACAACAACAATAAGAAACTTAAAATTTTCCGGAAGAGGACTGTTCTTAAATCGAGGTACCACTGTAGTAATAATAATAATTTTTTATTTCTACCCTGCCCATCTGGCTGGGTTCCTCCAGCCATTCTGGGCGGCTTCCAACATATATATAAACATGAAACATAAATAATTATAATCTGATCCCATATAAAAGAACATTAACTTTATTTTATTCTTTTTACCAATCCATTTTTATTGTTTTCTTTACACAGTCATTTTACAATACATTAAATCACATATATACTTTTAGCTCTGCCGAGCTTGCGACTTCCCTCCTTCCCTTCAGCAGGTATCCCTTATTTTCTCCAGTCGCGTATTTTAATTTTTATCCTTGTATCTCTCTTATACATTGTAGGAGTTATTTCAACCCTGCCAGGGTTTTTAAATTTTTTACAATTATCCTTTAAGTACACAGTACATTTACTCCAACTTTCCTGAAATCTCTGATCGTCCTGATCCCGAATCCTGCCAGTCAGTTTGGCTAATTCCGTGTAGTTCATCATTTTTGTCTGCTACTCCACAATGGTGGGAACTTATTGTAATTTCCAGTTTTAGGCCAATATATTCCTTGCCGCAGCTGTGGCGTACATAAATAGCCTTTGGTCTGTTTTCTTAGCCTCCTTCCCCATCAAACCCAACAAAAAAGCCTCTAGTTTTTTAGGAAAGGTATAGTTAAGTACTTTCTTAAGTTCATTATAGATCAACTCCCAAAAATTCTTGACTTTATCACAAGTCCACCACATATGATAGAAGTCTCCATCCACCTTTTTACATTTCCAGCATTTCTTATCCCTCATCCTATACATTTTCGCCAATTTTACTGGTGTCAAATGCCCCCTATATATCATCTTCATTAAATTTTCTTTTAAAGCGGTACACGCCGTGAATTTCATACTTTCGTTCCATAATTTTAGCCATGCATCCAGTTCAATATTATGCCTAAAATCTATAGCCCATTTTATCATTCCTTCTTTCACCTCTTCAACTTTTGTAAACCATTCTAATAACAAATCATATATCCTAGATAGTATTCTACCTCTGCCTTCCACTAATTCTAATTGAAATCTTGATTTTTTATCCTTAAACCCAGCTTTCCTTTTATCCTCACTCAATATATCATTCACCTGATGGTATTGCAACCAACCTGTAAACATGCCTTCCGTTTGATCATATGGTTTACGTTTTAACCCTTGTTCCGTTTTTCTAATAATTTCCTCATATTTACTTTTTTAACTGTCAGTACCTCTATTGGTGATATCCACCGTGGGGTTTTCCTTTGCAATAAATTTAATTTCTTTCCCATACTTCATAAATTGACCTTCTGATCACATGGTTTAAAAAACCTTTATGAACTTTTACCTTATCATACCACAGGTACGAGTGCCACCAGTACCTGTTGTCATGACCTTCTAAATCCAATAGGTCCATATTTTCCAATGTTATCCATTCCTTTAACCATATGAGACAGGACGCTTCATAATAGAGATTCATACCTGGTAAGGCAAATCCACCTCTTTCATTTTTATCTATCAATATTTTTATTTTGATCCTCAGCTTCTCTAGGGCTTTTTGTACACTGTTTTTGGGTCTTCTAATGTTAAAACTAAATCATCAGCAAACGTTTTTACTTTAAACTCTTTCGATCCCACCTTAATACCTCTGATTTCTGACACTTCTCTCAAATTCTTGTTTAATACTTCCAAAACCGTAATAAACAACAGGGGTGACAAAGGACACCCCTGTCCGGTACCTTTAGATATTTCAAAGTTGTCAGACAAATTATTATTTATAATAAGTTTGGCTTTTTCCTCTGAGTATATAGCCTCAATACCTTTCAAAAACATTTCTTCTATTCCCATTGTTCTTAGGTTTTCTTTCATAAACCGCCATGAAACATTATCAAATGTTTTCTCCGCATCAGCTTGATCTTTATGTATTAGTTCCTTTAAAAGTTTTTTTAATCTGTCGGCCAGCACATCCACAAATAATTTATAGTCATTGTTCAATAAGGAAATAGGTCTATAATTTTTAACACTCAAACCATCTGTATCTTTCTTTGGGATTAAAGTGATGTACGCCTCTTTCCAGGTATTTGGAATTTTCCCTTCCTTCAAAATGTTATTCATAACCTCACACAGCACAGGTAATAATGGTCCACATAGTGTCTTATAATATTTTGCCAGAATGCCGTCAGGGCCTGGAGCTTTCCCTATCTTCATTCTCTTTATCGCCTTCTCAATTTCTTGTTCTGTAATTATCTGGTTTAATTGTTCCTTTTCTCCTGGGGGGATCTGCTGTAATTGATGGCTTTGTATATAATTTTCTGTTTTCTTACCATCTTCTTTCTCTTTCTTATACAAATTTTTATAAAATTTCAGAAAGGTCTTTCTAATTTCTTTGGGGTCTTCAATTATCTTTTCTGCCTCTCTTATCTTACAAATTGTCTTTTGTTTTTGTCTTGCCTGTAATTGCCATGCCAAGAACTTTCCAGTTTTGTTGGCGGATTCAAAATTCCTTTGTCTCATTGTTTTTGTTTTCCACTCTACATCCTGACTCACCAACATAGAGAACTGAGTCTGCAACAATTTAATATTTTGTCTTATAGCTCAACTTTTGGTTTTATTTCAGCAGTCTCTCATTCTCCATGAGATGGGACAGGATTTCTTCTTTCTTCTTCTCCCTTCCTCTTTTCTGAAAACTGTTCTTTTGGATCAGGAATCCCCTCATTACAGTTTGCGTGCATCCCATACTGTTTCAATGGGTGTTCCTTTGTTTAAATTCCACTTATTCTGTAATTGTCTCTTTTGCCTAATTTACTATCTTTTGGTCATTGAATAAACTTTCATTCATCCTCCATCTGAATGATGAAGGGTCTTTTCCTTTTAACTCCAAATGTAATGAATTATGTTCTGATAATGTCCTTGGGAGAATCTCAATTTTGGAAATTCTTGGCACCAATTCTTTAGAAGTCCAAATGTAATTTTTTCTACCAAAGCTTTGATTTGGATCTGAAATGAATGTGAACTGTTTTGTTGTGGGATTTCTAAGTCTCCAAATATCTGTTAGCCCCATAGTGTCTGATATATCAAAATATGTTTTTGGTAGTTTAGCTTCATTTGTCTCTCACCTTTTTGTTGATCTATCCAAATCTGGAATAACCACACCGTTGAAATCCCCCATTACTATCACTCTCTGATCCAAAAATTCTGATAATGTTTCATTGAGCTTCGAATAAAAGTCGGCTTTTTTGTCACTAGGTGAATAGATTCCCACAATGATTACCTTTCCCCCCTGGAACGTAATTTGCACTATCAGCACTTTCCCCTCCTCATCTTTATAAATTAATTTTGGGTCATATTTCTCCTTTATATACAATACAACCCCTCTTTTCTTGTTTGTGTCTGAGGCAATAAAGTCTCTCCCCAATCTTTTATTACTTAAAACCCTCTTATGTTTCCTTGCGACATGTGTTTCCTGTAAACAGGTTATATCTAAATTCCGTTTAATCAAGACATGTTCAATTTTGTTCCTTTTATTTTTATTTTTAAGTCCATTCACATTCCATGAAAGTATTTTGCAGAGCCTTTTTCTGGTTTGTTCAAGTCTTCTATCAAGTCCAAATCAAACTTGGGGGTCCTTGTTATTATTATCCTTTTCTTCCTCTTCTCCCTCTTCTTCTTTCTCCTCTTCTTCCTCTTCCTCTTCTTCCCCTCTCCTTTTCTCCTCTTCAGACTGGTCCCGTCCTGGTCTTACCTTCTCTACTTTTCCCAACTCTTTATCATATCTTCTGGAGAATTTTTCCAGATCCTGAAGGCTACTTAGTTTGAACCTCTTGTCTTTGTAATAGAAGGAAATTCCTTCTGGAAATTCCCATGTATGCTGGATTCCATTTTGCTTTAACTGGCCAACTGGTTGGTGGCAGCGGATTATTGGTGTATGGGTCAATAGTCCGTGAGATGACTGGGGACTCCATACGAATGTCACAGTTGCTTCCATAGATTTCTGATTGGGTTAATGTTTGGGCTATTCCCAAGCCATTCCAGCAGTGCAATAGGATTATCTTTAAAGCACCTGTTGCACACAGCAACGACATGGAACTGAATCCTGTTGAAATAGGAAAGAAAGAAAGAAAGAAAGAAAGAAAGAAAGATTTGTATAAATATATATAGAAATGCTTCAGTATCTGGGAAAAGATCACTTGTGGAACGCTTCAGTTTGGGCTCAACATTCCCATTAATGATTCAAATTCTGCCCACACTTTTGTTGTCATACAACCCCAGGTCATCGCACTACAGTGGAAGCTTTACTTAAAACCATAATCCGTTCCGGAGGTCCGGTCATAACCAGAAACGTACATAAGTAGAGGCACCCTTTTCCATAGAAAGTAATGGAAAAGTGAATTGATCCATTCTAGATGATGAATAATACCCCCGAAACAGCAGTTTAACATGGATTTTACTCTCTAACAAGACCATAGATCCATAAAATGAAGGCAATAATGTACTGTACAATAAAATAAATAAGACAGTATTGTTGATGAAAAAAATTAACGTTTCCCCCCCTTACGTGCACTGTGGATGGGTGGGCTTATCTGGCTACAAGCTGGTGGTAGAGCAAGGGTCAGTAAAGAGCTGATTCACTTTGGCCAGGGTCATGCTTTTTTCTTGCCGGGCCAGGTTCTTCTCTAAACTTCCTCAGGTTGGTTTCTCGGCAGGGTTTGGGGCTGCAGTGCGCCCTGCTATGCCTCTTGCAGGCAGCACCTCTTCCACAGATTCAAGGGTGGGATGGGGGCCCTCTCCCCAGCAGCAGAGGCCTCAGCGCTGCTCTGCAGCTGGCAGGGAGAGTGCCAGTAAACTGAAGGCCTCTCCCCGGTGGCAAGGGTTCCATCGCTGCCCTGCAGCCGGCTGGGCGAGCTCCGGGCTGCTGGCAAGACCTCTGTCTCTAGAGGAAAGTTCATAAGTCGAAGCGCCTACTGAAGGTCATAACTGGAATGGTACAAAAGTAGAGCCGTACGTAAGTCAAGGATCTACTGTTTCCGGGTGTTTCACAGTCGGTGTAATGCAAGTAGGATGTAAATGTTCTCTGATTCTTCTCCTCGCGTATTTCATGCCATCACTACCAAGCAAGGAGATTTGGGTCTCATCGCTCCAAATAACACTGTCCCATTGTTCCACTGTCCAGTTAACATGGGTTTAATCTTTTCAACCTTTGCTTGAGAGATAACAATGGCTTTTTCCTTATAATTCTAACATTTAGACCAGTCCTTGCACTTAACTTCACATTACATTGCGCCATGTCATCTTGTATCCACCCAGATGATTTTCTTCTGTCATGTAGGGACAGCCTCTCCATTCTTCAATCGTCACTTGCCTTTGTGACCTTTTCCTGCCTTAACCAGTCTGATTTTGTAGTGACTGAGTCTCCTTATACCTCTTCAAAAATATAGAAAGGGCAGCTTTGGTTAAGTTTTTCATAATCTTTCATCTAATTTCTTCATAACTGTAGCCTTGTTCACTTAATAGTATAATCTTACATCGCTTTCTGGGTGACCAGTCAACGCTTTGTGCCATTTCTATAATTTTATTATGTTTTACAACCTCACTAAATGAAAGAACACAAAAAACCAACTAACTTGATAGCAATCACATAACACACTGAAAATGTCAACCTAAGCAAGTAGTGCCTCCTTTTTCTGGTTATTTGGCTATAACGTTTGATAAAATACAGGTAATTGAAGAAACTTTGTTGGATTGCTTTCTTGATTAAATTATCTTTCCATTGATATATAATTTTATGATATTACTCCAAAAGAAGTGGTGTTTTGAGCCATCAAACCTCTGAAATACACTTTTTTCTAAAAGCCTTCCACAATTTTGACCACTACTGTATATCAAATAAAGCAGCATTCAACAACTCATCAGAATCTTATAATAAACAAACAACACAGGTAATGAACACACACCCAATTACCTTCAGTTCTTCTCCATTTGTTCCTGAGGCTCTAATCCCTTTTTGTTTCCATTGCAGATTGTGATGAATTGGAAATCGAGAACAAAGGTGACCACGATAAAATCCCCAGGGAGGAGAAGCCACATAAAAATTTGGAGTATGGAAAAAACTGCAGTCAGAGCTCCCATTCCACTTCCCATGAACAAAATTTCATTGGAAAGAAACTCTATCAGTGCATGGAATGTGGAAAGAGCTTCTGTCAGAGTTCCAATCTCACTTCCGATCAAATAATTCATACAGGGGAGAAGCCCTATCAGTGTGTGGAATGTGGAAAGAGATTCAGGAGGAGCTCCGATCTCACCACCCATCAAAGAATTCATACAGGGGAGAAACCCTATCAGTGTGTGGAATGTGGAAAGAGCTTCAGTCAGAGCTCCCATCTCATTTCTCATCAAAGAATTCATACAGGGGAGAAACCCTATAAGTGTGTGGATTGTGGAAAAAGCTTCACTGATAGTTCCAAACTCACTTCCCATCAAAGAGTTCATACAGGGGAGAAACCCTATCAGTGTGTGGAATGTGGAAAGAGCTTCAGTCACAGCCACAGTCTCATTTTCCATCAAACAATTCATACAGGGGAGAAACCCTATCAGTGTGTGGAATGTGGAAAGAGCTTTAGGAAGAGCTCCGATCTCACTTCCCATCAAAGAATTCATACAGGGGAGAAACCCTATCAGTGTGCGGAATGTGGAAAGAGCTTCAGTCAGAGTGCCCATCTCACTTCCCATCAAAGAATTCACAAAGGGGAGAAACCCTATCAGTGCATGGAATGTGGAAAAAGCTTTACAGATAGCTCCTCCCTCACTTCCCATTACAGAATTCATACAGGGGAGAAACCCTATCAGTGTGGGGAATGTGGAAAGAGCTACACTCATAACTCCTCTCTCACTTCCCATCAAAGAATTCATACAGGGGAGAAACCCTATCAGTGTGGGGAATGTGGAAAGAGCTTCAGGATGAGCTCTGATCTCACCAAGCATCAGAGAATTCATACAGGGGAGAAACCCTATCAGTGTGTGGAATGTGGAAAGAGCTTCAATCAGAGCTCCTCTCTCACTTTCCATCAAAGAATTCATACAGGGGAGAAACCATATAAGTGTGTGGAATGTGGAAAGAGCTTCACTGATAGCTCCTCTCTCACTTCCCATCAAAGAATTCATACAGGGGAGAAACCCTATCAGTGCGGGGAATGTGGAAAGAGCTTCAGAAAAAGCTCCGATCTCACTAAGCATCAGAGAATTCATAAAGGTGAGAAACCCTATCAGTGCGTGGAATGTGGAAAGAGCTTCACTGATAGTTCCAAACTCACTTCCCATCAAAAAGTTCATACAGGGGAGAAACCCTATCAGTGTGGGGAATGTGGAAAGAGCTTCATTTACAGCCACAGTCTCGCTTTCCATCAAAGAATTCATACAGGGGAGAAACCCTATCAGTGTGTGCAATGTGGAAAGAGGTTCACTGATAGCTCCTCTCTCACTTCCCATCAAAGAATTCATACAGGGGAGAAACCCTATCAGTGTATGGAATGTGGAAAGAGCTTCAGTCAGAGCTCCTCTCTTACTTTCCATCAAAGAATTCATACAGGCGAGAAACCCTATCAGTGTGGGGAATGTGGAAAGAGCTTCACTGATAGCTCCTCTCTCACTTCCCATCAAAGAATTCATACAGGGGAGAAACCCTATCAGTGTGGGGAATGTGGAAAGAGCTTCAGAAAAAGCTCCGATCTCACTAAGCATCAGAGAATTCATACAGGGGAGAAACCATATCAGTGTGTGGAATGTGGAAAGAGCTTCAGTCAGAGCTCCACTCTCACTTTCCATCAAAGAATTCATACAGGGGAGAAACCCTATCAGTGTGTGGAATGTGGAAAGAGCTTCATTAGGAGTTCCTCTCTCACTTCCCATCAAAGAATTCATACAGGAGAGAGAGAAAGGGATGTGGCATACATACAGAGATTAGCTGAAGAATCAAGAAGGGAAATGGAAATTAAAAGACTATGAGGAAATAAAAGATTATTTGCAGAGTTGGTTACACTACAAACAATTACATGGAATGTACGAGGAAGATAATAAGAAAGCATTTAGTTATACATTTTCTAGATTTCAAAAGGTAGTTATAGAAGAAGTGAAGCAGCTGAAGAAAGTGTATAATATTTTGCTAGAACAGGAAACAAAAGATAAGGAGGGGGAAATGGTCATGATCAAATGGGCACCAGATATAGGACATAACATACAATTTGAGGACTGGGAAAAATTGTGGAAAGTAGATTTGAAATTTACAGACTGTTCTCTTTTGAAAGAAAACTATATGAAAATGATGTATAGTTCGTATATTACACCAGTACTGATAGCAAAAATGTATAAAACTGGGTCAAATATATGTTGGAAATATAAAGAAAAAGAAGGGACTTATAATCACATGTGGTGGGAATGTAGAGAAGTTTAAAAATTGTGGGAAATGATATATAATGAATTGAAAAAAATGTTCAAATTGACATATGTTAAAAACCCCAGAAGTATTCTTGTTAGGGATTGGAGGACAAGACCTGCCAAGGAAAAGAAAGAATTTATTTATGTATGCTAAAACAGTGGCGAGAGTCTTGTTTGCAGAAGGATGGAAGAATGAGGAAATCCCAATGAAAGAACAGTGGCAAGAAAAAATGGTGACCTATGCGGAATTGCCCAAATGGACATATAAACTGTTTGAAAAGGACAACTGTGACTTCAAGGAAGAATGGGAACTTTTTACAAACTATCTAAAAAGACATCAAAATAAACTGGAGTCCTTGGCAGGTTTTGAATAAACATCCATAAATTTATTAGTTGAACACATGATAGATAAGGCAAGGATATGTACAATTTTATAACATGCAGAAAACAATATATGCAAAGAAATCAGGGAGGGGAGCTGAGGGAAGTCCATGGTGGGTGGGAGAGGGAGGGTTGGGGGGAAGGGGGGAAATAATGTAATTGATTATGAGGGTGGATAAATTGTTATGCTGAAATTGTTTAATAAAAAATATTTTTTTAAAAAAAATCATACAGGGGAAAACCCTATCAGTGCTTTGAATGTGGAAAGAGCTTCAGTCACAGCCACAGTATCACTTTCCATCAAAGAATTCATACAGGGGAGAATCTCTATCAGCGTGTGGAATGTGGAAAGAGCTTCAATCAGAGCAGCAAACTTCCCATCAAAGAATCCATACAAAGGTCGGCAAAACCATTATACAGCTTTAGGAGCCGGGCAAAGGGTTAAACCATAGAGCCTAGGACTTGCCGATCAGAAGGTCGGCGGTTCAAATCCCTGTGACAGGGTGAGCTCCCGTTGCTCGGTCTGCTCCTGCCAACCTAGCAGTTCGAAAGCACACCAAAGTGCAAGTAGATAAATAGGTACCGCTCCAGCGGTAAGGTAAATGGCGTTTCCGTGCGCTGCTGGCCACATGACCCGGAAGCTGTACATCTCATAAAGTGAGATGAGCGTTGCAACCCCAGAGTCGGTCACGACTGGACCTAATGGTCAGGGGTCCCTTTACCTTTACCTTTAAATCCACACCTTTATAAGCAGGCCTTTGGTTGATTGACATCTAATGCTCTTTTAATGTGGTGTTTTGTGTTTTTGTGTTGTAACATTCCTGAGACCTGTGGGAGTAGGGAATAGGCGCCAACTCTTAAAGGCCTAGGGGTCTTTGCCCCACCCTCAATAAAATATTTAAGGATGCCACCCCCCAGTTTTTGGTGTGTTTTTTTTCAAACACAACCTTTTATTCTTCTGCAACTTGCCATACAATTTCTCTTTCAATTTGCCCTCTTAAAAAATAAAAAAAATAAACGCACAAAGGTCATGAGAAAAACAAAATACAAGGAAATACAAACATGGACAGCTCCCATCTTTGCGGGCAAAATGGAGAAGTTGCTTTGAAGCAGGCTTTCCCAAACTTGGGTCCCCGGCAGCTCCTGGACTACAGTTCCCATCATCCCTCCCTATTTGTCCTGCTAGTTAGGGATGATGGGAGTTGTAGTCCTAAAACAGCTGGAGACCCAAGTTTGCTTTAAAGGGAAAGTAGGCTGGCCTTGTGACACCCTCTGTTGGCCAAAAGCACTGCCCCAGAATCTGAACCACCCCCAGTACTCCTAATTGGAATTAATAGAGCGCAAAACTGAAGTTTGATCGGCACTTCAACCTTTAGGGAGCTTCTAGGTGCTTTCTGCACCACCTAGAGTACCTACAGAATTGTGGCTTCTACTGGCAACACACATAGAACAAATGAAAGACAAACCTGGATAGGGCCATACCAAATGGACATCCGGTGTGAAGAGGTCACTTTCCCCACTGCTGAACAATGCCACAGGTAGAGGAGATGGAATGCTAGACGTGTTCTCCGGGGCAAGGGGAGCTGCTGAGAAATTGAACTACGGGCGCAAAATATTCCTTTTTTAAAAAGTCGCTGCCATTATAGGCATTGCCATTCAAATGGAGTGCATGCACCATGTGATTGATAGTGCAAGGTGGGCCTTACCTGGCCCCCCACCAATATTTTATACAAGTCGGCACCACTGGGTTGGGTGGTTTATAAATTAAATAAAGACATAAATCACATTCCTTTGCACATGTTCCAGCTTGCCAAGATCCTCATTTATGCTTTTTAAAATTTATTTGCCCTTCATCTGAAAATGTTACATTACAAACATACAGGATGAAAGCATGGCTTTCTCAAAAACAAGACAAGCGAGAGAAATCTCTCCTTTTCTCCTTTTTCTTTTCTTTCTTTTCTTTTCTTTTCTTTCTTTCTTTTTTTTTTTTTTTTTTGGATGGAGTTACAAACTTTGTTTCAATAAAGCATTTGAAAAGTCCTCTGTGATATTTATATGAGGAAGCTGGTAAAATGTGGGCTGAAAGAGGTACATCAGAGAAGGGATGTAGCCCAAGACCACCCCCTAGATACATCATACTGTAGGAGACCCAGAGCTTAGAGAGTTAATAGCTTGGGAAGTTACATCCTGTCGCTGGGGGGGGGGGTGTTCACATACGAGGTTTGTACACTTTGTTATGTGAACTACTTTAATTTCTGTTTAAGTTCAGAACCAGACATTTGGACATATGTTTCCAAAATGCATGTCAGAGTGTTCAGACAGCTTAGTGAAGCTGAAGTACTGTCCGAGCCAGAAGAATCTGGCAGATGGGTTCACTAAACCTTTGAGCTTCCAAAAACAGGGGGAGTTCTGTGAAGGGTTGGGTTTGGGGTAAGTGGTAGTGCTTACATTCACCCCAGCGATACAGGACGAAAGGGGGTGTGAGGAGACCCAGAGCTTATAGGGTTAATAGTTCAGGAAGTTATGTCCTGTTGCTGGGGGTGTGTTCACATATGGGATTTGTACGCTTTGTTATGTGAAATACTTTACTTTCTGTTTTGCTGTGAAGGGGAGAGACAGAATGTCAGCTCTTTCTCCCATATTGCTGATTTATTTTGCCGCTGTACGATAAAGCTTCTTAGATTAGAAAGAAGCTGCGTACGGAGTCTTTTTTTGCATGCCTGAGCTTTCTCCACACAGGCCACACCGATGTTTGCAAACTCTGCTAGACACCAGGAAAAGCACTGAGTCGCAGTGGAAGTGTGCCGGACATTAAATCTCACAGGTTATGGAGTCAGCCGCGTGGTTGTGCCTGTGTGTGAAGCAAGTCCAGCTGGAGGACCTGCCTGAGGGCAGTGGAACTTGCTGGGGAAGGAGCTACTGCAGGAGCTACTGCAGTGTGAGGCATGAGTAAGCTAGCCCCAGGGGAAGATGGCGGAAGTCCAGGAGTCCTACGCTGTCACATTTGAGAGACTTGATGGGCAGAAATGGGAGGAATGGTCCCAAAGAGCTAAGGCCTGGCTTACAGCCACGGGTCTATGGGCCTGCACTCAAGCTCCTCTGGTCCCAGCAGCGGCCGGCGCAGCTGCGCCTGCGATAGTGGCAGCTGCTGCTGAGCTGAGGAAAGACCAGAGAGCAATGGGATTGCTAGTGCTGAGCATAGACACCTCACAGTTACCCCACGTTGAGGGGTTAGAGAATGCCCAGGTGATTTGGCAGGCGCTGGAGTGGGTTCACCACCGAACCACAGTGGGAGCCAAGATCCATGTCACCAGAAGCCTTTTTGAGATGAAACCATGGCCTGGTGACAGCATCTGTGAACGCATTACAAAGATGCTAGCTGTGTTCAATAAATTACATCAGCTAAATGTGGTTTTTCCAGAGGAGTTAAAAGTCTAAATTCTTCTGAGCTCCTTTAGACAAGAGGTATGAGAACTTGTGCTTAACTCTTGAAGCAATGCCCCAGCCCAGTTAATGTTCCAGTTTGTCTCAGGTCGACTATGGAATGAGGAAGAACGTTGGCAGACAGAGGGGGGTGAGCCGGCCCAAGCTGTCCTGCTTCCAAGAGTGGGGGGGCAGTGAAAGAGGACACCGTGAAGGACTTTGCTACATGCCGTTGTTACACGCCGTTATCATTGTGGCTCAGAGACCCACCTGTGAGCCGGCCCCAAGGAAACTGCTCAGTATGACTCCAAGGCCATTGCCCCGGGCAACCAGATTGGGGGAACGGCCTGGTGTGGGAACACAAGAAAAGGTCCCAAGGGAACTGACAGGGATGCCACATCACACCATCTGGGGCGTGGCAGTTTGAATTTGCCTGCAAGGAAAAACACCCAGAAGCTTTGTTGTTTGTTGTTTTGTAATAAGACATTTCATTTGGTTTTACACTGGTCTTGTGGTGTCGTAGTTTCTGTCATCTGCCACCAGAGGAAAAAGCCCCTCTAACAAAAGGTCTGACAGGGTAACCCCAAAACCTTTTGAGTTGGTTCATGCAGACATCTGTGGCCCTATGTCTGTTGCAAATCTGGGTGGGGCTAAATATGCTTTGACTCTGATAGATGACTACTCTAGAAACAGCTGAGTGATACCTCTGAAGGAAAGGGGGAGGCTGCCACCATGCTGAGGGAGTGGGCCCCCGCAGTGGAATTCCAGTTCTCACTGAGGGTCTGCAGTTTTCAATCAGGCCGTGGTGGGGAGTTCACTGGGTCTGCGTTGCAGAATTACTTTCGCCAGAAAGGGATACGTCACAGGGTGACAATTTCGCACTCACCACAGGAGAATGGGGTGGCAGAAAGGCAGAACAGAATGCTCCAGGAAGCGGTGGAGGGAATGCTTTTTGATTCAGGCTTACCACAACGCTTCTGGGTCAGCCATACAGGAGAACCGCAAGCCCCAGGTTGGTTGGGCACCAAATGTTACGGAAAATCTAGGTGTGAGTCTGCTCAGCCACCTAGCTCATCGGGCAGAGCCCGTGGGTCCCTGCAGAACAAAGAAGGAGTCCAACCACCAACTGGAGCAAATTGCTGAAGATCTGAGTTTATTGCGCAACAGGTTCAAAAGGAGATTGAACCCTGAGGATGGGGTGACAAGGACTTTTATAACTTCCCACCATCTCCCAAGCTACAGTTTGAAAAACATCATCACTACATTACTACTACATCGTCACTACATCAGAAAAGGGGAGGGTTATACATGATTAAGGGACGCAGGTGGCGCTGTGGGTTAAAGCCTCAGCGCCTAGGACTTGCCGATCGAAAGGTCGGCGGTTCGAATCCCTGCGGCGGGGTGCGCTCCCGCTGCTCGGTCCCAGCGCCTGCCAACCTAGCAGTTCGAAAGCACCTCCGGGTGCAAGTAGATAAATAGGGACCGCTTACCAGCGGGAAGGCAAACGGCGTTTCTGTGTGCGGCTCTGGCTCGCCAGAGCAGCGATGTCACGCTGGCCACGTGACCCAGAAGTGTCTCCGGACAGCGCTGGCCCCTGGCCTCTTGAGTGAGATGGGCGCACAACCCCAGAGTCTGTCAAGACTGGCCTGTACGGGCAGGGGTACCTTTACCTTTTATACATGATTAACATATGGGGTATGTGGGGGGGAACTTGCAAATACAGGATATGCATTGAGAAGCACATTCTAAGCACCTACAACAAGAAAACAATAGAACCTTGGTTTGCATAGTCTGCCACCTGGGCAGGCCTGGAGGAAAGAGCTTGGCCAGTGATTTGGCATCAATAAGTTCTTTCCTGTGTGTACGTGATCCCTCCCTCGGGGGATTATGGCAGGGACCAAGCGGTTTCCAAGTCCTTTACCCATGAAGCAGATTGGAGGTGGAATGGAGAGAATCGGTGAAACTGTTGCAAGGAGATAAGGAATACCTGTTACCCATTCAAGATATGCTCAACAGACACAGAATCAGCAGACACAGAAATAGAGAAAAAGAAAGTAAAAATGTATTGCTGAGCAATAAAGACCCAGTAGAACGGTTTCCAGTGACTGGGCAATGAGCCCTGGGGGCTTTGGGTTTATATAGCTTATTCCAAACAGCATTAAACATTACATATTCATATACTGCAGCAAAATCAAACCAATGAGCATGGGCACAACCCTTCCTAGGTCCATGTAAAGATTACTTCTGCTTTTCCATATCTGTGCATAAGAAATCACCACCGGCCTTTACCCTATTTCCAGCAAGCAAGCAAAAAGAGGGGGGAAACCCTTTGGCAGTTGAAGCCAAAAATCCCCCCTCTCTGTTATCAGGCAGCTGCATTAGAACACATCCTCATGCAAACAGAATGTTCATTCATAAAATACGCTGGCCTTCTACCCGGTCTACCCATGAAAAGCATAGGGAGACAGGGAGGGAAAAGACGCTTTTATTCTTGGGGCTCGGGGTTTGTGTGGTGTTTGGTGCAATACAGTGAGGGGGGGCTAGGGGATCTCAGCAGGGCAGGGTGCCCTTGAGGTCATCGCCTCAAGCTCTCTGCAGTCATACTCGGGAGTAAGACTTCATTCATGTGCCCCCCCTTCCTTTTCGTAACAGAACCCTGCTCTCCCAGGTCCTCCTAGTCCAGCCCTCCAACCACTACCCCTCTCCCTGGCTCCATCTAGCATCTCTCCAGCTGCCCAATGCCATCGGCCTTCTTCCCCTTCATGGGGGTCTTTCTGGTTCCAAGGAAGACTCCACCACCTTCCTCTCTCGGCCCCCCGCACAGACACAAACACCCCCCCATTGGGGCTCATGAGTCGCTCCCCCCCCCCCGCTCCTCTCTTCTAGGTTCAAGTGGTTCGGGGTCCTGTTCAGCTGCCAGAGGAGGAACAGGGTGGCCCCGCTGCAAGTCCCGGAGGAGCCCGTGGTGATAGGTGAGCAAGTGTGAACACCGAAGGGCTAGGGGGCATCTCAGGGTGCAGTTCTCTGGCGCCCCCCCCCCCGAAAGAGCTGGCTTTTCTCCTCTGCTCTCTTCCAGGACATCTTGGGGCACTTGGAGTGCTTCAGGGATCAATCCCTGAGCCTGGCCCTGGCCTTGGAGGCCCTCCTCCAGCTGAGGTGGGGGGGGTCTTTGGGATGGGCGGGGTTGTGGGGGTGGGTGGGGGGCAGAACTCCAGGGGGAGCTCCGGGTGGGGAAGAGCAGGCAGGAGGGAGAAGGGGGCAGCATCTAACCCTCCCCCCCCCCTCATCTCTGTAGCATCATGAGGCCAAAGTTCAGCTCAGATATGGTCAATGTGATTGTGCACAGGATGTATGAGGTGGTGCTGAAAGTGACCAAGAAGGAGGGGGACAAATAAGTATCTCCTCTGTCTTGACTTCCCTTCGCAGGCTCTTTCTTCTTCACACACTTGCAAGATTTAACCCAGCACTCAACCTCTCTTCTCTCTTTTCCCGCAGGAACTGAAGCGGCACTTCCGGCTCCTGCTGGGGGTCTCCTTCTGGAAGCCCCCAATTCTGGCACCCCCCCTCCAGATGCTCACTGTAAGTGTCCCGATGGCATCAGGAGAGGTTTTAGGGTTGCCCCCTGTCCCTTACCCAACGGACTGTCCTATTTCTGGGGCATGGAGTCCCCTGTCCTGTTTGGCCCCCAATTTGTCCCATTTTTGAAGTCATGAGAATAGAAACTGGCACTTGTGCGCTCCCTCCATCTTGGGCGGTGCTGAGGCCCTTGAGCCTGCCCTGCTTCTTTGGCCCAGACTGGCCCCTGACTCTGAGACACCCTTTCCTCCCGCACGACCTCCAAGGATACGCCCTTGGGGAAAGTGGGGAGACTCAGAAACTGGAAATTCCCCCACCTCTGAGTAAGTACCTCGCCTTCTTCTATTCATTTCTCTGGTTGCTTCCATCCTCCCAATAGCACACTCCCCCCCGAGTGACTTTTAACGCAGATAATGCAGTGTGTGTTCCTGGGTGCCAGAATGAGGCCAGAGGTTTTTCCTGCCCCCTTTCCTGCTGCTGCCCTTCCACTTCAGCCCAGGAGGCTGCAGGGCTCAGGGTGGTCCTCTGGGGCAAGGGATTGGGTCCAAGGTGGGTGCACCCATCCAAGGTGGGTTTCGTAGTGTCACCTGACCCAGATTTTTCTTTCCTCTGCAGAATGTCATGGCTCGGCCGGAGTTGGCCTACCTGTGGCCGAATCAAAGAGCAGGTAAGCCCCACACCTTGGAGACAGGGAGCTCCTTTGTCCCTTCTTTGCCCAAGACTCACCTCTCAGGTTTTCTTGCTGGGAGTCCTGCAGGACCTGCTCCCTGCCTGGCAGGAACTTCCCACCTGACCTGGGAGGGTCACCATTTGGCGGAGTTTTGCAGGTTTGCAGAACCTGGTTCTTCAGCTGGACTAAAACTGTTTGGAGACTGAGAACGATGGCAAGAAATGCAGCAGGACCATAGGTTAATACACTCTCAACAGTACAATGGTAAAATGCCATCAACAGGTCCTTTGAGAGATTGTTTTTCGGGAGGATTCTCAGCAATCCTCCCTAACGAGAGGGCAGCACTGCTAGTATGTAGGAAGGTGGGCAGATGAGGGCAGGTTGGGGGCAGGTAGCGGTTGGTGGGGCAGTGCCCCACTTGCACCTTAATGGAGCAGCCTCCACTGTAAGTCATAGAATCATATAGTCATGGAACTGTAGAGTTGGAAGGGACCCCAAGGGTCATCTAGGCCAACCCCCTGAAATGCAGGAACCTCAACTCAAGCATCCATGACAGATGGCCATCCAATCTCTGCTTAAAAACCTCCAAGGAAAGAGAGTCCTCAAGCTCCACAGGGTGTCTGTGGAGCAGATCTTCCATGCTCCCTCTTTCATGTGGCTGCCCTTAATATCTTTGGCGATGGCTTTCCTATCTCCTCTCAGTCTCAGTATCTTTCCCAGGCTAAACATACCCAGCTCCTTCAACCGTTCCTCATCAGGCTTGGTTTCCAGACCCAGTCAGCCCAGTTGAGGTCAATGCACACACCATCTTCATGCTGTCACTGCCCTTCTTGGCATCTGCAGTGTCCTTTCCCACAGCCTTAGCTTGTTCCCCTGCCCCAAGTTGTATCTTACCAGCAAAGGATGTTTCCAGCTGGCTGATCCTTCCTCCCCGCCCCCCCCCCCCCCCGCCCTCCTGGCAGCACTGAATAATGCATGCCACTGTCCAAAAGGATAAAAAATGTCTCGTGTTCTTTGGGGCAGAAGTGGCAGCACCAAAGGACTGACAAGGACAGGAGCATCCATGGGGCTAGGAAGATGCGGCAGGATGCCTGACCAGCTTAGGAAATTCCGGAAGGGGAACAGGACACATTTACGGAGGATGTGGCTGCCTGGGCTACGAATCACAATGATGGCTAAATGTGCCCATTCCTGGCATGTTTTTGGATGCCAGCTGCTGGGAAAGAACCATGGCAGGAAACATCGGTTGTGCTCATGTCCTGCTTCGTTGGTGTTACGGAAATTACGGGGGGGGGGCACATCTTTAAAGTTGTTAACTGTTACAAATATTATACATAAAGGTATCCTTTCGACTTGATAGCTCAGGGAAGTTACCTAGCTTTAACAATCATATAAAATCAACTCCTTTGCCAGTTTCCTCCATTTCAACACTATTTTGCCCTTGGAAAAACGACTCTTTCCCCTGCCACCTCCCCAAAGACATGTATACACACCTCCTACCCCAGGAAGTGCCCAGAGGAGACAATTGCAGAGCTGATTGTTGGCCAAAGAAAGCCTAATCCCATCACCAGACCAGCCAAGGGGTCCAGACGTGCAAAGGAAGTTCCATTGTACTTTGGATGGTGGAACTTCACGATCAGCCTTCTTTATGGTCCAGCTCTCACTTCCATACATCACTACTGGGGAAACCCAGTAGTGACATCATGTCTACATCACAGAAAAGGTGTTGTTGTTTTTTTTGTCTGCAGGTTATCTGATTGCCTATCCTGATAGTCTGTCACCCATTAAAATGCTGATTACTCAATTCCTGAGACTATGGGAAGGCTCCCTGACCCCCCCCCTCCCTCCTTGCAGAGAAAACATTTGGTCAGTTTGGGAATCAAAAATGATTTCAGGTCGGTCTTCCTGTGCTGATCTGTGTACCTGCTTGGTTGGTACATTTATGAACATTTTAAATATATCCAAGACCTTAAAATTCTTATCACAGCGTGCCCCCTGCCACCGAACCATGGATAGTCTTTGGGGCTTTTGTGAGAGCAGCTAGGCTCATGCTAAGACCTGGAAAGATCCCGGCTGCCTCTTGACACATCACTCTTTATGCACATCTGCCTCCAAGGTCCTTGAGGACGGTCCTGTCGCCTGAGATTACGGCGCCTGCAAGGCAGCCGAGCAGAAAAAGCCATTAGGGTGGAAAAAGAGGAACCCAGGCAGGGGAAGGGTGCGGAGGGCGGCCTTCAGGTCAGGCAGGCAGGAGGGACAGGGAGCAGAGAGGGAAACAATTGCTGCTTTTACTACATGCCACAAGTGCAATTCATTGGGGCACCATTAGGAAAACCCACAAAATAGTGATTATTCCACCCCATATAAGGGTAAAAAAAGGTAAAGGACCCCTGGACGGTTAAGTCCAGTCAAAGGCGACTACGGGGTTGCGGCACTCATCTTGCTTTCAGGCCAAGGGACAGACAGCTTTCTGGGTCATGTGGCCAGCATGACTAAACCGCTTCTGGTGCAATGGGGCAATGTGATGGAAGCCAGAGTGGTCACAGAAATGCCATTTAGCAGTACCTATTTATCTATTTGCGCTGGCATGCTTTTGAACTGCTACGTTGGCAGGAGCTTGGACAGAGCACCGGGAGCTCACCCTGTCGCGGGGATTCAAACTGCCGACCTTCTGATCAGCAAGCCCAAGAGGCTCAGTGGTTTAGACCACAGCACCACCCCATATGCACCCACTTCAATCTGTGGACTGGCATTTCTACAAGTGCCACATAATGCCCTTTTCATATCTGTAAGAGCTCAACCTTTTAGTGTGGCGGCACCTGAACTCTGGAACTCCCTGCCTATTGATATCAGGAAAGCTCCTTCACAGAGTGATGGACTTATTAAAAACATTTTCGGCACTTGTTAATTTTTTTTTTCTTTAGACGAAACTATCCAGATGTTTGGAAAGTTGATGCTATGTTTTATCTTTCTACTGTAGAAGTCTATGAACAGCTTGTTGTTGTTGTTTAGTCATTTAGCCGTGTCCGACTCTTCGTGACCCCATGGACCAGAGCACGCCAGGCCCTCCTGTCTTCCACTGCCTCCCACAGTTTGGTCAAACTCATGCTGGTAGCTTCAAGAACACTGTCCCACCCGGGGGAGCCAGGCTTTGGCAGGGGAGGGCGGGACATAAATAAATTTATTATTATTATTATTATTATTATTATTATTATTATTATTATTATTATTATCTCGTCCTCTGTCTCCCCTTCTCCTTGTGCCCTCCATCTTTCCCAGCATCAGGGTCTTTTCCAGGGAGTCTTCTCTTCTCATGAGGTGGCCAAAGTACTGGAGCCTCAGCTTCAGGATCTGTCCTTCCAGTGAGCACTCAGGGCTGATTTCCTTCAGAATGGAGAGGTTTGATCTTCTTGCAGTCCATGGGACTCTCAAGAGTCTCCTCCAGCACCAGAATTCAAAAGCATCCATTCTTCGGCGATCAGCCTTCTTGATGGTCCAGCTACAGATACATTATTCTGGAAGACGACACTGCACTTTCCATAAGGAAAACAACCCATGCTCACAAATATCTGCACAGAAAGGCCTTCAGGTGGGAGGTCCGTGTTAAGGAGGTGGATGCTGACATTTCGGGATTCTTCAATGCTTCCTGTCAGTCGCAGCACTTAGCAGAAACAAGGATGATGAGTCAGATTCTGCCTGAAGGTCTTTTCAGATCTTTCGCTCCCCTGAGTGGTCCGACAGACAGAAAAAAGCTTGCATTGCGTGCATACCCCATGACTGAGTTTCCCATTTTCAGTCCCTCAAAGATCTGGAAATATTTTGGAAGCCCCAGGGAGCTGAAGAAGAGTCGCCTGGAGGAGGCAGTCCAGCATACTGTTCTCACAGTGGCCAACCAGATGCCCCGGTGGGAAAACTGCAAGCAGGACTAAGGGACCGCCTGCATGCTAAGATAAGCATCTCTCCCTACCCCATCAGCTGTGGGGTTCTCTCCATTGCGGGCACAGTGAAAAGAATTAGAGGGCTTCTCCTGTAGGGACCGGCGACGTCTTTTCTTGTTGGCATCTCTCTGTCTTGGGAGAGAATGGCGGAGTTCACCTTTGTAGGGGGAAGTCAGATTGTTGGAAGGTTATTGCTATAGGAATTCTAAGGTCTCATATATGTAAATCATATGTTCATAAATGTACCAGGCAAACACATACATGAATATATAAAACACATGTCTGAAACAGTACAGGAAAACAGTCCTAAAATAAGGTTACCAGACGTCCCTGTTTACCGGACACAGTCCCCGATTGCTGTGGGTTAAAGCCTCAGCGCCTAGGGCTTGCCGATCGAAAGGTCGGCGGTTCGAATCCCTGCGGCGGGGTGCGCTCCCGCTGCTCGGTCCCAGCGCCTGCCAACCTAGCAGTTCGAAAGCACCTCCGGGTGCAAGTAGATAAATAGGGACCGCTTACCAGCGGGAAGGTAAACGGCGTTTCCGTGTGCGGCTCTGGCTCGCCAGAGCAGCGATGTCACGCTGGCCACGTGACCCGGAAGTGTCTCCGGACAGCGCTGGCCCCTGGCCTCTTAAGTGAGATGGGCGCACAACCCCAGAGTCTGTCAAGACTGGCCCGTACGGGCAGGGGTACCTTTACCTTTACGTTTACCCCATACAAAATCCATTGAAGTTGAAAAGTGTCCCCGGATTAATTGAAAAAAAACCTGGTAAGAAGAAGAAGAAGAGTTTGGATTTGATATCCCGCCATTCACTCCCTTTAAAGAGTCTCAAAGCGGCTAACATTCTCCTTTCCCTTCCTCCCCCACAACAAACACTCTGTGAGGAGAGTGGGGCTGAGAGACTTCAGAGAAGTGTGACTGGCCCAAGATTACGAATCTACCGCTCTCAACCACTACACCACATGGGCTCTTATTATTAACCTTATTCTAAAGTCAGAATACTGTATGGTATTCCAGCTGAACTATTTAAAATTTTAAAAGATGATGCTGTTAAGGTGCTACACTCAATATGCCAGCAAGTTTGGAAAACTCAGCAGTGGCCAGAGGATTGGGGAAGATCGGTCTACATCCCAATCCCAAAGAAGGGCAGTGCCAAAGAATGCTCCAACTACCGCACAATTGCACTCATTTCACACGCAAGCAAGGTTATGCTTAAAATTCTACAAGGAAGGCTCAAGCAGTATGTGGACCGAGAACTCCCAGAAGTGCAAGCTGGATTTAGAAGAGGCAGAGGAACCAGAGACCAAATTGCAAACATGCGCTGGATTATGGAGAAAGCTAGAGAGTTCCAAAAAGACATCTACTTTTGCTTCATTGCTTCATTGACTATGCAAAAGCCTTTGACTGTGTCGACCACAGCAAACTATGGCAAGTTCTTAAAGAAATGGGAGTGCCTGATCACCTCATCTGTCTCCTGAAAAATCTCTATGTGGGACAAGAAGCTACAGTTAGATTGATTCAAAACTGGGAAAGAGTACGGCAAGGCAGGTGGCGCTGTGGGTTAAAGCCTCAACGCCTAGGGCTTGCCGATCGAAAGGTCGGCGGTTCGAATCCCTGCGGCGGGGTGCGCTCCCGCTGCTCGGTCCCAGCGCCTGCCAACCTAGCAGTTCGAAAGCACACCCGGGTGCAAGTAGATAAATAGGGACCGCTTACCAGCGGGAAGGTAAACGGCGTTTCCGTGTGCGGCTCTGGCTCGCCAGAGCAGCGATGTCACGCTGGCCACGTGACCCGGAAGTGTCTCCGGACAGCGCTGGCCCCTGGCCTCTTAAGTGAGATGGGCGCACAACCCCAGAGTCTGTCAAGACTGGCCCGTACGGGCAGGGGTACCTTTACCTTTACCTTTTTACGGCAAGGCTGTATATTGTCTCCCAGCTTATTTAACTTATATGCAGAATTCATCATGCGAAAGGCTGGGCTGGATGAATCCGAAGCCGGAATAAAGATCGCCGGAAGAAATATCAACAACCTCAGATACGCAGATGATACAATCTTGATGACAGAAAGTGAGGAGGAATTAAAGAACCTTTTATTGAGGGTGAAAGAGGAGAGCGCAAAATATGGTCTGAAGCTCAACATCAAAAAAACGAAGATCATGGCCACTGGTCCCATCACCTCTTGGCAAATAGAAGGGGAAGAAATGGAGGCAGTAAGAGATTTTACTTCCTTGGGCTCCATGATCACTGCAGATGGTGACTCCTTCATCTTGGGAGAAAAGCAATGACAAACCTAGACAGCATCTTAAAAAGTAGAGACATCACCTTGCCAACAAAGGTCTGTATAGTAAAAGCTATGGTTTTCCCAGTAGTGATGTATGGAAGTGAGAGCTGGACCATAAAGAAGGCTGATTGCCGAAGAATTGATGCTTTTGAATTATGGTGCTAGAGGAGACTCTTGAGAGTCCCATGGACTGCAAGAAGATCAAACCTCTCCATTCTGAAGGAAATCAGCCCTGAGTACTCACTGGAAGGACAGACCGTGAAGCTAAGGCTCCAATACTTTGGCCACCTCATGAGAAGAGAAGACTCCCTGGAAAAGACCCTGATGTTGGGAAAGATGGAGGGCACAAGGATTAGAGGACGGCGGAGGACAAGATGGTGGGACAGTGTTCTCCAAGCCACCAGCATGAGTTTGTCCAAACTGCAGGAGGCAGTGGAAGACAGGAGTGCCTGGCGTGCTCTGGTCCAGGGGGTCACGAAGAGTCGGACACGACTAAACGACTAAACAACAACAACAAAGTCATTTTGATGCTTTCAGTGACCTCAAATATTCCTCTGCAATTTGGATGGAAATGGAACCCCCCCCCCCATTGTCACAAATCCTGCCTTAAGGTCACATTTGGGTATGAATAGGGAGAGCCTGTAGGAATTCAGTATTTATCATCACAAAAGAATGGCCAGGCTGTCCAGGTAAACCCATTAACAGCCAGGTAAACCCATCAACAGCCAGCTAAACCCATTAATAGCCAGGTAAACCCATCAACAGGGACGCAGGTGGCGCTGTGGGTTAAAGCCTCAGTGCCTAGGGCTTGCCGATTGAAAGGTTGGCGGTTCGAATCCCTGCGGCGGGGTGCGCTCCCGCTGCTCGGTCCCAGCGCCTGCCAACCTAGCAGTTCAAAAGCACCTCCGGGTACAAGTAGATAAATAGGGACCGCTTACCAGCGGGAAGGTAAACGGCGTTTCCGTGTGCGGCTCTGGCTCTGGCTCTGGCTCTGGCCAGAGCAGCGATGTCACGCTGGCCACGTGACCCGGAAGTGTCTCCAGACAGCGCTGGCCCCTGGCCTCTTAAGTGAGATGGGCGCACAACCCCAGAGTCTGTCAAGACTGGCCCGTACGGGCAGGGGTACCTTTACCTTTACCTTTAAACCCATCAACAGCCAGGTAAACCCATCAACAGCCAGGTAAACCCATTAACAGCCAGGTAAACCCATTAACAGTCAAGTAAACCCATTAACAGGTTTCCTGCCAGACAGGATTTCTGCTGTAGACCGCCGCTTCTGTGATGTATGTATCATGTATTGGGGGTGGGGTGGTCAGAGTACAGGGTAGCAGTTTCAAAAGTCTATATAAGGGCTTGCACACCTTTGTTCTGTGTCCCTCCTCCCTCCTGCATGGGGGGGGGCGTGAGACCCTGTTGCAACAGTTTAATAAAGATCAGGCTTACTAGCTGCTTTGCTTCTCAATATTCTCTGGTTGGCCCCTGTTATTTTCGCCTACCAATGGAGAACCTACATAAGGACTCTATACGGGCTCTTGGGTACCCCATAAGGAGAAAGGAGCAGGTTTTCTTATAACAGTTATGGTGCCTGTTGTGCCTGTCTCCCATAGTGTTTTTGCTGCGTTAGCACCACTGAAGTGACCTGAGCAGTGTGCCCTGGCCTGCTCAGATGACAAGACCCGCCCTCTCAGCCTCGCTGATGTGGTCCAAAGGAAAGCAGATGTGATGGCCTGGGAATCTGATTCAGAAGCTGAATCTGAGGAGTCCCAGCCTGCACAGCAGTCCCCACCTCCAGGGCCGGCTGAGCTGGGGCAGGGCCTTGAATCTGAAGGGCCTGCACCTGTGCCGGGTCCTCAGGAGCAGACACCAGATGCATCCACTCTGGCTCCGGAGGTGATGGAGGACCCATTGCCTGCAGGTGCTCCTCTCCCAGCCCTGTCAGGGGAAGGTGAGGTTGCCTCTGGGTCCAGTAACCCTCCAGCCTCTCCTGAGCTGCAGAGGCTCAGGGCAGAGAGGCGGAGGGAACTAAGTTCTCGCAGGAGGAGTGCTCGCCTTAAGGCCAGGAGAGGCGGGTCACCTGTGGGCCGGGACCACCCCTGGCCTCAGAGGAGATAAAGGCCAGTCAGCCCAGTCCGAGGTTGCGGGAGCAACGGCGTTGGAAACCTGTTTCTGCCAGCACCCAGACCTGTTTTTCCGGAGTTCCCGACCACGCCCGGCTTCTTGCTTTGGACCCCACTTCCCCCTTGGTGGACAGTCTCCAGACCCTTGGCCCAGGACCGGACTTTGACCACACCTCACGGTAACCCCCCCCCCCCAGGGACCAGCACAGCAGAGCAATACATTTGGCACCAGCTGGGCTGCAGGAGTTGCTGGAAGGAGGTGTACAAAAATCCAACAATCTTAGGGGACTGCAGTCCAGATTTGTGTAGGGTTTACTCCTTAGCCTTTTCTTCTCCCGTAGATATCCCTCAAGGCAGCGGGTATGGGTTTTCCCTTGGGTTTTACTCCTTAGCCTTATCTTCTTCCAAAGATGTGAAGTGAAGGACATGAGGCAGGAGTTGGTAGTTCAGGTGAGCTGTGCACAGGCAAGCTGCCAGCTAGCTATGTGGAGGCTTCTTTTATTGGCACAGTATGCAAAACCAGTCAGATACATTTTGGACTGTGACCTTTACATATCTTCCAATCCCGAGATCATGGGGTGGTACAAAGTTATTTTGGCACCTGTTTCCACCGCGTCATTTTCCCCTTGCACAATGTATGACGAAGGAGACAAAGGTCTCAGAGACAAAGGTCACAGACAGGGCACAGCAGACTATTGAGATTGCAAAAGGTTAGACAGATGGCAAGATGTTTAGACAGCTGTGGCTTTATCTGTGAGGGGGAGTGTGCTCCGCACCTCAAGGTCACGCATGCAGACAGCTGAGGCTGCTCACGGGAGGGAGTGTGCTCCACAACCCAGCATCATTCCTACAGATGTCCTGCAAGGTTCAGGAACAGGGTTTTCCTTCTCCTATGGACTCCCTTCCCAGCTTGATGAGTCCTATATGCCCCTCATCTCCCTCTACAACACGTCCAGAAACCACCTTCTCGACCATGGGACCCACTCTTGGTCTTGCCTGCTCCATCCACAGCATTCAGAGGAAGTTTGAGTCCCACCAGCTACCTTTGCCTGGTTTAGCCAGCCAGTGGAGGCCGTTTCGCAGGGTGTGGCCACTGTCACCTGCTGACAGCTTCTAGGAGCCACAGGTGAGATCGGCGTGCAGGAAGATGGGGACCAAAGGCAGACAAACTACCAGAGAAGGAGCACAATGTGTCCACCACCAGAAGTACTGCCCCCCAACTTCTCATAAACCCCACCTGGAGGTTATCACCCTTCAACTACAGTGGGACCTTGGTTCTCAAACTTAATCTATTCTGGAAGTCCGTTCCAAAACCAAAGCGTTCCAAAACCAAGGCAGCTTTCCCATAGAAAGTAATGCAAAATGGATTAATCCATTCCAGACTTTTAAAAACAACCCCTAAAACAGCACTTTAACATGGATTTTACTATCTAACGAGACCATTGATGCATAAAAGGAAAGCAATAAACAATGCATCGCAGTCACACAATCAATCAATCAATCAATCAATCAGTAGCTGAACTGGGTTCCACACAGTCACAAAAACAAAAAGAGCTGCAAAAACAAAAACAAAAAATAAATAGCAAAAACAGACAGACCTCAGCAGAACACTCAAAACGAAAGTGTGGCACTCAAATCTGAAGTGTAACACTCAAAACGGAGCATGTTCAGCTTCCGAAAAAAGTTCGCAAACAGGAACACTTACTTCTGGGTTTGCAGTGTTTGGGTTCCAAGTTGTTTGAGTACCAAGGCATTTGAGAACCAAGGTACCACTGTAATTGGGATAAAACAATAGACAGAATGCCATATTTTCCCATGTATAAGACTAGGTTTTTTCCCCTAAAAAATAATGTACAAAATTTGGGGGCGTCTTATACATGGGGGCGTCTTATAGACGGAAAAACACGGTAATTCCCCACATTCCAGCTCTCCTGCTCCAGATTTCTACCACTTCTTTCCCCCCACCCCACAAACATACAACATGGCGCCTCCAAGTTTTCCCATTGTGAGGCCCAGATTTTGTCACCCACCCACCCCACCCCACATGGTTAAGCAGGAGGGAAATCCTGTCCTGCAAAGATTCCTTGTTTACATGTCTGGCACACAGTTCCCCTAATGTGAGCGCCGAAGAATTGCTCGCTTATTGCATTTATATCCCGGCTTTTTCCTCCCTGAAGCTTGAAGTGACTTACATGGTTCTACTGCGGCCACACACACACACACACACACACACACACACACACATCTAATCCCCACAACACCCCTGTGAGGTAGGTCTGGCTGAGAGGCAGTGACTGGCTCCCAGGGTCAGCCAATGAGCTTCGTGGATGAGTTGGGGATTCGAACCCTGATCTCTAACCGCTGCACCACGCTGCCTCTCGGTATGGATTGTTGATCCAGCCCCATGGTTCTGCTCCGTTCGTTTGTAGCTAGACAGGCCCCAGCGCAGCAGAGCTAAATCATAGAACTACAGAGTTGGAAGAGAAAGCCACTGGGGCATTTATATTTATATTTATGTAGACAAGGATTAAGTGTAAGGTATTGGTTGTGTTTAGAATAGGTTTATGAAAGATTTAGAAAACTTATTGATTAGAATGTGGTGGAGTCTCCTTCTTTGGAGGTCTTTAAGCAGAGGCTTGACAACCATATATCAGGAGTGCTCTGATGGTGTTTCCTGCTTGGCAGGGGGTTGGACTCGATGGCCCTTGTGGTCTCTTCCAACTCTATGATTCTATGAGAATATTTGTATGAGATTGTATGGGGAAAATACGGAATAACAGATACAAATTCACTTAAAATGTACATAGGAAGTGCAGTGTAAGCGATGGAAGTCAATCAATTAAATTTTATCATTGAGATATTTGTAGAATAAATTTGGAAGAAATTCTTCCAATTTTTCTCATTTTTTTCTTTTTCTTTTTTCTTCCTTTTTTCTTTTCAGATATGTGTGCCTATCTGAAAAATATGCGTATGTATGTATTTGTACGTATTTTGCTTGTATTTTGTAATAATTACGTTAAATAAAATTTAATAAAAGAAAAAGGAAGCCACTGGGGCAGAAGAAGGGCAAAAAGACAAGACAACCCCACAGAGAACCTTACAGACGCAGAGAAACGGTTGGCTTTTTGAGGACTTTATTATCATTTCCACATCTGTTTCGAGTTCTCTGTTGAGAATCTGCAGGTGGAGCACGAAGGTGTCTCAGGGGGAAGGAAGCTGAGAACACCCTCATTCCGTTTCAGGATCAGTGGATTGACGAAGCAAAAGGGTCCGTGGCCCCCCTCCCACAGCTGCCCCCCGGCTGACTCACCTGATGGCTTTGACCTTTACTAAAATCCATGGGTTTCCCAACTAATTCATTTTACCCCTTGCCCAGCTCATTTGAACCAAAGCTCAGAATACACAGGGAAGTGTCCTTTCCCATTGCAAAGGCGCATTGTCCATTTTTTGCACCATTGGAGGAACGTACATGGGATCGGCTTCTCCTCCCAGGGGCCAGTGGGATCAGCTGTGAGCTTCCTTGGCCCGCCAGAGGCTTGTTCAAGCTCAGGGATTCTGGCGCCCGACCTCGTCTAGACTGAGATTGCCTTGGAGGTTTGGGGAGGAATGGAGAGGTCAAAAATGTAACACAAGAAAAAAGTCACGGAAACACACCCGAACATTTGGCTTGAAGGTGGGGTGCTCTCAAGCCTGCAAACGAGCAAGTTTATCCCCAAATTAAGATCTCGTCGGCGGGTTGCACAAGGTCAAAGCAAGCAAGCGTAACCAAAGCGAGAGTGATAATTGGCATTTCAGGATTCAGGCAAGCGATGAAGTGTGACAAGAAGGACAGAGGAGAAAGTCCCCCTGGGAAACATGCACACATTTAAAGCACTCTTAAAAAGCAGAGACATCACTTTGCCAACAAAGGTCCGTATAGTTAAAGCTCTGGTTTTCCCAGTGGTGATGTATGGAAGTGAGAGCTGGACCATAAAGAAGGCTGATCGCCGAAGAATTGATGCTTTTGAATTCTGGTGCTGGAGGAGACTCTTGAGAGTCCCATGGACTGCAAGAAGACCAAACCTCTCCATTCTGAAGGAAATCAGCCCTGAGTGCTCACTGGCAGGACAGATTGTGAAGCTGAGGCTCCAGTACTTTGACCACCTCATGAGAAGAGAAAACTCCCTGGAAAAGACCCTGATGTTGGGAAAGATGGAGGGCACAAGGATCTTAAGCAAAGATCAGTATTGCTAAAAGAGGTAAAGAACTCCTTCTAGATTCTGCACTAAGGTGTGGGGGGGGAGCCAGATTCTGAAGCCGAAATCTCTGATCAGAATGACTTAGGTAAATCACTTGACAACAGGCATAGGGCCTTCTTGGTGGTGGCACCCACCCGGTGGAATGCCCTCCCATCAGATGTCAAGGAAATAAACAACTATCTGGCTTTTAGAAGACATCTGAGGAGAGCCCTGCTTAGGGAAGTTTTCTATGTTTGATGTTTTATTGTGTATTTAATATTATGTTGGGAGCCGCCCAGAGTAGCTGGGGAAGAAGAGGAGGAGGAGGAGGAGGAGGAGGAGGAGGAGGAGGAGTTTGGGTTTGACATCCCGCTTTATCACTACCTGAAGGAGTCTCAAAGCGGCTTACAATCTCCTTTCCCTTCCTCCCCCACAACAAACACTCTGTGAAATGAGTGGGGCTGAGAGACTTCAAAGAAGTGTGACTGGCCCAAGGTCACCCAGCAGCTGCATGTGGAGGAGCGGAGACGCGAACCCAGTTCCCCAGATTACGAGACTACCGCTCTTAACCACTATACCACACTGGCTCTCTCTGGGGAAACCCAGCCAGATGGGCAGGGTATAAATAAGTTGTTGTTGTTACAACCAATATGGTTTTGGATATAGCTGTGCATGTTTTGTTCTGTTCTGCTGGCCACCAAGGAAGAGCCCAAAGCCATGCAGGAGGCAGGACAGCTGACCCTCGACCTCAGGGCATTCCGCTTCTGTTCCACAAACACAGAAGCCTTTGTGCCCTGTGTCAGCCCAGCTTCATCAAGCTAGACTCCAGGAGGGCTAGAAACACGTTAGGGCTTGTTGGGTTGGTTGGCTGCTTGGTTTTGGAGTGGGAGCAGGGCTGTTATATGGGATTTGCAGAAGGCCAAACTCAGTGCTGCCCTAGGCACTAAAACTCTGCATTTGCATCATCCTAGAATTATAGGTGCTTTTGAATTCTAGTGCTGGAGGAGACTCTTGAGAGTCCCATGGACTACAAGAAGAACAAACCGATCCATTCTTAAGGAAATCAGCCCTGAGTACTCACTGGAAGGACAGATCGTGAAGCTGAGGCTCCAAGACTTTGGCCACCTCATGAGAAGAGAAGACTCCCTGGAGAAGACCCTGATGTTGGGAAAGATGGAGGGCGCAAGGAGAAGGGGACGACAGAGGATGAGATGGTTGGACAGTGTTCTCGAAGCTACCAGCATGAGTTTGACCAAACTGCGGGAGGCAGTGGAAGACAGGAGTGCCTGGCATGCTCTGGTCCATGGGGGCATGAAGAGTCGGACATGACTAAATGACTAAACAACAACAACAACAGAATTATAGGGCTGGGAGGGGCAAAGGGTCATCTAGACCAACTACCGATGGTGCAAGTGTTTGCATAATCACAAATTGCACCAATGCCATTGATGGCGCTCTCCTGTTTGGATTTTCAAAGCAATAGGGAACCTTGGGATTCTGGGAGGAGAAAGTGTGCAATATCATTAGACGGAAGAGACTACTGCTTGTATCCAAGGAGGAATTAAAGGAAGCATGGGGGTTCACAATCCACATTAAGCTGCAGTGTGGACAGAGCCGTAGACCAGGAGGTCTTGCATGTAGAAGGTCTCACATTCATTCCCCAAAGGCGTCTTCCAGAGAGGGCTGGAAAAGAATCCCTTGCCTGAAACCCTGGCGAGCTGCTGTCCGTCAGTGTAGACAATACTGAGATGAATGAACCCATGTCCCAACTTGGCAGCTGTTCCTCTGCTCCTAGGGTTGTGGGGCAGCTGTGTGTGTGCAGCAGCCAAAGACTAAATCGTTCATCTGCTAGAAGGGTGTGGTGGTAGATGCAGAAGCAGCCGCCATGTCCGTAGTATCCAATTTCTGGCTCGACACAGAACTGTAGAGTTGGAAGGACCCCCAGGGCCTCTGGACATGCTGTTGCCCACCCCCCATGGTCCAAGAGCTGCACCCCAGCACCACCTATGGCATCCCAAGGGGTCTTGGGGCTCACCTGTCCAGCTCACACTTCCCTGGGTGCCCATCAGAAATACACTAGTCCTGCCAGCGGATTGGACCTTCTGCCAGCACCGTCCACCAGCCCTGCGTGACCCACTTTTTGCAGGGCAAGTTCTCCTTCCAAAAAATGATGATGATGATATCGCAGCAGCCGGCTGAGGAGCAGGAAGGAGGCTTTGCTGGCATGCTTCCTGCTCCTCTGGCGCATCTCAGATGGCTTTGCCCATGATGAGGACGCTCATGATGAATACCATGGCGAAGAAGACCCACATGAAGAAGCGGTCCATCACCTTGGCAATCTTCTTCCACTCCCCGGTCCGCCTGGAAGCCGCCTTCTGGTCCCGGAAGCAGTTGGCAATGTACTCCACGTTCCTGAGGATGCTGTGGTGGTGGCAGAGGCAGCGGCTCTTGGCGCAGGGGGCCTGATCCGCAGACTCGCCCTCCCCACCCTCCAGGTCCACGTACTGGCTGCCCTCGCCCCAGCCGGGCTGCTCCGAGGGGCTGCTGGGCCCCTGCGAAGGAGACCGGCGGGGCAGGGCTTCCTCACCGGGGGATCTCCCCATGCCCACCCCCCGCGTGGGGGCCCCACCGTTGGCCACGCGGGCTTTGGGGGCGGGCTCCGGCTCCGGCCGGGGGCTCTTGCAGCTCTCCCCCACTTCGTAGACGAAGAAGATGCGGGCCATGTACTGCAGGATGAGCTTCTTGGCCCACCTGGGGACGGGTTTGGCGCCAGGGCCGCAGTGGTGGATGTTCATGATGAAGATGGTCAAGGCGGTCGAGGCCGTGATCATGGTCATGGTGGCGATGTAGTATTTGCCTGCAGGTGGAGGGGTCGGGGAGCGGGGGACGGACGGACAAGAGGAGACGCTCCTTTAGCACCTGAGAGCGGCCATCACACCAATCCAGGGTGCTGCACTACAACTCCCATCAGCCCCCACCAGGAGCCTGAAATTGAGGGAGCACCGGGCTGGGGAAGGCAACATGAGACCTTCGCAGGTATTATTATTATTATTATTATTATTATTATTATTATTATTATTAATTTTATTATTTATACCCCACCCATCCAGCTGGGTTTCCCCAGCCACTCTGGGCAGCTCCCAACTGAATATTAATAACACAATAAAACATTAAATATAATAATAATAATAATAATAATAATAATAATAATAATAATTTTTTAAAAATATTAAAATTAACCTGAGGTACCACTGTAATAGTTAATTCATTCCGGAGGTCTGTTCTTAACCTGAAACTGTTCTTAACCTGAAGCACCACTTTAGCTAATGGGGCCTCCCGCTGCTGCCGCACAATTTCTGTTCTCATCCTGAAGCAAAGTTCTTAACCCGAGGTACTATTTCTGGGTTAGCGGAGTCTGTAACCTAAAGCATGAGTAACCCAAGGTACCACTGTAAATTTATTAAATTTTAAAAAATTATTAATTTTTTTTAAAAAAAAACCTGCCCTCCCCAGCCAAGACTCAAGGCGGCTAACATCAGGTATAAAAACAATTGATTAAAATACAACTTAAAAACAAAATTAAAATACAACATTAAAATGCAGCCTCATTTCAGTAGAAGCTCAAATCAAAAACTTTTTTGGGGATGAAAACGTCAGATCTTCACCAAGGCCAACTATCCAGACTGGTCCTATGTGGGCCAGAAAAAAGCCAGGGAAATCCCCAACTAGGAGTTCCATCACAGAAGGAAAAAGGGAAAGAGGGGGAGGGAATCAAGTTGATTCCAAGCCAAAGGCCAGGCAGAACAACTCCGTCTTACAGGCCCTGCGGAAAGAAATCAGATCCTGCAGATGTCAACCCCAAACATGCAATATCCCTTTTTTCAGTTTCCTTGTTTCTGGGCGGGGTCCAGAGATGCCACAATCCTCACCTTCTCCCCCCAGGGATTACTCACCGATGAGGGGCACGTTCTCCGAGGGGGGCATGCTCTCGGCCACCAGCAGCTGGAAGACGGTCAGTGCCAGGAGGACGGTCACCCCCAGGGACACCTTCTCCCCGGAGTCAGCCGGGAGGTAGAAGCCCAGCGGGGCCAGGAAAGAGATCATGATGCAGGGGAGAAGCAGGTTGAAGATGTAGAAGGAAGCCCTCCTCTTGAGGAGGAGCGTGTAGGTGACGTCCGGGTAGGGCTCCGAGCAGCACCCGTAGGTGACCACGCTGCGCTTGGCCGGCATCCCCAACACCTCCCATTCCACGTTCTCCACGAAGTCCGTCAGGTCCCCCGTCTCCTGCTTGTTCAGGATGTCGATCTGGTTGCCGTTGTACGTCCAGGAGCCAAAGGTCAGTCGACACTGCTGGCCGTCAAAAGGGAAGTAGGAGACGTCCACCTTGCAGGAGCTCTTGGTAATGGCCGGAGAGTCCCACATGATCTGGCCGTCCGAGTGGATCACTACGTTGGTCTCCATCGAGCCCGTGAACTGGTCATCGGCGCTGGAGGAGGGGGAAGGACAGGAATAACTATTATTGTTATTATTTATACTCCACCCATCTGGCTGGGTTTCCCCAGCCACTCTGGGAGGCTCCCAACAGAATACAGTGTTGATTTGTAGTGTCCCGTGCACAGCGGAATGATGAGGAATACGTGCACATACTCTATATTGCTTTATTTACATTTCAAAGCTGGTAGATTACAGAAAAACATCTTGCCTCTGCCGGAGCAGAAAAAGCATCCTCTCTCCTCTGAAGCACGGAGTGAATCACACACTGAGAGAACAGTGAAAAACAGGAAACCAGTGTACGTCACATCCAGTCTCCCTTTCCCATGAGAAACCCAACAGTACAGACTGTGGAATGTAAACACCTGTCTCGTGACAAGCACTTCGCTGCACAGGGAAGAGAGCAGAAACCAACATACAGTGGTACCTCGGGTTAAGTACTTAATTCGTTCCGGAGGTCTGTTCTTAATCTGAAACTGTTCTTAACCTGAAGCACCACTTTAGCTAATGAGGCATCTGATCAAGGCCTGTATTTTAAAATGAGCTTAAAGATATATTTGCCAGGCAGAAAACCAGCTGGCTAAGGACTTTGGCAGATGTTTGTCCTCCTGGACAAGGGCCCCCCTGATTTATAGCAAGAGACAAAATTCTCAAAGTTGTAAAAGGGAATTATGGGCTGGGAGCAAAGGTTACACTGACCCTACATATTACAGAATACAATCAAGCTGCAAAAACATTAATTAAGAGTTAGTAAATAGTAGGATTTATTGTCCCCTTCATGGATCACTGCCTTGCCGTGGCGAAGGGGCTTGAATAACTCAGAGAAGCTATGAACTATGCCGAGCAGGGCACCCAAGATGAACAGGTCATAGTGGAGAGTTTTGACCAAACGTGATCCACCTGGAGGAGGAACCGGCAAGCCACTCCAGTATCCCTGCCAAGAAAACTCCATGGACAAAGACAACAGGCATATAAAAGTTATAACACTGGAAGATGAGCCCCTCAGGTCGGAAGGTGTCCAACATGCTACTGGGGAAGAGCGGAGGACAAGTACAAGTAGATCCAGAGTTGATGAAGCGGCTGGGCCAAAGCCGAAAGGACGCTCAGTTGCAGATATGCCTGGAAGCGAAAGGAAAGTCCAATGCTGTAAAGAAAAATATTGCATAGAAACCTGGAATGTAAGAACCATGAACCTGGGTAAGTTGGATGTGGTCAAAAATGAGATGGCAAGAATAAATATTGACATCCTGGGCATCAGTGAACTAAAATGGACGGGAATGGGTGAATTCAGTTCGGATGACCATCATATCTACTACTGTGGGCAAGAAAACCGTAAAAGAAATGGAGTGGCCCTCATAGTCAACAAAAGAGTGGCGAAAGCTGTACTGGGATGCAATCCCAAAAATGATAGAATGATCTCGATACGAATCCAAGGCAGACCTTTTAACATCACAGTAATCCAAGTTTATGCACCAACTACTGCTGCTGAAGAAACTGAAATTGACAAATTCTATGAAGACTTACAAGACCTTATAGAAGTGACACCAAAGAAGGATGTTCTTCTCATTATAGGGGATTGGAATGCTAAAGTAGGGAATCAAGAGATAAAAGGAACAACTGGTAAGTTTGGCCTTGGAGATCAAAACGAAGCAGGGCAAAGGCTAATAGAGTTCTGTCAAGAGAACAAACTGGTCATCACAAACACGCTTTTCCAACAACACAAGAGACGACTCTACACATGGACATCACCAGATGGGCAGCATCGTAATCAGATTTATTATTTTCTCTGCAGCCAAAGATGGAGAAGCTCTATACAGTCAGCAAAAACAAGACCTGGAGCTGACTGTGGCTCAGATCATCAGCTTCTTATAGCAAAATTCAAGCTTAAACTGAAGAAAGTAGGAAAAACCACTGGGCCGGTAAGATACAATCTGAATCAAATCCCTTATGAATACACAGTGGAAGTGAGGAACAGGTTTAAGGATTTAGATTTGTTGGACAGAGTGCCTGAAGAACTATGGGTGGAGGCTCACAACATTATACAGGAGGCAGCAACAAAAACCATCCCAATGAAAAGGAAATGCAAGAAAGCAAAGTGGCTGTCCAACGAGGCCTTACAAATAGCAGGGGAGAGAAGGCAAGCAAAATGCGAGGGAGATAGTGAAAGATACAGGAAATTGAATGCAGATTTCCAAAAAATAGCAAGGAGAGACAAGAAAGCCTTCTTAAACGAGCAATGCAAAGAAATAGAGGAAAACAACAGAATGGGAAGAACCAGAGATCTGTTCAAGAAAATTGGAGATATGAAAGGAACATTTCGTACAAAGATTACCATAATAAAGGACAAAAGTGGTAAGGACCTAACAGAAGCAGAAGACATCAAGAAGAGGTGGCAAGAATACACAGAGGAATTATACCAGAAAGAAACGGATGTCTCATATACCCCAGGTAGTGTGGTTGCTGACCTTGAGCCAGACATCCTGGAGAGTGAAGTCAAATGGGCCTTAGAAAGCACTGCAAATAACAAGGCCAGTGGAAGTGATGATATTCCAGCTGAACTATTTAAAATTCTAAAAGATGATGCTGTTAAGGTGCTACACTCAATATGCCAGCAAATTTGGAAAACTCAGCAGTGGCCAGAGGATTGGAGAAGATCAGTCTACATCCCAATCCCAAAGAAGGGCAGTGCCAAAGAATGCTCCAACTACCGCACAATTGCACTCATTTCACACGCTAGCAAGGTTATGCTTAAAATTCTACAAGGCAGGCTTAAGCAGTATGTGGACCGAGAACTCCCAGAAGTGCAAGCTGGATTTCGAAGGGGCAGAGGAACCAGAGACCAAATTGCAAACATGCGCTGGATTATGGAGAAAGCTAGAGAGTTCCAGAAAGACATCTACTTCTGCTTCATTGACTATGCAAAAGCCTTTGACTGTGTCGACCACAGCAAACTATGGCAAGTTCTTAAAGAAATGGGAGTGCCTGATCACCTCATCTGTCTCCTGAAAAATCTCTATGTGGGACAAGAAGCTACAGTTAGAACTGGATATGGAACAACTGATTGATTCAAAATTGGGAAAGAGTACGGCAAGGCTGCATATTGTCTCCCTGCTTATTTAACTTATATGCAGAATTCATCATGCGAAAGGCAGGGCTGGATGAATCCCAAGCCGGAATTAAGATTGCCGGAAGAAATATCAACAACCTCAGATATGCAGATGACACAACCTTGATGGCAGAAAGTGAGGAGGAATTAAAGAACCTTTTAATGAGGGTGAAAGAGGAGAGCGCAAAATATGGTCTGAAGCTCAACATCAAAAAAATGAAGATCATGGCCACTGGTCCCATCACCTCCTGGCAAATAGAAGGGGAAGAAATGGAGGCAGTGAGAGATTTTACTTTCTTGGGCTCCATGATCACTGCAGATGGTGACAGCAGTCACGAAATTAAAAGACGCCTGCTCCTTGGGAGAAAGGCGATGGCAAACCTAGACAGCGTCTTAAAAAGCAGAGACATCACCTTGCCAACAAAGGTCCGTATAGTTAAAGCTCTGGTTTTCCCAGTAGTGATGTATGGAAGTGAGAGCTGGACCATCAAGAAGGCTGATCGCCGAAGAATTGATGCTTTTGAATTATGGTGCTGGAGGAGACTCTTGAGAGTCTCATGGACCGCAAGAAGATCAAACGTATCCATTCTTAAGGAAATCAGCCCTGAGTGCTCACTGGAAGGACAGATCGTGAAGCTGAGGCTTCAATACTTTGGCCACCTCATGAGAACAGAAGACTCCCTGGAAAAGACCCTGATATTGGGAAAGATGGAGGGCACAAGGAGACGACAGAGGACAAGATGGTTGGACAGTGTTCTCGAAGCTACAAACATGAGTCTGACCAAACTGCGGGAGGCAGTGGAAGACAGGAGTGCCTGGCGTGCTCTGGTCCATGGGGTCACGAAGAGTTGGACACGACTAAACGACTAAACAACAACAACAAGGATTTATTGTTTAACAGAAAATAATACCATGTGCCTCCCATTAGAGACTAGCCACATTTTCCTAAGGTTAAAGGGCAAGAGCTAATGGGAAAAGCACCTGGCTGGGAAAGGGGGGTGTAAATTGAAGAGGTTTTACTTTTAAAAGCTATCTATGTTAATGTATGAGATTTGTTGGCTTAAATGTAATGATGCAAAGGATTTAGAAAGTAAGAAATGTTAGATTCTTATGTTAGATTCTTATTTCATTGATGGTGTGTGAGAATGTGAACCCAAGATCTCTGTTTTAAGACAAAATGTAAGACAGAATGAGCCATCTGTTTTAGTCATCTATTTTGGAATGGGGGGCAACAAGGGCAAAAGGTGATCTGGTAATTAAGGTGCCTTGTTGAGGCAAATGTAAGATATATGGCTACTTGTTTGCCATTTATGGATAGAAGGAAATATAGCTTTTTGTTTCCCATAAAAGGCAAGAGGAAATGGGTGTATCTTTTGTGATTGGTTCTAGCAAACAGCCAATAGGAATTTCAACCAGGCTGATTGGAGAGAGGCAGCCAAAGGAGGAGCAAGGGGGCTGGATTAAGGAAATATAAGTGCTGGCCATAATGGCAGGAGCCAGGCCAGAGCTTGGTAACCATATACCACTGTGTCTCTCATTTATTTGTCTGACAAATAAATTATTATTTTAATTTCTCTATTGCTGCGTTGAATATTTCATTCCAGCTAAGCGTTAACCACAAGCAGGGTGCTACATTTTATGGTGCCTCCGTGAGTCGGATAAGTGGTCTGCTGGAACGCAGCCCCTTCGCCCTACTGGGCAGGGTACAAGGGGGAGGACCACTAACCGCTTACCCAGCGCGCACTGGAACATTTTTCCAGGGGAATGCGGAAGTCTCATCTGTCTGATACCCTGCTCACTGATGGCGATGGACCGGGGGGAACCAGAGAAATAAACAGGGAACCAGCTAAGGGTAAGTGCACAAAGGGGTTTAATTTCTCTATTGCTGCGTTGAATATTTCATTCCAGCTAAGCGTTAACCACAAGCAGGGTGCTACATTTTATGGTGCCTCCTGCTGCCGCCGCGCCGCTGGAGCACCATTTCTGTTCTCATCCTGAAGCAAAGTTCTTAACCTGAAGCACAAAGTTCTTAACCTGAAGCATCCTGAAGCAAAGTTCTTAACCTGAAGTTCTCAACCTGAAGCACTATTTCTGGGTTAGCGGAGTATGTAACCTGAAGCATATGTAACCTGAAGCGTATGTAACCCGAGGTACCACTGTATTAAAAACACAAAATAGGGGGTGTCTTATACATGGGGGCGTCTTATAGACGGAAAAACATGGTAATTCCCCACATTCCAGCTCTCCTGATCCAAATTTCTACCACTTCTCTTCCTCCTCACCAAAAACATGCAACATGGCGCCTCCAAGTTTTCCCATTGCAAGGCCCAGATTTTGTCCCCCAACCCCCACCCCACATGGTTAAGCAGGAGGGAAATGCTGTCCAACAAAGATTCCTTGTTTACATGTCTGGCACACAGTTCCCCTAATGTGAGCACCAAAGAATTGCTTGCTTATTGCATTCATATCCTAGCTTTTTCTCCCTGAAGCTTGAAGTGACTTACATGGTTCTACTGCCCCCCCATCTAATCCCCACAACACCCCTGTGAGGTAGGCCTGGCAGCATTAAACATTAAAAACTTCCCTAAACAGGGCTGCCTTCAGATGTCTTTTTAAAGTCAGATAGTTGTTTATTTTCTTGACATCTGATGGGAGGGTGTTCCACAGGGCAGGCCCCACCACCGGGAAGGCCCTCTGCCTGGCTCCCTGTAACCTCACTTCTTGCAGGGAGGGAACCGCCAGAAGGCCCTCGGAGCTGGACCTCAGTGTCTGGGCTAGACGATGGGATGGAGACGCTCCTTCAGGCATACAGGACTGAGGCCGTTTAGGGCTTTAAAGGGCAGCACACTTTGAATTGTGCTTGGAAACGTGCTGGGAGCCAATAAAGGTCTTTCAGGACCGGTGTTATGGGGTCTCGGTGGCCACTCCCAGTCACCAGTCTAGCTGCCGCATTCTGAAATAATTGCAGTTTCCGATGAAGCACCAGTGCCAAGTCAGGAAAGCAGCTCTCTGTTTTCAGGAGAACATCCATTTCATTTCATTTACAGTGGTACCTCAGTTTTCGAACGTAATCCATTCCGGAAGACGTTGGACTTCTGAAAACTGAAGCAATTACTTCCGGAAGCATTTACTTCCAGAAAACTCAATGCAGAAGCTATGCGGCACGTTTGACTTCCGAAAAGCATTTGAAAACCGAAGCAATTACTTCTGGGTTTTCGGTGTTCGAAAACCGAAATGTCTGACTTTCGAGACATTCAAAAACCGGGGTACCACTGTACTATAATCCTACCCTGCTTTTCACTCATGTGAGTCATAAAGCGGCTTACATACTGTCAGGGAACTGCCATCGGAGCCAGAGGAGGAGGGAGGGCTCCAGAGGGATGCCGGAGAGCATCCCAGGAGGGAGAGAGGCAGCCCATTTGCTGGGGAAGGAAATCACATAGCACCAGTGGAGAAGGGGGGCAGATGGGGGAATCGGCGAGGGGGCTCCATGACTCCTCGCCGGAGACCAGCGGGGAGAGCACGGGTCCTCCGCTGCCCACACCCTCCCTGCGCAGAAGGCTTCCGCGCAGGGAGAGTAGGTGGAGACTAGGCATCAAAGAGCTTCTTTGCTAGAAGAAGTTCAAGAAACGCCCACTGACGGATTCTGCCAGCGATTGAGGCAGCCACGGATGAGTGGCTGTCCGGACAGAAAGGGTTCACCCAGGTAACCCAGCCAGGTGTGGCGACGACTTACGCACGAGCAACCCCTAGAACCATTACACATACAATAAATAATAATTACTATTAATAACTATTTTAGAACTATAATAATTATAATAATAACGGTTGCTGGGTTTAGATAATCAAAATTTATGTGTTGTAAAACAGCTAATAAAAAGGAGTAGAAAACAAACATAGGGAAAAGAGGGGTGGAAAGTCAATAAGAAACTTTGTATGTTAAAAAAATTGTATAATGATAAATGCTTTTAAATATCGTTGAGGACTTAATACAAATGATATAAAAACAATAAATAGTAACTTAGTGAAGGTAAAGGTAAAGGGACCCCTGACCGTTAAGTCCAGTCGTGACCGACTCTGGGGTTATGGCACTCATCTCGCTTTACTGGCCGAGGGAGCCAGCGTACAGCTTCCGGGTCATGTGGCCAGCATGACTAAGCCACTTCTGGCGAACCAGAGCAGCGCACGGAAATGCCGTTTACCTTCCTGCTGGAGCAGTACCTATTAATCTACTTGCACTCTGACGTGCTTTCGAATGGCTAGGTTGGCAGGAGCTGGGACCGAGCAACGGGAGCTCACCCCGTCGCGGGGATTCGAACCGCTGAACTTCTGATCGGCAAGCCCAAGAGGCTCAGTGGTTTAGACCACAGCGCCACTTGCAACATATATAAAATAAAGAACAAATCAACAATAAAACAATCGCCTTCTATAAATCATTAGCAAAACAACTTATAAAATGGATTAAACAGCACAACCACAAGAAGCCATTTTATAAAATTTGCAGAGCGTTCCAGGACTCATAACCCACAAAACAATATGAAGAACATTAGCAGACTAACAACCAAAAACAAACTTAAAGCACTGCTGAATCCAGACACTTTCTCTCCCTGCTCCAGTGACTCATAGTCTTCCACTTAGTTCAACAAAAAACACCTTCGTAGAACATCTTTTAAAGGGAAGGGCTGTGGTGCCACAAGGGTCCTTCTGTGAAACCTACTTGTTATACAGAACGATGTCCGGCCTCCAGACGTAGCTGCTTGGGATCCGTATGGTGTCAATGCCATCGTAAGCCTCCTTCTCCCAGCTCAGGTAGGCGTCCACCCACACCTGCCGGATCCACAGGTAAGCCGTCAAGATTTGATTCCTCTCATCCTGCAAGGCAAGAGGGAAAACAACCTCAGATACAGGGTGCAAGGAGCACACCTTATGCTCTGCTTTTCTTGCAGAGCGGGGCATCGGATGGGGAATCTGGGGGAAATCGGCTTTGACACACACACACACACACACACACACACACGCAATGCAATACCTCCTTTTTTTCTTTAGAGGTGAGGAAGGAATAGACCAAGTGCCATTGCCCAGTCTGGTTTCTAATCCTAATTGCTAAAAACTGGAAAAAAGAAACTGTGCCAACAGAAAAGGAATGGCAAGACAAACTGTTATCTAGTACAGTATATTGTACTGGCTAGATTAACAGAAGCAATTAGAGATCACACTAGACAAGAGTTTCAAAAAGCATGGGGAAAACGCAGGGAACACTTCACAAAACAGTGCCCTAAAATACATACCTGGACTTGTTTTGATTAATGTCTTCAGGAGACTTTGTGGATATTTAAGTTATAATTAGAAAATTCTTAATAATTATTCAGAAAGGAAACATTTATAGGAAGTAAATAAAGAGGTCAGATACAGGATAAAGGAAGTCTTTTATTTGGTTGTTTGTATTGTTGTATTGTTGTATGGAAGTGAGAGCTGGACCATAAAGAAGGCAGATCGCCGAAGAATTGATGCTTTTGAATTATGGTGCTGGAGGAGACTCTTGAGAGTCCCATGGACTGCAAGAAGAACAAACCGATCCATTCTTAAGGAAATCAGCCCTGAGTGCTCACTGGAAGGACAGATCCTGAAGCTGAGGCTCCAAGACTTTGGCCACCTCATGAGAAGAGAAGACTCCCTGGAAAAGACCCTGATGTTGGGAAAGATGGAGGGCACAAGGAGAAGGGGACGACAGAGGACGAGATGGTTGGATAGTGTCTTCGAAGCTACAAACATGAGTCTGACCAAACTGCGGGAGGCAGTGGAAGACAGGAGTGCCTGGCGTGCTCTGGTCCATGGGGTCACGAAGAGTCGGACATGACTAAACGACTAAAACAACAACAACATTGTTGTATGTTATGCTCATTGTATGTTAAAAGTAAAGGTAAAGGGACCCCTGACCATTAAGTCCAGTCGCCAACGAATCTGGGATTGTGGCGCTCACCTTGCTTTATTGGCCGAGGAAGCCGGTGTACAGCTTCCGGATCATGCGGCCAGCATGACTAAGCCGTTTCTGGTGAACCAGAGAAGCGCACGGAAACGCCATTTACCTTCCCGCCAGAGCGGTACCTGTTTATCTACTTGAACTTTGATGTGCTTTTGAACTGCTAGTTGGCAGGAACTGGGACCGAGCAATGGGAGCTCACCCCCTTGCGGGGATTCAAACCGCTGACCTTCTGATCGGCAAGTCCTAGGCTCTGTGGTTTAACCCACAGAGCCACCCGCATCCCAGTCATTTGCTTACCTCCCTGAAATGCAAAAAGAAAGTCATATTTCATTTAGATGGAGATTGAATGAAGACTTATTAGATTATCAAAAAGCGAGATGAGTGCCGCAACCCCAGAGTTGTCCATGACTGGACCTAATGGTCGGGGGTCCCTTTCCCCTTTAAGCAAATAGCGAATGAAAGTCTCCAGTTGGGAAAAGAGAACTCAAAGCAGTTCGGCAAAACAGGGCCCTGGCTTAGCCAACCAAGACCAAAACCCCATGCAATGGGGCGCAAGACACAGTGGATCTATCCATAGCCGTCCAGCCTCTTCTGACAAGAGTGCTCTGACCCTCGGCTGCATTTGAAGCCTCTTCCACCCGCCCTCCAAGCACCAAAGGACTCACCATGTCGATGATCTGGGACAGGGTGACCTGCAGCGTGACATTGAGAGCTCTGTCTGTGTCTTCCGCCGGACGCAGCGCGTTGGAGTAGTTGGCAAACAGGTCATTGAGCAGCTTGTAGGCAAACTTGCCCTGAGCCCCTGAGCAGCCTGGGGAAAAAGGAGGCCAAGTTGTGGGGCAGGGAGGAGGGGGGGGGAGAGAGAACAAAGGAAAGGTCCATGTCAGCTGTTTCCAAAATATTTAAAGGCCACCAAAACCTTGGTTCCATAAATTCCTGTGCCCCCTTCTCTACCCTATGAAAAGCAGAATGACAGTTTGCACAACCCACTAAGGAAGATAGGAAGACAATAAACTTCAAAGCAGCAGCAATTTAGTTGCACACGTGTTGAAAATCCAGTTAAAACTATTTCACAGAATCGTAGAGTTGGAAGGGACAACAAGGGTCATCTACGGGTGAAACTCAAAAAAATTAGAATATCATGGAAAAGTTCGTTTATTTCAGTAATTCAACTTAAAAGGTGAAACTAATATATGAGATAGACTCAAGACATGCAAAGTGAGATATGTCAAGCTTTGATTTGTTATAATTGTAATGATCATGGCGTACAGCTGATGAAAACCCCAAATTAACAATCTCAGAAAATTAGAATATTATATGAAATCAGCAAAACAAGGATTTCAAATAGAGCAAGACTGGACATCTGAGAAGTAGAAGCAGATCTCGCTTTGCATGTCATGAGTCTATCTCATATATTAGTTTCACCTTTTAAGTTGAATTACTGAAATAAATGAACGTTTCCACAATATTCTCATTTTTTGAGTTTCACCTGTAGTCCTAATATATAATTTTTATTAACTTTTCTAATTACATTTCAAAATATTAATTTAAACAACCTTAAATCAATGACTTCCCATCTTCTCTTTCGGTGGTTCATTTTGCATACCACACATCCCTGCATATATTACATGAACTAAACCATTCAGTAATCCATTGTTACATCCATCAAAACTTATTTATACTGTTGAATTTATCTTAGTGCTACCAGCGTTTTTAAATAAACACAATTTCCACCCATATATTCAGTGAACATTTTCCATTCTTCTTTAAACATACATTTTCCTTGTTCTCTTATTCTATATGTTAAATTTGCACAAGGATCATTTAGTCCAACCCCTCCAACATGCCCAACCTGGGGCTCGAACCCCCGACCCTGAGTTTAAGATTCTCCTGCTCTACCAGCTGAGCTATCCCAACTGAGCTATTTCATTTATTTCACTCAACAAAACTGATGAACTTGAAAGGGACGGTGCTTGCTACATCCCTGCTGGAAGTATATTTCACAGCACAGTAAATTCCTGACTTTTGGACGGTGGTTTTGGGGGTGGGGTGCCAAAAGTTGCCTCTCCGTTGATGGCCATTGCTGCCTCCTGTGGGAGTGTTAACGGAGAAATCTGAGGGCAACCTTGGACAAAAAGCAAGGACATCAGCCAGGAATACCAGAGCAAAACAGCAGCCAGTAGGCTTGGTCTTGATTGAAGACTGTAGCGACAGGACTCCCACCTGCCACCAGCTGCAACAAGATGAAAGCCCCGAACAAAAGAGCCCCCAAACTTTTATTAGCTGCTAATCCCCATGTTAGGGACGCGGGTGGCGCTGTGGGTTAAACCACAGAGCCTAGGGCTTGCCGATCAGAAGGTCGTGGTTCGAATCCCCGTGACAGGGCGAGCTCCTGTTGCTCGGTCCCTGCTCCTGCCCACCTAGCAGTTTGAAAGCATGTCAAAGTGCAAGTAGATAAATAGGTACCGCTCCGGCGGGAAGGTAAACGGCGTTTCTGTGTGCTGCTCTGGTTCGCCAGAAGCGGCTTAGTCATGCCGGCCACATGACCCGGAAGCTGTATGCCGGCTCCCTCTGCCAATAAAGCAAGATGAGCGCCGCAACCCCAGAGTCGGCCACGACTGGACCTAATGGTCAGGGGTCCCTTTACCTTTAACCCCCATGTTACACCCCCCCCCCAAACTACATCACTCATACATCATGAAAGGGGAGGTCTGGTGGCAGTGATTTGAGCATCCTGGACCCTGCCCCATGGTTCCCCTTGCCCTCCACCAAACACCCATCAAGTGTAACAAAAGAGATATTAACATTTCCCTGTTTCCCAGCCAAGTAAATTGCACCCTTTTGTCTTCATCAGGGTTTGTTATTTCCGGAATGGCCACCTGTCCGGCACTCAGGTATCAGGATACCAGGAATGATCGCTCAGGCAGAGGGGCTGCTGAGTAGCTGAGCTCACATGTCTATATGCATTTCTGAAGTTTTCCCAGTGAGCCGGTACATAGGTACATTGATCAGTCAATTCTTACATTTGGTATCGTGCAGCAAAGGCCATTTGAATAGATAGGAAGAAACTGTGATGAAGTGGTTTGTGGGGACAAATCACAAAAGTCACAAAAGTGATGGTGCTGATTTTGGTAGTGGGCTGCATGTGCATGGTATCTGCTGGAGGGGCAAACCCCCCTCCAACCTATACATAAACTCCTGCAACAGGAGGGAGTTCCACAGATTAACTCTGTGATGCAGGAAGAAGGACTTGCTTTTTATCAGTCCTGAATCTTCCCACGTTGAGCTTCATTGGACGCCCACGAGTTCTGCGCTACGAGAATGGTAGAAAAATGGTCCTCTCCCCATGGACAATTTTCATGTGACAAATGCCCCACCCCCATCCTCTGCTTAAAAACCCCCAAGGAAGGAGAGCCTGCCACCTTCCAAGGGTGTCCATTCCACTGTGGAACAGCTCTTGCCACCAGAAAGTTCTTCTTGGTGTTTAGCCGGGATCTCCTTTCTTTGAGTCCATCAGAAAACAAACTGGCTCCATCTTCCATGGGGCAGCCCTCCAGACTCAGACACAGGCTTGCCGTTGGAGGGAGGGGGGTTTGGGATCGCTAGGGTCTTGTCCCTCTCCAGGGCCATTGGGGACACACATACACACCCTCTGCACACTCAGGCGCAGTGCGGCAAGCCTCCGCAGGCCACCTGCTCTGGATTTCTTCCGCTCACCAAGCACGGGGGTCACATTCGCAGCCCTGTCCCCGGGCAGAATCCCGCAGAGGAGCAGCTCCGAAAGGGCCGTTTGTCCGAGGGGGCTCTTCTGAGCAGTTGCAAGTGCCCCTCCGCGGTGCCGTGCAGGGTTAAGGCATTGCACATGGGTGCAAAGACAGACTCCCCACATGGAAGCCCTGTGAACACGGCGTTCGTTCCACAACATGTGCAAAGAGGATCTCTTCCTTCCTGTGCTGCAGCCAAGACTTCCCAAGTGAGAGGTCAGCCGAGGGCAGCCTGAAGTAGCCCCAGTCAGCAGTCAGTATTATTATTATTATTATTATTATTATTATTATTATTATTTGCATTTATATTCCACCTCTTCCTCCCAGGAACTCAAGGTGGTGAACATGGTTCTCCCTGTCCTCGTTTAACCCCAGCAATGACCCTGAGAGGTAGACTAGGCTGAGAGGGAGAGGGACTGGCCCAGGGTCACACCCAGAGAGGTTTGTGGCCCAGTGTGGGGATTTGAACCCAGGGCCTAGTCCAACACTCTAACCACTACACCCTGCTGCCTCTCACCCACAGAAGGCATGCTCTGCCTCCTTCCAACACAGTGGAGCTAGCCTAAAGTGCCCATCGTGCCACTTTTAAAAGGACAGTTACGCCTCTCTATCCATTTTACAAGCAGGGAAACCAAGGCTGGGAGAGTGATTTAGAATCATTGAAAGGTAGCGTTGGAGGGGACCCAGGGGTCATCTAGTCCAACTCCCTGCAATACAGAAATTGCAGCTAAATTTGCCCAAGGCTCCTTAGCCAGTCCATGCGAAGGCAGAATTTGAACCCAGATCTTCTCTCTCTTTGCCAGATGGAGCCACCTACATTACTTGGACCCCACCGGCTCTCCCCTGTCGGCACCTGTCTCTTCCTCCATTTTTTAAGCTCCTAACAGGCAGGGAATGTTGCAAGATCCGTCCTTTCCTCGGTTTGAAAGTTTAATGACGGGTGTCCCATTTCCCTGGCAGGCGCGTCTATTGACATCTTGCAAGGTTCGCTTACAGATCAAGACACACACATTTCCAGTCCCTAACCAGCTGCATTTCCAAAGCGCAGCCTGGCCTGCATTTCCTCGCAAGAGGGCGATTGAATTGCAATTTAGCTGATGGCAACTCCAGGACACAAACTCTCCGGGGCCAAGTTTCTATGGAGCTGTTAGGACAAACCTCCCCGCCGTGAAAACAACTCTTTTCCCAAGTATGAAACGAATGGCAAAGACAAACGCACGGGTCCTGAGGAGGAGCAGGTAGAATTCTCTCCCAGGTGGGAGGTCAAATGCGAAACCTTAGAATCTGCAGCTGGCCCGGGAGGGGGGACAGGGGGGCAGCCGCTTGATCGAAGGCTTGCAAAATTCCAGGAGGAAACAGCCTTTTGCTTACGAGCAAAAGTCCTTCAAGCAAGCGTCAGAGAGCAGAATAATTTCCTAGCACCACATTTGCGCGGCCCCTTTCCGCTAATAAGAAGCAAAGAAGAAATCAAGGCACCATAAAGGAGAGGTGCAAAGCCTTTTGAAAGTCTTACCTGGTGCCAAGAGCAGACCCAGCCAAGAGGCAGACAGGAGGAAGGTGCCCATCCAAGGATTCGGAGACATCTTCACCCTTGCCAAGGTGAACCTGGGGGGTGGGAGGTGGCGAATCTCGGAAGCGGCTGGAAGGAGGGCTTTAAGTCACCCGGAGAGCATGGCTGCGCGAGTCAGCGAGGAGAAGGCAGAGGAGGCAATCCAGAGGAACCCTTTGTGCGTGTGGAAGGTCCAGTGCGTGTAAACTCTGCGCTGTGCAACTCAGCCTGTCTTTTCTTTGACAGCCACCAATGGATTTTCCTTACCTAGAGTGGAAAAAAAGCAGCCGGCCAGCCGGTCGTAGGTGACATCAGGTGGAAGGAGCAGCCTCGGAGGTTGCAAATGAACCTCTGGCAAAAGATCCGCCCTGCACAGCCAACCTAAGGGGTTGTGTGTGTGTGTGTGTGTGTGTGTGTCTGTGTCTGTGTCTGTGTGTGTGTGTGTGTGTTAAGGCAGCAGAGACACAGCAGGTCAAGGTGAGTTTGGGTTTTGCTCGTCAGCCTGTTTTAGACTGCAGTCGTCTGGAAGAAAGGGGCACAAAGGCCTCGCCGGTGCCGGCTGGTTAAAGCAAACTGTGCCATCCGCGAAACAAAAGGAAACTTTCGTTTCCGAATGTGTACAATCATCCTGGAATCTCAGGTGTACAGCATCAGCTTGGTGGTCGTTTGGCATTCCACAAAAATCCAGTCTTTTGGCACTCACTGCAGAAGCCAGGTGACAATTATAGAAGGAAGTCTTCAGGATGTCTTAAGTCCCAGCAGACTGGCAGAGCGACTCCTCTGAAAACTGCGGGCCGCTGGACTGTGCCCACAACCAGAGCGCCGGATGAGACCTAAGGGGTCTATCTGGTCCAGCGTCCCCATTTCCCACAGTAAGAGGCGGATTTAGGGGAGCATGACTGGTTCCGTCACACTGGGCAGGGAGCCTTGGGGGCGCTGCTGCGACTATTATTCAGAATGGAGCGAGAGAGGTGGGGAGGTGCCGAGTTTTGGCGAGGCACATGGTGGTGCTGAAATTTGAAACCCCCAGGTCTGCCTCTGCCACAAGGGCCTCTTCTGGGAAGCCCCCAGGGACCATGTGGAAGGAAAGTAGCTCTCTCCCTACATTTCAGGGGATTGAACTTTATGACCCCTGGAGTCATTTCTTGGGCCGAGTGATATCTGGTTTTCAATCTTGCGATATATATCACCAGCTAAACATTGAAATACACTGATGTGTCACGATGTCTGAAATAAGGGCGGAGCTATGTAGAGGCTAAGGGACGCGGGTGGCGCTGTGGTCTAAACCGCAGAGCCTAGGGCATGCCGATCAGGTTGGCAGTTCGAATCCCCGTGACAGGGTGAGCTCCCGTTGCTCAGTCCCTGCTCCTGCCAACCTAGCAGTTCAAAAGCACGTCAAAGTGCAAGTAGATAAATAGGTACCGCTCCAGCGGGAAGGTAAACGGCGTTTCCGTGCGCTGCTCTGGTTTCGCCAGAAGCGGCTTAGTCATGCTGGCCACATCCCTTGGCCAGTAAAGTGAGATGAGAGCCGCAACCCCAGAGTCGTCCGCGACTGGACCTAACGGTCAGGGGTCCCTTTACCTTTATGTAGAGGCTGGCTGGCTGGCTGGCTGTTTTTTCGCCATATTGTGATTTTTGCGCACGCAAACACATCATGATTCGTAATATAATGCCAGGTCAGAAATTATGAAACTTGTTATGGATATATCGCCCAGCCTTAGTGCCTTCCAGCTCCACAGTTCTATGTGCGAGATGTAATCCACTGGGAGTACAACAGCCGTTGTTTTGCTAGAGTGGACATGCAAAGGAAAGTTTGGTCCAGCCTGTCAAACTTCCTGTTCCTCCTGGCCTGGAGCGTCCTTCCTTGCATGCGACCAATAGGTGGGCATGACCTTACCTGACCTAACAAAAGCTCTAGTCCATGGGTAGGCAACCTAAGGCCAGGGGACCGGATGCGGCCCAATTGCCTTCTAAATCTGACCTGCGGACGGTCTGGGAATCAGCGTGTTTTTTCATGAGTAGAATGTGTGCTTTTATTTAAACTGCATCTCTGGGTTATTTGTGGGCCCTGCCTGGTGTTTTTACATGAGTAGAGTGTGTGCTTTTATTTAAACTGCATCTCTGGGTTATTTTGGGGGGCATAGGAATCCGTTCATTCTTTTTCCTTCAAAATATAGTCCAGCCCCCCACAAGGTCAGTGGACTGGCCCCCCGCTGAAAAAGTTCACTGACCCATGCTCTAGTCACACTGCCACCTCTCTTCTCTTCCATCTTCCCTTTTCATCCTGCAAACTTCCTGGACTGAACTGCTGGCTGCCAGCCAAGCAGTTCCCCAGGTAATCTCCCATATGGGGTAAACCTGTTTGTACATGTTAGTAACTTTAAGCCTAAAGCCTGCCTTCAGGGATGACTCTGTGCTCTGCCTGATCCTTAGTAAAACTACAGTGGTATCTTGGGTTAAGTACTTAACTTGTTCCGGAGGTCCGTTCTTAACCTGAAACTGTTCTTAACCTGAAGCACCACTTTAGCTAATGGGGCCTCCTGCTGCCGCCACACAATTTCTGTTCTCATCCTGAAGCAAAGTTCTTAACCCGAGGTACTATTTCTGGGTTAGTGGAGTCTGTAACCTGAAGCATCTGTAACCCGAGGTACCACTGTACTTTTTGTTACTTATCAGTAAGACTCTGGGGTCTTTATTCGTTTAAGAGGGATTCAAGGGGTCTTACCAGGAACATATTAGAACACATTTCAATCTGGACAAGAACAGATTGAATTGCTTATTGGCTTAAGAAACTCACATGAGTTTGCAACCAGTTTCCACTGTGTAAAAAAGGGGGAATGAAACTTGCAAGCGCAAGTTAGGAAGGATATTAATAATCAACATATCCTCTCCTGCCACTCTCAACATTCCCACACTATGATTCTCCCAGCAAGTGGTAGTAAGTGATGCTTTTGATTGAGCAGCTAGAGCATAAAGGTAAAGGTAAAGGTACCCCTGCCCGTGCGCCCATCTCACTTAAGAGGCCAGGGGCCAGCGCTGTCCGGAGACACTTCCGGGTCACGTGGCCAGCGTGACATCGCTGCTCTGGCGAGCCAGAGCCGCACACGGAAACGCCGTTTACCTTCCCGCTGGTAAGCGGTCCCTATTTATCTACTTGCACCCGGAGGTGCTTTCGAGCTGCTAGGTTGGCAGGCGCTGGGACCGAGCAGCGGGAGCGCACCCCGCCGCAGGGATTCGAACCGCCGACCTTTCGATCGGCAAGTCCTAGGCGCTGAGGCTTTAACCCACAGCGCCACCTGCGTCCCTCCCGCTAGAGCATAACCATCATGAAAACGTAAGGTCCTGTTGTGTCCAGCTGAAGGCCATATAGCTCAGTCAGTAGAGCACGAGACTCTTAAATCTGAAGGTTGTGGGTTCAAGCCCCACGTTGGGCAAATGATTCCTGCATTGTAGGGGGTTGGGCTAGATGACCCTTAGTCTCCCTTTCCAACCCTACAATGCTATGATCCTGTTCAGTTGGGGCAATGCAACCAATTTCTCTGAATCCGGAACTGGATTGGGATGATTTGTACCAAATCCAGGGGCAGCTATAGAGTGGGTCACTACAGAGCAGTTACAAAATGTTCTCTGAAAAAGACCGCCAGTCTTCAAAGTGTTGCAAATATTTCTTGCACCATATAAGGAGAATGCCAGGGTGGGGAGGAGAGCTGGACTTTGCTCATCAAGAGCTCTGGTTTCCAATCCCAGGCCAGAATCTCACCCAACCCTCTCCAGTCACAGTGTTTGATGGGAGGGATAAGCGTGCAAGCAAGGCCTGGGGGAAGCAGCTCCTTCGCCACTCCTGATGCCCAGGAACGTATACAGAGCGTAGCACCTTGGATGGTGGAGGAATAACACAGCTCCCCTCGCACCCAACTCTTGTGCCTGCACCTTTCCTCCTAAAGAGGGACACACACATCCCGGAACTGAACACTGCCCCCTGGATACAATACAGACCCAAGTCTGAGGTTGAGCCATTTGATTCTTAAAAGAGGGGCAGGGAAGGGAAAAAAGAGAGGCAATCAGGAAAATGCTATAAACTTTTTTTATTTTCTTATAAAGGTATTTCCAGAAAAACAGACAAGAAAATAATCTGGATCATTTATTTATAGTTTTTAATAAAAACCTTTACATAATCTTCATGCGTCACCACTTTGCTGGCATCTCCCCCCCCCCCAATACATACACGCACACGCAGACACGCACTGCCTCCAGGGGTCCGACACAACTGGCTGCAGGGGCAGCTCCCACACCAGGCCTCACCCTGCCCTATGAGATTCGGGCAGACTGTCCACCCCAGGGCCCTGGAGGCTGCCAGCCAGCTTCCCAGCTTCGCATCTGGAATTCCCTTTCGGCAATATGATGAAACCACATGGCAAACACATTCAACATGACCACCTTGAACTGATTGGTTTGAGCCATTACACCCCCCCCCTCCGCCCCCCCAGCACAAAACCTAAAATCAGGTTGCGTCCCCCCCTCCCCAGCACTTCTTGCAAAGGGATTCGGCATGAAGAACAGGCGCAGCTCAGCCTGAAGACTCAAGCCAGACTCCCAAAGCCAGGCTGTCAGAAGGAGGGGAACTTGCCAGCCCCCTGCAAGGATCAGAAGCATTCTGGGGTGCCATTTGTGCCACCCCAAGACAGGATGCCAGGAAGCTGACGTCACTGAGGGATTTCCCCCCCCCCCGGAAAGGATCAGCCAACGGTGTCATTTCCAGACCAAACCTGGCTGTGCCTCCGCCTCCCTCCCTTCTTTGCAGAGGCCAGACAGCACAACCCAGATCTGACCCAGCCCCATAAGGCACACGGGCAGCAGGGTCGACTCCACTTGTCCAAACCCAGCAGCGCAGGACACACTCAAAGCCCCCATCCCCTCCAAAAAAACCCCAAACGGACGCTGACCAGAGCTCAGTTGAAATGGAGATTTGACTGTATACATACTCACACACACACACACTGATTTTTTTGTGCCATCTGTAAGGTGCCTTGCTCTCTGCCCGCCACAGGTCCAGTGACCCCCACAGCTGGCTTCTGCTGCGGCAAAGGCTTTATTAACACTAGAAAGCGGGGGCGGGGGGGGGAGGAGGTGTCCCAACACCAGAGCCCAGCCTCTGCACTTTGCCCCCTGTGGTGGCTGTGCAGCACCCCGGGGTGGGAAGGAGTTGCGCAGGCAGGGGGCTGCCTGCACCCCTGGGCCCTGGGGCCAAAGGGCAGACGAATCTTTCAGGGAGGGCAGCTACGTCCAGGCGAGGAGGCAAGCTGCCCTCATTGCGCCACCACCGTCAGTTCCCGCAGGTAGCCCCGGGTGAGGCTACGCAGCTCCTCCAGCACGTAGTCCTCGGGCATGGGGAGGCGGCCAATGTGGGGGGCGAGCAGGCGCAGCGGCACTCTCTGCACGTCTGGGGTGGAGTCCGAGGCGGAGTCCGGAGGGTGCTGCAGGCTCAAAACCACACGCAGGATGTCCACAATGCGCTTGGCCATTTCTGGGTGCGAGAAATGGGCAAATCAGCGAAGGCTTGAGCGAATGAACATATCAAAGAGCTTTGAAAAGTATTTACAGTTGAGCTTGTTACACCAATTTCCCAGGGGAATGGACCTCCAGCGAGAGAAGCCCTTGCATTTACCAGGCAAGACTGGTCTAGTCTATGGTGTGCTCTTGGCTGACCTCAGGTTACAAGTGTAATGTAGATTTTTATTAAATTTTCTGTTTTCCAATTTAAAATACTTATTCGTACATCCTTAAAATATCAGTGACTTCCCTTCTTCTCTTTCCATGATTCATTTTACATATCATAAATCCCTGCATATTTTATATAAAACTATACCATTCAGTATTCCATTACAGTGTTACCTTGGTTTAAGAACTTAATTCGTTCTGAAGGTGATGTTTTTGTTTAAAGATCGTAAGTTCCTCTGTGGGACATACCAGAAGAGGCGGTAGGTACGAGGGTCCTAGGCCATATAGGGCTTTGAAGGTTAAAACCAGCACCTTAAACCTGATCCTGTACTCCACCGGGAGCCAGTGCAGCTGGTATAGCACCGGGTGAATGTGATCTCGCAGCGAGGACCCCGTAAGGAGTCTCGCTGCAGCATTCAGGGAAGTTTTTAATCTGTGATATTTTAGTGTATTTTTGGTTTTTATGGAAGCCGCCCAGAGTGGCTGGGGAGACCCAGCCAGATGGGCGGGGTACAAATAATAAATTATTATTATTATTATTATTATTATTATTATTATTATTATTATTATTATTATTATTATTATTCTGCACCCGCTGGAGTTTCTGGGTCAATCTCAAGGGCAGCCCCACGTAGAGCGAGTTACAATAATCCAGTCTGGAGGTGACCGTCGCGTGGATCACAGTGGCTAGGTCAGGGCGAAAGAGATAAGGAGCCAACTGCTTAACTTGGCAAAGATGGAAAAATGCTGCCTTTGTTATAGCTGCAATCTGCGCCTCCATGGAAAGGGAGGTGTCGAAGATTACACCCAAACTCTTAATGGATGGCACTGGCACTAATTGCGCCCCCGCAAGAGATGGGAGTTGCCTCCCTCTCAATCCCATATCGTCCCGACCCAGCCAAAGGCATCAGGCAGGCACTGGCTTTTTGAAGATGAGGAAAGCCTTCAGCCTCTGAAATTACTTGAAGTTGGTTTTGCAGAGGTAATTGCTTAAACTGTTTTTATATCCGCAATCATTTGGTATTTGGAAACGCTTCACGGGAAGGGATTCATAAATGAAATAAATAAAGGAACAGTAACAGTATACCTGAAGGAGCATCTCCACCCCCATCATTCTACCCGGACACTGAGGTCCAGCTCCGAGGGCCTTCTGGCGGTTCCCTCGCTGTGAGAAGCAAAGCTACAGGGAACCAGGCAGAGGGCCTTCTCGGTAGTGGCACCCTCCCTGTGCAATGCCCTCCCACCAGATGTCAAAGATAAACAACTACCTGACATTTAGAAAACATCTGAAGGCAGCCCTGTTCAGGGAAGTTTTTAATATGTGACATTTGGATGTATTTTTAATCTTTGTTGGAAGCCGCCCAGAGTGGCTGGGGAAACCCAGCCAGATGGGTGGGGTACAAATAAATTATATTATTATTATTATTATTATTACAATAAAACCCACATTTTGCAACATGCCCTGTGCCCTGCGTTGTTCCACAAGACAACTGCAAACCACCAACATGGACTTGTGGTGTCACCTAAACTCCACGCCACAAAAGCCTCCAGGTGCTGCATTTCACACGATAGTGGCCACGAAGATTCAGAGCCACATTGCAGAAGAGAATTTATTATTATTATTATTATTATTATTATTATTATTGAAGGAAACAGCGTGCCCACAGCCTTACCAGACTGAGCCAGCCTATCCTTGGCATTGCGGCACTGGAGCAGCTCTATCCTGTTGCAAAGGGACGTCACTTTAGTGTGCAGCTCCTCCAGTTCGTACCCAGAGCAATCCAGCTGAAAAGCAAATCCAGGAGAAAGGAGAAGCGTCACTCACTGGGGTGACAACAGCCCCACTGGAGAACTTCCTCATTATTAAAATGTCACATGCCAGGCTTCCAGCGGAATTTCCACGGGGCAGATATCCCCTCCTAATCTCAAGGCAAGTGTTCGCAATGGTGCATCCGATGACCACCATTACTATTCAAACAGTGAAGCCACCTGAAGCTCTTCTCCCTCCCAGAAATTCCTGGAATGGGAAGCTGAGCTTCATGCACCTGGGGAGTCCTGGCAGTTCCCCCTCACTCCCCCACCCCCAAGCTAGAAGACACAGTGAGCAGCCTCTGAATCACCTTTTGCGGCATTTAAGTGTCCATGCTCATGGCGGGGCACTAGAGCCTAAGAAAAAAGAGGGCTATCTCCTTCTCCTCTCCTTGTGGGAAGAGCACAGCAAATGGAAAGACCCCCATACATCAGCTGCATGGCCATGTTGGTTTCTGTTTATGTCACTGTGCAGTGCTTGGAGTCACAAGACTCTGTTTTGCATTCCAGAGATTCCAGGCTGTTGGAAGTCTCACGAAAGACAGGAGACAGATGTGATGTTACTGGTTTCCTGTTCCTTTTGTTTTCCAGTTGCTCTCTGCCTTTCACAGAGAGAGCATGTATATTTCTTTTCTGTCTGCGTAGTTAGAAATAAAACCTAGCAATGTAGCTCAAATTTCTCTTCTGCTGCTTTGATACTCTGCTGAATGGAGAATGTGCCTGGAGCCTTATCAAAGGCTCAGGTCGTTAATCATCGTCGGAGGAGATTCCAAAGGCTCGACCGGAGGAGTAGCTCGGTCGTAGCGGAGATTTCGACAGGCCACACCCTCCCTTGGTAAGCCCATCTCCCTGCCAGTAGAAAACCAGCACGTCCAAAGGAACATTTTTTCCTTGGCATGCTAGCTGATTTGTCACCTGCAGAGAATGTCTCAACACAGGAACATTCAGATGCTTTACTCCAGGGGTCAGCAAACTTTTTCAGCAGGGGGCCGGTCCACTGTCCCTCAGACCTTGTGGGGAGCCAGACTACAGGTAAAACTCGAAAAATTAGAACATCGTGGAAAAGTTTATTTATTTCAGTAATTCAACTTAAAAGGTGAAACTAATATATGAGATAACATGCAAAGTGAGATATGCTTCTGCTTCTCAGAGGTCCAGTCTTGCTCTATTTGCAATGCTTGTTTTGCTGATTTCATTTAATATTCTAATTTTCTGAGATTGTTAATTTGGGGTTTTCATCAGCTGTATGCCATGATCATCACAATTATAACAAATCAAGGCTTGACATATCTCACTTTGCATGTCAGGAGTCTATCTCATATATTAGTTTCATCTTTTAAGTTGAATTACTGAAATAAATGAACTTTTCCATGATATTCTAATTTTTCTAACCCAGAGGTGCATTTTAAATAAAAGGGCTCATTCTACTCATGTGAAAACACACTGATTCCCAGACCGTCCGCGGGCCGGATTTAGAAGGCGATTGGGCCAGATCCGGCCGCCGGGCCTTAGTTTGCCTTCCCATGCATTACTCCCTATATTTTGAACTAGCTTCAACAGGGGCACGCAGTGTAGCTTTCCCTGAATACGCACATCAGGCTCGATCAGCATGTGACTGGGAAGAGGAAAATTCCCAAGAGTGCTCTCTGTAAGGGAGCAGGCAGGATGTAACAGTCTGGTGTGGTGGTTAGAGTATTGGACTAGAACCTGGGAGGCTGGGGTTCATGTCGCCATGCAGCCATGACGCTCCCGGGGTGACCTTGGGCCAGTCACTGCCTCTCAGCCTCCCCTTCCTCACAGGGCTGTTGTGAGGATTAAATGAGGGAGAAGCGCGCAAGCCCCTGGGAGTTCCTTGGGAGAAAAAGGAGGGGTACAAATGCAATGACACCATCCTCGTCCTGAGTGTGTCACCTGCTGAATCCTGTCAAGCATCTCAATGATCCGGATGTAGTCTAAGAAAACCAGCCCTGCGGTGTCCCAATCCTGGATGAGGGTGCTGCGCTCTGGAGCAGACAGGTCTTCCAAGAACCCTTTCAGATAGGTGTAGTTTTCGTTAATAATGGCGTCTGAAAGAGGGAAACAGCAAGCGATGAACAAATAAGAGAACTTCAACACTACTGTGCCTGGCAGAACGTTTGGTAAAACAGCAACTTGCCAGAAGGCAGGCATAGATGCTGAAATTGACACGACTTTCAGATGTGGGCAACATGTACGCCAAGAATGGGACACGTGGCATTCTGAAGCTGTGACCAGGAAGAAGAAACACCACTAGGAGAGGGCACCTTCGTCTCCTGAGAGTGTCTGTTCAATTTGTAAGGAGGGGTGGAATCTAGAGTGTGTGACCTTGGCTTTGGGCAACTGGGACAAATTGGGGATTCTGCTGGTTTACCACCTGCCTCACTGCCCAGAGATCTCACTGCCTCAGTTGATAGAACTAGTCTCAGCGGTGATGTTGAGGACTCCCAAACTGATTTTCCAGAGCCCTTTAAATTGACACAGAAACTGCTTTGGTCATCCTGTATGATGACCTGTTGGGAATGAGACAAGGGAAATGGGTCTCTGTTAATTCTCCTCAATCTCTCAACAGTTTTTGATGCCAATGACTATGGCGACCTTCTGGAGCAGCCATCAGAGTTATGGGTGGGTGGCACTGCTTTGCGGTGCTTCTGGTCCTACCTGGGTAGTTATTTCCAGAGGGTGATGCTTGGGGAGTGCTCTTCAGCCCCATGGAGCCTTCAGTGTGGGTTCCTCAGGGTTCGATTTTATCCCCTATGTTGAGTAACATTCTATGGTTTTTGTGAGGGAGGGGGTTGTTGAACTGCCTTTGTTTTATTATGCATTTTGTGTTTTTATTTTGTATATTTATGTTGTGAACTACCGAAGGGCAGCATACAAATTTTATAAATAATAATGATAGAAGCCCCCTCCTTTTAGGAAGCAAGGCAAAATCCTACTAAGTGTTTGCAGATTTTTTGTTTTGGTAAAGGCAGTCCAAAACTCAGACGCCCTGTTTACCTCCATCTCCCAGGAGAAGGAAGGAAGGAAGGAAGGAAGCCTTACCTGAAGCCAAGTGCCTGATGACCAGCCTGTGGCACTGATTCCAGTGCCCTGCCCTGAACAGGTAGAGAGCCTCCTTATGCTTGTCCCCTTCCATCCTGGCCCTCACGGCTTTGGCCTCGTGGATCCACTCTGGCGGCACACACAGCCTCTCCATCAGGAAGGCTTCCTTGCTCCACGACTCGGGCGTCTCCTGCAACCTGCAGTGACGGTTCAGCAGCTCACGCACGGCTCTCTCTCGCACGCTGGTGGGAAGAGAAACGCTCTTTGTATGTCCTGGCATAAAGCAGGAGGGGACAGCAATAGCTCTATGCGCACAATTCAGCCAGGAAAATGGTCCCAATTGCTGCTCCCTGCCCCCAATTTACTGGGTCTTCAGTGGCAAAGCAAATGTTTTGCAAAGAGGTCTGAGCTTCCACCCCTGAGGCATCTCCTGTCAAAGGCTGTCCAGCGGCTGAGCTGTCAAAGTCCTTCCTCTGGCCAAGGCCCGGAAGAACCTCTGTCTGCCACTCACAGTAGACTCTCCCAAGCTAGATGGAGGGACAGCTTAACTGTAGGCTCATCTGATCATGCCACCCACCCACCCCTTCTGCCCCAGGTTCCTCTCCAAGTTCCAGCTTAAGAGAACTGTAGCTCCAAGCGCTTGGGGAAAGGACACCAGGTTGGGTAAGGCTGCCCTCAACATTGTGTAAGCAAGTTATAAAAGACTGTAGTATCAAAGGAACATATGAATAAGCCATTACTGATCAATCACCCGATGGGATGAATCTCAGACACAGTCCTATTCAAGTCCCTTCAAATATTCAGCTGCGTTATTAACTTCTTTAAAAAATAATAATAATATTTTATTTGCTCAACACACAACAACAACAAAAAGACTAATTACACCATAATAAGAATATCATCAGTCTCGCATTACATACAGAATTAATATACATTTCATAATCCATAAACTGTAATGGTCTCTTCCTTTTAAATCCGACTTCCCATCTACTCCATAAATCAAATTACCATTCTTTGCTGCCAATACCTGTTATTGCTATCATCTCAAATCAGTTCAAAATGTATTATATCATATACCTAATGAATGATATTGCTGGTATTATTCGAATGCCGCAACGGATTTTAAGTCAGTATTATTAAGCTGCGTTATTAACTTCTGAGAAATTTTATATGATGCACATGCATGTTTGAATCAGTTCTTAGAATATGACTCAAAAGGAAGAAAAGTTAAAATTTCACTGAAAGATTCCGAAATATTTTAATATTTTAATCTTTGTTAAACAGGCTCGTGTTTTAGAGAATAGTTCTTAAATACTGTATTTTTCGCTCTATAACATGCACCCGACCATAACACGCACATAGTTTTTAGAGGAGGAAAACAAGAAAAAAAATATTCTAAACAAAACAGTGGATGTATGATTTTTGTGGTTCACGCTGTGGCCACAGACATGTGATCTGACGGTGGGTTTGGGGTAGCCCAATGCAAAAATCCTGAGGATCCATGTGAATCCATGCTTTGTAACCACATTTTTGCACCACTGCAGCCCCAGGCAACAGTGGGTGCGTGATTTTTTTGGTGCAAGCTGTAGCCATGGACATGCTATGTGATCTGATGGTGAATTTGGGGTGACCCAGTGCAAAAATCCTGAGGATCCATGTGGATCCGTGCTTTGTAACCACGTTTTAAGTGGGGAGCGAAGGAAAAGCACTCAAGGGACAAGGAACACGCATGGGGTGGGTGGAGAAGGATGCTGTTAATAATGCAGAAGAGGGGTATAAGAGGAGAAGGCTCCTCTCCTCTTCCGCTTTGCTCCTTTAAAGGCTCTGCTTCTCTCCCTCCTCCCCGGCTCGCTGAAAAACTTTACTGCTATTTAGCCAGCTGAGTGGGGAGGAGAGAGGGACAGAGACCCTGCTTGCTTTAAAGAAGCCAACTGGACAGGAGCCGCTTACACTCGTGTAAGCGGCTCCTCTCATCTCCCGCTTTGCTCCTTTAAAGCAAGCAGGGTCTCTGTCCCTCTCTCCTCCCCACTCAGCGGCTCTTCTCCCGCTTTGCTGTTTCAAAACGAGCCACGGAGGAGGGAAGGAAGGGGAACCATGGATCCTCTGCTCACGACTGCAGCAGACCCCCCTGTCATCCATAGGCATTCGCTCCATAACACGCAGAGACATTTCCCCTTACTTTCTAGGAGGAAAAAAGTGAGTGTTATGGTGCAAATATACAGTACTTTGTAGCACATCAGTGGGTGTTTTGCTAAAAACTTGTGCATGTTCAGAGCCCACAGGGCCAATTTTATTAATAGCAGTGCTGTTAAATGAGAGCAGATCATACTCTACCCCAAAGAGGATGCCACCATTTCAGATAGCATGATGCTACATTGACAGGAGCACCTCCCTCCTCCTGTGGGAAGAAATCCAATAAAACCCACACACCCACTAAACAGCCCTGCAAGATAAAGGAGGGCTGCACACTTACTTTGCACTGGGGGTGTGAAGAAGCACAAAGACGGCCCATTCCCACAGCCCCTCGCTCTCCAGCTGGGCTGCAAAGCTGGCGTTCAGCACTCCCTGGCACTGCTCTGAGAGGTGGGTGTAATTTAAGGCACGCAGCACTTCCCACAGGTGCCAGCTGAGGCGGTAGTCCAAGGGGTCCGCTGTTATGCTCTTCGGGTCAAGCAGCTGGTGGAGATCGTAACACCTGCAAGGGAACACGAGGAAGGAAGGAAACAGCATAAGCCGGCTGGCCACAGCAGGGCCCACACTCCAGTTCACGGTGCTGTACACTGAAAGACTTTCCAAGGAAGCAGAAGGGTCTGGAAGTCCAGGCCTAAAGGGCAAACCGGGGCAAACACTTTGGGGGGAAATGACCTTTCATGAGACTAGCAGGACTGCCCACAGCCACATGCAAGACAGAAGTCATTCCCTGGCACCAATGCATCTTCCTCTCTCCCTCTCCACCCCAATACTGAATTCTGAATGAGCCATAGAGACATTCCAGTGTTAGGCCCAATATCCACTGGAGAGGAATCATAACTAGAACTCTTAAGCTGGGAATGACAAAGAAGCAATGTAGATAAACCAAATCCCCACCACTGTTAAGCTTCTAGGGTCCTGGACTTCAGTATCCCCCTCCACACAATATATACAGGAGTGGAGGGAAAGGGGTATTGTACATCCCATGGCTGTTTTGACAGGCACACAACTTTCTGTTTATGTCCCCCCCTTCCCCCACCAGGCATACTTTTTAAAAACACTTTAGAACATAAGAACACGAGGAGAGCCTGCTGGACCAGACTGGTGGCCAATCTTATTTCACAGCTATCTCACAGTGGCCAACCAGATGGCTGTAAATTGATTTGGGACTTTTTAAGCAGGATGCTTACCATTCCTCTTCTCCCAGACCTTTGGCTAATTAAACCATCTATGGTCTTTTAAACTATGTGTGGGGTGTGTGTTATTGCTTTCATTTGTTACTATGGTATGTATTTTTATGGTATGTATTTTCATATTGTAAGCCACCCTATGATCCTCGTATGAAGGGTGGCATAGAAATTTAATAAACAATAATGATATCTGGGGAGCTCCTCCCCGCAGAGTGGGCAGAAACCAGGATCTTCTTGGTAGGTCATTACATTTGCAACATAACCTGAGTTCACAAGGAGGAAAGAGAGTCCAGAGGGACAGCCTTGTGAAGTCTGTTGCAAAAGGTCTTGTGTCACCTTAAAAGACCAAAAGATTTACGAGAGCTGAATATCTGCGGAGCAGAGTCCGCCTTCAGCAGGTGCAGGAAAACAGGAAGAGTTACCTATCACTGTACAGCTTTAGCAGGTGAAAGCACACATCTCGGAGTGGGTGTTGTTGATCACCTTCCTCAATCACACAGCCTGAGCCTTCCAGATATGGAGGCAGCGGAGAACAAGCATACTTCTCTCCCTCCGAGGAGTCCTGCGAACACAATACCAGTGAGTGAGGGGAAGCAGCTGCAAGAAGAAGGAAAGGCCTCTCTCCTGTGTATGCCTGTTCCGAGGGGGCACTAGAGAGACATTGGGGTAGGGAGCTGGAAACTGAGCTGGATCCTTGTCTCTCCCGCCTTCCCTCCCCCCCTCAAGGCAAGTTTGGCAGGTGGGGAATGGCTGCCAGTTGTACCCGCCCCACAGGATCAGAGGCAGCAGGAGGAGAGGGGGGCCTGCTCTCACGTCCTGCTTATGGGCTTCCTGTGGGGGTCTCTGGGTGTCCCTTGTGGGAAACCAGATGCAGACCTAGACACAGACATTTAGTCTGTTCTAGAACATTGGTGATGTTCCTGCATATGCCAAAGAGCAAAGGGAGCTCAGCAGAGGCACAGCACATCATCCTGTCCTTCCTTCAGGAGGCAGCAACAGGGCCGGAGTGCCTCAGCTCTAGGGACAGGGCTCAAGGCTGGCCCTCTGGCCAAACAGGACTGCGACTTCCGCCTACCTGGAATGCAGCTTCATACATGCTGAGGGCCTTGGAAAGAGGCGCTGTAGAAGGAAGCAGGTACCAGAGGTGGATGGCGAGAGAACGCTTCCAATCCAGATGGGCGCAGATGTTGATGCTCCTCCTCTCTGACAAATGCCACACCTGCAGAAGTGAGGGAAAGGGCCGAGGCAGAGTGTCAGTGTGGGCCAGGCACAGAGCCCAACACAGTAGCTTTGCGGTGCAAGAGGGACACCCACAGAGGCTCGCTGGCCTGGTGGATGGCGTTGTGTGTACATGTGACCCTCTTAACGCAACTGGCCAAGCAAGCAAGCCCAGGCTCCGCAACTCACCGGCTTGCCAGCTAAAAGGGCAAAGATGTGCAGCCTCTCCTCCTGGATGAAGCAGTCTGCCTGTAGCTGATGCCAGTCTGCCAGCTGCATGGCAAGGAGCTCCCGGACATCCTGGCTCCCTGCCAGCTGCGAGAGGAGCAGAGCCAGCCGGTGGTCCCCTGTAACGCAACAGCAGCACCTCAGAAGAGACACAAACCCCAGTGAGCAGCCTCTCCTGAAATGTAAACTACTTGGACGCAGGGACGGGCTTGCTTGGCCAAAAGATGGCAGCAGTGCAGACATTGATGCTCTAGCACATATTTTGGAGGGGGCAGGACCACATTGACTTGGGCAGAAGATAACTGCCCATAGGAAAACCAAGTCCAGCTACATGATAGATGGCTTCTTGCTTGGGGAGTGCTGCATGTAGCCCACCCTCAATATCACCAGCAAGGATCGGTTGATTTAAGCCTGTTGTAAGGCAGGGGTTTTCTTTTGGTGTTGCTCACCTAGAAATTCAAGAAGCTGATCTAGTTGGGAAGACACACCCAAATCCCCTTCCAATCCTTTTCTAGGGAGCAGCTAAAGCAGAGAAGAATGAGGGGTGAAGAGTTTACAAAGGAACTCTGCATTTCCCTCCTACCAGCCCTGCAGAAACAAACAACATTGGTGGCGGGCAGAACTTCCTCGGGCCAATGCTCTTTGCTGTGGTGAAGGAAGCCAAATTTATGTCAAGATGTGGGCAAAGGAGAGCTTTCCTCTTGGTGCTAGCAATTTCCAAGGAACAGACAAGCACCTGATTCTGCCAGCTGCACCCTCTCCAGGCAACCCGCTAAGCAGCACTGGCAGTACACCATTTCTGCCCACGGGATCCAGCAGATTCCTTATTAGATCCTGGCTCCAGGTGAAAAGCCGCCCTCTTACCAGAATGTTGCGCCAGCCGGCAAGCTTCGCTGATCTGCTTCCCAGTAAGGTAGCTGAAGACGGCCTGGGCGGGACTGTCGTTCTGGGCGAGCGAGACCTCGTTCTTGATCCGCTCAGCAGCCGTTTGCGACAGCCAGCGGGAGAAGGCTCTCCGGCGCTCCAGAGCAAGGACGTACTCCGTGGGCTCATCCAAGCGGGCCTCCAGCTCCTTCAAGTGGCCCCAGAGCGCCTCACACAGGGTCCACACCAAACACCAGTCCTTCACTGCAGCTGGTGAGAGGGCAGAGAGAGATCAGCACACGATCCTGCAGGCCTGCCCTGTGCTATCCCATAATGCAGCAGCAAACAGGGTCCCAGCCGCACAGATGCAGCAGGGGGCTCCTAAGGCCATTCCACCCTTACCCCACACTGTAGCTTAAATTCTGGACTGTGCACTGCTACCTCTGCTCCGTCAATCACCTGCCTCTCTCTCCTTGTGGCCAGCTGTGATCTGGACCATGAAGGTGAGGCCAGAAATACCCAGTGCCACCAAGTCACCTTGGGCCTTCCAAATCCAATTCTATGAAGGCACCAAGGGTCCACAAAAGCTCACACCTGATCCTGCCAAGATGCTGCAGTTTTTGGCCCCTTGAAGTTGCATCCATAGCAAGAAAGACCAAGGAATCTCTTCTGTTCCTAGCACCCACCCGCTCCCCATGCATCACAGCTTGGGAGCTCAACAGCAGCTGCTGGAGACAGCAGGAGGCCGGTCTGTTACCCTGCCTCGCTGTGTCTTCCACGGTGATTCTGCTCTAAAACAGGTGCTGGGGCATGAGCCCATGGTGGGACATGAGACTGGGACATGGAAAGATGCTAAGCAGTGACTTGCATGCACCATCTACCACTGGCCAAGGCAGAATTGCCTCTTCACAGCCACAGGACAGAGCAGGCTCTCCTCAAAAAGCTGGTTCAAAAAGCCCTCCCCCAACACCACAGGAGCTCAACCTGACATTTCCAATTCCTCCACCCCCCAATTCATTTTCTTTGGCATCCAGTTTTGTGCCCACCTTCTTCCCTTTCTTCTGGGTCTGCAGACGTCTCCGTTGCCCACCGGGCATACTCATGGATAGCAGCTACGCCAGGGTTGGGAGTCAGGAAAGGGCACGGCTCATCCATGTGGACAGTGCTCTGCTTCAGCTTGATCTCCAGTGGAACAAGGTATGAGTCTAGGTCCTCGTCAGCTGCCTTTCCTTCCAAGCTCAGCTTCTCCACGTGAACCTTAAAGGGAGACTCCGAGAGCCTGCAGAGGCATCGGGAACACAGATCAAGGGAGATGAGTGGCTCTGTCACGGCAATATTTGATTATTTAAAAATAAACACAGGCTGCCTTCTAAATAATATGCCCTCAAGTAAGCTTACAAATTAAGCACAGCTTCAAAAGTTTAAGCATGGGGTGAGTAGGTGGTGGGAAGCATTTTCTCAAAGACCCCACATTTGTGGGTTTATTCACAAACATCCATTGGATAAAACAGCACAGAATTTCAGCCAAGCCATTAGCTTAAAAGGAGCATCATACACAGCCCCTATGCATTGAAAGACGACAAGGCGACAAACTCAGCAGTTTCCAACGGTTATAACCAGAAAGCTTTGCTGCTTCTGGAGGAGCCAAGTGATGCCAAGGTGCTGTGCTGAGAGAGTTGCCTCTCTATTGGAAGATGGCAATTTCTGCCAGGAGAGACCAATATGCCCGGTCCTGCAAAAGGTTTCTGTTATGCTGCTAGTGAGCTCAGAACAAGGTAGGGAGAGGGAACCTGCTCTGCTGATGGAAGAGCAGCGCTCGTCTGCTTTGGGGTTTTCTTACACCCCCCCCCAAAGCAATACATAAATTTTAGGAAATACAGTGGTACCCCGGGTTACAAACTCCACTAACCAGGAAGTGGTTGCTCCAGGTTAAGAACTTTTCCACAGGATAAGAATGGAAATCGCGCGCCAGCGGTGGAGTGGCAGCAGGAGGCCCCATTAGCAAAAGCACACTTCAGAGTTAAGAACTGTTTCAGGTTAAGAATAGACCTCTGGAACGAATTAAGTACCGAGGTACCACTGTAAACAAAAACCCAGGGCAGGAATGACTGTCTTGCAGTGCAGCCAAACTCCAGATACCAAGTGCAGCAGGCTGAGAAAAGGGCATGAGGTTTCCCCACCCACCCACCCTCTAGGGTGAACAGGTAAGAGGAAATTAGTTCTGCCTCTGTGGCAAAAGTCCACATCAGTACAAACTAGACTAGCCAGCCAGATAACTCAGCTCACTGCGTAACACTTTGGAAGACTGATATTTAAGAACAGAATAACATCTCACTGTTTAGGAGCAACAGGCGTTGGCAAGAATCCATACTCCATGGATTCGTTGCGGAGATCTTCTGGCTCGCTCAATGTGCTCAGCTGCTCCCCGCTGTGGACGAGGAGCCGGTTGGGCCCCCAGCCGACACGGAAGGAGCGTCCCATGAAGAGGGCCATATCCTTCAGCAGCCTTCCTTTCCCGTAGGTGACAGACTTCTCCAGAGGCACCAGCTCGGGATGCCTGCGGATGCCCACTGTTTTCAGCGGCATGTCAGGCTCCAGGCTGGGCATTGTGAATGCGCCGGTCAGCGGAGAACCGACGGACCAAGGCGGGGCAGGAAGAGCGCTGGCCAGCAAGGAAGTCCTTGGACTGCGTCTGTCTTGGAGGGAAGTAGTTGGGACGCGTAAAGATGCGCCTGAGAGTCTTGACTGCAGCAGCCCACCAACTAAGGAGGAGAAGGAAGGCCTTGATTAGGAAGACAAGACTTCTGACAGATCACCATTCTAACACCCCACCCACCCAAAAGCATGCTTCTGGACACAAGTGCGCTGGCTTCTGGTGGGCCTAAGGGAAGGTTGCAACATGCCTCCTGCTCCCCAGTTCAGGACTTGGGCAGCAGTATTTCAAACCAGCTGAAGCTTCCAGGCCTTCATTCAAGGCCAAAAGTTACAGTCACAATCCTCAATGAATGATTGGTTCAGACCTGTGTGTACATCACCTTATCACGCAGCTGAATGGGTGAATGGACTCCACAGAAAAAACTGACGTTACTTATGATGCGTTAGTTGTCACTCTGCAATCTTAAACCTCGAGTTTCCACAGCAACATGTGAGGAACCCTTATGAGAGCCCCGTAGGTTTCATCCTGAACTTTGCTCAGGTTGTGGGATCATGTCACTTTGCTGAGGTCGTGTGCGTTAATGTCTGTCTATGTGCAGAAATGGTATATGCAGCACTGCTCTGGGATCCCAAACACTCCTGTCTGGTTTTCTTCAGGGTTGGTGAGCCTTGGATCCGCCCCACTCGTGTTCTAAACTGATTGCAATGTGTGGGCTTTTTCCTAAATAGATCCCAAATGCTCCCCCTGGTTCAACATTAGAGCAGCCAGAATAATACATCAAAGAACACTGTATTTGTAAACTGACTTATACAGACTGGTCACTGGTGTCTGCAGTGACACTTTGAGTTGTGAAAAGCCCAAAGGCCTCACTGCTCTGTTTATTGACAGATCACATCCCCTGAAGTGCCTGGGGTGCCTTAGGGGGGCTTACTCTCCCCCCCACCCTCCTCAAAATGCTTCCTTACTTCTTTCACTTAATTTATTGGACACCATTCCAAAAAGTCTTAAAAGTGGCTCATACACAGTAGGAAAATTCACAGAGCACAATTCAAACATCAAAGTCTTGGAAATGTATCATTAACCGATTTATTTTTAATTTAATCCTTTGTTGAAGAGAGTCCCAAAGGCCCAGCAATGAGAGGAACTCTCTTGCAGCGATGTGCTAAGCATAATGTCAGATTAGCCTCAGAAAGTCTGTCCCAAGCAGAGCTTAGCATTTAAGAACCGTTTCCCCCTTGGTGCCAGCACAAAGACCGGGGTTCTTACTGTACCTGAGGGGCGGCTCCTGCGTCCGCGCATCAAGGAGGAGATGGGAAGTCTGGGGGAACAGAGGTCTTGGGATGTGTCCACTGGTGCAGCTTGCTTGCCAAAACCATGGTCAAGGATCAGGTCCAAGTCCTCCTCATCCACAAGCAAGGAAGCTTTCATGATCTGGAAACAAGTACAGAACAAGGTCATCATATATTACAGGGGGCTTTTAAGAAGCTGGAGGTTTTGTTTTTTCCTTAGTGTGCTCCACTGACATAACAATGCTAAAAGCAAGAGATAAAACCAACGAGTTAAAAGGGAACCTTTGTCCAGTTACTGTAAATGGACCTTTTAGGTTGCTGACATTCTGAGACCCCCCGTTTGAGGGCAGCATCTTCTGACTGGTCCAAAGGCACGGCATGTGACTTGTAAATATGTTCAGCAGGGGTGGGGAAGCTCTGGCATGGAGGCTGATTCTGGCTCGCCAGGAGTCCAATTTGGCCTGTGAGGCCCTCTACCCCAAACCACACCCACCCACTTCTTTCAGATGCTCAAAGAGAAGCCCAGGGATGCTGCACTTGGAGCCCTGATGGTCAGAAATCCAAAGCTCAGGGCCTGGTGTCAAAGTGATGTCAGGGGGCAGCCCTGCCCACCTGTCTAATCTGTCCCACTTGGGATGGGGAGAGAAAGATCTGTCCTGCTGCCCAGAAAAGGCAGCTTTGGCCAACCTGATGCCTTCTAGATGTACTGAACTATAACTCCCATCAGCCCCTGCCGGCACAGCAAAGGAGAATCCATGGTGACATGATAAAAACAAACAGATACAGGCCACAGAAGGCTCAGAGCAGAAAGAGTGAACAGCAGGTGTACCCGGTTATAGGAACAAGTGGTGAGGTCCGAGTCCAAGGCCAAAGGAGAACCCTACCAGGCAAGCAACACAAACAAGGAGGGGCTCACCTGCAATGTGTGAGGGTTGATGTCCAGAGAGGATGCAATGTGTGCAGAAGCTGGCACTGGTTCCTGCTCCTCTGCAAAACTCTCTTCCGTGACCAAGTCCTGGGCCGGCTCCTGAGTGATGTCTGCCATGTCACTATCAAATTCCACAACCTTCCCAAGCTGCTCAACATCTGGGCTCTGCAGGCATCAGGAGTTAAGAGGCAATGCAATACAGATCCAAAGCTGGCAAAGCAAGTATCATGTAGGACTGGAGACAGAGACCAGTGCGGCAATGCCATGTCACAATAGGCAGTGTTAGGCTGGCATCATCATGACTCCTCCACTAAACCGAGTTCCAGGGAATGGCTTCAGGCAGGCAGAGGGAACGAGGCCAACTGGGGAAACCTAAGCTGCTGAAATTCTGACCTATTCCTTTTGTTTTACATCCTGCCCTTCCTCCTGGAGCACAGGAGAGCCAAAATAAAACCCCTTTCCTATACATGCTGCTTCTAGACAAGCAACACGGCACACCTACCCTCTTACATCCTGGATCATCAGGACCAGAATAGAAATTCAGCTAGCTTTGTGGTTGATTCATTAAAATTTGGGGGAAATACTAAAAATGATGCGGCAAGAAAATGAAAAAAAGAGAGAATTTCAGCCACTCTTGTGCCTTTTCTGGTCTACATCATCAGCAAGGAGAGCATGACCAATTTTTGCTTTGGACAGGGTGGGGAGAGAGAAAAAGTAGAACCCCTGCACTTAACTTGGTCAAAGCCATTTGGAGACACCCCACCTTGTCCTCTTCTGCCACTGAATAAATTATTTCAATCTTCCCTTTTTCAAGGGCTCCAGTTCACATATTTCTTTCCCTTACCTTGGAAGGAGGTGCTGGTTTCCCACCTAGAGCCATTTGCTGAGACGCCAACAGGCCCGGCGGGGGCACTTGAGCCGTTTTCTGTTTCTTTGCCTCGACTTTTGATGGGTGCTCCTCATCTTCCTCATCAGAATCTTGTAAACCGTATTTTGAGAAGTGAGCCACCTGGACAGAAACCAAAGCCAGCATAGGTGATGGCCTGAACTAGTAGCTTGTGGACATCAGTAAGTGAAGACAATATCCTGCCTGTCAAGTTATACTGGTGGCCAGGACACCAGAGATGGGGAGCCTGCAGTTGATACTGGGCTCCAGCTCCCATTTGCTGCAGCCAAAAATGGCACCAATGGTTAATGATGATGGGAGCTGGTCTGACAACATCCTGGAGGGGTAGGGATGCAGAGAAGCAGCACAGGCTCCCGATTCCTGTTGCAGATGAAGTATTTCTGAGGAGTCGCCAAAATGGGGCAGTTGGAATTTTGTGCAAACAATAGTGAAAATTTGCAATTATCCTTGCCTTTGGAGTGTGCCTTAAATTTTTCCAGGCCAAGGAAAGAAAAAAGCTTTGGTATAGAAGCTGGTTCCATTTACTTACACACAGCTGTTATTACCTTGAATACCCACGAACCAGTTTCAGGGCGGTACTCCTTGAACTGGGCACCCTGCTTCCGGGAGACGGCTTCCAGCCTGCCTTCGTAGTTCATTTCGGTTAGCCGTTCTGGGCTCTTTATCAGGCAACGCGAGGTTTTGTCAGTGGGCCAAACACCATCCAAAGTGACCTCAGCTCTCCTGTTAAGAAACAAAGAGGGTTGGGAGGCCAGAGAAGCAAACACTCCTAACAGGTGAACTAGCGTGTTCATGGTGAACGTGAGCCAACACTAGGTTGGTCTCTATTTACCTGTTCAGTCCTTTCCCAATGGGTGGCTTCTGTTCATCATCTGGGTAGACAATCACTTCTTTCCGACGGATGTGCACAATCTCATCCAGGTTCAAGTTAGTCAGGTTCACTTCGCCTTCAAAGTAGATTGAGCCATAGCCTAGGGAGGAGATGAACAGATTAGATGACAGCCCCGTCCAACTCTACAATTCTATGATCTCAGCATCAGCTTAAACCAGAGTGCTGCTGCAACAAAGCTATAGAAGCTCACTGGTCAAGTGTGCGCAATCACCAGAGCCGGGAGTGTCTTAGAAATCTATGCAAGAAGCACACAAGCTGCAGCAGGAGTCTGGTGGCAACTCCCAGAAAGGTCTATGGGGGACACACACCTAAACCAGCCCCCAACCAGTTAATACTGCAAATGAGGTTTTGCAATCATGTACTTCGGAGCGTCATTTATGCATCCAAACAACTTTTAATTTGTGCACATTGTGTGCAGCTTTGTCATCTGTACTGTGGATCCCTGTTACTGTGATCACATTCAAGAGCTGATGGGTTTAAGCACATGTACACTGCATGTGTTGCAATATACCAGGGGTAGGTAGGTAACCTAAGGCCCAATCACCTTCTGAATCCAGCCACCGGACGGTCCGGGAATCAGCATATTTTTACATGAGTAGAATGTGTGCTTTTATTTAAAATGCATCTCTGGGTTATCTGTGGGGCACAGGAATTCGTTCATATTTTTTTTCAAATTATAGTCCAGCCCCCCACATGGTCTGAGGGACGGTGGACCGGCCCACAGCTGAAAAAGGTTGCTGACCCCCTGCAATATACTATTATTACTATTATTATTATTATTATTATTATTACTTGAGGAAAGAGACTGTGGGGACTCAACCACTATGACTAATATCCAACAACCAGATTACTTGAAATGTTTAGAGGGGAATTCTTCTGACCCTTCCTGACAAAATGAGGGCATGAGCTTGAGGGACTTTCCCCCCTTGTCAACACACAGGAACCTTTAGAGCAGACTCCGGAAAACTGTTGTGTGAATGGCCTGAGTGATCCTAGAGACATGCCTAGTACTTTAACCATGTTTCAATGGCCTGAATTTTGCTCCTCTTGAGCTAGGCAGTTACTTGACCTTCATCCAGGTGGGACTTTCCTGGGCTTTGGGAAAGGCAGTTTCAGGAGAAAAGGTCTTTGTGCAGAGAAGCATCCTTACCTTTTCGGCCAATGGTGAAGTCTGTCACAATGCACTCTCCTTTGTCGCTTGTCATTTTGGCCAATTCTTCCATGGATGGAATGGTGTAGTAGCCAACTCGGGTTAAAAAAATTCCTAAAAGAACCAAAACTGGTTGAAGGTCACTCCTTTCAGCAATTTCTGCAACAGGCACAGTAATTCATTTGCAGGCCAGAACAGCAAAGAAATAAGCCAGAGAATGCAGGTGTACCTACTCCAAGATTATAATACGTATGAAAGGGAGCAATAAAGGGACTCACTGAAGGAACTTTAGATTTACAACTGACTAAGGAGAAAAACACTCAGAAAACCTTAACCAAACACTGCCTCTGCAGTAGATTGCAAAGTGAATCAGTACCTATTAAAATTAGTTATGAAAAATGACAGCCACAAATCTTGCAGCATTCCTAGAAACACCTCAACGTTAGAAATGTTTTGGTCTTATTTTGGTAAGGCTGCAGGTGCAATCTGATGGTACAGATCCAGTTGCATGGCCTTGTATTGCCATGCTAGGGAAGGCAATACATGAGCAGGGCAGAGGAGAAAGGAGCGAAAGATCAAAGAAGCAGTAACTAGGATCTGGGTTCAAACTCACTGCCAGCGTTGGCAGCGCTAAGCTATACAGACATCCGGTCTGACACAACGTAAACCTGCTCCTTACACCCTGAAGCACATTCTTGGATAATTCACAAGACCATTTTCTCAAAGGTCTGTCAATCCAAGCCGACTTTTGCTAGAGCCGTTTGGTGCATCGAAACCTGCACCAACTTGGATCGCAGGTCATCAAAACCTTCAGAAGGCCAACTGAGTGTTTGAAAATAACAGAAACACCAAGGTTTGCTTTTTAAAAGAGGAAAATGACACTTGAATGAGATCCAAGGGTAGAAAAGTATGACCAGACAGAGTTTGAAGGACTGCAAATGACAATGTGCATTATAAGCAGCGCCCCCTCAATTCCTCTGCACAACTCCTACTTTTCCCAGTCTATGCTTAGGGGCATTTCTGGGGGGAGAAGAGCCCGACCCCCCGAAGAACCACCTGCCTCACCTGCCGGATGAGCCTGGTGCATGCCGTCCGCCTCCTCTTCCTGGTCCTCCTGCAGGGACTCCTCGTGGTAGGAGGCATCCTCGCTGCTGCCTTCCAGCCCGTTCCGCAGGGGAGGACGCACGTTCAGGGCGAGGAGGGTGTCGTCCACGTTGTTGTGGTGCTTGTGCATGGCGTTCTCGGGGGTCTGTGGGATGGGCTTGGCAATGGGGTTGGAGTAGTACCGCGTGACTTCACGAGGACGGTCCTCCTCCTCCTGCTGCTCTCCATCATGCCGGTGGATCTCATCAACTGACCGGGAAAGGAAGTTGAATCTAAGGAAACCACAACATTTAAGGTCCACCACGTGAGCCCCAAAGAAAATACTTCATAACCGAAATACAAACACACCGCTATAAAAAATAAACACTAGCTACCTAACTGGTAATGAACTTCTTGAGTGCGAGTTTCTGCATGGATGGAAAGCAAAGGCTGAACCAGAAGTTAGAAAGCTGATGCAGGATTTATTGGGCGTATTGACCTTCAGCTGTTAAGGGAACAGATCCATGCTCAGACCAAACCAATTCTGGCATCGCAGTGCAGAATCGCACAGGAAGCCTGACGTCACCACCGCCTTTAAAAATGCACATTGTGAAATTGCTTTGAAATGGATATTGTTCTAACTTAAGTAAAATGCATTTCCCAAATACACGACAGCTCCTATATGAAAACATAGACTTTTCTGGACCAAGTGCCCGCTCTTTATTCTGTATGGGAGAGTCGGAGGGAATTGGGAGTTTATCCCTTTCCAATTTCACATGCACACAGTCCAAGGGCACATGCCCACAGCACCATAACATCCTCTGCTTTCGCTATAAATTAAGTTTCTGATAGTCCAGGCTACTCAAGATAGACTTGAAAGGGTGTGAGCAATGCTCAGCAAGATCTCAGAAGACACACAGAGAGAGCGCTGAGCAGGATTTCCAGGAACGGTGGCTCCCCCGCCCCTCTTCATAAGTACAGGCAACTCTCAGCTTCCATGGAGGTTACACTCCAGAGGTAACAGCCAAAACCGCGTATGGTCAAAATATATGGGGTTCAGTGGCAGGTGAGATCACCAAAGTCTTTTCTTTCCCCTGGACACGCACTCCCTGTTACACAGTGTGAGCATTACTCAGGCAACACAAGGGGCGCAACGTTCCCGGTGCCAAGGCTAGAACAGAGAAGAGTTGCCCATGGTTTAAACCCAACAACTGCAGGTGGAGCTGCGCCTTTAAGGCTGAGTCCGCTTACTTCAAAAAGGAAAACCTGACCAAGGTCCTGTTTTTTTAAGGTGTCCATGCAGACATACCGTTCTCCGTTCTCTGGGTACTCAGAGGGAGAGGCGAGGTCATCCGCTTCACAGTTGGTCGGAGAGAAAAGGCTGCTGGCCTTGATACTCTTCAAAACTAGCTTCTTAATGCTTTTCCTAAGAAAGACCAAGAAGAGGAGAAATTAATCACTGCTGCCTCACTCCCTTACCCCCTCCCCTTCTTAGTTCAACTTATTTTTAATTGCAGCCTCCATCACAGCACAGAACTGGACTGTGGAAGCCCTTCTCTCCCCCACTGCAAGACAATGGAGGCTTTAGCTGGGCCAGCTGTGTGTGTGGTTTTCTTATTACTTAATGGCATTAAAGAGCTCCTTTTGAACTATTTTTTTTGCTGTGAAAAAGATGACTGATAAGAGATGCCAGTGGTCTTTACCCAGTGGGCTGTGACCTATAATTGGGCTTCACCTTAACCCAGAGTGGGCTGCACCACCACCTAATATATCATGTTAAAGAGTTCAGGAAGAGCCACTGCGCCAACTGAAGCGTGCATTCTGGCTTTAATCCAGCTCTCGTTGGCCGTAATTGGTACTTGTTACTCCGTTCAAGATCATTAAGTACCAATTACCTCCAGCAAGAGCTGGATCAAAGCCAGAATGCAACACAGTTCAAGTCCATCGAGATATGCTGCCAGACACCTCACACTTCAGATTTGCAGGCACCCCAAGCCACCTTAGCATATAAAGAAGTCTAGAGGGAACACTTACTTGGGCATGAAGGCCCCGTTCGACAGGGCTGGCTCATCATCATCCAGGCCATCAAACAGGTGGGATTTAGAGGAGCCCGTGGTCTGCAAAGCTTTCGGACGCACCCTGGTCGCAGGGCGAGGAGTCAGCTTGTAGTGAGTAGGGGTGGTCAATGCCTTCTGGGCCGCTGGATTGGTTGGCTTCAGTCTCTGTACACACACAGACACACACACACAATTGCAAACTTGAGACGGCTATCCTATCAGATTCTCTCGACCGCTTTTGCTGCAACCTCCTTTTCCTTCTCCCTGTCCAAAAAAACAGGCTGCTAACAGCAGGAGAGACAGACCACTTCTGCAAGAGGCCTGAGTTGATTGCTCACCCACTTCATTCCACCCAAGTTTGTAAGTTAATTATGAACTGTGTGAAGAAGTACTTTCTGGCACCTGTCCTGAATCAGTTTTAGCTCTGGATTCCAAAGTAGAAAAGCCTTCTCGGACCGTTTCTCAACCTGGCATAATCTAGTCACCCTCTCAGCCATGTCCCCTTCTCCCATGACAAACCTCTTCTTTCTTCTTTGGGTCAGACATCGGGTTTCTGAAGAGGGGGGAATCCCCAAAGGGCGAGTATGTCAAGCTGTTGAGGTGCTGCTGAAGAATCGCTTGCTGAGCGGCTGAAGCATTTGGGTCAGTCAAAGCTGAATGAATGAGAGGGGAAGACATCAGCCCAATATCCCCCCCAAGGGGCTGTAACAACTCGCTGACAGAAGAGCAGGTGCCTGCAGTGGAGCAGGTAATCTAAGTGGGGAAAGTTCTATCCTTCCCTAGAAGATGCATCCACTGCACTGACTGACAAAAGTCACCCAATAAAAACAAAATGTTAGCGGGGCTTATAGGTTTAGCGACAAACCATTCTCTTAACCCCTCAGGTTCTGGCGATATGAGGTAGAAACTGGGTCCCTTATTCAGCTGGAAACCACTTTTGGGAACTATTAACTCCTGGTCTGCCCCACGGAGGACCTTAAGGTCCACAAATGACAACATTTTGGCGGTCTCAGGTGGCAAAGTGGTTAGATTGGTCTTAACTAGGGCCAGGGCCTTTTCAATAGTGGCCCCGACTTGGTGGAACGCTCTGTCACAAGAGACCAGGGCCCTGTGGGACTTGACATCTTTCCGCAGGGCCTGCAAGACAGAGCTGTTCCGCCTGGCCTTTGGTTTATACTCAGTCTGACCCTTATGTTTCCCTCCCCTTATGGTCTTGATCTATGGGCCACTTTTAAAATGAGGCTGCATTTTAACCTGTATTTTAAATTGTTTTGTTTTGTTTTCCCGTATTATGTTTTTACTGTGATTTTATTGGTGTTCGCTGCCCTAAGCCCAGCTCTGGCCGGGGAGGGCGAGGTATAATCCTGGAAACCACTTGCTGCATTTCCAACACATGCCACGCTTTGGTGAATTACATTCCAATCTTAGAATTTGCCACCAAGCCACATGTGTGCCAAAAGTGTGGCTGCCTCCAGCATTCCAAAGAACAGCAGCTGGCTTTCCATACAAAAATGGACTGATGGGAGCTGGAGTCCAACGCTCAGAGGGACAATGAACCTCATGCAGGGCTACTCTTCCACTTAAGTCCAGGCTATTCATTTGTTAACGAGACACTTACCCACTGCAGGCTGGGGAGCTCCAAAGCCCAGGGTAGCTGTTGACGTGTTAAATCCAGGGGCACCAAAGGCTCCTGTCCCCAGCGTACTCCCTAGTTTAGGCTGGGTGTTCCCAAACAGCGAAGTTTGTCCTGCGTTCAGGGCTACAGGAAGGAAAACAAAGCAGGTTGTGGAACATCGACATGCACAACCAGCAGCAAAACAGGCATAAGCAGCCTTCCCTTCCCTACAGACAGTTCAAAGGAGGACATAATTTTTAGTGCTCCAAGGAACTGCTCTCCTCCCTCACCACCAGCTTGGTTCAATGGCCAGAATTCAATTTAGGAGCAAGAATGTAAAGCATATGCGCTATGAATCCGGACCATTCTTCTCTATAGTGGAGAAGTGGTTTTGCTAACTGAAGGTCTCATAGGTGTCTCACCTCTTTACAATAAGAGCAGGAGCTATTTGTGTGTGAGAGAGAGAGAGTTAGAACATACTGATGCCGACAACCACCATGAAGTTAGCTGGAGCGTCCAACATATTCAATAACTAGAACGGCACAAGCAGCAGTGAAATAAAGGCAGCAAGATTTTGGTGAGAGTGGGGGAAATAGCAGTTTAGAGAAGGAAGGAAAGTGGAAGCTTGCTGTTATGTTTAGTGAATCCCAATCATGGCACCAAAAACCTGGCTAAGTGCCAGAGAGAGGAAGGGGGAAAACAGCTTCTGAGGGTGGCATCTTTCTATTCTTTACCTGTTCCAAATCCTGTTCCAAGTCCCGTGCCCAAAGCCCCAGCTGCAGGCTTGTTCCCAAACAGGCTATTTCCCGTGGTGTTTGCACCAAAACCTGCAAGTAAAGAACAGCAAGTGGCTCTGTTTGTCACCCAGGCCTCTCTCTCTTCCATGCAGGTGTTTGTTATGTGTTTTACTATTTTGTTGGAAGCTGGGGCCACCCAGTTGAATGGGCGGCATAGTCACACCTCAGGTTACAGACGCTTCTGCTTGCGTTTTTTCGGGTTAAGGACTGCCAAAACCCGGAAGTACCGGAACGGGTTACAGTGGTGCCCCGCAAGACGGAAAACCCGCTAGACGAAAGGGTTTTCCGTTTTGGAGGCGCTTCGCAAAACGAATTTCCCTATGGGCTTGCTTCACAAGACGAAAATGTCTTGCGAGTTCCTTCGGGGTTTTTCCCCCTTTTTCCCCCTTTTCCTAAGCCGCTAAGCCACTTATCAGCTGATCCGCTAAAAGCCGCTAAACCGCTAATAGCGCTAATCCACTAAGCTGTCAGTGGGCTTGCTTCGCAAGACGAAAAAACCGCTATACGAAGAGCCTCACGGAACGGATTAATTTCGTCTTGCGAGACACCACTGTACTTCCGGGTTTCGGCGGTCACGCATGCACAGAAGTGCCGAATAGCAACCCACGTGTGCGCAGACGTGCCACTGCGGGTTGCAAACGTGCATCCCACGTGGATCACGTTCACAACCAGAGCGGCCACTGTATACATAATAAAATTACTATTACTCTTATTATTGTTGTTATTATGCAAGGCACAGCACATGGTCTGCCTGACATCACTAGCGCACGCACAACCCACTTGCATTTCCAGAAGATGAAAGAAAATGGGGTTGCCTTTCACTCAAAAGTAGCATTCATTTGAGAGGTTCCCATCATCATCCTCTGTACCCAGGAATCTTTTTAGCTGCAGCAGGAGCTGCTGTTCAAGAATTTACAAATGATTCCCAGACTCCCCACTCCCCAGGGAAGTCTGTCACCAAGACATTGGAGGAGGATAACCCCTGGAAGGAATGAGAAGGGCTCTGAACTCTCTCCAGCTGTCTCCCCACACCTCTTCAATCACCAGCAGAGAGGCAGGGAAAATGTACTGCTGTGTGACTTGGAGAAAAGCCTTTGAATTTGTTTTCCATGGATCTGAGGAAGGCCTCCAAGCTTGTATAAGAGACAGAGACCCTCAAAATGAAACTCTTGCCAAAAGCAAGGCCAGAAGCACCTGGGCTCTCGCAGCTGCCTGCCATGTAGCACGGCTTACTGACACAGAATTTAAGACTCACAAACAGCATTATCTCACATAAATTAGTCTGCCACATATCGTGTGCTATACTCAATGCAACAACAATAGATTTAAGGCTCTTTACGTGACTATGCCAAAGGGAAAGCAATTGTTTAGTCCGTTACCAAACATCCCAGTCGTAGTTGTTCCAAACGAGGGCGCGCTGGTTGTCGTGGTTCCAAATCCAGCAGGCTTGTTGCTGAAGAGGGACTGAAGGAGAAATATGCATTCTAAACGTCACAGGGTCTCTTTCTCTTTTCCCTGTCCACAGCCCCCGCCCTGGTCACAAAGGGATATTAGCTTTTTCTCAGTTAGCAGCCAATCGTAGAAAGGTTAACATAGAATCATAGCGTGTTTTAAATGTTTGGAAAGGATGTGCGGCCACCCACAGAATGCACATTATCAGATATCTCTCCCTAGTGAACTACGTCTGTGCTGGTCCACAGCAGCAGTTTGGTGTCAGCGCAGGACAGCTGCATAGTGCACAGTGCTGGGCAAGAGGGGGAGTCAAGAGGGCTGCAGGTGGGGAAGAGCATACAAGTGTCCCCTCTTCCCTTTCATCCCCCAGCACTGCCTCTGTTCAGCACTTAAGGTAGGAGGAGGGAGGGAAACTACTTGGCGATGAATCCCACTATGCCCTCGTTGATGTACAGAGCAGTGCCACCTCTAGAACTCCCTTCCCAGTGCTCCCTAGAGTCTGATACAATGGTGTCCCCACTGGTTCTCTCCGTCCCACCAGGTGCCTACAAGACGTAGTAAAGAACCAGGCTGAAGGACGGAAGACGGAACAGAGCACAAGGCAGTAGAATTAAAGCAGAGAGAGAGAGAGTAGATTTGACTGTGTGGACAGAGGCAGGGCAAAAATAAATGAGAGAAAGCCGGAGACAGCATGGTATATTCGGTCTAAGAATCACATGTTCTCTGCCTGGTCAATCAGGAGGAAATACCCAACATGTGGAAACTTCATAATCCAGCGTGGGAATGTGCATGGTCCCTGCTAGAATTGCTCTGATGGAGAGCAGCCAAATGGCAAAAGCTGAGGTTTTACAGTTGACACCCACAAGAGCTGATATTCAGAGTGACAATTTGGCAAGCAGTGAGTGAGCGTCAGAGTGGCACATCCCCACCCCTCACATTGTTGCTTGAACTACAGAACCCTGTTATATCAAAAAATGAGTAGTTGTGGTTTAACGCCAGTTTACTACACAGGTCCAAACTGTGTTCAACCTGTGGTTTAAGATCAAGATCTGCAGATATTTAAAACACTAGTTAGGAAACAGGTATTAAACCGCAGTTCCCCACTGGGGATGCAAAGGAGAAGTGTAGTTTGAGTTGACCAGGAAAAGTGTGTCATGGGAGCCGGGTGCACACAATTGAGAAACTCAGGTCACGTCTGCTAAATTATGGTCCAGAGTGCCTAGACTGGGCAGTCGCTCTCAGTTTACAGGATTGTAAGGCTTCTTGCAAAACCTTCCAAGACCTGTTCAAAGCCAAAATTATTGGACCTTTCTAACCATTGACCAACATTGCAATTAACACCACCGGAAAAGCACTTGCAAAAGCACTTTGCTTCTGCCCGGGAGAACACCAATGAGCGCAAGTGTGTCACGAGTGAAAAGAAGCAAGCCACTTCCACACCCCTGAGGACCTCCTTACTCCCAGCTGACATACCGAGCCACCAACACCAAATCCTGTATTGGGTTGTCCAAAGAGACCTGTCCCAGTTCCAAATGCAGTAGCAGTGTTCGTATTGGTAGCTGTTCCAAAAAGGCTTCCCGTTTGTGAGGGCTGTGTTGCTCCAAATAAACCCTGCAAACATTAGGGGATGTTTGAGAAAGATACGCTACAACTTATCCTTAAAAAAAACAAAACAAAAAACAAAAAACCTAAGCAGTAGTTCTGGAAATGTGGGACTACTGTTTTTTGCACCATGGTGATTTTTACACAAGGGAATACGGGCTCTGCTTGTGGCTGCTGAAGAGAGGTGCTTGCATTTGGTTCAGCTAAGCGTAGCATTAAAGCATGCAGGAAAACCAACCTTCATTTTAGCCACTGTGTTGTGGAAAATACTGAGGCCTGAATTTGTGTATGGCAGATTGTTTCTGAATGGAGGTTCAGATCTGGGCAGAAAGGCACCTGAAGGTTGCCATCATGCATATGGAAAGAAACAGTGTGGCCCCTCACAGGAAGATTAAAAAGAACTAAAGAAACTGAACAAACTGAACACCCGCACGCCCACGAGTTGTCTTTGGTGGAAAAAGTAATTTCCCAAAGCCTATGAAGATTGCTTATCTCTTCCGCTCAGCAGCTCATTCCCCACACAGCTTCACCAACTTCCCTTTCCAAGCCACTAACACCTGCCATCCTTTGCCCGTAATAGGGAAACTCCTTCAATAGAGGGTTTCCATTGTGACTGGATGCATCTATTAAAGGTTGAGACCTTCACAGAAGAGGCCACTTGAATTAGTTGACTGTCCAGTTCCATTTCATTTGTAACCAGAGGTCCCCTCCCTCGCTTATGCATTTCTGCTTGTACCCAACAGAGAAAGCAGCAAAGGAAGATAGTGGACCACTTGATAAAGTAGCCTGCCCTAGAGACATTCAAGTCGGTGAAAAGCCAAAATGACTGCCAGGCTTCCCTCTTCCTGGGAGAGGTAAGATAATTTGAGTGTGTGCTTGCCTGCTTGCGCGCCTACCAAGCAACTGGTATATTGTTGAAAACAAACTATTTCATAACTTGGGAGGCCTGCTATGGCTCCATTTCATAGTGAAAAAGTATGTGCTTTGCATATGAAGTGTTGAAATCTCCAACTAAAAGATCTTGTGTTGGAGAGAACTTCTGCTTGGAGAGTCTGGAGCCAGTTGTCAGTAAGCTGGACCATGGCTCTGACTTGTGACAAGGCAGGCCTTTATCTCTTAACCCTCAATATAAAGCATGCTGATGAAATATTCAACAGATACAAAAATGGCAAAATAAGGCAACCTGCTGTGCTAAGGAGCAAGCTGGAGAATAAAATAGCACTGTACAAGGAAAAGTAACAGGCCGAGCAAAGAGAATTTCCTTGGAGAGTTCTTAGTAAAAGGCTGCAGAAATCAAAGACAACCAGGTAGCAGGAGTTAGGCAGAAAGTAAAGACTCCAAGGTTGTTACAGCAGTCCTTGCTACCTTACCATTGTGTTTGTGTTGGGTTGTCCAAGGGTGCTGGTGTTCCCAAACGAAAAGCCTGCGTTTGGTGCAGTCGTGGCCTGGCCAAAAGGCTTGTTGAAGAGGCTGGTGGTTTGTTGAGTCGGACCAAAGAGGCCTCCTGTTCCTGTTCCAAAACCTGTCGTACCTGAAGCAAAGTGCCAAAGCATATTATATATATACCTTGAGACATCCATGTCCCTGGGACTTCACAGAGTATACCCCTCAAGGAGCTCACAATCCAAATGTCAACATTGGGAGAGGCAGGATAGGTTCCAAAGGATGATGGTGAGTAGATGCAGCTACATTTTATTTTATTATAACCTGCTTTTCACATCTGGCGCTCAAAGCAACTTACAAAAAATAAAAACATACGACACACAAAATTTTAAACATCAGAGAATAAAACTGTTTTAACTTGGTGTCTGAAACTCAGCAGAGATGGCACCTGATTTCTAGCAGGAAGGCATTCCATAGATTTGGAGCTACCACACCGATGGCACAGCTCCTCATATGCACTTAGGCATTGTTTTGAGCAGAAACAAGGACAGAGGAATTCGACTATGGCTTCAGAGTTTTGTGTTTTTCTTTTAAAAAATTCCTGTCATTTTAATTTTCAACTTACAAAACCATACACCACTCTGAACTCCCAATCAAAGGAGGAAGCATCAGTAGAAGCAGCACAGAGGTGTTTGGTTCTAAGTTGCTTTGGATCGTCTTGGACAAGATGAAGCAACTAACACCAATAATAAATAATTAATAATAATAATAATAATAATAATAATAATAATAATAATAATAATAATAATAAAAAATTATTTATGCTCTGCCCATCTGGCTGGGCTTCCCCAGCCTCTCTGGGCGGCTTCCAACAAAATATTAAAATACAGTAATGCATCAAACATTAAAAGCTTCCCTAAACAGGGCTGCCTTAACAAACAACAACAACAACAACATTGGTGTTGCTGGGAGGTGTTTCCAAGAAATAAAAGCTGACTTGAGTAGAGCCATTTTAGAGCAAGAAAACAGCTGTGACTGATCAAAGTGCCATTCCAGTCAATGATGCCAGCTAACCACATATGATATCAGGCAAGATACTGCCTTAAATCAGAATCAAGAACAGAATAGCTCACTTTTTGTGCACTGTTAAGTGTGGCATTCTACTTCCTGGGACTTGCATCACATGCAGAGCAACTCCCTTGGGCACCTCCCCCCTTTTCTGAGAACTTATCTTATTTGCATTTCTTTTCCTTACTTGTCCCAAGGACCTCAAGGCAGAATCTGCTCAATAAAGGAGACTGCTCTGTTTGCATGTTTTCCCACAAGCATACAGAGAACAGGTGGAGTTTTGACAGCATCTTACAAATCAGCAGCCAGTATTTCAAGCTGTGGATGTTATTATTTGCATGTGTTTAAAAATGTTGGGCACCTAACACTACAGTGTCTCAAGACAACTTAAAACAGTATTTAAAAAACACACAAGTACTCAGAGAGTCACACTGCGCATGTCAAAGCAGCAGTACTTACTGGTTCCAAACCCTGTTTTATTCTGTCCATAGGAAAAGCCTGTGTTAGTGGTGGTGGAGCCGAAGAGTCCTGTGGCTGCGCTGGAGGTAGCAGTGGATGAGCCAAACAAGCCTGGCGTGGCTCCAGCTCCCACAGGGTTGGTGGGACCTTTCCTGTTCGCTTGATAGTCTTCCAAACGAAGCTCCTAAACAGGGAATATTTCTTGAGTACAGACGTCTCACATGAGACACCGCCTGTTCCCCACACCTGCTACCCCCACACCTTCTCAGGCAAAAGCGATACAGTAAAATATTGGAGTTGACAGTCCCTGGGCACAGGCCAGCATTCTCAAAAAGGACAAAATGCAACTTTGCCAAAGTAGGCATCGGGCGCCAAAAACACCTGCCCGACAGGTTTCTCCTGACAACTGCGATGTGGCAGTTCAGCATGTGCTCCACCATGGGCATAAATGCCTTGCCTCCATTCTTTCTACTTGAAATGCAAAGAGCTCACCCCCATCCACTGCTATAGAGGAAGGAGAGCAGCACTCCACTGTCTGAGCCACAAAACGGGATGTAAACAAACAGGGACAGCATGCAGAGATACAGATATACGACGGACTGACCTCTAGCGATTTGCTTTCATATTCTTTCATAGCAGTAATGCACTGATGTTTGGTGCTGATGTTTGTGCTGACTCCGGACTTAACCATAGTGTCAGTACCCGTAGGGGGCTGTAAGAGAAATGTGAACACTCGTCAAGGTTACTTTAGATTTAATTCCCCTGGAAGTCCTGTAAGCAGTCATGGCACAGAGGGAGCAGCAGGATTCCTGTGAGCCTCCAAGCAGCCACTCATGTGAGCTAACAAGAACACTGAGACAACCCAGCATGCTACAGCATGTAACACCCATCCTGGCACAAGTGAACTGACTGATTAGTTTCTGGGCCCAATTCAAAGTGCGGGGTTGACCTATAAAGCCTCACATGGCTCAGGACCTCAATACCTTATGGACCGCCTCTCCCCACATAAACCAACCCAGACCCAGCCCTTGTCTTCTGAGGCCCTTCTCTATGTCCCCCCTCCCAGAGAGGTTTGGAGGGTGGCAACAAGAGAACAGGCCTTTTCTGTGGTGGCTCCGATTGTGGAATGCTCTCCCCGGAGAGCCACATTTGGTGCCACATGTCTTAAGGCCCCAGGTAAAGACATTCCTCTTTACTCAGGTCTATGGCTATTAAATAATCTATGTTCTGTAAAAGTGTGGGGAAGAGGACTGTTATTATGATGACTACTTTATTATTGGGCTGTTTGTCAGTATGCTTTTATTATTATGTTTTTATCACTGATGTTCTGCAATGTGCTTTTAATGTTGTACATCACCCTGGGATCTTTTGATATATATGAATTGTATATTTAAATTATGAAACAAAGGACAATATATAAATATTAATATTAATAATACAGCCGTTCAAATTCTCGGTCAGCTGTGAGGCACCCTGGGTAGCCAGTTTCTCACCAGGTCAGAACGGGACTCAGGCTTCTAGGGAGAAGGATAAGACGTAGAAGATGAGAAACAGAAGGGGCTTTGCTTGCCTTGGTACACAAGGGATGCCCACGCTTTCCTGCCATCCTGGTACAAAGCCACACACTGCCCTGGCCTATGGTCTGCCTCTGCTCCTGCTCTAGGCTGACACGGCTGTGAGGGCCCTTCACTACCTGGAAGGCAGCCCTCATTGTCCTGGGCTGTGCCTGCTGCTGCTGCTGCTGCTACTACTCTTTCTGCTGTAGCACGAGCAGGAGAGAGCCCCATCCCCACTGGTGCATGTGGCTGAAGGAGGACTCAAGAGAGCACTCCCTGCTACAAAATCCTGGCATCTCCTGCTCCAACAACTGCTACAGAACCCTCCTGATCAACTATTCCACCTTCTGCTTAAAGGAGCCTCTGCACACAAGTTTTCCAGCTCAACGCAATGCCTAGCATTTCTGTTCTGCACTTGGAACACCTGGGCTGGAGATGCCAGAGACTGGAAGCGGGGACCTTCTGCCGGCACGGCATGTGCTCTGGCCACTGAGCCATGGCCTTTCCACAAGTGATCACACAGAAGTTGAACCACCACAGGCTGGTTATAGCCGTGTTATTTAAATGTGATCCAAATAAAGAGATAAATGACCAAAACTGAAACAGCAAAAGACAAGAGTACCTGCACTCTTAGTCTGTGATTCATTTGCCAGGCGAGGCTTCTCCAGAAGATGAGCTGGCCCATGGGCAGTAATTGAATTTCTCTTTGGAGAACTGTTTTATCAGTTTTTATTTCCTGAGGTTTTTTCTGTGCTGCTAGAAAATGGTTTCCCAACTCAGGCCTCTGAGCACAAAAGGAGGCTTCTGAGAGAGTATTCTCTCCCTTCAAGGCTGGAAGGCGGGGATCACAAGTATCGGCACCTGTGATATCTTTCTGTGCTCTTGCTACTGGAGGTCAGTGTGGGCCTTGCTAATTAGAAACTGGCCACACCTGTGATAACGTGGGTTGCTCATAACACGGTAGAGTCTTCTCATTGGCTATTCAGAGTCACTGGTTACTAGGCAAAGTTGGGGTAAAACTTTGTGCTAGTCCTCACCATGTTGCCTGACACCTGGCAACAGCTACTTGCTGAAGGCCAATTTGCTGATTTGGTTTATAAAGCAAGTTAGTTTGTTTGGTATCTTGTTTTACCATTCCCAACTGCTTTTACTTATAATCTCACTGGGATACAGCTCCGTTATTTATGCTGCTATTTTCTTTTTTTTAAAACTCTTCCTGCTACTTGTGTGTTTCTTCGGATGGGACTTGTTGGTACTGAATGTGGTTATCTTAGTCTCTTGGTCAAACTGCTACTGCATAAACTTTAGTGGGCTTGAAGCCTGCAGGGACAGCGTCTGGTTCCCAAAACCTTGTGTGGCATTTGGGAAGCTCTGGGAATATCTTGATTCAGGCTGATGGATTTACAGGAGTAGTGGCAGCGTACTGCCTTGCAGGGTTGATATTCAACTCTGGTCATTTGGCTACTGCTCTCCAACAAGAGGGCTTGCCACCACGGTTCCCACTGGCAGCTATTGCAAATGTTATTTTGTAATGTTCAGTAGTTTATAACTATTCCAAATAAATAGATAAATAAAATGCACAATAAATACACCAGATGCATCTTTCATTGGAATAGGGAGTCCAAAGTGTAGTGAACAGAAAGCAGCCTCTTCTGGACTGCAACTCCCATCAGCCCTGGCAAACAGGGCAAAATGTCAGGGGTGCTGGTAGTTGCAGTCCAAAACAAACATCTGGCCGGCATCATACTGGAAAAGGCTAGGTAATGGATGGAACTAATTTTAGACAGGAAGCAACTGGGACTTACATTGAATTTAATGGTGGTGCCAGTTGGAACGGTGAAGCTGGTCGATCCGAAGAGGGAACCGGACGTCCCCCCAAACGGATTGGCGGTTGTGTTAGTGGTTCCAAATAAACCCCCGCTGCTAGTACTTGTCCCAAAGTCTGTAGAAAAGGAAAAGCGAAGTCAATGCCCAAATATGAGAGGAGACAGTGCCCAAAACAAACAATGGCCTTACTTTTCACACTATGCAAGGCAAGTGTTTAAGGCAAGGCAGCTTTTAATGTTTGACGGATTACTGTATTTTAATATTTTGTTGGAAGCCGCCCAGAGTGGCTAGGGAAACCCAGCCAGATGGGCGGGGTAATGGTAATAAAGAATAATAATAATAATAATAATAATGGCTGACTGGAAACAGCTTGGACATTGTGGCAGTTGGGGCGGAGCAAGCTGCTGAAGGGCGGGGAGCGAGCTGCCCACGGCGGACATTCAGAACGCTGCCCACCGGCGACTCCCAAGCCTCCCCCAAGCTGTCAAAACAAAGGAGGATGGGGGAAATGCCACTGGCAAAGTGGCACAGCTACCCCCGTACGCCAACGTCTTGGGGTAGGCTTGGGAGTTGCGGGTGGGCAGGGTGCCAAATGTCACACCCCCACTCAGTGAGGGCGCCTGGGGCGGTCGGCCCCCTTCCTACGCCCCTGCACCCACCCCAACAAGGACTAAAGCAACGTTTTTGGCTTCCTTATGGCAGTCTCAGAACAGGTTTGCTAAGCACGACTTGTCCCCTGCCCCTGGTGAGCAAGAAACTGAACTGTCCCAAGGCAAGCACTTGGGGAGCAACTACCCAAGCTGTTGTTATTCCATTTGTACCTTGGATCCCAAACGCCTTGGTACTCCAGCTTCCTGCAGCCAATCAGAAGTCGCACTTTGGTTTTGGAAGTCAAACGGACTTCCGGATTGGATTCCGTTCAACTTCTGAGGTATGACTGTATATTATTATTTATTATTATTATTATTATTATTATTATTATTATTATTACCACCTGCCCTTCACCCTGAAGAACCAGGGAGGGTTACAACAATTATAAATACAGCAATTTAAAGAACTTAGAGTCACGTGGTTGTGCTGCGTAAAGAATTCTTCCAAATGGTCAGGAAATAGCAATAGATTATACTCACTGCCAAACCCCACAGGTTTACTCTGCGCAAAGGCATTGTTCTGGGATGAAAAGAGGCCTCCGCCAGTGCTTGCTGTCCCAAACAACCCACTGGAAGTGCCAGTCGATGTTCCAAATCCAAAGCCAGTGCTGGTGGAAGACGTGGCTGGCTGGCTGAAGGTGCTGGAACCAAACAAGCCCCCTGGAACCAGAAATATCCAGTCAAATCAGACACAAGGAGGGGTGGGAATATTTGATGATGAAACCCACACAAACATACACACAAATCCATATATATATTATACAGTGGTGCCCCGCAAGACGAACGCCCCGCAAGACGGAAAACCCGTTAGACGAAAGGGTTTTCCGTTTTGGAGGCGCTTCGCAAAACGAATTTCCCTATGGGAAATATCTTGCGAGTTCCTGCGGGGTTTTTTTCCCCTTTTCCCCCCCTTTTCCTAAGCCCTAAGCCGCTTATCAGCTGATCCGCTAAAAGCCGCTAAACCGCTAATAGCACTAATCCGCTAAGCTGTCAATGGGCTTGCTTCGCAAGACGAAAAAACCGCTATACGAAGAGCCTCACGGAATGGATTAATTTCGTCTTGCGAGGCACCACTGTATATGTATACATTAAGGTTACCAGATGTCCCCATTTCCCAGGGACAGTCCCCGGATTTACAAACCAGTTCCCATACAAAATCCATTGAAGTTGAAAAGTGTCCCTGGATTCATTGATAAAAATTCTGGTAACCTTAGTATGTCTGTTTTCGGTTATACAATCATATCACATCCTTGTACAATAATTCTTTTCTAATTCCCACCCAGCATTTCATGAAATTCTTGTACATCTTAATTAGCCACATATACAATAATACCTTCACCTTGTTTTCAGCCTACCCATACCCTTTATATTATCAGCTGCTGGTCAGAAGGTATCCACTACCTAGAATTTGTATTTAAGATCAAATTTTGTAAATATTCCCCTAGATGCTCCCACTCACTCCTCATCTGTTTATCATCTACATTTCTTATTTTGCATGTCATACTTACAAGCTCAGCAGATTCAATTAGTTTATTTAGCCATTGTTCTTTCCCTGGGGTTTCCCTGGAGTTTTGAATCTTTTTTATATACATTTTGGCCAGTTTGACAGGTGATATATGCATAAAACCTAATGGGATGAAGGTCTGTGTGCGTATTTCAACAAAACAGAAAAAAGCAAATAAAACCAGTTTATGAAATTGTGAAGATAAAGTGCCTAGGTAAACAGATTTGTTTGTTTGTGAACAAAAAACTGGACCATAGGTGCCAGGTGGCCCTCTTCAGTGAGGGAACTCCACAAATGGAGCACTAGCACTTAAAATGATTCCTTCTTGGTTGTGCAACAGTGTCCCTCTGATAAAGGAGGAAACTGGCCAAGAACTTCGGCAGATTTTCGGCAGACTGATAATGGAAGAGGCCTTTCTCCTGGGCATGGTCGGCCAATTGGTGGTAAAGAAGGATAGAACTTTCTTTATGTATGCCACAACAGCAGCAAGAATACTTATTGCAAAGTACTGGAAGACACAAGAACTACCCACCCGGGAAGAATTGCAGATGAAGTTGATGGACTATATGGAATTGGCGGAAATGACTGGCAGAATCCGAGACCAGGGAGAAGAGTTGGTGGAAGAAGATTGGAAGAAATTTAAAGACTATTTGCAGAAATATTGTAAAATTAATGAATGTCAGAATGATGTCGGTATGAAATTAAGTGGTTTTTAGCAGTAATGCTATTAAGGAGTAAGTGAAAACGGATTGTAAACAGGTGAGAAAGTAAAGTTATAATATATTAAGATGAAGGATTAAGACAAAACAAAGAGGGAAAGGATTTGCGGAATTAACCAATTGAATTGGATTACAAAAAAGGGAGGTGTGAGGAGGTCAGGGAAATAAGGGAATGAAAGATAAGCATGGAAAGATTGATTTATTTTTAATTGTTTCTGTTTTTCTCTGTGTTTTTGTATTTTTTTGTTTCTTTTTTATTCTTCTTATGTCTGTAACCTTTTTTTTTTGAAACTTCAATAAATATCTTTAAAAAAAAAAGATAATGGAAAAGGATCACAGGATGGGTGTGACTAATCTGGCCCCATTTATCAGTCAGAGGAAGCGAAGCAGCTTCAGGGATTTTGCTGTCCCCTCTGCTCCAGTTGCCACTTGCCCTGGGACTGCAAAAACAAGGAGAAAGGGGTACTCTGGCCCACCACCTACTCAGAAACAAAGGTCACCAATTATCTTCCAAGCAAGAATCTCACCAAGGGAGGCTCATTCTAGCCCAAACTGGATATAAATTATTAGTTCCTCGAGGCCAGAACAACATCCGTCCTCTGCCTTTTCCCTCTGTTTCCCCTTCATTAGTCTTTTTCAAGCTTGTAAACTTGATGACAGTCTGTGTCTCTCTTTATATTGATGCAAGCTACTTTAATAGGCATCATTTGTTAGAAAAGTAAGATAGAATTGCTCCTACGGGTACTTGGACCCTAAGAAGCTTGTGGCCTTAGTTAACAGCCAGCAGCTTAAACTGAGCAAAGTAAAGAGGCAAACAGTGAAGGGGTTCAAGTTAAGGAATAAGAAGCAGTGGTAATACCTGTACCTGGCTTGGTCTGCGCAGTCCCAAACAGTCCTCCGGCATTATTATTTGTTCCAAAAGCAGATGTCCCAAAAGCTCCTCCACTTGTAGTGCCAAAGCCAGCATCTGCAGAACGGTTAGAGTTGGGAAGTTGGGAGATGAGACTATATATGGTCTGAATACAGAAGGGGCTGAAACCACATAGCAATGAGCTGGTTGTACAGCTGAAGTTGACTTACAAGAAGTGAAGTAATTTCAAATACAAGTCTAGCAATTCCTGAATAGAACATGGTTCTGTAAGACATCTCTATTAGGAATGCAAGAGTCTTCTGTATGAGAGCATGTGGCAACTCAGCCAAATATCTGATAGGCAAAATATTGGCTTTTCAAGCCAACGTCAAAGGAGGTTACACTTAAAGTTGAATTAGCCTCTTAATGAAAACATTAAAACCCCAAACTGGCAGCCTAGGACAGGGGTGGCTACCTTGTGGCCCTCCTGATGTTGCTAATACTACAACTCCCATCGGGAACACCAGAAGAACTTTTCAACACGGGAACGGTCTTCCCCTGGAAGATGGTGGACTCTCCTTCCTTAGATGTTTTTAAGTAGGGGTTGGATGGCCATCTCTCTTGAGCTGCAATTCCCCCATTGCAGGGGGTTGGACTAGATGACCTCGGGATGCCTTCCAACTCTACAACTCTATGAATCTCTGGTCATCTATTGCTCATTCTGGCTGGGACTGATGAGAGTTCAACAACGGCTGAACAGGTTCCCTCACCAGCTTAAAAGTGAACAAAATGCTTTGCATCCAGGTGGTCTGAAGTCTATTCCGGCCGCCTCCAGTTAAACGAGATCACAGAGCAGGTAACGTGTAATACCTGTGCCAGGATAGGCAAATAGACTGATCTGGTAACATGGCAGCACCCTGTGGCCCTATTCATAGGCTTCTCCACCATTATCGCCCACGTCACTTACTCTGCCCAAAAGTTGAAGTCGTCCCAAAGCCACCTGTGTTGCCTCCGAAAGGCGTTCCAAATGATTTGTTAAACATTTTGAAGTTGTTTCAGGTTCTCAAGACCTAAATGAAGAAAAGAAAAAGAAAAGCTTAGGTGAAATCAACGTTTGGCCTTATTGAGAAATGCCAGATAAATACAGATATTAGAAATGGGGTGTGGGGGGGAATATATGGCTATCCATCTTATTACCATTAATTACTGCACATTGCCATTTTCAACATGAAAATTTCTATCCTGCTTTGGTCAGCCTGATGCTCCTGGAAAGCTCTTTAAAAGGACATGGTAGCAAAGACCACCTCCAGGATCTCCTGCAAAGGTGTATCCCATTCAAAGGCACTGACTGTACTGAAGTGATGAAATTCATGTCTGGCTGTACTACCTGAGACATCAGGTTTGCATGTATGGCTCTCATCTCACCGAGCATTTCTACACAAACATTTCTACACCAACAAAGAAAAGTCCACTGTCTATAGAAAAATAGATCTCCATTATCTTCCTAGCATGCTTTAGGGAGCTAACATCCATTAGGAATAAGGTCTTTTCTGTAGCTGTTCAGTTGTGGAACATTGACTTCTGGGAAGTCTGTATGTGTTCTGCCCAGATCATCTGCTGTAGGCACTTTAGATTCCATGAGCAATTAGCAGAGATTCTCCATGTTTTATTTAACTATATTTGTTGGCTATATTTTTCCTCGAATAGAAAGCCAGCCTAAAGATATTGTAAAATAAAGAAGCAGCTGAACATTTTCCTTCTTACATCTTGTATGTAGTCCTAAGCATTTCCAAATCATTCCACTCCTTATTCAAACTCTCACCTTTATCTTATTCCAGGCTACTTCACGTGGACAATGTTCATTCGCTCAGGATTCCCATTACCCTATGATGAAGACAGACCCAAGTTAGTACTTGATTAAAAACGAAAACAAAACTAAGGGCTTGAGTTTAACATGAGTGTTGGAGTTGTGGGAGGGTTACTGGTTTGTTTTCTTCTTGTTTTTATTATGTGTTTTCTGTTTTTATCTTATATTTTTATGTTGTGAACCGCCCTGAGATCTATGAAGAAGGGAGGTATACAAACCGAATAAATAAATAAAATAAAATCATACCTCCACATGCTTTGGACAAGGGGTTTTGCCAAAGCAGACAAACATGGCTCCCTCAAACATCACCGCAAGCAAAGCTCAGCTAAAAGTCACCAGTTTTTAACTTGGGTAGGCATGGCTACCAGTGTTCAAAACTGCCATTGTTCTAGGCATGTTTTGCGACAGGGAATTTCATTAGCACAAGCAGTTTCTGAGCTCTGGGCACAGTACTGCGCCTAAGATTTCAGAGCAAAACTGCAGAGCGGAAGGAAAGGAGGACATTTTTCTGCCTCCCGACTTCCAGCTACTATCTGAAGGCTGGAGAAGAGACCCTCTTAAGAATAATAATAATAATAATAATAATAATAATAATAATAATAATAATTTATTATTTGTACCCCGCCCATCTGGCTGGGTCTCCCCAGCCACTCTGGGCGGCTTCCATAAAAACCAAAAATACACTAAAATATCACAGATTAAAAACTTCCCTGAACAGGGCTGCCTTAAGATGTCTTCTGAATGTCAGGTAGTTATTTATTGCTTTGACATCTGCTGGAAGGGCATTCCACAGGGCGGGCGCCACTACCGAGAAGGCCCGAGAATATTAGGGGGTTGGGCAGGGGAAGGACTAGACCATGTGAAAAATGAACATAATATTTTAGCTGCAGTTCATTCATTTTCAGCTTTGTATTCTTGCTATAAAAAAGCGTGCGTAGACATTTCATTGTTGCATCCACAACCTAGGTTTAAGGTGCCATTTAGCTCCTAGCTTTCATATCTCAGTTTCTAAGACTGATGGCTCCATTGTGTCTAAGGTTTCTTAACAGGTAGAGCATACGGGTACTGGCCACAAAAAATGGAAGTTTTTAAAAACTCAAACCACTGCCTGTATGTCACTGAAAGTTTCTCAAAAGCCAAAAAGCTTATTCACATGGCAGAATCAATTCTTTACCTTCTCCAGTAGTGGCCCTGGGTTGAGATGGTCACACAGAGAGAATTTAAACTACACAGCTGCATGCTATCTTGGTGGTTTCAAGGAACTTCCAAGGACCAGGCATTAGCACTTGCACTCATTACAACCTCCTTGTCAGTCCTTCCCAAAGCTACTGATATGCACCACTAGAAGCTAGCCTGTGGCTGTGTGATCTTCAAACCATCTAAAGCAGCCTTTCTCAACCTGTGGGTCCCCAGATATTGTTGAACTACAACTCCCATCACCTCTAGCTAGCAAGGCCAGAGCTCAGGGATGATGGGAGTTGTAGTCCAACAACATCTGGGGACCCACAGGTTGAGAACCGCTGATCTAAAGTAACCTCCATCTAAATGTGCAACCACCCCATAGTACCATCACTCACATACAAATTGTTAGACGGTCCTGTGAGGTAGGGATGATGGGAATTGTAGTCCCAAACATCTGGAGGGCCGGAGTTTGCCTATGCCTGGTCTAATCCAAATAATTTTTCTGCATAGCAAGAGCCCTATCCCTCCAGCTTGATGTGCAGTATTAACAAAATGATAGTTTTTTATTTTCAGCTTTCATTTATTTTCTAGCTGCCCAACTGGCAAAGACAAAAATGTTACCCCAGTACCATATATTTCAAAAGCTTACAATATCCTAACACTGGACAACTTTGTCACTGCTGTTCTTTATACTTCAAATTTCATAAACATATCAAAGCAATATATTATGCACTGAAGTAGGCACATATTTTTTAATTAATTTGGTTCTATCCCACCCTTCCAAAAAGCAGCTAAGGGCAGTGTGCATTTCTCTTCCACATCATGTTTGCCTTGCAACAACTCTGTAAGTTGAGTTGGCAGAGTGGGGATTCGAACCTGAGCTTCAGTGTCTAAAAATAGCTGTGTGGATTTTAGCTCTGCTACCAATGTTTCATAGAATCATAGAATCATAGAGTTGGAAGAGACCACAAGGGCCATTGAGTCCAACTCCCTGCCAAGCAGGAAACACCATCAGAGCACTCCTGACATATGGTTGTCAAGCCTCTGCTTAAAGACCTCCAAAGAATGAGACTCCACCACACTCCTTGGCAGCAAATTCCACTGTTGAACACCTCTTATTGTCAGGAAGTTCTTCCTAATGTTTAGGTTTCCATTTAAAAAGTTTCACCGATTCAATAAAATGCAAAGATATGCAACAATAGTTGCCATTTAAAAATATGCATATGTATCCAAGATGGTGTTTAATTTATGAAAACACTCAGGTGAAACATTCAAGGCAGCATGACAAACACTTATGATTATCAACTTTTTCATCCACCACTAACATTGTAGAGCCATTAAATAATATAACTTAAAAATGACCTTCCTTTGGGGTAAAAACGCTATTGTACGGTTCCCCAATTGCCTCTTAACAGTTCTCTAGCTAATCCTGGTGCTTATCTTTTTATACTTCAAATAGGTACACACATGGCAGAACCTTGTTTCCACTGCAAGAAGAAAATAAGAAATGGATAGTTCTTGCCCTAGTGGAACAGGGAAAGGCCCACCTAGGCAAATGGGAACTCCAAAGCAGAACCGGAGAGCAACAGTAGGGATTGCCAGCAACTGCTTCTGAGAGCGGAGATGGAGCACTGCCATGACACAGATATGAACTCAGGTCCTGCTTTGGGGTTCCCATTCATATGCTTAAGTGCCATCCTCCACTCTCGCTTGCACATTATCCCAGCAGTTGTTGTTTTCTAGCTGGTAGAAGTTCTTTAAAACCTCTTAGGATTTCCCAGCTCAGCTACCTAAAGAGCCTACAAATCAGAGATTCTGGAGAATCAACCTGGGACCCTCTGCTACTGAGTGAGAGGCCCGCCCTAAATAGGCGGAAAACACAAATATAAACACACAGAGACATTGTACTCACTCATCCCAAAGTTTACACCCATGCTTCCTCATACACTGCATAGTTAAACTATGACACTTGCTCCCACAGCCACCAACTTGGATGGTTTTAAAAGAGGATTAGCCAAGTTCATGGAAGATGTCACGCAACCAATGATTACTAACCATGATAGCTAAGCTCTGCCTCTAATGTTGGAGGCAATAATTGTTATGTAATGCTATTACCAGCCATGCTTCTGAATACCAGTTGCTGGAAAATGCTTGTGGGCTTCTTTCCCTTTGGGCCATGTGTTTGGCCACTGCAATAACAGGATGGTGGACTAGACAGGCCCCTTTGGCCTAGTCCAGCAGACTTGTTTTACAGTCTTTACCTACTGTATGCCACACCGAAGGCTCTCAGGGGCTGTCCCCAGATTTTGAAAACCCTTCCCTAGAGAAACCAGATGGGCTCCTCCTTGTTGTCCTTCTATTGGCAGGTGACAACTTTCTTGTGCCAACAAGTGCTAGGGAACTGACTGCTTTTAAGGAAAGTGCTGGTGCTGAGACAATCTATTTTTACAGTTTGTTGTTGCTGGCGTCAGTCTCAAGAAATAATGCAATGCACCTCCAGGGGTGAAGTCAGCCCTGTTTAGGGAAGTTTTTAATGTCTGATGCTGTATTGTTTTTAATATTCGGCTGGACGCCGCTCAGAGTGGCTGGGGTTATTATTATTAACCACTGCATTAGCAGCACCGTCACCTCCCTGGGGCGCAAGGCTGGGCAGTGTGTCTGGAGGTTCTGGACTGCCCAGAAGACAAGGCCCCCAACAAAGGAAAGCAGAGCAACATATCTGGCACCAGCTTGCCTGCAGGAGCTGCCAAAAGGTGGTATACAAGGCGGCATTCTGGATTTGTGTAGGATCGACTCTTTAGCTTTTTCTTACAAAGATATTCCATAAAGCAGCAGAGCTTTAGGAGTAGAATTTTCCTTCTCCTATATGGCATACTAACATTGATGATGAATCCTTTTTCAATCATTGGGGTTTTTCCTCTCCCCTCGTTTTCTAACTGTTTCTGTTCTAGCTGTAAGCCACTCCTTGAACCCGATAGGGAAAAAGGCGGGATATAAATACAACGCTAACAATAACACACTCGCGGATCCCTGCCAGGGACCCACAAGCCCCGCAACCACAGAAGGGGCTTCTTCTACGTCACTCTCGTGCGCTCGGCGCTGCACAAAGACCCCGCTCGCCCCCGGCCCCTCCCACCTCCCGAGCGCCACTCACCCTTTCCCAGAATCCTCCGGGGCCCCGGCGGGGCTTCACCCGAGCCTGGCCTGGCCCTGGAGACGAGGGCGGGCCGCGCGCTCCTCCGCCCCGGAGCCTCAGCGCGGGAAGGCGGCTCGGGCCTCTCCGCTCGCTCGCTCGGGTGGGCGCCTCGGCCGTACACGCCACGAACGGAGGAGGCCGCGGCGGCAGCTCCACAAACACCCGCCTTGGCTGCTGGCGCCTCACGCGAGAGGTCGAGAAGCGCCGAGGGAAGAAATAAGTGCGTCACACACGCACGTCCGTCGCACGCACGCACGCACGCTGACGCCTGGCGCGATCGGCGCCTCTTATTGGCTGGCTGATCCTTCCTCGGAAGGCGTCGTTGCGTCGCACGGTCGTGCGCCGAGGCCGTCAACTCCGCGCTGGGCTCCTATTGGTCGAGCGGTGGCTCCGAAAGCGTAGCTGCGCCACGAGCCGGCGCAGTCCGGTCCTGACCGCCTGTATCTCTCCCTCCCCCCCCACCCTTCGCGCCGCTCGCATTCTCTGACGTCAGCCGCAAGAGGCAGAAAAGCAGCCGATTGGCTGGGAGGCCGGCTGGGGCTTGTTGCTGGGTGGCGGCAACGAACATCCGGGCCACGAGGAAGTGCGGTGGCGGTTTTGAAACGGGGAGGAGCCAATCAGGATCGCCCTCGGGTTTCCATAGCAACCCCTCGAGAGGGAGACAAACCGAAAGCGCCGGGTTAAGAAATAAATAATGGGCGGCACGACCCTTACCCCGGAGTCGGCCCCATTGAAACCAATGGGGGCTCCTGCCATTGTCCCAGAAACGAAGCCGAACCCGGGCCTGGGCCACTGAAGGGCGCCGCCAACAAAAAGCCGTGGTGAAACTACAACTCCCATCGGCCCCTGCCAGCGCGGCCCTCGCGACGGGCTGACGGGAGTCGTAGTTCGCGGTGGGGGGGGAAGAGAAAAAGCGCGCTTCGCCAGGCCCGGTGAGGGGGCTACGAAAAGCCCCCACGCTGAGGAGAAACCCTCGCCTTCATAAAAGCCCAGCCGTGGAGTGGGGGGGGAGTCCCCAGTTCGAAGGAGACACGTTAACCTCCTCAGGAAGAGGAGACTCCCCCCCCCCGTCTAAGCCCCCCGAGCATGTGCAGAGTGCATCTAAAGGGGAGCCAGGCGGTCGCGGGGGAGCCGCCGCCGCCGCCGCCCTCCGTTTGGAGGGAGAGAAGCGCCTGGAACGCGGCCGACGCCGGGGCGGGTCTGTCGGAGGCGGCGCGGCCTCCCACTGGGGCCTGCCTGGGCGGGCAAAGGGCGGGCGCCGCGGCTTCGCCTTGGCCCTCCTCTCCTCCCTTCTCCCCTCAGAAGCGGGTCCGGGGCGGAGGAGGGAAGGTCTCCCGGGTCCTTCCGAGGCTGAGGCAGCAGAAGGCGCCGCTCCGGAGCGCTCCATCCCGAAGCTCCCCTCGGAGGTAAAGGCGACACGGGAGAAGCGGGGCAGGGTCGGAGGGGGTCCGCCGGGCAAGCGGCTCGCTTTCTAACCCCGAAGGCCGGCTTCCCGAAAGGGTCCTCCTTCCCGGCCCTCCCGCCAGCCGCCTCGGGAGGCATGTGCCGGGAGGCGGCAAACCTCCACCTGGGAGCAGGAGGGCACGAGGAGAGCAGCTGCTGGATCAGGCCCACGGGCCCCACGAGCGCCGGGGCGATAGAGCCATAGCTTGACTCAGACCAGACCCTGTCGTCATCACCATTTCATCATTGCTGACCTGGCAATATATTAGAAATATATATCTTGGGCTATGCAAAAAAACAAATTGGGGGTGGGGACCCTCAGTCAGCCAATGCCTCCATGTTGCTCCATCCTTATTGCAATGTGTAAAGATAAAGGGACCCCTGACCATTAGGTCCAGTCGCGGACAACTCTGGGGTTGTGGCGCTCATCTCATTTTACTGGCCGAGGGAGCCGGCGTACAGCTTCCGGGTCATGTGGCCAGCAGGACTAAGCCGCTTCTGGCGAACCAGAGCAGCGCACGGAAACGCCGTTTACCTTCCCACCGGAGCGGTACCTATTTATCTACTTGCACTTTGACGTGCCTTTGAACTGCTAGGTGGGCAGGAGCTGGGACCGAGCAACGGGAGCTCACCCCGTCACAGGGATTTGAACCACCGACCTTCTGATCGGCAAGCCCAAGAGGCTCAGAGGCTTAGACCACAGCGCCACCCGCGTCCCTATTGCAATGTGTAGCTGGTGGTATATCATGATGCTGAAAACCATATACCGTACCTCTGGTTGCGAACGGGATCCGTTCCAGAGCCCCCCTTCACAACATGAGCAGAACGCAATGTGCGGGTCATGATTCAACCCTTCTGCGCATGCGCGTGACGTCATTGTGCGCGTCTGCGCATGTGTGAGTGGTGAAACCCGGAAGCAACCCTTTCCGGTACTTCTGGGTCACCATGGGACGCAACCTGAAAACACACAACCTGAAGCAAACGTAACAAGAGGTATGACTGTATTGCCCAGGCACCTGGCCCAGTCTCCTGTCCCCATGAACAGGAATAGACTGGAAAGAGAAGCTGCTGAATTGCAACTTATTACCAAACTTAAACTTAAACTGCCAGGGACGCAGGTGGCGCTGTGGGTTAAAGCCTCAGCGCCTAGGACTTGCCGATCGAAAGGTCGGCGGTTCGAATCCCTGCGGCGAGGTGTGCTCCCGCTGCTCGGTCCCAGCGCCTGCCAACCTAGCAGTTCGAAAGCACCTCCGGGTGCAAGTAGATAAATAGGGACCGCTTACCAGCGGGAAGGTAAATGGCGTTTCCGTGTGCGGCTCTGGCTTGCCAGAGCAGCGATGTCACGCTGGCCACGTGACCCGGAAGTGTCTCCGGACAGCGCTGGCCCCTGGCCTCTTAAGTGAGATGGGCGCACAACCCCAGAGTCTGTCAAGACTGGCCAGTATGGGGCCAGACCTTTTTACCAAACTTAAAACCATGAAGAGACCTGGTCGGAACAAAGACATTGGATTCTTATCTCATTATACATGACAAAGCCATTTTTCACCTTCTCACCCCTTGCTTTTTCCTGTAAGACCTATTGCAGTCGTTAAGAGTCGTCAACAGGCTCATCACAGCTATCTGCCAATCACCCAATCCCACCACCCTTCTGAGTAATACCCCTCCCCACCTTCTCACTATTTAGAAGGGTCTGGTGACTTCTGTTTCAGTGTATCTGAAGAAGTGTGCATGCACACGAAAGCTCATACCAAGAACTAACTTAGTTGGTCTTTAAGGTGCTACTGGAAGGAATTTTTTTCTTTTGTTTTGACTATGGCAGACCAACACGGCTACCTATCTGTAGATGCACTGGGAGACATGAAACCCCACTGTCTCCAGACCTCCCTGAGGAGCAAGCCTGGGCCACGTGCCTGGGGGTCTCGGCTGCCCAGATGACAAGACCCCCACAAAGGAAAACAGCAAGGTGTTGGGCACCAGCTGGGCTACAGGAGTTGCCCGAAGGAGGCGTGCAGTGCGCCATCCCAACTGCCTTAGGGACTCCGCTCCAGATCTGTGGCGGGTTTGCTCCTCTAGCCTTGCCCCTTCTGGGAAACGTGGGATTTGAGCGCAAGAGCCCTCATCTCCTGTTGGAGAAGAGAGCTGTGCATCATGTGCGTTGCCCTCTGCTTTTATAACTGCCCCACAGACAGTCTCTGAAAGTCTTTGTAGACTATCCAAGTCTCTGAAAGAAGCAATGGGTCAGATTCTTATCTGGTGAAAACAAGACGTAAAGCTTTGTTTTATAACGTCCAACGCTGCCAAAGTGGTCCGCAAGTAGTGAGCAGTGATTCCGGATATACCCACTGTTTCGTAGAATTCTTCTTCAGCACAGCAGAAGGATACAGAAATGCTTCATAAACCCATCTGTATGGTGAATGGAATTGTATAACAACAATAGCTGTGGAGCAGTGGTCATAGAGTTATTTTTGTTGCCTTGGTTATTACTGATTTGTCCTCTGCTTCAGGCAGGCTTGGGTAGATGGGGGGGCACGCGGGTGTGAAGTGCTTGGGCTGGATTTTGTGACATTGGGCAGTATTTCAAGTCTGGTTTCCAGCGTTCTTGAAACTCTCCAGCACACCTTTTAATTGAGTGCAATGGGTGTGTTGCTTATAGCAGCTGGCGTAACCCTGCCTGCTCCCAGTGGGCCCCACCCGCACGGAAGTTGTGCCGTGAATTTTGGCACTGCAGTGGCTGCTGCCATCACCTCTCAGCTGCAGCTATGGGGTAACACACCCGTCGACCGTGAGTGCCACAGTTTTTTATATTAATCTCCTGTTGCAGTCACTGCAATGGCTTCACTGAGTCCAGCTGGAGCAGGAAAAGGCCTGCCTTAAGCAGATGCTCTTTGTGAGTCAGAAAGGGTGACGTTGCTCTCAGGTGAGCTCTGCTGCGGGTGTGGCTGGGTCCTGACAGGCTGAGTGGAATTCTTCTTCCGAGGTCAACATTCACCAGCTCAGCTGCCAGATCTGACCTGCCTAGTTACGAAAACATTGGCTCACTTCCTCCTCGTGCCTTTTCTTGTGTGAACAGTAAATCAGACGGGGCCTACGTGGAGGAGAGACTGTGCAGGCTCAGTTCTCGTCTGGAGATGGAAGGCTAGCCCTTGGTGGTTCAAGCAGAAGTCCTGAAGAACAGGAGTTGCTGTGCCCATTTCCCCAGCAGGTGAGGCTGGCTTTCTCCCGCACGGGGGATGCAAAGGTCTTGGTCACAATTGTCAGTGACGGTGCAGGGGGGGGTGTTGCAGGAATTTATGTATAGGTTGGGGGGGTTGCCCCTCCAGCAGATATCATGCACATGCAGCCCACTACCAAAACCAGCACAATCACTTTTGTGACTTTTGTGATCTGTCCCCGCAAAACACTTCATCACAGTTTCTTCCTATCTGTTCAAAAGGGCCTTTGCTGCACGATACCAAATGTAACAGTTCACTGACCAATGTATCTCTGTACCGGCTCACTGGGAAAACTTCAGAAATGCATATAGACATGTGAGCTCAGCTACTCAGCAGCCCCTCTGCCTGAGTGATGATTCCTGGCATCCTGATACCTGAGTGCCAGACAGGTAGCCATTCCAGAAATAACAAACCCAGATGAAGACAAAAGGGTGTGATGAACTTGGCTGGGAAACAGGGAAATGTAAATATCTCTTTTGTTACACTGGATGGGTGTTTGGTGGAGGGCAAGGGGAAGCATGGGGCAGGGTCCAGGATGCTCAGATTACTGCCACCAGACCTCCCCTTTCATGATGTAACCGGGATGTATGAGTGATGTAGTGGGGGGGGGGGTGACATGGGGATTAGCAGCTAATAAAAGTCTGGGTTCTCTTTTGTTCGGGGCTTCCATCTTGTTCCACCTTGTGGCAGGTGGGAGTCCTGTTGCGACAGTCTTCAATAAAGACTAAGCCTACTGGCTGCTGTTTTGGTCTGGTATTCCTGGATGGTGTCCTTGTTTTTTTGTCCAAGGGAGCCCTCAGATTTCTCCGTTAACAGGTGGGAGAGTCAGGAGGCCTGTATATCGTTGAACAACTCTGGACTCTTCTCTATGGGGAAGAATGGAAGCCACCTCCACATGCCCACCCCTACCTTTCAGAAGCTAGGTTGGACAGGCCTTGCACCCCACGCAAGGCGGAGAGCTTTAAAGCTATTTGTATATTTATTTTATTAAAATTTCCATGCCGTTCTTCATTTGGGGATCACAGGGTTCTCCTGGTGGAAGAAGGCAGAGTCCTCCACATTCTCAATCTGCTTTGCCCTGGGAGTCATGCCAGGCAGCCTTCTGGCCTTGCACTACCCAGCCTTGCTCCTCAGGGGGCATCTTACATGGCACAGCAGTAGGTCCTGGAGGTCAGTTCCAGGTGGCAGGACAGTCTGAGATCTCGGAAGAGCCTCCTAATAAGCAAGGCAGACAGCTTAAAGGCTCCTTCTGCACTCGGGAAAAAATAGCTTTTAAGCTCTCCACCTTGCATGCATTTAATTTGTGCAGTCACAGCTGGCTTGACACCAGTTGCTTAAAGCTGATACAGTGCAAGTTAAATGCATGCAAGTCAACTGTCCTTTTGCAGTTCTTCCAGCAGCATTGTGACCTGGTGGCAGTATTCTAGTTTTGCACCAGCCGCAGCTTTCAAGCCAACCTGGAGGTACGGAAGCTGAACTCAGGGACAAGGTAACATTTTCGCTTAGAAGATGAGTGATTTTGTACTGGAATTCATTTGAGAAATCTCAGGTGGCTGCCGTCCAGACCTGGCGCTTTGTCGATTTTGCAATGGAAAGAAGCCCTGATGCCTCTTTGTATTCCTGAGTAACCAGATACGCATCCCGGCTGCTTTTCAGATCTTTATCCACAGCCATGGAGACTGATAGGGAATACTCTGCTGCTTCTGAAAGAAGCACAGCACAAATGCTTGTCTTTCCATGCGCATAGGTTTGGCAGCATGTTCCAGCTGCCGCTCCCTTTGGATCGGGACGGGACCCTCTTCCGCCTCCGTTTTACCACCCTGGCAGTCGGGACCGTGTGCTGCCCACTCTTTGGCTTCCTCTTCTGCGTCATCTGGTCCCTATTCTTTCACTTTGATGAAGCCACTGCCACCCACTGTGATGTAAGTCCTCCTTGAGTGTTTGTGTGTGCATTTAAAGATTGCCCTATGTTGGAATTTTATCACCATTGTTATAGTACAGTCACGTCTTTTACGGGGATTCGGTTTCAAGGGTTCTGGGTCATTTGCTTAAGAAGAGCAGTTAGAGTTAGTGCCAAAGTCCTGTTGCAATAAAACACTCTTCACCTCCCAGTGGCAGGGCAGCAAGAAGGAGCCAGTCTAGCTTCTCTAGGTAGGGAGATCCAAAGTTGCCTGGGGACAGCCACCAAAAAGACCCTCCCGCACATCAACACCATGTGTGCCTGTGAGGGTGGCAGGACGGAGATTAGGGCCTACCCAGGCAGGTTTGCATGGGAGAGTACAATAAGAGTGCCTAAGACAAAGGGATCTTCGGAGGCTGTCTGATCAGAGCTAACAGAATTCAGCCAGCAGGGACCAAAAACCTATATTCAGCCTTTGTGAGTGAAGGATTTGGGGTGCTCCCGTTCCCCTTGCCAGCTATGGCAAGAGGAACATTGCTGTGGGAGTCAGAGGCTGAAGCGCCTGTAGGTAGGAGAGTGACGCCGCAAGACCAACAGCAAATAGGCCCCAAAGTCCAGCATTGTGAGAAGAGGAGACTTGTGAGCAGGGGGTGCCTTCCTGCAAGGGGAAACGGTGCTTCTCCACGGTGGCAGGTCACAGGAAGGAGAACTGTCAGATTTACAATACCACTGACTTTAGTTTTCCCCTACAGGTCCCCAACTATCTCCCCTCCATCAGCTCTGCCATTGGTGGGGAGACCCCCGAGCGCTACATGTGGCGTTTCTGCATCGGGCTGCACTCTGGGCCCCGCTTCCTCGTGGCCTTTGTCTACTGGAGCCACTACCGCGGCTGCCACTGCACACACCCGCGGTACCTCCGCCTGTGCAATGCGGCCTTCGGCCTCAACCTGCTGGAGAACACGGCCCTCCTGCTGCTGACCTACGTCTCCTCCTCGGAAAACTACCGTAAGCATCATCGCCTGGTGCAGCACCAGCCTGGCTTGCTGGCAGGTGGATGTCTTCTGGTTTGTGGGCCTGAGAGTTTGGGGGTTGTCACTGGGGCACAACAGCACTGCCCTTACGAGCTGGTTGGGAGGGGGCTGGTTGGCTGGAGCCACTGTGTCTCCTCTGGTCCTCTCTCTCCTAGCCTGCTCTGCCTCCTGCCCCAGATTTCTGTTCCAGACTCTCTCAAAGCATCATAGAATCGTTATCTAGTCGACCCCCCTGCAATGCAGAAATCTCAGCTATTGAATCGCTGACAGATGGCCACCCAACCTCTGCTTTAAAATATACAGTGAAGGGAGACTCCACCACCTTCCAAGGGAGTCTGTTCCACTGTTGTGCAGCTCTTACCGTCAGAAAGGTCTTCCTAAGAATTAGTCAGACTCTCCTTTCTTGGCATTTGAATCCATCGGTTCGGGTCCTCCTCACTGGAGCAGCAGAAAACAGCTGCATCTCCCTCTGGCTTCCATGTGGCTTAGGCAGAAGAACGCTTTCTCACTAGGCGCGAGGTTCAGATGCACAATTAGCTGTTACTTTTTATGTTGTGCCTAGGAGTTTGCGTGTCCCCTGTGGCTAGTTGAACTTTGGTGGTGGCGGCCGCTTCTGCTTCTTGCTCACAGTTAGCATTGCATGTCCTTTCTTTGCTGCAGTGATCCACGAGAACGCCTTCATCCTCTTCATAGCTTCGGCCCTCAGCCACATGTTCCTGACTTGCGTTTTGTGGCGAATGACTAAGAAGCACGCAGTAAGTCCCGAGGTACAGTCCCCTCTCTTTCTTTCATTGGCGGATGTGAGGAGGGTTTGGAGCTGAGGGCTGAACTTGGCAGCCTTGCCTGGGTCTTGATAGCGCTGCCTGGGTCTTGATAGCGCACATCACGTTTCCATAGTTGTGCTTCCAAATGTATTGATTTAGAGTACCCCATGTACGACATGTGGTGCCTGGGCAGGTTACATACAGCTTGGTACAGTGGTGCCTCGCAAGACGAAATTAATTCGTTCCGCAAGTTTTTTCTTCTTGCGAGTTTTTCGTCTTGCGAAGCACGGTTTCCCATAGGAATGCATTGAAAATCAATTAATGCGTTCCTATGGAGACCGCTTGCCAGGCTGGCGGTGCAGAGAAGGGCTTTTCTCCCCACCGCAAGCCTTCAGGACAGGTACGGGAACAGAGGGGAAGGCGCGCAGCGCTTCTCCTCTGTTCCCGGGGCTTGCTGTGGGAGGAGGGTTTTTCCTCCCCACGCCAACATTCAGAACAGCATTCTGAAAGTTGGCGGTGGGAAGGAAAACCCTCCTCGCACCACAAGTCTTCAGGACAGCCATCCGAAGGCTGGCAGCGGGAGGAGGTCTCTCCGCCCCACCGCCAGCCTTCAGAGGAGGTCCGAGGACAGTGGGGAAGACGCGCTGCGCTTCCCCGCTGTCCCGGAGATTTCCCTATGGGCTTCCGTCTTGCGAAGGAAGCCCATAGGGAAATTCGTTTTGCGAAGCGCCTCCAAAACGGAAAACCCTTTTGTCTAGCGGGTTTTCCGTCTCGCGAGGCGTTCGTCTTGCGGGGCACCACTGTACAATTAAAACAAGTAAGACATAAACACTCTGATCTCATCAAAATGGTTGTTGGATGGCTGTAATCCATAGGTAGGCAACCTAAGGCCTGGGGGCCGGATCCAGCCCAATCACCTTCTAAATCCGGCCCGCGGACGGTCTGGGAATCAACGTGTTTTTACAGGAGTAATAATAATAATTTTTATTTATACCCTGCCCTCCTCAGCCAAGGCCGGGCTCAGGGCGGCTAACAAGCAATAATAAAAACAAGTTGAATGAATACAACTTAAAAACAAGATTAAAATATTGAAACATTAAAATATTAAAATGCAGCCTCATCACAGGAGGAGAAAGGAAAAAGGAAAAAGAAAGGGGGAGGGGAGGGAATCAAATTGGCTCCAAGCCAAAGGCGAGGTGGAACAACTCTGTCTTACAGGCCCTGCGGCAAGAAATCAGATCCTGCAGGGCCCTGGTCTCATGAGGCAGAGCGTTCCACCAGGCCAGAGCCAGAGTTGAAAAGGCCCTGACTCTGGTTGAAGCTAATCTAACTTCCTTAGGGCCCGGGACCACTAGGGTGTTGCTATTTATGGACCTTGAGGCTCTCCGTGGGGCATACCGGGAGAGGCGGTCCCGTAGGTACGAGGGTCCTAGGCCATGAAGGGCTTTAAAGGTCAAAACCAGCACCTTAAATCTGACCCTGTACTCCACCGGGAGCCAGTATAGCTGGAAAAGCACTGGGCGAATATGCTCCCATGGCAGAGACCCCGTGAGGAGCCTCGCTGCAGCATTCTGCACCCGCTGGAGTTTCTGGGACAGCTTCAAGGGCAGCCCCGCGTAGAGCGAATTACAGTAGTCAAGCCTGGAGATGATCGTCGCATGGATCACTGTAGAATGTGCCCTTTTATTTAAAATGCATCTATGGGTTATTTGTGGGGCATAGGAATTCATTCATTTCCCGCAAAAAATATAGTCTGGCCCCCCACAAGGTCTGAGGGACAGCGGACCGGCCCCCTGCTGAAAACATTTGCTGACCTTTCAGTCTCCTGAGATGTATATTGTTACGCACCACCCCAATCTCTGAATGGTGAGAGACTCCAGGGGTTCCAGACGCTTATCCAGAGTTCAGTTTCCTTGGAATTATTTTTTTTTTTTATATATATAAATATTTATTAGCATTTCAATAATAAACATAGACACACAGAAAAAGAAAAAATAACACAAAATACAAAAATTTAACAAAAAACAATTAAAAACAAATGAGATTTCAATTGCTTATTTTCATATAAACTTCTTTCTTAGACCTCCTCTCCCCTCCCCTTCTTGTATTCCAGTTCAAGTTATTAATCCTGCAAATCCTTATTACTTAATTCTCAACCTTAACTTAATGATTATAACATACTATAATTTTACCTTTCCTCATTCTTCCATTAAATTATTTTTGCATTCCTCATTTTCATTTCATTTTAACCATTTTAGACGCCAATTTTAACTTATCTAATCTTAAACATCTTATGCATCATTTCTTATTCTTTAACATGTTTCTTAAAGTCAGTCAATATTTCCCTTCCACGGCTTTCCCAGCTTCCATACAAATAACAAAACAAATTAAAACAAAGTAAGTAATAATTCTGTACCCTTTGGATTACCAAACTCCAACCCCCCTTTCCCGGTTTTGGTCCCCAATAAATATTCATCAGTCAATACTGTTTAACCTGGAGATCTCACATCCGAGGCTCTCAAGTCATCCTCAGTTCCTCTCTGCCGGCCTCTTGGATAGTCCTTTAGGTTAAGCCCCAAGGCTCGAGGGGGCTCTGACCCAGCAAGATCCATAATTTTTCCAGTTGGCCCTCCATATTTAAAATTAATGCTAATGAGGTGCTCCACTCTCAAATTTACAATTTCCAACTCAGTCCAAACTTTCCACCTCAAATTTTTATTCTCCTTTGTTATCTGCATGCCAGGCCCCAAACTATAATTCTCCCTTGACATCTGCAAAGTTACCAGTCCGCCCTCCTTTTCCTCAAAAACAACATGTGTCTCTTCCATAGTCTCATGGCTCTCAAATTTCTCTTGTTGTTGATATGTATAAACTTCTTGCCTCCACTCCCTGTCAGCTTCAACAATGTTGTTTACTGCCAGGGCCAGAGTGTTCGCATTTGTAGTCAAAACATCTGTCTGATCTTGTAACTTTCCCAGGAGAGCCAGTATTTTGTTGAGTTTAGTCTGATTTTTGCTTCTTTCAGCCATTCTTGTAGTGTCTCTGTCCCCCAGAAGGGGGGATTTTAATCCTTCAATGTCTTTCAGTTTAAAAACCAGTCAGTAAGTTAATTTGTAGCAGCTCTTCCTTATTTTCCAGAAATTGCAACAAATGTAGCCAGCAGATGCAACAAAGATAAAGTTCCCTTTGTCCTTTCCTTTTGACAGCTATTTTGACAGCTGTCAAAATCTTCAATTGTTCCTCAACAGGTTCTCTCGCGGGAAGCCCCCGGGTTCGGGGGGGTGAAACTTTAGCTCCTAACGTTAAGTTTATCCTCCGGTAAAATTTATAGCATCAAGCCGTGAAGGGTTTTTTTTTTTTTATAAAAGAAAAAGAGTTCTCTCGACCTTAAGTTGCAAGCTCTTTGCGTTAGATTATCTACTCAGAGGGGGGGGGCGACTTCCTTTTTGACCCTTCCCCGCTCGTTCCCAATTCAACAAAAATTTGTTTGAGTTCCAAATTCCGTATATACTCACGGGTTCTTATTTTTGAGTCCAAATGTTCCAAGGAAAAAGTCAGCGCTTCTCCGACAATGGCATGCGGCTTCGCTCCGCAGAAGAAGCAATCGACTCACAGCACCGCGCCGTCCCCCGTCCCCGTTCCTGAGCCTTTAAAAAGGCTCCTTCGCGGTTTGGGGGGGCGCAAATGGTGCCCGCCGAGTCACCACGCTCACAGGCATCAGCGCCTGTGATTTTTAAGGGTCCCCGCGTCGCCGGCGCGGACAAGACCCGATCCTGCGGAGCCGATTCCCTCCGGAGCTCGGAGGGAATCCGCCATTAGTCGACAGCGCTAACCCGGAAGTCCCAGTTTCCTTGGAATTAAGGTCAGCGCTGTGGTGTCTTTAGGATATAGTCGTACCTTGGTTGTCGAACGCCTTGGTACGTTTTGGCTCCCAAATGCTGCAAACCCAAAAGCGAGTGTTCCGGTTTGCAAACGTTTTTTGGAAGCCGAACGTCTGACGTGGCTTCCGCTTGAGTGCAGAAAGTTCCTGCAGCCAATCAGAAGCAACGCCTTGGTTTTCGAACCGCCTCAGGAGTCAAACAGATTAAGTTTGACAACCAAGGTACCACTGTATTTGGTTTTGTTTACACGTATATACAACCTGGTGCGTAACACGGCAGGGCTCACAGCATCAACACCCCAACAGGTCTTGCTTCTCCATCGGTCACAGCTTTGGATCCAGCACGGAGCAAGCAGGCCTCTGGGTCTCCAGCTTCCAGCCTGTTTCCCAGCTCAGCTCACATACAGTTCTCTCTGGCTATCAGCTATGTGTGGGTTGGAGGAAAGGCCACCCATTAGTCAGGACTCTTGCAAGCTAGCTCATTCTCTGGGTATGCTGGTGAGGACACTGAAATGACCAACTAAGGTCGTTGCCTTCCAAAGAAACTCATCTGACTCCTTCAGCAAACTCCTATTTGATTCTATTCCTCCCTGGTTACCAGACCCCAAGAACTGGAAGGGACTCAGGGTATCATCCAGACCACCACCCCCAAACCCACAATCTAAATTATGGGCAATGGGGAGAGCAGCAACTGGTGGAGTTTGGTATAAAGTTCTGCCACCAGAGGGCTGTCCAGGTCTGCTCAATATTTTACTGATCATTGTTTGGAGCTGTCTTCTCAATAATTCCTTGGCACTTGACTTGATGTCAAGTCCCGCAGGGCCCTAGTCTCTTGTGACAGAGCATTCCACCAAGTTGGGGCCAGTACTGAAAAGGCCCTGGCCCTAGTTGAGACCAATCTAACCACCTTGTGACTTGGGACTTCCAAAATGTTGTCATTTGTGGACCTTAAGGTCCTCTGCGGGGCAGACCAGGAGAGGCGGTCCCGTAGGTACGAGGGTCCTAGGCCTAAGTGTCTCAAGTAGTGCACTTTCTCCAAGTACTAGAACCCAGGTTTGATCAAATGAAGCTGATTGGTGGGAAATTAAAGAGCAGACAAAAGAAAGCACTTCTTCATAAAATAAAAACTATGGAGTTGGCTCCTGTGAAAAGTACGGATGGCTATCAACATGGCTGGCTTTCAAAAGGCATGAGATACACTCAGGGAGAAAGAGAAGGCTGTCAGGAGCTGCTAATCCTGAGGGTGGCTGTGCTCTCTCTGCTCCGCTAGAAGAAGAAGAGAAGAGTTTGGATTTGATATCCCGCTTTATCACTACCCAAAGGAGTCTCAAAGCGGCTAACATTCTCCTTTCCCTTCCTCCCCCACAACAAATACTCTGTGAGGTGAGTGGGGCTGAGAGACTTCAAGGAAGTGTGACTGGCCCAAGGTCACCCAGCAGCTGCATGTGGAGGAGCGGAGACGCGAACCCAGTTCACCAGATTACGAGTCCACCGCTCTTAACCACTACACCACACTGGCTCCGTATGCCTCTGAATACCAGTTGCTGGGAAGGGCAAGGGCGGAGAGTTGCTGTCACAGCCAGGCTGTCTTTCGAGGCTCCCCACCGGGACGATTTGTTGGACTAGATGGGTCCACTTTGGCCTACATCGTAGAAGCTCTTGCACAGGACTGCAGGGCAAGAATTGCAAGCTGTTGGGGAGGGAGGGTTGGAGAGCTGAAGACACAGGGAACTGAAGCAAGGAATGGCAAGGAGCAGGGTAATGGGTATGTGTCTCTGTGTGTGGAGGGGGCAATAGGCACAGGGCCAAGAGAGAGGAGGGGCTGCATGCTGAAGACAAGCAAGGATACGGACGTGTGTGTGTGTGTCTGTGTTCTTGGGAGCCACTGACTAAGGGAGGTTAAAGAGGAATTTTGACACCGCCTGTGCAAACACAATGAATTGCCACCTGCCATTTCCTGTGTGAATTTTTACATAAGAGATTTCTGCTTGTGGTTCCTGCTCCTGGCTTCCCTCCCTCCCTCCCTCCCGTCTGCCTTGGCACTTCCGCTCTAGCGCAAAAGGGCTGGGCTTCTCACGCCTGCCACGGAGCAGGTCTTGGGCCCCAACAGCGTGCTAGTAGGGAACACGTTAACACGGTTCAGCCCCTGCGCTGCTCCGCGACTTGTTTTATTTATTGCTTGCATTTCTGTCCCCCCTGTCCCTGTCTCCAGGGAGCGCAAGGGGCATACACGGTTCTCCCCACTCATTTCATCTCCACAAAAACCCTGTGAGGTAGGTGATACTTGAGAGGGAGAGTGACGGGACACCCAGGGAGCTTCATGGCCAAGTGGGAATTTGAACCCTGGTCTCTCAGGTCCTAGGCTGACCCTCCAACCTCTACCCCACACTGGTTCTATCCTAAAGGAGCAAAAGAAGCAAAGAGAGAAACGAGGAGCAGGAGAGCCACTCAGACGCAGAAATGTGGGAGCTGGAACAACGAGGACTAGAAGACTGAAATGGCTTTCTGTATATCACTAGAAAGCACCGGAGAGCTTACTGCCATTGCCCAAATTCATGTTGAACCCAGTTTTCTAGAATTGCCAGCCTTGACCAGATGCTTTGCCATAGCTCCTCCCATCCCATTGCTCTTTCTTCTCCCCTCCCACTCCCCCCCCCCCGAATTTTTTCCAAATATCTTAAACACAATACAGCTTAACAATATTATTCTCCTTTAAATCTATATACTTCTCCCCTCCCACTTGCCCCTATCTCAAAACTTGTTTTCCCCCCGTTCTTTCTAAACCTCCCACTTTGCACCCCTGAAATCTTTGTGCTTCTCATTGACGAAAGCAAATGGAAACGAAAGCTGCAATCTAAACATTTGTGGTTTAGAGTTTCTACGCCCACGTGAGACGGTGGTGGGGGTTCCCCTTGCCTGCATGGATGGGCAATAACCAGAAGTGGGGGAGCTTTTTCCCACGCCCCATTCATCTCTATGGCCCGGCCCCTCTGTCAGACTTTTCTCATAGCAGAAGCAAGGCCCTCTTCCTCCCTGGTGTGTGGGTGTGGGCCCAGGCATCATGCCGCAACCAGCACTTAAGTTCTCCCTCCCTCCCAGCCTTCTTAATGCTTCTGCTGCTCTTGCATCCCATTTCCCTCAAATAAGCTGAGTCAGGAAGCCAAGCCGAGTGAGGATTTGTACTTCCCCTATATTAGCGGTAGCAACTCAGGGCTGCTCTGTGTTGGGGCGCTGTGTTGAGGCTGTCAGCCATGGAGACACCATTGGCAATGAGCATCCCTGCCCTTTTGCTCTTTATCCCTCAAGGCAGCATTTCCCAAACTTTGGTCCCCAGCTGTTTTTGGACTGCAACTCCCACCATCCCTAGCTAGCAGGACCGGCCGTCAGGAATGATGGGAGGAAGGTGTGATAGGCAAGTTGTGGCCCATCTGTAGGAACCCTGGGCTTCAGAGTGTGGATCTGTTGTGAGTTGCACAACCAAATGGCCAATGGGAAGCTTGCAAGCAGGAGTTATAAGCGCAAGAGCCCTCTCCCCTCCTGCTGTTTCCAGCAACTGGTATTCAGAAGCATCCTGCCTCTGATAGCGGAGGGATCACACAGCCATCATGCCTAGCAGCCATTTTTATCTAGCCTTATCCTTCGTGAATTTGTCTAAGCCTCCACTAAAGTTGCTGGCCATGACTACATCTTGTAGCAGCAAATTCCATATTTTAACTATGCTGTGTGAAGCAGTCCCTTCCTTTCGCTTATCTTGAATCTTCCAAATCTCAGCTTCATCAGACATCCCGGAGGTCTAGGGTTATGAGACAGAGGGAGAAAAAAAATATTCACACTATGCACAAACGTAAACCCCACTCTCGTATCTCCTCTTACTCATTGATTTTCTCAGCTAAAAAGCTCTGAAGATTGTCACGGCCTCACAGGGGAGGCGCTCCAAAATCACTTGATTACTTGGGTCACCTTTTCCAGCTCAACAGTATCCTTTCTGAGGTGAGGTGGCCACATGTGACCTCCTCCCTACACAGGTCTCCTCGTGTTCCTCTTGCCGCAAACAGGCTACATGCTAAGCCTTGAGGAGCAGGGCCTCAAGTCCTGCATCCACTGATGCCGAGGTGGCATGCGTGTGCAAAGGTGGGGCTGCCAGCCTTCATCCTGGTGGGAGTGACCTTGCCCCTCCCTCTCTTGCAGGAGCGCAAGTCCTACAAGTGGAAGTGGTGGCTGTTCCTCTTCAACCTGGTGACGTTCTCAGTAGCCGTGTACTTCTACTTCCGCCACAACTGGTACTGCGAGCCCGGAGGTAAGTCCCCTTTGGGGATCCAGCCTCTTGCTCATGCTTAGAAACTTTGGCTGCTTGCTGCTGGCGCTTGGTCTGCGGTGCCAGAGCACCCTACGCGCCTGCTTTGTGACTTTCCTTTGTAGGAGAGGATTCCTGTGGCTCTGGTGTTGGTGCTTGCCCCATGCCTCCTGTTTGTAGCAGAGGAAAGATGGGCACAGGGCGCTTAGTGGCTCCTGCGCCCCATTAACCGCTAGGCCAGGGATAGCCTCCACACGTTGGTGAACTCTAACTCCCAGCAGCCAGCAGGGCCTCTAGCCAGGGATGAGAGTCTGAACCCAGCAGCACCTGGTGGGCATGTGTACCAGGTACGTGGGTGTGTTTCTGTGTCTCCTTTGCCTGGTTTGATGTGGTGGGGAGGCAGAGGCTCTGTCGAGCATCACTCTTTTTTGCTATAGACATGGATCGGAGCCTCCCTCTCACTGCCTGCATTTCCCTGAGCTGAGACAGCCTTTTAAAACTCCATCCTGTATTCATTGTATACATACGATTGTGTATCATCTGACCCGTCTACTGCAATTACTAAGTTTGCAGATGACACCACCATAATGGGTTTAATAACAGGTATAGAGGAGAGGTCCAAAAAATATCTGCATGCTGCCTAGGGAACAACTTGGTGTTGGACTTTCGGAGGAAGAGAGGAAAACTAGCCCCACTGTACATTGGGGAAGGCTGTGTGGAGAGAGTCTCTTCCTTTAAATTCCTAGGAGTTTATCTCAGTGAAGACCTTACTTGGAAAATAAATACAACCCAGGTGGTTAAGAAAGCCCAACAGAGACTCCATCTCCTCAGAGTATTGCGAAAGAACGATGTCAATCAACTTTTGATGATCTCCTTTTTATGTCAATCAACATTTGATGATCTACCAGTCCACAATAGAAAGTGTCCTTTCATACTGCATCACGGTGTGGTACGCTGGTTTGACATCAACTGATAGGAAGTGCCTACAGAGGGTGGTGAATACAGCACAAGATATTATGGGCTGTCCCGTGAATCTGCTGGATGACATTGCGGAAGAACAGTTGCCTCAGGAGAGTGAGGAAAATTCTCAGGGATGATTCACACCCTGGCCGGCACTTTCTTGATCTCCTGCCCTCAGGCAGAAGATATAGAAGCATGATTAGTCGCACCAACAGGGTAAACTATCCATGGGCTGTTAGGCTGCTGAATGAAAAGATAACAACAGGGCAACTGACTTTTGGGTTTGGTGTGTGTCAGTAAACGAGGGGAATTAAGACTAAGAGAGCTGAGTGGGGGGTGCTCGTGTAATCTCACTGTATACAAGTTGTACAAGTGACAATAAAGTATTTCAATCTAACTAGATCACTTACCGTATTATCTGAGCCACATGGGAAATTCTCGCCAGTGAGTGACTGGCAGGTGCCTTTGAGAACACTGAAAGGCAGCTGTGTACAAGAGGCAGGTGTGTTGGCAGAACATGTGAAGTGTTCCTCGGGTGGAACTGAGCATCCCAGGAATCCTAGGGTAAAATCCATGTTTCTAGCCCTTGTGGACTCAAAATATATAAGCTGTGCTTGGCGCTGTTTCAGACACCTGAGATTCCTGACCTTGTTTTCCCCTCTTTCTTTCCTTCCCTAGTTTATACCATCTTTGCCTTCTTGGAGTACCTGGTGGTTTTTTCTAACATGGCCTTCCACATGACTGCGTGGTGGGACTTTGGCAACAAGGAGCTGGTGGTCACTTCGCAGCCAGAAGACAAACGCTTCTAGCAAAAGCCTGCCTTTGAGCTGAGGGAAAGCCTCTGGATTTCTTGCGGGGAGGAGGAGCAACCTGCTTGCCAGCGTCAGATCCTTCCGGCAGGCCCCAGGACATTTCAGAAGGGGCACCTGCGACTGGACTGAAAAGAACCAGTGGGCCCCGGAGGAATTGGGACCCGGCCGTCATGTGTCCGACAACAGAGCAGAAGGTGTGGCTGGTTGATGGGCCTTTTGATCAATGGGACATCTTTGTAAAAGTAAAAACAAAACTCAGAATGTGCTCTGCTGCCAACCCAGTACAGGGATAGAACTGGCCCTGGACTAGCCCACTGGGGCTGTGTGTTGTGATGGTGACAAGTCCAGCGGCTCTTGAAGGCAAAGACTCCTTGCCCGGATCTGGGACTTGCCTGAAGGAGGTCGTTGTGACTCCTTTTCCCAGTGCGGTAGAGGGGAGTGTCTCTCTTTGCCTCCTTCCGTCTTGTTCCTTCTCCCGCGTGGGGCTTTCCTGCTGCCCAGTGAGGTCCAGCTCTACGATAGATGCCTGTCACTGAGCTGGGCCAAAGTGCCAAACCCTGGGAGCACCTGGACTTTAGAAATAAAATGGGGCTGGTGGTGAGGCGGTCTCTCTTCCCCATTTCCCCAGCTTCTGCACTGAAGTTCCCTAAAGCGAGTTATGCATATTCTGCACATTGGAACAAGTTCTGCAACCCCCAGGAGCTAATCATCTCTGCCTGTCTGCTGCTGCAGCTTCTCTGTCCTTGAGAATTCATACCCTTCCCCCAAATTCCTAGAAACCTCAGGCAGGCAGGAGTTTGGGGACAGCATTGGTGGGATTCATTTGCTCTTGACTGTGATGTTTTGAAGGTACAGGAAAGGCACTGCGTTGGACATTGGTGAAAGAACCACCTGAGAGTTGGGCTCAGCTGGGAAAGATCGGGCTGGGAGACGTAAAGCAGAAATGGGTACCTTGAGCTGGGAGGGTGCAGGAGCACTTAGAGGACCAAGCAGAGGTCCTCAACTTAACCCTTGCACACCTTGGGTCCTGGGCACCAGCTCTTGATCCAGGCAAAGGGACACAGATGCTTCTCCAAGCATAGAGATGCAGAGAGGCCAGAAAGAAGTGGCAGGATCAGGCCACCTCAGTGAGGGCCCAGAAGCCTCAAGGGAGGAATCCTAAGGAAAGGGTAGTTTGAGGCTGATCCAGAGGTCCAGCCTGGGTCAAGCGGGGGGGGGGGGGGGTAGGCTGGAGCAGAGAGATACCACCAGCCAGGGGCCTGGGATCGATAGGGAAGAAGGGGAATGGCTGAGGGAAGAGCTCCTAGAAAGTGAGGGCTCAGAGCAACCAGTAAAGACTGAATGCAGGTAACTTGGTTCCCCAGGTAAGAAGTCTCGGGTCAGCTGGTGGAGTCAGGCTGGCCAAGGAGTTCTCCAGGAAGGAGGCTTGTAATGCATCTACTAGTCCAGGGTTGCTGTTCCAAGGCAGGGACGTTCTGGCATCAGGCCAGGTTTTCTCTCGTGCGGCTTGTTCTCCCACATCCCTGGTGTGCGGGCCTCTTTGCTGTCTCTGTGGCAAGGTTGTGTGTGTGTGTGTGTGGAAAAAATTGTACTGCCAGGTGTCTATTTTCATTGGCTCCCCCCCTCCCATGATGAAATAAAGCACTGAGTATTTTTTTCCAGTTGTAGCAGCAGTTGCAGTGGACCAGTTGCTCCCTCTGCCTGATATCTGTCCTAGCTGACAGGAGGAAGGGGGGGGGGATCTTTACCTGCCTTGCTTCCCAAGGTCTTCAAAAGGGAAGATGCCTAGGATGAAACTGGGACCTTCTGCATGCCAAGCAGTACGTTTCCGAGCACAATTCAAAGTGTTGGTGCTGACCTTTAAAGCCCTAAACAGCCTCGGTCCAGTATATCTGAAGGAGCGTCTCCACCCCCATCATTCTGCCCGGACACTGAGGTCCAGCGCTGAGGGCCTTCTGGTGGTTCCCTCACTGTGAGAAGCCAAGTTACAGGGAACCAGGCAGAGGGCCTTCTCGGTAGTGGCATCCGCCCTGTGGAACACCTTCCCATCAGATGTCAAAGAGATAAACAACTACCAGACTTTTAGAAGACATCTGAAAGCAGCCCTGTTTAGGGAAGCTTTTAATGTTTGATGTATTACAGTATTTTAATATTTTTTTGGAAGCAGCCCAGAGTGGCTGGGGAAGCCCAGTCAGATGGGCGGGGTATAAATAATAAATTATTATTATTATAAGCAGCTGCTCTGCTGCTGGCTTGTGGCCACTCTCCTATCAAAGAGCCGTGAACTGCACTCAAGCCCCTGAGCCATTGATTTAGTGCACACCTCCTCTGCCTCCCGAGTTTTCGATGCTCCTCCCTCAGCCCACAGGGACTAGCACCTTGTCTGTGTGCAAAGGCTGTACAACATTGCCTCTGCAACACAAGGGTTGAGGCCTTCATATGGCTGGCAGGCTCTGGCTGCCTGAAGCTGGTGGTATTGGTCCAAGATATTCCCAAAACGAAAACCATTGTGACATAAGGGGTTAAAGTTTCGAACTAGGACCTGGGAGAGATCAGGTGTCTAAGTCCCTTCTTGGCCATGAAGCTCTTGGGGGCTAGTCCCTGCCTCTTGGCCTAACCTCACAAGCTTGTGGGGATTGCATTGGACTACTGCAATGCACTCTACGTGGGGCTACCTTTGAAGGTGACTTGGAAACAACAACTAATCCAGAATGCGGCAGCTAGACTGGACACTGGGAGCGGCCGCCGAGACCACATAACACCGGTCTTGAAAGACCAACATTGGCTCCCAGTACGTTTCTGAGCACAATTCAAAGTGTTGGTGCTGACCTCGAAAGCCCTAAATGGCCTCAATCTTGTATACCTGAAGGAGCGTCTCCACCCCCATTGTTCTACCCAGACACTGAGGTCCAGCACCGAGGGCCTTCTGGCAGTTCCCTCACTGCGAGAAGCCAAGTTACAGGGAACCAGGCAGAGGGCCTTCTCGGTGGTGGCACCCGCCCTCTGGAAAGCCCACCAGATGTCAAAGAGAACAACTACCAGACTTTTAGAAGACATCTGAAGGCAGCCCACTTTAGGGAAGCTTTTAATGTTTGATGTATTACGGTATTTTAATATTTTGTTGAAAGCCGCCCAGAGTGGCTGGGGAAGCCCAACCAGATGGGCGGGGCATAAATAATAAATTATTATTATTATTATTATTAGGTAGAACAGTGTACGCCACCTTGAGCTCCTTGTAGCAGAAGGTGGGATGTAGATGCAATTAATGACTCCTGCATTGCAGGGGTTGGACTAGATGACCGTACAGATCCCCTTCCTACCCTGCAGTTCTATGAAATAATAAGAGATTTGAGCTGCCGCCACTTCGCCTGTGGATTCCAGAAGACATCACCCCCCTGCCCTGTTGCTGCAGCCGTGAAAGCACTTGTTTTCTGGCTCCATCCATCTCTGGACAGCCTCTCCCAAAGGCCACAGATCAGCTCGGGTTCAATAGCAAGCCAGTGATGTCATGCCTTCCCAGGAATGTCCTGGAGCCTCAGAGGATGAGGGCGGGGAGGGAAGTGAGAGGAATGGATGCCTCTCTATGCGATGTGTCCAGCAGCAGAGCCTCAAGATCTCGGCTTGGGCCAGCCGCATTCCAGTCCCGAAGGTCAGCGGCCGAGCAGCAGTGGGTGGAAAGGATGGGTCTGTCGGGGCTGTTCCTCAAGCATCATTTTGCATGATGGTAAAGGGCAATGCTAGGGACGTGGGTGGCACAGTGGGTTAAACCACAGGGCCTAAGACTTGCTGATCAGAAGGTCGGCGGTTCGAATCCCCGTGACGGGGTGAGCTCCCGTTGCTCGGTCCCTGCTCCTGCCAACCTAGCAGTTCGAAAGCACATCAAAGTGCAAGTAGATAAATAGGTACCGCTCCGGCGCGAAGGTAAACGGCGTTTCGGTGCGCTGCTCTGGTTCGCCAGAAGCGGCTTCGTCATGCTGGCCACATGACCTGGAAGCTGTACACCGGCTCCCTTGGCCAAGAAAGCGAGATGAGCGCCGCAACCCCAGAGTCGGCCACGACTGGACCTAATGGTCAGGGGTCCCTTTACCTTTACAGGGCAATGCAGCACCTAGTTAAAACTATGGAGGCAATGATGGCCTCCAGCCTAGATGGCTTTAAAAGAGGATAGGGCAAATTCAGAGGGCTATCAAAGGCTGCGAGCCAGGATGCTCTGCTTCTGAATACCAGAAACCGCAGGAGAGAGGGCTCTGGTGCTCTGATACTGCCTGCTGGTTTCCCATTAAGGGCACTGGGTTGGCCACTGTGAGAACAGGACACTGGACCAGACGGGCCGTGTGGCTTCATCCAGCAGGGCTCTCTGCCTCTGTCCTTATGAGCGCAGGTGCAGCTGGCTCCTGATCCCGGGGTCAGCCCTCTGCCCAGCCCACACCCCTCTCCTTTGGGGCCTTACTATTTCCGACAGCAATTTGTTAGTGAAATCCACACCAGGAAGAGGAACAATGGCCTTTCTGTGGCAGGAGGAGAAAAGACTGGCTGCTGTGCTGCTGGCAGGACCCAAACCAAGCCAGACAAAGGCTGCATTAGCTTCCCCATGGAGGTCGGAAGCCAAACAGCCCAAGACGATGGCCAACGACCCCCCCCCCAACAGGTTTACCTAGGGGGCACTAAGGGAAAGGGGGATCAGTGGGGGGGGGGGGCGGCGCTGGCTATCAGACTACATCCTGCATTGGACTGGATGACCCTTGCGCTCCCTTCCAACTCCACCATTCTGTTCTTTAATTCAACCAAATAGTTCTAATGTGATTTTGAATGTATGCGCAATCCAGTGTTACTGTTGTGAATGATGTTGAGTAATTATATTCATCAGTGGGTCGTTCAAACTGCTGTTCTGCCCAATGCATTTCAGAGTATAGGGAGGGGTGGGGATGACTCTTAAAGGTTTGGGAGCCGCTGATCCAGTTGGAGACCATGGAAAAGGCAAGAGCTGGGTGGCCACAGGCTCACTGATTTGCAGAGTTGGCAGGGACCCCAAGGGTCATCTAGACCAACCCCCTCCAAGGCAGGCAACCCAGGTAAAGAAAATGCTGGGTGTGGCCACCCCATGGTTTCTATCTGAGTTCCATCAAACTCAGACAACACAGCCACATGATACTAGAGTTGATGGTCTGAAACATCAGAAGGGCACCTGGTTAGCAGGCCTAGAGGTCTGTTGAAACATCCCGCAGGGTGGGAAGTTGCTGGGCTGGAGGCCATCACTGCAGGGCTGGCTCCAGCTGTAGCCATCAGAGGACCAGACTGCCTCTTTGGCCTGCACAGGAGCCAAGGGCCTGCTTTGGGTGCAGAAGGTCCCCGGGAGATGAGACCTGCGCCTCTAGAGGGAGGAGCGAAGGGTGGCGGCCAGGGAGAGGGGGACCCCCCCCCCCAGACACTTGGCTCCATTGAAGACAGCCACTTCCAAGCAGCTGCTCCTTCTTCCGGCAACCCAGAGAACTTGCGGGTGTCCAGTGAAGCCGAACCTTGAGAAAACCAGGACAGATAAAAGGAAAGTCCTGCAGGAGGAAGCGATGGCCACTATTTGGACGGCTTTAAAAGAGGATTCTACAAATTCATGGAAAGAGCTATCAGTGGCTACTAGCCACAATAGCTCGGCTCCCACTGCAAAATTAAGATGCTGGACTAGGTGGGTCATTGGCCTGATCCACTTCTTAGAAGAGGCGCGAAGGGCTCCAGCTGTGCTCCGAGAGCGGCAAGGGCTTCCTGTGACCTCTGGGTTATTGATGCAGCCTCTGACCCAGCCTGATCCATTTGGCGCCAGCCAGACCCTCCCTCTCGGTTGCATTTTTAGCCGAGGGGAACTGAAAATGCAGCCTCAGCTCCCGCTTCACCTCCCTCAGCAGTTCCTGCTCTGTGCAGACACGGCAGAGTCCACAGCCCTTAAGAAGCCTCTTGGACACCCACCCTGCAGAGCCCAGGTCCACCTGCAGCCAGGCTACTTTTGACTTGGAAGGCCAAGTCTCTGGGCCACATGCTGCCTGCGGGGTCTCCAGAGGCTGAGAGCATCCCCCCTACTCAATTCTCGCCTTTGGCAAGCTGGAACCACACACCCCACCACCACCACCCCACCACCTGCATGACCTGGAGAAAGTGGACGGGACAAACTTTTCCTCCCTCGTAACACTAGAATTCTTGGGCATCCCACAAAGCGGAAGGATTTGGGACTTTAAAAAGGCCTTGCTCCTGCAGCACATCGTTAAACTACGTCCCTCGTTCCTTCCTGCAGGAAGCAGCGATGGGCACCAACCTGGACGGTTTTAAAAGAGGTCCAAGAATAGAGAGGACGTGGGGGGGGTGGTTTGGAGCTGCATCTTTATTTATCTGAGGCCAGCAAGAGAAAACACTCCAGGTACTTTTGCACAACGTGATTTTAAAGGAGGAAAGAAGGTCCGGAATGGGAAGCCTCCTTCCGCCCCTTGCTGAAGGAGATGAGGCGAGGACGTCTCGGGTCAGGTCATGCCAACATCCTCCCCGCATTGCCGACGGGCTGCAGCTTGCGAGTCCGATTCAGAGGAGGCAGGAAGCTTCACTGGCGTGTTGCGCAAGGAGGCGTGACGACGCCAAAGGTTCTTCTTTCCACCGGAGGCAATTAAGAAAGCAAAAATGGAGGCACGAGGGGCTGTGGCTGGGCTCTCCGCAGCGCCAGAAAACTTGCCGGAGCAATTCAGATCCTGAGACTCTCCAGTTCAAAAACATTCCAGCAAGTTTCTAGTCCCCACCACACACACACATACACCAGGGCTCACTTAATTATTTTTTCCCCTTCCTGTTGTAGTGACTGGCTAAGCACTGCTTGATTTTTAATCCCAGTTTGGCAGACCTGCCACGGAACACCTGAACAAAACTCAATTGCTGCTGCTGGTGGTGGTTCATGGAGCGCCGTTCAAGGTCCTCTGACTGTGCAGCGAAGCTGAGCAATGGGTGGGCAATGTGCAAGCCAGCGGGGGCTTCTCAGTCGGAGTCACATAGCTGGAACAAGCAGGTGGGGAACTGCAGAGGTTTGGTTATCACAGCGTTCTTCCTAGTCTGTCTTTTTACTGTTAAGTGTACACACACACACACACACAGCGCCCCTGGCTACTGACTGCAGAAATATGAAAGGCGAAAGAGTCCACTTCTAGCAGGCCAGGAAGGCAGGAGTTCCTGTTTTTCAGAAGGAAGTGCGGGTGGGGGGGGGGGAGACACACCACAGACAGTCAGTTTGACCGGAGCCTCTGGGGCTGTGAACAATGCATCTTGGGGAGAGGAACTGCCTAGATGAATGGGAAGTCTCTGCAAGCCTGGTGCCCCTCCAAAATCATTTTTATTGATTTTATTATTTCATAAAATTTACGCATTGCTGGATTGTAAAAAAAAAGGAGAGGAAAAAACCAAGAACCTCAAAACACTTTACCAAAAAAAAATAAAAATCCAAATAATAAAATTATGCATCAGGAAAATTAACTGCAACGAGGGCTAGGCGATATATTGATATAACTTCCAAAAGCCGTTTGAAGTCTGTATCATGATAATCAGTTTCATGATTTTTGATCTGGCAATATATTGTGAATATATATATATAAAAGTAAAGGTAAAGGTACCCCTGACCGTTAGGTCCAGTCATGGCCGACTCTGGGGTAGTGGTGCTCATCTCGCTCTATAAGCCAAGGGAGCTGGCGTACAGCTTCCTGGTCATGTGGCCAGCATGACTAAGCCACTTCTGGCGAACCAGAGCAGCGCACGGAAATGCTGTTTACCTTCCCGCCAGAGTGGTACCTATTTATCTACGTGCACTTTGACGTGCTTTCAAACTGCTAGGTTGGCAGGAGCAGGGACCGAGTAATGGGAGCTCACCCCGTCGCAGGGATTCGAACTGCCGACCTTCCGATCGGCGCGCCTCTCCATAGCCCTATCCTTATTTCAGACATTGTGATATATCAGTATATCGTGATGTTTAGCTGGTAATATATTGCGATGTTGAAAACCACTTATCGCCCAGCCCTCACTGCAACGATCTGAAAGCTTTTGAAAAGTTAAAAGAGCAATAAGACTAAAAACAGATTTTAAAACTCAAAGTGAACTTTCAGGATTGTCTGAACAGAAGAAATGTCTCTAGCAGGCACAGCAAAAGCAGCTGCCTGATGTCTAGGGACAGGGATTTCCAAAGTGTAGATGCTACCACACTGAGAGATTTGAGTTCTCACCAATGCGGAACAGGTGTGCTACAGCACCTGTAACCATGCCAGTTCTGCCGATCAAAGAGGTTGTAGTCATACGATCTTGCAGGTAAGCAGGTGCCAAGTTATTAAGGGCTTTATATTCTAATAGTAACACCTTGAACTTGGCCCAGTAGCAGATTGGCAGCTGGTGCAGGTCTCTGAGCACCGGGGTTCTACGCTGGCATGGTCTCACTCCCGTCAGCAATCGTGCTGCAGCATTCTGCACTGACTGCGGCTCCCGGATCAGGAGCAAGGGAAGCCCCACGCAGAGGGCATGGCAGTAATTCATGGACTGGCTGGGGCTGATGGGAGTTGTAGTCCGAAGCCGCAGGAGGGCGCCAGGTTTGCAAAGGCTGGGCTCCAGGAAGCCCCTTAGGAAATTAAAACAGGCGCATGCACAAAACCCCAAGCGCCGGGCTCTGTAAACAGGAGGTGTCCTGCATTTCGCCGCAGGTTCCTTAAGGCAAGTAGGTGCTTCAGGTGCAATTGGTGCAGCCGCCAGCTGGGGCTCGATTTGGAGAAAGGCAGGTGGGGAGATGCAGGTGGGGAGATCAGCGCCCCCCAAGAGCCCTGAGAAGCAGGCACAAAAGCCCAGAGGAGAGGGAGGGAGGACTGCAAAGGAAGCTTCTCTGTTGACAGCTGCCACGTCCCAAATTGTCACGGAGGAGTTGCAAGGGGTGGGGGGTCATCTCAGTGCTTAGAACCTCCCTGCCGAGTCTCAGCTCCCAAGAGGAAAGATTGCAGGGGGGGCTGGATGAACCCCACAGATCTCTGCGTCTGTCTGCCTTGCCATTGTCTCCTGGGGGCTGCCCTTTCAGACAATACATTTCTGAGGTCCATCAGGTTCTCACGAGCTTGAGCCGAGTGATGGCTTGGAAGCCCCCCAAAAGAAGAGGGGAAACAAGGTCCCAGCAACCAGAGATGGTGTTTGGGGGCCTGAGCCCCCAAGGAAGCGTTATCATCGTCCCAGGCAAACTGTGCAGGTCATTAGTGCAAACGTGGCCGTTTTTCCATCTTGGACGCTGCAACGTCATCTGTGGCCTTGGGTCCCTGGCTAATCCAAACAAGCTGAGCCACAGAATCATAGGGGATGCCCGAGGGCCGCTAGACCGCCCCCTGCAATGCGGTAACCGCAGCTCAAGAATCCCTGCCGAAAAGCCCCAGAGGAAGGCGAGCCCACCACCCCAGGTTATCCACTTCACTGCCGAACGGCTCACGCCTTACAAAGATCTCCTTCCTAGTAATTTGAATTGGGGAATCTGGGCAGGAACGGTGGCAAAGACAGAAAGGAAAAGTCACATCTGGGGAAGAAAGAGGAGGAGGGGTGTGGATCCTTCATTCAGGAGGGGGAATGGGATAAGGAGACCCCCCAGCCCTGAACGGCCAACCACCCCCGAGGGCACCCGTTTGCGGCCCTGGCGGGCAGGGTCAGCGCTGGGCAGCGTCCCCCTTCACAAGAGTGCGCAGGGTCTCTTGGCCTTGACGGGGGCCGGGTTGAGGACGGCACGGACGGCCTCTGTGAAGACGTCCTTGATGCCCTCCTGGTTGAGGGCCGAGCACTCCATGTACTTGACGGCGTGAATCTGCCTGGAGAGGCTGATGCCCTGCTGGGTGCTGACGGGCACCTGGTTCTGCTCCTTCAGCTTCTTCACCGCCTCCGGGCTGGAGCGGAGATCCTTCTTGGTGCCCACCAACAGGATGGGGACGTCGGGGCAATGGTGGCACACCTCCGGGTACCACTTGTGCTTGACGTTCTCGTAGGAAGGCGGGCTGGCGATGGAGAAGCAGATGATGAAGACGTTGGTCTGCGGGTAGGAGAGCGTCCTCAGGCGGTCATACTCCTCCTGGCCGGCCGTGTCCCACAGGTTGAGGCTGATCGTCCGGCCGTCCACCACGCTCTGGGCGCTGTAGTTGTCGAAGACGGTGGGGATGTACTCCTTGGGGAAGGCGTTGGTCGTGTAGCAGATGAGCAGGCAGGTCTTGCCCACCGCCCCGTCCCCCACCACCACACACTTGATGCTCTGCATCGCGGCTGCCCTGGCACCTCCTCTCCTCTCGCCTTCAGAAATCTGCAGGGGGAGAGACAGAAGGAAGACACAGTCAGGGCAAGGAGAAGCCCAAGAGGAAGAAGCTGCTTAGACTGAGGTCCCTCCTTGCTCAATATTGTCTACATGCCTCGCTCGGTATTGGCTACACTCCTCACTCAGTATTGTCTACACGCCTCACTCGGTACTGTCTACACGCCTCGCTCGGTATTGGCTACACTCCTCACTCAGTATTCTCTGCACGCCTCGCTCGGTATCGTCTACACGCCTTGCTCAGTATTGTCGGGAACGAGGCGGCAGTAAATCACACTGTGCAAGTTTGCATCAACTCTTTATTAGCAAGAATGCAAACTGCACAAACTGGGCAAAGCATCAGGCTTTATGAGCGCAGCAGCTTATCCCCGGTAGGTCTTGCCCCGTGAGTCAGTTGCCGAGACTGAAAGTCCCCGCCTTCCCACAGCCATCTAAGTCCCTTACTCTCCAGAACTTTGTCCAAGCAATTGGAGACTGTGCTTGCATGAAGCTCACTTCTCCTCTGCCCTTTTTCTGCCTCTTCTGATTCTGGGAGACCAGTGGGGAGGGGAGTTTGTCCCAGCAGGAAAGGGAGACTCTTGCAGGTTTTCCACTGTGAGAACAGGATGCTGGACCAGATGAGCCACTAGCCTGATCCAGCAGCAAGATCCTACATCAGACACCCATCTGGAAGCAACCCCCCAAGCTCTCTCAGGGGTGAACACAACAGCCCCCCCCCCCAACCAGTAGCTGTTCCACACAGATCTGCAAGCAAGCATCTCATGCCCTCCGTCTGTCGAGATCTGCATCTCTCTGAGACTGGGTTACTTGCTTTGATACAAGGAAAGGCATCATATAATTCATTTCAATTCATAATATTCTTCATTGATCTTCATTTGCATACTCAACAGCAATTACCACAGTAGAAGAATGGCGACAGAAGGTAATGGAATATGCAGAATATGGAATATGCAGAAATAGCTAGATTAACGGGGGAAATTCGACAACATGGCGATGAAACGTTTCAAAAGGAACGGGGGGAAATTTCTGTCATGCATAGGAAGGATAAGGTGAAATAGTGAAACCAGCAGAACTGAAATAAACCTCATAATGTGAAATACAAAGGAAATTTCTGGATAAAGAAAATAATGAAAAGTAAAATGTATAATGTGATTAATCTAATCAATGGTAGTTGTAAATGAATAGACAATAAGAATTGTATATACAGGAGGATTTATTTGGCTATAGACACTCTATGGACAAATACGAAAGAAGAACAATAATATGCAAAATGGATGAAAGCAATGTGAAAAATTTAGATGTGATATAAAAAGCCAGAAGGAAGGAAGGAAGGAAGGAAGGAAGGAAGGAAGGAAGTTGGCTCTTAGGATCAAATATAAATGTAAAATATAATAATTCATTTCAGCCATGCTTCTGAATCTCACTTGCTAGGGGGAGTCGCTCCAGTGCTCGAATCCTGCTTGCGAGTTTCCCGCTGGGAGAACAGGATGGTGGAAGAGACAGGGCACTGGCCTGATCCTGCAGGGCTGCTCTCTTGCTCTTACTGCCCCTGCGTCTGGAGGCTCCGCTTTGGGGTCTGACCAGTGGGCCTCTTTCCCCCTTGCCCATCCCAGGCAGCCTTCCACAGCCCTGCCAAGCGCCAAGGCAGGCAGCAGAGCTAATCTCCACCCCAGCCGCCTCCCTCCCTTGCTCTGAGGGTCAGAGATAAGGGCCGGCCAACGACTGGAGGGCAAGAGGCAGAGAGGGGCTGGGAACTGCCGGCCGGCCGGCCGCTGAAGGCAGGAAATGATTCAGAAGCAAATGTAAGATCACGAGTCTCTAGCGAGATCACAGGCAGTGACTAAGGTCTGGGCAGAAAACTCGAATTGCTGTTTATTCCGATTCAGCAGTAAAGAGCGGAGTTTCGCAGGGAAAGGGCCGGGGCAAAAAGAAACATGCTCAGAAACTGTTGGACCTGTTTCTAGAACATGTGGAAGACCCCCCAAGTCTGTGTATTACACGAGGAGCGCAAGCAAGGAGGCCTCGGGGCGCTGTACTTGTGTGAAGTTAAATAATGTGTGCTCTATTACAGTCATACCTCGGGTTACAGACACTTCAGGTCGCGTTTTTTTGGGTTACGGACCGGCGAAACCCGGAAGTACCGGAACGGGTTACTTCCAGGTTTCGGCGGTCGCGCATGCGCAGAAGCGCTAAATTGCGCTTTGTGCATGCGCAGAAGCACTGAATCGCAACCTGCGTGTACGCAGACGTGCCGCTGCAGGTTGCGGACGCTGTGGGATGCGAACGTGCATCCCGCACGGATCGCGTTCGCAACCCAAGCGTCCACTGTATTTGCATTTATGCCCCACCTTTGAGGGGCAGACAGGGCCCGGCCACCCGGGAAGGGAGCCCATCTAGGAGAAGGGAAATTCTGGCCCTAAACCTCCACTGCCTTGTGGGATATCTCTGGGAGAAGAAAAGGCTCAGGGGTGAAACCCACACCAACTCGGAGTGGAGTCCCTAAGGCAGTTGGATGGCGCCTTGTATGCTGCCTTCCGGTGCCAAACGCCTTGCTCTGCTTTCCTTCATGGGGGGGTCTTGTCTTCTGAGCAGCCCAGCACCTCCAGACCCACCGCCCAGGCTTGCACCCCAGATATGTCACTTCGTTGCTGCCAAGGCAGCAAAAACAACACGGCAGGCAGCCGTTATGAGTTACCGATCTCTGCAGCCACAGCAGGCGCTGGGATTATCCTGCGGTTTGCCTTCACCCCCGGAGGCGCACTCCATTGTCTCTCGAGGTGGACGGGTGCCAACAACCAACCCACCTTCCGTCTAAGAACCCAATGGATGGTGTGCAAGGTTTTCTCTCTTCCCTCTCCCCCACCTCCCAGGTAAATAATCAAGTGAATGAATGAGTGAATAAGTCCACCTCTTCTGCTAATATTCTCTGCTACATTTGGGCTGTTGTGCAATTGATTTCAGCTCCTGGGCTTCACACGAACAGTGGAATTGTCTCCTCTCTCCCTGCTCTTAGTTCCACACTGGCTTATTTTGGTTCCCTCGCTGCCAAAAGTGACCTTACGGGGAACCAGGCAGAGGGCCTTCTTGGTGATGGCGCCCGCCCTGTGGAACGCCCTCCCACCAGATGTCAAAGAGAACAACAACTACCAGACTTTTAGACGACATCTGAAGGCAGCCCTCTTTAGGGAAGCTTTTAATGTTTAATAGACTATTGTATTTTAATATTTAATATTCTGTTGGAAGCCGCCCAGAGTGGCTGGGGAAACCCAACCAGATGGGCAGGGTATAAATAATAAATTAATTGTTATTATTATTATTATTATTAACACAAGGACCTTGAACCTGGATTGGCAGTAAGTGGGCAACCAGTGTGGCTGTTTCCACAATGGGCCCCCATGTTCTCTTTTTTTTCTTTTCCAATAATATTTATTAAAGTTTCAACATTACAGAAATAAAAAGTAAACATACCACATTAAACATTAAACAAAAACAAAACAACACATCTCAATATAAAAAAAGAAAAAAAGAAAGAGAAATAAAACCCATTAAACAAAAACAAAAACACAAAGAAAAATACATCAAAATACAAAATATTTAACTGAGTCAAAGTTAAATTTAACGGAGGACCCAGCCGAAAAGGAAAAGAGAAAACGGCTAAAGGAGAAGGAATTCACTACCGGCGGTAAGAACAAAATGGAGTATAGCGGAAAGCTGGGGAGAGAAAGTAAGAAGTAAGAAAGTAACCGCTAAGTGGGTTTGGAGGAAAGACCTCAGACACAAAGTATAAAAAGTCTGAGGCAAAGTTATAAAGAAACAATTTAATGGACTTAAAGGACTTAAAGGACTCAACGGAGGATTTAAAGGACTTAATGGAATAGAGTGAAGAGAAAGGAAATTTCTTGTTACCATCAGATCGGAGATAAGCACAGCAGCAGCTGATGTGAGTTTGGGGAGCGGCGGTATCACACTTAAAGTTCTTTTTAAAACAAAGTATGTTTGAAGGGACCGCTTCTAATTAAGATCAAACAATAGATAATCTCTTTTCCACAGTTTTGCCCCTAAAAATTTTGAATAAAAGGCAGAGACTGGTACATAGTAAATGCAGTTAAACCCCTGCAAACTCCGATAAAAAGCGGATATAATCTGAGCGGTCACAAGAGGAACACCTAAGGGACTGAAGTGAAAGAAAGCGGCGTAAGGACTGGGGGTTTAAAGTGAAGGGACCATTGCTGCAAAATACTCCTCGACACACAACTTTTTGCTCACATCCTCAGACAGACTGCTCCCAGAGAGAGTCCAGCCCCCATAGAGAACAGATTAAAGAGAGACATCTCACCATCGAAGCAGATTATATAGTTTATATGGAAGGAGACTGAGTTAATTCTGGGAGAAGGAGCTCCAAGACACTAAAGCCTTTTGTGCTATAGACTATTTATTTCTATTCAACCTACTCTCTGGACTAGATACGTGTTTCTATTTTTTTTTTTTTTTTGGATTGGGACCTCTCTTTTCTTTTTTTTTTTTTCTTTTCTTTTTTATCCCTTTTCTCTTCTACCTCCCCTCCCCCCACAAGACTGTATAATTGTATAACTGACTTTTTGCTATACCCTTGCCTAGCTTTCGTTGAGTGATACAGCCAGACTTCGGGATTTGTATTCTTGGCAGATTTTTGTGTCAGTTAAAAGGCTGACAGGGTTATAATATAAGTAAGCTAGAACATACAAAATGAAAAAAGCAGTGGGAACTCCAATGGAAAGGAGGCCATCTAGACAGGAAGAAGGGAAAGAGGGGAAAGAAATCAAAGATTATGATAACTTGATGGCCGAGATAAGGAAAGAATTTAAAAATAACGAGCAATATATTGAAAGAAAGCTATTGGAAGTACAGGATACCTTAAATAAGAAACTGGAGGGGGTGGTAAGTGAATTGACAGGACAAGTTAAAGATCTAACGGTAAGAACCAAGGTTCTGGAAGATACAACGAAAAGGGTGCAAAAAGATGCGAAAGATAGTAAGAAGGAGGTGGACAGGATTAAAATAGAAGTCAAGGAAATAGGAAAGATACAAGAAGAGTTACTGGATAGTTTGGCGATGACTCAGATGAGACAAAATCAATTAAACTTGAAATTTAGAGGGATACCAGAGAAAATAAATGAGAATATAAGATCCAAAATGGTTACAGAGCTAGCAACATGGTTAGGCAGGAAGGAAGAAGAGATAAATAGCTCCTTAGCAAATACTTTTCGGATAAAAGTAAAATCGGCCAAGGCTAAGGGGAAGAAACTACCCGGGGATGTACTGGCTATGTTTAACTCGCTGGAGCTAAGAAATGAAATATTGAAACAGAACCATAGTAAAAGATTATACATAGAAGGAAGCTCAATTATTATATTTAAAGAGATCCCTTCGAGATTTCTTCGAAGGAGAGATGTTTATAAAAAAATAACCAATCAGTTGAAGAAAAATGGGATCTTATACAGATGGGAGTTTCCGGAAGGTATCTCCTTTTACTTTAAAGAAAAAAGATTCAAACTGTCCACTCCCTCCGAACTAGAAAAATTTGCAAGGAGATATGAGAAAGATCTTGGAAAGATGGTAGGTGAGGAGGAGGTGGTTGAGAAGCAGGGGGATGAATGCGAGGAGGAGAGGAGTGAAAGAGAAGAGAGAGAGACCAATCTACTAGAAGAAGGGGAAGAACCAGAGAAAGAAGAAAGGGAACAGTAGTCTATAGCCAGATTTGATAATTTAAATAGAAGTGTACAATAATGGCATTAAAAGTATTAACTTGGAATGTGAATGGGATGAACAATAAAAATAAAAGGAACCAGATTTCACACACATTATTAAAGAAGAACCTTGACCTAGTCTGTTTACAAGAGACTCATGTAACGAATAAGCACAGGAGAATTTTAAGCAATAAGAAATTAGGTTTGGATTTTGTGTCTTCAGACAAGGTCAAGAAAAGAGGTGTGGTATTATATATAAAGGAAAAATTTGAGCCACAATTGCTGCACAAAGACGATCAAGGGAGGCTGATAGTGGTGCAGATGATGTTTCAAGGAGAAAAGATAATTGTGGTAGGAATATATGCTCCCAATGATAAAAAATCAGCCTTTTTCTCTGAACTAGGCAACAAGTTACTTGAGTGGATAGATCAAAAAATGATATTGTTGGGAGACTTCAATGGTGTTGTCTCACCAAACCTGGATAAGTCAACCAAAAAGCAGGAATCGAAAGAAGGTAAATTACCCAGATCCTTTTTTGAGCTGATAAATAACATGGGCCTAATTGACGCCTGGAGATTTAAAAACCCCACCATTAAACAGTACACTCATTTTTCAAATCCAAAGCAGAGCTGGGGGAGGATAGATAGTGTTTGGATATCAAAAGAATTGGTACAGAATCTAATTAAGTCAGAAATTCTTGCACAAATCATATCCGACCACAATCCGGTAACTATTGAGTTAAAAGTTAAAGACGTTAGAACAGGCAGATGGAGAATGAATGAAGCTTTATTTAACGATCAGAGGATAATAGCCAAGGCCAAGGAAACAATCGGAGAATATTTCAATTGGAACTTAAATCAGGGAACAGCGATAGAGACGGTATGGGATGCAGGAAAGGCAGTCATGAGGGGCTTTCTGATCCAGAAAAATAGTCATCTAAGAAAAGAAAAAGGGAAAAAGAAAGAGCAGATTTTAACACAGATTATGGAGAATGAAAGAAAACTGATAATCAACCCCGGCGATGAAGCCGCAAAAAATAACATAAAGATATTACAAGCTAAATTCTCTATGGTAACTAATGAGGAGATTGAATGGAAAATAAAAATGATGAAACAGAAAAATTTCGAATCAGCTAATAGGATCGGGAAATATTTAGCGTGGCAAATAAGAGAAAGGAGGAAACAAAACACAATATCCAAGATAAAAGACGGAGACAAGATAATAGAGGATCCAAAAGAAATAAAAAAGGTATTTCAGAAATATTATAAAGATTTATATAAAAGAGGGAAAGAAACAGATAGCGAAATAGAGGGTTTTTTACAAGAACACCACCTGCAACAAATAGCAGAGGAAGAAAAAGAGTTATTAGATCAGCCGATAACACAAGAAGAAATTCAAAGGGCAATAAAAAAGACGAAGATTGGAAAGGCGCCAGGACCAGATGGCCTACCGGCCAAATATTATAAAGTACTAAGTGAACAGGTATCGCCAATTCTATGCGAAGTAATGAATAACATTTTAAAAGAAGGAAGGATACCGAACACCTGGAAGGAAGCCTATATTACATTAATTCCCAAAAAGGACGTAGATGCCTCAGACGTGAAGAACTACAGACCAATCTCGTTATTGAACAACGATTACAAGTTATTTGCAGACGTATTGGCAGAAAGATTAAAAAAAGTATTAAATAATAGAATTCATAGAGACCAAACAGGCTTCCTTCCGGGGAGACAACTGAGGGAGAATGTTAGGAACGTGATTGACATTATCGAATATTTAGATACTAGAATAGATATACAGGCGGCGCTGATATTTATAGATGCCGAAAAGGCATTTGACAATGTCTCTTGGGACTTTTTGAAGAAAAGTTTGAAAATGATGGGGATAGGAGAAAAATTCAGAAAAGGTATTGAGGCTATCTATTGGGAACAGAATGCAAAACTGGTAATAAACAATTCAACATCAGATGCCTTCAATATATTTAAAGGAACTAGGCAAGGATGCCCCCTGTCTCCTTTACTATTTATAACAATATTAGAAATATTTAACAAGAGACTAAGGGAATCAAAAGAGGTTAAAGGAGTTAAGATTGGATCAAAGGAATACAAAATTAAAGCTTTTGCTGACGATATTGTATTAACATTAGAAGACCCAAAACAAAGTGTACAAGAAGCCCTGCAAAACCTTGAAGAATTTGGTGCTGTGTCAGGGTTCAAGGTAAATAGGAATAAAACGAAAATGTTAGTCAAAAACTTAACAAAGGATGAGACGACAGAATTAGAACAAAGGGCGGGAATTATGACCGCTAAAAAGGTGAAATATCTTGGGGTCTGGATCACGACAAAAAATATCAACTTATATAAAGACAACTATGAGATCACCTGGAGGAAGATTAAGAAAGATTTAGAAATCTGGGAGAGAATGAAACTATCCTTTCTAGGAAGGATAGCGGTAGTTAAAATGAATGTTCTGCCCAGAATGTTGTTTTTATTTCAAACAATTCCTGTACTTAGAGGTTTGAGTCGATGCAAAGAATGGCAGAGAGCTCTCGCAAGATATATCTGGCAAGGGAAAAGACCCCGAATAAAAATGAAAATATTGGTGGATAAAAAAGAAAGAGGGGGCTTCTCCATGCCGGATTTGAGTCTTTATTACGAGGCGGCATGTTTGGTATGGCTAAAGGATTGGATAAAACTGGAAAACACAGATTTATTGGATTTGGAGGGCTTTGACAACAGGTTCGGGTGGCACTCGTACCTGTGGTATGGAAAAGCCAAGATACACAGGGGGTTCTCAAATCACATCTTCAGGGGACCTATATTTCAGGTATGGGAGAGGAACAAAAATCTTCTAGAAAGAAAGACCCCATGGTGGATTTCACCAATAGAGGTACTGGCTATTAAGAAAATCAATATGGAAGAAAAGAATGCCACATATAAAGAACTTACAATTAAAACAGAACAAGGTGTCAAACTTAGACCGTATGAGGAGGTTAAAAACCAATTTACTAGCTGGTTGCAATATCACCAGGTGAATGGTTTATTGAATGAAGATAAAAAGAAAATAGGATTTGAAGATAAAAAATCTAGATTCAATGAAGAAGTGGTAGAGAGTGAGAGTAAAGTTCTATCTAAGATCTATAACATATTATTGGACTGGTACACAAAAGACGAGGAGGTGAAGGAGGTAATGATAAAGTGGGCGATGGATATCGGTCACAATATCGAGTTTGAAAGATGGTTGGAACTATGGAATAACAACATAAAGTTTACGGCTTGTATGGCATTGAGGGAAAATATCTGGAAAATGATGTATAGGTGGTATCACACGCCGGCAAAACTGGCAAAAATGTATAGATTAAAGAATAAAAGTTGCTGGAAGTGTGGAGAAGTAGAAGGTGACCTCTACCATATGTGGTGGTCTTGTAGTAAAGTGAAAGTGTTTTGGGAATTAGTTTATAATGAACTTAAAAAAATCTTTAAATACACCTTTCCCAAAAAACCGGAAGCCTTCTTGCTGGCAATGCCAGGCAAAGAAATCCAAAAAGAGGACAAAATGCTATTCCTCTATGCCACCACAGCCGCAAGAACCATGTTAGCGCAAAACTGGAAAACGGAAATAATACCTAGCATAAGCGATTGGAAAGTAAAAATGGTAAACTATGCTGAACTTGCTAGATTAACAGACAGAATTCGAGATCATGATGAACAGAAATTTCAAAAAAACTGGAGTAAATATTGGAAATATATTGGAAATGAACTCTAGAAAGCACTGGCGGTTTTAGGATTAACACTTACAGAGAAAAATTAATATTTAAGATTAAAAAGAAAATACGTGATCGTGGAATTTATTTGAAACTTACCAAAAGGGTGGAAGGGAGTCCAGGGCTCTTAAATAGAGCCCAAATATAGAGAATTTTTTGTTGGTGTATCTGTTTTTGTTTGTGCTTTGTATAAACGAGGAGAGAGAATGTAAATTATCTAGAATTAATATGTTTATTAATAAGTGTATTTTGTTTCTTTTGTTCTTTTTTCGATGTGTGTGATTGTACATTGTGAATAAAAATGTATTTAAAAAAAGAAAAGAAAAAAAGAAAAATACATCAGATCTCCTCATTATTATTCTTTCATTAACTTATTTCCTTGACCTCCTCACACCTCCCTTTTTTGTATTCTAAGTCAATTATCTATTTCAGCAAATCCTTTCCCTCTTTTTAAATTTTTGTCCTGTAAATTGCTTTAATATAATGTAGCTTTGCTTTTCCTCCTTTCACCAATTAACAGTCAGTTATTCCCAAATCCTTTATATCATTCCTGCTAAAATCATATAATATTATTCCAACATCCTTCTAACAAATATCAATTTTACAATGTTTCTGTAAATAGTCTTTAAATTTCCTCCAATCTTCCTCCACCGACTCTTCTCCCTGGTCTCGGATTCTGCCAGTCATTTCCGCCAGTTCCATATAGTCCATCACCTTCATCTGCCACCCCATGTTCTCGACTAGAAGCCCCCGTCAGCAATCTGGCTGCAGCATTCTGCACCAGGGGGAGCTCCACCCCCAAGGGCAGCCCCACAAAGAGCGCCTTACAGTAGTCCAGCCTCGAGATTCCCAACGTGTGATGGACTGTTGCAATAAGTGCAGGCCCTACATAAGCCTTCCTGGGGGGCTCCTTGGATTTCAGTAAATATCTTAGGGGGGCAATTGGAGATAAGTGCACTAAGCCTCTCCCAAACACCCCAATTGCTGTCCCTATAGAGCAGCAATGGCCAGACTTGGCCCTCCAGCTGTTTTGGGACTACAATTCCCATCATTTCCTTTTTCCTTTCTCTTTCTGTGACGGAACTCCTATTTGGGGACTTCCTTGGCTTTTTTCTAGCCCACGTAGGACCAGTCTGGATAGTTGGCCTTGGTGAAGATTTGACGTTTTCATCCCCCCAAAAATTTGTGATTTGAGTTTCTACTGAAAGGAGGCTGCATTTTAATCTTGTTTTTTAAGTTGTATTTTAATCAGTTGCTTTTATACCTGGTGTTAGCCATCCTGAGCCCGGTCTTGACTGGGGAGGGCAGGGTATAAATAAAATTTATTAGATTATTATTATTATCATCCCTGACCACTGGCCCTGTTAGCTAAGGATGATGGGAGTTGTAGTCCCAAAACAGCTGGAGGGCCATGTTTGGCCATCATCGCTATACAAGAAGCCTCAGAAGGGCCCCCCCCCAACCTGACGACAGCCAGGAAAGCCGCTCTCTCGTCTAGCAGAGTCTGTAGGGCTGGGTGGGGAGGAAGAGGCCTGATCCATAAATACACCCAGCAGCTTTCGGTATATTTAGCGCAGCTCTGGCCTCGGCTGCGTCCGGCTCCGACTGCCATTAATCTTAAATCTGCAAAGTGGGGGAAGCTGAGAGGCAGTTGCCTAAAAGGTTTCTTGGCAAGGCGGAAAGGCAGGTCCTTGTTTCTGGGCTGTGGGGTGGCTGTGGGGAGGGGGACGACCCACAGGAGCTGCCTCCTCGGGCTTTGCTCTTTAGGTAAGGAAAAGCTGGCAGGAGTTTTGACGCTTTGACGTCCCCTGTCTCCCCAGAGCTGGAGACCACCCAGCAAAGCACAAGACTAGGCTGCTGGATCAAGCCAATGGCCCGTCCAGCCCAGCAATCCTGTCCTCACAGTAGCCAGCTAGAAGCCTATGGGAAGCCTGCAATCAGGATTCGAACCCAAGACCCCTCTCCCCATCCTGGGGTTTCCAGCAACTGGCATTCAGAAGCATCACTGTGGATGGCAGAGCAGAGCCATTGTGGCTAGTTGTTGTTGTTGTTGAGTCGTTTAGTCGTGTCCGACTCTTCGTGACCCCCTGGACCAGAGCACGCCAGGCACTCCTGTCTTCCACTGCCTCCCTCATGCTGGTAGCTTCGAGAACACTGTCCCACCATCTCATCCTCTGTCGTCCCCTTCTCCTTGTGCCCTCCATCTTACCCAACATCAGGGTCTTTTCCAGGGAGTCTTCTATTCTCATGAGGTGGCCAAAGTATTGGAGCCTCAGCTTCAGGATCTGTCCTTCCAGTGAGCACTCAGGGCTGATTTCCTTCAGAATGGAGAGGTTGGATCTTCTTGCAGTCCATGGGACTCTCAAGAGTCTCCTCCAGCACCAGAATTCAAAAGCATCAATTCTTCGGCGATCAGCCTTCTTTATGGTCCAGCTCTCACTACTGGGAAAACCATACCTTTAACTATACGGACCTTTTTGCTAAACCCTCTCCTCCTCCATGAATTTCTCTAATCTACTTTTTAAGCCGTGCAGGTTGGTGGTCCATCCCTGTTATTTTCTACGTTTCTCAGATATAACAACTGAAAATAATATTAATAATAATAATTACGTGTGTTGAATCAAATTAAAAACTCTAAGGCAGCCTATAGTCATATGATTCCTCACCTAAGTGTGAGCAGATCAACGTGTATCTTGAGCTTTTCTGTGCGTTTTCAATTTGGAAGTGAGCCTATGACCTTTTATATGCGCTTAAAGGGGTAGATGAGATCTTCTTAAAGTCATCACTATTGATTTGCGAGTAGAGACCACACCCACTACTGAAACTTATATTGGTATATTTAATAACAAGAACTCCAACTGATTTAATGTTATCTCTGTTCCAAAGGTAGGATCCCTTCCACAGCGCCCCCGTCCAGGATCCCCGTCCAGGAAAATCTCCCATGGCCGGGGGGGTGGGGTGGGGGGGCTGCCTTTGATGTCAGGAGAAGGGAAACGCCGCCGGTTGCAGAAATCTAAACAGGAAGCCAGCTAGGCAGAGACACGACCCAAGACATGTTGCTGTCAGAGGCAGGAAATCAAAGCTCTCCCCTATTGATTCACAGTGAGCACCACCCACCTGCTTAGGAAATCGCCTAAAGAAAGCCTGATCAAAGCGGACGGGGTCAGCGCAAGGGCCAGGCAGGTCCGTGGGCCTCGCACAAGAGACTTTTCCCTCCGCGCATTGGCCTAATCCTCTTTTAAAGCTATCTAGGTGGTCATTACTGTGGCAGGGAGTTCCATAGGCTAACTATGTGCTGCACGAAGGACTTCCTTTTTTAACTTCCATATTAAGGTTCACTGGAGTTCTAATGTTATGAGAAAAGGGCACAGGCTCCCCCCTTTTTTTCTCCTTGCCGTGCTTAACACTTTTATCATGCAGTCTCTTTTCTCTAAACTAAACTTTTTAGGAAGATTCTCCGCTCTGGGATCCCACAGCTAATTCTCCCCTGGTCTCCTCCTTAGCCAGCTAGCCCTGGTGATCATCTAATGTTTATTGGATGGATTTCCCACCCTAAATTTATATTTGAATTCTGAATTTATTGTTATTCACGTTTTATACTGTGTTTTTTGTTGCATCAATGAAGTGTTTTAAATTTGTTGTTAGCCGCCCTGAGCCCGGTTTTCTGAACTGGGAAGGGCGGGGTATAAATAAAAATTTATTATTATTAAACTAAACATCCCCAAACGATGCAATCTTTCTTCATATGGGGGGGGGGGTTACCCTCTTGATCGTTCTGCTTGCTCCTTTCTGAACTTTTTCCAGCTCCATTCTGAGGCGAGGCAACCAGAACTGGACACAGTTATCCCAGGCGCACCATAAGATTTGAAGAATGTGTTCATGATTCAGCCTGTTTTATTTTAAATCTCTTTCCTAATGATCTCTAGCATGGAATTTCCTCAAAAGCCCCAAACATAATGAATGCTTAGGGCGCCTTAGTGTTCCCTGAAAACGAGGCTGGATCTGCACAGAGCCCATTCAACGCAAAAAAATCCGCAAGACCTGTGCTCTCGCGACCAGAGATCTGTAGCGCCAGAGGCTTTTCTATTAGGAATTGTAGGTCCCAAAATTCCAGGGCAGCAGAAAAAAACTTTTTATAGCCAACTTCTTGTCCACCCCCTCCCCCCCCCCAAAATCCTCCCATCCTGGGAAAGCACTGGAGGTGAAAATCCTAGAATACTATCACTGGTTCAAATGTGTTTCCCACTTGTAAGAGCTCAGTCTTTCGGTGTGGTGGAACTTCCCCTCTGGAACTCCCTGCCTCATGACACCCGGCTGGCTCCGTCACTTTTCGGCGCCTGCTAAAAACCATTTCCCTTAGACAAGCCCACCCGGATATTTAGCATGCCGGTGCGTTTTTAGTTTATTGCTGGTTTTTAATTTTTTTTCCTCACAGTCTTCACAGTTTTAACAGCTGACAATCTCACCGTTTTGCTCTTTTGATAAACCACGTCGAGGTTTTCTACAACGAAGTGATCTATATACGTTTTATATATACCATATTTTTTGCTCTATAAAACTCACATTTTCTCTCCTAAAAAGTAAGGGGAAATGTGTGTGCGTCTTATGGAGCGAATGCAGGCTGCGTAGCTGTCCCAGAAGCCAGAACAGCAAGAGGGATCGCTGCTTTCACTGCGCAGCGATCCCTCTTGCTGTTCTGGCTTCTGAGATTCAGAATATTTTTTTCCTTGTTTTCCTCCTCCAAAAACTAGGTGCGTCTTGTGGTCTGGTGCGTCTTATACAGCGAAAAATATGGTAGATTAAATTGTATTTTGAATACGTGTGTGATTCATTGTGGCTGTTTTGAATACGATTGCACTCTTACCTTCTTTGGTGCGTCATGCAAACCCTATTCGGGGGGGGGGGATGAGTTTATGGTACCGAGGGGCTGGCCCCCAAAAGTTAGGGAACTGCTGATCTAGAGGGTTCAGGTGACGTTTGCTCACCGGAAGCTGAAGTTCTGAAACGGGAAGCAGGGCCCCAGTTCCTCTGCCGTTTCTGGGAAGTGGCCTCTGCGGCGGCAGAACCAAACTCACTTTTTTTGGAGTGGGGTATTGCATTTTTCACCCCTCTCGTCTCTATTCTCAGGGTCCTTCCCATTTCCCCAGCTGCCCCTCCTCTGGAAGGATATGGCAGAAGGCAAGCACCCTGGAGCTTGGCAGGCAGGGGGGGAGCTGTTTCTGGGAGCCCCTCCCCAGAGCCGGGCCTCACCCACTGCCTGTTTTGCAAGGGTCTCCGCGCACCTTGGCCAGCTGCAACCAGGATGCTCAGTGATGGGGCAGCCAACGTGGAGACACAGTGGGTTTCCAGTGTCAGTCAGTGAGTCTCATTGCACATAGCCAAAGGCTGCCGCAATGCACACAGAATCATTCAATATGCTGGATTAATACAAAAAAACTTAAAATACAGTCATAAGGTAAAGGTAAAGGGACCCCTGACCATTAGGTCCAGTCGTGGCCGACTCTGGGGTTGCGGCACTCATCTCACTTTATTGGCCGAGGGAGCCGGCATACAGCTTCCGTGTCATGTGGCCAGCATGACTAAGCCGCTTCTGGAGAACCAGAGCAGCGCACGGAAACGCCGTTTACCTTCACGCTGGAGCGGTACCTATTTATCTACTTGCACTTTGACGTGTTTTTGAACTGCTAGGTTGGCAGGAGCAGGGACTGAGCAATGGGAGCTCACCCCGTCGCAGGGATTCGAACTGCCGACCTTCTGATCGGCAAGTCCTAGGCTCTGTAGTTTAACCCTCAGCACCACCCGTGTCCCAAAACACAGTCGGGTTAAATATGCTTTGTGGTGAATATTTTCAGGTTGCGCTCCGCGGCCCCCCGGAAGTAACGGAGCTAAATGAAACCTTCAACCTAGGTTGTGGATGCAACAATGAAATGTCTAGGTGTGCTTTTTATAGCAAGAATACAAAGCTGAAAATGAATGAACTGCAGCTAAAATATTATGTTCATTTCCCCTGCTTACCCCCCGAATATTCTTAAGAGGGTCTCTTCTCCAGTCTTCAGAGAGTAGATGGAAGTGGGGAGGCAGAAAAATGTCCTCCTTTCCTTGCGCTCTGCAGTTTTGCTCTGAAATCTTAGGTGCTGTATTGCACCCAGAGCTCAGAAACTGCCCAAGCTAATGAATCGCCTTGTTGCAAAACGCGCCTAGAACAATGGGAGTTTTGAACGCTGAACTCTGGGCTCAGCCTGCTGCTGCAAAGCGAGGGCAGAAGAGTTTCTCGAGTTGCAATTCTGGTGAGGAAACGTTTTGTTGGAGCAAGCGAAAACGATCAAGGGAGTGGAGCAATTCCCCCGTGAGGAAAGCTTGCAGCACTTTTAAAAGGTGTCAGTTTCAAGAAAAGGTGAGGAAGAGAAGCAAAAAAAAATCACGCAAGGCGCACAGAAAGCAGAGAAGAGGTTCCCTCCTTGTGTCCTAACACTGGAATCCATGGGGCTCACTCCCCAAGGACAGGAGGGGAGGCAGTGATGGCGACCAACCTGGGTCGCCTTAACAGAAAATTCAATGTATTTACCGAAGAGATTAAGGCTAAGGATGTCTGCCACTCTGGGCGGCTTCCAACAAGGATTAAAAACACATAAAATGTCACACATTAAAAGCTTCCCTAAACAGGGCTGCCTTCAGATGTCTTCTAAATCTCTGGTAGTTGTTGTTCTCTTTGACATCTGGTGGGAGGGCATCGCACAGGGCGGGTGCCACTACCGAGAAGGCCCTCTGCCTGGTCCCCTGTAACCTCACTTCTCACATTGAGTGAACCTCCAGAAGGCCCTTAGAGCTGGACCTCAGTGTCTGGGCAGAATGATGGGGGTGGAGACGCTCCTTCAGGTATATGAAGCCGTTTAGGGCTTTCAAAGTCAGCACCAACACTTTGAATTGTGCTCGGAAACATACTGGGAGCCAATGTAGGTCTTTCAAGACTGGTGTTATATGGTCTTGGCGGCCGCCCCCAGTCACCAGTCTAGCTGCCGCATTCTGGATTAGTTGCAGTTTCCGGGTCACCTTCAAAGGTAGCCCCACGTAGAGTGCATTGCAGTAGTCCAAGCGGGAGATAACTAGAGCATGCACCACTCTGGCGAGACAGTCTGCGGGCAGGTAGGGTCTCAGCCTGCGTACCAGGTGGAGCTGGTAAACAGCTGCCCTGGACACGGAATTGACCTGTGCCTCCATGGACAGAGTAGATGGGCCGTTGGCCTGATCCTGCAGACTCTTCTTAGGCTCATGATGCAAAGAGGGCATTTTCAGAGGGACACTACTAGTGCTCAAACCTTTGATACTGGCAAGAGAAGAAGCGAGGCAGCTGGACTGTCAGGTGAGCTGGGAAATCCAAGCTCACCTGTCACACCTGATAACTCAGGTGCCCCATGAATCACGGAACTGTAGGGCTGGAAGGGACCCGGGTCCAAGGATGATCTGGTCCAACCCCCTGCAATCCAGGAATCCTTTGCCCAACGTGCGGCTCAAACCCCTGACTCTGAGATGCAAAGTCTCATGCTCTCATGGAGTACTGTGTCCAGTTCTGGGCACCACAGTTCAAGAAGGACACTGACAAACTGGAACGTGTCCAGAGGAGGGCAACCAAAATGGTCAAAGGCCTGGAAACGATGCCTTATGAGGAACGGCTAAGGGAGCTGGGCATGTTTAGCCTGGAGAAGAGGAGGTTAAGGGGTGATATGATAGCCATGTTCAAATATATAAAAGGATGTCACATAGAGGAGGGAGAAAGGTTGTTTCTGCTGCTCCAGAGAAGCGGACACGGAGCAATGGTTCCAAACTACAAGAAAGAAGATTCCACCTAAACATTAGTGATATGGAAGGGGGGGCATGTCTTCTTCACCTTCTTCTTCGCTATAAAATATCAATTTATTTCCAATTGTCAATGTCAAAAGGGACTAAAATCTATAAAATCCATAGAAAATCAATGTGCCAATTTGCTCAATTTCTCTAGGACTCCATCACCCCTCCCCTGTCGGTGTCAAGACCCTAATCCTGTCAAATCGCTCTGATCAGCCTTTCCTCCAGGCAATGTCAGGTGGCAGACTATGCATATTTGGCACCATTGTCTTCTCATCCCCGGTACTCAGGAAGTGTTTATCTGTGCATATCTCCGACTCTGCATATTCCCCCCTCCCTCCTCCATATGTTAATCTGTGTAACCCAACCTCCCTTTAATATATTCATGATGTAATCTGTGTAACCAAACCTCTCTTTAATGTATTCATGACATGTTTTGCACTGTATTCTGGGACATGGAGGGAGTTTCAAAAGTTCATGTCACCCCTTTCTCGCTGTTCAATCTTGTCTTGAACCTGTTGCGCAATAAACTTGGATCTTCTGTAGTTTGCTCCTGTGCCCAGCTGAGCTCATTTTTCTTCCGCAGGGACCCGCGGACACTTAGTCCGACGAGCTGGGTGGCAGAGTAGCCCCGCACCCAGATTTTAGCCGTAACATTAGGAAGAACTTCCTGACAGTAAGAGCTGTTCGACAGTGGAATTTGCTGCCAAGGAGTGTGGTGGAGTCTCCTTCTTTGGAGGTCTTTAAGCAGAGGCTTGACAACCATATGTCAGGAGTGCTCTGATGGTGTTTCCTGCTTGGCAGGGGATTGGACTCGATGGCCCTTGTGGTCTCTTCCAACTCTATGTTTCTATGATTCTACCACCTGAACCACTCTGGAAGAAGGGCAGGCGACGCTCTGTCAATCACACGCCACAGCCTGTTTGCAGTGGTGGGGTCAGTTATTCCTTTCCATCTCTTCCTGGCTCTGCTTCTCGGCTGATGTTGCATTAGGCAAATCCAGCCATTTGCATGTAACAGCTGCTTTTGCATGCCAGGTATAATGGGAGATGAACCTGTATACAGTCCAGTAGACCTGAAGGAGCGTCTCCACCCCCATCGTTCTGCCCGGACACTGAGATCCAGCGCCGAGGGCCTTCTGGCGGTTCCCTCATTGTGAGAAGTGAGGTTACAGGGAACCAGGCAGAGGGCCTTCTCAGTGGTGGCACCCACCCTGTGGAACACCCTCCCTTCAGACGTGAAGGAAATAAGCAGCTATCTTATCCTTAAAAGACATCTGACGGCAGCCCTGTTTAGGGAAGTTTTAAGTATTTAATGCTGTATTGTTTTTAACACTCGATTGGGAGCCGCCCAGTGTGGCTGGGGAAACTCAGCCAGATGGACGGGGTATAAATAATAAATTATTATTATATTGTTATTATTATGAACCGCCCTGAGAGATGGGGATGGAGGAATTAAAGGTGAATTAACAAGGGAGGCAAAGTGGAGGCTGAGGTGGGGAGAGTCTCTCTCCTCCCTAGAAAAGACTTTTGGCCCAGGGACTCAAAAGGTGTCCCTTTGGCTTTCTATCCTGGTTGCTGAGGAGCTCTGTGGGGCTCAGAAGCTTGCGGTTTCTCCGGAAGAGGAAGCCGGTTTCCTTGCACGGACTGCTTTGCATATCTCTGCATCCCACCCGTGCAACGAACAAAGGGTGGTTGATCTGGATGTTGGGCAAAAGGCCAAGGGAGGCAGCCAGGAAAAGGAACGCGCAATGCAAATTCTTGGCAAGGATCTTAGCGGGGGGGGGGGGGAATTTGCCTAAGCCAGGATTTGAACACGAAGCCAACCAATTTGCACTTCCTGAAAGGTATGAACATGCAAACTGAAATGCAGCCGTCCTTCGAAATTCCCTCTCCTCCAAATTTTGCAATGCAGTCCTCCAAAAACGTGTACAAAATTCAAGCAACAATAAAAACCATGAAATGGATTAATATTCGTAGAAACTGCTTGCGAGAGGGGACTGCGGGGTCTCCATCAGCTCAGCTGACCGGCCAGCGACTCTCCTCCCTTTGAAATCTTTCCATTCCAGCTTTTCCTTACAAGAACTCTGCAACTGAGAATCAATGCCCAAGTTTGTTTTTCCTCCTCCCTCCCAACCCCTTTTCCTTTTGTGTCGTGTCTTTTAAACCGCTCCGTCTGGCGCAGGAAAAGAAATTCTGCACAGCACTAGATGGAGGAGCCTTTTAAAGAAAAGAAAGAAACCTTTTTCTTTTTTTTATCTTTCCTTTCCAGGGAGGAAAAGCCTTCTCCGAAAACCACTGATGGATTCCCCACAGAGCAATTACCGTATTTTTCACTCTATAAGACGCACCAGACCACAAGACGCACCTAGTTTTTGGAGGAGGAAAACAAGAAAAAAAAATATTCTGAATCTCAGAAGCCAGAACAGCAAGAGGGATCGCTGCGCAGTGAAAGCAGCAATCCCTCTTGCTGTTCTGGCTTCTGGGATAGCTGCGCAGCCTGCATTCGCTCCATAAGACGCACACACATTTCCCCTTACTTTTTAGGAGGGGAAAAGTGAGTCTTATAGAGCAAAAGATACGGTAATTCTCGTTTTGTACCAGCCTCGCTGTTGCCTTAATGTCACGCGGCTTAGGCACCTCAAGGGGGGTGCGAGAGAGTTCGACAACAAAAGCGGGGAACCGGAAACAGGAAGCCGACACCCAAAGGAGCCGGCTTGCGTCAGGGCGACAGAGAGTAGGGCCACAGGCGCAGAACATCCATTGGTCTGAAAGAAGATTAGACAAGCTCAAGGGGAAGGAGAGGGCGAATGGTGGCCATTTGCCACAATAGCTTTTCTGGCTGGAGGCAGCTACCCTTCTGAATACCACTTGCAGGAAACCACAGAATCCTGCCAGCCATGTTCCCACGGTGGCATCGAGCTGGCACCTGTGAGAACAGGATGCTGCCCTAGATAAGCCACTGTCCTGATGCACCAGGTGCTTCTCATGCGCCTAAGGAACCTCCAGAGCCAGTGGCAGTCTATCTCGACTCTGGGGTTCCCAGGGGTATTCAGCCACTGTGAGAACAGGATGCTGGGCCAGGTGGGGAGGGGGCCCTTTGGACGGATCCAGCAGAGGCCTAGCGAGGTCGTCCTGAGCCGCCGACCCTAGGCTTTAGTGGGAGAAATAATAATAATAATAATAATAATAATAATAATAATAATTTTTTATTTATACCCTGCCCTTCCCAGTTCAAAAACCGGGCTCAGGGCAGCTAACAACAAACTTAAAACACTTAATTATAAAAGCAGCATAAAATACAGTATAAAAACACAAATAACAATAAAAATCAAAAATCAAAAATCAATTACCGGTAGATAATCCCCAGGGCTAGCTGGCTGAATTGGTCCTACTTGGGCCAGCGAGGAGGCCGGGGAGAATTAGCTGTGGGGTCTCAGAGCTGGTAATCTTCATAAAAGGGGAGGGGGAGGGAAGAGAAGGGAAATAAAAGATCAGGCTGAATTCAAATTAAAGGCCAGGCGGAATAGCTCTGTCTTGCAGGCACGACGGAAGGAGGTTAAATCCTGCAGGGCCCTGGTCTCCTGGGACAGAGCATCCCACCAGGTCGGAGCCATCACTGAGAAGGTCCACCAGGGCCAGGGCCTTCTCAGTGACGGCTCCGACCTGGTGGAATGCTCTGACTTCCTTAGGGCCTTAGAGAAAGCAAGCTGTGGGGGCTGCGGGCGACTCCCTCGTTACTGACCGGGCAACGGGTCAACAAAGGAGATTGCGGGCTGGGCAGGAGCCTCGTCTCCCGGGCACCCGGCCTCCCATCCAGGAAGGAAAAGGGGTCTCATCCATGACTCACCGGAGAGGGAAGGAATCAAGGCATCACCAGCTTCCCACCCTCCGACCAGCCAGCGAACCTCCCTCTGCAGGGCTGGGGTTTGCCAGCAAAGGGGGGTTTTGCCCATTGCCCCACACACTGGGGGAGAGCTGGCGTCAGCAAGCGCCTCTTCAAAAGGTTGTAGGCCTGGGATGAAGCTGAAGGATGGAGAAAAGAAAGGACTTCTGTGCATAGTTAGGCTGTGGAACTCCCTGCCACCAGCTCAAACAGCTTTGAAAGAGGATTAGACAGATTCAGGGAGGAGGAGAGGGCTGTGGGTGGCTACTCTGCTCTGCTTCTGAACACCAGTTGCTGGAAACTGCAGGAGGCGAGAGCTGCTCTCGCACTTGGGTCCCCCTTGTGGGTTTCTCACCGGTGGCCACTGGGAGAAGAGGATGCTGGCTGTGATGGATGTTTGGCCTGATCCAGTAGGCTTTCCTTAAGTTCTGATGATTGTCCCGCCTTTAAGGGAGAAAACCAGTGGACCTAGATTGATTGATTCCTAGATTGAAGCGGGTTGGGCTAGATGACCCTCAGGGTCCCTTCCCACTCCAACTCAGGATCTGATTTCTTTCCACAGGGCCTGTAGGACAGAGTTGTTCCGCCTGGCCTTTGGCTTGGAATCAACTTGATTCCCTCCCCCTTTCTTTTTTCCTTTCTCCTTCTGTGATGGAACTCCTACTTGGGGACTTCACTGGCTTTTTTCTGGCCCATGTAGGACCAGTCTGGATAGTTGGCCTTGGTGAAGATTTGACGTTTTCATCCCCTAGAAAGTTTTTGAGTTTCCACTGAAATGAGGCTGCATTTTAATGTTTTAATGTTGTATTTTAATCTTGTTTTTAAAGCTGTATTTCATCCAAAAAAAATTTATATTTGGTGTTAGCTGCCCTGAGGCCCGGTTGTTGTTGTTGTTGTTGTTGTTGTTGTTGTTGTTGTTGTTGTTGTTACAATTCTATGATTCTGTGACTTGGAATTGGGCTCTGCCAGAGATGTGTCAGTAAGTTCACAGAGGCTCAGCAGCTCAGGAGGCAGAGCCCAGGAAATATACGCTATAATATGAAGCCGAACAAACCAGTGACTGCCTGGGCTTTGCTTCCGGCTTCCAGGCAACCAGACGTGCTCTTCGGATCGGCCGAGATCTTCCTACAGCCCACGGCTTCTACTGCCCAGCCAGCTCACAAGCGGAACAAAGGAAGCGATTCCCACCAAGGAGGAGCCCAGACACACACACACACACACACACACACACACACTGCAATTCAAAAAACCAAGAACTGAGAACCGGGTCAAGTCTGAAGCAGAAGCATTTAATCCCTGAGAGAGGGCTCAAACACACGCAGAGCGCATGATGCGCAGAGAAGGCCAAGGAACAGGCCACGGCGGCTCAAGGAGCTACTAGGCACGGGGAGAGCATCTACCCATTTTACAGACGGCAGTTCGGAAGACCGAGAGGGCGCTCAAATGCACCGCGAGACACTCATGGCACAAGCAAGGGCAGAGACCCCTAGGAAGAGGTGAAGGCAAGAGCGCTAGGGGCAAAGGGAAAGGGACCCCTGACTATTAGGTCCAGTCGTGACCGACTCTGGGGTTGCGGTGCTCATCTCGCTTTACTGGCCAAGGGAGCCGGCGTGCAGCTTCCGGGTCATGTGGCCAGCATGACTAAGCCACTTCTGGAGAACCAGAGCAGCAAACGGAAACGCCGTTTACCTTCCCACCTATTTATCTACTTGCACTTTGATGTCCTTTTGAACTGCTAGGTTGGCAGGAGCAGGGACCGAGCAATGGGAGCTCACCACGTCGCAGGGATTCGAACCGCCGACCTAGCAAGCCCTAGGCTCTGTGGTTTAACCCGCAGTGCCACCCGCGTCCCTGTTAGGGGCACAGGAGGCGGGTTTAATTCAATTCAACAACCCTTTGAATTCCCAAGCAATCGTTCGTTCGAGTCAGGTCTCCCGTTCAATGGGCATTTTCACATTTCTTTATCTTTTTTAATGACAGCACACTTTTCCTCCAAGGAGCGCAAGATGGTCCACATCGTTCTCACTAACAACCCTATGAGGTAGGTTAGGCTAAGTGACAGCGACTGGCCCCCAAAGGTCACCCCGTGAACTTCAAGGGCCGAGTGAGGATTCGAACCCTGGGCTCCCGGCACTCAAACCACTATGCCACGTTGCCTCCTACACCACATGCGGTTTCCAGAACAACGTTGACTGTTTGACCTAAACACTAGAGCAAGGGTTGCCCAACTTTGGGGAGGGGGGAGGTCTGGGGACTTAATACTTGGAAATGCACCCACAACTCTGCGCACAGGTCAGCCATGCGCACTCGCTCCCGTCAGCAAATAGGCTTGAAAAGAGGGTTTGTTCCCCTTCCTTTCTGGAAGATGCAACCTCCCTCTGGCCAACAGTTAAGCTACTTTTTTTTTCAAGGGGGGGGGTACTGCAAGAGCCAAAGAAGCCCTTTGTGGGCACCCATGGGTGCTGCGCTGGCAACAAGGACACTAAAAGCAAGCTACCGTATTTTCTGCTCTATAAGACTTACTTTTGCCTCCTAAAAAGTAAGGGGAAATGCGTGTGCGTCTTACGGTGCGAATGCAGGCTGCGCAGCTATCCCAGAAGCCAGAACAGCAAGAGGGATTGCTGCTTTTGCTGCGCATAGATCCCTCTTGCTGTTCTGGCTTCTGAGATTCAGAACATTTTTTTTCATTGAATCATAGAATCATAGAGTTGGAAGAGACCACAAGGGCCATCGAGTCCAACCCCCTGCCAAGCAGGAAAAACCATCAGAGCACTCCTGACATATGGTTGTCAAGCCTCTGCTTAAAGACCTCCAAAGAAGGAGACTCCACCACACTCCTTGGCAGCAAATTCCACTGTCAAACAGCTCTTACTGTCAGGAAGTTCTTCCTAATGTTTAGGTGGAATCTTTTTTCTTGTAGTTTGGAACCATTGCTCCGTGTCCGCTTCTCTGGAGCAGCAGAAAACAACCTTTCTCCCTCCTCTATGTGACATCCTTTTATATATTTGAACATGGCTATCATATCACCCCTTAACCTCCTCTTCTCCAGGCTAAACATGCCCAGCTCCCTTAGCCGTTCCTCATAAGGCATCGTTTCCAGGCCTTTGACCATTTTGGTTGCCCTCCTCTGGACACGTTCCAGTTTGTCAGTGTCCTTCTTGAACTGTGATGCCCAGAACTGGACACAGTACTCCAGGTGAGGTCTGACCAGAGCAGAATACAGTGGCACTATTACTTCCCTTGATCTAGATGCAATACTCCTATTGATGCAGCCCAGAATTGCATTGGCTTTTTTAGCTGCCGCGTCACACTGTTGGCTCATGTCAAGTTTGTGGTCAACCAAGACTCCTAGATCCTTTTCACACGTACTGCTCTCAAGCCAGGTGTCACCCATCTTGTATTTGTGCCTCTCATTTTTTTTGCCCAAGTGCAATACTTTACATTTCTCCCTATTAAAATTCATCTTGTTTGTTTTGGCTCAGTTCTCTAATCTGTCAAGGTTGTTTTGAAGTGTGATCCTGTCCTCTGGGGTGTTAGCCACCCCTCCCAGTTTGGTGTCATCTGCAAATTTGATCAGGATGCCCTTGAGTCCATCATCCAAGTCGTTGATAAAGATGTTGAATAAGACCAGGCCCAAGACAGAACCCTGTGGCACCCCACTAGTCACTCTTCTAAACACTTTTAGAAGACACTTTTCTTGGGGGTTTTTTGTTTTCCTCCGCCAAAAACTAGGTGCGTCTTGTGGTCTGGTGCGTCTTATAGAGCAAAAAAGACAGTAAGTGGCGATTGCAACTGCAATCCCGCTGCCAGTTCCTGGGAGCGGGTGCCGTGGATCTCTACGGGGCTTGCTTTCGAGGAGACCTGGCTAGGACTGTAAGGCAGAGCATCTGCGCTGTGGAGGAGGCAGGCTCCCTCCCTGCTTTGAACCAAGCTCCAGCCGCGGCCCCAATCCCCCCCCAAGAGCATTTGCAAACAATTAGCTATCGCCGGCCTAGTCAGAGATGATGGGAGAAGACTCGAGGAAGCCATTGGTCAAAAGAACATCGGAATAGAGACTTTTACCATATGTGGTAGACTTGTGATAAAGTTAAGAACTTTTGGGAGTTAATTTAACTTAAGAAAATATTTAAATACACATTTCCCAAAGAAACCAGAAGCCTTTTTGTTGGGTTTGACGGGGAAGGAAATTAAGAAAGCGGATCAAAGACTCTTTATGCATGCCACAGCTTGCCCAAAACTGGAAATTGCAAGAAGTTCCCACCATTGCAGAGTGGCAGATGAAAACGATGAGTTATGCAGAGCGAGCCAAACTGACGGGAAGAATTCGGGACCAGGACGATCAGAGGTTTCGAGAAAGTTGGAGTAAATTTCTGGTATATATAAAAGACAATTGTAAAACTTTAAAAACACCGGCAGGACTGAAATAGCTCTTACAACGTATGGCAGATTTAAGGTTAAATAAATAGAGTACGCAATATAAGAAAACAAGGGATACTTGCGGAAGGGATGGAGGGAATCTGCAAGCTCAGCAGAGCTGAAGTATTTATGTGATTTACTGTGTTGCATTGTAAAAGTATTTATAAGGAAAATAATAATAAATTATTTGAAAGGGGGGAAAAAGAACATTGGAATAGGACCACTGTGGGATCAGGCCAGTCCAGCACCCTCGTTTCCAGTGGCCAAACTGGAAGTCCAAACGCAGGATCCGAGTGTGAGAATAACACCCTCTTGCTGTTTCCATCAACTGGGTTTCAGACGTTTCCTCTAACTGTGGCGGCAGAGGACAGCCATTCTGGCTAAGTCACCAATGGTCTTCTCCTCCATTCATTTATCCAATCCCCTTTTAAAGCCTCCCAAATTGGCAGCCATCTTGTGGGAGGGAGTTCCGTAGTTTAAGCCTGTTCCAGATGGAGAAGGACTTTCTTTCCTCTGTCCTCATCCACCCAGAGCGCCTGGGCTTCCTGTTCAATGTTCAAGATTCTAGGGATTGGCCCCTGTCAGGGTTTGAGCCCTGCTCCCACGAGATCTTTCCTAAACAAGGACCCTGACAGAGGCCTCTGCAGCAGAAGGAAGCCGCCCTGTGGCTTACGCCGCTGCGAAATCCGCTCCGAGCAGAAGGCCTGCCCTTCCTCCACCTCGCAGGTTCCTGTTTCCCCTCCCCGGGGCTCTTTCGTCAGCTTCGAGCCTCAGCCCTTCGCTTCCCCGTCTCCGGGAAGGTCCTCCTCGCGAAGCCGCGAGTGCCTGGGCGCACCGGAAACCCCAGCCAAACTGCCCGCCTCTCCTGCCCTCGCGCAAAACTGGACTGCAAACGTTCCGTTGTCCCCGAGTCTGCTGGGCTGTTCAGCTCCTGAATGAACATGGCACCTGGCAATGCCACTAACTGCTGGCGCCAGAGGCTTCGAGCGCAATGCACACAGTGTATTCTGGGATGGCGCCCTCCACCCCGAAAAGCTTGCCTATTCAACTTGGGGGTCTAATGGAGAGGGGATGAGTTTTGAGGGCCTGGGAGAATCTCCTAGGGAGATTCTTCACAGACTCGGGTGCAGAGGGCTTGTGTTCGAATCCTGATTGCAGGTTTCCCAGAAGAGGCCTCTGGTTGGCCCCTGTGAGAACAGGATCCTGGAGCAGATAGGACACTGGCCTGATCCAGGAAGCCTTATATTCTTACATTCTTGCACTCAGGTTTCTCACGGGGCTTTTCTCCCTCTGTCCCAACCCTGGAACTTGTCTGCTGAATGTCGGAAGATATTGAGGACCCAGTGGCCCAGGGTTCTAGGGCGACAAGAGGGAGGTTTTGCTCCCTTCCCCACACACACTGCAAAGATGTTCCCAAATGAAGCCCTTTCCCCCAGCCTAAGATCTAGAGCTCAAAGGGACGAGTGAAAAATCACTTGGACCTGTGTTTTCTAGGTGCGAGGCGATTGGAAGTGTACGTGAGCCCCAAGCCTCTCACGGCCATGAAGCACTGGGACCGCCCCACCTGCCTGGGCTTTGCTTATTTCACAGAATCATCGAATTGTAGAGTTGGGACCCCACCCGGTCATCTAGTCCAACCCGCTACAATGAAGCGTAGCCAAGGCCCAAAAGCTGGTGTGTCTATAGGAAGCTGGACTATTTGACCCCAACTGCACAATTCTGTGATTCTCCCTCTTCCAGCTGGCAAGCGGAGCTTCACTCAGCAGCTCAGCACCAAATAAACCCCTAACAGAAATCTGATTCTTCTTGCTACCCAGACATTTTTGCAAAGGAGGGGTTCCTGGCCACTCGCATCCCGCACCTCCCTTCAATATGCAACGCTTAATACGAAATGTTTCGCGGCTTGCCTTTATTCTCATTTTCCTGTATCCCTTTGGGCAAAACTAGCTGGCTGCAGAATACTAACTGTGCCGATCCAAAATTGACAAGGCAGGGGGCTTCCTACTGGGTGAGGAGCGTGAGGATTGCAGCCTTAGAAAATTAGGCCCTTCCGGGGGCAGCAGCGAGAGAACCTGCCGTTCGGAGGTGGCCGGCAAACGAAGCTGCGGAGAGCTGTTCCAGATGCAATTTAGAAGACATCTGAAGGCAGTTTTTAATGTGCGACATTTTAATGTATTTTTAATCTTTGTTGGAAGCTGCCCAGAGTGGCTGGGGAGACCCAGCCAGATGGGCGGGGTACAAATAATAAATTATTATTATTATTATTATTACTATTATTATTATTATTATTATTATTAAGTGAGCCACATGGTCAGGGAAGGAGTGAATCCCTCCAGCCCACGGTGGCATCAGCCGGGCCCAAGAGCGGCCGACTTCCTTAACAACCAAACAAACACACAGCCCCTCCAGGCAGGGGAGTCGTCTGATCGCAGCACATCTGGTTCCCATAAAAGCAGCCAGGACAACCCAAAGGACCCTCGCATGGCGGTGGAAAAAGGAGGTTGTTTTTGGGGGGCACATTTTTGTACTGGGGGCGCCTCTGTTTGAGCTCCCAGGAAAGAGAAATCAGGGCTGAGAAAAGAAAAATAACTTATTCACGCAGCACATGGTTAACCTCTGGAACTCCCTGCCACAAGGGGTAGCGATGGCGACCAACTTGGATGGCTTTAGAAAAGGATTAGACAAATTCATGCAGGAGGAGTATTGATGGCTTCTGGCCAGGTTGGGACAGCAATGCTTCTGAGCACCTGTTGCAGAGAAACATTTATCTACCGTATTTTTCGCTCTATAAGACGCACCAGACCACAAAACGCACCTAGTTTTTGGAGGAGGAAAACAAGGAAAAAAATATTCTGAATCTCAGAAGCCAGAACAGCAAGAGGGATCGCTGCGCAGTGAAAGCAGCAATCCCTCTTGCTGTTCTGGCTTCTGGGATAGCTGTGCAGCCTGCATTTGCTCCATAAGACGCACACACATTTCCCCTTACTTTTTAGGAGGGAAAAAGTGAGTCTTATAGAGCAAAAAAATACAGTATTTTATCTTCTTATTTATATATCTGTCTGTCTGTCTGTTTGTTACTAGATATTTATATTCCACCTTTTTCTCCCTGATCCTAAAGGTAAAGGGACCCCTGACCATTAGGTCCAGTCATGGCCGACTCTGGGGTTGCGGCGCTCATCTCGCTTTACTGGCCGAGGGAGCTTCCGGGTCATGTGGCCAGCATGACTAAGCCGCTTCTGGTGAACCAGAGCAGCGCACGGAAACGCCGTTTACCTTCCCGCAGGAGTGGTACCTATTTATCTACTTGCACTTTGACGTGCTTTCGAACTGCTAGGTTGGCAGGAGCAGGGACCGAGCAACGGGAGCTCACCCCGTTGCAGGGATTCGAACCACCTTCTGATTGGCAAGTCCTAGGTCCTGTGGTTCAACCCATAGCACCACCCGTGTCCCACTCCCTGGTCCTAGTCCTCATTTAATCCCCACAACAGCCCTGTGAGGTAGGTAGGGAGGCAGGCAGGGCTGAGAAAGAGTGATGCAAAGACCTGGTCGACACGCAGAGAAACTCTCCACATGCCAAGTTATCTCGGCTCGTGTCTCCTAAGGCAGCCGGTGCCTGAGCTGAGCTGGGTGCCAGCAAAGTAACCATGGGCAACCCAAGGAAGGGGTCTTAAGATCTTGGGGGATATGAGAAGGGGGGATCTTCTCAGGGCATTGTCAGATTGGGCATGGCAGTAAGTCACCAAACAATTAAACCCCTGTGTTGCAAACAATTATCAATAATATCCAAGGCAACACGACCGAGTACAACAATGCAATTTCGAAACAAACTCTTTATATAATCTATACAGAACATTGAACGGTATGAAATATATGAAATATGCACTCTCTGCAAAACCAAATAAACAGAAATCTTAGAAATCTCTTGTGCACTCTTGATGGATTCTCTTGAAAACACAGAACCCAATAAACATAAAAGTCTCTGAAAGTCTTTCTAAACTATGCAAGTCTCTGAAGGAAGCAATGGGTCAGATTCTTATCTGGTTGAAAACAAGCCGTAATGATGGCGCAAGGCAGCAGAGGATGGGAGCCATCTGCCAGGGATGCCTGAGATTGCAGGGGTGGGACTAGATGACCCTCAGAGGACCCTTCCGACACTTATATGATTTTCTCGGAGTGGATAAAACAGCTCAGAACTGTCTCCCCGGGGCAGGAGGAGAGGCTGGGGCTGAGGCACACTTTCCACAGCGGTGTCTCAACCGGGGGGAAGTACAGAAAGGGAACTTTGGATCATCGTCGATTGCGCCCAGTTCCTCATTGAAAGTGGTGGGGGAAACGGCAGAGACTCACGGCTGAATCAGCATCCCAGGGGCCTGGGCAGCCTCCGCCAACCTGGCGCCCTCCGTCCCCCCACCAGCCCCAACTGGCAGGGGCAGATGTCAATCATCGAAGTCCAACCCAGGCCGTCTGGAGGGTGCTAGGACAGCAAAGGCTGGTGCAAACGAAGTGACTTAAATTTGCTTTTTTTAAAAAAGCAGGCAGGAGCAGACAGATTTCACGGAGGAGGAAAGAGCTATCGCTGCACATGATAGCTAAATGGAGCCTCCAGGCTCAGTGGCGCTCTACCTCTCTGGAACAGGACAAAGATCCGGGAACCAGAAGCAACCGAGGGCAGACATATGGGTTTTGGGGTTTCATTTCCCCAGCAAAGCTGCCCCAAAGGAAGCACTGCATTTTGTAGCACTGGAACGGGGTTGGGCTGGATGACCTCTGAAGGGCCCTTTTCACACCGTGAGTCAAGGCTTCCTGCTTCTGCTGCTGCCACCAGCAGATCGCAAACTCTGTGACTCAAGGAGGTCCTTCCCAGACGGGGTTTCCAAGCCGCTCACACGTCAACCGGCTGGAAAGTCCCTCCCATTGAAAACATCTCTGTCTGAAGTCGGAGGGCGGCTGGAGAAACTGAGGAAATGGCCCCTTTGGGAGGCTCCGGGAGGTTCTGGGGGTGAGAGGATCACGCAGCAGCTCGGATCGAGGCCACCACAGTGGATCCAGCCGAATCGAGCCAGTCTCAAGGTGTCCATTCCTCTGCCCCTTCGGGACTCCCGTTCAGCCTCACACCCAGCCCAAATCTCTGGGCAAAGGACCACGGCTACATGGTGGAACATCTGCCCTGCATGCAGAAGACCCCTTGGGGTCGCCAGCTGATTTGGGACTACAATTCCCATCATCCCTGACCACCAGCCCTGCCAGCTAAGGATGATGGGAGTTGTAGTCCAAAAACAACCAGAGAGCCAAGGTTGGGAAAACCCTGACTTAGAGCATCAGACCAGGGCCTGGGAGAAACCGGAGTTCGAATCCCCCACTAGAGCTCACTCGGTGCCATCTTGGGCCAGCCACTCGCTGACCCTCACCCTGTCCCACCTGGCAGGGTTGTTGCGGGGATTAAATGCAAAGGAGGGGGGAGCCCTGTAAAAGCAACCTTGAGCTTTTTGGAGAAAAGATATAAATGCATAAATAAATGCAATAAATAAAAAGTCAATCAACTGCCCCGCACAGCAGCCTAAACCCCTGGCCAGCTGCTGCCAGTCAGTGCAGACATTACACAGCTCGAGGGAGCAATCCTCTCCCTCCTGCCAACGACCCCTAGATACGTCGCTAAAACTTCTCCTCCATTCGGCTCCGCCAGAACCCATTCAAAAAATGCCGGGGAAGACACGTGACACAGACCGACCCCCGCCTCAGGACTGTACCATCTCAACAAGCAAAAAAAAGGGGGGGGATCGCGTGTTTCAGGAACTCCCCCTGCCTTAGAAGCCGCGACTTGATGTCCTGGATGAATTTACCTGCCCAGCTGTTCCCAAAACACACGTGTGCACCCGTGCGAGGAAAGTGGGTCGTGTGAACGGGCAGAAAAGACGCAGTGGGGAGCCGAGTTGGGAAACTTGGGCACGAGCTCAGCCAGCCCGTTATCAACCCTCCCCGGGATCTACTCGCGAGTCAGCCCCGATGAACCCGGTTCCGGAGCCCCCGAGGGCGGGTGGCGGAGCAAGCGGGGATCCCCTCCTCCCGGCGCCCCGGGATCGGGAAGAAGGGCGACCCAGCCCATCGCGGCGCGCCCCGAAGCAGCTGGCCCTCTGCCCATGCCCCGGGGCGCCCTGCCCTGCCGGAGGAAGGCGCCTCTTCCCGGGCGCGCCTTGCGCAAAGGGAGCGTTGCGCGCGGGGTTCGCCCCGTCGGGGAGCCGGAGACCCACCTGGGCGCATGGCGCGCGGCCGGCCGGGCGGCGCCGCCGTCGCTGCTGCTGCTGCTGCTGCTGCTGCTGCTTCTGGTCGCCTCCTCGGAGGAAGTGAGTGCGGCCGGAGGAAGTGTGCGAGGAAGGGGAAGGAGCAGAGGCTCGCTCGCCGCCGCCGCCGCCGGGGAAGGGGCTCGGCAAGCCGGGCGGCGGCGGCGGCGCGCCCCACCCCTCGACGGCGCCCGGGCGGACCTGCCTCTCCCGGGGCGGGCGCAAGCAGCAGCCAAGGCAGCGGCTGGACAGGGATCGGGACCGCCTCGGCCTCGCCCGCCCCGGATCCTGGACCCGGACCACCCCCGCGGGTGGCCGGCAAGCAAGCAAGCAAGCTGGTCCCTGCCCCGAGGAGCTTGCCTTCCCCCCAGGGTCGTGGCGTTGGAAGGGACCCCCACCCCAGGGGTCATTCTGCCCGACCGCCTGCAAAGCAAAGGATGGCAGCTGAAAAACCATAGAATTTTAGAGCTGGGCGGGACCTCCAAAGGTCATCTATTCCAACCCCATGCAATGCAGAAATCTCAAGTACAGTGGTACCTCGGGTTAAGTACTTAATTCGTTCTGGAGATCTGTTCTTAACCTGAAGCACCACTTTAGCTAATGGGGCCTCCTGCTGCCGCCGCACCGCAGATTTCTGTTCTCATCCTGAAGCAAAGTTCCTAATCCAAGGTACTATTTCTGGATTAGCGGAATCTGTAACCTGAAGCGTCTGTAACCCGAGGTACCACTGTAGATCATACATGGGCGATGGCCGTCCCACCTCTGCTGAAAAACGTCCAGTGAAGAAGAACTACAGTACCAACGAAAGAAGAATGGAGGATGAAACTGATGGACTATGCAGAATTAGATAAACTAAACTAACAGGAAGGATTCGAAACCTGCGGGACCAGAGATTCTCAGAAGACTGGAGTAAATTTACGGACTGTTTGAAGAGCAATTGTGATGAACAAATTACACTAGTAGGTTTGCAAGAAGTTTTGTAAGGTGTATCATTTGAAATATTGCAAAAAAGATAATGAGAATTATTAGTTATGGATAGCTAAAGGCAATATGAAATTAAGAAATGCATAAAAAGTGATAAAGAATGGGAAATCGTCAGAGGTGCTGACGGAAGTCCAAAAATATTGCGTAAGATGAGAAGTTATGTTGTATGAATGTTGGAATTAATATGTTAAAAAACTAATAAAAATGTATATATACATATATATGTAAAACATCCAGTGAAGGAGAGCCCGCGTCCGTTCCACTGCTGAATCGCTCTTACTATCAGAAAGCGCTTCCAATAGCTTGGTTGCCACCTCCTTTCGAAAACAATCCCGTCTATTGAGACAAAACCCCACCTCACTCCCCCTTCCAGCACGGGACAGAGGGATGAGGACAACGACCTTGCCCTTGGTTGGAATTCGGAGCAGGAATGCCTCTGGAGGTGGAAGTTCCATTAAGCCGGCTGGGCTAATACCAACTGGCCCACCTTTTGCCCTTCGGTCAGTTTCCTAGCTTCAGCAATGCCACTTTGGACAGCCTTAAAAGGCAGCTGTACAAATTCATTAGCAAGAAAGTTACGGGTGGCTACCAGCCTAAGGTTACCAGACGTCCCCGCAGACAGTCCCCGGATTTACAAATCAGTCCCCGTACAAAATCTATTGAAGTTGAAAAGTGTCCCTGGATTCATTGGAAATAATCTGCTAACCTTATACCAGCCGCGATGGCTCTGCCCTCCCTACAAAGTCAGAAATGCTTCCAAATGCCAGTTTTTGGAAACCAGGGGAGGGGAGAGTTGCTCCTGTGCTCGGATCCTGCTCGCTGGGATCTGGTCAGCTTCTGTGAGAACAAGATGCTGTGTGAGATGAGCCACTGGCCTGATCCAGCCAGCTCTTCCTATGCGCTCATGTTCCCCTTTTCCAGCCATCAAACTGCCCAGGGCCTTGGCTACATTTTTGTAGCATTGGTTTGCATAACATACAGTATGAAGATGCTGGAGCCAAGAAGATGTGCCAAGATCTGATGGATCTGTGATTTCAGACTGGGCTCTGCCTAGGTTGTTCTAGCTCGGAGATCCTGTATGGAGCAGTGGGTTGGACTACATGGATTTAAAAGAGAACTGCACAAATTCATGCAGGAGAGGGCTATCGATTGCTACTTGCCAGCATCTGGCGTTGGATCTGCTCCCCCGAGGAATAGTCCCACTGATCCTCAGCGACCAGTTCTAGTCAGGCTGGCAGACAGCAGTCCTGAACACCCTCCAGAAACTGGGTTTTGCCCCTCAAGCCCTTCTAAGTCTGGGTCTGGGTCAGGCAAAGAATCATAGACACTGAGAGACAACAGGACTGCACAAGGTGCCCCAACTATAAAATTGGAGAAATCAAGAGATTTATAGCCGCACTGGCAGCATATCTCTTCTTTCTCATATCCAAAAATGCAAGAAGGGCTTTTACACTCGCCAGAAGCTCAGCTCTGCCCTCGCTGGTCCTTGAAGGGTCCTTTTACAAAGTCCCATATGCTCAGAGACCTTGTGCCTGTTCATTGGGGGAGATAGGAAGCCCAGAGCGCTTGTTCTTTAGATGTCCCTTTTACAAAGAGGCACATAGTGAGACCATGGATCCCCTGCTGGTGAGGCTCACTGACCTCCAGGAAAAGCAAAATTCAACCTTCTCCTGTTAGGCAAAGATCATAAGACGACCCGGATGGTTGCCAGATCCTGTGTACAGATCTGTAGGCGCAGGCCCTCCCCCGAATCAAACTAGTTCGTTAAGAAAATAACCAAACTTGGTTCCATGGCTGACTCTGGGTCATCTCTCTGCGGTCGCTTATCTTAAAGTTTTAAGTGTCTATACGCTTATCACATTTATAAATATTAAATTTATTGTTATGCGTTGTTTTAAATGTTTGTTTCCCTTCTGGGATTGTACCCCCAAGTGTGTTTTATAAGCTGGTCTCCGACCGTAATAAATTATCTCTCTACTTGCCAGCACGACTGTGCTGTGCCCCCGCGGTCAGCAGCAGCAATTCTCCTGAATATCAGTTGCTGCAAACCACAGGAGGGGAGAGAGGGCTCTGGTGCACGGATCCTGCATGCTGGCTTCCCATAATAAGGGGCATCTGGCTGGCCACTGTGAGAACAGGATGCTGGACTGGAGGGGCCGCCGATCTGATCCAAAAGGCTCTCCTTACGTTATTATGACCTGATTGTAACAGCACTGCTCCCCTACTTGCAGTCGCCAACAGTGGAGGACACTGGAAGGGCCCTAGCAAACTTTTTTATATATAATATTTTTTATGGTTCCCCCCCCCCCATTCTTTATAATCACCCTTGCATCCAGGGACGTCGAATAACTTACAGAAAAATCATTCAGTCGAAAATCTAACAATAACATGCATCAAAAATCATCTTCCTATTCGTTATGCATAACAGTATGTGCAGTGGTACCTCGGATTACATACGCTTCAGGTTACAGACTCTGCTAACCCAGAAATAGTACCTCGAACCGCCCAGCGCCACCCGTGGGCCTATGATGTCTATGAACCACAGTTGGATCCTGTTTGCAGGTTTCCCATAACAGACATCTGGCTGGCAACTGTGGGAACAGGACGCTGGACTGGATGGGCCATTGGCTAACTTATCCTGCAGGCTTCTCCTATGTTTTTATGTTCTTACGACATCCCAAGACCTCTTCCAACTCCACAATTCTCTATTTGTTTTTCCTTTTCCTTTTTTTAACTTTATTCCAAAACCGAAAAAGAATTACAAACATCAAATTCAAAATCCATATTTGTTTTGTAACATAAGCCTATTACATAGTTAACTAGATTAAAATATACCTAATTGCTATAGACTTCCCTTTGCTATATATAAATGCAACGCTATTAGAAATATTATATTAGAAATTTTTATAAATTCCCCTATACCCCCCACTCCCCTTCACACATGTGTGATCTCAATATTTTATTTTATTTTTACTTTTTCCATCTTGTGTTGTTGTAGTTTAATAATTATTCAATTGATTATTTTATTATTTCCTTGCTTACCCCTGCAGATTTTTCACATTATCTATTAATATTCCAGTTCTGGAACCATATTTTTTCATGTATTCCTTCACCCCATCCCACTCTTTAATTATTCTCTGATTTGAATCGCCTCTAATGATTGCTGTCAATTTTGCCATTTCCACAAACTCACAGAGCTTGCTTTGCCCTTCTAATAGCGATGGTATCGAGTTGGGGTTTTGTTCCTTTACGCAACAGCAGCGGCCAGAATATTGATAGCAAAGAATTGGAAGGGGGAGAAAAATTCCACGATTCTCTATTTGTAAAGTCTCGGAAATCAGACAAGTGTGAGACAGACCTGGCGCCCCTTGCCACAGAGCAACGCAGGAAGGTTTTGATTTAAACAAAAAACCAAAAAACCAGCCCAAACGTATGTGAAGTTTGATGAGGCTTTATGTAGGAGGTGTTTTGCAAAGCTCTGGCAAATTTCTGCCCACGCAGAGCGCTACATCAAAGGCAAACATCACTTACTGAAACCTGCCTCGTTAAGCCCTCCGTAAGTCATTTGCAAGAGAGATTTGCCGTCACTGTGGGTTCAGGCAAGGTCTTGTTCCAAAACAACATTCAGATCGAAGATTCACCTTCTCCATTTCCTCCGGGCACAGGAGAGCTCTTCCAGGGCTCACATGAAATGAAGCCTGCGCATGAGACTTCTTGCATCGTGCCCTTTATGCTTCAAGGTGCATGAAGAATCATCCTTGACTATTTATGTATGCGGCGACAGCAGCGCAGATACTACAGTCAGACCTCATGTTACGTTTGCTTCAGGTTGCGCGTTTTCAGCTTGTGTCCCACAGCGACACGGAAGTAGCAGAAAGGGTCACTTCCGGGTTTTGCCACTCGCGCATGCGCAGACACACAAAATGACATCATGCGCATGCGCACAAGTAGTGAATCACAACCCGCGCAGATGCAGGTTGCGTTCTTTTCAGGTTGCGAACAGACCTCCAGAACGGATCCTGTTCGCAACCAGAGGTACCGCTGTACTGGCCCAGAGATGGAAAGAAGACAAAGTTCCAACCAGAGAGGAATGGCTGAGGAAGACGATGGACTACAACAAAATGCCGAAACTTGTATGGGAAAATCAGAAACCAGAAAGAGAAGAATTTTAAGAAGGAATGGGGGAAATTTATAATGTACTTAAGAGAAGAGTGTGAACAGCTAAAAACTTTGGCAAGATTTGAGTCATGCTTGTAATGTGTGAAAAACTATGGAAAAATCATTCTTCTTTTCACAAATTAGAGAAAATAAAATAAGCAGAATGGGGGGGGGGGGGAGATTGACAATGGTAACCCTGGAAGGGTGAAAGGAAGTCAAGGGATTCAGAGAATCCTAAATGAGGAGGTGAACCGTGTGTTTGAATTTAAATTTGTTATGTAAAGCTTAATAAAAATATATTTAAATAAGAAAAGGATAAAGAAAGAACAATCATCCTCTCACAGAATTGTAGAAGTGTAGATGTGATGGCCTGGGAATCCAATTCAGAGGCTGAACCGGAGGAATCCCAGCCTGCACAGGAGTCCCCGCCTCCAGGGCCGGCTGAGCTGGGGCAGGGCCTTGATTCTGAAGCGCCTGCACCTGTGCCGGATCCTCAGGAGCAGGAACCAGGTGAATCCACTCTGGCTCCGGAGGTGGTTGAGGACTCAGTGCCTGCAGGTGAGTCTCCCCCTGGGCCCAGTAACCCTTCAGCCTCTCCTGAACTGCAGAGGTGAAGGGCAGAGAGGCGGAGGGAACTGGTTTCTCCCAGGAGGAGTGCTCGCCTTAAGGCCAGGAGAGGCGGGTCTCTCTCTTTTTTAAAAAAATCTTTATTACTTTTCAAACTTACAGCAGACAAGAAAAAAGAACAAAAGAAGAAACAATACAAAACACAACCTTAACACTAAATTAAACAAAACAAAACAACAATTTAAAAAAAATATAGCATACCATTTCATTAGTCTGTCTTTCATTCCCTTATTTCATCGACTTCCTCTCACCTCCCTTTTTGTATTCTACTTCTGTTACTTGTTTCAGCAAATCCTTTCCATCTTTCTCTACCTTTATCATTATGAATGTCTTAACATATTTTTAACCTTATTTTCCATTAATACTAAAATACTTATTAATACTTAACTCCTTATAGCATTTCTGCTAAAGCCATAAAGTTTCATTCCAACAATTTTCAAACACTCATTAATTTTACAATATTTCTATGTACAAACTTTAGACTTTCCCAATCTTCTACCACCATCTCTTCTCCCTGGTCTCGGATTCTGCCAATCATTCCCCCCCCCCCTCTTCTCCTGCTTCCAAGGGGGTTTTTTAACAGTTTTAACCGATGGAGATTTAATCCATTCCATATAGTTCATCAACCTGGAGATCTTCTGTCCGAGGCTCTTAAATCTTTTCCAAGTCCCTTCTGCAATTCTTCTTCATATTCTTTGATGCTGAAAATGCTGAAGAGCAAGTCTCAGGGAGGCCCCAACCCAGCCATGCCCCCATTCCCTCTCGACAGGCCAGCCAACTCTCCACAGCTAGAACCAAGGTCCATACAATATCTCAAATCATGTTTCAAGACTCCTCCAGATCCAAAGACCCCCACAACTCCAATCACCTCCTGACCCAGATTCAGAACCCAAAGGTCAATAAATCCCTGCATGAAAGAGTCTATCCAACTTTCCTTCTCCAGTGCAGGCAGGGCTCCAATCTTCAAATTCTGACTTTTTCTATATTAATTCATAAGAGGCCTCCACTTATAGTCCTCGATTTGCCTCTGAAAGGCTGGGGCTTCCACTTGTATTACTTTAGGTTCAACAACCACAACTTTCTCCTTCTTCTCCCCAGTTTGTCCTGTCAAAGTAGTTTCCTGTATCAAATCCTGAGCAATTTCTATATTAATGGTCACTTTTTGTCCCAAATTTATCACTTTTTGTTCCAAGTTCTCAAGTTTGGAATTCATAACATCCGTCTTTTTGTGAAGCTGTTCCAGCGAGTAGCTTATCTTACATAAAACAGTCACTAAAGCTCCTTCTGTCAACATTCTTAAAGTCCAAGGTCAATCTCTGATTCTCACAGCTCTTATCTTGCAGCTGGAAAAAACCACTCTTGTAATAGTTTCAAAAGCTCCCTCTAGAGGGAAACAGTCTCCACTTGTATCGATCCTTTCATGCGCATTTTAAAATATAAAGTTAGTTTCAATTTTCAATTACTTTTCCTCCTTTTTGAACGCAGAAGAGGACAATGGAAACAATATATTTCTCTTATTTAGCCATCTGTCAACATGCTATCCGTTCACAGTCAATGAACTCTCCCAAAATGTTAATTCTGCTGGCAGCCCTTTTCCAGGTTCAGAGCAGTGGTAATTTAATTTTTCACTCTCTTCTGCAGGCTCACTAAGTCCAAAATTCCCCCCCCCCTTCTCCTGCTTCCAAGGGGGGTTTTTAACAGTTTTAACCGATGGAGATTTAATCCTTTACAAAATACTTTCCAAGGCTTTAACTTGCAACGTCTTTGCTTCAATCTATTTACAAAAGAGGAAGGCGGACTTCCTGTTTAAAACCTTCCCGCTTCGATGCCAAATTAATGAATTTAAAGATCCAATTTTCCGTTGGGTAGTTGTTTAAAGTCAAATTGTCCACAGGAAAAAGTCAGCGCTCTCCGGCAACAGCGATGCGGCTTCACTCCGTGAAAGAAGCAGTCGATTCAAAGCACCGCGTCGCTCACCCCACTTCGCTCCGGATCCCCAAATCAGGGTTTCCCCGCGAGTAGGGGAGGCGCAAAAGGTGCCAGCCGAATCCCAGGTTCACAAGCTTCTCCCGCCTGTGATTTCAACGGGTCTCCGCCTTCGCCGTGGCGGTCAGACCCTAATTTCCACAGAGCAAATTCCTCCCGATAGGAGGAACTCCGCCATTGCCTGGAGGCGCCAACCCGGAAGTGCCAGGAGAGGCAGGTCTCCTGGGGGCTGGGACCGCCCCTGGCCTCAGAGAAGATAAAGGCCAGTCAGCCCGGTCCCAGGTTGCGGGAGCAATGTCGTTGATGAGCTGTTTCGGCCAGCATCCAGTCCTGTTCCCCCAGAGTTCCTGTCCTTGCCTCGCTGTGGACCGCGCTTCACCCAAGGAGGACTGTCTGCTGACCCTCAACTCAGGCCCTGGACCTCACCCCACAGTAACCTCCCCCCCCCCCGGACCAGCACAGTAGAGTTGGAAGGGAGCCCAGGGGTCATCCAGTCCAGCCCCAGCCTTTAATGCAGGAATCACTGCTAATCGCAGATTGCTTCCAGGCCTCCAGCTGTAATTGGACAACTTTAATTTGAGGGACATGTGATGGAATCCCAATAGAAAAGAGTGACTGTGAGAGCCCATAATTACAAAATGCCGTATTTTTCGCCCCATAGGAACGCCCACAGGGCTCCCTAGGCTGCGGATATCTGCCCGAAGCGCAGGGTGCTCTGCTTCGGCGCGCCCCACGCTCCGGGCAAGCAGGCTGCTATCCACAGCCTAGGGAGCCCTGCGGGAACTCCCGCGGGCTCCCCAGGCTTGCTTATAGCTTCCTGAAGCATGGAGAGCGAGAGGGGTCGGTGCGCACCGACCCCTCTCGCTCTCCACGCTTCAGCGAAAGCCTGCATTCGCCCCATAGGACGCACACAGATTTCCCCTTCATTTTTGGAGAGTAAAAAGTGCGTCCTATAGGGCGAAAAATACGGTAGGGACTGTATGTATTGAAGAGGCTCTGGTGAGCTCAGGAGTCTTTGTATTGGCAGGGGCTGGGAGAGCAACTGCTCTGCTTGCACAAAGTTTCAGGATCAATCCCTGAGTGTCCCCAACTAGGGTTACCAATAAAAACTTTCTGCCTGAAACCCTGGAGAGCTGCTCACAATCAGCGTGGGCTAGTACAGTGGGACCTTGGTTCTCAAATGCCTTGGTACTCAAACAACCTGGAACCCAAACACTGCAAACCTGGAAGTAAGTGTTCCAGTTTGCAAACGTTTTCAGAAGCCGAACGTGCTCCGTTTTGAGTGCCACACTTCCGTTTTGAGTATTTCGCTGAAGTCTGTCTGTTTTTGCTATTTATTTTGCATTTTTGTTTTTGCGGCTCTTTTTTGTTTTGTTTTTGTGACTGCATGGAACCCAGTTCAGCTACTGATTGATTGGTTGTGTGACTGCTGTACATTGTTTATTGCTTTCATTTTGTGGATCAATGGTCTCGTTAAATTGCTGTTTTACGGGTTGTTTTTAAAAGTCTGGAACGAATTAATCCATTTTGCATTACTTTCTATGGGAAAGCACGCCTTGGTTTTGGAACGCTTTGGTTTTGGAACGGACTTCCGGAACAGATTAAGTTTGGGAACCAAAATACCACTGTTTTCATTTCTATACTGCTTTATATTTTGAAGGGAAAAAATCTCAAAGCAGTTTACAACACATTAATGCAGCAGATAAAACAACCCAGAATAAGGTATTATTGAAGAAAGTCAAATTTAAAGTATACATTCCAGGCAACATAACAGGAAACTAAAATATTATCTCAAAGATTTCAAAGCAAAACATTGTGAAGGAGGCCAACTACAGAACTCACATTTAAAGCAGCAAAGATTTTTTTTAAACCAGTACTGGTATTTTTAAACTGTTTTTCATTTAAATACAAGAACAGCATATAACTACAGTAACTTGTCCAGTGGTACATTCTTATTAAGTTTCATATGCCGTACATAGTATAGAAACAATACCTTTATTTATGTGTTATCCACAGAGATTGTTGTGTTGGGGGGGCTGGAATAAAAATATCTTCCATCTTATTTGGAAAGGAAAAGATAAGACCAAAAGCGTCTCTCCTTGAAATGCCTTTAATTTCCCTTCTGTGACCAGTAAGGTGTTCCAAGAGAGCCACATTCCAAATATTATCTAATCATATTTCAATGGGGATTTCTATAGATTGTTTCCAGTATCAAGGCTATTGTTAATCAGGCTGCCGATAACAGAAAAATATACTAAATCTCTGCATTTCAGGTTACTGTCTATAACGCAACAAAGTTAACAAAAAAACCCCCAAACATTTCGAAAGAAAACATTACGAAAGAAAGTCAGATTTAAAATGCACATTTTAAACAGCATAATTTACAAGAGAATCAATTATTATCCTCGGCATATAACATGGTGCCTGTGGGATGGCTCGGTCAGTAGAGCATGAGACTCTTCATCTCACGGTCATGGGGTTCGAGTTCCACGTTGGGCGAAAGATTTCTACATTGCAGGGGGTGGAATGGATGACCCTCGGGGTCCCCCCAACTCTGCAGTTCTGTGATTCGGTATCTATCTGCTGCTGCCAATCCAATAGCAGGGCGCCCAAACTTTTTTCAAAGAGGGCCAGATTTGATGAAATGAACATGCATGAGGGCTGACCCAAGTTGTTAAGTTGTTGTGCTTTTTTTAGGATTTAAGTTGCTGAGCTTTTTTTAGAATTTTACCCCAGGTCATATACTATAATAATAATTTATTATAATAATAATTTATTATTTATACCCCGCCCATCTGGCTGGGTTTCCCCAGCCACTCTGGGCTGCTTCCAACAGAATATTGAAATACAATAGTCTATTAAGCATTAAAAGCTTCCCTAAACAGGGCTGCCTTCAGATGTCGTCTAAATCTCTGGTAGTTCTTGTTCTCTTTGACATCTGGTGGGAGGGCGTTCCACAGGGTGGGTGCCACCACTGAGAAGGCCCTCTGCCTGGTTCCCTGTAACCTCACTTCTCGCAGTAAGGGAACTGCCAGAAGGCCCTCGGAGCTGGACCTCAGTGTCCGGGCAAAACGATGGGGGTGGAGACGCTCCTTCAGGTATACTGGACCGAGGCCGTTTAGGGCTTTCAAGGTCAGCACCAACACTTTGAATTGTACTCGGAAACGTACTACCACGGGGGCTGGATTAAATCGACCGGCGGGCCGGATTAGGCCCCCGAAACAGACTTTGGACATGCATGCAATAGTGGTTCATGGCAGGCAACAGCTGTGGACGCTCACCCTTGATGCCTTGGGTCTGCAGTCAAGATGGATGGGTGGCCAGGAGGCCCCCATGGCTGCTGTGGTCCCATTCTCCCCTTCTGTGGACCCAGGGCTGAAATTTGCCAGGAGAGAAGATAAAAAAACCTGGCAGGAGGTCTGGAAGGAGCCTGCTGCCCTCTAGAGGGGAGACATGCACAGAGCGCAGGGACGAAAAGTTGTTCGTCCGGAATTTCCCGCACACAACTGGAATACTGCAGTCAAAAGCAGTGTCTGGGTGGGAAATCGGCTAAATGTCCCAGAAAATCCAGACGTCTGGCAGCCAATGTCGGCAGTGCCATTTCCCACAACGTTTCTGTCCAGATTTCCACTTTTTGAAATACAGCATCCCTAAGGTCAGGAGTGCCTGGCGTTCTCTGGTCCAGGGGGTCACGAAGAGTCGGACACGACTAAACGACTAAACAACAACAACAAAGGTCAGGACCAGGTAAGCGGGTGGCGCTGAGGGTTAAACCACCGAGCCTCTTGGGCTTGCCGATCAGAAGGTCGGCGATCGAAACCCCGCGACAGTGTGAGCTCCCGTTGCTTGGTCACAGCTCCTGCCAACCTAGCAGTTCGAAAGGACACCCAAAAGTGCAAGTAGATAAATAGGTACTGCTCCGGCGGGAAGGTAAACGGCGTTTCCTTGCGCTGCTCTGGTTCGCCAGAAGCGGCTTACTCATGCTGGCCATGTGACCTGGAAGCTGGACGCCGGCTCCCTCGGCCAATAAAGCGAGATTAACGCCGCAACCCCAGAGTCAGCCACGACTGGACCTAATGGTCAGGGGTCCCTTTACCTAAGGTCAGGGCCGTCCTGGGGTGAGGCAGCTGCCTCAGGCTGCAAATGCTGAAGGACGGGGGGTGGACAGAGCTGCGAGTGCCATGCAGGCTGCCTTGTACCTGTGGCGGACCTCAGGTGCCCTGGAAAACACTGACTAGAGTAAGCTTCCATGGTTTCAGCCTATTACATCAATCCGGGTCCAATGGAACTGGCTGCTAGTCCTGGTCCAATTTAAAGGTCTGGTTTTGACCTATAAAGCTTGAAACAGCTCAGGACCATAATGTTCCAGGACCGCCTCTCCCCGCAAGAACTGACCCAGACTTTGCGTTCCTCATCGGAAGCCCTTCTTCATGGCGGCAACACAAGAACAGGGCCTTTGCTGCAGTGGCTCCCTGTCTGTGGAATGCTCTTCCTTTGACCTTTTTAATGTGTTTGGAGAGGGGATTCAATTATTATTAGTAGTAATTGTGTTTTCTGTGATGAAGGGTGGTATATAAATTTTAAAAATCATCATCATTAGCTCAGTTGGTTTCTGTGTGTGCTGCCAGGAGGGAAGGGGTCATCTTGTCCTTTGCCTCAGACAGCAAAATGTCTTGTGCACAAACTCACAAACTTTGTTCCTGCAGGACTTGTGTGTTCCATGGGGGGATGAGCCAATAATCGCAATGCAGGGTGTGGTATAGCAGTTAATAATTATTATTATAAGAAGAAGAAGTTATTATTTATACTCCACCCATCTGGCAGGGTTTCCCCAGATATTAAATATTAAAATACAATAATTAGACTAAGACCTGGGAGAGACCAGGGTTCGAAGCCCCGCTGAGTCATGAAGCTCATTGGGTGCCCTCGGTAGCCAGCCACTGCCTCTCAGCCTAACCTGCCTCACAGGGTTGTTGAAATGAGCTCTTTGGGAGAGAAAAAGGTGGGATATAAAAGCAAATGCAATGCAGACAGGCAGAGACCTTCTTATTGCAACAGGCTTTGGGGACTTCTGACTGTCTCTCCTTGAACGAACTGTCCAGGACTTGTCATCCAAGTCCCTTCTCTGTGTCCCCCTCCTCAAGAGGTTTGGAGCATGACAACACAAGAATGGGCCTTTTCTGTGGTGGCTCCCATCTGTAGAATGCTGTCTTCAGAGAGGCTCGCCCGGTGCCTTCCTTTCATATCTTTATTGCCAGATGAAACCATTCATAGAATCATAGAATCTTAGCATTGGAAGGGACCCAAGGATCATCTAATCTCAGCTAATATCTTTACCCAGTCCATTAATGGCTGGACAGTGTTCTCGAAGCTACCAGCATGAGTTTGACCAAACTGCAGGAGGCAGTGGAAGACAGGAGTGCCTGGCGTGCTCTGGTCCAGGGGGTCACAAAGAGGCGGACACGACTAAACGACTAAACAACAGTGCCTTTCAAATGTGTGTTATTATGACTTTTTCTGAGATTGTTTTACAGTGGACGCTCGGGTTCCGAATATGATCCGTGCGGGATGCACGTTCGCAACCCACATCTGCGCGTCTGTGCACTTGCGGGTTGTGATTCGGCGCTTCTGCGCATGCACAAAGCGTGATTTAGAGCTTCTGCGCATGCGCGACTGCCAAAACCCGGGATTAACCCGTTCCGGTACTTCCGGTTTTCAGCAGTCCATAACCTGAAAAAATGCAACTTGAAGCAGCTGTAACCTGAGGTATGACTATAAAACCATGGAGAGTCCTGCTCTGAACAAAGACCTTGGATTCTTATCTCATTATACATGACAAAGCCATTTTTCACCTTCTCACCCCTTGCTTTTTCCTGTAAGACCTATTGCAGTCGTTAAGAGTCGTCAACAGGCTCATCACAGCTATCTGCCAATCACCCAATCCCACCACCCTTCTGAGTAATACCCCTCCCCACCTTCTCACTATATAGAAGGGTCTGGTGACTTCTGTTTCAGTGTATCTGAAGAAGTGTGCATGCACACGAAAGCTCATACCAAGAACTAACTTAGTTGGTCTTTAAGGTGCTACTGGAAGGAATTTTTTTTGTTTTTATAAATGTTGAGGTTTATTTTCCTCTTCCCTCCTTATCCCTTTTCCTTTGTGTGTTCTATTTATCAGATGTCAGGGAAATAAACAACTATCTGACATTTAGAAGACATCTGAAGGCAGCCCTGTTTAGGGAAGTTTTTAATGTTTGATGTTTCATAGTGCTTTTAATATTCTGTTGGGAGCCGCCCAGAGTGGCTGGGGAAACCCAACCAGATGGGTGGAGTATAAATAATAACATTATTTTTTATGTATGTAGGGAGGGAGGGGGGCCTGCAGGTAGGGGGCATTTTGTTTTGACTTCAAGTAAGCCACTCTGGGAGATTTTTTTGGGCTGACTAGCGGGTGCAAATGTGAATAAAATAAAGAAAAGCAAGCAGGACACCCCCCCACCCCTCCATTGGTGCAGTCCGAGCGGAGCTTCGCCACCTGAAGCTGCAAGGAGGCCGCGCTCTCACTTTTCGCCGCCGCTAGAGGCCGCTGCCGGGCAAGTTGCGCGCCGGGGGCCAACCGCGGCGCTCTATTGGCTGCCGGGGGGACGAATGGGCGGGGCCGCGTAACCCCGCCTCCTCCTGCGAGAGGAGCGCCGAGGCAGCCGGAACGACGAGGAAGAGACCAATAAGAAGGGCGGGAAAGGGGGGGAGGGCGGCGAGCGCGTCCGTGGGAGATACCACTTGGGGACGCGGGAAGAGAGAGAGAGCGTGAGTGAGTGAGGAGCGCAGGCGCGCCCGCGCGCGGCAGGAGGGGAAAGAGGCAGTTCGTGGGAGAGTCCATTGCGGCGGGGGGGGGGGGCGGCGTGCTGAGGAGAGACCACTTCGGGGAGGGGGGGGAAGAAGCGAGGGCCGGCCGCCCCAGTGCCCTGTGCCTGAGAGAGGAGAGCAGCCCTCGTGGGGCTATTTGGGAGCCCAGGAAGGCCCTTGTGGGGGGGGGGGGCGGAAGGGGTGTGTGAGGGGGGGGTCAGCTTGTGGGGGGGCATATTTTTTGAGGGGGGGCGTTGTGTGGGGGAGGGGCCTGCACCTGAGGAGACGAAGAAGAGGAAAGACCCACCCGCGTGTGGGGGGGGGGACATTGTGTGTGTTGGGGGGGGGAGTGGGCGCCAGCCAGGAGCTCTTACCTGAGGCTGCTGCACCTGTGGGCAGGTGAGGCCTCCCTCCTCCGCCCCCTGCTTCCCTCCCTCCAGGCCCAGCAAGGAAAAGCTCCTCCTGCTCTGGAAGAAGGAAGCCTGCCAGATCCTGGGACTGTCACCAGGCTCCTCGTCGTCGTCGTTGTCGTCTGAAAGGCGCCCCAGGGACCCGCTTCTCGGCGGGGTGGGGGGCTTTCTTCTGGTCCCTCCTGCGGAAAAGCCACCAGGTGCCTTGAGAAGATCCGTGGCCGGACTTGCTGGGTCGCCTTCCCCGAGAGCTTAGCAAGATTTTTTTAAAACCCCCCCAAAAAAACAGACACGCAGAATCTTTCGGCCTGACGAAGCTTTTTATTTCTTGTTTTATTTTCAGCATTTGACACACAGCCTGGCCTGGGGGAGACTCTTCTGGACAGCTGGGTAGAAGGAAAGGAAAGTGGCCCAGGATAGTCTGAAAAGGGATAAAAGGGATTTCAGGGAGTGATTTTGTGGAGCAGAGAGAGAGAAAGAAAAACAGACAGACAGAAATATCGCTTTGAAAGTTGTGCAGAAGCCAAAGTTTAAATGGATTAAATGGTTTGGCAGCCTTCGGTTGGCGGAGTGGAATCCAGGGGACGCCAAGCCGGGAAGGTCTGATCCAGGTGGTTGCAAGGCTGCTGTTTCTTGCCCCTGAAAAGAGCGCAGGAGTCTGATGAGAGGGGGTAGCTGGTCCCCAGACGTTTTCCTTTGGTTCTGAAGAAGTTTTCTTTTTGAGAGGACAAAAGGGGGCAACTTGTGCAACAGGGCCCCCATTTCTTTAATCTTTTATCTGGCTGACGTGTTCCTCTTCCACGTTTTCTACATGCTGCGTGGTGGTGTTGCTCTGAATTCACCTGCATGTGCCTCTTTGCAGAGAGATTTCCTGGGTTCCGTGAAAAGTAAATGCTTGTTAGGCTTTTAGCAGTCAGACTGAGACTCCTGCGGTGTGAAGACTGAAAATCTAGCTTGGCAAATAATGTGTGTGTGCGTTTAGAATCTGTTACAGTTCTATTATACCAGGCATAATCTGGTCTCCTCTAGTTCTGAATCAGCTAAACTGTTCTAAACCTGCTGGCAGTTTTGGGGATGTGCTTGGATTACTGCTTCATTGGTTGGGTTGCTTCAGCAGCCTAGTACATAATTTGCGAAAGAAAGCAGCCAAGCCCAGAGAATATTTTTACTAATTTCCCAGTTATGTTGCATGTTGGAAACGGATGCTTTTAAGCGTTTAGGATTTGTATGACACCCCCACTTAGAGGTAAGACGAGCCTTTCAGCGCCTGTTCTGCGGATATAGAAAAGGTTTTGGGAGGCTGTTGGATCTGGGGCAGAATTTCGAGCTGTGTTCAGCGGCTAGGGGAAAAACTCCTTAAAGCCTTTCCAACCTTTACTTCTGCAGCTTTTGGAAACAACCTGGCTCTACTTCTGGGCTAGTGGACACTTCCTGTACTCTTTTGGAATATAAGAATCTAAGGACAGAAAGAATCAGGACTTGGAGTATCCCTGGGAATCTGGACTTCTTTTTCTGTTGGGAACTGATGCCGAGGAACTCCTGACACACGAGAAACGCTGAAGGGTCTCCTTTGCCAGACACAACATGGATGTATGGTCCAGAATAGCCATATGGATCCTTTGCGGCTTCCTTCTGCACCATGGACAGGGGGAGAGACCTCCAGGCACCTACCTAGACGATGCCACAATAGCAGGTAAGGAAAAAGTTGTGGGTAAGGAGCCGGTTTTGCCTTTTCTTAATCCTTTGGGGTATAAAATAATGTTCCTTTTCATCCCTGGGCTCTTTTCATCCCTTGTGCTCTGCTTTGAAGTTGAAGTTGTGAATTGTTCTTCCCTTCTTGGAGGTTTGGAAAAGAAACTTGTAAAGTATTTTGGAGCTCCTTCCTTGCCAACCTGCGTTCTGATGTCTGCTTAAATCCTAGCTATTTTTGGTGGTCTTATACTGGTGTTTTTTTCCTAGTGTGCCTGAGAGTTTCCCCTCCCCAACTCCACAATGGTTCTTTCTGTAGGCAGTTTCAGGCTAGGAAACAAAAAACACTACGCATCTTGAAATAGCCTCCGAGAAAGGCAGCTAGCTTGAAGTAAAAGTGGTTATTTCCTGCTTTACATAGAGGAGAGCAAAAAAAGAGTGGCCTTTTGTGGAAGAAGTGTGCTTTCTATCTGAAACCTGCTGATTTTTTTTCAGAAGAAAAATTTGACTGTTTCAGGCTTGAGGTTTAGCTGTTCTCGAGTGTCAACTGTCCTCTTTCCATTGAGCTAAAGAATGTGACTGTAGGTGCAAACAGTGCACTATTATCAGGCATTGGGTAAAACAGAAAAGTATTTAGAACACATCTGCTGTATCGTATCTGAGCTCCGGAATGTAGTAGAGGAGAATCCACTGTTCCCTGCTTGTTTGTGGTGTCGGAGCATTCCAAAAGATCTAGGGAAGCCCCATGCAGGAGATTGATTTGCGAAGTGATGGCCACGATGCACCATTGCCAGTTTCTCATGTTGAAACTTCCCATAACTGCATCGCAGTTGTTTAAAATAGCTGCATGTCAGCATAACCTTAACTAACGTAGGTTTATCAAGTGGCTTGGCAGAGGGAGAGAAAAGGGGGGGGGGAGAGAGGTTGTAAGCGTGTCAGAGTTGGAATATTTGCACACCAGTTTCTAAGTGGTTTTTCTTGTTGGAATTCCCAAGAGGAGTGGGAAATGTCCTTGTTGACCTTTGTTTGAGGGGACCCTGAGTTTCTCTCTCCTCAGTTGACAACAGCACAAATAAGTGTTGAGGAAGAGGCAGCCTGTTGCCATCTCCTGAGCACTGGACTGTGGAATTCACTGCCACAAGGAATTGATACTGTTTATGGAGAGGAGGGTGACAGTTCTAGCATCCACTGTTAGACTTCGTATAAAAGAGGAATAAAAACTAGATGCTGGCAAACAAATGACAGGTTGAGATTATTGCATTAGTAGTAACCTACATGTGAGCGCATGATCCAGTGTGGTAGTTCTTATGGTGCATTACACATGTTGCCAGTACCGAACCCCACTTGCATCCTGTATTACTGCCACAGAGAGGTGAGCAGTTATTTTTATATAACGTGACTTGCACTGGGTGTGGGCAAGTATTAGCGAACCAGCAGCAGTAATTTCCTTGGCATTTCTAAGGCTTCCCAGCGGCAACCACATTTCTGGAAACACTAGTTTTCCAATATGAAAACCCATAGCGGCTGGTTCTTCCAGCAGTGTCTGCGGGTCTTACTGGCAAACCAAAACTCCTTTATCTCAGGTGCCAGAACTTTAAACGAGCTGTGAAGCCAAAGTCTTCAGCCACAGCCACATAAAAAACTTGTTAGTCCTATTTTGTGCAGAACATGCCTAGCTTAATTTGGTTTCAAAGTTTGCCTGCTTGCCAAATTTGGACTTCGGCAGGCATTTGCTTGTTGAAAGTGACAGCTGTTGCTTGGAGAAGCAGATGTGGAGAGGTGCTGGAGTGCTTCTGTAGGAAGGATGTTCACTGAAGTCCTCTCTTGACCAATGGATATCTCAAGCAACTTCCTTCTTGGGGTGCTAAACACTCAGTAGAAATACAATTTGTTTCTGATGATTTTTCTGTGAGGACTAGAGAGCTAACTAGCTTGTGTAGTGTTTAGAGCAGAGCTTTCCAAACTGTGTGTCGCGACACGTTAGTGTGTCATCGTGCGAACACTCCCCACGCTCCTCCCAGGGCTGGAAAGGGGTTAGCTTAACCTCTGGTTTGCTAGTAAAACTGAATTGCTGTGTCATGAAATGATGTATGTCTCAAAAGTGTGTCACCAGTATGAAAAGTTTGGTAAGCTCTGGGTTTAGGGTGTTTGGACCAAAACCTAAGAGATCAGGGCTCAAACCCCCACTCAGCCATGAAGCTCACTGGGTGTGGGTGACCTGTGGCCAGCCACTGCCTCTCAGCCTAGCCTACCTCACAGGATTGTTGTGGGGATTCAGGGAGAACCATGTACACCACCTTGAGCATCTTGGAGAAAAATGTGGGCTATAATACAGTGCGGGTTTGCAGCGATCAGCCTGCCAGTTGATGTGCGATAAAAGCTGACTTCCTTTCCTAACCATGTGCGGATCTGGTCATGCGTCCTTCCCCTTCTGAGTCTTGTTGAGTCTCACTTAGCTCATCTCTCGTGTCAGAAAGGGACCTGCGGGAGCAGTGATGAATTTCAGCTCTACGGGATAATCGCTTTTTTACAGCTGGCCATAAACCTGTTGCTTGGGCTTCTGATACTTAGCATGACAGCCAGTTACCACACCTGCTTCTTTACCCTGCGCCAGATCAAATGTTTATCCAGCATGTTTTAAAATAATTACAATTGTCAGGACTGTGGCCTCGCTTGGCAACTTGTAACGCACAGGCTGTCAAAATTACTCAATGTCCCCATTGCCCCCTCATTGTCAATACCTGCTGCGAGAGGCCAGCAGGAAGGAGGTTGTGTTCAGGTGTTGCCCTTTTCAGGTGCATAAAGAACTGCCAGTCTGGTTACCCGTGCCTCCTCTAAGCTGAAAACACCTATTTTTTTTCTTCTTCTCCTTCTCCTTCTCCTTCTGTTGTTTTCTATCCTCGTCGTCTTGTGTGGATTTCCTTGGGCTTTTCAATATTGCAAGTAAATTCTGAAGCCCGGAAGTTAACGCAAGTCGAGCAGACTCCAGGGCAGAAGCAGAATAAGCAGAATAGGCCTGTTGGTGCTTCCTAGTGGGGTTGCACTAGCTTGAACAAACTGTCATGGACGTGCGTCTATATCTGCTCAGCGTTTAGGACCACAAGAAGTATGCATACTGCCTGGAGTATCCATTGCTTGAGGGAGGCCTTCAGTGGACATTGCAGGGACACTGCATGTGGAGACGTGGCGAGAGTTCCTGACAAAGCTGTTCCTCAGAAATTGTCGTGCTTGGTCCTTTGAGGGTAGAAAAACTTTTTGTGGCAAGATGCAGCTTCATTATATATCTCTAGAGGGTTGCATAACATTTAACCAGTTTTTTACCTGGTGCAAAGCTCCCCCCCCCCATTCAATTCGTGAATAAAAATACTGCAGGCCTTACTGCTTTTGTGAAAATCTCTTTGACTAATTTTGTGCCACCTTCAGGTTGCAGGAGAGTCTAAAAGAGTACGCTATGGTATAATAAATATTTCCGTACCACATTGGAGACACCTAAGCAGCTAAATTTGGCAAGGCTTTCAAAAGGCCTGCCTGTAGCTGCACTTGTGCCTGCTGGCTTACTCTGAGTCATGGTTTGGGGCTTGTGACGCAACAGGTGGGCTCTGCATGAGGAAGTGGTTAGAGTATCTTGATGCTGGCACTGAAGGACCCGGACTTTCCCTCCATCCAGTGCAGGGCTGTTTCCTTGGAAGTTGATGCTGGGTTTTAAAAGCATGGTGCCCTGAAGTCGGAAGTATACTTTCCCAGCCTTTAGCCATGGCAGGCAGGGAAGCTGCAGTGAACAGGAAGAGTCCAGACTCTCTGCTGCCTTGCTCAGCTTTTTGCAGTGACTACAGACTCTCAACCCCGTTCCTGCTGAGATGCTCCTTTGAACAGAAGCTGCAGCAGCAGTTGCTGGAGGTCAAAAGAGTCATGCTTCCCGCTCATCTTCTTAAGCTCAGCAGCATCAGCTCAGAAAGTGATTTTCAGTTAACTTCTCACTGCCCCCACTCAGCCCCAGAAATCATCATTAGGCCATACTGAAAGTCATCTATTGCTTCTGGAGAAGAGAAGATTCATTCTCTTTGTGCCCTGAGGGGATAACTCCTGTGAGTTATCCTGAAAAGGGCTGCAACAGCTCTGTGGAAGTCGTAGACACTGAAGTAGCAGTGATACTACTGTTCTTTTTACTTTATAAGAACTACATATTGAACTCTAGGCAGAGCTTTAAAAGACCTGAAGGTTTTCTAGTTCGTCCCCTAACTTGAGTAGGATTCTTTGAATCTTAGGCTGCTAACAGCTCAGTTCTTTAAAATGTAGAAGAAAGGTCAGGTCAGCACCTTGAATTGAGCCTGGAAGCAAATTGGCAGCAAGTATAGCTGCATCGAATTGGAAGCAATGTGGTCTCTTTGTGCTCTAGTTGAAAGAAGAGTTGCTGCTTTCTGTGATAGTGAAAGTTTCCGAGCCGTCTTCAAGGGCGGTTCAACATAGAACACATGTCTGTTGTGTGCATGATGGAAAGGAAGTCTCATTCAGTGAGGAAGGGCTGCAGAAACCCAGCACAAGGATTTGCAGCAGGGCTAGGGAGCAACCAAAGGCTGCCTAGCCACTCTTTCACGGAGAGCTGGACCCAACAAGTGGTTGCCGTAACTCCACACATTTGTAGCTGTGATTCCTGCGTTGCAGGGACAGGTGTAAGGAGAGGGTCCCTTCCAGCTCTACAGCTCTATAATTCTGTGATCTCTTGATCAGCTCTCAGATCAGAGGATACTGGAAAATAAAGTAAGGTGGCACCAGCATATTGATGACCTTGCTCTTTCACACAGGGCTGCTTAATTGTGGCAGGTCCGTAGTTCAGATCAGCAGGATTCAGGGAGGACTTTTCATAACGGCTCAGACCGCAGCCTCCTTTAGTGGTAGCATCATTTCACCCAGCTGCAGAGTTTTGTTTATGGCTGCTGGTCCATGAGGCTTCACTCCTTCCCAGCTGGCCCTCACCAGCCACAAAGGTCAAGGGTCAAGAAAGCAAGTGGGTGGACACAAGTCCCCAATGACTTTGCCCATGTCCTCAGGAACCAATAAATGGAATGGATTCCATTGTTATTATTAAAATTATTCCCTGCCCTTCATCGGCAGGTCCCATTGGGGGTTACAGCAATTTAAAATTCAGAGTTAAAAACAGTTAAAGCATGGAATGCTGCCTCCAACTGTGGAGGCAGAACATGGCCATATTGGCTAAGCAGCCTTTGATAGCACTCTCCTCCATTTATTTGTCTATGCCTCTCTTAGAGCCATTCAAGATGCTGGCCACCACTGCCTCAGGTGGGAGGGAGTTCCATAGTTTAACTGTTCACTGCGTGAAGAAGTATTTTCTTTTATCTGCCCCAAATCTTCCAACATTCAGCTTCGTTGGATATCCATGGGTTTTGGTGTTATATGACAGAGGAAGAAACACTTCTCTATCCACTCACTCCATGCTAAGCATTGTTTTATCAACATTGTTTTACTCTCCATTTCTCTAAACTGAGAGTATTTTCTGGCACGATTCCATCAGAAGCAAACAAATTAAATGCTGCCCTGTAGAATAAGGATGTTCAAACAGTTGTAGTTTGCTAAGAAGCGTAACCTCAGCCTCGAGGTGAACTTTGCATTCCTTTAAGTTCTCTTCTTGCAGTTAAACTTGGTTTGTGGCCGTCACTCATTCCCCGGATCTAGTGCAGAAGTTTCCTGCTTGCTGCTAACAAACCCCGAAAACAATTCAGAGGCTCTGGAACTGCAGCCTGTGTTTATTGGTGCTGAGAACCACGACTGAATTCTTTTCATTAATCAGCTTTGCTGCAGAAATAAAGCTTGATGCTGGATAAATTAATTCACGCACACTAAAGACCAAGCTCATTCTGCTTCAAATGAGGTTATTCTGGTGAAGGAGTCCCAGGATGACCTTCTGACATGATGGGCCAGATTACTGCACTTTCTTGATTTAATTAGCCTCCCCCAAAGTAGTTTATTTAGGCAGGCTAGGAAGATAAGAGAAAGTTAAATGGCTTGTGCAGCTCTGCATCAAACATATCCACCCTTGTGGTGACAACGAAGTGCAGAGTCCAAGCGTTGAAAACACGTTCTGAACTTTGTATATTTAAAGCTGTAAATCATGCAGCTGGCCATATTCTGCTCTACCTGTTTATGAGGCCTGGATTTGGTGGAACATTTTGCTGGGCTGGTGTGTACCTGCTGGCGTTTCTGGGGAGCCTTGCTCTGATCATTAGCGATCTGCCTTGTTGCAGTTGAGCATTACATGTCCATCTAGCCAGCCCACTGCTATGCTTTAAGGACATAAGAAGAGCTGGACCAGCACAGTGGCCAACCAGATACCCCAAAGGCAAGGCCAAAACCAGGATTTGAGTACAGTGGTACCTCGGGTTAAGAACTTAATTCGTTCTGGAGGTCTGTTCTTCACCTGAAACTGTTCTTAACCTGAGGTACCACTTTAGCTAATGGAGCCTCCCGCTGCTGCCATGCCGCTGGCGAGCACTTTCTGTTCTCATCCTGAGGCAAAGTTCTTAACCCAATGTACTATTTCTGGGTTAGCGGAGTCTGTAACCTGAAGCGTCTGTAACCCTAGGTACCACTGTACTCTCTCCTGCGGCTTCCAGCAGCTGGTATTCAGAAGCATTGCTTCCCTGAGTGTGCTGGCAGAGCATAGCCATTGTGGCTAGGAGCCGTCAATAGCCCTCTGCTCCACTGATTTGTCTAATCCTCTTCTAGGTCCTATGGCTAGGTCGGGATGGCATGGGGATGAGGGACCAACTCCCTTCTCTTGCGGGGGCCCAATTAGTGCCATTGCCTTCCGTTAAGAGTTTGGGTGTAATCCTTGACGCCTCCCTTTCCATGGAGGTGCAGGTTACAGCAACAGCCAAGGCGACATTTTTCCACCTTCGCTGCATCAAGCAGTTGGTCCCTTACCTTTCCCGCCCCGACTTGGCCACAGTGATCCATGCGACGGTCATCTCCAGGCTTGACTACTGTAATTCGCTCTATGCGGGGCTGCCCTTGAAGCTGTCCTAGAAACTCCAGCGGGTACAGAATGCTGCAGCGAGGCTCCTCACGGGGTCTCTGCCATGGGAGCATATTCACCCAGTGTTTTTCAAGCTGCACTGGCTCCCGGTGGAGTACAGGGTCAGATTTAAGGTGCTGCTTTTGACCTTTAAAGCCCTTCACGGCCTAGGACCCTCGTACCTATGGGACCGCCTCTCCCGGTATGCCCCACGAAGAGCCTCAAGGTCCATAAATAGCAACACCCTAGTGGTCCCAGGCCCTAAGGAAGTTAGATTGGCTTCAACCAGAGCCAGGGCCTTTTCAGCTCTGGCTCCGGCCTGGTGGAACGCTCTGCCTCATGAGACCAGGGCCCTGCAGGATCTGATTTCTTTCCGCAGGGCCTGTAAGACAGAGTTGTTCCGCCTGGCCTTTGGCTTGGAGCCAATTTGATTCCCTCCCTCTCTCTCTCTCTCTCTTTTTTTTTTCTTTTTTTCTTTTCCTTCTCCTCCTGCGATGAGGCTACATTTTAATATTTTAATGTTCCATTATTTTAATGTTGTATTTTATTTTTGTTTTTAAGTTGTAATCATTCTTCTTGTTTTTATTATTGTTTGTAAGCCGCTCTGAGCCCGGCCTTGGCTGGGGAGGGCGGGGTATAAATGAAAAATTATTATTATTATTCTAAAGCCATCTGGATTGGCAGCTGTCACTGTCTCCTGTGGGTGCGAGTTCCATAGTTTACCTAAGCACTGCATGAAGAAGGACTTTCTTCTGATTGGCACCAGCTCTTCAGCTTCTAAGGTTCAGAAAAGCCTCTCTTGTCAACTGTTACTTGACAGGGATTGAACCGGAGACATTCTCAATGAAAAGAGCTGTGCCCAGCTTGAAAAATCTCCTGGTTGTTGTTGCTTTTTGGAAATGAACTGTGGGCAGCACACTTCATTCTTTCCAATAGCTGCTCTTGAGTCTTTCTTCTACATGGATTTTCAGTTTCCATGTCATGTTTTCCCATAGCTATATGTCTCAAGTCAGGAATCATTCCAAAACTACTACTATGGAATGTCTGCAGAATTTGCAGAGGTGTTTTTGTTTGTACTTTCCTATTTATTTATTTTTAAAAGACATTTTAAACATGATCTGAGCCAGAAAGGCTGGCTAAATTCACAGTTTACTTCTGAGTCATCATACATTAAAATTGTAGCTCTAATGCACGTAGCACAAATAAAAACATCAAATCCCAAAAATTGTGCTATAAATTATTTATTATTATTTTTTAAAAAAGATTATTCATTATTACAGTATTGCAAAATTTGGGTAGGATGGGATACAGGAACACGGAGGTAAAAGCAGGTTAATAGCTAAGAGGAGAGTAGCAATGGATGAGGATGAGTGATGGATCTGATTGAAACTGCAGGCGCAGAGCAATTCACACATTCCATCAGAGCATGCATTGGAAAAAGGTGACGGAGAGATGCTTGGAGCCCTTACTAGGGGGAGTTGACTGAACATATGAGTTGGGCAGTTGGTCCATTAAGCAGCAGCCCCCGCCCCCCCAGCAGCGGCTCTTTCCAATCTCCCCCATTAGAAAAAGGAGGGAAGAGCACTGCTGTGCTTGAATCCCACTTGTGGGTTTCCCGCAGACATCTTTTCTGCTCCTGAGAGAACAGGATGTTGGACTAGATGGGCCATTGGCCTGATCCTAAAGGCTCTTCTTAGGTTCTTATGCAACATTCTCTCATCTTTGCTGTCTGAGATCCTTAGAAGTAGAGGGGTTGGGGGCTGGATCTGCGACCTGCAGAGTATAGACCCCCCCCTCCCTCAGGACTGCAGGGTTGAGGTAGGTTTGTAATACAGATTTTGCACTAAATGGAAATAAGTTGTTTAAATTCTTCTAATCTCTGAATGATTTGGGCTCTTTTCAAGCATTCTCTGCCCAGTGTGGATGAGTACACAGGAGGGCATGTAATGTTAGAACAGTAAAGGAGCTACTTTCTTGATGAGTTTGCTTGTTTTTGTCCTGCACAATGGGAGGAAGTTTTTTTCTGACATGGACAATGGACACGGTTAGGTCTGCCATCTTCTCCCTTGGAATTGTGACTTGGCAAAACGTCCTGCATTCCCTTCTGTTGGGACGCGAGGGGAAGAGGCAGGATGTGATGGCTGGTCTGCTAAATGGTAGGTGTGTAGTTGAAATCTGCCAATCCTGCTCTGCCATTTTTGCAGTTCAAACAGGGCATTTGCAAATTGAGACGTGTTTGTGGGAAACCTGCAAAGATAATTGAGCTGTTTTGAAGGTAAATCATGAAATCTGATTACTTCTGGTGAAGAGAAGAATTACATGTTGATATAACAACAACTTTCAAATATTGTAAGAGGAAAAGGAACACAGAAATGCATACCACTGGGGAGATGTCCGGAAGCATTAGGTTTAAAAGAGAAATTGCAGGGAAGCTGAAGTCAGTTGTCAGGAAAGCCTTCCTACCTTTTGCCCAATTCCGCAATGACAGAAACCGGTAAAAAAATACTGTGAAATTTTCTGGACAAATTTGACTGGTCTGGGGGGATATTTGGGAAAAATTAGAGAAGTGAACTTTGGGAAACCTGCATGTGACATATGTATGTGTGAGAGAGGTATGGAGGCATAAAGGTGCATAAGTTTTGTTTGTGAACAGGAGTGAAATGAGGCACTCCACTTCTCAGTGATGCCAGAAGAGAGAGATGCCTGATGCTTTTATCCCTTGGCCTTTAGATGATGCTCTCCAACCCACCGATAGCTTGTGGTTGCCCAGTGTTCCCTACTCCATTATAGTGAAGTGGTCCCATTTGGTCCGTCCCCCCCCCCCACCTCGGGTCAATTTCTGGTCCATCAGCCAAGCAAAGTGTCATGGCTGGGATGTCTGGTGTTCTCTGGGACTCTGCTAGAAAGGACCACAGCTGATAGGAGAGCCAATTGGGTGAGCAGCTTGTTATTTATTTAGCATATTTTTAACCTAATTTAAACACAGGCAATTAAATCCACAGACAAAGCAGCAGGATTTGGTACTGCTCTTTGACACTTTCTTTTGGATTTGTTTTCCAGCACAACAGATTGTCATGTCATTGTCACTTTTTGTCCTTGTGCGCTTTGCTAGGTTTATGCTTCCGTTTCAAGGAAGTTGTGTTGTGCAAATCCTTTCAGCGAAATTTGAGGCTCATGTTGTGGTGTGAGAGGGTGCAAATCCTCGTCAGGAACCGTGAGCATTGTGATTGGCAGCACTGTGCGGAATGGGATTCATGCGTGTCAGAGGCACGTTCTGGGTATTATTTGGGACTGCTTTTTAAGTGATGAGAGACACAAGTCCTCATGGTGGGCTCTTCTTCCCCTTCCTCTTTTGGGGAAGAGATGTGTCTCAGTAGTAGAGTGCATGCTTTGCATTCGAAAGGTCCCAGGTTCAGTCTGAAACCCTGGAAAGCCACTGCTGACAACACTGAGCTGGATGAGCCAATGCATTGTAAGGCAGTTTCCTGTGTTCCTGTTGGGCCTCAAACCTGAGGCCTCTTCAGATGAGGGGCACAGGGACCTGGACTCGGCAGCAAATCTCCAAACTGCTCAAGGATCCCGAGGAGCCATCAGACGTGGGCATTCCTGCCCCGAGACTGGCAGTCTCTCAGACCATTTGGGGCAACAGCCCTGTGTTTTGGGTGTTTAATTCTATCCAGAGACTGGCAAGAAAGAAGCCTTAGCATCTAGGCAAAAAGGGGTCCCTCTTTACAATAGCACATAGTTAAACTATGGAATTCACTCCCACAAGCTGCAGTGATGACCACCAACTTGGAGGGCTTTAAAAGGAGATTAGACCAATTCATGGAGAATAGGATTGTCAATGGCTACTAGTCTTGATGGCTCTGTTCTCCCTCTACAGCTGGAGGCGTTATGCCTGAGAATGCCAGTTGCTGGGGGAGAGTGCTGCTGTCTTCTGACTTTGCTTCTGGACTTCCCAGTACAGACATCTGGTTGGCCACTGTGAGAACAGGATGCTGCTGGGCCCCTTTGGTCTGATCCAGCAGCCAGGCTTTTACTACGGATTTGGCCCGCAACCTGCATTTCTTCGCTGTCGGTGTCGGAAGTTGGCTGCCTTTCCATGGTATGTCAGCAGAGCCGAAAACCAGGAGAGTTGAGCTTTGCATGCCAGACTACTAGAGAAGTACCTGCTTCTCTGCTTGGGCACAGAAGTTGGTTGTCCTGGATATAGGAAACAAAGCCACAGTGAGTGGCTGGCATTTGCATCCAATTTCAACTTCCTGTTTATTTCAGGTTTTAAACGCTGGTACCTCCAAAACAAGAGCTCATAAAAAGGTTTCCCCCTTTCTACTCTTATGCCCTGTGCAGTGTTAGAAACTGGGACAGAAAAGCTAGGAGCCAAATGGCTCCTGGGACCTGGGCTGTGGGTGCCAAAACAGAATGTCTACTCGCCATGGGGGTGTCAGCAGCACCTTTTATTTATTATTTTGGAAACCATGAACTAATACACAGTTCACATAAGTGACACATTGTTAATATCAAATTTTTAACAGAAATTGTTAATACATGTTTAACTTGGTGTTTACAATAAAAATATTGGTACCATATTTCAGTTTTCAAAACACTCTACTCTTTATTGTTAAACTCCTTAACGTATTATCTATCTTTAACATATACTTCGAGGCTTCAAAGCACATACATTTCAGTAATCCTTGAGTGTCAGCCAGGTGCAAAAAATGGCACTCAGACTTTTTAAGGCGCTCGCAAACTGAGAATCTTAAGGTGCAAAATGCACCTGGCGCCCTGCTAATTTCGAACTCTGGCCCTGCAGCCTTCAGCATAGACCTCACCCACAATGACTCCACCCCTGAGCAGTTGCTTGCTGTGTGCAATTAAGGAGGCCTATATTTTCCATGTCTACATCTGCTTGCCTGGTTGCTTGAGCGGTTGAGAACAGGAAGTGATGGTGTAAATTCTATCCTATACTTAAATAGCCCAGCCCAGCATATATAAGAACATAAGAAGAGCCTGCTGGATCAGGTCGATGGCTCACCTAGCATCCTATTCTCACAGTGACCAACCAAATGTGTGTGTGAGAAACCCACAAGCAGGATCCAAGCACAAGCGCCCTCTTGCCTCACTTGGCTTCTAGCAACTGGCATTCTGTCTTGGCGTGGAGGTCGAGGGACAGGCCTTCAGGTTGTCTTCAAAATCCTTCACCGATAGGACTGTGTAGCCTACATGGATTGCATGTTTTGCTAGAACAGCCAGCGGTCAGCTGATTCTTCATGTTAATAATCAGAAGTTGAGAGAAGCTTTGTGTGAAGGGACATAACTGTGCTTAATTAACAGAGATGATCATGGTATGTTTGGGGTGGTGAGCCATGCTCTGTGGATCAGGAAAAGGTGGTGACAATAAGGAAAACCTCCCCTTCCCTTCTAATATTTTATTCTGTGCATTTTGTGAGGAGCAGAGATCACTGGAAAAGGATGCCTTGGGAATGCTGCAATCTGTGAAGTTAAAGAATGTGTGCTTTGTTGTTTACATTTATGTCCCACATTTCCTTTAAGAGACTCATGTGTGGTATGCAAGGCTCTTCTCCACCCCCCACCCCAGTATCCCCACAGCAACCTTGTATGGTAGGTTAGGCTGAGATGCAAGGTCAACAAGTGAGCTTGGTGTCTGAGTGGGGATTTGAACGCAGATCTCCCCAGTCCTGACCTAGAACCATAGAATTGTAGAGTTCAGCTGGAGTGCACAATCTGCTTTCATGGGCCATCATTCTGACATGAAAATTCTTGACTCTCACTTAAGCCTCTGAGAGGTGCTTTGGACTTTATGTGGCAATAAACCCAAGCGAGTCTGGGTGGCAGAAACATTCTCCTTAAATGAGCAGTGGGCACGTGTTGGGGAGCACAGCCATTTGGCCAACTGGGACTCCCTGGAGACTGTTCCCAGGTGTGCTGGAATGCCTGCCTGCTCTTCACTGTTTACAAATGTTCTGCGGAGAACTCTAGCTTAGCTCTGCCAAACCCAGCAGCTATATAATAAGAGTTGCTTTGGTTTGGTTAGGCAATTTCTAGCATTGCACCCTCCTAAAAAATCACAAAAGCAGGTCCTTCCCACATGCTTTCTCTCTTAAAACAGGCAGGTACGAGGCCCAAGCAGAAGAGTTCATAATTTCATAGGCCACCTCCCATTCGCTGGCCTGTAAACCATAGCAGGATGGGTACCTGGCAAAGTGGGATCTAATCCATACAAAAACCTGATAACGAAAGCATACTTACTGTGCTATCACAGAAATGAAGGTGGGTCACTTCTGGAACAGAAACAGACCTTTGTGGACTTGGTTCAAAGTCTGCTGTGCAAATAATTGTTTTGTTTACCTTTAACGGGGTCATTCCATACAGACCCATTTTTCATTTTCATGTGTAGTTAACGTGTTCTATATCATTTTAAAGACAATTTTCCAAAGTCCTTTATCTGTTTTCCAAAGTCATTTTTCCATTATCCGGCAACGGTTTTTCAAAATGGCATTTTGCACGTGAGTAAAATAGCCAGAAGCATGATGTGCAAATGACTCAGAAGTGCTCTCATCTTTTTCTGAAGTTCGTTTAACGACCTCTCCAAGAAGACAGACAAGCAGCTTCAGTTCTTCAGAGCACATTGCTCTCCCCACAATTGATACTCAGCTATATCTTATCATGCCACCCTCTTCCAGAGCAGCTGTGTTAGGATATCTCTGAAGTTCTTCCCATTTTGTTTTTCTAGAAAGTGGTTCCCTAGTACAGACCCCTTCCCCCATGTGAGTTGAATGAATGATAATCTGACACCGTTCACAAGACCAACCAGCCAAAAAAATAGTTCGGGTGCTTAGTGCGGCCTGTTCCTCCTGACAGTCACTTATATCCAGCGATCCCAAACTTCTTTGGACCACTGCCCCCTTAGTTCCGTAAACTCATCCCCAATGCCCACTATCCTACCTTATAAAAAACATTACTCAGAATAGAATACAGTCATACCTCATGTTACATTTGCTTCCAGTTGAATGTTTTCAGGTTGTGTCCTACAGCAACCTGGAAGTACTGGAAAGGGTTACTTCTGGGTTTCGCCGCATGCACAGACGCGCAAAATGACGTTACGCGCATGCGCAGAAGTCGCGAATCGCGACCCACGGACGCGCAGACGAGGGTTGCGTTCTGCTCATGTTGCGAACGGGCCTCCGGAACAGATCCCGTTTGTAACCAGTGGTATGGTACCACTGTATCTTTAATAAAAACAATTTTAAAAAACAGCAGTTTGCACGACCCACTAAGGAAGATAATACAACAAAATTCAAAGAAGTAACAATGATTTGCACATTTGTTCAAAATCCATTTAAGACTGTTTAATTAATTCGACAAAACGGATGGGCTTGATTGAGTGATACCAGCTTTTCAGAGTCTGATAGCCATTTACACCTCCTGGGTCTCCCCTCTTGCTTCTTTGCGCCCCTCTAGGCACTCCCACTGCCCCCAGGGTGTTGGCCTCACCCCCTTTGGGAACCGCTGCTCATATCCAGCCACAACAGTCCATTACTACCACCTCTTGTAGAAATGCTTTTCTCACTGGCGGAGAAAAAGCAAATCGCAGTGTGAATGGGTTGAAAAGCTTCAAGGCGATTCCTGTGGTTTGTCTCCATTAACACACTTCGTCCTTTGCCTGAGTGGCACTTGCCTTTTCTCTTGACTTCCCCCTGAACTGTAGCTCCTCTTTTGCTTGGTGGCAACGCAGGGCATTTTGGTGCGATTTCTCTGCAATGCCCTAGTAAGGAAAATGTTTTTGCTTTTTAATTATGAGTCGTGGAAGTGGGTGGCGGGGGAGAGGAGGAGGGAGTGGGAAGAGGAATTTAGTTTCCCTTCAGGAATCCCATATCGTTCCTATCTGCAGCTCTGCTGGGGATCTGGATTCTTCTGCGCACTCGGTTCTCCGGGACCAAATCGACACCAACCGGCCCCCACCAGAATCAAGCCGCAGGGCTGATTCCTTGAATGCTGGCAGCTGCGTTCCAAGGATTTATACCCTGCGGGTTGCATTCCTCAGTCTGGACATGCAGGCTGTGGGCTGGTTGTGGAGAAGGAGTTAAGATGAGCCCTTCTGGATCAGGCCGAAGTTTCTCTCCTGCCTGGCATCCTGCTTCTCAAGCTGCCAAGCCAGATGCCTCTGGGCAGCCTAAAAGCACGGCAAGTAAGAAGGCAGAGACACTCTGGTTCCTTTTAGCCATTGCAAGATAGGAAAGGGATCTTGGAGGCCGCACAGTCCAATGCAAGCTGATAGTAGTAGTAAATAATAACTATTATTATTTTTATTTATTTATTTATTTATTAATACGCTGCCTGTCCAGCTGGGTTTTCCCAGCCACTCTGGGCGACTCCCAACAGAATATTAAAAACTCAATAAAGCATCAAACATTAAAAATTTCCCTAAACAGGGCTGCCTTCGGATGCCTTCTAAAAGTCAGATAGTTGTTTACTTCCTTGACATCTGATAGGAGGGCGTCCCACGGAGCAGGCACCACGACCGAGAAGGCCCTCTGCCTGGTTCCCTGCAACCTCCCTTCTTGCAGGGAGGGAACCAGCAGAAGGCCCTCGTAGTTAGACCTCAGTGTCCGGGCTGAACGATGGGGGTGGAGACACTCCTTCAGGTATACTGTTAGGGCCTGTTAATAGTCCTCTCCACCTCCTCAGATTTGTCTCATCTCCTGTTAACATGTTTTGTGTTGCAACTCGCTTTGATAATGGACTCCGTAAATTAAGAGTTCTCCATAATCATCAGAAGCACGTTGGTGGCTCAATCCTCAAAGCCGATCACACAAGCGAGATCACTGGCATGTACACGGAGCGAGTGGATGAATGTCAAATCTAAATAAACTCTTTTACAAATTCTGGTTCAAGCCCTTGCCCAGCCAGGAGAGTTCTTGTGGCTTTGACCAAGAAACCCTCGCTCCTTTTCTCTCTCTCTCTCTCTCTCTCTCTCTCTCTCTCTCTGGCGTTGTAGGTGAAATACGAACACTGTTCAACTGAGGACACACGCACCTGATTAATCTTGAAGGCTTTGAATGAGACAAGAAAGAACTATTTCTCCAAATGCTGCAGACTGTAGTTAGGCCTATATAGAGACCTGAAAAGGGCTTGGGTCCAGGGGGGCTTCCCCCTTTTACAATGTTCTCGTTCTTCTGGATTCCAGCAGCAACTTGTTCTGCAAAGGCCTTTTAGCAGGGACTGATGGTCTTCTTGATAGTTGCCCTGGCGCCAAATTGCAGAGGCAGTTCAGCCAGCAGGAGGGCAGCCCATCCCCCTCTGAGCATTTTTAAAGGGTGTAGAAAGAGATGTAGGGACGCGGGTGGTGCTGTGGTCTAAACCACTAAGCCTAGGGCTTGCCGATTGGAAGGTTGGCGGCTTGAATCCCCGCGACGGGGTGAGCTCCTGTTGCTTGGCCCCTGCTCCTCCCAACCTAGCAGTTCAAAAGCACGTCAAAGTGCAAGTAGATAAATAGATACCGCTCCAACGGGAAGGTAATGGCGTTTCCGTGCTCTGCTCTGGTTTTGCCAGAAGTGGCTTAGTCATGCTGGCCACATGACCTGTCTGCAGACAAACATCAGCTCCCTCGGCCAGTAAAGTGAGATGAGCGCCGCAACCCCAGAGTCGTTCGTGACTGGACTTAACTGTCAGGGGTCCCTTTACCTTTAAAATGAGATGTGGGTCTTGTCCCTAATATTTCATTTCATCTGTTTATTTCATAAAATTTATACACTGCTTGATTAACAAAAAAACCCTCGGAGTGGTTTGCAAAGAGAATAAAACAATAAAATTGGTAGTAAAAACAGCTCTTTAATGCAGTCAAAAGATAAAATCAGCCATTAACTAAAAACAAATTGAAACATACTCCAACCTTCTACATGTCTGGGTAGGCTTGTCTAAGCAAGAATGTTTTCAGGGTACAGAGAAGGCACCCACCCGATGCCAAGAGGCAGAGAGTTGCAGAGTGCGATTGCTGCCACCTTAAAAAAAGATTTCATACACATGCATAATGGGTATTGTGTGGCACCCGTAACAATGCCAGTGATGCAGATAAAAGCACTGGAGTGGGCGCATATGGGGTCAGGCCATCTTGCAGGTATATTCTCCCAAAGGGAGAAGGTTTGAGGCTGCTGGAAGTACAGTACCTCATTGCAGTGGTGATTTGCTGAGAGGATGGAGGCATTTCCATGCCCCTGCCTACGGGAATGAGTCTGATCATGCGGAGTGTCTTCATATCAGCCCTGAACCTTCTGACTTGGCACTGAATTAGTGCTTATCCATGTGGTCAAGCTAATACTCCTGGCAAGCAAGCAAAGAAGCATTTATTTATCTCCTAGGTTTCTTTCTTGCCCTTCACCACAATGTTCCAACAATAAAATACGCAACTATAGAAGAAACTGTTGCAGTCACAAAACAAGAAAGCCTAAAGACAGTTAAGATAAGCCCCACAAATAAAAAACCTGATAACTCCATCCATAAACACAGTTTTCAAAGGTTCCAGTAGCAATGCGGGAGTGAGATAAATTCCTCCAGGCGTTGCAGCCGCTGTGAATTATTATCGAAAAGAAGCATTTCCAGCAGCTTCCCATCTGGGGGCTGCAACAGGAGGTGTGGTTAAAAATAAATAGTTGAGCACACTCTCAGAGTTGATGGGGAAAGGGCTGGTCCTGAATGTGAATGAATGAATGAATGAATGAATGAATGAATGAATGAATGAATGGCCTAGCCAGCCTCTCTTGGATTCAGATGCCCCCTCAGTAGATGGGATTGGCAGTCCAGTTATCTCTGGAGGGCAACAGGCCCTGTGCAGCAGATGCCATTGTGGCTACCAGGCAACCTCTTTCTTCGCTGGCTTCAGAGCCTCGTGTTTTTGCCCAGTGGCTTTGCATCACACCTCAGTGGCCTGGGCCAATTCTTCCAAGAAGTCAGGAAGCCCAGTCCATGTGAAATGTACACAGAGATCAGAGGCCTGAGTTGTCTTGCTTGTTCTGAAAATGGCCACGTTGCTTTGATTTGCTTTCCGCGTCTCATTCTGGGAAATATCAGAGGGCACGCAGAGCTCCTTGAGTTTTATCGGTGCTGAAAGGCTCCCCGTGAAAACAAAGAGCCTTTTGTTCTTTTAACCGCTTGAAACTTGTCTGTGGATCAAAACAATTGTTCTCACTTGGCACACTTGTCTGGCTAATTTGATTTTTTTAAAAGAAATAAACAAAAAGCTTTTACACCTTGAATGGATTTGTAGAGATGATCTTTCCAGATAAAATACAGTCTTTGATTGCACTGTAGTGCACATATTGTTCATAATAGAATGATGCAATGGAAAACCTACACCTGGATCCATAATTGTCTAACGGTGGACCATCATAATGCCATTTTTTATTCTGTGTTTTCCGGAAACGGTGGAATACATTTTTGCTTTTACAAAATTTTCCAGCTGTACGAAAAGATCTCTGCCTTAGATGTGCTATTTGTAAACCTGTGACCAGTGGTTTTTTGCTGTTTTTAAGGATATGAGTGTAAATTACATTGGGACATAGAATCAAAGAATTGTAGAGCTGGAAGTAATCTAAAGGGTCACGTAGTCTAACCCCCTGCAATGCTGGAATATGTGTGGAAGGCAACTAATTAATTACTGTAACTGTAATACAGTCATACCTCTAGTTGCGTTTGCTTCATGTCGTGGATTTTTGGGTTGTAAATGCGGCAAACCCAGAAGTGTATGCTTCCGTGGTTTGCTGCGTGCATTCTGCACGCTTCGCACATGCACAGAAGCACTCTATTGCATTCTGTGCTTGTGCAGAAGCGCTGCTTTAGTTGCGGACTTTTTGGGGTGCGAACGGCACCCCGGAACGGATCGTGTCCGCAACTAGAGGTACCACTGTACACCCTTGCTCCCCTGTGGAAAACTAAGGCAGCATGCCACCCAGGGCTGACCAGAGTTGTGGGCTCCCTCTGAATTTCCAAAGCATCTGCCACAATAAATCTGTCTAAGATGCCCTCTATAAAAAAAATGTTCATTTAATAATAATAATAATTAATAATAATATTTTATTATTTATACCCCGCCCATCTGGCTGGGTTTCCCCAGCCACTCTGGGTGGCTTCCAACAAAATATTAAAATACAATAGTCTGTTAAACTTTAAAAGCTTCCCTAAACAGGGCTGCCTTCAGATGTCTTCTAAAAGTCTGGTAGTTGTTTTTCTCTTTGACATCCAGAAGGCCCTCGGCGCTGGACCTCAGTGTCCGAGCAGAACGATGGGGGTGGAGACGCTCCTTCAGGTATAATAATAATATTTATACCCCGCCCACCTGGGCGACTTGCAGCGTATCTAAAAACATAATAAAATTTCAAACATTAAAAACCTCCCAATACAGGGCTGGCTTCAGATGTCTTCTAAAAGTCAGATAGTTGTTTATTTCCTTGACATCTGATGGGAGGGCATTTCGCAGGGCAGGCGCCACCACCGAGTAGGCCCTCTGCCTGGTTCCCTGTAACCTCACTTATCGCAGGGAGGGAACAGCCAGAAGGCCCTCAGAGGGCTAGATGAGCTTGTTCCCTTACCTGTTGGTATTCTACTCTGGGGCTTTATTTTATTATAAAAAAGAATCACACACTCTTAACTGAGCTGAATATTGTAAGGAAGACAACAACAACAACAGAGAAGTGAAAAGCTGGCATTCTGTGTCCAAAGTTTAGTAATTTATGTTTTGTTTGAAAATGAGAGTAAGCGTTGTGGAAATGTTGGGCTTCTGCAGCTGAAGTGCCACTTCCAACTGGCAACGTTTAAAAGCAGAATTTTGCTCCAGATGTTTTTATATGACTCGCCAGAGAGATAAAAAAGGGGGGGCAAAGCAGTTCCTTGGCTATAAATGTGACGGGGTCTGCTGAACAGACAGGTGAAGAGACGAAAGTATGTGCTTGTTAGCTGTGCTCTGACAGAACTGAAGGCCTGATGTGTGGGGCAGAGACCCATGGAGGGTTTGCACAATGATGCTTCGAAATCGAACATAATTTGGGCTTGGACTGCGGAACCCTTTCCACTTCAGTGGGGACGGGTGACGTCTCTTGAATACCTCCCTCCTTAGAGCTTTTAACAGACGTGATCGCCTCCTCTTTCTCCTCCCCTCCACGCCATGCAAAGACCCACCTGGCCCAGCAGCATCCCTCTCCTTCTCCCCAGTGGGAAACCCTTTCGTTCTTGTGCTGCTTCCTTTCTGCCTTCTTGGACAGACCCCAGTGTACTTCTGAAGCACTGCAGCAAAAGAGAACATGCACTTTGTATTAGGGTGCCTTTGAAACCTAGACACGTAGAAATTGTAGAAATGAAGCCATGATAAACTGGACAAACGAGTTGAAGGGAAGAGTGTTGTTGTTGTTTAGTCGTTTAGTCATGTCCGACTCTTCGTGACCCCCTGGACCAGAGCACGCCAGGCACTCCTGTCTTCCACTGCCTCCCTCATGCTGGTAGCTTCGAGAACACTGTCCCACCATCTCGTCCTCTGTCGTCCCCTTCTCCTTGTGCCCTCCATCTTTCCCAACATCAGGGTCTTTTCCAGGGAGTCTTCTCTTCTTATGAGGTGGCCAATGTATTGGAGCCTCAGCTTTATGATCTGTCCTTCCAGTGAGCACTCAGGGCTGATTTCCTTCAGAATGGAGAGGTTGGATCTTCTTGCTGTCCATGGGACTCTCAAGAGTCTCCTCCAGCACCAGAATTCAAAAGCATCCATTCTTCGGCGATCAGCCTTCTTTATGGTCCAGCTCTCACTTCCATACATCACTACTGGAAAAACCAGAGCTTTAACAGTGATCCATGAAGGAGGGAAGAGTGTTAAATAGTCTAAAACCCACCTCTCTAAAAAAAGAGTATAAATTTCACCACCACCCCTCCTTTCCCCCCACTTCTTCCTGACATTATACTGTACTCAACACAAATGTCTCATAACAAATGTAACTGATCTGTGTAAAAAACTCTACTAGGGCCTGGAGATCCAGGGGGGTCCCACCCAAACTTCAAGCACGTTACCATTGGGGGGAGGAATTTGTCAAATTTGCAGATCATTTCTGAGCATATTTAAGGGAACTTATTACAGTGGTGCCTCGCAAGACGAAATTAATCCGTTCCGTGAGGCTCTTTTTATAGCGGTTTTTTCGTCTTGCGAAGCAAGCCGATTGACAGCTTAGCGGATTAGCGCTATTAGCGGTTTAGCGGCTTTTAGCGATCAGCTGTTAAGCGGCTTATCAGCGGATCAGCTGATAAGCGGCTTTGCGGCTTAGGGAAAAAGGGAAAAAAGGGGGAAAAACCTGCAGGAACTCGCAAGACATTTTCGTCTTGCGAAGCAAGCCCATAGGGAAATTCGTTTTGCGAAGCGCCTCCAAAATGGAAAACCCTTTAGTCTAGCGGGTTTTCCGTCTTGCGAGGCGTTCGTCTTGCGGGGCACCACTGTATTTCCCTGTATGCATTAGTGTGGTGCCATTTTTTCCGTAACTTTTTACAACGTTTGAGAAAAGAAATGGCATTAAGGAATTTTCAAAGTGACAGGGTATAAAGCACATTGCAAACTGTGAAACTCTCCTACAAGAAGCCGTGGTGGCCACCAACCAGGGAGGCTTGAAGAAAGGACTAAGCAGATTCATGGCTACGTTTTGCCTCCGCTGTCAGAGGCCAGATTCCTCTGAGTTCTGCTTGCTTGGAATCATAGTTGAGTGGGGCATTAAGTAATCACTTGTAGGCTTGCAAGAGCCAAGGGGGAGGAGAAGGGGACGTGAGCCCTGGAGATGCACAAAGTCTTTATAAACTAATCAGTGTTCTTGTAAACTGTTCGGAGATCAGATGACAGATGTCAGAGAAATGCCAGGGTGCGCTGAAATCTGATTAAAGGCATACTTTTCTGCGTTCCAGAGTTGGTTTTTCCTTTTAAAACGTACATGCACTCTGCGTGTACATCTGATGTTAATTCTTTTCTGGCCTTCTATGATAGCGAATATTTTTCTTTTTATGTAGTGCCTGTAATCGGCAAAGATTCCCCAAATGCTTTGACAGTTGTATAATCGTGTTGTCGTGCTGTTGTGGGCAGCTAGCCCTGTACGCGAGGGGAAAGATATCTTAGTTTGGAAAGCTCTAAGCTCTCCACCAGAGAGAATCCTAAGTCGCTAAGAGGGCGGTGAGCCATTGACCATGGCTTTAAACTACAGCTGCCTCTGCCATCTTTGGGTGTAGATGTCTTAATCCAGGAGGGTTGGATTCCAGGTGCTTTTGTGTGCAGATGTGTTTCATACTTTCAGTTCCTTGCACAAAGGATCCTGGTCACTGCAGGTGGGGCTACCATAGCACCGTGAATCTTTTGATTGCCATTTGGGATAAAATCCTAGTTGGTGCGCTTGTTTATATGCTCAGTTCAGCGCAGGGGGACCAGGTCACAACCAAGTGGAAAGAGCAGGTCAGAGAGTAAATGAATTGAGCTGGGGAAAGTAGCTCCAATGAAGTGAGACTTACTGCTGCTGGCAATCCAGGCAGCTTCTGGGAGTGGTAAACTCCTGGAGCTTCCCTCTGACCCACCCCTCATCTGTGCTAATGCAGCACAACTAGCACAGGAGCATCACAAGCTGAGGCCCATCTCATGTGCCTCTTAGCTGGGGATGCAGCGGCCGGGACTCTCCCTATCTTTGCATGCAAACAGACCCTGTTTTGTGCATGTAGTCTCTTTGGCGATCACTTGTAGCTGAGTAAGATTGTTGTCTTCCATAAACACAGTTTTGAGTCCGTAAGTGACAGTGGAGCCAATTCTGGGGACATAGGTTTCCGGGTGAGAGTTGCTCACGGTGAGGGTTTTCCAAGCATGCCTTCCCCTTAGCACGTTTCTCCCTTTCATCCTGAGTTTGAACTCTGAACTTAAACTGCATGTAATAAGGTCCAGGTATCCAGTCCAGGTATCCTTGCAGGAAGCCTGCAAGGAAGCTCTTAGTTCAAACTTTCTGATGGTAAGAGCTACTCAGCAGTGGAGGTGGTGGACTTTTCTTCCTTAGAGGTTTTTAAGCAGAGGATGGATGCTGTGGATGCTTTCGTTGAGATCCCTGCATTGCAGGGGTGGTTGGACTAGATGACCCTCGGGGTCCCTTTCAACTCTGTGATTCTATGAAATGACAAGAAAAGAGATTCCAACTGAAACATTGGGAGGTTAAGAGCTGTTTGACAGACTCCCACTGGAAGGTGGTGAGCTCTCCTTCACTGGAGGTTTTAAAACAGAGATTGGGGGCCCATGTGCCAGGGTTTCTTTTGCTGAGATTCCTGCCTTGCAGAGAGTTGGACCAGAGGACCAACTCTACAGTTCTGTGATTCTTTTTGTTGTTGTTGTTAAATAATTTTTGTTCATTTTCAGTTAAGGTAAAGGTAAAGGTAAAGGTACCCCTGCCCATACGGGCCAGTCTTGACAGACTCTGGGGTTGTGCGCCCATCTCACTTAAGAGGCCAGGGGCCAGCGCTGTCCGGAGACACTTCCGGGTCACGTGGCCAGCGTGACATCGCTGCTCTGGCCAGAGCCAGAGCCAGAGCCGCACACGGAAACGCCGTTTACCTTCCCGCTGGTAAGCGGTCCCTATTTATCTACTTGCACCCGGAGGTGCTTTCGAACTGCTAGGTTGGCAGGCGCTGGGACCGAGCAGCGGGAGCGCACCCCGCCGCAGGGATTCGAACCGCCGACCTTTCGATCGGCAAGTCCTAGGCGCTGAGGCTTTAACCCACAGCGCCACCTGCGTCCCAGTTACAAAAGTCCAAAATAAGCCATATTATATCAATACCAAATTACAATGCCAGTTCAAATACAGATCAATCACATAGCCAAATATAAAATTTAAGTGGCCCTACAGTTCTATGATTCTTATTGGGTTGGGGCTGGGAAGGTAGACTTTTCACAGAGCAAATCATCACTGCCAGGGTGTTGCTGCCTGGCTGATCTGCTTGCTTTCCTGGGGGCCTGGGTCTCTCTCCTCCTCCTGCCCCTTAGCAAGGCAACCTCTTCTCTCAACAGGGGCTGTGGCAAGACCATGGCCCGTTCCTTTGCACCTGCACTGTCTTGTCATGCCCTCCTTGGATTTTGCCCTCCTTCCATTGCTTTCATTCTAAGCTAAAGATCAGAGCCACACAGGATATTTTTAGTTTCATTACTCTATTTATAGGCTGCCTTTCATCCACAGCCACACCCAAGATAGTTTGCAATGAAAACAAAAGCCTGGTGCTTGCTTTGTGTGGGCAGACACGCCTCCTGGCCGTCCGCATTCAAAATGTCCCTCTTCCCATTCCTCAAAGTTCAAGGTGATCACCTCATGGCTTCTTCATAATTCAGCCGTCTTCCAGCTCAGGGTTTGGAGGTTGGCATATCACACTTATTTTACAGATGTGTATGGAAATTTTATTGGTCTTCAGACCCTTGAGTGGTGAAGTCTGGCAGGAGTTTCACCCGGAGAGTTTATTAGTGGTTTTCAGCAAAAGTGTGTGTTGTTTAAATAGCATCCAGTTGGTTTCCGCGGTTCGTCTTTGCCTCTCTTCACTTTAAAGGCGTGGGCTATGTGCTGTATGCTAAGACCATCAGAAGAAACTGCAAAATGTGGTGCACCTCCAGGGGTGCTGGCAAACTAGAAAACTGGCTGCACCCAGTGCACATTGATTCCAAGTTCTGCCAACCTAGCAGTTCGAAAGCATACCAGTTCAAGTAGAAAGGTACCACTGTGGTCGAAAGGTAAACAGCATTTCCGTGCGCTCTGGCTTCTGTCACAGTGTCCTGTTGCGCCAGAAGCGGTTTAGTCATGCTGACCACATGACCTGGAAAGCTGTCTGTGGACAAACGCCGGCTCCCTTGGCCTGAAAGCGAGATGAGCGCTGCAACCCCATAGTCTCCTTTGACTAGACTTAACCGCCCAGGGGTCCTTTTCATTTACCTTACCTATATTGATTGCTGCAATACTCTCTTCTTCAGAGACAATTACCGTATTTTTTGCTCTATAAGACTCACTTTTCCCCTCCTAAAAAGTAAGGGGAAATGTGTGTGCGTCTTATGGAGCGAATGCAGGCTGCACAGCTATCCCAGAAGCCAGAACAGCAAGAGGGATTGCTGCTTTCACTGCGCAGCGATCCCTCTTGCTGTTCTGGCTTCTGAGATTCAGAATATTTTTTTTTCTTGTTTTCCTCCTCCAAAAACTAGGTGCGTCTTGTGGTCTGGTGCGTCTTATAGAGTGAAAAATACGGTACTTTCTTCTATGATTCCCAGGCTGTGCCATTCAAGCAGCTGACTCAGTAAGAGCTGGAAGTTGTGGGGCTTGAGGAGCTGGCCCCCTGGCAAGTTAAAGGCCTCTTTGATGGACTTCACTGCCTCATGAGTTCATCTAGCAAGAGAGGGACTACACAGAAGGTGGTGCCTTTCCTCCTGAGGAAATTTACATCTGAAGAAAGGTTCAGCGTTTGGGACTTCTTAGTTTAGAGAAAAGACGAGTAAAGAGATGGAATAATAAAAGTTATAAAATTATTTATAGCATGGCGGAAGCAGGTAGAGAAAAGTTTTAGTTCTCTCTCTCTTATAACACTAGAACTTGTGGACATCCTATGAAGCTGAATGTTGGAAGATTCAGGAAAAATAAAAGGGGGTCCTTCTTCATGCAGCACGTAGATAAACTATGGAGCTCACTCCCACAGGAGCCAGTGATAGCTACTTGGGTGGCTGTAAAAGAGGATTACATGAATGCATGGAGGAGGAGAGGGCTATCGATCACTACTAGCCATGACACCAAGCTCTGCCTCCAGAGTTGGAGACAGCAATGCCTCTGTATACTGGCTGCCAGAAACCATAGGAGGGGAGATCCTGCTTGGATCCTGCTTGCGGATTTCCCTTTGGGGCAGCTTGGCAGCCTTTGTAAGAACAGGATACTGGATTAGATGGGCCATTGGCCTGATCCAGCAGGCCCTTCTTATGTTCTTATTGTGCTGCTTGGCAAGAAGGGTTTGTACCGTTGAGAAATACTTGGTGACCAGCCCATTGGGCACAATCATGACTGTTCACAGGGGGTTTTTTTGGTCTCTATTTTGTTCAGATCCACCAGGCCCAATGTATGACCCACCAAGTCCAACAAGGCACCCCACCATCCATGAACTGTGACCTGAGCCCTCCTATTTTGCAGCCCCCAGACAAGCAGCGACAGCACCAGGCCTGCAAAGCTGCAGGGGGTTCCACCATGCACGATGCTAGCTGTATTTCTCTTGGCGGGTTGCGAGTTGCAGTGCTGTGGGTTGTGGTGCTTTGTTTGAGACCTGTAGAAGGAACAGGGCAAGCACCCAAAAGACATGCAGAGGAGGGGGAATAGGAGAGGGCTGTCGGATGCCCTCAGCTGGGGAGTCCTCAGATGTTATATTTTTATATGCTTGCAAAGAGAGAGAGAGAGAGAGAGACTTTCTGCCTCTGCTGAACCAGAGCAGGAGGGACTGCATAGTTTTTGTGTTGGGCTATGAATAGATCTATATAAATCTTCCCATAAATGTAGAACTATAAATACTATAAAAAGAGAGTTTCCGGCCAGTCCGCCTGTGAGGAAATGGCTCTGTTGGTGTGGCCAGAAAGTGTTTGGCCAACAATACTCATCTCCAGGGATGTGTGCTTGGCCACCCTCTGCCGGGCAGGCTAGTGCGCTCTTTCGAGGTGGGACATCCAAAGCGTTCAAGCCTTGGGTGCGATTCCTAAGAAGAGCAAAGGGACAGCGGCTGCCACAAGCAAGAATGGATTCATACCTGTCATTCGGTTTCTCGGTTGAAAGTGATCCCTCCTTACAGCCCTTGCATTTGTTCTGTTTTGAGAAAGCTGAAACCCTTTGTCCACCTCTAAATGCTTTTGAGCCCCAGCTCCTGCTGTTTTTAGCTAGATTATATTAACTGGAGCATGAGAACCAGGAAGCGAAACGGGTAGCACAAAGTGGGCAAAATTGAGATAAGTTGCCTGACTCAATTAGATTAATTCGTCAGTTAGATTCCCGCCCCCTCCAAGGCCCAATGAGTTAGGCTCAGAGTACACAGCCAAGCAAGACAATTCTTTTAATAAATGCAAATTGCATGCTGACAAACCAAGGTGAGATACCCTGAAACGCATGAACAAGACTAGGAACACTCCCCAGCCCAGCGCTCTAGTAATCAGTTCACAAACAGAACTGTTTATTAGCAAGGTGTAATTGTGGCCCCCACATGTTCTTAAATGAACCAGTTTTGCATTGCTCTTTGCACTATTCTTGCTGATTTGCTACCGGTCCAGGTTCAAGGTGTTGCTAGTAGCATGCAAAGCCCTTAACAACTTGGGATAAGTTTAGCTGCGAGATCCCCTTACCCTCATGTATGCCCACTTGACCGCTTTAGTCTTTGGAACTGGCACTGTTGTTACAAGTGCCACAATAATACTCATTTCACATTTGTAAGAATACAGTGTTTTCGTGTGGCAGCTCCTGCACTTTGGAACTCCCTGCCTCTTGATGTCATCACTGTGCTCTCTTCAGTGCCTGCTAAAAGCATTCTTGTTTAGGCAAGGCTACTAGATATTTAGAAAGTTGATGCAAGTTCAGTCTGTTTTTAGGCTATTGCTGTCTTAACTTTTTGAGAGTCATAAATTATTGTTTATTGTTATTAATGATAATTGTATTTTACTTTTTTGCACATTGCATTATTTTATTTTTTTACAATCAAGCAGAGTATAAATTTCATGAAAATAGTAATTGCAAGGGGTTGGACTAGGTTACTGCTTGGGTCCCTTCCAACTCTGCTATTCTATACATCTATTAAATAAATAAATCTATTAATTAAATAAATTAATACTTGCCAAGGAGCTGTAGGTGGGGCACAGGTTTTCCCCCTCCCTCCTCTTTTAATCCCCATAGCAGCCCTGTGTTGTGGCTGAGAGACAGTGACTGGCTCAAGGTTTATGTGGGGGGGGGGGATTTGGGGGGGACATGTGTTGGGATCCACAGTGTGAAAGAAATGCCCTTCTTCCAGGGGCCTGACACCTTCTCACCCTTGCATTTGCAGCTGCCCTTTAGCAAGTCTGGCAACTGGTTCATTCAGCTCAGTATTGTCAACTCTGACTGGCAGGGCTCTTTCCCAGCCCTGTGTGAGATGCCAGCGGGGAGACTTTCCGCACACAGCTGAGCTGCAGCCCCCCCAACACTTTTCTAAGCAGCTGCCATTGTTTTGGCCTGCAGAAAAGGTGAAAATATTTTGAACAATCCAAGGAATGTATATGGGCAAGTCTGTGGGCTGGGCTTTGTTGACCTTAGGGCTCCCCTCCCCTTGCTGCTCTTGCCCAAAGTACAGAAAGCTGGTCTGTTTTTCCTAGGTTAAGTCTGCATTGCGCTCAGCGGCCGTTGCCAAGAAGCACTCTTCAGGTGGAACTCTGCATGTGCCCCATAACTGTTTGTCGGTTTCGGCTTTGCTCTGATCAGTGGTGCCATTGCAGACAATTAGAGAATGCAGCATTAGTCAGTGCAAGGTATTTTCACACACTGGCAGCTGTGCATAGAATTGAATGTTTATGTAGAATCCTATGAAGCAGTTCAAGGGGTCCACAGAAAACAATTTAGTAATGGCAGACAAGTGTCCAGAATGTGTGGTTTCCTTGGCGCTGAAGCCTTGGGATTTGCATGCACTGCTCCGTCCTTTGTCCTAGAACCCCCTCCCCTTCTTCCCACCCCTCACAGTGCTTTCCACATGCCTGGCATGGAGAACGTGGATGGAGAGAGGTTTATGTCCCTATCTCATGACACTAGAAGCTGAGTGTTGGAAGATTCAGGGAAAAAGAAAGAACTTCATCATGCAGCACATTGTTAAAATTAGGAAACTCTCTCCCGCAGGACGCAGTGATTGCCACCAACCTGGATGGCTTTAAAAGAGGATTAGATAAATTCATGGAGGAGTTGAGGCCTACTGGTGGCTCCTAGCCCTGATGCCTATGCTCTTCCTCCCTGGTCAGAAACTGCAACGCTCCTGAATGTCACTTGCTGGAACCCATAGGAGGGAAGAGTCCTCTTGTGTTCAGATCCTGCTTGTTGGTTTCTCGCGGGCCTCTGGCTGGCCACTGTGAGAATAGGATGCTGGATGTAGAAGGCATTGACACAAATTTCGAGAATCCTTTTGGTCCACAGTTGCACAGTTTTGGCATACAGTCGTACCTCGTTTTTTGCGGCTGGGATCCGTTCCGGAGCCCCGGCTGCTAGCCGAAAAGGATGCAGGGCAAAGAGCTGTGTCTGCATACGCGCGGGGGAGCAGTTTGCGCTTCTGCGCATGTGCGAGTGGCAAACCTGGAAGTAACCCATTCTGGTACTTGCAGGTTTGCTGCGGATGTTTGCCGGAATGGACGCTAGACGAGGCGGACGTATTACTGTACTGTGGAAGCTAAAATTAATCTTTATTTTGCATTGAAACTTGTTTTTAAGACTTAGTGACACTCACACAAACATCCCAGAAAGGTCCTCTAATTCTGGGGTTCATGCTAGACTTTCTGGGTTGATCAAAATTTTAAAAAGCAGAAATTTGAATTGGATGCTACACTCAAGTTCTTGTAGTGCCTTCTGTCTGAGATCGCAAGACAGGAGGGTGACATTTATTGCACCCCTTCAGAAAGGCAGAATATATGAACTGTGTTACTTCCCTCTGAGGAATGAAATGTGCTGGCCTTGTGTGATGTATATGGGTGGAATGAGTTTCCTTTTAAGTTCTTCTAAATCCTCTTCAGACATTAGGTAAAGCTGCAAGGAGCTTGCTTTAATGGAGTCAGGTCAGTGGTCAGTCTAGCGGTCTAAGCCTCCGCTGCTTTCATGGGAGGTTTGGCTGCTTACAGCTGAAACTGTGCAGATTAAAACCTTGCGCTCTCACACTTTTGCCTTGACCCAAGGCCCTAAAACCCCCTGCAGTTCCACAGGAGGGCAAGTTTGAGCTTCAGCCAAGATCCAGAGGCAAAACCGCATTTGCTTTTTGCAAGTTTCTCCTGAGTGATTCATCAGATGCTGTTATGTGGCTCCTTGGCTTTCTTCACTTTTCCTTCTTCTCGTTACCTTTTCAAATGATTATTAGCTCCTCATGGCTTTGGCTTTTTACGTGGGCTGTGGCTGACAGGAGCTGCTGACTCACTAAAGGCTGCTGAAGTCTCTCCCCCTGCCACCGGTTTCCACCCACCTCTGGCTTTCCATCTCTGACATTCAGGTGTAAAAGTGTTTATACAACATTTCCCTGCAGATTGAGCAAGAACCGGTCCATTTGCCCCAGTCCTTGTTTCTGGGTTCTGGCTATGGGATATGTCAGGAGGTCCCAGCTTCTTTCCACTGTGTGGTCTTGGGCAACCCAGTCAGATGGGCGGCATTTAAATGATAAAATAATAATAGCAATAAACAATGCCACTTTTGCACTTACCAGTAGTGCAAAGTCACCAACAACAAATGCAGGAGGTTGGACTTGATGCCCTTGGAATCTCTTCTATGATTCTATGAAAAACACTAGACAACAGTTTCTCCATTCCATGCATAATTTTACAAACTTCTATCATGTCGCTTCTCACTTGCCTTTTCTCTAAACTAAAAAGCGCTAAACGCTACAACCTTTGGGGAGAGGGGAGTGTCGCTCCAGCCCCTTGACCATTTGGGTGGCCCTTTCTTGAACCCTTTCCAGCGCTGAATCTTGCCCCTGCTGGCCTGCTCCCTGCTTCCCTGTTTGCAGGGGAACTCACAAGACTCCATTTAACATGGAGCAGCTCAGGCCGAAAATATTTTAGAAATGAAATCGGATCCCTGGATGACAGGAGGAAAGGCTTGGTGCAGAAGCCTGCGGGGCACATTCCTGGTTCTGTGACCAGGCCCTGTCTTCCCAGGCTTGCGTTGTGGTGGAATTGCAGGAGTCGGAGCTTGCCTGGTGATTGAAACAGAAAGGTTATGTGAGTCAGAAGAAAGCAGCCAGAGGAGGGGCTGCAAGAGATGTGGGTTTATAATGGCAATCTGAGAAATGGTCTGGTATGGGGAGGTTTCAGGTGTGGCTGTTCTTGTTTGGACAGGAGATGGCATTAGAAGTTGCCTCTGGGCAGCAAAACTGGGGCTCCATCATTCTAGAGAAGATGGCCTGGTTTAAGGCTGCCGAGAGACCCAAATTATTCCCTCCACTGTAACGCCACTGAATGCGTCCCACCTTTGACAGGGAAGTGCAGATCTTCGTGACACCTCTTTGCCGGTTGTTCTTCTGTTTTTTATATATCTTAAGTGGCTCTTGTTATCTAACATTTCCCTTCAGAGAGCTCAGGGTGGCTTAAGTATAGTGCCTGGGTGGTCTTTTGTCTTTAGCTAGACTTTCAGCAATAAGAACATAAGAATTTGTCCTATCCTCTTATAAAGTCATCTCGGGCGCTGGTCATCATTACTTCCTGTGGGAGCAAGTTCCACAGCTTAACTATGTGCTGTGGAACGATGCGTAGAAATTCGTCATGTGTCCCCAAGTCATCCTGAAGGGCCATCTCCTCGTCTAACAGTTCTAGTGGCCGAAACAAACATTCCTGGAGGTTCCTGGGTTGCAACTGTTTGAAAGAGCTGGAGGAAGGTGTTTGGTGAGAGATGGGGAGGAAATCTGGCTGGGTGCCGGGCTTTGTATATACATAGCATTCTGCTTTTGTGTGGCTGTGTACTTAAAAACCACATGCGCAAACAAAGCCCTTCTCCAGTCCAGCATACAGGAGGTCCTGCGCATGAAGTTCTGCCGCTTGGGGGGTGGAGATCCTAGCGTGTTTGTTCTTTCAGGCTATACAAATTGTACCGCTGGGGGCGGGAGAAGAAGGGGAGGAAATGGCTGGGTAATTCAAGGAAAGCATAACTCTGCTCTTAAACCTGCCTGCGTGCCTTCCCTTCCATCCCTTTTCTTTCTTGGCTTTTGCACCAGAGAAAGGCTCCCCTGCAGCGCCGATCTGCTTTGCCAGGCTCAGAGCTCAGGGAGCTTTTGACGGAAGTGGATTGTGCTTGAGCTGGAGCAAAGTGGCACTTGTCGATAACACGGCAAAAACCCTTGGCCAGGCTCCAGTTGTTCCTGTGTCAGCACAGCGTGCTCTGGGCGAGGCTGGCATTTTCTGTTTCCTCTGCAGAAGATGACGGCGAGGCGGTTTGTTCCTGCTTTCACTGCCCAGTTGTCACATGGGGGGGGGGGTTCATGGAGTGGGAACCAAAAGGCACACAGCCGTTAAAACAGTGAGGAGGGGGCTGTAGCTCGGCAGGATGCATGCAGAAGGACCCCGGGTTTAGTCCCCGTCATCTCCAAGGTCTGAGACTTTGGGCAGCTGCTGATGCCAGTCAGAATAGACAGCTCTGGGAGAGATGGGATGGTGGTCAAACGCAGTGTGTGGCAGCATTATAGGTTTTGGGGTACATGATATTATTCTGTAGCTTAGAATAATAGAATCACAGAATTGTAGAGCTGGAAGGGCAACCAAGGAGCATCTAGTCGCAACTCCCTGAAAGGCAGACATCACAGCTCAAGAATCCAAGACTGGTGGCCACCCCAACCTCTGCTTAAAAGCCTGCAAGCAGGGAGAGTCCACCACCTTCTGAGGATGTTAAGCAGCTCTTGTCTTTGGGGCCACGAAGAGTTGGACACGACTAATCGACTAAACAGCAAAAACCACCAGAAAGTTCCTCCTAATGTTTAGTCAGGACCTCCTTTCTCGTAAGTTGAATCCACTGGTTTGGGTCCTCCCTCCTGGAGAGCAGAAATCCAGCTTGCATCCTTTAAATTGGTGGCCCTCAGTTGTTTCTGTGTTTACCCTCTGGAGGCCGTACACCCACGCCAGTGTTAGAAACTGAGACATGAAGCCTAGGAGCTAAATGGCACCTTCAGCCTAGGTTATGGGCGCAGCAACGGAATGTCTAGGCGCACCTTTTTACAACAAGAATGCAAAGCTGAAAATGAATGAACTGCAGCTAAAATATTATGTTCATTTCCCCTGCCCACCCCCCTAATATTCTTAAGAGGGTCTCTTCTCCAGTCTTCAGAGAGTAACTGGAAGTGGGGAGGCAGAAAAAGGTCCTCTTTTCCTTCCACTCTGCAGTTTTACTCTGAAATCTTAGGCGCTGTATTGTACCCAGAGCTCAGAAACTGCCCAAGCTAATGAAATTCCCTGTCACAAAATGCACCTAGAACAATGAGAGTTTCGAACACTGGCCCATGTGGAATATGTGACTGCACTGAGTGAGACAGGGACCCTGGTTGCTCAGTCCCTAAAGAGCCCCAAACATAGGTGGGACCTAGAAACTCTTGGGAATTGCCTTGGCCTTTCCCCTGCTTTGATGTCAAGGAGCCTTCGCTTCTCCAAGCCCTCTCTGTGCAGCCTGGTGCTCTCTGGGTCTTACCTACTTAATTTAGAATGGCTTCCAACCAGTTCCTTGGGCCTTTTTGCAGCAGAAATAGCCAAACGGGACACTTTGTCATTAAATATGCTCAACCTTCATGCTTCCAGATGTATCAAGGATTTCTTCCCCTACATGTAAATGAGTGGCACTTGTGCAAGAGCGGATGGAGGCCGTGTGGGACTTGAGCCAGAAATCCCTAGTTGGGGAAGGGGCTGTAGCTGCTGGGAGAGCAATTGCTTTGCATGCAGGAGGTCTCTTGTTCAATTCCTGACATCTTCAGGTAGAATCGTAGAGTTGGAAGGGACCCCAGGGTCATCTAGTCCAGCCTTGTGCAGTGCAGGAATCTCAACCATTATTATTTATTGAATTTGTATATTGCTCTATACCTGGAGGTCTCTAAACTAAAGCATCAGTAACAGATGACCATCCAACCTCTGCTTAGAAACCTCCAAGCAAGGAGAGTCCACCACCTTCCGAGGGAGTCCATTCCACTGTCAAACAGAAAGTTCTTTCTAATGTTTATTCAGAATCTTCTGCCTTGTCATTTGAATCCACTAGTTTGGGTCTTGCCATCTGGACCAGCGGAAAACAAGCCTGCTCCCTCTTGCATGTGACAGCCCCCTTGATATGTGAAGATGGCTATCATATCTCCTCTCAGCCTTGGTCTCTCTTCCAGGCTAAACATACCCAGCTCCTTCAACAGTTTCTCTTAAGGCTCGGTTTCCAGATCCTTAGTCATTTTGGTCACCCTCCTCTGCACACCTTCCAGCTTGTCAACACTCTTCTTCAATTTTGGTGCCCAGAACAGGACACAGTATTCCAGGTGTGATCTGACCAAGGCAGAAGTGAGTGGTTCCATGGCTTCCCTTGATCTGGACCCTAGACTTCTGTTGATGCAGCCTAGAATAGCATTAGCCTCTTTTGCGGCTGCATCACATTGTCAACTCATGTTCAGCTTGTGGTCTTCTAAGACCCCTGGATTTTTTCCACATGTACCGTATTTTTCGCCCTATAGGACGCACCGTCCCATAAGGCGCACCTAGTTTTTTGGGGGGGAAATAAAGGGAAAAAAATTATTTCCCCCCAGGTGCGGGGCTGGGGCGGGGGAGGCACAAGCTTCCCCCGACCCCAGTCCCCAAACAGGCAGCTCTCTGCAAGCCGTGGGAGCCCAGCGCTGGCTCCCGCCGCTTGCGGAGAGGTCCGCGAAGCCTGGACGCGCTGAACTCAGCGCGCGCAGGCTTCGGCATGCAGGCAACTCTCCGCAAGCAGCGGGAGCGCTCCTGCTGCTTGCGGAGAGGTCCGCGAAGCCTGGAGAGCGAGAGGGGTCGGTGCGCACCGACCCCTCTCGCTCTCCAGGCTTCAGCGAAAGCCTGCATTCGTCCCATAGGACGCGCACACATTTCCCCTTCATTTTTGGAGGGGAAAAAGTGCGTCCTATAGGGCGAAAAATACGGTACTACTGGCAAGTCAGGTGTCCCTCATGTAATATTTGTGCATCTGGTTCTTCCTGCCTAAGTGCAGAACCTGACATTTGTCCCTACTGAAATTCATTTCAGTTTGCCTTTTGTGCCAACTTCTAAATGCTTGCTGAAAACTTTTCTATTCTACCAGACCTATGCAGGCAATTAAGAACACACAATGCTAAAGTGATGTCTGTTTTTAACTCTCTTTATGGCTTTTAGCGTATGGTTTTATTGCTGTAAACTGCTTTGGTGTATTTTTTATGGCACAGTGGTATGCAGATTTTTAAAAAATATACAAATAAGCAGTGAGTGGCACATTCCTTGAGAGCTGCTTGGGGTTGCAACGGCTCTCAAGGCATGCCTAGAGAATTTGGGGTGCAGATTTTTAATTCTCATGAAGCCGCACCTGTGTTTGCACGGTTGCTCTTAGTTGTGGTTCTATGATTTAGTTCTGTGATTCTACCTCCAGGAGATTCTGCCTTAATACACAGATGCACATTAGAGCTCAGATAAATTGAAGACTCCATCCCCCCTCCAAAAAGCTTAGCATTTTTGTGTGCCCTTCTTGGAAATAATCAAAATAAAATGTTTGATCGTGCTCTCTCGCCACCCCCTTCTACCTCACTTTGTTTTTCTGGGATTCTGTAACAAGTTTTAACTTTTTGAGATAAGTTTCCCTCTTGGCCGCCTTTTCAGAATGAATAAACTGAGGCACGAAGGGTGGTGCTTCAGCCCAAGCTACGCTGCTTCCTCCTGGCCTCCTTTTATTATTCTGAAGTACCTCTTGGGGTAGCTGGCCGTGAAGGATTTAAGGCAGCCCTTTTCGAGTGCTGATAAAGATAATATCAAAGAGAATTAAGACTGCCGGCAATTTGAGACTCTGAGGACAAAATCCATCTGAAACCAGTAATCCGGAAAGGAAACGCTAGGCATTGTGCAACCGTGGGTGGTGCTCCAGCTAAGGAGAAGAAATTTGAATAATGGGCACATAATGTTTTGATGGCATTGATAGTTGCCATGTGAGCTGTGCGACAACAGTATGGTGCCTGGCTGCCCTGGGGTGCTACGAAATGGGTGGGGGGCCCCCCAGAGACTTGGTCCACTTCCATGGGGGGTCACTTAACCGTTGCTCAGCCCTTTCTTAAAACCGTTGCTCATTCTGCCTCTTTGCTGACAGTCAGGATGGTTAAAAAGCCGTTGAAAGATGGGTTGGTTTCAGCCTTTCACGGTATGCACTCGTGTCTGTTGGATTTCTAGTCTGCCTGAGCGGTGTGTCTCAAGCTCCTGGTTTTGTAACTGTACAGATGTGACCGCAATAGCAAGGCAGCACGCCCCCAGATAGAAGGATCCCACGCTGCTTTTGAATAATTCCTGCGCGGAGGTTCCTCAAGTGCAAGGCAGCCACTGGAAATGATCTCTGCTCTCAGCTAGTCTTCCCGCTTATTTATTTGTTTTAAACCACAGTGGCCCACCACACAGCCAAGTCATAAATCAAATTTTTTAACAACACAGTTTACAAAAAAACAATCAAACACCAAAACAGCGGTAGGAAAAGCAGCAGCAATTCTCCTTCAGCTGCAACTCCGGTCCAAGGGAGAGAATAAGAAAAAGAGACAATGAAAGCAGCCAGCACAATAAAACTCCCACCTTCATACAATAAGCCACACTGGAAAGAAAAGGCTTTACAACATGGAAGGGGGGGGGCAAGCTTGTTTTCTGCTGCTCCAGAGAGGAGGACCTGAAGCAGTGGATCCAAATGACAAGAAAGGGGATTTCAGCTAAACGTGAGGAAGAACTTGACGGAGGAACGGACTTCCTCAGAAGCTGGTAGAGGATTTCAAACAGGGTTAGATGCCCAACTGTTGAGGATTATTGAGCTGTGATTCCTGCCTTGCAGGGGTTGGACTACATGACCCTTGGGATCCCTTCCAGCGCTACAGTTCTGTGATTCTATGAGCAGTAGCATTACCACCGTACAAACAGAAGGTAAAAAAAACCAAAGAAATGGGTCCCCGAATGCTTTTACTGTATGATTTTGGTTTTATTGCTGTAAACAGATTTGATATATTTTTATCATACAGTGCTGTGCATATTTAAAAACAAATAAAATAATGGATACGCGCCAGCTTTGCCCCCCCTTCTTTCCCGTTGCACCCACTTCCTCTATAGTTGCCACCCCCTTCTCCACCTACTTGGGGTCCTCATGCCTTTGATAATGGCGTGACAGGTAGGGTTGGGCAATATCTGGTTTCCAGCATTGGGATATATCACCAGCCAAACATCACAATACTGTACAGTCATACCTCGGGTTACAGCCGCTTCAGGTTGTGTTTTTTCGGGTTGCGGACTGTCAAAACCTGGAAGTATTGGAACAGGTTACTTCCGGGTTTCGGCAGTCTCGCTTGCGCAGAAGCACTAAATCGCGCTTTGCGCATGCGCAGAAGTGCCGAATCTCAACGTGTCCAGAGGAGGGCAACCAAAATGGTTAAAGGCCTGGAAACGATGCCTTATGAGGAACGGCTAAGGGAGCTGGGCATGTTTAGCCTGGAGAAGAGGAGGTTAAGGGGTGATATGATAGCCATGTTCAAATATATAAAAGGATGTCACATAGAGGAGGGAGAAAGGTTGTTTTCTGCTGCTCCAGAGAAGCGGACACGGAGCAATGGATCCAAACTACAAGAAAGAAGATTCCACCTAAACATTAGGAAGAACTTCCTGACAGTAAGAGCTGTTCGACAGTGGAATTTGCTGCCAAGGAGTGTGGTGGAGTCTCCTTCTTTGGAGGTCTTTAAGCAGAGGCTTGACAACCATATGTCAGGAGTGCTCTGATGGTGTCTCCTGCTTGGCAGGGGGTTGGACTCGATGGCCCTTGTGGTCTCTTCCAACTCTATGATTCTATGATTCAACCCGCACATGGGCAGATGTGGGCTGCGAACGCTGTGGGTTGTGAACTTGCATCCCGCATGGATCACATTCGCAACCCGAGCGTCTACTGTATACTGATATAGCTCAATGTCTGAAATAAGGATAGAGCTATGTAGAGGTATTGGGTGGCTGCACGGTTTTCCCCGCACCGTGATTTTTGCTGGCGCCGGCTCTTGTGATTTTCTGCCCGCTGCATGAGGCAGGAGAGAGCTGGGCCTGCAGAGTTAGCAGGAGCCGGAGGAATCAAGAGAAGCATTGGCTGGCTTCATGGTTCCTCCCACATTGTAGTTTTTGTATAGCACACCACCACATTCATGATTTGTAATATATTGCCAGGTCAAAAATTACGAAACTGATATCACGATAGGGACTTCAAACTGGTTTTGACAATATATCAATATATCACCCAGCCCTAGTGACAGGTAGACCTGCTGCTTTGCTCACTCCTGGCAGCTATGGTAGGGAAAGGGAGGAACAGATGAGTTTCCTGGCTAAGGATGCTCCAAATTCCTCGTGCCTGATGGGACTTGCAGGGGTGTTGCACTTGGGTACAAGTACAGGAAGCGGAACGACTTGCCCATAGGGTGCTACAGTTGGGCTTGTCTCGCCGTTTTTAAAGGCACGAGAATCTAGGTTAACAAGATAAACAAGATGCCTTCATCACATAACTCCCCTATGAGGGCAGACTGCCATGATGGGTAGCAGTGAGGAGAATGCCGGGCTGTAGGCTAGACTGCATGCGAAGCGTGAAACTGGAGCAACAAGCACAACTCTCAGTCCAAACTCATGACTCTTGGCTCATGTGTCTTGAAAGTCATCCGAGTGTCTCTGGTCCCTCTTGGGGTGGGGAGCTGGCCTAATTCTCCTTGCAGGAAGCCGGCTGAATGAATGGGGGTGGGGGAGCATCTCAGGAGTTGCGGGGAACTGGGATTGCACCTTTCTCCCTTGGGGGCAGCAGGGAATAGAGCTGTAGCAGTGGCCGGAGGGCTGGGAGAGTCATCAAATCGTAGGAGTGTAGAGATAAAAACCTCCAGCAAAGGAAAGCCCACCATTTTCCATGGTCGATCAGCTTTTACAATCAGAAAATTTTTAAATGTTTAGTTGGAATCTCCTTTCTTGTCCTTTGAATCCATTGTTTAGGGTCCTCTCCTCTGGAGCAGCAGAAACAAAGCTTGCTCTGCTGTTTTCTTGACAGTGCACCCAACTCCTTCCTGGCTCCCCACCCCCCACTGCTTTTATATAGACACCTCCAATTCTAGGCAAAGCATGAGCAAATCCTCCAGGGCTGTGCTGTGTGTGTGTCAGCCGGCTGAGCCTTTTCTTGCCAGACACCTGCGCTTGCAGAAAGTTGCCGCTCTCTGCAGTCCTCTGACTCATCAGGCCTCCTTTAGCTTTTGAAACTTGCTCCATATCGCAGCCTGCCGGTTTCTCCTTCTTCGTGTTTCCTTTGCTCCTGGCTTGCCACCCAACAGCACATATTCAGCGGCACATATTTAAGCGATGCACGGAGGGAGCAGGGCAGGGCAGGAGAAGTCCACGTTTGAAACCTGAGAAGAGCTCCCTTCTTTAGATCTGCAGTGATTAGACACCTTGATATTGGATTTGGGGGTGGGGGGGAGGTCTGGGAATGCCAGAAATACACAGTCCTCTGTTGCTGGTGCTGTCAAGAGGCTTAGCGTCATTGTTCACCTTTCACTTAAGGGCTCTTCCCTTTGCCTTGATCCCATTTTTGAGCTCTTGACAGGTCCTTTACATTCTTGTCTGTCTGCACAAGGTGTGTGATGTCCCTATAATGAGGGCAAGGCTTTTCCGGCCCAGCTTTTCCGGCCTTGGAGCAGGCGGTCTGGAGGTTTCTGTGGCTGCCGTCTGGTGCAAAACTGGGCACCAAAATGTGTTCTCTTGCTTGCATTACAGCCACTGGAGGTTTTCCCTAATCTGTGTACTGTTTGACTTGCTTCAAACTCAATAGCGCTGAAATCACTGGATCAAGCTCATCAGCTTTGTTGAATTAATTAAACTAAATAGTTTTAATTGGATTCTGGATAACTGTGCAATTAATGGTCATTGCTTTGAATTTTATTGTGCTGTTACCTTCCCTAGTGGGTTGTGCAAACCACCCTTCTGAACAATGCTTTTTATAGGGAAGCGCAGTGGGGATGAGTTTGGGGTGTCGCATGTCCCGGCTAGATTGACTCGCCACTCTTCTTCCAGAAACGAAGCCCAGTTGTGCTCAGTTGTCTCCAAAGGCCAATATCGGTTCCCCTCCCACCTGTCTGGAGAACCGGCAAGGCAAAATGCCACGCGTTGGGGCATGACTTAACCCTTTTTGTTTTTATCCTCCCTCCCCACAGAATTCTGCCGCATCGACCAGGCCTTGTGCCACAACGAAGACGAGCAGCTCAGCTTTGAGGCTGTCCTCAACATCCACAAGCAGATGGACGACGATGCCAATGGCGATGTCGACGTGGAGGAGAGCGATGAGGTGAGGGCACAGCAGAGGGCACGCCACTCTCTCGGTCTCCGGTCCCTCTCCTGACTTTCCCACTCCACTTAGTGTACATATGTTTCGGGGGACCCAGCACCCTCTCCCCACAGCACAAAGATTCTAAAATCTTACGTTGTAAACAGCCCTGTGGTCTTTGGATGAAGGGCTGTATGCAAATTTAATAAATCAAGAAAGAGGTGACACAGTCAGCTTGGGTAGGAGGTGTCTTGGACTACAACTCCCATCAGCCCCAGCTAGCCTGGCCATCTGGAGGGCACCAGGTTGGGGAAGCAGAACTTAGGCTGAAGCTCTTGGCCACCTCCACCTGCACCACAGGAAGCAGTGCTGGCCAGCAACCTAGGTGGCTTTAAAAGAGGACTGGGCAAATTAAGGGAGGAGGAGGAGAGGGCTATAAATGGGTACCTGCCAGGGTGGCTGTGCTCTGTCTCCATAGCTTGAGGCAGCCATGCTTCTGAATCCCAGTTGATGGAAATCGCAGGAGGGAAAAGGGCTCTGGGGCTCAGGTCCTGCTTGTGGATTTCTCTTTGGAGCATCTGGTTGGCTGCAAGAGAACAGGATGCTGGACTAGATGAGCCATGGGCCTGATCCAGCAGGCTGCACTTATGAACCATACAAAGATTACGTTCAGCAAAACCTCCGTCAGTCCAGGACCCAATGCATTGCAGGGGGTTGGACTAGATGAACCTGGGGGGTCCTTCCCAACTCCACCATTTTATGAATTCTCTGAGTCTCCCCAGAGGACACCTGCCACCACCCAGCCTCCCCCATCTGGCTGCTATACTCTCCCCCTGCCAAGAAGTTAGCCAAGAAGTTTCTAGCCAAAAAGGGGGAGATGATTGCTTGGTGTAAAACCAGCACAGGGCAACAACCTCCTCTCCCTTCCTGCCACTCTCATAACAATTTCATACGCGTAGAGATGAATGAGACACAGAAATAGGGGAGGTTTTCCGTTGTGCCGCTCTCTGCTTGTCTTTTGGAGCAAAAAGAAGATGGAAAATGCCAAGCCGCCCTTAAGCTCTGGGACTTTCTTATTGAATCTTTCCACCTGCTCCCTCCAGCTTTAGGGCAGTCGTAGTCCAGCTACTCTTGAGAGGCGGCATTTGTCCTCCTGTACTTCTGCTGCACATCCTGAAAATGGAGAGCATGAGGAGGCCCTATGTGTGTGTAGAAGCTGAGCCTGAGAGTCAGCTGCACATTCCTGCCTCCTGCGACACAGGGGCTTCCTTTAACCTTCCTTCCCTTAACCTTCCTTCTCTTAAGCTTTCTTCCGAAACTATGCTGCTTTCCTTCAACATGGTCAAAGCAGGCGTGGGAAAGGAGCTACAAAATGGCTGCAGGTGCTGTTCCGTTTAATGTGCGATAAAGATGAAAAGCTTAGAGGAGCAAAGGAGGTCTTTGCACGGTGTTGAGAAAATAGATGGAGGGCTAAAAAGGTTTTCTGAATACTCCAAGGTTAGTAACCCTGGTGTCCCAGGCCCTAGTTCAATACTCTAACCACTAACACCACACTCATGGTGTTTAAAAGGGAAGCTAATCACTCCCAGGGAAAAACCAGAAGCCTCTTCTTGAAAGAGATACGTCTCCTTCACCTCTAATGGGTGAGTTGCCTTTGGGTAGCTGCATTTTGCATCCGTTGTCCATTTCCATATGTAGGTTTTTGCCTTGTGATTTCTAAGCACCACCCTTGGAATTACCACTAAGTAAGTGGCATTAATTCCAAATATATGCGTTTAGCGTTGGGGTGCAGGGTACTGGACTTCTGTATCTATTTTTAAGCACACCGCCAGGTTCACCAAAATTGTTATGAGCTGGTGAGGCCCTGGCCAAGTTAGCAGAATGAAAAGCGACTATCTAAAGGGTGTCTTTTTCTTTTCCAAACTATGTTTGGAGGATTTCTCATGAGCAGAGCTCCTTAGAAAGGAATCCTCCCTAGAGCTCTTAAAGAAACAAGCCACATCTCTGAAGCTCAGATTAAGAACCTTCCTTCCCCCTGTTTCCCCTTAAGGCCTGGACTACTGCAGTTGCTTTCTGATGTTCTTTTAACAGATATAGACAGGGCTCTTTTTCAGCCGGAACTTGCTGGAACTCAGTTCCGGCACCTGCCAGATGGGCGACATTGCCATTCTAAGAGAACAAGGGAGGTGTTCATGGTGAGTTCCGGCACCTCTTTTTCCAGAAAATGGCATTGGAAATAGGTATTTGTGGGGGGGGGGACCATTAATTTAAATCTGGAGCTGCAGAAAGAGCCAAGGACTCTGCTTTCAAGGCATGCAGTGAAAGCTGAGTCCTTTTCTTTGTAGCTGAGCAAGAGCTGGGGATCTCAACTGTTGCCTATGGAAGCAAGGCATTTCCCGCATCTGAGCAACCTGCCCTGCCCAGTGGGTGTTCACAGCCTACATCTAGGTGTAGCATCTTCTCAAGGGAGATGCGCCTTTTGAGTCTTCTTCTCCCCCTCCCAGTGTATTTAGGGCTTTCTCATCCCTCCTTTCGCTGCCTGGAGGGCAGTTTCCCAGGGGAAACGTCTTGACTTGGACATGCTTAAACATGTAAGCCTGATTGCTCTTGGCTCTGACTTCTGATTCCACTAAGCTGAAGTACTTGGGGCCTTTCTTTCATTAGGCAAAAGTGATGCTGTCAGGTTGCGTTCTGTGCAGAACGGGAAAGCTGTATTTTTCCAGTAATCTCTTTCCTGTGGAGCTGAGACTGTGTGAGTCAAGGCTGAATCAGAGCATGTTCACATACACACAAGCAGGTCCTGCTAGCCAAACGCAATGCGTTCTCAGAAAACGTTCCTTAGACGAGCCTTCGCATAACAAGTCAAAGATCTCTACTGATTCCTATGGGGAAATTTCTGATGCGTTCCCAACCATGGAATTTTGACCCCAAAGTGACAAAAACAAAACAAAACAGGAAAACCCACTGAAATCTTGCAAAAGGAGAACAAGGAAGGGGAAAATGCTCTCTTCTCTGTCCTATCTCTCCCCCTCCCTCCTTCCCACCATGGTTTCTGGCAAAGCAGCTGCCACAGACTAGCAAAACGCAAAATAGCTTGCATATCTGAATCTGTGATGTGTATAGTGAGATTTAGTTACTAATTACTCATATTTAGATAAGTGGATTTTCATATAACAAGCATTTGGATAGTGGGGTCTGCATATATATGAACTCTTCCGTTTATCATTTGTACAGCATTTGTCATTTGCAAGGTACCTGCCCGATACTTGGATTGTCAAAGACTGTTGCAGTTCTGTCACTAGCCTTCTCACGTCCCGGGGTGACATCTTAATAGTCAGATGTCAAGAATAAAGGAAACCAGCTTTTGAGCAGGTGGCGCTGTGGGTTAAAGCCTCAGCGCCTAGGGCTTGCCGATCGAAAGGTTGGCGGTTCGAATCCCTGCGGCGGGGTGCGCTCCCGCTGCTCGGTCCCAGCGCCTGCCAACCTAGCAGTTCGAAAGCACCTCCGGGTGCAAGTAGATAAATAGGGACCGCTTACCAGCGGGAAGGTAAACGGCGTTTCCGTGTGCGGCTCTGGCTCTGGCTCTGGCTCTGGCCAGAGCAGCGATGTCACGCTGGCCACGTGACCCGGAAGTGTCTCCGGACAGCGCTGGCCCCTGGCCTCTTAAGTGAGATGGGCGCACAACCCCAGAGTCTGTCAAGACTGGCCCGTACGGGCAGGGGTACCTTTACCTTTACTTAAGTGGTAGAGAGGGAGATGGATTCCCAGCTGAAACACTGGACAACGGCTGCCAGTAATTGTTGACAATATTGAGGTTGATGGACTAGTGGTCTGGTGGCGTAGTGGTTAGAGTGTTGAGATAGGACCTGGGAGAGGCCAGGCTTCGAATCTCCACTTCAACCATGAAACGCACCGGGTGACCTTGGCCAGTCACTTGCTCTCAGCCTAACCTACTCATAGGGTTGTTGTGAGGATAAAATGGGAAGGAGAAGTATGTACGGCTTCTTGAGTTTCTTGAAGGAAAGGGGGGATATAAATGCAGTAATAAATGAACAGACCTTCCTAACCAGTCCTTAATTTTGGGGTACAGTGGTGCCCCGCAAGACGAATGCCTCGCAAGACGAAAAACTCGCTAGACAAAAGGGTTTTCTGTCTTTTGTGGTGCTTCGCAAGACGAATTTCCCTATGGGCTTGAAAACGTCTTGCGAGTTCTTGCGATTTTTTCCCCTCCCCCCCCTTTTTCTAAGCCGCTAAGCCGCTAATAGCCGCTTAGCCGCTTAGCCGCTAATAGGGGTGCTTCGCAAGACGAAAAAACCGCAAGACGAAGAGACTCGCAGAACGAATTAATTTCGTCTTGCGAGCCACCACTGTATTTGGTTCCCCCAGCCCTCAGTTTCTTGTTTTAAAGGGAGTCTAGAGATGCAGGCAAAACTTGGGATTACACTCATGGAATCTGCTATAATTTGTCGGGATCATTCCTCCGTTCCTGCTTAAGCTCTTTCAGAGCACAAATCCCAACACCAGTTTAGAGTTTTGAAGAGGCATTAGGCAAAACCTAAGTAAACATGCAGCTTAAAACATCAGATACTCTAAACTCGGTTTATATTTATTGAGGAATTGACTGTCGGACGTAGAATTGGGCATAAGAGCAAAAGGAAGTTGAATGAAGTTTCACTTGGCCTTTGACATGAAATGCAAAGCCTGTGAGCACAGGACGTAGCTATATTTATCATGATCATATACAAAAAGCCAAATATACATGTAAAGGTAACCTCTAATAAATTCAAGGAATATAGAAACAAATCTGTAAACATACAGATAATAAAATCGGCACACCTTTGTTAAAATTCCCTAAAGGCCTGTTGGGATAAAACTGCCAGGGGAAGGACAGGAAGGAGGGAGCCAGCCTAGCTTTTCTTGGAAGCGAGTCTTTATTCTCTGTTTTCTGCAAGTCCCTATTCAAGCCAGGGGCAGGAATCTTAGAAGTGCATCTTCCTTCCTGACTCCAGTCTTGAGAGCACTAGATGCTTGGTGGTGGAGCAGAGACAGAACCCGGCTTCAGACCTCTGCCTTCCTTACCATTTATATCACACTCATCTTTTTGCTCATCAGCTCTCTGCATATTTGCTCCCATTATTATTTTTTGCTCAGCAGTTCTCTTGTTTTGCTAAGCTGCGCTGCTCAAAACCTTTGCCCATCCGCAGCCTGGGAGCGCTTCTCTTCACATTTCTTGACGCTCCCCTCAGGGGAGAGGAGTTTGCTGTGTGTTCGGAGGTGGCTGCAGGGACCGCAATTAAAAGGAGCGCCCCTGAACCCCAAGGGGAATCCCTTCCAATTGGCGGCCTATTTCTGGTCTTCGCGCAGAGACAGGCGTAGCTCTCGAGGTGCCCGGCGACTTAATTGAACGGATTTCTCTCTCCTCCGGTATTTTTGCCGAGGGAATTGGCAGCTCTGGGTTTGCAACTGAGGAAAGATGCCTGCCTGCAGGCTGTAACATTAGCAGCAGCTTTGTCCTCTGAATCACGGGGTGAGCACCCCAGAATTCATTTCTAAAACTGCAGGTGCTCGGGGTCCACTGAAAGCCCTGTTCCTCCCTGGCCCAAGGCTGCCTTGGAAGGTGCCAGCAGCACCCTTTGCCAAACCGGTTTGCCGAGCCAACATGCAGCAAAGAATGATGACACATTCCAAATCAGCCGTTTTATGACTTATTTCCCCAGCGGGGCAACAAGACATCACACGTATTTGATTTATTTTGAAAGATTTATATATCCTGCCTTTCCATCTTTCACCCAGAATACCCAGTGCACCTAGTGCCGGCAAATATTTTATTTAATAAAACTCAGTTACAGTAGGTAGAAACTGGCCCAAGGCTTCCCAGTGAGATTCATGGCTGAGGCAGGATTCGAACTTGGGTCTCCACAGTTCTGCCCGATTATGCCACAGTGGCTCCAGTTAATCAGGGGAGAGTTATGATTATCATTATTAATTATAACTACCCTTATTTATTTATTTATTTATTCATTTATTTTTAATCACTTTAATTTTTTATCCTTTCCCTGCTCCCCAAATGAACAACAAAACAGTAAAAACAATATCTTAAATAATTTCAAGGTTGCCAGGAGCAATCTCTTCCTTCCATCAAATAACCGAAATGTTTTAATTAATTAAAGGTTGCTAATTAAGTGTTTATTTATTAGGATCTACCAAAATTGCAAAGTGTGTGACGCTGCTTGAAAGCTTGCTTTCCTCTTCGCTCCCATTGCACTTTCCTTTTGTATTGCTTCTCTTGGGCCCTGTCTGCCTTACCTCTTGATGTGTGTGCAGTGCTGTCCCTGAATTTTGAGAAGAGGCCGTGCGCTGTGCTTCTCAGCCCATTCTCCAGAAAGAGCCAGTTACCTCACCATTGAAACATGGCCAGCTGCCTGCTTTTTCTGCTGCTGGGATTACTCGGCCGCACGTGCCGTGGGCCTTTGTGTCTGCCTGTGGAGGTGTGCCTTCACCTCCACAGCCTGGGGAGAGAGACAGAATCGCAGGTGCCTGGCTTCCTTCGGGGCGTAAAACTTGTGGCTAAAAGAAGTTGTTTTCCAGCCCTGCTGGGCATGTAGATAGGCAGGCCTACATGAACGTTCTATCCTCTAATGTTGCCAAACTCCAGTGATCTCAGCCGTTAGTTGTGATTCCTGAGTTGCAGAGGGTTGGACTGGATGACCTTTGGGGGTCCCTTCTAACTCTACAATTCTAAGAACAACAACAATTTATTATTTGTACCCCGCCCATCTGGCTGGGTTTCCCCAGCTACTCTGGGCGGCTTCCAACAAAGATTAAAAATACATTAAAATGTCAAAGTTTAAAAACTTCCCTGAACAGGGCTGCCTTCAGATGTCTTCTAAATGTCAGGTAGTTGTTTATCTCTTTGACATCTTAAGGGAGGGCGTTCCACAGGACGGGCGCCACTACTGAGAAGGCCCTCTGCCTGGTTCCCTGTAGCTTCACTTCTCACAGTTAGGGAACCACCAGAAGGCCCTCGGAGCTGGACCTCAGCATCCGGGCAGAACGATGGGGGTGGAGACGCCACTTCCGGTATACTGGACCAAGGCCATTTAGGGCTTTCAAGGTCAGCACCAACACTTTGAATTGTGCCCGGAAACGTACTGGGAGCCAATGTAGGTCTTTCAACACCGGTGTTATGTGGTCTCGGCAGCTGCCCCCAGTCACCAGTCTAGCTGCCGCATTCTGGATTAATTGCAGTTTCCAGGTCACTTTCAAAGATAGCCCCACGTAGAGCGCGTTGCAGTATTCCAAGCGGGAGATAACTAGAGCAGTGTTTCCCAACCTTGGGCCTCCAGCTGTTTTTGGACTACAACTCCCATCATCCCTAGCTAGCAAGACCAGTGGTCAGGGATGATGGGAATTGTAGTTCAAAAACAGCAGGAGGCCCAAGGTTGGGAAACACTGAACTAGAGCATGCACCACTCTGGTGAGACAGTCTGCGGGCAGGGAGGGTCTCAGCCCTATGAATGCATTTTGGCTTAGCTCCTGCTCCGCATCTCCTGGCGATGCAGAGGACCCCCCGCCTCCTGTACTTGAGTTACAGGACACTGGCTCCTTCCTGGAGAACTGCTCCAGCTGCACCTGAGAGGTGACCTGATAGCCGTCCCCAAATATCTCAAGGGCTGCCCCATGGAAGATGCAGCAAGCTTGTTTTCGGCTGCTCCAGCGGGTGCCACCTGAACCAGTGGATTCAAATGGCAGGGAAGGAGATTCCGACTAAACGTTAGGAAGACAGGAAGGGCTGTTTGGCCATGGAACGGACTCCCACCAGAGGTGCTGGCCTCTCCTTCCTTGGAGGTTTTTAAGAAGAGGTTGTACGTCCCTCTGCCAGGGATTCTTTAGCTGCGATTATTGGCTTGTAGGGGGTTGGACTAGATGACCCTGGGGTCCCTTACATCACCACAGTTCTATGGTTCTATGACCGTGTCCTCTTCCAAGAGACCTTGGAAGCCTGTTTTCACCGTGGCTCTGCTGAAGGAGGGCCGACCGGGAGATCACTTTTCCTTCCTGAGCTAAATATACTGAGCAACAGCTGGTTCCCCTGCCTACATCCCTAGGGGAGATCACGGCTGCTCTGAGCTGTGCACATTGGCCACTCTAGATGACATTGCCATGTTCCTCGTGGAGGTCACAGGCTGTGGGGCGGGGGGGGCAGGAGGGGATATCTCTATCTTTGCATTCCTGCCTGGTTTGGCTGCAGCCAGTGGCTTATAATCTCCAGAGATCTTGGAACATCTTGGGAAGGTTCACCCTGCCCTCCTCACCACCGCCCTCCTTTATTTCGTTTTCAAATCATGAGCTTGGCTCACTGAGAATGTCACAGGACTGCACAGATTTTCTTAATCCCTCTTTTCAGGCAGTGCAGCTTCAAAACTCTGCTCAGTCAGGGGCCTCTTGGCCAGAGGAGAGAGAGAGAGGGAGAGAGAGGCATTCCAGAAAAAGGATCCACTGGGCACTTCTTGAGTCCTGCAGTTGCAGCTTCAACGCTTTCTGGCTCCAGGAAGGCTTTCCTTCCTCTCCTTTGCAATTAGCTGCTCTTCCGTCTTCTTCGGCCTACCTTTCCCACTGTCTTCCTTGCTCCCTCTGTTACTCATCTTGCAGCATCTGCACCATGCATGGGTTTGTGACTCAGCTGGGAAAGGGATTGGCTCCCATTAGATGTTTTACTAAGCCTCTTGATCACCGGAATTTGCTTAATGCGGTGTAGTGGAGAGTCACACCGATACTGAGCTGGATTCTGAATTCATTTGTGTTCTGCTTTCTGCCATACCACATCTCTCCATAAAATGGTGCTTTGCTTTACTTGCCCTTTGGTATTTGGTATTACACACAAACAAACACACACACACACACACACACAGAGAGAGAGAGAGAGAGAGAGAGAGAGAGAGAAAGAGAGTTAGAAAAGAAAAAGAAGAGTTTGGATTTGATATCCCGCTTTCTCACTACCCGAAGGAGTCTCAAAGCGGTTCACATTCTCCTTTCCCTGTGAGGTGAGTGGGGCTGAGAGACTTCAGAGAAGTGTGACTGGCCCAAGGTCACCCAGCAGCTGCATGTGGAGGAGCGGGGAAGCGAACCTGGTTCACCAGATTACGAGTTTACCGCTCTTAACCACTGCACCACACTGGCATAGAGAGAGTTGTGTTAGCAGTATGAAAGTGACCTCCCGAGGGTGCAAGCCTGGGCTGTGTGTATGGAGGTCCTGAGCTACCCAGATGACAAGACCCCCCTCTCAGGTGTGCTGATATAGTCTAAAGGAAAGGAAAGGAAAGGAAAGCAAGACGTTTGGCACCATATTGACTGCAGGAGTTGCTGGTAGGAGGCATGCAAGATGTCATCCAACTCTGGAGTTGCAGAGGGTTTACTCCTGTGGCTTTTCTCCTCCCAAAGATGTCCTGCAAGGCAGCAGAGGTTTAGGAGATTTCCTTCTCCTATATGGGCTCCCTTCCCAGGTGGATAAGCCCTATCTGAATATATCCTCTCTGTAGTCATAAAATCATAGAGCTGTAGGGTCATCTCATCCACGCGTCCAGCGTAGGGATCACATCTCAAGAATCCCTGACCAGGTGGCCATCCAGCCTCTGCTTAAAAACCTCCACGGAAGGAGAGCTCACCACTTTCCAAGGGAGTCCACTGACTCTAAGGCAGTGTTTGTTTATTTATATACCTCCTTAGTTAGGTAGCTCCTTCACGCATCTGATGAATAGAATGGTGGCCCACAACAGCTTCTGCCCCCTTAGTTGGCATTGACTTGGAAAGCCTTCAGACCATCAGGGCCCAGGAGACTCCCAAGGACTGTGTCTCCCCATACAGCTCACTCTCTTTCAAAAAAATACCCTTTCTAGGTCTTGCTCTGGGTGCCCTCACTGTTTTGAGGAAGACTTGGTAAGAGGCTCTCTCAAAAGGGACACTGAGCCTTTGGAAACCCCCTCCAATCACCCCCCTCAAGTTCATTCCATGCCATTGCTGGGCGAAAGCTGTTTCCCCCCCACCAGAGGGCATTTTTAAGGGGGGCTGGCAGTTGGAAGGGGTGTGTTTTGCGGGGCTCATTGTCAACACCCCCTTTTCATTTCTGAATATCTTGTAAATATGGAACCAGTGACTGGTTTACTGAGGCCTTTTGCTCAAAGTGTGAAGTGTGCTTAAAAGCTTATGCTCTGCTATATATTTATAGCTGAAATCCAGGGTTAGGGTTAAGCCCTTTGCATATTAAGAGAGATAAATTTATGGATGCTTGTAACAAGGAACGGTGATTTCACTGATGGAAAACGCTAGCAACAAAAACTGATCAGGAGTGGAAAGGTTTCCATCCTTTGGAACCTTTCAGGTTAATTATCTTGAATTATTTAATGAATTATGGTGTGGTCTGGGTGAGGGTAGAAATAGATTTTATAGAATTGGCGACTATTAACAACTCGGAAGTCAGTGGTTGTAAAATGTATGTAGCTTTCCAAAAACAGTTGTGGTTTTCATTCAAAACAACAGCATGATGTGAAGGGGGATTAATGCAATACCTTTAGAATTGGTCTAAAAAGATATCATCTCTGTAAACTGAAGAGGAAGTTTCTTTGAATTTTAGATACTACTGGTATCTGACTCTGCAGAGAAAGAGGGAAAAGATAAAAATCATGACAGTTCTGAAGGATGAGTGAATGGAAGCTGGGTGTGTGTGAGAGAGAGAGAGAGAGAGAGAGAGAGAGAGAGAGAGAGAGATTCCACTTTTGCCAATATCCCTCCTGAATCCAAAGTCCCTGGGCGTCAGTTGATTCAGGAAGTGAAGGGTATGACTAGCCAGGAAGACATTCCATCTGCCGACCTTTTTGGACCTCTAAGCAGAGAGATGCAAATGCTGGTCTTCTGTTGACTGCCTGCTGAAGGGGGTCTGTGGTGATTAACCTTGAGAGGGCTCAGGTGTGGCTTTGCAAAGAGACACTTGAGAGCCCTGATCTCGCGGCTGAGTTTCGGAAGCCACCTTTGCTTGCCCTTGCACACATCTCCGAAGCTGTGAGTTTCAGAATAGCCTTTTAATAGGCAGGTGCTAAGAACTTTGGAGGAAAAAAGAGATGCAGCCTATTCAGCTTGTCCTGGATGTGGCTTAGGAACGTGATGCTGCAGTTTATTCTTAGCCTCCCGGCAGCAGAGATGAATTTGCAGTTTGTGCACGGCGAATGGATTTCCTCTTCTTGGCAGACTTACCTTTGCTTTTCTTCAGAGGGTCAGAGTCGCCTGCCTCGCTCGCTTGTTGAGCAGATCCGCTAGTTGTGTGTTTGCACGCTTGTGCCTCCACGTGGACAGCTGCTTTTCATCTCCGATGGGAGCAGTTGGAAAGGCCACCTCTCCTTTTTCTAGCTTCTCTGCAAAGCACTGTAGCAGAGTAAGGCATTTGTGATGGGGGGGACAGCACAGGTCTAGTGAGCAAAGCTGCATTTCTGCCAGTGGCCTCATTAAGGAACTGCAAATGGGGACAACCCGACCCATCACTCAGGTGAACAGCTGTGCTTCAGTAAAGGTTTGCATAGCAACAGTGAGAGCAGAGACATCAGTAAAAGCATGCAAAAAGAGGCAATTGGTTCAGTGTGTGTGTGTGTGTGTGTGTGTGTGTGTGTTGCTTTTTTAAAAAACCCTCCTTAAAGGCTTCCAGGAAAGGTTAGCAGCCCAGGGTGAGGAACTGGTGGTCTTGCGGACTCATTGGGAAGCCGAAAGGAGAAACAAGCTGGTGATTTTTTTACAAGGAGCGGGGTGAATAGGACACATCAGGACAGACAAAAGGAAGTCCATCATCACTCAGCCTGCAGTCAGACTGTGGAACTCTCTCCCACAGGAGAGCCACCAACCCAGATGGCTTTGAAAAAAGATTCGACAGATTCATGGAGGCGAGGGCTAGCAATGGCTACTAACCAGGATGGCTAGGCTCTGCCTCCATAATTGGGAGACAGCAATGCAGTGGCTGGAAGCCACAAGAGGTGTAAGTGCTGCTCATGTGCTCAGATCCCACTTGCAGCTTTCCCACAGGTGAGAACAGGATGCTGGACTAGTTGGACTGTTGGCCTGATCCAGGCGGACTCTTACTGTGTTCCGAGAGATGGTTCCCCCATTCCTTGGGGACTTGCAGTTTAATATTTTACACAAAACCATTCTCTTGCATGTTAATTCTTTTTGCAGCCCTGTGAAGTAGCTCAGCCCCATGACCAGTTGCTTTGTTGTTTCTGAACCTGGGTCTGCCCTGCCCACACCCAACAAACTTTTAGTTGCCCTTACAGTCACTGTTAAAATGAAAACATTAATAATAATAATAATTTATTTATACCCCACCCATCTGGCTGGGTTTCCCCAGCCACTCTGGGCGGCTTCCAACAGAACACTAAAATACAATAACCTATTAAACATTAAAAGCTTCCCTAAACAGGGCTGCCTTCAGATGTCTTCTAAAAGTCTGGTAGCTGTTTTTATCTTTGACATCTGATGGGAGGGCATTCCACAGGGCGGGTGCCACTACTGAGAATGCCCTCTGCCTGGTTCCCTTTAACTTGGCTTCTCGCAACGAGGGAACCGCCAGAAGGCCCTCGGAGCTGGACCTCAGTGTCCGGGCAGAACGATGGGGATCAAGATGCTCCTTCAAGTCTAATGGACCGAGGCCGTTGAGGGCTTTCAAGGTCAGCACAAACACTTTGAATTGTGCTCGGAAATGTACTGGGAGCCAGTGTAGTTCTTTCAAAACCAGTGTTATATGGTCTTGGTGGCCGCTCCCAGTCCCCAGTCTAGATGCCATATTCTGGATTAGTTGTAGTTTCCGGGTCACCTTCAAAGGTAGCCCCACAAAAAGCGCATTGCAGTAGTCCAAGCGGGAGATAACCAGAGCATGCACCACTCTGGCCAGACAGCCCGCAGGCAGGGAGGGTCTCAGCCTGCGGACCAGATGGAGCTGATAAACACGGGACTTTGTGCAACTGGTTGACTTGGGGCTGTGTTTTTCCCCCTCCAGTTCCTGAGGGAAGACTTGAATTACCACGACCCAACGGTCAAACACAGCACCTTCCATGGGGAGGATAAGCACATCAGCGTGGAAGATCTTTGGAAGGCCTGGAAGTCGTCCGAAGGTAAGGCTGGCGTCCAGCTCTGGCAGCCTCACCTCAAAAAAGGAGACTGCAGAGTTGGGAAAGGTTCAGAAAAGGGAAGCCCAAATGATCAAGGGGGTGGAGCAACTCCCCTTCAAAGAAAGACTGCAGCTTTTGGGGCTTTTGAGTTTAGAGAAAAGGCGATTAAGAGGCTGCATGATAAATTTTTATACAATTATCCGTGGCACGGAGAAAGTAGATAGAGGGAAAAGCCTGCCTCCCTCCCTCATAGCATTCAAACTCGTGGGCGTCCAATGGAGCTGAATGTTGGAAGATTCAGGGCAAAGGGAAGAAAGTCCTTCTCACAGTGCAGAGTTAAACTGTGGAACTCTAGCAGGCTCTTGAGTCCTCAGTGCTCAAAATCTGCCTCTCTGCTCCTCCCTCCCTCTCCTGCTCTCTCTAGCAACCTCTTGCGCCTTAGCCAAGCCACTTCCTTCTCCTTCAGCAAAGCCCCTCTCGCCGCTAGCCTGTGGCTTCCTCCAGTGCAGCCCTTGACCGGTTTCGACTTTTGCATTTTTTAAAAACCGAGTTTGCATTTGCAACTCCTCCGCTGCAGTAGAACAGGAAGCAGGCTGCAAATAATATGCAAATTAAAAATAATAATAAATGGGGAAATTATCTCTTTGCCTCTCCCGCCTCCCCGCACTGCCCTCCTTTCCTGTGCCGATAAAGAATGAGCGAGGTTCAGTAGTGAGTCACAGGAGGCCCTGGGCATGAGTGGGAAGGGCTGCGGCGCGTCTGAGACTATTTTGGAATATTAGGAGCCTGGATTAAATACTAGTGTGTTTAATCCTGTATGTTTAATCTTGTTTTCCACATTTATTTATTTTTAATTTTTACCAACAACACAAACACAAACAGTGAAACCCCCAGGCGACTGATACATTGGGTATACATAATCAATAATAACATATTCAAATCAACCATATGTACAATTCTCTATACATTAACACTCCTTCCTCCGCAAGGTTTATTTAACTTTTAACATTTTAATTGCCCCAAATTGTTCAAACCTACCCAAATAATTCAATATCTTCTCAAACCAATCCTCCTCCTTCTCATTGACCTTAAACCCTTTCATTTTATGTATCTTCACAGTTAGATATTCTAAAATTATAATATTTTTCAGTTTTTTCCTCCGTTGGTTCACCCCTAGCTCTTCTGCATTTTTCCAATTACTCGCTATAACCTGTCTGGCTGCAATTACCTTCAATTTTACCCATTTACATTCCTCTTTGGTTTCTAACTCGGTGCTACTCAGGCTAATAAGAGCCATTAATTTAGATATTTCCACCTTCCTACCCACAATTCCCAATATTTCTATACCAATCTGTTTCCAGAATTCATTAACTAACAGACAATCCCACCACAGATGTTCAATTGCAAGGCATGGGGAATGTAAACGGTTAAGGCATTTCAGGAGACACGCGGGGATCACACTCCTGTTCCACTGCCCTGCTGAGAGACTCAGGATGCTTCAAGGAAGCTGAGTGTTGGAAGACCCATGGCAGATAAAATAAAGTCCTCCTTTACACAGCAACTAGTCAGACTGTGGAACTCCCTCCCACAGGAGGCAGGGATGGCCACTGACTTGGATGGCCGTAAAAGAAGATCGGTCAAATTCTGTCAGGAGTTCAGCCTACACTCGAGTAGGACCCTGGCAGAGACACATGCCTGGCTGGCATGTTCCCTCCCTCCTGGCCGTTCGTTCGGGAGCTTCATAAGCCTCCTTCAGCCCGAACATCACAGCGACCGATGCCAACAGACATCGGCACACTTAGGGATCCGCAGAGTCTTCGCAGCTTGCGTGACAGAGCTCAGCAACTCAGCATTTTGGCTAATCTACTTTATTTACATATTAACACACACGGAGCACTGCAACGTGGCTCCCTCTCTCTCTAGCATCAGATAGCAAAGAGAAAAAGAAGAAAGGACAATAGTCCCACTTCATGGAACAGAGGAACACAAACATCCTGTCTCCGTCACTTCCCACTCTGTGGAGTCAAAACATACACCAGCATGTGATAGACAACAATCCCATGACTGCAATCATGGAGCAGGAATTCTCACAAATTCATGGGAGAGCAGAGGGCCTTTGATGGCTGCCGGCCAGCTTGGCTATGGTCTGCCTCCACAATCAGAGGCAGAAATACTTCTGGATATAAGTTCCCGGAAACTGCAGGAGGGGAAAAAGTGCTCTTGCGCTCAAATCCTGCTTGTGGGTTTCGCACAGGCATCTGGTTGGCCGCTGTGAGAGCATGATTTCTGCTGGCCTAGATGGGCTACTGGCCTGATCCTGCAGGTGCCTGTTGTGTTCTTCAGAGTCCTATCCGCTCTCCAGCACCGAAGCATCCTAGATAAGCCGGCAGTGAGAGCGGAAGACTTGCAGTGCTCTTTGCTCTCCCGAAGTGCCACAGTGGTGCAGAGGGTGCTGAGTGCCTCCAGATAAGGCCGCAGCTCCTTTGCCTGCCACACTCAGCAAACACTTCCCCGATGCTGATACCTCTTGCTCGCTTTATGGCCTTGTTAATCTCCCCTGGCTGCTACCCATTCTAATCTTCATGTACTTGTCAGGTTTTTCCCCCAGCAGAAAAGTTCGGCTTGCAGTCTGAGAGCTTTGCTGCCAGATCCTGTGTCCTCGCTGTGAAGCTGGCTAGACCCTCCGCTGCAAGTCAGAGCGGAGGCATTATTTTATTTTTATTATTATTTGTTCAACTTAACTTATTCACCACCCTGTGCCCGGAGGTCTCAGGGCGGTCCACAAGAAGACCACAACATATTAAATCAAACCAAAAGCAATAACCCAATACCCCCCCTCCAAAAGCCATATTTTAAAAGGGAGTTGGATGTCAATAAGATCAACCAAAGGCCTGGTTAAAAAGGAATGTTTTTGCCTGGCGCCTAAAGGTATATATTGAAGGTGAACTTCCCTGGGGAGAGCATTCCACAGAAGGGGAGCCATTGCAAAGAAGGCCCATTCTCATGTTGCCACCCTCTGAACCTCTTGAGGAGGAGGCACACGAAGGAGGGCCTCAGAAGATGATCTCAGGGACCAGGTAGGTTCATATGGGAAGAGGCGGTCCTTGAGGTATTGCGGTCCTGAGCTATTTAAGGCATCTTCTCAGGAGAGAGGCAGAGCCCAACAGCACAGTCGCAGGAGCTGCTGTGCTGTGCTGTGCTGTCTGAGGGCAGGGGATGCTCTTAAATCATCACCTGTAACCATTGGTGGTAAAGGTACCCCAGACCGTTAGGTCCAGTCACGGGCGACTCAGGTTGCGCGCTCATCTCATTTTAGTGGCCGAGGGAGCCAGTGTTTGTCTGCTTCCGCAGACAGTTTTTCCGGGTCATGTGGCCAGCATGACTAAGCCGCTTCTGATAAACCGTTTACCTTCCCGCCAGAGCGGTGCCTATTTATCTACAGCGGTACCTCGGGTTAAGTACTTAATTCGTTCCAGAGGTCCGTTCTTAACCTGAAACTGTTCTTAACCTGAAGCACCACTTTAGCTAATGGGGCCTCCTACTGCCTTGGCGCCGCTGGAGCATGATTTCTATTTTCATCCTGAAGCAAAGCTCTTAACCTGAGGTACTATTTCTGGGTTAGCGGAGTCTGTAACCTGAAGCGTCTGTAACCTGAAGCATCTGTAACCCAAGGTACCACTGTACTTGCACTTGACGTGCTTTAGAACTGCTATGTTGGCAGGAGTCGGGACCGAACAATGGGAGCTCATCCCGTCATGGGGATTCGAACCACTGACCTTCTGATAGGCAAGCCCTAGGCTCAGTGGTTTAGACCACAGCGCCACCCGCTTCCCTAAAACCATTGGTAGAAAAGCAGTCAATTTTTATCAGCATGGAGCAAGCTGGTTTTCTGCTGCTTCAGAGGGTAGGACCCAAACCTATAGATTCAAATTGCAAGGAAGGAGATTAGGAAGAACTTCCTGAGAGGAAGAGCTGTTTGGCAGTGGAGCGGACTCCCCTGGGAGATGGTGGACTCTCCTTCCTTGGGGGTTTTTAAGCAGAGGTTAGATGGCCATCTGTCACGGATGCTTTAGCTGTGATTCCTGCCTCGTAGAGGGTTGGACTAGATGATCCTTGGGGTCCCTTCCAACTCAGCAATCCTTTGCTTTTTTAAAAAAACAAATGCATGAATTAAAGCTATGTGAGACCCCACTTTGTTAGTGCCTTAAGGGGCCATTGCCTGGGAGATGTCTCTATTGCCACTCGTTTCCAAATCGCACTCCAGGAAAGCCCAGTCATGGTGTCAACCTGCAGAGATGGCCCCTTTCCTTCTTCTCAGAATCCCCAGTGGTGGGTCCTGCCCCTCTCAGCATCCCAGGCAAGTTGGCTAGACTCCTCCCAGGGTTTGGGCAACTCTAGACTAGGCCTACTCAGAAGTTGTTTAGGGCATTCCAGCATCATGTGTTGCTCAGCATTTAAGCAAGCAAAAAGGTCCGCTGTGTTTGAGAAAGAGCAGTTGTCACCACCTGGTCCTGCATTTAGAAAAGGTCCAGCCCACCGTTAGTTTTATCCGTTAGTTTTATTCATTGGGTGAAAAGTCCCTGCACTTGGTGGGGGGGGGGGTGGACCAGATGACCCTTGTGGTCCCTTCCAAATCTACGTTCCTATGATTCTATGAAAGTAAGGAAAGAAAGAAAAGGAAAAAGGACACAAAACATTTTTGAAAGCAGAGGAATACAACAATAACAAAATAACAATAAAATACAATTACGCTTACGGAAGTATGTAGTTGCACAGGGACAAGCTTGTCTCTCACATGGGTAGGTCATCTTCCTCCTTGAAGGAAAGTTCATCCACTCCTTCTCAACATTTTAAACCACCTTCTGTTCAGAGGAGACTGGCGTTCACATGCTCCCTGCTACGTCCCATCTCTGAGGTGCAAGCCTTATTCGGCTGAGGGCAGTTTCCCCATAGCAGTTATTTTGCCTTATTAAAGCTGCTCCTATCATGTTGCACAACCCCCGGCTGGATTTCAACATCTGTGGCAGCCCCCCCACCGACTAAGCTATCAAGCGAGAAGCGACCAGCCACCCAGCCAAGCCCTTCTACCCCATGCTGCTGCCAGGCTCTGGCTGCTTGCCAGGCTCTTCCTTGCCCGCCCACCTGCGTCTGCCTCCAGAATTGTCTGAACAAACAAAGGGGAGGCTTGGCTGCTGTGCCTCTGCCCACATGCCGGCTGCAGGATTCTTCTCTCCTCTGAGGAGCTTGGCGGAGTGAGCGCTCTGGAGTCCTGTAGGGCTGAATGGGAGCAGAGGAACAGAAGGAGAGCCTTTGGAGCAAGCCGATGCTCCATCTAGTGCAGCATCCTTTAAAAATAAATAAATTCATTTTTCACTTTCGTTCATTACACACATCTCAAATTCTTAACGTTTACTATATATTCCTCCCTCCCTCCTCTCCACGACTTACCCCAACTTGCGTTTTTGGTTTGTTTCCATTTTCACCCACTTTGCTATCTCTCAGCAGAAAAAGTTATTAACAACATAACATCAAACCTTAAAAACATAAAAATTAAATTAAATGCATCATTTTATTTCACTATCTTCCAAACATTTTCTGATGCTAATACTGTGGATGTTTATTTAAATCCTGCCATCAAGTCTATTGCCTAGTTCAGCATCTAGTCCAGCGTTGTGTTCTCACAGGGGCCAACCAGATGCCTGTGGAACCTGCAAGCAGGATTGGAGCGCAAGAGCACTTTCTCCCTTCCTGTGGTTTCCAGCAACTGGTATTCAGAAGTATTTTTTCTTCCAGCTGTGGAGGCAGAGCAGAGCCAGCCTGGCTAGGAGACATCAATAGCCCTCTCTCCCAAGCATGTGTCCCATTAAGCCATCCAAGTTGGTGGCCATCGCTGCTTCCTGTGGGAGGGAGTTCCACAGTCTAACTCTGCTGCATGAGGAAGGGCTTCTTCCCAGCATTAAGCTTCACTGGATGCCCACAAGTTCTATGAGAGAGAGAGAGAGAAAGGCTTTTCTCTATGTACTTTCTGTGCATAATTGTGTAAACTTCAAGCATGTCGCCTCTTCCTTGCCTTTTCTGCAGAGTCCCAGACCTTTCCTGAGAGGGGAATTGCTCCACTGCCGAAAGGGCACTGAAAGGGAGGCTCTGTGTGTGCCGGTAGCAGTTTGCACAACCCTCTGCGGAAGATAATAGCCCAATAAGATTCAGAACAGTAACAATTAATTGCAAATGCATTCAAACCCAATTCAAACTATTTAGTTCAATTCATTCAACAACATTGATGAGCTTGATCCCAGGATCCCAGCATGTTTCAAAGTCATTTACACCTCCAGCACCCCATTGCCTCTTGATGGCCCCCCAGGTAATCCCACTACACACTTTGGGAACCACTTTTTTACACTGAAATCCCACACATCTGTCGGATTCAGGCTCTTAAGGGTTTTTCTGCACTTCGGACTTCCTAATGAACCTCCTCCAGAGAAGTGAGAACCGCTGTGGCAGCCTTGCTTTTGACATGAAGCAACTTTTAAAAAATAAGCCGTTCTCTACAAATAGTCGGTACAGTTATGGGCACCTGCATGGCTCTATCTTGTGCACATGCACACCCCAATTTATATGTGGACAAACTTGAACAAGCCATCTGTCACGAGCGCCCCCTGCCATCTACTTACCAGGTTCCATTTTGTTGATGATTGAGACCTTAATTTAGCTGTATTTTATCTTTCCATGCTGGTCCCAGTAGCTGTGACCCCTCAGTATTTGCTTTTGGGTGAAGTTCTCAAGAGAGTCAGCGTGGCTGTGTTAGACAGTGTTGGACTAGGAAGACCTGGGGGAGGCCAGGGTTCAAATGGTGGCTTAGCCATGAAGCTCCCTGGATGACCTTCGGCCAACCACCCCCTCTCAGCCTGGCCTACCTCACAGGGTTGTTCTGAGGATAAAACAGGAAGGACAACTGTGTACACCAACTTCAGCTCTTTTTAGGAAAGGAGGAATATAAATCATGATGGTGATAGTAGTTCTGTAGTTCTGACCTGTAGCTCGCGTTTGTAAGAGCTTGATCATTTAGTGTGGCAGCCCTTGCGCTTTGGAACTCCCTGCCTATTGCTATCAATCAGGCGCCTTCATTGTTCTTCTTTAAACAAGCCCAGCCAGATGCTGAGAAAGTTGAGGTGGATTTGTAATCTATTTTCATGTTTTAACTTCCATACGTTGCAAATGTTTATTGATTTTATTGCTTTATCTTCTTGTAAACCGCTTTGAGGCTTACTACAACCAAGTGGCGTTTAAATTTTCAAGAAATGAATAAATAAAAGCACAGCCTGCACAGAGGTCCTGACTCCTTCCCTGCTGTTGGTGAGAGCAGGTCCCAGAGTCCCATGGCTTCAGGCAGAGATCCCATATTCCCTTTTGGGTGGGGGGCATTGACAGATGCTTAGCTGCTGCATCCTAAGTTTCTTTACCCGCCCACACTGCGTTTCTCTCTGTCTCTCCCTGCCACTGCTCCTTCCCAGTTCACAGCAGCTTTTTAAGAACCGATTTCCACATCTGCTTCTCTTGGGTGCCTTGACGCTCCTGAGCTGTCAGGGGCAGGGGGAGAGGAGCAGTCTGTTTTTTGCCATGTTGAGTCTTTCCTCCTCCTTGTCTCCTCCTTGAAGGAGGAATAAGGGCTTCTTCTAATTTTGCCCAAATAAGTGGACCAATGACATTGCCATATTAAAATACAAAGTGGGAAAAGCCTGTTTATTGGTTCAGCTGTTCTCAGCAGACATACAGATGACTGCATGGTTTGGTGTGAGACTGAACTTTATCATCAAGTTAGCAAATTGCCCGCGATTATAGCTGAGCAGGGGATTTGAACCCTGGTCTCTCAGGTCCTGATCCAACACTCTTCCCGCTGTGCTACATTGCTTCCCTGCCCTGGTCTGACATCCTTCTGTACATTCTCTGACCTCCCCCCCCCCGTCCCCTGTCCCTTTAGCCCCTTCTCATAGGATTTACTGTAGAGCCTGCAATTGGCCCAGCCTTTGCCAGCATTTTCTGAAATTATGTTCCTCTCTGCATCTTCCTGTTGGTTCAGAGAGGTTTGGCGGCATCCTGTGGCACGAGAAACACAATAAAACTAGATGGATGAGCCAGACAGTGACAGGAGAGAGATGGGAGGTCTGGAGACGTGAGCTGAAATGGTGGGGCCTGAAGACCGGCTGCTGGTTGGTTCAGCCACTGACTTGCCCTCTCCCACCTTTCTTTCAGTGTACAACTGGACCGTCGATGAGGTGGTGCAGTGGCTCATCACCTACGTGGAGCTGCCACAGTACGAAGAGACCTTCAGGAAGCTGCAGCTCTCTGGGCATGCCATGCCAAGGTCAGTTCTGGGGTTGCAAAAAAGGAGGCTGGGTTTTGGCCTGTGGCTTCCCAGGGTTTTGTGAGAGCGCTGCTTGGAGATCCCCAAACCTGTTTCAAACCTGCTTTCGGCGTATAGTGTCGGTGGGCCAGCGGTGAAGTAGTTGTTGGAATGTTGGACTATGACCTGGGAGACCAGGGTTCAAATCCCTGTTGTAATTTACTGGGGTGACCGGGGGGGGGGGGCATCCACTGCCTCTCAGACTAACCTCTACCCCACAGGTGGGATATAAATGCCACATTATTTATTATTATTTATTATCTGAGAATCACAGGGCACTTTATAATATCAAAACACAAAAATGCATAACATAATAAAGAAGTATTGCAATAAATGCAATAAATAAAATTATCCATCTGGCCACTTTCTCATTCTCACACATTTGTGGGGGCTAACAACCAGCTCCCTGGGTTTAGCGAGAGGTGTTCTTCAAAGCAGAGAAGATATCCCAGCAAAGGAAGCTTTCCTGCTTTATGAAATGAGAATAGCTGGTGCAAAATATCCTTGTGAACAACCATGAAGCTGCCTGTTAATCTCCTACCTGCCTGCTGGCGGTGAGTCCTCGCAGAGCTTGCCTGAGGGGCTACCTGGCCAAGCTGTGTTTTTTGCTCCAAATGCCCTTCAGATGTCACCACCTCCTCTGCCTCCCTCTTTCCTGCAGGTTGGCAATCACCAACGCCACCATGACAGGAACTGTCCTGAAGATGACTGACAGGAGCCACAGGCAGAAGCTGCAGCTCAAGGCCCTGGACACGGTGCTCTTTGGGCCGCCTCTCTGTGAGTGACGTTCATGTGGTCACGTGACTGTATGTGGGTGTAGTGTGTCAGCTGACATGTGTTGATGGGGATCTCCTCCAGGGTACTTCTGCTAGGCACTCAGGAAGCTGCAAGGGCTCCTTGTCTTCTTCAGTGATCCCTCATAGCAAAGTAAGATTGTCTTCCATAAACACAGTTTTAACAGTGAGTCCATAAGGGCAATTCTGGATCCACATGTCCTTCCACAGTGGAGACATAGGTTTCTGGGTGGGATCATGGTGAGGGGTTGCCAAGTGTGCCTTCCTCTCAGCGCGCTTCTCCCTTGCATCCTGAGTTTGAGTGTCTCCAAAGCCACACCTTTGGTCAAGGCTGTTCTCCAACTGGAGTGCGCACAGGCCAGTGTTTCCCAGTTGCTGGTGTTTATAGTACATTTTTTAAGATTTGCCTTGAGAGAGAGACTAAACTTCTTTTGTTGACCACCAGCATTACGCTTTCCATTTTTAAGTTTGGAATAGAGTAGTTGCTTTGGAAGATGATCATTAGGCATCCGCACAACAGGACCAGTCCAACAAAGTTGATGTTGAAGAATCATCACTTCGACACAGGTGATCTTTGCTTCTTCCAGTACACTGGCATAAATTTTTGCTATGAGCCATTCAACAGGGGAAGGGACTTCCTTGAAAGGTGGTGGACTCACCTTCATTGGGTTTTTTAAAGCAGAGTTTGGATGGCTGTCTATCAGGGATGCTTTAGCTGAGATTCCTGCAGTGCAGGGGGTTGGAATAGATCACCCTTGGGGTCCCTTCCAACTCTACGATTGTATGCACTACTTCTAGTTTTCTTCTTGTTCAGACTTAATGCCTGGATGGAATGGAGGAGAGAGAGTTTGGAGGCTGCCTGTAGTTGAGAAGAAATCCCCCTTTCCTGAAGATTTGCCAGAGTGATTTGGGAGTTGGGTTTTGACACTTGGACTCCCTTTAGGTATTTCGTGGCATAGAAATTGCTTTGTCGGTTTGGCTTTTAAGTGGTTGTGGCCCAGCCTTGCCTCTGTGTGGTGTAGTGGTTAAGAGCAGTAGACTTATAATCTGGTGAACCGGGTTCGCTTCCCTGCTCCTCCACATGCAGCTGCTGGGTGACCTTGGGCCAGTCACACTTCTCTGAAGTCTCTCAGCCCCACTCGCCTCACAGAGTGTTTGTTGTGGGGCAGGAAGGGAAAGGAGAATGTTAGCCGCTTTGAGACTCCTGAAGGGGAGTGAAAGGTGGGATATCAAATCCAAACTCTTCTTCTCTTCTTCTTGGAACAAGGAAGGAGGAAATCCAAAGAAATGTGGCTTCAGCATCCAAGACAAAACAGAAATCTGTAACCAGAATATTTAGAATCTCTTAGACAGACAGGTAGATTAATTTGCATGCATGCATGCATTTCCTGGACCTTTTTCCTTTTTGGCTGCCTGAAACCACCCACGCACCCACCTCGGGCCCCCATGCTTGGATTGGCAAGATGAGAAGCTGGGAGGGGGGCGGTATTGTTAGGCAGCAGCAGAGCAACTTAGGGTTGAGTCGGGATGTTTGTACAGAGAAGTGTTTGTGTTGCTGGTTCTGGACTGCTTCAGCTTCTCGTTGAAAAGGGAATATATCTAAACCGGCCATATAAATGGTGTGGAAACCCCCAGGGCCTGCAAGTACTCTAGGAGAGAGGTGGTTGAAGAGCAAAGTGGATGATTTATTTATCATTCTTAAGTGCTGTTTTTCCCTTGTGGGATTCCAAGTGGCTGCAATCAATCTAACCCAAGAGCACAAAGCTGGTGTCTCCTTCTGCTTGGCTCACAGACTCTGGTGAGTGAGTGGCTCACAGGTTGAACATCAGGCGTGCCACCAATGCTTCTCTGGGACACCTGATGCTTTGCAGGTTTCTCCCAGGCATCTATCTATTTGGCCTCTGTGAGAACAGGATGCTGGACTAGATGGCCTGATCCAGCAGGCTCTTGTTAGGTTCTTTCAAAGGGAGGGCATCCTTCCACAAGCTTGCCATACTGCTGATAGTGGCAACATTTTGGGGAAAGGTGTGACAAGGTGATTTAGTGGTGGGAGCCCATAGTGGTAACTGAGGGCAGAGGGGCATCAAAGCTTCACCATCTTCCTGCTCAGCTTGGGAGCATAAGGAGAGCGCCACCTGTGAAACCGATTCCGGGATAAAATTTTCTGTTTGCAAATAAATGGTTTATTTATTGGGCCAGGGTGGAAGGTGGGAGTTTCCATCACTACCTTTATCTAGCAGTGATGACCGGAGACCTGGATCTGTGCTCTCCAGCCCAACTCATGGACGCTTTAGCTGCGATTCTTGCATTGCAGGGGGTAGAACTACATGACTCTTGAGTTCCCTCCAACTGTAAACTTCTATGATTCTGTGGCCCTTTCTTCGATCCTTATGTCAGACGGGTCCTTTTGGGAAGAATCTGAATTTAGGCCTTCTATTCACCCAAGGAACAGAAAGCTTGCTTGAAAGGCACTTTGGCTGTGAAGAAACCCATTTGCTTTGATCAGGAAGAGGCGATTAATCAAAGTATTGCAATTATCGGGCTCAGATATCCTGGCCACTCTAAATATTTACAGTCCAGTGCATTGTGTTTAGGTTGCCTTTGCCTGGTAATGAGCTGAGCGGCAGCATCAGCCGAGTCCCATTAGTTAGCAGTTCTTGGAAAGGCTGTTTGCTGCCTGCGGGAGACCCACGGTCCTCATGCAGCTCTGCCGATGCTCCTGATCCCTGCTGCCATGCGCAAGGGCGTTCCTTGTGCACCAGGGCAGCCTCAGTCTGGGGCAGTAACTGATATAGGGGAGCACAGGTTGCAGGAGGCAAGTGGGGATTCTTCCCAGTGGGGGCTGGGACTTTAGAAGACATCTGAAGGCAGCCCTTTATAGGGGAGTTTTTAATGTTTGATGTCTCGTTGTGTTTTTATATTGTGTTGGAAGCCTCCCAGGGTGGCTGGAGCAACCCAGTCAGACAGATGGGGTACAAATAATAAAATTACTACAGTCATACCTCGGGTTACAGACGCTTCAGGTTGTGGTTTTTTGGGTTCCGGACCGCTGAAACCCGGAAGTACTGGAACGGGTTACTTCCGAGTTTCGGTGGTTGCGCATGTGCAGAAGCGCCAAATCACAACCCGCGTGTGCACAGACACACCGCTGCGGGTTGCGAACATGTATCCTGCATGGATCACGTTCGTAACTGGAGCGTCCACTGTATTCTTATTGAGGGTCCTGGCAGCCAGGGGCCACACAAGAACATAAGAAGTGCCTGCTAGATCAGGCCAAAGGCCTGTCTAGAATCATAGAATCATAGAGTTGGAAGAGACCACAAGGGCCATCGAGTCCAACCCCCTGCCAAGCAGGAAACACCATCAGAGCACTCCTGACATATGGTTGTCAAGCCTCTGCTTAAAGACCTCCAAAGAAGGAGACTCCACCACACTCCTTGGCAGCAAATTCCACTGTCAAACAGCTCTTACTGTCAGGAAGTTCTTCCTAATGTTTAGGTGGAATCTTCTTTCTTGTAGTTTGGATCCATTGCTCCGTGTCCGCTTCTCTGGAGCAGCAGAAAACAACCTTTCTCCCTCCTCTATGTGACATCCTTTTATATATTTGAACATGGCTATCATATCACCCCTTAACCTCCTCTTCTCCAGGCTAAACATGCCCAGCTCCCTTAGCCGTTCCTCATAAGGCATCGTTTCCAGGCCTTTGACCATTTTGGTTGCCCTCCTCTGGACACGTTCCAGTTTGTCAGTGTCCTTCTTGAACTGTGGTGCCCAGAACTGGACACAGTACTCCAGGTGAGGTCTGACCAGAGCAGAATACAGTGGCACTATTACTTCCCTTGATCTAGATGCTATACTCCTATTGATGCAGCCCAGAATTGCATTGGCTTTTTTAGCTGCCGCGTCACACTGTTGGCTCATGTCAAGTTTGTAGTCAACCAAGACTCCTAGATTCTTTTCACATGTACTGCTCTCAAGCCAGGTGTCACCCATCTTGTATTTGTGCCTAATCCAACATCTTGTTCTTACACTGACCAGGCAGATGCCTCTCACAGGAACCCGTGCTCAGGATTCGAACGCAACACTCCTGTGGTTTCCAGCAACTGGTATTCAGGAGCATTTCTCCCTCTGACTGTGGAGACAGAGGACAGCCAGCATGGCTAGTAGCTATCGATAGCCCTCTCCTCCATGAATCACTGCCTCCTGAGGTTTAACTGTGCGCTTTGCACATTAGTATTTAACTTCTGGCCTCGCTGTGCTGCATGTACAGAAACTGGCCCAGGCTGTGAAGTGAGCCAGGAACTGAGGAGGCTGCAGCTTTGTCCTTTGGGCCTCCTCCTCCTGGCATCGTGTGATTCTTGAGCCCTGTGACAGGAGCTAGGAAGTGAAAGTGCCTCATGGGCCTGGTGGCGGAAGGGAAGCTGGAGCAGGAGGATCAGTCTCTCTCTTCCGACGACCCACCCCACGGGAGGGTCACCTCAGGATAAGCACAGGCCTTGTCTGGAGATCTGTGGGAAGGTGCCAGATCCGCCGAGAGGCGCTGAGGTCACTGTATCCCAGCACGCTTTGGAAAGCGCAGGGCAAATGCAGAAAACCTCACATTGAAGGGCAGGAAGTCAAAGTGGGGAGCAGGCCGAGCCCCCCTGCTCTGTGCCTGCTTGCTCCGAAATTCCTTCTGTGCGGCGCTCGGTCTCCAAGGGCACCCCAGTGTTTGTTTACTGCCGGAGTTTGTGTGTGACCCTGTCGCCATAGCGCTGGAGCTTTGGTTTCTCCTGGCAAGCACAGCTCCGTGGTGCAAAAGGCAGGTGGCAGGAGGAGGGGGGCGGAGGCAATTTATTCAACCACGGAGGAGACTAGCAAATAAGGGGGCTGCGGCTGCCTCCTCATCACACCTGCTCCTTAGAGGGCCCTTGGGGCGTTACAGAAGGACATAAGAAGAGCCTGCAGGAACAGGCCAGTTGCCCACCTAGCCCAGCGCCCTATTCTCGCCGTGGCCAGGCAGGTGTCCCAGTGGGAAGCATGCAAGCTGGATGCACGCACAAGAGCAGCGCTGCAAATGCAGGAGACCTTCTGCTGAGAATATCTGGTGAGCGTTGCTGCTTCGCAGGGGGTCTGTGTGTGGAGGAAGCCACAGGAGGATTCCTTTGCAGCAGCAGTAGCAGCAGCAGCAGCCTCACAGAGATCAGTCTTGCCCTCCTTTGGAAGGTGAGCAAATGCAAACATTTTAGGAAGGGAGAATTCTTTGTTGTTCTCCAGCACTTGGAAGCAGCACGGTTGCTTCTTGGGGTGTTTGGCTTGCCCCGGCCACCCAGAGATTTGAGGAGAGCATGGACTTGAATCCACGTTTCCTGTGTTCAAACCTGCCACCTCACCCCTAGAGTGCTCACCAGGTGGGTGCAAGGCTGTCGGAAGGACATATTCATGCAGGGCAGAGGTAAACTATGGTCCTTTCTTCCACAAGAGGCAGTGATGGCCACCAACCCAGATGAATTTAAAAGAGGAGTAGGCAATTCATGAAGATGTCTTCTGGCAGCAATGGCTATGATCTGCCACCACAGTCAGAGACTGCAAATGCTCCTGAATACCAGTTGCTGGGAACCACAGGAGAGGGGTCTTGTGTTCGAATCCTGCCCCTTTGGGGCATCTGATTTTCCACTGTGAGAACAGGATGCTGGGCTAGATGAGCCATTGGCCTGATCCAGCACCAGGCTCTCCTTATGAGAGGTTATTACAATCTATCGGCGGTAGTTGTGCGTGAGCTTGATTCACTGCTAATAACAACATTTGAGAGGTCTAGAAAGCAAAACTCCATCTTCCGAGGCACCGTGATAAGGACCGACCCTCTTTCTGGTTACTTTGCCTGTAACATAAGATGCTGATGACGTCTCAGTGCAAAACACTTGCAAAATCTTGGCATTGTGAAGCACGGAGCTGGACACATCCTCCTGGCACCGCGCACAGGCATGTCAGAGCTGAAACTCTGGTGCGCCCAGCTTTTCCCAGGGTCACCGTCCTGCAGTTTTGACGATGTCTCTATGAGAACGCGAAAGGGCAGCTATCAGCCCCCTGCATCTCCTAAACACCTCCTGAATTAAATTTGAAGCAGGGTGGCTTTTTCAGACTTCTCAGTAGAAGTGGAGGGTGTGTGTGTGTGTGTGTGTGTGTGTGTGTGTGTTTCTCCCAGAGCTGTTCTTGTGAGGCTGCATTTCTCAAGGAGGACATTTCCAATTATGCCTTTGCGAAATTGGATCCAGTCCCCAGGGACTGTATTGCAATACCTTCTGAGGAAAGTGCAGAAGAAGAGGAGGAATTGTTCCTTCTGCGAATGCTCCTTGCTCTCCCCTGGACTGAAAGCTTCCTTATGGATACCCGGGGATACTCATTAGGGTTTGAGGGATGCTGAGAAGGACAAACAGGGCAGAAGCAAGCCAAGGCCGCTCACGTGCCCCACGCAGGCTCACTTTCAATAGCTGTGATGGCATTTTTCTCCTGCTGCAGAACTACTGCAGTTCTGGGCACCCCAGTTGAAGAAGGATATTGACAAGCTGAAGGATTTGTGTAGAGCAGGGCGACCGAGATGATCCAGGGTCTGACAACCAAGCCTTAGGAGGAATGGTTAGAGCAGTTGGGTATGTTTAGCTTGGAGACTGAGAGGAGACAAGATAGTCATCTTCAAGTATCTAAAGCCCTGCCCCATGGAAGTTGTAGCAAGCTTGGTTTCTCCCGCTCTGGAGAAGAAGACCCATGGCTTCAAGTTACATGAAAGGGGATTCCAACTAAACACAAAGAAGAACTTTCTGACAGTGAGAGCTGTTCAACCATGGAGTGGACTCCTTCCAAATGTGGGGAACTCTCCTTCCTTGGAGGCCTTAAAGCAGAGTTTGGGTAACCATCTATCAGGGATTCTTTAGCTGAGATTCCTGCCTCGTAGGGGGTTGGACTAGATGACCCTCGGGGTCCCTTCCAGCCCGACAGTTCTATGATTCTATGCACTAGTTCTCATTTTTAGGCAGGCCATGGTGTCTGGATTCTTGCGCTCCTGCCAGCAAGCAACATCCATCCCCACAATTAGCAGTGCCAGAATAAATACATAGTAGGTGCCAGAGACACCACCAAGATGCAAAGCAGACATCACCACCATGTCCGGAAAGAAGCATTCAGTGCAGAGCAGTTAAATGTTTTTTGGTGCAATCTGGAGGGCTCTGGGAAGGCCAGGAGGTTCCAGGGACCTCATCCATGAGAAAATTGACCCAATACAAATAGAAGTGCTCCATTTCCCTTCAAGGACTCAGAGGGAACTCTCTTGAGCAATTATTGGGTGATTACAGAGAGTGAAATAAGATGGGGATAGGAGGGAGGGAGGGAGGGAGCAGTCCATTTGGGACCCAGGGCGGAGTCTGTGGGGCTCTTCTGTTTTGCCACCCAGTCATCTGCCCGGTCCAGATCATTGTGTGGCACAGGCAGGAATGGGGCATCGCGCCACAGATCTGATGGCTCAGGCAAATACTCCCGAGCCAAATACTCCAGGTAGCAACACCAGAGGGTCAGAACCAGCAACCCAGAAGAGCCTTGAAGTTTTTCTGCGCTGAGTTCTCAGTGACCCAGCCCTGCCCAGAGCCATCCAAATAAGGACTGGCCTCCCTAAGAGCATGTTGGTTGAAAGGTCCCTCGGATCTCACATAAAAACACCATTCTGAGAGTAAACAAACAGCACTGGTCAGCAAGCCAGCCAAGAGTGTTTCCATTCAGCATGTGAGCAGACAGCAGGCCGCTTCCTTCCGTAACCAGCCTCAAAGTATAAATCTCTTACGGACTGTTACAGCACATAAACCCATTCTTGTTCTTCTGCTGTTACACCCCACACGGTACCCATACAATCTCCATGGTCCCCATCACCGAAGCATCCGCCAGCCATTAGAAAGGAAGGCTCCTTTGCCACCAGCAGCAATTTTGCTTGAAATGCAAAAAGCAGTTTGGGGGGAAGTTTTGTCAGGACTGTGGCAGGGAAAGAGTTAAACTCCCCTTCCCCACCCAACAGGGTCCTGTGGCTGCATAGGCTTCCCATCGACTGCTATTTGCCTCACAAAAAAGTTTGCAAATGATAAAAGGAGGGATGGCAGAGATTTACAGCAAGAGGAAGCAATGAGTTTTCCAGGTGCTCTTCAGGTTCAGCTTGCTTGGAGTACGTGAGCCTGGCTTTCTGTAACGAAGTGGACAGATTCCGGACAGATAAAAGGAAGGACTTTTTAACGCAGCTCATAACTGCCAGTCGCAGGATGCAGTGGTGGTCACCAAGCTAGATGGCTTTAAAAGAGGATTAGGCAAATGAATGGATGACTCTTGGTGGCTACTAGCTATGGAGGCAGCAGTGAGGAGATTTCACCCCTCCCATATCCAAGAATCTCCTGACGAGTCTGCTGATTCTCCAGAGAGGAGGAGCAGTGTTCTGCTTTCTACTTATTCAGCTCCAGCACCAAGTCAGTCAGTCAGTCAGTGTGTCGGAGAGAGAGAGAGAGACTGAGTGTTAGAGATCGTGTGTAGAGATAAGGTTGCTGCTAAGAGCAGCTGCAGACACTCAGTGCAGCATTCATTTATGCTTAGACCTATTTAGCTCTGTATATAGTTTTGTATTATAGTTGTAGTTATAGAATAAAAGAAGATATTCTACAGAGCTGCTCTCCGAGTTGTTTATACACTGCCAGACTCTGCTATACTCTGCTGTGCGACGACTGTATTGTGGAAGTGAATCCGGTGCTCACAACTCTAAGCTGTGAGTCCACAGCACTTTGACCTGGTGGTCTCTGGCAGTGCTACCCAGCTCGCCTAGCCCAGTCGGGGTTGAAGTGCCTGAGTCCAGTTGGTGACACTGGCTCAAGGGCGATGCTGACAAGCAGTGCTTCTGAACACCCGTTGCTAGAAACCACAGGAGGGGAAATAATAATACAGTAATAATAATAATTTATTATTTATACCCCGCCCGTCTGGCTGAGTCTCCCCAGCCACTCTGGGCGGCTTCCAATCAAGTGTTAAAAACAATACAGTGTTGCTCATGTGCTTGAATCCTGCTTTTGGGTTTCCCAGAAGAGGCATCTGGTTGGCCACTGTGAAAGGAGGATGCTGGACTAGATGAACCATTGGCCTGATCCAGTAGGCTCTTCTTAGGTTCTTACGAGTCTCTCTTGAGGCCTCTCCAAGTCTCCGAAGCTCCCTTCCAAGGTGCAGGCTGTCATAGAGAAAGCTGGCCATTCTTAGGGATGCTTTGTAACGTGTTTGCTGCTCAGTGACGCCAACACGAGGGCTTGAGGGCTGCAGCTCCAGTTGTCCCATCCAACCCAGAGAAAGTGAGAGGCTTCCTCATACACCATGAGGAAACAAAACCCCGGGGTCATTTTTCTAAGGATGGATCTTTCCTTGTTTGCAGTGCCTTCCTGAAACTTTGGCTCCCTGCCACTCTAATCCCCCAATCCAGCCATGGTTTGATTGCTCTGAGCTCTTTGAAGAGTCCTTGTGTTCTCAGGGTGAACTCCTCTTTCTCTCGAGCAGAGGAGTTACATAACTGCCTCCTAGGAATCTTACCATTTTAGGTGAAGTGAGGAGTGCTTTCCAATTACCCATTTCTGCAATAGGAATTTCCAATTTACTCTGCTGGCTGCTTGGAGGCCAAAGGAGACCCCAGGACTTGACCCTTCAGCCCTGTCTCACACCAGGCTCCGCCCCGTGTGATAAAGGCCCACCATGCTAGACTTGGTGTGACTGACAGTAGCCATTATCAGGTGGCTGTGCAACAAGGGTCCATTTGCACCAGGGTGTAGCTTAATCAAGAAAGGTGGTGCAAACCCTACATCAGGGCTTCTAGTCAGTGGTGGGCTGGACGAGGGCCAAATTCTGAATCCTGGCAGGTTGGTGGTATTGTAGGTGAGCAGTTCCTGAGTGGATTACTGGCCAGTTTCCTGCCTTGGATGGGGTCTCACTCCCCTGAAGGAGCAGGTTTGTAGCCTGGGTGCATCTCTATTGCTAGAGGCTAAGGAGTGCTGGGAAGACAGACAGGATGGCTTGACCACTGTGGTTCCTGCATTGGTAACCTTGATGGTTGCAATGCTCTCCGTGTGGGGCTGCCCTTGAGGGAGAATGCAGCAGCTCAGCTGCTCACTGAGGCAGGATAGAAGCATAGAATTGTAGAGTTGGAAGGGACCCGGAGAGTTATCGATTCCAATCCTCTGCAAAGCAGGAATGTTCAGCTGTCCCATACGGGGATAGAACCTGCAACCTTGGCGTTATCGGCACCAAGCTCTAACCAGGACTATTGCCGTCCTATTGCTCCACTGTTCACAGAACTGCACTGGCCACCAGATAGCTACTAGACTATAAGTTAAAGATGCCGGTACTGGTGTACAAAGGCCTATGTACCTGGAAGATTGGCCGGCCCCTTCTATACCCAGCTGACCACTGTAGTCTTCAGGACAGGGCATCCTGCACACACCGTCTTCTCAGGAGATCTGTCCCGTAGGAAGTCTGAATTGGGCCTTCAATGCCCTTTGGAACTTCCTCCTGCTAGCCATCAGGCAGCCACCTTCTCCAATGAAGACTTCCCATTCAACGAGCCTCCTGAGTGGAGTTATTTTATCCCGCTTTGTTTCTGCACTAGATTTGAAATGGTTTCAACTTGCAGTTGCTTTAGATGCGTTTTAATTTGTGCTGTGGAATCGCTTCAGGGCGCCTCGTAGGAAGTGATTCATAAATAAAGTAAATAATGCATTGTTGACGGAGCTCATGCTTCAGGCAGGGATGTGTATTTTGCAGGAATGCTCTGTAAGCACATGATCTAAGAATAGCTGGGGAAGAATATGACTTTCTGAGGCTTGGCTGCTGCTGGGCCAGTGGGGAGTCCAAGAAGGCAGGATGATCTGTTGGGCTGGAGCTATGGGAGGGCCGGCCTGGGGCAGAGTTGATGGCCAGCCAGTGTCCCCACTGAGAAGTCTATCCAGGGGGTGAGAGTGGGGGAACTGGGACAAGGATGTTGGCAGGCCGGTGGGCAGAATCAAGGCAACATACCATGGCAGGGGCAACTGCTGCAAAGTCAGGAAGAATCCCCAGGAATAGTATATTGCTTTTGAAGGATGGGAGAAGGAGAGGTCCCTCCAAGAGGAGCCTTAAGAGCAGGCTTCCTCAAACTCGGCCCTACAGATGTTTTTGGCCTACAGCTCCCATGATCCCTAGCTCACAGGACCAGTGGTCAGGGATGATGGGAATTGTAGTCCCAAAACATCTGGAGGGCCGAGTTTGAGGAAGCCTGCTCAAGAGAGAGGATGTCTGCATCCCTGTAACTAGTGAATAATAATTGTGCATGCACACTATTTAATTTATCTGCAGCTTTTCTGTACTGCTCAGTCACACACACACACAAATCTGAGTGGTTCAAAAATAAAACTAAAAATGCTAAGTATAAAAATATTTATTTAACTGAGTTGCGGGGGGGGGGAGATCGCAGGGCATTGTATTATAAACTAATTCGCACACAACACGTAAAGGCAGTTTGAAACGCCACAAATAAATATTGCAGAGTGCAACAAGGCAAGCGAATAAAAATCCAAAGAAACAAAACAGGGCCAATGAAACTGTTTGTAATCTAGAACGCCTGGTCCAATCTTTATCTGGCGCCGAAAAGCTTGCTATGCTGGTGTGAAGTGTGCCTCTCTGGGGAGCACACTTCAGAATCAGGGCACAGACTAACATCACTGTTTTTCTGAAACTAAGGGTGACGCTGTCCTCTACTAGACCGACTTGTGCTGGCGAAAACCCAGGGCCCACTTTTAAGCCAAATCCCCGTCCACCAGTTGATTGGACAGTGTGCTAGTGTACAGGGTTCTGCCTTAGGCAAGGAATTATGTGTGGTTCCGAAGTTTGTATGGAAAGTTGGCTACTATGGGCTCTTCCTGTCCCTTGGAGCTTTCCTTGCCTGCCCTAGGCGCAGCCACAGGTGTTATATCAAATGCAAAAGAGCAAAGGGAAGGAGAGGGGAGGAGAGGAGGTGGGCTTGTTTCCTTGTCTAAATAGGCTATTGTGTGACTTCTGTTTCCCCAGTGACCCGTCATAACCACTTGAAGGACTTCATGCTGGTGGTGTCCATTGTGATTGGGGTCGGTGGCTGCTGGTTTGCTTACATCCAGAACCGCTACTCGAAAGAGCACATGAAGAAGATGATGAAGGACCTCGAAGGTCTCCACAGAGCTGAGCAGAGTCTGCACGATCTCCAGGAAAGGTGAGTCTTGGAGGCTGCTGCAGGGTGCCATGGGTGTTGCCACCAACTGCCCTGGCTCTCTCCCTTCTCTGCTAGTACCTGGCATGCTGATGACTTATGCTCAGATCTTCCCAAATACTTTGGTGTGAGACCTGCTTGTGCTTCTGGTTTGGCACTTACGAACCACAAAGCGCTGGATGAAGCCCCCTTGCAAAGGAAGCATGCTGGGCCTGTCCTGACCTCGCTCCTGCCCACCATGTGCCAGTATCACCATTCCCAACCCAGCAAGGATCAAGGGTGGGCATCTAGTGCTTTGTGTGGACCAGAAGACTGCTGGCTTGAAACACCCAGAAGTTCATGCAGGTGAGCTGTTACCTGTCAGATCTTGAAACCTCCCAAGGATGGAGACAGCAGAACTTCAGCGGAGAGTCCACGTTTCTAGGCAGCTTATTCCAACTGGTCTTACAGCGAGGGGGTTTCTTCTAGCACTTGATTTAAACCAGGGGTTCCCAAATATTTGGGGGGCTCTGCTCCCCTGGTTCTATGAACTCATCCCCAGTGCTCCTTACCCTGTGAAAACCATCATTCAAAAGGAAGATAATAACACAATAAAACAGTAACAGTGAATTGCACAATTATTCAAAATCCAGTTTAAACTATTTAATTAATTCAACAAAACTAAGGAACTTGATCCAGTGATACCAGCTTCTCAAAATCTGATAGTTATTTATGCCTCCATCACACACCCCTGCCACCCCCTTACCTCTTAGCACCTTCCAAGGAACCCCTCCCCACCCCCAGGGATGGTTCATCTCATTTCAGAACCACTGATTTAACCCTTACTTCCCTGTATTCTGAATTTGTTTCTTCTTGGTCTGCCTTTGGTGGATGAATGGGCTAAACAATGGAGATAATCTCTGTGACCGGAATAATCCTTGCAGATGAATTGAGCAAGCTGACGTCTATTTCCTTATAGCGTAATTGTGAGCAGTTATTGGCATGCGGTGTCCACACGGCTGTTAGTCTGTCCTATTTGCAGCAAGCAAAGAGCAGTGAGACTTTTTAGCTTGCAACCCATGACAGCAGTTGCTGAGGCCTGGGATAGATTTGCCCCAAATATTCAGGATTTGAACCCAGAACCTGTCACAGGCAGGCCCCATGCTGGTCCTGAGGCACCTTCCTTCCTCTTGCTCCCTGCCAGCACAAACTGGGGTTCCTGTTTCGTTTCAAGGGACACCAGAGAGAGGCTCCTAAAAGGGGCATGAAATCAGCCTCTTCCTTCCTCCCTCCTCACATCCTCCAGTTATCTGGCCTGATTCTGGGCAACTGAGAAGAGGCTGAGTCACTTAAATAATGGAAGCCACCCAGGACCCACTGTGGCTTGGAAGCGCCCCCCCCCCCAACTCTGCCTTTGCAGGAGGAGCTGCTTCTGCTGCGGCAAGGCGCGGCTCATCACAGTCTGTTGTTTTGTCTCTGCAGCTCCGTGCATGCATGCAGATCCCTGAGAACTTCCCTGTCCCCACCACCCTTTTTAAAAATGCCTGAACATGTGCAGGCAAGCAGTGCTCAGGGTGTGGAGCCTTCTGTCTCACTCCCTCTCATGTGTTCCTTGGCCTTGAGCACTTCGTGTTCTCCCTCTGGCCATCGCTCCCTCCCAGCCACCAACCAGGCGGCAAAAGCTCAGTTACAGGATTCAGAACCCAGCCAGCTCATTTAGCATGTTTTGGCAACACAAAGCAATTACATCGCTCCACATAGTTGCTCTCCGACACAGGCCTGCTGATAAGCAGTTCGGGGGAGGCAAGGGCCTCCTGGATCTGGACCCTGGAAGAGTTGCTTCCTGGACAGAAAATAATCTTGCAGTCACCCCCAGAAGGAGTGGAGGGGCCTGTCCTGGGCTAAGGGGCCATGAAGACAGTTCTGTGCAAGGCAGGGCTTCTGAGGTCCTTTCAAACGATTTTAAAATCCATAAACAGGGTCATACACACCACGTTCCTAATGAAGTACCCCCACCTCTGAAGCTTTTAGTGAACCAAAGTAATGGGAAATTAGACAGAAAAGTTTTCCTCCCTCTCTAACAAACGCGGACATCCAGTGAACCCGAACATTGGAAGATTCTGAGCAGATAAAAAGAAGGACTTTTTTCACACAGCACATGGTTAAATTGTGGAACTCCCTGCCACAGGAGGCAGTAATGGCCACGAACCTAGATGACTTTAAGAGAGGGTGGGACAAATTTGTGGAGAGGGATAGCAGCAGCTATTAGCAACGATAGAGGCTGAGGTCTGTTTCCATGTAAGAGGCAGCAGTGCTTCTGAATACCAGCAATCAGTGGCAAATGCAGGAGGGGGGGGGGCTCTTGTGCTCAGGTCTTGTTCGTGTGGAAGTGTTGTAGATACCAGGAGAGGATATATTGATTTAATGGTATCTTTCCTCACTCAGCAGCAGCGCGACATTCCCTAATATATATAGCAGCAAGCTAGTTGGTGGATTTGTCTGAATCTCTTTACTTAAGTAATCCAATCTGGCTTGTCTAGATTGGGTTTGTGCCTGGTAAATCTCCTTTGTTCCATTTTAAAAAGAATAAAGACACAACAGTCTTCTCTTAAAATGATGATGTTTACTCACATTCAGTTCACAGTTGGTTCCCGGAAGGCAGGCTTTAGCTTAGAGTTACAGAAGAGGGTTGGAGCTCATCCCATATGGGGATGAGCCCATGTGCTGCTGGCTGAGGGCCAGCAGATAGCAAAATACATCGTTATCAAGAGGAAAAAGAGGGAGGTGGCTCCATGACCAGTCCCTTTTATGGGGTCTCCCAGGGTCATGACCACTTACCTGGTCACACGCAGGGGGAGGGAACTCCAGACCAGGTGTGACAGGAAGTCCTCCTGGCTGTGGAGTAACACCCCTCTGTGTGTCCACTCTGGGCAAACAGGAAGTGCTGTACTTGACTGCTTATGTTACATCCCACAGATATCCCTTTGGGGCATCTGGTTGGCTGCTGTGAGAAGAAGATGCTGGACTAGACGGGCCATTGGCCTGATCCAGCAGGCTCTTCTTAGGTTCTTATGTAACGATCTGTATGGATGTGACAATCAGCTGCAGGTGAAGTGCAGAAAGCGTCTTGCAGGTGTTGTGCTCCTCCTGCCAGACAGGTGTGGGGTTGCCCCGACTTGGCCCTGTGAACTGGCCTGAGGGCCTCCTTTGCTGGCTCACCAGGGCAGGTGAAGCACCAGCAGTTGGGTGCAGCCTGCTGTGCTCCTGACACGAGGAGAAGAGAAACACGAGGTGGCTTCCCTGGAGCCTGAAAGGCGGCCAGTTCTGAGGAACAAACTGCTTTGCAGTGTCTCTGGTGTCATTTGCCGCTTCGGCAGACGTCACTCTCCAGCGTGACACACACACACAGAACTTTTCAGCCGGGAACTGGCTGAATGATCTCTGCCTCTTGTAATAAATGCCCAGTATTTATTTATTTATTTATTTATTTGATTCTTATGCTGCTTTCAAGACCATAGGTCCTTTCAGAAAGTTTCACAAGTTAAAATTACATTAGAACATAAAAAAAAACCCTGCTTTAAAATCACACGTAAATTGGTTTTAGATTTTCAATGATTTCTGACAGAGCGGCATAAAAATAGGGCACAAACTTCCATCACAGCCACCCTCCCAAATCCCGGCGAACTACCTTTAATAAAAACAAATGCAACGTGAGAGGAAAAGTAGCCCTGACTTCCCTAACCAAAGGTGGATTGAAAAGAAATGTCTTTGGGTCTCCCCTAAAGAAAGCAACACGAAGCCCAGCCCAGAGTTGGCCCAAGACATACAGTGAGGGGGGGGGGAGTATTTGATCCCCTGCTAAATTTGCCCGTTTGCCCTCTGATGAAGAAATGACCAGTCCATAATTTTAATTTTAATGGGAGGTTTATTGTAGCTGTGAGAGACAAGAATAACAACAGGAAAACCCCGAGGAACCCAGAAGACAAAAGTCAGAGACTGATGTGCATTCTAATGAGTGAAATAAGTATTTGATCCCTTTGCAAAAGATGACTTAGTACTTGGTGGCAAAACCTTTGTTGGCAATTTCAGAGGTCAGACGTTTCTGGTAGGTGGCCACAAGATTTGCACACATCTCAGGAGGCATTTTGTCCCACTCCTCTTTGCAGATCCTCTCCAAGTCAGTAAGATTTCAAGGCTGATGTGTAGCTACTTGAATAACTACTTCCTGTTGTTATTCTGTCTCTCACAGCTACCATAAACCTACCATTAAAATTATGGACTGGTCATTTCTTCATTGGAGGGCAAACGGGCAAATTTAGCAGGGGATCAAATACTTCTCCCCCCCTCACTGTAAGAACATCAGAAGAGCCTTCTGGATCAGGCTGTTCTCACAGTGGCCAACCAGATGCCCATCATGGGAAACCCGCAAGCAGGATCTGAGCACCAGAGGAACTCTCTGCTACTGAGGTTTCCTGGCATTCAGAAGCATTGCTGCCTCTGAATGTGGAGGTGCAGAGCAGAGCCATTGTGGCTAGTAGCCATCAATAGCCCTCTTCTCCACCATGAATTTGTCCAATCCTCTTTTGAAGCCACCTGGGTCAGCGGCCATCACTATGTCTGGTGGGAGCGAACTCCACAGTTCAGCTCTGCGCTGCTGCATGAAAAAGGACTTTTCTTTTGTCTGGTTTCACTTCAGCTCACAGGCTCCTTTCTGCCGGGAGACAGAAATTCCTCGTTAAGCCGCAGCTCCAAACAGGCCCCTGGAACGCCATGGAGCGCCAGGACCCTGACGAGAGCACAGGGTTATCTCTGAAACTGGGAACGTCACAAATATTCCTTATTAATTGGGGAGGGAAACTTTTTTTCTCTGAGGCAGAAATGTGAGCCGAAAACAAGTTTTGCCTTGCAGAGGAGCCAGTGAGGAGGGTGGCTGAGACGGCTTGTGTGTGGCGGTGGCTTTGAAATTGCCCTGCCTGTGTACTAGTGGTCCCCAGATTGGGTGGTAGCACCCCAGGGGTAAGTGGGAGAACTGGAGGTATAAATATCAGGCTTTGAAAAGCTGCTATCCCCAGATAAAGTTCATCAAGCAAATAGTTTTCACTGGATTTCGAATAGTAAAGGTAAAGGGACCCCTGACCATTAGGTCCAGTCGTGGCCGACTCTGAGGTTGCGGCGCTCATCTCGCTTTATTGGCCGAGGGAGCCAGTGTACAGCTTCCGGGACATGTGGCCAGCATGACTAAGCCGCTTCTGGCGAACCAGAGCAGCGCACGGAAATGCCGTTTACCTTCCCGACGGAGTGCTACCTATTTATCTACTTGCACTTTCACGTGCTTTCGAACTGCTAGGTTGGCCAGAGCAAGGACCGAGCAACAGGAGCTCATCCTGTCACAGGGATTTGAACCGCCGACCTTCTGATCGGCAAGACCTAGGCTCTGTGGTTTAACCCACAGCACCACCTGCGTCCCTGGATTTTGAATAAGTGTGCAATTAATCATTACTGTTTTGACCTTTATTGACTTATCACCTTCCTTAGTGGGTTGTGCAAACTGCTGTTCTGAATGTTGCTTTTCGTAGGGTAGAGTAGGGGGCACTGGGAGGTAACCAAAAGAGCAGTCGCCCGAAAAAGTTTGGGAACCACTGCTGTGTTCCAAGGGGCTGCCTTTTTTTTTTTTGGTGGGCTTCGCAAGTTGCAATGCTGCTTCAGTGACACAGCGGTGGCCTGTTCTGCTCTTCCCAGGCAATGTGTTTATTTGAGAAACTCGCCTGCCAGAGTGCACATTTTTCGCATTCCCCGCAGCGTCCCATGCTGCCGTTGCGTAGCGAGGCCTGTGCCGGATGCTTCTGGAAAGGCCTGAAGGCAGCTGCTGCAACGACATCCCTCTCCCTCGCCCTGGCACCTCATCAAAGCGACCCCCAAGGGGTCATCTAGCCCAACCCTCTGCAATGCTCAAGGACGCCCGACAGACGGCCATCCAGCTTCTGCTTAAAAACCTCCAAGAAGAGTCCACTACCTTCTGAGGGAGTCTGCTCCACTGTCAAACAGCTCTTGCCCTAAGAAAGTTTCTTTGGAATCTCCTTTTTTGCCGTTTGGATCCCTTGGTTTTGTGCCCTTCCCTGTGGAGCAGCAGAAAACAAGCTTGCTCCATCTTCCTGTGACAGCCCTGCAGAGATTTGAAGATTGCCTTTGGAGAAAGGAGCAATGCAGCAGAGCAATGCCCAGGAGCCAAGGCTAGGCCTTTGGAGGACATTCCACTGCTCTCCCTCCTCGGAGTCTGTGGATCTCAGCCCTCCTGGGGACTGGCTTCCTCCTCAGCATTCTTGCTTTGTGTTACGTTGAGCTCCAGGGAGGCCCCTGACACCTCCTTCCACACCAGCACCCACCCAACCTTGCTGAGTTTGATGCTCTTAGAAAGCCTGCTTTCCCTTCTCTTATCAGTGTGAACTGGAGGAAACCTGGATTCTCCGGCATCTCCTTCCCATTCAGCTTGGGGCATTCCATCTTCAGAGCCCCTTACTGACTGGCCTTGCAGTTTTGTCTTACAAACATAAGACAAACATCAGGCCATTGGTCCATCAAGTCCAGCATCCTGGTCTCACGGTGGCCAAGTGGATGCCTCTTTTGGGGAACCTGCAAGCAGGATTTGAACGCCAGGTCCCTCTCCCCTTCTGTGGTTTCCAGCAACTGGAATTCAGAAGCATTGCTCTTCTGACTGTGGAGGCAGGGCAGAGCCATCATGGCGAGTAGCCTTTGATAGCCCTTTCCTCCTCCATGAATTTGTCTAATCCTCTTTTAAAGCCTTCCAAGTTGGTAGCCATTACTGCCTCCGGTGGCAGCGAATTCCATAGTTTAACTAGGTTCTGCATGAAGAAGAACTTTCTTTTATCCTTCCTGAACCTTTCATCGCCCACTTTGGAGCATTCCATCAGTCACTGAGCAGCGGAAAACAAGCTTGCTCCGTCTTCGACGTGGCAGCCCTCCAGGTCTTTGAAGGTGGCAATCATCTTACCTCTCAGTCTTCCCTTCTCCTGGCTAAACATCCCCAACTCCCTCAGCCATTCCTCATAAGGCTCTGCTTCCAAACCCTCAATCATTTCGTTTGCCCTCCTCTGCATGCCTTGTCAGTATCCTCCTTAAAGTGGGGTGCCCAGGACTGAACACAGCACTCCAGGTAGAGAGTGCTGACCAATGCACGTTTGGGGGCTGAAACCCCCGAAAATTCAGTGCAGCCTCTCCCTTGCTCTCTGCTTTATGTGTTGGTTTTGTCACTGGGTGCTGAATCTCCCAGGAGAATAGGTTTCCCCTCATTGACTTTTATGCCTGCTTGTCTTCCTCCTCCTTTGATTCTCTCTTTTTTTTTTAGTCTTTTTATTATTAATTTTTATTAAGAATTTCAGCATAACAATACACCAAAAACACATCATCCACATTTACTCAGCACGTATTAATCTCTGCATATTATAAAATTGTAAAGATCCTTAACCTATCTCTCTCTATATTACCAATAATAAATTTGTGTATGTTCATTCAAAACCTGCCAAGGAGTCCAATTCACTTTGTTGTTTCTTTAAATACTTTGTAAAAGGTTCCCATTCTTCTTTAAAGTTGCAGTTGTCCTTATCACGCAGTTTGTGTGTCAATTTCGCCAATTCCACATAGTCCATCAGTTTCCCTTGCCACAGTTCTTTGGTCGGGATTTCTTTGTTCTTCCATCCCTTTGCTATTAAGACTCTTGCCGCCGTTGTCGTGTACATGAAGCTGTTCTTCAATTTCCTTGGCCTCCTCCTTTGATTCTCAAAACAAATTGCTGAACCAAAGCCGACTGAACATACCCTAAAAGTAAAACATAGCCCGAAAAGGAAACGCATTGGCAGGGTGACAGAAATGCAACGTACCGAGGAGGCAGCCAGTGGTGTCCCAGAACAGGACCCTCAGCAGGTGACAAGGAGGCTCTCTCTTTCTCTCTCTCTCTCTCTCTCTCTCTCTCTCTTTCTCTTTCTCTCTTTCTCAGGACGTCCAGGCCCTGGAGGCCCATTGTTTTCTGCTCAGCAAACACCCGGCAGGCAGACGCAATACCTGCCTTTGCATTTCAGAGAACAGCCCATGGAGAGGGCCTGGGGAGACTCCGCACCCTCACCAGATGCATCCTGCCACATTATCACAGCAGAAGTGCTTGCCCAGGAGGAGAGGATTTATTCCTCCTCTCTCTTCCTGTGGCAGGGAGTTCCATAGTTTAACTCTGCTCTGCACGAAGGACTCTCTTTTGCCAGTCCTGAATCTTGCAGTGTAGGAAGTGTGTGTACATACACACATGCAAATTAATGTATCATAGTTTGTGTCTCTTGATATCTAAATGTGGACATACTTGGAGCAGAATCCTGCACCTCGTGGCAGCCTAGGAGGGAAGCCCTGCAGGCAGCAACTTTAGTCTCTCCAACAGGAGCATGTTTTCATAACAGTTAGACCATGCATCCCTAACCTATGGCCCTCCAGATGTTTTGGCCTACAACTTCCATGATCCCTAGCTAACAGGACCAGTGGTCAGGGATGATGGGAATTGTAGTCCAAAACATCTGGAGGCCCGAAGGTTGGGGATGCCTGAGTTGGACTGATTGTTGTCCCCTGGAATTTGAAAAGCTGACTGCACTTGGTTCATTGGTTCCTGGTGAGGAATTACAGCGAATTACGCTCGCGTCAATTGCTCTTGCTCTATATAGATAAAGGCAGACTGAAGATTTTCACTTTTAAGGTTTGAACGCGTGTCTGCAGGCAGTGGAACACGTAGAAGCCTGCAGATTTCAGTGTCGAGGGAACAGGCATTGGTGAACTTCGTAGAATTGGGGGCAGAGGAAGTTTTTTAAGATCTTGGGATGTAAACTCCTGAGGGCTGTGGCTTACTTTTGCAACATCCCATGGGGTAATCGTCGGCCGTACTTAGATCTGAATCTTAGAAAAACGTTATCTTTCCGAGGCAATGCGCATGCTTTTGTTGGAGGAAGGGCGGGAGGGGGAGCAGCTTGTGGTCTGGGTCCTAAGAGCCAGGGCAAAGATTTCCGCTGCCTCCTTCCATCCTCCTGGGATGCTGTGCAGTGACGTAAACTCGTTTCACACATACCCCAGGATGGCTCAAAGCCCCACAACTCTCCTTGGAACAGGCTGATGCGATTGTCTCCATTTCCTCTCTTGGCAAAGGTCCTTGTTTTGGACAGTGCAAGGGCTCCATTAAAGCATCAGATCAGATTGAAGTCCAGCTTCTCAGAGGATGGCAAAGCCCAATTCATGGAAACTGGGACCAGCCGCTGAATAGGTGTTGTAGGTGCCCTGCAAAAAGCAGTTCTGGGTGGGTGCCCACCACCCTAGTCCAAGCCCCTCTCTCGGCCTCGCTTTTCCACTTGCCCTACAGACGCAGTTGTCTCGTTTGCAGCACCATTGCAGAGCGGGGTGGGAGACTGAGATACGTGTGCCCTGCATTTTGCAGCCTCGGAAACAAACGGCGCTGACAAAAAGCAGCTCTGTGTGCCTGGGAGAGGTTCCGTTCCCTTCTCGTCAGCCCCAGGGTGCGTCCAGCTACTCGCTGAGAACCCCCTGCCTGAACCTATGTCTGCCAGGCATCGGTGGGGTCAGAAGGAGGTGTGCTGGGCAGCTCCCCAAGAGTCAGGAAGTCCCCTGCCTTGGAAAACGCACCACCACCAGTCGTGGCTGGGGGCCAAGGTTTGGTGAAGAAGGTAAGAAGAAGAGCTTGCAGGATGAGACCCATCTAGTCTGGCATCCTGTTCTCACAGTGGCCAACCAGATGCCCCAATGGGAAACCAGCAAGCAGGATCCAAGCCCAAAAGCAACTCTGCTGTGGTTTCCAGCTGAGGGGTTGATGGTTGGTTGGCAGAGGGGTGATGCAGGTGGGGTTTTAATTGACTTTTAAGCTTGCATTTCCTTCCTGCCTTCATTTTCTTTTTTTTAATATATAATTTTTAAAATATACCGTATTTTTCGCTCTATAACACGCACCTGACCATAACACGCACATAGTTTTTAGAGGAGGAAAACAAGAAAAAAATATTCTAAACGAAACAGTGGATGTATGCTTTTTGTGGTTCATGCTGTGGCCACAGACATGTGATCTGACGGTGAGTTTGGGGTAGCCGAATGTAAAAATCTTGAGGATCCATGTGGATCCATGCTTTGTAACCATGTTTTTGCGCCATTGCGGCCCCATGAAACAGTGGGTGCGTGTGTTTTTTGGTGCAGGCTGTAGCCATGGATATGCTATGTGATCTGATGGTGAATTTGGAGTGACCTAGTGCAAAAATCCTGAGGATCCATGTGGATCCGTGCTTTGTAACCACGTTTTAAGTGGGGAGGGAAGGAAAAGAACTCAAGGGACAAGGAGCACGTGTGGGGGGTGTGGAGAAGGATGCTGCTAATAATGCAGGAGAGGCTCCTCTCCGGCTTTGCTCCTTTAGAACAAGCAGGCTCTGCGTCTCTCCCTCCTCCCCGGCAAGGAAACCATGATAGTAACCACTCTGAGACAAATCAAGAAAAATTGCGACCAACACTCTCCCCCAACAAGTGCAGTGAGGTCAAAACACACACACACACGCAGAGAGAGAACTGGCCCTAAAGTCGCAGGGCGCTAGAAGTCGCAGGGGCGCTGGGGGAGTGAACGGGAAGCAAGAGAAGGAGAAGGAGCCCTCACACACAGAGAGACACACAGAGTGTCGATTCTAAAGTCGGAGGGAGAGCGCAGGGAGAGTGAACGGGAAGCAGGAGGAGGAGAAGGAGCCCTCTGTCTCACACACACACAGAGACACACAGAGTGTCAATTCTAAAGTCGGAGGGAGAGCGCAGGGAGAGTGAACGGGAAGCAGGAGGAGGAGAAGGAGCCCTCTCTCTCACACAGACACACAGAGTGTCAATTCTAAAGTCGGAGGGGCGCAGGGAGAGGAACGGGAAGCAGGAGGAGGAGAAGGAGCCCTCTCACACACACACAGACACACAGAGTGTCAATTCTAAAGTCGGAGGCAGAGGGCAGGGAGAGTGAACGGGAAGCAGGAGGAGGAGAAGGAGCCCTCTCTCTCACACACAGACACACAGAGTGTCAATTCTAAAGTCGGAGGGAGAGCGCAGGGGCGCAGGGAGAGCGAAGGGGAAGCAGGAGGAGGAGAACGATAGCTCAAGCACACACACACAGACACACAGAGTGTCAATTCTAAAGTCGGAGGGAGAGCCAGGGAGAGTGAACGGGAAGCAGGAGGAGGAGAAGGAGCCCTCTCTCACACACACAGACACACAGAGTGTCAATTCTAAAGTCGGAGGGGCGCAAGGAGAGTGAACGGGAAGCAGGAGGAGGAGAACGATAGCTCAAGCACACACACACACAGCCCCTACAGTGGCTAATCCAAAATCGGACAGCAAAAAACTGCAGGCAGGGACAGAGAGCATGGGGTTGTTTTAAAGCAGCCAAGCCCGCTCTGCTTCTCTCCCTCCTCCCGGCTAGGCTGGCTGAAAAGCTTTGCTGCTACTTAGCAGCTCAGTGGGGAGGAGAGAGGAACATAGAGGACGGGGTTGTTTTAAAGCAGCCAAGCCCGCTCTGCTTCTCTCCCTCCTCCCCAGCTCGGCTCGCTGACAGGAGCCGCTTACACCCGCTTTGCTGTTTCAAAGCGAGCCACGAACTGCTCACAACTGCAGCAGATTCCCCCGCCATCTGTAGGCATTCGCTCCATAACACGCACAGACATTTCCCCTTACTTTCTAGGAGGAAAAATCTGCGTGTTATGGAGCGAAATTTACGGTAATATTAAAATATATATATAAATTTTTATTAGTTTTTTAACGTATCATTTTCAACAGCAATTAAACATACTTTTACTTCTTATTCAATTTTTTTGACTTCCATCAGTCTGGTCTGAAAATTTTCCAATTTAGTCTCTCAGTATGCATTTCTAATTTTCCCTATTACATTTCAAACTTATAACCATTATCTCTTATCTTTTTCTACTTTGTAACACTTTGTATATTTCTCCTTACAAAACTTATTGTAGTCCTACTAGCGTAATTTGTTGGTTACAATTGCTCTTCAGATAGTTCATATACTACTTCTTCCAATCTTCTGTAAATCTCTGGTCCCGCAGGTTTCGAATCCTTCCTGTCATTTTGTCCAATTCTGCATAGTCCATTAATTTCGTCTGCCATTCTTCTTTCATTGGAATTTCTTCTTGCTTCCACTTCTGGGCTAACAATACTCTTGCCGCTGTTGTTGCATATAAAAACAGTTTAACATCTTGCCTCTTAATGTCCTGGCCTATAAAAGGTAAAGGGACCCCTGACCATTAGGTCCAGTCGCAGACCACTCTGGGGTTGCGGCACTCATCTCGCTTTATTGGCCGAGGGAGCCGGCGTACAGCTTCCGGGTCATGTGGCCAGCATGACTAAGCCGCTTCTGGCAAACCAGAGCAGCGCATGGAAACGCCATTTACCTTCCCGCCAGAGTGGTACCTATTTATCTACTTGCACTTTGATGTGCTTTCGAACTGCTGGGTTGGCAGGAGCAGGGACCGAGCAACGGGAGCTCACCCCGTCACGGGGATTCGAACCACTGACCTTCTGATCGGCAAGCCCTAGGCTCTGTGGTTTACCCCACAGCGCCACCAATGCTTCTGGTTCTTTTAAGAATGTATATTTCAACCCTGCCTTCCTTTTCTTAATCTTCTTGGAGCTTTGGGAGGCTAGACACCAAAGCAAAAATGAATAGGGGCTGTAGAATTCCTGCGTTGTAAGTGAAGCCATGCCTATATCACCACCTCGCTCCTCTTTCTGGATGACCTGGCCCTTAGTCTTGCTCTCCACTGTCAGCTTCCCTGTGCCTTCTCCCCCCAACACCCCTCTCTGTGCTCTTTCTGTCCAGCTCCCCTCTGAGCATCTGAATCAGCTTCCTCCTCCAAGGCATTTCTCTGAGCTTCAGGACCTGCTTTCTTGCTCTCCATTCTTGCCAGCCCACCTGCACTCCTCCTGGGGGAGGTGACTGCATCTTTCCAGACTCCCAGCCCTAGCACGTTGTGGGCAGCCAGTCTCATGGCCCATTTCTGCTCTGTCTTTCTCTCTGTGTGTGGTTCAGGCTCCAGAAGGCCCAGGAAGAGCACCGCACGGTGGAGGTGGAGAAGGTCTCCTTGGAGAAGCGGCTGCAGGACGAGATCAGCATCGCCAAGCAGGAGGCCCACCGGCTCCGGGAGCTGCGGGAGGGGACAGAGAACGAGCTCAGCCGGCAGAAGTATGCAGAGCAGGAGCTGGAGCAGGTACGCCCTGGCCGGGAGCAGCCCCCATGCCGGGTAGGTGGACAGCTCCTCCTGGGGGGCTTGAACTCTCTGTGGGCTCTGGAGGTTTCTGCCTGACCTGCTGCCCTTTGGAACTGAGCCCCCCAAAGCCAGCCTTTTTAAAAAGGTGGCAGCCATATGCCAGATTCTCTCCTCCCATCAATCCCAATTTTAAAATGACGCACATGATTCCTGTCTCCATATAATTGGGCTAAAAAAACCAGAAGGCCTCGTCCAACCTCAAGGCAGTCGTATTTTTGGCTTGTTTCTCATGACCGCTTGACCTCGGGCAGCAAGACTGGCACAGACAACCTCTCTAGCCCAATCTCTGCAGCTCAGGAGGGTTAGAAGTGGCACACAGGTTTTGAGGTCCAGGTTGGGTTCAGCCTGAGTTTCCCTTCTCAAGACTGGAACGCGTGGACATCTGATGAAGCTGAGCGTTGGAAGATTCAGGATGGATCAGAGAAAGTCCTTTGCAGAGTATGTAGTTCAGCTGTGGAACTCCCTCCCCCAGCAGAGAGTGGGGACCACCAAGTTGGATGGCTTTAAAAAAAAGGAATGGACAAAGTCACGGAGCAGGAGGAGGCTGTCAGGAGCTCAGCCTACACTCAAGTAGGACCCTGGTAGAGACAAATGCCCGACTGGCATGTTCTCTCCCTCCTGGTCTTTTGTTCGGGAGCTTCAAAAGCTTTTATGTCAATTCAAAATCCTTTATTAGGCATAGCACACCACACATTGACAAACAACATATACAAACTGTATAAAATACAGGTACAGCAAACACAATTTATCCTAGTCCTATTCTTAACTCCCAGAAATTAATCAATGTACATGAATAATATAATACAATTTAATATGAAATAAAAATACAACACAGCAACGTCACCTACCATTAGAAACCACTAAGTCTCTTTATCATGGCCCATTCTTTCATCATGGACAGCTCTTAAAAATTCGGCCACTATTAAAGTACCGTATTTTTCGCTCTATAACACGCACCTGACCATAACACGCACATAGTTTTTAGAGGAGGAAAACAAGAAAAAAATATTCTAAACGAAAGAGTGGATGTATGATTTTTGTGGTTCATGCTGTGGCCACAGACATGTGATCTGACGGTGAGTTTGGGGTAGCCCAATGCAAAAATCCTGAGGATCCATGTGGATCCATGCTTTGTAACCACGTTTTTGCGCCATTGCGGCCCCATGAAACAGTGGGTGTGTGTGTTTTTTGGTGCAGGCTGTAGCCATGGATATGCTATGTGATCTGATGGTGAATTTGGGGTGACCTAGTGCAAAAATCCTGAGGATCCATGTGGATCCGTGCTTTGTAACCACGTTTTAAGTGGGGAGGGAAGGAAAAGAACTCAAGAGACAAGGAACACGCGTGGGGGGTGTGGAGAAGGATGCTGCTGATAATGCAGGAGAGGCTCCTCTCCGGCTTTGCTCCTTTAGAACAAGCAGGCTCTGCGTCTCTCCCTCCTCCCTGGCAAGGAAACCATGATAGTAACCACTCTGAGACAAATCAAGAAAAATTGCGACCAACACTCTCCCCCAACAAGTGCAGTGAGGTCAAAACACACACACACACGCAGAGAGAGAACTGGCCCTAAAGTCGCAGGGCGCTGGAAGTCGCAGGGGCGCTGGGGGAGTGAACGGGAAGCAAGAGAAGAAGGAGCCCTCACACACAGAGAGACACACAGAGTGTCGATTCTAAAGTCGGAGGGAGAGCGCAGGGAGAGTGAATGGGAAGCAGGAGGAGGAGAAGGAGCCCTCTCTCTCTCACACACACACACAGAGTGTCAATTCTAAAGTCGGAGGGAGAGGGCAGGGAGAGTGAACGGGAAGCAGGAGGAGGAGAAGGAGCCCTCTCTCACACACACAGACACACAGAGTGTCAATTCTAAAGTCGGAGGGGCGCAGGGAGAGGAACGGGAAGCAGGAGGAGGAGAAGGAGCCCTCTCTCACACACAGACACACAGAGTGTCAATTCTAAAGTCGGAGGGGCGCAGGGAGAGGAACGGGAAGCAGGAGGAGGAGAAGGAGCCCTCTCTCACACAGAGACACACAGAGTGTCAGTTCTAAAGTCGGAGGGGCGCAGGGAGAGGAACGGGAAGGAGGAGAAGGAGCCCTCTCTCACACACACACAGACACACAGAGTGTCAATTCTAAAGTCGGAGGGAGAGGGCAGGGAGGGAGAGGGCAGGGAGAGTGAACGGGAAGCAGGAGGAGGAGAAGGATAGCTCAAGCACACACACACACAGCCCCTACAGTGGCTAATCCAAAATCGGACAGCAAAAAACTGCAGGCAGGGACAGAGAGCACGGGGTTGTTTTAAAGCTCTGCTTCTCTCCCTCCTCCCGGCTAGGTTGGCTGAAAAGCTTTGCTGCTACTTAGCAGCTCAGTGGGGAGGAGAGAGGAACATAGAGGACGGGGTTGTTTTAAAGCAGCCAACCCCGCTCTGCTTCTCTCCCTCCTCCCCAGCTCAGCTCGCTGACAGGAGCCGCTTACACCCGCTTTGCTGTTTCAAAACGAGCCACGGACTGCTCACAACTGCAGCAGATTCCCCCGCCATCTGTAGGCATTCGCTCCATAACACGCACACACATTTCCCCTTACTTTCTAGGAGGAAAAATCTGCGTGTTATGGAGCGAAATTTACGGTAATTTGATCATCGCTGTCCGCCAGCATGTTCTGGACCGTTGGTTCAGTACAAATCTGTTTTTCAAATTTTAGGGCCTCATATAATTGTATTCTGGCATAACTACCAAAATCACAGGAGAAGAATATATGCTCTAGAGTATCGAGTTCTTTTTTCCTGCATTTGCAGAGACGCTCAGAATCTGGGATAGCTAGATATCTTCCTCTCACTATCACTGAGGGAAACATGTTAAATCTAGCCTTTCTTCTGCCCGAACATCACAGCGACCGATTCCAACAGATATTGGCACACTTAGGGATCCGCAGAGTCTTTGCAGCTTGCGTGACAGACCTCAGCAACTCAGCATTTTGGCTAATCTACTTTATTTACATATAAACACACGCGGAGCACTGCAACATGGCTCCCTCTCTCTCTAGCATCAGACAGCAAAGAGAAAAAGAAGAAAGGACAATAGTCCCACTTCACGGAACACAGGAACACAAACATCCTGTCTCCATCACTTCCCACTCCGTGGAGTCAAAACCTACACTGTCATGTGATAGACAACAATCCCATGACTGCAATCATGGAGCAGGAATTCTAACACCATGGATGACTATTAGCCAGGATGCTCTGCCTCCACAGCTAGAGAGAGCAAGGCTTCTCAGGTGCGCCCTGGCACACCCTCCTAAAGGCCTGCTACTGCACCAGGAGAGCCCAATGGAGCCTGTCGCAGCCTCAGCAGGCCCGGCCAGGCCTTTTGGAGGGCATGCCAGAGCTCTTCCCAGCGGCCTGGTGGGACATGCAACAGGACCTCCTGCTGCAGCGACAGGCTCTGGTGGAGCCGGCTGTTGCAGCAGGAGAGCCCACCCGGCTGCAGAATATTGAGGGGGCCCAGACCCCTCGCTGAAAATTTTGTGAGTGCCTGGGCACCCAGGGCTCTGCAGAGATGGCGCCCCGATGTTTCTGTTGCTGAAAGCCACAGGACTCTTGTGCTCAGATCCTGCTTCCTGGCACCCCACGGGCGTCTGATCAGTTAGCGTTTCCACTCTCAAGGGCACACAAAGGGGCAGGGGCTGCAGCGTCCCGATTCCAGGCCCCCTTGATAGGGTGGGAAATGGAGACCATTCACCAGGATGCTCAGAACCAGTTTGGCAGTAAGCAGAGGACACCTGCACCCCTTGGCCCAGAGAGACTGGAGTGGGTGGGGGGTTGTCGGACGGGGCTTGTGCGTCTTGTTGTTGACCGTGGCTGATGCCTCTCCCCCCTGAGGAAATCTTGTGTGCCTCGGGCCCCCTTGCCTGCCTGCCGAATTACTAGAGCGGCTGCTGTTGTTCCCCGCTCCCTGCAGGTGCGCATGGCGCTCAAGAACGCAGAGAAGGAGCTGGAGTCGCACAGCAGCTGGGCCGTCCCAGAGGCCTTGCAGAAGTGGCTTCAGCTAACCCACGAGGTGGAGGTGCAATACTACAACATCAAGAAGCAGAACGCCGAGAAGCAGCTGCTCCTGGCCAAGGAAGGGGTGAGTGAGGGGCAGGGAAGAAGGAGCAAGGAGGCCCAGTCGAGAGGGAGGACTTCTTCACGCAGCGCATGGCTAAACAGCGGGGTTCTGGTCACCTCGCCTCAAAGAGGGTATGTAGAATTGGAGGAGGTTCAGGAAAGCGCACCCAGAATGATCCAGGGGTGGAGCAACTCTCCTACGAGGAAAGGTTGCTGCGTCTGGGGCTTTTCGTTTAGAGAAAAGTCAACATGATAGGAACTTGTGAAATTGTGTACCGCGTGGAGAAAGTGGATAGAGGAAAGCTTCTCTCTCTCATTACACAACAACTTGAGGACATGCAATGATGCTGTAATTTGGATGATTCAGGACAGAGAAAATAAAGTACCGTATTTTTTGCTCTATAGGATGCACTTTTCCCCCTCCAAAAATGAAGGGAAATGTGTGTGCGTCCTATGGAGCAAATGCAGGCTTTCGCTGAAGCCTGGAGAGCGAGAGGGGTCGGTGCGCACCGACCCCTCTCGCTCTCCAGGCTTCAGGCAGCTATCCGCCGGGCTCAGAAGGCTTGCGGAAAGCAGCCTGTTCTGGGGGCTGGGGTCGGGGGAAGCTCGGGCTTCCCCCATCCCAGCCCCGTGGCTAAAAGCCCTGGGAGCAGTGGCGAGGTTGCTCGGGCTTCGCCCGTCCCAGCCCGTGGCTAAAAGCCCCAGGAGCGGCGACGAGGTTGTGCGCAATCTTGCCACTGCTCCTGGACCTGTTTTGGGGGCTGGGGTCGGGGGAAGCTCGGGTGGAGAGGTTGCGCGTGGCTAAAGAGGAAGCTTCTTTGCTCTTTGGGGCTGGGGCGGGGTGGGAAAATAATTTCCCCCCCTTTATTTCCCCCCCTAAAAACTAGGTGCGCCATATGGTCCGGTGTGCCTATGGAGCGAAAAATACGGTACTTCTTCACACAGCACAGAATTAAACCATGGAACTCCCTGCCACAGGATGGTCTTGATGGCTTTAAAAGAGGATTAGACAAATTCATGGAGTGCTTTTGAGGGCTCCTAGCCCTGGTGCCTATGTTCTTGCTTCCACAGTTGGAGGCAGCGATGCTTCTGAAGGCCGGTTTCTGGAAGGGGAAGGGAGAGGGCTTCGCTTTAGGCCACCTGGTTGGCCACTGTGAGAACAGGAGGCTGGACTAGATGGCCCATTGACCTGATCCAGCAGCCGAGCTCTTACGCTTCAATGAGGCCCATGGAGGTGGGAGACAGAATCCACAGACTGCTCAGCTCACTGCAACAAGGGTGTGGGCTTTGTCTTCCTTTCCTAGCCTCGCCCTCTGGGTCCCTTAGGGGCTGGCGGCTGAGACTCAGGAGCAGAAAAGTTTGAACAGATCTCACCTTTTCAGTCAAGTTCCTCTGCTTACGCCCTTTTTCAGGCCGAAAAGATAAAGAAGAAGCGCAACACTCTCTTTGGGACATTCCACGTTGCCCACAGCTCGTCCCTGGACGACGTGGATCATAAAATCCTGACTGCCAAGTGAGTTTCCTGTGTATGTGTATGTGGGCAGCTTCTGCCCGCTCTGCCCCCTCCACAAGACCCACATCCTAGGAAGCTGCTGCGCAGGTTTGGAGGCCAGAAGCTGGGAGCCTTCAGCTGTGCAGGAGGCAGATGACCCCCCCATTCTGTTCTGCGGAAGCAAGAGCGCTTAGCGAAGGAGGAAGGGCCTAGCCGCCCATCTGCTCCGCAGGCTAAAGATGATCTGTGGTGCAGGCGCATCGCCATCTGCTTTGCCACTTTTTGTCTGGAGATGCTGCCAGAGATTGCATCTGGGGCCTGTTGCATGTGAAGCAGACCCTTGGCCACTCAGCTATGCTCTTTCCGTGGTTGGGGTTCGTGGAACTGTAGATTTGGGAGGCACCCTAGAGGCCATCCAGACCAACCCCTGCAAGGCACCTCATGCCTTTGTCTCTCTGCTCCCTCCAGCCCTGCTTCTTTCCTTTCCTTTCTTTTTTTTATAGAATATTTATTAAAGTTTTCAAAAAAAATAATACAATGTAAAATAAAAAGGAAAAAAAATAACAAAAATACAGGAATAATTAAAAAACACATAAAATTTCCATTACTTATTTTCTTTTAACTTATTTTCCAGACCTCCTCTTACCTCCCTTTCTTGTATTCCAATTCAAATTGTTAGTTCAGCAAATCCTCACCATTAACTTTTACTTATCTCTAAATCCCCCCTTTTTTCATATCTCTTAAGCATTACAGCTGGAAACCGCTTAATTTCTGTCCAACATCATTCTAACATTCATTAATTTTACAATATTTCTGTAAATAGTCTTTAAATTTCTTCCAATCTTCTTCCGCCGACTCTTTTCCCTGGTCCCGGATTCTGCCCTTCTTTCCTTTCCTTTCTCTCCCCCCTCCCCCCCCCCCGTAATATTTGTTTATTTCTTTTCACATGTGCACATTTATAACAAAATTGTTTAATAACCATTCTCTGAGATTCTCCAGACTTCCCTCCATCCCCTACATGGTTCCTTGTACCAATATTTACAACTACATGTCAGTCCATTCTCCATAGTTTTCGTATTCCCAAATTGTCCATAATTTTCATTACTTTATAAGTGGGTCTTATAGTCCAGCTAAAGTTTTAATTTGTTTACAATGGTCTCCTAGGTAAATTATAATTCCCCCCCCCCCATTCTTTTTTTAAAGTCCTTGTCTTCTTGATTCCTGAGTCTCCCGGTTAGTTTTTCCTTTTTGGCATAGTCCAGCAGCTTGGCTTGGCTAATAACATCCATGCAGCTGTTGTTGCATACATGAAAAGTCTTTTCTGATCTATTGGGATCTCGGCACCTATAATGCCTAAATGCTTCTGGTTTTTTAACAATAGTTATTTTGAACGTTTTTTTCAACTCATTATACACCATTTCCCAAAATCATTCTGTTATCTTACATGGCCACCACATACGGTAAAAGGTATCTTCCTTTTCTTTACACTTCCAGTAGGTATTTGAAGTTGTTCTATACATTTTAGATAACTTAGTAGAGGTCAAATACTCACCAGTGCATCATTTTCATAGACGCTCGTTCCCTTCTCCACCCCGCAGGCAAGCCCTGAGCGAGGTGACGGCAGCCCTGCGGGAGCGGCTCCACCGCTGGCAGCAGATAGAGATGCTCTGCGGCTTCCAGATCGTGGTCAACCCGGGCATCCACACCCTGGTGTCCGTCCTCAACATCGACCCCTCGTGGATGGGAAGCTGCACGCGGCCAAACACCTCACACTTCATCATGACCGATGACGTGGACGACCTGGATGAGGAAATCGTATCCCCCATGTCCATGCAGTGTAGGTCTCCCTGGGGAGCGGGGGCGAGGGGCTTCACAGCAACAGAAAGCAAGGGAGCCCTCACCTGTTAGAGGACTTTTGGCTAGCAGTGATTCTCAAACTTGGGTCTCCAGTTGCTTGTTGGACTACAACGCCCATCATCCTTTGCTAGCAGGACCTCTGGGGGTAACGGATGATGGGAGTTGTAGTCCAACAGCAACTGGAGACCCAGGTTTGAGAAACGCCAGCTAGGGGATGGTTCACTTTCACACAGTCCTCCTGGTACAGAGCTTCCCAAAGCTTTTCCTCTGTTATTATTTATTACCACCCCTATACCTGGAGGTCTCGGGGGGTTCACAGAACAAAATCAAAATATAAAACCACAAAATATATAATCAAAATAAAAACAGCAACCCAATAGCCCCCTCCCCCCCACTCTGTTCCATCAACTCGCCCCCAGTGCCACCCATCCTACCCAAAAGCATTATTTGGAATAGCAGTTTGCACAACCCCCTAAGGAAGAGAATCGCACGGTAAAATTGAAGGTGGTAACCGTGAATTGCACAATTATTTGCAGCCCAGTTATAAAATTATTTCGTTCAACTGATTCAACAAAATGGATGGGCTTGATCCGGGGATGCCAGCTTTTCACAATAGTTATTTGCACCTCTGTTGTCCCCCTGCCACCCCCTTAGCACTCCCCTTCCCTGGTGAGCCCACTGCCCCACCCCCACTTTGGGAACCTCTGGACCAGATCCCCCTCCCCATAATCACTTTCCTGATAATGGGGCAGGAAGCAAATTCTACATGGAGGGAAGTGGGAAGCGGCCCCCACCGTCCTGGTAACATGACAGCGCCTGGTGCGCCTGTGTGCTTCAAGAGCCGGGTGTCCTGCCGTCCCCACCTCTGCATTAAAGTGGGGCAGTGGTGGGGAGGAGGAGAGCGTAACCCTGGGGCTACAGAACGCCACCGGCTCCCATCGTGCGACTTCAACACGGCTGGAATCAAGCAGGGCTTGGTAAAGCTCAGCTCAAGGGTGCTGTTCCTTTGAACATGCGCAGAGCGTTCCCCAAGCTCAGCAAGGCACCTGCAGTCTGGGGCTCAGGAGTTTCTGAGCAGAGGTTTGCACGCCAGCGTTTTGCTCTTCTGAAGCACCCCTGACGCACAGTGGCCTAAGACAGGAGTGCCTGGCTTGCCTCTGCCCTGCATTTCCCCAATACTGGGAGTAGTGGGGGGGGGGAATTTGCTGCTGTGCTTCAAGGGTCCCCGAGGGTCATCCAGCCCACCCCCCGGCAATTCGGGAATCCCCTAGAATAGACTGGAACCTGCTCACCCTGGGCAGGGAAGGTGAGGAGAGAGTGGTTGCTGGGGGTGTCAGCTGGGGGCAGATGTGGGGAAGGCAAGCCTGGGGGTGGTGAGTGGGCACAGAGCCACAGAGTGGGAAGGGGACCCCAATGGGTCATCTATCCCAACCCTGGCAAGGGAGTGCAGAGCAGTGGTCTAGGTTTGACAGGATTGGGGGGGGCGGGGGGCAGGGCAGGGTGCTTTGCTTGCCATTCAGAAATGCCGATGTGAGGTGTGATGTTTCTCCCCACCAATGATGCCCCCCTTTCTCTCTCCCCCACCGGCCTCCCTGCCCTCCTCCCGGTTGGCTAACGCCAGACGCAGCCTTGCTCTTGGGGCACAGGTTCAGCGACCGCTCATCCCTCTCCTCGGAGGACCAGTCCTGGAAATACCCCGGTTTGAGGATTATTATCAATGGGTTCTCTTTCCACCCTCTGAACTAAACGCAAAGGGCAGGCAGGAGAGGCCCTCCTGCTCACACCGTGGCACCAACAGCAGCCTCTCTGAGCACAGAAGCTAATTCTCACCTCATCCTTTCTTCCTCCATCTCTAGCCGAAAAAAGTGCACACACAAAAAAACCCCCAAAGCTGGCATCTTTACTAACACCTTCCCTGGGGGCAGGGCCTGCTGGGACCCAGAATCACCCCCAGGCAGAGAGGAAAGCAGGGCAGGAGGGACTCGTGGTCACCTGGACTCTGTGCCTTGAACGCTCCTGTCCACAATCAGAGGCAGCGATGCTTCTGGATCCCAGCTGCCGGAAAATGCAGGAAGGGAGAGGGCTCTGGTGCTCAGATCCCGCTTGCGGGTTTCCCATAATGGGCGTCTGCTTGGTCACTGTGAGAAGAGGAGGTTGGACAAATGGGCCGTTGGCCTGATCCAGCAGGTGGGTCTTAGGTTCTTGCGTTTCGAAAGACCTTCCAGGCTGAAACCTGCAGCTGCTGGAGGATGCTTTCTGGCAGGAAACAAGAAGATAGAGCAACCTGCCCCCTCCCCCTGCCTCTGTGGGCAAAGATTCACCCCCCCAAGAGCCTCTGGAATATTAGAATTGTAGAGTGTGGAGGAAGCCCAGGGATCATCTAGTCCAACCCGCTGCAGTTCAGGAATCACTTCAGCTTCTTCCTGGTTCTTCAGGTCCCAGCAGGACCCCCCTTGCTCATCGGCTTCCTGCTCCATGCGCCTCTTAACCCCTCTGATGTTGCTGCTTTCTTTGCATGCCCCTCCAGTGCCCAGGCACCCTCCGCCCCTGGAACGGCGCCTACCCAGAAGGCACCTCTGTGCCAGCCCCCCCGGTGCCCCGTCGGGAGGTTGTGCCTGGGCGCTGTGAAGCCTTGGAGGTCTGAGGGCCTTGTGTGAGTCCGCCAGGCTCCTTCGCAGGTGATTCTCCTCCGTTACCAGGGCTGCATTTGAGAGAAGAATCCGGAGAGGAAAACAGGAGGGAGATGCTTGTAAGAATCCCCCAAAGGACCCTCTATAGGGCAGCAAGCCATTTAGGTGACCCCCATAGATGCCTCTCGACTGCCTTGAGCGACAAAACTGCTCCTCTTAGGGTGCCACACCAGCCCCATTCCACATTTGTGCAAAAACAATATTTTGGTGCAGCGGCACCTATACACTTATGAACCTGTTATTGACATCTGTCAGATGCCTTCCCTGCGCTCTTTGGCTTAGACAAGCCTGCCGAAACATGTAGAAAGCTGCTGCGAGTTTTACTCTATTTCCACTTTAACTTTTTTTAAGTCTTAGGTTGCAGCGCTCAGTTTTTTCTTACAGATGATTTCATGGTTTTATTTTTTCCTCTACGTCGCTTTGAGCTTTCTCCTTCCATTCGAGCAGTGTGTAACTCTTACAAAACAAGCAAAACAAAAGGCACTGCAAGGAGGAGCTGCCAGAGCCATTTACTGGGGGCTCAGAGCGAGTGCGGAGCTCCTTCAGTTTTCCAGGGAAGCGATTGGCGGTGGGCAGGGACAGGGCACGAAAGCTGACAGCCAGCAGCCTCTCCTGTCTCCCTTGAGCCGCTCGCCCTCCTAATCCTCTGTCTCTTTCCCTCCTCTCTCCCGGTTTAGCGCCCTCCATGTCCAGCGGCGTCCGCCAGCGCCTCGTCGACCCGCAGCACTCCTTGGGATCACAGAGGTTGGTAGAGAGTCACCAGGCTGCCGGCCAGGGTGAATCGGGGTCGCTGGTCCACTACCTGCCTGGCAGGGTGACTCTGCGCCGGATGCCCAGCTTGAGCGGCAGCCAGCCCTTCGCCTCCGACATCCACGGCGGAAGTGCGGCCGCCTGCTCTCCATCTTCTTCTTCCTCCTCCTCCTCGCCGCCGTCTCCTCCTTCCTCCTCCTCCACGGGCCACTCGCCCTCCTCCGCTTCCGCCTGCCACGCCCTGCCCATCCTTTACCACCACACCACCTCCTCCTACATCCTCCAGGTGGACGCCCTGCCCAACCTGCCCCCTCCCGACGTCACCTCCGGGACACGCTGCCGGGCCGAGAGCTATGGGTATTGTGCGGCTTCCTCCGGCAGTGGTGCTTGCCCTCTTGGCTTCCCTTCCGGGGCCCGGCCTGCCTTCCTAACCCCACTTCCTACCTCCTTCCCTCGGCAGAAGCATGGGTGCCCTTGGCTGCCGTCTTGAGGCCTGCCCTGCCTGGTTTGGCGTGTCATTGGCCCTCTCGCCTGGTGGCTTCTGGCCAGGAAGGAAAAAAGGACGCTAACACAACTAACCAGCCAGCCCCTCCCTGCCTGACTTGGGCCGTTCTGTGATGCAGAGTGTGCTTTTGTTTGGTTTGCCTCCACTTCTCCCCGCTGCACAGAGTTAAATTACTCCAAGAGGGCTCTTGGTTTGAATCCTGCTTGCAGGTTCCCCATAACAGCCAGCCGCTGTGAAAACAGGATGCTAGATTAGGCGGGCCGTTCGCCTGATTCAGTGTGCTCTTCTGATGTTCTTAACCCTGCCTGGGTTTGTGTGTTGGTGTGTGTGTTTGTTTTGGACATCAGTAATTACTATTATTATTATTAACCCCAGCCACTCTGGGCAGCCTCCAACACGTACAAAAACATATTAAGACATCAAACATGGAAAACTTCCCTAAACAGGGCTGCCTTCAGATGTCTTCTAAAACTCCTTGACATCTGAAGGGAGGGTGTTCCACAGGGAGGGAGCCACCACCGAGAAGGCTCTCTGCCTAGTTCCCTGTAACTTGGCTTCTTGCAATGAGGGAACTGCCAGAAAGCCCTCGGCGCTGGATCTCAGGGTCCGGACTGAACGATGGGGATGGAGACACTCCTTCAGGTATACTGGGCTGAGGCCACTTAGGGCTTTCAAGGTCAGCATCAGCACTTTGAATTGTGCTCGGAAACATCCTGGGAGCCAATATAGGTCTTTCATTACCAGTGTTATGTGGTCCCAGCGGCCGCTCCCAGTCACCAGTCTAACTGCCCCATTCTGGATTAGTTGTAGTTTCTGAGTCACATTCAAAGGTAGCCCCACGTAGAGCGCATTGCAGTAGTCCAAGCGGGAGATAACCAGAGCATGCACCAATCTGGAGAGTGCGCGGTCACACATTTTAAAATCGGGGTTCCTCACGCCCTGCTTTCTTTCCTTGTCTCTCTCTCCCCCACCCCCAGAGATTTATCGCACTCAGACTCGGATTCCTCCATCCCTCACCTGAGCAACAGCCAGCGCACGTCCAGCTCAGCCCCCCGGCTGCCTGCCCGGCCAGCGCTGCTCAACAAGTCAGAGGAGGCGGCAGTGGCGGCCGCCTGCGGCTACGGCAACCGGCCGGCGGAGGCTTCCTCTCTGCCGGAGCCCTTCCCCGAGAGCCCCATCCTCATGAAGAAGGCCGTGATGCTGAACCACGGCCTGGAGAAGTCGTCTAGCCTGGGGGAGATCAGCCACGCGGCCGGGGCAGGGCCCCCCTCCCGCCAGGCCCACTCCGACTCCTCCCGCTCCCATAGCCCCAGCTCCACCGAGCCTGACACGCCCTCCCCCACCTCCGACCCCCGGCTCAACAGCCAGGGCAAGGCCGGCAACAGCCGCATCCCCCACCTGGCCTCCAAGAAGAACGCGGCCGGCGGGGAGGAAGACAGCGGCTCCACGGGGGAAGAGACCGACTCCTCGGGACAGGGCAAGAAGAAGTTCCCCTTGAAGATCTTCAAGAAGCCCAAGAAATAAGTCCCGGCCGGGGGGGGGGTTATAGTAAGGAGGGAACCCCCCAGCCAAACACCCACACTGGGACGGAGCAGGAGGCGAGGGGAGGGGGAGCACCCACCCACCCACCTCTCCTCCTCCTCCTCCCCCAGGATCCCTCTGCTCTCCGGGTGGAGGAGCTGCTGGTGGAACGCCCCTATTTATTTTGTGACGTCGGCCTGGCCGCCGCCCTCGCGCCGGAGGTGGTGGTGGGGGGTCCCTTGCTTTTGGCTGCGCATGGCTTCAGACGAGCTCTCCCTCCTCGCCCTCTCGCCACCGCCACACCGTGCGACACTGGATCCGTTCACCCCACGCGCCCCCCTTTGTTCGCTGCTTCCCCTGCGCGCCGCAGCAGCCCCGAGGAGGCTCAGTGGCCCACCTCACAAGGAGGGAAAGGATTTTGCAAGGGGATTTTTGCTGGGGGGGGGTGCTCGCCTTGCTTGTCCCACTCCCCATATGTGGGTTTACTTTAGGGACTAGCCCCTTTGCCTCAAGTGAAGCAAAGAAGGGGCAGGAAGAGGGCAGGCCAGGGCTGCTGGGAAGAGTGGGGAAAGAGAGGGAGATAACTCCAATCAGCCTGCAAAAGCCCATTTTTTAGATCCCTTTGTTAACATCAGCTGTTTGTTACAGACAAAAAGGGGCAAGTTCAGCCCCCAGCTCTGCGGGCAGGAGACCACAAAGCGGCCACTTGGCCCCAGAGCAGCAGCGGCTTTCCTTCTCCCCACACCTCCCCTCCAGGTGCAAAGAAGCCTGGTCTTTCCTGCAAATGGTGCTTGGCTTTGGAGGGGGGGTCCCTGCAGGAGCTGGGGGGCTTTCTTGTGTCTGCTTTCTGGCTCACAAATGAGCAGGAGGCTTCGCTGAGGCTAGAAGCCTTCTGCAAGAGCTGCCCCACAACTCTACCTTTGGAGTTGCTGTCTGCCCCGGGACGTCCCTGCTACAGCCAGGTCTTGCCCTATGCACGTGGGACGCAGGGAGACCGGAGCTGGCCTGCCTTCAGCTGGCCCAGCTTCTTAGCCATGCCAGGCGCCCGGCTGCGTGTCGCCAAGCAGAGGAGACCCCCCTGCCCTCCTGGTTGCAGTCTGGGAGCTGGCGGCTCTTGTGGGGATGTGCGTGCAAGAGAGCTGCCTCCCATTCCCTCTCGCAGGTTCTGTTCTGTTTTGTTTTTGCACTTTGGAGCAAAGATGGACAGGTTTGGGCCACTGGTGGCCTCCTTCCGTGGCAGACACAGGTCCTCTTCCCCGACAGCAGCCTCCCCTCCAGAGCCATGCCTGCATGCCTTGCAAGGACAGAGGAAGGGCTTTGGGGAAAACTCAGAGACTTGATGGCCAAGCTGGCACCGCTTTGAGCTTCCTGCTGTTGCTTCTCCATCTCCAAGCGCCTGCGCCGTCCGGGCCTTGCTCTGCCAGCTTGAGGAAGCCGAGAGACCGGGCACTTACAGGGAGGGGGGGCTGGGCTGGGCTCAAGCAGAGGATGGGGCGACCCCCACCCCACCCCCAAGTTCCACCGTCCAAGGCCATGGAGACCAGAGGCCCAGGCCAGCTTGAGAACCCAGAAGGATCGTGCTGCTCCCTTCCACCCTTGCCACGCACCAGAGGAGGCACGACGAGCGCCAAGGAAAGCAGCCTTCACATCATCTTCCTCCATGAGGTCCTGTCTGGCTGCCAGCTTCTGCCCTGGGCAGCGATGGGCACAAGGAGAGCATCCCGTCCCCCCCAGCGCCAGGCCACCCTGCTCTGCACCTGCCAAGTCTTGATCTTATTTAATGGCCATTTCATAAAACTGTTTTCAATCCAATAAAAGCATGTAGATTATTTTAAGGCGGCTGTGTGGCGTCGGTGCCTTTGGCAGAGGGAGGGGCAGGCAGGAAGTGGCGGTTGGGCAAGAAGGAAGGGTTTGCTTTGGGCAGCATTGCAACACAGCCTTGGCTGAGAGGAAGAGCTCAGGAACAGCCCTCTGCCTGAGGGGCAATTTCCTAGAGTTGGAAGGGACCACAAGGGATATGTAGTGCAGCCCCCTGCAATGCAAGAATTACTATTTTTACATTCATTTATACCCCACATTTTCCTTGGTAAGGACTTGGTGGCTCACAGCTGAAGGATCCCTGTCAGATGGTCGCCTGATCTCTGCTTAAAAACCTCCAAGGAAGTCCGTTCCACTGCCGGACAGCTCTTGCCGTTGGAGGGGAGTGGGGCACACCAAGAAGGGCCTCAGAGGATGAGCTCAGGATCTGGGTCAGTTCATGTGGGGAGAGGCAGTCCTTGAGGTATTGTGGCCCTGAGCTTTGAATTGGGCCCGGAAACAAATTGGTAGCCACTGCAGACGGGTCAGGATTGGCCTCCCAGGCTCAAACCGTCTTGCCCCAGGGAGCAGCCTAGCCACCAAATTCTACATCAGCAGACATTTCCTCACTGTCTTCAGGGTCAGCCCTGTGCTATAGCATTGCAATAACCATTTATGCACACTCTGTGGGTTGTGGGTTATGTGTTTGCACCCTAATCCCTACCCTGGGCTGTCTTTGGCCCAGTTCCCAAGGGGGAGAGAGAAAAATCAATTGCATCAAGGCACTTGGAAGAGATCGAACCATTTATTTGGGGGGAAATCTTCAATTTCCCCTGGAAGGGAGGGGGAGCCCTGCTTCCACATCTGGTCTTCACAGGGGTTGCATCTTCCAAACCTTTCCCTCCCAATACCCCACTTCCGCCAACCAAAGCCCCACACAGTTAGAACCCCCTCCCTACTCGTCCCGACATTGGCACCCACAGATCTGAAGAGAGAGAAACAGGAATACAACATAGCAATGGAGTGCAGAGACTGTGGGCAAGGGAATTGTGAACTGGCTTCTTTCAGGAGGAGCAACGGCAGGGGAAGGGGCTCAAGGGTGGAGAGACCCAACTGCTTGCACCTTCCAGAGCGTTAATTTCAGGGCAGGGCTAGGGGACCCCACCAGCTCCCATCTGCCTCAGGCAGCATTGCCATTGGTAAGTGCTGATGCAGGTTGAGTCCCACATCCTATAGGAGAGCCAGTCGTTATCCAGGGGATCGGGTCCTTCCCTACACCCGCTTGAGCTCGGTTACTTCATTGGCTTCGCACTTGGCACCTAGCAGGGACTCTGCCAAACTCGGGTGTCTAAAAAGAGACGGACAAACACCTGCTAGAAACCAGTGGCGTAGCGTGGGGGTGCAGGGGGGGCCGGCCGCACCGGGCGCAACATCTGGGGGTTAGGGTTAGGGTGCGCAAATCCACGGTTAGGGGGCGCAAATCCACGGGTTAGGGGGTGCAAATTACTTGCCTTGCCCCGGGTGCTGACAATCCACGCTACGCCACTGCTAGAAACCCAGCCCTCCACTGGCCATCTGCTTGGGCCACTTCAACAATGGGGGCGAGAGGAGGGAAGAGGGAGCAAGGAAGAATGACCTGGGTGGGGCACAAGGGACACAGAGGAAGCAGCCCAGAGTTTTCCTGCTGCTCTGCAGCAGATCAGTAGACAATGTCCTGCTTGTTTTCTTCCTGGCTGGAGAGTCAGGTGTGCAAATGAGAGAGAGAGGAACGCTTCACCAGTCCAGAAAGACTGGCTGGGACCTGGCCTCTCGAGCGAGTGGCACCTCCTTGGCAAGACATCTGTTGAGTTGGAGGAGCTCCTGGAGACAGCAATAGCCTGCCGTGTTCGTGAGCCCAGCAGGGCTTGCAGATGGCACCAAGGTTGCCACAGCAGGGTGTAGAAGAGTCCTGCCAGGCCTTGGCCACCTCCCTGTTACGCAGGGAAATGAGCTCTGAAGCCCTAGGCAGGCCTTGCAACAGAGAGTTTGGCCCCCGACTCAGACTCTCCTTGGCAAACAGCAGCAGGGCTTCCCCAACGCTATGATTGGGACGTCTCCAAGGAAGCTGAGATGGGCAGTTGCTGTTGGCGAAGGCGGACAACCGCTGCTCCGTTCACCCACAGATTGATGCTTCGTCGCCATGTGGCGGCTGCCAACCCCCTGCAAAGTCGTTGTCCGTCAGGTTCACCGTGTAGGGGACATCGATGATCTCATGAGACGCATCCCGGCTGCTGGCAGTGCGCCAGGAGTTCAGAGGGCGGATGGCTTTCCTGAAACGCTGGGACAACGGCAGAGAAAAAGGCTATGAGCTTCTGAGTTCAGCTTTGAACCTCCAACCTTGCATCCTAAATTAAAAGAAGCACGAGGGCTCAGGACTCCAGGAGCTCTGCATGTTCAGCCCCCCAACATCCCCCTGGTAGGGTTGGGAAAACCCTCCTATGGAACCCTGGAGGGCTGCTGCCACTCCGTGTGGGTCAGGGATCACCAACCTAGTGCCACCCCCCTCCAGTCATTGGACTACAACCCCCATCAGTCAGGGATGATGGGAGCTGGAATTGGAAGGTTCGGGAAAGATTAAAAAGTAGGGCCTTCTTCCTGCTGAGCAAAGAGCATGCTTGAACTACAGAACTCCCTGCCACATGAGGCAGCAATGGCCACCAGTTTGGATGGCTTTAAAAAAAGGATTGGATGAATTCATGAATGAGGAGAGGGCAGTCAGTGGCCACAATGGCCACACTCTGCTTCTGAATACCACAGGGGGCCAGGCAGAACAGCTCTGTCTTGCAGACCCTGCAGAAAGATGTCAAGTCCTGCAGGGCCCTAGTCTCTTGTGACAGAGCATTCCACCAAGTTAGGGCCAATACTGAAAAGGCCCTGGCCCTGGTTGAGACCAATCTAACCACCTTGTGACTGGGGACCTCCAAAATGTTGTCATTCGTGGATCTTAAGGTCTTCCGCAGAGCATACCAGGAGAGGCGGTCCCATAGGTACGTGGGTCCTAGGCCGCATAGGGCTTTAAAGGTCAAAACGTCACCAGTCAAAACCAGGTGACGTTAGATGACCCTGGGCATCCCTTCCAACTCTCAAGATAGGCCAGCTTGCCTAAGGCCCTCTACTGATTAATAATAATAATAATAATAATATTTTTTATTTATACCCCGCCCTCCCCAGCCAAGGCCGGGCTCAGAGCGGCTTACAAACAATAATAAAAACAAGAAGAATGATTACAACTTAAAAACAACTTAAAACTGTAGAATTGGACGAGTCCAGTGGTTCTCAACATGTGAGTCCCCAGATGTTGTTGGACTACAACTCCCATCACCCCTGAGCTCTGGCCTTGCTAGCTAGGGGTTATGGGAGTGGTAGTCCCACAACATCTGGGGACCCACAGGTTGAGAGAGGCTGCTCTAATCCAACACCCTGCAGTTCAGAAATCTCAAGCATCCACAACAGAAGGCCGCCCAACCTGTGTCTAAAAGCCTCCAAGCAGTCCACAGACTCCCAAGGGGAGGCTGTTGAATAGCTGCTACTGTCAGAAAGCTCTTCCTGATTCTTAAGTCAGAAACTCCTCAGAATCCCTCGGTTTGGGGCCTCCCTTCCGAAGCAGCAGAAAACAAGCTTGATCCCTCTCTTCCATGTCAAGGCCTTGGAAGGTGTCTATATCACATTACCATTCAGCCTTCTGAATCATACTCACATCTGCCAGGGTCCCCGACTCCTTGAAGAGGGCAATGGCTGCCCAGAGAGGGATCTGGATGCAGGTCACGACCCCCATGCAGATGCCCAGGGCCTCCCCCCACTGGGGATACTGGTAAGTGCCGTAATGCAAAGTCGTGCTGGACAGATCCAGGAAGATGTAGAAGAGGATGAACTGTGGGGAGGGAGAAGGAAATACAAGCAATTGTTGGAGGATTCTGGGAGTTTCAGAAAGGGGCAGTCACGTGTGAGCCTCCCCACCTCCTGTGTGAAAGGAGCAGAATGGTTTTCTTGCTATTCCGGCAGCAAGCGATAATAATAATGATAATAATTTATTATTTTTACCCCGCCCATCTGGCTGAGCTTCCCCAGCCACTCTGGGCGGCACCCAATCAAATGTTAAAAACAATACAGCATTAAATATTAAAAACTTCCCTAAACACGGCTGCCTTCAGATGTCTTTTAAAGATAGGGTAGCTGCTTATTTCCCTGATACCAGATGGGAGGGTGTTCCACAGGGCGGGCACCACCACCAAGAAGGCCCTCTGTCTGGTTCCCTGTAACCTGACTTCTCACAATGAGGGAACAGCCAGAATGCCCTCAGAGCTGGACCTCAGTGTCCGGGCTGAACGATGGGGGTGGAGACACTCATTCAGGTATACTGAACCAAGGCCATTTAGGGCTTTCAAGGTCAGCACCAATACTTTGAATTGTGCTCAGAAACGTACTGGGAGCCAAAGGAGCGGTGTTCTGAGGTCAGAGACCACAGTGATGGCTGTGAAAAGCCAATAAACAAGGGAGAAATTTGCCTCCCTAAGTCTTCCAATATCACGATGCCATTACAGTCATACCTCATGTTACGTTTGCTTCATGTTACGTTCTTTCAGGTTACTTCCTGCGGCGACTTGGAAGTACCGGAAAGGGTTACTTCCGGGTTTCACCGCTCGCGCATGCGCAGAAGCGCTAAATCACGCTTCAAGCATGCGCACAAGCACCAAATCGTGCCGTGCACCTGTGCAGATACGGCGCTTCAGGTTGCGCTCTTTTCATGTCGCAAACCTGAAGCGCCACAAACCTTTTCATGTCGCAAACCTGAAGCGATTTGATATCCCGCTTTATCACTACCCGAAGGAGTCTCAAAGTGGCTCACAATCTCCTTTCCCTTCCTCCCCCACAAGAAACACTCTGTGAGTCCAGCCCAGGTTGCAAAAATCCAGGTTCAGAAAAGGAAAGCCAAAATGATCAAAATGAACACGGCTTTCACCATCCAGTTATTTAAATCAAGATGAACAGTGGCAGGAAGCTGATAAAAAATCTCTGCCCTGCCCCCACCCAAGCGGAAGGGTGGGGGGGGCCACATACCAGCAAGAGCCCTGGCGTGAAGACCACCCAACAGGCCTTGAAATACAGCACCAGCTTGCTGCACCAGGGTGGGCAGCGGCAGATCATGTCCACGATATCTTGGCAGAACTTGTTGATGCCTGCATGGTTGGGGAAGAAGACGAGGAAGGGGAGTTAGCAGGTGGGGGGCAGCATGGCAGAACGCCCCCCCCCCCGGCCACCGCACCCTCAACTGGGACACCTCTCCATGGTTTACCATATTTTGCCGTGTATCGGACAAGGGTTTTTGACTCAAAAATCACGTAAAAAAACTGGGGTTGTCCAATACACAGATAGTGGCATGGGGGGGGGGGGGAGGAGCAGCGGTGTGCCGCCAGACAGCTTGTTGGCGGGAGTGCAGATTCCCCGCATGGCAGGTGCTCCCTGATGCTCCCGTGCGGTGGCATCAGAGGAGGTTGTGCTCCCGGGAAATGACCTAGGGAGTGTTTCCTGCCCGCAGCTGTGTGGGGAGAGAGGCTCAACAACTTTGCGCCATCTCCCCTCATTTCCCTAAAATTGAGTCCCCCCCAAAATAGGGGTCTTATACAAGGGGGCGTCCTATAGACAGGAAAATACGGTAATATGGGTGAGCTGCATCATGGAGTTGCAAAGTTCTCTTTTTTATATATAAATGATATTTATTAGAGGTTTAAAAATTATAAAAAAGAAGAAAAAAAGACAACAAAAATTTAACAAAACATACATTACAATACATAGAAAAGAAAAAAAGGAAAAAAACATAAAAACCAATACAGCAATATCAATAAAAAAAGATTTTAAAAAAACAGATCCAATGTTCCATATCTTTATCTTCCATTTACTTGTTTCATCGGCCTCCTCACACCTCCCTTTTTGTATTCTAATTTGATTATTTGTTTCAGCAAATTCTTTCCATCTTTCTCAATTTTTATTACATAATCTGTCTTAACAGTCTAACCTATTAATTAACTCAACAAATCCTTTCCATCTTTCACAATATTCTGTCATTCAGTTTGCCTTAATTTATTTTAAGCTTATCTTACCATAAAATACCTTAAAGCTTAAAGCTTAATACTTATTTATACATAACTCCTTATATCATTTCTACTAAAGCCAAATAGTTTCATTCCAACGTTTTTCCTAATACTCATTAATTTTACACTAATTCCCAAAGTAAATCTTTAAAAACTTTCTTCCAATCTTCCTCCAGCGTCTCTTCTTCCTGGTCTCGGGTTATGTCAGTCCTTATTGTCCATTTCTTCTAGTCCATCAACCTGGTAATCTTATGTCCGAGGCTCTTAAGTCTTTTCCATGTCCCTTCTGCAGATCTTCTTCTTGTTTGTACTTGCACTTTACCTTATCTTTTGTTGATCTCTTTCTTAACTTATTTCCTTTCTCATTGAGGAGTAGGTCTCGGGGATGTTCCAAATCAAAAATATCTCCATCTCTCCTCAGCAAAGTTCTCGAGGCATCCATCCCCTTCTCCGGCTAGGCCACTGAGAAAGGAGGAGTTGGGCTTCTTCTGACAATGGCTTTGGGGTCTCTCTCCAAACAGGCCACGAGGGCTGGCCAGTGGTTGCTCCTGGCTTACCGATGGAGGTTGGTTTGTTTTACTTTCACATGTGGTTCCCATACCTTGGGGGGGGGGGTACCTGCCCCTTGGTTCCATAAACTCATTTGTAATGCCCCCTCCCCTCCCCAAAACAGTATTCAGACCAGCAGTTTGCATGGCCTAATAATAATAATAATAATAATAATAATAATAATAATAATTGTTATTTATTTATACCCCGCCCATCTGGCTGGGCCTCCCCAGCCACTCTGGGTGGCTTCCAACAGAATATTAAAATACAGTAATCCATCAAACATTAAAAGCTTCCCTAAAGAGGGCTGCCTTCAGATGTCTTCTAAAAGTCTGGTAGTAGTTGTTCTCTTTGACATCTGGTGGGAGGGCGTTCCACAGGGCGGGTGCCACCACCGAGAAGGACCTCTGACTGGTTCCCTGTAACTCGGCTTCTCACAATGAGGGAACCACCAGAAGGCCCTCGGAGCTGGACCTGAGTGTCTGGGCAGAACGATGGGGGTGGAGACGCTCCTTCAGGTATACTGTTAGGGCCTGTTAATAGAACCACTGCAAGAAGCCAGTTACCGTGAACCAGGCAGAGGGCCTTCTCAGTAGTGGCTCCCTCCCTGTGGAACGCCCTCCCACCAGATGTCAAAGAGAACAACAACTACCAGACTTTTAGAAGACATCTGAAGGCAGACCTGTTTAGGGAAGCTTTTAATGTTTGATGGAAGATGGCACAGTGGGATTCCAAAAGGTAGCAATTAGTTGCACGTTTATTTGAAAAACAAATATATGCAAGGATAAGTATATGCTCTAATCTAGTCTTGCAGCCAAAATAAAAAAGGAAGCGTGCTTTTATGCATTCTTAGTAATTAAACGGAAGGATTCCTGACAGGTGTCTTTGGTCCCACCCTCTGGAGCAGCAGAAAACAAGCTGGCTCCATCTTCCACACAAAAGATACCGTATTTTTCGCTCCATAAGACGCACCCAGTTTTTAGAGGAGGAAAGCCCTGGTTTTCTGAGGTTTTTTGTGCAGCTTCTTTTGCAAAGGGAAAAAAATCTTGTTTTTATGGGATTCAACTCACAGTTCTGCAGCTTCTTTAGGAAAGGAAAGGGAGCCATTTCCACAGTTTCCAGACAGATAGTCTAATCAGCCAGTCACACGTCACTGGGAAACAAACAGCCTCCTTCTGCAGAACATTCAACAATGGAGGCCGGGGCAAGGGGCCGGAAAGGGAGCCAGCGATCGACCACACATTCGCCCCATAAGACGCACAGACATTTACCCTTACTTTTTAGGAGGGAAAAGGTGCATCTTATGGAGCAAAAAATACGGTACTTGAAGATGCTTGAAGATGGCTATCATCCCACTTCCTCAGTCTCCTCTTCTCCAGGCTAAATATCCCCAAATTCATCCAGTGCTCCTCTTGAAGGCTGAGTTTAAGAGGCCTTTGGAGGGTGCGGGGATGACAGACAGAGGTGGGAATTGGCCACAAAATCTTGCTGTGCTCCTCAAAGCGCCAACGGCCCTGAGGGCATCCAAACGCCATTCGAGGCTATGCCTCAAGTTGGCGGTGCAGCAGGAGGAGAAGAGTTTGGAAGCCAGGAGAGCTCTGGAAGAAACAGACTGGAGTGGGGAGGCCTGCAAGGTACTCACCGTAGAAGAAGGTAACTCCGAGGCACATGAAGAGGGCGATGATGATGAGCCCAAAGCTGGTGCTGTAAGAGTCCATGAGGGTGAACCAGTAGATGCCGCCCTGGGGAGGGAGGAAAAGCCACACAGGTGAGAACGGAAAAAGAGCCTTGCTGGATCCAGGTAGTCCACTATCCCGCTCCTCTTTCCAAGCTCCCTCCAGTGGCAGGGAGTTCCACAGTTTAACTATGTGAAGGAGGACTTCAACAGGGCAGAGACATTGTGCCCTGCAGGCTTCTTGCGCTCGAATCCTCTCACTTGCCGGTTTCCCTTTGGGCATCTTGGTTGGCTGCTGTGGGAACAAGCTGCTGGACTGGATAATATAATAATAATAATAATAATAATAATAATAATAATAATAATAATAATAATTTTTTATTTATACCCCGCCCTTCCCTGTTTAAAAACCGGGCTCAGGGCGGCTAACAGCTTGATCAAGAATGCGACTTAAATAACAGCATAAAATACAACATAAATAAATACAACAGCAGAAAGATAGCATCTCACGAAACATTTTATGCTCCGTGTATATAGGCACCTTCTTTAAACTCTTGAATGGGTTAAATATCAAAAGCACCCAATCAGTATGATCCTCAGTGATAGCCTAGTTTCACTGAAGCCTCCTCCAGAGACATGCAAATGGGCAATGCGCGTCCCCCCTTGTTCACTAGTTGAAGGTAAAGGGACCCCTGACCGTTAGGTCCAGTCGTGGCCGACTCTGGGGTTGCGGCGCTCATTTCACTTTCTTGGCCGAGGGAGCCGGCGTACAGCTTCCGGGTCATGTGGCCAGCATGACTAAGCCGCTTCTGGCGAACCAGAGCAGCGCACGCAAACGCCGTTTACCTTCCCGCCAGAGCGGTACCTATTTATCTACTTGCACTTTGACGTGCTTTTGAACTGCTAGGTGGGCAGGAGCTGGGACCGAGCAACGGGAGCTCACCCCGTCACGGGGATTTGAACCGCTGACCTTCTGATCGGCAAGCCCTAGGCTCTGTGGTTTAACCCACAGTGCCACCCGCGTAACTCTTAAATAACTCAGTTGCCCCCTCCCTTGGCCTGATCCAGCAGGCTCTTCTGGCATTCTGCTTACCTGTGTGATTAGCAGGAGCCCCAGAAGGTAGAAGGCAAAGCAGAGAAGCCCCAGGAAGACAGCTTTGCGCCTCCAGTCGCGAAGCGAAGGGAACTCGTCCATCACTGCCGTCGTGATGCCTTCCATGTTCCCAAACTAGAAAGACAGAGAAACATTCACAGTTTTTTTTTTTTTTAAATTAATTTATAAAATTTTCAAATATAACAATAAAGGAAAAACATTCCATTCGAAATATACATCCAATTTTTATCTTTTCACTTTCAGACTTCCATCAGTCTATCTGGAAATTTTTCATATTATCACAATTATTCACATTTCTTCCATCTATATTGGTTTTTTTTTTAACCAAATTAATCTTAACAATTATTATAAAACAATATTTCTTTCCATTATTATCACAGAGCTTCTTGAAAACCTACAAACGTTAATTGGCCTTCACATATATTTTTAATATACTCTGTAAGTTTATTCCAGTCTTCGGTAAATCTCTGGTCTCGCTGGTTCCGAATTCTCCCCGTTAGCTTGTCTAATTCTGCGTATTCCATCAACTTCATTCTCCATTCTTCTTTCGTCAGGATTTCTTCCTGTTTCCATTTTTGTGCCACCAAAATTCTTGCCGCTGTTACTGCATATAAAAACAACTTCTCATCCTTCTTTTTTATGTCATTTCTTAGTATTCCTAACAGAAAAGCTTCTGGTTTCTTAACAAAGGTATATTTCAACATTTTTTCCAATTCATTATAAATCATTTCCCAGAAACCTTTCATTTTTTTACATTCCCACCACGTATGATAGAATGTTCCTTCTTTCTCCTGACATTTCCAACATTTATTACTAACTTTATATATCTTTCAAAGTTTTACTGGTGTAAGATACCATCTGTATAACATTTTCATAACATTTTCTTTTAATGTAGTACATGCAGTAAATTTCCTTCCTTCTTTCCACAATCTTATCCAATCATCAAATTTAATATTATAACCAAAGTCTTTGGCCTACTGAATCATTGCAACTTTAACCTCTTCATCCTTAGTATGCCACTCAAGTAATAATTTATACATTTTAGATAAAATTTTGACATCATTATTCACAATTTCTTTTTGAAATCTAGATTTTTCATCTTGAAAACCTCTCTCCAGCATCTCTTTTTTAAACATCGCATTCACTTGGAAGTAATGTAGCCAATCAAATACATATTCTTTAACTTCATCATATGGTTTCAATTTCCATTTATTTCCTTCTTTTGTAATTAAATTCTCATATGTAATCCAACTCCCCGTCATATTGATCTTCTTAACACTCATTACCTCCAGTGGCGACAGCCAGAATGGAGTTTTAAACTCTAATAAATTTTTGTTTCTATTCCATACTTCAATCAGCGGACCTTGGAAAATGTGATTTTCAAAACCTTTATGCACTCTTTTTTTCTCATACCATAAATATGCGTGCCAACCAAATCTATTATCATATCCTTCTAAATCCAGAAGTTCTGAATTTTCCAACTTTATCCATTCTTTCACCCAGCAAAGACATGCAGCCTCGAAATATAACTTTAGGTCTGGAAGGGCAAAGCCTCCTCTATCTTTTGCATCCGTTAAAATCTTAAATTTTATTCTAGGCTTCTTGCCCTGCCGGACATATCTTGATAATACTCTTTGTCATTCTTTAAATATCGTCACACCTTTAATTATTGGTATTGATTGAAATAAAAACAACATTTTTGGTAGCACATTCATTTTTACCGTTGCAATCCTTCCCCAGAATGACAACTTCATGAGAAACATTCACGGTTAGGGTGGGAGGGAGTCCAGCACCCACAGCGCCTGCCTACCCGCCATTCTGACCTCCTTCCATGGGGTACAATTTGACATGCACTTCCCCACAAAATGAAATTGTGCAAAACGCACTTGTAAAACTGGTCCCATCCACTTGCGCCATGCACCTTTTTTGCCTCGGGCCTGCCAATTATCAGAGCATGCCCCCCCCCAAAAAAACCACACACACACAAAGGAAGGATCTATGGAACTCCCTCCCACAAGACCACCAACCTAGATGGCTTTAAGAGAGGATCAGACAAATTCATGGAGAAGGAGAAGACTATCGATGGCTGCTAGCCAGAGGCAGTGATGCTTCTGAATCTCAGTTGCTGGAAACCCCAGGAGGTGAGACTTGCTCTGGTGCTCAGCTCCTGCCTACAGGTTTCCCATAACCAGGTGGGCCACTGGCCTGATCCTGCAGGCTCAACTGGTGTTCTTATAGTAGTGTTGGCCATGTCTGGATGTCTCCCCACCCCAGTTATTGGATTGGCCTTTAAAACTGTGGTTTCATCTGACATAGCCCAGTGGGTTCGAGCGTGGCGCCGATAACGCCAAGGCTGCGGGTTCGATCCCTGTCTGGGGCCAGCTGCACATTCCTGCACTGCAGGAAGTTGGACTGGATTGATCCTTCCAACTCGGGAATTCTGTGATTCTCTTGCAGAGTCCGGCTAGCCTTGGGCCTGCGGAAGGAGGGGTACCCAGAGCAACATCTGGAACATCTGGAACTGACCAAGGTGTCCACTCCCAGTGTGAAGAGCATCAGGAAGAAGAGGATGGACCAGAAGGCCGATCCCGGCAGCAAAGCAAGGGCTTCTGGGTAGGCCACGAAAGCCAGACCTGGACCTGGGGAAGGACAGAAGGAAGGAGAGATTTTGGGGCCATTAACCCAGATGTGTTTGGCAGAATCAATTGCAGGGCACGGAGGACGAGGCCACACCCGAGGCACCTGGGATTTACGCCCTGGATGCCACAGCCATGCTTGCCAAGGGGAAGCAGGGTGGACCGAGGAGTTCTGGGTTCGAATCCCACCTTGGTCCCGGACTCCCAAGCTCAAGGCTTATTCAGAGAGGAGGTGAGGAAGCGACCCATCCAAGTTATCCTCTCCAATCATTCCCCGCTTTGATTGGCAGGATGTAAGCCCCTCCCAAAACAGACGAGGACCCACCTCCTCCTCCTCCTCCTCCTGCCCCCCTACCTGAATCTGCCACTTTCCCCACGGGGACCTTCTTCCGCCAAGCCATGTGGCCCAGGATGGAAAAGATGGCGAAGCCGGCGAAGAAACTGGTGCAGCAGTTGCCGATGGCGATGACCAAGGTGTCCCTGCAGGAAAAGATGTGGAGGGAGGGAGGGAGCATTCGATTCCTGCATTTGCAGGGGGGCTGGACTAGATGACCCTTGGGGGTCCCTTTCGACGATGTAGTCTTAGGATACTATGTGCTGAAGACACGCCTCTTTGGCACCTGAAAGACGTATTTAGGACCCACTCTAGCTGCAATTGCAGTTTGTTTTGAACTGTTTTAACATTAAATTTTATGTCATCATAGTCTGCCCAGGGACCTGGGCTGGGTAATATTATCTCACCCCTAACTCTAATAAGAATTATATTTTTCTAGATAGATAGATAGATAGATAGATAGATAGAGGTAGATAGATGATAGATAGATGATAGATAGATAGATAGATAGATAGATAGATGATAGAGATAGATAGATAGATAGATAGATAGATAGATAGATAGATATCTCCTTCATGGATCACTGCCTGGTCATGGGGAAGGGGCTTGCACAACTCAGAGAATCTATGAGCTACGTCATGCATCCCAGTATTGGTGTATGGAAGTGAGAGCTGGACCATAAAGAAGGCTGATCACCGAAGAATGGATGCTTTTGAACTATGGTGCTGGAGGAGACTCTTGAGAGTCCCATGGACTGCAAGAAGATCAAACCGATCCATTCTGAAGGAAATCAGCTCTGAGTGCTCACTGGAAGGACAGATCCTGAAGCTGAGGCTCCAATACTTTGGCCACCTCATGAGAAGAGAAGACTCCCTGGAAAAGACCCTGATGTTGGGAAAGATGGAGGGCACAAGGAGAAGGGGACGACAGAGGTGAGATGGTGGGACAGTGTTCTTGAAGCTACCAGTATGAGTTTGACCAAACTGCGGGAGGCAGTGGAAGACAGGAGGGCCTGGCGTGCTCTGGTCCAGGGCGTCACGAAGAGGCGGACACGACTAAATGACTAAACAACAACAACAACATATATACATCTATTTATCTATCATCTATCTATCTATCTATCTATCTATCTATCTATCATCTGTCTATCTGTCTGTCTATCTATCTATCTACAAACTGGGTTCAGAGCTGAGAATTATTTTCTTTTCTGAATGCATTTTGTAATTTCCTTTGGAGCACTCTCAGCCCAACAGTCTCTTACCTGATCACATTGTTGTCAAACTTGTTGTAGGAAGCCATAGAAAGGAGTCCCCCAAAGCCAATGCCAAGGGAATAGAAGATTTGCGAGGCAGCATCGTTCCAGACCTGGGGTGGGGTGGAAAGAGATTTTTTTTAACCCAAAATTCACTTCCCATCCCTTCTGTGGAGCAATTTGTGCAACACCGAATCCCCAAGTTGCCACCCTCTTCATTTGCACACATTAAAAGCCGTGTGGCGCTGCAGAAAAGAGTGTTCCTGAGCATACATTCTTGGGAGAAGGAACAAGGCTGCCGGAACTGAACTGGGGCGACTGACCTGCATTGCAGGGGCTTGGACTAGATGCCCTTTGGGGACCCCCCTCCAGCAGTTCTGCACTATAGATCCAGACAGCTGTGCCAGACGGGGCTGATGGGAGCTGTAATCCAAAACCTCTGGAGGGCGTCAGGTCGGCAAAGGCCAGATTAGAAACTCAAATTTTGTAATTTATTTCATTACAGCCCTCTCTTCCTCCAAAGAGCTCCAGGTGGTGAATATGGTTCTCCCCATTTTATCATCACGGTTAGAATTCCTGCTCCATGATTGCAGTCCTGGGATTGTTGTCTATCACATGACAGTGTATGTTTTGACTCCACGGAGTGGGAAGTGACGGAGACAGGATGTTTGTGTTACTGCGTTCCGTGAAGGGGGACTATTGTCCTTTGTTCTTTCTCTCTTTGCTATCTGATGCTAGAGAGAGAGGGAGCCACGTTGCAGAGCTCCTTGTGTGTTTATATGTAAATAAAGTAGATTAGCCAAAATGCTGAGTTGCTGGGGTCTGTCATGCAGATGAAAGCTTTTGAAGCTCCCAAACGAAAGACCAAGAGGGAGGGAACATGCCAGTTGAGCATGTGTCTCTATCAAGGTCCTACTCGAGTGTAAGCTGAGGTCCTGACAATCACAACAACCCTGAGAGGCAGGTTCAGCAGAAAGAGGCAACAACTGGCCCAAAGCCATACCCACCGAGCTCCATGGCTGAGTAGGGATTTGAACACTAGACTCACCCAGGCCTTTTCTGCGGTGGCCCCCTCCAGGGAGGCTCATTCGACCCCTTTAGGCGCCAGGCAAAAACGTTCCTCCTCAACCAGGCCTTGGGCAGATTAATATTCCACAGCCTTTTAATTGTGTTTGTGGCAGGGGGACGATGGGTTTGTTCTTATTTTTGTTATGTATTTTGTGTTTTTATATTGTCATTTTATGTTGTGAACCACCCTGAGAGTGAAGGGTGATACAAATTTAGTAAATAATAGGAGTCCTGCACTCTTAACCACTGTGCCAAACTGGAACTCTCTGTGAACATGAAAGTTGGATTATCCGTGCTGCCTGTCCTGGACTCTGCATCGCAGACTACTACTACTACTATTACTAATTTATTATTTATACCCTGCTCATCTGGCTGTGTTTCCCCAGCCACTCTGGGTGGCTCCCAACATAATAAAGCGATAAAACATCAAACATTAAAAACTTCGCTAAACAGAAGTCTTCTAAAATCAGATAGTTGTTAATAATAGTTGTTAATAATAGTTGTTAATAATAATAATAATAATAATAATAATAATACAATGGTACCTCGGGTTACATATGCTTCGGGTTACAGACTCTGCTAACCCAGAAATAGTGCTTCAGGTTAAGAACTTTGTTTCAGAATAAGAACAGAAATCGTGCTCTGGAGGTGCGGCAGCAGCAGGGGGCCCCATTAGCTAAAGTGGTGCTTCAGGTTAAGATCAGTTTCAGGTTAAGAACGGACCTCCGGAACGAATTAAGTACTTAACCCAAGGTACCACTGTAATAATAATAATAATAATAATAATAATAATAATACCCTGCCCATCAGGCTGGGTCTCCCCAGCCACCCTGGGCGGCTTCCAACAAAAGATTAAAAATACACTAAAACATCAGTCATTAAAAACTACAGTAGTCCATCAAACATTAAAAGCTTCCCTAAACAGGGCTGCCTTCACATGTCTTCTAAAAGCCAGAAAGTTGTTTCTTTCCTTGACATCTGATGGGAGGGCATTCCACAGGAAGGGAGCCACTACCGAGAAGGCCCTCTGCCTGGTTCCCTGTAACTTGGCTTCTCGCAGGGAGGAAACCGACAGAAGGCCCTTGGAGCTGGACCTCAGTGTCGCACCCCCCATCCCCAAGAACCCCCCTGCCAGGCGTACCTGAGCACTGCTCAACCGGCTCCAGTCTGCGGAGAGGTAGAATCGCACGCCCTCGATGGATCCCTCCAGAGTGGCTCCTCGGATGATCAGCACCACAATGACCACGTAGGGGAAGGTCGCCGTGAAGTAGACCACCTGGGTGGGGAGACAAAGGGACAGGCTCTGAGCGGGGGTGTGTGTGTGTGTGTGTGTGTTAGGATATTGATATTCTGTTCCACCTGTTCCACCTTATGGCCTTGCGGTTCCAAACTTGAGGTTATATTACGAAGCCGCATGTCTTTGTTGGGTAAAAGACTGGATTGTCATCAAAAACAAAAATTTGTTAGATCTAGAGGGGTTTAATCTAAGATTCGGTTGGCATGCCTATTTATGGCGAGACAAGGGAAGGGTTCATAAAGGTTTTTCTAACCACATTTTCAGAGGGCCACTGCTGGAAGTGTGGGAAAGGAATAAAAAACTGTTGGAGCAGAAAACGCCCTGGTGGTTATCACCAATAGACATTTTAACAATTAAAAAATTAAATATAGAGGGGGAAAGATGGACATATGAAGATTTACTAACCAAAACAGAATCCGGGTGGAGGATTAGACCTTATGAAGAAATAAAAAGCAAGCTGACTGGCTGGATTCAATACCATCAAATTAATTCAATGTGGAGGGAAGATAATAAGATCGGAATAAATGACCAGAAATCTAGATTTCAGATTGAAATAATAGAAAGTAAAACAAAATTATTATCAAAAATGTACAACCAGTTACTTGAGTGGGACACCAAGGACGAGGAAGTAAAAGATGTGATGGTGAAGTGGGCGGTAGACCTAGGGTACAACATAGAGTTTGATAAATGGAAGGCATTGTGGTGTAAAGATATGAATTTTTCAGCATGCACGACACTAAAGGAAAACATGTATAAGATGATGTACAGATGGTACATAACGCCGGTAAAACTACATAAAATGTATAGAACGGGCGATAAACTGTGTTGGAAATGTAAGAGCAAGGAGGGCGAATTCATTCATATGTGGTGGACGTGCGAGATTCTCAAAAAATTTTGGGAATCCATCTATAATGAATTAAAAAAAATTCTTAAATACACGTTTGTTAAAAAACCCGAAGCCTTCCTGCTGGGGATAATTGGTAAGGATATCAAAGAAGAAGATAGAACCTTTTTTCAATATGCAACGGTGGCCGCCAGAACCCTCATAGCACAGTACTGGAAAACACCAAAAATCCCAACACTAAAGGAGTGGCAACTTAAATTATCCGATTATTTGGAGCTGGCTAAATTGACACAGAAAATAAGAAATCAAAGAAGTGCAAAATTTAACAATGAATGGGATAAATTTAGGATATATATGGAAATAGAGACAAGGGGAAAATTAAAATGTTGATCAGAAACACATATGTACTTATAGAAATCACAGTAGGCATGAGATAACGCTTACTACATAAAAAGTTTTATTAAGGAATAGACACAGCAGATAGATAAGCAAGATAATAATTTCCGAAATCGAGATAAAGGGAAGTCGATCAATGTCATCAAAGTTGTATGTATTTCATGTTTTGTTTGTTTGTTTTTTTTTCTTTTTCTGTTTTTTCTTTTTCATTTTGTCTTTTGTATGTCTGTGAAATATATTTATGTCAAAATTTAATAAAAAATTAAAAAAAAAAAGATATTCTGTTCCACCTTAAAACAGATGTGTGGATTATTATATGTCACATGTCTGTTTACACTCCACCACAGCTTGCTGGGAATTTCCGTTTGTGTGTATAGCTATTGCTTTTGCTGCCTGCTCCTGGACACGAAGGGGAGAAGACATTTTTTTCCCTTTGTCCTGATGTATGGTGAATAAAGGTAAAAGGTAAAGGGACCCCTGACCATTAGGTCCAGTCGTGACCGACTCTGGGGTTGCAGCGCTCATCTTGCTTTACTGGCCAAGGGAGCCGGCGTACAGCTTCCGGGTCATGTGGCCAGCAGGACTAAGCCGCTTCTGGCAAACCAGAGCAGCACACGGAGACACCGTTTACCGGAGCGGTACCTATTATCTACTTGCACTTTGACATGCTTTTGAACTGCTAGGTTAGCAGGAGCAGGGACCGAGCAACGGGAGCTCACCCCATCGCGGGGATTCGAACCACTGACCTTCTGATCAGCAAGCCCAAGAGGCTCTGTGGTTTAACCCACAGCGCCACCCGATAAACTGCCTGTAAATATGCTCTCGTAGTCATCTCCTGCCACTTTTGTCTGCGCAGTGTTATTTACTCTGCTGATTAGAGCGTGCTCCTGAAGCTGTGGGTCGCTGTTTCATGCTGAGCCAAGGGACTGGAGATCGCCCAGCTTACCGGCCGGTGGGCTGGAGCCAGCTGAGGGCTAGCAAATTGCCCCCGTTTTGTTGGATGCATCCCAACAGCCAGTCCCAGACCCCCCCAACAGGAGTTCAAGGGAGGGGAGAGCAGGGGAGGCAAGGGACTGACACCCCCCCCCCAATTTGGGCACCCAGAGCCAGAGCCTTAGCGAGGGAGGGGGAGATGGACAGGTGATGACTGACAGCATTTGGGGGTGGGGCAGGAGATGGCAGGTGATGAGGGAAGGGCCGTAGCTCAGCGGCAGACCATTTACTTGGGATGCAGATGGTCCCGGGTTCAATCCACCTACTGGCGTCTTCAGGTATGGCTGGAAGAGTCTCCTGCCTGAAGGCCTCGGAAGCGGTTGCTGCCAGCCAGTGCAGACAACACTGGCCTAGGTAGGCCATTGGTTTGACTCAGTATCAGCAGATATGACTAGCAAGGGATTTGGTGTATAATATACAGTTGTCAGCATGGGGGAAATTATGGAAAGAGGATTCCGAATGATGAGGACTAGAAACTTTGTTTTATTTTCTGAAGGACGATGTCCCTCACAGATGTCCCCCCCCCCAAGTCGCTCACCTTTCCTGAGCTGTGGATTCCCTTGAGCATGCACAGAAAGATGACCAGCCAGGCAAGCAGCAGACACAGAGCCAGCGGCCATCTCACGGGGCCTGGGTCGCCCAGGCCGGTGCTGTGGACCACGCCAAGGACCTGTTCGCTGGGAAGAACAAGCGGAAAGGCTGGAGACAGGAGGCCGTCGGGGTGGGGGTGCACTCTATCCCCAACCAGCCCCCTTTCTCCATGCCCAGCCCAAAACAAAACCCAAAAGAAGTCCAGCTCGGCCCCCTGTTTTCCCCCCAGTGGCCAACCTGCAGGAACGGCAGTCAGGTGGTCAGCTCTGAGCTCCCTACCCCGGGTAACCCCAAGGGGACCTTCAGGGAACAACAACAACATTGGTAAATAAAAACAGCACTCACTTCCAGAAGGCTTCGCTGGCGCTGACTCGAGAGGCGTTGCCCCAGGATTCATTCTGAAATGGTAGCAAAGCAGTTGAGCAAAGTGCATTTACACGTTCTCTGCCCCCGCATTCAATCCCCAACAACAACCCTGCAAGGTGCCTGAGAGGCAGTGACTGTCCGGCCCCCCAGAGTCGCCGAGGAAAGGCAAGTTCCTGCCCTGCACTTCGCTGACCACCGAACCTGTTCCCCAATAATTTCTGCTGCGGGAAGTGTCTCGTTGGTGCGACAGAACCCTTTGCTTACAGGAAGGCAGAGGGTTGGGCTAGAAGACCTCTGGGTTCCCTTCCGATTCTATAAAGTTATGTTTCCAGTCAAAATGTTGCACAGGATATGATACAGCACAACAATAATCTTTATTGTCCCATACAGAACAACGAAATTGAAAAAATCTACATCAGACATTCAAAAACCCACAAGCCTGCTATCCCAGCTATCCCAGCCTGGTTAGCCCCTAAAGTCTGATACCCACATAATATACTCACATAAAGACTACCTTACACCGCGTTTAAAACCAAAATTGCATTTGAATAGGAACTGATTCTCAGGCGGCTGGTCCTAGTCTACATAACCCTGGACCTTCTTCCAGAAGGCAGAAGCTGAAAGAGATAATTTCCAGGGTGCGCACTATCCTGCACTCTCTCTGCAGCTTCCTTATGGCACCTGGGAGCATAGATTTGATCCAAGGTGGGAAGACCCTCTCCCAGACAGACACACACACACACACACCCTGCTCCCCACGTGCACCTGCAACTGGCAGAGGTGGGCGTTCTGTGGGGCATCGCAGGACCAGGGCAGGGGGCTCTGCAAAGACATGCCCAGGTAATAGAAGGTCCAAGCTATGATGATGTTGTAGTAGAGAGAGACCAGCGAGGAGACCAGCAGCATTCCGATCCCAATCCCTGCAGAGGAAGAAGAGGGGAAATCAATCGTAGAATCATAGAATGGAAGGGACCACGAGGGTCATCTAATAATACAGTGGTGCCCCGCAAGACGAATGCCTCGCAAGACGAAAAACCCGCTAGACGAAAGCGTTTTCCGTTTTGGAGGCGCTTCGCAAAACAAATTTCCCTATGGGCTTGCTTCGCAAGACGAAATGTCTTGCGAGTTTTTCTGACTTTTTTCCCCTTCCCCCCCCTTTTTCTAAGCCGCTTATCTGCTTATCCGCTAAGCTGATAAGCCGCTAAAAGCCGCTAAGCCGCTAATAGCGCTAATCCGCTAAGCCGTCAATGGGCTTGCTTCGCAAGACGAAAAAACCGCTAGACGAAGAGAATCGCGGAACGGATTCTTTTCGTCTTGCGAGGCACCACTGTAATAATAATTTATTATTTAACGTCTTTCCTTCTGCAGTATTGGATGGCAGGTTGAGAGGAGTTCCCTACCAGGACAGACTTTGCTTGTGTGCCCAAGACATTGATTCTATAGAACATATTTTGCTGCACTGTGCAAAATGCAAGCAAGCCAGGGCTGAACTGATATTACCCTTGCTGGTACCTTTCCCGGGAAAATCAGAGGCTCACTATGTCAAGTTCCTATTGGCAGACCGGACAAACGCTAGAACATTAGCAGTGGCGAAGTTTTTATTGGTGGCTGCAAGAACCAATGATCCCTATCTTTAAGTCTGAACAAAATGCTTGTTTAACCTGGAGGTAGGCTGTCTGAATTGTGCGTTGCTCAATCTCTCAAGAGTCTCCTCCAGCACCAGAATTCAAAAGCATCAATTCTTCGGTGATCAGCCTTCTTTATGGTCCAGCTCTCACTTCCCTACACCACTACTGGGAAAGCCATGGCTTTCACTATACGGACCTTTGTCGGCAAGGTGATGTCTCTGCTTTTTAAGGTGCGGTCTAGGTTTGTCATTGCTTTTCTCCCGAGAAGCAGGTGGCTTTTAATTTTGTGGACAAAGACAAGAGGAGCTACAAAGCATGAGAAGCTCACCAGGTATGCTCAGGAGTTTGCTAACACAGCTGTTGCAGATTTAGCTGTGGTTAGTGGCTGGACACAGGTCTTGGAACCCGGAGTCTTGAAAGGGGTACAGGGTTTGTCCTCAAGGGATGGAAAACCACCCCCCCCCCAAAAAAAAAACCCTTCAAGGTGACTTGCAAGAGAGATAAAGGAATCAATTGCTCACTATGGAAATACGAACAGCAATATTTTTCAAGCTGCACCTGGAAGCACCTACCTTTCAAGAGGGGGCAGCACTTCCAGACAGTGATGGGTCCTGCAGCTCCATATTGGCCCAGGCTCAGCTCCATCAAGAAGAGAGGCAACCCAGTGAAGAGAAGCATTATGGCGTACGGGATCAGGAACACCCCTGTGGGACACAAGGCAGGCCTTTAGTCAGGGATTGGGGGAGCAAACCCCCAAAATTGTGCCTGGCTTAATTCGACTAAGCGGGATGACTGATTCCCCCTTGTTTTAAGCAGATGTTCAGGATTGGTGCCATGGGTGAGCAGTTTTCAGTTTGGGGATGAGATCAGGAAGAGGAGACATGATCGAAGTTTTAAAAATTGAGCATTGCAAGGAGAGAGCGGACAGAGGGAAAGTTTCCTCCCTCTCCCATAATGTTAAAAATTGTGGATGTCCAATAATAATAATAATTTATTATTTGTACCCCACCCATCCGGCTGGGTTTCCCCAGCCACTCTGGGCGGCTTCCAACAAAGATTAAAAATACATTATAATGTCGTGCATTAAAAACTTCCCTGAACAGGGCTGCCTTCAGATGTCTTCTAAAAGTCTGGTAGTTGTTTATCTCTTTGACATCTGATGGGAGGGCGTTCCACAGGGCGGGTGCCACCACTGAGAAGGCCCTCTACCTGGTTCCCTGTAACTTGGTTTCTCGCAGTGACGGAACCGCCAGAAGGCCCTCAGCGCTGGACCTCAGTGTCCAGGCAGAATGATGAGGGTGGAGACGCTCCTTCAGGGTTACAGGGCTGAGGCTATTTAGGGCTTTAAAGGTCAGCACCAACACTTTGAACTGAGGTCGGAAGCATCCTGGGAGCCAATGTAGGTCTTTCAAGACTGTGTTATGTGGTCCCGGCAGCCACTCCCAGTCACCCATCTAGCTGCTGCATTTTGGATTAGTTGTAGTTTCCGGGTCACCTTCAAAGGTAGCACCACAAAGAGCGCATTGCAGTACTCCAAGCGGGAGATAACCAGAGCATGCACCACTCTGGCGAGACAGTCTCTGCGGGCAGATAGGGTCTCATCCTGCATACCAGATGGAGCTGGTAGACAGCTGCCCTGGACACAGAAATGACCTGTGCCTCCATGGACAGCAGTGAGTCCACAATGACTCCCAGGCTGCACACCTGGTCCTTCAGGGGCACAGTTGCCCCATTCAGGACCAGGGAGTCCTCCACACCTGCCCATCTCCTGTCCCCCCAAAAACAGGACTTCTGTCTTGTCAGGATTCAGTGAAGCTGAATGTGGGGAGATTCAGGGCAGAGAAAAGGAAGGACTTCTTTGTGTAGTGCATAAACTGTGGAACTCTCTGCCACAGGAGGCAGCAATGGCCACCAACTTGGATGGCTTTGAAAGAGGATTGGGCAAATTCATGGAGGAGGAGAGGGCTAGCGATGGCTCCTAGTCACAACGGCTATGCTCTGCCTCAACATACGGAGGGCACCAGGTTGGCTAAGGCTGGCCCGTTCCTCTTTGCAATGCATCAAGCTCAAAAGGCGTTTAGGCCCTCCAGCGGCATCTGCTGGAACATCCCCTGAGGGCGGAAACTGCAGAGATGTTGGTGACGAAACGCAGAAGGATTTCCCAAGATTTGAAGCCTGGGGCCTGGTTTGCTGCAAGTGCCAGGGGCCTGCACTTTCAATTTCTCCTTTATATTCTGGAGGTTTGTGGAACTGCCTGGTGGCATGCAGAGAAAATACCTGCCACTCTCAGGACCTGCTCTCTGCTTTGCCTTCTGAAGTTTAAGACCGTTGGAGAAAGGATGTTTTGCAAGACTTTCCCTGTGTGGTCCATTTCCCAGAAGAGGAGCAGCCTCAGTGTGCTGCCAGGGCAAGCTCAACTGCAGCTGTTTTAGGGTGGCAGCACCAGAGGGTACGATGGGGAAAGTTGGGCACCAGCCTCTCCTTGGGGCGAGGCTGCAAAGTCCTTCGAAACCACAGGAGGAAAGATGCAGAGATGCAGAAATAGAAGCTGTGAATCCTCCTAAAAGCGCACAGATTCTGTGCCCTGGCTGTAAAATTGGGTTAAGTTTCTCCTGAAGGAGCAGGTTCATAGCTTGAGGGTCCTCCTGGGTCCTTTGCTGTCGCTCGAGGCTCAGGTGGCCTCAGTGGCCCGGAGTGCCTTCCATCAGCTTTGGCTGGTGGCCCAGCTACGTCCCTATCTGGACAGGGATAGCCTAACTACTGTTGCCTATGCTCTGGTAACTTCAAGGTTAGATTACTGCAATGCGTTATAAGTAGGGCTGCCTCTGAAAACGGTTTGGAAACTTCAGCTGGTGCAGAATTCAGCAGCCAGGTTGCTCACCAGAGCAAAATGGTTTGAGCATATTGCACCGATCCTGGTCTGACTGCACTAGTTACCGATTTGTTTCCGAGCCCAATTCAAAGTGCTGGTTTTGACCTGTAAAGCCTTAAACAGCTCAGGACCACAATGCCTCTTCCCATATGAACCTAGCCGGACCCCGAGATCATCTTCTGAGGCCCTTCTTCATGTGCCTCCTCCTTGACAGGTCCGGAGGGTGGCAACACGAGAGCGGGGCCTTCTCTGCAGTGGCTCCCCATCTGTGAGATGCTCTCCCCAGGGATGTTTGCCTGACGCCTTCATTATACACCTTTAGGCGCCAGGCAAAAATGTTCCTTTTCAACCAGGCCTTTGGTTGACCTGACCAACATCCTATACCCTTTTAAAATGCGGTTCTTGGGGGGGGGTGTATTATTGGGTTATTGCTTTTATTTTAATTTTATATACTGTGATCCTTTTATGTGAACCGCCCTGAGACATCTGGGTATAGGGCGGTATATAAATTCAATAAATATATAAATAAATATACCGTATTTTTCACTCCATAAGACACACTTTTTTCTTCCTAAAAAGTAAGGGGAAATGTCTGTGCGTCTTATGGAGCGAATGTGTGGTCCCTGGAGCCAAATTGCCCAGGGGCGAAAAGCAGATCATGCTTTTATTTTTTGAAAGAGGGAAGTGGGTGTTGAAACAAAGCCACTGTTCGGCAAGCAATCGGGAGGGAGATAAGGGACGCTAGCAATAAAGGAGGCTGCCTGGGAGGGGGGAGGTAAAGACAGCAAACTTGCTAGGAGAGGAGATAGGAAGCAATGAGGAGAGAAATAAGAAGAAAAGGAGGAGCAAAAAACCGTTCCAGCTAAGGAAAACACACTAAGGCAAACAAGAGGGAAGGGGGTGTTGAAAGGAAGCAGCTGATTGGTGGGATCGGGAGGGAGATAAGGGATGCTAGCGGAGGCTGCCGGGGGGGAGGTAAAAGTCCATGGATACTCAAGATTTTTGCATTGGGTCACCCCAAATTCATCAGATCACATAGCATGTCCATGGCTACAGCCTGCACCAAAAAAATCACGCATCCACTGTTGCATGGGGCCGCAATGGCGCAAAAACGTGGTTACAAAGCATGGATCCACATGGATCCTCAGGATTTTTGCATTGGGCTACCCCAAACTCACCGTCAAATCACATGTCTGTGGCCACAGCATGAACCACAAAAATCACATATCCACTGTTTCGTTCAGAATATTTTTTCCTTGTTTTCCTCCTCTAAAAACTAGGTGCGTCTTATGGAGCGAAAAATACGGCAAATAATAAATGACCAAGGAGCTCAGGCAAGGACCTAGCTCCCCAGCCTCTGCCTCAGGCTCTCCAGCCGCCACCCTGGGGACTAGAAGCATGAGGCGTCTCTTTGCCAAGAGCATCCGAGCCACTCACCGCCTCCATTGCGATAGCAGAGATACGGGAACCTCCATACGTTGCCCAGCCCCACGCAGTACCCGACGCAGGAGAGGAGGAACTCGTACTTCCCTCCCCACGTCCCCCGGGGCTGGCTGGGCTCAGGGAGCGGGGTCACTGGCTGGATCTGGAAGGAGAGCTGGCTCTGGGCGGGACTGGCAGGAGATGGGGGGATCCCCTCCAGGGGCGCCCCATTCATCAGGATGGCACCTCCCGGCGGCTGGAGGAGAAAGAAGGAGGGTCACCGGAAATCGAGGCAGGAAGGAGGCACTGCAAAAAAAAGGCTGCAGCATTTCATTTCAGACTTTTTTTTTAAAAAAAGTGTATCTTCATTGATTTAAAATAAATACATTTATGGGAAAACAGACAAACAAACAAGCATGCAATCAAACAAACAAACAAATAATGGAGAAATCAAACAAACCACAACATACGAAAAAACAAAATTAGTATAACATCACTTATAATCCTTTTTTTTTAATAAATAATTTTTATTAATTTTCCAACACAAGTATACAATCTTATCGAAATTTCCACAAATTTAGTTCTTTTTGAACTTCCTTCGGCTTCTCTGACAATCATCCATGTTTACCTCTCAATTACGCATTTCTCTGATTATATTGCCATTAAACTTCCCTCCCACTTCTATTTCTTTTTAACAATATATCTCGACTTTCACAGTGCTTCTTGAAATCCCGCCATCGTTGTTTGCACATCACATATTCTTTTCAGATATTCAACAAATTTTCCCCATGATACTGAAATCAATTACCGTATTTTTCGCCCCATAGGGCGCACCGGCCCATAAGGCGCACCTAATTTTTTGGGGGGGGAAATAAAGAAAAAAAATTATTTCCCCCCCAAGGTGCGAGGCTGGGGCGGGGGAAACCTGAGCTTCCCCCGACCCCAGCCCCCAGAACAGGGAGCTCTGCGCAAGCCGGGGGAGCCCTCCCGCAGCTTGCGCGGAGCTACCCGAAGCCCCGGCGCGACTGCTCAGCGCACCGGGGCTTCGGGATAAGAGGCAGCGCTGCGCAAGCTGGGGGAGGGCTCCCGCGGCTTGCGCAGAGCTACCCGAAGCCCCGGCGCGACTGCTCAGGGCGCCGGGGCTTCGGGGTGCAGGCAGCTCTGCGCAAGCCGTGGGAGCCCGGGACCCGCGGGCTCCCACGGCTTGCACAGAGCTTCCTGAAGCCTGGAGAGGGAGAGGGGTCGGTGCGCACCGACCCCTCTCGCTCTCCAGGCTTCAGCGAAAGCCTGCATTCGCCCCATAGGACGCACACACATTTCCCCTTCATTTTTGGAGGGGAAAAAGTGCGTCCTATAGGGCGAAAAATACGGTATAAAACTTATAAAGAAATTAAAAATGACTTCCAATTAATCTCACTGTACTTTATCAATTAACTTATACCACACAGTTGCATATTTCTTATATAGTCTCTTTTAATCTCCCTATTAACTTATATTTATACAGTCTAGTTCTGCCAAGATGTTTCCTTTTATACCATAGTTTGTAAAGTATTCTTTAAAGATTCTCCACGCCTTATAGACCTTTTGTTTCGGTCGGACTCTTATCCTTCCTGTCACCTTCGCTAGCTGCAGATATTCTACCAATTGGTTTTTTAGTAGCAAGGAATTGGGAAAATACAACAATACCCAATACAGCATTTTGGACTTTTTAGCTCAGTGGAACAGTCTCCCTCGGGAGATTGTGGATTCTCCTGCCTCAGAGATTTTAAAGCAGAGGTTGGGTGACCATCTGTCAGGATAGATTTGGGTTGGACTAGATGCCCTCAGGCTCCCTTCCCATGCAACAATTCCTGGAGGCCATGGATTATGAAATAATACGCAGTTGAAAAAGTTGACAAGAGGAAAAGTTGTCAGGAGTTCAGCCCTACACTCGAGTAGGACCCTGACAGAGACACATGCCTGACTGGCATGTTCCCCCCCTCCTGGTCATTCGTTCAGGAGCTTCATAAGCCTCCTTCAGCCCGAACATCTCAGCGACCGATGCCAACAGACATCGGCACCCTTAGGGATCCGCAGAGTGTTCGCAGCTTGCTCAACAGACCTCAGCAACTCAGCATTTTGGCTAATCTACTTTATTTACATATAAACACACACGGAGCACTGCAACATGGCTCCCTCTCTCTCCAGCATCAGACAGCAAAGAGAAAAAGGACAAAGGACAATAGTCCCACTTCACGGAACACAGGAACACAAACATCCTGTCTCCGTCACTTCCCACTCTGTGGAGTCAAAACATACACCAGCATGTGATAGACAGCAATCCCATGACTGCAATCATGGAGCAGGAATTCTAACACCATGGAGGGGAGGGTGCAGGGCTGTTTTTAGCATATGTGCCGCCCAAAGATCCGCCCAGCTCCTTCAAATTTAGTTTAGCCCCCGAATTAACTTTTATTATGCTTTCGTCAGACACGACGCTTGCGCCTCATCTCTTGTTTACGAAAGAAGGGGGGGTGTTTCTTGCTTAGCATTCGTCGTAAAATGCAGAAAAAATGCAGCTCACACCGGAATTCATAGTGTTTTGGATGCCTAACTCCAACCAGTCGAAAACATCTGGAGAGCCCCACAGCTTACTGAAAGAAGGCAGTAGTCGAGCAACCGCCCCTGGGAGCCCAGCAAATGTCTCTGGTCTGTTTCGCCAGCTTCCTGTTTTGCACCCACTGCGATTCCCAGAAGTGCCGGGCAGGTCATGCTGAGGGCACCCTGTTGACTCCTCGTGTGGTTGGATCCAGACCACAGGCCCACAGCAGTTCCCAGGAATGAGGTTTCGTAACCTGGCGGGTTTAGAGAGCCGCTGGATTCCACAGGTGCAGCGAGAGAAGGGTGGCTTTGCACCTTCAGAGAAGAACTCTGAATCACCCCACCCTTCACCCATAAAACAACGATATATTTTAGTGATGCTGCAAGATTGGGGGGGGGGGATGTATACATTTCCATTTTTTTAAATTTGTGCCATCTGAAAACAGCAACTAAGATGACACCAATCCAGTCTTACTAAAACATATTTCGTTCATTTTTCTTGCCGCAACCTGCAGTGGCGTGTCTGCACACACACAAGTTGCAATTTGGCACTTCTGCGCATGTGCAAAGTGTGATTTAGCGCTTCTGCACATGCACAACTGCCGAAACCTGGAAGTAACCCGTTCCGGTACTTCCGGGTTTCGGCAGTCCACAACCTGAAAAAACGCAACCTGCAGTGTCTGTAACCCGAGGTATGACTGTATTTAACTTGCATTCTTATACTTCAACTAATCTAAAACTGTATAATTAAAAAGAACACCGAGTGTCCAGTAAGTAATTATTTTAAGAGAATTTAACAAAAACTCCCTTATATGTGGAATGGGAAAAGACCAAGACTATGATCAGGTTTCCTTTCAATGTATTGATTTCAAAGGTTTCCAAAAGGTATCCAGATTATTTTTTTCCTGGGAAGATTTCCAAAAGCTAAATTTTAAAAAATTCCACACCTCAGTTGCTTTACCTCAGCGCCTTCTGTGACTTCATTTGGCCCCTCCTTTGGGGGAGGTTTTTAAATGGAAGTTGGACGGCCAACTCTTGGGAACTTTATCTGCAATTCCTGCGTTGCAGCAGCTAAGTACAGTAGGCGGAAGAGGCTGAGGCGTCACTGACGTTAAAATGCACAAGGGGGAAAGCAGACAGGCCTTCGCCTTTGTTGTGGGCACTCCCCAAAAGCGTTTCACTCTTTCAAACTTTTGTATTATCCAGGCTAGAGAGACGGGTTCGAATTTCCACTCGGGCGCAACACGCGGTGGGCCCCTTCCGCCAGTCATCATCGCTCGGACTTCATTAACTTGGCCTTCATTTCCTCCAAGGAAATGGGTGATAAAAGCAGAGAATGGAGAATGGAGAAGGATGTGTGCCACCTTGTGCTTCCCAGAGAACAAGATGGGATTGAAATGCAGTTAAACCCACCAGCAAATATTAGGTCGGAGCAAAGCCTCGGCGCTGAGAGCGTGCGGCACAATGCAGAGACTGCCTCTGAGCAAGTGCAAAGTGCCTTTCCTTCTTCACAAATTAGATGCACCATGTATCCGGGTGGGCACTGTCGGAGACAGGACATATGGTTGGTGTACAGAAGCAGGAGGAGCGAGGGGTCAGGCGGGAGAGTCTGTCCATGACCCTGTCACCTGGATAAGTCCAGTAAGTGGCTCAACAGGCTAGTCCTGTGCATTTGTAGATACTCTGCTGTCAGAGGCAGCGATACCTGCAAGTATCTGTAGCTGAGAGTCCTAGGAAGGGCGGGGCAGCGCTGCTGCTGTGCTCCTGTCGGTCCTGATTTTGGGCTCTGCTTGGGGGCATCTGCTTGGCCACTGGAAGAACAGGATGGTGGACTGCAGGAGCCCTGGGCCTGATCCAGAAGCTCGGCTCTTTTTATCTCTTGCGTCACCGTTTAAAGCTCAACCCTTGAATGGTTGTGGCAGCTCAGAAGAACTCGGCTGCGTGACCAGGTCAGTGGTCCGTCTAGTCCGGCATCCTGTTCTTACAGGGGCCAAACCGTGGGGAACCTGCAAGCAGGATTCGAACACAAGACCAATGCTCTCCGCTCCTGTGGTTTCCAGCAACCGGCATTCAGAAGCATGGCTGCCTCCGACTGCAGGCGCAGAGTTGAACCACCCCTAGCTGCCTCCGCGCGTCCTTCTGAATGTGCACCTAGGAAGAGCCTGGGTCTAGGCTAAAGATGCCCCACGGAGGACCTTAAGGTCCATAAATAGCAACACCCTAGTGGTCCTGGGCCCAAAGGAAGTCAGATTAGCCTCCACCACAGCCAGGGCCTTTTCAACACTGGCCCCAACTTGGTGGAATGCTCTGTCTCATGAGACTAGGGCCCTGCGGGATCTGATTTCTTTCTGCAGGGCCTGTAAGACAGAGTAGTTCCGCCTGGCCTTTGGCTTGGAGCCAATTTGATCCCCTTCCCCTCTTTCCTTTTTCCTTTCTCCTTCTGTGATGGAACTCCTATTTGGGGACTTCCCTGGCTTTTTTCTGGCCCATGTAGGACCAGTCTGGATAGTTGGCCTTGGTGAAGATTTGACGTTTTCATCCCCCAAAAAGTTTTTGATTTGAGTTTCTACTGAAATGAGACTGCATTTTAATGTTGTACTTAATCAAGATTTTAAGTTGTATTTTAATCAAGATTTTAAGTTGTATTTTAATCAATTGTTTTTACTTGGTGTTAGCCACCCTGAGCCCGGTCTTGGCTAGGGAGGGCAGGGTATAAATAAAATTTATTATTATTATTATTAAAGACCTGTCTAGAAAGACTCACAGAAGTGCAGAGTGGGAAGGGGTCCTGGGGTCATCTAGTCCAACCCGCTGCGATGGAGGAATCTAGTCTGGCATTCTGTTCACACAGTGGCTCACCAGATGCCCCCCAGGGAAGACTGCAGGTGGGGTGGAGGTCTGTGGGGGTTTCTTCCAGCTGGAACCTCCTGAATCCCTATGGATTCAGCCAGGCAGAAGAGCCTTTGAAGGGAATATTGGTTTCGCAGCCTTGAAGATTTGCCGAGCGCTTGCTCACTCTTTTTACTGAATAAATGGGGGTGTGCACTGTTTTCCTTGCTGCGCCAAATGAAAGGCCTTCTGCTCCCATTTGTGGAAAGGGGCTCAGCCGAGCTGCTGAAAGGCAGGATGACGCGTCCCATTGTCAAAGAGCCCTCGTCATCCCATTTTCAAAGAGCCCTTGCTGCGTCCAAGTTACCAAACTTCAGAAGAGGAAACAGAGCCGCTCTCGAAAGAGCAACAGGCTGCCCGGTTAACCCTTCAGTCCCAGGTTTCCGGCGAAGGCATACAAGCACCGCAGCGAGGCAGGGGACCCCAGCTCCACTCCCCCCGGGCTCCTGGGGCAGAAAAATGATGCAGACTTGGTTCAATTCCAGCAGTCCATCCTCAACTCTCTGCAATGCCCGGGAGAATCAGCCACCTTGGCAGCACCACTGCACCCCATCTGGTCACATAAGCCAGAGGGAAATGTCTCGGCTCAGGCTGACCAAGAAAAAGATGGACAGCAAAGGATTGAGGGGCCAGGGAGACACGCCAACCCAGATTATTGGATCTTGTGGCCATTTAAAGCCCTTGAATCTGGAAAGGGGGGCAGGTGCCAGTCTAGGAAAGGAGGGCCTTCTCTGTGGCAGCCCCTAAGTTGTGGCACTCGCTTTGCACAGATGGCATCCTCATCACTCAGGTTTCAGGGAAGGCGGAAGACTCGCCCCTTGACCCCAGCTGTTGACATCTGAGACGTGTCTTTTAAGGACTTGCCTTTGTCCTGTCATTTTGTTTTAAGCTATTTAAAAAAAATATTGTCCGATATTTTTTATTAGTTTAACAAATTTCTATCAAATCAATACGAAATCACATCAAATTTAATACAATTTTTCCGTTAAGTTGACTTCCCACTCGTCAATGGGTCCCTTCTTTTCTCTAATTACTGCTTTATAAAAAAATAATAAAAAATAATGTAACATAAAGCAGCAAATATTGTAACAATACTGTATTGCATCTTACAATAATACTGTATCTTAATATCAGGATTGTTGCACTCTTTAGGTGAAGGGCAGGTACTAAATTGCAACAACATTAATTTCATTGGATTCTGGGCTCACGAGTGGCAGAACGTTTTTGGCAAGATCTGCTGCAACCATCTCTTGCCTTGGTTGAAGTTTCGGCCTCACTTTGGGAGAGCAAAAACAAGCAGCAGTCTGTTTTCACCACCTACCCAGGATATTTCCACCTGACCAAGTGAGTGACCAGCTCCTTCTCACAACCCCTGGTGCAGTTTCTGGTGCCTCACCTGCAGCCTTTAAAGTGCAGAACTCTTTCCTATTTGCACTTGAGTAAGCTCAGTGGCGTAGCGTGGGTTGTCAGCACCCGGGGCAAGGCAAGTAATTTGTGCCCCCTAACCCATGGATTTTAGCACTCAGCCAGGTAGGGGCAGAGAGCTGCGAGTGCAAGCGCGCGCCCCCCCCCCAGATGTTGCGTCCGGTGCGGCCAGCCCCCCTGCACCCCCCACGCTACGCCACTGAGTAAGCTCTCAATTAAAGCTCTGGTTTTCCCAGTAGTGCTGTATGGAAGTGAGAGCTGGACCATAAAGAAGGCTGATCGCCGAAGAATTGATGCTTTTGAATTCTGGTGCTGGAGGAGACTCTTGAGAGTCCCATGGACTGCAAGAAGATCAAACCAATCCATTCTTAAGGAAATCAGCCCCGAGTGCTCACTGGAAGGACAGATCCTGAAGCTGAGGCTCCAATACTTTGGCCACCTCATGGGAAGAGAAGACCCTGATGTTGGGAAAGATGGAGGGCACAAGGAGAGGGGGACGACAGAGGACGAGATGGTGGGACAGTGTTCCCGAAGCTACCAGCATGAGTTTGACCAAACTGCGGGAGGCAGTGGAAGACAGGAGTGCCTGGCGTGCTCTGGTCCAGGGGGTCACGAAGAGGCGGACATGACTAAACAACAACAACAATGCTCTGAATGGTTTGGGCCAGGGCTATTTGTCAGAAAGTTCTTCCTGATATTTAGTCGGGATCTTTTCTTGTAACTTGAATCCATTGCTTCGAGCCCTACCCTCCAGAGCAGGAGAAAACAAACTTGCTCTGCCATCTTCCGGGTGATATCTAAAGATGGCTCTCGTATCTCCTCTCAGTCTCCTCTTTTCCAGGCTAAACATACCCAGCTCTTTCAACCGTTCCTCATCAGGCTTGGTTTCCAGATCATCTTGGTCGCCGTCCTCTGCACATATTCCAGCTTGTCAACATCCTCCTTAAATTGTGGCACCCAGGACTGGACCCAAGACTCCAGATGTGGTCTGACCAAGGCAGAACAGAACGGGACTATGATTTCCCTAGATTTCTGTGGGTGCAGCCTAGAATAGTCTTAGCTTTTGTTTTTGCTGATGTTGCATCAAACTGTTTCTTACCACCTCTTGCATGTTGTTTTGCTGGCTGGCTGCTTTGGATAGATGTTTGCCCAGGAAAGCAACTTAGCAATGTTTTAATTAAAAATAAATAAATAAAGGGAGACAAGCTGGCATTCTTGAGAGAGGCAGGGCTCCCTTCACAGTACGCCAGAGTCAGGCCAGATGCAACAACTTCCATGTCGGGCCCCTGTCCTGCCACCCCCTCTCGCATAACACAGGTGGGATAGCAGAAAGGTGCAGTAGCAGGAAGTTAGATGAAACTGAGGGAGCGACGCCCTGTCTCTCCTCTGACACAGATCTGTCGTGATTCTCCTAACAGATCCTCAGTAACAGGCTGGGTGTGCCACGCGAGGAGCTTTTACGGTTCAGATCACAGCCAGGCATAACGAAAGGTGGAGCTGGGCTTCCACAGGTGGTGTGAACAGGTGAGAAAATCAGCAGCAGGAAGGAAAAGAACCACAGGACTGTAGAGCTGGGAAGGGGCCCCCAGGGTTCATCTATTCCAGCCCCCATAATGTAGAAATCACGGCTAAAAAAATCCCTGAGAGATGGCCACCCAACCTCTGCTTTAAAAGCTCCAGTGAAGAAGAGACCATCTTTTGGCCGAACGGCTCTTAACAGCCAGAAATTTCTCCCTAATGTTTATCTGGAATCTCCTTCTTTGGAAAGGGGAGACTCTGGAGACGAAGTCTGGACTGTCCAGGGACTTGGGTACCCCGCCCCAAGCTGTAAGAATCCTGACTTACGAGAGAAATTGGGCGCTGCTGGGGCTCATCTCCATTCTGGGCTCTGAGGTAGGAGGTCTCTGCCCCGAAGACCATCCAATCTTGGCTTAGGAGGGGGCAAAAAATAGGCTTTGGGGTTCCTTTAAGGCCGTCAGGTGGAGAGGTTTGGGGGGCAGAAGCGAGAAGCGACCCCACTATCCAAAAAAAATCCTTCCCACCAGCTGCGCCAGGGGGCGTTTTGCGCGCAGTTCCTCACTAGGAGAGATCAGGCACTCTGCACATGCCCAGACGCTCTCGGAAAGCGGCACCGAGCTGCTACTGCAAGCGCCCCCCCCCCAGCAGCACCAAGGGATCCCGGGGCACCCCCCTACTCCAGCCCGGCCCGCTTCAACCACTAGGTGAGGCTCCCCCTTCACTCACCGGGGCGGCTGCCGGTTGAGCCGGGGTGTGCATGGCGGCGGCGGCGGCGGCGCTTCGGCCCGACGGGGCCCCCTGGGCGCGGCTGCCCGGCCGGAGAAAGAGGAAGCCGGGCGGGGGCGGGGCCGGGGCGGGGCCAGCCGGGCTCACCTGCCCGCCCTCGGCTCACCTGGGCCCGCGGAGGCTCCTCCTCCAGGGTGGGAAGCTTCTCCCAAGCGGCCCCCATGCTGTTCCTGGGCGGCCCCTGTCGGAGTCAGCGCTCAGGGGCCGCTTTCTTGGGAAGGAGAATGAAGGCTACCCGGAGGAGAGGCAGCGTGGTGTAGTGGTTAGAGTGTGGGGTTGGAGTCCGGGAGAGATCAGGGTTCAAATCGGACACCCCGAGGTTCTCCGGGGGCGCGCATAGGCTGGGCACTGCTTCTCTGCGCCTGGTCTACCTCGCAGGGTCGTGGTGGGCATTCAGTGTAAGCCCCCCCCACTTTGAAATCCTGGGAGGAAAACGGTGGGCAGAACATGCAAGTGATCCATTTGGATCCATAAGCACCCGCTGCTCCCCAAAATGTATGCAGGGGAAGAAATGGAGGCAGTGAGAGATTTTACTTCCTTGGGCTCCATGATCACTGCAGATGGTGACAGCCGTCACCAAATTAAAAGACGCCTGCTTCTTGGGAGAAAAGCAACGACAAACCTAGACAGCATCTTAAAAAGTAGAGACATCACCTTGCCAACAAAGGTCTGTATAGTAAAAGCTATGGTTTTCCCAGTAGTGATGTATGGAAGTGAAAGCTGGACCATAAAGAAGGCTGATCGCCGAAGAATTGATGCTTTTGATTTCTGGTGCTGGAGGAGACTCTTGAGAGTCCCATGGACTGCAAGAAGATCAAACCGATCCATTCTTAAGGAAATCAGCCCCGAGTGCTCACTGGAAGGACAGATCCTGAAGCTGAGACTCCAAGACTTTGGCCATCTCAGGAGAAGAAAAGACTCCCTGGAAAAGACCCTGATGTTGGGAAAAATGGAGGGCACAAGGAGAAGGGGATGACGAAGGATGAGATGGTTGGACAATGTTCTTGAAGCTACCAGCATGAGTTTGACCAAACTGTGGGAGGCAGTGGAAGACAGGAGTGCCTGGAGTGCTCTGGTCCACGGGGTCACGAAGAGTCGGACAAGACTAAACGACCAAACAACAACTACAAAACGCCTCCTGATCTGCGCACCTGGTGCATCTCCTCCACTGTATCAGTGGAACTCACATCAGTGCACCTGCTGTTTATAACAGCAACAGACTTAGTCTCCAGCAATGGGGTAGCCTAGGAAAATACACACATCCCCCCCCCACTCTGATCTGCACTCAGCATCCCCACTGAGTAAAATCAACTTGGCCTCTGGCCTCAGTACTACTATGTACAAGCCTTGCCCCAAAGGCTGTAAGGGTAGAACTGTTTCCTTAGAGAAGGAGGCCAGACCATGTCCAGAGGCCGTGTGTGCCAACACTGATTCCTGCAACAACTAAGGAGATGCGCATGGATCTGACGTACAAACAAGCAGAAATGGGGATTTGGGGAGAATGGAAGCGAGGAGCCCTCTGCCTTTTCAGAGCTGAAATGGGGCGGGGGTCTTCTCTGTTTTGTATGCAAAGGCTTCCTGCCTGTGCCTGCACCCTTCTCTGGGAGGCTGCCTGCCTGGGATGGAGGGAGGGAGCCTTCTGTGTGTTTGGAATGCCCTCCCACCAGAAGTCAAAGAGAAAAACAACTACCAGACTTTTAGAAGACATCTGAAGGCAGCCCTTTTTAGGGAAGCTTTTAATGTTTAAGAGACTATTGTATTTTAATATTCTGTTGGAAGCTGCCCAGAGTGGCTGGGGAGACCCGGCCAGATGGACGGGGTATAAATAATAAATTATTATTATTATTATTATTATTATTATTATTATTATTGCTATATTTCCCCAGGGAGCTTCTCACCTGGGCGCAGTCCCTCCGCCTGGCGTTCCTATCTCCACCCGCCTGGTGACTCAGGGCCCCACCTGCCAATTAGACCCGCCTGGAGCCAGTCAAAAAGGCGCTGCCTAGCCCAACCCCCTGCTGGATTATTAAAGTTTATAAAATTATGCTCAGCCTGCAGAACGTGGATAGAGAAAAGTTTTCTTCCCTCTCCTAACGCTAGAACCTGTGGGCACCCAATGAAGCGGAGCACAGGAAGATTTGGGAAAGGAAGAAATAAAATAAAATCCTCCTTCATGCAGCTCAGAGTTAGACTATGGAACTCACTCCCACAAGGGTGGTCGAAAACACAGATGACTTTAAAGCAGGATTATGCAAGTTCATGGAGTAGGAAAGGACTATGGATGGAATAGCCCTCGAGAGCCCCCTCCTCCTCCCTGAATTTGCCCAATCCCCTTTCAAAGCTATCCAAGTGGCAGGGAGTTCCACAGTTTAGCTCTGCGCTCCATGTCCTGAATCTTCCAGCATTCAGCTTCCTTCACCTTGCCATCTCCCTTTAAAGTGCAGCTCGTAGATATTCTGATTGATTAATTAATCAACCCAGAGCGCAAGTGCTTTGCCTAAAATGCCACGAGACGCTGCTTTGTGTTCGGAGTTTGGTCTTCGGCTGGTAGGATCTGAGATACGGGATGTGAAAGCGATTGTGAAACAGCATCCTCTGCCGATGAAAGCTGGCCATGGCAGCCGTGGAACGGATTCTGGCAGCAGCAGGAGATGCAGTTCAAAGGGCTTATTTCATGTCTCTATATCAGTGCATGAGCGCATGGAATGCAGTAAAACAAGCTTTCTATGGACTTGTTTATTAAGGTTGCATCCCTCCCAAAGAGAGCCCAGGGCGGCAACAACTGCTTGCTTTAAAAAAAGAAAATAAAAGGGAATCCAGCGTTTTCTCATCGGTCCTGTTGTGATACTGTCCTTTCCCATCCACACCCCAAAGCGCACTGATGCTGTACCACTTTTTAGCAGTCATGGCTTGAGGAAGAAGAGCTTGCCTGGATCAGGCCCAAGCGGGGCCTATGTGGTCGAGCTTCCTGCTCCCGCAGGGGCCAACCAGGTGCCTCTTGGAGCAAATCCGCAATCAGGATCCGAGCACAAGAGCATTCAACTTGATGGGAGGTCCACAAGTTCTAGTGTCAGGAGAGACAAAATTTCCTCTGCCCGCTTTATCAAAGCCATCCATCCTTTCATAAACCTCTGCCACGTCGCTTCATACTTGCTTTTTCTCTAAAGTAAAAAGTCCCATCCCTGGATCCTTTTGGTTTGTCTTTTTCCGAACCCTTCCCAACCCTAAAATATCCATTTTGAGTTGAGGCGACCAGAACCCATGGCCCAAGGAGCTCAGCGTCCTATTCTCATAGTGGTCCCTCGGGTGAAGCACTTAATTCGTTTCCGAGGTCCGTTCTTAACCTGAAACTGTTCTTAACCTGAAGCACCACTTTAGCTAATGGGGCCTCCCGCTGCCGCTGCGCCGCCGGGGCATGATTTCTGCTCTCATCCTGAAGCAAAGTTCTTAACCTGAGGTACTCAGCGCTGGTCCTCAGTGTCCGGGCAGAACGACAGGGGTGGAGACGCTTCCTCAGGTCTACTGGACCGAGGCCGTTTAGGGCTTTCAAGGTCAGCACCAACACTTTGAATTGTGCTCGGAAACGTACTAGGAGCCAGTGTAGGTCTTTCAAGACTGGTGTTATGTGGTGTCAGCGGCCGCCCCCAGTCACCAGTCTAGCTGCCGCATTCTGGATTAGTTGTAGTTTCCGGGTCACCTTCAAAGGTAGCCCCACGTAGAGTGCATTGCAGTAGTCCAAGCGGGAGATAACTAGAGCATGCACCACTCTGGTGAGACAGTCTGTGGGCAGGGAGGGTCTCATCCTGCGTACCAGATGGAGCTGGTAGGCAGCTTCCCTGGACACACAATTGACCTGCACCTCCATGGACAGCTGCGAGTCCAAAATGACTCCCAGGCTGCGCACCTGGTCCTTCAGGGGCACAGTTACCCCATTCAGGACCAGGGAGTCCCCCACACCACGCCTCCTGTCCCCCCAAAACAGTACTTCTGTCTTGTCAGGATTCAACCTCAACCTGTTAGCCGCCATCCATCCTCCAACCACCTCCAGACACTCACACAGGACCTTCACTGCCCTTACTGGTTCCGATTTGAAAGAGAGGTAGAGCTGGGTATCAGCTGCATATTGATGGACACTCAGTCCAAACCCCCTGATGGTCTCTCCCAGCGGCTGCATGTAAATGTTGAAAAGCATGGGGGAGAGGACAGAACCCTGAGGCACCCCACAAGTGAGAGCCCAGGGGTCTGAACACTCATCCCCCACCACCACTTTCTGGACACGGCCCGGGAGGAAGGAGCAGAACCACCGTATAACAGTGCCCCCAGCTCCCAGCCCCTCAAGACAGTCCAGAAGGATGTTATGGTCGATGGTGTCAAAAGCCGCTGAGAGAGCCAGCAGAACTATAGCTGTCAAGTGTCCCTTATTTGGCGGGACAGTCCCTTATCCCAGCGCCATGTCCCGCTGCTGTCCCTTATTGATGAGGCTTTGTTTGGCTGCTGGCTGGGCTTTCTGCCTTTGGCTCGGAGGGGCTCAGAAGCTGAACATACCTGTGCCCGGAAAATCCCTTATTTTGGCTGCTGATCGCTTATTTTCGAGGCTGCTGGTCCCTTATTTTCAAATCTGTAAGTTGACAGCTATGAGCAGAACTAGGAAACAGCTCTCACCTTTGTCCCTAGCCCACCGGAGATCATCAACCAGTGCGACCAAGGCAGTTTCAGTACCATGATGAGGCCTGAATCCCGACTGGAAGGGATCCAAATGGTCTGCATCCACTCGCTCAATCAAGTATGGTGCGGCCGATCCACTTTGCCTCAGCTTCTTTCTGTGCCCCGTTGCAGACAGGGCCACCCGCCTCAGAGATGACATCAGAGATGGCCTTGCCCCACATGTGCCCACCCAGCCACTTTGAACGGGCGCTGCTTCAGGTGTCAGAAAATGCCCCTCCATCCTGCCTTTGCAAGCACCTGCTCGCTTAATGTGGCGGCAGCACCTGCGACTTTGGAACTCCTTGCCTATGGATCTCAAGCTCAGGGGCGAACACCCTGGGGCCCTGAGTGAGGCATCTAATCATAGCCTGCATTTTTAATCAAAGATTATATTTTAAAATTCCTGTATATTAAAATGAGCTTAAAGATTTTCAAATGTTAAATGCCAGGCAGAAGACCAGCTGCCTAAGAACCTTGGCAAGATGTTTATCCTCCTGGACAAGGGGGCCCCCTGATTTATAGCAGAAAACAATTCTCAAAGTCGTAAAAAGGGAATTACAGGCTGAGAGCCAAGGTTACACTGACCCTACATATTACAGAAGATAAAAAAAGCAGAGAAAAACATAATTAAGAGTGGGTAGATAGTAAAATAAAACCATGTGCCTCCCATTAAACTTGAGCCATATTTTCCTAAGGTTAAAAGGCCAAGAGCATCTGGCTGGCAGAAAGGGAGGGAGTATTTTGGGAAGTCTTTTCTAAAGTTGTTTCTTTCTTAAACTGAGATCCTTTTAAGATTTCTTTTCCTTTTAAAAGGTTATTTATGTTATTTATTAAATATATTGGCTTAAATGTAATTATGCAAAGGATTTAGAAACCAAGAAATGTTAAATCCTTATGCTAGATTCTTATTTCATATAGTTGGAAGAGATCACAGGGGCCATCAGCCCAGCCCCCCTGCCAAGCAGGAAACACCATTAGAGCACACATATGGTTGTCAGGCCTTTGTTTAAAGACCTCCAAAAGAAGGAGATCTTTCAATGATGATGTGAACTCAAGATCCTTGACATCTGTTTAAGATAAAAATTTAAGATTAACCATCTGTTTTGGAGGGCAATAGGGCAAGGAGGGCAAGAGGTGAGCTGGTAATTAAGGTTCCTTGTTGAGACAAATGTAAGATATATGACTACTTATTTGTCATTTATAGATAGAAGAATATATAGCTTTTTGTTTCCCATAAAAGGCAAGAGGAAATGGGTGTATCTTTTGTGATTGGTTCTAGCAAACAGCCAATAGGAATTTCAACCAGGCTGATTGGACAGAGGCAGCCACAGGAGGAGCAAGGGGGCTGGATTAAGGAAATATAAGTGCTGGCCAGAATGGCAGGAGGCCAGGCCAGAGCTTGGTAACCATATACCACTGTGCCTCTCATTTATTTGTCTGACAAATAAATTATTATTTTAATTTCTCTATTGCTGTGTTGAATATTTCATTCCAGCTAAGCGTTAACCACAAGCAGGGTGCTACATGAGCACCCACAAAATTCCCCATGAAGGGGCTGGACACCCACACATTTTGGTGCCAGGGCCATGCATGCTGCAGGGCACCCACAGTCGGGGGCCAAGTTGGCACCTCCGTTTTTGTTTAAATTGCTGTTATTTTTTACCTATGTCATTCTAAACTGTGATATTAATGCTGTATTCTTAGTTTTAGATTTATGTGGATTTATTATTTAGATTTATTTTTTTGATGTGGTTTATTTATTGTTTATGACTTTTGTAATTTAGTAAATCTTGTTATGCTGTAAGCCGCTTTGAGCATTGCTTTTTTAACTGCGGAAAGGCGGCATACAAATAAAAAATGATGATGATGATTATCTCGAACAGGACCCTTTTCGGCTCCCGCTAAAAACATTCTTGCTTAGACACAAACGCGGTTGTGACTTTTAACCCATTTTAGCATTGTAATGTTTTGCATGTTTCATGCCACTGCCATAAATTTTCCCCACGGCTGATTTCATCGGTTTATCGTTTCTTAAACTGTTTTGAGAGTTGGCTTTTTAAAATTCCTTTTTCTTTTACAGTATATAAATGGACTATGTTTTATGGCGGAAGTGGGAAAAACGAGCCTCATTGCAGGCGGGGAGCGGCTTTCCAGTCCTTCCTGGAGATGCCTTTTGCCCTGGGGATTCCCACATGCCAAGCAGCCATTCTTCCCCCTGGGAGTGAATCTCAAGGTCCTAGTCCTCATGGTGGAGAGGGCTTCGTGCACGACTGGGTGCTGCTGTGCCTGGAGGTGTATTCTATTAATAATATTCCACTTTTATACTGTCCTACATTAAAAAAAAAGAACCACAGCCCCACTTCACAGAACTTAAAAACATTTATTTTATTCAAAAATAAAATTTAATTGATAAACCACTTTGAGATTTTATTTATTTATTTATTTATTTATTTATTTATTTATTTACAATCCAGTCGTGTATAATAATTTCTAATGAGATGTAAAAAATAAAGCCGTCGGAGGGCGCTTTTCCCGTGAGGTTTCTTCGCGCTCTTGGGCTCCCCTCAGAGAGAGGCGGGAAAAGGCCGCCGCCGCCGCCGCCGCCGCCGCCATCTTTGTCCCGGGCACGGAAGCCTGGGCCTCCCATCGCCTCCGCTTTCCCCGGCCCAGCCGCTGCAAAGTGGGGGGGGGGGGGGAAACCTGTGCCAGCCCCCAAGGTGGCTCCGTCGGCGTCCCGGCGTGGGCGTGGCTACGGCGGCGCGGCGGGGCCAGCGTCGCTTGGCGGGAAGGAGCCGTTTCGCAGGCGCCGCCGACGCCCGCCCGCCCGCCCCAACCGCCTCATCCCGCGCGCGGATCCCGAGGACGGAGGGTGGGTCGCCTGAGGAGAAAGAAGGGAAGCGAGAGGAGGAGAAGGAGGCCGCCGCCACCGCCACCATGCACGTGGTCAAGAGAGGTGAGGAGGAGCCCCCCCATCCAGGGCGAGTGTGTGTGTGAGAGGGGGGAGGAAAGACTTTTTGTGCCCCCTTTACCCCCCCCCAACCCCCCTTGTATGGAGAAGTGGGGGGGGGGCGGAAGGGCCAGGAACTGTGAGCCCCCAAAACTCTCGGCCAATATTCCCGCCATAAAAAGAGAGAAAGAGATATTGGGGGGGGGGGTTTCCATTACTCTCTCTCTCTCTCTCTCTCTGGGGTCTTTGAGTAGTAAAGGGCATGATAAAATGACAGAACTAAGAAGAGATCACTCAGGCGACAAGATAAAAAACACGAATGGGATTGCTTAAAAAAAAAACAACAACAACTACCCGGCAAAATATGGTTTCAAAAACAATACTTGGCTGTGCTTAATCTCACAGGTATAATGGGGGGGGGGGGGAAACCCCGATTTTAATAAATGAATACAGAACAGTTTTGTATACTTGACCTAATTCTTTTTCATTTATTATTTCCCCCCTTTTTCTTTTTCTGTATTTTTCTTCTTATTTTTTTCTTATTTGGATGTAACGTTTAATTCATGCTTCCTCTGTAGTTTTTGAAAAATGCAATAAAGCTAATAAAAAATAAGTAAAGAGTGGGGTATAAAGCGAACAGGAAAAGAAACATGATTATCATTGGCCGTATTATTGCCATTTGCCACTGTTGCTGCTGCTGCTCCTCTTTATTATAATAATAATAATAATAATAATTTATTATTTGTACCCCGCCCATCTGGCTGGGTTTCCCCAGCCACTCTGGGCGGCTTCCAACAGAGATGAAAAATACACTAAAATGTCACATATTAAAAACTTCCCTGAACAGCCTTCAGATGTTTTCTGAATGTCAGGTAGTCTTTGGCCGCCTTGTGTGTAGTGTGGGAGAAGGCCAGGATTGTCAGTTTAACAACAACAATAACTAATAGTAACAACAAGAACAACAACTAATAGCGGGTCTGGAGGTGGCGTGGAGGCCGCCTGGTCCGCTCCCTTGCTGCGTTCACTTTAACTGCCAGCCGCCTTGAGTTCCTGTCAGGGGCAAGGGCAGGTATAACTGAATTGGTAGTAGTAATAATAATAAAAAATACAGTGGCACCTCTGGTTGCGAATGGCATCTGTTCTGGAGCCCCGTTCACAACCTGAAAGGAACACAATCCACATCTGCACATGCGCGGATCGCGATTCTTAGCTTTTGCGCATGCGCGTGATGTCATTTTGCACATCTGCACATGCACAAATGACGAAACCCAGAAGTAACCCTTTCTGGTACTTCCGGGTCGCCGTGGGACGCGACCTGAAGAAACGTATCATGAAGCAAACGTAACAAGAGGTATGACTGTAATAAAACTCCAGCTTGCCTTTCCCCCCTCCCATGGTTCTTAAGGCGGTTCTCCCATCCACCCACCCCTTTAATCCCCACACCAACCTTGCAAAGTAGGCTAGGCAGAGAGGCAGTGGCTGAGGAGGGATTCGAACCCTGGTCTCTCCCAGTCCCTCGTCTGCTGCACCACACGAGAGACACGGGGGGGGGGGAGTTTGCTGATGCCAGGAGTGAGGCAGCACCCAGTTCCTGCCAGACCACCCCTCCCCCACCTCCTACAGGGTCAACCCAGGGCACCCCGAGGTGTCACCCTGCAGGCTCCGGAGAGGAGCATCTTCAGAGGCACCCTGGGGTGGTGTCCTCTGGACCAGGTTGGGTGCAGCTACATCTCCCCTTGCCACCTCTCACATTATCCCCCCCCCCAAATTGCTGTTTGGGACGAAAGGGCCCTTGTGCTGACAGGCTCACATTGATCTCCCTTGGGGCACTGAGCTGGTGAAGGGTCTGATTCAGTGTGTTTAGATGTCCCCATTTATTGCATTTGCAGCCCACTTTTTCTACTTGTTGGAGGGGCTAGCTAGTTTTTTCTGGGAGGGATATGGCAGCAGTGCTAGAGGCTGTGAGGCCAAACCCTTGACGGGACCCTCACCCAGGACAGTGTTTGCTCAGCAAGTGATGCTAAATGTTCCCGTCTCTTTTCGGCAGATGGGCGCCATGAGCGCGTCATGTTTGACAAGATCACGTCCCGGATCCAGAAACTGTGTTACGGTCTCAACTTGGACTTTGTTGACCCTGTGAGTGTCTTCGGTGCTATCACGAGTCTGTCGTGGTCTAAGATAAAACAAGGACGGTAAAACGTCTTGAGCACATTGTAGTGGAATGCTGGAACGTAATAATTCTCATGAATAAATGGATGAAGATCCTTGTATTCTAAGGAAAGTTCTGTTCGTGATAGTGACAAAGCAGTGTTTGCTGCTGTGATCCACAAAATATACATTTGAAGTTCCAGTCTGTGCACAGTTGCCTCAGTCTGATTTGGAAACCAGTCTGCTTTTTGGGTGTATGCTATTTTTTTTAAAAAATAAATCTGTAAACTGCCTTCCAGGGAAAATGGCCACTTAAGGTGACACATTTTTATGTAAAATTCTGAGCAATCTAGAGTACCTCCGAAGTATTCTGTTCATCATGGTTACCGTATATTTACAGGTGGTACCTTGCAAGTTTTAAGCCTTGCGCCTCACTAAGCAATCACTGAGGAACTGCCATTACTCAACTTCCCAGCCTTCTGAGCAGTCCTCTCCCCCTCTCATCCCTCCCATTGCCCACCTGTTTTAAGATTCATACATTTACTCTTGTTGAGGCATCTCAATCTCCATATTACTTTAACCACCTTGAGAGTGAAAGGAACCAAGTGGACAGCTTTGCAACAAAATTCATATAGTTCTCTGGCAAACAAAGTCATTGAAAACTGACTGCTCTCCCGCCCCCTTTTTCTGTTATAGCAAACTAACACTGTGGGTATTTGCCCCTTTTTTTTTTGGCCAGGCTCAGATCACCATGAAAGTGATCCAGGGCCTTTACAGTGGAGTCACTACTGTAGAACTGGATACTCTGGCCGCTGAAACAGCAGCAACCTTGACAACCAAGTACCCTGACTATGCTATCCTCGCAGCAAGAATTGCTGTCTCCAACCTGCACAAGGAAACCAAGAAAGTATTCAGCGGTGAGTGTGGGGGTGCTGGCCACAACACAGGAAAACCATTTCTGCAACGTTTGTGGAACGGGCATGTTGGAGGGATTTTAACGGCAAAACTATTGGGCGGAGAGGTTTGATGTAATTAATCCCACTAATAATATGTACCCAGGAGGAATCGGATTGCATTGAAATTCTCAATGATCAAATGGTTGTGATGAATTGTGAAGTTAAAACATTGTTCAATAAGCATGAGCTGATGTCTTCAGCTGATTTGCTCAGTGGTAAGTAATAATACTGGCAAACCTTACTGTTGTAATTATTAAAATGCAGTAACCTCCCTTTTTTAGATGTGATGGAAGATTTGTACAACTATGTAAACCCGCACAATGGCAAACATTCTCCAATGATTGCTAAGGAAACTCTAGACATCGTATTGGCCAACAAAGATGTAAGTAGCACTTTGGCAGAGCTAACAGGAAAGAGTTAAAAGTTAACAGTCTGAGTTAAAAGCAGAATGGCTATTCTGGCACTAGGCTGTGGGAAGCAGTATTCACCTGAATATCCACTTGGTGTTTGGGAAACTGCGTAATATTCTGTGACACAGAATGATGGGATGGTCCACATGCATTTGTGGAGAGGCAGATGAGTTGCCAGACAGGAATGTGCATGGGTTGAAAGTTAACTTGCCAGCATTTTTTGTGCACTCATGATAGCTGCCCTTGTGCTATCTATTACGCATGCTCCACAAATGCCTCAGGGATGTTGGTGGAAGGTGGCCTTGCCATCTCTTTTAAACATAGGTTTTCCCAAAGCCCTGTGTTCAGATCTGGTACTTTGAAATAAGCCCTTGACAAATATAGTGATTTTTCATACAGTGTGGCATTTTTGGTCTTTTGGGTACATGTAGAATATTCCAAATGCAGTTATATTGGTCAACAGAGCCAGGGGACATTCTGCGAAAAGGAAGTGGCGCTGGTTTGAAATTAAGAATTGTTTGCTTCTTCGCTTCCCATTGGGAAACAAATTGAGTCATCACATAGTTGAAAAATGGAACAATTCACATCCAGAGGCCTTTTTTTAAAAAATACTTTTTGTATTGTACACCACGTAGGCTTTTGTATTACATTGCACATAGTCTAAATGTGTTAATCTAACTTTCATTTTTTCTTCTCTAAGAGACTGAACTCTTCTATAATTTATGATCGGGATTTCTCCTATAATTACTTCGGCTTTAAGGTAAAGAGTTGTTCTTTCTTTGAGGGTGTCAGTTACCGATAAGACTTGGAATGGCAAGTTCTGTTCTGTGTAGGAGCCCCAGACAGTAAATAAGCACCCTCATCCCATCTGGCAAGTGCTTCTTCTTGTTCATATGAATGGCTTGGGGAAGGCATGTCCAGGCGAGATGCCTTCTCTTGATGCCTTCCTTTGCAGTATGCCACACACATCTCCCTCTAGTGGAATTTTGATAAGGCAACTTCTAAGTAAGGCAGCAGTTTTCAGACTTCCCAATACTAGGGAGCTGTGACTGCTGATAACCTGCTGAGAAGAACATGCACTCCCCCCCATGGCTTCCCTCAACACCGTCAGCTGCAAAGGATCCTAGGTGTGTTTTAGGGCCCTCCGCTCTGCCTGCATGACTCTGCACATGGTGTGGCTGCCCTGCCACATCAGCCTTCACCCATGTGGTGCACTCCAGGTGCTGTTGGACTACAATCCCCATCAGTCCACAGCATCCTAGGGCCGGGCTGTCTGAGGCCGGTGGGAATTGTAGTCCCAGCAACATTTGGAGGGCGCAGGTTGTTGAAGACTGCGAAAACATGAGGCGGAAACACAGCCTAGGAGAGGGGTGGGGAATTGGATCCTGCCATCCAACTGAATGGAGCCAGCAGTGGGCGACTCCCGAGTCCTTTGTAGCCCAAGTTAAGAGCTTTTGGGGGCCTTTTTGTGTTGGTTAAGCAGGGTGATGGAAAAGCCTCCAAATTTTAAAGAGTGCTGAATTTTGCCTGCAGAGGAAGAACATAGACCTGGGAAAGGTTGGTGTGGTTTACTCAAAATGAGCTTAGTTAAGTCCATAGGTCAGAGTTTCCCCACCCCCATGCCCTAGAAGCCTCTTGCAGCTGTGTGTTGCAGGGACTTCCTCAGGGAAGCTGGTCTGCCATTATGGACCTGATGAGGAACTTTGGGGTTTCCTGAAATACTGATTGAAAGCCACAGCCTTTCAGGTGCAATAAGAGGGTGTGGTGGTGGAATTCAATTGATTTTTTGGTAGTAAATCTTCTACTCCTTTATTTTATATAATGAGCTCTGACTTATGTCCTTTCCCTTTCCTCTTTAAGACACTTGAGCGTTCGTATCTGCTAAAAATCAATTCCAAAGGTAAGTGGTACATGAGAATTGTCTCAGTCCTGTGTACAACTGCACATAGCTTATTCTTAATGTTTTGTAAACTGTTTTGAAATCATTGACAAAATGTGATATATAAATGCTTTAAATAAATAAAGCCATAGCTTTCTAGAAGTGATGGCTTAAGGGAGCTTTTTGACACTTTAATGCTCCTTGGAGCTTAAATCATGAAGGATTAGTGCTTCTGTAGGCAGGGTGATTCTAGGTATTGGGCTTCCTACTGAGAGCTGGCCCCTTGTCAGAGGTAGTTATTCTTCTGAATACCAGCCACTGATAACTGCAAGGGGGGAGAGCACTGCCATTACGTTCTTGTGTTCTCAAAACCATCTAAGTAGCAGCTTCATTGGGCTTTAGGTTACAAATGCTCCTTACATGCTGCTGCTGCTGCTGCTGCTGCTGCTGCTGCCTTGCATTGGAACGTGTGAAGCTGCCTTATGTGGAGACAGACCCACTGGTCCACATTACCTCAGTATTGTCTACACTGACTGGCAGAGGCTCTCCAGGGCTTCAGACAGGGAATGTCTCCATGTCTCCCAGTCCTACCTGCAGATGCCATTGGGGATTTTTAACCTGGGACCTTTTGCATGCAATACGTACCGGTAATCTCTACCACTGAGCCCCTCTGCACTGAAGAAGTAGATAGGGGTTTCTTTTAACTCACATGGCAGCAGTTCACTCGTTATTTCTTCTGTTTGGGTTGAGGGGGGCTAATTTGGACCTTTGGCAAGAACTGACTCTCCTCTCCCCCCCCCATCAGCTTTTACTCTTACATCTTCCTGTGCCTGGAATCCTACAGATGCCAGAACAGGAAATTGCTCTCTGATCTGACAGAATGCATTGGGCCCAGTTGCCTCAGCGGCAGAGGCTCCTTTCACAGGCTGTGGTGCACTCATGTTTTCTTTTTGACTCCTCTCTTCCGGTGTCTAGTGGCTGAGCGCCCCCAGCACATGTTGATGAGGGTGTCGGTGGGAATCCACAAGAACGACATCGATGCTGTAATCGAAACCTATAACCTCCTTTCTGAGAAGTGGTTCACCCACGCATCGCCCACTCTTTTCAATGCTGGTACCAACCGCCCCCAGCTCTCCAGGTAATCCGGGCAGGTGGCCACTGGAAGAGGGAGCAATTGAGGATGGTGTTGCTTAAGCAAAATGGTTTTAACTGTCTATAAAATGGGCATCAGCTGTCCCTTCCTTGCTCTTGCTTAGACTGGTCTGCAGTTTTTACAGCAAGCATTTCTTCAGGGGGGTGCATTTGCTCCAAAACAGGACAGTGCCTACCTAGAGGGTCTATTTGCTTGCTGTTGCTAACAAACAAGTTTCTCTCTTAACTGCTGATACTAATTGCTGGGCATGGAGGGGAGGTATTGATTCAAAATTTCTCATACAAAGAAGAAAAATAAAATCCTCTCAGGAAAAAAATAATGTCTTACGGCTTATGAAATTAAGTGTTGTAGTGAAATTATAGCTGTCAGTTTGCATTCCCCCCCCCCCAAATCTGCACGATGACTTTAAATGTCAGCTTGAGTGCTATCTGTCCCCCCCTGTGGCATTTAACACTTCTGTTTCCTTCCATCCAGCTGCTTTCTGCTGTGCATGAAGGATGACAGCATTGAAGGGATCTACGACACTCTTAAGCACTGTGCGCTGATTTCCAAGTCTGCTGGCGGGATTGGTGTTGCAGTGAGCTGCATTCGAGCCACCGGCAGCTATATCGCCGGGGTGAGTTTTGAATTGTGAAGAGCCTGGCTGTGTTAGTGATTGCTGCAAAGCACCTGTTTTCCAACCCCTTGGGCTGCTGTGGCTTTAATGTAACTTAAACCAGGTCCTGCGTTATAAAAGTGGCAGCCTTTCCTGTGTGGGGTTGGGCAGCTGCTCTGCAAGAGGAACAAGGTGCTCTGTGCCTTAAGTGATGCCCATCTGCTTTCTCTTTGTTTCAGACCAACGGGAACTCTAATGGACTTGTCCCAATGCTGAGGGTCTACAACAACACAGCTCGCTATGTGGACCAAGGGGGGAACAAGGTGTGTTGGCTTCTTCCAGAGACTATGTATGCATTTGGGGGAGTGGGATTGCAAGTTCAAGTGCTTTCTCCACTGCTCTTGTTCTGAAACTCCTTTTTAAAAAATATTTTAATACAGATTAATCAATTTGATTGGGTGGAATGTACAGTGGTGCCCCGCAAGACGAATGCCTCGCAAGATGGAAAACCCGCTAGACGAAATGGTTTTCCGTTTTGGAGGTGCTTCGCAAAACAAATTTCCCTATGGGCTTGCTTCGCAAGACGAAAATGTCTTGCGAGTTCCTGCGGGGTTCCCCCCCCCCTTTTCTAAGTCGCTAAGCCGCTTATCTGCTCATCTGCTAAGCCGCTAATAGCGCTAAGCCGCTAAGCCGTCAATGGGCTTGCTTCGCAAGACGAAAAAACCGCTATACGAAGAGCCTCACGGAACGGATTCTTTTCGTCTTGCGAGGCGCCACTGTAGTTCTACCTACCCAATTTTTAAAATGTATTTCATTAAAACCATTTGTCAGTCACCTTTTAGCATTCAAAGTAGCATATAATAAATCTTGCTTGGTACATCACAGACAACAAATAATTCACAGCATAAAGAAAAACTCAAGCAACAGTGTGGAGATAACAGGACAGAAGCCTGTCTGAATTGTTCACGTGTTACCTGAATAATTGGGACCAATGACACATGTGAATTTCTTGAACGATCCTATGCATTGTTTCCCTTGCCATGATCTGAAATTTTCCACCATCAAAAGCTGCAAGTATCCTATCTCGCCCGAAGGATTTTGAACAGGAGGAGCGGGGAGAAGAAGACCACCTGCTTCTCACCTGGATGCAGCCTCACAGACCTATCTCTATTGTCTCTTCCTAGAATGTCTCTTCTCACCTTCTGAAACTCCTTTTAAGGAAAGCGCTTGTCATTCGCCACATCTCTACTGTGAGAGTGCCTGGCAGTGTTTTTAGTTCCTTTTCAATGTGGGCATCTCAGGCTTGCCACTGGGTAGTCCCATGGTGTAAAACAGTCATAGGCAGCCTTTGGCCCTCCAGATATTTTGGCCTCCAACTCCCATGATCCCTAGCTCACAGGACCAGTGGTCAGGGATGATGGGAATTGTAGCCCAAAACATCTGGAGGGCTGAAGGTTGCCTATGCCTGGTGTAAAAGTTTGCTTTTGTGCCTCTGGTGTCTCTGAGATACTGGAAGGGTTGCCCAGAAGTACACTCAGCATTTGGGATTTTTTCCAAGCTCTCTTAGGCTCATGTTAAAGGATTGACTGCAAGGAGTTCAGTGAATAAAGATGCTCTGTAACCTATTTTGTTCCCCCAGCTTCTTTCTATCTGTAGAGTTTCTCTAAAAATCACCTATTTTGAAAATTGACCTTGAAAAACGTTCCAGTTGATACCAGTTTGCTTGTGTCTATTATATAAGATGTGCAGGTTGGGCACCAAGAGACTGTCCTTGGATCCTCCTGGTTTGTAGTGCAAGGCTTCAAAAACCTTTTGAAGGTTGGGAGATCATCCAGAAAGATCTCCAGTGTAGCGTGAGGTGCTTCATTTGGAAATTGAACAAAGTGTAATAAACATGCAGAAGCACTTGGGTGTGCTTGTTAGATTTTGAAAGCAGCCTTAGTGCAACCGAATCCATTGTTTAGTTATAATCCAGGAAATGATTGAAAGCTTCAGCCAGGCAGAAGCCACTTAATTTTTCTTCTCCACCCTAGCGAGAAGCTAGGGACAGAGATGCAACTTCCTCTAGGCGTTGTTCTGATTCTTCTGTTTATTTGCTCTGCCAGAGACCCGGAGCCTTTGCCATCTACCTGGAGCCGTGGCATTTTGATATCTTTGAGTTCCTTGACCTGAAGAAAAACACTGGGAAGGAGGAGCAGCGTGCCCGCGACCTCTTCTACGCCCTCTGGATCCCAGACCTCTTCATGAAGCGCGTGGAGACCAACCAGGTGGGCAGCTGGGCTCACAGCACAGGCACCTGCCAGCAGGGCTGCGAAGAGTGGGCAGTGGCATGTGCCAGCAGCAGTGCCCTTAACTCTGTTCTGAGTTACGTCTTCTCTTGTCAAGATACAGCCATATAACCCATGAGTTACAGAGTAACACTGATTTGGGCAGTCTTGCAGTACCTTTCTCTGTTCCTCATGAAATGTATGCCTAGCAGCATAATGGATCAAGTCCTATGGCTTTAAAAAGCCTAAAGGCAAAGTGACATTGGACCCAACATCTATCCATTGATCATTGATCATTGATCAGTTCTGAGACACTGAAGAAGTTAGAAAATGGCTGTCTTGTTTTAAATAAGTCTAATTGGGTTTGTGTTTTTTTTTTGTATCCCATTTGGTGAACCACAGGTGTCCTCCCTCAATCTTTTTCAAATGTTCTTTACTTTAATATAAAAACAATTGCCACCAGGAGGGCAATGCACAGAAGTAATGCTTTGTGTGTTTGGTTCTTTGTATTTCATTCTATTGAAAATACAGTTGAGCTTCTAGAAAAAAATATTTTGTGTTCTTCACCCTTTCCACTCCCTGGAAATGAGCTGAACTGATAAAAATGTTTTCCCTGTTGAGGAGGGAAAAGTGGTGATTAAAGTCTTTACGCGTTTAAACACATGAAGGCTTGCTAATGTACATTGTGTCTTTGCAGTGTCCTGCTGTGTGGAAGATAAGAACAGTTTGTGTTGTTTGTCCTTGCTTACTTTGTCTTTCTGTTGCAGGACTGGTCTTTGATGTGCCCCAATGAATGCCCGGGCCTAGATGATGTCTGGGGAGAGGAGTTTGAGAAGTTGTATGAGAGGTATGAGAGAGAGGCTGGTGCATCCTTTGGCAAAGTTTGAGCCAGGAATAGCCTGACAGCAGCAGCTCCTTCACCACCTCGCCTTGCCCCTTAGCTGGATCCAAATGATTCCAGACAAAATACCTTTTGAGTCTGCTTAGAAATGAAAATGGAATCAAAGCTCTTGTTACCTCTTTTCATTCTGTATGTTCTGAGTGGGAATTTGTAGCTCATTTATTGCAACTACAGTTCAGAAAATTTAATGAAACTACAGTTTTTGCATTTCCCCCCCTTAGTCTGTACAGTGGTGCCTCGCAAGACGAAAAGAATCCGTTCCGCGAGTCTCTTCGTCTAGCGGTTTTTTCGTCTTGCGAAGCAAGCCCATTAGCGGATTAGCGCTATTAGTGGCTTTTAGCGGATAAGCGGATAAGCACCTTAGCGGCTTAGAAAAAGGGGGGAAAAGGAAAAAAAACCCGCAGGAACTCGCAAGACATTTTCGTCTTGCGAAGCAAGCCCATAGGAAATTCGTTTTGCGAAGCACCTCCAAAACGGAAAACTCTTTCGTCTAGCGAGTTTTCCGTCATGCGAGGCATTCGTCTTGCGGGGCACCACTGTATTCTGAAAATGGGAACTGGCAGTGCTCATCAGCTGGAGCTGGCCAAAAATCCAGACTCTTAAGAACAACACAAACTGCTTCTGTTACTTTCCCCAAGGAACTCTGGGGAGCCTAAGAATATTGCAACAGAGCTCTCAGCACATGCCCAGATCTGCAGCTCCCAGGATTCCCTGGAGGGACCCAAGACCATTACACAGTTTAGGTGTGCTGTTGTGCACCTCCTGTTCAGGGGCCTTGTTCCACCAGGAGTTCATGGGGTTTCAGTGTCCTTGCTTTGCAAATGAAAACAAGATGCTTGTGAGCCTATGTTCAGAAACTCCAAGCGGGTCCCAATGACGAGTCTTGCTCTGTCTTGCAGCTATGAGAAGCAGGGGCGTGTCCGCAGAGTGGTGAAGGCTCAGCAGCTCTGGTACGCCATCATAGAGTCTCAGACGGAGACAGGAACTCCTTACATGCTGTACAAGGACTCTTGCAACAGGAAGAGCAACCAGCAGAATCTGGGAACTATCAAATGCAGCAACCTGTGCACAGAAATTGTGGAATACACCAGCCAGGATGAGGTGGGTTGGGTAGGAACCAGGTGCCACTGCGGCTCAGCGGAGTCCGTTTTAGGGAAGGCGTTCCCACGAGATGTATTTGGGGGAGCCACTGTTCTCCCATGCTTTGCCAGTCAAAAGGGCAAAGGGATGTTCAGATGCCACGAGAAGTGGGAAATTCCTGCTTTGTTTTAAGGAAACTCATCTGTGCAAAATGAGAACAGGCCTTTTCTCTGGTGACTCCCCCTTGGGGACTGCTCTCCTCTGGGAGGCTCACCTGGCACCCTCCTTGCATATCTTTAGGTGCCAGGCACCAGGAAAAACATTCCTCTTCAGCCAGGCCTTGGGCTGTTGAACAATCTATGGCCTTTTAAGTGTGTACTGTGCTTGTGTTATTAGTTTTTAGTTGTTTTTATGCTGTAAACCACCCTGTGATATTTGGGTGAAATATTATTTTAATAATAATGATGATGATGTAGAATTCACTGCCAGGTGAAAGGAACACAGCCAGAAATTAATGGTGTGCATAGATATATGTAGAACAAGGAAGACTGGCACTACCCATTTGGCGGCATGGGTGGTGTGTGTGTGTGTGTGTGTGTGTGTGTGTGTGTGTGTGTGTCAACAGAATGAGGATCATAAGTGGTGTTGACAGCATGTCTGAAAGGACTAGGAGCGTCTAGCTTTTGAGAAATAAGAGGTGGAGCGGTTGGGATCAGTGTATGTTGAGTTACTGCCCTCTTCTGACATTTTGAGGATTTATTCCTCACAGGATCACTGAAAATAGAATTGGAAAGCAATGGTTTTGATTACTCCTTACCATATTTGAGCACATCAGCATAGCATACCTGCCTAGGCAGCCTGTGGGATCTTCCCCATACCATTTAGAACTGGATTTAGAGCTCTGCATTTAGGCAGAGGGTGTCCTGGCTCAAAGCAGGTGTTTGGTTCTGCCATTCCGGCTAAATGGTTGATGAGCCCATAATGGGGAACATCTTCTGCCATACAGTTTGTAACCCTTTCCCCTCTCTCTACTGCATACATTGCTTTAGCCATTGAGCGCTGCTTCCTTCTTTGCCTATTCCAGGTTGCGGTTTGCAACTTGGCTTCCTTAGCCCTGAATATGTACGTCACTCCTGAGCATACTTACGACTTCAAGAAGCTGGCCGAGGTCACCCGAGTCATTGTCCGGAATCTGAACAAGATAATCGACATCAACTACTACCCTGTGCCAGAGGTACGAAGGAGGAGTTTTAGCCCTAGACTGAGAGGTGCTCTTGGTAAGGCTGGTTGTTCAAGACTGAGGGACTACAGAGAACCAGCAAGTTCTCAGCTACTTCCTTTGAAGGGTGGTTGACACTATGGAGAAATTTAAGAATGTGGCAGTTTCTGTATTCCTCATGTATTTTTTCCCCTAAGCACATTCCTTGTTATCCCGGCATTAGCTAGTGGGCTGTGGGAAGCACACAATACATTAGTAGGGGAAGAATGATGTGCCTGAAACCAGAGCTTGCCCATTCCAGGTTCTTAACTCTCTGCCCCCCCCCTTTTTTCTCCTTTTGTCCTTCACAATGTGTTGCAGGCTGAGACCTCAAACAAGCGCCATCGTCCAATTGGTATTGGTGTGCAGGGGCTGGCTGATGCCTTCATCCTCATGCGGTACCCTTTTGAGAGTGCAGAGGCCCAGCTGCTCAACCAGCAGATCTTTGAGACCATTTACTACGGTGCCCTAGACGCCAGCTGTGAGCTTGCCAAGGAACACGGGCCGTACGAAACCTATGAGGGCTGCCCAGTCAGCAAAGGCGTAAGTGGCAAAGTTTAGAAAGGTTTTTGAACCAATTGTATTGAGGGTCCTTTGGGGAAATCTGTCGGATTGGAACTTGCGGAATCTCAAACTGAGATGCCAAGAAGTGCCACAACTCCAATAAATGTCTGCTGGGCTACACTGAGATGCTGAACTAATTTAAGTGTCCATTTCACCATTTATTTCACCCTATGACTGGTGGTGTTGAATCTGGCCTTTTGGCACAGAATTCAGATATTCATGAATACCCAGTTTCATTTTTTAAAAGAAGTTCCTAGCCCTGAGTTCCTACAAGATGCCCTTGCAAGCTTTTTCTTCAAAAGCATTCTTTCTTTGTAAGCATTTTTACACTTGAGTGAAATGTCTGCTTGCATCTGGATTCGCTAAACTTCTAAATCCTTAGGTATATTCTGAAGCTCTCAAATTCTTCCAAGTGTTCTGCTTTTCCTCTGCCTTTTCATGAGTAGTTGAGATTAATAAATTGCACAGCTTGGATTTTTGCCACGTGCCCTCAACATGTCTGAGATGCTTTTTCTTAGACATAATTGTCTCAGATTCATTGTGATGAAATTCATGGCTGAAACCTCTGAAGGATGAATAGCCACATCCATGGAGAGAAACCATCAACTCATGCCTGTGTGGCGAGCTTGGCATTTGCCATGTGGTGTCTAAGCAGGAATTGAAGCACCGTGTATGAACCAAAAATTGCAAGAAGCCTTGACCTGAAGGAAGCTGCTTTTCTCTTCACCCCCCCCCTTTGTTTTATATTGTGGGCTTTCCTGTGGTAGCTGGCAGGCTGCACACCCTCACTTAGGGGGCAGGTTTGGTTTGACGAGATGGTGTGTGCCTTTTCTTCAGATCCTTCAGTATGACATGTGGAATGTGACCCCTACAGACCTTTGGGACTGGAAGGCTCTGAAGGAGAAGATTGCAAAGTGAGTGAAAGCCCTTGATCAACACCCAGAGCTGGCTGGTGGTGGGGTTAATGGGTGAGGAGTAGCAAAGCATGCAAACGGACAGGGTAGCTCTAAACTGAGGATGTTAAAACTGCAGCTTGAGCTACGTAAGAGCACAGTCTTCTCCCCGATGCAGCTCTCATTCATTTCTGTGCAGCTTGCATGGGAGAACTTAACAGGGTATTCTGATCTTGGGGTATCCAGTGTTCATCATGCTAGGAGCAGATGCAGTAGAATCAAGTCCATTAATTTCAGTGGGACTACTCTGTGACTTAGTTGCTTTTGTTTAACACCAGACCGTGAGATCCTTTTGAATGCTGGGGGAATACAAGCACTTTAGGGTATTATCCGTCACCTGCAACCAACCTGGCAGATGGTTCCGCTGGGCAAGATAATTTTTAATTTGCCAAAACTGGGCTTTCCTTAACTGATGCCAAAGGCTGGTTCTCTGAAGATGGCGATCCTCTTCAACAATCACTGGTCCCTGCTTTCTGTGTGATTTAGGTACGGGGTTCGGAACAGCCTTCTACTTGCACCAATGCCGACGGCTTCTACAGCTCAGATCTTGGGCAACAATGAGTCCATTGAGCCCTATACAAGCAACATCTACACGCGCAGAGTTCTCTCTGGAGAGTTCCAGGTAAAACAGCAGAAGGGTGGCCTTGAGCAACTCAGGGGTAAAGGTGGGTGCTGTGCCTGCGATCCTGATGTCCTCCTTGCCACCCTCTCTAATAAAATTCAGCCCCTGTCTCTTGTGAGTGCCAGAAGCACAGGCCTGGTTCACACACAACATAAAACTCTAGTTTACTTTGAGCAAACCTTGGCCCTGCTGCTCTTGGTTTGGAGAGAGTTGGGGATTGTCTCCTCCCCTGTGTGGCTCAGTCAGGGGCAGGGGAGAAGCTAAGCAAGTCTGCACATTAAACCGTGGCTTTGTGTTGTGCGCAGACTCTTTGGTGGCTCATGGCTTCAATATGTGCTTCAAGGGGAAATGGTTGCAAAATTCAAGGTGCTAGCTCTGGTGATGAAGAGAATTGTCATGGTGGTGGACTGGCATGCGAGACTTAGATGAGCTTCAGAAAAGGGCAGCCAGAATTATAAAGGGGATGGAGCAACCCCCCCGTGAGGAAAGTTTGCACCATTTGGGTTTTTTTAATATAACGAAAAGGCAAGTAAGAAGGTACACGATAAAGGTGTATGAAATTATGCCTGGCATAGTGTGATGGCTTGTGTATGCTCTTTGCAATAAGCACCCTCTGCTCACTCAGATATTTACAGTTCTTTATTTTACATATGTACAAACAGCACATTACAATCATGCGTCCGAATCGTCCGGTTCAGATTCGGGGAGTGGTCTTCTCCGGCTTCTCCTCCAACAGAAAAGGCGGGGAAGTTTTATGGGATGTCTCTGATCCCCGCGTTTTAACCTTCTCCTTTCCTGTGCAGACGGCACAGGCTCACCGTCTGTTCCTGAGCTCCCTGTGCGGTGCTGGGGCTCTGCTTCAGCATCGGAGAGCCTTTCCACCTCCTGGCTCTCTCCCTATTCCCCATCCGTCACTTCCTCTCTATCTCCCTCTGACTATTCCCGCTCCTCAAAGGCGTTCCCTGGCAGTCCTGTGACACATAGAAGACAGAGAGAAGCTTTTCTCCCTCTCCTGTAACACTGAAACTTGCCGACATCCAATGAAGTTGAATGTTGGAAGATCCAGGACAGACACAAACCCTTCTTCACACAGCACAGAGCCAAACTAGAATTTGCTGTCCCAAAAAATGGTGATGGACACTAACTTAGATGGCTTAAAGGGAGGATTAGACGCATTAGCAGGAGTTTCCAGTGGCTGCTTGTCATAATGGCTGTGCTCTGCCTTCAGGAACTGAGACAGCCCACAAGCTTCTGAATGCCAGTTCCTGGGAACCAGAGATACATATGTGGGGGGCATCATGCCCTGCCTGCTTGTGGCTTTCCCAGAAGCTGGCTGCTGCCCCAAACAGGACACTGGCTGCTTGCTGTAAGTGAGCATGACTTCTGGTTTTTGCAGATAGTGAATCCCCACTTACTAAAAGACCTGACGGAGAGGGGCCTGTGGAGCGAGGAGATGAAGAACCAGATCATTGGCTACAATGGCTCTATCCAGGTCAGTTGTCGGGGGGGGGGGGCTTTGCCAAGGGGGCCGTGTCTGCATGGAGGCCTTAGTTCTATACCCGGCTCCATATGCGAGAAAGAGCTTCCTTCCTCTTATGTGGAGATGCTAAAAAGAGAGAGAGAGAGAAGAATGCAAGAAAACCATGCCCTTCAAACGTACCTGCTACCTTTTTGTGTCTGTTCATTATTTAAATGGGGATAAACAGTTGAACATTGAAATTGTTAACATCCAGTAAGGCTGCACAGTGCAGGGCTGAGAAAGCAGACAGGGAGTGGTTTTTCCTCCCTCGCCTAATACTAGAACCTAGTGGGGCCATAGGGAGAACCAGAATTTTAGAAGATTCAGGACAGATAAAAGAAAGGACTTCACACAGCTAAACCATAGCATGTGCTCACACAAAACGTAGTGATGGCCACCAACTTGGATGGCTTTAAAAAAGAATTGGACAAATTCAAGGAGGATCTGGCTATCAGTGGCTGCTAGACTCAATAACTATGCTCTGCTTATGGCCTCTTTCCTTGGGGGCACCTGGTTGGCCACTGTGAGAAGATGATGCTGGACTAAATGGACCACTGGCCTCATCCAGAAGGGCTTTGCTTATGTAGGTGAGGCTGGTTTGGGGATAGAATCAGCCTGGGATGACTTGGAGGGTGTGAGAGAACACAATCCTGCTAGTCTTGCTGAATCTCGCAGCAGATTTTGATAGCGTTGACTTTGATTTGTTACCTCCGAGGATGTGGACAGGCTGCTTGGACGAGTGAAGCCAACCACCTGTCTCCTGGATCCTTGCCCATCCTGGCTTATAAAAGCTAGCCGGGAAGGACTGGGCGATGGGCTTCGTGGGGTGGTGAATGCTTCCCTCCGTGAGGGAGCCTTCCCAGACCCGCTGAAAGAGGCGGTTATTAAACCGCTTCTTAAAAAACCATCTTTAGATGCGGCCACGATGGCCAACTGTCGCCCAGTCTCAAACCTTCCATTCTTGGGCAAGGTGATTGAGCGAGTGGTTGCTGAACAACTCCAGGCACGCCTGGAAGAAGCGGACCATTTGGATCCCTTCCAGTCGGGATTCAGGCCTCATCATGGGACTGAAACTGCCTTGGTCGCACTGGTTGATGATCTCCGGCGGGCTAGGGACAAAGGTGAGAGCTGTTTCCTAGTTCTGCTGGATCTCTCAGCGGCGTTTGATACCATCGACCATAACATCCTTCTGGACCATCTTGAGGGGCTGGGAGCTGGGGGCACTGTTATACAGTGGTTCCGCTCCTTCCTCCTGGGCCGTGTTCAGAAAGTGGTGGTGGGGGATGAGTGTTCAGACCCCTGGGCTCTCACTTGTGGGGTGCCTCAGGGTTCTGTCCTCTCCCCCATGCTTTTCAACATTTACATGCAGCCGCTGGGAGAGATCATCAGGAGGTTTGGGCTGGGTGTTCATCAGTATGCAGATGATACCCAGCTCTACCTCTCTTTTAAATCAGAACCAGTGAAGGCGGTGAAGGTCCTGTGTGAGTGTCTGGAAGCGGTTGGAGGATGGATGGCGGCTAACAGATTGAGGTTGAATCCTGACAAGACAGAAGTACTGTTTTTGGGGGACAGGAGGTGGGCAGGTGTGGAGGATTCCCTGGTCCTGAATGGGGTAACTGTGCCCCTGAAGGACCAGGTGCGCAGCCTGGGAGTCATTTTGGACTCACAGCTGTCCATGGAGGCACAGGTCAAATCTGTATCCAGGGCAGCTGTTTACCAGCTCCATCTGGTACGTAGGCTGAGACCCTATCTGCCTGCAGACTGTCTCGCCAGAGTGGTACATGCTCTGGTTATCTCCCGCTTGGACTACTGCAATGCGCTCTACGTGGGGCTACCTTTGAAGGTGACCCGGAAACTACAACTAATCCAGAATGCGGCAGCTAGACTGGTGACTGGGAGCGGCCGCCGAGACCATATAACACCAGTCTTGAAAGACCTACATTGGCTCCCAGTACGTTTCCGAGCACAATTCAAAGTGTTGGTGCTGACCTTTAAAGCCCTAAATGGCCTCGGTCCAGTATACCTGAAGGAGCGTCTCCTCCCCCATCGTCCTGCCCGGACACTGAGGTCCAGCTCCAAGGGCCTTCTGGCGGTTCCCTCACTGCGAGAGGTCAAGTTACAGGGAACCAGGCAGAGGGCCTTCTCGGTAGTGGCGCCCACCCTGTGGAATGCCCTCCCATCAGATGTCAAAGCAATAAACAACTACCTGACATTCAGAAGACATCTGAAGGCAGCCCTGTTCAGGGAAGTTTTTAATATGTGACATTTTAGTGTATTTTTCATCCTTGTTGGAAGCCGCCCAGAGTGGCTGGGGAAACCCAGCCAGATGGGCGGGGTACAAATAATAAATTATTATTATTATTATTATTATTATTATTATTATTATTGATTTCCTTCTGGATCCTCCACGTGAGTCGGGAGTCGGCCAAATCCAGCCCCCCACCCCTGGTGTAAGCCAAAAGCAAGCTTCCTGTCCACGGAGTCATCCTGTAGGCCTTCTGCCTTTCAGAATATCCCTGAGATCCCAGATGACTTGAAACAGCTCTATAAGACGGTGTGGGAAGTCTCCCAGAAAACGGTCCTCAAGATGGCAGCAGACCGGGGGGCCTTCATTGACCAGAGCCAGTCTCTCAACATCCACATTGCGGAGCCCAACTATGGCAAACTGACCAGCATGCACTTCTACGGGTGGAAGCAGGTAAGCAGAGCGACGGGGAGGGAACCACCCTAATAGAAGTTTTTCGTGTCGATCTTGTAGGTTATATTTTCAAGCTATAACAATACAGTGGTGCCTCTCAAGACGAAAAGAATCCGTTCCGCGATTCTCTTCGTCTAGCGGTTTTTTCGTCTTGCGAAGCAACCCTATTAGCGGATTAGCGCTATTAGCGGCTTAGCGGCGCTAAGCAGCTATTAGCGGCTTAGAAAAAGGGAGAACAAAGGGGGAGAAATCGCAAGACTCGCAAGATGTTTTCGTCTTGCGAAGCAAGCCCATAGGGAAATTCATATTGCGAAGCGCCTCGAAAAACAGAAAACCCTTTCGTCTAGCGGGTTTTTCGTCTTGCGAGGCACCACTGTATAGCCCTGATAACAAGCCGTTGTGTTCAGGCCCTGTTTTGACAAGTCCTGCAAACCTTGTCCAGGGGGAAATCCTGGCTCATATGGTTCTGCCTGGTTTTTGAATTGAATTGGCAGTTTAATACTTATGTAAAGCATGGAATACTTATGGAAGATACAGAAAGTATAGAAAAGGATAGTTATTACATAGGTTGTAGCTGCCAACAGTGGCAATATAATAATAATAATAATAATAATAATAATAATAATAATAATAATTTTATTATTTATACCCTGCCCATCTGGCTGAGTTTCCCCAGCCACTCTGGGTGGCTTCCAATAGAGGGTTAAAAACAATACAGCATTAAATAACGTGAGGTAATGTCCTTCCCTGGATCCTGGGTGTTCTGGGTTACCTCCTGTTACTGTGGTGTCGGTAGCGAAACCTACACAAACTGCTTTAATTCCTCCTATCTATCTATCTATCTATCTATCTATCTATCTATCTATCTATCTATCTATCATCTATCTATCTATCATCTATCTATCTATCTATCTATCTATCTATCATCTATCTATTATCATCTATCTCTCTATCATCTGTCTATCTGTCTCACCCTTTCCTGCCCACAGGGCTTGAAGACTGGCATGTACTACTTGAGGACAAAGCCTGCGGCCAACCCCATCCAGTTCACCCTGAACAAGGAGAAGCTGAAGGACAAGAGCTTCAAGGAAGAGGAGGAGAAAGAGAGGAACAAAGCAGCCATGGTGTGTTCCCTGGAGAACAGAGACGAGTGTCTTATGTGCGGGTCTTAAGCAGCTGCCAGGTGTGGAGGCCCCCCTTACCTCTCCTGCTCCAGCCCCAGCTAGGTTAGTTAGGTCTAGTTCACTTTGATTAGAAGAGAGAGGCTGCCGTTCTGCTTCAGGAAGGGGTCAGGCAGTTGTGGCTCGCTGGGTGCAGTGGTGTCCTTGCTTCCCCTTCAGGTGGCAAAGCTGTCAGGGTCATCCAAGTGGGGGGGGGGTGGCGGCAGCAGAGGAAATCTGCACACACGGCTGTTGTAGCAGGAACCTTTAAGTGCCCTTTTATTATTATCCATAATGTAAATAATAGTAGGCTCCTTTAAAATGCACATAAAGAGAAGTTCGCCCGTCTTGTTATGCTTGGGGAACAAGAACTCCTTTCAACAATCGCTTCTTATGCCAAAATCTCCACCAGCATGTCTTGTTACCCAGAGAGACAACATCTCCTCTCCAGCCCTTGGGGTCTAGCACTCTCTCTCTCTCTCTCTCTCTCTCTCTCTCTGTCTTAAGACGAGCGGTGTGCAATCAGGGGGCTGCAGAGCAGGGAGAGGGGAAGGGAGCATCTTTGCTCATCGTGTGGGCCTGCAACTTGCTACTTTAAGGCGCACAACTTGCCATGTGGTGCCACAACCCATACCAGCCGCTTCTGGAAATGGGCTTAGAGTTACTGTTACATAGAGGGAATGTTTTCCCCTTTCCTTCACCGGCTGTGAATTCTGGGGAACAGCCACTGGAAGGAGCTTGGATTAAGCATCCAAAAACTGGGCTTGGTTTAGCAGTGTTATTCTTTGCCACAAAGCTGCTGTAGCCACTCCTGCCTTCTCTGAAGAACGACGTTTACTGGGCTGAGCTGTTTATTTTATAAAGATAAGAAAAAGACGCACACCTCAAACTAAACCATGCCTTTTTTCTTCAGTTCTTTGTCATTCCCATCGGAATTAAGTGGCCTTGTTCTGGACTATTTATTGAATTTGGGTATTCTGCATGTAGACTTGAATCCTCTAAGCAAATTCAGTGCATCAATAAAAGCCATGGTGTAAAGTTGGTGTCCGGCATTTCTTGGTGTTAAAGAGCCTGGAAATTCATGTCATTGGCTTGGCATCTTTGTGTCAACTGCTCTTCCATGCTTTTCTGGGATTATGTACAACGGTACAAATCACTTTCCTGAGTAAAATTCCTAAATGAACTGCTAGTTTTAGGATTACACTGCAGGCAGGGAAGGGAGAGTTTCAACGACAAGTTGAACAGTATTATTATTTATTCAATTTATATCCCATCCTTCCTCCCAAAAGAGCCGGGGTTGAGGTGAAAACACCCACAATAATAATTTTTTAAACAGCATTCTAAAAACAGTTAAATCATTCTACAAAAAAAGGTAGGGTTTCAAACACTGCCAGGACGGTGTCCTTCAGCTCTGAAGTGCCAGGGTAAACAAGGTTATTTTCAGATTCCTCCTGAAAGTTAGAGTCGAAGAATTGTAGGGTCTAACCCCCTGTAATGCAGGAGTCGTTAATAATGTTGGGAGACAGGCACATCTCGCGTGAGAGAGCATTCCACAAATGGGGAATCACAATTGAAAAGGGCTTACAAGCTCGGTGGCAGCACGACCAAGACTCACTCGTAGGTTGCCAGGTGGTTGATATTGGGAAGGTGCTCTTTTAGGTTCTTGGGTCCCAAGCCATTTTGGGCGTTACATGCTAGGACTAACCTTGAATTGGGCCCAGTAGGTCACTGGCAGCGTTTTCAGGACTTGCGGCGCATGGGGTCACCCCACTTAATCAGCCTGGTAGCCTCTTGCGCTGCCTGCAGCCTCTGGAACTTCAAGGGCAGCCCCACATGTTCGAGGAACAACTATAGCCGGTAAGCCAGTCTAAGCCCAAGCATAAGGACTCCTAGCCACAGAAGCCACTCGGGGTGACAAATTGGAATTTCAACGTACACTGTCGAAAGCCACTGGGACCAAGGAGAAGCTGATCAGGGTCTTAAGTCTGGGTGACTGATGGTGCCAAAACCAGGCCTGCATCCCACTGGGATGGATATAGGAAGGGTTCCCAAATTTTGGGGAGCCACTCCCCATTTGGGTTCATAAAGTCTTCCCCAGTGCCCCATACCTTAATATAAAAAAAGCTCTTTGCATTATCCTATAAGGAAAGCAATAGCTGGTCACTTAAGTGTCCTCGTCAGTATCCCAAAAGAATGAGCCCAACTGCAAGAGCTACAGCCAAATGATGGTGCCCTCCAGGCTAATTGGGGGGGGGGGGCTTTCTTCCAGTCTCCTTACCTAGCTGCTGCCTAGAACAGGAGCCAGAGAGCTGGGTGTGAGCTGAGCTGGGAGCTGGAGACACAGAAACCTGCTTGCCCTGTGCAGGATCCAAAGCTGCGATGAGCAGAGAAGCAAGACCTGTTGGGGTGTTGGTGCTGTGAGCCTCTCAGTCTTATGCTCAGGTTCTACATATGGGGAAATAAAACCATATATCCTAGAGATACCACAATCTCCGCTGACCCTCATACCAAGGAAACCAAACCTGGGGAAGCAACTGGAATCCCCGGAGACGCGCTGCTTGGAGATTGGGGTCGCAGGTAACAATATCTGTATACCCTCCATGCTGTTTAATGCCTGTGCTACTTATTTAAAAGGAAAGGTCCCTGTTCCAAGGTAGAGTCATAGAATCATAGAGTTGGAAGAGACCACAAGGGCCATCGAGTCCAACCCCCTGCCAAGCAGGAAACACCATCACCTGGTCACGAAGCAGCTCCCATGTTGCCACTATTATTGTTTTGTTTTTTGTTTTGTTTATTTGTACTCCACTCATCTGACAAGGCAGCTTCCAGCACATATAAAAGCATAGTAAAACATCAAACATTTAAAACTTCCCTATACAGGGCTGTCTTCAGATGTCTTATAAAAGGTGTGTAGTTGTTTTATCTCCTTGACATCTGATAGCAGGGCATTCTACAAGGTGGGTGCCACTACCAAGAAGGCCCACTGCCTGGTTCCCTGTAACTCCAGAGAACGGGAACTTGTATGGGGTGTTAAGAGGGGGCTAGTACCTGTGGGAGGGGGCATCATCATCATCATCAATTGAATTTTATTCCGCCTTGCATCAGTAGATCTCAGGGTGGTTCACAACATAAAATACAAGATAAAAATGAACAGGAACAAAAAACAAACCAATAACCCCCTCTCACAAATACATTTAAATGGTTATAAGATGTTAGCCAGAGGCCTGGTTGAAGAGGGACGCTTTTGCCTGGTTCCCGCAGGTACACAATGCAGGTGCCAGGTGAGTCTCCTGGGGGAGAGCATTTCACAGATGGGGAACCACGGCAGAAGAGTCCATTTCTCGTGTTGCCACCCTCTGGACCTTACCCGGAGGAGGCACACCTACCTTACGTAAAACATGATTCGGAAGAGCAGTTTGCACGACCCGCTAAGGTAAGGTTACCAGAGTTTTCCCCCAGTTAATTCGGGGACACTTTTCAACTTCCTACTAAATAGATGGCTTTTTTTGTCAGGGGACTGATTTGTGGAAACGGGGACGCCTGGTAACCTTACACTAAGGAAGGCAACCACACAATAACATTCAAAACAGTAACAATTGCACATTTATTCACAATCCAGTTACAACTAATTAATTCAACAAAACTGATGAACTTGATGATGAAGAAGAAGAGTTTGGATTTGATATCCCGCCATTCACTCCCTTTAAGGAGTCTCAAAGCGGCTAACATTCTCCTTTCCCTTCCTCCCCCACAACAGACACCCTGTAAGGTGAGTGGGGCTGAGAGACTTCAGAGAAGTGTGACTGGCCCAAGGTCACCCAGCAGCTGCATGTGGAGGAGCGGAGACGCAAACCCCGTTCACCAGATTACGAGTCCACCGCTCTTAACCACTACACCACGCTGGCTCTCTCTGATGCAGAGATGGCAGCTTTTCAAAATCTGATCGTCATTTACACCTCTGCTGCAACGTTCCCCCTTTTTTAAGGGAAATTCCCTTATTCCGAATAGGATTCCTCGCAAGAAAAAGGAAAAGTTGACAGCTATGCCCGTGTGCTGCCCCTTTGCCTCTTAGTTCCCCCCCCCCCGGGTAATCCCACCTTCAGCAGGTACAGCAGGTACATGACGCTGAGCAGGTTGTGGACGTCTTGGGAGGCCGACTTGGCCAGGCGGAAGACGATGGAGGAGGAGAGGCAGGAGGAGTAGCCGATGAAGAGGACGATGAGGTGTGTGCTGCAGGTGTGGAAGGCCTTGTGGCGGAAGCTCCCAGAGGCCATTTTCAGGGCCGTGAGGATGATCTTGCTGTAGGAAAGGGCGAGGAAGACCAGGTCAAGGACGATGGTGAAGGACCTCATGGCCATGCCCACCACCCGATTCCTGGAGGTGTCCCCACAAGACAACTTCATCAGGGCCATGTGCTCGCAGGCAAAGTGCTCGATGACGTTGGAGCGGCAGAAGCGCACCTGGGAGGCCAGGATCACCACCGGGCTGACGATGGACACGCTCCGCACCAGAGTGGCAGCCGCCAGGAGCCCCAGGAGCTTGCCGGTCAAGATGTCGGCGTAGTGGAGAGGGTGGCAGATGGCCACGTACCTGTCCAAAGCCATCATGAGGAGGATGCCCGTGTCTAGCATGATGGCGAGGTAGAGGAAGAACATCTGGACCAGGCAGCCGGTCAAAGAGATGCTGCTGATCCCGAAAAGGAAGCTCAGCAACATCTGGGGGAGGACTGTGGTGCTCCCAAAAACATTGACCGCCAAGAGCAGCGCAATAAGGAGGTACATTGGCGAGTGGAGGCAGCTCTCCACTTTCACGGTGTAGATCAGCAGAGAGTTGGCGAAGATGATCATCAGGTAGATGCAGAAGAAGGGGATGGCAAGAAGGTACCTGGACTTCTGGAAGCCGGGGAAGGCGAGGAGGAGGAATTCCGTGTAGGAGATGTTGGCTGAGGTGTTCTGGACCAGTTCAGAAGGGCCTCCAAATTCAGACATGGCTTTGGACCTGAAATGGAGAAAGGACTTACTTTGTTGTCAAGTATTTGTGCCTGCTGTGTGATTTGTTCTTGGCCTACAATGGCTACCAGTCCAGTATACCTGAAGGAGCGTCTCCACCCCCATCGTCCAGCCCGGACACTGAGGTCCAGCTCACTATGTTCCCTCACTGCGAGAAGTGAGGTTGCAGGGAACCAGGCAGAGGGCCTTCTCGGTAGTGGCTCCCACCCTCTGGAACACCATCCCAAAACAACTACCAGACTTTTAGAAGACATCTGAAGGCAGCCCTGTATCGGGAGGTTTTTAAATGTTTCATGTTTTATATGTGTTGGATAGGGTTACCATATAGTCAGGAAAACCTGGACAAATTCAGGATTTGGAAGCTTTTAATATTTAATAGGGGACGCAGGTGGCGCTGTGGGTTAAAGCCTCAGCGCCTAGGACTTGCCGATCGAAAGGTCGGCGGTTTGAATCCCTGCGGCGGGGTGCGCTCCCGCTGCTCGGTCCCAGCGCCTGCCAACCTAGCAGTTCGAAAGCACCTCCGGGTGCAAGTAGATAAATAGGGACCGCTTACCAGCGGGAAGGTAAACGGCGTTTCCGTGTGCGGCTCTGGCTCGCCAGAGCAGCGATGTCACACTGGCCACGTGACCCGGAAGTGTCTCCGGACAGCGCTGGCCCCTGGCCTCTTAAGTGAGATGGGCGCACAACCCCAGAGTCTGTCAAGACTGGCCCGTACGGGCAGGGGTACCTTTACCTTTTAATATTTAATAGGTTATTGTATTTTAATATTCTGTTGGAAGCCACCCAGAGTGGCTGGGGAAACCCAGCCAGATGGACGGGGTATAAATAATAAATCATTATTATTATTACAGTGGTACCTCGGGTTACATACGCTTCAGGTTACAGACTTCGCTAACCCAGAAATAGTACCTTGGGTTAAGAACTTTGCTTCAGGATGAGAACAGAAATCGTGCTCTGGTGGCGCGGCGGCAGCGGGAGGCCCCATTAGCTAAAGTGGTGCTTCAGGTTAAGAACAGTTTCAGGTTAAGAACAGACCTCTGGAACGAATTAAGTACTTAACCTGAGGTACCACTGTATTATTATTATTATTATTATTATTATTATTATTATTATTATTACCAGCCATGTTGGCTCTGCTCTGCCTCCACGATCAGAGGCAGCGATGCATCTGGAACCCAGCTGCTGGAAACCTCAGGAGGGGAGAGGCCTCTTGTTTTCGAACCCTGCTTGCGGGTTCCCCATAATGCGTATCTGGTTGGCCACGGCGAGAACAAGATTCTGGGCTAGATTTGCAAGGGCTCTTGTTGCGTTTTATCTTCTTATGTACACAGCAACTTGTTTGTACCTCAAAAAGGCAGTTTTTCCTCAATCTGGAATCGTTCCCACTTGCCCTCAACCTAGAATCATTGACTTGCAGAGTGGGACGGGACCCTAGCTGTCAATGTTTCCCTTTTTTTAAGGGAAATCCCCTTATTCCGAATAGGCCTCCTTGCAAGAAAAGGGAAACGTTAACAGCTATGGACAGGACCAAGAGGGCCATCTGTTCCAAGCCCTACAATGCAGGAATATTTTGGCCAACGTGGGGCTCAGACCCACAACCTTGAAGAGTCGCATTCTCTACTGGCTACTTCTGCTTGATTCTGGAAACTGCCATCCACCAAAAGGAGTGTGGTTACTTGATACACGTTTGAAAGCCCTTCCTGTGATTAGGTGATTTTCCCTCTCTGCTTTTCCCTCTCTGCACATGCCCCAGGTGAACGAAGACGGAAGTGGTGTTGGCAGTCCTGCTGCCTGCCCAGGTATGGATCAAATCTATGCTTCCCGATGCCACAAGGAAGCTGCAGAGATAGCGCAGGATAGTGCGCACCCCGGAAATGATCCCTTTCAGCTTCTGCCTTCTGGAAAAGAAGGTCCAGGGTTATAAAGACTAGGACCAGCCGCCTGAGAAACAGTTTCTATCCAAAGGCGATTTTGGTTTTAAACGCAGTGTAAGGAGTCTCTGTGGGAGTATATTGTATTTAATGATGGGGTATCAGAGTTTTTAGGGGCTATCCAGGCTGGGATAGCAGTCTTGTGGGTTTTTGAATGTCTGGTGTAGATTTTTTCAATTTTGTTGTTCTGTACGGGACAATGACAATAAAGATTATCGTATCGTATCCAGGGTTGCTGGGAGCACCTATATCTGCTTTCAAACGGACACACTGCGTGGAAATGCACAATCAGCCGGGAATGAGCTTTTATTTTTGGAATTAATTTGGTTCCTCAAGAAGCACTTTTCAGGAGCGAAAGGTGTGCAGCTGATCTCCATGGACTGCATAGAAGAAACAAGTCCTCAGTCTCCATAGAAATGCAATCAATCAATCAATCAATCAATCAAACCACTTTCTTCAAAACCGGTTAACAGGATTGCAAAAAGAGCACAAAGAGCAAGAAGGCTGATGTGTCTTTCAATTTGTTTTTAGCCCATCACTTATTCCAATTAACTTTTGAATGCCTAGCTAGTTTAAACGTGTTTTATCGATGTCATTTATTTATTTCCTAAAATGTATACGCCCCTTCATTGTAAAAAAAAATAAAAAAGCAGTTTACACCAAAAAAAGAACATAAAGAAAAATGTACAGCCATAGAATCATAGAATCATAGAGTTGGAAGAGACCACAAGGGCCATCGAGTCCAACCCCCTGCCAAGCAGGAAACAATACTTTTAAAAATACAACTAAAATACTAATATACTAATGCTGAAATACTAATGCAATCAAGCCACTATGTTTTGCTCACCATCCGATGGAAGGACCTTTCTAAGGTCCAGTTTCAGATAATCCACGCCATTAAATATGACCGGAGCAAATCGTCGGCAGAGGTGTGGCACCGGTGCCTCTCTTGGGCGCTGCTCATAATTGCTGCTAATGGGTCTCCTAAAATTAGCAGGTTGGGTCTCCAAGGGGCAAGCTGGCAAGTCCTCTGGCCTGCCCTCCTTCTGCTTCTACTGTGGTCTCCTTGTTATTAAATATACCAAGAAAAAAGCACACCAAGAACTCTGGCCAGTATAAGTTTCAGTAGTGGGAGTGGTCCCTACTCTCAAATCAGTAGTCAATTTTAACAAAAACTAATCCGTTTAAAAGTACATATTCTGACAAGGATTACAAACTCAAATGGAGATTACAAACTCAAGCTCATAAGGATATTTATAACACAATAATTCGTTATAGAATTAGAGATAAGAGTTTATGAGTTTACATCTAGAAAACTCAATAAGGAAGCCGTGGGGCATGTTCAGCTTCCGAAAAGCATCCGAAAATCGAAGCAGTTACTTCTGGGTTTTTGGCATTCGAAAGCTGAAATGTTCGACTTCCAAGATGTTTGAAAACTGAGCTTCCACTGTAACTTTTTTGTATTGGATCAGACTGAGGCGTGAGCTTCGTTGTGTATTTTTTGTGACTTCTTCAGCTTGTATACAACAATATGGAAAGGAGGTATATACAATGTGAAAATGATGATGACGGTTAAAAACGGAGCTACCTTTCACTTTATTTATTTATAAATTTTTTATTAGTTTTTCAACATATCATTTTCAACAATAATTAAACGTACTTTTACATCTTATACAGGTTTGGTTTTTTTTACTTCCATCGATCACATCTGAAAACTTTCCAATCTATTTACTTGATTTACATTTCTTATTTTCACTATTACATTTAAATCACATAACTAGTACCTCTCTTCTTTGCAATATTTCATACATTTCTCCTTACAAAACGTCTAGCGTAATTTGTTGATTACAGTTGCTCTTCAAATAATTCGTATATTTCTTCCAATCTTCTGTAAGTCTCTGGTCCCCTAGGTTTCGAATCCTTCCTGTCATTTTATCCAATTCTGCGTAGTTCGTTAATTTTGTCTGCCATTATTCTTTCGTCGGTATTTATTCTTGTTTCCATTTCTGAGCCAACCCATTGAAAAATGGCAGATGAAGATGATGGACTTTTCGGAGCTGGCTGACCTGACTGGAAGAATCCGCGACCAGAAAGAGGAGGAAACACAAGAAGACCGGAAGAAATTTAAAGAATATTTAGTGATATATTGTAATACAAGATAATTAAGAAATCCCCAAAAGTAACAGATTAGGCCAAGGAATAGAAAAAGATTAATAATAAAGATGAATATGGATGACAATTGGAAGTAAGGTTAAGAAGTTTGTAGTGAAAGAAGATACTGATGTTATAAATATGAAATTGGGAACTGCTAAATATGTAATATGATGAAATCCAGATTGGAGGGTGTCAAGGAAGTCTTTTAGCAATGTAAATACCCCAGGGGACAAGAAGAAAAAAATTCTTTTATTATGTGTGTGTGTGTGTGTGTTTTGAACTTTTATTTATTTATTTATTTATTTATTTGATCTTTTATTAAGTACAAATTAGAAAACATACATATTTACAACAAAAGAAAATACAAAAGAAAAAGAAAATACATATAACCAAGGAAAAGATTAGAGAATATTTTGTCTCTTTTCATATTTACAGTTATTTATACCTCTATAAAACACTATTCACAATAAAGGAGTGAAATGAAAGATAAGATATCAGAAAAAAGAAAAAAAGAACAAAGAAAAAATAAAAAGTAAAAGAAAAAGATCATAGGTGAACATTTTAAAAAGTAGATAAGTACTCACAATACATAGCCGTTTCCCATCTATATTTATATTCAGTTGTATAATTTCATCTCTTTTTTTTAATAAAATTTTCATTAGGTTTTCACATTTTATAAAACAAAAACAAAAACAAAAACAAAAACAAAACATATATATTTTTAAACTCTTATTTTCATTACCCCCTTTCCCTGACTTCCCCCCACCCCCTCTTCATACATCCCAATTCCAAAAATTAGTTCAGCAAGTTCTTATCTCCCATCTTTAACATATTATTGTTATTTTTAAACTTAATCCTTTTTACTTATCCAAATTTAATTTATCCAATTCTCTTTTAAACATTAAATCTTTTTTTTTCTAAGGTCGACCTAATTACCCTTCCACGAATTTCTCCCTTTGTATTTTTGTTAATTATATGTCATAATGGCCAAATACAAAAATCATAAAATTTTGAAATTCTGTTCTCCCCTCCCTCCCTACCCCAGTTTCCATCCCTTCCCAAGCAATTATCCTAGCCCGGATTCCTCACATCAGAGGCCTTCAAGTCTCTGTCAGTCTCTCTCTGCCGATTTTGTTGGTAGCCCGTTTTGTTGGTCCTCAGGTCTCGAAGGAATTCTATCTCAGTCACATCATATTTTCTTCCATCCAAGATACTTAATAGCAGTTGCTGCAAAAAGTCAGTTGATCTCCCATACTCAAGGAGGAAGTCCCAATCATATTTCTTTACTCTTTTGAATTCCAATATTCCAAGTGCTCCCGGGACTTCCTCCTTCATCTTTCTCATCTTTCGCAGATTTGTAATCCAAAGATCTTCTTCTTTATTTCCTGACAATATGGGCTTCTGATTGATATTTTCCTGCACTTTTTCCATTCCTTCTTTTCTCTCCACCGGTTCCAAAAAAGTTTTTTCTGGTTCAGCTGCAGATTCCTTATCAGGCAAATCCTTTATGCATTCAGCAGAGTCGTTTGTTGTGGAATTCAAGGTCATAAGTTCTTTGTTCATAGCCGTACTCTGCTCTTGCAGGATTCCCACGAGAAAAAACATTCTTTCTATCTCTACCAGTAATTTTCCCTCTGCAGCCATTGTAATGTCTCTAGTTCCCCCTAGGGGGATTACAGTTGCTTGATAGTCCTTTTCCAACAGCCCGTTACTTTGTTGTTTATGACTACGTTGTTTCCAGCCACCTCAGTTCAAAAGCAACACTTTTAGTTCAGAAAGTTATTAAATAACAAAGTTCTTAAATTTTAGCCGCCCGTTTGACAGCTCCTTTGACAGCTGTCAAACTCCTTGTTCTTTTTCCTCTGGCTCACACACAGGACACTCCCGGGTTCGGGGGGGGGGGTTACACAAAAGCTTCCAAAACTCCTCACTTTCTCTCCAGCACAAAGACTTCTTCTGTCAAACTCATGGAAATATTTTTTATCTAACACCAAAAACAGTACTCTCCACCTTAGTCCACCGATCCTTGCTTTAGATCGTTTGTAGATAGGGGGGTGCGGACTTCCCTTTAGCACATCCCCCGGTTGTACCGAATTCAAAGATATAGATTTTAAAGTCCAAATTCCATTCTACTCACGGGTTATTTGTTTCCAGTCCGAATTTTGGGAAAAAAGTCAGCGCTGTCCGGCCATGGCACGCGGCTTCGCTCCACTGAAGTAGCGGTCTACTCTCAGCACCACGCCGCTCCCCGTACCCTCTCCGTAGCCTTTAAAAAGGCTCTTCGTGGGTCAGGGAGGGCGCTTAAAGGTGCCCACCGAGTCACCAAGTCCGCAGGCTTCCGCGCCTGTGGTTTCTGAGGGTCCCCGCGTCGCCGGCGCGGTAGGACCTGTCTTCAGCAGAGCCGATTCCCTCCGGAGCTCGGAGGGAATCCGCCATTAGCCGATCGCGCTAACCCGGAAGTCTAGTTGTATAATTTCATCTTGTCCTTATCTACCTTAAATAAAGTGTTTTTTTATTTTGTGTGTTTTTTTATTATTGTTAAGTTTTTATGTTGTGTCAAATTTAATGTTTTTCTTTTGTGTTTTTGTCTATGTGTTATAAGAGAAAACTAATAATTTTTTTGGGGGGGTAAATACTCTTGCCGCTGTTACCTTTCACTTTAAAAACCAGCTGCTCATTTCCCCTTTTGACTGGTTCTTACCAGTTTTGCGGTCAGTTCACATTCCTGCACCTGTGACCCTGCTGGCCTCACTAATAATTGGCCTGGCAAAAATCCAGGGTGAGCCGCCTTGTGCAAGCGGAAATATTTGCGCCGATGGATCCCCAACAAAGGACTTTTCACAATGGGGAAAATGTACCAAATGGTGTGGGATGGACAACCGATTGATGGGGAAATGTCTAAATACCCCACAAGCAAACCAGGATGAGTGCAGGTGAATGAATAACCTCCTTGCAAAAGAAAAGAGGGGGGGCGAATGATCAGTGACGACTAGGGATGCTCCAACAACATCCATGTAAGCTTTGCACAAGCAAATCAGGACGAAGACTCAATAAACCTGTTGTCTTTGTTTTTTTAATAAGTATTTTTATTTTTATTTTGCAACACAAACACACATACTAATAGAAAAAGAAAAGAAAAGGCAATATCAAAGGAAAATACAAAAATCTATACTAAATATTAAACAAATATTAAACAATGTGTATTTACCATATTTCAATTCTTCTATTCTTCCACTTGACTTCCTTCATCCTTAGCGTGGTTCTACGTTCATCTTTAGTAAACTGTTTCCTTCTCATTTCATTTCCACCCCTTTTTCTTTCTGTTTTTAGCTTTTACCCCATAATTCATTTTGCAAAAGTTAATCAAAACAAGTCCAGCTATTAATTTGAGGGCACTGCTTTTTAAGTTAATTTCTATATTTTTCCCATTCTTTTTGAAATTTTTGTTTGGTCTGACCCCTAATCACATCTGTCATTCTAGCCAATTCTATATAGTCGAATAATTTATCTTGCCATTGATTTTTTGTCGGTATAATTTCTTTTTTCCATTTTTTTTGGCAATTAATGTTCTCGCTGCCACTGTGCCGTAAAGAAATATTTTCTTATTTCCCCTCGTTATGTCCATATACAGTACAGTGGTACCTCTGGATGCAAACGGGATCCGTTTCGGAGCCCCGTTCGCATCCAGAAGCAAACGCCGCCCGCGTCTGTGCTTGCTCAGGTCACGAGTCGCCGCTTCGGAGCGTGTGTGTGACATCATTTTGACCGTCTGTGCATGCGTGAGCGTCGAAACCCGGAAGTAACGCGCTCCGTTACTTCTGGGTCTCTGCAGTGCACCACCCGAAAATACTTATCCTGAAGCTACTTCAACCTGAGGTATGACTGTATTCCTAATAAAAAAAAACTTCTGTTTTATTAGCAAAATTTTGTTTAGCTCTTAATATAAGTCTGTTATCTTTGATCAGGATTATTTCTGGAGAGCTTCTCCCAAAGAAGACAGGAAAACAGTCAGCCAAGCTAATAATCAGGGCCGTCTTTAGCAGATGCAGTGCCCGGGTGCAAATATCTGCCCAGCACCCCCAAATTACCATGGATAGTGTTGGGTTGGCTGTAGCTGCGCACTGACATGCGCCCTTCCCAAGCCTCCTCGGGAGGAGAGCGCATGTCCCACGGAGGACCATACGGTTTTCAAACAAAAACACCTTGGAAGTCCTGGGCCACATAGAGGTTAGGCTGGCCTCAACCAGAGCCAGGGCTTTTTCGGCCGTGGCCCCGAACTGGTGGAATGCTCTGTCACAAGAGACTAGGGCCCTGCGGGACTTGACATCTTTCCGCAGGGCCTGCAAGACAGAGCTGTTCCACCAGGCCTTTGGCCAGGGCGCAGTCTGACCCCCTCCTTTGGTACACAGCTGTCAACCTTCCCTTTTTGTGTGGGAAATTCCCTTATTCCAGCGCTGTTTCCCGCTGCTTCCCGCTGCTATCCCGGATTGTCAGATATCCCATAGACTGTCCCCGGGTCAGGTGATGCTGCTGATCCCTTATTTTCAAATCTGAAAGTTGACAGGTATGCTTTGGTAATCCTCATAGAATTCTAGCCCAATGGTTGCCATTAATTTGATTCTGAATTGATTTTAGAATGAATTGATTTTAGAATGTATTTCAATTAATTGATTGTGATTTTATGTAAACTGTGTTACTTTTACTGTTGCTAGCCGCTCTGAGCCCGACTTTGGCTGGGGAGGGCAGGATATAAATAAAATTATTATTATTGTTATTATTATTATTATTATTATTATTATTCCCTTCCAAGCCTCCTTGGGAGGAGAGCTATACCCGCAGAGGCTTGGGAGGGAAGCTGCATGCCTGCCAGCCATATGGTTGGCGGGGCACAACTGGCAGGTGTGTAGGGAAAGGGGAGGCCACTGGCAAAGCCGCACAGCTCCCCCACTTGCTGGGGTGCCCCTGAGAGACCAGCGCCCTGGCACGACGCACCACTAAGCCCTATGGGAAAGACGGCTCTGCTCATAATACACTGGATTTCCCTGAGTCAGTATTTATTTTTAACATTGGTATGCTGCCTTTATCACTGAATTCTCTGGGTACAGCTTACAGAAATATTTAAAATACAGAATGCAAGATTAGCCAAGATACATTTTCTTCCTCAACTATGGCTACATGTAAGATTTCAGCCATTTGTGCTCCCCTTAATTGCTGGCAGTTCTAAGCGGTATACATAAAATAGTCCAAAAAGTGTACAGTGGATTAAATTAATTTAAATCAACCCCCGAAACATTGCAGAATCGTTGGAAGGGTCCCCCGAGGGTCATCCAGTCCAACCCAGATCGAGAATCCCTGGCAAGCCACCCAGCAGCGGCTCATTTAGTGCTTTTTGTCTTGAAAGTCCTAAGGAGAGGGCTGTGGGATTTCCTGAAGAGCTTTTGGAGGCTTTCTCTGATCTCCTTAGTCCTCACCCCGTAGATAACAGGGTGGACAGCCCAGGGGAACAGCAGGTAGACTGCGCTGATCAGGTTGTGGACGTCTTGGGAGGCCGACTTGGCCAGGCGGAAGACGATGGAGGAGGAGAGACGGGAGGAGTAGCTGATGAAGAGGACGATCAGGTGTGTCCCGCAGGTGTGGAAGGCCTTGTGGCGGACGTTGCCGGAAGCGATCTTCAGCGCCGTGCGGACGATTTGGCTGTAGGAAGCCAGGAGGATGCTGAAGTCCAGGATGACGTCGACGCACCGCATCGCCATCCCCACCGCCTTGTTGACGGAGATGTCGCTGCAGGACAACCTCATCAGGGCCATGTGCTCACAGGTGAAGTGGCCGATGACATCCGAGCGGCAGAAGCTCACCCGGGAAGCCAGGATCACCACGGGGCTGACGACGAAAAGGCTACGCAACATGGAGGCGAGAGTCAGCAACACCAGCAGCCGGCTGGTCATGATGTCCGCGTAGCGCAGCGGGTGGCAGATGGCCACGTACCGGTCGAGAGCCATCATCAGCAGGATGCTGCAGTCCAGGACGGCTGTGAAGTACAGGAAGAACATCTGCAGCAGGCACTCGGCCAGCGAGATGCGGCTGGTGCGGAGAAGGAAGCTGAGGAGCATCTTGGGGAGGATGGTGGCCGTCCCACAGATGTTGACCGCTAGCAGCAAGGCGATGAGCAGGCACATGGGCGAGTGGAGGCTCTCCTCCACCTTCACCGTGTAGATCAGGACGGAGTTGGCCGCCAGGATGACCACAAAGAGGCAGAAGAAAGGGATCACAAGGAGCTGCCTGGAATCCTCGAGGCCGGGGAACGGAAGCAGGACAAATTCCGTGTAGGAGATGTTGGCAGCTCCACTCGGGGTCTCCATGCCCATTTTTGGGTGGGTGGGTGGGTGCAGTTCTTGCCCAATACTTACGCAACTAGGGCCTGGGAAGGTGGAAGAAGAGGGATTTATTATTTATTATTTATTTATGATGATGATGATGATGATGATGATGATGATGATGAAAAACAACCTCTTTATTGCCTGTACAACAAAGTCATGGTTTTAACTTAAAGTCATTGTTAACGATGCATTTTTCTTGAAATGGAAATTTGCCTTTCATCAATATATTCCTGCAGAATATTTAACAGGAAGTCTTCAATTATGGCAAATGACTTTATTTACACTTTTGGTCCTTCTCCTCCAGGAACCAGCATTGTTATGTTTAGGGAAGCTTTTAATGATTGATGCATTACAGTATTTTTATATTTTGTTGGAAGCTGCCCAGAGTGGCTGGGGAGCCCAGCCAGATGGGCGGGGTATAAATAAATTATTATTATTATTATTATTATTATTATTATTATTATTATTACCATTCAGCAAAATCTGGTCTAGCTTTGTAATTCTTCGTCCTTCAGGTGTAACATATTCCAATACCATTTTGACAAAGTCATCAAATCCTAGGAGCGTGCCAACAATTTCTTCATCACTTTTTATCACAATGTGAATTTGTGAGCCTATGCACTTGTCCACCAGCTCAAGAGGCAGAAGCTGAGATGGGCTGGTAGTCGCGTTGGCCGTCATTTTGCCACGAGGCCTGACTAATCGAGTCCTGAGGGATTTCTTATTTGCCGGCACTGGTGGTGCTTAGCTAAAGACACAGTTTACAGCAGCATTTGCCCACCTGGTGGGCATCAGATGCATTGGAATACAACTCCCATCAGTGGTGGCAAGGAATGACGTTGGCATATTAGCAGTACATGTGAGAAGGAGCCAGGGGTCTTGGTGGACCACAAGCTGAACATGAGTCCACAGTGTCACCCGCGTCCCATTATGTTTTTGTAATGATTGCTAAATGAAATATTAATGTGTCATATGATCCCCCCCCCTTATTGTAATATGCATTCTATATCTTTAATAGAATCACTTCGGTGCCAAGTCTAATAAATGAAATGAATCAGGCCAGTGTCCCATCTAGTCCAGCTTCCTGTTCTCACAGGCAAACCCTCAAGCGGGATTCGAGCGCCAGAGCAAGTCTCCCATTTCCTGTGGGTCCAGCAACTGGGATTCAGAAGCACTGCTGCCTCAAACTATGGAGGGCAGAGTATAGCCATCCTGGCTACTACTACTGAGGCATCTAATCATAAGCCTGCATTTTTATTGAGGCTTGATCAGGGCCTGTATCTTAAAATGAGCTTAAAGATTTTCAAATGTTCATGCCAGGCAGAAGAACAGCTGCCTAAGAAACTTGGCAAGATGTTTATTCTCCTGGATAAGGGGGCCCCCTGATTTATAGCAGAAAACAATTCTCAAAGTCGTAAAAAGGGAATTACAGGCTGACAGCCAAGGTTACACTGACCCTACATATTACAGAAGATAAAAAAAAGAAGAGATAAACATAATTAAGAGTGGGTAAATAGTAAAATAAAACCATGTGCCTCCCATTAAACTTGAGCCATATTTTCCTAAGGTTCAAAGGTCAAGAGCAATGGAAAAGCATCTAGCTGGCAGAAAGGAAGAGAATATTTTGGGAAGTCTTTTTCTAAAGTTGTTTCTTTCTTAAACTGAGATCCTTTTAAGATTTCTTTTCCTTTTAAAAAGGTTATCTATGTTATGTATTAAATATATTGGCTTAAATGTAATTATTGCAAAGGAATTAGAAGCTAAGAAATGTTAAATCCTTATGCTAGATTCTTATTTCATATAGTTGGAAGAGATCACAGGGGCCATCAGCCACCAGCCTAGCCCCCCTGCCAAGCAGGAAACAGCATTAGAGCACTGGTTGTCAGGCCTTTGTTTAAAAGACCTTCAAGAGAAGGAGATCTTTCAATGATGATCCTTGACATCTGTTTAAGATAAAAATTTAAGATTAACCATCTGTTTTGGAGGGCAATAGGGCGAGGTGAGCTGGTAATTAAGGTTCCTTGTTGAGACACATGTAAGATATATTACTACTTATTTGTCATTTATAGATAGAAGAATATATAGCTTTTTGTTTCCCATAAAAGGACAAGAGGAAATGGGTGTATCTTTTGTGATTGGTTCTAGCAAACAGCCAATAGGAATTTCAACCAGGCTGATTGGACAGAGGCAGCCACAGGAGGAGCAAGGGGTCTGGATTAAGGAAATATAAGTGCTGGCCAGAATGGCAGGAGGCCAGGCCAGAGCTTGGTAACCATATACCACTGTGCCTCATATTTATTTGCCTGACAAATAAATTATTATTTTAATTTCTCTATTGCTGCGTTGAATATTTCATTCCAGCTAAGCGTTAACCACAAGCAGGGTGCTACACTACTACTAGTAATTTTATTATTTATCCCCCACCCATCAGGCTGCACTGCCCCAGTCACTCTGGGCAGCTTCCAGCACTAGGGCTGCCATGATTCAAAAAGTAAAAATCCAGACCTTTTAAAATGAGATTTCCCCCCAAAGTTTGGGAGAGAAATCAGCCACTGATGCTACATGCGCTGCCAAAACTGCAGCCATCTCCAGTGGCATTTTTTTTTTTTTTAAATGACTTCTCCCAAGATTGTGTAAAATCCCCCTGGATGCAACAAATTGGCCCCAAATCCTGAATTTGTCCAGGTTTTCCTGGCTATATGGTAACCCTATCCAACACATACAAAACATCAAACATTTAAAAACCTCCCGATACAGGGCTGCCTTCAGATGTCTTCTAAAAGTCAGATAGTTGTTTATTTCCTTGACATCTGACAGGAGCGTGTTCCACAGGGTGGGCTCCACCACTGAGAAGGCCCTCTGCCTGGTTCCCTGTAACCTCACTTCTCGCAGGGAGGGGACTGCCAGAAGGCCGTTGGCGCTGGACCTCAGTGTCCGGGCAGAATGATGGGGGTGGAGACGCTCCTTCAGGTATACTGGACCGAGGCAGTTTAGGGCTATCAAGGTCAGCACCAAAATTTTGAATTGTGCTCGGAAACGTACCAGGAAGACTGGGATTGTGGCATGGAAGAGGGGGGCTTTAAATCTATGTTCCTCACACAGCTCTGATCAGAAGTGGATGCCCCTTGCTTGGTTTTTTGTACTGATGCCCAAACAGTAAAGGTAAAGGGACTCCTGACCATTAGGTCCAGTCGTGGCCGACTCTGGGGTTGCAGAGCTCATCTCGCTTTATTGGCCGAGGGAGCCAGCGTACAGCTTCTGGGTCATGTGGCCAGCATGACTAAGCTGCTTCTGGTGAACCAGAGCAGCGCACGGAAACACCATTTACCTTCCTGCCGGAGTGGTACCTATTTATCTACTTGCACTTTGACGTGCTTTCGAACTGCTAGGTTGGCAGGAGCAGGGACCGAGCAGCGGGAGCTCACCCCGTTGCGGGGATTCGAACCACCGACCTTCTGATTGGCAAGCCCTAGGCTCTGTGGTTTAACCCAGAGTGCCACCCACATCCAAACAGTACTTGATGCAGATGTTTTGGACTGCAGCCCCCATCAGCCCCTGAAGCAGAACATCTGGAGGCCCCTGCACAAAAGAAATGTGAATGGAAGGCCTCCTTGCCCCCAGTTCTCCCAGAGCACACTGGGTCACACGGGTCGGGGACCCATTGCACGGCTACCTCTGACAGCATCCTTCTCTCCCCCACCCCCCGCAATTCACATAACCTCTGAATATGCAGCATAGCACTACTCACCGATACCCAGAAGAGGTTGTGGCAGCCTGTGATGGAGTTCAAGACCCGTCTGGCTGTAAACCAGGTGCTTAAATAACCACGAGAGCGAATTCCTCCTGGAGCAACAGCAGCCGAGATGGTGTTGTCTCAGGTCTAGCTCCTAATGGTCCCAAAGGGGCCCAGTCTTTGAACCACTTCCTAGCATTATAAGAATTCTAAAGTCTCAAATATAAATTAAATGTTCATAAATGTACAAAGCAAACACATGCATAAGTATTTAAACCAGGTGTCTGAAATAGTACAGGAGAGCAATCCTGAAGCCATTTTGACTCTCCCAGTGACCTCAAATATTTCTCTGCAGCGAGGGAGGAAATGGGAAGGCCTCCCCATTGTCTTTTGCTTACCTGTCTGAAGGGCTTATGTGTGTATGAACAGGGTGAGCCTGTGACCTGGATTCAGGAACTAAAGTATTAACCATCACAAAGAATGCCCAGGCTGCCCAGGTAAAGCAACCAGTGACCATTATCAGGTATCCTGGCAGAAATGATTTCTGTTGTAGACCGCCTCCTTCTGTGATGTATGTATGATGTTTTGGGGGGTGGTCTTGGGCTACAGGGTGGGCGATTTCAAAATACTATATATGGGCTTGCGCACCATTGTTCTGGTTGGCCTCTGTTATTTTCTCCTATTGATAGGGAACCCACTTAAGGACTCTGTATGGGCTTTTGGGTACCCCACATGTATATGTGTTGGGGTGGTTTTTGTTATTGTTTTTGTTTGTCATTATGGTATGTATTTTTGTGTTTTTATTTTGTAAACTGCCCTGTAATCTTTGGAGAAAGGGCAGTATAGAAATTTAATAAATAAGAATAATAAGAATAATAAGAATAAGTAATAAACACACGTTGCAAATTCATTGCAAAGCCTTGATGTGAGAGGTGAGAACTCTGGACAGATTTTATTTCTTAATTTACCACAGATTGTTAAACCAAAATGGACCTAGGATATGTTGCTAACTGTTGGTGCCATAACACTGCTTCTTTTTGTCTCTTTAGAACAAAATTTTCCAAGTGTGTGACCAGGTCTAGTTCATACCACTCTCTCGTAGCTGCTAACCTTGCAGCAAACTAATAGTTTTATATATCTGGAAAAGCCATTCCTTCATGTTCAGTTTTTTTTAATATATATATATATATATATATAGCACACTGATACATTGAGGAACGATTGCTTCTAAAGTTTTTAATGTTGTTGACATTTTGCAAGAGGGCGGTATTCAAATACTCTAATATAATAATATATAATATTATAAATAATAAAATAACTTTGTACATTCCCAGACCCCATATATATGCTAAATATTGTAATGAAGTGAGTGGTTCTGAGCATGCACAGACTGACTTTCCCTAGCTGCAGATTAGCAGCAGCCTAGGATTAGGAAGCCAAAGGCATAACTTTCCAGAAAGTTGAGCCAAAAATATTAACCCCTTCTTGCCTAGTTCATTTGGCCCAGCCACTCTGTGGGACAAGAAAGTCAAGAGGTGGAGCGCAATTGAGGTGACAAGGATACTGTCAGGTCTCCTATTATTCCTCTGCTAAGGCAGGTGAAACTTCTTGCCCAGACACAAACCTGGAGCAAAAAGCCAGAAGTCCTCTAACTCTACTGGTGGCCAGGGCAGGACCTTCAAAGGAATGTGTTGCAGAATCCTTCCATGGCCGTTAAAAGAGACCCAACCAGCAGACTTTTGTCATTTGTTCCCTGTGTCTTATGAAAACTCTTGAAAACCCCTTTACATGAATCTAGACCAGACTTGGACAACCTGGACACCAAGTGTGCAATGTCTGCTCTAGATAGTTCTGCTAAACCCGCCTCGTATCCACACAGACAGATCAGTCACTTGATTCTGCTCACAGCCACAGCTTTCCCGGGGACCAAATGAGCCCATTTCCTTCTGAGCAGCTTCCAAAGACTGTCCTGGATCTCCTTAGTCCTCATGCCATAAATGATGGGGTGCAGGATCCAGGGAAGAAACAGGTATATTGTGCTGATGAGATTGTGGACATCCTGGCTGGCTGACTTGGCTAAGCGGTAGACAATGGAGGAGATGATTCTGGAAGAGTAGGTTGTAAAGATGACCATGAGGTGGGTGCCACAGGTGTGGAAGGCCTTGTGTCGGGCGTGGCCAGAGCTCATCTGCATGGACACCTGGAGGATGCAGCCGTAAGAACCCAGGAGAAAGCCAAAGTCAAAGATGGCGGTGATGGTTCTTGCTGCCAGGCCTAGAACCTTGTTCCTGGAGATGTCACCACAGGACAACCTCATGAGGGCCATGTGCTCACAGGCAAAATGCCCAATGATGTTGGACCTGCAGAACCTCACCTGGGAAGCCAGGATCACTACTGGGCTGACGAAAGCCACGCCCCGGGCAAGAGCGACCAGTGTCAATATCACCAGGAGCTTCTTCGTCATGATGTCTGTGTAGTGCAGAGGGTGACAAATGGCCACGTATCTGTCCAGAGCCATCAGGAGAAGAAGATTGCAGTCCTGCATGGTGGCAAAGTAGAGGAAGAACATCTGGACCAGGCACTCCGTCAGGGAGATGTGGCTGACTCCGAGAAGGAAGCTGAGGAGCATCTTGGGAAGGATGACGGTGGAGCCACAGATGTTGACTGCGAAGAGCAAAGCAATCAGGACATACATGGGCGAATGGAGACTGTGATCTGTCCTCACAGTGTAGATCAGGATGGAGTTCCCTGCAACAATCATGAGGTAAAGGCAGAAGAAAGGGATGGCGAGGAGATATCTGGACTCTTGGAGGCCTGGGAAGGCGAGCAGAAGGAAGTCTGTGTAGGAGACGTTGGCTGTTCCGTTCTGATCCCCTCCAGCCATCTTGGCAATGATTGGAGATAACAATCCTTAGATCTGAAAAGAGGGAAGAGAGGAATAGTTCCACCATCCTATTTTTGTTGTTGTTAGGTAGCCTCCAAATCTATTCCCATCTGTAAAATAGGTAAAGGTAAAGGTACCCCTGCCCGTACGGGCCAGTCTTGACAGACTCTGGGGTTGTGCGCCCATCTCACTTAAGAGGCCAGGGGCCAGCGCTGTCCGGAGACACTTCCGGGTCACGTGGCCAGCGTGACATCGCTGCTCTGGCGAGCCAGAGCCGCACACGGAAACGCCGTTTACCTTCCCGCCGGTAAGCGGTCCCTATTTATCTACTTGCACCCGGAGGTGCTTTCGAACTGCTAGGTTGGCAGGCGCTGGGACCGAGCAGCGGGAGCGCACCCCGCCGCAGGGATTCGAACCGCCGACCTTTCGATCGGCAAGCCCTAGGCGCTGAGGCTTTAACCCACAGCGCCACCTGCGTCCCCAGCTGTAAAATAGGAGCATCTAAATGCTGGAGAGCCTGCACCTCCATAGCCACATATCTCCACATGAGGTGGGAATGCCCCGAAGTTCATTCCTGCAGGAAATCTCCAAAATAGCAAAAGAGATAATAAAAGTAACTCCAGAACTAGGCCTATTAAATATCTTCCAGGACAACAATGCACTTATACATGTCAAAAAACTCATAACACACTTACTTTCAGCAGCTAGAAACATCACAATTTGATGCTTGCTTTCTCCTGCTCTAATAATAATAATAATAATAATAATAATAATAATAATTTTATTTACACCCCGCCCTCCCTAGCCAAGACCAGGCTCAGGGCAGCTAACACCAGGTATAAAAACAATTGATTAAAATACAACTTAAAAACAAGATTAAAATACAACATTAAAATGCAGCCTCATTTCAGTAGAAATTCAAATCAAAAACTTTTTGGGGATGAAAATGTCAAATCCTCACCAAGGCCAACTATCCAGACTGGTCCTATTTGGGCCAGAAAAAAGCCAGGGAAGTCCCCAAGTAGGAGTTCCATCACAGAAGGAAAAAGGAAAAAAGAAAGAGGGGAAGGGGATCAAGTTGATTCTAAGCCAAAGGCCAGGCGGAACAGCTCTGTCTTGCAGCCCCTGTGGAAAGAAATCAGATCCTGCAGGGCCCTGGTCTCAGGAGACAGAGTGTTCCACCAAGTTGGGGCCAGTACTGAAAAGGCCCTGGCCCTGGGTGAGGCTAATCTGACTTCCTTAGGGCCCAGGACCTCTAGGGTCCCTCTAAGGGAGCAATGGCTTCAAGTTACAAGATTGGAGAGCCCAAAGAATCATCAGGAAGAACTTTCTTACGGTAAGAGCTGCTCAGCAGCGGAACAGACTCCCACGAGTTTCGGTGGACTCTCCTTCGTTGGAGGATTTTAAACAGACGTTGGATGGCCATCTGTCATGGATGCTTTAGCTGAGATTCCTGCAGTGCAGGGGGTGGACTAGAAGACCCTTGGAGCCCCTTACAGCTCTATGATTCTATGACACTGGAAGGACCTATCAGGAGTGAACGTAGACCAGTAGTACCAAAACGTATGGGAAACCGCCCTATTAGAGAAGTTAACCAAGAAACGTAAATTAGCACGGGGACAAGCAAACGAAGATGCCTTCACCCCAGTGTTGTTCCCCTTCATCACATACACAGCACAACAAGACAATGACCTATGAGTAACCTGACCCAAGGACCCACCCCACCCTCCATACAGACAAGCCACACAACAACCAATTGAACGGAACTCTCTGGACCTTTCAACACCCCACCCCCCACAGTGCCAATAGAAATAAGTAAGGAAGTAAATAAGTAAATAGGTAATAAGGTAAATAGGTAAAGGATCTACCAATGTGATGCTGACATGAATCCCCACACTAAAGGTAAAGGTAAAGGTACCCCTGCCCGTACGGGCCAGTCTTGACAGACTCTGGGGTTGTGCGCCCATCTCACTTAAGAGGCCAGGGGCCAGCGCTGTCCGGAGACACTTCCGGGTCACGTGGCCAGCGTGACATCGCTGCTCTGGCGAGCCAGAGCCGCACACGGAAACGCCGTTTACCTTCCCGCTGGTAAGCGGTCCCTATTTATCTACTTGCACCCGGAGGTGCTTTCGAACTGCTAGGTTGGCAGGCGCTGGGACCGAGCAGCGGGAGCGCACCCCGCCGCAGGGATTCGAACCGCCGACCTTTCGATCGGCAAGTCCTAGGCGCTGAGGCTTTAACCCACAGCGCCACCTGCGTCCCGCGAATCCCCACACTAGTACTAAGCAATTGAACAATAGAACAATACCCCCATCTCTCCCCCCTTTTCTTTCCCCCTTCTTTCCCCCAACTGTAAGATGTCTGTGACATTAGTGTCTCATGTGTTGCCACCTGCCTTATTGCAGGGCAGATCTGAAGGTAAACCATACGTGGAACGAGCCTGCTCCTGCGGCTTGATGGAGGTAGAAACTGTCTCTCATGTCTTGTTATGTTGCCGTTTCTACGGGGATATACGCTCAGTATTTATCACTCCTGTTATACAAAAATCTCCAAATGGGTCCAAACTTCAATGTCTCAAACTCCTGGTAGAGGACAAGGATCCTGAGATCACGCTAAGGGTGGCCAAATTCTGTGCGACTGCCATAAAACTCAGGGAACAAGCTGTACTACCAAAATGATTAAGGTTTTAAATGACAATTTTAGGTTATATTTTAGTGATCAAGATTTAATATATATTTTTAACTGCCGCTATATCTGTATTATCTCTGTTATACCCAATTGCAATTTAATGCATTCCTGTTGTGTTTTATGATTTTCCTGATATTGTAAGTGAGCCGGAACTGGTCTGTGACCGTAATAATAAAATCCAATTCAATTCAATTGGTGTTTCATACTGAACAATAACAAACTGTGAAACAGACTCTAGGAATTCAAAGTGGAGACGCTATATGGACTTTCCCTTGTCTATTTGTTTGTTTTGTGAAACAAGAAAATCTTCAATAAAAACAAAACAAAACAAAACAAAACAAAACAAAACAAAACAAAACAAAACAAAACAAAACAAAACAAAACAAAAAACAAAACAAAACAAAACAAAACAAAACAAAACAGTTCTTTCATTTCTCCCTTTGAAGTGTGGACAAGACAGACTCAAGAACGCAAGATCCCAGCAGCTGACTCAGACCGAAAGACCGTCTCGTCCATCACAGTGGCTCCTTCTGTTTTTGGACTCCCCATCACCCCTGGCCACGGTCCTGCTAGCCAGGGATGATGGGAGTGGTAGTCTAAATCAGCTGCAGACCCAGGTTTGGGAAACCCTGCCGAAAAGACAGCCCCCAAGCAGGACCTGCTCACTCCCCACTTGTGCTCCTCAGCATCCTGCCCCTTATCCTGGAAGGAGGACACAGCCGTTATGACTGAGGCCCTTATCCTCCAAGAACTTCCTGAGTCACTTCCAAGGCGAACATCAACTGACCTTCACATCTTGGAAGAAGCCAAGACTTCCTGCTGACAGTCCTTTATTCAGGAGCTCCTGCACAAAACTTTGGACTTGAAACCAGGCTGGATCTGTCCCAAGGTTTGCCTGAAGATGCACCAACCCAGGGAGCAGCATTCTGCTCCCAGTTCTGTAGGCAGAACACAGAATGTGTGGAAAGGATCTCCAAAGCATTCCTGGAAGGGAGTTCCAACTTTTCCTGGAATATACATCCAAGGACTAAAGGAGAGCATGCTGGATCCGGCCAATGGTTCTCCCAGGGGCCGACCAGATGCCCCAAGCAGGACTTTCTCCCCACAACTGTGAAGAGCAGAGCAGAGCCATCCTGGCTAATAGCCACTGACAGGAAGTGGTGCAACATCCCTAGGCAAGCTTGCTTCCCTCCCCTCTTTTTCTCCACAACTTTCCTCCTTACATCTTCCTCCAGATTCTTCCCTAAATCCACATCAGATCAGCTCTTCTTGAAAGAGGGTGCCCAGAATAGAATGTGGGCTTTCCAGACTCTTGTCTGTCCAACTTGGAGCCTTGTAAGTCTTGCATAAGGCAACCTGGCTAATGTTGCACCTAAAACAGCAGCCCAGCATCCTAGTTTGACTCAGCCACGTTCCTTACCTCGTCCTCTTCCATTTCAGCATCCGCCTTTAGGGATAGATGCTGCAGTTTTACCTACCTTGATGCGCTGAGAAGCATCCAAGGGCCCAGCAGAGTCTGAAGGATGCTGTTGTGCCCGACAGGATTAAGTAAGCTCAGCTCTGTTCTCGGAGGAGTCCCTGGCAAGATGGTTCCCTCTTGGGAGCCATAATTGATGGCGTCCGTTTTTGGCCTCCAGTTGGGGATTGGCACAGCTCTATCACTCTTGGGTGGGAGATGATGGTCAGGTCATAGATCTAGCATCTGTTGGTTTCTGCTCTCTTCAGTGTGCAGCGAAGTGCTTGTCACGAGACAGGTGTTTACATTCCACAGTCAATTGCTGTTGGGTTTTCCCACGGGAAAGGAGACTGGATGTGACGTACACTGGTTTCCTGTTTTTCACTGTTCTCACAGAGTGTTCTCTCCGTGCTTCAGAGGAGAGAGGATGCTTTCTCTGCTCCGGCAGAGGCAAGATGTTTTTCTGTAATCTACCAGCTTTGAAGTGTAAATAAAGTAATATAGAGTATGTGCACATATTCCTCATCATTCCGCTGTGCTTGGGACACTGCAAATTCAACAGCATCATGGACCATTTGTACCTCGATCCAAATATGCACTCCAGTCGTCCAGGCATTACAAATGAAGAAGACACATAAAATTCTACCTCATGGCCTCAGAGCCAAGTTATTATCGAAGCTGGAATCTTCCTCATGTAGCCGAACCACCCATCCCCATCCACACACCCGGTTTGGGGGAATCCCAAGGTTTGCAGAGGTACAAATTAATCCCATTAAAAACCTAACGGGGTTATGATGAGGACTGGATGTCCTCACTGCCCGTGGCAGAATATGCTGACCTCTGACTTCTCAAGCTGGACAGGTGGGTCTGAGACCCTCAAAACAAAATCTGAACAAAATTGGTGAAGCAGAGATGAGTTTATTGATTACAGAGACATACTTGCAAGCACGGGTGTCCAAATGTGTTGTTGTTGTTTAGTCGTTTAGTTGTGTCCGACTCTTCGTGACCCCCTGGACCAGAGCACGCCAGGCACTCCTGTGTTCCACTGCCTCCCACAGTTTGGTCAAACTCATGCTGGTAGCTTCAAGAACAATATCCAACCATCTCATCCTCTGTTGTCCCCTTCTCCTTGTGCCCTCCATCTTTCCCAACATCAGGGTCTTTTCCAGGGAGTCTTCTCTTCTCATGAGGTGGCCAAAGTCTTGGAGCCTCAGCTTCAGGATCTGTCCTTCCAGTGAGCACTCAGGGCTGATTTCCTTAAGAATGGATCGGTTTGATCTTCTTGCAGTCCATGGGACTCTCAAGAGTCTCCTCCAGCACCAGAATTCAAAAGCAAATGTCCAAATGTAGGCACACCCAAATTTAGCAAAACACAAGCTACATCCAGCACAAGTTCTTCCCTCAGTTTCCCCAGTGGCTAGGTATGCGCAGGGTTTACAGCCTATCACAACCGCCTAATTAAAATACTAAAATCCCTGCCCCTGTTGACATCTGCCCTCACCCTGAATTCTTCTGCCCGTCCCTCACATTTACTGAAATGTACTCAGAGTCGAGTGTGGATTTCATGCTCTTAATTCAGCTCATAGTAGTGAGGAATTTGGTCAATGCCTCTGTTGACGTAAGCCATGCTCTAACCACCAGTTGTTCCAGTTACAAGTGTAAGCGAGTTCTGTGTCTCTTGAAGCCAAGAGGACAGAGCCACATCCTTTTTTTTGAAAAAAATACAATTTCTATTTATTTTCCATTTAATGTTATACATTCACACCGTCATCATCCACTATACCGCCCTGGCTCTTTAGAGCCTATCGACTTCCTTCCCTCCAGCCTCATAGTTTTCGAAATTAACCTTTATATCACTGCAATTTATACATTTTCCAATTCTAATTAGACTTATTACAGAATGTCTCAAGGTTTACAAGGTTTACGTCTGGTAAAAGATACCTTCCCTTTCATGACCCGGAAAAACTGTCTGCGGACAAACGCCGGCTCCCTCAGCCTGTAAAGCGAGATGAGCGCCACAACCCCAGAGTCGTTCGCGACTGGACTTAATGGTCAGGGGTCCTTTACCTTTACCTAACTGTCAGAGCTGCCTCTAGGTCCCAGCTCACAGAGGACCAACGCTAGGCTGTAGTAATGTACAAAAGTCTTTATTGAAGTTCTGTTTCCATTTCAAAGCCACAGCGTGCAGCCCTTCGTCTTAAACCCTAGATCGGCGAAGTCCCGTCTGAGTCTCCTCCCCTATGACACCAGTTTAAGATCCTAGCCCTGCTCCACCTTTTACGCTGCTCTCTCCTCCTCTGGGTCCTCCTGCCCGCTGGGGCATTCCCCTTTCTGGACTCTTCCGACGCTGAGTCGCTTAGCTCCTCCCCCTCCCTCCAGCGGGCTTTAGGACCCGGTTCCCAATCCTCATTCTCTGCTGTCCCGCGCTCCTGTACATTTGAACTTGCCTCTCGCGCCAACCCAGTGACCTTTCTGCTAACCGTTACACTACTTCGGTCACTGCTTCCCTCTTCCGGGACACTGGCCGGATCTGACCTCTCCTCCGTTGTCCGACTTTCTGATGGAGGCGTGGTCAGCCCTGCCTTATCTTCTCTCCCTGGTGGGAAATGCACTGGCCCCGATCCTTGGGACTCTCCCCCCCCCCACTCTGCTCTGGTGGGGAAGCTGGTCCTGATTTCCAGCTACTGCTCTGGGAGTCCCTGCTGCCCCCTTGCTCCTGGGGCGTTCCCCTTGGGAACCCCCTACCCCTGGCCACTGGCGCCCCCTTCTGTGAATCTTCCGATTCGCTGGAGAGGCTCATGGAATCCCTTGGTCCACTGTCCTCTTCTCCTACGCTCCCCTCGGATTCTTCCCCTTCGCTCTCCATCTCCTCTCTTCCCTGTGCCTCTGCTCCTGAGCCCCTGACACATGTTATATGTTTATATGTGTTAACCTCAATCGACATCCAGTGCCCTTTTAAAACGTATTGGGGAGCGGGGTGTTATTGAGTTGTTTTCATTTTTATTATGTATTTTGTGTTTTTATATTGTGATTTTATGTTGTAACCCTCCATGAGACTTGTGGGTATAGAGTGATATAATAAATAAATAAATAATAATAATACCTCCAGGACCTCCTCTCCCCAAACAAACTGCCCAGGACCCTGTACTTGCCAGATGCCAGAGGTCCTTCTCTATGTCCCCCGCCCCCAGAGAGTATTGGAGGGTGGCAACACGAGAACGGGGCCTTTTTTGTGGTGGCTCCCATGCCCGGCAAAAACATTCCTCTTGCAGTCGTTAAGAGTCGTCAACAGGCTCATCACAGCTATCTGCCAATCACCCATTCCCACCACCCTTCTGAGTAATACCCCTCCCCACCTTCTCACTATATAGAAGGGTCTGGAAACTTCTGTTTCAGTGTATCTGAAGAAGTGTGCGTGCACACGAAAGCTCATACCTAGAACTAACTTAGTTGGTCTTTAAGGTGCTACTGGAAGGAATTTTTTTCTTTTATTTTGTTTTGACTATGGCAGACCAACACGGCTACCTATCTGTAACTGGAAATACGTATAAAATGTCAGCAAAACAAAGTGAAATATACTCGGATTTCATGCTCTTTATTTCAGCTCCTGGCAAACAGGGAGTAAGTCTTCCCCCAAACCTCTGGCGATATACAGTGGTGCCCCGCAAGATGAATGCCTCGCAAGACGGAAAACCCGCTAGACGAAAGGGTTTTCCGTTTTTTGAGGCGCTTCGCAAGACGAATTTCCCTATGGGCTTGCTTCGCAAGACGAAAACGTCTTGCGAGTCTTGCGAGTTTTTTTGCTTCCCCCCTTTTTTCTAAGCCGCTAAGCCGCTAATAGCCTCTTAGCCGCTAAGCCGCTAAGCCGCTAATCCTTTAATAGCCGCTAAGACGCTAAGCCGCTAATAGCGCTAATTCGCTAAGCCGCTAATAGGGTTGCTTCGCAAGACGAAAAAACCGCAAGACGAAGAGGCTCGCGGAACGAATTATTTTTGTCTTGCGAGGCACCACTGTATACATTACATAATGGGTAATTTTATTATCACTCAGTTTTTGCATATATTGGATAAACTTTTCCCAATCTTCTGTAAATCTTTGATCTCGCCAATTCCGGATCCTTCCTGTCAATCTGTCCAGTTCTGCATAATCCATCATTTTAGTTCTCCATTCTTCTATTGTAGGTAATTCCTCCTGTTTCCATTTCTGGGCCATCAATATTCTTGCTGCTGTCACTGCATATAAAAATAACTTTTTTTCTTTCTTATTTATCTCATTACCTGTAATGCCTAGTAAAAATGCTTCTGGTTTCTTAACAAATGTATATTTCAACATTTTCTTCAATTCATTATAAATCATTTCCCAAAAGCATTTTACCTTCTTAAAGGTAAAGGTAAAGGTACCCCTGCCCGTACGGGCCAGTCTTGACAGACTCTAGGGTTGTGCGCCCATCTCACTTAAGAGGCCAGGGGCCAGCGCTGTCCGGAGACACTTCCGGGTCACGTGGCCAGCGTGACATCGCTGCATCTGGAGAGCCAGCGCAGCACACGGAAACGCCGTTTACCTTCCCGCCAGTAAGCGGTCCCTATTTATCTGCTTGCACCCGGAGGTGTTTTCGAACTGCTAGGTTGGCAGGCGCTGGGACCGAGCAACGGGAGCGCACCCCGCCGCAGGGATTCGAACCGCCGACCTTTCGATCGGCAAGCCCAAGGCGCTGAGGCTTTTACCCACAGCGCCACCCGCGTCCCACTATTTTACCTTCTTACATTCCCACAAAAATCCCAGACTTTTAGAAGACACCTGAAGGCATAATAATAATATGTTTTATCACATTATTATTATTATTATTATTATTATTATTATTATTATGTTGGGAGCCACCCAGAGTGGCTGGGGGAACCCAGCCAGATTAGTGGGTTATAAATAAATTATTATTATTATTATTATTATTATTATTATTATTATTATCCCTCTCGGCCAAAACAGGTAGAGCCCTTTGACAGTGGAACAGGCTCCCTCGGAAGATGATACCCTCTCCTTTGCTGGAAGTTTTAAAACAGAGCTTGGACAGCCACCTGTCAGGGATTCTGTAGCCACAATTCCTGCATTGAAGACCCCTGGGGACCCCTTCCAAATCTATGAATCTGCGAAAATGACATCAGCATTTATCACCAGGTTCTGTGCAAAATCCCCAGCCAGGAATACCAGACCAAAACAGCAGCCAGTAGGCTTGGTCTTTATTGAAGACTGTCGCGACAGGACTCCCATCTGCCACCAGGTGGAACAAGATGGAAGCCCCGTACAAAAGAGAACCCAAATTTTTATTAGCTGCTAATCCCCATGTTCAGGACGCGGGTGGCGCTGTGGGTAAAACCTCAGTGCCTAGGACTTGCTGATCGTAAGGTCGGCGGTTCGAATCCCCGCAGCGGGGTGAGCTCCCATCATTCGGTCCCAGCTCCTGCCTACCTAGCAGTTCGAAAGCACCCCTAAGTGCAAGTAGATAAATAGGTACCGCTTTATAGCGGGAAGGTAAACGGCATTTCCGTGTGCGGCACTGGTGCAGGCTCGCCAGTTGCAGCATCGTCACCATGGCCACGTGACCCGGAAGTGTCTGTGGACGGTGCCGGCTCCCGGCCTCTTGAGCGAGATGAGCGCGCAACCCTAGAGTCGGTCACGACTGGCCCGTACGGGCAGGGGTACCTTTACCTTTAATCCCCATGTTACACCCCTCCCCCCAAACTACATCACTCATACATCATGAAAGGGGAGGTCTGGTGGCAGTGATTTGAGCATCCTGGACCCTGCCCCATGGTTCCCCTTGCCCTCCACCAAACACTCATCAAGTGTAACAAAAGAGATATTTACATTTCCCTGTTTCCCAGCCAAGTTAATCACACCCTTTTGTCTTCATCTGGGTTTGTTATTTCTGGAATGGCTACCTGTCTGGCACTCAGGTATCAGGATGCCAGGAATGATCACTCAGGCAGAGGGGCTGCTGAGTAGCTGAGCTCACATGTCTATATTGTTAACGGAAAAATCCGAGGGCTCCCTTGGACAAAAAGACACCAACCAGGATAACTTGGAGCAAAACAGCAGCCTGTAGGCTTGGCCTTTATTGAGCTGTTGCAACAGGGTGCTCCCCTCACTTGCAGGAGAGAGGAAAGACACAGAAAAAATGGTGTGCAAGGTCTTATAAAGACTTTTGAAATTCCCATCTTATAGATCAAGACCACCCCCAGAAACATCATGCATACATCACAGAAAGGAGGGGTTGAGGGAGGAGTTGTGGTGGTAACCTGAGTGTCCTGTCACCTGGCTCGTTCCCCCTTTCCCCCTCCCCATGAGTATTTTCCAGGTGACAGAGGGGAGTTTGCAGTTTCCTGCCCCCAGAGGGAAGAGCTGATTATTGTCCTTTGTTCCAGACCATGCTGAATCCACTCCCATATGCAAGTTCTTTGTGATCTTGATTGTCTTCTGTCTGGGACCATCAGGGTTGGCATAGCAACTGGGCAGGGCTCCTGTGGATGTGCTGGTATGCTCAAGGGATTATGGTGGCCTGTATCAAACCTTCCTCATTTTGTATTCCTTCCTTCATGGAGTAAAATAAAAGTAGAACAGTGCAAATCCGATGTATGGTTGATTTTCTATGAATTTATAACAGAAGCGTAGCGTATGTAGTGTGTGAGTGTGAGTGTGAGTGAAGTTTGTACAAACTGAATGATTGGGGGGGGGGATTTGGTATTGTGCAGCAGAGGCCCTTTGAAGAAACTGTGATGAAGTGTTTTGTGGGGACAAATCACAAAAGTCACAAAAGTGATTGTGCTGGTTTTGGTAGTGGGCAGCATGTGCATGTGCATCTGCTGCAGGGGCAACCCCCCCCCAACCTATACATAAATTCCTGCAACAACACAACCCAAAATGGCTGCAGTGCCGTCCTTCCTTCCCTCCTGCAGGAACGGTGGGACCCTCAACATTTCCAGCACTGCAGAAAAGGGCAGGGTGTCTATTTTCCGGCCTGCCATTCACTTTCAGTTACTGGAATCCGGAAGTGGACAAAGTTAGAAGTTTCTAAAGTATCTTCTGTTTATCTCCGCTGTCCTTTCACACCTCCCTGCGGGTGTAGCCAAGACCTCCGAGTGCAATTAGCCTTAACGAGCTGGACAATAACAGTGGCAGAGTCTGGGGGCCACAGCGGACTCGATTCTCCCTGGCCTATGCGGCCCCACGGCCCCTGCCTGTTCGCAGATGGCTCAATTAGCTGCCCTATTGTAACAATTGCCACCTGCCTCCCCGCGGGGCCAATTTTCCGCAAAGCAAAACGCCTTTCCCTTCAGACCTGAAGTTGCTCCTCGGACCTGTGGAGGGACAGAGAGAAAACTTTCCTTTAGAGTCCCAAGTTTGCCATGTGGTCCCACACCTCTGCCTTTCCTGCATGGCAAAGCAGTATGGTACACTGGTTAGAGTGTCCGACTAGGACTCGGGAGAGACCGGGGTTCGGATCACCCACTCTGCCACGAAGCTTTCGCTGGGCTAAGCCTTGGGGACCAGTCACTCGCTCTCGGCCTGGCCTGCCTCACAGGGCTAGTGTTGTGGAGGTTAAATAAGGAAGGGAAAAAACTATGCATGCCGCCTTGAGCTCCTTGAAAAGGAGGGATAGAAATGCAATACAGTCATACTTACAGACGCTTCAGGTTGTGTTTTTTCAGGTTAAAGGTAAAGGTAAAGGGACCCCTGACCATTAGGTCCAGTCGTGGCCGACTCTGGGGTTGCGGCGCTCATCTCGCTTTCTTGGCCGAGGGAGCCGGCGTACAGCTTCCAGGTCATGTGGCCAGCATGACTAAGCTGCTTCTGGCGAACCAGAGGAGCACACGGAAACACCGTTTACCTTCCTGCCAGAGTGGTACCTATTTATCTACTTGCACTTTGACGTGCTTTCGAACTGCTAGGTTGGCAGGAGAAGGGACCGAGCAACGGGAGCTCAGGTTACGAACTGCCAAAACCCGGAAGTACCGGAATGGGGTACTTCCATGTTTTGGCAGTCGCGCATGTGCAGAAGCGCTAAATTGCGCTTTGCGCATGCGCAGAAGCGCTGAATCTCAACCTGCGTGTGTGCAGACGTGCAGTTGCAGGTTGCGAACATTGTGGGTTGCGAACATGCACCCCACACGGATCACATTTGCAACCCAAGCGTCCCCTGTACATTTAAGAGAATGAATAAACCTCCAAGTAACGCTACGTGGGTTGTAGAATCTGGTCCCATCTCAGGGTCAATTGCAACATTTAACCTTTCACTTTTGAACAAGTGATGAAATGTGACTTTGAGACAACAGACCCTCCAAGTATTTTCCAGGGATGTCCCTGTTTTCACTGGAGAAATGTTGGAGGGTATGGAGTTATCCGACCCCCGAGCCGCCTGAAGGCAATCCTGTATAGGGAAGTTTTTTAATTTTCAAAAAATGTTTTATTATGTATTTATAGATGTTGGAAACTGCCCAGAGTAGGTGGGACAACCCAGTAAGGTGTGCGGGGTATAAATAGTAAAATTAGCATTATGGAATGGGACGTCCCTAATTTTCATTGGAGAAATGTTGGAGGGTGTGGGATAATCCAGGCTCCTCACTTATTATGGGGACAAGCTCAAAGGTCAGATCCTAAGTGGGGGTGGAGACAACAGGCCGGTTTACAGGCCGAGGGAGCCGGCGTTTGTCCACAGAGAGTATTTCTGGGTCAAGTGGCCAGCATGACTAAGCCGCTTCTGGCGAACCAGAGCAGCGCACAGAAACGCCGTTTACCTTCCCGCCAGAGTGGTACCTATTTATCTACTTGAACTTTGATGTTCTTTCAAACTGCTAGGTTGGCAGGAGCAGGGACCGAGCAACGGGAGCTCACCCTGTCGTAGGGATTCGAACCACCGACCTTCTGATCGGCAAGCAGTGGCGTAGCGTGGGGGTGTAGGGAGGGCCGGCCGCACCGGGCGCAACATCTGGGGGTTAGCGTTAGGGGGCGCAAATCCATGGGTTAGGGGGCGCAAATTACTTGCCTTGCCCCGGGTGCTGACAACCCACGCTACGCCACTGTCGGCAAGCCCTAGGCTCTGTGGTTTAACCTACAGCGCCACCCGCGTCTAGTATAAAACAACAAATCAGCAACCCTGCAGATTGTCCAGATAAAATATCTGATAAAAGTCATGGAATCATAGAATTGTAGAGCTGAAGGGACACCAAGGGTCATCTAGTCCAACCCCCCTGAAATGAAGGAATCTCAGCTAAAGCATCCAGGACAGATGGCCTTCTAACATTGAAGTCTTAATAACTAGCCTATAAACACACACACACACACGTGTTAATATTTTGTTGCATTTGTAATTGTTTTAATTTTGTGTAGTATTTTAATTTTCCCACCGCATTAATAAACATGCATGCATGCACGCGCGCGCACACACACACACACACACACACATATGATGGGACTGATTTTGTGTTGCATATTTGTTTAAACTTTGTGTTTTATTTTTTACACGGACAAGCAAGCTCATATTGTGTGTTTGTTCTGGTATCCAGTTTAGGTTTCAAAAGTTAACAATTCCATGTAAGGTACCTGGGTTCTGCAAATTTTCAAAAACAAACTGCTGTTTTCCCAAAACCCACTAGGTGGCGCTGTGGTTTAATTTGTTTGAGTTTGTGAGGCCAAGAGCTACAAGAGAGACAGAAACAGAGATCTATAACCTTAATTATTCCTGCTTAAAATCTCACTTGCCTCTTTCTGTAATAGAAGTGTCATTTGAACTGTGTTATTATTGTAGACTGCTTTGAGGTTTTTAAACGACCGAGCAGTGTATAATTCTTCTGAAATAAATTACATGGCCTCAGTTTCCCTTTTAGAGTTTTTTGCTGCAAGAAGGTGGTTGTCTTATTGTAGTGGGGTTGGTGTGAATAATTCTTTTGTGTCTCTTGTATGCTGCAAAGGCATCCCTTTTGGAAACAGGGTAGCTTACAAATCTCTCCAGTGAAATAAAACACAGCACTTTATTCTATTACTGCGGAAGTTGCACAGTGCCTTGAAATCTGATTTGATACGGGGCACAATACTGACAACAAACGTATGCATGATCTGCCTGTGGTTCCTTGCTGTGGTGTTTGCTACGTATGTGGGTGAGAGGGATGGCAGACCTGTGTTTTGAGCCTCCTTCCAATCTTACAGTTCTCCAGGTTTTGTTTTGTTTTTGAGCTCAACCTGAACCCCTGGGGCACGGCTGCAACCTAGGATGCCACCCCAGGCAGTGGTGGTACAATGGCTAGAGCGCTGGGCCTGGGAGGGACCAGCCTTCAAATCCCCACTTGGCCATGAGGCTCACTGGGCCACCTTGGGCCACCCACTGCCTCACAACAGGGCCGGCCGCAAATGAGGCATGATGGAGCAGCTGCCTCGGGCAGCAGGAAGGGACAACAGATCCAGGCCCCTAGAAGTCCACCTCTTGCCAGGGGTGTCGTCTTCTAGGGACCAAGCTCTTTTGCCCCCCAATATTTTTGGGGAGAGGGGCTGACCCTCAATGTCCAAAAGTGGTGGAAGAGGCCAAGCACAGCCGAGTGTGGCCCCCAGATGTCTCCTCCTCCTTTTCCTCCTGAACCACCCTGAGACCTCTGGGTATAGGGCAGTATATAAATTCAATTAACAACAACAACAACAACAACAATAACGGTAGCGGCAGCAAGAGGAGCCACAGCCATTGAAGCCATGCTGCTGCCATGTTTGGCTCCACCCCCAGCTCCTCCCACATCCTGAAGCCATGCGCATGACGTCAGGCTGTTGTGTGCGTGATGTCACATGCCGTGTGCCCCCCGTTCTTGGGAATCTGGTGCCTTTGCCTCCGATCTCCTGGACTTGTCACCCTCTTCTTCCTCCTCCTTTTACCCCCAATACCAGGGGTCCCCAAACTAAGGCCCGCGGGCTGGATAAGTCCTGAGGGACTTATTTATCCGGCCTGCGGCGACCCCCACCGCCCACTGCCACCGCTCGCTGTTACTGGCGCTGCACTGCACGGCTGCCCACTTCTGGGTCGGAGGAGCACCGGAAATAGCATGTGCGCATGCACAAGCATTCTTTCCGGTGCACATCCGGGTTGGAGGAGGCCCGTGCACATGCGCACAAGCTATTTCCGGTGCTCCTCCGACCCGGAAGTGCGCATGCGTATGGGCACGCGCTCCCCCGCCCTCCGTCCCGCTGTGCGATCAGCACTGGAAACACTGCCCCGAGGCGCGGTAAGTTTGCTGACCTCTGCCCAATACCATAAGTGCGCTGGGGCTTCCCTGGCCACATGCAGAGGCCTCGGGCAAAGGCAGAAGACGAAGCAGCAGTGGGTGGGTGGTCAGTGGGGGAGGTTGTGGGGCAGTGGAAGCGGGGACAGCAGTGGGGTGCTGGTCACTGTGAATGGGACTTACTTCCAAGTAAATGCAGACAGGATTGAGGTGGCAGCATTTATGGGGTTGGTACTGGGGGGGGGGGACTGGCTATGAGCCCAGACTGGTAGATGTTCCTCTTAGTGATTTGCACCCCTCTGGCATTCCCATCTCTCCCCCCACCCTAGTTTTATAGTCCTTACAGTGGACACTCAGGTTGCGAACGTGAACCGTGTGGGATGCATGTTTGCAACCCGCAGCGTTCGCAACCTTCGTCTGTGCATGCGCGGGTTGCAATTTGGGGCTTCTGCGCATGCGCGACTGCCGAAACCCGGAAGTAACCCGTTCTGGTACTTCCGGGTTTCGGTGGTCCACAATCCGCAAAAACGCAACCTGAAGTGGCTGTAACCTGAGGTTTGACTCTACAGTGGTACCTCGGGTTACATCCGCTTCAGGTTACAGACTCCGCTAACCCAGAAATAGTACCTCGGGTTAAGAACTTTGCTTCAGGATGACAACAGAAATCGTGTGGTGGCAGCGGGAGGCCCCATTAGCTAAAGTGGTGCTTCAGGTTAAGAACAGTTTCAGGTTAAGAACAGACCTCTGGAACGAATTAAGTTCTTAACCTGAGGTACAGGCAAAAACATTCCTTTTCAACCAGGCCTTTAGTTGACCTGATCAACCTCCCATACCCTTTTAAAACGTGGCTGTTTTTTTGGGGGGTGTGTGTATTATTGGGTTATTGCTTTTATTTTTATTTTATATACTGTGATCTTTTTATGTAAATCGCCCTGAGACCTCCAGGTATAGGGCGGTACATAAATTCGATAAATGAATAATAATAAATAATAGTCCCGACAAGACCAGAATAACTGGTAATTGCTTTTGAAATTTACAATAAAGTTTTTAACTTAAGAAAATGACAGAGATTGCCCGGGTGGAGAGGGAGGGAGGTGCTGGGTTTTTACAAGATCCTTGCTTCATTCTCTGCTGTCATCAGAGGATGCCTTTGCAACTGTCGTCTCTGCAAAAGTTCCTTTCGGTGCCCAAAGGTCACATTAAAAGTTCCTAAAGCCGACAAGCTTGCAAATGAGTCATGGTGCCCAGGGCTTAATTACTCGGCTGCTGTTCTCCGCTCTCCAGTGGCCCGAGTCCGGCCAGCACTAATGAGGCTGGAGCTATTAAGCATCGCTGGTAAACAAAGGAAGGATCCTGTCTCCTCTGGGACCCAATTAACGGCAAGTGGACAAACATGTTGGCCTCGGGAGCAGGTGGGTCTGGGGAGATAACATCTGACCCCCTGTGCCCAAGGCTGGCTGGTTGGCAGCAGGTCCACAGATGGCTGCTATGTGGAAAACAAGAGCAGCGAGTTACGACTTTTCTGCAGAAAGCTAAAAATATACAAGCACCAGAATAAGAATGCTAAGAAAAGACACGGACAAGAAGTGAGCTCTTTTGGTAAAAAAATAAAAGCCATGCAGGCTGCTCCTTTCCGTGCAGGACACAGGAAGTTTTCCAAAGTGGTTCAGAAAAGTGAGAGAGGCAGCCCCTAAAGGCCTTTGCTACTTGCAGGCGTGATTTTCCCCCTTGTGGGCAGAGGGCCAAGGCAAGGAGGAGAGGATATCCCTAGTGCCTTTTCCAACCTCAGGTGGAGGTGGGCAGCTTGCAGCCTGATTTCCTCCCACACGATGGAGCCCTTTCCGCAGACAAGAGAAGCAGGAGAAGCTCCTTTACCCCTTTCCCCCATTTTCGCTGAGAAGAGCTTGAAAATCAACAACAGAGGTTTTCACAAAGACACAGGCTGGGCCAAAATCGTGATGGGTCCTCTGCAAGACCAAATTGCTGACTGCCCTGACTGCAAAACTCTGCAGCTTTAATTTGATTTCATATGCTTTCCCAGCAACAAATGTCAAGCTCAAAGTGGCTTGTGATAATCACAATAGCATTAAAAAACAAACAGGCATTGCAATCGCTATAATATCAAAACACAGCAGCGTATACAGTGGTGCCTCAGGTTACATACACTTCAGGTTTCAGACTCCGCTAACCCAGAAATAGTATCTCGGGTTAAGAACTTTGCTTCAGGATGAGAACAGAAATCGTGTGGTGGCAGCGGGAGGCCCCATTAGCTAAAGTGGTGCTTCAGGTTAAGAACAGTTTCAGGTCAAGAAAGGACCTCCAGAACAAATTAAGTTCTTAATCCGAGGTACCACTGTATAAGTAGAGTAAACAGCTGTAACAACTTCATCACAGCGATTAATACAATTCAATAAAGTCATAGTGATTCTTCTTGCTGTTACTGGCACAACGGCCTAGATGTCCTGTTGGTGGCTTGAAAGAGTAGCACAGGTGACCCCCCCTCACCTGGCCTCAAGCATCCTACAGGCTAAATCCACCTTTGCTTATTTGTTGCTCTCCAGATGGGGGCTGATGGAAGTTGTAGTCCCAAACATCTGGAGGACCCCAGGTTGATGAAGACTGATGCCCACACGGGGGGGGGGGGGGAGAGACACTGGCGGAGGAAGAGGAGTGCGGGGGGAGCGGGACGTGTGCCAGCCCCCTCCCCGTGCCAGAGCATGAAGCTCCACCACTGGGGGGAGAGACCCAAAAGGGGAGGATAATAAATTGAGACAGGAGGCTTGGGGTAAGGGAAAGTGAGCAAATGCTCCCATTTTACAGCTGAGGAACTGAGGCTGAGAAGAGTGACGATGCCCAAGGCATCCTCATGGAGAATAAACTGAAATCAACTTGTTGTTTAGTCGTTTAGTCGTGTCCGACTCTTTGTGACCCCACGGACCAGAGAACGCCAGGCACTCCACTGCCTCCCACAGTTTGGTCAAACTCATGCTGATAGCTTCGAGAACACTGTCCAACCATCTCTTCCTCTGTCGTCCCCTTCTCCTTGTGCCAACATCAGGGTCTCTTCCAGGGAGTCTTCTCTTCTCATGAGGTGGCCAAAGTATTGGAGCCTCAGCTTCAGGATCTGTCCTTCCAGTGAGCACTCAGGGCTGATTTCCTTAAGAATGGATATGTTTGATGTTCTTGCAGTCCATGGGACTCTCAAGAGTCTCCTCCAGCACCAGAATTCAAAAGCATCTATTCTTCTGCAATCAGCCTTCTTTATGGTCCAGCTCTCACTTCCATACATCACAACTGGGAAAACCAGAGCTTTAACTATACGGACCTTTGTTGGCAAGGTGATGTCTCTACTTTTTAAGATGCTGTCTAGGTTTGTCATTGCTTTTCTCCCAAGAAGCAGGCGTCTTTTAATTCACCATCGTGCTGTTCTCTCTCAGAGCTGATGAGAGGGGACGCCATAATTCTTTGTCTGTACATAGTGTGTAAATAAATACATACATTAGCTCTATGATGTTTCACGCTTCTTGCTGTGTAATGCTAGAAGTATGCATATACCATTTGGTATATGTTGCTGATCACACTGGAGAAGAAGGGAAATGCCTTTTCCAGAGCTGCGCATACCGGAGGACACTCGGACAGCGGGGGCTGCAGGAACACTCCAGGGCGTTTCCCAACAAAACCTGGAGATCAAGATATAAAACCACAAAATACATAATAAAATAACAACAACCCAATAGCCCCCTCCGCAAAAGCACATTTTAAAAGGACATAGGATGTCAAATCAAATCAACCAAAGGACTGGTTAAAGAGGAACGTTTTTGCCTGGTGCCTAAAGGTGTATAATGAAGGTGCCAGGCAAACTTCCCTGGGGAGAGCATTCCACAGACGGGGAGCCACTGCAGTAAAGGCCCCATTCTCGTGTTGCCACCCTCTGGATCTCTCGAGGAGGAGGCCCATGAAGGAGGGTCTAGGAAGATGATCTCAGGTTCTGGGTAGGTTCATATGGGAAGAGGCAGTCTTTGAGGCATTGCGGTCCTGAGCCTGAGAACAAAGACTACAGCCACGACCATTCCAGGATGGAGATTTGCAACCAAATACCTTCCTGACATGTTCAGAGATTCAGCATTACAGCAGAGCACATTCACAGTTAATTATCAACCGGTTAAAGCTCAGTATGCTGCCATGGGAAAAACCTGAATGTTAGCAAGACACATTTTTCTCCATTTCAGTGTGAATTAAACAATTATACTTAGCAAAGATGGCTGGCTCAGGCCACTGGCCCACCTGGTTCAGCATCCCCTTCTCACAATGGCCAACCAGGTGTCCCCAAGGGATGCCCTCCAGCAGGATTTGGGCACAAGAGCCCTCTGTCCTTCTGCCGCCTCCAGCAGCTGGGATTCAGAAGAAATTATTAACATGGTCCAGCATGATTATCTTCTGGGTGGGTCATCTATTTGCGAAAGGGTGAGGCCCAAGTTCAGCCATGAACCCTCAGGGATGCTCCATTGCTCTGGAAGCTCTTTCAATGGAGCAATGGAGAAATTTATGGAACAACAATGGGATATTAGCTCTGCCCAAGGCATGTACAAATTATTATTGGAATGGCATACTAATGATGAAGAGGTTAAAGGGGTGAGGATACAATGGGCTAAAGATTTTGGATATAACATTCAGTTAGAATCTTGGGAAAGGCTGTGGAATGAAGGTATCAGTTTTACTGCATGTAGTGCACTTAAAGAAAAAGCGATGAAAATGATGTATATATCAAAGCTTGCCAAAATATATAGGACAAGATCTAATGAGTGTTGGAAAAGTGGTGGACTTGTAAAGAAGTAAAGACTCTGGCACTCATCTCGCTTTATTGGCCAAGGGAGCTGGCGTACAGCTTCCGGGTCATGTGGCCAGCATGACAAAGCTGCTTTTGGAGAACCGGAGCAGCGCACGGAAACACCGTTTACCTTCCCGCCGGAGCGGTACCTATTTATCTACTTGCACTTTGACGTGCTTTCGAACTGCTAGGTTGGAAGGAGCAGGGACCGAGCAATGGGAGCTCACCCCGTTGCGGGGATTCGAACCGCCGACCTTCTGATTGGCAAGTCCTAGGCTCTGTGGTTTAACCCAGAGTGCCACCCGCGTCCTGCCTGAAAGGTAGATAGCCGAAATAAAGAAGACAGTTTTTACAAAGGCTTTCCATTTTCAATATTTGTATTCCTTGCTTGGTGCTGTAGGGATCAGATTGGATTACCATGAGGAATTATAAAATATACATCAAGCCATCGTGTCCACGATGAAGGCATTGTGTTGACTGGGTTTGATATATTGACGATAATTTCTGATTAAATCCCATAAGATTCTACATTCATGCCCTTTTCATGCCCTTTTGACTCTACTGCCCATTTCTCTCCCCTCACATGTCACGTACACAGCAGCTCAGCAGTTGCTTCGCCAGGCAGGCATCCTGGGCCATAAAGATTGTGGGCAAGCTTATTTGAAGTAGCTCTCTAATGTATATTAATCTTAGGATGTTAATCTTAGGGCCAGGAAACAGATCTCACATGAAGGTGATACTGATTGCTATCCTCCTGGCCATCCTCCTTATCATGTGTACTGATTGTTTATTACCTCCGGGGTTGCCAGATGCACCCCTTTGTAGTTCTCAAGTTATTTACTACCCCTTTGTAGTTCTCAACATATTTATGTTAGAAAAGATGGCGCCCAGTACGCTTCTGCTGCGCCAATGGACGTCCGTGCCGATAGAAAATGTAAGCTCCCTTAGCATAGTCCTAGCAGAGTTCAGCAGCGGGAGAAACTGTTGCCTTGTGTGTGGATAATAAATCAGACTGAATGCAGGCTTCTTGCTAATCTCCAACAGTCTTTAATGAGTAGAAAAACATCGTAACTCAGCCCGGCGAGAGAGCGGACATCCCTTCGCCTCTCAGCCAAAAACGAAAGAGAAGTCACACACAAAGAAAGATTCCCGTATGTGAACATAACCACGCCTCAGAATGTGAGACGTCACACAGAACTGTTTAACCCTATAAGTTCTGATTCTCCTCACAATTTACCCCAAAATATATGCATGCTAATTAGTGTTGTAGTGTAACTTTTTCCCCACGTGGGGTTTGATGAAATGCTCAGAGGAAATATGATTGGTTCTTACGAGCACTGTGTAAAAGATTATTTTGCTAATAAAACGGCCTGGGCTGGGGGCTGCGAAGATCTGATTCGGACAAGCACAGAGAGACACGATTATACGCACCCTTCCCAGAGTCTTGCTGGTTCAAGTCTCTGTGTGCATTCTTATTAATCAGAGTTCAACCCTTCCTTTACTTTGCAAGCGCAACAGGTGCTTTGAGGTTTGGCAGTCAAAGAGCCACTTAATTATCCCAGGCCCCAGTTGGGTTGGGAGATCCCTCAAGGTCTCCAAAATATGCAGCACAAATACCTCACCAAATGGCCAAAGCCAGCATTTGCTTAGGAAGGACCATCGCTGGCTCAGTAATTTGGTAAGCTGAACATCAGGACAGCCCTGTTATGAGACAGCTTCCACAGGAAGTAGGATTTTGGGCACCAGTAAGGCGAGAAATGGTTAGCTATTTGATTTATTATTACTGTATTATTTTTTTACTCAAAACAAAATAAAAAAATTCCTTCCAGTAGCACCTTAAAAACCAACTAAGTTAGTTCTTGGTATGAGCTTTCGTGTGCATGCACACTTCTTCAGATACACAGAGAGGAGGAGAGGTTCTGGTTGGGTTTTCTGCTTTTGCCCAAATAACCTGATTGGTAATGAGTACTTTGAACTGGGTGGGAGGGCCAAAATGTATTGGGTTATACTTGCTGCATTTTTAAAAAATAGCTACAACGCTCCACAGAATGAAGCATTTGAATTTGCAATGGTGAACCGATCGGGGATTGTTTCTGACAGCAGAAAGCACAGTGTTCCATACAGCACTTCAAAACACTTTAAAACTGCTCTGGAGTCCCCGAAATTTTATTGCAGCTCAGAACTTGGCAGCTGTGGTGCATCTGGGGCAGGAAAGCTGGCCAGAGGAGATGTTTGCCCCCAGGCAGAACAGCTCTGGAAGACAGCTTGCTGCAGGGAGTTGCTTAGGCTCAGAGAATTTGGGTTCTGGATGTGATATCTATAGATGATAGATATAGATAGATGATAGATAGATAGATAGATAGATAGATAGATAGATGATAGATAGATATTCATAATTTTTTGGGTGAGGTCATTGGCTGATCCAGGCCAATGTCTGTCTGAAAGTAACTATTCAAGATCTCCAGAACCAGGCGATTTCTTGAAGAAGATTGTAGTGATTGTACCAGTGTGGTGTAGTGGTTAAGAGCGGTGGACTCGTAACCTGGAGAACTGGGTTCGCTTCCCCGCTCCTCCACATGCAGCTGCTGGGTGACCTTGGGCTGTTCACACTTCTCTGAAGTCTCTCAGCCCCACTCACCTCACAGAGTGTTTATTGTGGGAAGGAAGGGAAAGGAGATTGTGAGCCGCTTTGAGACTCCTTCGGGTAGTGATAAAGCGGGATATCAAATCCAAACTCTTCTTCTTCTCTTCTTGGGTGGGGAACCTACAACCCACTCAGTCATAGAATAATAGAATTATAGAGTTGGAAGGGGCTTCAAGGGCTATTTAGTCCAAGCCTCTGAAATGTAGGAGTCACAGCTAAAGCACCCATGGCAGATGGTCATCCATTGATGCTTTCTTCTCCTTCTCCTTCTCCTTCTCCTTCTCCTTCTCCTTCTTCTTCTCCTTCTCCTTCTCCTTCTCCTTCTCCTTCTCCTCCTCCTCCTCCTCCTCCTCCTCCTCCTCCTCCTCCTCCTCCTTCTCCTCCTCCTCCTCCTCCTCCTCCTTCTCCTCTCAGACTTCCCATGGCTTTCTGCTCCCAAAGTTTCAGCCACCACAGGTCAAAGTGGCTCCCCTCTTTCCACACAACCTGGGTTCAGAAGACCCTCTGGACCAGCACTTGAGATGATGCTCTTTCCAGGACAAGGGTGAGGCTGCAGGTAAACTCAGCCGTGAAGAAACTCTTCCATCGCTCTGTTCCCTGCCCATTCTTCTGTTCATTCCAGGTGGCTTTATTTATTTATTTATTTATTTATTTATTTATTTATTTATTTATTTGAAATAATTCTATGCAGTCCTCCCTTGCAAGGGTACCACAAACAGTTTAAAACCATGCCAGGCCTTCATAAATGCAGCAATTCAAGAAAACAAGAGCAGATAAAATAAATTGTTGGACCAACAGCCTACAGAACACACATTTTGGCACTCACTCTGCACATGAACACCCTGTAACTGGCAGGGCATTCCCTAAATGGGATATGCCACCACAGAGAAGGCCTTCTCCCATGTCGTTCATGGTATATTTGGGTTATGTACAAACTTGCATTTGTGAAAACAGTTTATGAAGGAAAGCAGATTTTATCTTCAGCTATTGGGTGCTCCTGAAATTCCCTTTCAAATCCCCCATCCCTCCAAACCAGGGGGAAGGGACCTTGGGGTCCCTTCCAATGTTACAGTTCTATGATACCATTGAAAAGCTTGCAAACACCAGGGAAACATTTTGTAAGTTGATGGATTCTCCTTCCTTGGAGGTTTTTAAGCAGAGGTTGGATGGCCACCTGTCATGGATGCTTTAGTTGAGATTCCTGCCTTGCAGGGGGTCAGACTAGATGACCCTTGGGGTCTCTCCCAACTCTACAATTCTGGGATTTTATGCCTTCAGTTGCTTCTAGAATACTACAAATTTTTGGGTAGCTCCCACATCTCAGGAAGTCCAATTGTTCCACAGAACATTAGCAGCCTGACCTGCTCTGCTCTTGAGGGGACACCTGAAACTTCAGGGTCTTCAAAGAGAAAATGCATTAAGTACAATAATAGGACCTCCCCTGATTTGTTTCCAGTCGCATGGAATGATGATCCCTCCCGTGGCGCATTGGTAAGATGCCGGCCTTCTACAATGCCTGCGTCAGCCCGTCCACCTTCTCCCTCACGGGCATCCCTCAGCTGGAAGCTGCCCATGTCTGGATCTCCATCCCTTTCTGCTCCATGTACATCATGGCCGTGGTGGGCAACTGCACCATCCTCTTCATCATCCGGGCCGAGCCCAACCTCCATGAGCCCATGTACCTCTTCCTGTCCATGTTGGCCGTCATCGACTTGGTCCTCTCCTCTTCCACCATGCCCAAGCTGCTCAGCATCTTCTGGTTGGGCAACAAGGACATTGCCTTCCACTCCTGCCTCCTCCAGATGTTTGTCATCCACTCTTTTGCCACCATTGAATCTGGGATCTTTCTGGCGATGGCCTTTGACCGCTACGTGGCCATATGCACCCCCTTGAGGCACAGGACCATCCTGACCCACTCGGTGGTGGCCAAGATCGGGCTGGCCGCTGCTCTGCGGGGCTTCCTATACATCGCTCCACTGCCTCTTCTTGCCCTTCGATACACTTACTACCACACCAACATCATTGCACACTCCTACTGTGAGCACATGGCTGTGGTGATGCTCTCCTGCGAGGACATCTCCATCAGCAACATCTATGGCATGGCCATTGGCTTCCTGGTCCTCATTGTTGACTCCCTGTGTATCGGGGTGTCCTACGTCCTCATCTTCCGGGCGGTGATGAGCTTGTCCACCACGGAGGCCCGTCTTAAGACCTTCAGCACTTGCACCTCACACATCACCACCATCTTGGCCTTTTACATCCCTATAGCAGTTTCATCTTTGACTCACCGGTTTGGGCATAATGTGGCTCCTGCAGCTCACATCCTCCTGGCCAACTTCTATCTCATCTTCCCTCCCGTCTTGAACCCTATCGTGTATGCCGTCCGAACAAAAGAGATCCAAAGGAAACTGGCTAAGATGCTGTCTTGGTCCCGGAGACGAGCTAAAGGCCTGATGTGAGCCTCAGGGTGATTCATGGCTCAAATCAAATGCAAGGAGAAAGCTCATCTGTGGAGTTTCTGAACTAGCTCTAGAGGCGGAGTCTCTTACCAATACCACTTGCATATACCAAGAACCAGTCATAGAATATAAAAGGCTGACTCACATTATTGGTGTTAAGTATAATTGCTTAATTGGCACTGAAATGAAGAAAGCTTATGTGTTTTGCTGAAAGGGTTTAAGTGGGAGATTCCACTGAAGCTAAAGAACAGCAAAAAGTGGTCTCTGAGCTACTTGATGGATTGATAGTTAACAATTGCTGTTTTCTGCTAGCTAACACATGAGTGTTTAACCTTAGATCAGGTTTATTTTATTTCTAAGAAGATGAACCTGTGCTGGACCTGCACAATATATTGTATGGAAATATTTGGATGTATCTTTGATGTTTTTCTTCTGTTTTGAAGAAAGTTCTACAAGCAAAGGTTTGAACACTCTAATGAGTCTGGACAATGCTTCATTCCAAAGGAGTCGGTTGTTATGCATCCAGTCGCTTCAAACTGTGCAATATTAATATCTGCAATAAATGTTCCCTGCTTTCCCTGCCATGCTTAAATGCACATACAGTTTGGCGTGGTAAATTTGGAACGTAAAATCCTTCATTACCCATATCGCCTTCCTCTTCACTCCGTCCCAGCTGCCTTTGACCTCACTATCGTTTACAGCAGTGAGGAGTTTGTGTGTGCAGCAGGTTTTCTAGTAGCATACTCCTTGTCAAAGGGTTATTGGTCAGTTAATAAAGGATAAACTCAATAAACTGAAGCTCAGTCCAAATAACACTCAGATCCTGCTATTGTCCAGTGGTTCTCTAGACAGGATGGGTGGGAGGTAGTCTGCTCTTGATGGGGATATGATCCCTCTGAAGAAGCAAGTCCATAGCTTTGGGGTACTTCTGGATCCATCACTGTTGCGTGAAGCTCATGTGGCCTCCTGGGAGAAATATCCTCTTCAAACTTCCAGCCAAACGATCCACTCTATCTACTCTTTTGCTAGCTCAACCTCAATGCCATGGCAGGAAATTTCAGAGATCCATCTTCCTTTTGTAATGCTCAATGTATGCACAAAGGATTGATCACACAAGAAAGGCAGAAAGTTCCCTGGGTGGGTTACGGCCATCTCCGTCTCTTGGGAGTTTTGGGAAGGAAGGTTTGAGACAGAACCTGTGTGGTGCATTGGTTAGAATGTCAGCCTAGAATCTGGGAGAGGCCAGTGTTCAAATTCCCCCCTTGGTCATGAAGATCACTGGGTGACCTTGGGCCAGTCACTGCCTCTCAGCCTAACCCACTTCAAAGGGTTGTTGTGGGGATTGAAAAAAGGGTCACAGCAACACTCTTTTGTCCAGATCCTGTTATTTCTGGCTTCTTTGCCTCTGTGTTAAATGTGCCACATACCAAGCCAATTAATTTGTTTCCAGTCACATGGAATGATGATCCCTCCCGTGGTGCATTGGTAAGATGCCGGCCTTCTACAATGCCTGCGTCAGCCCGTCCACCTTCTCCCTCACGGGCATCCCTCAGCTGGAAGCTGCCCATGTCTGGATCTCCATCCCTTTCTGCTCCATGTACATCATGGCCGTGGTGGGCAACTGCACCATCCTCTTCATCATCCGGGCCGAGCCCAACCTCCACGAGCCCATGTACCTCTTTCTCTCCATGTTGGCCTCACACATTTGTGCCGTCTTGATCTTCTACATCCCCATCATTGTCTCCTCCCTGATACAAACACATTTAGGAAGCCATATAATGTTAACCAGCCAAAGGCATGGCTAATAAGAAATGTTTTGGCCTGTTGCCTAAAGGTATGCAATGAAGGCACCAGGTGAGAACTTTCCCTGTTCTTGTGTTGCCACCCACCGGACGTCTCACAGAGGAGGCACATGAAGAAGAGCATCATATGGAGAAAGGTGGTCCTTGAGGTATTGCCGTCCTGAGCCATTTAAGTCTCATTCAATGTTCATTGAATATCCCACCATCACCAGGAGTAGCCCAAGCAATTTTGCTGCCCAACACAAAGGACAAGAAGATGCATTGCCTATTCTGTGCACAAAATTGGACCAGAGTAGTAGTTGACTCTTACTTGACCACTGGAATAGGACAGTCCTTCACTGACCCCAAGAGTAACAGGCTAGCTTCGGGGCTGCAGGGCAGACCACATGGCACACATTTGTAGCCACTTTCTGCCCCTCAGAATTTGTTGCCTGAAGCAACTGCTTCATGCATGAGCTGGCCCTGGTCATTGTCTAATCTCTCTGCAAACAAATCAGGCTAGGTGCTCATTAAACAGGTTGCTGATTCCAAGGAATCAGGTTTGCTACACTTGATCTCTGGTGAGCTGATGAACAAAGCCTGTGCTTTCTAGATCTGTTTGGGATCCAGAGAGCTGAAGGAGGCCTCTACTGCAACATCCATCTGCCCACAGGCTTTGGTCATCTTCGGAGACTGCTATTGGGGAACACCTATTGCCTTCTGAGAGACATAAGCTCTCCTCTTCAGAATCCTGGGCCAGCAAGGCAACAGCATCTCTCAGCATCTCAAGGTTGATCCTTGAGATTGTTGAGGAGCAAAGAGGGGGTCCTGCTGGAGCTGTGAGCTCACTAACCATTGGAAGCATAGTTTAAGTGTAGCTTCTTAACTCTCTCCCCCTTTCTCTTTTCCTTCCTTCCTTCCTTCCTTCCTTCCTTTGTCCCCCCTCCCCTTTCACATCTGGATTAATGTTTTAGTTCGGACCAAAAAAGACATTTGACAATAAAGTATAGTCTATAATAGGGAATGGAGCTTATTTACTTAGTGAATAAAATCACACCCGAGTCTTTTGAACTGTTGTTTTAGTATTTATTGTTATTATTATTTATTAAATTTGTATACCGCCCTATATCTGCAGTTCCTCCTAGCTTACTATTGTGTTTTGTGAGATACAGTGCTATTTTTCTATAAAAAGAGGGGCTGGAACTCAACATGAATGCTTCTCTTGTTCTCTTTTAATGGCAATGGCGGCCATCTGAGAGGTGCCAGAACTGAGTTCTGGCAAGTTCTGGCTGAGAAAAAGCCCCGGTGAGATAAGTTTGAATTGAAGAGGACGAAAACCTTAATTTTGGGAAGACCATTTATCTTTATCTCTGTAGTTCCTGAATAATAAATGTACTGTAAAGGAGATGCTCATTGTTTACAGGGGGTGAAGGGGGTGATGATGGAATCTGTGCATGTAAACAGGGTAGGACAACTGGAGGGAGGAGAAGTGGGGAGTAATCACTGGTGAGTGGAATTGCTTAATAGACACGGAAATGAAGAATGCCTGTGTGTATTGCTGAAAGGGTTTAACTGGAAGACGCCACTGAAGCAAAAGAAAAGCCAGAAGAGCTCTCTGAGCTCCTTGATGGGTTTGATAATAAGAGAAAGAGAAAACAGCTCCAGGCCAAATGGAGGTTCTAAGGAGAGAGAGACCTTGGATTCTAGGTCTGTTTGGAATTGTCTGTTATTTCTAAGATGCTGGGCCTGTGATGGACAGCACAAGATATTGTATAGAATGTTTTGGATGCATTTTTTGATGTGTTTGTTCTGAAGAAAGTTCTGCAAGTAAAGCTTTGAACAATCTAATGGGTCTAGACAATGTTTTATTCCAAAAGCAGTCAGTTTCCGTGCTTCCAGTCGCTTCAAGAGAGCCAGCGTGGTGCAGTGGTTAAGAGCGGTAGACTCGTAATCTGGTGAACCGGGTTCGCGTCTCCGCTCCTCCACATGCAGCTGCTGGGTGACCTTGGGCTAGTCACGCTTCTCTGAAGTCTCTCAGCCTCACTCACCTCACAGAGTGTTTGTTGTGGGGGAGGAAGGGAAAGGAGAATGTTAGCCGCTTTGAGACTCCTTTGGGTAGTGTTAAAGTGGGATATCAAATCCAAACTCCTCCTCTTCTTCTTCTTCTTCTTCTTCTTCGTCTTCTTCTTCTTCCTGCTGCACAGTCTTAATATCTGTAATATTCCCTGTGCAAGGGAGAGAGAGAGAAAGCAAGGAGGAGAGCAGAGGGGGAAAGGGGTGAAGGTGAAAATGGGGGTGCAGAGGGGGTTGCAAAATAGGAGGGATTAGGAGGCACCCCCAGTTGTGAAAGCAGGGGCATGCAAGGGATGAAGGACAGGCAGGGATGTTGGCATCATAGCTGGGTGGAAGGCAGGGCCATCCCTCCCATGAGGCAAGGTGAGGTGACTGCCTCGGGTGGCAGGATCCATGGGACAGCAGATCTGCCTCCAAGGAAAGCACTGCCTGCTGTTGCCGCTACAGCGACAGTGACAGCTGCACCACACTCCTTGGAAGCCAGATCTGTTGTCTCCTTGGCAGCATCCCATGCTGAGTCTACAGTGATATCTTGGCAAATAGGAGGCTCTGCTGGTCTCCTCCCACCCTTGTTCCCAGTGTAGATCTTCATTCCCCCCTTCTTCCTGACGTACTGTAGATGTTTTTCTTCTTCTTCTTCAAAAGCAACTACTCTATTCTGAACTTAAAAATGGAAAGTGTAATGCTGGTGGTCAACAAAAGAAGTTCAAAGATTGTCTCAAGGCAAATCTAAAAAAATGTAGTATAAACACTGACAACTGGGAAACACTGGCTTGCGAGCGCTCCAGTTGGAGAACAGCCTTTACCAAAGGTTTCATGGGCTTTGGAGACGCTCAAACTCAGGACGAAAGAGAGAAACGTACTAGAGGAAGGCACGCTTGGCAAACCCTCACTGTGATCAACTCCCACCCAGAAACCAATGTCCCCACTGTGGAAGGACGTGTGGATCCAGAACTGACCTCCAGTCACTTATGGACTCACTGTTAAAATCGTGTTCATGGAGGACAATCTTACTTGGCTATGAGTGATCGCCAAAGAAAGAGAAGACTGTAGATGTTCGCTCAACCGCCATCCCTGGCAGGGGTGGTGACATGATTTTGTGGTTCGCCTCAGGTACCAACATATATTAGGCTGGCCTTGGTGGAAAGTGAAAAGGGTGCTTAGCAGCTGCAACAAGTGCAAAGGGAGGAGGAGGAGGAGGAGGAAGAAGAAGAAGAAGAAGAAGAAGAAGAGTTTAGATTTGATATCCCGCTTTATCACTACCCGAACGAGTTTCAAAGCAGCTGACATTCTCCTTTCCCTTCCTCCCCCACAACAAACACTCTGTGAGGTGAGTGGGGCTGAGAGACTTCAGAGAAGTGTGACTGGCCCAAGGTCACCCAGCAGCAGCATGTGGAGGAGCGGAGACGTGAACCCGGTTCCCCAGATTAGGAGACCACCGCTTTTAACCACTACACCAGGGAGGCGGTTTGCATGCAGGGTGGGTTGCACGAAAGGAGCGGGGAAGACGCATGGGCATGTGGGTGGTGGTGAAATTGGGTGTGAAGCAGAACTGCAGAACAGAAGAGAGAAACGGCTTCAGAAATGATGGTGAAAAGCAATCTCCATAGTCCCATGGCATGGGAAGGGGAAGCTCTAGAGAGTTAATGTGGGGGGAGTTAATGTGGGGGTTGGTGAGCAGAGGGAGAAAGTGTTCAGCCTGTCAATGAAAAATATTTTTTCCTCCGTTGGAAAAATCTTCTCTTGCTCTATCCTCTTGCTCATCCAAGAGGACCCTTGAAGAAGGAAAATACTTTGCACAGAGCCTCACGCACCTGCTTTGTCCGGATGCTGTAAATGATGGGGTTCAGCATGGGAGGGAGGCTGAGATACAGATCAGCCAGCAGGACCTGCACGTGTGGTGGCACTGCCTGGGGAAAGCACTGGATGTAAATGGAGGCCAAACCTGGGAGGTAGTAGAGCAGCATCACACAGATGTGGGAGCTGCAGGTGCTGAAGGACTTGAGCCGCTCGGTTTTCTCGGCATGTTTCCCCACAACCCTGAGAATCAGCCTGTAAGACAAGGCGATGAAGGCTGTGTCGGTCCCCACAATGAGGGTGGTCCCCACCAAGTTGTAGGTGCTGCTTGCAGAATAATCTGCACAGGCCAATTTCATGACCACCATGTGCTCGCAATAGGAATGAGATATCACTTTGGAAGCACAGTATGGCAGACGCCTCAACATCCAGGTCAAAGGCACCATGAAGAGGATCCCTCTTGCCAGAATGGCCAGCCCTATCTGCACGACCCTTTGGGATGTCAAGATAGTCTCATATCTTAGCGGGTGGCAGATGGCGACGTACCGGTCAAAGGCCATGGCCAGCAAGACTCCTGACTCCACAGCTGTGGTGGCGTGGATGAGGAACATCTGGGTGAAGCAAGCATCAAAGCCAATCGCTTGAGAGCCCATCCAGAAGATGCCGAGCATCTTGGGGACCACAGTTGTGGTCATGACCAGGTCAATCATTGCCAACATGGCCAGGAAGTAGAACATGGGATGGTGCAAGGTGTGAGCCAGGAGGATTGTCAGGAGCAGGACGCAGTTTCCTGCAAGCGCCATCAAGTACATTGAGCAGAAGAGGGCGCCCATCCAGGAGTGGGCACTTTCTAGCCCAGGGATGCCAACTAAGAAGAAGGCAGAGGAGCTGGAGTTGAACTTGTCTGGATCCATGAAGCTGAGCCTGGTGTTCTAGTTTAACGAAAAATGAAATCCCAAGAAAGAGAATTTGCGTTTAAGGTTGGCTTCACAAAAGGGAAGCAACGCTGTTTTCTCCTCTTTCCCTGTAGAAGGTTTCCTACTGACACCTTCTCACTCTACAACCCCAAGGATCCCGGAGGATCAGTTGCTGGCTGGGGCTGAGTTCTAGGACAGCCCTAGTAGTTCTGCTTCACTCACCGGTACACAAGTCAATCAGTGAGTGGAACTCGAGGACCTTCAAACAAATACACAAGTATTCCCCAACCTGGTGCCCTTCAGATGCCCATGCTGGCTGGGGATGGTGGGAATTGAAAGCCAGCACATCTGGAACATAAGAAGAGCCTACAGGATCAGGCCAGTGGCCCAACTAGCCCAACATCTTGTTCTCACAGTGGCCGACTAGTTGTCCCTATTAGAAACCAGCAAGCAGCCCTCTTCCCTCCTGGTAGCCGTTAATAGTCTTATCCTCCATGAATTCATCCAATTCTCTTTTAAAGCTATCCAAGTTTGTGGCCTCCAGTGGGAGTGAGTTCCATTGTTTAACTCTTTGCTGCGTGAAGAAGTCCCTTCTTTGCTCTATCCTGAATCTTCCAACGTTCAGCTTCCTTGAGTGTCCACAAGTTCTGGTGCTATGATTGAGGGAGACAAGCTTTTTTTAATCCACTTTCTCCAGGCAATGCATAATTTTATAAACTTCTATCATGTCTGCTCTTGCTTGCCTTTTCTCTAAACTAAAAAGTCCCAAATGCTGCAACCATTCTTCACAGGGCGAGTCACTCTACCCCCTTGATTATTTTGGCTACCTTTTATTGAACCTTTCTCAACTCTACAATATGCTTTTTGAGGTGAGGTGGCCAAAACTGTACACAGTATTCCAAATGCAGCCACACCATATATTTGTGTAACAGCAATATGACACCGACAGCTTCATTTTGAATGCCTTTCCTAGTGATCCCTAGCATGGAATCTGCCTTTTTCAGAGCCATCATCCATTGTGTCTACCTCTTCCTTGAGATATCTTCTATGACCTCAAGGTCTCTCTCCTGGCCTGTCACCTCCAGTTCAAACCACATGAGCACAAAAGAGAAATTAAGGGTTTCTTTCTTTCTTTTTCTTTTGCTGCAATATGCACCAATATTTACACTTATTTACATTGAACTGCATTTGCCATTTTACTGCCCATTCACTCAGTTTGGAGAGGTTCTTTTGGAGCTCATCGCAATCTCATTCTGTTTTAACAACTCTGAATAATGTATTATCATCAGCAAAGTTGACCACCTCACTGCTCACTCCCAACTCTAGACCACTTATGAACAAGTTAGGAAGCACAGGTCCCAGTACTAATTAAAGAGGGGCTCCATTTTCTACTTCTCTCTGTCCATTCAATCCTACTCTTTGCTTCCAGCAACTTAAGCAACTTCTGATCCACAAGAGGACTTCTCTATTTCAGTGACTGCTCAGCTTACTCTTTGGTGAGGTACTTTGTTATTTATTATTTATTACTTAAATTTCTATGCCACCTTTCATCTGAGGATCACAGGGCAGTTTACAATATAAAGGGACAAAAGTACATAAAACAACAAACAAACAACAACAACATTTATACCCTTCCCATCTGGCTAGGTTTCACCAGCCACTCTGGGCAGCTTCCAGCAAAACATAAAAAATAATAAAATGTCTAACATTCAAAATTCCTGATACAGGGCTGCCTGGTGTGTAATTCTTTATCTCCTTGACATCTGATGGGAGGGCGTTCCACAGGGAGGGTGCCACTACCGAGAAGGCCCTCTAACAAACAAGACAATGTACTTTGTTTAAAGCTTCCTCATCCACTGAGCTTGAATTACGCATATCCCTATGTGCATTTGAAGGTCATATAGCTCATCTCAACTAGGGCCAGGGCCTTTTCAGAACTTTCCCCGACCTGGTGGAACGTTCTGTCATGGGAGACCAGGGCCCTGCGGGACTTGACATCTTTCTGCAGGGCCTGAAAGACAGAGCTGTTCCGCCTCGCCTTTGGTTTGGACTCGGTCTGACCCTTATGTTTCCCTCCCCTTATGGTCTTGATTTATCAGCTACTTTAAAATGAGGCTGCGTTTCAAATTGCATTTTAACCTGTATTTTAAATTGGTCCCCCCCCCCCATTATGTTTTTACTGTAATTTTATTGGTGTTAGCCGCCCTGAGCCCAGCTCTGGCCGGGGAGGGCGGGGTATAAATAATATTTTTTATTATTATTATTATTATTATTATTATTATTATTATTACTACTACTACTACCTGTAAGCTGCTCTTTAATGCCAGACCTACCTGAGTCAGATCCAGATCAGGTGAAGACATAACTGCAAAGGAGGCCTTGTTCTCTGCTTGCAACTGGCAATAGGGAGCCATGCCAAGAAGATCCCATTACGAAAATTGCATTTCCCTCCTCTCTTTATATGAACTCCAGGAAAACCACAAGGGCTGAACACTCTTGTCTTGTCAGGAGCACAGAGGATAAACAGACACTCAGCTGAATATGCTGTGTGTCTCCCTGTCTTGTTTACCTGCAGTTCTGATCCCCAGCAGCTCTTTCCCTATTCCTGAGGTGTGTCTTCTGATACTGGGTGGCAACAGCTGAGTTGCATGAGGTCATCTGAGCATCCTCTAGGACTAGCACACAGATTGCAGCAGTGACCTGATTTTTTGTCCGGCTCCAGGAATGCATCACCTGCGTGCAAAGCCAATGCGTTCAGCTGAGGCGCTATAAGGGTATTTATTACCTGGTCGATCCCCAAAATCATCCTCTTCAGGGAGGGGAGAAAGGAGAAAGGATTTGCTGTGGTGTGAGGGAGAAAAAGCACCTGGGGACCACACCACTTTCTGTCCTGGTTTTTTTTAATAACAGTATTTATAGCCCACTCATTACTGAATGTTTTCAATCCCAGAGTGGGGTTGTTGTTGTTGTTTAGTCGTTTAGTCCTGTCCACCTCTTCGTGACCCCCTGGACCAGAGCACCCCAGGCCCTCCTGTCTTCCACTGCCTCACGCAGTTTGGTCAAACTCATGCTGGTAGCTTCGAGAACACTGTCCAACCATCTCATCCTCTGTCTCCCCTTCTCCTTGTGCCCTCCATCTTTCCCAGCATCAGGGTCTTTTCCAGGGAGTCTTCTCTTCCAGAGTGGGGTATAAAGCAATAAAAAGAAACAGAGAAAAACTATATACAAAAATTACAAAATCGTATCAACAGGACCCATAAACAACTAAACAATTCTATCATAAGTCAAACTAGCAGAATTACAACATACAGTAATAACAAAATATGGGCCTCAAGGCAAGATGTGTTGCTGATGCCCCCACCACACTCCTGATTCAGGCCCTGGATCTGTGGGGTGGGAGGAGACCAGCGGCATCTCCTGCACCCTGTAAAGCATGGTGGCCTCATTGCTGCAACAGCCATGTGTAGGTCAGCCTGGCTGCCCAGCCGTGCTGTGGTGCAGATGGATTTGAGGGCTTCCCCCATCTCAGTTCTGCTTCCCATCCAGCAATGGGAGCATTCAGAGTCCTCCAGGGTCCCAGGAGGAATGGTGCAAACAGCACCAAATGCGAAGCTGTTGGATATTCTCTTTCTCTGTGTGAGAATCGTTTGTTCCAGAAACGGAGAAGAATTGAGAAGAAGTTTCAAGAAGCAGCAGAAGGCTGAGTTTGTTTTGTCTGTTTTATGGATAAAGCTTGTTGCAGGAAACCCCCCCCCCCCCATCATTCAGTTTGTACAAACACGAGACACACACACACACTCACACACATCTCAGCCATACATTGGATCTGTAGCGTTCCACTTTTATTTTACACCATGAAGGAAGGACTATCAAAGGGGGGAGACTTGACACAAGACAGCCAAGTCCGCAGCGAACCCTACCCAGTTGGCATGCCAACCTTGATGGTCCTAGACAGAAGATCATTACACTCACAAAGGACCTGCATATGGAAGTGGATTCAGTAGGGACTGAAACAAAGGACAGTGACCAGCCCTTCCCTCTGGGGTCAGGAAACAGTGAACTCCTCTTTGTCCTCAGGGATGTAATCATGGGGAGGGGGAAAGGAGGAACCAGACAGGTGACAAGACACTCAGGTTACCACCACAACTCCTCCCTGAACCCCTCCTCTTTGTGATGTGTCAATGATGTAGTTATGATGTAGTCTTAGGGGTGTTGCATGGGGGATTAGTAGCTAATAAATGTTTTTGTTCAGGGCTTCCATCTTGTTCCACCTTGTGGCAGGTGGGAGTCCTGTCGCGACAGTCTTCAATCAAGACCAAGCCTACTGGCTGCTGTTTTGCTCTGGTATTCCTGGCTGGTGTCCTTGTTTTTTTGTCCAACGGAGCCCTCAGATTTCTCCGTTAACAAGCTCACATCAAATGATACAGTAAACCAAAAGGTGGACAGGGGAACAGTGTTTGGCCCATATCTCACCCTAGCAGCCATCTCCGAAGTCACGTAACCAGGAAATTGGGAAACCCCCCAAGGGGCTGCGAGTGTGTCAGGGGTCAATAACTGGTTGCAGGGGTTGCTTATCGAAAGAAGACCCCCAAGGCTTATCAAAGAGTGGAATTTGGAGAAGAACAGATCTGGGAGGGAGGAGGAGACGGGTAGTCAAAATGCCTGGAGAAGTAAATAAAACGTGTCTGAAAAGGAATGGCGGATCAAGACAGGCAATTCACAAAGTATCCTGATGGACAAGTTTGGAAATCATGGCATCACACATGCTCCAGTTTCGCTGAACAATTCCCCCTTCCATGACATTTTGTGATGTTCTCAATACGTTTTGGGTGGGTGGTCATACTGATAGGACTGGGGGGGCTGGACCCTTTCTGAGGTTTTAAAAGTTGCTCCCCGCTTTGCTCAAGGCCAGTGGCGTAGCGTGGGAGGTGCAGGGGGGGCCGGCCGCACCGGGCGCAACATCTGGGGGTTAGGGTTAGGGGGCGCAAATCCACGGGTTAGGGGGCGCAAATTACTTGCCTTGCCCCAGGTGTTGACAACCCAGGCTACGCCACTGCTCAAGGCTCTTCTTTCTGCTGCTGGAGGCAGGGAGAGTCTATAGCAACACATTAAGAAAGACTGGGCTTAAGTAGCTGTTTCCCTTTCCCTGGTTGTCAATTCTATTCACTTCCTCTGACTGACAGCGGACATTGCGGGGTCTTAGGTCCCTTGAGAGGGAGTTGAGCTGCAAAAGCAAAGCCTGACTCTTTTTTTTTTGGTAACAGGTTCATGAAATGGTGGTGTTTTCATGACAATGGCTCTCTTTGAGGAAAGGACGAGGGAAGTGGGGAAGGAGATGTGGCTAATGTTTTTGAGAATCTTCCTCACTAAGTCAGTTATTGAGCTTAGAACAGGCCTGCGGGACAGACCTCTAAGGGCAGTCTGCCCCACCTGGGGAAAAACCTCTAGGTCAGTTTGCATTTCTTAGGGCAGAAAGTATTGATCTGATGTGTAGAGATCTTTCCTATTCTAATTCATTCAAGAGGTTTCTGGAAGTTTCTCTGTGTGAAAGAAGCAAGCAGAAGGTTCATGTTATTCCTTCAGAGACGCTGAGTACAGCTGGTTTAAACTGGTTCTGTTATCTCTTTCTCTCAAGGTCATGCTGACTATAATAAGAGGTCAGAAGGAGCCTGGATTTCACTTTCTCTTTCTTTCTCTACCAGTATGGTGTAGTGGTTAAGAGTGGTGGACTCGTAATCTGGTGAACCGGGTTCGCTTCCCTGCTCCTCCACATGCAGCTGCTGGGTGACCTTGGGCCAGTCACACTTCTCTGAAGTCTCTCAGCCTCACTCACCTCACAGAGGAAGGGAAAGGAGAATGTGAGCCGCTTTGAGACTCCTTCGGGTAGTGATAAAGCGGGATATCAAATCCAAACTCTTCTTCTTCCTTCCAGTGTGGTGCTCTGTACATAGTATGCTTAGTGTTAAGGTTTTATTCTTATTATAAGTTATTGTAAGTTTAAGTTAAGTCTGCTGCAACAGGATTTCTTATGGACAGTTCCAGTCCTGAAGGTTTTGGATTTGCGACCATTATGCTCATCTGCCTTCAGTAGCAGTAAAGCTCTGCTGGATGAAATTGCCTCTGGTCTATTTTGGGGGGGTCCTGCAACGTGTTTAAGTTTTTACTCTGCTAACTATACATTGGAGTTCTGCTCTGGATCAGTATATTGAGTAGAATTCCGTGACACTCTAATCAACAAATGGCAGAATGCAGCAGGTAAAAAACTTGAACAGCAGGCAGATTAAAACACGGAAGGGTTATAAAGTCAAGCACAGATTACAATGTACCTCAAGGGCAGTTTCCATTTTTATTGAGGAAAAGCCTAACAGCCATTACATTTATATCCCATTTTCCCCTCCTCCTCCAGGAAGCTCAAGGTGAAATACATAGCTCTCCCTCTCCCGGTTTTATCCACACAACAACCATCTGAGGTAACCAGGGTATTCTACAGCTTATCACTTTTGTGTATCTTTTGTAAGTAACTTGTCAGTTGTTTTAACACAGAGAATCACAGAACTGTGGAGTTGGGGGGTCATCTAGTCCAACCCCCTGCTATGCAGAAATGACAACTAAGGAATCCCTGAAGAGATGGTCACCCAACCTCTGTTAAAAAACCTCCAATGAGAGTCCACCACCTTGTGAGATGGTCCCTTCCACCTAACTTTGGACAGCTTTGTTAGCAGTTAAAATCTTGCAATGTGGGAAGCGTTGGATGATCCTATGATAAGCTTGAATAGTTCTGTCTATAGGTTCCCTGAGACATAATGCTTGGCTGGAGCATGACTGGGGACGCAGATGTAAACAAGTATTGGGGGAAACATTTTAGGGAAACTTCCGGAGGTGGCGCCATCGGTAATGGCGGATACCCTCTGAAACGGAGGGGGAAGCTCCGCAGAAATCGGGTCCACCGCTACAGCGAAGCGGAGGACCCTCAAAAAACCCACAGGCGGGTGAAGCCTGGGGCCGTGGGGCTCAGCGGGCACGCTTTGCGCCCCCCCGAACTGTCAAAGGAGCCCTGAAAAGAGCTCCGGAGCGGAGCGGGGGTGTAGCGCTGTGCTGGAGCCGATCGCTACTTCTGCGGAGTGAAGCTGCATAGCAGTTACCGGAGAGCGCTGGCCTTTTTCCTGTGAAACATCGGATTAAAACAGCTATCCGTGAGTAAGAATTGGGAACTTGGAAAGATCAAAGTTAAGACCAAGTACTGGACTTTGATTTTGAATTTGAATTTGAACTTGAAACTAGAAACTTGAACTTGAAATTTGAACTTGAAACTAGAAACTTTGATCGGGACTTTGAACTTGAATTTAAAATTCGGACCTGAAATCGGCAAAGTGCAAACAGGAAGTCCGCTTTGCCGATCCTGTAAATAGAATAAAAGCAAGGGACAAGGGAACTTTGAACCACTGACTTGTTTTATATAAAGAGCTAAATTTCACTGTCAGAGCAAAAGAACCCCCCCCCCAAGTAGGGAAGGGGGGATAAAAAATCCACCACTTTACTTTTAACACTGATCTGCCGGTCTGTCTTAAATAAATGCAAGGCTACTGTGAAAGTACTGTTTATGGACATTGTAACTTTTGCTACTGAATGCTTAGAAGGACTGGTAACAATCAAGGGAGCCTCCAAATTTATAACTTTTTTACTCTTTTACTCTTGCAACAAATTGGAAAGATAACTGGGGAGCTGATGAAGTTACTGTTTAACAATTATTGAAGAAACAACCTGGTATTCTGCTCCCCTAGAGGAACTGTGTGTTATAGCTGGGGATTTTCCACTGCAGCTGCTATTGTTTATAGCTAAGAAGGAAGCTTGGGAATTGTGTGAGTGACCTTGATTTCTAGAGGCAAGCAATGGAAGAGAAACAACCAGACAAGTTACAGCCTCCAGATAAAGTATCAACAAGAGCAAAAATTAAACAACAGCAGCAGCTGCAGGCACAGCAGCAACTCCAGCATAGAAGAACATCATCAGCAGGACTCTCTGTCCCACAAGCCACAGAAAGGGAAGAATCAAAAGGAACAGGATCGGATTCTGCAACATTAGATAAGATTTTATCGGCTCTGCAAAATTTGACAGCTAAGATTGATCAAAATACTTCAACTATTAAGGACCTGGGGCAAAAAGTAAACGATTTGGGGACGAATGTGAATTCTAACACCCAGGCGATTGACAGACTGGTGCAGGAGTCTAAGGAGACAAAGAAGACAGCGGAGGAAGCCAAAGAGAGGGTATTGGCAGTAGAACAAAAGATACCACCAATAAATAAAAAATTGGATGAATACAAGGTACAATTCTCTTTGATTGAACTTAAAGAGAAACAGACCAACTTGAGAATTAGATCGGTCCCAGAAATAGAAGAAGGAGACTTGATAGAACTGTTGACATCGGAATTTGAGGAGTGCTGGGACCTGGATCCAGAGAAAGAAGAATTTAAGATAGTGAGTGCTTTTCGATTGGGAAGGGTTAAGAGGAAAAATAGGCCGAGAGACTGCTTGATTGCTCTAAGGACAAAAGAGGAAAGAGATAAAATACTGAGTCTACACTACCAGAAAGCACTCGATATCCAAGGGGTGAGAATTGAGATTTTTAAAGATATCCCGAAATACCTGCTTGATCTTAGAACCAATTACGGAAATTTGGTGGACCTGCTAAAAAGAAACGGAATTTTGTTCAGGTGGGAATTCCCACAAGGCCTCTCGTTTACATTTAAAGGAAAGAAAATTAAGATAAGATCAGAGGAAGATAAAGAGAGTTTTCTGAGAAATTTTGGAGAAGAATTACAAAGAGAGGCCAGAACAAAAGACTCGGAAATATTAGGACTGGGACCACCTGACTTAGGAAGAACTCTCTTGGGACTGGACCAACGGAAAGAGATACCGCCGACAAACCAAGAGCAACTTCTAGGAGCAACTGGTGGAACATCAGAATAACAACAACATGTCTCTGCAGATGTTAACTTGGAATGTTCGAGGTTTGAACTCCCCCAGCAAAAGGAAGAGGATTTTTCATATTCTGAAAAAGGAACAACTGGACCTAATTTGCCTACAAGAAACACATATAACAAGACTCCAAAGGAAATTATTGATAAATAAAAAGTTAGGCCAAGACTTTATTTCATCAGACAAAGTAAAAAAAAGAGGAGTTGTGATCTACGCAAAAGAGAAATTATCACCAAAGTTTCTCCTTAAAGATGAACATGGACGATTTGTGGCAATTGAAATACAATTTCAAGGAGAGAAATTAGTAATAATTGGAGTCTATGCACCTAATGAGGGGAAATCAGAGTTTTATAAGAAACTGCATGAGACGTTAATGGACTTTATAGATCGAAATATCATTTTGATGGGAGATATGAATGGCGTTGTCTCGACATATATGGATAAATCTGAAAGACAAGTAGTCACAAAAGATGGAAGACTACCAAAGACCTTTTTTGAATTGACAGACAATATGGACTTGATTGATATTTGGAGAACTAAAAATCCCCTAGGTAGAGAGGGGACCTTCTTCTCTGAAGCCAATTTGACCTGGACTAGAATAGACCAAATTTGGATTACAAGAGGGATGGCACCCAAGATTCGAAAGGTGGAAATCTGCCCCAAAATCTGCTCCGACCATAACCCAGTGAAGATGGATATGAAACTAACACCTACTGGTTCCTTTAGATGGAGAATGAATCACACCTTGTTTAGAGACTCTGAAATTGTGAAAAAGGCCCAAAAAACACTAAAAGACTACTTTGAGATAAATTTGAAGACTACCGTGGAGAAAAGAGTAATCTGGGATGCAAGTAAAGCCGTAATGAGGGGGTTTTTGATCCAGCAAAATGCTATAAAGAGGAAACTTCAAGAGGAGAAGAAAGAAAAGATTTTAGAGAAAATTAGAGAAGGCGAGAAGAGATTAAGGACTAAACCTAAGTCACAGGACATTCTACGAGAAATTAAACTACATCAGGCACAATATTTGAAAATGGTTAACCAGGATATAGAATGGAAAATTAAACAAATGAGACAAAAAACCTTCGAATCGGCCAATAAGTGTGGAAAGCTGCTAGCTTGGCAGCTGAAGAAAAGACAGAAATTAAATACTGTTACCAATCTTGAAGTAAATGGACGAAATATACAAAACCCACGGGAGATTCAAGACTGCTTCCAGAGATACTTTAAACAACTGTATTCACAAGGGCCACAGAATGAGATTAAAATCGAGGAATTTTTGGAAACAAATGGATTACAAAAAATTTCTCAAGAGAATAAATTAATATTGAACGACAAAATTTCTGAACAGGAGGTTGAAGGTGCCATTAAGAACCTGCAACTAGGCAAGTCTCCAGGCCCGGATGGGCTAACCTCCAAATACTACAAAGACATGAAAGATTACTTAATTCAACCTCTAATGGAGGTTGGCAATGAAATTATGGAAGGGAAAAGAGCGCCGGAGTCGTGGAAAGAAGCTTACATCACGCTTATACCGAAAAATGAGATAGAAAAGACACAACTAAAGAACTACCGCCCCATATCCCTACTTAATGTGGATTATAAAATTTTTGCTGATATTTTAGCTAGAAGATTGAAAAAAGTTTTAGCAACAATGATTCATAAAGACCAAGCTGGCTTTCTCCCAGGCAGACAATTGTCAAATAACACGAGAAACTTAATTGACATTTTAGAAAAGCTACAAGTTAATATAAATACAAAAGCTGTTTTAATATTTATTGATGCGGAGAAAGCCTTTGACAATATTTCGTGGAGCTTTATGAGGAAAAATTTGCAAGGGATGGGGGTTGGAGAAAGGTTTGGAAACGGTATAGGCGCGATTTACTCAGAACAGAAGGCGAAATTAATAGTGAATAATGCAGTAACGGAAGAAGTTAAGATAGAGAAAGGGACACGACAAGGCTGCCCAATTTCCCCTTTGCTTTTTATTTCAGTCCTGGAGGTCTTGCTGAATATGATTAGAAGGGACCAACAGATTCAGGGTATACAGGTCGGAGTTAAACACTATAAACTTAAAGCCTATGCAGATGACCTAGTACTGACGTTACAGGAGCCAATCCCTAGTTCTAAAAGAGCACTGGAAATAATACAAGAATTTGGTCGGGTGGCAGGTTTTAAATTGAATAAATCAAAAACTATGGTTTTAGAGAAAAATTTGACAGCAGTAGAGAAGGAAAGGTTTCAGGAAGAAACAGGTTTAATATTGGTGAAAAAAGTGAAATATCTAGGGGTGAACTTGACTTCGAAGAATGTAAATTTATTTAAAGATAATTATGAGAAGTGTTGGTCAGAAGTGAAAAAAGATCTTGAAATTTGGACAAACTTGAAACTTTCCTTACTGGGTAGAATTGCTGTTATCAAAATGAATGTATTGCCAAGAATGTTGTTTTTGTTTCAGACGCTACAAATCATTGACAAAATGGACTGTTTTGAGAAGTGGCAAAAAGAAATTTCTAGATTTGTCTGGCAGGGCAAAAAGCCCAGAATAAAATACAAAATTCTTACTGACGCAAAGGAAAGAGGGGGGTTTGCCCTGCCGGACTTTAAGTTATATTATGAAGCAGCAGCTTTTTGCTGGCTGAAGGATTGGCTACTTCTTGAAAACACGGATATTTTGGATTTGGAAGGATATGATAACGTTTTTGGGTGGCATGCATATTTGTGGTACGGTAAGGCTAAAGTGTACAAGACATTTAAAAACCATATTGTCAGGAAAGCATTGTTTAATGTCTGGATGAAATACAAAGATTTATTGGAAAATAAAACCCCTAGGTGGCTCTCACCTATGGAAGCAAAGGCCTTAAAAAAGCTTAATATGGAATCTAATTGGCCAAAATATTGGGAAATTCTGGAGCAGGAGGGAGATAAAATGAAATTGCAAAGCTATGAGAAACTTAAGGATAAGGTGCGAGACTGGCTACATTATTTTCAAATAAGAGAGGCCTATCATTTGGACAGGAAAATTGGCTTCCAGGTGGAAAAATCAAAGTTGGAAACAGAATTGTTAGAACCCAATGCTAAGATATTGTCGAGAATGTATAACTTGCTGTTGAAGTGGAATACTGAGGATGAAACGGTAAAATCTGCTATGATAAAATGGGCACAAGATGTTGGTCATAACATTATGTTTGTTGACTGGGAACAGTTGTGGACCACCGGTATGAAATTCACGGCATGTAATGCCTTAAGAGAGAATATTATGAAAATGATATATAGGTGGTACATGACCCCAGTCAAACTTGCAAAAATCTACCATTTGCCCGATAATAAATGTTGGAAATGCAAAGAAACTGAAGGGACATTCTTTCACCTTTGGTGGACGTGCCCAAGGATCAAGGCTTTCTGGGAGATGATATATAATGAACTGAAAAAGGTATTTAAGTATACCTTCTTGAAGAAACCAGAGGCCTTTCTTCTGGGCATGGTCGGCCAATTGGTGCCAAAGAAGGATAGAACTTTCTTTATGTACGCTACAGCAGCAGCAAGAATACTCATCGCAAAGTATTGGAAGACACAAGATCTACCCACTCTGGAAGAATGGCAGATGCAAGTAATAGACTATATGGAACTGGCTGAAATGACTGGCAGAATTCGAGATCAAGGAGAAGAGCAGGTGGAAGAGGATTGGAAGAAGTTTAAAGTCTATCTACAAAAACACTGTAAAATCTTTGAATGTTGAGGACATTGAAAAGGAAAGAAGGGGTTCTAGTGACTGAGTTAAATAAGAGCACAAAGGGAGGGATCAAGAATCAAAATGAACAAAGATTGAGCTTGCTGAACTAATTATTACATAGAATACAAGATCGGGAGGCGGGTGGAAGTAAGGAAAATAAGGTTTTGAAGGTTATAATTGGAAAGTGAGGGATTTCTTTTTGCTTTTTTTTATGTTAAAATCTCTTTTTCTCTTTTCTTTTTTTTGTCTATGTTTTCTTTTCTTTTGCAATGTTTGTGAAAACTTTTCTTATTGTAATGTTTGTGAAAATTTGCTTTTTTTTTGTTCTTTTTTGTGAAAAATGCAATAAAAATTATTTTTTTAAAAAAAATAAAAAAAAAATTAAGTAGCTGTTTCCCTTTCCCTGGTTGTCAATTCTATTCACTTCCTCTGACTGACAGCGGACATTGCGGGGTCTTAGGTCCCTTGAGAGGGAGTTGAGCTGCAAAAGCAAAGCCTGACTCTTTTTTTTTTTGGTAACAGGTTCATGAAATGGTGGTGTTTTCATGACAATGGCTCTCTTTGAGGAAAGGACGAGGGAAGTGGGGAAGGAGATGTGGCTAATGTTTTTGAGAATCTTCCTCACTAAGTCAGTTATTGAGCTTAGAACAGGCCTGCGGGACAGACCTCTAAGGGCAGTCTGCCCCACCTGGGAAAAAACCTCTAGGTCAGTTTGCATTTCTTAGGGCAGAAAGTATTGATCTGATGTGTAGAGATCTTTCCTATTCTAATTCATTCAAGAGGTTTCTGGAAGTTTCTCTGTGTGAAAGAAGCAAGCAGAAGGTTCATGTTATTCCTTCAGAGACGCTGAGTACAGCTGGTTTAAACTGGTTCTGTTATCTCTTTCTCTCAAGGTCATGCTGACTATAATAAGAGGTCAGAAGGAGCCTGGATTTCACTTTCTCTTTCTTTCTCTACCAGTATGGTGTAGTGGTTAAGAGTGGTGGACTCGTAATCTGGTGAACCGGGTTCGCTTCCCTGCTCCTCCACATGCAGCTGCTGGGTGACCTTGGGCCAGTCACACTTCTCTGAAGTCTCTCAGCCTCACTCACCTCACAGAGGAAGGGAAAGGAGAATGTGAGCCGCTTTGAGACTCCTTCGGGTAGTGATAAAGAGGGATATCAAATCCAAACTCTTCTTCTTCTTCCTTCCAGTGTGGTGCTCTGTACATAGTATGCTTAGTGTTAAGGTTTTATTCTTATTATAAGTTATTGTAAGTTTAAGTTAAGTCTGCTGCAACAGGATTTCTTATGGACAGTTCCAGTCCTGAAGGTTTTAGATTTGCAACCATTATGCTCATCTGCCTTCAGTAGCAGTAAAGCTCTGCTGGATGAAATTGCCTCTGGTCTATTTTGGGGGGGTCCTGCAACGTGTTTAAGTTTTTACTCTGCTAACTATACATTGGAGTTCTGCTCTGGATCAGTATATTGAGTAGAATTCCGTGACACTCTAATCAACAAATGGCAGAATGCAGCAGGTAAAAAACTTGAACAGCAGGCAGATTAAAACACGGAAGGGTTATAAAGTCAAGCACAGATTACAATGTACCTCAAGAGCAATTTCCATTTTTATTGAGGAAAAGCCTAACAGCCATTACATTTATATCCCATTTTCCCCTCCTCCTCCAGGAAGCTCAAGGTGAAATACATAGCTCTCCCTCTCCCGGTTTTATCCACACAACAACCATCTGAGGTAACCAGGGTATTCTACAGCTTATCACTTTTGTGTATCTTTTGTAAGTAACTTGTCAGTTGTTTTAACACAGAGAATCACAGAACTGTGGAGTTGGGGGGTCATCTAGTCCAACCCCCTGCTATGCAGAAATGACAACTAAGGAATCCCTGAAGAGATGGTCACCCAACCTCTGTTAAAAAACCTCCAATGAGAGTCCACCACCTTGTGAGATGGTCCATTCCACCTAACTTTGGACAGCTTTGTTAGCAGTTAAAATCTTGCAATGTGGGAAGCGTTGGATGATCCTATGATAAGCTTGAATTGTTCTGTCTATAGGTTCCCTGAGACATAATGCTTGGCTGGAGCATGACTGGGGACGCAGATGTAAACAAGTATTGGGGGAAACATTTTAGGGAAACACCTGCTGACACATGTATTTGACAACGCTGGAAATGTACTGAGATGGAGGTATGTCATGTTCAGAGTGGTTTCACTACTGTTTCCAGTTGTTAAAAGGTAAAGGTAAAGGTACCCCTGCCCGTACGGGCCAGTCTTGACAGACTCTGGGGTTGTGCGCCCATCTCACTTAAGAGGCCAGGGGCCAGCGCTGTCCGGAGACACTTCCGGGTCACGTGGCCAGCATGACATTGCTGCTCTGGCGAGCCAGAGCCGCACACAGAAACGCCGTTTACCTTCCCGCTGGTAAGCAGTCCCTATTTATCTACTTGCACCCGGGGGTGCTTTCGAACTGCTAGGTTGGCAGGCGCTGGGACCGAGCAGCAGGAGCGCACCCCGCCGCAGGGATTCGAACCGCCGACCTTTCAATCGGCAAGCCCTAGGCGCTGAGGCTTTTACCCACAGCGCCACCCGCGTCCCTTGTTTCCAATTGTTAACTTCTGTTAATAAAAGGAGCCTCTGCACAGCTAGTCGGCAGCCTGCTTGGAGCAGGCTTGCCAGCTTGCTCCTGCACAGCTCACCTGCATCCAACCTCCCGTCAACCTCCTATGTTATTCCTACAGGGACCAATAAGTATTTAGAACTACAGCTCTCTCTCTCTCTCTCTCTCTCTCTCTCTCTCTCTCTCTCTCTCTCCCTCCCTCCCTCCCTCCCTCCCTCGTTCCTCCCCCCCATTACTAACAACCCAAAAGTGTGGTAGCAAGGGATTACATCATACCATACCCAGAGCAAGCAAGCAAGCAAGCAAGCAAACAAACAAACAAACAAACAAACAAACACAGACAGACAGACAGTAAGAGAAAGAAATATAAATCTAGACACCCATATTTCCCAAACTGGTATGGATTGCGAATGTTGAGCATGAAAGTTTGAAGCATAGAGAATAAAATCCCACCAGCTGACATAAAAATGTTCTGGATCCCCCATCATCCCCTGGGAAACATGCAATTTATGTGTGATTTTTTTCCACAATGGCCAAAATCCATATGTTCTTGCATTACAATGACAAATGTAGATTTTTTCAAGGTTTCCCATTAATGGGCTATTGAAATCCTGGCTGCAGCAAAAATCCATGTCAGGAGCTCTTCAACAAGCTGTCATGTGTTGTCCATCCACATATTCAGTAATGACAGTTGTGAGGAAGCCTGAACAGGCAAATTAATTATTTTAGATATTTCTTGGTATACTTGAGACAAGAATAATGAAACTTGAACCACACTTCTAATAACTGAGCTACCCAAAGCTTGGAGGCTCCACCTGGCAGGGGGATCTAGATGCAGTTAAATTGTAACAAGTTCTAACCTTCTCATCCTTTGGGGGGTCTAACAGCAGTTGGAGTCAAGTCTCAACCTTGACTCCTTTCGGGTAGAATGGCTTCAGTACTTGCTCCCGAATCTGCTTTGTTTTCATGCCATAGATGATAGGGTTGAGCATGGGGGGCACTAGGACATAGAGGTCAGCCAACAAGATGTGGATGTGGGCAGGGATGTGGTGTCCCCAGCGTTGTGTGTAAAAGGAGAAAAGGGCAGGAGTGTAGAAGATCAGGATGACGCAGATGTGGGAGCCACAAGTGCCGAAGGATTTCTGTCGGGCTTCCTTAGAGGAGAGCCCCATGACTGCCCTGAGAATGAGCACATAGGAGACAGCAATGAAGATGGTGTCTGAGCCCACCACAAAGGTGGCTGCCGTGATCCCATAGATGTGGTTGGGTGTGATATCTCCACAAGCCAACTTGACCACGGCCATGTGCTCGCAGTAGGAATGGCCGATGACATTGGGCCCATAATATGGTAGACGGCTCACCATGCAAGTCAAAGGGGTCATCAAGCCAATGCCCCTCACGAAGGCTGCACACCCAATCTTGGCAATGACGGAGCTGGTGAGGATGGTGGTGTAGCGTAGAGGGGCGCAGATGGCCACGTAGCGGTCAAAGGCCATCGCGAGCAGCACCCCTGACTCCACAGCTGAGAAACCATGGATGAAGAACATCTGGATGACACAGGCCTTGAAGCCAATGGAGTGGGACTGGAACCAGAAGATGGCAAGGATTTTGGGCACCGTGGAGGAGCACAGCACCAAGTCGAGGGCGGCCAGCATGCACAGGAAGTAGTACATAGGCAAGTGGAGGCTGGGCTCCTTCTTGACCACAAAGAGGATGGTCAAGTTGCCCAGCAAGGCTACTAAGTACATGGAGCAGAAGGGGAACGCCATCCAAAAGTAAGCAGCTTCCAGGCCAGGAATGCCCACCAGGATGAAAACGGAGGGGTTGCTGTTGGAGCGATTGTTGCATGCCATGGCTTCCACCTGGCTCCCGGAACCATTTCATAACCTGCTGTTAAGGCGAAAAGGAAGTTAGGCAGGGCTCCTACGCTTGCTGCTTAAGGTTAGGTGAGACCAAGGAGGTTAGGAACATACAGTAGTGTTTTAACACTTGGTCTTCTGCGTCAGCTCTTTTGACTCTGAGGTAGAAATACTTCAAAACCAATCATCAGTAAGGCCAGTTTCATATCTTCAAGTGTATGACCTAACCACAAAACTAGGAGCAAGCACTTTAGGAGGAACTTCATTGATTGCTAATGTGCGGAACGTTCACCCTGGGAATGAACATCCAGTTCTTAAGAGCTCCACACCAGAGGTGGAAAATGAGAACAAACCGGAGCAGCTTATTCCTCTACCACTTTTTTTTAAAAAACAACAATACTATGAGCTACAAGATCCTCCATCAGGCTAGGGGCGCTGTTCACCCCTTTCCACTAAGTCCTATACCAGAATAGAGATGTTGAGCTTGGAAATTGTTGTAGGTCTATTTGGACCCCTAACCCCCATGAATAGCTAGCAGTTCTGGCAATGTTAACAGGGAGGTCTGGATCATTAGCTGTTCAAGTCTCCAGGGCCAGATGAACTGCATCCAAGAGTATTAAAAGAACTGGCAGATGTGATCTCAGAACCACTGGCAGTCATCTTTGAGAATTCCTGGAGAACAGGCGAAGTCCCGGCAGACTGGAGGAGGGCAAATGTTGTCCCTATTTTCAAAAAGGGGAAAAGAGAGGACCCAAATAATTACCGCCCAGTCAGTCTGACATCAATACCAGGGAACATTCTGGAGCAGATCATTAAGCAAACAGTCTGTGAGCACCTAGAAAGGATACTGTGATCACCAATAGTCAGCATGGATTTCTGAAAAATAAGTCATGTCAGACTAACCTGATCTCATTTTTTGACAGAATTACAAGCCTGGTAGATGAAGGGAACGCAGTGGATGTAGCCTACCTTGATTTCAGCAAGGCATTTGACAAGGTGCCCCATGATATTCTTGTAAAGAAGCTGGTAAAATGCGGTCTTGACTATGCTACCACTCAGTGGATTTGTAACTGGCTGACTGACCGAACCCAAAGGGTGCTCATCCATGGTTCCTCTTCATCCTGGAGAAGAGTGACTAGTGGGGTGCCACAGGGTTCTGTCTTGGGCCCGGTCTTATTCAACATCTTTATCAACGACTTGGATGATGGACTCAAGGGCATCCTGATCAAATTTGCAGATGACACCAAACTGGGAGGGGTGGCTAACACCCCAGAGGACAGGATCACACTTCAAAATGACCTTGACAGATTAGAGAACTGGGCCAAAACAAACAAGATGAATTTTAACAGGGAGAAATGTAAAGTATTGCACTTGGGCAAAAAAAAAATGAGAGGCACAAATACAAGATGGATGACACCTGGCTTGAGAGCAGTACATGTGAAAAGGATCTAGGTCTCTTCCAACTCTGTGATTCTATGATTCTATGATTCTATGAGTCCCTTCCTTGGAGCCAGTTTTCAGTGGCCTCCTCGGCTGCTGGCATCACCCTTCTGCTCCCCTCTGTTGTTACCTTATCATGGGCTCCTCAGTCTCAGCGAAACTCCAGCTGCCCCATGCTCTCAAGCAGACAACTGGGGCCATCTCAGTTGTTGCCCTTCTCAAGGTCTGTTGGAGATGCTGCCTGGCCACACTTTTGCCTGTGCTTGTGCTCTGATGCTGGCCGTGTCCTCTTGGGTTTCTGCAGCCACATGCGGAGAACCTTCTGCAAGCCAGTTGGGAGGGGAGGAAGTTATAGTCTCTACTGGAACTCCTAGGGGGACAGCAGCTTCAGCCCAGGGCCCATGAGACCATCAACATTAACTGCATCGATTTTGTCATCATCGAGCTCATGAAACAGCTATGTGAAAGGAAGCATGTTATGTAGTGCATAACTAAATTATGGAGCTCACTTCCACAGAAGGCAGTGATTGCCACCAACCTAGATGGCTGTAAGAGAGGATTGGACAAGTTTATGAAGGAGGAGAGGGCTACTGATGGCTCCTAGCCAGGCTGGCTCTGCTTTGCCTCCACAGTCAGAGGCAGAAATGCTTCTGAATACCAGTTGCTGGAAACCACAGTAGTGAAGAGGGTCCTGCTGGGGTGCTTCCTACTGAGGGGGCATTGGCCTCATCCAGTATGTTCTTCAGGGAGCTCTATTTGTAGGTTTGCAAGCCACCATAAGAGTTCCTGCAAACCATCAGCAAACCACAACTTTGTATTGGTGAACTGTAGCAAATATTACCAAATTCCTCTAGATCAGCCTTTCTCAACCTGTGGGTCCCCAGATGTTGTTGAACTACAACTCCCATCACCCCTAGCTAGCAAGGCCAGAGCTCAGGGATGATGGGAGTTGTAGTCCAACAACATCTGGGGACCCACAGGTTGAGAACCGCTGCTCTAGATACAATTAAAAGCCATACCAACCTGATTCCGTGTTTTATAAACATAAAGGATGCTCAAGTGGAAAGGAATCGACACACTCTTCTGCAATGGCTGCTTTCAGATGATTCTCTGAAGTCAAGGCAAGGGCATCTTCTTATTCCCTAGTTCTGGGGTGGGGAACATTTGACCTTCCAGATGCTGTTGAACTATGACTCCCACCAGTCACAGCAAGCATAGTCAGTGGCCAAGGATGATGGGAGTTCTAGTCCAGCAACTTCTAGAGGGCCAAAGGTCTACAACGAACATTCCTAGCTGCAGAATGTACAGAACTCATCCCTTCAGTTCTTGCCTTCACTGGTATTTTTGTGGTGTGGAGGTTTCTAGCTAAACTTGAGGTTTTTCCTCCAAGCAGTGGAGGTTTCCCCAGCACCTAGCGTCCCTGTCATTGCTTGAATGGTTTTTGCAGGCATTGCTGGAGTCAGGGATGAGCAGAAAATTGGCAAGTTTGCCATTGACACCAAATTACCATCGTGATGTCATCAAAGCCAGAATGTGGAGAACTCCAAAGCCATCTCTTTAAGTGAGTGGGTGTGTGTCAGTAAACGAGGGGAATTAAGACTAAGAGAGCTGAGTGGGGGGGGGTGCTCGTGTAATCTCACTGTATACAAGTTGTACAGGTGACAATAAAGTATTTCAAAGGTGACATCACAGGCCAAGACTTGAGGAAGAACAGGGCCACAGACTCACCTACCAAGGTCTTCACGGGCATCTCGACTTCTTTTACAACACCCTCTTCTGAACACCCTCTCATAACTTTTGTTTACTGTCTTTGCACCTTCAGTGTAAATGCCATAATTTCCCCCCTCCCCCCCTCCAGAGGAACGTGGACAGGAAATCTGGGTGTCTAACCCAAAGTTTTGACAGTCAGTAATGGTCTCTGGTACAAATGATATCAGATTATCAGAGGCTGCAATGAAAACAGTGGTTTTGCTCTCATGGCTGGTCTTTGCAGTTAAGGGTCCCCAAAACCAATGTACAATAATAACATATCAAGACAAATAAATTAGGATTGCAGCTGTGAACACATTTACCAGGGGATAAGCCCTGCTGAACACATAGTCAAAGGAACAGAGGAAGGTGCCTTTTTATTTTTTAATAAATTTTTATTAAGATTTTAAAGGTTACAAAAAGAGAAATAAAAAGAATATCAATTTAAAAAATAAAAAATAGGAAAACAAAACAATACATAAAACCAACATCATCAAAAAACAAGAAGACAAAAGAAAAAAGAAAAAACAAATCAAACCTTTACATAACTTACTTTCATTTGCTTACTTCCTTGACCTCCTCACACCTCCCTTTTTTGTATTCTAATTCAATTAGATATTTCAGCAAATCCTTCCCAGCTTTGTTCTTATCCTAATAATTTGTCTTAATATACTGTAATTTTACATTCTCCTCTTTCACCAATTAACTATCCATTTTTACTTAATCCTTTATATCATTTCTGCTAATACCACATTATTTCATTCCAGCATCCTTCTAACATTCCTTAATTTTACAATGTTTCTGTAGATAAACTTTAAATTTCTTCCAATCTTCTTCCACCAACTCTTCACCTTGGTCTCGGATTTTGCCAGTCATTTCCGCCAGTTCCATGTAGTCCATCAGCTTCATCTGCCATTCTTCCCGGGTGGGTAGATCTTGTGTCTTCCAGTAATTTGCAATAAGTATTCTTGCTGCTGTTGTTGCATACATAAAAAATGTTCTATCCTTCTTTGGCACCAATTGGCCGACCATGCCCAGGAGAAAGGCCTCTGGTTTCTTCTGGAAGGTATATTTAAATACCTTTTTCATTTCATTATAGATCATCTCCCAGAAGGTCTTAATCCTTGGGCATCTCCACCAAAGGTGAAAGAATGTACCTTCAGTCTCTTTACATTTCCAACATTTGTTATCGGGCAAATGATAGATTTTTGCAAGCTTGACTGGTGTCATGTACCACCTGTAGATCATTTTCATTAAATTCTCTCTTAAGGCATTACATGCTGTGAACCTCATACCTGTGGTCTTTCTGCAAGTTGAAGGGTGAAGGAAAGTTTAGGATAACAGACTGACCCATTGAACCTGGTCTCTGGAATTGGCAGAGTTTAGCAGTAAGGAAACAATTATCTTTTTTTAAAAAATTGGAATCTGCTAAAGCTTGCATAAGGAGGGTTCGTATGATCTTCTACCTTGAATGCAAAAATAGCTTTTTTAAAAAAAACAAAAAATTATTAAATACGAATTAGAAAACATACATATTCACAACAAAAGAAAATACAAAAGAAAAAGAAAATACGTCTAACCAAGGGAAAAAAATTAGAGAATATTTTGTCTCTTTTCATATTTACAGTTATTTATACCTCTATAAAACGCTATTCACAATAAAGCAGTGAAATGAAAAATAAGATATCAGAAAAAAGAATGGTGTATCTAAAGAAGTGTGCATGCACACGAAAGCTCATACCTAGAACTAACTTAGTTGGTCTTTAAGGTGCTACTGGAAGGAATTTTTTTATTTTGTTTAGAAAAAAGAAAAAAAGAACAAAGAAAAAATAAAGACGTAAAAGAAAAAGATCATAGGTGAAAAATTTTAAAAGTAGATAAGTACTCACAATACATAGCCAATTCCCATCTATATTTATATTCAATTGTATAATTTCATCTTGTCCTTATCTACCTTAAATAAAGTGTGTGGTTGTTGTTTTTTTTAAAAAAGACTTCCGCCATTTACCTCACACATTTTTAATAATCCGTTCGTCAGAACCTCTGTTCTTCATATTTTCCCTTTGGATTTCCTTAATGTCTCACTTTGTATTTTTTATATTACGCACAAGATTATTCTTAACACAACCAGATTTTTGTAGTCGAGCCCTGGTTTTGTAAATAATCATTTCAGAACTCCCATTGCTTCATAACCATAGTTTCGGATTTTCTCCTTATTATATCCGTCAATTTTGTTAATTCCAGGTACTCACAAAGTTTCCCCAACCATTCTCTTTTTGTTGGGATGCTGTCTTCTTTCCAATAGCTAGCAAGCAAAATTCTTGCCGCTGTTGTCGCATATAGAAATAAGTTAGTTTTATCTTTTGGGATATCTTTATCTAGAATTCCTAATAGATATGCCTCTGCCTTTTTTGTGTGTGATGTCCTTATCAATTTTTTTATTTCATCGTGGATCATGGGTTAGTCACACTTCTCTGAAGTCTCTCAGCCCCACTCACCTCACAGGGAAAGGAGAATGTGAGCTGCTTTGAGACTCCTTCGGGTAGTGAGAAAGCGGGATATCAAATCCAAACTCTTCTTCTTCTCCTCTTCTTCTTCTTAACCTTAAGCACCACTTTAGCTAATGGGTCCTCCTGCTGCTGCCGCGCTGCCGGATCACGATTTTTGTTCTCATCCTGAAGCAAAGTTCTTAACCCGAGGTACCATTTCTGGGTTAGCGGAATCTGTAACCTGAAGTGTCTGTAACCTGAAGCGTATGTAACCCGAGGTACCACTGTAGTTGTGGGAGCCTCCCTTGGGGCGTCTCATAATGTATTCAATTTTATCTGTTGCCTTTATATCCCATCTTGTCTTTCCAGGGAGATCCAGGCGGGATATACATTTCTACCCCTCCCAATTTATTCCTCTCAACAACCCTGTGAGTTAGGTTTATCTGAGAGGCAGTGACTGGCCCAAGCTTCATGTCTGAGTGGGGGATTCGAATCCTGGCCTCCAACGCTCTAACCACTACACCACACTGCCTCCTCTTCTCAGGTTGAGATGCTTGGATGATGCTGATTCCTATGGTTAGCCCCTCAGTTGCCTATAATTTCATTCCCATGGATCCATTTGTGAAAGGCTGCCACATTCTCCAAGAGCATGCCAGAGAGGTTAACATCCTCTAGTTAGGGAATTCCTCCTGGTCTACCTTGAGATCTGAAGGCTATATATAGAATCACAGGCCGCTCTTTGCCCAGCAGAAACCCAAAGGGACTATATACGCCGAAGCTTTATAAACAGTCTCTCCTTCTGTTCTGAAAGGAAAAACCAAGCAGACAGCTGATGATGAACAGAGCTCCTGAGAGCTCCTGGGCTTTTGTAAGTTAACCTTTTTCTCTATGGTCAGATCCATCTCTTCTTTTAAGAATGGCCACAGGGATCTTCTTTCTCTTAATGTTGGTGGTGTGATTTATTTCCAAATGAATAAAAGATGAGAGATCCTTGACGGACACGAGGTTGAGTGTGATCAATCCAGTGAATGGTGAAATGTCATGCATTGGAAATGGGCATGGACTGTGGCCGTTCCTTGAGATGTTTGATTTGGCCACAGCGACACATGCCTTGGTTGCATCCTGTTTGGACCACGGGAACTTGCTGTAGGTGGGGCTGCCTTTGAAAACTGTCTCAAAGAGCTGCAGCCATTGGTTCACCAGGGCTGGTTAAAAGGAGCATTGCTAGAACAGCTCCACTCTCTACCGCTCTGATTTTGCGCACAATTAAAAGGGCTTTTTATGACCTGTAAAGCCCGACACAGCTTAGGTTCAAGCTGCCTGCTCCAGCTGACTCTTCTTAGGTTCTTACATCTGAACTGAGCACCAAAAACAACGCACTTCAGTTCAATTTCCATATAACTGGTGGTTACAAAAGAGTAACTGAGAGTTTTAGATAACTGACACATGGAAGGGTGTTCAAAGTTTGACTATGCTGATAACTGATAATGCAATGGTATATCATGGCAATTTCCCTGCTTTTCAAGGGGTGCTTTCCTTGTCAATGACTGTTGAGTAACCTCAGCATACATGCCACGAGAACGCTGCTCCTTGCTTGTTGCTGGGCCACAGGACCAGCGCAGGGCTTGTAACCCAGTGTGAAGTGAGTCCTTCTCCTCCCGTCTCTGCTAATTGCCGGCAAAGATTCAGAAATCGCAGGCAAGCCGTGTCTCATCTGTTCTTCTCATTGTTATTGTTGTTGTTTAGTTGTTTAGTCGTGTCCGCCTCTTCGTGACCCCCTGGACCAGAGCACGCCAGGCACTCCTGTCTTCCACTGCCTCCCGCAGTTGGGTCAAACTCATGCTGGTAGCTTCGAGAACACTGTCCAACCATCTCGTCCTCTGTCATCCCCTTCTCCTTGTGCCCTCCATCTTTCCCAGCATCAGGGTCTTTTCCAAGGAGTCTTCTCTTTTCCAGGGAGTTCTTCTCATTGAGAGCTCCCTAATAAGCTGAGGCCAGCCTGGAAGAGGGTTTGAAAATCTGATTTGACAGTATTTCCTAGTATGGCATGCAATAGTTTTAATACAGTGGTACTTTGGTTCTCAAACTCCTTGGTACTCAAACGCCTTGGTTCTCAAATGCTGAAAACCAGGAAGTACCGTAAGTGTTCCTGTTTTCAAACATTTTTGGAAGCTGAACATCCAATGCAGCTGTCAGCTATTGTTTCCAGGGCACCTGCTTCAATCAGAAACTGCACTTTTCAAACAGTTCGGAAGTCAAACGGACTTCCGGAACAGATTAAGTTTGTCGCTTTTGCTATTTATTTTGCGTTTTTGTTTTTGATGCTTTTTCAGCTAATTTGTTTTTGTGATTGTGTGGAACCCAGTTCAGCTACTGATTGATTGATTGTGTGACTGTGAAAATGGATAAAATCCAACAATGACTATCATCAGTGCAGGTAAGGGGGGGAAAATTATTTTATTTTTTATCATCTACAATACTGTCTTATTTATTTTATAGTCCAGTACATTGATTATCACTTTCATTTTATGGATCAATGGTCTCGTTAGATAGTAAAATTAATGTTAAATTGCTGTTTTAGGGATCGTTTTTAAAAGTCTGGAACGGATTAATTCATTTTGCATCACTTTCTATGGAAAAGCGTGCCTTGGTTTTGGAACGCTTTGGTTTTGGAACAGGCTTTCAGAATGGATTAAGTTTGAGAACCAAGGTACCACTGTGCAAAGTTTTCATTCATGGATTCCAAAGGATAAAAGAGAGGAAGAGTTTTGAAAACAGTAAATTGGTGGTTAACTGAAGGGGTATATAAATATATTTTAAAAAATATTTTATATTTAAAAATCCTGTTTTTAATCCCATACACTATTCAGCTCAAGAGCCATTTTAATGGATTTCTTCCTGTGTTTTATTATCTTTAGATCTCCAAATGATTTTTCTCTTTCCAACATGGCAGCCACCAATGGAACAGGTAAGCCTCTCTTGGAGTTCATCTTGAACGGGATCCCAGGCCTGGAACATGCTCACCTTTGGATCTCCTTCCCATTTTTTTCCATGTATCTCATTGGCATGGTGGGGAACTGTGGGCTCCTGTACATCATCTGGACTGAGGAGGCCCTTCACAGACCCATGTACTTCTTCCTCTGCATGCTCTCCATCACAGACATAGTGATGGGAACATCTACCATGCCCAAAGCATTCTGCATCTTCTGGCTCAACCTCAAAGAGATTGACTTCAACTCCTGCTTGATCCAGATGTACATTGTCCACACCTTCACTGGGATGGAGTCTGGCGTCCTCATGCTTATGGCTCTGGACAGATTCGTGGCCATCTGCTACCCACTGAGGTATGCCACCATTCTGACCAACCCCTTGATTCTGAAGGTGGGGCTAGCGACCTTCATCAGGGGCGCCGTTTTCATCCTCCCTTTCCCTTTCCTGGTCAGGAAGATGCAATATTGTAACACCAACGTCATTGCTCACACTTACTGTGACCACATGGCAGTGGTGAAGCTGGCCTGCGGCAGTATCCACGTGGACGCCATCTATGGCCTGACGGTAGCCCTGCTGATAGGGGGCTTCGACATTTTCTGCATCACAGTGTCTTATTTCATGATCCTGAAGGCTGTGGTGGGACTTTCCTCTAAGGAGGCGAGGAGCAAGGCCTTTGGCACCTGCACTGCACACATTTGCGCCATCACGATATCTTACACTCCGGCCTTCTTCACCTTCTTCGCACACCGCTTTGGGGGACACAGCGTTGCTCCTCACGTTCACATCATTATGGCCAACCTTTACCTTCTTCTGCCCCCCATGATGAACCCCATTGTTTATGGCGTGAAGACCAAAGAGATACGTGAAAGCGTCCTAAGGCTGTTCAGTAAGGGAAAGACCATGGTGCCTTATGGCCATTGAAGGTGGAGAAGATACATAGGTCAAGCCATCAACAAACACATTCTATGTGCACCCCCATCACCGATGCATACCACTTCCTCAGATGCAGGAGGCCCAAATTTCATCCAGTATTTCTGCTGTAGTTTTAGGAAGAAAGCTCTCCTCTTAGGGACACAGTAGTGAATGCTGAATCTTTCGGCCAACAGCCAGCCAAGATGACAGCAGTACAGAAGTTTTCTAATCTTTCCGAAGTTTCTAATCTGAATGGCATTATGAAACCCCAGCTTCTTCCTAGCCTACTTACTCTCTGGACTTTCCAGCAATCATTATATGTTGCACCCTACACCGGAAATAAGTATTGCTTTGCCAAAAGCGATTCTGGCAGGCTTGGCAGGCAACCTCAACAGCCACATAAGAGACATTGCAGAATCCGATTGTGGAGGAAGTGGCAAATGGGAGATGCATGGGACAAGAACCTGTTCTGGGAAACTTTGAAGGCACGGAGCTTTTCTTGTTTCCTCTCCTTCCTTAGCCCATTAAAGGACCTTCGGGAGGCAATAAAAAACTTTGGTATTCTGGTTCTGTTTGACCCATTTGCCTCTCACAGGGTCATAAAAGATGAGAGAGAGAGATTATCAGATAGCTCATCTAAGAGTTGCCCTCCCACTGTTCCCTATTCCAAATTCAGGTGAACTAAACATTCTCCTGTGGTTGGTTGGTTTGTTTGTTTCACTACTCCAGAATGACACACACACACACACACACACAATTTTATTAGTTTTTACATATATTTTTCAAACAGAACATCTCATCTCATCATCTCATCTTATACATCATTTTGGCTATTTTAGCCTGAGACTTCCATCAACCATGTCTAATGATTCTCAAACCTCCTCTCTTAATCTTGCATTTGTTATCCTAACTATTACTTGAGGAGATTTCACCCCTCCCATATCCAAGAATCTGCTGATGAGTCTGGTGGTTTTCCAGAGAGGAGGGGCAGTGTTCTGCTCTCTACTTATTCCGCTCCAGCCTAACATCAGTCACTCAGTCAGTGTCGGAGAGAGAGAGACTGAGGACTCTCCTGCGTGGGTGTCTGAGGGCCCTGCTCCTTCCTGCCACTCACCATCTGGCCCGGGGCGGGGCCTGAAGCCCCATAAGGACTGCTGTGCTCTGCTGCCCAGGAGGACTCTCCTGCGTGGGTGTCTGAGGGCCCTGCTCCTTTCTGCCACTCACCATCTGGCCCGGGGCGGGGCCTGAAGCCCCATAAGGACTGCTGTGCTCTGCTGCCCAGGAGGACTCTCCTGCGTGGGTGTCTGAGGGCCCTGCTCCTTCCTGCCACTCACCATCTGGCCTGGGGCGGGGCCTGAAGCCCCATAAGGACTGCTGTGCTCTGCTGCCCAGGAGGACTCTCCTGCGTGGGTGTCTGAGGGCCCTGCTCCTTCTTGCCACTCACCATCTGGCCCGGGGCGGGGCCTGAAGCCTCACAGGGACTGCTGTGCTCTGCTGCCCAGGAGGACTCTCCTGCGTGGGTGTCTGAGGGCCCTGCTCCTTTCTGCCACTCACCATCTGGCCCGGGGCGGGGCCTGAAGCCCCATAAGGACTGCTGTGCTCTGCTGCCCAGGAGGACTCTCCTGCGTGGGTGTCTGAGGGCCCTGCTCCTTCTTGCCACTCACCATCTGGCCCGGGGCGGGGCCTGAAGCCTCACAGGGACTGCTGTGCTCTGCTGCCCAGGAGGACTCTCCTGCGTGGGTGTCTGAGGGCCCTGCTCCTTCCTGCCACTCACCATCTGGCCCGGGGCGGGGCCTGAAGCCCCTTAAGGACTGCTGTGCTCTGCTGCCCAGGAGGACTCTCCTGCGTGGGTGTCTGAGGGCCCTGCTCCTTTCTGCCACTCACCATCTGGCCTGGGGCGGGGCCTGAAGCCCCATAAGGACTGCTGTGCTCTGCTGCCCAGGAGGACTCTCCTGTGTGGGTGTCGGAGGGCGCTGCTTCTTCCTGCCACTCACCATCTGGCCTGGGGCGGGGCCTGAAGCCCCATAAGGACTGCTGTGCTCTGCTGCCCAGGAGGACTCTCCTGCGTGGGTGTCTGAGGGCCCTGCTCCTTCTTGCCACTCACCATCTGGCCCGGGGCGGGGCCTGAAGCCTCACAGGGACTGCTGTGCTCTGCTGCCCAGGAGGACTCTCCTGCGTGGGTGTCTGAGGGCCCTGCTCCTTTCTGCCACTCACCATCTGGCCTGGGGCGGGGCCTGAAGCCCCATAAGGACTGCTGTGCTCTGCTGCCCAGGAGGACTCTCCTGTGTGGGTGTCGGAGGGCGCTGCTTCTTCCTGCCACTCACCATCTGGCCTGGGGCGGGGCCTGAAGCCCCATAAGGACTGCTGTGCTCTGCTGCCCAGGAGGACTCTCCTGCGTGGGTGTCTGAGGGCCCTGCTCCTTTCTGCCACTCACCATCTGGCCCGGGGCGGGGCCTGAAGCCCCATAAGGACTGCTGTGCTCTGCTGCCCAGGAGGACTCTCCTGCGTGGGTGTCTGAGGGCCCTGCTCCTTTCTGCCACTCACCATCTGGCCCGGGGCGGGGCCTGAAGCCCCATAAGGACTGCTGTGCTCTGCTGCCCAGGAGGACTCTCCTGCGTGGGTGTCTGAGGGCCCTGCTCCTTCCTGCCACTCACCATCTGGCCTGGGGCGGGGCCTGAAGCCCCATAAGGACTGCTGTGCTCTGCTGCCCAGGAGGACTCTCCTGCGTGGGTGTCTGAGGGCCCTGCTCCTTCTTGCCACTCACCATCTGGCCCGGGGCGGGGCCTGAAGCCTCACAGGGACTGCTGTGCTCTGCTGCCCAGGAGGACTCTCCTGCGTGGGTGTCTGAGGGCCCTGCTCCTTTCTGCCACTCACCATCTGGCCCGGGGCGGGGCCTGAAGCCCCATAAGGACTGCTGTGCTCTGCTGCCCAGGAGGACTCTCCTGCGTGGGTGTCTGAGGGCCCTGCTCCTTCTTGCCACTCACCATCTGGCCTGGGGCGGGGCCTGAAGCCCCATAAGGACTGCTGTGCTCTGCTGCCCAGGAGGACTCTCCTGCGTGGGTGTCTGAGGGCCCTGCTCCTTTCTGCCACTCACCATCTGGCCCGGGGCGGGGCCTGAAGCCCCATAAGGACTGCTGTGCTCTGCTGCCCAGGAGGACTCTCCTGCGTGGGTGTCTGAGGGCCCTGCTTCTTCCTGCCACTCACCATCTGGCCTGGGGCGGGGCCTGAAGCCCCATAAGGACTGCTGTGCTCTGCTGCCCAGGAGGACTCTCCTGCGTGGGTGTCTGAGGGCCCTGCTCCTTTCTGCCACTCACCATCTGGCCCGGGGCGGGGCCTGAAGCCCCATAAGGACTGCTGTGCTCTGCTGCCCAGGAGGACTCTCCTGCGTGGGTGTCTGAGGGCCCTGCTCCTTCCTGCCACTCACCATCTGGCCTGGGGCGGGGCCTGAAGCCCCATAAGGACTGCTGTGCTCTGCTGCCCAGGAGGACTCTCCTGCGTGGGTGTCTGAGGGCCCTGCTCCTTCTTGCCACTCACCATCTGGCCCGGGGCGGGGCCTGAAGCCTCACAGGGACTGCTGTGCTCTGCTGCCCAGGAGGACTCTCCTGCGTGGGTGTCTGAGGGCCCTGCTCCTTCTTGCCACTCACCATCTGGCCCGGGGCGGGGCCTGAAGCCTCACAGGGACTGCTGTGCTCTGCTGCCCAGGAGGACTCTCCTGCGTGGGTGTCTGAGGGCCCTGCTCCTTCCTGCCACTCACCATCTGGCCTGGGGCGGGGCCTGAAGCCCCATAAGGACTGCTGTGCTCTGCTGCCCAGGAGGACTCTCCTGCGTGGGTGTCTGAGGGCCCTGCTCCTTCTTGCCACTCACCATCTGGCCTGGGGCGGGGCCTGAAGCCCCATAAGGACTGCTGTGCTCTGCTGCCCAGGAGGACTCTCCTGTGTGGGTGTCGGAGGGCGCTGCTTCTTCCTGCCACTCACCATCTGGCCTGGGGCGGGGCCTGAAGCCCCATAAGGACTGCTGTGCTCTGCTGCCCAGGAGGACTCTCCTGCGTGGGTGTCTGAGGGCCCTGCTCCTTCTTGCCACTCACCATCTGGCCCGGGGCGGGGCCTGAAGCCTCACAGGGACTGCTGTGCTCTGCTGCCCAGGAGGACTCTCCTGCGTGGGTGTCTGAGGGCCCTGCTCCTTTCTGCCACTCACCATCTGGCCTGGGGCGGGGCCTGAAGCCCCATAAGGACTGCTGTGCTCTGCTGCCCAGGAGGACTCTCCTGTGTGGGTGTCGGAGGGCGCTGCTTCTTCCTGCCACTCACCATCTGGCCTGGGGCGGGGCCTGAAGCCCCATAAGGACTGCTGTGCTCTGCTGCCCAGGAGGACTCTCCTGCGTGGGTGTCTGAGGGCCCTGCTCCTTTCTGCCACTCACCATCTGGCCCGGGGCGGGGCCTGAAGCCCCATAAGGACTGCTGTGCTCTGCTGCCCAGGAGGACTCTCCTGCGTGGGTGTCTGAGGGCCCTGCTCCTTTCTGCCACTCACCATCTGGCCCGGGGCGGGGCCTGAAGCCCCATAAGGACTGCTGTGCTCTGCTGCCCAGGAGGACTCTCCTGCGTGGGTGTCTGAGGGCCCTGCTCCTTTCTGCCACTCACCATCTGGCCCGGGGCGGGGCCTGAAGCCCCATAAGGACTGCTGTGCTCTGCTGCCCAGGAGGACTCTCCTGCGTGGGTGTCTGAGGGCCCTGCTCCTTCCTGCCACTCACCATCTGGCCCGGGGCGGGGCCTGACAGGCCTGACAGGGACGATTGCTGTCACTGCTGCTGCGGCCCAGGGGGATCCGGAGGGGTGCAGAGTTCTTTTTAAAATGTTTTAAAATTTTCCTTTTCCTTTTTATTTCTTTATTATTATTATTATTGTCATTATTATTACTGTATATGCAGGGATGGGGTGGGGGTGGGATGGATGTTTAGTTGGGAATTTGTTTTGATTTTGATGGATTTGTAATTTTTGGAGTTTTTTATTTGTATTGTTTTTTGTTTTTTGGGGTTTCTTTTTTGTTTTGTTTTCATTGTTTTAAGGTCTTATTTTGTTCTTAAGGGGAGGGGTCAGGGCTGCCGGGGAGTGGGTCCCAGCCAACAAAATGGCTGCGGCATGTTCCACAGGGGGGGATGCGTTGGGACAACCGATCTCAGTGATCTCGGGTAGGAGGAGGAGTTACGCTAAGACCAGACCATGTCATTACAGAGGAGGCAGGTTTAGTCGTTGTCTGAGGACTATCCCTGCCTCCAGGTCTGGTCCTGACCAGATGGATACTAGAATCAGCAAGGGATACCCACATGACCTGAAGGTGCTGCTGTGCAATGCCAGGTCAATGATTCATAAGACCACTGCCATCCATGACCTGATCATGGATGGGGGATTTGACCTGGCATGTGTAACAGAGACTTGGTTGAATGAAGCGGACGGGCCTGTTCTTGCTGCTGCTTGTCCACCAGGTTTCTCTTACGCACAGCAACCCAGGCCTTGTGGGCGGGGAGGGGGGGTTGCAGTGATTTTTAGGAAGTCATTAGTTTGCACCAGGCGTCCTATTGGGAAGACCCAGTTTTCTGAGTGCATGTTCTGGAAGTTGGGCAATAGGGGCAGTACAGGATTCCTTTTGGTGTACCGACCTCCCCGCTGCACCAAGGATTCCCTGCCCGAGCTGCTTCAGGTCGTGGCGGATGTTCTCCTGGAGACACCTAGTTTGGTTGTCCTAGGGGATTTTAATATCCATGCCGACACGACCTTACAAGGGGCCGCTCGGGACTTCATGGAAAGCATGGCCTCCATGGGGCTGTCCCTGAATAAGTTTGGCCCAACCCATAGCCGCGGACATGCCTTGGACCTGGTGTTTACCTCTACGGATGTTGGTGACCTGACACTAACTAAAAGTGAAACAAAAGAAGTGCCATGGTCAGATCACTTCCTGGTGCAACTGGACTTCTCCGCGACCCTTCCCCTCTGCAGGGAGGTGGGACCGATTCGGATGGTCCGCCCCCGCCACTTAATGGATCCAAATGGTTTCCAGAGAGTGGTAGGGGATGCTTTATCCCATGTTGATGGCCTTTCAGCTGATTCCCTGGTGGCCCGCTGGAATGTGGAGTTAACCAGGGCTATTGACTGTTTGGCTCCGAAGCGCCCTCTCCGATTGCATGGAGCCCGGAGAGCCCCGTGGTTTTCCACGGATCTGAGGGCAATGAAACAATCGTTGAGACGGCTAGAGCGCCGGTGGCGGATAACTCATTCTGAAGCTGACCGGACACAGGTTAGAGCTCAATGTCGAGCCTACCAAGTGGCGGTAGCGACGGCGAAGAAGACTTTCTTCACCGCCTCTATTGCATCTGCAGAAAACAGCAGCAGGAGACTTTTTCAGGTGGTCCGCAATTTAGCGGAACCACCTGCTACATCAGGGCCCAGTACGGGCCACATGATCTCCTGCAATGATTTTGCAAAGTTTTTTGCAGATAAAGTCGCTCAGATTCGGGAAGAGGTAGACGCCACCGTGGGAGCAGGGCCGGGGCGGGAGAGTGCTAGAGTCCTGTCTAGTCAAATTGCATGGGATCAATTCCAATCTGTTACCTCCGAGGATGTGGACAGGCTGCTTGGACGAGTGAAACCAACCACCTGTCTCCTTGATCCTTGCCCATCCTGGCTTATAAAAGCTAGCCGGGAAGGACTGGGCGATGGGCTTCATGGGGTGGTGAATGCTTCCCTCCGTGAGGGAGCCTTCCCAGACCCGCTGAAAGAGGCGGTTATCAAACCACTTCTTAAAAAACCATCTTTAGATGCGGCCACGATGGCCAGCTATCGCCCAGTCTCAAATCTTCCATTCTTGGGCAAGGTGATTGAGCGAGTGGTTGCTGAACAACTCCAGGCACGCCTGGAAGAAGCGGACCATTTGGATCCCTTCCAGTCGGGATTCAGGCCTCATCATGGGACTGAAACTGCCTTGGTCGCACTGGTTGATGATCTCCGGCGGGCTAGGGACAAAGGTGAGAGCTGTTTCCTAGTTCTGCTGGATCTCTCAGCGGCGTTTGATACCATCGACCATAACATCCTTCTGGACCGTCTTGAGGGGCTGGGAGCTGGGGGCACTGTCCTACAGTGGTTCCGCTCCTTCCTCCTGGGCCGTGTTCAGAAAGTGGTGGTGGGGGATGAGTGTTCAGACCCCTGGGCTCTCACTTGTGGGGTGCCTCAGGGTTCTGTCCTCTCCCCCATGCTTTTCAACATTTACATGCAGCCGCTGGGAGAGATCATCAGGGGGTTTGGGCTGGGTGTTCATCAGTATGCGGATGATACCCAGCTCTACCTCTCTTTCAAATCAGAACCAGTGAAGGCGGTGAAGGTCCTGTGTGAGTGTCTGGAGGCGGTTGGAGGATGGATGGCGGCTAACAGATTGAGATTGAATCCTGACAAGACAGAAGTACTGTTTCTGGGGGACAGGAGGCGGGCAGGTGTGGAGGACTCCCTGGTCCTGAATGGGGTAACTGTGCCCCTGAAGGACCAGGTGCGCAGCCTGGGAGTCATTTTGGACTCACAGCTGTCCATGGAGGCACAGGTTAAATCCGTGTCCAGGGCAGCTGTGTACCAGCTCCATCTGGTACGCAGGCTGAGACCCTATCTGCCTGTGGACTGCCTCGCCAGAGTGGTGCATGCTCTGGTTATCTCCCGCTTGGATTACTGCAATGCACTCTACATGGGGCTACCTTTGAAGGTGACCCGGAAACTACAACTAATCCAGAACGCAGCAGCCAGACTGGTGACAGGGAGCGGCCACCGAGACCATATAACACCGGTCTTGAAAGACCTACATTGGCTCCCAGTACGTTTCCGAGCACAATTCAAAGTGTTGGTGCTGACCTTTAAAGCCCTAAACGGCCTCGGTCCAGTATACCTGAAGGAGCGTCTCCACCCCCATCGTTCTACCCGGACACTGAGGTCCAGCACCGAGGGCCTTCTGGCGGTTCCCTCACTGCGAGAAGCCAAGTTACAGGGAACCAGGCAGAGGGCCTTTTCGGTAGTGGCGCCCTCCTTGTGGAATGCCCTCCCACCAGATGTCAAAGAGAACAACAACTACCAGACTTTTAGAAGACATCTGAAGGCAGCCCTGTTCAGGGATGCTTTTAATGTTTGATGTATCATAGTATTTTAATATTCTTTTGGAAGCCGCCCAGAGTGGCTGGGGATGCCCAGCCAGATGGGCGGGGTATAAATAATAAATTATTATTATTATTATATTATTATGTTAGAGATCGTGTGTATAGATAAGGTTGCTGCTAAGAGCAGCTGCAGACACTCAGTACAGTGCAGCATTCATTTATGTGTAGACCTATTTAGCTCTCTATATAGTTGTGTATTATAGTTGTAGATAGAATAAAAGAAGATATTCTACAGAGCTGCTCTCCGAGTCATTTATACTCTGCTAGACTCTGCTATACTCTGCTGTGCGACGACTGTCTTCTTGTGGAAGTGAATCCGGTGCTCACAACTCTAAGCTGTGAGTCCACAGCACTTTGACCTGTTCCTGTCCAGAAGGTGGTCTCTGGAGGTGCTACCCAGCTCGCCTGGCCCAGTGGGGGCTGAAGTGGATGAGTCCAGTTGGTGGCACTGGCTCAGGGGCGATGCTGACATTACTTTTAGTAATCAATAACTTAAAATCCACTCATAAATCTTTTCTGCAATATTTCATATAGTTCTCCTTACAAAACTTCCTGTAGTCCTACAAACGTAGTCAATTGATTACAATTGTCTTTCAAATAACTCACATATTTACTCCAATCTTTCAAGAATTTCTGGTCCTGCTGGTTTCGAATTCTCCCTGTCATCTTATCCAATTCTGCATAGTCCTTTAATTTCATCTGCCATTCCTCTTTCATCAGTAGTTCTTCCTGCTTCCATTTCCGTGCCAATAATACTCTTGCTGCAGTTGTTGCATATAAAAACATTTTTAAAAATCTTGTCTATTAATGTCAGTGCCTACAATACCAAGTAGAAATGCTTCTGGGTTGTTTTTTTTACAAATGTATATTTCAACATCTTTTTCATCTCGTTATACGGTAAATCATTTCCCAGAAGCATTTCACTTTCTTACAAAGAATGATTTTTAAATTTATTTTCCTTGTTCTCCACCTCCTCTCTATCTTTTTCATGGTTTCCATTTTTAAATGTAGAGTTTTTAATGGAACAGTTGGTTTTTAATGGAACAGTTGGTTGCTTTCGTGGTTTGTTTGTGTGTTTTTCTGAATGAATGTTCTCAGCTGCTTTGGAGACTCCAGTCAAAAAGTGGGACACGACTGAAATGAACGAAGAAGCAAGTAAGCAAGCTGTGTATGAAGATTCAAAATCAGGAAACCTGGTGCAGATGGGTGATCAGAGGCTGGGAAGCCCAGCTCTGTCTTCTCTAAAGCTCAAGCATCCTGTTGGATAGGAGCAAATCTGAAGTATTTGGCATGTACTGTGCTGTATTTCTGGATGTTCAGGTTCTCCTGGACCAAAAGGAAAGGAAACAATCAAAACAAAGAGCAAAGTGGGCATTTAGCAGCTGGCTGAATTATTGTCATTTGGTTGATATATTAGAATGGTTATTTATGGTGTGGGTTGGGTGTATTGGAAGACCGTTGTGATATCGAGGAGTTAGCATTGTGTGGTAAGACACCCTTCATCCTTTTGTACCCAGCTTGCCCGAGTCTTTGCTAGGATTCTTGCCCCGTGCTTGCAGTCATGGGATTGTTTTTTTTTTTCACATGACTGTGTCCAGTTCTGGGCACCACAGTTCAAGAAGGACACTGACAAACTGGAACGTGTCCAGAGGAGGGCAACCAAAATGGTCAAAGGCCTGGAAACGATGCCTTATGAGGAACGGCTAAGGGAGCTGGGCATGTTTAGCCTGGAGAAGAGGAGGTTAAGGGGTGATATGATAGCCATGTTCAAATATATAAAAGGATGTCACATAGAGGAAGGAGAAAGGTTGTTTTCTGCTGCTCCAGAGAAGCGGACACGGAGCAATGGCTCCAAACTACAAGAAAGAAGATTCCACCTAAACATTAGGAAGAACTTCCTGACAGTAAGAGCTGTTTGACAGTGGAATTTGCTGCCAAGGAGTGTGGTGGAGTCTCCTTCTTTGGAGGTCTTTAAGCAGAGGCTTGACAACCATATGTCAGGAGTGCTCTGATGGTGTTTCCTGCTTGGCAGGGGGTTGGACTTGATGGCCCTTGTGGTCTCTTCCAACTGATTCTATGATTCTATGATTCTATGTTTTCATTCCACAGTGTGGGAACTGATGGAGACAGGATGTTTGGATTACAGTGGTACCTCGGGTTACATATGCTTCAGGTTACATACGCTTCAGGTTACAGACTCTGCTAACCCAGAAATAGTTAAGAACTTCGCTTCAGGATGAGAACAGAAATCAGACCCCGGCGGCGCAGCAGCAGCGGGAGGCCCCATTAGCTAAAGTGGTGCTTCAGGTTAAGAACAGTTTCAGGTTAAGAACGGACCTCCAGAACGAATTAAGTACTTAACCCGAGGTACCACTGTACTGTGTTTCCATGATGTGGGACTCTTGTCCTTTGTCTTTCTCTCTTTGCTGTCTGATGAGAAAGAGGAAGGAGCTGAGTCAGAATGCTCTGAGTGTGTTATATGTAAATAAAGTAGATTAGCCAAAATGCTGTGCTGCTGAGTCTGTTACGCGAACTGCTTACACTCTGCTGTTCCTAAGTGCGCTGATACCTCTTGGTATCAGTCACTGTGATGTTTGGGCTGGAGAAAGCTTTTGAAGCTCCCAAACAACCGACCAGGAGGGAGAGAACATGCCAATCAGGCATGTGTCTCTATCGGATGCCTACTTGCGTGTAGGACGATCCCGACAGTCTTTTGGTGGTCAGCCATGCTTCTTTCTGTTGATTTCTTTGCTATTTCTCAGCTTCAATATTTCCTCACACACTAGCAAGTTATGTGTGTCCGTATGTCTGTTTCTGTCCAAGTTAAGGATGTCCTGAGTTAAGTATGTCCCACCAGCTGACTAAGGGAGCACCTGGGATGGTTCTGTACTGGCTGCTTCCCACCACATCCCTTATCTTTGGAAAAAAAATGTATACCGTATTTTTCGCTCCATAAGACGCACCTGACCATAAGACACACCTAATTTTTAGAGCAGGAAAACAAGAAAAAAATATTCTGAACGAAACAGTGGATGTATGATTTTTGTGGTTCATGCTGTGTCCACAGACATGTGATCTAATGGTGAGTTTGGTGTAGCCCAAAATTTCTGAGAATCCATGTGGATCCGTGCTTTGTAACCACGTTTTTGCACCACTGCGGCCCCAGGAAACAGTGGATGTGTGATTTTTTTGGTGCAGGCTGTAACCATGGACATGCTATGTGATCTGATGGTGAATTGGGGGTGACCCAATGTAAAAATCCTGAGGATCCATGGGCTTTTACCTCCCCCCCCCCCGGCAGCCTCCACTAGCATCCCTTATCTCTCTTCCGATCCCACCGATCAGCTGTTTCCTTTCAACACTCCCTTCCCTCTTGTTTGCTTTAGTGTCTTTTCTTTAGCTGGAGCAGTTTTTTGCTCCTCCTTTTCTTCTAATTTCTCTCCTTATTGCTTTAGTCTTCCTGTTTCCCCTCTTTACAAGTTTGCTATCTTTACCTCCCCCCTCCCAGGCAGCCTCCTTTATCTCTAGCGTCCCTTATCTCTCTCCCCGACCGGCAAATGATCAGCTGCTTCCTTTTAACAACCCTTTCCCCCTTTCAAAAACAAAAAAAAGCATGATCTGCTTTTTGCCCCTGGGCAATTCGGCTCCAGGGACCACGCATTCGCTCCATAAGACGCACAGACATTTCCCCTTACTTTTTAGGAAGAAAAAAGTGTGTCTTATGGAGCGAAAAATACGGTAAATGCAATCATCTATATTGGTTGCTTGCCACAGACTCACCTATGTGTGCAAGAATGTATGAACCGGGGGGCCGTTTTCTAATTCTCACCACTGGTGTGATTAACACATCAATCTGACGTGCAAGGATAATTTGAGGTCCAGGAGATGAAGGCAGTATAGTCATCCCAAGCGAAGCCCGACATCTTTGAACCTCAGTGCACACCCAGAATGCAGACAGAGGAGTCTGCATTGCTGCTCAAGGGGTTCCCAGCAATAAGAGGGACATAAGCATTGTGGTCTTGTTCTTCACTTTTATGCTTTAGTCTTTCTCTGCATTAATAAAGAATCTTCAGCCTTCACCCAGCAGTGTGTCCATTGCTTCTAAATCCTAAAAGAACCACTGCCCTTGGCAGGAAAATTTGTATGGTCAGCAGGACCTGACAGCAAGCTCTGCTACCCTGGGGCTCTGGGTTAGTTTTGAGAGGATAGATTTATCATTTCTAAGTCTTTTTAATTTCATTTGCCCCATTTTATCCCCCAACTGTTTGATTGTATTAGATTGTGCGTTCCTGGAGGATGGGACTAATAATAATAATAATAATAACTGTTGGAGGACACTCTGAGCTGAATGGGACATAAATGGAATGAATGAATGAATGAATGAATGAATGAATGAATGAATGAATGAATGAAAATCTGCTAGCCTTCATCAGAAGCTGGGTAGAATTTCTCTGGAATCCACTGTAAACTTCCTCTGCTATCTAGACCAAGTTCCTACTTACATGCATTTACTGCCGAGGTAGCCTCTAATTTAAAGCACAAACAAAGGTAAAACAACAACAAAAGGAAGCCACTCAGCATATATGACGGGTCTTTTCAAGATCACTAGTCTAATAACATCAACTAGTTCTCCTGATTCCGATGGAACAGAGAACTGGTAAGCATCATCATCATCATCATCATCATCATCATCATCATCTGTGTGTCATCTCCTTCCAGATTCAATAACTTAGGACATGGAATGCTTCTGTATTTTCAAGATTCAGCTTCAGATTATTGAACCAGGCACCACTCTGATACCTCAACTTCTTCTTTTGATTCTGGTGGAACAGAGAGAAAGAGCAGGTTGTCAAAACACCTGCCGGTGGCACTTCACTCCAAACCTCCTTGTCACAGAATCATAGAATTGTAGAGTTGGAAGTTCACCTAAAGGCCATCGAGTTCAACCCCCTGCTATGCAGGAGTCACAGCTGAAGAATCCCTGACAGATGGCCAGTAAGAGAAAACTGTACTGGGTCTTCCAAATGGACCAGGAATGAGCCCATATATAGAGAAGGATTCCTTAGATCTGGGTGGTTATGGAAGTTCACAGTGTGGAATCTTCAGAAGGATCTTCACAACCACTTGGGGGTAAAATGGAGCAGAACCAGGACTGTCATCTGTAGTGCTCAAAATCACCATAGCAAGGGGTCTTCTTGACGCATCCATGCTTCTAGTATTGAGGAGGAAAATATCCATGAAGAAAAATGGAAGGAGCAGGAGATGGGAGCTTGTACCCAATGATTCATCGGGGCCATCAGGGCTGCTCCATGAAATACGGCCACCAGTCCTATTTTAGCTATCCTGGGCGTGGTGAGGATAGACGAGTGGTTCAGTGGGTAGCATATGGCGATGTAGCGGTCGAAAGCCATAGGTAGCAAGATGGTGGATTCCATTCCAGAGAGGCTGTGGATGCAGAACATCTGGACCAAGCAAGCGTCGAAGGCGATGCTGGTGGATCTGAACCAGAATATGGCCAACATCTTGGGCACGGTGGACAGCGTGATCATGATGTCGATGGCTGCCAACATGCAGAGGAAGAGGTACATGGGCTCGTGGAGGCTGCGCTCCGCTCGGATGATGTAGATGATGGTGCAGTTGCCCAGGATGGCCAGCAGGAAGAGGAAGCACAGGGGGAAAGCCAGCCAGAAGTGAGATGCTTCCATGCCTGGGAAGCCGACTAAAATGAACATGGCAGTGGTGACGTTGCCTTGATGGAAAGAGGACATGGTCAGTGCCTCTGTGTTCATCCTGGATTCAGTGAGCACTGAAACACAGGGAGCGGGTATTCTTTTTTATTGTATTGATTTATTATTATCTGTCAGTATGCTTTTTACTATGTTTTATCATTGATGTGTTTTTAATGTTGCACACTGCCCTGGGATCTTTTGATAAAGGGCTGTATATTAATTGAATAAATAATAATTTCCCCCTTCAGACTCAGGTAGTACTGTGTAGCCAGTTGAGAACGTTACAGAATATGTGTTTTAGTGGTTCTATGCATTGTGGAGAAGTTGGAGAGGAGCCTCAGGAGAGCTCCTCACACCCCTTTTTGGCCCATCTCTTGCACAACAACCCTGCAGTGCTGCCAACTGGATCTGACTATACAGCTGTCACCACTCTCCCAGTCATCTGACAGGTGATGTCCCTACAGACTGGAGGTGGGCAAATGTTGTCCCCATCTTCAGAAAGGAGGGAAAGGAAGGCCTAGGTAACTACCGACTGGTGAACTTGACATCGATACCACGGAAGCTCCTAGAAAAGATAATTCAAGTTGGTATGTGAGCATTTAGAAAAGGGTGCTGTGATTACTAAGATTTCTCAAAAATATGTTAAGACAATTATATATTAAAGGGAAAAATAAGGTTAGAATATGTAAAGATAAATTACAGGACAGAAAACAGAGGAAGATGGAAAGGAATTGCTGAAACAGTTAATAAAAGTGGAATACAAAAAGGGAGGTGCAAGGAGGTCGTTGAAACAAGTAAATGAAATTTAAGATACTGAACTTATTAGATGTGTTTTAAACTGTGTTTGTTTGGTTTTGTTGATTTAATGTTTTGGGGTTGGTGTTGTGTGCTGTTTTTGTTTTTGTATTATATTGTATTGTTTTGTTTAATTCTTTTTCTTTCTTTTGGAGTCTTTAAAATGTTAATAAATATTATTATTTTTTTAAAAAAAAGATTTCTCAAAAATAAGTCATGCCAGACCAATCTGTTTGTTTGTTTTTTAATTTTTTATGGAATTACAAACTTGGTGGATCAGGGAAATGCTGTGGAAATAGTGCATCTTGATTTCAGTAAGGCTTTTGACAAAGTCTCCTGTGATATTTATGTGAGGAAGCTGGTGAAATGAGGCTGAATGAGGTAACTGTTAGGTGGATTTGACTGACCGAACCCAAAGAGGACTCCTTCATGGTTCCTCCTCATCCTGGGGAAAAGTGACCAGAGGGGTGCTGCAGGGTTCTGTCCTGGGCCCGTTGTTGTTCAAGTTCTTTATAAATGTCTTGGATGAAGGAACTGAGGGGATGCTCATCAAATTTGCAGATGACACCAAACTGGGAGGGGTAGCTAATGCTGCAGAATCAGAATTCAAAATGACCTTAACAAAATGAATTTCAGTAGGGACAAATGTAAAGTTCTGCACTTAGGCAGGAAGAACCAGCTGAACAAATATAAGATGGGGAACACCTGGCTTACTAGCAGTACATGTGAAAAGGATCTAGGGATCTTGGTGGACCACAAGCTCAACATGAGTCACAGTGTGATGCAGCAGCAAAAAAGGCTGATCACCGAAGAATGGATGCTTTCGAATTATGGTGCTGGAGGAGACTCTTGAGAGTCCCATGGACTGCAAGAAGATCAAACCTATCCATTCTTAAGGAAATCAGCCCTGAGTGCTCACTGGAAGGACAGATCCTGAAGATGAGGCTCCAAGACTTTGGCCACCTCATGAGAAGAGAAGACTCCCTGGAAGAGACCCTGATGCTGGGAAAGATGGAGGGCACAAGGAGAAGGGGACGACAGAGGACGAGATGGTTGGACAGTGTTCTCGAAGCTACCAGCATGAGTTTGACCAAACTGCGGGAGGCAGTGGAAGACAGGAGTGCCTGGCGTGCTCTGGTCCAGGGGGTCACAAAGAGTCGGACACGACTAAACGACTAAACAACAACAACAACAACAGGCTGTATCAAGGGACACGGGTGGCGCTGTGGGTTAAACCACAGAGCCTAGGGCTTGCCAATCAGAAGGTTGGTGGTTCGAATCCCCGCAACGGAGTGAGCTCCCGTTGCTCGGTCCCTGCTCCTGCCAACCTAGCAGTTTGACAGCACGTCAAAGTGCAAGTAGATAAATAGGTACCGCTCTTGCAGGAAGGTAAACGGCGTTTCCATATGCTGTTCTGGTTCGCCAGAAGCGGCTTAGTCCTGCTGGCCACATGACCCGGAAGCTGTATGCCGGCTCCCTCAGCCAATAAAGTGAGATGAGCGCCGCAACCCCAGAGTCAGCCACAACTGGAACTAATGGTCAGGGGTCCCATTACCTTTACCTAGGTTGCACCAATAGAAGTCTAGTGTCGAGATCAAGGGAGGTAATAGTCCCACTCTATTGTGCCTTAGTCAGACCACACTTGGAATACTGTGTCCAATTCTGGGCACCAGAATTTAATAAGGATGTTGACAAGCTGGAAGGTGGGCAGAGGAGGTTCTGGAAACTAAGCCTTATGAGGAACGGTTGATGGAGCGGGGTATGTTTAGCTTGGAAAAGAGGAGATTGATTGGAGATATGAGAGCCATCTTCAAATATCTCAAGGGTTGTCCCATGGAGGAGGGAATATGCCTGTTTTCTCCTGCTCCTGGAGGGGAGGACTCAAACCAATGGTTTCAAGTTGCAAGAAAGGAGATTCTGACTAAACATTTGGAAAAAAACTTTCTGACAGTAAGAGCTGTTTGACAGTGGAACAGACTCCCACAAGAGGTGGTGGGCTCTCCTTCCTTGGAGGCTGTTAAACAGAGGCTGAATGGACATCTGTCCTGGATGCTTAAACTGAGATTCCGGGGGGGGGGGGGGGTTGGACTGGACCTTCCAACTCTAAGATTGTATGAAGATATCCTCCTTTGTGTAATTCAAGATCCAATTAAAACATGACAAGATCACAAATTCTGCTCAGAAATATCACCACCAAAATCATGGCACACTCACCTCCTCTCACTGTTTCTTGAAACAAATACACCAGATCTGTTGCCTGCATGCCATGGCCTCATACATAATACTCACTTCCTGGGTCTATTTATCCATCTTTCAGGTATTCCTTTGGGTGAGGGAAGAGAGATACAGTCCACAGACGACCGCAGAGCCTGGAGACAGACAATATGGTCATGTATCCATAGCAGTGACTAGAGGAGGAATGACCTCTGCGAGGAGGAGAGCAGAGGGAAGACATGCCCTGTTGGGATTTCAGTTGCCACGCTGGCAGGAAACAGCAGGTCCTGTTTACATCACGTGAAGCCTCACAGCGTGAGACAGGAAGTCAGAGAGGATTCTCAGCCTGACTCACTGTGTGCTGGGAGGGGTCTCTCCCAGTCTCTTCCGCTCTCAGGAGAGAGCTGGGTTGTATGGCAAAACCCAGAGCTTGGGTGCTCAAACATGCAGTCCTTTGTGTTGCTGTTGTTTTGCAGTAAATAAAGTAGTTGTGAAACTACAGAACTGCCTTTTCCCTTTGTTGCCGTACAAGGGAAAATTGGTATGCTTCCTCATGAGAGAGAGAGGCTGCCCATTTGTCCGACCGTCCTGGACTTAGAGGAGGAGGAAGATTTCTGAACGGCAGCCAGGGATGATCATGAAGCTTCGCCATTTGCAGGATGTTCGGGAGGCTGGCTGGAGGCTTGCACAGCTCCCGGGCTGGTGACGTTTCAACATGCCCTGGTGCATCTGTGGCAGCACAAACAGATGATTTCATCAGCCCCAGCTGCAACTAAACATGTCTCTCCTGTATCGGCTTCTATTGCAGGTGCTGCAATCTTCCAACAGTTTGACTTCAGCCCTGAAGGAGATTCTCCATTGTATCCCAAGTGACCTAGGGTTGCCCGATTTCAAAAAGTAAAAGCCAGGACACCCCGAAAGTTGTTGGACAATTCCGCCTTTGAAATCTTGGTATGGATGGTTATGAATTTCTGCACGGCATGTAGAAAGTGGATTGAGAGAACTAGAGGCGCCCACTCGACCGCTTCAGCTTCAGGTGCCACATAATAGACCTCAATTGTTTAGTATGGCAGCACAGACCCTTTGGAACTCCCTGCCTCTTGAGATCAAGCAAACGCCTCACTCCCACTTTTTTTTGGCACCTGCTAAAAACATGCCTGTGTAGGTGCTTAGAAAGTTGAGGTGAATATTAGCATTTTAATTTTTGCATGTTTCAAAGTACTGCTGTACATTTTTCATGATTTCAATGTATCTTTTTGTAAACTGCCTTGAGAGTTTTGTTTATGTTGGTACTAAAGGGTTAAGAGGTAACAAGTCGTTCTAATCACTGAGCAGTTGGAAGTCATTAAGCATCCAGGAATGTGAGTTAGTTTGTATAAAGAGTCAGTTCACCCGTGTTTCTTTCTTCCCCCTTTGACCTGACTCGCAGACTCAGTTTGACTCGCAGACTCAGTTTGTGGCCAAGGGCGTGTTTGCTGATATGAGTTAGGTTTAGAGTAAAGTTTTCTTTATGCCGGAGATAAAAGCATGTGTGCTTTATCGCCAGGGTTTTTCTTTTGTGAATAAAGTTTTTCCCCTGAGTTCCAAAGTGCTTGCTCCAGGATTCTTCATTGAAAGGTACTGACTCTCCTGCCTTCTTCAGCCGCTGCACGAAATTCTCTGCTGAGATAAGACTTATGGTGTTGGAAGCGCACTGGACGTTTACTTAACATTAAACTAATTAAAGTTTAATGGACAGTTTACAATCAAGCGGTATATACATTTTATGTAATAAATAAATAAATGATTACTTTTTCAAAACATCCCCCAAAATACTTATTTCCCCATGAGTCCGTTAGGCCGGTTTAGATGCATTCTTTTGCAATGTTGGCTTAATTGTAGTTACTGAAAACCAGACTTTCTCAATTTATTCAGATATACATAGGAGATTGGCTGCTCTCTCCTCAATATTTAGCTATCACAAACTCAGCAACGGTAACAAAGTTGAATGCTGCAAAGTGGACCATGAAGCCTCCTGCCTGATGTCAAGTGGCAGGGAGTTCCAAAGTACCCTTGCTGCCACACCAAAAGATCAATGTTTTAAGTTGGAGGTTCCTACAGGGCAGGGCAGTTAATTAAAATCCAATTAACAGGATAACCTGTACTGAAGGGAAGATTGGGGGCCAGTGGAAAAATACAGGCTAAGCTTCCTTTCCAAGCCAGGGACTCACCTGGGATCATAGCTGTCAACCTTCCCCCTTTTTTTGCGGGAAATTCCCTTATTCTAGTGCCGTTTCCCACTGCTTCCTGCTGCTATCCCGGATTGTTAGATATCCCGCAGACTGTCCCCGGGACAGGTGAGGCTGCTGGTCCCTTGTTTTCAAATATGAAAGTTGACAGCTATGCCTGGGATAGAGGTGTTAACATGACAAAAGAACTTGATGGCCCATCTGAGAACCTGGTCCTGGGTCCTGGTCCATGGACAGAGCTTGCCATGATGATGGGTGTACACAAATTAACAACAACAACAACAACAACAACAACAACAACAACAATAATAATACCATCACCATTGGCCATGGTGTCCTCTGTCTAAGTTTGGGGTGGGTGACGCTGCTTTGCAGTGCTTCTGGTCCTTTGTGTATGAGCATCTCCACATGGTGATGCTTGGAAAGTGCTCTTTGACCCATGGAGCCTTCAATGTGGGGTTCCTTGGGGTTTGATTTTATCCCCTAAGAAACATGAAACCACTAGGTGGGGTTATCCAGAGATCTGGGGCACGTTGTCAGCAACTTGTTGGTGACACTCAGTTCTCCTTCTCCTTGACATCTGCAGGTGAAACAGTCAATGCTCAATGTTTTGCCTCGCTAATGGACTGGATAAGAACCAACAAACTGAAGTGACGACCTTTGTAGGTTTACATGAAGTTTTGTGAGGAGTATTATTGGAATTATTGCAAAAATGGATAAGGGGGAGGATGATTTGTTAAGAAATTTAAAGGTAATATAAAGTTAAGATGCATAAGAAGTGATTAAAACGGAGGACCATCAGAGGTGCTGATGGAAGTCCAAAAAGGTTGTATAAGTGACAAAGTTTTGTGGTACGTATTATAATTTATATGTTAAAATCAATTAAAAATATTTTTTTTAAAGGAGCCAACAAACTGAAGCTCAATCCAGATAGGACTGAGGCCCTGTTAGTGGGTGGTTTCCCACACCAGATGGGTGGGAGATCTCCTGCTCTTGACGGGGTTACCCTTCACCTGAAGGAACAGGTTTGTAGCCTGGAGGGACTCCTGGATCCTTTCCTGCTGCTTGAGGCTCAGGTGGTCACCGGGGGTTGCAATGCCTTCCATCAGCTTTTGCCGGTGGCCCAGCTGCACCCCTATCTAGACAGGGGTAGCCTGGCTTCTTTCATCTATACTCTGGTAACCTGTAGGTTAGATTACCACAATGCCTTATACGTAGGGCTGCCTCTGAAGACTGTTCAAAAACTTCAGTTGGTGCAGAATTCGGTGGCCAGGTTGCTCACTTGAGTAAAATGGTTTGAACATATTACACTGATCTTTGCCCGACTTCAGAGGCCGCACAGTTTCTGGGCCAACTTCAGAGTGCTGGTTTTGACCTATAAAGCCTTAAATGGCTCAAGGCTGCCATACCTCAAGGCCCACCTCTCTCCATATGAACCAACCCAGACCCTGTGATCAGCCTTTGAAGCCGCACTGGGCTCCCCAACACCTGTCAGGAATGTACAGGATTCTCAACAACTTGGTGCCAGTCTGCCCATGAGATCCTTACCCCACATGTGCCCAGTTGACTGCTTCAATCAGTGAAAAACGCACTACCACAGGTGACACATAACACCAATTCCACCCGGTAGTTTATTATTTTATACATTATTTGTTAAATTTCTATCTCGTCCTTCATCTGGGGATCACATGGCGGTTTGCAATATAAAACCACCAAAATACATACCATAATAATAATAACAATACCCCTCCCCCACTACTCACACATTTAAAAAGCCATAGGATGTTAATCAACTAAAGAGAAGAGAAATATTCTGGCCTGGTGCCTAAATATATTTAATCAAGATGACAGGTGAAGAGCATTCCACACACAAGAGGCCACCACTGAAAAGGCCTCTTCTTGTGTTCCCACCCTCCGGACATCTCACAAACTCATACTAAATGATAAATATTTTCTTTTTATGCATTATCTAAAAACCAATATGCAAAACTATGCCATTTCCCCTCTCAGAAATGCTGAGTTGCTAATTCAGTTGAGTAAATCATCACGATTGCTAATAGCATAATGCAGAAAGGCCTGTTGTCTTTTTCCATAGAGTTTTGAAGACAGGAGGGCCTGGCGTGCTCTGGTCCATGGGGTCATGAAGAGTCGGACGCCACTAAACAACTAAACAACACAAGAAAGGCCAGCAAAATATGGGGAAGCCCCCTAGCTCCACACCAGACCACCTGCTTGCCATGCAGAATGTCCCAGGGTGAAACCTTGGCTCCTTCTGGCCTCACTATGATAGCCAGCATATTATAGTCAACAGAAAGAGATAACAGAACCAGTCTAAACCAGCTGCACTCAGCTTCTCATGAAGGAATAACCCAAACATCAGGAACCTTGTGCTTCTTGTTTCTCAAACACAGAGAAGCTTTGAGAACCATCTTGAATTCACCAGAATGTTTAGAATAACCTTTGTGGGAAAACCAGAAGCATTTTTACTAGGACTTTTAGGTGCAGAAATACCAATGGATCAGAAAAGATTATTTATGTATGCAACGACAGCAGCGCAGATACTTATAGCCCAGAGATGGAAGAAAGAAAAAGTCCCTACTAAAGAAGAATGCTTAATGAAGATGATGGACTATGTTGAAATGGCGAAAATGACCAAGAGGATCAGAAATCCAGAAGACCAGAACTTAAATAAGGAATGGGGGAAAGCTACTTTGGAGAACAACTGAAAACATTGGCAGGATTGTTGTAACACTCATATTGTAGCAAGAATTATGGTAAGAATAGTGTTTTAAGAAAAAAATGGAAGACCTTATAAGATGTATAAAGAGCAATTAGGTTCTTTTAGATCTGTTTAGGTGTTTAACATAGATGAAACGTAGGCTACTCCAGGAGAGCACAACACAACAGACAACCAATATTGGATTTCCTCTATAGTACTACTTTATTGATTACCATGGAATACATTTAACAAGACAGAGGAACATGCACTCAGTCACTCACTCACACTCACACACACACACACACACAAATTGGAGAGTCTCGCCTTGTATACTTTCCTTGTTGTTCATCTGAATCTTCGCATTCTTTCATCCTTGGCATGTTCTTGGTATTTTACAACTCTTATTATTTGAAACTGATGTTGTGTAGCTTTTGGCATATCACAACTCTTACTGTTCAAAACTGATGTTGTATAGCCGGTCTTCATTCCTCCTTGCATGTACCGTTCCCAATATACTGCTTTAGCCAGAACATGCACATTCCATTAGCTCTTTGATCAACGCAGTTCACTGATAGTTCATCAACTGCATCCATTTTGTGGTGTTCTTCAGCCATCTTAGGCCCATACAAACCATGCCATTCATTACTTATTCCCCCTCTTGATGTGTAAATTTATTTATACTTCACTTTAAAATCAATATGCAAATATTCTAAGACAGAATTCAGTCGTGTCTGCAGATTCTTTAAGCATTTAAGCAAAATGCATATCCAATTACACTGAATAATATCAACAGAATAATCACAATAGGGTGTTTCAATAGATGTAAGAAAGCAGACGTCTTTGGAGAACAGCCTTTAAATATATCTCACAAATGATATTCAGTAAAGCTAGATTCTTCATCAGCAATTTGTTGAAATTTTCCATTTTCATATTGTATTTTTAGAAATGCCTTTTTTGTATTCTAAGCATGTTGTTCCAAGTGTTTTCGTATTTGATCATTATGCAAAAACAATGCCATTAACTTCTGATAGTCTGGTCCTATAGAAATATCAAAACTGTGTAGGTTTAATGGCAAATACACAGAATCCTTAATCGTTTCCGACACAATATTTCCAGTTCTCAAATTTTGCACATAGGTTATGTAGATTTCCCAACATCACTACAGGTTACATTTGCATCCCTGATGTTTATCAATTCCAGTGAGAGTTCCATCTGACCACAGTTCAGGATCCACAGTAGTAACACGTAAGCATCCAATCCCAGTATCTTAAATAAAAGTATCATTACTCATCTTTTGTAATTGACAGATTTCATCACTAACATTTAACACACAAGGTTCACTTTGTCCAAAATGTGGTGAGCAAACATATACTTTCCCCCATTTTTCACACCTAGAGATTTCAGTCATAACATTATCCTTATGATTCAAAACATTAGAACATAACAACTTATGAGAAAGAAAATAAGGAACCCAAAATATATCATTAACAATAATAGGTAAAAGTGTAACATCACACATCATAGATATTGTGGTATTATGTATTCCACTATGTTCAAGTGATGATAATTCTACTTTCCATACATCATTAATCAGATAATCAGTTAATCTAAACCACTCAGAATAATCCTTATGCAGTATACTTTCAAGATTTCCTTTAAAAATATATATATTAGAAATTTCAACACAATAGTTTCAACAAAAATACATCCTCCACATTGTCCCCCCCCCATTCCCCCTCTAAACAGAACACCCCCCTCCAAACTGGCCGAGATGACTGGTAGAATTCGAGACCTGGGAGAAGAGAGGGTTGAAGAAGACTGGAAGAAATTCAAGATTTATTTACAAAAGTATTGTAATTTGGTAGAAGGCTAAGAAGGATGCTAGATCATAAATAACTGCCTACCATTGAATTAGATTTGAATTTGACGATAAGTGAGATTGAGGAAAATATAAAATTTTTGGAGAATTATTAGATTAAATTAATTGAACGAGATCTAAGAATGTAAACAAGATGATAAATTGCTGGAAAAAGGTCATAATGATGTAAGTGGGAGTGGGAGACGTGAGGGAGTCCAAAGAAGTTTTGAAAAATGTGTTATGATTCATGTTACATTGTTTATCATTTTTGCATTTTGTATTAAAAAAAAAAATCTTAATAAATATTTATATATATATAAAAAAATAAAAAATAAACAGAACACCCCCCTCCTACCCCACCCCCAGACTTCCCTCAGCTCCTTTCGCTGGTTTCTCAACACATATTTCTATCTGCATGTTATAAAATTGTAAAAATCCTCAAATTATCTATCTATATATTACAATAAAGAGTTTGTGAATATTTATTCAAAACCTGCCAAAGAGTCCAGTTCATTTTGTTGTTTCTTCAAATATTTCATAAAAGGTTCCCATTCGTCTTTGAAATCACAATTATCCTTCTCACGTAGTTTGTGTGTCAATTTTGCCAATTCCGCATAGTCCATCGGTTTTTCATGCCACAGTTCTTTCCTCATTCTTCCACCCTTGTGCTATGAAGACACTTGCCGCTGTTGTCGCATACATAAAAATATTTTTTAATTTCTTTGGCAGGTCTTTTCCCTCAATCCCTAATAAGAAAGCTTCAGGCTTTTTCACAAATGTTGAATGGAACATTTTCATTATATATCATTTCCCAAAACATTTTAATTTTACTGCAATCCTGGACTGGGCTGGATGAATCCTAAATTGGAATTAAGATTGCTGGAAGAAATACCAACAACCTCAGATATGCAGATGACACAACCTTGATGGGAGAAAGTGAGGCGGAATTAAAGAACCTTTTAATGAGGGTGAAAGAGCAGAGCACAAAATATGGTCTGAGGCTCAACATCAAAAAAACGAAGATCATGGCCACTGGGCCCATCACCTCCTGGCAAATAGAAGGGGAGGAAATGGAGGCAGTGTGAGATTTTACTTTCTTGGGCTCCATGATCACTGCAGATGGTGACAGCAGTCACGAAATTAACAGACGCCTGCTTCTTGGGGGGAAAGCAATGACAAACCTAGACAGCATCTTAAAAAGCAGAGACAAACAAAGGTCCATATAGTTCAAGCCATGGTTTTCCCAGCAGTGATGTATGGAAGTGAGAGCTGGACCATAAAGAAGGCTGATCGCCGAAGAATTGATGCTTTTGATTTCTGGTGCTGGAGGAGACTCTTGAGAGTCCCATGGACTGCAAGATGATCAAACGTATCCATTCTTAAGGAAATCAGCCCTGAGTGCTCACTAGAAGAACAGATCCTGAAGCTGAGGCTCCAATATTTTGGCCACCTCATGAGAAGAGAAGACTCCCTGGAAAAGACCCTGATGTTGGGAAAGATGGATGGCACAAGGAGAAGGGGATGACAGAGGAGGAGATGGTGGGACAGTGTTCTCGAAGCTACAAACATGAGTTTGACCAAAGTGCGGGAAGCAGTGGAAGACAGGAATGCCTGGCATGCTCTAGTCCATGGGTTCATAAAGAGTCGGACATGACTAAACGACTAAACGATAACAACAACAACAACACGGTATATTTGCAAACCATTTGTAGTCATTGTTTAGCAGAGAGATAGGCTTGTAGTTTTTTGTTGTTTAGTCGTGTCCAATCAGATCAATACTTTCTGTACTAAGAAATGCAAACTGACAAGTCTGACTCTATAGATATTCCCCTGGCTCTATATTCTCCTCACAGATGATCAGAGCCATTCTCCCTCTATCCAACCCTCTCTCCCATCTCAAATCCAGCCCTCTCCAACTCTCTCCCTTTTATTGTCCTGCCCAAAGTCCTGGCTCTATCCCCTTCCCTCTGTCAAGGTAGCCAATCAGAGAGGCTCTGGCCCTCTGGTGGAATTCTCAGGCACTGCATCCCCAGACTCTGCTGTCCATCAAACCCCCGTCTTATATTGGTGCATTTGGTTCTTCCCGCCTAAGTGCAAAGCTTTACTTTTCTCCCTACTGAAATTCATTTTGTGAGCTGGGGCCTGGTTCTCCAATCCATTAAGGTCATTTTGAATCCCAATTCTGTCTTTTGTGGCATTAGCTGCTCTTCCCAGTTTGGTTCACCTGAAAATTTCATCAGCATCCCCTGAATTCCTCCACCCAATTTTTTTTATAAAGAAGTTGAGCAACACCGGGCCCAGGACAGAATCAAGTGGCATCTCACTTGTCACTTCATCCCAGGATGGCGAAGAACCATTACTGAAATCCTCGGATGAAGGGCAGAACATGACTTTTAAAAATAATAAAAAGGATATCAACAAGTTGAAACATGTACAGAGGATGGCAACCAAGAATCTATTGATTTACTGATTGATTTGATTGAATTTGTATACCACCCTATTCCCACAGGTCTCAGAGTGATCACAACATAAAATCACACTATAAAAACACAAAATACACAATAAAACTATAAATAATGGAAGATAGAGCAAACCTTTTTTTCTTCCTGCTCCAGAGGGTAGGACATCAACCAATGACTTCAAGTTAAAAGAACGGAGATTTCTGACTAAACATGAGGAAGAACTTTTGACAGCAAAAGCTGTTAGTGGAATGGACTCCCTTGGAAGGTGCTGGGATCTCCATCCTTTGAGGTTTTATGAAGTTGGATGGTCACCTCTCATGGATGCTTTAGCTGCGATGCCTGCTTCACATGGGGTGGACTAGATTACACCAGAGGTCACTTCCAACTCCACAATTCTATGATCCTGTGATTCTATGATCCTCCTCACTATGAGTTTTTTGATGAAAAGTGAGAGTGGATCTCTGACAGAAGCTCTTTCCACATTCCATGCACTGATAGGGTTTCTCCCCTGTATGAATTCTTTGATGGGAAGTGAGACTGTGGCTCTGACTGAAGCTCTTTCCACATTCCACACACTGATAGGGTTTCTCCCCTGTATGAATTCTCTCATGGGAAGTGAGAGAGGAGCTATCAGTGAAGCTCTTTCCACATTCAACACACTGATAGGGTTTCTCCCCTGTATGAATTCTTTGATGGGAAGTGAGAGAAGAGCTCGTACTGAAGCTCTTTCCACATTCCACACACTGATAGGGTTTCTTCCCTGTATGAATTCTTTGATGGGAAGTGAGATTGGAGCTCTTCCTGAAGCTTTTTCCACATTCCACACACTGATAGGGTTTCTCCCCTGTATGAATTCTTTGATGGGAAGTGAGATTGGAGCTGGTACTGAATCTCTTTCCACATTCCATGCACTGATAGGGTTTCTCCCCTGTATGAATTCTTTCATGGGTAGTGAGATTGGAGCTCTTCCTGAAGCTCTTTCCACATTCAAAGCACTGATAGGGTTTCTCCCCTGTATGAATTATTTGATGGGAAGTGAGACTGCCATTCCGACTAAAGTTCTTTCCATATTCCAAGCACTGAAAGGGTTTCTCCCCTGTATGAATTCTTTGATGGGAAGTGAGATTGGAGCTGGTACTGAAGCTCTTTCCACATTCCACACACTGATAGGGTTTCTCCCCTGTATGAATTCTTTGATGGGAAGTGAGATTGGAGCTGGTACTGAAGCTATTTCCACATTCCACACACTGATAGGGTTTCTCCCCTGTATGAATTCTTTGATGGGAAGTGAGATGGGTTCTCTGTCCGAAGCTCTTTCCACATTCCAAGCACTGATAGGGTTTCTCCCCTGTATGAATTCTCTGATGGGAAGTGAGAGAGGAGCTATTTGTGAAGCTCCTTCCACATTCCATGCACTGATATGGTTTCTCCCCTGTATGAATTCTTTGATGGGAAGTGAGATTGGTGCTGGTACTGAAGCTCTTTCCACATTCCACACATTGATAGGGTTTCTCCCCTGTATGAATTCTCTGATGGGAAGTGAGAGAGGAGCTATCAGTGAAGCTCTTTCCACATTCTGCACACTGATAGGGTTTCTCCCCTGTATGGATTCTTTGATGGGAAGTGAGAAAGGAGCTTCTTCTGAAGCTCTTTCCACATTCAAAGCAGTGATAGGGTTTCTCGCCTGTATGAATTCTTTGATGGAAAGTGAGATTGGCGCTCTGACTGAAGCGCTTTCCACATTCCATGCACTGATGGGGTTTCTCCCCTGTATGAATTCTCTGATGGGAAGTGAGATTGGAGCTGGTACTGAAGCTCTTTCCACATTCCACGCAGTGATAGGGTTTCTCCCCTGTATGAATTCTTTGATGAAAAGTGAGACTATTTCTGTAACGGAAGCTCTTTCCACATTCCACGCACTGATAGGGTTTCTCCCCTGTATGAATTCTTTGATGAAAAGTGAGACTATTTCTGTAACGGAAGCTCTTTCCACATTCCATGCACTGATAGGGTTTCTTTTCAATGATAATTGTTTGTTGGAAAGTGTAATGGGAGCTCTGATTGCAGCTCTCTCCACACTCCAAATTTTTACCTTGCTTCTCTCTGGGGATTTTGTCTTGATCACCCTTTTTCTTGATTTCCAATTCTTCACAATCTGCAATGGAAACAGAAAGGGATTAGAGACTCAGGAACCAATGCAGGTCCCTGTTATAGAAAGATGCTAATTGAATTTGTGCTAGAGGAAGAAGTACTGCATTTTTCGCCCTACAGGACACACTTTTGCCCCTCCATAAATGAAGGGGAAATGTGTGTGTGTCCTATGGGACGAATGCAGGCTTTCACTGAAGCCTGGAGAGCGAGAGGGGTCGGTGCGCACCGACCCCTCTCCCTCTCCAGGCTTCAGGAAGCTATCAGCAAGCCTGGGGAGCCCACGGGAGTTCCTGCAGGCTCCGAAAGCTTGCGGATAGCAGCCTGTGCTGGGGGCTGGGGTTGCAAGTAATTCCCCCCCCCCTTTATTTACCCCCCAAAAAAACTAGGTGTGCCCTATGGGCCAGTGCACCCTATAGGGCGAAAAATACAGTAAATGGAGTAGGGTGTGTGTTCATTACCATTGTTGTTTGCCATTAACCGACATAATTACTATTCGATTTTGATTGATTATTAATGTGGCTTTGTTTGATATAAGTTGTTCATTTTAAAGTTATTGTACTTTTTATATTAGAGCAGAGCATTATTATTGTTTCATGTTTTTCTGTGTTGGAGGCTAATCTAAAAATGTGGCAACTGTGTCCCTGAAGGACATTTTGGACTCACAGCTGTCCACGGAGGCGCACGTCATTCAATGTCTAAGGCACCTGCCTACCAGCTCCATCTGGTACGCCAGCTGAGACCCTACTTGCCCAAGGACTTTCTCGCCATAGTGGTGCATGCTCTAGTTATCTCCCGCTTGGACTACTGCAATGCGCTCTACATGGGGCTACCTTTGAAGGTGACCCGGAAACTCCAACTAATCCAGAATGCGGCAGCTAGACTGGTGACTGGGAGGGGCCATCGAGACCACATAACACCAGACCTACATTAGCTCCCAGTATGTTTTCGAGTAGAATTCAAAGTGTTTGTGCTGACCTTTAAGGCCCTAAACCATGAGTAGGCAAACTAAGGCCTGGGTCCAATCGCCTTCTAAATTCGGCCCGCGGATGGTCCAGGAATCAGTGTGTTTTGATATGAGTAGAATGTGTCCTTTTATTTAAAATTCATCTCTGGGTTATTTGTGGGGCATAGGAATTCGTCCCCCCCCCCTTCAAAATATAGTCCGGCCCCCAACAAGGTTTGAAGGACAGTGGACCGGCCCCTTGCTGAAAAAGTTTGCTGACCCCTGCCCTAAACGGTCTTGCCCAGTATACAAAAAAATAAAATAAATAAAAAATCTCCACCCCCATCATTCAGTCCTGACACTGAGATCCAGCTCCGAGTGCCTTCTGGCGGTTCTCTGACTGCAAGAAGTGAGGCTGCAGGGAACCAGACAAAGGGCCTTCTCAGTGGTGGCACCTGCCCTGTGGAACACCCTTCTGTCAGATGTCAAGGAAATAAACATCTATCAGACTTTTAGAAGACATCTGAAGCCAGCCCTGTTTAGGGAATTGCCAAAGTTTGATGTTTTGTCGTGCTTGTAATATTCTGTTGGGAGCCGCCCAGAGTGGCTGGGGAAACCCAGCCAGATGGGCAAGGTATAAACAAATTATTATTATTATTATTATTATTATTATTATTATTATTATTATCTGAGATTCGAAAAGCCTGCCTCTTCTCTGGGATGGATTTTGTTTGGCCCAGTCATGGCTTCCCCTCTATCCACAATGTCAGTTGTCTCTTTGGGTCAACCCAAGATTGACAGGAGCAAAAACAAAAACAGAAAACCTGACAGAAGCTACTTATCTTTCCTAACAACTCTGAAGCTGACATTTAAGATGCCTGGGCAGTTCAGACCAGGCCAATAGTGGTAGAAGGAGGCAGAACTGGAGGAAGATTGTTCACAGAAAAAACTGTAATTTGCTATTTTTTGTGGGGGTGTTAGGTTCCCAGGTGTTATAGGGGGCGCTGCTGAGCTCTGTGAAAATATATGAGGTTCGTCACATAGAGGTATTTTTTGAATTTCCAGGCTGATATGACAATCCCACAGGGAGCCTTACCAAGAGAGGCCACGATCCCACGAGTCTCCTCCATGACGTCCTTATGCAGAGCTCTCTGGTCAGGATCCAGCAACGCCCACTCCTCGTCCGTGAAACGAACAGCGACATCTTCAAAGCACACTGGACCCTAAAAGAAAAAGGGAAATGTCCTCCTCTGAGACAGCAGAAATATGATCTGTTACACAATGCTCTGTTGTTTCCTTCATCTTAATTGCTGTGTTGTTTCAATAGGATTGCTTTGCTGCACATTTTAATTATGGGTGCTTCTTTTATTCTGCATTTTAACTATGGGTATCCGTCTTTGTGCAAATAGGTGTTACTCCGCCTTGTGTTTTTCAAGTCATTCTGCCTTCGCAAGCGTTCCAGTTTGCCTGATGGAAGGATCCACTTTCTCCTCTCCTAGTGAGCTGTTCCAGGAAGGTTTCCTCCCAATGCCCTAGAGCCAAATTCCAGGGGTTCATGGGGGCATGGAGAGGGGGAGGAATGGGGGGCAGGACCCATTTTTCATCCGATAGGGCTGGTTAGTTGAACCCAGGCCACTATTTGTTCTCATTTGTCCACTGCTTAGAAACCAATTTTAGCATTCAGTGATCAATCTAGAAATAAAATAAGCCTATTTTGAATGGCCATCTGTCTTGGATGATCTAGCAGAGATTCCTGCATTGCAGGGGGTCTCCTGGCTCTGAGAGACAAGCAGGGAGGGTGGCTTCTGGCAGAAGGAGAGGGAGCCACCGGTGGCTCCTCCTTCTCCTGACTCACCTCTGCCTGTCGCCCTCCCTCCCCCCACTCGCCTCCTTCCTCTTCTGCCTCTGATTCTGCACTGCATTCTGCCACAGAGTCTCCCAGCTCACTAAGCCCTGTTACCCCTTCAGCTTCTGACACCTCCTCTTCCCAGGCTTCTGTAGTGATCAGATGGGATTACCATGAGGAATTATAAAATATACATCAAGCCATTGTGTCCACGATGAATGCATTGTGTTGACTGGGCTTGATACATTGACAATAATTTCTGACCAAATCCCACAACCCTCTGCATCTCTGACCATTTCCTCTACTGCCCATTTCTCTCTGCTTCACAAGTCAACATACACAGCCCAGTTGCTTAGCCAGGCAGGCACCCTGGGTCATTAAAGATAGTGGGCAAGCTTCTTTGATGTAGCTTTCTGATATGTTGATCTTAGGGCCTGGAAATAGCTTCACAGGAAGGTGATAACCATGCCTATCTCCTTCCCAGAGTCTTGCTGGTTCAAGTATCTGTGTGTATTCTTATTAATCAGAGTTCAATCCTTCCTTTACTTTGTGAACGCAACAGCTTCTCCCTCTTCTCCCTCTGACCGCCCATCCTTCCTCCACCTCCACTCCTTGGGCTCTGAGCCGTCTTCCCTTCCTGGTTCCCCGGCTGCTTCCTCCCACCATTCCTCTGTGCCCAACCAGTCCATGACATTGCTCCATCCCTCAGCCTCTGTCCCCACAAGGCAGCTTCCCCTGACCTGTTCCACAGCCGCTGCTTCCCTTCTGCCCCCATGAAAAGATGGACCAGGAGGTTTTGCCGGCATCATTCTGTCACCTGCAAGAGACAAAAGGTTAGCAGGATGCCAGGAGTGCCTGCTTCTCTCACAGGTGAAACAGGGCATCTCTAACTACAGATGGGCCTTTGAGAAAGTCTTACCTGCTGAGTGCATTTGGACGTTTGTGCCCATTTCATATGTTTGTTTGTGCAGAAATACATCTCCCCTCCTCTGGACCCTTGTTCCCAACTGTCTCCCCCCAAAACAAGATGAAAGGAATCCTCAGATGAGTTGGAAAACCAACAGAACGAGACCAAATGGAGAAAACCCACCTTCCTCCTTACCCAGTGGCCTCTCTCTGGTGTCCAACGGAGGCCTCTCTGCCTCACAGGAATCCAGGTCCATTTCTGCAAAGAGATCCTTTCCCTGAGAAAGAAACTAGGATTCAAAACAGAGAATGGTGAGAAATACTAGAAAGAGAATGACAAAGACTTGAAGGGTGTGAGATCTCATTCCATGGATGCTTTCCTAGAAAATGGGCCATCAGCAGACCATTATGGGATGTTCTCTGTCCTGTTTGGAGCCCCTTGGGAGTATCCAGAGGAAAGTCTCTCTCACCTGCTTTCTCTCCTCTACCTGACTCAGGAGGAAACCTTCGGCCAGGGCCACCGCCTGGGAACTGGTCTCCGCTCCGCATTCCCTCACCCAGCTCTCCATCTCCAGTGGAAGGACAGCCAGGAACTGCTCCAACATCACCAAGTCCAGCATTTCAGCTTTCTTGTGCCTTTCCGGCTTCAGCCACTGATGGTCAAGGTGGTGGAGTCGGCTGCAAACCTCTCGGGGTCCTTTGGTCTCCTGGCAGCAGAACTGCCTCAACTGCTGGCTCTGCACCTCTGAGCGGAGGGTGTCCTCCTCACCCAGGATCTTCTGCACAGAGTTTTCCCAGAACCCCCCAGTGCTCCCAGTTTGGATGGCATCACCTCCTCCTGCTCCAGGGCCAGCTGAGTCTTGCTCATCCATCTGTGCTCTCAGGAAGCCTCTGAGAGATCGGAAGGAACCCTTTGGTCTTCTGCCAAGTTCTGTCCGTCTAAATGAGAAGCTCTAGCAAATCCTACCAAGCAAACACATTGTTTTGTTACAGAATATGTAGGTCAGAAGAAGGAACAGGATCCTGAGCAAGCATGGATGAGTCTTGGAGGGAACCAGGGCTGGACTGCACCACAGCCCATACCATGAGCTATCTGAAGAAGAAGAAGAAGAAGAAGAAGAAGAAGAAGAAGAAGAAGAAGAAGAAGAAGAAGAAAGCAGACCCTAGCTGTCCTAGAAGGAAGATTGCAATGCAAAATGTGGAGGCAACTGAAGGGATTTCTGGGAGATGAATCAGCCTGGTTTCTCCTGCCTCTACCTGGAGTCAATGCATGAAGTCAGAACTGACTGACAAGGGAGTCATTTGTATCTTGTGGAAAATGAATGATTGGCTCTAGTGGGGGTCCTCACCTAGGGGTCCTCAGGAGTTGCTCCCCCCCCCCCCCGCTTCTGTCTCCTTTTCTTGCACTTGGACTCTCTGCTGTTTTCCAGACAGACTCCTGGGGTGGGGTCCCTTTTTCTGTGCTCTGAGGGCCAGATATGTATCTGGCCAACCCCCGAGGGCCCAGTGGGCACGGCCAAAGACACCTCCCTTGAAATTCAGGTGGGCAATTTATTACTATTATTCTGTTAGATAGCTTAACACACAAACAGCTACTGATGCCAAGGTCCCTGGAGGCTCAGTGAGTAGCAGCGCCCATTTCCGGCTGCTTTGCCAGCAACAATCCCTTTGGGGCAGAGAGGATGTGGTCCTGGGATGCCCTGCTCTGGGTGCGAGGGGATTGCTGCAGTGGCCTCCGTGGGGAGCTGCCCTGGGAGACACTGGGAAACTGGTCTGCGATGCAGCAGCCAGACTATGGGCTGGGATCCCTCTCTTTACTCCTGGTCTTTCTCTCCCACCTTTCCTTCCTCCCCATGGGTTGTTGTTGTTGTTGTTGTTTTGGGGGGGCTAGCCCACCTTCTTCTCCAGCTTTGGAAAACCATTTGCAGATGTTTCCTCTGTTGTGCAATGACGCTGAGCGATGTCACACAGAGATAAAGTCCCAGGGACTCCTTTGTTTAAAGAAGGGAGATCTTTTCTGAAGCGGGGGGGGGGGGCGGAGGGTCAAATGAGTTTGGGATCCTCTGATCTGCAGGAAGGAGAGCGTGGCAGAGCTGGCCCCTCCCTGGCAGGACCCTCTCCTCCTCCCTGACTTGGGGTCCCCCCCCCTGCAGGAGCAGGTCAGCCCCCCAGGCATCCTCCCCTGCTGCAGCCCAGGGACCCCCCCCCCGTCTCCCCACTGCACCCTCTGGGGGGAGAGAGAGGAGACTCACCAGATCCCAGGAGGGGAGAGCGATGCAGCCCTTGCAGCAGAGACACCCAAGCAAGAAAAGGACTGGGGGGGGGGAGGGGCCTTGGCTCTGGAGGACCTGGCCCCCCCTTGCTTCCTGGCCTCTCTAGGAAGGCAGCTCTGTTCCTTTAACCCTTGCCAAGCCCAGCGTGCCCACCTCTCCCCTCTGCCTTTTCTTTCTTTCCCACTTCCAGAGATGCTTTTTGGGGGACGCCCCCCCCCACTTTCCTTTCCTTCTAGCGCAGTGATGGCGAACCTTTTACAAACCGAGTCCCCAAACTGCAACCCCAAACCCATTGATTTTATCGTAAAGTGCCAACACAGCAATTTAACCTGCATATCTCATTTTTCCTGTGTTTTCACGTTTCTTCTTTATGACTGCTGTTGTAATAAATGACACTGGGCAACAATTTTTTACTTTTTGAATGTTGTCTAGATTTCTACAACTGCTTTAGGGTATTTTTGCACTGCTGAATCAGGAAATGGCATCTATTTCTCTCCATCAGGTCAGGTTTTTGTGCTATGTTGATTTGAATTGATTACATTTTTTGTGGCATCAGCTGATTTTTGTCAACACATATTGAAATATACTCAGAGTCGCAAAGTGATTTCATGCTCTTTATTCAGCTCATAGTGGTGAGGAGGGAATGAATGTCCCCTCAAAGTATCTGCTTTATATACATTACTTACACAATGGGCTGCACGTGATTGGCTAATTCCGGACTTCTCCTGTAGGCCAATCAGGTTGTGGATTCACTTCTATCTGGAGCTGGATTGGGTGGCTCCTGCTGACCAACCAGACTGCTGCATTGTTCTAGGACCAACCAGACTGCTGCATTTTGGATCCTATTGTTCTAGGACCAATCAGACTGCTGCAGTTTGGATCCTGTTCAACTCAGTACATAACACCCCTCCCCTCTAAGTTCCAGTCTTGCCTGGGAGGTCGCATTCATAGTCCTCGAGGTACGCCGGCGACCTACGTGTGCATTGCAGCCTGGGATGTTCCCTGGTCCGGGGTTCAGGTTCTAGCTCGTGTTCCAAGGATGCTGGCAGTGATGGGGCCGTTCAGTCTGGTGCAACCTGCTCGCTCAGTCGTGGTTCTGGTTCCGGTGTCCTTTCGGCCTCGCGTGTCCTCTCTGTATTTACTGATTCTGCCTCTCCTGCTGGCCCCTCCTGCTCTATGGGCCTCATTGCCCTACTGTTCCCTTGGGACTCCTCTGACCTGTCCTCCTCCTGGTTTTCTCCCAGGAATCGTCGCTGTATCTGGTCGCAGTGGTGGCGCCAGCATTGCCCCCCATCCGTTAGCACCTCGTATGACACGGGGCCAGTGACCCTGGTGACTGTGGCGGGTACCCATGCTGGGCCTGCCCAAAAATTCTTTGCGTACACTGGGTACTGGGCCTCAAAGGTCCGGGGGTTCCTGCCTTCCACCCACCACTACCACATTCTGAGCTGTATCGGGGTGAAGGCGGTCCAATCTGATTGCAAGGCGCCGACCCATTAGTAGTTCAGCGGGGCTCCAGTCAGTCATTGAGCTGGGGGTGCTGTGCTGTGCTAGAATAGAAGGAATGTGGCAAGGCGGTACTCCCAATCCCCTTGCGTCATGGGTGGGAGGGTGTCCTTGATGGTCCGCACCATGCGTTCTGCTTGGCCATTGGTGGCAGGGTGGAATGGCGCCGAACGGATGTGGCGGATGGTGTTCTGCACTGTGAAGGTTTGGAATTCTCCTGACGTAAATGCGGTCCCATTGTCTGAGACGAGAGTGTCAGGGAGCCCGTGGGTTGCAAACAGCCTGCGTAGTACCCGGATGGCTGCAGACGAGGAAGTGGACGGTACCAGTGCGACTTTCAGCCATTTGGTGTAGGAGTCCACCACTATGAAGAATGTTTTCCCCTGAAAGGAGCCAGCAAAGTCCACATGCAGGCATGACCATGGTGCTCGGGTGGACTCCCAGGACTGGACTGGGGCCCTTGGGGGATCTGGGCGGGATTCCTGGCAGGCCTGGCAGTGTTTGACCCAGGCCTCTATCTCTCCGTCAATCCCCGGCCACCACACATAACTCCTGGCAAGGGCCTTCATTCTTACTACCCCTGGGTGTGTCTCGTGTAGGGCTGTGAGGACCCTTTTGCGGAGGGGCTGGGGAACAACGACCCTGCTTCCCCATAACAGGCACCCCTTGTGGGCCGACAGTTCATGTTTGCGGGTTGTGTAGCCGGCGAATTCTGGCCCAGGGCTGCTGCTGGGCCATCCCCTCCACACCCAGTCCAAGACCCGGGAGATGACCCTATCTTTCTTGGAATTGTGTGCAACCTCTTGTGCCTGAATAGGGCGGTCGGGAAGCAGCTCAAGGCTCATAACCTCTTGTGCAGGTGCTGGGTCAGTGCCTGTTTCCGGTAGTGGTAGCCTGCTGAGGGCGTCCGCATGGCCCATCGCCTTCCCAGGACGGTGAATCAGTGCATACTGGTAGCTGGCAAGGAAAATTGACCACTTGAGGATGCGAGGAGACAGTACTTGGGGGGTCTGCTTTTCGGGGGCAAACAAGCCAAGCAACGGCTTGTGGTCAGTCACCACGGTAAAGGGCCGCCCGTACAAGAAATCATGGATTTTTTTTACTCCCTTCACGATTGGCAGACCCTCCTTGTTGATTTGTGAGTAGTTCCGCTCGGTTGCGTTGAGTGTCTGGGAAAAGTATGCCACTGGTACCTCTCTTCCATCCGGGAGTTGGTGTCCCAGGACAGCGCCGATGCCATAGGGTGAGGCGTTGCATGCTAGCACCACTGGCAGCCTCTCATCGAAGTGTGCCAAGACCGAGTTTGAGACAAGCAAGTTCTTGACTGCCTGGAATGTGGCCTCCTGGAGCTGGCCCCACACCCAAGGGGCCCGCTTGTCCAGGAGTCTGTGTAGGGGCTCCGCTACCGCCGCCTTGTGGAGAAGGAAGGATTGGTAAAAGTTCAATAGTCCCAAGAAGGCCTGAAGTTCAGTCTTGCTCTTGCGCGCTAGGGCATCACAAATGGCCCGTACCTTGTCCCCAGTCGGGTGGACCCCTTCTGCATCCACCAATCCCAGAAAGTCCACCTGAGGCACTCCTAGTAGACATTTTTTCCCGCTTCACCTTGAGACCTGCCGTCTGGAAACGGTGCAGAATGGTGTGGAGGCGGTCCTCAAACTCCTCTGGTGTGGGCCCAGCAATCAACACATCATCGAAGAAGGGGGTAACGCCAGGAATCCCTTTAAGGAGAGAGTCCATTAGATTCTGGAATATGCCTGGTGCCACGCTGACACCAAATTGCAGCCGCTTTACCCTGAACGCTCCTCTGTGCGTCACAATCATCTGTGCCTCTGCTGTGGCCTCATCTACTGGCAGCTGTTGATATGCCTAGGCCAAGTCCAGCTTGCCAAAGATTTTTGACCCAGCCAGGGTGGCAAGGACATGGCTGACCACTGGCACTGGGTATGCGTGGGCCGTGAGGGCCTTGTTTATGGTACATTTGTAGTCTGCGCAGATGCGGACCGAACCATTAGGCTTGATGGGTGTGACGATTGGGGTAACCCAGGGGGCATTAGGCACCAGCTCCAGCACTCCTTGCTCCATGAGCCAGTCCAATTCCTCGTCTATACGAGGTTTCAGGGTGAACGGGACCCGGCGGGCCTTGAGCCTGACAGGTCGTACTGCGGGGTCAAGCTGTAGAGCAATGGGGGGGGGCTCGTATACTGTCCCAATTTCCCATCGAAAACCCCTGGAAATTCCTTGCATATGGCGTCCACGTCCATTTGTAAGCTAGTGTGGTTCACCCCGGTGATGGCTAGCCCCAGTGGTCCAAACCATGCCAATCCCAGTAAGCTAATGTAGGGGCCCTTGACCACAAGCAAGTCCAGTTGCCGCGTCCACCCTCGATATTGCACCCTGAAGGTCCCCACCCCCATTGTGGGGACCTTACGTTTCTGGAAGTCCCGGAGGGTGAATGGGGCCGGCCTGAGTTTGGGACCCCCAGTAGGACACAGTTTCCTTAAGGTCCTTGCCGAGATTATGGATAGAGTTGAACCCGTGTCAAGCTCCATGCGGCACGGGGCCCCCTTTATCTGTACCTCTACATAAATTTTCTCTACGTTGGGGTGGGGCAACTGGTATACCTGGAAGTCCGTGAGCTCCGTCGAGTTGCCTTGGTGCGTTGGGCCCCGGGACCTGGGGCTCTTGGATTGGTCATCTGATGCCTGGCGTCGGGTGGGCCGAGCCCGACACACCCGGGCGATGTGTCCCGATTTTCTGCACTGCCTGCACTCTGCGTTGCGGAAACGGCAGGTCCTCCTCTCGTGACTTTCCCCGCAGCTTGCGCAGTTCCCTCCTTCTCGTCGAGGCAGCTGTGGTATGTGTGCTGCTTGAGTGCGCTGCTGTACTTGGTGCACCTCCTCCCTGTCAGATCCTGAGTCGTCAGTGAGGTCTTCGTGGTGGACCCTCGGTTGGGACAGCTGGCTCGGCCGTGCCTCTTGCGTCGACCTCTCGGCAGCTTCCGTTGCCAGGGCCTCCTCCAGAGCTACCTGGAACGTTAGGTTCTTCTTAGCGTAGAGGCGTCATTGCAGCTTCTCATCCTTCAGGCCACCAATGAGGCGGTCACGAAGCATGTTCTCCAACTCTGAGAAGTTGCAGAACCAGGCGCCTTGGCGGAGAGAGGTCACAAACCCAGTTATGGTTTCCCCAGGGGCTTGCCGCTTCGCGTAGAAGGCATTTCGACAAGCCACCACTGAGGGCTGTGGCGAAAAGTGCCCCTTCAGCTGTTCCATTATTGTTTTGTATGGAACAGTAGCAATGTCTTCAGGTGCAAGGAGAGCCCGGGCGATTTCAAACGTCTCCTCTCCGCAAACGCTGAAGAATATCGCCCTCTTCTTGGTGTCTTCTTCGTCGGTGACCCCTTTGGCTTCTAGGAGGAAGGTGAAGCGGGAGGCGTACGCTTCCCAGTCTCCAGATGCTGGGTTGAACGGCGAGAAGCTGCTGTCGGTTGCCCTTCTGAGTTCCTTGTGTCCCGGAGCTGAAGCCTGGATACACGGTGCGAGGCAGCGGTGCGGCAGGTGGCGGTGCTGCGGTGCTGTGTGTGGCGGTCAGCTCAGCGGGATCCCACCTTCGTCGCCAGTGAAATATACTTAAGAGTCGCAAAGTGATTTCATGCTCTTTATTCAGCTCATGGTGGTGAGGAGAGAATGAATGTCCCCTCAAAGTATCTGCTTTATATACATTATTTCCACAGTGGGCTGCACGTGATTGGCTAATTCCGGACTTCTCCTGTAGGCCAATCAGGTTGTGGATTCACTTCTATCTGGAGTTGGATTGGGTGGCTCCTGCCGTCCAATCATACTGCTGCATTGTTCTAGGACCAATCAGACTGCTGCATTCTGAATCCTATTGTTCTAGGACCAACCAGACTGCTGCATTTTGGATCCTATTGTTCTAGGACCAATCAGACTGCTGCAGTTTGGATCCTATTCAACTCAGTATATAACACATATCATCCTAAATATGTTTTTAAGAGAAAAAAATGTTTTCCCAACAACATATATTGATTACCTGATAGAAACATCGATTACTGTAAACTGAATGGTGGGCATTGATAAAGGTAAGTACACGTAAACTGCATGTTGCTTCACCATTTTTCAAACTTCAGGGCTTGAACTTCCATTTCTTGGAATTCCTGGAATGCTCAGCGGCAGGGAGGTCTCTCTTCAGAGTCCAACAGTAGTCAGCCATCATGACTGTGTCCCAGCGACCCTGATACCTGGTCTCCATCTCTTTCATGTCCTGATAGAATCCCTCCCCCTGCTCGTCACTCATTGAACCCAGGTTCTCAGGAAACCGGTCCACATGTGAAAATAGGTAGTGCATCTTGATGCTCATGTTGCAGCCCTGGTTTCTGAAAGCAGTCAGCATGTTGTTGACAAGTTCTGCATAGTTTCTGGCCTTATTGTTGCCAAGAAAGTTCTTCACTACCAGAACAAATGCCTTCCATGCTTCCAGTTCCACTTCGTTCATTGAGTTTCCAAACTCTGGGTCTCTGATGAGCTGACGGATCTGAGGACTGTCAAAAATGCCAGCTTTCAACTTCTCCATGGTCAATCCTGGAAAAGCCTGGCACAAGTAAGTGAAGCAGTCACCATCCTTGTCCAGAGCCTTGGTGAACTGCTTGATTAAGCCGAGCTTGATGTGCAGTGGTGGGAAGAGTATTCTGTCTCTGTCCACCAGAGGGTTGTTGATGACGTTCCTTTCTTTGCAAGGCACCTATTCCTCCCGCACAGGCCAGTCCTTCTTCATGTAATGCTGAGCACGGTCCCTACTATCCCACATGCACAGAAAACATGGGTACTTGGTGAAGCCAGACTGTTGTCCCAACAAAAAGTTCACCATCTTCAGGTCAACAAAAATAAATCACTTATGCTGATCATAACCAATTTTCTCCAGCACATACTTCACTGCTTCATAGTTCTCCTTCAGTGTAGTCGAGTGAGCCAGGGGTATAGAGGCAAACTGGTTGCCATTGTGTAGCAGAACACATTTCAGTGATCGCTTGCTGCTGTCAATGAACAGTCTCCAATCTTTGGGTTCGTACTGTGGCACTCCAAGCTTGAGCAGAAGCTGCGCAATATCTGCACAGTACACCAAGTCCTTCTCTTCCAAGAAAAAACGGAGGTACTCTTGATGCCTGTTGAGGAAGAAGCTGATGCGAGCACTGTCAGAAAGGAGGTTTTTTTCCTTCAATCTGGATGCCAACAATTCAGCAGAGTCCTTTGACAAGCTGAGGTCGCGAACTAGATTATTCAACTCCTTTTGGGAAAATGGATGTGGAGCATCATCTTCAAGAACCACTTCTTCTTCTTCATGTCCTTCAACACTGGAGGCATCTTCGTCACTAATGTCAGGAAGTTCTCTGAAGATAGGCACTGGAATTTCATCACAATGAGCTACAGCACGACGTGCTGATTGTGTTACGATATAGAAGCAATGCAGCTGCGAGCTGCTAGCTTGAAAACATCACATGATGTTGGGACTGTCCGTGGGAAACAGAGGGACAGTCAATTCACAGTGCGAAGCACCAGAATTAGCTCAGAGTGTAATATGAGCTGTACAGGAAGTACAGGAAGTTTTTGTCTCTCGACTGCTGGAGTTTGAAGAGAGCAGTCATGTTTTTTGTAACACTGCAAAGACAGAAATAAAGGCATATAAATACGTTTCTGTCTATCTCTTTCCCCTGCCGGGGGGGCAACAAAGAGGGGGTGTGTGTTCTTCTCACACTGAGAAGGATCGCCTATCGCGACCTCTGCCTGGATCTTGCTGAGGAATGCAGACAGGGAGGTCAACAGGAGATCAAGCCGGGTGCCTGGAGAGTTGCCAGTTACTACTTATATAGGCTTGAATCCCGACAGATTGAAGATCAGGATACTTGAGGCTGCTCCGGTTCTTTCTGTTGATCCCAGTCACATCAACAGCGCAGAAGTACCAGTCAGTGACATGGTTTGTCGGTTCCCTCCAAACCATGGGAATTCCAAAGTTCAGACTCTTCTTGCCATTGGTCCACCCACATAGAGTCTCAGTGCATGCCTTGCACACCATGTGTGGCGCCCAAGGTTTATCCTGGTCACCAAGTTTAATACCAAAATAAGCATGGTAAGCAACTTTATACTTTGCCGCACCAATTTATGGAAGATTTCGAGGTTTTATGACTTCAAACTGATCCCTTTTCTGAAAGACTGGCTACTTCTTGAGAACACGGATATTTTGGATTTGGAAGGGTTTGACAACAGATTTGGTTGGCATGCATATATATGGTATGACAAGGTAAAAATTCATAAAGGATTTACAAACCATATTGTTAGGAAAGCATTATATAATGTTTGGAATCGACATAAGGATTTGCTGGAAAATAAAACTCCTAGGTGGCTGTCACCAATGGAAGCTAAGGAGGTGAAAAAACTTAATATGGAATCTAAATGGCCAAGATATGATAAAATTTTAGAGCAAGATAGTGGGAAAATTAAATTACAGAGCTTCGAGAAATTGAAGTCTAAAGTAAGAGATTGGCTTCATTATTATCAAATAATGGAGGTGTTTAAACAAGACAGGAAAATTGGCTTCCAGTTGGAGAGATCAAAACTAGAAACAGAATTGTTAGAACCCAATACTAAGAATCTATCAAGAATGTACAACTTGCTGCTGAAGTGGAATACATTAGATGAGACAGTTAAATCAGCTATGATTAAGTGGGCACAAGACTTTGGTTATGACATTATGTTTGCTGACTGGGAACAGTTATGGACCACCGGTATCAAATTCACGGCATGCAATGCCTTAAGAGAAAATATTATGAAAATGATTTACAGGTGGTACATGACCCTGGTCAGGCTTGCAAAAATTCATCATCTGCCCAACAACAAATGCTGGAAATGTAATGCGACTGAAGGTACCTTTTACCACCTTTGGTGGACTTGCCCGAGGATTAAGGCCTTCTGGGAAATGATTTACAATGAAATTAAGAAGGTACTTAAATGTACTTTTCATAAGAAACCAGAGGCATTTCTCCTGGGCATGGTCGGCCAGTTGGTATCAAGGAAGGACAGAACGTTTTTTATGTACGCTACCACAGCAGCAAGGATTCTTTTAGCAAAGTATTGGAAGACACAAGAACTACCAACGTTGGAAGAATGGCAGACGAAGGTGATTGACTATATGGGACTGGCCGAGATGACCGGCAGAATCCGTGACCAAGAAAAAGAGACGGCGGAAGAAGACTGGAAGAAATTTAAAGTATATCTTAAGAACTGCTGCAAGATTAATGAGGGTTAAAATGTCAAGGGAAAGGAAAGTATAGAATTACAGCTGTAACTGATTAAGTATGAAAATGAAACTAAAATAAGAAAATGTTATTGATTGGCGTGAGGGGTTGTTGGAAAAAAAGTTTAAAACAGGGATGCAGAAAAGGGGAGGTAAGGGGAAGTCTGGGAAGCAAGGTTTATGAAAAAGAGGTTTTGAAATTATACATGTTTATATGTTTTTGTTTGTTTTTCCGTGTGTGTTGTTTTGTTTATAATTTGTGTTGGAAAATCAATTAAAAAATTATTAAAAACAAACAAACAAACTGATCCCTTTTCGACATAATCACCCAGAACTATCGGACCTGAATACTTCTTGTCATTAAAATAATCATTTCCAATCAAAACAATTATTCGACATGGCATTTTACCCCCAGCAACTTCTTCTAAAATGCTCCACACAAGCGTACATGTGAACAAAAACATAAAAAAGACATGTGGCCATAGCTCAAAAACTTGATCTGATTGAGCAAAACCAATGTGATTTTTGGATTCAGCGCATCAGATTCATCCTAAATCAACTGAAAAAACGCAGACAACAAATTTGTTGTTGACCAGTGTAATCCTTCATAAAAGTTATTGCATTACATTCCTCATTAAATTTTCTTTCCATTGATACATGATTTTATGGTATATCTCAGTGCTTTTTTTCTAAAACAATGTTTAGGGTACTCTCATTTTGACTCAAGGAAATCACCACTGGGGAAAAAGAAATACAGTTCAAATCTGGGAAAATAAATACAGTGAATTTCTTCTCCCGTTAAATTCACAAAATGTTTAGGGGCATGCGTCCCCCTGCGTCCCCACAGAGAAAAAAGCACTGGTATTACTCCAAAACAAAGTGGTGTCATGAGCCATCAAACCTCGGAAATACATTTTTTCCAGAAGGTTCCCTCTCCCCATTTTTAATATGAGATAATAATGATTGTCTGCATGCGCACATAGAAATAAATATAAATAAATAAACCCAGCCAGATGGGTTGTTGTTGTTATCCTTCCTGGTTGCACATTGCTTAACCCTTTTCCCAGCGCATTGCTTTCTCCAGGCCTTCCTGACAGCTGGCTGGTTTCTCTTTCTTCTTTAACTGGTTGGCCTCTTTGCACCCCTTTCTGTTTTATTCTGCACCCCTGAACGTATAGCACACAAGAGCTGTGAGGCTTCTCCCTCAGCAAACTCTTTCCCTTTCTGTGTGGTTTGCATTGAGGCTTGGGCCTGGGCTGTTGCTGACGTTTCCTTCTTTGTGTTCCCTAGCTAGTACAGTGGTACCTCGGGTTACAGACGCTTCAGGTTATAGACGCTGCAGGTTACAGACTCCGCTGACCCAGAAATATTACCTCAGGTTAAGAACTTTACCTCAGGATGAGAACAGAAATCGTGCGCCGGCGGCACAGCAGCAGCAAGAGGCCCCATTAGCTAAAGTGGTACCTCAGGTTAAGAACAGTTTCAGGTTAAGAACGGACCTCCGGAACGAATTAAGTTCTTAACCAGAGGTACCACTGTAGTAAGAATTGTATCTTCTTATATTTTGTTCTCTTTCCCTGATTGTTCCTTGCATTCATCTTTTTTACTGAATTCCCAGGCCTTGTTTCAAAAAAAGGGGGGAAGACCTAGTGAACTATAGCTTTCCCCACCGCTTTCTGCTAAAGCTATAGGCCTTCTGAGCAGGCCTCCTCTATAAGCTTTTGCACATAGGCTTCTCATCTTTTCCCACTGGTTCAAAGGGGCTACAGGCCTTCTTTACTGGATTGTACTGGTTTAACTGTTACCTTGAGGCATCTAATCATAAGCCTGCATTTTTATTAAAGCTTATATGTTTAATCAGGGCTTGTATTTTAAAATGAGCTTAAAGATTTTCAAATGTTTCATGCCAGGCAGAAGAGCAGCTGCCTAAGAACCTTGGCAAAATGTTTTTCTCCTAGACAAGGGGGCCCCCTGATTTATAGCAGAAAACAATTCTCAAAGTCGTAAAAAGGGAATTACAGGCTGAGAGCCAAGGTTACACTGACCCTACAAATTAAGGGTTGATAAATAGTAAAATGAGCCATATCTTCTTCCTAAGGTTAAAAAGGCCAAGAGCAAATTGAAAAGCAACTGGTCTGGCTGGCAGAAAGAGAGCATTTTTGGGAAGTCTTTTCTAAAGCTGTTTCTTTCTTAAACTAAGATCCTTTTAAGATTTCTTTTCCTTTTAAAAGGTTATTTATGTATTAAATATATTAGCTTAAATATAATTATGCAAAGGATTTAAGAAATGCTAGATTCTTATTTCATATAGTTGTAAGAGTTGTAACTATCCTGAAATTAAGTCAGCCACCAGCCCAGCCTCCTGCCAGACAGGAGACGCCATCGAGCACTCCTGATATATGGTTGTCAGGCCTTTTGTTTAGAAACCTTCAAATGAAGGAGATCTCTCAATGTTGATGTGAACTCAAAATCCTTGACATATGTTTAAGATAAAAATTCAAGATTAACCATCTGTTTTGGAAGGCAATAGGGCAAGGAGGGCAAGAGGTGAGCTGGTAATTAAGGTTCCTTGTTGAGACACATGTAAGATATATTACTACTTATTTGTCATTTATAGATAGAAGAATATATAGCTTTTTGATTCCCATAAAAGGACAGAAGGAAATGGGTGTATCTTTTATGATTGGTTCTAGCAAACAGCCAATAGGAATTTCAACCAGGCTGATTGGACAGAGGCAGCCACAGGAGGAGCAAGGGGGCTGGATTAAGGAAATATAAGTGCTGGCCAGAATGGCAGGAGGCCAGGCCAGAGCTTGGTAACCATATACCACTGTGCCTCATATTTATTTGTCTGATAAATAAATTATTATTTTAATTTCTCTATTGCTGCGTTGAATATTTCATTCCAGCTAAGCGTTAACCACAAGCAGGGTGCTACAACCTTACTTATTTTCTCAGTTTGTACACCTTTGTAGCCTTGGCTTGCTGTAGCAGGCCTCATCTGTTGTTTACCTGTACACAGCTGTATTCTTTTTAACTGTCACCTTACTTATTTTCGCATTTCTGTACACCTTTGTAGCCTTGGCTTTTGAAGCAGGTGCATCTGTCCATTACCTGTACACCTTGTCTCATTCCCCACCCCCCCACCCCGCAGTTTGCAGCCATGGCAACTTGAACCCTTGTAGTGCAGTTTTTCTCATTTCGAGTCTCTATTTTGTCATGTAGCCCCTTTTTGCGCATTAATCCAAGCAAGAGGGACTGGGGGGGCCTCATGACCCCTGGGGAGCCTGGCTCCAAACGGCCAGTGAACATGTGAACAGAGTACAGTTGCTGCATGTGGCAATGAAGATGAAGGTGTATGTGACGTGGAATGAGGGTGGCACGTGAAGAATGGGATGTTGGGAATGGAAAAGGCGAGGCTCTTGGCAGCAGCAACTGCAGTAGGAGCCCCGACATTGTGAGGACGTGGGGGAACTTGGAACCCCAGGAGAAAAAGGGGAGAGACTGGGATGCAACCAGTATGGAGGCTGGGGGCAGAGATTTGGAATGCTTTGCAGAAAAAGAAATTGATGGAAAAGAGAATGTGTACACCTTGAAGGCAATGTTTATCTTCTACACAGATTTGAGGTTTGCTTTCACAACCCTCCATGCCTGTATTGCAGAGAACATCTGAAAGGTAACTCCATTGTCCAAACAGAACACCGTAGAGCGGAGTTGGCAGCCCGCCAAGCTGGCCACCACGGGAGCATGAGATGATGAGAGGAGTCTGAAGGTGGCTCTGGTTATTGGAGGGAGTGGAGAAAGCTAGCACTCCAGAGATTGTGTTGAAATAGACAGAGGCTCAGCAAGAATACTGATTGCAAAGTATTGGAAGACACAGGATTTACCCACACTGGAAGAATGGCAGATGAAAGTGATGGACTACATGGAATTGGCAGAAATGACTGGCAGAATCCGTGACCAGGGAGAAGAGTCGGTGGAAGAAGACTGGAAGAAATTTAAAGACTACTTGCAGAAATACTATAAAATTAAGGAAAGTTAAAATGATGTCGGATGGAAAATAAGTGGTATTGGTAAAAAGATTTTTAAGAATATGCAAGTATGGTTTGATAACGGTTAAAAATACATATTTACAATAGGTTAAGATACTGAGTTATGACAAAAGATAGAGGGTAAGGATTTGCTGAAAGCATGTTTAAACGGGAATACAAAAGGGGAGGTGTGAGGAGGTCAAAGAATTAAGGAAATGAGATCAAGGATTATTGAAAGATGGAGTTAATTTTAAATTTTCTTTGTTTTCTTTTTTCTATTTAGTTATTTTTTTTCCTTTTCGATATATTCTTTCTATGTGTGGTTTTTCTTTAGTTTGTTAACTTTTCCTATTCTGTAAACTTATGATCTTTGTAAACTTTATTTTGTAATTCTATGTTTGTGTTTAAAACTTTAATAAATATTTTTTTTTTTTTAAAGAAATAGACAGAGGCTCTCCCAATTTTCCTGCCTAGAATTCGTTGTTACCCAAAGGGAACACTGAAATTGTCACCCTTTGAATGAGCACATCGCTGGGGTAACGCCATCATCCAAACGGAACACCGTGGAGCCGAGTTGGCAGCTCTAAGAAACTGATGATTTTGTATGATGCCGTCCCCCACTGGGACAGAAGGACAGCTAATACATAAATCATGAAGATACAGCTCATAAACTAGAACATAAATTGAAACATTGCTACACGTAACACAGGTTCCCAACATCCATACTAACACAATGTAACAGATCACGGTGAGAATCAAAGTTTCGTTAGCAATGCATGTTTAGGCTAAATAAACAGGAATCAAGGAGGAATTAACAAACCCCGGTGGTAATAAACCCAGCAGTAAAAGGAAAGACAGGCATTTTACCACATCCATGTGAACTCTGTTCCTGGCCCTGAGATCTACCTAAAGATTAACAGAAGCTACATCAAAGCTACCTCCCTATTTTTATGTACCCAGGAGCCCTGGTAAGCAACTGGTCTGTGTTAGAATGCTTTACACGTGACTGACAGACATAGAGAAAATGGGGCAGAGATGCAGAGGCTTGTGGGATCGATCAGAAATCAAGTCAATGACCCAAACCCAGTCAAAGCGATGCGTTCACCATTGACACAGTAGCTTGCTTCATTTTTCATAATTCCTCATAGCAATCCCACATGACCAGACACCTACACCCAAAGTTCTCAGAATGGTTTCAACATAAAATCACAATATGAAAACACAAAACACAAACCCCAAAACCTGTAACCCCCACCTCCCCACCACATTTTAAAAGAGAGTTAGATGTCAATCAGCCAAAGGCCTGGTTAAAGAGGTGCGTTTTTCCCTGGCGCTTAAAGCTGCAGAATGAAGGTTTTTTCCACTCGTTATATGATTTTTTTGATGGGAACAGAGATTGGAGCTATTACTGAAGCTTTTTCCACATTCCACACACTGATAGGGTTTCTCCCCTGTATGAATTCTTTGGAGGGAAGCGAGAGGAGCTAAAGCTGAAACGCTTTCCGCATTCCACACACTGATACGCCACATCTCCCCATTCGTGCTGGGTGGATTCCAGCAACAGTTTTAACAATTTACATATTCAATAAAATTGGCCATATGTTATAAAAGGAATATGGATTGTGTTCCCTCACCTTCTTGATTTCCCCTGGCAAACAAAATTTAAGATACTGAAACTGTGGAGCCCAGAATTGAACACAGTATTCTGGGTGGGGCCTGACCAAGGCAGAAGAAAGTGGTACTATTCCTGCCCTTGATCTGATTCTGCATTCTGCCACATTGGCCTCCGCTCCCCTTTTGGTGTCGTCTGCAAATGGGATGAGCATCCCCTCCGTTCCTTCCTCCAAGTCATTTATAAAGACGTTGAACAACAATGGGCCCAGGACAGAACCCTGCAGCACCCCTCTTGTCACTTTTCCCCAGGATGAGGAGGAACCATGGAGGAGTCCTCTTTGGGTTCAGTCAGTCAAATCCACCTAACAGTTACCAAGTTCAGCCTCATTTTACCAGCTTCCTCACATAAATATCACGGGGGACTTTGTCAAAAACCTTACTGAAATGGAGATGCATTATTTCCACAGCAGTCCCCTTAGAAACAGTCTGTAACTCCATCCAAAAAAAGAAAAAGAAAAAAGAGAGATTTCTCTGGCTTGACTTGTTTTTGACAAAGCCATGCTTTCAACCTGTCTGTTTATGTTGTGAATCACCATGAAATCTTCAGATGACGGGTACATGAATTTTAAAATGATAATAATAATAAGGATTTTGCCAACTGGAACATGTGCAAAAGAAGGCGACCAAGATGGTTTTGTTTTATTAGTGCATTTATTTGACTTCTATAGCGCCCTATAGCAGGGGTGCCAACTTGAATAAAATATAGGAGGGGTTTAGTAAGCCCCGCCTCGGTTAAAGAGTCACAGGATGCGGTGCAAGCATGCCATTTGAATGGCTGTTCCTATGAACTGGGGGGGTGGCCCCCTCAAATATCTTTTTGGGGGGCAAAGACCCCTCAGACTCTAAGAGCTGGCTCCCATTCCCTACACTCACAGGTCACAGGACGGTTACAACATAAAATCACACAATGAAAACACAAAACACACAGCCCAAAACCTGTAACCCCCAACTCCCCACCACATTTTAAAAGGGCATTAGATGTCAATTAGCCAAAGGGCTGGTTAAAGAGATGAGCTTTTCACTGGAACTGAAAGCTGTATAATGAAGGGTTTTGCGAAATTTGTATGGATTCTTTGATGGGAAGTGAGATTATAGCTCCTCCTGAAGCTCTTTCCACATTCCACGCACTGAAAGGGTTTCTCACCTGTATGAATTCTGTGATGGGAAGTGAGAGAGGAGCACTGACTGAAGCTCTTTCCACATTCCATGCACTGATAGGGTTTCTCCCCTGTATGAATTCTTTGATGGGAAGCAAGACTGGAGCTATCAGTGAAGTTCTTTCCACACTCCATACACTGATATGGTTTCTCTCCTGTATGAATTCTCTGGTGCTTAGTGAGATCAGAGCTTGTACTGAAGCTCTTTCCACATTCCCCACACTGATAGGGTTTCTCCCCTGTATGAATTCTTTGATGGGAAGTGAGATGGGAGCTCTGACTGAAGCTTTTTCCACATTCTGCACACTGATAGGGTTTCTCCCCTGTATGAATTCTTTCATGCTTAGTGAGATGGGAACTTTTCCTGAAGCTTTTTCCACATTCTGCACACTGATAGGGTTTCTCCCCTGTATGAATTCTTTCATGCTTAGTGAGATGGGAACTTTTCCTGAAGCTTTTTCCACATTCTGGACACTGATAGGGTTTCTCCCCTGTATGAATTCTTTCATGCTTAGTGAGATTGACTCTCTGACTGAAACTCTTTCCACATTCAAAGCACTGATAGGGTTTCTCCCCTGTATGAATTCTGTGATGGGAAGTGAGAGAGGAGCACTGACTGAAGCTCTTTCCACATTCCATGCACTGATAGGGTTTCTCCCCTGTATGAATTCTTTGATGGGAAGTGAGATTGTGGCTGTGACTGAAGCTCTTTCCACATTCCACACACTGATAGGGTTTCTCCCCTGTGTGAATTCTCTGATGGGAAGCGAGATGGGAGCTCTTCCTGAAGTTCTTTCCACATTCCATGCACTGATATGGTTTCTTCCCAATGGGATTTCTTTGACGGGAAGTGGAATAGGAACTTTTCCCACGATCAAGATATTTAATCAGGTTCTCCATTGTGGGGATTTTGTCATGGTCACCCGTGTTCTTGATTTCCAGTCCATCACTATCTGCAATGAAGAGTAATGGATTAGCGCCTCAGGGAGAAATTAAGGAAGAATACTTGTTAACTCTGGTAATAGAGGAATAACACAAGTGGGTTAGATGGATGTTTTTCTGAAGGGTTGGGTGCATTAATTAACGGGGATCAACCGACATCCTTAGGGGAACCTGTGATTCTATAAGCTACTTTAACTTCCCTAACAACTCTGAAATTTACAGTTAAAATGGCCTGGGGAGTTCAGACCAGACAGATCCTTGTTTAGAAGTTGCAATATTGTAATCCCAGGAGTCTTAAGGGGGCGCTGTTGAGTTCTGTGAAAATATATGAGGTTCATCACAGAGCGCTGTTTTGAATTTAAAAACAGATGATTATGATTCTAAAGGGATCCTTACCAAGAGTGGCCACGATCCCATGATTCTCCTCCATGACATCTTTATGCAGAGCTCTCTGGTCAGGATCCAGCAACGCCCACTCCTCGTCCGTGAAATAAACAGCGACATCTTCAAAGCACACTGGACCCTGAAAGAAAAAAGGGAAATGTCCTCCTCTGAGACAACACTGTTGTTCACCAAAACTCCTTGAGCTAGGACATTGTTCCACCCCTTAGCCTCTGTCCCCACAAGGCAGCTTCCCCTGACCTGATCTGGATCCACAGCTGCTGCTTCCCTTCTAGCCCCATGAAAAGGCGGATCAGGAGGTCTTGCTGGCATCCTTCTGCCATCTGCAAGAGAAAAAAGGTAAGGGGGAGGCCCAGAGTGCCTTCTTGTCTCACAGGTAAATCAGTGCATCTCAATCTACACAGGGGCCTTTGAGAAAGTCTTGCCTGCTGAGTGCATTTGGATATTTGGGTGCATTTCAGATATTAGTTGTGAAAAAAATATATCTCCCCTCCTCTGGGCTCTTGGTACCAACTATCTCCCCCAACAAAATATGGAAAAAAAACCCACAGATGAGTTGGGAAAACCAGCAGAATGAGACTAAACTAAACTAAATGAGATTTTAATATTTTATTTTATTTTTTAAATTTATTAAGGTTTCAACAGATTTATAATAACAAACAAGACAAAACAACACAACAAACAATAAACAATAAAAAACACAAAAACCAAACGAAAATATATAAGTTCAACTCTTAGTTTCATATAACTTACTTTCCTGACTTCCTTACATCTCCCTTTTCTGTATTCAAATTTCCAATTTAGTTTCAGCAAATTCTTCTTCTATTTTAACTAATTTTAATGTTTCTTAATTTCTTTTAAATTAACCACTCCCACTGCTGTCCACTTACGTTCTAATCCCCCATCATTTGATTAATTTAACTATGTTTCTTTATTTGTTACTCATAAAACATCTTTGCACATTCCTTTCAGCTTTGTCACTAATGCCACATTGTCTCACTATCCTGCATCACTTTAACATTCAAATAATTTACAATGTTCTTGCAGATAATCTTTAAATTTCTTCCATTCTTCTTCTGTTTGTTCTTCTCCCATGTCTCGGATTCTGCCAGTCATTTCTGCCAGTTCCATGTAGTCTATCAATTGCATCTGCCATTCTTCCAAGGTGGGCAAATCTTGTGTCTTCCAATACTTAGCGATAAGTATTCTTGCTGCTGTTGTTGCATACATAAATAAGGTTCTATCCTTCTTTAACACCTTCTGGCCAACAATGCCCAAGAGGAAGGCCTCTGGTTTCTTAAGGAAGGTATACTTAAATACCTTTTTCAGTTCATTATAGATCATTTTCCAGAAAGCCTTTACCTTTGGGCTCGTCCACCAGAGGTGAAAGAATGTTCCCTCAGTTTCCTTACATTTCCAACACTTATTATCAGGCAAATGATATATCTTTGCAAGCTTGACTGGTGTCATGTACCACCTGTAAATCATTTTCATAATATTTTCTTTCAAGGCATTACATGCCGTAAATTTCATACCAGTGGTCCATAACCGTTCCCAGTCAGCAAACATAATGTTATAACCAATGTCTTGTGCCCACTTAATCATAGCTGATTTGACCGTTTCATCCTGAGTGTTCCATTTTAACAGCAAGTTGTACATTCTTGACAGTACCTTAGTTTTAGGTTCTAACAATTCCGTTTCTAATTTCGATTTTTCCACCTGGAAACCTAGTTTCTTGTCCATATTAAAGACCTCTCTAATTTGGTAATAATGTAACCAGTCTCGCACTTTGTCTTTTAATTTCTCAAAACTCTGCAATCTCCATGTATCTCCATCATGTTCTAATATCTCCCAATATTTTGGCCATTTGGCCTCCATATTGAGTCTTTTCCGAGCCTTAGCTTCCATAGGTGACAACCATCTTGGGGTCTTGTTTTCTAATAAATCTTTATATCTTGTCCAGACATTAAAAACTGCTTTCCTGACAATATGGTTCTTAAATGCTTTATGAGCCCTAACCTTGTCATACCACAGATATGCATGCCACCCAAACGCATTGTTGAACCCTTCCAAATCCAGAATGTCAGTGTTTTCAAGAAGTAGCCAGTCCTTTATCCAGCAGAAAGCTGCTGATTCATAATATAACTTCATGTCTGGCAGGGCAAACCCCCCTCTTTCTTTAGCATCAGTCAGTATTTTAAATTTTATTCTGGGCTTTTTGTCCTGCCAGACAAATTTAGAAATATCTATCTGCCACCTCTTGAAACAGTCCATTCTGTCCACAATCTGCAAGGTCTGAAACAAAAACAATATTTTTGGCTATACTTTCATCTTTATAGCAGCAATTCGGCCCAACAAGGAGAGCTTCAAATTTGACCATATTTCTAGATCTTTTTTTACCTCTGACCAACATTTTTCATAATTGTCTTTAAATAAGTTCAGGTTTTTGGCTGTCATATTTATCCCTAGGTATTTCACTTTCTTCACGACATTTAAATCTGTCTCTTTCTGAAGCTTTTCTATTTCCATTACAGTCATATTTTTCTCCAATACTTTAGTTTTCTGCTTATTTAATTTAAATCCTGCCACCTGACCAAACTCCTGAATCAATTCTAAAACTCTTTTCGTACTAGATTCTGGCTCCTGCAACGTCAAAACCAGGTCATCTGCAAAGGCTTTAAGTTTATATTGTTTGGCTCCAACCTGAACACCTTTAACCAACTGGTCCCTCCTAATCATATTCAAGAGCACCTCCAGGACCGAAATGAATAACAATGGAGAGATAGGGCACCCCTGTCGTGTTCCTTTTTCAATTTTAATCTCTTCTGACACCACATTATTAACTATCAATTTTGCTTTTTGTTCCGAATAGATTGCTTCTATACTATTTTCAAACCCTCGTCCCACACCCATTCCCTTAAGATTTTTTTTCATAAAATTCCAAGAAATATTGTCAAAGGCCTTCTCCGCATCAATAAAAATTAACACTGCATTTGTATTTGTGTTCGTCTGCAGTAACTCCAATATATCAATAATGTTCCTTGTGTTATCAGACAAATGTCTACCTGGAAGAAAGCCTGCCTGATCTTTGGGTATTACTTCATTTAACACTCTTTTCAATCTGTTGGCTAAAATATCTGCAAAAATTTTGTAATCCACATTTAGCAGGGATATGGGACGGTAGTTTTTAAGTTGTGTCTTTTCAGCTTCGGATTTTGGTATAAGTGTGATGAAAGCTTCTTTCCACGACTCCGGTGCCTTCTTCCCCTCCATAATCTCATTGCACACCTCCTTTAGTGGTTGAGTTGAGGTAATAGTCTTTCAAAGTCTTGTAGTACTTGGAGGTTAACCCGTCTGGCCCTGGAGACTTGCCCAATTGCATATTCTGAATGGCACCTTCAATCTCCTGTTCCATTATCTCATAGTTCAATATTGTCTTATTTTCTTGAGATAGTTTTTGTAATCCATTAGCTCTTAAAAAGTGGTCTATATCAGACTCTTTCTGCGGCCCCTGTGTATAAAGTTGTTTGAAGTATCTCTGGAAGCACTTTCTAATCTCCACAGGATTCTGTATATTTCTCCCTTCTATCTCAAGGTTGGTTACCGTATTCAGCTTCTGTCTTTTTTTCAACTGCCATGCCAGCAGTTTTCCACATTTATTTGCCGATTCAAAAGTTTTTTGCCTCATTTGCTTAATTTTCCATTCAACTTCTTTATTTACTAGTTTCATATATTGTACTTGATATAGTTTAATTTCTCTCAAGATCTCCTGTGACTTTGGTTTCGATCTTAACTTTTTCTCTCCTTCTTTTATCTTTTCCAAGATTTTGTCTTTTTTCTCATTTTGAGCTCTCCTCTTTATTGCATTCTGCTGTATCAGAAACCCCCTCATAACTGCTTTACTTGCGTCCCAGATTATTCTTTTTTCCACTGTGGTTTTCAGATTTACATCAAAATAGTCCTCCAAATTTTTTTGGGCCTTCTTAACAATCTCTTGATCTCTTAATAAGGTGTCATTCATCCTCCATCTGAAGGAACCAGTCGTAGTTAGTCTCATTTCCATCTTTACTGCGTTGTGGTCGGAGCAGGTTTTTGGGCAGATTTCCACTTTTCTAGTCTTCGGTGCCAGTCCTCTAGTTATCCACATTTGGTCAATTCTTGTCCATGTCATTTTAGCTTCAGAAAAGAAAGTCCCTTCCCTTCCTAGGGGGTTTTTTGTTCTCCAGATGTCAATCAAGTCCATATTGTCAGTTAGTTCAAAAAAGGTCTTTGGTAGTCTGCCCTCTTTTGTTATATTTTGGCTTTGCGCTTTATCCATGTTCGTAGATACCACCCCATTCATGTCTCCCATCATAATGATGTTATTGTAGTCAATGTACTCCAGCATTGTCTCATGCAACTTCTTGTAAAATTCCGACTTCCCCTCATTCGGTGCATAAATTCCCAAGATCAAAATTTTTTCACCTTGTACTTGGATTTCAATTGCCAAAGTTCTTCCATGTTCATCTTTAAAAAGAAATTTTGGTGACAGGCTTTCTCTTGCATAGATAACAACTCCTCTCTTCTTCACTCTGTCAGAAGAGATAAATTCTTGGCCCAATCTCTTATTAATTAAAACTTTCCTGTGAAGCCTAGTCACGTGTGTTTCCTGTAAACAAATTAAATCTAATTGTTCCTTTTTTAATAAATGAAATACCTTTTTCCTTTTCTTCGGGGAGTTACAGCCATGAATGTTCCAGCTTAGCAGTTGCAGAGACATGTTGAAGTGGTTTTATTCTCCCTTTGGCGGTGGTGTCACTTTCTCAGGGTCCACAGATCCCGAAGGTGTGGGTACAGAACTTAATGGTCCAGGTCCTAAGGCTCCTAGTTCACCTTCAATCCCTTTCTGAAGGTCTTCTCCGTAGTCGCAATTTTAATATTTTAATGTTTCAATATTTTAATGTTGTATTTTAATTTTGTTTTTAAGTTGTAATCATTCAACTTGTTTTTATTATTGCTTGTTAGCCGCCCTGAGCCCGGCCTTGGCTGGAGAGGGCGGGGTATAAATAAAAATTATTATTATTATTATTATTATTATTATTAAACAGAGAAAAAACTCCTTCCTCCTTACCCAGTGGCCTCTCTCTGGTGTCCAACGGAGGCCTCTCTGCCTCACAGGAATCCAAGTCCATTTCTGCAAAGAGATCCTTTCCCTGAGAAAGAAACAAGGATTCAAAACAGAGAATGGGGAGAAGGATTATAAAATGAATGTCAGGGCCAAAAATCTGAAGGGTGTTAGATCTCATTACATGGATGCCTTGCAGAAAAAGAATAGGCCATCAGCAGACAATTATGGGATGTTCTCTGTCCTGTTTGGAGCCCCTTGGGAGTATCCAGAGGAAAGTCTCTCTCACCTGCTTTTTCTCTGCCTGCTTTCTCTCCTCTGCCTGACTCAGGAGGAAACCTTCGGCCAGGGCCACCGCCTGCGAACTGGTCTCTGCTCCACAGTCCCTCACCCAGCTCTCCATCTCCAGTGGAAGGACAGCCAGGAACTGCTCCAAGATCACCAGGTCCAGCATCTCAGCTTTCGTGTGCCTTTCTGGCTTCAGCCACTGGTGGCAAAAGTGGTAGAGTCGGCTGCAAACCTCTTGGGGTCCTTTGGCCTCCTGGCAGCAGAACTGCCTCAACTGCTGGCTCTGCACCTCTGAGTGGAGGGTGTCCTCCTCACCCAGGATCTTCTGCACAGAGTTTTCCCAGAATCCCCCACTGCTCCCAGTTTGGATGGCATGGCCTCTTCCTGTTCCAGGGCCAGCTGAGTCTCGCTCATCCATCTGTGCTCTCAGGAAGCCTCTAAGAGATCGGAAGGAACCCTTTGGTCTTCTGCCAAGTTCTGTCCGTCTTAATGAGAAGCTCTAGCAAATCCTACAAAGCAAATACATTTTTCAGTTACAAAAGTTGTCTAATATCAGGAGAAGAAAAAGGTTCCCTGAGCAAGCATGGATGAGTCTTGGAGGGAACCAGGGCTGGACTGCACCACAGCCCAAACCATGAGCTATCTTATTTATTTAAATTTCTATAACACTTTATATTTTAAAGAGAAATCTCAAAGTTGTTTACAGCATATTAAATATGTGGGGATAATTAGGGAGGCAGAAGAGGATATATTATTGAATGATATCCTTCCTAATATGCACTAGCAAGTTCCATATTCTAGCAGAGTTCCATACATCCCCCTTTTTTAGATTATGCAGCGATCAGCTTGTTGCTGACTCATCTGATTCCTTCCTGGTAAAATCCCTTCCAATCCCTCTTAAATGAATAAGCACAATAATCTGATTCACGTTAATATAAAAGTAGTTTACTCACAGATTCATTCACATTCACAGACATATCCCTGAAGGTTACATAACAACTAGAACTATTCCATAAAGAAGTTAGTCCCAATTGACTGCAACTAAGGAGTCATTTCTCCAAACGCACAGCAACATACAAAATGGAGAAGACACACTGATCAGAACATGGAGGCTGTGTGCTCCTCCATGCTAGTACAACAGACTGCACCCTCTTCAAGTCACATGTAGTGGAAGTCTGTCCCTGCTCTGGAGGAAACAGGAAGTCACAAAATCAATAAAACAGAAATAAAACCATCTGAAGAAAGTCAATTATATAGTCGATAGTCAAAGCAACATAACAGAAAACAATTATTATCTTAAAGATTGCAAAATAAAACATTACAAAGGAGGTCAACTACAGAATACATATTTAACACAGTAGGGCAGGGTGAGTCTGGGCCTCACCCCCTAGGCCAGGTGGAAAGGGCCTTTTTAAAAAGGAGAAGAAAGAGGAGGAGGAGGAAGAGGAGGAGGAGAAAGAGGAGGAAGAAGAAAGAGGAGGAGGAGGAAGAGGCAGCCTCTAGCTCTCCTAGAAGAAAGATTGCAATGCAAAATGTGGAGGCAACGGAAGGGATTTCTGGGAGATGAATCAGCCTGGTTGCTCCTGCCTTCCAGTCAATGCATGAAGTCAGAACTGACTGACAAGGAAGTCATTTGTATCTTGTGGGAAATGGATGTTTGGCTCTAGTGGGGGTCCTCACCTGGGGGTCCTCAGGAGTTGCTCCCCCCCCCCCGCTTCTGTCTCCTTTTCTTGCACTTGGACTCTCTGCCACTCTCAGGACAGACTCCTCAGGTGGGGTCCCTTTTTCTGTGGTCTGAGGGCCAGGTATGCACCTAGTCAACCTCCTGAGGGCCAAGTGGGCCGGGGCCAAATACCTCTCCCTTGAAATTTAGGCAGGTAACTTATTATGATTATTCTATTAGATAGCTTAACCCTGGAAGCTCAGTGAGTAGCAGCGCCCATTTCTGGTTGCTTTGCCAGCAACAATCCCTTTGGGACAGAGAGGATGTGGTCCTGGGATGCCCTGCTCTGGGTGCGAGGGGATTGCTGCAGTGGCCTCCGTGGGGAGCTGCCCTGGGAGACACTGGGAAACTGGTCCGCAATGCAGCAGCCAGACTCTGGGCTGGGATCCCTCTCTTTATCCCTGGCCTTTCTCTCCCACCTTTTTCTTGGGGGGGGGCCTAGTCCACCTTCTCGTCCAGCTTTGGAAAACCATTTGCAGATGTTTCCTCTGTTGTGCAATGAGGCTGAGCGACGTCACACAGAGTTAAAGTCCCAGGGACTCCTTTGTTTAAAGAAGGGAGATTTCGTGGGAGTCAGGGATCCTCTGATCTGCAGGAAGGAGAGCGTGGCAGACCTGGCCCCTCCCTGGCAGGACCCTCTCCTCCTCCCTGACTTGGGGTCCCCCCCCTGCAGGAGCAGATCAGGCCCCCCAGGCCCCCTCCCCTGCTGCAGCCCTGGGACCCCCACCAGATCCCAGAGAGAGAGAGAGAGAGGAGACTCACCAGATCCCAGGAGAGATCCCAAAGCAAGGAAAGGACTGGGGAGGGAGGGGCCTTGGCTCTGGAGGACCTGCCCCCCTTGCTTCCTGGCCTCTCTAGGAAGGCAGCTCTGTTCCTTTAACCCTTGCCAAGCCCAGCGTGCCCACCTCTCCCCTCCGCCTTTTCTTTCTTTCCCACTTCCAGAGATGCTTTTGGGGGGACGCCCCCCCCCACTTTCCTTTCCTTCTAGCGCAGTGATGGCGAACCTTTTACAAACCCAAACACATTTATTTTATCGCAAAGGGACTCAGTCTGATCCTCCTCTTTCTTTTTTTGATGGAACCCCTTATATGGGATCCTGTATATAAATTTTCCTTCAGGCCTTTTGCTGGCCCATATAGGACCAGCATGGATAGCTGACCCTGGTGAATATTTGATGTTTCATCCCCTTCTGGTCTTGATTTGTGACTCGCCAGTAAAATAAGGCTGCATTTTAAGCTATCTTTTAAGCTATATTTTAATCATTTTTTTTTTGCCTTTTTAAACTGTATTTTATATTTGGTGTTAGCCACCCTGAGCCCGTTCTTGGCCGGGGTATAAATAAAAATCTTCTTCTTCTTCTTCTTTGCAACAAATAAAGACACACAGAACTCCCTCTCTGCAATGCAATCTGAAATTTGGGTTTCCTGAAGGTCCTAAGGACTTGGCCAACCTAATATTAAGTAAATAAGGTAAGCCAAAGGTTCTCTCCATATGAACCATCCTCTAGTCTGTTTCTCAATTTGTACTGTATTATTTTATGTAGTGTGCCTTGCCATTGTTTTACTGATTATAGTTTATTGTATTATTTACTGTAACTATTGTGTGGACTTCTGTTTAAACTTTTATATGTTGATATTATTATTTTATACTATTCTAATAATTGTTGAATGTTACTTTTTGATGTCGGTTGCTTATTTAAAAGTTTTATTATCTCATTTTTGTATTGCATTAGATTGTTATAAGATGTACATTTTTTGTTTCTTCAGCTTGTAAACCGCCTTGAGTATTGTAAGGTAGAAAGACGGTATACAAATAAAAAATGATGATGAACCTCGTGGGACTTTGAGCTGCTTCCGGATCCAGCCGAGGTCTAGAAGCTTCAGCTGGTGCAGAATGCTGCAGCACGATTGCTGCCAAAGCGAGGCCTTCTCGGCATATGACCCTTTGGCTCAGAGGGCATCACTGGTTGCCCATTGGCTACCAGGACCAGTTCAAGGCCTTTCCATTCTCATAGGGAACAGTTTACCCATGAGATCCCCTCCTTACCCCACAGGCAGACACTTGACCGCTTCAACTACAGGTGCCACGCAAGACCTCCATTGTTTAGTATGGCAGCACAGACCCTTTGGAACTCCCTGCCACTTGAGATCAAGCAGGCACCTCCCTCCCACCTTTTTGGGGAACCTGCTAAAAACATGCCTGTGCAGCTGCTTAGAAAATTGAGGTGAATATCAGCATTTTAACTTAGCTTAATCGTAGTTACTGAAAACCAGACTTTTTCAATTTATTCACATATACATAGGAGGTTGGCTGCTCTCTCCTCAATATTTAGCTATCACAAACTCAGCAACGGTAACAAAGTTGAATGCTGCAAAGTGGACCATGAAGTCTCCTGCCTGATGTCAAGTGGCAGGGAGTTCCAAAGTACACTTGCTGCCACACCAAAAGATCCATCTTTAAAGTTGGAGGTTCCTACAGGGCAGGGCTGGCAGGTTGCACACTCAGTGGCCCAGTATTAGTGCTTTCTAAACATAAGCATATCATTTCCTCTTCCAGAAATGCTTAATTCTGAATTCAAAGGACACGGAAGTCTTTACAGACAGAGATGACAAGACAGCTTTCCAGATTAGTTAGCTGGGAGTGAGACAGTTGGCAGAGTGGCACTGGGCTTGCTAAGATGCCAGCTACTACAGGAATTGCTTTCTTGAGCCTTTTTAGCACTGCAATACCATTTCTTTAAAAAATAAAAAAGGTTGATTTTTAAGTCATGGCAGAGTGTGAGCAAATACTCCACATCTGCCAAGCTTTCAGGAGCAGGACTAAGGGGTGAAATGAAGCCAAAATATAATTTTAAATAAAGAAATGGTTACAACAGTAAACAACAAATAACATGTCCTGATGAAATTGCAGACTTTCTTCCTGCCATGTGTTACAAGTTTCATTTGATTACTCTAAAAGAACACGCCACCTTTTCCCATGAGTGCTGGGTGGATTCCGGCAACAGTCTTAACAATTTATATATTCAATAAACTTTGGCCACGTGTTATAAAAGGAATATAGATTGTGTTCCCTCACCTTCTTAATTTCCCTTGGCAAACAAAAATTTAAGATACTGAAATTGTGGTGCCCAGAATTGAACACAGTATTCTGGAAACAAAATAAAAAAAATCCTTCCAGTAGCACCTGAGAGACCAACAAATTTTGTTATTTGTATGAGCTTTCGTGTGCATGCACACCTCTTCAGATACCATTTTATTTTTTTCCGACTTCATCCCAGTAATTTATAAAGACGTTGAACAACAACAGGCCCGGGACAGAACCCTGCAGCAACCCAGGATGATGAGGAACCATGGAGGAGTCCTCTTTGGGTTTGGTCAGTCAAATCCACCTAACAGTTACCTCATTCAGCCTCATTTTACCAGCTTCCTCACATAAATGTCGCAGGGGACTTTGTCAAAAGCCTTACTGAAATCGAGATGCACTATTACCAAAGCAGTCCCCTGAGAAACAGTCTGTAACTCCATCCAAAAATAGAAAAAGAAAAAAGAGAGATTTCTCTAGCTTGACTCGTTTTTGAGAAAGCGATGCTTTCAACCAGTATGTTTATGTTGTGAATCACCGTGAAATCTTCAGATGACGGGAAAAGAATTTTAAAATGATAATAATAAGGATATTGACAAGCTGGAACATGTGCAAATGAAGGCAATCAAGATGGTGTTATTTTATTTATGCATTTATTTCATTTCTACAGCACCCTATAGCAGGCGTGCCAACTTGAATAAAATATAGGAGGGGTTTAGTAAGCCCCGCCTCGGTTAAACAGTCACAGGATGCGGTGCAAGCATGCCATTTGAATGGCTGTTCCTATGAGGTGTGGGGGGGTGGTCCCTTCACATATCTTATTGGGGGGCAAAGACCCCTCAGACTCTAAGAGTTGGCTCTTATTCTCTTTACCCACAGGTCTCAGGACAGTTACAACATAAAATCACACAATGAAAACACAAAACACACAGCCCAAAACCTGTAACCCCCACCTCCCCACCACATTTTAAAAGGGCATTAGATGTCAATCAGCCAAAGGCCTGTTTAAAGTCGTGTGTTTTTCTCTAGCGCTGAAAGCTGTAAAATGAAGGGTTTTCTGTGAAGAGATTCAGAACTTACAGGGTTAAGAAGTTCTGAGTGACGTCTCACATTCCTGAGGCGTGGCTAGGTTTCACAGAGGGGAGTGTTTTTCTCTGTGTGTTCTGTTCTGTTTCCGTGTTTTCTGACGGTGAGGCAGCAAAATGAGTGCTCTCTCGCCGGGTGATATATGAGTTGTTTTTCTACACGATTAAAGACTGAAAGAATTACGCACGAACGCCTGAGTGTGTTTGATTTGGTACACACACGCACAGCGACAGTTTTCTACGCTGCGGAAACTCTGCTACAAGTAGCTGACGGAGAGCAGAGCGGCGCAAGGAAGTGTGCCAGGCTACAAATAGCTACGCCAATAGCCATAGGTTATGGAGGTCAGCCAAGCTGTTTGAAGCTGTTGCCAAAGTGTGCCGGTGTGTGTTGAAGACAGCTGAAGAAGACGCTGGAGCCAGCTGGGAGTCCTGCCTAACGTTTGAGGGCAGAGGAGCTCGCTGGGAGGAGCTGGTCTGCTGAGCTGGGTGCCGGAGAGCTGCTGCTGGTTACGTGAGTAAGCTGAGCCCCGGGGGAGAAGATGGCAGATGGCCAGGAGTTAGAAGTTATCCTGTTCGAAAAGCTCACCACCCAGTCATGGCACATCTGGGTTAGAAGAGTGAGGGGTTGGTTTTTGGCTACAGGGCTTTGGAATCCAGCCCAGAAGGAGCCAGCACCCCCCACGCCAGTTGCTGCTGGGACAGACGCTGCAGGCTGTGAGGCTGCTTTGCCGGATAGCCAGCAGAGAATGCAAAGGGAATTTTGCATGTTGAAGTCATGCGTGGACGCTACGCTGTTGCCTCATTTGGAGGGCGTTGAGTCGGCTAGGGCTGCCAGGGAGGTGCTGAGGGGTTTGTGTAAAAGCTCAGCAGGAGGCCAGAGCCCTGAAGAAGTTATGAGGAGCCCAGAAGGGGCTGTAGCCCGTGTCCCTGAAGTCTTAGCCTCAAGGAGCACTGTAGACAAGGTTGGGGGGGCAAAGAATTCCAAAGGCAAGTTTGTAAAGTTTTCCACTGTGTGTGACGGGGAGGAACGCCGTTTCAGAGGGGGCAGAGCTGGCAAAGAGCGCCCATCCAGCAGAAGGGGGGCCAAGCCAGTTGGAAGCCCACATCAGTGTTTTTCCACTCGTCGCTGTTTTGTTTGCAATTCTGCTGAACATCTGCGTCGCTCCTGCCCCCAGAGAGCCAGGGAGGCTGGGCAAGATGCTTCCAAGGTCGCTTCCCATGGGAATTAGCCAGGTTTCCATGGCAGCCAGTCCAGGAGAAGAGGCAGGCGTGGGAAGGCGCAAGGAGTACGTGACTTAGAGAATGAAGACGGTCCTTATCATCTGACGGCCTCAATGGCAAAGTTTGAGGACTACTCCAGTGAGGACAGAGTAATGTGCTGGATTATTGACTCTGGAGCCAGCAGGCACCTGATAACAGCAACACCTGGTGTCGAGATGTGGAACTGCAGAGCTGTTTCAGCTGGGAAAACAGTTGAATTTGCTGATGGGACGCAAAAGCCTTTGTGTAACGTGGCAAATGTTTATGTTTCTGTCATGCAGGCGGAGCTGGAAGTCTACATGGCACCTGGGATGAAACATTGTCTTTTATCTGTCCCTTGTCTCTTACAGGAGGGGTATAAGGTGTGCTTCGAAAACAATGTCTGTACAATTTCCAGAGGGGGGAAGCAACTGGTCAGTGTTGCGAAAGGGCAGAACAACCTCTTTGTTCTGGAAACACCTCTGAAGGGTGAGGGGAATGCTGAGAGGGCACAAGCAAAGTGTGCAACCGTTCCCACTCATGTTTCATGTGTTTGTGTATGGCACAGAAGAACGTCACATGGTTCTTTAGAAGAGATCCAGATGTTGCCAGAGTGCACTAAGGGTTGCAAAATAAAGGAATGTGGCAGATCCCTAAATTGTAGGGCATGCAAAATGGCAAAGGCAAAAGGGTGCAGTTATCCCAGGGTGGAGAGGGTAACTACAAAACCTTTTGAGCTTGTGCACAGACCTTTTTGGGCCCATGCCAAAGCCAAGTCTGGGAGGGGCCAGGTTTTGGGTCACAGGCCTTGGTGCCGGTACCAAAAGCACAACAAAAGCAAGGTGGCCCTAGATTCCAGAAAATGATCTTATGTGGGTATGAACCTGCGACAAAGGGGTGGAGGTTTGCATATCCAGAAGGTGATCAGACCAAGCTTCTGATCAGCAAACATGCTGAGTTCTGTGAGCAGGGTGGTTGGTCAAAGCGCAATACGCGTCCTGACGTTCTCTCAAAATGCCTGTCTGATTCTGAGGAGGAAGGAGAGCCAGAGGCTGAACCTGTTGATGAGAACCAAGTCTCTGACCAGGGTCAAGAACAGGGTTGGGCATCTCCACAGGTAGTTAAAAGAGAGCCCAAGAGTGAGCCTTCGTCTCCTGTTAGCAAAGTACAGAAGGCCCGAAGACGCGCTAGGTCAGAGGGGGAAACTTCCGATGTAGAGGACACACTTGCTGACCACAGTGGGTCAGAAGGAGCACCTGAGTTTGTGCTCAGATGGTCCACTCGCACCACGAAGGGAATTCCACCTGAGAGGTTTCAGGTCACTAGTGCGTGGGTTGGTTTCGCACAGTGCGAACCTGGGAGTTGTGAGGAGGTTCAACAATTGCCTGACAAAGACGCCAGGAAAGGGCGAAAGGCAATGGGAAAGGGATTGAAGTCTCAAAGGTCTGTAAATGTATGTTCACAGTTTCCCTCAGGATATGAGACGAGAGGGGGTGTGAAGAGATTCAGAACTTACAGGGTTAAGAAGTTCTGAGTGACGTCTCACATTCCTGAGGCATGGCTAGGTTTCACAGAGGGGAGTGTTTATCTCTGTGTGTTCTGTTCTGTTTCCGTGTTTTCTGACGGTGAGGCAGCAAAATGAGCGTTCTCGCCGGGTTATATATGAGTTGTTTTTCTACACAATTAAAGACTGAAAGAATTACGCACGAACGCCTGAGTGTGTTTGATTTGGTACACACACGCACAGCGACAGTTTTCTACGCTGCGGAAACTCTGCTACAAGTAGCTGACGGAGAGCAGAGCGGCGCAAGGAAGTGTGCCAGGCTACAAATAGCTACGCCAATAGCCATATTTTCCACCCTTCATATGAATTCTTTGATGAGACGTGAGATGAGAGCTCTGATTGAAGCTTTTTCCACATTCCACACACTGATAGGGTTTCTCCCCTGTATGAATTCTTTGATGGGATTTGAGATTGGAGCTCACACTAAAACGCTTTCCACATTTCACACACTGATAGGGTTTCTCCCATGTATGAATTCTGTGATGGGAAGTAAGATTGTGGCTGTGAGTGAAGCTTTTTCCACATTCAAAGCACTGATAGGGCTTCTCCCCTGTATGAATTCTTTGATGGAAAGTGAGATTGGAGGCCTGATTGAAGCTTTTTCCACATTCCACACACTGATATGGTTTCTCCCCTGTATGAATTCTTTGATGGAAAGTGAGACTGGCGCTCTGACTGAAGCTTTTTCCACATTCCACACACTGATAGGGCTTCTCCCCTGTATGTATTCTCTGGTGCTTAGTGAAATCAGACCTCGTATTGAAGCTCTTTCCACATTCCACACACTGATAGGGTTTCTCCCCTGTATGAAGTCTCTGATGGGAAGTGAGATGGGAGCTCTTCCTGAAGCTCTTTCCACATTCCACACATTGATAGGGTTTCTCCCCTGTGTGAATTCTCTGATGGGAAGCGAGATGGGAGCTCTGACAGAAGCTCTTTCCACATTCCACACACTGATAGGGTTTCTCCCCTGTATGAATTCTTTGATGGGAAGTGAGAGAGGAGCTCTTCCTGAAGCTCTTTCCACATTCCACACACTGATAGGGTTTCTCCCCTGTGTGAATTCTCTGATGGGAAACGAGATAGGAGCTCTGACTGAAGCTTTTTCCACATTCCACACACTGATATGGTTTCTCCCCTGTATGAATTATTTGATGGAAAGTGAGACTGGCGCTCTGACTGAAGCTTTTTCCACATTCCACACACTGATAGGGTTTCTCCCCTGTATGAATTCTTTGATGGGATTTGAGATTGGAGCTCACACTAAAACGATTTCCACATTCCACACACTGATAGGGTTTCTCCCCTGTATGAATTCTGTGATGGGAAGTGAGAGAGGAGCTATCCACGAAGCTCTTTCCACATTCCATGCACTGATAGGGTTTCTCCCCTGTATGAATTCTCTGATGCTTATTGAGAGAGGAGCTCATACTAAAGCTCTTTCCACATTCCACACACTGATAGGGTTTCTCCCCTGTATGAATTCTCTGATGCTTAGTGAGAGAGGAGCTATCCATGAAGCTCTTTCCACATTCCATGCACTGATAGGGTTTCTCCCCTGTATGAATTCTTTGATGCTTAGTGAGAGAGGAGCTCATACTAAAGCTCTTTCCACATTCAAAGCACTGATAGGGTTTCTCCCCTGTATGAATTCTGTGATGGGAAGTGAGATCGGAGCTCTTCCTGAAGCTCTTTCCACATTCAAAGCACTGATAGGGTTTCTCCCCTGTATGAATTCTGTGATGGGAAGTGAGAGAGGCGCACTGACTGAAGCTCTTTCCACACTGCACACACTGATAGGGTTTTTCCCCCGTATGAATTCTTTGATGGCAAGTGAGATTGGAGCTCTGACTGAAGCTCTTTCCACATTCCATGCACTGGTAGGATTTCTTTCTAATGAGATTTATTTGATGGGAAATTGAATGGGAGCTCTGATTGCAGCTCTCTCCACACTCCAAATTTTTATGAGGCTTCTCCTCTCTGGGGATTTTCTCATGGTCACCCTTGTTCTTGATTTCCAATTTTTCACAATCTGCAATGGAAACAAAAAGGAATCAGAGCCTGAGGACCAAATGGAAGTCCCAGTTATGGATTAATGCTAATTAAATTTGTGGTAGGCAACCAATTGATGAAGACCCCAGCAACAAATAAGGAATATCAAATCAAGATCATGACAGTGACTAGGCACCATAAATAATAAGAGTATAAGAAAGAGCATAACAAACCAAGGCACCTTTTAGCAGTTACTTCTTAGAAACAATCTGTGCAGTTAATACTGCATTTTTAAATTGTTTAATTGTAATATCTGATTTCTCCTGTTTCTCCCCTCTTTCTTTCTCTCTTGTCTTCTTTCTTCTTTATTCAAATTAATAGAGAATGAATCTAAAAATACTATCATGGAATATAAAAGGATTGAATGATAAAAAGAAAAGAAACGCATAGTGGAAAAACAGAATTTAGATATAGCATGTATCCGAGAGACGCAAATAAATAAAAAACACACAAGAGTGTTGATAAATCCAAAACTAGGGTCAGAATTTATAACAGCAGACAAAAAAAAAAAAAGAGGTATGGTGATATACGTAAAACCTAACTTGGAGCCAAAGCTAATATATAAAGATGCAAATGGAAGGATAGTAATAATTAAGATAAAAATCACAAGGGGAATCTTTTATGATAATTGGGATATATGCCCCAAATGAAAAAAGAGCAAAATTTTATAAAGGTTTAGAAGAGATACTGATACAGTATATAGGAGAGAAACTAATACTGATGGGAGACCTGAATGGGGTATTTAATCCAGAACTGGATAGATCTGCAGGATGGAATAAAGGAAAGGGGGGGGGGGACTTCTGTGCCGTTTCATAGCTATGATAGAACACCTAGATTTAATTGATAGTTGGAGACATAAATACCCAAACAAAAAAGCTTATACATATTTCTCTGAGTCAAACAAATCGGCCAGTAGAACTGATGCCATTTGGATCTCCAAGGATTTAGTAGAACAAATTGAAGCAGTGGAAATCCAGTCAAAAACACTTTAAGACCATAACTCAATGCTACTAAAACTGAGAGGGAAAGGGAGGGAAGGGCCGAAAAGATGGAGATTAGATGAATCCCTTCTAAATGATGAAAAAATATTTTAAGAGGTAAGAATGTTGTCAGGGAACTGCCATCGGCTCAGGGACGAGAGGGGAAAAGCTGGATGGATTACAAGGAGCCCCCAAAGATTGTGGGAAGCAGCACTTCCTCAGAGGAGGAAGGTACCCACGCCTCTAGTGGAGAGGAGATGCAGGGCTCGGAGGAGGCGAGGCGGTGCCAGGACACCTTGCCTGAGCAAAGCGGAGAAGAGAGAGGTCCCCCGTTACCCACACCTTCCTTGCACAATAGGCTTCTGCGCAGAGAGGGGAGGCGCAGACTGGGCATCAAGAAACTACTCTGCTGGGGAAGGTTTAGGGACCACCCACTCTCAGATTATGCCAGTGAATGAGCAAGACACAGAATAGAGGCGCTCTGCATTCTAACAGTTTTTTTATCATCAATAAGAAACGTTTAAAACAGACTATTGAAGCATATTGCCTTATTGCTCTCGAGCAACCAACCGATACCTCTAACAAAAGTGTTAAAAGGAATTCTTCGAAAGCAACAATAATAAGGGAACTGAGAAAGTGGTGGCATGGGACACATGTAAGGCCGTCATCAGGGGTTATTTTATCCAACAGAGCACAATTCAAAAAAGGAAAAGAGAAAAAAATAAAGCAGATTTACTGGAGGAAATAAAAAAGAAAGAAAAGGATCTGACCAAGGACCTTAGTAATGAAGAAATCTCTAAAGAAAGCAAATTATTAAGAGCAGAATACTCCTCTATATTAGAACAAGAAATTGATTGTAACTTAAACATCTTAAAAAGCAGAAACTTTGAAAATGCCAATAAACCAGGGAAACTACTGGCTTGGCAGATCAAGAAAAGACAAATCAAAAGATTAATAAATAGATTGAAAATAGGAGAGACAACAACGGATGATCCAAAAAAGATCAGACAAGATTTTGTGGAATACTATAGAAAGCTATATAAAAAAGGGAAAGAAAGGCTAGAGGACATAGAACAATACCTAAAATTTCATAAAATACCAGGAATAACAGAAGCCCAAAGAGAAACACTAAATGCACCCATTACAATGATAGAAATTAAAAATGCAATTAAAAATGCCAAGTCAGGAAAGTTGCCTGGCCCAGATGGAATACCTGCAGAAGTTTCTAAAAAACTTGAAGAAATACTGTCACCACCACTGAATGAAGTAATTAAGGATACTCTCATTGAAGGAAAGACCCCGGCCCCCTGGAATGAGGCCTATGTGATTTTACTACCAAAAAAAGGAAGCGACCTAGAGATAACAGCAAATTACAGACCGATATCTCTGCTAAACTGTGATTACAAAATCTATGCAGGTACCCTAGCAGGTAGACTAAAACATGTATTAAAAGACATAATTCACCCTAATCGGGCAGCATTCCTTCCCAAACACCAGATCCCGAAAAACACAAGGAATATTATTAATTTATTAGAAAATCTGGAGTTCAAAAATGAAAAGCAAGCGGCTATGATGCTAATCGATGCCAGAAGGCGTTTGATAACATCGCATGGAGCTTTATGAAAAAACAGTTAAATTTAATGGGCTGCGTTGGAGCTTCTGGTGAGCTGCCATGGAGGATGGCTGAATTCCATCACTGCCGTACGTTCCAGAATCAGAGGCTGAGCTGGGATTAATCAGCCTCCCTACAGTCCCTGGGCTGGGGAGTGGCAGCTCCTCCGCAGATCACCCAACACCTGGCCCCATATTCAGAAGAAAGGAGGGGCTGGGGGGTCCTGGATGGAAAACCCGGAATGTTTCTTGGCAACTCTCCAAAGTCGCCTCCGTTTAGCAGCAAGCTTCCAATTCTTAAGATGAAAAATTGGATTTAAGTTTTGGACATGATCTGAGCGAAGGGGGAGAAACTACTCAACTTATTAATTCAGCCACTGAGGTGCTAAAAAGGATATGAACAGAAGAAGGATTAACATCTACATAGACTTGGTATGTTGGAACTGAAAGGGGGGGTGAGCCTCCGTTGTTATTATATTTCGTTTTGCTATGTTAAATGGCAATATTCTCCTCTGAAAGAACCAACTGCCTGATTATTTATAGCAAGCGAGACTGGAGAGGTGGTGTATTTGGTGATATAATATGACTCTAATAATCATTAACTGTGTGGAAATAACAATTATTCAAAAGTGGAAAACCAAGTTCAAAGCATTCATCTGCAGATATATTTGGAAGAGGATAAAGAGTTTCCCAACCTTGATATGGAGAATGACTGGAGAGACGCCAAAAAATCTTTGGAAGTTTGCCTGGAATTAGAATCGGAATGACGCAGCTTTTTTAAAAAAAATAATGGGCTGCAGAGAAAGGTTTGAAAGAGGTATGGAATCTATCTACTCCATGCAAAAGGCGAAATTAATAAATAATGAGTAATGGGAAAAACCAGAGATCTGTTCAAGAAAATTGGAGATATGAAAGGAACATTTCGTACAAAGATTACCATAATAAATGACAAAAGTGGAAAGGACCTAACAGAAGCAGAAGACATCAAGAAGAGGTGGCAAGAATACACAGAGGAACTATACCAGAAAGCAATGGATGTCTCGTACACCCCAGGTAGTGTGGTTGCTGACCTTGAGCCAGACATCCTGGAGAGTGAAGTCCAATGGGCCTTAGAAAGCACTGCAAATAACAAGGCCAGTGGAAGTGATGGTATTCCAGCTGAACTATTTAAAATTTTAAACGATGATGCTGTCAAGGTGCTACACTCAATATGCCAGCAAATTTGGAAAACTCAGCAGTGGCCAGAGGATTGGAGAAGATCAGTCTACATCCCAATCCCAAATTCCACACAAAATATATTGTTTTGCTTTATCTTTTCTTTTCTCCCCCCCCCTCGCTTTTTCCTTTTTGGACACACAGCTGTCCATGGAGGTGCAGGTCAATTCAGTGTCTAGGGCAGCTGTCTACCAGCTCCATTTGGTATGCAGGCTGAGACCAAATAACACCAGACCTGAAAGACCTACACTGGCTCCCAGTGCGTTTCCGAGCACAATTCAAAGTGTTGGTGCCGACCTTGAAAGCCCTAAACGGTCTTGGCCCAGTATACCCAAAGAAGCGTTTCCACCCCCATCGTTCAGCCCAGACACTGAGGTCCAGCTCCGAGGGCCTTCTGGTGGTTCCCTGCCAGAGAGAAGTGAGGTTACAGGGAACCAGGCAGAGGGCGTTCTTGGTAGTGGTGCCCGCCCTGTGGAATGCCCTCCCATCAGATGTTAATGAAATAAACAACTATCAGACTTTTAGAAGACATCTGAAGCCAGCCCTGTTTAGGGAAGATTTTAATATTTGATGTTTCATCGTGGTTGAAATCTTCTGCTTGGAGCTGCCCAGAGTGGCTGGGGAAACCCAGTCAGATGGGCAGGGTTATGAACAAATTATTATTACTATTATTACTATTATCACTAATTACTAGTATTATCTGAGATTCGAAAAGCCTGCCTGTTCTCTGGGATGGATTTTGTTTGGCCTAGTCATGGCATCCCCTCCATCCCCAATGCCAGCTGTCTCTTTGGTTAACCCAAGATTGACAGGAGCAAAAACAGAAAACCTGACAGTGGTTACTTATCTTTCCCAACAACTCTGAAGCTGACATTTAAGATGGCCTGGGCAGTCCAGCCCACCCCGATCATGGTATAAAAAGGCAGGACTGGAGGAAGACTGTTCACAGAAAGAATAGTAATTTGTTGTTCAACCCAGCAAATTATACCCAGCCAGATAGGCAGGGTATAAATAATAAAGACGATGATGATGATGATGGGGGTGTTAGGATCCCACGGGTTGTAGGGGACACTGTTGAGCTCTGTGAAAATAGATGAGGCTCATCAGAGAGGCATTGTTTGAATTTCCAGGCAGATAGGACGATTCCACAGGGAGCCTTACCAAGAGAGGCCACAATCCCACGATTCTCCTCCCCCCTGACGTCCATATGCAGAGCTCTCTGGTCAGGATCCAGCAACGCCCACTCCTCATCCGTGAAACGAACAGCAGCATCTTCCAAGCACACTGGACCCTGAAAGAAAAAGGGAAAATTCCTCCTCTGAGACAGCAGAAATATGATCCGCTACAGAAAACTCGGTTGTGTGTGTGACATGAATGAGCCAGCTCCCAGGGAAGGAAGCAGCCAGGGAGAGAGAGGGTTTCTCCTCTCCTCGTGAGTTGTTCTGGGGAGTTCCCTCCCAATGCCCTACAGCCAAAGGGTTCAGGGAGGTGTGGAGAGGGGGAGGGATGGGGGGCAGGCCCCATTTTGCAGCTGATGGGGCTGGTTAGGTGAATGCTGGCCACTATTTGTTCTCATTTGTACACTTCTTAGAAATGTTAGCATTCAATGATCAACATAGAAATACAATAAGCCTAGTCTGGATGGCCATCTGTCTTGGCCGAGACTCCTGCAATGCAGGGGATGGGACTTGATGACCCTTGGGGTCCGTTTCAACTCTAGGAGTCTATGAAAACAGCAACTACTGATGAATTGTAGGGGTGACGTTCAAAAGGCTGGTATAGTAGAGTTAAATGGGCAGGAAATCCCACAGTTCACAGCTGGAGTTAACTCTTTATCAGCAAGAACACGATATTTGCAGATTTGGCTGAGTTTCAGACCTAATGAGAACAGCAGCTCATTCCCTGAGCATCTTCCTCAATGAAATCAGTTGCAGAGAATGAAGGCCGCCTTTTCTCTGGGGTTTCTGGCAAGTGATCGAACAGTGCGCCAGTGTGCAGCCTGCCTTTGCTTATCCATTGTCAGACATCTCCTGGCTCTGAGAGACAAGCAGGGAGGGTGGCTTCTGGCAGAAGGAGAGGGAGCCACCGGTGGCTCCTCCTTCTCCTGACTCACCTCTGACTCTCGCCCTCCCTCTGCCCACTCATCTCCTTCCTCTTCTGCCTCTGATTCTGCACTGCATTCTGCCACAGAGTCTCCCAGCCCACTAAGCCCTGTTACCATTCCAGCTTCTGACACCTCCTCTTCCCAGGCTTCTCCCTCTTCTCCCTCTGACCGCTCATCCTTCCTCCACCTCCACTCCTTGGACTCTAAGACGTCCTCCCTTCTTGGTTCCCCGGCTGCTTCCTCCCACCATTCCTCTGTGCCCAACCAGTCCATGACATTGCTCCATCCCTCGGCCTCTGTCCCCACAAGGCAGCTTCCCCTGACCTGATCTGGTTCCACAGCCACTACTTCCCTTCTGCCCCCATGAAAAGGCGGATCAGGAGGTCTTGCCGACATCATTCTGCCACCTGCAAGAGAAAAAAGGTCATCAGGACGCCAGGAGTGCCTGCTTCTCTCACAGGTGAAACAGGGCATCTCTAATACAGATGGGCCTTTGAGAAAGCCTCACCCACTGAGAGCATTTCGACGTTTGTGCCCATTTCATATGTTAGTTATGCAGAAATACATCTCCTTTCCTCAGGGCCCTGGATCCCAAAAGCCCCCCCCCCAAAAAAAAGATGAAAAGAACCCACAGATGAGTTGGAAAACCAACAGAATAAGACCAAACGGAGAAAAACCACCTTCCTCCTTACCCAGTGGCCTCTCTCTGGTGTCCAACGGAGGCCTCTCTGCCTCACAGGAATCCAGGTCCATTTCTGCAAAAAGACCCTTTCCCTGAGAAAAAAACAAGGATTCAAAACAGAGAAACAGAGGCAATGCATGAAGTCAGAACTGACTGACAAGGAAGTCATTTGTATCTTTTGAATAATGGATGTTTGGCTCTAGTGGGGGTCCTCACCTGGGGGTCCTCAGAAGCTGCTCTCCCCCCACCCCACTCCCCTGCTTCTGTCTCCTTTTCTTGCACTTGGACTCTCTGCCACTCTCCAGAAAGACTCATGTGGTGGCGTCCCTTTTTCTTTGCTCCAGAGGGCCAGGTATGCATCTGGTCAACCCCCTGAGGGCCAAGTGGGCGGGGCCAAACACATCTCCCTTGAAATTTAGGTGGGTAATTTTTTATTATTATTCAATTAGATAGCTTAACCCTGGAGGCTCAGTGAGTGACAGTGCCCATTTCCATCAACAATCCCTTTGGGAGAGAGAGGATGTGGTCCTGGGATGCCCTGCTCTGGGTGCGAGGGGATTGCTGCAGTGGCCTCCGTGGGGAGCTGCCCTGGGAGACACTGGGAAACTGGTCCCCAATGCAGCAGCCAGACTCTGGGCTGGGATCCCTCTCTTTATTCCTGCCCTTTCTCTTCCACCTTTTTTTTGGGGGGGGGGCTAGTCCACCTCCTCGTCCAGCTTTAGAAAACCATTTGCAGATGTTTCCTCCGTTGTGCAATGAGGCTGAGCGACGTCACACAGAGTTAAAGTCCCAGGGACTCCTTTGTGTAAAGAAGGGAGATCTTTTCTGAAGGGGGGGAGGCGGGGGGTCAAATGAGTTTGGGATCCTCTGCTCTGCAGGAAGGAGAGAGAGCGTGGCAGCCCTGGCCCCTCCCTGGCAGGACCCTCTCCTCCTCCCTGACTTGGGGTCCCCCCCCCCTGCAGGAGCAGATCAGGCCCCCCAGGCCCCCTCCCCTGCTGCAGCCCTGGGACCCCCACCAGATCCCAGAGAGAGAGAGAGGAGACTCACCAGATCCCAGGAGGGGAGAGCGAGGCCGCCCTTGCAGCAGAGACACAAAGTAACACTGGGGAGGGAGGGGCCTTGGCTCTGGAGGACCTGCCCCCCCTTGCTTCCTGGCCTCTCTAGGAAGGCAGCTCTGTTCCTTTAACCCTTGCCAAGCCCAGCGTGCCCATCTCTCCCCTCCGCCTTTTCTTTCTTTCCCACTTCCAGAGATGCTTTTTGGGGGACGCCCCCCCCCACTTTCCTTTCCTTCTAGCGCAGTGATGGCGAACCTTTTAGGAACCGAGTCCCCAAACTGCAACCCCAAACCCATTGATTTTATCGGAAAGTGTCAACATGGCAATTTAACCTGCGTATCTCATTTTTCCTGTGTTTTCCTTTATGACTGCTGTTCTAATAAATAATCCTTCATAAAAGTTATTGCATTACATTCCTCATTAAATTTTATTTCCATTGATATATGATTTTATGGTATAACTCAGTGCTTTTTTTCTTTAAAAAAATATTTAGGGTACTCTCATTTTGACTCAAGGAAATCACCCTCGGGAGAAAAAAAATACAGTTCAAATCTGGGAAAATAAATACAGTGAGTTTCTTTTCCTGTTAAATTCACAAAATGTTTAGGGGCATGCGTCCCCCTGCGTCCCCACAGAGAAAAAAGCACTGGTATTACTCCAAAACAAAGTGGTGTCATGAGCCATCAAACCTTGGAAATACACTGAGGGGGGAAAGTATTTGATCCCCTCCTAAATTTGCCCGTTCGCCCTCTGACGAAGAAATGACCAGTCCATAATTTTAATGGTAGGTCAGAGGGCAAATGGGCAAATTTAGCAGGTTCCACAATTTAGCAGGTTCCACAATTTTGGCCGCTAGTGTGCACTGGAGGGCCGTACTAAGAGACCCTCTCCCAGTTTTTGATATGAGACAATAATGATTGTCTGCGTGCGCACATAGAAATTAATATAAATAAATAAACCCAGCCAGATGGGTGGTGGTGTAGCAAGTAGTCAGGCCAGTCAAATGAATTAAAGTTAAATGAATTAAATTAGAAGAATGAAAGCAAGAAAGTGAAGTTTGCCGGCAGCAAGCAATGGCACGGAGGAATAAGTTCCGTAGTCCGGCCGTTCCCAACAGGGGAGGCTTCCCTTTATACATTCTTGAATCAGGTCTTTATCCAATCAAAAGTTACAGCATTAGACATACACTGGTACCTCGGGTTAAGTACTTAATTCGTTCCGGAGGTCCGTTCTTAACCTGAAACTGTTCTTAACCTGAAGCACCACTTTAGCTAATGGGGCCTCCCCCTGCTGCCACACGATTTCTGTTCTCATCCTGAAGCAAAGTTCTTAACCCGAGGTACTATTTCTGGGTTAGCAGAATCTGTAACCTGAAGTGTATGTAACCCAAGGTACCATTGTAGATACATTAGGTTCCACCTAGAGACAGGGCATGAAGAGTTGGACATGCCCCTTCCCTGTCCTTACTTGGCAATCCTTATCAGGCCATCTCTGGGCAGTGGGTGCCTGAGTGTATGTACCGGATATGGGCCTGGCCTAGATCAACCCAATGGCTGCCTTGCTTAACATTTTAACTCCCCAAACGCCTTCCCTGAGCACGTTGCCCCAGTGGTGGTGGAGGTGGTTATATTTTGCCGTTTCTTCGGCTGCCCTTTGCTCACAGCCTCCAAGGAATGAGTTCCTCCGTTGGCTTCCATGGGAAAGCCCAGCAAACATGTCAACCCAGCAGCCCCTTCTTAGGTTGCCGTCTTTATGCTTACTGACCTGGGAGTCAGGCCCGGCTGAACTCAAGGCAGCTTACTCCCGAGTAGGAAAAACAGACTGGCTGGCCCCTCGCTCGGGCAACTGGGATCACAGTGTGCGTGCCCACAGAGAGGGCTCTAGGTTTGCCACTTTGCCATTTCGTCAGCTCTCACGAACTCTTGACCAGGAGGTTAGCGGCTGCCAGAACCTCCATCGCTCCAAAATAGAAAATCTTATTTATTTCAGTTATTCCGTTTATATCCCACCTTTTTCTCCCCAAGGTCAACCCCAGGGAGCTTCATGGCTGGATGGGAATTCGAACCCTGGTCCCCCAAGTCATAGAGTCCAACACCCAAACCTCTACCCAGCACCGAAAACCTTACATGATTTCCGGATTTCACTTTGGTATAGAAATATGTGGATTTCAGCATTAGCTGAAAAAATAAATTATAAATTACTTGCTGCCAAAGGCTCGGATGACCCTGTACAAGTCCCATGATGTCTGGTGGGATTTTATCTTTTATCTTACCAGCTGCACTGGCTCCTGGTGGAGTACAGGGTCAGGTTTAAGGTGCTGGTTCTGACCTTTAAAGCCCTTCGCGGCCTCGGACCCTCGTACCAACGGGACCGCCTCTCCTGGTATGCCCCATGGAGGACCTTATGGTCCATAAATAACAACATTTTGGAGGGCCTCAAGGATGTTAGGTTGGCCTCAACCAGGGCCAAGGCCTTTTCGGCACTGGCCCCGAACAGGTGGAACGCTCTGCCATGGGAGACCAGGGCCCTGCGGGATTTGACATCTTTCCGCAGGGCCTGCAAGAGGGAGTTGTTCCACCTGGCCTTTGGTCTGGACTCAGTCTGATCCTCCTCTCTTTTTTTGATGGAACCCCTTATATGGGATCCTGTATATAAATTTTCCTTCAGGCCTTTTGCTGGCCCAGATAGGACCAGCATGGATAGCTGACCCTGGTGAATATTTGATGTTTCATCCCCTTCTGGTCTTGATTTGTGACTCGCCAGTAAAATAAGGCTGCATTTTAAGCTATCTTTTAAGCTATATTTTAATCAATTTTTTTTTTGCCTTTTTAAACTGTATTTTATATTTGGTGTTAGCCACCCTGAGCCCGTTCTTGGCCAGGGTATAAATAAAAATCTTCTTCTTCTTCTTCTTTGCAACAAATAAAGACACACAGAACTCCCTCTCTGCAGTGCAATCTGAAATTTGGGTTTCCTGAAGGTCCTAAGGACTTGGCCAACCTAATATTAAGTAAATAAGGTAAGTCAAAGGTTCTCTCCATATGAACCATCCTCTAGTCTCTGCTTCTCAATTTGTATTGTATTATTTTATGTACTGTGGCTTGCCGTTGTTTTACTGATTATAGTTTATTGTATTATTTATTGTAACTCTTGAGTGGACTTCTGTTTAAACTTTTATATGTTGATATTATTATTTTATACTATTCTAATAATTGCTGAATGTTACTTTTTGATGTCGGTTGCTTATTTAAAAGTTTTATTATCTCATTTTTGTATTGCATTAGATTGTTATAAGATGTACATTTTTTGTTTCTTCAGCTTGTAAACCGCCTTGAGTATTGTAAGGTAGAAAGACGGTATACAAATAAAAAATGATGATGAACCTCGTGGGACTTTGAGCTGCTTCCGGATCCAGCCGAGGTCTAGAAGCTTCAGCCGGTGCAGAATGCTGCAGCACAATTGCTGTCAAAGCGAGGCCTTCTCGGCATATGACCCTTTGGCTCAGAGGGCATCACTGGTTGCCCATTGGCTACCAGGACCAGTTCAAGGCCTTTCCATTCTCATAGGGAACAGTTTACCCATGAGATCCCCTCCTTACCCCACAGGCAGACACTTGACCGCTTCAACTACAGGTGCCACGCAAGACCTCCATTGTTTAGTATGGCAGCACAGACCCTTTGGAACTCCCTGCCACTTGAGATCAAGCAGGCACCTCCCTCCCACCTTTTTGGGGAACCTGCTAAAAACATGCCTGTGCAGCTGCTTAGAAAATTGAGGTGAATATCAGCATTTTAACTTAGCTTAATCGTAGTTACTGAAAACCAGACTTTTTCAATTTATTCACATATACATAGGAGGTTGGCTGCTCTCTCCTCAATATTTAGCTATCACAAACTCAGCAACGGTAACAAAGTTGAATGCTGCAAAGTGGACCATGAAGTCTCCTGCCTGATGTCAAGTGGCAGGGAGTTCCAAAGTACACTTGCTGCCACACCAAAAGATCCATCTTTAAAGTTGGAGGTTCCTACAGGGCAGGGCTGGCAGGTTGCACACTCAGTGGCCCAGTATTAGTGCTTTCTAAACATAAGCATATCATTTCCTCTTCCAGAAATGCTTAATTCTGAATTCAAAGGACACGGAAGTCTTTACAGACAAAGATGACAAGACAGCTTTCCAGATTAGTTAGCTGGGAGTGAGACAGTTGGCAGAGTGGCACTGGGCTTGCTAAGATGCCAGCTACTACAGGAGTTGCTTTCTTGAGCCTTTTTAGCACTGCAATACCATTTCTTTAAAAAATAAAAAAGGTTGATTTTTAAGTCATGGCAGAGTGTGAGCAAATACTCCACATCTGCCAAGCTTTCAGGAGCAGGACTAAGGGGTGAAATGAAGCCAAAATATAATTTTAAATAAAGAAATGGTTACAACAGTAAACAACAAATAACATGTCCTGATGAAATTGCAGACTTTCTTCCTGCCATGTGTTACAAGTTTCATTTGATTACTCTAAAAGAACACGCCACCTTTTCCCATGAGTGCTGGGTGGATTCCGGCAACAGTCTTAACAATTTATATATTCAATAAACTTTGGCCACGTGTTATAAAAGGAATATAGATTGTGTTCCCTCACCTTCTTAATTTCCCTTGGCAAACAAAAATTTAAGATACTGAAATTGTGGTGCCCAGAATTGAACACAGTATTCTGGAAACAAAATAAAAAAAATCCTTCCAGTAGCACCTGAGAGACCAACAAATTTTGTTATTTGTATGAGCTTTCGTGTGCATGCACACCTCTTCAGATACCATTTTATTTTTTTCCGACTTCATCCCAGTAATTTATAAAGACGTTGAACAACAACAGGCCCGGGACAGAACCCTGCAGCAACCCAGGATGATGAGGAACCATGGAGGAGTCCTCTTTGGGTTTGGTCAGTCAAATCCACCTAACAGTTACCTCATTCAGCCTCATTTTACCAGCTTCCTCACATAAATGTCGCAGGGGACTTTGTCAAAAGCCTTACTGAAATCGAGATGCACTATTACCAAAGCAGTCCCCTGAGAAACAGTCTGTAACTCCATCCAAAAATAGAAAAAGAAAAAAGAGAGATTTCTCTAGCTTGACTCGTTTTTGAGAAAGCGATGCTTTCAACCAGTATGTTTATGTTGTGAATCACCGTGAAATCTTCAGATGACGGGAAAAGAATTTTAAAATGATAATAATAAGGATATTGACAAGCTGGAACATGTGCAAATGAAGGCAACCAAGATGGTGTTATTTTATTTATGCATTTATTTCATTTCTACAGCACCCTATAGCAGGCGTGCCAACTTGAATAAAATATAGGAGGGGTTTAGTAAGCCCCGCCTTGGTTAAACAGTCACAGGATGCGGTGCAAGCATGCCATTTGAATGGCTGTTCCTATGAACTGGGGGGTGGCCCCCTCACATATCTTATTGGGGGGCAAAGACCCCTCAGACTCTAAGAGCTGGCTCTTATTCCCTTTACCCACAGGTCTCAGGACAGTTACAACATAAAATCACACAATGAAAACACAAAACACACAGCCCAAAACCTGTAACCCCCACCTCCCCACCACATTTTAAAAGGGCATTAGATGTCAATCAGCCAAAGGCCTGTTTAAAGTCGTGTGTTTTTCTCTAGCGCTGAAAGCTGTAAAATGAAGGGTTTTCTGTGAAGAGATTCAGAACTTACAGGGTTAAGAAGTTCTGAGTGACGTCTCACATTCCTGAGGCGTGGCTAGGTTTCACAGAGGGGAGTGTTTTTCTCTGTGTGTTCTGTTCTGTTTCCGTGTTTTCTGACGGTGAGGCAGCAAAATGAGTGCTCTCTCGCCGGGTGATATATGAGTTGTTTTTCTACACGATTAAAGACTGAAAGAATTACGCACGAACGCCTGAGTGTGTTTGATTTGGTACACACACGCACAGCGACAGTTTTCTACGCTGCGGAAACTCTGCTACAAGTAGCTGACGGAGAGCAGAGCGGCGCAAGGAAGTGTGCCAGGCTACAAATAGCTACGCCAATAGCCATAGGTTATGGAGGTCAGCCAAGCTGTTTGAAGCTGTTGCCAAAGTGTGCCGGTGTGTGTTGAAGACAGCTGAAGAAGACGCTGGAGCCAGCTGGGAGTCCTGCCTAACGTTTGAGGGCAGAGGAGCTCGCTGGGAGGAGCTGGTCTGCTGAGCCGGGTGCCGGAGAGCTGCTGCTGGTTACGTGAGTAAGCTGAGCCCCGGGGGAGAAGATGGCAGATGGCCAGGAGTTAGAAGTTATCCTGTTCGAAAAGCTCACCACCCAGTCATGGCACATCTGGGTTAGAAGAGTGAGGGGTTGGTTTTTGGCTACAGGGCTTTGGAATCCAGCCCAGAAGGAGCCAGCACCCCCCACGCCAGTTGCTGCTGGGACAGATGCTGCAGGCTGTGGGGCTGCTTTGCCGGATAGCCAGCAGAGAATGCAAAGGGAATTTTGCATGCAAAGGGAATTTTGCAAGTCATGCGTGGACGCTACGCTGTTGCCTCATTTGGAGGGCGTTGAGTCGGCTAGGGCTGCCAGGGAGGTGCTGAGGGGTTTGTGTAAAAGCTCAGCAGGAGGCCAGAGCCCTGAAGAAGTTATGAGGAGCCCAGAAGGGGCTGTAGCCCGTGTCCCTGAAGTCTTAGCCTCATGGAGCACTGTAGACAAGGTTGGGGGGGGGGCAAAGAATTCCAAAGGCAAGTTTGTAAAGTTTTCCACTGTGTGTGACGGGGAGGAACGCCGTTTCAGAGGGGGCAGAGCTGGCAAAGAGCGCCCATCCGGCAGAAGGGGGGCCAAGCTAGTTGGAAGCCCACATCAGTGTTTTTCCACTCGTCGCTGTTTTGTTTGCAATTCTGCTGAACATCTGCATCGCTCCTGCCCCCAGAGAGCCAGGGAGGCTGGGCAAGATGCTTCCAAGGTCGCTTCCCATGGGAATTTGCCAGGTTTCCATGGCAGCCAGTCCAGGAGAAGAGGCAGGCGTGGGAAGGCGCAAGGAGTACGTGACTTAGAGAATGAAGACGGTCCTTATCAGCTGACGGCCTCAATGGCAAAGTTTGAGGACTACTCCAGTGAGGACAGAGTAATGTGCTGGATTATTGACTCTGGAGCCAGCAGGCACCTGATAACAGCAACACCTGGTGTCGAGATGTGGAACTGCAGAGCTGTTTCAGCTGGGAAAACAGTTGAATTTGCTGATGGGACGCAAAAGCCTTTGTGTAACGTGGCAAATGTTTATGTTTCTGTCATGCAGGCGGAGCTGGAAGTCTACGTGGCACCTGGGATGAAACATTGTCTTTTATCTGTCCCTTGTCTCTTACAGGAGGGGTATAAGGTGTGCTTCGAAAACAATGTCTGTACAATTTCCAGAGGGGGGAAGCAACTGGTCAGTGTTGCAAAAGGGCAGAACAACCTCTTTGTTCTGGAAACACCTCTGAAGGGTGAGGGGAATGCTGAGAGGGCACAAGCAAAGTGTGCAACCGTTCCCACTCATGTTTCATGTGCTTGTGTATGGCACAGAAGAACGTCACATGGTTCTTTAGAAGAGATCCAGATGTTGCCAGAGTGCACTAAGGGTTGCAAAATAAAGGAATGTGGCAGATCCCTAAATTGTAGGGCATGCAAAATGGCAAAGGCAAAAGGGTGCAGTTATCCCAGGGTGGAGAGGGTAACTACAAAACCTTTTGAGCTTGTGCACACAGACCTTTTTGGGCCCATGCCAAAGCCAAGTCTGGGAGGGGCCAGGTTTCGGGTCACAGGCCTTGGTGCCGGTACCAAAAGCACAACAAAAGCAAGGTGGCCCTAGATTCCAGAAAATGATCTTATGTGGGTATGAACCTGCGACAAAGGGGTGGAGGTTTGCATATCCAGAAGGTGATCAGACTAAGCTTCTGATCAGCAAACATGCTGAGTTCTGTGAGCAGGGTGGTTGGTCAAAGCGCAATACGCGTCCTGACGTTCTCTCAGAATGCCTGTCTGATTCTGAGGAGGAAGGAGAGCCAGAGGCTGAACCTGTTGATGAGAACCAAGTCTCTGACCAGGGTCAAGAACAGGGTTGGGCATCTCCACAGGTAGTTAAAAGAGAGCCCAAGAGTGAGCCTTCGTCTCCTGTTAGCAAAGTACAGAAGGCCCGAAGACGCGCTAGGTCAGAGGGGGAAACTTCCGATGTAGAGGACACACTTGCTGACCACAGTGGGTCAGAAGGAGCACCTGAGTTTGTGCTCAGATGGTCCACTCGCACCACGAAGGGAATTCCACCTGAGAGGTTTCAGGTCACTAGTGCGTGGGTTGGTTTCGCACAGTGCGAACCTGGGAGTTGTGAGGAGGTTCAACAATTGCCTGACAAAGACGCCAGGAAAGGGCGAAAGGCAATGGGAAAGGGATTGAAGTCTCAAAGGTCTGTAAATGTATGTTCACAGTTTCCCTCAGGATATGAGACGAGAGGGGGTGTGAAGAGATTCAGAACTTACAGGGTTAAGAAGTTCTGAGTGACGTCTCACATTCCTGAGGCATGGCTAGGTTTCACAGAGGGGAGTGTTTTTCTCTGTGTGTTCTGTTCTGTTTCCGTGTTTTCTGACGGTGAGGCAGCAAAATGAGCGCTCTCTCGCCGGGTTATATATGAGTTGTTTTTCTACACAATTAAAGACTGAAAGAATTACGCACGAACGCCTGAGTGTGTTTGATTTGGTACACACACGCACAGCGACAGTTTTCTACGCTGCGGAAACTCTGCTACAAGTAGCTGACGGAGAGCAGAGCGGCGCAAGGAAGTGTGCCAGGCTACAAATAGCTACGCCAATAGCCATATTTTCCACCCTTCGTATGAATTCTTTGATGAGAAGTGAGATGAGAGCTCTGATTGAAGCTTTTTCCACATTCCACACACTGATAGGGTTTCTCCCCTGTATGAATTCTTTGGTGGGAACTGAGACCGGCGCTCTGATTGAAGCTTTTTCCACATTCCACACACTGATAGGGTTTCTCCCCTGTATGAATTCTTTGATGGGATTTGAGATTGGAGCTCACACTAAAACGCTTTCCACATTCCACACACTGATAGGGTTTCTCCCATGTATGAATTCTGTGATGGGAAGTGAGATTATGGCTGTGAGTGAAGCTTTTTCCACATTCAAAGCACTGATAGGGTTTCTCCCCTGTATGAATTCTTTGATGGAAAGTGAGATTGGAGGCCTGATTGAAGCTTTTTCCACATTCCACACACTGATATGGTTTCTCGCCTGTATGAATTCTTTGATGGAAAGTGAGACTGGCGCTCTGACTGAAGCTTTTTCCACATTCCACACACTGATAGGGCTTCTCCCCTGTATGAATTCTCTGGTGCTTAGTGAAATCAGACCTCGTATTGAAGCTCTTTCCACATTCCACACACTGATAGGGTTTCTCCCCTGTATGAATTCTCTGATGGGAAGTGAGATGGGAGCTCTTCCTGAAGCTCTTTCCACATTCCACACATTGATAGGGTTTCTCCCCTGTGTGAATTCTCTGATGGGAAGCGAGATGGGAGCTCTGACAGAAGCTCTTTCCACATTCCACACACTGATAGGGTTTCTCCCCTGTATGAATTCTTTGATGGGAAGTGAGAGAGGAGCTCTTCCTGAAGCTCTTTCCACATTCCACACACTGATAGGGTTTCTCCCCTGTGTGAATTCTCTGATGGGAAACGAGATAGGAGCTCTGACTGAAGCTTTTTCCACATTCCACACACTGATATGGTTTCTCCCCTGTATGAATTATTTGATGGAAAGTGAGACTGGCGCTCTGACTGAAGCTTTTTCCACATTCAAAGCACTGATAGGGTTTCTCCCCTGTATGAATTCTTTGATGGGATTTGAGATTGGAGCTCACACTAAAACGATTTCCACATTCCACACACTGATAGGGTTTCTCCCCTGTATGAATTCTGTGATGGGAAGTGAGAGAGGAGCTATCCACAAAGCTCTTTCCACATTCCATGCACTGATAGGGTTTCTCCCCTGTATGAATTCTCTGATGCTTATTGAGAGAGGAGCTCATACTAAAGCTCTTTCCACATTCCACACACTGATAGGGTTTCTCCCCTGTATGAATTCTCTGATGCTTAGTGAGAGAGGAGCTATCCATGAAGCTCTTTCCACATTCCACACACTGATAGGGTTTCTCCCCTGTATGAATTCTTTGATGGGAAGTGAGAGAGGAGCTCTTCCTGAAGCTCTTTCCACATTCCACACACTGATAGGGTTTCTCCCCTGTGTGAATTCTCTGATGGGAAACGAGATAGGAGCTCTGACTGAAGCTTTTTCCACATTCCACACACTGATATGGTTTCTCCCCTGTATGAATTATTTGATGGAAAGTGAGACTGGCGCTCTGACTGAAGCTTTTTCCACATTCAAAGCACTGATAGGGTTTCTCCCCTGTATGAATTCTTTGATGGGATTTGAGATTGGAGCTCACACTAAAACGATTTCCACATTCCACACACTGATAGGGTTTCTCCCCTGTATGAATTCTGTGATGGGAAGTGAGAGAGGAGCTATCCACAAAGCTCTTTCCACATTCCATGCACTGATAGGGTTTCTCCCCTGTATGAATTCTCTGATGCTTATTGAGAGAGGAGCTCATACTAAAGCTCTTTCCACATTCCACACACTGATAGGGTTTCTCCCCTGTATGAATTCTCTGATGCTTAGTGAGAGAGGAGCTATCCATGAAGCTCTTTCCACATTCCATGCACTGATAGGGTTTCTCCCCTGTATGAATTCTTTGATGCTTAGTGAGAGAGGAGCTCATACTAAAGCTCTTTCCACATTCAAAGCACTGATAGGGTTTCTCCCCTGTATGAATTCTGTGATGGGAAGTGAGATCGGAGCTCTTCCTGAAGCTCTTTCCACATTCAAAGCACTGATAGGGTTTCTCCCCTGTATGAATTCTGTGATGGGAAGTGAGAGAGGCGCACTGACTGAAGCTCTTTCCACATTGCACACACTGATAGGGTTTTTCCCCCGTATGAATTCTTTGATGGCAAGTGAGATTGGAGCTCTGACTGAAGCTCTTTCCACATTCCATGCACTGGTAGGATTTCTTTCTAATGAGATTTATTTGATGGGAAATTGAATGGGAGCTCTGATTGCAGCTCTCTCCACACTCCAAATTTTTATGAGGCTTCTCCTCTCTGGGGATTTTCTCATGGTCACCCTTGTTCTTGATTTCCAATTTTTCACAATCTGCAATGGAAACAAAAAGGAATCAGAGCCTGAGGAACAAATGGAAGTCCCAGTTATGGATTAATGCTAATTAAATTTGTGGTAGGCAACCAATTGATGAAGACCCCAGCAACAAATGAGGAATATCAAATCAAGATCATGACAGTGACTAGGCACCACAAATAAAAAGACTCTAAGAAAGAGCATAACAAACCAAGGCAACTTTTAGCAGTTACTTCTTAGAAACAATCTGTGCAGTTAATACTGCATTTTTAAATTGTTTAATTGTAATATCTGATTTCTCCTGTTTCTCCCCTCTTTCTTTCTCTCTTGTCTTCTTTCTTCTTTATTCAAATTAATAGAGAATGAATCTAAAAATACTATCATGGAATATAAAAGGATTGAATGATAAAAAGAAAAGAAACGCATAGTGGAAAAACAGAATTTAGATATAGAATGTATCCGAGAGACGCAAATAAATAAAAAACACACAAGAGTGTTGATAAATCCAAAACTAGGGTCAGAATTTATAACAGCAGACAAAAAAAAAAAGAGGTATGGTGATATATGTAAAACCTAACTTGGAGCCAAAGCTAATATATAAAGATGCAAATGGAAGGATAGTAATAATTAAGATAAAAATCACAAGGGGAATCTTTTATGATAATTGGGATATATGCCCCAAATGAAAAAAGAGCAAAATTTTATAAGGGTTTAGAAGAGATACTGATACAGTATATAGGAGAGAAACTAATACTGATGGGAGACCTGAATGGGGTATTTAATCCAGAACTGGATAGATCTGCAGGATGGAATAAAGGAAAGGGGGGGGGGGACTTCTGTGCCGTTTCATAGCTATGATAGAACACCTAGATTTAATTGATAGTTGGAGACATAAATACCCAAACAAAAAAGCTTATACATATTTCTCTGAGTCAAACAAATCGGCCAGTAGAACTGATGCCATTTGGATCTCCAAGGATTTAGTAGAACAAATTGAAGCAGTGGAAATCCAGTCAAAAACACTTTAAGACCATAACTCAATGCTACTAAAACTGAGAGGGAAAGGGAGGGAAGGGCCGAAAAGATGGAGATTAGATGAATCCCTTCTAAATGATGAAAAAATAATTTTAAGAGGTAAGAAAGTTGTCAGGGAACTGCCATCGGCTCAGGGGCGAGAGGAGAAAAGCTGGATGGATTACAGAGAGCCCCCAAAGATTGTGGGAAGCAGCACTTCCTCAGAGGAGGAAGGTAGCCATGCCTCTAGTGGAGAGGAGATGCAGGGCTCGGAGGAGGCGAGGCGGTGCCAGGACACCTTGCCTGAGCAAAGCGGAGAAGAGAGAGGTCCCCCGTTACCCACACCTTCCTTGCACAATAGGCTTCTGCGCAGAGAGGGGAGGCGCAGACTGGGCATCAAGAAACAACTCTGCTGGGGAAGGTTTAGGGACCACCCACTCTCAGATTCTGCCAGTGAATGAGCAAGACACAGAATAGAAGCGCTCTGCATTCTAACAGTTTTTTATCATCAATAAGAAACTTTTAAAACAGACTAGTGAAGCATATTGCCTTATTGCTCTCGAGCAACCAACCGATACCTCTAACAAAAGTGTTAAAAGGAATTCTTCGAGAGCAACAATAATAAGGGAACTGAGAAAGTGGTGGCATGGGACACAGGTAAGGCCATCATCAGGGGTTATTTTATCCAACAGAGCACAATTCAAAAAAGGAAAAGAGAAAAAAATAAAGCAGATTTACTGGAGGAAATAACAATGGAACAACGGATGATCCAAAAAAGATCAGACAGGATTTTGTGGAATACTATAGAAAGCTATATAAAAAAGGGAAAGAAAGGCTAGAGGACATAGAACAATACCTAAAATTTCATAAAATACCAGGAATAACAGAAGCCCAAAGAGAAACACCAAATGCACCCATTACTATGATAGAAATTAAAAAGAAATTTGAGAAAGCAAAAGGAAGGGAGATAGTAGTAATGGGGGACTTCAATTACCCGGATATTTGCTGGATGTCAAACTCAGCCAAGAGCATAAGGTCAAACAGATTCCTCACTGGCCTTGCAGACAACTTCATTGTCCAGAAAGTGGGAGAAGCAACAAGAGGAACAGCCATTTTAGATCTGGTCCTAACCAATGTTGATGACCTGGTTAGTGGGGTAGAAGTGGAAGGATCATTAGGCGCGAGTGATCATGCTCTTCTGAAGTTTACTATACAGCGGAAAGGAGCAGCCAAGCATACTAGGACTCAATTTCTTGACTTTAAGAAAGCTGACTTCATAAAACTTAGGGAAGTGCTGGGTGAGATCCCATGGACAGTAATACTAAAAGGAAAGGGAGTTCATGATGGCTGGGAGTTTGTTAAGAGGGAGATAGTAAAAGCACAACTTCAGGCAATACCAATGAGACGGAAACATGGAAGGTGCCTAAAGAAGCCAGGGTGGCTATCTAAAGAACTTTTAACTGAGTTAAGATTAAAAAAGGATGTGTACAAAAAATGGAAAAGAGGGGAAACCACCAAAGAGGAATTCAAACAAATAGCCAACACATGTAGACACAAAGTCAGAAAAGCTAAAGCACAGAATGAACTCAGGCTTGCTAGAGAGGTTAAAAGCAACAAAAAAGGCTTTTATGGGTATGTTTGTAGCAAAAGGAAGAACAAAGAAACAGTGGGGTCACTCAGAGGAGAAGATGGTGAAATGCAAACAGGGGACACAGCAAGGGCTGAACTCCTCAATGCCTTCTTTGCCTCAGTCTTCTCCGATAAAGAAAACAATGCCCGATCTGAAGAATTTGGAGCAAATGATTCAGCAGAGGAAACACAGCCCAGAATAACTAAGGAGATAGTACAAGAATACTTGGCTAGTTTAGATGTATTCAAGTCTCCAGGGCCAGATGAACTGCATCCAAGAGTATTAAAAGAACTGGCAGATGTGATCTCAGAACCACTGGCAGTCATCTTTGAGAATTCCTGGAGAACAGGTGAAGTCCCGGCAGACTAGAGGAGGGCAAATGTTGTCCCTATTTTCAAAAAGGGGAAAAGAGAGGACCCAAATAATTACCGCCCAGTCAGTCTGACATCAATACCAGGGAAGATTCTGGAGCAGATCATTAAACAAACAGTCTGTGAGCACCTAGAAAGGAATGCTGTGATCACCAATAGTCAGCATGGATTTCTGAAAAATAAGTCATGTCAGACTAACCTGATCTCGTTTTTTGACAGAATTACAAGCCTGGTAGATGAAGGGAATGCAGTGGATGTAGCCTACCTTGATTTCAGCAAGGCATTTGACAAGGTGCCCCATGATATTCTTGTAAAGAAGCTGGTAAAATGCAGTCTTGACTATGCTACCACTCAGTGGATTTGTAACTGGCTGACTGACCGAACCCAAAGGGTGCTCATCAATGGTTCCTCTTCATCCTGGAGAAGAGTGACTAGTGGGGTGCCACAGGGTTCTGTCTTGAGCCCGGTCTTATTCAACATCTTTATCAACGACTTGGATGATGGACTCAAGGGCATTCTGATCAAATTTGCAGATGACACCAAACTGGGAGGGGTGGCTAACACCCCAGAGGACAGGATCACACTTCAAAACGACCTTGACAGATTAGAGAACTGGGCCAAAACAAAGAAGATGAATTTTAACAGGGAGAAATGTAAAGTATTGCACTTGGGCAAAAAAAATGAGAGGCACAAATACAAGATGGGTGACACCTGGCTTGAGAGCAGTACATGTGAAAAGGATCTAGGAGTCTTGGTTGACCACAAACTTGACATGAGCCAACAGTGTGACGCGGCAGCTAAAAAAGCCACTGCAATTCTGGGCTGCATCAATAGGAGTATTGCATCTAGATCAAGGGAAGTAATAGTGCCACTGTATTCTGCTCTGGTCAGACCTCACCTGGAGTACTGTGTCCAGTTCTGGGCACCACAGTTCAAGAAGGACACTGACAAACTGGAACGTGTCCAGAGGAGGGCAACCAAAATGGTCAAAGGCCTGGAAACGATGCCTTATGAAGAACGGCTAAGGGAGCTGGGCATGTTTAGCCTGGAGAAGAGGAGGTTAAGGGGTGATATGATAGCCATGTTCAAATATATAAAAGGATGTCACATAGAGGAGGGAGAAAGGTTGTTTTCTGCTGCTCCAGAGAAGCGGACACGGAGCAATGGTTCCAAACTACAAGAAAGAAGATTCCACCTAAACATTAGGAAGAACTTCCTGACAGTAAGAGCTGTTCGACAGTGGAATTTGCTGCCAAGGAGTGTGGTGGAGTCTCCTTCTTTGGAGGTCTTTAAGCAGAGGCTTGACAACCATATGTCAGGAGTGCTCTGATGGTGTTTCCTGCTTGGCAGGGGGTTGGACTCGATGGCCCTTGTGGTCTCTTCCAACTCTATGATTCTATGATTCTATGAAAGCCTCACCCGCTGAGAGCATTTCGACGTTTGTGCCCATTTCATATGTTAGTTATGCAGAAATACATCTCCTTTCCTCAGGGCCCTGGATCCCAAAAGCCCCCCCCAAAAAAAAAAAGATGAAAAGAACCCGCAGATGAGTTGGAAAACCAACAGAATGAGACCAAACGGAGAAAAGCCACCTTCCTCCTTACCCAGTGGCCTCTCTCTGGTGTCCAACGGAGGCCTCTCTGCCTCACAGGAATCCAGGTCCATTTCTGCAAAAAGACCCTTTCCCTGAGAAAAAAACAAGGATTCAAAATAGAGAAACAGAGGCAATGCATGAAGTCAGAACTGACTGACATTTGTATCTTTTGAATAATGGATGCTTGGCTCTAGTGGGGGTCCTCACCTGGGGGTCCTCAGAAGTTGCTCTCCCCCCACCCCACTCCCCTGCTTCTGTCTCCTTTTCTTGCACTTGGACTCTCTGCCACTCTCCAGAAAGACTCCTGGGGTGGGGTCCCTTTTTCTTTGCTCCGAGGGCCAGGTATGCATCTGGTCAACCCCCTGAGGGCCAAGTGGGCGGGGCCAAAGACATCTCCCTTGAAATTTAGGTGGGTAATTTTTTATTATTATTCAATTAGATAGCTTAACCCTGGAGGCTCAGTGAGTAGCAGCGCCCATTTCCATCAACAATCCCTTTGGGAGAGAGAGGATGTGGTCCTGGGATGCCCTGCTCTGGGTGCGAGGGGATTGCTGCAGTGGCCTCCTTGGGGAGCTGCCCTGGGAGACACTGGGAAACTGGTCCCCAATGCAGCAGCCAGACTCTGGGCTGGGATCCCTCTCTTTACTCCTGCCCTTTCTCTCCCACCTTTTTTTGAGGGGGGGCTAGTCCACCTCCTTGTCCAGCTTTAGAAAACCATTTGCACATGTTTCCTCCGTTGTGCAATGAGGCTGAGCGACGTCACACAGAGTTAAAGTCCCCGGGACTCCTTTGTTTAAAGAAGGGAGATTTTTTCTGAAAGGGGGGGAGGCAGAAAGCCAAATGAGTTTGGGATCCTCTGATCTGCAGGAAGGAGAGCATTGCAGACCTGGCCCCTCCCTGGCAGGACCCTCTCCTCCTCCCTGACTTGGGGTCCCCCCCTGCAGGAGCAGATCAGGCCCCCCAGGCCCCCTCCCCTGCTGCAGCCCTGGGACCCCCACCAGATCCCAGAGAGAGAGAGAGGAGACTCACCAGATCCCAGGAGGGGAGAGCGAGGCCGCCCTTGCAGCAGAGACACAAAGTAACACTGGGGAGGGAGGGGCCTTGGCTCTGGAGGACCTGCCCCCCCTTGCTTCCTGGCCTCTCTAGGAAGGCAGCTCTGTTCCTTTAACCCTTGCCAAGCCCAGCGTGCCCACCTCTCCCCTCCGCCTTTTCTTTCTTTCCCACTTCCAGAGATGCTTTTTGGGGGACGCCCCCCCCCACTTTCCTTTCCTTCTAGCGCAGTGATGGCGAACCTTTTACAAACACAAACACATTTATTTTATCGCAAAGGGTCAACACGGCAATTTAACCTGCGTATCTCATTTTTCCTGTGTTTTCCTTTATGACTGCTGTTGTAATAAATAATCCTTCATAAAAGTTATTGCATTACATTCCTCATTAAATTTTACTTCCATTGATACATGATTTTATGGTATAACTCAGTGCTTTTTTTAAAAAAAATGTTTAGGGTTCTCTCATTTTGACTCAAGAAAACCACCCTCGGGAGAAAAAAAAGCATTGGTATTACTCCAAAACAAAGTGGTGTCATGAGCCATCAAACCTTGGAAATACACTGAGGGGGGAAAGTATTTGATCCCCTCCTAAATTTGCCCCTTCGCCCTCTGACGAAGAAATGACCAGTCCATAATTTTAATGGTAGGTCAGAGGGCAAATGGGCAAATTTAGCAGGGGATCAAATACTCCCCCCCCCCTGTACATTTTGTCTGCAAGGTTCCACAATTTTGGCCGCTAGTGTGCACTGGAGGGCCGTACTAAGAGTCACCCTCTCCCAATTCTTAATATGAGATAATAATGACTGTCTGCGTGCGCACATAGAAATTAATATAAATAAATAAACCCAGCCAGATGGGTGGTGGTGTAGCAAGTAGTCAGGCCAGTCAAATGAATTAAAGTTAAATGAATTACATTAGAAGAATGAAAGCAAGAAAGTGAAGTTTGCCGGCAGCAAGCAATGGCACGGAGGAATAAGTTCCGTAGTCCGACCGTTCCCAACAGGGGAGGCTTCCCTTTATACATTCTTGAATCAGGTCTTTATCCAGTCAAAATTTACAGCATTAGACATACAGTGGTACCTCAGGTTAAGTACTTAATTCGTTCCGGAGGTCCATTCTTAACCTGAAACTGTTCTTAACCTGAAGCACCACTTTAGCTAATGGGGCCTTCTGCTGCCGCTGCATGATTTCTGTTCTCATTCTAAAGCAAAGTTCTTAACCTGAGGTAGTATTTCTGGGGTAGCGGAGTCTGTAACCTGAAGCGTATGTAACCAGAGGTACCACTGCAGATACATTAAGTTCTGCCTAGAGACAGGGCATGAAGAGTTGTGAGGCATCTAATCATAAGCCTGCATTTTTATCAAGCTTATATTTTTTGATCAAGGTTGTATCTTAAAAATGAGTTCAAATTCACAAATGATTCATGCCAGGCAGAAACTAGGCTGGCTAAGATATTGGCAGATGTTCATCCTCTTCGCCAGAGAGGCCCTCTGGTTTATTGCGGTCATAAAAGGCTGAGCGAGGTCACTGACCTTGCATATTGCAGAGTACAATTAAGCTACAATTAAGTTGGTAAATAGTAAGAATTATTGTGCCTCCCATTAGAGACTTGAGCCACATTTTCCTAAGGGCAAGAGCTAATGGAAATAGGGAAAGAAAGTGTTTTTAAGTTTTTTCTTACTTTGAAAACGTCTTTGCTTATAAAAAATTATATATATTATGTATTAAAAATATATTGGCTTAAATGTAATTATGCAAAGGAATTAGAAGCTAAGAAATGTTAAATCCTTATGCTAGATTCCTATTTCATATAGTTGGAAGAGATCACAGGGGCTATCAGCCACTAGCCTAGCCCCCCCCCCTTGCTAAGCAAGAAAGTACCATCAGAGCAGGTTGTCAGGTTTTTGTTTAAAGGAACCTCCAGTGAAGGAGATCTTTCATTGATGATGCGTACAAAAGATCTTTGATACCTGTTTAAAATAGAATTAGCCACCATCTGTTTTAGCCATCTGCTCTATTTTAGAATTAAGGGGGCAAAGGTGATTTGGTAATTAAGGTGCCTTGTAGAGGTTAATGGCTACTTGTTTGCCAATTATAAATATAGCTTTTATTTCCCATAAAAGGCAAGAGGAAATGGGTGTATCTTTTGTGATTGGTTCTAGCAAACAGCCAATAGGAATTTCAACCAGGCTGATTGGACAGAGGCAGCCACAGGAGGAGCAAGGGGGCTGGATTAAGGAAATATAAGTGCTGGCCAGAATGGCAGGAGGCCAGGCCAGAGCTTGGTAACCATATACCACTGTGCCTCATATTTATTTGTCTGACAAATAAATTATTATTTTAATTTCTCTATTGCTGCGTTGAATATTTCATTCCAGCTAAGCGTTAACCACAAGCAGGCTGCTACAGTTGGACATGCACCTTCCCTGTCCTTACTTAGCAATCCTTATCAGCCCATTTCTGGGAGTCTCTGGGCAGTGGGTGTCTGAGTGTATGGACCGGATATGGGCCTGGCCTAGATCAACCCAATGGCTGCCTTGCTTAACATTTTAACTCCCCAAACGCCTTCCCTGAGCACGTTGCCACAGTGGTGGTGGAGGTGGTTATATTTTGCAGTTTCTTCGGCTGCCCTTTGCTCACAGCCTCCAAGGAATGAGTTCCTCCGTTGGCTTCCATGGGAAAGCCCAGCCAACATGTCAACCCAGCAGCCCCTTCTCATGTTGCCGTCTTTATGCTTACTGACCTGGGAGTCAAGCCCTGCTGAACTCACGGCAGCTTACTCCCGAGTAGGAAAAACAGACTGGCCGGCCCCTCGCTCGGGCAACTGGGATCACAGTGCGCGTGCCCACAGAGAGGGCTCCAGGTTTGCCACTTTGCCATTTCGTCAGCTCTCACGAACTCTTGACCAGGAGGTTAGCGGCTGCCAGAACCTCCATTGCTCCAAAATAGAAAATCTTATTTTTTTCAGTTATTCCGTTTATATCCCACCTTTTTCTACCCAAGGTCACCCCAGGGAGCTTCATGGCTGGATGGGAATTCGAACCCTGGTCCCCCAAGTCACAAAGTCCAACACCCAAACCTCTACCCAGCACCGAAAACCTTACATGATTTCCGGATTTCACTTTGGGATAGAAATATGTGGATTTCAGCATTAGCTGAAAAAATAAATTATAAATTAAAGGTAAAGGTAAAGGTACCCCTGCCCGTAAGGGCCAGTCTTGCCAGACTCTGGGGTTGGTGCGCCCATCTCACTCAAGAGGCCGGGGGCCAGCGCTGTCCGCAGACACTTCCGGGTCACGTGGCCAGCGTGACATCGCTGCTCTGGCCAGAGCCAGAGCCAGAGCCGCACACGGAAACGCCGTTTACCTTCCCGCTTGTAAGCGGTCCCTATTTATCTACTTGCACCCGGGGGTGCTTTCGAACTGCTAGGTTGGCAGGCGCTGGGACCGAACGACGGGATCGGCAAGCCGTAGGCGCTGAGGCTTTTACCCACAGTGCCACCTGCGTCCCATTATAAATTACTTGCTGCCAAAGGCTCGGATGACCCTGTACAAGTCCCATGATGTCTGGTGGGATTTTATCTTTTATCTTACCAGCTGCACTGGCTCCTGGTGGAGTACAGGGTCAGGTTTAAGGTGCTGGTTCTGACCTTTAAAGCCCTTTGCGGCCTCGGACCCTCGTACCAACGGGACCGCCTCTCCTGGTATGCCCCATGGAGGACCTTATGGTCCATAAATAACAACATTTTGGAGGGCCTCAAGGATGTTAGATTGGCCTCAACCAGGGCCAGGGCCTTTTCAGTCTCCACTGAAAAACAGGTGGAACGCTCTGTCATGGGAGACCAGGGCCCTGCGGGATTTGACATCTTTCCGCAGGGCCTGCAAGAGGGAGTTGTTCCACCTGGCCTTTGGCCTGGACTCAGTCTGATCCTCCTCTTTCTTTTTTTGATGGAACCCCTTATATGGGATCCTGTATATAAATTTTCCTTCAGGCCTTTTGCTGGCCCATATAGGACCAGCATGGATAGCTGACCCTGGTGAATATTTGATGTTTCATCCCCTTCTGGTCTTGATTTGTGACTCGCCAGTAAAATAAGGCTGCATTTTAAGCTATCTTTTAAGCTATATTTTAATCAATTTTTTTTTTTTTGCCTTTTTAAACTGTATTTTATATTTGGTGTTAGCCACCCTGAGCCCGTTCTTGGCCGGGGTATAAATAAAAATCTTCTTCTTCTTCTTCTTTGCAACAAATAAAGACACACAGAACTCCCTCTCTGCAGTGCAATCTGAAATTTGGGTTTCCTGAAGGTCCTAAGGACCTGGCCAACCTAATATTAAGTAAATAAGGTAAGCCAAAGGTTCTCTCCATATGAACCATCCTCTAGTCTCTGCTTCTCAATTTGTATTGTATTATTTTATGTACTGTGGCTTGCCATTGTTTTACTGATTATAGTTTATTGTATTATTTATTGCAACTCTTGAGTGGACTTCTGTTTAAACTTTTATATGTTGATATTATCATTTTATACTATTCTAATAATTGTTGAATGTTACTTTTTGATGTCGGTTGCTTATTTTTAAGTTTTATTATCTCATTTTTGTATTGCATTAGATTGTTATAAGATGTACATTTTTTGTTTCTTCAGCTTGCAAACCGCCTTGAGTATTGTAAGGTAGAAAGACGGTATACAAATTAAAAATGATGATGAACCTCGTGGGACTTTGAGCTGCTTCCTGATCCAGCCGAGACTCAGGCAGACTCAGTGGCTGGAAGTGCCTTTGAGCAACTGCAGATGGTTTGACATTCCAGGACCAGGAGAGCCTGGCCTCACGCCTTCGTTTCTCCAAGGCTGGATGACCACAGTGCCCTCCTTGTGGGGCATCCCTTGCGCTTGGTCCAGAAGCTTCAGCTGGTGCAGAATGCTGCAGCACGATTGCTGTCAAAGCGAGGCCTTCTCGGCATATGACCCTTTGGCTCAGGGGGCATCACTGGTTCACTAAATTTACTTTTTCAAAACATCCCCCAAAATACCCATTTCCCCATGAGTCCGTTAGGCCGGTTCATATGCATTCTTTTGCAATGTTAGCTTAATTGTAGTTACTGAAAAGCACTTTCTCAATTTATTCAGATATACATAGGAAATTGGCTGCTCTCTCCTCAATATTTAGCTATCACAAACTCAGCAACGGTAACAACGTTGAATGCTGCAAAGTGGACCATGAAGCCTCCTGCCTGATGTCAAGTGGCAGGGAGTTCCAAAGTACACTTGCTGCCACACCGAAAGATCAATCTTTAAAGCTGGAGGTTCCTACAGGGCAGGGCTGGCAGGTTGCACAGTCAGTGGCCCAGTATTAGTGTTTTTAAAACAAAAGCATATCATTTCCTCTTCCAGAAATGCTTAATTCTGAATTCAAGGGACACGGAAGTCTTTACAGACAGAGATGACAAGACAGCTTTCCAGATTAGTTAGCTGGGAGTGAGACAGTTGGCAGAGTGGCACTGGGCTTGCTAAGATGCCAGCTACTACAGGAGTTGCTTTCTTGAGCCTTTTTAGCACTGCAATACCATTTCTTTAAAAAATCAAAAAGGTTGATTTTTAAGTCATGGCAGAGTGTGAGCAAATACTCCACATCTGCCAAGCTTTCAGGAGCAGGACTAAGGGGTGAAAGGAAGCCCCCCAGATCCCCAAAGGTTGAGGGAAAGGGTCTATCTCCCTTCTTCCTTTTCATTATCAGTTCTTTCCACCTAAGAAATGGGAAGAAAGCAGCTGCTCGTGTAAAGCGCAGGGTTTGTTGGGGTGAAAATTCATGAGCTGACGATGGTATGATTTGTCAGCAATAAATATGATTTGTTCTTATCTGTAAGTGAAGTCACATTGGAAACAATACAGAAGCAGTCAAAGGGAATTTCCTAGGAAGTCTTTTCTTCATTCTCACCTGCAATCATGTATGCTGAACACACAGAAATACATAGATAATGTGAAATTACTGGGAGTTACAGTCTCCAAATAACACGCAACACATGTAATCAGATTAATGCAATAGTACATATGATTTCCCCACTTCCTTTAAAAAAACCTGCTTTTATTTATTTTCATGGTAGAGAAGATAACTTTTCAGAAAGCAATAGTTACAACAGTAAACAACAAATAACATGTCGTGTGCATGGGCACTTCTTCAGATACTATTTTATTTTGATTCGACTACGGCAGACCAACATGGTTACTTACCTGTAACTAGAACAGTATTCAGGGTGGGGTCTGATAAGGCAGAAGAAAGTGGTACAATTCCTGCCCTTGATCTGATTCTGCCTTCTGCCACATTGGCCTCCGCTCCCCATTTGGTGTCCTCCGCAAATGTGATGAGTACCCCTTCATCGAAAACATTTATAAAGACGCTGAACAACATCAGGCCCAGGACAGAACCCTGCAGCACCCCAGGATGATGACGAACCATGAAAGAGTCCTCTTCGGGTTCAGTCAGTCAAATCCACTTAACAGTTACCTTGTTCAGCCTCATTTTACCAGCTTCCTCACATAAATATCACAGGGGACTTTGTCAAAAAACCTTACTAAAATTAAGATGCGCTATTACCACAGCAGTCCCCTGAGCAACAGTCTGTAACTCCATCCAAAAAAAGAAAAAGAAAAAAGAGAGATTTCTCTAGCTTAACTCGTTTTTGAGAAAGCCATGCTTTCAGCCTGTCTGTTTATGTTGTGAACCACCGTGAAATCTTCAGATGACGGGTACATGAATTTTAAAATGATAATAATATGGATATTGACAAGCTGGAACACGTGCAGATGAAGGTGACCAAGATGGTTGTATTATATTTATTTGACTTCTATAGCGCCCTATAGCAGGGGTGCCAACTTGAATAAAATATAGGAGGGGTTTAGTAAGCCCCGCCTCGGTTAAACAGTCACAGGATGCGGTGCAAGCATGCCATTTGAAAGGCTGTTCCTATGAACTGGGGGGTGGCCCCCTCAAATATCTTATTGGGGGGCAAAGAGCCCTCAGACTCTAAGAGTTGGCTCTTATTCTCTATACCCACAGGTCTCAGGACGGTTGCAACATAAAATCACACAATGAAAACACAAAACACACAGCCCAAAACTTGTAACCCCCACCTCCCCACCACATTTTAAAAGGGCATTAGATGTCAATCAGCCAAAGGCCTGTTTAAAGTGGTTTGTTTTTCTCTAGTGCTGAAAGCTGTAAAATGAAGGGTTTTCCACTCTTCGTATGAATTCTTTGATGGGAAGTGAGATTGTGGCTCCGACTGAAGCTTTTTCCACATTCCACACACTGATAGGGTTTCTCCCCTTTATGAATTATTTGATGGGAAGTGAGTTTGAAGCTCTGACTGAAGCTTTTTCCACATTCCACACACTGATAGGGTTTCTCCCCTGTATGAATTCTTCGATGGGAAATGAGAGAGGCGATATCAGTGAAGCTCTTTCCACATTCCAAACAATTATATGGTTTCTCCTCTATGTGAATTCTTTGAATGAGAAGAAAGATGTGAGCTCTGACTGAAGCTTTTTCCACATTCCACACACTGATAGGGTTTCTCCCCTGTATGAATTCTTCGATGGGAAATGAGAGAGGCGATATCAGTGAAGCTCTTTCCACATTCCAAACAATTATATGGTTTCTCCTCTATGTGAATTCTTTGAATGAGAAGAAAGATGTGAGCTCTGACTGAAGCTTTTTCCACATTCCACACATTGATAGGGTTTCTCCCCTGTATGAATTCTTTGATGGATAGTGAGTTTGGAGCTGGTCCTGAAGCGCTTTCCACATTCCACACACTGATAGGGTTTCTCCCCCGTATGAATTCTTCGATGGGAAATGAGAGAGGAGCTATCAGTGAAGGTCTTTCCACATTCCACGCACTGATAGGGTTTCTCCCCTATGTGAATTCTTTGATGGGAAGAAAGATGTGAGCTCTTCCTGAAGCTCTTTCCACATTCCACACACTGATAGGGTTTCTCCCCTATGTGAATTCTTTGATGGGAAGAAAGATGTGAGCTCTGACTGAAGCTCTTTCCACATTCCACACACTGATAGGGTTTCTCCCCTGTATGAATTCTCTGGTGCTTAGTGAAATCAGAGCTCTGACTGAAGCTCTTTCCACATGCCACACACTGATAGGGTTTCTCCCCTGTATGAATTCTCTGATGGGAAGTGAGATGGGAGTTACTATTGAAGCTCTTTCCACATGCCACACACTGATAGGGTTTCTCCCCTGTATGAATTCTTTGATGGGAAGTGAGAGAGGAGCTACATGTGAAGCTCTTTCCACATTCCACACACTGATAGGGTTTCTCCCCTGTATGAATTCTTTGATGGGAAGTGAGACTGTGGCTGTGAGTGAAGCTCTTTCCACATTCCATGCACTGATAAGGTTTCTTCCTAATGAGATTTCCTTGATGGGAAGTGGAATTGGAACTTTCCCCACTTTCAAAATATTTATACAGCTTCTCCATTGTGGGGATTTTGTCATGGTCACCCTTGTTCTTGATTTCCAGTCCATCACTATCTGCAATGAAGAGAAATAATAATAATAATAATAATAATTTATTATTTGTACCCCGCCCATCTGGCTGGGTCTCCCCAGCCACTCTGGGCGGCTTCCATAAAAACCAAAAATACACTAAAATATCACAGATTAAAAACTTCCCTGAACAGGGCTGCCTTAAGATGTCTTCTGAATGTCAGGTAGTTATTTATTGCTTTGACATCTGATGGGAGGGCGTTCCACAGGGCAGGCGCCACGACCGAGAAGGCCCTCTGCCTGGTTCCCTGTAGCTTTGCTTCTCGCAATGAGGGAACCGCCAGAAGGCCCTCGGCACTGGACCTCAGCGTCCGGGCAGAACGATGGAGGTGGAGACGCTCCTTCAGGTATACTGGGCCGAGGCCGTTTAGGGCTTTAAAGGTCAACACCAGCACTTTGAATTGTGCTCGGAAACATACTGGGAGCCAATGTAGGTCTTTCAAGACCGGTGTTATGTGGTCTCGGCGGCCGCCCCCAGTCACCAGTCTAGCTGCCGCATTCTGGATTAGTTGTAGTTTCCGAGTCACCTTCAAAGGTAGCCCCACGTAAAGCGCATTGCAGTAGTCCAAGCGGGAGATAACTAGAGCATGCACCACTCTGGCGAGACAGTCCGCAGGCAGGTAGGGTCTCAGCCTGCGTACCAGGTGGAGTTGGTAGACAGCTGCCCTGGATACAGAATTGACCTGCGCCTCCATGGACAGCTGTGAGTCCAAAATGACTCCCAGGCTGCGCACCTGGTCCTTCAGGGGCACAGTTACCCCATTCAGGACCAGGGAGTCCTCCACACCAGCCCGCCCCCTGTCCCCCAAAAACAGTACTTCTGTCTTGTCAGGATTCAACCTCAATCCATTAGCCGCCATCCATCCTCCAACCGCCTCCAGGCACTCACACAGGACCTTCACCGCCTTCACTGGTTCTGATTTGAAAGAGAGGTAGAGCTGGGTATCATCTGCATATTGATGAACACCCAGTCCAAACCCCCTGATGATCTCTCCCAGCGGCTTCATATAGATGTTAAAAAGCATGGGGGAGAGGACGGAACCTTGAGGCACCCCACAAGTGAGGGCCCAGGGGTCTGAACACTCATCCCCCACCACCACTTTCTGAACACGGCCCAGGAGGAAGGAGCGAAACCACTGTATAACAGTGCCCCCAGCTCCCAGCCCCTCTAGACGGTCCAGAAGGATGTTATGGTCGATTGTATCAAAGGCCGCTGAGAGATCCAGCAGAACTAGGAAACAACTCTCACCTTTGTCCCTAGCTCGCCGGAGGTCATCAACCAGCGCGACCAAGGCAGTTTCAGTCCCATGATGAGGCCTGAATCCCGATTGGAAGGGATCCAAATGGTCCGCATCCTCCAGGCGTGTCTGGAGTTGTTCAGCAACCACGCGCTCAATCACCTTGCCCAAGAAAGGAAGATTTGAGACTGGGCGATAGTTGGCCATACTGGCCGGGTCTAAAGATGGTTTTTTAAGAAGCGGTTTAATAACCGCCTCTTTCAGCGGGTCTGGGAAGGCTCCCTCACAGAGGGAAGCATTCACCACCCCGCAGAGCCCATCGCCCAGCCCTTCCCGGCTTGCTTTTATTAGCCAGGATGGGCAAGGATCCAGGAGACAGGTGGTTGGTTTCACGCGTCCAAGCAGCCTGTCCACATCCTCGGGGGTAACGGATTGAAATTGATTCCATGCAACTTGACCAGACAGAGCTCTAGCACTCTCCCGCCCCGGCACTGCTCCCACGGTGGTGTCTAGCTCCCTCCGAATATGAGTGATTTTATCTGCAAAAAACTTTGCAAAATCGTTGCAGGAGATCTTGGGGTCTTTACAAGGCCCCGGTGGTAAAGGTGGTTCCGTTAAATTACGAACCACCTGAAAGAGTCTCCTGCTACTATTTTCTGCAGATGCAATAGAGGCGGCGAAGAAAGTCTTCTTCGCCGTCGCTATCGCCACTTGGTAGGCTCGACGTTGAGCTCTAACCTGTGTCCGGTCAGATTCAGAGTGAGTTTTTTGCCATCGACGCTCTAGCCGTCTCAGCGATTGTTTCATCGCCCTCAGCTCCGAAGAAAACCACGGAGCTGTCCGGGCTCCATGCAATCGGAGAGGGCGCTTCGGAGCCAGACAGTCGATAGCCCTGGTTAACTCCGCATTCCAGCGGGCCACCAGGGAATCAGCTGAAAGGCCATCAACATGGGATAAAGCATCCCCTACCACTCTCTGGAAACCATTTGGATCCATTAAGTGGCGGGGGCGGACCATCCGAATTGGTCCCACCTCCCTGCAGAGGGGATGGGTCGCAGAGAAGTCCAGTTGCACCAGGAAGTGATCTGACCATGGCACTTCTTTTGTTTCACTTTTACTTAGTGTCAGATCACCCACGTCACTAGAGGTGAACACCAGGTCTAAGGCATGTCCATGACTATGAGTTGGGCCAAACTTATTCAGGGACAGCCCCATGGAGGCCATGCTTTCCACGAAGTCCCGAGCAGCCCCTTGTAAGGTCGTGTCGGCATGGATGTTAAAATCTCCTAGGACAACCAAACTAGGTGTCTCCAGGAGAAAATCCGCCACGACCTGAAGCAGCTCAGACAGGGAGTCCTTGGTGCAGCGGGGAGGTCGGTACACCAAAAGGAATCCTGTACTGCCCCTATTGCCCAACTTCCAGAACATGCACTCAGAAAGCTGGATCTTCCCAGTAGGACGCCTGGTGCAAGCTAGTGACTTCCTAAAAATCACTGCAACCCCCCCTCCCCGCCCACATGACCTGGGTTGCTGTGCGTAAGAGAAACCTGGTGGGCAAGCAGCGGCAAGGACAGGCCCATCTGCTTCCTCCAACCAGGTCTCTGTCACACATGCCAGGTCAAATCCTCCATCCACAATCAGGTCGTGGATGGCAGTGGTTTTATTCATCATTGACCTGGCATTACACAGCAACACCTTCAGGTCATGTAGGTTTCCCCTGTTGATTCCAGTATCCATCTGGTCAAGGCCAGACCCGGAGGCAGGGATAGTCTTCAAACAACGACTAAACCTGCCTCCTCGGTAATGACATGGTCTGGTCTTAGCGTAACTCCGCCTCCTGCCCATGATCACCGAGATCGGATGTCCCAGTGCTTCCCCCCCTGTGAAACTTGTCCCAGCCATCGTGTTGGCTGGGGCCCCACTCCCAGGCAGCCCTGATCCCGCCCCTTAAAAACAAAACACAAACTATACAGAACCAATAAAACAACAACAACAAAAAGAAACAAAACAATTATACTAAAATTAATCCCCAACTAAATATCCATCCCACCCACCCCCAACAATGGAAAAAAGGGGGGGGGAAATTAAAAATTTAAATTTAAATTTAAATTGCCACCGACTGCTTGAGGACATTTTAAAGCACATTAACCACCTGGAACAGGGAAGAATGGCAGAACACTTCCCACCCTTCCCAAAAAGTTTGTTCCAAATAAGTGCCTGGGCCACGCCCCCTGGGCCAGCTGGAAAAGGCCCTGGAAGGGAGCAGGCCCTGCAGTCCTCACCCAGCCGATGGTCCGAGGCCTCACTGCAGCAGGAGTCCCTTTATAGCCGGGGAGAGGTCCTGGGCCACGCCCCCTGGGCCAGTTGGAAAAGGCCCTGGAAGGGAGCAGGCCCTGCAGTCCTCACCCAGCCGAAATGGATTAGCGCCTCAGGGGGAAATTAAGGAAGAATACTTGTTAACTCTGGTAATAGAGGAATAACACAAGTGGGTTAGATGGGTGGTTTTCTGAAGGGTTGGGTGCATTAATAAACGGGGATCAACCGACATCCTTAGGGGAACCTGTGATTCGATAAGCTACTTCAACTTCCCTAACAACTCTGAAGTTTACAGTTAAAATGGCCTGGGGAGTTCAGACAAGGCTGATCCTTGTTTAGAAGCTGCAATATTGTAATCCCAGGTGTCTTAAGGGGACGCTGTTGAGTTCTGTGGAAATATATGAGGTTCATCAAAGAGAGCTGTTTTGAATTTAAAAACAGATATTATGATTCCAAAGGGATCGTTACCAAGAGTGGCCACGATCCCATGATTCTCCTCCATGACATCCTTATGCAGAGCTCTCTGGTCAGGATCCAGCAACTCCCACTCCTCATCTGTGAAACGAACAGCAACATCTTCAAAGCACACTGGACCCTAAAAGAAAAAGGGAAATGTCCTCATATGAGACAATAATAATGTTCGCCATGAAGTCTTGAGCTAGGACATTGTTCCACCCCTTGACCTCTGTCCCCACAAGGCAGCTTCCCCTGACCTGATCTGGATCCACAGCCACCGCTTCCATTCTCTCCCCAAGAAAAGATGGATGAAGAGGTCTTGCGAGCATCATTCTGTCACCTGCAAGAGGAAAAAGGTAAGGGGGAGGCCCAGAGTGCCTGCTTCTCTCACAGGTGAATCAGTGAATCTAAACTATCTCCCGCAACAAAAGATGAAAAGAACCCCCAGATGAGTTGGAAAACCAACAGAATGAGACTAAATGGAGAAAAACCTCCTCCCTCCTTACCCAGCGGCCTCTCTCTGGTGTCCAACGGAGGCCTCTCTGCTGCAGAAGATATCTGGCCCATTTCTGCAAAGAGATCCTTTCCCTGAAAAATAAACAAGGATTCAAAAGAGAGAATGGGGAGAAGAATTAAAAAATGAATGTCAGGGCCAACAGCTTCAAGGCTGACAGATCTCATTCCATGGATGCCTTCCCAGGAAAAAAATATGAGCCATCAGTAGAGCATTATGGGATGTTCTCTGTCCTGTTTGGAGCCTCTTGGGAGTATCCAGAGGAAAGTCTCTCTCACCTGCTTCCTCTCCTCTGCCTGACTCAGGAGGAAACCTTCAGCCAGGGCCACTGCCTGGGAACAGGTCTCTGCTCCACAATCCCTCACCCAGCTCTCCATCTCCGGTGGAAGGACACCCAGGAACTGCTCCAAGATCACCAGGTCCAGCATCTCAGCTTTCGTGTGCCTTTCTGGCTTCAGCCACTGACGGCAAAGGTGGTAGAGTCGGCTGCAAACCTCTCGGGGTCCTTTGGCCTCCTGGCAGCAGAACTGCCTCACCTGCTGGCTCTGCACCTCTGAGCGGAGGGTGTCCTCCTCACCCAGGATCTTCTGCACAGAGTTTTCCCAGAATCCACCACTGCTCCCAGTTTGGATGGCATGGCCTCTTCCTGTTCCAGGGCCAGCTGAATCTCGCTCACCCATCTGTGCTCTCAGGAAGCCTCTGAGAGATCGGAAGGAACCCTTTGGTCTTCTGCCAAGTTCTGTCCGTCTAAATGAGAAGCTCTAGCAAATCCTACAAAGCAAATACATTGTTCTGTTACAAAAGTTGTCTAATATCAGGAGAAGAAAAAGGTTCCCTGAGCAAGCATGGATGAGTCTTGGAGGGAACCAGGGCTGGACTGCACCACAGCCCAAACCATGAGCTATTTTATTTATTTAAATTTCTATAACACTTTATATTTTAAAGAAAAATCTCAAAGCGGTTTACAGCGTATTAAATCTGTGGGGATAACTGGGGAGTTAGAAGAAGATATATTATTGAATGATATCCTTCCTAAAATGCATTAGCTAGTTCCATATTCTAGCAGAGTTCCATACATCCCCCTTTTTTAGATTACGCAGCGATCAGCTTCTTGCTGACTCATCTGAGTCTTACTATTAAAGATTCCTTCCTGGTAAAATCCCTTCCAATCCCTCTTAAATGAATAAGCACAATAATCTGATTCACGTTAATATAAAAGTAGTTTACTCACAGATTCATTCACATTCACAGACATATCCCTGAAGGCAGGCTTAGGTTACATAACAACTAGAACTATTCCATAAAGAAGTTAGTCCCAAATGACTCCCACTAAGGAGTCACTTCTCCAAACACACAGCAACATACAAAATGGAGAAGACACACTGATCAGAAGATGGAGGCCGTGTGCTCCTCCATGCTAGTACAACAGACTGCACCCTCTTCAAGTCACATGGAGTGAAAGTCTGTCCCTGCTCTGGAGGAAACAGGAACATAGCAGTCAAGCGTCCCTTATTTGGTGGGGCAGATCCTTATTCCTGCACCATGTCCCACTATTGTCCCTTAATGATGATGTCTCTTAAATAAGCTACTGAAGGTAATGGGGCCCTTTCTATGTCCAGCTTGCTTTGTCAACAACAAATTGTTGCTGGGTTTTTTGTGTTGAATATATGCTATATGGTAATTTATGGACCTAATAGGTATCTAAAGCCATTTGCATGAACCAAAATATGTATTTTATAAAAGTAATTGTTGATCCCTTATTTTGGCTGCTGGTCCCTTATTTTCAAATCTGTAAGTTGACAGCTATGAACAGGAACTCTTCTCCTGAGTGGTAGAAAACATCCCCTAATGTGTTCACTGTAGGAATGTTGTACTTGACTGCAGTTTCACATCCCACAAAATCAATAAAATAAAAAACCATTGGAAGAAACTCAATTATATAGTCCATAGTCAAAGCAACATAACAGAAAACAAATATTCTCTTAAAGATATCAAAATAAAACATTACAAAGGAGGTCAACAACAGAATAGATATTTAACACATTAGGGTTGGGTGAGTCTTGGCCTCACGCCTAGGCCAGGCGGAAAGGGCCTTTCTAAAAAGGAGAAGAAAGAGGAGGAGGAGGAGGAGGAGGAGGAGGAGGAAGAGGCAGACTCTAGCTCTCCTAGAAGAAAGATTGCAATGCAAAATGTGGAGGCAACTGAAGGGATTTCTGCGAGATGAATCAGCCTGGTTGCTCCTGCCTTCCAGTTAATGCATGAAGTCAGAACTGACTGACAAGGAAGTCATTTGTATCTTTTGAATAATGGATGTTTGGCTCTAGTGGGGGTCCTCATCCGGGGGGTCCTCAGAAGTTGCTCCCCCCCACCCCCACTCCCCTGCTTCTGTCTCCTTTTCTTGCACATGTACTCTCTGCCACTCTCCAGGCAGACCCCTGGGGTGGGGTCCCTTTGAGGGCCAGGAATGTATCTGGCCAACCCCCTGAGGGCCAAGTGGGCGGGGCCAAAGACATCTCCCTTGAAATTTAGGAGTGTAATTTAGTATTATTATTCTGTTAGATAGCTTAACACACACACAGCCATTGATGCCAAGGTCACTGGAGGCTCAGTGAGGAGCAGCGCCCATTTCCGGCTGCTTTGCCAGCAACAATCCCTTTGGGAGAGAGAGGATGTGGTCCTGGGATGCCCTGCTCTGGGTGCGAGGGGATTGCTGCAGTGGCCTCCGTGGGGAGCTGCCCTGGGAGACACTGGGAAACTGGTCCCCAATGCAGCAGCCAGACTCTGGCCTGGGATCCCTCTCTTTATCCCTGGCCTTTCTCTCCCACCGTTCCTTCCTTCCTCCCCATGGTTTTTTTTTGAGGGGGGGGGGCTAGTCCACCTCCTTGTCCAGCTTTGGAAAACCATTTGCAGATGTTTCCTCTGTTGCGCAATGAGGCTGAGCGACGTCACACAGAGTTAAAGTCCCAGGGACCCCTTTGTTTAAAGAAGGGAGATCTTTTCTGAAGCGGGGGGGCGGGGGGCCAAATGAGTTTGGGATCCTCTGATCTGCAGGAAGGAGAGCGTGGCAGACCTGGCCCCTCCCTGGCAGGACCCTCTCCTCCTCCCTGACTTGGGGTCCCCCCCTGCAGGAGCAGATCAGGCCCCCCAGGCCCCCTCCCCTGCTGCAGCCCTGGGACCCCCACCAGATCCCAGAGAGAGAGAGAGGAGACTCACCAGATCCCAGGAGGGGAGAGCGAGGCCGCCCTTGCAGCAGAGACACAAAGTAACACTGGGGAGGGAGGGGCCTTGGCTCTGGAGGACCTGGCCCCCCCTTGCTTCCTGGCCTCTCTAGGAAGGCAGCTCTGTTCCTTTAACCCTTGCCAAGCCCAGCGTGCCCACCTCTCCCCTCCGCCTTTTCTTTCTTTCCCACTTCCAGAGATGCTTTTTGGGGGACGCCCCCCCCCACTTTCCTTTCCTTCTAGCGCAGTGATGGCGAACCTTTTAGGAACCGAGTCCCCAAACTGCAACCCCAAACCCATTGATTTTATCGCAAAGTGTCAACATGGCAATTTAACCTGCGTATCTCATTTTTCCTGTGTTTTCCTTTATGACTGCTGTTGTAATAAATAATCCTTCATAAAAGTTATTGCATTACATTCCTCATTAAATTTTATTTCCATTGATACATGATTTTATGGTATAACTCAGTGCTTTTTTTCTTTAAAAAAATGTTTAGGGTACTCTCATTTTGACTCAAGAAAATCACCCTCGGGAGAAAAAAAATACAGTTCAAATCTGGGAAAATAAATACAGTGAATTTCTTCTCCTGTTAAATTCACCAAATGTTTAGGGGCATGCGTCCCCCTGCGTCCCCACAGAGAAAAAAGCTCTGGTATTACTCCAAAACAAAGTGGTGTCATGAGCCATCAAACCTCGGAATAAACAAAAATCATCATCATCTTCTTCTTCTTTTTCTTCTTTGCAACAAATGAAGACACACAGAACTCCCTCTCTGCAATGCAATCTGAAATTTGGGTTTCCTGAAGGTCCTAAGGACTTGGCCAACCTAATATTAAGCAAATAAGGTAAGCCAAAGGTTCTCTCCATATGAACCATCCTCTAGTCTCTGCTTCTCAATTTGTAGCACCCTGCTTGTGGTTAACGCTTAGCTGGAATGAAATATTCAACGCAGCAATAGAGAAATTAAAATAATAATTTATTTGTCAGACAAATAAATGAGAGGCACAGTGGTATATGGTTACCAAGCTCTGGCCTGGCCTCCTGCCATTCTGGCCAGCACTTATATTTCCTTAATCCAGCCCCCTTGCTCCTCCTGTGGCTGCCTCTGTCCAATCAGCCTGGTTGAAATTCCTATTGGCTGTTTGCTAGAACCAATCACAAAAGATACACCCATTTCCTTTTGCCCTTTTATGGGAAATAAAAGCCATATTTATAATTGGCAAACAAGTAGCCATTAACCTCTACAAGGCACCTTAATTACCAAAATCACCTTTGCCCCCTTAATTCTAAAATAGAGCAGATGGCTAAAACAGATGGTGGCTAATTCTATTTTAAACAGGTATCAAAGATCTTTTGTACGCATCATCAATGAAAGATCTCCTTCATTGGAGGTTCCTTTAAACAAAAACCTGACAACCATCTGTCTAGAGTGCTCTGATGGTGTTTTCCTGGTTGGCAAGGGGGGGGGCTAGGCTAGTGGCTGATAGCCCCTGTGATCTCTTCCAACTATATGAAATAGGAATCTAGCATAAGGATTTAACATTTCTTAGCTTCTAATTCCTTTGCATAATTACATTTAAGCCAATATATTTTTAATACATAATATATATAATTTTTTATAAGCAAAGACGTTTTCAAAGTAAGAAAAAACTTAAAAACACTTTCTTTCCCTATTTCCATTAGCTCTTGCCCTTAGGAAAATGTGGCTCAAGTCTCTAATGGGAGGCACAATAATTCTTACTATTTACCAACTTAATTGTAGCTTAATTGTACTCTGCAATATGCAAGGTCGGTGACCTCGCTCAGCCTTTTATGACCGCAATAAACCAGAGGGCCTCTCTGGCGGAAGAGGATGAACATCTGCCAATATCTTAGCCAGCCTAGTTTCTGCCTGGCATGAATCATTTGTGAATTTGAACTCATTTTTAAGATACAACCTTGATCAAAAAATATAAGCTTGATAAAAATGCAGGCTTATGATTAGATGCCTCAAATTTGTATTGTATTATTTTATGTACTGTGGCTTGCCGTTGTTTTACTGATTATAGTTTATTGTATTATTTACTGTAACTCTTGAGTGGACTTCTGTTTAAACTTTTATATGTTGATATTATTATTTTATACTATTCTAATAATTGTTGAATGTTACTTTTTGATGTCGGTTGCTTATTTTTAAGTTTTATTATCTCATTTTTGTATTGCATTAGATTGTTCTAAGATGTACATTTTTTGTTTCTTCAGCTTGTAAACCGCCTTGAGTATTGTAAGGTAGAAAGATTAAAAATGTATACAAATTAAAAATGATGATGATGAACCTCGTGGGACTTTGAGCTGCTTCCGGATCCAGCCGAGACTCAGGCAGACTCAGTGGCTGGAAGTGCCTTTGAGCAACTGCAGATGGTTCCACATTCCAGGACCAGGAGAGCCTGGCCTCACGCCTTCGTTTCTTCAAGGCTGGATGACCACAGTGCCCTCCTTGTGGGGCATCCCTTGCGCTTGCTCCAGAAGCTTCAGCCGGTGCAGAATGCTGCAGCACGATTTCTGTCAAAGCGAGGCCTTCTCGGCATATGACCCTTTGGCTCAGGGGGCATCACTGGTTGCCCATTGGCTACCAGGACCAGTTCAAGGCCTTTCCATTATCATAGGGAACAGTTTACCCATGAGATCCCCTCCTTACCCCACAGGCAGACACTTGACCGCTTCAACTACAGGTGCCACGCAAGACCTCCATTGTTTAGTATGGCAGCACGGACCCTTTGGAACTCCCTGCCTCTTGAGATCAAGCAGGCACCTCCCTCCCACCTTTTTGGGGAACCTGCTAAAAACATGCCTGTGCAGCTGCTTAGAAAATTGAGGTGAATATCAGCATTTTAACTTAGCTTAATCGTAGTTACTGAAAACCAGACTTTCTTAATTTATTCAGATATACGTAGGAGATTGGCTGCTCTCTCCTCAATATTTAGCTATCACAAACTCAGCAACGGTAACAAAGTTGAATGCTGCAAAGTGGACCGTGAAGTCTCCTGCCTGATGTCAAGTGGCAGGGAGTTCCAAAGTATACTTGCTGCCACACCAAAAGATCAATCTTTAAAGTTGGAGGTTCCTACAGGGCAGGGCTGGCAGGTTGCACACTCAGTGGCCCAGTATTAGTGCTTTCTAAACCAAAGCATATCATTTCCGCTTCCAGAAATGCTTAATTGTGAATTCATAGGACACTGAAGTCTTTACAGACAGAGATGACAAGACAGCTTTCCAGATTAGTTAGCTGGGAGTGAGACAGTTGGCAGAGTGGCACTGGGCTTGCTAAGATGCCAGCTACTACAGGAATTGCTTTCTTGAGCCTTTTTAGCACTGCAATACCATTTCTTTAAAAAGTCAAAAAGGTTGATTTTTAAGTCATGGCAGAGTGTGAGCAAATACTCCACATCTGCCAAGCTTTCAGGAGCAGGACTAAGGGGTGAAAGGAAGCCCCCCCAGAGGGACTTCCGGGTTGGTGCCTCCGGTAATGGCAGACTTCCTCTGATCGGGAGGAATTTGCCCCGTGGGAATCTGGGTCTGGCTGCCATGGCGAAGGCGGAGACCCGCAAAAAATCACAGGCAGGAGAAGCCTGTGAGCGTGGGATTCGGCGGGCACCTTTTGCGCCTCCCCTACTCGCAACATGGGGTGAGCGGTGTGGTGCTTCGAATCGTCTGCTTCTTCCACAGAGCGAAGCCGCATAGCTGTTGCCGGAGAGCGCTTTTTCCTGTGGACAATTTGATTTTAAAGTAATTACCCGTGAGTAGAGCTGAAGTGGGAGAATTGGATTTTTAAAAGTTTAATTTGGTATCGTAACGGGGAGGTTCAATACAGGAAGTCCGCCTTCCCCTTTTGTAAATAGACTGAAGCAATGAGGCTGCAAGCTGAAGTCTTGGAAAGCCTACTGTAAAGGACTAAATTTCCACTGGTAAAGAACATTAAACCCCCCCTTGGAGGCAGGAGAAGAGGGGGGAAAGTTGTGGATTGAGTATGCCTGCAGGAGAGAGCGAAGAGAGCTAAAATACTGCCGCTCTGACTCTGGAAACGGGCTGCTAGCAGGACTGACTTCTTTTGGAATGCTCATTGACAGCTAGCTAAATAAGAGAAATACATTGTTTCTATTGTCTCCGGCCGCTTTTAAAAAGGAGTAAAAGTAACTGAAAATTGAAACTAACTTTGGATTGTTTGAAACCGTGTTCAAAAGAGGACATTACTGATTAATATAAATAGAAACTGTTTCCCCCTAGTGGAATCCTTTGAAACTGGTTGTTTTACAAGAGCTGGGCTAGGGGAATTTCCAGCTGCAAGATAAAGAACTGTGAGACTCTGGGACTGACCTTGAATTCTTTAAGTGTTATGGCAAATGGAAAGGAAAAAACAGACCAGTCAATTGCTGAAAAAACATTAAGGTCTGGGAGGACTTGGCAGCAATCCAGGAGAGGCTCAACATCAGGCCCCTCTGCCTTTTCGGCTGCTGCTTTTGCATCAGTACACTCAAAACCAAGAGGAATGTCGACAGAAGAAGCCTTAGCGGTTGCATTAAATAAGATAAATGATTCACAGGAACAGCTTAACAAGAAAACAGACACGATAAATGTGAAAGTGGATGCTGCAACTACTAAAATTGACTTAAATACCGAAAGTATATATAATATGGGACAAAAAGTGAATACCAATACAGAAACCATCCAGAAATTGATACAGGAATCTACTTTGATACGGCAGACTGCGGAAGAAGCCAGGGAGAAAGTCGTTGCTGCTGAATGCAAAGTAACGCAACTCAAGAGAGAGAGAGTCCCAGCCCTACAGAGGCAACTTGATGAACATAAGTTGACGCTGGCTATGATTGAACTTAAAGAAAAACAGACGAATTTGAGGATCAGAGCCCTACCTGAATTGGAGAAGGAAAGCTTGACAGATTTTCTCATACAGGAATTTGCTGACTTTTGGGACTTGGACTTGGGCCAAGAAGAGTTTAGAATTGTGAGGGCCTTCAGACTTGGAAGAGGAGGGAAAAAAGAGAAGAATAGATTAAGAGACTGCTTGATCACCCTTCAAACTAAAGAAGAGAGAGATAGAATCTTGGGTTGGCATTACCAGAAGAACCTAGAAGTACAACAGTCAAGAGTGGACATTTTTAAAAACGTCCCGAAGTATCTTTTGGATTTTAGGCCTAACTACGGAGATATTGTTGCCCTGCTGAGAAGGAACAAAATCATCTTTAGGTGGGAGTTTCCCCAAGGTCTATCCTTCAGTTTCAAAGGAAGGAAAATAAAAATAAGATTAGTAGAAGATAAAGTAAAGCTTTTGTATAAATACAAAGATCTGCAAAAGGGACTTGGAAAAGAGCCAAGAGCATTGGATAGAAGATCACCAGGATGAAGTTGATGGACTATACGGACTATACGGAACTGGCGGAAATGACTGGCAGAATCCAAGACCAGGGAGAAGAGTCGGTGGAAGAAGACTGGAAAAAGTTTAAAGATTATTTACGGAAATACTGTAAAATTAATGAATGTTAGAAAAATGTTGGAATGAAGTTATACGGCTTTAGTAGAAATGTTATAAGGAATTAAGTATAAACAGATTAATAGAGTATTAAAGGGAAAATAAGGTTAGAATGTGCTAAGATAATTATAGGGTAGAAAACAGAGGAAGATGGAAAGGAATTGCTGAAACAATTAACAGAAGTGGAATACAAAAAGGGAGGTGTGAGGAGGTCGTGGAAATAAGTGAATGAAAGGTAAGATATTGAAATTATTTGATGTGTTTTAAACTGTTTTTGCTTTGTTTTGTCAGTTTAATGTTTTAGTGTTATGTAGTGTTTGTGTATTGTATTGTTTTTTCTTGAACCACAGTTCAAGAAGGACACTGACAAACTGGAACATGTCCAGAGGGCAACCAAAATGGTCAAAGGCCTGGAAACGATGCCTTATGAGGAACGGCTAAGGGAGCTGGGCATGTTTAGCCTGGAGAAGAGGAGGTTAAGGGGTGATATGATAGCCATGTTCAAATATATAAAAGGATGTCACATAGAGGAGGGTGAAAGGTTGTTTTCTGCTGCTCCAGAGAAGCGGACACGGAGCAATGGTTCCAAACTACAAGAAAAAAGATTCCACCTAAACATTAGGAAGAACTTCCTGACAGTAAGAGCTGTTCGACAGTGGAATTTGCTGCCAAGGAGTGTGGTGGAGTCTCCTTCTTTGGAGGTCTTTAAGCAGAGGCTTGACAACCATATGTCAGGAGTGCTCTGATGGTGTTTCCTGCCTGGCAGGGCATTGGACTCGATGGCCCTTGTGGTCTCTTCCAACTCTATGATTCTATGATTCTTTTTTTGTAGTGTTTAAATTGTTGGAAAAGTAATAAATATTATTAAAAAAAGAAAAAGAAATGAAGCCCCCCAGATCCCCAAAGGTTGAGGGAAAGGGTCTATCTCCCTTCTTCCTTTTCATTATCAGTTCTTTCCACCCAAGAAATGGGAAGAAAGCAGCTGCTCGTGTAAAGCGCAGGGTTTGTTGGGGTGGAGATTAATTAGCTGACAATGGTAGGATTCATCAGTAATAAATATGATTTGTTCTTATCTGTAAGTGAAGTCACATTTGAAACAATACAGAAGCAGTCAAAGGGAATTTCCTAGGAAGTCTTTTCTTCAGTCTCACCTGCAATCATATGTGCTGAACACACAGAAACACATTGATAATGTGAAATAACTGGCAGTAGCAGACTCCAAATAACACGCAACACATGCAAGCAGATTAATGGAAGAGGACACCTGATTTCCACACCATTTTTAAAAACATTGTTTTTATTTATCTTCATGGTACAGAAGATAACTTTTCAGAAAGCAATAGTTACAACACTAAACAACAAATAACATGTCCTGATGAAATTGCAGACTTTCATCTTGACATGTGTTAATGTTTCATTTGCTTATTTTAAAAGATCATGCCATATTTTCTCACGAGTGATGGGTGGATTCCTGCAACAGTCTTGACAATATATTTCTTCGATAAACATTTGCCACCTGTTATAAAAGGAATATGGCATGTGTAGTCCAACCTTCTTGATTTCCCCTGGCAAACAAAATTTAAGATACTTAAATTGTGGTGCCCAGAATTGAACACAGTATTCTGGGTGCAGCCTGACCAAGGCAGAATAAAGTGGTACTATTCCTGCCCTTGATCTGATTCTGCCTTCTGCCACATTGGCCTCCGCTCCCTGTTTGGTGTCGTCGGCAAATGTGACGAGCATCCCATCAGTTCCTTCATCCATGTCATTTATAAAGAACTTGAACAACAACGGGCCCAGGACAGAACCCTGCAGCACCTCTCTTGTCACTTTTCCCCAGGATGAGGAGGAACCATGAAGGAGTCCTCTTTGGGTTCGGTCAGTGGAATCCACCTAACGGTTACCTCATTCAGCCTCATTTTACCAGCTTCCTCACATAAATATCATGGGGGACTTTGTCAAAAACCTTACTGAAATCAAGATGCACTATTACCACAGTAGTCCCCTGAGAAAAAATCTGTAACTCCATCCAAAAAAAGAAAAAGAAAAAAGAGATTTCTCTAGCTTGACTTGTTTTTGAGAAAGCCATGCTTTCAACCTGTCTGTTTATGTTGTGAATCACCATGAAATCTTCAGATGATGGGCACATAAATTTTTAAAATGATAATATTAAGAAGGATATTGACAAGCTGGAACAAGCTGGGACAAGCTGGAAGGCAACCAAGATGGTTTTGTTTTATTTATGCATTTATTTGACTTCTATAGCGCCCTATAGCAGGGGTGCCAACTTGAATAAAATATAGGAGGGGTTTAGCAAGCCCCGCCTCGGTTAAACAGTCACAGGATGCAGTGCATGCATGCCATTTGAATGGCTGTTCCTATGAACTGGGGGGTGGGCCCCTCACATATCTTATTGGGGGGATAAAGACCCCTCAGACTCTAAGATTTGGCTCTTATTCTATATACCCAAAAGTCTCAGGACGGTTACAACATAAAGTCACACAATGAAAACACAAAACACACAGCCCAAAACCTGTAACCCCCACCTCCCCACCACATTTTAAAAGGGCATTAGATGTCAATCAGCCAAAGGCCTGTTTAAAGTCGTGTGTTTTTCCCTAGCGATGAAAGCTGTATAATGAAGGGTTTATAATGAATGAATGAATGAATGAATGAAAGCCGTATAATGAATTCTTTGATGGAAAGTGAGACTGGAGCTTTATCCACATTCCACACACTGATAGGGTTTCTCCCTTTTATGAATTCTCTGATGCTTAGTGAGATCAGAGCTCGTACTGAAGCTCTTTCCACATTCCACACACTGATAGGGTTTCTCCCCTGTATGAATTCTTTGATGGGAAGTGAGAGTGGAGCTCTGACTGAAGCTCTTTCCACATTCCACACACTGATAGGGTTTCTGCCCTGTATGAATTCTTTGATGGGAAGTGAGACTGGCAATCTGGCTGAAGCTTTCTCCACATTCCACACACTGATAGGGTTTCTCCCCTGTATGAATTCTCTGATGCCTAGTGAGATCGGAGCTCTTCCTGAAGCTCTTTCCACATTCCACACACTGATAGGGTTTCTCCCCTGTATGAATTCTCTGATGGGAAGTGAGATGGTGGCTGTGAGTGAAGCTCTTTCCACATTCTAAGCACTGATAGGGTTTCTCCCCTGTATGAATTCTCTGATGGGAAGTGAGATGAGCCCTGTGAATGAAGCTCTTTCCACATTCCAAGCAATTATATGGTTTCTCCCCTGTATGAATTCTCTGATGGAAAGTGAGATGAGCCCTGTGAATGAAGTTCCTTCCACATTCCATGCACTGATAGGGTTTCTCCCCTGTATGAATTATTTGATGGGAAGTGAGACTGGCACTCTGACTAAAATTCTTTCCACATTCTAAGCACTGATATGGTTTCTCCCCTGTATGAATTCTTTGATGAGAAGTGAGAGAGGAGCTATTTGTGAAGCTCTTTCCACATTCAAAGCACTGATAAGGTTTCTCTCCTGTATGAATTCTCTGATGGGAAGTGAGAGAGGAGCTATCAGTGAACCTCTTTCCACATTCTATGCACTGATAGGGTTTCTCCCCTGTATGAATTCTCTGATGCCTAGTGAAACTGGAGCTATCAGTGAACCTCTTTCCACATTCCACACACTGATAGGGTTTCTCCCCTGTATGAATTCTCTGATGGGAAGTGAGATGGTGGCCGTGAGTGAAGCTCTTTCCACATTCCCCACACTGATAGGGTTTCTCCCCTGTATGAATTCTTTGATGGGAAGTGAGTGAATAGCTCTGACTAAAGCTCTTTCCACATTCCATGCACTGATAGGGTTTCTTCCTGATGATATTTCCTTGATGGGAAGTGGAATTGGAACTTTTTCCACTTTCAAGATATTTATATGGCTTCTCCATTGTGGGGATTTTGTCATGGTCACCCTTGTTCTTGATTTCCTGTCCATTGCTATCTGCAATGAAGAGAAATGGATTAGAGACTCAGGGAGAAATTAATGAAGAATACTTGTTAACTCTGGTAATAGAGGAATAACACAAGTGGGTTAGATGGATGGTTTTCTGAAGGGTTGGGTGCATTACTTAACGGGGATCAACCGACATCCTTAGGGGAACCTGTGATTCGATAAGCCTGGCTCTTCTCTCGAATGGATTTTCTTTGGCTCCATCATGGCATCCCCTCCGTTTCCAATGTCAGTCTTCTCTTTGGACAACCAAAGACTGACGGGAAGAAAAACAAAAACTGAAAACGTGACAGAAGCTACGTCAACTTCCCTAACAATTCTGAAGTTTACAGTCAAAAGGGTCTGGGAAGTTCACACCAGCTGATTCTGGTTTAATAAGCTGCAACTGGAGGAAGAACATTCACAGAAAAAAACAGTAATTTACTGTTAAAGGTTTTTTGTGGTTGTGATATCCGGTGTTGTAGGGGGCGCTGTTGAGTTCTGTGAACATATATGAGGTTAGTCACATATGGAGTTTTGAATTTAGAAACAAATATTATGATCCCACTGGGAGCCTTACCGAGAGAGGCCACGATCCCACGATTCTCCTCCATGACGTCCTTATGCAGAGCTCTCTGGTCAAAATCCAGCAACTCCCATTCCTCATCCGTGAAACCAACAGCAACATCTTCAAAACACACTGGACCCTAAAAGAAAAAGGGAAATGTCCTCCTATGAGACAATAATATTGTTCACCACCACATCCTGATCTACGACATTGTTCTGCTCCTTGAACTCTGTCCCCACAAGGCAGCTTCCCCTGACCTGATCTGGATCCACAGCCACTGCTTCCTTTCTGTCCCCAAGAAAAGATGGATGAAGAGGTCTTGCGGGCATCATTCTGTCATCTGCAAGAGGAAAAAGGTAAGGGGGAGGCCCAGAGTGCCTTCTTGTCTCACAGGTGAATCAGTGCATCTGAAACTGCACAGGGGCCTTTGAGAAAGTCTGGCCTGCTGAGTGCATTTGGATGTTTGGGTGCATTTCAGATGTTAGTTGTGAAAATATATATCTCCCCTCCTCTGGGCTCTTAGCCCCAACTATCTCCCCCAATAAAAGATGAAAAGAACCCACAGACGAGTTGGAAAACGAACAGAATGAGACCTAACGGAGAAAAACCTCCTTCCTCCTTACCCAACTGCCTCTCTCTGGTGTCCAACGGAGGCCTCTCTGCCTCAGAAGAAATCTGGCCCATTTCTGCAAAGAGATCCGTTCCCTGAAAAAGAAAAAGAATTCAAATGAGAGAATAGGGAGAAGGATTAAAAATGAATGTCAGGGCCAATGGCTTCAAGGGTGACAGATCTCATTCCATGGATGCCTTGCCAGGAAAAAAAATATGAGCCATCAGTAGAGCATGATGGGATGTTTTCTGTCCTGTTTGGAGCCCCTTGGGAGTATCCAGAGGAAAGTCTCTCTCACCTGCTTTCTCTCCTCTGCCTGACTCAGGAGGAAACCTTCGGCCAGGGCCACCGCCTGGGAACTGGTCTCTGCTCCACAGTCCCTCACCCAGCTCTCCATCTCCGGGGGAAGGACAGCCAGGAACTGCTCCAAGATCACCAGGTCCAGCATCTCAGCTTTCGTGTGCCTTTCTGGCTTCAGCCACTGATGGCAAAGGTGGTAGAGTCGGCTGCAAACCTCTCGGGGTCCTTTGGCCTCCTGGCAGCAGAACTGCCTCAACTGCTGGCTCTGCCCCTCTGAGCGGAGGGTGTCCTCCTCACCCAGGATCTTCTGCACAGAGTTTCCCCAGAACCCCCCACTGCTCCCAGTTTGGATGACATGGCCTCTTTCTGTTCCAGGGCCAGCTGAGTCTCGCTCACCCATCTGTGCGCTCAGGAAGCCTCTGAGAGATCGGAAGGAACCCTTTGGTCTCCTGCCAAGTTCTGTCTGTCTTAAGGAGAGGCGCTAGCAAATCCTACAAAGCAAATACATTGTTCAGTTACAAAAGTTGTCTAATATCAGGAGAAGAAAAAGGTTCCCTGAGCAAGCATGGATGAGTCTTGGAGGGAACCAGGGCTGGACTGCACCACAGCCCAAACCATGAGCTATTTTATTTATTTATATTTCTATAACGCTTTATATTTTAAAGATAAATCTCAAAGTGGATTACAGCATATTAAATCTGTCGGGATAATTAGGGAAGCAGGAGAGGATATATTATTTAATGATATCCTTCCTAACTTGCGCTAGCAAGTTCCATATTCTAGCAGAGTTCCATACATCCCCCTTTTTTAGATTACGCAGCGATCAGCTTGTTGCTGACTCATCTGAGTCTTACTATTAAAGATTCCTTCGTGGTAAAATCCCTTCCAATCCCTCTTAAATTAATAAGCACAATAATCTGATTCACGTTAATATAAAAGTAGTTTACTCACAGATTCATTCACGTTCACAGACATATCCCTGAAGGCAGGCTTAGGTTACATAACAACTAGAACTATTCCATAAAGTAGTTAGTCCCAAATGACTCCCACTAAGGAGTCACTTCTCCAAACACACAGCAACAAAGAAAATGGAGAAGACACACTGATCAGAACATGGAGGCCGTGTGCTCCTCCATGCTAGTACAACAGACTGCACCCTCTTCAAGTCACATGGAGTGGAAGTCTGTCCCAGCTCAGGAGGAAACAGGAAATCTTCTCCTGAGTGGTAGAAAACATCCCCTAATGTGTCGTCCACTGTAGGAATATTGTACTTGACTGCAGTTTCACATCCCACAAAATCAATAAAACAGAAATAAAACAAGCTAAAGAAAGTCAAATATATAGTCTATAGTCAAAGCAACATAACAGAAAACAAATATTCTCTTAAAGATATCAAAATAAAACATTACAAAAGAGGTCAACTACAGAATACATATTTAATACAGTAGGGCTGGGTGAGTCTTGGCCTCACCCCCTAGGCCAGGGGGAAAGGGCCTTTTTAAAAAGGAGAAGAAAGAGGAGGAGGAAGAAGAGGAGGAGGAAGAAGCAGCCTCTAGCTCTCCTAGAATAATAATAATAATAATAATAATAATAATAATAATAATAATTTATTTATACCCCGCCCATCTGGCTGGGCCTCCCCAGCCACTCTGGGCGGCTTCTATAAAAACCAAAAATACAGTAAAATATCACACGTTAAAAACTTCCCTAAACAGGGCTGCCTTAAGATGTCTTCTGAATGTCAGGTAGTTGTTTATCGCTTTGACATCTGCTGGAAGAGCGTTCCACAGGGCGGGTGCCACTACCGAGAAGGCCCTCTGCCTGGTTCCCTGTAGCTTTACTTCTCGCAATGAGGGAACCGCCAGAAGGCCCTCGGCTCTGGACCTCAGCGTCCGGGCAGAATGATGGGGGTGGAGACGCTCCTTCAGGTATACTGGACCGAGGCCGTTTAGGGCTTTAAAGGTCAGCACCAACACTTTGAATTGTGCTCGGAAACGTACTGGAAGCCAATGTAGGTCTTTCAAGACCGGTGTTATATGGTCTCGGCGGCCGCCCCCAGTCACCAGTCTAGCTGCCGCATTCTGGATTAGTTGTAGTTTCCGAGTCACCTTCAAAGTAGCCCCATGTAGAGTGCATTGCAGTAGTCCAAGCGGGAGATAACCAGAGCATGCACCACTCTGGCGAGACTGTCCGCAGGCAGATAGGTTCTCAGCCTATGTACCAGATGGAGCTGGTAAACAGCTGCCCTGGACACAGATTTGACCTGTGCCTCCATGGACAGCTGTGAGTACAAAATGACTCCCAGGCTGCGCACCTGGGAAAGATTGCAATGCAAAATGTGGAGGCAAGAGATTTCTGGGAGATGAATCAGCCTGGTTGCTCCTGCCTTCCAGTCAATGCATTAAGTCAGAACTGAGTGACAAGGAAGTCATTTGTATCTTTTGAATAATGGATGCCTGGCTCTAGTGGGGGTCCTCATTCGGGGGGGTCCTCAGGAGTTGCTAAGTCCCAGGGACTCCTTTGTTTAAAGAAGGAAGATCTTTTCTGAAAGGGGGGAGGGGGCGGAGGGCCAAATGAGTTTGGGATCCTCTGATCTGCAGGAAGGAGAGCGTGGCAGACCTGGCCCCTCCCTGGCAGGACCCTCTCCTCTTCCCTGACTTGGGGTCCCCCCCCCCTGCAGGAGCAGATCAGGCCCCCCAGGCCCCCTCCCCTGCTGCAGCCCTGGGACCCCCACCAGATCCCAGAGAGAGAGAGAGGAGACTCACCAGATCCCAGGAGGGGAGAGCGAGGCAGCCCTTGCAGCAGAGACACCAAAGCAGGAAAGGACTGGGGGGGGGGCTTGGAGCTGGAGGACCTGGCCCCCCTTGCTTCCTGGCCTCTCTAGGAAGGCAGCTCGGTTCCCTTTAACCCTTGCAAGGCCAGTCCCCCCCAGCTCAGCCCTCTCTCGCTCTGTCCATCATCGCACAATGGCAGAATTGGGCTCTGAGCTGCCACCTCCTGAGAAGAGAAGCCTCCCTGTCAAAGACCCTGATGCTGGGAAAGACAGGAGGCCTGGTGTGAGGAAGAGGCAGGAAGACTATGGGAGAAGAAGAACCTTGCTGCCTGGGAAGCCGGAAACCTCATCCTCTCCTCTCTAGGAAGGCAGCTCAGTTCCCATTAACCCTTGCAAAGCCGAGTCAGCCCCCCCCCCGCCCCATTGCGCACTCACTTAGCCAGGGCAGAACTCTGATTTCTATTCATTTCTGTTCTTTTTAATGGCTCTAAGGGGGCAGCTGCCCCCTGGCTCGGCCTATGGCAAGGTGTGCTTTTGGGGGGGATTTTGGCTCTTGGCTGGGCTCTGTGTTCAATAGTGGGGAGACGATGCAGTGATTTCTCCAAAGCAGCTCTTTATTTGTAAGCTGGAACAGAACTGGACAGCAAACAGCTCAGCCGGCCGGCTTTTATAGGCTGTCAACATTGTAGCAGCAACACCCCAGGGTTTCCCGCCTAAAGTAACTGACGTGGACCTGAGTGAAAACTATATACAGTGGTACTTCAATACATAACACTCTGAGCATCTCCCTCAGTTCACCTGAAACCAGAGGAAGAGCCTGCAGGGAAAAGGGCTTTGCAGGAGGCAAGGAAGCTCCTCCTGGAATTCCGGAGTGGAGAGAGAGGAGGGGATCCCAGGGTCATCTAGTCCAACCCCCAGCAGTGCAGGAATCTCCGCTCAAGCATCCAGGGCAGATGGCCGTCCGATCTCTGCTGAGAAACCTCCAAGGAAGGAGAGTCCCCCACCTCCCAAGGGAGACCTTAACCCTCCCCAACTGCTCTTAGATGTCCCTCAAGGCAGCGGGTCCTGAGTTAGAGCCCTGATGAAAGAATGGCACTGGCTGCCGAGGAGGAACCCAGCAAAGTTCAAAAGAAATAAATCCCATTCTCGTCATAAATGAGTAATACTTTCTTAAGCATGTTGCTATGCAAACATTCAATAGTATGCCATTTCCCCTTCCAAAAATGCTGAATTTCTAACTCAATGGACTAAAAATGGATGGTTGTTATGCTTAGAGAAGCTTTTAATATTTTATGGACTATTGTATTTTAATATTTTGTTGGAAGCCGCCCAGAGTGGCTTGGGAAAAACCAGCCAGATGCCCGGGGTATGTATAAATAATAATAATAATAATAATAATACTGCTGCTACTGCTGGGCAGATAGGCCTCCTTCTTCAAATGGTTTTGGGTTTTTATCTGTGTCATTTTCAATTGTTATTGATATTAATGTTGTATTCTGAATTTTTGATCTTATGATTTATGTGGAAATTCTTTTCCATTTGGTTGTGTACCTTTGGATGTGTTTTGCTTATCTTTTATGACTTTGGTTATGTTGGTAATTATGTAAATCTTGTCATAACAATAACAACAATAATTTATTATTTATGTCCCACCCATCTGGCTGGGTTTCTCCAGCCACTCTGGGCAGCCTACAACAAATGATTAAAACTACATTAAAACATCAATCCTTAAAAACTTCCCTAAACAGGGCTGCCTTCAGGAGTCTTCTAAACGTCAGAGAGTTGTTTATTTCTTTGACATCCGATGGGAGGGCGTTCCACAGAAGAGGCGCCACCACCGAGAAGGCCCTTTGCCTATCATGTTGTAAGCCGCCTTGAGCGTTGTTTTAACGATGGAAGGGTTACAAATAAAATAAAAGGATGATGATGAAGATTGAACAAATGTCTACGATTTTCCACAGGCTACTTTGTGGGGCGTCTTGTGTGAGGGAAACTGCAATTCAGGGAACCTCAGGCAGGAGATAATCAGATAAGGAAAGCTTTATTTACAAAAAAGAGAGAATGGTGAAACAAAGTGAAGACAGGAGATGTGTTCTTTCAGGTAGAAGTTAACATTACTTCAGCTAAATGTCTCAGGATTAAACACGGTTCTGCAGGCACAGCTTCTCTTCAACTCCCTCCTCTCAAAATCAGTTGTCACACTTCAGGGAGATGTTCAGGTTTCCAGAATAGGTGGTGAAAGGCTGAACTCTCTTTCTGCTGCTTCTCTCTCACCCCCGAACTTAGTTATGATGGGTTTTTCCGTGAGGTACTTTTGACACAGCCCAGCTTCCTTCACAGCCAGGGGCCACTTTTCCTGGGTTCCCCTCAGGTATTTTCCTTTGTATGCCAGACCCAGGGGATCCTCTCAGCCCTTGCCACGGACTTGGGAATCTCCCTTTCCTAGAAGATCTCTCTCCTCCTGACTGGAAGGAGACCCCAGAAGAAGAAGAAGAGGGGAGTCTTCCCACAGCTTCACTCCCATCTGAATTCTCCCTCCAGACCCTCAACATGGTCTCCCCATCTCAGCTGTGAGGCTCCTTCCTCTGGCTCCATAGATATTCTCCTCAGAGCGGAGGATCCACTCAGATCAGAGCCACTTCTCCCTCCCTCCCTCCACCCTCTCCTCATCCCCATCTTCTCCCAACCTTCCCTCTCTCCCATCTCAAATCCCCTCAGAAACGGCGCTCTTTATTTTCCCTCCAAAAGTGCTGGCGCCACCCCCCTCTGGGTAGCCAATCAGAAAGCGGCTCTGGCCCCCTGGTGGAATGGTGAGGCACTGCACCCCAGACTCTGCTCTGGCTCTGCTGTCCGTCACAGCAGCCAGCTGCCCCAGCAGGCCTTGCCATCTCCCCACCGCTTGAGCCGTCCCCCATTGTCTCCCTAGACGGATGAGGAGAGAGCCATTCAGGGGCCACAGGAAAGGGGCATCGGGGGCCGACAGAGGCAAACTGGAGCAGGGCAGCATCGCCCAAAGGATGCCTACCTCCCTCTCTTCTTCCTTCTCAATATCCGTTATTTCTAGCTAAGAAATTGGGGGAAAGGCAGCTACTCTGTGTCTTGGGGTTTCTTGGGGTTGAGATCCGTAAGCTGAGTATGGTACGATTTCTCAGCATTTAATGACACACTTTAATGGGTAAGTGAACTCATATTGGAAACATTGCAGACACAGTCATGAAGGATTTTTCTAGAGTGTTTTATTCATCCTCACCTGAATAAACACCTAGATAACGTGAAATTAATGGGTGTTACTGTCTCCAAATAACATTAAACCTATGCAAGCAGATTATTGGAATAGGACAAATGATTCCCCCACCTCCTGGAATTCCCTAGGCAAAAAAAAAACAGGTCATGGGTGCCAGTTCTGAGTGGGCAGAGACAGAACGTGGAAAATAACCCAGAGACTGGAAGCAACTCAGCAATAATAATAGTGTTTTACTCTTTTAATGATAATAAATAATTATAATAATTTTTTTTATTTATACAACAACTGCAGCAAGGATTGGAAAAATAAGTAGTGTAGCTGATCTGGGAAAAAAAAAACATTTTCCTGGGTTTATGCTTAATGTAGAATGCTGAATGGGAGGAGTTCTGGAATGCCTGACATCACAAGGGAAGTGGCTCTTAGCCAGTGGGAGGATGAAACACCCTTAAGAAGAAATTAGAGAAAAGATTGTTATATGGCAACACCAAGGTATCCAAACAGAAAAAAGGTCTGGAGGGTGGAACACTTTCCTTATGAGCTGTGATATTTGCAGGGTCTCATTCCAGGGCCAAAAGGTCACTAAGAGGGAAAATGATCAGGAGCTTTTATAAAGTACTGTACAGATGTTTTTTCTCTTTTAAATACAGTACTAGAACTGTGGGTCACCAATGAAACTGACTGGTGGTACATTCTAGGGCTGTGTACAGGTGCTGTCTTGCCAGCGCCCCCTAATGGCTTTCTGGCCAATATCAACCACCAGACAATCTAGAGGTTCTTTAGATTCCACCGGACGGAGGACTGACAGACTCTTAGGTAGAGACAAGCGTTTATTAATTGGTAAACATTAGCAAAGAAATTGACCAGCACCGTAGAATAAGAGTCTAATCCAAAGCCAACAGCAACTGGAATAAACTACAGAGCTAGCAATATAAGCAATAAGCCAAAAAATCTCAGGCAACAATAATCATAATACGGATAGAATAGGTACAGTTCTTCATGTCTCCTCAGCCGATGGAGATTTGGAAGGTTTATCTGGGACACTTCAGAATGGCAGGCGGCTGCTCTCTTCACATTCTGAAACGGAGCAGAGAACAATATATCCAGATCTCCCTGTCTCCTTAAGCTGCTGGCCCTTATATAGTCCATAGTGAAGCTCTCATGCCAAGCTGGCAACAGATGTAATTCATGCTGTCATTACATTCCCATCCTTTGATGTAATGAGGTTCCCATCCTGCACAGCCCCAATCACCCCACACTGCCGGAGGGAAAGGCGCAGGCCGTGGGAGGCTGTACCGCAGCCCCCATCCCACCCCCAAAGCCGTGGAAGAGGTGCTGACTGTTGATTTGCAGTGTCTCAAGCACAGCGGAATGATGAGGAATACGTGCACATACCCTAAGTTGCTTTATTTACATTTAAAAGCTGGTAGATTACAGAAAAACATTTTGCCTCTGCTGGAGCAAAAAATGCATCCTCTCTCCTCTGAAGCACGGAGAGAATCACACTGTGACTGAGAACAGTGAAAAACAGGAAACCAGTGTACGTCACATCCAGCCTCCCTTTCCCATGAGAAAACTCCAACAGTACAGACTGTGGAATGTAAACACCTGTCTCGTGACAAGCACTTTCGCTGCACAGTGAAGAGAGCAGAAACCAACACTGACCGCGGGAGGCCCAGCAGGCTGCTCCGGGGGCCTGAGTCAGGCCACACCACCCAGGCGGCCCCAACCTGGCCCATAGCTGTCAACTTTTCCCTTTTCTTGCGAGGAATCCTATTTGGAATAAGGGAATTTCTCTTAAAAAAAGGAAAAAGTTGACAGCTATGACCTGGCCCCGATGCCGGGAAGGAGGTGGGGGCCGCAGCAAGGCCTAAGCAGGCCCCACCACGGCCCCAATCCCCTGCCCATCCCCGGGGGGAAGCCACAAAGGTGAGCCTGGGCTGAAGAGCACCGGCCCTTTGCCTGGCCCTCACCCCACCCCCAACTGGGGCCCATTGTCCTGCTGAGATGGGGGCAGGGTGACAGTCACTCTGCAGCAAGGTGGGTGGCACCTGGCAGGTAAGCCCCCCGCTGTGTCGCAAACCCCGCCCACCTCCTGGAGGGGGTGTGAGCAGAAATTACGTTCCCATCCTTTCCCTTCTTCTCAAACAGCCACGTTCCTTATATTAAAGCTACAGCTACATTGCAAATCAGAAGCACCACATTCTGTTTTCTTCCCTGGTGCCCTGCTCTGATTCATGGGCCCAGTTTGTCAGTCCAGATCCATATCAGGATCCAGAAAATTCAAGTCTTTGCAATTCCATTTGCTAGCTCAGATGGCTTCAAAACGGAATGAGACAACAGCCCTCTTCGTTCTTTCGTTAAGCCACAGCATCAAGTGTCAGGCTGGGTCTTGGCAGACTTGGAGAGGCTGTGTAACAGCTTCCTCTCTGCTTCTTTTCCAGTTCCAACTCATGGTCTCCATTCAATTGGATTTCTATGCATCTCACGGAGACTGGATCTTGTACCCCATCTTTTCTGATGACCAGGAGGTAGTTCTATAATTAAATGTATATACCTGCCATCAAAGGGACGCGGGTGGCGCAGTGGGTTAAACCACAGAGCCTAGGACTTGCCGATCTGAAGGTCGGCAGTTCGATTCCCCGCGATGGGGTGAGCTCCCGTTGCTCGGTCCCTGCTCCTGCCAACCTTGCAGTTCGAAAGCACGTCAAAGTGCAAGTGGATAAATAGGTACCGCTCCGGGGGGAAGGTAAATGGCGTTTCTGTGCACTGCTCTGGTTCGCCAAAAGTGGCTTAGTCCTGCTGGCCACATGTCCCGGAAGCTGTATGCCAGCTCCCTTGGCCAGTAAAGCGAGAGGAGCGTCGCAACCCCAGAGTCGGCCACGACTGGACCTAATGGTCAGGGGTCCCTTTACCTTTACCTTCCATCAAGGGTGGTGACCCTCCAGATGTTATTGGTCTACAACTCCCATCATCCTCAACCATTGACCACGATGTCTGTGATGCAGGGAGTTGGCACCCAGGAACATAGGAAGACCTCATAGATCCCACAAGATCTAGTAAATGGTGAACATCTTAATGGAGTCCTGCAAACAAGACGTACAGGAGTTTAGAGAGGAATAGGATGCAAAATGAGAAAGTGCTATATTACCTAAAACAATTTTCAAAAATGCATTGGAATCCATATAGAACATTTCTTTTGGTTCAAAACTGAGATTGATCTAGCAAAAGAAAAAGAAAGATATTTCAGTTATATTTGAAGGAAAGTACCTCTTTACGGGATGGGACGCAGGTGGCGCTGTGGGTTAAAGCCTCAGCGCCTAGGGTTTGCCGATCGAAAGGTCGGCGGTTCGAATCCCTGCGGCGGGGTGCGCTCCCGCTGCTCGGTCCCAGCGCCTGCCAACCTAGCAGTTCGAAAGCACCTCCGGGTGCAAGTAGATAAATAGGGACCGCTTACCAGCGGGAAGGTAAACGGCGTTTCCGTGTGCGGCTCTGGCTCGCCAGAGCAGCGATGTCACGCTGGCCACGTGACCCGGAAGTGTCTCCGGACAGCGCTGGCCCCTGGCCTCTTAAGTGAGATGGGCGCACAACCCCAGAGTCTGTCAAGACTGGCCCGTACGGGCAGGGGTACCTTTACCTTTACCTCTTTACGGGAACAACCTCTTTACGGGAAAGGATGGTCTAATACTGATGGACCCCACTCTGTACCTAATGTGCTCATAGTCTTATTCTCCATTTGTTCATGTCTTATTCTTACTCAGACAAAAGCAAGAGGATGGGGAAGCTAGCGCTTGCAAAGCGTGGAGCATCCAGAAGGAACATAGCGTCCAGAAAGCGTAAAGCAAAAACAAATGAAACTGGTGGTCTGTATACAGCACAGTCATATGGGCTGAGGTTTCTCATAAAGTAGAGGAATGCGCGGGAATGGGAAGTTGATGGAGAGACGGGCAGGGAGTGGATTGTGCCAGGGAGGAGAGCTGAGAAAAGCCCCCCCAGCTCTGTGGGTGCCAGAGAGCCACTAAGCCCCATAGAAACCCCAGGGGTGAGCCCACTCTTTGCTGCTGGCTGCTGTGTTCCTTTAGTGTGTGCAGCCAGGAATGGCTGTACAATTAGGCAGAGTGAGGCAGTTGCCTCAGGTAGCAGGTCTGGGGTGGGTAGAGATGTGCAGACCACACAAGCTGCACTCCACCTCCTCAGTTAGTCTGCTGCCTTATTAGCAACATTGAGATACGAGCCAATGGCCAGCCCAGCCCAGCTTGTGTATGTGGAATTATGTGTTTGGAGGGAGCATCTTGTCATTTGCCTGGGGGGCAGAAAGTCCTATCAAAGGCTCCTGTCTTCTGATCCAGACATTGGTCAGAAAAGTTTCCACAAGCAGCAAGGCATCTCGTCTCCACCTGCTTTTATCCTCCCAATTGCCCACCCCCTGAACAGTTGAGTGTCTCTGGCTGATGGCTTCCACAGCATATGGAAACCCTTTTTCCTGGAGTGGCAATGGTATGTTGGCTACTGATGGCTAAAGCAGGATTTTCTTTCTTCAAGCATCTGCTTTTCAGGACTTGGTTACATTCTTCAAATCTCCAGTGGGTGAAAGATTGATCGTTCTTGAGATTTTCATCTTTACTGTCATGACACTGCTGGTTTTCATTCTGTGTAAGTACACAATTGGCATATGGTGATACTTCTGTCGTGGGCTTTGCTTCAATGCCAATAGCATTTCCAAAAAGAGATGGCAGGATCCACCTTCCATTTACTCCTTTCATCTCTCTTTGATTTTAGGGGGGGGGGAGTTACAGCTGTCACCCAGTGAGAGCAATGGCTCTGTTTTGTTGAGAGCCAGTGTGGTGTAGTGGTTAAGAGCAGTAGATTCGTAATCGGGTGAACCGGGTTCGCGTCCCTGCTCCTCCACATGCAGCTGCTGGGTGACTTTGGGCCAGTCACGCTTCTCTGAAGTCTCTCAGCCCCACTCACCTCACAGAGGAAGGGAAAGGAGAATGTGAGCCGCTTTGAGACTCCTGAAGGGGAGTGAAAGGCAGGATATCAAATCCAAACTCTTCTTCTTCTTCAAACTCTTCTTTGTTCTCCCTGAATAAGTGAGTCCCAGCACTTGGAACAGAAGCACAGCCTAACACAAGTCCCTGGGACATCCAGGACAATTCCCTTTCCCAGCTTGCAATTCTCTCCTCCTTTCCCAACTAAATCTCATTTGCTGTGGGAGAGCCCCCATTTCTGGTCCTCGGCGCCCTGCCTTCTGCTAGGGCTCCAGTCTCTTCAAGGAAAGTGTTTGGGGAAAACTGGCTGCAAAGGATAATGTGGCTGGATCCAGAGCCTACCTAAATATCGAGATATATGCAGGGCTTTTTTCAGCCGGAATTCATCAGGTCTCAGTTCCGGCCCCTCTCAGGTGGGTGATGTTTCCATTCTAAGAGAACAAGGGAGACATTAATGGCGAGTTTGAGTGCCTCTTTTCCCAGAAAAATAGCACTGGATAGATGAACACATGGCCTATTTGCCTAGTGAATTCGCTTTTAAAGTAAGCAAAGCTCAGGGAGAGGGAGTCAAGTGATCCAAGAATTTGCATATTTTAAGCATATGGCAGAGCACGAGGCAACCTGGCAAATGCAAGTCTGTAGGACACAGAGGACAGGTGTATCTAGACACCAAAAATCTAAAGCTCTCTAAGGAAGGCCAACTATCTGGTGAAGAAATAGCAGGCTAAATGGAAACAGGACTTCAGACGACCAGGGCAGCCACAATCAAGGCATGAGAACCCTCAATCTAAGGGCTGAGAGCAGAAAATATTAATAGAAGTCCTTTTCATGTTTTGCTTGATTTGATATTTTATTTGCCCTTCTCCCTAAGGACCCGGGGCACGTTATAAGTCGGCAATTTAAATTCTATATTAATAGCAGTTTGAAACCAAGTATCCCCTTCCCCAGCTTATCAGATTAGTGTGCCGGAACACAATTTCTTCATTTCTTTTCTACCTCCCTCCTTCTTAGATCGGAAGGAACTGAAAAAGAGAGAGGAGCTTCAAGTGGCGATGGATATGATACGAACTGTTGTTGTTGGGACTGATCCAATCTACGAAGACAAGGATGGTAAGCATTTTATATGCACATCCACACTTTTGCTGTAACATGTTTAAATTAAACAGAGTTCAATTCCTGTAGTTAAATTTGGGGTTCATATTGCTTGAGCAATGCATATATTCAATGAAACTCAGCACCCAACAGAGTTCATCACTTTTTCATTGCTCAGCAGAAAGAAAAGCAGACGGTTGTGATTCTCACATCTCCCCACTAGAAATGCTGTCCTCCCCCATCACACTGTAACTCACGTTCCCCCCCCCCCACTTCTCCCTGCATGCCATCACCAAAGCTGCTCTCCGGGGGGGGGGGGGGGATTTGGAGAGAAGGTGGCGGAAGATTGCATTGCACAAGGGAAAATCCTTGCACTGCCATTATATCCCACATCACTAAAAGAGTTTCAGTGCCTCTATTTTCTTAGATCTCACAAAGCATAATTGAAAACTGCAAAGTATTCTTTGTATATTTGGCTTTCCTGTGGAATTCAAGGCAGAATTGCTTTGTGACCCTGTGATTCCCAGCAGAAAAGGAGGACATAGGAGGGGAACATCAGAAATACTTCATGAGCCACTTTTAATATGAGAACAGGATAGTGGACTGCATGGCTCTTTGGTCTGATCCAGCTTCAGGGTTCTTCAGAGGCTTTTCGTTGGTGATCTCAGCCACAGAGAATCAAGTCTGCCCTTATATTCATAAGAAATCCATCCTGGAGCTCAGCTTCTTGTTTCAGGCTTGAGTGTTTTTAAGTGTTTGGAAATGGTTTCCTGATATTTGCAGATTGTTATTTCAGATACTCCTGCCTTAAACGGTTTCAAATCTTTTAGACTTAGAAATACTTGCTGCAGCTCAAAACATATCGGCGGAAATGCAGTATTTTGCCAACTTAAATGATCAACTGCAAAAAGAAATTGGTAAGCTACCCTACGATGCTGAAAAATTGTAGTGCAGTGGGAACCCGCCCTGATTCTGCACCAGCTGAAAGCCCCTCCTCTAGCTGAAAACTCTTAGAGCCAGAGCAGACAGCTGCCCTCCTATGCATCCAGCCACCCTAGGGAAACATTAGATATATTCAGATCAGCTCTCCTGAACTGTCAAAATGCTTTGAAAAGAAGTCACAGAAAGCTGCTCTCACTTCTATCATCTCTTTCGGGCCAGACTGTAGCAGGCCCTGCGCTACCCGGGAAAGCTCTGCTGGATGGCAGAATGGAGGAAGCAAAGCAAGTCTTCTTTGCAGCCTTCACTGCCACTTGGTGGGCTCAATGATGAGCCCTCACCAGTAGTCGATTGCATTCAACCAGATTTTTCCTCCACTTGCGTAAAGCCATCTCCCAGCATCTTTCTTTGCCCTAACCTCTGCAGTATACCAGGGGGCCAAACAGGCTGCATGAAGCAGGAATGGGCACTCAGGGCCAATCATGTCAATGGCCCAAGCCAAGGCAGAGGGCCCTCTGGGGAGTTGCACCTGCCCTGCCACCAGATGCCCTCCTGCAGCCTCCTCCAGCCCTCCCACCAGATGTCAAGGGAAAAACAACTATCTGACTTTCAGAAGACATTTGAAGGCAGCCTTGTTCAGGGAAGTTTTTAATGGTTGGTGTCCAATTCTGTTTTAATTTGTTGGAAGTTGCCCAGAGTGGCTGGGGGAAACCCAGTCTGATGGGCAGCATATAAACAAAGTATTATTATTATTATTATTATTAGGTTGTTCCAGAGCTTGGCCAAAGTTCGGCAGGAGCACCAAAATCCCCCAGAGCCATTTGGGAAGCCCACTGGATCCATCCTGTCAGCTCAAGCAGGGAGACTGCTGGGCAGCAAACTGGGTAGTAAACCAGCAGACTCCCTCATCTGTCCCAGTTGTCCAATGCCAGGAACACACACTCTAGATTCCCACCCCCACCCCAGCAGAGAGCCTGGAGAGAGAAAGAGAATTTTGATAAGCCACAGCTACTTCCCCTCCCCAACCTTCAAGTCTGTCCTGATGCTGCCCTGAGTATCCAGGTGGAAACAAATAGGTGAGGCCCCAGGGGTTCAGATAAGGCCTGGGGGGGGGACCTACATCTTTTGTCTATTCCCTCGAATAAAAGCTTCTTGACTGCGTTCCTTTTCCAGCTCTCCCCACCCAGGTATTTACTGCAGCACCAGCATGGGTTGAAGCATTAATGTTGTTCTTGTTTTAATCTTTCTGAGCTTCCTAGATGAATATATGTTATCATGTGGCCACAGGAATGAACTTAACAAAAATAACTGAAATCTGCACAGACAATCAAGGTGGTCCCCATTAATTTCCCTATTTCCCCCCCCCTCTACTTCCTCCATACATGGCTTGACTCAAAGATACCCTTCTTGAAAACTTGAACAATGGCTGGGTCATATATGAAGGGACCTTCTATTGGTTTTCTATTGAGATAGGCTCATGGACGGATGCCCAAAAACATTGTGAGCAGGAGGGCGCCAGGCTCATTTCTGTGGAAACAAGGGAAGAACAGGTGAGCATCAAAGCTGAGTACAGACAGGAAGGTAGGAGATCTCCTTGAGCCAAAGGCTCCTATCATCACCATCCATTTAAGAAGCTCCAATCCCCCTGTATGCGGCCAAGAGAGCAACTCCATCAGTCAAGCCAAGGGGAGGGTGGGGCAGGGAGCAGCTGCTACCGTCTGGGACTCACTGAGGCTTCTTGGAGCTGCTGAGCTCTAATAGAATGAAGCTGGCAGTCAGGAAGGAGGTCTTGGAGGAGGTGAAGGAGGAGATACTTGAGGGGCATCTATCCCTTGGCTTGCCGGTAAATTCTTCCTCTGCTCTGTGAGATGTACTGAGTGCTTAGAAAGAAGGCTTCGCTCACCACCCTAACCCTCTGGCATGAGAGTATCATGGAGATTACTCTAGAGGAGCTTGCAGGGCATATCCCTCTCCCAGCACCTTAGCCCTGGTAGAGGAGCTACTGGGCTGCTGCAGGGCACAGACATGGGTGAGACTCCATTATCATGCCATCAAGTATTGTAGCACCCTGCTTGTGGTTAACGCTTAGCTGGAATGAAATATTCAACGCAGCAATAGAGAAATTAAAATAATAATTTATTTGTCAGACAAATAAATGAGAGGCACAGTGGTATATGGTTACCAAGCTCTGGCCTGGCCTCCTGCCATTATGGCCAGCACTTATATTTCCTTAACCCAGCCCCCTTGCTCCTCCTTTGGCTGCCTCTGTCCAATCAGCCTGGTTGAAATTCCTATTGGCTGTTTGCTAGAACCAATCACAAAAGATACACCCATTTCCTATTGCCTTTTATGGCAAATAAAAGCTATATTTGTAATTGGCAAACAAGTAGCCATTAACCTCTACAAGGCACCTTAATTACCAGATCACCTTTGCCCCCTTAATTCTAAAATAGAGCAGATGGCTAAAACAGATGATGGCTAATTCTATTTTAAACAGATGTCAGAGATCTTTTGTGTTCACATTCTCAGCATCATCAATGAAAGATCTCCTTCTTTTGGAGGTTCCTTTAAACAAAAGCCTGACAACCACATGTCTAGAGTGCTCTGATGGTGTTTTCCTGCCTGACAGGGGTTTGGACTCTATGGCCCTTGTGGTCTCTTCCAACTATTACTTTCTAAATCCTTTGCATAATTACATTTAAGCCAATATATTTAATACATAACATATATAGTTTTTTTTATAAGCAAAGACGTTTTCAAAGTAAGAAAAAACTTAAAAACACTTTCTTCAGAGAGAAGCCCCCCTTTCCCTATTTCCATTAGCTCTTGCCCTTAGGAAAATGTGGCTCAAGTCTAACGGGAGGCACAATAATTATTACTATTTACCAACTTAATTTAATCGCTTTTACAGCTTAGTTGTACTCTGCAACATGCAAGGTCAGCGACCTCGCTCTCAGCCTTTTATGACCGCAATAAACCAGAGGGCCTCTCTCTGCCTAAGCGCTTACCAGCTGCCTGCTGGTTTCCTGCCTCGAAATATTTGTGGATTTTAAGCTAATTTTTAAGATACAATCCTTGATCAAAAATATAAGCCTTGATTAAAAATGCAGGCTATGATTAGATGCCTCAGTATCCCACAAGCAGACTGATTCCAGTGTCTTTGGAGCCAACCAACAAACATGGCGGCGGAAATTGGAGTATTTGCCACACAGGTCACTGCCCTGCTAGGTGGTTCCAAGACCAACTCTTCTATGGCACAGTCATTTACAGCATTTGGAAATTTTAACTCTGTGTCATGACTGGAAGACATGTGTAGCCAGTCTCGGTGAGGGCAGGTGAAGTTACCCTTCCCTAAGAGAGTCTGTGTACTGGTCCAGTAAACGCTTCCGCTGCGCAACCAGCAACAGTTCTCTTTGCAGAGCATTGATTAAGTCCAGTGCAGAGATTCTTGTTGCAGTACATGCTTCAGAGTCTCAGCAGCAAGGAAATAACGACACAGGGAAGCCTGTCTTTCCAAAGACAGGTTTATTACAGAAAGATAACAGAAACACCTCCGGAGCTTTCAGACATTTTTGCTTCACGCCCCCCGGAGGCAGAGAAAACAAACACTCTTTATATACTGAGCAACTTAACAACATAACGAGCTTCACTACTTAAAGTGACATGACATTGCTAACTTGCCAGCGTCTTAGGTTTCACACCCTAACACCCCCTCTCGCTGGCAATACAAAACCAAAATTACTTCAGACCCATTTCTTCACAAAAGTTTTCATGCCGCTGAAACCCAAGCGGTTTTGTAAAACCATCAGCTTGATTTTCATGACTGGGACAGTAATTTAATTTAACAATTCCTGCTTTTACCGTTTGACAAACATTTTGAAAGCGGATATCCAAATGTTTTGTACGACCTTTAAACTGCCCATTTTGTGCTAACTTAAGACATGGTTGATTATCACCCCATACAGTGATTGGAGTGGTGGCCTTTTCATACATCTCTTGTGCCAAGCATTTGTAAAATTCTAGATCTCTACATAACTCAGATAAGGCACAGAACTCAGCTTCTGTTGACGACAAAGCAATCAGGTTCTGTTTCTTGGATCTCCACCCAATCAGAGAGTTACCAAATTTTATTACACAGCCAGACACTGATTTTCTATCCTTTAAATTTCCCCAATCACTATCTGCCCAACAAGTAATCTGTGCTTGTCCTTCAGAAGATAATTCAAGGCAAAAATCTTTAGTGTATTGTAAATATCTTAACACTCTTTGAATTCCTTTCCATGCATTTACACTAGGTTTTGAAGCTTCTCTGCTGAGTAAGTTAACAGCGTAAGCAATGTCTGGTCTACTCCATTGCGAAAGATGAAGTAAGCTTCCCAGTGCTGACTGAAAGATTTCAGCACGCTTGAATTCAGCACTATCCTTGAACTCATTGTCTTTTACAAAACCCATTTCCATTGGTGTTCTAACACCTGCAAACTCCGTCATGCCAAACTTTTTCAACATTTGCAATATCTTGCCTTTTTGATTCAGTAGAAAACTGCCATTTTTTGTCCTATCTATCTGAACACCAAGATAGACCTTTACATCACCAAGATTCTTAACTTTGAAGTGTTTATTTAACTCTTTGGCTAGTTTTTTTACTTGTTCTTGTGTCTTTGAAGTATAAATCAGGTCATCTACATAAACAAGCAAAGATTCTTGGGCATCTCCTGAACCTCTGAAATATAAGCAATTGTCAGCCTTGCTCCTGCTAAAACCAATGCCTACCAAAACGTCATTCAAACACTCATTCCAATTATGAGCAGATTGCTTGAGTCCATAAATAGATTTATGTAGTTTCCATACCTGATTTGATTTACCAACTTTCAATCCTGGCGGTAGCTCCATATAGAGCTCTTCAGCCAAGTCTGAATGAAGATAAGCTGTAGAGACATCAAATTGATTCACTTTAAACCCTTTCTGAGCAGCAACTGCTAATAGTGCCCGAAGGGTTTCACTCCTTGAAGTGGGTGCATAGACTTCAGAATAATGTAACCCCTCTCTTTGCGTAAAACCTCGAGCTACAAGCCTTGCTTTGTACTCTGGTTTCCCCATCGCTGTTGTCTTTATCCTGTACACCCACCTACAACTTACTGCCTTGGTACCTTCTGGCAGTTTGGTGATGGAAAATACACCCAGTTCTTTCATAGAATTCAACTCTTTTTGCATGGCCTCACGCCACCTACTGGCCTCCTCCTGGGGTAATTGCTCAACCTCCTCAAAACTTTCAGGTTCGCAATTTGCCAAACCAGCCCAAACACTAATAGCTTGGTACCTTTCAGGAGGTTTACCTTTGTTGGTACGCTTGGAACGCCTTAACAGTTCCTGCGATGTTCCTTCAGTTTCCCCCTCTGACCCAGAATCACTAGTTGTCACCTGTTTGTCACTAGTAGTTGAAGAACTTTCTGATTCTGACTTTACACGTCTCTCTTGCTGTACGGGTGAACTTTTAGAGCTAGAAGATTCTGACTTTACAGACTTGGGTGAACTAGGCGATTTCTCACCCTCGTCCTCAGACTCAAATTCCTCAGCCTGTTCTGGAACTAATACCTGCCCTGGGGCCTGAGTTTCATTAGTACTGTTCACCACATCAAATAGTATGTCAGGATTTCCATGAATTTTATTCCAACCATCCTGTTCACAAAATTCTGCACTTCTGCTGATTGTGATTTTTGTTTGATTGCCTTCTACATTCACAAATCTCCAACCTTTTGTGTTGGCTTGATAACCACAGAAAAGCATTTCTTTAGATCTAGGATCGCCTTTCCTACGTTGTGCCCTAGGCACCAGCACATAAGCACGACATCCAAAAACTCTTAGATGATCAATTTTTGGTTTTTTCCCAAATAGCATGAAGTAAGGAGTGTTGCCTACTGTGCTATTGTACACTCTGTTAAAAGTATAATTCGCATACAGTGCCGCCTCAGCCCAAAACCGCTGAGGAAGTCCAGAATCAAACAGCAAAGCAGCAATGGCTTCCTGTAATGTTCGAAATTTTCTTTCTGCAACTGCATTCTCCTGTGGTGAATAGGGATTGGTAAGTCTATGAACTATACCTTTCCTTTTTAACCACGTCTCCAGCGTGTGGTTCACATATTCCCCACCACGATCTGATTGTATTTTACGCACCCTGGTGTCAAATTTCCATTCGACTTCTTCAATCCAATCCATCAGGATGGAAGCTGCTTGTGATTTTTCTTTCAGAAAGAAAACCCAACTAGCCCTTGAAAAATCATCCACCAAAATTTGCATAAATCTCGCACCTCCAAGCGATTTGACTGGCATAGGGCCACACACATCTGTGTGCACAAGTTCAAAGGGTTTCTTGCTTACTCTATCAGATCTAGGATAGTTACATGTCTTAACCTTAGCATGTTTACAAGCACAACAATCCAGAAAATTTGGACAGGGTTTAATGTTACACTCCTCAGCTAAATCTGGCATCTTGCTTACATACTTAAAGCATATATGAGCTAACCTTCTGTGTAGTAGATGTGCACAACCTGTATGAGGAGCCTTATTTACACACTTAGCTTGCGCTTCACCTGTTGAACATCTACCTGCTGCTAACTGCTCTTCATCCAAAACAAAAAGCCCATCCTCACAGGGAATTTTAACTAGCTCCTTCCCCTGTTTCGAAATGGTGCACACATCATTTTCAAACTCAACCTTAAAACCACTTTTTACCAGGCATGACACACTCAAAAGTCCATTCTTCATTCCTGGAAGAACGAAAACAGGAAGGTTAGTTTGCAAACAATTAACATAAATTGTGCCTTTAAGGTTCATTTCTCGTTTACTATTGTCTGCTATAGTCACAGTTTTTGCAACTGGCAATGTCTTGCAGTTCATCAAGCGGCCACTAGATGTCGCTGGAACTAAACTGTGACTTGCTCCACTGTCAATTATCCACTTCAAGGTTTGTTGGCTCCTTTTAGGACTCTGTTGTGCTGCCATTGCAGATAGTCCCTTATCAGCACCTGCTCCCCCTCTGGATCGTTGATTCTTGTAGTTCTCACTTCGTCTTCCCCTGTAGCTCCGGAAACTGACCTTGGACTGTTGAAATTCCTGTTGCTTTTCTGGACACTTTGCTATCAAATGAAACCTGCTGCCACATCGAAAACATGACTTGCTGGCCATAGCAGACACTTGTGAGGCTTCCTTACAACTCTGCCTGCTAGTTCCCCCACGCTCTATGGTGGCTATATGGTGAATTCGCCTAAGAGCTTCCCAAATTTCAAATGCAGACCTTAAATTTTCCACATGAGGTAATTGGGAATCGTCTATCGATACCATCAACATGCATCTAGCTTTAGTGTCCATTTTATCATGTTCCCTGTTCTGAGCATGTGCAGCAGCCTGTTGCTCTGCTGTGGCATCTGCTGCAACAGCCACAAACGGCTTTCGCCTCTGGACATAGTCAGCCCACACTTCTTTGGCTTCCAACCAGACTTGAGCCCTCTTAGACCACTGCACGTAATTAGCAGAGTTCAACTTTGTAAAGGGAACCTGGAAATTTTCCACTGCCATTCTTGGGGTTGGCTGCTACTCCCTCTGTGTGCCCTTGCTTCTCTTTCCCCTTGGGATTTGTTTTACTCACTTTTCAGACGCCTCCAGCCTTCTCTGAAGCCTTTTAAACTTTTTCCTTCCGTCTCTTCACTAGCAACCTACCACCGTCCTCTGGTTTTATTAACAAAACAAAAACACAACGGGAGGTCAAGCTAGCCTTCTGCAGCTAATGAAGCTGTAAATCTTCACTTACGCAGCTCTCTGCAGCCTCTCAGTTCCTTTAAGAGCTGGATTTACGACCAAGCCAGTCTTCTCTCATCCGAAAGCTGCTTTCACTTTCTCTACACACCATACAGCTGTAGAAACGTAGAAGGAGCCATAACCTAAGAGAGTCTGTGTACTGGTCCAGTAAACGCTTCCGCTGCGCAACCAGCAACAGTTCTCTTTGCAGAGCATTGATTAAGTCCAGTGCAGAGATTCTTGTTGCAGTACATGCTTCAGAGTCTCAGCAGCAAGGAAATAACGACACAGGGAAGCCTGTCTTTCCAAAGACAGGTTTATTACAGAAAGATAACAGAAACACCTCCGGAGCTTTCAGACATTTTTGCTTCACGCCCCCCGGAGGCAGAGAAAACAAACACTCTTTATATACTGAGCAACTTAACAACATAACGAGCTTCACTACTTAAAGTGACATGACATTGCTAACTTGCCAGCGTCTTAGGTTTCACACCCTAACATTCCCTACAATATTTCCTCTTTGGGATGCTTCCTTGATTCCATCATCATCATAATTGTGATCAGGGGGACAATACCACATCCACTGTACGAAATTATTCTTGCTGATGGGAATACTATGTATAGTTTTGATCACTGCTTCCTCAATATATGTGGATTGGACCTTCAAATGTGACACCTGCTGCTTTTAAAATGTGCTTGTTTTATGCATGTTTAATTTCTGTCAAGGGCTATAGTCTCCTAGAGAAAAGGACATTGTCTTAAAAGATTTTATTTGTTCTTTCTGCACCCCTTCCCTAGTATTTTATAAACAAGCAAGTAGAAAGACATCAAAAGTTTTTTTGGATTGGAGTCTTTAAAGACAAGGGAAAGAAATGGTCGTGGCTGTCAGGAATGGAGGCTGCAGTCCAGTAAGTTTCTGAAGAAACATTTGTTAATGGCATGCATTCCAAAAAGTTGCAGGTTCTGTTTACATAATTGATCTGTTCACTCTCCAAATATATTTTGCCATGCACTTTTCTCTGCTACCAAAGATCTGCATATGTACTCCTCCACATCATTGTCCAGGTGAGCGGCTGCTTCTTCTCACAAGGTTGGAGAGGCAGGAAGGCTGCTCTTCCTGCTTCTCTAACCTAGTGAATGTGGTGATTCAGAAGAGGGTCAGGGCATCCTTTTCAATGGGTTGTGCTGCTTAGCTCAGCTACAAAAGGACTTGCAGGAACCTAAACTGAGTGACACTCTCTTTAGGAAAATATTTCTACAGTTATCTGCTAAACAATCTGAATAACTAGCAATCTCAGAACTAAAATGAGGCAAGTGTGTGAGAGAGCGTGGTTCACGTCACTCTCTTGGATAGAATCATAGACACATAGAAACTGAGCTTTGGATAAGACCCCAAGGGTCATCTAGTCCAACCCCCTGCAAAGCAAGAATCACTGACAGATCCCAAATAGTTTTGGGTTGTTTAAGACAGTTCATGGTTCCCTTTAAGTACCTTACAGTTATTTTCAACCCGTGTTGATGGATTGACAAGGTCAGAGTAAGATCTCACTCATCCACAGCTTGGTAGTAGAACAGCGAGCTGGTCTGGCATTTATTACCAAGACTGGATGAATAGAGGGTCGCTTTCTCCTGGAACAAAACCCAATGGCATTCATCTCCATTGTTGCACCCAATACTAATCACTTAACCTTTTTGGCAAAGGCATTGAGTAAAGTTCACAAAAGGCCATTGGAGTTGGATAATGCCAGCTGGGAACTTAAACCCTGTATGCCAGTGGTTCCCAGTTAGCTAAGTAGTACAGACCCCTTCTTTTTCAGAAGCCAAGACCCATGGGCCCCTCTACCTTTGAACATTTGGATATCTCTGTGGCAGTTTTTGTTATGTGAATGGTGTAATGGAGCCGCTGGGTGGGTGGTCCTTGGACCTCCAATTGGTGAATCACTGCTGTATGTGAACTTAGACTTGATCAAAGGGCACATCCAACCTGTCAGGAATGATTGGTGAGTGCTAGCAGAGATAAGAGTCTGGGAATCCAGCCATATTTACAGGATTTATTGGTTTCTTGTCGTTACTTACAAGAGCTCTGAAAGTCAGCCTCCATCATGGTGAGTCAGTTGCCTCGACTGAAGAAGCCTTCGGTTTCCCCCAGCATATCCACTTTCTGAGCCCAACCCCCTGCCTTCCTTCCTTCCTCTGTTACTAGAGTGGCTGGGCCCCAGAAGTGGCTCCCCCCTCTCAGATTCATTGCCTCCTGACAGCCCTTCGTCACCTTCCTCCTCCGAGGAAGAACAGCTGCTAATTAACGGAGGCTTATCTCGGTATTCTCTCCCCCTTCTCTGCCTGCAATTCCCTGACACAACCCAAACATCTCATGGGAGTAAAACAACACCTACTACACCATTATTACCAATATCAATTGAATAGATTCATGGAGAGTTAAAAATGGGGGAGTTATAGAATAGATTTACACAGAATTTTAGTGTTCTGTAGTGGGACTTGATTCAATATACAATGGGCACTGGAGAATGCGAGGCCTTACCAGAAGTGACAATAAGCATGGAGCTATAAACCATGGATAATTGATTAGAGTAAATATATATATGAGAGAGAAATCATATCATTCCAGCCATCTCTATAATGGCTTTGTGGTTATATATATTTTGTATTTCAGTTGTAGCCTTAGCTATTTTTTGTTTCTCTATAGTGTCATTGCCATCCTTGTGCATAAGGTGAGTGATAGATGTGAGAGGAGGTGGGTTATGGCAGATGCAAATCTAACAAAGTTTTTATTTGCTCAGAACAATCACTACTGTGCTATCTCTCAACACCCAAAATGGTACACAGCAGATCTGAGGAGGATGTGGGTGCATATGGAGAGGAAAGAGGGGCAGTTCTGTTGCAGAAGTGGAAATTCTGGCAATAGCAGAAGTACTGCATGGGATACTACACAAAATTGTTAAATAAATTGACTGCAAGTTCTTGTGTGTACCACTGAGCCTTCCACAGTGCCACCCTCTTTTTTGTAGTTTCCTATGAGGAATCACTTCATATCAGAAGAAAATAGTCTTGACCCACAGTTGTGGTTTTTTACATGGTTAGATTTCTAAAATCTGGGGAGAAAAATCCATCACGATTGTGTGGATGTGAAGAGAGAAAGAGCTGAACATCTTTTTAATGGTAGAAGGCATGGGGAGTGAGTGAGGAAGTAGACATCCAATCTTGATTGATCACTCCTGCTTTTCTTTTCTTTTCAGCTACTGGAATTACTATGAGCCAAATTATGAAGCGAACCATGACTGTGGTGCAGTGTCCTATGACTGCTACTATGAAAGATGCTGGATGGCATTCGAATGTGATCTGCAAATACACTATATTTGTAAGAAGGTGCCTAATGATACTTGGCTCTAAGAAGACACCTTAAGATGAACGTAACTGTATCCCATGATTACCACACAAAACCAAAACCAAGAGATCACCCCACGGTTTTAGTGCACAATCCACACCCTGCCACCTAGATTTTGGGACTCTCTGGCACCAACCCTCAAACACACATTGAAAAGACCTTAATCTGCAAGCTCAAACATAGATGGCTACGAAAATAAAGAATGGAAGGGTCCGGTCATAGCCTCTTTTCTGTTTAATGTCTTTATTTGCAATGTATACCAGTATTTGTTTCCTTACTCTGTGTGTTGATGCCCCATTGCCCCGTCTGATCTCCATGGTCGCTACCTTACAAGGCACATAAGGACAACCATGCATGCCAAGCAATGAGAATGGGGCAAATTACAAGGTGTGAATTGCTTGGTCTATGTTGAGGACTAGCACCCCAGGAGTCTAGCCGGGGACCTCTCCTGTCATGTCTTGCAAGATTGATGGATGGAAGTGGCTGTGGTCGCTTCAATCTGTCCTGCATAGCAAGCCAATGTGAACTGATATTTTAATTCTTTACTTTCAGGGAATAAACTGAACAGGAAGACTGGGAAGTGTCCACTCGGTCTGCTCAGCTCCTCTCAGAAGAGGAGGGAGGGTGGGAAGGTTTGCCCCTTGTCTCCAGCAGTTTCAAGAGGAGGAGAAGACAGAGCTGAATTATAGCTGGAGGAAGAAATGCCTAGTTACAAGATAGTGGTGGAGGAGGGGGGAGTGAGGGAGCAGATGGCAGAGACTTCCCTGGAAAGTTTGGGAGATCCTCCTTCTCCAAGGGCTCATCAGTCACTCCACCTTCAGGGACAGAGAATGTAGAGGAGTGTGATTCCCGGGACCTTCTGTAGGTACTCAGGATGTTGTTGGGGATGGAAGAGGTGGTCTTCAGAGCAGTCAACATCTCCTTTGTGTGGTGACCTGGATTCTTTGTCTTGCAACCAGAAGACTGATACAAACTTGCTTGTTCTTCTTGTCTTTGATGCTGCCAGGGGAGGAGAGGGGTTCTCCACTCCTGACGTTCATTGACAAAAGGATATCATTGTAATGGCTTGGGTCTCTCCCACAGACGCGAGACGACTCCGCCAGTCAATTATTTCAGATTTATTGCTCAAACAAACCAAAACATGACGGAGCTCAGCTACTCAGCGTCATCCCACAAGGAAGCAGTTGCTGGGACTGAGCTCCACCCCCTTTTCCTCCAGCAGGAAAACCCCCACCATCCTTTCCTTTCCTTTTCGGGCCTCTTGCAAAGTCTCAAGAGCCTACAAGTTTTTGGAGAGGCTACTGCCTGTCTTTCTTTGTCTGATTCACTGCTTGAGCTGCCTAATCTGTTCCCTCTGTCTGCCAGCGTTCCCGCTTCCTGTCAGTAAAGGGACATAGCTGACAATCATCTTGGTAGTATATATTTATACTTGGTAGTATATATGATACTTGTGTCTTGTGTCTTTGCTGAGCAGACATGCTAACCTACAGTTAAGGATTGAAGAGCACTGAAACGCATAGCATGTTACCTGAAAGGGACTATGCACTACAGACTGAGATTCACTAATCAGGAGTCTGGAGGTCTTGAGATATTTGCAGATGCACTTCTGGAGTATGCTACATGTACAACCTGTGTCTGTTTGACTGGTCATGCAAGAAGCAAACAACAGTGAGTTTAAGTTCCTGTGAAGCTGAACTTAAGGCACTTAATGCACTCATATTCACTTTTGGATTGTGAATGGTTGTTGCAGTTGTGTGAGGACATGAAGATTGATGTGAGATGTCCTGTACAGGTTTATCAAGACAACAGGTCATGTTTGCCTTTGCTAATGTCTGAGGGATGTAAGCAAAGAACCAAGTACTTGCAGATTAAATTACATTGTGCAAGGGAATGTATCCAGAAGGGACATTCAGATCTCCTATATGTCAGGAAAAGAGATTCCTGTAGATCTGTTGTCAAAAGTTGTTCCCAGAGAACAGCTTGATGAATATGTATGGCGGTTGCAGTTGTGCTGAAGGATTGCAGCAGTGGGTACATGGAAAGGGGGAGGATGTTGGTATTCCATTCCCCCGCTGTGCAGACATGTGGGAATGTTTTAGTCACGTCTGTGTTTTACATTCCAGCACTGATTGTTGGAGTCTTGTGAACAGAGGTTCTGTTCCATATTGTTTTTTTTGTTCTCTCCTCTCCGAGAGCAAGAAGGAGAGGAGCCATGTTTTCCTTTGGCCTGATTGTGTATATAAATAAAGTAGCTTAGTACTCACACCCCAGAGCCTGGCTTCTGCTGATGTTCTTTCTTTGCTAATGTGTGCTCAGTGTCTCTGGACATGAGTCACAGAATCTCGTCAGGGAAGAAGATTGATGGATCCCAGGAGCAGCACGCAGATGAGAAGAACAGGCTGGCACGTATAATGTTTGCCTAGTCACCCGCCCTGCCTGCCGGCAACTACCCCAACGTCCTGCTGGCCTGCCTCTACTGTTGGGATTTTAGTTCCCACCAGCTGTGAGGAAGTAGCTACATTGTTTACATCATGTGATGTGACTGAGCGTGAAACAGGAAGTCTGAGTTCTCAGAGTAACCAGGGTGGAGTTACTGTGTGTGCCTTCTGCTTCTGGATTGAAGCAAAGTCGAGTTGCTGACTCTCATGCTGTACTGCTCAAGGCGAGCAGACATGATTTGTACAGTCAAATAAAGTAGCTGGAAAGACTATGGACTGTCTTCTTTCTTCTGGGATGGATTGCCAGAAAATTGTTAGTGTGTTCCTCTCAGAAGGGAGGGATCGCTTATCACCGGTCTCTCTGGACTAATGGTGGATTTTAGCCAGAGAGTGACCTCCAGAGAAAGGCCCTCGGAGTGCCTGGGATGCTGGCAACCCTCCCGGGTGGGTGTTTTTCCAACATATGGTAGCAGAGGATGGTTGGTCGATTGCCAGACCTCTGATGTTTGCCGGACAGCTGAAGGTTGCCTGTTTGCAGATGGATGCCGATGCGGATCGATGGTCGAAAGGCTTGACTAATGGTGCCGATCGGATCTCTGAAGTTCTGCAAAAGAAGCTGCTGTTTTGGAACAAAGCACTGGCCAGTTCCTCATTCCGGGGGAGAGTTTAAAGCAGCCTGTTACAGCTGTTTTCCTGCCGGAGGAGACAGAAGCCAGGACAGCTTGCCGCTAAAAAGGAACTGTGGGTAAATCAGTGTTCTGATTTATGAGGCTGTTAAATAATAATAATAATAATAATAATTTATTATTTGTACCCCGCCCATCTGGCTGGGTCTCCCCAGCCACTCTGGGCGGCTTCCAACAGAGATGAAAAATACACTAAAATGTCACATATTAAAAACTTCCCTGAACAGGGCTGCCTTCAGATGTTTTCTGAATGTCAGGTAGTTGTCCATCACCTTGACATCCGATGGGAGGGCATTCCACAGGGCGGGCGCCACCACCGAGAAGGCCCTCTGCCTGGTTCCCTGCAACTTGGCCTCTCGCAGTGAGGGAACCGCCAGAAGGCCCTCGGAGCTGGACCTCAGTGTCTGGGCAGACCGATGGGGGAGGAGACGCTCCTTCAGATATACTGGACCGAGGCCATTTAGGGCTTTAAAGGTCAGCACCAACACTTTGAATTGTGCTCGGAAACGTACTGGGAGCCAATGTAGGTCTTTCAAGACCGGTGTTATATGGTCTCGGCGGCCGCTCCCAGTCACCAGTCTAGCTGCCGCATTCTGGATTAGTTGTAGTTTCCGGGTCACCTTCAAAGGTAGCCCCACGTAGAGCGCATTGCAGTAGTCCAAGCGGGAGATAACCAGAGCATGTACCACTCTGGTGAGACAGTCTGCAGGCAGATAGGGTCTCAGCCTACGTACCAGATGGAGCTGGTAAACAGCTGCCCTGGATACAGATTTGACCTGTGCCTCCATGGACAGCTGTGAGTCCAAAATGACTCCCAGGCTGCGCACCTGGTCCTTCAGGGGCACAGTTACCCCATTCAGGACCAGGGAATCCTCCACACCCGCCCGCCTCCTGTCCCCCAAAAACAGTACTTCTGTCTTGTCAGGATTCAACCTCAATCTGTTAGCCGCCATCCATCCTCCAACCGCTTCCAGACACTCACACAGGACCTTTATCGCCTTCACTGGTTCTGATTTAAAAGAGAGGTAGAGCTGGGTATCATCTGCATACTGATGAACACCCAGCCCAAACCTCCTGATGATCCCTCCCAGCGGCTGCATGTAGATGTTGAAAAGCATGGGGGAGAGGACAGAACCCTGAGGCACCCCACAAGTGAGAGCCCAGGGGTCTGAACACTCATCCCCCCCCCACCACTTTCTGAACACGGCCCAGGAGGAAGGAGCGGAACCACTGTATGACAGTGCCCCCAGCTCCCAGCCCCTCAAGACGGTCCAGAAGGATGTCATGGTCGATGGTATCAAACGCCGCTGAGAGATCCAGCAGAACTAGGAAACAGCTCTCACCTTTGTCCCTAGCCCGCCGGAGATCATCAACCAGTGCGACCAAGGCAGTTTCAGTCCCATGATGAGGCCTGAATCCCGACTGGAAGGGATCCAAAAGGTCCGCTTCTTCCAGGCGTGCCTGGAGTTGTTCAGCAACCACTCGCTCAATCACCTTGCCCAAGAATGGAAGGTTTGAGACTGGGCGATAATTGGCCATCGTGGCCGCATCTAGAGATGGTTTTTTAAGAAGCGGTTTAATAACCGCCTCTTTCAGCGGGTCTGGGAAGGCTCCCTCACGGAGGGAAGCATTCACCACCCCACGAAGCCCATCGCCCAGTCCTTCCCGGCTAGCTTTTATAAGCCAGGATGGGCAAGGATCCAGGAGACAGGTGGTTGGCTTCACTCGTCCAAGCAGCCTGTCCACATCCTCGGAGGTAACAGATTGGAATTGATCCCACACAACTTGACCAGACAGGACTCTAGCACTCTCCCGCCACGGCCCTGCTCCCACAGTGGAGTCTACTTCTTTCCGAATCTGAGCGATTTTATCTGCAAAAAAATTTGCAAAATCATTGCAGGAGAACATGTGGCCCATACTGGGCCCCGATGTTACAGGTGGTTCCGCTAAATTGTGAACCACCTGAAAGAGTCTCCTGCTGCTGTTTTCTGCAGATGCAATAGAGGCGGTGAAGAAAGTCTTCTTCGCCGTCGCTATCGCCACTTGGTAGGCTCGACGTTGAGCTCTAACCTGTGTCCGGTCAGATTCAGAATGGGTTATCCGCCACCGGCGCTCTAGCCGTCTCAACGATTGTTTCATTGCCCTCAGATCCGTGGAAAACCACGGGGCTCTCTGGGCTCCATGCAATCGGAGAGGGCGCTTCGGAGCCAAACAGTCAATAGCCCTGGTTAACTCCACATTCCAGCGGGCCACCAGGGAATCGGCTGAAAGGCCATCAACATGGGATAAAGCATCCCCTACCACTCTCTGGAAACCATTTGGATCCATTAAGTGGCGGGGGCGGACCATCCGAATCGGTCCCACCTCCCTGCAGAGGGGATGGGTCGCAGAGAAGTCCAGTTGCACCAGGAAGTGGTCTGACCATGGCACTTCTTTCGTTTCACTTTTACTTAGTGTCAGATCACCAACATCCATAGAGGTAAACACCAGGTCCAAGGCATGTCCGCGGCTATGGGTTGGGCCAGACTTATTCAGGGACAGCCCCATGGAGGTCATGCTTTCCACGAAGTCCCGAGCGGCCCCTTGTAAGGTCGTGTCGGCATGGATGTTAAAATCCCCTAGGACGACCAAGCTAGGTGTCTCCAGGAGAACATCCGCCACGACCTGAAGCAGCTCGGGCAGGGAATCCTTGGTGCAGCGGGGAGGTCGGTACACCAAAAGGAATCCTGTACTGCCCCTATTGCCCAACTTCCAGAACATGCACTCAGAAAACTGGGTCTTCCCAATAGGACGCCTGGTGCAAACTAATGACTTCCTAAAAATCACTGCAACCCCCCCTCCCCGCCCACATGACCTGGGTTGCTGTGCGTAAGAGAAACCTGGTGGACAAGCAGCGGCAAGGACAGGCCCATCTGCTTCATCCAACCAAGTCTCTGTTACACATGCCAGGTCAAGTCCTCCATCCATGATCAAGTCATGGATGGCAGTGGTCTTATGAATCATTGACCTGGCATTGCACAGCAACACTTTCAGGTCATGTGGGTATCCCTTGCTGATTCTAGTATTCATCCGGTCAGGGCCAGACCCGGAGGCAGGGATAGTCCTCAGACAACGACTAAACCTGCCTCCTCTGTAATGACATGGTCTGGTCTTAGCGTAACTCCTCCTCCTACCCGTGATCACTGAGATCGGTTGTCCCAGTGCATTCCCCCCCGTGAAACATATCCCAGCCATTTTGTGGGTTGGGGCCCATTCCCCGGCAGCCCTGACCCCTCCCCTTAAGAACAAAATAACCCCTTTAAAAAACAACAACAAAAAACAACAACACAAATAAAACAATACAAACAAAAAACAATAAAAATTATAAAAATTACAAAAACATAAAATCAAACAAATTCCCAGGCCCAATAAACATCCACCCCACCCCACCCCACCCCACATACAAAAAATTCAAAATAAAAATTTTAAAACATTTTAAAAGCACTCTGCACCCCTCCAGCAGTAACAGCAACTGTCCTAGTGAGGCCCGTCAGGCCCTGCCCTGGGCCAGATGGTGAGTGGCAAGAAGGAGCAGGGCCCTCAGACACTCACATACAGGAGAGTCCTCCTGGGCAGCAGAGCGCAGCAGTCCCTGTGAGGCTTCAGGCCCCACCCCAGGCCAGATGGTGAGTGGCAAGAAGGAGCAGGGCCCTCAGACACTCACACGCAGGAGAGTCCTCCTGGGCAGCAGAGTCCAGCAGTCCTTATGAGGCTTCAGGCCCCGCCCCAGGCCAGATGGTGAGTGGCAAGAAGGAGCAGGGCCCTCAGACACTCACACGCAGGAGAGTCCTCCTGGGCAGCAGAGTCCAGCAGTCCTTTATGAGGCTTCAGGCCCTGCCCCAGGCCAGATGGTGAGTAGCAGGAAGGAGCAGGGCCCTCAGACACTCACATACAGGAGAGTCCTCCTGGGCAGCAGAGCGCAGCAGTCCCTGTGAGGCTTCAGGCCCCACCCCAGGCCAGATGGTGAGTGGCAGGAAGGAGTAGGGCCCTCAGACACTCACACGCAGGAGAGTCCTCCTGGGCAGCAGAGTCCAGCAGTCCTTATGAGGCTTCAGGCCCCGCCCCGGGCCAGATGGTGAGTGGCAGGAAGGAGCAGGGCCCTCAGACACCCACGCAGGAGAGTCCTCCTGGGCAGCAGAGTCCAGCAGTCCTTATGAGGCTTCAGGCCCCGCCCCAGGCCAGATGGTGAGTAGCAGGAAGGAGCAGGGCCCTCAGACACCCACACGCAGGAGAGTCCTCCTGGGCAGCAGAGTCCAGCAGTCCTTTATGAGGCTTCAGGCCCTGCCCCAGGCCAGATGGTGAGTAGCAGGAAGGAGCAGGGCCCTCAGACACTCACATACAGGAGAGTCCTCCTGGGCAGCAGAGTCCAGCAGTCCTTATGAGGCTTCAGGCCCCGCCCCAGGCCAGATGGTGAGTGGCAGGAAGGAGCAGGGCCCTCAGACACTCACATACAGGAGAGTCCTCCTGGGCAGCAGAGTCCAGCAGTCCCTGTGAGGCTTCAGGCCCCACCCCAGACCAGATGGTGAGTGGCAGGAAGGAGCAGGGCCCTCAGACACTCACATACAGGAGAGTCCTCCTGGGCAGCAGAGCGCAGCAGTCCTTGTGAGGCTTCAGGCCCCACCCCAGGCCAGATGGTGAGTGGCAGGAAGGAGTAGGGCCCTCAGACACTCACACAGGAGAGTCCTCCTGGGCAGCAGAGCGCAGCAGTCCCTGTGAGGCTTCAGGCCCCGCCCCAGGCCAGATGGTGAGTGGCAGGAAGGAGTAGGGCCCTCAGACACTCACACGCAGGAGAGTCCTCCTGGGCAGCAGAGTCCAGCAGTCCTTATGAGGCTTCAGGCCCCGCCCCAGGCCAGATGGTGAGTGGCAAGAAGGAGCAGGGCCCTCAGACACTCACATACAGGAGAGTCCTCCTGGGCAGCAGAGTCCAGCAGTTTCTGTGAGGCTTCAGGCCCCACCCCAGGCCAGATGGTGAGTGGCAAGAAGGAGCAGGGCCCTCAGACACTCACATACAGGAGAGTCCTCCTGGGCAGCAGAGTCCAGCAGTCCCTGTGAGGCTTCAGGCCCCACCCCAGGCCAGATGGTGAGTGGCAAGAAGGAGCAGGGCCCTCAGACACCCACACAGGAGAGTCCTCAAAGAGAGAAGCAAGTCGGAATTGAGCAATTAAGAGGCTCACAGACTGCTTGAAATTTTTACAGCTTGCTCAGGAGAAGCTGATAGCTGTTTAATTGGAGCCAGGATGGATTCCAAGCCGGGGTCGGTAGCACTGATCTGCCCCCCCGACCAATGATAATTATTCGAGCTGGTGTCTGAAAATGAAAGCAATGTTACAGCACAAGAGAATATGGATGTGGTTGAGAACGCGGTTCCTGCAGCCCCGGGAAGGCTATGAAACGATCGCGACACCCAAGCAAAGGCTGCAATAATTTTGTGTCTGTCAGATGACCAGTTATTTCATGTGCAGGACTGTGTACACGCAAGGCTTATGTGGCAGGCATTACGCCGAGTGCACAGGCATGAAGCAGCCGGGACAGCATTGCTGCACTTTCAGCAGCTCACCAATATGAGGTTGAAAGTGGGAGGAGTTCTCCGGGAACACCTCACTAAGATGCAATATTTGTGTAACCAGCTGGCACAGCGGAATTTTCCACTAGATGAGGCTGTGTTTTGCTTCATGATGATAAACAGTCTAGACCAGAGGTTTGGGACTATTGCCAGTCAGCTGGGCACCCTGCCAGCTGCAGATCTTAACGTCTCAAGGATTTGTGCAGCTCTAATGAACGAGAACGATCGATTGGCTGCATTTGCCGTTTCTGAGGGGGAGAGTGGAGCTACGTCAGCTACCCCCACAGCTAAGCGACTCAGCGTCGGAAGAGTCCAGAAAGGGCAATGCCCCAGCGGGCAGGAGGACCCAGAGGAGGAGAGAGCAGCGTAAAAGGTGGAGCAGGGCTAGGATCTTAAACTGGTGTCATAGGGGAGGAGACTCAGACGGGACTTCGCCGATCTAGGGTTTAAGACGTAGGGCTGCACGCTGTGGCTTTGAAATGGAAACTGAACTTCAATAAAGACTTTTGTACATTACTACAGCCTAGCGTTGGTCCTCTGTGAGCTGGGACCTAGAGGCAGCTCTGACAGCCGTGTTTCCAAAGGAGCCAAGGGGAGCTCAGGGAAGGAAGAGGCCGGTAGCAAGGGTTGTGCTAAGCCTCAGACAAAGCCAGCTAAAGCTTTGTTTTTGCCAAAGTCTTCATCGTCGACCTGGAATTTGTTTGTGGCAGACACGGGTGCCACAAACCACCTCTCAGGTAGAAGAGGATTATTTTCCACGTTTGAGAGTCAATGTTTCACCTTGAAGAAAGTTAATGGTCAGGAGCTGGAAGCTACTGGTTTTGGGTCTGTGTTTCTTAAAAGTCTCAATTTGACCATTAACAGTGTGTACTTTGTGCCAGGTTTAGAGTTTAACCTGCTCAGCGTGTCACAGCTGACAAAGCAAGGACTGGTGGTGTCCTTCGATGAGAGAAGATGCACAATCTTCAAGGATAAAAAGTCATTTCTTTTGCCAAAGAAGAGAATGGACTGTATTTCTTGCGTTTTGATAGTACTGATTGTAATGATTGTAAAACTAAAGTGTCTTGTTTTACAGGTTCAGCAGGTGCCAAAGGCCAGAAAGGTCCTGCAAAGGTTACCAAGGTGTTTCAGCGAGTGTATGCTAATGTAATTGGTCCTCTACCACTCTCTAGAGGCAATGCAAAGTACTATCTTATAATGGTTGATTGTTTTTCTCAAATATGCATGGATTTATGTATTGCAGAAGCCGCAACAGACCTTAGCAAAATTCAAAGAGTTTTGTGAAAAGGTGAAATTTGTTCATGATGCTAATATTGAAAGTCTTCACAGATGAAAAGCCGGTTTTTGTTTCACAGGATTTCAAAGATTTCCTAAAGAAACATGAGACAGAGCACAAAGTTGCTGTCTCTGAGGCTTCATGGAACAAGTGTGTGTGTGTCAAGGTGAACACAGAGTTGCAAAAAGGCATGAAAGCACAACTGCTAAGTGCAGATTTGCCCCAAAAGTTTTGGGCTGAGTCGCTGAATGCGTATTCTTACACGTGGGTAAGAAAAGTTTCAGCTGGTATGGAAAGTTCTCCATTTGAGAAACTGTTCCAGAGAAAACCTTCAGTGGGACACTTAAGGGTTTTCGGATCCCATGTGCATGTGGAGACACCACAGGGAGTCAAAGGTGCAAAGGGCATTTTCGTGGGTTACGAAAAGGGTTACTACTGAGTAGTTCTTCACGAGTCTGATTCAGTGATTCTGACAAAATTTGTAGAATGCACTGGTAGACAGGAGAGAGAGGTTCTCCACTGTTTTCCCACTGAGATCAATACAGATGTGTATTCTGGTATTGAGAGTGACAGTGAAAGCACCACTGAAAGCTCTGATGACATGGTCATTGAGAAGGGTTCACACACAATGTCCAGGCCTACAGAAGTTCAGGCTGAACTGGAATTGACAGAACCACTTTTTACTGTTGGACGGGTTTCTCCCAAAAGTCCCAAAGAAGTACTAGCCAGCAAGGAGGATCTGCACCTCATTCGCAGACCTGAGAGAGTCACAAAGGGCATACCACCCAAAAGGTACTCTCAGGAGTTTGCTAACTCAGCTATGGCATGTATAGCTGTAGTTAACAGCTTAAGCCAGGTTCAAGGTTTGTCCAGGGCAGAGACAAAGCCATTCCTGAAGGTTGCAAGGCGCAACACAATTCTCCCTGGCCAAGGTATAGCCAAAGCTCTAGTTCCTTGGGAAAGAGGTCACCAGAGGTTTCAACTGGTGGATCCAGTTGCAGGTAGTTCCAAAGGTGGAGCTGGGACAACAGGAGTTTGTTATGTGTATAACAACTGTTTGTTTTCCTCTCTTGATGCTGCACTTGTTTTCGCAGCTAGTGTGACTCAAATGGGGGATTTTAATTCCCACCAGCTGCGAGGAAGTAGCTACATTGTTTACATCATGTGATGTGACTGAGCGTGAGACAGGTAGTCCGAGTCAGTTCTCAGAGTTCTCAGAGTAACCGGAGTGGAGTTACTGTGTGTGCCTTCTGCTTCTGGATTGAAGCAAAGTCGAGTTGCTGACTCTCATGCTGTACTGCTCAAGGCGAGCAGACATGATTTGTACAGTCAAATAAAGTAGCTGGAAAGACTATGGACTGTCTTCTTTCTTCTGGGATGGATTGCCAGAAGATAGATAGTGTGTTCCTCTCAGAAGGAACACTAATGGTGGATTTTTTTTAGCCAGAGAGTGACCTCCAGAGAAAGGCCCTCGGAGTGCCTGGGATGCTGGCAACCCTCCCGGGCGTTTTTCCAACATCTACCTCCTCCTGCCGCCCATGGTGAACCCCGGCATCAGGGATCTGTTTGCAGGGGAGGGGGGAGAGACAGGCATGTACAGAGAGCCCCCCCCTCTGCTGAGCAGCTACACTTCGTCAGAGTCAGGGAAGGGGCAGCTTTCAGGAGACACGGAAGATGAGAGAGAGCGGAGCCAAAAAACTGCGACCAAGGAAAGGAATGAGCAGTTTCCATCGCTCAGTTTTCCATGTAAGGGAAAAAAACGGAGAGGGGGCTTCCGGGTCTTTTTTGCTGGAGGGGGGCACTTCCAGATTCTGCTTTTGAAACTTCTGCACTGTACATAAGTTTGCACTCAATAAATCCTGAAAAAGACAGGCTGGAGTCCTGGGCTGTTATCTTCGCAAGGATCCACACTCCCTTTCTGACACCTGTAGTCTGTGGGGTGAAGACCCAGCAGATCCGCCAGAGGGTGCTTGGCCTTTTTGGCCAAGGGCGAAAGGGGCCTGCAAACCACTAGACACATCCTTGCCCTCCTGGGTGCCAAGCCGGGCTCTGCCAGTCATGGTGCCTATCCCACAACGCTGGCATTTGGGTGGAAACCACAAGAGGCGGCCACAAATGTTTGCTTTCGTTTTATTTATCTCATGTCTGTTTCCAGTTATTTTTATTAGTAAATAAGTTAAGGGTAAAATTCTCTCCATATGAACTTTATGAGACTTGTGGCTGCTTCCGGATCCAGCCGAGACTCAGGCAGACTCAGTGGCTGGAAGTGCCTTTGAGCAACTGCAGATGGTTTGACATTCCAGGACCAGGAGAGCCTGGCCTCACGCCTTCGTTTCTCCAAGGCTGGATGACCACAGTGCCCTCCTTGTGGGGCATCCCTTGCGCTTGGTCCAGAAGCTTCAGCTGGTGCAGAATGCTGCAGCACGATTGCTGCCAAAGCGAGGCCTTCTCGGCATATGACCCTTTGGCTCAGAGGGCTTCACTGGTTCACTAAATTTACTTTTTCAAAACATCCCCCAAAATACCCATTTCCCCAAGAGTCCGTTAGGCCGGTTCATATGCATTCTTTTGCAATGTTAGCTTAATTGTAGTTACTGAAAAACAGACTTTCTCAATTTATTCAGATATACATAGGAGATTGGCTGCTCTCTCCTCAATATTTAGCTATCACATACTCAGCAGCGGTAACAAAGTTGAATGCTGCAAAGTGGACCATGAAGCCTCCTGCCTGATGTCAAGTGGCAGGGAATTCCAAAGTACACTTGCTGCCACACCAGAAGATCCATCTTTAAAGTTGGAGGTTCCTACAGGGCAGGGCTGGCAGGTTGCACAGTCAGTGGCCCAGTATTAGTGCTTTTAAAACAAAAGCATATCATTTCCTCTTCCAGAAATGCTTAACTGTGAATTCATAGGACACTGAAGTCTTTACAGACAGAGATGACAAGACAGCTTTCCAGATTAGTGAGCTGGGAGTGAGACAGTTGGCAGAGTGGCATAGGGCTTGCTAAGATGCCAGCTACTACAGGAATTGCTTTCTTGAGCCTTTTTAGCACTGTAATACCATTTCTTTAAAAAATCAAAAAGGGTGATTTTTAAGTCATGGCAGAGTGTGAGCAAATACTCCACATCTGTCAAGCTTTCAGGAGCAGGACTAAGGGGTGAAAGGAAGCCCCCCAGATCCCCAAAGGTTGAGGGAAAGGGTCTATCTCCCTTCTTCCTTTTCATTATCAGTTCTTTCCACCTAAGAAATGGGAAGAAAGCAGCTGCTCGTGTAAAGCGCAGGGTTTGTTGGGGTGAAAATTCATGAGCTGACGATGGTATGATTTGTCAGCAATAAATATGATTTGTTCTTATCTGTAAGTGAAGTCACATTGGAAACAATACAGAAGCAGTCAAAGGGAATTTCCTAGGAAGTCTTTCATTCAGTCTCACCTGCAATCATGTATGCTGAACACACAGAAATACATAGATAATGTGAAATTACTCGGAGTTACAGTCTCCAAATAACACGCAACACATGTAATCAGATTAATGCAATAGTACATATGATTTCCCCACTTCCTTTAAAAAAACCTGCTTTTATTTATTTTCATGGTAGAGAAGATAATTTTAAAGAAAGCAATGGTTACAACTATAAACAACAAATACCTTACCCTGATGAAATTGCAGACTTTCTTCCTGCCATGTGTTACAAGTTTCATTTGATTACTCTAAAAGATCACGCCACCTTTTCCCATAAGTGCTGGGTGGATTCCGGCAACAGTCTTAACAATTTATATATTCAATAAACTTTGGCCACTTGTCATAAAAGGAATATAGATTGTGTTCCCTCACCTTCTTGATTTCCCTTGGCAAACAAAATTTAAGATACTGGAATTGTGGTGCCCAGAATTGAACACAGTATTCTGGAAACAAAATAAAAAAATTCCTTCCAGTAGCACCTGAGAGACCAACAAATTTTGTTATTTGTATGAGCTTTCGTGTGCATGCACACTTCTTCAGATACCATTTTATTTTGATTCGACCATTTTATTTTGATTGTTCCAAGATGGAGTCCGGCACTCTCCCTAGCTGCCTTACTGCTGCTGTCCGTGCCGGTAAAAACCTCTTGCAGCTTCCTTAGCTCTCTTAGCAGAGTTTACACAGCGGGAGAGCTGTTGCTTTGTGTGGGAATAAATCAGAGTGAATTCCAGGCTTTTCTCTCTTATCTCAAATAGTCTTTATTGCATAGAAAAACATCGTTAATCAGCCCGGTGAGCTGGCTGCCATCCCTCCGCTTACTCGGTAAAACCGAAAGAAGACACACAGAGAAAACACTCCCCTATGTGAACATAGCCACGCCTCAGAATGTGAGACGTCACTCAGAACTATTTAACCCTGTAAGTTCTGATTCTCCTCACACCCCCTCTCGTCTCGCATCCTGAGGGAAACTGTGAGGACACATCCACAGAATTCTTTGAGTTCAACTCCTTTCCCATTGCCTCTTGCCCCTTCCCGGCTTTTGTCTCAGGCAACTGTTGAACCTTCTCAAACCATTCAGGTTCGCACTGTGCAAAACCAACCCACGCGCTGGTGACCTGAAACCTCTCAGGTGGTACCCCCTTTGTCGAGCGTGCGGAACGTCTGAGCACTGTCTCAGGTGCTTCCTCTGACCCACTGGGGCCAGCAACCCTGTAAGTTCTGATTCTCCTCACACAGCAGACCAACATGGTTACTCACCTGTAACTGGAACAGTATTCTGGGTGGGGCCTGACCAAGGCAGAATAAAGTGGTACTATTCCTGCTCTTGATCTGATTCTGCCTTCTGCCACATTGGTCTCCGCTCCCTGTTTGGTGTCCTCCACAAATGTGATGAGCATTCCCTCAGTTCCTTCATCCAAGACATTTATAAAGACATTGAACAACAATGGGCCCAGGAAAGAACCCTGCAGCCCTCTCTCTTGTCACTTTTCCCCAGGATGATGAGGAACCATGAAGGAGTCCTCTTGGGGTTTGGTCAGTCAAATCCACCTAACAGTTACCTAGTTCAGCTTCATTTTACCAGCTTCCTCACATAAATATCACAGGGGACTTTGTCAAAAGCCTTACTGAAACCGAGATGCACTATTACCACAGCAGTCCCCTGAGCAACAGTCTGTAACTCCATCCAAAAAAAGAAAAGAAGGAGAGATTTCTCTGGCTTGACTTGTTTGTGAGAAAGCCATTCTTTCAACCAGTATGTTTATGTTGTGAAACACCGTGAAATCCTCAGATGATGGGCACATAATTTTTTTTAATGATGATAATAAGGATATTGACAAGCTGGAACATGTGCAGATGAAGGCGATCAAGATGGTGTTATTATATTTATTTCATTTCTATAGCGCCCTATAGCAGGGGTTCCAAATTGAATAAAATATAGGAGGGGTTTAGTAAGCCCCACCTCCGTTAAACAGTCACAGGATGCGGTGCATGCATGTCATTTGAAAGGCTGTTCCTATGAACAGGGGGGTGGGCCCCTCACATATCTTATTGGGGGGATAAAGACCCCTCAGACTCTAAGAGTTGGCCCTTATTCTCTTTACCCCAAAGTCTCAGGACGGTTACGACATAAAGTCACACAATGAAAACACAAAACACACAGCCCAAAACTTGTAACCCCCACCTCCCCACCACATTTAAAAAGGGCATTAGATGTCAATCAGCCAAAGGCCTGTTTAAAGTGGTGTGTTTTTCTCTAGCGCTGAAAGCTGTATTATAAAGGGTTTTCCACCCTTCGTATGAATTCTTTGATGGGAACTGAGATTGGAGCTTTTCCTGAAGCTTTTTCCACATTCCACACACTGATAGGGTTTCTCCCCTGTATGAATTCTCTGATGGGAAGTGAGATCGGCACTCTGACTGAAGCTCTTTCCACATTCCACACACTGATAGGGTTTCTCCCCTGTATGAATTCTCTGATGGGAAGTGAGATTGGAGTTATTATTGAAGCTCTTTCCACATTCCACACATTGATAGGGTTTCTCCCCTGTATGAATTCTTTGATGGGAAGTGAGACTGTGGCTGTGACTGAAGCTCTTTCCACATTCCACACACTGATAGGGTTTCTGTCCTGTATGAATTCTTTGATGGATAGCGAGATTGGAGCTCTGACTGAAGCTCTTTCCACATTCTATGCACTGATAGGGTTTCTCCCCTGTATGAATTCTTTGATGGGAAGTGAGACTGGCACTCTGACTGAAGCTCTTTCCACATTCCACACACTGATAGGGGTTCTCCCCTGTATGAATTCTCTGATGGGAAGTGAGACTGGAGTTTCTATTGAAGCTCTTTTCACATACTACACACTGATAGGGTTTCTTGCCTGTATGAATTCTTTGATGGGAAGTGAGAGAGGAGCTCTGACTAAAGCTCTTTCCACATTCCACACATTGATAGGGTTTCTCCCCTGTATGAATTCTCTGATGGGAAGTGAGATTGCTGTTGTCTCTGAAGGTCTTTCCACAATCCACACATTGATAGGGTTTCTCCCCTGTATGAATTCTTTGATGGGAAGTGAGATGGGCTCTCTGTCCAAAGCTCTTTCCACATTCCATGCACTGATAGGGTTTCTCCCCTGTATGAATTCTTTGATGGGAAGTGAGAGAGGAGCTCTTCCTGAAGCTCTTTCCACATTCTATGCACTGATAGGGTTTCTCCCCTGTATGAATTCTTTGATGGGAAGTGAGAGAGGAGCTATGAGTGAAGCTCTTTCCACATTCCACACACTGATAGGGTTTCTCCCCTGTATGAATTCTCTGGTGCTTAGTGAAATCAGAGCTCGTATTGAAGCTTTTTCCACATTCCACACACTGATAGGGTTTCTCCCCTATATGAATTCTTTGATGGGAAGTGAGATCGGAGCTCTGACTAAAGCTCTTTCCACATTCCATGAACTGATAGGATTTCTCCCTAATGAGATTTCCTTGATGGGAAGTGCAACTGGAACTTTTTCCACTTTCAAGATATTTATACAGCTTCTCCATTGTGGGGATTTTGTCATGGTCACCCTTGTTCTTAATTTCCAGTCCATCACTATCTGCAATGAAGAGTAATGGATTAGCGTCTCAGGCAGAAATAAAGGAAGAATGCTTGTTAACTCTGGTAATAGAGGAATAACACAAGTGGGTTAGATGGATGGTTTTCTGAAGGGTTGGGTGTATTAATTAACGGGGATCAGCCAACATCCTTAGGGGAACCTGTGATTTGATAAGCCTGGTTCTTCTCTCGAATGGATTTTCTTTGGCTCCATCATGGCATCCCCTCCATTTCCAATGTCAGTCTTCTCTTTGGACAACCAAAGACCGACAGGAGAAACAAAAAGTGAAAACCTGACAGAAGCTACTTCAACTTCCCTAACAACTCTGAAGTTTACAGTTAAAATGGCCTGGGGAGTTCAGACTAGCTGATCCTTGTTTAGAAGCTGCAATATTGTAATCCCAGGTGTCTTAAGGGGGCATTGTTGAGTTCTGTGCAAATATATGAGGTTCAACACACAGCTGTTTTGAATCAAAAAACAGATGTTATGATTCCAAAGGGATCCTTACCGAGAGTGGCCACGATCCCATGATTCTCCTCCATGACGTCCTTATGCAGAGCTCTCTGGTCAGGATCCAGCAACTCCCACTCCTCATCTGTGAAACGAACAGCAACATCTTCAAAGCACACTGGACCCTAAAAGAAAAAGGGAAATGTCCTCCTATGAGACAACAATATTGTTCACCACCACGTCCTGATCTATGACATTGTTCCGCCCCTTGAACTCTGTCCCCACAAGGCAGCTTCCCCTGACCTGATCTGGATCCACAGCCACTGCTTCCTTTCTGTCCCCAAGAAAAGATGGATGAAGAGGTCTTGCGAGCATCATTCTGTCACCTGCAAGAGAAAAAAGGTAAAGGGGAGGCCCAGAGTGCCTGCATCTCTCACAGGTAAATCAATGCATCTCAAACTACAGAGGGGCCTTTGAGAAAGTCTCGTCTGCTGAATGCATTTGGATATTTGGGTGCATTTCAGATGTTAGTTGTGAAAATATATATCTCCCTTCCTCTGGGCTCTTGGTCCCAACTATCTCCCCCAATAAAATATGAAAAGAACCCACAGATGAGTTGGAAAACTAACAGAATGAGACTAAATGGAGAAAAAATTCCTTCCTCCTTACCCAACTGCCTCTCTCTGGTGTCCAACGGAGGCCTCTCTGCCTCACAGGAATCCAGGTCCATTTCTGCAAAGAGAACCTTTCCCTGAGAAAGAAACAAGGATTCAAAACAGAGAATGACAAGAAGGATTATTAAATGAATGTCAGGGCCAAAAACCTGAAGGGTGTTAGATCTCATTACATGGATGCCTTGCAGAAAAAGGGCCATCAGCAGATAATTATGGGATGTTCTCTGTCCTGTTTGGAGCCCCTTGGGAGTATCCAGAGGAAAGTCTCTCTCACCTGCTTTCTCTCCTCTGCCTGACTCAGGAGGAAACCTTCGGCCAGGGCCACCGCCTGGGAACTGGTCTCCGCTCCACAGTCCCTCACCCAGCTCTCCATCTCTGGTGGAAGGACAGCCAGGAACTGCTCCAAGATCACCAGGTCCAGCATCTCAGCTTTCGTGTGCCTTTCTGGCTTCAGCCACTGATGGCAAAGGTGGTAGAGTCGGCTGCAAACCTCTCGGGGTCCTTTGGCCTCCTGGCAGCAGAACTGCCTCAACTGCTGGCTCTGCACCTCTGAGCGGAGGGTGTCCTCCTCACCCAGGATCTTCTGCACAGAGTTTTCCCAGAATCCCCCACTGCTCCCAGTTTGGTTGGCATGGCCTCTTCCTGCTTCAGGGCCAGCTGAGTCTCGCTCATCCATCTGTGCTCTCTGGAAGCCTCTGAGAGATCGGAAGGAACCCTTTGGTCTTCTGCCAAGTTCTGTCCGTCTAAATGAGAAGCTGCAGCAAATCCTACAAAGCAAATACATTGTTCTGCTATAAAGTTTATACACCCTCCTCTCTCTCTTTTCCCCCTTATCACCCAAGAATCCTGCAAAATGCCTTTGTCAATAAATACAGTATGGGGGGGGGGATTTCAGATTCTTTTGGCAGCAATGCTAAAATTTTTAGGAAACCAGAAAACAGGCTGTGTCTGCCACTCAACAAGAAGCTGGTCGTGCTAAATCTGCCAGGTCAAATCCTATGTCAATCCCAATGGCACAGGCAATAAAAGCGAGGGAGAGGGAGATTTGCACACGAATGGGGAGGGGCTTGTCCTCCCTGCACTTTTCGTTGCAGGGCTTCCCATGCCTTTGTCTAGGCCTCAAGTAAATTGGCACAAGAGTAGGGGGAAAGACTGAAAAGCCTCTGCCTGGAACTCAATGCCCAATGGAGTAAAGTCAATTTGTTTGGTATTTTGGCGGGTGGCTCAACAGAGAGGTTGACCGTGGCATCTGAGATCATTTCCTTTTATTATAGATTTGAAGGTGAAGTGAAATGTACCTATGGAGCCCTTGGCAGAATGTGTTGGTTTCTGCTCTCTTCACTGTGCAGCGAAGTGCTCGTCACGAGACAGGTGTTTACATTCCACAGAGTTGCTGTTGGGTTTTCCCACGGGAAAGGGAGACTGGATGTGACGTATACTGGTTTCCTGTTTTCCACTGTTCTCTCAGAGTGCTTCTCTCCGTGCTTCAGAGGAGAGAGGACGCATTCTCTGCTCCGGCAGAGGCAAGATGTTTTTCTGTAATCTACCAGCTTTGAAATGTAAATAAAGCAATATAGAGTATGTGCACGTATTCCTCATCATTCCGCTGTGCACGGGACACTGCAAAAACAACAGAATGTACTCGTAGACTATGCTTTCTTAGCTACCAAACCTAAGCAGAAAAGAATCCAATTTAGACGGGATGTACCAGAAGGATTGATAATTACCTTCAAATAACAGAGATTTCGACTGGACTCAGTGCAGAAAGCTAGAGATTTCACAGAAAAATTCCAATTAGAAATGGACCAACCGTCTTACAGCATGAGAAACAAGAGAGGCCCCCAAAAATGGAAAGCCGGAAGAGAGAGATCTAGGGAGGAGGGAGAGAACGGAAAGGGGGTCAGGAGAGCCAAAGGGAGCTGCAAGAGGACCTGGAAAGATAGAGAGAAGATTCCCTTCCAAGATGGCGCTCCCGCCTTTTTTTCTGGCCCAGAGCAGGGCGAAGGCAGAAAGCAGATCTTGCTATGTATATGAATTCTCAGCAGAGGGGGGACGTCAAGTAACATGCTTGAATGCTGAGCTTCCTTACAAAGTCTAGACGATGTCCAGACTCTGAGAATTTGGTTTTTCTGTGAGCATGAGAAGAATGAAGCTACAAGGCAGGCATGTTTCTGGAGACATGGGCAACGCTGCCCCTTGGGTGGCAGATGGAAGTCTTCTTCCGCAGGAGAAGAAGCAGACCTGTGTGGAGACTTGTGCCAGACTTTGCCTCCCTCCGGCCTCACACTTCCTCAGGAAAGGTTTCCCCTTTCCCCTCTCTTTGGGGCGCCAGCCAGCGCAGCCTTTTGCAGACTTCCCTTGGGCAACGCTCCGCTGCTGGCAGGGCGCCCTGCGTTCTCCTCCTCCTCCTCCTCTTGCCGCTGCTCTCGCCTGGGAAAAGCGGCTAGGAGCAAGTAGCATCTGTCCACCAACAACCGCGACTGCCCACCGCTACCTGCGCGCAAGCAAGCAATGAGAGGAGGGCTGGCGCAGGGAACGCCCGAGTTAGGCAGGGAGGAAGGGCGCCTGCGGCCTCCTCCTTGACTGTGGTCCTTGATCTCCCTTCTCCCAGATTCCCTACAGCCGCTCCGGCTCTCCTGGAGATCTAGCTCTACAAGAACAAGAGCAAATTACCTCGACTCCTTGTCCCCTGGTTGTTCTCCCTTACTTTGTCTGCTGCCCAACCTCTTCCTCCTCTTCCTCCCTCACCTGCAATTCTGCCTGGCCCAAAGGGTTTTTCTCACTGGAGGCCCCTACCCTGCACGCATTCTTTCCTGGAAGGAGCAGTGCAATGGCTCCAAGAGGTTTCTGCAAGCCGCCTGACTAAAGCCTGTCCAACACCTTCGGTATAAAATGCAGCCTCCGGACAGAATTCTTTCTTTAAAAAAGAATTTAAGCCCACATGCTGGAGAAAGATTCCATACACTCTGAGAAATTCCTTTGTATAACAGTCATTCCATGGGCTTTCCATGACAAATTCAGTCTGCCCCACTCTTAGGCCTCCCACTGACTTTTTTCGCCCAAATAATTACTCAGCCAGTGTTGAAAAGAAAGCTGGTTCGCTAGAGACATGGTCACATTTCCTTTTTAATAACCACCATAGGAAACTTCCAAACTGGACCATGAAGTATACTGAGATTCTCCTGGTTAATCTAACATTCTTCTGCTATTGATCAGCTCTTCACGTTCTTAGGAAACCATCAGAGTAAGCCACTTGCCATCACAGTCGGCACCCTCCCCAAATAACTCCCCTCACCCAGGAAATCCCTGCAGACCACAAGAATTTCAGGCTGCAAGGTCAAATAATTATACATTCAGTACAGCACTGAAAGAGAATACAGCGGTACCTTGGGTTACAAACTCAATTCGTTCCGGAGGTCCGTTCTTAACCTGAAACCGTTCTTAACCTGAGGTACCACTTTAGCTAATGGGGCCTCCTGCTGCCGTCGTGCGATTTCTCTTCTCATCCTGAGGCAAAGTTCTTAACCCGAGGTACTACCTCCGGGTTAGCGGAGTTTGTAACCTGAAACGTCTGTAACCTGAGGTGTATGCAACCCGAGGTACCACTGTACAGTGTTACAATGCTGGAGCAAATTAATGCAATCATTTTATCTATGGGCAGCCGCCCTGTATTTTAGTGTTGAATTAGTCTTGTGAATTGGTTGGCAAATTCAGATTCTGATCCACTATGCTCCAGGCTAGCCTGAATACTCTTTTCACCCAAAAAATCATACGCTTAGTGGATATTAAGGATGTTAATTATCTGAATACATGGCAAAACAAAGCATTTGTATCACAAAGCCACTACCGATATCAGGAGGGGGTGGGGTTGTGGGGCTCACGCCCCCAACTACAATCTCGCGGGGCTGGCGTCAGCCCCGCGGGACTCAGGGATTCCCCCTCTCTCATCAATATTCATCTCTGCTAGGGGCGGGCTTACCAGGGGCTCTTAAGGTCAGGGCAGCCCCGGCTCGCCCCTTTTCCTTCTCACAGCAGCTGCGGTTTTTTTCCCACCCACCCGCCCTCTAGGTTTGCATTCGGACTTTGCTATGGGCTTCGGCTGGTCGCCGCAAGGGGCCTGGTAGGAGTTTTTCCATTTGGCTAATTGGCTGCATTTTGAAGCCACTTGGTTTTTTCGCCTACCTCGTAGCAAAACGTCACAACTCCTTGGTTTTGGCGGTTAGGCATTGGCAGGGGTATTGTTATGCAAATGAAGTCGGGGGGGGGGGGGAGGAACGCCATCACCTCCCCCAAATCTTGAAGGGTAGTTCGTTAAAGGACTCCGGGGGGCGTCGCCTCGTCTGAAACCTACGGAGGCTAGGGCCTAAAGCGCGACCCCAAGCGGTAACCCTTCGGGGAGCGCCTAGGGATGTGCATCTCGGGGGCTCCCCCTGGTGGTGTTTAACCCTTCCCGGTTAGACCGGATAGTCTGTTAGGGCCAATGCCTAAAGCCAATACCGCTCTTACCTGTAATCAATAAAGTTGTGGCCATTTACGCCCATTGTCAGAGCTGCCTCTAGGTCCCAGCTCACAGAGGACCAACGCTAGGCTGTAGCAATGTACAAAAGTCTTTATTGAAGTTCAGTTTCCATTTCAAAGCCACAGCGCGCAGCTCTATGTCTTAAACCCTAGACCGGCGAAGTACCGTCTGAATCTCCTCCCCTCTGACACCAGTTTAAGATCCTAGCCCTGCTCCACCTTTTACGCTGCTCTCTCCTCCTCTGGGTCCTCCTGCCCGCTGGGGCATTGCCCTTTCTGGACTCTTCCGACGCTGAGTTGCTTAGCTCCTCCCCCTCCCTCCGGCGGGCTTTAGGACCCGGTTCCCAATCCTCATTCTCTGCTGTCCCGCGCTCCTGTACATTTGAACTTGCCTCTCGCGCCAACCCAGTGACCTTCCTCCTGACCGTTACACTACTTCTGTCACTGCTTCCCTCTTCCGGGACACTGGCCGGATCTGACCTCCCCTCCGTTGTCTGACTCTCCGATGGAGGCGTGGTCAGCCCTGCCTTATCTTCTCTCCCTGGTGAGGAATGCACTGGCCCCGATCCTTGGGACTCTTCCCCCCCACTCTGCTCTGGTGGGGAAGCTGGTCCTGATTTCCAGCTACTGCTCTGGGAGTCCCTGCTGCCCCCTTGCTCCTGGGGCATTCCCCTTGGGAACCCCCTACCCCTGGCCACTGGCGCCCCCTTCTGTGAATCTTCCGATTCGCTGGAGAGGCTCATGGAATCCCTCGGTCCACTGTCCTCTTCTCCTACGCTCCCCTCGGATTCTTCCCCTTCGCTCTCCATCTCCTCTCTTCCCTGTGCCTCTGCTCCTGAGCCCCTGACACCCATTAACCTTAATTCTGGTGTCCGGTGTCTTTATTACTCCAACTGTGGGAGGGGGCGGGAATTGCCACGCAACCCCTCCTATATGCCAAAATCCACTGCGCGGGGGGTGGGGGTGGGGGTGGAGCAGCAACTTGTGGTGACCCCCAGCACATTAGTCTTATGTATAGACTATAAAAACTTAGATTCATAGAATTCTAGAGCTGGAAGGGACCACGAGGGCCATTTAGTCGACCCCCCGCCATGCAGGAATTTTTCAAACCAAGGAACCCCAGATTAGGAGTCTCTTGCTCTACTGACTGAGCACAAGTACACTGGCTAAAAGACAAGAAAATACAGAAGCATGATAACCCAGAGACATTTGTCCCCAGTCTAAGACGGAATTAGGCACTTAGCTGCACTTAGGGCCATTTATTTCAGTAAGTTCAAGAATGTGTCAGTGCAAGTCTATACATTTCTACTCAGAAGTAAGACACACCAAGTTCAGCAGATGCCTTATGAAGAACGGCTAAGGGAGCTGGGCATGTTTAGCCTGGAGAAGAGGAGGTTAAGGGGTGATATGATAGCCATGTTCAAATATATAAAAGGATGTCACATAGAGGAGGGAGAAAGGTTGTTTTCTGCTGCTCCAGAGAAGCGGACATGGAGCAATGGTTCCAAACTACAAGAAAGAAGATTCCACCTAAACATTAGGAAGAACCTCCTGACAGTAAGAGCTGTTCAACAGTGGAATTTGCTGCCAAGGAGTGTGGTGGAGTCTCCTTCTTTGGAGGTCTTTAAGCAGAGGCTTGACAACCATATGTCAGGAGTGCTCTGATGGTGTTTCCTCCTTGGCAGGGGGTTGGACTTGATGGCCCTTGTGGTCTCTTCCAACTCTATGATTCTATGATTGTTTCCAGGCCTTTGACCATTTTGGTTGCCCTCCTCTGGACACGTTCCAGTTTGTCAGTGTCCTTCTTGAACTGTGGTGCCCAGAACTGGACACAGTACTCCAGGTGAGGTCTGACCAGAGCAGAATACAGTGGCACTATTACTTCCCTTGATCTAGATGCTATACTCCTATTGATGCAGCCCAGAATTGCATTGGCTTTTTTAGCTGCCGCGTCACACTGTTGGCTCATGTCAAGTTTGTGGTCAACCAAGACTCCTAGATCCTTTTCACATGTACTGCTCTCAAGCCAGGTGTCACCCATCTTGTATTTGTGCCTCTCATTTTTTTTGCCCAAGTGCAATACTTTACATTTCTCCCTGTTAAAATTCATCTTGTTTGTTTTGGCTCAGTTCTCTAATCTGTCAAGGTCATTTTGAAGTGTGATCCTGTCCTCTGGGGTGTTAGCCACCCCTCCCAGTTTGGTGTCATCTGCAAATTTGATCAGGATGCCCTTGAGTCCATCATCCAAGTCGTTGATAAAGATGTTGAATAAGACCGGGCTCAAGACAGAACCCTGTGGCACCCCACTAGTCACTCTTCCATATAAAGCATGATTTATGTTTGCCATGAACTGTCCCTCACATTGATAATAAAATAATAATAATAAATTTTATTTATACCCCGCCCTCCCCAGCCAAGACCAGGCTCAGGGTGGCTAACACCAAATATAAAACAATTGATTGAAATACAACTTTAAAACAAAATTAAAATATAACATTAAAATGCAGCCTCATTTCAGCAGAAACTCAAAAACTTTTTTGGGGATGAAAACGTCAGGTCTTCACCAAGGCTAACTATCCAGACTGGTCCTACGTGGGCCAGAAAAAGCCAGGGAAGTCCCCAAGTAGGAGTTCCCTCACGGAAGGAGAAAGGAAAAAAGAAAGAGGGGATCAAGTTGATTCCAAGCCAAAGGCCAGGCAGAAGAACTCTGTCTTACAGGCCCTGCGGAAAGAAATCAGATCCTGCAGGGCCCTGGTCTCAGGAGACACGAGCGTTCCACCAGGCTCTGAAAAGGCCCTGGCTCTGGTGGAGGCTAATCTGACTTTATTATTGTTTGTGTTTTAATAGTTGAGCGCCAGCATTTCGTACTGGTCTCTTTTTGTGCTGTTTACACAATGCTTTATGCTGTGTTTTCACGACATTTCTGCCAAGATTGTTTGGTTGACTTGACGTTATCAGACGCTCAGAGGATTCGGCCCATGAGGGTCCAGAAACTGCATCCTATTGGGCGAACCCCAGAGCTGAGCACTGCACAGAGATCTGCATCTGCAAGGGGAGATCAGGATGCGGCCGGGAGTGAGTCCCTCTCAGCACAGAAGAGGGGTGGTCCAGGTGGTCTGGAAACCCCCCAAAAGGAGCCCTCTCCAAACTCGGCTCTCCTACCCAGAACTGAACTGCTTGGAGAGCCGGGCGCTCGGCCTTCCTGCCTGATGTGGGCAGGCTCTGGCTGGCAGGCGCCTCTGCCTTCCTGCCTGATGTGGGCAAGCTCTGGTTGGCAGGCGCCTCTGCCTTCCTGCCTGATGTGGGCAAGCTCTGGTTGGCAGGCGCCTCTGCCTTCCTGCCTGATGTGGGCAGGCTCTGGCTGGCAGGCGCCTCTGCCTTCCTGCCTGATGTGGGCAAGCTCTGGTTGGCAGGCGCCTCTGCCTTCCTGCCTGATGTGGGCAGGCTCTGGCTGGCAGGCGCCTCTGCCTTCCTGCCTGATGTGGGCAAGCTCTGGTTGGCAGGCGCCTCTGCCTTCCTGCCTGATGTGGGCAAGCTCTGGTTGGCAGGCGCCTCTGCCTTCCTGCCTGATGTGGGCAAGCTCTGGTTGGCAGGCGCCTCTGGCTTCCTGCCTGGGGTGGGCAGGCTCTGGTTGGCTGGTGCCTCTGCCTTCCTGCCTGAGGTGGGCAGGCTCTGGCTGGCAGGCGCCTCTGCCTTCCTGCCTGGTGTGGGCAGGCTCTGGCTGGCAGGCGCCTCTGCCTTCCTGCCTGGGGTGGGCAGGCTCTGGTTGGCAGGCGCCTCTGCCTTCCTGCCTGATGTGGGCAAGCTCTGGTTGGCAGGCGCCTCTGCCTTCCTGCCTGATGTGGGCAGGCTCTGGCTGGCAGGCGCCTCTGCCTTCCTGCCTGATGTGGGCAAGCTCTGGTTGGCAGGCGCCTCTGCCTTCCTGCCTGATGTGGGCAAGCTCTGGTTGGCAGGCGCCTCTGCCTTCCTGCCTGATGTGGGCAAGCTCTGGTTGGCAGGCGCCTCTGGCTTCCTGCCTGGGGTGGGCAGGCTCTGGTTGGCTGGTGCCTCTGCCTTCCTGCCTGAGGTGGGCAGGCTCTGGCTGGCAGGCGCCTCTGCCTTCCTGCCTGGTGTGGGCAGGCTCTGGCTGGCAGGCGCCTCTGCCTTCCTGCCTGGGGTGGGCAGGCTCTGGTTGGCAGGCGCCTCTGCCTTCCTGCCTGATGTGGGCAAGCTCTGGCTGGCAGGTGCCTCTGCCTTCCTGCCTGGGGTGGGCAGTCTCTGGCTGGCAGGCGCCTCTGCCTTCCTGCCTGGGGGGGGGGCAGGCTCTGGCTGGCAGGCGCCTCTGCCTTTCTGCCTGAGGTGGGCAGGCTCTGGCTGGCAGGCCCCTCTGCCTTCCTGCCTGGTGTGGGCAGGCTCTGGCTGGCAGGCCCCTCTGCCTTCCTGCCTGGTGTGGGCAGGCTCTGGCTGGCAGGCGCCTCTGCTTTCCTGCCTGGGGTGGGCAGGCTCTGGCTGGCAGGCCCCTCTGCCTTCCTGCCTGGGGGGGCAGGCTCTGGCTGGCAGGCCCCTCTGCCTTCCTGCCTGGTGTGGGCAGGCTCTGGCTGGCAGGCCCCTCTGCCTTCCTGCCTGGTGTGGGCAGGCTCTGGCTGGCAGGCGCCTCTGCTTTCCTGCCTGGGGTGGGCAGGCTCTGGCTGGCAGGCGCCTCTGCCTTCCTGCCTGAGGTGGGCAGGCTCTGGCTGGCAGGTGCCTCTGCCTTCCTGCCTGAGGTGGGCAGGCTCTGGCTGGCAGGCGCCTCTGCCTTCCTGCCTGGGGAGGGGCAGGCTCTGGCTGGCAGGCGCCTCTGCCTTCCTGCCTGAGGTGGGCAGGCTCTGGCTGGCAGGCGCCTCTGCCTTCCTGCCTGAGGTGGGCAGGCTCTGGCTGGCAGGCGCCTCTGCCTTCCTGCCTGGGGTGGGCAGTCTCTGGCTGGCAGGCGCCTCTGCCTTCCTGCCTGGGGTGGGCAGGCTCTGGCTGGCAGGCGCCTCTTCCCGGCACGCGCTCTCTCCTTCCCTGACCTTCCTCCTGGGGAGTCTGGCAAAAATCTCTGGCTCTCAGCCCCGGGGCTCCTTCCTCCTCTGGGTAGCAGGAGCATATGGGGGGGTCTTTGCACCCCAGGCCCCTCTCCTCCTCCCTGACTTGGGGTCCCCCCCCTGCAGGAGCAGATCAGGCCCCCAGGCCCCCTCCCCTGCTGCAGCCCTGGGACCCCCACCAGATCCCAGAGAGAGAGAGAGGAGACTCACCAGATCCCAGGAGGGGAGAGCGAGGCAGCCCTTGCAGGGGAGACAGCGAAGCAGGGAAGGACTGGGGGGGCGGCTTGGAGCTGGAGGACCTGCCCCCCTTGCTTCCTGGCCTCTCTAGGAAGGCAGCTCGGTTCCCTTTAACCCTTGCAAAGCCGAGTCCCTTCAGCTCATCCCTCTCTCGCTTGGCAGAGCCTCATATTCTTATTATTTGTTATTCATTCGGGGGGCAGCTGCCCCCCTGGCTCCGCCCATGCCCAGATATCCTTTTGGGGGTGAGGCTCTTGGCTGGACTCTGAGCATCTCCCTCCCTTGGCCAGAAACCAGAGGAAGAGCCTGCAGGGAAAAGGGCTTTGCAGGAGGCAAGGAAGCTCCTCCTGGAATTCAGGAGTGGAGAGAGAGGAGGGGATCCCAGGGTCATCTAGTCCAACCCCCAGCAGTGCAGGGATCTCAGCTCAAGCATCCAGGGCAGATGGCCCTCCGATCTCTGCTGAGAAACCTCCAAGGAAGGAGAGTCCCCCACCTCCCAAGGGAGACCTTTCCCCTGCCCAACTGCCCTTAGATGTCCCTCAAGGCAGCGGGTCCTGAGTTCGAGCCCTGCTGAAACAATGGTGCTGGCTGCCAAGGAGGAACCCAGCAAAGTTCAAAAGAAATAAATCCTATTCTCATCATAAACGAGTAATACCTTTTAATGCTAATATACAAAGGTATGACATTTTCCTTTCCAGAAATGCTTAATTGCTGATTCATTGGACTGAAAATGGATGGTTGCTGTTATTATGTTTAGGGAAGCTTTTAATATTTGATGGACTATTGTATTTTAATACAGTGGTACCTCAGGTTAAGAACTTAATTCGTTCTGGATGTCCGTTCTTAACCTGAAACTGTTCTTAACCTGAAGCACCACTTTAGCTAATGGGGCTTCCTGCTGCCACTGCACCGCCGGAGCACGATTTCTGTTCTCATCCTGAAGCAAAGTTTTTAACTTGAGGTACTATTTCTGTGTTAGCGGAGTCTGTAACCTGAAGCATCTGTAACCCAAGGTACCACTGTATTTTGCTGGAAGCCACCCAGAGTGGCTGGGAAAACCCAGCCAGATGGGCAGGTATAAATAATAAATCGTTGTTGTTGTTGTCGTTTAAATTGACCAGGTGAGTGTTCTCCTTTCAAGAGGCAGGTGGAATCTTCACAGTTGCTAATAGCATAGCGTTGAAAGGTTAGTGAAATATGGGGAGCCCTAGAGCATCTGCTTGGCATGCAGAATGTCCCAGGGTCAACCCCTGACATCTCCTGCCAGGGCTGGACGAAATCCCTGCCTGAAACTCTGGGGAGCTGCTGCCAGTCAGTGTAGGCCAGGGGTCCTCAAACTATGTCCCGTGGGCTGAATCCAGCCCAGCAGGGTCGTGAATCTGGCCTGCGCGGCCATTTCAGAACCCACCAAGTGTCCGAGGCTGAAAGCATCTCGCCGGCCGCTCAGTCAGTCCCTGCGTTGCGCTGCGGTAAATGCCACTAGCTTGGTGGTGGCTCTACCAATGAAAGGCCAGGGGGTTTCACTCAGGGACAGGGAAGTGTTGTTGTCTTTTGACTTGAAGAGAGGAGTTGAGGTTGGCGGTGGAAGGCAGAATTGGGTCGATTTGGTTTTGTTACTTAGAGGTTTACTTTAAAGGTGGGTGAAGGAAGTATAGTCCTATTTCTGTGAGTGGAGCAGCGGTCTGTCCACTCATGTGATTTACATGCTCTGAAAGTTGGGATCTGTTTTGATATTTAAATTTTAAAAGGGTGGGGTGGTACTGGATAGTGATCATCTCGTTAGCCTGGGATCCACATTCTGGTTGAAGGAGGCCAGGATTGGCCCCCAAGGCTTGGGATGTCCCTCCTCCCCTGCAGTAGGAGTTGGAATCCAGGAGAAAACTCTTGGAATAGCCTTGCCAGGTGCTCAGGGACGGACTCACCTGTCCCCATGTCCTTCTCTTTGCAGATGTGCTGCGGTTGCACATCCCTCCCCCAGGGGTGAGTATTGGAGAGAATCATATCAGGGACTCAGACCTGCCCTCCTTGCCCCCCACTCTGCACTCTCGGATGTGGAGAGACCCTCCCTTTGTGAGGAACTGACAGACTGACTTTTGCCTTTCAGCTGCTGGAGGGAGATCAGCTGTACCTGCCGGAGGTGATTCAGAACTGCCAGGCAGCTCAGCTCAGGGGGCTCTGAACCCTGAAGTGTTCCAAGCAGGAGACGGCCAAAGCCATCCTGGTGAGTGATGGGGAGATGGGGGAGGGAGGGAGGGGCTTTGGAGAAGGGGTTGTCTGTCTGCCGCAGAGGAGGACCCTACTGGCCTAGGTTCATGTATCCTGTTTGCAAAGGGAATCATCTTAGGGACTTCCTGTTTCAAGTTAGTTTTAATCAAGTTTCAAGTTAGTTTTATTGCGGCAAAAGCCAGCGACACAGAACACCACAAGATCAAACAAAAGGAAATCAACAACATCAAAAAAAAAAAAAATTACACAAGGGAACTTCGCAGTGTGCCATTCAACAAAAGAGATTTACGCTTCCTGATTGCTAAAGTGCAAAATTTGGCCACCTCATATGATATTGAGCTTGAGGAATCTTCCAGAAGGTATTTTCGTAGAATTTCGGGGGAGGATTCCAAATAATGTTGTAGGGGTATAAATTTTGATAAAAGCGGCAAAATAAGTTGAACTCTTTCTTCACTATAAAATTCGCAAAATAGAAGGATGTGAGTGACAGATTCTACCTTATTAGACATACAGGGGCAGAGACGCGCATGCATTGGTGCCCGCGTAAATTTGCCGTACAGCACTGCTGAGGGCATTGTCTCAAAGCGGGCTCTGGAGAAAGCCCATCTATAAGCTTCGTTAGTGATGTTAGTTAAGTAAGGGGCAGCTGCAAAATTAGGCCAAGCTTTTAAACATCTATACGTCTCCGGAGTAGGGCGTCTTCTTGTTGTAATTCGACATCGTAGAGTCTCTGAGTGATAATTACTTTTGCCTTGTTCAGAGTTCCAATAAGAAGATTTTCAGGGTTTAGGCCAATTTGTTTGATCTTGTTAGTTATTTGCATAAGCCAAGGAGGATAGGGAACTGCGGCCAGGAGGTAAGGTGACAGTCCCTTGGGATTGTAGTGGATTTTCAGCCAGAGGAATATTGCTTGCTCCCAGACTTTTAGTTCCACTCTGGGCAGTCCTGCCTCTTGCCTTAAGACTGCATTAGGTGTACACTTTGGGGTAGCAAATAATGATCTTAAGAATTTTGATTGTACTGTTTCAAGGGTCTTAAGGTTGGCAGAAAGGCTAATTTGAGAGCCATACAGGAGTTGGGCTAAAGATTTTGCCTGGAAAACTTTAAGGGCCATCGGGAGGAAGCCAGCTCCTTTCCTTCTGAATAATCTTAAGGATGGCATTTGCACTTCTTCCTGCTGATATAGCTGATGTGGTCAGGTGTGTTGACAATTTGGCATTATAAGAGAAAGTAATGCCTAAGTATTGGAAGATCTTAGTCTGTTCAATGGCGTTTCCCTTTACGCTCCAATTATCTTTCCTGAAGGAGCAGTTAAAATGTACAATTTTAGTTTTGGCAAAGTTAATTGTTAACAGCTCAGTGTTACATTGGTCACTAAACTTTCCTAAGGCACGTTTCAGACCCACTTTGGTTTGAGAGAGAAGAACAGCGTCGTCCCCTGAAATATACTCAGAGTCGCAAAGTGATTTCATGCTCTTTATTCAGCTCATAGTGGTGAGGAGGAATGAATGAAAGTCCCCTCAAGGTATCTGCTTTATATACATTATTTACACAATGGGCTGCACATGATTGGCTAATTCCGGAATTCTACTGTAAGCCAATCAGGTTGTGGATTCACTTCTATCTGGAGCATGATTGGGTAGTTCCTGCCAACCAATCATACTGCTGCATTGTTCTAGGACCAATCAGACTGCTGCATTCTGAATCCTATTGTTCTAGGGCCAATCAGACTGCTGCAGTTTGGATCCTATTCAACCCAGTACATAACACCCCTCCCCTCTAAGTTCCAGTCCTGCCCGGGAGGTCGCATTCATAGTCCTCGAGGTACGCCGGCGGCCTACGTGTGCGTTGCGGCCTGGGGTGTTCCCTGGTCCGGGGTTCAGGTTCTGGCTCGTGTTCCAAGGATGCTGGCTGTGATGGGGCTGTTTGGTCTGGCGCAACCGGCTCACTCAGTCGTGGTTCTGGTTCCAGTGTCCTTTTGGCCTCGCAGGTCCTCTCTGTATTTAATGATTCTGCCTCTCCTGCTGGCCCCTCGTGCTCTATGGGCCTCACTGCCCCTCTGTTTCCTTGGGACTCCTCTGCCCTTTCCTCTTCCTGGTTTTCTCCTGGGAATCGTCGCCGTATCTGGTCGCAGTGGCGGCGCCAGCATTGCTCCCCATCCGTTAGCACCTCATACGACACGGGGCCAGTGACCCTGGTGACTGTGGCGGGTACCCATGCTGGGCCTGCCCCAAAATTCTTTGCGTACACTGGGTCCTGAGCCTCGAAGGTCCGGGGGTTCTTGCCTTCCCCCACCACTGCCTCATCCTGAGCTCTATCGGGGTGAAGGCGGTCCAATCTGATTGCAAGGCGCCGACCCATTAGTAGTTCAGCGGGGCTCCGGCCAGTCGTTGAGCTGGGGGTGCTGTGCTGTGCTAGAAGGAATGTGGCAAGGCGGTACTCCCAATCCCCTTGTGTCATACGGCGAAGGGTGTCCTTGGTGGTCCGCACCATGCGTTCTGCTTGGCCGTTGGTGGCAGGGTGGAATGGCGCCGAACGGATGTGGCGGATGGCGTTCTGCGTTGTGAAGGTTTGGAATTCTCCTGACGTAAATGCAGTCCCGTTGTCTGAGACAAGAGTGTCAGGGAGCCCGTGGGTTGCAAACAGCCTGCGTAGTACCCGGATGGCTGCGGACGTAGAAGTGGACGGTACCAGTGCGACTTCCAGCCATTTGGTGTAGGAGTCCACCACTATGAAGAATGTTTTCCCCTGAAAGGGGCCAGCGAAGTCCACATGCAGGCGTGACCATGGTGCTCGGGCGGACTCCCAGGACTGGACTGGGGCCCTTGGGGGATCTGGGCGGGATTCTTGGCAGGCCTGGCAGTGTTTGACCCAGGCCTCTATCTCTCCATCGATCCCTGGCCACCACACATAACTCCTGGCAAGGGCCTTCATTCTTACTACCCCTGGGTGTGTCTCATGTAGGGCTGTGAGGACCCTTTTGCGGAGGGGCTGGGGAACAACGACCCTGCTTCCCCATAACAGGCACCCCTTGTGGGCCGACAGTTCATGTTTGCGGGTTGTGTAGCCGGCGAATTCTGGCCCGGGGCTGCTGCTGGGCCATCCCCTCCACACCCAGTCCAGGACCCGGGAGATGACCCTATCTTTCTTGGAATGGTGTGCAACTTCTTGTGCCTGAATGGGGCGGTCAGGAAGCAGCTCCAGGCTCATAACCTCTTGTGCAGGTGCTGGGTCGGGGCCTGTTTCCGGTAGTGGTAGCCTGCTGAGGGCGTCCGCATGGCCCATCGCCTTCCCCGGACGGTGAATCAGTGCATACTGGTAGCTGGCAAGGAAAATTGACCACCTGAGGACACGAGGAGACAGCACTTGGGGGGTCTGCTTTTCAGGGGCAAACAAGCCAAGCAACGGCTTGTGGTCAGTCACCACGGTGAAGGGCCGCCCGTACAAGAAATCATGGAATTTTTTTACTCCCTTCACGATTGCCAGACCCTCCTTGTCGATTTGCGAGTAGTTCCGCTCGGTTGCGTTGAGTGTCTGGGAAAAGTATGCCACTGGTACCTCTCTTCCATCCGGGAGTTGGTGTCCCAGGACAGCGCCAATTCCATAGGGCGAGGCGTCGCATGCTAGCACCACCGGCAGCCTCTCGTCGAAGTGTGCCAAGACCGAGTTTGAGACAAGCAAGTCCTTGACTGCCTGGAATGCGGCCTCCTGGCGCTGGCCCCACACCCAAGGGGCCCGCTTGTCCAGGAGTCTGTGTAGGGGCTCCGCTACCGCCGCCTTGTGGGGAAGGAAGGAATGGTAAAAGTTCAATAGTCCCAAGAAGGCCTGAAGTTCAGTCTTGTTCTTGGGTGCTGGGGCATCACAAATGGCCCGTACCTTGTCCCCAGTCGGGTGGACCCCTTCTGCGTCCACCATAAATCCCAGAAAGTCCACCTGAGGCACTCCTAGTAGACATTTTTCCCGCTTCACCTTGAGACCCGCCGTCTGGAAACGGTGCAGAACGGTGCGGAGGCGGTCCTCAAACTCCTCTGGTGTGGGCCCGGCAATCAACACATCATCGAAGAAGGGGGTGACGCCAGGAATCCCTTTAAGTAGAGAGTCCATTAGATTCTGGAATATGCCTGGTGCCACGCTGATACCGAATTGCAGCCGCTTTACCCTGAATGCTCCTCTGTGCGTCACAATCGTCTGTGCCTCTGCTGTGGCCTCATCTACTGGCAGCTGTTGATATGCTTGGGCCAAATCCAGCTTGCCAAAAATTTTCGACCCAGCCAGGGTGGCAAGAACATGGCTGACCACTGGCACTGGGTATGCATGGGCCGTAAGGGCCTTGTTTATGGTACATTTGTAGTCTGCGCAGATGCGGACCGAACCATTAGGCTTGACGGGTGTGACAATTGGGGTTTCCCAGGGGGCATTAGGCACCGGCTCCAGCACTCCTTGCTCCACAAGCCGGTCCAATTCCTCGTCTATACGGGGTTTCAGGGCGAACGGGACCCGGCGGGCCTTGAGCCTGACCGGTCGTACTGTGGGGTCAAGCTGTAGAGCAATGGGGGGCCCGTATACTGTCCCAATTTCCCATCAAAAACCCCCGGAAATTCCTTGCATATGGCGTCCACGTCCACTTGTAAGCTAGTGTGGTTCACCCCGGTGACGGCTAGCCCCAGTGGTCCAAACCATGCCAATCCCAGTAAGCTAATGTAGGGGCCCTTGACCACCAGCAATTCCAGTTGCCGCGTCCGCCCTCGGTATTGCACCCTGAAGGTCCCCACCCCCATTGTGGGGACCTTACGTTTCTGGAAGTCCCGGAGGGTGAATGGGGCCGGCCTGAGTTTGGGACCCCCAGTAGGACAGAGTTTCCTTAAGGTCCTTGCCGAGATTATGGATAGAGTTGAACCCGTGTCAAGCTCCATGCGGCATGGGGCCCCCTCTATCTGTACGTCAACATAAATTTTCTCTACGTTGGGGTGGGGCAACTGGTATACCTGGAAGTCCGTGAGCTCAGTCGAGTTGCCTTGGTGCATTGGGCCCCGGGACCTGGGGCTCTTGGATTGGTCATCTGATGCCTGGCGTTGGGTGAGCCGAGCCCGACACACCCGGGCGATGTGTCCCGATTTTCTGCACTGCCTGCACTCTGCGTTGCGGAAACGGCAGGTCCTCCTCTCGTGACTTTCTCCGCAGCTTGCGCAGTTCCCTCCTTCTCGTCGAGGCAGCTGTGGTATGTGGGCTGCTTGAGTGCGCTGCTGTACTCGGTGTACCTCCTCCCTGTTGGATCCTGAGTCGTCGGTGAGGTCTTCATGGTGGACCCTCGGTTGGGATGGCTGGCTCGGCCGTGCCTCTTGCGTCGACCTCTCGGCAGCTTCCGTTGCCAGGGCCTCCTCCAGAGCGACCTGGAACGTTAGGTCCTTCTTAGCGTAGAGGCGTCGTTGCAGCTTCTCATCCCTCAGGCCACCGACGAGGCGGTCACGAAGCATGTTCTCCAGTTCTGAGAAGTTGCAGAACCGGGCGGCTTGGCGGAGAGAGGTCACAAACCCAGTTATGGTTTCCCCAGGGGCTTGCCGCTTTGCGTAGAAGGCATTTCGACGAGCCACCACTGAGGGCTGCGGCGAAAAGTGCCCCTTCAGCTGTTCCATTATTGTTTTGTATGGAACAGTAGCGACGTCTTCAGGCGCAAGGAGAGCCCGGGCGATTTCAAACGTCTCCTCTCCGCAGACGCTGAAGAATATTGCCCTCTTCTTGGCGTCTTCTTCATCGGTGACCCCTTTGGCTTCTAGGAGGAAGGTGAAACGGGAGGCGTATGCTTCCCAGTCTCCAGATGCTGGGTTGAACGGCGAAAAGCTGCTGTTGGTTGCCATTCTGAGTTCCTTGTGTCCCGGAGCTGAAGCCTGGATACACGGTGCGAGGCAGCGATGCGGCAGGTGGCGGTGCTGCGGTGCTATGTGTGGCAGTCAGCTCAGCGGGATCCCACCTTCGTCGCCAGTGAAATATACTCAGAGTCGCAAAGTGATTTCATGCTCTTTATTCAGCTCATAGTGGTGAGGAGGAATGAATGAAAGTCCCCTCAAGGTATCTGCTTTATATACATTATTTACACAATGGGCTGCACATGATTGGCTAATTCCGGAATTCTACTGTAAGCCAATCAGGTTGTGGATTCACTTCTATCTGGAGCATGATTGGGTAGTTCCTGCCAACCAATCATACTGCTGCATTGTTCTAGGACCAATCAGACTGCTGCATTCTGAATCCTATTGTTCTAGGACCAATCAGGCTGCTGCCTTTTGGATCCTATTGTTCTAGGGCCAATCAGACTGCTGCAGTTTGGATCCTATTCAACCCAGTACATAACATCCCCTTACATTAAAACTGGTACTTTTCTGCCGTTAGAGAACACGGGGGGATGGGTTTCGATTTCACGGCAACATGTGACCAGGGAGTTAACATAGATGTTAAATAAAAATGGGGCTAATAGACATCCTTGTCTAACTCCTCTTTGGACTGGGATTTCTCTAGAGAGTCTGCCGTCCTGTGCGAGTCTTATCTGGAGGGTATTGTTCTCATGAAGCTTAATCATCAGAAGTAATAACCTTCATGTTAATACCCATATTGGCCAATTTGGCCCAGAGCCTACCCCTGGGTACAAAATCAAATGCTGCCTTTAGGTCCACAAAGGCCGCATACAATGACTTTTTCCAATGTTTCACATACTTATAAACAAAATAATCTAACACTAAGCAGTGATCAATGGTGGAACGTCCAGATATAAATCCTGCTTCTTCAATTTCTAGCAAATCATTATGGTCTAACCATTCACACAATTTTAGGCATAGGTGTTTTGTATAAAGTTTGCAGATCACATTCAGAAGACTAATTGGTCTATAATTAGATGGATCAGAGGGGTTGCCCTTTTTAAATATAGGAACAATTATAGCCAGACCCCAATCTTTAGGGATTTCAGTTGTCTTATCTATATATGAAAATAGATTTGCAAGAACCGGGGCCCACCAGTTTATTTGCGCTTTCAGAAGTTCAGCAACAATGAAATCACTTCCTGGGGCTTTGCCAGATTTCATTTGCAGAATTAACGAAGTGATTTCAGTTTCAGATGTTGGGGGCCATGGTGTATCATTATCTAAAGAGATGTTAAGCAGCTCAGGAGGTCGATGTTCCCTAAACAGCGCTTTATAGTGCTCTTCCCATGAGTTTGCAGGGATTATTGTGCCCTCGTTAGGAGCTTTGGTTTGACTGGAGATAATTTTCCAGAAGTTGGTATTGTCTTTTTCTATTGATGCTTTTATGAGGGCCTGCCAGATGAGAGAGTCTGCGGTTCTTTTGTTTGGGTTTTAGTAACTCTTTGTCACTGCAGATGGTGACAGCAGCCACGAAATTAAGAGACGCCTGCTTCTTGGGAGGAAAGCAATGACAAACCTAGACAGCATCTTAAAAAGTAGAGACATCACCTTGCCAACAAAGGTCCGTATAGTTAAAGCTATGGTTTTCCCAGTAGTGATGTATGGAAGTGAGAGCTGGACCATAAAGAAGGCAGATCGCCGAAGAATTGATGCTTTTGAATTATGGTGCTGGAGGAGACTCTTGAGAGTCCCGTGGACTGCAAGAAGAACAAACCGATCCATTCTTAAGGAAATCAGCCCTGAGTGCTCACTGGAAGGACAGATCGTGAAGCTGAGGCTCCAATACTTTGGCCACCTCATGAGAAGAGAAGACTCCTTGGAAAAGACCCTGATGTTGGGAAAGATGGAGGGCACAAGGAGAAGGGGACGACAGAGGACGAGATGGTTGGATAGTGTCTTCGAAGCTACAAACATGAGTCTGACCAAACTGCGGGAGGCAGTGGAAGACAGAAGTGCCTGGCGTGCTCTGGTCCATGGGGTCACGAAGAGTCAGACACGACTAAACAACTAAACAACAACAAAAACTCTTTGTAGTTCTTTTTTTTAAGTTGTAACTCTAATTTAGTAATAGGGTTAGGATTTTGCTGGAAGATCTTAAAGCATTCCCTGAGTATAAGTTTTGCCTGGATGCATTCACGGTCAAACCATTTTTTGTTGGTAGGGAACTCATTGTGGCTAGATCTCCTGAGTCTTGACAATAACGGTTGGAGTTTTCAGATTAATGTATTATAATGGTCAATTGGGGAGGTCTCTTCAATATCGTTGGAGGTCAGATCAGCCCAGAGGAGTTGACCTTCCACTGATTGTGTCCAAATGCTAAAGTTGTTATTAACATAAGGGGACCATTTAATTCTGGATCTGCCTATTTGTTGTAAAACATTAGGATCAGGTGTCTGTGGGGCGAGCCCACATCTGGAGGGTTCCCAAAATTCAGTCCTTTTAAGATTTAGGGGTAGATGGTCACTTTCGGTTCTTATATCTACAGTAAATTCAATATGCTCATCAAAGAGTTTTTGGGAGACAAGAATGTAGTCAAGAACAGAATGCCTTAAGCCTGACCAATAAGTAAATTGGCTAGGGCAGTCTCCCGAGGAGAGGCCGTTTAAAATAACAAGGTTTAATCTAAGTGCCATTAGAAAAAGACATGTACCAGCAAAATTGGTAACTGGGTCAAGTGAATGACGCCTGAATAGGGGCCAGTGTTCACCATTAGCATTTAGGGGACCCATTCCATTTTTGTTGATTAGCTGTTCGTCTGAATAGCCTAACCTTGCATTAAAGTCCCCACCAATAATTAAGGAGGCAGAGGGAAACTTATTTGAGACAAGGAGAATGCAGTCTTCCAGTTCGTTCCAGATGTTTTTAAGATTAGTTTGTTTCATAAGTGGGTGAATATAAACATTGATGCATATGATCTTAAAGTGGGTAGAGAATATTTTAACAGCCAAAATCCATTTTTTATCGATTTTTAATTGGGTAGGGGAGGTTCCTAGGCCTGTCGATACGAAAGTGCTCAGACCACCCGCCGGTCTTCCGCCCTTTGGGCCGATTGAGGCACAGGAATGGAAAGCAAAATGATTGTGTAGTTCAAAAGGATTTTGCATCCAGGTTTCTTGGAGCAGGATGATCTTAAACTGTGATACGTAGGTTAGAACGTCTTTGTCCATTGTTTTCGATTGCCATCCAGCAATGTTCCAGGATAGTAATAGAGGTGAGAGTCATTTTGTCTCTTCAATAGCATCTAGGGCTTTCTCAGAGTCGTGGAAGATGCATCCATTGGATGGTGAAGTCTCCGGTAATGTGATTAGGGGCGCCACAGAGATTTCAGCGTGGATTTCAGTTGGACAGAGTAGGGGTGTGTGTTCTGACGTGACCTGAGGAGTTTCATCTTCCATTTTTCGCTCCTAGTTAGGTGGAGTATTTGCCTCATTTGTGGGCGCTAGGTCTTCAGAGTTGCGAAGATAGAGTAATAACTCATCTAGTCTGTCCGTTATCTCTGTTTGTTTGGTTTTTGGCAGATGGGAGAAGGAAACAAGGAAACTCCTGCTCCATCGAATTCTCTAAATGAGTAGCCTTTGATAGGAGGGGAATGGGGGTCTCTGTCCAACTAATTAAGTCTGAGGGTGGAGATGTAGAGCTCGTAGTAGATGGGGTGCCCTCATTTTTAGTTGCTTTCCTTTTAGCTGGCGAGTAGGGTAAAAGAGGGCAAATCTTAGTGTTGATAAAAACTCTTGTAATAAAAATTCCATAGTTAGTCAGGGAGCTTCGTAGGGACATAATATACGTTGGAAACTTTTTAGATTCGAAGGTGAGCAGTATCCTCTGCATGTGTGGCTTGCTGTAAATGTGGGCAGTGGATTTCAGATCGATGGAAAGGGGATTTACGCCCAAAAGTTCAGCTAGATGCCTTCTTGCGACATGTATGGACGACCAGTTAACAACCTGACCTTTGAAGGGGAGGATAATTAGACAAAGTCTAGTGGCTTGCAGTGAAAGATTATAGGAAGATATGGAGTGTAGTTCTTCCATAGTTTGTTCATTTTCAAGTTTGCAGCCAGTCTGCGAAGTTGAGCGCAGTAGCGCAGGTGCTCTGGGTGTTGGTTCGGCCCTATCCTCCGGTGAAGCATCTACGGGTCTGACATTAGCTTTTGGGGATACAAGGATACAATCTTCTCTAAGGAGCCTTTGATGCCTCCTTCAAAATTAACCGGCCGAGAGCTTCTGGTATGATGGCAACCAGCACTCTACTAACGCGAGCTCGTTGATTTTATCTTTTTATTCTTTCTTACTCCTTTTAAAGACTATTTTAACGAACATTGAGCTTAGATAAATCTAAGCATCCCACCGCACCTCACTTTCTGTACTCCTGACTCTTCTTGGAAGTTTAAAGCTGAATTGACTATCTTATCACATTGCGAAGAGTTTACAGGAAGATTCATGGGCTGTTTCCACCACAAGTTTGGAGGCACAGACCGAGCATAATTTAGTGTTATGCCAGTAACCCTTGGCACATTACTCCCCCTTGAATAGGATACTTTCAAGGAAAATACTCCCTCGACTCTTTGAAATACCTAGGGAAGATAGAAGAGTGAGGTAAAGAGAGAGATGACTCAGCAATTCGACAGCCCCGCTGATACGAGGAGGGGGGGTTGGAAAACGCTGCAGAGAATCTGAGGACTTAGAGGAAATGGCATGTTTGCCCCTCACTAAGCAAACCAGGTGGCGCTGTGGGTTAAAGCCTCAGCGCCTAGGGCTTGCCGATCGAAAGGTCGGCGGTTCGAATCCCTGCGGCGGGGTGCGCTCCCGCTGCTCGGTCCCAGCGCCTGCCAACCTAGCAGTTCGAAAGCACCTCCGGGTGCACGTAGATAAATAGGGACCGCTTACCAGCGGGAAGGTAAACGGCGTTTCCGTGTGCGGCTCTGGCTCGCCAGAGCAGCGATGTCACGCTGGCCACGTGACCCGGAAGTGTCTCCGGACAGCGCTGGCCCCTGGCCTCTTAAGTGAGATGGGCGCACAACCCCAGAGTCTGTCAAGACTGGCCCGTATGGGCAGGGGTACCTTTACCTTTACCTTTATATTTTTAAATACATAAGAGACATCAAAGGCTCCTTAGAGAAGATTCTGGTTGAAGGAGGCCAGGATTCGCCCCCAAGGCTTGGGATGTCCCTCCTCCCCTGCAGTAGGACTTGGAATCCAGGAGAAAACTCTTGGAATAGCCTTGCCAGGTGCTCAGGGACGGACTCACCTGTCCCCATGTCCTTCTCTTTGCAGATGTGCTGCGGTTGCACATCCCTCCCCCAGGGGTGAGTATTGGAGAGAACCAGAGCAGGGACTCAGACCTGCCCTCCTTGCCCCCCACTCTGCACTCTGGGATGTGGAGAAGCCCTCCCTTTGTGAGGAACTGACAGACTGACTTTTGCCTTTCAGCTGCTGGAGGGAGATCAGCTGTACCTTCAGGAGGTGATTCAGAACTGCCAGGCAGCTCAGCTCAGGGGGCTCTGCACCCCGAAGTGCTCCAAGCAGGAGACGGCCAAAGCCATCCTGGTGAGTAGTGGGTGGTGTGGGAGACCCCCATGGGGAAGTGGGGGAGGGAGGGGCTTTGGAGAAGGGGTTGTCCGTCTGCCGGAGAGGAGGACCCTACTGGCCCAGGTTCATGTATCCTGTTTGAAAGGGGAATCATCTTAGGGACTTCCTGTGAAAATCTGGGTCAGGAATGCTGTTCCTAGGATGTAGGCATGTGCAACAGGTCAATCGCGATCTACCGGTCGATCCACCACTCTGGTCACTGCTCCCTGAGAAAAGCTCAAGAACTCTGGGCAAAGACAATGGGTAGATCACTGGCAGGTTTTTTATTACTGGGAGTAGATCTCAGTCTCTTGGAAGTTCTGTCGTTGTAGCTAGTTCAAGGTACAAGCACAACTTTAATTGCCACTCATCTTTTGTTGATATTAACTCATTTTCCAGTATTTTGCTATTAGCATCCTAGCCACTGCTGTCGTGTAAAGAAACACTTTTATTTTCATTTGGGATGCTTATCGTTAGAATGTCAAATAAGAAAGCTTCGGTTTTCTTTAAAATAAATAGCATTTATTTTATTTTATTATTTACCTTTTGGGGACATGTCCACCACATGTGGAATAATGTTCCCTCATTTGGTCTGCATCTCCAACGCTTATTGCTAATATTTATTTTGACTGATTTGGATGGGGTCAGGTACCATCTAAAAATCAGATAGCATGAGGTGAATTTTAAGTCTTTTCCCATAATTTCCCCCATTTTTCATTTTGTTTGGATAGCCACATTCGTGTGCCCATTTCACCACCACCTCCTTCACCTCCTAGTCCTTAAGGTTCCAGTCCAGTAATAATCTGTGTGCTTTTGATAATATCTTGATATTATTTAATTATTATTTTTTTTTAAAAAAAAAATTCACTGTCTTTGTGTCAAGTCCATTTATTTTTTATCTGGAAAATTTTTTTAACTGGTAATCTATCTTTCTTACCTTTTTTCTTTCTTTTTATATTTTTCCTTTTAAATTTTTAGCTTATAATAACATTAGTAATTATGGTCGGGTGCGTGTTATAGAGCGAAAAATACGGTATATGGAAATGTGATAATATTGAAATGAAGAAAATTCTTAACTCTCTAAGATTTTTATTGTTTGTAGCTCAGAAACTCAAGGAGATTCTCCCCTTTTTGAATTTTATCTCTTACCTTTATAACTGTGCCTTTAAGACCCAAAAGACCTCTGCCTTGTCTCTGTCCTCTGGCTCAGGAATGAAGTATTATCATTACAAAACAATGCCCCCAGGTAATCCAGTTAAGTGACCATTAACAAGTAACCTGGCAGACAGGGTAAAAACAACACACTCAGATTTCTGTTGTAGACCGCCTTTTCTGTGATGAAGAAGAAGAGTTTGGATTTGATATCCCACCTTTCACTCCCTTTAAGGAGTCTCAAAGCGGCTAACATTCTCCTTTCCCTTCCTCTGTGAGGTGAGTGGGGCTGAGAGACTTCAGAGAAGTGTGACTGGCCCAAGGTCACCCAGCAGCTGCATGTGGAGGAGCGGAGACACAAACCCGGTTCCCCAGATTACGAGACTACCGCTCTTAACCACTACACCACACTGGCTCTCGTAGGTATGATGTATCTGGGGGGTGGTCTTGGGCTACACCCCTTCTGTGATGTATGTATGATGTTTCTGGGGGTGGTCTTGAACTCCAGGGTGGGCAATTAAAAATGTCTGTATAAGGGCTTGCATGCAGGGCTCGTGGTCCTCCTCCTCTGTCCTGCCTGTGGGTGGAGAACCCTGTTGCAACAGTTAATAAAGAACAGGCTTACTAGCTGCTTTGCTTCTCAATATTCTCTGGTTGGTCTCTGTTATTTTCTCCTACCAACAGAGAACCTTCAAAAGGACTCCATATGGGCCCTTGGGTACCCCATAAGGAAAAAGGAGCAGGTTTTTTTCCTTATATCACCTGCAATCATGTGTGGTGAGTTAGCATTTCACTCTTCCTGTTGCTGGATATGTGGCTAGTATGTCACATGCCCCTGTTTACTTTCCTAGGCTTGGAAAGTGTAAGAACGGACGTCAGTCTTATCTCTTCCACTCTACTGCGCTTTTGCACTGTTCTTTGTCTCCCTGTCTGTTGCTGAAGAAAAGAGAGGATGCCATTATGATCCGTTTGGTGTCATCTGCAAATGTGAGGAGCATCCCCTCAGTTCCTTCATCCAAGTCACTTATCAAGACGTTGAACAACAACGGGCCCAGGACAGAACCCTGCAGCCCCCCTCTTGTCACTTTTCCCCAGGATGAGGAGGAACCATGGAGGAGTCCTCTTTGGGTTCGGTCCGTCAAATCCACCTAACAGTTACCAAGTTCAGCCCACATTTTACCAGCTTCCTCACATAAATATCACAGAGGACTTTGTCAAAAGCCTTACTGAAATCGAGATGCACAATTTCCACAGCAGTCCCAAGATCAAAACGGTTTGTAACTCCATCCAAAAAAAGAACAGAAAATGAGAGATTTCTCTGGCTAGGCTTGTTTTTGAGAAAGCCATGCTTTCATCCTGTATGTTTATGTTGTAAAATCTTCAGATGAAGGGCAAATAAATTTTAAAAAGCATAAATGAGGATATTGACAAGCTGGAATATTAGCAAAGGGAGGCGATTTATGTCTTTATTTAATTTGTAAACCACCCAACCCAGTGGTGCCGACTTGAATAAAATATTGGTGGGGGGCCAGGTAAGGCCCGCCTTGCACTATCAATCACATGATGCATGCACACCATTTGAATGGCAACGCCTATAATGGCAGCAACTTTTTAAAAAAGTAATATTTTGAGTCCATAGTTCAATTTCTCAGCAGCTCTCCTTGCCCTGGAGAACACTTCTAGCATTCCATCTCCTCTACCTGTGGCATTGTTCAACAATGGGGAAAGTGACCTCTTCACACCGGATGTCCATTTGGTATGGCTCTTTCCAGGTTTGTCTTTCCTTTTTTCTTTTTTTTAACATTATTTTTATTGAGATTTTCAGTTAAACAGAAAACAGACCAGAACAAACAATCAAAAACTAAAACAAACACTCTTAACGATCATTCTTTGGTACCATCATCTTATTAACATTGCGTTGGATCACGCCTTGACTTCCTTCCTATCCCGTTGCAGTTTTCTTGGTATACTTCTACTCTTACAGTTTCTGTTCCAATTATGTACACATCACAAGGTTTATGTTAAGCCTACTGTATTTTTTAAATTTCTACAATTACTTTCAATATATGTCACAAATTCACTCCATTCTTCAATAAACTTTGTACCTTCTTGGTGTCTAATTTTATGTGTCATTCTTGCTAATTCTGCGTATTCAAATAATTTTACTTGCCAATCCATAACCGTAGGGATCTCTGCTGATTTCCATTTTTGAGCTATCAATACCCTGGCCGCCACCGTCGCATATTGAAACAATCTCTGATCTTCCTTTTTAATTTCATCACCTATTATTCCTAACAAAAATGCCTCTGATTTTTTGAAAAAGTATATCTAAAAATTTTCTTTAATTCGTTATATATAAGCTCCCAATTTTTTTTCATTTCCTCACAAACCCAACACATATGGTAAAGGTCCCCATCCTGCTTACATTTCCAGCATGCCGTTTCCAATTTTATACATTTTTCCTAATTTTACCGGTGTGATGTCCCGTCAGTACATCTTTTTCTCTAGGTTTTCCCGTAATGTGACGCATGCCGTGAACTTCATTCCTTTATTCCATAGCCTCACCCACTTGCCGTACTCTATGTTATATCCAAAATCAATTGCCCATTTTACCATCACCTCCTTTATCAACTCATCTTTTGTATCCCATTCTAACAAAAAATTATACATCTTAGATAAAAGTTTGGTTTTGCCTTCTAGAATTTCTATCTGATATTTAGATTTTTTTCTCATTCATCCCCAATTTTTTATCTTCATTCCAAAGTGCATTTATCTGGTGGTCTTGTAGTCAACCTGTCAATCTATCTTTCAATTCCTCATAAGTTCTAATCTTCCAACCTTTTTCTGTTTTTACCAATAAATCTTCATATGTTAACCTTTCCCCCTCCATGTTCAATTTTTTTATTGTTTAAATATCTACCGGAGATAACCACCAGGGGGTGTTTCTTTCTAGAAGTTTTTTGTTTTTCTCCCAAACTTCGTACAGGGCTCCTCTAAAAATATGATTTGAAAAACCTTTGTGAACCTTTTCTTTGTTGAGCCACAAGTAAGCATGCCAGCCATATCTATTATTAAAGCCTTCTAAGTCCAACAAGTCTGAATTTTCTAAAACAATCCACTCTTTAAGCCAACATAAACAGGAAGCTTTATAATATAATCTTAGATTTGGCATGGAAAACCCGCCTCTTTCTCTCTGGTCCGTAAGTAAGGTAAAGGTAAAGGTACCCCTGCCCGTACGGGCCAGTCTTGACAGACTCTGGGGTTGTGCGCCCATCTCACTTAAGAGGCCAGGGGCCAGCGCTGTCCGGAGACACTTCCGGGTCACGTGGCCAGCGTGACATCGCTGCTCTGGCGAGCCAGAGCCGCACACAGAAACGCCGTTTACCTTCCCGCTGGTAAGCGGTCCCTATTTATCTACTTGCACCCGGAGGTGCTTTCGAACTGCTAGGTTGGCAGGCGCTGGGACCGAGCAGCGGGAGCGCACCCCGCCGCAGGGATTCGAACCACCGACCTTTCGATCGGCAAGCCCTAGGCGCTGAGGCTTTAACCCACAGCGCCACCTGCGTCCCCTGTAAGTCCGTAAGTAGTTGGTATTTAATTCTCGGCCTCTTTCCCCACCATATGAATTTTGAAAGAATTTTTTGCCATTCCTTAAATATCGAAGGCCCCCTGATTATCGGAATAGTCTGAAATAGGAACAACATTTTCGGGAGAATATTCATCTTGTTTGCCGCCATTCTTCCGGACCATGAAAGCTTTAACCTATTCCATATATCCAAATCCTTTTTAATCTCTTTCCATGTAGGTATATAATTATCACTGATTAAATTGATATTTTTTGATGTCAACCAGATACCTAGATATTTTACTTTTTTCAACGACTTTAATTCCATATTTTTGTTCTAATTGCTCTCTTATATTCCTATCCATATTTTTAACCAGCATTTTAGTCTTTATTTTGTTTAATTTGAAACCTGATAATTTGCCGAATTCCTCTAATTGTTCCAAAACCTTACCGACGCTTGTTTGTGGTTCTTCTAAGGATAACACCAAGTCGTCCGCATATGCCTTCAACTTGTACTCCTTGGTACCAATTTTAACCCCCCATATCTTTGGCGTAGTTCTCATCCTGTTTGCTATTACCTCTAACACCATTATGAATAGTAAAGGGAATAGAGGGCAGCCTTGTCTTGTTCCCTTCATAATATTAAATGAAGCTGTCAAATTATTGTTAACTGTAATGGGATAAGGGGTTGCTTGTGCGTAAGCGCTAAAACGCTCCCAGTTTTGTAGTCAGTTTTTAAACTCTCCCTAACCGGACAGCCATGAGTGCGTGGCTGCCTTAATCACTGGCAGAATCCGTCAGTGGGCGTTTCCTGAATTTCTTCCAACATAAAAGTTCCTTGACAGAAAGTCTCCTCCTTGATTCCCTGCATGACAGCTTTCTGCGCAGAGTGGGCGTTCCAAGGGGAGGTCCTGAGCTCTCACCACTGGTCTCGCTTGAAGCGTCTCTGAGCCTCACCTCCGACGCTGTCTCCTCCTCCCCTCCTTCTTCAGCGGAAACTCTCCCTCTCCCCCTGCTGGTTCCTTCCTCAGCATCTGAGGGTCTCCCAGCATCCAAGAGCCTCTCCACCCCCTGAGCTCCGATGGCAGTTCCCTGACATCCACCTCCCCTCCAGGACCCCCCTCACCCCCTGTTCTCCCCCTTTCTTTGGGCGGTGAGGCTGGGAACCCCCGGAAAGAATCTCCCCCATCTTCTGATGACTCGAAAACTGCTCTCCACCTACTACTATCCCGTCTTCCTGAATAATCTTCCCAATCTGATTCCCCCTCTTCAGATTCTTCTTCCTCTTCCTGCCCAGAGTCCGGAAATCCCTCAAACTCCTCTTCCTCGTCGGTGGTGCCAAATTGCTCCTCCCAGAACGTAGCTAAGGGTTTGAGCCTCCTTGGGAACCTACGGTGAAACTCTCCCAAGTGAAACTCATCCTTGATGGTTTCCGCTGGTACCCAAGCATTTTCTGACTCCGGTTCCCCTTCCCACGCCACTAGGTACTCCACCTGTTTACCCTTCCACCTTGAATCGAGTATTTCTGCTACATGACTGCTGCGCTCCCTCTCTTCTACTTGTGGTGCCTCGGGAACCTCTCCCTCTCGTTCCTGAAATTCCCGCCCTTCCCTGTATGGTGACAGTAATGATCTATGAAATACTGGATGTAGTTTCATGTTGTCCGGCAGGTTGAGCCTAAAGGCCACCGGATTCACCTGTTGTGTAACCTCGAAGGATCCCAGTCGTCTCGGTCTCAATTTCTTGCAACCACCCTTGAACGGTAACCCTTGTGTTGACAACCACACCCGGTCCCCAACCCTTATAGTCGCTCCTTCCCTCCTGCTCCTATCTGCCTGCCTTTTGTACGCTTCCTTGGCCCTCTCTAAATTCAACTTAAGCTGTTGGTGTATTGTTTCCATTTCTTCTACGAAATGTTCCGCCGCCGGTACACTCCATCTTTCCTCCCCTTCCCCTGGAAAGGCCCTAGGGTGACAACCATAATTGGCCATAAATGGACTCATGCCCGTGGACACATGCTCGGCGTTGTTGTAGGCAAATTCGGCCAGGGCTAATTTCTCTACCCAGTCACACTCTCTCTCATTGACATAACACCTCAAGTATTGTTGCAAAATACTGTTTGCCCTTTCCGCTTGCCCATTGGTTTCTGGGTGTCTGGCCGTCGAGAAATTGACCTCCACGTGCAGTAGGCTCATGAGCTTCCTCCAGAACCTGGACATGAATTGTTTTCCTCTGTCAGAGACCACCCTCAACGGGGCGCCATGCAACCTAAAAATGTGTTTTACAAATAGCCTGGCGGTTTCCTCCGCCGTCACTGCATGTGAGCAAGCTATAAAATGACACATCTTAGTTAACAAGTCTACTACCACCATGACCGCCGTTTTCCCCCTAGATTTGGGCAAATCTGTCATAAAATCTATGGACACTGCCTCCCATGGCCTTTCTGGTGTGGGTAATGGTTCCAGCAACCCCGCAGGTGCCGCCCTCTCCCCTTTGGCTCTCTGGCAGCGGTCACACCCCCTTATATATTCTTGTACATCTTCCCTCACCTTTGGCCACCAGAACTGCCTGGTGACTAACAACATGGTTTTGTGTTGCCCAAAATGTCCCGCCGTGGGGCTGTCGTGCAGTTGTTTGAGTGCTCTACTCCTCAATTGCCCCTCTGGTATATACAAAGCCCCCCTGTAGTACAGCACCCCATTTTTTCCCTCACCCCCCCAGGTTTTCCCCTGCTCCCCTGAGCTCTCTGAGCTTGTTTTGGGCGTACTCATCGCCCTCGGTCCCCTCTACCAGTTCTCGTCCAACCAATACTGCCCCACACACCCAGTGGTCCTTGGGTAGTGCCATCCCACTAACGGATCATGTAGCGCCAGCCAGCTCATTCCCAATATGATGGGTGGTCCCGCCAGGGTGGCTACAGGAAAGGCAATGACTTCCGTGTGCCTGGCCACCCTCATTGTCATGGGGACCGTCTGTTGGGTTACTTCTCCTCCCAGAAGTTCCCTCCCATCAATCGTGGTGACTTGCAAAGGACTACTTAGGGGCAGAGTCTGTATCTGATGCTCTGATGAGAATTCCTTACTCATGAAATTGCAAGAGCTGCCTGAGTCTAACAGAGCTTTTATCGTGAGTGGATGTCTGTTGGGTAGCTCTAGCACCACCCCTACGGCGATGGCTGCTCGGGGGGGTTCAGGCTTGGGCACGTTCACTGGTCCTTGGCCTGGCTGCTGTGCCCTGTCCTCGGTAGCCAGGCGTTGGCTTTTACCTGCTCCTTAACCCCCTCCTCCTCACTCCCAACAGCCCCCACCATTCCTTGCCATGCCTTTCTTTGAGGGCAGACCCTGGCAAAATGTCCTGGCTGTTGGCAGAGGAAACACTTTTTGGCGCCTTTCCCCTCCTTCTTCCGCCCTTCGTTTGAATTTGAAGTCCCACGCGCGCGTGCGCGCGCCTCCAATTTCCATTGGCTCCACTGGCTGGGCAGGTTGTTCTGGCATCTCAGGAATGCGGAAATCATTCCAACGCTCTCCTCTGCCTTCCCGCTTCTCTAGAGCCCTCGCTTCCTGGCGCGCGCCAATCACAAGTGCAACCTTGGTCAGCTGATACATCGACTGCGGGCGGGGCGCGCGGGAAAGTTCATCTTTTACTGCCGGGGCTAGGCCTTCTTTGAATAACATTTGTATTGGGTCCGAAGCCAGATCCCACCCCAGTCTGTGTATGAGCATGGCAAATTGCACCCAATACTCTCGGACTGATTGATTCCCCTGTTTGCACGCCATCAACTGCCTGCGTACAATGCCCTGTTCAATCTGGCTGGAAAACATCAAGTCCATAGTTAAAAAAAATTTCCTCAAGTCTTTCAAGGCGTCATTATCCGATGCCATCAGGGGTCTAACCCATTCTCTAGCCCCCCCCTCCAGGTGTCCAATCACAAAGGCTACTCTCGCCCCCTCATCGGCAAAGTCATCATACTGCAGGTTCAGGGCATACTGCATCTCTGTCTTAAAAGCCTGGTAGTCCCTTGGGTCACCCCCGAATTTATGCACCAGTCCTGGTACCTTCCTTGCAATGGGGGTGGGTTTCCCCTGTGCATCCGGAGCTCGCCTTTCATTGAGTCGCGCTGCTAGCAGAGCCAGCTGGTGTTCCAAATCTCTGTTTCTCTCCTCCAGAGTTGGTCCTCCTCCGGCTCCCTCCGCTCCTCCGACTCCGGTTGGGTTGCTCATGATGCCCTTCCTTCGCACAAACAGTGTCAAAGACTGACGGATTGCTGTAATGGGATAAGGGGTTGCTTGTGCGTAAGCGATAAAACGCTCCCAGTTTTGTAGTCAGTTTTTAAACTCTCCCTAACCGCACAGCCATAAGTGCGTGGCTGCCTTAATCACTGGCAGAATCTGTCAGTGGGCGTTTCCTGAATTTCTTCCAACATAAAAGTTCCTTGACAGAAAGTCTCCTCCTTGATTCCCTGCGTGACAGCTTTTTGCGCAGAGTGGGCGTTCCAAGGGGAGGTCCTGAGCTCTCACCACTGGTCTCGCTTGAAGCGTCTCTGAGCCTCACCTCCGACGCTGTCTCCTCCTTCCCTCCTTCTTCAGCGGAAACTCTCCCTCTCCCCCTGCTGGTTCCTTCCTCAGCATCTGAGGGTCTCCCAGCATCCGAGAGCCTCTCCACCCCCCTGAGCTCCGATGGCAGTTCCCTGACAGTTAACAATCAATTTAGCTGTTTGATTAGAGTAAATCGCTTTTATGCCTTTCATGAAAGTGCCCTCTATCCCCATTGTCTCCATGCTCTTTAACAGAAACTGCCATGATACGTTATCAAATGCTTTTTCGGCATCTATAAATATTAGGGCCGCCGGTATTTCATTTTTGACTTCCAAATATTCTATAATATTTATGATATGCCTGACGTTGTCCTTAAGTTGTCTATTTGGGAGAAATAGTTTAAGTATGTTTGCCAGTATTTCTGCAAAAAAAATATAATCATTGTTTAACAATGAAATAGGTCTGTAGTTTTTTATATTCAGTCTATCAGTGTCTGGTTTAGGAATCAGGGTTATAGGCGCTTCCTTCCAGGTACCTGGTATATTCCCTCCTTGCAAAATGTTGTTCATCACATCACATAACACCGGAGTCAGTTGGTCCAAGGTTTTATAATATTTGGCTGGTAATCTGTCCGGGCCTGGGGCTTTACCTAATTTCATCTTTTTTATCGCTTCTTGTATTTCTTTTTCGTAATTGGTTTATTCAGTTGTGCCATTTCTTCTTCTGTTATGTATTTTCCTTTGTAATCTTCTAAATATTTTCCTATTTTGTTTGTTTCTTCATTTTCTCTTTTCTATAGTTTTTCATAATATTTATGGAATGATCTCTTTATTTCATTCAAATCTTCTATTTGACGTCCTTCAACTTTTATCTTATTTATTACACTTTGTTTTTGTCTTTTCCGTAACTGCCATGCCAAAAATTTTCCTGTTCTGTTGGCTGATTCAAAAAATCTCTGCTTCATTGATTTTATTTTCCATTCTACCTCCTGATTTACCAGCATTGAATTTTGGGTTTGTAACATTTTAATTACTCGTTTATTCTGCTCGTCTTTGGGTTTTATCGTTAAATTCTTCTCACATTCTCTTAATTGCATTAGAATATCTTCTTTCTTCTTTTCTCTTAATTTTCTTTTATAGCTGTTTTGCTGTATTAGGTGACCCCTCATGACGGCTTTGCTTGCGTCCCAGACTATGTCAATATTAATATCATTATTTAAATTCCATTTAAGATATTATTTCAGGGTGTCTTTAGCTTTTTCAATTACTTCGGAGTTCTCAAAAAGATTTTCATTCATCCTCCATCTATATATACTTTGCACTTTACCTTTTATTTCTAAGACTATGGGGTTATGGTCTGATAAGAGTTCTTGGCTGTATTTCACATTTCGAAATTCTTGGAGTTAGGTACCTTGAGGTCCAGACCTGATCTATCCTCGCCCAACTCTGGTGAGGTTCCGAAAAGAATGTAAATTGCTTTGTACTTGGATGTTTATCTCTCCAAACATCTATTAAGTCCAGATTTTCCACCAAATTGAACAAGGACCTTGGTAATTTCCCTTGATTACCTTTCTTCTTCTTTGTTAGCCTGTCCAATTCTGACTGTACCACTCCATTGAAATCTCCTAATAAAATTATTTTTTGATCCTCTATTTCAATCAATCTCTCTTCCAATTTCCTATAAAACTCTGCCTTGTTTGTATTTGGCGCGTAAATGGCAACCACATTAAGTTTTTCACCCTGATGATTGATTTGTACCCCCAATATTCTCCCTTCCTCATCCTTACAAATTAATTTAGGTTCCCATTTTTCTTTGACATAGAGTACCACCCCTCTTTTTTTACTCACATCAGAATTAATAAATTCCACCCCTAACCTTTTCTTTTTCAAAATATATTTGTGCTTTTGGGCAATATGAGTTTCTTGTAAACAAATTATGTCGAGATTTTTTTCCTTCAATACATTTTCAATTTTATTCCTCTTAGATTTCTCGTTTCAACCATTCACATTCCAGGTTATTAATTTCAACATCATTATTATTTAACCGAATTAACCATAGTAACAAATTAAAATTAAATTTGAGTGGTTTTGTTGCCTATGTCCTCCTCCTCCTCTTCTTCTTCTCCCACTTCTCTTTCTTCTGTTTCCTCCTCCTCTTCTTCTTTTCCTCTTCTTTCTTTCTCTTCCTCTCTCTCCCTTTTCCTTCTTCTCTCCTCTAAATCTGAATCCCTTTCTCCAAATTTATCCTTTACCTTTCCAATCTCCTTCTCGTATCTCCTTGAAAATTTCCTCACCTCTTGAATGTCCGTCAACCTGAATCTTTTATTTTTGTAATAAAAGGAGATCCCTTCCGGGAACTCCCACCTGTGTTGTATACTGTTTCTTTTCAAAACACTCACTAGTTGTTTATAGCCATCTCTCTTACGTAAAAATCTGGTAGGAATTTCTTTGAAGATAATAATCGGCCTGCCATCAATTATCAACTTTTTTTGGTAACTTGTTTTCAGTATCGCATTCCTCATATCTAGTTACAGATAGGTAGCCGTGTTGGTCTGCCATAGTCAAAACAAAATAAAAAAATTCCTTCCAGTAGCACCTTAAAGACCAACTAAGTTAGTTCTGTTAGATAATTGGCGTGGCGTAGCTAATTGGTTTATGACCCCAATTAGCAGCAGCTTAATCTTTTTTTTTTAAAAAAATGTTTATTAGAATTTTTAAATACAAATGCAAAAATAATCAACAATATAACATATATCATGACATATTTTCAAAACCTCTTTGGACTCCCTCACATCTCCCGCTCCCACTTACATCGTCTTAAATTTTAACCAGCAAATTATCATCTTATTTATATTCCTAAGTCCCATTCTTTTAAACATAATCTAATCGTTCTCCAAATGGTTTATATTTTCCTCGATCTACTTATCGTCCTAATTCCATCTAATTTAGTGGTGGTCAATTATTTATGATCTAGCATCCTTCTTAACATTCAACCAAATTACAATGCTTTTTAAAATAAATCTTAAATTTCTTCCAGTCTTCTTCAACCTTCTCTTCTCCCAGGTCTCGGATTCTGCCAGTCATCTCGGCTAGTTCCATATAGTCTATCAGCTGCATCTGCCAGTCTTCCAGTGTGGGTAGATCTTGGGTTTTCCAGTGCTTAGCGATAAGTATCCTTGCTGCTGTTGTTGCATACATAAAAAATGTTTGGTCCTTCCTTAAAATTAATTTTAACATAAACGTAAAAGGAAAGATTCACAAGGATACAAGATGATATTATAAAGGATATGACTATTAAGTATAAATAAGTGCTAACACAACAAGAAACAAATGCCAATAAGATTTCACATGGGTGAAGGGAAGTCGGGTGGGGGGGAGGGAAGTAGAGGGTGGTATTTGGAAAATTATTAAGAATGTGATATAAAAGTAAAATGTTTGTGCTTGTAATTGGAATTATGTTGAATGACTGTGGTTGTAAGCTCCCCCCCCCCAGTTTTTACTTCTTTTTCTGTCACAAAAACTTTAAATAAATTTATTTTTTAAAAAAAAAAGAAGTTTGCTTAGAGAAATGAGAAAGGTAGCTTAAAAACACCAACACTGAAATGTTTGCATGCAAAAAGTTTTCTCTCTTTCCTATGCTGAGCACCAGTTCAAATGGCTAGAAAATTCTTTTTGAAGTTCCGCTAAGTTACAGCTCATTACAGCCCATCAGTGCTATAGACAAACTCCAGATACAGTGGTGCCCCACAAGACGAACGCCTCGCAAGACGGAAAACCCACTAGACGAAAGGGTTTTCCGTTTTGGAGGCGCTTCGCAAAACGAATTTCCCTATGGGCTTGCTTCGCAAGACGAAAATGTCTTGCGAGTTCCTGCGGGGTTTCCCCCCCCTTTCCCCCCTTTTCCTAAGCCCTAAGCCACTTATCAGCTGATCCGCTAAAAGCCGCTAAACCGCTAATAGCGCTAATCCGCTAATCTGTCAATGGGCTTGCTTCGCAAGACGAAAAAACCGCTATACGAAGAGCCTCACGGAACAGATTAATTTCGTCTTGCGAGGCACCACTGTACTCCTCAGGGGCTGAGAAATCATCACAGGGAGGCCTGTTAATTCTAAAGGAGCTTTATGAATACAAACAGCACAAGCTGGAAAATGATTTTTAAAAAAAGACAATTAAAATCATTTAAAAGACTTGACTTCAAACGGCACCCCAAAAGGAGCTTGTTTAAATAGAAGGCTGCTGCAAAGGGGAATTCTAGTTTCCTGTCATATCCAATCCCCCGTGCCGTGCATATAGGAAGAGCAGAAACACATTCAAGGTCACTGTGAACAGAACAGCAGATAGGAGCTGGACAATTAACATGAAAACTCGCATGCTAATGAGCAAACATCACAGTGCAGCAAAGAAAGTTTATAAGTTATAAAATTGCTCCAATGGGAAGACTTGCAGGCTAAACATGCATGAATCTTAGCAAGGGAAGGGGGGCCACTAGGGGGCGCATCGGAAGATGGCTGACAATAACATCTCTCCGACCCACACGAGGTAATTTGGAGGCTATGATGGGAGTAATTAGCCTCCCTACCCCCCCCCAGGATGGTGGAGGGACTGGCTTGCCTGCTGTGCCCTATACCACCCCTGAATTTGTGGGGATGGGGGCACTAGGCACAAAGCCCTCCTGTGGGATTCCGGTGCTCCTGGACGCCGTCCCTGATCAGCGCCACTAGCTGCAAGAACTTCAAAAGAAACAATTTGGATGAAGGAATGCACATATTTCAAGGAAGGAGGGGGAGTAAAGACTGCTAACAGAAGAGATCTCTGATAAAACAAGACAAGATTAAATCATGAGAAGATATGCCAAGACATGGTATGGCAAATGACTGATGGGGGAGGAAAAAAACCTTTCCTTTCTTTCCTTATGTGATTAAACAAGAATCCCCTCCCCTCACGAATCAGAAATGTCGTGTTAAGGACTTAAGCTGTGGATTTAAGACTGTGTGGAGATAAACTTTCGAACCAAAGCATGTTTTAAGAAGAGCGTGGAATGTATAAGAGCTTTGGAATGACGCAGTTAAAAATACCGTCGCCATATTGGGAAGTTCTGTCGGAGGACTTGAGTCTGGGAGGAGAAATAGAGAAATAGAGCTGTTTTTATATTGTGGGTGAAACTCCTCAGAGGGACTTAAGAGCGACAGTTTTGCGAGATTAATGATGGAAAGAGCGATGTTATCTATGAAGGCGATGATATATGGAAACCATCTCGATTTGAGGATTGGAAGAACGGAAAAATTCACACAGGATTATTATTGGTATTTATCGGCTTAAGGAGACTATCAGAAGAGATCATAAGAAAAAAGAGAAAATATATGAACAAGATGTGATGTGGAAACAGCAAGATAAGACTGGATAGAATTATGAACTCTGTTTGGACTGATTTGGATTGATTTGGACATTAACGCAGTAGCAAGAAGATGATCAGAATCCCCCTTCGCAGTGGCGTAGCGTGGGTTATCAGCACCCGGGGCAAGGCAAGTAATTTGCGCCCCCTAACCCATGGATTTGCGCCCCCTAACCCGTGGATTTGCGCCCCCTAACCCGTGGATTTCCCTAACCCCCAGATGTTGCGCCCGGTGCGGCCGGCCCCCCCTGCACCCCCCACGCTACGCCACTGCCCCTTCGGATCTTGAAATATGGGTCCCCCCAACAAAAATTTAAAATTTGGCTTTGTAATTCGGAAGTTATGTGATGTGATTTAATTTGATTTGATTGGCCGGTTAATAAAAATTTATTTTTTAAAAAAATGAATCTTAGCAAGGGAAATATAGATGAAAGGCCTCCTGAAATGTGCCAGTGATTGAAATCCTTACCTGATAGGCTTAAGCTAGAGATCCTCGCCTGTTAAGTGTAAGGTTACCAGGAAGCTTGCCAATTGTTATCTTTGGCCCAGAGATCTAAGGGAAGAATGGGAAGCCGTGTAAGAAACCGGCACTGCATAATTGCATGCTGTAACGACCTTCTTGACCTGTTGCTCATCTGGCTCATCCCGTGTCATGAATTGCCGTATTTTTCGCTCCATAAGACGCACTTTTTTCCTCCTAAAAAGTAAGGGAAAATGACTGTGCGTCTTATGGAGTGAATGCCTATGGACGGCGGCGGGATCCCGCTGCAGTTGCGAGCGGAGGATCCATGACTCCCCTTCCTTCCCTCCTCCGTGGCTCACTTTGAAGCAGCAGAGCTGGAGAGAGCCGCTTACACGAGAGGAGGCTGCTGGGGTTCCTGTGTCAGGTCCGTCCGGGGGCGTGCTGCCTCCCCGCTCGTCGCTCCTTGTGCACGCATGGTAAAGAAACATAAAGCTCCTGTCCCTCTCACTCTAACTCTGATAGAGTAGTTAATAAACGGTAGTTTATTAAATAGTTTAGTACAACATTTGATTCAGAATATTTCCCCCCTGTTTTCCTCCTCCAAAAACCAGGTACGTCTTATGGTCAGATGCGTCTTATGGAGTTAAAATACGGTATGCCAGAGTGTTCGAGTTTAATTGCTCATGTATCGTGTGGGCTGGTCCTCTGAAATGTATAAGTGTGGTGAGAGCCAGTGTGGTGTAGTGGTTAAGAATGGTGGACTCGTAATCTGGTGAACCGGGTTCGCGTCTCCGCTCCTCCACATGCAGCTGCTGGGTGACCTTGGGCTAGTCACACTTCTCTGAAGTCTCTCAGCCTCACTCACCTCTCAGAGTGTTTGTGGTGGGGGGGGGAGGAAAAGGAGAATGTTAGCCGCATTGAGACTCCTTCAGGTAGTGATAAAGCGGGATATCAAATCCAAACTCTTCCATAAAAGCCTGAGCTAAACATAGCTTGACGCTTCCGTCTGCCTTAAGACTGGAGACTGGTTGCAACCAAATAAAGGGTGATTTTCCCTCAAATCCTTGGTCATTCCTTTAATGGCTGACTCCTGCTTCAACCTTGTCCAATTATCAACATTTATTCTATATTTGAGACCTTAGAATTCCTGTAACAAACCTGATACCAGACAAACCCTCCATGTTAACTGGTCAGCTCCCCAGACAAAAGTCCCATGCCTCACCCAGGACAAAGCAGTTACAAAAGCATTACAAAGCATTACAAAAAAATATTGGTAAGACCATGAGACAATATTGTTACATATCATCACTGACAAGTGAATACACCCCCCCACACACAAACCCCCTCACTTAAACATGCTGTGCCAAAAAGCAATGGATGAATTCTGACACCTCCCCTGACAACTTGAGAAGACACCATGGGGGTAAAGTTCTTCAAAGCCCCTGGCAGCTCATCCCTGCCCTCCTGCTCCTCTCCTGCTCTTCCTGCAGTTCCCCCTTGGGAGTCTAGGAGGCGCTCTTCCTCAGCCCCAGTGCACTCAGCACCCGCTCACGGATCTCCTTGGTCTTGGCGCCATAAACGATGGGGTTGAGCATGGCTGGAACCATGAGATAGATGTTTGCCAGGAAGATGTGGATGTGGTGAGGGATGTTGTGTCCAAAGCGGTGGGTGAGGAAAGAAAAGAGGCCCGGTGTGTAGAGGACGATGATGACCCCCACGTGGGCCCCACAGGTACCCAGGGCCTTGTGCCTGGCCTCCAGCGAGGGCAGCTGGAAAACAGCGTGTAGGATCAGTCCATAGGAGACGAAGATAAAGCCAAGGTCAGCACCGACAATGACAAGGGATAGTATTAACCCATAGAGGTTGTTGGGTGTGGTGTCCCCACATGCGAGCTTCACTACTGCCATATGTTCACAGTAGGAATGGGATATAAGGTGGGAGTGGCAGAACGGCAGTCTCTTCACCAGGAAAGGAAAGGGCAAGACAATGATGAAGGCCCGGACCCCGATAACAGCACCAAACTTTGCCACAGTGTTTGTCGTCAGTAATGTTGTGTAGCTGAGTGGGGAGCAGATGGCCACGTAGCGGTCATAAGCCATGGCAGTGAGGGTCCCAGACTCCACCGCACAGAGGGCATGGATCATGAACATCTGCACCAGGCAGCCAGCAAAGGTGATCTCTTGGGCGCCAGCCCAGAAGATGCCCAGCATCTTGGGAACGATGCAGGTGGGCATGGCTATATCAGTCAAAGCCAGCATGGAAAGGAAGAGGTACATGGGCTTGTGGAGGCTGGAATCAGTCTTGATGATCCAGAGCAGGGTGGCATTGCCAAAGACGGCCATGGCATAGATGAAGCAGAAGGGGATGGAGATCCAAACCTGTATGTTCTCCAGACCTGGAATACCCAGGAGAAAGAAGGAGGAGGAGGAGGAAGGGGCATGGCTGCTAATGTTGCCAATGTCTGGCATGACAGATGCTAGTGAATTGCATATACAGTATGCAGAGAGAGTAGAGCCACTTCTTTTGCTTAAAGCTCCCCCTTTGCAGTGAGATTGTTCGTGTTAAATTGAGCAAAGACCTGACCCTGCGGCTTATCTATCAGAATTTCTCCCTTTGTGACACAGGTGCTCCTAACTTTAAATGGATGTGTTCAGACTGCTCCTTGCAAAATCGTAAAAGGTTTGTGTGTGGCTTCCTCTAGATTTTCCTGCAGTTGCATATACTGGCTTCCAGAGACATTGCCCAGGGGGAGACTACTGACCTCAGGGTCTTTCCTGCTGCTACGAATGTTCTCTGTTCTTCCAAGGTCGGTTCTCTTTATATGCTCCATCAAAAAGCGAGCAGATAGAAAATGAATTTGATGCTTCTCAATGAGGAGGCTTTTGCTGCTTGGTTTAAGTTGTGGAATCAGACAATTCAGGGGTGCTCTATAGATTCTCCTAGGATCCCCCCATCAATTACTCATCAAGAAGCCCCCTTTTTGGAAAATTTGCTTTTGTTTACTCTCCCCCCCCCCCCATTCTTCAGCTCTTCTGAGCTCATCTTTGAGGGTGATAATTTAAAAAATATATATTTTTGACTTAATTTATATCTTTGAAAGGAAAAAATGAAGTTCAAGAAGAGAACAACTAGTGCCAGAACAACATCCTCAGGAGTCCAATTCTGGAGTAAACCACCTGCATGAAAAGATAGGATAGAATAATAATAATAATAATAATAATAATAATAATAATAATAATAATTTATTATTTATACCCCGCCCATCTGGCTGGGTTTTCCCAGCCATTCTGGGCGGCTTCCAACAGAACACTAAAATACAATAACCTATTAAACATTAAAAGCTTCCCTAAACATGAGGTTCCAGGCCATGTCACAACTGCAGATAAATGCAGGGTCAGGGTCAGGGAGCATAAGTGCTTTCAGAAGACATTGACACATGGAGTGGCTCTCTTCTGGGTTCCAGCACAAGCCGCCCATCTCCCTCCCCCCCCCCCATATACACCCAGCATTAAAAGCACAAGAAGAGCCCTCTAGCTTGATCAGGCAGAAAGTTCACCTGGTCCAGCATCCTGCTTTGCCAGATGTCCCAGTGGGAAGCCTAAAAGCCGAACAGCTATAAGCAGCTATCCTATACTGAGTGAGACCAGCTCACAATTGTCTTCACTGACTAATGTTATCAACTAGTCTGTGTTCAAGACCCTCAGCCCAGCCGTGGGCCCCCCCCCAATGGCCACTCCGTGCAGACCATTCTACCATCCTCCAGCGGAGAAAGTGCAACTGGAGACCCAGTGTGGTGTAGTGGTGAAGAGCGGTGGACTCGTAATCTGGTGAACCGGGTTCGCATCTACGCTCCTCCACATGCAGCTGCTGGGTGACCTTGGGCCAGTCACACTCCTTTGAAGTCTCTCAGCCCCACTCACCTCACAGAGTGTTTGTTGTGGGGGAGGAAGGGAAAGGAGAATGTTAGCCGCTTTGAGACTCTTTCGGGTAGTGATAAAGCGGGATATCAAATCCAAATTCCTCCTCTTCTTTAGCAACACACTTGCATTCCCTTTTTGACTGCAGAGCAGATACCAGCCTTTTTTGCAACACATGCAGTAGGTGATTAATCAGAAATGGTACACGGACACACACACCTGTTACTTTAGATCAGTTTTCAATGTCTGTATCAGCTGGCGAGGTGCATGGAGCTCTCCAGGGTCCCTGGTCCAGAAACAGCTTGGATCCATAGCTCACGTGTGCCCAGCCCAGGCACATCTGCAAGGTGGGCGGATTCAGTGCCTTCATTTTATAGACTTTGGAGCAGCTAGGTCAGGATAATGGAAGGGGATTTTTAGTGACTTCAGAGTCCCTCAGGTGCTGCATCCGTGGGTGATGGAGCACAGGTGAGAAATCCCTTGGTGATTCTGGGTGCGTAAGGTGCAAGGGGTTCTATGAAGCCCACTTGGCTATTGCCTAGAGATGGTTGCTAGGGAGCAGGCCAGGCCAGCTTCACGCAGCTGGGATGGAATGTGTTCTGTCCAGGGAGATTCTTGCTGAAAATCACCAAGGCTGCATACACACCACACAGACACACACACACACACACACACAGAGAGAGAGAGAGAGAGAGAGAGAGAGAGAGAGAGAGACAATAAAAAAAGAGAATCTTGTGAGCTGTAGTTTGATAAAAGTGCTGGGAATGATAGCTCACTTGGGGGGCAGCTGCTTTGAAGGTGCTTTTGATGTATGCTACGTTCGGAACGCTAGTTTTGGAGCAGTTAAGTGCTCCTCCATCAAGGAGACAGTGATGGCCACCAGCTTGGTGACTTCAAATGGCGATTAGACAAATTCATGGAGGAGAGAGCTACTGAGAGCTTCTTGACAGTTTTATTTCCTTCAGCTTGAAACTGAAGGTGTTTGGGACACACAGACTTTAGTGGGGAGGACATACAGTATATATTTGCAGTGCTCTTTTTCTGAAAAAGAATGTTTAAGGGTACTCTCATTTTCCTACTCATATTGATATATTGCCCCTCAATGAGGCCAAACTTAGATTCACAAAATGTTTATGGGTATGTGTACTGCTGCACCCCCCAGAAAAAGCACTGTATATTTTAATAATAATAATAATAATAATAATAATAATAATAATAATAATAATTTATTATTTATACCCCACCCATCTGACTGGTTTCCCCAGCCACTCTGGGTGGCTTCCAACAAAATATTAAAATACAATAGTCTGTTAAACATTAAAAGCTTCCCTAAACAGGGCTGCCTTCAGATGTCTTCTAAAAGTCTGGTAGTTGTTTTCCTCTTTGACATCTGGTGGGAGGGCGTTCCACAGGGTGGATGCCACTACTGAGAAGGCCCTCTGCCTGGTTCCCTGTAACTTGGCTTCTCACAGCGAGGGAACTGCCAGAAGGTAATGGTCGATTGTATCAAAAGCCACTGAAAGATCCAGCAGAACTAGGAAACAGCTCTCACCTTTGTCCCTAGCCTGCTGGAGATCATCGACCAGCGCGACCAAGGCAGTTTCAGTCCCATGATGAGGCCTGAATCCCGACTGGAAGGGATCCAAATGGTTCGCTTCTTCCAGGCGTGCCTGGAGTTGTTCAGCAACCACTCGCTCAATCACCTTGCCCAAGAATGGAAGATTTGAGACTAGGCGATAGTTGGCCATATTAGCTGCATCTAAAGATGGCTTTTTAAGAAGCGGTTTGATAACCGCCTCTTTCAGTGGGTCTGGGAAGGCTCCCTCACAGAGAGAAGCATTCACGACCCCGCAAAGCCCATCGCCCAGCCCTTCCCGGCTCGCTTTTATCAGCCAGGATGGGCAAGAATCAAGGAGACAGGTGGTTGGTTTCACTCGTCCAAGCAGCCTGTCCACATCCTTGGAGGTGAGAGACTGGAATTGATCCCACACAACTCGACTAGAGAGAACTCTAGTACTCTCCCACCCTGGCCCTGCTCCCAACACCCTCTTCTCACAGTGGCCAACCGGATGCCCATTATGGGAAACCCGCAAGCAGGACTGAGCACAAGAGCACTCCAGTGATTTCCAGCAACTGGTATTCAGAAGCATTGCTGTCTCCAACATTAAAGGCAGTGCATAGGCATCATGGCTTGTAGCCCTTGATACCCCTCTCTTCCTTGAATTTTGTGGGAATGTTCAGAGATGCAGGAGAGGATATATTGTTTGATTATAGCCTTTCCAACTTGTGTTAACAAGTTCCACAATTTAGCAGAGTAACATTCCCCCTTTTAAACTCACAGCAGATGTATTTGCTCAGGCTCACTAAAGCCTCTATAATAACTGTCCTGTCCTGTTATTTCCCCCTTATTCCCTTATAAAAGATAAAACACGACACAGTCTTCTATAACAGTATAAAAAGAGTTTACTCACTCACATTCTGTTCACAATCGGATCCCAGAAGGCAGAATTAGCTTAGAAAAGTAACATACATCTGGAAACTATCTCATAAGGAGACAGTCCCTTTGTCCTCTCCTGGCTGGAGGCCAAGAGAGCATCTTTGGCTAAGCAGATGTTTAGCCAAAACCAGCACCTTAAACCTGACCCTATACTCCACTGGGAGCCAGTGAAACTGGGTGAATATGCTTCCATGGCAGGGACCCTGTGAGGAGCCTTGCTGCAGCATTCAGTGCCTGCTGGAGTTTCTGGGACAGTTTCAAGGGCAGCCCCACGTAGAGTGAATTACAGTAGTCAAGCCTGGAGGTGACCGTCGCATGGATCACTGTGGTCAGATCGGGGCAGGAAAAGTTGAGTGAATGTTACACAGAAGCCAGAACCAATTCTCTATCTCCCTCTTTCCCTCCTACTCTTCTGTAAACCATCTCTCAACTACCCCAACTACCCCCAAACTCCCTAAGAAATGGCTCCATTTATTTCCCTTCCCTCACATGGACACTCTCTCCTTCTGTGACTTCCACCAAGTGGGATTTGTCTAATCCTCCTTTAAAGCCGTTGAGCATCCAACCAAGTTTGTAACTGTGAAGAGCAGAACCACCCATGGGTATGATAATCGCTGGCTTCCCATGCTGGATTGCCCTTCAAAAGCTTTTCTGGTGGAAGAGGAGGAGAACTCTGTCCCGTATCTGTTTGGTCTTCACCCCATAGATGATGGGGTTCATCATGGGTGGGAAGAGGAGGTAGAAGTTGGCCAGCAGGATATGTATGTAGGGAGCAACATGATGACCGAATCTATGGATGACTGAGGAGAGGACCACAGGCGTGTAGAAAACCAATATGGCACACAGGTGAGAGATGCAAGTGCTGAAGGCTTTGAGCTGCTCTTCCTTTGAAGCCAGACTGAGGACAGTTTGTAGGATCTTGGTGTAGGAAAGACCAATAAAGGTCAAATCAAGTACTACAACAAAGAGAGCAACTATGATCCCGTAGATGTTATTGAACCAAGTGTGGGCACATGCCAATCTCACCACCGCCATGTGCTCACAGTAGCAGTGGGCGATGACATGGGAGCGGCAATAGGGCAATCTCCTAAGCAGGAAGGGCAATGGGAGCATCAGGACCGCAGCCCGCACCAAAGCCACCAGCCCAATTTTGGCTACCAAGGAATTGGTGAGGATGGTGGTGTACCTCAGAGGGTGGCAGATGGCCACATAGCGATCAAAGGCCATGGCCAAGAGGATGGCGGACTCCATGATGGAAAAGGTGTGGAGGAGAAACATCTGAACAAGGCAGGCAGTCAGACTTATTTCCCTGGCCCTGAACCAGAAGATGCTCAGTGTTTTGGGCATGGTAGTGAGGGACAAGGTCAGGTCAATGGAGGCCAGCATGGAGAGGAAGAAGAACATGGGTTTGTGGAGGCACTCATCAGTCTTGATCACGTACAGCAGGGTGCTGTTGCCCAGCAGGGAGGTGGTGAAGACAGAGCAGAAAAGTATGGAGATCCAACCGTGGGAGCTTTCCAGTCCAGGAATACCAGACAGGAAGAACACCGAGGGGTCAGAGAAGGTGTGGTTGGGAGCTGTGTTCATGTCGATATCTGCATCAAATAGTCTTTCCTTTCACAGGCAAGGCATACCAGATGGGACCATAAGCTCTTTCTGAGCTATAACTCTGCGATGCTACAAGTGGGGAGTTCCTTATGACATCAGAGACACAAATTCTGTTGGCAAAAAAAGGGAAGAAGATAAGAACATTAGCCACAGCTTTGGTAGATCAGGCAAGGGTCCTACTAGTCAAGCACTCTGCATCCCCCCCTCCTCCCGCTGTTTGATACTTCCATCTGGAATTCAGAGACATATTACCTCAGTCGGTTCCTTTCATCCATGATGACCAACAAACAGACTCATCCTTCTTGCATTTGTCCATATGAATACAGGAAGTTGACTCAGTTGGTTATTGAAAGAAAGCCTATGGAACCATCTGGTTCAGTATTGGCTACAGGGGTTTTCCCCAGCCTTACCTGTATCTGCCACCTTGGACCTTCCCCAGGCAAAGGAAGTGTTGCAGCACAATGCTGTGGCCATAGGCCTTCCTAGTGGGCTACAACTCAGGTTTACAAAAATGGCTATAAACTAGCAACTCCCCTCAACGTAAGGGGGGAGTAAAAGGAAGGTGATTGATAAGAGGTGACGCCACGCTGTTGTTCAGCCCCGTGACAAAGACTGCCTTGCAAGTGTCCTAGGGGCTGGGAGGTGCCACATCCCAGCATGGATCTCAGTCTATGGGGTCAGATAGCCCAGCAGCTTGTGGGCAGAGATCCAGCCTCTGCAGTTGTTCTGGCACAATGTGACCTTATTACGATTACTATTATAATTTCTATTATTATTGGTGTCTGTTGGGTAGAATGGCTCTTACTACCAGTAGGTTGTTCCTAATCCTTCATCAGAATCTCAGTCCTTGTTATCTGAATCCGTTGCTTCAGGCCCTACTCTCTGGAGCAGGAGAAAGCAAGCTCGCTCCATCTTCCAGGAGATAGCCCTCCAGATATCAGGAGATGACTATCCGATTACTTCTCAGTCTCCTCTCTTCCAGGCTAAACATAGCTTGACTCCTTCAACCATTCCGCATAAGGCTTGGTTTCCAGACCCAAGAATATCTGGGTCACCCTCCTCTGCACATAGTTCTTCTCTATGACCACTATTATCACCACCAACCTGCCCCATAAACTCACCTCTTTCCACATAGTACAGTACTACTCCAAAGTAGAAAATGTTCCATTGAAAACTGTAGTTTCATAGAATCATAGAAATGTAGAGTTTGAAGGGAAACCAAGCACCACCTATTCCAGCCACTGCAATGCAGGAATCACACTCATTTGAAACTAGAACTCAAACCACTGGCTCAAGGACAGTAGGACTTGAACCATTGGCTTCACGTTACAGGAAAGGAGATTCCGACTAAAAAGCAGAAAGAACTTTCTGACGGTAAGAGCTGTTAGGCAGTGGCTGGGCGGCCATCTGTCATGGAAGGTTTAGCTGAGATTCCTGCATGGCAGGAAGTTGGACTAGCTGACCCTTGGGATCCCTTCCAACTCTACAATTCCATAATTCTATGACAGCTTTGCTCCATGAACTGTCAGTCTTAGATCATGCATAGACCACCTTACTTTCCCACCCCTCCCCCCAGCTGTTCTCCAGATTTTCTTTTGCTTTCGAGGCTGGGAAGCCAGTATCTCCCATGAAGCCCAGAAACAAGGCATGAAGGCAATAGATTTTCCCTCTTCACTGTCCCTAGGATCCCATAGGAGTGGTCGCCAAGACCACACATAACACTGGTCCTGAAAGACCTTCATTGGTTCCCAGTACGTTTCCGAACACAATTCAAAGTGTCGGTGCTGACCTTTAAAGTCCTAAACGGCCTCGGCCCAGTATACCTGAAGGAGTGTCTCCACCCTCATCGTTCTGCCTGGACGCTGAGGTCCAGCTCCGAGGGCCTTCTGGCAGTTCCCTCGCTGCGAGAAGCCAAGTTACAGGGAACCAGGCAGAGGGCCTTCTTATTGGTGGCACCCGCCCTGTGGAACGCCTTCCCTTCAGATGTCAAAGAAATAAACAACTACCAGACTTTTAGAAGACATCTGAAGGCAACCCTGTTTAGGGAAGTTTTAAATATTTGGTGAATTATTATATTTTAATATTTTGCTGCAAGCCATCTGGAGTGGCTGGGGAAACCCAGCCAGATGGGCAGGGTATAAATAATAAATTATTATTATTATTATTATTATTAGAATGTTTGCACAACTGCTACAGTCCCCATATTAGCTATCCTCTTGTCCACATATTTGTGCTTTGAAGCCCCTCCACCCAGCCCAACCCAGCAAACAATTCTCCCCTCCTCTGGCAGAGAAGGTACAGATGGACCTTTCCATTATTTTGCTAGCAACACCCTTGTATTCTCTCTTAAGTTGCAGAGCAGATACCAGACTTTTTGCAACCCACCCTGTGAGTAATTAATCAGAAACGGTTCACCGACAAAGACCTGCCACGGTAGATCAGCTTTTAACATCTTTTCTGCTGGTGAGGAGCTTGGAGTCCTCCAAAGTTGTTGCAGTCCTGGGTCTAGAAATGGCTTGGATTCATAGCTCAAATGTGCACAGGAACATCTGCGAAGTGGGTGGATTCAGTGCCTTCATTTTATAGACTTTTGAATGGCTAGGTCGAGATAATGGCCAGGGAGTTTTAGTGACCTCAGAGTCCCTCAGGTGCTGCATCAGTGGGAAATGGAGCACAGGTGAGACATCCCTTGGTGATTCTGGGTGGGTAAGGTGCAAGGGGTTCTATGAAGCTCACTTGGCTACTGCCTAGAAACCTCTGCCTGGGAGCAACCCAAACAAGCCCTACCTGCGTGAGGTGCAATGTGTTGTTCTGTCAATGGAGAATCTAGCAGTCCATCACACGAAACATTTTAAACACACACACTGATAAAAAAGAGTGCTGGGAGCTGTCGTTTGTTAAAGGTCCTGGGAATGGCAACCCATTTTTTGGGGGGGCAGCTGCTTTTGATGTGCTTTTAATGTAAATCATTATTAGAAGCAGTATTCTTGTTATTATTATTATTATGCTGGTAAAGGGGCAGACGGAGCTCAATGGAGGATTTGTTGAGAAGTCGCAGTCAGGAAGCATCTCAAAGGAATTGGCCGCAGAGGGCTCTGTGCCAGTGGCGACGAGAAGTGACTTCTGCTCAAATAGTCAACTTCAGCAACCACCAAAGAGGGCATCTTTGAGGAATGATTGAGGAATGATTGTGGGGAAACTGCTGCCTGCAAGGCTCAAAAGAACACCACTTTGGACCCCTTGTTTGCAAGAGGAATCGCAAAGTTGGGAGGGGGCCCCAAAGTGTCACCTGGTCCAATCCTTTGGAATGCAGGTATCAGAGCTAATGATTCCCTGAGAGAAGAGAGAAGAGTTGGGATCTGGCGGCTGACACACCACCTCTCTCAATGTGCTGTAATCACAGGCCATGCTGCTTTGCTTCAGTGCAGCTCATTAATTCAAAACAACTCTGGGCATAGTCATGCTTAGAGTTTCATTAGAATGACACCATCATTCAGTGTTCGCTCACAAAACAACAAAAATCCTGAAGGGGCAAAATAATAACAATGGAAAGTTTCACCATAAGTCAAAGGCCAAATGAATTGATGAGCGAGATGGTCCTTTACTGGTGACCAGGGCAGGCTCCATGCCACAGAATTATAGAACTGTAGAGTTCGAAGGGACCCCAAGGATACCTAAATCCCCTGCAGTACAGGAATCTCAACGAAAGCATCCATGAGGATGACCACCCAGCACCTGCTTAAAAACCTCCAATGCCTCTTCTTCACTTCTTAGAACATCTAGTGTTATTATTTTTTATTGTTGAAAAATACTTTATAATATTTTGCTTAGATTCATGGAGGCAGATGGACCCTGTGGAGAGGCTGTTCGTCCACGGTCTGACATTTCTGACACTGGCTCTCCCCGCTTTCTTTCTCTCTGAGGCTCGCAATCTTCCCTCTCCACTTTCTCCTTCCTCTTTGCTCCCACCCTGAGGTCTCCCTTCTGCTTCTTCTTCATGGCTCTCCTCTGCTAACTCACCCTTCCTCCAACCTCCCTACTCTTCTTACTGCTCCTTGCCTTCATATTAACTGGCTCAGTATTCTGTGGCATCGCAGGAGCAGGCATTGCACTCATATCTTAAGAGGTACCTCAGGATAAAACGGAGACATTGATTTGAAGTGCTCACACATCACACATCGTACCTTTTACCTGCACAAATTCCTTTATGAGAGCTTGGCTGGGGCAGCCAGAGCCAGCCTTCCAGGTGACGGTTGTAGTGGAGGAGAAGAAGAAGAGAATAAGGCAGGAGGGAGGCAGAATGCAGACAGAGGGAGAAGGAACCCTGGCGCCTTAGGCTACAAAATGAGTGAGGAAATGGAGGTCGATGGAGGAAGAAGAAACTCCAACTGTGGAAGGGAGGAGAGAGGCTGACAGAGAGATGCAGGCGGAAGAAAAACGCTGGAATTGTGCTGCAGGTTCTGCTTGCCTCTCTCGCTGTCTGCTTTTCCCCTCTCTTCCACAGCCAAGGAATCCAGGTTTCTTCGTCCTGGGAAGTGGAGAAGAAGGTTCCTGCCCTTCAATCAGGCAGCTTTTAGCTACACATGATTTTGTGTATCCATGGTGCCTCTGGACGGGAACTCTCACATGAGCAATGATCAGACGGTACTGAGAAACAGACAGAGGTTGACCCTGGTCAACAGAGAGAGATGGGGAAAGCACATGCCTCACAATTGCAAAAGCAGCCTTAAAATATGGCTATCAAGCCCACATTTATATGAAGACAAAGGGAATCTGCAGGTAACCCAAAAGGAGCCTTAGGATCTGTCGAAGGCAAAATCACTGCCAGAGACATGGAGGTGGGTGTCAGCCCTGGATAAGATGATATTCAGGACCAGAGCAATGTTCAAGTGGGGTTGGGAGGCAAAGTAGAATGAACCTCAGTGTTTATGGCTCAGGGCAGCAAGACATGACTGGAGAAGAGTGGGGCATTATATCTGGGTCAATGAGGGCCTCCCTCCCTCCCTATCCTCATTATCCTCAATGCCCTTTCTCGTATCTCCTTGGTCCTGGCTCCATAGACAATGGGGTTGAGTACTGGAGGCACCAAGAGGTAAACGTTGCCCATTGTGACATGAACCAGCACAGGAAGGTCTCTCCCAAACCTGTGCACCACAGACAGCCCAATCAGGGGCACGTAGAAGGACAAGACAACACACACATGGGCCACACAGGTCCCAGAAGCCCGGAGGCACTCCTCCTTTGACCTCAGCTGCAGGACGGTCTTAATGATCATCAAGTAGGAGAAAAAGATGAGCAAAGAATCAAGGCCCATCACCAGGAGAATGGCAGCCAAGCCATACACAACATTGGGCAGCTTGTCATTACAAGCCAGGTGCATCACATCTTGGTGAACACAATAGGAATGTGTGAGGACAGTGGAGCCGCAGAGGTGCAGGCGGATGATCAGCAATGGAAAAGGGAGGAAGAAGATGACCCCTCTCACCACGGCCACCAAGCCCACTTTAGCCGTCACTGCATTGGTGTGGATGGCAGCATGCCTCAGAGGGTGGCAGATGGCCACATAGCGATCCACTGCCATGGCCAAGAGGATGGTTGACTCAATGCCTGATAGAGTGTGGATGAAGAACATCTGGAGAAGGCAACTCCCATAGCTGATCTCATTGGCATCAAACCAAAAGAAGGCGAGGAGTTTGGGCATGGTGCAGGTGGAGAGAACTAGGTCCACGGCAGCCAGCATGCAGAGGAAGAAGTACATGGGCGTGTGAAGGGCTGGCTCTGTCTTCACGACAAATACCACCATGCAGTTGCCCACCACGGCCACAAGGTACATGGCGCAGAGAGGGAAGGCCAGCCAGAACTGGGCACCTTCAAGGCCAGGTAGGCCCATCAAGATGAACGAGAAGGAGTCGCCATGAGTTCTGTTGGTGGCGGACAACGACATGTCTGGTATGGTTCCCTTGTGTTGTTCTGCACAGCTGAAAGAGAAGGAGATGGCAAATTAACAGTGCCAAACTGGGTTTGATTCCATGGAACCAAAATGTTCTCTCCATAAGAGCAAGGCACAAGGCAGCATCTGTTTCTCACTCATTTCCTCTCTCACTCACTCTCTTTCTCTCTCCCCTCCCATTGTTGCCTTCTTTACTGATCACATACTGCATGATTAACCAGCAGGACTCATTGTCCAGGCCTGATGTGTTGGGCAGTAGGACAAGAGGGTTTAAGAAACCATTTGTGCTCTTTGGTGGATGCATCCCATAACTCCAGGAGCAGCATCCTGTTCTCAAGGTGGCCAAACAGATGCCTGTGGTAAACCAGAGGGCAGAACATGAGCACAAGAGTAGCCCTCTCCCATCCTGAGGTTTCCAGCAACTGATATAAGTATATTTAAGGCAAATAAGATGCCCATCTACAGACTCAGCAGGAGGGGCTTCCAGGTCTCAGGGGAATGTTAGTCTATCAGAAACAAAAAGTCTGCCCTAATCTCAAGAAGAAAACCCCACTCCATACCTTTGTGGGACCGCTCTCCAGCGCCAGTCGCTGTTTGGACCTCACACAGCCAACACAACTGAGAGAAGGAAAGAGATTTATAGAAAGCAAAGCCGCTAGGGACCAATTTGTTACCTCTGAGGATCCAGCTGAAGGGTGTGCCACAATGCAATATATCTAGACATTTCTTTTATGCGGAGGCTGTTTTGCATATAGAATCATAGAACTGTAGTGTTGGAAGGGAACTCAAAGAGGCGCCCCAAACCCCTGCTATGCAGGGATCTCAGCTCAAGCTCCCAAGATAGATGGCCGCCCAACCTCTGCTTCAAAACCTCCAAGGAAGGAGAATCCACCACCTTCATTTATATATATATATATATATATATATATATATATATATATATAATATTTATTCAAATTTTGAAAATTACAAAAAGGAACAATAAAAAATAAAAATAAAAAAGACATAAGAAACATAAACAAACAATTAAAAACAAACAAACAGATCAGACATTTACATAGCTTTCTTTCCTTTACTTATTTCCTTGACCTCCTCACGCCTCCCTTTTTGTATTCCACTTCAATTAACTGTTTCAGCAATTCCTTTCCATTTTCATCTATTTTCTGTCCTGTAATTAATCTTAACATATTCTAACCTTGTTTTTTCCCTTTAATACATTAACAATCTATCTGTATCTAGTTCCTTATAACATTTCTGCCAAAGCCATATAACTTCATTCCACCATTTTTCTATAGCTCATTAATTTTACAATATTTCTGTAAATAATCTTTAATTTTTTTCCAGTCTTCTTCCACCGACTCTTCTCCCTGGTCTCGGATTCTGCCAGTCATTTCCGCCAGTTCCATATAGTCCATCACTTTCATCTGCCATTCTTCCCGGGTGGGTAAATCTTGTGACTTCCAATACTTCGCGATGAGTATTCTTGCTGCTGTTGTTGAGAGTCCACCACCTTCAGAGGGAGTCCATTCCACTGCTGAACAGCTCTTCCCATCAAAAAACTCTTCCTAATGTTTAGTCAGAATTGTTAAGCATAATTGTGTAATGTACATTGAAATGGAAAATATATCTATAATGTGCCTGTATTGTCATGTGAGGCATGGCAGGAAATTTCCATTGGAGCTAAAGAAGAGCCTAACAGGTTTATCATTAATGGGGCTGCATCAAGGGACTGTATGTCTTCTAGCTTAGTCACAGGTTTATGCATATGCTAATTTGCAGGTCCACCTTTGGTGGGGTGCTTTCTTTGTTCCAAGCTGCTGAAAAGAATGGACTGTGAATCTCTGCCTCCAGCAAACAGCCTGGGGCTAATGGAGGCTGCAATGGAGAAGAGAGTGAACTTTGATTTTTAGCTCAGGATGCAATATACAGTGGTACCTCAGGTTAAGAACTTAATTCGTTCTGGAGGTCCGTTCTTAGCCTGAAACTGTTCTTAACCTGAGGTACCACTTTAGCTAATGGGGCCTCGCTCTGCTGCCGCACGATTTCTGTTCTCATCCTGAAGCAAAGTTCTTAACCTGAGGTACTATTTCTGGGTTAGCGGAGACTGTAACCTGAAGCGTCTGTAACCTGAGATACCACTGTATTTGTAATCTAAGATAGGCCTTAGGCTGTGATCAGTATAAGTAATTATGCATCTAATGGAATGTAACTTTAATTGCTTTAAGTTGTTTGGAGTTAAGTTCTGAGTAAGTAAAACTTTTGGGCCATATTTTTGGACTGAATGATTTTCATTTCAATACAAGAGTCAGTTTTTATTCACCCAACGGCTTCCATATGCACTATATTTCCCCAACTGGTATCAAAGGGATCTTTCTGGCTCCCTTCTCCCACCTGCTTTCTCCTCTGCACCCACCAAAAGATGCTTTAGGCTTTAAAAAAGAAAACGAAAAACAGCAGCCCAACAACCCATGGAGGAATGAATCAGAGACATTTCCATAATGTGTGCCTTGACTCATGAGAAGGTGCAGCTCTTGCCAACTTGTTTAGAGGTGACAAGATTAAGAACATGAGAAGGTCAGGCCAATGGTCCCTCTAATCCAGCACCCTGCTCTTGCCGGCCAACCAGATGTCCCAATGGGAAACTTGTTAGAAGGACAGGAGCAACGCAACACTGGGGAGACTGGGGGTAGCCGCCGAGGCCATATAACACCTGTCCTGAAAGACCTACATTGGCTCCCAGTATGTTTCCGAGCACAATTCAAAGTGTTGGTGCTGACCTTGAAAGCCCCAAATGGCCTTGGTCCAGTATATCTGAAGGAGCATCTCCACCCCCATCGTTCTGCCCGGACACTGAGATCCAACGCCGAGGGCCTTCTGGCGGTTCCCTCATTGCGAGAAGCAAAGCTACAGGGAACCAGGCAGAGGGCCTTTTCAGTAGTGGCGCCCGCCCTGTGGAACACCCTCCCACCAGATGTCAAAGAGATAAGCAACTACCTGACATTTAGAAGACCTCTGAAGGCAGTCCTGTTCAGGGAAGTTTTTAATGTGTGACATTTTAATGTATTTTTAATCTTTGTTGGAAGCTGCCCAGCCAGATGGGTGGGGTAGAAATAAATTATTATTATTATTATTATTATTATTATTATTATTATTATTATTACTATTACTATTACTATTTTCAGAAGCTTGCTGAGTCCAGTGGTGGAGATGGAAGGTAGCCATTGCAGCTAAGAGCCATTGATAGCCTCCTCCTTAATGAAGTTGTTTCATCCATGTTTAAAGCTGCCCCTGTTGGTGGCCATCACTGCAGCTTTCCCCGACAGGCTTCCCTTGAAGCATATGTGGGGGGATTCAAGTCTCCTAAAGAGGCAACACAGACAGACGCAATAAGCTCAAGGGTAGCTTTTATCCACCTTGTGACAGGTTTCCAGGAAGAGGGGAACAAATCTGCATACCGTATTTCCAGGGACCCATTTAGTCTGCCAAAAGTAAATTACACTTGGGTTTGTTTTAAATTATGGAAGAAACCCATCGTGCGTTTTTCAAAATATTATCAACAGTATGAGGGAAATGGCGGAGAGATGAGGATGAGGATAATGATAATGATAATGATAATGATAATGATAATGATAATGATAATGATAATAATTTATTTATACCCCACTCATCTGGGCGGCTTCCAACCAAAGATCAGACATAGTCTTCTGAGGGACCCTTTTCTGCCATCGAGAGGGAGAGTCCTTCTCCATCTTGCCTTTCCTGGAGCATGAAACTTTTTCTTTCTCTTTTTTCTTTTGGATATTTTTTATTAGTTATCAATTACAACAATCCAATAAAAGCCTCATTATAACAATACCAAATTATAATACAGTTGCTAATACCAATCATTCAGATGCCAAATTATACCATTTGATGATTTACTTTATTTCTGCATTCCAAAATGTTACTGATTTCCAGTCAACATAACAATCCCTTATACAGCAACTGCAGTTTTAATGACTTCCATTCGTATTGACACATTAAGCGATTTATAGAGCTACAGGTGAAGCATTCAAACTATATCCTTGTTCTTCCTGAGCAGGAAACTTTCTCTAGCCTGCCTCACAAACAAAGATGAGTAAGGGCGAGTTCAGGAGAGATACAAATAGATTTCCTGTTTTGCATAGTGAATTCTGTATCATTTATCACCAACACAGTGGCTGATAACCCTTTTCTCAGACATCCCTGTATAACACTGAGGTTGGTTCCTAAGAAACTCCCTTTGGTGGGGACTGCTGTTATTGTATTTATTTGTTATATTATTTATCTGCCTTTTCCCCAGAACTGGGACTCATTGCAGCTTACATAAATTAAAGCAAGCTCGGCTCAAACACAAACGCTGTAAAAACAAATATAGTATAATAGTTAAATAGTAATTCATAATGGAATTTAAACAATGCAAAAAAAAAAAAGCCTAATCGATTGAAATGCAGAAAACGAAACAACTAAAAACCTAATCCATTTGCTTCTACAATGAGCACCTACTTGGGACCACCAACACTTTGCTGACCCACTTTTTGTGGGGCATCTGCACACTATTGTGAACACAGCGTTCCCTCCTCAGTGCTTTCTTCCCTGCTTAACTTTCTCCCCAACCACATGAGCTCAGAAAATCTAACAGAATGGAACAGCCACACAATTTCCCCAGGTGGAGATGACCCAAAACTCAGAGGGGCAGAATGCTTGTCAACACACACAAAAAAGAAAATATGGTAATTTTTTCTTATGATTCTTTGCCTCTTCAGGAGCTGGTCTATAAACAATAGCAAAGAACACCTTAAACATTATGCAGCACCCCTCCACCCGAAAGGGAGGAAATTCCTACTCAACGTATGTTGTGTTTTGGGATATCTTGACACCAGAGTGATGTAACACATCGGTGGGGGTGCAGCCTGGATGTGGTATTAATTTTGTTTAATTTATTTATTAAATCTATATCACAACCTTCCTCCCAAAGGAACTCAGAGTGGCATACAACAAGAGAACAATAACATAATATTTAAAAGAATTCCAGGACAGATTCAGACTTAAAATGCTTGTTGTAAGAGGAAGGTCTTAACAGAGATGGTGCCTGCCTCATATATAGGGCAGGGATATCCAAAGGCGTCACCACACTAAAGGTCCAATTCCTTCAATGTGTGGGATGGACCTCTTGATAAGATGGTTTCTGCAGGAGGCCCTCACCCACAAAGCACAGTAATTGGTAGGGTGTATGAGTGCTGAGACGATCTATCAGGTGTGAGCTTCAGTCTCCAGGAAATGGCGTGGCAACCGCACAGGAAAGATGGCTACCAGGGTCTTACAGATCGTGAGAGCTGCCTGGAAGGACATATGGCTATTGAATTATGGGACGCTTAGAGATACAGCAGATCAGTGTACAGCTTTGTTTGCACCAATTTGTCTAATGAGAACCACGATCTTAAAGGTTGACCAAGCACATCTGTCCAGATACACTGCTAAGTGGAATATTCTAGGATATTCTGTTCTAAAAATATGTATATCTGGGTCAATGAGGGCCTCCCTCCCTCCCTATCCTCATTATCCTCAATGCCCTTTCTCGTATCTCCTTGGTCCTGGCTCCATAGACAATGGGGTTGAGCACTGGAGGCACCAAGAGGTAGACGTTGCCCATTGTGACATGAACCAGCACAGGAAGGTCTCTCCCAAACCTGTGCACCACAGACAGCCCAATCAGGGGCACGTAGAAGGACAAGACAACACACACATGGGCCACACAGGTCCCAGAAGCCCGGAGGCGCTCCTCCTTTGACCTCAGCTGCAGGACGGTCTTAATGATCATCAAGTAGGAGACAAAGATGAGCAAAGAATCAAGGCCCATCACCAGGAGAATAGCAGTCAAGCCATATACAATGTTGGGCATTCTGTCCCCACAAGCCAGGTGCATCACATCTTGGTGAACACAATAGGAATGTGTGAGGACAGTGGAGCCGCAGAAGTACAGGCGAATGATCAGCAATGGAGGAGGAAGGAAGAAGATGACTCCTCTCACCACGGCCACCAAGCCCACTTTAGCCGTCACTGCGTTGGTGAGGATGGAGGAGTGCTGCAGGGGATGGCAGATGGCCACATAGCGATCCACTGCCATGGCCAAGAGGATGGTTGACTCAATGCCTGATAGAGTGTGGATGAAGAACATCTGGAGAAGGCAACTCCCATAGCTGATCTCATTGGCATCAAACCAAAAGAAGGCGAGGAGTTTGGGCATGGTGCAGGTGGAGAGCACTAGGTCCACGGCAGCCAGCATGCAGAGGAAGAAGTACATGGGCGTGTGGAGGGCTGGCTCTGTCTTCACGACAAGCACCACGGTGCAGTTGCCCACCATGGCCACAAGGTACATGGCGCAGAGGGGGAAGGCCAGCCAGAACTGGGCACCTTCTAGGCCAGGTAGGCCCATCAAGATGAACGAGAAGGAGTCGCCATGAGTTCTGTTGGTGGCTGACAATGACATGATTGGCTTGAAGCCCTGTGAGTGCTACTCACCTGAAAGAGAAGGAGAGGGTCGATTCATAATGCCAAATTGGGTTTGATTCCATGAAACCAATATGCCCTCCCGTCTCTAATTGTAAGCCATGAGGCAGCATCTGTCTCTCTCATTCTCTGTCACTCTCCCCCCCCCCCATTGTAGCCTTCTTTACTGATCACACAATGCATCTTAACCAGCAGGACTCATTGTTCAGGCCTGATGTGTTGGGCAGTAGGGCAAGACAGTTTGAGAAACAATTTGTGACTTTTTTATAATTTTTATTAAATTTTCAGTTTTACAATTTCAAATACTCATTTTACATCCTTAAGATAGGAATGACTTCCCTTCTTCTCTTTCCATGGTTCATTTTACATATCTTAAACCCCTGAATATTTTACAAAAACTATACCAATCAGTTTTCCATTATTGCATCCATCAAAACCTATTTACACTGTTGAATTGATCTTAATGCTGCCAACGTTTTCAGCTGTATACAATTATTCCCCGTATGTTCAATAAAGATTTTCCAATCTTCTCTAAACATATGTTCTTCTTGTTCTCTTATTCTATATGCTAACTCTGCAAGTTGTGCAGATTAGAAACGATTTGTGTCTTCAGGTAGATACACCCCACAACTCCAGGAGCAGCTGGTGAGGAGCAACATGGCCACAGACCATGGACAGTGGTCACTGCCGCATATCAGAGTTGGGTGAGCTTGGGACACTGTGCGTCCACCAGCAGTTGTCTTGGATTGTACCTGCCGGTCCACACCCCACCCCACCTAGTGCATAAGGTGCCTTGTGAGGATGAGAAAGACCCTTTTCTCCTTGTGGTCTTGAGGACCCACCAAATGGAATCCAAGTAAAGAACCATTCTAAGACTCTTGAGGGCTCATTCAGGGTCTTATTGGGAACAAGAAACACAGCAGAGAATTTTTGTTGGTTTTGTTAGAAAGAGGCAAGCTTGGCCATTGGCAACAGGAGCCTAGAATCATAGAATCATAGAATCATAGAGTTGGAAGAGACCACAAGGGCCATCGAGTCCAACCCCCTGCCAAGCAGGAAACACCAGCAGAGCACTCCTGACATATGGTTGTCAAGCCTCTGCTTAAAGACCTCCAAAGAAGGAGACTCCACCACACTCCTTGGCAGCAAATTCCACTGTCGAACAGCTCTTACTGTCAGGAAGTTCTTCCTAATGTTTAGGTGGAATCTTCTTTCCTGCAATAGCCATTCCCAGAAGCACCAAACCAGCTCTTCTGATTGATGAACCTTCCCCCAGTGCCTGAAATCTAATGGAACCAGTTTTATAATAGCTTGTCAAAAGAAGTCTATTGTGGTCAGCAACAGTGCTATTCAACATTTCCTACAGGTCTTAAAATTAGAAGAGCCTGGCTGCTGGATCAGGTCAATGATCCATCTAGCATAGCATCCTCTTCTCCCAGTGGCCAACCAGATGCCTGTGGGAAACCAGTAAACAGGATTTGACCACAAGAGCAAGGCTCTGCCCTCCTGTGGTTCCCAGCAACTGATATAATATAAATATATTTAACACAAATAAAATGCCCATCTTCAGACTAAGCAGGAGAGGGTTCCAGGTGGGGGTTGGATGGATCAGTTGGTTAGAGCGTGGTGCTGATAACACCAAGGTTGCAGGTTTGATCCCCACGGTCAGGGGGAAAAACAATGCTGTCCAGGGTTGTAAAGACTGCGGAGAGAATAATTGGGTGCACTCTTCCCACCTTGGATCAAATCTATGCTTCCGGGTGCCATAAGGATGCTGCAGAGATAGTGCAGGATAGTGCACACCCTGGAAATGATCTCTTTCAGTTTCTGCCTTCTGGAAGAAGGTACAGGGTTATAAAGACTAGGACCAGCCGCCTGAGAAACAGTTTCTATCCAAATGAGATTTTGGTTTTAAACGCAGTGTAAGGTAGTTTCCATGGGAGTATATTGTATTTAATTATGGGGTATCAGAGTTTTTAGGGGGTTAACCAGGCTGAGATAGCTGGGATAGCAGTCTTGTTGGTTTTTGAATGTCTGATGTAGATTTTTTCAATTTCGTTGTTCTGTATGGGACAATGACAATAAAGACTATAGTATCATATCGCATCGTATCGAACAGCTGCCTATTCCTGCACTGCAAGAGGTTGGACTGGATGGTCTTCAGGGTCCCTTCCAACCCTTTGACTCTATGATCCTATACTTCTATGATTCTAGTACCAAGAAGAAACCCCCCTCAACATACCTCCGAGAGAACGCTCTGCAGCAGCAGTCGCTGTGTGGACCCTGCCTGCATAACCTCACACAGCCAACACAGCTGTGCAAAGGAGAGGCATTTATAGACAGCCCAGTCCCTGGGGGCCAATTTGTTACCTCTGAGAAACCAGCTGCGGATTCCAAACTGAAGGATCTGCCCTAATCTAATATATACAGACATGTCTTATATGCTGAGGCTGTTTGCACATAGAATCAAGGGACTGTAGAGTCCAACCCTTTACGATGTAATGTCATTGAAAGCCTCCTCCACAAATTTGTCTAATCCTTGTTTGAAGCTACCCCTGTTGGTGACCATCACTACAGCTTCCCCCAACAGGCTTCTTCTGAAGTGTATGTGGGGATTCAAGTCTCCTAAAGAGGCAATGCAGATAGATGAAATCTAAAAGGTAGTTTTTATTCACCACACAACAAGTTTCCAGAAAAGTAGGAACAAATGTGCATACAATATTTCCAGTGGCCCAATTCAGTTTGCCAAAAGTTAATTATACTTTGGTTTATTTTAAAGTATGGAATAAACCCATCTAGCATTTTTCAATTTATTATCAACAGTATGAGGAAAGTTGGAGAGAGAGAGAGAGAGAGAGAGAGAGAGAGAGAGAGAGAAGAAGAAGAAGAAGAAGAAGAAGAAGAAGAAGAAGAAGAGTTTGGATTTGATATCCCGCCTTTCACTCCCTTTAAGGAGTCTCAAAGCGGCTAACATTCTCCTTTCCCTTCCTCTGTGAGGTGAGTGGGGCTGAGAGACTTCAGAGAAGTGTGACTGGCCCAAGGTCACCCAGCAGCTGCATGTGGAGGAGCGGAGACGCGAACCCGGTTCCCCAGATTACGAGTCTACCGCTCTTAACCACTGCACCACACTGGGTCTCCAGTTGCACTGTCACCTAGAGGGAGAGTCCTCCTCCACCTTGCCTTTCCTGGAGCATGAAGCTTTTTCTAGCCACCTCACAAGCAACAATGAGTACAAGTGGGTTTAGGAGACTTCCTATTCTGCATTATAAATTCCATAGCATTTATCACCTACATAGTGGTGGACAACCCTTTTGTTACACATCCCTGAATAACACCAAGGTAGGTCACTAAGAAACACCTTTTCGGGGGCCTCTTTTTGCAGGAGGCCCTTCTCCACAGAGCTCAGTGCTCAGTTGGGTAGAGGACAGATCCTTCAGGTATGAACTTCAGGCTCCAGGAAATGGTGTGGCAACTACACAAGAAGCATGGCTACTAGGGTCTTGCAGCTACTGGGAGCTACCTGGAAGGAGACATGGCCACTGACTTACAGTGGCTTGGAGATGCAGCAGTGCACAGCTTTGTTCTGCCTGATTTGTCTAACAAGGACTGTGATCTTAAAGGTTGACCAAGCACAGCTGTACAGATGAGCTGTTAGTGAAATAACTCTAGGATAATCTGTTCCAAAGAAAATTCTGGGTCAATGAAGGCCTCCCTCACTCCCTATCCTCATTATCCTCAATGCCCGTTTCCGAATCTCCTTGGTCCTGGCTCCATAGACAATGGGGTTGAGCACTGGAGGCACCAAGAGGTAGACGTTGGCCATTGTGATTTGAATCAGCACAGGAAGGTCTCTCCCAAACCTGTGCACCACAGAGAGCCCAATCAGGGGCACGTAGAAGGACAAGACAACACACACATGGGCCACACAGGTCCCAGAAGCCCGGAGGCGATCCTCCCTTGACTTCAGCTGCAAGACAGTTTTAATGATCATCACGTAGGAGACAAAGATGAGCAGAGAATCAAGACCCATCACCAGGAGAATGGCAGTCAAGCCATACACAACATTGGGTGTGGTGCTGTTGCTCGAAGCCAGGTGCATGACATCTTGGTGGAGGCAGTAGGAATGGGTGAGGTTGGTGGAGCCGCAGAAGTGCAGGCGGCTGATCAGAAGGGGCAGAGGAAGGAAGAAGACGACACCTCTCACCACGGCCACTAAGCCAACTTTCATTGTCACTGCGTTGGTGAGGATGGAGGAATGCTGCAGGGGATGGCAGATAGCCACATAACGATCCACTGCCATGGCCAGAAGGATGGTGGACTCCACTCCGGAGAGAGAGTGGATGAAGAACATCTGGAGGAGGCAGGTCCTGTAGCCAATTTCCTTGGCATCAAACCAGAAGAGGGACAGGAGTTTGGGCATGGTGCAGGTGGAGAGGGCGAGGTCAACGGCAGCCAGCATGCAGAGGAAGAAGTACATGGGTGTGTGGAGAGCTGGCTCTGTCTTCACGACAAGCACCACGGTGCAGTTCCCCACCACGGCCACAAGGTACATGGCGCAGAGAGGGAAGGCCAGCCAGAAGTGGGCACCTTCCAGGCCAGGCAGGCCCATCAAGATGAACGAGAAGGAGTCGCCATGAGTTCTGTTGGTGGCGGACAACAACATGTCTGGTGTGGTGCCCTTGTGTTGTTCTGCACAGCTGAAAGGGAAGGAGAGAGAAGGAATCAGGTGGGTTTGAACCCATGAAACCAGAATGACAGCTCCCCATTCCTATGTAACCAAGCAGAGGGAGTCAACTCCACGGGGTAATAGGATGAACATTAGCTCGGAAGGGTTGGAGGAACAATGAGGGTAATGACCAGGCCTGCCAGTTGACTTATTTCTAGTCCAGTTTTAAACCAGGCATTAAAAATGAACAGCTCATGTTCTTCAAAGCAAGGATCAGGAAACCAAATTTTACGAGGAACCCTTAAGGGTTATGTTTTGCCTGGGGAAGAGAAGACTGAGAGGTCACACGATAGCCATCTTCAAATATCTGAAGGGATGTCACATGGAAGATGAAGCAAGCTTCTTTTCTGCTGCTCCAGAGGACCTGAACCAATGGTTTCAAGTTACAAGAAAGGAGATTCCGACTACATCTCAGGAGTAAGAGCCTTTCGACAGTGGAACAGACTCCCACGAGAGGTGGTGGACTCTCCTTGCTTGGAGGTTTTGAAGCAGAGGTTGGGTGGCCGTCTGTTGGGGAGGCTTTAGTTGTAGATTCCCGCATTGCAGGGGGTTAGACTAGATGACCCTTGGGGTCCCATCCAACACTACAATTCCATGACTAGGAACATAGGAAGCTGCCTTATACTGAGTCAGAACATTTGTCCATTTAGCTTAGTATTGCCCACACTGACTGGCAGTGGCTGTCTCAGAGTTCAGGCAGGAGTCTCTCCCACGTCTACTAGGAGATGCCAGGGACTGAACCCAGGAACTTCTGCTTCCAGGCAAATGCTCTATCACTGAGCTATGGACCTTCCCATTTTAAACAACAACAACAACAACAACAACATCAGAGGACAGGATAAAATCAATAACTGCCATAAAAGCAGTAGAAGAGTTTGGATGAAGAGTTTGGATTTGAAATCCCACCTTATCACTACCCTAAGGAGTCAAAGCAGCTAACATTCTCCTTTCCCTTCCTCCCCCACAACAGACACTCTGTGAGGTGAGTGAGGCTGAGAGATTTCAAAGAAGTGTGACTGGCCCAAGGTCACCCAGCTGCTGCATGTGGAGGAGCAGGGAATCGAACCCGGTTCACCAGATTACGAGACTACCACTCTTAAACACTACACCACACTGGCATTAATAACACGAGTTATTAATGACCACAAAGTCAAATTAAAATGCAACCTCCATTCTTGGTTGTGGTGAACTTCTCTGGCTAGCAGATACTGGCGACTAAGAGCAGAACATTAGACTCATGACACATTCAGTGCTGCTGCTGCTGCATCATTATGTGCCAAAGGCGCCATATGTGTGGGCAGCCTGCCTGCCAGCCTCTCTTCTCCAATGACCCGGTTGCTGTGGCCACACCATTTCCCAGTCCTTTTTTTTCGGGGGGGGGGGGATGCATACCCCTAAACATTTTGTGGACTTTTGTACCTTTGTCCATTTTGCTGTACTTATTTTCCCCGGTTTGGACTATAAAATGGTGATTTTCTTGAGTCAAAATGAGAGTATCCCTAAACATTTTTTAGAAAGGAAAAAAGCACTGCTCTTTCCTACCTTTGACTGCAAAGACATCAGAACAGCAGCCTAACACGTCCTACTCAGAGGTTAGCGGGTTAGCAGGTCAACCTTTGCCAACCTGATATCTCCAGATGTTTTGGACGACAGCTTCCATCTCTTTCAGCAGCCAGCATGGGCAATGGTCTGGGACGAAAACATCTGGAAGGCGCCAGAATCACAAAGGCTCATCTAAGCACCAGGGTTGGCTGTCTTGAGTTCAAAACATGGAGCTGGAAAGCAGTGCCATGCAGGAAGTTGGACTCAACGACACTTGGGGTATCTTAGCAATGCTACAATGCTTCTGTGGCTGAAAATTTGCACATTTTCATGGCCTTTCTCCCTGAGTTATGGAAAGGGTGAGAGGGGGAAATATTAGGTAGCCCTGTCTCTCCAGCACTTCTTCCATTCATACAGAGCAGAATATTGTCATAGATCTTGGGTACCAGAGTCTGTCAGTGAATGGTAGAAATCAATACATGGCAGCATTTAGATAATATCTGGGATATGAAGGGAAAATACAATCTGCAGAACTGTGACATATGCAAAATTCCTAGGTTAGCTTTGGACTTAAGCTTTCTGAAGGGGGGCAATGAGGGACACTCTAGGGGCATAATGTTCTGCAAACCGCCCCCCCCCCCCCCCATTGAATACCTCCGGCATAAATATATTCCAAATGACCCATGCCGCATTGGCCAGTATATCAGCCACACATTTATTCCAAATTCCGACCATGAAAAGTTAAAGTGCGGCTTAAATTCGCAACCTTACAAAAATTGGCTTTTACGATATCACTGCTGAAACAGACGTACGGTAAAACTGAACAAAAAAAAAATGTTTTATTGCCAATTTGCGAGCTTGACTGCCTGCGGAATTGTAGCAACTGAATAGCGATTTGCAGCTTTAGCAATTCTGTGTTAACTTTTGCGGGCTTGCAAGACCGAAGACTTGAATTGGCTAGGAGTTACAATTCTACTAACCACAGTGGTTTTCAGCCTGTAACCCAATTTTAAGGGAACGGCTTATATTCGGGTATTGTCTTTTTTCCTCCCCCCCCCCCCCCAATTTTAAAGGTGCGGCTTATTCACAATTGTGACTTATATTCGGGCCAACACAGTATTTCTTAGAGAAACTCTAGCCTTCACAGTGCCTCAATTTTCCCAATGGAAACACAATCCTGGGTGAGCTTCTGGACCCCCCTTGCTATCGCTCTGCAGAGATTAGGGCATGGAATGCAACCTTCGTAACAAAACTTTGAGTGGAACACTAGGATACGTGGGAGGTTGCTGTGGTTTTTATAGAGGGCAGGCAGTGTACACACCATAACTTTAGCACATTTGGAGCATGTTCTGTCCCTTAAATAATTCTCTTGTTCGCCTTGCACAGTGCTACAGTTCCCAGAAACCCTTTGATCGTAAGAGCAGCCTGTGTGATCAAGCCAATGGCCTGTCTAGTCCAGAATCCTGTTCTCACAGTGGCAAAAAGATGCTTATTATGGGAAGACCACAAGCAGGATCCGAGCACAAGAGATACCTCCCCTCCTTTGGTTTCCACCAATGCAGGCGCAAACTGCAGTGCCCAGAATTCTTTGAGGGGGGAAATAAGAAGAGCCTTCAAATGCCCTTCAAAATATGCTTCAAAAATGTGTTTTAAGGGTACAGTGGTTGCACAGCCCACGAGACTGTGCAGACAAGCAAATTGACTCTTGGAAAATCTCTGCTTAAAAGAAGCCTGCAAACCAGCCCCAGGAAGTTATTCTCCCAGCCTCTCCTTGATATCATCTTGGTAAAAAGCCCCATACAAGTGTCTGGCTTCATATAAACATCACATCTCCCTGTTCCTGCTCCGGTGCCTTTTATCGCAAGCAGACGCCTTGAGACAGGATGAAAGGATTCTCAGCTTTTTTTGGGGGGGGGGATACACAAAGCCCAGGTTCGCAACGCACCTAAGATTCAAGAGGCAAGCATCCCCTACCTTTCCCGTACCTTTGTCACTCTGGGAGGGGGCTCATCCTCTAGCACCAGAGGCCAGGTGGACCCTTCCTTGCAACGAAAGCCACTAGCAGAACTGAACAGGCGGGAGGAGGCTGGAATTATAGCACATAGCACACTCTCAAGCCCGGCCCCTTGGGGACAGTTTGTCATTGCCACGGGGGGGGGGGGGGTGCAAGAAGCTCAACTGTTGAACTGAAGCTGCCTTATATAGATAGCTCACCGAGATCAGTGTGGCATGTTCTGACATACAGCAGCCATAGCTCTTCAGACAGAGCCGTTTTCCCAGCCTGAGGATCCCTTTCTGATGAAAGATGAGGATGAAGACTGAACCAGGGACCTTATTCGGCTGGGGAGGGAGGGATATAAATATTTTTATTTATTTATTATTATTATTCATGCACAGGATGTGCTCTGTGACACTACTTGAAAGGAGATTGTTAGCTGCTTTGAGACTCCTTAGGGTAGTGAAAAAGCGGGATGTTGTTTAGTTGTTTTGTCATGTCCAACTCTTCGTGACCCCATGGACCAGAGCGCGCCAGGCCCTCCTGTCTTCCACTGCCTCCCACAGTTTGGTCAGACTCATGTTTGTGGCTTTGAGAACACCATCCAACCATCTCGTCCTCTGTCGTCCCCTTCTCCTTGTGCCCTCCATCTTTCCCAACATCAGGGTCTTTTCCAGGGAGTCTTCTCTTCTCATGAGGTGGCCAAAGTATTGGAGCCTCAGCTTCAGGATCTGTCCTTCCAGTGAGCACTCAGGGCTGATTTCCTTAAGAATGGATAGATTTGATCCATGGGACTCTCAAGAGTCTCCTCCAGCACCATAATTCAAAAGCATCAATTCTTTGGCGATCAGCCTTCTTGATGGTCCAGCTCTCACTTCCATACATCACTACTGGGAAAACCAGAACTTTAACTATATGGGCCTTTTAAAAAGCAGGATATCAAATCCAAACTCCTCCTCCTCCTCCTCTTCTTCTGCTTCTTCTTGTTAGCCTTGGTGAAGACTTGACGTTTTTATCCCCCAAAAAGTTTTTAATTGAGTTTCCACTGAATTGAGGCTGCGTTTTAATGTTTTAATGTTGTATTTTAATCTTGTTTTTTCAGCAGTATTTCAATCAATTGTTTTTATATTTGTTGTTAGCTGCCCTGAGTCCAGTCTTGGCTGGGGAATAAATAAAATTTGCTATTGTTATTATTCTACTGCAGCCCCTTCCAAGAGCACACAGGCAGACAAGGGCTTCAGTGTGCCTCTGCCCCGGTTCTCTGTTGCTGATAATCACGGCAGGTTGAACTATGTTGCTGATTACTCAGGCACTGAGGAGGAAGGATCCGTGGCCCAGGGAGGTCCCTGGTCAAACTGAATTGGAAGAAGAGCAGGGGAAACGGGGTCATGAACAGAGTGTTTCTGAATTCCACCAGTTTCCAATGGGGAGCATAAAAAGATGTGGTCCCTGAATGACCCTCTAGGTTTCTTCCAGCTCAACCAGTTGCATTCTGTGAAACTTCCTCCTCTGTGTAAATGCACACAGTTTTGCAGCCGAAGACAGCTGTCTGAGGCTGCAGTCTGAAAATGCATGTTTTCTTGTAACCTGAACCAATGGGTTCAAATGACAAGAAAGGAAATTCCGGCTAAATATTAGGAAGAACTTTCTGAGGATGAGAGCTGTGTGGCAGTGGAAGGTGGACTGGAGGTTTATAAGCAAAGGTTGTCTGTCCATCTGGAGTAGATTACTCTTGGGGTCCTTTCTATAATTCTATGAATAGGAAAGGGTCGTGGTTTACTGAAATCAGTAGGACTTAGTTCCAAGAGAACATTATTTGGATATGTGCATAGGGATGCAGTGGCGTAGCATGGGGGATGCAGGGGGGGCCGGCCGCACCGGGCGCAACATCTGGGGTTAGGGCAAATCCACGGGTTAGGGGGCGCAAATCCACGGGTTAGGGGGCTCAAATTACTTGCCTTGCCCTGGGTGCTGACAACCCACGCTACGCCACTGTAGGGATGTGACAGGATTCAGTTCAGTTTGCCTTCAGAGCTGAATTTTATCAAACTCGCGATTCCAGAAACGAAATGAGAATGGAAATGCAGACAACCTCCAGATTTCGCAACTTATCCACTCACTGTGGAGTGGGTAACCCAATGATGTTCATAATCAGCATTATTAAGCGGGCATTTCAGGATTCCAGGTGGGCGGTAGGGGGTTCTACGCCCCATGTTACTGCAACACTGGTGGGTGGTAAGGACATTTTACCATCGAGAAAAAAATGCATTAGTGGGCGGTAGGTATAAGAAGGTTGACTACCCCTGGTCTAGACTGACTGGCAGTGGCTCATCAAGGTGTCAGGCAGGAAGAAGAAGAGAAGAAGAGTTTGGATTTGATATCCCACTTTATCACTACCCTAAGGAGTCTCAAAGCGGCTCACAATCTCCTTTCCCTTCCTCCCCCACAACAAACACTCTGTGAGGCGAGTGAGGCTGAGAAACTTCAGAGAAGTGTGACTGGCCCAAGGTCACCCAGCAGCTGCATGTGGAGGAACAGGGAAGCGAACCCAGTTCACCAGATTACGAGTCTACCACTCTTAACCACTACACCACGCTGGCTCTCCCGGGCATGCATTGCAGGGGGTTGGGCTAGATGACCTTCAGGGGTCCCCTCCACCTCTAAGATTCTATGATTCAGGTGGAACTTGAGACCTTCTGCATGGACGGCAGATGCTCCACCACCCAGCTGTAGCCGTTCCCCATAAAGTGAAGCCCACAAAAAGCTTCTGGCACAATAAATTTTGTTGGTATATAAGGTGCCACCAGACTCTTTTATTAGCATTGCGATGGCAACTGTTATAAGGAAAATACTGCTCCTTTTCCCTTCTGGGGTATCCAAGAGCCCATATAGAGTCCTTAAGTGGGTTCCCTATCAGAAGGAGAAAGTAACAGAGGCCAACCAGAGAATATTGAGAAGCAAGGCAGCTAGTGAACCTGATCTTTATTAACTGTTGCCTCCCGCGTGTGGCGAGCTGGGACCCAGTTGCAACAGTTAATAAAACTCAGCTTACTGGTCTGGACTCTCATCCTACAAAAGGAAACCAATAAACATATATAATCCAGTGCTGTCCCAAGTATTAATTCCTTTCCAAAATAGGGACTGTGGTTTTTTTTAAAAAAAAGACATTGTAAAATCAACAAAAAAGAGCAGCAGCTGAGTTTTGTCTGTCTGTTTCTCTCTGTGTGAGGCTATTCTGAGAGTCTCGTGTCAAGAGACGTAAGTAAACCCGTTTCCGTTCAAAACCAGGAGCCAGTAATGGTAGGGCTTATACAGCCATGGAAGTGTAGAGGTGGAGGGGACCCCTGAGGGTCATTTAGTCCAACCCCCTCCAATGCAGGAATCTCAGCTAAATTATCCATGGCAGATGGCCACCCAACCTCTGCTTAAGACTCCACAACCTCCCGAGGGAGACTGTTCCACCGTCAAATAGCTCTTACCCTCAGAAAACTCTTCCTAACGTTGAGTCAGAATCTCCCTCCTTGTAATTGTAATTTTGTGGGGTGTGTATACCTTGCTTTGGGTTTCCTTGGAAGGAAGGTCACTGAAATTGCAGCATTTTCTGTGATACTAAGTTTATTGAATACATATACTGTATACAAGGGATGGGGGTGGTGCTGTGGGTTAAACCACAGAGCCTAGGTGACGGTTCGAATCCCCGCGACAGGGTGAGCTCCTGTTGCTCGGTCCCTGCTCCTGCCAACCTAGCAGTTCAAAAGCATGCCAGTGCAAGTAGATAAATAGGTACCACTCTGGCGGGAGGGTAAACGGCATTTCTGTGTGCTGCTCTGGTTCGCCAGAAGCGGCTTAGTCCTGCTGGCTTAGTCCTGCTGTACGCCGGCTCCCTCGGCCAAGAAAACGAGATGAGCGCTGCAACCCCAGAGTTGTCTATGACTGGACCTAATGGTCAGGGGTCCCTTTACCTTTACCTTATACTGTATACAAGGTGAGTATAATTTAGAGCATTCACCTTCTGGCAGATCCTGCTGCCCTATTAGGTTTTTGGCAGTGGGGTGGGGGTCCTCAAAGGCATTACTCTGATTCTCGCTGAGAACAAATCAGGCCTCTCTCTTTTCCCCAGGGCCATATCTCAAACTGACTGGCTATTGTCCTCCCTCTCACACATACAGATCTTGTGGATTTCACCGGAGGGATGGGACCCCTCAGCTCACTTTCCAGAAATACATCTCCAGCTTTTTAGGTTCTAGCGAAGCACCACGGCCAAAACTTACATAACAAAGCAGACCTGTTAAATTGCCTCTCCCAGTTTTGTAGGGTTTTGACACTGACCCCAGTAAGCTCCCGTTTGGACTAGCACTGCGCTGAACACGGAGATGCCTGGAAACTTCAGTCAGCTTACAAGATAACAGTACAGTGGTACCTCAGGTTACAGACGCTTCAGGTTACAGACGCTTCAGGTTACAGATGCTTCAGGTTACAGACTCCGCTAACCCAGAAATATTACCTCAGGTTAAGAACTTTGCTTCAGGATGAGAACAGAAATCGTGCTCCAGCGGTACAGCGGCAGCAGGAGGCACCATTAGCTAAAGTGGTGCTTCAGGTTAACGACAGTTTCAGGTTAAGAATGGACCTCCGGAACGAATTAAGTACTAGACCCGAGGTACAACTGTAATATGAAATAAAAGTCCACACCTTGATTTCTTGACTCTTTCCTGACTCTTGAGCAATCTATGCCACAGATCTAATAAGAAGCACAGAAGCCGGAAAACAAGAAGCAAACCATGAGATTCAAATCTATGGGTTAAGCAAAGACACTCCAAATTACCCCTCTTTTCCTTCAAAGCACATTGTGTTGCATGCCCTCAAGCCAGGCTGTTTTCCTTCCGAGTTACATTTCTCCCCAGATGGAAACATCTCAGAGAAAGGATGTGGTCTGTTTATCCCACTGTGTTGGGTCTGTCCTCCACCCCTCCTTTCCAGAAAGCAATTTTTGTTCCCAGAGTCAAAAATAATTCTGCTGAATTCTCCCTCCCTCCTTCCACCCCCATTTTACTTTCTCTCCCCCCTCCCTCTCCAGATCAGAGCTGCTGCTTTCTCCAGGGCAGGGCGAGTGGTGGGGAAGGTTGAGGGGACCAGGTGGGGCAATGCAAGAGCTGGGCTTGGGGGGTTTCTAACTTGGCGCAAAAGGAGAAGGGGGCTCTGGTCAGCAAAACGGCACAGCTCTTGTGCTTGCACATGTCCAGAAAGCTCTGGGTGGGGTGGGGAGTGTTCTTCCAGTTTGCATGACCCAGTTAATCCCCAGTAGCTTATTTAGATATTTATTTACAGATTTCTCAAATGTTGGCTCTAGGTGGGTGTCCTCACGTGATTTCCCTGGAAATGAGTGTGCTGGTGCCAAGCGATGTGGCTCTCTGCTCTCTCTCCTCTGCCAGGGGCAACCCCTTTGGAGACACCAGCCTTAAGAAAAGGCCAGCGCAATCCAGATGACACCTCACACATACACACACACACACCGTTTCCTACATTTCCTGGGCGAGGAATGCTGAGCTCAAGCAGCAAGTCACACAAGAGACTCAGCTCTACAGCTGCAAAGAGAATGTTCTACGTGTGCTTTAAGTGCAATATGAGGGCCTGGCATGCTCTGCTCCAGGGGGTCACGAAGAGTCGGACACGACTAAACGACAACAAAGTGCAACATACAATGTGACACTAGATGGTGATGGTGAGCCTTATGGAAAATTCAATGTAGGTATTTTTTAAAAAACGCTTTTTTAAAAAAAGCATTTTCAGAACTTTTTAAAATATTTGTGTAGATTCCACCAGGGAAGGAGAATCCTGGAAAGAAACGAGAGGCAGGACTATTGAAATATCTGAAGGGATGTCAGATGGAAGGTGGAGCAAGCCTGTTTTCTGCTGCTCCAGAGGAGAGGACACTGATTCAAATGGCCAGAAAGATTTGGACTAAGCCTTAGGAAGAACTTTCTGAGAGTAAGAGCTGTTTGACAGTGGAATGAACTCTCTCAGAAGGTGGAAGACTCTCCTCCCTTGGAGGCTTTTCAACCAAGGCCAGGCCGCCAACTGTCAGGGATACTTTAGTTGTGATTGCTTCATTGCAGGGGGTTGGACTAGATAGCCTCTGGGGTTCCCTTCCAATACTACTATTCTATGATTCTATGAACCTCCTTGCTTTTTCCTAGGACCAGTCAAGGGTGTGGAAAGGAGCTCAGGGACTGTCAGAGTAATAATCCCTGGAGCTCTAAAAAGCGCAGGTTGCCGCCATGTTGGTCCCTACAAAAAGGCCCCCCTCCTCTTTTCTATCAACTCACCCTCCCATCCAAAGTCCAGCTAAAATAGTGTGGTGGGTGCGTGGGGGTCAGTCTGGATGATGCCCTGAGTCCTCCCAGTTCTTGTGGTCCAGTAATCAGGGAGGAATCTAACAGAAGAAGAAGAAGCGTTTGGATTTGATACCCCGCTTTATCACTACCCGAAGAAGTCTCAAAGCGGCTAACATTCTCCTTTCCCTTCCTCCCCCACAACAAACACTCTGTGAGGTGAGTGGGGCTGAGAGGCTTCAGAGAAGTGTGACTGGCCCAAGGTCACCCAGCAGCTGCATGTAGAGGAGCGGGGAAGCGAACCCGGTTCACCAGATTACGAGTCCACCATTCTTAACCACTACACCACACTGGCTCTCTGGTTCAGATGAGTTTCCTTGGAAGACAATGACCTTAGTTGGTCACTTCAGTGTCCTCACCAGCATCTTCAAAGAATGAGCTAGCTTGCAAGAGCTACAAATAAGTGATGGTGCCGTTGTGGCTAATGAATGGACCTTTCCTCCTCACCCTCATCTAGCTGCTAGGCAGGAGGACAAGAGCCGCAGGAATTGTGTGTGAAGAAGCTGGAAGCAGGCTGGAAGCTGGAGACACAGAGACCTGTTTGCTCTGTGCTGGAGCCAAAGCTGTGACCAGTGGAGAAGCAAGACCTGTTGGGATGTTGATGCTGTGAACCCCTCCACCTTAGACTCAGGTTATATAGATATATGTAAATAAAACCATAAATCCTAAAGACACCACATTCTCTGCTGACCTTCAATCCAAGGAAACTGAAACCTGGAATGCCAGAATTATCTCACCTTTTGGAGATTGTGCTGGGTTGTAACAACAGGTTTCCTTCGAAGTGCCTCTGCAAATACGGGCAGCCTTGAGACCCCTTTCTTTTAACACAGGCAACCTTCTCCATTGGTTCCAGCCAGCAGACCCTAATGATCTGACATTGGTCACTTCCAAGCACGTTGGTTGTCCTTTTTAGAAAAATAAAATAAACAGACTGTCAGCAACGTGTTCTAAACATCTTCAGGAAGTGTGTTTAGTTGCCAAGTGGAGCTGCTTGCATTCTGAGCTGCCAAAAAAGAGAGATGAGAAATAGGGTTTGGGAGAGGAATTTTTCAAAGGGAAGCAGAACAGAATGTAAACTTCCTGACGTCCTGGCCAGGTAGAGTCAGTAAAGGCAAGCGAGCAGGGGCGCAGGAAGGGGGCGCGGGGCAGGCCGCCCCAGGTTCCATCATGACGGTGGGGACAAATTATCAATGAACAATTACTGCCCTACTAGAGCGGTTCATAGGGACGTGGGTGGCACTGTGGGTTAAACCACAGAGCCTAGGACTTGCCGATCAGAAGGCCGGCGGTTCAAATCCCCACGACAGGGTGAGCTCCCGTTGCTCAGTCCCTGCTCCTGCCAACCTAGCAGTTCGAAAGCACATCAAAGTGCAAGTAGATAAATAGGTACTGCTCCGGTGGTACTGTGCGCTGCTCTGGTTCGCCAGAAGCAGCGTGGTCATGCTGGCCACATGACCCAGAATGGCTGTTTACTTGGCTGTTTTCCTATGCCGTGACGGCTGAAATTTCAGTTCAGTGGAGCACTTACTGTTCCCAACCCTAACTCTGCGGAAAGCCACCTAATTAGACTTGAATTTGATTTTGACATGTTTTTAGGAGGTAATTTAAGTATTATTTGATTTTATATCAATGTTATGTATCTGATGTTAGCTGCCCTGAGCCTGACTTCGGCCGGGGAGGGCAGGATATAAATAAAAGTTTATTATTATTCCTTATTGTTATTCCTTTGTAAGGGAATATGAAATAATGTAAAACCATTTTTGCAGGCAAAAAGAAAAATCAATGTGGGGGGCTGACAAGAAATCTTCCACACCGGGTACCACCTGACCTTCCTACATCTCTGCAAGCAAGGCAAGGTTGCACAGAAAAGGGATTTGAGGGAGAACACACATTGCAGTTCTCACTCACGGAGGACCCACAGAGCAGAAGCAAATGTCGGAAATGAGCTTTCATTAGGAAAGGAACTGAAAAGGAAACTGGCAGTATCATAATGCCATTATGCAAATCTATGGGGCAACCACATACAGAACACTGTGTACCGTTCCGGTTGCCTCGCCTCTGAAAAGGTATTGTAGAGTTGGAAAAGGTTCAGCAGTGGGCCCCAAATGATCAAGGGGCTGGAGTGAGTCTCTTGTGAAAGAAGGAAGGATGCAGTGTTTGGGACTTTTTAGTTTGAAACGAGGAAGAGGTGACATGACAGAAGTTTATAAAATTACACAAGGCATGGAGAAATTGCATGGAGGGGAGTTTTTCTCCCTCTCACATCATGCTAGGATTCATGGAACTCCAGTGAAGCTGAATGTTGGGCGTTTCAGGGCACATAAAAGAAAGTCTTTCTTCATGGAAACTATGGGGGCAGGGATGGCCACCAAGCTGGATGGCTTTAAAAGAGTATTGGACAAATTCATGGCGAAGAGGGGGCACTGATGAATATTGTCAGAGCTGCCTCCAGGTCCCAGCTCACAGAGGACCAACGCTAGGCTGTAGTTATGTACAAAAGTCTTTATTGAGATTCAGTCTCCATTTTAAAGCCGCAGCGTGCAGCTCTACGTCCCGACCTTAGACCGGCGAAGTCCTGTCTGAGTCTCCTCCCCCTCCACACCAGTTTAAGACTCTCGCTTTGCTCCACCTCTTCCTAAATTCCTTTCTCCTCTGGGCCCTCCTGCCCGCTAGGGTCTCATCCTTCCTGGACTCCTCTGACGCTGACCCTGACGATTCTTGCCCCTCCTTCCGGCGGGCTTTAGGACCTGGTTCCCTATCCGGGCTACCTTCTGTGCCGCTCGCCTGTACCTTTGAACTTGGCGCGCGCGCCCAGCCTGCAACTTTCCTCTTAACCGTTAACTCGCTCTCCGATGGAGGCGTGGTCAACCCTGACTCCTCTTCTCTCGCTGGTGGTGCATATGTGGGCTCTGACACCTGGAACTCCTCCCCCCCACTACGCTCTGGTGGGGAAGCTGTTCCTGATTTCCAACTGCTGCTCTGGGAGTCCCCGCTGGCCCCTTGCTTCTGGGGTGTCCCCCTTGGGTCGCCCCTTGCCCTGCCCATCGGCGCCCCCTTCTGTGAATCTTCCGATTCACTGGAGAGGCTCATGGAATCTATCGGGCTGCTGTCATATTCTCCTACGCTGCCCTCGGATTGCTCCCCCTCGCTTTCCATCTCCTCTCCTCCCTGCGCTCCCGCTGAGTCCCTGACAAATATCATCACTGGAAACCACAGGAGGGGAGCATACCCTCCAACTGTCCTGAAAATGCTGGGATCATCCCCAAAACTGTCTAGCAACCACAGCTTCCATGGAAAGTCCCAAGTTAAAGTGCTCCAACATGTGGCCTTTGCTAAGTTCCAAAGGAGCATCCACTGTGGCCATTGCTAAGGGCAGCCACACATTTGCCCTAACCCATCGTGCCAACCCACTGGGCTTCCCTTGCCATGTGTAACACAGGGTGGTCAGTGATGGCAAGCTAGCCCAACTCCCATTCACGTGTTTGTGTGCTTGCGAAGTAACATCCAAACAAAGCTCGTTGAACCAATAACAGGACAAATAGTTATCCCCACATCAAGCTTGGCTAATCAATCTGGGCATTTGGCGAGGGCTGTCCAATAGGCTGTCTCTGGAGGTGGGATTTATTCGCTCCCACTGCTCCCTGACACCCGCCAGCATCAAGGTTGGGCAGCCTGGCCTGAGACGTGATTGGCGCCAGGGGTCGCAGCCTTCAGAATTGGCAACCGGTCATGGATGTCGCAGGGCAGGTTCTACCTGGGGAGGGGGCGGAGTGGAGGTTCTGCTTGGCTTGGTGCAGCCTGTCAGTCATAAGCTGGAGGCTGATGAGTTGGTGGCAGGTGGGAGGGAATGAGGAGAGGAGAGCTGAGGTGGAGAGGGCTGGGAGGTTGGGCAACCTTTTCTGTGCCCAGTGGGGCAGAGCCACAGTTAGGGGGTACGAAGGCGACAGGCTCAGCAGCTGTGGGCCCCATTTTGACCTTTTGACCATGGATCTGAGACTGATAGATTGATATAGTTACAACTACAGTATATGAGCTAAAATCAGTACATCGCTGTCCTCTGGGGGCTGCATCATGGGTTGTGATGTGTCTACACCAGGCCATACTGTCCTCCCTCAGCTGTCCCTATTTACTGGCCTGAGTCCCACTCCTGTGCTTATTTTTTCCCTGTGTTCTCATTTCCAGGATGCCTTGCCAAAAATGTTATTTGTGTGTTTGTTTGTTTTATTTGAAATATTTACCAGCCATAGGGCAACCTCCTTCTCTGTATGGTACTGAAATAATTTTAAAAACCAGCACTATAACCTCTTAGGAAATCATCAAACGATTCCAAAAAATGAAACCGTAAAACTACCCTCAAATGTACGTAATCAAACCAACATAATACTGTCAAAAAGCAGCAAAGTCTTTAAAATCCCCCCAGCCTTTCTCAACCTTTGGGTCCCCAGATGTTGTTGGACTACAACTCCCATCATCCCTGAGCTCTGGCCTTGCTAGCTAGGGCTGATGGAAGTAGTAGTTCAACAACATCTGGGGACCCACAGGTTGAGAAAGGCTGCTTAGCCCATTAAAACCCTAGATACCTGGAGTTGTCACTATTGATGTTTTGTTTGTTTCTTAGGTTTACATGGAAACTTTTCTCAAGGGAGCTCAAGGTGGTGATCTTTACAATTCAGTGGGAATGTGAACTCTGAATTCCAGGTTCAACACTCTAATTGGCTCTTTTATGAATCATGATCCAGTCCCTTTCCCTGGGCTATAAAAGCTGGTGGGAAGATCCATCTTGTGCTCATCCATATAAATTAATGTGCATGAACAGCAAAGGGGCCCTTTTGCGCACAGCCTGTCATTACACACCCTGAAGCCACCAGCAGTTGTTCGAACTGCTGATAGCAGTTGTTTTTGTTGTTCTAGTATATCTGCAACCTGATAAAGAGAGCACAGCAGAGGTTATATTTTCTGAGACTCCTCCGGAAAAACAATCTCTCAAAGGACCTGTTGATGGCATTTTACCATCGTGCTGTTGAGAGTGTATTAACTTATGGTCTCTGTGTGTGGTTTGGGAGCTGCACGGTCAGGGGAAAAACAATGCTGTCCAGGGTTGCAAAGACTGTGGAGAGAATAATTAGGTGCACTCTTCCCACCTTGGATCAAATCTATGCTTCCAGGTGCCATAAAAAAGCGGCAGAGATAGCGCAGGATAGTGCGCACCCCAGAAATGATCTCTTTCAGCTTCTGCCTTCTGGAAGAAAGGTCCAGGGTTATAAAGACTAGGACTAGCTGTTGTGACGTGGGGTTTGTGATTTCAGCTCTCTTGACATAATATGCTGGAGACAGCTCTCTAGTAACACTTCTTTATTAAAGCAACAAGACTGAAACCTGAGGAGGGGAGAGCTACATTTATAGGGACAGGGAACTAGCTAGAAAGGATACATTTTGGATCGAACAATATCAGGCAATCACAGTCCTGCCTATTGGAGGAAACCAATAAGACAGAGGATCCAAATACAGCAGCTTAAATGAACCAATAGTAGCTGTACCCTCTGGAACCAAAAGGCAGTTACTTTACCCTAATGCAAATACAGACAATAATAATACAGATATAAAATCCTTTGACTTAATACACAACACCCCTCCCCCCCTAGTGAGCACAGCAGACGTAATCTCTCAGGTACTGTGGGGTCCTACAACTTCTACTTGATCTCCTGACAACAGGTGTTGCCGGTTCTGGATTGGGTGTCACCTGTGGTAGGGGGGCTGCTATAGGGGTTTCGTCAGGAACAGATGGAGTCCCAGACATCTCAGGGTCCCCTACCTGTACCTCGTCATCCTGAGGACTAGCAGACCCTGGTTCATTTGCTGAAGCCCCTGGTGACTGCACCTCTGGGCCATTTTCACCCTGGTCTTGCAGCTCTGCGTCGTTAGCCAGGGATGAATTATCAGACTCCTCTCTGCTGAGCGCCCGGCGCCTCAGCTGATCTATATGTCTCTTCCAAACTTGCCCATTTTCCAAGGTCACATAATAGGACACAGGTCCACTAGTCCGGGTGACCACACCAGCAACCCACCGCAAACTTCGTGAATAGTTCCTCACCCAGACCAGATCTTCAGGGGCGAGATACCTTGTTGTGTCAGTCTCAGCCTGGGGGGTTGCTCTTGACTTACGGTTTGGCATTTTATCCGGGTGGACATAGTCCAGCACCGTTACCAATCTTCTACCCAAGAGCAGCTCAGCTGGTGACTTGCCCGTCACAGTACACGGCGTCGCATGCTGCAAAAATAACATTCGCGCGATGCGAGCTGACCAGTTACCCTCCATTAAGCGCGCAATGGATTCTTTGGCTGTTCTTCCCATGCGCTCTGCCTGCCCATTGGAGGATGGGTGAAAGGGCGCGGATGTGACCCCTCTTATGAAGTTATCAGCCAAGAATGCCCTGAATTCTTGGGATACAAAAGCTGCCCCATTATCTGATACAATGGTCTCAGGTAACCCATGGGTTGCAAACAGCTGCCTCAACACCTTGATTACGGCAGCTGATGCCATGCTAGGGACCATCGCCACTTCTAACCATTTGGAATATGCATCGACGATAACCAAAAAGACCTTCCCCTGGAATGGCCCAGCAAAATCTAAGTGCAGCCGGCTCCAGGGAGATCTGGACTGCTCCCACCAGTGAACTGGTGCTCTGGCCACTTCTGGCCGCACCTCTTGGCATGCCTTGCATGTTCGTACCCATTGTTCTATGTTCTGGTCCATTCCAGGCCACCACACATAACATCGGGCTAGCGACTTCATCCTGACCATTCCCGGGTGTCCCATGTGAAGCGTCTCAAGAACCCTGTTTCTCAGTGGTGCTGGGATGATCACCCTATCTCCCCACAGGAGACAACCCTTATGCATGGATAACTCGTGCTGCCTTGTCGCATAAGGCCTGAATTTGTCTTCATGCGGACCACCTGGCCACCCCCTCCCCACCCAAGTGAGCACACGGGAGAGAACAGCATCTTTCCTCGTTTTCTCAGCAATATCAGTAGCTGTTACAGGAGCCCCCGGAAGTGTTTCCAGCATCATTATGTGCTCCGCTGGAGCAGGATCCTCATTGCTCCCGCCAGGCAGGGGCAATCGACTCAGCGCATCAGCGTGGCACAACCGTTTCCCTGGCACATGGGTCAAGGTGTACTGGAACCCGTTCAGGAATATAGACCAACGCAACATTCTGGGGGAGAGAATTTGTGGCGTTTGTTTGTTCGGGTTGAACAACCCCAGCAATGGTTTGTGGTCCGTTTCAATGGAGAAATGACGCACGTACACCTGGCCTCTTTGTCAATTTGAGCATAGTTGCGCTCCGTGGGCGACAACATACGGGAATAGAAAGAGATGGGCTTATCCGACCCATCCGGTTCCCTATGACTCAGCACCGCCCCCAGGCCGTATTGAGAGGCAACACATGCCAGGACCAGCGGCTTCGATTCATCATAATGAGCAAGGACGCTCTTGCTACTCAGCATTAATCGCAAGGAGTCAAAAACCTCCTGCTACTCCTGCCCCCATCGCCACACATTCTTTTTCTGCAACAGTCTATGTAATGGTTCAGCTACCGAAGCTTTCTGGGGTAAGAACGAATGATAACAGTTAATAAGTCCCAGGAATGACTGCAACTCCGTCTGTTCTGTGGTCATGGTGCCTCGATGATGGCCTTAACCTTAGCATCTGTGGGGTGGATGCCTGATGCATCAATTTTAAACCCCAAGAATTCCACAGTTGGCACCCCAAAACTGCATTTTTCCTTTTTTAGTTGCAACCCCACCTCCTTGAACTTGAGCAACACTGCACGGACACGCGCAACCAGTTCCTGTGGGTCTTTTCCAGCAATCAAAACGTCATCAAAAAATGGCAAGACCCCCGGCAGACCTCTTAACAGGCGTTCCATGAGCCCTTGAAAAATCCCTGGGGCCACACAAACTCCAAATTGTAATCTGTTAACTCTGAACGCCCCTTTATGTGTGACAATAGTCTGTGCTTCCGCTGATTGTGGGGTTACTGGCAGCTGTTGGTAAGCTTGCGCCAGGTCAATTTTGGCGAACACCTTGCCCCCAGCCAGTTTAGCCAACAGATGTGATACGACTGGAATGGGGTATGAGTTTCCCCTGAGTGCCTTATTGATAGTACGTTTGTAATCAGCACAGATCCTGACTTCCCCATTTGCTTTAAGGGGCGTGATGATTGGAGTCTCCCACTTAGCGGAGTCCACGGGTGAGAGAACTCCCTGCTTGACCAATTTATCCAGCTCTGCTTCGATCTTGGGTTGCAGTGCAAATGGCACTCGCCTTGGTTTGAGTCGGATTGGGGCCACCCCAGGGTCCAATTCGAAGTCAACTGGGGGCCCTTTATAACAACCCAGTTTTCCATTAAAGAGGCCAGCAAATTCTTTGTATAATGCCTCGCTCATCTCGGGGCAGGTTTGGATTGAATTAAGCCCTGATATACTCAGTCCCAGGGCGGGAAACCAGTCAGTGCCCAAGAGACTGGGGCGACTGCCCTTCGCAATCACCAGTTTGAGTACCGCCTGTTTGTCCCGGAACTGTACTCTCACGGCACACATTCCCATGACATGGATGCGGCCCGCTGAGTATGACTGCAAAGTTGCCGGGAAGGGCTCCAGAGGGGGCAACTTACCCCTGGGGAAGAATGTCCTCGCGGTCTGGTCCGACACGATAGTGAATCCAGATCCGGAGTCCACCTCCATGTCGCACAGCTGACCCTCAATCTTCACCTTGACGTGTGCTTTGCCTTGCGCTGGAAACTGCACGACCCTCCCGTTGATCTCCGTTACGTAGTGGCAGTCCTTTAGAACATGGTTTGCTGTGGGCGATCTGCGATGCTCCAGTCTAAGTGCTCCTGTCGCTCCCAACGCTGCCGATCTACAGACCCTGGCAATGTGACCTGTCTTTCCGCACGTCCGGCACATAGCATCCCGGAAACGACAACTCTTCCGCTCATGGTTTCCGCCACAACCAGGGCACCTGCCTCGGTGATCTTTGTGCACTGTGCAGGCCTGACGCACTGACTCGACCCCACGGACTGGGCTCTGGCTCGGAGTAGCCTCTAGCTCGTCCATGGCATGCGCAACTTCTATCTGTGGCTTAGGGGCCCTGCGACTGGCATCAAGCTCCTCTCTTTCATAATTCTCCGTGGCGGTGGCCTCCTTCAAGGCTGAAGCAAGGGTAACCTCTTCTTTAGCCACGATGCGTCTTCTGGCTTTCTTGCTGCTCAGACCACCGATAAACCGATCCAGGAGAGTCTCTTCCAGATCTTGGAAGTCGCAGTGCTGAGCGAGCTTCCGCAGTTCAGCTAGAAATGCAGATACAGACTCCCCAGCACGCTGCTGCCTCTTATGAAACTCCATCCGCCGGGCCATCTTGGTCTCAGTAGGCGCTAAATGGCTTGTTAGGCAGGCAAGAATATCTTTGAGAGATGTCTCACTTAGCTTTGCTGGGGCAAGCAATGCCTTGGCCAGCTTGAAGGTCTCAGGCCCACAGTAGCTCAGGAATGTGGCCCTTCTTTTGCTGGCATCGGTGATCCCTTGAGCCACTGCGAAGAACTCGAAGCGTTCGATGTAGTCTTCCCACGTGTGGGGCTCTGATGGCTGGAAGGGCTCCAATACCCTTGGACTCTCCATTGTCCTGTGGGCAGGGTCGTCTTCTCAGCTGGCCAGTGAGTCTTGTTCTTAGCTACAATCCGGACTCTGAGGCAGGGCTGCGTTTAACCGCTCCTCAGCATTCCGGATCCCATCCTCGTCGCCAGCTGTTGTGACGTGGGGTTTGTGATTTCAGCTCTCTTGACATAATATGCTGGAGACAGTTCTCTAGTAACACTTCTTTATTAACGCAACAAGACTGAAACTTGAGGAGGGGAGAGCTAAATTTATAGGGACAGGGAACTAGCTAGAAAGGATACATTTTGGAGGGAACAATATCAGGCAATCACAGTCCTGCCTTTTGGAGGAAACCAATAAGACAGAGGATCCAAATACAGCAGCTTAAATGAACCAATAGTAGCTGTACCCTCTGGAACCAAAAGGCAGTTACTTTACCCTAATGCAAATACAGACAATAATAATACAGATATAAAATCCTTTGACTTAATACACAACACCAGCCGCCTGAGAAAAAGTTTCTATCCAAATGAGATTTTGGTTTTAAATGCAGTGTAAGGTAGTCTCTGTGGGAGTATGGTATATTGTGTTTTAAAAATGGGGTATCAGAGTTTTTAGGGGGCTAACCAGGCTGGGATAGCTGGGATAGCAGGCCTGTGGGTTTTTGAATGTCTGATGTAGATTTTCAATTTCGTTGTTCAGTATGGGACAATGACAATAAAGATTATTGCATTGTATCGTAAGGAGCACCGAATTCTTGGTCTCCCACAGGGCTGGTCATATCATTATTAGGCAGAGACAGCATCTTAAAAAGCAGAGACATCACCTTGCCAACAAAGGTCCGTATAGTTAAAGCCATGGTTTTCCCAGTAGTGATGTATGGAAGTGAGAGCTGGACCATAAAGAAGGCTGATCGCTGAAGAATTGATGCTTTTGAATTATGGTGCTGGAGGAGACTCTTGAGGCACACAAAAATGAGAGGCACAAATACAAGATGGGTGACACCTGGCTTGAGAGTAGTACATGTGAAAAGGATCTAGGAGTCTTGGTTGACCACAAACTTGACATGAGCCAACAGTGTGACGCGGCAGCTAAAAAAGCCAATGCAATTCTGGGCTGCATCAATAGGAGCATAGCATCTAGATCAAGGGAAGTAATAGTGCCACTGTATTCTGCTCTGGTCAGACCTCACCTGAAGTACTGTGTCCAGTTCTGGGCACCACAGTTCAAGAAGGACACTGACAAACTGGAACGTGTCCAGAGGAGGGCAACCAAAATGGTCAAAGGCCTGGAAACGATGCCTTATGAGGAACGGCTAAGGGAGCTGGGCATGTTTAGCCTGGAGAAGAGGAGGTTAAGGGGTGATATGATAGCCATGTTCAAATATATAAAAGGATGTCACATAGAGGAGGGAGAAAGGTTGTTTTCTGCTGCTCCAGAGAAGCGGACACGGAGCAATGGTTCCAAACTACAAGAAAGAAGATTCCACCTAAACATTACTCCTGACAGTAAGAGCTGTTTGACAGTGGAATTTGCTGCCAAGGAGTGTGGTGGAGTCTCCTTCTTTGGAGGTCTTTAAGCAGAGGCTTGACAACCATATGTCAGGAGTGCTCTGATGGTGTTTCCCGCTTGGCAGGGGGTTGGACTCGATGGCCCTTGTGGTCTCTTCCAACTCTATGATTCTATGATTCTATAAGTCCCATGGACTGCAAGAAGATCAAACTTCTCCATTCTGAAGGAAATCAGCCCTGAGCGCTCACTGGAAGGACAGATCGTGAAGCTAAGGCTCCAATACTTTGGCCACCTCATGAGAAGAGAAGACTCCCTGGAAAAGACCCTGATGTTGGGAAAAATTGAGGGCACAAGGAGAAGGGGACAACAGAGGACAAGATGGTTGGACAGTGTTCTCAAAGCTACCAGCATGAGTTTGACCAAACTGCGGGAGGCAGTGGAAGACAGGAGTGCCTGGCGTGCTCTGGTCCGTGGAGTCACGAAGAGGCGGACACGACTAAATGACTAAACAACAACAACAACAACAACAAAGCGACCACCTCAGGCAGCAAATGCTGGGGGTCGGGCGAGTGGCAATGAGCTTGGCAGGAGAGGGCTGTCCTGTCCTGTACAGTGGGACCTTGGTTCTCAAACTTAATCTGTTCCGGAAGTCGGTTCCAGACCAAAGCATTCCATAGAATGCTTTCCCATAGAAAGTACAGGTGCGCTTTCCCATAGAAAGTACAGTCGTACCTCTGTTTACGTATCCCTCTGGATACGTAATCTTTGGGTTACGGCCACTCAATCGCGCCGCGCACGTGCGCAGAAGCGTGCCTCTGTTTAAGTAATTTTCGGGGTGTGAACGGACCCCTGGAACGAATTAAGTTTGTATCCGGAGGGTCCACTGTAATGCAAAATGGATTAATTCATTCCAGACTTTTAAAAATAACCCCTAAAATAGCAATTTAACATGGATTTTACTATCTCTAACGAAAGCCTTCATCCAGAAAATGAAAGCAATAAACAATGCACAGCAGTCACACAAGCAATCAATCAGTAGCTGAACTGGGTTCCACACAGTCACAAAAACAAACAAAAAAAGAGCCGCAAAAACGCAAAATAGAGTGGTACCTCGGCTTAAGTACTTAATTCATTCTGGAGGTCCGTTCTTAACCTGAAACTGTTCTTAACCTGAAACACCACTTTAGCTAATAGGGCCTCCAACTGCCGCCGCGATGCTGTTGCGCTATTTCTGTTCTCATCCTGAAGCAAAGTTCTTAACCTGAAGCACTATTTCTGGGTTAGCGGAGTCTGTAACCTGAAGCGTCTGTAACCTGAGGTACCACTGTAAATAGCAAAAAAAGACCGACCTCAGGGTGGCATTCAAATTGGAAGTGTAACACTCAAAACGGAGTACGTCCGGCTTCCGAAAAGAGTTCCCCAAAAAACCAGAACAGTGTTTGGGTTCTAAGTTGTTTGAGTACCAAGGCATCTGAGAACCAAGGTACCAGTGTATTAATTCAACGCATTCTTAGTAGCTGTTTGTGACTCTTAGTAACTGTTTGCGACCCACAATGCAACACTGAACTTTGATCGGTGCAGATCTGTTCAGCTCTTAACATCCCAAGTAATTGGCTGCTTTATAACTTCGCAGCTGAAAATGACGGTAGTCTTTCATTTTGTTTTTTAAAGTGGCTTTTAATTGAATAACTTCAGGCTGTGGTGCCCTTGGGTGGGGGTGGGGGTGGGGGTGGGGTGTGTGGCAGGGCCAGCTTCCCTTTAATCCCCCAGCGTCCTCTTGGTGTTTGTCCTCCGAGCCCATTCTCACCATAAAGTTGTTTGTCTTCCCAGAGCACGGCTGGCTCATCTGGTAATAAATCTGGGCTGTGGGCCGGGAGATTGGGGGGGGGGGGTTGCTGATGATGATAAACAGCTTGCCCAGCAGACCCAGAGAGGAAAAGCAGCCTTTGCCAAGACAGCAGCAGAAGCAGCAGCAGCAGCAGCAGCAGCAGCGTCATCAGTGGGGAAAGATGTGATTTACTGCCCAGAGCATCCTCTATCCTCGTGGGCCTTTGCACTGAAGTGGAGGCGGCCCCTGATTGGTTGGGCAGCTGCAACAGCTGGGCTCTTTTTCAGGATGCCAAATAAAAGGCATTCCACCCCCCTCCAGCCTGGGAAAACAACCATTCTGGATCGCAAGCAGGATTCAATGCTTTTTCTAACGTGGGACGAGGCTCTGGCTATGGACTCTAACCCAACGGTCATGCAAGCTCAGTAAGTAGATAGGATAGCAAGCGCTATTCCTTCCTTGTATCATCCCATCCCTTGCAGGTTTCTAAGCAGGGGTTGGGTGGCCCTCTGCAGGGGGCTCTTCAGCTGTGGGGGTTAGACTTGATGGCTCTTGTGGGTGTCCCTTCCCCAGTGGGGTCCCTTCTATGCACAAATCGGTTTTCAATGAAGAAGAAGAAGAGTTTGGATTTGATATCCCGCTTTATCACTACCCTAAGGAGTCTCAAAGCAGCTCACATTCTCCTTTCCCTTCCTCCCCACAACAAACAGGTGAGTGTGTGAGTGGGGCTGAGAGACTTCAGAGAAGTGTGACTGGCCCAAGGTCACCCAGCAGCTGCATGTGGAGGAGCGGGGAAGCGAACCCAGTTCACCAGATTACGAGTCCACTGCTCGGGTGCTGATGAGAGTTGGAGGGCACCCAGTTGGCAAAGGCTGGAAGATGATCCGATTGCCTTAAGGGGTAATGTGCTTTGGGGGGGGTGCAGGAATGGAGCAGAGCAAGGTCCAAGTTGAGCCCACCAGTATCACTTGCAGTGTGGTAGAAGATGCTGAGCCCCACTGGACTTGACTGTGGGGCACAAAGTGTCTTGGGCTGGGGCAGTGCTAACTCCCCCCCCCCCAGTCTGAGGACTGTTGCTTGGCAGCCCTCACCACTGACTTCCCCCTATTGTATGTGCTGTGGGTTTACTCTGACCCTCTGCTTCCTGCCCTTTAACCTCAGAGATCAGTCAAGGGACCTGGATGCTCAAGACCGAACTGCACACCAGATCTTTGGGGAGATCTGTGATCCAGATATTCCTTTTAATGGAAACAGAGGGGAGGGGGCTGCAGATTTAATGGTGCCAGCATAGCTGTGCTGGGGGGAATGGAAACGTAACCCCTTGCCCTCTCTCCAGGTATTTCTTACTCACAAGGAAAGAAATGCAGGAATCCTAACTCCTCTTTTAAAGCCACCTATGTTGGTGCCCAAGGGACGCAGGTGGCGCTGTGGGTTAAAGCCTCAGCGCCTAGGACTTGCCGATTGAAAGGTCGGCGGTTCGAATCCCTGCGGCGGGGTGCGCTCCCGCTGCTCGGTCCCAGCGCCTGCCAACCTAGCAGTTCGAAAGCACCTCCGGGTGCAAGTAGATAAATAGGGACCGGTTACCAGCGGGAAGGTAAACGGCGTTTCCGTGTGCGGCTCTGGCTTGCCAGAGCAGCGATGTCACGCTGGCCACGTGACCCGGAAGTGTCTCCGGACAGCGCTGGCCCCTGGCCTCTTAAGTGAGATGGGCGCACAACCCCAGAGTCTGTCAAGACTGGCCCGTACGGGCAGGGGTACCTTTACCTTTACCTTTATGTTGGTGCCCATCACAGCCTCCTGTGGAAGGGAAATTCATAGTTTAACTCTGCAATTCATGAAGAAGGACTTCCTCTTGACCCATGGTCTGGAAGCCAAGCCTGATGAGGAGCGGTTGAAGGATCTTGGTATGTTTAGCCTGGGAAAGAGGAGACTGAGAGAAGATAAGGAGAGCTATCTCCAAATATCTTAAGGGCTGTCACATGGAAGAGGGAACAAGCTTGTTTTCTCCTGCTCTGGAGGGCAGGACTCGAACCCATTGCTTCAAGTTACACGAAAGGAGATTCCGACTAAACATACGGAAAAACCTCTTGACAGTATGAGCTGTTCAACCGTGGAACGGGCTTCCTTGGAAGGCGGTGGGCTCTTCTTCCTTGGAGGTTTTAAAGCAGAGGTTGGATAGGCCTCCGTCCTGGATGCTTTAGCTCAGATTCATGCCTTGCAGGGGGTTGGACTAGATGATCCTTGGGTTCCCCTCCAACTCTTGGATTCTATGATTCTCTCATTTGCCCCTATTTTTTCACTTTTATCATTTACTGCCCATAACTTTTAGTCCCCATTCCCAATTCTAAATCCCCTGACAGTGGTCATCAATGCTTTGTTCCAAAGGCAACTTACAACCCAGCACCGTTCCAGCCTGCCTCTCGTGTGTTGTTAGATGAATGGGAACAGAAACATGGATGTGCTTTGCATTTAAAGTTAGCCATGCAAATGAGCAGCTCGTCTGCTGCCATAATTAGTGCCCAAAGGAAAGCCGGTGCGAGTTTGTTGAACGCAGGGTTCCCAGAGATGCCACAGGGAGCAGTTCCAGTGATCTATTAGTGATTTATTAGAAGGAAGCCTGCAAAGTAAACAGCAAGCATTCGTCGTGACTTCCGCACCCGGACAAGCATGTCATGCAAAGACAGATTTAGGGGGGGGCAAGACCAATTTGCCCGCACATGGGGCTGAGACGAGAGGGTACTTCAGGGGGTGGGGTATAAATAATAAAATTATTAAAATGATGGTGGTGGTGAACAATGGAAGGGGTGAGGCTTGGAAGTACCAAATTTTGGCATCACAGAGGGCGCTACTGAAATTTTAAAGCCCCCAAACCGCCACTGATGTTATGCATTATAAAGATTAAAAAGAACAAAACGAATTGGACTCCTTGGCAGGTTTTGAATAAACATACACAAATTTATTTCTTAACATAATAGATGGATAGTTTAGAGATCTTTACATTTTTACAATATGCAGAGAACAATATGTGTTGATAAATCAGAGAGAGGAGCTGAGGGAAGACATAGGGGGGGAGGGGGGTTGTGGGGGGGGAGGGGGGAAATGGGAGGGAAATATAATTGTTAAAATAATTTGTTATGTGAAAATAATCAATAAAAATTCTAAAAAATAAAATAAAATAAATAAAAATAATAAAATGCATTATACAGCTGTATCTTGGATCCCAAACACCTTGCGAGTCGAATGCCACAAACCCAGAAGTGATTGTTCCGGTTTGCGAATGTTCTTTGGAATCGGAACGTCCAATGCAACTTCCATGCTTCCAATTGGCTGCAGGACCTTCCTGCAGCCAATCGGAAGCCGCGCCTTCGTTTCTGAACATTTTGGAAGTCGAATGGACTTCCGGAATGGATTCCGTTCGACTTCCGCGGTATGGCTGTATACAGAAAGTATCATATATCAGTTGGGCTAGAAACTTCTGTCAGTCCCAAGGCCAAAAGTCAAGCGTCCCATAGTCACAGAAGCAAAGCATCAAAGCCAGCCATTTAGCACATATCAAAGCAGTAAATGCCAATTAGTGTTGTTTTGACTGCCACTTTGGAGTTTGCTCTAGTTATCTCCCGCTTGGACTACTGCAATGCACTCTAAGTGGGGCTACCTTTGAAGGTGACTCGGAAACTACAACTAATTCAGAATGCGGCAGCTAGACTAGTGACTGGGGGCGGCCGCCGAGACCATATAACACCGGTCTTGAAAGACCTACATTGGCTCTCAGTACGTTTCCGAGCACAATTCAAAGTGTTGGTGCTGACCTTTAAAGCCCTAAACGGCCTCGGTCCAGTATACCTGAAGGAGCGTCTCCACGCCCATCATTCTACCCGGACGCTGAGATCCAGCGCGGTTCCCTTATTGTGAGAAGTGAGGTTACAGGGAACCAGGCAGAGGGCCTTCTCGGTAGTGGCACCCGCCTTGTGGAACACCCTCCCTTCAGCTGTGAAGGAAATAAGCAGCTATCCTAGCTTTAAAAGACACCTGAAGGCAGCCCTGTTCAGGAAAGTTTTTAATATTTAATGCTGTACTGTTTTTAACACTTGATTGGGAGCCGCCCAGAGTGGCTGGGAAAACTCAGCCATATGGGCAGGGTATAAATAATATATTATTATTATTATTATTATTATTATTATTATTATTATTATTATTATTATTACAAGCCTTTCGGAACATTTTCCCTGTTGAGTTTTCCCCATGTTGTCAAGCCCCATCTGCCCCTCACTTCCCTCCATGTGCAGAAGCTGCCTTCTTGAGTGTCAGGACCCACAAACGGTCTTGTCTGGCCCATCTTCCAGAGCCTGTCTTTGCTGCCCTTTTCTTGTGTTTGCAACCAGATTTCCAATTAACCTGTGTCAGAGAAAGCAATGTCAATAAATCCCTGGAGGCAGATGTCAATTTATGGAAAGTGGGGAGTGTGCGCCACAAAACAGCAACTTCCTCTTCATATCCTGTCTCTTGTCTTTCTGCCTGAGGCACCCATTACATAATCCGTACTAAAAGCTTATTATCACATGAATCCGGAACGAAGCAACTGCTGGCAATGTTCTGCACATACAGGAGGACTTCTTGGCCTGTTCATTTGGGCAAAGGGGGGCCATAGCTCAGTGGCAGAGGAACTGCCTTGCCTGCAGAAGTTCCCAGGTTCAATTTCTGGCTCCTCTAGGTAGGTCTGGGAGAGGCTCTAAAATCCTGCAGAGTCTTTGCAACCAGTCAGTGCTGGGTTAAATAGACCAGTGGTCTATTCAGTATAAGGCAGCTCCTTTGTCTCTGGGGTCCTTCCTGTGTGGCCCATTGTTGTTGTTGTTGTTGTTTAGTCGTTTAGTCGTGTCCGCCTCTTCGTGACCCCATGGACCAGAGCACGCCAGGCACTCCTGTCTTCCACTGCCTCCCACAGTTTGGTCAAACTCATGTTTGTAGCTTCGAGAACACTGTCCCACCATCTCGTCTTCTGTCGTCCCCCTCTCCTTGGGCCCTCCATCTTTCCCAACATCAGGGTCTTTTCCAGGGAGTCTTCTCTTCTCATGAGGTGGCCAAAGTCTTGGAGCCTCAGCTTCAGGATCTGTCATTCCAGTGAGTACTCAGGGCTGATTTCCTTCAGAATGGACACATTTGATCTTCTTGCAGTCCATGGGACTCTCAAGAGTCTCCTCCAGCACCAGAATTCAAAAGCATCAATTCTTCGGCGATCAGCCTTCTTTATGGTCCAGCTCTCACTTCCATACATCACTACAGGGAAAACCATGGCTTTAACTATACGGACCTTTGTCGGCAAGGTGATGTCTCTGCTTTATGTGGCCCATTAGCCAGTGTTTGATTTGCTGCATTCCAGCCTTGCAAGGGGGTTGGTCTAGATGGCCCCTGGTGTCCCTTCCAACTCTACAATTTTATGTTTCTTCAGATTTATTTTTTATTTTGCCAAAGTAATAATAAATAAATAAATAAATAAATAAGAATAAAAATGTGCACCCCCACCTCCGGGAGCCTTCCGTTGTAACTATCCAACTTCCCAAAACTTCAACGCCTCTTGCGATGGTTTGACCCTTTTCCGTTTTAACTGTACAAATTCTACAAACACCCTCCATATCTCCTCAAAATCATTTCTTCTGCATATTCCCCATCTCACATTAATAGAACATGCTAATTTATCATGAATAGCTATATCCCACACCTCTTTGTACCATTCTTCCATTTTATAGTCACCTTGCCCCCTTCCACTTCCTAGCTATAATAACTTGTGCCAATAAATCTGTGAGCAAGACCTTCGTAGCCTGTGAACCTTCCACCCCATCATAATTTTTAAATGCTTTATTAATTTTTGCAAAAACAAAATTGACAAAAGAATCCAAAATCAATACATATTACAAAAAGGAGGGGAAATAGATTCATACGTAACAGATTCCATTATGACTTCCAATCATCCCAACGTGTTTCCTGGGGTGCATTTTTGACTGCCCACTTTCCATTGTCTCTCACAGATTGTCTCAATTGTTTTGATTTTGTAAATTTTACACCCCATTGTAAATTGATAATAATAGTACCTCTGGACTTACGGTTAGCTTTAACCCAGTGATTTCTGTTATCTCCTTAAACACTCTTTGCCAAAAAAATAATAATTGTACATATATGCACCTCCACCACATGTGAACGTAAGTCCCGGTTTCCGGTCATCCCCTCCAGCATAACACCAAATATTCCTTGTTTATTTGATTTAATCTGACTGGCGTTAAATACCATGTCCAAACTAACTCCTAATAATTTTCTGTTAATTCTATGCTTCTAGGGACGCAGGTGGCGCTGTGGGTTAAAGCCTCAGCGCCTAGGGCTTGCCGATTGAAAGGTCGGCGGTTCGAATCCCTGCGGCGGGGTGCGCTCCCGCTGCTCGGTCCCAGCGCCTGCCAACCTAGCAGTTCGAAAGCACCTCCAGGTGCAAGTAGATAAATAGGGACCGCTTACCAGCGGGAAGGTAAACGGCGTTTCCGTGTGCGGCTCTGGCTCTGGCCAGAGCAGCGATGTCACGCTGGCCACGTGACCCGGAAGTGTCTCCGGACAGCGCTGGCCCCTGGCCTCTTAAGTGAGATGGGCGCACAACCCCAGAGTCTGTCAAGACTGGCCCGTACGGGCAGGGGTACCTTTACCTTTACCTAATTCTATGCTTCTACAATTCCTGGAGATCACACAGTAATACAGAGCTGGTTTTCTTTCAATTCCAGACCATGACACGGCGCCCAAGGCAGGATGGAACCTCCCGAGCCAGACGCTCCCAACGCCTCCTTCTACCAGCCTTCCGTGCTCCTCCTGATGGGCATCCCTGGAATGGGCAAGAGCCACCATAGACTCGTCTCCATCCCCTTCTGCTTGCTTTACCTTGTGGCCCTCTTGGGGAACTGCATCATCCTCTTCATCATTGGCAGAACGACCAGTCTCCATGAGCCCATGTATTACTTCCTCTCCATGTTGGCCCTCATGGACCTGGGCCTGGTTCTGTGCACCCTCCCGACCACGCTGGGCATCTTCTGGTTCGACGTCAGGGCGATTGGCTTTGATGCCTGCCTCACCCAGATGTATTTCATCCATGTCGTCTCCATGCTGGAATCCTCAGTGCTGCTGGCCATGGCCTTTGACCGCTTTGTGGCCATCTCACGCCCCCTGAGGTACAAAGCCATCTTGACCAAGCCAACCATTGTCAAGATAGGCCTGGCCATGTTGCTGAGGGCAGCCGTCTCCCTGCTCCCGATCCCTTTTCTTCTCAGGAGGCTAACGTACTGCAGCGACAACAGCCTCTCCCACTCCTTTTGCTTGCATCCTGACATCATGAAGCTGGCCTGCAAAGACGTTGACATCAGCGTCAACGTTCTGTACGGCTTAATCATCATTCTTTCAACCGCTGGGATAGATTCGCTCCTCATTGTGCTGTCTTATTTCCTGATCATCAGGACTGTCATCAAGGTGGGTCCCAAGGGGAAGTGCCTGAAGGCTTTGAATACCTGTGTCTCTCACATCTGTGCGGTCCTCATTTTTTTCATCCCCATGATTGGCCTATCCATCATCCATCGATTTGGCAACGGTGTGGACCCGCTTGTAAAAGCCATGGTTGCCTACGTCTACCTGATCGTGCCCCCCGCTTTGAACCCTATCATTTACAGTATTAAATCCAAGCAGATCCGGAAAGCCATCTGGAAGCTGTTGCTTTGGAAGACGGTCCCTCTTTGAAATGGAGCGGAGAGGTCAAGCAGGAACTGTTTCAGTTCAGCCGTTGTGAAACTAGCCATGTTGCAATTCCCTGGACAGTTTTGTATTCTGTGGAGCTGCCTGCACCAAATTTGCAAAGGAAACCAGCACACTGTTTGACAGTGGAATTTGCTGCCACGGAGTGTGGTGGAGTCTCCTTCTTTGGAGGTCTTTAAGCAGAGGCTTGACAACCATATGTCAGGAGTGCTCTGATGGTGTTTCCTGCTTGGCAGGGGGTTGGACTCGATGGCCCTTGTGGTCTCTTCCAACTCTATGATTCTATGATTCAATGATTGACAACTCTACCTAATTGCAAAAAGAGCTGAAGCAAATAGGAAGATCAGAACGTGTCACTGTGAAGCTGGCGCCATCTTCCACCTGAAGGGCTCTCACTGGGAATATGGAGCAAGCTTGTTTTCTGTTGCTCCACAGGGGAGGACAAGAACCACAGATCCAAATGACAAGAAAGACTCCGACTAAACACTAGGAAGAACATTCTGATGCTAAGAGCCATTCAACAGTAGAACAGACTCACTCAGAAGGTGGTGGACTCTCGTTCCTTGGAGGTTTTTAAGCAGAGGTTGGATGGTTGTCTGTCGTGGATGCTCTAGCTGTGATTCCTGCATTGCAGGGGTTGGACTAGATGACCCTTGGGGTCCCTTCCAACTGTGCAATTCTACAATTCCATGACTCTGTGAAGCATACCGTCAGTTCAACACCAAACTGTAGCAGTCGCAATGCTTCTCACTTAGGTGCATCAAGGCAGTTTTTCTGTTTTGCATTTAGGTTCTGATTTATGTCTTGGGAAGTGAAAAATGTGCCAAACTTTGTATTTCGGGTAGATTAAACCAATTAATCTTTGGCTGTGTCTCACACAATGCTTTGGAACACACTTTTACTGTACTGCCAAGGCCAAGATTTTCAAAGGGGTCTTGGAACATTTCTCTGGAGCCAGCCCAGCCCAGAGATCAGGGAACAAATCACAGAAGGGAGAGAAAACACCGTGTCAGGGAAATCTGCTTCCTGGTCCATAAAGCAAGGTGTCTATAGGTCAGATTATCACACACCTGCATAGACAAGTGAAGTCTGGCTCACATAAGAGGCGACATGCCTCACAGCCCACAACTGGCCACGTCACTGCTATTTCCTGTGTTGTCATCAGTAGGTCAAGTACCACCTTTTCCTGTTGCCTAGAGTGGACACCCAGGGGAACGTGGCTCCAAACAGGGAGGATTTCTTGCAGTACCTGTTGGGAGCAACCTCCTTCTGACTATGACCAGGTCGATGGGCGTGACCCTACCTGGTGCAAATAAAAGGGCCAGGCACATGGCTATCTCCCTCTTACCTGCTTCTCCCTTTCGTCCTTCTGGATTTCCACTGCTCCTGGCTCTTAGCCAGCGCAAGGCTCATCCTTTACAAAGGATGGAGCCCACAAGTAGCAAGTCTGAGATTTAGCACAGACTTCATTTTCTCTACAGATGAAACTGTATGAAGCCTGCCTTCAGATTACGGCTTGTTATTTTCAAGAAGTCTGTGTTGTGTTATTCTTATTTTAAGAGGGAAAGAAAGGGGAAATTTACCAGGAAGAATTCACTTTGCACAAGGCAGACTGGGTTGCTTAATTAAAAGATTCTAATGAGTCATCAACTGCTTCCAACAAGTTTGAAATATACTCGGAGTCCTGTAGTGATTTCATGCTCTTTATTGCAGCTTGTAAAACAGTGATTGAATTGCCCCCCCCAAAAAAAACCTCAGGCTTTTATATACATTATTTACCCAATGAGTCCCATCTGATTGGCTGATTCTGCTTCCCTCCTGGAGCCTGATTGGTGTTTTCTTGCAGGCCAATCAATTGTTGCATTCTAGGATCCTACCAGCCTAATAGGCTGATTAACTTCTTCCTGGAGCCTGATTGGCGTTTTCCTGCAGGCCAATCAGTTGTTACATTCTAGGATCCTACCAGCCTAATAGGCTGGTTAACTTCTTCCTGGAGCCTGATTGGTCTTCTCCTGCAAGCCAATCAGTTGTTGCATTCTAGGATCCTGCTTGCCTATTGTTCTAGGATCCAAGCTTAGTACCTAACAAAGTTGCAAGGGAATGTTGCAAGGGAACTAGCATGAGTGAGGAGGGATCATATCAAAACAATAAACCCTCTCCTACCTTCCTAAACGTTCCCACACAATGAGTCAGTGGGATTGCTTCCTCTTGCCTTGGATGGAAGAGGCTGGGACCCCTGAAGACCCCTGAGTATCTTGGAGGGAATGGTGAGAATCACCATTTCTGATGGAGTGAGCCCTGAATGTGTGGGGGTCCACTGGAGAACTCTCCTCATCCAGGGAAAGGGTCTGGGTCGTGAATAACAGAGAGCCTGTGGTTAGAGTATTGACCCTGGGGAATCAGAGCTCATATCCCCACCAAGACATGAAGCCCATCAAGGTGTCACACACACACACAGCCTCACAGGGTTGTTGAGGGAATAAGATGTGGAAGGGGAGAACCATGGACACCACCTGGAAGAAAAGTTGGGATGTCAGCGTATTAAACAAACAACACATAATGAGTGACAACTCCAGATAACAAGAGTTGCAATGAGCCACGAGATTTTTAAGGCTTTGCTGGTTTGCGACAGTATTATGTTGGTTTGATTAGGTCTGTTCTGACAGGTATTTTTATAGTTTCATTTTCTAAGTGATATGTTGCTTTTAAAAAATCATTTTAGCAAGGTATGTTTGGACACATTTGCTTATAATTGTAAATGGAATGCAATTGTTCTCCCATCCCTAAGTGTGGGTTGTTGTTGTTGTTGTTAAAATGTGTTTTATTGAAGTAAACCAAACCAATCTATACAATAAAAATAACAGAAGTGCGAGAAAGCAGTGCAGTACGTATATCGTAAAGACACTTAATATTAGTTGGCCAAGTCCTTAAATCCTTTAGGAAAGCCAAATTTCGCATTGTTCTTCAGAGAGGGAGTTGTGTGTGTCTTCATTTGTTGCATATAAGATAAAATCCCACCAGACATCATGGGACTTGTACAGGGTCATCTGAGCCTTGGGCAGTAAGTAATTTATAAGTTATTTTTTCAGCTAATGCTGAAATCCACATATTTCTATACCAAAGTGAAATCTGGAAGTCTGCCTGAGTCTCAGCTGGATCCGGAAGCAGCTCAAAGTCCCACGAGGTTCATCATCATCATTTTTAATTTGTATACCGTCTTTCTACCTTACAATACTCAAGGCGGTTTACAAGCTGAAGAAACAAAAAATGTACATCTTATAACAATCTAATGCAATACAAAAATGAGATAATAAAACTTAAAAATAAGCAACCGACATCAAAAAGTAACATTCAACAATTATTAGAATAGTATAAAATAATAATATCAACATATAAAAGTTTAAACAGAAGTCCACACAATAGTTACAATAAATAATTTCTAAACTGTAATCAGTAAAACAATGGCAAGGCACACTACATAAAATAATACAGTACAAATTGAGAAGCAGAGACTAGAGGATGGTTCATATGGAGAGAACCTTTGGCTTACCTTATTTACTTAATATTAGGTTGGCCAAGTCCTTAGGACCTTCAGGAAACCCAAATTTCAGATTGCACTGCAGAGAGGGAGTTCTGTGTGTCTTTATTTGTTGCAAAGAAGAAGAAGATTTTTATTCATACCCCGCCCTCCCCGGCCGAGAACGGGCTCAGGGTGGCTAACACCAAATATAAAATACAGCTTAAAAAAAGCAAAGAACCAATTGATTAAAATATAGCTTAAAATACAGCTTAAAATGCAGCCTTATTTTACTGGCGACTCACAAATCAAGACCAGAAGGGGATGAAATATTCACCAGGGTCAGCTATCCATGCTGGTCCTATATGGGCCAGCAAAAGGCCCGAGGGAAAATTTATATACAGGATCCCATATAAGGGGTTCCATCAAAAAAAGAGAGGAGGATCAGACTGAGTCCAGACCAAAGGCCAGGTGGAACAACTCCCTCTTGCAGGCCCTGCGGAAAGATGTCAAATCCCACAGGGCCCTGGTCTCCCGTGACAGAGCGTTCCACCTGTTCGGGGCCAGTGCTGAAAAGGCCCTGGCCCTGGTTGAGGCCAACCTAACATCCTTGAGGCCCTCCAAAATGTTGTTATTTATGGACCATAAGGTCCTCCATGGGGCATACCAGGAGAGGCGGTCCCGTTGGTCCGAGGGTCCGAGGCCGCGAAGGGCTTTAAAGGTCAGAACCAGCACCTTAAACCTGACCCTGTACTCCACCAGGAGCCAGTGTAGCTGGTAAGATAAAAGATAAAATCCCACCAGACATCATGGGACTTGTACAGGGTCATCCGAGCCTTTGGCAGCAAGTAATTTATAAGTCATTTTTTCAGCTAATGCTGAAATCCACATATTTCTATACCAAAGTAAAATCTGGAAATCATGTAAGGTTTTCGGTGCTGGATAGAGGTTTGGGTGTTGGACTCTATGACCGGGGGGACCAGGGTTCGAATTCCCACCCAGCCATGAAGCTCCCTGGGGTTGACCTTGGGGAGAAAAAGGTGGGATATAAACGGAATAACTGAAATAAATAAGATTTTCTATTTTGGAGCAATGGAGGTTCTGGCAGCCGCTAGCCTCCTGGTCAAGAGTTCATGAGAGCTGACAAAGTGGCAAAACTGACTGGGAGAAACAGAAATCAAGAAGACAAGAAATTCAACAAAGAATGGAAAAAAATTATAATGAACTTGAAGAACACTGTAAAATTTTTAAAACGTTAGCAGGATTGACATAACACTTGTAATATAACAATTTTATGGTTAAAATTGGATTTAAACGAAAATTTGATAAATATTATAAGATGCAGTGGAAAAAGATTTACAATGGAAACCATGTGGGCGGGGGGGAGGGGGAGGTCCAAGGATTCAGGCGATCCTATATATGTATAACACTGATTATATTTGAATGTAAGTTATATTTGTAAAAACTGAAAATAAAATTCTTTTTAAAAAGAGTTCATGAGAGCTGAAACTTTTCAATTGATTGTCCCACAGCTTGGGCAAAAAAAAAGCAGTGGTGATGTTGGAATGGGATGCTTGAGTGAAATTAAAACACCTGTCCGCTCCTGGCGCCAGAGACCATCACAATGAGGTTTCTCCACATTGTAGCTCTTCTCCTCATTGTAGCTCTTTCCACACTCTCGTTAAGAATTTCAGAAACTGATTTGGCTTCCACAATCAGACCACAGAAGGAATTGACTGGATCTGTTCTAATGTGTTTGTTTTGTTGTGTTGTGTTGTGTTGTGTTGTGTTGTGTTGTGTTGTGTTGTGTTGTGTTGTGTTGTGGGGTGTGTGTGTGTGTGTGTAAGAGAAAGAAAAGTCGCAGACTATTTCTCCCATCGTGACACATGTGGAAATGCTATAGGGCTGCAATTTTCAGCAGACTTGCAAGAGGGTAAACCCCATAGATGGTGATCCTTACTTCCATGTGAACATGCATACAATACTATTGTACATCTTTAGAAAATGAAACAGAGGGGGGAGGAAATCAACAGTAAAAGAAACATACTTCGGAGACCTCAAATACCCACCTACTGTATATATGAAAAACGTGTTTTAATATGACTTTTACAGTAAAAGAAACAACATTTTGTTACATGCCACCCCGATCTCTGAGTGGTGAGAGAATCCGGGGGGTTCCAGGTATTGGCTGTGTCCTAGATGACTTCTCTCATGTGCCCCCCCTTGTTTCAACTCTTTCTATGGGGCAGTTCAGTAGAGCTTGTTCAACAGAACCAGAGAAAAGTTCACAACGTTCAGGTACGGCCGTTCTGGAAGCGTTGATTCCAGGCTGAGCTCCATGCTTTCTCCTATGGGCTTTCTGTGGTTCTTGTTAGAATCATAGAATCATAGAGTTGGAAGAGACCACAAGGGCCATCGAGTCCAACCCCCTGCCAAGGAGGAAACACCATCAGAGCACTCCTGACATATGGTTGTCAAGCCTCTGCTTAAAGACCTCCAAAGAAGGAGACTCCACCACACTCCTGGGCAGCAAATTCCACTGTCAAACAGCTCTTACTGTCAGGAAGTTCTTCCTAATGTTTGGGTGGAATCTTCTTTCTTGTAGTTTGGATCCATTGCTCTGTGTCCGCTTCTCTTTAAACGTTCAGTAAATGATCTCTGGACGCAGGTGGCGCTGTGGGTTAAAGCCTCAGCGCCTAGGACTTGCCGATCGAAAGGTCGGCGGTTCGAATCCCTGCGGCGGGGTGCGCTCCCGCTGCTCGGTCCCAGCGCCTGCCAACCTAGCAGTTCGAAAGCACCTCCGGGTGCAAGTAGATAAATAGGGACCGCTTACCAGCGGGAAGGTAAACGGCGTTTCCGTGTGTGGCTCTGGCTCTGGCTCTGGCTCGCCAGAGCAGCGATGTCACGCTGGCCACGTGACCCGGAAGTGTCTCCGGACAGCGCTGGCCCCTGGCCTCTTAAGTGAGATGGGCGCACAACCCCAGAGTCTGTCAAGACTGGCCCGTACGGGCAGGGGTACCTTTACCTTTACCTTAAATGATCTCTATGCAAAATGGAAAAGGGACACTCTGTGCGTTGCCTTGGTAGAGAGCAATGTGTCCCTAGGCCTTGGAGGAACATTTTAGAGACGTTATAAACATGCCTTGTTCTTCCTGCTCATTGCTTGAGTGTGTGTGATATGGACACAAAGGGGGGGGGGGACACGCGAACCACGGAGCCCCAGGCAAACACCTATTCCTGATCTTTCCCGATTACAAACCCCACCAGAGAGAAAGTCCTAGTGCTGTAGCAGAGCCAGACACAGCGAGGGACCTCAGTTCTCAATGGGAGGCCAGCCGGGGTCATCAGCATTTGACAGCTGGCCAATCAGCGACTGCAAAACAGCGCCATGAACAGGCGAAGGCGAGCACTGCAACTGCGAGAAAAGGAGCTCAGCTCCGTTGGCAGGAGAAGCGTGGGACCCCCTGCTGAGAGAAGAGCGAAAGTGTCGATTCCAAGCGGATACAATGTATCTGGTCTTGGCCCCATATTAGCCTATGTGAAAACTCTCGGGAAAGGAAAGCAGGAGGCGTCCCCCAAAAAGCATCTCTGGAAGTGTGCAATGTGCGCTAGAGAGAAAAACGCAGAGGGGAGATCTGGGCATGCTGGGCTTTGCAAGGGTTAAAGGGAACCGAGCTGCCTTCCTAGAGAGGACAGGAAGCAAGGGGGGGCAGGTCCTCCAGAGCCAAGGCCCCTCCCTCCCCAGTCCTTTCCTGCAAGGAAGGGGGGGTGTTGCTTTGGTGTCTCTCCTGCAAGGGCTGCCTCGCTGCCCCCTCCTGGGATCTGGTGAGTCTCCTCTCTGGGATCTGGTGGGGGTCCCAGGGCTGCAGCAGGGGAGGGGGCCTGGGGGGCCTGATCTGCTCCTGCGGGGGGGGGGGGGAGGTCAGGGAGGAGAGGGTCCTGCCAGGGAGGGGCCAGGTCTGCCACGCTCTCCTTCCTGCAGATCAGAGGATCTCAAACTCATTTGGCCCTCCGCCCCCCCTTCAGAAAAAATCTCCCTTCTTTACACAAAGGAATCCCTAGGACTTTAACTCTGTGTGACGTCGCTCAGCCTCATTGCACAACAGAGGAAACATCTGCAAATGGTTTTCCAAAGCTGGACGAGGAGGTGGACTACCCCCCCCAAAAAAAAATGGTGGGAGAGAGAGGCCAGGAATAAAGAGAGGGATCCCAGCCCATAGTCTGGCTGCTGCATTGCAATCCAGTTTCCCAGTGTCTCCCAGGGCAGCTCCCCACGGAGGCCACTGCAGCAATCCCCTCGCACCCAGAGCATGGCATCCCAGGACCACATCCTCTCTGTCCCAAAGGGATTGTTGATGGCAAAGCAGCCGGGAATGGGCGCTGCTCCTCATTGAGCCTCCAGGGACCTTGGCATCAATGGCTGTCTAGAGCCAGTGTGGTGTAGTGGTTAAGAGTGGTGGACTCGTAATCTGGTGAACGGGGTACTCGTCTCCGCTCCTCCACATGCAGCTGCTGGTGACCTTGGGCCAGTCACACTTCTCTGAAGTCTCTCAGCCCCACTCACCTCACAGTGTTTGTTGTGGGGGAGGAAGGGAAAGGAGATTGTTAGCCGCTTTGAGACTCCTTAAAGGGAGTGAAAGGCGGGATATCAAATCCAAACTCTTCTTCTTCTTCTTCTAGTTAAGCTATCAAATACAATAATAATAAAAAATTACCCACATAATTTCAAGGGAGGTGTCTTAGGCCCCACCCACTTGGCCCTTGTCCAGATACATTCCTGGCCCTCGGAGCAGAGAAAAAGGGACCGCACCCCTGGAGTCTGCCTTGAGAGTGGCAGAGAGTCCAAGTGCAAGAAAAGGAGACAGAAGCAGGGGAGTGGGGTGGGGGGAGAGCAACTCCTGAGGACCCCCAGGTGAGGACCCCCACTAGAGCCATTCATCCATTTCCCACAAGATACAAATGACTCCCTTGTCAGTCAGTTCTGACTTCATGCATTGACTGGAAGGCAGGAGCAACCAGGCTGATTCATCTCCCAGAAATCCCTTCACTTCCCTCCACATTTTGTATTGCAATCTTCCTTCTAGGAGATCTAGGGTCTGCTTTCTCCTTCTTTTTCTTCTTCCCCCTCTTCTTCTTCTTCTCCCTCTTCTTCTTCAGATGATAGCTCATGGTCTGGGATGCGGCACACTTCAGCCCCGGTTCCCTCCAAGACTCATCCATGCTTGCTCAGGGAACCATTTTCCCCCCTGTCCTACAAATTCTGTAACAGAACAATGTATTTGCTTTGTAGGATTTGCTAGAGCTTCTCATATAGACGGACAGAACTTGGCAGAAGACCAAAGGGTTCCTTCCGATCTCTCAGAGGCTTCCTGAGAGCACAGATGGATCATCGAGACTCAGCTGGCCCTGGAGCAGGAAGAGGCCATGCCAACCAAACTGGGAGCAGTGGGGAATTCTGGGGAAACTCTGTGCAGAAGATCCTGGGTGAGGAGGACACCCTCCGCTCAGAGGTGCAGAGCCAGCAGTTGAGGCAGTTCTGCTGCCAGGAGGCCAAAGGACCCCGAGAGGTTTGCAGCCGACTCTACCACCTTGACCATCAGTGGCTGAAGCCAGAAAGGCACACAAAGGCTGAGATGCTGGACCTGGTGATCTTGGAGCAGTTCCTGGCTGTCCTTCCCCTGGAGATGGAGAGCTGGGTGAGGGACTGTGGAGCGGAGACCAGTTCCCAGGCGGTGGCCCTGGCCGAAGGTTTTCTCCTGAGTCAGGCAGAGGAGAGAAAGCAGGTGAGAGAGACTTTCCTCTGGATACTCCCAAGGGGCTCCAAACAGGATGGAGAACATCCCATAATGCTGTACTGATGGCCCATCCTTTTTCTGGGAAGGCATCCATGGAATGAGATCTCTCACCCTTAATGTTTTTGTCTTTGTCATTCTCTTCCTAATATTTTTTGCCATTCGTTCTCTGTTTTGAATCCTTGTTTCTTTTTCAGGAAAAGGATCATTTTGGAGAAATGGACCTGGATTCCTGTGAGGCAGAGAGGCCTCCGTTGGACTCCAGAGAGAGGCCACTGGGTAAGGAGGAAGGAGTATTTTTCTGTTGGTTTTTCAACTAATCTGTGGATTCTTTTCATTTTGTTTTCTTTTTTTGGGGGGGGGGCAGTGTTGAGAATTCCATTCCTCCCGTACTGCATATGTGTGGGATTGTTACATGTCACATGTCTATTTATATTCCAGCACTGATTATTGGGTCTTGTGAGCAGAAAGGGAGATATGCTGTTTCCGCTCTGTATTGCTTTTGCAGTTTTCTCTCCGAGGAAGAAAGACAGAGAGAGAGTCATGTTTTTCTTTGTTCTGTTAGGTTTGTTTTTATGCGCAAATAAATTAGGCTTAGATGTTCCTCCTCACGGCTAAGCTTCTGTTTGAACTCTGCTAGTCATGTGCTCATGTCCCTGGAGATGTGCCACATCTGCGTGATGGCAGACCAGAGTGATGGATCCGGGGCAACGCTGCATTGCGGGGGAGGTAGCAGCCTCAGCATTATCACCCAACAGACAGTTGGGACCAAGGGTCCAGAGGAAGGGAGATGTCTTTTTGCACAACTAATGAAATGGGCACAAACCTCCAAATGCTCTCAGCAGGTGAGGCTTTCTCAAAGGCCCATCTGTAGTTAGAGATGCCCTGTTTCACCTGTGAGAGAAGCAGGCACTCCTGGCGTCCTGCTAACCTTTTTTCTCTTGCAGGTGACAGAATGATGCCAGCAAGACCTCCTGATCCGCCTTTTCATGGGGGCAGAAGGGAAGCAGCGGCTGTGGAACCAGATCAGGTCAGGGGAAGCTGCCTTGTGGGGACAGAGGCTGAGGGATAGAGCAATGTCATGGACTGGTTGGGCACAGAGGAATGGTGGGAGGAAGCAGCCGGGGAACCAGGAAGGGAAGATGGCTCAGAGCCGAAGGAGTGGAAGTGGAGGAAGGATGAGCGGTCAGAGGGGCAAGAGGGAGAAGCCTGGGAAGAGGAGGTGTCAGAAGCTGAAGGGGAAACAGGGCTTAGTGAGCTGGGAGACTCTGTGGCAGAATGCTGTGCAGAATCAGAGGCAGAAGAGGAAGGAGGCGAGTGGGAGAGGAAGGTTGAGAGGCAGAGGTGAGTCAGGAGAAGGAGGAGCCACCGGGGGCTCCCTCTCCTTCTGCCAGAAGCCACCCTCCCTGCTTGTCTCTCAGAGCCAGGAGATGTCTGACAATGGAGGAGCAAAGGCAGGGTGCACACTGGCGCACTGTTCGATCACTTGCCAGAAACCCAAGAGAGGAGGGGACTTGGAAGGTTGTGGGGAGCCGGGGGTCTTAACTCTCTGCAACTGCTTTTGTGGAAGAAGATGCTCATGGAATGAGCTGCTGTTCACAGTGGGCCTGAAACTCAGCCAAGCTTGTGAATATCATGTTCTTGCTAATAAAGTGTAAACTCCAGCTGTGAACTGTGGGATTTCCTGACCTTATATCTCTGTGACACCAGCCTTCTGAATGTTGCCAGCAGGATTCATCTGTAGTTGCTGTTTTCATGGAATCCTGGAGTTGAAAGGGACCCCAAGGGTCACCAAGTCTAAACTCCTACATTGCAGGAGTCTCAGCTAGATCATCGAAGACAGATGGCCATCCAAACTAGGATTATTTTATTTCTAAATTGAACATTGAATGCTAAAATAGGCTTCTAAGCAGTGGACACACGAGAACAAATAGTGGCCAGGATTCACCTAACCAGCCCGATCCGCTGCAAAATGGGGCCTGCCCCCCACTCCTCCCCCTCTCCATGCCCCTATGAACCCCTGGAATTTGGCTCTAGGGCATTGGGAGGGAACCTCCCCAGAACATCACACGAGGAGAGGAGAAAGTGGATCCTTTCATCGGGGAAACTGGAATGCTTGCGTAGGCAGAATGACTTGAAAAACACAATGTGGAGTAACACCTATTTGCCCAAGGATGAATACCCATACACAACTGAGATTTCTGTAGCAGATCATATTTCTGCTGTCTCAGAAGAGGACATTTCCCTTTTTCTTTTAGGGCCCAGTGTGCTTTGAAGATGTTGCTGTTCGTTTCACGGACGAGGAGTGGGTGTTGCTGGATCCTGACCAGAGAGCTCTGCATAAGGATGTCATGGAGGAGAATCTTGGGATCATGGCCTCTCTTAGTAAGGCTCCTTGTGGGATCGTAATATCTGTATTGAAATTCAAAACTTATCTCTCTCAGATGAACCTAATATATTTTCACATAGCTCAGTATCTCCCCCTACAACACATGAGATTACAACACCCCCCAATAAACATTGAAGAGTAAATTACTCTTTTTCCTATGAATGTTCTTCCTCCAGTTGCGGCTTCTTAAACAATTACCAGGTAAAATGCCATGTAAAATTGCCATGTAAAATGTCAGCTTCAGAGTTGTTAGGAAATATAAGTAGCTTCTGTCAGGTTTTGTTTTTGCTCCTGTAATTTTTTGGTTGACCAAAGAGTCTACTGACTTTGGAGATGGGGGGATGCCATGACTGGACCAAACAAAATCCATCCCAGAGAAGAGCCAGGCTTATCAAATTTCACGTTCCCATAAGTGTGTTAGATAATGGCATACAACAAAGGTTGACCTCACATCCAACTCCCTTCAGTTCTTCTTCCATCGCAAGCTTTAATTAGCATCATTACATAATTGGGCACTCTATTTGTTCCTGAGGCTCCAATCCCTTTTTGTCTCCATTACAGATTGTGATGAATTGGAAATCAAGAACAAGGGTGACCACGACAAAATCCCCAGAAAGGAGAAGCCACATAAAAATTTGGAGTGTGGAGAGAGCTGCAGTCAGAGCTCCCAGCTCACTTCCCATGAAGGAACTCATACAGGGGAGAAACCTTATCAGTGTGGAAAATGCATCCAGGCCTTTAGTAGAAGCACAGATCTACATTCACACCAGAAAATTCACAGTGGGGAGAAACAATTTAAATGTGAAGAGTGTGGAAAGAGCTTCATTCGCAGATCCTCTCTCACTTCCCATCAAATAACTCATACCGGGGAGAAACCTTATGAGTGCGGAGAATGCAGGAAGGGCTTTGCTAGAAACACAGATTTACGTTTACATCAGAGAATTCACAGTGGGGAGAAACCCTATCAGTGTGTGGAATGTGGAAAGAGCTTCAGTACCAGCTCCTATCTCACTTCCCATCAGAGAATTCACAGCGGGGAGAAACCATATCAGTGCAAGGAATGTGGGAAGAGTTTCACCTGGAAGAACACTCTCACTATCCATCAAATAATTCATACAGGGGAGGAACCCTATCACTGCTTGGAATGTGGGAAGAGCTTCAGTAAGAGCTCCTCTTTCACTTCACATCGAAGAATCCATACAGGAGAGAAACCTTATCAGTGTGTGGAATGTGGGAAGAGCTTCGGTAAGAAGGACAGTCTCACATCCCATCAAAGAATTCACACAGGGGAGAAACCCTATCAGTGTGTGGAATGTGGAAAAAGCTTCAATACAAGCTCCTCTCTCACTTCACATCAGAAAATTCATACAGGGGAGAAACCCCATCAGTGTTTGGCATGTGGAAAGAGCTTCAGTCACAGGAGCTCTCTCACTTCCCATCAAAGAGTTCATACGGGGGTGAAACCATATCAGTGTGTGGAGTGTGGAAAAAGCTTCAGTACGAGCTCCTCTCTCACTTCCCATCACTTAATTCATACAGAGGAGAAGCCATATCAGTGCTTGGATTGTGGAAAGACCTTCAGTCAGAAGGGCAATCTCGCTTCCCATCAAAGAATTCATACAGGGGAGAAACCATATCATTGTGTTGAATGTGGAAAGAGCTTCAGCTGGAAGCAAAATCTTACTTCCCATCAAAGAACTCATATAGGGGAGAATCTGAGAATCCTTTAATTGTGGAGTTGGAGGTGACCCCTAATGTAATCTAGTCCAACCTGCTGCAATGCAGAAATCACAACGAAAGCCTCCATGATGGAGAGCCATCTAATGTCAGCTGGCCTCCAATAAATGAGAGTTCACCACTTTAAAGGGAGTCCACTTCACTGTCTAACAGCTCTTACCATTAAAAAGTTCTAGATACAGGTAGGTAGCCGTGTTGGTCTGCCATAGTCAAAACAAAATAAAAAAAATCCAGTAGCACCTTAGAGACCAACTAGGTTTGTTATTGGTATGAGCTTTGGTGTGCATGCACACTTCTTCAGATACTTCTTCAGACAGGTATCTGAAGAAGTGTGCATGCACATGAAAGCTCATACTATTAAAAAGTTCTTCCTGATGTTTCATTAGAATCTCCTTTGTGGTAACTGGAAGATATTTCTTCAGGTCCTACTCTATGGAGCCAGAGAAAACAAGCTTACTCCATCTTCTATGACACAAGTTATTCAAAGATGGCTCACATAGTCACTCTCAGTCTCCTCTTCTCCAGGCTAAACATTCCCAACTCCCTCAGCTTTTCCACATAATGTTTGGTTTCTGGACCCTTGATTATTTTGGTAGCTGTCCTCTGCACATGTTCCAGCTTGTCAATATCCTTATTATTAGTTATTCTTCATTTATTTAATTTCTGCCTTGGTCAGACTACAGCTGGAATATTGTGTCCAATTCTGGGCACCACGATTTAAGAAGGATGTTGACAAGTTGGAACGTGTGCAGAGGAGGACAACCAAGATGATCAAGGGTCTGGAGTCCAAGCCTTGTGAGGAGCAGTTGAAGGAGCTGGATATGTTTAGCCTGGGGACAAAGGAGACTGAGAGGAGGTATGAGAGCTATCTTCAAATATCTCAAGGGCTGTCACTTGAAAGGGGGAAGAAGCTTGTTTTCTCCTGTTCTGGAGGGTAGGACTCGAACCCATGGCTTCAAGTTACGGTGACGGTCCTTCTTTTGAAGTAGGTCAAATCACGATTGCTAATAGCATTATTATTATTATTATTATTACTGTAAATTTATATACCACACTATACGCAAAAGCCTCAGGGCCGTTCACAGAATAAAATCAGAATATAAAACCACAAAATACATAATCAAAATAAAAACAAAAACAAGTCAAAAACCTCCCCAACACATTTCAGAAGGACACTGGATGTCAATCAGCCAAAGGTCTGGTTCAAGAGGAATGTTTTCTCCTGGTGCCTAAATGTCAGGGGCTGGGCAAAGAAGGAATGGTGGAGACCGCCTCCCCAGCCTGACCCTTCCAGGGAGGAGGAGGAGGAAGAAGACAGTTTAGATTTACAACAGGGGTTTGAGGGAGGTCATAGAGGCAGATGAGGCGGAAAGTTGGGAAAGAATGGGAGAGGAGGAGGGGGAGGAAGCAGCAGCAGGGGGGTGACACCTGACTGACAAAATGTATTTAGAAAGCATTCCAGACCCTCCATCTCCCAGAACTTGGAGAGCCTTGAAAGTAGGAGAGCAAAGAGCTCAAAGACAGTTTCACTCGGGACAATGCCATTATCCAAAAGGCTGGGATCTATAGCCTCTCTCTGTAAAAAATGAATAAAAAGAGGGTGATAAGAAACATTCCTTTGTCTTTATTCGTTCCTGGGCAACCAGCCGGGAGTCGCTGACATCCGCCTGACACTACAGGTGTATAATGAAGGCTCCAGGCAAACCTCCCTGGAGAGACCATTCCATAGACAGGGAGCCACTGCAGAGAAGGCCCCAATCTCATGTTGCCACCCTCTGGACTTCTCAAGGAGGCGGCATATGAAGAAGGGCCTCAGAAGATGATCTTAAGAGTTCAGGCAGCTTCTGATGTTCCTTTGGAGGCTTCATCAAAACTCGGCCAGATCAAAAGGGATAGAAATTCCTGCTATATTTTTTTTTATAAATAGTGAGCAATGCATGCACAGGCAGGAAGAGGAAGATCTGGGTCCTCCTAAGTTTCACGATACAGAGGGAAGGGAAAGCTGAGTGTAGTCGGACACATGCTATAGACTCTGAGAAGGCCAATTTCAAAAAGCTGAAGGAGCTACGGGGTGAGATCCTATGGTCAGAAATACTCCAAGAGAAGAGAGTCCAGGATGGATGGCAGTTTCTCCAAGGAGAAATATGGAAGGCACAAATGCAGACAATTTCAGCAACAAAGAAAAGTGGGAGGCATCTCAGGGGAGTCACAGAACCACTCTAGTCTGCCTTGGTCAGACCACACCTGGAATACAGTGGTACCTCGGGTTACATACACTTCAGGTTACATACACTTCATGTTACACATTCCGCTAACCCAGAAATAATGCTTCAGGTTAAGAACTTTGCTTCAGGATGAGAACAGAAATCTTGCTCTGGCAGCACGGCAGCAGCAGGAGGCCCCATTAGCTAAAGTGGTTCTTCAGGTTAAGAACAGTTGCAGGTTAAGAACGAATTAAGTACTAGACCCGAGGTACCACTGTACTGTGTTCAGTTCTGGGTGCCACAATTTAAGTATCCTAAATGCAACTAAAAATCAACAGGGACATTTCATCTTCACTCCCAGGAGAGGCAGGAACAGCGTGTCATACTCCACCCTCAGTTGAGATCCAGCTGAATGGGAGACATGAGAGACATCTCTCAATATCTCAAGGGCTGTCCCATGGAGGATGGAGCCAGCTTGTTTTCTCCTCCTCCCCAGGGTAGGAGCCGAACCCATGGCTTCAATTGGCAAGAAAAAGGTTCTGACTCAACAGCTGGAAAATCTTTCTGAAGGTAAGAAGGTGGTGGAACTCTTCTTCCTTGGAGTTTCAGAGCAGAGGCCATCTGCCAGGGATGCTTTTGCAGATTCCTGCCCTGCAGGGGGTTGGACTAGATGACCCTAGGACCCCCTTCTATCCCTCCCATTCCTGGATTCTAGCATGAGGTTCCTTGCTTCCTGCAAACCCCTTTTCCCTGCAACCTCTTCCTCCACTTTCTGGCCAAGGGAGGGAGCGGATCACAGACCAACCAAGAGCAAAAATAAAATGAGCATCTCTGGGATTGTGCAATGCAGGAGAGAAAAGGCAGAGAGGACTGAGCAGGGTGGACTCGGCTTGGCAAGGGTTAAAGGGAACTGAGCTGCATTCCTAGAGAGGACAGGAAAGTAAAGGGGGGCCAGGTCCTCCAGAGGAAAAGCCCCTCCCTCCCCTTCCTGCAAGGGGGGCAGGGTTGCTTTCTGCTATTGCAAATGCTGCATTGTTCTCTTCCAAGGGGATCTGGTGAGTCTCTTCCTCTCCCCCCCTCGAGGGTGCAGTGGAGAGAAGGTGGGGGTCCCAGGGATGCAGCAGGGGAGGGTGGCTCATGTGGGGGGGGGAAGCCCCAGGGAGCAGGGGGTCCTGCCAGGGAGGGGCGAAATCGCACGAGGTCCGCAACTACAGTACTGTGTATTCTGCATTTGTATAAAGACGCTGCTTACTCCTTTGGGAAGGGCAATCCTCTCCTGGGATCTGGTGAGTCTCCTCTCTCCCCCCCCCCCAGGAGGGTGGAGTGGGGAGAGGGGGGGTCCCAGGGCTGCAGCAGGGGAGGGTTTCTCATGGGGGGGGGAGCCCCAGGGAGCAAGGGGTCCTGCCAGGGAGGGGCGAGGTTTGCAACTACAGTACTCTATATTCTGCATTTGTATAAAGACGCTGCTTACTCCTTTGGGAAGGGCAATCCTCTCCTGGGATCTGGTGAGTCTCCTCTCTCTCTCCCCCCCCCCTCCCAGGAGGGTGGAGTGGGGAGAGGGGGGGTCCCAGGGCTGCAGCAGAGGAGGGTGGCTCCTGCGGGGAGGTTTAAAACAGCCCCAGGTGCAATTTGGAAAAATCCATCTGTTGCAAAACCACCCCCCCCACCCCACTCCAAGCGTCTGCCTGCTGCTCTGCTTACTCTCCCCTGGTCGGTTGCTTCCCTTGGGCGGTGCTGCTTTTGCTGCGATTGGTCGCTTGGCCCGTGGGAGGGGGCTGCCCGGGTCATCCTGCACTCCAGCAGGATCTCTGAAGGCTCAAGGCGTGCCAGGTCACTTACTCCCGAGTAAGCCCGCTTAAGGCTGAGCTAAAAGCACGTGGCTCCAGAGGCGAAGAAAGTCAGGTGGTACCCGGTGCGGAAAATTTCTTGCCACCCCCCTCCCCATTGATGATTTTTTTTTTCATTTTATTTTTTGCCTGCAAAAATGGTTTTGCGTTATTTCATATTTTCTTACAAAGGAATGTCGATTGTGGGCCTCTGATAACAAGTAGGCAACTATGGACAGATACGTAAATCTACAGGATGGATTGTGTTATTTTATTTATATTTATTGTTTGTTTAATAAAATTTATTTTTAAAAACCTGCAAAGTGGTTTACCAAAACAAAAAACAAACAAACAAAAAAAAACCACAGCAGTAAAATCAAGAAAAATCAACAATCCTACTTTAAAACATACAAAAGCTAAAAAATTAAAACAGATTAAATTTACTTCAACTTCCTAAGCATCTACGTATGCTCGCCTTAAAGAATAATGCTTTTAGCAGGTGCCCGAAAAGAGTCTAGCAAAGGCACGTGTTTTGTTGCAAGAGGCGGGGAGTTCCAAAGGGCAGGTGCTGTCACAGTAAACAATGCAGTACAGATATTATGCGGAACCTGTAGTAGTGCTTGAAACTACTGAAGGGGAGGTTTTATTTATTGTGATTTCACCATGCTCTGCATTATCTGAAAAGGAAAACATTTATTTAAAAAACAGGACTGCACAGCAGCAATCTAGTCCCATCTTGATCAGTGGGACTTATTCCCGAGCCGACGGTGCGTAAGATGGGCTGCAATCGTTTGCACCCCTTGCATTCAACTTGTACCTAAACCTCTGCACAAGCCTGCACCAGAGGATTGTAGAGTTGGAAGGGACCCCTGAGGGTCATCTAGCCAACCCCCTGGGGCAATGCAGGAATCTCAGCTAGACCATCCCTGACCGATGGCCATCAGTCTTCTGTTTCCCCCCTCAGCCAGGACACACAACTGGAGGTGGGGGGAAAAGATAAATTTTGACAATGGGGCAGATTTGCCAGCTGTGCGCAGGAACAGCTTGAAGACTTTTCACAGAGAGGAACCCCACAGGGGTTTCCCCACATGTAACGTAACAGGCAGGGAGCCATCTCAGATAGAGAAAAAGACATTGCGAGAGGACAGGACACAAGAGTACCAAAGTCCGCCCATTTTATCCTCTTTGGGATTGTGGCTCTAGGGCTCTGGGACCACCCTCCCAAAATATTTACTTGTCTTCAATGTATTTTTACCACTGTTATTCTATAGTACAGATCCTTTTTAAATTAAAACACTTTCTCTAAAATTAAAATGGCAGAAGTAATCAGTAGCATAGATATCAAAGGAAAGGCAAGAGAATACAGTGGAACCTCGGATTAAGTACTTAATTCGTTCCAGAGGTCCATTCTTAACCTGAAACTGTTCTTAACCTGAAGCATCCCTTTAGCTAATGGGGCCTCCTGCTGCCACTGCGCCGCCGCCGCACGATTTCTGTTCTCACCCTGAAGCAAAGTTCTTAACCTGAGGTAATATTTCTGGGTTAGCGGCGTCTGTAACCTGAAGCGTATGCAACCCGAGGTACCACTGTAGTCCCTGATAGATACAGGGGAGACACAGATACACAAGCACACAGAAGTAAATCCAGCCTTGGGGAGAGGGATGGGAATGTACAGTTTGCTGTACTTAGCCTTGAGATGGGAGACTGAAAGGGCTTAAAAATAAATAAAGGTTTTGTGTCTAGGAATATTTTTCTGCAGAGAAAACAGAGTAGGACTACAAAAGGTTCTGTGAGGAGTAATTTAAGAAATATTGTAAAAATGGAAAGGGAGAAATGATTTGTTAGAAAAGGTAAAGGCAGTATTAAGTTAAGAATTGCAGGATAAATAATCAAGACGGAAGGCTATCAGAGATGCTGAGGGAAGTCCAAACAAGGACATATGTATAATAATTTGTGTGGTATGTCTTAAAAAATTTTGTATGCTAAAAATAATAAAAAAATATTATAAAAAAGTAATATTTTTCTGCAAAAGCATCAGACTGGTTGTCAAAATGTGGACTTCATTAATAGACCCTATTTAAACGAATTTGTCAATTAGCCACAGAATAGCTTTGCTGATTTTTTTCTCATCTTCTTTTAATTACACAACTGCTTTAATTACACAACTGCCAGTGTCCCACGCACTCCCCTTTCAGGGGCAGCAGAGGCCTTTTCGGAGGAGGGTTGGGGCCCAAAGTGGGCGCCCAGGACAGGCAGCCGTCTTGTCCTCAGCAGCCCGGAAAGTCGGCCTGTGTGAAGAAAATGAGACTAGGCCAATTAGTTTCAGCCTTGCCTTGCCTTCTAATTCACCTAGTCTCATTTTCTTCACACAGGCCGACTTTCCAGGACCCGGGAAGCCCAGCGGAGTATAGGGCAGTAGGATGGATCATAAAAAAACTCTTTTGTGTGTGAAAATGCCTGCTCCAAAAGTGTTACTAAACTAGGGATTATGTAGCTATATCTGAAATTTCGTGCCTATCGGTTAATAGCTTGAGCCTGCTCCACTGAATGGAAATTTCAGCCTTCACAACATGGGGAAATGGCCAAGTAAACAGCCTGTTTTCGTGGAGGAGGGTCAAGATCTTAACTGATATGCCTGAAATTTCATATATAGCCATATGATCTCTAGAGTAGTAATATAAGACCTTTGGAGCAGGCATTTAAAAAAAAAAAGTTTTTTATGAACCGCCCTAGTAGGGCAGTAATTTTTCCTTGATAATTTGTCACACACCCCCTCCATGATGGCACCAGGGGTGGCCTGTCCCCCCTTTCCTACGCCCCTGCATGGCTCTCTTAATAAGGACTCGCGGGGGCAGTTGAAGACAGGCCAAGAGATTCGCTTTTACTGCGTCCCGTCTTCTCCCCCCCCCCCCGATAGGGGGAGAGCCTCCCTGCTCAGGTTTCTCGGCAGGCGGGGGTCGCAAGAGGTCTGGCTGGAGCCCTGGCCGCTCGCTTGCTGGCAGGAACTCTGCGGGGCAAGTCCTGCGTGGAGAGGAGCGCAGACAGAGAGGAAAGACGGCGGGAAGGGGTGGGAAAAGATCACTCGCTCGTGAAGTTTGTGCATTTCTCCTCTGAGGGTATCTCGGTTGGGAAGGGGCAGCCAGGAGTGGGGCAGCAGGAGGCAACTCCGGAGCCGTGTATTCTTGCTTGAAAGGATCTTGAGCACCCAAAGCTCTCCCTCTCCCAGAGCTGAGCTTGGTGAGGGTCTTCTGAGCACTTTTCGGAGGCTTTTGCTTCTCTTCACATTCTTCTAAAAACTTAAAGGTAAAGGTAAAGGTACCCCTGCCCGTTCGGGCCAGTCTTGACAGACTCTGGGGTTGGTGCGCCCATCTCACTCTAGAGGCCGGGAGCCAGCGCTGTCCGCAGACACTTCTGGGTCACGTGGCCAGCGTGACAAGCTGCATCTGGTGAGCCAGCACAGCACACGGAACGCCGTTTACCTTCCCGCTAGTAAGCGGTCCCTATTTATCTACTTGCACCCGGAGGTGCTTTCGAACTGCTAGGTTGGCAGGCGCTGGGACCGAGCAACGGGAGCATACCCCGCCGCGGGGATTCGAACCGCCAACCTTTCGATCGGCAAGTCCTAGGCGCTGAGGCTTTTACCCACAGCGCCACCCGCGTCCCTTCTAAAAACTTAGGAGTGCTTAACAAAGCATCTTTCCATTCACCAGATGCTGTTTAAACTGAATTCCACAGCCCTCTACTTACATCTGGTGGTGAGTTTCTTGGCTTGTCCCAGGGCCCCCCCCCCTTTCCAGTCTGGAGCTGCGCTAGGTGCTTTTAAAATGTGTGGCGGAAGGGGGTGGGATGATTGAGTTGCTCTTGTTTTTATTTCTATTTTCATTATGTGTTATGTGTTTTTATATTGTGTTTTCATGCTGTGAAACACCCAGTCGTGTGCATATTTATAGCATTCAACTGTTCTTTCCTGCCCCGTGTGTGTGTGTGTGTATTCACACACATACACACATCTACTCATATCTTCCTTCCTTTCAGAAGTTTGAAAGCCATTGTGATGTAGTGGTTAGAGGCCTGGGGGAGAACCAGCTTCAAACTGCCACTCTTACTTAAAACTCACTGCTGTGGTTTAGGGGGAAGCCACTTTTTCCCAGCCTAACCCAACTCACAGGGCTGTTGTGAGAGTTAAAGTGAGGGCAGAGGAGAAGAACCACATAGATTGCCTTGAGCTCTTTGGAGACAGGTGGAAGAAAAATGGAATGATGGGTGGGTGGATAATGCTGGGATAACGGTCTTTGTTTCATAACCCCATCTTCCGGACCATGAAGTCCCATGGATTTATGAAAGCCTACATTTGCATAGCTTTCAAACTTGTGAGTTCAAGAGCTATTTCCTTATATGTAATTTGGGAGCTGCAGCTGTTTGGTGCAATAGGTGCACACGGTACCTTTGAATGTTCTAACACAGATAACATCTGGTTTCGTTGTGCCATCAGGGAACTATTAGGTACAGTCCTATCCATGCAGAAAATGCTGAGCTTTTCGTGCTCTGCTATGAACTTTAACAAGAACTGTGTGATAATAATAATAATAATAATAATAATAATAATAATAATAATAATAATAATTTATTTATACCCCGCCCATTTGGCTGAGTTTCCCCAGCCACTCTGGGCGGCTCCCAATCAAGTGTTAAAAACAGTACAGCGTTACATATTAAAAACTTCCCTGAACAGGGCTGCCTTAAGATATCTTCTGAATGTCAGGTAATTATTTATCTCTTTGACATCTGACGGGAGGGCGTTCCACAGGGCGGGCGCCACTACCGAGAAGGCCCTCTGTCTGGTTCCCTGTAGCCTTGTGTGAGGACAAGACTCACCTGTGTGACATTTTGCGAATCAACACCACTGCCTTTGAACCAGATCTAGCCTATGTGCGGCAGTCCAGATCTCAATTTCACCCTTCACATTAGTGCAAGCAAGTCCCCCCCCCAATTGAGATGAATACATTGTAAAATCTTGGTTAATGTCAGTTGGTTTAAATACATTTGGACACAACATGTATCCTTGGTGCTATGTTCCTGTTCATATTTTTAAACTAAAAAGTTGACAGACAACCTTTATTAGCAATAATATGTAGTGTACTTTACAATGTTCCTGACATATATTTCAGCTTCCTGGATATTTTTTTCCCCATCTGACCTTCAGATATGAAAGGCAGAGTGATTTAACACCTGTTTAGATTTGTCATCCATGTGACGAAATGAAAAGTATGTCATTTGCAATAAACTTTGCATAAAATAGTTAATTTGCATTTAATTTGCATTTAATTTTGATGGTTCAAAGAACTTCAGACAAAATGGTCAGTCCTCACACATGTTCACTTCATCAAATTTAGCCCTCTTTGAAAAAAGTTTGGGCTCTATTGCAAATGCTGCCTTGCACTCTTCCACAGGAATCTGGTGAGTCTCTTCTTCCTCCCCCCAAGGGTGAAGTGGGGAGAAGGTGGGGGTCCCACGGCTGCAGGGGACCCACCCCAGTAACACCCTTCTCCTGCATTCAATTGTCTGAAGATTTGGCATGGTACCTTCCTGGGCAGAGTCTGGGCTGTGGTACAGTCCTATCCTGGTTCTTAGCAGGACTCACACACACTTGCTCAGGGAACCATTTCTTCTCCTTATTGTATATCAGCATTATAACAGACCAATGTATTTGCTGTTTAGGATTTGCTAGCTCCTCTCATTAGCACAGACATAACTTGGCAGAAAACCAAAGGGTTCCTTCTGTTCTTTCAGAGGCTTCCTGAGAGCATAGATGGATGAGCAAGACTCAGTTGGCTCTGAAGCAGAAATAGGCCATGTCATCCAAACTGGGAACAGTGGGGGATTCTGGGAAAACTCTGTGCAGAAGATCCTGGGTGAGGAGGACACCCTCCGCTCAGAGGTGCAGAGCCAGCAGTTCAGGCAGTTCTGCTGCCAGCAGGCCAAAGGACCCCGAGAGGTTTGCAGCCGACTCTACCACTTTGACTGTCAGTGGTTGAAGCCAGAAAGGAACACAAAAGCTGAGATGCTGGACCTGGTGATTCTGGAGCAGTTCCTAGCTGTCCTTCCACCGGAGATGGAGAGCTGGGTGAAGGACTGTCGAGCAGAGACCAGTTCCCAGGCAGGGGCCCTGGCCGAAGGTTTCCTCCTGAGTCAGGCAGAGGAGAGAAAGCAGGAAGAGAGAAAGCAGGTTGGAGAGACTTTCCTCAAGATACTTCCAAGGGGCTCCAGAAAGGATGGAGAACATCCAAAAATGCTTTCCTCATGGCCCATTCATTCTTTTTCTGGGAAGACATCCATGCAATGAGATCTAACACCCTTAATAATTTTGGCTTTGTCATTCTCTGTTAATATTTCTCACCATTCATTCACAGTTTTGAATCCTTGTTGCTCTTTCAGGAAAAGGATCTCTTTGAAGAAAAGAACACAGATTCCTGTGAGACAGAGAGGCCTCCGTTGGACCCCAAAGAGAGGCTACTGGGTAAGGAGAAAGGTGGTTTTTCTCCATTTGGTCCCATTCTGTTGGTTTTCTAAATCATCTGTGGAGTGCTTTCATCTTTTGTTGGGGGAGATAGTTGGGACCAAGAGCCCAGAGTAGGGGAGATATATTTTTTCTCACAACTAACACCTGAAATTTGCCCAAACATCCAAATGCACTCAGCAGGCAAAGCGTTCTCAAACGCATCCAACTTTTTTTTCTCTGGCAGGTGACAGAACGATGATGGCAAGACCTCTGCATCCATCTCTGAATGGGGACAGAATGGAAGCAGCGGCTGTGGAACGAGATCAGGTCAGAGGAAGCTGCCTTGTGGGGACAGAGGCCAAGGGGTGGAACAACGTGCTAGCTCAAGGAGTGGTAGTGAACAACAGTGTTGTTTCAGAGGAGGACATTTCCCTTTTTCTTTTAGGGTCCAGTGTGCTTTGAAGATATTGCTGTTTGTTTCACGGATGAGGAGTGGGAGTTGCTGGATCCTGACCAGAGAGCTCTGCATAAGGAGGTCATGGAGGAGAATCGTGGGATCTTGGCCTCTCTTGGTAAGGCTCCTTGTGGGATCATAATATCTGTTTTTAAATTCAAAACGGCTCTCTATGTTGAACCTCATATATATTCACAGAACTCAACAGTGCCCCCTTAAAACATCTGGGATTACAATATTCCCACAATAAACCTTGAACTGTAAATTACTTTTCTTCTTCTTCTTCTGTGAATGTTCTTCCTCCACCTTCTTAAAACAAGGATCAGCCTGGTCTGAACTGTTCAGGCCATTTTAACTGTAAACTTCAGAGTTGTTAGGGAAGTTGAAGTAGCTTCTGTCAGGTTTTCAGTTTTTGTTTTTCCTCCCGTCAGTCTTTGGTTGACCAAGGAGAAAACTTGCATTGGAAATGGAGGGGATTCCATGATTTAGCCAAGCAAAATCCATTCGAGGGAATAGCCAGGCTTTTTGCATCACAGGTTGCACTAAGGGTGTCAGTGGATCCCTGTTAATAAATGCACCCAACCCTTTAGTAAAACCATCGATCTAGCCCACTTGTGTTATGTTGGGATTTTTTTGCCTACGTGCTATTTGATGCAGCTTCTCACAAAGCAATTAAGAAGTTGGCCGAAGGCCAAGAAGACTGAGCAGAGGGAGTTGTTCTGCCTACAGATATGGGGCCTTGGATACAGCTCTGCTATTGGTTGAGGTCTCTACTTAGGCATGATGACTCATGACCTTCCTTGGTTGGTTGGTTGGTTGGTTGGTTGGTTAGTTGGTTGAACAGTGTGTGTTCTGAGAGTCGTTTGGAGTTTGTTAAGAGAGTTAAGATCCGTATCCTGTATATAGTAACTTGTGAATCTGCTTTAATAATAAATACCTATAAGTAACCAAGTTACTGGTAGCAGCGTCTTGTTCCTGCTTCATCCTACATGCCTGCAACTGATTGCTTCTGGAAGTCTGCATATGCACTGCTATATTCAACTTGATCTGGCTAAGATCCTGCAACAGGTTAAGGTTGCGAAACTTCAATATGTTATTCCCCTAATACCAGTGTTTACAAATTCTAGATTCAGGTAGGTAGCCGTGTTGGTCTGACACAGTCGAAATATATTTTAAAAATTGTAAAGTAGCACCTTAGAGACTAACAAAGTTTGTTCTTCATATAAGCTTTTGTGTGAATGCACCATTAATTTCTCCCTGAGGCTATAATCCATTTCTCTCCTCATTGCAGATAGTGATGGACTGAAAATGAAGAACAAGGGTGACCATGACAAAATCCCCACAATGGAGCCGTATAAATATATTGAAAGTGGAAAAAGTTCCCATTCCATTTCCCATCCAAGAAATCTCCCTGGGAAGAAACCATATCAGGGTGTGGAATGTGGAAAGAGCTTCTGTCAAAGTGACCATCTCACTTCCCATGAAATAATTCATACAGGGGAGAAACCCTATCAGTGTGTGCAATGTGGAAAGAGCTTTAGTAAGAGCAAGCATCTCACTTCCCATCAAATAATTCATACAGGGGAGAGACCGTATCAGTGTGTTGAATGTGGAAAGAACTTCCGTCGGAGCACCGATCTCATTTCCCATCAAAGAATTCACACAGAGGAGAAACCCTATCAGTGTGTGGAATGTGGAAAGAGATTCCGTTGGAGCACTGATCTCACTACCCATCAAAGAATTCATACAGGGGAGAAACCCTATCAATGTGTGGAATGTGGAAAGAGCTTCAGTAGGAGCTCCTCTCTCACTTCCCATCAAAGAATTCATACAGGGGAGAAACCCTATCAGTGTGTGGAATGTGGAAAGAGCTTCAGGTATATTTCCCATCTCTATACCCATCAAAGAATTCATAAAGGGGAGAAACCCTATCAGTGCATGGAATGTGGAAAGAGCTTCAGTCATAGTTCCCATCTCTATACCCATCAAAGAATTCATACAGGGGAGAAACCCTATCAGTGCGTGGAATGTGGAAAGAGCTTCAGTCAGAGCGCCAGTCTCACTTCCCATCAAAGAATTCATAAAGGGGAGAAACCCTATAAGTGTGTGGAATGTGGAAAGAGCTTCAGTCAGAGCTCTGATCTCACTTCCCATCAAAGAATTCATACAGGGTAGAAACCCTATCAGTGTGTGGAATGTGGAAAGAGCTTCACTGATAACTCCAATCTCACTTCCTATCAGATAATTCATACAGGGGAGAAACCATATAATTGCTTGGAATGTGGAAAGAGCGTCATTCACAGGGCCCATCTCACTTCCCATCAAAGAATTCATATGAAGTGTGGGAAAACACAGGTAGAACAGGTTAACGCCATGTACTGGTAGGATGTGAAATCATATTCTGCCTTTAAGAAAAGAATAAAGTGACATTTATAGGGACAAATAAGGAACGTCAGATGTTAAAAATAAAAAGTTAAAACAAATAGAATATGGCTACAAAAAAAGAAGTGTTAACAGTGGTGATAACAACACAAGCTCAACAGAGAAGGTCCATGCAGGATCCTGAACCTATAATGTTAATTGCAGAAATGCTGGCTGAACTAAAGAGAGACTTAAAAGATAATTCAAAAAATTTAGACTGTATAGAAACTAAGATAGAGCAAAACATGAAATCAGTGGGAGTCTTGTTGGGCCAAATTAGTGACTTAGGGAAAATAGTCCAAGAGTTAAACATCAAGACAAAAGGCTTAGAAGGCACTTTGAGAAAAAAAACACAAACAGAGGTTAAAGAACTGAAGAGAGGCCAAGAGAAGACAAAGCTGGAAGCGGCAGAATTGAGTAAATTACAGGAAGTGACCTGGGACTCTATGGCGGTAATGGAAATGCATCAGAAGCAATTAAATTTGGAATTTGGGGGATCCCTGAAACAAAGGGAGAGGATATTAGAAAGAAAATCATAGAAACACTCGCAAACTGGTTACAGGTACATGAAGAAGTAATTTTTAAAATTGACAAGCTCTTCAGAATTAAATCAAGCTTCACAAAAGCCAAAAAATGGCCAGGTGACTGTTTGGTGACTTTTAATTCAAGAGGAATGAAAGAGAAAATATTACAGGTGAATGTGAAAAAAAGATTACATTTTGGAGATGAAAATATACTTTTGAAGGAGATCCCAGTGAGATTGCTGGAAAAAAAGAAGCAGTTACAAATTCCTGGCTTATGCACTGAGAAACAATAAAGTACCTTACAGATGGGAATTACTGGAGAGGGGTTTCATTTTCATATACAGTGGTACCTCGAGTTACAAATGCTTAAGGTTACAAACTCTGCTAACCTGAAAGAGTTACCTTGAGTTGAGAACTTGGCCCCAGGATGAGAATGGAAATTGTTTGATGGCAGCGCGGCAGCAGCAAGAGGCCCCATTAGCGAAAGCAAGCCTTTAGTTGAGAACAGTTTCAATACTGGAATATAATTTATCTAAAACCCAGGGAAGTATGAGGAGATGGTATCTTAATATATGATTTTTTAATGAAAATGAAAAACATTTCAATATATAACCCAAGAAACACAAATATATTTTAAAAATAACTCCAAATCTTCAACATCAAGACTGATGGAATGGGAAGGATATAAAACTTACATCAGAGGGAATATTATATCCTTCTCGGCCAGCAAGGCCAAGCTACAAAGATTAAAAGAAAATAATCTAAAAATTTCTTTAAAAACACTATGGGGTGATATGGCAAAAAACTCATCTAAGGTTACATATGAAAGAATACAACAACAAACATTAGAACTGAATAATATACTAGCTCAAACAATTGAGTTCAGACTACTAAGTCTAAGACAAATATATTGGGAACAGGGAGAAAGACTGACAAAAATTCTAGCTAATCGTCTAAAACAAAAGAAAGCGAACCAAATAATACCTTTAAACAGAAATGAAAATAACATCGCAACAACCTCATCAATTGATATCAATAATGAATTTTTAAAATTCTACAAAAATTATATGAAGGGCCAGAAAATATATCAGAGAATGAGGTGGAGAATTTCTTTCAAGATATTAAAATACCAACTATTGAAGAATATCAAAAAGATATGCTATCAGCACCCCTAAATATATCAGATATTGAGAATGTAATAGAAACAATGTGGAATGGGAAATCACCTGGACCAGACAGTTTTCCTATAGAATGGTATAAAATATTCAAAATCTACTAGTCCCCAGACTTCTAGAAGTCTATGAGGAAATAGCTCAGAAAGGTATATCTGCTGCAACATTCAATGAAGCTTTAATAATAATTATACCAAAACTTAACAAAGACCCTACTAAATGTGCAAATTATAGACCAATATCATTAATGAATGTTGATGCAAAGATTTTGAATGCAATATTGGCTGCAAAATTACAAAAAGTTATTCAAAACTTGATTCCTAATAATCAAACAGGTTTTATAAAAACAAGACAAACTACAGATAATATCAGATTAACAATAGATTTGATAAATTTAAACAAAGATTAAGAGGAGTTTATGATATTGTCATTAGATGCAGAAAAGGCTTTTGACAGAATATATAAAGAATTCATAGGGTTTGTGTTACGTAAATTTTGTTTCCCTATAGAATACTGTAATTGGATTAAAATGATTTATAAAAACCCGTCCCGGATTGTTACAAATGGAAGAATTTTGAATTTGATTACTGTATTTTTTGCACCCTAACACTCACTTTTTTCCTCCTAGAAAGTAAGGGGAAATGTCTGTGCGTGTTATGGAGCGAATGCCTGCGGGTGGCGGGGGGGATCTGTTGCAGTCGTGAGCAGAGGATCCATGGTTCCCCTTCCTTCCCTCCTCTGTGGTTACAAAGCATGGATCCACATGGATCCTCAGGATTTTTGCATTGGGCTACTGCAAACTCACTGTCAGATCACATGTCTATGGCCACAGCATGAACCACAAAAATCATATATCCACTATTTCATTTAGAATATATATTTTTTTGTTTTCCTCCTCTAAAAACTACGTGCGTGTTATGGTCTGGTGCGTGTTATAGAGCGAAAAATACGGTAGTTTAAATCAGGGAATGAGACAAGGATGTCCTCTTTCTCCGTTATTATTTAATCTCTGCCTGGAACCATTAGCAAGAGCAATAATTCAGGATGAGCATATCAAGGGTGTAAAGCACAACAAAGATAATTACAAAATTGTATTATTGACGGACGATATCCTTTTATTTATTACAAAACCAGAAGATAGAATTCCGAAAATTATGGAGAAAATAAAAACCTTTGGCAGAATATTGGGATATTCCATAAATTGGACAAAATCAGATTTTACTGATAGGGCCAAGGGCTACATTGTATAGAAACCATCAGTTTTGGATGTGCAAAGACTTTATTAAATACTTGGGTATAATGATTTCATTAGATATAGATCAAATTGTAAAATTAAATTTGAATAAAATTATAAATGAAATTTCTTTTGATATTGAAAGGTGGGGACCTCTAAACCTCTCCCTTTGGGAAAAGGTTAAAAGTCCTCAAAACTGCCCTGTCCGCTTAGCCATCTCTTCATATTCCATCAACTTTCAACTTAATTTGCCACTCCCTCTTCATTGGAATTTGGTTTCCTTTCCAGTTTTGTGCTAACAATATTCTCGCTGCTGTGGTGGCGCACATAAAGCAACTTCTTCAGAATTTGGGGATCTCATCCTCAAGGATTCCTAAGAGAAAAGCTTATGGCTTTTTAGGAAATGTTAATTTAAACATATTTTTTAACTCATTGTAAATTGTATTCCAGAATTCTCTTTTTTTTTTTTTTACACTCCATGCACGATACATTGTCCCGACTGCTATGTTACATTTCCAACACAAATATGAATTATTTTTATACATCATTTTATTAGGTGTTAAAGGTAAAGGTAAAGGTACCCCTGCCCGTACGGGCCAGTCTTGACAGACTCTGGGGTTGTGCGCCCATCTCACTTAAGAGGCCAAGGGCCAGCGCTGTCCGGAGACACTTCCGGGTCACGTGGCCAGCGTGACATCGCTGCTCTGGCGAGCCAGAGCCGCACACGGAAACGCCGTTTACCTTCCCGCTGGTAAGCGGTCCCTATTTATCTACTTGCACCCGGAGGTGCTTTCGAACTGCTAGGTTGGCAGGCGCTGGGACCGAGCAGCGGGAGCGCACCCCGCCGCAGGGATTCGAACCGCCGACCTTTCGATCGGCAAGTCCTAGGCGCTGAGGCTTTAACCCACAGCGCCACCTGCGTCCCCATTAGGTGTTACATACAAGCATTAAAGATTTTCATATAATTTTCTTTGAGGGTATAGCATGCTGTGAATTTGAGATCTTCCTTCCACAGCTTCCCCCATGCTGAAAGTATACAGGATGAAAGCATAGCTTTCTCAAAAACAAGGAAAGCCAGGGAAATCTCGCTTCCCCTTTTTTTGGATGGAGTTACAAACTTTGTTGATCAGGGGACTGCTGTGGAAATAGTGCATCTTGATTTCAGTAAGGTTTTTGAGAAAGTCCCCCGTGATATTTATGTGAGAAAGCTGGTAAAATGAGGCTGAATGAGGTAACTGTTAGGTGGATTTGACTGACCAAACCCAAAGAGGACTCCTCCATGGTTCCTCCTCATCCTGGGGAAAAGTGACCAGAGGGATGCTGCAGGGTTCTGTCCTGGGCCGGTTGTTGTTCAACGTCTTTATAAATGACTTGGATGAAGGAACTGAGGGGATGTTCATCACATTTGCAGACGACACCAAACGGGGAGCGGAGGCCAATGTCACAGAAGGCAGAATCCGATCAAGGGCAGGAATAGTACCACTTTCTTCTGCCTTGGTCAGGCCCCACCTTGAATACTGTGTTCAGTTCTGGGCTCCACAATTTAAGTATATTAAATTTTGTTTGCCAGGGGAAATCAAGAAGGTGGGGGAACATAATCCATATTCCTTTTATAATACTTGGCCAATGTTGATTAAATACATGAATTGTTAAGACTGTTGCAAGAATCCACCCAGCACTAATGGCAAAATGTGCCATGATCTTTTAGAATAATCAAATGAAACTTTAACACATGGCAGGATGAAAGTCTTCAATTTCACCAGGACAAGTTATTTGTTGTTTACTGTTGTGGTCATTGCTTTCTTTAAAATTATCTTTTGTGCTGTGAAAATAAAAGCAATACAGTGGTATCTCCGGTTGCGCACGGGTTCTGTTCCGGAGCTCTGGTTGGATCCCAAGGTCTCCTCAACCAGAGGTGCCTGTTTTGCGCATGTGCTTATGCGTAGAGTGCTTATGCGCATATGCGCGGGACGAAACCCAGAAAGACACTCCTGGGTTTGCCGCATGCATATCCCAAAGGATAGGTAACAAGGGGAGCATAAGTAGAGGTACCACTGTATTATTATTTTTTTATACGAAAGGTGGGGAAATCATGCCATTAATCTGCTTGCATGTGTTGAGTGTTATTTGGAGACTGTAACTCCCAGTAATTTACCATCACAGTGGTACCCTAAGACTAAGTTACAAATGCCTCAGGTTACAAACTCTGCTAACCTGGAAGAGTTACTTTGAGTTGAGCACTTTGTCCCAGGACGAGAATGGAAATCGTGTGCTGGCAGTGCAGCAGCAGCAAGAGGCCCAATTAGCGAAAGCACGTCTCTGGTTAAGAACAGTCTCAGGTTAAGAACAGACCTCCGGAATGAATTAAGTTTGTAACCAGAGGTACCACTGTATGTGTTTCTGTGTGATCAGCACACATGATTGCAGGTGAGACGAAATAAAACTCTTCCTAGGAAATTCCCTTTGACTGGTGCTGTATTGATTCAAATGTGACTTCATTTACAGATGAGAACAAATCATATTTATTGCTGACAAATCATACCATCGTCAGCTCATTAATCTCCAACCCAACAAACGCAGCACTCAGCATGAGCAGCTGCTTTCTTCCCATTTCTTAGGTGGAAAGAACTGATAATGAAAGGGAAGAAGGGAGATAGACCCTTTCCCTCACCCTTTGGGGATCTGGGGGGTTTCATTTCACCCCTTAGTCCTGCTCCTGAAAGCTTGGCAGATGTGGAGTATTTGCTCACACACGGCCATGACTTAAAAATGAATCTTACAAAACAAAACAAAACAAAAAAAGGTATTGCAGTGCTAAAAAGGCTCAAGAAAGCAATTCCTGTAGTAGCTGGCATCTTAGCGAGCCCAATGCCACTCTGGCAACTGTCTCACTCCCAGCTAACTAATCTGGAAAGCTCTCTTGTCATCTCTGCAAGGAATTCAGTGTCCCTTGAATTAACAATTCAGCATTTCTGGAAAGGGAAATGATACACTTTTGTATATTAGCATAACAAGCATGCATAAGAATTATTAGACAGAAAAAGCATGCACAAGAAAGTATTACTCATTTATGATGAAAATGGGATTTATTTCTTTTGAACTTTGCTGGGTTCCTCCTTGGCAGCCAGTGCCATTGTTTCAGCAGGGCTCGAACTCAGGACCCGCTGCCTTGAGGGACATCTAAGAGCAGTTGGGCAGGGGAAAGGTCTACTTGGGAGGTGGGGGACTCTCCTTCCTTGGAGGTTTCTCAGCAGAGATCGGAGGGCCATCTGCCCTGGATGCTTGAGCGGAGATTCCTGCACTGCTGGGGTTGGACTAGATGACCCTGGGATCCCCTCCTCTCTCTCCACTCCGGAATTCCAGGAGGAGCTTCCTTGCCTCCTGCAAAGCCCTTTTCCCTGCAGGCTCTTCCTCTGGTTTCTGGCCAAGGGAGGGAGATGCTCAGAGTCCAGCCAGGAGCCTCACCCCCAAAAGGATATCTGGGCATGGGCGGAGCCAGGGGGGGCAGCTGCCCCCCTTAATCCATAAAAAATGATAAGAATCTGAGGTTCTGCCAAGGGAGAGAGGGCTGAGCTGGAGAAACTCGGCTTTGCAAGGGTTAAAGGGAAGTGAGCTGCCTTCCTAGAGAGGCAAGGGGGGCCAGGTCCTCCAGAGCCAAGGCCCCTCCCTCCCCAGTCCTTTCCTGCAAGGAAGGGGGGGGTGTTACTTTGTGTCTCTGCTGCAAGGGCTGCCTCGCTCTCCCCTCCTGGGATCTGGTGAGTCTCCTCTCTCTCTCTCTGGGATCTGGTGGGGGTCCCAGGGCTGCAGCAGGGGAGGGGGCCTGGGGGGCCTGATCTGCTCCTGCAGGGGGGGGACCCCAAGTCAGGGAGGAGGAGAGGGTCCTGCCAGGGAGGGGCCAGGTCTGCCACGCTCTCCTTCCTGCAGATCAGAGGGTCCCAAACTCATTTGGCCTTCTGCCTCCCCCCATTTCAGAAAAAAACTGAATGTTTCATTTGGCCTTTCAGAAAAAAATTACTCCCCCGAAATCTCCCTTCTTTACACAAAGGAGTCCCTAGGACTTTAACTCAGCGTCATTGCACAACAGAGGAAACGTGCAAATGGTTTCCAAAGCTGGACGAGGAGGTGGACTAGCCCCCCCCCCCCAAAAAAAAGGTGGGAGAGAAAGGCCAGGAGTAAAGAGAGGGATCCCAGCCCAGAGTCTGGCTGCTGCATTGGGGACCAGTTTCCCAGTGTCTCCCAGGGCAGCTCCCCACGGAGGCCACTGCAGCAATCCCCTCGCACCCAGAGCAGGGCATCCCAGGACCACATCCTCTCTCTCCCAAAGGGATTGTTGCTGGAAATGGGCGCTGCTACTCCCTGAGCCTCCAGGGACCTTGGCATCAATGGCTGTGTGTGTGTGTGAAGCTATCTGATAGAATAACCATAATAAATTACCCTCCTAAATTTCAAGGGAGGTGTCTCTGGCCTCATCCACTTGGCCCTCAGGGGTTGGCGAGATACATTCCTGGCCCTCAAAGCAAAGAAAAAGGGACCCCACCCCAGGAGCCTGTCTTGAGAGCAGGAGAGAGTCCAAGTGCAAGAAAAGGAGACAGAAGCAGGGGAGTGGGGTGGGGGGAGAGCAACTCCTGAGGACCCCCAGGTGAGGACCCCCACTAGAGCCAAGCATCCATTTCCCACAAGATACAAATGACTCCCTTGTCAGTCAGTTCTGACTTCATGCATTGACTGGAAGGCAGGAGCAACCAGGCTGATTCATCTCCCAGAAATCCCTTCACTTCCCTCCACATTTTGCATTGCAATCCTTCTTCTAGGAGAGCTAGAGGCTGCTTCCTCCTATTCCTCCTCCTCCTCCTCCTCCTCCTCCTTCTTCTTCTTCTTCCTCCTCCTCCTCCTCTTCTCCTTTTTAAAAAGGCCCTTTCCCCCTGGCCTAGGGGATGAGGCCCAGACTCACCCTGCCCTACTGTGTTAAATATCTATTCTGTAGTTGACCTCCTTTGTAAGGTTTTATTTTGACATCTTTATAAGATTATTTGTTTTCTGCTATGTTGCTTTGACTATAGACTATAGATTTGACTTTCTTCCAATGGTTTTATTTCTATTTTATTGATTTTGTGGGATGTGAATCTGCAGTCAAGTACAACATTCCTACAGTGGACACATTAGGGGATGTTTTCTACCACTCAGGAGAAGACTTCCTGTGTCCTCCTGAGCTGGGACAGACTTCCACTCCATGTGACTTGAAGAGGGTGCAGTCTGTTGTACTAGCATGGAGGAGCACACGGCCTCCATCTTCTGATCAGTGTGTCTTCTCCATTTTGTATGTTGCTGTGCGTTTGGAGAAGTGACTCCTTAGTTGCAGTCAGTTGGGACTAACTTCTTTATGGAATAGTTCTAGTTGTTATGAAACCTTCAGGGATATGTCTGTGAAGGTGAATGAATCTGTGAGTAAACTACTTTTATATTAACGTGAATCAGATTATTGTGCTTATTCATTTAAGAGGGATTGGAAGGGATTTTACCAGGAAGGAATCTTTAATAGTAAGACTCAGATGAGTCAGCAATAAGCTGATCGCTGCGTAATCTAAAAAAGGGGGATGTATGGAACTCTGCTAGAATATGGAACTTGCTAGTGCATATTAGGAAGGATATCATTCAATAATATATCCTCTTCTGCCTCCCTAATTATCCCCACATATTTAATATGCTGTAAACCGCTTTGAGATTTCTCTTTAAAATATAAAGTGTTATAGAAATTTAAATAAATAAGATAGCTCATGGTTTGGGCTGTGGTGCAGTCCAGCCCTGGTTCCCTCCAAGACTCATCCATGCTTGCTCTGGGATCCTTTTTCTTCTCCTGATATTAGACAGCTTTTGTAACTGAACAATGTATTTGCTTTGTAGGATTTCTAGCGCCTCTCCTTCAGACAGACAGAACTTGGCAGAAGACCAAAGGGTTCCTTCCGATCTCTTAGAGGCTTCCTGAGAGCACAGATGGGTGAGCGAGACTCAGCTGGCCCTGGAGCAGGAAGGGGCCATGGCATCCAAACCGGGAGCAGTGGGGGGTTCTGGGAAATCCCAGTGCAGAAGATCCATGGTGAGGTGGACACCCTCCGCTCAGAGGTGCAGAGCCATCAGCTAAGGCACTTCTGCTGCCCGGAGGCCAAAGGACCCCGAGAGGTTTGCAGCCGACTCTACCACCTTTGCCACCAGTGGCTGAAGCCAGAAAGGCACACAAAGGCTGAGATGCTGGACCTGGTGATCTTGGAACAGTTCCTGGCTGTCCTTCCACCAGAGATGGAGAGCTGGGTGAGGGACTGTGGAGCGGAGACCAGTTCCCAGGCGGTGGCCCTGGCCGAAGGTTTCCTCCTGAGTCAGGCAGAGGACAGAAAGCAGGTGAGAGAGACTTTGCTCTGGATACTCCCAAGGGGCTCCAAACAGGACAGAAAATATCCCATCATGCTCTTCTGATGGCTCATTTTTTTTTCTGGGAAGGCATCCATGGAATGAGTTCTGACATCCTTAAAGCTCTTGGCCCTGACATTCATTTTTTTTTTTTTAAATATATATTTTTATTAGTTTTCCAATATAAAACTATACAAAACAAAACATCCAATTTATCACCAACATCTTTTTTTTAAAAGATATTTTATTAAAGTTTTTCAAAATATAACAGGAAAAGTGAAAAATAAAAAGAAACATACAAAATAAAAACAGTTAAAAACACATTTATTTTCATAACGTATCTTCCATACGCTTATTTCCCCAGACCTCCTCATATCTCCCTTTTTTGTATTCCAGTTCAATTTGTTAGTTCAGCAAATCCTTACCATTAAACCTTTACCCATTTGTGAAACCTTATTATTTTCATATCTCTTAAAGCATTACAGCAGGAAACCACTTATTTTCTATCCAACATCCTTCTAACATTCATTAATTTTACAATATTTCTGTAGATAGTCTTTAAATTTCTTCCAGTCTCCTTTCACCGACTCTTCTCCCTGGTCTCGAATTCGGCCAGTCATTTCCGCCAGTTCCATGTGGTCAATCACCTTCATCTGCCATTCTTCCAGCGTGGGTAAATCTTGTGTCTTCCAATATTTTGCAATGAGTATTCTTGCTGCTGTGGTAGCGTACATAAAAAAGTTCTATCTTTCTTTGGCACCAATTGGCTGACTATGCCCAGGAGAAAGGCCTCTGGTTTCTTCAGAAAGGTATATTTAAATACCTTTTTCAATTCGTTATATATCATTTCCCAGAAAGCTTTAATCCTAGGGCACGTCCACCAAAGGTGAAAGAATGTACCCTCAGTTTCTTTACATTTCCAACATTTATTATTGGGCAAATGGTAGATTTTTGCAAGCTTGACTGGTGTCATGTACCACCTGTATATCATTTTCATAATATTCTCTCTTAAGGCATTACATGCCCTAAATATCATACCTGTGGTCCACAACTGTTCCCAGTCAGCAAACATAATGTTATGTCCAACATCCTGTGCCCATTTAATCATAACAGATTTCACAGTTTCATCCTGAGTATTTCATTTCAACAGCAAGTTATACATTTTTGACAAATTCTTAGTTTTGGGTTCTAACAGTTCTGTTTCTAATTTTGACTTTTCCACCTGGAAGCCAATTTTCCTCTCCAAATTATATGCCTCCATTATCTGATAGTAATGAAGCCAATCTCTCACTTTGTTTTTTAATTTTTCAAAACTCTGCAGTTTCAATTTGTCTCCTTCTTGTTCCAAAAGTTTCACCTCAGATCGTATAAATCTTTCGCCTTTTTTTTTTTGCTTCCATCAACATGTCTGATAATTCTCCGTCTTGATCACTTCTTGCACATTTCTTAATTTAATATTGCACTACAATAATATCTTAATTTACCTTATTTTTTAAACAATATTTCTACCATACATTCTCACAGAGCTTCCTGAAAGCTTACAAATGTGATCTGGCCATCACATATAGTTTTCATATAATCTGTAAATTTAATCCAGTCTTCAGTGAATCTCTGGTCTCGTCGGTTCCGGATCCTTCCTGTTAATTTATCAAGTTCTGCGTATTCCATAAATTTCATTCTCCATTTTTCAATTATAGGTAATTCTTCTTGTTTCCATTTTTGGGCCATTAGTATTCTTGCTGCCGTTACTGCGTATAAAAATAACTTCCATTCTTTCTTATTAATTTCATTTCCTATTATTCCTAATAGAAATGCTTCTGGTTTCTTTACAAATGTATATTTCAACATCTTTTGTAACTCATTATATATCCTTTCCCAAAAGCATTTCACTTTTTTACACTCCCACCACATATGGTAAAATGTTCCTTCTTTTTCTTTACACTTCCAACATTTATTACTTACTTTATAAATTTTTGCTGATTTTACTGGTGTTACATACCATCTATATATCATTTTCATCACATTTTCCTTTTTTTATATAATTTTTTTTATTAAAGTTTCAAAAGTTTTTTATAACTACAAAGACAAAACAGAACAATACAATAAAAATGACAAACAAAAAGTATAAAAGACAAGTATAATTTCAACCCTTATTTTCTTATAACTTACTTCCCCGACTTCCTCTTACCTCCCCTTTCTGTATTCCAATTTCTAAATTACTCTTCAGCAAATCCTTCCCTTATTTTTCACTTAATTTTAACCTTTCTTTTTCTTTTTAACTTATCCATTACCGCTTATAACCACATATTTTCTAATCCAGCGTCATTCTAACATTCATTAATTTTGCAGTATTTCTTTAAATAGTCCTTAAATTTTTTACAATCTTCTTCCGCTGTTTCTCTTCCCTGGTTTCGGATTCTGCTCGTCATCTCTGCCAATCCCATGTAGTCTATCACCTTCATCTGCCATTCTTCCAAGGTGGGTAGGTCTTGTGTCTTCCTGTACTTTGCGATGAGTATTCTTGCTGCTGTTGTAGCATACATAAAGAATGTTCTATCTTTCTTTGGCACCACTTGGCCGACAATACCCAAAAGAAAGGCCTCTGGCTTCTTCAGGAAGGTATATTTAAATACCTTTTTCAATTCATTATAAATCATTTCCCAGAATGCCTTAATCTTTGGGCACGTCCACCAGAGGTGAAAGAATGTACCTTCATTTTCTTTACATTTCCAACATTTATTATCAGGCAGGTGATAAATTTTTGCAAGCTTGACTGGAGTCATGTACCACCTATAAATCATTTTCATAATATTTTCTCTTAGGGCATTACATGCCGTAAATTTCATCCCGGTGGTCCACAACTTTTCCCAGTCAGCAAACATAATGTTATGACCAATATCCTGTGCCCACTTAATCATTGCTGATTTAACCGTTTCATCTTGTGTATTCCATTTCAACAGCAAATTATACATTTTTGACAGATTTTTAGTACTGGATTCTAACAATTCAGTCTCCAATTTTGATTTTTCCACCTGGAAGCCAATTTTCCTGTCCATCTTAAAAACCTCCATTATTTGATAGTAATGAAGCCAATCTCTCACTTTTCCTTTTAATTTCTCAAAACTCTGCAATTTCAATCTGTCCCCTTGTTCCAAAATTTCCCAATATTTCGGCCATTTAGGCTCCATATTAAGCTTTTTAACAGCTTTTGCCTCCATTGGCAACAACCACCTTGGAGTTTTATTTTCCAACAAATCTTTGTATCTAGTCCAGACATTATATAATGCTTTTCTGACAATATGATTTTTAAAGCCTTTATGAGCTTTAACCTTGTCATACCACAAATATGCATGCCACCCAAAAGTGTTGTTAAAACCTTCTAAATCCAAAATGTCTGTGTTCTCAAGAAGTAACCAGTCCTTCAACCAGCAGAAAGCTGCTGATTCATAATAAAGTTTAAAGTCTGGCAGGGCAAATCCCCCCCTTTCCTTTGCATCAGTTAAAATCTTAAATTTAATTCTGGGTTTCTTGCCCTGCCAGACAAATTTCGAAATGTCTTTCTGCCACTTCTTGAAACAGTCCATCTTGTCCACTATTTGCAATGTTTGAAACAGAAACAACATTCTAGGCAATACATTCATCTTTATAACCGCTATTCGACCAAACAAGGAAAGCTTCGGATTTGACCAAATTTCTAAGTCCTTTTAAACCTCTGTCCAAGATTTCTCATAATTGTCTTTAAATAAGTTCACATTCTTAGCTGTCATATTTATCCCCAAATACTTCACTTTCCCCTGAGTGAGTGCTTGAGGGTCCTGCTCTTGCCACCTACCATCTGGCCTGGGGCGGGGCCTGAAGCCTCATAAGGACTGCGTGGTGCTTGCTGCCTGCTGCCCAGGAGGACTCCCCTGAGTGAGTGCCTGAGGGTCCTGCTCCTTCCTGCCACTTAGCACCTGGCCCAGGGCAGGGCCTGACAGGCCTCACTAGGACAGTTGTTACTGCAAGAGGGGCACAGAGAGGTTTTAAAATGCTTTTTTAAAAAATTTCTTTTGGATTTTTTGTATGTGGGGGGTGGGGGTGGGATGGATGTTTGGTTGGTTTGGGGAATTATTTTTTATTTTGATGTTTTTGTAATTTTTACATTTTTGTTGTTGTATTGTTTGATTGGTTTTGTTTGTTTGTTTAAGGTGTTATTTTGTTCTTAGGGGGAGGGGTCAGGGCTGCCGGGGAGTGGGTCCCAGCCCACAAAATGGCTGGGGCATGTTCCATGGGGGGGATGCACTGGGACAACCGATCTCAGTGATCACGGGTAGGAGGAGGAGTTACGCTAAGACCAGACCACGTCATTACAGAGGAGGCAGGTTTAGTCGTTGTCTGAGGACTGTTCCTGCCTCCGGGTCTGGTCCTGACCGGATGGATACTAGAATCAGCAAGGGATACCCACATGACCTGAAGGTACTGCTGTGCAATGCCAGGTCAATGATTCATAAGACCACTGCCATCCATGACTTGATCATGGATGGAGGACTTGACCTGGCATGTGTAACAGAGACTTGGTTGGATGAAGCAGATGGGCCTGTCCTTGCCGCTGCTTGTCCACCAGGTTTCTCTTACGCACAGCAACCCAGGTCATGTGGGCGGGGAGGGGGGGGGTTGCTGTGATTTTTAGGAAGTCATTAGTTTGCACCAGGCGTCCTATTGGGAAGACCCAGTTCTCTGAGTGCATGTTCTGGTAGTTGGGCAATAGGGGCAGTACAGGATTCCTTTTGGTGTACCGACCTCCCCGCTGCACCAAGGATTCCCTGCCTGAGCTGCTTCAGGTCGTGGCGGATGTTCTCCTGGAGACACCCAGCTTGGTTGTCCTAGGGGATTTTAACATCCATGCCGACACGACCTTACAAGGGGCCGCTCGGGACTTCATGGAAAGCATGGCCTCCATGGGGCTGTCCCTGAATAAGTCTGGCCCAACCCATAGCCGCGGACATGCCTTGGACCTGGTGTTTACCTCTATGGATGTTGGTGATCTGACACTAACTAAAAGCGAAACGAAAGAAGTGCCATGGTCAGATCACTTCCTGGTGCAACTGGACTTCTCTGCGACCCATCCCCTCTGCAGGGAGGTGGGACCAATTCGGATGGTCCGCCCCCGCCACTTAATAGATCCAAATGGTTTCCAGAGAGTGGTAGGGGATGCTTTATCCCATGTTGATGGCCTTTCAGCTGATTCCCTGGTGGCCCGCTGGAATGTGGAGTTAACCAGGGCTATTGACAGGGCTATTGAAGGGCAGTGCCAAAGAATGCTCCAACTATCGCACAATTGCACTAATTTCTCACGCTAGCAAGGTTATGCTTAAAATTCTACAAGGAAGGCTCAAGCAGTATGTGGACCGAGAACTCCCAGAAGTGCAAGCTGGATTTAGAAGAGGCAGAGGAACCAGAGACCAAATTGCAAACATGCGCTGGATTATGGAGAAAGCTAGAGAGTTCCAGAAAGACATTTACTTCTGCTTCATTGACTATGCAAAAGCCTTTGACTGTGTCGACCATGGCAAACTATGGCAAGTTCTTAAAGAAATGGGAGTGCCTGATCACCTCATCTGTCTCCTGAGAAATCTCTATGTGGGACAAGAAGCTACAGTTAGAACTGGATATGGAACAACTGACTGGTTCAAAATTGGGAAAGGAGTACGACAAGGCTGCATTTTGTCTCCCTGCTTATTTAACTTATATGCAGAATTCATCATGCGAAAGGCTGGGCTGGATGAATCCCTAGCCGGAATTAAGATTGCCGGAAGAAATATCAACAACCTCAGATATGCAATTGACACAACCTTGATGGCAGAAAGTGAGGAGGAATTAAAGAACCTTTTATTGAGGGTGAAAGAGGAGAGTGCAAAATATGGTCTGAAGCTCAACATCAAAAAAACGAAGATCATGGCTACTGGTCCCATCACCTCCTGGCAAATAGAAGGGGAAGAAATGGAGGCAGTGAGAGATTTTACTTTCTTGGGCTCCATGATCACTGCAGATGGTGACAGCAGCCACGAAATTAAAAGACGCCTGCTTCTTGGGAGAAGGGCGATGACAGGCCTAGACAGCATCTTGAGAAGTAGAGACATCACCTTGCCAACAAAGGTCCGTATAGTTAAAGCCATGGTTTTCCCTGTAGTGATGTATGGAAGTGAGAGCTGGACCATAAAGAAGGCTGATCGCCGAAGAATTGATGCTTTTGAATTCTGGTGCTGGAGGAGACTCTTGAAAGTCCCATGGACTGCAAGAAGATCAAATGTGTCCATTCTTAAGGAAATCAGCCCTGAGTACTCACTGGAAGGACAGATCCTGAAGCTCAGGCTCCAAGACTTTGACCACCTCATGAGAAGAGAAGACTCCCTGGAAAAGACCCTGATGTTGGGAAAGATGGAGGGCCCAAGGAGAAGGGGACGACAGAAGACGAGATGGTGGGACAGTGTTCTCGAAGCTACAAACATGAGTTTGACCAAACTGTGGGAGGCAGTGGAAGACAGGAGTGCCTGGCGTGCTCTGGTCCATGGGGTCACGAAGAGGCGGACACGACTAAATGACTAAACAACAACAACAACAACAACAACAACAATGGGCCACACAGGAAGGAAAGAGTATATTGCACCTATACCATTTTCAAACCCTTGGCCTACCCCCATCCCCCGGAGGTTCTTCATCATGAAACTCCAAGAAATATTGTCAAAGGCTTTCTCAGCATCCACAAATATCAGAACTGCTTTAGTATTTATATTCACTTCCAACTTTTCCAAAATATCAATTATGTTCCTTACATTGTCTGACAAATGTCTTCTCGGGAGAAAGCCCGCTTGATCTCTATGAATCTCCTCCATCAATACTATTTTCAATCTCTTTGCTAAAATGTCAGCAAAAATTTTGTAATCCACATTTAAAAGCGAAATGGGGCGGTAGTTTTTAAGTTGAGTCTTTTCAGTCTCTGTCTTTGGTATGAGTGTAATATAAGCCTCTTTCCACGTATCTGGTGCCCTTTTCCTCTCCAAAATTTCATTACAAACTTCCTTCAAAGGTTGTAATAACCACTCCTTCAAAACTTTATAGTATCTGGAAGTCAGTCCATCCGGTCCTGGAGATTTGCCCAATGCCATGTTTTGAATGGCACCTTCTATTTCTTGTTCTGTTATTTCCTGGTTTAAGGCTCTTTTGCTTTCCTGTGATATCTTTTTCAATCCATTGCTGGACTTCCGGTTAGCGCCATCGCTTAATGGCGGATTTCCCTCAGAGCTCCCGAGGGAGATCTGCTCCGCGGGTTCGGGTCCTGCAGCCACGGCGAAGCGGGGACCCTAAAAAATCACAGGCGCGAAGCCTGTGAACCGGAGACTCGGTGGGCACCTTTGTGTCCCCCCAAAGCTGTGAAGGAGCCTTTTTAAAGGCTACGGAACAGCAGCAGGTGAGTGACACGGTGCTGAGAGTTGTTTTACCAAGCCTGCGGAGTGAAGCCACGTCGTCATTAGCGGAGAGCGCTGATTTCTTCCTGAGAATTGGAGCTAAAAGAAACTACTATCCGTGAGTGCGATAAAGGCTTAAAGATTAATTGGAAGTTAAATTTAAAGAATCTTGGCACCGAGACGGAAAAGGATTAAAAAGGAAGTCTGCCTTTCTGCTCTGCAGTAAGATCAAAGCAAAGGACTGTTAAGCTGTAACTTTTGAAACAAAGAGGGCTTCTACATCCGGAGCCACTGGAACAGCTGCTGTCCCACAGATAAAAGCAAGAGCTATGTCTTCTGAAGATGCGCTTGCGAAAGCACTTGAGAAAATTAATGACTCTTTGGAACAGCTAACAAAGCAAGGCGCAGAGACCAGTAAACAAGTTGCCGAAACCAATAAGAAAGTAGCTGAGATCTCAGGAAAAATTGATTTAAACACTAAAAGTATAATTGAACTTGGAAATAAGGTGAATTCTAACACAGAGTCAATTGGAAAATTGCTTGAGGAATCATCCACCACTCGAAAGATAGCCAAGGAGGCCAAAGAAATTGCAGCTGCTGCTGACGAAAGGTTCCCACCGGTATTCAGGAAATTGGAGGATCATGATCTGACATTGTCTATGATTGAGATGCAAAGGAAAGAGAGGAATTTAAGGATCAGATCAGTACCTGAAAGTGAAGGGGACAACCTGGTGGACTACTTAACAAAAGAGTTTTTGGATTTTTGGCAACAGGATTTGGAGAAGGAAGAATTTAAGATAGAGAGTGCATTCAGACTGGGTACAAGACAAAGAAGGAACAAGGCAAGAGACTGTTTGATAACTTTAAGATCAAAGGAAGAGCGGGACAAAATTTTGAACCTGCACTATCAAAGAACTCTGCAAATTGAAGATTCTTTCGTGGAAATTTTTAAAGATATTCCAAAATATATCCTGGATGCAAGAGGTCAGTACAAGGATCTGGTGGTATTACTGAAAAGAAACAGCATACCATTTAGGTGGGAATTTCCTCAAGGCCTATCTTTTAAGTACAAGGGAAGGAAAAGAAGAATAAAGACAGTGGGCGATAAAGACAAGTTCTTAGGAGAACACGAAGAGGATCTCCAGAAGGAGGTGGATTCGGGACAAGAACCACTTTCTTCAGGAAAAGGAATTCTGGACATAGCAAACTTACCATACGGATTGAAACAACCGACAGAAGAAGAACAACAACTTGGAGCAGTAGGAGGGAAGAACAAATAGCCCCATCATGGCTCTGCAACTTCTAAGTTGGAATTGCAATGGTCTTAACATTCCCCGGAAGAGAAAAAGTGTCTTTCACATATTAAAAAAAGAGCAATTGGACTTGATTTGTTTACAGGAGGTCACACAGGAAATTACTTATCAATAAAAGATTGGGACAAGAATTTATATCCTCTGACAGAGTAAAAAAAAGAGGAGTGGTGATATATGCAAAGGAAAGATTGCAACCGAAATTAATTTTCAAAGATGATCAAGGAAAATATTTGGCAATTGAAATTCAAGTTCAAGGAGAGAAATTTTTGATTGTGGGAATTTATGCAGCAAACGAAGGGAAAGCTGAGTTTTTTAAGAAGTTGCATGAGATACTGATGGACTATATGGACTATAATCTAATTTTGATGGGGGACATGAATGGAGTGGTATCGACAAATATGGATAAAGCTCAAAGACAGGTAGTCACAAAAGATGGAAGACTACCAAAAACCTTTTTTGAAATGACTGACAATATGGACTTGGTTGACATTTGGAGAATAAAACACCCTCTTGAAAGAGAGGGAACCTTCTTTTCTGAAGCCAAAATGACATGGACTAGAATTAATCAAATTTGGGTTACTAGAGGAATGGCACCAAAGATAAAAAAAGTTGAAATCTGCTCAAAAACTTGCTCCGACCACAACGCGGTAAAGATGGTGATGAAGCAAACAACAACTGGCACCTTCAGATGGAGGATGAATGACACCTTATTTGGAGACGAGGAAGTTTGCAAAAAGGCCCAGAAAACTTTGAAAGACTATTTTGAAATTAATATGAAGACTAATGTAGAAAAAAGAATAATCTGGGACGCAAGTAAAGCCGTTATGAGAGGACTCTTGATACAACAAAATGCAATAAAGAAGAAAAGCCAAAATGAAAAGAAAGGAAAAATTTTGGAGAAGATAAAAGATGGGGAAAGGAAATTAAGATCAAAACCAAAATCGCAGGAAATTCTGAGAGAATTTAAGTTATATCAAACACAATATATGGAGTTGATGAATCAAGAAATAGAATGGAAAATTAAGCAAATGAGACAAAAGACTTTTGAATCTGCAGATAAATGTGGTAAATTGTTGGCTTGGCAAATAAAAAAGAGACAAAAATTGAATACGGTTACAAACCTAGAAGTGGATGGAAAGAATATTTATAATCCAATTGAGATTAGGAACTGCTTCCAGAGATATTTCAGACAACTTTGTACACAAGGGCCGCAGAAGGATATGGACACATCACATTTTCCTTTATTATAGTACACGCAGTAAATTTCAGTCCTTCATTCCACAATTTAACCCAGTCTTTAAATTGTATATTATATCCAAAATCTTTGGCCCAATGGATCATAACTGATTTAACCTCCTCGCCCTTTGTATACCATTCCAATAATAATTTATACATTTTAGACAAAAATTTACGTCATTATTCAGTACTTCCAATTGATATTTTGATTCCTTGTCGGTAAAACCTCTTTCTAATACATCTTTTTTAAACATTTCATTAATGTTTTCGTCGCCTCCAAAGGAGGTTACCTGGCGGTCGGGGGAATCGCAAAATGGCTGTGCCGGGATCCTGCCCCCTGGATCTCCTTCAAGTGGTGTTTTAGGGGGCTGCGGCGCCCTTGCAGCACCCCCTTTTTCCTCCCAAGAGCTGGATTCCCTCTCCAGAGAGAAATCCCGCTTGTCTTCGCTCACGCGATCAGCCAGAATTCTCTCTGACATTCATTTTTAAATCCTTCTCCCCATTCTCTCTTTTGAATCCTTGTTTCTTTTTCAGGGAAAGGATCTCTTTGCAGAAATGGACCAGATTTCTTCTGAGGCAGAGAGGCCTCCGCTGAACACCAGAGAGAGGCCACTGGGTAAGGAGGGAGGTGGTGTTTCTCTGTTTGGTCTCATTCTGTTGGTTTTCCAACTCATCAGAGGAGGGAAGATATATTTTTTCACACATAACATCTCTAATGCACCCAAATATCCAAATGCACTCAGCAGGCGAGACTTTCTCAAAGGCCCCTGTGTAGTTTGAGATGCACTGATTTACCTGCGAGACAAGAAGGCACTCTGGGCCTCCCCCTTACCTTTTTCCTCTTGCAGGTGACACAGTGATACTGGCTAGACCTCTTCATCCATCTCTGAATGGGGACAGAATGGAAGCAGCGGCTGTGGAACCAGATCAGGTCAGGGGAAGCTGCATTGTGGGGACAGATGCCAAGGGGTGGAAGAATGTCCTAGCTCAAGGAGTGGTGGTGAACAACAGTGTTGTCTCAGAGTAGGACATTTCCCTTCTTATTTTAGGGTCCAGTGTGCTTTGGAGATGTTGCTGTTTGTTTCACGGATGAGGAGTGGGCGTTGCTGGATCCTGACCAGAGAGCTCTGCATAAGGACGTCATGGAGGAGAATTCTGGGATCATGGCCTCTCTTGGTAAGGCTCCTAGTGGAATCATAATATCAGTTTTTAAATTCAAAACTCCATATGTGACGAACCTCATATATTTTCACAGACCTCAACAGCGCCCCCTACAACACTGGATATTACAGTATCCGCCCCCCCCCACAAAAAAACCCTTGAATAGTAAATTACTGTTTTTTCTGTGAATGTTCTTCCTCCCGTTGCAGCTTATTAAACAAGCAGCAGCCTGGTCTGAACTCCCCAGGCCCTTTTGACTGTAAACTTCAGAGTTGTTAGGGAAGTTGAAGTAGCTTCTGTCATGTTTTCAGTTTTTGTTTTTCCTCCCGTCAGTCTTTGGTTGTCCAAAGAGAAGACTGACATTGGAAACGGAGGGATGCCATGATGGAGCCAAACAAAATCGATTCAAGAGAAGAGCCAGGCTTATCGAATCACAGATTCCCCTAAGGATGTCGGTTGATCCCCGTTAATTAATGCACCCAACCCTTCAGAAAACCATCCATCTAACCCACTTGTGTTATGCCTCTATTACCAGAGTTGACAAGTATTCTTCCTTAATTTCTCCCTGAGTCTCTAATCCATTACTCTTCATTGCAGATAGTGATGGACTGGAAATTAAGAACATGGGTGACCATGACAAAATCCCCACAATGGAGACGCTGAATAAATATCTTGAATGCGGGAAAAGTTCCTTTTCCACTTCCCATCAAAGAAATCCCATTGGGAAGGAACCCTATCAGTGCATGGAATGTGGAAAGAGATTCAGTCAAAAGGTCAATCTCACTTCCCATCAAAGAATTCATACAAGGGGGAAACCCTATCAGTGTGTGGAATGTGGAAAGAGCTTCAGGAATAGCTCAAAACTCACTTCCCATCAAAGAATTCATACAGGGGAGAAACCCTATCAGTGCGTGGAATGTGGAAAGAGCTTCAGGAATAGCTCAAAACTCACTTCCCATCAAAGAATCCATACAGGGGAGAAGCCCTATCAGTGTGGGGAATGTGGAAAGAGCTTCACTCACAGCCACAATCTCACTTCCCATCAAAGAATTCATACAGGGGAGAAACCCTATCAGTGTGTGGAATGTGGAAAGAGCTTCACTGAAAACTCCTCTCTCACTTCCCATCAAAGAATTCATACAGGGGAGAAACCCTATCAGTGTGTAGAATGTGGAAAGAGCTTCAGTCGGAGCTCCGGTCTCACTTCCCATCAAAGAATTCATACAGGGGAGAAACCCTATCAGTGTGTAGAATGTGGAAAGAGCTTCAGGAATAGCTCTAAACTCACTTCCCATCACAGAATTCATACAGGGGAGAAACCCTATCAGTGTGTGGAATGTGGAAAGAGCTTCACTGATAGCTCCACTCTCACTTACCATCAGAGAATTCATACAGGGGAGAAACCCTATCAGTGCATGGAATGTGGAAAGAGCTTCAGTAGGAGCTCCTTTCTCAGTTTCCATCAAATAATTCATACAGGGGAGAAACCCTATCATTGTGTGGATTGTGGAAAGAGCTTCAGTCACAGCAACAGTCTCACTCGCCATCAGAGAATTCATACAGGGGAGAAACCCTATCAGTGTGTGGAATGTGGAAAGACCTTCAGTCAGAGCGCCAGTCTCACTTTCCATCAAAGAATTCATACAGGGGAGAAACCCTATCAGTGTGTTCCTCCTCATCCTGGGGAAAAGTGACAAGAGGGGTACTGCAGGGTTCTGTCCTGGGCCCATTGTTGTTCAACGTCTTTATAAATGTCTTGGATGAAGGAACTGAGGGGATGCTCATCCCATTTGCAGACGACACCAAACGGGGAGCGGAGGCCAATGTGGCAGAAGGCAGAATCAGATCAAGGGCAGGAATAGCACCACTTTCTTCTGCCTTGGTCTGGCCCCACATAGAATACTGTGTTCAATTCTGGGCACCACAATTTAAGAATCTCAACTTTTGTTTGCCAGGGGCGGTGGGGGGTTACAGGTTTTGTGTTTTGTGTTTCCTTCTTGGTTCCTGTTTATTTAGCCTGTATGCATGCTCAAATAGTAAATAGTTCTTTGTAGTTAAGAGGCTTCCTCTGATCTGACTTTGTCCCCACGTGAGGATTTTTTGAAATGCTCAGAGGAAATCTGATTGGTTCTTACAAACGCTGTGTTAAAGTTCTTTTGTTAATAAAAACGACCTGGGCCAGGAAGTGGAACGTGCACTTTCTCCCAGAGTCTTGCTGGTCAAGCCTCGTGTCTATTGTATTAATCAGGGTCCAGTCCGTCCTTTGCCTTCAGAATGCAACAGCAGGGAACAGGAGCCAACTTTTAGAGGATGAGGGGTCTTTGCCCCTTCATAAAATATTTGAAGGGGGCACCCCCCCCCCAGTTGTTAGGCATTGCCATTCAAATGGCATGCATGCCCCACATCATGTATTGATTATGCGAGGAGGGGCTTACTAAACCCCTTCTATATTTTATTCAAGTTGGTACCCCAGGTATAGGGTGCTATAGAAATTAAATAAATGCATAAATAAAGCAAGACCATCTTGATCGCCTTCATTTGCATATGTTTCGGCTTGTCAATATCCTTATTATTATCATCATTTAAAAAAATTATGTGCCCTTTATCTGATTTCTCGGTGTTTCAGAACATAAACATACAAGTTGAAAACATGGCTTTCTCAAAAACTCGTCAAGCCAGAGAAATCTCTCTTTTTCTTTTTTCTTTTTGGATGGAGTTAGAAAGTTTGTTGATCAGCGGACTGCTGTGGAAATAGTCGCCCGTGATACTTATGTGAGGAAGCTGGTAAAATGTTGGCTGAATGAGGTAACTGTTAGGTGGATTTGACTGACCAAACCCAAAGAGGACTCCTTCATGGTTCCTCCTCATCCTGGGGAAAAGTGACAAGAGGGGTGCTGCAGGGTTCTGTCCTGGGCCCGTTGTTGTACAACGTCTTTATAAATGACTTGGATGAAGGAACTGAGGAGATGCTTATCACATTTGCAGACGACACCAAACGGGGAGCGGAGGCCAATGTGGCAGAAGGCAGAATCAGTTCAAGGGCAGGAATAGTACCAATTTATTCTGCCTTGGTCAGGCCCCACCTAGAATATTGTGTTCAATTCTGGGCACTACAATTTAAGTATCTTAAATTTTGTTTGCCCGGGGAAATCAAGAAGGTGGGGGAACACAATCCATATTCCTTTTATAACACGAGGCAAATGTTTGTTGAATATATAAATTGTTAAGACTGTTGCAGGAATCCACCCAACACTCATGGGAAAATGTATCGTGGTCTTTTAGAACAGGCATCCCCAAACTCGGCGCTCCAGATGTTTTGGGACTACAGCTCCCATCATCCCTAGCTAACGGGACCCGTGGTCTGGGATGATGGGAATTGTAGTCCCAAAACATCTGGAGGGCCAAGTTTGGGGATGCCAGTTTTAGAATAATGAAATGAAACTTTAACACATGACATGCTAAAAGTCTGAAATTCCATCAGGACAAGTTACTTTTTGTTTACTGTTGTAACTATTGCTTTCTGAATATTTATCTTCAGTACCATGAAGATAAAGAAAAATAATGGTTTTTTTTAAAAAGGAGATGGGGAAATCATGTGTCCTCTTCCATCAATCTGCTTGCATGTGTTGAGTTTTATTTGGAGACTGTAGCTCCCAATAATTTCATTATCTGTATGTGTTTCTGTGTGTTCAGCACACATGATTGCAGGTGAGACTGAATAAAACACTTCATTGGAAAAATTAGAAGTATCTAATGTTCCCTGGACTTTTAATAATAAATAATAATAATTTTATTCTTTATACCCCGCCCTCGCCAGCCAAGGCCGGGCTCAGAGCGGCTTACAAGCAATAATAAAAACAAGATGAATGATTGCAACTTAAAAACAAAATTAAAATGCAACATTGAAATATTGAAACATTAAAATATTAAAATGTAGCCTCATCGCAGGAGGAGAAGGAAAGGAAAAAAGAAAGAGAGGGAGGGAGGGAATCAAATTGGCTCCAAGCCAAAGGCCAGGCAGAACAACTCTGTCTTACAGGCCCTGCGGAAAGAAATCAGATCCTGCAGGGCCCTGGTCTCATGAGGCAGAGCGTTCCACTAGGCGGGGCCAGAGTTGAAAAGGCCCTGGCTCTGGTTGAAGCCAATCTAACTTCCTTAGGGCCCGGGACAACTAGGGTGTTGTTATTTATGGACCTTGAGGCTCTCCGTGGGGCATACCAGGAGAGGCGGTCTCATAGGTACGAGGGTCCTAGGCCGTGAAGGGCTTTGAAGGTCAAAACCAGCACCTTAAATCTGACCCTGTACTCCACCGGGAGCCAGTGCAGCTGGAAAAGCACTGGGTGAATATGCTCCCATGGCAGAGACCCCGTGAGGAGCCTCGCTGCAGCATTCAGCACCCGCTGGAGTTTCTGGGACAGCTTCAAGGGCAGCCCCGCGTAGAGCGAATTACAGTAGTCAAGCCTGGAGATGACCGTCGCATGGATCACTTTTAGGGCAATGCATGGTGCTTTTGTTTGGCACATAAAAATCTGGCTGCTCCCAAAGACTTGTCTGTCTGTCTCTGCACCACAACACTGCTTTGGAACGGCTTCTTTCTGATTGGTGCTGGTGCTTGAGGACGATGAAAGGTACTTAACAAAAAAAGGTTGGTTTACAAAAAATTCCCTAAAGCCACGTTTCTCGGGCTAGGCGGGCCATTGTCCTGGTCCCACTCATCTTATGGTGGACTACAAAGCTCTTAACAGCTTCTGATCAGATTGCCTTCCCCCATGTATTCCCAACTCAACTGCTTTGAGAAAACTGGCACAGTTACTGGTTCCACATAAAACACCTGAATTTGTGAGAAATCAAAGTTTTAGTGTGGCGACACAGGTAGACTTTGGAACTCCCTGCCTGCACTTCTTTTTTATCCCTCTTTTCTTTTTGGTGCCTGCAAAAATAAATAAATGTTTGTTTAGGCAAGCCCATCCGGATATTTAGAATGTGGACATGTATTTTAATCTGATTCTCAGCAAACGGTTCATTTGTAATTATTTCTAAATATTTTAAATAGTCGTGTGTAACTTCTTTTACTGATGGAAAAAGGTCTGTATGTGTGTGTGGGGTGTGTGAGAAACCGGGAACCACCTGACCTTGCTATGTCTCTGGAGCTGGAGCTGCAGAATTGGTCCTTTTCCCTGCAAGCTGCTCCTCCACTTTCCGGCCAAGGGAGGGAGATGCTCAGAGTCCAGCCAAGAGCCTCACCCCACAAAGGGATATCTGGGCACTGGCGGAGCCGGGGGGGGGCAGATCTCCCCCTAAATCCATTAGAAATAATAAGAATCTGAGGTTCTGCCAAGCGAGAGAGGCTGAGCTGGGTGGACTCGGCATTGCAAGGGTTAAAGGGACGTGAGCTGCCTTCCTAGAGAGGCAAACCCCCCCCCCTCCTCCAGAGCCAAGGCCCCTCCCTCCCAGTCCTTTCCTGCAAGGAAGGGGGGGTGTTACTTTGTGTCTCTGCTGCAAGGGCTGCCTCGCTCTCCCCTCCTGGGATCTGGTGAGTCTCCTCTCTCTCTGGGATCTGGTGGGGGTCCCAGGGCTGCAGCAGGGGAGGGGGCCTGGGGGGCCTGATCTGCTCCTGCAGGGGGGGACCCCAAGTCAGGGAGGAGGAGAGGGTCCTGCCAGGGAGGGGCCAGCTCTGCCACGCTCTCCTTCCTGCAGATCAGAGGATCCCTGACTCCCACGAAATCTCCCTTCTTTAAACAAAGGGGTCCCTGGGACTTTAACTCTGTGTGACCTCGCTCAGCCTCATTGCACAACAGAGGAAACATCTGCAAATGGTTTTCCAAAGCTGGACGAGGAGGTGGACTAGCCCCCCCTCAAAAAAAAAAAAGGTGGGAGAGAAAGGGCAGGAATAAAGAGAGGGATCCCAGCCCATAGTCTGGCTGCTGCATTGGGGACCAGTTTCCCAGTGTCTCCCAGGGCAGCTCCCCAAGGAGGCCACTGCAGCAATCCCCTCGCACCCAGAGCAGGGCATCCCAGGACCCCATCCTCTCTCTCCCAAAGGGATTGGTGCTGGCAAAGCAGCCGGAAATGGGCGCTGCTACTCCCTGAGCCTCCAGGGACCTGGGCATCAATGGCTGTGTGTGTGTGTGTGAAGCTATCTGATAGAATAACCATAATAAATTGCTGACCTAAATTCCAAAGGAGATGTCTTTGGCCCTGCCCACTTGGCCCTCAGGGGGTTGTGGGAGAAGCCTCAAGAAGTGGGAGAAGCTGCAAGAAGTTCAGAACTCTGCATAGATTAAGATATGAGCCAGAAGCTGCAGACGCTGCTTGGAGACCTTGCCCAGCTTGTCTTTAAAACCCCGAAATTCCTCCATGATGGCTTTCTTGTCAACTTTCGCATTGCTAGGCAATGCTTCTGTTATTTCGCTCAGTTCTTCTTCTCCGTAGTTACTTGTAGACTACATTCCCTTTCTCCTGTGGGGAAGGAATGGGGTCTGTGATGCAGACCCCCCAAGTATCCCTATTTCACAGGGACAGTCCTGGATTTTGCAACACATCACAGCACTGAATAAAACAATCCGGAAATGGGTTTCACATGTAAGTCAGACCAAGCCCAGAGAATAAAACATCACCATAAGCAGAGAACATGGACTCAGCGCATCTGGTCTTAAAGGAGCCTGAGAATTTTATTCACTGACTGACTCCTCTTAGATTTCACCCACTTCCTTCCAGATCACAAAAATGGCACATTTAACACCTGTACAAAATTTCAAAAGCAGAATATAAATATATACTCCCTGTTTCATACCTTTATGCTGCTCTGCCTTTCACAAAACCTGTGTCCTCGGCCCAGGCAAATTCTTGGCAGTCAGGGCATACCGAAACATCAGAGAACATCTCCAGCCATGGATGTTCTCACTGCAACTTTGAGAAAGTTGGTGGATTAACATTTTTCCTGTGAGGATTTATATCACTATTGTTGGTGCTGGTAGCCTCTTCTGCCTCATTGTCTGGTTTCCTAACAATTTTGGCATTGCTGCTAAAAAGAAATCTAAAATGTTTTTTCCCCATACTGTATTTATTAACAAAGGGATTTTGCAGGATTCTTGGGTGCTCAGTAGAGAGAGAAGAGGGTGTGTAAACTTTATACAACTTTATACACTGTATTTGCTTTGTAGGATTTCTAGCGCCTCTCCTTCAGACAGACAGAACTTGGCAGGAGACCAAAGGGTTCCTTCCGATCTCGCAGAGGCTTCCTGAGAGCACAGATGGATGAGCGAGATTCAGCTGGCCCTGGATCAGGAAGAGGCCATGCCAACCAAACTGGGAGCAGTGGGGGATTCTGGGAAAACTCTGGGCAGAAGATCCTGGGTGAGGAGGACACCCTCCGTGCAGAGGTGCAGAGCCAACAGTTGAGGCAGTTCTGCTGCCAGGAGGCCAAAGGACCCAGAGAGGTTTGCAGCCGACTCTACCACCTTTGCCGTCAGTGGCTGAAGCCAGAAAGGCACACGAAAGCTGAGATGCTGGACCTGGTGATCTTGGAGCAGTTCCTGGCTGTCCTTCCACTGGAGATGGAGAGCTGGGTGAGGGACTGCGGAGCGGAGACCAGTTCCCAGGCGGTGGCCCTGGCCGAAGGTTTCCTCCTGAGTCAGGCAGAGGAGAGAGAGCAGGTGAGAGAGACTTTCCTCTGGATACTCCCAAGGGGCTCCAAACAGGACAGAAAACATCCCATAATGGTCTGCTGATGGCCCATGCTTCAAGTCTTTGTCATTCTCTTTCTAGTATTTCTCCCCATTCTCTGTTTTGAATCCTTGTTTCTTTTTCAGGGAAAGGATCTCTTTGCAGAAATGGAACTGGATTCCTATGAGGCAGAGAGGCCTCCGTTGGACACCAGAGAGAGGCCACTGGGTAAGGAGGGAGGAGTTTTTTCTCTCTCCATTTGGTCATATTCCTTTGGCTTTGAACAGGATGGATTTGAATCAAATCATTTGTTTTTACAGAAAATCTCATTCTTGCTGGTATAATCTTAATATTTACAACCAGATGAAGGTTTCATTTTTAGAATAATAAATTTTCGGAGTGGTTTTTACAGTTTTATCAAAGATTACTGATTTGGTTAGAAATACATAGATAATTATGGAATTATTGTCAGGATCCCTGAGATAGCTGTTTATATTTGGACAACTTTTCTGCTGTACTTTATTGGAAGGAGAAAAATAAATAAATAATCATTTCCTTAATAACAATTTAAATATTTTATTTAACTAAAACAATAACGTTACAGCATATGTATCCATGTTTCTTAACTGACGTACAGTAGTTAGAGATTTTATTGTTTGGACAGTGCCAGTTGAGCCATGGGAAGAAGGGCCTGGAACCCGTGAACTCTTATTAGTTGACTGGCAAGCACTTCAAGGTCTCACCATGAACTTACAGATCCCGGTTACCACCCAAAGGTCCCAAGATTTGGGGAGTATTCTGGTCACAAGGTTGCACTTTCATTTTTACTGCTTCACACTTAGCTACTTCAGCAGATCTATTCTACTCCAAACCATCTATTCATTGAACTTCTTGGAATTTAGCATTTAAGAGTAAAGGGTTGATTCTGTGTATATAAATTTGCAAAGGGAGAATGGGATTAAGGTTTTCTCCTCAACTCTGTATGTTTATTTTATAGCATTTTTCCTGTGAAGAAAAGGCATGATTTCTTTGCGGACACAAATTCACTCTTTTAAGAACTGCAAAAACCAACATCTGTGATAATATCTTCATGTTAGAAAAACTGCCCCAAATATTCTTACAGAAACCCCTGGAATTGCATGACATTGTGAGTGGATTAATGGAATTCATTTACCAAAAAATTTAGACATTGTATATAAAGGCTCATGCTACATAATTAAAAACAAATCCTTATTTCCTTATGAATAGCCTTTGAACTATAATGTTACTTAAATAGAAAACTATCAATAGAAAGATTTTTCCTCCAAAAGCAATTTATTTTTAAAAATCAGATTTAAATTTTTAAAAATCCAAATTACATTTTTAAAAACCCTGTTTATTTTATATATTTTTGAATCATTGCTTTTCTAATCCACCATGCTTTTGAAACTCATCTGTGGGTTCATTTCATCTTTTGTTGGGGGAGATAGTGGGACCAAGATCCCAGAGGTGGGGAGATATATTTTTCACAACTAACATCTGAAATGCACCCAAACATCCAAATGCACTCAGCAGGCCAGACTGTCTCAAAGGCCCCTCTGTAGTTTGAGATGCACTGATTCACCTGTGAGAGAAGCAGGCACCTCCCCCTTACCATTTTCCCTCTTGCAGGTGACACAGTGATACTGGCTAGACCTCTTCATCCATCTCTGAATGGGGACAGAATGGAAGCAGCGGCTGTGGATCAGGTCAGGGGAAGCAGCCTTGTGGGAACAGAGGCCAAGGGGTGGAACAATGTCCTAGCTCAAGGAGTGGTGGTGAACAACAGTGTTGTCTCATAGGAGAACATTTCCCTTTTTCTTTTAGGGTCCAGTGTGCTTTGAAGATGTTGCTGTTTGTTTCACCGACGAAGAGTGGGAGTTGCTGGATCCTGACCAGAGAGCGCTGCATAAGGACGTCATGGAGGAGAATCGTGGGATCGTGGCCTCTCTTGGTAAGGCCCATGTGGGATCATAATATCTGTTTTTAAATTCAAAACAGCTCTCTATGATGAACCTCATATATTTTCACAGAATTCAACAGTGCCCCTTACAACACCTGGGATTTTAATATTCCCACCATTAACCTTGAACAGTAAATTACTGTTTTTTCTGTGGATGTTCTTCCTCTGGTTGCAGATTCTTAAACAAGTATCGTTCTGGTCTGAACTCCCCAGACCCTTTTGACTGCAAACTTCAGAGTCATTAGGGAAGTTGAAGGAGCTTCTGTCTAAAGTAGGCTTTCTATTTTTGTTTTTCCTTCTATAAGCTTTTGGTTGACAAAATAGAAGACTGACAAATCTGGAAATGGCAGATTTCTGTGTTTATGTATTTTTCTTTGTGTGTGTTTGTATTCCTTTTTATGCACGATAATAAAAGAATAGTAAAAATAGTATGTATATATAAAAAAGAACAGTAACAAAAATGCAAAACAGAAAGAAATTTAGAAAACCATTAGAAGGGGTTGAAGGAAGTCTAAGGATGTCAAAGCCAAAGATTTATTATGTGGTATTGGAGCTGTAATGTTGGAAAATATGTGCAACTAATATGTGCAATTAATAAAAATAATATATATATATTAAATTATATATCACAGGTTCCCCTAAGGATGTCAGTTGAACCCCGTGAATAAATGCACCCAACCCCTTAGTAAACCCATCCATCTAAACCACTTGCCTTATGCCTCTATTACCAATGTTAACAACTATTCCTCATTAATTTCTCCCTGAGACTCTAATCCATTTCTCTTCATTGCAGATGGCGAGCGACTGGAAATCAAGAACAAGGGTGACCATGACAAAATGGAGAAGCCGTATCAATATCTTGAATGTGGAAAAAGTTCCCATTCTACTTCCCATCAAAGAAATGCCATTAGGAAGAAACCATATCAGTGCTTGGAATGTGAAAAGAGCTCCAGTACAAGCTCCTCTCTGAGTTCCCATCAGAGAATTCATACAGGGGAGAAACCCTATCAGTGTGTGGAATGTGGAAAGAGCTTCAGTCAGAGCGCCCATCTTACTTCCCATCAAAGAATTCATACAGGAGAGAAACCCTATCAGTGTGTGGAATGTGGAAAGAGCTTCACTGATAGCTCCTCTCTCACTTCCCATCAGAGAATTCATACCGGGGAGAAACCCTATCAGTGCGTGGAATGTGGAAAGAGCTTCACTGATAGCTCCACTCTCACTTCCCATCAGAGAATTCATACAGGGGAGAAACCCTATGAGTGTGTGGAATGTGGAAAGAGCTTCACTGATAGCTCCACTCTCACTTCCCATCAGAGAATTCATACAGGGGAGAAACCCTATCAGTGTGTGGAATGTGGAATGAGCTTCATGAAGAGCTCCTCTCTCACTTCCCATCAAAGAATTCACACAGGGGAGAAACCCTATCAGTGTGTGGAATGTGGAAAGAGCTTCATGAAGAGCTCCTCTCTCACTTCCCATCAAAGAATTCATACAGGGGAGAAACTCTATCAGTGCGTGGAATGTGAAAAGAGCTTCAGTCAGAGCTCCAATCTCACTATGCATCAGAGAATTCACACAGGGGAGAAACCCTATCAGTGTGTGGAATGTGGAAAGAGCTTCAATAATAACTCCAATCTCACTTCCCATCAGAGAATTCATACAGGGGAGAAACCCTATCAGTGTGTGGAATGTGGAAAGAGCTTCAGTCAGAGCGCCAATCTCACTTCCCATCAGAGAATTCATACAGGGGAGAAACCCTATCAGTGTGTGGAATGTGGAAAGAGCTTCAGTCAGAGCTGCAGTCTCACTTCCCATCAAAGAATTCATACAGGAGAGAAACCTTATCAGTGTGTGGAATGTGGAAAGAGCTTCATGAAGAGCTCCTCTCTCACTTCCCATCAAAGAATTCACACAGGGGAGAAACCCTATCAGTGTGTGGAATGTGGAAAGAGCTTCATGAAGAGCTCCTCTCTCACTTCCCATCAAAGAATTCATACAGGGGAGAAACCCTATCAATGCTTTGAATGTGGAAAGAGCTTCTGTCACAGCCACAGTCTCACTTCCCATCAAGTAATTCATACAGGGGAAAAACCCTATCAATGCTTTGAATGTGGAAAGAGCTTCAGTCACAGCCACAGTCTCACTTCCCATCAAGTAATCCATACAGGGGAGAAACCCTATCAGTGTGTGGAATGTGGAAAGAGCTTCATGAAGAGCTCCTCTCTCACTTCCCATCAAAGAATTCATACAGGGGAGAAACCCTATCAGTGTGTGGCATGTGGAAAGAGCTTCAGTCAGAGCTCCCATCTCACTTCCCATCAGAGAATTCATACAGGGGAGAAACCCTATCAGTGTGTGGAATGTGGAAAGAGCTTCAGTCAGAGCTCCAAGCTCACTTTCCATCAAAGAATTCATACAGGGGAGAAACCCTATCAGTGTGTGGAATGTGGAAAGAGCTTCAGTCAGAGCTCCCATCTCACTTCCCATCACAGAATTCATACAGGGGAGAAACCCTATCAATGCTTGGAATGTGGAAAGAGCTTCAGTCAGAGCTGCAGTCTCACTTCCCATCAAAGAATTCATACAGGGCAGAAACCCTATCAATGCTTGGAATGTGGAAAGAGCTTCAGGAAGAGCTCCAATCTCACTTTCCATCAAAGAATTCATACGAAGAGTGGAAAACCCTTCATTATACAACTTTCAGTGCTAGGGAAACACACACCAGTTTAAACAGGCCTTTGGCTGAATGACATCTAATGCCCTATTTAAATGTGGTGGGGAGTTGGGGGTTACAGGTTTTGGGCTGTGTGTTTTGTTTTCATTGTGTGATTTTATGTTGTAACCGTCCTGTGACCTGTGAGTGTAGGGAATGGGAGCCAGCTCTTAGAGTCTGAGGGGTCTTTGCCCCCCAAAAAGATATGTGAGGGGGCCACCCCCCAGTTCATAGGAACAGCCATTCAAATGGCATGCTTGCACCGCATCCTCTGACTGTTTAACTGAGGCGGGGCTTACTAAACCCCTCCTATATTTTATTCAAGTTGGCACCCCTGCTATAGGGCGCTATAGAAATGAAATAAATATAATAACACCATCTAAATCGCCTTCATCTGCACATGTTCCAGCTTGTCAATATCCTTCTTATTATCATCATTTTAAAAAAATTATGTGCCTATCATCTGAGGATTTCATAGTGCTTCACAACATAAACAGACAGGTTGAAAGCAGGGCTTTCTCAAAAACAAGTTAAGCCCGATAAATCTCTCTTTTTCATTTCTTTTTTTGGATGCAGTTACAAACTTTGTTGATCAAGGGACTGCTGTGAAAATACTGCATCTCAATTTCAGTAAGGCTTGCGACAAAGTCCTCTGCGACATTTATGTGAGGAAGCTGGTAAAATGTGGGCTGAATGAGGTATAGGGCACTATAGAAATTAAATAAATGCATAAATAAAGCAAGACCATCTTGATCGCCTTCATTTGCATATGTTTCGGCTTGTCAATATCCTTATTATTATCATCATTTTAAAAAAGTATGTGCCCTTTATCTGATTTCTCGGTGTTTCAGAACATAAACATACAAGCTGAAACAAAAAATTCCTTCCAGTAGCACCTTAAAGACCAACAAAGTTAGTTCTAGGTATGAGCTTTCGTGTGCATGCACACTTCTTCAGATACACTGAAACAGAAGTCACCAGACCCTTCTATATAGTGATAAGGTGGGGAGGGGTATTACTCAGAAGGGTGGTGGGAATGGGTGAAGCAAGGGGTGAGAAGGTGAAAAATGGCTTTGTCATGTATAATGAGATAAGAAACCAATGTCTTTGTTCAGACCAGGTCTCTCCATGGTTTTAAGTTTGGTAATAAGTTGCAATTCAGCAGCTTCTCTTTCCAGTCTATTTCTGAAATTCCTTTGTAATAGAACAGCTACTTTGAGATCTTGTATAGAACGTCCTGGGAGATTTAAGTGTTCTCCTACTGGTTTCTCTGTCTTGTGATTTTTTTGTTTTGACTATGGCAGACCAACATGGCTACCTATCTGTAACTGGAACTATACAAGTTGAAAACATGGCTTTCTCAAAAACTCGTCAAGCCAGAGAAATCTCTCTTTTTCTTTTTTCTTTTTGGATGGAGTTAGAAAGTTTGTTGATCAGCGGACTGCTGTGGAAATAGTCGCCCGTGATATTTATGTGAGGAACCTGGTAAAATGAGGCTGAATGAGGTAACTGTTAGGTGGATTTGACTGACCAAACCCAAAGAGGACTCCTTCATGGTTCCTCCTCATCCTGGGGAAAAGTGACAAGAGGGGTGCTGCAGGGTTCTGTCCTGGGCCCATTGTTGTTCAACGTCTTTATAAGTGACTTGGATGAAGGAACTGAGGAGATGCTTATCACATTTGCAGAGGACACCAAACAGCGAGCGGAGGCCAATGTGGCAGAAGGCAGAATCAGTTCAAGGGCAGGAATAGTACCAATTTATTCTGCCTTGGTCAGGCCCCACCTAGAATATTGTGTTCAATTCTGGGCACCACAATTTAAGTATCTTAAATTTTGTTTGCCCGGGGAAATCAAGAAGGTGGGGGAACACAATCCATATTCCTTTTATAACACGAGGCAAATGTTTGTTGAATATATAAATTGTTAAAACTGTTGCAGGAATCCACCCAACACTCACGGGAAAATGTATCGTGGTCTTTTAGAACAGGCACCCCCAAACTGCGCTCCAGATGTTTTGGGACTACAGCTCCCATCATCCCTAGCTAACGGGACCCGTGGTCTGGGATGCTGGGAATTGTAGTCCCAAAACATCTGGAGGGCCGAGTTTGGGGATGCCTGTTTTAGAATAATGAAATGGAACTTTAACACATGACATGCTGAAAGTCTGAAATTCCATCAGGACAAGTTACTTTTTGTTTACTGTTGTAACTATTGCTTTCTGAATATCTTCTGTACCATGAAGATAAAGAAAAATAATGTTTTTTAAAAAGGAGATGGGGAAATCATGTGTACTATTCTATCAATCTGCTTGCATGTGTTGAGTTTTATTTGGAGACTGTAACTCCCAGTAATTTCATTATCTGTATGTGTTTCTGTGTGTTCAGCACACATGATTGCAGGTGAGACTGAATAAAACACTTCATCGGAAAAATTAGAAGCATCTAATGTTCCCTGGACTTTTAATAATAAATAAAAATAATTTTATTATTGATACCCCGCCCTCGCCAGCCAAGGCCGGGCTCAGAGCAGCTTACAAGCAATAATAAAAACAAGATGAATGATAGCAACTTAAAAACAAAATTAAAATACAACATTGAAATATTGAAACATTAAAATATTAAAATGTAGCCTCATCGCAGGAGGAGAAGGAAAGGAAAAAAGAAAGAGAGGGAGGGAGGGAATCAAATTGGCTCCAAGCCAAAGGCCAGGCGGAACAACTCTGTCTTATAGGCCCTGCGGAAAGAAATCAGATCCTGCAGGGCCCTGGTCTCATGAGGCAGAGCGTTCCACCAGACTGGAGCCAGAGTTGAAAAGGCCCTGGCTCTGGTTGAAGCCAATCTAACTTCCTTAGGGCCTGGGACAACTAGGGTGTTGTTATTTATGGACCTTGAGGCTCTCCGTGGGGCATACCAGGAGAGGCGGTCTCATAGGTACGAGGGTCCTAGGCCGTGAAGGGCTTTGAAGGTCAAAAGCAGCACCTTAAATCTGACCCTGTACTCCACCGGGAGCCAGTGCAGCTGGAAAAGCACTGGGCGAATATGCTCCCATGGCAGAGACCCCGTGAGGAGCCTCGCTGCAGCATTCAGCACCCGCTGGAGTTTCTGGGACAGCTTCAAGGGCAGCCCCGCGTAGAGCGAATTACAGTAGTCAAGCCTGGAGATGACCGTCGCATGGATCACTTTTAGGGCAATGCATGGTGCTTTTGTTTGACACATAAAAATCTGGCTGCTTCCAAAGACTTGTCTGTCTGTCTCTGCACCACAACACTGCTTTGGAACGGCTTCTTTCTGATTGGTGCTGGTGCTTGAGGATGATGAAAGGTACTTAACAAAAAAAGGTTGGTTTACAAAGAAATTCCCTAAAGCCACGTTTCTCGGGCTAGGCGGGCCATTGTCCTGGTCCCACTCATCTTATGGTGGACTACAAAGCTCTTAACAGCTTCTGATCAGATTGCCTTCCCCCATGTATTCCCAACTCAACTGCTTTGAGAAAACTGGCACAGTTACCGGTTCCACATAAAACACCTGTACTTGGGAGAATAATAATAATAATAATAATTTATTATTTATACCCCGCCCATCTGGCTGGGCCTCCCCAGCCACTCTGGGCGGCTTCCAAAAGAATATTAAAATACTATGATACATCAAACATTAAAAGCATCCCTGAACAGGGCTGCCTTCAGATGTCTTCTAAAAGTCTGGTAGTTGTTGTTCTCTTTGACATCTGGTGGGAGGGCGTTCCACAGGGAGGGCACCACTACCGAGAAGGCCCTCTGCCTGGTTCCCTGTAACTTGGCTTCTCGCAGTGAGGGAACCGCCAGAAGGCCCTTGGTGCTGGACCTCAGTGTCTGGGTAGAACGATGGGGGTGGAGACGCTCCTTCAGGTATACTGGACCGAGGCCGTTTAGGGCTTTAAAGGTCAGCACCAACACTTTGAATTGTGCTCGGAAACGTACTGGGAGCCAATGTAGGTCTTTCAAGACCGGTGTTATATGGTCTCGGTGGCCGCTCCCTGTCACCAGTCTGGCTGCTGCGTTCTGGATTAGTTGTAGTTTCCGGGTCACCTTCAAAGGTAGCCCCACGTAGAGTGCATTGCAGTAGTCCAAGCGGGAGATAACCAGAGCATGCACCACTCTGGCAAGGCAGTCTGCAGGCAGATAGGGTCTCAGCCTGCGTACCAGATGGAGCTGGTACACAGCTGCCCTGGACACGGATTTAACCTGTGCCTCCATGGACAGCTGTGAGTCCAAAATGACTCCCAGGCTGCGCACCTGGTCCTTCAGGGGCACAGTTACCCCATTCAGGACCAGGGAGTCCTCCACACCTGCCCGCCTCCTGTCCCCCAGAAACAGTACTTCTGTCTTGTCAGGATTCAATCTCAATCTGTTAGCCGCCATCCATCCTCCAACTGCCTCCAGACACTCACACAGGACCTTCACCGCCTTCACTGGTTCTGATTTGAAAGAGAGGTAGAGCTGGGTATCATCCGCATACTGATGAACACCCAGCCCAAACCTCCTGATGATCTCTCCCAGCGGCTGCATGTAAATGTTGAAAAGCATGGGGGAGAGGACAGAACCCTGAGGCACCCCACAAGTGAGAGCCCAGGGGTCTGAACACTCATCCCCCACCACCACTTTCTGAACACGGCCCAGGAGGAAGGAGCGGAACCACTGTAGGACAGTGCCCCCAGCTCCCAGCCCCTCAAGACGGTCCAGAAGGATGTTATGGTCGATGGTATCAAACGCCGCTGAGAGATCCAGCAGAACTAGGAAACAGCTCTCACCTTTGTCCCTAGCCCGCCGGAGATCATCAACCAGTGCGACCAAGGCAGTTTCAGTCCCATGATGAGGCCTGAATCCCGACTGGAAGGGATCCAAATGGGAGAAAGCAAAGTTTTAGTGTGGCGACACAGGTAGACTTTGGAACTCCCTGCCTGCACTTCTTTTTTATCCCTCTTTTCTTTTTGGTGCCTGCAAAAATAAATAAATGTTTGTTTAGGCAAGCCCATCCGGATATTTAGAATGTGGACATGTATTTTAATCTGATTCTCAGCAAACGGTTCATTTGTAATTATTTCTAAATATTTTAAATAGTTCTCTGTGTAACTTCTTTTACTGATGGAAAAAGGTCTGTATGTGTGTGTGGGGTGTGTGAGAAACCGGGAACCACCTGACCTTGCTAGGTCTCTGGAGCTGGAGCTGCAGAATTGGTCCTTTTCCCTGCAAGCTGCTCCTCCACTTTCCGGCCAAGGGAGGGAGATGCTCAGAGTCCAGCCAAGAGCCTCACCCCACAAAGGGATATCTGGGCACTGGCGGAGCCGGGGGGGCAGATCTCCCCCTAAATCCATTAGAAATAATAAGAATCTGAGGTTCTGAAAAGCGAGAGAGGCTGAGCTGGAGGGACTCGGCATTGCAAGGGTTAAAGGGAAGTGAGCTGCCTTCCTAGAGAGGACAGGAAGGGGGGGCAGGTCCTCCAGAGCCAAGGCCCCTCCCTCCCCAGTGTTACTTTGTGTCTCTGCTGCAAGGGCTGCCTTGCTGCCCCCTCCTGGGATCTGGTGAGTCTCCTCTCTCTCTCTCTGGGATCTGGTGGGGGTCCCAGGGCTGCAGCAGGGGAGGGGGCCTGGGGGGCCTGATCTGCTCCTGCAGGGGGGGGACCCCAAGTCAGGGGGGAGGAGAGGGTCCTGCCAGGGAGGGGCCAGGTCTGCCACGCTCTCCTTCCTGCAGATCAGAGGATCCCTGACTCCCACGAAATCTCCCTTCTTTAAACAAAGGAGTCCCTGGGACTTTAACTCTGTGTGACATCGCTCAGCCTCATTGCACAACAGAGGAAACATCTGCAAATGGTTTCCCAAAGCTGGACAAGGAGGTGGACTAGCCCCCCCTCCAAAAAAAAAAAAGGTGGGAGAGAAAGGCCAGGGATAAAGAGAGGGATCCCAGGCCATAGTCTGGCTGCTGCATCGGGGACCAGTTTCCCAGTGTCTCCCAGGGCAGCTCCCCACGGAGGCCACTGCAGCAATCCCCTCGCACCCAGAGCAGGGCATCCCAGTGAGGCAAGGAAGAAGGGCTACCCCTATGCTATCCATATAATCATCAGAAATCAATATATTCATATATGCTCACACATAATCAAGGCTTACAGTATTTTATAATCCATTTTGAATCAAAGGGAAGCTGTGCCTTAGCTAAACTGCAAACTGCTTGAAACAGCAAAGTTAAGAGCCGACCTTTCCCCTACAAATATCCGTGTACCCTGGACAAGGGGAAGACGTGAATCCGAGATTCTGGTACAAAATCCCCTCAGATACAGGCTAAATTAATCCACAGAACAGGAAGAGCAAAACCACAAAATCTCCAAACTCCCTGTCCTGTCATAATTAGGGGAGAGGTTAGACAGAGCGTCACTGTAAGCATCGGAAAGCAGAACTAGAACTCCATGCTTGGTAGCGTGGCATGAAGCTTGCTAAGTGGCTAATTTTCGCTGACAATATCGTGAATCCCTCATGGTTGTCTCATGATCTATGATTTGCTGTGATCTGCTCAGGTATAAAGACCTCTGGATTTCTGTCAATCGGGGTCCCAGTTGCTTTTGGAAGAGATTCCAAACTGGGTCCTTATTGCCAGGCAATAAACTTCACCTTCTTATTCTCCATTGCTGAGTCTGCCTGATCCTTATTTAACACCAAGCGAGTACCCGCTTACGTTCACATGCTTCACCAAGACCAGCTCCTGTCCCAAAGGGATTGTTGCTGGAAAACCAGCCGGAAATGGGCGCTGCTACTCACTGAGCCTCCAGGGACCTGGGCATCAATGTCTCTCTGGGTGTTAAGCTATCTAACAGAATACTAATACTAAATTACACACCTAAATTTCAAGGGAGGTGTCTCTGGCCTCATCCACTTGGCCCTCAGGGGTTGGCGAGATACATTCCTGGCCCTCAAAGCAAAGAAAAAGGGACCCCACCCCAGGAGCCTGTCTTGAGAGCAGGAGAGAGTCCAAGTGCAAGAAAAGGAGACAGAAGCAGGGGAGTGGGGTGGGGGGAGAGCAACTCCTGAGGACCCCCAGGTGAGGACCCCCACTAGAGCCAAGCATCCATTTTCCACAAGATACAAATGACTCCCTTGTCAGTCAGTTCTGACTTCATGCATTGACTGGAAGGCAGGAGCAACCAGGCTGATTCATCTCCCAGAAATCCCTTCACTTCCCTCCACATTTTGCATTGCAATCTTTCTTCTAGGAGAGCTAGAGGCTGCTTCCTCCTCTTCCTCCTCCTCCTCCTCCTCCTCCTCCTCTTCTTCTTCCTCTTCTTCCTCCTCCTCCTCCTCTTCTCCTTTTTAAAAAGGCCCTTTCCACCTGGCCTAGGGGGTGAGGCCCAGACTCAACCTGCCCTACTGTGTTAAATATGTATTCTGTAGTTGACCTCCTTTGTAAGGTTTTATTTTGACATCTTTAAGAGAGTATTTGTTTTCTGCTATGTTGCTTTGACTATAGACTATATCTTTGACTTTCTTCCAATGGTTTTATTTCTATTTTATTGATTTTGTGGGATGTGAAACTGCAGTCAAGTACAAGATTCCTACAGTGGACGACACATTAGGGGATGTTTTCTAGCACTCAGGAGAAGACTTCCTGTGTCCTCCTGAGCTGGGACAGACTTCCACTCCATGTGACTTGAAGAGGGTGCAGTCTGTTGTACTAGCATGGAGGAGCACACGGCCTCCATCTTCTGATCAGTGTGTCTTCTCCATTTTGTATGTTGCTGTGCGTTTGGAGAAGTGACTCCTTAGTCGCAGTCATTTGGGACTAACTTCTTTATGGAATAGTTCTAGTTGTTATGTAACCTAAGCCTGCCATCAGGGATATGTCTGTGAACCTGAATGAATCTGAGTAAACTACTTTTATATTAACGTGAATCAGATTATTGTGCTTATTAATTTAAGAGGGATTGCAAGGGATTTTACCAGGAAGGAATTGTTAATAGTAAGACTCAGATGAGTCAGCAATAAGCTGATCGCTGCGTAATCTAAAAAAGGGGGTTGTATGGAACTAGAATATGGAACTTGCTAGTGCATTTTAGGAAGGATATCATTCAATAATATATCTTCTTCTAACTCCCCAATTATCCCCACAGATTTAATATGCTGTAAACCACTTTGAGATTTCTCTTTAAAATATAAAGTGTTATAGAAATTTAAATAAATAATATAGCTCATGGTTTGGGCTGTGGTGCAGTCCAGCCCTGGTTCCCTCCAAGACAACATCCATGCTTGCTCAGGGAACCTTTTTCTTCTCCTGATATTAGACAACTTTTGTAACAGAACAACGTATTTGCTTTGTAGGATTTCTAGCGCCTCTGCTTAAGACAGACAGAACTTGGCAGAAGACCAAAGGGTTCCTTCCAATCTCTCAGAGGCTTCCTGAGAGCACAGATGGATGAATGAGACTCAGCTGGCCTTGGAGCAGGAAGAGGCCATGCCAACCAAACTGGGAGCACTGGGGGGTTCTGGGAAAACTCTGTGCAGAAGATCCTGGGTGAGGAGGACACCCTCCGCGCAGAGGTGCAGAGCCAGCAGTTGAGGCAGTTCTGCTGCCAGGAGGCCAAAGGACCTCGAGAGGTTTGCAGCCGACTCTACCACCTTTGCCATCAGTGGCTGAAGCCAGAAAGGCACACGAAAGCTGAGATGCTGGACCTGGTGATCTTGGAGCAGTTCCTGGCTGTCCTTCCACCGGAGATGGAGAGCTGGGTGAGGGAATGCGGAGCGGAGACCAGTTCCCAGGCGGTGGCCCTGGCTGAAGGTTTCCTCCTGAGTCAGGCAGAGGAGAGAAAGCAGGTGAGAGAGACTTTCGTCTGGATACTCCCAAGGCCTCCAAACAGGACAGAAAATATCCCATCATGCTCTTCTGATGGCTCATTGTTTCCCCCTGGAAAGGCATCCATGGAATGAGATCTGTCACCCTTGAAGCCGTTGGCCCTGGCATTCATTTTTTAATCCTTCTCCCCATTCTCTCTTTTGAATCCTTGTTTATTTTTCAGGGAAAGGATCTCTTTGCAGAAATTGGCCAGATTTCTTCTGAGGCAGAGAGGCCTCCGTTGAACACCAGAGAGAGGCCACTGGGTAAGAAGGGAGGAGGTTTTTCTCCGTTTAGTCTCATTCTGTTTGTTTTCCAACTCATCTGTGGGTTCTTTTCATCTTTTGTTGGGGGAGATAGTGGGACTAAGAGCCCAGAGGAGGGGAGATATATTTCGGCACAACTAACATCTGAAATGCACCCAAACATCCAAATGCACTCAGCAGGCGAGAATTCCTCAAATGCCCGTCTGTAGTTTAGTGTTGGCTATTTGCAGTATGGTAGCGCTGCAGAGAGCTTGCTGGGGAGATCATGCATTAAAAAGAAAGGGACTCAAAAATAACTTAAGGTTTTAATTACGAAAAAACAAAAACTCCATTTACACTAAATACATTAACAACAAACCAGACCCAACCACCAACCCAACCCCAGGGTAATGGGAGAGCTAGGTGCTGCTCCTTATATACTACAACCAAATGCTGACACACCTTAATCAGTACAACTCAGCAGCACCTGCTATGTTTCACAGCTGTAAAGCTGGGTCTCGTTATCTTGCTCTGGCCCTTGCTCTGGCCCCTTAAAGACATACACATCGAGTGGAACAATGATGAGCCTTTACATTTAAAGAAACCATTCAACATTTCCCCTGCGGTTCATCATTGTGGAACAAAAACATAAAGCATACTTTGTACATGTTTTTCATGTGTAACCTTTGGAAGTGCTTTTGTAAAAATGTCCGCGATTTGATTATCACCTGGGACATATTCAAATACAATCATTTCGTCAGCAATTAGTTTCTTTACAAACTGTAAACGTAATCTTAAGACTCTGGTGCGCTGTGTATTGGTTTCTGAACATAGGATAGCAAGTCCACTCTGGGAATCAAGGTAAACTTTTACTGGTAGTGTTACTTGCATTTGTAGGTCTGCAAATACTTGCAGATACCATTCTATATCACGAGTGGCCTGAACGCATGCACATAATTCACTCTCGGTTGTGGAGAGACAAACAATGGTTTGTGTCTGGGACTTCCATTCAAATGGACAACCGTTATAACAAAACACCATACCAGACACACCCCTGCAATTATTTTGTTCCACTGCATGAGATGCATCGCAGAAAATTTCAAAACCTTTGTCAATACTTGATGTAAACTGCAACCTATAATGTTTGGTATGTTTAAGGTACATTACCACTCTCTTAAGAGCAGAGAAACATTGTGTAGTGGGCTTTTCCACAAATTTTGCCAGAAAGTGAAAAGCGTAAGTTATATCTGGTCTTGAGATTCTTTGAATGAAATTTAGCTTGCCTATAGCAGAACGATACAAAGTTTTGTTAGGGAATGGCTTATCTTCACCTGTAAAGGTGAAACCACACACCATAGGCGTTTCCTTCCCATTTGCATTTTCTAAACGTAGCATTTCAACAAGGTCATCAATTTTTGCAGTTTGATGAGCCAGAAAAGATCCATTTTTGCCTTTCTCAATTTGCATGGATAAGTAATTTTTAGCTATGCCTAATTCCACCACATCAAATTTCTTCTGTAACTGTGATACTACCTCTTCATATTCCTGTTTAGTTTTTGTAGAAATTAACACGTCATCTACATACACACATATCTTTGTTACAGAGTTTGCCCTTTCCTTTATAAACACACAATTGTCTGCCTTTCCTTGTGAAAAACCAATATCCAGCAATTCTTTTGCTAAAGTTTGGTGCCAATTCCTTCCACTTTGGTGCAGACCATAAAGGGATTTATTTAATTTGCATACCAAACCTTCAGCGGCGTCTATGCCCTCAGGAACACTCATAAAAATTTGTTCTTTTAAATCTGCAAACAAATCTGCAGTTTTTATATCTAGGTGATAAACAGAATGTCCACGTTGTGATGCATCTTTTAACAAAAGTTTAACTGTTTCATATTTTACACTTGGCGAATAACACAAATCATAATCTTCGCCTGGAATTTGTTGAAAACCCCTAACCCCTAGCAACTAATCTTGCCTTGTACCTTACAACTTCATTTTTGTCATTCATTTTAACTCTATAAACCCATTTTGAATCTAAGTCTCATATCTGGGGTTTGTGGTACAAGAGACCAAGTGTTATGCTCTTTTAAAGAAGCTATCTCAGAGTTCATAGCTTTATACCAATTTGCAGCTTGGTGCTTAGGTAAATTCTGAACATCACTGTAGCTTTTTGGCTCAAAAACCGCCTTATTGGCATACACAGTATTAAAATGTTCATCTGCAAAACGTTGTGGCTTCTGCCTCTTTCTATCTGAACGTCTCAGTCCGGAAGGAGAGTCAGACTCCTCAGACTTAATGGGACTAAGTGAACTACTAGTTTCAGGTTGTAAATCATCATTGTCAGACTGAAGAGGTGCCTGTAGGCTAAGCTCACGGTCAGAAAAATCAAGAGAATCTAACCTCCCCTCGGGTGCCTGTGACTTTAAATCATCAAACAAATTATCAGATTCAACAGGCTTTTTGTCTTTTTCCATTAAGTCAGAAGCACCATTTCCTGCTGCTTCTGCTTCTTCCTCTTCTTCCTCAGTACTATCTATACCGTCAGTATCTTGGAAAACAGCAACTCCATTCCAATTTACAGTTTGTATCATGCTTCTGGTAATATGAAATTTGCCAGTTGCTGGTATGTAAATTCTGTACACCCCCTGCTGGTAGCCCATTAATTTTCCCTGAACACTACGCTCACCCAGTTTCTGCTTAGCGGGGTAATGCATAATTACATCTGAACCCCAAATGCGTAGGTATTTCAGATTAGGGCGTTTTTTAAACAGCTTCTCATAGGGGGTGACATCTAAACCAGAATGATAACTGTGATTTCTAACATAAACCGCATTAAGCGCTTCTGCCCAAAAGTCTTTGGGCAGATTAGCATCGTGCAGATAAGTTTTGACCCCTGCTTGCAGATCACGCTGCACAACTTCAACAAGCCCATTTTGCCAGGGACTTCGGGGGCAAGATAACTCATGAGTAGTCCCCTGCACTTCCAGGAATTTCTCAAAATCCTCAGAAACAAATTCCCCGCCCCGGTCAGAAAACAGGTTCTTAATTGGTTTGTTAAAGTGCGTTTTTACCCAGTTGCAAAAAACTTTGTACTTCTCAAATGCTTGGGACTTCTCAGCTATTGCATAAGTCCAACAATATCTACTATACTGGTCTATGAGAGTGAGCCAGTACTTAGAACCTCCTAATGATGGCGGGAGTGGCCCAACTAAGTCACAATGTACACGCTCAAATGGCTCAGTTACTTTCCTATCTGAGCATCTACCCTTGCGTGCAACCTTAATCTTATTCTTGCAACAGGATAAACATTGCATAAAGAATTTACATGGTTTTAAGTTGAGGCCATTAACAATATTCTTCGTCCTAATTACATCAGCAAAATTCAAGTGTCCCAGAATTCTGTGCACCTCGTGGACACACCCGGAATGAGGCCTTACATTCCTCAACCCCTGGCTTGACTGTGCTGCTTTGCAATTTATAGGCGATTGGGAGTAGGTGCGAAAATACAGTCTATATAAACCATCAGAGTCCCGGGCATACAATAGACGTTTGTTCCCCTCAAAAAACTCACACATTGAATTTAAGAAACGCACACTTATGCCTTGACGAGCAAAACACCTTACTGATAATAAATTGTCCACTGATGGGCAGTAAATGCAGTTCGCTATTGTAATATTTAAAGAGTCAAGTTTAACAGTACCTCTGCCAAGTGACTGCAAGACTTGTGAATTGGCTAAATGTACATTACCAATTTCCTCTTCGAAAGAAATAAACAAGCTTCGATTGTTGCAAACGTGGTGAGAAGCTCCTGAGTCCACAATAAAAGAATTCCACTTGGCACCTTTAATTCTTTTATGATCTGCAGTCCGAGCATGAAAAGCTCGCGGCTCATTTCTGTCTTTACGGTGCGATGTTGGCTGCTGAGATGACAACCGTGACTGACGAGCAGAAACAGGCTTAGGAGTACTTTGCTTTCTTTTGGATCTGCAGTCCTTTGCAAAATGTCCTTGCTTATTGCAGAACCAACAACGCTTGGCAGCTTTAAATGCAGTCGCATCACCAAAAGGTTGCATATGGCGTTCCTCATTACTTCTGGAAATAGGAGTGCTTATGGCACAAGCCTCCCTTCTATCCAACTCGCCCATTAATCTTGCCGTCACCCCTTCCACAGTTAATTGTGCTGGTGGGACGGCAGATATCTGGCTAGCTATACCATCAAAGTCCTCATTAAGGGAACAAAGAATGATAAAAACATACTGAATATCAGGTATGTCCATGTCCCTTCGAATTAATTCGCTGCGTATTGCCTCCAGACGTCTCAAGTGTGCTGCCAAATCACCACCAGGCTGCAACTTAGTCTGGTACAACTGCTTGAAAAACGTCAATGCAGACACTGATTCTTTTCTAACATGCACTGCTGCAAGACTGTCCCACATCTCTTTGGCAGTTTTCTTATTCCTTATGTAGACTACTTGCTGGTCGCTGACTGCCAAATTAATTATCGCCCTGGCTTTCGCATCTCCTTTCGACCAAGCATTAGTTACAGGGTCAGGAGGGTCATCAGTCACATAGGTCCATACTTCCCTAGAGGTCAAAAGCGCCTCCACCCGAAAAGACCATAAACTATAGTTCTCATCTGTTAGCTGTGGGAAGACCAGAGCCTTCTCAGCTTCAGGAACCCGGTCAACCATTCTGGAAATCTTCCAGACCCACAAAAACTACACTAACAGGAGAAGGAGTTTTCAAACCTTTCTCAGAGTCCAAAAATATGCAGTCATCCACTCAGCAGCTGGGCGCATAACCAAAGATGTTGGCTATTTGCAGTATGGTAGCGCTGCAGAGAGCTTGCTGGGGAGATCATGCATTAAAAAGAAAGGGACTCAAAAATAACTTAAGGTTTTAATTACGAAAAAACAAAAACTCCATTTACACTAAATACATTAACAACAAACCAGACCCAACCACCAACCCAACCCCAGGGTAATGGGAGAGCTAGGTGCTGCTCCTTATATACTACAACCAAATGCTGACACACCTTAATCAGTACAACTCAGCAGCACCTGCTATGTTTCACAGCTGTAAAGCTGGGTCTCGTTATCTTGCTCTGGCCCTTGCTCTGGCCCCTTAAAGACATACACATCGAGTGGAACAATGATGAGCCTTTACATTTAAAGAAACCATTCACTGATTCACCTCATAGGATCATAGAATCATAGAGTTGGAATAGACCACAAGGGCCATCGAGTCCAACCCCCTGCCAAGCAGGAAACACCATCAGAGCACTCCTGACATATGGTTGCCTCTGGTTAAAGACCTCCAAAGAAGGAGACTCCACCACACTCCTGGGCAGCAAATTCCACTGTCGAGCAGCTCTTACTGTCAGGAAGTTCTTCCTAATGTTTAGGTGGAATCTTCTTTCTTGTAGTTTGGATCCATTGCTTCGTGTCCGCTTCTCTGCAGCAGCAGAAAACAACCTTTCTCCCTCCTTTATGTGACATCCTTTTATATATTTGAACATGGCTATCATATCACCCCTTAACCTCCTCTTCTCCAGGCTAAACATGCCCAGCTCCCTTAGCCGTTCCTCATAAGGCAACGTTTCCAGACCTTTGACCATTTTGGTTGCCCTCCTCTGGACACGTTCCAGTTTGTCAGTGTCCTTCTTGAACTGTGGTGCCCAGAACTGGACACAGTACTCCAGGTGAGGTCTGACCAGAGCAGAATACAGTGGCACTATTACTTCCCTTGATCTAGATGCTATACTCCTATTGATGCAGCCCAGAATTGCATTGGCTTTTTTAGCTGCCGCGTCACACTGTTGGCTCATGTCAAGTTTGTGGTCAACCAAGACTCCTAGATCCTTTTCACATGTACTGCTCTCAAGCCAGGTGTCACCCATCTTGTATTTGTGCCTCTCATTTTTTTTGCCCAAGTGCAATACTTTACATTTCTCCCTGTTAAAACTCATCTTGTTTGTTTTGGCCCAGTTCTCTAATCTGTCAAGGTCGTTTTGAAGTGTGATCCTGTCCTCTGGGGTGTTAGGCACCCCTCCCAGTTTGGTGTCATCTGCAAATGTGATCAGGATGCCCTTGAGTCCATCATCCAAGTCGTTGATAAAGATGCTGAATAAGACCGGGCCCAAGACAGAACCCTGTGGCACCACACTAGTCACTCTTCTCCAGGATGAAGAGGAACCATTGATGAGCACCCTTTGGGTTCGGTCAGTCAGCCAGTTACAAATCCACTGAGTGGTAGCATAGTCAAGTCCGCATTTTACCAGCTTCTTTAGAAGAAGAATGCCTTGTCGAATGCCTTGCTGAAATCAAGGTAGGCTACATCCACTGCGTTCCCTTCATCTACCAGGCTTGTAATTCTGTAAAAAAATGAGATCAGGTTAGTCTGACATGACTTATTTTTCAGAAATCCATGCTGACTATTGGTGATCACAGCATTCCTTTCTAGGTGAGAGAAGCAGGCACTCTGGGCCTCCCCCTTACCTTTTTCCTCTTGCAGGTGACACAGTGATACTGGCTAGACCTCTTCATCCATCTCTGAATGGGGAAAGAATGGAAGCAGCGGCTGTGGAACCAGATCAGGTCAGGGGAACCTGCCTTGTGGGAACAGAGGTCAAGGGGTGGAAGAATGTCCTAGCTCAAGGAGTGGTGGTGAACAACAGTGTTGTCTCAGAGGAGGACATTTCCCTTCTTATTTTAGGGTCCAGTGTGCTTTGAAGATGTTGCTGTTTGTTTCACGGATGAGGAGTGGGCGTTGCTGGATCCTGACCAGAGAGCTCTGCATAAGGACGTCATGGAGGAGAATCGTGGGATCGTGGCCTCTCTCAGTAAGGCTCCCTGTGGGATCATGATATCTGTTTTTAAATTCAAAATTCCATATGCGACGAACCTCATATATTTTCACAGAACTCAGCAGCGCGGCCTACAACACCAGTTATCACAATCCCCCCCCCCAAAAAAAACCTTGAACAGTAAATTACTGTTTTTCCTGTGAATGTTCTTCTTCCAGTTGCAGCTTATTAAAGAAGGATCAGCCTGGTCTGAACTCCCCAGACCCTTTTAAGTATAAATGTCAGAGTTGTTAGGGAAGTTGAAGTAGCTTCTGTCAGGTTTTCTGGTTTTTTTTTCCTCCCGTCAGTCTCTGGTTGTCCAAAGAGAAGACTGACATTGGAAATGGAGGCATGCCATGATGGAGGCCAACAAAATCCATTCAAGAGAAGAGCCAGGCTTGTCGAATCACAGGTTCCCCTAAGGATGTCGGTTGATCCCCGTTAATTAATGCACCCAACCCTTCAGAAAACCACCCATCTAACCCACTTGTGTTATTCCTCTATTACCAGAGTTAACAAGTATTCTTCCTTAATTTCTCCCTGAGTCTCTAATCCATTACTCTTCATTGCAGATAGTGATGGACTGGAAATTAAGAACATGGGTGACCATGACAAAATTCCCACAATGGAGAAGCTGAATAAATATCTTGAAAGTGGAAAAACTTCCTATTCCACTTCCCATCAAAGAAATCCCATTGGGAAGAAACCATATCCGTGTGTGGAATGTGGAAAGAGCTTCATGAAGAGCTCCTCTCTCACTTTACATCAGAGAATTCATACAGGGGAGAAACCCTATCAGTGTGTGGAATGTGGAAAGAGCTTCAGTCGCAGCCACCATCTCAATTCCCATCAGAGAATTCATACAGGGGAGAAATCCTATCAGTGTGTGGAATGTGGAAAGAGCTTCAGTCACAGCCACAATCTCAATTCCCATCAGAGAATTCATACAGGGGAGAAACCTTATCATTGTGTGGAATGTGGAAAGAGCTTCAATCAGAGCTCCTCTCTCACTTACCATCAGAGAATTCATACAGGGGAGAAACCCTATCAGTGTGGGGAATGTGGAAAGAGCTTCAGGAAGAGCTCCAGTATCACTTCCCATCAAAGAATTCATACAGGGGAGAAACCCTATCAGTGTGTGGAATGTGGAAAGAGCTTTAGTCAGAGCTCCGATCTCACTTCCCATCAGAGAATTCATACAGGGGAGAAACCATATCAGTGTGTGGAATGTGGGAAAAGCTTCAGTCAGAGCTTCAAACTCACTTCCCATCAAATAATTCATAAAGGGGAGAAACCCTATCAGTGTGTGGAATGTGGAAAGAGCTTCATGAAGAGCTCCTCTCTCACTTCCCATCAGAGAATTCATACAGGGGAGAAACCCTATCAGTGTGTGGAATGTGGAAAGAGCTTCATGAAGAGCTCCTCTCTCACTTCCCATCAGAGAATTCATACAGGGGAGAAACCCTATCAGTGTGTGGAATGTGGAAAGAGCTTCTGTCACAGCCACAGTCTCACTTCCCATCAAAGAATTCATATAGGGGTGAAACAATATCAGTGCGTGGAATGTGGAAAGAGCTTCAGTACGAGCTCCAATCTCATTTCCCATCAAAGAATTCATACAGGGGAGAAACCCTATCAATGCTTGGAATGTGGAAAGAACTTCAGGAAGAGCTCCAATCTCACTTTCCATCAAAAAATTCATACGAAGAGTGGAAAACCCTTCATTATACAACTTTCAGCGCTAAAGAAAAACACACCACTTTAAACAGGCCTTTGGCTGAATGACTTCTAATGCCCTTTTAAAATGTGGTGGGGAAGTGGGGGTTACAGGTATTGGGCTGTGTGTTTTGTGTTTTCATTGTGTGATTTTATGTTGTAACCGTCCTGTGACCTGTGAGTGTAGGGAATGGGAGCCAGCTCTTAGAGTCTGAGGGGTCTTTGCCCCCCAAAAAGATATTTGAGGGGGCCACCCCCCCAGTTCATAGGAACAGCCATTCAAATGGCATGCTTGCACCGCATCCTGTGACTGTTTAACTGAGGCGGGGCTTACTAAACCCCTCCTATATTTTATTCAAGTTGGCACCCCTGCTATAGGGCGCTATAGAAATGAAATAAATATAATAACACCATCTTGATCGCCTTCATCTGCACATGTTCCAGCTTGTCAATATCCTTCTTATTATCATCATTAAAAAAAAAATATTAGCCTATCATCTGAGGATTTTCATGGTGCTTCACAACATAAACAGACAGGTTGAACGCAGGGCTTTCTCAAAAACAAGTTAAGCCCGATAAATGTCTCTTTTTCATTTCTTTTTTTGGATGCAGTTACAAACTTTGTTGATCAGGGGACTGCTGTGAAAATACTGCATCTCAATTTCAGTAGGGCTTTTGACAAAGTCCTCTGCGACATTTATGTGAGGAAGCTGGTAAAATGAGGCTGAATGAGGTAACTGTTAGGTGGATTTGACTGACCAAACCCAAATTGTCCTCCTCCATGGTTCCTCCTCATCCTGGGGAAAAGTGACAAGAGGGGTGCTGCAGGGTTCTGTCCTGGGCCCATTGTTGTTCAACGTCTTTATAAATGACTTGGATGAAGGAACTGAGGAGATGCTTATCACATTTGCAGAGGACACCAAACAGCGAGCGGAGGCCAATGTGGCAGAAGGCAGAATCAGTTCAAGGGCAGGAATAGCACCAATTTATTCTGCCTTGGTCAGGCCCGACCTAGAATATTGTGTTCAATTCTGGGCACTACAATTTAAGTATCTTAAATTTTGTTTGCCTGGGGAAATCAAGAAGGTGGGGGAACACAATCCATCTTTCTTTTATAACACGTGGCAAATGTTTATTAAATATATAAATTGTTAAGACTGTTGCAGGAATCCACCCAACACTCACGGAAAAATGTATCGTGGTCTTTTAGAACAGGCATCCCCAAACTCAGTCCCCCAGATGTTTTGGGACTACAGCTCCCATCATCCCTAGCTAACGGGACCCGTGGTCTGGGATGCTGGGAATTGTAGTCCCAAAACATCTGGAGGGCCGAGTTTGGGGATGCCTGTTTTAGAATAATGAAATGAAACTTTAACAAATGACATGCTGAAAGTCTGAAATTCCATCAGGACAAGTTACTTTTTGTTTACTGTTGTAACTATTGCTTTCTGAATATTTATCTTCTGTACCATGAAGATAAAGAAAAATAATGTTTTTTAAAAAGGAGATGGGGAAATCATGTGTCCTCTTCCATCAATCTGCTTGCATGTGTTGAGTTTTATTTGGAGACTGTAACTCCCAGTAATTTCATTATCTGTATGTGTTTCTGTGTGTTCAGCACACATGATTGCAGGTGAGACTGAATAAAACACTTCATCGGAAAAATTAGAAGCATCTAATGTTCCCTGGAGTTTTAATAATAAATAATAAATAATAATAATTTTATTATTGATACCCCGCCCTCCCCAGCCAAGGCCGGGCTCAGAGCGGCTTACAAGCAATAATAAAAACAAGATGAATGATTGCAACTTAAAAACAAAATTAAAATACAACAGGCAGAACAACTCTGTCTTACAGGCCCTGCGGAAAGAAATCAGATCCTGCAGGGCCCTGGTCTCATGAGGCAGAGCGTTCCACCAGACCGGAGCCAGTGTTGAAAAGGCCCTGGCTCTGGTTGAAGCCAATCTAACTTCCTTAGGGCCTGGGAGCACAAGGGTGTTGCTATTTATGGACCTTGAGGCTCTCCGTGGGGCATACCGGGAGAGGCGGTCTCGTAGGTACGAGGGTCCTAGGCCGTGAAGGGCTTTGAAGGTTAAAACCAGCCCCTTAAATCTGACCCTGTACTCCACCGGGAGCCAGTGCAGCTGGAAAAGCACTGGGTGAATATGCTCCCATGGCAGAGACCCCGTGAGGAGCCTCGCTGCAGCATTCAGCACCCGCTGGAGTTTCTGGGACAGCTTCAAGGGCAGCCCCGCGTAGAGCGAATTACAGTAGTCAAGCCTGGAGATGACCGTCGCATGGATCACTTTTAGGGCAATGCATGGTGCTTTTGTTTGGCACATAAAAATTTGGCTGCTTCCAAAGACTTGTCTGTCTGTCTCTGCACCACAACACTGCTTTGGAACGGCTTCTTTCTGATTGGTGCTGGTGCTTGAGGATGATGAAAGGTACTTAACAAAAAAAGGTTGGTTTACAAAGAAATTCCCTAAAGCCACGTTTCTAGGGCTAGGCGGGCCATTGTCCTGGTCCCACTCATCTTATGGTGGACTACAAAGCTCTTAACAGCTTCTGATCAGATTGCCTTCCCCCATGTATTCCCAACTCAACTGCTTTGAGAAAACTGGCACAGTTACCGGTTCCACATAAAACACCTGAATTTGTGAGAAATCAAAGTTTTAGTGTGGCGACACAGGTAGACTTTGGAACTCCCTGCCTGCACTTCTTTTTTATCCCTCTTTTCTTTTTGGTGCCTGCAAAAATAAATAAATGTTTGTTTAGGCAAGCCCATCCGGATATTTAGAATGTGGACATGGATTTTAATCTGATTCTCAGCAAACGGTTCATTTGTAATTATTTCTAAATATTCTAAATAGTTGTGTGTGTAACTTCTTTTACTGATGGAAAAAGGTCTGTATGTGTGTGTGGGGTGTGTGAGAAACCGGGAACCACCTGACCTTGCTATGTCTCTGGAGCTGGAGCTGCAGAATTGGTCCTTTTCCCTGCAAGCTGCTCCTCCACTTTCCGGCCAAGGGAGGGAGATGCTCAGAGTCCAGCCAAGAGCCTCACCCCACAAAGGGATATCTGGGCACTGGCGGAGCCGGGGGGGGGCAGATCTCCCCCTAAATCCATTAGAAATAATAAGAATCTGAGGTTCTGAAAAGCGAGAGAGGCTGAGCTGGGGGGACTCGGCATTGCAAGGGTTAAAGGGAAGTGAGCTGCCTTCCTAGAGAGGCCAGGAAGCAAGGGGGGGCAGGTCCCCCAGAGCCAAGGCCCCTCCCTCCCCAGTCCTTTCCTGCAAGGAAGGGGGCTGTTACTTTGTGTCTCTCCTGCAAGGGCTGCCTCGCTCTCCCCTCCTGGGATCTGGTGAGTCTCCTCTCTCTCTCTCTGGGATCTGGTGGGGGTCCCAGGGCTGCACCAGGGGAGGGGGCCTGGGGGGCCTGATCTGCTCCTGCAGGGGGGGGGACCCCAAGTCAGGGAGGAGGAGAGGGTCCTGCCAGGGAGGGGCCAGCTCTGCCACGCTCTCCTTCCTGCAGATCAGAGGATCCCTGACTCCCACGAAATCTCCCTCCTTTAAACAAAGGGGTCCCTGGGACTTTAACTCTGTGTGACATCGCTCAGCCTCATTGCACAACAGAGGAAACATCTGCAAATGGTTTTCCAAAGCTGGACGAGGAGGTGGACTAGCCCCCCCCTCAAAAAAAAAAAAAGGTGGGAGAGAAAGGCCAGGGATAAAGAGAGGGATCCCAGGCCAGAGTCTGGCTGCTGCATTGGGGACCAGTTTCCCAGTGTCTCCCAGGGCAGCTCCCCACGGAGGCCACTGCAGCAATCCCCTCGCACCCAGAGCAGGGCATCCCAGTGAGGCAAGGAAGAAGGGCTACCCCTATGCTATCCATATAATCATCAGAAATCAATATATTCATATATGCTCACACATAATCAAGGCTTACAGTATTTTATAATCCATTTTGAATCAAAGGGAAGCTGTGCCTTAGCTAAACTGCAAACTGCTTGAAACAGCAAAGTTAAGAGCCGACCTTTCCCCTACAAATATCCGTGTACCCTGGACAAGGGGAAGACGTGAATCAGAGATTCTGGTACAAAATCCCCTCAGATACAGGCTAAATTAATCCACAGAACAGGAAGAGCAAAACCACAAAATCTCCAAACTCCCTGTCCTGTCATAATTAGGGGAGAGGTTAGACAGAGCGTCACTGTAAGCATCGGAAAGCAGAACTAGAACTCCATGCTTGGTAGCGTGGCATGAAGCTTGCTGATTGGCTAATTTTCGCTGACAATATCGTGAATCCCTCATGGTTGTCTCATGATCTATGATTTGCTGTGATCTGCTCAGGTATAAAGACCTCTGGATTTCTGTCAATCGGGGTCCCAGTTGCTTTTGGAAGAGATTCCAAACTGGGTCCTTATTGCCAGGCAATAAACTTCACCTTCTTATTCTCCATTGCTGAGTCTGCCTGATCCTTATTTAACACCAAGCGAGTACCCGCTTACGTTCACATGCTTCACCAAGACCAGCTCCTGTCCCAAAGGGATTGTTGCTGGAAAACCAGCCGGAAATGGGCGCTGCTACTCACTGAGCCTCCAGGGACCTGGGCATCAATGTCTCTCTGGGTGTTAAGCTATCTAACAGAATACTAATACTAAATTACACACCTAAATTTCAAGGGAGGTGTCTCTGGCCTCATCCACTTGGCCCTCAGGGGTTGGCGAGATACATTCCTGGCCCTTGGAGCGAAGAAAAAGGGACCCCACCCCAGGAGCCTGTCTTGAGAGCAGGAGAGAGTCCAAGTGCAAGAAAAGGAGACAGAAGCAGGGGAGTGGGGTGGGGGGAGAGCAACTCCTGAGGACCCCCAGGTGAGGACCCCCACTAGAGCCAAGCATCCATTTTCCACAAGATACAAATGACTCCCTTGTCAGTCAGTTCAGACTTCATGCATTGACTGGAAGGCAGGAGCAACCAGGCTGATTCATCTCCCAGAAATCCCTTCACTTCCCTCCACATTTTGCATTGCAATCTTTCTTCTAGGAGAGCTAGAGGCTGCTTCCTCCTCCTCCTCCTCCTCCTCCTCCTCCTCCTCCTCCTCCTCTTCTTTTTCTTCCTCCTCCTCCTCCTCTTTCTTCTCCTTTTTAAAAAGGCCCTTTCCACCTGGCCTAGGGGGTGAGGCCCAGACTCACCCTGCCCTACTGTGTTAAATATGTATTCTGTAGTTGACCTCCTTTGTAAGGTTTTATTTTGATATCTTTAAGAGAGTATTTGTTTTCTGCTATGTTGCTTTGACTATAGACTATATATTTGACTTTCTTCCAATGGTTTTATTTCTATATTTATTGATTTTGTGGGATGTGAAACTGCAGTCAAGTACAAGATTCCTACAGTGCACGACACATTAGGGGATGTTTTCTACCACTCAGGAGAAGACTTCCTGTGTCCTCCTGAGCTGGGACAGACTTCCACTCCATGTGACTTGAAGAGGGTGCAGTCTGTTGTACTAGCATGGAGGAGCACACGGCCTCCATCTTCTGATCAGTGTGTCTTCTCCATTTTGTATGTTGCTGTGCGTTTGGAGAAGTGAGTCCTTAGTGGCAGTCATTTGGGACTAACTTCTTTATGGAATAGTTCTACTTGTTATGTAACCTAAGCCTGCCTTCAGGGATATGTCTGTGAACCTGAATGAATCTGAGTAAACTACTTTTATATTAACGTGAATCAGATTATTGTGCTTATTCATTTAAGAGGGATTGCAAGGGATTTTACCAGGAAGGAATTTTTAATAGTAAGACTCAGATGAGTCAGCAACAAGCTGATCGCTGCGTAATCTAAAAAAGGGGGTTGTATGGAACTAGAATATGGAACTTGCTAATGCATGTTAGGAAGGATATCATTCAATAATATATCTTCTTCTAACTCCCCAATTATCCCCACAGATTTAATATGCTGTAAACTGCTTTGAGATTTATTGTTAAAATATAAAGTGTTATAGAAATTTAAATAAATAAAATAGCTCATGGTTTGGGCTGTGGTGCAGTCCAGCCCTGGTTCCCTCCAAGACTCATCCATGCTTGCTCTGGGATCCTTTTTCTTCTCCTGATATTAGACAGCTTTTGTAACTGAACAATGTATTTGCTTTGTAGGATTTCTAGCGCCTCTCCTTAAGACAGACAGAACTTGGCAGAAGACCAAAGGGTTCCTTCCGATCTCTTAGAGGCTTCCTGAGAGCACAGATGGATGAGCGAGACTCAGCTGGCCCTGGAACAAAAAGAGGCCATGCCATCCAAACTGGGAGCAGTGGGGGATTCTGGGAAAACTCTGGGCAGAAGATCCTGGGTGAGGAGGACACCCTCTGCGCAGAGGTGCAGAGCCAGCAGTTGAGGCAGTTCTGCTGCCAGGAGGCCAAAGGACCTCGAGAGGTTTGCAGCCGACTCTACCACCTTTGCCATCAATGGCTGAAGCCAGAAAGGCACACGAAAGCTGAGATGCTGGACCTGGTGATCTTGGAGCAGTTCCTGGCTGTCCTTCCACCGGAGATGGAGAGCTGGGTGAGGGACTGTGGAGTGGAGACCAGTTCCCAGGCGGTGGCCCTGGCCGAAGGTTTTCTCCTGAGTCAGGCAGAGGAGAGAAAGCAGGTGAGAGAGACTTTCCTCCGGATACTCCCAAGGCCTCCAAACAGGACAGAAAACATCCCATAATGGTCTGCTGGTGGCTCATTTTTTCCCCCTGGGAAGGCATCCATGGAATGAGATCTGTCACCCTTGAAGCTGTTGGCCCTGGCATTCATTTTTTAATCCTTCTCCCCATTCTCTCTTTTGAATCCTTGTTTATTTTTCAGGGAAAGGATCTCTTTGCAGAAATGGGCCAGATTTCTTCTGAGGCAGAGAGGCCTCCGTTGAACACCAGAGAGAGGCAGTTGGGTAAGGAGGGAGGAGGTTTTTCTCCGTTAGGTCTCATTCTGTTTGTTTTCCAACTCATCTGTGGGTTCTTTTCATCTTTTGTTGGGGGAGATAGTGGGACTAAGAGCCCAGAGGAGGGGAGATATATTTCGGCACAACTAACATCTGAAATGCACCCAAACATCCAAATGCACTCAGCAGGCGAGAATTTCTCAAATGCCCGTCTGTAGTTTAGTGTTGGCTATTTGCAGTATGGTAGCGCTGCAGAGAGCTTGCTGGGGAGATCATGCATTAAAAAGAAAGGGACTCAAAAATAACTTAAGGTTTTAATTACGAAAAAACAAAAACTCCATTTACACTAAATACATTAACAACAAACCAGACCCAACCACCAACCCAACCCCCAGGGTAATGGGAGAGCTAGGTGCTGCTCCTTATATACTACAACCAAATGCTGACACACCTTAATCAGTACAACTCAGCAGCACCTGCTATGTTTCACAGCTGTAAAGCTGGGTCTCGTTATCTTGCTCTGGCCCTTGCTCTGGCCCCTTAAAGACATACACATCGAGTGGAACAATGATGAGCCTTTACATTTAAAGAAACCATTCAACATTTCCCCTGCGGTTCATCATTGTGGAACAAAAACATAAAGCATACTTTGTACATGTTTTTCATGTGTAACCTTTGGAAGTGCTTTTGTAAAAATGTCCGCGATTTGATTATCACCTGGGACATATTCAAATACAATCATTTCGTCAGCAATTAGTTTCTTTACAAACTGTAAACGTAATCTTAAGACTCTGGTGCGCTGTGTATTGGTTTCTGAACATAGGATAGCAAGTCCACTCTGGGAATCAAGGTAAACTTTTACTGGTAGTGTTACTTGCATTTGTAGGTCTGCAAATACTTGCAGATACCATTCTATATCACGAGTGGCCTGAACGCATGCACATAATTCACTCTCGGTTGTGGAGAGACAAACAATGGTTTGTGTCTGGGACTTCCATTCAAATGGACAACCGTTATAACAAAACACCATACCAGACACACCCCTGCAATTATTTTGTTCCACTGCATGAGATGCATCGCAGAAAATTTCAAAACCTTTGTCAATACTTGATGTAAACTGCAACCTATAATGTTTGGTATGTTTAAGGTACATTACCACTCTCTTAAGAGCAGAGAAACATTGTGTAGTGGGCTTTTCCACAAATTTTGCCAGAAAGTGAAAAGCGTAAGTTATATCTGGTCTTGAGATTCTTTGAATGAAATTTAGCTTGCCTATAGCAGAACGATACAAAGTTTTGTTAGGGAATGGCTTATCTTCACCTGTAAAGGTGAAACCACACACCATAGGCGTTTCCTTCCCATTTGCATTTTCTAAACGTAGCATTTCAACAAGGTCATCAATTTTTGCAGTTTGATGAACCAGAAAAGATCCATTTTTGCCTTTCTCAATTTGCATGGATAAGTAATTTTTAGCTATGCCTAATTCCACCACATCAAATTTCTTCTGTAACTGTGATACTACCTCTTCATATTCCTGTTTAGTTTTTGTAGAAATTAACACGTCATCTACATACACACATATCTTTGTTACAGAGTTTGCCCTTTCCTTTATAAACACACAATTGTCTGCCTTTCCTTGTGAAAAACCAATATCCAGCAATTCTTTTGCTAAAGTTTGGTGCCAATTCCTTCCACTTTGGTGCAGACCATAAAGGGATTTATTTAATTTGCATACCAAACCTTCAGCGGCGTCTATGCCCTCAGGAACACTCATAAAAAATTGTTCTTTTAAATCTGCAAACAAATCTGCAGTTTTTATATCTAGGTGATAAACAGAATGTCCACGTTGTGATGCATCTTTTAACAAAAGTTTAACTGTTTCATATTTTACACTTGGCGAATAACACAAATCATAATCTTCGCCTGGAATTTGTTGAAAACCCCTAACCCCTAGCAACTAATCTTGCCTTGTACCTTACAACTTCATTTTTGTCATTCATTTTAACTCTATAAACCCATTTTGAATCTAAGTCTCATATCTGGGGTTTGTGGTACAAGAGACCAAGTGTTATGCTCTTTTAAAGAAGCTATCTCAGAGTTCATAGCTTTATACCAATTTGCAGCTTGGTGCTTAGGTAAATTCTGAACATCACTGTAGCTTTTTGGCTCAAAAACCGCCTTATTGGCATACACAGTATTAAAATGTTCATCTGCAAAACGTTGTGGCTTCTGCCTCTTTCTATCTGAACGTCTCAGTCCGGAAGGAGAGTCAGACTCCTCAGACTTAATGGGACTAAGTGAACTACTAGTTTCAGGTTGTAAATCATCATTGTCAGACTGAAGAGGTGCCTGTAGGCTAAGCTCACGGTCAGAAAAATCAAGAGAATCTAACCTCCCCTCGGGTGCCTGTGACTTTAAATCATCAAACAAATTATCAGATTCAACAGGCTTTTTGTCTTTTTCCATTAAGTCAGAAGCACCATTTCCTGCTGCTTCTGCTTCTTCCTCTTCTTCCTCAGTACTATCTATACCGTCAGTATCTTGGAAAACAGCAACTCCATTCCAATTTACAGTTTGTATCATGCTTCTGGTAATATGAAATTTGCCAGTTGCTGGTATGTAAATTCTGTACGCCCCCTGCTGGTAGCCCATTAATTTTCCCTGAACACTACGCTCACCCAGTTTCTGCTTAGCGGGGTAATGCATAATTACATCTGAACCCCAAATGCGTAGGTATTTCAGATTAGGGCGTTTTTTAAACAGCTTCTCATAGGGGGTGACATCTAAACCAGAATGATAACTGCGATTTCTAACATAACAAAATGCATTAAGCGCTTCAGCCCAAAAGTCTTTGGGCAGATTAGCATCGTGCAGATAAGTTTTGACCCCTGCTTGCAGATCACGCTGCACAACTTCAACAAGCCCATTTTGCCAGGGACTTCGGGGGCAAGATAACTCATGAGTAGTCCCCTGCACTTCCAGGAATTTCTCAAAATCCTCAGAAACAAATTCCCCGCCCCGGTCAGAAAACAGGTTCTTAATTGGTTTGTTAAAGTGCGTTTTTACCCAGTTGCAAAAAACTTTGTACTTCTCAAATGCTTGGGACTTCTCAGCTATTGCATAAGTCCAACAATATCTACTATACTGGTCTATGAGAGTGAGCCAGTACTTAGAACCTCCTAATGATGGCGGGAGTGGCCCAACTAAGTCACAATGTACACGCTCAAATGGCTCAGTTACTTTCCTATCTGAGCATCTACCCTTGCGTGCAACCTTAATCTTATTCTTGCAACAGGATAAACATTGCATAAAGAATTTACATGGTTTTAAGTTGAGGCCATTAACAATATTCTTCGTCCTAATTACATCGGCAAAATTCAAGTGTCCCAGAATTCTGTGCACCTCGTGGACACACCCGGAATGAGGCCTTACATTCCTCAACCCCTGGCTTGACTGTGCTGCTTTGCAATTTATAGGCGATTGGGAGTAGGTGCGAAAATACAGTCTATATAAACCATCAGAGTCCCGGGCATACAATAGACGTTTGTTCCCCTCAAAAAACTCACACATTGAATTTAAGAAACGCACACTTATGCCTTGACGAGCAAAACACCTTACTGATAATAAATTGTCCACTGATGGGCAGTAAATGCAGTTCGCTATTGTAATATTTAAAGAGTCAAGTTTAACAGTACCTCTGCCAAGTGACTGCAAGACTTGTGAATTGGCTAAATGTACATTACCAATTTCCTCTTCGAAAGAAATAAACAAGCTTCGATTGTTGCAAACGTGGTGAGAAGCTCCTGAGTCCACAATAAAAGAATTCCACTTGGCACCTTTAATTCTTTTATGATCTGCAGTCCGAGCATGAAAAGCTCGCGGCTCATTTCTGTCTTTACGGTGCGATGTTGGCTGCTGAGATGACAACCGTGACTGACGAGCAGAAACAGGCTTAGGAGTACTTTGCTTTCTTTTGGATCTGCAGTCCTTTGCAAAATGTCCTTGCTTATTGCAGAACCAACAACGCTTGGCAGCTTTAAATGCAGTCGCATCACCAAAAGGTTGCATATGGCGTTCCTCATTACTTCTGGAAATAGGAGTGCTTATGGCACAAGCCTCCCTTCTATCCAACTCGCCCATTAATCTTGCCGTCACCCCTTCCACAGTTAATTGTGCTGGTGGGACGGCAGATATCTGGCTAGCTATACCATCAAAGTCCTCATTAAGGGAACAAAGAATGATAAAAACATACTGAATATCAGGTATGTCCATGTCCCTTCGAATTAATTCGCTGCGTATTGCCTCCAGACGTCTCAAGTGTGCTGCCAAATCACCACCAGGCTGCAACTTAGTCTGGTACAACTGCTTGAAAAACGTCAATGCAGACACTGATTCTTTTCTAACATGCACTGCTGCAAGACTGTCCCACATCTCTTTGGCAGTTTTCTTATTCCTTATGTAGACTACTTGCTGGTCGCTGACTGCCAAATTAATTATCGCCCTGGCTTTCGCATCTCCTTTCGACCAAGCATTAGTTACAGGGTCAGGAGGGTCATCAGTCACATAGGTCCATACTTCCCTAGAGGTCAAAAGCGCCTCCACCCGAAAAGACCATAAACTATAGTTCTCATCTGTTAGCTGTGGGAAGACCAGAGCCTTCTCAGCTTCAGGAACCCGGTCAACCATTCTGGAAATCTTCCAGACCCACAAAAACTACACTAACAGGAGAAGGAGTTTTCAAACCTTTCTCAGAGTCCAAAAATATGCAGTCATCCACTCAGCAGCTGGGCGCATAACCAAAGATGTTGGCTATTTGCAGAAGGGCAGTGCCAAAGAATGCTCCAACTACCGCACAATTTCACTCATTTCACACGCTAGCAAGGTTATGCTTAAAATTCTACAAGGAAGGCTCAAGCAGTATGTGGACCAAGAACTCCCAGAAGTGCAAGCTGGATTTAGAAGAGGCAGAGGAACCAGAGACCAAATTGCAAACATGCGCTGGATTATGGAGAAAGCTAGAGAGTTCCAGAAAGACATCTACTTCTGCTTCATTGACTATGCAAAAGCCTTTGACTGTGTCGACCACAGCAAACTATGGCAAGCTCTTAAAGAAATGGGAGTGCCTGATCACCTCATCTGTCTCCTGAGAAATCTCTATGTGGGACAAGAAGCTACAGTTAGAACTGGATATGGAACAACTGATTGGTTCAAAATTGGGAAAGGAGTACGACAAGGCTGCATTTTGTCTCCCTGCTTATTTAACTTATATGCAGAATTCATCATGCGAAAGGCTGGGCTGGATGAATCCGAAGCCGGAATTAAGATTGCCGGAAGAAATATCAACAACCTCAGATATGCAGATGACACAACCTTGATGGCAGAAAGTGAGGAGGAATTAAAGAAGCTTTTATTGAGGGTGAAAGAGGAGAGCGCAAAATATGGTCTGAAGCTCAACATCAAAAAAACGAAGATCATGGCCACTGGTCCCATCACCTCCTGGCAAATAGAAGGAGAAGAAATGGAGGCAGTGAGAGATTTTACTTTCTTGGGCTCCATGATCACTGCAGATGGTGACAGCAGCCACGAAATTAAGAGACGCCTGCTTCTTGGGAGGAAAGCAATGACAAACCTAGACAGCATCTTAAAAAGTAGAGACATCACCTTGCCAACAAAGGTCCGTATAGTAAAAGCTATGGTTTTCCCAGTAGTGATGTATGGAAGCGAGAGCTGGACCATAAAGAAGGCAGATCGCCGAAGAATTGATTCCTTTGAATTATGGTGCTGGAGGAGACTCTTGAGAGTCCCATGGACTGCAAGAAGAACAAACCGATCCATTCTTAAGGAAATCAGCCCTGAGTGTTCACTGGAAGGAGAGATCGTGAAGCTGAGGCTCCAATACTTTGGCCACCTCATGAGAAGAGAAGACTCCCTGGAAAAGACCCTGATGTTGGGAAAGATGGAGGGCACAAGGAGAAGGGGACGACAGAGGACGAGATGGTTGGATAGTGTCTTCGAAGCTACAAACATGAGTCTGACCAAACTGCGGGAGGCAGTGGAAGACAGGAGGGCCTGGCGTGCTCTGGTCCATGGGGTCACGAAAAGTCGGACACGACTAAACGACTAAACAACAACAAACAACAAAAGCGCTGCAGAGAGCTTGCTGGGGAGATCATGCATTAAAAAGAAAGGGACTCAAAAATAACTTAAGGTTTTAATTACGAAAAAACAAAAACTCCATTTACACTAAATACATTAACAACAAACCAGACCCAACCACCAACCCAACCCCCAGGGTAATGGGAGAGCTAGGTGCTGCTCCTTATATACTACAACCAAATGCTGACACACCTTAATCAGTACAACTCAGCAGCACCTGCTATGTTTCACAGCTGTAAAGCTGGGTCTCGTTATCTTGCTCTGGCCCTTGCTCTGGCCCCTTAAAGACATACACATCGAGTGGAACAATGATGAGCCTTTACATTTAAAGAAACCATTCACTGATTCACCTCATAGGATCATAGAATCATAGAGTTGGAATAGACCACAAGGGCCATCGAGTCCAACCCCCTGCCAAGCAGGAAACACCATCAGAGCACTCCTGACATATGGTTGCCTCTGGTTAAAGACCTCCAAAGAAGGAGACTCCACCACACTCCTGGGCAGCAAATTCCACTGTCGAGCAGCTCTTACTGTCAGGAAGTTCTTCCTAATGTTTAGGTGGAATCTTCTTTCTTGTAGTTTGGATCCATTGCTTCGTGTCCGCTTCTCTGCAGCAGCAGAAAACAACCTTTCTCCCTCCTTTATGTGACATCCTTTTATATATTTGAACATGGCTATCATATCACCCCTTAACCTCCTCTTCTCCAGGCTAAACATGCCCAGCTCCCTTAGCCGTTCCTCATAAGGCAACGTTTCCAGACCTTTGACCATTTTGGTTGCCCTCCTCTGGACACGTTCCAGTTTGTCAGTGTCCTTCTTGAACTGTGGTGCCCAGAACTGGACACAGTACTCCAGGTGAGGTCTGACCAGAGCAGAATACAGTGGCACTATTACTTCCCTTGATCTAGATGCTATACTCCTATTGATGCAGCCCAGAATTGCATTGGCTTTTTTAGCTGCCGCGTCACACTGTTGGCTCATGTCAAGTTTGTGGTCAACCAAGACTCCTAGATCCTTTTCACATGTACTGCTCTCAAGCCAGGTGTCACCCATCTTGTATTTGTGCCTCTCATTTTTTTTGCCCAAGTGCAATACTTTACATTTCTCCCTGTTAAAACTCATCTTGTTTGTTTTGGCCCAGTTCTCTAATCTGTCAAGGTCGTTTTGAAGTGTGATCCTGTCCTCTGGGGTGTTAGGCACCCCTCCCAGTTTGGTGTCATCTGCAAATGTGATCAGGATGCCCTTGAGTCCATCATCCAAGTTGTTGATAAAGATGTTGAATAAGACCGGGCCCAAGACAGAACCCTGTGGCACCCCACTAGTCACTCTTCTCCAGGATGAAGAGGAACCATTGATGAGCACCCTTTGGGTTCGGTCAGTCAGCCAGTTACAAATCCACTGAGTGGTAGCATAGTCAAGTCCGCATTTTACCAGCTTCTTTAGAAGAAGAATGCCTTGTCGAATGCCTTGCTGAAATCAAGGTAGGCTACATCCACTGCGTTCCCTTCATCTACCAGGCTTGTAATTCTGTAAAAAAACGAGATCAGGTTAGTCTGACATGACTTATTTTTCAGAAATCCATGCTGACTATTGGTGATCACAGCATTCCTTTCTAGGTGAGAGAAGCAGGCTCTCTGGGCCTCCCCCTTACCTTTTTCCTCTTGCAGGTGACACAGTGATACTGGCTAGACCTCTTCATCCATCTCTGAATGGGGAAAGAATGGAAGCAGCGGCTGTGGAACCAGATCAGGTCAGGGGAACCTGCCTTGTGGGAACAGAGGTCAAGGGGTGGAAGAATGTCCTAGCTCAAGGAGTGGTGGTGAACAACAGTGTTGTCTCAGAGGAGGACATTTCCCTTCTTATTTTAGGGTCCAGTGTGCTTTGAAGATGTTGCTGTTTGTTTCACGGATGAGGAGTGGGCGTTGCTGGATCCTGACCAGAGAGCTCTGCATAAGGACGTCATGGAGGAGAATCGTGGGATCGTGGCCTCTCTCAGTAAGGCTCCCTGTGGGATCATGATATCTGTTTTTAAATTCAAAATTCCATATGCGACGAACCTCATATATTTTCACAGAACTCAGCAGCGCGGCCTACAACACCAGTTATCACAATCCCCCCCCCCAAAAAAACCTTGAACAGTAAATTACTGTTTTTCCTGTGAATGTTCTTCTTCCAGTTGCAGCTTATTAAAGAAGGATCAGCCTGGTCTGAACTCCCCAGACCCTTTTAAGTATAAATGTCAGAGTTGTTAGGGAAGTTGAAGTAGCTTCTGTCAGGTTTTCTGTTTTTTTTTTCCTCCCGTCAGTCTCTGGTTGTCCAAAGAGAAGACTGACATTGGAAATGGAGGGATGCCATGATGGAGGCCAACAAAATCCATTCAAGAGAAGAGCCAGGCTTGTCGAATCACAGGTTCCCCTAAGGATGTCGGTTGATCCCCGTTAATTAATGCACCCAACCCTTCAGAAAACCACCCATCTAACCCACTTGTGTTATTCCTCTATTACCAGAGTTAACAAGTATTCTTCCTTAATTTCTCCCTGAGTCTCTAATCCATTACTCTTCATTGCAGATAGTGATGGACTGGAAATTAAGAACATGGGTGACCATGACAAAATTCCCACAATGGAGAAGCTGAATAAATATCTTGAAAGTGGAAAAACTTCCTATTCCACTTCCCATCAAAGAAATCCCATTGGGAAGAAACCATATCCGTGTGTGGAATGTGGAAAGAGCTTCATGAAGAGCTCCTCTCTCACTTTACATCAGAGAATTCATACAGGGGAGAAACCCTATCAGTGTGTGGAATGTGGAAAGAGCTTCAGTCGCAGCCACCATCTCAATTCCCATCAGAGAATTCATACAGGGGAGAAACCTTATCATTGTGTGGAATGTGGAAAGAGCTTCAATCAGAGCTCCTCTCTCACTTACCATCAGAGAATTCATACAGGGGAGAAACCCTATCAGTGTGGGGAATGTGGAAAGAGCTTCAGGAAGAGCTCCAGTATCACTTCCCATCAAAGAATTCATACAGGGGAGAAACCCTATCAGTGTGTGGAATGTGGAAAGAGCTTTAGTCAGAGCTCCGATCTCACTTCCCATCAGAGAATTCATACAGGGGAGAAACCCTATCAGTGTGTGGAATGTGGAAAGAGCTTCAGTCAGAGCGCCGGTCTCACTTCTCATCGGAGAATTCATACAGGGGAGAAACCCTATCAGTGTGTGGAATGTGGAAAGAGCTTCATGAAGAGCTCCTCTCTCACTTCCCATCAGAGAATTCATACAGGGGAGAAACCCTATCAGTGTGTGGAATGTGGAAAGAGCTTCTGTCACAGCCACAGTCTCACTTCCCATCAAAGAATTCATATAGGGGTGAAACAATATCAGTGCGTGGAATGTGGAAAGAGCTTCAGTACGAGCTCCAATCTCATTTCCCATCAAAGAATTCATACAGGGGAGAAACCCTATCAATGCTTGGAATGTGGAAAGAACTTCAGGAAGAGCTCCAATCTCACTTTCCATCAAAAAATTCATACGAAGAGTGGAAAACCCTTCATTATACAACTTTCAGCGCTAGAGAAAAACACACCACTTTAAACAGGCCTTTGGCTGAATGACTTCTAATGCCCTTTTAAAATGTGGTGGGGAAGTGGGGGTTACAGGTTTTGGGCTGTGTGTTTTGTGTTTTCATTGTGTGATTTTATGTTGTAACCGTCCTGTGACCTGTGAGTGTAGGGAATGGGAGCCAGCTCTTAGAGTCTGAGGGGTCTTTGCCCCCCAAAAAGATATTTGAGGGGGCCACCCCCCCAGTTCATAGGAACAGCCATTCAAATGGCATGCTTGCACCGCATCCTCTGACTGTTTAACTGAGGCGGGGCTTACTAAACCCCTCCTATATTTTATTCAAGTTGGCACCCCTGCTATAGGGCGCTATAGAAATGAAATAAATATAATAACACCATCTTGATCGCCTTCATCTGCACATGTTCCAGCTTGACAATATCCTTCTTATTATCATTATTTAAAAAAAAATATTAGCCTATCATCTGAGGATTTTCATGGTGCTTCACAACATAAACAGACAGGTTGAACGCAGGGCTTTCTCAAAAACAAGTTAAGCCCGATAAATGTCTCTTTTTCATTTCTTTTTTTGGATGCAGTTACAAACTTTGTTGATCAGGGGACTGCTGTGAAAATACTGCATCTCAATTTCAGTAGGGCTTTTGACAAAGTCCTCTGCGACATTTATGTGAGGAAGCTGGTAAAATGAGGCTGAATGAGGTAACTGTTAGGTGGATTTGACTGACCAAACCCAAATTATCCTCCTCCATGGTTCCTCCTCATCCTGGGGAAAAGTGACAAGAGGGGTGCTGCAGGGTTCTGTCCTGGGCCCATTGTTGTTCAACGTCTTTATAAATGACTTGGATGAAGGAACTGAGGAGATGCTTATCACATTTGCAGTGTGGCAGAAGGCAGAATCAGTTCAAGGGCAGGAATAGCACCAATTTATTCTGCCTTGGTCAGGCCCGACCTAGAATATTGTGTTCAATTCTGGGCACTACAATTTAAGTATCTTAAATTTTGTTTGCCCGGGGAAATCAAGAAGGTGGGGGAACACAATCCATCTTTCTTTTATAACACGTGGCAAATGTTTATTAAATATATAAATTGTTAAGACTGTTGCAGGAATCCACCCAACACTCACGGAAAAATGTATCGTGGTCTTTTAGAACAGGCATCCCCAAACTCAGTCCCCCAGATGTTTTGGGACTACAGCTCCCATCATCCCTAGCTAACGGGACCCGTGGTCTGGGATGCTGGGAATTGTAGTCCCAAAACATCTGGAGGGCTGAGTTTGGGGATGCCTGTTTTAGAATAATGAAATGAAACTTTAACAAATGACATGCTGAAAGTCTGAAATTCCATCAGGACAAGTTACTTTTTGTTTACTGTTGTAACTATTGCTTTCTGAATATTTATCTTCTGTACCATGAAGATAAAGAAAAATAATGTTTTTTAAAAAGGAGATGGGGAAATCATGTGTCCTCTTCCATCAATCTGCTTGCATGTGTTGAGTTTTATTTGGAGACTGTAACTCCCAGTAATTTCATTATCTGTATGTGTTTCTGTGTGTTCAGCACACATGATTGCAGGTGAGACTGAATAAAACACTTCATCGGAAAAATTAGAAGCATCTAATGTTCCCTGGAGTTTTAATAATAAATAATAAATAATAATAATTTTATTATTGATACCCTGCCCTCCCCAGCCAAGGCCGGGCTCAGAGCGGCTTACAAGCAATAATAAAAACAAGATGAATGATTGCAACTTAAAAACAAAATTAAAATACAACATTGAAATATTGAAACATTAAAATATTAAAATGTAGCCTCATCGGAGGAGGAGAAGGAAAGGAAAAAAGAAAGAGAGGGAGGGAATCAAATTGGCTCCAAGCCAAAGGACAGGCGGAACAACTCTGTCTTATAGGCCCTGCGGAAAGAAATCAGATCCTGCAGGGCCCTGGTCTCATGAGGCAGAGCGTTCCACCAGACTGGAGCCAGAGTTGAAAAGGCCCTGGCTCTGGTTGAAGCCAATCTAACTTCCTTAGGGCCCGGTAGCACAAGGGTGTTGCTATTTATGGACCTTGAGGCTCTCCGTGGGGCATACCAGGAGAGGCGGTCTCATAGGTACGAGGGTCCTAGGCCGTGAAGGGCTTTGAAGGTCAAAACCAGCACCTTAAATCTGACCCTGTACTCCACCGGGAGCCAGTGCAGCTGGAAAAGCACTGGGTGAATATGCTCCCATGGCAGAGACCCCGTGAGGAGCCTCGCTGCAGCATTCAGCACCCGCTGGAGTTTCTGGGACAGCTTCAAGGGCAGCCCCGCGTAGAGCGAATTACGGTAGTCAAGCCTGGAGATGACCGTCGCATGGATCACTTTTAGGGCAATGCATGGTGCTTTTGTTTGGCACATAAAAATCTGGCTGCTTCCAAAGACTTGTCTGTCTGTCTCTGCACCACAACACTGCTTTGGAACGGCTTCTTTCTGATTGGTGCTGGTGCTTGAGGACGATGAAAGGTACTTAACAAAAAAAGGTTGGTTTACAAAAAATTCCCTAAAGCCACGTTTCTCGGGCTAGGCGGGCCATTGTCCTGGTCCCACTCATCTTATGGTGGACTACAAAGCTCTTAACAGCTTCTGATCAGATTGCCTTCCCCCATGTATTCCCAACTCAACTGCTTTGAGAAAACTGGCACAGTTACCGGTTCCACATAAAACACCTAAATTTGTGAGAAATCAAAGTTTTAGTGTGGCGACACAGGTAGACTTTGGAACTCCCTGCCTGCACTTCTTTTTTATCCCTCTTTTCTTTTTGGTGCCTGCAAAAATAAATAAATGTTTGTTTAGGCAAGCCCATCCGGATATTTAGAATGTGGACATGGATTTTAATCTGATTCTCAGCAAACGGTTCATTTGTAATTATTTCTAAATATTCTAAATAGTTCTGTGTAACTTCTTTTACTGATGGAAAAAGGTCTGTATGTGTGTGTGGGGTGTGTGAGAAACCGGGAACCACCTGACCTTGCTATGTCTCTGGAGCTGGAGCTGCAGAATTGGTCCTTTTCCCTGCAAGCTGCTCCTCCACTTTCCGGCCAAGGGAGGGAGATGCTCAGAGTCCAGCCAAGAGCCTCACCCCACAAAGGGATATCTGGGCACTGGCGGAGCCGGGGGGGGCAGATCTCCCCCTAAATCCATTAGAAATAATAAGAATCTGAGGTTCTGAAAAGCGAGAGAGGCTGAGCTGGGTGGACTCGGCATTGCAAGGGTTAAAGGGAAGTGAGCTGCCTTCCTAGAGAGGCAAGGGGGGGGGCCAGGTCCTCCAGAGCCAAGGCCCCTCCCTCCCCAGTGTTACTTTGTGTCTCTCCTGCAAGGGCTGCCTCGCTCTCCCCTCCTGGGATCTGGTGAGTCTCCCCTCTCTCTCTCTGGGATCTGGTGGGGGTCCCAGGGCTGCAGCAGGGGAGGGGGCCTGGGGGGCCTGATCTGCTCCTGCGGGGGGGGGACCCCAAGTCAGGGGGGAGGAGAGGGTCCTGCCAGGGAGGGGCCAGGCCTGCCACGCTCTCCTTCCTGCAGATCAGAGGATCCCAAACTCATTTGGCCCTCCGCCCATCCCCTTTCAGAAAAGATCTCCCTTCTTTAAACAAAGAAGTCCCTTAACTCTCTGTGACATCGCTCAGCCTCATTGCGCAACAGAGGAAACATCTGCAAATGGTTTCCCAAAGCTGGACGAGGAGGTGGACTAGCCCCCCCCCCAAAAAAAAAGGTGGGAGAGAAAGGCCAGGGATAAAGAGAGGGATCCCAGGCCAGAGTCTGGCTGCTGCATTGGGGACCAGTTTCCCAGTGTCTCCCAGGGCAGCTCCCCAAGGAGGCCACTGCAGCAATCCCCTCGCACCCAGAGCAGGGCATCCCAGGACCACATCCTCTCTGTCCCAAAGGGATTGTTGCTGGCAAAGCAGCCGGAAATGGGCACTGCTACTCCCTGAGCCTCCAGGGACCTTGGCATCAATGGCTGTGTGTGTGTGTGAAGCTATCTGATAGAATAACCATAATAAATTGCTGACCTAAATTCCAAAGGAGATGTCTTTGGCCCTGCCCACTTGGCCCTCAGGGGGTTGTGGGAGAAGCCTCAAGAAGTGGGAGAAGCTGCAAGAAGTTCAGAACTCTGCATAGATTAAGATATGAGCCAGAAGCTGCAGACGCTGCTTGGAGACCTTGCCCAGCTTGTCTTTAAAACTCCGAAATTCCTCCATGATGGCTTTCTTGTCAACTTTCGCATTGCTAGGCAATGCTTCTGTTATTTCGCTCAGTTCTTCTTCTCCGTAGTTACTTGTAGACTACATTCCCTTTCTCCTGTGGGGAAGGAATGGGGTCTGTGATGCAGACCCCCCAAGTGTCCCTATTTCACAGGGACAGTCCTGGATTTTGCAACACATCACAGCACTGAATAAAACAATCCGGAAATGGGTTTCACATGTAAGTCAGACCAAGCCCAGAGAATAAAACATCACCATAAGCAGAGAACATGGACTCAGCGCATCTGGTCTTAAAGGAGCCTGAGAATTTTATTCACTGACTGACTCCTCTTAGATTTCACCCACTTCCTTCCAGATCACAAAAATGGCACATTTAACACCTGTACAAAATTTCAAAAGCAGAATATAAATATATACTCCCTGTTTCATTCCTTTATGCTGCTCTGCCTTTCACAAAACCTGTGTCCTCGGCCCAGGCAAATTCTTGGCAGTCAGGGCATACCGAAACATCAGAGAACATCTCCAGCCATGGATGTTCTCACTGCAACTTTGAGAAAGTTGGTGGATTAACATTTTTCCTGTGAGGATTTATATCACTATTGTTGGTGCTGGTAGCCTCTTCTGCCTCATTGTCTGGTTTCCTAACAATTTTGGCATTGCTGCTAAAAAGAAATCTAAAATGTTTTTCCCCCATACTGTATTTATTAACAAAGGGATTTTGCAGGATTCTTGGGTGCTCAGTAGAGAGAGAAGAGGGTGTGTAAACTTTATACAACTTTATACACTGTATTTGCTTTGTAGGATTTCTAGCGCCTCTCCTTAAGACAGACAGAACTTGGCAGGAGACCAAAGGGTTCCTTCCGATCTCGCAGAGGCTTCCTGAGAGCACAGATGGATGAGCGAGATTCAGCTGGCCCTGGATCAGGAAGAGGCCATGCCAACCAAACTGGGAGCAGTGGGGGATTCTGGGAAAACTCTGGGCAGAAGATCCTGGGTGAGGAGGACACCCTCCGCTCAGAGGTGCAGAGCCAGCAGTTGAGGCAGTTCTGCTGCCAGGAGGCCAAAGGACCCCGAGAGGTTTGCAGCCGACTCTACCACTTTGACCGTCAGTGGCTGAAGCCAGAAAGGCACACGAAAGCTGAGATGCTGGACCTGGTGATCTTGGAGCAGTTCCTGGCTGTCCTTCCCCCGGAGATGGAGAGCTGGGTGAGGGAATGCGGAGCGGAGACCAGTTCCCAGGCAGTGGCCCTGGCCGAAGGTTTCCTCCTGAGTCAGGCAGAGGAGAGAGAGCAGGTGAGAGAGACTTTCCTCTGGATACTCCCAAGGGGCTCCAAACAGGACAGAAAACATCCCATAATGGTCTGCTGATGGCCCATGCTTTTTCTGCAAGGCATCCATGGAATGAGATCTCACACCCTTCAAGTCTTTGTCATTCTCTTTCTAGTATTTCTCCCCATTCTCTGTTTTGAATCCTTGTTTCTTTTTCAGGGAAAGGATCTCTTTGCAGAAATGGACCTGGATTCCTGTGAGGCAGAGAGGCCTCCGTTGGACACCAGAGAGAGGCCACTGGGTAAGGAGGAAGGTGGGTTTTCTCTCTCCATTTGGTCATATTCCTTTGGCTTTGAACAGGATGGATTTGAATCAAATCATTTGTTTTTACAGAAAACCTCATTCTTGCTGGTATAATCTTAATATTTACAACCAGATGAAGGTTTCATTTTTAGAATAATAAATTTTCGGAGTGGTTTTTACAGTTTTATCAAAGATTACTGATTTGGTTAGAAATACATAGATAATTATTGAATTATTGTCAGGATCTCTAAGATAGCTGTTTATATTTGGACAACTTTTCTGCTGTACTTTATTGGAAGGAGAAAAATAAATAAATAATCATTTCCTTAATAACAATTTAAATATTTTATTTAACTAAAACAATAACATTACAGCATATGTATCCATGTTTCTTAACTGGCGTACAGTAGTTAGAGATTTTATTGTTTGGACAGTGCCAGTTGAGCCCTGGGAAGAAGGGCCTGGAACCCGTGAACTCTTATTAGTTGACCGGCAAGCACTTCAAGGTCTCACCATGAACTTACAGATCCCGGTTACCACCCAAAGGTCCCAAGATTTGGGGAGTATTCTGGTCCCAAGGTTGCACTTTCATTTTTACTGCTTCACACTTAGCTACTTCAGCAGATCTATTCTACTCCAAACCATCTATTCATTGATCTTCTTGGAATTTAGCATTTAAGAGTAAAGGGTTGATTCTGTGTATATAAATTTGCAAAGGGAGAATGGGATTAAGGTTTTCTCCTCAACTCTTTATGTTTATTTTATAGCATTTTCCTGTGAAGAAAAGGCATGATTTCTTTGCGGACACAAATTCACTCTTTTAAGAACTGCAAAAACAAACATCTGTGATAATATCTTCATGTTAGAAAAACTGCCCCAAATATTCTTACAGAAACCTCTGGAATTGCATGACATTGTGAGTGGATTAATGGAATTCATTTACCAAAAAATTTAGACATTGTATATAAAGGCTCATGCTACATAATTAAAAACAAATCCTTATTTCCTTATGAATAGCCTTTGAACTATAATGTTACTTAAATAGAAAACTATCAATAGAAAGATTTTTCCTCCAAAAGCAATTTATTTTTAAAAATCAGATTTAAATTTTTAAAAATCCAAATTACATTTTTAAAAACCCTGTTTATTTTATATATTTTTGAATCATTGCTTTTCTAATCTACCATGGTTTTGAAACTCATCTGTGGGTTCATTTCATCTTTTGTTGGGGGAGATAGTGGGACCAAGATCCCAGAGGTGGGGAGATATATTTTTCACAACTAACATCTGAAATGCACCCAAACATCCAAATGCACTCAGCAGGCCAGACTGTCTCAAAGGCCCCTCTGTAGTTTGAGATGCACTGATTCACCTGTGAGAGAAGCAGGCACCTCCCCCTTACCTTTTTCCCTCTTGCAGGTGACACAGTGATACTGGCTAGACCTCTTCATCCATCTCTGAATGGGGACAGAATGGAAGCAGCGGCTGTGGATCAGGTCAGGGGAAGCAGCCTTGTGGGGACAGAGGCCAAGGGGTGGAACAATGTCCTAGCTCAAGGAGTGGTGGTGAACAACAGTGTTGTCTCATAGGAGAACATTTCCCTTTTTCTTTTAGGGTCCAGTGTGCTTTGAAGATGTTGCTGTTTGTTTCACCGACAAAGAGTGGGAGTTGCTGGATCCTGACCAGAGAGCGCTGCATAAGGACGTCATGGAGGAGAATCGTGGGATCATGGCCTATCTTGGTAAGGCCCATGTGGGATCATAATATCTGTTTTTAAATTCAAAACAGCTCTCTATGATGAACCTCATATATTTTCACAGAATTCAACAGTGCCCCTTATAACACCTGGGATTTTAATATTCCCACCATTAACCTTGAACAGTAAATTACTGTTTTTTCTGTGGATGTTCTTCCTCTGGTTGCAGATTCTTAAACAAGTATCGTTCTGGTCTGAACTCCCCAGACCCTTTTGACTGCAAACTTCAGAGTCATTAGGGAAGTTGAAGGAGCTTCTGTCTAAAGTAGGCTTTCTATTTTTGTTTTTCCTTCTATAAGCTTTTGGTTGACAAAATAGAAGACTGACAAATCTGGAAATGGCAGATTGTTCTGTGTTTATGTATTTTTCTTTGTGTGTTTTTGTATTCCTTTTTATGCACAATAATAAAAGAATAGTAAAAATAGTATGTATATATAAAAAAGAAGAGTAACAAAAATGCAAAACAGAAAGAAATTTAGAAAACCATTAGAAGGGGTTGAAGGAAGTCTAAGGATGTCAAAGCCAAAGATTTATTATGTGGTATTGGAGCTGTAATGTTGGAAAATATGTGCAACTAATATGTGAAATTAATAAAAATAATATATATATATATAATTATATATCACAGGTTCCCCTAAGGATGTCAGTTGAACCCCGTGAATAAATGCACCCAACCCCTTAGTAAAACCATCCATCTAAACCACTTGCCTTATGCCTCTATTACCAATGTTAACAACTATTCCTCATTAATTTCTCCCTGAGACTCTAATCCATTTCTCTTCATTGCAGATGGCGAGCGACTGGAAATCAAGAACAAGGGTGACCATGACAAAATGGAGAAGCCGTATCAATATCTTGAATGTGGAAAAAGTTCCCATTCTACTTCCCATCAAAGAAATGCCATTAGGAAGAAACCATATCAGTGCTTGGAATGTGAAAAGAGCTTCAGTACAAGCTCCTCTCTGAGTTCCCATCAGAGAATTCATACAGGGGAGAAACCCTATCAGTGTGTGGAATGTGGAAAGAGCTTCAGTCAGAGCGCCCATCTTACTTCCCATCAAAGAATTCATACAGGAGAGAAACCCTATCAGTGTGTGGAATGTGGAAAGAGCTTCACTGATAGCTCCTCTCTCACTTCCCATCAGAGAATTCATACCGGGGAGAAACCCTATCAGTGCGTGGAATGTGGAAAGAGCTTCCGTAAGACCCACCAGCTCACTTCCCATCAAAGAATTCATACAGGAGAGAAACCTTATCAGTGTGTGGAATGTGGAAAGAGCTTCAGAAAGAGCTCACATCTCACTGCCCATCAAAGATTTCATACAGGGGAGAAACCCTATCAGTGTGTGGAATGTGGAAAGAGCTTCAGTCAGAGTGCCAATCTTACTTCCCATCAAAGAATTCATACAGGAGAGAAACCCTATCAGTGTGTGGAATGTGGAAAGAGCTTCACTGATAGCTCCTCTCTCACTTCCCATCAGAGAATTCATACCGGGGAGAAACCCTATCAGTGCGTGGAATGTGGAAAGAGCTTCCGTAAGACCCACCAGCTCACTACCCATCAAAGAATTCATACAGGAGAGAAATCTTATCAGTGTGTGGAATGTGGAAAGAGCTTCAGAAAGAGCTCACATCTCACTGCCCATCAAAGATTTCATACAGGGGAGAAACCCTATCAGTGTGTGGAATGTGGAAAGAGCTTCAGTAAGAGATCTCATCTCTCTTCTCATCAAAGAATTCATACAGGAGAGAAACCATTTCAGTGTGTGGAATGTGGAAAAAGCTTCTGTAGGAGCACCGATCTCACTTCCCATCAAAGAATTCATACAGGGGAGAAACCCTATCAGTGCTTGGAATGTGGAAAGAGCTTCAGGAAGAGCTCCTCTCTCACTTCCCATCAAAGAATTCATATAGGGGAGAAACCCTATCAGTGCGTGGAATGTGAAAAGAGCTTCAGTCAGAGCTCCAATCTCACTATGCATCAGAGAATTCACACAGGGGAGAAACCCTATCAGTGTGTGGAATGTGGAAAGAGCTTCAATAATAACTCCAATCTCACTTCCCATCAAAGAATTCATACACGGGAGAAACCCTATCAGTGTGTGGAATGTGGAAAGAGCTTCAGTCAGAGCTGCAGTCTCACTTCCCATCAAAGAATTCATACAGGGGAGAAACCCTATCAGTGTGTGGAATGTGGAAAGAGCTTCATGAATAGCTCCTCTCTCACTTCCCATCAAAGAATTCACACAGGGGAGAAACCCTATCAGTGTGTGGAATGTGGAAAGAGCTTCATGAATAGCTCCTCTCTCACTTCCCATCAAAGAGTTCATACAGGGGAGAAACCATATCAATGCTTTGAATGTGGAAAGAGCTTCAGTCACAGCCACAGTCTCACTTCCCATCAAGTAATTCATACAGGGGAGAAACCCTATCAGTGTGTGGAATGTGGAAAGAGCCTCAGTCAGAGCGCCAATCTCACTTCCCATCATAGAATTCATACAGGGGAGAAACCCTATCAGTGTGTGGAATGTGGAAAGAGCTTCAGTCAGAGCTCCCATCTCACTTCCCATCACAGAATTCATACAGGGGAAATTCCATCAGGACAAGTTACTTTTTGTTTACTGTTGTAACTATTGCTTTCTGAATATTTATCTTCTGTACCATGAAGATAAAGAAAAATAATGTTTTTTTAAAAAAAGGAGATGGGGAAATCATGTGTACTATTCCATCAATCTGCTTGCATGTGTTGAGTTTTATTTGGAGACTGTAACTCCCAATAATTTCATTATCTGTATGTGTTTCTGTGTGTTCAGCACACATGATTGCAGCTGAGACTGAATAAAACACTTCATCGGAAAAATTAGAAGCATCTAATGTTCCCTGGACTTTTAATAATAAATAATAATAATTTTATTATTTATACCCCGCCCTCCCCAGCCAAGGCCGGGCTCAGAGCGGCTTACAAGCAATAATAAAAACAAGATGAATGATTGCAACTTAAAAACAAAATTAAAATGCAACATTGAAATATTGAAACATTAAAATATTAAAATGCAGCCTCATCGCAGGAGGAGAAGGAAAGGAAAAAAGAAAGAGAGGGAGGGAGGGAATCAAATTGGCTCCAAGCCAAAGGCCAGGCAGAACAACTCTGTCTTACAGGCCCTGCGGAAAGAAATCAGATCCTGCAGGGCCCTGGTCTCATGAGGCAGAGCGTTCCACCAGACTGGAGCCAGAGTTGAAAAGGCCCTGGCTCTGGTTGAAGCCAATCTAACTTCCTTAGGGCCCAGGACCACTAGGGTGCTGCTATTTATGGACCTTGAGGCTCTCCGTGGGGCATACCGGGAGAGGCGGTCCCGTAGGTACGAGGGTCCTAGGCCGTGAAGGGCTTTGAAGGTCAAAAGCAGCACCTTAAATCTGACCCTGTACTCCACCGGGAGCCAGTGCAGCTGGAAAAGCACTGGGTGAATGTGCTCCCATGGCAGAGACCCTGTGAGGAGCCTCGCTGCAGCATTCAGCACCCGCTGGAGTTTCTGGGACAGCTTCAAGGTCAGCCCCGCGTAGAGCGAATTACAGTAGTCAAGCCTGGAGATGACCGTCGCATGGATCACTTTTAGGGCAATGCATGGTGCTTTTGTTTGGCACATAAAAATCTGGCTGCTTCCAAAGACTTGTCTGTCTGTCTCTGCACCACAACACTGCTTTGGAACGGCTTCTTTCTGATTGGTGCTGGTGCTTGAGGATGATGAAAGGTACTTAACAAAAAAAGGTTGGTTTACAAAAAATGCCCTAAAGCCACGTTTCTCGGGCTAGGCGGGCCATTGTCCTGGTCCCACTCATCTTATGGTGGACTGCAAAGCTCTTAACAGCTTCTGATCAGATTGCCTTCCCCCATGTATTCCCAACTCAACTGCTTTGAGAAAACTGGCACAGTTACCGGTTCCACATAAAACACCTGTACTTGGGAGAAAGCAAAGTTTTAGTGTGGCGACACAGGTAGACTTTGGAACTCCCTGCCTGCACTTCTTTTTTATCCCTCTTTTCTTTTTGGTGCCTGCAAAAATAAATAAATGTTTGTTTAGGCAAGCCCATCCGGATATTTAAAATGTGGACATGTATTTTAATCTGATTCTCAGCAAACGGTTCATTTGCAATTATTTCTAAATATTCTAAATAGTTGTGTGTGTAACTTCTTTTACTGATGGAAAAAGGTCTGTATGTGTGTGTGGGGTGTGTGAGAAACCGGGAACCACCTGACCTTGCTATGTCTCTGGAGCTGGAGCTGCAGAATTGGTCCTTTTCCCTGCAAGCTGCTCCTCCACTTTCCGGCCAAGGGAGGGAGATGCTCAGAGTCCAGCCAAGAGCCTCACCCCACAAAGGGATATCTGGGCACTGGCGGAGCCGGGGGGGGGGGCAGATCTCCCCCTAAATCCATTAGAAATAATAAGAATATGATGTTCTGCCAAGCGAGAGAGGGCTGAGCGGGGGGGGGGGGGGGGGACTCGGCTTGGCAAGGGTTAAAGGGAAGTGAGCTGCCTTCCTAGAGAGGACAGGAAGCAAGGGGGGGGGCAGGTCCTCCAGAGCCAAGGCCCCTCCCTCCCCAGTGTTACTTTGTGTCTCTGCTGCAAGGGCTGCCTCGCTGCCCCCTCCTGGGATCTGGTGAGTCTCCTCTCTCTCTGGGATCTGGTGAGTCTCCTCTCTCTCTCTCTGGGATCTGGTGGGGGTCCCAGGGCTGCAGCAGGGGAGGGGGCATGGGGGGCCTGATCTGCTCCTGCAGGGGGGGACCCCAAGTCAGGGAGGAGGAGAGGGTCCTGCCAGGGAGGGGCCAGGGCTGCCACGCTCTCCTTCCTGCAGATCAGAGGATCCCAAACTCATTTGACCCTCCGCCCCCCCTTCAGAAAAGATCTCCCTTCTTTACACAAAGAAGTCCCTTAACTCTCTGTGACATCGCTCAGCCTCATTGCGCAACAGAGGAAACATCTGCAAATGGTTTCCCAAAGCTGGGAAAGGTGGGAGAGAAAGGGCAGGAGTAAAGAGAGGGATCCCAGGCCAGAGTCTGGCTGCTGCATTGGGGAACAGTTTCCCAGTGTCTCCCAGGGCAGCTCCCCAAGGAGGCCACTGCAGCAATCCCCTCGCACCCAGAGCAGGGCATCCCAGGACCACATCCTCTCTGTCCCAAAGGGATTGTTGCTGGCAAAGCAGCCGGAAATGGGCGCTGCTACTCCCTGAGCCTCCAGGGACCTGGGCATCAATGGCTGTGTGTGTGTGTGAAGCTATCTGATAGAATAACCATAATAAATTGCTGACCTAAATTGCAAAGGAGATGTCTTTGGCCCTGCCCACTTGGCCCTCAGGGGGTTGTGGGAGAAGCCTCAAGAAGTGGGAGAAGCTGCAAGAAGTTCAGAACTCTGCATAGATTAAGATATGAGCCAGAAGCTGCAGACGCTGCTTGGAGACCTTGCCCAGCTTGTCTTTAAAACCCCGAAATTCCTCCATGATGGCTTTCTTGTCAACTTTCGCATTGCTAGGCAATGCTTCTGTTATTTCGCTCAGTTCTTCTTCTCCGTAGTTACTTGTAGACTACATTCCCTTTCTCCTGTGGGGAAGGAATGGGGTCTGTGATGCAGACCCCCCAAGTGTCCCTATTTCACAGGGACAGTCCTGGATTTTGCAACACATCACAGCACTGAATAAAACAATCCGGAAATGGGTTTCACATGTAAGTCAGACCAAGCCCAGAGAATAAAACATCACCATAAGCAGAGAACATGGACTCAGCGCATCTGGTCTTAAAGGAGCCTGAGAATTTTATTCACTGACTGACTCCTCTTAGATTTCACCCACTTCCTTCCAGATCACAAAAATGGCACATTTAACACCTGTACAAAATTTCAAAAGCAGAATATAAATATATACTCCCTGTTTCATTCCTTTATGCTGCTCTGTCTTTCACAAAACCTGTGTCCTCGGCCCAGGCAAATTCTTGGCAGTCAGGGCATACCGAAACATCAGAGAACATCTCCAGCCATGGATGTTCTCACTGCAACTTTGAGAAAGTTGGTGGATTAACATTTTTCCTGTGAGGATTTATATCACTATTGTTGGTGCTGGTAGCCTCTTCTGCCTCATTGCCTGGTTTCCTAACAATTTTGGCATTGCTGCTAAAAAAAAATCTAAAATGTTTTTCCCCCATACTGTATTTATTAACAAAGGGATTTTGCAGGATTCTTGGGTGCTCAGTAGAGAGAGAAGAGGGTGTGTAAACTTTATACAACTTTATACACTGTATTTGCTTTGTAGGATTTGCAAGAGCTTCGCACTAAGACAGACAGAACTTTGCAGAAGACCAAAGGGTTCCTTCCGATCTCTCAGAGGCTTCCTGAGAGCACAGATGGATGAGCGAGACTCAGCTGGCCCTGGATCAGGAAGAGGCCATGCCAGCCAAACTGGGAGCAGTGGGGGATTCTGGGAAAACTCTGGACAGAAGATCCTGGGTGAGGAGGACACCCTCCGCGCAGAGGTGCAGAGCCAGCAGTTGAGGCAGTTCTGCTGCCAGGAGGCCAAAGGACCCCGAGAGGTTTGCAGCCGACTCTACCACTTTGACCATCAGTGGCTGAAGCCAGAAAGGCACACGAAAGCTGAGATGCTGGACCTGGTGATCTTGGAGCAGTTCCTGGCTGTCCTTCCACTGGAGATAGAGAGCTGGGTGAGGGAATGCGGAGTGGAGACCAGTTCCCAGGCGGTGGCCCTGGCCGAAGGTTTCCTCCTGAGTCAGGCAGAGGAGAGAGAGCAGGTGAGAGAGACTTTCCTCTGGATACTCCCAAGGGGCTCCAAACAGGACAGAAAACATCCCATAATGGTCTGCTGATGGCCCATGCTTTTTCTGGGAAGGCATCCATGGAATGAGATCTCACACCCTTCAAGTCTTTGTCATTCTCTTTCTAGTATTTCTCCCCATTCTCTGTTTTGAATCCTTGTTTCTTTTTCAGGGAAAGGATCTCTTTGCAGAAATGGACTTGGATTCCTATGAGGCAGAGAGGCCTCCGTTGGACACCAGAGAGAGGCCACTGGGTAAGGAGGAAGGTGGTTTTTCTCTCTCCATTTGGTCATATTCCTTTGGCTTTGAACAGGATGGATTTGAATCATTTGTTTTTACAGAAAATCTCATTCTTGCTGGTATAATCTTAATATTTACAACCAGATGAAGGTTTCATTTTTAGAATAATAAATTTTCGGAGTGGTTTTTACAGTTTTATCAAAGATTACTGATTTGGTTAGAAATACATAGATAATTATGGAATTATTGTCAGGATCCCTAAGATAGCTGTTTATATTTGGACAACTTTTCTGCTGTACTTTATTGGAAGGAGAAAAATAAATAAATAATCATTTCCTTAATAACAATTTAAATATTTTATTTAACTAAAACAATAACATTACAGCATATGTATCCATGTTTCTTAACTGACGTACAGTAGTTAGAGATTTTATTGTTTGGACAGTGCCAGTTGAGCCCTGGGAAGAAGGGCCTGGAACCCGTGAACTCTTATTAGTTGACTGGCAAGCACTTCAAGGTCTCACCATGAACTTACAGATCCCGGTTACCACCCAAAGGTCCCAAGATTTGGGGAGTATTCTGGTCACAAGGTTGCACTTTCATTTTTACTGCTTCACACTTAGCTACTTCAGCAGATCTATTCTACTCCAAACCATCTATTCATTGATCTTCTTGGAATTTAGCATTTAAGAGTAAAGGGTTGATTCTGTGTATATAAATTTGCAAAGGGAGAATGGGATTAAGGTTTTCTCCTCAACTCTGTATGTTTATTTTATAGCATTTTCCTGTGAAGAAAAGGCATGATTTCTTTGCGGACACAAATTCACTCTTTTAAGAACTGCAAAAACAAACATCTGTGATAATATATTCATGTTAGGAAAACTGCCCCAAATATTCTTACAGAAACCTCTGGAATTGCATGACATTGTGAATGGATTAATGGAATTCATTTACCAAAAAATTTAGACATTGTATATAAAGGCTCATGCTACATAATTAAAAACAAATCCTTATTTCCTTATGAATAGCCTTTGAACTATAATGTTACTTAAATAGAAAACTATCAATAGAAAGATTTTTCCTCCAAAAGCAATTTATTTTTAAAAATCAGATTTAAATTTTTAAAAATCCAAATTACATTTTTAAAAACCCTGTTTATTTTATATATTTTTGAATCATTGCTTTTCTAATCTACCATGGTTTTGAAACTCATCTGTGGGTTCATTTCATCTTTTGTTGGGGGAGATAGTGGGACCAAGATCCCAGAGGTGGGGAGATATATTTTTCACAACTAACATCTGAAATGCACCCAAACATCCAAATGCACTCAGCAGGCCAGACTGTCTCAAAGGCCCCTCTGTAGTTTGAGATGCACTGATTCACCTGTGAGAGAAGCAGGCACCTCCCCCTTACCTTTTTCCCTCTTGCAGGTGACACAGTGATACTGGCTAGACCTCTTCATCCATCTCTGAATGGGGACAGAATGGAAGCAGCGGCTGTGGATCAGGTCAGGAGAAGCAGCCTTGTGGGGACAGAGGCCAAGGGGTGGAACAGTGTCCTAGCTCAAGGAGTGGTGGTGAACAACAGTGTTGTCTCATAGGAGAACATTTCCCTTTTTCTTTTAGGGTCCAGTGTGCTTTGAAGATGTTGCTGTTTGTTTCACCGACAAAGAGTGGGAGTTGCTGGATCCTGACCAGAGAGCGCTGCATAAGGACGTCATGGAGGAGAATCGTGGGATCGTGGCCTCTCTTGGTAAGGCCCATGTGGGATCATAATATCTGTTTTTAAATTCAAAACAGCTCTCTATGATGAACCTCATATATTTTCACAGAATTCAACAGTGCCCCTTATAACACCTGGGATTTTAATATTCCCACCATTAACCTTGAACAGTAAATTACTGTTTTTTCTGTGGATGTTCTTCCTCTGGTTGCAGATTCTTAAACAAGTATCGTTCTGGTCTGAACTCCCCAGACCCTTTTGACTGCAAACTTCAGAGTCATTAGGGAAGTTGAAGGAGCTTCTGTCTAAAGTAGGCTTTCTATTTTTGTTTTTCCTTCTATAAGCTTCTGGTTGACAAAATAGAAGACTGACAAATCTGGAAATGGCAGATTGTTCTGTGTTTATGTATTTTTCTTTGTGTGTGTTTGTATTCCTTTTTATGCACGATAATAAAAGAATAGTAAAAATAGTATGTATATATAAAAAAGAACAGTAACAAAAATGCAAAACAGAAAGAAATTTAGAAAACCATTAGAAGGGGTTGAAGGAAGTCTAAGGATGTCAAAGCCAAAGATTTATTATGTGGTATTGGAGCTGTAATGTTGGAAAATATGTGCAACTAATATGTGCAATTAATAAAAATAATATATATATATTAAATTATATATCACAGGTTCCCCTAAGGATGCCAGTTGAACCCCGTGAATAAATGCACCCAACCCCTTAGTAAAACCATCCATCTAAACCACTTGCCTTATGCCTCTATTACCAATGTTAACAACTATTCCTCATTAATTTCTCCCTGAGACTCTAATCCATTTCTCTTCATTGCAGATGGCGAACAACTGGAAATCAAGAACAAGGGTGACCATGACAAAATGGAGAAGCCGTATCAATATCTTGAATGTGGAAAAAGTTCCCATTCTACTTCCCATCAAAGAAATGCCATTAGGAAGAAACCATATCAGTGCTTGGAATGTGAAAAGAGCTTCAGTACAAGCTCCTCTCTGAGTTCCCATCAGAGAATTCATACAGGGGAGAAACCCTATCAGTGTGTGGAATGTGGAAAGAGCTTCAGTCAGAGCGCCCATCTTACTTCCCATCAAAGAATTCATACAGGAGAGAAACCCTATCAGTGTGTGGAATGTGGAAAGAGCTTCACTGATAGCTCCTCTCTCACTTCCCATCAGAGAATTCATACCGGGGAGAAACCCTATCAGTGCGTGGAATGTGGAAAGAGCTTCCGTAAGACCCACCAGCTCACTTCCCATCAAAGAATTCATACAGGAGAGAAACCTTATCAGTGTGTGGAATGTGGAAAGAGCTTCAGAAAGAGCTCACATCTCACTGCCCATCAAAGATTTCATACAGGGGAGAAACCCTATCAGTGTGTGGAATGTGGAAAGAGCTTCAGTCAGAGTGCCAATCTTACTTCCCATCAAAGAATTCATACAGGAGAGAAACCCTATCAGTGTGTGGAATGTGGAAAGAGCTTCACTGATAGCTCCTCTCTCACTTCCCATCAGAGAATTCATACCGGGGAGAAACCCTATCAGTGCGTGGAATGTGGAAAGAGCTTCCGTAAGACCCACCATCTCACTACCCATCAAAGAATTCATACAGGAGAGAAACCTTATCAGTGTGTGGAATGTGGAAAGAGCTTCAGAAAGAGCTCACATCTCACTGCCCATCAAAGATTTCATACAGGGGAGAAACCCTATCAGTGTGTGGAATGTGGAAAGAGCTTCAGTCAGAGTGCCAATCTTACTTCCCATCAAAGAATTCATACAGGAGAGAAACCCTATAACTGTGAGGAATGTGGAAAGAGCTTCAGTAAGAGATCTCATCTCTCTTCTCATCAAAGAATTCATACAGGAGAGAAACCATTTCAGTGTGTGGAATGTGGAAAAAGCTTCTGTAGGAGCACCGATCTCACTTCCCATCAAAGAATTCATACAGGGGAGAAACCCTATCAGTGCTTGGAATGTGGAAAGAGCTTCAGGAAGAGCTCCTCTCTCACTTCCCATCAAAGAATTCATATAGGGGAGAAACCCTATCAGTGCGTGGAATGTGAAAAGAGCTTCAGTCAGAGCTCCAATCTCACTATGCATCAGAGAATTCACACAGGGGAGAAACCCTATCAGTGTGTGGAATGTGGAAAGAGCTTCAATAATAACTCCAATCTCACTTCCCATCAGAGAATTCATACAGGGGAGAAACCCTATTAGTGTGTGGAATGTGGAAAGAGCTTCAGTCAGAGCGCCAATCTCACTTCCCATCAAAGAATTCATACACGGGAGAAACCCTATCAGTGTGTGGAATGTGGAAAGAGCTTCAGTCAGAGCTGCAGTCTCACTTCCCATCAAAGAATTCATACAGGAGAGAAACCTTATCAGTGTGTGGAATGTGGAAAGAGCTTCAGTCAGAGCTCCCATCTCACTTCCCATCAAAGAATTCATACAGGGGAGAAACCCTATCAGTGTGTGGAATGTGGAAAGAGCTTCAGTCAGAGCTCCCATCTCACTTCCCATCAAAGAGTTCATACAGGGGAGAAACCATATCAATGCTTTGAATGTGGAAAGAGCTTCAGTCACAGCCACAGTCTCACTTCCCATCATAGAATTCATACAGGGGAGAAACCCTATCAGTGTGTGGAATGTGGAAAGAGCTTCAGTCAGAGCTCCAAGCTCACTTCCCATCAAAGAATTCATACAGGGGAGAAACCCTATCAGTGTGTGGAATGTGGAAAGAGCTTCAGTCAGAGCTCCCATCTCACTTCCCATCACAGAATTCATACAGGGGAAATTCCATCAGGACAAGTTACTTTTTGTTTACTGTTGTAACTATTGCTTTCTGAATATTTATCTTCTGTACCATGAAGATAAAGAAAAATAATGTTTTTTTTAAAAAAAGGAGATGGGATAATCATGTGTACTATTCCATCAATCTGCTTGCATGTGTTGAGTTTTATTTGGAGACTGTAACTCCCAATAATTTCATTATCTGTATGTGTTTCTGTGTGTTCAGCACACATGATTGTAGCTGAGACTGAATAAAACACTTCATCGGAAAAATTAGAAGCATCTAATGTTCCCTGGACTTTTAATAATAAATAATAATAATTTTATTATTTATACCCCGCCCTCCCCAGCCAAGGCCGGGCTCAGAGCGGCTTACAAGCAATAATAAAAACAAGATGAATGATTGCAACTTAAAAACAAAATTAAAATGCAACATTGAAATATTGAAACATTAAAATATTAAAATGTAGCCTCATCGCAGGAGGAGAAGGAAAGGAAAAAAGAAAGAGAGGGAGGGAATCAAATTGGCTCCAAGCCAAAGGCCAGGCGGAACAACTCTGTCTTATAGGCCCTGCGGAAAGAAATCAGATCCTGCAGGGCCCTGGTCTCATGAGACAGAGTGTTCCACCAGACCGGAGCCAGAGTTGAAAAGGCCCTGGCTCTGGTTGAAGCCAATCTAACTTCCTTAGGGCCCGGGACCACTAGGGTGTTGCTATTTATGGACCTTGAGGCTCTCCGTGGGGCATACCGGGAGAGGCGGTCCCGTAGGTACGAGGGTCCTAGGCCGTGAAGGGCTTTAAAGGTCAAAAGCAGCACCTTAAATCTGACCCTGTACTCCACCGGGAGCCAGTGCAGCTGGAAAAGCACTGGGTGAATATGCTCCCATGGCAGAGACCCCGTGAGGAGCCTCGCTGCAGCATTCAGCACCCGCTGGAGTTTCTGGGACAGCTTCAAGGGCAGCCCCGCATAGAGCGAATTACAGTAGTCAAGCCTGGAGATGACCGTCGCATGGATCACTTTTAGGGCAATGCATGGTGCTTTTGTTTGGCACATAAAAATCTTCCAAAGACTTGTCTGTCTGTCTCTGCACAACAACACTGCTTTGGAACGGCTTCTTTCTGATTGGTGCTGGTGCTTGAGGACGATGAAAGGTACTTAACGAAAAAAGTTGGGTTTACAAAAAATGCCCTAAAGCCACGTTTCTCGGGCTAGGCGGGCCATTGTCCTGGTCCCACTCATCTTATGGTGGACTACAAAGCTCTTAACAAAGTTTTAGTGTGGTGACACAGGTAGACTTTGGAACTCCCTGCCTGCACTTCTTTTTTATCCCTCTTTTCTTTTTGGTGCCTGCAAAAATAAATAAATGTTTGTTTAGGCAAGCCCATCCGGATATTTATAATGTGGACATGTATTTTAATCTGATTCTCAGCAAACGGTTCATTTGTAATTATTTCTAAATATTCTAAATAGTTGTGTGTGTAACTTCTTTTACTGATGGAAAAAGGTCTGTATGTGTGTGTGGGGTGTGTGAGAAACCGGGAACCACCTGACCTTGCTATGTCTCTGGAGCTGGAGCTGCAGAATTGGTCCTTTTCCCTGCAAGCTGCTCCTCCACTTTCCGGCCAAGGGAGGGAGATGCTCAGAGTCCAGCCAAGAGCCTCACCCCACAAAGGGATATCTGGGCACTGGCGGAGCCGGGGGGGGGGCAGATCTCCCCCTAAATCCATTAGAAATAATAAGAATCTGAGGTTCTGAAAAGCGAGAGAGGCTGAGCTGGGTGGACTCGGCATTGCAAGGGTTAAAGGGAAGTGAGCTGCCTTCCTAGAGAGGCAAGGCCCCCCCCCCTCCTCCAGAGCCAAGACCCCTCCCCCCCCCAGTCCTTTCCTGCAAGGAAGGGGGGTGTTACTTTGTGTCTCTGCTGCAAGGGCTGCCTAGCTCTCCCCTCCTGGGATCTGGTGAGTCTCCTCTCTCTCTCTCTGGGATCTGGTGGGGGTCCCAGGGCTGCAGCAGGGGAGGGGGCCTGGGGGGCCTGATCTGCTCCTGCAGGGGGGGACCCCAAGTCAGGGAGGAGGAGAGGGTCCTGCCAGGGAGGGGCCAGGTCTGCCACGCTCTCCTTCCTGCAGATCAGAGGATCCCAAACTCATTTGGCCCTCCGCCCCCCCCCTTCAGAAAAGATCTCCCTTCTTTACACAAAGAAGTCCCTTAACTCTGTGTGACATCGCTCAGCCTCATTGCGCAACAGAGGAAACATCTGCAAATGGTTTCCCAAAGCTGGACAAGGAGGTGGACTAGCCCCCCCCTCAAAAAAAAAACCATGGGGAGGAAGGAAGGAACGGTGGGAGAGAAAGGGCAGGAGTAAAGAGAGGGATCCCAGCCCAGAGTCTGGCTGCTGCATTGGGGACCAGTTTCCCAGTGTCTCCCAGGGCAGCTCCCCAAGGAGGCCACTGCAGCAATCCCCTCGCACCCAGAGCAGGGCATCCCAGGACCACATCCTCTCTGTCCCAAAGGGATTGTTGCTGGCAAAGCAGCCGGAAATGGGCGCTGCTACTCACTGAGCTTCCAGGGACCTTGGCGTCAATGGCTGTGTGTGTGTGTGAAGCTATCTGATAGAATAACCATAATAAATTGCTGACCTAAATTCCAAAGGAGATGTCTTTGGCCCTGCCCACTTGGCCCTCAGGAGGTTGTGGGAGAAGCCTCAAGAAGTGGGAGAAGCTGCAAGAAGTTCAGAACTCTGCATAGATTAAGATATGAGCCAGAAGCTGCAGACGCTGCTTGGAGACCTTGCCCAGCTTGTCTTTAAAACCCCGAAATTCCTCCATGATGGCTTTCTTGTCAACTTTCGCATTGCTAGGCAATGCTTCTGTTATTTTGCTCAGTTCTTCTTCTCCGTAGTTACTTGTAGACTACATTCCCTTTCTCCTGTGGGGAAGGAATGGGGTCTGTGATGCAGACCCCCCAAGTGTCCCTATTTCACAGGGACAGTCCTGGATTTTGCAACACATCACAGCACTGAATAAAACAATCCGGAAATGGGTTTCACATGTAAGTCAGACCAAGCCCAGAGAATAAAACATCACCATAAGCAGAGAACATGGACTCAGCGCATCTGGTCTTAAAGGAGCCTGAGAATTTTATTCACTGACTGACTCCTCTTAGATTTCACCCACTTCCTTCCAGATCACAAAAATGGCACATTTAACACCTGTACAAAATTTCAAAAGCAGAATATAAATATATACTCCCTGTTTCATTCCTTTATGCTGCTCTGCCTTTCACAAAACCTGTGTCCTCGGCCCAGGCAAATTCTTGGCAGTCAGGGCATACCGAAACATCAGAGAACATCTCCAGCCATGGATGTTCTCACTGCAACTTTGAGAAAGTTGGTGGATTAACATTTTTCCTGTGAGGATTTATATCACTATTGTTGGTGCTGGTAGCCTCTTCTGCCTCATTGTCTGGTTTCCTAACAATTTTGGCATTGCTGCTAAAAAGAAATCTAAAATGTTTTTCCCCCATACTGTATTTATTAACAAAGGGATTTTGCAGGATTCTTGGGTGCTCAGTAGAGAGAGAAGAGGGTGTGTAAACTTTATACAACTTTATACACTGTATTTGCTTTGTAGGATTTCTAGCGCCTCTCCTTAAGACAGACAGAACTTGGCAGGAGACCAAAGGGTTCCTTCCAATCTCGCAGAGGCTTCCTGAGAGCACAGATGGATGAGCGAGATTCAGCTGGCCCTGGATCAGGAAGAGGCCATGCCAACCAAACTGGGAGCAGTGGGGGATTCTGGGAAAACTCTGGGCAGAAGATCCTGGGTGAGGAGGACACCCTCCGCTCAGAGGTGCAGAGCCAGCAGTTGAGGCAGTTCTGCTGCCAGGAGGCCAAAGGACCCCGAGAGGTTTGCAGCCGACTCTACCACCTTGACCATCAGTGGCTGAAGCCAGAAAGGCACACGAGAGCTGAGATGCTGGACCTGGTGATCTTGGAGCAGTTCCTGGCTGTCCTTCCACTGGAGATGGAGAGCTGGGTGAGGGAATGCGGAGTGGAGACCAGTTCCCAGGTGGTGGCCCTGGCCGAAGGTTTCCTCCTGAGTCAGGCAGAGGAGAGAGAGCAGGTGAGAGAGACTTTCCTCTGGATACTCCCAAGGGGCTCCAAACAGGACAGAAAACATCCCATAATGGTCTGCTGATGGCCCATGCTTTTTCTGCAAGGCATCCATGGAATGAGATCTCACACCCTTCAAGTCTTTGTCATTCTCTTTCTAGTATTTCTCCCCATTCTCTGTTTTGAATCCTTGTTTCTTTTTCAGGGAAAGGATCTCTTTGCAGAAATGGACCTGGATTCCTGTGAGGCAGAGAGGCCTCCGTTGGACACCAGAGAGAGGCCACTGGGTAAGGAGGAAGGTGGGTTTTCTCTCTCCATTTGGTCATATTCCTTTGGCTTTGAACAGGATGGATTTGAATCAAATCATTTGTTTTTACCGAAAATCTCATTCTTGCTGGTATAATCTTAATATTTACAACCAGATGAAGGTTTCATTTTTAGAATAATAAATTTTCGGAGTGGTTTTTACAGTTTTATCAAAGATTACTGATTTGGTTAGAAATACATAGATAATTATGGAATTATTGTCAGGATCCCTAAGATAGCTGTTTATATTTGGACAACTTTTCTGCTGTACTTTATTGGAAGGAGGGGCCAGGTCTGCCACGCTCTCCTTCCTGCAGATCAGAGGATCCCTGACTCCCACGAAATCTCCCTTCTTTAAACAAAGGAGTCCCTGGGACTTTAACTCTGTGTGACGTCGCTCAGCCTCACTGCGCAACAGAGGAAACATCTGCAAATGGTTTTCCAAAGCTGGACAAGGAGGTGGACTAGCCCCCCCCCCTCAAAAAAAAAACCATGGGGAGGAAGGAAGGAACGGTGGGAAAGGGCAGGAGTAAAGAGAGGGATCCCAGCCCATAGTCTGGCTGCTGCATTGCAAACCAGTTTCCCAGTGTCTCCCAGGGCAGCTCCCCAAGGAGGCCACTGCAGCAATCCCCTCGCACCCAGAGCAGGGCATCCCAGGACCACATCCTCTCTGTCCCAAAGGGATTGTTGCTGGCAAAGCAGCCGGAAATGGGCGCTGCTACTCACTGAGCCTCCAGGGACCTGGACATCAATGGCTGTGTGTGTGTGTGAAGCTATCTGATAGAATAACCATAATAAATTTCTGACCTAAATTCCAAAGGAGATGTATTTGGCCCCACCCACTTGGCCCTCAGGGGTTGGCGAGATACATTCCTGGCCCTCAGAGCAAAGAAAAAGGGACCCCACCCCAGGAGTCTGCCTTGAGAGTGGCAGAGAGTCCAAGTGCAAGAAAAGGAGACAGAAGCAGGGGAGTGGGGTGGGGGGAGAGCAACTCCTGAGGACCCCCAGGTGAGGACCCCCACTAGAGCCAAGCATCCATTTTCCACAAGATACAAATGACTCCCTTGTCAGTCAGTTCTGACTTCATGCATTGACTGGAAGGCAGGAGCAACCAGGCTGATTCATCTCCCAGAAATCCCTTCACTTCCCTCCACATTTTGCATTGCAATCTTTCTTCTAGGAGAGCTAGAGGCTGCTTCCTCCTATTCCTCCTCCTCCTCCTCCTCCTCCTCCTCCTCCTCCTCCTCTTCTTCTTCTTCCTCCTCCTCCTCCTCTTCTCCTTTTTAAAAAGGCCCTTTCCACCTGGCCTAGGGGGTGAGGCCCAGACTCACCCAGCCCTACTGTGTTAAATATCTATTCTGTAGTTGACCTCCTTTGTAAGGTTTTATTTTGACATCTTTATAAGATTATTTGTTTTCTGCTATGTTGCTTTGACTATAGACTATATCTTTGACTTTCTTCCAATGGTTTTATTTCTATTCTATTGATTTTGTGGGATGTGAATCTGCAGTCAAGTACAACATTCCTACAGTGGACACATTAGCGGAAGTTTTCTACCACTCAGGAGAAGACTTCCTGTTTCCTCCTGAGCTGGGACAAACTTCCACTACATGTGACTTGAAGAGGGTGCAGTCTGTTGTACTAGCATGGAGGAGCACACGGCCTCCATCTTCTGATCAGTGTGTCTTCTCCATTTTCTATGTTACTGTGCGTTTGGGGAAGTGACTCCTTAGTCGCAGTCAGTTGGGACTAACTTCTTTATGGAATAGTTCTAGTTGTTATGTAACCTAAGCCTGCCTTCAGGGATATGTCTGTAAACTCGAATGAATGGTTTGGGCTGTGGTGCAGTCCAGCCCTGGTTCCCTCCAAGACTCATCCATGCTTGCTCAGGGAACCATTTTCCCCCCTGTCCTACAAATTCTGTAACAGAACAATGTATTTGCTTTGTAGGATTTGCTAGAGCTTCTCATTAAGACGGACAGAACTTGGCAGAAGACCAAAGGGTTCCTTCCGATCTCTCAGAGGCTTCCTGGGAGCACAAATGGATGAGCGAGACACAGCTGGCCCTGAAGCAGGAAGAGGCCATGCCATCCAAACTGGGAGCAGTGGGGGGTTCTGGGAAAACTCTGTGCAGAAGATCCTGGGTGAGGAGGACACCCTCCACTCAGAGGTGCAGAGCCAGCAGTTGAGGCAGTTCTGCTGCCAGGAGGCCAAAGGACCCCGAGAGGTTTGCAGCCGACTCTACCACCTTGACCATCAGTGGCTGAAGCCAGAAAGGCACACGAAAGCTGAGATGCTGGACCTGGTGATCTTGGAGCAGTTCCTGGCTGTCCTTCCACTGGAGATGGAGAGCTGGGTGAGGGACTGTGGAGCTGAGACCACTTCGCAGGTGGTGGCCCTGGCTGAAGGTTTCCTCCTGAGTCAGGTTGAGGAGAGAAAGCAGGTGAGAGAGACTTTCCTCTGGATACTCCCAAGGGGCTCCAAACAGGCCGGAGAACATCCAAAAATGCTCTTCTAATGGCGCATCCTTTTTCTGGGAAGGCATCCATGGAATGAGATCTCACACCCTTCAAATCTTTGTCATTCTCTTTGTAATATTTCTCACCATTCATTCTCTGTTTTGAATCCTTGTTGGTCTTTCAGGAAAATGATCATTTTGCAGAAATGGACCTGGATTCCTGTGAGACAGAGAGGCCTCTGTTGGACACCAGAGAGAGGCCACTGGGTAAGGAGGGAGGCGTTTTTTCTCTCTCCATTTGGTCATATTCCTTTGGCTTTGAACAGGATGGATTTGAATCAAATCATTTGTTTTTACAGAAAATCTCATTCTTGCTGGTATAATCTTAATATTTACAACCAGATGAAGGTTTCATTTTTAGAATAATAAATTTTCGGAGTGGTTTTTACAGTTTTATCAAAGATTACTGATTTGGTTAGAAATACATAGATAATTATGGAATTATTGTCAGGATCCCTAAGATAGCTGTTTATATTTGGACAACTTTTCTGCTGTACTTTATTGGAAGGAGAAAAATAAATAAATAATCATTTCCTTAATAACAATTTAAATATTTTATTTAACTAAAACAATAACGTTACAGCATATGTATCCATGTTTCTTAACTGACGTACAGTAGTTAGAGATTTTATTGTTTGGACAGTGCCAGTTGAGCCCTGGGAAGAAGGGCCTGGAACCCGTGAACTCTTATTAGTTGACTGGCAAGCACTTCAAGGTCCCAAGACTTGGGGAGTATTCTGGTCACAAGGTTGCACTTTCATTTTTACTGCTTCACACTTAGCTACTTCAGCAGATCTATTCTACTCCAAACCATCTATTCATTGAACTTCTTGGAATTTAGCATTTAAGAGTAAAGGGTTGATTCTGTGTATATAAATTTGCAAAGGGAGAATGGGATTAAGGTTTTCTCCTCAACTCTGTATGTTTATTTTATAGCATTTTTCCTGTGAAGAAAAGGCATGATTTCTTTGCGGACACAAATTCACTCTTTTAAGAACTGCAAAAACCAACATCTGTGATAATATCTTCATGTTAGAAAAACTGCCCCAAATATTCTTACAGAAACCTCTGGAATTGCATGACATTGTGAATGGATTAATGGAATTCATTTACCAAAAAATTTAGACATTGTATATAAAGGCTCATGCTACATAATTAAAAACAAATCCTTATTTCCTTATGAATAGCCTTTGAACTATAATGTTACTTAAATAGAAAACTATCAATAGAAAGATTTTTCCTCCAAAAGCAATTTATTTTTAAAAATCAGATTTAAATTTTTAAAAATCCAAATTACATTTTTAAAAACCCTGTTTATTTTATATATTTTTGAATCATTGCTTTTCTAATCTACCATGGTTTTGAAACTCATCTGTGGGTTCATTTCATCTTTTGTTGGGGGAGATAGTGGGACCAAGATCCCAGAGGTGGGGAGATATATTTTTCACAACTAACATCTGAAATGCACCCAAACATCCAAATGCACTCAGCAGGCCAGACTGTCTCAAAGGCCCCTCTGTAGTTTGAGATGCACTGATTCACCTGTGAGAGAAGCAGGCACCTCCCCCTTACCTTTTTCCCTCTTGCAGGTGACACAGTGATACTGGCTAGACCTCTTCATCCATCTCTGAATGGGGACAGAATGGAAGCAGCGGCTGTGGATCAGGTCAGGGGAAGCAGCCTTGTGGGGACAGAGGCCAAGGGGTGGAACAGTGTCCTAGCTCAAGGAGTGGTGGTGAACAACAGTGTTGTCTCATAGGAGAACATTTCCCTTTTTCTTTTAGGGTCCAGTGTGCTTTGAAGATGTTGCTGTTTGTTTCACCGACAAAGAGTGGGAGTTGCTGGATCCTGACCAGAGAGCGCTGCATAAGGACGTCATGGAGGAGAATCGTGGGATCGTGGCCTCTCTTGGTAAGGCCCATGTGGGATCATAATATCTGTTTTTAAATTCAAAACAGCTCTCTATGATGAACCTCATATATTTTCACAGAATTCAACAGTGCCCCTTATAACACCTGGGATTTTAATATTCCCACCATTAACCTTGAACAGTAAATTACTGTTTTTTCTGTGGATGTTCTTCCTCTGGTTGCAGATTCTTAAACAAGTATCGTTCTGGTCTGAACTCCCCAGACCCTTTTGACTGCAAACTTCAGAGTCATTAGGGAAGTTGAAGGAGCTTCTGTCTAAAGTAGGCTTTCTATTTTTGTTTTTCCTTCTATAAGCTTTTGGTTGACAAAATAGAAGACTGACAAATCTGGAAATGGCAGATTTCTGTGTTTATGTAATTTTTCTTTGTGTGTGTTTGTATTCCTTTTTATGCACGATAATAAAAGAATAGTAAAAATAGTATGTATATATAAAAAAGAACAGTAACAAAAATGCAAAACAGAAAGAAATTTAGAAAACCATTAGAAGGGGTTGAAGGAAGTCTAAGGATGTCAAAGCCAAAGATTTATTATGTGGTATTGGAGCTGTAATCTTGGAAAATATGTGCAACTAATATGTGAAATTAATAAAAATAATATATATATATATAATTATATATCACAGGTTCCCCTAAGGATGTCAGTTGAACCCCGTGAATAAATGCACCCAACCCCTTAGTAAAACCTTCCATCTAAACCACTTGCGTTATGCCTCTATTACCAATGTTAACAACTATTCCTCATTAATTTCTCCCTGAGACTCTAATCCATTTCTCTTCATTGCAGATGGCGAGCGACTGGAAATCAAGAACAAGGGTGACCATGACAAAATGGAGAAGCCGTATCAATATCTTGAATGTGGAAAAAGTTCCCATTCTACTTCCCATCAAAGAAATGCCATTAGGAAGAAACCATATCAGTGCTTGGAATGTGAAAAGAGCTTCAGTACAAGCTCCTCTCTGAGTTCCCATCAGAGAATTCATACAGGGGAGAAACCCTATCAGTGTGTGGAATGTGGAAAGAGCTTCAGTCAGAGCGCCCATCTTACTTCCCATCAAAGAATTCATACAGGAGAGAAACCCTATCAGTGTGTGGAATGTGGAAAGAGCTTCACTGATAGCTCCTCTCTCACTTCCCATCAGAGAATTCATACCGGGGAGAAACCCTATCAGTGCGTGGAATGTGGAAAGAGCTTCCGTAAGACCCACCAGCTCACTACCCATCAAAGAATTCATACAGGAGAGAAACCTTATCAGTGTGTGGAATGTGGAAAGAGCTTCAGAAAGAGCTCACATCTCACTGCCCATCAAAGATTTCATACAGGGGAGAAACCCTATCAGTGTGTGGAATGTGGAAAGAGCTTCAGTCAGAGTGCCAATCTTACTTCCCATCAAAGAATTCATACAGGAGAGAAACCCTATAACTGTGAGGAATGTGGAAAGAGCTTCAGTAAGAGATCTCATCTCTCTTCTAATCAAAGAATTCATACAGGAGAGAAACCATTTCAGTGTGTGGAATGTGGAAAAAGCTTCTGTAGGAGCACCGATCTCACTTCCCATCAAAGAATTCATACAGGGGAGAAACCCTATCAGTGTGTGGAATGTGGAAAGAGCTTCAGTCAGAGCTGCAGTCTCACTTCCCATCAAAGAATTCATACAGGAGAGAAACCTTATCAGTGTGTGGAATGTGGAAAGAGCTTCATGAATAGCTCCTCTCTCACTTCCCATCAAAGAGTTCATACAGGGGAGAAACCATATCAATGCTTTGAATGTGGAAAGAGCTTCAGTCACAGCCACAGTCTCACTTCCCATCAAGTAATTCATACAGGGGAGAAACCCTATCAGTGTGTGGAATGTGGAAAGAGCCTCAGTCAGAGCTCCCATCTCACTTCCCATCACAGAATTCATACAGGGGAAATTCCATCAGGACAAGTTACTTTTTGTTTACTGTTGTAACTATTGCTTTCTGAATATTTATCTTCTGTACCATGAAGATAAAGAAAAATAATGTTTTTTTAAAAAAAGGAGATGGGGAAATCATGTGTACTATTCCATCAATCTGCTTGCATGTGTTGAGTTTTATTTGGAGACTGTAACTCCCAATAATTTCATTATCTGTATGTGTTTCTGTGTGTTCAGCACACATGATTGCAGCTGAGACTGAATAAAACACTTCATCGGAAAAATTAGAAGCATCTAATGTTCCCTGGACTTTTAATAATAAATAATAATAATTTTATTATTTATACCCCGCCCTCCCCAGCCAAGGCCGGGCTCAGAGCGGCTTACAAGCAATAATAAAAACAAGATGAATGATTGCAACTTAAAAACAAAATTAAAATGCAACATTGAAATATTGAAACATTAAAATATTAAAATGTAGCCTCATCGCAGGAGGAGAAGGAAAGGAAAAAAGAAAGAGAGGGAGGGAGGGAATCAAATTGGCTCCAAGCCAAAGGCCAGGCAGAACAACTCTGTCTTACAGGCCCTGCGGAAAGAAATCAGATCCTGCAGGGCCCTGGTCTCATGAGGCAGAGCGTTCCACCAGACCGGAGCCAGAGTTGAAAAGGCCCTGGCTCTGGTTGAAGCCAATCTAACTTCCTTAGGGCCCAGGACCACTAGGGTGTTGCTATTTATGGACCTTGAGGCTCTCCGTAGGGCATACCGGGATAGGCGGTCCCGTAGGTACGAGGGTCCTAGGCCGTGAAGGGCTTTAAAGGTCAACAGCAGCACCTTAAATCTGACCCTGTACTCCACCGGGAGCCAGTGCAGCTGGAAAAGCACTGGGTGAATATGCTCCCATGGCAGAGACCCCGTGAGGAGCCTCGCTGCAGCATTCTGCACCCGCTGGAGTTTCTGGGACAGCTTCAAGGGCAGCCCCGCGTAGAGCGAATTACAGTAGTCAAGCCTGGAGATGACCGTCGCATGGATCACTTTTAGGGCAATGCATGGTGCTTTTGTTTGGCACATAAAAATCTGGCTGCTTCCAAAAACTTGTCTGTCTGTCTCTGCACCACAACACTGCTTTGGAACGGCTTCTTTCTGATTGGTGCTGGTGCTTGAGGATGATGAAAGGTACTTAACAAAAAAAGGTTGGTTTACAAAAAATTCCCTAAAGCCACGTTTCTCGGGCTAGGCGGGCCATTGTCCTGGTCCCACTCATCTTATGGTGGACTACAAAGCTCTTAACAGCTTCTGATCAGTTTACTTGAGAGATTGCCTTCCCCCATGTATTCCCAATTCAACTGCTTTGAGAAAATTGGCAGAGTTACTGGTTCCACATAAAACACCTGAATTTGTGACAGGTAGACTTTGGAACTCCCTGCCTGCACTTCTTTTTTATCCCTCTTTTCTTTTTGGTGCCTGCAAAAATAAATAAATGTTTGTTTAGGCAAGCCCATCCGGATATTTAGAAGGTGGACATGTATTTTAATCTGATTCTTAGCAAACGGTTCATTTGCAATTATTTCTAAATATTTTAAATAGTCGTGTGTAACTTCTTTTACTGATGGAAAAAGGTCTGTATGTGTGTGTGGGGTGTGTGAGAAACCGGGAACCACCTGACCTTGCTATGTCTCTGGAGCTGGAGCTGCAGAATTGGTCCTTTTCCCTGCAAGCTGCTCCTCCACTTTCCGGCCAAGGGAGGGAGATGCTCAGAGTCCAGCCAAGAGCCTCACCCCACAAAGGGATATCTGGGCGATGGCGGAGCCGGGGGGGGCAGATCTCCCCCTAAATCCATAAAAAATAATAGAAATCTGAGGTTCTGAAAAGCGAGAGAGGGCTGAGGGGGGGGGGGACTCGGCATTGCAAGGGTTAAAGGGAAGTGAGCTGCCTTCCTAGAGAGGCAAGGGCCCCCCCCCCCCCGGTCCTCCAGAGCCAAGGCCCCTCCCTCCCAGTCCTTTCCTGCAAGGAAGGGGGGGTGTTACTTTGTGTCTCTGCTGCAAGGGCTGCCTCGCTCTCCCCTCCTGGGATCTGGTGAGTCTCCCCTCTCTCTCTCTGGGATCTGGTGGGGGTCCCAGGGCTGCAGCAGGGGAGGGGGCCTGGGGGGCCTGATCTGCTCCTGCGGGGGGGGGACCCCAAGTCAGGGGGGAGGAGAGGGTCCTGCCAGGGAGGGGCCAGGGCTGCCACGCTCTCCTTCCTGCAGATCAGAGGATCCCAAACTCATTTGGCCCCCCGCCCCCCCCTTCAGAAAAGATCTCCCTTCTTTACACAAAGGAGTCCCTTAACTCTCTGTGACATCGCTCAGCCTCATTGCGCAACAGAGGAAACATCTGCAAATGGTTTCCCAAAGCTGGACGAGGAGGTGGACTAGCCCCCCCCCCAAAAAAAAAGGTGGAAGAGAAAGGGCAGGAGTAAAGAGAGGGATCCCAGGCCAGAGTCTGGCTGCTGCATTGGGGACCAGTTTCCCAGTGTCTCCCAGGGCAGCTCCCCACGGAGGCCACTGCAGCAATCCCCTCGCACCCAGAGCAGGGCATCCCAGGACCACATCCTCTCTGTCCCAAAGGGATTGTTGCTGGCAAAGCAGCCGGAAATGGGCGCTGCTACTCCCTGAGCCTCCAGGGACCTGGGCATCAATGGCTGTGTGTGTGTGTGAAGCTATCTGATAGAATAACCATAATAAATTGCTGACCTAAATTCCAAAGGAGATGCCTTTGGCCCTGCCCACTTGGCCCTCAGGGGGTTGTGGGAGAAGCCTCAAGAAGTGGGAGAAGCTGCAAGAAGTTCAGAACTCTGCATAGATTAAGATATGAGCCAGAAGCTGCAGACGCTGCTTGGAGACCTTGCCCAGCTTGTCTTTAAAACCCCGAAATTCCTCCATGATGGCTTTCTTGTCAACTTTCGCATTGCTAGGCAATGCTTCTGTTATTTCGCTCAGTTCTTCTTCTCCGTAGTTACTTGTAGACTACATTCCCTTTCTCCTGTGGGGAAGGAATGGGGTCTGTGATGCAGACCCCCCAAGTATCCCTATTTCACAGGGACAGTCCTGGATTTTGCAACACATCACAGCACTGAATAAAACAATCCGGAAATGGGTTTCACATGTAAGTCAGACCAAGCCCAGAGAATAAAACATCACCATAAGCAGAGAACATGGACTCAGCGCATCTGGTCTTAAAGGAGCCTGAGAATTTTATTCACTGACTGACTCCTCTTAGATTTCACCCACTTCCTTCCAGATCACAAAAATGGCACATTTAACACCTGTACAAAATTTCAAAAGCAGAATATAAATATATACTCCCTGTTTCATTCCTTTATGCTGCTCTGCCTTTCACAAAACCTGTGTCCTCGGCCCAGGCAAATTCTTGGCAGTCAGGGCATACCGAAACATTAGAGAACATCTCCAGCCATGGATGTTCTCACTGCAACTTTGAGAAAGTTGGTGGATTAACATTTTTCCTGTGAGGATTTATATCACTATTGTTGGTGCTGGTAGCCTCTTCTGCCTCATTGTCTGGTTTCCTAACAATTTTGGCATTGCTGCTAAAAAGAAATCTAAAATGTTTTTCCCCCATACTGTATTTATTAACAAAGGGATTCTGCAGGATTCTTGGGTGCTCAGTAGAGAGAGAAGAGGGTGTGTAAACTTTATACAACTTTATACACTGTATTTGCTTTGTAGGATTTCTAGCGCCTCTCCTTAAGACAGACAGAACTTGGCAGGAGACCAAAGGGTTCCTTCCGATCTCTCAGAGGCTTCCTGAGAGCACAGATGGATGAGCGAGATTCAGCTGGCCCTGGATCAGGAAGAGGCCATGCCAACCAAACTGGGAGCAGTGGGGGATTCTGGGAAAACTCTGGGCAGAAGATCCTGGGTGAGGAGGACACCCTCCGCGCAGAGGTGCAGAGCCAGCAGTTGAGGCAGTTCTGCTGCCAGGAGGCCAAAGGACCCCGAGAGGTTTGCAGCCGACTCTACCACCTTGACCATCAGTGGCTGAAGCCAGAAAGGCACACGAAAGCTGAGATGCTGGACCTGGTGATCTTGGAGCAGTTCCTGGCTGTCCTTCCACTGGAGATGGAGAGCTGGGTGAGGGAATGCGGAGCGGAGACCAGTTCCCAGGCGGTGGCCCTGGCCGAAGGTTTCCTCCTGAGTCAGGCAGAGGAGAGAGAGCAGGTGAGAAAGACTTTCCTCTGGATACTCCCAAGGGGCTCCAAACAGGACAGAAAACATCCCATAATGGTCTGCTGGTGGCCCATGCTTTTTCTGCAAGGCATCCATGGAATGAGATCTCACACCCTTCAAGTCTTTGTCATTCTCTTTCTAGTATTTCTCCCCATTCTCTGTTTTGAATCCTTGTTTCTTTTTCAGGGAAAGGATCTCTTTGCAGAAATGGACCTGGATTCCTGTGAGGCAGAGAGGCCTCCGTTGGACACCAGAGTGAGGCCACTGGGTAAGGAGGAAGGTGGGTTTTCTCTCTCCATTTGGTCATATTCCTTTGGCTTTGAACAGGATGGATTTGAATCAAATCATTTGTTTTTACAGAAAATCTCATTCTTGCTGGTATAATCTTAATATTTACAACCAGATGAAGGTTTCATTTTTAGAATAATAAATTTTCGGAGTGGTTTTTACAGTTTTATCAAATATTACTGATTTGGTTAGAAATACATAGATAATTATGGAATTATTGTCAGGATCTCTGAGATAGCTGTTTATATTTGGACATCTTTTCTGCTGTACTTTATTGGAAGGAGAAAAATAAATAAATAATCATTTCCTTAATAACAATTTAAATATTTTATTTAACTAAAACAATAACGTTACAGCATATGTATCCATGTTTCTTAACTGACGTACAGTAGTTAGAGATTTTATTGTTTGGACAGTGCCAGTTGAGCCCTGGGAAGAAGGGCCTGGAACCCGTGAACTCTTATTAGTTGACTGGCAAGCACTTCAAGGTCTCACCATGAACTTACAGATCCCGGTTACCACCCAAAGGTCCCAAGATTTGGGGAGTATTCTGGTCACAAGGTTGCACTTTCATTTTTACTGCTTCACACTTAGCTACTTCAGCAGATCTATTCTACTCCAAACCATCTATTCATTGAACTTCTTGGAATTTAGCATTTAAGAGTAAAGGGTTGATTCTGTGTATATAAATTTGCAAAGGGAGAATGGGATTAAGGTTTTCTCCTCAACTCTGTATGTTTATTTTATAGCATTTTCCTGTGAAGAAAAGGCATGATTTCTTTGCGGACACAAATTCACTCTTTTAAGAACTGCAAAAACAAACATCTGTGATAATATATTCATGTTAGAAAAACTGCCCCAAATATTCTTACAGAAACCTCTGGAATTGCATGACATTGTGAATGGATTAATGGAATTCATTTACCAAAAAATTTAGACATTGTATATAAAGGCTCATGCTACATAATTAAAAACAAATCCTTATTTCCTTATGAATAGCCTTTGAACTATAATGTTACTTAAATAGAAAACTATCAATAGAAAGATTTTTCCTCCAAAAGCAATTTATTTTTAAAAATCAGATTTAAATTTTTTAAAACCCTGTTTATTTTATATATTTTTTAACGATTGCTTTTCTAATCTACCATGGTTTTGAAACTCATCTGTGGGTTCTTTTCATCTTTTATTGGGGGAGATAGTGGGACCAAGATCCCAGAGGTGGGGAGATATATTTTTCACAACTAACATCTGAAATGCACCCAAACATCCAAATGCACTCAGCAGGCCAGACTGTCTCAAAGGCCCCTCTGTAGTTTGAGATGCACTGATTCACCTGTGAGAGAAGCAGGCACCTCCCCCTTACCTTTTTCCCTCTTGCAGGTGACACAGTGATACTGGCTAGACCTCTTCATCCATCTCTGAATGGGGACAGAATGGAAGCAGCGGCTGTGGATCAGGTCAGGGGAAGCAGCCTTGTGGGGACAGAGGCCAAGGGGTGGAACAATGTCCTAGCTCAAGGAGTGGTGGTGAACAACAGTGTTGTCTCATAGGAGAACATTTCCCTTTTTCTTTTAGGGTCCAGTGTGCTTTGAAGATGTTGCTGTTTGTTTCACCGACAAAGAGTGGGAGTTGCTGGATCCTGACCAGAGAGCGCTGCATAAGGACGTCATGGAGGAGAATCGTGGGATCGTGGCCTCTCTTGGTAAGGCCCATGTGGGATCATAATATCTGTTTTTAAATTCAAAACAGCTCTCTATGATGAACCTCATATATTTTCACAGAATTCAACAGTGCCCCTTATAACACCTGGGATTTTAATATTCAGCAGTGCCCCTTATAACACCTGGGATTTTAATATTCCCCCATTAACCTTGAACAGTAAATTACTGTTTTTTCTGTGGATGTTCTTCCTCTGGTTGCAGATTCTTAAACAAGTATCGTTCTGGTCTGAACTCCCCAGACCCTTTTGACTGCAAACTTCAGAGTCATTAGGGAAGTTGAAGGAGCTTCTGTCTAAAGTAGGCTTTCTATTTTTGTTTTTCCTTCTATAAGCTTTTGGTTGACAAAATAGAAGACTGACAAATCTGGAAATGGCAGATTGTTCTGTGTTTATGTATTTTTCTTTGTGTGTTTTTGTATTCCTTTTTATGCACAATAATAAAAGAATAGTAAAAATAGTATGTATATATAAAAAAAAGAACAGTAACAAAAATGCAAAACAGAAAGAAATTTAGAAAACCATTAGAAGGGGTTGAAGGAAGTCTAAGGCTGTCAAAGCCAAATATTTATTATGTGGTATTGGAGCTGTAATCTTGGAAAATATGTGCAACTAATATGTGCAATTAATTTTTTTTAAAATAATATTTATTTAATTTTCCAATAAGAACATACAAATACAAAAAAACAACTACAATAAAAACAAACACAAACAAAAAACAACAAGTATAATTTCAAAACTTATTTTCTCAACCTTATTTCCCCGACTTCCTCATACCTGACCGTTTTGTATTCTAGTTTCATTATCCCATCAGCAACTCCATTCCCTTATTTCCCAAAAGTTTCTTACTAATTCCATTCCTTTTCTTACTCTAATGTCTCTGAAAACCAATATTTTTAAGTCCATGTCAATCTAGCATTCTTTAATCTTATAATATTTGTTAAGATAGTCCTTAAATTTCTTCCAATCTTCTTCCACTGTCTCTTTCTCCTGGTCTCGGATTCTGCCCGTCATCTCTGCAAGTCCCATGTAGTCTGTCATCTTCATCTGCCATTCTTCCAGAGTGGGTAGATCTGATGTCTTCCAATACTTTGCGATAAGGATCCTTGCTGCTGTTGTGGCATACAAAAACAAAGTTCTGTCCTTCTTTAACACCACATGGCTGACCATACCCAGGAGAAAGGCCTCTGGTTTCTTCAGAAAAGTGTATTTAAACATCTTTTTCATTTCATTATATATCATTTCCCAGAAAGCCTTAATCCTTGGGCATGTCCACCAGAGGTGAAAGAATGAGCCTTCATTTTCTTTACACTTCCAACATTTGTTATCTGACAAGTGGTAAATTTTTGCAAGCTTGACTGGGGTCATGTACCACCTATATATCATTTTCATAATATTTTCTCTCAAGGCGTTACACGCCGTAAATTTCATGCCGGTGGTCCACCACCTTTCCCAGTCAGCAAACATAATGTTATGACCAATATCTTGCGCCCACTTAATCATAGCTGATTTAACTGTTTCATCCTGCGTATTCCATTTCAGCAGCAAGTTATACATTTTTGATAAATTTTTAGTATTGGATTCTAACAATTCTGTTTCCAGTTTCGATTTCTCCACCTGGAAGCCAATTTTCTTATCCATCTTATAAACCTCCATTATTTGGTAATAGTGGAGCCAATCTCTCACTTCATCCTTTAATTTCTCAAAACTCTGCAATTTGAAGTTACTACCCTCCTGTTCTAAAAGTTCCCAATATTTCGGCCATATACACTCCATATTGAGTTTTTGCACAGCTTTTGCCTCCATTGGTGAAAGCCACCTTGGAGTTTTGCTCTCCAGTAGGTCTTTATATCTGATCCAAACATTGTACAATGCTTTCCTGACAATATGATTTTTAAAACCTTTATGAACCTTAACTTTGTCATACCACAAGTATGCATGCCACCCAGAAACATTATTGAAACCTTCCAAATCTAAAATGTCTGTGTTCTTAAGGAGCAGCCAATCCTTCAACCAGCAGAAAGCTGCTGATTCATAGTAAAGTTTCAAATCTGGCAGGGCAAATCCCCCCCTTTCCTTTGCATCAGTTAAGATCTTAAATTTTATTCTGGGCTTTTTGCCCTGCCAGATAAATTTAGAAATATCTCGCTGCCATCCCTTAAAACACTCCATCTTATCAACAATTTGCATTGTTTGAAACAAAAATAACATTCTAGGCAATACATTCATCTTAATAGCTGCTATTCGACCAGACAAAGAAAGCTTCAAGTTCGACCAAATTTCTAAATCTTTTTTCACTTGGTTCCAACATTTCTCATAATTGTCTTTAAATAAGTTCATATTTTTACCTGTCATATTAAACCCCAAATATTTTATACTCTTAACCACTGTTAAACCTGTTTCATTCTGAAACCTCTCCTTCCCTCTTACTGTTAGGTTTTTCTCTAATACCTTAGTCTTTAATTTATTTAATTTAAATCCTGCCACTTGACCAAACTCTTGAATTAATTCCAAAACCCTTTTCGTACTGGATTCCGGCTCATGCAATGTAAGTACCAAATCATCTGCAAATGCTCTCAATTTATATTGTCTCGCTCCGACCTGAACCCCTTTAACCAGCTGGTCCTTTCTTATCATGTTCAGCAAAACCTCCAGGACCGAAATAAAAAGTAGTGGGGAAATTGGGCACCCCTGACGTGTCCCTTTTTCTATCTTAAGTTCTTCTGTAATAATATTATTTACAATTAGCTTTGCTTTTTGTTCAGAATAAATTGTGCCTATACCGTTTTCAAAACCTTGGCCTACCCCCATCCCATGGAGATTCTTCTTCATAAAGGTCCAAGAAATATTGTCAAAGGCTTTCTCCGCGTCCACAAATATCAAAACAGCTTTTGTATTTATATTGACTTCTAACATTTCCAAAATATCTATTATGTTCCTTACATTATCTGATAGATGTCTTCTCGGGAGGAAGCCCGATTGATCCCTATGAATCTCCCCCGTCAAAACTTTTTTCAATCTCTTAGCTAAAATGTCAGCAAAAATTTTGTAATCCACATTTAATAAAGAGATTGGACGGTAGTTCTTAAGTTGGGTCTTTTCAGTCTCTGTCTTCGGTATAAGCGTGATATAAGCCTCTTTCCGCGTATCAGGTGCTTCTTTCCCCTCAAAGATTTCATTACAGACTTCCTTCAAAGGTTGTATTAGCCATTCTTTTAAAGCCTTGTAATATTTGGAAGTCAGTCCATCAGGTCCCGGAAATTTGCCCAGTTTCATGTTTTGAATGGCATCTACTATTTCTTGTTCAGTTATTTTCTGATTCAGAAGCATTTTGTCTTGACATGAAATTTCCTTCATCCCATTTTTCTTCAAGAATTGTTCTATATCAATCTCTTTTTCTGGCCCTTGTGCATATAATTGTTTAAAGTATCTATGGAAGCAGCTTCTAATTTCAGTTGGATTGTTAATGTTCTTTCCATCCACATCTAAATTTGTCACTGTTTTTGTCTCTTCTTCAATTGCCAAGCCAAAAATTTCCCGCATTTATCAGCAGATTCAAACGTTTTCTGTCTCATTTGTTTAATTTTCCATTCTATTTCTTGGTTCATCAGTTCCATATATTGCATTTGGTATAATTTAATTTCTCTCAAGATCTCCTGAGACTTTGGTTTTGATCTCAATTTCTTTTCTCCTTCTTTAATATTTTCTAATATCTTATCCTTTTTCTCGTTTTGGCTTTTCTTCTTTATTGCATTTTGTTGTATCAAGAAACCTCTCATAACCGCTTTGCTTGCGTCCCAGATTACTCTTTTTTCCACATTAGATCTCATGTTAATTTCAAAATAGTCTCTTAGTGTTTTTTGGGCCTTTTTACAAAATTCTTTATCTCTGAATAATGAGTCATTCATCCTCCATCTGAAAGTGCCAGCTGTTGTTTGGTTCATCTCCATCTTCATGGCGTTATGGTCGGAGCAAGTCTTTGGGCAGATTTCCACTTTTTTTATCTTTGATGCCAGTCCTCTAGTAACCCATATTTGGTCAATTCTAGTCCAGGTCATTTTGGCTTCAGAAAAGAAGGTTCCTTCTCTTTCAAGAGGATTTTTTAATCTCCAAATATCGACTAAGTCCATATTGTCAGTCATTTCAAAAAATGTTTTTGGTAGCCTTCCGTCTTTAGAAATTACTTGTCTTTGTGCTTTGTCCATGTATGTAGAGACAACTCCATTCATATCTCCCATCAAAATTATATTTGAATCCATGTAGTCCAACAAAATCTCATGCAACTTTTTAAAAAATTCGGATTTGCCTTCATTTGGTGCGTAGATTCCTAGAATCAAAAATTTCTGGCCTTGTACTTGGATTTCAATTGCCAGATATCTTCCTTGTTCATCTTTAAATATTTGTTTCGGCATCAATCTATCCTTTGCATATATAACCACTCCTCTTTTTTTCACTCTGTCAGATGAAATAAATTCATGTCCTAGTTTTTTATTGATAAGTAGTTTTCTATGTTACAGATAGATAGCCGTGTTGGTCTGCCATAGTCAAAACAAAAAAAAACTCTGCCAATATCCCTGAAGGCAGGCTTAGGTAACATAACAACTAGAACTATTCCATAAAGAAGTAGAAACCAGTAGGAGAACACTTCAATCTCCCAGGACATTCTATACAAGATCTCAAAGTAGCTGTTTTACTACAAAGGAATTTCAGAAATAGACTGGAAAGAGAAGCTGCTGAATTACAACTTATCACCAAACTTAAAACCATGGAGACACCTGGTCTGAACAAAGACCTTGGATTCTTATCTCATTATACATGACAAAGCCATTTTTCACCTTTTCACCCCTTGCTTTTTCCTGTAAGACCTATTGTAGTCGTTAAGAGTCGTCAACAGGCTCATCACAGCTATCTGCCAATCACCCATTCCCACCACCCTTCTGAGTAATACCCCTCCCCACCTTCTCACTATATAGAAGGGTCTGGAAACTTCTGTTTCAGTGTATCTGAAGAAGTGTGCATGCACACGAAAGCTCATACCAAGAACTGACTTAGTTGGTCTTTAAGGTGCTACTGGAAGGAATAGTTTTCTATTTGTTCTTGTCACATGTGTCTCTTGCAGGCAAATCAAGTCCAATTGTTGTTTCTGTAGAATATGAAAAACGTTCTTCCTCTTCCGGGGAATATTGAGTCCATTACAGTTCCAGCTCAATAGTCGCAGGGCCATGATGGGATTATTTACTTACTCCTCCTACTGCTCCCAATTGTTGCTCTTCTTCTGTTGGTGGCTGTAGTCCAAACGATAAATTTGCCAAGTCCAATATTCCTTTTCCTGGTATTGTTGGCTCTTCTCCAAGTTCTGCTTCCTTCACTAAGTCTTCTTCGTGATCTCTCAAGAATTTGTCTTTGTCACTCAGTGTCCTTAGTCTAACCTTCTTTCCTCTGTATTTGAAAGATAGGCCTTGGGGGAATTCCCACCTAAAGAAGATTCTGCTTTTTTTCAGTAGTACAACCAGATCTTTGTAGTCCTCTCTTGCATCTAGAATAGGCTTTGGGATATCTTTGAAGATCTCCATGAAAGAATCCTCAATTTGCAGTGTATTTTGATAGTGCAAATTTAAAATTTTATCTCTTTCCTCCTTTGGGAGCCAGTGTGGTGTAGTGGTTAAGAGCGGTAGTCTCCTAATCTGGGGAACCGGGTTCGTGTCTCCGCTCCTCCACATGCAGCTGCTGGGTGACCTTGGGCCAGTCACACTTCTGTGAAGTCTCTCAGCCCCACTCACCTCACAGAGTGTTTGTTGTGGGGGAGGAAGGGAAAGGAGAATGTTAGCCGCTTTGAGACTCCTTAAAGGGAGTGAAAGGCGGGATATCAAATCCAAACTCTTCTTCTTGATCCCAAAGTAATCAAGCAGTCTCTTGGCTTGTTCTTTTTTTGTCTTATTCCAAGTCTGAATGCACTCACAATCTTAACTTCCTCCCCCTGCAGGCCTTCTTGCCAAAAGTCATAGAATTCTTTTATAATAAAGTCCACCAAGTTGTCCTGTTCACTTTCTGGGACAAATCTTAATCTTAAGTTACGATCCCTCCTTTGAAGTTCTATCATAGCAAAGGATAAATCATAGTCCGCCAGTTTCTTTACAACCGGGGGTATTTTTCCCTGAATTTCGGTTGCAACCTCCTTTGCCTCCTCAGCAATCTTTCGGGTAGTAGCTGATTCCTCTAGGAGTTTCCCAATATTCTGAGCATTAGCAGTAACTTGAGTTCCCAATTCTTTTAGGCTAGAAGTATTCAGATCAAGTTTTTTTGAGATCTCAGCTACTTGTTTACTTGTATCAGTCCCTTGTTTTGTTAAAAATTCCAGAGATTCGTTTATTTTTCCAAGAGCTTTCGTCAAAGCATCTTCTGCAGACATGGCTTTAGGTTTTGTTTGTGAGGCCGCAGCTGCTCCTATCAATGAGGCCCTTCTTGGCTGTGTAGTGCTGTAAGTTTTGCCGGATCTGAGGTTTTTCTCCTGAGCCTGATCTATCTTTCCTTTACCATCTGCCATGCCACTATCAGCCAGGCCAAGGTCAGTCCCACACTCCTAGATTTGTTTTTACTAGTAAATTTTCAGTGGCTCAGCTTCTAGTTGCTTAGTTGTTTCTCACAATGTAACAAAGTCTCCTCTAGAGAGGGGAATTCCCAACTTGCATTCACAGTTCACAGTTCTTACAACAGATATATTGTCTCAAAGTCCCCCCCCCGTCTCTCTAAAAAGGAGAAAGTCCCCAGTTCCAGCACTTTTTTCTTAAATAGTTACAAATATGTAACAGTCCAGGTAAAAGTCCTCAACACTGTATCTTTCCCAGTTATTTCAAGGCTCTCACTTTTGACAGTTCAAAGTTCCTTCTCCCTTCTTACAGGGCAGTCCGTTCCCAGGATACAGAAGACAATGGATAAAATTCAATTCTTTCCTTTCATGCAGGTTCAATAGTTCAATGGCAATTCTCCCTCACCGCTCCTGCCCGCTAAGTGAGGGGGTATCTTGCTTTTAGGCAATGGCTTTGTTATTCAAATGCAATCCTCAAAGGTTTCAGTTTGATAGTTTCTTTGCTTTCTTCTCACTACAATGCGGTAAGGCAGACTTCCTTTTTGTACCTTTCCCGTGGTGGCCAATCTTTTAAACTTTCAAGCAATTTAAGTCTTTGAATCTTTACTCTTTAAAGTCCAATTTAAGCTTTTAATCCTACTCATGAGTAGATGCTTTCAGGATCAATTTGCCGGAAGAAATCAGCGCTCTCCGATAATGGCGACGCGGCTTCGCTCCACAGGCTGGGTAGCGGATCTCAGCACTGCGCTCCCCCGACACCATTCCAGAGCCTTTAAAAAGGCTCTTTCGCAGTTCGGAGGGGTCGTAATGGTACCCGCCGAGCCTCCTTGTTTACAGGCTTCTCCACCTGTAATTTTTAAGGGTCCCCGCTTCGCCGTAGTGGCAGGACCCGAACCCGCGGAGCACACTTCTCCCGGAGCTCCGGGAAAAGTCCACCATTAATTGCTGGCGCTGACCGGAAGTCTAATATGTGCAATTAATAAAAATAATATATATATATTAAATCATATATCACAGGTTCCCCTAAGGATGCCAGTTGAACCCCGTGAATAAATGCACCCAACCCCTTAGTAAACCCATCCATCTAAACCACTTGCGTTATGCCTCTATTACCAATGTTAACAACTATTCCTCATTAATTTCTCCCTGAGACTCTAATCCATTTCTCTTCATTGCAGATGGCGAGCGACTGGAAATCAAGAACAAGGGTGACCATGACAAAATGGAGAAGCCGTATCAATATCTTGAATGTGGAAAAAGTTCCCATTCTACTTCCCATCAAAGAAATGCCATTAGGAAGAAACCATATCAGTGCTTGGAATGTGAAAAGAGCTTCAGTACAAGCTCCTCTCTGAGTTCCCATCAGAGAATTCATACAGGGGAGAAACCCTATCAGTGTGTGGAATGTGGAAAGAGCTTCAGTCAGAGCGCCCATCTCACTTCCCATCAGAGAATTCATACAGGGGAGAAACCCTATCAGTGTGTGGAATGTGGAAAGAGCTTCAGTCAGAGCGGCGGTCTCACTTCCCATTGGATAATTCATACAGGGGAGAAACCCTATCAGTGTGTGGAATGTGGAAAGAGCTTCATGAAGAGCTCCTCTCTCACTTCCCATCAGAGAATTCATACAGGAGAGAAACCCTATAACTGTGAGGAATGTGGAAAGAGCTTCGGTAGAAGATCTCATCTCTCTTCTCATCAAAGAATTCATACAGGAGAGAAACCATTTCAGTGTGTGGAATGTGGAAAAAGCTTCATGAAGAGCTCCTCTCTCACTTCCCATCAAAGAATTCATACAGGAGAGAAACCATTTCAGTGTGTGGAATGCGGAAAGAGCTTCAGTAAGAGCTCCTCTCTCACTTCCCATCAAAGAATTCATATAGGGGAGAAACCCTATCAGTGTGTGGAATGTGGAAAGAGCTTCATGAAGAGCTCCTCTCTCACTTCCCATCAAATAATTCATACAGGGGAGAAACCCTATCAGTGTGTGGCATGTGGAAAGAGCTTCAGTCGGAGCGCCAATCTCACTTCCCATCAGAGAATTCATACAGGGGAGAAACCCTATCAGTGTGTGGAATGTGGAAAGAGCTTCAGTCAGAGCTCCAAGCTCACTTCCCATTGGATAATTCATACAGGGGAGAAACCCTATCAGTGTGTGGAATGTGGAAAGAGCTTCAATAAGAGTGCCAATCTCACTTCCCATCAGAGAATTCATACAGGGGAGAAACCCTATCAGTGTGTGGAATGTGGAAAGAGCTTCAGTCAGAGCGCCAGTTTCACTTCCCATCAGAGAATTCATACAGGGGAGAAACCCTATCAATGCTTGGAATGTGGAAAGAGCTTCAGGAAGAGCTCCAATCTCACTTTCCATCAAAGAATCCATACAGGGGAGAAACCCTATCAGTGTGTGGCATGTGGAAAGAGCTTCAGTCGGAGCGCCAATCTCACTTCCCATCAGAGAATTCATACAGGGGAGAAACCCTATGAATGCTTTGAATGTGGAAAGAGCTTCAGTCACAGTCAGTGTCTCACTTCCCATCAAAGAATTCATACAGGGGAGAAACCCTATCAATGCTTGGAATGTGGAAAGACCTTCAGGAAGAGCTCCAATCTCACTTTCCATCAAAGAATTCATACGAAGAGTGGAAAACCCTTCATTATACAACTTTCAGTGCTAGGGAAACACACACCAGTTTAAACAGGCCTTTGGCTGAATGACATCTAATGCCCTATTTAAATGTGGTGGGGAGTTGGGGGTTACAGGTTTTGGGCTGTGTGTTTTGTGTTTTCATTGTGTGATTTTATGTTGTAACCGTCCTGTGACCTGTGAGTGTAGGGAATGGGAGCCAGCTCTTAGAGTCTGAGGGGTCTTTGCCCCCCAAAAAGATATGTGAGGGTGCCACCCCCCCAGTTCATAGGAACAGCCATTCAAATGGCATGCTTGCACCGCATCCTCTGACTGTTTAACTGAGGCGGGGCTTACTAAACCCCTCCTATATTTTATTCAAGGTTGAAAGCAGGGCTTTCTCAAAAACAAGTTAAGCCCCATAAATCTCTCTTTTTCATTTCTTTTTTTGGGTGCAGTTACAAACTTTGTTGATCAGGGGACTGCTGTGAAAATACTGCATCTCAATTTCAGTAAGGCTTTTGACAAAGTCCTCTGCGACATTTATGTGAGGAAGCTGGTAAAATGTGGGCTGAATGAGGTAACTGTTAGGTGGATTTGACTGACCAAACCCAAATTGTCCTCCTCCATGGTTCCTCCTCATCCTGGGGAAAAGTGACAAGAGGGATGCTGCAGGGTTATGTCCTGGGCCCATTGTTGTTCAACGTCTTTATAAATGACTTGGAGGAAGGAACGGAGGGGATGCTCATCCCATTTGCAGACGACACCAAAAGGGGAGCGGAGGCCAATGTGGCAGAAGGCAGAATCAGATCAAGGGCAGGAATAGTACCACTTTCTTCTGCCTTGGTCTGGCCCCACCTAGAATACTGTGTTCAATTCTGGGCACCACAATTTAAGAATCTCAACTTTTGTTTGCCAGGGGCGGTGGGGGGTTACAGGTTTTGTGTTTTCATATTGTGATTTTATGTTGAAACCATTCTGAGAACTGTGGGTGTAGGTGTCTGGTCATGTGGGATTGCTATGAGGAATTATGAAAAATGAAGCAAGCTACCGTGTCAATGGTGAACGCATCGCTTTGACTGGGTTTGGGTCATTGACTTGATTTCTGATCGATCCCACAAGCCTCTGCATCTCTGCCCCATTTTCTCTATGTCTGTCAGTCACGTGTAAAGCATTCTAACACAGACCAGTTGCTTACCAGGGCTCCTGGGTACATAAAAATAGGGAGGTAGCTTTGATGTAGCTTCTGTTAATCTTTAGGTAGATCTTAGGGCCAGGAACAGAGTTCACATGGATGTGGTAAAATGCCTGTCTTTCCTTTTACTGCTGGGTTTATTACCACCGGGGTTTGTTAATTCCTCCTTGGTTCCTGTTTATTTAGCCTGTATGCATGCTCAAATAGTAAATAGTTCTTTGTAGTTAAGAGGCTTCCTCTGATCTGCCTTTGTCCCCACGTGAGGATTTTTTGAAATGCTCAGAGGAAATCTGATTGGTTCTTACAAACGCTGTGTTAAAGTTCTTCTGTTATGTCTCCAATCTTTCCTCCTTATACTTAAACTCCTTTAAACTATTATTTACTTTCGACATAATATAACTTTAGTCTTTCACCCTTTTCTGTTACATTTTTGCATACCTTTTTAAACTGTTTCGCTAATGCCCTTACAAACGCTGTGTTAAAGTGCTTTTGTTAATAAAAACGACCTGGGCCAGGAAGTGGAACGCGCACTTTCTCCCAGAGTCTTGCTGGTCAAGCCTCGTGTCTATTGTATTAATCAGGATCCAGTCCGTCCTTTGCCTTCAGAATGCAACAGCAGGGAACAGGAGCCAACTTTTAGAGGATGAGGGGTCTTTGCCCCTTTCATAAAATATTTCAGGGGGGCACCCCCCCCCAGTTGATAGGCATTGCCATTCAAATGGCATGCATGCCCCACATCGTGTATTGATTATGCGAGGAGGGGCTTACTAAACCCCTTCTATATTTTATTCAAGTTGGCACCTCAGGTATAGGGCACTATAGAAATTAAATAAATGCATAAATAAAGCAAGACCATCTTGATCGCCTTCATTTGCATATGTTTCGGCTTGTCAATATCCTTATTATTATCATCATTTTAAAAAATTATGTGCCCTTTATCTGATTTCTTGGTGTTTCAGAACATAAACATACAAGCTGAAACAAAAAATTCCTTCCAGTAGCACCTTAAAGACCAACTAAGTTAGTTCTAGGTATGAGCTTTCGTGTGCATGCACACTTCTTCAGATACACTGAAACAGAAGTCACCAGACCCTTCTATATAGTGAGAAGGTGGGGAGGGGTATTACTCAGAAGGGTGGTGGGAATGGGTGAAGCAAGGGGTGAGAAGGTGAAAAATGGCTTTGTCATGTTGTCAGGGACTCAGCGGGAGCGCAGGGAGGAGAGGAGATGGAAAGCGAGGGGGAGCAATCCGAGGGCAGCGTAGGAGAATATGACAGCAGCCCGATAGATTCCATGAGCCTCTCCAGCGAATCGGAAGATTCACAGAAGGGGGCGCCGATGGGCAGGGCAAGGGGCGACCCAAGGGGGACACCCCAGAAGCAAGGGGCCAGCGGGGACTCCCAGAGCAGCAGTTGGAAATCAGGACCAGCTTCCCCACCAGAGCGTAGTGGGGGGGAGGAGTCCCAGGTGTCAGAGCCCACATATGCACCACCAGCGAGAGAAGATGAGTCAGGGTTGACCACGCCTCCATCGGAGAGCGAGTTAACGGTTAAGAGGAAAGTTGCAGGCTGGGCGCGCGCGCCAAGTTCAAAGGTACAGGCGAGCGGCACAGAAGGTAGCCCGGATAGGGAACCAGGTCCTAAAGCCCGCCGGAAGGAGGGGCAAGAATCGTCAGGGTCAGCGTCAGAGGAGTCCAGGAAGGATGAGACCCTAGCGGGCAGGAGGGCCCAGAGGAGAAAGGAACTTTGGAAGAGGTGGAGCAAAGCGAGAGTCTTAAACTGGTGTGGAGGGGGCGGAGACTCAGACGGGACTTCGCCGGTCTAAGGTCGGGACGTAGAGCTGCACGCTGCGGCTTTAAAATGGAGACTGAATCTCAATAAAGACTTTTGTACATAACTACAGCCTAGCGTTGGTCCTCTGTGAGCTGGGACCTGGAGGCAGCTCTGACACATGTATAATGAGATAAGAAACCAATGTCTTTGTTCAGACCAGGTCTCTCCATGGTTTTAAGTTTGGTAATAAGTTGCAATTCAGCACCTTCTCTTTCCAGTCTATTTCTGAAATTCCTTTGTAATAGAACAGCTACTTTGAGATCTTGTATAGAATGTCCTGGGAGATTGAAGTGTTCTCCTACTGGTTTCTCTGTCTTGTGAATTTTTTGTTTTGACTATGGCAGACCAACACGGCTACCTATCTGTAATTGGAACTATAAAAGTTGAAAACAAGGCTTTCTCAAAAACTCGTCAAGCCAAAGAAATCTCTCTTTTTCTTTTTTCTTTTTGGATGGAGTTAGAAAGTTTGTTGATCAGCGGACTGCTGTGGAAATAGTCGCCCGTGATATTTATGTGAGGAACCTGGTAAAATGTTGGCTGAATGAGGTAACTGTTAGGTGGATTTGACTGACCAAACCCAAAGAGGACTCCTTCATGGTTCCTCCTCATCCTGGGGAAAAGTGACAAGAGGGGTGCTGCAGGGTTCTGTCCTGGGCCCATTGTTGTACAACGTCTTTATAAATGTCTTGGATGAAGGAACTGAGGAGATGCTTATCACATTTGCAGACGACACCAAACAGCGAGCGGAGGCCAATGTGGCAGAAGGCAGAATCAGTTCAAGGGCAGGAATAGTACCAATTTATTCTGCCTTGGTCAGGCCCCACCTAGAATATTGTGTTCAATTCTGGGCACTACAATTTAAGTATCTTAAATTTTGTTTGCCCAGGGAAATCAAGAAGGTGGGGGAACACAATCCATATTCCTTTTATAACACGTGGCAAATGTTTATTAAATATATAAATTGTTAAAACTGTTGCAGGAATCCACCCAACACTCACGGGAAAATGTATCGTGGTCTTTTAGATCAGGCATCCCCAAACTCTGCGCTCCAGATGTTTTGGGATTACAGCTCCCATCATCCCTAGCTAACAGGACCAGTGGTCAGGGATGCTGGGAATTGTAGTCCCAAAACATCTGGAGGGCCGAGTTTGGGGATGCCTGTTTTAGAATAATGAAATGAAACTTTAACAAATGACATGCTGAAAGTCTGAAATTCCATCAGGTCAAGTTACTTTTTGTTTACTGTTGTAACTATTGCTTTCTGAATATTTATCTTCTGTACCATGAAGATAAAGAAAAATAATGTTTTTTTTAAAAAGGAGATGGGGAAATCATGTGTCCTCTTCCATCAATCTGCTTGCATGTATTGAGTTTTATTTGGAGACTGTAACTCCCAGTAATTTCATTATCTGTATGTGTTTCTGTGTGTTCAGCACACATGATTGCAGGTGAGACTGAATAAAATACTTCATCGGAAAAATTTGAGGCATCTAATGTTCCCTGGACTTTTAATAATAAATAATAATAATTTTATTATTTATACCCTGCCATCCCCAGCCAAGGCCAGGCTCAGAGCGTCTTACAAGCAATAATAAAAACAAGATGAATGATTACAACTTAAAAACAAAATTAAAATACAACATTGAAATATCGAAACATTAAAATATTAAAATGTAGCCTCATCACAGGAGGAAAAAGGAAAAAGGAAAAAGAAAGGGGGAGGGAATCAAATTGGCTCCAAGCCAAAGGCCAGGCGGAACAACTCTGTCTTATAGGCCCTGCAGGAAGAAATCAGATCCTGCAGGGCCCTGGTCTCGTGAGGCAGAGTGTTCCACTAGGCGGGGCCAGAGTTGAAAAGGCCCTGGCTCTGGTTGAAGCCAATCTAACTTCCTTAGGGCCTGGGACAACTAGGGTGTTGTTATTTATGGACCTTGAGGCTCTCCGTGGGGCATACCGGGAGAGGCGGTCCCGTAGGTACGAGGGTCCTAGGCCGTGAAGGGCTTTGAAGGTCAAAACCAGCACCTTAAATCTGACCCTGTACTCCACCGGGAGCCTGTGCAGCTGGAAAAGCACTGGGTGAATATGCTCCCATGGCAGAGACCCCGTGAGGAGCCTCGCTGCAGCATTCTGCACCCGCTGGAGTTTCTGGGACAGCTTCAAGGGCAGCCCCGCGTAGAGCGAATTACAGTAGTCAAGCCTGGAGATGACCGTCGCATGGATCACTTTTAGGGCAATGCATGGTGCTTTTGTTTGGCACATAAAAATCTGGCTGCTTCCAAAAACTTGTCTGTCTGTCTCTGCACCACAACACTGCTTTGGAACGGCTTCTTTCTGATTGGTGCTGGTGCTTGAGGATGATGAAAGGTACTTAACAAAAAAAGGTTGGTTTACAAAAAATTCCCTAAAGCCACGTTTCTCGGGCTAGGCGGGCCATTGTCCTGGTCCCACTCATCTTAACAAACTACTACAAAGCTCTTAACAGCTTCTGATCAGATTGCCTTCCCCCATGTATTCCCAATTCAACTGCTTTGAGAAAACTGGCACAGTTACCGGTTCCACATAAAACACCTGTACTTGGGAGAAAGCAAAGTTTTAGTGTGGCGACACAGGTAGACTTTGGAACTCCCTGCCTGCACTTCTTTTTTATCCCGCTTTTCTTTTTGGTGCCTGCAAAAATAAATAAATGTTTGTTTAGGCAAGCCCATCCGGATATTTAGAATGTGGACATGTATTTTAATCTGATTCTTAGCAAACGGTTCATTTGTAATTATTTCTAAATATTTTAAATAGTTGTGTGTATCTTCTTTTACTGATGATAAAAATTCTGTATGTGTGTATGGGGTGTATGTGAAACCGGGAACCACCTGACCTTGCTATGTCTCTGGAGCTGGAGCTGCAGAATTGGTCCTTTTCCCTGCAAGCTGCTCCTCCACTTTCCGGCCAAGGGAGGGAGATGCTCAGAGTCCAGCCAAGAGCCTCACCCCACAAAGGGATATCTGGGCACTGGCGGAGCCGGGGGGGGGGCAGATCTCCCCCTAAATCCATTAGAAATAATAAGAATCTGAGGTTCTGCCAAGCGAGAGAGGCTGAGCTGGGGGGACTCGGCATTGCAAGGGTTAAAGGGAAGTGAGCTGCCTTCCTAGAGAGGACAGGAAGCAAGGGGGGCAGGTCCTCCAGAGCCAAGGCCCCTCCCTCCCTCCCCAGTCCTTTCCTGCAAGGAAGGGGGGGTGTTACTTTGTGTCTCTGCTGCAAGGGCTGCCTCGCTGCCCCCTCCTGGGATCTGGTGAGTCTCCTCTCTCTCTCTCTGGGATCTGGTGAGTCTCCCCTCTCTCTCCCTGGGATCTGGTAGGGGTCCCAGGGCTGCAGCAGGGGAGGGGGCCTGGGGGGCCTGATCTGCTCCTGCAGGGGGGGACCCCAAGTCAGGGGGGAGGAGAGGGTCCTGCCAGGGAGGGGCCAGGGCTGCCACGCTCTCCTTCCTGCAGATCAGAGGATCCCAAACTCATTTGGCCCTCCGCCCCCCCCCTTCAGAAAAGATCTCCCTTCTTTACACAAAGAAGTCCCTTAACTCTCTGTGACATCGCTCAGCCTCATTGCGCAACAGAGGAAACATCTGCAAATGGTTTCCCAAAGCTGGACGAGGAGGTGGACTAGCCCCCCCCTCGAAAAAAAAGGTGGAAGAGAAAGGGCAGGAGTAAAGAGAGGGATCCCAGGCCAGAGTCTGGCTGCTGCATTGGGGACCAGTTTCCCAGTGTCTCCCAGGGCAGCTCCCCACGGAGGCCACTGCAGCAATCCCCTCGCACCCAGAGCAGGGCATCCCAGTGAGGCAAGGAAGAAGGGCTACCCCTATGCTATCCATATAATCATCAGAAATCAATATATTCATATATGCTCACACATAATCAAGGCTTACAGTATTTTATAATCCATTTTGAATCAAAGGGAAGCTGTGCCTTAGCTAAACTGCAAACTGCTTGAAACAGCAAAGTTAAGAGCCGACCTTTCCCCTACAAATATCCGTGTACCCTGGACAAGGGGAAGACGTGAATCAGAGATTCTGGTACAAAATCCCCTCAGATACAGGCTAAATTAATCCACAGAACAGGAAGAGCAAAACCACAAAATCTCCAAACTCCCTGTCCTGTCATAATTAGGGGAGAGGTTAGACAGAGCGTCACTGTAAGCGTCGGAAAGCAGAACTAGAACTCCATGCTTGGTAGCGTGGCATGAAGCTTGCTAAGTGGCTAATTTTCGCTGACAATATCGTGAATCCCTCATGGTTGTCTCATGATCTATGATTTGCTGTGATCTGCTCAGGTATAAAGACCTCTGGATTTCTGTCAATCGGGGTCCCAGTTGCTTTTGGAAGAGATTCCAAACTGGGTCCTTATTGCCAGGCAATAAACTTCACCTTCTTATTCTCCATTGCTGAGTCTGCCTGATCCTTATTTAACACCAAGCGAGTACCCGCTTACGTTCACCTGCTTCACCAAGACCAGCTCCTGTCCCAAAGGGATTGTTGCTGGAAAACCAGCCGGAAATGGGCGCTGCTACTCACTGAGCCTCCAGGGACCTGGGCATCAATGTCTCTCTGGGTGTTAAGCTATCTAACAGAATACTAATACTAAATTACACACCTAAATTTCAAGGGAGGTGTCTCTGGCCTCATCCACTTGGCCCTCAGGGGTTGGCGAGATACATTCCTGGCCCTTGGAGCGAAGAAAAAGGGACCCCACCCCAGGAGCCTGTCTTGAGAGCAGGAGAGAGTCCAAGTGCAAGAAAAGGAGACAGAAGCAGGGGAGTGGGGTGGGGGGAGAGCAACTCCTGAGGACCCCCAGGTGAGGACCCCCACTAGAGCCAAGCATCCATTTTCCACAAGATACAAATGACTCCCTTGTCAGTCAGTTCTGACTTCATGCATTGACTGGAAGGCAGGAGCAACCAGGCTGATTCATCTCCCAGAAATCCCTTCACTTCCCTCCACATTTTGCATTGCAATCTTTCTTCTAGGAGAGCTAGAGGCTGCTTCCTCTTCTTCCTCCTCCTCCTCCTCCTCCTCCTCCTCCTCTTTCTTCTTCTTCCTCTTCTTCCTCCTCCTCCTCCTCTTCTCCTTTTTAAAAAGGCCCTTTCCACATGGCCTAGGGGGTGAGGCCCAGACTCAACCTGCCCTACTGTGTTAAATATGTATTCTGTAGTTGACCTCCTTTGTAAGGTTTTATTTTGATATCTTTAAGAGAGTATTTGTTTTCTGCTATGTTGCTTTGACTATAGACTATATATTTGACTTTCTTCCAATGGTTTTATTTCTATTTTATTGATTTTGTGGGATGTGAAACTGCAGTCAAGTACAAGATTCCTACAGTGGACGACACATTAGGGGATGTTTTCTACCACTCAGGAGAAGACTTCCTGTGTCCTCCTGAGCTGGGACAGACTTCCACTCCATGTGACTTGAAGAGGGTGCAGTCTGTTGTACTAGCATGGAGGAGCACACGGCCTCCATCTTCTGATCAGTGTGTCTTCTCCATTTTGTATGTTGCTGTGCGTTTGGAGAAGTGACTCCTTAGTGGGAGTCAGTTGGGACTAACTTCTTTATGGAATAGTTCTAGTTGTTATGTGACCTAAGCCTGCCTTCAGGGATATGTCTGTGAACCTGAATGAATCTGAGTAAACTACTTTTATATTAACGTGAATCAGATTATTGTGCTTATTCATTTAAGAGGGATTGCAAGGGATTTTACCAGGAAGGAATTTTTAATAGTAAGACTCAGATGAGTCAGCAACAAGCTGATCGCTGCGTAATCTAAAAAAGGGGGTTGTATGGAACTAGAATATGGAACTTGCTAATGCATGTTAGGAAGGATATCATTCAATAATATATCTTCTTCTAACTCCCCAATTATCCCCACAGATTTAATATGCTGTAAACCGCTTTGAGATTTATTGTTAAAATATAAAGTGTTATAGAAATTTAAATAAATAAAATAGCTCATGGTTTGGGCTGTGGTGCAGTCCAGCCCTGGTTCCCTCCAAGACTCATCCATGCTTGCTCTGGGATCCTTTTTCTTCTCCTGATATTAGACAGCTTTTGTAACTGAACAATGTATTTGCTTTGTAGGATTTCTAGCGCCTCTCCTTCAGACAGACAGAACTTGGCAGAAGACCAAAGGGTTCCTTCCGATCTCTTAGAGGCTTCCTGAGAGCACAGATGGATGAGCGAGACTCAGCTGGCCCTGAAGAAGGAAGAGGCCATGCCATGCAAACTGGGAGCAGTGGGGGGTTATGGGAAAACTCTGTGCAGAAGATCCTGGGTGAGGAGGACACCCTCCGCTCAGAGGTGCAGAGCCAGCAGTTGAGGCAGTTCTGCTGCCCGGAGGCCAAAGGACCTCGAGAGGTTTGCAGCCGACTCTACCACCTTTGCCATCAGTGGTTGAAGCCAGAAAGGCACACGAGAGCTGAGATGCTGGACCTGGTGATCTTGGAGCAGTTCCTGGCTGTCCTTCCACTGGAGATGGAGAGCTGGGTGAGGGAATGCGGAGCGGAGACCAGTTCCCAGGCGGTGGCCCTGGCCGAAGGTTTCCTCCTGAGTCAGGCAGAGGACAGAAAGCAGGTGAGAGAGACTTTCCTCTGGATACTCCCAAGGGGCTCCAAACAGGACAGAAAACATCCCATCATGCTCTACTGGTGGCTCATATTTTTTTCCTGGGAAGGCATCCATGGAATGAGATCTGTCACCCTTGAAGCTGTTGGCCCTGACATTCATTTTTTAATCCTTCTCCCCATTCTCTCTCTCTCTTTTTTTTATAATCATGTTTTATTAATTTTCCATACAATCATTCCACAATACAATTTCTATTAAACTTTTCAATTTTTGACTTCCTTCGGCTTTTCTGTCAATCATTCGAATTTAGTTTCTTTAAATACACATTTCCAAATTTTTATATTGCCTTTATACCTTCCCCCCTCTTACATTTTACTTTTTTACAATATTTCTTATTTTATCACAGAGCTTCTCTAAATGCCACTAACGTTATTTCATTATCACTTAAACATTCCCAATAATCTGTTAATTTTCCCCAGTCCTCGATGAACTTTTGATCTCGTTGATATCTGATCTTCCCAGTCAGTTTATCAAGTTCTGCATAGTCCATCAGCTTCGTTCTCCATTCCTCCAACCTTGGTAATTGTTCTTGTTTCCATTTCTGAGCCAATAATATTCTTGCCGCTGTTACTGCATATTGAAAGATTTTATGGTCCTTTCTATTCATTTCGTTGCCTACAATTCCTTAGAGAAAAGCCTCTGGTTTCTTAACAAATGTATATTTCAACATTTTTTTCAATTCATTATATATTAACTCCCAGAAGCTTTTCACTTTCTTACATTCCCACCACATATGAAAAAATGTACCATCTGTTTCTTTACATTTCCAACACTTCTTACATGTTTTGTACATTTTTGCAAGTTTTACTGGTGTAATATACCATCTATACATCATTTTCATAATATTTTCCTTTAATGCAGTACATGCAGTAAATTTGATACTTTCATTCCATAGTTTTATCCAATCATTAAATTGTATATTATGTCTGATATCTTTGGCCCATTTTATCATAACTGATTTAACTTCTTCATCTTTTGTATGCCATTCCAACAATATCTTATACATTTTGGATAGGATTTTATATTCACTATTTATTATATCTGTTTGAAATTTAGAGTCCTTCTCTGCATATCCATATTCTTTAAAATCTTTTTTAAACATTTCGTTTATCTGAAAATAATGCAACCAATCGTACACAGATTCTTTCACTTCTTCATATGGTTTCATTTTCCATTTCCCCCCTTCTTTCATAATCAAATTTCCATATGTAATCCAATTCTTTCTCATATTAGTTTTTTTAACAGACATAACCTCTAACGGAGACAACCAGTGTGGAGTTTTTGGTTCGAGTAGGTTTTTATACCTCTCCCATACTTCTGTTAACGATCCTCGGAAAATGTGGTTTTCAAAACTTCTATGGATTTTCTTCTTTCCCACCCATAGATACGCGTGCCATCCAAATCTATTATTATCAAATCCTTCCAAATCTAACAGTTCTGTATTTTCTAGTTTTATCCATTCCTTTAACCAACAGAGACACGAGGCTTCATAGTACAATTTCAAGTCTGGCAGGGCGAAGCCTCCTCTTTCCTTTGCGTCAGTTAGTAACTTAAATTGAATTCTTGGCTTCTTTCCCTGCCAGATATACCTTGAAATAACTCTTTGCCATTCTTTAAATACCCCGGTCCCCTTGATTATTGGAATCGTTTGATACAGAAATAATAATTTTGGTAGCACGCTCATCTTTATCATTGAAATCCTTCCCCAAAATGACAATTTCATTCGTCCCCACACCTCCAGATCTTTCTTTATCCCATTCCACACTGGTATGCAATTATTCTGATATAAATCTATGTTTTTTGGGGGTTATCCAAATTCCCAAATATTTCACCTTTTTCACCACCTCTATGCCAACTTGTTGCTGTATATTCTCTATCTTATCTTGATCCATATTCTTAACAATTATTTTAGTCTTCTTTTATTCAGTATAAATCCTGCTATTTGGCCAAATCTTTCTACCTCCGTAAGTATATTTTTCACACTTTCCAATGGCTCTTCCACCGTTATGACCAGATCATCGGCATAGGCTTTCACCTTATATTCATTCCGGCCTACTGTAACCCCTTTTATTGTCTCATTTTCTCTTAATGATTTTAGAAGAACCTCCAGTACCATGCTGAATAACAATGGTGAGAGTGGACATCCCTGTCACATACCTTTGGATATCCCTATTTCCTCCGTAATCACGTTATTTACAATTAGTTTCGCTTTTTGCTCAGTGTAGATTGCTTTTATTCCATTGAGAAATCCCTTCCCCACCTCCATATATTCTAGGCTTTTTAACATAAAGTCCCAAGAAATGTTATCAAAGGCCTTTTCTGCATCCACAAATATTAGCACCCCATTCTCTGTTTTGAATCCTTGTTTCTTTTTCAGGGAAAGGATCTCTTTGCAGAAATGGGCCAGATTTCTTCTGAGGCAGAGAGGCCTCCGCTGGACACCAGAGAGAGGCCACTGGGTAAGAAGGGAGGAGGTTTTTCTCCGTTTAGTCTCATTCTGTTCGTTTTCCAACTCATCTGTGGGTTCTTTTCATCTTTTGTTGGGGGAGATAGTGGGACTAAGAGCCCAGAGGAGGGGAGATATATTTCGGCACAACTAACATCTGAAATGCACCCAAACATCCAAATGCACTCAGCAGGCGAGAATTTCTCAAATGCCCGTCTGTAGTTTAGATGCACTGATTCACATCATAGAATCCTAGAGTTGGAATAGACCACAAGGGCCATCGAGTCCAACCCCCTGCCAAGCAGGAAACACCATCAGAGCACTCCTGACATATGGTTGTCAAGCCTCTGCTTAAAGACCTCCAAAGAAGGAGACTCCACCACACTCCTTGGCAGCAAATTCCACTGTCAAACAGCTCTTACTGTCAGGAAGTTCTTCCTAATGTTTAGGTGGAATCTTCTTTCTTGTAGTTTGGATCCATTGCTCCGTGTCCGCTTCTCTGGAGCAGCAGAAAACAACCTTTCTCCCTCCTCTATGTGACATCCTTTTATATATTTGACCATGGCTATCATATCACCCCTTAACCTCTTCTCCAGGCTAAACATGCCCAGCTCCCTTAGCCGTTCCTCATAAGGCATCGTTTCCAGACCTTTGACCATTTTGGTTGCCCTCCTATGGACACGTTCCAGTTTGTCAGTGTCCTTCTTGAACTGTGGTGCCCAGAACTGGACACAGTACTCCAGGTGAGGTCTGACCAGAGCAGAATACAGTGGCACTATTACTTCCCTTGATCTAGATGCTATACTCCTATTGATGCAGCCCAGAATTGCATTGGCTTTTTTAGCTGCCGCGTCACACTGTTGGCTCATGTCAAGTTTGTGGTCAACCAAGACTCCTAGATCCTTTTCACATGTACTGCTCTCAAGCCAGGTGTCACCCATCTTGTATTTGTGCCTCTCATTTTTTTTGCCCAAGTGCAATACTTTACATTTCTCCCTGTTAAAATTCATCTTGTTTTTTTTGGCCCAGTTCTCTAATCTGTCAAGGTCATTTTGAAGTGTGATCCTGTCCTCTGGGGTGTTAGCCACCCCTCCCAGTTTGGTGTCATCTGCAAATTTTTTATTTTTATTTTTTAGAAATATTTATTAAAGGTTTTTTTTATAAATTACAATACAAATAAAGAAACAAGATAACACATATCATGATATATTTTCTTAACTTCTTTGGACTCCGTCGCATCTCCCGCTCCTGCGTTCCTAATTTATGAATATCTAACCAGCAATTTATCACCTTATTTCCATTCTTATTATCTAATTTTCCAATGTTCTGTCTCAAATTTTTGATATCATTTATTCAAACCTTAAAAATTTAAATTTAGCCTAATAATTATCCAAAATTTGTCTTTTCTTGAATTTAACTTATTTTCATATATCACTTCACCTAACTTAATGGTGCCAAGGTATTTATAATCTAGCATCCTTCTTAGCATTCATACAATTTACAATGTTTCTGTAGGTAAGTCTTGAATTTCTTCCAATCTTCTTCCACCGTCTCCTCTCCCAGGTCTCGAATTCTGCCAGTCATCTCGGCCAGTTCCATGTAGTCTATCAGTTGCATCTGCCATTCTTCCAGTGTGGGTAAATCTTGGGTTTTCCAATGCTTGGCGACGAGTATCCTTGCTGCTGTTGTTGCATACATAAAGAATGTTTGGTCCTTCTTTAACACCCTCTGGCCGACAATGCCCAGAAGAAAGGCCTCTGGTTTCTTAGGAAAGGTATACTTAAATACCTTTTTCAGCTCATTATATATCATTTCCCAGAAAGCCTTCACTCTAGGGCAAGTCCACCAGAGGTGAAAGAACGTTCCTTCATTTTCTTTACATTTCCAACATTTGTTATCAGACACATGGTATATTTTTGCAAGTTTGACTGGGGTCATGTACCATCTATATATCATGTTCATACCATTTTCTTTCAAAGCATTACATGCAGTGAAGTTCAGCCCCGTGGTCCACAACCTTTCCCAGTCCTCAAACATGATATTATACCCAATGTCCTGTGCCCACTTTATCATAGCTGATTTGACCGTTTCATCTTGTGTGTTCCATTTTAACAGCAAGTTATACATTCTTGAAAGTACCTTAGTCTTAGGCTCTAACAATTCCGTTTTCAACTTCGATTTTTCCACCTGGAATCCTAACTTTTTGTCAAGTTTAAAAACTTCTTTAATCTGAGTGTAATGTAGCCAATCTCGCACTTTATCCTTCATTTTCTCCAAACTCTGCAATTTCCAATTATCTCCATCTTTTTCTAATATTTCCCAATACTTTGGCCATTCGGCCTCCATATTGAGTCTTTTCCGGGCCTTAGCTTCCAATGGTGAAAGCCACCTCGGAGTTTTATTTTCCAATAAGTCTTTGTATTTTGTCCAGACATTAAACACTGCTTTTCTGACAGTATGGTTTTTGAACGCCTTATGAATCTTAGCCTTGTCATACCATAAATATGCATGCCAACCAAAAGCATTGTTGAAGCCTTCCAAATCCAATACATCTGTGTTTTCGAGAAGCAGCCAGTCTTTTAACCAGCAGAAAGCTGCTGATTCATAATACAGCCTTAAGTCTGGCAGGGCAAAGCCCCCTCTTTCTTTCCTCTTGCCCCTTACCTTTTTCCTCTTGCAGGTGACACAGTGATACTGGCTAGACCTCTTCATCCATCTCTGAATGGGGAAAGAATGGAAGCAGCGGCTGTGGAACCAGATCAGGTCAGGGGAACCTGCCTTGTGGGAACAGAGGTCAAGGGGTGGAAGAATGTCCTAGCTCAAGGAGTGGTGGTGAACAACAGTGTTGTCTCAGAGGAGGACATTTCCCTTCCTTTAGGGTCCAGTGTGCTTTGAAGATGTTGCTGTTTGTTTCACGGATGAGGAATGGGAGTTGCTGGATCCTGACCAGAGAGCTCTGCATAAGGACGTCATGGAGGAGAATCGTGGGATCGTGGCCTCTCTCAGTAAGGCTCCCTGTGGGATCATAATATCTGTTTTTAAATTCAAAATTCCATATGTGACGAACCTCATATATTTTCATAGAACTCAGCAGCGCCCCCTACAACACCAGATATCACAATCCCCCCCCCAAAAAAAACTTGAACAGTAAATTACTGTTTTTTCTGTGAATGTTCTTCCTCCAGTTGCAGCTTATTAAAGAAGGATCAGCCTGGTCTGAACTCCCCAGACCCTTTTAAGTATAAATGTCAGAGTTGTTAGGGAAGTTGAAGTAGCTTCTGTCAGGTTTTCTGGTTTTTTTTTCCTCCCGTCAGTCTCTGGTTGTCCAAAGAGAAGACTGACATTGGAAATGGAGGGATGCCATGATGGAGGCCAACAAAATCCATTCAAGAGAAGAGCCAGGCTTGTCGAATCACAGGTTCCCCTATGGATGTCGGTTGATCCCCGTTAATTAATGCACCCAACCCTTCAGAAAACCATCCATCTAGCCCACTTGTGTTATTCCTCTAATCCATTTCTCTTCATTGTAGATAGAGATGGACTGGAAATTAAGAACATGGGTGAGCATGAGAAAATCCCCACAATGGAGAAGCTGAATAAATATCTTGAAAATGGAAAAAGTTCCTATTCCACTTGCCATCAAAGAAATCCCATTGGGAAGAAACCATATCCGTGTGTGGAATGTGGAAAGAGCTTCATGAAGAGCTCCTCCCTCACTTTCCATCAGAGAATTCATACAGGGGAGAAATCCTATCAGTGTGTGGAATGTGGAAAGAGCTTCAGTCACAGCCACCATCTCAATTCCCATCAGAGAATTCATACAGGGGAGAAATCCTATCAGTGTGTGGAATGTGGAAAGAGCTTCAGTCAGAGCTCCAGTCTCACTTCCCATCAAAGAATTCATACAGGGGAGAAACCCTATCAGTGTGTGGAATGTGGAAAGAGCTTCAGTCAGAGCGCCCATCTCACTTCCCATCAGAGAATTCATACAGGGGAGAAACCCTATCAATGCTTTGAATGTGGAAAGAGCTTCAGTCACAGCCAGTGTCTCACTTCCCATCAAAGAATTCATACAGGGGAGAAACCCTATCAGTGTGTGGAATGTGGAAAGAGCTTCAGACAGAGTTCCAATCTCACTTCCCATCAAAGAATTCATACAGGGGAGAAACCCTATCAGTGTGTGGAATGTGGAAAGAGCTTCAATAAGAGTGCCAATCTCACTTCCCATCAGAGAATTCATACAGGGGAGAAACCCTATCAGTGTGTGGAATGTGGAAAGAGCTTCAGTCAGAGCGCCAGTCTCACTTCCCATCAGAGAATTCATACAGGGGAGAAACCCTATCAGTGTGTGGAATGTGGAAAGAGCTTCAGTCAGAGCGCCGGTCTCACTTCCCATTGGATAATTCATACAGGGGAGAAACCCTATCAGTGTGTGGAATGTGGAAAGAGCTTCATGAAGAGCTCCTCTCTCACTTCCCATTGGATAATTCATACAGGGGAGAAACCCTATCAGTGCGTGGAATGTGGAAAGAGCTTCAGTCAGAGCTGCAGTCTCACTTCCCATCAAAGAATTCATACGAAGAGTGGAAAACCCTTCATTATACAACTTTCAGTGCTAGGGAAACACACACCAGTTTAAACAGGCCTTTGGCTGATTGACATCTAATGCCCTATTTAAATGTGGTGGGGAGTTGGGGGTTACAGGTATTGGGCTGTGTGTTTTGTGTTTTCATTGTGTGATTTTATGTTGTAACCGTCCTGTGACCTGTGAGTGTAGGGAATGGGAGCCAGCTCTTAGAGTCTGAGGGGTCTTTGCCCCCCAAAAAGATATTTGAGGGGGCCACCCCCCCAGTTCATAGGAACAGCCATTCAAATGGCATGCTTGCACCGCATCCTCTGACTGTTTAACTGAGGCGGGGCTTACTAAACCCCTCCTATATTTTATTCAAGTTGGCACCCCTGCTATAGGGCGCTATAGAAATGAAATAAATATAATAACACCATCTTGATCGTCTTCATCTGCACATGTTCCAGCTTGACAATATCCTTCTTATTATCATCATTTTTAAAAAATTATGTGCCTATCATCTGAGGATTTCATAGTGCTTCACAACATAAACAGACAGGTTGAAAGCAGGGCTTTCTCAAAAACAAGTTAAGCCCGATAAATCTCTCTTTTTCATTTCTTTTTTTGGATGCAGTTACAAACTTTGTTGATCAGGGGACTGCTGTGAAAATACTGCATCTCAATTTCAGTAAGGCTTTTGACAAAGTCCTCTGCAACATTTATGTGAGGAAGCTGGTAAAATGTGGGCTGAATGAGGTAACTGGAGGATTTGACTGACCGAACCCAAATTGTCCTCTTCCATGGTTCCTCCTCATCCTGGGGAAAAGTGACAAGAGGGATGCTGCAGAGTTCTGTCCTGGGCCCATTGTTGTTCAACGTCTTTATAAATGTCTTGGATGAAGGAACTGAGGGGATGCTCATCCCATTTGCAGATGACACCAAACGGGGAGCGGAGGCCAATGTGGCAGAAGGCAGAATCAGTTCAAGGGCAGGAATAGTACCAATTTATTCTGCCTTGGTCAGGCCCCACCTAGAATATTGTGTTCAATTCTGGGCACTACAATTTAAGTATCTTAAATTTTGTTTGCCCGGGGAAATCAAGAAGGTGGGGGAACACAATCCATCTTCCTTTTATAACACGTGGCAAATGTTTATTAAATATATAAATTGTTAAGACTGTTGCAGGAATCCACCCAACACTCATGGGAAAATGTATCGTGGTCTTTTAGAACAGGCATCCCCAAACTCGGTCCCCCAGATGTTTTGGGACTACAGCTCCCATCATCCCTAGCTAACGGGACCCGTGGTCTGGGATGATGGGAATTGTAGTCCCAAAACATCTGGAGGGCCGAGTTTGAGGATGCCTGTTTTAGAATAATGAAATGAAACTTTAACACATGACATGCTGAAAGTCTGAAATTCCATCAGGACAAGTTACTTTTTGTTTACTGTTGTAACTATTGCTTTCTGAATATTTATCTTCTGTACCATGAAGATAAAGAAAAATATTTTTTTTTTAAAAAAAGGAGATGGGGAAATCATGTGTCCTCTTCCATCAATCTGCTTGCATGTGTTGAGTTTTATTTGGAGACTGTAGCTCCCAGTAATTTCATTATCTGTATGTGTTTCTGTGTGTTCAGCACACATGATTGCAGGTGAGACTGAATAAAACACTTGATCAGAAAAATTAGAAGCATCTAATGTTCCCTGGACTTTTAATAATAAATAATAATAATTTTATTATTTATACCCCGCCCTCCCCAGCCAAGGCCGGGCTCAGAGCGGCTTACAAGCAATAATAAAAACAAGATGAATGATAGCAACTTAAAAACAAAATTAAAATACAACATTGAAATATTGAAACATTAAAATATTAAAATGTAGCCTCATCGCAGGAGGAGAAGGAAAGGAAAAAAGAAAGAGATGGAGGGAGTCAAATTGGCTCCAAGCCAAAGGCCAGGTGGAACAACTCTGTCTTGCAGGCCCTGCGGAAAGAAATCAGATCCTGCAGGGCCCTGGTCTCATGAGGCAGAGCGTTCCACCAGACTGGAGCCAGAGTTGAAAAGGCCCTGGCTCTGGTTGAAGCCAATCTAACTTCCTTAGGGCCCGGGACCACTAGGGTGTTGCTATTTATGGACCTTGAGGCTCTCCGTGGGGCATACCGGGAGAGGCGGTCTCATAGGTACGAGGGTCCTAGGCCGTGAAGGGCTTTGAAGGTTAAAACCAGCACCTTAAATCTGACCCTGTACTCCACCGGGAGCCAGTGCAGCTGGAAAAGCACTGGGCGAATATGCTCCCATGGCAGAGACCCCGTGAGGAACCTCACTTTCTGCACCCGCTGGAGTTTCTGGGACAGCCCCACGTAGAGCGAATTACAGTAGTCAAGCCTGGAGATGACCGTCGCATGGATCACTTTTAGGGCAATGCATGGTGCTTTTGTTTGGCACATAAAAATCTGGCTGCTCCCAAAGATTGTCTGTCTGTCTCTGCACCACAACACTGCTTTGGAACGGCTTCTTTCTGATTGGTGCTGGTGCTTGAGGATGATGAAAGGTACTTAACAAAAAAAGGTTGGTTTACAAAAAATTCCCTAAAGCCACGTTTCTCGGGCTAGGCGGGCCATTGTCCTGGTCCCACTCATCTTATGGTGGACTGCAAAGCTCTTAACAGCTTCTGATCAGATTGCCTTCCCCCATGTATTCCCAACTCAACTGCTTTGAGAAAACTGGCACAGTTACCGGTTCCACATAAAACACCTGAATTTGTGAGAAATCAAAATTTTAGTGTGGCGACACAGGTAGACTTTGGAACTCCCTGCCTGCACTTCTTTTTTATCCCTCTTTTCTTTTTGGTGCCTGCAAAAATAAATAAATGTTTGTTTAGGCAAGCCCATCCGGATATTTAGAATGTGGACATGTATTTTAATCTGATTCTCAGCAAACGGTTCATTTGTAATTATTTCTAAATATTTTAAATAGTTGTGTGTATCTTCTTTTACTGATGGAAAAAGGTCTGTATGTGTGTGTGGGGTGTGTGAGAAACCGGGAACCACCTGACCTTGCTATGTCTCTGGAGCTGGAGCTGCAGAATTGGTCCTTTTCCCTGCAAGCTGCTCCTCCACTTTCCGGCCAAGGGAGGGAGATGCTCAGAGTCCAGCCAAGAGCCTCACCCCACAAAGGGATATCTGGGCACTGGCGGAGCCGGGGGGGGGCAGATCTCCCCCTAAATCCATTAGAAATAATAAGAATCTGAGGTTCTGCCAAGCGAGAGAGGCTGAGCTGGGTGGACTCGGCATTGCAAGGGTTAAAGGGAAGTGAGCTGCCTTCCTAGAGAGGCAAGGGCCCCCCCCCCCCCCGGTCCTCCAGAGCCAAGGCCCCTCCCTCCCTGTCCTTTCCTGCAAGGAAGGGGGGGTGTTACTTTGTGTCTCCGCTGCAAGGGCTGCCTCGCTCTCCCCTCCTGGGATCTGGTGAGTCTCCTCTCTCTCTCTCTGGGATCTGGTGAGTCTCCTCTCTCTCTCTCTGGGATCTGGTGAGTCTCCTCTCTCTCTCTCTCTCTGGGATCTGGTGGGGGTCCCAGGGCTGCAGCAGGGGAGGGGGCCTGGGGGGCCTGATCTGCTCCTGCGGGGGGGGGACCCCAAGTCAGGGGGGAGGAGAGGGTCCTGCCAGGGAGGGGCCAGGTCTGCCACGCTCTCCTTCCTGCAGATCAGAGGATCCCAAACTCATTTGGCCCTCTACCCCCCCCTTCAGAAAAGATCTCCCTTTTGTAAACAAAGCAGTCCCTGGGACTTTAACTCTGTGTGACATCGCTCAGCCTCATTGCGCAACAGTGGAAACATGTGCAAATGGTTTTCTAAAGCTGGACGAGGAGGTGGACTAGCCCCCCCCCCCAAAAAAAAAGGTGGAAGAGAAAGGGCAGGAGTAAAGAGAGGGATCCCAAAGAAGTCCCTTAGCTCTCTGTGACATCGCTCAGCCTCATTGCGCAACAGAGGAAACATCTGCAAATGGTTTCCCAAAGCTGGACAAGGAGGTGGACTAGCCCCCCCCTCAAAAAAAAACCATGGGGAGGAAGGAAGGAACGGTGGGAGAGAAAGGGCAGGAGTAAAGAGAGGGATCCCAGCCCAGAGTCTGGCTGCTGCATTGGGGACCAGTTTCCCAGTGTCTCCCAGGGCAGCTCCCCAAGGAGGCCACTGCAGCAATCCCCTCGCACCCAGAGCAGGGCATCCCAGGACCACAGCCTCTCTCTCCCAAAGGGATTGTTGCTGGCAAAGCAGCCGGAAATGGGCGCTGCTACTCCCTGAGCCTCCAGGGACCTGGGCATCAATGGCTGTGTGTGTGTGTGAAGCTATCTGATAGAATAACCATAATAAATTGCTGACCTAAATTCCAAAGGAGATGCCTTTGGCCCTGCCCACTTGGCCCTCAGGGGGTTGTGGGAGAAGCCTCAAGAAGTGGGAGAAGCTGCAAGAAGTTCAGAACTCTGCATAGATTAAGATATGAGCCAGAAGCTGCAGACGCTGCTTGGAGACCTTGCCCAGCTTGTCTTTAAAACCCCGAAATTCCTCCATGATGGCTTTCTTGTCAACTTTCGCATTGCTAGGCAATGCTTCTGTTATTTCGCTCAGTTCTTCTTCTCCGTAGTTACTTGTAGACTACATTCCCTTTCTCCTGTGGGGAAGGAATGGGGTCTGTGATGCAGACCCCCCAAGTATCCCTATTTCACAGGGACAGTCCTGGATTTTGCAACACATCACAGCACTGAATAAAACAATCCGGAAATGGGTTTCACATGTAAGTCAGACCAAGCCCAGAGAATAAAACATCACCATAAGCAGAGAACATGGACTCAGCGCATCTGGTCTTAAAGGAGCCTGAGAATTTTATTCACTGACTGACTCCTCTTAGATTTCACCCACTTCCTTCCAGATCACAAAAATGGCACATTTAACACCTGTACAAAATTTCAAAAGCAGAATATAAATATATACTCCCTGTTTCATTCCTTTATGCTGCTCTGCCTTTCACAAAACCTGTGTCCTCGGCCCAGGCAAATTCTTGGCAGTCAGGGCATACCGAAACATTAGAGAACATCTCCAGCCATGGATGTTCTCACTGCAACTTTGAGAAAGTTGGTGGATTAACATTTTTCCTGTGAGGATTTATATCACTATTGTTGGTGCTGGTAGCCTCTTCTGCCTCATTGTCTGGTTTCCTAACAATTTTGGCATTGCTGCTAAAAAGAAATCTAAAATGTTTTTCCCCCATACTGTATTTATTAACAAAGGGATTTTGCAGGATTCTTGGGTGCTCAGTAGAGAGAGAAGAGGGTGTGTAAACTTTATACAACTTTATACACTGTATTTGCTTTGTAGGATTTCTAGCGCCTCTCCTTAAGACAGACAGAACTTGGCAGGAGACCAAAGGGTTCCTTCCGATCTCGCAGAGGCTTCCTGAGAGCACAGATGGATGAGCGAGATTCAGCTGGCCCTGGATCAGGAAGAGGCCATGCCAACCAAACTGGGAGCAGTGGGGGATTCTGGGAAAACTCTGGGCAGAAGATCCTGGGTGAGGAGGACACCCTCCGCGCAGAGGTGCAGAGCCAGCAGTTGAGGCAGTTCTGCTGCCAGGAGGCCAAAGGACCCCGAGAGGTTTGCAGCCGACTCTACCACCTTGACCATCAGTGGCTGAAGCCAGAAAGGCACACGAAAGCTGAGATGCTGGACCTGGTGATCTTGGAGCAGTTCCTGGCTGTCCTTCCACTGGAGATGGAGAGCTGGGTGAGGGAATGCGGAGCGGAGACCAGTTCCCAGGCGGTGGCCCTGGCCGAAGGTTTCCTCCTGAGTCAGGCAGAGGAGAGAGAGCAGGTGAGAGAGACTTTCCTCTGGATACTCCCAAGGGGCTCCAAACAGGACAGAAAACATCCCATAATGGTCTGCTGGTGGCCCATGCTTTTTCTGCAAGGCATCCATGGAATGAGATCTCACACCCTTCAAGTCTTTGTCATTCTCTTTCTAGTATTTCTCCCCATTCTCTGTTTTGAATCCTTGTTTCTTTTTCAGGGAAAGGATCTCTTTGCAGAAATGGAACTGGATTCCTGTGAGGCAGAGAGGCCTCCGCTGAACACCAGAGAGAGGCCACTGGGTAAGGAGGGAGGTGGTTTTTCTCTCTCCATTTGGTCATATTCCTTTGGCTTTGAACAGGATGGATTTGAATCATTTGTTTTTACAGAAAATCTCATTCTTGCTGGTATAATCTTAATATTTACAACCAGATGAAGGTTTCATTTTTAGAATAATAAATTTTCGGAGTGGTTTTTACAGTTTTATCAAAGATTACTGATTTGGTTAGAAATACATAGATAATTATGGAATTATTGTCAGGATCTCTAAGATAACTTTTCTGCTGTACTTTATTGGAAGGAGAAAAATAAATAAATAATCATTTCCTTAATAACAATTTAAATATTTTATTTAACTAAAACAATAACGTTACAGCATATGTATCCATGTTTCTTAACTGACGTACAGTAGTTAGAGATTTTATTGTTTGGACAGTGCCAGTTGAGCCCTGGGAAGAAGGGCCTGGAACCCGTGAACTCTTATTAGTTGACTGGCAAGCACTTCAAGGTCTCACCATGAACTTACAGATCCCGGTTACCACCCAAAGGTCCCAAGATTTGGGGAGTATTCTGGTCACAAGGTTGCACTTTCATTTTTACTGCTTCACACTTAGCTACTTCAGCAGATCTATTCTACTCCAAACCATCTATTCATTGAACTTCTTGGAATTTAGCATTTAAGAGTAAAGGGTTGATTCTGTGTATATAAATTTGCAAAGGGAGAATGGGATTAAGGTTTTCTCCTCAACTCTGTATGTTTATTTTATAGCATTTTCCTGTGAAGAAAAGGCATGATTTCTTTGCGGACACAAATTCACTCTTTTAAGAACTGCAAAAACAAACATCTGTGATAATATCTTCATGTTAGAAAAACTGCCCCAAATATTCTTACAGAAACCTCTGGAATTGCATGACATTGTGAATGGATTAATGGAATTCATTTACCAAAAAATTTAGACATTGTATATAAAGGCTCATGCTACATAATTAAAAACAAATCCTTATTTCCTTATGAATAGCCTTTGAACTATAATGTTACTTAAATAGAAAACTATCAATAGAAAGATTTTTCCTCCAAAAGCAATTTATTTTTAAAAATCAGATTTAAATTTTTAAAAATCCAAATTACATTTTTAAAAACCCTGTTTATTTTATATATTTTTGAATCATTGCTTTTCTAATCCACCATGGTTTTGAAACTCATCTGTGGGTTCTTTTCATCTTTTATTGGGGGAGATAGTGGGACCAAGATCCCAGAGGTGGGGAGATATATTTTTCACAACTAACATCTGAAATGCACCCAAACATCCAAATGCACTCAGCAGGCCAGACTGTCTCAAAGGCCCCTCTGTAGTTTGAGATGCACTGATTCACCTGTGAGAGAAGCAGGCACCTCCCCCTTACCTTTTTCCCTCTTGCAGGTGACACAGTGATACTGGCTAGACCTCTTCATCCATCTCTGAATGGGGACAGAATGGAAGCAGCGGCTGTGGATCAGGTCAGGGGAAGCAGCCTTGTGGGGACAGAGGCCAAGGGGTGGAGCAATGTCCTAGCTCAAGGAGTGGTGGTGAACAACAGTGTTGTCTCATAGGAGAACATTTCCCTTTTTCTTTTAGGGTCCAGTGTGCTTTGAAGATGTTGCTGTTTGTTTCACCGACGAAGAGTGGGAGTTGCTGGATCCTGACCAGAGAGCGCTGCATAAGGACGTCATGGAGGAGAATCGTGGGATCGTGGCCTCTCTTGGTAAGGCCCATGTGGGATCATAATATCTGTTTTTAAATTCAAAACAGCTCTCTATGATGAACCTCATATATTTTCACAGAATTCAACAGTGCCCCTTACAACACCTGGGATTTTAATATTCCCACCATTAACCTTGAACAGTAAATTACTGTTTTTTCTGTGGATGTTCTTCCTCTGGTTGCAGATTCTTAAACAAGTATCGTTCTGGTCTGAACTCCCCAGACCCTTTTGACTGCAAACTTCAGAGTCATTAGGGAAGTTGAAGGAGCTTCTGTCTAAAGTAGGCTTTCTATTTTTGTTTTTCCTTCTATAAGCTTTTGGTTGACAAAATAGAAGACTGACAAATCTGGAAATGGCAGATTGTTCTGTGTTTATGTATTTTTCTTTGTGTGTTTTTGTATTCCTTTTTATGCACAATAATAAAAGAATAGTAAAAATAGTATGTATATATAAAAAAGAAGAGTAACAAAAATGCAAAACAGAAAGAAATTTAGAAAACCATTAGAAGGGGTTGAAGGAAGTCTAAGGCTGTCAAAGCCAAATATTTATTATGTGGTATTGGAGCTGTAATGTTGGAAAATATGTGCAACTAATATGTGAAATTAATTTTTTTTTAAATAATATTTATTTAATTTTCCAATAAGAACATACAAATACAAAAAACAACTACAATAAAAACAAACACAAACAAAAAACAACAAGTATAATTTCAAAACTTATTTTCTCAACCTTATTTCCCCGACTTCCTCATACCTCACCGTTTTGTATTCTAGTTTCATTATCCCATCAGCAACTCCATTCCCTTATTTCCCAAAAGTTTCTTACTAATTCCATTCCTTTTCTTACTCTAATGTCTCTGAAAACCAATATTTTTAAGTCCATGTCAATCTAGCATTCTTTAATCTTATAATATTTGTTAAGATAGTCCTTAAATTTCTTCCAATCTTCTTCCACTGTCTCTTTCTCCTGGTCTCGGATTCTGCCCGTCATCTCTGCAAGTCCCATGTAGTCTGTCATCTTCATCTGCCATTCTTCCAGAGTGGGTAGATCTGATGTCTTCCAATACTTTGCGATAAGGATCCTTGCTGCTGTTGTGGCATACAAAAACAAAGTTCTGTCCTTCTTTAACACCACATGGCTGACCATACCCAGGAGAAAGGCTTCTGGTTTCTTCAGAAAAGTGTATTTAAACATCTTTTTCATTTCATTATATATCATTTCCCAGAAAGCCTTAATCCTTGGGCATGTCCACCAGAGGTGAAAGAATGAGCCTTCATTTTCTTTACACTTCCAACATTTGTTATCTGACAAGTGGTAAATTTTTGCAAGCTTGACTGGGGTCATGTACCACCTATATATCATTTTCATAATATTTTCTCTCAAGGCGTTACACGCCGTAAATTTCATGCCGGTGGTCCACCACCTTTCCCAGTCAGCAAACATAATGTTATGACCAATATCTTGCGCCCACTTAATCATAGCTGATTTAACTGTTTCATCCTGCGTATTCCATTTCAGCAGCAAGTTATACATTTTTGATAAATTTTTAGTATTGGATTCTAACAATTCTGTTTCCAGTTTCGATTTCTCCACCTGGAAGCCAATTTTCTTATCCATCTTATAAACCTCCATTATTTGGTAATAGTGGAGCCAATCTCTCACTTCATCCTTTAATTTCTCAAAACTCTGCAATTTGAAGTTACTACCCTCCTGTTCTAAAATTTCCCAATATTTCGGCCATATACACTCCATATTGAGTTTTTGCACAGCTTTTGCCTCCATTGGTGAAAGCCACCTTGGAGTTTTGCTCTCCAGTAGGTCTTTATATCTGATCCAAACATTGTACAATGCTTTCCTGACAATATGATTTTTAAAACCTTTATGAACCTTAACTTTGTCATACCACAAGTATGCATGCCACCCAGAAACATTATTGAAGCCTTCCAAATCTAAAATGTCTGTGTTCTTAAGGAGCAGCCGATCCTTCAACCAGCAGAAAGCTGCTGATTCATAGTAAAGTTTCAAATCTGGCAGGGCAAATCCCCCCCTTTCCTTTGCATCAGTTAAGATCTTAAATTTTATTCTGGGCTTTTTGCCCTGCCAGATAAATTTAGAAATATCTCGCTGCCATCCCTTAAAACACTCCATCTTATCAACAATTTGCAATGTTTGAAACAAAAATAACATTCTAGGCAATACATTCATCTTAATAGCTGCTATTCGACCAGACAAAGAAAGCTTCAAGTTCGACCAAATTTCTAAATCTTTTTTCACTTGGTTCCAACATTTCTCATAATTGTCTTTAAATAAGTTCATATTTTTAGCTGTCATATTAAACCCCAAATATTTTATACTCTTAACCACTGTTAAACCTGTTTCATTCTGAAACCTCTCCTTCTCTCTTACTGTTAGGTTTTTCTCTAATACCTTAGTCTTTAATTTATTTAATTTAAATCCTGCCACTTGACCAAACTCTTGAATTAATTCCAAAACCCTTTTCGTACTGGATTCCGGCTCTTGCAATGTAAGTACCAAATCATCTGCAAATGCTCTCAATTTATATCGTCTCGCTCCGACCTGAACCCCTTTAACCAGCTGGTCCTTTCTTATCATGTTCAGCAAAACCTCCAGGACCGAAATAAAAAGTAGTGGGGAAATTGGGCACCCCTGACGTGTCCCTTTTTCTATCTTAAGTTCTTCTGTAATAATATTATTTACAATTAGCTTTGCTTTTTGTTCAGAATAAATTGTGCCTATACCGTTTTCAAAACCTTGGCCTACCCCCATCCCATGGAGATTCTTCTTCATAAAGGTCCAAGAAATATTGTCAAAGGCTTTCTCCGCGTCCACAAATATCAAAACAGCTTTTGTATTTATATTGACTTCTAACATTTCCAAAATATCTATTATGTTCCTTACATTATCTGATAGATGTCTTCTCGGGAGGAAGCCCGATTGATCCCTATGAATCTCCCCCATCAAAACTTTTTTCAATCTCTTAGCTAAAATGTCAGCAAAAATTTTGTAATCCACATTTAATAAAGAGATTGGACGGTAGTTCTTAAGTTGGGTCTTTTCAGTCTCTGTCTTCGGTATAAGCGTGATATAAGCCTCTTTCCACGTATCAGGTGCTTCTTTCCCCTCAAAGATTTCATTACAGACTTCCTTCAAAGGTTGTATTAGCCATTCTTTTAAAGCCTTGTAATATTTGGAAGTCAGTCCATCAGGTCCCGGAGATTTGCCCAGTTTCATGTTTTGAATGGCATCTTCTATTTCTTGTTCAGTTATTTTCTGATTCAGAAGCATTTTGTCTTGACATGAAATTTCCTTCATCCCATTTTTCTTCAAGAATTGTTCTATATCAATCTCTTTTTCTGGCCCTTGTGCATATAATTGTTTAAAGTATCTCTGGAAGCAGCTTCTAATTTCAGTTGGATTGTTAATGTTCTTTCCATCCACATCTAAATTTGTCACTGTATTTAGTTTTTGTCTCTTCTTCAATTGCCAAGCCAAAAATTTCCCGCATTTATCAGCAGATTCAAACGTTTTCTGTCTCATTTGTTTAATTTTCCATTCTGTTTCTTGGTTCATCAGTTCCATATATTGCATTTGGTATAATTTAATTTCTCTCAAGATCTCCTGAGACTTTGGTTTTGATCTCAATTTCTTTTCTCCTTCTTTAATATTTTCTAATATCTTATCCTTTTTCTCGTTTTGGCTTTTCTTCTTTATTGCATTTTGTTGTATCAAGAAACCTCTCATAACCGCTTTGCTTGCGTCCCAGATTACTCTTTTTTCCACATTAGATCTCATGTTAATTTCAAAATAGTCTCTTAGTGTTTTTTGGGCCTTTTTACAAAATTCTTTGTCTCTGAATAATGAGTCATTCATCCTCCATCTGAAAGTGCCAGCTGTTGTTTGGTTCATCTCCATCTTCACGGCGTTATGGTCGGAGCAAGTCTTTGGGCAGATTTCCACTTTTTTTATCTTTGATGCCAGTCCTCTAGTAACCCATATTTGGTCAATTCTAGTCCAGGTCATTTTGGCTTCAGAAAAGAAGGTTCCTTCTCTTTCAAGAGGATTTTTTAATCTCCAAATATCGACTAAGTCCATATTGTCAGTCATTTCAAAAAATGTTTTTGGTAGCCTTCCGTCTTTAGAAATTACTTGTCTTTGCTTTGTCCATGTTTGTAGAGACAACTCCATTCATATCTCCCATCAAAATTATATTTGAATCCATGTAGTCCAACAAAATCTCATGCAACTTTTTAAAAAATTCAGATTTGCCTTCATTTGGTGCGTAGATTCCTAGAATCAAAAATTTCTGGCCTTGTACTTGGATTTCAATTGCCAGATATCTTCCTTGTTCATCTTTAAATATTTGTTTCGGCATCAATCTATCCTTTGCATATATAACCACTCCTCTTTTTTTCACTCTGTCAGATGAAATAAATTCATGTCCTAGTTTTTTATTGATAAGTAGTTTTCTATGTGTTCTTGTCACATGTGTCTCTTGCAGGCAAATCAAGTCCAATTGTTGTTTCTGTAGAATATGAAAAACGTTCTTCCTCTTCCGAGGAATATTGAGTCCATTACAGTTCCAGCTCAATAGTCGCAGGGCCATGATGGGATTATTTACTTACTCCTCCTACTGCTCCCAATTGTTGCTCTTCTTCTGTTGGTGGCTGTAGTCCAAACGATAAATTTGCCAAGTCCAATATTCCTTTTCCTGGTATTGTTGGCTCTTCTCCAAGTTCTGCTTCCTTCACTAAGTCTTCTTCGTGATCTCTCAAGAATTTGTCTTTGTCACTCAGTGTCCTTAGTCTAACCTTCTTTCCTCTGTATTTGAAACATAGGCCTTGGGGGAATTCCCACCTAAAGAAGATTCTGCTTTTTTTCAGTAGTACAACAAGATCTTTGTAGTCCTCTCTTGCATCTAGAATAGGCTTTGGGATATCTTTGAAGATCTCCACGAAAGAATCCTCAATTTGCAGTGTATTTTGATAGTGCAAATTTAAAATTTTATCTCTTTCCTCCTTTGATCCCAAAGTAATCAAGCAGTCTCTTGGCTTGTTCTTTTTTTGTCTTATTCCAAGTCTGAATGCACTCACAATCTTAACTTCCTCCCCCTGCAGGCCTTCTTGCCAAAAGTCATAGAATTCTTTTATAATAAAGTCCACCAAGTTGTCCTGTTCACTTTCTGGGACAAATCTTAATCTTAAGTTACGATCCCTCCTTTGAAGATCTATCATAGCAAAGGATAAATCATAGTCCGCCAGTTTCTTTACAACCGGTGGTATTTTTCCCTGAATTTCGGTTGCAACCTCCTTTGCCTCCTCAGCAATCTTTCGGGTAGTAGCTGATTCCTCTAGGAGTTTCCCAATATTCTGAGCATTAGCAGTAACTTGAGTTCCCAATTCTTTTAGGCTAGAAGTATTCAGATCAAGTTTTTTTGAGATCTCAGCTACTTGTTTACTTGTATCAGTCCCTTGTTTTGTTAAAAATTCCAGAGATTCGTTTATTTTTCCAAGAGCTTTCGTCAAAGCATCTTCTGCAGACATGGCTTTAGGTTTTGTTTGTGAGGCCGCAGCTGCTCCTATCAATGAGGCCCTTCTTGGCTGTGTAGTGCTGTAAGTTTTGCCGGATCTGAGGTTTTTCTCCTGAGCCTGATCTATCTTTCCTTTACCATCTGCCATGCCACTATCAGCCAGGCCAAGGTCAGTCCCACACTCCTAGATTTGTTTTTACTAGTAAATTTTCAGTGGCTCAGCTTCTAGTTGCTTAGTTGTTTCTCACAATGTAACAAAGTCGTAATGGTACCCGCCGAGCCTCCTTGTTTACAGGCTTCTCCACCTGTAATTTTTAAGGGTCCCCGCTTCGCCGTAGTGGCAGGACCCGAACCCGCGGAGCACACTTCTCCCGGAGCTCTGGGAAAAGTCCACCATTAATTGCTGGCGCTGACCGGAAGTCTAATATGTGCAATTAATAAAAATAATATATATATATTAAATCATATATCACAGGTTCCCCTAAGGATGCCAGTTGAACCCCGTGAATAAATGCACCCAACCCCTTAGTAAACCCATCCATCTAAACCACTTGCGTTATGCCTCTATTACCAATGTTAACAACTATTCCTCATTAATTTCTCCCTGAGACTCTAATCCATTTCTCTTCATTGCAGATGGCGAGCGACTGGAAATCAAGAACAAGGGTGACCATGACAAAATGGAGAAGCCGTATCAATATCTTGAATGTGGAAAAAGTTCCCATTCTACTTCCCATCAAAGAAATGCCATTAGGAAGAAACCATATCAGTGCTTGGAATGTGAAAAGAGCTTCAGTACAAGCTCCTCTCTGAGTTCCCATCAGAGAATTCATACAGGGGAGAAACCCTATCAGTGTGTGGAATGTGGAAAGAGCTTCAGTCAGAGCTCCAATCTCACTATGCATCAGAGAATTCACACAGGGGAGAAACCCTATCAGTGTGTGGAATGTGGAAAGAGCTTCAGTCAGAGCGCCGGTCTCACTTCCCATCAGAGAATTCATACAGGGGAGAAACCCTATCAGTGTGTGGAATGTGGAAAGAGCTTCAGTCAGAGCGCCGGTCTCACTTCCCATTGGATAATTCATACAGGGGAGAAACCCTATCAGTGTGTGGAATGTGGAAAGAGCTTCATGAAGAGCTCCTCTCTCACTTCCCATCAGAGAATTCATACAGGAGAGAAACCCTATAACTGTGAGGAATGTGGAAAGAGCTTCAGTAGAAGATCTCATCTCTCTTCTCATCAAAGAATTCATACAGGAGAGAAACCATTTCAGTGTGTGGAATGTGGAAAAAGCTTCATGAAGAGCTCCTCTCTCACTTCCCATCAAAGAATTCATACAGGAGAGAAACCATTTCAGTGTGTGGAATGCGGAAAGAGCTTCAGTAAGAGCTCCTCTCTCACTTCCCATCAAAGAATTCATATAGGGGAGAAACCCTATCAGTGTGTGGAATGTGGAAAGAGCTTCATGAAGAGCACCTCTCTCACTTCCCATCAAATAATTCATACAGGGGAGAAACCCTATCAGTGTGTGGCATGTGGAAAGAGCTTCAGTCGGAGCGCCAATCTCACTTCCCATCAGAGAATTCATACAGGGGAGAAACCCTATCAGTGTGTGGAATGTGGAAAGAGCTTCAGTCAGAGCTCCAAGCTCACTTCCCATTGGATAATTCATACAGGGGAGAAACCCTATCAGTGTGTGGAATGTGGAAAGAGCTTCAATAAGAGTGCCAATCTCACTTCCCATCAGAGAATTCATACAGGGGAGAAACCCTATCAGTGTGTGGAATGTGGAAAGAGCTTCAGTCAGAGCGCCAGTCTCACTTCCCATCAGAGAATTCATACAGGGGAGAAACCCTATCAATGCTTGGAATGTGGAAAGAGCTTCAGGAAGAGCTCCAATCTCACTTTCCATCAAAGAATCCATACAGGGGAGAAACCCTATCAGTGTGTGGCATGTGGAAAGAGCTTCAGTAAGAGCGCCAATCTCACTTCCCATCAGAGAATTCATACAGGGGAGAAACCCTATCAATGCTTTGAATGTGGAAAGAGCTTCAGTCACAGCCAGTGTCTCACTTCCCATCAAAGAATTCATACAGGGGAGAAACCCTATCAATGCTTGGAATGTGGAAAGAGCTTCAGGAAGAGCTCCAATCTCACTTTCCATCAAAGAATTCATACGAAGAGTGGAAAACCCTTCATTATACAACTTTAAGTGCTAGGGAAACACACACCAGTTTAAACAGGCCTTTGGCTGAATGACATCTAATGCCCTATTTAAATGTGGTGGGGAGTTGGGGGTTACAGGTTTTGGGCTGTGTGTTTTGTGTTTTCATTGTGTGATTTTATGTTGTAACCGTCCTGTGACCTGTGAGTGTAGGGAATGGGAGCCAGCTCTTAGAGTCTGAGGGGTCTTTGCCCCCCAAAAAGATATTTGAGGGGGCCACCCCCCCAGTTCATAGGAACAGCCATTCAAATGGCATGCTTGCACCGCATCCTCTGACTGTTTAACTGAGGCGGGGCTTACTAAACCCCTCCTATATTTTATTCAAGGTTGAAAGCAGGGCTTTCTCAAAAACAAGTTAAGCCCGATAAATCTCTCTTTTTCATTTCTTTTTTTGGGTGCAGTTACAAACTTTGTTGATCAGGGGACTGCTGTGAAAATACTGCATCTCAATTTCAGTAAGGCTTTTGACAAAGTCCTCTGCGACATTTATGTGAGGAAGCTGGTAAAATGTGGGCTGAATGAGGTAACTGTTAGGTGGATTTGACTGACCGAACCCAAATTGTCCTCCTCCATGGTTCCTCCTCATCCTGGGGAAAAGTGACAAGAGGGGTGCTGCAGGGTTCTGTCCTGGGCCCATTGTTGTTCAACGTCTTGATAAGTGACTTGGATGAAGGAACTGAGGGGATGCTCATCCCATTTGCAGATGACACCAAACGGGGAGCGGAGGCCAATGTGGCAGAAGGCAGAATCAGATCAAGGGCAGGAATAGTACCACTTTCTTCTGCCTTGGTCTGGCCCCACCTAGAATACTGTGTTCAATTCTGGACACCACAATTTAAGAATCTCAACTTTTGTTTGCCAGGGGCGGTGGGGGGTTACAGGTTTTGTGTTTTCATATTGTGATTTTATGTTGAAACCATTCTGAGAACTGTGGGTGTAGGTGTCTGGTCATGTGGGATTGCTATGAGGAATTATGAAAAATGAAGCAAGCTACTGTGTCAATGGTGAACGCATCGCTTTGACTGGGTTTGGGTCATTGACTTGATTTCTGATCATTCCCACAAGCCTCTGCATCTCTGCCCCATTTTCTCTATGTCTGTCAGTCACGTGTAAAGCATTCTAACACAGACCAGTTGCTTACCAGGGCTCCTGGGTACATAAAAATAGGGAGGTAGCTTTGATGTAGCTTCTGTTAATCTTTAGGTAGATCTTAGGGCCAGGAACAGAGTTCACATGGATGTGGTAAAATGCCTGTCTTTCCTTTTACTGCTGGGTTTATTACCACCGGGGTTTGTTAATTCCTCCTTGGTTCCTGTTTATTTAGCCTGTATGCATGCTCAAATAGTAAATAGTTCTTTGTAGTTAAGAGGCTTCCTCTGATCTGACTTTGTCCCCACGTGATGATTTTTTGAAATGCTCAGAGGAAATCTGATTGGTTCTTACAAACGCTGTCTTAAAGTTCTTCTGTTATGTCTCCAATCTTTCCTCCTTATACTTAAACTCCTTTAAACTATTATTTACTTTCGACATAATATAACTTTAGTCTTTCACCCTTTTCTGTTACATTTTTGCATACCTTTTTAAACTGTTTCGCTAATGCCCTTACAAACGCTGTGTTAAAGTGCTTTTGTTAATAAAAACGACCTGGGCCAGGAAGTGGAATGCGCACTTTCTCCCAGAGTCTTGCTGGTCAAGCCTCGTGTCTATTGTATTAATCAGGATCCAGTCCGTCCTTTGCCTTCAGAATGCAACAGCAGGGAACAGGAGCCAACTTTTAGAGGATGAGGGGTCTTTGCCCCTTCATAAAATATTTGAGGGGGGCACCCCCCCCCAGTTGTTAGGCATTGCCATTCAAATGGCATGCATGCCCCACATATGCGAGGAGGGGCTTACTAAACCCCTTCTATATTTTATTCAAGTTGGCACCTCAGGTATAGGGCACTATAGAAATTAAATAAATGCATAAATAAAGCAAGACCATCTTGATCGCCTTCATTTGCATATGTTTCGGCTTGTCAATATCATTATTATTATCATCATTTAAAAAAATTATGTGCCCTTTATCTGATTTCTCGGTGTTTCAGAACATAAACATACAAGCTGAAACAAAAAATTCCTTCCAGTAGCACCTTAAAGACCAACAAAGTTAGTTCTAGGTATGAGCTTTCGTGTGCATGCACACTTCTTCAGATACACTGAAACAGAAGTCACCAGACCCTTCTATATAGTGAGAAGGTGGGGAGGGGTATTACTCAGAAGGGTGGTGGGAATGGGTGAATCAAGGGGTGAGAAGGTGAAAAATGGCTTTGTCATGTATAATGAGATAAGAAACCAATGTCTTTGTTCAGACCAGGTCTCTCCATGGTTTTAAGTTTGGTAATAAGTTGCAATTCAGCAGCTTCTCTTTCCAGTCTATTTCTGAAATTCCTTTGTAATAGAACAGCTACTTTGAGATCTTGTATAGAACGTCCTGGGAGATTTAAGTGTTCTCCTACTGGTTTCTCTGTCTTGTGATTTTTTTGTTTTGACTATGGCAGACCAACATGGCTACCTATCTGTAACTGGAACTATACAAGTTGAAAACATGGCTTTCTCAAAAACTCGTCAAGCCAGAGAAATCTCTCTTTTTCTTTTTTCTTTTTGGATGGAGTTAGAAAGTTTGTTGATCAGCGGACTGCTGTGGAAATAGTCGCCCGTGATATTTATGTGAGGAACCTGGTAAAATGTTGGCTGAATGAGGTAACTGTTAGGTGGATTTGACTGACCGAACCCAAAGAGGACTCCTTCATGGTTCCTCCTCATCCTGGGGAAAAGTGACCAGAGGGGTGCTGCAGGGTTCAGTCCTGGGCCCATTATTGTTCAACGTCTTTATAAGTGACTTGGATGAAGGAACTGAGGAGATGCTTATCACATTTGCAGAGGACACCAAACAGCGAGCGGAGGCCAATGTGGCAGAAGGCAGAATCAGTTCAAGGGCAGGAATAGTACCAATTTATTCTGCCTTGGTCAGGCCCCACCTAGAATATTGTGTTCAATTCTGGGCACCACAATTTAAGTATCTTAAATTTTGTTTGCCCGGGGAAATCAAGAAGGTGGGGGAACACAATCCATATTCCTTTTATAACACGAGGCAAATGTTTGTTGAATATATAAATTGTTAAAACTGTTGCAGGAATCCACCCAACACTCACGGGAAAATGTATCGTGGTCTTTTAGAACAGGCACCCCCAAACTGCGCTCCAGATGTTTTGGGACTACAGCTCCCATCATCCCTAGCTAACGGGACCCGTGGTCTGGGATGCTGGGAATTGTAGTCCCAAAACATCTGGAGGGCCGAGTTTGGGGATGCCTGTTTTAGAATAATGAAATGGAACTTTAACACATGACATGCTGAAAGTCTGAAATTCCATCAGGACAAGTTACTTTTTGTTTACTGTTGTAACTATTGCTTTCTGAATATCTTCTGTACCATGAAGATAAAGAAAAATAATGTTTTTTAAAAAGGAGATGGGGAAATCATGTGTACTATTCTATCAATCTGCTTGCATGTGTTGAGTTTTATTTGGAGACTGTAACTCCCAGTAATTTCATTATCTGTATGTGTTTCTGTGTGTTCAGCACACATGATTGCAGGTGAGACTGAATAAAACACTTCATCGGAAAAATTAGAAGCATCTAATGTTCCCTGGACTTTTAATAATAAATAAAAATAATTTTATTATTGATACCCCGCCCTCGCCAGCCAAGGCCGGGCTCAGAGCAGCTTACAAGCAATAATAAAAACAAGATGAATGATAGCAACTTAAAAACAAAATTAAAATACAACATTGAAATATTGAAACATTAAAATATTAAAATGTAGCCTCATCGCAGGAGGAGAAGGAAAGGAAAAAAGAAAGAGAGGGAGGGAGGGAATCAAATTGGCTCCAAGCCAAAGGCCAGGCAGAACAACTCTGTCTTATAGGCCCTGCGGAAAGAAATCAGATCCTGCAGGGCCCTGGTCTCATGAGGCAGAGCGTTCCACCAGACTGGAGTTGAAAAGGCCCTGGCTCTGGTTGAAGCCAATCTAACTTCCTTAGGGCCTGGGACAACTAGGGTGTTGTTATTTATGGACCTTGAGGCTCTCCGTGGGGCATACCAGGAGAGGCGGTCTCATAGGTACGAGGGTCCTAGGCCGTGAAGGGCTTTGAAGGTCAAAAGCAGCACCTTAAATCTGACCCTGTACTCCACCGGGAGCCAGTGCAGCTGGAAAAGCACTGGGTGAATATGCTCCCATGGCAGAGACCCCGTGAGGAGCCTCGCTGCAGCATTCAGCACCCGCTGGAGTTTCTGGGACAGCTTCAAGGGCAGCCCCGCGTAGAGCGAATTACGGTAGTCAAGCCTGGAGATGACCGTCGCATGGATCACTTTTAGGGCAATGCATGGTGCTTTTGTTTGGCACATAAAAATCTGGCTGCTCCCAAAGATTGTCTGTCTGTCTCTGCACCACAACACTGCTTGGGAACGGCTTCTTTCTGATTGGTGCTGGTGCTTGAGGATGATGAAAGGTACTTAACAAAAAAAGGTTGGTTTACAAAGAAATTCCCTAAAGCCACGTTTCTAGGGCTAGGCGGGCCATTGTCCTGGTCCCACTCATCTTATGGTGGACTACAAAGCTCTTAGCAGCTTCTGATCAGATTGCCTTCCCCCATGTATTCCCAACTCAACTGCTTTGAGAAAACTGGCACAGTTACCGGTTCCACATAAAACACCTGTACTTGTGAGAATAATAATAATAATAATAATTTATTATTTATACCCCGCCCATCTGGCTGGGCCTCCCCAGCCACTCTGGGCGGCTTCCAAAAGAATATTAAAATACTATGATACATCAAACATTAAAAGCATCCCTGAACAGGGCTGCCTTCAGATGTCTTCTAAAAGTCTGGTAGTTGTTGTTCTCTTTGACATCTGGTGGGAGGGCGTTCCACAGGGAGGGCACCACTACCGAGAAGGCCCTCTGCCTGGTTCCCTATAACTTGGCTTCTCGCAGTGAGGGAACCGCCAGAAGGCCCTCGGTGCTGGACCTCAGTGTCTGGGTAGAACGATGGGGGTGGAGACGCTCCTTCAGGTATACTGGACCGAGGCCGTTTAGGGCTTTAAAGGTCAGCACCAACACTTTGAATTGTGCTCGGAAACGTACTGGGAGCCAATGTAGGTCTTTCAAGACCGGTGTTATATGGTCTCGGTGGCCGCTCCCTGTCACCAGTCTGGCTGCTGCGTTCTGGATTAGTTGTAGTTTCCGGGTCACCTTCAAAGGTAGCCCCACGTAGAGTGCATTGCAGTAGTCCAAGCGGGAAATAACCAGAGCATGCACCACTCTGGCAAGGCAGTCCGCAGGCAGATAGGGTCTCAGCCTGCGTACCAGATGGAGCTGGTACACAGCTGCCCTGGACACGGATTTAACCTGTGCCTCCATGGACAGCTGTGAGTCCAAAATGACTCCCAGGCTGCGCACCTGGTCCTTCAGGGGCACAGTTACCCCATTCAGGACCAGGGAGTCCTCCACACCTGCCCGCCTCCTGTCCCCCAGAAACAGTACTTCTGTCTTGTCAGGATTCAATCTCAATCTGTTAGCCGCCATCCATCCTCCAACCGCCTCCAGACACTCACACAGGACCTTCACCGCCTTCACTGGTTCTGATTTGAAAGAGAGGTAGAGCTGGGTATCATCCGCATACTGATGAACACCCAGCCCAAACCTCCTGATGATCTCTCCCAGCGGCTGCATGTAGATGTTGAAAAGCATGGGGGAGAGGACAGAACCCTGAGGCACCCCACAAGTGAGAGCCCAGGGGTCTGAACACTCATCCCCCACCACCACTTTCTGAACACAGCCCAGGAGGAAGGAGCGGAACCACTGTAGGACAGTGCCCCCAGCTCCCAGCCCCTCAAGACGGTCCAGAAGGATGTTATGGTTGATGGTATCAAATGAGAGAGATCCAGCAGAACTAGGAAACAGCTCTCACCTTTGTCCCTAGCCCGCCGGAGATCATCAACCAGTGCGACCAAGGCAGTTTCAGTCCCATGATGAGGCCTGAATCCCAACTGGAAGGGATCCAAATGGGAGAAATCAAAGTTTTAGTGTGGCGACACAGGTAGACTTTGGAACTCCCTGCCTGCACTTCTTTTTTATCCCTCTTTTCTTTTTGGTGCCTGCAAAAATAAATAAATGTTTGTTTAGGCAAGCCCATCCGGATATTTAAAATGTGGACATGGATTTTAATCTGATTCTCAGCAAACGGTTCATTTGTAATTATTTCTAAATATTCTAAATAGTTCTGTGTGTAACTTCTTTTACTGATGGAAAAAGGTCTGTATGTGTGTGTGGGGTGTGTGAGAAACCGGGAACCACCTGACCTTGCTATGTCTCTGGAGCTGGAGCTGCAGAATTGGTCCTTTTCCCTGCAAGCTGCTCCTCCACTTTCCGGCCAAGGGAGGGAGATGCTCAGAGTCCAGCCAAGAGCCTCACCCCACAAAGGGATATCTGGGCACTGGCGGAGCCGGGGGGGGGGCAGATCTCCCCCTAAATCCATTAGAAATAATAAGAATCTGAGGTTCTGCCAAGCGAGAGAGGCTGAGCTGGGTGGACTCGGCATTGCAAGGGTTAAAGGGAAGTGAGCTGGCTTCCTAGAGAGGCCAGGAAGCAAGGGGGGGCAGGTCCTCCAGAGCCAAGGCCCCTCCCTCCCCAGTGTTACTTTGTATCTCTCCTGTAAGGGCTGCCTCGCTCTCCCCTCCTGGGATCTGGTGAGTCTCCTCTCTCTCTCTCTGGGATCTGCAGCAGGGGAGGGGGCCTGGGGGGCCTGATCTGCTCCTGCAGGGGGGGGACCCCAAGTCAGGGGGGAGGAGAGGGTCCTGCCAGGGAGGGGCCAGGTCTGCCACGCTCTCCTTCCTGCAGATCAGAGGATCCCTGACTCCCACGAAATCTCCCTTTTTAAAACAAAATAGTCCCTGGGACTTTAACTCTGTGTGACGTCGCTCAGCCTCATTGCACAACGGAGGAAACGTGCAAATGGTTTCCAAAGCTGGACAAGGAGGTGGACTAGCCCCCCCCCCCCCAAAAAAAAAGGTGGGAGAGAAAGGGCAGGAGTAAAGAGAGGGATCCCAGCCCAGAGTCTGGCTGCTGCATTGGGGACCAGTTTCCCAGTGTCTCCCAGGGCAGCTCCCCAAGGAGGCCACTGCAGCAATCCCCTCGCACCCAGAGCAGGGCATCCCAGGACCACATCCTCTCTGTCCCAAAGGGATTGGTGCTGGCAAAGCAGCCGGAAATGGGCGCTGCTACTCACTGAGCCTCCAGGGACCTGGGCATCAATGTCTCTCTGGGTGTTAAGCTATCTAACAGAACACTAATACTAAATTACACACCTAAATTTCAAGGGAGGTGTCTCTGGCCTCATCCACTTGGCCCTCAGGGGTTGGCGAGATACATTCCTGCCCTTGGAGCGAAGAAAAAGGGACCCCACCCCAGGAGCCTGTCTTGAGAGCAGGAGAGAGTCCAAGTGCAAGAAAAGGAGACAGAAGCAGGGGAGTGGGGTGGGGGCCGAGCAACTCCTGAGGACCCCCAGGTAAGGACCCCCACTAGAGCCAAGCATCCATTTTCCACAAGATACAAATGACTCCCTTGTCAGTCAGTTCTGACTTCATGCATTGACTGGAAGGCAGGAGCAACCAGGCTGATTCATCTCCCAGAAATCCCTTCACTTCCCTCCACATTTTGCATTGCAATCTTTCTTCTAGGAGCGCTAGAGGCTGCTTCCTCCTATTCCTCCTCCTCCTCCTCCTCCTCCTCTTCTTCTTCCTCTTCTTCCTCCTCCTCCTCCTCTTCTCCTTTTTAAAAAGGCCCTTTCCCCTTGGCCTAGGGGGTGAGGCCCAGACTCACCCTGCCCTACTGTGTTAAATATGTATTCTGTAGTTGACCTCCTTTGTAAGGTTTTATTTTGATATCTTTAAGAGAGTATTTGTTTTCTGCTATGTTGCTTTGACTATAGACTATAGATTTGACTTTCTTCCAATGGTTTTATTTCTGTTTTATTGATTTTGTGGGATGTGAAACTGCAGTCAAGTACAAGATTCCTACAGTGGACGACACATTAGGGGATGTTTTCTACCACTCAGGAGAAGACTTCCTGTGTCCTCCTGAGCTGGGACAGACTTCCACTCCATGTGACTTGAAGAGGGTGCAGTCTGTTGTACTAGCATGGAGGAGCACACGGCCTCCATCTTCTGATCAGTGTGTCTTCTCCATTTTGTATGTTGCTGTGTGTTTGGAGAAGTGACTCCTTAGTGGGAGTCATTTGGGACTAACTTCTTTATGGAATAGTTCTAGTTGTTATGTAACCTAGGCCTGCCTTCAGGGATGTGTCTGTGAACCTGAATGAATCTGAGTAAACTACTTTTATATTAACGTGAATCAGATTATTGTGCTTATTCATTTAAGACGGATTGCAAGGGATTTTACCAGGAAGGAATCTTTAATAGTAAGACTCAGATGAGTCAGCAACAAGCTGATCGCTGCGTAATCTAAAAAAGGGGTTTTTATGGAACTAGAATATGGAACTTGCTAATGCATGTTAGGAAGGATATCATTCAATAATATATCTTCTTCTAACTCCCCAATTATCCCCACAGATTTAATATGCTGTAAACCGCTTTGAGATTTATTGTTAAAATATAAAGTGTTATAGAAATTTAAATAAATAAAATAGCTCATGGTTTGGGCTGTGGTGCAGTCCAGCCCTGGTTCCCTCCAAGACTCATCCATGCTTGCTCTGGGATCCTTTTTCTTCTGATATTAGACAGCTTTTGTAACTGAACAATGTATTTGCTTTGTAGGATTTGCTAGTGCCTCTCCTTCAGACAGACAGAACTTGGCAGAAGACCAAAGGGTTCCTTCCGATCTCTCAGAGGCTTCCTGAGAGCACAGATGGATGAGCGAGACTCAGCTGGCCCTGAAGAAGGAAGAGGCCATGCCATGCAAACTGGGAGCAGTGGGGCATTCTGGGAAAACTCTGTGCAGAAGATCCTGGGTGAGGAGGACACCCTCCGCTCAGAGGTGCAGAGCCAGCAGTTGAGGCAGTTCTGCTGCCCGGAGGCCAAAGGACCTCGAGAGGTTTGCAGCCGACTCTACCACCTTTGCCACCAGTGGCTGAAGCCAGAAAGGCACACGAAAGCTGAGATGCTGGACCTGGTGATCTTGGAGCAGTTCCTGGCTGTCCTTCCACTGGAGATGGAGAGCTGGGTGAGGGACTGTGGAGCGGAGACCAGTTCCCAGGCGGTGGCCCTGGCCGAAGGTTTCCTCCTGAGTCAGGCAGAGGAGAGAAAGCAGGTGAGAGAGACTTTCCTCTGGATACTACCAAGGGGCTCCAAACAGGACAGAAAACATCCCATCATGCTCTACTGGTGGCTCATTTTTTCCCCCTGGGAAGGCATCCATGGAATGAGATCTGTCACCCTTGAAGCTGTTGGCCCTGACATTCATTTTTTAATCCTTCTCCCCATTCTCTCTCTCTCTTTTTTTATAATCATGTTTTATTAATTTTCCATACAATCATTCCACAATACAATTTCTATTAAACTTTTCAATTTTTGACTTCCTTCGGCTTTTCTGTCAATCATTCGAATTTAGTTTCTTTAAATACACATTTCCAAATTTTTATATTGCCTTTATACCTTCCCCCCTCTTACATTTTACTTTTTTACAATATTTCTTATTTTATCACAGAGCTTCTCTAAATGCCACTAACGTTATTTCATTATCACTTAAACATTCCCAATAATCTGTTAATTTTCCCCAGTCCTCGATGAACTTTTGATCTCGTTGATATCTGATCTTCCCAGTCAGTTTATCAAGTTCTGCATAGTCCATCAGCTTCGTTCTCCATTCCTCCAACCTTGGTAATTGTTCTTGTTTCCATTTCTGAGCCAATAATATTCTTGCCGCTGTTACTGCATATTGAAAGATTTTATGGTCCTTTCTATTCATTTCGTTGCCTACAATTCCTTAGAGAAAAGCCTCTGGTTTCTTAACAAATGTATATTTCAACATTTTTTTCAATTCATTATATATTAACTCCCAGAAGCTTTTCACTTTCTTACATTCCCACCACATATGAAAAAATGTACCATCTGTTTCTTTACATTTCCAACACTTCTTACATGTTTTGTACATTTTTGCAAGTTTTACTGGTGTAATATACCATCTATACATCATTTTCATAATATTTTCCTTTAATGCAGTACATGCAGTAAATTTGATACTTTCATTCCATAGTTTTATCCAATCATTAAATTGTATATTATGTCCCATATCTTTGGCCCATTTTATCATAACTGATTTAACTTCTTCATCTTTTGTATGCCATTCCAACAATATCTTATACATTTTGGATAGGATTTTATATTCACTATTTATTATATCTGTTTGAAATTTAGAGTCCTTCTCTGCATATCCATATTCTTTAAAATCTTTTTTAAACATTTCGTTTATCTGAAAATAATGCAACCAATCGTACACAGATTCTTTCACTTCTTCATATGGTTTCATTTTCCATTTCCCCCCTTCTTTCATAATCAAATTTCCATATGTAATCCAATTCTTTCTCATATTAGTTTTTTTAACAGACATAACCTCTAACGGAGACAACCAGTGTGGAGTTTTTGGTTCGAGTAGGTTTTTATACCTCTCCCATACTTCTGTTAACGATCCTCGGAAAATGTGGTTTTCAAAACTTCTATGGATTTTCTTCTTTCCCACCCATAGATACGCGTGCCATCCAAATCTATTATTATCAAATCCTTCCAAATCTAACAGTTCTGTATTTTCTAGTTTTATCCATTCCTTTAACCAACAGAGACATGAGGCTTCATAGTACAATTTCAAGTCTGGCAGGGCGAAGCCTCCTCTTTCCTTTGCGTCAGTTAGTAACTTAAATTGAATTCTTGGCTTCTTTCCCTGCCAGATATACCTTGAAATAACTCTTTGCCATTCTTTAAATACCCCGGTCCCCTTGATTATTGGAATCGTTTGATACAGAAATAATAATTTTGGTAGCACGCTCATCTTTATCGTTGAAATCCTTCCCCAAAATGACAATTTCATTCGTCCCCACACCTCCAGATCTTTCTTTATCCCATTCCACACTGGTATGCAATTATTCTGATATAAATCTATGTTTTTTGGGGGTTATCCAAATTCCCAAATATTTCACCTTTTTCACCACCTCTATGCCAACTTGTTGCTGTATATTCTCTATCTTATCTTGATCCATATTCTTAACAATTATTTTAGTCTTCTTCTTATTCAGTATAAATCCTGCTATTTGGCCAAATCTTTCTACCTCCGTAAGTATATTTTTCACACTTTCCAATGGCTCTTCCACCGTTATGACCAGATCATCGGCATAGGCTTTCACCTTATATTCATTCCGGCCTACTGTAAGCCCTTTTATTGTCTCATTTTCTCTTAATGATTTTAGAAGAACCTCCAGTACCATGCTGAATAACAATGGTGAGAGTGGACATCCCTGTCGCATACCTTTGGATATCCCTATTTCCTCCGTAATCACGTTATTTACAATTAGTTTCGCTTTTTGCTCAGTGTAGATTGCTTTTATTCCATTGAGAAATCCCTTCCCCACCTCCATATATTCTAGGCTTTTTAACATAAAGTCCCAAGAAATGTTATCAAAGGCCTTTTCTGCATCCACAAATATTAGCACCCCATTCTCTGTTTTGAATCCTTGTTTCTTTTTCAGGGAAAGGATCTCTTTGCAGAAATGGGCCAGATTTCTTCTGAGGCAGAGAGGCCTCCGTTGAACACCAGAGAGAGGCCACTGGGTAAGAAGGGAGGAGGTTTTTCTCCGTTTAGTCTCATTCTGTTCGTTTTCCAACTCGTCTGTGGGTTCTTTTCATCTTTTGTTGGGGGAGATAGTGGGACTAAGAGCCCAGAGGAGGGGAGATATATTTCGGCACAACTAACATCTGAAATGCACCCAAACATCCAAATGCACTCAGCAGGCGAGAATTTCTCAAATGCCCGTCTGTAGTTTAGATGCACTGATTCACATCATAGAATCATAGAGTTGGAATAGACCACAAGGGCCATCGAGTCCAACCCCCTGCCAAGCAGGAAACACCATCAGAGCACTCCTGACATATGGTTGTCAAGCCTCTGCTTAAAGACCTCCAAAGAAGGAGACTCCACCACACTCCTTGGCAGCAAATTCCACTGTCAAACAGCTCTTACTGTCAGGAAGTTCTTCCTAATGTTTAGGTGGAATCTTCTTTCTTGTAGTTTGGATCCATTGCTCCGTGTCCGCTTCTCTGGAGCAGCAGAAAACAACCTTTCTCCCTCCTCTATGTGACATCCTTTTATATATTTGAACATGGCTATCATATCACCCCTTAACCTCTTCTCCAGGCTAAACATGCCCAGCTCCCTTAGCCGTTCCTCATAAGGCATCGTTTCCAGACCTTTGACCATTTTGGTTGCCCTCCTCTGGACACGTTCCAGTTTGTCAGTGTCCTTCTTGAACTGTGGTGCCCAGAACTGGACACAGTACTCCAGGTGAGGTCTGACCAGAGCAGAATACAGTGGCACTATTACTTCCCTTGATCTAGATGCTATACTCCTATTGATGCAGCCCAGAATTGCATTGGCTTTTTTAGCTGCCGCGTCACACTGTTGGCTCATGTCAAGTTTGTGGTCAACCAAGACTCCTAGATCCTTTTCACATGTACTGCTCTCAAGCCAGGTGTCACCCATCTTGTATTTGTGCCTCTCATTTTTTTTGCCCAAGTGCAATACTTTACATTTCTCCCTGTTAAAATTCATCTTGTTTTTTTTGGCCCAGTTCTCTAATCTGTCAAGGTCATTTTGAAGTGTGATCCTGTCCTCTGGGGTGTTAGCCACCCCTCCCAGTTTGGTGTCATCTGCAAATTTTTTATTTTTATTTTTTAGAAATATTTATTAAAGGTTTTTTTTATAAATTACAATACAAATAAAGAAACAAGATAACACATATCATGATATATTTTCTTAACTTCTTTGGACTCCCTCGCATCTCCCACTCCTGCGTTCCTAATTTATGAATATCTAACCAGCAATTTATCACCTTATTTCCATTCTTATTATCTAATTTTCCAATGTTCTGTCTCAAATTTTTGATATCATTTATTCAAACCTTAAAAATTTAAATTTAGCCTAATAATTATCCAAAATTTGTCTTTTCTTGAATTTAACTTATTTTCATATATCACTTCACCTAACTTAATGGTGCCAAGGTATTTATAATCTAGCATCCTTCTTAGCATTCATACAATTTACAATGTTTCTGTAGGTAAGTCTTGAATTTCTTCCAATCTTCTTCCACCGTCTCCTCTCCCAGGTCTCGAATTCTGCCAGTCATCTCGGCCAGTTCCATGTAGTCTATCAGTTGCATCTGCCATTCTTCCAGTTTGGGTAAATCTTGGGTTTTCCAATGCTTGGCGACGAGTATCCTTGCTGCTGTTGTTGCATACATAAAGAATGTTTGGTCCTTCTTTAACACCCTCTGGCCGACAATGCCCAGAAGAAAGGCCTCTGGTTTCTTAGGAAAGGTATACTTAAATACCTTTTTCAGCTCATTATATATCATTTCCCAGAAAGCCTTCACTCTAGGGCAAGTCCACCAGAGGTGAAAGAACGTTCCTTCATTTTCTTTACATTTCCAACATTTGTTATCAGACACATGGTATATTTTTGCAAGTTTGACTGGGGTCATGTACCATCTATATATCATTTTCATAACATTTTCTTTCAAAGCATTACATGCAGTGAAGTTCAGCCCCGTGGTCCACAACCTTTCCCAGTCCTCAAACATGATATTATACCCAATGTCCTGTGCCCACTTTATCATAGCTGATTTGACCGTTTCATCTTGTGTGTTCCATTTTAACAGCAAGTTATACATTCTTGAAAGTACCTTAGTCTTAGGCTCTAACAATTCCGTTTTCAACTTCGATTTTTCCACCTGGAATCCTAACTTTTTGTCAAGTTTAAAAACTTCTTTAATCTGAGCGTAATGTAGCCAATCTCGCACTTTATCTTTCATTTTCTCCAAACTCTGCAATTTCCAATTATCTCCATCTTTTTCTAATATTTCCCAATACTTTGGCCATTCGGCCTCCATATTGAGTCTTTTCCGGGCCTTAGCTTCCAATGGTGAAAGCCACCTCGGAGTTTTATTTTCCAATAAGTCTTTGTATTTTGTCCAGACATTAAACACTGCTTTTCTGACAGTATGGTTCTTGAACGCCTTATGAATCTTAGCCTTGTCATACCATAAATATGCATGCCAACCAAAAGCATTGTTGAAGCCTTCCAAATCCAATACATCTGTGTTTTCGAGAAGCAGCCAGTCTTTTAACCAGCAGAAAGCTGCTGATTCATAATACAGCCTTAAGTCTGGCAGGGCAAAGCCCCCTCTTTCTTTCCTCTTGCCCCTTACCTTTTTCCTCTTGCAGGTGACACAGTGATACTGGCTAGACCTCTTCATCCATCTCTGAATGGGGAAAGAATGGAAGCAGCGGCTGTGGAACCAGATCAGGTCAGGGGAACCTGCCTTGTGGGAACAGAGGTCAAGGGGTGGAAGAATGTCCTAGCTCAAGGAGTGGTGGTGAACAACAGTGTTGTCTCAGAGGAGGACATTTCCCTTCTTCCTTTAGGGTCCAGTGTGCTTTGAAGATGTTGCTGTTTGTTTCACGGATGAGGAATGGGAGTTGCTGGATCCTGACCAGAGAGCTCTGCATAAGGACGTCATGGAGGAGAATCGTGGGATCGTGGCCTCTCTCAGTAAGGCTCCCTGTGGGATCATAATATCTGTTTTTAAATTCAAAATTCCATATGTGACGAACCTCATATATTTTCATAGAACTCAGCAGCGCCCCCTACAACACCAGATATCACAATCCCCCCCCCCCCAAAAAAAAACTTGAACAGTAAATTACTGTTTTTTCTGTGAATGTTCTTCCTCCAGTTGCAGCTTATTAAAGAAGGATCAGCCTGGTCTGAACTCCCCAGACCCTTTTAAGTATAAATGTCAGAGTTGTTAGGGAAGTTGAAGTAGCTTCTGTCAGGTTTTCTGGTTTTTTTTTCCTCCCGTCAGTCTCTGGTTGTCCAAAGAGAAGACTGACATTGGAAATGGAGGGATGCCATGATGGAGGCCAACAAAATCCATTCAAGAGAAGAGCCAGGCTTGTCGAATCACAGGTTCCCCTATAGATGTTGGTTGATCCCCGTTAATTAATGCACCCAACCCTTCAGAAAACCATCCATCTAGCCCACTTGTGTTATTCCTCTAATCCATTTCTCTTCATTGTAGATAGAGATGGACTGGAAATTAAGAACATGGGTGAGCATGAGAAAATCCCCACAATGGAGAAGCTGAATAAATATCTTGAAAATGGAAAAAGTTCCTATTCCACTTGCCATCAAAGAAATCCCATTGGGAAGAAACCATATCCGGGTGTGGAATGCGGAAAGAGCTTCATGAAGAGCTCCTCCCTCACTTTCCATCAGAGAATTCATACAGGGGAGAAACCCTATCAGCGTGTGGAATGTGGAAAGAGCTTAAGTCAGAGCACCAATCTCACTTCACATCAGAGAATTCATACAGGGGAGAAATCCTATCAGTGTGTGGAATGTGGAAAGAGCTTCAGTCAGAGCTCCAGTCTCACTTCCCATCAAAGAATTCATACAGGGGAGAAACCCTATCAGTGTGTGGAATGTGGAAAGAGCTTCAATCACAGTGCCAATCTCACTTCCCATCAGAGAATTCATACAGGGGAGAAACCCTATCAGTGTGGGGAATGCGGAAAGAGCTTCAGTCAGAGCAGCAATCTCACTTCCCATCAGAGAATTCATACACGGGAGAAGCCCTATCAGTGTGTAGAATGTGGTAAAAGCTTCAGTCACAGCCACCATCTCAATTCCCATCAGAGAATTCATACAGGGGAGAAATCCTATCAGTGTGTGGAATGTGGAAAGAGCTTCAGTCAGAGCTCCAGTCTCACTTCCCATCAAAGAATTCATACAGGGGAGAAACCCTATCAGTGTGTGGAATGTGGAAAGAGCTTCAATAAGAGTGCCAATCTCACTTCCCATCAGAGAATTCATACAGGGGAGAAACCCTATCAGTGTGTGGAATGTGGAAAGAGCTTCAGTCAGAGCGCCAGTCTCACTTCCCATCAGAGAATTCATACAGGGGAGAAACCCTATCAGTGTGTGGAATGTGGAAAGAGCTTCAGTCAGAGCGCCGGTCTCACTTCCCATTGGATAATTCATACAGGGGAGAAACCCTATCAGTGTGTGGAATGTGGAAAGAGCTTCATGAAGAGCTCCTCTCTCACTTCCCATCAAAGAATTCATACAGGGGAGAAACCCTATCAGTGTGTGGAATGTGGAAAGAGCTTCAGTCAGAGCGCCCATCTCACTTCCCATCAGAGAATTCATACAGGGGAGAAACCCTATCAGTGTGTGGAATGTGGAAAGAGCTTCAGTCAGAGCGCCGGTCTCACTTCCCATCAAAGAATTCATACGAAGAGTGGAAAACCCTTCATTATACAACTTTCAGTGCTAGGGAAAAACACACCGGTTTAAACAGGCCTTTGGCTGATTGACATCTAATGCCCTTTTTAAATGTGGTGGGGAGTTGGGGGTTACAGGTTTTGGGCTGTGTGTTTTGTGTTTTCATTGTGTGATTTTATGTTGTAACCGTCCTGTGACCTGTGAGTGTAGGGAATGGGAGCCAGCTCTTAGAGTCTGAGGGGTCTTTGCCCCCCAAAAAGATATTTGAGGGGGCCACCCCCCCAGTTCATAGGAACAGCCATTCAAATGGCATGCTTGCACCGCATCCTGTGACTGTTTAACTGAGGCGGGGCTTACTAAACCCCTCCTATATTTTATTCAAGTTGGCACCCCTGCTATAGGGCGCTATAGAAATGAAATAAATATAATAACACCATCTTGATCGCCTTCATCTGCACATGTTCCAGCTTGACAATATCCTTCTTATTATCATCATTTAAAAAAAAATATGTGCCTATCATCTGAGGATTTCATAGTGCTGCACAACATAAACTAAACAGACAGGTTGAAAGTAGGGCTTTCTCAAAAACAAGTTAAGCCCGATAAATCTCTCTTTTTCATTTCTTTTTTTGGGTGCAGTTACAAACTTTGTTGATCAGGGGACTGCTGTGAAAATACTGCATCTCAATTTCAGTAAGGCTTTTGACAAAGTCCTCTGCGACATTTATGTGAGGAAGCTGGTAAAATGTGGGCTGAATGAGGTAACTGTTAGGTGGATTTGACTGACCAAACCCAAATTGTCCTCCTCCATGGTTCCTCCTCATCCTGGGGAAAAGTGACAAGAGGGATGCTGCAGGGTTCTGTCCTGGGCCCATTGTTGTTCAACGTCTTGATAAGTGACTTGGATGAAGGAACTGAGGGGATGCTCATCCCATTTGCAGACGACACCAAACGGGGAGTGGAGGCCAATGTGGCAGAAGGCAGAATCAGATCAAGGGCAGGAATAGTACCACTTTCTTCTGCCTTGGTCTGGCCCCACATAGAATACTGTGTTCAATTCTGGGCACTACAATTTAAGAATCTCAACTTTTGTTTGCCAGGGGCGGTGGGGGGTTACAGGTTTTGTGTTTTCATATTGTGATTTTATGTTGAAACCATTCTGAGAACTGTGGGTGTAGGTGTCTGGTCATGTGGGATTGCTATGAGGAATTATGAAAAATGAAGCAAGCTACTTTGTCAATGGTGAACGCATCGCTTTGACTGGGTTTGGGTCATTGACTTGATTTCTGATCGATCCCACAAGCCTCTGCATCTCTGCCCCATTTTCTCTATGTCTGTCAGTCACGTGTAAAGCATTCTAACACAGACCAGTTGCTTACCAGGGCTCCTGGGTACATAAAAATAGGGAGGTAGCTTTGATGTAGCTTCTGTTAATCTTTAGGTAGATCTTAGGGCCAGGAACAGAGTTCACATGGATGTGGTAAAATGCCTGTCTTTCCTTTTACTGCTGGGTTTATTACCACCGGGGTTTGTTAATTCCTCCTTGGTTCCTGATTATTTAGCCTGAATGCATGCTCAAATAGTAAATAGTTCTTTGTAGTTAAGAGGCTTCCTCTGATCTGACTTTGTCCCCACGTGAGGATTTTTTGAAATGCTCAGAGGAAATCTGATTGGTTCTTACAAACGCTGTGTTAAAGTTCTTCTGTTATGTCTCCAATCTTTCCTCCTTATACTTAAACTCCTTTAAACTATTATTTACTTTCGACATAATATAACTTTAGTCTTTCACCCTTTTCTGTTACATTTTTGCATACCTTTTTAAACTGTTTCGCTAATGCCCTTACAAATGCTGTGTTAAAGTTCTTTTGTTAATAAAAACGACCTGGGCCAGGAAGTGGAACGCGCACTTTCTCCCAGAGTCTTGCTGGTCAAGCCTCGTGTCTATTGTATTAATCAGGATCCAGTCCGTCCTTTGCCTTCAGAATGCAACAGCAGGGAACAGGAGCCAACTTTTAGAGGATGAGGGGTCTTTGCCCCTTCATAAAATATTTGAGGGGGGCACCCCCCCAGTTGATAGGCATTGCCATTCAAATGGCATGCATGCCCCACATCATGTATTGATTATGCGAGGAGGAGCTTACTAAACCCCTTCTATATTTTATTCAAGTTGGCACCCCAGGTATAGGGCGCTATAGAAATTAAATAAATGCATAAATAAAGCAAGACCATCTTGATCGCCTTCATTTGCATATGTTTCGGCTTGTCAATATCCTTATTATTATCATCATTTAAAAAAATTATGTGCCCTTTATCTGATTTCTCGGTGTTTCAGAACATAAACATACACAAGTTGAAAACTCGTCAAGCCAGAGAAATCTCTCTTTTTCTTTTTTCTTTTTGGATGGAGTTAGAAAGTTTGTTGATCAGCGGACTGCTGTGGAAATAGTCGCCCGTGATACTTATGTGAGGAACCTGGTAAAATGTTAGCTGAATGAGGTAACTGTTAGGTGGATTTGACTGACCAAACCCAAATTGTCCTCCTTCATGGTTCCTCCTCATCCTGGGGAAAAGTGACAAGAGGGGTACTGCAGGGTTCTGTCCTGGGCCCATTGTTGTTCAACGTCTTTATAAGTGACTTGGATGAAGGAACTGAGGAGATGCTCATCACATTTGCAGACGACACCAAACAGCGAGCGGAGGCCAATGTGGCAGAAGGCAGAATCAGATCAAGGGCAGGAATAGTACCAATTTATTCTGCCTTGGTCAGGCCCCACCTAGAATATTGTGTTCAATTCTGGGCACTACAATTTAAGTATCTTAAATTTTGTTTGCCCGGGGAAATCAAGAAGGTGGGGGAACACAATCCATATTCCTTTTATAACACGTGGCAAATGTTTGTTGAATATATAAATTGTTAAGACTGTTGCAGGAATCCACCCAGCACTCATGGGAAAATGTATCGTGATCTTTTAGAACAGGCACCCCCAAACTCGGCGCTCCAGATGTTTTGGGACTACAGCTCCCATCATCCCTAGCTAACGGGACCCGTGGTCTGGGATGATGGGAATTGTAGTCCCAAAACATCTGGAGGGCCGAGTTTGGGGATGCCTGTTTTAGTATAATGAAATGAAACTTTAACACATGACATGCTGAAAGTCTGAAATTCCATCAGGACAAGTTACTTTTTGTTTTGTAACTATTGCTTTCTGAATATTTATCTTCTGTACCATGAAGATAAAGAAAAATAATGTTTTTTAAAAAGGAGATGGGGAAATCATGTGTACTATTCTATCAATCTTCTTGCATGTGTTGAGTTTTATTTGGAGACTGTAACTCCCAGTAATTTCATTATCTGTATGTGTTTCTGTGTGTTCAGCACACATGATTGCAGGTGAGACTGAATAAAACACTTGATCAGAAAAATTAGAAGCATCTAATGTTCCCTGGACTTTTAATAATAAATAATAATAATTTTATTATTGATACCCCACCCTCCCCAGCCAAGGCCGGGCTCAGAGCGGCTTACAAGCAATAATAAAAACAAGATGAATCATTGCAACTTAAAAACAAAATTAAAATACAACATTGAAATATTGAAACATTAAAATATTAAAATGTAGCCTCATCGCAGGAGGAGAAGGAAAGGAAAAAAGAAAGAGAGGGAGGGAGGGAGGGAATCAAATTGGCTCCAAGCCAAAGGCCAGGCAGAACAACTCTGTCTTATAGGCCCTGCGGAAAGAAATCAGATCCTGCAGGGCCCTGGTCTCATGAGGCAGAGCGTTCCACCAGACTGGAGCCAGAGTTGAAAAGGCCCTGGCTCTGGTTGAAGCCAATCTAACTTCCTTAGGGCCTGGGACAACTAGGGTGTTGTTATTTATGGACCTTGAGGCTCTCCGTGGGGCATACCAGGAGAGGCGGTCTCATAGGTACGAGGGTCCTAGGCCGTGAAGGGCTTTGAAGGTCAAAAGCAGCACCTTAAATCTGACCCTGTACTCCACCGGGAGCCAGTGCAGCTGGAAAAGCACTGGGTGAATATGCTCCCATGGCAGAGACCCCGTGAGGAGCCTCGCTGCAGCATTCAGCACCCGCTGGAGTTTCTGGGACAGCTTCAAGGGCAGCCCCGCGTAGAGCGAATTACAGTAGTCAAGCCTGGAGATGACCGTCGCATGGATCACTTTTAGGGCAATGCATGGTGCTTTTGTTTGGCACATAAAAATCTGGCTGCTCCCAAAGACTTGTCTGTCTGTCTCTGCACCACAACACTGCTTTGGAACGGCTTCTTTCTGATTGGTGCTGGTGCTTGAGGATGATGAAAGGTACTTAACAAAAAAAGGTTGGTTTACAAAGAAATTCCCTAAAGCCACGTTTCTAGGGCTAGGCGGGCCATTGTCCTGGTCCCACTCATCTTATGGTGGACTGCAAAGCTCTTAACAGCTTCTGATCAGATTGCCTTCCCCCATGTATTCCCAACTCAACTGCTTTGAGAAAACTGGCACAGTTACCGGTTCCACATAAAACACCTAAATTTGTGAGAAATCAAAATTTTAGTGTGGCGACACAGGTAGACTTTGTAACTCCCTGCCTGCACTTCTTTTTTATCCCTCTTTTCTTTTTGGTGCCTGCAAAAATAAATAAATGTTTGTTTAGGCAAGACCATCCAGATATTTAAAATGTGGACATGTATTTTAATCTGATTCTTAGCAAACGGTTCATTTGTAATTATTTCTAAATATTTTAAATATGTGTGTGTAACTTCTTTTACTGATGAAAAAAATTCTGTATGTGTAGGTGTGGGGGGATGCTCAGAGTCCAGCCAAGAGCCTCACCCCCAAAAAGATGTCTGGGCATTGGCGAAGCCAGGGGGGCAGCTGCCACCTAAATCCATAAAAAATAATAAGAATATGAGGTTCTGCCAAGCGAGAGAGGGCTGAGCTGGGGGGACTCGGCTTGGCAAGGGTTAAAGGGAACCGAGCTGCCTTCCTAGAGAGGCCAGGAAGCAAGGGGGGGCTGGTCCTCCAGAGCCAAGGCCCCTCCCTCCCCAGTCCTTTCCTGCAAGAAAGGGGGGGTGTTGCTTTGGGGGTCTCTCCTGCAAGGGCTGCATCGCTCTCCCCTCCTGGGATCTGGTGAGTCTCCTCTATCCCCCCCCCAGAGGGTGCAGTGGGGAGACGGGGGGGGGTCCCAGGGCTGCAGCAGGGGAGGGGGCCTGGGGGGCCGGATGTGCTCCTGCAAGGGGGGGGGGACCCCAATTCAGGAAGGAGAGGGTCCTGCCAGGGAGGGGCCAGGTCTGCCACGCTCTCCTTCCTGCAGATCAGAGGATCCCTGACTCCCACGAAATCTCCCTTCTTTAAACAAAGGAGTCCCTGGGACTTTAACTCTCTGTGACATCGCTCAGCCTCATTGCGCAACAGAGGAAACATCTGCAAATGGTTTTCCAAAGCTGGACGAGGAGGTGGACTAGCCCCCCCCCCCCAAAAAAAAAAGGTGGGAGAGAAAGGGCAGGAGTAAAGAGAGGGATCCCAGCCCAGAGTCTGGCTGCTGCATTGGGGACCAGTTTCCCAGTGTCTCCCAGGGCAGCTCCCCACGGAGGCCACTGCAGCAATCCCCTCGCACCCAGAGCAGGGCATCCCAGGACCACATCCTCTCTCTCCCAAAGGGATTGTTGCTGGCAAAGCAGCCGGAAATGGGCGCTGCTACTCCCTGAGCCTCCAGGGACCTGGGCATCAATGGCTGTGTGTGTGTGTGAAGCTATCTGATAGAATAACCATAATAAATTGCTGACCTAAATTCCAAAGGAGATGTCTTTGGCCCTGCCCACTTGGCCCTCAGGGGGTTGTCCAGATACATTCCTGGCCCTCAGAGGAAAAAAAAAGGGACCCCACCCAGGAGTCTGTCTTGAGAGTGGCAGAGAGTCCAAGTGCAAGAAAAGGAGACAGAAGCAGGGGAGAAATGTGCCCTGAAGTGGGGGTGGGGGGAGAGCAACTCCTGAGGACCCCCAGGTGAGGACCCCCACTAGAGCCAAGCATCCATTTTCCACAAGATACAAATGACTCCCTTGTCAGTCAGTTCAGACTTCACGCATTGACTGGAAGGCAGGAGCAACCAGGCTGATTCATCTCCCAGAAATCCCTTCACTTCCCTCCACATTTTGCATTGCAATCTTTCTTCTAGGAGAGCTAGAGGCTGCTTCCTCCTATTCCTCCTCTTCCTCCTCCTCCTCCTCCTCCTCCTCTTCTTCTTCTTCTTCTTCTTCTTCCTCCTCCTCCTCCTCTTCTCCTTTTTAGAAAGGCCCTTTCCCCTTGGCCTAGGGGGTGAGGCCCAGACTCACCCTGCCCTACTGTGTTAAATATGTATTCTGTAGTTGACCTCCTTTGTAAGGTTTTATTTTGATATCTTTAAGAGAGTATTTGTTTTCTGCTATGTTGCTTTGACTATAGACTATAGATTTGACTTTCTTCCAATGGTTTTATTTCTATTTTATTGATATTGTGAGATGTGAAACTGCAGTCAAGTACAATATTCCTACAGTGGACGACACATTAGGGGATGTTTTCTAGCACTCAGGAGAAGACTTCCTGTGTCCTCCTGAGCTGGGACAGACTTCCACTCCATGTGACTTGAAGAAGGTGCAGTCTGTTGTACTAGCATGGAGGAGCACACGGCCTCCATCTTCTGATCAGTGTGTCTTCTCCATTTTGTATGTTGCTGTGCGTTTGGAGAAGTGACTCCTTAGTCGCAGTCATTTGGGACTAACTTCTTTATGGAATAGTTCTAGTTGTTATGTAACCTTCAGGGATATGTCTGTGAATGTGAATGAATCTGAGTAAACTGCTTTTATATTAACGTGAATCAGACTATTGTGCTTATTAATTTAAGAGGGATTGCAAGGGATTTTACCAGGAAGGAATCTTTAATAGTAAGACTCAGATGAGTCAGCAACAAGCTGATCGCTGCGTAATCTAAAAAAGGGGGTTGTATGGAACTAGAATATGGAACTTGCTAGTGCATGTTAGGAAGGACATCATTCAATAATATATCTTGTTCTAACTCTCCAATTATCCCCACAGATTTAATATGCTGTAAACCGCTTTGAGATTTATTGTTAAAATATAAAGTGTTATAGAAATTTAAATAAATAAAATAGCTCATGGTTTGGGCTGTGGTGCAGTCCAGCCCTGGTTCCCTCCAAGACTCATCCATGCTTGCTCTGGGATCCTTTTTCTTCTCCTGATATTAGACAGCTTTTGTAACTGAACAATGTATTTGCTTTGTAGGATTTCTAGCGCCTCTCTTTAAGACAGACAGAACTTGGCAGAAGACCAAAGGGTTCCTTCCGATCTCTTAGAGGCTTCTTGAGAGCACAGATGGATGAGCAAGATTCAGCTGGCCTTGGAGCAGGAAGGGGCCATGGCATCCAAACCGGGAGCAGTGGGGGATTCTGGGAAAACTCTGTGCAGAAGATCCTGGGTGAGGTGGACACCCTCCGCTCAGAGGTGCAGAGCCAGCAGTTGAGGCAGTTCTGCTGCCAGGAGGCCAAAGGACCTCGAGAGGTTTGCAGCCGACTCTACCACCTTTGCCATCAGTGGCTGAAGCCAGAAAGGCACACGAAAGCTGAGATGCTGGACCTGGTGATCTTGGAGCAGTTCCTGGCTGTCCTTCCACCGGAGATGGAGAGCTGGGTGAGGGACTGTGGAGCGGAGACCAGTTCCCAGGCGGTGGCCCTGGCTGAAGGTTTCCTCCTGAGTCAGGCAGAGGAGAGAAAGCAGGTGAGAGAGACTTTCCTCTGGATACTCCCAAGGGGCTCCAAACAGGACAGAAAACATCCCATCATGCTCTACTGATGGCTCATTTTTCCCCCCTGGGAAGGCATCCATGGAATGAGATCTGTCACCCTTGAAGCTGTTGGCCCTGACATTCATTTTTTAATCCTTCTCCCCATTCTCTCTTTTGAATCCTTGTTTCTTTTTCAGGGAAAGGATCTCTTTGTAGAAATGGGCCAGATTTCTTCTGAGGCAGAGAGGCCTCCGTTGAACACCAGAGAGAGGCAACTGGGTAAGAAGGGAGGAGGTTTTTCTCCGTTTAGTCTCATTCTGTTCGTTTTTCTTTTCATCTTTTGTTGGGGAGATAGTGGGACCAAGAGCCCAGAGGAGGGGAGATATATTTCGGCACAACTAACATCTGAAATGCACCCAAACATCCAAATGCACTCAGCAGGCGAGAATTTCTCAAATGCCCGTCTGTAGTTTAGATGCACTGATTCACCTCATAGAATCATAGAGTTGGAAGAGACCACAAGGGCCATCGAGTCCAACCCCCTGCCAAGCAGGAAACACCATCAGAGCACTCCTGACATATGGTTGTCAAGCCTCTGCTTAAAGACCTCCAAAGAAGGAGACTCCACCACACTCCTTGGCAGCAAATTCCACTGTCAAACAGCTCTTACTGTCTTCCTAATGTTTAGGTGGAATCTTCTTTCTTGTAGTTTGGATCCATTGCTCCGTGTCCGCTTCTCTGGAGCAGCAGAAAACAACCTTTCTCCCTCCTCTATGTGACATCCTTTTATATATTTGAACATGGCTATCATATCACCCTTTAACCTCCTCTTCTCCAGGCTAAACATGCCCAGCTCCCTTAGCCGTTCCTCATAAGGCATCATTTCCAGACCTTTGACCATTTTGGTTGCCCTCCTCTGGACACGTTCCAGTTTGTCAGTGTCCTTCTTGAACTGTGGTGCCCAGAACTGGACACAGTACTCCAGGTGAGGTCTGACCAGAGCAGAATACAGTGGCACTATTACTTCCCTTGATCTAGATGCTATACTCCTATTGATGCAGCCCAGAATTGCATTGGCTTTTTTAGCTGCCGCGTCACACTGTTGGCTCATGTCAAGTTTGTGGTCAACCAAGACTCCTAGATCCTTTTCACATGTACTGCTCTCAAGCCAGGTGTCACCCATCTTATATTTGTGCCTCTCATTTTTTTTGCCCAAGTGCAATACTTTACATTTCTCCCTGTTAAAATTCATCTTGTTTGTTTTGGCCCAGTTCTCTAATCTGTCAAGGTCATTTTGAAGTGTGATCCTGTCCTCTGGGGTGTTAGCCACCCCTCCCAGTTTGGTGTCATCTGCAAATTTGATCAGGATGCCCTTGATTCCATCATCCAAGTCGTTGATAAAGATGTTGAATAAGACCGGGCCCAAGACAGAACCCTGTGGCACCTCACTAGTCACTCTTCTCCAGGATGAATAGGAACCATTGATGAGCACCCTTTGGGTTCGGTCAGTCAGCCAGTTAGAAATCCACTGAGTGGTAGCATAGTCAAGACCGTATTTTACCAGCTTCTTTACAAGAATATCATGGGGCACCTTGTCGAATGCCTTGCTGAAATCAAGGTAGGCTACATCCACTGTGTTCCCTTCATCTACCAGGCTTGTAATTCTGTAAAAAAACGAGATCAGGTTAGTCTGACATGACTTATTTTTCAGAAATCCATGCTGACTATTGGTGATCACAGCATTCCTTTCTAGGTGAGAGAAGCAGGCACTCTGGGCCTCCCCTTTACCTTTTTCCTCTTGCAGGTGACACAGTGATACTGGCTAGACCTCTTCATCCATCTCTGAATGGGGAAAGAATGGAAGCAGCGGCTGTGGACCCAGATCAGGTCAGGGGAACCTGCCTTGTGGGGACAGAGGTCAAGGGGTGGAAGAATGTCCTAGCTCAAGGAGTGGTGGTGAACAACAGTGTTGTCTCAGAGGAGGACATTTCTCTTCTTCTTTTAGGGTCCAGTGTGCTTTGAAGATGTTGCTGTTTGTTTCACGGATGAGGAATGGGAGTTGCTGGATCCTGACCAGAGAGCTCTGCATAAGGACGTCATGGAGGAGAATCGTGGGATCGTGGCCTCTCTCAGTAAGGCTCCCTGTGGGATCATAATATCTGTTTTTAAATTCAAAATTCCATATGTGACGAACCTCATATATTTTCACAGAACTCAGCAGCGCCCCCTACAACACCAGATATCACAATCCCCCCCCCCAAAAAACCTTGAACAGTAAATTACTGTTTTTTCTGTGAATGTTCTTCCTCCAGTTGCAGCTTATTAAAGAAGGATCAGCCTGGTCTGAACTCCCCAGACCCTTTTAAGTATAAATGTCAGAGTTGTTAGGGAAGTTGAAGTAGCTTCTGTCAGGTTTTCTGTTTTTGTTTATCCTCCCGTCAGTCTTTGGCTGTCCAAAGAGAAGACTGACATTGGAAATGGAGGGATGCCATGATGGACGCCAACAAAATCCATTCAAGAGAAGAGCCAGGCTTGTCGAATCACAGGTTCCCCTAAGGATGTCGGTTGATCCCCGTTAATTAATGCACCCAACCCTTCAGAAAACCATCCATCTAACCCACTTCTGTTATTCCTCTGTTACCAGGGTTAACAAGTATTCTTCATGAATTTCTCCCTGAGTCTCTAATCCATTACTCTTCATTGCAGATAGTGATGGACTTGAAATTAAGAACATGAGTGACCATGATAAAATCCCCACAATGGAGAAGCTGAATAAATATCTTGAAAATGGAAAAAGTTCCTATTCCACTTGCCATCAAAGAAATCCCATTGGGAAGCAACCATATCCGTGTGTGGAATGCGGAAAGAGCTTCATGAAGAGCTCCTCTCTCACTTTCCATCAGAGAATTCATACAGGGGAGAGACCCTATCAGCGTGTGGAATGTGGAAAGAGCTTAAGTCAGAGCACCAATCTCACTTCACATCAGAGAATTCATACACGAGAGAAACCATATCAGTGTGTGGAATGTGGAAAGAGCTTCAGTCAGAGCGCCAATCTCACTTCCCATCAGAGAATTCATACAGGGGAGAAACCCTATCTGTGCATGGAATGTGGAAAGAGCTTCAATCAGAGCTCCTCTCTCACTTCCCATCGGAGAATTCATACAGGGGAGAAACCCTATCAGTGTGTGGAATGTGGAAAGAGCTTCATGAAGAGCTCCTCTCTCACTTCCCATCAGAGAATTCATACAGGGGAGAAACCCTATCAGTGTGTGGAATGTGGAAAGAGCTTCAGTCAGAGGTCCAGTCTCACTTCCCATCAAAGAATTCATACAGGGGAGAAACCCTATCAGTGTGTAGAATGTGGAAAGAGCTTCATGAAGAGCTCCTCTCTCACTTCCCATCAAAGAATTCATACAGGGGAGAAACCCTATCAGTGTGTGGAATGTGGAAAGAGCTTCAGTTACAGCCACAATCTCACTTCCCATCAAGTAATTCATACAGGGAAGAAACCCTATCAATGCTTTGAATGTGGAAAGAGCTTCTGTCACAGCCACAGTCTCACTTCCCATCAAGTAATTCATACAGGGAAGAAACCCTATCAGTGTGGGCAATGTGGAAAGAGCTTCAGTCAGAGCACCAATCTCACTTCCCATCAGAGAATTCATACAGGGGAGAAACCCTATCAATGCTTTGAATGTGGAAAGAGCTTCAGTCACAGCCAGTGTCTCACTTCCCATCAAAGAATTCATACAGGGGAAAAACCCTATCAGTGTGGGCAATGTGGAAAGAGCTTCAGTCAGAGCACCAATCTCACTTCCCATCAGAGAATTCATACAGGGGAGAAACCCTATCAATGCTTTGAATGTGGAAAGAGCTTCAATCAGAGCTCCAGTCTCACTTCCCATCGGAGAATTCATACAGGGGAGAAACCCTATCAGTGCATGGAATGTGGAAAGAGCTTCAGGAAGAGCTCCAATCTCACTTCCCATCAAAGAATTCATACGAAGAGTGGAAAACCCTTCATTATACAATTTTCAGCGCTAGGGAAAAACACACCAGTTTAAACAGGCCTTTGGCTGATTGACATCTAATGCCCTATTTAAATGTGGTGGGGAGTTGGGGGTTACAGGTTTTGGGCTGTGTGTTTTGTGTTTTCATTGTGTGATTTTATGTTGTAACCGTCCTGTGATCTGTGAGTGTAGGGAATGGGAGCCAGCTCTTAGAGTCTGAGGGGTCTTTATCCCCCCAATAAGATATTTGAGGGGGCCACCCCTCCAGTTCATAGGAACAGCCATTCAAATGGCATGCTTGCACCGCATCCTGTGACTGTTTAACTGAGGCGGGGCTTACTAAACCCCTCCTATATTTTATTCAAGTTGGCACCCCTGCTATAGGGCGCTATAGAAATGAAATAAATATAATAACACCATCTTGATCGCCTTCATCTGCACATGTTCCAGCTTGACAATATCCTTCGTTTTATCAACATTTTAAAAAAATTATGTGCCTATCATCTGAGGATTTCATGGTGTTTCACAACATAAACAGACAAGTTGAATGCAGGGCTTTCTCAAAAACAAGTTAAGCCCGATAAATCTCTCTTTTTCATTTCTTTTTTTGGATGCAGTTACAAACTTTGTTGATCAGGGGACTGCTGTGAAAATACTGCATCTTGATTTTAGTAAGGCTGTTGACAAAGTCCCCTGTGATGAGACTTCCGGCGGATCGCGAAGTGAAAGCAAGTGGGATCTCTTGCTCGCAGGAGTATCCAGCTATCGGGAGAGAAAAGGGGGGTCTGCAAGGGCGCCGCAGCCTCCCAAACACTCTTGGAAGGGGATCCAAGAGGCAGGGGTCCCAGCTCTGCCGCAAAAATTCTCCTCCGGCCACCAAGTAACCCCCTTTTTGGAGGTGACGAGTGTGGCGGGGTTGAGACGTCGGCAGCGGGAAGCCATTTCTATCTCTCCTTAGCGAAGCCCCGGGCTTGCGCACAAAGCGATCCGTTCTCAAACAAGAAGAAAACGAATTGGGATTTTTATGCTTGGATTCGGATAAATTTGGACTAATTTGGACTAATTCGTGGTGGCAAGGTGCTAAAAAGGAGGTCAGCCTTGCCGGGAATCTGATTTTAACACAAGAAGAATTCGCGGAACGGAAAGACTGTAAGTTACGACAAGCGGCAAAGTTTCTTTAAGGATATTACGAGATATTTGTGGGGGGAAGCCTCTCCAAAAGATTGACTTCGTAATAAGTAAGGGAGAGGGGGAAGGAGAAAGGAAGACAGCGAGATTACTTTCACTTTTTTAAAAAACTGCGTAGTTAAGCTACGGACCCTGAGGCATTGATGTGGAACGATATAAATAAGTGCAACTCAAGTAATATAAGAGATTTAAGACGATAGACACCTAACCTCTTTATTTTTTGGTTTTTTCTGTTGGGATACTTAAGGACTTCGAGACTGTAAAGCCTTTATTTTTCATATAAAGCAGACTCTCCCCCCTCGTGTGTTTGAAGTTATACGCAAGGGATACAAAGCGCCATTTTGTTGCCAAAGAAGAATACTCTGGTGGCTATTTAGTTACCAGGGAAAAGAACTCCATCTACCCCAGAACAGTGGACACATTCGGGCTTACTCTTCCTTGTTTTTGCTCCCTCTTCATTTTTTTTGTTTTTTTGCCGTTTTGCTTTTTTGCCTTTTCTCTTTTTTGACGGGTTTTGGGGGGGTTCCCCTCTACATTCTCTACTCGGAATTTGGGCTTTGGATTTGGGATTTTGGAACTTTGAAACTTGGATTACTGGATTAAAAGGATATGATTTGTGAAAGAGACTGTTGGAAAGATTGAAGAAAGATTTTGGTTACTGTTTTAATTTAAAATTCGCAACAAATCCCTGGGATTTAGCCAAGCAAGTGGCAAGAAGATATTGGAGGGCCTCTCAATTTATTCTGCTGCTGTTTATTAACAAATTGATTAACTCTTCTCTCTACCAGAATTCAATGTACTCTGATTTCATCTAGGGGGTGATAGATAGATATGAAAACTATATGATTGAAATTAAATTTAAGGATTTTATTTTGGTTTTATATTGAACAAAAACAGTGTAAGAAATTAGATGTTTGGAGGAAGTTGATTTATTTGCTGAACTGTTGATATCTACTAGGTGGTGGGAAAACAAATTATTGGCTGTTTTTTGGTTGTCTTAATTTTTGTTATTTCTAAGAATGTTACAAAGGAGAGGAGAAGGTAAAAATGTCGCACACTCAGAAAAAGACTGAAGGAGCAACACCAGGAGAGAGAAAGAGTTCGAAACAAGAACCTGATTGGAAAGCAGCTATCGTAAGGATGTTTTCAGAACTTAAGACGGATATAAAAAGTAGTGAGAAAAATCTTGAAAGTAAACTGGGTCAGATGGAAACTAAATTAGAACAAATGGACAATAAAATTGACTTAACAGTGAATGAACTGAAAGACCAGATGAAAGAAATTGTTAAAAAAAATACTGAAATTGTCAAAAGAACACAGAATTTGCAAGAAGGAATGAAAAGGACAAAATTAGAGATGAGAGAGGTCCGAAAGGAAGAGGAAAAAAATCAGGGCAGAAATGTCGGAAGTGAATAGAACGCAGGAAGAAATCTGGGACGTGGCTGCGATGAACGAACTTCGGCAACGAGAATTTAATTTGAGATTAAGATCTGTACCAGAAACCCAAGGAGAAAAGATTAAAGAAAAATTGACAGCAGAAATTGTCCAATGGTTGGATATGGAAATTGTAGAAGTGGAGAAAACGATACAAAATGCCTTCAGGATAAAAATAAGAACGACCAAAGCCAAAAAGTTTCCTGGTGATTGTTTGATTATTTTTAAAGATAAGGAAATGAGAGACCTGATTTTACAAAAAAAACAGAGAAAAACGTCTAAACATTGATGGAAATTATATAATTATTTTTAAAGACGTGCCGGTGAGGTTGTTGAAAAAGAGAGATCGATACAGACAATTAGTACAAACACTGAAGAAAAACGGCATAGAATTCAAGTGGGAATTTCCAGAAGGAGTGACATTTACATACAAAGGGAAGAGGCACAGATTGACAAAATCAGAAGATGTGGAAAAAAATTTCAGAAGATACAGAGAACTGACCAGAGAAGGAGAGGTTGCAGAAGGGGCAGGAGCACGAGGTGATGAGGGAGATTCATTGGAGTTGGAGGAGGAGGAAGAACGAAGTAGAAAGGAAAAAAGAAGAGGAAGAGGAGAGAAAAAGGATGAAGACGAGGAAAGTGAAGAAGATAAAGAAGAGAAAGAGAAGTCATAAGAGGGGGGAAATATATAATTTAATAGGCAGACATCATGGCTTTAAAATTATGGACATGGAATACAAATGGACTGAATGAAAGAAAAAAAAGGAATAAAGTGGTACAATATTTAAAACAGAAGAATTTGGATATCATTTGTTTACAAGAGACTCATGTTAAAAGAGCACATACGAAAATTTTGGTTAATAAGAAATTGGGAAATGAATTTATTTCATCGGATAAAAGCAAGAAGAGAGGGGTGGTATTGTATATTAAAAGCAAATTAGAGGCACAACAATTATTCAAAAATGAAGAAGGAAGGATCATAGCAGTTCAAGTCAATTGGCAAGGAGAAAAATTAATAATTATTGGAGTTTATGCACCAAATGGAAGTAAAGCTGAATTCTTTAAAGGACTGGAGGAGAAGCTATTTGAATACCTGGACCAGAAAATAATAATAATGGGAGATCTGAATGGGGTGGTTTCAATGGAAATGGATAGACTGCGGGCTAAAGGCAAATTGAAAGAAGGGAAACTACCAAAAACCTTTTTTGATATGGCGGGAAACTGCAATTTGGTGGACATTTGGAGACTGAGGCACCCGCTAGAAAAACAATTTACTTTTTATTCAGATGTAAATCAAGCGATGTCCCGAATTGACCAGATTTGGGTTTCTGGTGAATTAACTACAAGAATATTGAAGATTGAGATTCAACCCAAAGTATTATCAGACCACAACGCAGTTAAAGCCATTCTAAAAGGGAATGAAGAAAGATCTTTCAGATGGAGACTAAACGAAAACCTTCTGGATGATCAAAAAATTGTGGACAGGGCTAAGAAATGTTTGACGGACTATTTTGTGAATAACTCTAACAAAGGAACGAAAATGAGTACGGTTTGGGACGCCAGCAAAGCTGTAATGAGGGGATTTTTTATTCAACAAAACTCAATCAAAAATAGAATGAGAGAAAAAGGGAAGAATGAAATTTTAAAACAAATAATGGAAAATGAAAAGAAACTGACTACAAGACCAAATGATGAGAGGGCTAAACAGAGTATAAAAATGCTTCAGACACAATTTGCAATGATAATCAATAAAGAAGTGGAATGGAACATAAAAAGGATGAAGCAAAAGAACTTTGAATTCGCAAATAAATCTGGAAAATGGCTTGCGTGGCAAATTAAAAAAAGGAAGGAGCAAAGTACGATTAATAAAATCAAAATAGAAGAACAAGAGATAGAGAATCCGAAGGGAATAAGGAAAGGATTTGTGGACTTTTATAAAGATCTATATAAAAGAAAAGAGAAGCTTAATATTAAGACAATAGAAGAATATTTGAAGAAGAAAAAGGTGCAAAAAATATCAGAAAGTAACAAAAACAAATTGAATGAACCAATAGGATTGGAAGAGATTTCAAGGGCAATAAAGGATCTAAAAAGTGGAAAGGCACCAGGACCGGATGGATTCAGTGCAAGATATTATAAAGAAATGAAACACATCCTACTTGTACCGCTGAAAGAAGTAATGAATAAGATATTGGAAAAAGGAGAAATACCTGAAACATGGAAAGAAGCATACATAACGTTAATTCCCAAACAAGATTCAGATCTAATGCGAGTCAAAAACTATAGGCCAATCTCATTATTGAATAATGATTATAAAATGTTCGCAAATATTCTAGCAAACAGGTTGAAAAAGGTATTAAATGAAATGATACATAAGGATCAAGCAGGATTCCTTCCTGGCAGACAAATGAAAGACAACATAAGAAATGTAATTAATATAATTGAATATTTGTCTAGCGGGAAGGAAAAACAAGCTATGCTAATTTTTGTGGACGCTGAGAAGGCCTTTGATAATATCTTTTGGGAATTTATGTTAAAGAATTTAGAACATATGGATGTGGGCCAATCTTTTTTGAGTGGTATACAGGCGATATATTCAGAACAGAGAGCAAAATTAATTGTAAACAATGTTATAACAGAAAATATTGCCATCACAAAGGGTACAAGACAAGGATGTCCGTTGTCACCACTGTTATTCATATCGGTTCTGGAGGTTTTTCTAAGAACAATAAGAAACAACGAAAAGATAAAAGGTGTAACAGTGGGTGGTAATCAATATAAGGTTAAGGCCTTTGCTGATGACTTAGTTATAACTATAGAAGATCCCATACAGAGTGTTCAAGAGGTGTTAGAAGAAATTGAGCATTTTGGTCAGGTGTCAGGCTTTAAATTAAATAGGAAAAAAACCAAAATAATGGTTAAAAATTTAGATCAAGAAGTGATAGAAGAAATACAGCAACAAACAGAAATGAAAGTGGTTTAAAAAGTAAAATATTTAGGGATTACGTTAACTCCCAGGAATATTGACCTATTTCTAAACAACTATGTACCTACTTGGAACAAAATCAAATGTGATTTAGATGTATGGACAAGGATGAGACTATCGTTATGGGGAAGAATCGCAACGATAAAAATGAGCGTGCTACCGAAAATGTTGTTTTTGTTTCAAACAATACCAATAATTAAAGGTGTGAAAATATTTAAAGAATGGCAAAGAACAGTGTCAAGATATATCTGGCAGGGCAAAAAGCCCAGAATTAAATTTAAGATATTGACAGATGTAAAAGAAAGAGGAGGCTTTGCCCTGCCAGATTTAAAGTTATATTATGAAGCTTCTTGTCTTTGCTGGTTAAAAGAATGGATAAAATTAGAGAACACAGAATTGTTGGACTTAGAAGGATATGACAATAGATTTGGGTGGCATGCGTATTTATGGTGTGATAAGAACAGAGTGCACAAAGGTTTTGGAAATCATATTTTTAGAGGAACGTTAATTGAAGTGTGGAACAGGTACAAAAATCTATTAGAGCCTAAAACTCCAATGTGGCTATCGCCATTGGAAATAATGAGTACGAAAGGGGTCAATATGACAGGGAATTGGGCCACATATGAAAATTTGATAATTAAAGAAGGAGATAAGTGGAATCTGAAACCATATGAAGAGGTTAAAGAAAAGGTGAATGTTTGGTTGCAATATTTCCAATTGAATGCAATGTTTAAAAAAGAGATGTGAGAAAAAGGTTTCTTAGGGAAAAAATCGAGGTTTCAGCAAGAAATCTTGAATAGTGATGTAAAAATATTGTCAAAAATGTATAAATTATTACTTGAATGGCACACAAAAGATGAAGAAGTAAAAACGGTTATGATTCAATGGGCCAAAGATTTTGGTTACAATATACAATTAGAGGAGTGGATTAAACTTTGGAAAGAGGGAATGAAATTCACCGCATGTACTACGATAAAGGAAAACGTTATGAAAATGATATACAGATGGTATATAACTCCTGTGAAACTTGGAAAGATGTTTAAAGTTAGTAATAAATGTTGGAAGTGTCAAGAGAAAGAAGGGACATTTTATCACATGTGGTGGGAATGTAAGAAAGTGAAATGCTTTTGGGAAATGATTTATAATGAGATGAAAAAAATGTTGAGATACACTTTTGTAAAGAAACCAGAAGCATTTTTACTTGGTATAGTAGGGAATGATGTTGAAAAGAAAGATGTGAAGTTATTTAGATATGCAGTAACAGCAGCCAGAATTTTGTTGGCCCAAAGGTGGAAACAGGAAGAAATGCCAACGAGGGAAGAATGGAGAATGAAACTGATGGAGTACGCAGAAATGGACAAATTAACTGGGAAAATTCGAAACCAACGCGATCAGAGATTCACCGAGGACTGGAACAAATTTACAGAGTATATGACATCTGCGTGTGATAAGGAAATAACGCTTGTTGGATTTCAAGAAGCTCTGTGAAAAAATAAACTGGAATGTCGCTTAAAAGAGAAGATAAAATAGGGATTGTCAAAGTGCAACATAAATGTATGAAATGTGAAGTTGTGATAAATATGAAAATTGTCAGATAGGCTGATGGAAGTCAAAAAGAATGTATAAGTTAAATTGGATGTTAAATTATAAATGGATTGGTTATTGGAAATTTGAATAAAAATTAATTTTTTAAAAAAAGACAAAGTCCCCTGTGATATTTATGCGAAGAAGCTGTTAAAATGAGGCTGAATGAGGTAACTGTTAGGTGGATTTGACTGACAGAACTCAAAGAGGACTCCTTCATGGTTCCTCCTCATCCTGGGGAAAAGTGACAAGAGGGGTGCAGCAGGGTTCAGTCCTGGGCTCATTGTTGTTCAACGTCTTTATAAATGACTTGGATGAAGGAACTGAGGAGATGCTTATCACATTTGCAGTGTGGCAGAAGGCAGAATCAGTTCAAGGGCAGGAATAGTACCAATTTATTCTGCCTTGGTCAGGCCCCACCTAGAATATTGTGTTCAATTCTGGGCACTACAATTTAAGTATCTTAAAGTCACCAGACCCTTCTATATAGTGAGAAAGTGGGGAGGGGTATTACTCAGAAGGGTGGTGGGAATGGGTGATTGGCAGATAGCTGTGATGAGCCTGTTGACGACTCTTAATGACTGCAATAGGTCTTACAGGAAAAAGGAAGGGGTGAGAAGGTGAAAAATGGCTTTGTCATGTATAATGAGATAAGAATCCAATGTCTTTGTTCAGACCCGGTCTCTCCATGGTTTTAAGTGCCAATCACCCATTCCCACCACCCTTCTGAGTAATACCCCTCCCCACCTTCCCACTATTTAGAAGGGTCTGGTGACTTCTGTTTCAGTGTATCTGAAGAAGTGTGCATGCACACGAAACTCATACCTAGAACTAACTTAGTTGGTCTTTAAGGTGCTACTGGAAGGAATTTTTTTATTTTGTTCTGGAAGAGTTACTTTGAGTTGAGCACTTTGTCCCAGGACGAGAATGGAAATCGTGTGCTGGCAGTGCAGCGGCAGCAAGAGGCCCGATTAGCGAAAGCACGTCTCTGGTTAAGAACAGTCTCAGGTTAAGAACAGACCTCCAGAAAGAATTAAGTTTGTAACCAGAGGTACCACTGTATTTGTTTCTGTGTGTTTGGCACACATGATTGCAGGTGAGACTGAAAAAAGACTTCCTAGGAAATTCCCTTTGACTGCTTCTGTATTGTTTCAAATGTGACTTCACTTACAGATAAGAACAAATCATATTTATTGCTGACAAATCATACCATCGTCAGCTCAATAATCTCCACCCCAACAAACCCTGTGTTGAACATGAGCAGCTGCTTTCTTCCCATTTCTTAGGTGGAAATAACTGTTAATGGAAAGGAAGAAGGGAGATAGACCCTTTCCCTCACCCTTTGGGGATCTGGGGGGCTTCATTTCACCCCTTAGTCCTGCTCCTGCAAGCTTGGCAGATGTAGAGTATTTGCTCACACACTGTCACGACTTAAAAATGAATCTTGAAAAAAAATAATATTAAAAATGGTATTGCAGTCCTAAAAGGGCTCAAGAAAGCAATTCCTGTAGTAGCGGGCATCTTAGCGAGCCCAATGCCACTCTGGCAACTGTCTCACTCCCAGCTAACTAATCTGGAAAGTTGTCCTGTCATATCTGCAAGGAATTCAGTGTCCCCTGAATCAGCAATTATGCATTTATGGAAGGGGAAATGGCATACTCTTGTATATTAGCATTAAAAGTGTGCATAAGAAAGTATTGCTCATTTATGATGAGCATAGGATTTATTTATTTTGAACTTCGCTTGGTACCTCGGCATTACCAGGGGAGCAGCTTCCCTCTATGTGCATAAAAAATAATAAAAATCTGTGTTGTGTATTGAGTCAAAGGATTTTATATCTGTATTATTGTTGTCTGTATTTGCATTGGGGTAAAGTAACTGCCTTTTGGTTCCAGAGGGTACAGCTACTATTGGTTCATTTAAGCTGCTGTATTTGGATCCTCTGTCTTATTGGTTGCCTCCAAAAGGCAGGACTGTGATTGCCTGATATTGTTCCCTCCAAAATGTATCCTTTCTAGCTAGTTCCCTGTCCCTATAAATGTAGCTCTCCCCTCCTCAAGTTTCAGTCTTGTTGCGTTAATAAAGAAGTGTTACTAGAGAACTGTCTCCAGCATATTATGTCAAGAGAGCTGAAATCACAAACCCCACGTCACAACAACTGGCGACGAGGATGGGATCCGGAATGCTGAGGAGCGGTTAAACGCAGCCCTGCCTCAGAGTCCGGATTGTAGCTAAGAACAAGACTCACTGGCCAGCTGAGAAGACGACCCTGCCCACAGGACAATGGAGAGTCCAAGGGTATTGGAGCCCTTCCAGCCATCAGAGCCCCACACGTGGGAAGACTACGTCGAACGTTTCGAGTTCTTCGCAGTGGCTCAAGGGATCACCGATGCCAGCAAAAGAAGGGCCACATTCCTGAGCTACTGTGGGCCTGAGATCTTCAAGCTGGCCAAGGCATTGCTTGCCCCAGCAAAGCTAAGTGAGACATCTCTCAAAGATATTCTTGCCTGCCTAACAAGCCATTTAGCGCCTACTGAGACCAAGATGGCCCGGCGGATGGAGTTTCATAAGAGGCAGCAGCGTGCTGGGGAGTCTGTATCTGCATTTCTAGCTGAACTGCGGAAGCTCGCTCAGCACTGCGACTTCCAAGATCTGGAAGAGACTCTCCTGGATCGGTTTATCGGTGGTCTGAGCAGCAAGAAAGCCAGAAGACGCATCCTGGCTAAAGAAGAGGTTACCCTTGCTTCAGCCTTGAAGGAGGCCACCGCCACGGAGAATTATGAAAGAGAGGAGCTTGATGCCAGTCGCAGGGCCCCTAAGCCACAGATAGAAGTTGTGCATGCCATGGACGAGCTAGAGGCTACTCCGAGCCAGAGCCCAGTTCGTGGGGTCGAGTCAGTGCGTCAGGCCTGCACAGTGCACAAAGATCACCGAGGCAGGTGCCCTGGTTGTGGCGGAAACCATGAGCGGAAGAGTTGTCGTTTCCGGGATGCTATGTGCCGGACATGCGGAAAGACAGGTCACATCGCCAGGGTCTGTAGATCGGCGGCGTTGGGAGCGACAGGAGCACCTAGACTGGAGCATCGCAAATCACCCACAGCAAACCATGTTCTAAAGGACTGCAACTACGTAACGGAGATCAACGGGAGGGTCATGCAGTTTCCAGCGCAAGGCAAGGCACACGTCAAGGTGAAGATTGAGGGTCAGCTGTGCGACATGGAGGTGGACTCCGGATCTGGATTCACTATCGTGTCGGACCAGACCGCGAGGACATTCTTCCCCAGGGGTAAGTTGCCCCCTCTGGAGCCCAGCCTGGCAACTTTGCAGTCATACTCAGAGGGCCGCATCCATGTCATGGGAATGTGTGCCGTGAGAGTACAGTTCCGGGACAAACAGGCGGTACTCAAACTGGTGATTGCGAAGGGCAGTCGCCCCAGTCTCTTGGGCACTGACTGGTTTCCCGCCCTGGGACTGAGTATAAAGGTAAAGGTAAAGGTACCCCTGCCCATACGGGCCAGTCTTGACAGACTCGGGTTGTGCGCCCATCTCACTCAAGAGGCCAGGGGCCAGCGCTGTCCGGAGACACTTCCGGGTCACGTGGCCAGCGTGACATCGCTGCTCTGGCGAGCCAGAGCCGCTCACGGAAACGCCGTTTACCTTCCCGCCGGTAAGCGGTCCCTATTTATCTACTTGCACCCGGAGGTGCTTTCGAACTGCTAGGTTGGCAGGCGCTGGGACCGAGCAGCGGGAGCGCACCCCGCCGCAGGGATTCGAACCGCCGACCTTTCGATCGGCAAGTCCTAGGCGCTGAGGCTTTAACCCACAGCGCCACCTGCGTCCCAGGGACTGAGTATATCAGGGCTTAATTCAATCCAAACCTGCCCCGAGATGAGCGAGGCATTATACAAAGAATTTGCTGGCCTCTTTAATGGAAAACTGGGTTGTTATAAAGGGCCCCCAGTTGACTTCGAATTGGACCCTGGGGTGGCCCCAATCCGACTCAAACCAAGGCGAGGGCCATTTGCACTGCAACCCAAGATCGAAGCAGAGCTGGATAAATTGGTCAAGCAGGGAGTTCTCTCACCCGTGGACTCCGCTAAGTGGGAGACTCCAATCGTCACGCCCCTTAAAGCAAATGGGGAAGTCAGGATCTGTGCTGATTACAAATGTACTATCAATAAGGCACTCAGGGGAAATTCATACCCCATTCCAGTCGTATCACATCTGTTGGCTAAACTGGCTGGGGGCAAGGTGTTTGCCAAACTTGACCTGGCACAAGCTTACCAACAGCTGCCAGTAACCTCACAATCAGCGGAAGCACAGACTATTGTCACACATAAAGGGGCGTTCAGAGTTAACAGATTACAATTTGGAGTTTGTGTGGCCCCAGGGATTTTTCAAGGGCTCATGGAACGCCTGTTAAGAGGTCTGCCGGGGGTCTTGCCATTTTTTGATGACGTTTTGATTGCTGGAAAAGACCCATAGGAACTGGTTGCGCGTGTCCGTGCAGTGTTGCTCAAGTTCAAGGAGGTGGGGTTGCAACTAAAAAAGGAAAAATGCAGTTTTGGGGTGCCAACTGTGGAATTCTTGGGGTTAAAAATTGATGCATCAGGCATCCACCCCACAGATGCTAAGGTTAAGGCCATCATCGAGGCACCACGACCACAGAACAAGACGGAGTTGAATCATTCCTGGGACTTATTAACTTTTATCATTCGTTCTTACCCCAGAAAGCTTTGGTAGCTGAACCATTACATAGACTGTTGCAGAAAAAGAATGTGTGGCGATGGGGGCAGGAGCAGCAGAAGGCTTTTGACTCCTTGCGAGGAATGCTGAGTAGCAAGAGCGTCCTTGCTCATTATGATGAATCGAAGCCACTGGTCCTGGCATGTGATGCCTCTCAATACGGCCTGGGGGCGGTGCTGAGTCATAGGGAACCGGATGGGTCGGAAAAGCCCATCTCTTTCTATTGCCGTACGTTGTCGCCCACGGAGCGCAACTATGCTCAAATTGACAAAGAGGCGCTTGCAATTGTGGCAGGAATCAAAAAGTTCCATGATTATGTGTACGGTCGTCATTTCTCCATTGAAACGGACCACAAACCACTGTTGGGGTTGTTCAACCCGAACAAACAAACGCCACAAATTCTCTCCCCCAGAATGTTGCGTTGGTCTATATTCCTGAACGGGTTCCAGTACACCTTGACCCATGTGCCGGGGAAACAGTTGTGCCACGCTGATGCGCTGAGTCGATTGCCCCTGCCTGGCGGGAGCAATGAGGATCCTGCTCCAGCGGAGCACATAATGATGCTGGAAACACTTCCTTGGGCTCCTGTAACGGCTACTGATATTGCTGAGAAAACGAGGAAAGATGCTGTTCTCTCCCGTGTGCTCACTTGGGTGGGGAGGGGGTGGCCAGGTGGTCCGCATGAAGACAAATTCAGGCCTTATGCGACAAGGCAGCACGAGTTATCCATGCATAAGGGTTGTCTCCTGTGGGGAGATAGGGTGATCATCCCAGCACCACTGAGAAACAGGGTTCTTGAGACGCTTCACATGGGACACCCGGGAATGGTCAGGATGAAGTCTCTAGCCCGATGTTATGTGTGGTGGCCTGGAATGGACCAGAACATAGAGCAATGGGTACGAACATGCAAGGCATGCCAAGAGGTGCGGCCAGAAGTGGCCAGAGCACCAGTTCACTGGTGGGAGCAGTCCAGATCTCCCTGGAGCCGGCTGCACTTAGATTTTGCTGGGCCATTCCAGGGGAAGGTCTTTTTGGTTATCGTCGATGCATATTCCAAATGGTTAGAAGTGGCGATGGTCCCTAGCATGGCATCAGCTGCCGTAATCAAAGTGTTGAGGCAGCTGTTTGCAACCCACGGGTTACCTGAGACCATTGTATCAGATAATGGGGCAGCTTTTGTATCCCAAGAATTCAAGGCATTCTTGGCTGATAACTTCATAAGAGGGGTCACATCCGCGCCCTTTCACCCATCCTCCAATGGGCAGGCAGAGCGCATGGTAAGAACAGCCAAAGAATCCATTGCGCGCTTAATGGAGGGTAACTGGTCAGCTCGCATCGCGCAAATGTTATTTTTGCAGCATGCGACACCATGTACTGCGACGGGCAAGTCACCAGCTGAGCTGCTCTTGGGTAGAAGATTGGTAACGGTGCTGGATTATGTCCTCCTGGATAAAATGCCAAACCGTAATTCAAGAGCAAACCCCCAGCCTGAGACTGACACAACAAGGTATTTCGCCCCTGAAGATCTGGTCTGGGTGAGGAACTATTCACGAGGTTTGCGGTGGGTGGCTGGTGTGGTCACCCGGGCTAGTGGACCTGTGTCCTATTATGTGACCTTGGAAAATGGGCAAGTTTGGAAGAGACATTTAGATCAGCTGAGGCACCGGGCGCTCAGCAGGGAGGAGTCTGATAATTCATCCCTGGCTAACGACGCAGAGCTGCAAGACCAGAGTGAAAATGGCCCAGAGGTGCAATCACCAGGGGCTTCAGCAAATGAACCAGGGTCTGCTAGTCCTCAGGATGACCAGGTACAGGTAGGGGACCCTGAGATGTCTGGGACGCCATCTGTTCCTGACGAAACCCCTATAGCAGCCCCCCTACCACAGGTGACACCCAATCCAGAACTGGCAACACCTGTTGTCAGGAGATCAAGTAGAAGTAGGACCCCACAGTACCTGAGATATTACGTCTGCTGTGCTCACTAGGGAGGGAGGGGTGTTGTGTATTGAGTCAAAGGATTTTATATCTGTATTATTATTGTCTGTATTTGCATTAGGCTAAAGTAACTGCCTTTTGGTTCCAGAGGGTACAGCTACTATTGTTTCATTTAAGCTGCTGTATTTGGATCCTCTGTCTTATTGGTTGCCTCCAAAAGGCAGGACTGTGATTGCCTGATATTATTCCCTCCAAAATGTATCCTTTCTAGCTAGTTCCCTGTCCCTATAAATGTAGCTCTTCCCTCCTCAGGTCTCAGTCTTGTTGCTGTAATAAAGAAGTGTTACTAGAGAACTGTCTCCAGCATATTATGTCAAGAGAGCTGAAATCACAAACCCCACGTCACAACAATCTGAGGTTCTGCCAAGCGAGAGAGGGCTGAGCAGGACGGACTCTGCATTGCAAGGGTTAAAGGGAACCGAGCTGCCTTCCTAGAGAGGCCAGGAAGCAAGGGGGGCAGGTCCTCCAGAGCCGAGGTCCCTCCCTCCCCAGTCCTTTCCTGCAAGGAAGGGGGGGTGTTACTTTGTATCTCTCCTGCAAGGGCTGCCTCGCTGCCCCCTCCCGGGATCTGGTGAGTCTCCTCTCTCTCCCCCCCCAGAGGGTGCAGTGGGGAGACGGGGGGGGGGGTCCCAGGGCTGCAGCAGGGGAGGTTGCCTGGGGGGCCTGATCTGCTCCTGCAGGGGGGGGGGACCCAAGTCAGGGAGGAGGAGAGGGTCCTGCCAGGGAGGGGCCAGGTCTGCCACGCTCTCCTTCCTGCAGATCAGAGGATCCCAAACTCATTTGGCCCCCCGCCTCCCCCCCCCCCCGCTTCAGAAAAGATCTCCCTTCTTTAAACAAAGGGGTCCCTGGGACTTTAACTCTGTGTGACGTCGCTCAGCCTCATTGCACAAGAGAGGAAACAGAGGTGGACTAGCCCCCCCCCCCAAAAAAAAGGTGGGAGAGAAAGGGCAGGAGTAAAGAGAGGGATCCCAGCCCAGAGTCTGGCTGCTGCATTGGGGACCAGTTTCCCAGTGTCTCCCAGGGCAGCTCCCCACGGAGGCCACTGCAGCAATCCCCTCGCACCCAGAGCAGGGCATCCCAGGACCCCATCCTCTCTCTCCCAAAGGGATTGGTGCTGGCAAAGCAGCCGGAAATGGGCGCTGCTCCTCACTGAGCCTCCAGGGACCTTGGCATCAATGGCTGTGTGTGCGTTAATAATAATAATAATAATAATAATAATAGATTACCTGCCTAAATTGCAAGGGATATGTCTTTGGCCCCACCCACTTGGCCCTCAGGGGGTTGGCCTGATACATACCTGGCCCTCAGAGCAAAGAAAAAGGGACCCCACCCCAGGAGTCTGTCTTGAGAGCAGGAGAGAGTCCAAGTGCAAGAAAAGGAGACAGAAGCAGGGGAGTGGGGTGGGGGGAGAGCAACTCCTGAGGACCCCCAGGTGAGGACCCCCACTAGAGCCAAGCATCCATTTTCCACAAGATACAAATGACTCCCTTGTCAGTCAGTTCTGACTTCATGCATTGACTGGAAGGCAGGAGCAACCAGGCTGATTCATCTCCCAGAAATCCCTTCACTTCCCTCCACATTTTGCATTGCAATCTTTCTTCTAGGACAGCTAGAGGCTGCTTCCTCCTATTCCTCCTCCTCCTCCTCCTCTTTCTTCTTCCTCCTCTTCCTCCTCCTCCTCCTCTTCCTCCTCCTCCTCTTTCTTCTTTGCTGCCAAGGAGTGTGGTGGAGTCTCCTTCTTTGGAGGTCTTTAAGCAGAGGCTTGACAACCATATGTCAGGAGTGCTCTGATGGTGTTTCCTGCTTGGCAGGGGGTTGGACTCGATGGCCCTTGTGGTCTCTTCCAACTCTATGATTCTATGATTCCCCTTTTTAAAAAGGCCCTTTCCACCTGGCCTAGGGGGTGAAGCCCAGACTCAACCAGCCCTACTGTGTTAAATATGTATTCTGTAGTTGACCTCCTTTGTAATGTTTTATTTTGATATCTTTAAGAGAATATTTGTTTTCTGTTATGTTGCTTTGACTATAGACTATATATTTGACTTTCTTTACCTTGATTTATTTCTCTTTTATTGATTTTGTGGGATGTGAAACTGCAGTCAAGTACAATATTCCTACACTGGACACGTTAGGGGATGTTTTCTACCACTCAGTAGAAGAGTTCCTGTTCATAGCTGTCAACTTACAAATTTGAAAATAAGGGACCAGCAGCCAAAATAAGGGATCAACAATTACTTTTATAAAATACATATTTTGGTTCGTGCAGATGGCTTTAGATACCTATAAGGTCCATAAATTACGATATAGCATATATTCAACACAAAAAACCCAGCAACAATTTGTTGTTGACAAAGCAAGCTGGACATAGAAAGGGCCCCATTACCTTCAGTAGCTTATTTAAGAGACATCATCATTAAGGGACAATAGTGGGACATGGTGCAGGAATAAGGATCTGCCCCACCAAATAAGGGACGCTTGACTGCTATGTTCCTGTTTCCTCCAGAGCAGGGACAGACTTCCACTCCATGTGACTTGAAGAGGGTGCAGTCTGTTGTACTAGCATGGAGGAGCACACGGCCTCCATCTTCTGATCAGTGTGTCTTCTCCATTTTGTATGTTGCTGTGTGTTTGGAGAAGTGACTCCTTAGTCGCAGTCATTTGGGACTAACTTCTTTATGGAATAGTTCTAGTTGTTATGTAACCTAAGCCTGCCTTCAGGGATATGTCTGTGAACGTGAATGAATCTGTGAGTAAACTACTTTTATATTAATGTGAATCAGACTATTGTGCTTATTCATTTAAGAGGGATTGCAAGGGATTTTACCAGGAAGGAATTTTTAATAGTAAGACTCAGATGAGTCAGCAACAAGCTGATCGCTGCGTAATCTAAAAAAGGGGGTTGTATGGAACTAGAATATGGAACTTGCTAATGCATGTTAGGAAGGATATCATTCAATAATATATCTTCTTCTAACTCCCCAATTATCCCCACAGATTTAATATGCTGTAAACCGCTTTGAGATTTATCTCTAAAATATAAAGTGTTATAGAAATTTAAATAAATAAAATAGCTCATGGTTTGGGCTGTGGTGCAGTCCAGCCCTGGTTCCCTCCAAGACTCATCCATGCTTGCTCTGGGATCCTTTTTCTTCTCCTGATATTAGACAGCTTTTGTAACTGAACAATGTATTTGCTTTGTAGGATTTGCTAGTGCCTCTCCTTCAGACAGACAGAACTTGGCAGAAGACCAAAGGGTTCCTTCCGATCTCTCAGAGGCTTCCTGAGAGCACAGATGGGTGAGCAAGACTCAGCTGGCCCTGGAACAAAAAGAGGCCATGCCATCCAAACTGGGAGCAGTGGAGGGTTCTGGGAAAATTCTGTGCATAAGATCCTGGGTGAGGAGGACACCCTCCACTCAGAGGTGCAGAGCCAGCAGTTGAGGCAGTTCTGCTGCCAGGAGGCCAAAGGACCCCGAGAGGTTTGCAGCCGACTCTACCACCTTTGCCATCAATGGCTGAAGCCAGAAAGGCACACGAAAGCTGAGATGCTGGACCTGGTGATCTTGGAGCAGTTCCTGGCTGTCCTTCCCCTGGAGATGGAGAGCTGGGTGAGGGACTGTGGAGCGGAGACCAGTTCCCAGGCAGTGGCCCTGGCCGAAGGTTTTCTCCTGAGTCAGGCAGAGGAGAGAAAGCAGGAAGAGAGAAAGCAGGTGAGAGAGGCTTTCCTTGGGATACTCCCAAGGGGCTCCAAACGGGACAGAGAACATCCCATAATGCTCTACTGATGGCCCATCCTTTTTCTGGGAAGACATCCATGGAATGAGTTCTGACATCCTTAAAGCTGTTGGCCCTGACATTCATTTTTTATTTTTTATTTTTTTAATATATATTTTTATTAGTTTTCCAATATAAAACTATACAAAACAAAACATCCGATTTATCACCAACATCTTTTTTTTTTACTTCCATCAACATGTTTGATAATTCTCCGTCTTGATCACTTCTTGCACATTTCTTAAATTAATATTGCACTACAATAATACCTTAATTTACCTTATTTTTTAAACAATATTTCTACCATACATTCTCACAGAGCTTCCTGAAAGCTTACAAATGTTATCTGGTCATCACATATAGTTTTCATATAATCTGTAAATTTAATCCAGTCTTCAGTGAATCTCTGGTCTCGTCAGTTCCGGATCCTTCCTGTTAATTTATCAAGTTCTGCGTATTCCATAAATTTCATTCTCCATTTTTCAATCATAGGTAATTCTTCTTGTTTCCATTTTGGGCCATTAGTATTCTTGCTGCCGTTACTGCGTAGAAAAATAACTTCCATTCTTTCTTATTAATTTCATTTCCTATTATTCCTAATAGAAATGCTTCTGGTTTCTTAACAAATGTATATTTCAACATCTTTTTTAACTCATTATATATCCTTTTACCACATATGGTAAAATGTTCCTTTTTTTTCTTTACACTTCCAACTTTACTTTATACATTTTTATACTTTTATACTTTATACTTTATACATTTTTGCTAATTTTACTGGTGTTTACATACCATCTATATATAATATTCATCACATTTTCTTTTATTATAGTACACGGAGTAAATTTCAGTCCTTCATTCCACAATTTAACCCAGTCTTTAAATTGTATATTATATCCAAAATCTTTCGCCCAATGGATCATAACCGATTTAACCTCCTCGTCCTTTGTATACCATTCCAATAATAATTTATACATTTTAGACAAATTTTTTACGTCATTATTCAATACTTCCAATTTATATTTTGATTCCTTGTTGGTAAAACCTCTTTCTAATACATCTTTTTTAAACATTTCATTAATCTGAAAATAATCCAACCAATCATTTACATTTTCTTTTACTTCAACATATGGTTTCAGTTTCCATTTACTTACTTCCTTTCATTATTAAACTTCTGTATGTTATCCACCTCCCCTTCACATTGATCTTCTTCACACTCATCACCTCCAACGGAGACAACCAATGTGGAATTTTTGACTCCAGTAGGTTTTTATACCTATCCCAGACTTCTATGAGAGATCTTCGAATGATGTGGTTTTCGAAACACTTGTGCACTCGTTTCTTGTCATACCATAGATATGCGTGCCAACCGAATCTGTTATCAAATTCTTCCAAATCTAACAATTTTGTGTTCTCTAATTTTATCCATTCTTTCAACCAACAGAGGCACGATGCTTCATAATATAATTTCAAGTCTGGCAGGGCGAAGCCTCCTCTATCTTTTGCATCTGTCAGTAACTTAAATTTTATTCTCGGCTTCTTACCCTGCCAGATATACCTTGAAATCATTCTTTGCCACTCCTTAAATATTGCTGCCCCATTGATTATTGGAATAGTCTGAAACAGAAATAACATTTTCGGTAACACACTCATCTTTATCATTGCAATTCTTCCCCAAAATGATAACTTCATTCTCCCCCACAGCTCTAGATCTCTCTTAATTTTATTTCATATTGGTATGTAATTATTTTGAAACAGATCAATACTCCTAGGGGTTAACAAAATCCCCAAATATTTAACTTTCTTAACCACCTCTATCCCTATTTGTTGCTGCATTTTTTCAATTATTTCTTGATCCATATTTTTCACAATTATTTTTGTCTTTTTCTTATTTAATTTAAAACCCGCAACCTGACCAAACTGTTCTATTTCTTCTGACACCTCTTTAACACTACTTATGGGATCTTCCACTGTTATGACCAAGTCATCGGCAAAGGCCTTTACTTTATATTCATTTTGACCAATTGTCACTCCCTTTATTAGCTCATTACTTCTTACTGATCTTAGAAAGACCTCCAGAACCGAAATGAATAACAACGGTGAAAGAGGACACCCTTGTCTCGTGCCTTTAGTTATTACAATATTTTCTGTTGTTACATTATTAACTATTAATTTCGCTCTTTGATCAGTACATATCGCCCTTATACCATTAAGGAAAGATTGACCCATATCCATAAATTCAAAGTTTTTCAACATAAATTCCCATGAAATATTGTCAAAGGCCTTCTCAGCATCCACAAACATTAACATCGGTTGTTTATCGTTCCTGGTAGTCAGATATTCCATTATATTTATTATATTTCTTATGTTGTCTTTCTTTTCCTTTTTTAAAAAATAATATTTATTGCCTTTTCCAACAATTTAAACACTACAATAAAGAAAAACCATACAATACAATACAATACAATACAAAACACACACACTGCATAACACTAACAAAACACTAACATTAAACTAACAAAACAAAACAAAAACAATTTAAAACACATCAAATAATTTCAATATCTTATCTTTCATTCACTTATTTCCGCGACCTCCTCACACCTCCACTTCTACTAATTGTTTCAGCAATTCCTTTCCATCTTCCTCTGTTTTCTATCCTATAATTATCTTAGCACATTCTAGCCTTATTTTTCCTTTAATACTCTATTAATCTATTTATACTTAATTCCTTATAACATTTATACTAAAGCCATATACAGTGGTGCCCCGCAAGACGAATGCCTCGCAAGACAAAAAACTCGCTAGACGAAAGAGTTTTCCGTTTTTGAGGTGCTTCGCAAGACGAATTTCCCTATGGGCTTGCTTCGCAAGACGAAAACGTCTTGCGAGTTCTTGCGAGTTTTTTCCCTTTTTTTCCCTTTTTCTAAGCCGCTAAGCCGCTAATCCGCTAAGATGCTAATAGCCGTGCTTCGCAAGACGAGAAAACCGCAAGACGAAGAGACTCGCGGAACGAATTAATTTCGTCTTGCGAGGCACCACTGTAACTTCATTCCAACATTTTTCTAACATTCATTAATTTTATAGTATTTCCGTAAATAATCTTTAAACTTTTTCCAGTCTTCTTCCACCGACTCTTCTCCCTGGTCTCGGATTCTGCCAGTCATTTCCACCAGTTCCATATAGTCCATCAACTTCATCTGCCTTTTTTCCCCCCCTTGAACTCCCACCTAAAGATGATTTTATTCCATTTCGGGACGTCTTTAAAAGTTCCCACTCTTAACTGTTGTACTTCTAAGTTCTTCTGATAATGCCAACCCAATATTCTATCTCTCTCTTCTTTAGTTCGAAGGGTGATCAAGCAGTCTCTTATTCTGTTCTTCTCTTTTTTCCCTCCTCTTCCAAGTCTGAAGGACCTCACAATTCTAAACTCTTCTTGGCCCAAGTCCAAGTCCCAAAAGTCAGCGAGTTCCTGTGTGAGAAAATCTGTCAAACTTTCCTTCTCAAATTCAGGTAGGGCTCTGATCCTCAAATTCGTATGTTTTTCTTTAAGTTAAATCATAGCCAGCGTCAACTTATGTTCCTCCAGTTGCCTCTGTGAGGCTGGGACTCTCTCTCTCTCAAGTTCTGTTACTTTGCATTCAGCAGCAGCAGCTTTCTCCCTGGCTTCTTCCGCAGTCTGCCGTATCAGAATAGATTCCTGTATCAATTTCTGGATGGTTTCTGTATTGGTATTCACCTTTTGTCCCAAATTATTTATACTTTCTGTATTTAAGTCAATTTTAGTAGTTGCGGCATCCACTTTCACATTTATTGCGTCTGTTTTCTTGTTAAGCTGTTCCAGTGAATCATTTATCTTATTTAATGCAATCGCCAAAGCTTCTTCTGTCGGCATTCCTCTTGATTTTAAATGAACTGATACAGAAGCAGCCGCAGAAGAAGCAGGTAGGTCTGGTGTTGAGCCTCTCCTGGGTTGCTGCAAAGTCCTCCCAGACCTTAATGTTTTTTCTACAGTTTGCTGATCTGTTTTTTCCTTCCCATTTGCCATAACACTTAAAGATTCAAGGTCAGTCCCAGAGTCTCACAGTTTTTTCTCTTACTGCTGGAAATTCCCCTAGCCCAGCTCTTGTAAAACAACCAGTTTCAAAGGCTTCCACTAGGGGGAAACAGTTTCTATTTATATTAATCAGCAATGTCCTCTTTTGAACACAGTTTCAAAGCAATCCAAAGTTAGTTTCAATTTTCAGATACTTTTACTCCTTTTAATGTTGTCTTTCTTTTTTTTTTTTTTTAATAATATTTATTAAGTTTTCTCAAGAATAAAGACCACAAAGATAACAAAGAAAAAACAAAAAAAACAACAACATCAGAGACAGAAAAAGAAAAATTACAATAATCAAAAATCAAAAATTCCACACAGAAAACAAAAAGATAAGAAAAATAAAAATAAAAATCTCTCCTTTCAAATTCTCAACATTCTTTAACTTATTTTCCTGACTTCCTCTCACCTCCCTCCTTGTATTCCATTTTAAATTTAATTCAGCAAATTCATAGCCACTTGTCTTACCCTTAGTTATATGTCCCCATGTGATATTTACCTCATATTTTCATTTATAATCATCCCATTCTTACAAATTCTTATTTCCCCAATTTTATCTTGTCCTCAAATCTTTAAAATTCTTAGATTTAAACCATTGCTAAAGCCAATTACTTCCTTTCCGGCATCTCAGTATTTCATTAGAATTACACTAATTCCATAAATATGAATTTATTACAAAAGCATTTCTCATTTTAAGTTTCTCCAACGTCCCTTTTCCTGGTTCCGGATAATGTCAGTCCTTAAGTCTTTAACCCTTGTCAGTCCGGCGTTCTAATATCTGAGGCACTCAAGTCACCTCCAGGCCCCCTCTGCGAGTTTTCTTGTTTCTGTTTGTAGTTACATAAATCCTTGTTCCCTGTTGTATTCTTTCGCATTTTCTTCTCTTTCTCTTTGGGGAGCCAATCTCTGGAGGACTCTATGCAGTAAAATTCTTCATCTCCTTTTATCCAGTTGTCCCATTCCCCAGTGTTGCACTCCCCAATATCTAGTTTGTAATCCAAAGGGTAATCATTCCAAAGATAATCTTCCACTTGTTTCACAATCCCACCAAAGGTAATAACTCTCTTAAGTCCACAATTTAACCAGTGTCCTGCGAATTCCATCTCCCAATGTTGCGGCTTCTGATCCTGTAAAACTTGAAGACTCTGTGTCTTATGAGATACATTCATAACCTCATGCACTTGCCCTAAGTCAATATCCTGGGTAGATTGTTGTGCAGTTTCTGTAACTGTACATTCCATTGGCACCTCCTTGTTAACTGCAGCTAAAATGTAGGCCGTCTCTTGATTCATAAGAGACACTTTCTCATCCATCTGTTGCAGCACATCATATATTTTGTCCAGGGCAGATAAAACTTCCTCTCTCTTCATTCTGTCAAGGTCAGAAAGCTGGTCCCACAGTCTGATTTTCCCAGCTGCTATGTTCTCTTTATAAAATAAAACAAAAGCACTGGCAGACTTCCTCTGGGGGGTGTGGTTACTTTTTAGCATCCATTTTTACAGTGTATCCAACAAGGGAAAATAAAAGTTACTTTCGATTTTCAGATATTTTGTTTCCTTTCAATATAAAACAATCAGGCAGAAGGCAGCATTGGACTTTTTTTTTTTTTTTTCTTCGAACTCTATCTGTCAGATTTCTTATATTCCTGTTATAGGCACCACCGACAGTTTCTTTCCTTTCATTCCGTCCCCAGGTCAGGAACAGTGAAGACTTATTTTCTTAAATTACTCTCTGCAGGATTTGCAAAGTCACGATTTATTTTCCCCCTATCCTCCTGCTGTCAGGGGGATTTAGTAGTTAAAAGAGCAGGAAATTCCAGGCTGTCAATTTACGGCTTTTAGCTTGTAAAGTCTTTGCTTTGATCTTTCTACAAAGAGCGGGAGGCAGACTTCCTATTTACACTTCCCGTCTCGGCTCTAATTCAAAGGTATACTTTTGATCCACAAGTTTCAATTATCCTACTCACGGGTTGTTGTTTGAAATCCGAATTGGCATAGGAAAAAGGACAGCGCTCTCCGACTCTGGCTATGCAGCTTCACTCCACAGAAGTAGCGATTGACTCTCAGCACCACGCCAACCCCCGTCTCACTCCGGAGCCCTTTGTAGAGCTCCTTTGCCAAACAGAGGGGCGCAAACGGTGCCCGCCGAGTCCCACGGTCGCAGGCTTCTTCCGCCTGCGATTTTTGAAAGGGTCCCCGCTTCGCTGCAGCGGTAAGACCCGGTTTCTGTGGAGCTGTCTGCCTCTAAATCAGGGAGAATCCACCATTGTTGGAGGCGCCACCTCCGGAAGCCCCCTTTTAATGTTGTCTTTCATCTGCCTACCAGGAAGAAAACCTGCTTGGTCCTTATGTATCATTTCCTTTACTATCTTTTTCATCCTATTTGCTAATATACTTGCAAACAATTTATAATCATAATTTAACAATGAAATTGGCCTATAATTTTTAACTTGTGTCAGGTCAGAATCTTGTTTTGGAATAAAAGTGATATAGGCTTCTTTCCATGTTCCTGGTATTTCTTGGACATATCTTTCATTTGTCCTTTTAGTTCATTAACTGTTAAGTCTATTTTTTTAACTGTGACATCTATTTTTTTGTCCATCTGTTCTAATTTTGTCTCTAAATTTTTCTCACTTTTTAAAATTTCTTATTTAATTTCTGCAAACATCTTTACTATTTCCCCTTTTAATTCTGACTTTTGCCTTGAACTTTTTCTTTCTACTGGTACCGCCCCTTCACTTTTTTTTTGAGTATGAGACATTCCTAATATTAAATATTAGCTTCTTGCCACTTGTATGGCTAATCCAATCCACGCTCCAACAGCCAGGGTTAAAATATCCACTTATTACAATAGCCTTCTTGCCACTTGTTTGGCTATTCCCAATTTCCCGACAAAATATCCACACAAAAATAAATTATAAAAAGAAATCCCAAACTCCAAAAACAAGCCTCTAAGAAGAAACAAAAGACAAAAACTTAGCAAAGGAAGCAGACTTTATAATCCACGAAAGGGAAGGGGAAAAAAGGGGAAGAAAAAAAATCAAAAATGTCCAAATATAGTCCACTAATCCACTCCCAAGTCAACGTCCTTAAAGTTTTTATTTATACCGGAAAGAGAAAGAAATTCTCCCTTTCCGAGAATTAAAATGGCGCTGCTTATTTTCCTGCGTCACAGAAATTGAAGCAAGAAAGAAAGCGGGGGAATACAGTCTCCAAGAAAAAGAGAAGCACTCTCAAAGTCCCATAATCACAAAAATAACAAAAATGACGAAAGAGAACAGCCTCTATCTTCTAAGAACTTTACCACTTAATCCATCCCTCCACCATAAAAAAATACAAGGTACATCAAAGGTCTTAGAGGCACTAATTGTCTGTTATGCAGATCTTTTGTAATCGAAAGTAGAAAGTACAGAGGTCCATTTCCGACGTTCCCAGAAATTTCACAAAAAAGACTAAAAAAAGAGAGGCTTTTTTAATTCCTCATCCCTCTTAGCGTTAATTAAAGGTCCATAAAAAAGATTTCTAATCGCCAAAGTAAAATCTGTTTGAATTAACTTACAGTTTTGTCCCGTTCTGTGAATCCCTCCTGTGTATACTTAGAATTCCAGATGAGGCTGACCTCCTTTTCCCCACCTCGTCCTCATCAAATTGTCTCCTATTGTTATTTTGATTTTTTTAATCCTTTTAAGTCCTTTTAAATTCGAATTCTTAGTGTTTGAGAGCCGATCGCTTCTGCGCACAACCTCGGGGCTTCGCTCCTAGAGGATAGTAATGGCTTCCCACTGCCTGCCTTTCTACCCCGCTGCTTTTGTCGCCTCCAAAGGAGGTTACCTGGCGGCCGGGGGAATCGCAAAACGGCCGGGCCGGGATCCTGCCCCCTGGATCTGCTTCCAGGGGTGTTTTGGGGGGCTGCGGCGCCCTTGCAGCACCCCCCTTTTCCTCCCAAGAGCTGGATTCCCTCTCCAGAGAGAAATCCCGCTTGTCTTCGCTCCTGTGATCAGCTGGAATTCTCTCTGACATTCATTTTTTAATCCTTCTCCCCATTCTCTCTTTTGAATCCTTGTTTGTTTTTCAGGGAAAGGATCTCTTTGAAGAAATGGACCAGATTTCCTCTGAGACAGAGAGGCCTCCATTGGACACCAGAGAGAGGCCACTGGGTAAGGAGGGAGGATTTTTTTCTCTGTTTAGTCTCATTCTGTTGGTTTTCCAACTCATCAGGGAGGGAAGATATATTTTTTCACACATAACATCTCTAATGCACCCAAATATCCAAATGCACTAAGCAGGCGAGACTTTCTCAAAGGCCCCTGTGTAGTTTGAGATGCACTGATTCACCTGTGAGACAAGAAGGCACTCTGGGCCTCCCCATTACCTTTTTCCTCTTGCAGGTGACACAGTGATACTGGCTAGACCTCTTCATCCATCTCTGAATGGGGACAGAATGGAAGCAGCGGCTGTGGAACCAGATCAGGTCAGGGGAAGCTGCATTGTGGGGACAGATGCCAAGGGGTGGAAGAATGTCCTAGCTCAAGGAGTGGTGGTGAACAACAGTGTTGTCTCAGAAGAGGACATTTCCCTTCTTCCGTTAGGGTCCAGTGTGCTTTGAAGATGTTGCTGTTTGTTTCACGGATGAGGAATGGGAGTTGCTGGATCCTGACCAGAGAGCTCTGCATAAGGACGTCATGGAGGAGAATCGTGGGATCGTGGCCTCTCTCAGTAAGGCTCCCTGTGGGATCATAATATCTGTTTTTAAATTCAAAACTCCATATGTGACAAACCTCATATATTTTCACAGACCTCAACAGCGCCCCCTACAACACTGGATATTACAATATCCCCCCCAAAAAACCTTTAACAGTAAATTACTGTTTTTTTCTGTGAATGTTCTTCCTCCAGTTGCAGCTTATTAAACAAGGATCAGCTGGTCTGAACTCCCCAGACCCTTTTGACTGTAAACTTCAGAGTTGTTAGGGAAGTTGACATAGCTTCTGTCAGGTTTTCAGTTTTTGTTTTTCCTCCTGTCAGTCTTTGGTTGTCCAAAGAGAAGACTGACATTAGAAATGGAGGGATGCCATGATGGAGCCAAAAAAATCCATTTGAGAGAAGAGCGAGGCTTATCGAATCACAGGTTCCCCTAAGGATGTCGGTTGATCCCCGTTAATTAATGCACCCAACCCTTCAGAAAACCATCCATCTAACCCACTTGTGTGTTATTCCTCTATTACCAGTGTTAACAAGTATTTTTCCTTAATTTCTCCCTGAGTCTCTATTCCATTTCTCTTCATTGTAGATAGAGATGGACTGGAAATTAAGAACATGGGTGATCATGACAAAATCCCCACAATGGAGAAGCTGAATAAATATCTTGAATGTGGGAAAAGTTCCTTTTCCACTTCCCATCAAAAAAATCCCATTGGGAAGAAAGCATATCAGTGTGTGGAATTTGGAAAGAGCTTCAGTCAGAGCTCCTCTCTCACTTCCTATCACAGTATTCATACAGGGGAGAAGCCCTATAAGTGTGTGGATTGTGGAAAGAGCTTCAGTTACAGCAGCAATCTCACTCGCCATCAGAGAATTCATACAGGGGAGAAACCCTATCAGTGTGTAGAATGTGGAAAGAGCTTCAATACAAGCTCCTATCTCATTAAGCATCAGAGAATTCATACAGGGGAGAAACCCTATCAGTGCGTGGAATGTGGAAAGAGCTTCAGTCATAGTTCCCATCTCTGTACCCATCAAAGAATTCATACAGGGGAGAAACCCTTTCAGTGCTTGGAATGTGGAAAGAGCTTCAGTCAGAAGGGCAATCTCGCTTCCCATCAAAGAATTCATACAGGGGAGAAACCCTATCAGTGTGCGGAATGTGGAAAGAGCTTCATGAGGAGCTGCAAACTCAGTTCCCATCAAAAAATTCATACAAAGTTCCCAAAACCCTTCATTATACATCTTTCAGTGCCAGGGAAAAACATCAAAGAATTCATACAGGGGAGAAACCCTATCAGTGTGCGGAATGTGGAAAGAGCTTCATGAGGAGCTGCAAACTCAGTTCCCATCAAAAAATTCATACAAAGTTCCCAAAACCCTTCATTATACATCTTTCAGTGCCAGGGAAAAACTCATCTCCTTAACCAGGCCTTTGGCTGATGGACATCTAATGCCCTTTTACAATGTGGTGGGGAGGTGGGGGTTACAGGTTTTTTGGGGGGTGTTTTGTGTTTTCATTGTGTGATTTTATGTTGTAACCGTCCTGTGACCTGTGAGTGTAGGGAATGGGAGCCAGCTCTTAGAGTCTGAGGGGTCTTTGCCCCCCAAAAAGATATTTGAGGGGGCCACCCCCCAGTTCATAGGAACAGCCATTCAAATGGCATGCTTGCACCGCATCCTGTGACTGTTTAACTGAGGCGGGGCTTACTAAACCCCTCCTATATTTTATTCAAGTTGGCACCCCTGCTATAGGGCGCTATAGAAGTCAAATAAATGCACTAATAAAACAAAATCATCTTGGTCGCCTTCTTTTGCACTTGTTCCAGCATGTCAATATCCCTCTTAATATTAGCATTTTAAAAAAATTATGTACCCTACATGGCTTTCTCAAAAACAAGTCAAGCTAGAGAAATCTCTCTTTTTTCTTTTTCTTTTTTTGGATGGAGTTACAGATTTTTTCTCAGGGGACTGCTGTGGTAATAGTGCATCTTAATTTCAGTAAGGTTTTTGAGAAAGTCCCCCTTGATATTTATGTGAGGAAGCTGGTAAAATGAGGCTGAACTTGGTAACTGTTAGGCGGATTTGACTGACCGAACCCAAATTGTCCTCCTCCATGGTTCCTCATCATCCTGGGGAAAAGTGACAAGAGGGCTGTTGCAGGGTTCAGTCCTGGGCCTGTTGTTGTTCAACGTCTTTATGAATGAGTTGGATGAAGGAACTGATGGGATGCTCATCACATTTGCAGATGACACCAAACGGGGAGCGGAGGCCAATGTGGCAGAAGGCAGAATCAGATCAAGGGTAGGAATAGTACCACTTTCTTCTGCCTTGGTCAGGCCCCACCTAGAATATTGTGTTCAATTCTGGGCACCACAATTTAAGTATCTTAAATTTTGTTTGCCAGGGGAGATCAAGAAGGTGGGGGAACACAATCCATATTCCTTTTATAACACGTGGCAAATGTTTATTAAATATATAAATTGTTAAAACTGTTGCAGGAATCCACCCAACACTCACGGGAAAATGTATCGTGGTCTTTTAGAACAGGCACCCCCAAACTCGGTCCCCCAGATGTTTTGGGACTACAGCTCCCATCATCCCTAGCTAACGGGACCCGTGGTCTGGGATGATGGGAATTGTATTTTTTATATATATAAATTTTTTATTAAAGTTTCAACAAATTTTTATCACAACAAAACAAAACAACACAATAACAAACAAAAAACAATGTAAAATATAAGAAACAAAAAACACATATAAGTTCAAATCTTAATTTCTTGTAACTTACTTTCCCGACTTCCTCGTACCTCCCCTTTCTGTATTCCAATTTCTGATTTATTTTCAGCAAATACTTCCCTTACTTTTAGCTTAATTTTAATATTACTTATTTTCTTTAAATTAACCATTACCGCTACTGCCTCTAGGTCCCAGCTCACAGAGGACCAACGCTAGGCTGTAGTTATGTACAAAAGTCTTTATTGAGGTTCAGTTTCCATTTTAAAGCCGCAGTGCGCAGCTCTACGTCTCAACCCTAGACCGGCGAAGTCCCGTCTGAGTCTCCGCCCCTTCCACACCAGTTTAAGACTCTCGCTTTGCTCCACCTCTTCCTAAGTTCCTTTCTCCTCTGGGCCCTCCTGCCCGCTAGGGTCTCATCCTTCCTGGACTCCTCTGACGCTGACCCTGATGATTCTTCCCCCTCCTTCCAGCGGGCTTTAGGACCTGGTTCCCTATCCGGGCTACCTTCTGTGCCGCTCGCCTGTACATTTGAACTTGGCGCGCGCGCCCAGTCTGCAACTTTCCTCTTGACCGTTCCCTCGCTCTCCGATGGAGGCGTGGCCACCCCTGACTCATCTTCTCTTGCTGGTGGTGAATATGTGGGCTCTGATACCTGGGACTCCCCCCCCCACTACGCTCTGGTGGGGAAGCTGGTCCTGATTTCCAACTGCTGCTCTGGGAGTCCCCGCTGGCCCCTTGTTTCTGGGGTGTCCCCCTTGGGTCCCCCCTTGCCCTGCCCATCGGCGCCCCCTTCTGTGAATCTTCCGATTCGCTGGAGAGGCTCACGGAATCTATCGGGCTGCTGTCATCCTCTCCTACGCTGCCCTCGGATTGCTCCCCCTCGCTCTCCATCTCCTCTCCTCCCTGCGCTCCCGCTGAGTCCCTGACAGCTACTAACCACTTATTTTCTAATCCAACGTCATTTTAACATTCATTAATTTTGCTATATTTCTTTAAATAGTCCTTAAATTTTTTCCAATCTTCCTCCGCCGTTTCTCTTCCCTGGTTTCGGATTCTGCTCGTCATCTCTGCCAAATCCATATAGTCAATCACCTTCATCTCCCATTCTTCCACGGTGGGTAGATCTTGTGTCTTCCAGTACTTTGCAATGAGTATTCTTGCTGCTGTTGTAGCATACATAAAAAATGTTCTGTCCTTCTTAAACACCAATTGGCCAACTATGCCCAGGAGAAAGGCCTCTGGTTTCTTAGGGAAAGTGTACCTAAGTACTTTTTTGAGTTCATTATAGATCATTTCCCAGAAAGCCTTAATCCTTGGGCACGTCCACCAAAGGTGATAGAATGTTCCTTCAATTTCTTTACATTTCCAACATTTATTGTCGGGCAAATGGTAAACTTTTGCAAGCTTGACTGGGGTCATGTACCACCTGAAAATCATTTTCATAATATTTTCTCTTAAGGCATTACATGCCGTAAATTTCATCCCGGTGGTCCACAACTTTTCCCAGACAGCAAACATAATGTTATGACCTGTGCCCACTTAATCATTGCAGATTTAACCGTTTCATCTTGTGTATTCCACTTCAACAGCAAATTATACATTCTTGACAAATTCTTAGTACTGGGTTCTAACAGTTCAATCTCTAGTTTTGATTTTTCCACCTGGAAGCCAATTTTCCTGTCCATTTTAAAAACTTCCATTATTTGATAATATTGAAGCCAATCTCTCACTTTCCCTTTTAGTTTCTCAAAGCTTTGCAATTTCAATCTGTCCCCTTCTTGTTCCAAAATTTCCCAATATCTCGGCCATTTAGCCTCCATATTAAGTTTTTTAACAGCCTTTGCCTCCATTGGCGACAACCACCTTGGAGTTTTACTTTCCAACAAATCTTTATATCTAATCCAGACATTATATAATGCTTTCCTGACAATATGGTTTTTAAAACCCTTATGAGCTTTAGCCTTGTCGCACCACAGATATGCATGCCACCCAAAAATATTGTTAAAACCTTCTAGATCCAAAATGTCAGTGTTCTCAAGAAGTAGCCAGTCTTTCAACCAGCAAAAAGCTGCTGATTCATAGTAAAGTTTGAGGTCTGGCAGGGCAAATCCGCCCCTTTCTTTTACATCAGTTAATATCTTAAATTTTATTCTTGGCTTCTTGCCCTGCCAGACAAATTTAGAAATATCTTTCTGCCACTTCTTGAAACAATCCATCTTGTCCACTATTTGCAATGTTTGAAACAAAAACAACATTCTAGGCAATACATTCATCTTTATAACCGCAATTCGACCCAACAAGGAAAGCTTCATATTTGACCAAATTTCTAAATCTTTTTTCACTTCTGTCCAAGATTTCTCATAATTGTCTTTAAATAAGTTCACATTTTTAGATGTCATATTTATCCCCAGATATTTCACTTTCTTAACCACAGTTAACCCTGTCTCATTCTGAAACCTTTCTTTTTCAAATGATGTTAAATTTTTCTCCAATATCTTCGTTTTAGACTTATTCAATTTAAATCCTGCCACTTGACCAAACTCTTGAATTAGTTCCAAGACCCTTTTTGTACTAGATTCAGGCTCTTGTAGTGTAAGTACCAAATCATCTGCAAATGCTCTCAGTTTATACTGTTTGGCTCCGACCTGCACTCCTTTAACCAACTGGTCCCTCCTAATCATGTTCAGAAAAACCTCCAGGACTGATATAAAAAGTAGTGGAGAGATTGGGCATCCCTGACGTGTCCCTTTTTCTATATTAAATTCTTCCGTAACCACATTATTTACAATAAGTTTTGCTTTTGGTTCAGAGTATATCACACCTATACCGTTTTCAAACCCTTGACCTACCCCCATCCCCCGGAGATTCTTCATCATAAAACTCCAAGAAATATTGTCAAAGGCTTTCTCGGCATCTACAAATATCAAGACTGCTTTAGTATTAATGTTCACTTCCAGCTTTTCCAAGATGTCAACTATATTCCTTACATTGTCTGATAAATGTCTTCTCGGGAGAAAGCCTGCTTGATCTCTATGAATCTCCTCCATCAAAACTCTTTTCAACCTTTTTGCTAAAATGTCAGCAAAAAATTTATAATCTACATTTAATAAAGAAATAGGGCGGTAGTTTTTAAGTTGAGTCTTTTCCGTCTCTGTCTTCGGTATAAGTGTGATGTAGGCTTCTTTCCACGTATCTGGTGCCCTTTTCCCCTCCATAATTTCATTACAGACTTCCTTCAAAGGTTGTAATAACCACTCCTTCAAAACCTTGTAATATCTGGAAGTCAGTCCATCCGGTCCTGGAGATTTGCCCAATACCATGTTTTGAATGGCAGCTTCTATTTCTTGCTCTATTATTTCCTGATTCAAAATTCTTTTACTTTCCTGTGAGATCTTTCTCAGTCCATTTTTTCCCAAAAATTGTTCTATATCAATATCTTTCTGCGGCCCTTGTGTATACAATTGTCTGAAGTATCTCTGGAAACAGTCCCTAATTTCTGTTGGTTTATAAATATTCTTTCCATCCACTTCTAGATTTGAAACCGTATTCAATTTTTGTCTCTTCTTTATTTGCCAAGCCAGCAGTTTACCACATTTATCTGCCGATTCAAAAGTCTTTTGTCTCATTTGCTTAATTTTCCATTCTATTTCTTGGTTCATCAACTCCATATATTGTGTCTGGTATAATTTAATTTCTTTCAGAATGTCCTGTGATTTTGGTTTTGATCTTAATTTCCTTTCCCCATCCTTTATCTTCTCCAAAAAATTTTCTTTCTTTTCATTCTGGCTTTTCTTCTTTATTGCATTCTGTTGTATCAAGAATCCTCTCATAACTGCTTTACCTGAGTCCCAGATTATTCTTTTTTCTACATTGGTCTTCATGTTAATTTCAAAATATTCTTTTAAAATTTTCTGGGCCTTTTTACAAACTTCATCTCTAAATAAGGTGTCATTCATCCTCCATCTGAAGGTGCCCGTTGTTGTTAGCTTCATCACCATCTTTACCGCATTGTGGTCGGAGCAAGTTAATGGGCAGATTTCAACTTTTTTTACCTTTGGTGCCATTCCTCTAGTAACACAGATTTGGTCAATTCTAGTCCATGTCATTTTGGCTTCAGAAAAGAAGGTTCCTTCTCTTTCAAGTGGGTGTCTTATTCTCCAAATGTCAACTAAGTCCATATTGTCAGTCATTTCAAAAAAGATTTTTGGTAGTCTTCCATCTTTTGTAACTACCTGTCTTTGAGCTTTGTCCATGTTAGTTGATACTACTCCATTCATGTCCCCCATCAGGGATGATGGGAATTGTAGTCCCAAAACATCTGGAAGGCCGAGTTTGGGGATGCCTGTTTTAGAATAATGAAATGGAACTTTAACAAATGACACGCTGAAAGTCTGAAATTCCATCAGGACAAGTTACTTTTTGTTTACTGTTGTAACTTTTGCTTTCTGAATATTTATCTTCTGTACCATGAAGATAAAGAAAAATAATGTTTTTTTAAAAAGGAGATGGGGAAATCATGTGTACTATTCCATCAATCTGCTTGCATGTGTTGAGTTTTATTTGGAGACTGTAGCTCCCAGTAATTTCATTATCTGTATGTGTTTCTGTGTGTTCAGCACACATGATTGCAGGTGAGACTGAATAAAACACTTCATCGGAAAAATTAGAAGCATCTAATGTTCCCTGGACTTTTAATAATAAATAATAATAATTTTATTCTTTATACCCTGACCTCCCCAGCCAAGGCCGGGCTCAGAGCGGCTTACAAGCAATAATAAAAACAAGATGAATGATTGCAACTTAAAAACAAAATTAAAATACAACATTGAAATATTGAAACATTTAAATATTAAAATGTAACCTCATCGCATTAAAATGTAACCTCATTGCATTAGCATCAATTAAATGATGTATTTAAAATAGATAAGAAAAATGGATTTAGTGCAGAAATTTCAAGGTTTGAAAAAGACTTATTGGAAAATAATGTGAAGTTACTTTCTAAAATGTATAAATTGTTGCTAGAGTGGCATACAAAAGACGAAGAAGTCAAATTGTAGCAGGTGTTTAATCAGTAATGATTAAACGTAATATATTGGGCATAATATTCAATTTTCATCTTGGAAAAAACTGGAGGGAGGGCTTGAAATTTACAGCGTTCTGTGCGTTGAAGGAAAATTATATGAAAATGATGTATTGGTGGTATTTAACACCTGTAAGAGTAGCAAAAATGTATAGAACTGCTTTAAATGGAAACCATCATCATCAGCATTTTAAATTTGTATACCATCTTTCTATCTTATAATACTCCAGGCAGTTTACAAGCTGAAGAAACAAAAAATGTACATCTTATAACAATCTAATCCAATACAAAAATGAGATAATAAAACACAACTTTAAAATAAGCAACCTACAACAAAAAAGTAACATTCAACAATCATTCGAATAGTATAAAATAGTAATATCAGCATATAAAAGTTAAACAGAAATTCACTCTTAACTGTTACAATAAATAATTTCTAAAGTATGATAAATAAAACAATGGCAAGCCGCGTAAAACAATTCAATGGAAATTGAAAAGCAGAGACTGGAGGGTGGGGCAAGGCAAGTGGAAGGAGGCCTTGCCTGACAAAGCCTTTCCCCTCACAGGTCTCCCTCCAGGAACAGCTCCTCATGAGGAGTCCTAGGGCCAGAGAGGGAGCAAGGCAGGTGGAATAAGTCCTTGAGTCAGGGAATCCTCCATGATGAGATGAGATATTTGTTTGAATTTAAATTTGTTATGTAAAATTTGCTTTAAAAAATGTTGTTTTTTAAAGACTCCAACCAGTAATCATGGGAAAATATGGTGTGATCTTTTAGAGTGCAGTGGTACCTCGGGTTAACTACTTACCGTATTTTTCGCTCCATAGGGCGCACCTAGTTTTAAGGGGGGGGGGTGGGAATCAAGAAAATTGATGTGGGGATCCGTTTTGCGGCACAAGGCTAGGGTTAGGGGGACTGAAGCGACAGAGCCCCAGACCAACCATCCTTCCAAATCGGGTTGACAAAACCAAGCGCTGCTTTGCAAGCGACACGATGTTTGTCTGCACCGATCTTTTTGCCGTCTTCAGTCGTGTTTGTGTGTGAAAATCGTCCCCAGTGCAGGTGGGGTAACAGCAGCCAGAATTTGGGGCTGCAAAGAGGAAGGAAACAGACCATGTGGGGAGCGGGGTTTAAATCCACACTCATGCGCTTAAACCCCCCCCCCCCGTAAACGCTGCTAATAAAATCCCCTAGCATTGCAGTGGGTTGGACTAGATGACCCTTGGGACCCCTTCCAACTCTACAATTCTATGATCAAAGTCGGACTCCTATGATTCTATGCTTCCTCTGTGGCTGCTTCAAAGTTTTAAAAAAAGTAAGAAAGTCGGGAGATCCCATCGTCTGCCTTCCCGGCAGCCTTCGCCACCTCCCCCTGCAAAAAAGGGGCCGCTTCTTTTCCAGGAACCCCCCTCCCCTAACAACCCCCCCCGACTCACTGGCGTAGCGTAGGGGGTGCAGGGGGGGCCGGCCGCACCGGGCGCAACATCTGGGGGCTAGGGTTAGGGGGCGCAAATCCATGGGTTAGGGGGCGCAAATCCACGGGTTAGGGGGCGCAAATTACTTGCCTTGCCCCGGGTGCTGACAACCCACGCTACGCCACTGCCCCGACTTCCCCAGTTCCAGTCTTTGGTTTCTCTAAAAATGCAGGCAGCAGGCAGGGGCAAGGTGTTTTGGCGCGTCCCTTGTCTCCCCCCCCCCCCCGCCTCACTTTCTGGGTTCCCTCGCTCCCTCCCCTGCCGTTTCTGCGGTGGGTGCTGGCGGGTCTTTCCGCCGTTCCTTGGAAGAGCAATCCCCCAACGGCGGCGAGGGAGAGGGGAGGTGGGAGCGCACGTCAGGCGGAAGGGAAGCGGCCTCACCGCCTTTAAGTGGCATTGCATGTCATCTGAGCAAGCTCCTGCGTGGGCAGGCGAGAGAGACAGAGCGTGGCGCAGGGACACCAGCGGAGCGCCCGCTTCTTTCTGCCCGTCGCTGCCACCAGCAGGATTTACCCTCCTCCCCAGCGTGCTTTTTCGGCTACAGAAGCCACCCTCTTGTTCCACCTCCGGCGGCTTTCCTGCCTTTTTCACCCGGGTCTCCCTCGCATTAGAGAGAAACGCCTCAAGGCAGCGAAGAATAAGCAGCAGCACAAAGCGAGACACTGGTTTTCTGCCGCACGCGCTCTTTCTTGGCGTTCCCTTTTTTGCTGCTTTTCTCTTTCCCCCGCTTGATGGCTGCCGCCGCCACCAAGCCCACAGAGCTGATGGGCAGTGGCGTAGCGTGGGGGGTGCAGGGGGGGCCGGCTGCACCGGGCACAACATCTGGGGGTTAGGGTTAGGGGCATAAATCCATGGGTTAGGGGGTGCAAATTACTTGCCTTGCCCCGGGTGCTTACAACCCACGCTACGCCACTGCTGATGGGCATCTACTCGAGCTACCAGGCGGTGATGCCGCACTTCGTCTGCATAGCCAAGGAGTTCCCTCAGCCCACCCGCCGGCCAAGCTGCCTCGGGGCAAGCTGCGCAGACAGGAACCCGAAACCTTTGGAGCGCAGCCCGAGTTCCCGCTGCGCTCCGAAGGCTTCAGGCGGCTATCCCTGAAGCCTGGAGAGCGAGAGGGGTCGGTGCGCACCAGGCATCAGCGAAAGACACGCGTAGCCTCTGGAGCGCTCCCTCTGTGCTTTGGATGCTTCGCATTGCTTTCGCTGAAGCCAAGGAGCCTGCATTAGCTCCATAGGACACACAAACATTTCCCCTTAATTTTTGGAGGGGGAAAAGTGCGTCCTATAGAGCGAAAAATACGGAAATTCGTTCCGGAGGTCTGTTCTTAACCTGAAGCACCACTTTAGCTAATGGGGTCTCCCGCTGCCGCCGTGCCGCCGGAGCACAATTTTTGTTCTCATCCTGAAGCAAAGTTCTTAACCCGAGGTAATATTTCTGGGTTAGCGGGGTCTGTAACCTGAAGTGTCTGTAACCTGAAGCATATTTAACCCAAGGTACCACTGTAATCAAATGAAACTTTAACACATGGCATGATGAAAATCTGCAATTTCATCAGGGTAAGGTATTTGTTGTTTATGGTTGTAACCATTGCTTTCTTTAAAATTATCTTTTCTACCATGAAAATAAATAAAAGCAATTTTTTAAAAAAGAGGTGGGGAAATCATATGTACTCCCAGTTATTTCACATTATCTATGTGTTTCTGTGTGTTCAGCACATATGATTGCAGGTGAGACTGAATAAAAGACTTCCTAGGAAATTCCCTTTGACTGCTTCTGTATTGTTTCAAATGTGACGTCACTTACAGATAAGAACAAATAATATTTATTAATGATGAATCCTACCATCGTCAGCTCATAAATCTCCAACCCAACAAATGCTGCGCTTAGCATGAACAGCTGCTTTCTTCCCATTTCTTAGGTGGAAAGAACTAATAATGACAAGGAAGAAGGGAGATAGACCCTTTCCCTCAACATTTGGGGATCTGGGGGGCTTCCTTTCACCCCTTAGTCCTGCTCCTGAAAGCTTGGCAGATGTGGAGTATTTGCTCACACTCTGCCATGACTTAAAAATCAACCTTTTTATTTTTTAAAGTTACAGATAGGTAGCCGTGTTGGTCTGCCATAGTCAAAACAAAACAAAAAAATTCCTTCTCACTATATAGAAGGGTCTGGTGACTTCTGTTTCAGTGTATCTGAAGAAGTGTGCATGCACACGAAAGCTCATACCAAGAACTAACTTAGTTGGTCTTTAAGGTGCTACTGGAAGAAATTTTTTTGTTTTATTTTTTAAAGAAATGGTATTGCAGTGCTAAAAAGGCTCAAGAAAGCAATTGCTGTAGTAGCTGGCATCTTAGCGAGCCCAGTGCCACTCTGCCAACTGTCTCACTCCCAGATAAACTAATCTGGAAAGCTCTCTTGTCATCTCTGTCTGTAAAGACTTCCGTGTCCCTTGAATTCACAATTAAGCATTTCTGGAAGAGGAAATGATACACTTTTGTATATTAGCATAAAAAGCATGCATAGGAAAGTATTACTCATTTATGACTAGAATAGGATTTATTTATTATGAACTTTGCTGGGTTCCTCCTTGGCAGCCAGTGCCATTGTTTCAGCAGGGCTCGAACTCAGGACCCGCTGCCTTGAGGGACATCTAAGAGCAGTTGGGCAGGGGAAAGGTCTACTTGGGAGGTGGGGGACTCTCCTTCCTTGGAGGTTTCTCAGCAGAGATCGGAGGGCCATCTGCCCTGGATGCTTGAGCGGAGATTCCTGCACTGCTGGGGTTGGACTAGATGACCCTGGGATCCCCTCCTCTCTCTCCACTCCGGAATTCCAGGAGGAGCTTCCTTGCCTCCTGCAAAGCCCTTTTCCCTGCAGGCTCTTCCTCTGGTTTCTGGCCAAGGGAGGGAGATGCTCAGAGTCCAGCCAAGAGCCTCACCCCCAAAAGGATATCTGGGCATGGGCGGAGCCGGGGGGGGCAGCTGCCCCCTAAATGCATAAGAAATAATAAGAATCTGAGGTTCTGCCAAGCGAGAGAGGCTGAGCTGGAGGGACTCGGCTTGGCAAGGGTTAAAGGGAAGTGAGCTGCCTTCCTAGAGAGGCCAGGAAGCAAGGGGGGGCCAGGTCCTCCAGAGCCAAGGCCCCTCCCTCCCCAGTCCTTTCCTGCAAGGAAGGGGGGTGTTACTTTGTGTCTCTGCTGCAAGGGCTGCCTCGCTCTCCCCTCCTGGGATCTGGTGAGTCTCCTCTCTCTCCCCCCAGAGGGTGCGGGGGGGAGACAGGGGGGGTCCCAGGGCTGCAGCAGGGGAGGGGGCCTGGGGGGCCTGATCTGCTCATGGGGGGGGGACCCCAAGTCAGGGAGGAGGAGAGGGTCCTGCCAGGGAGGGGCCAGGTCTGCCACGCTCTCCTTCCTGCAGATCAGAGGATCCCAAACTCATTTGACCCTCCGCCCCCCCTTTCAGAAAAGATCTCCCTTCTTTACACAAAGGGGTCCCTGGGACTTTAACTCTGTGTGACGTCGCTCAGCCTCATTGCACAACAGAGGAAACATCTGCAAATGGTTTTCTAAAGCTGGACGAGGAGGTGGACTAGCCCCCCCCCCAAAAAAAAAGGTGGGAGAGAAAGGGCAGGAGTAAAGAGAGGGATCCCAGCCCAGAGTCTGGCTGCTGCATTGGGGACCAGTTTCCCAGTGTCTCCCAGGGCAGCTCCCCACGGAGGCCACTGCAGCAATCCCCTCGCACCCAGAGCAGGGCATCCCAGGACCACATCCTCTCTCTACCCCAATGGGATTGTTGCTGGCAAAGCAGCCGGAAATGGGCGCTGCTACTCACTGAGCCTCCAGGGACCTTGGCATCAGTAGCTGTGTGTGTGTTAAGCTATCTAACAGAATAATAGTAATAAATTACCCACCTAAATTTCAAGGGAGATGTATTTGGCTCTGCCCACTTGGCCCTCAGGGGTTGGCGAGATACATTCCTGGCCCTCGGAGCAAAGAAAAAGGGACCCCACCCCAAGAGTCTGTCTGGAAAACAGCAGAGAGTCCAAGTGCAAGAAAAGGAGACAGAAGCAGGGGAGTGGCGGTGGGGGGGAACAACTCCTGAGGACCCCCAGGTGAGGACCCCCACTAGAGCCAAGCATCCATTTTCCACAAGATACAAATGACTTCCTTGTCAGTCAGTTCTGACTTCATGCATTGACTGGAAGGCAGGAGAAACCAGGCTGATTCATCTCCCAGAAATCCCTTCAGTTGCCTCCACATTTTGCATTGCAATCTTCCTTCTAGGAGAGCTAGAGGCTGCTTCCTCCTCCTCCTCCTCCTTTTTCTCCTGTAGGACTTCTGCTGTGTGTGACACGGGTCAGCGTCATTGCACAAGAGAGGAAACATGTATGAATGGTTGCTCCCAAACCTCTTTGTCTGTTTCCCTTCTTTCTTTCTCCTTATTGGCAGAGGAGGCTAGCCAAGCAGATCAAGCCAAGCTTTGTGAGGAGCTGGGTATGTTTAGTTGGAGAGGAGGAGACAGAGAGAAGATAGGAGAGCCATGTCCCCTGGGGGTAGGATTCCAACCAATGGCTTCAAGCTACAAGAAAGGAGATTAGGACTCAACACTCCTAGTCATTTTTCACGAGGCACCAATGACTCCCTTGTCAATCAGTTCTGACTTCATGAATTGACTGGAAGGAAGGAGCAACCAGGCTGAGTCCCCTCGCATTAATCTTTTCGCTTGCCTCCACATTTCCACAATCTCCCTTCTAGAGGCCTCCATCTCCTCCTCCTCCTCCTCCTCCTCCTTTTTAGAAAGATAGCTCAGAGTCTGGGCTGTGGTGCAGTCCTACCCTGGTTCCCAGCAAGACTCATCCATGCTTGCTCAGGGAACCTTTTTCTTCTCCTGATATTAGACAACTTTTGTAACAGAACAATGTATTTGCTTTGTAGGATTTGCTAGAGCTTCTCATTAAGACGGACAGAACTTGGCAGAAGACCAAAGGGTTCCTTCCGATCTCTCAGAGGCTTCCTGAGAGCACAGATGGATGAGCGAGACTCAGCTGGCCCTGGAACAGGAAGAGGCCATGCCATCCAAACTGGGAGCAGTGGGGGATTCTGGAAAAACTCTGTGCAGAAGATCCTGGGTGAGGAGGACACCCTCAGCTCAGAGGTGCAGGGCCAGCAGTTCTGCTGCCAGGAGGCCAAAGGACCCCGAGAGGTTTGCAGCCGACTCTACCACCTTGACCGTCAGTGGCTGAAGCCGGAAGAGCACACGAAAGCTGAGATGCTGGACCTGGTGATCTTGGAGCAGTTCCTGGCTGTCCTTCCCCTGGAGATGGAGAGCTGGGTGAGGGAATGCGGAGCGGAGACCAGTTCCCAGGCGGTGGCCCTGGCCGAAGGTTTCCTCCTGAGTCAGGCAGAGGAGAGAAAGCAGGTGAGAGAGACTTTCCTCTGGATACTCCCTAGGGGCTCCAAACAGGATGGAGAACATCCCATAATGACCTACTGATGGCCTATCCTTTTTCTGGGGAGGCATCCATGGAATGAGATCTAACACTCTTAAAGTTTTTTTCTTTTTCATTCTCTTTGTAATATTTCTCACCATTCTTTCTCTGTTTTGAATCCTTGTTCGTCTTTCAGGAAAATGATCATTTAGCAGAAATTAACATGGATTCCTGTGAGACAGAGAGGCCTCCGTTGGACACCAGAGAGAGGCCCCTGGGTAAGGTGAATGGTGGGTTTTCTCCTTTTGGTCTCCTTTTGTTGGTTTCCCAACTAATCTGTGGGTTCTTTTCATCTTGTTTTTTCTTTGGGGCGGTGACTGATGGGGCCAAGGGTCTAGACATATTTCTGCACCACAAACATATGAAACAAATGTCCATCTGCACTCAGCAGGTGAGGCTTTCTCAAAGGCCCATCTGTAGTTAGAGATGCCCTGTTTCACCTGTGAGAGATTCAGGCACTTCTGGCGTCCTGATTACCTTTTTTCTCTTGCAGGAGACAGAATGATGCCGGCAAGACCTCCTGATCCGCCTTTTCATGGGGGCAGAAGGGAAGCAGCGGCTGTGGAACCAGATCAGGTCAGGGGAAGCTGCCTTGTGGGGACAGAGGCCGAGGGATGGAGCAATGTCATGGACTGGTTGGGCACAGAGGAATGGTGGGAGGAAGCAGCCGGGGAACCAGGAAGGGAGGACGTCTTAGAGACCAAGGAGTGGAGGTGGAGGGAGGATGAGTGATCAGAGGGGGAAGAGGGAGAAGCCTGGGAAGAGGAGGTGTCAGAAGCTAAAGGGGTAACAGGGCTTAGTGAGCTGGGAGACTCTGTGGCAGAATGCAGTGCAGAATCAGAGGCAGAAGAGGGAGGAGGCGAGTGGGAGAAGGGAGGTTGAGAGGCAGAGGAGAGTCAGGAGAAGGAGGAGCCATCATTGGCTCCTTCTTCTGCCAGAAGCCACCCTCCCTGATTGTCTCTAAGAACCAGGGGACGTCTGACAATGGAGGAGCAAAGGCAGACTGCACATTGGTGCACTGCTCAATCGCTTGCCAGAAACCCCAGAGAGGAGGGGAGTTAGAAAGCTGTGGGGAGCTGGAGGCCTTCACTCTCAGCAACTGATTTTGTGGAGGAAGACCCTGACATGGAATTCGACTCAATATTGATCCAGAGCAGAACTCCAATATATAGTTAGCAGATTGGCACTGTCCATAAGAAATCCAGTTGCAGCAGACTTTACTTACATAACATAATAAGTCTAAACCTTAACACTCAGCATACTTTGTACAGAACACCAGAAGGAAGAGAGAGCGAAAGAGAAAGAGGCTCCTTCTGGCCTCTTATTATAGTCAGCCTGACCTTGACAGAAGAGATAAGAGAACCACTTTAAACCAGCTGTACTCAGCTTCTCTGAAGGAATAACCCAAACATCAGGAACCTTCTGCTTATTTCTCTTATGCAGACAAGCTTCCAGAACCCTCTTGAATTAATCAGAATAGGAAAGAGATCAATGTTTTCTGCACTAATAAATGCAGACTGACAATCCCCCCCCCCATTTATTAGGTGCAGGAAGTATTGACATGCAAAACACCTCTAGAAAAACATTGCATGTACACTTTCCTTCTACAGGAATAAATCCTAGCCTTTGGTTGGTAGACCAAAGACGAAACAGTCTGACCAGATGCTTCTATGAGCAGCAGAACAACATCCTGTCTCCTAAAAAACCAACTCACGTTTTTCAAATGTAGTCCCTCACATTATAAAACAAAACAGTACCTATGAAACCTGACACAGTTAAGGAAAAGACGCAACTCACTCATCATAGAATCATAGAGTTGGACAGACCACAAGGGCCATCGAGTCCAACCCCCTGCCAAGCAGGAAACACCATCAGAGCACTCCTGACATATGGTTGTCAAGCCTCTGCTTAAAGACCTCCAAAGAAGGAGACTCCACCACACTCCTTGGCAGCAAATTCCACTGTCGAACAGCTCTTACTGTCAGGAAGTTCTTCCTAATGTTTAGGTGGAATCTTCTTTCTTGTAGTTTGGATCCATTGCTCCGTGTCCGCTTCTCTGGAGCAGCAGAAAACAACCTTTCTCCCTCCTCTATGTGACATCCTTTTATATATTTGAACATGGCTATCATATCACCCCTTAACCTCCTCTTCTCCAGGCTAAACATGCCCAGCTCCCTTAGCCGTTCCTCATAAGGCATCGTTTCCAGGCCTTTGACCATTTTGGTTGCCCTCCTCTGGACACGTTCCAGTTTGTCAGTGTCCTTCTTGAACTGTGGTGCCCAGAACTGGACACAGTACTCCAGGTGAGGTCTGACCAGAGCAGAATACAGTGGCACTATTACTTCCCTTGATCTAGATGCTATACTCCTATTGATGCAGCCCAGAATTGCATTGGCTTTTTTAGCTGCCGCGTCACACTGTTGGCTCATGTCAAGTTTGTGGTCAACCAAGACTCCTAGATCTTTTTCACATGTACTGCTCTCAAGCCAGGTGTCACCCATCTTGTATTTGTGCCTCTCATTTTTTTTGCCCAAGTGCAATACTTTACATTTCTCCCTGTTAAAATTCATCTTGTTTGTTTTGGCCCAGTTCTCTAATCTGTCAAGGTCATTTTGAAATGTGATCCTGTCCTCTGGGGTGTTAGCCACCCCTCCCAGTTTGGTGTCATCTGCAAATTTGATCAGGATGCCCTTGAGTCCATCATCCAAGTCGTTGATAAAGATGTTGAATAAGACCGGGCCCAAGACAGAACCCTGTGGCACCCCACTAGTCACTCTTCTCCAGGATGAAGAGGAACCATTGATGAGCACCCTTCGGGTTCGGTCAGTCAGCCAGTTACAAATCCACTGAGTGGTAGCATAGTCAAGACCGCATTTTACCAGCTTCTTTACAAGAATATCATGGGGCACCTTGTCAAATGCCTTGCTGAAATCAAGGTAGGCTACATCCACTGCGTTCCCTTCATCTACCAGGCTTGTAATTCTGTCAAAAAACGAGATCAGGTTAGTCTGACATGACTTATTTTTCAGAAATCCATGCTGACTATTGGTGATCACAGCATTCCTTTCTAGGTGCTCACAGACTGTTTGCTTAATGATCTGCTCCAGAATCTTCCCTGGTATTGATGTCAGACTGACTGGGCGGTAATTATTTGGGTCCTCTCTTTTCCCCTTTTTGAAAATAGGGACAGTCTGCCGGGACTTCGCCTGTTCTCCAGGAATTCTCAAAGATGACTGCCAGTGGTTCTGAGATCACATCTGCCAGTTCTTTTAATACTCTTGGATGCAGTTCATCTGGCCCTGAAGACTTGAATACATCTAAACTAGCCAAGCCTGAGTTCATTCTGTGCTTTAGCTTTTCTGACTTTGTATCTACATGTGTTGGCTATTTGTTTGAATTCCTCTTTGGTGGTTTCCCCCCTTTTCCATTTTTTGTACACATCCTTTTTTAATCTTAACTCAGTTAAAAGTTCTTTAGATAGCCACCCTGGCTTCTTTAGGCACCTTCCATGTTTCCGTCTCATTGGTATTGCCTGAAGTTGTGTTTTTACTATCTCCCTCTTAACAAACTCCCAGCCATCATGAACTCCCTTTCCTTTTAGTATTACTGTCCATGGGATCTCACCCAGCACTTCCCTAAGTTTTATGAAGTCGGCTTTCTTAAAGTCAAGAAATTGAGTCCTAGTATGCTTGGCTGCTCCTTTCCGCTATATAGTAAACTTCAGAAGAGCATGATCACTCGCGCCTAATGATCCTTCCACTTCTACCCCACTAACCAGGTCATCAACATTGGTTAGGACCAGATCTAAAATGGCTGTTCCTCTTGTTGCTTCTCCCACTTTCTGGACAATGAAGTTGTCTGCAAGGCCAGTGAAGAATCTGTTTGACCTTATGCTCTTGGCTGAGTTTGACATCCAGCAAATATCCGGGTAATTGAAGTCCCCCATTACTACTATCTGTTGGAATTCTGCCTCGGTCAGAGGGATGTGCCAGTCTTCCAGGCACCGGCAGATATTCCTCGGTGACCTCCCGGCTGCTACTCCGCTGATAAGCAGGCGAGGTCTCGGCGATTTTTCTCAGGCTGTGAGAAAAACACACCGTTCCTTCTCTCTCCCCTTTGGTGTCCCCCAGGGAGGGGAAAGAAGCAGACAGAAATCTATTTACATCTTTTATTTCTGTCTTTCACTTCAGTACAGAGAAAACATGTCTGCACACAACAGCAGTAAGAATAAACTCCACCCATGTACATCCTGTACAGGTCATATGACACACACACTGAGCTAACATCCGGTGCTCAGTACAGAATGGACTGCCCCTTTGTTCCATGGCAACAGTCACACACATCCTGTTTGGCTTTCCAGCCACAAGCAGCTGACTGAGCTGCTAGAGCCTTTGCTTGCTGCTGCATTGCTGCTTTAGAATAACACTGTCTCCCTTCCTTTTGCATGCTTGGCCATCTGTTCCAGGAAGGCATCATCTATGTCCTCCGTTTGGCTTGGGGATTTATAGTAAACTCCCACAATGAGGTCACTGTTATTCTTCTCTTCCTTAATTTTGACCCAAATGCTCTCACTTTGGCTTTGAGGTTCTAAATCTTGGATCTCTTCACAGGTATACATATCCCTGACATATAACGCCACTCCTCCTCCTTTCTTGTCTGGTCTGTTTCTCTGGAATAGATTATATCCCTCCATTATTACATTCCAGTCGAGGGACTTATCCCACCAGGTTTCAGTGATGCCTATTATGTCATATTTAGTTTGCTGTACCAAGAGCTCAAGCTCATCTTGTTTATTTCCCATGCTTTGCGCTTTAGTGTACAGACATTGAAGTCCATTAATCATTCCCCCGTGTCTCTTATTTAAGGATTTTTTCCTCCCACCACTAGGTCTGCGTGCTGTTTGCTCCATTTGGTCTATGACATTTGGATGATCATCTTCATCAATTGATAGACTCCTACCTTCAGGAGCACTGTCTCCCTCCCCCACATTAGTCAGTTTAAAGCCCTCCTGATGAGGTTTCTGAGATTTTTGGCAAAAACATTCCTCCCAACCGTTGTGAGGTGCAGCCCATCGCTTGCCAGAAGTCCATCTTCAAGAAACTGCAGTTCGTGATCTAAGAATCCAAACCGTTCCTGTTTACACCATTTGCGAAGCCAGCTGTTCACTTCCACTATTTTTCCCTCTCTCCCTGGGCCACGTCGTTCAACTGGGAGGACAGATGAGATGACAATTTGTGCATTTAATTGCTTCAATTTCCTGCCCAGAGCCTCGTAGTCTCTTTTGATCTTCTGGAGGCTATTGCTTGCAGTGTCATTGGTTCCCACATGAACCAAGAGGAAGGGGTATTTGTCAGTGGGTTTTATGATTCCTTGCAGTCGTTCAGTTACATCTTGGATCTTAGCCCCGGGGAGATAGCACACTTCCCGAGACATCTTGTCAGGCCCACAGATCACTGCATCTGTTCCCCTCAGTAGGGAATCCCCTATCACCACTACACGCCTCCTCTTAGGTCTGGTCGGGGTTCTTCCGTGAGCTGTCCGTTCCAAGGTCGCCTGCACATTCCCTGAGGACTGACTTTGCTGCTCATCTTCATATACCTGATCAACTGTAATGAGGGAGAGATCCTCAAATGGAGTCTGCTCTTCGTCTTCCATGCTAGGGGAGAGGACCTCAAAGCGATTGTGTATTTCTAAACAATCAGAGCGAACCCTGGGCCTCCTACTTCTTTGAGTCACGTTTCTCCATATATCTGGCTCCTGTGTTGGTGAACTAGCCTCCTTCTCAGGGGAGTCCCCTGTCTCCTCCTTGGTGGAGACGGTGTGCTCTGTTGCTTCCAAGAAGAGCTCCAGCTCTCTAATTCTTTGGAGCGTAGCTACACGTTCCTCCAGTTGCTGGACTTTGTCTTCTAAGAGGGCAATCAACATGCAATTGCTGCAGGTAAAGCTGCCTGCAACCTTTGGCAAGATGGCAAACATTGCGCAGGAATCGCAGGCGACTGCAGCTGTTCCCTCACCCTCCATCTTGAGAACGTGTCGTTGGGGGTGGCTGCAGCGGTCCTCCATCATAAAAAGCGTGAAGACAGGACAAATAACTCCCCACCCAAAAAAAACCCTAGGTCTCCCCCAACAAACTTTTGAGACTAGCTCCCCTAAATCTAAAAGATGGATCAAACTGTGCGCTGCCCTGCAAGCTCTGATAAGCTCCTCCCACAGCTAATCACCTGCCTCAACAGAAACCCTGCCCCCTCTGACCTTTGCACAGGGAGAGCAGCTAATCAGCCACAAAGAAACACACACACAAGAAAACCCTTTTTGCTCCTTCTTCAGCTGCTGCTGCCCTGCAAGCTCTGAATGTATCTTATCAAAAGGTATCAAAACAGTTATCTTATAAACCTTACCTTACGTTACCTTATCTTAAACTCCACTCAAATATATAAACGAAGACCTGAAAACATCACTTCATAGCAAACCTCTCCAACAGAATACTCAACAGAGCACCTCTTTACAAGACCACTTAAACAAACTACCTAATCTTACTTTTCATATACCTCCACACTAAAGAAACTTCCACCTGGACAACTAGTCCATTAATTGATTGACAATGCAAACTGACAGACCCTCAGGGAATGAGCTGCTGTTCTCATGAGGCCTGAAACTCAGCCAAGTCTGTGAACATCGTGTTCTTGCTAAGAAAGAGTTAACTCCAGCTGTGAACTGTGGGATTTCCTGCCCAGATAACTCTGTGACACGAGGCTTCTGAATGTCGCCAGTAGGATTCATCTGTAGTTGCAGTTTTCATGGAATCCTAGAGTTGAAAGGGACCCCAAGGGTCATCAAGTCCCGCCCCCTGCATTGCAGGAGTCTCAGCTAGATCCTCCAAGACAGATGGACATCCAAACTAGGCTTCTTGTATTTCTATATTCATCACTGAATGCTAAAATAGGCTTCTAAGCAGTGGACAGACGATAACAAATAGTGGCCAGGATTCACCTACCCAGCCCTGTCCACTGCAAAATGCCCCCCTCATTCCTCCCCCTCTCCATGCCCCCATGAACCCCTTTAATTTGGCTTTAGAGCATTGGGATGAAACCTCCCCAGAACAACTCACGAGGAGAGGAGAAAGTGGATCCTTCCATCTGGGAAGCTTGGATGCTTGCATAGGCAGAATGACTTGAAAAACACCAGGTGGAGTACCACCTATTTGCACAAAGACCAATACCCATAATTAAAATGCAGAATTAAATAATTCCATTAAAGCGTTAAAATAAGCATCCATATTTAAAATGTGCAGCAAAGCAATCCTATTGAAACAACACCACAGTTTACAGGAAGGAAACAACAGAGCATTGTGTAGCAGATTATATTTCTGCTGTCTCAGAGGAGGACTTTTCCCTTTTTCTTTTAGGGTCCAGTGTGCTTTGAAGATGTCGCTGTTCGTTTCACGGACGAGGAGTGGGCGTTGCTAGATCCTGACCAGAGAGCTCTGCATAAGGACGTCATGGAGGAGACTCGTAGGATCGTGGCCTCTCTTGGTAAGGCTCCCTGTAGGATCATAATATCTCTTTAAATTCAAAACAGCTGTCTGTGATGAACTTCATATATTTTCACAGAATTCAACAGCGCCCCATACAACACCTGGGATTACAATATTCCCACAAAAAACCTTGAACAGTAAATTACTGTTTTTTCTGTGAATGATCTTCCTCCAGTTGCAGCTTCTTAAACAAGGATCAGGCTGGTCAGAACTATCGAGGCCATTTTAACTTCAGAGTTGTTAGGGAAGTTGAAGTAGCTTCTGTCAGGTTTTCACTTTTTGTTTTTGCTCCTGTCAGTCTTTGGTTGTCCAAAGAGAAGAGTGATGTTGGAAACGGAAGGGATTCCATAACCTTTGCTCTCCACCAACCCAAGAGTGGGTTGCCTGACAAAGGTGTTTGGCTGTTTTAAAATGTGAACTGCTGTGTTAGGGACGCGGGTGGCGCTGTGGGTTAAACCACAGAGCCTAGGACTTGCCGATCAGAAGGTCGGCAGTTCGAATCCCCGTGACGGGGTGAGCTCCCATTGTTCGGTCCCAGCTCCTGCCAACCTAGCAGTTCGAAAGCACGTCAAAGTGCAAGTAGATAAATAGGTACCGCTCTGGCGGGAAGGTAAATGGTGTTTCCGTGTGCTGTTCTGGTTCAGCAGAAGTGACTTATTCATGCTGGCCACATGACCTGGAAGCTGTACGCGACATTTTTCCACCCTCGCCACATCAAGTAGTTGGTCCCTTACCTTTCTCGCCCCGACCTGGCCACAGTGATCCATGCGACGGTCACCTTCAGGCTTGACTATTGTAATTCGCTCTACGCGGGGCTGCCCTTGAAGCTGTCCCAGAAACTCCAGCGGGTGCTGAATGCTGCAGCGAGGCTCCTCACGGGGTCTCTGCCATGGGAGCATATTCACCCAGTGCTTTTCCAGCTGCACTGGCTCCCGGTGGAGTACAGGGTCAGATTTAAGGTGCTGGTTTTGACCTTTAAAGCCCTTCACGGCCTAGGACCCTCGTACATATGGGACCGCCACTTCCGGTATGCCCCACGGAGGACCTTAAGGTCCATAAATAGTAACACCCTAGTGGTCCTGGGCCCTAAGGAAGTTAGATTGGCTTCAACCAGAGCCAGGGCCTTTTCAACACTGGCTCCGGCCTGGTGGAACGCTCTGTCTCATAAGACCAGGGCCTTGCAGGATCTGATTTCTTTCCACAGGGCCTGTAGGACAGAGTTGTTCCGCCTGGCCTTTGGCTTGGAGCCAATTTGATTCCCTCACCCTCTTTTCTTTTTCCTTTCTCCTCCTGTGATGAGGCTGCATTTTAATATTTTAATGTTTCAATATTTTAATGTTGTATTTTAATCTTGTTTTTAAGTTGCATTCATTCAACTTGTTTTTATTTTTGCTTCTTAGCCACCCTGAGCCTGGCCTTGGCTGGGGAGGGCAGGGTATAAATAAAAATTATTATTATTATTATTACGCCGGTTCCCTCAGCCAATAAAGCGAGATGAGCGCCGCAACCCCAGAGTCGGTCACAACTGGACCTAATGGTCAGGGGTCCCTTTACCTTTTTTTTTTTTTAATGAATATTTATTGGCATTTCCAAGATAATACAAAATGCAAAGACAACAAAAAAAAAGACAAAAAAGAAAAATAACAAAAATGCAAAACTTAAAAACAATTAAAAACACATAGAATTTCCATTGCTTACTTTTCTTTTGACTTATTTCTCAGACCTCCTCACACCTCTCCTCTCTGTATTCCAATTCAAATTATTCAGCAAATCCTCACCTTTTAATTCACTTTAAAACCCAATTCTACTTTATCTAAACTTAACTCTCATCCAAACTTGTACATCAATACTTATTCTTGAAACATTTTCTAAGATCGACCATGATTCCCTTCCACGAATTTCCCAATTTTCATACAAATAGCAATAAGAAAAAGAAAACAAATTATGATTATATACCTTGTAAATTCCCAATTTCTATTCCACCCATACCCCCTTCCCGGTTTCAGTCCCCGACAAATGTCAGTCTGTCTCAATATACAATCAGCCTGGAGATCTAACATCCGAGGCTCTTAATTCTCTCTCACTTCCTCTGCCGGTCTTTTTGATAGTCCTTAATGTTGAACGCCAAGTCTCAGAGAAGCTCCAGCCCAGCAGGATCCAAATTTCTTCCAGCCAAACCTCCATACTTAAAGGTGAAGCCTATGGGGTATTCCAAATCTTGTTTCATACTCCTTTCAAGTCCGATTATCCCCACAGCTCCAACCTCCGCCTTAATCAAATTTGTAATCCTTAGGTCTTCAGATCTCCACACAAGGAGATCTCTCCATTTTTCATTGTCCAATTCAGGCCAGACTTTCCACATCAAGTTCTTATTTTCCTTTGTTGCCATCATGTCAGGCCTCAAACTACAGCTCTCCTTTGGCATCTGCAGAATTACGGCTCCTCCTTCCTTTTCTTCAAGAGCAACATATATCTCCTTCTCCAAATTCTCAAAGCTCTCAAGTTTCTCTATTTGTCCAGATGGATGGGTTTCCTGTTCCAAATCCTTGTCAAATTCAATGATGGTGTTTACTGTTAAGTCCAGAGTTGTAACACGTAGCCAAAACATCAATTTGGCCTTGTAACTTTCCCAAGAGAACAAATGCTCTGTTCAGTTCAGCCTGAATTTTCCCTCCTCCAGCCATTGTAATGTCCCAAAACCCCCTCTAGAGGGATTTTAGTTCCTTAGTATTCCTTTCAGTTCCAAACCAAAAATCTGATTAATTTGTATCAGCCCTTCCTTATTTTCAGCAAATTGCAACAAATATAGCCAGCAAAAGCTACAGAAACAAAATTCTCTATTTCCGTCTTGACAGCTAACTTGACAGCTGTCAGACTCTTCAATACCTCAACAGGCTCTCTCGCGGAGCACTCCCGGGTCCGGGGGGGGGTGGCGCTTCAGCTCCCAAAATTAATTCTTTGTCCGCAGGCTCCCCTGCTTCCAATAAAATTTCATATGTTGCCAAACCGTGGAATTAAAGTCTTTTGCAATAAAGAAAGATTCTCTCGACCTTAGTTAACAAGTCCTTTGCTTTAAATTGTTTACCTAGCGGGTAGGCGGACTTCCTGTTTACACCTTCCCCGATCGTGCCTAATTCATGAAAAAAGATTTTTCTTTAAAGTTCCAATTTCCATGCTACTCACGGGTTATTACTTTAAAGTCCAATTGTTCACAGAAAAAAGTCAGCGCTCTCCGACAACGGCTGTGCGGCTTCACTCCATGGGAGAAGCAGTCGACTCTCAGCACCACGCCACTCACCCCGTACCATTCCGGAGCCTTTAAAAAGGCTCCTTCGCAGCTGGGAGGAGCGCAAAAGGTGCCCGCCGAGTCCCCACGTTCACAGGCTTCGCGCCTGTGATTTTTAAGGGTCCCCGCTTTGCCGCAGCGGCAAGACCCGATCCCGCGGAGTCGTTCCCTCTGGAGCTCGGAGGGAATCCACCATTAGTCGATGGCGCTAACCCGGAAGTCCAGGGGTCCCTTTACCTTTACCTCTACCTCTACCTTACTGCGTTTTTAGGGTGTGGATTCAACATTCTTTTTGACCAGTTTTAACAAGTATTCTACATTAATTCCTCCCTGAGGCTCTAATCCATTTCTCTTTATTGCAGATAGTGATGTACTGGAAATCAAGAACAAGAGTGACCATGACAAAATCCCCACAATGGAGAATCTGTATAAATATCTTGAAAATGGAAAAAGTTCCAATTCCACTTCCCATCAAGGAAATCTCATTAGGAAGAAACCCTATCAGTACATGGAATGTGGAAAGAGCTTCGGTCAGAGCTATTCTCTCACTTCCCATCAGAGAATTCATACAGGGGAGAAAACCTATCAGTGTGTGGAATGTGGAAAGAGATTCGGACAGAGAGCCCATCTCACTTCCCATCAAAGAATTCATACAGGGGAGAAACCCTATCAGTGTGTGGAATGTGGAAAGAGCTTCAGTCAGAGCTCCGATCTCACCACCCATCAGAGAATTCATACAGGGGAGAAACCCTATCAGTGCATGGAATGTGGAAAGAGCTTCAGTAAGAGCTCCCATCTCACTTCCCATCGGAGAATTCATACAGGGGAGAAGCCCTATCAGTGTGGGGAATGTGGAAAGAGCTTTAGTCACAGTGGCCATCTCACTTGCCATCAAATAATTCATACAACAGAGAAACCATATCAGTGCTTGGAATGTGGAAAGAGCTTCAGTACGATCTCCTCTCTGAGTTCCCATCAGAGAATTCATACAGGAGAGAAACCCTATCAGTGTGTGGAATGTGGAAAGAGCTTCAGTACGAGCTCTGATCTCACTAAGCATCAGAGAATTCATACAGGGGAGAAACCCTATCTGTGTGTGGAATGTGGAAAGAGCTTCATTGATAGCTCCTCACTCACTTCCCATCAAAGAATTCATACTGGGGAGAAACCTTATCAGTGTGTGGAATGTGGAAAGAGCTTCACTCATAGCTCCCATCTCACTTCCCATCAAAGAATTCATACGGGTGAGAAACCATATAATTGTGTGGAATGCGGAAAGAGCTTCAGTAAGAGATCCGATCTCACTAAGCATAAGAGAATTCACAGAGGGGAGAAACCCTATCAGTGTGTGGAATGCGGGAAGAGCTTCATTCAGGGCTCCCATCTCACTTCCCATCAAAGAGTTCATACAGGGGAGAAACCATATAATTGTTTGGAATGTGGAAAGAGCTTCGCTCAGGGCTCCCATCTCACTTCTCACCAAAGAATTCATACAGGGGAGAAACCCTATCAGTGCATGGAGTGTGGGAAGAACTTCAGGAAGAGCTCTGAACTCAGGTCCCATGAAAGAATTCATACAGGGGAGAAACCATATAATTGTTTGGAATGTGGAAAGAGCTTCACTCAGGGCTCCCATCTCACTTCTCACCAAAGAATTCATACAGGGGAAAAACCATATCAGTGTGTGGAATGTGGAAAAAGCTTCAGTATGAACTCCTCTCTCACTTCCCATCAAAGAATTCATACAGGGGAGAAACCCTATCAGTGCATAGAATGTGGAAAGAGCTTCACTGATCGCTCCTCTCTCACTTCCCATCAAAGAATTCATACAGGGGAGAAACCCTATCAGTGTGTGGATTGTGGAAAGAGATTCCTTCGGAGCACTGATCTCACTTCCCATCAAAGAATTCATACAGGGGAGAAACCCTATCAGTGCGTGAAATGTGGAAAGAGCTTCAGGGACAGCTCCTCTCTTAATTCCCATCAAAGAATTCACACAGGGGAGAAACCCTATCAATGTGTGGAATGTGGGAAGAGCTTCAGGGACAGCTCTCAACTCAGTTCCCATCAAAGAATTCATACAGGGGAGAAACCCTATCAGTGCATGGAATGTGGAAAGAGCTTCAGGAAGAGGTCCTCTCTAACTTCCCATCACAGAATTCATACGGGGGAGAAACCCTATCAGTGCGTGCAATGTGGAAAGAGCTTCAGTGCCACCTCCCATCTCACTTCCCATCACAGAATTCATACAGGGGAGAAACCCTATCAGTGTGTGCAATGTGGAAAGAGCTTTAGTCAGAACTCCAATCTCACTTCCCACCAAAGAATTCATACAGGGGACAAACCCTATCAGTGTGTGGAATGTGGAAAGAGCTTCAGGGACAGCTTTGATCTCATTTGCCATCAAAGAATTCATACAAAGAATGAAGAAGCTTTCATTGTACAGCTTTCAGCGCTAGGGAATAACACACCTCTTGAACCAGGCCTTTGGCTGATTGACATGTAATGTCCTTTAAAAATGTGATAGGGAGGTGGGGATTACATGTTGGGGAGGTTTTTTGTTTTCATATTGTTATTTTATCTTGTAGCCATCTTGAGACCTGTGGAATAGGAGGCCGAGGGGTCTTTGCTCCCCCAATAAAATATTTGAGGGGGGCACCCCCCAGTTGATAGGCATTGGCATTCAAATGGCATGCACACACCACAGCATGTGACTGATTATGTGAGGTGGTCTCACTAAACCCCTTCTATATTCTATTCAAGTTGGTACCCCTGGTATAGGGAAGTATTGAAATTAAATAAATGCATAAATAAAATAATACCATCTTGGTTGCTTTCATTTGCACATGTTGCAGTTTGTCAATATTCTTCTTAATTATTATCATTTTTAATTATAGCTTAACCCACACACAGCCATAGATGCCAAGGTCATGAGGCCACCAACTGATGTGCCTTTCAAGGAGTGTTAGACAAATTTCCGGAGGAGGAGGAGAGGGCTCTGCTCTGGCTCCACAGGGAGAGGCAGCCAAGCTTCTGAAAAACAGTTGCTGGAAATCGCAGGAGGGGAAGAAAAGGGCTCTAGTGCTCGGATCCTGCTTGGGGGTTTCCTGTTGGGGCACCTGATCAGCCACTGTGAGAACAAGGCTAGATGTCGGAAATCAAGCCCATATCAGGAGAAACTGGCAACTCTCTCAGGCACCCGGCTTGATCTCCTGTTGACCTACCTGGCTTCATTCCCCACCAAGATCCAGGCTAGGTCGCAATAGGTGATCCTTCTCAGTGTGAGAAGAACACCCCCCCTCTTTCCTGCCCCCCCCCCTGGCAGGGGAAAGAGATAGACAGAAACGTATTTACATGCCTTTATTTCTGTCTTTGCAGCATTACAAAAAACATGACTGCTCTCTTCAAACTCCAGCTGTCTAGAGACAAACACTTCCTGGACAGGAATAAACGGAAGAGCTCATATTACACTCTGAGCTAATTCCGGTGCTTCGCACTGTGAATTGACTGTCCCTCTGATTCCCACGGGCAGTCCCAACATTCCCATCATGTTTACTTTTCAAGCTAGCACTTTGCAGCTGCATTGCGTCCATATCGTAACATACTCCCCCATATGAATCAATGTGCGCTGCAAACATAGCTTGATCCAGAGAAGAAAACAAACAGTTGTTATACATATAACAATCCCCTGTTGTTTCAGTTCCATCTTTGGAACTCCCCGCCACTGATTTCCCCAGTGTACCTCTCTGGTTGTCTGACTTCCAAGGAATGAGTGCATCTGCATTACCTTGGCTAGGGAATGTATTGTTACACTTAGCAACTCCCTGTTGTGTCTTTGTCTCTGACTTAGACACAGCTTCAACCTGTCTTGAGTTGTCAACAATAGTAACACATGCAACAGCTGAGTTAGCAAACTCTTTTGAATACCTCTTGGGTGGTACACCCTTTGTAACTCTCTCGGACCTGCGTATGAGGTGCTGATCCTCTCTGCTCACTGGTTCAGTCTCAGGACTCTTTGGAGAACCAGTTCCTATAGTAAACAGTGGTTCACCCTCCACCTGTGAAGGTCTAGCCATTGTGTGAGATTTCTTCTCAATGACTGTGTCAACTGAGCTCTTTGAGCTATCACTTTCACTCTCGGTACCACTGTAATCAGTAAAATCATCATCATCATCATCTGAATTGTCCTCAGTGGGAAATGTGTGAACAATTACTCTCTCCTGCTCAGGAGCACTCTCTAGAAATTTTGTGAATATCACCTGACCAGATTCAGACAAAATTACTCTGTAGAGACCCTTTTCATAACCCACAAAAATGCCTCTGGCATTCTTTACTCCACCTGGAGCTTCAGTCAAAACATGAGACCCGAAAACCTTAAAATGGGCAACAGAAGGTTTTCTATGAAATAGCTTTTCAAAAGGAGAACATCCCAAACCTTTTGAAACCTTTCTCAACCAAGAGTAACAAAAACACAATAACGATTCCACCCAATATTCATGTGGCAAATGTGAACTCAGCAATTGCGCCTTCATCCCATTTTGCAATTCTTTGTTCACTTGCACACAGACACTTTTGTTCCATGCTCCTGCAAAAACAGCAGTCTTGTGTCTTATCCCTTTCTTATCCAGGAAATCCTGTAAAAAACTGGCTTTTCATCTGTGAAAAGACAATCAATTTTAGCATCATGAACATTCTTAACCTTGTCACAAAACTTTTTAAACCTTTCTAAGGCTTCTTGTGGTTTCTGCAATATGTATATCCACACATAATGAGTGAAATTTTCAAGTAAATGTATAGAGTTTATTTTTCATGGGTGTGACATTTAGTCTACAGAGGCATGTAGTCCTTGGTGCTTTACTTTTTATTCACTTGCTAAGTACTGAAGTACTAAGTACTGTACTTTTCTGTGTATAAGACTAGGTTCTTTTTACTTTAAAATAAGGTTAAAAATCTGGGGGTGTCTTATACATGCATAGTGCATATGCCCAGTTTCTAAATTTGGGGTCCCTAAAAGTAGGGGGTGTCTTATACATGGGGGAGACTTATACACAGAAAAATATGGTACTTTGTGGGCTTCAGCGTCAGGTCAATGAAGACAAGGTGCAGCTGCTATACAGGGTGACATTAACTAGCGCAAGGTGGTTCTGTCAGTAGGCAGATAGCCTTGAAGCTGCTCTCTTCGCAGAGGATGCAGTCCTAAGTTAGAAGTGAGTACCGGTAGTTGCAAAGTAGCTTTCTGACACGTTTGAGTAAGACCCATTTGTGTAACTCCTGCTATTTCCATAAATGATATTTTTACTAGAGGCTTATGTGAATTGCTGAAACAGGCACACAGCCTAAAAGGTAAATACTGTTTAGGGAAGCTCTTAATATCTGAAGGACTATAGTATTTTAATATTTTGTTGGAAGCCACCCAGAGTGGCTGGGGAAACGCAGCCAGATGGGCGGAGTATAAATAATAAGTTGTTGTTGTTGTTGTTGTTGTTGTTGTTATGTTAAAGCTATGGTTTTCCCAGTAGTGATGTATGGAAGGGAGAGCTGGACCATAAAGAAGGCTGACTGCCAAAGAATTGATGCTTTTGAATTATGGTGCTGGAGGAGACTCTTGAGAGTCCCATGGACTGCAAGAAGATCAAACCTCTCCATTCTGAAGGAAATCAGGCCTGAGTGCTCACTGGAAGGACAGATCCTGAAGCTGAGGCTCCAATACTTTGGCCACCTCATGAGAAGAGAAGACTCCCTGGAAAAGACCCTGATGTTGGGAAAGATGGAGGGCACAAGGAGAAGAGGACGACAGAGGATGAGATGGTGGTGAAGTGTTCTCGAAGCTACAAACATGAGTTTGACCAAACTGCAGGAGGCAGTGGAAGACAGGAGGGCCTGGCGTGCTGTGGTCCAGGGGGTCACGAAGAGTGGGGCATGACTAAACGACTAAACATCATCATCATCATCATCATCATCATCATTATTACAAATATATGTATATATTGCCATTTTAGGGCAATTTCCTGTTTGCTTTGAGCCTTAATTCAAATCTCTGAATAGTTATTCTAAAATTCAGTTTACATTGCTAGACATCATGTGAGAGAAGTTTTTCAAAACTAAAATTAATCAAGAGTTATCTTAGGTCCACTATGAGTCAAGCTGAGCTCTCTGGCTTAGCCATCTTGTCAACTGAAAACAAAGTAGCGAAAGGAAATGATTTTGATGATGCGTGGGGGGGGGGGGATGTTTTGAGTGCTTATGCTAACAATTTCAAGTAAATAAACCAGAAAATAACACTTGCAACTGTAAGTATCTTATTTTTCCTTCTTTTAATAATTTAAGGGGGGTGGTGACAAGAAATTTTCCGCAGCGGGACATTGCAAAACAGCCCCCCCCCGTTGAGGGAGTGCTACGAACATGAGAAGGGGGGCATTGCAACTGCCAGAAAAGGAGCTCATCTCCGTTGGCAGGAGAAGCTGCCCCCCGCTGAGAGAACAGCGAAAGTGTCGATTCCAAGCGGATACAATGTATCTGGTCTTGGCCCAATATTAGCCTATGTGAAAACTCTCGGGAAAAGAAAGCAGGAGGCGTCCCCCAAAAAGCATCTCTGGAAGTGTGCAATGTGTGCTAGAGAGAAAAACGCAGCGGTCAGATCTGGGCACACTGGGCTTTGCAAGGGTTAAAGGGAACCGAGCTGCATTCCTAGAGAGGACAGGAAGCAAGGGGGGGCCAGGTCCTCCAGAGCCAAGGCCCCTCCCCCCCTTTCATGCAAGGAAGGGGGGGGTTGCTTTGTGTCTCTCCTGCAAGGGCTGCCTCCCTGTCCCCTCCTGGGATCTGGTGAGTCTCCTCTCTCTCTGGGATCTGGTGGGGGTCCCAGGGCTGCAGCAAGGGAGGAGGCCTGGGGGGGGGCTGATCTGCTCCTGCAGGGGGGGGGGACCCCAAGTCAGGGAGGAGGAGAGGGTCCTGCCAGGGAGGGGCCAGGTCTGCCACGCTCTCCTTCCTGCAGATCAGAGCATCCCAAACTCATTTGGCCTTCTGCCTCCCCCCCTTTCAGAAAAAAACTGACTCCCCCGAAATCTCCCTTCTTTAACTCAGCGTCATTGCACAACAAATGGTTTTCCAAAGCTGGACGAGGAGGTGGACTAGCCCCCCCTTCCCTCTCCTCTGGGAAAGGGCAGGAATAAAGAGAGGGATCCCAGCCCATAGTCTGGCTGCTGCATTGCATTGCAAACCAGCTGCCCAGTCGTCTCCAAGGGCAGCTCCCAGGGCTGGATTTCGGGTTGATGAGACCCTCAGCTCCTGAAGGTAATAGGGCCCTTTATATGTCCAGCTGTCCTTTGTCAACAACAAATAGTCGCTGGGTTATGTTGTTGTTGTTGTTGAATATATGCTATATGGTTATTTATGGACCTAATAGTTATTTGTAAGTGTTGCCAAGGCTACCAGTACTTGCAGAATGCCGACACCCTATATATAGAAATGAGCAAACCAGTGATATTTTAGGAAGCAGGATAGCAGGCGGGGCCCATGACTTACATCATAGCAACCTACACAACACAAAACACTGTTGCTGTATGTAGATTTTATTTTATCCAGGTTTTTTCCCCTTAAATTTTTTTGGGGACCCCCCAAGAGAGTGGGACCCTAAGCTATATATATTTTTTAGCTTATAAATAAATCTGGCCCTGGCAGCTCCCCACGGAGGCCACTGCAGCAATCCCCTCGCACCCAGAGCAGGGCATCCCAGGACCACATCCTCTCTGTCCCAAAGGGATTGTTGCTGGCAAAGCAGCCGGAAATGGGCGCTGCTACTCACTGAGCCTCCAGGGACCTTGGCATCAATGGCTGTGTGTGTGTGTGAAGCTATCTGATAGAATAACCATAATAAATTGCTGACCTAAATTCCAAAGGAGATGTATTTGGCCCCGCCCACTTGGCCCTCAGGGGGTTGTCCAGATACATTCCTGGCCCTCAGAGAGAGAGAGAAAAAGGGACCCCACCCCAGGGGTCTGCCTGGAGAGCGGCAGAGAGTCCAAGTGCAAGAAAAGGGGACAGAAGCAGGGGAGTGGGGTGGGGGGGGAGAGCAACTCCTGAGGACCCCCAGGTGAAGACCCCAACTGAAGCACCCATTGTTCACAAGATACAAATGACTCCCTTGTCTTTTTTTTTTTTTTTAAATAAATTTTTATTAAGTTTTACACAAATATCGCCAATCAGACAATTTCACAAATTACATATTTTCATCTTTTGGACTTCCCTCAGCTTCTCTGACAATCATCTGTATTTAAATTTTTTACTACGCATTCCCTAAATTTAGTATTGCCTTTTAAAATACCTTTTCAATCATATTTACTTTCTTGCAATATTCCTTATATTTTCACAGAGCTTCTTTAAATCCCACTAGTGTTGTTTGTTCATCACATATACTTTTCAAATATTCTGTAAATTTTCCCCAGTCCTTGATGAACTTGTGATCTCGTTGATACCTTATTTTTCCAGTTAGTTTGTCCAGTTCTGCATAGTCCATTAATTTCATTCTCCATTCTTCCAGAGTCGGTAGTTCTTCCTTCTTCCATTTTTGGGCCATTAATATTCTCGCTGCTGTTATTGCATATTGAAAAAGTTTACAATCCTTTCTATTTATTTCATTTCTTGTTATTCCTAAGAGAAAGGCTTCTGGTTTCTTTACAAAAGTATATTTCAACATCTTCTTCAGCTCATTATATATCATCTCCCAGAACCCCTTCACTTTTTTACATTCCCACCACATATGAAAAAGGGTTCCTTCTTTTTCTTTACATTTCCAACACTTATTACAAGTTTTAAACATTTTTGCTAACTTAACCGGTGTGATATGCCATCTATATACCATTTTCATAACATTTTCCTTTAACGTGGTACATGGTGTAAACTTCAAATTATCATTCCATACTTTAACCCAATCTTCAAATTGTATATTGTACCCAAAATCTCTGCCCCAATGAATCGTAGCTGTCAGAGCTGCCTGACAATTACCGACTTAACTTCCTCATCCATCGTATACCATTCCAACAACATTTTATACATTTTTGACACAAATGACTCCCTTGTCAGTCAGTTTTCACTTCATGCATTGACTGAAAGGCAGGAGAAACCAGGCTGATTCATCTCCCAGAAATCCCTTCCGTTGCCTCCACATTTTGCATTGCAATCTTCCTTCTAGGAGGGCTAGAGGCTGCTTCCTCCTCCTCCTCCTCCTCCTCTTCCCTCTTTTTCTTCTTCAGAAGATAGCTAATGATCTGGGCTGTGGTGCAGTCCAGCCCTGGTTCCCTCCAAGACTCATCCATGCTTGCTCAGGGAACCTTTTTCTTCTCCTGATATTAGACAACGTTTGTAACTGAACAATGTATTTGCTTTGTAGGATTTGCTAGCGCCTCTCCTTAAGACAGACAGAACTTGGCAGAAGACCAAAGGGTTCCTTCTGATCTCTCAGAGGCTTCCTGAGAGCACAGATGGATGAGCGAGACTCAGCTGGCCCTGAAACAGGAAGAGGCCATGACATCCAAACTGAGAGCAGTGGGGGGTTCTGGGAAAACTCTGTGCAGAAGATCCTGGGTGAGGAGGACACCCTCCGCTCAGAGGTGCAGAGCCAGCAGTTGAGGCAGTTCTGCTGCCAGGAGGCCAAAGGACCCCGAGAGGTTTGCAGCCGACTCTACCACCTTTGCCGTCAGTGGCTGAAGCCAGAAAGGCACACGAAAGCTGAGATGCTGGACCTGGTGATCTTGGAGCAGTTCCTGGCTGTCCTTCCACCAGAGATGGAGAGTTGGGTGAGGGAATGCGGAGCGGAGACCAGTTCCCAGGCGGTGGCCCTGGCCGAAGGTTTCCTCCTGAGTCAGGCAGAGGAGAGGAAGCAGGCAGAGCAGCAGGTGAGAGAGACTTTCCTCTGGATACTCCCAAGGGGTTCCAAACAGGACGGAAAACATCCCATAATGCTCTACTGTTGGCCCACCCTTTTTCTGAGAAGACATCCATGGAATGAAATCTCACACCCTTAAAGTCTTTGTAATTCTCTTTCTAATATTTCTCCCCATTCTCTGTTTTGAATCCATGTTTCTTTTTCAGGGAAAGGCTCTCTTTGCAGAAATGGACCTGGATTCCTGTGAGGCAGAGAGGCCTCCGTTGGACACCAGAGAGAGGCCACTGGGTAAGGAGGAAGGTGGTTTTTCTCCATTTGGTCTCATTCTGTTAGTTTTCCTTTTTTTAAAAAAACACATAATTTTTATTAACAAGCCAATCATATCACATTATTTCAAATCACATTAATTCCAGATTAAACAGCCAAATTTTTCAATTCTGTTGGGGGTACCCATACATCAAGCTCCGGACGAGAATTCAAACATCACTTCTATTACTGCTTTAATTAAACAGTTCTATCCGGTTCTATCCAGATAGTCTCTTTTTTACTTTCTTCATCTTCTTGTTGTTGTCATATATTCCTTTCTTTACGGTCTCTTTTAATCTTCACAGGCAGGTTAAGAACAAACATCGTCTGCGTGGGTTTTACGCACTCCACAAGTCATATCTCATAGGGACAGCCGCCATTCCACTCCTCCTTCGAAAATTTATCTTCAGTCTGCCCTTTAGTTTTCCCAGGCTTGTAAAATATCTCCTAGAGGGCTCTGCCAGGTTAAAGATCAAATTCCAAACATCGTTCACTTTCAAACAGTCCTGGTTCTCCTCCCCCCGTCTTTCTTAAACAAGCCTGTCTTGCGAGGCGCCATTTTAAAACTGCGTCATAAAATTTTTCCATTCTCCGATCTTTACCAATCCTCTCTTCATTCATCATTTATTCAACCCACACAGTTTTTAAATTCCTTCTTGTGTAGTAAAATATGGCGGTTCTTTTTTCTTTGTGGTGGAGAGTTATTTATACTCGTATAAGACAAAGAAGAATTTTTTTTCCTCCACCCCACCTTCTTAGCTCCAGACATACCCATCTCTTAATGGCGCTTCATCTCCTGATTTCTTTGTCTTCGCCCGCCGCTCCGATCCCAGAAATCCATTAATCAGCAGTCTTATCTCCCGACCTTTGCTTGACGTATGTGCTTTAACATCTTCCAATTATATATTTCCAATTATATTTTCATGTTAAAGCAAACCAGCATGTGCAGATTGGAGACGGCGTCCGGGAAGAGCCGACCACACCTAGGGCTGAGCCAAGTGACTGGCGCACCCCCTTCTCTCGAATCTGGGGGTGCATTGTGGCCACCGCTGGCAAGGCAGTCCCCCCCATATCCTTGGGGGGGGGGAGACTGCATACTTCCCATAGCAGCCTCTTAATTACCTCGTGTGGGTCAGAGAGATGTTATTGTCGGCCATCTTCCAATGTGCCACCTGGTGGCCCCCCTGTTAGTTTTCCGACTCCTGTGTGAATCCTTTTCATCTTTTGTTGGGGGAGATAGTTGGGGCCAAGAGCCCAGAGGAGGGGAAATATAAATGATTTTTATTTGTTTTGCATATAATCACATTACATAACATCATATCCTCTTGTTTTATCTCTTTGGCTCAACTGAGCCTTACGACTTCCCTCCCTCCCGTCTGTTGGTTTACAAAATTAAACTTTACAGCTTTACATTTTGCTTTGTTTCCTATCCTTGTTATATCATTACCTCTACCTGAATAGGTAGCAATTTCACCTTACAGATTTTCAGATAAGCCTGCTAATGATGTTAATTGCTTACAGTTGTCGTTCAGATATAATACAAATTTGTTCTAGTCCTTTTGGAATACTTGGTCTCACTGGTTCCGGATTCTTTCCCCTAGTTTCACCAGTTCTGCAAAACAAAATAAAAAAATTCCTTCCAGTAGCACCTTAAAGACCAACTAAGTTAGTTCTTGGTATGAGCTTTCGTGTGCATGCACACTTCTTCAGATCTGAAGAAGTGTGCATGCACACGAAAGCTCATACCAAGAACTAACTTAGTTGGTCTTTAAGGTGCTACTGGAAGGAATTTTTTTATTTTGTTTTGACTATGGCAGACCAACACGGCTACCTATCTGTAACCAGTTCTGCAAAGTCAATCATTTTCATCTGCCACCCTTCTTTTGTTGGTAACTCCTGGTGTTTCCATCTTTGGGCTAACAAAATTATTGCCACAGTTGTTGCATATAAGAACAATTTTTTATCTTGTCTCGGTATCTCTCTACCCACTATACTTAATAAAAAAGCTTTTGGTTTTTTAACAAGGGTGTCTTTAAACATTTTCTTTAACTCATTGTATATAATTTCCCAGAAAGCTTTTACGTCTTTACATGTCCACCACATATGGTAAAAAGTACCTTCCTTTTCCTTACATTTCCAACGTTCATTTTTTGTTCTATACATTTTGGCCAGTTTAACTGGTGTTAAATACCACCTGTACATCGTTTTCATAACATTTTCTTTAAGCGTACTGCATGCTGTGAAGTTAATACTTTCATTCTATAACCTCTCCCAATCTTCTAACTGTATACTATGCCCAATATCTTTAGCCCATTGTATCATTAATGGTTTTACTTCCTCACCTTTAGTATGCCATTCCAATAATAATTTATACATTTTTGACAATATTTTTGTCTTATCATTCAATAAATCTATCTCAAATCTAGATCTTTTTGTTTCAAAACCATTTTTCTTTTTATCCTCTTCAAACACTTCATTTATCTGACGATAATGCAACTAATCCCTCAATAATTCTTTTGTTTCCTCAAACGTTTTTAATTTTTACTGGTTTCCTTCCTCCACCACTAAATCTCTGTAGGTGGCTCATTTTTCTTCCATATTTATTTTTTTTAACTGCAATCACTTCCAATGGTGAGAGCCACCATGGAGTTTTACATTCTAATAGACTTTATATCTATTCTACACCTCATAAATTGTCTTTCTTATAATGTGGTTCAGGAATTCTTTATGCATTTTTACCTTCTCATACAGTAAATAGCATGCCATCCAAATCTGTTATCATATCCTTCCAGATCTAACTTGCTGTTATTTGTTAAGGGATTGGATTTTGTTAAAGAATAGAGATCTGTTAGATCGGGAAATATTTTTCTTCACAACTATCATCTGAAATACTCTCAATCATCAGCAGGCAAGACTTTCTCAAATGCTCCTTTGTAGTTTGAGATGCACTGATTTACATGTGAGGCAAGAAGGCACCCTGGGCCTCGCCCTTACCTTTTCCCTCTTGCAGGTGACACAGTGATACTGGCTAGACCTCTTCATCCATCTCTGAATGGGGACAGAATGGAAGCAGCAGCTGTGGAACCAGATCAGGTCAGGGGAAGCTGCCTTGTGGGGACAGAGGCCAAGGGGTGGAACAGTGTCCTATCTCAAGGAGTGGTGGTGAACAACAGTGTTGTCTCAGAGGAAGACATTTCCCTTTTTCTTTCAGGGTCCAGTGTGCTTTGAAAATGTTGCTGTTTATTTCACGGACGAGGAATGGGGTTTGCTGGATCCTGACCAGAGAGCTCTGCATAAGGACGTCATGGAGGAGAATCGTGGGATCGTGGCCTATCTTGGTAAGGCTCCTGTCAGGTCTCCCACAAAAGACGCGACAGGCTGGAAGTTGTTTTACCTTCTGATTTATTAAGCAATTACTGAGCTCAGTAGCCCAGCTTCTGTAACACATCAATCACTGTAACACATCAGTCAGCTGTTGCCCTAAACTTCCGTCGTTTTCCCAGGCAACCTAAATTAAACCTCCGGGTCCCCCTGTTTCTGGTCCTGCGCAAAGCTAATACCTTATTATTTCTTCTAGTCTTTGGGGAGTCTGGTTCTGTTAGCCCCCCTTTGTCTAGAGTGGATTCTAACGGTTCCCCTCCTCCTGTGGCTTGCTCTGTGTTGTTTTGACGTTCCACAGGCTGCATTCCGGAGCTTGTCTCTTCCTGACTATGCGAAGGACTCCAGCTCCTGCTCCCCCCAGTTTGCACTCCCTCCTCTCTAGATTTCTCGCTTTCTGTCAGACAGAAAGCGTCCCTGACAGCTCCCTTTGGGATCAAAATATCTGTTTTTAAATTCAAAGCAGCTCTCTATATTTTCACAGAACTCAATAACAACCGGGATTACAATATTCCCACAATTAACCTTGAACAGGAAATTACTTTTTTTTCTTTGAGTGTCCTTCCTCCAGTTGTTGTTGTTGTTTAGTCGTTTAGTCGTGTCTAACTCTTCGTGACCCTCTGGACCAGAGCACGCCAGGCACTCCTGTCTTCCACTGCCTCCTGCAGTTTGGTCAAACTCATGCTGGTAGCTTCAAGAACACTGTCCCACCATCTCGTCCTCCGTCGTCCCTTTCTCCTTGTGCCCTCCATCTTTCCCAACATCAGGGTCTTTTCCAGGGAGTCTTCTCTTCTCATGAGGTGGCCAAAGTATTGGAGCCTCAGCTTCACGATCTGTCCTTCCAGTGAGCACTCAGGGCTGATTTCCTTAAGAATGGATACGTTTGATCTTCTTGCAGTCCATGGGACTCTCAAGAGTCTCCTTCCTCCAGTTACAGCTTTTTAAATAATTATCAGCCTGGTCTGAACTACCTAGACCATTTTATCTGTAAACTTCAGGGTTGTTAGGGAAGTTTAAGTAGCTTTTGTCAGGTTTTCTGTTTTTGTTCTTGCTCCTGTCAGTCCTTGGCTGACAAAAGAGAAGACTGACATTAGAAATGGAAGGGATGCCATGATGGAGCCAAACAAAATCCATTTGAGAGAAGAGCCAGGCTTATCAAATCACAGGTTCTCCCAAAGATGTCAGTTGATCTCCATTAATTAATACACCCAACCCTTCAGAAAACCATCCATCTAACCCACTTGTGTTATTCCTCTATTATCAGAGTTAACAAGCATTCTTCATTAATTTCTCCCTGAGGCTTTAATCCATTTCTTTCTTCATTGCAGGTAGTGATGAACTGGAAATCAAGAACAAGGGTGACCATGACAAAATATCCACAGTGGAGAAGCAGTATAAATATATTGAATGTGGAAAAAGTTCCCTTTCCTCTTCCCATCAAAGAAATCCCATTGGGAAGAAACCTTATAAGTGCTTGGAATGTGGAAAGAGCTTCAATCAGAGCACCCATCTCACTTCCCATCAAAGAATTCATACAAGAGAGAAACCATATAATTGTTTGGAATGTGAAAAGAGCTTCAGTAACAGCTCCTCTCTCACTTCCCATCAGAGAATTCATACAGGGGAGAAGCCCTATCAGTGTGGGGAATGTGGAAGGAGCTTTAGTCAGAGTGGCCATCTCACTTCTCATCAAAGAATACATACAGGGGAGAAACCCTATCTGTGTGTGGAATGTGGAAAGAGCTTCAGTACGAGCTCCCTTCTCAGTTCCCATCAAAGAATTCATACAGGGGAGAAACCCTATCAGTGCATTGAATGTGGAAAGAGCTTCAGTAACAGCTTCTCTCTCACATCTCATCAAAGAATTCATACAGGGGAGAAACCCTATCAGTGTGGGGAATGTGGAAAGAGCTTTAGTCAGAGTGGCCATCTCACTTCCCATCAAAGAATTCATACAGGTGAGAAACCCTATCAGTGCATGGAATGTGGAAAGAGCTTCAGTTTGAGCTCTTATCTCACTTCCCATCAAAGAATTCATACAGGTGAGAAACCCTATCAGTGCTTGGAATGTGGAAAGAGCTTCAGTCAGGGCTCCTCTCTCACTTCCCATCAAAGAATTCACACAGGGGAGAAACCCTATCAGTGTGGGGAATGTGGAAAGAGCTTCAGTTGGAACTCCGATTTCACTTCCCACCAAAAAATTCATACAGGGGAGAAACCCTATCAATGTTTCGAATGTGGAAAGAGCTTCAGTTTGAGCTCCTATCTTACTTCCCATCAAAGAATTCATACAGGGGAGAAACCTTATCAGTGCATGCAGTGTGGAAAGAGCTTCAGGAAGAGCTCCCATCTCACTGCGCATCAAATAATTCATACCAGGGAGAAACGTTATCAGTGCATGAAATGTGGAAAGAGCTTCAGTACGAGCTCCTATCTCACTTTCCATGAAAGAATTCATACAGAGGAGAAACCCTTCATTATACAGCTTTAGGAGCCAGGCAAATCCACACCTTTTTAACCAGGCCTTTGGCTGATTGACATCTAATGCCCTTTTAAAATATGGTGGGGACGGGGGTTATAGATGTGTATTTTGCGGTTTTATATTGTATTTTTATGTTGTAACCGTCCTGAGACCTGTGGGTGTAGGGAATAGGAGCCAACTCTTAGAGACCAATGGGTCTTTGCCCCCCCCCAATAAGATATTTGAGGGCGCCACCATCCAGTTGATAGGCATTGCCATTCAAATGGTGTGCATAATAATAATAATAAAATAATAATAGTAATAATAGTAATAATTTATTATTTATACCCCGCCCATCTTGCTGAGTTTCTCCAGCCACCCAATCGAGTGTTAAGAACAATACCGCATTAAATATTAAAAACTTCCCTAAACAGGGCTGCCTTCAGATGTCTTTTAAAGATAGGATAGCTGCTTATTTCCTTCACTTCTGAAGGGAGGGTGTTCCACAAGGCGGGTGCCACTACCAAGAAGGCCCTCTGCCTGGTTCCCTGTAACCTCACTTCTCACAATCAGGGAACCACCAGAAGGCCCTTGGAGCTGGACCTCAGTGTCCAGGCTGAACAATGGGTGGAGTCACTCCTTCAGGTATACAGGATCCTGTGATTGATTGTGCAAGGCGGGCCTTACCTTGCCCCCCACCAATATTTTATTCATGTCATCACCACTGGGTCGGGTGGTATTCAATTTAAATAAATACATAAATCGCTTTCCTTTGCACATGTTCCAGCTTGTCAATATCCTTATTTATTATCATTTTTAAATTTATGTGCCCTTCATTTTAAGATTTCACAACATAAACATAAGGATGAAGGCATGACTTTCTCAAAAACAAGTCATGCCAGAAAAACCTCTCTTTTTCTTGTTTTCTTTTTTCATTGATCAGGGGTCTGTTGTGGAAATAGTGCATCTTTATTTCAGTATGGCTTTTGTTGAAGTCCCCCATGATATTTTTGCGAGGAAGCTGGTAAAATGTTGGCTGAATGAGGTAACTGTTAGCTGGATTTGAGTGACCAAACCCGAACAGTACTCCTTCATGATTCTTCATCATCCTGGGGAAAAGTGACCAGAGGGGTGCTGCAGGGTTCTGTCCTGGGCCTGTTGTTGTTCAATGTCTTGATAAATGACATGGATGAAGGAACTGAGGGGATGCTCATCAAATTTGAGGATTACATCAAACAGGGAGCGGAGGCCAATGTCGCAGAAGGCAGAATCAGATCAAGGGCCGGAATAGTACCACTTTATTTTGCCTAGAATACTGTGTTCAGTTCTGGGCACCACAATTTAAGTATTTAAAATTTTGTTTGCCTGGGGAAATCAAGAGGGTGGGGGGAACGCTATCCATATTCCTTTTATAACACGTGGCCAATGTTTATTGAATACATATATTGTTAAGACTGTTGCAGAAATCCACCCAGCACTCAAGGGAAAATGTGGCGTGATCTTTTTGAGTAATCAAATGAAACTTGTAACACATGGCAGGAAGAAAGTCTGCAAATTCATCAGGACAAGTTCTTTTTTTTTACTGTTGTAACCATTGCTTTCTGAAAATTCATCTTCTATACCATGAAGATAAATCAAAGTAATTTTAAAAAAGAGAGATGGGGAAATAATTAATCTGCTTGCATGTGTTGAGTGTTATTTGGAGACTATAATTTCAGTAATTTCACATTATCAATGTGTTTCTGTGTGTTCAGCACACATGATTGCAGGTGAGACTGAATAAAACACTTCCCAGGAAATTCCCTTTGACTGCTTCTGTATTGTTTCAAATGTGACTTCATTTACACATAAGATCATATTTATTGCTGAAAAGTCATGTCATCGTTGGCTCCTTAATCTCTACTCCAACAAACCTTGCACTTAACATGAGTAACTTCTTTCCTGCAATTTCTTAGGTGGAAATAACTGATATTGGAAAGGAAGAAACGAGGTACAGCTTTTCCCTCAAACTTTTGGACGAGGTTAAAGTGGGAAATCCCAAGGGAGACTTTGCTTAACCGAGCTTCAATTCAGCAGGTGAGACTGGATTTTCACAGGGCACAGCTACAGAATAATGATAGAAAGTTCTCTAACCTTGGCGGCTGGGCGGAATTTCTTTTCAATTGTTTTTATTGATTTTCCAAATTATTACAAGTCATTGCCAACTTAATTCAATTCAGTACAATTTTCCAAAGCATGTTTCCCACTCTCCTTGTAAGATATTGTGGTAATCATTCACTTCTTTGAAAGCCAGCATCCATCTGTGTTTTTATTTATCTGTTGCAATAGGACAGAGCTCACTCAATGTGCTAGTTAAGAAGGTCTCCCCCGAGGCACATCAGGGCAAAAGCCAATAAAGTAGTTCAAACACAGCAAACAGAGAGTCCTAAAACACCCTTAAACATATGTTAGGAAAGAAAGAAATAAAATAAGCATAGTTTGGATGGCCATCTGTCCTGGATGATCTAGCTAAGATTCCTGTATTGGGTCCCTCTTAAGATTCTGTGAGGAGACCAACCTCATGGATTCCAACAGGAAATTCCTTTTAATTCATTTATGGACATTTAAAAACCTTTGGAGAAGTAGTCTCCCTTGCTTTGAATATGATTGTCTATGCTTTACACTCCGCACGAAGGCCTATTCATAAAGAAGCAAGTTTTCTTGCTTCAGCTTTATTTTGTGCCCAGTGTCAAATTAGTCTTCTGGACCCCATCTCTTTGACATCTGATGGGAGGGCGTTCCACAGGGAGGGCGGCACCACCGAGAAGGCCCTCTGCCTGGTTTCCTGTAGCTCTCACAGCGAGGGAACCGCCAGAAGGCCCTCGGAGCTGGACCTCAGCATCTGGGCTGAACAATGGGGGTGAAGATGCTCCTTCAGGTATACTGGGCTGAGGCTGTTTAGGGCTTTAAAGGTCAACACCAACCTGCCCTGTACTCAGAATGTACCTGCACCTCCATGGATAGCTGTGAGTCCAAGATTACTCCCAGGCTGTGCACCTGGTCCTTCAGGAGCACAGTTACCCCTTTCAGGACCAGGGAGTCACTCACACCCACCCACCCCTTCCCCCTAAAACAGTACTTCTGTCTTGTCAGGATTCACCTTCAATCTGTTAGCCACCATCCATCCTCCAATGGCCTCCAGACACTCACACAGGACATTCACTGTCTCCACTGGTTCTGACTTAAAGGAGAGGTGGAGCTGGGTATCATCCACATACTGGTGGACACCCAGCCCACACCCCCTGATTATCTCTCCCAGTGGCTTCATATAGATGTTGAAAAGCATGGGGGAGAGGACAGAGCCCTGAGGCACCCCACAAGTGAGAGCCCAACAACACTTTCTGGACATGACCCAGGAGGAAGGAGCAGAACCACTGTATAACTGTGCCCCCATCTCCCAACACCTCTAGCTGGTCCAGAAGGATGGTATCAAAGGCCACTAAGAGTCCCAGCAGAACTAGGAATCAGCTTTCACCTTTGCCCCTAGCCCGCCGGAGATCATTGACCAGTGCAACCAAGGCAGTTTCACTCCCATGATGAGACAGAAGACACGGCAGAAGACACATCACTCCCTATTCTTCCCTAACTTCAAAATGCTGCATATCCTCTGCCGAATCTGCTGGGTCTTCACACTGTACACAATGGGATTAAGAAGTGGTGGGACTGCAACATAGATGTTGGCCATAAGCATGTGAACAATGGGGGGAAGGTGCTTCCCATATCGATGTGCCATACTTACGCCAATCATTGGGACGTAGAAAATCAAGATGGCAGCAATGTGGGAGACGCAGGTGTTGAGAGCCTTCAGACATTCTTTGCGGGAGGCAATGCTCAAAGCAGTCTTCAGGATCAGAATATAAGATACAAGAATGATGAGAGCATCCAACACTACAGTGCACATGACTACGATCAAACCATATAGGACGTTGACTCTTGTGTCTGCGCAGGCTAACTTCATGGCATCTTGGTGGAGACAGTAGGAATGAGAAAGGACATTGGATCTGCAGAAAGGGAGCCGCTTAATAAGAAAGGGGATGGGGAAGCAGACAGACAGGCCTCTTGAAAAGAGAATTATACTAATTTTCACAATTACAGAATTTGAGAGCAGTGATCTGTATCTCAGTGGATCACGGATGGCAATGAATCGGTCAAAAGCCATTGCCACAAGAATGCCAGACTCTGCCCATTGAAATATATAGATAAAGAACATCTGGCTGATGCAGGCGTTGAATGGAATTTCCCTGGAGTCAAACCAATAGACTCCCAGCATTGTTGGCATGGTGGACATGGAGAGGCCCAGATCCGAGCAGGCAAGCATGGAAAGGAAGAAATACATAGGTTCATGGAGGCTTTCGTCACTTTTAATGACATAGAGGATCGTGAAATTCCCAAGCAGAGTCAGGGCGTAGAGCACAAACAGTGGGAAGGCCACCCAAGAGTTCTTCTCTTGCATCCCAGGGATGCCAATCAGGACAAAGGTTTGGTGGCTCACAAGGCTGCTGTTGAATCTGGTGATGGAGGACATTGTTCCCCAAGTGTATTTGGTGGGAAAATGCTAAGTTGTAATAAGCTGTGAATATTTGCTATAAAGGACTTTGGGAAATACTCAAGTTGTAGGCAAGTGTTCAGGTGCTTTCTCCGTGCCTGAGAGTGGAGCCCCAAACTTATTCAGGGAAGGAAAGTTTGTCCTAAGTGCTCATCCTGTCCTGTGCAGATAAGCTCCCCAACTCGAATATTAAGTCAATCTCCGGCACTCACCCTGCTCCAAGCAGTGTGGTTTTTTTAAAAAAGAAGGTCTATGCCATTATACCTGGCTCTTTTGTCAAAGAGACAGTTAAAGCATCTTACAAAGTTGAGTAAGAAATTGCGTAAGAGTCCTTACCCTTGAAATTACTATATGAAAGACATGACATGAAAAGAAAGAGGGATGGAGTGGGATGGAGGGTGATTGGGAATGCTTTCTCAAATTAAATTATTACAATGATCACTTGAGGTGAAAACAGTCCAGCAACTCAAAGGCTGCTGGTCTCTCAGCAGATGCAATGACACAGCAGCCTGGTGGAATTTTACCATCACTTGTGTAGCCGATGAATCTCAAAAGCCAGCAGAATACAGATGATAGGGGATCTGATAGATATTCTCCAACATGGACTCACTAATAATAGAATTGTAGAGTTGAAAAGGACCCCTGCAAAGCAGGAATGAGAAGTCCTGTGTTCAAAATCTTTTTTCAGCCACAAAGTCACTGGATGGTCTCTCCCTGACTCTGTTATCCAAGAATGATACTGGTTTACAGTGCAGGGCTTCTGGGAGGACCAAGGAGAGAAAATGGGCAGAGTAATTTAATTATTACATGCTCTATCAAAGTGTGAAGTGTTGTTGTTGAGTATTGGCGATGGAGATCTCATCGTGTGGCTCTGGCAAATTCACAGCCTCTCCATCTCTCCTCTGCAAAATAGAAATAAACACCACAGTGTAATAGTTAAATTAGAAAGGATATATCTAAATGACGGAATGGATAGTTAAATGGGGAGGATTGGACATGTCTCACCCTAGCTCCTCCTCTTCTGTGAAGACATTGAAACGGAGGTCCTGAATTTTTCACCTCCAGTGGGTGAAAGGGTTGTGACCAGAACTTGAAATCAGTTTGACTTTTAATAATTTAATTTACAAAAAAACCAACAAACAAACATTCAATAATACACACACACAGAGAGAGAGAGAGAGAAAGAGAGAGAGAGAGGGAGGGAGGGACCTCGAGGTACAAACACCTCAGGTTACAAATACTTCAGGTTACAAACTCTGCTAACCTGGAATATTTGCCTAGAGTTGAGAACTTTAACCCAGGATGAGAATGGAAATCATGTGCCAGCGGCGCAGCGGCAACAAGAAGCCCTATTACTGAAAGCATGCTTCTAGTTAAGAACAGTTTCAGGTTAAGAATGGATCTCTGGAACGAATTAAGTTCGTAACTAGAGGTACCACTGTATATGAATAAAAAAATCCAAACAAAATTCAATAAAAGATTCCAAGAACTAGATTAGTATATGATAAAGAGAGCTATCATTTTAATAGCTACTCCCAGATGTCAATGTTCTTAAGTGGTGGTTAGCGGAGGGAAGTCAGGTATTTGGAATATAGGAGCCAGAAAGCCCCAAATAGAAATTCATTCCAAGTAAAAATGTTCAAAATGTTCCATAAAATGTTCAAAATAAAATGGTGAAGTCTGACATCCCTCTCCCCCGCGTGGGAAACCAAGGGCACAGCAGTAAAAACTCCAGGTTATTGGTTCCTGTTCCAGAAATCCAGTTGCTTTCCTGAGTGGCCCAAACCTTCTCCCCAATGTGAAATTCTGAAATGAATCCCAGTCTCACTCTGGCTAGCCCAGCGTGAATTGCAGCATTTTCCCCTTTGATGACAATGAGCTTAATGGCCATCATATTGATAATTACGGTATATTCTCATCAAAGTACAGTATGCTAGTACTGAATCCATATGATACTTCAACATATTATCATCATCATCTGCAATTACCAAAAAAGAACTCTGAGTAATATCCACAATATTTAGCTGACCACCTCCAATAAAATATAGCATACAACACGGAAATAAAATCAGAAACAAATGCAAGCCATCACCATAATCTCATGGCCTCCTGATTGATGATGATCTCTCTGAAGTTAATCAAAAGAAAACTCATCTGTTTTATATCTCATGAATTTGCCTGAATTTAGGACAGAGGACACAAACCTGACACGATTTCTCCCAGGATGAATGCTGAGTCTGCCTTTGCTGTTCCATGAGGGATTCTGCCTATGCTTTTTTATGTCAGGAAGGGTTATAGTGATAATGTTTGCCCTTAGGGAGACAAGCTGTTCCCAGACTGTTAGATATCTGGGCAGAGATTTTTGAAATCCCGTTGGCAATTGCTAGGGAATCTCCACACATCCTGCCCAAGGGCCTGCAGTTCTGCTCCCAGAGGCATTCCAGAGACCACCTGGGCTCCCACCTTCCATGAAACCAGAGAACTTGGATGTAGATGGAATATAAAAAGAGAGAGGACCCTCCTCCCCACAGATCTGAGGACCACTAAAACGTGTGTGTTTAAGCAAAAGGATGACATTATCGTCCTCTAGATTTAAATGAGGTTGAAATAGTAAATGTATCATTTCAAACCAAGGAAAGACCTCACTTGGCAAAACAATATAACTCAGGTGGTTAGGAAGGCCCAACAGAGACTCCATTTCCTCAAGGTCTTGCGAAAGATCAATGTTAAACAACAATTGATGACCTCCTTCTACCAGTCCACAATAGAAAGATTCCTCTCATATTGTATCACAGTGTGGTACGTTGGCTTGACAGCCACGGACAGAAAGTCTTTACAGAGGGTGGTGAACACAGCACATGATATCATGGGCTGTTCCCTGAGCCTGCTAGATGACATCGCAAGGGATCTTTGCCTTAGGAGAGCGAGAAAAAATTCTCAGGGATGATTCACACCCCGGCCAGCACCTATTTAATCTTCTACCCTTGGGCAGGAGATATAAAAGTATAATCAGTTGTACCAACTGGCTAAAATACAGTTTCTATCCTTGGGCTGTTAGGCTCCTGAACGGAAAATAATATAGTGCAACTGACTTTTGGGGTTGGTGTGTTGTGTGACAAGCACACAGAGTGCAATGGGATTGAGTGTTTGTGGGGGGGGGAGGCTTGGTTAATTTCACAGATATTATTATTATTAACACAAGAGAAAAGAGTGGTGATTGATCAATCAATCAATTAATTAATTAATTACACAAAACATTACTTGGATTTCAGCGCCCCTTTGCCAGTATTTATTAATTCTCTTATTTGGTCTGTGTTCCTATGCAGTTAGTTGCTAAGCCAAGCAAAAATACCACATCCTCACCTCAAGTTCTAAACATCTACAGTCATAAGAAGTGGGTTGACTTAGACTGCAGGAGTCTGCCTAACCAGTTATAAATGCATTCTGGCCACATGCTCTAAACCTCTCCAGTTTTCAGGTGTGAATCGATCTGAACTGCTAATGTCTAACTGATTGCATTTGTGGTTTAAGGGGAAAAACAACATCCTCATTCCTCACACCTGGATCCCAATGTCAGGCTCCAGGGAAATCCGATCCTCCCCCCTCACGGCAGGCTGCTTAGGAAAGTAGACAAAAAGGCTCTTTATTCAATATCTACAGAGAGAGGCTTAGGAATGCTGCCTCTTGGAGTAATGGCGTTGCTCCGAGTAAACTTCACCCCCTTCCCTTCTCATTCGTCCCCCTTAAGGCCAACTGTCTTCTAGCTCTCTGCTCTCTCTGCTTCACTGCTCTCCGGGTTCTGGGAGAAGGGGGGGTCTGGAATGCTTTCTAGTGATAACATGTCAGCTGGCTGCTCCGGCTCTGCTTCCCCCTCCTCCTCTTCTTCTCCCAGTATTTCCCAGCTTTGTCCCTCTTCTATCTCTGTGCCGTGCCTTTCTGCAAACCACTGTTTTAAATCTATACTGCTTCCCACTTCTCTGGAAGATTTGGGGGTGAGGGGAGGCGATCTCCACCATTCCTCCTCAGTCCAGTCCCTGACACCCAAGTTGTTCAGGGCTTTGCACATGGAAGTCACTACCTTGAATTGGGCCAGTAGCAAAGAGGCAAACATACAGTTCACGCTTGGCTGGTGCCATGTGATCCATTCTTGTCGCACCTCTTAAACACATGCAGCAGAATTTGTTTTGTTTTGTTTTTTAAAAAAAATAATAATTTTTATTGGTTTTCCAACACAAATAAAAACAAACAACACATTCACATACACAAACAAAAACATATAAAACATGTATAATTTCATAATCCTGTTTTCATACCCCTTGTTTCTCCGACTTCCCCATACCTCCCTTTTACTGCATCCTTATTTTTAACATTTTTTTTAGCAATTCTCCAATAATTAATTATTTAATTCACTTTCATTACATTCCTTTTTCTTTAACTTATTAGTTACAGCTGCAATTCTCTATTTCTTATTCCCTGTCATCTAACACTCCTCAATTTTGCAATAATTTTTAAGATATATCTTGAATTTCTTCCAATCTTCTTCCGCTGTCTCTTTCCCCTGGTCACGAATTCTGCCAGTCATCTCTGCCAGTCCCATATATTCAATCACCTTCGTCTGCCATTCTTCCAGAGTAGGTAGTTCTTGTGTCTTCCAATACTTTGCGAGAAGAATTCTTGCTGCTGTAGTAGCGTACATAAAAAACGTCCTATCCTTCCTTGACACCAATTGGCCAACCATACCCAGAAGAAAAGCCTCTGGTTTCTTAGGAAAAGTCCACTTTAGGACTTTCTTAATTTCATTATAGATCATTTCCCAAAAGGCTTTGATCCTCGGGCAGGTCCACCAAAGGTGGTAGAAAGTACCTTCAGTCTCATTACACTTCCAGCAATTATTATTGGGCAAATGATAAATTTTTGCAAGCTTGACTGGGGTCATGTACCACCTATAAATCATTTTCATTAAGTTTTCTTTTAAGGCATTACATGCCGTAAATTTAACACCGGTGGTCCATAACTGCTCCCAGTCTGCAAACATAATATCATGACCAATGTATTGTGCCCATTTAATCATAGCTGATTTCAACGTTTCATCCTGTGTATTCCATTTTAGCAGCAAATTATACATTCTTGACAAATTCTTAGTATTGGGTTCTAACAATTCTGTTTCTAGTTTAGACCTCTCCTTCTGGAAGCCTATTTTCCTGTCCTGTTTAAATGCCTTATATATCTGATGATAATGTAACCAGTCTCGTACTTTAGGCTTTAGTTTCTCATAACTCTGTAATTTAACTTTTTCACCATCTTGTTCTAAAATTTCACAATATTTTGGCCAATTAGGCTCCATATTAAGTTTTTTCACCTCTTTGGCTTCCATTGGTGACAACCACCTGGGAGTTTTACTTTCTAGCAAATCTTTATACTGCATCCAAACATTATATAATGCTTTTCTAACAATATGGTTTTTAAAACCCTTATGTACTTTCACCTTGTCATACCATATGTATGCGTGCCAACCAAATCTATTATCGAACCCTTCCAGATCCAAAATGTCTGTATTCTCAAGAAGCAGCCATTGTTTCAACCAGCAAAAAGCTGCCGATTCATAATAAAGTCTTAAGTCCGGCAGGGCAAACCCCCCTCTTTCTTTTGCGTCAGTTAAAATCTTAAATTTTATTCTGGGCTTTTTGCCCTGCCAGACAAATTTAGATATATCTTTCTGCCACTTCTTGAAACACTCCATCTTGTCCCATATCTGCAATGTTTGAAATAAAAACAGCATTCTGGGCAGCACATTCATCTTGATAACAGCAATTCGGCCTAACAAGGAAAGTCTCAACCTTGACCATATTTCTAGATCTTTCTTTACCTCTGTCCAACACACATGCAGCAGAATTTGGAACCAGCTGCAGCTTCTGGAATAAACCAATGAATAGCCCCTCATACAGTGCATTGCCCTAATTCACTTGCGAAGGCCACCACACTGTGGGTCCTTGTGGCCAGATTGTACTTCTCAGGAATAATAATAATAATTTTATATTTACTATTACTTTATATTATTTACACTCCGCTCATAGGCGGTGAACCATTGTAGCTGGAAATAGGCACCCTTAGTCACTAAACAAGGTCCGTATAGTAGAAGCTATGGTTTTCCCATTCGTGATGTATGGAAGTGAGAGCTGGACCATAAAGAAGGCTGATGCTTTTGAATTATGGTGCTGGAGGAGACTCTTGAGAGTCCCATGGACTGCAAGGAGATCAAACATCTCCATTCTGAAGGAAATCAGCCCTGAGTACTCACTGGAAGGACAGATCCTGAAGCTGAGGTTCAAATATTTTGGCCACCTCATGAAAAGAGAAGACTCCCTGGAAAAGACCCCGATGTTGGGAAATATGGAGGGCACAAGGAGAAGGGGACGACAGTGGACGAGATGGTTGGACAGTGTTCTCAAAGCTACCAGCATGAGTTTGACAAAATTACGGGAGGCAGTGGAAGACAGGAGTGCCTGGCGTGCTCTGGTCCCTGGGGTCACGAAGAGTCAGACACGACTAAACGACTAAACAACAACAACAAAGTCACTAAATGACAGCGGTTCTCAAGTGAGAAGGGCTGAGGATGTCTACCCATGGCTTTGTGTAGATATTAAGCTGCAGGGGGACATGAGGGAATCAGGCAGGGCCTCCCAGGACAAAAGCTAAGGGCCCAAGCAGTCCACCAAGGCCAATGTCTTCTGGCTCCCTGCATCTATTTTGAACCAATACCCTTATGTCTCTTGTTATGAACAAACAAACAAACAAACAAACAAACAAACAAACAAACAAATCACCTTTATAGATTAGTTAAACAAGTAGTGTCCACCAAGAATCCTACTTTTAGCACTGATACTTTTAGTATGCTCATATGCAAACACCAACATATCATTTATGTTTCGGAAGTATGTATGTAACTCCCATTCAGATATTTTTTTTTAAGATTTACAAATGTTTACAGTGCATGTGTTTTGAACTTAAAGGTAAAGGTAAAGGGACCACTGACCATTAGGTCCCGCCGTGGACGACTCTAGAATTGCGGTGCTCATCTTGCTTTACAGGCCAAGGGAGCCGACGTTTGTCTGCAGACAGTTTTTCCGGGTCATGTGGCCAGCATGACTAAGCCACTTCTGGCGAACCAGAGCAGCGCACGGAAATGAAGTTTACCTTCCCGCCGGAGCAGTACCTATTTTTCCACTTGCAGTTTGACATGCTTTCAAACTGCTAGGTTGGCAGGAGCAGGGACCGAACAATGGGAGTTCACCCCGTCGTGGGGATTTGAACCGCCAGCCTTCTGATCGGCAAGTCCTAGTCTCTGTGGTTTTGAACTTATGATCTATCAAATCCTTTATCGAAGTTGAATATTTTGTGGAATGCCATCTTTCATAATATGGAAATAAGTCTCATTCAAAGAAATGATTGAGTATACATCGGTGGGGGGGGGGCAATTTCTTTAATGAATAAACATTGTGATGGAAATAAACAGCTTAATGCCCTACTTGGAAGTATTCATTGGGGAAATAAATTGTGCAAAATGGTTTAGGATCTTCCATTTAAAAAATCAACACATTAAAAGGAAAAAACAGAATACTTATTAAAGAGATATTGAACAAACACAAAATTAACCCATCTATCCCTAATTATAAACCACTTTAACTTCTTCTTCAGAAGCAATATCAACACCTACTTATTTTTAAATTGTAAAATGTTGCCTATCCTTTGCCGAATCTGCTTGGTCTTCACACTGTACACAACAGGATTGAGAAGTGGTGGGACAGCAACAAATATGTTGGCCATCAGCATGTGGACAATGGGAGAAAGATGCTTCCCAAATCGATGTGCCACACTGATGCCAATCATTGGGATGTAGAAAATCAAGATGGCAGAAATGTGGGCCACACAGGTGTTGAGAGCCTTCAGACACTCTTTTCGAGAAGCAATGCTCAAAACTGTCTTCAGGATCAGGATGTACGATACAAGAATGATAAGAACATCCAGCATTATACTGCACATGACTACAACCAAGCCGTATATGATGTTGACTTTTATGCCTGCGCAGGCTAACTTCATGGCATCTTGGTGGAGACAGTAGGAGTGAGAAAGGACATTGGATCTGCAGAAAGGGAGCCGTTTAATGAGAAAGGGGAATGGGAAGCAGACACAGAGACCTCTGGATAAGATAGCTATTCCTATTTTTGCAATGACTGAATTTGATAGAAGTGATTTGTATCTCAGTGGATCACGGATGGCAATCAAGCGATCAAATGCCATTGCCACAAGAATGCCAGACTCTATCTCTTGAAGTATATGGATAAAGAACATCTGGGTGATGCAGCTGTTGAGTGGGACTTCTCTTGAGTCAAACCAATAGACTCCCAGCATTGTTGGCATGGTGGAGATGCAGAGGCCCAGATCCGAGCAGGCAAGCAGGCAAAGGAAGAAGTACATGGGCTCATGGAGGCTTTGGTCAATCTTGATCACATAGAGGATCATGATGTTCCCAAGCAGAGTCAGGGCGTAGAGCACAAACAATGGGAAGGCCATCCAAGAGTTCTTTTCCTGCATCCCAGGGATGCCAATCAGGACAAAGGTTTGGTGGCTCACCAGGGTCTCATTGGAGCTGGAGCTGGAGGACATCGTTCCCTAAGTGTTGTGGTAGAAAGATTCTAAGGAGTAACAAAATTGATCTGAATGTTAGAGATTCTGATATCCTGGTTCAGTCCAACATGAAATGTTGTTATTAGGGCCTCCATTCAAAGAAGGAGAAACAGTCCTAAAATCAGTGCTAAATTCTCCTTTTATGATGGTCAACTAAGAACCCTATTTTTTATGTTTGAAGTTTTATTCTGCTTTTAGTCCTCTGTTGGGGACCACCCAGAGTGGCTGGGGAAAACCAGCCAGATGGGCAGGATATAAATAATAAAAGTACAGTATCATCATCATCAACCTCAGTCCTCAGCAGTATCCCAACTCCAACCAGTTCATCTCTTTTATTATTTAAAGCTTCTATACCTGTTTGCTTGCTTTTGCCAAGGTGGTGCTGGCTTTTGTGGCCTTGGCAAATTCATTGTTTCTCAATTTCTCATCTGCAGATTTGGACTAACAATCACAGTGTAACTGCTGACATGGAAATGATATATCTAAATGACTAAATGTATAGCAGCATAAGGAATAGGGGGTGGGACATGTCTCATCCCACCTTCTTCTGCTCCGCCTTTAAAGAACAGGTTGGGCAGCCATCTGTCATGGATGCTTTGGCTGCCATTCCTTCACCCTTGAGGTTCCTCCCAACTATACAAGTCAATGATTCCTCTTCTGAGAAGACAACCTTAAAACTGAAAAGCCCAGTGAGCGAAAGGGATGTGACCAGATATGACCAGAGGCTGGAATCGGGGGGGGGGGGCAGATATTGACTGATTTTATAATTGTGTACATAAAAACAAAAATGTACAAATGAGTAGAAATGAATACTAAGAATGGATGAAGGAAGAAAAACTAGGATACCAGGATAACATACCTTTAGGCGCCAGGTGAAAATGTTTCTCTAACACCAGGCCTCTGGTCTTTTAAACAATTGTGGGAGCAGAGTCTTTTGTTTGCTTTTTTGTCTTTTGGTTATGCATTTTGCCTTATTTTGTAATGTTATGTTGTGAAGCTCCCTCTGATGTTGGGTGAAGAGCAGTAGACAAATAGAATAGATAAAAATAGTAATTATGATGATCTGGGAAAATAAGATGTGAAACAATCTGCATGAGGAAAAGTGGCTAAAACCTGCAAGACTTAGAACATGCAAGCGTAAAAGTAAAACAGAATAAAATGAAGTATGGAAGGAGGAGGAAAAAGTAGCCTTTTACAACTAAACTTATTCAAAGCCGTCCATAGTCTGAAGCCTAGAAAAAGCTGCCTCTGTTCATACCTCAGTCCTAAGATGTTGCGATAAGAGAGAAGCAAGATCTTCTCAAAGGAATAACAAAGGGCCCCTCTAGATGGCCAATTTATTGAGGATTCATCTTGAGTTGCTTGGGCAAATCTGACAGAGAGGTTAGTGACTGCATTTTCATTCTGCTTCGTTTGTGAGGTGGTTATAAGAGAATGCATATTTATCCTGCCTTCATCCTGATTTGCATTCAGAGCCCTTGCTCATCTATTAGTCACTCATTTGTTCATCCTGCACTTTTCAAGTCATTTCCCTGTCACTTTCCAAATTGTAAACAGTATGTTTTTTAAAAAATAAATATATGTAAGAAGCAGATTTGTTGTACTAGGGTGATAGAGCATTCCCACTTTAAAAGTGTAAACTGAAAATTCTGGTGCATGATTGAAGGACTCGCCTGAAAATATTGGTGGTCTGGAGATGCCCAGTGATAAATCAGAGCAACAGAAAATGTCTGTGGGAAAGATGGAGCAGAAAGATCTAATCCAGTATAAAATTATATTGAAAGGCAGGGAGAATTTCTTCCAGGTCCTGTGTGAAGTGCATGTACTGGCGTGTTCTGCTTGATATAGGTTGGGAATAAGATAACCTGAATGATCAACTCACCCTTTATATATGTAGACTGGGATCTCCTGCAGATACCATCTTAGCAAGATGTGGGATCTGCACAATGAAGGAAACGGACCTCTGGAATTGCCTCCTGAATGGGACCCAGTGTCCCTTTGGAATGGCCTGTTCTTCAATAGGAGACAGTGTTGTCATTTGGGCACCTACTGAAGACCCTCCTCTTCGATCCCAGTTGGCATCTGCACTTTTAGAGTGTATAAATTAGAGTATTTGTATAAATGAATTTGTTCCTAAATCTCTGTATGGTTTTTATATTGGAATCATTTGGAATTTTTAAACACATTTTCAACTGTGGTTCTCTCCCCCCCCCCACCTTTCTTGCATATTTCAGCTTTCTTTGTATGCTTTCTGGTGGCAACCTTCCCTGGGACTATGGGGTGAAGGGCGGGGAAGAAATCAAACTGATAAAGCAATCAAAGCTAAAAGATTCTTTTTACAATTGTTTACAGCTTCCATTGTCCTCCGTAGTCCTGGGCAGCAGATGGACTCCTCCAATATGTAATTACACATTAAATCCCGGGTTCTCTCTGGCCTGCCCAGTAGCAATTGCAGCATTTTCACTCAAATGATAGAGATGATAATGGTGATTATGTTCATAATAATCATATTGATAATGAGAAGCATGATTATCATCAAAGTTCAGCAGTAGTACAGAGGCATATGTTGCTTTTCCATATAGATATGGATATTAGACCGTTATTGTTATTTGCAGCTAACAATTAACAAAAATGCCTCTGGTATACACAATATTTAACATGGAACATTGGAACAAAAAGCAAGTGTAAACCCTCTCGATCATCTTATAGCCTCATGACTGAGGAAAACCTCTCTGAGCTCAGTCAAGGGAAAACTCACATGCTTTGTATCTCATCGAGTCCTTTGCACTTACCTGACTTTATGGCACAGGCTGTGAACCTGACCTGGTGAACATGGAACCTGCCAGCTCCTGCCTGTGATGTTCATGGCAATAAGCATTGTAGAAAAACTGTTTTCCCTCCAGGCAGTGGCACCATGGAGCCTAGGTGCCCAGAACTGCTGAACCCACTGGGAGGAGATCTCTGAAATCCCAGCAGCAGTTATTAGAGAATCCCCAAGGATCCTGTGAAGGGACCTGCAATTCTGTTCTCAGAGGTGTACTGGAGACCACTCTGTGCTCCCTCATTCCTTAACACCAGAGAAGTGGGATGCAGACTGAAATATGCTCAGAGTGGAGTATTGATTTCATGCTCTTTATTTCAGCTCATACTAAAGGTAATGGGTAAAGGGACCCCTGAGCATTAGGTCCAGTCGTGGCTGACTCTGGAGTTGCGGCGCTCATCTCGCTTTATTGGCGGAGGGTGTTGGTTTCTGCTCTCTTCACTGTGCAGCGAAGTGCTTGTCACGAGACAGGTGTTTACATTCCACAGTCTGTGCTGTTGGGTTTTCCCACGGGAAAGGAGACTGGATGTGACGTACACTGGTTTCCTGTTTTTCACTGTTCTCACAGAGTCTTCTCTCCGTGCTTTAGAGGAGAGAGGATGCTTTCTCTGCTCCGGCAGAGGCAAGATGTTTTTCTGTAATCTACCAGCTTTGAAGTGTAAATAAAGTAATATAGAGTATGTGGCACGTACTCCTCATCATTCCGCTGTGCTTGGGACACTGCAAATTCAACATTCCTGGTTATCAGCCCAGAACAACGCAGTCAAAGTGATGGATGGACTTCGGAGTGCCGGCAAAGAATGCAAAGGAATGCAGAGGGACGGATCGGACGATATCTCTGCGTGTCAGGATGATTGATGAGAGGTATGTTGCTCATGCTCCGGGCAGCCTGCCAGCTTCTATTTAATGGCTTTATGGCTGGACTTTGAACTTTTATGGCCATTTTGCCGGGCACAGGCAAAGGCGGAACAAGCTCCTATGCTGGGGAAACCGAAAGTAACTTTTAAAAGTGCTTTTGGAATAAAGCAGCTGCAGCAGTGACGCAGCTTGATTTAAGGCAGCAGAGAGAAAGCACTTTTGAGCTTGCCTTTGGAATGAGGCTTGAAGCAGCACAGACACAGCTTGTATAAAGCAGCTTGATTTAATGCAGCAGAGATGATGCAGAAGGCTAATACCAGAGTCATGATGGCTAGCTGCAGAAGGCTGGCTGATGCTTGTGGCACTCAGGTTGCTGTTCATGATACTGCTCAGCTCACAGTAGCCCATGATACTGCCATGATTCAGAATGAAGCAGACCGCCAGGGTGATAGCTGCATGGGTAAGGGGGAGTCTTCACAGACGTCATCCCAGAGTGCAGTGGAACACCAGATGGCGCCAAAGCTTTGAAGGCAGTGAAATGCTACTTGTGTGGACGTCTAGGCCATATGAAGAGGGAATGCAAATATCCCAGGGCCAAGACAGAGCAGTGCAGCGAAAGCTCATCGCGTGGAAAAGGCCAAAGCAAAGGCAAAGGTCCGGTGTCCAGGACAACGCAGCACAAGGCAATGGTCTCACGCTTCACTCCAAAGGTTGCAAAGGTCCAGAAGACATCTAGATCTTTCTTCGTTGTTGATTCGGCTGCAACGCACCACATGTGCAACGATAAGCGACTGTTCGTGTCTTTTACACCGCAGGAAGGTGCAATTCACCAGGCGGATGACCACACAATCCCCAGTAAAGGCTACTGAACTGTTGTTCTTCACAGTTTGGACTTATCGATAAAAGATGTACTTTATGTACCAGATGCTAAACATAATCTGCTCAGCGTTGGACAGCTGAATGAGCGGAAAATTGACGTTTCCTTTAAGAACAAAAGGTGCATCATCACAAAGAAAAATGATTATGTATTGCATGCTGAATATGTTGATCGTTTGTATGTTTTGTATTATGATGATGTTGTGCAGGATGACACTTGTTGCATTGCAGGTTCTAACAAAAGTTTGCATGCAGAATGTATTCATGATTTTCATCGAAAATTTTGTCATTTGAATTTTGAGGCAGTATCTAAAATGCCTGCCTTGGTTGAAGGTATGACTATTAAACCCTGCAGGTACCACATGAAGTGCAAGGCATGCGCAGCAAACAAGGTGAAAATGGCTGCGAAAGGTAAGGTGTCTAGTAGGCAAGCTACAGAACCATACCAAATTGTTCATGCTGATTTGGTTGGACCACTAGCGCCCTCTTTGGGTGGAAATAGGTACTTCATGGTTCTCATTGATGCATTTTCCAGGTATATTTATGTGTACAATCTCAAGCAGAAATCAGAGGCTTTTCCAAGGTTCAAGGAATTCTGTGCTTGGTTGGAAAATGTGCATGGTAAGAAGATAAAAATTCTTTTCACTGATCGCGGGGGGGAATTCACTTCTCAGCAGTTTGAAGCTTTTCTGTCTGAGAAAGGAATTCAACACGATTTGTCTAGTCCTCGCTCGCCATGGCAGAATGGACTTTGCGAGAGGGCAAATCAAACATTGCTTCAAGGGTTAAAAACCTTGCTGCATGATGGAAATCTTCCAGAGAGTTATTGGGCCGAAGCTCTCTCGTGTTTTACTTACAGTTATAATCGCAGGTTATCTTCAGCGATTGGTTGTACCCCCTATGAGAAGATGTTTGGCAAGAAACCATACATCAAACACATGAAGATTTTTGGTTCTGACATGTGGGTTCACTCACCACAAAACTCCAAGTTAGACAAGCGTGGATTGCATGGTATCTTTCTAGGTTATCAGAAAGGTTCTTACAGAATAATGACTGACTCTAAGACAATTAAGCTCACAAGAAGTGTTGAGTACAATGCCAAGTGGGGGGAGAATGTGGGAATTTTCCAATGTTATCCTGATGACAGTGATGAGACTGAGGATAGTCAAAAGCAGCCACAACAACCCACACCCACTGATGAAGGTTCTGATTCTGAGTCTGAAACTGAATCGGGTGATTCAGAGGATTTCAAGAGTGCGAAAGCCTCTATGCGACCCTCTGAAAGCTCTGATCAAGAATTGGAGGAACCATTGTTCACAGTAGGTCACTTTTCTCCCAAGAAGGAAGAGGAGAGTGTTGAAGACCTAAGGCTAATTCGTAGGTCACAGAGAGCCACAAAAGGCAGACCTCCAAAGAGATTTGCTGATGAGTTTGCTAAGATAGCAGTAACAGCTGTTAAAAGCTCCAAGAAGGTTTTTGAACCTTCAAGTTTCCAAGAAATCCAGGATTTGGATTCAAAGGAAGCTGAGCCATGGTTAAATGCCATGAAGGCTGAGCTTGATTCCTTGGAAAGGAACAAAACATGGGAACTAGTTCCAGTAGTTCCAGGAATGAAACTGCTTGGAAGCAAATGGGTCTTCAAAGCGAAGACAGATCAAAATGGCAAGATAGTCAGACACAAAGCCAGATTGGTAGCCAGAGGTTTTGCACAGGTACCAGGTGAAGACTATCACGAGACCTACTCACCCACAGTGAGGTATGAGAGCATTAGGCTTATGCTCAAGCTAGCTGCAGAGGAGAATTTACACATTAGTCACCACGATGTGAATACAGCTTTTCTGTACGGATCTCTAGGTGAATCTCTTTATATGCTTCCACCTGATGGCGTACAGGTAAAACATGGATTTGTTTGTGCTCTGAAAAAGTCCCTTTATGGTCTCAAACAAAGTGCACGGTGTTGGCACACAAAACTCACTGAGGTATTGTTTTCTCTAGGTTTTAAGCAAGGGAAAGCTGATCCATGTGTATTTGTCAAAGAGGAGGGGCAAAAGAAACTGTATTGTTTGTTTTATGTTGATGATCTTTTATTCTTTTGGGATGATGTCACAATGTACAATAACGCCCTAGCTCAACTGAAAGAACACTTTGACATGAAAGATCTTGGTGAGGTAAACAACTACCTATCTCTGGAAATAGAGAGAGATCAAGATGGTAACATTCTAGTACACCAGTCAAGGAAAATTGCTGATGTGTTAAGCAAACTAAACCTGATGGATGCTAACCCTGTAGACACACCGATGACAACAGGTTATCAGGTAGATGACACTGAAGAAGCATTTTCTGACACTACACTGTACAGAAGTGTGCTAGGCAAGCTAAACTTCATTGCCAGATGTTCAAGACCAGACATTGCTGTTAGCTGTAATTTGCTAAGCAGACAAGTCAACAATCCTACTGTTAAGGATTGGAAAGCTCTGAAACGCATAGCGCGGTATTTGAAAGGCACTATGCATTACAGACTGAGATTTAACAATCAGAAGTCTGGTGGTCTTGAGATATTTGCAGATGCAAGTTTTGGAAGTGACACTACAGACAGGAAAAGTACGTCTGGAGTTTGCTATATGTACAATCAGGGTCTATTTGATTGGTCATGCAAGAAGCAAACAACAGTTAGCTTAAGTACTTGTGAAGCTGAACTGAATGCACTGTCTTATTCACTCAAAGATTGTGAATGGTTGTTACAATTGTGCAAAGACATGAAAATTCCTGTCAAATGTCCAATCCAGGTTTACCAGGACAACAAAGCATGTTTGGCTTTGCTGAATTCTGAAGGTTGTAAGCAAAGCACGAAGCACTTGCAATTGAAGGTGCAACATGCTAGGGAACGTATTCAGAAGGGACTCGTAACGGTGTCCTGTATGCCAGGTAATGAAATTCCTGCTGATGTATTGTCCAAGATTGTATCAAGGGATCAACACTGTACCTATGTGCAGAAGTTGGGTTTGTACTGATATTGTACGAACACGCTGCCCAGTGATGTTCACAGAAAGGGGGAGGATGTTGGTTTCTGCTCTCTTCACTGTGCAGCGAAGTGCTTGTCACGAGACAGGTGTTTACATTCCACAGTCTGTGCTGTTGGGTTTTCCCACGGGAAAGGAGACTGGATGTGACGTACACTGGTTTCCTGTTTTTCACTGTTCACACTCTGTTCTCTCCGTGCTTCAGAGGAGAGAGGATGCTTTCTCTGCTCCGGCAGAGGCAAGATGTTTTTCTGTAATCTACCAGCTTTGAAGTGTAAATAAAGTAATATAGAGTATGTGGCACGTACTCCTCATCATTCCGCTGTGCTTGGGACACAGCTTCTGGGTCATGTCGTCAGCAGGACTAAGCCGCTTCTGGCGAACCAGAGCAGCACATGGAAATGCCGTTTACCTTCCCGCCGGAGCGGTACCTATTTATCTACTTGCACTTTGATGTGCTTTCAAACTGCTAGGTTGGCAGGAGCAGGGACCAAGCAAAGGGAGCTCACCCTGTCGCGGGGATTCGAACTGCCGACCTTCTGATCGGCAAGTCCTAGGCTCTGTGGTTTAACCCACAGCGCCACCCACGTCCCTCAGCTCATAGTACAACAGTGCAAATTTCCCCCAAAACCTCTGGCTATATATACATTATTTACACAATGGGTCCTGTGTGATTGACTGACTCAACTCCCCTCCTGGAGCCTGATTGGGCTACTCCTGCAGATGAATCAGGTTGCTGCATTCTAGGATCCTTCCTATTGCTCTAGGATCCAGGCTCAGTACATAACACAGTCAGAATATCTTAACCAGGAGGTCTCAGCCTACCTCTCTGAGTGGATCCAGGGAGAGAGGTGTGAAAAGGACAGAACAGCCACACGTCCCTTGAAGGGTGCATTTACAGGAGAGAGCCCAGCCAGACAACGTGGCACTTGGTGCTCCTCTCTGTGAGCGTTGGTTCCTCCAGTGCCGGGAGTGGAGCACTGGCCTGCTCTGGGGGTGCCTGCATGGGGGTGCCTGCTTTGCACCCCCTCAAAAACCTGAACCCGGGGGGCACTGTCCCTCTGGCATGCCCCACACTACGCCCCTGAGCTGCTAAGGCTCTAAGGGTTTCTGCAGCTGCTCGCTCTTCCTGGTGGGCTGAGCCCACTGCTTCCTTCTCTTTTGACTCTTCCTAGACCAAGGTGATGGGTGTGTGTCTGTCTGTGGCTCCTGTGAGGTGTCTGGGACCAGTCAAGAAGAACAGAAGAAGAGGCTTCTGGGTTAAGCCAATGGCCAATCTTGTCCAGCCTCCTGCTCTCACACTGAAACCCATAAGCTGGAAATGAAGGCCCAGAGCCCTCTCTGCTCCTGTCATTCCCAACAGCTGCTATTCAGAAGCCTAACTGCCTCCAATTATGGAGGCAGACAACAGCTATCATGGCTAGTAGCCATCGATAGTCCTCTCCTCCTCCATGAATCCTCTTTTAAATACGGCTGTCATACGTCTGAGTTTTCTTGGACATATCTGGGATTCGTCTGTTGGGGAAAAAATCTCAACAACTTTTGTGTCCGCATTTTCACATTTTAAAATAAGGCAGCCCCACTTTAAAGCCACCTGACGGAGGCCATCACTGCCTCCAATGGGGCTGGGAGCCAGTTCCACAGTTGTGCTCTACGTGGGGCTACCTTTGAAGGTGACCTGGAAACTACAACTAATCCAGAATGTGGCAGCTAGACTGGGGACTGGGAGCGGCTGCCGAGACCATATAACACTGGTCTTGAAAGACCTACATTGGCTCCCAGTACGTTTCCGAGCACAATTCAAAGTGTTGGTGCTGACCTTGAAAGCCCAAAACGGCCTCGGCCCAGTATACCTGAAGGAGCGTCTCCACCCCCATCGTTCTACCCAGACACTGAAGTCCAGATCCGAGGCCCGTCTGGTGGTTCCCTCACTGCAAGAAGCCAAGTTACAGGGAACCAGGCAGAGGGCCTTTTCGGTAGTGGCACCTGCCCTGTGGAACACCCTCCCACCAGATGTCAAAGAGAACAACAACTACCAGACATCTGAAGGTGGCCCTGTTTAGGGAAGCTTTTAATGTTTGATGGATTACTGTGTTTTGATATTTTGTTGGGGGCCGTCCAGAGTGGTTGGGGAGGCCCAGCCAGATGGTCGGAGTATAAATAATAATAAATAAATGGGTGTCCATGAGTTCTAGTGTTATGAGAGAGGGATAAAAACTTCCTCCATGCTGGGCATTGTTTTATAGACTTCTTTCATGTCTCCTCTTACCCAGTGTGACGCGGCAGCTAAAAAAGCCAATGCAATTCTGGGCTGCATCAATAGGAGTATAGCATCTAGATCAAGGGAAGTAATTGTGCCACTGTATTCTGCTCTGGTCAGACCTCACCTGGAGTACAGTGTCCAGTTCTGGGCACCACAGTTCAAGAAGGACACTGACAAACTGGAACGTGTCCAGAGGAGGGCAACCAAAATGGTCAAAGGCCTGGAAACGATGCCTTATGAGGAACGGCTAAGGGAGCTGGGCATGTTTAGCCTGGAGAAGAGGAGGTTAAGGGGTGATATGATAGCCATGTTCAAATATATAAAAGGATGTCACATAGAGGAGGGAGAAAGGTTGTTTTCTGCTGCTCCAGAGAAGCGGACACGGAGCAATGGTTCCAAACTACAAGAAAGAAGATTCCACCTAAACATTAGGAAGAATTTCCTGACAGTAAGAGCTGTTCGACAGTGGAATTTGCTGCCAAGGAGTGTGGTGGAATCTCCTTCTTTGGAGGTCTTTAAGCAGAGGCTTGACAACCATATGTCAGGAGTGCTCTGATGGTGTTTCCTGCTTGGCAGGGGGTTGGACTCGATGGCCCTTGTGGTCTCTTCCAACTCTATGATTCTATGATTCAGTGGTGTAGAGTGCAGGGGGGGCTGGCTGCACCGGGTGCAACATCTGGGGGTTAGGGGGTGCAAATCCACGGGTTAGGGGGTGCAAATCCACGGGTTAGGGGGTGCAAATTACTTGCCTTGCCCTGGGTGCTGACAACCCACGCTATGCCACTGCTCTTACCCACTTTTTCTCTAAGCTAAGAGAGTGTCTCTGCTAAGCCTGCAGAGCAACATAGGGATGGAGAGACAGTGGGACTTCTGCTTCCCGTCGGGCTGAAGGTTGAAGCGAGACAGCAGGTTGAGGAAGAAGAATAACCAACAAAATGAATTCCATTTCTTTTAATGCCAAATGTGAACAGCAACATGATGGGACAAACCCCTTGGTTTAAAGAATACACACCAAAAGGTAAATTGACAGCACCTTAGAGCCCTACTCGTAAGTAAGCATAGATTATATTTTGTATGGAAACTGTGGCATTGTTTAGGATCCTTTGTAAGAAAATAAATTTGAGGAAAGGACAAAGCAGACTAGTTATTAGAGAGGCAGAGGCATACCTAGGTGTTGGCAAAACCTGCCCCCACTGCAGGCCCAGAAGCGGTGCAAAAATCACCCCAGAAATCTTCCATCCTCTGTGGCAAGGCAGTATGATGGTAGACCATTGGAGATTTTGGAGGGTATGAGGTATTGCTGAGTGGCAATGCACTGCCACTGTCACAGCAACTGGGAGAAACTTCCCATCCTTATTGCACAAAGGCACAAAAGGTGCACAGATACAGAGGAGACATGGAATGGATCCATTTATCCCTAATTATAAAACACAAACACTTTATCTTCCTCTTACGGCAGAATTCTCCTTTGGGAGAAATATCAACCCCTAGTTCTTTTCAGATGCAATATGCTGCATATCCTTTGCCGAATTTGCTGGGTCTTCACACTGTACACAATGGGATTGAGAAGTGGTGGGACAGTAACAAATATGTTGGCCATCAGCATGTGGACAATGGGGGGAAGGTGCTTCCCATATCGATGTACCACTGTGATACCAATCATTGGGACGTAGAAGATCAAGATGGCAGAAATGTGGGCCACACAGGTGTTGAGAGCCTTCAGACACTCTTTTCGAGAAGCAATGCTCAAAACTGTCTTCAGGATCAGAATATAAGATACAAGAATGACGAGAGCATCCAACAGTACTGTGCACATGACTGCGATCAAACCATATAAAACGTTGACTCTTGTGTCTGCGCAGGCTAACTTCATGGCATCTTGGTGGAGACAGTAGGAGTGAGAAAGGACATTGGATCTGCAGAAAGGGAGCCGTTTAATGAGAAATGGGAATGGGAAGCAGACACAGAGACCTCTGGATAAGATAGCTATACCTATTTTTGCAATGACTGAATTTGAGAGCAGTGACCTGTATCTCAGGGGACCACGGATGGCAATGAATCGGTCAAAAGCCATTGCCACAAGAATGCCAGACTCTATTGCTTGTAATATATGGATAAAGAACATCTGGCTGATGCAGGCATTGAATGGGATTTCCCCAGAGTCAAACCAGTAGACCCCCAGCATAGTTGGCATGGTGGAGATGCAGAGGCCCAGATCCGAGCAGGCGAGCATGCAAAGGAAGAAGTACATGGGCTCATGGAGGCTTGGGTCAATCTTGATAGCATAGAGGATCGTGATGTTCCCAAGCAGAGTCAGGGCGTAGAGCACAAACAGTGGGAAGGCCACCCAAGAGTTCTTCTCCTGCATCCCAGGGATGCCAATCAGGACAAAGTTTTGGTGGCTCATAATGCTGTCATTGGAGTTGGTCAGAAGTGAAATCATCCCCCAAGTGCTTTTGGTGAAAGGAGTTGAAGGAGTCCTAAAAGTGATCTGTATATTAGAGGTTTTTCCACAACCTTACAGATTCTATCAATGTCATATTGCCTTTATGAAAGGGGATACCCCGTTTTAATTCAACAGCAAAATTTGTGTTAGATCCTCTATTCAAGGAAGGAAGAAAAGTCCTGAATGCTGCTTCAGTTCACCTCCTATCCTGGCTAAATAACACTCCAACCCTGTCATAAAAATTGCCAGTTTCTCATCTGCAAAACAGAAATAAAAAATACAGTGACATTGCTGAATTAGAAATTATCTGTCCAAATGACTGCATGTATAGCTGTACAAGGGAAGGATTGGGTAGCAGTCACCCCTCATCTTGCTCTTCTTCGAAGACACCTTGAAACGGAGGTCCTTTTTACAGCCCCATCAAGTGGGCAAGAGGAACATGACCAGAGATGATCAGAAGCTGAAATATGAAGAAAGAGAATATTGACAGAGTAATTTTTAAGAGAAAAACAAAAATACAAACAACACTGAATAAAAAGTGCTGAAATTAGATTTTGCTTGCAGAAGATAAGAACCACCAAGCTATTTGCAGAGGAAGATAAATAAATATTAAAGAGTGCAGGAAATCTTACATAAATCTGTTTTTCTTTAAGAGGTTGTTAATGTTTTTTCCTGTCTGAAACAGTCAGGCTTCATATAAGCTACAATTCTCAAACGAAAGCTTCTACCATTCCATTGTTCTGTAGACCTTGTCCTCTATATCCCTGGGCAATGCTCCTGTTCACAATAAGCAACAGAAAAGCAGTGCAAACTCCAAATTATAGGCACCTGTTCCAGGAGCCAGCAGTTTTTCCTGACTGGCCCAAACCATCCCCCCAATATTAAATTCCACATTGAATCCCAGTCTCTCTCTGGCTGACCCAGTATGAATTGCAGCATTTTAAGTTGCATGATAAGGACCATAATAACCGTATTGGAAAAGATAATAATTATTCTCATCAAAATTCAGCAGTGATACCACAGTACTTCATGTATGTGATAGCTTCCCATAAGCGTGTCACAGTTATTTTCATATTACCTGAAACTAACAATTAGCAAGAACTCTGATATGCACAATATTTACAACCCCCCCAAATATGATATAACATAAAGCATGAGAATAAAATCAGAACAGTTTCCATCATCTCGTGGCCTCTTGATTGAGGGAAACCTCTCTGAAGCTGATCAATCGAAAACTCTCTCTCTCTTTTGTGTCTCGTGGTGTCTGCTGCGCTTACCCGACTTCATGGCACAGGCTGTGTACCTGACATGATTTCTTCCCAGAGGGACGCTGAGCCTGTCTTTGATGCTCCAAGAGGGATCCCATCTGCGCTTTTTAATGCACAAAGGGTTATAGCAAGAATGTTTTTTCTCAGAGAGGCCAGCTACTCCCGAACCACTAGAAAATTGCTGAACCCCATTGGGAGGAGATCTCTGAAATCCCTGCTGCAAGTAGAAGGACGCATCCAGGCAACCTGCGCAAGGACTTGCAGTTCCACTCTCAGAGGCATTCCAGAGATCACTCGGCGCTCCCCTCTTTTGTATAACCAGAGAAGTGGGATGCAGACAGACTATCCTAACAGGGTGGTCTCATTCTCCATGCAGATCTGAAAACCCCTAAATTCTGGGTCTGGGTAAAAGAATGACATTGCTGTAAACTCTAAAAGAGTTTCAAGTAGTAAACAAATAATTGTCAGTTGCGAGAACAGTGATAGTTAGTTAGTTAGTTAGTTAGTTAGTTAGTTAGTACATTTCATTCATATTCCATCGCTCAACCTGTAGGATGGTGGTATACACACACAATAAAATCATTAAAAAGTTGCTTTTCAATACTTTAAGAAAAACTCACCATATCTTCATCAAACCAGAAAAAGCAGGAGTGCCTCTTCTCCATGTGAGAGCCAGCGTGGTGTAGTGGTTAAGAGCGGTAGTCTTGTAATCTAGGGAACCGGGTTCGAGTCTCCGCTCCTCCACATGCAGCTTCTGGGTGACCTTGGGCCAGTCTCACTTCTTTGAAGTCTCTCAGCCCCACTTACCTCACAGAGTGTTTGTTGTGGGGGAGGAAGGGAAAGGAGAATGTTAGCTGCTTTGAGACTCCTTAGGGTAGTGATAAAGCAGGATATCAAATCCAAACTCTTCTTCTTCTTGTTGTCTAATCCTCCTTTAAAGCCATCCAAGTTGGTGGGCATCATTGCCTCCAGTGGGAGAGAGTTCCACAGTTTAACTCTGCATTGCTCAAATGAGTTATTTGTTTTAACTGCACCAGATCTTCCAACATTCAGCTTTGATGGGTGCCCATGAGTTCTACTTAGTAGAACTTAACCAAATATGACAAAAAATGAAGATGAATGAGGCTAAGAGCATAAAAACGGGAAAAACTATCCACGCAGAGCTGAAAAATCCTATTTAAATCACAACGACTTTGCCCCATACAGGGGAAATTTGCAGAGCACATAAAGGGCAAAGAAACTCAGCTTCATTTGGTCCTTGATTCTATGGCTGAGGTGAGACCTAGAGGTTTTTCGTTACTGATACCTGATGCCACAGACAAGACACCTCAAGAAGGGGTTCCGCTCCTAGATGCAGGGCTTGACCAGAGAAGGACAATTATGGGGCACATGGACCTATACTCTTATGGCTTTCGCAACTGGATTGCTACAGTTCACTCTACGAGGAACTACCCTTCAGGATTGTCCAGGAGTTGCAGTGGATTCCAAAGTCTGCTGCATGCATTGCAAGTGGTGCAACAGAAAGGGATCATGTAACACCAACCGTGTGTGAACTGTGTGTTTGCCTATTTGCAACCGGGGCCAATGTGTTTTTTTTTTTTTTTAATGTACAAAGCCCCACACAACCTGAGAACCAAGTACCTGATGGAGCGCCTCTCCCCATTTCTGCCAGGTCAGGCCCTGGGATCTGCAGGGGAGTCCTGTCTAGATATTGTGTTTATGAGCATGTTTGATTTGGCCTGACTTAATCAATCCACTTTTGGTTAAAGAAGTTGTTTTCACCAGTCAGAGTGAGAAACAACATTGGATCTACAGAAAGGGAGCCATTTAATAAGAAAAGGAAATAGGAAGCACAAACCAAGACCTCTGAACAAGATAGCTGCACCAAATGTTGCAGTTAAAGAATTTTGGAGAAGTGATCTGCATGTCAGTGGATCACAGGTGGCAATTAATCAGTCAAATGGAGTTATTTATTACATTTGTATACCGTTCTGCATCCTTAGATCTCAGGGCAGTTCACAACATAAAAATACAGGATAAAAACCACAGGATACATAATAATAATAATAATAATAATAAGAAAACAACCCAATATTGCTCCACCCCCCGCAACACTTTTAAAAGTCATTGGGTGTTAATCAGTCAAAGGCCTGGTTGAAGAGGAATGTTTTTGCTTGGCGCCTGAAGCTGTGTCTCTTTAAAGATGTGCCCCTTCAAACAGGCAGGGACCACCCCCTCTCCTAAAGAGGCATTGATCACCTTCTTGACCTAGCCAGCTCGCATGGAAAGGCAAAGACAAAGGTCAGAAGTCCAAGATAATGCAACACAAGGTTATGGTCTCATGCTACACTCCAAAGGTCCGGAAGACGTCTAGATCTTTCTTCATTGTTGACTCACGAGTGACCCGGCACGTCTGCAAAGACAAACACCTGTTCGTGTCCTTTACTCCGCAGGAAGGTACGATTCACCAAGCGGAGGAGGATGAGCTTTATCAGCTCGGTCGAGCGGAGATTCCTCCTCCGGCCAAGTCCTCCGGAATCGCCTCTGACGTGATTGACGACCTGAGCCTCTGACAAGGCTCCAGGCACATCCCCCATTCAGCAGAGAGTCAAAGCAGCACGTGGAAGTGATGAGATTTATGGCTACATCGCTATGATTTATTTTCTAAGCTATGCAGACAGAAAATAAATATACATTCTCTCTCTGTGAGAGCAGAGAGCAGCTGAACAACAAAGGTACAGGAAATCAGTAACGTCACATCCGTCTCCTGTCTTCCGTGAGACTTCCAACAGTCTGGAATCTCTGGAATGTAAACAGAGTCTTGTGGCTCCAAAACACTACACAGTGGCAAACAGAAACTAACACCCACACCCTGCTGGCTTTTACCAGCCAAGAGAGGCAAAGGTCTAGAGCAGACATGGCCAAACTTGGCCCTCCAGCTCTTTTGGGACTGCAATTCCCATCATCCCTGACCACTGGTCCTGTTAGCTAGGGATGATGGGAGTTGTAGTCCCAAAACAGCTGGGTGGCAAAGTTTGGCCATGCCTGATCTAGAGCGTCACCCTGACCGATCCAAGGACCTTGTCCACATCCTTGAGCCTCACCAACTGAAACTCATGCAACATAACAGGACTAGACTGTGCTCTGGATAACCCTTGAGTTTCAGCTGCTAAAACAGTGGAGTCAAGATCTTGGTGGATGAAAGTGATTTTATCCTCAAAATGCTTTGCAAACACTACTAGACAGGAAAGCTCTGCTGGATGGCATAGTGAGGATTCAATGGAGTATGCCTTCTTTGATGTCTCTAGGTAGGCTTGATAATGAGCCCTCCCCATTGCATTTGACCAAATCTCTCCTCCACTCATGTTGAAGACATCTTCCAGTATGTTTCCTCATCCCATACACTGGAGTATACCAGGGAGCCAAGGGGCTCCGTGAGGTGGGAAAGGGCACTCTGGGGTGATCATATCAATGGCCTGAGCCATCTGGATGTTCCAGAAGTTGGCCAGGTCTTTGCCAGGAGCTCCAGTGATATCAGCCAGGAAATCTCCCAGAGCCATCTGGAAACCCATTGGATCCATCAGCCTCCTCTCTCATCTCTCTGTGAGGAACATCTCCATTCTGCTATCAATTCAGGTTTAAGCATAATCATCTAGCCTAGCCAACCCTCCTTTCCTGCATACAGCAGTTGCCATGGGCATTATCAGTTTATTCTTTTCAATGTTCTGGAGCAAACATCTGCTACCTAAAAAGCAATCCATTCTGCATTGTAAGAGGTAAATATTGCTCATGCAGTTTAGCTAGGCCACAGGCTGAAAAGAAAATGGAGTTTTCAGGAAGATACAATTTTAAAGAAAAAAATTAATATTCTCCACCAACAGCCCTATTCCTAAGTATTAATCTTTCTTCTTCTTCGTGTATGGAATCTGTGCAGAATTGCTCAGTGTCTGCCATTAAATATATCAGAATAAAAAGGACAAAACAGACTCAATATTAAACAGATTCAGAAATAACCTGGGATGCATTTCTACATTTTACATTTGTAAAAAACCCAGAAGCTTTCTTTTTTTGGAATTATAGGTGCAGAACTACACAAACTGTATAGAAACTTATTTATGTATGCTACTACAGAGGCAAAAATGTTACTTGCCCCAAAATGGAAAGAAGCAGAAATCCCAGCAAAGGAAGAATTGATACAAAAACTTATGGAATATGCAGAAATGGTGAAATTTACTGGAAGAATAAGAAATCAAGATAACAAACTTTTTATAAAAGGATGGAAATGGTTTGTGGAATATTTAAAAACGAAGTGTAAAAAGATAAGAACATTAGCAGGGTTCTCATAATGACCTGCAGTTTTATAAGAGTAAATATTTAAAGTGGATGAATAAATGAACAAGTTAAGTTAATTTGGAATATGCAGGAAATATAAAAAATATATTTAAGGAACCGCAGAAAGAGGAGGAAAGAAGTCGAATATCAAAATGTTAGAATGATCGTAAAACAATTGAAATCGTATTTTTAAAATATTTTTTAAATAAACTGAAAATCATATTTTTTAAAAAAACAAAAAACAAAAACAGAGATGACCTGGGATGGATCCATCTATCCCTAAATATAAACTACTATATCTTCCTTTCATCACTGAATTTTATTCCGGTCGAAATATCGAACCCAACTTTTTTTTAAAGTGCAGTATATAGGGACGCAGGTGGCGCTGTGGGTTAAAGCCTCAGCGCCTAGGGCTTGCCGATCGAAAGGTCGGCGGTTCGAATCCCTGCGGCGGGGTGCGCTCCCGCTGCTCGGTCCCAGCGCCTGCCAACCTAGCAGTTCGAAAGCACCTCCGGGTGCAAGTAGATAAATAGGGACCGCTTACCAGCGGGAAGGTAAACGGCGTTTCCGTGTGCGGCTCTGGCTCTGGCTCTGGCTCTGGCCAGAGCAGCGATGTCACGCTGGCCACGTGACCCGGAAGTGTCTCCGGACAGCGCTGGCCCCTGGCCTCTTAAGTGAGATGGGCGCACAACCCCAGAGTCTGTCAAGACTGGCCTGTACGGGCAGGGGTACCTTTACCTTTTACCTTTTTATATTCCATACCCTTTGCCGAATTTGTTGGGTCTTTACACAGTACACAACAGGATTGAGAAGTGGTGGAACCATAACAAATGTGTTGGCCATCAGAATGTGGACAATGGGGGAGAGGTGCTTCCCGTATCGATGTACCACAGCAATGCCAATCATTGGGACATAGAAAATCAGGATGGCAGCAATGTGGGCCACACAGGTGTTCAGAGCCTTGAAGCATTCTTCGTGAGAGGCAATGCTCAAAACAGTCTTCAGGATCATGACATATGATGCAAGAATGATAACAATGTCTGTCCCTAAAGTGCAAACAGCTATTATCAAACCATAGAAGATGTTGACCTTTATGTCTGCACAGGCTAACTTCATGGCATCTTGGTGGAGACAGTAGGAGTGAGAAAGGACATTGGATCTGCAGAAAGGGAGCTGTTTAATGAGAAAGGGGAATGGGAAGCAGACACAGGAACCTCTGGACAAGATAGCTATACCTATTTTTGCAATGACTGAATTCGGTAGAAGTGATTTGTATCTCAGTGGATCACGGATGGCAATCAAGTGGTCAAAAGCCATTGCCACAAGAATGCCGGACTCATTCCCTTGCAAGGCATGGATAAAGAACATCTGGCTGATGCAGGCGTTGAGTGGGATTTCCCCAGAGTCAAACCAATACACACTCAGAATAGTTGGCATGGTGGAGATGCAGAGACCCAGATCCGAGCAGGCGAGCATGGAAAGGAACAAGTACATGGGCTCATGGAGACTTTGGTTGGTCTTGATGACATAGAGGATCGTGATGTTCCCAAGCAGAGTCAGGGCATAGAGCACAAACAGTGGGAAGGCCATCCAAGAGTTCTTCTCCTTCATCCCAGGGATGCCAATCAGGACAAAGGTTTGGTGGCTCACAAGGCTGTCATTGAATCTGCTGGTGGAGGACATCGTTCCCCTGGTGCTTTTGGTGGAAAGATATTAAGGAATAATAAAAGTTCAACAACAACAACAACAAGTTTATTAAATTTGTGAGGTCCATGCCTTTACACAAAATACCATAAAACATTATTAAAAGATAAACAATCAAATTATAAAAATAAGCTAAAATTCATGCCATGCTGTCCCAGCAAGGAAACTACCCCAAAAAACCCCACCATTCAGGAAAGAAGATACAGCAACAGGTTAGGAGAGCAATGGGAGGGACCTCACCATTTCATTCAGAAACCATACCCTAGTTTTCATAGCCTTCACCACAAAGACCGCTGCCACGTGAGAAATCCGTGGATCAGCGTCCACCAGTAAAAACTTTACTTGGTCCTCAGAGTTGACTATTGATTTGGGAATAGTTTGTAACATCGCATCCCTGAAGGCCGAATAGATGGGACAATACAACATGTAATGTGTGAGATCCTCTTTGGTTCTCATATGACAAGGACATATACGCTGCTCTACTGGGATTTTTGCATATCTGCCTGACAGATAGGCCGTAGGAATGGTTTGAAAATGGGCCATGGTGAAGGCTCTCCGAAGGGTGGGATTGGTGATATTCGCCAAGTAATTGGCGCAGGTTTTGACTGTTTTCAGTCGGGGAAACCAGTGGGAGGACCCTGGGTTCTGTATTTTTGTGATATCTAACAGAGCGTCTGTCTCCAGGATCCATTCCCGAACTTTGTCCGGGCTCCACAGTTTGAGGATATTAAACTCCGGTAGGGTGTATCTAACCAGGATCTCAGATAGGTTTTGATGCCAAGTGGTGTTCTTTTGAAGAGATACAAAGGCTTGTTTGGCCAATAAGGTGTTTGAAGTGTTTGCAAGGTTGATGTAAAATCGTAGGAACCTGGGGAAGGAGAACATGCCAACCCAAGAGCTTTCTGTGGATGGGTTCTAAAGAGTCATAAAATTCTTATTGTGACATGATGTAAGATATTTTGTAACGTACTGAGAAATCACCCAGTTTAGTCCAAGAGGAAAAGTTGTCTTAGAGCCTCTACTCAAAGAAAGAACAGCAGTCTTGACTACTGCTTAATCTCACCTTCTGCCCTGGCCATAGAACACATCAAAATCAATCCCCAAAAGTCTCACAAGTCTTACCAGTGGAGTGGAGGTCATAAGAGTGTGGATTTCAAATATTCAGTCTCCCAACTTCTCATCTGTAAAATTGAAATAACAATCACAGTGCAATACTTAAATTAGAAAAGGTAGATATAAATCACTAGACGTATAGTATTATTGGGGAAGGACAGGACTGGCCTCACCCATGTCCTCCTCTTATGAGAAGACACCTTGATATGGAGGTCCTTCATTTTGCAGCCCTATCCAGTTGATGAGAGGATCGTGATCATAGAATCATAGAAGTGTAGAGTGGAAAGGGCCATGGGGGAGATTTTCCCCCTACTCCAGACAGATGATGTAGCAAAAATTGCAGGCCACCACAATGTTCCATTCTTCCTCACTGAGTGGTCCTATAGTCCTTTTGTTGTGTAGTCCTTCTCCTCCTCCTCCTTTCTGGAAAGCAGACCCCCTGCCCACAAGATAGAGCAGAGCAGTACAACCTCCGGATTATTGACTCCTGATCCAGGAAACCAGATGTTTTCTTTTTTTTTATAAATATTTATTGAAATTTTTTAAATAAATACAAAATGCAAAAATGATAAACAATATAACATGGATCATAACACGTTTTTTCAAAACTTCTTTGGACTCCCTCTCGTCTCCCGCTCCCACTTACATCATTATAACCTTTTTCCAGCAATTTATCATCTTGTTTATATTCTTAAATCTCGTTCAATTAATTTAATCTAATAATTCTCCATAAATTTTATATTTTCCTCATCTCACTTATCGTCAAATTCAAGTCTAATTCAATGGTAGGCAGTTATTTATGATCTAGCATCCTTCTTAGTCTTCTGCCAAATTACAATACTTTTGTAAATAAATCTTGAATTTCTTCCAGTCTTCTTCAACCCTCTCTTCTCCCAGGTCTCGAATTCTACCAGTCATCTCGGCCAGTTGCATATAGTCCATCAGCTGCATCTGCCACTCTTCCAGTGTGGGTAGATCTTGAGTTTTCCAGCTCTTAGCGATGAGTATCCTTGCTGCCGTTGTTGCATACATAAAAAATGTTCGGTCCTTCTTTAACACCTTCTGGCCGACAATGCCCAGAAGGAAGGCCTCTGGTTTCTTAGTGAAGGTATACTTAAATACCTTTTTCAACTCATTATATATCATTTCCCAGAAGGCCTTCACTCTAGGGCAAGTCCACCAGAGGTGAAAGAATGTTCCTTCATGTTCTTTACATTTCCAACATTTATTATCAGACAAATGGTATATTTTGGCAAGTTTAACTGGGGTCATGTACCATCTATATATCATTTTCATTACATTTTCCTTCAAAGCATTACATGCAGTGAAGTTCAGCCCTGTGGTCCACAACCTTTCCCAGTCCTCAAACAAGATATTATGCCCAATATCCTGAGCCCACTTTATCATAACCGATTTAACCATTTCGTCTTGTGTATTCCATTTCAACAGCAAGTTATACATTCTTGATAGTACCTTATTTTTTGGTTCTAACAATTCTGTTTCCAACTTCGATTTCTCCACCTGGAACCCTACCTTTTTGTCATTTTTAAAAACTTCTTTAATCTGAGCGTAATGTAACCAGTCTCGCACTTTATCCTTCATTTTCTCCAAACTCTGCAATTTCCAATTGTCTCCTTCTTTTTCTAATATTTCCCAATATTTTGGCCATTTGGCCTCCATATTGGGTCTTTTTCGGGCCTTAGCTTCCAGAGGTGAAAGCCACCTCGGAGTTTTGTTTTCCAATAAGTCTTTGTATTTTGTCCAGACATTAAAAACTGCTTTCCTGACAATATGGTTCTTGAAGACCTTATTGATCTTAACCTTATCGTATCATAGGTATGCATGCCAACCAAAAGCATTGTTAAACCCTTCCAAATCCAATACGTCAGTGTCTTCAAGAAGTAGCCAGTCTTTTAGCCAGCAAAAAGCTGCGGCTTCATAGTACAACTTTAAGTCCGGCAGGGCAAAGCCCCCTCTTTCTTTCGCATCAGTTAGTATCTTAAACTTAATTCTGGGCTTTTTGCCCTGCCAGACAAATTTAGATATATCTCTCTGCCACTTCCGGAAGCACTCTGTCTTGTCCACAATCTGCAATGTTTGAAACAAAAACAACATCTTTGGCAATACATTCATCTTAACAGCAGCAATTCGGCCTAACAAAGAAAGCTTCAATTTTGTCCAACTATCCAAGTCTCTCTTAATTTCAAACCAACATTTTTCGTAGTTATCCTTAAATAGACTCAGATTTTTTGCTGTCATGTTTACCCCTAGGTACTTTACTTTTTTAACCACAGTTAATTCTGTCTCTCTCTGAAACCGTTCTGACTCTGTATCTGTCAAATTTTTCCCCAGCACTTTAGTTTTCTGTTTGTTTAATTTAAATCCCGCCACCCGACCAAAATCTTGAATCAGTTGTAACACTCTTTTCGTACTAGATTCTGGCTCCTGCAGGGTCAGAACTAGGTCATCTGCATAGGCTTTAAGTTTATATTGTTTCGCTCCGACCTGAATCCCTTCCACCAACCGGTCCCCTCTAATCATATTCAAGAGCACCTCCAGAACTGATATAAATAACAAAGGGGAAATCGGGCAGCCTTGTCGTGTTCCTTTTTCAATTTTAAACTCTTCTGTAACCACATTGTTTACTATCAATTTAGCCTTGTGTTCTGAATATATTGCATCAATCCCATTCTCAAAACCCCGGCCCACTCCCATTTCTTTTAAATTTCCCTTCATAAATTTCCAAGAGATATTATCAAAGGCCTTCTCCGCATCTATAAAAATTAGCACTGCTTTTGTGTTTATATCAGTTTGCAAAAGTTCCAAGATGTCAATAATGTTCCTTGTATTAGCAAACATGTGTCTACCTGGGAGAAAGCCTGCCTGGTCTTTATGAATTACTTCATTTAAAACTTTTTTAAGTCTACTTGCCAGGACATCTGCAAATATTTTGTAATCCACATTTAAAAGGGAGATGGGACGGTAGTTCTTAAGTTGTGTCTTTTCAGCTTCCGATTTTGGTATCAATGTGATGAAAGCTTCCTTCCACGATTCCGGCGCCCTCCTCCCCTCCATAATTTCATTGCTAACCTCCATCAGTGGTTGTATCAAGTGGTCTTTTAATGTCTTATAATACTTGGAGGTTAGCCCATCTGGCCCTGGAGATTTGCCCAGTTTCATGTTTTGAATGGCTTGTTCAATTTCTTGACATGTTATTTTACTGTTCAGGAGAGATCTATTTTCTTGTGACAATTTTTTAAGTCCATTTTTCTCCAAAAATTGTTTAATCTCGACCTCATTCTGCGGCCCTTGGGTATATAATTTTTTGAAGTATTTCTGGAAACACTTTCTAATCTCCGTGGGGTTCTGAATGTTTCTTCCTTCAATTTCCAAATTTGTAACTGTATTCAATTTTTGTCTCTTCTTCAACTGCCAAGCTAGCAGTTTCCCACATTTATTTGCCGATTCAAAAGTTTTTTGTTTCATTAATTTAATCTTCCACTCTATTTCCTGATTTATCAGTTTAGAATATTGTGCTTGATAGAGTTTGATTTCTCTCAAGATCGGCAAGGACTTCGGGTTTGATCTTAGCTTCTTCTCTAATTCTTTTATTTTCTCCAAAATCTTATCTTTTCTGTTGTTTTGTGTCCTCTTCCTTGCAGCATTCTGTTGTATCAAGAACCCCCTCATCACAGCTTTACTTGCATCCCAAATAATTCTTTTTTCCACCGTAGTGTTCATATTTATCTCGAAATAGTCCTTCAATGCTTTCTGGGCCTTCTTAATAATCTCCTGATCTCTGAACAAATTGTCATTCATCTTCCATCTAAAGGAGCCAGTTGGTAATAGTATCATATCCATTTTCAGTGCATTATGGTCGGAGCACGTTTTTGGGCAGATTTCCACCTTTCTGACCTTGGGTGCCAGACCTCTAGTTATCCATATTTGGTTGATTCTTGTCCAAGTCAGCTGGGCTTCAGAGAAGAATGTTCCTTCTTTTCCCAAGGGGTTCTTCGTTCTCCAAATATCAATCCAGTCCATATTGTCAGTCAGTTCAAAAAAGGTCTTTGATAGTCTGCCATCTTTTGTAACATTCTGGCTTTGTGACTTATCCATGTTGGTTGATACGACCCCGTTCATGTCTCCCATCATGATGATGTTGTCATAATCCAGATAATCCAGCATAGTCTCATGCAACTTCTTGAAAAATTCCGACTTCCCTTCATTTGGTGCATAAATTCCTAATATCAGAATCTTTTCTCCTTGATGTTGTATTTTGATTGCCAAAATTCTTCCATGTTCATCTTTAAATAAAAATTTAGGTGACAGGCTCTCTTTTGCATATATCACCACGCCTCTCTTCTTTACTTTGTCTGAAGATATAAATTCCTGACCAAGTCTTTTGTTTATTAATACTTTCCTGTGGAGCCTAGTCACATGTGTTTCTTGTAAGCAAATAATGTCCAGTTGTTCCTTTTTTAATATATGAAAATTTTTTCTTCTTTTTTCCGGAATGTTACAGCCATTTATATTCCAACTCAAAAGTTGCAGAGACATCCTGGATAAATCTGGTTATTTTTCTAGGGGTGGTACCTTGTTCGCTGGGTCTTCAGGATCCGAGGGTGCAGGCACCCCTGGTACTACAGGCCCCGAGGGTAATTCAAGCCCTTTTTGAAGGTCCTCTCCGTACACAGTCAGAAACTTGTCTCTATCTTCCAGTGATCTGATTTTAATCTTCTTCCCTCTAAAAGTGAAAGATAATCCTTGAGGAAAATCCCACCTGAAGATAATTGTGTTGCTCCTTAACAATCTTGCTAGTTCCAGGTAGTCAGATCTAAGGTCCAACAGTTGTTTAGGAATATCCTTGAAAATTTCAATTCTTTTGTCCAAAATATCCAGTGACCCTCCGTAATGTAGACCCAAAATCTTGTCCCTTTCCTCCTTTGATCTCAGTATTATTAAACAGTCTCTGGGCTTCTCTCTCTTTATAAATCTTCCAAGTCTGAAGGCTGATATGATTTTAAAATCTTTTTCCTCTAAGTTCCAAAACTTGGAAAATTCTTTAGTCAGGAACTCAGCTAGGTTACCTTCTTCCACTTCTGGTACCGACCTTATCCTTAAATTGGTCTGTCTGTTCTGTAGTTCTATCATAGAAAGATAGGTCTGATGTTCACCTACTTGTTTGCTGAGTGGTCTTACCTCTTTCTCTAAATTTCCCAGTCTTTGGCTGGTATCCTCAGCCAATTTCCGATTTTCACCTGCAGTCTCCTTCAGTTCTCCAATTGCTTGCACATTCTGTGCAACTTGTCCAGTTAGTCTATTTAAACATTCAGTATTATGATCAATTTTAGCTGTTTGCTGATCAACTTTTTTATCCAAAGATTCCAGTTTTTCAAGAATTTTCTCTAAAGTAGAACTAATTTCTCCTGAGGCCATCTCTTCCGGTTGTAATTCCTCAGTTTCTGCCCGTGGCAGAGAAGCAGCTTCTTTCTCAGAAGTCAGAGTAGGCAAAGTAAGCACAGTAGGCACAGATGATCTGCGTGCCTGGGAGACTGCGGTTAAAGTTGTTTGTCTGGTTCTCGGTCCCTTTTTTCTTGCGCCACTCATTCCAGAGTTATCTAAAATTCAAGGTCAAGCTGAGTTGTTCCCATGAGAGAGCAACGGCCCAGATGGTAATAGTCAAGCAGGAGGCCGGGAAAAGGAAAGTAAAACAATGTCACTGCTATTAATCCCAAATCCTCTAGGGGGAGCTTAAAATGTCTTTAGGGAAGAAGACAATTCCAATAAAAATAATAAAATCCAATTTAATGTCCAGGAACCTTCAATAAGGTAGCTTTTAGCAGAGTTAGTGTTTAAAAAGCCACAGTGTTTCAGACAGTGCTTACTGGTATTCCAAAAGGTGCTTCAAAGTAGCCAGTTCAAACTCCCTCAGATTGTTTCAAAGTTTAAATTCAAAGTATCCAACCCTGCAAGCTGACTGCTCAGTTGCTCAGGCAGTTCCAGCACCTGGGTTTCTTGCTTAAATTGTAATCCAAATAGAAGAAAGGTATCACAGTCCAGATAAAAGTCATGTAATCAATTACTTAAAGTCCTTATTCTGCTTAAAAATAATTTCCACGGGTGTCCAGATCAGTTAGGTTAAAAGTTCACTCTTTGCCTCCACTCCTCCGGCTCTTTGCTTAGGGATTCAATGACAGCGGAAGACGGACTTCCTATTTTTCGTCACTCCGCTTTCAGCCAAATTCAGTATTTTAAGTCCCAAAACTTTGTAAAGTCCTTTTACTCACGGGTTGTTGTTTTCCGAATCTGAAGTTTAGGAAGAAAGGTCAGCGCTCACCGACAGCAGCAACGCGGCTTCACTCCGCCGATTGCGGAACGATCCACAGCGCCGCAACCCCCTCCGCGATCCGGAGCCCCTTACGGGGTTCCTTCAACGTTTTGGGGGCTGCTCCTGGCGCCCGCCGGATCCCAAGACCACAGGCTTCTGCTGCCTGTGGTTTTCCAAGATGGGTCTCCGCTTCGCCGCAGCGGGAGACCCTTTTTCGGCGGAGCTTCCCTCTCCCAGCTAGGAAAGGGCAGCCATTGCCGTTCGCGCCGCCTCCGGAAGTCCAGATGTTTTCTTGATCAGCCCAAACCCTCCCTCCCATATTAAGTTCCAGATTAAACCCAGTCTCTTTCTGGCTCCCAGTATGAATGGCAGCATCTTTACATTACTCAGACAAACATCTCTGAAGTAATCAGAGGAAAACACATCTGTTTGATAGCTCATGCAGTCCTTTGCACTTACCTGACTTCATGGCACAGCCTGTGAAGCTAACGTGCTTTCTCCCAGGGCCAACGCTGATCCTGCCTGTTCTGCTGCAAGAGGGATTCTGCCTGTGATATTTATGGTGTGTGAAGAGTTACTGAAAAACTCTTTTCCCTCAGGGAGACAAGCTGCCCTCAAACTGGGAGACGATTGCTGAATCCTGTGAGAGGAGATCTTGCAAATCCTAGTGGCAAGTATTAGGTAATCTCAGTGGATCCTGCACAAGGACCCAGAGTTCTTGCCTCAGAGGCGTTCCAGGGATCACTCTGTGCTCCTCTCCTTTGTATAACCAGAGAAATAGGAGAGGTACAGAATATCTTAACAGAGAGGTCTCATCCTCCCTGGCAGAGGAACCAAATCCTAGGGGCCAAAAGGTCTTTGGCACTCCAATAAAATATTTGATGGGGCTGTACCGCTAAGTTGATGGGCATTGCCATTCAAATGGTGTGTGTGCACTGTGTCATGTGATCAATTATGCAGGGCAGGGCTTACCTGCCCCCCCCATATATTATTCAAATGGGCACTCCTGATCCCTGAAGAACAAAGACCCCTAAAATGTGGGTAAAAGAATCCAGGTCTTGTCATGAAGGTTCAAAAGAGGATCAGTTAGTAAACAGATCAGGGCGCATGGGGATGGAGAAGCCCTTTGTGGTGCACCACCAACAATGCATGTAATTATAACTGCTTTCAGATCTTTTCCATTGCATTTGTCTTTAGAATGTTTTAAGAGTTTCAGAATGTTTTTGCTTTGTTTTCAAATTGGATATCTGCTGATTGATTCAAGTTTTATAGAACCATAGATTCGCAGAGTTGGAAGGGATCCAAACGGCCTTATGTTTTGACCCCCTGAAGCAGAAGAAAACAAGCTTGCTCCATATTCCATGGGACAGCCCTTTAGATATATAAAGGTGGCTATTATTATCTCTTTTTATATGCCTGTTGTCTTTGTCCATGGAGTTTTCTTGGCAGGGATACTGGAGTGGCTTGCCGGTTCCTGACGAGATGGTTGGATAGTGTTTTCGAGGTTACCAGCATGAGTCTGACCAAGCTGCGGGGGGCAGTGGAGGACAGGAGTGCCTGGCGTTCTCTGGTCCATGGGGTCACGAAGAGTCGGACACGACTAAACGACTAAACAACAACATTATTATCTCCTCTCAGTCTCCTCTGTCCCAGGCTAAACATACCCAACTCCCTCAACCATTCCTCACAAATAAGGCTTGGTTTCCAGACCCTTGATAATCTTGGTGGCTCCCCTCTTCACACCTTCCAGCTTGTCGCTATGGTGCTGGCAAGCCAGGTGTCTCCCATCATATATATTTTTGCACCTGGTTATTCCTGCCTGCATGTAGAACTTTACATCTGTCCAAACTGAAACTCATTTTGTCAGTTTGCGCCCAGTTCTCCAATATGTTAAGTTCATCTCAAATCCTGCTTCTGTGGCATTAGCTACCCCTCCCAGTTTTGGTGTCATATGCAATTTTATTGAGTATCCGCTCAATTCCTTCATCCGAGTCATTTATCAAGACCTTGACCAACAACGAGCCCTGAATAGAAACCTGTGGCACACACACTTTTTTCCAAAATGATGTCAGGGCCTGGGCAGAGGAGGAATGGTGGCGACCGCTCCCCACTTTCTGAAACTTCCTGGAAGAAGTAGAAGAAAGCCAGTATTGATTTACAATTCCTGTATGAGGAAGGTCACAGCTCAGAGGCAGATGAGAGGGAAAGTTGGGAAATCATGGGAGAGCCAGAGCAACACCTGGCTGACACAACATTCGAAAGCATTCCAGACCCTCCATCTCCCAGAATCTGGTGAGCCCTGAAAGTAAGAGAGCAAAGAGCTCAAAGACAGAGGGTACGTAGCAGCACCCATAGAAGTGACTAATGGGCAAGTGGGAGAGAAGGGGGGGGGATTGAGATTCACCCAGGACAACGCCATTATCCAAGAGGCTGGGTTGTGTAACCTCTCTCTGTAAATACTGAATAATAAAAAAAGGATGGTAAGAAATCTTCCCTTGTCTTTATACTTTCCTGGGCAATAGCTGAGAGTCGCTGACAGCATCCTGACAGATGATGAGGAACCATTAATGATGACACTTCGGGTTCGTTCAGTCAACCAGCTACAAATCGACCTCACAGTGACACTATCTAGCTCAGATTATATCAGCTTCTTCTCAGCAATAGCATGGGGGACTTTTACAAAAGCCTTGCTAAAATCAAGATGCATTGCATCCACAGCATTCCCCCTGAGCCACCTAGCTTGTAACAGTTCTCTTTCTTCTTCACACAAAGGACGTACTACGTTCTTGTTCTTCCTCATGCATCAAACATAGCGGAAAAAACCCCTATTGTTATTTTCTAATCTTTCTTGCAAGTCTGAGCTCATTCCGAGCTTTAGCCCATCTGAGTTTCTTCCTGCACCCTTGTTTCATCCTTCTCTGTCACTGGAACGATTTCTTTAAAAAAAACACCTTTGAAATCTAAAGACTGAAGAACAACATTTTTTAACAGTGAAACTAAAATTCCTATATATTTTTAATCCTTTTAAGGATTGAACCAGCTAAAAGTATTTCCCTTTTGTACCCTGTTGTTTCTTCAGGCTTTGAGTTTCCTTACAAAACACTTTCTCTTCTGTTTAGCACAGAATTGTCATTTGGAAAAGATATCAGCTCCTGTTTTTTAAAAAACGTAAAGTTTTGTAAATCCTCTGTCGAATTTGCTGGGTCTTCACACTGTACACAACGGGATTAATAAGTGGTGGGACTGCAATGTATATGTTGGCCATCAGCATGTGGACAATGGGGAAAAGGTGCTTCCCAAATCGATGAACCACACTGACGCCAATCATTGGGACGTAGAAGATCAAAATAGCACAAATGTGAGAGACGCAGGTGTTGAGAGCCTTGAGGCGCTCTTGGTGGGATGCAATGCTCAAAACAGTCTTCAGGATCAGGATATAGGATATGAAAATGATCAGAACATCCAACCCCAAAGTAGACATGACCATTACCAAACCATACAAAATATTGACCTTTGTGCCAGAACAGGCTAAATTCATTGTGTCTGGGTGGAGGCAGTATGAATGAGAAAGCACATTAGATCGGCAGAAAGGGAGCCGTTTAATAAGAAAGGGGAGTGGGAAGCAGACACAGAAAGCTCTGGACAATATAGCTATTCCTAATTTTGCAATTGCAGAATTTGAGAGAAGTGAGGTGTATCTTAACGGATCACGGATGGCAATGAACCGGTCATAAGCCATTGCCACAAGAATGCCAGACTCTGCCCATTGAAACAAATGGATAAAGAACATCTGGCTGATGCAGGTATCCAGTGTGATTTCCCCTGAGTCAAACCAATAGACCCCCAGCATTGTTGGCATGGTGGAAATGGAGAGGCCCAGATCCGAGCAGGCGAGCATGCAAAGGAAGAAGTACATGGGCTCATGGAGGCTTGGGTCAATCTTGATGATATAGAGGATCGTGAAATTCCCAAGCAGAGTCAGGGCGTAGAGCACAAACAGTGGGAAGGCCATCCAAGAGTTCTTCTCCTGCATCCCAGGTATGCCAATCAGGACAAAGGTTTGGTGGCTCACAAGGCTGTCGTTGAAACTGGTGATGGAGGACATTATTCCCCAAGTGTGTTTGTTGGGAAAATGCTAAGGAATAAAAGTCAAACGAATATTAGAAATCTGGTATTATTTTACAGGTTTAACATCATTTCTGTAGCTCAAGGATCCTAAAGCCAGTTTGATTGCACCATAAGGGGAACTGGGACACTCTCTCCACCATGGACTTGTGAAGTGGCTGTCAGTCTGAACTGGGAGCTGATAAATCATTTTGTTGAAAATCTTCCATCAGCCACAAAGTCACTGGATAGCCTCAGTAGGAATCCGCTATCCCAGCATGAAAATACTGGTTTACGCTGCAGGGATTTTGTGAAGATTTCTGAGGAAAAAAATGCCTTAAGTGTTCTGATCACTTGAATATTGTGTCTAAGGGCTCAGTGTTGGAGGTGGCCGTGTGTGACTTTTGCAAATTCAGAGTCTCTTAATTTCTCTTCTGCAGAACAGTATTATTGTTGAATTAGAAATGCTATACAGTGGTACCTCGGACTACAAACACCTCAGGTTACAAACACTTCGGGTTACAGACTCTGCTAACCCAGAAGTAGTACCTCGGGTTAATAACTTTACCTCAGGATGAAAACAGAAATTGTGCAGTGGTGGCGACACGGCAGCAGCAGGAGGCCCCATTAAGTGCATAATCAAAAAGCTAGTGACTGTATTTTGGTGTGTTCAAGATGTTACCATATTCCTAAAACTTATCAAAGGAAAATCAAAGGCACATTACAGTATACATAAATCCAGCTTGGGGAAGGAAAATATAAGGAACCGTGTATGTATTTGAAAACACATTTGGACACAGTGATTACGGGGGTGGGGGGGATACAGAAAATAAGCTTAGAATTAATTCAAGGAGTGCATGTATAAGCTAAAGCAAAAAATGCTCATTAGCATATGATGCTGAATACACTACCATTCACATAAGTTGAACTTTCAAATCAGCCTTTTCATGCACATTTTCTGTTTGTTTTGTTGTTTTTGCTTAGAATTAATTCAAGTCGCTACTATACACGTCTTAGGTCCAGCCTATCTGAAAGATCATATTCTCTCATATGAATCTGCCAGGGCTCTGAGATCTTTGGCGGAGGCTCAGTTCCATCACCCTCCTAGACACATTTGGTGGGGACACGGGAGAGGGAGTTCTTGGTGGCTGCTCCCAGACTTTGGAACTCCCTTCCTTGAGATGTTCTATTGACTTCCTCCTTCATATCCTTTCACCAGCAGGTGAAGACAGATTTATCCCTGCAGAACTTTTGGAGCTGACTGTTTTTAAGGAAAGGGCTGATGCCACAATGTTTTTATCACTCTGACCAACATAAAGTTTTTTTCCTACTGCTTAGTCAGAATCTTTTTTCTTGTAACTTCATTCCACTGGTTTAGCTCCTCCCCTCCAGAATAGGAGAAAACAAGCTTGCTCCATCCATGGACAGCCCTCCAGCTTTTTGAAAATGGCTATCAGATCACCTCTTAGTCTTCTCTTCTCCTGGCTAAACATCCCCAAACCAATCGTTCATGAAGAGAAGAAGAAGAAGAGTTTGGATTTGATATCCAGCTTTATCACTACCCGAAGGAGTCTCAAAGCGGCTCACAATCTCCTTTCCCTTCCTCCCCGACAATAAACAACCTGTGAGGTGAGTGGGGCTGAGAGACTACAAAGAAGTGTGACTGGCCCAAGGTCACCCAGCAGCTGCAGGTGGAGGAGCGGAGACGCGAACGCAGTTCACCAGATTAGAGTCCACCGCTCTTAACCACTACACCACACTGGCCACCCACAGGGCGTTCCCTAAACACACCTTGCCTTTGAAGCATCTAGGCTCCACAGCTGAAGTTTCCACAAACATCTTTGCTGTTGGACCCACGTGGCATCCCAGGTGCATATATTTAGCTGTGAGAGGACTTGGTGACCTCTTTGACACTTCTCTTCCTCCTGCTGGGAACAGGTTGTGAGACTATTCTTATATTACTATTTAGTGACTCCGTTAATAATGGGTTATGGTCCGATAATGTTATTGGTATTATTTCTATTTTTCTTACTATTAATTCCAATTCTTTAGATATCCAGATGGCATCATTTCTGGCACCGCTTTCATGTACATGTGAATAAAATGTGAATTCCCTATCTAATAAATGTTTATTTCTCCAAATATCTATTAAATTCAGATTTTCTGCCATTTCACAAAAGGTTTTTGGAAACCTACCTTCTTTAGCAGAAATGCCAAAGATCCACGGAGCTCTAAAGCAAAGACTTAAAAATGAAACGGTCAGGGACCAGCTGGACTCTTGGTCTGTTTCTGCAGGGCTGTTCTGAGGTTCTTATGCTATCCATACTTAAGAGATACAAGCTCTGTCATTTCACAATACTGTGAGAGATCTGTCTGGAACCGATCAAAAAGTTTATATCTCAAACAGCGCTTTGCACATACCTGACTTTATGGCATGGTCAATGTGACACGTTTTCCGCAGCAGCAAACACTAAGCCTGCCTTTGCTGTTCCAGGAGAGATTATCCCCATGCTTTTTATGGCATTGACAATTATGGATAAAACGTTTCCCCTCTGGGAAAGAGGCTGTCTCAAAACTGCCAGAAAACTGCTTTGTCTCAGGGGAAGGAGATCTCTGAAACCCGGGGGCAATTACTTGGAAATCTCTCTTCTTTTTGAAATAATTTTTATTTTATTTTACAATTATAACAGTACAAAATACATATCTATATTTAGAGATTTCTTAATCACCACCCTCCCCTCCATGGGTCCTATTGTCAACCTTTTCAGCTGCATCTTATTTCATAATCTGTTTTTTATATCTCTCCATATTGTCCATTATATTTGCTACATTACAAGTCTTATTAGAATCCTGCCAATGTTTCCATCTGCTTACAGTGGTCTCCTAGATAAATTATAATTTCTCCCCTTTCTTTATTTAACTTTCTGGTCAGCTTTGCCATTTCGGCATAGTCCATCAGCTTAGTGTGCCATTCTTCTCTGGTAGGGAATTTATCTTCTTTCCATCTCTGGGCTAGTAGCATCCGTGCGGCTGTTGTCGCGTACATAAAAAGTCTTTTCTGCTCCTTTGGGATCTTGGCATCTTTAATTTCTAATAAAAAAGCTTCTGGTTTTTTTTAATAAAGGTTATTTTAAACATTTTTCCCCCATTATATATCATTTCCCAGAATGCTTTTATTACTTTACACAACCACCACACCTGCTTTTTCTTTACATTTCCAGCTGGTATTTGTACTTGTCTTATACATTTTTGCTAATTTACTAGGAGTCAAATACCACCAGTGCATCATTTTCATATTGTTTTATTTCAGTGTACAACATGCTGAGAATTTCAAATCAGTTTTCCATAACCTTTCCCAATCTGAAAGTTTAATATTATGCCCCAAATCCCTCTCCCAGTGTATCATTAGATTTAACCTGTTCATCTTTTGTATGCCATTCCAGGAGCAATCTGTACATTTTCGACAGTAATTTTATATTATTTGCTAACAAATCTTTTTTCAAATCTTGAGGTCTCATAGCTGAAACCTTTCTTTTTGTCTATCCTAAAAATATTATTTAATTGGTGAAACTGTAATTAATTAGTTAATAAATTCCTTAATTCTTCAAAATCTTTCAGTTTCAGCTGATGTTCTACTTCACTTAGCAGCTCCCTGTATTTCCCAAAAACTTCTCATGTTTAGTTTTTTCCAGAGATGTCGCTTCTAGTGGGAAAAGCCACCACGGTGTTTTCTGTTCTAGTAAGTTTTCATATTTTCCCCAAACAGTAAAAACTGATTTTATAACTAAATGATTCTGGAACGCTTTTTGTACTTTTGCTTTTTCATAGCAGAGATATGCATGCAATCCAAATCTGTTATTATGTCCTTCCAAATCTAGAATATTTATGTTTTTCAATATTATCCATTCCCTGAGCCAACAGAGACAGGATGCCTCTTAATAGAATTTTAAATCTGGCAGGGTGGAGCCCCCTCTTTCTTTAGCATCTGTTAATAATTTATATTTTAGTCTAGGTTTACCCCCCTGCCAGATAAATCTAGAATATATATTTTTTGCCATTCTTTGAAATCTCTACATTTTTCTTTATTTCTTTCCAAGTAGCTGTGTAATTATCTTTTAAAATATTTATATTCTTAACTGTTAACCATACACCTAAATATTTAACTTTCTCTCTCTGCATAAATCAATGGTTTGCTGTAGGTCCTTTTTATATTGCTCTGTCATGTTTTTCACCAAAACCTTATTTGTATTTTTATTTAATTTGAAACCTGCCACATGACCAAATTCCTGGATCCTCTCCAAGACTCTTGCTATGCTACTCTTCAGATCTTCCACAGTAATCAGAAGGTCATCTGCAAAAGCTTTCAGTTTATATGTTTTACCATTATTCCTCTTATTGTCTCATCTGATCTGATATCCCTTGGCAATGTTTCTAACACTAAAATAAACAATAACAGTGACAGGAGACACCCTTGTATTGTCCCCTTTGTTATTTTACATTTTTCAGTCATCACATTATTGACAATCAACATAGTCTGTTGGTCTGAATAAATTGCCTCAATACCTCTACCAAATGCCTCTCCAAAGTTCATCATTTCTTTTTTCATAAATGACCATGAGACATTGTCAAATGCCTTCTCTGCATCTATAAACATCAATGCAGCTTGTTTTTCATTCCTGGCCCCGAGATATCCTATAATATCAATTATATTCTTTATATTGTCCTTCACCTGGTGGCTTGGTAAAAAACCAGCCTGTTCATGATGAATTAAATCCTTTAACATCCCTTTCATATGATTTCCAAATAATTCATAATCATGATTTAATAGAGAAATCGGCCTGCTTTGGGATCAATGTGATATAGGTCTCTGTCCAAGACTCTCGAACTTTCCCAATATTTAAAATCTCATTCATTACATCTTTAAGCGGTTGTACCAGATACTCTTGTAGATTACTGGGAAATCTCTAAAGCTCCTGAGCAAGGTCCTGGAGTTCTGCTCCAGATGTTCTGGAGATCTTGTGTGTGCTCCTCTCTTTCATAAGGGTAGACAAAAGAGATGTGCCCAGATGGGGGAGAAATTTGATTCTGTTCACATTTAAAAGTGGAGTTACTACTACAAGCACACTAAATGCACAATATTTGTGGGGAAAGGGTTGCAGAAAATCCAGTTGTCTAATGGGATCTATATGAAGTTAGCTGCGTCTCTGCAAACCATACAAATCTTGACTTTTGTGCCAAAACAGGCTAACTTCATTGTGTCAGGGTGAAGATGGTATGAATGAGTAAGCACATTAGATTGGCAGAAATTGAGCCATTTAATTAGAAATGGAAATGGGAAGCAGACACAGAGACTTCTGGAGGAGATATGGTTCAACCCATCCCTAATTTTAAACCACTTTATCAAATAATTATCCTTCTGTGATAAAAGGCATTTCAAAATAAATATCAACCCCTACTTTTTCGAAACTGGAAAATGTTGCATAACCTCTGTCGAATCTGCTGGGTCTTCACGCTATACACAACAGGATTGAGAAGTGGAGGGACCGTAACAAAAATGTTGGCCATCAGCATGTGGATAATGGGGGAAAGGTGTCTCCCAAATCGATGTGCCATACTGATGCCAATCATTGGCACATAGAAAATCAAAATGGCAGCAATGTGGGCCACACAGGTGTTCAAAGCCTTCAGACACTCTTTTCGGGATGCAATGCTCAAAACAGTCTTCAGAATCAGGCCATATGATACAAGAATGATGAATACATCCAAGCCTAAAGTGGAAATAATTGCTATCAAACCATACAAAACGTTGACTCTTGTATCTGCACAGGCTAACTTCATGGCATCTTGGTGGAGACAGTAGGAATGAGAAAGGACATTGGATCGGCAGAAAGGGAGCTTTGAAAGAAGAAAAGAGGGTGGGAAACAGATACAGAAACTTCTGGAAAAGACAGCTATGCTGATTTTTGCAATTAACGTATTTGGGAGACGTGATCTGTATCTCAGTGGATCACGGATGGCAATGAACCGGTCAAAAGCCATTGCCACAAGAATGCCAGACTCTGCCCATTGGAATGAATGGATAAAAAACATCTGGCTGATGCAAGCATTTAATGGGATTTCCCCAGAGTCAAACCAATAGACCCCCAGCATAGTTGGCATGGTTGACATGCAGAGGCCCAGATCCGAGCAGGCGAGCAGGCAAAGGAAGAAGTACATGGGCTCATGGAGGCTTGGGTCAGTCTTGATGACATAGAGGATAGTGAAGTTTCCCAACAGAGTCAGGGTGTAGAGCACAAACAATGGGAAGGCCACCCAAGAGTTCTTCTCTTGCATCCCAGGAATGCCAATCAAGACAAAGGTTTGGTGGCTCACAAGGCTCTCGTTGAATCTGGTGATGGAGGACATGATTCACCTAGTGCTTTTGGTGGAAAGATATTAAGGAATAAAAGTCAAATGGATATTAGAAATCTGGTATTATTTTACAGGTTTTATCCTAGTTTAGTCCAACATCAGACATTGTATTACAGCCTCAAAACCCATTCGAAAAGGAAATATTCCAACTCAGTCCAACATCAAACATTGTATTACAGCCTCAAAACCCATTCGAAAAGGAAATATTCCAACTCAGTCCAACATCAAACATTGTATTACAGCCTCAAAACCCATTCGAAATAGAAATATTCCAACTCAGACATATTATTCCCTCTTCTAAGCCCATACAGTGTCAGTTTTATGATTTATTTATTTGTTTGTTATTTACAGAGTTTTAATCCACAAAAGTGGCTTCTGAAGTTCATTAGCAAGAGGGCTTCTGCTCTTAAGTTTCTATATAAAATTATGTGAGAGAGAAATGCATGGGGAGGGAAGCAGAAGACACTATTCCACACTTAAAGCTACAGTTCTTGCAGTGACTACCTGAGGTAGCCTGTTGGAATATCTACTCAGCCTCTCTTGTGGAGAACTGATGGGAGCTGGTCTTTCAGCAAATCAGTGGGACAACCCTGCTTTTCTTCCGCTCTATTCTGCAGCCCGACAGAAGTTTGGCATCATTTGTGTAGCTCATGGATCCTAAAGCCAGTTTGATTGAGCTGAAAGGGAAAGTGGGACACTCCCTCCACCACTGATTTGTGTAGTGGCTGTAGGTCTGAACTGGGAGCTGAGAAATCTAAACATCCCCAAACCAATTGTTCTTGAGGGACCACCCACAATATTGTTCCCTAAACACACCTTACCTTTGAAACATCTAGGCTTCAGAGCTGAAGTTTCCACAAACATCTTTCATGTTGGACCCACCTGGCATCCCAGGTGCATACATTTGGCTGTGAGCAGACTTGGTGACCTCTTTGACATTTCTCTTCCTCCTGCTGGGAACAGGTTGTGAGACTATTCTTATATTACTATTTAGTGACTCCGTTAATAATGGGTTATGGTCCGATAATGTTATTGGTATTATTTCTATTTTTCTTACTATTAATTCCAATTCTTTAGATATCCAGATGGCATCATTTCTGGCACCGCTTTCATGTACATGTGAATAAAACGTGAATTCCCTATCTAATAAATGTTTATTTCTCCAAATATCTATTAAATTCAGATTTTCTGCCATTTCGCAAAAGGTTTTTGGAAGCCTACCTTCTTTGGCAGAAATGCCAAAGATCCACGGAGCTCTAAAGCAAAGACTTAAAAATGAAACGGTCAGGGACCAGCTGGACTCTTGGTCTGTTTCTGCAGGGCTGTTCTGAGGTTCTTATGCTATCCGTACTTAAGAGATACAAGCTCTGTCATTTCACAATACTGTGAGAGATCTGTCTGGAACCGATCAAAAAGTTTATATCTCAAACAGCGCTTTGCACATACCTGACTTTATGGCATGGTCAATGTGACACGTTTTCCGCAGCAGCAAACACTAAGCCTGCCTTTACTGTTCCAGGAGAGATTATCCCCATGCTTTTTATGGCATTGACAATTAAGGTAAAAACGTTTCCCCTCTGGGAAAGAGGCTGTCTCAAAACTGCCAGAAAACTGCTTTGTCTCAGGGGAAGGAGATCTCTGAAAACCTGGTGGCAATTACTCAGAAATCTCTAAAGCTCCTGGGCAAGGTCCTGGAGGTCAGCTCTGGGCCAGACCTTCTGGAGATCTTGTGTGTGCTCCTCTCTTTCATAAGGGTAGACAAAGGAGATGTGCCCAAAAGGGGGAGAAATTTGATTCTGTTTGCATTCAAAAGTGAACCTATCCAATCCATACTTTCTGGAACAACAGCTATGCCCTTCCTTACCAGCAACCCTTCATGCTGAGATATCACACCTCCTTGAGGATCTTGGGGAGCCTCAAGTTTTAGACCTTATTACAAATGTTTGGCTAGTTTTGTCGGGGGTGGGAGGAAGAACAAAAGAGGGTGGAGTGAAGGTGGGCGGGCAGGGGAGCTGGCTTGAATGGAAGCCATCTATGCCATGAGTAACTGAGGGAAGATTGAACCTTTCAACCCTGGGGGGGGGTCTACCTCTAAAAGTTTTGAAGGCACACACATCTCAACAAAGTAGGGATGGGGGTGGACTTCGAGTAGTTCCACCATTTGGAGTGAACCTCCTCATTTGACATATGAAGGGCTGTGCTTGGATTGCAATGGGGACAGGCAAATTAGACTGTATGCCTAGAGTCTGTACAAGCAGAGATTCCTCCAACTCATATTTGCTAATTTTTTATGATGTGGTCCAAGGAGACCTCTGGTTCTTTCTCCCCTTGCTTTCTAACAAAAATGGTTTCTAGATGCTTGCAGCACTTAGGATGCAAAAAGGTAAAGGACCCCTGGTTAAGTCCACTCAAATGGGGTTGCGGTGCTCATCTCGCTTTCAGGCCAAGGGAGCCGGCGTTTGTCTGCAAACAGCTTTCCGGGTCATGTGGCCAGCATGACTAAACTGCTTCTGGCACAATGGGACACCATGACAGAAGCCAGAACGCACGGAAACGTCAATTACCTTCCCGCCGCAGTATACTTATTTATCTACTTGCACTTTTTGGCATGCTTTCAAACTGCTAGGTTGGCAGGAGCTGGGAAAGAGCAATGGGAGCTCACCCCATCGTGGGGGAAACCCAACATGGTCACATTTGACTTCAGAAGAGGACATTTCCCCAAAATGAGGGAATTGGTGGTGAGAAAAAAGCAAGTTAAAAGGCAAAGTCAAGAGGGAGGTGTTTAAAAACACAATATTAGAAGCTCATCTGGAATAGAGTGAAACTTTGCCTACTTTCAAAGCAAAGAACTTAACAGGTCACTTGAGGTCATATCAATATTTTACCAGCCTCAAATACCTGAGAGTATGAAACAGTCTTTCCTGCTGCTGCTGCTGCATCACCACCCATCTCTCACCTGGATTCACTGAACAAGTGAAGCCCTCACTGCACTGCTGTCAGAACATCTTTCTTTAGTCTAAATTTCATGCAATTTGAACTTTTTGGTTCTGGTCCTGCCCTCTAGAGCTGTAGAAGACAAATTTGCCCCATCACCTCTATTCAACCTGCACTTTGAACCTTGGAAGATGGCTATGTGATCTCTCAAACATTATGATAGTTCACATGACATTTCCTTATACCACATGGGTAGTTACTCCCATTGGTATAACTATGGTGCAGGGGTCAGCAAACTATGGCCCGGGGGCTGGATGCAGCCCCCTAGGCTCATAAATCCGGCCCGTGGTCCCTGCCACCCGCTTTGTCAGTCCCTACGCTCTGCGGATGCCTCACCGCACAGGGACTGACTTCCGCTATGCTGGCATGGCTTCTGGGCGGGTGGCGATGCTGGCACAGCTTTGGATTGGCTGCAGGAAGCTCCTGCAGCCAATTCAAAGCCTCGGCATTTGGATTTGCATGCAGGGGAGGCGACAGCATGGAGCAGAGCGGAGGTGGCACTGCCGCCCCCAGGACCTGAGCAGGGCTTTCCCCATGGCAACAGTGCAAGCTTGGCAAGGGCCTCTGGCTTTCCTTCGGCCTCCTCCTTCTCCGCCTCTCCCATTGCTGCTCCTGCTGCTGCTTCTCCTACTCCCCGACGCTGCTGCACCGGCCACGGCCCCTTTCCGGGAGGGTGGGATATGAGGAAGAAAGAGGCACTGCCATTACAGGTAACTGGGCTTGGGCCTCAGGCGAGGGGCTGCTCTCCAGTTCCCCACAGTGAAGAGGAGCATGCAAAGCGGAGGGGATGATTGCTGCAAGAAGATTTGTGTTGCGCTTGCACAGGGCCAGTGATTACACACGCACACAGAGACCTTGCCACCATATTGTTGTGACCATTGCATGGTGCATACTTACCCAGGAGTTGTTGTGCTCTGATCTGCCCAATAATAAATGTTGGAAATGTAATGAGATTGAAGGTACCTTCTTTCACCTTTGGTGGACCTGCCCAAAGATTAAAGCCTTTTGGGAAATGATTTATAATGAAATTAAGAAGGTACTTAAATGTACTTTTCACAAGAAACCAGAGGCATTTCTCTTGGGCATGGTCGGCCAATTGGTGTCAAGGAAGGATAGGACTTTTTTTATGTACGCCACTACAGCAGCAAGGATCCTTCTAGCAAAGTATTGGAAGACACAAGAACTCCCCACACTGGAAGAATGGCAGACGAAAGTGATTGACTCTATGGGACTGGCAGAAATGACTGGCAGAATCTGTGACCAAGAGAAAGAGACGGTGGAGGAAGACTGGAAGAAGTTCAAAGCTTATCTTAAGAACTGTTACAATATTGATGAGTGCTAAAATGTCAAGGGGAAGGAAGATGCAGAATTACAGCTGAAAATGTTTGATGACTTAAGGTGAAATTGAGAAAGATAACAAATTTAAATTTAATTGGCTAAAAGGGTTGCTGAAAAACTGTAAAATAAGGATGCAAAAAGGGTGAGGTATGGGGAAGTCCGAGAAAGGAGGTTTATGAAAATGAGGTTAAGAACTTATATTTGTGTGTTTGTTTGTATTTGTTGACGTTTTTATGCTGTTGTTGTTGTTTTGTTTTAAAATTGGAAAACTAATAAAAATTATTATATATATAAAAAAAGGAGTTGTTGTGCTCTGGTGGGGTGTGATGTCAACTTCACTTTTACACAGAGGTCAGGCCCACTGGAATGAATGGACCCGGGTTAGGCATGGCCACTCATGTCAACGGGTTTACTCTTGAGTAAAAAATAGGGGAGTGACTTCCTCATAAATGCACATTTTTTAAAAAAATTATAGTCTGGCCCCTGACAGTGTTTGAGGAACAGTGAACCGGCTCCCTGTTTAAAAAGTTTGAGGACCCCTGCTATGGTGGATGCACAGTCTCTCCTCATAACTTACTATAAACCCTAACCAATATCTTCAGTCCTGGCCTGCCGGTCTAATCTGGGTAGCAAATCAACTGGAAAAGTAACAGCTCCTTTCTGTGTTCTGCACTATGCATGATACCATTGCAATTGTGACAAGACCTAGAATGATGGGCTCCTTGGGACCCCCAGGCCATGGTGGGACTTCAGAGCAAAGGGCTGCTGGCTACATCTCCCTTGCCTTCCACCATGATAGAAAGAAATGCAGAACTGATTGCTGGAACATTTCCCCGAGAGCAAACTTCAGGTCCTTGCACAGGACCTTAGAGGTCCCCCTAGCAACTGCTGCTGGGATTGCAGAGATCTCCTCCTTGTGGTATTCAGCAGACTTCTGGCAGTTTGAAACAGTCTCCCTCTGCCTCTCGCTGTGTGTTTAAGGATCTCATGGCTTATTTCCACCTCTGGAATGGATCGCCTGGAAGCTGCAAAGGAGGGATTCTCACATTTAGGGTTCTGGATATGTTCTGCATACTCCCATGATCTTTCTTCAAGACCATACCCCTTCCACGCAATTAGGTATTGCAACTTCTTTCTTCACATCCTGGTGTTTAGATTTTGTTCTACTTCATACTCTTCATACTTCATACTCTTTCTCTCCTTCTACCATGAAGGGAGGCAGAGGTGCTTGTCTAGGTACCTGGTAAGGGTGTGCCGGCACGACAGGCAACAAAACTGATCTGTGGAAGACAAGGTAAATCTTCATAGATACAGGTAGTTGGAGCCTGAAATTCACAGGGTTGGTCTGTCCACAACTTCAAATGGGACTACCTTCTGTGGGTTCAGTTTCCTGCATCTGCCCTTCTGTGGCAAATCACTTGTTGACAGCTACGCCTTATCTCCCACCTTAATCTCAGTGCCAGGTTGTTGGTGTGTATCAGCCGATCTCTTGTAGGCCTCTTTGGCAAAATCAAAATGATCTTTCAGCAAACTCTGTATTGCTGACAGTTCTTCCATGAAGTCTTCTGCTGCAGGCACTGACAGGGTGTCAGTCAGGGTTGGGAAGGTGTAAGGATGGTATCCATAGCTGGCAAAGAAGGGGGTCTTCTGTGCTGAAGCATGAAGAGCATTGTTGTATGAGAATTCCACCAAGGGAAGCTTGGATACCCAATCATCATTTTGGTAGTTCAAATAGCAACGTAGGCACTGCAATGTGGCATTGATCCTTTCCAACTCTCCATTAGTTTCTGGATGCCAGGCCAAGGCAAGACACAACTCCACTTTGAGAAGCTGCATGAGCTTCTTCCAGAACTGCAGGTGAGCTGGGTTCCCCTATCAGACACAATCTGTAGTGGGAGACCATGCAACTTGAATACATAATCTACAAAGAGCTGTGATGTTTCTTGGACTGTCTGAAGTCCCCTACAAGGCACAAAGTGTGCTGTCTTGGTGAACAGGTGAACAGATACAGAAATGACACAGGCTGGATCGGTTCTCCATAGGGAGAAATACTGACACTTTATCTTCCTCTTATGGCAGGATTCTCCTTTGGGAGAAATATCAACCCCTACTTCTTTTGAACTGCAATATGTTGCAGTCCTTTGCCAAATCTGCTGGGTCTTCACCCTGTACACAACAGGATTAAGATGCAGAGGGACTGCAAGAAAAATGTTGGCCATCAGTATGTGAACAATGGGGGACAGATGTCTCCCAAACTGATGTACCAATGGGACACCAAGCATTGGAATGTAGAAAATCAAGATGGCAGAAATGTGGGTGACACATTTGCTATACAAATGTTCCTACATGAGGCTAGTCATCTTTTTCTTTTTTGTCTATTTACCTAGGAAGTCAAATCAAGAAATACCTTCACTTCCTAGGACCAGATTAGAAGGCTTTCTACCCACCTAACCATCCAGTTACTGGCTGCTCTACATAACATTAAAAGGGTGAGTTGGGCGATTAAAGACAGAAAGCATCCCTCAGACTGCCTCATAAGTAGAAATTGTTGCATATATTAATATTGTGCAGTCTGAAGCAACTGGAAGCAGAAGAACTGACTCCTTTGGAAATGAAGCATTGTCAAGGCATTGCCAAACTTTTACTGGAAGAACTCTTCAAATCAAAACACAAGTATTAAATGATACATCACAAAACTTTCCATACAATGTATTCTGCTGTCCAGCACAGGCTCAGCATCATAGAAAGTATGATACAATCCAAACAGAGCTATAAGTAACAGAATCCATTTCCCTGGTGCAGTTTTCCTGGAGAGTTCCATTTACATTCTTTGGTTCATGGCCCCATTCAGAGAAGGGGACACCACCCTTTCAAGAAGGTGAATTTGCAACTCAATACAGATATAGATATAAATATTATGGAGAAAGCCCTTTGTTTCATGGGGGAAAAACTTATTAGAATGAAAATTGACAAGATAATGCAATCCCAAATCTTTGTATGGAAATTTTTGTGTGTCTGTCTCTGTGTGTTACAGATAGGTAGCCGTGTTGGTCTGCCATAGTCAAAACAAAAATTTTTTTTCTTCCAGTAGCACCTTAAAGACTAACTAAGTTAGTTCTTGGTATGAGCTTTCGTGTGCATGCACACTTCTTCAGATACACTGAAACAGAAGTTTCCAGACCCTTCTATATAGTGAGAAGGTGGGGAGGGGTATTACTCAGAAGGGTGGTGGGAATGGGTGATTGGCAGATAGCTGTGATGAGCCTGTTGACGACTCTTAATGACTGTAATAGGTCTTACAGGAAAAAGCAAGGGGTGAGAAGGTGAAAAATGGCTTTGTCATGTATAATGAGATAAGAATCCAATGTCTTTGTTCAGACCAGGTCTCTCCATGGTTTTAAGTTTGGTGATAAGTTGCAATTCAGCAGCTTCTCTTTCCAGTCTATTTCTGAAATTCCTTTGTAATAGAACAGCTACTTTGAGATCATGTATAGAATGTCCTGGGAGATTGAAGTGTTCTCCTACTGGTTTCTCTGTCTTGTGATTCCTGATGTCCGGTTTATGTCCGTTTATTCTTTGGCGTAAGGTCTGGCCTGTTTGTCCAATATAGAGAGCTGAAGGACACTGTTGGCATTTGATGGCGTACACAATGTTAGACGATGAGCAATTAAATAGTCCCAAGATGGTATGTGTGATGTTGTTGGGGCCAGTAATGGTGTTGTCCGGGTGTATGTGGCAGCAAAGTTGGCATCTGGGTTTATTGCAGGCTCTGGTGCCAGTGTCCGTGTTAGGTCTGGTTGTAGTATTATTGTGGGTTAGGAGTTGTTTAAGATTGGGAGGCTGTCTGTAGGCAATGAAAGGTCTTCCTCCCAGAGCTTGAGAAAGAGAACTGTCATTGTCCAGGAGAGGTTGTAGATCTCTGATGATGCGTTGTACTGTTTTAACTTGGGAGCTGTATGTGATGACTAGAGGTGTTCTGTTATTTTCTTTTTTGGGTCTGTCTTGCAGCAAGTTCTCTCTTTTTTTTTTTTTTGGTATTCTATAAATTTTTTTATTAGTTTTCCAATTTTAAAAAACACAACAGAAACAACATACAAACAAACACATAAATTCATAATTTCTTAACCTTATTTTCATAAGCCTCTTTTCTCGGACTTCCCCATACCTTCCCTTTTTTGCATCCTTTTTTATTTTTAACAATTATTCAACAACCCCTTTAACCAATTAAATTTAAATTCATTCTCCTTTTCGATTTCACCCTAAATCAAACAAAATTTACCGCTGTAATTCTATGTCTTCCTCTCCCTTAGCATTTTAGCACTCCTCAATTTTATAGTAGCTCTTAAGATATATTTTAAACTTCTTCCAGTCTTCTTCCACAGTCTCTTTCTCTTGATCACGGATTCTGCCGGTCATTTCTGCCAATCCCATAAAGTCAATCACTTTCGCCTGCCATTCCTCCAGCGTGGGTAGCTCTTGTGTCTTCCAATATTTTGCTAGAAGGATCCTTGCTGCCGTAGTAGCGTACAGAAAAAAGTTTTTATCCTTCCTCGGCACCAATTGGCCGACCATACCCAAGAGAAATGCCTCTGGTTTTTTATGAAAGGTGCATTTAAGTACTTTCTTAATCTCATTATAAATCATTTCCCAGAAGGCCTTAATCTTTGGGCAGGTCCACCAAAGGTGGAAGAAGGTACCTTCAGTCTCTTTACATTTCCAACATTTATTATTGGGCAGATGATAAATCTTCGCAAGCTTGACTGGAGTCATGTACCACCTGTAAATCATTTTCATAATGTTTTCTCTTAAGGCATTGCATTGTCTTGCAGCAAGTTCTCTCTGGGTATCAGTCTGGCTCTGTAGATCAACAGAGCCAGACTGATACCCAGAGAGAGATCAACAGAGCCAGACTGATACCCAGAGAGAACTTGCTGCAAGACAGACCCAAAAAAGAAAATAACAGAACACCTCTAGTCATCACATCTTTTCTTTAATTGCAAAATGTTGCATATCCTTTGCCAAATCTGCTTGGTCTTCACACTGTACACAACGGGATTGAGAAGTGGTGGGACCGCAACAAATATGTTGGCCATCAGCATGTGGACAATGGGAGAAAGATGCTTCCCGTATCGATGTGCTACACTGATGCCAATCATTGGGATGTAAAAAATCAAGATGGCAGAAATGTGGGCCACACAGGTGTTGAGAGCCTTCAGACACTCTTTTCGAGAAGCAATGCTCAAAACTGTCTTCAGGATCAGGATGTACGATACAAGAATGATCAGAACATCTAGCATTATAGTGCACATGACTATAATCAAGCCATATATGATGTTGACTCTTGTGTCTGCGCAGGCTAACTTCATGGCATCTTGGTGGAGACAGTAGGAGTGAGAAAGGACATTGGATCTGCAGAAAGGGAGCTGTTTAATGAGAAAGGGGAATGGGAAGCAGACACAGGAACCTCTGGACAAGATAGCTATACCTATTTTTGCAATGACTGAATTCGGTAGAAGTGATTTGTATCTCAGTGGATCACGGATGGCAATCAAGCGGTCAAAAGCCATTGCCACAAGAATGCCAGACTCTATTGCTTGTAATGCATGGATGAAGAACATCTGGCTGATGCAGGCATTGAATGGGATTTCTCTGGAGTCAAACCAATAGACCCCCAGCATTGTTGGCATGGTGGAAATGGAGAGGCCCAGATCCGAGCAGGCAAGCATGCAAAGGAAGAAGTACATAGGCTCATGAAGGCTTTGGTCAGTCTTAATGACATAGAGGATCGTGAAATTCCCAAGCAGAGTCAGTGAGTAGAGCACAAACAATGGGAAGGCCACCCAAGAGTTCTTCTCCTGCATCCCAGGGATGCCAATCAAGACAAAGGTTTGGTGGCTCACAAGGCTCTCGTTGAATCTGGTGATGGAGGACATCATTCCCTGATGTTTTTCTTCTTAGAAAGATTCTAAGGAGCCAGAAAATTGATATGAATATTAGAGGTTCTGAAATGATTTTACAGATTCTGTAAAGCTTATATTGACATTCTGAACAGGCAATCAAAGTTTCTAAGGTAGATTTGTTCTGTACCGTCACGTGTCCCAAACGCATTGTTGAGACTGGAGGCAAGTCTCCCTTAAGTACGGACTTGGCAAAGAACTTTTAATTTCTGGCTCCGCCTAAACCCAAATCCCACCGGTTTACTATCCCTAGTACTTCAAGACTGCCATAAAAGTGCCTGGCTTAAAACCGTCTATCAAAAACTTCACTCTTGTGGCCTATCCTCACACCACCTACCCACTATGGGCCCCACTAAGGCAAGCAGTCTAATTGGTCAACGTCTAAAAGATATCGAGCATCAAAACAACCTGGCCACGATAAGGAAATTCTGCCCTTGGCATGTTCAGTTTCCATCTCTCCATTTTGATTCTCTGGCCCCATATCTGCACAAACTTATTCTCCTAAAATACAGACGTGCTTTTACACTTGCAAGACTGGGTACTTGAGGGTCGATTCCCAAAGATCCTGCCTGATAAAAGTCTTTACCCCTGTGGAGATGGTACCACCAAAACAGCAGCACACGTCCTCCTGTCCTGTACTCTCTACAAAGGCTTGAGGAACGAGATCATCACCCCACTCGCACTAACCATCCCAGGGCGCTCAGCCACTGCCACAATGTCCTTTCTTCTATCAGATCAAAATGAGCAGGTAACAGCAAAGGTTGCTAGGTTCATAGCAGGGGCAATCAGATTAAGGGCCACTAACAGACTGCTGATTCAGGACTTTAAATTGTGCTTTTATATCAAATTTCCTTTCCTGCATATTCTGTAATGTTTTGCTGTTGCTATGGCCATTGGCTAATGTGAATAAAGTTTTATCTATCTCTCTCATTCTGAACAGGACTAAATTGTTTAGTTTAGTCTAAAGGGGAAATTTTTCATAGAAAGTCTGGAATGATCCTTCTACTTTGGCCAAATACAACCCTAACCCTCTCCTGAATTTCAGTTCCCAACAGTCTCCCCTTTCCAACCAGTGTGAATATCATTTTTAAATGTATTAGTTATTAGCATTATTATCTGTTGAGGGGTGTCAAAGAGACTCCCAGGTGTTGTTCTTGTTGAGGATTGGAGCATGTTGTTTGGCACATTCATATTCTTTCAATTTCTCACCTGAAAATCAGAAATAACAATCACAGTTTCATTGTGGATTGGAAATGAGATATCTAAATGACTAAATGTATTGCAGTGGCAGACCTTCGGGTCTCAAATTTCGGTGGCAGACTGTGCAATGCCGAAATCTGGCACCTCTCTGCCTTTCACACTCCATTCTAAATAACAGTTGTGGCGTCTCCTGCAGAACCCCCGAGGCGACTGCACTGCCTGTGCTCGCCTAAATCCGCCTCTAAGTATTGGCTTAGCAGCATGGAGGTCTCCCTCCATCTCCTCCTTTTGTGAAAAGACGTCTTGAAGCTGAGGTGCTTCGTTTTGCAGCCCGTAGGCTCCTATTTGTTGTTGTTGTTTAGTCGTTTAGTCGTGTCCGACTCTTCGTGACCCCATGGACCAGAGAACGCCAGGCACTCCTGTCCTCCACTGCCCCCCGCAGCTTGGTCAGACTCATGCTGGTAACCTCGAAAACACTATCCAACCATCTCGTCCTCTGTCGCCCCCTTCTCCTTGTGCCCTCCATCTTTCCCAACATCAGGGTCTTCTCCAGGGAGTCTTCTCTTCTCATGAGGTGGCCAAAGTACTGGAGCCTCAGCTTCACAATCTGTCCTTCCAGTGAGCTCTGTCCTTCCAGTGAGCTGGAAGGAGCCTTCCAGTAGGCTCCTATAGACAAGGCTTATAACCATCTCCATCTTTTCATGGCCTCATGACTGTGAAAGACATCTCTGAAGTCAGTCAAGGGAAAACCCATCTGCTTTGTATCTCACGCAATCATCTGAACTTACCTGAGTTTACGGTGCAGCTCATGAACCTGACATGACTTCTTCCAAGCTGCCTCTGCTGCTCCAAGAGGGAATCTGCCTGTGCCTTTTATGGCATGGAAGATTGCAGTAAATCTGTTTTCCCTCAGAGAGGCCAGCTGCCCCAAGACGCCAGAAAACTGGGAAGAGACACTTGAAACTTGAAATCCCAACAGCAATTTACAAGGGAATCCCCATGGACCTGCAGTTGTCTTCTCAGAGACTCGGTGCCCCTAATTTCTTTCTGTGCCGGAAAAATTACATGTTCTGCCCTTATCGCCATGCTATCCACACTTGCAACAACATCTTTGTATCGCTTTTTAGGTCCCATCGGGTTCTTGGTGTGTGCAGTGAGTGCAGTGTCAGATCATGACCCAGCTTATGTAACTTTTCAACTTTTAAACGTAATTAATCCCTCTCCTTGTTGCCTCTTTCCTCCTTCACTCTTGTGGAGGCATTCCATGTGTCGAATGTGTATCAGCAGAACGTAAAACTAATTTTGAACTAAACACCGAGATCGAACCTGTAACCTTGGTGTTATCAGCGCCACACTCTAACCAACGGAGCTCTGCATAGGCTATCCATGATGCTGTGTTCCAAGTCCCCATATGATGACTCCCCATAGCATTATATTGATAGGTAAAGGTACCCCTGCCCGTACGGGCCAGTCTTGACAGACTCTAGGGTTGTGCGCTCATCTCACTCTAGAGGCCGGGAGCCAGCGCTGTCCGCAGACACTTCGGGTCACGTGGCCAGCGTGACGGAAACGCCATTTACCTTCCCGCTAGTAAGCGGTCCCTATTTATCGACTTGCACCCGGGGGTGCTTTCGAACTGCTAGGTGGGCAGGCGCTGGGACCGAGCAGCGGGAGCGCACCCCGCTGTGGGGATTCGAACCGCCGACTATGCGATCGGCAAGTCCTAGGTGCTAAGGTTTTACCCACAGCGCCACCCGCGTCCCCTGAGATACGCCGTGTTAAATTGTTCTGATAGATACGCTGATATAGATTGTTCTACTCCCTGTCATGCTTACCTTCTATTAGTAGGGAGTGTTTAACAGAAGGGAACATTCAGAATGTGATTGATCTACAAACTGGAATCGGTAATAATAATAATAATTTATTATTTATACCCCGCCCATCTGGCTGGGCCTCCCCAGACACTCTGGGCGGCTTCCATAGAAACCAAAAAGACAGTAAAATATCACACGTTAAAAACTTCCCTGAACAGGGCTGCCTTAAGATGTCTTCTGAATGTCAGGTAGTTGTTTATCGCTTTGACATCTGCTGGAAGGGCGTTCCACAGGGCGGGCGCCACTATCGAGAAGGCCCTCTGCCTGGTTCCCTGTAGCTTTGCTTCTCGCAATGAGGGAACCGCCAGAAGGCCCTCGGCGCTGGACCTCAGCGTCCGGGCAGAATGATGGGGGTGGAGACGCTACTTCAGGTATACTGGACCGAGGCCGTTTAGGGCTTTAAAGGTCAGCACCAACACTTTGAATTGTGCTCGGAAACGTACTGGGAGCCAATGTAGGTCTTTCAAGACCGGTGTTATATGTTCTCGGCGGCCGCCCCCAGTCACCAGTCTAGCTGCCGCATTCTGGATTAGTTGTAGTTTCCGAGTCACCTTCAAAGGTAGCCCCACGTAGAGTGCATTGCAGTAGTACAAGCGGGAGATAACCAGAGAATGCACCACTCTGGCGAGACAGTCCGCGGGCAGGTAGGGTCTCAGCCTACGTACCAGATGGAGCTGGTAAACAGCTGCCCTGGACACAGATTTGACCTGTGCCTCCATGGACAGCTGTGAGTCCAAAATGACTCCCAGGCTGCGCACCTGGTCCTTCAGGGGCACAGTTACCCCATTCAGGACCAGGGAATCCTCCACACCTGCCCGCCTCCTGTCCCCCAAAAACAGTACTTCTGTCTTGTCAGGATTCAACCTCAATCTGTTAGCCGCCATCCAACCTCCAACCGCCTCCAGACACTCACACAGGACCTTCACCGCCCTCACTGGTTCTGATTTAAAAGAGAGGTAGAGCTGGGTATCATCCGCATACTGATGAACACCCAGCCCAAACCTCCTGATGATCTCTCCCATCGGCTGCATGTAAATGTTGAAAAGCATGGGGGAGAGGACAGAACCCTGAGGCACCCCACAAGTGAGAGCCCAGGGGTCTGAACACTCATCCCCCACCACCACTTTCTGAACACAGCCCAGGAGGAAGGAGCGGAACCACTGTATGACAGTGCCCCCAGCTCCCAGCCCCTCCAGATGGTCCAGAAGGATGTTATGGTTGATGGTATCAAATGAGAGAGATCCAGCAGAACTAGGAAACAGCTCTCACCTTTGTCCCTAGCCCGCCGGAGATCATCAACCAGTGCGACCAAGGCAGTTTCATTCCCATGATGAGGCCTGAATCCCGACTGGAAGGGATCCAAATGGTTTGCTTCTTCCAGGCATGCCTGGAGTTGTTCGGCAACCGCTCGCTCAATCACCTTGCCCAAGAATGGAAGATTTGAGACTGGGCGATAGTTGGCCATCGTGGCCGCATCTAAAGATGGTTTTTTAAGAAGCGGTTTAATAACCGCCTCTTTCAGCGGGTCTGGGAAGGCTCCCTCACGGAGGGAAGCATTCACCACCCCACGAAGCCCATCGCTCAGTCCTTCCCGGCTAGCTTTTATAAGCCAGGGTGGGCAAGGATCCAGGAGACAGGTGGTTGGTTTCACTCGTCCAAGCAGCCTGTCCACATCCTCGGAGGTAACAGATTGGAATTGATCCCACTCAACTTGACTAGACAGAACTCTAGCACTCTCCCGCCCCGGCCCTGCTGCCACGGTGGAGTCTACTTCTTCCCGAATCTGAGCGATTTTATCTGCAAAAAACTTTGCAAAATCATTGCAGGAGAACATGTGGCCCGTACTGGGCCCCGATGTTGCAGGTGGTTCCGCTAAATTGTGAACCACCTGAAAAAGTCTCCTGCTGCTGTTTTCTGCAGATTCAATAGAGGCGGTGAAGAAATTCTTTTTCGCCGTCGCTATCGCCACTTGGTAGGCTCGACGTTGAGCTCTAACCTGTGTCCGGTCAGATTCGGAATGAGTTATCCGCCACCGGCGCTCTAGCCGTCTCAACGATTGTTTCATTGCCCTCAGATCCGTGGAAAACCACGGGGCTATCCGGGCTCCATGCAATCGGAGAGGGCGCTTCGGAGCCAAACAGTCAATAGCCCTGGTTAACTCCACATTCCAGCGGGCCACCAGGGAATCGGCTGAAAGGCCATCAACATGGGATAAAGCATCCCCTACCACTCTCTGGAAGCCAATTGGATCCATTAAGTGGCGGGGGCGGACCATCTGAATTGGTCCCACCTCCCTGCAGAGGGGATGAGTCGCAGAGAAGTCCAGTTGCACGAGGAAGTGATCTGACCATGGCACTTCTTTCGTTTTGCTTTTAGTTAGTGTCAGATCACCAACATCCATAGAGGTAAACACCAGGTCCAAGGCATGTCCGTGGCTATGGGTTGGGCCAGACTTATTCAGGGACAGCCCCATGGAGGCCATGCTTTCCACGAAGTCCCGAGCGGCCCCTTGTAAGGTCGTGTCGGCATGGATGTTAAAATCCCCTAGGACGACCAAGCTAGGTGTCTCCAGGAGAACATCCGCCACGACCTGAAGCAGCTCGGGCAGGGAATCCTTGGTGCAGCGGGGAGGTCGGTACACCAAAAGGAATCCTGTACTGCCCCTATTGCCCAACTTCCAGAACATGCACTCGGAAAACTGGGTCTTCCCAATAGGACGTCTGGTGCAAACTAATGACTTCCTAAAAATCACTGCAACCCCCCCTCCCCGCCCACATGACCTGGGTTGCTGTGCGTACGAGAAACCCAGTGGACAAGCAGCCGCAAGGACAGGCCCATCTGCTTCATCCAACCAAGTCTCTGTTACACATGCCAGGTCAAGCCCTCCATCCATGATCAAGTCATGGATGACAGCCGTCTTGTGAGCCATTGACCTGGCATTGCACAGAAGCACCTTCAGGTACAGTTCACTCTACCAAAACATTCTGCTGTATGTGTAAGATACAGCCTTTGATCCTGTGGTCTCTTAGCATTTGCAAAGTAGATGATTATCACATTGTCAGTCTCTGGATTGTGGCCAATGGGTATTAGAAAGCAGTCTAGTAATACACAATGGAAATTGAGAAAGAGAGCAAGAGAGCGAGAGCGAGAGCGAGAGCGAGAGAGCGAGAGAGAGAGAGAGAATCTGTCCCCAGGAAACGTGACAGCGGCAGCCTCACCTCTGGCTGGGTTCAGGAGCTGCTCAATGCCCGCTGCCGTGGCGCCCGTCATTTTTCCTTGCCAGCTGGAACTTCCAGTGAGGAAAAATGGTGGGCGCCACAGCAGTGGGCAGCGAGCAGCTCCTGAAGCCAGCCAGAGCCAACTACCAGGCTGGCTCCGGGCTGCTGACAGCCGCTGCTGCCGCCACTGTCGAAGGGGAACAGGGGACGTCTGGTGGTACAGATCTCCTTTTTTTTTTTTTTAGAAATAATTTTTATTCGTTTTTCAAACACATAATAAAAACAAAACAAGACAAACAAAAGAGAAACAAAAGAAAAACAAGAAAATCAAAACACAAGATCTCCTGCCCCCTTCCCCTTTTGTTTTGACTGATCGGGGGAGGCTCGGGAGTTGCGGGCAGGCGGCCGTTGCCCAGTTTTTTAAAAACTCTGCGCATTTATGTTTCACAGGGTGCAAAAGAAGGGCTTTGCACCTTTATACAATATGCAGGTATGCTTGGGCCCAGGGTCTTTTGCCTCACCATCCCCACTACTGACTCCCTGTTGCTACTCAGCTTTTTTTTTTAAAAAAAAGTGTCCCCAGATTCATTTAAAAAATCTGATAACCATATCCTACATCCACAGAATGCACAGAACCACAGAACCACACCTGGAGGACATGATGGTCTACAGAGCAAGGAGAATATAGTGTCACACCCCACTATCTTACTTGATCAGAATCATCAGCCAAGATGATCAAGGACATTCAAGTGTCAAAATCAGGCCTGAAGCCAGATTAGAAGGGATGAAGTAGATCAGGGGTAGGCAACCTAAGGTCCGTGGGCCAGATGCGGCCCAATCGCCTTCTCAATCTGGCCCACGGACAGTCCGGGAGTCAGCATGTTTTTACATGAATAGAATGTGTCCTTTTATTTAAAATGCATCTCTGGGTTACTTCTAGGGCATAGGAATTCGTTCATTTTCTTTCCAAAACAGAGTCTGGCCCACCACATGGTCTGAGGGACGATGGACCAGCCAATGGCTGAAAAAGGTTGGTGACCCCTGAAGTAGATCATGGGGAAACTCATCTGCTTTGTATCTCAAGCAGTTCTTTGCACTTACACTAACAGCTATGAACCTGAAACAGGTCTCCTGTGTGATTCTCTCTTTGATAAAGGAAGCATAATTGATACAAAGTAAAATCTCTTTACAGAAAGGTCCCATCCCCATCTTGGAGGATTGGGGTAAACAACAAAAAATATGGGCATGAGTAAAAGAATAAAGTTATTATTGCCAAGGTCCAAAAGATGTTCAAGGATTAAATGTAGCATTTGTTCAGGGAATCAGAATTGGCAACAGTGGTTATTTATTTATTTATTTATTTATTTATTTATTTGCATTTATAAACCATCTGTCATTTATTTATTTGCATTTATAAACCATCTGTCATCCTGAAGGATCTGAGACTGGCATACACAAATAATCAAACCATGAACAAGGTGTCTCCCCTGCCAGGTAAGTAACCATGAAGCAATTGATTTACAATGATTTAATAAAGCGCATTGAATACACATCAGTCAAAGCAGTGCTGTAGTAGCTTCAGAAATAATCATGTTCAAGGCAAGTGACAATCCTTCTTTGCAATGATGATGATGATGATGATGATGAATTTATTTATACCCTGCCCATCTGGCTGGGTAGCAAGCCAACCAACCTCCTTTGGTTAGATCTTATTATCCCTGATTGGGAAGGGTCAGGAGCTGATGTGATTGGCCGAACCCCTTGACGTCTCTTGTCCTCAGGCAGCGACAGCTGATTCTGATCACTCACTGTTTGACCAAGTGGTGTCCTAAAAACCTCCCTGGATCTTACTTCAAGCATGGCAGCAAAATCCAAGTGCAGCTGAGTGACTTGGCCTGTAACTTGCTCTGCAACGTTCCCCACATGGTGCCAGCTTGTGTGTGTGTACGTGTGTGATTTTGTGTGTGCTTGATTTTGTGTATTCATTTCCTGGAAAGGCACATTAAAATTATGGCACCTTCTTTTGAACATATTAAAAGGCTTTGTACTCGCATAACAGTGATATTACTGGCTGTACTGAGTCTCTTTAAATTTATTTGTTTCTTTCGAAAAGGCAGAAGTCAGCTCTCAGACTAATTTGATGATGATGATGATGATGTAGAAATAAATAACATTGTTAAGAAAGGCTATCAATGGTCACGAACCACAATGGTGATATTCTACCACTATCAGAGGCTGAATGACACTATCCCTCTGGAAGCTGCAGAAAGTGAGAGAGCTGGACTCGGGTCCTGCTTGCGGATTTCCCATAATGTGCATCTGGAGAGCCACTGTGAGAAGAGAATGCTGGACTACACAGGCCATTGGCCTCATCTAGGAGCCTCTTCTTGTTCTTATGACAAGTCAGACCAGTTATTGAATATATACGGTACCAATATGGGGTTTATCTGTGTATTCCTAATTACAATACACTTTCACACCACTTTATTACGGAATTCTTCTTTGGCAGAAAGATCAAGCCCTACTTTTCCTTAACTTCAAAATGTTGCATATCCTTTGCCGAATCTGCTGGGTCTTCACACTGTACACAACGGGATTGAGAAGTGGTGGGACCGCAACATAGATGTTGGCCATCAGCATGTGGACAATGAGAGAAAGGTGCTTCCCGTATCGATGTGCCACACTGACACCAATCATTGGGACGTAGAAGATCAAGATGGCACAAATGTGGGAGACGCAGGTGTTGAGAGCCTTCAGACACTCTTCCCGGGAGGCAATGCTCAAAACAGTCTTCAGAATCAGGACATACGATACAAGAATGATGACCACGTCCAACCCCAAAGTGCACATGACAAGAATCAAGCCATATAAGACGTTGACTCTTGTGTCTGCACAAGCTAATTTCATAGCATCTGGGTGCAGACAGTAGGAGTGGGAAAGGACATTAGATCTACAGAAAGGGAGCCGTTTAATAATAAAAGGGATTGGGAAGATGACACAGAAAGCTCGGGAAAACACAGCTATACCTATTTTTGCAATTACTGTGTTTGGGAGAAGTAATCTATATCTCAATGGCTCAGAGATGGCAATCAAACGGTCAAAAGCCATTGCCACAAGAATGCCAGATTCTGCCCATTGGAACGAATGGAGAAAAAACATCTGAGTGATGCAGGCGTTGAATGGGATTTCTCCTGAGTCAAACCAATAGACTTGCAGCATTGTTGGCATGGTGGAAATGGAGAGGCCCAGATCCGAGCAGGCGAGCATGGAAAGGAAGAAGTACATGGGCTCATGGAGGCTTTGGTCAATCTTGATGACATAGAGGATTGTGATGTTCCCAAACAGAGTCAGGGCGTAGAGCACAAACAGTGGGAAGGCCATCCAAGAGTTCTTCTCCTGCATCCCAGGGATGCCAATCAGGACAAAGGTTTGGTGGCTCACCAGGGTCTCATTGGAACTGGTGATGGAGGACATCATTTCCCATGTGCATTTGGTGGGAAGATATTAAGGAAGTGGTTATATTTTCATTCTGAAGAGAGATAAATGTCTGAGTTTAAGTTCAGCGGAAAAAGTTGCATTAGTACCCCAAAACGCATTCACTCAATGTTCTGTCTACCTGAGGCAAATTACACTCCAACCTTTGCATGAATATTAATCCTCAGCTTTCTTTTTAAGTCTAACCAATGTCAGTTTAAGCATCACTTGTGTAAGTTATGAGTCCCAGAAGCAAAATCTTGCAGTTGAAAGGGGATCTGATGAACTTCTTCCTTCCACCAGTTGGTTTGACAACAGAGCATTGGCATCATTTGTAGCGACTACAATTCTGAACAGGGACCTCATAAGTCCTTTGCTGGAAAGCTTTCTTCAGCCACAAAGGCTTTGCCCTTCTCCTGCAGTTGAAACATGATACCAGTCTACATGGCAGGTCTTTCATAAACGTCACTTGGAGCAATGTCTGTTCATGGCATTGTCCTGCATTTTGTCAGAAGCATTCCAGCACACCGTTTTCCATCAGGATCTAGTGTTGTGACACAGGAAAACTTTCCTTACACCATGCATAATTTTAAACACCTTCATCGTGTCCCCTTCCCTTGCTCTCCTCTTTCCTAAACTAAAATGTTGCATATACTTATTCCTTTCACAGCATTATGTGGCAATCTCAGAAAAAAATCATTCCAATTAAACAAATATAAAGGTAAAGGGACCCCTGACCATTAGGTCCAGTCATGACCAATTCTGGGGTTGCGGTGCTCATGTCGCTTTATTGGCCGAGGGAGCCGGCGTACAGCTTCCAGGTCATGTGGCCAGCATGACTAAGCTGCTTCTGGCGAACCAGAGCAGTGCACGGAAACGCTGTTTACCTTCCCGTCGGAGCGGTACCTATTTATCTACTTGCACTTTGACGTGCTTTCAAACTGCTAGGTTGGCAGGAGCAGGGACCGAGCAATGGGAGCTCACCCCGCTGCGGGGATTCGAACCTCCGACCTTCTGATCAGCAAGTCCTAGGCTCTGTGGTTTAACCCACAGCACCACCCGCGTCCCAAATAAAACAAATATAGTAACATATTAAATTCATTTCACAACAGTGAAATAAAAAGGCAGTGTAACACCCCCCCACACACATGTAAACCCTGCACCTCTCTACCAGAAGACCTTCCTCAGCTATAGACCCCCAAAGAGTCATGACACAGACCTTGTATCATGCTGTTATTTTCGGAATTCTTACAACGTGTTAAGCGTGGCAATCAGCATATGTGAGACACTTCAGTGCAAGATCTTATCTGTTTGGATCCCCAGGAATCAATGAAGAAGAACGGCATGTTTACAGAAATAGTCTGTCTCCAATCTATGACCGTCTAGCATAAATCTGTCCTCTTCAGCTCTGAAAACCTTGTCCGAACTCATAAGCTCCTCTGCTTTGTGGAGTAGCAAAATGATACAGTGAGCTGTTCACTTAATCAAAATTCACCGCCCACCACAAAAATATATTACACTTCAATATTTGCAGGTGTTCTGTTCGTGGTATTGTACTGTATTTTGTCAGAAACCTTCCGACATTCACTTTCCCATCAGGTTCTAGTATTGTGGCAGAGGAAGAAGAACTTATTGCACTGTGCAAAATTTTGTACAGCACCATTGTGTCTCCTTCCCCTGGTCTCATTTTTTCCTAAGCTAAAATCTCCCCATTGTCATATCCTTCCCTCCAGCCCTTCAACCTTTTGGTCTACAATCTTCCTTTAAGGTGCAGGAACCAGAACAAGGTGTGGCCTTAGATTGTTTTGTTATCCATGTTATTCCTATGCAAAAGATATTAGCTCTGCCATTTCATAACATCATGACTGTAGCCCCACCTGTCGTTGATCAAAGAAAAACTCATCTGCCTTGTTTCTCAAGGAATCCTTTGAACTTACCTGACTTTATGGCACAAACAGTGAAACTGGTATGGTTTTTCCCATGGTCAATGCTGAACCTGACTCTGCTGTTCCAGTAATTATTCAGCATGTGCTTTTTATGGTGTCGGAATTGTAGCATAAATGTTTTCCCTTAGGGAGGGAATCTACTGAAAAATTGCCAGGGAGCTTGGAGATAGGCTTGCTTCAAGTATGGAGAAAGTGCAAAAGCCACCAGCCTGGACTACAAGGGGACAATCTAAATAAGAGAAATGTAGACATTTTATGGGATGGTATAGATTAACACTGAGTGGACCTAGAGTTTGATCCTGCAGAGCTGTTCTTGGGTTCTTATATTATCCATGCTTAAAATGCATAAGCTTTGTCATTTTATGACTGATAAAGACCTATTTGAAGTCAATTAAAATGTTTATATTCAAAAGAGGTCTCTGCACTTAATGGACTCTAAGGCATGAGCTCTGGGTGCAACATGATTTTCCTGACAGTAAGCACTAAGGCAGGGGTAGGCAACCTAAGGCCCGGGGGCCGGATGTGGCCCAATCGCCTTCTCAATCCGGCCCACAGATGGTCCAGGAATCAGCGTGTTTTTACATGAGTAGAATGTGTCATTTTATTTAGAATGCACCTCTGGGTTATTTGTGGGGCATAGGAATTCGTTCACCCCCACCCCAAAAAAAAATAGTCCGCCCCCCCCATAAGGTCTGAGGGACAGTGGACCAGCCCCTTGCTGAAAAGGGTTCCTGATCCCTGCACTAAGGGATTCATGCCTCTTTTTATTGTGTTCCAGTTAGGGTTAATACTAGAGCTACTTATCTAGAAAAAGAGGTGGTGGAACTCACATATCTTGTTCTCTTATAATGACAGTGGCGCCCACTGTGTTGCAGCTGAACAAAAGGCCTGGTTAAAACCTCCTGTGCTTTCCCTCTGGGAGGGAGGCTGTCCCAAAACTGCTGGAAAACTGCTGAATCCCAGGGGAATGTAATATGTGAAATTGCAGTAGCAATTGCTAGAAAATCTCTAAGGAACCCTCCGCAAAGACTCTCAGAGAGATGCTCTGGAGATCTTGTGTGTGCTCTTACATGACGACAGATGAGTAAGATGTGAGCATTTTTTAAAAGTAATTTGGTACTATTGTATTGTTAAATGCCACCCCAATCTCTGAGCGGTGAGAGCCTTCAGGGGACCCTGACCTCAGTTTCCTTGGAATGAGCGGCAACATCTTTAGCATATATCAACACACATATGCAACCTGAGAATAGAATGGAGGGGCTTACTGCATTAACACCCAATGGATCTTGCTTCTATCGTTCCATGTCTAGCTTCTCCACCTGCTCTTTGCTCAGCTCTCTCACCACACCCTGTCCTATTGTTCCATCCACCCAGCAGTTAAGTCAGGGTGGGGAGGCCCACTCACTTGCCTTATGGCACTGAGCAACCTCTTTTGTTATGCTGAGGGAGGCACTTAAGTGTCAGCCAATAGAAACATCTATCAGCTTTCAATGACTATAGGGTATAGCTTGTTTTCTGCTGTTCTGGAAGGTAGGACCCAACTAATGGCTTCAAGTTACAAGAAAGGGGATTCCAACTAAACATCAGGAAGAACTTTCTGAATTATAGTGCCATAGCATGGGACATCAAAAAAAAACGAAGATCATGGCCACTGGTCCCATCACCTCCTGGCAAATAGAAGGGGAAGAAATGGAGGCAGTGAGAGATTATACTTTCTTGGGCTCCGTGATCACTGCAGATGGTGACAGCAGCCACGAAATTAAAAGATGCCTGCTTCTTGGGAGAAGGGCAATGACAGGCCTAGACAGCATCTTGAGAAGTAGAGACATCACCTTGCCAACAAAGGTTCGTATAGTTAAAGCTATGGTTTTCCCAGTAGTGATGTATGGAAGTGAGAGCTGGACCATAAAGAAGGCTGATCGCCGAAGAATTGATGCTTTTGAATTATGGTGCTGGAGGAGACTCTTGAGAGTCCCATGGACTGCAAGAAGATCAAACCTCTCCATTCTGAAGGAAATCAGCCCTGAGTGCTCACTGGAAGGACAGATTGTGAAGCTGAGGCTCCAGTACTTTGGCCACCTCATGAGAAGAGAAGACTCCCTGGAGAAGACCCTGATGTTGGGAAAGATGGAGGGCACAAGGAGAAGGGGACGACAGAGGACAAGATGGTTGGATAGTGTTTTCGAGGTTACCAGCATGAGTTTGACCAAACTGCGGGAGGCAGTGGAGGACAGAGGTGCCTGGCGTTCTCTGGTCCATGGGGTCACGAAGAGTCGGACACAACTAAACGACTAAACAACAACAAAGCATGGGAGGTGCACGGGGTGGTTGCCCCCGGGAGAAAATTGTTAGGGGTGCAAAATTTCAACATCCAGTGCTGCCTCAATACAGCTGTGTGCTTCTGTCGCTGGGCTCTGTTGAGAGCAGTTTCTCCATGCCAAGCAGGAAGTGACCCCTCCAGGCAACAGAATGATTCAACTGTTAGGCAGTTGAATGTGCATGCATACTCTGTCCATTTCCCTCCAACCGACCCCACCGCCATGCAGCCCCGGGAACTGGCAATCCATGCTATGCCACTGTTCTCCCCTCCTGAAGTTTCCAGCAACTTTTATGCAGAAGCACACTGTCCCTGACCATGGAAGCAGAGCATCGACATTCAAGGCCAGGAGCCATTGGTAGGCTTCTCTTCCATGAATTTGCCCGATCCTCTTTTGAAACCGTCCAATTTTCACATGCATTTTCCAGGGTCTTGAGCCTGAAGCTTCCCACCCCGCATTCCAAAGCAAAAGAAAGCTGGGCAAGTTCTAGACCCTTGAAAATGTACACCATTTGGGGAAGTGGGGAGAGCATAACAATATATTTCTGCCTGCCTGCCTTCCTGTGTACACAGAGGCTCCATCCATTTCTGTCAGTAAGAGCATTTAAAAAGCTTTCCAGTAAACGTAAAATTCCTTCAAGCTTATTTATGTCCCCCCCCCCAAAAAAAAACTTTTCAGTTTCAATGTTTCACTAGCTTAGTTGCTCCGCATCATCCCATCCCAACACAGTCCTGGGAATCATAAAGTCTTCTGAGAGAAGGAGCATTCAGTAACTCTAGTGCAAGGGACATCAGAGAATTCTTGCAAGAAAAGATACGAGAGCAGAAATTGCTGGTTGCTTATTTATTTTTTCTTTGGAATGGAACACAATCCAGCAAGTACAGTTAGTAATCATATGTTGCTTTCAGTTTGCAAACATGATGTGCCAGGCTGTTTTTCTAGAACTCTTATAATGGCAACAATGCCCACCTGAGGGGTGCTGAAACTGAGTTCCATTGCATTCCAGCTGGGGGAAACCCCTGATTATGCAATTGATTACTTCCCTCCATCCGCTTTGTGTTTCCTTTGCATAGGAATGGATGGGGGCTGAATAACACAATGACAACAGAATTTTTATATATTATGTAAACTACACAAACACATAATTCCACCACAGTGAACACTGGGAGAAATAATGTGGTTTGGTTGGTGTAAGACGAACAGCAGTGGAATGGAAGCAGTAGAGCATACAATCATCACAGGGCATGTTGTCTTTAGTTGGTGTCTGCACTTTGAGGTCCTGAATAGACCTGAGAAGCAAAATAGATGGTATGCACCCACCTGACTCGTGCAACATTATTCATTGATATAATATATTGCAATGTAAGTGTAGCACTTAAACTTTTTATTGTCCTTATGTCTGGATGAGCTTCACAGCACAGAGTTTCTTGAGGATACGTTGGCGGATCTGCTTCGTCTTGATACTATACACAACTGGGTTCATCAGAGGAGGTGCCAGCAAATAGACGTAGGACATGAGTATGTGGACGATGTGAGGGGCACGTTCCCCAAAGCGGTGGATCAACGACAGGCCTATCATGGGCACGTAGAAGAGCAGGACAGCACAGATGTGGGAGACGCAAGTGTTGAAGGCCTTGAGGCGCTCTTCTCTGGAGGCAATGCTCAGGACTGTTTTCAGGATGAAGACGTAAGAGAGGAAGATCAGGAGGGAGTCGATTCCCACCGTGAAGGCCACAACGGTCAGCCCATAGATGTGGTTGACGATGATGTCTGAGCAGGCCAGCTTCATGATTTCCAGATGCAAGCAGTAGGAGTGAGAGAGGACATTGGTCCTGCAGTAATGGAAGCGTCGGAGAAGCAGGGGCAGAGGCACAATCAGGGAAAAGCTGCGGAATGCAAAGGCCAGTGCCATTGTCACGATCCTCTGGGTGGTCAAGATGGAGCCATATCTCAGCGGGTTGCAGATGGCCACGAAGCGGTCAAAGGCCATGGACAAGAGCACGGAAGATTCAACGAGGGAGAGGGAGTGAATGAAGAACAGCTGTGTGAAGCAGGCGCTGAAAGGGATCTCGCGAGCATCGAACCAAAATATGCCCAGCACTGTGGGTAACGTAGTGAGGCACAAGCCCAGGTCGGTCAAGGCCAGCATGGCCAGGAAATAATACATTGGCTCGTGCAAGCTTGAGTCTGTTCGGATCACATGGAGGATTGTACAGTTCCCCAAGATCACCGTCATGTAGATGAAGCAGAAGGGGAGAGAGATCCAGCGATGGGTGTACTCCAGCCCAAGGAAGCCCGTCAAGAGGAATGTGGAGGGGTTGAAGGTTTGGTTCTCCAAATGGGAGATGTTCATTTCACAAGAGAGTCCTACTTCACTTCAGTGCTTTAAAGTCAGTGCCTAGAAAGCAAAACAGTTTTTATTGTAGAATACTAGAGGTGGAAAGATCTTGCTAGAGATGGTAGATATTTGCAAAACAAATAAATCACTGGCATACAAATTTACTTGGAGATGTTTTATGTTTTTAGATTGCTTTATGCTTCTTTACATGAAATTATTGCGTTTTTGTGGCCACTTTACCCCAGCATATTTATTTTCATACATATTACTTGGCAGAAAATTGTACTGAAAGATACCTATGTTTCAGTTCACATATAATTGTACTTTACTTCTTTCTTCTTCTTCTTCTTTTATCACTTTTTATCACAACAAATGTAACTGATCTGTAGAAAACGCAACCTGAAGAAAGAGTTGATACATGTGCTTTGTAAGCAAGGAAAATCTTTAACAACAACAACAACAAACAACAACACATATAATGTCAGAAAGTGTGGATTCAGAAGGTTTGCCTTTAAATGCAACACTGGGTCAAGTTTCTCCCTCATCTTTACTTCTGGGGTGCTTGATCATTTCAGGGAACCTAAGTGAGCAGAGCAGAGGTTCAGCTCCCACCATGTGCAGGCCTGTGAGATTGGAGATGGTGGCATATGGAAGAAGAGAGCCAGGGAGCCTGGAGGGGGGTTGTCTTCTTCTGATAATCTGGAACTTATCTTGCTGTTAACACAGCCCAAGGTGGCATCAACTATTTTTCTCAGTGGAATTGTATATTTATCTATTCATTTCAATTTCAGAGCCACCCATCTATAACTTTTCCCTGGGTGGCTTGCCACAAAACAGAGGTAAAATGTAATGGGTGGTATTCATAGTAAAGGTAAAGGGACCCCTGACCATTAGGTCCAGTCATGACCGACTCTGGGGTTGCGGCGCTCATCTTGCTTTATTGGCTGAGGGAGCCGGCGTACAGCTTCCGGGTCATGTGGCCAGCAGCGCATGGAAACGCCGTTTACCTTCCCGCCGGAGCGGTACCTATTTATCTACATGCACTTTGACGTGCTTTCGAACTGCTAGGTTGGCAGGAGCAGGGACCGAGCAACGGGAGCTCACCCCGTCGCAGGGATTTGAACCGCCGACCTTCTGATCGGCAAGTCCTAGGCTCTGTGGTTTAACCCACAGCACCACCCGTGTCCCTATGAAATCAATGAACATGACTAAGCTAGACATATTTATTTTAATGGGCGTACACTGAGTAAAACTTAGTTGAACACCACTCAAAGTATTCAGGTAGGTAGCCGTGTTGGTCTGACGCCGTCGAAATATAAAAAAATAAAAAATAGTCCAGTAGCACCTTAGAGACAAACTAAGTTTGTTCTTGGTATAAGCTTTCGTGTGCATGCAGAAGTGCGCATGCATACGAAAGCTTATACCAAGAACAAACTTAGTTGGTTTCCAAGGTGCTACTGAACTATTTATTTATTCATATTTCAACCACCCAAAGAATAATAACTAGAATCAGCAACAAATCACAGAAGACAGCAAAGCATTCCACCTTCCTTTAAGTGGAGACTTCATTATGATGATTCTTATAAAGGATCAGCCCTGCTGAAGCAGTACCAGCTTCTGATTCCTCCTTGAAATCTTCCCATTCTAGCTGGTCGTTGGAAGAATTATGTAACGAAGAAAATGCCTGTTTGCTTTCTCTCTTCCTTTCGTGTCTCAAATATCTTTAGGTCATCCCGGAATCCTCCCCCCTCCCCCTGCAAAGAGCAGGATAAAAATGCTTTGAAAAAAATACAAATTAGGAGGCCAGGAGGCAGATTTGAGAAAAAATCTGTTTGAGATCCCTCAAAGCTGCTGCTGATCAAAACACAGATACTGAATTGGATGGGCAGGCCAGCAGTTCAACCACGAAAAGCAGCTTCAGCTTCAAACTTCTACTAATCAGGGATGGAAGTAGAATGACGAGGTGCTGTCACTGTGAAGCACAGAGACTCCTTCTTTGGAGATCACTGGTAGCCGAGTAAGATTGTCTTTCATAAACACAGTTTTAACAATGAGTCCGTGACTGTGGGGGCCAATTTTCCTGCACAAGGCCTGTTGAATTGAGAGCTCTTTAGCGGGCAATGCCTACATGCCTTGAAATCATTGTATCCTAGAACTAGAAGGGATCTCCAGGGCCATATAGCCTAAATGTTGGAGAAATTTAAAAAGAGTTTGACCTGGTTGGGGTTCCCTAATGGAAACCAAACGGACACAGGGGGGAAAGGTGTTTATGAACACAAAACCAGAGGCAGCTTACCAAGGTCTGGTGATAAAGGGAGCAGCTGGCACAGATTCTCTCCTGGAGAGATGGTTGGGAGTGAGAGTGAGGTTGTGGGTCTGTGTGCAGAAGCCTCCTTTGTAGAACTTGCAAGGAATCCCTTTGAGACAACACAGCTTGAGAAAGGGCAAGGTTCCTGGTGCCGATGTACAAGGACTTAGGGAATATTGTTGCTTAAGTTTCCAAAACTAAAAACACAGCTGGTATTGCAAGTATCAAAGGGAAAACACAACTGTGTTCTGTTCCCAAACAAACCCCACTGAGACCTGGGTTCAAGTCCACCCTCTGTCAAGGATTCAGCATGTGGCCTTGGGCAGATCTAACCAGTGCTTTTTTTCTTTAAAAATTTTTTTAGGGGTACTCTCATTTTGACACAAGAAAATCACCATTTTATAGTTCAAATCAGGAAAAATAAACACAGTAAATGGACAAAAGTACAAAGATTCACAAAATGTTTAGGGGTGTGCAACCCCCAGAAAAAAGCACTGGATTTAACCATTGTATTCCTTTTTTCTTTTACAAATGTTTTATTGGTTTTGAATGAATCATAGAATCATAGAGTTGAAAGGGACCCCAAGGGACATCTAGTCCAACCCATAGCTGTCAACACACACATCAGAAATAGAATAACAACAGTTATGGAGAAGTGCCCACGTACTGTTTGAGTAGGAACCAAGACGGGTGACCAGAGGAATGAATAAATGTTTACTCCCAGCATCTAGTGCTTAAACCAAAGGGAAGAACTATCTCCATATTAATGCACTGGAAAGGGGGTGGGGGTGCAGAGACTGCCTGTCTAATGGAAGAAGAAGAAGAAAAAGTGGACGATGAAGAGGAGGAGTTTGGATTTGATATCCCACTTTATCACTACCCTAAGGAGACTCAAAGACGGCTCACAATCTCGTTTCCCTTCCTCCCCCACAACAAACACTCTGTGAGGTGAGTGGGGCTGAGAGACTTCAGAGAAGTGTGACTGGCCCAAGTTCACCCAGCAGCTGCATGTGGAGGAGCGGGGAAGCGAACCCGGTTCACCAGATTATGAGTCTACCAATCTTAACCACTACACCACACTCCCTGATGTTGTTTCATTCCCCTTCTAACAACTCTGTTGTGTTGTGTCAAATGTCCATACAGGTTTATATGCCATCTTTGATCAATCCAGCCTGCAGTTGTTGGTCCACCCTGAAGCGCCAAATGCCTCATGGAATCATAGAATCATAGAGTTGGAAGGAAACCCCAGGGGTCACCCAGCCCAACCTCATGCATTGTTGGAATCGCTGCTGAACAATCCCTGATGGATGGTCCTCCAACCTCTGTTTAGCAATCTCCAACGAAGGAGAGTCCACCACCTTCTGAAGGAGTCTGTTCCCCCATCAAACTGCTCTTACTGTCAGAAAGTTCTTCCAAATGTTTAGTTGGAATCTTCTTTCATGCCATTTGAATCCAACCTTCTGGAGAAGCAGGAAATAAACTTGCTCCATCTTCCATGTGGCAGCCATTCAGATAGTTGAATATCATCATCATCATTTTTAATTTGTATACCACCTTTCTATCTTACAATACTCAAGGCTGTTTACAAGCTGAAGAAACAAAAAATGTACATCTTATAACAATCGAATGCAATACAAAAATGTGATAATAAAACATAACTTTAAAATAGGCAACCTCCATCAAAAAAGTAACATTCAACAATCATTAGAATAGTATAAAATAGTAATATCAACATATAAAAGTTAAACAAAAATCCACTCAACAGTTACGACACTATCTAAACTATAATCAATAAAACAACATGAATATGGCTATCATATCCTCTTTTCCAGGTTAAACATACCAAATTGCCTCAGCCATTCCTCATAAGGCTTGATTTCCAGTTCCTTGGTCATCTTGGTTGTTCTCCTGGTATATACATTCCAGAGTTAGATAAAAAAGATTCATACACTTTCTGATAATGAAGTCTCTCCTGCTTCCATAAAAGATTACCTATAAATGATCATACCTGAGCTATCTGGAGTCACTTATACTGAGGATCCCAGATCACCAGATTATGAGTCCATCACCCTTAACCACTACACCACGCTAGCTGATGTTGTTTCATTCAACTTCTTTTTTTTGTTAAGAGTGTATATTAATTTCCCAATAAAAAACATCCATTTGAATCCAACCCTCTGGAGCAGTAGGATATAAACTTGCTCCATCTTCCATGTGGCAGCTGTTCAGATAGTTGAAGATGGCTATCATATCCTCTTTTCCAGGTTAAACATACCAAATTGCCTCAGCCATTCCTCATAAGGCTTGATTTCCAATTCCTTGGTCATCTTGGTTGTTCTCCTGGTATATACATTCCAGATAAAAAAGATTCATACACTTTCTGATAATGAAGTCCCTCCTGCTTCCATTAAATATTGCCTTAAAAATCATACCTGAGCTATCTGGAGTCAACTGGATTCATAGAGGTTATTATAAGATGGGTCAGCATCCCTCAATAAGGTCCTGAACATAGAACAACCCCCTGGATGTCCACCCCTTCTACTGGAGATATTTGTTTTGATCATGAAAATCCAGAAATGGAATTAGTGGAGATTTCTGAGGACCTACAGTATTCCTCCATCTCTTCCATGTTTCTCAGGTTGCACACAGAAATGACATATTTATATTGTTCTGTATGTAATACTGTAATAGACTGCTTTAACAAATGATGGTCAAGTTTCTTTCCTAATTTTAATCATATCTCTGGCCTAATAAAATCTGGAACTTTTGATGCCATGTTACTCTGGGTTTCCAGTCCTGAAAAAGCAGGGATTTATTCAGTGGCGGTGACCCTTTTTCAGCCTCAGGGCCATGTTTTCTTATCAAATGCTTTCTGGGGGCCACATCCCAGAGGTGGTTGTGGCAAAATGGTGTGGTCAGACATATACCCCACTTCATCCAGGCAACCAAGAACAGTTGTCATAGTTCCAAGACAGATGGCAGCTGGGTAAAATCACTTGGGGAGAGTGCAGAATGGGGCCAATGAGGGATGCGGCCTGGGCAGGGTCCTGAGGGCAAGACAGAGCTGCCAGGAGGCCTGTACAGTGGTACCTCTGCTTATGAACGCTTCTGCTTATGAACGCTTCAGGTTACAAACTCTGACCCCTCTTGAGTGGGTGCCATTGCCATCCTAAGAAAATGAGGGAGGTGTTCTGAAACTTCTTTTTCTAGAAAAATAGCACTGGACCTAACAGTTGCCCTACCTCAGTTCCCCATTCTTTAAAAAAAATAAAAATCTGACCATTTATATTCATCAATGCATACAGGTATCACACTGTTTTATTCTCTGCCTGCCAACCCACCTATCTAGTATTCCTGCTCTGCCCGTTACAGGATTCTCAGCTGTGAAGCTGTTGTCTTTTTCAAGCTACCTTCTGTTCCACTCTTCCCAAGTCTGCTGGAGATGTAGAATGATAAAGAATCCTAAGCCTGGAGGTGGGGTTGGGGTCCGCTCTCCACAGTCCCCCTGACTCTGTAAACTTGGAAGAGATGCTCCAGGTCTGGGTGGTTTGGATGCCATGGGAATTGGGATGGAACAAAGCTCTTTCTACAGTGAAACAACCCCCTAACCCTAACCCTTTCTGAGCTGCAAACATGGGTACCCCCAACAAAATTTTAAAAATTTGGCTTTGTTATTTGGAACTAATGTGATTTGATTGGTTTGTCAATAAAAATTGTTTATTTTTATTTTTTAAAAGCTCTTTCTACAGTGAAACCCACTCACAAATTCAACCAGAGTGTAGGATGGAGGGGCTCACAGCATGGACACCCCCAGCAGGTCTGGCTTCTCCATCTGTCGCAGCTTTGGCTCCGGCACAGAGGAAGCCGGTCTCTGGGTCTCCCACAACTCTCTCTGGGTCTTACTTTCCTACGTAGCAGCCAGGTGGGATGGGAGTGGGGAGGACAGCCCCCCCCATTAGCTGCAGCTCTTGCAACCCAGCTCCTTCTTTGGAGGTGCTGAGGAGGACACTCTATGGCCAGCGAAGGACCTTGTCTTGCCAAGAAACTTGTCTGTGGGAATGCATCCATAATGCTATGGAAAGGGTTAATGTCTTCTAGAATTCTCTGGTGTCACCAGAAGACAAAGCTGTTTTTTTCCCAGTCAGGTCTGTTATCAACTGCAGAGGATGAGTAGCCTTTGGATCCTCTTGGGGAGATGGAAGTGTTCAAAGGACTGAATCTACTTGCTCTGAGATTGGGGAACTTCGGGCAAAGGCCAGCAGAGAAGGGAAGCTGTTGGCCACTAGTTTCTGTTCCTCCCCACTTTCCCAAAGGGCGTAACATCTGAGGTCCTGTGGGTTGAAAGAGCGTCTCAGGGTCAGGGGCCAGTCTGGCCCAAAACGGCCCTCAGCTGCCCTCACCACAGAGTCCCTGGCTCTTGTCTATATTATTGCACTTTATGTGTTGTTTATGTGCAAGATAAACATTTGATATTGTGATAAGAATATATAGAAGAGTATTGTTTATGTGAATGCACAGCCGGTTACGTCTTGTGTGTTTGTACATTCCAGGAACAGGATTCCTGACCCAGATTTTCACAGGAAGTCCCTAAGATGATTCCCCTTTCAAACAGGATATGTGAATCTAAGCCTGTAGGGTCCTCTTCTCTGGCAGACGGACAACCCCTTCCCCAAAGTCCCTCCCTCCCCCACTTCCCCATGGGGGTCCCCCACACCACCCATCACTCACCAGGATGGCTTTGGCTGTCTCCTGCTTGGAGCACTTCGGGGTTCAGAGCCCCCTGAGCTGAGCTGCCTGGCAGTTCAGGATCACCTCCAGCAGGTACAGCTGATCTCCCTCCAGCAGCTGAAAGGCAAAAGTCAGTCTGTCAGTTCCTCACGAAGGGAGGGCTTCTCCACATCCGAGAGTGCAGAGTGGGGGGCAAGGAGGGCAGGTCTGAGTCCCTGATATGATTCTCTCCAATACTCACCTCTGGGGGAGGGATGTGCAACTGCAGCACATCTGCAAAGAGAAGGACATGGGGACAGGTGAGTCCTCCCTGAGAACCTGGCAAGGCTATTCCAAGAGTTTTCTCCTGGGTTCAAAGTCCTATGGTAGGGGAGGGACATCCCAAACCTTGGGGACCAATCTTGGCCTCCTTCAACCAGAATGTGGCTCCCCAGGCCAGGGGTAGGCAAACTAAGTGTTGGGGGCCAGATGCAGCCCAATCGTCTTCTCAATCCAGCCCGCGGACGATTCAGGAATTAGTGTGCATCTCTGGGTTATTTGTGGGGTATAGGTGAAGGAAGAAATGTTCAGAACCCTGTGGAGATAAGGAAGTGCTTCCAGAGATATTTTAAACAATTATACACTCAAGGGCCGCAAAATGAGGCTGAGATCGAACAATTTTTGATAAAAAATGGACTACCAAGGCTGTCTCAAGAAAACAGATCAATCCTGAATTGTAAAATAACACCACAAGAGATTGAAGTTGCCATTCAGAACATGCAATTGGGCAAATCCCCAGGGCCTGATGGGCTTACCTCCAAATATTATAAGACATTGAAAGATCACTTGATACACCCACTAATGGAGGTTTGCAATGAGATTATGGAGGGGAAGAAGGCACCGGAAACTTGGAAAGAAGCCTTCATCACATTGATACCTAAATCAGAAGTGGAAAAGACACAACTTAAGAACTACCGCCCCATTTCCCTTCTCAATGTGGATTATAAAATTTTTGCAGATATTTTAGCAAACAGGTTTAAAAAGGTTTTAAATGATGTGATTCATAAAGATCAGGCAGGCTTTCTCCCAGGAAGACATTTGTTTGCCAACACAAGGAACATTACTGACATCTTGGAACTTCTGCAAACAAATATTAATACAAGAGCAGTGCTAATATTTATAGATGCGGAGAAGGCCTTTGACAACATTTCTTGGAAGTTTATGAAGAAAAACCTGGAAGGGATGGGAGTGGGACGGGGATTTGAAAATGGGATTGATGCAATCTATTCAGATCAAAAGGCTAAATTGATAGTTAACAATGTGGTGACAGAAGAGTTTAAAATTGAAAAAGGAACACGACAAGGTTGCCCTATTTCCCCTCTGTTATTTATTTCGGTCCTGGAGGTGCTCCTAAATATGATTCGAGGGGACCGGTTGGTGGAAGGAATTCAGGTCGGAGCGAAACAGTACAAACTTAAAGCTTTTGCAGATGACCTAGTTCTGACCTTACAGGAGCCAGAACCTAGTACGAAAAGGGCATTACAACTGATTCAAGAGTTTGGTCGGGTGGCGGGATTCAAATTAAATAAACAAAAAACTAAGGTACTGGAAAAAAATTTGACAACTTCAGAGTCAGAGAGGTTTCAGAAAGAGACAGAGTTAAATGTGGTGAAAAAAGTTAAATATCTAGGGGTGAACATAACAGCAAAAAATCTGAGTCTATTTAAGGATAATTACGAAAAGTGTTGGTTAGAAATTAAGAGGGACTTAGAAAGTTGGTCAAGACTGAAACTTTCCTTGTTGGGCCGAATTGCTGCTATAAAAATGAATGTATTGCCAAGGATGCTGTTTCTTTTTCAGACTTTACAGATTGTGGACAAAATGGAGTGTTTCGGGAGGTGGCAAAGAGATATCTCTAAATTTGTCTGGCAGGGCAAAAAGCCCAGAATTAAGTTTAAAATACTAACTAACGCTAAAGAAAGAGAGGGGTTTGCCCTGCCAGACTTAAGGTTGTACTATGAATCAGCAGCTTTCTGCTGGCTGAAAGATTGGCTGCTTCTTGAAAACGCTGATGTCTTAGATTTGGAAGGATTTAATAATGCTTTTGGATGGCATGCATATCTGTGGTATGACAAGGTTAAGATTCACAAGAATTTCAAGAACCATATTGTAAGGAAAGCAGTGTTTAATGTCTGGACAAAATATAAAGACTTATTAGAAAATAAGACCCCAAGGTGGTTATCACCTATGGAAGCTAAAGCTGTGAAAAGACCCAATATGGAGGTCAAATGGCCAAAATATTGGGAAATATTAGAAAGAGATGGTGACAATTGGAGATTGCAGAGTTTGGAGAAACTAAAAGACAAAGTGCGAGATTGGCTACATTACGCTCAGATCAAAGAGGTTTTTAAATTGGATAAAAAGTTAGGATTCCAGGTGGAAAAATCGAAATTGGAAACAGAACTGTTAGAACCTAAGACTAAATTACTTTCAAGAATGTATAACTTGCTGTTGAGGTGGAATACACAGGATGAAACGGTTAAATCAGCTATGATAAAGTGGGCACAGGACATTGGGTATATTATGTTTGCTGACTGGGAAAAGTTATGGACCACCGGTATGAAGTTTACGGCATGTAATGCCTTGAAAGAAAATATTATGAAAATGATATATAGGTGGTACATGACCCCAGTCAAGCTAGCAAAAATATATCACCTGTCAGACAATAAGTGTTGGAAATGTAAGGAAACTGAAGGAACGTTCTTTCACCTCTGGTGGACCTGCCCTAAGGTTAAGGCCTTCTGGGAAACGATATATAATGAGCTGAAAAAGGTATTTAAGTATACCTTTCCCAAGAAACCAGAGGCCTTCCTTTTGGGCATTGTTGGCCAGAGGGTGTTAAAGAATGATCGAACATTATTTATGTACGCAACAACAGCAGCAAGGATACTCGTCGCTAAGTATTGGAAAACTCAAGATTTGCCCACGCTGGAAGAATGGCAGATGCAACTGATGGACTACATGGAACTTGCAGAAATGACTGGCAGAATCCGAGACCTGGGAGAAGAAGCCGTGGAAGAGGATTGGAAGAAATTTAAGGACTATCTACAAAAACATTGTAAATTATATGAGTGCTAAGAAGGATGAGAGATTTGAAAATAACAGGGCCCATAAAGTTAGTTGACAAGATTATGAGAATGAGTGAATTTTATGAGGAAAATAAATTCTGAATAAATATTGTGTTAAAATTAGGTATTTAAGGCTTAGACAAAAATATTCAAAGTTAGGGATAAAACATTGGAAATGTGTATAATAAGAATTGAAACAAGGTGATAAGTTGCTGGCTAAAGTTTTATAAATTTGGAACGCAAGAGCGGGAGATGTGAGGAAGTCCAAAGAATGAAGAAAAGATGGGTACTAAAAGATGTTAAATTTGATGTTTGTTCTTTTTTCTGTTTATTATCTGTTTATTCTGTCTTTTCTCTACTGTATTAACAAAATTCTTAATAATTTTTTTTTAAAAAAAAATATTTGTGGGGTATAGGAATTTATTCATCCCCCCAAAAAATATAGTCTGACCCCCCCCCCACATGGTCTGAGGGACGGTGGACCACCTCACGGCTAAAAAAGGTTGCTGAGCCCTGCCCCAGGCTAACAAGATGGTCAATATCCAGTTCCACTCCACCCTTTTAAAATTTAAATCTCAAAACAGATCCCAACTTTCAGAGCATGTAAATCACATGAGTGGAAAGACCCCTGCGCCACTCACAGAAATAGGATTAAATTCCTTCTCCCACCTTTAATTTTTTTAAAAAGATATTTATTAAAGATTTATAGACGAAAAAAAGTTACAGAGTAAAAAAAATAAAAAATAAAAAATAAAAAGGTACAAAAATACAAATGAAAAAATACAGAATACATAAAAAATAAAGAACAAATAAAAACAGATCAATCTTTTCATGTCTTATATTTCGTTTACTTGTTTCCCTGACCTCCTCACACCTCCCTTTTTTGTATTCCAGTTCACATGGTTAATTCAGCAAATCCTTTCCCTCTTTGTTTTTATCTTAATTCTATATCTTAACATGTTATAGCTTCATATTTTCATCTAGTTAATAGTCCATTTTTACATATTCTTTTTAACTTTGTTGCTAAAGCCGTTTCATTTCAATCCAAACATCATTTTAACATTCCTTAATTTTACAATGTTTCTGCAAATAATCTTTAAATTTCTTCCAATCTTCTTCCACCAACTCTTCTCCCTGGTCTCGGATTCTGCCAGTCATTTCCGCCAGTTCCATATCATCTAACACTTTCATCTGCCATTCTTCCCGGGTGGGTAGATCTTGTGTTTTCCAATACTTTGCGATAAGTATTCTTGCTGCTGTTGTGGCGTACATGAAGAAAGTTCTATCCTTCTTTGGCACCAATTGGCCGACCATGCCCAGGAGAAAGGCCTCTGGTTTCTTCAAGAAGGTATATTTAAATACCTTTTTCAATTCATTATAGATCATCTCCCAGAAAGTCTTAATCCTTGGGCACGTCCACCAAAGGTGAAAGAATGTACCTTCATTTTCTTTACATTTCCAACACTTATTATCGGGCAAATGATAGATTTTTGCAAGCTTGACTGGTGTCATGTACCACCTGTATATCATTTTCATAATATTCTCTCGTAAGGCATTACATGCCGTAAATTTCATACCTGTGGTCCACAACTGTTCCCAGTCAGCAAACATTATATTATGTCCAACATCTTGTGCCCATTTAATCATAACAGATTTAACCGTTTCATCCTGAGTATTCCATTTCAACAGCAAGTTATACATTCTTGATAATATCTTAGTTTTGGGATCTAACAGTTCTATTTCCAATTTTGATTTTTCCACCTGGAAGCCAATTTTTTTGTCCAAATTGTAGGCCTCCCTTATTTGATAATAATGAAGCCAATCTCGCACTTTATCTTTTAATTTCTCAAAACTCTGCAATTTCAGTTTGTCACCCTCCTGTTCCAAAATCTGCCAATATTTTGGCCATTTGGCCTCCATATTGAGCTTTTTCTGAGCCTTCGCTTCCATAGGTGATAGCTGTGAAACGATCTTGATAAGATCTTAATTGCACTGGCCATCTAATTGCTTTATGGCCCCAATTAGCCCCAGTGGTCCGGCACGCTCCCAGCCAAGCTGCGCAGACCTTGCTCTTCTCCGGTTTCGTCTAGCAGAGTAAAAACACAGCGGATCAAAACTGTCGCAGTCTGCTTCAGATCCAGACAAACACACGAAGCACCTGTGTGTGTCCAAATTTCATCAGTTCTTTATTGTAGCAAATATTTACAGCTCAGCATTTCCCAAAATCTCCTGGACTGCTAGCATTCATGGCTTCCGTCCGTCTCTCTCAGAGACACAGAGAGAACAACAAACTCCTCCCTCCTTTCCCACGTCAGAATGGGAGGCACACTCAGAACAAACATTAACCCAGTAAGTTCTGAACCCCAACACCCCCTCTTGCAGAGCATTCTGACAAGACCTGTGGATGTACCTTTGCAGACCTCTGTGAGATCAATCCCTTCCCCAATGCCTTGCGCCCTCTCCTGGCGTTCCTGTCAGGCATCTGTGGAACATCCTCACAACTCTCAGATTCGCACTGTGCGAAACTTACCCACGCACCTGTGGCCTGATACCTCTCAGGTGGAATTCCCTTCGTTGTGCGACTGGACCTCCTGGGCACAAACTCAGGCACTGCCTCTGACTCACTGTGGTCAGCAGGTGTGTCCTCTGCATCCTGGGATTCCCCCTCTGACTTAACACGTCTTCGAACCCTTGGAATTACCCTCATAGGAGAACTAGGCTCACTCTTGGGCTCTCTTTTTACAACTTGCGGAGATGCCCCATCCTGCTCCTGACTTTGGTCAGTGAGCTGATCGTCATCAGCAGACTCAGCCCCTGGCTCTCCTTCCTCCTCATCAGAACCTTCCTGCTCTGAATCAGAAAGACATTCTGAAAGAATATCGCGTCTGGCAGGGGTCTTTGACCTTTCCTCCTGCTTACAGAACTCAGCGTGTTTACTGATCAGCAGCTTACTCTGATCACCTGACGGGTACGCAAACCTCCATGCACGAGCCGTTGGCTCATACCCACAGAAGATCATTTTCTGGAACTTGGGTTCACCTGGCCCTCGCAAAGCTTCAGGCACCGGCAGCAAGGCCGTTGATCCGAACTCACGGAGAAAGTGAACCTGAGGCTTCCTCCCGTGAAGCATGAAAAACGGTGTGTCTCCTACCACTGAATTGTAGGACCTATTCCAGGTGAAGCTCACATATTTAACTGCCTCCATCCAAAACTTCGGAGGTAACCCAGAATCTAACAGCATCACCTGTGCAGCTTTAACCAGAGCCTCACTTCTGAGCTCTGCCACCCCCCTCTGTTGAGGAGAAGTCACTGTGTGACTTATCCCTTTCTTGTGAAAGAACTTCTGCAAAGCAGACCCAGTAAACTGTGAACCTCTGTCACTAGCAATTTCCCTGACTCTGGTGGAGAACATTAGTTCCACCTCCTCAATCCAACGTCTAATCAGCTGTGCTGCATCTTCCTTGGATTTGAGACCATGTGTCCAGGTGTTCTGCGAGAAATCATCCTGCAGTGTCAGCAGAAACCTGGCCCCTCCCAAACTTGGTTCCTTCATGGGACCCAACAGATCTATGTGCACAAGATCAAAAGGTTTTGTGGTTACCCTCTCCACCCTGGGGTAACTGCACCCTCTTACCTTTGCCTGTCTGCAAGCCTGACAATCTAGGACTCTTGCACATTCTTCAATTCTACAGCCTTTGGAAACCTCAGGTAGCACCTGTAGTTCTTCAAGACAGGCATGCGCTGTCTTCTTATGCCACACACACGAACATGAAACATGAGTGGGAACTGTAGCACGCAGGGCTTGTGCTTTCTCAACCTTCCCCTCACCCTCCAGAGACGTTTTAAGAATGAAGAGATCATTCTGCCCCTTTGCAACTCTGACCAGTTGCTTCCCTCCTTTGGAGATTGTACAAACATCGTGTTCAAAGCAAACCTTAAACCCCTTTTTCAACAAATAAGGCACAGATAAAATACAGTGTTGCACTCCCGGCACAATGCAAACTTCCATCTGCTCCTGCAAAACAGAAAACAATACATTTGTAACATTAGTCACATTTTTCTTTGTCCCATTTGCAAACTGAACAGTTTTCCCAGCCGGAATTGCCTTGCAATTCCACATCTCGACTGCAGGGGTCTCTGGGATCAGGTGGCAGTTAGCTCCTGAGTCGATTAAAAAACGAAAATCAGTGTGTCTCTCAGAGTTGTCCTCAAACAAAGCCATACTGGCAACAAACGTCCCGTTGCCCCCACTCTCTGGGCTTCTGCAACAGTTCTGTCTGGTTGTCTTGGCAACCAACTCCCCCTTGCTCAGGGCCTTGGCAGCTTCCGTAGAAGTAGCCTCCTCCGTTGCCTTGGAGACCGGCCTGGCCTCTGCATTCCCACGCGACTCTTTAGGCCTTATCTTCACTTCGTCCAGGTGGCCGACCTTGAAGCGTCTAGCTCGCCGCCGCTTCCCAGACTTTGCATGACGACGATCCCCAGTGGAAAAATACTGCCCAGGGCTCCTTTCAGCTGGCCTGGCCCCCCTTCTTCCGGAAGAGCACTCTGTGCCAGCCCTGCCCTCGCTGAAACTGCGTTTCACTTCAGCACTCACAGTGGAAAACTTATGAAACTTGCCTTTGGAACTCTCAGCCCCCCCGACGTGCACCTCAGGGACTGGGGCTACAGCCATTTCCAGGCTCTCCATGACTCCTCCAGGGCCCTGGCCTCCTGCTGAAGTTTCACACAAACTTCTCAGCACCTCCCAGGCAGCCCTTGCTGACTTTACGCCCTCCAAACTGGGCAAAAGTGATGCATGTACGCATGCTTTTAGCATAGCAAGCTCTCTTTGCTGGCTATCTTCAGGCAACGCAGCCTCAAAGCCTGTAACGTCTGTCCCTTCAGGACCTGGATTCAAGGAAAGTGGTTCTCTCTGGCTTACATTCCAAAGCCCAGTAACCAGAAACCAACCCCTTACTCTTCTGGACCAGGTTGCCCAACTTCTTAAAGTGAGCTTCTCAAGCGGAACGTCCTCAAAGAACTGGCTGTCTGCCATTCTCTCCTCTTTCCCGGGGCCCCAGCTGCTGTACTCACGTTTCACCAGTCAGCTCTCCGGCACCCGATTCCTCAGCTGCTTTTCCAGCTCTCTGCCTCAGCAACTCTTGCCTCTCTGCAGCAGGCAAAACACAGAACGCAGACCTCCGCTCTGATTCAGTAGCGTCTTCCAGCTATTGCCAAGCTGACTTCAAGACTTCAAAGCTCACCGGCAGACTCTTAGCAACAGTTTTATTAGCGGTAATTAGGTCCTCCCATAACCTGTGAAACGATCTTGATAAGATCTTAATTGCACTGGCCATCTAATTGCTTTATGGCCCCAATTAGCCCCAGTGGTCCGGCACGCTCCCAGCCAAGCTGCGCAGACCTTGCTCTTCTCCGGTTTCGTCTAGCAGAGTAAAAACACAGCGGATCAAAACTGTCGCAGTCTGCTTCAGATCCAGACAAACACACGAAGCACCTGTGTGTGTCCAAATTTCATCAGTTCTTTATTGTAGCAAATATTTACAGCTCAGCATTTCCCAAAATCTCCTGGACTGCTAGCATTCATGGCTTCCGTCCGTCTCTCTCAGAGACACAGAGAGAACAACAAACTCCTCCCTCCTTTCCCACGTCAGAATGGGAGGCACACTCAGAACAAACATTAACCCAGTAAGTTCTGAACCCCAACAATAGCCACCTTGGGGTTTTATTTTCAAGTAAGTCTTTATATCTTGTCCAGACATTAAACAATGCTCTTCTGACAATATGATTTTTGAATGCTTTATGTGCTTTAACCTTGTCATACCACAGATATGCATGCCACCCAAAAACATTATTAAAGCCTTCTAGATCCAAAATATCTGTGTTCTCAAGAAGCAGCCATTCTTTCAACCAGCAAAATGCTGCTGATTCATAATAGAGTTTAAGGTCTGGCAGGGCAAATCCACCTCAATCCTTTGCACCAGTTAGTATCTTAAATTTTATTCTGGGCTTCTTGCCCTGCCAGACAAATCTAGAAATATCTCTCTGCCACTTCTTGAAACACTCCATCTTGTCCAAGATTTGCAATGATTGAAACAAAAATAACATTCTTGGCAATACATTCATCTTTATAACAGCAATTCGACCAAACAAGGAAAGCTTCAAGTTTGACCATATTTCAAGATCCTTTTTCACTTCTGACCAACATTTCTCATAGTTATCTTTAAATAAATTTAAGTTCTTAGCGGTCATGTTAACCCCCAGGTATTTTACTTTCTTAATCAGTGTTAAACCCAACTTCTGAAACCTCTCTTTCTCAATCGGTGTTAATTTTTTCTCGAGAACCTTAGTTTTTAACTTGTTCAACTTAAATCCTGCCACTTGACCAAATTCCTGAATCAATTCCAATACTCTTTTAGTACTAGATTTTGGCTCCTGTAATGTCAATACTAAATCATCTGCAAAAGCTTTAAGTTTGTACTGTTTGGCTCCGACCTGAATACCTTTGATCAGATGGTCCCTTCTAATCATGTTTAGCAGAACCTCCAGGACCGAAATAAAAAGCAGTGGGGAAATTGGGCAGCCTTGCCGTGTCCCTTTCTCCATCTTAAATTCTTCTGTCACCACGTTGTTAAATTCCTTCTCCTACCTTTAAAGTAAACGTCTATGTAAGGAAACCGAATTGATCCAAGTCTGCCTTCCTCCGCCAACCTCAACTTTGCTCTTCAAGCCAAAAGACAACACTTCCCGTCCCCAGGTGAAACCCCCTGGCCTTTCATTGGTAGAGCCGCCACCACGCCAGTGGCGTTTACCGCAGCACAACGCAGGGACTGACTGACCGGGCGGCGAGATGCTTTCAGCCTTGGACACTTGACGGGTTCTGAAATGGCAGTGAAGGATAGATTCATGATGTTGATAGGCTGGATTCAGCCCGCGGGACATAGATCAAGGACCCCTGGCCTACACTGACTGGCAGCAGCTCCCCAGAGTTTCAGGCAGGGATTTCGTCCAGCCCTTGCAGGAGATGTCAGGGGTTGACCCTGGGACATTCTGCATGCCAAGCAGATGCTCTAGGGCTCCCCATATTTCCCTGCACTTTCAACGCTATGCTATTAGCAACCGTGGATATTCCACCTGCCTCTTTCGGAAGGAGAACACACAACTGATCAATTTATTTATTTAATTAATTAATTAATAATTTATTTATACCCCGCCAATCTGGGTGGGTTTCCCCAGCCACTCTTGGCGGCTTCCAACAAAATATTAAAATACAATAATCCATCAAACATTAAAAGCTTCCCTAAACATAATAACAACAACCATTTTCAGTCCATTGAATTAGCAATTGAGCATTTCTGGAAAGGGAAATGGCATACTTTTGTATATTAGTATAAAAAGCTTGCATAGGAAAGTATTACTCATTTATGATGAGAATAGGATTTATTTCTTTTGAACTTTGCTGGGTTCCTCCTTGGCAGCCAGTGCCATTGTTTCAGCAGGGCTCGAACTCAGGACCCGCTGCCTTGAGGGACATCTAAGAGCAGTTGGGCAGGGGAAAGGTCTCCCTTGGGAGGTGGGGGACTCTCCTTCCTGGGAGGTTTCTCAGCAGAGATCGGAGGGCCATCTGCCCTGGATGCTTGAGCGGAGATTCCTGCACTGCTGGGGGTTGGACTAGATGACCCTGGGATCCCCTCCTCTCTCTCCACTCCGGAATTCCAGGAGGAGCTTCCTTGCCTCCTGCAAAGCCCTTTTCCCTGCAGGCTCTTCCTCTGGTTTCTGGCCAAGGGAGGGAGATGCTCAGAGTCCAGCCAAGAGCCTCACCCCCAAAAGGATATCTGGGCATGGGCGGAGCCGGGGGGGCAGCTGCCCCCCAAAATCCATAACAAATAATAAGAATCTGAGAGAGGGCTGAGCAGGGAGGACTCGGCTTGGCAAGGGTTAAAGGGAACTGAGCTGGCTTCCTAGAGAGGACAGGAAGCAAGGGGGGCTGGTCCTCCAGAGCCAAGGCCCCTCCCTCCCCAGTCCTTTCCTGCAAGGAAGGGGGGGTGTTACTTTGTATCTCTCCTGCAAGGGCTGCCTCGCTCTCCCCTCCTGGGATCTGGTGAGTCTCCTCTCTCTCTCTCTGGGATCTGGTGGGGGTCCCAGGGCTGCAGCAGGGGAGGGGGCCTGGGGGGCCTGATCTGCTCCTGCAGGGGGGGGGACCCCAAGTCAGGGAGGAGGAGAGGGTCCTGCCAGGGAGGGGCCAGGTCTGCCACGCTCTCCTTCCTGCAGATCAGAGGATCCCAAACTCATTTGACCCTCCGCCCCCCCTTCAGAAAAACAATGACTTTGACTCTGTGTGACGTCGCTCAGCCTCATTGCACAACAGAGGAAACATCTGCAAATGGTTTTCCAAAGCTGGACGAGGAGGTGGACTAGCCCCCCCTCAAAAAAAAAAAGGTGGGAGAGATAGGCCAGGGATAAAGAGAGGGATCCCAGCCCAGAGTCTGGCTGCTGCATTGGGGACCAGTTTCCCAGTGTCTCCCAGGGCAGCTCCCCACGGAGGCCACTGCAGCAATCCCCTCGCACCCAGAGCAGGGCATCCCAGGACCACAGCCTCTCTGCCCCAAAGGGATTGTTGCTGGCAAAGCAGCCGGAAATGGGCGCTGCTACTCACTGAGCCTCCAGGGACCTGGGCATCAATGGCTGTGCATATGTTAAGCTATCTAAGAGAATAATCATAATAAATTGGCTGCCTAAATTTCAAGGGAGATGTCTTTGGCCCCGCCCACTTGGCCCTCAGGGGGTTGGCCAGATACATTCCTGGCCCTCGGAGCAAAGAAAAAGGGACCCCACCCCAGGAGTCTGTCTGGAAAACAGCAGAGAGTCCAAGTGCAAGAAAAGGAGACAGAAGCAGGGGAGTGGCGGTGGGGGGGAACAACTCCTGAGGACCCCCAGGTGAGGACCCCCACTAGAGCCAAGCATCCATTTCCCACAAGATACAAATGACTCCCTTGTCAGTCAGTTCTGACTTCATGCATTGACTGGAAGGCAGCAGAAGCCAGGTTGATTAATCTCACAGAAATCCCTTCACTTCCCTCCACAATTTGCATTGCCAGAAGGCTGGAGACATATTTCTTCTCCTACTCTTCTTTCCCTCCAAAAAAGATAGCTAATGGTCTGGGATGTGGTGCAGTCCTACCCTGGTTCCCAGCAAGACTCATCCATGCTTGCTCAGGGAACCTTTTTCTTCTCCTGATATTAGACAACCTTTGTCACAGAACAATGTATTTGCTTTGTAGGATTTGCTAGAGCTTTTCATTCAGACAGACAGAACTTGGCAGAAGACCAAAGGGTTCCTTCCGATCTCTCAGAGGCTTCCTGACAGCACAGATGGATGAGCAAGACTCAGCTGGCCCTGGAACAGAAATAGGCCATGCCAACCAAACTGGGAGCAGTGGGGGGTTCTGGAAAAACTCTGTGCAGAAGATCCTGGGTGAGGAGGACACCCTCCGCTCAGAGGTGCAGAGCAAGCAGTTGAGGCAGTTCTGCTGCCAGGAGGCCAAAGGACCCCGAGAGGTTTGCAGCCGACTCTACCACCTTTGCCACCAGTGGCTGAAGCCAGAAAGGCACACGAAAGCTGAGATGCTGGACCTGGTGATCTTGGAACAGTTCCTGGCTGTCCTTCCTCCGGAGATGGAGAGCTGGGTGAGGGACTGTGGAGCGGAGACCAGTTCACAGGCGGTGGCCCTGGCCGAAGGTTTCCTCCTGAGTCAGGCAGAGGAGAGAGAGCAGGTGAGAGAGACTTTCCTCTGGATACTCCCAAGGGGCTCCAAACAGGACAGAAAACATCCCATAATGGTCTGCTGATGGCCCATGCTTTTTCTGCAAGGCATCCATGGAATGAGATCTAACACCCTTCAAGTCTTTGTCATTCTCTTTCTAGTATTTCTCCCCATTCTCTGTTTTGAATCCTTGTTTCTTTTTCAGGGAAAGGATCTCTTTGAGGAAATGGAACTGGATTCCTATGAGGCAGAGAGGCCTCCGTTGGACACCAGAGAGAGGCCACTGGGTAAGGAGGAAGGTGGTTTTTCTCCGTTTGGTCTCATTCTGTTGGTTTTCAGACACATCTGAGGGATCTTTTCATCTTGTTTTGGGGGGAGACAGTTGGGAACAAGGGTCCAGAAAAGGGGAGATGTATTTTTGCAGAAACAAATATAAGAAATAGGCACAAATGCCTAAATGCTCTCAGCAGGTAAGGCTTTCTCAAAGGCCCATCTGTAGTTAGAGATGCCCTGTTTCACCTGTGAGAGAAGCAGGCACTCCTGGCGTCCTGCTAACCTTTTCTCTCTTGCAGGTGACAGAATGATACCAGCAAAACCTCCTGATCCGCCTTTTCATGGGGGCAGAAGGGAAGCAGCGGCTGTGGAACCAGATCAGGTCAGGGGAAGCTGCCTTGTGGGGACAGAGGCCGAGGGATGGAGCAATGTCATGGACTGGTTGGGCACAGAGGAATGGTGGGAGGAAGCAGCCGGGGAACCAGGAAAGGAAGACGGCTCAGAGCTGAAGGAGTGGAGGTGGAGGAAGGATGAGCGGGTAGAGGGAGAAGAGGGAGAAGCCTGGGAAGAGGAGGTGTCAGAAGCTAAAGGGGTAACAGGGCTTAGTGAGCTGGGAGACTGTGGCAGAATGCAGTGCAGAATCAGAGGCAGAAGAGGAAGGAGGCGAGTGGGAGAAGAAGGTCGAGAGGCTGAGGTGAGTCAGGAGAAGGAGGAGCCACCGGTGGCTCCCTCTCCTTCTGCCAGAAGCCACCCTCCCTGCTTGTCATTCAGAGCCAGGAATCTCTGCTAGATCATCCAAGACAGATGGCCATCCAAAACAGGCTTATTTTATTTCTAGATTGATAACTGAATGGAAAAATTGGTTTCTAAGCAGTGGACAAATGAGAACAAACAGCAGCCTAGATTCACCTAACCAGCCCCATGAGCTGGAAAATGGGGCCTGCCCCCCATTCCTCCCCCTCTCCATGCCCCCATGAACCCCTTGAATTTGGCTCTAGGGCATTGGGAGAAAACCTTCCCAGAACAGCCCAGGAGGAGAGGAGAAAGTGGATCCTTCCATTGGGGAAACTGGAACGCTTGCGTAGGCAGAATGACTTGGGAAACACAAGGAGGAGTACCACCTATTTGCGCAAAGACGAATACCCATGATTAAAACGCAGAATAAAATAAGCACCCATAATTAAAATGTGCTGCGAAACAATCCTATTGAAACAACACCGCAATTTACAGGAAGGAAACAACAGAGCATTATGTAGCAGATCAAATTTCTGCTGTCTCAGAGGAGGACATTTCCTTTTTTCTTTTAGGGTCCAGTGTGCTTTGAAGATGTCGCTGTTCGTTTCACGGATGAGGAGTGGGCGTTGCTGGATCCTGACCAGAGAGCTCTGCATAAGGACGTCATGGGGGAGACTCATGGGATCGTGGCCTCTCTTGGTAAGGCTCCCTGAGGGATCATCATCGCTGTTGTTGTTTAGTCGTTTAGTCGTGTCCGACTCTTCGTGACCCCCTGGACCAGAGCAGACCAGGCACTCCTGTCTTCCACTGCCTCCCACAGTTTGGTCAGACTCATGTTTGTGGCTTTGAGAACACCATCCAACCATCTCGTCCTCTGTCGTCCCCTTTTCCTTGTGCCCTCCATCTTTCCCAACATCAGGGTCTTTTCCAGGGAGTCTTCTCTTCTCATGAGGTGGCCAAAGTATTGGAGCCTCAGCTTCAGGATCTGTCCTTCCAGTGAGCACTCAGAGCTGATTTCCTTAAGAATGGATGCGTTTGATCTTCTGGCTGTCCATGGGACTCTCAAGAGTCTCCTCCAGCACCATAATTCAAAAGCATCAATTCTTTGGCAACCAGCCTTCTTTATGGTCCAGCTCTCACTTCCATACATCACTAATGGGAAAACCATGGCTTTAACTATACGGACCTTTGTTGGCAAGGTGATGTCTCTACTTTTTAAGATGCTGTCTAGGTTTGCCATCGCCTTTCTCCCAAGGAGTAGGTGTCTTTTAATTTCATGACTGCTGTCACCATCTGCAGTGATCACGGAGCCCAAGAAAGTAAAATCTCTCACTGCCTCCATTTCTTCCCTTTCTATTTGCCAGGAGGTGATGGGACCAGTGGCCATGATCTTTGTTTTTTTGATGTTGAGCTTCAGACCATATTTTGCGCTCTCCTCTTTCACCCTCATTAAAAGGTTTTTTAATTCCTCCTCACTTTCTGCCATCAGGGTTGTGTCATCTGCTTATCTGAGGTTGTTGATATTTCTTCTGGCAATCTTAATTCCGGCTTGGGATTTATCCAGCCCAGCCTTTCGCATGATGAATTCTGCATATAAGTTAAATAAGCAAGGAGACAATATACAGCCTTGTCGTACACTTTTCCCAATTTTGAACCAATCAGTTGTCCCATATCCAGTTCTAACTGTAGCTTCTTGTCCCACATAGAGATTTCTCAGGAGACAGATGAGGTGATCAGGCACTCCCATTTCTTTAAGAACTTGCCATAGTTTGCTGTGGTCGACACAGTCAAAGGCTTTTGCATAGGGATCATCATATCAGCCTGGAAATTCAAAAAATACCTGTATGTGACCAACTTCATCTATTTTCACAGAGCTCAACCGTGGCCCCTATAACACCTGGGAACCTAACACCCCCACAATAAACAGTAACTTACAGTTTTTTCTTTGAACAATCTTCCTCAAATTATTCCTTTTTCTACCACGACCGGGCTGGTCTGAACTGCCCAAGCCATCTTAAATGTCAGCTTCAGAATTCTTAGGAAAGATAAGTTGTGAAGTTTAGAGCTTACAGGGTTAACAGCTCAGAATGTCCTGCATCTGGGGAGGAGTTTTCTCAACATCTGGGAAAGCCGTTTCTTTGATCTTTCTGACTTTCGTTGTCTCCTGAGGCAAGGAACACGAAATGTCTGCATCTTCCGATGGTTTAGTAGCAGTGATGCTGATGACGCTGATGATGAAGATGCTTTACAAACTGCTCTTAAATTGATGTACTGCTCTTAAATTGATGTACCACTGTAGTAATAATAATATTTTTTATTTATACCCTCCCCATTTGGCTGGGTTGCCCCAACACATATATAAACATGGCTTCCAACACATTTATAAACATGAAACATAAATAATAATAATCTGATCCCATATAAAAAGAACATTAACTTTAAAGTGAACTTCTCCTAGTGGCCAAAATTGTGGAAACCTTTTGTGAAAAGTGTATTTCTGAGGTTTGATGGCTCATAACACCCCTTTTGTGTGGAGTAATACCATAAAATTAATGACGTAAATTTTGCCCACACCTTTTGTTGCCGTACAACCCCAGATCAACACACTGTCTGGGTGTTTCACGGTCGGTGTAATGCAAGTAGGATGTAAATCTTCTCTGATTCTTCTCCTTGCGTATGTCATGCCATCACTACCAAGCAAGGAGTTTTGGGTTTCATATAATATGATTTTTATTAATTTTCCAATAAAAACAAATTTATAACATCATTAAACATCAAAAACTCATCACATATCTTTTTTTTTCTTTTAGACTTCCATCAACATGTCTGATAATTTTCCGTAATTATCACAGATTGCATTATATATATCTTTTCTTCCCATGTTGTTTAAACAATATTTCTACCAAATCTTCTTACAGAACTTCTTGAAAACTTACAAACGTTATATCATTATCACAAATATTTTTAATATATTCTGTAAATTTACTCCAGTCCTCAGTGAATCTTTGGTCTTGTCAGTTGCGAATCCTCCCTGTTAATCTGTCCAGTTCCGCGTAATCCATTAATTTCGATCTCCATTCTTCAATCGTAGGCATTTCTTCTTGTTTCCATTTCTGGGCCAAAAGACTTCTGGATGCTGTTACTGCATACAGAAATACTTTCTGGTCGTTCCTTTTTATTTCACCACCTAATATTCCTAATAGAAATGCTTCTGGTTTTTTAACAAATGTATATTTCAGTATTTTCTTTATCTCATTATATATCATTTCCCAGAAGCACTTCATTTTTTCACATTCCCACCACATATGATAAAATGTCCCTTCTTTCTCCTTACATTTCCAACATTTATTACTTACCTTATACATCTTACTTAATTTAACTGGTGTTATATACCATCAATATATCATTTTCATAACATTTTCTTTAATTGTGGTACATGCCGTAAATCTCATCCCTTCCTTCCACAATTTTATCCAATCATCAAATTGAATGTTATATCCAAAGTCTTTGGCCCATTGAATCATAACTGATTTAACCTCTTCATCCTTCAAATGCCATTCTAGTAATAATTTATACATCATAGATAAATTTTTAACTTTGTTATTCAATACTTCTCTTTGAAACCTAGATTCTTTTTCAGAATAGCCTCTTTCTGCAACCTCTTTTCTAAACATTTCATTAATCTGAAAATAATGCAGCCAATCGTTTACATATTCTTTCACTTCTTCATATGGTTTCATTTTACACTTACTTCCTTCTTTCTTTTTTCTTTTTTTATTAAATTTTTAGAAAAATTTTCTTTTACAAATTTAAATAACACCTTCACATCAACCATAATGTCAAATTTCTTTTGGACTTCCCCCCGCTCCCTCCACAATCCTCATACTTTTATATTTATTTCACATTTCCTTTATAGTTGTATTGCCAGTTAATTAAACTTTACAACTCTTATCCCTCCCACAATACCCTTTCTCATCACAAAGCCTCTTTAAATCCAACTAGCGTTGTCTGTTCATCACAAATATTTTCCAGATAAGTCGTAAACTTTCTCCAGTCCTGTGTGAACTTGTGATCTTTCTGGTATCTAATTTTTCCTGTCAGTTTGTCTAGTTCAGCAAAGTCCATCAATTTCCGTCTCCATTCTTCCAATGTTGGTAATTCTTCTTGTTTCCATTTTTGAGCCATTAAAATTCTTGCCGCAGTCACTGCATATTGAAAAAGTTTATAATCACTTCTATTAATTTCTCTTCCTGTAATTCCTAACAAGAAAGCTTCTGGTTTTTTCACAAACGTGTACTTAAACATCCTCTTCAACTCATTATATATCATTTCCCAGAAGCCTTTTACCTTCTTACACTCCCACCACATATGGTAAAATGTCCCTTCCCTCTCTTTACACTTCCAACATTTGTTACATGTCTTATACATTTTTGCTAATTTTACGGGAGTGATATACCATCTGTATACCATTTTCATAATATTTTCCTTTATCGTCATGCATGCAGTGAATTTCATATTTTCATTCCACACCTTCTCCCAGTCTGCTAACTGTATATTGTAACCAAAATCCCTGGCCCAGTGTATCATAACTGACTTAACTTCTTCGTCCTTTGTTTGCCACACTTACTTCCTTCTTTCTTAATTAAACTTCCATATGTTATCCACCTCCCAGTCATATTGATCTTTTTAACACTCATCGCCTCTAATGGCTTTTTGCCCTGCCAGATATATCTTGAAATCAAAATCCATAAGATGCCACCAAACGAATAAAAGTCTGTGTTAAATCTCAAAGAGAGGGGAAGAGAAGGAGAAGGGCAAAAGCCCCCCCATCAAAGATACAAAAATGGCGCAATTTGCTTCTTTGTATCCCATTCAAATATTCCGCAGAGAAGGAGGCAGGGGGGGTATGAACTTCAGAGGGCAAAAACACTCCTAATTCCTCTCAAACTTCTTTTAAACTTCCAGCAAATTAAGGTAAAGAAACAGTATTTTTCCTCTTAGTATCTTCTGTCTCTCTTCACAGGCTAGAATTAATAAATCAGTAGTTTTAAAGTACGCAGGTGGCGCTGTGGGTAAAAGCCTCAGCGCCTAGGGCTTGCCGATCGAAAGGTCGGCGGTTCGAATCCCTGCGGCGGGGTGCGCTCCTGTCGTTCGGTCCCAGCGCCTGCCAACCTAGCAGTTCGAAAGCACCTCCGGGTGCAAGTAGATAAATAGGGACCGCTTACTAGCGGGAAGGTAAACGGCGTTTCCGTGTGCGGCTCTGGCTCGCCAGAGCAGCGATGTCACGCTGGCCACGTGACCCGGAAGTGTCTCCGGACAGCGCTGGCCCCCGGCCTCTTGAGTGAGATGGGCGCACCAACCCCAGAGTCTGGCAAGACTGGCCCGTACGGGCAGGGGTACCTTTACCTTTTCTTTAGTTTTAAAGTCCGTCGCTGCCAATTGCGCAGATCTTTTTAAAAACAAAAGTAGAAAGCTCTCGGAGTCTTCTCCCCCGATGTTTCCCACCGACTCACTGATAAGACAATTAATTGCCTTCCAAATGACTCTCCCCCTTTTCTCTATCTTTATAATCCTTATACTCCTTATAGTCCTTTAAAAGGCAGTCAAATAAATTATCAGTTTAATCCGTTTGCATTGACGTACGTTTTTGTCCCGCTCTGAAGATTGTTCTTGTGTGTAGTTTAAATTCCAGGCAAGGCTGACCTCCTTTTTTTCCACCATACCCACTTCAAATTGGCCGCTTCTAATCCATTGACCCACTTCTAATCCATGGATTTGTACTGTATTTTAAAAAGTCCCAATTCAATTTCTTAATGTTTGAGAGCTGATCGCTTCTGTGTGCAAGCTCAGAGCTTCACTCTTGAGGGATAGAAATGGCCTCCTGCTGTCCGCTTCTCTACCCCACCGCTCTCGTCGCCCCCCAAAAAGAGGTTATTTGGCAGCTGGAGGATAAGCTGTTGGACCGTGCCAGGACCCTGCCCCTTGAATATCCTTTCAAGGGTGTTTGGGGGGCTGCGGCGCTCTTGCAGCACTCCCCTTTCCCCTCAAAAGCTGGATTCTCTCAGCACTGAGGAATCCCGCTTGCTTTCACTCCCGCGATCGCCAGAAGCCTCCTCAACTCTTTGTGCCATTTCTATAATTTTATTATATTATATAAGAACACAAAAAAACCAATGAACTTGATAGCAATCACAAAAGACACTGACAAAAGTCAACCTAAGCAAGTTGTTCTTCTTTTTCTGGTCATTTGGCTATAGCTTTAGATAGAATATGGGTAATTGAACAATTTCCGTTGATACATAATTTTATGATGTTAGTCCAAAAGAAGCAGTGTTATGAGCCATCAAACCTCTGAAATACACTTTCCTCCAAAAGTATTCCACAATTTTGACCACTACTGTATATCAAACAAAGCAACATTCAGCACCTCAACAGAATCTCATAATAAATATGTTGGTTAATGACAAACAACAAAGGTAATAAACACACTGAACTCCCTTCAGTTCTTCTCCATTTGTTCCTGAGGTTCTAATCCCTTTTTGTCTCCATGGCAGATTGTGATGAATCAGAAATCAAGAACGAAGGTGACCACGATAAAATCCCCAGAGAGAAGAAGCCACGTAAAAATTTGGAGTTTGGAGAAAGCTGCAGTCGGCGCTCCCATTCCACTTCCCATCAACAAAATATCCTTGGAAAGAAACTCTATCAGTGTGTGGAATGTGGAAAGAGCTTCAGTATGAGCTCCTCTCTCACTAGGCATCAGAGAATTCATACAGGGGAGAAACCCTATCAGTGTGTGGAATGTGGAAAGAGCTTCAGTCAGAGCTCCAAACTCATTTCGCATCAAAGAATTCATACAGGGGAGAAACCCTATCAGTGTGTGGAATGTGGAAAGAGCTTCAGTCAGAGCTCCAATCTCACTTCGCATCAAAGAATTCATACAGGGGAGAAACCCTATCAGTGTGTGGAATGTGGAAAGAGCTTCAGTCAGAGCTCCAAACTCACTTCCCATCAAAGAATTCATACAGGGGAGAAACCCTATCATTGTGTGGAATGTGGAAAGAGCTTCAGTCAGAGCTCCAAACTCACTTCCCATCAAAGAATTCATACTGGGGAGAAACCCTATCAGTGTGTGGAATGTGGAAAGAGCTTTAGTAGGAGCACCGATCTCATTTCACATCAGAGAATTCATACAGGGGAGAAGCCCTATCTGTGTGTGAAATGTGGAAAGAGCTTCACTCATAGCTCCTCTCTCACTTCCCATCAAAGAATTCATACAGGGGAGAAACCCTATCAGTGTGTGGAATGTGGAAAGAGCTTCAGTCAGAGCTCCAAACTCACTTCCCATCAAAGAATTCATACAGGGGAGAAACCCTATCAGTGTGTGGAATGTGGAAAGAGCTTTAGTCAGAGCTCCGATCTCACTTCCCATCAAAGAATTCATACAGGGGAGAAACCCTATCAGTGTGTGGAATGTGGAAAGAGCTTCACTCATAGCTCTTGTCTCACTTCTCATCAAAGAATTCATTCAGGGGAGAAACCCTATCAGTGTGTGGAATGTGGAAGGAGCTTCAGGCAGAGCTCCTCTCTCACTTCCCATCAGAGAATTCATACAGGGGAGAAACCCTATCAGTGTGTGGAATGTGGAAGGAGCTTCAGGAAGAGCTCCTCTCTCACTTCCCATCAAAGAATTCATACTGGGGAGAAACCCTTTCAGTGTGGGGAATGTGGAAAGAGCTTCACTCACAGCCACAATCTCACTTCCCATGAAAGAATTCATACAGGGGAGAAACCCTATCAGTGTGTGGAATGTGGAAAGAGCTTCACTGAAAGCTCCTCTCTCACTTCCCATCAAAGAATTCATACAGGGGAGAAACCCTATCAGTGTGTGGAATGTGGAAAGAGCTTTAGTAGGAGCACCGATCTCATTTCACATCAGAGAATTCATACAGGGGAGAAGCCCTATCCGTGTGTGAAATGTGGAAAGAGCTTCACTCATAGCTCCTCTCTCACTTCCCATCAAAGAATTCATACAGGGGAGAAACCATATTAGTGTGTGGAATGTAGAAAGAGCTTCTGGAGGAGCTCCGATCTCACTTCCCATCAAAGAATCTATACAAAGGTCGGTTTGTGTTTTTATATTGTGTTTTTATGTTGTAACATTCCTGAGACCTGTGGGTGTAGGGAATAGGCACCAACTCTTAAAGCCCTAGCGGTCTTTGTCCCCCAATAAAATATTTGAGGAGGCCACCCCCCAGGTTTTTTGGGTTTTTTCCCCCCAAACACAACCTTTTATTCTTCCACAACTTGCCATACAATTTCTCTTTTAATTTTCTCTCTATAAATAAATAAATAAATAAACAAATAAATAAATAAAGTACAAAGGTCACAATAAAATCAAAATACAAGAAAATACAAAGGTGGACAGGTCCCATATTTGCAGGCCAAACGCAAAAGTTGCTTTGAAGCAGGGTTTCCCAAACTTGGGTCCCCAGCAGCTCCTGGACTACAGTTTCCATCATCCCCGTTAGTCCTGCTAGCTAGGGATGATGGGAGTTGTAGTCCAAAAACAGCTGGAGACCCATGTTTGCTTTAAAGGGAAGGTAGGCTGGCCCTGTGACACCCTCTGCTGGCTGATTGGAATTTATAGATCTCAAAACTGAAGTTTATCGGCACTTCAACCTCTAGGGAGCTTCTAGGTGCTTTCTGCAGCACCTAGAGTACCCACAGAATTGTGGCTTCTACTGGCAACACACAGTAGAATGCGCTGAGTTCAAAAAAGCGGAGATCTTTCAGTCAGCTCTGGGTAGGCTGTTGTATCTGTCCCAATGGAGCAGACTGGACATTGCTTTTGCTACCAATCTGCTCAGCAGGGAAGCTACAAACCCCAGTGTGAGTGCCTGGAATGGTATCAAGAGGGTGCTGCGTATCTGCAGGATACCAAGGATTTCTGTCTCAAGCTGTCAGCTAAGGGTGATGGCTAGCTGATGTGCTGGACAGATAGCGATTAGGCAAATCTGGCTAACAGGAAGTCCGTATCTGGTAAGGTTTGGGGACTCTTTGGTTGGGTGGAAGTCCGGGTGTACTGGTCCCGGGGGTTAATCAAGAGGCAAGGTCCAAGTGCAGCCTGTGGTCGATGAAGCAATATGAAGGCAGTCCATAAAAGTTGAAGCTGGGTGCAGGGCAGGGTTCAGGCAGGGACTGACAACCACCAATGTTGTTCCCGCAACTTGGGACTGGGGCTGGCTGGCTTTAATATGTCCCAAGGCATAGGGTGGCCCTGATCCTCAGATGACTGGCCTCTCATGGCCTGGAGGTGGTCGGTTCTCACCTCCACCGGGTGTCGTGCCCCCTCAAGATGTTGGCGCCAGACCTCAAAGGCCACCTTGATGGCCAGTAGTTCCCGCTCCCACACGGTATAGTTACGCTCCGCTGGAAGGAGCTGGCGGGAATAGAAGGCGCAGGGTAAGAGTGGCGCATCAGGTCCGTACTGCTGAGACAAGACGGCACCGAGAGCCATACTGGAGGCGTCGGTCTCTATCACAAAGGGTCGAGAGGGATCAGGATGTTGCAAGATCGGTGCTCTCTGGAAACAGGCCTTCAACCCCTGAAACGCCTCCTCTGCCTCCTTGTCCCAGGAAAATGGCGTCTTGGGGCACAGTAGCCGGGTCAACGGGGTGGTGCGATGAGCATAATCTGCAATGAAGGTCCGGTAGTAGTTGGCGAACCCCAGGAATCGCCGTAGGTCCTTGCGGTTCCGAGGTGCCGCCTATTCCCGAACCGCTGCCACCTTCCCAGGATCAATCTGCACCCCATCTGGAGAGAGTCGGTGACCAAGGAAGTCCACTGACCGCTGATGGAACTCACACTTGCTGAGCTTCGCATATAGGCGGTGCTCCCGCAAGCGCTGCAGCACAGTCGGGACATGACCTTCGTGGCGAGCCGGGTCCCGGGAGAAAACCAGAATGTCATCCAAGTACACCACCACGTACTTGTCTAGCAAGTCCTGGAACACGTGATTGATGTACTGTTGGAACACAGCGGGTGCGTTGCACAAACCGAAGGGCATAACCAGGTATTCGAACTGCCCGTACCGGGTCCCGAATGCTGTCTTCCACTCATCCCCGGATCTGAATTAAATTGTAGGCCCCCCGGAGGTCTAGCTTGGTGAACACCTGCGCCCCTTGCACCCGCTCCAGCAACTCTGAAATAAGGGGAAAGGGGTACCGGTCTGGGATGGTAATTTTGTTCAGGGCCCGGTAATCATGGCAAAGGCGAAGCTCCCCACACTTCTTCTTAACGAAGAGCACTGGCGCAGCGGTTGGCAAGGTAGAAGGCCTAATGAAACCATGCTCCAGGTTCTTGCGCAGGAAGTCCTGCAAAGCTTCGCGCTCTGGCTCTTAGAGAGTATAAGCGACTCACCGGCAGGGGCGCTCCAGGCTGGAGGTCTATGCCGCAGTCAAAAGACCGATGCGGCGACTTCCGGTCGGCGCCAGCGTTTAATGGCGGTCCGAGCCTCGAGCTCCGAGGCAGGACTGCTTAGCTAGTTTGGGTCTTACCCGCTACGGCGAGCGGGGGACCCCTAAAATCACAGGCGCGGAGCCTGTGAACAAAGGAGATTCGGTGGGCACCTTTTGCGCCCCCCGGCACTGTGAAGGAGCCTTTTTAAAGGCTTCTGAGCGGCATCGGGGTAAGCGCGGTGCTGAGAGTCGTCACCCAGCTAGCGGAGTGAAGCCGCGTCGCCATGAACGGAGAGCGCCGATTCCTTCCTGTAACTGGAAATTGACTACAACACCCGTGAGTAAGATTGGAAATTGACGGGACACTAAAATAAGAAATTTGGCTGAAAACGGGAAAGGCATAAATTAAGGAAGTCTGCCTCCCCGGAGCTGCAGGAGAAACAAAGCAACGAAAAATCAAGCTGCATTTGAAGGGAACTTTTCTTTTTTTTTTAAGCTGTCAAACTGACATCGGACTTAAATTTCCCCCCCGACAGGCAGGAGAAGGGGGGAAGGGAATGGGACATTGTTAACCTGCTGGAAAATTATTGGGAAAATAAGACCTTCCACTGTCAAACCCCCCCAGGTCGGGCTGCCCAAACAAGACACCGGGATGTGAACTGTCATTTAAAACTCCTTAATGTGGGGGCTTGTTTGTAACAAAGTTACTGGACTTTAGATTTACCCTGTTGCATTTTGGCTACATAGAAGACAGAGAGTTTACGGTTTGGACATTGGAAACTACTGGCTACTGTTATACTTTCTTGCTCCTTTGTTTTTCCTTGCCATTTGGATACAATTGAATGCTCCCTCTAGAGGGTCTCAAGTGAAATTGTTGCATTTGGAAAAGTAACAGTGGGATTTTCCACTTGGAAACTAACTCTGTGAAAACGACCTTGAGGATATGAGTGGCCCAACAGAAGAGATAGTAACAAGGCTTAAAGCAAAACAATCCCAGAAGAAAAGGGGCTCGATATCAGGAACTGCACCAGCTGCACAGGAAAAAACAGCAGCTTCTATGGATCCTATGACACAGGCACTCCTTAAAATAAATCAATCTCTGGAAGCACTGACAAAGCTGTCGACAGAGAACTCCAAAAAATTAACAGAGTTGACAACAAGACTAGATGTTAATACAGCCAGCGTAAAGTCTAATACAGATTCTATAAATAGATTAATCCAGGAGAGCTCTGAAACACGAAAGATTGCAGAAAGTGCAAAAACTACGGCTGAGGAGACAAGGGAAAAGTTTGGGCCTATCATTAAAAAAGTGAATGAGCATGATGCAGCCCTCTCTTTACTGGAACTTCAGAGGAAAGAGAAGAATTTAAAACTAAGACTGGTTCCTGAAGGGGAAGGGGACAACCTTGTGGAATTCCTTACAGAGAACTTTGCAGTTTTTTGGCAAGAGGAATGGGCGGAAGAAGATGAATTTGAGATAACAACAGCCTTCCGGCTGGGCAGGAGGCAGGACAAGAAACCAAGGGATTGTCTAATTACACTGAGATCAAAAGAAGAAAGAGATAAAATATTGAACTTGCACTATCAAAAGGCACTGGTGATCCAAAACTGTCAAATACAGATCTTTAAGGACATTCCCAAGTATATTTTAGAGGTGAGAACCTTCTACAAAAGCTTAGCAGACCTGTTGAAGAAAAACACCATACCATTCAGATGGGAGTTTCCACAAGGACTGTCCTTTAACTTTAAAGGAAAAAAGATCAAAATAAAAACAATTCAGGACAAAGAACAATTTCTGGAGAGATACCTGGAGGATTTGCAGAAAGGAACTGTAGAGGAGAAAGAACCACCTGATATAGCAAATCTATCATTTGGACTTTTACCACCACCATCGGAGGAAGAACAGAAGCTTGGAGCAGTTGGAGGAACAGGTACTTAAACACAAAATGTCTCTGCAACTTCTTAGTTGGAGCTGTAATGGCTTGAACCTTCCTCGGAAAAGACGACAAGTTTTTCACATTTTGAAGAGAGAACAATTAGATGTAATATGTTTGCAAGAAACCCATATTGCCAGGATACACAGGAAATTATTGATAAACAAGAGACTTGGTCAAGAATTTATCTCATCAGACAAAGTGAAGAAAAGAGGTGTGGTGATCTATGCAAAGGAAAAATTGGCTCCAAAATTGATATTTAAAGATGAACAAGGAAGATACCTGGCAATTGAAATACAAATCCAAGGAGAAAAGATTTTGATTGTTGGAGTATATGCCCCAAATGAGGGGAAGGCCGAATTCTTTAAGAAGTTGCATGAGACACTAGTTGACTTTATAGACTATAAAATCGTAATGATGGGAGATATGAATGGAGTTGTCTCAACAAACATGGATAAAGCACAGAGACAAGTGATCTCAAAAGAAGGGAGACTACCAAAGATCTTTTTTGAAATGACTGAAACTATGGACTTGATTGACATTTGGAGAACAAGGAATCCTCTAGAGAGAGAGGGAACTTTCTTTTCTGAGGCAAAAATGACATGGACAAGAATAGACCAAATTTGGATTTCTAGCAGTCTGGCGTCAAGAACAAAAAAAGTAGAAATATGTCCAAAAACTTGCTCCGACCATAATGCTGTGAAGATGGAGATGAAACTAACAACAACTGGATCCTTTAGATGGAGAATGAATGACACCCTATTTAGAGATGAAGAGATTTACAAGAAGGCCCTTAAAACATTAAAAGATTATTTTGAGATTAACAGGAAAACAGATGTGGAGAAAAGAACAATTTGGGACGCAAGCAAAGCCGTGATGCGAGGTTTCCTAATTCAACAGAATTCTATAAAGAGGAAGAAACAAAACGAGAGGAAAGAAAAAATCCTAGAAAAAATAAAAGAAGGAGAGAAGAAATTGAGGTCCAAACCAAAGTCCCATGAGATTTTGAGAGAAATAAAGTTTTATCAGATGCAGTACATGGAGCTCATGAACCAACAAATAGAATGGAAGATAAAGCAAATGAGACAAAGAACTTTCGAATCAGCGGATAAATGTGGGAAACTTCTGTCATGGCAATTGAAAAAAAGGCAGAAAATGAACACCGTGACAAGTCTAGAAATGGATGGAAAAATTATCCACAAACCTAATGAGATAAACAATTGTTTTCAAAGTTTTTTTAAGAAATTGTATGCACAAGGGCCAATTAATGAACAAGAAATAGAAGAATTCATCAGAAAATACGGTTTACCAAAAATTCCAGAACAAAGTAAAAGGATCTTAAATGAGGAAATAACAGAACAAGAAATAGAGGGTGCCATCCAAAATATGAAATTGGGAAAATCACCAGGACCAGACGGCCTGACGGCTAAATACTACAAAATGCTGAAAGAATGGTTGATACAACCATTGAAGGAAGTTTGCAATGAAATTCTGAAGGGGAAAAAGGCACCTGAATTGTGGAAAGAGGCTTTCATCTCACTTATACCGAAAACAGAAACTGAGAAGAACCAGGTCAGAAACTACCGCCCTATATCTTTACTCAATGTGGATTACAAAATTTTTGCAGACATTTTGGCAAAAAGATTGAAAAGAGTGTTGATAGAGGAGATTCATAAGGACCAAACAGGCTTTCTCCCAGGGAGACATATGTCAGACAATGTGAGGAACATTATAGACATTTTGGAGTTGCTAGATGTTGACATTAACAGGAAAGCAGTTCTGATTTTTGTGGACGCGGAGAAAGCCTTTGACAATATCTGTTGGACTTTTATGAAAAAGAATCTCCAAGGGATGGGGGTAGGTCAAGGTTTTGAAAACGGTATAGGTGCAATATATTCCAAACAAAAAGCCAAGTTAATTGTAAACAATGTGGTAACAGAAGAAATACCCATAGAAAAAGGTACACGGCAGGGATGCCCAATATCCCCTTTGCTTTTTATATCAGTCCTGGAGGTTTTGTTAAACATGATTAGAAAGGACCAGTTGGTTAAAGGAGTTCAGGTCGGAGTTAGACATTACAAATTAAGAGCATTTGCAGATGATCTAGTATTGACCTTGCAACAGCCAGACACTAGTACTAAAAGAGTATTAGAATTAATTGAAATATTTGGTCGAGTAGCAGGTTTCAAATTGAACAAACAAAAAACGAAAGTGTTGGAAAAAAATTTAACAATGGAAGAAAGAGAGAGTTTTCAGAATGAAACAGGCTTGGAAATAACAAAAAGGGTAAAATACCTGGGGTTAAACTTAACATCCAAGAATGTCAACCTATTTAAGGATAATTATGAAAAAAGTTGGTCAGAGGTAAAGAAGGATCTGGAAATATGGTCAAGGTTGAAACTTTCCTTGTTAGGCCGAATTGCTACTATTAAGATGAATGTATTGCCTAGAATGCTGTTTTTATTCCAGACGTTGCAGATTTTGGACAAGATGGACTGTTTCAAGAAGTGGCAGAAAGACATATCAAAATTTGTCTGGCAGGGCAAAAAGCCCAGAATTAAATTTAAGATTTTAACTGATGCAAAGGATAGAGGGGGGTTTGCCCTGCCGGACTTAAGACTTTATTATGAATCGGCAGCTTTCTGCTGGTTGAAACACTGGCTACTTCTTGAGAACACTGACATTTTGGACCTGGAAGGGTACGACAATAGCTTTGGTTGGCATGCATACTTATGGTACGACAAGGTAAAGGTGTATAAAAGTTTTAAAAACCATATTGTAAGGAAAGCATTGTATAATGTTTGGATTAGATATAAAGATCTGCTGGAAAGTAAAACCCCTAGGTGGGTGTCACCAATGGAAGCTAGGGAAGTAAAAAAGCTTAATATGGACTCTAAATGGCCAAAATATCATGAGATTCTAGAATATGATGGTGAAAGGGTGAAACTTCAGAGTTATGAGAAACTAAAGCCTAAGGTTCGAGATTGGTTGCACTATCATCAGATAAATGAGACATTTAAACAGGACAGGAAAATAGGATTTCAGAAAGAGAGGTCAAAACTAGAAACAGAATTGTTGGAACCCAATACTAAGAACTTATCAAAAATGTATAACTTGCTGTTGAAATGGAATACACAGGATGAAACGGTGAAATCAGCAATGATTAAATGGGCACAAGATATTGGTCATGATATTATGTTTGCTGACTGGGAACAGTTATGGACCACCGGTATCAAATTTACTGCATGTAATGCTTTAAAAGAAAATATTATGAAAATGATCTATCGGTGGTACATGACCCCAGTCAAGCTTGCAAAAATTTACCACTTGCCTAATAATAAGTGTTGGAAATGTAATGAGACTGAAGGCACCTTCTACCACCTTTGGTGGACCTGCCCAAAGGTTAAAGCTTTCTGGGAAATGATCTATAATGAAATTAAGAAGGTCCTTAAGTGGACTTTTCCTAAGAAACCAGAGGCTTTTCTCTTGGGCATGGTTGGCCAAGTGGTGTTAAGGAAGGATAGGATTTTCTTCATGTATGCCACTACAGCAGCAAGAATTCTACTGGCAAAGTATTGGAAGATGCAAGAACTACCTACTCTGGAAGAATGGCAAACAAAGGTGATCGACTTTATGGGACTGGCCGAGATGACGGGCAGAATCCGTGACCAGGGGAAAGAGACAGTGGAAGAGGACTGGAAGAAATTTAAAATATATCTTAAAAACAATTGTAAAATTGAGGAATGTTAAGATGTCAGGGGGTAAGAGGTAAAGAATTGCAGCAGTAATTAAAAAAAAAAATATTAAAGGAAACTTTATGAAAGGGAATTAAGACAATGGACCTAAGGGTTGCTAAAGAACCATTAAACAAGGATGCAGGGATGGGGAGGTATGGGGAAGTCAAAAGAAAGAAGGGTATGAAATGATGATTTTGAAGCTATATTGATTTATATTGTTTTTGTTATCTGTCTGAAAAACGAATAAAAATGATTTAAAAAAAAAAAAAAGACCGATGCGGCGGCAGCTGGTCTGCCCCCCATTCCTCAAACATGTCTTGATAGTCCCGGTACTCGGCGGGGAGCGAAGATGCAGCCTCCTCAGTGGGTGCGGCTGCTAGCATCTCGGACCGAGCATGGGGACATGGGTCTGGGAAGTGCACAGTCCGATTGACCCAGTCAATCTGAACATTGTGAGCCTCCAGCCAGTCCATCCCGAGCACCAGGGGGAACCGGGGCATGGAGGCAATGTCCAAAGTTCGCATCTCCCGGTGCTGCTGGAGACACAGGACCAAGGGCTGGGTCTCCTGAGTAACGGCACCCAAACGCAGGAACCGTCCGTCAATTGCCTCCACCTGTACCGGTTCTGGCTTGTTCTGAAGTGGCACCTGATGATGAGCGGCAAAGGCAGCGTCCATATAGGAGCGGGTTGCCCCTGAATCTACCAGAGCGTGGGTAAGAATCCAGGGTCCACTTGGAGGGTAGAGACGCACCGGAACCATGAGATGTCGCAATTCCACTGGTGAGGGCCCCTCTTGCATGGTTTGGGACCCCAGGTTGGTAGGGCCTTCGGCTACCGAGGTTGGCAGTTTTCCTGCGACTGGCATCTTCTCGGGATAGGATCGGGCGTAATGTCCACTCCCACCGCAGTAAAGACACAGGTTCCCCTCCCGACGCAGCGTCTTCTTCAAGGGGGAGAGGCGAGGTAGCGCAGCCCTGAGCTGCGTTGGCTCATCCGGCAACTCGGCTGTGGGCGTGGACCTGCTGGGAAGGACTGGAGCCAGGAGCCGGGGGTGCTGGCGGTCCCGGGCCTGGCGACGGACCTCCAACCGATCGTCTATCTGCAGGCTCCGCTGAATAAGGACGTCCAGCATGGTGGGACGATCCATCATGGCCAACTGGTCCAGTATCTCGTCCGACAGTCCCTCAAGATACTGGTCCCGAAGTGCAGAGTCATTCCAAGACAAGTCTTGCACCAACAGCCGAAATTCCATGGTGTAGGCAGCCGCAGTGGACTTGCCCTGTTTCAAATGCCTAATTGCCCGGTTGGCTTGGTTCTCCTTCTGGGGGTTGCTGAATGTGGCCTCCAAATGGTTGCAAAACCCCATATAGTCTGTCAGTAAGGGGGAGTCTTGCCTGAGCAGCGGCAATGCCCACTTGGCCGCCTGGTCCTTTAACAAACTGATCAAAAAGTGCACCTTGGTGCGGTCATCAGGGAAGTTCCGGGCTCGCCCCTGAATATACAACTTGGCCTGGGCTAGGAACATGGGAAAGCTGGCCGGGGCCCCATCAAATTTCTCTGGCAAGGCCACTGGGTACTTGCCTGGAGCTGGGGCGTTGGCCACAGGAGCCGGTAGGGCATCCAACCGCTGCTGAAGTGCCGTAACCGCATCGCTGAGCTGCTGCACGGTGTGAGTCAAGGCCTCGTTCTCCTGGGCCAATGCCACCAGCGCAGCTGCCTGGTCGGCCATGGCTTCTGACTTTTCCCGAACGCACTCCAACGAAGGGGGAGTGCAGGTGTGGCGGGAGCAAATTGTGCTGGTCCAGGGGGGAGATTACCGTGGGGCGAGGTCCAGGACCTGAGTTGAGGGTCGGCAGACAGTCCTCCTCAGGTGAAGCGGGCTCCACAGCGAGAAGCCGGGCAAGGACAGGAACTCTGGGGGAACAGGACTGGATGCTGGCTGAAACAGCTCTACAACGACGTTGCTCCCTCAACCTGGGACCGGGCTGACTGACCTTTATCTTCTCTGAGGCCAGGGGCGGTCCCGGCCCCCAGGAGACCCGCCTCTCCTGGTCTTAAGGCGAGCACTCCTCCTGGGAGAAACCAGTTCCCTTCGCCTCTCTGCCCTTCACCTCTGCAGTTCAGGAGAGGCTGAAGGGTTACTGGGCCCAGGGGGAGACTCACCTGTAGGCACTGAGTCCTCAACCACCTCTGGAGCCAGAGTGGATTCACCTGGTGTCTGCTCCTGAGGATCCGGCACAGGTGCAGGCGCTTCAGAATCAAGGCCCTGCCCCAGTTCAGCCGGCCCTGGAGGCGGGGACTCCTGTGCAGGCTGGGATTCCTCCGGTTCAGCCTCTGAATCGGATTCCCAGGCCATCACACAGGAAAAGCACATCTGGAGTTTGCTATATGTACAACCAGGGTCTATTTGATTGGTTGTGCAAGAAGCTGCAACATGCTAGAGAATGTGTTCAGAAAGGACTTGTAACGGTGTCCTGCATGCCAGGTAATGAAATTCCTGCTGATTTATTGTCCAAGGTTGTTCCGAAGGATCAACACTGTACCTATGTACAGAAATTGGGTTTGTACTGATAATGTACTGGCACGCTGCCCAGTGGTGTTCACAGAAAGGGGGAGGATGTTAGTTTCTGTTTCTCACTGTGCAGCTGTGCGGAGTCCCAGGACTCCGTTTACATTCCAGAGACTTTGCAGTCTCACGGGAAAAGGGAGACGGGATGTGACATTAGTGGTTTCCTGTTTCCTTTGTTCCTTAGTTCCTTTGTTCAGTTGCTCTCTGCTTTCATAGAGAGAGGATGTCTTTTCTGTTTTGCGTAGTTTAGAAATAAAACTCTTTACAATGTAGCCAAACCTCTCGTCTCTTCCCTGTGCTGGGAACCCTGCTGGATAGAATGTGCTTGAGGCCTTATCAAAGGCTCAGGTCATTATACACGTCGGAGGCGATTTCAAAGGCTCAGCCTGGAGGAAGATGAGGCCTTATCGGCTTGGCCGAGCGGAGATTCCGACAAAGATTCACAAAATGTTTAAGGGTCTGCGTACCCCCAGGAAAAAAGCACTGGATCTAGCCATCATCTTTCTTTTTTCTTTTACAAACATTTTATTGGTTTTGAATGAATCATAGAATTATAGAGTTGAAAGGGACCCCAAGGGACATCTAGTCCAGCCCCCTGAATGCAAGAAACTCTGCTAAAGCATTCATGACAGAATGAACCACGCACATCACAAACACAATAACAACATTTATGTAGAAGTGTCCATGTACTGTTCGAGTAGGAACCAAGACGGGTGACCAGAGGAATGAATAAATGTTTACTCCCAGCATCTAGTGCTTAAACCAAAGGGAAGCACTATCTCCATATTGATGCAGTGGAAAGGGGGTGGAGGTGCAGAGACTGCCTGTCTAATGGAGGAAGAAGAAGAAGAAGAAGAAGAAGAAGAAGAAGAGGATGAAGAGGAGGAGTTTGGATTTGATATCCCGCTTTATCACTACCCTAAGGAGTCTCAAAGCTGCTCACAATCTCCTTTCCCTTCCTTCCCCACCACAAACACTCTGTGAGGTGAGTGAGGATGAGAGACTTCAGAGAAGTGTGACTGGCCCAAGGTCACCCAGCAGCTGCATGTGGAGGAGCAGGGAAGCGAACCCGGTTCACCAGATTATGAGTCCACCGCTCTTAACCACTACACCACGCTGGCTGATGTTGTTTTATTCCCCTTCTTTTTTTCGTTAGAGTGTATATTAATTTCCCAATAAAAAACCTCCAATTAACATATCAAATCATAATCCAATAAAAATAAAAAACTAAAATAAAAAAGATCAAATTGTTTTCCGAATTGTAATTTTGATTTTACGACTTCCCATAGCCTGAACCTCGAAGCATATCCAAATCTCAGTCCTGCCTCTCGTTTCATTCCCCTTCTAACAACTCTGTTGTGTTGTGTCAAATGTCCATACAGGTTTATATGCCATCTTTGATCAATCCAGCCTGCAGTTGTTGGTCCACCCTGAAGCGCCAAATGCCTCATGGAATCATAGAATCATAGAGTTGGAAGGAAACCCCAGGGGTCACCCAGCCCAACCTCATGCATTGTTGGAATCGCTGCTGAACAATCCCTGGTGGATGGTCCTCCTGCCTCTGTTTAGCAATCTCCAACGAAGGAGAGTCCACCACCTTCTGAAGGAGTCTGTTCCCCCATCAAACTGCTCTTACTGTCAGAAAGTTCCTCCAAATGTTTAGTTGGAATCTTCCTTCATGCCATTTGAATCCAACCTTCTGGAGAAGCACAAAATAAACTTGCTCCATCTTCCAGTTGAAGATGGCTATCATATCCTCTTTTCCAGGTTAAACACACCAAATTGCCTCAGCCATTCCTTATAAGGCTTCATTTCCAGTTCCTTGGTCATCTTGGTTGTTCTCCTGGTATATACATTCCAGAGTTAGATAAAAAAGATTCATGGTTTATAGCCCCATGCTTATTGTCACTTCTGGTAAGGCCTCGCATTCTCCAGTGTCCATTGTATATTGAATCAAGTCCCACTACAGACCACTAAAATTCTGTGTAAATCTATTCTATAACTCCCCCATTTTTAACTCTCCATGAATCTATTCAATTGATATTGGTAATAATGGTGTAGTAGGTGTTGTTTTACTCCCATGAGATGTTTGGGTTGTGTCAGGGAATTGCAGGCAGAGAAGGGGGAGAGAATACCGAGATAAGCCTCCGTTAATTAGCAGCTGTTCTTCCTCGGAGGAGGAAGGTGACGAAGGGCTGTCAGGAGGCAATGAATCTGAGAGGGGGGAGCCACTTCTGGGGCCCAGCCACTCTAGTAACAGAGGAAGGAAGGCAGGGGGTTGGGCTCAGAAAGTGGATATGCTGGGGGAAACCGAAGGCTTCTTCAGTCGAGGCAACTGACTCACCATGATGGAGGCTGACTTTCAGAGCTCTTGTAAATAACGCAAGAAACCAATAAATCCTGTAAATATGGCTGGATTCCCAGACTCTTATCTCTGCTAGCACTCACCAATCATTCCTGACAGGTTGGATGTGCCCTTTGATTAAGTCTAAGTTCACATACAGCAGTGATTCACCAATTGGAGGTCCAAGGACCACCCACCCAGCGGCTCCATTACACCATTCACATAACAAAAACTGCCACAGAGATATCCAAATGTTCAAAGGTAGAGGGGCCCATGGGTCTTGGCTTCTGAAAAAGAAGGGGTCTGTACTACTTAGCTAACTGGGAACCACTGGCATACAGGGTTTAAGTTCCCAGCTGGCATTATCCAACTCCAATGGCCTTTTGTGAACTTTACTCAATGCCTTTGCCAAAAAGGTTAAGTGATTAGTATTGGGTGCATCAATGGAGATGAATGCCATTGGGTTTTGTTCCAGGAGAAAGCGACCCTCTATTCATCCAGTCTTGGTAATAAATGCCAGACCAGCTCGCTGTTCTACTACCAAGCTGTGGATGAGTGAGATCTTACTCTGACCTTGTCAATCCATCAACACGGGTTGAAAATAACTGTAAGGTACTTAAAGGGAACCATGAACTGTCTTAAACAACCCAAAACTATTGGGGATCTGTCAGTGATTCCCGCTTTGCAGGGGGTTGGACTAGATGTCCCTTGGGGTCTCATCCAACACCCAATTTCTATGTGTCTATGATTCTATCCAAGAGAGTGACGTGAACTACGCTCTCTCACACACTTGCCTCATTTTAGTTCTGAGATTGCTAGTTATTCAGATTGTTTAGCAGATAACTGTAGAAATATTTTCCTAAAGAGAGTGTCACTCAGTTGAGGTTCCTGCAAGTCCTTTTGTAGCTGAGCTAAGCAGCACAACCCATTGAAAAGGATGCCCTCACCCTCTTCTGAATCACCACATTCACTAGGTTAGAGAAGCAGGAAGAGCAGCTGTCAGGGGCTCAGGAGCAGAAGCACAGGGAAGAGGGGAGATGGAGAGCGAAGGGGAAGAATCTGAGGGCAGCGTAGGGGAAGATGACAGTGGCCCGAGAGATTCCATGAGCCTCTCCAGCGAATCGGAAGATTCACAGAAGGGGGCTCCAATGGCCAGGGCAAGGGGGGTCCCGGGAGGGACGCACCAGAAGCTAGGGGCCAGCAGCGACTCCCAAAGCAGCAGCTGGAGATCGGGACCAGTTTCCCCACCAGAGCGTAGCGGGGGGGAAGAGTCCCATGTCTCAGGGCAGGCTTCCCCTCCAGTGGGGAGAGAAGATGAGTCAGGGCTGACCACGCCCCTATCGCTGAGTGAGGGAACGGAGGGGAAGTCAGATCCAGCTAGCCCCCCCCCCCGAAGGGGGAAGCAGTGACAGGAGCAGTGTAACGGTCAGGAGGAAGGTGGCCGGGTGGGCGCGCGCGCCAAGTTCAAATGTACAGGCGTGCGGGACAGCAGGGAGCTCGGATTGGGAGCCAGGTCCTAAAGCACGCCGGAAGCAGGGGGAAGAATCCGGGGAATCAGCATCAGAAGAGTCCAGAAAGGGCAACACCCCGGCGGGCAGACGGACCCAGAGGAGGAAAGAACAATGGAAGAGGTGGAGTAAGGCTAGAGTCTTAAACTGGTGTCTAGGGGGAGGAGACTCAGACGGAGCTTCGGCGGTCTAGGGTTTAAGACGTAGAGCTGCGCGCTACGGCTTTGGAATGGAAACTGAACTTCAATAAAGACTTTTGTATATAATCACGTCCTGGCGTTGGTCCTCTGTGAGCTGGGACCTTGGGCAGCTCTGACAGCAGCCTTCCTGCCTCTCCAACCTTGTGAGAAGAAGCAGTCGCTCACCTGGACAGTGATGTGGAGGAGTACATCTGCAGGTCTTTGGTAGTAGAGAAAAGTGCATGGCAAAATATATTTGGAGAGTGAACAGATCAATTATGTAAACAGAACCTGCAACTTTTTGGAATGCATGCCATTAACAAATGTTTCTTCAGAAACTTACTGGACTGCAGCCTCCATTCCTGACAGCCACGACCATTTCTTTCCCTTGTCTTTAAAGACTCCAATCCAAAAAAACTTTTGATGCCTTTCTACTTGCTTGTTTATAAAATACTAGGGAAGGGGTGCAGAAAGAACAAATAAAATCTTTTAAGACAATGTCCTTTTCTCTAGGAGACTATAGCCCTTGACAGAAATTAAACATGCATAAAACAAGCACATTTTAAAAGCAGCAGGTGTCACATTTGAAGGTCCAATCCACATACATTGAGGAAGCAGTGATCAAAACTATACATAGTATTCCCATCAGCAAGAATAATTTCGTACAGTGGATGTGGTATTGTCCCCCTGATCACAATTATGATGATGATGGAATCAAGGAAGCATCCCAAAGAGGAAATATTGTAGGGAAGGGTAACTTCACCTGCCCTCACCGAGACTGGCTACACATGTCTTCCAGTCATGACACGGAGTTAAAATTTCCAAATGCTGTAAATGACTGTGCGATAGAAGAGTTGGTCTTGGAACCACCTAGCAGGGCAGTGACCTGTGTGGCAAATACTCCAATTTCCGCCGCCATGTTTGTTGGTTGGCTCCAAAGACACTGGAATCAGTCTGCTTGTGGGATACTTGATGGCATGATGATGGAGTCTCACCCATGTTTGTGCCCTGTAGCAGCTCAGTAGCTCCTCTACCAGGGCTAAGGTGCTGGGAGAGGGATATACCTTGCAGGCTCCTCTAGAGTAATCTCCATGATACTCTCATGCCAGAGGGTTAGGGTTTGTCTGTGGAGATTTCAGTTATTTTTCTTAAGTTCATTCCTGTGGCCACATGATAACATATTGTCAGGGATGCCGGAGAGGGTCCCAGTAGGGAGACAGGCAGCCCATCTGCTGGGGAAGGAAATCCGCGTAACACCAGTGGAGAAGGGGGGCAGATGGGGGATTCGGAGAGGAGGCTCCAAGACTCTTCGCCAGAAACCAGCGGGGAGAGCACGGGCACACCGCTGCCCACTCCCTCCCTGCGCAGAAGACTTCCGCGCAGGGAGAGTAAGAGGAGACTTGGCGTCAAACAACTTCTTTGCCGGAAGAGATTCAAAAAACGCCCACTGACGGATTCTGCTAGCGACTGAACAGCCACGAAGTGAAGGGCTGTCCAGACAGAAAAGGTTTAACCAGGCTACCTAGCCAGGAGTGGCGGCAACTTACGCACGAGCAACCCCCTTAGAACCATTACACATATATTCATCTAGGAAGCTCAGAAAGATTAAAACAAGAACAACATTAATGCTTCAACCCATGCTGGTGCAGCAGTAAATACCTGGGTGGGGAGAACTGGAAAAGGAACGCAGTCAAGAAGCTTTTATTCGAGGGAACAGACAAAAGATGTAGGTCCCCCCCCCCCAGGCCTTATCTGAACCCCTGGGGCCTCACCTATTTGTTTCCACCTGGATACTCAGGGCAGCATCAGGGCAGACTTGAAGGTTGGGGAGGGGGAGTAGCTGTGGCTTATCAAAATTCTCTTTCTCCCTCCAGGCTCTCTGCTGGGGGTGGGGGTGGGAATCTAGAGTGTGTGTTCCTGGCACTGGGCAACTGGGACAGATGAGGGAGTCTGCTGGTTTAGCACCCAGTTTGCTGCCCAGCAGTCTCCCTGCTTGAGCTGACAGGATGGATCCAGTGGGCTTCCCAAATGGCTCTGGGGGATTTTGGTGCTCCTGCTGAACTTTGGCGAAGCTCTGGAACAACCTAATAATAATAATAATAATAATAATAATAATAATAATACTTTGTTTATATGCTGCCCATCAGACTGGGTTTCCCCCAGCCACTCTGGGCAACTTCCAACAAATTAAAACAGAATTGGACACCAACCATTAAAAACTTCCCTGAACAAGGCTGCCTTCAAATGTCTTCTGAAAGTCAGAGAGTTGTTTTTCCCCTTGACATCTGGTGGGAGGGAGTGCCGCAGGGCAGGTGCAACTACCCAGAGGGCCCTCTGCCTTGGCTTGGGCCATTGACATGATTAGCCCTGAGCGCCCATTCCTGCTTCATGCAACCTGTTTGGCCCCCTGGTATACTGCAGAGGTTAGGGCAAAGAAAGATGCTGGGAGATGGCTTTTACGCGAGTGGAGGAAAAATCTGGTTGAATGCAATCGACTACTGGTGAGGGCTCATCATCGAGCCCACCAAGTGGCAGTGAAGGCTACAAAGAAGACTTGCTTTGCTTCCTCCATTCTGCCATCCAGCAGAGCTTTCCCGGGTAGCGCAGGGCCTGCTACAGTCTGGCCCGAAAGAGATGGTAGAAGTGAGAGCAGCTTTCTGTGACTTCTTTTCAAAGCATTTTGACAGTTCAGGAGAGCTGATCTGAATATATCTAATGTTTCCCTAGGGTGGCTGGATGCATAGGAGGGCAGCTGTCTGCTCTGGCTCTAAGAGTTTTCAGCTAGAGGAGGGGCTTTCAGCTGGTGCAGAATCAGGGCTGGTTCCCACTGCACTACAATTTTTCAGCATCGTAGGGTAGCTTACCAATTTCTTTTTGCAGTTGATCATTTAAGTTGGCAAAATACTGCATTTCCTCCGATATGTTTTGAGCTGCAGCAAGTATTTCTAAGTCTAAAAGATTTGAAACCGTTTAAGGCAGGCAGGAGTATCTGAAATAACAATCTGCAAATATCAGGAAACCATTTCCAAATACTTAAAAACACTCAAGCCTGAAACAAGAAGCTGAGCTCCAGGATGGATTTCGTATGAATATAAGGGCAGACTTGATTCTCTGTGGCTGAGATCACCAACGAAAAGCCTCTGAAGACCCCTGCAGCTGGATCAGACCAAAGAGCCATGCAGTCCACTATCCTATTCTCATATTAAAAGTGGCTCATGAAGTATCTCTGATGTTCCCCTCCTATGTCCTCCTTTTCTGCTGGGAATCACAGGGTCACAAAGCAATTCTGCCTTGAATTCCACAGGAAAGCCAAATATACAAAGAATACTTTGCAGTTTTCAATTATGCTTTGTGAGATCTAAGAAAATAGAGGCACTGAAACTCTTTTAGTGATGTGGGATATAATGGCAGTGCAAGGATTTCCCCTTGTGCAATGCAATCTTCCGCCCCCTTCCCTCCAAAGTCCCCCCCCCCCCGGAGAGCAGCTTTGGTGATGGCATGCAGGGAGAAGTGGGGGCGGGGGCGTGAGTTACAGTGTGATGGGGGAGGACAGCATTTCTAGTGGGGAGATGTGAGAATCACAACCGTCTGCTTTTCTTTCTGCTGAGCAATGAAAAAGTGATGAACTCTGTTGGGTGCTGAGTTTCATTGAATATATGTATTGCTCAAGCAATATGAACCCCAAATTTAACTACAGGAATTGAACTCTGTTTAATTTAAACATGTTACAGCAAAAGTGTGGATGTGCATATAAAATGCTTACCATCCTTGTCTTCGTAGATTGGATCAGTCCCAACAACAACAGTTCGTATCATATCCATCGCCACTTGAAGCTCCTCTCTCTTTTTCAGTTCCTTCCGATCTAAGAAGGAGGGAGGTAGAAAAGAAATGAAGAAATTGTGTTCCGGCACACTAATCTGATAAGCTGGGGAAGGGGATACTTGGTTTCAAACTGCTATTAATATAGAATTTAAATTGCCGACTTATAACGTGCCCCGGGTCCTTAGGGAGAAGGGCAAATAAAATATCAAATCAAGCAAAACATGAAAACGACTTGTATTAATATTTTCTGCTCTCAGCCCTTAGATTGAGGGTTCCCATGCCTTGATTGTGGCTGCCCTGGTCGTCTGAAGTCCTGTTTCCATTTAGCCTGCTATTTCTTCACCAGATAGTTGGCCTTCCTTAAAGAGCTTTAGATTTTTGGTGTCCTCTTTGTCCTACAGACTTGCATTTGCCAGGTATCCTCGTGCTCTGCCATATGCTTAAAATATGCAAATTCTTGGATCACTTGACTCCCTCTCCCTGAGCTTTGCTTACTTTAAAAGCGAATTCACTAGGCAAATAGGCCATGTGTTCATCTATCCAGTGCTATTTTTCTGGGAAAAGAGGCACTCAAACTCGCCATTAATGCCTCCCTTGTTCTCTTAGAATGGAAACATCACCCACCTGAGAGGGGCCGGAACTGAGACCTGGTGAATTCCGGCTGAAAAAAGCCCTGCATATATCTCGATATTTAGGTAGGCTATGGATCCAGCCACATTATCCTTTGCAGCCAGTTTCCCCCAAACACTTTCCTTGAAGGGACTGGAGCCCTAGAAGAAGGCAGGGCGCCGAGGACCAGAAATGGGGGCTCTCCCACAGCAAATGAGATTTAGTTGGGAAAGGAGGAGAGAATTGCAAGCTGGGAAAGGGAATTGTCCTGGATGTCCCAGGGACTTGTGTTAGGCTGTGCTTCTGTTCCAAGTGCTGGGACTCACTTATTCAGGGAGAACAAAGAAGAGTTTGAAGAAGAAGAAGAAGAGTTTGGATTTGATATCCTGCCTTTCACTCCCCTTCAGGAGTCTCAAAGCAGCTCACATTCTCCTTTCCCTTCCTCTGTGAGGTGAGTGGGGCTGAGAGACTTCAGAGGAGCGTGACTGGCCCAAAGTCACCCAGCAGCTGCATGTGGAGGAGCGGAGACACGAACCTGGTTCACCTGATTACGAATCTACCGCTCTTAACCACTACACCACACTGGCTCTCAACAAAACAGAGCCATTGCTCTCACTGGGTGACAGCTGTAACTCCCCCCCCCCCCTAAAATCAAAGAGAGATGAAAGGAGTAAATGGAAGGTGGATCCTGCCATCTCTTTTTGGAAATGCTATTGGCATTGAAGCAAAGCCCACGACAGAAGTATCACCATATGCCAATTGTGTACTTACACAGAATGAAAACCAGCAGTGTCATGACAGTAAAGATGAAAATCTCAAGAACGATCAATCTTTCACCCACTGGAGATTTGAAGAATGTAACCAAGTCCTGAAAAGCAGATGCTTGAAGAAAGAAAATTCTGCTTTAGCCATCAGTAGCCAACATACCATTGCCACTCCAGGAAAAAGGGTTTCCATATGCTGTGGAATCCATCAGCCAGAGACACTCAACTGTTCAGGGGGTGGGCAATTGGGAGGATAAAAGCAGGTGGAGACGAGATGCCTTGCTGCTTGTGGAAACTTTTCTGACCAATGTCTGGATCAGAAGACAGGAGCCTTTGATAGGACTTTCTGCCCCCCAGGCAAATGACAAGATGCTCCCTCCAAACACGTAATTCCACATACACAAGCTGGGCTGGGCTGGCCATTGGCTCGTATCTCAATGTTGCTAATAAGGCAGCAGACTAACTGAGGAGGTGGAGTGCAGCTTGTGTGGTCTGCACATCTCTACCCACCCCAGACCTGCTACCTGAGGCAACTGCCTCACTCTGCCTAATTGTACAGCCATTCCTGGCTGCACACACTAAAGGAACACAGCAGCCAGCAGCAGAGTGGGCTCACCCCTGGGGTTTCTATGGGGCTTAGTGGCTCTCTGGCCCCCAAAGAGCTGGGGGGGCTTTTCTCAGCTCTCCTCCCTGGCACAATCCACTCCCTGCCCGTCTCTCCATCAACTTCCCTTTCCCGCGCATTCCTCTAATTTATGAGAAACCTCAGCCCATATGACTGTGCTGTATACAGACCACCAGTTTCATTTGTTTTTGCTTTACGCTTTCTGGACGCTATGTTCCTTCTGGACCCTCCACGCTTTGCAAGCGCTAGCTTCCCCATCCTCTTGGTATTCTCTGAGTAAGAATAAGACATGAACAAATGGAGAATAAGACTATGAGCACATTAGGTACAGAGTGGGGTCCATCAGTATTAGACCATCCTTTCCCGTAAAGAGGTTGTTCCCGTAAAGAGGTAAAGGTAAAGGTAAAGGTACCCCTGCCCGTACGGGCCAGTCTTGACAGACTCTGGGGTTGTGCGCCCATCTCACTTAAGAGGCCAGGGGCCAGCGCTGTCCGGAGACACTTCCGGGTCACGTGGCCAGCGTGACATCGCTGCTCTGGCGAGCCAGAGCCGCACACGGAAACGCCGTTTACCTTCCCGCTGGTAAGCGGTCCCTATTTATCTACTTGCACCCGGAGGTGCTTTCGAACTGCTAGGTTGGCAGGCGCTGGGACCGAGCAGCGGGAGCGCACCCCGCCGCAGGGATTCGAACCGCCGACCTTTCGATCGGCAAGCCCTAGGCGCTGAGGCTTTAACCCACAGCGCCACCTGCGTCCCATCCCGTAAAGAGGTACTTTCCTTCAAATATAACTGAAATATCTTTCTTTTTCTTTTGCTAGATCAATCTCAGTTTTGAACCAAAAGAAATGTTCTATATGGATTCCAATGCATTTTTGAAAATTGTTTTAGGTAATATAGCACTTTCTCATTTTGCATCCTATTCCTCTCTAAACTCCTGGACATCTCGTTTGCAGGACGCCATTAAGATGTTCACCATTTACTAGATCTTGTGGGATCTATGAGGTCTTCCTAGGTTCCTGGGTGCCAACTCCCTGCATCACAGGCATCGTGGTCAATGGTTGAGGACGATGGGAGTTGTAGACCAATAGCATCTGGAGGGTCACCACCCTTGATGGAAGGTAAAGGTAAAGGGACCCCTGACCATTAGGTCCAGTCGTGGCCGACTCTGGGGTTGCGACGCTCCTCTCGCTTTACTGGCCGAGGGAGCTGGCATACAGCTTCTGGGTCATGTGGCCAGCAGGACTAAGCCACTTTTGGCGAACCAGAGCAGTGCACAGAAACGCAGTTTACCTTCCCCCCTGGAGCGGTACCTATTTAGCTACTTGCACTTTGACGTGCTTTTGAACTGCAAGGTTGGCAGGAGCAGGGAGCGAGCAACAGGAGCTCACCCCATCGCGGGGAATCGAACTGCCGACCTTCAGATCGGCAAGTCCTAGGCTCTGTGGTTTAACCCACTGAGCCACCCGCGTCCCTTTGATGGAAGGTATATACATTTAATTATAGAACTACCTCCTGGTCATCAGAAAAGATGGGGTACAAGATCCAGTCTCCGTGAGATGCATAGAAATCCAATGGAATGGAGACCATGAGTTGGAACTGGAAAAGAAGCAGAGAGGAAGCTGTTACACAGCCTCTCCAAGTGTGCCAAGACCCAGCCTGACACCTGATGCTGTGGCTTAATGAAAGAACGAAGAGGGCTGTTGTCTCATTCCGTTTTGAAGCCATCTGAGCTAGCAAATGGAATTGCAAAGACTTGAATTTTCTGGATCATGATATGGATCTGGACTGACAAACTGGGCCCATGAATCAGAGCAGGGCACCAGGGAATAAAACAGAATGTGGTGCTTCTGATTTGCAATGTAGCTGTAGCTTTAATATAAGGAACGTGGCTGTTTGAGAAGAAGGGAAAGGATGGGAACGTAATTTCTGCTCACACCCCCTCCAGGAGGTGGGCGGGGTTTGCGACACAGCGGGGGGCTTACCTGCCAGGTGCCACCCACCTTGCTGCAGAGTGACTGTCACCCTGCCCCCATCTCAGCAGGACAATGGGCCCCAGTTGGGGGTGGGGTGAGGGTCAGGCAAAGGGCCGGTGCTCTTCAGCCCAGGCTCACTTTGTTTTCTTCCTTCTGGATGCATCGGGGCCAGGTCATAGCTGTCAACTTTCCCCTTTTTTAAAGAGAAATTCCCTTATTCCAAATAGGATTCCTCGCAAGAAAAGGGAAAAGTTGACAGCTATGGGCCAGGTTGGGGCCGCCTGGGTGGTGTGGCCTGACTCAGGCCCCCGGAGCAGCCTGCTGGGCCTCCCGCGGTCAGCACCTCTTCCACGGCTTTGGGGGTGGGATGGGGGCTGCGGTACAGCCTCCCACAGTCTGCGCCTTTCCCTCCGGCAGTGTGGGGTGATTGGGGCTGTGCAGGATGGGAACCTCATTACATCAAAGGATGGGAATGTAATTACAGCATGAATTACATCTGTTGCCAGCTTGGCATGAGAGCTTCAGAGACAGGGAGATCTGGATATATTGTTCTCTGCTCCATTCCAGAATGTGAAGAGAGCAGCCGCCTGCCATTCTGAAGTGTCCCAGATAAACCTTCCAAATCTCCATCGGCTGAGGAGACATGAAGAACTGTACCTATTCTATCCGTATTATGATTATTGTTGCCTAAGGTTTTTTGCCTTATTGCTTATATTGCTAGCTCTGTAGTTTATTCCAGTTGCTGCTGGCTTTGGATTAGACTCTTATTCTACGGTGCTGGTCAATTTCTTTGCTAATGTTTACCAATTAATAAACGCTTGTCTCTACCTAAGAGTCTGTCAGTCCTCCGTCCAGTGGAATCTAAAGAACCTCTAGATTGTCTGGTGGTTGATATTGGCCAGAAAGCCATTAGGGGGCGCTGGCAAGACGGCACCTGTACACAGCCCTAGAACGTACCACCAGTCAGTTTCATTGGCTGACCCACGGTTCTAGTACTGTATTTAAAAGAGAAAAAACATCTGCACAGTACTTTAGAAAAGCTCCTGATCATTTTCCCTCTTAGTGACCTTTTGGCCCTGGAATGAGACCCTGCAAATATCACAGCTCATAAGGAAAGTGTTCCACCCTCCAGACCTTTTTCTCTTTGGATACCTTGGTGTTGCCATATAAGAGTCTTTTCTCTAATTTCTTCTTAAGGGTGTTTCATCCTCCCACTGGCTAAGAGCCACTTCCCTTGTGATGTCAGGCATTCCAGAACTCCTCCCATTCAGCATTCTACATGAAGCATAAACCCAGGAAAATGTTTTTTTTCCCAGATCAGCTACACTACTTATTTTTCCAATCCTTGCTGCAGTTGTTGTATAAATAAAAAAAAAATTATAATTATTTATTATCATTAAAAGAGTAAAACACTATTATCATTGCTGAGTTGCTTCCAGTCTCTGGGTTATTTTCCACCTTCTGTCTCTGCCCACTCAGGACTGGCACCCATGACCTGTTAGAGGGGCTTTTCTTCTGGTGGCAGACAACAGAACTATGAGACCACAAGACTGGTGTAAAACACTCAAACAAAGGTTTTATTACTAAAACAACAAAAACAAAGCATGTGGGTGTTCTCTCTCTGCAGGCAAATTCATACTGCAACTTTCCCTCCTTTTGTAGTCAGGACCAGCTGTACCTAATCAGCCCAGAACTCACAGAAAAGCTTCTTAAAGTTACAATCATCTATTCTGTTTCTTTGCAGAATGAATCCTAACATGGAATGAGGAGAGGCGGTTAAAGTATGGAGTTTCTACGAATTTATAAAACTAGGTACCTTACCTGAACTGTCAAGTCAAAAGGATACATTCAGGCCTAATATTTGTAACATTGCAACAACTATAAAGATGTGCCTCCCCCATGATTTCCATAATATTTAATTTTTTTTGCCTAGGGAATTCCAGGAGATGGGGGAATCATTTGTCCTATTCCAATAATCTGCTTGCATAGGTTTAATGTTATTTGGAGACAGTAACACCCATTAATTTCACGTTATCTAGGTGTTTATTCAGGTGAGGATGAATAAAACACTCTAGAAAAATCCTTCATGACTGTGTCTGCAATGTTTCCAATATGAGTTCACTTACCCATTAAAGTGTGTCATTAAATGCTGAGAAATCGTACCATACTCAGCTTACGGATCTCAACCCCAAGAAACCCCAAGACACAGAGTAGCTGCCTTTCCCCCAATTTCTTAGCTAGAAATAACGGATATTGAGAAGGAAGGAGAGAGAGAGGTAGGCATCCTTTGGGCGATGCTGCCCCGCTCCAGTTTGCCTCTGTCGGCCCCTGATGCCCCTTTCCTGTGGCCCCTGAATGGCTCTCTCCTCATCCGTCTGTCTCGGGAGACAATGGAGGACGGCTCAAGCGGTGGGGAGATTGCAAGGCCTGCTGGGGCAGCTGGCTGCTGTGACGGACAGCAGAGCCAGAGCAGAGTCTGGGGTGCAGTGCCTCACCATTCCACCAGGGGGCCAGAGCCGCTTTCTGATTGGCTACCCAGAGGGGGGTGGCGCCAGCACTTTTGGAGGGAAAATAAAGAGAGCCCTTTCTGAGGGGATTTGAGATGGGAGAGAGGGAAGGTTGGGAGAAGATGGGGATGAGGAGAGGGTGGAGGGAGGGAGAAGTGGCTCTGATCTGAGTGGATCCTCCGCTCTGAGGAGAATATCTATGGAGCCAGAGGAAGGAGCCTCACAGCTGAGATGGGGAGACCATGTTGAGGGTCTGGAGGGAGTGAAGCTGGAGGGAGAAGCTGTGGGAAGACTCTCTTCTTCTTCTTCTGGGGTCTCCTTCCAGTCAGGAGGAGAGAGATCTTCTAGGAAAAGGAGATTCCCAAGTCCGTGGCAAGGGCTGAGAGGATCCCCTGGGTCTGGCATACAAAGGAAAATACCTGAGGGGAACCCAGGAAAAGTGGCCCCTGGCTGTGAAGGAAGCTGGGCTGTGTCAAAAGTACCTCACGGAAAGACCCCTCATAACTAAGTTCGGGGGTGAGAGAGAAGCAGCAGAAAGAGAGTTCAGCCTTTCACCACCTATTCTGGAAACCTGAACATCTCCCTGAAGTGTGACAACTGATTTTGAGAGGAGGGAGTTGAAGAGAAGCTGTGCCTGCAGAACCGTGTTTAATCCTGAGACATTTAGCTGAAGTAATAAGTTAACTTCTACCTGAAAGAACAGATCTCCTGTCTTCACTTTGTTTCTCCATTCTCTCTTTTTTGTAAATAAAGCTTTCCTTATCTGATTATCTCCTGCCAGAGACTCCCTGGATTGCAGTTTCCCTCACACAAGACGCCCCACAAAGTAGCCTGTGGGAAATCGTAGACATTTGTTCAATCTTCATCATCATCCTTTTATTTTATTTGTAACCCTTCCATCGTTAAAACAACGCTCAAGGCGGCTTACAACATGATAGGCAAAGGGCCTTCTCGGTGGTGGCGCCTCTTCTGTGGAACGCCCTCCCATCGGATGTCAAAGAAATAAACAACTCTCTGACGTTTAGAAGACTCCTGAAGGCAGCCCTGTTTAGGGAAGTTTTTAAGGATTGATGTTTTAATGTAGTTTTAATCATTTGTTGTAGGCTGCCCAGAGTGGCTGGAGAAACCCAGCCAGATGGGCGGGGCATGTTGTGACGTGGGGTTTGTGATTTCAGCTCTCTTGACATAATATGCTGGAGACAGTTCTCTAGTAACACTTCTTTATTAAAGCAACAAGACTGGGGCCTGATGGAGGGAAGAGCTACATTTATAGGGACAGGGAACTAGCTAGAAAGGATACAATTTTGGAGGGAACAATATCAGGCAATCACAGTCCTGCCTTTTGGAGGAAACCAATAAGACAGAGGATCCAAATACAGCAGCTTAAATGAACCAATAGTAGCTGTACCCTCTGGAACCAAAAGGCAGTTACTTTACCCTAATGCAAATACAGACAATAATAATACAGATATAAAATCCTTTGACTCAATACACAACACCCCTCCCCCCTTAGTGAGCACAGCAGACGTAATCTCTCAGGTACTGTGGGGTCCTACAACTTCTACTTGATCTCCTGACAACAGGTGTTGCCGGTTCTGGATTGGGTGTCACCTGTGGTAGGGGGGTTGCTATAGGGGTTTCGTCAGGAACAGATGGCGTCCCAGACATCTCAGGGTCCCCTACCCGTACCTCGTCATCCTGAGGACTAGCAGACCCTGGTTCATTTGCTGAAGCTCCTGGTGATTGCACCTCTGGGCCATTTTCACTCTGGTCTTGCAGCTCTGCGTCGTTAGCCAGGGATGAATTATCAGACTCCTCCCTGCTGAGCGCCTGGCGCCTCAGCTGATCTATATGTCTCTTCCAAACTTGCCCATTTTCCAAGGTCACATAATAGGACACAGGTCCACTAGTCCGGGTGACCACACCAGCCACCCACTGCGAACCTCGTGAATAGTTCCTCACCCAGACCAGATAGGTAGCCGTGTTGGTCTGCCATAGTCAAAACAAAATAAAAAAATTCCTTCCAGTAGCACCTTAAAGACCAACTAAGTTAGTTCTTGGTATGAGCTTTCGTGTGCATGCACACTTCTTCAGATACACTGAAACAGAAGTCACCAGACCCTTCTATATACCTGTGCAAGTTTCTTGGTGAGGTTGATGGACTTCCATTTCATGCGGCTCAGTGTGGTACCTTCCATAGTTCCAGTTACAGATAGGTAGCCGTGTTGGTCTGCCATAGTCAAAACATAGCAAAACATAGCAGTCGTTAAGAGTTGTCAACAGGCTCATCACAGCTATCTGCCAATCACCCAATCCCACCACCCTTCTGAGTAATACCCCTCTCCACCTTCTCACTATATAGAAGGGTCTGGTGACTTCTGTTTCAGTGTATCTGAAGAAGTGTGCATGCACACGAAAGCTCATACCAAGAACTAACTTAGTTGGTCTTTAAGGTGCTACTGGAAGGAATTTTTTTATTTTTTTTCACCCAGACCAGATCTTCAGGGGCGAAATACCTTGTTGTGTCAGTCTCAGCCTGGGGGATTGCTCTTGAATTACGGTTTGGCATTTTATCTGGGTGGACATAATCCAGCACCGTTACCAATCTTCTACCCGACTTGCCCGTCGCAGTACACGGCGTCGCATGCTGCAAAAATAACATTCGCGCGATGCGAGCTGACCAGTTACCCTCCATTAAGCGTGCAATGGATTCTTTGGCTGTTCTTACCATGCGCTCCGCCTGCCCATTGGAGGATGGGTGAAAGGGCGCGGATGTGACCCCTCTTATGAAGTTATCAGCCAAGAATGCCCTGAATTCTTGGGATACAAAAGCTGCCCCATTATCTGATACAATGGTCTCAGGTAACCCGTGGGTTGCAAACAGTTGCCTCAACACCTTGATTACGGCAGCTGATGCCATGCTAGGGACCATCGCCACTTCTAACCATTTGGAATATGCATCAACGATAACCAAAAAAACCTTCCCCTGGAATGGCCCAGCAAAATCTAAGTGCAGCCGGCTCCAGGGAGATCTGGACTGCTCCCACCAGTGAACTGGTGCTCTGGCCACTTCTGGCCACACCTCTTGGCATGCCTTGCATGTTCGTACCCATTGCTCTATGTTCTGGTCCATTCCAGGCCACCACACATAACATCGGGCTAGCGACTTCATCCTGACCATTCCCGGGTGTCCCATGTGAAGCGTCTCAAGAACCCTGTTTCTCAGTGGTGCTGGGATGATCACCCTATCTCCCCACAGGAGACAACCCTTATGCATGGACAACTCGTGCTGCCTTGTCGCATAAGGCCTGAATTTGTCTTCATGCGGACCACCTGGCCACCCCCTCCCCACCCAAGTGAGCACACAGGAGTGAACAGCATCTTTCCTTGTTTTCTCAGCAATATCAGTAGCCGTTACAGGAGCCCCCGGAAGTGTTTCCAGCATCATTATGTGCTCCGCTGGAGCAGGATCCTCATTGCTCCCGCCAGGCAGGGGCAATCGACTCAGCGCATCACCGTGGCACAACTGTTTCCCCGGCACATGGGTCAAGGTGTACTGGAACCCGTTCAGGAATATAGACCAACGCAACATTCTGGGGGAGAGAATTTGTGGCGTTTGTTTGTTCGGGTTGAACAACCCCAACAGTGGTTTGTGGTCCGTTTCAATGGAGAAATGATGACCGTACACATAATCATGGAACTTTTTGATTCCTGCCACAATTGCAAGCGCCTCTTTGTCAATTTGAGCATAGTTGCGCTCCGTGGGCGACAACGTACGGGAATAGAAAGAGATGGGCTTTTCCGACCCATCTGGTTCCCTATGACTCAGCACCGCCCCCAGGCCGTATTGAGAGGCATCACATGCCAGGACCAGCGACTTCGATTCATCATAATGAGCAAGGACGCTCTTGCTACTCAGCATTCCTCGCAAGGAGTCAAAAGCCTTCTGCTGCTCCTGCCCCCATCGCCACACATTCTTTTTCTGCAACAGTCTATGTTATAGTTCAGCTACCGAAGATTTCTGGGGTAAGAACGAATGCTAAAAGTTAATAAGTCCCAGGAATGACTGCAACTCCGTCTGTTCTGTGGTCGTGGTGCCTCGATGATGGCCTTAACCTTAGCATCTGTGGGGTGGATGCCTGATGCATTAATTTTAAACCCCAAGAATTCCACAGTTGGCACCCCAAAACTGCATTTCTCTTTTTTTAGTTGCAACCCCACCTCCTTGAACTTGAGCAACACCGCACGGACACGCGCAACCAGTTCCTGTGGGTCTTTTCCAGCAATCAAAACGTCATCAAAAAATGGCAAGACCCCCGGCAGACCTCTTAACAGGCGTTCCATGAGCCCTTGAAAAATCCCTGGGGCCACACAAACTCCAAATTGTAATCTGTTAACTCTGAACACCCCTTTATGTGTGACAATAGTCTGTGCTTCCGCTGATTGTGGGGTTACTGGCAGCTGTTGGTAAGCTTGTGCCAGGTCAAGTTTGGCGAACACCTTGCCCCCAGCCAGTTTAGCCAACAGATGTGATACGACTGGAATGGGGTATGAGTTTCCCCTGAGTGCCTTATTGATAGTACATTTGTAATCAGCACAGATCCTGACTTCCCCATTTGCTTTAAGGGGCGTGACGATTGGAGTCTCCCACTTAGCGGAGTCCACGGGTGAGAGAACTCGCTGCTTGACCAATTTATCCAGCTCTGCTTCGATCTTGGGTTGCAGTGCAAATGGCACTCGCCTTGGTTTGAGTCGGATTGGGGCCACCCCAGGGTCCAATTCGAAGTCAACTGGGGGCCCTTTATAACAACCCAGTTTTCCATTAAAGAGACCAGCAAATTCTTTGCATAATACCTTGCTCATCTCAGGGCAGGTTTGGATTGAATTAAGCCCTGATATACTCAGTCCCAGGGCGGGGAACCAGTCAGTGCCCAGGAGACTGGGGCGACTGCCCTTCGCAATCACCAGTTTGAGTACCGCCTGTTTGTCCCGGAACTGTACTCTCACGGTACACATTCCCATGACATGGATGCGGCCCGCTGAGTATGACTGCAAAGTTGCCGGGAAGGGTTCCAGAGGGGGCAACTTACCCCTGGGGAAGAATGTCCTCGCGGTCTGGTCCGACACGATAGTGAATCCAGATCTGGAGTCCACCTCCATGTCGCACAGCTGACCCTCAATCTTCACCTTGACGTGTGCCTTGCCTTGCGCTGGAAACTGCACGACCCTCCCGTTGATCTCCGTTACGTAGTGGCAGTCCTTTAGAACATGGTTTGCTGTGGCCGATCTGCGATGTTCCAGTCTAGGTGCTCCTGTCGCTCCCAACGCCGCCGATCTACATACCCTGGCAATGTGACCTGTCTTTCCGCACGTCCGGCACATAGCATCCCGGAAATGACAACTCTTCCGCTCATGGTTTCCGCCACAACCAGGGCACCTGCCTCGGTGATCTTTGTGCACTGTGCAGGCCTGACGCACTGACTCGACCCCACGGACTGGGCTCTGGCTCGGAGTAGCCTCTAGCTCGTCCATGGCATGTGCAACTTCTATCTGTGGCTTAGGGACCCTGCGACTGGCATCAAGCTCCTCTCTTTCATAATTCTCCGTGGCGGTGGCCTCCTTCAAGGCTGAAGCAAGGGTAACCTCTTCTTTAGCCACGATGCGTCTTCTGGCTTTCTTGCTGCTCAGACCACTGATAAACCGATCCAGGAGAGTCTCTTCCAGATCTTTGAAGTCGCAGTGCTGAGCGAGCTTCCGCAGTTCAGCTAGAAATGCAGATACAGACTCCCCAGCACGCTGCTGCCTCTTATGAAACTCCATCCGCTGGGCCATCTTGGTCTCAGTAGGCGCTAAATGGCTTGTTAGGCAGGCAAGAATATCTTTGAGAGATGTCTCACTTAGCTTTGCTGGGGCAAGCAATGCCTTGGCCAGCTTGAAGGTCTCAGGCCCACAGTAGCTCAGGAATGTGGCCCTTCTTTTGCTGGCATCGGTGATCCCTTGAGCCACTGCGAAGAACTCGAAGCGTTCGATGTAGTCTTCCCACGTGTGGGGCTCTGATGGCTGGAAGGGCTCCAATACCCTTGGACTCTCCATTGTCCTGTGGGCAGCGTCGTCTTCTCAGCTGGCCAGTGAGTCTTGTTCTTAGCTACAATCCGGACTCTGAGGCAGGGCTGCGTTTAACCGCTCCTCAGCATTCCGGATCCCACCCTCGTCGCCAGTTGTTGTGACGTGGGGTTTGTGATTTCAGCTCAAGAGACATAATATGCTGGAGACAGCTCTCTAGTAACACTTCTTTATTAAAGCAACAAGACTGGGGCCTGATGGAGGGGAGAGCTACATTTATAGGGACAGGGAACTAGCTAGAAAGGATACATTTTGGAGGGAACAATATCAGGCAATCACAGTCCTGCCTTTTGGAGGAAACCAATAAGACAGAGGATCCAAATACAGCAGCTTAAATGAACCAATAGTAGCTGTACCCTCTGGAACCAAAAGGCAGTTGTGGTTGTTGTTGTTGTTTCGTTTATTCGTGTCCGACTCTTCGTGACCCCATGGACCAGAGAACGCCAGGCACTCCTGTCCTCCACTGCCCCCCGCAGCTTGGTCAGACTCATGCTGGTAACCTCGAAAACACTATCCAACCATCTCGTCCTCTGTCACCCCCTTCTCCTTGTGCCCTCCATCTTTCCCAACAGCAGGGTCTTCTCCAGGGAGTCTTCTCTTCTCATGAGGTGGCCAAAGTACTGGAGCCTCAGCTTCACAATCTGTCCTTCCAGTGAGCACTCAGGGCTGATTTCCTTCAGAATGGAGAGGTTTGATCTTCTTGCAGTCCATGGGACTCTCAAGAGTCTCCTCCAGCACCATAATTCAAAAGCATCAATTCTTCGGCGATCAGCCTTCTTTATGGTCCAGCTCTCACTTCCGTACATCACTACTGGGAAAACCATAGCTTTAACTATACGGACCTTTGTTGGCAAGGTGATGTCTCTACTTCTCAAGATGCTGTCTAGGCCTGTCATTGCCCTTCTCCCAAGAAGCAGGCGTCTTTTAATTTCGTGGCTGCTGTCACCATCTGCAGTGATCATGGAGCCCAAGAAAGTAAAATCTCTCACTGCCTCCATTTCTTCCCCTTCTATTTGCCAGGAGGTGATGGGACCAGTAGCCATGATCTTCGTTTTTTTGATGTTGAGCTTCAGACCATATTTTGCACTCTCCTCTTTCACCCTCAATAAAAGGTTCTTTAATTCCTCCTCACTTTCTGCCATCAAGATTGTGTCATCTGCATATCTGAGGTTGTTGATATTTCTTCCGGCAATCTTAATTCCGGCTAGGGATTCATCCAGCCCAGCCTTTCGCATGATGAATTCTGCATATAAGTTAAATAAGCAGGGAGACAAAATGCAGCCTTGTTGTACTCCTTTCCCAATTCTGAACCAGTCAGTTGTTCCATATCCAGTTCTAACTGTAGCTTCTTGTCCCACATAGAGATTTCTCAGGAGACAGATGAGGTGATCAGGCACTCCCATTTCTTTAAGAACTTGCCATAGTTTGCCATGGTCGACACAGTCAAAGGCTTTTGCATAGTCAATGAAGCAGAAGTAAATGTCTTTCTGGAACTCTCTAGCTTTCTCCATAATCCAGCGCATGTTTGCAATTTGGTCTCTGGTTCCTCTGCCTCTTCTAAATCCAGCTTGCACTTCTGGGAGTTCTCGGTCCACATACTGCTTGAGCCTTCCTTGTAGAATTTTAAGCATAACCTTGCTAGCGTGAGAAATTAGTGCAATTGTGCGATAGTTGGAGCATTCTTTGGCACTGCCCTTCTTTGGGATTGGGATGTAGACTGATCTTCTCCAATCTTCTGGCCACTGCTGAGTTTTCCAAACTTGCTGGCATATTGAGTGTAGCACTTTAACAGCATCATCTTTTAAAATTTTAAATAGTTCAGCTGGAATACCATCACTTCCACTGGCCTTGTTATTTGCAGTGCTTTCTAAGGCCCATTTGACTTCACTCTCCAGGATGTCTGGCTCAAGGTCAGCAACCACACTACCTGGGGTATATGAGACATCCGTTTCTTTCTGGTATAATTCCTCTGTGTATTCTTGCCACCTCTTCTTGATATCTTCTGCTTCTGTTAGGTCCTTTCCACTTTTGTCCTTTATTATGGAAATCTTTGTACGAAATGTTCCTTTCATATCTCCAATTTTCTTGAACAGATCTCTGGTTCTTCCCATTCTATTGCTTTCCTCTATTTCTTTGCATTGCTTGTTTAAGAAGGTCTTCTTGTCTCTCCTTGCTATTCTTTGGAAATCTGCATTCAATTTCCTGTATGTTTCACGATCTCCCTTGCATTTTGCTTGCCTTCTCTCCCCCGCTATTTGTAAGGCCTCATTGGACAGCCACTTTGCTTTCTTGCATTTCCTTTTCATTGGGATGGTTTTCGTTGCTGCCTCCTGTATAATGTTGCGAGCCTCCATCCATAGTTCTTCAGGCACTCTGTCCAGCAGATCTAAATCCTTAAACCTGTTCCTCACTTCCACTGTGTATTCATAAGGGATTTGACTTAGATTGTATCTTACCAGCCCAGTGGTTTTTCCTACTTTCTTCAGTTTAAGCTTGAATTTTGCTATAAGAAGCTGATGATCTGAGCCACAGTCAGCTCCAGGTCTTGTTTTTGCTGACTGTATAGAGCTTCTCCATCTTTGGCTGCAGAGAATATAATCAATCTGATTTCGATGCTGCCCATCTGGTGATGTCCATGTGTAGAGTCGTCTCTTGTGTTGTTGGAAAAGCGTGTTTGTGATGACCAGCTTGTTCTCTTGACAGAACTCTATTAGCCTTTGCCCTGCTTCGTTTTGATCTCCAAGGCCAAACTTGCCAGTTGTTCCTTTTATCTCTTGACTCCCTACTTTAGCATTCCAATCCCCTATAATGAGAAGAACATCCTTCTTTGGTGTCACTTCTATAAGGTGTTGTAAGTCTTCATAGAATTGGTCAATTTCAGTTTCTTCAGCACCAGTAGTTGGTGCATAAACTTGGATTACTGTGATGTTAAAAGGTCTGCCTTGGATTCGTATCGAGATCATTCTATCATTTTTGAGATTGCATCCCAGTACAGCTTTTGCCACTCTTTTGTTGACTATGAGGGCCACTCCATTTCTTTTACGGGTTTCTTGCCCACAGTAGTAGATATGATGGTCATCCGAACTGAATTCACCCATTCCCGTCCATTTTAGTTCACTGATGCCCAGGATGTCAATATTTATTCTTGCCATCTCATTTTTGACCACCTCCAACTTACCCATGTTCATGGTTCTTACATTCCAGGTTCCTATGCAATATTTTTCTTTACAGCATTGGACTTTCCTTTCGCTTCCAGGCATATCCGCAACTGAGCGTCCTTTCGGCTTTGGCCCAGCCGCTTCATCAGCTCTGGATCTACTTGTACTTGCCCTCCGCTCTTCCCCAGTAGCATGTTGGACGCCTTCCGACCTGAGGGGCTCATCTTCCAGCGTCATAACTTTTATATGCCTGTTGTCTTTGTCCACGGAGTTTTCTTGGCAGGGATACTGGAGTGGCTTGCCGGTTCCTCCTCCAGGTGGATCACGTTTGGTCAAAACTCTCCACTATGACCTGTTCATCTTGGGTGCCCTGCTCGGCATAGTTCATAGCTTCTCTGAGTTCTTCAAGCCCCTTCGCCAAGTCCAGAGGGCCACACAGTTCTTGCTGAGGCTGTGGTGCGACCCTAGGTGGCGTTGGAACCAACTCCCCTGGATCCGCTGCTGTGGGTGGAGCCTCCGCAAGTGGAGTGGTCTGAGTCTGTGGTAAGTCTGGCAGACCCTCTGAAGCGGCTTGGTTTGGCTCCACGCTGGCAGTTTGCGAGGGAGGTGTAGGTGTGGCCTCGCCATCTGTACGTGTCTCTTCTTGAGCCGCAAGCGCAGTTGGGGGCACCACGGTAGTGTCCAAGTCCCCAACCCTGCGCCTAAGCTGGTCTATGTGCCGTCGCCACAAGCGTCTGTCTTCGAGTGCCACCTGGTACGAGCGAGGTCCAGTGACTCCCACTACTATGGCTGGCACCCAAGGAATGTCCCCCACATAGTTCCGGGCAAAGACCTGGTTTCCTGGGACAAATGACCGTGGCGCGTTGGCACAGCCTGGGGGTTCAGCCACGGCAAAGTCCGTGTGCAGCCGGTCGAGCGGTGACCTGAGGCGGCGGCCCATAAGCAGTTCAGCAGGACTCCGCCCTGTGGCCGCATGAGGGGTGATGTGTTGCACGAACAAGTATTCGGCGACCCGCTCATGCCAGTCTCCCCGGTCCAGGCGTGCCAGTGCCTCTTTTGTCGAGCGCACCATTCTTTCCGCTTGCCCGTTGCTGGATGGATGAAAGGGTGCCGTTAGGGCATGGCGGATGCCCAGTCCCAAAAGATACCGCTCAAACGTGCCTGACGTGAACTGCGGTCCGTTGTCAGAGACAAGGACATCAGGACACCCATGCGTTGCAAACAGGCCTCGCAGCACCCGGATGACGGCTTCGGTAGTGGTGGAGGGCATCAGGGCGACCTCCAGCCATTTGGAATAGGCGCCCACCACTACCATAAAGGTCCGGCCGTGAAAGGGGCCAGCCAGATCGATGTGCACCCTCGACCAGGGTGTCTTTGGCGTCTCCCAGGTGTGTCCCTTAGCTGCCGGTGGTGCAGGCCTCGACTCTTGGCACGCTTGACAGGCGGACACCCAGGCAGTGATGGCATCGTCCATATTAGGCCACCAGACGTAACACCGAGCCAACGCCTTCATTTTGACAATTCCCGGGTGGCCAATGTGCAGAGCCTCCAGGACGCACTGACGGAGTCCCTGGGGAATCACGACGTGGTCTCCCCACAGCAGACAGCCGTGATGAGCTGAGAGTTCATGTTGTCTGGTTGCGAAGGGCTGGAACTCCGATGCAAAAGGCCCTTGTGGCCACCCCCTCCACACCCAGTTGAGCACCCAGCTGATGGTGCGATCCTGGGCAGACGCGGAGGCCACAGTGGCAGCCGATACAGGCGCTGCCGGAAGATCCTCAATCAGAAGGAGCGATGAAGCTGGAGCCGGGTCTTCCACAAATGCTGGAAGAGGGCAACGGCTGAGGGCGTCGGCATGGCCCATCGATTTCCCGGGGCGATGGATGAGCCGGTAGTGGTAAGCAGCCAGGAAAACAGTCCATCGCAGCATGCGTGGCGAGAGGACCGGTGGAGTTGGACGATCACCGGCGAGGAGGCCCAGGAGTGGCTTGTGGTCAGTGATGAGGTCAAAAGTCCTGCCATAGAGGTATTCATGGAACCTCTTCACTCCAGTCACAAGTGCCAGTGCCTCCTTGTCGAGCTGGCTGTAATTCCGTTCCGTCGGAGATAGCGTCCTGGAAAAGTAGGCGAGCGGTGCTTCTCTTCCGTCTGGAAAACGGTGACTAAGGACAGCACCGATGCCAAAAGGTGAGGCGTCGCAGGCAAGGACCAGCGGCCTGGATTCACTGTACTGTATCAGCACACTGTCTGATGAAAGGAGAGCCTTGACCGCGTTGAAGGCCGCCGTCTCCCGATGACCCCAGGCCCAAGGCGTCTTTGTGCTAAGGAGTCGGTGAAGAGGCTCAGCCACTGTGGCTTTGTGGGGCAGGAACATGTTATAAAAGTTCAGCAGCCCCAGGAACGCCTGCAACTCCGTCTTGTTCTTTGGGGTGGGGGCCTGCTGGATAGCGCGGATCTTGGATGTGGTCGGGTGAAGGCCGAAGGCATCGATAAGATAGCCCAGGAACTCTACCTGTGGAACGGCGATCTGGCACTTTTCCCTCTTTACCTTGAGCCCAGCCTCTTGGAACCTGGGCAGCACGGCACGGAGGCGCTCGAACAGCTGCTGGTGTGAGTCTGCAGACACCAAGACGTCATCAAAATATGGTACCACGCCCGGAAGCCCTTGCAGGAGATGCTCCATAAGGCTTTGGAAGATGCCAGGAGCCACACTCACCCCGAACTGCAACCGGCGGCAACGGAATGCCCCTCAGTGGGTGACGATCGTCTGGGCTTCAGCAGTGGCATCATCGACGGGCAGTTGTTGATAGGCTTGGGCAAGGTCCAGCTTAGCGAAGACCTTACCCTCACCCAGGGAATGCAGCAGGTGTTGGACAACAGGAACCGGATAAGCGTGCTGCTGAAGTGCCTTGTTGATCGTGCACTTGTAGTCAGCGCAGATTCTCACCGACCCATCTGGCTTGACAGGCGTGACGATGGGGGTTTCCCACTTGGCGTGGTCAACCGGCTCCAAAACTCCTTGGGCGATCAGTTTGTCCAGTTGTTCGTCCACCTTAGCCTTGAGAGCAAAGGGAACCCGGCGTGGCTTTAGCTTGATGGGGGACTTGTGGATCAAGGCTAAAGGAGATGGGCGTACCTGTATATTGCCCCAAGGTGCCGTCGAAAACCTCGGCAAAGTCTTTGACTAGACCCTCAGTCTCTACGTTAGAGATGCAGTTGATGCCGGTGACTTCCAGGCCGAGGGCATCAAACCAGTCTAGCCCTAGGAGGCTTGGCCGCTGACCTTCGAGCAGGCCCGAAAAATCCTTGAAGGCAATCCGGAACCGGCCAACGCCTACCACGGGAATGTCGTTTCCCTGGTAGTCTCTCAGGTGTACGCGGTGAGAGTCGAGTTGCCTTTTGGACACTCTGGGTACCAGTCTTTTGATGATGCTCCATGACACGATGGACAGGGCAGACCCGGTGTCGATCTCCATGTCACATGGAGCTCCTTCAATGAGCACCGTGATGTTCAGCTTGCGTCGCGTAGGCGAGTCGGTTTGGCCAATCGTGGTTCCAGATGGGCAGCGGCAGTTGGTGAGAGCGAAACAACTTTCCTTGGCGGACTGGAGTGAAGACTTGGACTTGCGAGTCGATGAAGGGGGGGTGTCAGACAGAGCCGATCGGCAGACCTTAGCGATGTGGCCCCTTCTGGAACACTTCCTACAGATGGTGTCTCTGAATCGACACTTGGCACGGGAATGGTTGCCTCCGCAGCCGGCACATTCCGGTTGGCCCTTGGACTTCTGTTGGAACTTCCTGCGCTCCCGCTTTGTCTGGTGCACGTCATCGTCTTCACTGGAGGATGCCTCATCACTGCTGGCCTCTTTATTATGCACCGGAACTGGCTCCCTAGCAAGACGCGGGCTGCTGGACTTGCGGATCTCCTGGGCGGAGTGTTCAGCAGCTTCTGAGGCCACAGCCTCCTCAGTTGGCTTTCTGTAGCGTGAGGTCTGGCTTGGCGAGGAGACGCCGTTGCAGATGGATGTCCCGGACCCCGCAGACGATTCGATCCATCAGGGCATCGTCTAAGTCTCGGAACTCACAGTGCATTGCAGCCTGTCGCAGAGCGGTGGTGTAGTTGTTGATTGACTCCCCCTCTGCCTGGTTCCGGTGGTAGAACGCATGGCGGGCAGCAATCTTGGACGGCTTTGGTGCGTAGTGGTTGCGGAGCTTCTCTTGGATCGTGTCCCATGGTGTTGCCAGGACTGCTTCAGGCGCAACAATGCTTGGGCCGTCTCAAACACCTCAGGCCCACAGAGGCTGAGGAATAGGCCCCGCTTCCGATCCTTTGATACTGCTGTCAGCTCGTTGGCTTGGAGGTAGCAGTCGAACCGAGCGAGGTAGGAGTCCCATGATTCAGAGGCTGGCGCAAACGGCGGTAGAGGCACAAGTGAAGCCATGATTCCGATGCCGGTGTGAAGGGCGATGGATGGAACACAGTGCTCTTAGCCAGAACAGTCAGCTCTGAATTGGTTCTGTCCAGTGATTTCGCTCAGTGATTTCGCTCTGTGATTCAGCTCAGTGATTCAGCTCAGTTCAGAGGCTGGCCGCATCTGGCTGTGCTCTGATGTCCATCGATCCCATCTTCGTCGCCAGTGTAGAATAGTGGGTAGACATGACAGACGACACAGCGATTTCTCCAAGTAGCTCTTTATTTTGTAAGCTGGAATAGAACTGATTGCAAACAGCTCAGCCGGCCTGCTTTTATAGGCAGCCGGCTGTCAACATTGTAGCAACAACAGCCCAGCGTTTCCCGCCTAAAATAACTGACGTGGACCTGAGGGAAAACTATCTACAGACCTGAGTGAAAACTATATACAGTATCCCCCTGCTGGCCCAGGGTGAAACTTCACTACATAACAGCCACAATCAAGGCATGGGAACCCTCAATCTAAGGGCTGAGAGCAGAAAATATTAATACAAGTCGTTTTCATGTTTTGCTTGATTTGATATTTTATTTGCCCTTCTCCCTAAGGACCCGGGGCACGTTATAAGTCGGCAATTTAAATTCTATATTAATAGCAGTTTGAAACCAAGTATCCCCTTCCCCAGCTTATCAGATTAGTGTGCCGGAACACAATTTCTTCATTTCTTTTCTACCTCCCTCCTTCTTAGATCGGAAGGAACTGAAAAAGAGAGAGGAGCTTCAAGTGGCGATGGATATGATACGAACTGTTGTTGTTGGGACTGATCCAATCTACGAAGACAAGGATGGTAAGCATTTTATATGCACATCCACACTTTTGCTGTAACATGTTTAAATTAAACAGAGTTCAATTCCTGTAGTTAAATTTGGGGTTCATATTGCTTGAGCAATACATATATTCAATGAAACTCAGCACCCAACAGAGTTCATCACTTTTTCATTGCTCAGCAGAAAGAAAAGCAGACGGTTGTGATTCTCACATCTCCCCACTAGAAATGCTGTCCTCCCCCATCACACTGTAACTCACGCCCCCGCCCCCACTTCTCCCTGCATGCCATCACCAAAGCTGCTCTCTGGGGGGGGGGGAATTTGGAGAGAAGGGGGCGGAAGATTGCATTGCACAAGGGGAAATCCTTGCACTGCCATTATATCCCACATCACTAAAAGAGTTTCAGTGCCTCTATTTTCTTAGATCTCACAAAGCATAATTGAAAACTGCAAAGTATTCTTTGTATATTTGGCTTTCCTGTGGAATTCAAGGCAGAATTGCTTTGTGACCCTGTGATTCCCAGCAGAAAAGGAGGACATAGGAGGGGAACATCAGAGATACTTCATGAGCCACTTTTAATATGAGAACAGGATAGTGGACTGCATGGGTCTTTGGTCTGATCCAGCTGCAGGGTTCTTCAGAGGCTTTTCGTTGGTGATCTCAGCCACAGAGAATCACGTCTGCCCTCGTATTCATAAGAAATCCATCCTGGAGCTCAGCTTCTTGTTTCAGGCTTGAGTGTTTTTAAGTGTTTGGAAATGGTATCCTGATATCTGCAGATTGTTATTTCAGATACTCCTGCCTTAAACAGTTTCAAATCTTTTAGACTTAGAAATACTTGCTGCAGCTCAAAACATATAGGAGGAAATGCAGTATTTTGCCAACTTAAATGATCAACTGCAAAAAGAAATTGGTAAGCTACCCTACGACGCTGAAAAATTGTAGTGCAGTGGGAACCCGCCCTGATTCTGCACCAGCTGAAAGCCCCTCCTCTAGCTGAAAACTCTTAGAGCCAGAGCAGACAGCTGCCCTCCTAGGCATCCAGCCACCCTAGGGAAACATTAGATATATTCAGATCAGCTCTCCTGAACTGTCAAAATGCTTTGAAAACAAGTCACAGAAAGCTGCTCTCACTTCTATCATCTCTTTCGGGCCCTGCGCTACCCGGGAAAGCTCTGCTGGATGGCAGAATGGAGGAAGCAAAGCAAGTCTTCTTTGCAGCCTTCACTGCCACTTGGTGGGCTCAATGATGAGCCCTCACCAGTAGTCGATTGCATTCAACCAGATTTTTCCTCCACTTGCGTAAAGCCATCTCCCAGCATCTTTCTTTGCCCTAACCTCTGCAGTATACCAGGGGGCCAAACAGGCTGCATGAAGCAGGAATGGGCGCTCAGGGCTAATCATGTCAATGGCCCAAGCCAAGGCAGAGGGCCCTCTGGGTAGTTGCACCTGCCCTGCGGCACTCCCTCCCACCAGATGTCAAGGGGAAAAACAACTCTCTGACTTTCAGAAGACATTTGAAGGCAGCCTTGTTCAGGGAAGTTTTTAATGGTTGGTGTCCAATTCTGTTTTAATTTGTTGGAAGTTGCCCAGAGTGGCTGGGGGAAACCCAGTCTGATGGGCAGCGTATAAATAAAGTATTAGTGCAGAATGCCGTGGCGAGACTCCTTATGGGGTCTTCGCTGCGAGATCACATTCATCCGGTACTATACCAGCTGCACTGGCTCCTGGTGGAGTACAGGATCTGGTTTAAGGTGCTGGTTCTAACCTTTAAAGCCCTATACAGCCTAGGACCCTCGTACCTACGGGCCCGCCTCTCCTGGTATGTCCCACAGAGGAGCTTACGGCCTGCAAATAAAAACATCTTGAAGATCCCAGGCCACAGAGGCTGGCCTCAACTAGAGCCAGGGCCTTTTCAGCCGCGACTCCAATCTGGTGGAACGCTCTGTCACAAGAGACTAGGGCCCTGCGGGACTTGACATCTTTCCGCAGGGCCTGCAAGACAGAGCTGTTCCACCAGGCCTTTGGTCAGGGCGCAGCCTGACCCCCCTCCTCTGGCAATCTGCACAGAATTTTGCTTATTGGTTGCCATAAATTTGATTTTAATTAATTTTTATAATGAAATGTTTTTAGAATCGTTGGATTATTTTGATTGTTGTTAGCCGCCCTGAGCCCAGCTTTGGCTGGGGAGGGCGGGATATAAATAAAATTTATTATTTATTATTATTATTATTATTATTATTATTATTATTAGGTTGTTCCAGAGCTTGGCCAAAGTTCAGCAGGAGACCAAAATCCCCCAGAGCCATTTGGGAAGCCCACTGGATCCATCCTGTCAGCTCAAGCAGGGAGACTGCTGGGCAGCAAACTGGGTGGTAAACCAGCAGACTCCCTCATCTGTCCCAGTTGCCCAATGCCAGGAACACACACTCTAGATTCCCACCCCCACCCCCAGCAGAGAGCCTGGAGAGAGAAAGAGAATTTTGATAAGCCACAGCTACTTCCCCTCCCCAACCTTCAAGTCTGCCCTGATGCTGCCCTGAGTATCCAGGTGGAAACAAATAGGTGAGGCCCCAGGGGTTCAGATAAGGCCTGGGGGGGGGGACCTACATCTTTTGTCTATTCCCTCAAATAAAAGCTTCTTGACTGCACTCCCAGCTATGCCCACCCAGATATTTACTGCAGCACCAGCATGGGTTGAAGCGTTAATGTTATTCTTGTTTTAATCTTTCTGAGCTCCCTAGGTGAATATATGTTATCACGTGGCCACAGGAATGAACTTAACAAAAATAACTGAAATCTGCACAAAACAAAAAAATTCCTTCCAGTAGCACCTTAAAGACCAACTAAGTCAGTTCTTGGTATGAGCTTTCATGTGCATGCACATGAAAGCTCATACCAAGAACTGACTTGGTCTTTAAGGTGCTACTGGAAGGAATTTTTTTGTTTTGACTATGGCAGACCAACACGGCTACCTATCTGTAACTGAAATCTGCACAGACAAACAAGGTGGTCCCCATTAAATTCCCTATTCCCCCCCCTCTACTTTCTCCATACATGGCTTGACTCAAAGATACCCTTCTTGAAAACTTGAACAATGGCTGGGTTATATATGAAAGGACCTTCTATTGGTTTTCTATTGAGATAGGCTCATGGACGGATGCCCAAAAACATTGTGAGCAGGAGGGCGCCAGGCTCATTTCTGTGGAAACAAGGGAAGAACAGGTGAGCATCAAAGCTGAGTACAGGAAGGTAGGAGATCTCCTTGAGCCAAAGGCTCCTATCATCACCATCCATTTAAGAAGCTCCAGTCCCCCTGTATGTGGCCAAGACAGCAACTCCATCAGTCAAGCCAAGGGGTGGGTGGGGCAGGGAGCAGCTGCTACCGTCTGGGACTCACTGAGGCTTCTTGGAGCTGCTGAGCTCTAATAGAATGAAGCTGGCAGTCAAGAAGGAGGTCTTGGAGGAGGTGAAGGATGAGATACTTGAGGCGCATCTATCCCTTGGCTTGCCAGTAAATTCTTCCTCTGCTCTGTGAGATGTACTGAGTGCTTAGAAAGAAGGCTTCGCTCACCACCCTAACCCTCTGGCATGAGAGTATCATGGAGATTACTCTAGAGGAGCTTGCAGGGTATATACCTCTCCCAGCACCTTAGCCCTGGTAGAGGAGCTACTGAGCTGCTACAGGGCACAAACATGGGTGAGACTCCATCATCATGCCATCAAGTATCCCACAAGCAGACTGATTCCAGTGTCTTTGGAGCCAACCAACAAACATGGCGGCGGAAATTGGAGTATTTGCCACACAGGTCACTGCCCTGCTAGGTGGTTCCAAGACCAACTCTTCTATGGCACAGTCATTTACAGCATTTGGAAATTTTAACTCTTGTGTCATGACTGGAAGACATGTGTAGCCAGTCTCGGTGAGGGCAGGTGAAGTTACCCTTCCCTACAATATTTCCTCTTTGGGATGCTTCCTTGATTCCATCATCATCATAATTGTGATCAGGGGGACAATACCACATCCACTGTACGAAATTTTTCTTGCTGATGGGAATACTATGTATAGTTTTGATCACTGCTTCCTCAATATATGTGGATTGGACCTTCAAATGTGACACCTGCTGCTTTTAAAATGTGCTTGTTTTATGCATGTTTAATTTCTGTCAAGGGCTATAGTCTCCTAGAGAAAAGGACATTGTCTAAAAAGATTTTATTTGTTCTTTCTGCACCCCTTCCCTAGTATTTTATAAACAAGCAAGTAGAAAGACATCAAAAGTTTTTTTGGACTGGAGTCTTTAAAGACAAGGGAAAGAAATGGTCGTGGCTGTCAGGAATGGAGGCTGCAGTCCAGTAAGTTTCTGAAGAAACATTTGTTAATGGCATGCATTCCAAAAAGTTGCAGGTTCTGTTTACATAATTGATCTGTTCACTCTCCAAATATATTTTGCCATGCACTTTTCTCTGCTACCAAAGATCTGCAGATGTACTCCTCCACATCATTGTCCAGGTGAGCGACTGCTTCTTCTCACAAGGTTGGAGAGGCAGGAAGGCTGCTCTTCCTGCTTCTCTAACCTAGTGAATGTGGTGATTCAGAAGAGGGTGAGGGCATCCTTTTCAATGGGTTGTGCTGCTTAGCTCAGCTACAAAAGGACTTGCAGGAACCTAAACTGAGTGACACTCTCTTTAGGAAAATATTTCTACAGTTATCTGCTAAACAATCTGAATAACTAGCAATCTCAGAACTAAAATGAGGCAAGTGTGTGAGAGAGCGTGGTTCACGTCACTCTCTTGGATAGAATCATAGACACATAGAAACTGAGCTTTGGATAAGACCCCAAGGGTCATCTAGTCCAACCCCCTGCAAAGCGGGAATCACTGACAGATCCCCAATAGTTTTGGGTTGTTTAAGACAGTTCATGGTTCCCTTTAAGTACCTTACAGTTATTTTCAACCCGTGTTGATGGATTGACAAGGTCAGAGTAAGATCTCACTCATCCACAGCTTGGTAGTAGAACAGCGAGCTGGTCTGGCATTTATTACCAAGACTGGATGAATAGAGGGTCGCTTTCTCCTGGAACAAAACCCAATGGCATTCATCTCCATTGTTGCACCCAATACTAATCACTTAACCTTTTTGGCAAAGGCATTGAGTAAAGTTCACAAAAGGCCATTGGAGTTGGATAATGCCAGCTGGGAACTTAAACCCTGTATGCCAGTGGTTCCCAGTTAGCTAAGTAGTACAGACCCCTTCTTTTTCAGAAGCCAAGACCCATGGGCCCCTCTACCTTTGAACATTTGGATATCTCTGTGGCAGTTTTTGTTATGTGAATGGTGTAATGGAGCCGCTGGGTGGGTGGTCCTTGGACCTCCAATTGGTGAATCACTGCTGTATGTGAACTTTGACTTGATCAAAGGGCACATCCAACCTGTCAGGAATGATTGGTGAGTGCTAGCAGAGATAAGAGTCTGGGAATCCAGCCATATTTACAGGATTTATTGGATTCTTGTCGTTATTTACAAGAGCTCTGAAAGTCAGCCTCCATCATGGTGAGTCAGTTGCCTCGACTGAAGAAGCCTTCGGTTTCCCCCAGCATATCCACTTTCTGAGCCCAACCCCCTGCCTTCCTTCCTCTGTTACTAGAGTGGCTGGGCCCCAGAAGTGGCTCCCCCCTCTCAGATTCATTGCCTCCTGACAGCCCTTAGTCACCTTCCTCCTCCGAGGAAGAACAGCTGCTAATTAACGGAGGCTTATCTCGGTATTCTTTCCCCCTTCTCTGCCTGCAATTCCCTGACACAACCCAAACATCTCATGGGAGTAAAACAACACCTACTACACCATTATTACCAATATCAATTGAATAGATTCATGGAGAGTTAAAAATGGGGGAGTTATAGAATAGATTTACACAGAATTTTAGTGGTCTGTAGTGGGACTTGAGTCAATATACAATGGACACTGGAGAATGCGAGGCCTTACCAGAAGTGACAATAAGCATGGGGCTATAAACCATGAATCTTTTTTATCTAACTCTGGAATGTATATACCAGGAGAACAACCAAGATGACCAAGGAACTGGAAATGAAGCCTTATAAGGAATGGCTGAGGCAATTTGGTGTGTTTAACCTGGAAAAGAGGATATGATAGCCATCTTCAACTGGAAGATGGAGCAAGTTTATTTCGTGCTTCTCCAGAAGGTTGGATTCAAATGGCATGAAGGAAGATTCCAACTAAACATTTGGAGGAACTTTCTGACAGTAAGAGCAGTTTGATGGGGGAACAGACTCTTTTAGAAGGTGGTGGACTCTCCTTCGTTGGAGATTTTTAAACAGAGGCCGGAGGACCATCCACCAGGGATTGTTCAGCAGCGATTCCAACAATGCATGAGGTTGGGCTGGGTGACCCCTGGGGTTTCCTTCCAACTCTATGATTCTATGATTCCATGAGGCATTTGGAGCTTCAGGGTGGACCAACAACTGCAGGCTGGATTGATCAAAGATGGCATATAAACCTGTATGGACATTTGACACAACACAACAGAGTTGTTAGAAGGGGAATGAAATGAGAGGCAGGACTGAGATTTGGATATGCTTCGAGATTCAGGCTATGGGAAGTCGTAAAATCAAAATTACAATTCGGAAAACAATTTGATCTTTTTTATTTTATTTTTTAATTTTTATTGGATTATGATTTGATATGTTAATTGGAGGTTTTTTATTGGGAAATTAATATACACTCTAACGAAAAAAAGGAGAATAAAACAACATCAGCCAGCGTGGTGTAGTGGTTAAGAGCGGTGGACTCGTAATCTGGTGAACCGGGTTCGCTTCCCTGCTCCTCCACATGCAGCTGCTGGGTGACCTTGGGCCAGTCACACTTCTCTGAAGTCTCTCAGCCCCACTCACCTCACAGAGTGTTTGTGGTGGGAGAGGAAGGGAAAGGAGATTGTGAGCAGCTTTGAGACTCCTTAGGGTAGTGATAAAGCGGGATATCAAATCCAAACTCCTCCTCTTCATCGTCTTTTTCTTCTTCTTCTTCTTCTTCTTCTTCTTCTTCTTCTTCTTCTTCTTCTTCTTCTTCTTCCTCCTCCATTAGACAGGCAGTCTCTGCACCCCCACCCCCTTTCCAGTGCATTAATATGGAGATAGTGCTTCCCTTTGGTTTAAGAACTAGATGCTGGGAGCAAACATATATTCATTCCACTGGTCGCCCGTCTTGGTTCCTACTCGAACAGTACGTGGGCACTTCTACATAACTGTTGTTATTGTGTTTGTGATGTGCGTGGTTCATTCTGTCATGAATGCTTTAGCAGAGTTTCTTGCATTCAGGGGGCTGGACTAGATGTCCCTTGGGGTCCCTTTCAACTCTATAATTCTATGATTCATTCAAAACCAATAAAATGTTTGTAAAAGAAAAAAGAAAGATGATGGCTAGATCCAGTGCTTTTTTCCTGGGGGTACGCAGACCCTTAAACATTTTGTGAATCTTTGTCGGAATCTCCGCTCGGCCAAGCCGATAAGGCCTCATCTTCCTCCAGGCTGAGCCTTTGAAATCGCCTCCGACGTGTATAATGACCTGAGCCTTTGATAAGGCCTCAAGCACATTCTATCCAGCAGGGTTCCCAGCACAGGGAAGAGACGAGAGGTTTGGCTACATTGTAAAGAGTTTTATTTCTAAACTACGCAAAACAGAAAAGACATCCTCTCTCTATGAAAGCAGAGAGCAACTGAACAAAGGAACAAAGGAAACCACTAACGTCACATCCCGTCTCCCTTTTCCCGTGAGACTGCAAAGTCTCTGGAATGTAAACGGAGTCCTGGGACTCCGCACAGCTGCACAGTGAGAAACAGAAACTAACATCCTCCCCCTTTCTGTGAACACCACTGGGCAGCGTGCCAGTACATTATCAGTACAAACCCAATTTCTGTACATAGGTACAGTGTTGATCCTTCGGAACAACCTTGGACAATAAATCAGCAGGAATTTCATTACCTGGCATGCAGGACACCGTTACAAGTCCTTTCTGAACACATTCTCTAGCATGTTGCAGCTTCTTGCACAACCAATCAAATAGACCCTGGTTGTACATATAGCAAACTCCAGATGTGCTTTTCCTGTGTGATGGCCTGGGAATCTGATTCAGAGGCTGAACCGGAGGAATCCCAGCCTGCACAGGAGTCCCCGCCTCCAGGGCCGGCTGAACTGGGGCAGGGCCTTGATTCTGAAGCCCCTGCACCTGTGCCGGATCCTCAGGAGCAGACACCAGGTGAATCCACTCTGGCTCCAGAGGTGGTTGAGGACTCAGTGCCTACAGGTGAGTCTCCCCCTGGGCCCAGTAACCCTTCAGCCTCTCCTGAACTGCAGAGGTGAAGGGCAGAGAGGCGAAGGGAACCGGTTTCTCCCAGGAGGAGTGCTCGCCTCCAGGCCACGAGAGGCGAGTCATCTGAGGATCAGGGCCACCCTATGCCTTGGGACATATTAAAGCCAGCCAGCCCCAGTCCCAAGTTGCGGGAACAACATTGCTGGTGTCAGTCCCTGCCTGAACCCTGCCCTGCACCCAGCTTCAACTTTTATGGACTGCCTTCATGTTGCTTCATCGACCACGGGCTGGACTTGGACCTTGCCTCTTGATTAACCCCCGGGACCAGCACACCAGGACTTCCACCCAACCGAAGAGTCCCCAAACCTTACCACCATCCCAGATATGGACTTCCTGTTAGCCAGATTTGCCTAATCGCTATCTGTTCAGCACATCAGCTTGAGGTCACCCTTAGATGACAGCTTGAGACAGAAATCCTTGGTATCCTGCAGATACGCAGCACCCTCTTGATACCATTCCAGGCACTCACACTGGGGTTTGTAGCTTCCCTGCTGAGCAGATTGGTAGCAAAAGCAATGTCCGGACTGCTAAATTGGGACAGATACAACAGCCTACCCAGAGCTGACTGAAAGATCTCCGCTTTTTTGAACTCAGCGCATTCTACTGTGTGTTGCCAGTAGAAGCCACAATTCTGTCGGTACTCTAAGTGGTGCAGAAAGCACCTAGAAGCTCCCTAGAAGTTGAAGTGCCGATAAACTTCAGTTTTGAGATCTATAAATTCCAATTAGCCAGCAGAGAGTGTCACAGGGCCAGCCTACCTTCCCTTTAAAGCAAACATGGGTCTCCAGCTGTTTTTGGACTACAACTCCCATCTTCCCTAGCTAGCAGAACTAATGGAAAGGGATGATGGAAACTGTACTCCAGGAGCTGCTGGGGACCCAAGTTTGGGAAAACCTGCTTCAAAGCAACTTGTGTGTTTGGCCTGCAAATATGGGACCTGTCGACTTCTGTATTTTCTTGTATTTTGATTTTCTTGTGACCTTTGTACATTATTTATTTATTTATAGAGGGGAAATTAAAAGAGAAATCGCATGGCAAGTTGTGGAAGAATAAAAGCTTGTGTTTGGAAAAAAAAACAAAAAAACCCTGGGGGGTGGCCTCCTCAAATATTTTATTGGGGGACAAAGACCGCTAGGGCTTTAAGAGTTGGTGCCTATTCCCTACACCCACAGGTCTCAGGAATGTTACAACATAAAAACACAATATAAAAACACAAATCGACCTTAGTATAGATTCTTTGATGGGAAGTGAGATCGGAGCTCCTCCAGAAGCTCTTTCCACATTCCGCACACTAATATGGTTTCTCCCCTGTATGAGTTCTTTGATGGGAAGTGAGAGAGGAGCTCTTACTGAAGCTCTTTCCACATTCCGCACACTAATATGGTTTCTCCCCTGTATGAGTTCTTTGATGGGAAGTGAGAGAGGAGCTCTTACTGAAGCTCTTTCCACATTCCGCACACTGATAGGGTTTCTCCCCTGTATGAATTCTCTGATGGGAAGTGAGATGGTGGTTGAAACTGAAGCTCTTTCCACATTCCACACACTGATAGGGTTTCTCCCCTGTATGAATTCTTTGATGGGAAGTGAGTTTGGAGCTTTCAGTGAAGCTCTTTCCACATTCCACACACTGATAGGGCTTCTCCCCTGTATGAAGTCTTTGATGGGAAGTGAGAGAGTAGCTCTGACTGAAGCTCTTTCCACATTCCACACACTGATAGGGTTTCTCCCCTGTATGAATTCTTTTATGGGTAGTGAGAGAGGAGCTTTCAGTGAAGCTCTTTCCACATTCCACACACTGATAGGGATTCTCCCCAGTATGAATTATTTGATGGGAAGTGAGAGAGGAGCTCTTCCTGAAGCTCTTTCCACATTCTACACACTGATAGGGTTTCTCCCCTGTATGAATTCTCTGATGCATAGTGAGATTGGAGCTATGAGTGAAGCTCTTTCCACATTCCACGCACTGATAGGGTTTCTCCCCTGTATGAATCCTTTGATGGGAAGTGAGATCGGAGCTTTGACTAAAGCTCTTTCCACATTCCACACACTGATAGGGTTTCTCCCCTGTATGAATTCTTTGATGGGAAGTGAGTTTGGAGCTCTGACTGAAGCTCTTTCCACATTCCACACACTGATAGGGTTTCTCCCCTGTATGAATTCTTTGATGCGAAGTGAGATCGGAGCTCTGACGAAAGCTCTTTCCACATTCCACACACTGATAGGGTTTCTCCCCTGTATGAATTCTTTGATGTGAAGTGAGTGTGGAGCTCTGACTGAAGCTCTTTCCACATTCCGCACACTGATAGGGTTTCTCCCCTGTATGAATTCTTTGATGGGAAGTGAGATTGGAGCTCTGACTGAAGCTCTTTCCACATTCCACACACTGATAGGGTTTCTCCCTTGTATGAATTCTCTGATGGGACGTGAGATCGGTACTCCTACCGAAGCTCTTTCCACATTCCACACACTGATAGGGTTTCTCCCCTGTATGAATTCTTTGATGGGAAGTGAGTTTGGCGCTCTGACTGAAGCTCTGTCCACATTCCACACACTGATAGGGTTTCTCCCCTGTATGAATTCTTTGATGGGAAGTGAGGTTGGAGCTATGAGTGAAGCTCTTTCCACATTCTACACACTGATAGGGTTTCTCCCCTGTATGAATTCTTTGATGGGAAGTGAGATCGGAGCTCTGACTAAAGCTCTTTCCACATTCTACACACTGATAGGGTTTCTCCCCTGTATGAATTCTTTGATGGGAAGTGAGTTTGGAGCTCTGACTGAAGCTCTTTCCACATTCCACACACTGATAGGGTTTCTCCCCTGTATGAATTCGTTGATGCGAAGTGAGATCGGAGCTCTGACTAAAGCTCTTTCCACATTCCACACACTGATAGGCTTTCTCCCCTGTATGAATTCTTTGATGGGAAGTGAGATCGGAGCTCTGACTAAAGCTCTTTCCACATTCCACACACTGATAGGGTTTCTCCCCAGTATGAATTATTTGATGGGAAGTGAGAGAGGAGCTCTGACTGAAGCTCTTTCCACATTCCACACACTGATAGGGTTTCTCCCCTGTATGAATTCTTTGATGGGAAGTGAGATTGGAGCTCTGACTGAAGCTCTTTCCACATTCCACACACTGATAGGGTTTCTCCCCTGTATGAATTCTCTGATGGGAAGTGAGATTGGCGCTCTGACTGAAGCTCTTTCCACATTCCACACACTGATAGGGTTTCTCCCCTGTATGAATTCTTTGATGGGAAGTGAGTTTGGAGATTTCAGTGAAGCTCTTTCCACATTCCACACACTGATGGGGTTTCTCCCCTGTATGAATTTTTTGATGCGAAGTGAGATTGGAGCTCTTACTGAAGCTCTTTCCACATTCCACACACTGATAGGGTTTCTCCCCTGTATGAATTCTCTGATGGGACGTGAGATCGGTGCTCCTACCGAAGCTCTTTCCACATTCCACACACTGATAGGGTTTCTCCCCTGTATGAATTCTCTGATGCCTAGTGAGAGAGGAGCTCATACTGAAGCTCTTTCCACATTCCACACACTGATAGAGTTTCTTTCCAAGGATATTTTGTTGATGGGAAGTGGAATGGGAGCGCCGACTGCAGCTTTCTCCAAACTCCAAATTTTTACGTGGCTTCTCCTCTCTGGGTATTTTATCGTGGTCACCTTCGTTCTTGATTTCTGATTCATCACAATCTGCCATGGAGACAAAAAGGGATTAGAACCTCAGGAACAAATGGAGAAGAACTGAAGGGAGTTCAGTGTGTTTATTATCTTTGTTGTTTGTCATTAACCAACATATTTATTATGAGATTCTGTTGAGGTGCTGAATATTGCTTTGTATGATATACAGTAGTGGTCAAAATTGTGGAATACTTTTGGAGAAAAGTGTATTTCAGAGGTTTGATGGCTCATAACACTGCTTCTTTTGGAGTAACATCATAAAATTATGTATCAACGGAAATTGTTCAATTACCCATATTCTATCTAAATCTATGGCCAAATAACCAGAAAAAAGAAGGACCACTTGCTTAGATTGACTTTTGTCAGTGTCTTTTGTGATTGCTATCAAGTTGGTTGGTTTTTTTGTGTTCTTATAAAACAATAAAATTATAGAAATGGCACAAAGAGTTGAGGAGGCTTCTGGCGATCGCGGGAGTGAAAGCAAGCGGGATTCCTCAGTGCTGAGAGAAGCGGACAGCAGGAGGCCATTTCTATCCCTCAAGAGTGAAGCTCCGAGCTTGCACACAGAAGCGATCAGCTCTCAAACATTAAGAAATCGAATTGGGACTTTTAAAAATACAAATCCATGGATTAGAGCCAATTTGAAGTGGGTAAGGTGGAAAAAAAGGAGGTCAGCCTTGCCTGGAATTTAAACTACACACAAGAACAATCTTCAGAGCGGGACAAAAACGTACGTCAATGCAAACGGATTAAACTGATAATTTATTTGACTGCCTATTAAAGGACTCTAAGGAGTATAAGGATTATAAAGATAGAGAAAAGGGGGAGAGTCGTTTGGAAGCAATTAATAGTCTTATCAGTAAGTCGGTGGGAAACGTCGGGGGAGAAGACTCCGAGAGCTTTCTACTTTTGTTTTTAAAAAGATCTGCGCAATTGGCAGCGATGGACTTTAAAACTACTGATTTATTAATTCTAGCCTGTGAAGAGAGACAGAAGATAAGTCCCACGACTGGAATGTAATAATGGAGGGTTACAATCTATTTCAGAGAAACAGACCAGACAAGAAAGGAGGAGGAGTGGCGTTATAGGTCAGGGATGTGTATACCTGTGAAGAGATCCAAGATTTAGAACCTCAAAGCCAAAGTGAGAGCATTTGGGTCAAAATTAAGGGAGAGATGAGTAACAGGGACCTCATTGTGGGAGTTTACTATAGATCCCCAAGCCAAACGGAGGACATAGATGATGCCTTCCTGGAACAGATGGCCAAGCATGCAAAAGGAAGGGAGATAGTAGTAATGGGGGACTTCAATTACCCGGATATTTGCTGGATGTCAAACTCAGCCAAGAGCATAAGGTCAAACAGATTCCTCACTGGCCTTGCAGACAACTTCATTGTCCAGAAAGTGAGAGAAGCAACAAGAGGAACAGCCATTTTAGATCTGGTCCTAACCAATGTTGATGACCTGGTTAGTGGGGTAGAAGTGGAAGGATCATTAGGCGCGAGTGATCATGCTCTTCTGAAGTTTACTATACAGCAGAAAGGAGCAGCCAAGCATACTAGGACTCAATTTCTTGACTTTAAGAAAGCCGACTTCATAATACTTAGGGAAGTGCTGGGTGAGATCCCATGGACAGTAATACTAAAAGGAAAGGGAGTTCATGATGGCTGGGAGTTTGTTAAGAGGGAGATAGTAAAAGCACAACTTCAGGCAATACCAATGAGACGGAAACATGGAAGGTGCCTAAAGAAGCCAGGGTGGCTATCTAAAGAACTTTTAACTGAGTTAAGATTAAAAAAGGATGTGTACAAAAAATGGAAAAGGGGGGAAACCACCAAAGAGGAATTCAAACAAATAGCCAGCACGTGTAGACACAAAGTCAGAAAAGCTAAAGCACAGAATGAACTCAGGCTTGCTAGAGAGGTTAAAAGCAACAAAAAAGGCTTTTATGGGTATGTTCGTAGCAAAAGGAAGAACAAAGAAACCGTGGGGTCACTCAGAGGAGAAGATGGTGAAATGCAAACAGGGGACACAGAAAGGGCTGAGCTCCTCAATGCCTTCTTTGCAACAGTCTTCTCCAAAAAAGAAAACAATGCCCGACCTGAAGAATTTGGAGCAAATGATTCAGCAGAGGAAACACAGCCCAGAATAACTAAGGAGATAGTACAAGAATACTTGGCTAGTTTAGATGTATTCAAGTCTCCAGGGCCAGATGAACTGCATCCAAGAGTATTAAAAGAACTGGCAGATGTGATCTCAGAACCACTGGCAGTCATCTTTGAGAATTCCTGGAGAACAGGCGAAGTCCCGGCAGACTGGAGGAGGGCAAATGTTGTCCCTATTTTCAAAAAGGGGAAAAGAGAGGACCCAAATAATTACCGCCCAGTCAGTCTGACATCAATACCAGGTAAGATTCTGGAGCAGATCATTAAGCAAACAGTTTGTGAGCATCTAGAAAGGAATACTGTGATCACCAATAGTCAGCATGGATTTCTGAAAAATAAGTCGTGTCAGACTAACCTGATCTCGTTTTTTGACAGAATTACAACCCTGGTAGATGAAGGGAACGCAGTGGATGTAGCCTACCTTGATTTCAGCAAGGCATTTGACAAGGTGCCCCATGATATTCTTGTAAAGAAGCTGGTAAAATGCGGTCTTGACTATGCTACCACTCAGTGGATTTGTAACTGGCTGACTGACCGAACCCAAAGGGTGCTCGTCAATGGTTCCTCTTCATCCTGGAGAAGAGTGACTAGTGGGGTGCCACAGGGTTCTGTCTTGGGCCCAGTCTTATTCAACATCTTTATCAACGACTTGGATGATGGACTCAAGGGCATCCTGATCAAATTTGCAGATGACACCAAACTGGGAGGGGTGGCTAACACCCCAGAGGACAGGATCACACTTCAAAACGACCTTGACAGATTAGAGAACTGGGCCAAAACAAACAAGATGAATTTTAACAGGGAGAAATGTAAAGTATTGCACTTGGGCAAAAAAAATGAGAGGCACAAATACAAGATGGGTGACACCTGGCTTGAGAGCAGTACATGTGAAAAGGATCTAGGAGTCTTGGTTGACCACAAACTTGACATGAGCCAACAGTGTGACGCGGCAGCTAAAAAAGCCAATGCAATTCTGGGCTGCATCAATAGGAGTATAGCATCTAGATCAAGGGAAGTAATAGTGCCACTGTATTCTGCTCTGGTCAGACCTCACCTGGAGTACTGTGTCCAGTTCTGGGCACCACAGTTCAAGAAGGACACTGACAAACTGGAACGTGTCCAAAGGAGGGCAACCAAAATGGTCAAAGGCCTGGAAACGATGCCTTATGAGGAACGGCTAAGGGAGCTGGGCATGTTTAGCCTGGAGAAGAGGAGGTTAAGGGGTGATATGATAGCCATGTTCAAATATATAAAAGGATGTCACATAGAGGAGGGAGAAAAGTTGTTTTCTGCTGCTCCAGAGAAGCGGACACGGAGCAATGGATCCAAACTACAGGAAAAAAGATTCCACCTAAACATTAGGAAGAACTTCCTGACAGTAAGAGCTGTTCGACAGTGGAATTTGCTGCCAAGGTGTGTGGTGGAGTCTCCTTCTTTGGAGGTCTTTAAGCAGAGGCTTGACAACCATATGTCAGGAGTGCTCTGATGGTGTTTCCTGCTTGGCAGGGGGTTGGACTCGATGGCCCTTGTGGTCTCTTCCAACTCTACAATTCTATGATTCTAAGATACTAAGAGGGAAAATACTGTTTCTTTACCTTCATTTGGTAGAAGTTTAAAATACGTTTGAGAGGAATTAGGAGTGTTTTTGCCTTCTGAAGTTCATACCCCCCCGCCTCCTTCTCTGCGTAGTATTTGAATGGGATAGAAAGAAGCGAACTGTGCCATTTTTGTATCTTTGATGGGGGGGCTTTTGCCCTTCTCCTTCTCTTCCCCTCTCTTTGAGATTTAACACAGACTTTTATTCGTTTGGTGGCATCATGGATTTTGATTTCTGGCAGGGCAAAAAGCCGAGAATAAAATTTAAGTTCTTAACAGATTTAAAAGAGAGGGGAGGTTTGGCCCTGCCAGATATGAGATTATATTATGAAGCATCGTGCATATGTTGGTTGAAAGAATGGATGAACTTAGAAAATACAGATTTGTTAGATTTGGAAGGATATGACAATAGATTCGGTTGGCACGCATATTTATGGTATGGAAAAAAACAAGTGCATAAAGGTTTCAAAAATCATATTATTAGAGGATCTCTGATTGAGGTATGGGGTAGGTACAAAAACCTACTTGAACCAAAAATACCACACTGGTTATCACCATTAGAGGCGATGAGTGTTAAAAAGATCAATATGACTGGGAGGTGGATAACATATGGAAGTTTAATTGAGAAAGAGGGAAGTGAGTGGAAAATGAAACCATATGAAGAAGTGAAAGAATATGTAAACAATTGGCTGCATTATTTTCAGATTAATGAAATGTTTAGAAAAGAGGTTGCAGAAAGAGGCTATTCTGAAAAAGAATCTAGGTTTCAAAGAGAAGTATTGAATAACGAAGTTAAAAATTTATCTATGATGTATAAATTATTATTAGAATGGCATTTGAAGGATGAAGAGGTTAAATCATTTATGATTCAATGGGCCAAAGACTTTGGATATAACATTCAATTTGATGATTGGATAAAATTGTGGAAGGAAGGGATGAGATTTACGGCATGTACCATTTCATAACCAAATGTTATGAAAATGATATATCGATGGTATATAACACCAGTTAAATTAAGTAAGATGTATAAGGACGCAGGTGGCGCTGTGGGTTAAAGCCTCAGCGCCTAGGGCTTGCCGATCGAAAGGTCGGCGGTTCGAATCCCTGCGGCGGGGTGCGCTCCCGCTGCTCGGTCCCAGCGCCTGCCAACCTAGCAGTTCGAAAGCACCTCCGGGTGCAAGTAGATAAATAGGGACCGCTTACCAGCGGGAAGGTAAACGGCGTTTCCGTGTGCGGCTCTGGCTCGCCAGAGCAGCGATGTCACGCTGGCCACGTGACCCGAAAGTGTCTCCGGACAGCGCTGGCCCCTGGCCTCTTAAGTGAGATGGGCGCACAACCCCAGAGTCTGTCAAGACTGGCCCGTACGGGCAGGGGTACCTTTACCTTTACCTTATAAGATGAGTAACAAATGTTGGAAATGTAAGGAGAAAGAAGGGACATTTTATCATATGTGGTGGGAATGTGAAAAAATGAAGTGCTTCTGGGAAATGATATATAATGAGATAAAGAAAATACTGAAATATACATTTGTTAAAAAACCAGAAGCATTTCTATTAGGAATATTAGGTGGTGAAATAAAAAGGAACGACCAGAAAGTATTTCTGTATGCAGTAACAGCAGCCAGAACTCTTTTGGCCCAGAAATGGAAACAAGAAGAAATGCCTAAGATTGAAGAATGGAGATCGAATTTAATGGATTACGCGGAACTAGACAGATTGACAGGGAGGATTTGCAACCGACGGGACCAAAGATTCACTGAGGACTGGAGTAAATATATTAAAAATATTTGTGATAATGATATAACGTTTGTAAGTTTTCAAGAAGTTCTGTAAGAAGATTTGGTAGAAATATTGTTTAAACAACATGGTAAGAAAAGATATATATAATGCAATCTGTGATAATTACGGAAAATTATCAGACATGTAGATGGGAAAAGGTGCACAAAGGCAAGTGAAAGGTGCACAAAGGGAAAGGTGCACAAAGGCAAGTGATGATGGACGAGTGGAGAGACTGTCCCTACATGACAGAAGAAAATCATCTGGGTGTATACAAGATGACATGATGCAATGTAATGTGAAGTTGAGTGCAAGGACTGGTCTAAATATTAGAATTCTAAGGAAGAAGCCATTGTCATCTCTCAAGCAAAGGTTGAAATGATTAAACCCATGTTTAATCAGCGAAACAATGGGACAATTTTATTTGGTGTGATGAGACCCAAAACGCCTTGCTTGGTAGTGATGGCATGACATACGCGAGGAGAAGAATCAGAGAAGATTTACATCCTACTTGCATTAGGAACGCCTCGTGAAACACCCAGATAGTGTGTTGATCTGGGGTTGTATGGAAGCAAAAGGTGTGGGTAAAATTTACGTCATTAATGGGAATGTAAATGCCCTAAAATGCATAAATGAAATACTTGCGCCCAAACTGAAGCGTTCCTCAGGTGAACTTTTCCCAGATGCTGAAGCATATTGTCAGGGAACTGCCATCGGTTCAGGAGGGAGAGAGGAAAAGCCGAATGGATTACAGAGAGCCTCCAGGGATCATGGGAAGCAGCTCCTCTTCAACGGAGGAGAGTAAACACGGCTCCAGTGGAGCGGAGCTGCAGGAGTCGGAAGAGGCAAGGCGGTGCCAGGACAACTTGCCTGGCCAAAGCGGGGAGGAGAGGGGTCCTCCGTTACCCACGCTCTCCTTGCGCAGAAAGCATCCGTGCAGAGAGGGGAGGCGCAGACTGGGCGTCAAGAAGCTGCTTTGCTGGGGAAAGTTTAGGAACCGCCCACTCACGGATTCTGCCAGCGACTGAGTCGGCCACGGGAGAGTGGAGCTCCGGACAGATAAGGTTTATTTTGGCAGCAAAAGCAAGGCTTCACAGCTAAGCAGGGAGATATTTGCCTGCTTGCTCTCGAGCAACCCCTTGGAAACATTCCACACACACACACACACATATCAACAACAATACAACTTTATTATTGCATTAGCCGTGTGGCCATAGCATAATATACATAGACATCATTAGAAATAAACAGGCTCAATCCTCACCCATAAATCAAGCAAAAGTAGTTCTTCCCTTGAAAGGCGCATCTAACCCACCTCAGAGCCTTAAAATTGTTTCCTGGAATGTTAATGGCTGGGCGACAAAGCAAATGGATCCTGAGGCAATAAACTTTATCTCTTCATTTGACATTGTGTGCCTCCAAGAGACCTGGTCCCAACAAAGTATCGCTCTCCCAAATTATTGTTCCTTTAACTCCTGTGCTCGCAAACTAGCCAACAGGGGTCGCCCTCAAGTTGGCCTCGCCTGTCTTATTTCAACCAGCTTATCCCTCACTATTTGCGAGGAACTTAAATCTTCCCCTTACTTTCTCACTATAAAGATCCACCTTCCAAAGACCAAAAGCCCATGGTTGATAACTACAGTATATCTGCCCCCAGCAACTAATGATTCCGACCGTAATGAAAGGTGGTCTGAACTTTCGTCTTGGCTTCATGATCTTCAAACAACTAACCCAGGACTTCCTCAAATCCTCTTAGGCGACTTTAATGCAAGAATAGGTCCCAATGACGATGCTATATTATCTCCCGCAGCACTCCTGGATAATCCCCTGCAGCCCCCCTGGGGAAACAGATGCTCTCTTGATCCCATAACAAATGCGTCGGGGAGGCTGATGGCCCAACTGGCCATTGAAAACGATCTCTGCATCGCAAATGGCAACGTTACTCCCTTGTCCTCGCAGCAGTTAACGTGCATTTCTTCCCGGGGAGCCAGTGTTGTCGACTACATTCTATTGACGCCAGAGCTATTCTCAATCTCTACAAAAATGGAAGTGGCTGAATACTTTGGTGGCGACCACCTTCCATTAACTCTATTGTTAAACCTAATAGAGCCATTTTCAGTCCCCTCAAACTATAGTTCCACGGCACAAAGCTACCCTGTATACAAAACAAAGAAATGGACAAGCCCCAGTTCCTCTCTTGCTCTGGACATACAAAAATCATTTGATATGCCTGCAGTTCTCTCTGACTCAATTCTGCCCGCTGACCAATACCGGAAATTAATTGATGTTTTTTTCATCAACTTTCATAACCACCACCTCGCCTACTCACCAACGCTTTTTCTCTGAATCACCGTGGTTTGACAAGGAATGTAAAGCCCTAAGAAGGCGAATTAGGAAAATGGTCAGAATCATCAAATTTTCCAACGACCCCCAAGCCCGTGCAGAGCTTTTAGATACTAAAAGGGCATACAGAAACATGATTCATTGCAAGAAACAGCAACACATCTTTGAGGCTTGGTCCACTCTTTGTTCGGCTGTAGAGAGGCATGACTCCCGCTCCTTCTGGCGCTTAGTTAGGCCTTCGGCACCATTCAATTCAGCTACTTTGATTTCCGCTGACGAATGGATTGCCTATTTTTCAGCCAGTTTCGCTTCTCCAAATCATCTTACAGATCACCTTCAATCCCTGTTGGACCTCTGTTCCTGTTCTCTCAGTTCCACCTCCTCAGTAAATTTCACCTCAACCCGCATCTTCAACATCATAATGTCCATGCGAAGGAATAAGGCCCCCGGCCCAGACATGGTCCCGTTGGACCTTTTCCTGACTGATCCTCTCTGGTGGAGTGAACAGCTGACTCCTGTATTCACCGCTACCTCCTCCGCCTTAGACATCCCCAACTCCTGGAGAGAAGCTACAATAGTTCCGATTTTCAAAGGCGGCCAGCCAAACATCCCTAGGAACTATCGCCCCATCAGCTTATTATCTATTCCGGGGAAAATATTTGCCGCTGTTTTACTGGAAGAACTTCTTTCATGGGTCCATGAGAGGAACATTTTACCGCCAGAACAGATTGGCTTCCGAAAGTCAGCATCAACCATGGACCACTGTCTAACTCTTTATCACCTTGCCAGTAAATACACTGCACCAAGGCAAGGCCACCTGTTTGCCGCTTTCATGGACTTGGAGGCCGCCTTTGATTCCATTCCTAGGCAGAGATTATGGTCCAAACTCGTCCATCTGGGAATTGATCCGCACCTCCTCTCACTAATTATTTCCCTTCATTCAAACACCACAGCTCGCGTCCGATTTGGTCCCAACGGCTCCCTTACCGCTCCATTCCCAACGGCCAGGGGCGTCCGACAAGGTTGTCTCTTGGCCCCTTTACTGTTTAATCTCTATCTTCATGATGCTCTTTCCCCTTTGAAGCTAGCAACTAAGTATCCTCCTCATTTAGCAGGCCACCCCGTTGCTTCCCTTTTCTATGCAGATGATGCCGTCATCTTATCCAGAACAGCTGCGGACCTAGCAAATGCAGTTAATGCATTTATCGCCTATTGTAAGGCGGAAGCTCTTAATATTAATTGTAAAAAATCGAAAGTCGTCCACTTCACTCGTTCCCGCAAACTCAAGCTGGAGCCGCTTAAGATCACAGGTGGCTACTTAGAAAAGGTAAAAGCCTTTAAATATCTAGGCTTAATATTTACCTATAATCTCTCCTGGACCACCCATCTACAATCTGCCTCTCTTGCTGCAACCACGACCTCTAATGCCATTGTCCGATTTTACCACCAGAAGGGTGGCAAACACCTTCCAGCAGTAATTCAAATATTTAATGCTAAAGTTGTCCCTAAATTACTATATGGCTGCGAAGTATGGACTACAGCAATATCAGGTAACTTGGATCGCCCACTTCACATGTTTTTGAGATCTCTTTCCAGTGTCCCGAGATGTGTCTCAGGTGCAGCCCTACGACTTGAGTTCGCCCAGCCCTCAATTGAAAAACGAGCATGGAGTCGAGCCATTTCCTATAGCTCCCACCTATTAGCATCGGATGCTCGAATGAGAGGTGGTTTCTCCAATCTGATCCTAAGAGATATTCATAATTCTCCTTGGAAAACTACAATTAATCTCAAATTCCGCTCTCTTCTCAATCTGACCCTCAAAACTGTTTTTAACTTAGAGTGTATTAGCCCTGCGGCCCTACCTTCAATCAAAAAGAAGTTACAGCAACTTGATTTCTCTAACACAGCTTCCCATGCAAGAGGGCCGTGTTCAGGCTTAGCCCTAGCTATTCCACCCCCTGAAGGGATCCCACCATACTGCTTTATAATTCCTTCGGAGGCTAAGCGAAGGGCCTTCACCTGTGCCCGTCTCAACTGTTTCCCTACAGCAGTTATGTCGGGTCGCTATTCCAGAGCTCCCATCGCAAATAGAACATGCACCTGCAACGACACGGCTCTGGAGACTATGGAACATGTAATGCTCTTCTGTACCAACTGGACAGATGAAAGATCTCGGTTTCTAATTCCTCTCGTGAACAAGCTTCATCTCCCAATCCAGCCCTGGATAGTGTCCCTTCTTTTGCAGGATTCAGACTGTTGGATTACCGAGATGACAGCTAACTTCCTGCTTAGTGTGATGAAGAGGAAAGCGGCACCAACTTCTTCTTTAACACCACAGCCGTAGTCGATATGCCGCACAATCAAACCTGTTTTTGCACACACATATATATATTCTATTTTATACTTCAACAGGATTCCGCTCCATCTCATGTTGCTGCTGTGTGCAAAAGGTGCTTTCAAGATAAAGATATTTCACTGCTGGAATGGCCTGGGAATAGCCCAAACTTTAACCCAATCAGAAATCTATGGAGCTGACTAAAGAAACTTGTTAGTCAGAAGCAACCCAGCAATAAAGTCCAATTAACAGAGGCAATAATTTAATCTTTGTTTCACTTTATTACAGCTGCAGAACTAAAAACTTGGTTCATATCATGGGAAGGCATTGTAAGGCCGTAATTAAAGCTAAAGGTTGCCAATGGTTATGACTGCTGTTCTAATAAATGGTTATGGCTGCTGTTCTAATAAATACTCCTTCATAAATGTTCTTTCATTACATTCTTCATTAAATTATCTTTCCATTGATATATAATTTTATGGTATTACTCCACACAAAAGGGGTGTTATGAGCCATCAAACCTCAGAAACACACTATTCACAAAAGGTTTCCACAATTATGGCCACTACGAGAAGTTCACTTTAAAGTTAATGTTCTTTTTATATGGGATCAGATTATTATTATTATTTATGCTTCATGTTTATAAATGTGTTGGAAGCCATGTTTATATATGTGTTGGGGCAACCCAGCCAAATGGGCAGGGTATAAATAAAAAATATTCTTATTACTACAGTGTTACATTGATTTAAGAGCAGCCCTGTTCCGGAAAAGATTAAGTTTGTAAAGCATCTTCATCATCAGCGTCATCAGCATCACTGCTACTAAACCATCGGAAGATGCAGACATTTCGTGTTCCTTGCCTCAGGAGACAACGAAAGTCAGAAAGAACAAAGAAACGGCTTTCCCAGATGTTGAGAAAACTCCCCAGATGCAGGACACTCTGAGCTGTTAACCCTGTAAGCTCTAAACTTCACAACTTATCTTTCTTAACAATTCTGAAGCTGACATTTAAGATGGCTTGGGCAGTTCAGACCAGCCCGGTCGTGGTAGAAAAAGGAATAATTTGAGGAAGATTGTTTAAAGAAAAAACTGTAAGTTACTGTTTATTGTGGGGGTGTTAGGTTCCCAAGTGTTATAGGGGCCACGGTTGAGCTCTGTGAAAATAGATGAGGTTGGTCACATAGAAGTATTTTTTGAATTTCCAGGCTGATATGATGATCCCTATGCAAAAGCCTTTGACTGTGTCGACCACAGCAAACTATGGCAAGTTCTTAAAGAAATGGGAGTGCCTGATCACCTCATCTGTCTCCTGAGAAATCTCTATGTGGGACAAGAAGCTACAGTTAGAACTGGATATGGGAAAACTGATTGGTTCAAAATTGGGAAAGGTGTACAACAAGGCTGTATATTGTCTCCCTGCTTATTTAACTTATATGCAGAATTCATCATGCGAAAGGCTGGGCTGGATGAATCCCTAGCCGGAATTAAGATCGCCGGAAGAAATATCAACAACCTCAGATAAGCAGATGACACAACCCTGATGGCAGAAAGTGTTCACTGGAAGGACAGATCGTGAAGCTGAGGCTCCAGTACTTTGGCCACCTCATGAGAAGAGAAGACTCCCTGGAAAAGACCCTGATGCTGGGAAAGATGGAGGGCACAAGGAGAAGGGGACGACAGAGGACGAGATGGTTGGATGGTGTTCTTGAAGCCACAAACATGAGTCTGACCAAACTGTGGGAGGCGGTGGAAGACAGGAGTGCCTGGTGTGCTCTGATCCAGGGGGTCACGAAGAGTCGGACATGACTAAACGACTAAACAACAACAACAACAATGACGATCCCACAGGGAGCCTTACCAAGAGAGGCCACGGTCCCACGAGTCTCCTCCATGACGTCCTTATGCAGAGCTCTCTGGTCAGGATCCAGCAACGCCCATTCCTCATCCGTGAAACGAACAGCGACATCTTCAAAGCACACTGGACCCTAAAAGAAAAAAGGAAATGTCCTCCTCTGAGACAGCAGAAATTTGATCTGCTACATAATGCTCTGTTGTTTCCTTCCTGTAAATTGCGCTGTTGTTTCAATAGGATTGTTTTGCAGCACATTTTAATTATGGGTGCTTATTTTATTCTGCGTTTTAATTATGGGTATCCGTTTTTGTGCAAATAGGTGGTACTCCTCCTTGTGTTTCCCAAGTCATTCTGCTTACGCAAGCGTTCCAGTTTCCCCAATGGAAGGATCCACTTTCTCCTCTCCTTGTCAGCTGTTCTGGGAAGGTTCCCTCCCAATGCCCTAGAGCCAAATTCAAGGGGTTCATGGGGGCATGGAGAGGGGGAGGAATGGGGGGCAGGCCCCATTTTCCAGCGGATGGGGCTGGTTAGGTGAATCCACGCCGCTATTTCTTCTCATTTGTCCACTGCTTAGAAACCAATTTTTCCATTCAGTTATCAATCTAGAAATAAAATAAGCCTGTTTTTGATGGCCATCTGTCTTGGATGATCTAGCAGAGATTCCTGCATTGCAGGGGGTCTCCTGGCTCTGAGAGACAAGCAGGGAGGGTGGCTTCTGGCAGAAGGAGAGGGAGCCCCCGGTGGCTCCTCCTTTTCCTGACTCAGCCTCTCGACCTTCTTCTCCCACTCGCCTCCTTCCTCTTCTGCCTCTGATTCTGCACTGCATTCTTTTTTTTTTTTTAAATAATTTTTATTAACTGGCCAATCACATCAGATTAAATCACATCATATAAATTCCGAATTACAAAGCCAAATTTTTAAATTTTGTTGGGGGAACCCATACTTCAAGATCCAAAGGGGAATTCAGATCATCTTCTTATTACTGCGTTAATGTCCAAATCAGTCCCAATCAGTCCAAACAAAGTTCATAATTCTATCCAGTCTTATCTTGGTGTTGCCACATCATATCTTGTTCGTATAATTTCTCTTTTTCCTTTACGATCTCTTCTGTTAGTCTCCTTAAGCCGATAGCAAGTGTAATAATCCTGTGTGGATTTCCCGTTCTTTCACTAAGTCCAGATGGTTTCCATATATCTCCTTCGTAGATAACATCACTTTATCCCGGCTGCTTCCTCCCACCATTCCTCTGTGCCCAACCAGTCCATGACATTGCTCCATCCCTCGGCCTCTGTCCCCACAAGGCAGCTTCCCCTGACCTGATCTGGTTCCACAGCCGCTGCTTCCCTTCTGCCCCCATGAAAAGGCAGATCAGGAGGTTTTGCTGGTATCATTCTGTCACCTGCAGGAGAAAAAAAAGGTAAGCAGGACGCCAGGAGTGCCTGCATCTCTCACAGGTGAAACAGGGCATCTCTAACTACAGATGGGCCTTTGAGAAAGCCTTACCTGCTGAGAGTATTTGGATGTTTGTGCCCATTTCATATTTTAGTTGTGCAGAAATACATCTCCCCTCTTCTGGACCCTTGTTCCCGACTGTCTCCCCCCAAAACAAGATGAAAAGAACCCGCAGATGAGTTGGAAAACCAACAGAACAGACCAAACGGAGAAAAACCACCTTCCTCCTTACCCAGTGGCCTCTCTCTGGTGTCCAACGGAGGCCTCTCTGCCTCACAGGAATCCAGGTCCATTTCTGCAAAGAGATCCTTTCCCTGAAAAAGAAACAAGGATTCAAAACAGAGAATGGGGGAAAATATAAGAAAGAGAATGACAAAGATTTGAAGGGTGTTAGATCTCATTCCATGGATGCCTTGCAGAAAAAGCATGGGCCACCAGCAGACCATTATGGGATGTTCTCTGTCCTGTTTGGAGCCCCTTGGGAGTATCCAGAGGAAAGTCTCACCTGCTTTCTCTCCTCTGCCTGACTCAGGAGGAAACCTTCGGCCAGGGCCACTGCCTGCGAACTGGTCTCCGCTCCACAGTCCCTCACCCAGCTCTCCATCTCCGGGGGAAGGACAGCCAGGAACTGCTCCAAGATCACCAGGTCCAGCATCTCAGCTTTCGTGTGCCTTTCTGGCTTCAGCCACTGACGGTCAAAGTGGTAGAGTCGGCTGCAAACCTCTCGGGGTCCTTTGGCCTCCTGGAAGCAGAACTGCCTCAACTGCTTGCTCTGCACCTCTGCGCGGAGGGTGTCCTCCTCACCCAGGATCTTCTGCCCAGAGTTTTCCCAGAATCCCCCACTGCTCCCAGTTTGGATGTCATGGCCTCTTCCTGCTCCAGGGCCAGCTGAGTCTTGCTCACCCATCTGTGCTCTCAGGAAGCCTCTGAGAGATCGGAAGGAACCCTTTGGTCTTCTGCCAAGTTCTGTCCGTCTTAATGAGAAGCTCTAGCAAATCCTACAAAGCAAATACATTGTTCTGTTACAAAAGTTGTCTAATATCAGGAGAAGAAAAAGGTTCCTTGAGGAAGCATGGATGAGTCTTGCTGGGAACTAGTGCTGGACTTCACCACAGCCCAGATCATTAGCTATCTTGGGGGGGGGAGAGGAGTAAGAAGAGAAGAAATATGTCTCTAGCCTTCTAGCAATGCAAATTGTGGAGGCAATGGAAGGGATTTCTGGGAGATGAATCAGCCTGGTTTCTCCTGCCTTCCAGTCAATGCATGAAGTCTGAACTGACTGATAAGGGAATCATTTGTATTTTGTGAAAAATGGATGCTTGGCTCTAGTGGGGGTCCTCACCTGGGGGTCCTCAGGTCTGCAAATAATAACATCCTCAAGGGCCCAGGCCTCAGAGAGGTTAGGCTGGCCTCAACTAGAGCCAGGGCCTTCTCGGCTGCGGCTCCAATCTGGTGGAACGCTCTGTCACAAGAGACTAGGGCCCTGCGGGACCTGACATCCTTCCGCAGGGCCTGCAAGACAGAGTTGTTCCACCAGGACTTTGGTCAGGGCGCAGCCTGACTCCCTCCTCTGGCAACCTGCACAGAATCTTGCTTAATCAGTTGCCATTAATTTGATTTTAATTGATTTTTATAATGAAATATTTTTAGAATGTGCGATTATCTGATTGTTTGATTGTTTGATTGTTGTTAGCCGCCCTGAGCCCGGCTCGGCTGGGGAGGGCGGGATATAAATAAAATTTATTATTATTATTATTATTATTGTTGTTGTTGTTGTTGTTGTTGTTGTTTTCCCCCCACCCCCACTCCCCTGCTTCTGTCTCCTTTTTTGCACTTGAACTCTCTGCCACTCTCCAGGCAGACCCCTTGGGGTGGGGTCACTTTTTCTTTGCTCTGAGGGCCAGGTATGTTTCTGGCCAACCCCCTGAGGGCCAAGTTCGCAGGGCCAAAAACACCTCCCTTGAAATTTAGGCTAAGGTCCCTGGAGCCTCAGTGAGTAGCAGCGCCCATTTCCGGCTCAGCTGGTTTTCCAGCAACAATCCCTTTGGGACAGAGAGGATGTGGTCCTGGGATGCCCTGCTCTGGGTGCGAGGGGATTGCTGCAGTGGCCTCTGTGGGGAGCTGCCCTGGGAGACACTGGGAAACTGGTCCCCAATGCAGCAGCCAGACTCTGGGCTGGGATCCCTCTCTTTACTCCTGCCCTTTCTCTTCCACCTTTTTTTTTGGGGGGGGGGGCTAGTCCACCTCCTCGTCCAGCTTTGGAAAACCATTTGCAGATGTTTCCTCTGTTGCGCAATGAGGCTGAGCAACGTCACACAGAGTTAAAATCCCAGGGACTATTTTGTTTTAAAGAAGGGAGATCTTTTCTGAAGGGGGGGGCGGGGGGCCAAATGAGTTTGGGATCCTCTGATCTGCAGGAAGGAGAGCGTGGCAGACCTGGCCCCTCCCTGGCAGGACCCTCTCCTCCTCCCTGACTTGGGGTCCCCCCCCCCTGCAGGAGCAGATCAGGCCCCCCAGGCCCCCTCCCCTGCTGCAGCCCTGGGACCCCCACCAGATCCCAGAGAGAGAGAGAGGAGACTCACCAGATCCCAGGAGAGACACCAAAGCAGGAAAGGACTGGGGAGGGAGGGGCCTTGGCTCTGGAGGACCTGCCCCCCCCTTGCTTCCTGTCCTCTCTAGGAAGGCAGCTCACTTCCCTTTAACCCTTGCCAAGCCGAGTCCCTCCAGCTCAGCCCTCTCTCGCTTGGCAGAGCCTCAGATTCTTATTATTTTTTATGCATTTTGGGGGGCAGCTGCCCCCCCGGCTCCGCCCATGCCCAGATATCCTTTTGGGGGTGAGGCTCTTGGCTGGACTCTGAGCATCTCCCTCCCTTGGCCAGAAACCAGAGGAAGAGCCTGCAGGGAAAAGGGCTTTGCAGGAGGCAAGGAAGCTCCTCCTGGAATTCCGGAGTGGAGAGAGAGGAGGGGATCCCAGGGTCATCTAGTCCAACCCCCAGCAGTGCAGGAATCTCCGCTCAAGCATCCAGGGCAGATGGCCGTCCGATCTCTGCTGAGAAACCTCCAAGGAAGGAGAGTCCCCCACCTCCCAAGGGAGACCTTTCCCCTGCCCAACTGCTCTTAGATGTCCCTCAAGGCAGCGGGTCCTGAGTTCGAGCCCTGCTGACATAATGGCACTGGCTGCCAAGGAGGAACCAAGCGAAGTTCAAAATAAATAAATCCTATTCTCATCTGTCAGAGCTGCCCCTAGGTCCCAGCTCACAGAGGACCAACGCTAGGCTGTAGTTATGTACAAAAGTCTTTATTGAGGTTCAGTTTCCATTTCAAAGCCGTAGCGCGCAACTCTACGTCTTAAAGCCTAGACCGGCGAAGTCCCGTCTGAGTCTCCGCCCCTTCCACACCAGTTTAAGATCCTAGCCCTGCTCCACCTTTTACGCTGCTCTCTCCTCCTCTGGGTCCTCCTGCCCGCTGGGGCATTGCCCTTTCTGGACTCTTCCGACGCTGAGTCGCTTAGCTCCTCCCCCTCCCTCCGGCGGGCTTTAGGACCCGGTTCCCAATCCTCATTCTCTGCTGTCCCGCGCTCCTGTACATTTGAACTTGCCTCTCGCGCCAACCCAGTGACCTTCCTCCTGACCATTACACTACTTCTGTCACTGCTTCCCTCTTCCGGTACACTGGCCGGATCTGACCTCCCCTCCGTTGTCTGACTCTCCGATGGAGGTGTGGTCAGCCCTGCCTTATCTTCTCTCCCTGGTGAGGAATGCACTGGCCCTGATCCTTGGGACTCTTCCCCCCCACTCTGCTCTGGTGGGGAAGCTAGTCCTGATTTCCAGCTACTGCTCTGGGAGTCCCTGCTGCCCCCTTGCTCCTGGGGCATTCCCCTTGGGAACCCCCTACCCCTGGCCACTGGCGCCCCCTTCTGTGAATCTTCCGATTCGCTGGAGAGGCTCATGGAATCCCTCGGTTCACTGTCCTCTTCTCCTACGCTCCCCTCGGATTCCTCCCCCTCGCTCTCCATCTCCTCTCCTCCCTGTGCCTCTGCTCCTGAACCCCTGACATCATCATAAATGAGTAATACTTTCTTAAGCCTGTTGCTATGCAAACATTCAATAGTATGCCATTTCTCCTTCCAAAAATGCTGAATTTCTAACTCAATGGACTAAAAATGGATGGTTGTTATGCTTAGAGAAGCTTTTAATGTTTGATGGACTATTGTATTTAATATTTTGTTGGAAGCCGCACAGAGTGGCTTGGGAAAAACCAGCCAGATGCCTGGGGTATGTATAAATAATAATAATAATAATAATAATAATAATACTGCTGCTACTGCTGGGCAGATAGGCCTCCTTCTTCAAATGGTTTTGGGTTTTTATCTGTGTCATTTTCAATTGTTATTGATATTAAAGTTGTATTCTGAATTTTTGATCTTATGATTTATGTGGAAATTCTTTTCCATTTGGTTGTGTACCTTTGGATGCGTTTTACTTATCGTTTATGACTTTGGTTATGTTGGTAATTATGTAAATCTTGTCATAACAATAACAACAATAATTTATTATTTATGCCCTGTTGTGTATTGAGTCAAAAGATTTTATATCTGTATTATTATTGTCTGTATTTGCATTAGGGTAAAGTAACTGCCTTTTATATTGCATAGGAACCTGGAATGTAAGAACCATGAACATGGGTAAGTTGGAGGTGGTCAAAAATGAGATGCCAAGAATAAATATTGACATCCTGAGCATCAGTGAACTAAAATGGACGGGAATGGGTGAATTCAGTTCGGATGACCATCATATCTACTACTGTGGGCAAGAAACCCGTAAAAGAAATGGAGTGGCCCTCATAGTCAACAAAAGAGTGGCAAAAGCTGTACTGGGATGCAATCTCAAAAATGATAGAATGATCTCGATACGAATCCAAGGCAGACCTTTTAACATCACAGTAATCCAAGTTTATGCACCAACTACTGGTGCTGAAGAAACTGAAATTGACCAATTCTATGAAGACTTACAACACCTTATAGAAGTGACACCAAAGAAGGATGTTCTTCTCATTATAGGGGATTGGAATGCTAAAGTAGGGAGTCAAGAGATAAAAGGAACAACTGGCAAGTTTGGCCTTGGAGATCAAAACGAAGCAGGGCAAAGGCTAATAGAGTTCTGTCAAGAGAACAAGCTGGTCATCACAAACACGCTTTTCCAACAACACAAGAGACGACTCTACACATGGACATCACCAGATGGGCAGCATCGAAATCAGATTGATTATATTCTCTGCAGCCAAAGATGGAGAAGCTCGATACAGTCAGCAAAAACAAGACCTGGAGCTGACTGTGGCTCAGATCATCAGCTTCTTATAGCAAAATTCAAGCTTAAACTGAAGAAAGTAGGAAAAACCACTGGGCCGGTAAGATACAATCTAAGTCAAATCCCTTATGAATACACAGTGGAAGTGAGGAACAGGTTTAAGGATTTAGATTTGGTGGACAGAGTGCCTGAAGAACTATGGATGGAGGCTCGTAACATTATACAGGAGGCAGCAACGAAAACCATCCCAATGAAAAGGAAATGCAAGAAAGCAAAGTGGCTGTCCAATGAGGCCTTACAAATAGCGGGGGAGAGAAGGCAAGCAAAATGCAAGGGAGATCGTGAAACATACAGGAAATTGAATGCAGATTTCCAAAGAATAGCAAGGAGAGACAAGAAGACTTTCTTAAACAAGCAATGCAAAGAAATAGAGGAAAGCAATGGAATGGGAAGAACCAGAGATCTGTTCAAGAAAATTGGAGATATGAAAGGAACATTTCGTACAAAGATTTCCATAATAAAGGACAAAAGTGGAAAGGACCTAACAGAAGCAGAAGATATCAAGAAGAGGTGGCAAGAATACACAGAGGAATTATACCAGAAAGAAACGGATGTCTCATATACCCCAGGTAGTGTGGTTGCTGACCTTGAGCCAGACATCCTGGAGAGTGAAGTCAAATGGGCCTTAGAAAGCACTGCAAATAACAAGGCCAGTGGAAGTGATGGTATTCCAGCTGAACTATTTAAAATTTTAAAAGATGATGCTGTTAAGGTGCTACACTCAATATGCCAGCAAGTTTGGAAAACTCAGCAGTGGCCAGAAGATTGGAGAAGATCAGTCTACATCCCAATCCCAAAGAAGGGCAGTGCCAAAGAATGCTCCAACTATCGCACAATTGCACTAATTTCTCACGCTAGCAAGGTTATGCTTAAAATTCTACAAGGAAGGCTCAAGCAGTATGTGGACCGAGAACTCCCAGAAGTGCAAGCTGGATTTAGAAGAGGCAGAGGAACCAGAGACCAAATTGCAAACATGCGCTGGATTATGGAGAAAGCTAGAGAGTTCCAGAAAGACATTTACTTCTGCTTCATTGACTATGCAAAAGCCTTTGACTGTGTCGACCATGGCAAACTATGGCAAGTTCTTAAAGAAATGGGAGTGCCTGATCACCTCATCTATCTCCTGAGAAATCTCTATGTGGGACAAGAAGCTACAGTTAGAACTGGATATGGAACAACTGACTGGTTCAAAATTGGGAAAGGAGTATGACAAGGCTGCATTTTGTCTCCCTGCTTATTTAACTTATATGCAGAATTCATCATGCGAAAGGCTGGGCTGGATGAATCCCTAGCCGGAATTAAGATTGCCGGAAGAAATATCAACAACCTCAGATATGCAGATGACACAACCTTGATGGCAGAAAGTGAGGAGGAATTAAAGAACCTTTTATTGAGGGTGAAAGAGGAGAGTGCAAAATATGGTCTGAAGCTCAACATCAAAAAAACGAAGATCATGGCTACTGGTCCCATCACCTCCTGGCAAATAGAAGGGGAAGAAATGGAGGCAGTGAGAGATTTTACTTTCTTGGGCTCCATGATCACTGCAGATGGTGACAGCAGCCATGAAATTAAAAGACGCCTGCTTCTTGGGAGAAGGGCAATGACAGGCCTAGACAGCATCTTGAGAAGTAGAGACATCACCTTGCCAACAAAGGTCCGTATAGTTAAAGCTATGGTTTTCCCAGTAGTGATGTATGGAAGTGAGAGCTGGACCATAAAGAAGGCTGATCGCCGAAGAATTGATTCTTTTGAATTATGGTGCTGGAGGAGACTCTTGAGAGTCCCATGGACTGCAAGAAGATCAAACCTCTCCATTCTGAAGGAAATCAGCCCTGAGTGCTCACTGGAAGGACAGATTGTGAAGCTGAGGCTCCAGTACTTTGGCCACCTCATGAGAAGAGAAGACTCCCTGGAGAAGACCCTGATGTTGGGAAAGATGGAGGGCACAAGGAGAAGGGGGCGACAGAGGACGAGATGGTTGGATAGTGTTTTCGAGGTTACCAGCATGAGTCTGACCAAGCTGTGGGGGGCAGTGGAGGACAGGAGTGCCTGGCGTTCTCTGGTCCATGGGGTCACGAAGAGTCGGACACGACTAAACGACTAAACAACATCATTGCTGAGTTGCTTCCAGTCTCTGGGTTATTTTCCACCTTCTGTCTCTGCCCACTCAGGACTGGTACGCATGACCTGTTAGAGGGGCTTTTCTTCTGGTGGCAGACAACAGAACTATGAGACCACGAGACTGGTGTAAAACACTCAAACAAAGGTTTTATTACTAAAACAACAAAAACAAAGCATGTGGGTGTTCTCTCTCTGCAGGCAAATTCATACTGCAACTTTCCCTCCTTTTGTAGTCAGGACCAGCTGTACCTAATCAGCCCAGAACTCACAGAAAAGCTTCTTAAAGTTACAATCATCTATTCTGTTTCTTTGCAGAATGACTCCTAACATGGAATGAGGAGAGGCGGTTAAAGTATGGAGTTTCTACGAATTTATAAAACTAGGTACCTTACCTGAGCTGTCAAGTCAAAAGGATACATTCAGGCCTAATATTTGTAACATTGCAACAACTATAAAGATGTGCCTCCCCCATGATTTCCATAACATTTAATTTTTTTTGCCTAGGGAATTCCAGGAGGTGGGGGAAATCATTTGTCCTATTCCAATAATCTGCTTGCATAGGTTTAATGTTATTTGGAGACAGTAACACCCATTAATTTCACGTTATCTAGGTGTTTATTCAGGTGAGGATGAATAAAACACTCTAGAAAAATCCTTCATGACTGTGTCTGCAATGTTTCCAATATGAGTTCACTTACCCATTAAAGTGTGTCATTAAATGCTGAGAAATCGTACCATACTCAGCTTACGGATCTCCACCCCAAGAAACCCCAAGACACAGAGTAGCTGCCTTTCCCCCAATTTCTTAGCTAGAAATAACGGATATTGAGAAGGAAGGAGAGAGGGAGGTAGGCATCCTTTGGGCGATGCTGCCCTGCTCCAGTTTGCCTCTGTCGGCCCCCGATGCCCCTTTCCTGTGGCCCCTGAATGGCTCTCTCCTCATCCGTCTGTCTCGGGAGACAATGGGGGACGGCTCAAGCGGTGGGGAGATGGCAAGGCCTGCTGGGGCAGCTGGCTGCTGTGACGGACAGCAGAGCCAGAGCAGAGTCTGGGGTGCAGTGCCTCACCATTCCACCAGGGGGCCAGAGCCGCTTTCTGATTGGCTACCCAGAGGGGGGTGGCGCCAGCACTTTTGGAGGGAAAATAAAGAGCGCCGTTTCTGAGGGGATTTGAGATGGGAGAGAGGGAAGGTTGGGAGAAGATGGGGATGAGGAGAGGGTGGAGGGAGGGAGAAGTGGCTCTGATCTGAGTGGATCCTCCGCTCTGAGGAGAATATCTATGGAGCCAGAGGAAGGAGCCTCACAGCTGAGATGGGGAGACCATGTTGAGGGTCTGGAGGGAGTGAAGCTGGAGGGAGAAGCTGTGGGAAGACTCCCCTCTTCTTCTTCTGGGGTCTCCTTCCAGTCAGGAGGAGAGAGATCTTCTAGGAAAAGGAGATTCCCAAGTCCGTGGCAAGGGCTGAGAGGATCCCCTGGGTCTGGCATACAAAGGAAAATACCTGAGGGGAACCCAGGAAAAGTGGCCCCTGGCTGTGAAGGAAGCTGGGCTGTGTCAAAAGTACCTCACGGAAAGACCCCTCATAACTAAGTTCGGGGGTGAGAGAGAAGCAGCAGAAAGAGAGTTCAGCCTTTCACCACCTATTCTGGAAACCTGAACATCTCCCTGAAGTTGGTCTTTAAGGTGCTACTGGAAGGAATTTTTTTATTTTGTTTTATCTCCCTGAAGTGTGACAACTGATTTTGAGAGGAGGGAGTTGAAGAGAAGCTGTGCCTGCAGAACTGTGTTTAATCCTGAGACATGTAGCTGAAGTAATAAGTTAACTTCTCCCTGAAAGAAGACATCTCCTGTCTTCACTTTGTTTCACCATTCTCTCTTTTTTGTAAATAAAGTTTTCCTTATCTGATTATCTACTGCCAGAGACTCCCTGGATTGCAGTTTCCCTCACACAAGACGCCCCACAAAGCAGCCTGTGGGAAATCGTAGACATTTGTTCAATCTTCATCATCATCCTTTTATTTTATTTGTAACCCTTCCATCGTTAAAACAACGCTCAAGGCGGCTTACAACATGATAGGCAAAGGGCCTTCTCGGTGGTGGCGCCTCTTCTGTGGAACGCCCTCCCATCGGATGTCAAAGAAATAAACAACTCTCTGACGTTTAGAAGACTCCTGAAGGCAGCCCTGTTTAGGGAAGTTTTTAAGGATTGATGTTTTAATGTAGTTTTAATCATTTAGAATCATAGAATCATAGAGTTGGAATAGACCACAAGGGCCATCGAGTCCAACCCCCTGCCAAGCAGGAAACACCATCAGAGCACTCCTGACATATGGTTGTCAAGCCTCTGCTTAAAGACCTCCAAAGAAGGAGACTCCACCACACTCCTTGGCAGCAAATTCCACTGTCGAACAGCTCTTACTGTCAGGAAGTTCTTCCTAATGTTTAGGTGGAATCTTCTTTCTTGTAGTTTGGATCCATTGCTCCGTGTCCGCTTCTCTGGAGCAGCAGAAAACAACCTTTCTCCCTCCTCTATGTGACATCCTTTTATCTATTTGAACATGGCTATCATATCACCCCTTAACCTCCTCTTCTCCAGGCTAAACATGCCCAGCTCCCTTAGCCGTTCTTCATAAGGCATCGTTTCCAGGCCTTTGACCATTTTGGTTGCCCTCCTCTGGACACGTTCCAGTTTGTCAGTGTCCTTCTTGAACTGTGGTGCCCAGAACTGGACACAGTACTCCAGGTGAGGTCTGACCAGAGCAGAATACAGTGGCACTATTACTTCCCTTGATCTAGATGCTATACTCCTATTGATGCAGCCCAGAATTGCATTGGCTTTTTTAGCTGCCGCGTCACACTGTTGGCTCATGTCAAGTTTGTGGTCAACCAAGACTCCTAGATCCTTTTCACATGTACAGCTCTCAAGCCAGGTGTCACCCATCTTGTATTTGTGCCTCTCATTTTTTTGCCCAAGTGCAATACTTTACATTTCTCCCTGTTAAAATTCATCTTGTTTGTTTTGGCCCAGTTCTCTAATCTGTCAAGGTCGTTTTGAAGTGTGATCCTGTCCTCTGGGGTGTTAGCCACCCCTCCCAGTTTGGTGTCATCTGCAAATTTGATCAGGATGCCCTTGAGTCCATCACCCAAGTCGTTGATAAAGATGTTGAATAAGACCGGGCCCAAGACAGAACCCTGTGGCACCCCACTAGTCACTCTTCTCCAGGATGAAGAGGAGCCATTGATGAGCACCCTTTGGGTTCGGTCAGTCAGCCAGTTACAAATCCACTGAGTGGTAGCATAGTCAAGTCCGCATTTTACCAGCTTCTTTACAAGAATATCATGGGGCACCTTGTCGAATGCCTTGCTGAAATCAAGGTAGGCTACATCCACTGCGTTCCCTTCATCTACCAGGGTTGTTATTCTGTCAAAAAACGAGATCAGGTTAGTTTGTTGTAGGCTGCCCAGAGTGGCTGGAGAAACCCAGCCAGATGGGTGGGGCATAAATAATAAATTATTGTTGTTATTGTTATGACAAGATTTACATAATTACCAACATAACCAAAGTCAAAAATGATAAGCAAAACACATCCAAAGGCACACAACCAAATGGAAAAGAATTTCCACATAAATCATAAGATCAAAAATTCAGAATACAACATTAATATCAATAACAATTGAAAATGACACAGATAAAAACCCAAAACCATTTGAAGAAGGAGGCCTATCTGCCCAGCAGTAGCAGCAGTATTATTATTATTATTATTATTATTATTATTTATACATACCCCGCGCATCTGGCTGGTTTTTCCCAAGCCACTCTGGGTGGCTTCCAACAAAATATAAATTACAATATTCCATAAAATATTAAAAGCTTCTCTAAGCATAACAACCATCCATTTTTAGTGCATTGAGTTAGAAATTCAGCATTTCTGGAAAGGGACATGGCATACTTTGTATATCAGCAAAAAAAGCATGCATAGGAAAGTATTACTCATTTATGATGAGAATAGGATTTATTTCTTTTGAACTTTGCTGGGTTCCTCCTTGGCAGCCAGTGCCATTGTTTCAGCAGGGCTCGAACTCAGGACCCGCTGCCTTGAGGGACATCTAAGAGCAGTTGGGCAGGGAAAAGGTCTCCCTTGGGAGGTGGGGGACTCTCCTTCCTTGGAGGTTTCTCAGCAGAGATCGGACGGCCATCTGCCCTGGATGCTTGAGCGGAGATCCCTGCACTGCTGGGGTTGGACTAGATGACCCTGGGATCCCCTCCTCTCTCTCCACTCCTGAATTCCAGGAGGAGCTTCCTTGCCTCCTGCAAAGCCCTTTTCCCTGCAGGCTCTTCCTCTGGTTTCTGGCCAAGGGAGGGAGATGCTCAGAGTCCAGCCAAGAGTCTCACGCCCAAAAGGATATCTGGGCATGGGCGGAGCTGGGGGGGGCAGCTGCCCCCCTTAATCCATAAAAAATAATAAGAATCTGAGGTTCTGAAAAGCGAGAGAGGGCTGAGCTGCAGGGACTCGGCTTTGCAAGGGTTAAAGGGAAGTGAGCTGCCTTCCTAGAGAGGCCAGGAAGCAAGGGGGGGCCAGGTCCTCCAGAGCCAAGCCCCCTCCCTCCCCAGTCCTTTCCTTGCTTTGGGGTCTCTGCTGCAAGGGCTGCCTCGCTCTCCCCTCCTGGGATCTGGTGAGTCTCCTCTCTCTCTCTCTGGGATCTGGTGGGGGTCCCAGGGCTGCAGCAGGGGAGGGGGCCTGGGGGGCCTGATCTGCTCCTGCAGGGGGGGGGGACCCCAAGTCAGGGAGGAGGAGAGGGTCCTGCCAGGGAGGGGCCAGGGCTGCCACGCTCTCCTTCCTGCAGATCAGAGGATCCCAAACTCATTTGGCCTTTCAGAAAAAACTGACTCCCCTGAAATCTCCCTCCTTTAAACAAAGGGGTCCCTGGGACTTTAACTCTGTGTGACATCGCTCAGCCTCATTGCACAACAGAGGAAACATCTGCAAATGGTTTTCCAAAGCTGGACGAGGAGGTGGACTAGGTAAAGGTAAAGGTACCCCTGCCCGTATGGGCCAGTCTTGACAGACTCTGGGGTTGTGCGCCCATCTCACTTAAGAGGCCGGGGGCCAGCGCTGTCCGGAGACACTTCCGGGTCACGTGGCCAGCGTGACATCGCTGCTCTGGCCAGAGCCGCACACGGAAACGCCGTTTACCTTCCCGCTGGTAAGCGGTCCCTATTTATCTACTTGCACCCGGAGGTGCTTTCGAACTGCTAGGTTGGCAGGCGCTGGGACCGAGCAGCGGGAGCGCACCCCACCGCAGGGATTCGAACCGCCGACCTTTCGATCGGCAAGTCCTAGGCGCTGAGGCTTTAACCCACAGCGCCACCTGCGTCCCGGAGGTGGACTAGCCCCCCTCCCCCCCCCCAAAAAAAGGTGGGAAAGAAAGGGGAGGAATAAAGAGAGAGATCCCAGCCCATAGTCTGGCTGCTGCATTGCAATCCAGTTTCCCAGTGTCTCCCAGGGCAGCTCCCCACAGAGGCCACTGCAGCAATCCCCTCGCACCCAGAGCAGGGCATCCCAGGACCACATCCTCTCTCTCCCAAAGGGATTGGTGCTGGCAAAGCAGCCGGAAATGGGCACTGCTACTCACTGAGGCTCCAGGGACCTTGCCCTAAATTTCAAGGGAGGTGTTTTTGGCCCTGCAAACTTGGCCCTCAGGGGGTTGGCCAGAAACATACCTGGCCCTCAGAGCAAAGAAAAAGTGACCCCACCCCAAGGGGTCTGCCTGGAGAGTGGCAGAGAGTTCAAGTGCAAAAAGGGAGACAGAAGCAGGGGAGTGGGGGTGGGGGGAGAACAACTCCTGAGGACCCCCGGGTGAGGACCCCTACTAGAGCCATGCATCCATTTTTCAGAAAATACAAATGACTCCCTTATCAGTCAGTTCAGACTTCAGGCATTGACTGGAAGGCAGGAGAAACCAGGCTGATTCATCTCCCAGAAATCCCTTCCGTTGCCTCCACATTTTGCATTGCTAGAAGGCTAGAGACATATTTCTTCTCTTCTTACTCTTCTTCCTCTCCCCCCCCCCCCCAAGATAGCTAATGATCTGGGCTGTGGTGCAGTCCAGCTCTAGTTCCCAGCAAGACTCATCCATGCTTCCTCAAGGAACCTTTTTCTTCTCCTGATATTAGACAACTTTTGTAACAGAACAATGTATTTGCTTTGTAGGATTTGCTAGCGCCTCTCCTTAAGAAAGACAGAACTTGGCAGAAGACCAAAGGGTTCCTTCCGATCTCTCAGAGACTTCCTGAGAGCACAGATGGATCATCGAGATTCAGCTGACCCTGAAACAGGAAGAGGCCATGACATCCAAACTGGGAGCAGTGGGGGATTCTGGGGAAACTCTGTGCAGAAGATCCTGGGTGAGGAGGACACCCTCCGCTCAGAGGTGCAGAGCCAGCAGTTGAGGCACTTCTGCTGCCAGGAGGCCAAAGGACCCCGAGAGGTTTGCAGCCGACTCTACCACCTTGACCGTCAGTGGCTGAAGCCAGAAAGGCACACGAAAGCTGAGATGCTGGACCTGGTGATCTTGGAGCAGTTCCTGGCTGTCCTTCCCCCGGAGATGGAGAGCTGGGTGAGGGACTGTGGAGCGGAGACCAGTTCGCAGGCAGTGGCCCTGGCCGAAGGTTTCCTCCTGAGTCAGGCAGAGGAGAGAATGCAGACAGAGAGAAAGCAGGTGAGAAGAGACTTTCCTCTGGATACTCCCAAGGGGCTCCAAACAGGACAGAGAACATCCCATAATGGTCTGCTGATGGCCCATGCTTTTTCTGCAAGGCATCCATGGAATGAGATCTAACACCCTTCAAATCTTTGTTATTCTCTTTCTTATATTGTCCCCCATTCTCTGTTTTGAATCCTTGTTTCTTTTTCAGGGAAAGGATCTCTTTGCAGAAATGGAACTGGATTCCTATGAGGCAGAGAGGCCTCCGTTGAACACCAGAGAGAGGCCACTGGGTAAGGAGGAAGGTGGTTTTTCTCCGTTTGGTCTCATTCTGTTGGTTTTCAAACACATCTGAGGGATCTTTTCATCTTGTTTTGGGGGGAGACAGTCGGGAACAAGGGTCCAGAAGAGGGGAGATGTATTTCTGCACAACTAACATATGGAATGGGCACAAATGTCCAAATACTCTCAGCAGGTAAGGCTTTCTCAAAGGCCCATCTGTGGTTAGAGATGCCCTGTTTCACCTGTGAGAGAAGCAGGCACTCCTGGCATCCTGCTAACCTTTTCTCTCTTGCAGGTGACAGAATGATACCAGCAAAACCTCCTGATCCGCCTTTTCATGGGGGCAGAAGGGAAGCAGCGGCTGTGGAACCAGATCAGGTCAGGGGAAGCTGCCTTGTGGGGACAGAGGCCGAGGGATGGAGCAATGTCATGGACTGGTTGGGCACAGAGGAATGGTGGGAGGAAGCAGCCAGGAAAGGAAGACATCTCAGACCCCACGGAGTGGAGGTGGAGGAAGGATGAGCAGTCAGAGGGGGAAGCCTGGGAAGAGGAGGTGTCAAAAGCTGAAGGGGAAACAGGGCTTAGTGAGCTGGGAGACTCTGTGGCAGAATGCAGTGCAGAATCAGGGGGGGCCACTAGGTGGTGCATCGGAAGATGGCTGACAATAACATCTCTCCGACCCACACAAGGTAATTTGGAGGCTATGGTGGGGGTAATTAGCCTCCTTAACCCCCCCCCAGGATTATGGGGGGGACGGCCCTTGCCTGCTGTGCCCTATACCACCCCTGAATTTGTGGGGGTGGGGGCACTAGGCACAAAGCCCTCCTGTGGGATTTTCGGCACTCCTCGACGCCGTCCCTGATTCGCGCCGCTGGTTGCAATGATCTTTAAAAGAAATAATTTGGACATGATTAATTGCACATACATCAAGGAAAAAGGGGAGTAAATACTGCTGACAGAAGAGATCTCTGATAACAAGACAACAATAAAATATGAGAAGAACGTCAAGATACGGTAATGACTGAGGGGGGAGGGGGGGAAAAACCTGCCTCTACCTTTTTATGTGATTTAACAAGAATCCCCCTCCCCTAATGAGTCAGAAATTAAGGACTTAAGCTGTGGATTTAAGGCTGTGTGGAGATAAACTTTCGATCCAAAGCAATGTTTCAAGATGAAGCTGGAAAGCTAAGAGTTTTGGAGTGACGCAGTCAGGAAAAAATGCCGTTCGCCATTTTGTGAGGCATTGTGGGAGCTCTTGGGTCTGGGAGGAGAAAGAGAGAAATAGAGTTGTTTACATATCGTGAATCAACTCCTCGGTGGGACTTAAGAGCGACAAATGCCAAAATTTACGATGGATAAAGTGATGTTATCTACGAAGGAGATATATGGAAACCATCTGGACTTAGTGAAGGAACGGGAAATCCACACAGGATTATTACACTTGCTATCGGCTTAAGGAGACTAACAGAAGAGATCGTAAAGGAAAAAGAGAAATTATACGAACAAGATATGATGTGGCAACACCAAGATAAGACTGGATAGAATTATGAACTTTGTTTGGACTGATTGGGACTGATTTGGACATTAACACAGTAATAAGAAGATGATCTGAATTCCCCTTTGGATCTTGAAGTATGGGTTCCCCCAACAAAATTTAAAAATTTGGCTTTGTAATTCGGAATTTATATGATGTGATTTAATTTGATGTGATTGGCCAGTTAATAAAAATTATTAAAAAAAAAAAAGAATGCAGTGCAGAATCAGAGGCAGAAGAGGAAGGAGGCGAGTGGGAGAAGAAGGTCGAGAGGCTGAGTCAGGAGAAGGAGGAGCCACCGGGGGCTCCCTCTCCTTCTGCCAGAAGCCACCCTCCCTGCTTGTCTCTCAGAGCCAGGAGACCCCCTGCAATGCAGGAATCTCTGCTAGATCATCCAAGACAGATGGCCATCAAAAACAGGCTTATTTTATTTCTAGATTGATAACTGAATGCAAAAATTGGTTTCTAAGCAGTGGACAAATGAGAAGAAATAGCGGCCTGGATTCACCTAACCAGCCCCATGAGCTGGAAAATGGGGCCTGCCCCCATTCCTCCCCCTCTCCATGCCCCCATGAACCCCTTGAATTTGGCTCTAGGGCATTGGGAGGGAACCTTCCCAGAACATCTCACAAGGAGAGGAGAAAGTGGATCCTTCCATTGGGGAAACTGGAACGCTTGCGTAGGCAGAATGACTTGGGAAACACAAGGAGGAGTTCCACCTATTTGCACAAAAACGGATACATAAAATAAGCACCCATAATTAAAATGTGCTGCAAAACAATCCTATTGAAACAACACCGCAATTTACAGGAAGGAAACAACAGAGCATTATGTAGCAGATCAAATTTCTGCTGCCTCAGAGGAGGACATTTCCTTTTTTCTTTTAGGGTCCAGTGTGCTTTGAAGATGTCGCTGTTCGTTTCACGGATGAGGAGTGGGCGTTGCTGGATCCTGACCAGAGAGCTCTGCATAAGGACGTCATGGAGGAGACTTGTGGGACCGTGGCCTCTCTTGGTAAGGCTCCCTGTGGGATCGTCATTGTTGTTGTTGTTGTTTAGTCGTTTAGTCGTGTCCGACTCTTCGTGACCCCCTGGATCAGAGCACGCCAGGCACTCCTGTCTTCCACCGCCTCCCACAGTTTGGTCAGACTCATGTTTGTGGCTTCGAGAACACCATCCAACCATCTCATCCTCTGTCGTCCCCTTCTCCTTGTGCCCTCCATCTTTCCCAGCATCAGGGTCTTCTCCAGGGAGTCTTCTCTTCTCATGAAGTGGCCAAAGTACTGGAGCCTCCGCTTCACGATCTGTCCTTCCAGTGAACACTCAGGGCTGATTTCCTTCAGAATGGAGAGGTTTGATCTTCTTGCTGTCCATGGGACTCTCAAGAGTCTCCTCCAGCACCATAATTCAAAAGCATCAATTCTTCGACGATCAGCCTTCTTGATGGTCCAGCTCTCACCTCCATACATCACTAATGGGAAAACCATGGCTTTAACTATACGGACCTTTGTTGGCAAGGTGATGTCTCTGCTTTTTAAGATGCTGTCTAGGTTTGCCATCGCCTTTCTCCCAAGGAGCAGGCATCTTTTAATTTCGTGACTGCTGTCACCATCTGCAGTGATCACGGAGCCCAAGAAAGTAAAATCTCTCACTGCCTCCATTTCTTCCCTTTCTATTTGCCAGGAGGTGATGGGACCAGTGGCCATGATCTTCGTTTTTTTGATGTTGAGCTTCAGACCAAATTTTGCGCTCTCCTCTTTCACCCTCATTAAAACGTTTTTAATTCCTCCTCACTTTCTGCCATCAAGGTTGTGTCATCTGCTCATCTGAGGTTGTTGATATTTCTTCCGGCGATCTTAATTCCGGCTTGGGATTCATCCAGCCCAGCCTTTCGCATGATGAATTCTGCATATAAGTTAAATAAGCAGGGAGACAGTATACAGCCTTGTCGTACACCTTTCCCAATTTTGAACCAATCAGTTGTCCCATATCCAGTTCTAACTGTAGCTTCTTGTCCCACATAGAGATTTCTCAGGAGACAGATGAGGTGATCAGGCACTCCCATTTCTTTAAGAACTTGCCATAGTTTGCTGTGGTCGACACAGTCAAAGGCTTTTGCATAGGGATCATCATATCAGCCTGGAAATTCAAAAAATACCTCTATGTGACCAACCTCATCTATTTTCACAGAGCTCAACCGTGGCCCCTATAACACTTGGGAACCTAACACCCCCACAATAAACAGTAACTTACAGTTTTTTCTTTGAACAATCTTCCTCAAATTATTCCTTTTTCTACCACGACCGGGCTGGTCTGAACTGCCCAAGCCATCTTAAATGTCAGCTTCAGAATTCTTAGGAAAGATAAGTTGTGAAGTTTAGAGCTTACAGGGTTAACAGCTCAGAGTGTTCTGCATCTGGGGAGGAGTTTTCTCAACATCTGGGAAAGCCGTTTCTTTGATCTTTCTGACTTTCGTTGTCTCCTGAGGCAAGGAACACGAAATGTCTGCATCTTCCGATGGTTTAGTAGCAGTGATGCTGATGACGCTGATGATGAAGATGGTTTACAAACTTAATCTTTTCCGGAACAGGGCTGCTCTTAAATTGATGTACCACTGTAGTAATAATAATATTTTTTATTTATACCCTGCCCATTTGGCTGGGTTGCCCCAACACATATATAAACATGGCTTCCAACACATTTATAAACATGAAGCATAAATAATAATAATCTGATCCCATATAAAAAGAACATTAACTTTAAAGTGAACTTCTCCTAGTGGCCAAAATTGTGGAAACCTTTTGTGAAAAGTGTATTTCTGAGGTTTGATGCCTCATAACACCACTTTTGTGTGGAGTAATACCATAAAATTATATATCAATGGAAAGATAATTTAATGAAGGATGTAATGCAATGAATTTTATGAAGGAGTATTTATTAGAACAGCAGTCATAACCATTTATTAGAACAGCAGTCATAACTATTGGCAACCTTTAACTTTAATTACGGCCTTACAATGCCTTCTCATGATATGAACCAAGTTTTTAGTTCTGCAGCTGTAATAAAGTGAAACCAAGATTAAATTATTGCCTCCGTTAATTGGACTTTATTGCTGGGTTGTTTCTGACTAACAAGTTTCTTTAGTCGGCTCCATAGATTTCTGATTGGGTTAAAGTTTGGGCTACTCCCAGCCCTTCCAGCAGTGAAATACCTTTATCTTGAAAGCACCTTTTGCACACAGCAGCAACATGACATGGAGCGGAATCCTGTTGAAGTATAAAATAGAATATATATATATGTGTGTGTGGAATGTTTCCAAGGGGTTGCTCGAGAGCAAGCAGGCAAATATCTCCCTGCTTAGCTGTGAAGCCTTGCTTTTGCTGCCAAAATAAACCTTATCTGTCCGGAGCGCCACTCTCTCGTGGCTGACTCAGTCGCTGGCAGAATCCGTGAGTGGGCGGTTCCTAAACTTTCCCCAGCAAAGCAGCTTCTTGACGCCCAGTCTGCGCCTCCCCTCTCTGCACGGATGCTTTCTGCGCAAGGAGAGCGTGGGTAACGGAGGACCCCTCTCCTCCCCGCTTTGGCCAGGCAAGTTGTCCTGGCACCGCCTTGCCTCTTCCGACTCCTGCAGCTCCGCTCCACTGGAGCCGTGTTTACTCTCCTCCGTTGAAGAGGAGCTGCTTCCCATGATCCCTGGAGGCTCTCTGTAATCCATTCGGCTTTTCCTCTCTCCCTCCTGAACCGATGGCAGTTCCCTGACAATATGCTTCAGCATCTGGGAAAAGATCACCTGAGGAACGCTTCAGTTTGGGCGCAAGTATTTCATTTATGCATTTTAGGGCATTTACATTCCCATTAATGACGTAAATTTTACCCACACCTTTTGCTGCCATACAACCCCAGATCAACACACTATCTGGGTGTTTCACGAGGCGTTCCTAATGCAAGTAGGATGTAAATCTTCTCTGATTCTTCTCCTCGCGTATGTCATGCCATCACTACCAAGCAAGGCGTTTTGGGTCTCATCACACCAAATAACATTGTCCCATTGTTCCGCTGTCTAGTTAACATGGGTTTAATCATTTCAACCTTTTCTTGAGAGATGACAATGGCTTCTTCCTTAGAATTCTAATATTTAGACCAGTCCTTGCACTCAACTTCACATTACATTGCACCATGTCATCTTGTATACACCCAGATGATTTTCTTCTGTCGTGTACGGACAGTCTCTCCACTCGTCCATCATCACTTGCCTTTGTGCACCTTTCCCTGCCTTTACCGGTCTGATTTTGTAGTGACTGAGTCTCCTTATACCTCTTCAGAAATATATAAAGGCCAGCTCTGGTTAAGTTTTTCGTAATATTTCATCAATTTCTTCATAACTGTAGCCTTGTTCACTTAACAGTACAATTTTACATCGCTTTCTGTTTTTTTTTTGTTGTTTATATGATTTTTATTAATTTTCCAATAAAAACAAATTTATAACATCATTAAACATCAAAAACTCATCACATATCTTTTTTTCTTTTAGACTTCCATCTACATGTCTGATAATTTTCCGTAATTATCACAGATTGCATTATATATATCTTTTCTTCCCATGTTGTTTAAACAATATTTCTACCAAATCTTCTTACAGAACTTCTTCAAAACTTACAAACGTTATATCACTATCACAAATATTTTTAATATATTCTGTAAATTTACTCCAGTCCTCAGTGAATCTTTGGTCTTGTTGGTTGCGAATCCTCCCTGTCAATCTGTCCAGTTCCGCGTAATCCATTAAATTCGATCTCCATTCTTCAATCGTAGGCGTTTCTTCTTGTTTCCATTTCTGGACCTAAAGAGTTCTGGCTGCTGTTACTGCATACAGAAATACTTTCTGATCATTCCTTTTTATTTCACCACCTAATATTCCTAATAGAAATGCTTCTGGTTTTTTAACAAATGTATATTTCAGTATTTTCTTCATCTCATTATATATCATTTCCCAGAAGCACTTCATTTTTTCACATTCCCACCACATATGATAAAATGTCCCTTCTTTCTCCTTACATTTCCAACATTTATTACTCACCTTATACATCTTACTTAATTTAACTGGTGTTCTATACCATCAATATATCATTTTCATAACATTTTCTTTAATTGTGGTACATGCCGTAAATCTCATCCCTTCCTTCCACAATTTTATCCAATCATCAATTATCCATTTTCATTAATCTGAAAATAATGCAGCCAATCGTTTACATATTCTTTCACTTCTTCATATGGTTTCATTTTCCACTTACTTCCCTCTTTCTCAATTAAACTTCCATATGTTATCCACCTCCCAGTCATATTGATCTTTTTAACACTCATCGCCTCTAATGGTGATAACCAGTGTGGTATTTTTGGTTCAAGTAGGTTTTTGTACCTACCCATACCTCAATCAGAGATCCTCTAATAATATGATTTTTGAAACCTTTATGCACTTGTTTTTTTCCATACCATAAATATGCGTGCCAACCGAATCTATTGTCATATCCTTCCAAATCTAACAAATCTGTATTTTCTAATTTCATCCATTCTTTCAACCAACATATGCACAATGCTTCATAATATAATCTCATATCTAGCAGGGCCAAGCCTCCCCTCTTTTTTAAATCTATTAAGAACTTAAATTTTATTCTCGGCTTTTTGCCCTGCCAGATATATCTTGAAATCAAAATCCATAAGATGCCACCAAACGAATAAAAGTCTGTGTTAAATCTCAAAGAGAGGGGAAGAGGAGAAGGGCAAAAGCCTTCCCCATCAAAGATACAAAAATGGTGCAGTTTGCTTCTTTCTATCCCATTCAAATACTCCGCAGAGAAGCAGGCGGGGGGGGGGTATGAACTTCAGAGGGCAAAAACACTCCTAATTCCTCTCAAACTTCTTTTAAACTTCCAGCAAATTAAGGTAAAGAAACAGTATTTTCCCTCTTAGTATCTTCTGTCTCTCTTCACAGGCTAGAATTAATAAATCAGTAGTTTTAAAGTCCGTCGCTGCCAATTGCGCAGATCTTTTTAAAAACAAAAGTAGAAAGCTCTCGGAGTCTTCTCCCCTGACGTTTCCCACTGACTCACTGATAAGACTATTAATTGCCTTCCAAACGACTCTCCCCCTTTTCTCTATCTTTATAATCCTGTTACTCCTTATAGTCCTTTAAAAGGCAGTCAAATAAATTATCAGTTTAATCCATTTGCATTGACTTACGTTTTTGTCCCGCTCTGAAGATTGTTCTTGTGTGTAGTTTAAATTCCAGGCAAGGCTGACCTCCTTACCCACTTCAAATTGGCTCTAATCCATGGATTTGTATTTTAAAAAGTCCCAATTCGATTTCTTAATGTTTGAGAGCTGATCGCTTCTGTGTGCAAGCTCGGAGCTTCACTCTTGAGGGATAGAAATGGCCTCCTGCTGTCTGCTTCTCTACCCCGCCTCTCTCGTCGCCTCCCAAAAAGAGGTTACTTGGCACCCGGAGGATAAGCTGTTGGACCGTGCCAGGACCCTGCCCCTTGAATATCCTTTCAAGGGTGTTTTGGGGGGCTGCGGCCCTCTTGCAGTACTCTCTTTTCCCCTCAAAAGCTGGATTCTCTCAGCACTGAGGGATCCCGCTTGCTTTCACTCCCGCGATCGCCGGAAGCCTCCTCAACTCTTTGTGCCTGTCAGAGCTGCCCGAGGTCCCAGCTCACAAAGGACCAACGCCAGTTCGTTGTTATATACAAAAGTCTTTATTGAAGTTCAGTTTCGATTTCAAAGCCGCGGCGCGCAGCTCTACGTCTCAAACTCTAGACCGCTGAAGCTCCGTCTGAATCTCCTCCCCCCAGACACCAGTTTAAGACTCTAGCCTTGCTCCACCTCTTCCTTTGCTCTTTCCTCCTCTGGGTCCGCCTGTCCGCTGGGGTCTTGCCCTTTCTAGACTCTTCTGACGCTGAGTCCCCTGAGTCTTCCCCCTGCCTCCGGCAGGCTTTAGGACCTGGTTCCCAATCCGGGTTTTCTGCTGTCCCGCACGCCTGTACATTCGAACTTGGCGCACGCGCCCAGCCGGCAACCTTTCTCCTGACCGTTACACTGCTCCTGTCACTGCTTCCCCCTTCGGGGAGGCTAGCTGGACCTGACTTCTGGCAGGGCGAATCCCCCTCTTTCTTTAGCATCAGTTAAAATCTTAAATTTAATTTGAGGCTTCTTGCCCTGCCAGACAAATCTAGAAATATCTCTCTGCCACTTCTTGAAACAGTCCACCTTGTCCAAAATTTGCAATGTTTGAAACAAATACAACATTCTTGGCAATACATTCATCTTTATGACAACAATTCGGCCTAGCAATGATAACTTCAAATTTGACCATATTTCTAGATCCTTTTTCACTTCCATCCGCCCAGGGGGCGTGGCCCAGGACCTCTCTCCCGGCTATAAAGGGACTCCTGCTGCAGTGAGGCCTCGGACCATCGGCTGGGTGAGGACTGCAGGGCCTGCTCCCTTCCAGGGCCTTTTCCAACTGGCCCAGGGGGCGTGGCCCAGGACCTCTCTCCCGGCTATAAAGGGACTCCTGCTACAGTGAGGCCTCGGACCATCGGCTGGGTGAGGACTGCAGGGCCTGCTCCCTTCCAGGGCCTTTTCCAACTGGCCCAGGGGGCGTGGCCCAGGACCTCTCTCCCGGCTATAAAGTGACTCCTGCTGCAGTGAGGCCTCGGACCATCGGCTGGGTGAGGACTGCAGGGCCTGCTCCCTTCCAGGGCCTTTTCCAACTGGCCCAGGGGGCGTGGCCCAGGACCTCTCTCCCGGCTATAAAGGGACTCCTGCTGCAGTGAGGCCTCGGACCATCGGCTGGGTGAGGACTGCAGGGCCTGCTCCCTTCCAGGGCCTTTTCCAACTGGCCCAGGGGGCGTGGCCCAGGACCTCTCTCCCGGCTATAAAGGGACTCCTGCTGCAGTGAGGCCTCGGACCATCGGCTGGGTGAGGACTGCAGGGCCTGCTCCCTTCCAGGGCCTTTTCCAACTGGCCCAGGGGGCGTGGCCCAGGACCTCTCTCCCGGCTATAAAGGGACTCCTGCTGCAGTGAGGCCTCGGACCATCGGCTGGGTGAGGACTGCAGGGCCTGCTCCCTTCCAGGGCCTTTTCCAACTGGCCCAGGGGGCGTGGCCCAGGACCTCTCTCCCGGCTATAAAGGGACTCCTGCTGCAGTGAGGCCTCGGACCATCGGCTGGGTGAGGACTGCAGGGCCTGCTCCCTTCCAGGGCCTTTTCCAACTGGCCCAGGGGGCGTGGCCCAGGACCTCTCTCCCGGCTATAAAGGGACTCCTGCTGCAGTGAGGCCTCGGACCATCGGCTGGGTGAGGACTGCAGGGCCTGCTCCCTTCCAGGGCCTTTTCCAACTGGCCCAGGGGGCGTGGCCCAGGACCTCTCCCCCGGCTATAAAGGGACTCCTGCTGCAGTGAGGCCTCGGACCATCGGCTGGGTGAGGACTGCAGGGCCTGCTCCCTTCCAGGGCCTTTTTCAACTGGCCCAGGGGGCGTGGCCCAGGCACTTATTTGGAACAAACTTTTTGGGAAGGGTGGGAAGTGTTCTGCCATTCTTCCCTGTTCCAGGTGGTTAATGTGCTTTAAAATGTCCTCAAGCAGTCGGTGGCAATTTAAATTTAAATTTAAATTTTTATTTCCCCCCCCCCTTTTTTCCATTGTTGGGGGTGGGTGGGATGGATATTTAGTTGGGGATTAATTTTAGTATAATTGTTTTGTTTCTTTTTGTTGTTGTTGTTTTATTGGTTCTGTATAGTTTGTGTTTTGTTTTTAAGGGGCGGGATCAGGGCTGCCTGGGAGTGGGGCCCCAGCCAACACGATGGCTGGGACAAGTTTCACAGGGGGGGAAGCACTGGGACATCCGATCTCGGTGATCATGGGCAGGAGGCGGAGTTACGCTAAGACCAGACCATGTCATTACCGAGGAGGCAGGTTTAGTCGTTGTTTGAAGACTATCCCTGCCTCCGGGTCTGGCCTTGACCAGATGGATACTGGAATCAACAGGGGAAACCTACATGACCTGAAGGTGTTGCTGTGTAATGCCAGGTCAATGATGAATAAAACCACTGCCATCCACGACCTGATTGTGGATGGAGGATTTGACCTGGCATGTGTGACAGAGACCTGGTTGGAGGAAGCAGATGGGCCTGTCCTTGCCGCTGCTTGCCCACCAGGTTTCTCTTACGCACAGCAACCCAGGTCATGTGGGCGGGGAGGGGGGGTTGCAGTGATTTTTAGGAAGTCACTAGCTTGCACCAGGCGTCCTACTGGGAAGATCCAGCTTTCTGAGTGCATGTTCTGGAAGTTGGGAAATAGGGGCAGTACAGGATTCCTTTTGGTGTACCGACCTCCCCGCTGCACCAAGGACTCCCTGTCTGAGCTGCTTCAGGTCGTGGCGGATTTTCTCCTGGAGACACCTAGTTTGGTTGTCCTAGGAGATTTTAACATCCATGCCGACACGACCTTACAAGGGGCTGCTCGGGACTTCGTGGAAAGCATGGCCTCCATGGGGCTGTCCCTGAATAAGTTTGGCCCAACTCATAGTCATGGACATGCCTTAGACCTGGTGTTCACCTCTAGTGACGTGGGTGATCTGACACTAAGTAAAAGTGAAACAAAAGAAGTGCCATGGTCAGATCACTTCCTGGTGCAACTGGACTTCTCTGCGACCCATCCCCTCTGCAGGGAGGTGGGACCAATTCGGATGGTCCGCCCCCGCCACTTAATGGATCCAAATGGTTTCCAGAGAGTGGTAGGGGATGCTTTATCCCATGTTGATGGCCTTTCAGCTGATTCCCTGGTGGCCCGCTGGAATGCGGAGTTAACCAGGGCTATCGACTGTCTGGCTCCGAAGCGCCCTCTCCGATTGCATGGAGCCCGGACAGCTCCGTGGTTTTCTTCGGAGCTGAGGGCGATGAAACAATCGCTGAGACGGCTAGAGCGTCGGTGGCAAAAAACTCACTCTGAATCTGACCGGACACAGGTTAGAGCTCAACGTCGAGCCTACCAAGTGGCGATAGCGACGGCGAAGAAGACTTTCTTCGCCGCCTCTATTGCATCTGCAGAAAATAGTAGCAGGAGACTCTTTCAGGTGGTTCGTAATTTAACGGAACCACCTTTACCACCGGGGCCTTGTAAAGACCCCAAGATCTCCTGCAACGATTTTGCAAAGTTTTTTGCAGATAAAATCACTCATATTCGGAGGGAGCTAGACACCACCGTGGGAGCAGCGCCGGGGCGGGAGAGTGCTAGAGCTCTGTCTGGTCAAGTTGCATGGAATCAATTTCAATCCGTTACCCCCGAGGATGTGGACAGGCTGCTTGGACGCGTGAAACCAACCACCTGTCTCCTGGATCCTTGCCCATCCTGGCTAATAAAAGCAAGCCGGGAAGGGCTGGGCGATGGGCTCTGCGGGGTGGTGAATGCTTCCCTCTGTGAGGGAACATTCCCAGATCCGCTGAAAGAGGCGGTCATTAAACCGCTTCTTAAAAAACCATCTTTAGACCCGGCCAGTATGGCCAACTATCGCCCAGTCTCAAATCTTCCTTTCTTGGGCAAGGTGATTGAGCGCGTGGTTGCTGAACAACTCCAGGCACGCCTGGAGGATGCGGACCATTTGGATCCCTTCCAATCGGGATTCAGGCCTCATCATGGGACTGAAACTGCCTTGGTCGCGCTGGTTGATGACCTCCGGCGAGCTAGGGACAAAGGTGAGAGTTGTTTCCTAGTTCTGCTGGATCTCTCAGCGGCCTTTGATACAATCGACCATAACATCCTTCTGGACCGTCTAGAGGGGCTGGGAGCTGGGGGCACTGTTATACAGTGGTTTCGCTCCTTCCTCCTGGGCCGTGTTCAGAAAGTGGTGGTGGGGGATGAGTGTTCAGACCCCTGGGCCCTCACTTGTGGGGTGCCTCAGGGTTCCGTCCTCTCCCCCATGCTTTTTAACATCTATATGAAGCCGCTGGGAGAGATCATCAGGGGGTTTGGACTGGGTGTTCATCAATATGCAGATGATACCCAGCTCTACCTCTCTTTCAAATCAGAACCAGTGAAGGCGGTGAAGGTCCTGTGTGAGTGCCTGGAGGCGGTTGGAGGATGGATGGCGGCTAATGGATTGAGGTTGAATCCTGACAAGACAGAAGTACTGTTTTTGGGGGACAGGGGGCGGGCTGGTGTGGAGGACTCCCTGGTCCTGAATGGGGTAACTGTGCCCCTGAAGGACCAGGTGCACAGCCTGGGAGTCATTTTGGACTCACAGCTGTCCATGGAGGCGCAGGTCAATTCTGTATCCAGGGCAGCTGTCTACCAACTCCACCTGGTACGCAGGCTGAGACCCTACCTGCCTGCGGACTGTCTCGCCAGAGTGGTGCATGCTCTAGTTATCTCCCGCTTGGACTACTGCAATGCGCTCTACGTGGGGCTACCTTTGAAGGTGACTCGGAAACTACAACTAATCCAGAATGCGGCAGCTAGACTGGTGACTGGGGGCGGCCGCCGAGACCACATAACACCGGTCTTGAAAGACCTACATTGGCTCCCAGTACGTTTCCGAGCACAATTCAAAGTGCTGGTGTTGACCTTTAAAGCCCTAAACGGCCTCGGCCCAGTATACCTGAAGGAGCGTCTCCACCTCCATCGTTCTGCCCGGACGCTGAGGTCCAGTGCCGAGGGCCTTCTGGCGGTTCCCTCATTGCGAGAAGCAAAGCTACAGGGAACCAGGCAGAGGGCCTTCTCGGTCGTGGCGCCTGCCCTGTGGAACGCCCTCCCATCAGATGTCAAAGCAATAAATAACTACCTGACATTCAGAAGACATCTTAAGGCAGCCCTGTTCAGGGAAGTTTTTAATCTGTGATATTTTAGTGTATTTTTGGTTTTTATGGAAGCCGCCCAGAGTGGCTGGGGAAACCCAGCCAGATGGGCGGGGTACAAATAATAAATTATTATTATTATTATTATTATTATTCCATCCAACATTTTTCATAATTATCTTTAAATAAATTCACATTCTTAGCAGTCATATTAACCCCCAGGTATTTCACTTTCTTAACCAATGTTAATCCTGTCTCCTTCTGAAACCTCTCTTTCTCAATCGCTGTTAAGTTCTTCTCTAACACCTTAGTTTTCAACTTACTCAACTTAAATCCCGCAACCTGACCAAATTCTTGAATCAATTGCAATACTCTTTTAGTACTGGATTCCGGCTCCTGCAATGTCAAGACTAAATCATCGGCAAAAGCTTTCAATTTATACTGTTTAGCTCCGACTTGTATACCTTTAACCAATTGGTCCTTTCTTATCATATTAAGCAAAACCTCCAGGACCGAAATAAAAAGCAATGGGGAAATTGGGCAGCCCTGTCGTGTTCCTTTCTCAATCCTAAATTCTTCTGTAATTACATTATTCACAATTAATTTAGCTTTTTGTTCTGAATAAATTGCACCTATACCGTTTTCAAAACCTTGGCCTACCCCCATTCCCTGTAAATTTTTCTTCATGAAGCTCCAAGAGATGTTGTCAAAGGCTTTCTCTGCGTCCACAAATATCAAAACTGCTTTGGTGTTAATATTCACTTGTAATTTTTCTAAAATATTGATTATATTCCTTGTATTGTCTGACAAGTGTCTCCCCGGGAGAAAGCCTGCTTGATCTTTGTGGATTTCTTCTACCAATACCTTTTTTAATCTTTTAGCCATAATTTCAGCAAAAAATTTATAATCCACATTAAGCAAAGATATGGGGCGGTAGTTCTTAAGTTGTGTCTTCTCCGATTATGTTTTCGGTATAAGTGTAATATAGGCGTATTTCCACGACTCTGGTGCCTTTTTCCCCTCTAGTATTTCATTACAGACTTCCTTCAATGGCTGTACTAGCCAATCTTTCAAAGATCTGTAATATCTTGAAGTCAAACCATCCGGCCCTGGAGATTTGCCCAGTTTCATATTCTGAATGGCTCCTTCCACCTCTTGCTCTGTTATTTTATAGTTTAGCATTAACTTGTTCTCTTGAGAAATTTTTTGTAGTCCATTTGTTCATTTGTTCCTGAGGCTCTAATCCCTTTTTGTCTCCATGGCAGATTGTGATGAATCAGAAATCAAGAACGAAGGTGACCACGATAAAATCCCCAGAGAGGAGAAGCCACGTAAAAATTTGGAGTTTGGAGAAAGCTGCAGTCAGTGCTCCCATTCCACTTCCCATCAACAAAATATCCTTGGAAAGAAACTCTATCAGTGTGTGGAATGTGGAAAGAGCTTCAGTATGAGCTCCTCTCTCACTAGGCATCAGAGAATTCATACAGGGGCGAAACCCTATCAGTGTGTGGAATGTGGAAAGAGCTTCGGTAGGAGCACCGATGTCATGTCCCATCAGAGAATTCATACAGGGGAGAAACCCTATCAGTGTGTGGAATGTGGAAAGAGCTTCAGTCAGAGCTCCAATCTCACTTCGCATCAAAGAATTCATACAGGGGAGAAACCCTATCAGTGTGTGGAATGTGGAAAGAGCTTCAGTCAGAGCTCCAAACTCACTTCCCATCAAAGAATTCATACAGGGGAGAAACCCTATCAGTGTGTGGAATGTGGAAAGAGCTTCAGTCAGAGCTCCTCTCTCACTTCCCATCAAATAATTCATACAGGGGAGAAACCCTATCAGTGTGTGGAATGTGGAAAGAGCTTCACTCATAGCTCCAACCTCACTTCCCATCAAAGAATTCATACAGGGGAGAAACCCTATCAGTGTGTGGAATGTGGAAAGAGCTTCAGTCGGAGCTCCTCTCTCACTTCCCATCAAATAATTCATACTGGGGAGAAACCCTATCAGTGTGTGGAATGTGGAAAGAGCTTCACTGAAAGCTCCTCTCTCACTTCCCATCAAAGAATTCATACAGGGGAGAAACCCTATCAGTGTGTGGAATGTGGAAAGAGCTTCAGGAAGAGCTCCTCTCTCACTTCCCATCAAAGAATTCATACTAGGGAGAAACCCTATCAGTGTGTGGAATGTGGAAAGAGCTTCACTGGAAGCTCCAAACTCACTTCCCATCAAAGAATCCATACAGGGGAGAAACCCTATCAGTGTGTGGAATGTGGGAAGAGCTTCAGTCAGAGCTCCTCTCTCATTTCCCATCAAAGAACTCATACAGGGGAAAAACCCTATGTGTGTGTGGAATGTGGAAAGAGCTTCAGTCACAGCCACAATCTCACTTCCCATCGAAGAATTCATACAGGGCAGAAACCCTATCAGTGTGTGGAATGTGGAAAGAGCTTCAGTCACAGCCACAATCTCACTTCCCATCGAAGAATACATACAGGGCAGAAACCCTATCAGTGCGTTGAATGTGGAAAGAGCTTCAGTCAGAGCTCCCATCTTTCTTCCCATCAAAGAATTCATACAGGGCAGAAACCCTATCAGTGTGTGGAATGTGGAAAGAGCTTCAGTAGGAGCACCGATCTCATTTCACATCAGAGAATTCATACAGGGGAGAAGCCCTATCCGTGTGTGAAATGTGGAAAGAGCTTCAGGAAGAGCTCCTCTCTCACTTCCCATCAAAGAATTCATACAGGGGAGAAACACTATCAGTGTGTGGAATGTGGAAAGAGCTTCAGTCACAGCCACAATCTCACTTCCCATCGAAGAATTCATACAGGGCAGAAACCCTATCAGTGCGTTGAATGTGGAAAGAGCTTCAGTCAGAGCTCCCATCTTTCTTCCCATCAAAGAATTCATACAGGGCAGAAACCATATTAGTGTGCGGAATGTGGAAAGAGCTTCTGGAGGAGCTCCCATCTCACTTCCCATCAAAGAATCTATACAAAGGTCGGTTTGTGTTTTTATATTGTGTTTTTATGTTGTAACATTCCTGAGACTTGTGGGTGTAGGGAATAGGCACCAACTCTTAAAGCCCTAGCGGTCTTTGTCCCCCAATAAAATATTTGAGGAGGACACCCCCCAGGTTTTTTGGTTTTTTTTCCCCAGACACAACCTTTTATTCTTCCACTACTTGCCATACAATTTCTCTTTTAATTTTCTCTCTATAAATAAATAAATAAAGTACAAAGGCCACAAGAAAATCAAAATACTAGAAAATACAAAAGTGTGGAGGTCCCATATTTGCAGGCCAAACGCAAAAGTTGCTTTGAAGCAGGGTTTCCTAAACTTGGGTCCCCAGCAGCTCCTGGACTACAGTTTCCATCATCCCTTCCCGTTAGTCCTGCTAGCTAGGGATGATGGGAGTTGTAGTCCAAAAACAGCTGGAGACCCATGTTTGCTTTAAAGGGAAGGTAGGCTGGCCCTGTGACACCCTCTGCTGGCTAATTGGAATTTATAGATCTCAAAACTGAAGTTTATCGGCACTTCAACCTCTAGGGAGCTTCTAGGTGCTTTCTGCACCACCTAGAGTACCCACAGAATTGTGGCTTCTACTGGCAACACACATAGGAGAACAAATGAAAGACAAACACAATGGACAGGCAAAAACCTGGAAAGGGTGATACCAAATGGACACAGGTAGGGGAGATGACATGCTAGAAGTGTTCTCCAGGGCAAGGGGAGGTGCTGGGCTCAAAATTTTACTTTTTTTAAATGTCACTGCCATTATAGGCATTGCCATTCAAATGGTGTACATGCATCATGTGGTTGATTGTGCAAGGAGGGCCTTACCTGGCCCCCACCAATATTTTATTCAAGTCAGCATCACTGCTTGAGAAGTTCAGGATGTATGAATTCAGGGGTCAGAATACCCATGGAGACAAGTTATGTGAAAGATAGTCAGCAAGTAGAATGCGCTGAGTTCAAAAATGCTGAGATTTTTCAGTCAGCTCTGGGTAGGCTGTTGTATCTGTCCCAGTGGAGCAGACCGAACATTGCTTTTGCTACCAATCTGATCAGCAAGGAAGCTACAAACCCGAGTGTGAGTGCCTGGAATGGAAAGGTGCTGCGTATCTGCAGGATACCAAGGATTTCTGTCTCAAGCTGTCAGCTAAGGGTGATGGCTAGCTGATGTGCTGCAGAGATAGCGATTGGGCAAATCTGGCTAACAGGAAGCCCGTATCTGGGATGGTGGTAAGGTTTGGGGACTCTTTGGTTGGGTGGATGTCCCGGTGTGCTGGTCCCGGGGGTTAATCAAGAGGCAAGGTCCAAGTCCAGCCCGTGGTCGATGAAGCAATATGAAGGCAGTCCATAAAAGTTGAAGCTGGGTGCAGGGCAGGGTTCAGGCAGCGACTGACAACCACCAACGTTGCTCCCGCAACTTGGGACTGGGGCTGGCTGGCATTCATATGTCCCGAGGCATAGGGCGGCCCTGATCCTCAGAAGACTCTCCTCTCGTGGCCTGGAGGCGAGCACTCCTGTGGGAACTTAGTTCCCTCTGCCTCTCTGCCCTGAGCCTCTGCAGCTCAGGAGAGGCTGGAGGGTTACTGGACCCAGAGGCAACCCCAGCTTCCTCTGACAGGGCTTAGAGTGGAGCACCTGCAGGCAATGGGTTCTCCATCACCTCCGGAGCCAGAGCAGACTCAGCTGGTGCTTGCACCTGAGGATCCAGCACAGGTGGGGTCCTTTCAGGCTCATGCCCCAACCCCGGCTCAGCTGGTTCTGGAGGCGAGGAATCCTGTGCAGGTTGGGATTCCTTAGGTTCAGCATCTGAATCTGAATCCCAGGCCATCACACCCAGAAGCAAAATCTCATTGCGCTTTCCTTTACTGAAGCTGAATTCAGTGTGCTGTCTGAACTTTGCAGGGAATTGGAATTCTGTGTTTGTTTGGTTCAAGAAATCTGCAGGGATTGTTGTTTCCCTGTCACGGTGTGGGAGGACAATCAACCCTGTCTGAAGTTGGCAGACTCTGGGCAGTTTAAGGCCAGAACCAAACACCTAGGCATCTGTTTCCAAAATGGGTTTCAGAGTATCCAGTTAGGCTTGGTGAGATTTCAGTACTGTTCAAGCCAGAATAACCTGGCAGATGGGTTCATGAAACCTTGAGCTTTTAGCGTCATGGGGAGTTCTGTAAAGGTCTGTGTTTGGGGTAAGTGGTGAAACTTACGAGCCCCCAGCAGTGCAGGACGAGAGGGGGTGTGATGGGGAATCAGAGCTTATAGGCTTAACAGCTCAGAACCCATCGTCCTGTCTGTTCTGGGGAGGAGCTGTCTCCAACTTCTGTAGAAGCTGTTTCTTTGTTCTGTCTGACTTTCGCTTTTGCTGCCGAGCAAGGAAGCAAGATGCCTGCTGTCTCAGATGGTTTGTTTCTTTTTACTGTTCTGCTGTAAATAAAGCTGTTAGTTTAGAAGAACAGCGTGTGGACTCTTATCTTCTGCAAGCTTACACACCAAGCGGCTAGCGCTGTGCACATTCTGGAAAAGTCCAGAAAGCTGAATGGAAAACAGGGAAGTGTGCCGGACTCCACAACACTTTGCACCTCCAAGGAGTCTTCACCCAACTGGTGGATTGGACCCTTCTGTGATGTAAATGTGGTGAACCAGTTCCATCTTCCACAAAGTTTTGCCTTAGCCTTTGTACTGGAACATCCTGGCGTTTGGACTCTGCCCAAACTTCTCACAGGAAAAACTTTCCACTGCTTCCAACATCAGTGCCACCTGCTGGTTGCAGTGATGGTTGGGATGACGTGGCAGCCAACTCCCCTTGCTCCTCCTGCTTTGGAGATTTCACCCCCTGAACAGGAAACACCCCCCCCTCGTTCACTCTTCCTCCAAAAGCCTCCCTTTTGTGGAGCTTTCGGTTTCAGGAACACATCCCTGCATGCTCTGGGATACTGTTTCAGCTTTCCCCGGGGTGTAACCTCTGGCAGTCTGCTCAGCAGCCCCCGCCATCTTGAAGTGTCCATCATGTGATGCAGCTTTAATTCCTAGTATACCAGTCACAGAAAATTGCTGATGTGTTAACCAAGCTAAACCTGATGAATGCTAACCCTGTAGACACACCAATGACACTACACTGTACAGAAGTGTGCTAGGCAAACTAATATTCATTGCCAGATATTCAAGACCTGACATTGCACTTAGCTGTAACTTGCTAAGCAGACAAGTCAACAATCCTACTGTTAAGGATTGGAAAGCTCTGAAACGTGTAGCACGCTATTTGAAAGGCACTATGCATTACAGACTGACATTTAACAATCAGAAGTCTGGTGGTCTTGAGATATTTGTTAGTTTCTGTTTCTCACTGTGCAGCTGTGCGGAGTCCCAGGACTCTGTTTACATTCCAGAGACCTTGCAGTCTCACGGGAAAGGGAGACGGGATGTGACATTAGTGGTTTCCTGTTTCCTTTGTTCCTTAGTTCCTTTGTTCAGTTGCTCTCTGCTTTCATAGAGAGAGGATGTCTTTTCTGTTCTGCGTAGTTTAGAAAGAAAACTCTTTACAATGTAGCCAAACCTCTCGTCTCTCCCCTGTGCTGGGAACCCTGCTGGATAGAATGTGCTTGAGGCCTCTTCAAAGGCTCAGGTCATTATACACGTCGGAGGCGATTTCAAAGGCTCAGCTTGGAGGAAGATGAGGCCTTATCGGCTTGGCCGAGCGGAGATTCCGACAAAGATTCACAAAATGTTTAGGGGTCTGCGTACCCCTGAGTACCCCCAGAAATAAAGCGCTGGATCTAACCATCATCTTTCTTTTTCCTTTTACAAACATTTTATTGGTTTTGAATGAATCATAGAATCATAGAGTTGAAAGGGACCCCAAGGGACATCTAGTCCAGCCCCCTGAATGCAAGAAACTCAGCTAAAGCATTCATGACAGAATGAACCACGCACATCACAAACACAATAACAACAGTTATGTAGAAGTGCCCACGTACTGTTCGAGTAGGAACCAAGACGGGTGACCAGTGGAATGAATAAATGTTTGCTCCCAGCATCTAGTGCTTAAACCAAAGGGAAGTACTATCTCCATATTAATGCACTGGAAAGGGGGTGGGGGTGGGGAGACTGCCTGTCTAATGGAGGAGGAGGAAGAAGAAGAAGAAGAAGAAGAAGAAGAAGAAGAAGAAGAAGAAGAAGAAGAAGAGGAGGAGTTTGGATTTGATATCCCGCTTTATCACTACCCTAAGGAGTCTCAAAGCTGCTCACAATCTCCTTTCCCTTCCTCTCCCACCACAAACACTCTGTGACTAGCCCAAGGTCACCCAGCAGCTGCATGTAGAGGAGCGGGGAAGCGAACTCGGTTCACCAGATTACGAGTCCACCGCTCTTAACCACTACACCATGCTGGCTGATGTTGTTTAATTCCTCTTTTTTTTTTGTTAGAGTGTACATTAATTTCCCAATAAAAAACATCCAATTAACATAACAACATATCAAATCATAATCCAATTAAAATAAATAACTAAAATAAAAAAGATCAAATTGTCTTCCGAATTGTAATTTTGATTTTACGACTTCCCATAGCCTGAACCTCGAAGCATATCCAAATCTCAGTCCTGCCTCTCGTTTCATTCCCCTTCTAACAACTCTGTTGTGTTGTGTCAAATGTCCATACAGGTTTATATGCCATCTTTGATCAATCCAGCCTGCAGTTGTTGGTCCACCCTGAAGCTCCAAATGCCTCATGGAATCATAGAATCATAGAGTTGGAAGGAAACCCCAGGGGTCACCCAGCCCAACCTCATGCATTGTTGGAATCGCTGCTGAACAATCCCTGGTGGATGGTCCTCCGGCCTCTGTTTAAAAATCTCCAACGAAGGAGAGTCCACCACCTTCTGAAGGAGTCTGTTCCCCCATCAAACTGCTCTTACTGTCAGAAAGTTCCTCCAAATGTTTAGTTGGAATCTTCCTTCATGCCATTTGAATCCAACCTTCTGGAGAAGCAGGAAATAAACTTGCTCCATCTTCCATGTGGCAGCCGTTCAGATAGTTGAAGATGGCTATCATATCCTCTTTTCCAGGTTAAACACACCAAATTGCCTCAGCCATTCCTTATAAGGCTTGATTTCCAGTTCCTTGGTCATCTTGGTTGTTCTCCTGGTATATACATTCCAGAGTTAGATAAAAAAAGATTCACACACTTTCTGATAATGAAGTCCCTCCTGCTTCCATAAAAGATTGCCTAAAAAATCATACCTGAGCTATCTGGAGTCAACTGGATTCATAGAGGTTATTATAAGATGGGTCAGCATCCCTCAATAAGGTCCTGAACATAGAACAACCCCCTGGATGTCCACCCCTTCTACTGGAGATATTTGTTTTGATCATGAAAATCCAGAAATGGAATTAGTGGAGATTTCTGAGGACCTACAGTATTCCTCCATCTCTTCCATGTTTCTCAGGTTGCACACAGAAATGACATATTTATATTGTTCTGTATGTAATACTGTAATAGACTGCTTTAACAAATGATGGTCAAGTTTCTTTCCTAATTTTAATCATATCTCTGGCCTAATAAAATCCTGGAACTTTTGATGCCATGTTATTCTGGGTTTCCAGTCCTGAAAAAGCAGGGATTTATTCAGTGGTGGTGACCCTTTTTCAGCCTCAGGGCCATGTTTTCTTATCAAAAGCTTTCTGGGAGCCACATCCCAGAGGTGGTTGTGGCAAAATGGGTGTGGTCAGACATATACCCCACTTCATCCAGGCAACCAAGAACAGTTGTCATAGTTCCAAGACAGATGGCAGCTGGGTAAAATCACTTGGGGAGAGTGCAGAATGGGGCCAATGAGGGATGTGGCCTGGGCAGGGTCCTGAGGGCAAGACAGAGCTGCCAGGAGGCCAGTACAGTGGTACCTCTGGTTATGAATGCTTCTGGTTACGAACGCTTCAGGTTACGAACTCCGCTAACCCAGAAGTCGCTGCTTCTGGTTGTGAACTTTGCCCCAGGATGTGAACGGAAATTGTGCACAGGAGGCACGTGCGCAGTGGGAGGCCCCATTAGCGAAAGCGTTCCTCAGAATAAGAGGCTTAAGAACGGACCTCCGGAATGAATTAAGTTCGTAACCAGAGGTACCACTGTATTCAGTTTCCAGGTATGAGGTTCGGGGTGGGGGGGATTCTCCCTGTGGTTTCAAGAACGGAGCCTCACACAAAATCCCAGGTTTGTAGGACTTCATTCAGTAATGCATTACTGGACAGAGCCCAAAAAGTCTGTGAGACCATTTCTATTAGGACACAGACTATACAGCATAGGCAAAATATGCATAATCTTAGCTGTTCATCCTTAACCCAACCACTTCCTGCCACCTCTGCACTTCACCATCTCTCATCAAGCCATAGTTCATGAAAAACACTTACCCAACCCATTTGATTTTAGTATATGTGTCAGAACCCTCCTTGTACCTTATCTGGAGTTGTTTTTCTCTTTAACAATCAGCCATTAATTTCCCCTTTAACTGGTTTTTACTAGTCTTGTGGTCAGTTCCCATTCCTGTGCATGTTACACTGGCCTCACTTAATAATGGGCCTAGCCAGGGTCTTTTTCCAGCCAGAACTTGCTGGAACTCAGTTCTGGCCCCTCTTGGGTGGGTGCCATTGCCACTCTAAGAAAACGAGTTGCCCTACCTCAGTTCCCCATTCTTTAAAAAAATAAAGATCTGACCATTTATATTCATCAATGCATACAGGTATCACACTGTTTTATTCTCTGCCTGCCAATCCACCTATCTGGTATTCCTGCTCTGCCCATTACAGGATTCTCAGATGTGAAGCTGTTGTCTCTTTCAAGCTACCTTCTGTTCCACTCTGACCAAGTCTGCTGGAGATGATAAAGAATCCAAAGCCTGGAAGCTGCTCTCCATAGTCCCCCTGACTCTGTAAACTTGGAAGAGATGCTCCAGGTCTGGGCGGTTTGGATGCCATGGGAATTGGGATGGAACAAAGCTCTTTCTACAGTGAAACAGCCCCCCGAGATGTCCACCCTAGCGCCTCCACAGAAACACTATAAATGCTGCTTTCTGGTCAGTCAAGTGGAGTCAGATCTGAGGGATGCTCCTCCATCCACAATGCAGCTGCCAGTAGACCTTTGACTCTGTGGCTCAGCAGAGCACACCTTGCTGTGTGAATCTGTAGGTGAGCTGGCAGAACAAAAGGTCCTAACAAGGTGAGTGGAAAGGAGGGGAGTAATAGAATCATAGAACTGACAAGTTGGAAGGACCACAAGGGGCTTCTAGTCCAATTCCCCACATTGAGGGACTTTTTTGCCCAACATGGGGCTTGACCCTGAGATTAAGAGGCTGAGATGGGGAGGGAGGGGCAGTTGCCGGGACCATTTTTGGAAGGGGGAGGGCAGCAAGTTACCTCTCCTTCCAAGGAATCTTTGTTGCAATTGGCATGTCTAGCTCTGGTCACTGTAGAGCTGCAAAAGGTGAATGAGAAGATCAGGGCATGTGGTGATGGAGGAATCAGGTTCCCCCCAGAGAAAGGCTGGTTTTGATGAAGGAGACATTAGTGGGAAATGTGGTGGTGTGCGGGGGGGGGGGGCGGGGGGGACACACGACAGAGGAATATAGAACCATGTACAGGATGAGGAAAGTGGAGAGCCACCACCCCCACCAGTTTTGTCAGACTAAATTGGCCCAATGAATTGATGGGTGGGAGAGGAGGAGCAGACAGGAAAGTTCCTCATGCAGCAGCGTGCAGAGTGCTTTTTTCATTTTCTTTGTTCGGACACAGGGACCTACACTCTGGCCAAATCCAGCTGGCGGGCTCATCCCCTCCACACAAACACACAATGGTTTTCTTAACATGAAACAGGATTGCTAGGCAAGGGTCTATGTGTCCATGAGGAACCATGGAGGAAAATGCTGGCCTGTTTTCTTCTTCTTGGCAGGGTCTCAGTGACCTGTTCTCTGGCTAGGTCCAGGAGGAGAATGCCTCTTTCGAATGCCACCCACTTTTATTCCCCCACCTTCATCCTGCTGGGGGTCCCGGGGCTGGAGGCGCTTCACTCCTGGATCTCCATCCCCTTCTGCCTCGGCTACCTCGTTGCTCTCGTGGGCAACTGCACCATCCTCTTCATCATCAAAACGGAAGGCAGCCTCCACCAGCCCATGTTCTACTTCCTCTCCGTCCTTTCGGCCATCGACCTGGGCCTCTCCACCTCCACTCTGCCCAAGATGCTGGCCATCTTCTGGTTTGGCCTTGGGGAGATCAGCCATGGGGCCTGCCTGGCTCAGATGTTCTTCATCCACAGCTTCACGGGGATGGAGTCTGTCGTGCTGCTAGCCATGGCCTTTGACAGGTACGTGGCCATCTGTGACCCTCTGAGATACACCACCATCTTGACCAAGGCAAGGGTAGCCTGGATGTGTGCTTCCGTTGTGCTGAGGACATTCCTATTTGTGCTGCCCATTGCCCTCTTGACTCTCCGCCTGCCCTTTTGCAGCGATCACGTCATCCTTGCCCACACCTACTGTGAGCACATGGGCATTGCCAAGCTGGCCTGTGCCGACATCCGGATCAATATGATTTATGGCTTGTTCACTATTACCATCCTCATGCTTGATGTGGTCCTCATTCTTTTGTCCTATGTGCTGATCTTGCAGTCTGTTTTCCGGCTCCCCTCCAAAGAGGCCCGGCTCAAATCCTTGGGCACTTGTGGCTCTCATGTTGCAGTCATTTGTGTCTTCTACACTCCTGCCTTCTTCTCCTTCCTCACCCACCGCTTCGGACGCAACATCCCCCATTATGCACATATCCTCATTGCCAATCTCTACCTCATTTTGCCCCCGGTGCTCAACCCCGTCATTTACGGCATCCGGACCCGGGAGCTGCGCAGGAGGATCCTGCAGTTCTTGTTCTCCAAAAGGGCGCCTTTGTCCAATGTCTCCTGATTATCCTGCCTTGCAGGGGGTTGGACTAGATGACCCCCAGGGTCCCTCCCCACTCTACGATTCTATTTTGCATTCCTACAATCTGTTGAGTGGGAGTTCAGATACATATCATGCTGTACGTAATCCGAGTGTTTTGTAAGGCTGGGAGAGAAACCCCAGAGAGCGGTTGCTGCCAATCAGTGTAGGCTATCCTGAGGTAGATGGATCAACGGTCTGATTCAGAACTCTCTGCAGTTCTTTGATCCTGGCAAGCTGGACTGTGTGTGTGTGTGTGTGTGCGCGCACGCATATTTGCAAACTACCCCCATCTCTGGGCAGTGAGACTCCAGGGGTCCCAGGTCCATATAGTTTTATTTACTCACAAATTCAACCAGAGTGGAGGGGCTCACTCTGGGTCTTGCTTTCCTAGCTAGACAGCCCCCCCCCCATTAGCCTGGGTTTCCCCCCCCCCCTTGCTGCAGCTCTTGCAACCCAGCTCCTTCTTTGGGGATGCTGAGGAGGACACTCAAGTGGCCAGAGAAGGCCCTTGTCTTGCCAAGAAACCTGTATGTGGGAATCGTGCATCCATAAAGGGTTAATGTCTTCTAGAATTCTCTGGTGTCATCAGAAGACAAAGCTGTTTTTTTCAGTCAGGTCTGTCTCTTATCAACTGCAGAGGATGAGTAGCCTTGGGAGCCTCTTGGGGAGATGGAAGTGATGAAAGGACTGAATCCATGAGGGAGAGTTACTTGCTCTGAGATGGGGCAACTTCGGGCAGAGGCCAACAGAGAAGGGAAGCTGTTGGCCACTAGTTTCTGTTCCTCCCCACTTTCCCAAAGGGCGTAACATCTGAGGTCCTATGGGTGGAAAGAGCGTCTCAGGGTCAGGGGCCAGTCTGGGCCAAAACGGCCCTCAGCTGCCCCCACCACGGAGTCCCTGGCTCTCATCTATATTATTGCACTTTATGTGTTGTTTATGTGCAAGATAAACATTTGATATTGTGATAAGAATATATAGAAGAGTATTGTTTATGTGAATGCACAGCTGGTTACGTCTTGTGTGTTTGTCCATTCCAGGAACAGCATTCCTGACCCAGATTTTCACAAGAAGTCCCTCAGATGATTCCCCTTTCAAACAGGATACGTAAACCTAGGCCAGTAGGGTCCTCTTCTCTGGCAGACGGACAACCCCTTCCCCAAACCCCCACTTCCCCATGGGGGTCTCCCACACCACCCATCACTCACCAGGATGGCTTTGGCCGTCTCCTGCCTGGAGCACTTCAGGGTTCAGAGCCGCCTGAGCTGAGCTGCCTGGCAGTTCTGAATCACCTCCGGCAGGTACAGCTGATCTTCCTCCAGCAGCTGAAAGGCAAAAGTCAGGCTGTCAGTTCCTCACAAAGGGAGGGTCTCTCCACATCCGAGAGTGCAGAGTGGGGGGCAAGGAGGGCAGGTCTGAGTCCCTGCTCTGGTTCTCCCCAATACTCACCCCTGGGGGAGGGATGTGCAACCGCAGCACATCTGCAAAGAGAAGGACATGGGGACAGGTGAGTCCGTCCCTGAGCACCTGGCAAGGCTATTCCAAGAGTTTTCTCCTGGGTTCAAAGTCCTACTACAGGGGAGGGACATCCCAAGCCTTGGGGACCAATCTTGGCCTCCTTCAACCAGAATGTGACTCTTCAGGTCAGGGGTAGGCAAACTAAGGGTTGGGGGCCGGATGCAGCCCAATAGTCTTCTCAATCCGGCCCGCAGACGATTTGGGAATTAGTGTGCATCTCTGGGTTATTTGTGGGGTATAGGAATTTGTTCATTCCCCCCCCCCCAAAAAAAATAGTCTGGCCCCCCACATGGTCTGAGGGACGGTGGACCGCCTCATGGCTGAAAAAGTTTGCTGCCCCCTGCCCCAAGCTAACAAGATGGTCAATATCCAGTTCCACTCCATCCTTTTAAAATTTAAATCTCAAAACAGATCCCAACTTTCAGAGCATGTAAATCACATGAGTGGAAAGACCACTGCGCCACTCACAGAAATAGGACTATACCTCCTTCTCCCACCTTTAAAGTAAACGTCTATGTAATGAAACCATATCGTCCCAAGTCTGCCTTCCTCCGCCATCCTCAACTTTGCTCTTCAAGCCAAAAGACAACGCTGCCCGTCCCCGAGTGAAACCCCCTGGCCTTTCATTGGTAGAGCCGCCACCATGCTAGTGGTGTTTACCTCAGCACAACACAGGGACTGACTGAGCGGCCGGCGAGATGCTTTCAGCCTCGGACACTTGGTGGGTTCTGAAATGGCCGTGCAGGCCAGATTCATGACCCTGGAGGGCTGGATTCGGCCCGCGGGACATAGTTTGAGGACCCCTGGCCTACGCTGACTGGCAGCAGCTCCCCAGAGTTTCAGGCAGGGATTTTGTCCGGCCCTTGCAGGAGATGTCAGGGGTTGACCCTGGGACATTCTGCATGCCAAGCAGATGCTCTAGGGCTCCCCATATTTCCCTGCACTTTCAACGTTATGCTATTAGCAACCGTGGAGATTCCACCTCCGTCTTTCGGAAGGAGAACACTCACCTGATCAATTTAATTAACTAATTAATTAATTAATTAATTATACCCCGCCAATCTGGGTGGGTTTCCCCAGCCACTCTTGGCGGCTTCCAACAAAATATTAAAATACAATAGTCCATCAAACATTAAAAGCTTCCCTAAACATAATAACAACAACCATTTTCAGTCCATTGAATTAGCAATTGAGCATTTCTGGAAAGGGAAATGGCATACTTTTGTATATTAGTATAAAAAGCATGCACAAGAAAGTATTACTCATTTATGACGAGAATGGGATTTATTTATTATGAACTTCTCTGGGTTCCTCCTTGGCAGCCAGTGCCATTCTTTCAGCAGGGCTCGAACTCAGGACCCGCTGCCTTGAGGGACATCTAAGAGCAGTTTGGCAGGGGAAAGGTCTCCCTTGGGAGGTGGGGGACTCTCCTTCCTTGGAGGTTTCTCAGCAGAGATCGGAGGGCCATCTGCCCTGGATGCTTGAGCGGAGATTCCTGCCCTGCTGGGGTTGGACTAGATGACCCTGGGATCCCCTCCTCTCTCTCCACTCCGGAATTCCAGGAGGAGCTTCCTTGCCTCCTGCAAAGCCCTTTTCCCTGCAGGCTCTTCCTCTGGTTTCTGGCCAAGGGAGGGAGATGCTCAGAGTCCAGCCAGGAGCCTCACCCCCAAAAGGATATCTGGGCATGGGCGGAGCCGGGGGGGGGCAGCTGCCCCCCTAAATCCATAAGAAATAATAAGAATCTGAGGTTCTGCCAAGCGAGAGAGGGCTGAGCTGGAGGGACTCGGCTTGGCAAGGGTTAAAGGGAAGTGAGCTGCCTTCCTAGAGAGGCCAGGAAGCAAGGGGGGCAGGTCCTCCAGAGCCAAGGCCCCTCCCTCCCCAGTCCTTTCCTGCTTCGCTGTCTCTCCTGCAAGGGCTGCCTCGCTCTCCCCTCCTGGGATCTGGTGAGTCTCCTCTCTCTCTCTCTGGGATCTGGTGGGGGTCCCAGGGCTGCAGCAGGGGAGGGGGCCTGGGGGGCCTGATCTGCTCCTGCAGGGGGGGGGACCCCAAGTCAGGGAGGAGGAGAGGGTCCTGCCAGGGAGGGGCCAGGGCTGCCACGCTCTCCTTCCTGCAGATCAGAGGATCCCAAACTCATTTGGCCCTCTACCCCTCCCCCCCCTTCAGAAAAGATCTCCCTTCTTTAAACAAAGGGGTCCCTGGGACTTTAACTCTGTGTGACGTCGCTCAGCCTCATTGCACAACGGAGGAAACATCTGCAAATGGTTTTCCAAAACTGGACGAGGAGGTGGACTAGCCCCCCCCCCAAAAAAAAAGGTGGGAGAGAAAGGCCAGGAATAAAGAGAGGGATCCCAGCCCAGAGTCTGGCTTCTGCATTGGGGACCAGTTTCCCAGTGTCTCCCAGGGCAGCTCCCCAGGGAGGCCACTGCAGCAATCCCCTCGCACCCAGAGCAGGGCATCCCAGGACCCCATCCTCTCTCTCCCAAAGGGATTGTTGCTGGCAAAGCAGCCGGAAATGGGCGCTGCTACTCATTGAGGCTCCAGGGACCTGGGCATCAATGGCTGTGTGTGCGTTAATAATAATAATAGATTACCCGCCTAAATTGCAAGGAATATGTCTTTGGCCCCACCCACTTGGCCCTCAGGGGGTTGGCCTGATACATACCTGGCCCTCAGAGCAAAGAAAAAGGGACCCCACCCCAGGAGTCTGTCTTGAGAGTGACAGAGAGTCCAGGTGCTAGAAATGGTGAGGACCCCCATTAGAGCCAAGCATCCATTTATCACAAGATACAAATGACTCCCTTGTCATTCGGTTCTGACTTCATGCACTGACTGGAAAGCAGCAGAAACCAGATTGATTAATCTCACAGAAATCCCTTCAGTTGCCTCCACAATTTGCATTGCTAGAAGGCTAGAGACATATTTATTCTCCTCTTACTCCTCTTTCCCCCAAAAAAGATAGCCAATGGTCTGGGATGTGGTGCAGTCCAGCCCTAGTTCCCAGCAAGACTCATCCATGGTTGCTCAGGGAATCTTTTTCTTCTACTGACCTACAAATTCTGTAACAGAACAATGTATTTGCTTTGTAGGATTTGCTAGAGCTTCTCATTCAGACAGACAGAACTTGGCAGACGACCAAAGGGTTCCTTCCGATCTCTCAGAGGCTTCCAGAGAGCACAGATGGATGAGCGAGACTCAGCTGGCCCTGGAGCAGGAAGGGGCCATGGCATCCAAACCGGGAGCAGTGGGGGGTTCTGGGAAATCCCAGTGCAGAAGATCCTGGGTGAGGAGGACACCCTCCGCTCAGAGGTGCAGAGCCAGCAGCTGAGGCAGTTCTGCTGCCAGGAGGCCAAAGGACCCCGAGAGGTTTGCAGCCGACTCTACCACCTTTGCCATCAGTGGCTGAAGCCAGAAAGGCACACGAAAGCTGAGATGCTGGACCTGGTGATCTTGGAGCAGTTCCTGGCTGTCCTTCCCCCGGAGATGGAGAGCTGGGTGAGGGACTGTGGAGCGGAGACCAGTTCCCAGGCGGTGGCCCTGGCCGAAGGTTTTCTCCTGAGTCAGGCAGAGGAGAGAAAGCAGGTGAGAGAGACTTTCCTCTGGATACTCCCAAGGGGCTCCAAACAGGACGGAGAACATCCCATAATGCTCTGCTGATGGCCCATCTGTTTTCTGGGAAGGTATCCATGGAATGAGATCTAACACCCTTCAAGTCTTTGTCATTCTCTTTGTAATATTTCTCACCATTCATTCTCTGTTTTGAATCCTTGTTGTTCTTTCAGGGAAAGGATCATTTTGCAGAAATGGACCTGGATTCCTGTGAGGCAGAGAGGCCTCCGTTGGACACCAGAGAGAGGCCCCTGGGTAAGGAGGAAGGTGGTTTACCTCCATTTGGTCTCGTTCTGTTGGTTTCCCAACTCATCTGCGGGTTCTTTTCATCTTGTTTTGGGGGGAGACAGTTGGGAACAAGGGTCCAGAAAAGGGGAGATGTATTTCTGCACAAACAAACATATGAAATGGGCACAAACATCCAAATGCTCTCAGCAGGTAAGGCTTTCTCAAAGGCTCATCTGTAGTTAGAGATGCCCTGTTTCACCTGTGAGAGAAGCAGGCACTCCTGGCGTCCTGCTAACCTTTTCTCTCTTGCAGGTGGCAGAAGGATGCCGGCAAGACCTCCTGATCCGCCTTTTCATGGGGGCAGAAGGGAAGCAGCGGCTGTGGAACCAGATCAGGTCAGGGAAAACTGCCTTGTGGGGACAGAGGCCGAGGGATGGAGCAATGTCATGGACTGGTTGGGCACAGGGGAATGGTGGGAGGAAGCAGCCGGGGAACCAGGAAGGGAAGATGGCTCAGAGCCGAAGGAGTGGAGGTGGAGGAAGGATGAGCGGTCAGAGGGAGAAGCCTGGGAAGAGGAGGTGTCAGAAGCTGAAGGGGTTGTAGGGATCAGGTGAGATTGCTATGAGGAATTATAACAAATATAAAGCCATCTGTGTCAGCAATGAAAGTATTGCGTTGACTGGGTTTAAACTATTTTGATATGATTCTTGATCAATCTACACCTCTGCATCTCTGGCCATTTCTCTTGTCACGTACACAGCCCAGTTGCTTAGACAGGCAGGCATCCTGGGCCATAAAGATAGTGGGCAAGTTTCTTTGATGTAGTATGTTAATCTTAGGGCCAGGAAGCAGATCTCACATGAAGGTGATAATGATTGCTGTCCTCCTGGCCATCATTATCATATGTATTGCTTGTTTATCACCTCCGGGGTTGCCAAATGCTCTTATTTGTAGTTCTGTTCTTTGTTTACCCCGTGCTTAATTATGGTGGTTTAACTTTCTCCCCACGTGGGTTTGTGGAAATGCTCAGAAGAAATCTGATTGGTTCTTACGAACACTCTCTAAAAAGTTCTTTTGTGAATAAAAACTGCCTGGGCCAGGGGCTGCACACGGACAGGCACAGAGAGACACGATTATACGCACCCTTCCCAGAGCAATGGATCCAAACTACAAGAAAGAAGATTCCACTTAAACATTAGGAAGAACCTTCTGACAGTAAGAGCTGTTCGACAGTGGAATTTGCTGCCAAGGAGTGTGGTGGAGTCTCCTTCTTTGGAGGTCTTTAAGCAGAGGCTTGACAACCATATGTCAGGAGTGCTCTGATGGTGTTTCCTCCTTGGCAGGGGGTTGGACTCGATGGCCCTTGTGGTCTCTTCCAACTCTATGATTCTATGATACTGTGAGTCTTGCTGATTCAAGTCTCTGTGTATTCTTATTAATCAGAGTTCAATCCTTCCTTTACTTTGTGAACGCCTCAAGTAAATATCCTTCCTTTACTTTGTGAACGCAACAAGGGGTAACAGGGCTTAGTGAGCTGGGAGACTCTGTGGCAGAATGCAGTCCAGAACCAGAGGCAGAAGAGGAAGGAGGCAAGTGGGAGGAGGGAGGTCGAGAGGCAGAGATGAGTCAGGAGAAGGAGGAGCCACCGGGGGCTCCCTCTCCATCCGCCAGAATCCACCCTCCCTGCTTGTCTCTCAGAGCCAGGAGACCCCCTGCAATGCAGGAAACTCTGCTAGATCATAAAAGACAGATGACCATCCAAATTAGGCTTATTTCTAGACTGATCACTGAAAGCAAAAATTGGTTTCTAAGCAGTGGACAAATGAGAACAAATAGTGGTCTGGATTCACCTAACCAGCCCCATCCGCTGCAAAATGGGGCCTGCCCCCCATTTCTCCCCTCCCTCTCTCCATGCCCCAATGAATCCCTTGAATTTGGCTCTAGGGCATTGGGAAGGAACCTTCCCAGAACAGCACACGAGGAGAGGAGAAAGTAGATCCTTCCATCTGCCCATCTGAGTAGGCAGAATGACTTGGAAAACACAAGGTGGAGTACCAACTATTTGCACAAAGACGAATACCCATAATTAAAACGCAGAATAAAATAAGCATCCATAAATAAAATGTGCAGCAAAGCAATCCTATTGAAACAACACCGCAATTAACAGGAAGGAAACAACAGAGCGTTGTGTAGCAGATCATATTTCTGCTGTCTCAGAGGAGGACATTTCCCTTTTTCTTTTAGGGTCCAGTCTGCTTTGGAGATGTGGCCGTTCGTTTCACAGACGAGGAGTGGGCGTTCCTGGATCCTGACCAGAGAGCTCTGCATAAGGACGTCATGGAGGAGACTCATGGGATCGTGGCCTCTCTTGGTAAGCCTCCCTGTGGGATCGTCCTATCTGCCTGGAAATTCAAAAAATACCTCTATGCGACCAACCTCATCTATTTTCACAGAGCTCAACCGTGGCCCTTATAACACCTGGGAACATAACACCCCCACAATATGCAGTAACTTAGTTTTTTCTTTGAACAATCTTCCTCAAATTATTCCTTTTTCTTCCATGATTGGGCTGGCCTGAACTGTTAGTTTCTGTGTGTTGCCACTGTGCAGTGCTCTTGGAGTCACAAGACTCTGTTTACATTCCAGAGACATTCCAGGCTATTGGAAGTCTCACGGAAGACAGGAGACGGATGTGATGTTACTGGTTTCCTGTTCTTTTGTTTTTCAGTTGCTCTCTGCTCTCACAGAGGATGTATTTTTTTTCTGTCTGCATAGCTTAGCAATAAAACTCTTAGCATGTAGCTCATATTTCTCGTCCTTCCCTGTGCTGGATACTCTGCGTAATGGGGGGAAACGTGCCTGGAGTCTTATCAGAGGCTCAGGTCGCTAATTATCTTTCTAGGGGAATCCAAAGGCTCGACTGGAGGAGTCGCTCGATCGAACGCAACTCTGACAAGAACTGCCCAGGCCATCTTAAATGTCAGCTTCATAATTGTTAGGAAAGATAAGTTGTGAAGTTTAGAGCTTACAAGGTTAACAGCTCAGAATGTCCTGCATCTGGGGAGGAGCTTTCATAACAACCGGGAAAGCTGTTTCTTCGTTCTTTCTTACTTTCATTTTCTGCTGAGACAAGGAAGACGCAATGTCTGCATCTTCCGATGGTTTATCTTGCTGTACATACAATAAAGCTTTCTAGTCTAGAGGAAAAAAAAATTCCTTCCAGTAGCACCTTAAAGACCAACTAAGTTAGTTCTAGGTATGAGCTTTCGTGTGCATGCACACTTCTTCAGATACACTGAAACAGAAGTCACCAGACCCTTCTATATAGTGAGAAGGTGGGGAGGGGTATTACTCAGAAGGGTGGTGGGATTGGGTGATTGGCAGATAGCTGTGATGAGCCTGTTGACGACTCTTAACGACTGCAATAGGTCTTACAGGAAAAAGCAAGGGGTGAGAAGGTGAAAAATGGCTTTGTCATGTATAATGAGATAAGAATCCAATGTCTTTGTTCAGACCAGGTCTCTCCATGGTTTTAAGTTTGGTAATAAGTTGCAATTCAGCAGCTTCTCTTTCCAGTCTATTTCTGAAATTCCTTTGTAATAGAACAATAGAAGGGCCCTATATAGAAGGGTCTGGTGACTTCTGTTTCAGTGTATCTGAAGAAGTGTTCATGCACACGAAAGCTCATACCTAGAACTAACTTAGCTGGTCTTTAAGGTGCTACTGGAAGGAATTTTTTTATTTTGTTTTGACTATGGCAGACCAACACGGCTACCTATCTGTAACTAGTCTAGAGGAAGAGCAGTGTATTGGACTCTTGTGTTCTGCAAGCTCCCACACACAAGCAGCACTCGCTGTGCCGCTCTGCTACAAGTCCGGGAATTCTGGAGCTGTGGAAACGTACCAGACACCACATAAGTAGCTTCAGGTTTTCTGTTTTTGTATTTGCTCCTGTCAGTCTTGGGTTGATCAAAGAAATGACTGACAATGGAGATGGAGGGGATGCCATGGTTGGGCCAAACAAATTTCATCTCAGAGAAGAGCTAGACTTATTGAATCTCAGGTAGTAGTAGCAGTGATGATGATGATGATGATGATGATGATTTACAAACTTAATCTTTTCCAGAACAGGATTGCTCTTAAATTGATGTAACACTGTAGTAACACTGTGGTTGGATAGTGTTTTCGAGGTTACCAGCATGAGTCTGACCAAGCTGTGGGGGGCAGTGGAGGACAGGAGTGCCTGGCGTTCTCTGGTCCATGGGGTCACGAAGAGTCGGACACGACTAAACGACTAAACAACAACAACAACTGTAGTAATATTTTTTTATTTATACCCTGCCCATTTGCCCAAGCCACTCTGGGCCGCTTCCAACACATATATAAACATGAAACATAAATAATAATCTGATCCCATATAAAAAGAACATTAACTTTAAAGTGAACTTCTCCTAGTGGCCAAAATTGTGGAAACCTTTTGTGAAAAGTGTATTTCTGAGGTTTGATGGCTCATAACACCCCTTTTGTGTGGAGTAATACCATAAAATTATATAGCAATGGAAAGATAATTTAATGAAGAATGTAATGCAATGAATTTTATGAAGGAGTATTTATTAGAACAGCAGTCATAAAGAAAAAACGTGAAACCTTTGGTAACCATTGGTAACCTTTAGCTTTAATTACGGCCTTACAATGCCTTCCCATGAAGTGAACCAAGCTTTTAGTTCTGCAGCTCTAATAAAGTGAAACCAAGATTAAATTATTGCCTCTGTTAATTGGGCTTTATTGCTGGGTTGCTTCTGACTAACAAGTTTCTTTAGTCAGCTCCATAGATTTCTGATTGGGTTAAAGTTTGGGCTATTCCCAGCCCATTCCAGCAGTGAAATATATTTATCTTGAAAGCACCTTTTGCACACAGCAGCAACATGACATGGAGCAAAATCCTGTTGAAATAGAAAATAGAATACATATATGTGTGTGTGTGCGTGTGTGTGTGCGCGCGCGCGCGCTTCAGTATCTGGGAAAAGATCACCTGAGGAACGCTTCAGTTTGGGCGCAAGTATTTCATTTATGCATTTTAGGGCATTTACATTCCCATTAATGATGTAAATTTTGCCCACACCATTTGCTGCCATACAACCCCAGATCAAAACACTATCTGGGTGTTTCACGGTCTGTGTAATGCAAGTAGGATGTAAATCTTCTCTTATTCTTCTTGCAAATTTCATGCCATCACTACCAAGCAAGGAGATTTGGGTCTCATTGCTCCAAATAACACTGTTCCACTGTTCTGCTGTCTAGTTAACATGGGTTTAATCTTTTATTTATTTATTTTTTTAATAGATATTTATTAGAGTTTCCAATTTAATACAAAAAACTGAAATACAAAAATACACAATCAAAAAAGAAAAAACAAAACAAATATAGTCTCCAAAACTTATTTCTATTACCTTGTTTCTCGAACCTCCTCTCACCTCCCCCTTTTGTATTCCAGTTTGAATCTTAACTCAGCAAATCCTTATTATAACTTATTTTAGCTTATTACTCCACTTTTACTTTACAGCTGGTAACCACTTAATTTCTGTCCAACAACATTCTAACATTCATTAATTTTGCAATATTTCTGCAAATAATCTTTAAATTTCCTCCAGTCTTCTTCCGCCGACTCTTTTCCCTGGTCTCGGATTCTGCCAGTCATTTCTGCCAATCCCATATAGTCGATCATCTTCATCTGCCATTCTTCCAGAGTGGGTAAATCTTGTGTCTTCCAATATTTCGCAATCAGTATTCTTGCTGCTGTTGTTGCATACATAAAGAAGGTTCTGTCCTTCTTTGGCACCAATTGGCCGACCATGCCCAGAAGAAAGGCCTCTGGTTTCTTCAAGAAAGTGTACTTAAGTACTTTTTTCAATTCATTATATATCATTTCCCAGAAGGCCTTAATCCTTGGGCAAGTCCACCAAAGGTGAAAGAATGTGCCTTCAGTCTCTTTACACTTCCAACATTTATTATCAGGCAAATGATAAATTTTTGCAAGCTTGACTGGAGTTATGTACCACCTATAAATCATTTTCATAACATTCTCTCTTAAGGCATTACATGCTGTAAATTTCAAACCGGTGTTCCGTAAGTGTTCCCAGTCAGCAAACATAATGTTGTGTCCAACGTCTTGTGCCCATTTAATCATAACAGACTTCACAGTTTCATCCTGAGTGTTCCATTTCAACAGCAAGTTATACATCTTAGACAGATTCTTAGTTTTAGGTTCTAACAATTCTGTTTCTAATTTCGATTTTTCCACCTGGAATCCGATTTTTTTGTCCATTTTATAAACCTCCATTATCTGATAATAATGAAGCCAATCTCGTACTTTACTCTTTAATTTCTCAAAACTCTGCAATTTCCATTTGTCTCCCTCTTGTTCCAGGATCTCACAATATTTTGGCCAATTGGACTCCATGTTAAGTCTTTTAAAAGCTTTAGCTTCCATCGGTGACAACCACCTTGGGGTTTTATTTTCCAGTAAATCTTTGTATCTTATCCAAACATTAAATAGTGCTTTCCTGACAATATGATTTTTAAACATTTTATGAACCTTAACCTTGTCATACCATAAATATGCATGCCACCCAATGGCATTATTAAAACCTTCTAAGTCCAAAATGTCTGTGTTCTCAAGAAGCAGCCAGTCTTTCAACCAACAAAAAGCTGCTGATTCGTAATAGAGTTTGAAGTCCGGCAGAGCAAAGCCCCCCCTTTCCTTTACATCAGTTAAAATATTAAATTTTATTCTGGGCTTTTTGCCCTGCCAGACAAATTTAGAAATATCTTTCTGCCACTTCTTGAAACAGTCCATTTTGTCCACAATTTGCAATGTTTGGAACAGAAATAACATTCTAGGCAATACATTCATTTTTATAACTGCAATTCGGCCCAACAAGGAAAGCTTCAAATTTGACCATATTTCTAAATCTCTTTTCACTTCTGACCAGCATTTTTCATAATTATCTTTAAATAGGTTCACCCATGGGTTTAATCTTTTCAACCTTTGCTTGAGAGATAACAATGGCTTTTCCCTTAGAATTCTAACATTTAGACGAGTCCTTGCACTCAACTTCACATTACATTGTACCATGTCATCTTGTATCCATCCAGATGATTTTCTTCTGTCATGTAGGGACAGTCTCTCCATTCTTCGATCGTCACTTGCCTTTGTGCACCTTTTCCTGCCTTTTCTGGTCTGATTTTGGAGTGACTGAGTCTCCTTATACCTCTTCAAAAATATAGAAATGCCAGCTTTGGTTATGTTTTTTCCTAATCTTTCATCAGTTTCTTCATAACCGTAGCCTTGTTCACTTAATAGTACAATTTTACATCGCTTTTTGGTTGACAAGTTAACTTTTGTGCCGTTTCTATAATTTTATTATGTTTTACAAGAACACAAAAACCAACCAACTAGATAGCAATCACACAAGACACTGACAAAAGTCAGCCTAAGCAAGTTGTGCTTCCTTTTTCTGGTTATTTGGCTATAACATTAGATAGAATATGGGTAAATGAACAAATTTTGTTGAATTGCATTCTTGATTAAATTATCTTTCCGTTGATATATAATTTTATGACATTAGTCCAAAAGAAGGTGTTATGAGCCATCAAACCTCTGAAATACACTTTTCTCCAAAGGTCTTCCACTATTTTGACCACTACTGTATATCAAACAAAGCATCAGTCAACAACTCAGCAGAATCTCTTAATAAATATGTTGGTTAATGACAAACAACAAAGGTAATGAACACCTCCCCAAATCCCTTCAGTTCTTCTCTATTTGTTCCTGAGGCTCTAATCCCTTTTGTCTCCATTGCAGACTGTGATGAATCGGAAATCAAGAACGACAGTGACCACGACAATATCCCCAGAGAGGAGAGGCCACGTAAAAATTTGGAGTGTGGTGAAAGCTGCAGACAGAGGTCCCATTCCACTTCCCATCAAGAAAATATATTTGGGAAGAAACCCTATGAGTGTGCGGAATGTGGAAAGAGCTTCACTCATAGCTCCAAACTCACTTCCCATCAAAGAATTCATACAGGGGAGAAACCCTATCAGTGTGTGGAATGTGGAAAGAGCTTCAGTCAGAGCTCCGATCTCACTTCCCATCAAAGAATTCATACAGGGGAGAAACCCTATCAGTGTGTGGAATGTGGAAAGAGCTTCAGAAAGAGCTCCTATCTCATTTCCCATCAAAGAATTCATACTGGGGAGAAACCCTATCAGTGTGTGGAATGTGGAAAGAGCTTCACTGAAAGCTCCAAACTCACTTCTCATCAAAGAATTCATTCAGGGGAGAAACCCTATCTTTGTGTGGAATGTGGAAAGAGCTTCAGACGGAGCTCTGATCTCACTTCCCATCAAAGAATTCATACAGGGGAGAAACCCTATCTTTGTGTGGAATGTGGAAAGAGTTTCAGTAACAGCCACAATCTCACGTCCCATCAAAGAATTCATACAGGGGAGAAACCCTATCTTTGTGTGGAATGTGGAAAGAGCTTCAGACGGAGCTCTGATCTCACTTCCCATCAAAGAATTCATACAGGGGAGAAACCCTATCTTTGTGTGGAATGTGGAAAGAGCTTCAGTCACAGCCACAATCTCAGTTTCCATCAAAAAATTCATACAGGGGAGAAACCCTATCAGTGTGTGGAATGTGGAAAGAGCTACAGGAGGAACTCCGATCTCACTTCCCATCAAAGAATTCATACAGGGGAGAAACCCTATCAGTGCATGGAATGTGGAAAGAACTTCAGTAACAGCCAAAGTCTCACTTCCCATCAAAGAATTCATACAGGGGAAAAACCCTATCAGTGTGTGGAATGTGGAAAGAGCTTCAGTCACAGCCACAGTCTCACTTCCCATCAAAGAATTCATACAGGCGAGAAACCCTATCAGTGTGTGCAATGTGGAAAGAGCTTCAGTAGGAGCACCGATCTCACTTCCCATCAGAGAATTCATACAGGGGAGAAACCCTATCAGTGTGTGCAATGTGGAAAGAGCTTCAGTAAGAGCTCCAATCTCACTTCCCATCAAAGAATTCATACAGGGGAGAAACCCTATCAGTGTGTGGAATGTGGAAAGTGCTTCTGGAGGAGCTCCGATCTCACTTCCCATCAGAGAATCCATACAAAGGTCGGAAAAAACATTATACAGCTTTAGGAGCCAGACAAATCCACACCTTTATAAGCAGGCCTTTGGCTGATTGACATCTAATGCCCTTTTAATATGTGGTGTTTTGTGTTATTATATTGTGTTTTTATGTTGTAACATTCCTGAGGCCTGTGGGTGTAGGGAATAGGCAACAACTCTTAAATGCCTAGGGGACTTTGCCCACCCCCCAATAAAATATTTGAGGAGGCCACACCCCAGGTTTTTTTTTGTTTTTTTCCAACACAACCTTTTATTCTTCCACAACTTGCCATACAATTTTTCTTTTGATTTTCCCTCTTAAAATAAATAAATGTACAAAGGTCATGAGAAAAACAAAATACAAGAAAATACAAACATGGACAGGTCCCATCTTTACAGGCCAAACACAAAAGTTGCTTTGAAGCAGGGTTTCCCAAACTTGCGTCCCCAGAAGCTCCCGGACCACAGTTCCCCTCATCTCTCCCCATTGGTCCTGCCAGCTAGGAATGATGGGAGTTGTAGTCCAAAAACAGCTGGAGACCCAAGTTTGCTTTAAAGGGAAGGTAGACTGGCTCTGTGACACTCTCTGCTGGCTAATTGGAATTTATAGATCGCAAAACTGAAGTTTATTGGCACTTCAACCTCTAGGGAGCTTCTAGGTGCTTTCTGCACCACCTAGAGTACCCACAGAATTGTGACTTCTACTGGCAAAGACAAAAAGGCCAGAAAAAAACCTGGAAAGGGCCATACCAAATGGACACAGGTAGGGGAGATGAAATGCTAGAAGTGTTCTCCAGGGCAAGGGGAGCTGCTGGGCTCAAAATTTTACTTTCACTGCAATTGTAGGCATTGCCATTCAAATGGTGTGCATGCATCATGTGATTGATTGTGCAAGGAGGGCCTTACCTGGCCCCCCACCAATATTTTATTCAAGTCAGCATCACTGCTTGAGAAGTTCAGGATGTCTTAATGCATGGGTCAGGACACCCATGGAGACAAGTTATGTGAAAGATAGCAAGTAGAATGCGCTGAGTTAAAAAATGCTGAGATCTTTCAGTCAGCTCTGGGTAGGCTGTTGTATCTGTCCCAGTGGAGCAGACCGGACATTGCTTTTGCTACCAATCTGCTCAGTAGGGAAGCTACAAACCCCAGTGTGAGTGCCTGGAATGGTATCAAGAGGGTGCTGCGTATCTGCAGGATACCAAGGATTTCTGTCTCAAGCTGTCAGCTAAGGGTGTCGCCAAGTTGACGTCCTGAACAGATAGTGATTGGGCAAATCTGGCTAACAGGAAGTCCGTATCTGGAATGGTGGTAAAGTTTGAGGACTCTTTGGTTGTGTGGAAGTCCTGGTGTGCTGGTCCCGGGGGTTAATAAAGAGGCAAGGTCCAAGTCCAGCCCGTGGTCGATGAAGCAATATGAAGGGAGTCCATAAAAGTTGAAGCTGGGTGCAGGGCAGGGTTCAGGCAGGGACCGGGCCTAGCTGGCTTTTATATGTCCGGAGGCATAGGGTGGCCCTGATCCTCAGATGACTCGCCTCTCCTGGCTTGGAGGCGAGCACTCCTCCTGCAGGAACTTAGTTCCCTCTGCCTCTCTGCCCTGAGCCTCTGCAGCTCAGGAGAGGCTGGAGGGTTACCGGACCCAGAGGCAACCCCAGCTTCCTCTGACGGGGCTGAGAGTGGAGCACCTGCAGGCAATGGGTTCTCCATCACCTCAGGAGCCAGAGCAGACTCAGCTGGTGCCTGCACCTGAGGATCCAGCACAGGTGGGGACCCTTCAGGCTCATGCCCCAGCCCTGGCTCAGCTGGTCCTGGAGGCGGGGAATCCTGTGCAGGCTGGGATTCCTCAGGTTCAGCATCTGAATCCAAATCCCAGGCCATCACACCTGGAAGCAAAGTCTCATTGCGCTTTCCTTTACTGAAGCTGAATTCAGTGCGCTGTCTGAGCTTTGCAGGGAATTGGAATTGTATATTTGTTTGGTTCAAGAAATCTGCAGAGATTGTTGTTTGCCCGTCGCGGTGTGGGAGGACAATCAACCCTGTCTGAAGCTGGCAGAGTCTGGGCAGTTTAAGGCCAGAACCAAACACCTAGACATCTGTTTCCAGAATGTGTGTCAGAGTATCCAGTTAGGCTTGGTGAGATTTCAGTACTGTTCAAGCCAGAAGAACCTGGCAGATGGGTTCATGAAACCTTGAGCTTTCAGCGTCATGGGGAGTAAAGGTCTGTGTTTGGGGTAAGTGGTGAAACTTGTGAGCCCCCAGCAGTGCAGGACGAGAGGGAGTGTGATGGGGAATCAGAGCTTACAGGCTTAACAGCTCAGAACCCATCGTCCTGCCTGTTCTGGGGAGGAGCTGTCTCCAACTTCTGGAGAAGCTGCTTCTTTGTTCTGTCTGACTTTCGCTTTTGCTGCCGAACAAGGAAGCAAGATGCCTGCTGTCTCGGATGGTTTGTTTCTTTTTACTGTTCTGCTGTAAATAAAGCTGTTAGTTTTGAAGAACAGCGTGTGGACTCTTATCTTCTGCAAGCTTACACACCAAGCGGCTAGCGCTGTGCACACTCCGCTACAAGTACAGAAAGCTGAATGGAACACAGGGAAGTGTGCCAGACTCCACAACACTTTGCACCTCCAAGGAGTCTTCACCCAACTGGTGGATCGGACCCTTCTTGGTGTAAATGTGGTGAACCAGTTCCATCTTCCAGAAAGGTTTGCCTTAGCCTTTGTACTGGAACAAAGTCTGTGGCCCCGATTCCTGGGCCCATAACCATCTAAGGATCATCCTACTTGCATGTAGGACTCTGGCAGGGACACATGCCCGACTGGCAGTGAGCACTCAGGGCTGATTTCCTTCAGAATGGAGAGGTTTGATCTTCTTGCAGTCCATGGGACTCTCAAGAGTCTCCTCCAGCACCATAATTTGAAAGCATCAATTCTTCGAAATAGTACCTCGGGATAAAAACGTTGCTTCAGTTTGAGAACAGAAATTGTGCTTTGGCAGGGTGGCAGCAGCGGGAGGCCCCATTAGCTAAAGTGGTGCTTCAGGTTAAGAACAGTTTCAGGTTAAGAACAGACCTCTGGAACGAATTAAGTACTTAAACCGAGGTACCACTGTACCATTTTTACATTTATTTTAAAAAAGGTTGATTTTTAAGTCGTGTCAGTGTGTGAGCAAATACTCCACATCTGCCAAACTTTCAGGAGCAGGACTAAGGGGTGAAATGAATACTCCCCCCCAGATCCCCAAAGTTTGAGGGAAAGGGTCTATCTCCCTTCTTATCAGTTATTTCCACCTAAGAAATGGGAAGAAAGCAGCTGCTCATGTTAAGTGCTGGGTTTGTTGGGGTTGAGATTAATGAGCTGACGATGGTATGATTTGTCAGCAATGAATATTATTTGTTCTTATCTGGAAGTGAAGTTAACATTTGAAACAATACAGAAGTAGTCAAAGGGAATTTCCTAGGAAGTCTTTTATTCAGTCTCACCTGCAATCATGTGTGCTAAACACACAGAAACACATAATGTGAAATAACTCCAAATAACACTCAACACATGCAAGCAGATTAATGGAATAGTACACATGATTTCCCCACTGTCTTTTTAAAAAACATTGTTTTTATTTATTTTCATGGTATAGAGATAAATTTTGAGAAAGCAATAGTTACAACAGTAAACAACAAATAACGTCCTGATGAAATTGCAGACTTTCATCTTGATGTGTTAAAGTTTCATTTGATTATTTTAAAAGATCATGCAATATTTTCTCATGAGTGATGGGTGCAACAGTCTTGACAATATATGTATTCAATAAACATTTGCCACCTGTTATAAAAGGAATATGGCATGCGTAGCCCAACCTTGATTTCCCCAGGCCAACAAAATTTAAGGTACTGAAATTGTGATGCCCAGAATTGAACACAGTATTCTGGGTGGGGTCTGACCAAGGCAGAAGAAAGTGGTACTATTCCTGCCCTTAATCTGATTCTGCCTTCTGCCACATTGGCCTCTGCTCCCCGTTTGGTGTCGTATGAAAATGTGATGAGCATCCCCTCAGTTCCTTCATCCAAGTCATTTATAAAGACGTTGAACAACATCGGGCCCAGGACAGAACCCTGCAGCCCCCCTCTTGTCACTTTTCCCCAGGATGATGAGGAACCATGAAGGAGTCCTCTTTGGGTTCGGTCAGTGGAATCCACCTAACAGTTACCAAGTTCAGCCTCATGTTAACAGCTTCCTCACACAAAGATCACGGGGGACTTTGTCAAAAGCCTTACTGAAATCATGATGCACTATTTCAACAGCTGTCCCCTGACCAACAAAGTTTGTAACTCCATCCAAAGAAAGAGGAGGAGAGATTTCCCTGGCTTTACTTGTTTTTGGGAAAGCCATGCTTTCATCCTATATGTTTATATTGTGAAATCTTCAGATGAAGGGCACATAAATTTTAAAAATGATAATAAGTAATGATATTGACAAGCTGGAACATGTGCAAAGAAAGGCGGTTTATGTATTTATTTATTTTGTATACCATTCGACCCAGTGGTACCAACTGGAATAAAATATTGGGGGGGGGGCATGTAAGGCCTGCCTTGCACAATCAATGACATGATGCATGTGCGTCATTGGAATGTCAATGTGTACCAACTGAGGGGTGACCCCCTCAAATATTTTAATGGGCCTAACAATTATAACTTCAAATTTGACCATATTTCTAAATCCTTTTTCACTTCCATCCAACATTTTTCATAGTTATCCTTGAATAAATTCACATTCTTAGCAGTCATATTAACCCCTAGGTATTTCACTTTCTTAACCAATGTTAATCCTGTCTCCTTCTAAAACCTCTCTCTCTCAGTCACTGTTAGATTTTTCTCTAAAACCTTAGTTTTCATCTTGTTCAACTTAAAACCCGCTACCTGACCAAATTCTTGAATCAATTCCAATACTCTTTAGTACTAGATTCTGGCTCCTGTAGTGTCAATACCAAATCATCGGCAAATGTTTTCAATGTGTACTGTTTAGCTCCGACTTGTATACCTTTAACCAATTGGTCCCTTCTAATCATGTTTAAGAGAACCTCCAGGACTGATATAAAAAGCAATGGAGAGATTGGGCAGCCTTGTCGTGTTCCTTTCTCTATCTTAAATTCTTCCGTCACTACATTATTCACAATTAATTTAGCCTTTTGTTCTGAGTAAATTGCACCTATACCGTTCCCAAAACCTTGACCAACCCCCATCCCTTGTAGATTCTTCTTCATGAAACTCCAGGAAATATTGTCAAAGGCTTTCTCCGCGTCCACAAATATCAAAACTGCTTTGGTGTTAATGTTCACTTGTAGTTTTTCTAAAATGTTAATTATATTCCTCGTATTGTCAGACAAGTGTCTCCCCGGGAGACAGCCCACTTGATCTTTATGAATTTCTTCTACTAGTACCTTTTTTAGTCTTTTAGCCAATATATCTGCAAAAATTTTATAATCCACATTAAGCAAAGATATGGGGCGGTAGTTCTTAAGCTGTGTCTTCTCAGACTCTGTTTTCAGTATAAGTGTAATATAAGCTTCCTTCCATGACTCTGGTGCCTTTTTCCCTTCCAATATTTCATTACAGACTTCCTTTAAGGGTTGTACTAACCATTCTTTCAAGGATCTATAATATCTTGAAGCCAAACCATCCGGTCCTGGAGATTTGCCCAGTTGCATGTTCTGGATGGCCCCTTCTACCTCCTGCTCCGTTATTTTGTAATTCAACATTAGATTATTTTCTTGAGAAATTTTTTGTAATCCATTTATTTTCAAAAATCGATCAATGTCCAATTCTTTCTGTGTCTCCTGTGTATATAGTTGTTTAAAATACCTCTGGAAGCACTTTCTGATCTCCACTGGGTTCTGTATATTCTTTCCTTCCACTTCCAAGTTTGTAATAGTATTAAGTTTTTGTCTTTTTTTCATTTGCCAAGCCAGCAGTTTTCCGCATTTATTTGCCGAATCAAACATCTTTTGTCTCATCTGTTTAATTTTCCATTCTATTTTTTTAAAAATAATATTTATTAAATTTTTACAAAAAGAAAATTACACAACAAAAACACACAAACAAAAAGACAAAAACCAAAATTTAAAAGGAAAAAATAAAAATCTCTCTTTCAAATATCATACCACTTTAATTTTCCATTCTATTTCCTGATTCATCATTTTCATATATTGTACTTGATGTAACTTTATCTCTTTCAGAATCTCCTGCGACTTTGGTTTCACTCTCAGTTTCTTTTCTCCTTCCTTTATTTTCTCCAAAATCTTGTCTTTTTTCTCATTTTGAGCTCTCTTCTTAATTGCATTCTGTTGTATCAAAAATCCTCTCATAACCGCTTTGCTTGCGTCCCAAATTACTCTTTTTTCAACAGTGGTATTCATATTTATCTCAAAATAGTCTCTCAAAGTTTTTTGGGCCTTCTTAGTCACTTCCTCATTCCTAAACAAAGTGTCATTCATCCTCCATCTGAAGGAGCCAATTGGTGTTAGTTTCAATTCCATCTTCACAGCATTGTGGTCGGAGAAAGTTTTAAGGCAAATTTCCACCTTTCTAGTCTTCGGAGCCAGCCCTCTAGTTACCCAAATTTGGTCAATTCTTGTCCATGTCATTTTGGCCTCAGTGAAGAAAGTTCCCTCTCTTCCCAAGAGGTTCTTCATTCTCCAGATGTCAACTAAATCCATATTGTCAGTCATATCAAAAAAAAGTTTTTGGTAGTCTACCGTCCTTAATAACTACCTGTCTCTGTGCCTTGTCCATATTTGTAGACACCACTCCATTCATGTCCCCCAACAGAACCATATTATAATCCATATAATCCATCAAAGTCTAGTGTAACTTCTTAAAGAATTCCGATTTTCCTTCGTTTGGTGCATAAATGCCTACTATCAAAAATTTCTCTCCTTGTGATTGGATTTCAATTGCAACAAATCTTGCTTGGTCATCTTTAAATAAAAATTTCAGTGATAGGCTCTCCTTTGACTAAAGTACTACTCCTCTTTTCTTAACTTTGTCTGATGAAATAAATTCATGTCCCAGTCTATTATTGCTCAATACCTTCCTGTGTAGCCTTATCACATGTGTTTGTTGTAGACAAATCAAGTCCAATTGTTCTTTTTTTTTAATAAATGAAAGACTCTCCACCTCTTTTCCGGGGAGTTGAGTCCATTCACATTCCAGCTTAATGCTTGCAGTGCCATGATGTAGTTACTTTGATTTTCCTCCAACTGCATCCAATGCTTGCGCTTGTTCTGTCGGTGGTGTTGGTATCACTTTCACTGGGGAATCCAGTCCGTAGGATAGTGTTGCTATGTCCACTATTGGTGATCTTCTATCCAATACTTTTTGTTCTAGCCCTCTATCTGGTGATCTTTTGTCCAATGCTCCTGGCTCTTTTCCAAGTTCCTTCTGCAGATCTTCTTCGTAGTTACTCAAAAACTTTTCTTTATCCTCAACTGATCTTATTTTTATTTTCCTTCCTTTGAAGCTGAAGGATAGGCCTTGGGGGAATTCCCACCTAAAGAAGATTCTATTCCTTCTCAGCAGGGCAACCAAATCTCCATAATTGGACCTAAGGTCCAAAAGATATTTCGGGATATCTTTGAATATTTCCACTCTTGACTGCAGTATTACCAGGGTCTTCTGATAGTACCAACCCAAAATTTTATCTCTCTCTGCTTTAGATCGGAGTCTAATCAAACAGTCTCTCACTCTATTCTTCTTCCCTCCTCTTCCAAGTCTAAAGGCACTCACAATTTTAAATTCTTCTTGTTCCAAATCCAACTTCCAAAACTCTGCAAATTCCTGCGTGAGAAAGTCTATCAAACTATCCTTCTCCAATTCCGGTACAGCTCTAATCCTCAAATTCGTCTGTTTTTCCTTAAGCTCAAACATAGAGAGCATCAACTTGTGGTCCTCAAGTTGCCTCTGTAGATCTAGGACTCTCTTTGTTTCCAATTGTGTTACCTTGACTTCCACGGCAGCAACTTTTTCCCTGGCTTCCTCTGCGGTCTGTCGGGTCAAAGTATCAATTTCTGTATCAATTTCTGAATGGATTCTATGTTGGTATTCACCTTTTGTCCCAGGTTATTTATACTTTCTGTATTTAAATTGATTTTAGTATTTCCAGCATCCACCTTCGCATTTGTCGCATCCACTTTCACATTTGTCGCGTCCACTTTCGCATTTGTCACATCAACCTTCTTATTAAGTTGCTCCAAAGATTCATTAATCTTAGCTAATGCAATTGCTAAAGCTTCTTCTGATGTCGTTCCTCTTGGTTTGAATTGCGTTGGTACAGCTGCAGGGAAAGCAGAAAGACCAGATGCTGACGCTCTTCGCTGCCAAGACTTCCCAGATCTTGTTGTTTTATCTGGGAGTGACGAATCTACTTTTTCTTTCCCATCTGCCATAACACTTAAAAAGTCCAAGGTCAGTCCCACAGTCCCACAATTTTATCTTACAAGTGGAAAATTCCCCTGCTCCAACTCTTATAACAGGCAGAAAAAAGGGGAGGGGAGGATCCAACATGGCGGCGAAGGTAGTTTCCGAGTAATTTCGCTTACCCCTATCAGAGTTTTTAAGTGGTTTTAAGCGGTTTTTATCCTCCCTTGTTTTTATCCGTGAGTTTTAATGATCTGCTGGCTGTGCTGGCTGTCTTTTAGTATCTTTTAGTATCCCGCTGCTTGTGTTATCTTTGTTTTCTTTTTATCTGGGTTGCTCTGACGCCCGGACTTGCCGCCACGGCTGCCGCCGCCTCCCTAACTGGGAGAGATAAGTGAAAGGTTCTCCTGGGCATAAATCCTCTGCCCTGTCGACCAGCTCTTTCCTTTAGCTTTTAGTTTATTGCATACTACGAAGTGAATTTTGCCCGACTGCTGGAACCGAGCTGTCTCGAAAATCCTAGGAACAAGGAAGAGGGGAAGGAAGAGGCTTGAACTAACTGCCAACTCTTATAACAGTTTCAGAGACTTCCTCTAGGGGGAAACAGTTGCAGTCTGCAATCTATACTTGTTTTAATCCTAAGTGACGCCTTTTAAACCCCAACTCAAATAATAATAAAAACAGTTTCAATTTTCTGTTACTTTACAGTTACTTTTTCTCCTTTTTTAAGGACAGGAGAAGACAGCCAGAAACAATGTATCTCTCTTATTGAGCTAGCTGTCAACAAGTGGTCTATTCACAATCAATGTGCATTTCAAAATACGGCAGTCTTATTGTCTATTGGCAGCCCGTTCCCAGGTTCTGAGCAGTGGATTTTAGCTTCCTTCCCTCTCTCTTGCAGGTATAAATAGTCCAATTTCCCCCCCCCCTCTTCCCCTGCTTCCAAGGGGGGAGGGATTCACTATTTTTTGTGTTGGAAATTTAGTCCTTTCTGATCGGCTTTCCAAGACTTTAGCTTTCAGCCTCTTTGCTTTGATCTATTTACAAAAACAGAAGGCGGACTTCCTGTTTAAGCCTCCCCATTTTGGTGCCAAATTAAGTCTTTTCCCTCCATTTTTCCGATTTATCCTACTCACGGGTAGTTGCTTTTGAGATCAAATTGTCACAGGAAAAAGTCAGCGCTCTCTGGTAACGGCTGTGCGGCTTCGCTCCGCGGAAAAAGCAGTCGATTCACAGCACTGCACCACTCACCCCGCTTCGCTCTGGAACCCGTAGTTGGGTTTCCCCGCGAGTTGGGGGGGCGCAGAAGGTGCCCGCCGAATCCCACATTCACAGGCTGTTATCATTGTTATCATTATCATTGTTAGGCCGAATTGCTGTGATAAAATGAATGTACTGCCTAGGATGCTGTTTTTGTTTCAAACATTGCAAATTTTGGATAAAATGGATTGTTTCAAGAAGTAGCAGAGAGATATTTCTAGATTTGTCTGGCAGGGCAAGAAACCTCGAATAAAATTTAAGATATTAACTGATGCTAAAGAAAGAGGTGGATTTGCCCTGCCAGACTTTAAACTTTATTATGAATCAGCCGCTTTTTGCTGGCTGAAAGAATGGCTGCTTCTTGAAAACACTGACGTGCTGGATCCAGAAGGTTTTAACAATGTATTTGGGTGGCATGCATATCTGTGGTATGATAAAGTCAAAGCACATAAAGCGTTTAAAAACCATATTGTCAGAAAAGCACTGTTTAACGTCTGGATAAGATACAAGGACTTAAAACCCCAAGGTGGTTGTCACCAATGGAAGCGAAGGCTCAGAAAAAGCTCAATATGGAGGCCAAATGGCCGAAATATTGGGAAATTTTGGAACAAGAGAGAGACAGATTAAAACTGCAGAGTTTTGAAAAACTAAAAAATAGAGTGCGAGACTGGCTCCATTATTATCAAATAATGGAGGCATATAATTTGGACAAAAAAATTGGCTTCCAGGTGGAAAAATCAAAATTGGAAACAGAACTGCTAGATCCCAAAATTAAGAATTTGTCAATAATGTATAACTTGCTGTTGAAATGGAACACTCAGGATGAAACGGTGAAATCAGCTATGATTAAATGGGCACAAGATGTTGGACATAATATTATGATGGCTGACTGGGAACAGTTATGGACCACAGGTATGAAGTTCACGGCATGCGATGCCTTAAGAGAGAATATAATGAAAATGATCTACAGGTGGTACATGACACCAGTCAAGCTTGCAAAAATTTATCATTTGCCCGAAAATAAATGTTGGAAATGCAAAGAGACTGAAGGTACATTCTTTCACCTTTGGTGGACATGCCCAAGGATTAAGACTTTCTGGGAGATGATCTATAATGAAATGAAAAAGGTATTTAAATATACCTTTCTGAAGAAACCAGAGGCCTTTTTCCTGGGCATGGTCGGCCAATTGGTGTCAAAGAAGGATAGAACTTTCTTTATGTATGCCACAACAGCTGCAAGAATACTTATTGCAAAGTACTGGAAGACAAAGTACTGGAAGACAAAGTACTGGAAGATCTACCCACCCGGGAAGAATGGCAGATGAAGGTAATGGACTACATGGAACTGGCGGAAATGACTGGCAGAATCCGAGACCAGGGAGAAGAGTCGGTGGAAGAAGATTGGAAGAAATTTAAAGTTTATCTACAGAAACATTGTAAAATTAAGGAATGTTAGAAGGATGCTGGAATGAAGTTATGTGGTTTTCGCAGAAATGTTATAAAGGATTAAGTTATAAAGGACTAAGTAAAAATGGATTGTTAATTGGTGAAAGAAGAGAATGTAAAATTATAGAATATTATGATAAATTATTAGGATTGAAACAAAGATGGAAAGGATTTGCTGAAATATCTAACTGAAAGAATACAAAAAATGGAGGTGTGAGGAGGTCAAGGAAACAAGCAAATGAAAGATAAGTTATGGGAAGGTTTGATTTTTTGTTTGTTTGTATTTTTCTGTTTTTCTGTTTTTTTGTAACCTTTAAAACTTTAATAAATATCATTTTTTTAAAAAAAACAAACAAATATTTTAATGGGGGGGGGGACAAAGACCCCTAGGCCTCTAATAGAAGGCTCCTATTGTCTACACCCAGAGGTCTCAGGACAGTTACAACATAAAAGTACAATATACAAATAGAAAATAAACATCTGTAAGCTCCCTCCACGCCACATTTTTAAAGGGCATTAGATGTCAATCAGCCAGAAGCCTGGTTGAAAAGCTGTGTATTTGCCTGGCTCTGAAAGCTGTATAATGAAGGGTTTTTTCTGACCTTTGAATGAATTCTTTGATGGGAAGTGAGATGGGAGCTCTTTCTGAAGCTCTTTCCACATACCATGCACTGAAAGGGTTTCTCCCCTGTATGAATTTTCTGATGGGAAGTGAGAGAGGAGCTATCAGTGAAGCTCTTTCCACATTCCAAACAATTATATGGTTTCTCCCCTGTATGACTTCTCTGATGGGAAGTGAGATGGGAGCTCTTCCTGAAGCCCTTTCCACATTCCACACACTGATAGGGTTTCTCCCCTGTATGAATTCTCTGATGCTTAGTGAGACTGGAGCTCTTCCTGAAGCTCTTTCCACATTCCACACACTGATAGGGTTTCTCCCCTGTATGACTTCTCTGATGGGAAGTGAGAGAGGAGCTATCAGTGAAGCTCTTTCCACATTCCACACACTGATAGAGTTTCTCCCCCGTATGAATTCTTTGATGGGAAGTGAGATTGCAGCTCTTACTGAAGCTCTTTCCACATTTCATACACTGATAGGGTTTCTTCCCTGTATGAATTCTCTGATGCTTAGTGAGACTGGAGCTCTTCCTGAAGCTCTTTCCACATTCCACACACTGATAGGGTTTCTCCCCTGTATGACTTCTCTGATGGGAAGTGAGAGAGGAGCTATCAGTGAAGCTCTTTCCACATTCCACACACTGATAGAGTTTCTCCCCCGTATGAATTCTTTGATGGGAAGTGAGATTGCAGCTCTTACTGAAGCTCTTTCCACATTTCATACACTGATAGGGTTTCTTCCCTGTATTAATTCTTTGATGGGTAGTGAGGTTGGAGCTCTGACTGAAGCTCTTTCCACATTCCACACACTGATAGGGTTTCTCCCCTGTATGAATTCTTTGATGGGAAGTGAGATCGGAGCTTTGACTAAAGCTCTTTCCACATTCCACACACTGATAGGGTTTCTCCCCTGTATGAATTCTTTGATGGGAAGTGAGTTTGGAGCTCCGACTGAAGCTCTTTCCACTTTCCACACATTGATAGGGTTTCTCCCCTGTATGAATTCTCTGATGGGAAGTGAGATCAGTGCTCCAACTGAAGCTATTTCCACATTCCACACACTGATAGGGTTTCTCCCCTGTATGAATTCTTTGATGGGAAGTGAGAAGGGAGCTCGTACTGAAGCTCTTTCCACATTCCACACACTGATAGGGTTTCTCACCTGTATGAATTCTTTGATGGGAAATGAGATTGCGGCTGTCGCTGAAGCTCTTTCCACATTCCACACAGTGATAGGGTTTCTCCCCTGTATGAATTCGTTGATGGCAAGTGAGATCAGAGGTATTAGTGAAGCTCTTTCCACATTCCACACACTGATAGGGTTTCTCACCTGTATGAATTTTCTGATGGGAACTCAGAGAGGAGCTCTTCCTAAAGCTCTTTCCACATTCAACACACTGACAGGGTTTCTTTCCAATGAGAATTCTTTGATGGGAAGTGGAATGGGAGCTCTGACTGCAGCTATCTCCACACTCCAAATTTTTATGTGGCTTCTCCTTTCTGGGGTTTTTGTTGTGGTCACCCTTGTTCTTTGTTTCCAATTCATCATAATCTGCAATGGAGACAAAAGGGATTAGAGCCTCAGGAACGAATAAAGAACTGAAGGGAGTTCAGTGTGTTGAGGAGTTCACAAAGTAAAGGAAGGCTTGAACTCTAATTAATAAGAATACACGCAGAGGCTTGAACCAGCAAGACTCTGGGAGTGGTGCATATACTAATCTCTGTCTCCCTCCACCCCTCAGCCCAGGTCGTTTTATTCACAAAAGAACTTTTACTGAGTTTTCTTAAGAACCAATCACATTTCTTCTGAGCATTTCAACAAATCCCACGTGGGGACAAAGTTAAACTACAAACACTAGTTAAGCATGCATATTTTGGGGGTAAATGAATGAAAACTTAAAAGGAGTGCATTCAGCAACCCCGGAGGTCATAAAAAATCAATATATATGATAAGGAGGATGGCCAGGAGGACAGCAATCATTATCACCTTTATGTGAAACCTGTTTCCTGGCCCTAAGATTAACATCCTAAGATTAACATATCAGAAAAGCTACAGCAAAGAAACTGCCCACTGTCTTTGATGACCCAGGACGCCTGCCTGTCTAAGTGGGTGCGAGACTTGTGAAGAAAGAGAAATGGAACAGGGATGCAGAGGTGTGGATTGATCAAGAATCATATCAAAATAGTTTAAACTCAGTCAACGCAATGCTTTGATTGCAGACACAATTTGTTATAATTCCTCATAGCAATCCCACCTGATCACTACAGTGTGTGTTTATTACCTCTGTTGTTTGTCATTAACCAACATATCTATTATTAGATTCTGGTGAGTTGTTGAATGTTGCTTTGCTTGGTATACAAAATTGTGGAAGCCTTTTGGAAAAAAGTGTATTTCAGAGCTTTAATGGCTTACAACACCACTTGTTTTGGAGTAATATCATAAAATCATATATCAATGAAAAGAATTTGAGCAAGAACATAATGCAACAAAGTTCTTTTTTTAAAATCATTTTATTTCATCAAACATTAAAACAAAAAAAACATACATAATACATACGCACAGAAAAGATATACATAAAGAAAGACAAATAATAACATGAGAAAAAAAGAGAGAAAGAAATCTCCTAACATAAGATACAAATTAGCTTACATTTACTAAATAACACACAACACCAATTGACTTGCCTTCATCTCGGTTTCAGAATATATTATATGATTTTTTATCTGCAGTTTCTTTTCCTCAGAAAACTCTTTACATCACAAGTGTTACGTCGCACCTACTGTGATTTTTAGATTTTTTACCTCGGTTTCCATATATGTCATAAATTTATTCCAATCTTTGTTAAACTCTATGTCTTTTTGATTTCTTATTTTCTGTGTCATTTTTGCCAATTCTAAATAATCAAATAATTTATATTGCCACTCGTTTATAGTTGGGATTTTTGATGTCTTCCAATTCTGCGCTATTAGAGTTCTGGCAGCCACTGTCGCATACTGAAAGAGTGTTTGATCTTCCTTTTTGATTTCCTCTCCAATTATTCCAAGCAGAAAGGCTTTGGGTATTTTTTAAAAAGGTATATTTGAAGATTTTTTTTAGTTCATTGTAAATAGATTCCCAGAATTTTTTGATAGACTCACACAACCACCACATGATAAAAATCGCTCTCCTTGATCTTGCACTTCCAGCATAATTTATCACCAGTTTTATATATTTTTTCCAATTTTACGGGCGTTACGTACCACCTGTACATCATTTTATACATATTTTCCCTGAGTGTTGTGCATGCCGAGAATCTCATACCTTTATTCCATAATGCCTTCCATTTGTCAAACTCTATGTTGTGTCCGAAGTCCATTGCCATCTCACCATTACCTCGTTTACTTCTTCATCCTTGGTGTCCCATTCAAGTAACAGGCTATACATTTTCGATAGGAGTTTTGTTTTATTTTCTAGTATTTCAATCTGGAATCTAGATTTTTTCTCACTTATCCCATTCTTTTTATCTTCAGTCCACATAGAATTAATTTGGTGAAATTGGATCCTGTTGTATTTGCAGAGTCTTCTACACAGCGGAATGATGAGCAGTACGTGCCACATACTTTACTTTACTTTATTTACACTTCAATGCTGAGAGAATACAAACATGCATCTTGCCTCTGCGAGAGCAGAGAAGCAACTCCTCTCCTCGGAAACACCGAGAGAACTGTGAAAAACAGGAAGCCAGTGTACGTCACATCCAGTCTCCTATTCTCGTGGGAAACCCAACAGTAACTCTGACTGTGGAATGTAAACAATGTCTCGTGACAAGCACTTCGCTGCACAGTGAAGAAAGCAGAAACCAACAGATCCATCCTATCAATTTGTTCTTTATTTCTTCATAAGGTCTAATCCTCCAACTGGTCTCTGTTTTTACTAGCAAGTCTTCATAGGTCCATCTTTCTCCTTCGATGTTTTTTTTTTTTATTGTCAGGATATCAATTGGCGATAGCCACCAAGGGGTCTTCTGTTCCAATAGTTTTTTGTTTCTTTCCCACACTTCCAGGAGTGGTCCTCTAAGAATGTGATTAGAAAAACCTTTATGAACCTTTCCCTTGTTGCGCCATAGGTAAGCGTGCCAACCAAATCTTAAATCGAATCCTTCTAGATTTAACAGGTCTTTATTTTTAATGACAATCCAATCTTTAACCCAACAAAGACACGAGGCTTCGTAATATAACTGCGAATCCTCCCCTATCTCTTTGATCTGTGAGTAGTTTAAATCTGATTCTGGGCCTTTTCCCTTGCCAGATAAATTTAGAGAGTGTTTTCTGCCAATCTTTGAATACTGCGGTTTCCCTGATTATCGGTATGTTTTGAAATAGAAATAACAGTTTCGGTAATAAACTCATTTTAATCGCCGCCATTCTGCCCAACCAAGAAAGTTTTATTCTATTCCAAGTATCTAAGTCCTTCCTTATTTCTTTCCATGTGGTTATGTAATTGTCTTCCATCAAATTTATATTCTTCATCGTTAACCAAATTCCAAGGTATTTTACTTTTTTCGTTACTTTAATACCAGTTTGAGATTCCAGATGCTTTTTTACCTCCTCTTTCACATTTTTAATCATCATTTTAGTTTCTGTTCTATTTAATTTAAAACCAGATAATTTTCCAAATTCTTCTAACAAATCTAACACCTTACTAACACTTTCTTTTGGATCCTCCAAAGACAACATAAGATCGTCAGCATATGCTTTCAATTTATATTCTTTCACTCCAATTTTTATTCCACGTATCTCTGAGGTTTTCCTTATCTTATTTGTAATTGTCTCTAACATCATGATAAACAAAAGCGGTGACTGAGGGCACCCCTGCCTTGTACCCTTCGAAATTTCAAAGGGTTCTGTTAAGTTATTATTAATAATTAGTTTAGCACTTTGTTGTGAGTAAATAGCTTTTATTCCTTCAAGGAATGTGCCCTCTATCTCTGTCCTTTCCAAACATTTTATAAGAAAACGCCAGGATACATTGTCGAACGCCTTTTCGGCGTCAATGAACATTAAAGCTGCGGGAATATTTTTGCATTCTAGGTATTCAATAATGTTTATTATATGCCTTATGTTGTCTTTTATTTGCCTATTAGGTAAAAAACCAGCCTGATCGGTATGGATAAGGTTAACTAAACACTTTTTAAGTTGGGTCGCCGTTACGTCTGCGAAGATCTTATAATCATCATTCAATAATGAAATCGGTCTGTAGTTCTTAATAATCAGTCTATCCGAGTCGGGTTTCGGTATCAACGTAATGTATGCTTCTTTCCAGGACGCTGGTATTCTTCCTCCTTCTAAAATCTTGTTCATTACTTCACATAGCACTGGTGTTATAAGTTCTTCTAGGGTTTTATAGTACTTGGCCGATAGACCATCTGAGCCTGGGGCTTTCCCCAGTTTCATTCTCTTTATCGCCTCTTTAATTTCCTCTGCTTTTATGGGTTTATTTAGTAGACTTCTTTCCTCTTCCGATATGCTATTAATTCTGTTTTCTTCTAGATATTTTTCTATTTCTATGACGTCTTCTTCTTCTCTTTTATATAGGTTTTCATAGAATTTGAGGAAGCTCTTTTTTATTTCATTAGGGTCCTCCAAGGTTTGTTCTTCAACTTTATTTTATTAATAACATTTTGTTTTTTCCATTTTCTCAGTTGCCACGCCAGAAACTTTCCAGTTTTGTTTGCCGTTTCGAAATTTTTTTGTCTCATTAACTTAATTCCCCATTCTACCTCTTGATTTATTAATGATGAATATTGTGCTTGTAATATCTTATACAGTTGCTTGTTCCCTTCATCACTCGGTTTTTCTATCAAGTTCTTTTCACATTCTCTCAATTGAGTAATTAGTTCTTCTTTTTTATGTTCTCTCACCTTTCTTCTTTGACTATTTTGTTGTATCAAAAAAACTCTTAGCACTGCCTTACTGGCGTCCCAAACTATGTCCATATTTGTCTCCTTATTGATGTTTAAATCAAAATAGTCTTTTAAGGTGGTTTTAGCCTTTTCTATCACTTCTTCTTTTTCAAATAAGTAATCATTCATTCTCCATCTGTACATACCCTGGGTTTTCAAATTTAAGTGTAGTATTATTGGGTTGTGATCAGATAGTGTTCTAGGTAGTATCTCACATTTCGACACTCTTATTGCTAATTCTCTTGATACCCATATCTGGTCCAACCTGCTCCAACTTTGCAAGGCCCAGTGCCTCCGCCAGGAGTACAACAGACAGGCTCAATGCCAATGGAGAATTTGATAGTAGACTTTACAGAGATGCCTGAGGCAAAAGGTTTTTGGGCTCTTTTGATCTTTGTTGATTCCGTGACAGGCTGGCTGGAAGCATATCCCACGAAAACAGAGAAAGCACAGGAAGTCATTAATCGCCTTTTAATGGAGATCATCCCAAGATTTGGGCTACCAAGATGTACAGGCAGTGATAATGGACCAGCTTTCGTTGCGTCAATAGTGGATGGTGTATGCAAAGCCTTACAAATACAGTGGAAACTGCACGCTGCCTATTGACCTCAAAGTTCTCGCAAAACAGAAAGGATGAACCGGACTCTTAAAACACAGCTGGCTAAATTATGCCAGGAAACTCATTGCAAGTGGATGGACTTGTGTTTGAGAGTCAATGCAAGGACTCAAAATGGATGCCAAGAAAGGGGGGGGCCTGCCTTCTCCACCCCTCTTGACCAGTGACAATTATGCATCTTGGTCTATTAAGATGAAGGCCTTGCTGCAGAATCAGAGACTGTTTGGGGTGATTGAGAACCCCATCCCTGCAGCACCAACGCGTGCTTGGGAGTCACAGGATGTGAAGGCCAGAACCGCTATAATTCTCTGCGTGTCAGACTCTCAGCTTATTCATATACAAGATTTACAGCACGCGAAAGATGTTTGGGACACGCTGAGAAGGACACATCAGAGAGATGCAGGTTCTTCAGCGTTGCTGTATTTTGAAAAGCTGACTAACCTGAGGCTTGCGCCTGATGGAGATGTTCAAGCGCACCTGACGGAAATGAAATTTCTGCGTCAGCAGATGGTGGAACGCAATTTCCATCTGCAGGAGGAAGTGTTTTGCTTCATGGTGATCAACAGCCTGAATCGGACTTACAAAACGGTTGCCAGTCAGCTGGGGTCTCTCCCAGCAGCTGATCTAACGTCGGACAGGGTCTTTGCCGTGGTTCTTTGTGAACATGACAGACTTGCCGCCCTGGAAGTCAAGGACAGGGGGAGGGAAGAACGGAGTTCAGACACCCCCACTGCTGTAGCTACTGGAGGAGACGCTGTAGCTTTGAACGTTGTCCGATGTTTCAATTGTGGGCAGACTGGGCATCTTCAGCGGTACTGCAAGAAGCCACGTCAGAACAAAGGAGCCAAGGGAAGCTCCACGAAGTCTGAGGCGTCAGGCAGAAGTCATGCCAAGTCACAGGCGAAGCCTGCAAAGGCTTTGATGTCGAAAGGAACCAAGCCAGATGTGGAGAACGCTTTTGTCATTGACACTGGCTGCACATTTCACATGACCCATCGTAGGGATTTGTTTTCGTCATTTAAGAAACAAAGCTTCGTTGTACAACAAGCCAACGGTCAAGAGCTGGAAGCCACCGGAATTGGGACTGTGTATCTTAAAAGTCTGAACTTGACTATAAACAATGTTTATTTGGTTCCAGAGTTGAAGTACAATCTGCTCAGTGTTTCGCAGATTGCCAAGAAGGGACTAAAACTGTCCTATGATGATCAACACTGCGAGATCTACAAAGATGGAGAGTTGTATCTTTCTGCCAAAGAGAAAGATGGACTGTATTTGTTAACTTTTGATCAAAATGATTACATGGAATGTAATTCTTGTGATTCTAACATGATTTCTTTTGCAGGTGTAGCCAAGAAGAACGCCAAGCAGGTCACCTCAAGGGTCGACAGGGCATTTCAGCGGGTGTATGCTGATGTGATTGGTCCTTTAGCACCATCTAGAGGCAATGCAAAGTATTACCTAATATGTGTTGATTCTTTCACAGGTTTTGTCTGGATTTATCTTTTGGAGAGACCGAAAGAAGCCTTAGAAAGGTTTAAAGAGTTTTGTGACAAGGTTAAAAATATGCATGATGCTGACATAGATTGTCTTTGCACAGATGAGAAGCCAATTTTTCTCTTACAGGATTTCCAGAGGTTCCTGAAGAAGAAAGGGATAAGACACAAAATTGCAGCTTCCGAAGAAGCTTGGAACAGATGTGTCTGTGTTAGAGTGAACAAAGAATTGCAAAAGGGAATGCATGCGCAATTGCTTAGTTCGCATCTGCCACATGAGTACTCGGCTGAGTCGCTAATGTCATATTGTTACACGTGGTTGAGAAAGGTTTCAAATGAATTGGGAAGTTCTCCTTTTGAGAAACTGTTCCACAGAAAACCTTCTGTTGCCCATTTCAAGGTTTTTGGGTCTCATGTGAGGACAGAAGCTCCAGGTGGAGTAAAGAATGCCAGAGGCATTTTTGTGGGTTATGAAAAGGGTCTCTACAGAGTAATTTTGTCTGAATCTGGTAAGGTGATTCTCACAAAATTTCTAGAGAGTGCTCCTGAAAAGGAGAGAGTGATTGTTCACACATTTCCCACAGGTGATGATGATGATTCTGATGATGATGATGTTGATTTTATTGAGTTCAGTAGTACTGATGATGACAGCGATAGCTCAGACAGCTCAGTTGTCACAGTCATTGAGAAGAAATCTCACACAATGACTAGACCCTCAGAAGAGGAGGATGAACCACTGTTTACAATTGGTACTGGTTCTCCAAAGAGTCCAAAGGCTGAACCAGAAAGCAGAGAAGAACAGCACCTCTTACGTAGGTCTGAGAGAGCAACGAAGGGTGTACCACCCAAGAGGTATTCAAAAGAGTTTGCCAACCAAGCTATTGCATGTGTTGCTGTTGTAAACGACCAAGGTCAAATTGAAGCTGTGTCTGAGTCAGAGACAAAGGCACAACAGAGAGTTACTAACCAAGGTAATGCAGATGCACTCATTCCTTGGAAGTCACACAACCAGAGAGGTACATTGGTAAAACCAATGGCGGGTAGTTCCAAGGGTGGAACTGAAACAACAGGGGAGTGTTATACATATAACAACTGTTTGTTTTCTTCTCTGGATGACGCTTTGCTCGCAGCACGCATTGATACTTTAGGGGGAGTATGTTACCATAAAGCAGCAATGCTGCAGCAAGCAAAGGCTCCAGCAGCTCAGTCAGATGCTTGTGGCTGCAAAGCCAGACAGGAAGTATGTGACTGTTGCCATGGAAACAAAGGGGCAGTCCATTCTCTATTGAGCACCGGATGTTAGCTCAGTGTGTGTGTCATATGATCTGTACAGGATGTACATGGGTGGAGTTTGGGGTGTTTTCTCTCTGTTTGTTGAAGAGAGCAGACATCTTTTACTGTATGACTGCTGAAGACAGGAATAAAAACATGTAGATACATTTCTGTCTGAGTCTGACTCCCCTCCCTGGGGATATGCAGGGAACAGGGAGGAGGAGAAGCAGTTGGTGTGTTTTTCTCACAGCCTGAGGAAAATCGCCGGAACGGACCTCGTGTGTTTTTTCCTGCCGGGAGTCGCCGGAGGGAGGTCAAAGGAATTCAGCCGGTGCCTGGAGAGATAGGCACATACCTCTGACCGAGCCTGAATTCTAACAGTTTTGGCAGGCCTACTGTACAATCAAAGTGGCCTCTTCGCAGCCCCACCTTCTGAAATGAATGACATCCCCTACCGATACATCTGATTCACTAGAACCACTCAAGGCTTGTGTTTTTGTTGTCACTCCACTGGAGCGTGGAACTCCAAATGGAAGAATTGGCCCCAAGTACAGTACCACAGTGACAAAGGATGGCTGGGAAATTATACACAATGCACTGATAAATTTTGGCTATGGGGTTCATTCAATGCCTCCTACCAGGACAATGCCACCCCTTCAGATCTGTACCCACACTTCCCTCAGTATTTGGTTAATTTCACAGGACAGGGATACATCTGTTCTGGCTGGATGATCAAGGGCCCCAATCTTTAGTTTCTATATGGTGGATTGGCAACCAATTTCCATCCTGGCAATTACCAATGTGTGGGAGTGGGTGCTTTGACTTTCTCAGTTACGGTAGAGGCCGATCACCATGTGCCCCACCTCCGAAGCAGAATGAGGAGGGAGGCCATAAGTGCAATACAGTGATGAGATTTTCCTATCTCGCTCAGTGGGAGGAGTGAGGGGAGCCTTCATTGGCTTCCTCTCCATGGGCATATACCCGGGAATTGTGTCTGAACAAAACTGAGAAGCATTGTTTGCCCTCACGAGCAGATTGGAGAAAACTATCCATGCCACCACCCATGTCTTACGCTCCCTGCAGGCAGAGATAGAGGATTTGAATCAAATGACGCTCTCTCATCGCTTAGTTTTAGATTACCTCCTCGCACATTCTGGCGGTTTTTGTAAAATTATCCGTAAAGGCCAATGCCAGGTCAAATTCCATGACCCTAAAAAAAACAATCGAGGATGAATTGCAAAAGTTACAGGCCCACTCAGAGTCCCTGGGAGAAGATGTGGCCTTGGATTCCAGGAGAGGTGTGGGTGCATAGCTTTCTGACAGCTCTGGCAATAGGAGGGGTGATATTCCTGTTGCTTCTCTGTGTAATCCCTTGCTGTCTGTCTTTGCTTAGAGGAATGATAGCCTGAATATTAATCATCTCACTGATCCTCAAATCCTTGCTATATATTGTGCTCTGCCTCCTGTTCAAGGAGAGGTGGAGGACCACGAGTATGAGCAACTGCATTGTGAGACCCCCGAGAACAAATTCCTCTAAAAGGAGCAGTGGTTTATTCTGGGCTTCAACATGAGAGTCAAACTCAGGAAACAGATGAATCCTGTTTCTAAGCTTGAAAGGGGGGAATGAAGCAGGACCTGGAGGAATTTTACCCTTATGCTTTTCATATAATCAGTTATCCATACAATCAGTTATCAATATACTCATATATATTCATATATAACCAGATATTTCTACAATGATTTTATAATCCATGTTTGAATTGTGAAAGCTTCTGCTTAGCTTAATAGCAAATTGCTTAGATCTGAGAAATCTGAAATGAACTTTGTCCCAGTACCTCCTTGTTCTCTCCCTATCTCACTGAACAAGAAGGGGGAAGCAATAAATCTGATGTGCTGGCACATCCCCCCCCCCCCCTTGTCCAGACAGGGTCTGGGCTGTGAAACAGGAAGATGCTAAACCGCAGAATGTCCCTTGTAGCAGAGCTCAACAGCCAAAGTTCCTTTTTGCCTTAAGCTTCTATTTCTTGCTATAAATCTGGGGGAAAGGTTAAGACTGCATGTTCAAACTACAAAGCAGAAGTTGGGAGGAAACTCTTTACATGGCCAGGAGAGAGGCTTGAATGCGCTCGTTAGGTTATTTTTCGCTGCCATTAGCGATGTATCTGATTATGTCATGATCTGTGATGTATAAAGCCCCTGGGAGCCAGGGCTCGGGGCCCAGTCTTTTGGAAAGGATTCCACTGGGTCAATTATTGCTCAGCAATAAACATCACTTTCTTTTTCTCCACTGCTGCGCCTGTCAATTCTTAGACTATTTGAGTTGGTCACTGGCATCTTAAAATCCTTGCAACACTTTCTCCATTTTAATTTCCTCCGATACCACATTGTTAACAATGATTTTGGTTTTTTGTTCAGAATAGATCGCCTTAATACTATTTAGGAATTGTTGGCCAGCTTCAATACTTTCCAAAAAAAATTCCATGAAAAGCCAAGAAATATTATCAAAAGCTTTCTCCACGTCAATAAACATTAATAATGCTTTAGTATTTCTTTTAGCCTCTAGCCTTTCCAAAATATCCACTATATTTCTAATACTGTCTTTCATATGTCTTCTAGGCAGGAAACCTGCCTGGTCTTTATGTATATATTCTGTTAAGACTTTTTTCAATCTATTATTCAGAATATTTGCGAATATTTTATAATCCACATTAAGTAATGAAATTGGTCTATAATTCTTTACATCTGATCTATCTTGTTCAGATTTTGTTATCAAGGTTATATATGCGTCTTTCCAGGTTTCAGGAGCCCTCTCCCCTCTCAGTATCTTATTACATACCTCTGCCAAAGGTTGAATTAACCAATCTTTAAAAGTTTTATAATATTTGGCAGATAATCCATCTGGTCCCAGGGCTTTGCTGCGGGAGAGGCTGCGTGGGGCTAAAGAATCCATAGCTCCATGCAGCCTCTCCTTGCGGAGGAGTTGCACGCAGCTATGGAAGAAGGCAAGGCAGCGAGCGGGATGGATCCCGCTTGCTGCTTTGGCTTCCCCTTTAGCCCCGCGCAGCCTCTCCCTCCCGGGAGACGCTGCGCCGGGCTAAAGAAGCCATAGCCCGTGGAGCCTCTCCCTGCCGGAGGGGTTGCACACGGCTATGGCAGAAGCCTGCATTCGCTCCATAGGACGCACACACATTTCTCCTCAATTTTTGGAGGGGAAAAACTGCGTCCAATAGAGCAAAAAATACGGTATATCCAAATTGTTTCTTGCCAAGGTATGGAAAACTCGGCCTCTTTTTTCCAGGGAATTTAAGCCATTAACATTCCAGGAGTAAATTCTTAAAGACATCTTAATTTTTTAGGGTCCTTCAGCCCCTACAGCCAGAGAAGGGGAACTTTCAAAACCGAACTCTTTTGCGTTTTTCTCCAGAAATCTCTCCTTCTCTCCTACAGTTCTGATTCTCTGTTTCCTCCCTTGAAATTTGAAGGAAAGACCCTCTGGGAATTCCCACCTGAATAAGATATTTTTCTTCCTTGGGGCAGTTGCCAGATCTGAATAATTACTTCTCAAAGATAAAAAATGTCGTGGGACCTCTTTGAACAAGATCACTGCTTTCCCATCTATCTTTAAACTTTTTTTATAGTGATGTCCCAATATCATGTCTCTTTGTTCCTTTGTTTTAAAAATCACCATACAGTCATGTGTAATTTTAGAATCCTTTTTAGGACCAAATCTATATGCTTTATCAATCCACAAATTCAATTCTTCTTTTGAGATCTCCCAGTAAGTTGAAAATTCCTCAATGAGCCAACCCTTCAAGTTATCCTGTTCCTTCTGGACCACTCCCCTCAGTCTCAGATGAGCCTCCTTCTCCTTTAATTCCAAAAATGCAATCAAATTTAACGCCTGCTGCTGGACAGTCTCTAAATCCCGAATTTTTACTGTTTCCAGTTGTGTAATTCTTTCCTCATGTGAGGTAATGTTGGACCTCTGTCTTCAAGTCTTCTTTCAGTTCAGAAAAGTCACTCCTCAAGTCTTGAATGGTTTTTTGATTCCCTCTTACTTCTGTTTTAATTTCCTGAAGAAGTTGCATTACTGATTCTTCAAATGTTGGTGTTCTAGATTCTCTTCTTGGTTTAATTTTTGTTCTTTCCAGTCTCTCTGACTTTTCTGTCTTGTCTCCTTTGTCACCCCCATCCATAGTTTTATTCCCCACCCCAAGGTCAGCTACAGTCAAAAGAGGGAGACAATAGGATAAACAGACTGTTTCCCAGCTGCAAAAATCCCCACTCCAGAGTAAGAGTCTTTCCTCAACACAGTCTTTCAATCTAGTAAATATAAGCACAAGTCTTTATTTTCTCCTTTAAACAAGTCCCCAAAAGTTTATTTCAAGTCTTTAACTTAGTTGCAGAGTTCCAGGTATTTGTTGAGCTCTGGCAGCTGTGGTTACTTTGTATTTTTCCAAAGTGGAAAACGAAAGTTGAAAGCTTCCGTTCCCTTTGTTGCGTCACAATGGAGTCTAGCCTCCCCTCACCCGGGAAGTCTGTTTCCACAAAGAAGATACAACAGTTCAGGAAAAATCCCTGATTCTTCTGCAGGGAAATTTATTTTTTGTCTTTCCTCCCCTTCCCCCTGCTAGAAAGGGGGATATAGGAAAGACTTGAAAGTTTCTAAAAGATGAGACTAAAGTTGCGGCTTTTGGTAACGTTAGCTGCTTTCATTCTTACTTCAGTGAAAGGGATCAACCTCTGTCTTTAAATCCCTTTCCTTCCCAATTCAAAGTTCCAAATGAAATTGTTTCACTCACGATTTCCAAGAGGGATAGTCCCCAAAAAATTTTTCCCTTGGAGGAATTGGCCGCTCACCATCGCAGGACTCAGAGCTTCTTGCTTTGAAGGAAGCAAATTGTTTCCCTAGTGCCACCGTCTCCAACCCCGCTCTCACTCAGCCCTCTTTTTTAGAGCTTACGGGGAGCAGGGCAGTCGTTCCCGGCTCGATCTGAGGGTTTTTCAGGGCACCGCTGCGCTCTAGCAACTCTCCCGTCTTCAAAGCGCTGGTGCCCTTTCCGCGAAAGAACTCCTGTCCACCATAATCGGGCGAGCCAACCGGAAGTCTATAATGAAGGGTTTTTCTGACCTTTGAATGAATTCTTTGATGGGAATTGAGATTGGAGCTCTTCCTGAAGCTCTTTCCACATTCCGCACACTGATAGGGTTTCTCCCCAGTATGAATTATTTGATGGGAAGTGAGATTGGAGCTCTTCCTGAAGCTCTTTCCACATTGCACACACTGATAGGGTTTCTCCCCTGAATGAATTCTTTGATGCAAAGTGAGAGAGGAGCTATAAGTGAAGCTCTTTCCACATTCCACACAGTGATAGGGTTTCTCCCTTGTATGAATTCTCTGATGGGAAGTGAGAGAGGAGCTATCAGTGAAGCTCTTTTCACATACCACACACTGATAGGGTTTCTCCCCTGTATGAATTCTCTGATGGGAATTTAGAGAGGAGCTATGAGTGAAGCTCTTTCCACATACCGCACAATGATAGGGTTTCTCCCCTGTATGAATTCTTTGATGGGAAGTGAGAGAGGAGCTATGAGTGAAGCTCTTTCCACATTCAACGCACTGATAGGGTTTCTCCCCTGTATGAATTCTTTGATGGGAAGTGAGAGAAGAGCTATAAGTGAATCTCTTTCCACATTCCACACAGTGATAGGGTTTCTCCCCTGTATGAATTCTTTGATGGGAAGTTAGAGAGGAGCTATCAGTGAAGCTCTTTCCACATACCACACACTTATAGGGTTTCTCCCCTGTATGAATTCTCTGATGGGAAGTGACAGAGGAGCTATCAGTGAAGCTCTTTCCACATTCCACACACTGATAGGGTTTCTCTCCTGTATGAATTCTCTGATGGGAAGTTAGAGAGGAGCTATGAGTGAAGCTCTTTCCACATATCACACACTGATAGGGTTTCTCCCCTGTATGAATTCTTTGATGGGAAGTGAGATTGTGGCTGTGACGGAAGCTCTTTCCACATTCCACACAGTGATAGGGTTTCTCCCCTGCATGAATTCTTTGATGGGAAGTGAGATTGTGGCTGTGACTGAAGCTCTTTCCACATTCCACACAGTGATAGGGTTTCTCCCCTGTATGAATTCTTTGATGGGACGTGAGATTGTGGCTGGTACTGAAGCTCTTTCCACATTCCACACACTGGTAGGATTTCTCCCCTGTATGAATTCTTTGATGGGAAGTTAGATTGCAGCTCTTACTGAAGCTCTTTCCACATTTCATACACTGATAGGGTTTCTCCCCTGTATGAATTCTTTGATGGGAAGTTAGATTGCAGCTCTTACTGAAGCTCTTTCCACATACCACACACTTATAGGGTTTCTCCCCTGTATGAATTCTTTGATGGCAAGTGAGATCGGAGCTATTAGTGAAGCTCTTTCCACATACCACACACTGATAGGGTTTCTCCCCTGTATGAATTCTTTGATGGGAAGTGAGGTCAGATCTCTTCCTGAAGCTCTTTCCACATTCAACACACTGACAGGGTTTCTTTCCAATGAGATTTCTTTGATGGGAAGTGGAATGGGAGCTCTGACTGCAGCTTTCTCCACACTCCAAATTTTTATGTGGCTTCTCCTTTCTGGGGATTTTGTTGTGGTCACCTTTGTTTTCAATTTCCAATTCTTCACAATCTGCAATGGAGACAAAAAGGGATTAGAGCCTCAGGAACGAATAAAGAAGAATGGAAGGGAGTTCAGTGTGTGTTTATTACCTTTGTTGTTTGTCATTAACCCACATATTTATTATTAGATTCTGATGAGTTGTTGAATGTTGCTTTGTTTGATATACAGTAGTGGCCAAAATTGTAGAAGCCTTTTTGGAAATAGTGTATTCCAGAGTTTTAATGGCTTATAACACCACTTGTTTTGGAGTAATATCATAAAATCAGTGGAAAGATAATTTGAGCAAGAACTTAATGCAACAAAGTTCAATTAGCTGTATTCTATCAAAAATTATAGCCAAATAACCAGAAATAGGAAACAGAAGCACTACTTGCTTAGGTTGACTTTTGTTAGTGTCTTATGTGATTGCTATCAAGTTGGCTCGTTTTTTCGTGTTCTTTCATTTAGTGAGTTTGCAGAGCATAATAAAATTTTAAAAGTGGCACAGAGAGTTGACTGGTTACCCAGAAAGAGATGTAAACTAATACTTTTAAGTGAACAAGGCTACAGTTATGAAGAAATTAGAAGAAAGATTGGGGAAAACTTAGCCAAAGCTGGCCTTTCTATATTTTTGAAGAGGTATAAGAAACTCATTCACTGGGGGGCCGCTAGGGGGCACATCGGAAGATGGCCGACAATACCATCTCTCCGGCTCACACGAGGTAAGTAAGAGGCTGTTATGGGAGTATGCAGCCTCCCTTGTTACCCCAAGGGAATGGGGAACGCTGCCTTGCCTGCTGTGCCCATAATTCACCCCCAGATTCGAAAGGGGGTGAGGGCACTAGGCACAAAAGCCCTTGTGTGGGTCGGCTCTCCTGGACACTGTCTCTGATCTGCGCAGCTAGTTGCGGGAGCTCAAAATAAACAATCAGAACAGAAGCAAACGCACATAGTTCAAGCGATGATCGGGAATAAGGACTGCTAACTAAAGGGATCTCTGGGAAGAGGAGCGACGGGCTGGACTTAATAATAAATCAAGAAGAGGAATAAATCAAGAAGAAGATTCATCAAAGGATCGGTATGTCGGAGCAAGACTGAAAAGGAGGGGGGAGAAATTTTCTTCTTTTTTGGTCTTATGTGAGTACCCGATAACCCCCCCCCCCAAAAAAAAAGAATCGTTGCAATTACTGATCACAAGCAGGAGAAATAAGAACTGTGTGGAAATTAGTTACTATGCAAGGACGTGGCTTATGGGAGCATCAGGAAATGAAAGCAAGTCATTTGTGACACAGTTATAAAAAGAGATTTATCATGGCAGGCTTGCCCGCAGGGGGGAGGAGGACTATGGCTGTTACTATGTTGGAGTGTGGGTTCAGCATAGCAGGGCCCCCTGAGAAAATTTACGAGGGAGTGGTGGGCCTGGGGAGATCAGGACAGACTGTTGGAATGTTTTGTACGGAGGTGTTGAAATGGCGTCTGTCTACTTCTATAGCTCATAGAATCATAGAATCATAGAGTTGGAAGAGACCACAAGGGCCATGGAGTCCAACCCCCTGCCAAGCAGGAAACACCATCAGAGCACTCCTGCCATATGGTTGTCAAGCCTCTGCTTAAAGACCTCCAAAGAAGGAGACTCCACCACACTCCTTGGCAGCAAATTCCACTGTCAAACAGCTCTTACTGTCAGGAAGTTCTCCCTTCCTAATGTTTAGGTGGAATCTTCTTTCTTGTAGTTTGGAGCCATTGCTCCGTGTCCGCTTCTCTGGAGCAGCAAAAAACAACCTTTCTCCCTCCTCTATGTGACATCCTTTTATATATTTGAACATGGCTATCATATCACCCCTTAACCTCCTCTTCTCCAGGCTAAACATGCCCAGCTCCCCTGGACTTCCGGGTCGGCGCCATCGCCGAATGGCGGACTCCCTCCGAGCTCCGGAGGGAGTCGGCTGGGTAGGGGTCGGGTCCTGCCGTGCCGGCGACGCGGGGACCCTCAAAAACCATGGGCGGAGATGCCCATGGACTTGGTGACTCGGCGGGCACCGTTTGTGCCCCCCCGACCCACGAAGGAGCCTTTTTAAAGGCTGCGGAGCGGGTGACGGGGGGGGTGTGGTGCTGTGAGTCCAATGCTTCCCCTGCCCAGTGAAGCCGCATGCCATTCGGCGGAGAGCAACGACTTCTTCTTTGAAAATTTCGGATTTGGACTAAAAGGAACAACCCGTGAGTAAATTGATTGGACTTAAAAGGGAAATTTGATCTTTGAATTTGGAGTGAGCGGGGGGAGTGCAAAAAGGAAGTCCGCCTCCCCCTGTTGTAGATGGCTCAACGCAAGGATTTGACAACTAAGATCGAGAGATGAACTTGTTTACCTGAAAAAAATTTTTAACTTCACGAAGGGAAATTACAATAATTGTGCTGGAGGAGAAGACTGATTTGTGGGAACTAAAATGCAACCCCCCCGGGAACCGGGAACGATCCACTATGAGAGACTGGTGAAGAGACACAGAAACTTTGACAGCTGTCAAAGTAGCTGTCAAAGCAGGAAGATAAAAGAGAACTTTGTTACGATGGCTTTGCTGGTTAGATTTGTTACAATCTGGACATAAATTATTGGAAATAAAGGCAACAAGTTATTTGACTTTTGGGTCTGATTTTGAAAGAAATTAAGTTACCATATTCCCTCTAGAGGGAGGCTGGGACATTGCAACAGTAGCAGCAAGTGGAAAAATACTATGAATTTGAGCAGGATCTGTTATCTCTTGGGAAAGCTGCAAAAACGAAGCATTATTTTGTCTACAGAGGTTTCTATACTAAAGGAGACAATGGATTTATCTATTGAAGAAAGGAAGGGACTTGACGCAAGTTATGTTCCTGAATAACAAAAGCCTCTGTGGAGAACAAGAAGTTTCTGAATTAGAAGGTTTCTGCAGCAGAACAGGAAAAAGCAACCTGAGGAATAAGAGCTGGACCAAATTTGAAGCCAGAGTATTTGGAACATCCAGACTTTAAAAGGACCAAGAAATAGAATTTAAGTTAGACTCTTAAACATAGAGGTCTGGATGGAAGAACAATGACTTTTTCTGAGAGTTTTTTCGAGATTGGACTTTCTGAAATTAAAAGCTATCAAAAGACGGCAAAGTGGAGTTGAGATATAGACGTGGATACACCAGGCTGGCAGTAGACAATGGATGAACTTTGGGGATTGGAACCGGGGAATGGGGGGGGGGGGAGATTTGGAATCCAAAGGCTGTAAAATTATATATTATTTCTTTCTTTTCTTTTTTCATGTTTGTTGTTTGAAAATAGGGGAATTCGTGGAAGGGAAATGGGGTCGATCTTAGGGAATTATATAAAATATAAGGAGAAATGGTTCATTAAGATAAATAAGATAAATTAATTTGGAATAAATGGGTTATTTAAAATTACAAATAAGGTTTTAAAATTTGGGGTAAGAATCTGTGGAATCAATTTAAGGGAAATGGAATACAAGAGGGGGAGGGGGGGAAGTCCGGGAAAGATGCCACTGAAACCAAGTGTAAATCATATTTGTTTTTTCTTTCTTTCTTGCTATCTTTCCTTTTTATTCTGGAAAGTTTTTAATAAATATTATTAAAAAATAAAAATAAACATGCCCAGCTCCCTTAGCCGTTCCTCATAAGGCATCGTTTCCAGGCCTTTGACCATTTTGGTTGCCCTCCTCTGGACACGTTCCAGTTTGTCAGTGTCCTTCTTGAACTGTGGTGCCCAGAACTGGACACAGTACTCCAGGTGAGGTCTGACCAGAGCAGAATACAGTGGCACTATTACTTCCCTTGATCTAGATGCTATACCCCTATTGATGCAGCCCAGAATTGCATTGGCTTTTTTAGCTGCCGCGTCACACTGTTGGCTCATGTCAAGTTTGTGGTCAACCAAGACTCCTAGATCCTTTTCACATGTACTGCTCTCAAGCCAGGTGTCACCCATCTTGTATTTGTGTCTCTCATTTTTTTTTTGCCCAAGTGCAATACTTTACATTTCTCCCTGTTAAAATTCATCTTGTTTGTTTTGGCCCAGTTCTCTAATCTGTCAAGGTCGTTTTGAAGTGTGATCCTGTCCTCTGGGGTGTTAGCCACCCCTCCCAGTTTGGTGTCATCTGCAAATTTGATCAGGATGCCCTTGAGTCCATCATCCAAGTCGTTGATAAAGATGTTGAATAAGACTGGGCCCAAGACAGAACCCTGTGGCACCCCACTAGTCACTTTTCTCCAGGATGAAGAGGAACCATTGATGAGCACCCTTTGGGTTCGGTCAGTCAGCCAGTTACAAATCCACTGAGTGGTAGCATAGTCAAGACCGCATTTTACCAGCTTCTTTACAAGAATACTATGGGGCACCTTGTCAAATGCCTTGCTGAAATCAAGGTAGGCTACATCCACTGTGTTCCCTTCATCTACCAGGCTTGTAATTCTGTCAAAAAACGAGATAAGGTTAGTCTGACATGACTTATTTTTCAGAAATCCATGCTGACTATTGGTGATCACAGCATTCCTTTCTAGGTGCTCACAGACTGTTTGCTTAATGATCTGCTCCAGAATCTTCCCTGGTATTGATGTCAGACTGACTGGGCGGTAATTATTTGGGTCCTCTCTTTTCCCCTTTTTGAAAATAGGGACAACATTTGCCCTCCTCCAGTCTGCCGGGACTTCGCCTGTTCTCCAGGAATTCTCAAAGATGACTGCCAGTGGTTCTGAGATCACATCTGCCAGTTCTTCTAATACTCTTGGATGCAGTTCATTTGGCCCTGGAGACAAATACATCTAAACTAGCCAAGTATTCTTGTACTATCTACTTAGTTATTCTGGGCTGTGTTTCCTCTGCTGAATCATTTGCTCCAAATTCTTCAGGTCGGGCATTGTTTTCTTTATCGAAGAAGACTGAGGCAAAGAAGGCATTGAGGAGTTCAGCCCTTTCTGTGTCCCCTGTTTGCATTTCACCATCTTCTCCTCTGAGTGACCCCACTGTTTCTTTGTTCTTCCTTTTGCTACGAACATACCCATAAAAGCCTTTTTTGTTGCTTTTAACCTCTCTAGCAAGCCTGAGTTCATTCTGTGCTTTAGCTTTTCTGACTTTGTGTCTACACGTGCTGGCTATTTGTTTCAATTCCTCTTTGGTGGTTTCCCCCCTTTTCCATTTTTTGTACACATCCTTTTAAAATCTTAACTCAGTTAAAAGTTCTTTAGATAGCCACCCTGGCTTCTTTAGGCACCTTCCATGTTTCCGTCTCATTGGTATTGCCTGAAGTTGTGCTTTTACTATCTCCCTCTTAACAAACTCCCAGCCATCATACACTCTTGGATGAGTGTAAAATCCACACAGGAAATAACGATGTTTGTCTTCAACCCGCTTGTGGAGATTATCAGAGATCACAAAGAAAGGAGATAACAACAAGAAGATGAGGAAGACAACAAAGAGAAGATTGAACAGAACTGTGAATATTATTTTGACAGAACTGTGTATTTAAAGCAGCAGCAAGAGAGATGATCGGATCCCTTTCAGAGCTTGAAGCATGGGTACCCCAACAAAAATTAATTTAAAAAAATGGCTATGTAATTTGGAATTATTGTTATTTGGAATTAATGTGATGTGATTGGCCTGTTAATAAAAATTATTTTAAAAAAGAAGAAACTCATTCACTCCAAAATCAGACTGGTAAAGGCAGGAAAAGGTGCACAACAGCAAGTGATGATCGAAGAATGGAGAGACTGTGCCCACGTGTCAGAAGAAAATCATCTGGGTGTATACAGGATGACATGGCGCAATGTAATGAGAAGTTGAGGGCAAGGGCTGGTCTAAATGCTAGAATTCTAAGGAAAAAGCCATTGTTCTCTCTCAAGCAAAGGTTGAAAAGATTAAACCCATGTTAACTGGACAGCGGAACAATAGGATAGGGTTATTTGGAGCGATGAGACCCAACTCTCCTTGCTTGGTTGTGATGGTATGAAACATGCAAGGAGAAGAATCAGAGAAGATTTACATCCTACATGCATTTCACCGACCGTGAAACACCCAGCTAGTGTTATGAAATTGTGTCATTAATGGGTGTCACGGCTATAAATTGGCCGCTGTTTCTTTAATGCTAAAAGAACTAAGTCAGCATGAGTCAGCGGCCTACAATGACTCATGCAACCTTTCACCTAATTGTACCTGTATATTTAGAGTGGTCAATGTTAGTGTTGGTGTGGGTTGGTTGGTGAAAGCTGGTAGTGTTGATGTGTGTACAGTTGGTCGGTTGTTTTGCAGATAAAGACTTTTAAGAATAAAAGCAGAAAATACTCTGCAAGGGCACTCTTCTTGTGGACTCCTTTATGCCGACAAGGGTCTGAGGACCAGGCTGAGGAGACAAAGGAAGTCAGGTCCTTTGCATTTTCATACACTGACAATGGAAATGGAAATTTCCCAAAATACACAAATGAAATACTTGAGCCCAAACTGAAGCGTTCTCCATGTGATCTTTCCCCATATACTGAAGCATTTACATATGTTTGTATAAATATTTGTTTATTTAATTATTTTATATTTCAACAGAGTTCAGCTCCATGTCATGTTGCTGCTGTGTGCAAAAGGTCGTTTGAAGATAATCATATTCCACTGCTTGAATGGCCTGGGAATAGCCCAGACCTTAACCCAAATGAAAGTCTATGGAGCCGACCAATGAAACTTCTTAGTCAGAAGCAACCCAGCAATAAAGCCTAATTAATAGAGGCAATAATTCAGTCTTGGGGTCACATTATTACAGCTGCAGAACTAAAAAACCTGGTTCACTCCATGCGAAGGCGTTCTAAGGCCGTAATTAAAACTAAAGGTTACCAATGGTTTCACGTTTTTTCTTTATGACTGCTGTTCTAATAAATACTCCTTCATAAAATTTCTTGCATTACATTCTTCATTAAATTATCTTTCCATTGCTATATAATTTTATGGTATTATTCCCCAAAAAGTGGTGTTATGAGCCATCAAACCTCAGAAATACACTTTTCACAAAAGGTATCCACAATTTTGGCCACTAGTGTAAGATGTCCATTTTAAAGTTAATGTACTTTTTATATGGGATCAGATTATTATTTATGTTTCATGTTTATACATGTGTTGGAAGCAGCCCAGAGTGCCTGGGATAACCCAGCCAGATGGGCAGGGTGTAAATAAAATTACTATTATTATTATTATTACTACTACTATTATTATTATCACTGCTACTACTACCTGAGATTCAATAAGCCTGGCTCTTCTCTGGGACGGATTTTGTTTGGCCCAGTCATGGCATCCCGTCCATCTCCAATGTCAGGCATCTCTTTGGTCAACCCAAGACTGATAGCAACAAAAGTAAAAACAGAAAACCTGATAGTAGCTGCTTATCTTTCCTAACAACTCTAAAGCTGACATTTGAGATATCCTGGGCAGTTCAGACCAGCCAAATCGTGGTATAAAAAGGCAAAACTGGAGGAAGATTTTTGACAGAAAAAACTAATTTGCTGTTCAAGGTTTATTGTGGGGGTGTTAGGTTCCCAGGTGTTGTATTTTGCGCTACTGAGCTCTGTGGAAATGTATGAGGTTTGTCACATGGAGGTATTTTTTGAATTTCCTGGCAGTTAGGACAATGCCACAGGGAGCCTTACCAAGAGAGGCCACGATCCCACGATTCTCCTCCATGACGTCCTTATGCAGAGCTCTCTGGTCAGGATCCAGCAACGCCCACTCCTCGTCCGTGAAACGAACAGCAACATCTTCAAAGCACACTGGACCCTGAAAGAAAAAGGGAAAAGTCCTCCTCTGAGACAGCAGAAATATAATCTGCTACACAATGCTCTGTTGTTTCCTTCCTGTAAACTGTGGTGTTGTTTCAATAGGATTGCTTTGCTGCACATTTTAAATATGGATGCTTATTTTAATGCTTTAATGGAATTATTTTTTTCTGCTTTTAATTATGGGTATTTGTCTTTGTGCAAATAGGTGGTACTCCAGGTTATGTTTACGTTATTCTGCTTACGCAAGCATTCCAGTTTCCCCAATGGAAGGATCCACTTTCTCCTCTCCTCGTGAGTTGTTCTGGGAAGGTTCCCTCCCAATGCCCTAGAGCCAAATTCAAGGGGTTCATGGGGGCATGGAGAGGGGGAGGAATGGGGGACAGGCTCCATTTTGCAGCGGATGGGGCTGGTTAGGTGAACCCATGCCACTATTTGTTCTCATTTGTCCACTTCTTAGAAACCAATTTTTGCATTCAGTGATCAGTCTAGAAATAAGAAAAGCCTATTTTGGATGGCCATCGGTCTTGGATGATCTAGCAACGCAGGGGGTTGGACTTGATGACCCTTGGGGTCCCTTTCAACTCTAGGATTCCATGAAAACTGCAACTACAGATGAATCCTACTGGCAACATTCAGAAGGCTGGTGTCAGAGTTATATGGGTAGGAAATCCCACAGTACACAGCTGGAGTTCACACTTTCTTAGCAAGAACACGATATTCACAGACTTGGCTGAGTTTCGGGCCTCATGAGAACAGCAGCTCATTCCCAGAGGGTCTGTCAGTTTGCATGATCTAGCAGAGATTCCTGTAATGCAGGGGGTCTCCTGGCTCTGAGTGACAAGCAGGGAGGGTGGCTTCTGGCAGAAGGAGAGGGAGCCACCGATGGTTCCTCCTTCTCCTGACTCACCTCTGCCTCTCGACTTTCCTCTCCCACTCGCTTCCTTCCTCTTCTGCCTCTGATTCTGCACAGCATTCTGCCACAGAGTCTCCCAGCTCACTAAGCCCTGTTACTTCTTCTGCTTCTGACACCTCCTCTTCCCACGTTTCTCCCTCTTCCCCCTCTCACCGCCCATCCTTCTTCTACCTCCACTCCTTCGGCCCTGAGCCATCTTCTGCATCAATAGGAGTATAGCATCTAGTTCAAGGGAAGTAATAGTGCCACTGTATTCTGCTCTGGTCAGACCTCACCTGGAGTACTGTGTCCAGTTCTGGGCACCACAGTTCAAGAAGGACACTGACAAACTGGAACGTGTCCAGAGGAGGGCAACCAAAATGGTCAAAGGCCTGGAAATGATGCCTTATGAGGAACGGCTAAGGGAGCTGGGCATGTTTAGCCTGGAGAAGAGGAGGTTAAGGGGTGATATGATAGCCATGTTCAAATATATAAAAGGATGTCACAAAGAGGAGGGAGAAAGGTTGTTTTCTGCTGCTCCAGAGAAGCGGACACGGAGCAATGGTTCCAAACTACAAGAAAGAAGATTCCACCTAAACATTAGGAAGGGAGAACTTCCTGACAGTAAGAGCTGTTCGACAGTGGAATTTGCTGCCAAGGAGTGTGGTGGAGTCTCCTTCTTTGGAGGTCTTTAAGCAGAGGCTTGACAACCATAGGTCAGGAGTGCTCTGATGGTGTTTCCTGCTTGGCAGGGGGTTGGACTCGATGGCCCTTGTGGTCTCTTCCAACTCTATGATTCTATGATTCTATGATTCCCTTCCTGGTTCCCTGGCTGCTTCCTCCCACCATTCCTCTGTGCCCAACCAGTCCATGACATTGCTCCATCCCTCGGCCTCTGTCCCCACAAGGCAGCTTCCCCTGACCTGATCTGGTTCCACAGCCGCTGCTTCCCTTCTGCCCCCATGAAAAGGCGGATAAAGAGGTCTTGCTGCCACCATTCTGTCACCTGCAAGAGAAAAAATGTAAACAGGAAGCCAGCACTGCCTGCTTCTCTCACAGGTGAAACAGGGCATCTCTAACTACAGATGGGCCTTTGAGAAAGCCTTACCTGCTGAGTGCATTTTGATGTTTATGCCCATTTCATATGTTAGTTGTGCAAAAATTCATCTCCCCTCCTCTGGACCCTTGTTCCCAAGTGTTTCCCCCCAAAACAAGATGAAAAGAACCCCTAGATGAGTTGGAAAACCAACAGAATAGACCAAACAGAGAAAAGCCACCTTCCTCCTTACCCAGTGGCCTCACTCTGGTGTCCAACGGAGGCCTCTCTGCCTCACAGGAATCCAGGTCCTTTTCTGCAAAATGATCGTTTTCCTGAAAGAGCAACAAGGATTCAAAACAGAGAATGAATAGTGAGAAATGTTAGAAAGAGAATGACAAAGACTTAAAGGGTGCTAGATCTCATTCCATGGATGTCTTCCCAGAAAAAGGATGGGCCATCAATAGAGCATTTTTGGATGTTCTCCATCCTGTTTGGAGCCCTTGGGAGTATCCAGAGGAAAGTCTCTCTCACCTGCTTTCTCTCCTCTGCCTGACTCAGGAGGAAACCTTCGGCCAGGGCCACCGCCTGGGAACAGGTCTCTGCTCCACAGTCCCTCACCCAGCTCTCCATCTCCGGGGGAAGGACAGCCAGGAACTGCTCCAAGATCACCAGGTCCAGCATCTCAGCTTTTGTGTGCCTTTCTGGCTTCAGCCACTGATGGCAAAGGTGGTAGAGTCGGCTGCAAACCTCTCGGGGTCCTTTGGCCTCCTGGCAGCAGAACTGCCTCAACTGCTGGCTCTGCACCTCTGAGCGGAGGGTGTCCTCCTCACCCAGGATCTTCTGCCCAGAGTTTTCCCAGAATCCCCCACTGCTCCCAGTTTGGATGGCATGGCCTCTTCCTGTTCCAGGGCCAGCTGAATCTCGCTCACCCATCTGTGCTCTCAGGAAGCCCCTGAGAGATCAGAAGGAACCCTTTGGTCTTCTGCCAAGTTCTGTCTGTGTGAATGAAAAGCTCTAGCAAATCCTACAAAGCAAATACATTGTTCTGTTACAAAAGTTGTCTAATATCAGGAGAAGAAAAAGGTTCCCTGAGCAACCATGGATGAGTCTTGCTGGGAAGCAGAGTAGAACTGCACCACAGCCCAAACCATGAGCTATCTTATTTGGGGGAAAGAAGAGTTGGAGAAGAGATATGTCTCTAGCCTTCTAGCAATGCAAAATGTGGAGGCAACAAATGTGGAGGCCACAGAATTTGTAGGTCGGTAGAAGAAAAAGGTTCCCTTAGCAAGCAAGAGAGAAGAATAAGAGGGAGGAGGAGGAGGAGGAGGAGGAGGAGGAAGAAGCACCCTCTAGCCCTCCTAGAAGGAAGATTGCAATGCAGAATGTGGAGGCAACTGAAGGGATTTCTCTGAGGTGAATCAGCCTGTTTTCTCCTGCCTTCCAGTCAATGCATGAAGTCAGAACTGACTGACAAGGGAGTCATTTGTATCTTGTGGGAAATGGATGCTTGGCTCTAGTGGGGGTCCTCATCTGGGGGTCCTCAGGAGTTGCTCCCCCCCCCCAACTCCCCTGCTTCTGTCTCCTTTTCTTGCACATGGACTCTCTGCCACTCTCAAGACAGACTCCTGGGGTGGGGTCCCTTTTTCTTTGCTCTGAGGGCCAGGTATGTATCTGGATAACCCCCTGAGGGCCAGGTTCGCAGGGCCAAAGACATCTCTCTTGAAATTTAGGCTGGCAATTTATTATGATTATTCTATTAGATGGCTGAACACACACACAGCCATTGATGCCAAGGTCCCTGGAGGCTCAGTGAGTAGCAGCGCCCATTTCCAGCTGGTTTTCCAGCAACAATCCCTTTGGGACAGAGAGGATGTGGTCCTGGGATGCCCTGCTCTGGGTGCGAGGGGATTGCTGCAGTGGCCTCCGTGGGGAGCTGCCCTGGGAGACACTGGGAGACACTGGGAAACTGGTCCCCAATGCAGCAGCCAGACTCTGGGCTGGGATCCCTCTCTTTACTCCTGCCCTTTCTCTCCCACCTTTTTCTTGGGGGGGGGGGGCCTAGTCCACCTTCTCGTCCAGCTTTGGAAAATCATTTGCAGATGTTTCCTCTGTTGTGCAATGAGGCTGAGCGACGTCACACAGAGTTAAAGTCCCAGGGACTCCTTTGTTTAAAGGAGGGAGATTTCAGGGGAGTCAGGGATCCTCTGATCTGCAGGAAGGAGAGCGTGGCAGACCTGGCCCCTCCCTGGCAGGACCCTCTCCTCCTCCCTGACTTGGGGTCCCCCCCCCTGCAGGAGCAGATCAGGGCCCCCCGGCCTCCTCCCCTGCTGCAGCCCTGGGACCCCCACCAGATCCCAGAGAGAGAGAGAGGAGACTCACCAGATCCCAGGAGGGGAGAGCGAGGCAGCCCTTGCAGGAGAGACACCAAAGCAAGAAAAGGACTGGGGAGGGAGGGAGGGGGCTTGGCTCTGGAGGACCTGGCCCCCCCTTGCTTCCTGTCCTCTCTAGGAAGTCAGCTCACTTCCCTTTAACCCTTGCAAAGCTGAGTCCCCCCAGCTCAGCCCTCTCTCGCTTGGCAGAACCTCAGATTCTTATTATTTTTAATGGATATGGGGGGTCAGCTGCCCCCTGGCTACGCCACTGGCCAGATATCCTTTTGGGGGTGAGGCTCTTGGCTGGACTCTGAGCATCTCCCTCCCTTCATCAAGAGATCTCAGAGACATTTGAAACACAGAACACGAGACGCAGACTGATGATGCATCATCTCAAATCCTTTCAAATCTCCAGGGCTGCTGCTGCCCTGAGTGCTGGAAGGAAGTCCTGCTCCCTGCAAGGCCTTTTCCCTCCTGGACTGGGGGGGGGGCGAGGACCAGACTCCCCCTGTTCATCAGAAGAGACTCCTGGGGGGCCGGAGGGACCTTGCCCTGCTGTGCTTCCTGGGGAGCCCAGACTCACTGGAAGAAGCTCTGGGGCTGGGGCAAATCTTTTAAAATAGTTTTTAATCTGTGGCGCTTTAAATGCTGGGTGTTGGTTTTTTCCTTTGTTGGGGGTGGGACAAACATTTAGTTGGGGCTGGGGGTTAGTTTAATTTCAGTATAAATGTAAGTTGTTGTGTATTGTTCTTGTTTTTTAAATTAGTTTCTACTGACTAAATTAGTTTCTGCTATACAATATAGTTATTGTGTAGTTTGTATTTGGTTCTTAAGAAGAGGGGGACTGGACTGCCGGGGAGGGGGCCCCACCCAACAGAATGGCTGGGGCAAGTTCTACAGGCGACTACCATCTCAGTGATCACAGAAAGGAGGAGGAGCTAAGCTTATGTCATTACCAAGGAGGCAGGTTTAGTCGTTGTCTGAGGACTATCCCTGCCTCCAGGTCTGGTCCTGACTGGATGGATCCTGGAATCAGCAAGGGAGACCCACATGACCTGAAGGTGCTGCTGTGCAATGCCAGGTCAATGGCTCACAAGACTACTGCCATCCATGACTTGATCGTGGATGGAGGACCTGACCTGGCATGTGTGACAGAGACCTGGTTGGATGAAGCAGATGGGCCTGTCCTTGCCACAGTTTGTCCACCAGGTTTCTCTTATGCACAGCAAACCAGGTCATGTGGGTGGGGAGGGGGGGTTGCAGTGATTTTTAGGAAGTCATTTGTTTGTACCAGGTGTCCTATTGGGAAGACGCACTTCTCTGAGTGCATGTTCTGGAAGTTGGGCAATAGGGGCAGTACAGGATTTATTTTGGGGTACCAACCTCCCCATGGGATGCAGGTGGTGCTGTGGGTTAAAGCCTCAGCGCCTAGGGCTTGCCGATCGAAAGGTCGGCGGTTCGAATCCCTGCGGCGGGGTGCGCTCCCGCTGCTCGGTCCCAGCGCCTGCCAACCTAGCAGTTCGAAAGCACCTCCGGGTGCAAGTAGATAAATAGGGACCGCTTACCAGCGGGAAGGTAAACGACGTTTCCGTGTGCGGCTCTGGCTCTGGCTCTGGCTCTGGCCAGAGCAGCGATGTCACGCTGGCCACATGACCCGGAAGTGTCTCCGGACAGCGCTGGCCCCTGGCCTCTTAAGTGAGATGGGCGCACAACCCCAGAGTCTGTCAAGACTGGCCCGTACGGGCAGGGGTACCTTTACCTTTACCTTTACCAACCTCCCTGCTACACCAAGGATTCCCTGCTGCTTCAGGTTGTGGTGGATGTTCTCCTGGAGACACCTAGATTAGTTGTCCTAGGGGATTTTAACATCCATGCCGACATGTCCTTACAACGGGTCGCTTAGGACTTCAGGGAAAGCATCTTGGCCTTCCCAGACCCGCTGAAAGAGGCAGACATTAAACCGCTTCTTAAAAAAACATCCTTAGACTCGGCCAATATGGCCAACTATCACCTAGTCTCAAATCTTCCATTTGGGGGCAAGGTGATCAAGTGGGTGGTTGCTGAACAACTCCAAGCACGCCTGGGTGATGTGGACCATTTAGACCCCTTCCAATCGGGATTCAGGCCTCATCATGGGACTGAAACTGCCTTTGTCACACTGGTCAATGATCTCCGGGCAGGCTAGGGACAAAGGTGAAAGTTGTTCCCTAGTTCTGCTGGATCTCTCAGCAGCTTTTGACACCATCGACCTTGACATCCTTCTTGACCATCTAGAGGGGCTGGGAGCTGGGGGCACGGTTATACAGTGGTTCTGCTCCTTCCTCCTGGGCCGTGTTCAGAAAGTGGTGGTGGGGGATTAGTGTTCAGACCCCTGGGCTCTCACTTGTGGGGTGCCTCAGGGTTCTGTCCTCTCCCCATGCTTTTTAACATTTATATGAAGCTGCTGGGAGAGATCATCAGGGAGTTTGGGCTGGGTGTTCTTCAGTATGTGGATGATACCCAGCTCTACCTCTCCTTAAAATCAGAACCAGTGAAGGTGGTGAAGGTCCTGTGTGAGTGTCTGGAGGCGGTTGGAGGATGGATGTATCTAAAAGCCCTTCACACATGGCTATGTACAGTGGTACCTCTGGTTGCAGACGGGATCCATTCCGGAGCTCCAGTCAGATCCCGAGTTGTTTCTGCAACTGGAGATGCCGTTTCTGTGGCACACTAGCACACTTCTGCACACGCATGTGGCACACTAGCACACTTCTGCACATACGCACAACACATAGAGTGCTCCTGCGCAAGCGCACGTGGCGAAACAAAGAAAACAACTTCCGAATTTGCCGGGTGCGTATCCTAAAGGATATGTAACTGGAGGTGACTGTAAGTAGAGGTAAAGGTAAAGGTAAAGGTAAAGGTACCCCTGCCCGTACGGGCCAGTCTTGACAGACTCTGGGGTTGTGCGCCCATCTCACTTAAGAGGCCAGGGGCCAGCGCTGTCCGGAGACACTTCCGGGTCACGTGGCCAGCGTGACATCGCTGCTCTGGCCAGAGCCAGAGCCAGAGCCAGAGCCGCACACGGAAACGCCGTTTACCTTCCCGCTGGTAAGCGGTCCCTATTTATCTACTTGCACCCGGAGGTGCTTTCGAACTGCTAGGTTGGCAGGCGCTGGGACCGAGCAGCGGGAGCTCACCCCGCCGCAGGGATTCGAACCGCCGACCTTTCGATCGGCAAGCCCTAGGCGCTGAGGCTTTAACCCACAGCGCCACCTGCGTCCCGTAAGTAGAGGTACTACTGTATTAGGAATACAGCCATACATTCTTGTGTGTGTATGTTTCTATTTGCAAACTACCCCAGTCTCTGAGCGGTGAGACTCCAGGGATCCCTGGCCCATCTTTGGTTTCCTTGGAACGAAGGTCAGCGGAGACTGTGGTGTCTTTACGTTATATAGTTTGATTTACTCTCATATTTAACCTGAATGTCTTCTTTTTGGCGATCACTCGTAGCCGAGTAAGATTGTCTTCCATAAACACGGTTTTAACAATGAGTCCGTAAATGACTGTGGAGGCCAACTCTGGATCCACATGTCCTTCCACAGTGGGGACATTGTCTGGGCAGTGTGGATTTGCCAAGTGTGCCTTCCTCTTGACACATTTCTCCTTTGCGTCCTGAGTTCGAGTGTCTTCAAAGCCCATGACACCTTTGGTAAAGGCTGTTCTCCAACTGGAGCGCTCGCAGGCAAGTGTTTCCCAGTTGTCAGTGTTTATACTACTTTTTTTTAGATTTGCCTTGAGACAGTCTTTAAACCTCTTTTGTTGACCAGCAGCATTATGCTTTCCATTTTCATGTTCGGAATAGAGTAGTTGCTTTGGAAGACGATCATCAGGCATCCACACAACGTGACCAGTCCAATGAAGTTGATGTTGAAGAATCATCGCTTCAACACATGTGATCTTTGCTTCTTCCAGTACACTGGCATTAGTTCGCCTGTCTTCCCAAGTGATGTGTAAAAGTTTTCAGAGACACCGTTGATGGAATCTTTCAAGGAGTTGGAGATGGCGTTTATAAGTGGTCCATTTATTTTTTGAAATGAAACAAAATTTACAGTAAGATGGGAAAGAATGTTTATTTTTGTATACTTCCACTTTATATTTTTTTTTGGGGGGGGGATCCTACTTTTTCTGATTGCATTATCAAAACTCATCTTCCATGTTGCATCTCCTTCTATTCTTGAGAGAGATAAGACTCTCAGCCTGCCTTTGTTGCAGAGTATTTTTTAAAAAATAAATTTTTATTAAGATTTTAAAGGTTACAGAAAAAAAATAAAAAGAGAACAATCAAAAAAAAGGAAGAAAAAACAGTACATATAATAAAAAAACACCATCAAAACATAGAAAAAAGAGAAAAAAGAGGTAAAAAACAAGTCAAACCTTTAACTCACTTACATTCACTTATTTCCTTGACTTCCTCACGCCTCCCATTTTTGTATTCTAATTCAATTAGATATTCCAGCAAATCCTTCCAACTTTGTTTTTATCCTAATAATTTATCTTAACATACTATAATTCCCCTCTTTATATTCTAATTCATATAAATACTTCCACAAATTTTTCATCTTATTTTTATCCTTATATCTTATCTTAATATACTATAATTTTCCATTCTTTCTTTCACCAATTAACCATCCACTTTTACTTTATTTAATCTTATTTCTCATTAAAACTTATATATCTGTACTTGTTTCTTAATACGTTTCCCCTAGGGTCAAAAAAGATTCCATTCCACGATTTTCCCCACTCTCATCAAAAGAAAAAAACCCCAAATTATATTATATACACTTTAAATTCCCAATTTTCTTCCACCAGATCCCCTCCCTGGTTTCGGCCCCTAGCAATAGTTCCATCAATCTCGAAAACCATCAACCCGGAGATCTTAAGTCCGAGGCTCTTAAGTCTCTTAAGTCACCTGGAGGAGTATAAAGAAAGACATGGAATTTTGGGGGAGGATGAAACTCTCCTTTTTGGGGAGGATAGCTGTTGTTAAAATGAATATTCTGCCTAGAATGCTATTTCTATTCCAGACCATCCCCATACTTAAAGACCTAAAACAATGTAAAGAGTGGCAGAGAGTCTTGGCAAAGTATATCTGGCAGGGGAAAAGGCCACGGATAAAAATGAAAATTTTGATAGATAAAAAAGAAAGAGGGGGCTTTTCTCTCCCAGATCTAAGTCTATACTACGAAGCGGCCTGTATACTTTGGTTAAAAGATTGGATAAAACTGGAGAATAGAGATCTACTGGATTTAGAAGGCTTTAATAATTGGTACGGATGGCATTCGTACCTTTGGTATGGGAAAGTGAAGGTCCACAAGAGCTTTCTAAATCATATTTTTAGAGGACCTTTATACCAATCATGGGAAAGGAATAAAAATCTCCTTGAAAGAAAGACCCCATGGTGGATCTCACCAATTGAGGCTTTAACGGTGAAGAAAACAAACATGGAGGAAAAAAACGCCACCTATGAGGAAATGTTAAGAAAAACAGACCAAGGGCCAAGACTTAGACCTTATGAAGAGATAAAAAATCTATTCACTGGGTGGTTGCAATACCACCAGGTGAATGACTTGCTAAAAGAGGACAAGAAGAAGTTGGGTTTTGATGACAAAAAATCAAAATTCAATGTAGAAGTAATAGAAGGTAAAAACAAAACCCTATCTAGAATCTATGACATACTTTTAGAGTGGTATACAAAGGACGAGGAGGTGAAGGAGGCAATGATTAAATGGGCAATTGACTTTGGTTATAATATCGATTTTGAAAGGTGGCTGGAAGTGTGGAATTGTAATATAAAGTTTACAGCATGTATGTCTCTGAGAGAAAATGTTTGGAAGATGCTATATAGGTGGTACCACACCCCTGTGAAGTTGGCCAAAATGTATAGACTAAAAGATAAGAAATGCTGGAAATGTGGGGAGGTGGAGGGTGACCTATATCATCTATGGTGGACATGCAAAAAGGTGAAAGGCTTTTGGGAATCGGTTTACAATGAGCTTAAAAGAATATTTAAATACACTTTTCCCAAAAGACCCGAAGCCTTTTTGCTGGGAATGACGGGTAAAGATATTAAGAAAGAAGATAGAACGATATTCCTCTATGCCACCACAGCAGCGAGAATTTTATTGGCACAATATTGGAAAGTGGAAACTATCCCCAATATAAATGATTGGCAAATTAAAATGATAAATTATGCTGAGCTTGATAAATTAACAGGTAAATTAAGAGACCACGATGAACAGAAATCTCTGAATAATTGGAGTAAATACTGGAACTATATTGGAATAAATGCTTAATGTGATTGGCGGGGTCAGAGCAATACTACCAGCGTGTGAATTTAGGCCTATAGATTAAAAATCAAATACGTAATGGAAGCAGATATTTGATACTTACCAAAAGGATGGAAGGAAGTCCAGGAGGTGGTTTTTGCGTGTGTGTGTGTGTTTTTTTTTTTTTTAAATCGTTTACTGTTTTGTGAAACAGCCAGATTAATCTATCTTTGTATAGTTAGAGAGAGGAAAAAGTTGGCTTGTATATCCTGACGCTTTTTTGTGTTGTTGTTTTTTTTGTTATAATTTTTTCTTTTGTATCTGTTTGTATGTTTGTTATGTGTATAACCTCAATAAAAATGTATTTGGGAAAAAAAAAAAAAGTCTCTTTCATGTCCCGTCTGCCGGTCTTTTTGATAGTCTTTGATGTTGAAAACCAGATCTCGGGGAAGCTCCAACCCAACGGTAATCATATTCCTTCCTGCCAAACTTCCATAGTTTAGAATAGGGCCTATGGGATATTCCAAATCTTGTTTCACACTCCTTTCAAATCCAAAGGCCCCCGAAATTCCAACCTCCACCTGGCTCAGATTTGTATCCCAAGGGTCATTTGATCTCCACTTAGGGTGATCTCTCCATCTTTCACTTTCCAGGCCAGGCCAGGCTTCCATCTCTAAAAATTTGCTTCTCCTAGTTGCCATCATGTAAAACCTCAAATTGTAATCCACCATTTGGCTTTGTAGGGTTACAGCTCCCCCTTTCATCACTTTAATCACAACATGATTCTTCTCAGATTTTTCAATTTGTTCAGTTGGAAGAGGTTCCTGTGCCGAGTTCTTGTCAGCTTCTTTACTAATACCCACTTTTGTTCCCAAGATTACAACATTAGTAGCCATAACATTTATCTGGTCTTGCAGCTTACCCAAGAGATAAAATGTCCTGTTCAGTTCACACTCGATTTCCTTCCCGACCGCCATCCTTAAACAGTCCAAGGTCAAAAACTGGTTTCTCAGGGCTTTTATCTTTAAAAGCAATTTCCCAGCTGCTCCTTACGACAATATCCCAAAGCTCCCTCTAGAGGGATTCAAGTTCATTTTCACTCCTTCCAGCACAGACCCAAAGGTCCCATACGTTAAATTATAACAGTTCCTTCCTTCTTTTTAAATGTAAGTTTGTAACAAAAACAGACAGTAGAAACAAAGTCCTTCTTTTGTATCTTGACAGCTAACTTGACAGCTGTCAAATTTATCTATTCACCGTCAGCGGGCTCTCACAGACCACTCCTGGGTTTAGGGAAGTGGTGCTTCAGTTCCCAAATTTTAACCTTCTCCTGCAGGCTCCCCTGCTTCCAAAAAGAATATTGATGGTATTTTCAATCAGTGGAATTTAAATCCTTTACATAAAACTCTCCACGACCTTAGTTAACAGGTTCTTTGCTTCAGTTTATTTACAGAAAGGGGAGGCGGACTTCCTGTTTAGACCTTCCCCGATCGGTGCCAATTTAAAAGTATTTTAAAAATCCAATTTCCATTCTACTCATGGGTTGTTGCTTGAAATCCAATTGTCCACAAGAAAAAGTCAGCGCTCTCCGGCAACGGCTACGCGGCTTCACTCCGTAAAAATAGTGGTTGATTCAAAACACCACGCCGCTCACCCCACGTCACTTTGGAACCCCCAAAAAGGGGTTTCCCTGTGGGTGGGGGGGGCGCTCCTGGTGTCAGCCGAATCCCACGTTCCCAGGCTTCATCCGCCTGGGATTTCTAAAGGGTCTCCACCTTCGCCGCCACGGCACGACCCAAATTCCACGGAGCGGGTTCCTCTCAGTCAGAGGAACGCCGCCATTGCCGATGGCGCTAACCCGGAAGTCTCTGTTGTAGAGTAGTTCTGTTGGGATTTTGCATAGACTTCAGCTGAGGAAAGGAAAGCTCAGCTGAGCAATTAGTGACCATTAATGTGAAAAATCCAGCATGGGAAATGTCTGAATTGCCCCCTTCCCTTGATGCCCTGAGCATGTGCTTATTTTGCTGAATGCTTAATCCAGTCCTGGGTAATGGCCTTGAGGGGTGGGCTAGGGCAGCCAGTGTGTTCACGCCAGCCTGAGCAGGGGGCACCATTCTCTCAACCCAGGGAACTTTGATGATCTGAGGAAGCTAGATCTGTCTAGCTCAGTACAGATGACACTGGCATTTACCCAGGAGCAAGCCTCATTGTATTCAAAGGGGTTAACTTCTTCTGAGTAGGCCTGGTTAGGACTGTGCTACGAGCTACATAGCTGGGGGTCCCCGGTTCCAGCCTCTGCCCTTGTGTAATTTGGTGTCTTTAGCTAGGCCCCTGTCTCAGCCTCAGGAGCCCCCACAGCTGCAATATGGGGAGAGTATAGCACTGGCCTACTTTACAGGGTTGTTGTAACCATATAGGGCTGCTGAGCATGCTTGCCACAGGCCATGTTCCATCACCTGAACCCTGTGCTGAAGTGCTGAGCGGCAAAGCACTCTTGGGAATGCCCCTTATCCTTCCCCCAGAAGAGTTGCTCCAACTCACACCCTCAACACCCACCCACTGCAGTTCAGGGAGGCTCCCCCACCACCCTGCACAACTGGTAATTAAACACACATTTAGATCCACGCTGAATCTGTGTGTGATTGTAGCAATTCTCAGCAGATGGTGCAAATCTGCTGGGACCTTGCCTCCTCCCTGAGCAAGAGGTGCATAAAAACATCTGAGTTCCAACTTCTGCCTTCTGTCTTTCCTGGGCATCCTGCCTGTTGCCTGTTGACCACCCCAGGAGATGCCCTCGCCTTCTACCAGCTGCTGATGCTGCTGACACGGGAACAGGTAAATACAGGGGATCCTGTGGCTTCCAGCAACTGCTACTGAATTTCAGAAATGCCCTTGGATCAAAATGGGGAAAGGTAGCTGGATTCCTCTTGAGGGTATTTGGTGAGCCAACATGAAGGTGATTAAGGACTGAGGAGTGGAGTGGTTGTTCTGTGGTATTACGGCAGTGGACAAAGCTGTAATGCAACCTTTGAATAAATGCATTTTTTTAATTTAAAAAATAATGTGGAAGAGGTGTGTCTGTCAATTTTGGTTTCTCTCAGTTTCTCTTTTTTGAGTCTCATGTTTCCTTTGCCCCATTTCTGCACCAGTTTGTGGTTTATTTTTAACGGGTGCACAGAAACACAGGCACACTTTTGCTTACCGCCTTGTTCAGCCGACACACTTTTGCAAGCCATTTGCCACAAGGCAATGCGTTTTTGTCCCTTGTTCCCATTAACCCATGGTTGTGTGCAGTTTCCCCTTAATAAACACATTTTTGTGTTGGCGGAAAGGCTGCAAATTTTGAGAAGTGCAGATTTTCAAGGCTAGCTGCATTTTGGACTGCTTAGTGGTTCAGGAAGAGCAAATTAGGCTGGTTTATGTTGAACTGTAAACTGAATGAACTTCGCTCCCTTTTCCTAATCCAAACTTTCCTCAGATAAATAGTAGAGTCTGCTCTTGCTGGAGAAAGTGTTGCCTCTGTATTTGGAACTGATTTAAGACCCAACTTTGGAAACAAACAACAGGATCCCAAGCATGTCTAATTCCCACTGATCTTAACCTTACCAGTGAATCGTGGAGAAGGATTAGCCCACTTCATAGAAAGTGAACCATTCCTGTTTGGAATGGTTTTGTGTATCTTACAATTGTTTCTTATCATTGTGTGTTCTGTTGCTGGAATTCCATCCCTGGGAATGGAACAAAACAAATAAAGTTTGTTTGCAAAGTTATTCAATTTTTGCTTGAGGCACTGCTTGGATCCTTGCCAGGGTTATTTGTTGCTCTTGACACACACAGATTCACACACATATCACAAGTCCTTCTGGCTGAGCTCATTCCCTGCTCAGCATGCTGGAAAGAATCCCGGTCATGTGCTACCACCTTGACAATGTCGAGGGACAGAGGGATTGGCGCTCAGGATGGATGGCCCTCGTTCAGGCACATCTCATATGACCAACAGCTATGCCAGTTCCTGGAAACCATGGCAGACGAGAACGCTGCTCTTGCGCTCAAATCCTTCTTGTGGGTTCCCCACTGGTATCTGGTTGGCCACTGTGAAAACAGGATGCCACTTGAGATGGGCTGTGACCCTGTTTTGTCAGCTTCTTCTTATGTTCTCAGCACATCTAAACGCTTGCTTCCTTTCAGAAAGGCCACCATGTTTCAGAAGTGAGCAGGCCCACGTCCCCAGTTCTGGCATGTCAGCTGCTAACTGGACTCTGCTCCACCCCTCCACCTTCATCCTTCTTGGGATCCCGGGACTGCAAGCCTTCCATGCCTGGATTTCCATCCCCTTCTGCTCCATCTACATCCTCTCCCTTCTGGGGAACTGCCTCCTCTTGGCGGTCATCAAGAAGGAGCCCAGCCTCCATGAGCCCATGTACTTGTTCCTCTGCATGCTGGCAGTGGCAGATCTTGTGGTCTCGACTACCACCTTACCAAAAATCCTGGCTATATTCTGGCTTCAGGACAGAGTCATCCACACCAGTGCCTGCCTGGCTCAGGTGTTCCTGATCCATTCCTTCTCCACCATGGAGTCGGGCTTCTTCGCTGCCATGGCCTTTGACCGTTACGTGGCAATATGCAACCCGCTGAGACACTCTGCCATCTTGACCAAAACCGTTGTGATCAAGATTGGGCTGGCCGTTTTGATCCGGGGGGCTGTGCTCCTGCTGCCCCACCCTTTCCTGCTGAAGCGGCTCCCGTACTGCAGGGGAAATGTCATCTCCCACACCTACTGTGAGTTCATGGTGCTGGTGAAACTGACCTGTGCAGATACCCGTGCCCCCAGAGCATACAGCTTGACTGTTGCCTTCCTGACTGGATTTCACCTTCATCATCCTGTCCTACACCCTGAAACTGCGGACAGTCTTCCAGCTGCCTTCCAAGGAGGCGCGGGCCAAATCCCTGGGCACTTGCGGCTCCCACATCTGCGTCATCCTGATCTCATACACTCCGGCATTCTTCTCCTTCCTCACCCACCGATTCGGCCACAGGGTCAACCCCTGCGTCCACATTATTGTTGCCAACATCTATGTCTTGATTCCGCCCATGATGAATCCCATCATCTATGGGGCAAAGACAAAGAAGATCCGAGAAAGCGTCCTAAGAAACCTTGGGGTCTCCTCTGCTGGAAACATGGAAATGAGAAAATAGAGCCCTGCGTCACCCCAGTGGGACTGAACTGAATAAGCTTACACTTAGTTTTGTTCTGCACCTTCCCTGCTTCTGTTATGAAGCTACCACATAAGTCCCAGCAGTAGAACCATTAATGTTTTCTGCCCAGGTAACTGTGATGCTTTCTGCCAGAGAGCATATTCCTTGTTTTCCTGTTTGCTGCTGTGGCGTGTGACTATGGAAGGACTAGGTGAGCCGGTGGGTTTCTCTGCGATCAGCTGTGTGCAAAATTCCCCACTCCTCTTCCCAAACCTTCTCATGAATGTTTCTTAAGGTCTGGAAGCTCTTCTGAGCACCTCCACACTGTATGACTTCTGCATGCACAGCAATCTTGCCAGTGCAATCAATTCTCGACACAGCTGCCGCCGCCACCAACATCCTGCTTCATGTGGGCAGGCTGTTGCCTTACTGGTTCCGAAACGCAACCTGCAGGATTATCACACAAAAGTTAAAGTGTGGCTGGAGCACATTTGGACCTGCTCTTAAGCTAAAGCCCCAAAATATATTTTAAAAGTAGTGCTTTCCTCCTTGCTCATAGAATTGTCGAGTTGGAAGGGGTCCTGAGGCTCATCCAGTCCGGCCCCTGCAATGGAATCTCTGCTAAATGAGACTCATACTAAACCCTTGTATGTCTGGCTGGATTGTCATGAAGTGCCTGACTATCTAGCGCATTATATTTGCCAGGAGGGTCCTGCCAGGAAGGCACAATGATACTGACAATTCCCTCTTGTTCATTTGCAGCACTCGGGTGTTCAATGTGTTTCTGGGTGTCATGGTTGTTAGATGCTGCCAAATGGACCCCTTTCCGACATTACTCTGTTACAGTCACTTTTCCAAGCAGGGAAATGCTTCAGGGGTGAGGGTGCTTGTTCAGGTTTGCCCTCCTTTATATTCCTATTCCTTTATATTCCTACAATATCTGCATTTACTGACAAATATATGTGTTGAGCAGAGGTGCGTTACCGGAATCCATGGCCGGGGTCACCAGACTTTGTCTGGTCTGCTGCCTTTATTTCCTTCCCCTTTGCATCCAAGGTGTGCTCATAGATAAGGGTAGACCATAGAATAGAACAGAATCATAGAGTTGGAAGAGACCACAAGGGCCATGGAGTCCAACCCCCTGCCAAGCAGGAAACACCATCAGAGCACTCCTGACATATGGTTGTCAAGCCTCTGCTTAAAGACCTCCAAAGAAGGAGACTCCACCACACTCCTTGGCAGCAAATTCCACTGTCGAACAGCTCTTACTGTCAGGAAGTTCTTCCTAATGTTTAGGTGGAATCTTCTTTCTTGTAGTTTGGAGCCATTGCTCCGTGTCCGCTTCTCTGGAGCAGCAGAAAACAACCTTTCTCCCTCCTCTATGTGACATCCTTTTATATATTTGAACATGGCTCTCATATCACCCCTTAACCTCCTCTTCTCCAGGCTAAACATGCCCAGCTCCCTTAGCCGTTCCTCATAAGGCATCGTTTCCAGGCCTTTGACCATTTTGGTTGCCCTCCTCTGGACACGTTCCAGTTTGTCAGTGTCCTTCTTGAACTGTGGTGCCCAGAACTGGACACAGTACTCCAGGTGAGGTCTGACCAGAGCAGAATACAGTGGCACTATTACTTCCCTAGACCGGTTGCCATATTCCAGGGGTCCTCAAACTTTTTCAGGAGGGGGGCAGTTCATTCTCCCTCAGACCTTGTGGGGGGTCTGAACTATATTTTGGAGGAAAAAATGAATCGTCATGGGGGGGGGGGGGTGATGAAGAAGAAAGAGTCAGAGTCGGGAGCCCCTGCAGCCACAGTCCCTGCTGCGGGAGGAGCGCCCAAGCACTGCCGCCTCGTTGACCACGACTGCCCGGTGGCCCCCTCACTGCTCCTTCCCCCTTCCCCGGGCCGCACCAATGCCACAGGCCTCAGCCCAGGCAGGGACAGCAGATGCCGCTGCTGCCGAAGCTGCCCCCTCCCGGCCCACCCGCTGGCCCAGGCTGAAGAGGAAGGCGTCCAGGCAGAGAGAAAGAGGGCTTCAGCCCAGCACCTCCAAAGCAGGCGGGCGGCAGACAGCAAAGGGAGAGACCGCCGGGGTGGAGGGGAGGTCCACCATCCATCCAGGTGCAGAGACCCCGCCTCCTCCTCTGCCTTCCCTTGGCCAGGAAGCAGTGTCTCTCCTTTTTTTTTTTTAATAAATATTTATTAGCATTTCAATAATACACATAGACACACACACACAAAAAAAAGGAAAAATAACAAAAAAATACAAAAATTTAGAAAAAGAAAACAATTAAAAACAAATGAAATTTCAATTGCTTATTTTCATATAACTTCTTTCTTAGACCTCCTCTCCCCTCCCCTTCTTGTATTCCAGTTCAAATTATTAGTCCTGCAAATCCTTATTACTTAATTCTCAACCTTAAACTTAATAATTTTAACATACTGTAATTTTACATTTCCTCATTCTTCCATAAAGTTATTATTGCATTCCTCATTTTCATTTCATTTTAACCATTTTAGACACCAATTTTAGCTTATCTAATCTTAAACATCTTATACATCATTTCTTATTCTTTAACATATTTCTTAAAGTCAATATTTCCCTTCCATGGCTTTCCCAACTTCCATACAAATATCAAAACAAATTAAAAGTAAGTAATTAAGAATTCTGTACCCTTTGGATTACCAAACTCCAACCCCCCTTTCCCGGTTTGGTCCCCAATAAATGTTAATCAATACTGTTTAACCTGGAGATCTCACGTCCGAGGCTCTCAGGTCACCCTCAGTTCCTCTCTGCCGGCCTCTTGGATAGTCCTTTAAGTTAAGCCCCAAGGCTCGAAGGGGCTCTGACCCAACAAGAGCCATGATTTTTCCAGTTGACCCTCCATATTTAAGATTAATACTAATGAGGTGCTCCACTCTCAAATTTGCAATTTCCAACTCAGTCCAAACTTTCCACCTCAAATTTTTATTCTCCTTTGTTGTCTGCATGCCAGGCCCCAAACTGTAATTCTCCCTTGACATCTGCAAAATTACCAGTCCACCTTCCTTTTCCTCAAAATCCACAGTCTCATGGCTCTCAAATTCCTCTTGTTGTTGATGTATATAAACTTCCTGCCTCCACTCCCTGTCAGCTTCAACAATGTTGTTTACTGCCAGGGCCAGAGTGTTCGCATTTGTAGTCAAAACATCTGTCTGATCTTGTAACTTTCCCAGGAGAGCCAGTATTTTGTTGAGTTTAGTCTGATTATTGCTTCTTTCAGCCATTTTTGCAGTGTCTCTCAGTTTAAAAACCAGTCAGTAAGTTAATTTGTAGCTGCTCTCCCTTATTTTCTAGAAGTTGCAACAAATATAGCCAGCAGATGCAACAAAGACAAAGTTCCCTTTATCCTTTCCTTTTGACAGCTATTTTGACAGCTGTCAAAATCTTCAATAGTTCCTCAACAGGTTCTCTCACGGGGCGCCCCCGGGTTCTGGGGGGGTGAAGCTTTAGCTCCAAACGTTAAGTTTATCCTCCAGTAAAGTTTATAGCGTCAAGCCGTGAAGGTTGTTTTTTTTATAAAAAAAAAGAGTTCTCTCGACCTTAAGTTGCAAGCTCTTTGCGTTAGGATATCTACTCAAAGGGGGGGGCGACTTCCTTTTTGACCCTTCCCCGCTCGTTCCCAATTCAGAAAAAATTTGTTTAAGATCCAAATTCCATATTTACTCACGGGTTCTTGTTTTTAAGTCCGAATGTTCCAAGGAAAAAGTCAGCGCTTCTCCGACAATGGCATGCGGCTTCGCTCCGCAGAAGGAGCAATCGACTCACGGCACCGCGCCGTCCCCCGTCCCCGTTCCTGAGCCTTTAAAAAGGCTCCTTCGCGGTTTGGGGGGGCGCAAATGGTGCCCGCCGAGTCACCACGTTCACAGGCATCAGCGCCTGTGATTTTTAAGGGTCCCCGCGTCGCCGGCGCGGACAAGACCCGATCCTGCGGAGCCGATTCCCTCCGGAGCTCGGAGGGAATCCGCCATTAATCGGCAGCGCTAACCCGGAAGTCTGGAAGCAGTGTCTCTCCTGGACCCTGTCCCCCCCCCCCCGGGCTGGGCTCTTCAGCGCGGGGGAGAGCGACGACCAGAGCAGCAGCAGCCCCAGGAAGGAGCTGAGCAGCAGCAGCGTGCGCAAGAGGAAGCCCAGCTTCAGCTGCAACCTCAGCACCAGCCCCACGAGCTCGCCAAAGCCACTGGCCCCCTCACTGCTCCCTCCCACATTGCTCTCTGCTCAGCCACCCGCTGCTGTGGGAGCCAAGGGGGGCTGTGTGTTGGCGGCGGCTCAATGAATGAAAGGCCATGTTGGAGTTCACCAATCAGTCCCCACGCCACTGAAAAGCCACGCTGAGATGCTTGCCGCCCTGCAGGCGCTTGGCGGGTTTTCAGGTGGCTGTGCGGGTCAGATTCGTGGCCCTTTCAGGCTGCCTCTTTCCCCTGGGCCATAGTTTGCCAAGCCCTGCAATATTCATTCATGATTCCCCATCCACCAGACGCCTAGCCAATCAAGAACTGTTATTCAAATAGCTGTCAAACCGACAACCAATCAGAAGAGTCCATTTTGACAGCGACAATGATACACTTATCCAATAGCGCCCCCTAACAAGGGCTCCCCTGGAACTGCAGCTGTCAAAGCCTGTGTTGCAGACACAGCTCAGCTGAGGGGAAGTATGGGGAAAATTTAAAAGGAGAAGCACCCTTTTCTCGGGCGTTCTCTTTGCTCCTTGTAGCTCGAAGTTTTGTTGCAACAATAAAGATCAGGCCTCCTAACTGCTGTTTGAGGTTGGATCCTGACAAGACAGAAGTACTGTTTTGGGGGGACAGGGGGCGGGCGGGTGTGGGGGACTCCCTGGTCCTGAATGGGGTAACTGTGCCCCTCAAGGACCAGGTGCGCAGCCTGGGAGTCATTTTTGGCCTCACAGCTGTCCATGGAGGCGCAGATCAATTCTGTGTCCAGGGCGGCTGTCTACCAGCTCCATCTGGTACGCAGGATGAGACCCTCCCTGCCCACAGACTGTCTGGCCAGAGTGCTGCATGCTCTGGTTATCTCCCACTTGGACTACTGCAATGCGCTCTACGTGGGGCTACCTTTGAAGGTGACTCAGAAACTGCAATTAATCCAGAATGCGGCAGCTAGACTGGTGATTGGGAGTGGCCGCCGAGACCATATAACACTGGTCCTGAGAGATCTGGATTGGCTCCCAATACGTTTCCAAGCACAATTCAAAGATTCCCAGCAGATTTGCACCATCTCCTCCCTGAGCAAGAGGTGCATAAAAACCTCCCAGGTCCAATTTCTGCCTTCTGGAGAGGCCTTCCCTCTCTACCTGCTGCTGCTGCTGCCGCCACCACAGGAACAGGTAAATACAGGGAATAAGAACATAAGCAGAGTCTGCTGGATCAGACCAATGGCCTGTCCAGTCCGGCATCCTGTTCTCACAGTGGACAACCAGATGCCTCAGTGGGAGACCTGAAAGCAGGATCTGAGCACAAGAGAAATCTCCCCTCCTGCGGCTTCCAGCAACTGCTACTGAATTTCAGAAAAGTCCTTGGATCTTAATGGGGAAGGGGCGAATCTGTTAATCTTGGTTTCTCTCCGTTTCTCCTTGTTCAGCCTTCTCCTTACTTTGCCCCATTTCTGCACCAGTTTCTGAGTGATTTATTTATTGAAGTAATTGCTTCAGTACCAAGTAAGTGCTCACAGATAGGATCGTGCTCACTTTACAGTTTGGTTCTTTCTGCTTTTCTTGGGGAGTAAGTCTGCCTGGGTTCAACCATGGAGCTTTACTTGTAGGTAAATGTGTGCATAGGATTGTGTGGGCTTACTCAAGAGTAAGTCTAACTGAGTTCACTTTCGCCATGCAGCTGAGATCTTTCTCCTCATTCAAAGCTGTACTTCAGAGGGTTTCAAGGGAGCAGTTTATTAGGAAAATATCCAATTGACTAATAAAATTTCTTAACATAACTATAAATGTACAGCCAGATGGGTGAGGTATATATTAGTATTGTTATTATTATTCATATCCCACATTTAACATTCAAAGTGGCTTACATTGGTTATGATATATAAATACCAGTGCTGTACTTTAAATTTTAAAAATGATTAGGTAAAGGTAAAGGTACCCCTGCCCGTACGGGCCAGTCTTGCCAGACTCTAGGGTTGTGCGCTCATCTCACTCTAGAGGCCGGGAGCCAGCGGAGTCCGCAGACACTTCCGGGTCACGTGGCCAGCGTGACAAGCTGCATCTGGCGAGCCAGCGCAGCACAGGGAACGCCGTTTACCTTCCCGCTGGTAAGCGGTCCCTATTTATCTACTTGCACCCGGAGGTGCTTTCGAACTGCTAGGTTGGCATGCGCTGGGACCGAGCAGCGGGAGCGCACCCCGCTGCGGGGATTCGAACCGCCGACTATGCGATCGGCAAGTCCTAGGCACTGAGGTTTTACCCACAGCGCCACCCGCGTCCCCAAAAAATGATTACCTTAACATTATTAAATTGTTGTTGTTGTTGTTGTTGTTGTTGTTGTTGTTGTTGTTCATATCCCACATTTAACATTAAAAGTTCCTTACATTGATTACTACTGTATATATAAATACCAGTACTTTAAATTTTAAAAATGATTACCTTAAGCAACCTAAATGTTGCCTCTGAATAAACATTTACATTATGGTCACACAGGTTCCCTCACCCCACCTAAAAAAAAATAAAAAATCCACGAAATTTAGTCACAGAAATATTTTAAACACAGGTAAAATGAGGCATCTAGCATATTCTTTGTGAAATATAAGCATCATACAAAACCTAATGGCCTTTTCTTCAAGATGTACTGAGGGATTTACATTTTGAACAAAACAATCGTGTTTTGGATGGATATGACAGCCAAGAATGCTAACGGAGCCTACCTTCAGATGCTGGCCTCAGCACACTCCAGGACTGAGGTTATCTCTGATGGGCCTGGCATCGTGACCTTGAAGGAAAAGGGGTTTGGGAATGTTTGGCTCAGTTTTCCTCACCGCTGGTGCCAGAGAAAATGAGGTAGGAGGACTCTGAGTAGCGCAAGAGAAACCAGCTTGCCAGGAGGAGTCAAAAATAGACTCTTGTGCCAATTTCAGAGGGCAAAAGACTGGAGGGGTGCCATGCAAACGTTTCAGCAAACCCTGGGCCTGGTGCCCAATAGGCAGTCCTAGAAACTGTAGAAACTGTAGATAAGAGCTGAGCGAACAAAGAGTTACTGTAAATGCATCCCTTGGCATCAGAAGTTGAGGGAACTGAGACTTGTTATATTGGGAAGGGGGGAGTCTAGAGTGAGTCAGTAGAACCATATAATGATAGCATTGGAAGGGATCCCTGAATGCCATATAGTCCAATCATTTCTGCTCACTGCAGGAAATCCAGAGCTGGGGTATCCCTAAGAGCTGGTTGATCATTCACTGCTTGAAGAGCCTGCCAGAAAGGGAGGGAGCCCACCCCAGCGTCGCTCTAGCTAATTTGGAGGGACCAGTAAAAGTCCTCCACAAGAAGTGAGGCTGCTTATATTTTACTTTTCTGCCTCTATTTACTTTTCTTGCAGCATCTCCATCAATTTGACATCATTCACAAACAGAGGGCATCCTCCTGCTCCCCAATTAGATAATTCATCCAATTGTTTGTCTTTTGACATCATTGCATTGGTTTTCACATGGTGTTCCCAGCTGCTTTGGGCTTCCTTTTGGTAAGAAAATTGAATTCAGCTGAATCAGAGAAATGGATGGGGATAGTAGGGTTAGTAGGGAGACCCTGGAATAAAAAGTGTCAATTATTGACACTCATGTTTCTCCCATGGGTTCTAGGTACTTACTTGGAGTTCAGTTTTCTTGGAATGAAGGCCAGCAGAGACTGTGGTGTCTTTACGATACATGGTTGTGAGCGCACACCCCATAAGCATGGAGGAGCTCACTGCATTAATACCACAACAGATTTTGCTCTCCATTAGTCACAGGTTTGGATCCAGCACAGAGCAAGCTGGTCTCTGTGTCTCCAGCTTCTAGCCTACTTCCATGAGTTCAGAGACAATGCACTCCTATTGTTCTCTCCACCTGGCAGCTTTGAGGTGAGGCTCACCCATTAGCCTGGACTGCATCACCTTTTAGTTGTAGCTCCTGCAACCGAGCTCATTCTTTTGAGATGCTGACACTTAAATGGCCAGCTAAGACCATTATCTTACAAATAAATCTGTCTGACCTGTTCAGCAAACTTCTCTTGTCAGATTCTAACCTCACTGGGTACAGGACCCCCAAGAACTGGAAGGTACTTGTGACATCATCCAGACTGACTCCTCTTCAAACTTACAATACTATCTGGGATCTTTCTTTTTTTTCTTTCCCAAAATTTTTATTGATTTTCACAAAATTATAGACACACTAACAACTAAACAAACAAACAAAAATCAAACCTTATTAAAACTAATTTAACTTAACATATTTAACCTAATTACCATTGAATTTCGACCATTCTTCCTGGTACTCCTCCTCCTTCTGGTTACGTATCTGGGATCTTTCTTTGCAGGCTCAAAGACATACCATGGCTGCTGCTCAGTGAAGCCTTTCCCAGGAGCTCAGCATACAATGTTGGCTTCCAACTGGACCCTGCTCCACCCTTCCACCTTCATCCTGGTGGGAATTCCAGGCCTACAGGATGTTCAGATCTGGATCTCCATCCCCTTCTGCTGTCTCTACATCCTCACCCTCCTTGGGAATTGTCTCCTCCTGGTAGTTGTCAAGAGAGAGCCGAGCCTCCATGAGCCCATGTACTTATTCCTCTGCATGCTGGCAGGTGCCGACCTGGTGGTCACCACCACAATTGTGCCCAAGATCTTGAGCATTTTCTGGTTTGGCCATGGAAGCATCCATATAAATGGCTGCCTGGCCCAAATCTTCTTGCTCCACTCCTTCTCAACCATGGAATCTGGGTTCATCTTGGCCATGGCCTTTGACCGCTACATGGCCATTTGCAAGCCCTTGAGACATGCGGCAGTCCTAACCAATGATGTGGTTGCCAAGATGGGACTGGCCATCGTGCTACGGGGGGCCATCCTCCTGAGCCCGCACCCTTTCCTCCTGAAATGGCTCCCGTATTGCAGAGGCAACGTCATCTTGCACACGTACTGTGAGTTCATGGCTCTGATGAAACTGACCTGTGTGGACACGGGGGCAGAGAGGGCCTACAGTCTCCTGGTTGCTTTTCTAACTGGGGGGCTGGACTTGGTGTTGATCATCGTGTCTTACATCCTCATTTTCCAGGCTGTCTTCCAGCTCCCTTCCAAGGAAGCACGGGTCAAATCTCTTGGCACCTGCGGCTCTCACGCCTGTGTCATCCTGGTCTTCTACACTCCAGTGTTTTTCTCCTTCTTAACCCACCGGTTTGGTCACGTGGCTGCCCATGTCCACATTCTGGTAGCAAATATATACCTGCTCCTTCCACCCATGATGAACCCCATTATTTATGGAGTAAGGACCAAGAGAATCCAGCAGGGTCTCTTCAAGATCTTCTGTGTCAAAACCAGATAAAAGGCCAGGAACTTGGAGCATCTCTTTGAGTTCAGCTGCATCCACTTGTGGAAAACCACAGGACAAGAGAGGGCTCTTCATTCTCTGCTTCCTGGTTTCCCCCAGGCATCTGGCTGGACACTGTGAGAACAGGCTGAGAACTGGATTGGCCATTGGCCTAATCCAGGAGTCTCTTCTTAGATTCTCATCCACCTATGCTCAACTTGTAAAGAGGTGTAAATAAAGCAGTATATCACACAACACCAGTGAGCCTCTAATGTTTCCAAAAGAACAGGAGTGCAATGGCTTATCCACACTCAGTTTTTGGCCCTCTCTTTCCAGGCAGAGCTTTAATGCTCTGTGTCCGAACATGTTTTCTCCACCCTGCAAAAGCCTGCTCTTTAAAGCTGAATTCTAGATTTTGGAGTGCCCCCCCCCAAAAAAAAAAAATTAGAGGCAGTTTTGGCACCAACTCTTAGGTCATTTCTGCACCATGTACAGGCATATTTGCTTTTCCTGGGATTTTTGTAGATCGAGAGTGGAATGGGAATAGACAGCCTTGCGATGGTAATAATGGTTTAGTTGCTCATTATTTTTAACTGACTTTGTAATTTATGCTGCTTATATGAGTGTGCGTATTTCAGTTTGTGTATATTTCAGAGTCAGAGGGAGGGAGGAACTTCCCATTGGCGTTCAAAATGCTGTGGACGCCGGAAGGAGAATTAGACTAGCCAACTGCCCTCCTTGCGGAGAGCTGTGCATTTGTGATCACAACATGATGCTGTAATAAAAAGACTATAAATCTATCAACTGCTTGTTAATTCTTATCTGTGAAGATACTGAAGGGAGGGGAGGACTCTCCACACGTGACACAAGGAGGCAAATGTCCGGTGGCAGCAGCTGAGCATAAGAACATAAGAAGAGCCTGTGCTGGGTAAGGCCAGTGGCGCATCTACTCCAGCCTCCTGTTCTTACAGTGGCCAACCAGATGCCCCTTATGGGTAACTTGTAAGCAGGATTCGAGCATAAGAGCAACTCTCCCCTCCTGTGGTTTCCAGCAGCTGGGATTCAGAAGCATTCAACTGTGGAGGCAGAGCTTAGTCATCGGGGCTAATAGCCATTGATAGCCCTCTCTTCTAGGAATGTGTCTAATTCTCTTTTAAAGCCATCTAGGTTGGTGGCCATTCCTGCCTCCTGTGGGAGGGAGTTCCATAGTTTGACTGTGCACTGCACAGACTTTATCTGTCCTGAATCTTCCAACATTTAGCTTCATTGAAGTGAGGCATCTAATCATAAGCCTGCATTTTTATCAAGCTTATATTTTGATCAGGGCCTGTATTTTAAAATGAGCTTAAAGATTTTCAAATGTTCATGCCAGGCAGAAGAGCAGCTGCCTAAGAACCTTGGCAAAATGTTTTTCCTCCTAGACAAGGGGGCCCCCTGATTTATAGCAGAAAACAATTCTCAAAGTCGTAAAAAGGGAATTACAGGCTGACAGCCAAGGTTACACTGACCCTACATATTACAGAAGATAAAAAAAGAGATAAACATAATTAAGAGTGGGTAAATAGTAAAATAAAACCATGTGCCTCCCATTAAACTTGAGCCATATTTTCCTAAGGTTCAAAGGTCAAGAGCAATGGAAAAGCATCTAGCTGGCGGAAAGGAAGAGAGTATTTTGGGAAGTCTTTTTCTAAAGTTGTTTCTTTCTTAAACTGAGATCCTTTTAAGATTTCTTTTCCTTTTAAAAGGTTATTTATGTTATGTATTAAATATATTGGCTTAAATGTAATTATGCAAAGGAATTAGAAGCTAAGAAATGTTAAATCCTTATGCTAGATTCTTATTTCATATAGTTGGAAGAGATCACAGGGGCCATCAGCCACCAGCCTAGCCCCCCTTGCCAAGCAGGAAACATCATTAGATCACACATATGGTTGTCAGGCCTTTGTTTAAAAGACCTTCAAGGAAGGAGATCTTTCAATGATGATCCTTGACATCTGTTTAAGATAAAAATTGGAGATTAAACCATTTGTTTTGGAGGGCAATAGGGCGAGGTGAGCTGGTAATTAAGGTTCCTTGTTGAGACACATGTAAGATATATTACTACTTATTTGTCATTTATAGATAGAAGAATATATATCTTTTTGTTTCCCATAAAAGGACAAGAGGAAATGGGTGTATCTTTTGTGATTGGTTCTAGCAAACAGCCAATAGGAATTTCAACCAGGCTGATTGGACAGAGGCAGCCACAGGAGGAGCAAGGGGGCTGGATTAAGGAAATATAAGTGCTGGCCAGAATGGCAGGAGGCCAGGCCAGAGCTTGGTAACCATATACCACTGTGCCTCATATTTATTTGTCTGACAAATAAATTATTATTTTAATTTCTCTATTGCTGCGTTGAATATTTCAGAAGGAGCGTCTCCACCCCCATCATTCTGCCCGGACACTGAGGTCCAGTGCTGAGGGCCTTCTGGCTGTTCCCTCACTGCGAGAAGCCATGTTACAGGGAACCAGGCAGAGGGCCTTCTTGGTAGTGGCACCCGTCCTGTGGAACGCCCTCCCTTCAGATGTCAAAGAGAACAACCACCACCAGACTTTTAGAAGACATCTGAAGGCAGCCCTCTTCAGGGAAGCTTTTAATGTTTAATAGGTTTTGTATTTTAATATTCTGTTGGAAGCTGCCCAGAGTGGCTGGGGAAACTCAGCCAGATGGGTGGGGTATAAATAATAAATTATTACTACTACTACTACTACTACTACTACTACTTCATTGGATCTCCACGATTGCTCGGTGTTAGAAGAGAGGGAGAAAAACTTTCCTCTGTGCCATGCATAATTTTATAAACTAAGATTATGTTGTCTCTTGCTCACTTTTTCTCTAAACTCAAAAGCCTCAAATGCTGCAACCTTTCCTCAAAGGAAAGCACACCTGGGCTCAATATTGCACCCAGTGGATACGGATGAAGAAATAGGAAGGGCCACAAAACACAAGATCACATCTGAAACAATTTTCATTGTTTACTGAGGCAAAGCATGTAACGCAAATGCAATGATAAAGTGGATGTAGCCAACAAGGAACAAGGTAAAAAGCAAATACATGGATGGTGAATAAAATGATTGGCATCCGTCTGTCCCAGGAGACAATGGAGGAGTGTGCCTTTGAAGGTGAAGTCAAACGGTTGGAAGATTGCAGCAGCTGCTGTGGCTGCAGAGACTGATTCAGGAGGGACATGTTGTGTTGCAGGTGGGGAAGATGAAGGTGTCTGGTTGTGCTGCTGCAGATGCACCAAACTTAACAAGGAATCGGGTAGAAATTTATTTTTTATTTATTAAATTTGTACTCCACCCCTCATCCAAAGATCACAAGGCGCTTCACATTAAAATACAAAATGAGAACACAAAATATAATAATAAAACCAAACCAAACCAATAACACAATTCCTAAGAAATAAATGGGTATTTTAGATTCTAAAGCCTTAGGACAGGGACTGCCTTATTAGTGGTCTTTGTAAGACACTCTGGGAGGTCTTTTTAAATCTTAAGACACCTGTATTTCAGACACCTGCTGCTCTCTCCATCTACCCAGGACATGGATCAAGACCTCACCAGGAACATAAGATGAGCCTTGCTGGGCCACAGCTGTCCTCATCTGACCCAGAGTTCCCAACCATCACCTCTGAAACTGTTGCAGAGTGGCTCCCCACCACCACCCCTTTCCCAGCAAATTTCAGAAAAGCAGAGCAGGTTCTAAGAATGAGGAGCTGGTCCTTCACTTGGAGAATATCTGGATTATCCTGGCCCGAATCTGCTTTGTTTTCACACTGTACACAACTGGGTTCATTAGGGGTGGCACCAGCAGGTAAACATACCCCATGAAAATGCGTATGAGGAGAGGGGAATCCTTCCCGAACCTGTGAATCACAGACAAGCCAATCATGGGCATGTAGAAGAGCAAGACGGCGCAGATGTGGGAGACGCAAGTGTTGAGGGCCTTGAGGCGCTCCTCCCGCGAGGCGATGCTCAGGACCGTCTTGAGGATCATGATGTAAGACAGCAGGATCAGGAGCGAGTCCACGCCCACCGTGGAGACGATGACGAACATCCCGTAGATGCTGTTGACCGTGATGTCTGAGCAGGCCAGCTTCATCACCTCTTGGTGCAGGCAGAAAGAGTGGAAGAGGACATTGGCCCGGCAGTACTGATGCCTCCTGAGAAGGAAGGGCAGTGGGAAAATCAGGGCCACACCTCTGAACACGAAGGCCAGCCCCATCTTGCTTATCCTTGGCACAGTTAAGATGGAGGCGTATCTCAGAGGGTTCCGGATGGCCACGAGGCGGTCAAAAGCCATGGCCAAGAGAATGGAGGATTCTATGAAGGACAGTGAGTGGATGAAGAACAGCTGAGTGAAACAGGCATCCAGGCTGACTCTTCTAGCGTTGAACCAAAAGATGCCCAGGATGGTAGGCATGGTGGAGAGGGATAAGCCTAGGTCTGTCATGGCCAGCATGGAGAGGAAAATGTACATGGGCTCATGGAGGCTTTGGTCTGTTTTGATAATGAACAGAATAATGGCATTTCCCATGATGGAAATGATGTACATGGAGCAGAATGGGATGGAAATCCAGATGTGACTGGATTCCATGCCAGGGAACCCAGTAAGCCAGACCATTGGTGGCTTGGGCTTGGTGCTGTTTTGGAGATCCATGATGTGGTCTGGTAGGTTCTTCCAGGAGCATCAGCCTCTTGGGTGCAAGTAAGGAAAATGTATCCTACTACCAACCAACATTGGTTAGGGCATGAAGAATATCCAAGGAGTTCCTTACAACTTTTTGTCCTTTCCTGTCTTCTGGAGATGGGACCCCTGAGAGGAAAAAGGCAGAAAAATGGTAGTAACTTGATAGCACAGCTGCCTGAAAGCTGTGGGGGCTGGTAGGGCTTAGGGAAGTAGGTGTTGCCAGAGCCAACAACAAGCAGAGCCACCTCATTCTACTTTTGTCCCCATCTTCTTCATCCCTGTTGAATTCTACAAGGGGCAACAGGGATGCTAAGGCAGAGGAAGCTGACAGCCAGAGGAATCTCATGGACTGGTTGTATGAAAGAAGGCAGGGTGAGGCTGGATGGCCATTCCAGCATTGCAGGAGGTTGGGATAGATGACCAACAAAACTGTACTCTACTATTCTGTGGTTCAAATAATGAGACTACAGTGAGAGTTTTCTTTTTGCAGGGAATATTTTGATTTTGTTGTGGATAGAAAAGAGTACTGTCTACTTCCAAATGCCAGTACAAAATCCAATTCAACTGTCTAGAAGTGAGCTTATGTAAAAGCTAGAATTGGGCTCATTGTAGAAGAAAGAGGAGTTGTGCAAGTGACTTTTGAGGGGCAGCAAAGAGGAGGTAGGAGTTCCTCAGCACCCTAAGTGAATGCCCTCTAGAGATCTTATCTTTCCCCAAAGCTCTCTCCATGCTGAGCACCCAGAAATGCCATCTCAAGCCCTCTCTCTTCTTGCTGCCTGCCTCCCTTCCCAAAGGTAGAGGCTGGATAGTTGTGCAACCAAGTCCTCAAATAATTTATTTATTTTATTCTATTTATTTCACAAATTTATCCATTTGTAAAACAAAACGAGACAAAACCTCAAAGCGAAAACAGAACAGTAAAAGCAAGAGAGAGAAAATACAGCCCTACATTAAAACAAACAAAAGGTAAAAATCAAAACAGATTAAAAAATACCTCAACTTTCTAATCATCTGGGTAGGCATTTAAAGTTGTGAGATGTTGTAACTGAATACGCAAGGTGGGCAGAAAGAATCCGGAAAAAATCCGGAAAAAGCCTTATGATGGCAAGGGTACCAAATCTACAGTTCTAGGATTGTAACACAGCCATTGTGATGGATAGCCATTGATATCCTAACTACCCTCTGTGAAATATATATATATATATATATATATATATATATATATATATATACACACACACACACACACACACACACACACACACACACACACATATACACACACACACACACACACACATATATATATATATATATATATATATATATGTCTGGTAGCACCTTAGAGGCCAACTAAGTTTGTTCTTGGTATGAGCTTTCGTGTGCTTTTGTCTAATTCCCCTTTTAAAGCCATCCATGATAGGGGCCATCGCTGCCTCCTGTGGCATTGATTTTGCATTGTGTGAAGAAGAATGTAGTCTGTCCCGAATCTACAGCTGCTCTTGATTTGCTCTATTGGCAGTGCCATGGCTGTAGCTCAGCAGTAGGTGAAAAGATCCCCAGCAGTAGCAGCAGCTAGACCAGGCAGAGACCTGTGCCTGACTCTGTATAGGGCAGCCTCTTCTCTGCTTGGACCAGCTTCCCTCTCTCTGCAGATGGCTCCATCGCTTTCCTCTTTCAAGTACCTTTTCAAGACCCAGCTCCTCTACACACCTTTCTGGACCACCTTAGCCCTCCTCGCTTCACCTCACCTTCCTTTCTCCATCCCACTCTTTGCTTGTTCAACTCTGGCTTCTTCCCCCAACTACCTGCATCTGATGCAGACCAAAGTCTCTGTGCAGGAACCAGATCACACTCTGGACTAGTGCTGTAGATATCAGTGTCAAATCATACCAGAAGGTAAAAAGCACCTGCTGGATCAGGCCAACGGGCCATCTGGCCCAGCATCTCCTTTTCACAGTGGGCAACTAGATGCCACAAGGAGAAACCCACAAGCAGGATTCAAGCGCAAGAGCACTGTCTCCCCACCTGCAGTTTCCAGAAGCATTACCGTCTATGACTGGGCAGGCAGAGCACCCTCGGTTGTTGTCCTCTCCTCCTCCATGAATTTCTTCAATCTTCTTTTAAAGCCATCCACATGGGTGGCCATCACTGCCTCCTGGGGGAGCGAGTTTCATGGTTTAACTATGTGCTGCAAGAAGAAACTGTTTCTTGTATCTGTCCTGAATGTGGTACCATTATGGAGAAAATGGCTGGTAGGCATGGAAGAACCAATGGCTCATCTGCTGGTTTGCTGCCCAAACAGACCTCTTCCCACACAGAAGCATGCATTCACACCCTGAAAACCAGGTGGTCCAGCACACCCTAATCTATCTAGAAGACAGGTCCTGGGGGCTTCAGAACCCTAGAAATCATGAGTGAGAGAGTGATTGTGTTGCAGAGCCTGTAGTCCACAGAGCAATCAAATGGCCTTTATGGTTCTTCCCAGGCTGCCACCTCTGAGGCCTCTTGTCCCTGCGGGAGGAGGAAGCTCTGCCAGCTTTGAGCCTCCCAGCAGGTACCTGCTTGTAATTGCCTCCCTCTGCTGACTCCGCTGGGAGATGGATGTGCCAGAGGCACCATTTAAAGTAATGCTTCCCAAAGTGGGTGGAACTGCACCCTGGGTGGGGGGTATTGAGAGGCAGGAGAGCACTAGAGGTGAGAACGCCTATCAGACTTTGGGGGGGAGGAAATCACTGGATCGAGCTCATCAATTTTGTTGAATCAATTAAACTAATTAATTCATTAAACTAACTAGTTTTAATTGGATTTTGAATAAGTGTGCAATAATGGTTACTGTTTTGAATTTTATTGTGCCGCTACCTTCCTTGGTGGGTTGTGCAAACCCCTATTCCGAATAATGCTTTTTATAGGGTAGGGTAGGGGGTGCTGGGGATGAGTATGGGACCACACTGTGGTCAGTGGTCCAAAGTTTGGTTTAGAGGGTGGAACAGCAGAAGAGAGTTTTGCGGCACCTTCAAGACTAACCGACTAATCATGGCAGAAACTTTTGTGGACTGAAGTCCACCGCATACAATACATTTGAAGTGGACTCTGGTCAATGAAATTTTTATCCCATGTTAAATTTGTTGGACTTGCTATATGGAGCTATGCAGCATTTTGTGATTGCAGCAATTCCACAAACAAACAGTAGAAAATTGGTTAAAAACTTTATTAGCACTGAAACAAGACCTTCCATTTCCTTACTGGACATGGATTGCTTCTGTGTAAAGAAAAGGCAATTTCTATGGCACAAATCTGCATTTTACATAGAGATTTCACCTGGCAGAAGATGGAACTTGCTCTCAAGGATGCTGTTTTGCTATTGTGTGTTGAAGTCATGGCCAAATGGAATGTGCATTGTTTTAGGCTGGGAGTAGATACAAAAAGGGGAGTAAGTTGAGATGGGAGATTTGAGCTATTGGGAAGAGCAATGGATCCCTCATAGAGCTGGCCTCCCTTCTGATTCTGCAGCAGAGCAGGTGGACAAGGGTCTTCAGCCTTCCCAATGGACCCTTTGGGCCAAAAAGAGTTTTGCAGATATCCTTTGGCGCACCTCTTTCATTTTGACACAGTAGAGCACGGGGTTGAGCAAAGGTGGGGCCAGGAAGTGGACATAGGACAACAGAACGTGGAGGAAGGGTGGGGTGTGGAGCTTGAGGCGGCTGATCAAGGACAATGCCAACATGGGGGTGTAGAACAGCAGGACCACGGAGATGTGGCAGGCACAGGTGTTGAGAGCTTTGTGGCGCTCATCCAGCGAGGTGATGGCCACAATGGTCTTCAAGATCCAGATGTAAGACAAGACAATGAGCAGTGGGTCCAGCCCCATAGTGGAGAAGACCACTAAGAGCCCGTAGATGCCATCCCTGCTGGACTTGTGGCAGGCCAGCTTCATCACATCCGGGTGCAGGCAGTATGAGTGAGAAAGGGCGTTAATATGGTGGCAGTAAGTCAACCTCCTGAGAAGAAAGGGGATTGGCACATGCAAGGCCACACCCCGGAGGCCAATGGCCAAGCCAATGTGGACCAGCCTGGAGCTGGTCAAAATGGAGGTGTACCTCAAAGGGTAGCAGATGGCCACAAAGCGGTCAAAGGCCATGGCCAAGAGCACAGAGGACTCCATGATGGAGAACGTGTGGATGAAGAAGAGCTGGGAGAGGCAAGCGTCCAGACTGATCTCCCTTGATCCAAGGAGGAAGACCCGGAGCATTGTGGGCAGGAGGGCTGTGGCCAAGGCCAAGTCACAGGCAGCTAGCAGGCCAAGGAAGATGTACATGGGGGAATGGAGGGCTGTTTCCGTGATTATGACAAAGAGGATGGCCCCATTCCCAAGAACGGACAGCAGGTAGGCTGTGCCCACGGGGAAAGCCAGCCAATATGGGGTGGATTCCAGTCCAGGGAAACCCATCAGGAGAAAGAGAAGCCCAGGGAGGGCTGTATCATTAGGATGGTGAAGAATGGTGTGGTTACTCATCGTTGATGGAGGGTCTTGCAGCTCCATTCTCTAGAAAAGGATGCGAGAAACGAGAAGTGAAGCAATTGTGCATTTGAATGATTATTCTTAAAGTCATCACACGAGTAATCACTTTTGCTCTTACATGGAGAATTTTAACCACAACAGTACAATGTCTGTGAACAATATATGTCTTGCAAAAGCAGTAATACACGGCCAATGCAGCAGCCTCGCCACCACCTCACCGCCCAAATCCCATTTCTAAGGTTTCTCAGGAGCCAGTGAGCTGCGCTTTGTCTCAGCTGGGCAATGTTGGTTGCAACAAACGACAATTTAATGTCAACAGGTGACTGAGTTTGAGGTGCCTCATCAAGACCACCCAATGCAAAGCTGTGCAAAAGGAATGAAACTAAGACTGCAGAGAAGAACATGAGAAGAGCCGGCAGGATCAGGCCAGTGGCCGACCAGATGTCTCAGTGGGAAACGCACAAGCAGGACTCAGGCACAAGAGCAAGTCCCGCCCAGCAAGTGAGATTCAGAAGCGTCTACTACCTCCAGTTGTGGATTATGCAGATCTCTTTTTTCATTCCAAAATTCTTATTGTTATTTTTTATTTATTAGTCACTCACTACAAAAAAAAATCATCTAAGTGACTAGGTCAATACATTGCATGCTCAAGAGGATGAAGTGCATGACAAAATTAAGCACTTAATTGTAGGTAATATAATTATTAATACTTACATAACTAAACTCACATTTGCTGTCCTGTTTGGGGTTTTTTTTGTTTCTACATTATGTAAATCGATCATGAAGATGATGTGGACATTCATTCTCAATTATTTTGCACGGAAATAAATGTTGATCTTCACTAAACAGAGATGGTATTATAGCATTCAGGATCTGATTTCGTACTTTCTTTAAAAGTTGGTAGACCATAATCAATAGTTAATTGATTTATGTCACTGGTAACTAACATACGGAATGTATAGCCAGTACTGTAATAACTGCACATTGGATTGGAGCATCAGTTGGGTTGTGACTTTCCCATGCAGTTGATGGAAGTAAGAAGGTTTGGAACATCATCCCTGTGCAGTTATTGGGGAGCAAGTCCCATTATACTCCATGGGACTGACTTTTTGGAGTGATGGTGTATTTGATGATACCTCTCCTTTCAATACTAATCCCAAAGTTTATCCTCTCTCAATTTTTCATTCCTTTCTTTCTTCTCAAGCCCCCCTTTTTATGTTTTACTTGTGATGCCACGTACTCTTGGTAGCATTATACTTTGCTGCACTAAATGGGTGTTGCTAAATTGCAAAATCTTAAAATAGTAATAATAAATCAGGTGGTTTCAATGTGTCTGCAGTCCAAAAAGCTCTACTGGAGAGCATTTCTTCTCCCTAGGATCCCTGATCATCACCATTATCTGCAAGCACCTAAGAGTGAGACTAAAATGCAAATGTTCATCAAATGCCCCTGGCTGTGGTTTCTTGTGGCCACAACTGTTGTCATTTGCCTAGCCAAAACTAACCACAACGTTTTCTTAACAGATCACTATCCAACCTTCTCTTAGCCAGAATAACTCCTGCTGCCTAATGCAGAACAAAGCAATAACAGAAGAGAGAGTAAACCCTGTCTAAAAATCAATACAAATTGTTATGTGCCTGGTTAAGTGCACTTTTCATTGTTGTTGCACAAATTCCAAAAGTGTCAAGTTCAAGCTGGGTGGGTATTTAGAGATCCTTCTTTTGCAGCTGCAGATTGAATCCGAACTGGGTCAGCAAGGAAGAACCTATGCAGCCCACGCCTTGGACAGTGGCAGACTTTGGCCTCTCAGGTTTCATTTGCAACCTGTGCAACACTAAAAAATTCCCCCGCTGCCCCTGCCTTTTGCACTCCATCCTACAGCATTGTTGTGGCACCCTCTGCAGCAATGACCAGTACAGACACAATGGTCACGCGAACCTAAGACAACCTCTGCCTTGGGTTCTTTTTGAAGAAGAGAAGCATCAGGAGCATGTGATGTAGATTGGGCTCTGTATTCCATCTTTTGCTTTGCATTTGAATCACCTGACAAGCATTATACAGAAGGGAAGGGAAGCATTGATTCAAAACTCTAAATAACTTCCCTTTGTCTCACACTGCACCTGCCTTGCTCTTCACTTTGGCTGCTTCGCAGTTTGCAGTTCCTTTTCATTTCATGCCCTACAGTGGGAAGAAGGAACTGTTCTGCCTTCCGTTCCCTGGAATAATTCCAGTGCCTCATTCCTGGGGGGAAAAAAGGGGGGGGGGGAAAGCTTTTTAACTAACAGCTCACTCTTGCGTTTTGTGCCCTCCCCATTGCTATTTATTCAGGGAACATTCACCCAGCGCAATGCTCAGCTGCATGACCGCCATGCCATGCCACACTCTCTCTTCTTGGGCAATGGCTGTTTGCTGCCATTTGCTCCTGCTGCTGTGCTGCATTTTCCCAGAACCCTAGAATTGTGGGGTTGGAAGGGACTCCAGGGGTCATCTAATCCAACCCCCTGCGATACAGGAATCTCCCCCCCCCCCGCAACATGGGGCTCAAACCCACAACCCTGAGATTAAGAGTCTGATGCTCTACCGACTGAGCTATCCCAGGGACAGATAGGATGGTTATCATAACACCTCTCAGTCTCTTTTCCAGGCTAAACATACCCAGCTTCCTCAAATGAAGGCTCTTACATTCTTTAAGGGAGGTTGCCAGCAATCCGGCTGTGCAGGAAGAGATTTCCTGGTGCAGCTCTGCCTGCTCCCTCTCCATAACAAGTGATGATGGCAAAAGGCTTCCCAGATGCAAAATAAATATATTTCATTGAACAAATAATACACTCCAGAGCTGTGCTGTAGCTGCACATGCCAGGCTGTGGGCTGGGTGGCAGGGAGGGAATTTGCACCTGCTTTCCCCACCCTGGAGCCCCAACGGAGCCGTAGTCTGAAACGCCAAGCCGGCAGGAGTGGGGAGGCTGGGGAAGGTTGTTATGTACAAACCCAAATGGCACCAAGGAAAAGCAGCTGGTGCCCCTTGTTCCTTCCCAGGGCAAGGCATGTAGAATCATAGAATGAATTCGTTTATTATTTAGGCATTGCATAAAATTTAAGCACTACCAAACCATGACCAAATGAAACTATAACCTGATCAATAAAACTAATAATAACCTAAAAACAGAATAAAGCACACATCAACATTCTACGTTTCTGGACAGGCTTGTCTAAAGACATTTCTGGACAGGCTTGTCTACCCAGCTTCGGAAGGCACCAAAAAGAGCACATTGAAGTCACCTACCTCTGACAAGACCTCCCACCTGTCTCCAATTCTGTGCTACCTGCAGCTTCCAGATATTTAGAAATAGAGGTAGAGAAGGGAAGCTGCTTGATTGCTCTGAACCTCTTCGTTCATCCTGCTGCTATTTTGTTGGGCAAGATTAAGACCAGCAGCACCCGAAGCACCCTCACCAGGAAATAAGTTCCCCCGAACTCCTTGGGAACTTCTCCATCCTAAGGGAGCATGTTCAGAATGGGGCAAGACACCTCCTCCTCATCAGGGATCCTTTTCCCTGAGAAGTAAGCCAGCCTCCTGTGTTTTCAGGCCAGATTATCAGAGAGAAACACAAGAACAGTCTCACATTAGCCTATGAAACAGCTGCGGGAGCCTGCAGGAAAAGATGCACAAAAGCAGAATAACTAACCGGATTAATTGCAGGGAACTTGCAGGTCACTTGCATCTGCAGTGCAGACACCAGGGCCTGGAGTTGCCCTCAGGACTTTGAAAGCCAGGGCCCCAAATCCTCCTCATTGTTTTCAGGTGACACATTTTTGAAGATTACCACTCCCTTGTGCAGGCAGGAGAAACCCAACCCTAATCTCAATGGCTCCCTTTGAGCAAAGTCCCTGTCACTCCAATTATATCAGACGCTCCTTTGTGCTAACCAGTTGGGTCCACCACCTGGCACCTTCCTTCTGGTGCTTCCAGCCCTCCTATGAATGAAGGTGACAAACACTGCCAGATCAGAACATAAGAAGCACCTCCAGAGTCCTGGGAAATGTGGGGGGAGGCTTCATTCCTTTTATGGCCCCTCGAGTTTTAGAGCTTGATCACCCATTGCTAATCATGATGCAAACTGACAGCAAAGGAGCGAAACCTGCTTCCCTGAATTTTGAGCAAGTAAAGAACATTCAGGGCATGGCAGTTTTGCAAAATGCATTCATCTAGGGTTCAGGGAACATGGATCTGTTCATTCCAGGTGATGCCTACAATAAAAATCCTGCAAATCTTTTGATTCTGTAATGCGAGGCTCAAGCAAAACATCTCCAGCAGAATAATGTTATGAGTTTGTGGGGGGCTAGATTCCCCTAAATACCTGGGTGCCAGGTCCTCCCCATGATTCCTGGATTTAGTAGTAGTAGTAGTAATTTTATTCATACCCCGCCAATCAAGGGTTGATTTTGTTGTTGTTTAGTCGTTTAGTCGTGTCCAACTCTTTGTGACCCCATGGACAAGAGCACGCCAGGCCCTCCTGTCTTCCACTGCCTCCCGCAGTTTGGTCAAACTCATGCTGGTAACTTCGACAACACTATCCAACCATCTCGTCCTCTGTCGTCCCCTTCTCCTTGTGCCCTCCATCTTTCCCAACATCAGGGTCTTTTCCAGGGAGTCTTCTCTTCTCATGAGGTGGCCAAAGTATTGGAGCCTCAGCTTCACGATCTGTCCTTCCAGTGAGCACTCAGGGCTCATTTCCTTAAGAATGGAGAGGTTTGATCTTCTTGCAGTCCATGGGACTCTCAAGAGTCTCCTCCAGCACCAGAATTCAAAAGCATCAATTCTTCGGCGACCAGCCTTCTTTATGGTCCAGCTCTCACTTCCATACATCACTACTGGGAAAGCCATAGCTTTAACTATACGGACCTTTGTTGGCAAGGTGATGTCTCTGCTTTTTAAGATGCTCTCTAGGTTTGTCGTTGCTTTTCTCCCAAAAAGCAGGTGTCTTTTAATTTTGTGACTGCTGTTGATTAAACTTTGCCAAACACAGAAACCCCCTGGATTTAGTTATGCTACCAAGGCAAACCAGCTCTGGGAGCTAGCTAGATGGGCCATTAGCAGGGGACAAAGGCCAGTGATGGCCCATCAAGAAAACCATTGGTGGGCAAGACTGCCTGGAAAGGGAGTGTGGCACCCCTTCTATGCTGGGTGCCAGTGGGCAGAGGCAAAGGCCAGGTTTGGGGTTTCACCTTTGGATGATGTAGCCTGGGGGAGGTCTTTGGAGTCAGTTAGTAGCAAGGTAGCTCAGTAGAGCCCCTTCATGGATCACTGCCTTGCCGTGGCGAAGGGGCTTGAAGAACTCAGAGAAGCTATGAACTATGCCGAGCAGGGCACCCAAGATGAACAGGTCATAGTGGAGAGTTTTGACCAAACGTGATCCACCTGGAGGAGGAACCGGCAAGCCACTCCAGTATCCCTGCCAAGAAAACTCCATGGACAAAGACAACAGGCATATAAAAGTTATGACGCTGGAAGATGAGCCCCTCAGGTCGGAAGACGTCCAACATGCTACTGGGGAAGAGCGGAGGACAAGTACAAGTAGATCCAGAGCTGATGAAGCGGCTGGGCTAAAGCCGAAAGGACGTTCAGTTGCGGATATGCCTGGAAGCGAAAGGAAAGTCCAATGCTGTAAAGAAAAATATTGCATAGGAACCTGGAATGTAAGAACCATGAACCTGGGTAAGTTGGATGTGGTCAAAAATGAGATGGCAAGAATAAATATTGACATCCTGGGCATCAGTGAGCTAAAATGGACGGGAATGGGCGAATTCAGTTTGGATGACCATCATATCTACTACTGTGGGCAAGAAACCCACAAAAGAAATGGAGTGGCCCTCATAGTCAACAAAAGAGTTGCAAAAGCAGTACTGGGTTGCAATTTCAAAAATGATAGAATGATCTCGATACGAATCCAAGGCAGACCTTTTAACATAACAGTAATCCAAGTTTATGCACCAACTACTGGTGCGGAAGAAACTGAAATTGACCAATTCTATGAAGACTTACAACACCTTATAGAAGTGACACCAAAGAAGGATGTTCTTCTCATTATAGGAGATTGGAATGCTAAAGTAGGGAACCAAGAGATAAAAGGAACAACTGGCAAGTTTGGCCTTGGAGAGCAAAATGAAGCAGGGCAAAGGCTAATAGAGTTCTGTCAAGAGAACAAGCTGGTCATCACAAACACACTTTTCCAACAACACAAGAGACGACTCTACACATGGACATCACCAGATGGGCAGCATCGAAATCAGATTGATTATATTCTCTGCAGCCAAAGATGGAGAAGCTCTATACAGTCAGCAAAAACAGGACCTGGAGCTGACTGTGGCTCAGATCATCAGCTTCTTATAGCAAAATTCAAGCTTAAACTGAAGAAAGTAGGAAAAACCACTGAGCCGGTAAGATACAATCTAAATCAAATCCCTTATGAATACACAGTGGAAGTGAGGAACAGGTTTAAGGATTTAGATCTGCTGGACAGAGTGCCTGAAGAACTATGGATGGAGGCTCGCAACATTATACAGGAGGCAGCAACGAAAACCATCCCAATGAAAAGGAAATGCAAGAAAGCAAAGTGGCTGTCCAACGAGGCCTTACAAATAGCGGGGGAGAGAAGGCAAGCAAAATGCGAGGGAGATAGAGAAAGATACAGGAAATTGAATGCAGATTTCCAAAAAATAGCAAGGAGAGATAAGAAGGCCTTCTTAAATGAGCAATGCAAAGAAATAGAGGAAAACAACAGAATGGGAAGAACCAGAGATCTGTTCAAGAAAATTGGAGATATGAAAGGAACATTTCGTTCAAAGATGACCATAATAAAGGACAAAAGTGGTAAGGACCTAACAGAAGCAGAAGACATCAAGAAGAGGTGGCAAGAATACACAGAGGAATTATACCAGAAAGAAACGGATGTCTCATATACCCCAGGTAGTGTGGTTGCTGACCTTGAGCCAGACATCCTGGAGAGTGAAGTCAAATGGGCCTTAGAAAGCACTGCAAATAACAAGGCCAGTGGAAGTGATGGTATTCCAGCTGAACTATTTAAAATTTTAAAAGATGATGCTGTTAAGGTGCTACACTCAATATGCCAGCAAGTTTGGAAAACTCAGCAGTGGCCAGAGGATTGGAGAAGATCAGTCTACATCCCAATCCCAAAGAAGGGCAGTGCCAAAGAATGCTCCAACTACCGTACAATTTCACTCATTTCACATGCTAGCAAGGTTATGCTTAAAATTCTACAAGGAAGGCTCAAGCAGTATGTGGACCGAGAACTCCCAGAAGTGCAAGCTGGATTTAGAAGAGGCAGAGGAACCAGAGACCAAATGCAAACATGCGCTGGATTATGGAGAAAGCTAGAGAGTTCCAGAAAGACATCTACTTCTGCTTCATTTATGCAAAAGCTTTTGACTGTGTCGACCACAGCAAACTATGGCAAGCTCTTAAAGAAATGGGAGTGCCTGATCACCTCATCTGTCTCCTGAGAAATCTCTATGTGGGACAAGAAGCTACAGTTAGAACTGGATATGGAACAACTGATTGGTTCAAAATTGGGAAAGGAGTACGACAAGGCTGTATATTGTCTCCCTGCTTATTTAACTTATATGCAGAATTCATCATGCGAAAGGCTGGGCTGGATGAATCCGAAGCCGGAATTAAGATTGCCGGAAGAAATATCAACAACCTCAGATATGCAGACGACACAACATTGATGGCAGAAAGTGAGGAGGAATTAAAGAACCTTTTATTGAGGGTGAAAGAGGAGAGTGCAAAATATGGTCTGAAGCTCAACATCAAAAAAACGAAGATCATGGCCACTGGTCCCATCACCTCCTGGCAAATAGAAGGAGAAGAAATGGAGGCAGTGAGAGATTTTACTTTCTTGGGCTCCATGATCAATGCAGATGGTGACAGCAGCCACGAAATTAAGAGACGCCTGCTTCTTGGGAGGAAAGCAATGACAAACCTAGACAGCATCTTAAAAAGTAGAGACATCACCTTGCCAGCAAAGGTCCGTATAGTAAAAGCTATGGTTTTCCCAGTAGTGATGTATGGAAGTGAGAGCTGGACCATAAAGAAGGCAGATCGCCGAAGAATTGATTCTTTTGAATTATGGTGCTGGAGGAGACTCTTGAGAGTCCCATGGACTGCAAGAAGAACAAACCGATCCATTCTTACGGAAATCAGCCCTGAGTGCTCACTGGAAGGACAGATCGTGAAGCTGAGGCTCCAATACTTTGGCCACCTCATGAGAAGAGAAGACTCCCTGGAGAAGACCCTGCTGTTGGGAAAGATGGAGGGCACAAGGAGAAGGGGGTGACAGAGGACGAGATGGTTGGATAGTGTTTTCGAGGTTACCAGCATGAGTCTGACCAAGCTGCGGGGGGCAGTGGAGGACAGGAGTGCCTGGCGTTCTCTGGTCCATGGGGTCACGAAGAGTCGGACACGACTAAACGACTAAACAACAACAACAGCTCAGTAGAGAAGGAGAAGGAGGGGCAGAACTTCAAGTGAGCTGGGAATGACAAACTGAAACCAAAAGACACAGAGGGTGGCTTTTTGCTGTCCTTTGAATCCAATGCTGCCCTTATGGGGGAAACCAGACCCTCATAGGATGGCTCTGCAATCTCTCCATTTAGGTGCAGGTTGCATATATGTGTAAATAAAACCATGTATCATAAAGACACCACATTCTCCACAGTGCCTCATTGTCCCAAAAGGGAACACAGACCCTAGTAGGCGGGCATGCAATGTCTGGAATCTTGCTTTTGTGGAGATGGGGTGGCGTGTAACAATATTATGAATTTGAGAGTCTCCCCGTCCACTCCCAGCCAGGGTTTCCCTCTGAATCTTCTCCACCCCCTCAAACTTACCTTTTCCATTCACTGTCTGAGACAGTTTCTGACTACTACCCCAGTGCAATGTCTCCACAGAAAGGAAAGATTAAGAAGAGGGAGGCTTCATAGACGGGAAAGGCACCTGTAGCTCAGTGATAGAGCACCCGATTTGCATGCAGAAGGTTCAATCCCTGGTGGCTGGTTGGGAATGTCCCTTGCCTGAAATGTGGGAGATTGGCTGCCAGTCACTGTAGAAAACGTTGAGCTCAATGGTCTGAGTCAGTAGAAGGCTTCTTCCTGTGTTCCATTTCTCCTTTCACTGTGGTTCCTTTGTAGGTGAACCACTTCTTCTCCCAGTCTAGTCATATACATTTCACTGTTTAGAAACAATGGCAGGAGGATCAGCTGCAACCTGAGATCCCAGGGCCCTGCATCTACCCAAGATGCCTTATATGCGGCGAGACATGGGAGCCTTCAGGTCTGGGCTCAACCCATCCTAGGCAGCTGCCCATCCCCTCCCTCAGCTGTGGTTAAATTTACAAGGGAACCTCATGGAAGCCCTTCTCGCCCATGCCTTGCTACAGACTCTTGGGGGGGCAGATGGCATGGTGGTGGGAGAAGAAGCCCCTTTTATTCATCCACGACTAGGCTAAGCCAGCCTCTTTGTTTCCTGCCATCTGTCACTTCCAGTGACATCCAGTAGCCCGGCTGGGAGATGAGGAGGGCTCCAGCCTGACACCCAGAAAACATTAACCCTTTGGAGCTCGGCTGCCTTGCAATTGATAGTGGTCCAAGTTCCTTTGGTTACTCATCTGGTCCACAAACAACCTGACCCAGAGCACCCACCTAACAGTGGGCGGGAGAACGCTCAAATGTCACAGATTCATTGACGGATGGGCCACAAACAGGTTGCAGAATCTCAGAGTTGGAAGGGACCCCAAAGGGCATCCAGTCCAATCCCCTGCAATTCAGAAATATCAACTAAAGGTCACACAGACTAAGGGTGGAACCAGTGATGAGAAACACCATAGACCCGTAAGGACCCTCAAGGCAGTGCTGGACTACAACTCCCATCATCTGTGACCATTGGCCATGCTGGCTATTGGGGCTGCTGCACTCAGGTCCAGCTTGCAAGCCCTCCCTAGGCATCTGGATGGCCTCTGCAAGAAAAGGATGTGGGGTTAGATGGGCTTTGGCCTGATCCAACAGCACGTCATCTTCTTATGTTATATTCTTACACTATTGGGACTTGAGTTCTGCAACATTTGGAGAGCATCCATGTCACAGACAGCAGATTTTTTTAAAGAGTTAAGTAGAATAAGATTCAATCAGGAACTTTAAGAGAATGCCTTTACTTTATTAGGAAAAACTAAGTTTCACTATAGTGTGTGGGGGCTTTTGATTTACACAGAGCTCTTTGTCTTACTGGCTGTTAAGAGAGAGAGAATGTGGGAAACCTAGTGGTAAGTCTCATTCTAAGACTGAGAATGGAAAAAATAATTGCAGACAAATTAAGCTGAACTCTGCCTTGCGAAGAAAATCACAAGCTGCAGAGTGGTGTCCTGAGGGACCGAGAAACAGTGGAGGTTCTTTCTTTGGAAATACTTTTTTTAAAAATCCAGTTGGTATCAAACCTCAGTTATTGATCCGAATGCCCGCCAGAATGTTCTTCAGGTCCAAATGGCTCTGCTGTTCATTCCTCAAGGCCACTCCTTGGCACGACGCCAGCCACAAGCTAGACTTGCACCCGCTCTGGGGATTCTCCTTAAGGAATTCCCCAGATCCAATAAAACCTCACTACTTCAAAAGCAACGGGACGCAGGTGGCGCTGTGGGTTAAAGCCTCAGCGCCTAGGGCTTGCCGATCGAAAGGTCGGCGGTTCGAATCCCTGCGGCGGGGTGCGCTCCCGCTGCTCGGTCCCAGTGCCTGCCAACCTAGCAGTTCGAAAGCACCTCCGGGTGCAAGTAGATAAATAGGGACCGCTTACCAGCGGGAAGGTAAACGGCGTTTCCGTGTGCGGCTCTGGCTCGCCAGAGCAGCGATGTCACGCTGGCCACGTGACCCGGAAGTGTCTCCGGACAGCGCTGGCCCCTGGCCTCTTAAGTGAGATGGGCGCACAACCCCAGAGTCTGGCAAGACTGGCCCGTACGGGCAGGGGTACCTTTACCTTTACCTTTACTTCAAAAGCTGCCTAGCACAAGGCTTGCATGACGGCAGTGACAGACCGCTACAGAACAATAGGAAGGAGATTCACACATTGCCAGAGCCCCAGAGTGATCGGAAGGATAGCTGGAATATTCCTTACAGGACTGAGAGACTCTGTTCGACACATGACAAATTTCCCAACATGCCTGTGGGCTCTCTCGGTTTGAAGGCTGACTACTCTTTAGCAAAGTGCACAGTGGTGATGTCTGGAGAAACTTTTCTACTTACATCCCAAAAGGCAGTTAAGGAGGGAATGGGGTAGGGGGAATACCAGAGTTTGTTAAGCCAGACACCTGCTGGAAGATTCAGGACAGATAAAAGAATGGACTTTTTTCATGCAGCACAGAGCCAAACTATGGAACTCGCTCGCTCAGGAGGGAGTCACCAACTTGGATGGCTTTAAAGGAGGATGAGATAAAACCATGGAGGAGGAGAGGGCTACTAGCCAGGATGGCTCTGCTCTGCCTCAAAGTCGGAGGTAGCAATGCTTCCAAATAGCAGTTGCTGGAAACCTCAAGAGGGTGGAGAGGTCTTGTGTTCAAATTCTGCTTGGGAGTTTCCCACTAGGGCATCTGGTTGGCAGCTGTGAGAACAGGATGCTGGACTAGATGGACCACTGGCCTGATCCAGCAAGCTCTCCGTATGTTCTTTGGCTCACTGTTACATGGGAAATCCACCTCTTGCAGGTTTTAAAACTGTTATTAGCAGTTGTAAAAGGCCTGATTCAGATCAGGACTGTGATGCTGGGGGAAATCTAGCACCAGATGGGTCCTGAAGAGTCAAGATTATGACAATCAATGGCTTTCAAGATGTTTTTTGCTCATGCATCCCTGCTCACTATGGGGGCAAGGATGCTGGGCTGGAACCTCCTTTGGTCTGATTCAGTAGGGCTCTTCTCCTTCTAGAATCAATGAATAATTGAAACAGAGAACTGTAGAGTTGGGAGTAGCCCCAAGGTCATCTAGTTCAACTTCCTGCAAGGCAGGAATGACAGCTAAAGAATCCATGGCAAGTGGCCATCCAACCGCTGCTTAAAAGCCTCCAAGGGAGGAGAGTCCATAACCTTCTGGGGGAGTCCATTCCACTGTTGAACAGCTCTTACTATGAGAAAGTTCTTCCTAATTTTTAGTTGGAATCTTCTTTCTTGTCATTTGACTACATTGATTCAGATCCTACTTACTGAAGCAGCAGAAAACAAGCTTGCTCCATTTTCCATATGACAGCCTTTGAGATATTTAAGATGGCTACACCACAGAATCATAGAATTGTAGAGTTGTAAGGGATGACTAGGGTTATCTAGTCCATCCCCCTGCAATACAGGAATATGCAGGTGGCCCATAAGGGGAATAAACCCACGGCTTTGGCATTATCAGAGTGGCTGGGGAAACTCAGCCAGATGGGTGGGGTATAAATGAATTATTATTATTATTATTATTATTATTATTATTATTATTATTATTAGCAGCCGCAGCACCACCACACTCTAAACAACTGACCTAACTCATTTCTCAGTGTCTTTAATGCCATTATGTTCTTCATGGATTGATGGTCTGCTGCTAGATTATGTACTGCAATGGATTTATAATTGCTGCTTTTTTTTCTAACATAAAATAAAATCTCCAGTCTGTAACTAGATCCCTTCCTGATCCCAGATAATGCCCACTCTGAGCAACAGCAGTGACTTCAGTCCACCAACCTTCATGCTGATGGGATTCCCTGGGCTGGAGATGTATCACCACTGGATCTCGGTCCCATTCTGCACTATCTACCTCATGGCCCTTTTAGGTAACAGCACCATCCTCTTTGTCATCAAGACCAACCCAAGCCTTCACCAACCCATGTATGTTCTCCTTTCCATGTTGGCCATCACCGACTTGGGCTTGTCCATCTCCACCTTACCGACGGTGCTGGGGCTCTTCTGGTTCAATGTGAGGGAGATTGACTTTAATGCCTGTGCCACACAACTCTTCTTTATTCACACCTTCTCTTTCATGGAGTCCTCAGTGCTGTTGGCCATGGCCTTTGACCGCTACATTGCTATCTGCAACCCACTGAGATACAGCAGCATCTTGACAAATTCAGCGTTGGTCAAGATTGGCCTGGCCATTGCCGCAAGGAGTTCAGGCATTGTGCTGCCAACACCGTGGCTACTCAGGATGTACAAGTACCCCAGGGGCACCCTGCTGCTCTCCCACTCCTTTTGCTTACACCAGGATGTGCTGAAGCTCTCTTGCTCTGACTCAAGAGTAAGCAGTGTCTATGGTTTGTGTGTTGTCCTTTGCACTTTGGTGATAGACTCTCTGCTCATCCTGTTGTCGTATATGAAGATCATTAAGACCATCACAGTCATTGCCTCCAGGGAGGAGCGGCTCAAGGCTTTCGACACATGTGTCTCCCACATCTGTGTTGTCTTGATCTTCTTCATTCCCGTGATTGGGGTGTCAATGATACACCGATTTGGGAGGCACATTTCCCCCGTTGCTCATATCCTCATGGCCAATGTCTACCTCCTCATCCCACCAGTCCTCAATCCCATAGTGTACAGTGTGAAAACTCAGCCCATTCAGAAGGGCATCCTGATGGCATTTGGTAAGAAAAGGACCATCCACTAGGAATGGATTTGGATACTCCAGGTTTCCACTGAGAATTCTTCAACTATGTTGCTTTATGGTTCATTTACTTGTTCATTGTTTTGGTTCTGAATTTCTACCCCACTTTCTGGCTCCTGTCCCTACAGTGCTATACAGCCCAAAATACAAACAACAGTTTAAAAATACATGCACTGGATGTTCTGGGAAGGAAATAGAAATGTTTTACTTTGCTGCTGGATTAGATATTAAAAGCTTTGTAAATTCTGAAGCATGGAAAAATCCTGCTTTGGGAGGTGCTCGTGTGGGAGGGGAATGAATTTTGGGGGGGAATTAAAGTTTACACTACGTGCTTTCTCATCAAGTTTTATTTTACTGCTTTAACAACATAAAACACATAGTTCATAATTTAGTATATAAAATTGTACTTATTTATGAAATTGACAGAGCAATCCTGCCCAACTTACTCTGTTAGTTGTAAGTGCCTTTGAGGATTTTTCTACAAACAGGCAGTGTATAAATTTTATGAAAGAAAGACATTTCCATATGAAAATAATGTGGCATTCCATTGGTTGGGAGCTGGGCATGTTTAGCCTGGAGAAGAGGAGGTTAAGGGGTGATATGATAGCCATGTTCAAATATATAAAAGGATGTCACATAGAGGAGGGAGAAAGGTTGTTTTCTGCTGCTCCAGAGAAGCGGACACGGAGCAATGGTTCCAAACTACAAGAAAAAAGATTCCACCTAAACATTAGGAAGAACTTCCTGACAGTAAGAGCTGTTTGACAGTGGAATTTGCTGCCAAGGAGTGTGGTGGAGTCTCCTTCTTTGGAGGTCTTTAAGCAGAGGCTTGACAACCATATGTCAGGAGTGCTCTGATGGTGTTTCCTGCTTGGCAGGGGGTTGGACTCGATGGCCCTTGTGGTCTCTTCCAACTCTATGATTCTATGAAGGAGTCTCAAAGCGGCTAACATTCTCCTTTCCCTTCCTCTGTGAGGTGAGTGGGGCTGAGAGACTTCAAAGAAGTGTGACTAGTCGGTCACCTTAAATCCAGTGGGACTTACTGCCGAGTGGTTATCTATAGGATTGCACTGCAAAATAAATAAAACATGTTCAGACTACATGGCACAAATATTTTAAATGTACTGGTAGCTACAATGGCAACAACTAGCTGACCCCCAGCCACTTGTCCACAGATGGAGGTCTTGCAAAATTTACCTGGCTCCTAGGAATTTGTCCCAGGCTTCACAGTGAATGAGCTTCGCTATTTAGCAGCTCCCAGGGGCAGCTTCTGCTGAATGCAAGCGCTTCTCAGGAGAGGTGCAAAGGGACATATAAAGAAGGCTCTTCTGTTGTGATAGTGTTGCAGGCATGAGCCCATGTCCCTAGGCTAGGGGATGGTTGTCTTCTTATGACAGAGCTTCAGAAAGCTGGAAGAAGGCACCCAAAGCCCACCTGAACCAACCTGCTTTGAATCCTCCAACCGAAGGTCATTTTGGTGAGTTGTGTTTCGTTTATACTGTGCCATTATAGATAAGTAAATGGAAGGCAGTTAGGCAGGGAGAGAGGGAGAGAGAGAAAAAAAAGACCTGCTCAAACCCCTAATAAGTTCAAAGAATCATACAATTGTAGTTAAAAGGGGCCCCAAGGGCCTCTGCAATGAGGTTGTAGCAGCCTTTGCCAACCTGATGCCCTCCAGATGTTTCAGACTACAACTTTAAAAAGCTGTGCTGATTGAGGTTGATAGAAGTTGTGGTCCAAAATTTTGGCAGTACAGAAATTGTCAAAAGCTGGTTTGTTAATTTTTTTTTAGAAGGGAAGGCTTAGATGTTATGCAGAGATGCTTCATCCTATATGAAGGAATAAGATGCTGAGGTTTGCAGTTGGCAGCCTTCTTGCTAAAGCGCAGTGAAACACAAATAGGGAGAGGCCTTGGGCAGTTGGGTGGAGAATGAAGGTGCCATTACCTCAACCTTAGGTAAAGGTAAAGGTACCCCTGCCCGTACGGGCCAGTCTTGCCAGACTCTAGGGTTGTGCGCTCATCTCACTCTAGAGGCCGGGAGCCAGCGCTGTCCGCAGACACATCTGGGTCACGTGGCCAGCGTGACGAAGCTGCTCTGGCGAGCCAGCACAGCACACGGAACGCTGTTTACCTTCCCGCTGGTAAGAGGTCCCTATTTATCTACTTGCACACGGGGGTGCTTTCGAACTGCTAGGTTGGCAGGCGCTGGGACTGAATGACGGGAGCGCACCCCGCCGCGGGGATTCAAACCGCTGACCATGCGATTGGCAAGTCCCAGGCGCTGAGGTTTTACCCACAGCGCCACCCACGTCCCTCAACCTTATCCATCCTTAAATGCTATTCAGAAAGAGGCAGCATGACAGAAACAGAGCTATCCTCTGAAATTCACATTTCTCTGAATTTTGTGATGCAGTTCTCTAACATGTATTAGTGAAAATGACAGGCACATATGCATGAAATTACGGGAACTTGCTTGCAAAAATGTGTGTGCTAGAACTGCATACAAAAATGGGTGTACTGAATTAGGAAGAGTTTGCACTACAATGCTGATCTATTTACACAATGATATTTTTTCCCTGGGTCTGGTCTGCTGGGCAGTGGCCCTGCAATACCCTAAAAGGCTTGGGTACAGTCTGCCATGGCAGCTATGGCACATGTAGACAATGCCTTGTGGCTCCTTGCCACCATCATTGAGGTGCCCAAGTGGCCAAATTCCTTTTTTAAAAAAAATTATTCAGTTATAACAAAACATATTTTCCAAAAACATATCCTTATTCCCCCCCCCATTTTTCCTCCCCCCACCCCCACAAAACCCATCCCCCCACCCCACCCCCCGACTTCCCTCAGTTCCAGTCTTTGGTTTCTCCAGTAATGCTATTCTCTGCATGTTACAGAGTTGTATAGATCCTCCAACAGCTTAGCTAATTATTATCAGTAAGAAAATTGTGAATGTTTATTCAAAACCTGCCAAGGAGTCCAGTTCGCTTTGTTGCGCCTTCAAATACTTTGTGAAAGGTTCCCATTCATCCTTAAAGTCACAGTTATCCTTATTTCGTAGTTTATATGTCAATTTTGCCAGTTCTGCATAGTCCATCAATTTTTCTTGCCATGATTCTTTACTTGGGATTTCTTCAGTCTTCCATCCTTGGGCTACCAGAACTCTCGCGGCCGTTGTTGCATACATGAAGATGTTTTTTCAACTTTTTTGGCAGGTCTTTCCCTACAATCCCCAACAAATATGCCTCGGGTTTTTTAACAAATGTTAAATGGAACATTTTCTTCAGTTCATTGTATATCATTTCCCAAATTTTTTTAATTACTTTACAATCCCACCACATATGATAAAATGTTCCCTCCTTTTCCTTACACTTCCAACATCTATTTGAACTAGTTTTGTACATTTTCCCTAGCTGCACTGGTGTTGTGTACCATCTGTACATCATCTTCATGTAATTCTCCTTCAATAGGGAACAATCTGTAAATTTTAAGTCGGTTTTCCATAATTTAACCCAATCTTCCATCATAATGTTGTGACCTACATCTTGTGCCCATTTAATCATAACTGATTTTACCTCTTCATCTTTCGTCTCCCATTCTAATAGTATGCTGTATGCGGCCTTCAGTAATTTCACTTTCCCTTCAATCACTTCCATTTGAAACCTAGATCTAGTATAACTAAATCCTTTCTTACAGTCTTCTTTATATGTTTCATGTAATTGTCAATAATGCAACCAACTCTGAAAGTGGTCTTTGATCTCATCATAATCTCTTAATTTCCATTTCCCATCATGTTCCTTTAATAAATCAGCATATGTGAGCCATTTTCCTTTCTTTCCAAGTGGTTTGAGCAGTAATGCTTCATGTGGTGAAAGCCACCACGGAATCTTTTGTTCCAATAAGTCTTTATATCTCTCCCATACTCTCATTAATGAATAGCATTTTAGGCAACACATTCATTTTAATCGCTGATATTTTTCCTAACATTGAGAGATTCATTCTGCTCCATATTTCTAAATTTCTTTTTACCTCAAGCCAATTTTTTTCATAGTTATTTTTAAATAGGTTTATATTTCTTGATGTTAACCAAATCCCTAAATATTTAACCTTTTTATGGACTTCAATCTCAATATTTTGAAACTAAATCCTTCAAAGACAGAGGTCCTATGGCTGGGTCGGGATGGCATGGGGATGAGGGACCAACTCCCTTCTCTTGTGGGGGCCCAATTAGTGCCACTGCCTTCCATTAAGAGTTTGGGTGTAATCCTTGACGCCTCCCTTTCCATGGAGGCGCAAGTTACAGCAACAGCCAAGGCGACATTTTCCCACCTTCGCCGCATCAAGCAGTTGGTCCCTTACCTTTCCCACCCCGACCTGGCCACAGTGATCTGTATGACGGTCATCTCCAGGCTTGACTACTGTAATTCGCTCTACGCGGGGCTGCCCTTGAAGCTGTCCCAGAAACTCCAGCAGGTGCAGAATGCTGCAGCGAGACTCCTTACGGGGTCTCTGCCATGGGAGCATATTCACCCTGTGCTTTTCAAACTGCACTGGCTCCCGGTAGAGTACAGGGTCAGATTTAAGGTGCTGCGTTTGACCTTTAAAGCCCTTCACGGCCTAGGACCCTCGTACCTACGGGACCGCCTCTCCCGGTATGCCCCACGGAGAGCCTCAAGGTCCATAAATAGCAACACCCTAGGGTCCCGGGCCCTAAGGATGTTAGATTGGCTTCAACCAGAGCCAGGGCCTTTTCAACTCTGGCTCCGGTCTGGTGGAACACTCTGTCTCATGAGACCAGGGCCCTGCAGGATCTGATTTCTTTCCGCAGGGCCTATAAGACAGAGTTGTTCCGCCTGGCCTTTGGCTTGGAGCCAATTTGATTCCCTCCCTCTCTTTCTTTTTTCTTTTCCTTCTCCCTCTGCGATGAGCCTACATTTTAATATTTTAATGTTTCAATATTTTAATGTTGTATTTTTTAATTTTGTTTTTAAGTTGTAATCATTTAACTTGTTTTTATTATTGCTTGTAAGCCGCTCTGAGCCCGGCCTTGGCTGGGGAGGGCGGGGTATAAATAAAAATTATTATTATTATTATTATTATTATTATTATTATTATGGTTCTTTCTTCCTCCTTCATGTTTTTAACTAATAATTTAGTTTTATTCCTATTTAGCTTAAATCCTGCCACTTCCCCAAAATTCTGAATTTTTTCTATTACTTTAGGGAGTGAAGTTTTAGGTTCTTCCACTGTTATCACTAAGTCATCCGCATACGCTTTTAACTTGAATTCACTTTTCCCAACTTTTACACCTGTAATCTCTTTATTTGCACTTATGTTTTTGGCAAGTACTTCCAAGACCAGAATAAACAATAATGGTGATAATGGGCATTCTTGTCTTGTTCCTTTTTGGATCTTACAATCATCCGTTATCACCTGATTTATAATTAGTTTAGCTTTTTGTTCTGAATAGATTGCTGCTATTGCTTTTAAAAACTTGGGACCACTTCTGATTTGTTCTAACAGCTTTATCATGAACTTCCAAGAAACATTATCAAAGGCTTTTTCAGCGTCTATAAACATCATTGCCACTTTCTTTTCATTTTTAGCCTCCAAATATTCTATTATATTCAAAATATTCCTTATATTCTCCTTCATTTGTCTTCCTTGTAGGAACCCAGCTTGGTCTTGATGTATATATTCATTTAATATATTTTTTAATCTGTTAGCTAGGATATTTGCAAACAATTTGCCAAGTGGCCAAATTCCTGATGACCAGTAACACTGATGCAACTGCTGTGCAGCTTTTGTAGGACGATGTAGATCCAGCCCACCTTCTGCACATGAACACTGCCTGTTTTTTCCAAAAGGGACCCATCAGTATATCATTGGGGTTTTAGCTGTTGATAGTGGCAGTCACAGCATACCCAAAACAGGCAGCCATCTGCTCTCCAGCAAAGTTGTATTGGAGGCCATATGTGACTTCCATTTAGAATGGTGACATATTCATATGTCAGGCTTCCTTTATAAATGCCAGCAACAAAGTCTTTGCTAAAGTTCCCATTGAATTGACTGACCACCACAGATTAATCAATGTAACTGTCATCAGCCTTGAATCATAGAAAGTAGAGTTGGAAGGGACCTCAAGGTCATATACTCCAGCCCCCTCCAATGCAAGAATCTCAACTAAAGCATCCATGGCTATCCAACCTCTGCTTAAAAACCTCCAGGGAAGGAGAGTCCACCACCTTGTGAGGGAGTGTGAGGGAGTCTGTCCCACTATCCAACGGCTCTGACTGTCAGAAGGTTCTTCCTGATGTTTAGTCGGAACGTCCTTTCTTGTAACTTGAATCCAGAGGTTCAGGTCCCTTGATCATCTTGGTTGCCATCATATGCACAGGCTTCCCTGTGATGGTCAATGTCCACGTGACAATGGAAAAGCAATTTTTGATTCACACTTAGCCTGGAAGGGGAAAGAAATGCACACCACTCAAGAAAATAACTTTTTGAAAACCGCTTTGAGGGTTTTTCTTCTACAATCAAGTGGTGTATAAACTTTATGAAATAAATAACTGTGTTTCTTTTAATAGAGAACAGCAAAGAATATGGGAGAAAGTTCTTGGAAGGCTGTCATGTCCTCCAACCACTCAACCTTCAGTCCTCCTGTGTTCCTCCTGACAGGCTTCCCAGGGCTAGAAAAACACCATGCCTGGATCTCCATCCCCATCTTCTCCATGTATCTAGTGGCCATTGCAGGCAACAGTACCATTCTCCTCCTCATCAAGACGGACCAAGCCCTCCATGAGCCCATGTACTATTTCCTCTCCATGCTGGCCATGACAGACCTGGGCTTGTCCATTACTACTCTGCCCACCATGTTGAGCGTTCTGTGGTTCAGCCACCGTGTGATCAGCTTCAACGCCTGCCTGGCCCAGATGTACTTCATCCATACCTTGTCTATTGCTGAGTCAGGAATTCTGTTGGCCATGGCCTTTGATCGCTTGGTGGCCATTCGGAACCCCTTGAGGTACACAACTATCTTGACCAACAAAACTATCATCAAGATTGGGGTGGGGGTTGCCTTTCGGGCTGCCTTCCTCGTCCTCCCTGGATCCCTCCTGCTGAGAAGGCTGCAGTATGGAAAAGTAAGTGTGCTTTCCTATTCATTTTGCTTGCACCAGGATGTTCTGAAAGAGGTGCATTCAGACAAGAGAACCAACAGCATCTTTGGTTTGCTGGTGATGCTCTTTTCCACTGGTGTGGATTCCCTGTTGCTCGTCCTGTCCTACTTCATGATTCTCAGAACTGTGTTGGGAGTTGCCTCCAAGGAGGAGCGTTTCAAGGCGCTCAGTACTTGTGTCTCCCACATCTGTGCTGTCCTAAGTTTCTACATCCCCATGCTTGGCCTGACTATGATCCACCGCTATGGGAAGCATGCCCCGCCCATCATTTTCATCCTCATCGCTAATGTCTATCTCTTGGTGCCTCCTCTGATGAACCCTATTGTGTACAGTGTGAAAACCAAGCAGATCCGCACACGGATAATCTTGAAACTCCGGAACAAGGAAAACAAGGCATTAAAAGCCTCAAAGTGACAGGTTTCCCAATGCTACATATTTATTTGTTTATTTTATTTATTCATTCAGATTGTTTTATGGCCAAAGACCTAGGTAAAGAGAAAAGTTTTCACTTGGCACCTAAAGACCTGTAATGATGGTGAGCCTCTCTGGCAAGGGAATTCCACAAACAAGGAGCCCTCAGGTTGTCACCCTCTGAACCTCTCAGGGAGTGGAGACACAGAGAAGGGCCTTGGAAGACAAGCACAGCATCTGAGTCAGCTTGTATGGGGAGAGATGGTCCTTAAGGTATTGAGGTCCTGAGCCATGTAGGACATTTTAGGTGAGCTCTAGCACTCAGAATTGGGCCCAGAACTACTTAGTAGCCGGTGCAGCTGAGCCAGAATTGTCTTGCCCTGGTGAACAACCTGACCATCAAAATTTGCACTAGCTGAAGGTTCTGGACCATCTTTAGAGGTAGCCTCATGGATAACAAATTACAGTAATCTAACCTAGAGATTACCATGGCATAGGCCATAGAAGTTAGGCTATCCCTGTTCATATAGGGGCCACCAGTTGAAGATGACAGAAGGCATTCCATGCCACCAAGTTCACCTGGTCTCATGTGACAGCAATGGGTTCAGAAGAAACTCCAAGCTATGTTTCTGCTCCTTTACAGGGAGTGTAACCTCATGAAGAGCAGGCAGTATCCCACCTTCCCACAAAACCACCCACTAACAGTGCCTCTGTCTTATCTCATACCCTCCAACACTCCTCAGATGAAAATCGCGACATTCTATTATTTGAGGAATGTTGGAGGGTATGTAGACTTGTTAAATTTGCACAGCAGAGAGATTTAAGCGTAAGTTTCTCCCCTTTCCCACCCCTGCCTACTGAGCTCTCCTCCCTCACTTGCCAGGCGACAGATGGAATTCAACATTGCCCCTTTCCAACTGTTCTGTCTGTGCAGCATTGCTGTTTGCCAGATGGAAAGATGCCCCTCTCCTCCCTCTATGTGCTGCTCAGGGGCTTCTACTGAGCCCCCTCCCAGGCCTTTTTCAGAGGGTGTGGGGGTGCAGGGGGAAGAGACATGGGAAAGCCACACTTCATAAGCAGAAGTCTTTGCACAAGGCTTCTGCTGACGGGGTTGGTTAGGTGAATCTTCCCCACTAACTCTTTCAAATCTGCTCATTCATGAGTCCATTCCTACCTGTTTCTGCATTTGTTGTCATCTGTCTATCTCAAGAGACAATGGAGTGTGCCTCCGGGGGGTAGGGTGAAGTCAAACCACTGTATTAGCAACACCAAAGTGACCTCCTCAGGGTGCAAGCCTGGGCAGTATTTCTGGAGGTCATGGGCTACCCAGACAGCATCACCTTTTTGGACCTGCTGATGTGGTCCAAAGGAAAGCAGAGCAAGACAAGACAGGGGGCAGGAGTTGCTGGAAGGAGATGTACAAGGAGCCATCCAACCATCATAGGAACTCCACTCCGGATCTGTGTAGGGTTTACCCTTCAGCCTTTTTTTCTGAATGGCTGGGGAGACCCGGGCAGATGGGCAGGGTATAAATAAATTATTATTAATAATAATAATAATTATGCCAAAAATATCCTGCAGGGAAGCAGAGACTTAAGTTCAGAGTTTTCCTTCTCCTAGATGGGTTACCTTCCCAAGTGAGTGAGCACCACTTGCCCATCACTTTTTATGCATTAAACTACTTAAAAAATACCAAACACAAAACACCCCTGCATTAAAAAATGCATTTCAATATATTTTTGTAAATCTTTCCACAAAATACACTTCTCCAATCCTTATACTAAAACATGCATTCTAAAATACATCTTGGTACATCTTTAAACCAAACATGGCCAAAGACAATTTGGTGGATTGTGAAATCTGAAGGCAACTACGTTCCTGTCCTTATAGTGCAAGAGATAGGGATAATTTCAGTTCATATTAAAATTCACAAGACCAACTTTGTCAAACATCTATAAGCATCACACACAAAATCCTGCAAAAATTACCCAAGTCCCAAGGAATTCATTTCGGGCTTTGCAGATAATGCCCTTTTCAGCCCAAGGGCGGCTTCCAGTGATGTAAGAATCTCCCAAGAAGGGAACACAGGAACACATAAAGGCTCCTTGCGTTGCTGGAATTGTGAACACTTGTTCATGTGCAAAGATGATACTGAATGTCTCTTTGCTGTAGAATGCAAGACACACAAAATTGCTGGAGCGAGGCACCAAAAGCCCACTTGAACTGACTAGCTTTAAGTCCTCTAATGAGATGTGATTTGGGCGAGTTGCATTTCATTTACTTGACATCTTTATAGGCTCATTTTGACAGGCCATGGGGGTTTGCTGGTGCAGAAGGTTCTACTCAGATGAGAGAGCAGGGTAAGCCCACCACAAAACGCCAACACCACATGAATTTTACTGTAGCAAACATTACTTCCAGATGCAAGTGTCAAGAGAAGAAATAAGATAAGCCTTGCTGAGCACCTTGTGCCCTGCATTTCCTTCGGTCTGCATAGACACCTCTTTCCCTGCCTGTGGTCCTTCTGAGGACCCCCTAAAACTCAAATGCTGAGACATTGTTGGGCAGCAGAGGTCCCTGGTTTAGTTTCCTTCTGGTGTGTGGGAGGGCACTGAGGACTTGGGCATCTTCAGTATTGGCTTTACTGCAAACAGAACATACTGCAGAGACCAAAAGCTTACTATAGCAGGCAGGGCACAATATATTCCCAGAGATCAATGTGTGTAGCCTCTGCCCTTCACTGCATATCCCAAGTCCAACTAACTCCAGATAGACACCCTTAGCATTCCCTCACTCTCTTATCTCTTGCAATTCAAACCTCACTGTCTTTAAAACAGCTGCAGTGCATTCAAACCTCTCCTCTCCTGGATAATTCAAGTGGTTCCATATGGAGAGCAGTTGCAGGCATTAAGCATGTCAAAGTTTGTTCTTGGGTTCTAACCAACCTTTCACAGTGATAAATCTGAGGAAACACACCAATATACAGTTCCTGTTTGTCCCATCAGCCAGCCAGCCTCCCTGTTAAAGGGAAGAAAAGAGAATTTATCTGTGCTGTTATCTCAAAGAACAAAGAAATACAAGGCTTCTCAAAAGGTGAGTCTGCTAGAATTGTAGGAGTAGGCCTGGTGTCTCCTTGGCGGATGCTCCTTTGCCCCATTGCAGCTTCACAACACAAACAGCAAGGAGCGAGGGCCTTGGGGGAAAGTGACCACACAATGCTAGAGGTCGGGAGCTTTTGGAAATCCAAAGGTGAGAATTGTCAAGTGTGTGTCTGAAACTTGAGGAAATCTTTTTTTAATGAACTCAGAGGAATGTTAGGTAGAATCCCAAACAATACTGGTGCAAAAAGGAGCCCAAGGTGTGTGGGAGATCGTCAAGGAGGAGCTGCAAAAAGGCACACTCATACCCACAATTCTAATGAGGGGGGGAAATTGGTGGTTTTGAATCAAAGAGTGTTGTTGTTGTTTAGTCGTTTAGTCGTGTCCGACTCTTCGTGACCCCATGGACCAGAGCACACCAGGCACTCCTGTCTTCCACTGCCTCCCGCAGTTTGGTCAGACTCATGTTTGTAGCTTCGAGAACACTGTCCAACCATCTTGTCCTCTGTCGTCCCCTTCTCCTTGTGCCCTCCATCTTTCCCAACATCAGGGTCTTTTCCAGGGAGTCTTCTCTTCTCATGAGCTGGCCAAAGTATTGAAGCCTCAGCTTCACGATCTGTCCTTCATGGATCACTGCCTTGCCGTGGCGAAGGGGCTTGAATAACTCAGAGAAGCTATGAACTATGCCGAGCAGGGCACCCAAGATGAACAGGTCATAGTGGAGAGTTTTGACCAAACGTGATCCACCTGGAGGAGGAACCGGCAAGCCACTCCAGTATCCCTGCCAAGAAAACTCCATGGACAAAGACAACAGGCATATAAAAATCAAAGAGTATGGGACAGATTATTCAGTTAAAATCAAAATGTAAATCAGCATAAGGAAATCTCTGTTTCACATTCAGGCTCTGATGTCAACTCTTGGAAGAGAGGCTGTGTTGCCATTGGTGGGGAGGATTTGAATGTCTGAATAGCCAGATGACTTCTTTTTCTCTTAAATAGGGAGCAACAAGGGAGAATGGTCTTCGGACAACATCATGTCCACCTCTAATGAAACAGCCAGTGCTGCCGCTTTCCTCCTCACAGGCTTCCCTGGGTTGGAGAAAAAACATATTTGGCTTTCCACCCCCATCTGCTCCACTTCCCTCATAGCCATCGCAGGAAACTGCACCATCCTCTTCATCATCAGGATGGAACAAATCCTCCACGAGCCCATGTACTATTTCCTCTCCATGCTGGCCCTCTCTGACCTGGGTTTATCAATCGCCACTTTGCCCACCATGCTGAGAGTCCTGTGGTTCAACCACCGCATTATCCATTTCAACATATGCCTGATTCAGATGTACTTCATCCATACTTTCTCCATCGTTGAGTCAGGTATTCTGTTGGCCATGGCCTTTGACCATCTGGTGGCCATCTGGAACCCTCTGAGATATACATCTATCTTGACCAACAGAAACATCACCAAGATAGGGGTGGGGGTTGCCCTTCGGGCTGCCCTTCTTCTCTTTCCAACTGCCATTCTTCTGAAGAGGCAGAGGTATGGAAGAGTCAATGTGCTTTCTTATTTGTTCCTATCAAGATAGGAGTGGGGGTTGCCCTTCGGGCTGCCCTTCTTGTGTTCCCAGCCTCCTTCCTCCTGAAGAGGCTACAGTATGGAAAAGAGAATGTGCTCTCTTATTCATTCTGCTTGCACCAGGATATTCTGAAGGTGGTGCGTTCCGACAGGAAAATTAGCAGCATCTATGGCTTGATGGTGGTGATCTCCTCCATGGCTCTTGACTCTGTGTTGCTGTTTTTTTCCTATATCATGATCCTCAAAACCGTGTTGAGCATTGCCTCCAAGCAGGAGCGCCTTCGGGCCTTGAATACTTGCATCTCTCACATCTGTGCTGTCCTGACTTTCTATATCCCAATGATTGGCCTCTCTATGATCCACCGCTATGGGAAAAATGCCCCACCCATTGTCCACATCCTCATGGCCAATGTGTACCTTCTGGTGCCACCATTGATGAATCCCACTGTGTACAGTGTGAAAACCAAACAAATCCGAACAAGGATAGTTAAACTGTTTCAGAAGGGCAAAAGTTAACTAAAATATCTTAGAAAAAACATTCGACACATTTATGTGTAGATGGCTGTGTTGTCAAGTCTGGATTTTGAAATTGATGCCCTTAATTTGCCCCGGTGAAGTGAGAGACTTGTAATCTGATTATGACTGGAGGGTGAAATCAGTTTTAAGAATGTATATAAAATTAATCAACAAAAGAACCCATTAAATTTATTGCAGTCTATGAAATATGTGGGGACGCGAGGGGCGCTGTGATCTAAACCCTTGCCACTGGTATTGCTAGTCAGGGATGATGGGAGTTGTAGTTCAAAAACAGCTGGAGGCCCAAGGTTGGGAAACACTGATCTAAACCACAGAGCCTAGGGCTTGCCAATCAGTAGGTCAGCAGTTCAAATGCCCGCGACAGGGTGAGCTCCCATTGTTTGGTCCCAGCTCCTGCCCGTCTCCTGCTCCTGCCGCAACTCCAGAGTCGTCCACGACTGGACCTAACAGTCAGGGGTACCTTTACCTTTATGAAATATGTAAGCATAATCCACAAAGCGTATCAAAGGGAAATGAAAGTCACATTACGCATAAATACATCTCAGGGAAAACAAAAGGTAAGGAACACAGACGTAGAAGTCAGTAATGGATACTTTGAGATTTTTTTCTTTAAAATATAGTATGCAACAACGGCAGCAAGGATACTCATCGCTAAGAGCTGGAAAACTCAAGATCTACCCACACTGGAAGAGTGGCAGATGCAGCTGATGGACTATATGCAACTGGCCGAGATGACTGGCAGAATTCGAGACCTGGGAGAAGAGAGGGTTGAAGAAGACTGGAAGAAATTCAAGATTTATTTACAAAAGTATTGTAACTTGGTTGAATGCTAAGAAGGATGCTAGATCATAAATAATTGCCTACCATTAAATTAGATCTGAATTTGATGATAAGTGAGATTGAGGGAAACATAAAATTCTTGGAGATTAGATTAAGTTAACGGAATAAGATTTAAGAATATAAATAAGATGATAAATTGCTGGAAAAAAATTTACAATGATGTAAGTGGGAGTGGGAGACGTGAGGGAGTCCAAAGAAGTTCTGAAAAATGTGTTATGATCCATGCTATATTGTTTACTATTTTTGCATTTTGTATCTAAAAAATCTCAATAAATATTTATTAAAAAAAAAAGAGATTTTTTTCTTTAAAATATAAAGTGGTATAGAAATTAAATGAATAATAATAATAAATAATATTATTTATTATTTATTCCTCCTTTTACTCACTTGTGTTAGTTTAACATCTAGTTAGCATCACTTTGCAGCATGAAATGCGGAAACTTCTGAGACAAGGTTGCTTAACCTTATTATTAATTATCTAGGATGCTTTTTCCTTCTAAACAAAATAATCACACAGAAGTCTGTAATGCATTAATAAAAATATTGTTTATTTACATAAAGCTTCAGTCTTGATTCTATTCATCAAAATACAACTGAAAATAAAAGAAATAAAATCTCAAGCATTCAAAAAACTGTTAGAAACATCAGAACACAATATCTAAAACAAATCTAAGAGCAGGTGTCACCAAATCATGTGAGGAATTCAACTTTGAGCTACGTTGAATGTACCACCAGTGCAAGCATTTCACCTTGACTAACAGAGCAACCTGCCTCTCCTTTCCACACATGCTATTCTGGGGCTTTTCCTGGGCCCCCAGAGCCAACTTCAGGGGTCACAGGAGGTGTGCAGGTGTGGAAGCCATGATGGCTATGCTCTGCCTCCACAGCTGGAGGCAGGAATGTTCCTGGAGATCACAAGAGGGGAGAGGGTTCTTGCAAAAAGGCACTACGTGTGGGCTTCCCCTTGAGGGACCTGGCTGGCCACCATGAGAACAGGATGCTAGACTAGATGGGCCCCATTGGCCTGACTCAGCAGGCTCTCCTTATGCTCTGATGATGAAGAAGTAGAAGAAGAAGAAGAAGAAGAAGAAGAAGAAGAAGAAGAAGAAGAAGAGGAGGAGGAGGAGGAGGAGGAGGAGGAGGAGTTTGGATTTGATATACCGCTTTATCACTCCCCTTCAGGAGTCTCAAAGTGGCTAACATTCTCCTTTCCCTTCCTCCCCCACAACAAACACTCTGTGAGGTCAGTGGGGCTGAGAGACTTCAGAGAAGTGTGACTGGCCCAAGGTCACCCAGCAGCTGCAGGTGGAAGAGTGGAGACGCGAACCCAGTTCCCCAGATTACGAGTCTACCGCTCTTCACCACACTGGCTCTCCACTGGGAGGATTCATTAGTTTTATCCTACCCAAAGTGTCTGGATAGACCTGCTGAAAGAAAAACATTTTAAGCAGGCATCTCAGAGTACAGTGATGGTGCCTGCCTCATGCCACACAAGCTGCATTGAGCCAGTGTGTTAGTGTACTACAGGCACGTCCAGCAGGCAGATCGTCTGTGGTAGATCAGTGGCTCCCCCCAATTGAAGCTCAATAACTTAGGCCTCCCTAAAAAAGCTCAACAGCTTTGACCTGAACCCCATTGGGAGTTGGCCACCCCCAGTAGATGCACAACCAATAGGGCACCATATGGGAGATGGGCCCCTGGCTGCATTTTCTCTCTCTTTTGCACTTGAGCTTCCGACCAGTGAAGATGGCAGGAATCACCCAGAATGTGCCCATAATCAGCACCAGCTCCCAGGAGAGGGAGTAGGTCTCCCAAAAGCGATTCACAAGCATCCACTTAAACCTTCTCCGGTCACCTCAGCAAACACAGTGACATTGTGCAAACAAGACGGGTATTTTCATTGTACACAGCAGAACAAACCTCTTAAGACTTTCAGAGGGGTAAGTTTTGCTAATTTTCACTCAGCTTCCTTCATGGAAAATTCATTCCCTCCTCCCAAAAATATTCTGATTCTAGCTGTTTTCAGCTGAAGGAAATCAGCCCTGAGTGCTCACTGGAAGGACAGATTGTGAAGCTGAGGCTCCAATACTTTGGCCACCTCATGAGAAGAGAAGACTCCCTGGAAAAGACCCTGATGTTGGGAAAGATGGAGGGCACAAGGAGAAGCGGACGACAGAGGACAAGATGGTTGGACAGTGTTCTTGAAGCTACCAGCATGAGTTTGACTAAACTGCGGGAGGCAGTGGAAGACAGGAGTGCCTGGCGCGCTCTGGTCCATGGGGTCACGAAGAGTCGGACATGACTAAACAACAACAACAACAGCTGTTTTCAACTGAATGGGCTATTATTTTTCCTTGCTTAGGGTACCCATTTCTTTATTCAACTTGTAGCTCAGGGAAGCTGTGATTCAAACCTCGCAGGGTGTTGGACTATACAAATCTATGATTTGAGGAAGCGAGGGTTGGGGCAGTGGTTGTTGCTTTAATGCCTGCTAATGGACTTTCCTTTGTGGCCTCTGTGGGACAGAGGGTTCTGGGCTAAGTGGGCTTACTCTGGTCTTCTCTAGCAAAGCTCTCCTTAAAAAAAGAGTCCTGAATGACAGAGAACAAGGGTATGCAAACAGCACAGGCATCACAGGTCCTGCTGGAGGGCACGTTCTTGTTTCGGCTACATTTTCCTTCTATATCTCAGTCCTAACAGAGCAGAGTTCTAATAGGACTCCAGTGCAAGAAAGACAAATGGTTGCCAACAGAGGAGGAGCAGAACCTAGTAAAAAGCATATGTGGAGTATGGTGACCATGTTCTCCAAGCCCAAATGCTTTTCTTTAGCAAAAGGTGCAACCTTGGTGCATTAATCCCTCTCCCTCTTGTTCCAAAGTTAAATGACTGGCTTGAAAAAATGGGACAGGGCTCAAACTGAGAGCTGCTGCTGATAATTTTATGGTTTTATCTTTTTTGTAATTGGTTTTGAGTTTTTTTCTACAATGATGTGAGATAGAAATTGTAGGAAATAAATAAATAAAATCTATTGATCTACCAGGGTCCATCAAGCCTCTCCCTCTTACAGTGAAAGTCACATGATATCCAATTTCAAAATATGACCAATGTTCTTTTCATTGAAAACTCGCAGAGTAGCAGAAGCCTAATGAACCTGACAACTGGATCAACAAGAATACGGCGAAGTGGAACAGAGATGCTCTGATGCCAGAGGCTGGAGGCAGAAACAAAGAGTGCACTGTGTGCCATGTTGCCGGTCAATGACAGTGGTGCCCAGCAGCATCCTGCCTTCTTCCTCCTGGTGGGCATACCAGGCTTGGAGTGGGCACAGGCTTGGATTGCCATCCCTTTGTGCACCATGTATGTCATTGCAGCCCTGGGAAACAGCATCATTCTCTACGTGATCAAGACTGAGCCGAGACTGCAGGAGCCCATGTACCTCTTCCTGGCCATGCTGGCCATCACCGACCTGGTTCTTTCCACCTCCACAGTACCCAAAATGCTGGCTGTTTTCTGGCTCAGTGCTGGGGCCATTGACTTCCATGCCTGCCTGGTCCAGATGTTTTTCATCCATGCCTTCTCGTCTGTCGAGTCGGGCGTGCTCATGGCCATGGCGCTAGACCGCTATGTGGCCATTTGCTACCCGCTCCAGCATTCGGCCATCCTCTCCTTGCAAGCCATAGGGACCCTGGGCAGCCTCATTCTTCTGCGTGCAGTTCTCCTCATCAGCCCCTTTGCTTTCCTGGCTAACAGGCTTCCCTACTGTGGCCACCAATTCATTTCTCACTCCTACTGTGAGCACATGGCTGTGGTGAAGCTGGCTTGTGGGAACATCCGAGCCAACGTCGTTTACGGCCTCTTTGTGGCTTTTGTGGTTGTTGGATTCGATATCTTCATCATTGCTATGTCCTATGTCATGATTCTCAAGACCGTGTTGAGACTCCCATCCCAAGAAGCTCGTTTGAAAGCCTTTGGGACCTGTGCATCCCATATCTGTGTTATTCTTTCTTTCTATATTCCAGCTCTCTTCACTTTCCTCACTCACCGGTTTGGCCACAATGTCCCCCACCATATCCACATTATAGTGGCTATACTCTACCTTCTGGTGCCCCCCACTTTGAATCCTGTTATATATGGGGTGAAAACCAAGATGATCAGGGAGAGGATTCTCACTATATTCCTTATTTCAGGTGGACAAAGAACCACTTTCAGGGAGGGCACATAGTTCAGTGGTGGCTCACAGGGTTTGGATGGAGAACCCCTTAAGTTCATTCCCAGGCATCTCCAGTTAAAACCATCTCTTGTATAAAGGCTAGGAATTATATTTGTCTGGCACTTTGGAACATAGAATCATAGAATCAGAGTTGGAAGAGACCACAAGGGCCATCGAGTCCAACCCCCTGCCAAGCAGGAAACACCATCAGAGCACTCCTGACATATGGTTGTCAAGCCTCTGCTTAAAGACCTCCAAAGAAGGAGACTCCACCACACTCCTTGGCAGCAAATTCCACTGTCAAACAGCTCTTACTGTCAGGAAGTTCTTCCTAATGTTTAGGTGGAACATCCAATGAAGCTGAATGTTGCAAGATTCGGGAGAGATAAAAAGGGCTTTCTCATGCAGTGCAGAGTCAAACTATGGAACATCCTCCCACAGGAGGCTGTGATGGCCACCAACTTTGATGGCATTAAAAGTGAATTCATGGAGGAGAGGGCTGTCAAAGGCTACTAGCATAAAGGTAACCAAACACGCATTGGTTAATATGGTATTAAAAATAAAGAAAGATTATAAGGAAGCCAGAAGATGGAGGTTAGATACAAGATCTTCCATAATAGCCAAACAGAAAATAAGATGGGGAAAGAATTATTAGACATATGGGAGATTAATGAGAAGGTGCAAAGTAATCAATCAATAATATGAGATAAAGTGAAAGCAGTGATGAGGGGAATTAGTATTAGGGAATCCAGTAAATGGGGGGGGGGGGGAAACAAGAGATGAGAGAATTAGAAGACGAAATTAGGAGGCTGGAAAACCAATATATTAATAGTAAAGAGAAAATAAGTTATCAATAATAATAATAATAATAATAATAATAATAATAATAATAATAATAATTTATTACTTATACAACCGCCCATTTGGCTAAAGATAAAAAGGAGAGAATTGGAAAATAAAGATATGGAAATAGTGCAGAGAGATTTGCTATGTGTTCACATGTGGTGGGTGTGTAAATATGTACAATCTTTTGGCAAAGGGTGTTTAAGGAGATAACAGAAATCACTGGGTTAAAGCTGGCTGAAAGCCTAGAGGTAGCACTATTATCAATTTATGATGGGGTGGGAGGTTTGAAGGCTATGAAGGTCTTGCTCACAAATTTATTGACAGCTACAGGAGTTATTATAGCAAGGAAGCGGAAGGGGCAAGGTGAGTATAAAATGGAAGAATGGTACAAAGAGGTGTGGGATATAGCTATCCATGATAAATTAACATGTGCTATTAAGACTGGGAATATGCAGCAGAAATGATTTTGAGGAGATATGGAAGGTGTTTGCAGAATTTGCACTGTTAAAATGGAAAAGGTCAACCCATCGCAAGAGGTGTTGAAATTTTGGAAGGCTGGATAGTTATAATGGAATGGTTTTGGGGTGAGGTGCACATTTTTATTTTTATTTATTTATTCTTATTACTTTGTCATAATAAAAAATAAAAACAAATCAAAAAGGCTACTAGCCACGTTGGCTATGCTCTGTTTCCACAGATGGAGGCAGCAATGGTTCTGAATACCAGTTGCTGGAATAAGTATCACCTCCAGCTGTGGAGGAAGAGCAGAGCCATCCTGGCTCGTTACCATCCATAGCCTTCTCTTCCTCCATGAGGTTGTCTGATCCTCTTTTTAAACCATCCAGGCCGGCTGTCATCACTGCCTCCTGTGGGAAAGAGGCTCTTCCTGTAGCTGAAGAGCCGGTAGGCCAGTCAGTGGGGATGGCCAAGTGGAGGGAAAGTCAGAGGGCTGGACTTCAGTCCCATTAGCAACTATGCTCCACCACTGGCACAGGCACAGATTCAGTCCCCTGCCCCAGGTAGGTGTTTGCTTTCAATTTCAACCTTCCCACCTGGGACAAGAGTAGCCCAAGTGAAGGGCCCTGCTCCTCTCCTTTAAAGGGACAGCAAAAGGGGCTTGTCAAGTCTTTGCTTATTCCTAACCATGTATCCTAGGGATGCGGGTGGCACTGTGGTTTAAACCACTGTGCCCGTCGGGCTTGCCTATCGGAAGGTCAGCGGTTTGAGGCCCCGCGACAGGGTGAGCTCCAGTTGTTCGGTCCCAGCTCCTGCTAACCTAGCAGTTCGAAAGCACACAGTGAAAGTAGATAAATAGGTACCGCTCCGGCGGGAAGGTAAACGGTGTTTTTGTGCGCTGCTCTGGCTTCGCCAGAAGCGGCTTAGTCATGCTGGCCACATAACCTCTCCTGTATGTGAGTGTCTGAGGGCCCTGCTCCTTCCTGCCACTCACCATCTGGCCTGGGGTGGGGCCTGAAGCCTCACAGGGACTGCTGGACTCTGCTGCCCAGGAGGACTCTCCTGTATGTGAGTGTCTGAGGGCCCTGCTCCTTCCTGCCACTCACCATCTGGCCTGGGGTGGGGCCTGAAGCCTCACAGGGACTGCTGGACTCTGCTGCCCAGGAGGACTCTCCTGTATGTGAGTGTCTGAGGGCCCTGCTCCTTCCTGCCACTCACCATCTGGCCTGAGGTGGGGCCTGAAGCCTCACAGGGACTGCTGGACTCTGCTGCCCAGGAGGACTCTCCTGTATGTGAGTGTCTGAGGGCCCTGCTCCTTCCTGCCACTCACCATCTGGCCTGGGGTGGGGCCTGAAGCCTCACAGGGACTGCTGGACTCTGCTGCCCAGGAGGACTCTCCTGTATGTGAGTGTCTGAGGGCCCTGCTCCTTCCTGCCACTCACCATCTGGCCTGGGGTGGGGCCTGAAGCCTCACAGGGACTGCTGGACTCTGCTGCCCAGGAGGACTCTCCTGTATGTGAGTGTCTGAGGGCCCTGCTCCTTCCTGCCACTCACCATCTGGCCTGGGGTGGGGCCTGAAGCCTCACAGGGACTGCTGGACTCTGCTGCCCAGGAGGACTCTCCTGTATGTGAGTGTCTGAGGGCCCTGCTCCTTCCTGCCACTCACCATCTGGCCTGAGGTGGGGCCTGAAGCCTCACAGGGACTGCTGGACTCTGCTGCCCAGGAGGACTCTCCTGTATGTGAGTGTCTGAGGGCCCTGCTCCTTCCTGCCACTCACCATCTGGCCTGGGGTGGGGCCTGAAGCCTCACAGGGACTGCTGGACTCTGCTGCCCAGGAGGACTCTCCTGTATGTGAGTGTCTGAGGGCCCTGCTCCTTCCTGCCACTCACCATCTGGCCTGGGGTGGGGCCTGAAGCCTCACAGGGACTGCTGGACTCTGCTGCCCAGGAGGACTCTCCTGTATGTGAGTGTCTGAGGGCCCTGCTCCTTCCTGCCACTCACCATCTGGCCTGAGGTGGGGCCTGAAGCCTCACAGGGACTGCTGGACTCTGCTGCCCAGGAGGACTCTCCTGTATGTGAGTGTCTGAGGGCCCTGCTCCTTCCTGCCACTCACCATCTGGCCTGGGGCGGGGCCTGAAGCCTCACAGGGACTGCTGGACTCTGCTGCCCAGGAGGACTCTCCTGTGTGAGTGTATGGGGCCCTGCTCCTTCCTGCCACTCACCACCTGGCCTGGGGTGGGGCCTGAAGCCTCACAGGGACTGCTGGACTCTGCTGCCCAGGAGGACTCTCCTGTATGTGAGTGTCTGAGGGCCCTGCTCCTTCCTGCCACTCACCATCTGGCCTGAGGTGGGGCCTGAAGCCTCACAGGGACTGCTGGACTCTGCTGCCCAGGAGGACTCTCCTGTATGTGAGTGTCTGAGGGCCCTGCTCCTTCCTGCCACTCACCATCTGGCCTGAGGTGGGGCCTGAAGCCTCACAGGGACTGCTGGACTCTGCTGCCCAGGAGGACTCTCCTGTATGTGAGTGTCTGAGGGCCCTGCTCCTTCCTGCCACTCACCATCTGGCCTGGGGTGGGGCCTGAAGCCTCACAGGGACTGCTGGACTCTGCTGCCCAGGAGGACTCTCCTGTGTGAGTGTATGGGGCCCTGCTCCTTCCTGCCACTTACCACCTGGCCCAGGGTGGGGCCTGACGGGCCTCACTAGGACAGTTGCTGTTACTGCTGGAGGGGTGCAGAGTGCTTTTAAAATGTTTTAAAATTTTTATTTTGAACTTTTTGTATGTTGGGTGGGGTGGGGTGGGGTGGATATTTATTGGGCTTGGGAATTTGTTTGATTTTATGTTTTTGTAATTTTTATAATTTTTATTGTTTTTTGTTTGTATTGTTTTATTTGTGTTGTTGTATTTTTTTTTTTTAAAGGGGTTATTTGTTCTTAAGGGGAGGGGTCAGGGCTGCCGGGGAATGGGCCCCAGCCCACAAAATGGCTGGGATATGTTTCACGGGGGGGAATGCACTGGGACAACCGATCTCAGTGATCACGGGTAGGAGGAGGAGTTACGCTAAGACCAGACCATGTCATTACAGAGGAGGCAGGTTTAGTCGTTGTCTGAGGACTATCCCTGCCTCCGGGTCTGGCCCTGACCGGATGAATACTAGAATCAGCAAGGCATACCCACATGACCTGAAAGTGTTGCTGTGCAATGCCAGGTCAATGATTCATAAGACCACTGCCATCCATGACTTGATCATGGATGGAGGACTTGACCTGGCATGTGTAACAGAGACTTGGTTGGATGAAGCAGATGGGCCTGTCCTTGCCGCTGCTTGTCCACCAGGTTTCTCTTATGCACAGCAACCCAGGTCATGTGGGCGGGGAGGGGGTTTGCAGTGATTTTTAGGAAGTCATTAGTTTGCACCAGGCGTCCTATTGGGAAGACCCAGTTTTCTGAGTGCATGTTCTGGAAGTTGGGCAATAGGGGCAGTACAGGATTCCTTTTGGTGTACCGACCTCCCCGCTGCACCAAGGATTCCCTGCCCGAGCTGCTTCAGGTCGTGGCGGATGTTCTCCTGGAGACACCTAGCTTGGTCGTCCTAGGGGATTTTAACATCCATGCCGACACGACCTTACAAGGGGCCGCTCGGGACTTCGTGGAAAGCATGGCCTCCATGGGGCTGTCCCTGAATAAGTCTGGCCCAACCCATAGCCGCGGACATGCCTTGGACCTGGTGTTTACCTCTACGGATGTTGGTGATCTGACACTAAGTAAAAGTGAAACGAAAGAAGTGCCATGGTCAGACCACTTCCTGGTGCAACTGGAATTCTCTGCGACCCATTCCCTCTGCAGGGAGGTGGGACCGATTCGGATGGTCCGCCCCCGCCACTTAATGGATCCAAATGGTTTCCAGAGAGTGGTAGGGGATGCTTTATCCCATGTTGATGGCCTTTCAGCCGATTCCCTGGTGGCCCGCTGGAATGTGGAGTTAACCAGGGCTATTGACTGTTTGGCTCCGAAGCGCCCTCTCCGATTGCATGGAGCCCGGAGAGCCCCGTGGTTTTCCATGGATCTGAGGGCAATGAAACAATCGTTGAGACGGCTAGACGCCGGTGGCGGATAACCCATTCTGAATCTGACCGGACACAGGTTAGAGCTCAACGTCGAGCCTACCAAGTGGCGATAGCGACGGCGAAGAAGACTTTCTTCACCGCCTCTATTGCATCTGCAGAAAACAGCAGCAGGAGACTCTTTCAGGTGGTTCACAATTTAGCGGAACCACCTGTAACATCGGGGCCCAGTACGGGCCACATGTTCTCCTGCAATGATTTTGCAAATTTTTTTGCAGAGAAAATCGCTCAGATTCGGGAAGAAGTAGACTCCACCGTGGGAGCAGGGCCGGGGCGGGAGAGTGCTAGAGTCCTGTCTGGTCAAGTTGTGTGGGATCAATTCCAATCTGTTACCTCCGAGGATGTGGACAGGCTGCTTGGACGAGTGAAGCCAACCACCTGTCTCCTGGATCCTTGCCCATCCTGGCTTATAAAAGCTAGCCGGGAAGGACTGGGCGATGGGCTTCGTGGGGTGGTGAATGCTTCCCTCCGTGAGGGAGCCTTCCTAGACCCGCTGAAAGAGGCGGTTATTAAACCGCTTCTTAAAAAACCATCTTTAGATGCGGCCACGATGGCCAATTATCGCCCAGTCTCAAACCTTCCATTCTTGGGCAAGGTGATTGAGCGAGTGGTTGCTGAACAACTCCAGGCACGCCTGGAAGAAGCGGACCATTTGGATCCCTTCCAGTCGGGATTCAGGCCTCATCATGGGACTGAAACTGCCTTGGTCGCACTGGTTGATGATCTCCGGCGGGCTAGGGACAAAGGTGAGAGCTGTTTCCTAGTTCTGCTGGATCTCTCAGCGGCGTTTGATACCATCGACCATGACATCCTTCTGGACCGTCTTGAGGGGCTGGGAGCTGGGGGCACTGTCATACAGTGGTTCCGCTCCTTCCTCCTGGGCCGTGTTCAGAAAGTGGTGGTAGGGGATGAGTGTTCAGACCCCTGGGCTCTCACTTGTGGGGTGCCTCAGGGTTCTGTCCTCTCCCCCATGCTTTTCAACATCTACATGCAGCCGCTGGGAGGGATCATCAGGAGGTTTGGGCTGGGTGTTCATCAGTATGCAGATGATACCCAGCTCTACCTCTCTTTTAAATCAGAACCAGTGAAGGCGGTAAAGGTCCTGTGTGAGTGTTTGGAAGCGGTTGGAGGATGGATGGCGGCTAACAGATTGAGGTTGAATCCTGACAAGACAGAAGTACTGTTTTTGGGGGACAGGAGGCGGGCAGGTGTGGAGGATTCCCTGGTCCTGAATGGGGTAACTGTGCCCCTGAAGGACCAGGTGCGCAGCCTGGGAGTCATTTTGGACTCACAGCTGTCCATGGAGGCACAGGTCAAATCTGTATCCAGGGCAGCTGTTTACCAGCTCCATCTGGTACGTAGGCTGAGACCCTATCTGCCTGCAGACTGTCTCGCCAGAGTGGTACATGCTCTGGTTATCTCCCGCTTGGACTACTGCAATGCGCTCTACGTGGGGCTACCTTTGAAGGTGACCCGGAAACTACAACTAATTCAGAATGTGGCAGCTAGACTGGTGACTGGGAGCGGCCGCCGAGACCATATAACACCGGTCTTGAAAGACCTACATTGGCTCCCAGTACGTTTCCGAGCACAATTCAAAGTGTTGGTGCTGACCTTTAAAGCCCTAAATGGCCTCGGTCCAGTATATCTGAAGGAGCGTCTCCTCCCCCATCGGTCTGCCCGGACACTGAGGTCCAGCTCCGAGGGCCTTCTGGCGGTTCCCTCACTGCGAGAGGCCAAGTTGCAGGGAACCAGGCAGAGGGCCTTCTCGGTGGTGGCACCCGCCCTGTGGAATGCCCTCCCATCGGATGTCAAGGCGATGGACAACTACCTGACATTCAGAAAACATCTGAAGGCAGCCCTGTTCAGGGAAGTTTTTAATATGTGACATTTATTGTATTTTTCATCTCTGTTGGAAGCCGCCCAGAGTGGCTGGGGAAACCCAGCCAGATGGGCGGGGTACAAATAATAAATTATTATTATTATTATTATTATTATTATTATTATTACCTGGAAAAACTGTCTGCGGAAGCAGACAAATACCGTCTCCCTCGGCCTGTAAAGCAAGATGAGCGCTGCAAGCCCAGAGTCATTCGCGACTGGACCTAAATGTCAGGTGTCCCTTTACCTTTAACCATGTATCCTAGCTGCTGCTGGTGCACCCTTCCAACTGTGTAACCTGTACTTTGAGCTGATGCCGAGACCACCTGCTCATTTCATTAATAAAACTTGGGGATTTCCTGAGTTGGGAGCCTGAGTCTTTCATCGGAGGGTGGGAACTAGCAGAGCTGTGAATGCATGATGAAACCCTGAGAGGAGGCCATAAAGAGAGAAAACAGCCTAAACTACTGATCCAGAGGGAAATCTTGTGCTTTCAGAACCACTGGGGCCATCTGCACACAGTGCGGCACTGAAGAAAGCTGCATAAATGCTCCCTCTACTCTTAGAGCACATAAAGACATAAGAAGAGTCTGCTGTATCAGACCAAAGTCCAGCATCCTGCTTCCCACAGGGAAAAGCTAAGGGGTAGGACATGCAAAGGCCGATGGTTCCTCCTCCTGCTGCTGCCCCCGTGAAGCTAGCATGTTTATTTCAAGCGCCTGTTGCTCAGCACCAGAAGTGAGTATCACCACTGGATTACTCTGGCTGACACCCAGGACCTTCACTTGCCTTTGAGCACTGCACAGAGCCACATAATTTGGTTCTGTACTGGATTTTGTTAGGCTATTGCTTAGTGCGGGGATAAAAATACACCAGACCTTGATGGTCTGGGGTCTTTCTTTCTAGAGGGTAAAAATATCATTTGGGCACTCCTTTGTTATTACCGGGAAATTGGAAGGGGAGGGTGAGGGACCACCACGAGCCTTGCCTCTCCACACCACAAGGCAAAGACAAAGAGTCTGTTGCTTGCGACCTGGACCTGAACCTAAGGGAGTCAAGGTTAGGCGATTGTGGGGTGCTCCAAGGACTCCCTATTACATTGCTAAGTGGAAAGTGGCTTACAAGCACTATCTGAGTAAGTGAAAGAAAATCTAAAGTACAAAGCAATGCCCGTGAGCCTATTAGTTTAATGCAATAACAATACAGACCCCAACCGGGAGAATGTGAGTCGGGGGTTTTTAAAGCACTGGAGGATATTGGACACACACTGAACATTTTACTTTCTCTGTACTTTCTGTAAGCTGGTTTTTAGTAAATAATGATTTCAGAAAATGACATATATTTTGTTTAAAAAATTACTGTATCAAAAATTGCATGCCCATTGACTAAGTGTATGTGTGCGTATGCATGCATAAGAAAGTAAGTAAATAAAATATGCCTTTTTAAAATGCCATATACCAGCAGAATGTGCAGGAAGTTCTAGGAGAGGGTAATTTTAGAATAAAGATAATGCACTTGTTGAACCCATTTACTGGTATACTGACCATAATGGCCAGAAAATATTGCCTCCCCTCCCCTCGAAAAAGAACTCGACAAACAGCATCCGAGAGAACAATGTCATTCCGTTAGGATATTTCCAGAATTAGGTGCAAGGGAACATATACATATATACAGTTCCAGTAGGAAATGCAAGAACATCCTGTTTTCACAGTGGTCAAACAGATGCCTGTTTCCAGTAACTGGCATTCAGAAGCACTGCTGCCTCCAACTGCAGTGATAAAATGTTTTATTCTATGTCTTTGCCGCGGGATCCCATTCACCCAGTGCTTTACCAGCTGCACTGGCTCCCAGTAGAGTACATGTTCAGGTTTAAGGTGCTGGTTTTAACCTTTAAAGCCCTATATGGCCTAGGACCCTCGTACCTACGGGACCGCCTCTCCTGGTATGTCCCATGGAGGACCTTACAGTCTGCAAATAACAACACCCTGAAGATTCCAAGCCCCAGGGGACTTCCGGGTTGGCGCCTCTGGTAATGGAGACTGTAAGCTAAAGTCTTGGAAAGCCTACTGTAAAGGACTAAATTTCCATCGGTAGAAAATATCAAACCCCCCTTGGAAGCAGGAGAAGAGGGGGGAAGTTTGGGATTGTGTGTGCTGGCAGGAGAGAGCGAAGAAAGTTAAAATACCACTGCTCCGAACCTGGAAACGGGCTGCTAGTAAGACTGACGTTTTTGGATTGTTCATTGATAGTGAATAGAACGTTCGCTGACAGCTAGCTAAATAAGAGAGATAGTTTCCATTCTCTCCATCTGCTCTTAAAAAGGAGTAAAAGTAACTGAAAATTGAAACTAACTTTATTGTTTGAACTGTGTTTAAAAGGACTAATACAAATAGAAACTGTTTCCCTCTAGAGGAAGCCTTTGAAACTGTTATAAGAGCTGAGCTGGGGGAATTTCCAGCTGTAAGATAAAAAGCTGTGAGATTCTGGGACTGACCTTGAATCGGTCAAGAATGTTGACAGAAGAGGCCTTAGTGGCTGCATTATGTAAGATAAATGACTCACTGGAACAGCTTCACAAGAAGCTGGATTTAAATATAGAAAGTATAAATAATTTGGGACAAAAGGTGAACATCAATACAGAAACTATCCAGAAATTGACACAGGAATCTACTTTGACATGGCAAACTGCGGAGAAGGCTAGGCAGAAAGCTGTTGCCGTTGAACCTAAAGTAACACAATTGGAGAGAGAAAGAGTCCCAGCCTCACAGACGCAACTTGATGATCATAAGTTGATGCCTGTCATGATTGAATCTAAAGAAAAACAGATTTTGAGGATCAGAGCCCTGCTTGAACTGGATTTGATGGACTTCCTCACACAGGAATTTGCTGTTTCTTGGGACCTGGACTTGGGTCAAGAAGAGACTAAAATTGTGAGGGCCTTCAGACTTGGAAGAGGAGGGGGAAAAGAGAAGAACAAAATAAGAGACTGTTGGAACTACCAGAAGAACTTAGAAGAACAACAGTCAAGAGAGGAAATTTTTAAAGACGTTCTGAAATACCTTTTGGATCTTAGGTCTAACTATGGAGATTTGGTTGCCCTGTCGAGAAGGAATAAAATCATCTTTAGGAGGGAGTTTCCCCAAGATCTACTCTTCAGCCTCAAAGGAAGGAAAATAAAAATATGATCAGTAGAAGACAAAGCAAAGTTCCTGTATAAGCACGAAGAAGACTTGCAGAAGGGACTTGGAAAAGAGTTAAGAGCCTCGGACAGAAGATCACCAGGTTGATGGACTATATGGAATTGGCGGAAATGACTGGCAGAATCCGAGACCAGGGAAAAGAGACGGTGGAAGAAGATTGGAAAAAGTTTAAAGACTATTTATAGAAATATTTGTAAAATTGACAAATGTTGGAAAAATGATGGAATGAAGTTATATGGCTTTAGTAGAAATGTTATAAGGAATTAAGTATAGATAGATTATTAGAGTATTGGGGAAAAATAAGGTTAGAATATGTTAAGATAAATATAGGACAGAAAACAGAGAAAGATGGAAAGGAATTGCTGAAACAATTAACAGAAGTGGAATACAAAAAGGGAGGTGTGAGGAGGTCGTTGAAACAAGTAAATGAAAGATATGACATTGAAATTGTATGATGTGTGTTTGGTTTTATTTAGTTTATTGTGTTAGTGTTGTGTAATGTTTATACATTGTATTGTATTGTTTTCTTTTTTCTTCTTTTTTCTTTCTCTTTTTTTTGTAGTGTTTAAAAGTAACAAATATTATTTTAAAAAAAAAATTCCGGGCCCCAGGGAGATTAGACTGGCCTTGACCAGAGCCAGGGCCTTTTTGGACGTGACCCCGGCCTGGCAGAATGCTCTCTCACAAGAGACCAGGGCCCTGCAAGATTTGACATCCTTCCACAGGGCCTGCAAGACGGAGCTGTTCCGCCAGGCCTTTGGTCAGGGTTCAGTCTGACTCATTTTCTCTTTGTATAAGAACAAGCACGAAGGAGGTTTCCCAGCCTGCTCACAGGTCCTTATAATATCAGTGGAAACAGTTGGTCCTGGCGAGTATTAACCGCTTTCAATTTTAACCTGAGGATTGTTATTTGTCCAGTTTTAACTTTAACTTTAATTTATTTGAATTAATTTTGGGATGCATTTTAATCAACTGATTGCTTGTTTTTATGCATATTGTATTATTTATAAGATGTTAGCCACTCTGAGCCCAGCTCCGGCCGGGGAGGGTGGGGTACAAATACAAAATCATCATCATCATTTTTATTATTATTACTACATGACAAAGGTTGGGGGTTGTTGGGGTGGGAAGAAAATGTCAATAATAGAGAAGTGGCTCAGCAGCATCTAACAACGTTTATCTCCCCGCTTTCTTCCATGCAACTCAAGGCTGTGTCTGTAGGGATACCCACTCCACTTGATATGAGAATAGGGGAGACACTTGCCCAGAACACATAGCTGCCCTTCACTGCACCAAATGTCAATTATGATAGATGTGCTTCAGCCCCACTGGAACCAATGTGGAAAGTGTAGCACATGACTTAAGTCCTATTTGATTTCAGTGGCAGCTAAACACAATTCACCGGGTGCAACCCACACTATCAAGATTTCTCTAAGAGAGCAATTTTTCCCATGCATTATTTTCAAGTAAGCACAACTGTTTACCATATTATGTATTTTTGTGTTTTTATATTGCAAACTGTCCTGTAATCCTCAGATGAAGGGTGGTATATAAATGTAATTTAAACAAAAACAAAATTTGAACTCAACAGGGTTTACTGCCACATAAATGAGCAGGGGCTTGGCCTGCTAGAATGAAATATAGACTCATAGAATTGTAAGGTTGGAAGGTAACCCAAGGGTCATCTAGTCCATCCCCTTGCAAAGCAGGAATTAAAGGCCAAAATATCCCTGACAGATGGCCATCCAATCTCTCTTTAAAAACACCCAGTGCAGGAGAGTCCGCCACCTTCCAAAAGAGTCCATTCCACTGCTGAACAGCTCTTTCGAAAAGCTCTTCGTAATGTCCTATCCACCAGAGAAGCAGGAAACCAGCTTGGTCCATCATCCATGAGATGGCCTTTTGGATATTTGAAGATGGTCATCATATCACCTCTCAGTCTTCTCTTCTTCAGGCTAAGCATCCCCAACTCCCTCAACTGTTCCTCATAAGGCTTGGTTTCCAGACCCTTGTAATGCCTAGCTTTCCCTAAGTCTACACCTAAGGGAATCCCTAATTTATGCTATTCATACGGACACCTTTAAAGTTATTTAGCATGGGAATGCCTTTGTTGTTGAGGATCCACAAAGTTCACATGCTGTCTCAATTTGTGGCTCTTCCCTCCACTGCAGCCAGCAAGACTATCCATGTGCCATGCCTGCCATGAGTGATGTCTGTATTTAACGGGAGCTATGCCACCCCCTACTCCTTTATCCTGCTGGGTATCCCTGGTCTGGAAGCGTCCTACTACTGGCTCTCCATCCCTCTTTCTTCAATGTATGTCATCACATTGCTAGGAAACTGCACCATACTGTATACAATCAAAACAGAGCAGAGACTCCACAAGCCCATGTACATCTTCCTCTGCATGCTCGCTGGCATAGACCTGGTGCTCTCCACCTCCACCCTGCCCAAGATGCTCTGCATCCTCTGGTTCCGAGCTGGGGAAATAGATTTTGGTGCCTGCATGGTCCAGATGTTCTTCATCCACTCCTTCTCCATCATGGAGTCGACAGTGCTTGTAGCAATGGCCTTTGACCGTTACATAGCTATTTGCAATCCTCTGAGATACGACTCCATCCTAACCAACCCACTGCTGGCCAAGATTGGAGCAGGAGTCATCCTGAGAGGCACAGTCTTCATCATCCCAATCATCATCTTGGCAGCCCGTCTTCCATACTGCAAGACCAACGTCATCCCCCACACTTACTGTGAGCACATGGCTGTGGTGAAGCTGGCCTGCTCAAGCATCCTGGCCAATGTTGTCTATGGGCTTCTGGTGGCTCTCCTCGTAGTGGGAGTGGATTTGCTGTTCATCACTTTGTCCTACAGCATGATCGCCAGGGCTGTCATGGCTCTGCCGTCAAAAGACGCCCGCTATAAGGCTTTCAGCACCTGTGCACCTCACGTGGTGGTGATCCTGGTCTCCTACACCCCAGCTCTTTTCACCATCTTAACACACAGGTTTGGCCATCATGTTCAGCCTCACGTTCACATCCTTCTGGCCAACTTCTACCTCCTTTTCCCACCCATGCTGAACCCCATTGTGTATGGTGTGAAGACCAAGGAGATCCGTGAACGAGTGACTCACATAGTTCTCAGGAGGAAGTGACCTACATAACAACAAGCTCTCAATAAGGGCTTGCAGTGTTGAATGCAACATCTAGAAGGCCGCAGGCAGTAAAGAAATATTAAAAATAGTAAGGCTGTAAGCACTTTTTTTTAATCCCATGTTTTTTTCATCTTAATGGGTGGTATTCAACTGACTCTTACTCAGAATAGACCCATCAAAATTAATGAATATGACTAAGTTAGGCCCATTAATTTCAGTGGATCTACTCTGAATAAAACTTAGCTGAATACCACCCAAAGTCTTTTTGTGCTTTATTGATGTTATATCTGGTGTTCAACATAACTGTGAAATTGTTCGTGCTTCTGTAAGTATATACAGCTTTATCCAATGTTAAGTCCTACTCAGAGCAGAATCATTGGAATTTAATGGTCATGAGTAACTTAGGGTTAATGGGTCTATTCTGAGCGGGACTGGCATTGGCTATAGCCCATAATTTACGGAATATGCTTAATTTGTTTTATCCTCTCTGCAGCTGTATTTATGTCAAATTTAGATTCATCTTTTTAAAATGTGTTTGCAATTGTTTACATGAACTGTAAGTCCCTTATATGGTTTTTGTTATACTACAAGTTTTGTGTAACTTTTTTGTGATACAGTAAATAAATATTTACTGGTGGAGTCTCTTTCTTTGGAGGTCTTTAAGCAGAGGCTTGACAACCATATGTCAGGAGTGCTCTGATGGTGTTTCCTGCTTGGCAGGGGGTTGGACTCCATGGCCCTTGTGGTCTCTTCCAACTCTATGATTCTATGATTTGTTGTATGTAGACAGCTCAGAAATCCCTGTACCCGGAACCCTATTGTACCTGTCATAATTCCCTGTCATGGTCACAAAGATCTCCAGAGCACAAGACTCTTAAAATGAGAGGGAGCCTGAGACAGGCGGATGCCAAAAACAACACTAATAGAGTTGAAAGGGATCCTGAGGGTAATCTAGAACTGGATGTAATACCCCAGGTGTGGCCTAACGAAGGCAGAATAAAGCAGTACGATTACTTTCCGTGATTGGAATACTATAATTCTGTTGATGGTGTCTAGAACAGCACTGGCCTTTCTTTGCTGCTGCATCACATTGCTGATTGACGTTAAGCCTGTGGTCTGCTAAGACCCCTAGATCCTTTTCACATGTACTACTGGCAAGCCAGATGTTCCACATATTATATTTGTGCAGCTGTTTTTTTAAAAAATAAATAAATAAATAAATCCCCAGTGCCATAAAAGGAAGAACTACCCCAGGTTAGAAGAGATTTTAAGTAGGAAAATAGATGGGAGAGCTTCCCCACTCATAAAGTTACTTAGATCATAATGTTGATCTGGAAAGTGAAGAGTGTGCCTGTGTGTATGCTGGAAAAAGTACTCTTTTTCCCAAGAGCATCTGTTGGTTATCTAAGGAAGAACGAAGAGGGAGGCATCCATGCCCACAGAGGTCTTTGAAAGCAACTGGCAGAGGCTGAAGGGAATTAGAAGCCTCCTCTTGGGTGCTGACCAGACTGACCTATAAATAAGACCTGGCAGAAGTTCCCTCCACCGGATCCTAGAGAGGCTGGCAAGGGCACTGGGCACAACATGGCCACTTCTTCAAAGGGAGATTCTGCAATCTGCTAAGGTGAGTGAGTATGTTTAGCCTCAGGCAGGTTATATCACCCAGGTGCTGTTCCCCTATAAGAGCTGGTGAGGACTCCTTCAGGTGGATGCAGAAGCAGCATGTAAGGCAGAGGTGACCATCTTCATAGCCTGTGTCTTCACCCAGCCAGTGGGATTAGGCTTTTTAGGGCTGGAATTGCAGTCAACTGCATGAAAGAATACATTCTCCCTTGAAGACCTGCTGAGACTTTGGACCCAGCTTGGAAAGTAAGCTGGACTGGCTTTTAAAGACAGGGAAGTGTACGCTGAGAGGCAAAGGCTGCTGTTAAAACATCAACTTAATTTTCTAGCTGAAAGCCCCCTTGCTAGGACTAGGGCCATAGATACAGCAATGCTTCTGAATTCCAGGTGCTAGAAACCATGGGAGGTGAGAGAGGTGGTCCTCAGGTGCTTCTTGCAGCTTTCCCACAGGCATGTGACTGGCCACTGTAAGAATATGATGCTGGACTAGTTGGGACCTCATTGCCCTGATCCAGAAGGGCTCATCTTATATGCATACTGTACTCTCTAAGGAAAAGGAAGAGCGAGCTTTCAACACATAACTGATATGTCCAACAGAGACATGTCATGTCGTAATGTATTAGGCAAATGGATTCTGTAGAAGCTGGCAATACGAATTTGACATCTAGCCCACAGATTACCTGTGTAAAATCCACAAGGGATTTTCTTGTTGTTTAACGTTCTCCACATGCACACACCCCTGGATAATTCCACAGGGTAGAGCATCGCATCAGAAACAAGCCAGGAACAGACAGGCAAAGCAGATGAAGCAAAGCAGGTGAGACTTCTTTTTTTGATGTATCTCATGTCAGAATCTCCCAAACGTCTCTTCTGTTTCTTGCTAAATGATTCCTTTAACTGGAGATGCTGTTAGGAACTGAGCCTGGGACTTCCTGCATATTTATTTATTTACTTACAGTATTTCTTATATTTATATGTTGTTGTTGTTGTTTAGTCGTTTAGTCGTGTCTGACTCTTCGTGACCCCATGGACCAGAGAACGCCAGGCACTCCTGTCCTCCACTGCCCCCCGCAGCTTGGTCAGACTCATGCTGGTAACCTCAAAAACACTATCCAACCATCTCGTCCTCTGTCGCCCCCTTCTCCTTGTGCCCTCCATCTTTCCCAACATCAGGGTCTTCTCCAGGGAGTCTTCTCTTCTCATGAGGTGGCCAAAGTACTGGAGCCTCAGCTTCACAGGGCTGATTTCCTTCAGAATGGAGAGGTTTGATTATTTCAAAGGAGCTCAGGGTGGTAAACCTGGTTCTCATCTCCCCATTTCACCCTCACATCAACCCTGTGAGGTAGGTGAGGCTGAGAGACAGTGACTTGTTCGAGATCGCCCAGTATGTTTCATGGCCAGGTGGGGATTTGAACTCCTGAGCCGAGTAACTGGACTATGGGTCCTCACTATTTACATATCCAGTTGGGGAAAGCTGCATCTGTGAACTTTTGCCGGGTATCCAGCTGTTAAAGGCCTCAAGAGCCTTATCGCCAGTTGCTACTGTTATACCAGCAGAGTAAGAAGGTGCAAATTTTTCAAAAATCAAATTTGCACAATAGTTGCTCAGGTCAAAGCAAATCTTTCCCCTGGAGCAGAAGAGGCAGGCTGAAGAGTATCACAGAATCATAGAGTTAGAAGGGATCCCAAGGATCATCTAGTCCTGTAGCACCCTGCAATGCAGGAACAGCTAGTGAGGAACGACTAGGCAGGAGACAGCAGAAGCAGCTGGGGGAGGGTTGGCTGAGATAACTATACACATTTTGCTACTTGACTAAATGAAGAAAATATCACTGAATGCTCAATTAACGTTAGTGTCCTTTAATTGTAGGCAGCCAGGCACACTAGAGGATAAACGGCTCTGAGTATCTATCACACTCCTGAGTGCTGTTACCCGACACTTAAATTTTCAACTGTTGTATCGCTGCCGACCTTCACCATTAGGCCATGCTGAAAGCTTGTATTTCTTCCTGCCAGCAGGAATGGAGTTGAGCAACCAGGCTAATTTATACCTGCTGGTGGAAACAAGACCTCAAAATGGTGGTGTGAAATTTTGCTGGATGCAGAACATGCCCTTTAACTGTTGCCTGCCTCCCACACCTCCAGATTAACAAGAGGCTTCTCCTTTGCACAGGCCATAGGAGGAGTCCCAAGGCTCCTCCAGTCCAATATGTCTGCCTTTGGCGGCGCTTACAATGGCACCCTCCACCCTTCAATCTTCCTCCTGCTGGGGATCCCAGGGCTGGAGGCGGCCCACATCTGGCTGGCCATCCCCCTCTGCTTCATCTACGTGGCGACTGTGTTGGGGAACTGCACCATCATGTTCGTCATCTGGGTGGAAGAGACCTTGCATGAGCCCATGTACTTATTCCTCTGCATGCTGGCTGTCATTGACCTGGCTGGATCTACTTCCGTTGTGCCCAAAATGCTTTGCCTCTTCTGGTTCGGCTCACGAGAGATTCGCTTTGAAGCTTGCTTGACGCAGATGTTCTCCATCCATGCGCTGTCAATCATCGAGTCAGCCATTTTGTTGGCCATGGCCTTTGACCGCTACATGGCCATCTGCCAGCCGCTGCGCTATGCGGCCATCCTCACAAATCCTGCCATCGTGAAGATTGGCTGCCTGGCGGTTGCCAGGGGGGCCATTCTGACTGCCCCATTCCCCATCCTTGCCAGCAGGCTGCCTTACTGCCGAACCAATGTGGTCCCCCACACCTACTGTGAGCACATGGGCATTGTCAGGCTGGCCTGCGCTGGCACTGTGATCAGCAACATGTACGGCTTGACCGTGGCCTTGCTGGTGGTGGGTCTGGATTTAACGTTCATTGGTGTGTCCTATGCAAAGATCATTGTGACCGTGCTGAGGCTGCCATCTCGGGAAGCCCAGGCCAAGGCCTTCAACACCTGTGGCTCCCATATCTGTGTGATTGTCTTGGCCTACACACCTGCCCTCTTCTCCTTCCTCACACACCGCTTTGGCCACAATGTGGCCCCCTACATTCATATCCTCATCGGCAACTTCTATATTCTGGTGCCTCCCTTCTGCAATCCCATCGTCTATGGTGTGAAGACCAAGCTGATCCGTGACAAGGTGGTCAGCTTACTCCTGAGGAGAAAAGATGTCTCCTAAAAAAAATGGAGGCTAGTGACGCATCCGAACACTTACTGGTGGGGCAGTGAATGCCAAAAAGAAAAAAGAAAGGACACAAATCCAGTCACTCTTGGTCTTGGACCAGAATCATATCTCTTATGAAGTATATGAACATTTAAAAAATTCCCATAATTAAAATATGCACTAAAACAACACAGTAATTAAAGCAGGAGAGACAGGCTGAGAGATCAAGGGAAGACAGGTGCAAATAGGTGCCAACACACAAGGGGTCTCTTGTATTTCAACAGGGAGTGCATTCTATTACACCAGGGCCACCAGTGTCCCCTAAAAACAAATAATGATTAGGTCAAGACAAGACTAGGCAAATTCCATTTGTTGATATTAATCCCCTTTAGCAGGTACTGGAGGGGAATACAATCTTCCAGATAGTTCAAGGTGCTGGTCCTAACACACAAGTCCTTATGCAGCTCAGGACCAGGTTACTTGAGAGTTATTTCTTACCCACACATTAGATCACTGTAGTCTGCAAGAGAGTTTCTTTTGCAAGTTTCAAAGATCTCAAAAGCCTCAACTCAGAGCAAGGCTTTTAGAACGGCTATCCTTGGTCTGTGGAATAGGGTACTTTTTGAGGTAACAAGAGATACCTGCTATCTGCACATTCTGAAAATGACTAAATACAACTCTGTACTTTCTCAGTTGGATAAATGGATCTTTACCAGAAAACTTCATTGTGTTTTTGCCTGTATTTAATTATATTGTGTTTAAATTGAGACAGTGGTTTAGAAGATAATAAATAACAATAACAACAACTTGTACAGAGTTGTTTAGGGCTTACACACACACACACGGCCTTAATACTGGCTTGCTGACTAACAGGCAGCCAGCGTAGATCCTTTAGCATGGATATATGTGCCTGGTGGCGCTGTGGGTTAAAGCCTCAGCGCCTAGGACTTGCCGATCGAAAGGTCGGCGGTTCGAATCCCTGCGGCGGGGTGCGCTCCCGCTGCTCGGTCCCAGCGCCTGCCAACCTAGCAATTCGAAAGCACTTCCGGGTGCAAATAGATAAATAGGGACCGCTTACCGGCGGGAAGGTAAACGGCGTTTCCGTGTGCGGCTCTGGCTCGCCAGATGCAGCTTTGTCACGCTGGCCATGTGACCCGGAAGTGTCTCCGGACAGCGCTGGCCCCTGGCCTCTTGAGTGAGATGGGCGCACAACCCCAGAGTCTGTCAAGACTGGCCCGTACGGGCAGGGGTACCTTTACCTTTACCTTTTTAGGTGCCTGGTAGAGGGCCCTAATCACCACAAACTCAGCGTTCCGCAGCAACTCCAGGCTCCAGGCGCACATACCAGGGAATATGTCACAATGGCCTAGGGATAGAGAAGAAATTCAATTCAGTTTGCATCTAAAGGCTAACCTAACTAACTTGCAGTTCACAAAAAAAAAATCAATCCGAAAAGCAGGCACCCTTCAAAATTCACACTTCTCCAGATTTTGCAATGCAGTTCTCCAACCAAGTTATGGGTATAAGAACGCATGTACTGGGGAAAGTGTGTGAGCAAATGCATACATCACTGAAAATAACACACAAAGATACATCAGGGGAAATGTGCTTAGCAAAATATGCGTGTTAGGTGAAACTGCATATGGTTCTAATTCATACAGGGGATTCCCACCATCACCACATATCAAACATTGTGTGTTCAAAAGCTTTTGAGGAGGTTGCAAGACCTGGAAAAAGCTTTTGCAGTTGGATTTCCAAACAAATGAATGGCCACATGCTCCTGGGTTTGCTGGCCTACATGCTTCCAAGGAGAAAGAATGATCTCCCTCTCTAGTATTGTCACAGAAGTTTCTTTTTGACCTTCTGCTAAAAACATTTTTGTCTGGACGAGCCTGTCCAGAGGTTTAGAAAGCTGGTGCAAGTTTAAATATTTTGCTTCTCGTCTATTGTTATCTTTTCAAAAGTTTTATTTTAAAACGCTTACATAGCAGGTAAGTTCCATGGGGATGCATTTCACAAAGACCGTAAAATACTTAAAGGTCTCCTTCAACGGAGCCTACAGATGTGCTGGCAGCTGGACGAAGGCGGCCGGGACATCCTGACCTCTGAGATTATGGGCACCTGGGAGCCAAAGTTGCATCCTGGCTCCCTCCAAAAACAACAAACCCACTTCAGCCTTTTCCAATTTACATTTCTTTTTTAAAGGTTTTAATGGTTTTTAGCAATATTCTTATGGGGTGTTGCTTTGAGATTTGCTTGTTACAATAAAGTGGTATATAAAATTTATGAACTAAATAAAACAAACATTTAAACTCCTGCCCACATTTTGGAAAAAAATGTTTTGTTTTTGTTAATTATTTTATTAGGCTTTTTGGTTTGGTTTTGTAAACTGCTTTGAGGTGCTGGCAATTTTTTCCCCAATCGATAAGCACGTAGCATTGGGGTTTTTTGAGTTTTGTTCTGTCTTAATTTTAGGACCTGCATTTCCCCCACCCCACCATTTTAATTCTGTTTTCAACCATCACCTTCTCTGCGTTTTAGCACAGCTGCATTTCACCCGCCCTGTTTTCATTCTTTTCTTTCGCCAGGTAAAATTTGTGAAGTTTTCCAAATCAACGCCAAATTAAACCAAAATTGTGTGGCGTTTCGTTCGCTCAAAGCTGCCCTGAATCCCCCCCCCAAAAAATATTATTTATTATATAAATAACATATTTAAATTTTCCTCAGGAGAGTCGCGGGAGGGCTCTTTTTTGGGCAGAGGAGACAGAAACGCCTCACTTTCCTCTCACGCAAAGCGGCGGAAAGGCATCGCCTAAAAATACATAACTAAAAATAAATGAAGGAGCGGCTGCTATGACACCTTTTACGAGTAGAAAGGAAATGTGGGAAATTTTTCTCTTCACCAGCATTTAAACGGGGTTTTTTTTTTTTTGAGAAATATTTTTCTCCTCAGGTTCTTCTGCCCCTCCCCCACTCCGCCTTCCCGCGCCTCGCGACCGGGCTGCGCGCGCAGACGCCCCACACAGCAATGGCCGCCGCGGCTTCTTAGGGAAGAAGGGGGCGCGGGAAAACTGAGCGCTCCTCCTATCCGCCTTCGCTCAACGCGATGACGTCGAGGCGAACAGGCGCCTCTCTCCTCGCTCGCTCCGCCTACTAGTCCGCCTGCCTCTTCCCTCCCCCCCACCCCGCCGCCGCTCTGTATGGTCGGGACAGAGGAGCTCGGCTGACGTCACTTCCCTCGGCTCCATCTCCCCCCCCACCCCCTCACGGCGATAAGTTTCCCGTCGTCCCCCGCGCATCCTCCTTTCGCCTCGCGCGGCCAAGATGGCGGACACGCAGGTCGGAGCGGCTCCCCGTGACGGGGGGAGGGGGAGAGACTGCGGGTCCCCTGGAAACGGGGATGGGGGCGGCTGGGGGGGGGTCCCGTCTCCGTTAAGGGGGGGTTAATTGGTGGGGGGATGAGTGAGTGGGGGGGGTCCTGCTTTCTCCCGCCCTGAGGCCTCCGAGGCCGGCTTCCCTCAGCAGCAGGAGGACCTCGCCACCGGCCCTCGCCTTCCTCCCCTTCCAACGCTCAGGCGGCCCTGCAAGGTCGAGACGCCACCCCCCAAAATCCCGGCTTAGGAAACGGTCCTTGACCCCCTTCCTGAGACCACGGCGAAGGAGGGTCCTGCTGCAGGATCAGGCCCGGGGGGGGGCAGCGCTGCAGCCCATTATGAGGAGCTGGAAATCGGGCACAACACGTGCTCTCCCCTCCTCCTGTGCTTCCTGTAAAACGATGAGAAGGGGGTTCTGGATCAGGCCAGAAAGGGCTCACCTGGTCCAGCATCCTGTTCTCACAGTGGCTGATGAGATTATAATAATAGTAATAATAATAATAGTAAATTATTATTTATACCCCACCCATCTGGCTGGGTTTCCCCAGCCACTCTGGGCAGTTTCCAACAAAGCATTAAAATACAGTGGTCTTTTAAATATTAAAAGCTTCCCTCAACAGGGCTTGCCTTCAGATGTCTTCTAAAAGTCTGGTGGTAGTTCTTCTCTTTGACATCTGGTGGGAGGGCGTTCCACAGGGCCGGTGCCACTACTGAGAAGGCCCTCTGGCTGGTTCCAATTAGATGCCCATTAGGGGAAGGCAGCAAGCAGGAGCACAAGGGCAGCTCTGCCTCAAGCTTTACAGGGCATCCGATGGCCCTCTCCATGAATTTGCCCTCACCCATTCAGAGCAGCTGGCGGGGGGGCGGCGGGCGGCAGGCCTTCCCAGGGCCAGAGGACGAAAGAGTGCCTGTTTAGGCTCAGCCACTCCTTTCCATTGCAAGAGGACTGGAGCTTTGCTGGTGACTATTCTCTGCAACACCAAATTAATTGCTGTGCCTTCCTAAGGTAGTTGGGGCCCAGCTTGCATGTGCTGCCTTCCTATTGGCACCTCGTCCCTCTTGCTTCTGGGAACAGTTTCCTAAGATGCTCAAACTTGGGGTCACACTGCTTCTAATATTAACATGGAGCAGGATGTGTCTGGTGAACCATGGCCCATTTCTAGGCTGCTCCATTCCATCTTGCAAGCACCCGCCCCAAATATGCTTTTCAACATGCGAAACAACCATCCTCTTAGCTCCTATAGGCCTGGTGGCCCAATTTTTCTGTTAAAGGGAGTTAAAGCTTCTACAGCTTACTTTTTAGCCAAGACCGCTTCCCAAAGCAGCCAACTAGTCCATTTAGTATACAATGTTATCAGAGTGTTGTGGTACAGTTCGGCACTCAGTCCATAATCTAGTGTATCCTACCAGACAGAAGAGCCAAAGAAGCTGCCTGTGGACTCTGCAGGACCCAAAGAAGCTGCTCATCTGCTAATGACCCTTAACAGATGACAATCTAGTCTATGTTCTTCCTTTCTAAACCTGTTTATTGTTTCTTTTTTCTCACATGCAGACTGAGAGGGCGTATCAGAAGCAGCCCACAATCTTCCAGAACAAAAAACGTGTGCTCCTGGGAGAGACTGGCAAAGAGAAACTCCCCCGCTACTACAAGAACATTGGTCTGGGCTTCAAGACCCCCAAAGAGGTATTGAGCTTAGAAGGCAGTTTGGGCCAATGGGAGGGTGCTTGCTAAGCCCTGTGAAGTTTGTAAAATTATACACAAAGGTAGACTACATTTCCGCTTTTATCCTTTCCCTTGTGGAAACTTGAGTACAAACCTGTATGCTCAAAATAATTACTATATGTGGTGGAGTCATCAGGCCAAATGTTTAAACAGTAGGATAGTTTCCCTTTGCTGACGTATGATGTACATTCTCACGATGGTCTTCCAAGCCCCAATGGTGAAGGGGCTTTGACGAGAGTGTCCAAGAGGACCTTACTGACGTCAGCTCATGTGCATAAAAGCAAGAGGCGTGGCTAATTCTTCATACAGCAGCCTCTTGCATCTAGCATATGATTTTATCATCAAGGTGGCAAACCTTTCTGTCTCTGGGCTGCACTGCTATTGGCAGCATCCACATAATGGGATGTGCCTACTTCCAAGAGATACATTACTGTTTAGGTGCAGGAAATGCACCAGAGAGAAAGGTTCTTGCTTGGCCTTTTCATCCATGATCCTTTTCTCTAAACAAGGATTTGTGGGGGTGGGTTTTGCAGGAAGTTTCTATGATGTAAGATCAGTGTAGATACACACACATACTTCCAGGCTGAAGTAGCAGCCCGGATTTCGGTTTTACCCCTTCGGTGAAAATTTCATTACCATCATCAGCTGAAGTCAGGCTGAGAACAGGACTACATTAGGAGGCAGGCTGAGAAGAAGCCCTCCTTTCAGATTGTCTCTGGCTGGGAAAGAAATGGGGAGAGGTCTTAACCGGGAGGACTATTGCTGTATTTATATGAGGAGAAAGGGGGCCCTTCACTGTGCTTGTGTTGTCTCCTTCCTTGGCTGTGTTCTGATAACTCTTTCTTTGCATCCAGGCCATTGAAGGCACATACATTGACAAAAAATGTCCTTTCACTGGCAATGTGTCGATTCGGGGCCGCATTTTATCAGGTAAGAGGAGGTGCTGTTTAAAGCTAACAGAGTACAAGATGTGGACACTTATCTCTTGTTTTTCTTGAGCCCTGTGGTGGATTTGCTTCCTGGGAATTCTTTTGTTTCCTGCATCTATCTGTGGCACCATTTGTGAGCCATCGAGAAGTTTTAACAGTGATCTGGGCATTGAATTTTTCCAGCGCACCAATATGCCTTTGTGTGCTTTGTAGAGGTGCATTTGTTCAATAAAAGCAGTTGAAAACAATACAGAAGGTGAGTTTTGAAGCAGCATGAAGTACACACTCATATTGCAGTGATGATAAATCAAGTGCACATTTAAAAGTCCCATATGGAAAAGGAAACCTTGGGTGCCTGTGGCCCTCCCAATGTGGATGGACCACTCCCATCTGCCCCAGCAAGAGACATGGCGTCTGATCAGCAATGATGACAGGTGCCACTTTACTGCCACGTGGTAGTGCTGTCTTCAAGAGAGCAACTTCTTCCCAGACTCCCAGGGCAGAGCAGAGCAGGGAGTTCATGCAGGGCAAGTGAAGATCCTTATTCCTTGGATGTAACCCCTTTCCTTTTGTTTTCAGGATTTATAAACCAGATTTCTACAAGGAAGCACCCTAAGTAGCATGCAACTTAACTCTGCATTAAGATGGATAGAGTTTAAAAGCTATACAACTGCCTAAACAAACAACAAAACAGTAAAATCAGTACAGCTCACAAATGCCTGATGGAATGAGTGTTTGCTAATTCTTGGGTTAAGGAAATGTTTTGCAGGGACAATTGGTCAAAATGGGTTGAGATTGGATAGGAAATGTGTTTGATGCACGGTAGGGCAGCCTCCCTGTTCAGAAACAGACCCCAGCATCCTGTAATCAGAGATTTTGTTGTGGCCATTGTTCCAATGTTCTTTTGACATCTAGACCCATTTTGGTAAATGAAGCAATTGGGACTTTATTGGTGTTTACTGGTCAAGTTTGTTACTTTTGACTACCTTATTGTAACCTTAAAGCAGAGGTGAGGAGCCCTTGGCTCTCCAGATACTGTCGGGCCACAGTTCCCATGATCCCTGGCCATGGGCCGTGCCGGCTGAGGCTGATTGGTATTGGAGTCCAGCAACATCCCAAAGGTCCCCCAAGTTCCTCATCTGGTTTGATTCTATGTAAAAAGTGGTGGGCTTGTAACATCATTTGAATGATTATTTAGAGCATTCCCCCATAGAGCTGTGTGACAGAGCCATATTTTGCTGCCAATAGCCCAGAGGTGCTGCACATCTGTTCCCAACAGTTCTCAAGCTGCAAGTGATGTTTTTCTCACGATGGTCTGCTGAGCCCCCATGGTGAACAGGGTTCTGATGAAATTGCCAAGTGGCTGAACTGATGGTGCTTGAATGGACTGAGGAACAGACGTGCTTTCCTTATCTTTAGGTCTGCTGTATCTGAATTGAGCCTCCTAAATGCACTTTATTGGTGTTTGTGTGGTATTTTGTGCCTCTGCCATCCCACCACCCTCACACAGGCATCCCTGGGGGAACTCATGAGAGATGAGGGGGTGGGGGAAGAGGCAGGCCTGTTCCTTTGCAGAGCGGTTATCTCATTTGTCTTCCATTCTCCCTCCATCCCTCAGGTGTGGTCACCAAGATGAAGATGCAGCGCACCATTGTGATCCGCAGGGACTACTTGCACTACATCCGCAAGTACAACCGCTTTGAGAAACGGCACAAGAACATGTCTGTGCACCTTTCCCCTTGCTTCAGGTGAGAGGGTGCGGGTCTCTAGCTGCCATCCCTGACCTTGTGCAGATACTGTTTTGTCTGGTTCCTTCAGGTCTTTATAGAAAATTGCATAAGGTTTGCAGATCAGTTCCTGCTTCGTGCTGTATAAGCTGACACAAATAAAATAATTACAACACACAAAGAACAGCACCAGTTATTTTTGCCCCTGTGTATTTGTAGCCCTCTTTTAGTGCAAATAACAGAGAACTTTTTGTAACTGGGTTTGTGGTTGGTCTAGCAAGCATGTTGGTGATGATGTACAAACTCACGATGGTCTTCCTAGCTCTCTCGAGTGAATGAGAGGCTGCTGAAAATGCCAGTCTGGCAGTCACTGAACCATGAAGCTTGCTCAGTTAGAGGGTAGTTATTGTTTTGTTTTTGTCACCTGAGTTGGTGTTTTATTTATTTTTGTTTTAGGGATCATATAAGCTGTTCAACACATCTGCCACTATTTATTTATTTGTTTGTTTGTTTGTTTGTTTGTTTGTCTTTTCATGTTCCCTCAGGCTTAGTTTGCATTCTGTCAAAAAACATCAAGCCCTTCTTTCCCTCAATACGCTCTCTCCTACATCCCTGTCCTAAAGTTGTCACTTTCTCATGTTTCCAGGGACGTGCAGATTGGAGATATTGTGACTGTGGGCGAGTGCCGTCCTCTCAGCAAGACAGTCCGGTTCAACGTCCTCAAGGTGACCAAGGCTGCCGGCACCAAGAAGCAGTTCCAAAAGTTCTAAAGTGGCTCCTCATGGCTCTCCTTGGGATGCTCAAATAAACCTTTTGTAAAGACCTTTGATTTTGTTACTTCTGGGGAAGGAGTTTTTTTGGGGGGTAGGGAACACAACTCCCTTGCGGCACATCCCATCTGCTTGTATCATCAGCTGCCAGAATTTGTTCTGTGAAAAGAGAACTCAGTAATGCATGCCTAGAAACAAATAAGGGTGCCATTAGTAAATCGAGTGCCAGTAGGGGTAGCAATTAAGTATTGTGCTTAATTGGGAAATCTCCATGGTGGAAGTTAATTCTAAAGGAGGACAGCAAGTCCTTCAGTTGTTAGGCGGGCAGCATCTCCTTTCATTTCTAGTGACACTAAAAATAATCTACAGCTTTGCTCCCTTACAAGAAATCTGCGTAGATTATTGTCCTGTTGGCCAAGCTATTTTCTTTTTTAGCATAGGGTTTCAGAGTTAAAGGAACCATGCTCATCTGTTGCTTTGGTCTGGATAAATGCCCGTGTTTCATCTGCATTACTTGAAAGCAAGGCTGCCTGGTGGTTACGTTTTGAAGGGCAAAAAGGGGTTTGCTGGTCATATCTAACCCACCAGCAGGGGAGTTGATTGGATTTTTAAAAAATGCCACTTGTGTTTCTTATAGAACCTCTGGAGACTGTTCTTCTTGCCTGGGTAAAACGGCTTAGACTAGTGTTTCCTTAACTACAGCACTAATACTGGGGGGAAACAAGCATTGCCAACCTAATTTAATGAAGAAGTCTCAAAGCTGCTGCAGATTAAGTAATCAGTTTGGAAAGGGACTGGCATCATGCTGGGGCTTCGTAAGGATTGTAACTCAGTGAGATGCCACTCAACAAAGAAATTACATTTTCATTGACCAAATATCTGTCATTCCATGTTAGACATAAACAGCTAAAACTGGTTCAAGAGCACACAGCATTCGTTCTCACCTGGTGACTAGTCACATCATAGAGTTGTACCTTGGATCACAAATGCCTTGGCTGCCGAACGATTGAAACCCAGAAGTGAGTGTTGCGGTTTTTAAAGGACTTTCAGAAGCCAAATGTCTTCCATAGCTTCTAGTCGGCTGCAGGACACTCCTGCAGCCAATCAGAAGCAGTGGCAGGCAAACACAGAATCATGAAAACTAAGGAAGCAGAAGCTTATTATTCTAAGTTTCATAGTCCACCTTTCATCTAAAAGTTATGGGGTGGGATACAGCTGCCTTAAAACCATAATGGAGTGTTTATTTCCTGCCCATCACTAGCAGGTCCCAGGGCGAATAAAAAAAATACAAATGGTTGAACCTGATTGCAGTGACCGTAGTGTGGATCCTGAAAATAGGCATCTCATGACTCGAAAGGTCAGGGTAAAGAGGTGCACCTGCCACCAAAACAATATTGAGCAGAGCAAGAACAAGCAGTGTGCCTTGCCCTTCCACCTTGTAACAGATTTGAGCATGATGTGCATTGGTCTATCTGCAGCGAGCCCCATCACAGGGAAGGCGTGTGCCCTATGGGTAGTCCAGGAGCTAAAAAGTGGGTCAGTTTTTTGGTGTACTATCATAACATGTCTCGATACAAGCTTTTAAATTGGGGCAACAAGGAGACTAATGTGCAAAGAGGGAACTTTGCTTGGTCTCTGCAATTCACTTCCACAAAGTGGGGGCAGCTTTGCCCCTTTTAGAGCTCAGCCACACTTACCTTTGGACCATGCTTCTTAGGCACAGGCTCAGCCTTTAAAGTTCCATGTCTGAGTGCTTCCCCCCCCCCAAACTTCTTTGCCCCAGAACTTTGCCTGGGAAAACCTGCTCTTTTCGGAACAAATGGCAATTTGGGTTTTCTGTGGATTGCTCCAAATCCCAGAGGTTCCAAGGGGCTTGAGAGGCTGAGATCTCAACAAGGAGGGTCTTCCAGGAGGTGGCCAGAATCGTAGAATCAGAATTTTTGAGTTGGAAGGGACCCTGAGGGTCATCTAGTCCAAGACCCTGCAAAGCAAGAATCTAGAAAGAGACCCTTGGGTGGAGGTTGAGAAATACAGTGGCAATCGAAACCCAATTGCAAATCAGGTTTATTACCAAAATTTACAGACTTTCACCTGTTTGCAATGAGCAAATTTGTTTATTTTATTTACTGAATTTATGTACCACCCTATACCCTATAAAACAAAAACAACGGCTCCTCTTGAAGGGCCCCACAGACCTCATGGGACACCAGAGCAGATTCCCTTGTTGCTTTTTTGAGTTGATCAGCAATGGGGGTTGCATTCCCTTATTTACAGGAGGGCAGTTGCTAAAGGACATGACATGCCCATCATGCTTAGTTATGTATTAGGAACACAGGAACATTTGTGTGTGTGTGTGTGTGTGCGTGTGTGCATTTGCAAACTACCCCAGTCTCTTGAGGTTTGAGATTCCAGGGGTCTCAGGCACTTCCCCAGATTCCGTTTCCTTGGAATGAAGGTCAGCAGAGACTGGCGTCATTATGATATCTAGTTTTATTTACCCAGATACACAACCGGAGTGTAGGAAGGAGGTTCTCACAGCATCAACACCCAAACAGATCTTGCTTCTCTATTAGTCGCAGCTTTGGCTTCGGCACAGAGGAAGCCGGTCTCTGGGTCTCCCACAACTCTCTCTGGGTCTTGCTTTCCTATCTAGACAGCCCCTAGACTTCCAACAAAATATTAAAATACAATAGTCCATCAAACATTAAAAGCTTCCCTAAACATAATAACAACAACCATTTTCAGTCCATTGAATTAGCAATTAAGCATTTCTGGAAAGGGAAATGGCATACTTTTGTTGCGTGCATAAGCGTGCATAAGAAAGTATTACTCATTTATGATGAAAATGGGATTTATTTATTATGAACTTTGCTGGGTTCCTCCTCAGCAGCCAGTGCGATTGTTTCAGCAGGGCTCGAACTCAGGACCCGCTGCCTTGAGGGACATCTAAGAGCAGTTGGGCAGGGGAAAGGTCTCCCTTGGGAGGTGGGGGACTCTCCTTCCTTGGAGGTTTCTCAGCAGAGATCGGAGGGCCATCTGCCATGGATGCTTGAGCGGAGATTCCTGCACTGCTGGGGGTTGGACTAGATGACCCTGGGATCCCCTCCTCTCTCTCCACTCCGGAATTCCAGGAGGAGCTTCCTTGCCTCCTGCAAAGCCCTTTTCCCTGCAGGCTCTTCCTCTGGTTTCTGGCCAAGGGAGGGAGATGCTCAGAGTCCAGCCAAGAGCCGCACCCCCAAAAGGATATCTGGGCATGGGCGGAGCCGGGGGGGCACCTGCCCCCCCCCCGAAATCCATAACAAATAATAAGAATATGAGGCTCTGCCAAGCGAGAGAGGGCTGAGCTGGAGGGACTCGGCTTGGCAAGGGTTAAAGGGAAGTGAGCTGCCTTCCTAGAGAGGCCAGGAAGCAAGGGGGGCAGGTCCTCCAGAGCCAAGGCCCCTCCCTCCCCAGTCCTTTCCTGCTTCGCTGTCTCTCCTGGGATCTGGTGAGTCTCCTCTCTCTCTCTCTGGGATCTGGTGGGGGTCCCAGGGCTGCAGCAGGGGAGGGGGCCTGGGGGGCCTGATCTGCTCCTGCAGGGGGGGGACCCCAAGTCAGGGAGGAGGAGGGGGTCCTGCCAGGGAGGGGCCAGGGCTGCCACGCTCTCCTTCCTGCAGATCAGAGGATCCCAAACTCATCTGGCCTTCTGCCTCCCCCCTTTCAGAAAAACAATGACTCCCCCGAAATCTCCTTATTCAAACAAAGGAGTCCCTGGGACCTTAACTCTGTGTCTCTCAGGGTCACTGCACAACAGAGGAAACATCTGCAAATTGTTTTCCAAAGCTGGACGAGGAGGTGGACTAGCCCCCCCCCCAAAGAACAACAGGGAGGAAGGAAGGAAGGAAGGAAGGAAGGAAGGAAGGAAGGAAGGAAAGAGAGACCAGGAATAAAGAGAGGGATCCCAGGCCATAGTCTGGCTGCTGCATTGGAACCAGTTTGGGTTACGTTATCTAACAGAATAATAATAAATAAAAAAAATCAAGGGAGATGTCTTTGGCCCTGCCCACCTGGCCCTCTGGGGGTTGGCCAGATACATTCCTGGCCCTCAGGGCAAAGAAAAAGGGACCCCACCCCAGGAATCTGTCTGGCGAGCGGCAGAGAGTACAGAAAAGGAGACAGAAGCAGGGTGTAGGGTGGGGGTGGGGAGCAACTCCTGAGGACCCCCAGGTGAGGACCCTCACTAGAGCTAAACATCCATTTTTCACAAGATACAAATAACTCCCTTGTCAGTCGGTTCTGACTTCATGCATTGACTGGAAGGCAGCAGAAACCAGGTTGATCTCAAAGAAATCCCTTCAGTTGCCTCCACACTTTGCATTGCTAGAAGGATAGAGACTTATTTCTTCTCCTCTTCCTCCTCCTCTTTCTTTTCAAAAGGATATCTCATGGTCTGAGATGCGGTGCAGTCCAGCCCTGGTTCCCAGCAAGACTCATTCATGCTTGCTTAGGGAACCATTTTCCCCCCTGTCCTTCAGATTTTGTAACAAAACATTGTATTTGCTTTGTAGGATTTGCTAGAGCTTCTCATTTAGACGGACAGAACTTGGCAGAAGACCAAAGGGTTCCTTCCGATCTCTCAGAGGCTTCCTGAGAGCACAGATGGATGAGCAAGACTCAGCTGGCCCTGGAACAGGAAGAGGCCATGCCATCCAAACTGGGAGCAGTGGGGGGTTATGGGAAAACTCTGTGCAGAAGATCCTGGGTGAGGAGGACACCCTCCGCTCAGAGGTGCAGAACCAACAGTTGAGGCAGTTCTGCTGCCAGGAGGCCAAAGGACCCCGAGAGGTTTGCAGCCGACTCTACCACCTTGACCGTCAGTGGCTGAAGCCAGAAAGGCACACGAAAGCTGAGATGCTGGACCTGGTGATCTTGGAGCAGTTCCTGGCTGTCCTTCCCCTGGAGATGGAGAGCTGGGTGAGGGACTGTGGAGTGGAGACCAGTTCCCAGGCGGTGGCCCTGGCCGAAGGTTTCCTCCTGAGTCAGGCAGAGGAGAGAAAACAGGTGAGAGAGACTTTCCTCTGGATACTCCCTAGGGGCTCCAAACAGGACGGAGAACATCCCATAATGCTCTGCTGATGGCCCATCCATTTTCTGGGAATGCATCCATGGAATGAGATCTCACACCCTTCAAGTCTTTGTCATTCTCTTTCTAGTATTTCTCCCCATTCTCTGTTTTGAATCCTTGTTTCTTTCTCAGGGAAAGGATCTCTTTGCAGAAATGGAACTGGATTCCGGTGAGGCAGAGAGGCCTCCGTTGGACACCAGAGAGAGGCCCCTGGGTAAGGAGGAAGGAGTTTTTTCTCTGCTTACTCTCATTCTGTTGGTTTTCCAATTCATCTGTGGGTTCTTTTCATCTTGTTTTGGAGGGAGACAGTTGGGAACAAGGGTCCAGAGGAAGGGAGATGTATTTCTGCACAAACAAACATATGAAATGGGCAAAAGCGTCCACCTGCACTCAGCAGGAAAGGCTTTCTGAAAGGCCCATCTTTAGTTAGAGATGCCCTGTTTCACCTGTGAGAGAAGCAGGCACTCCTGGCATCCTGATTACGTTTTTTCTCTTGCAGGTGACGGAATGATGCCGGCAAGACCTCCTGATCCGCCTTTTCATGGGGGCAGAAGGGAAGCAGCAGCTCTGGAACCAGATCAGGTCAGGGGAAGCTGCCTTGTGGGGACAGAAGCCGAGGGATGGAGCAATGTCATGGACTGGTTGGGCACAGAGGAATGGTGGGAGGAAGCAGCCGGGGAACCACGAAGGGAAGATGTCTCAGAGTCCAAGGAGTGGAGGTGGAGGAAGGATGAGCAGTGAAAGGGAGAAGCCTGGGAAGAGGAGGTGTCAGAGGCTGAAGGGAAAGCAGGGCTTAGTGAGCTGGGAGACTCTGTGGCAGAATGCAGTCCAGAATCAGAGGCAGAAGAGGAAGGAGGTGAGTGGGCAGAGGGAGGGCGAGAGACAGAGTTGAGTCAGGAGAAGGCGGAGCCACCGGTGGCTCCCTCTCCTTTTGCCAGAAGCCACCCTCCCTGCTTGTCTCTCAGAGCCAGGAGACCAAAATTTGTTGTTGTTTAGTCGTTTAGTCGTGTCCGACTCTTCGTGACCCCATGGACCAGAGAATGCCAGGCACTCCTGTCCTCCACTGCCCCCCGCAGCTTGGTCAGACTCATGCTGGTAACCTCAAAAACACTATCCAACCATCTCGTCCTCTGTCGCCCCCTTCTCCTTGTGCCCTCCATCTTTCCCAACATCAGGTTCTTCTCCAGGGAGTCTTCTCTTCTCAGGAGGTGGCCAAAGTAGTGGAGCCTCAGCTTCACAATCTGTCCTTCCAGTGAGCACTCAGGGCTGATTTCCTTCAGAATGGAGAGGTTTGATCTTCTTGCAGTCCATGGGACTCTCAAGAGTCTCCTCCAGCACCATAATTCAAAAGAATCAATTCTTCGGCGATCAGCCTTCTTTATGGTCCAGCTCTCACTTCCATACATCACTACTGGGAAAACCATAGCTTTAACTATACGGACCTTTGTTGGCAAGGTGATGTCTCTACTTCTCAAGATGCTGTCTAGGCCTGTCATTGCCCTTCTCCCAAGAAGCAGGCGTCTTTTAATTTCGTGGCTGCTGTCACCATCTGCAGTGATCATGGAGCCCAAGAAAGTAAAATCTCTCACTGCCTCCATTTCTTCCCCTTCTATTTGCCAGGAGGTGATGGGACCAGTAGCCATGATCTTCGTTTTTTTGATGTTGAGCTTCAGACCATATTTTGCACTCTCCTCTTTCACCCTCAATAAAAGGTTCTTTAATTCCTCCTCACTTTCTGCCATCAAGGTTGTGTCATCTGCATATCTGAGGTTGTTGATATTTCTTCCGGCAATCTTAATTCCGGCTAGGGATTCATCCAGCCCAGCCTTTCGTATGATGAATTCTGCATATAAGTTAAATAAGCAGGGAGACAAAATGCAGCTTTGTCGTACTCCTTTCCCAATTTTGAACCAGTCAGTTGTTCCATATCCAGTTCTAACTGTAGCTTCTTGTCCCACATAGAGATTTCTCAGGAGACAGATGAGGTGATCAGGCACTCCCATTTCTTTAAGAACTTGCCATAGTTTGCCATGGTCAACACAGTCAAAGGCTTTTGCATAGTCAATGAAGCAGAAGTAAATGTCTTTCTGGAACTCTCTAGCTTTCTCCATAATCCAGCGCATGTTTGCAATTTGGTCTCTGGTTCCTCTGCCTCTTCTAAATCCAGCTTGCACTTCTGGGAGTTCTCGGTCCACATACTGCTTGAGCCTTCCTTGTAGAATTTTAAGCATAACCTTGCTAGCGTGAGAAATTAGTGCAATTGTGCGATAGTTGGAGCATTCTTTGGCACTGCCCTTCTTTGGGATTGGGATGTAGACTGATCTTCTCCAATCTTCTGGCCACTGCTGAGTTTTCCAAACTTGCTGGCATATTGAGTGTAGCACCTTAACAGCATCATCTTTTAAAATTTTAAATAGTTCAGCTGGAATACCATCACTTCCACTGGCCTTGTTATTTGCAGTGCTTTCTAAGGCCCATTTGACTTCACTCTCCAGGATGTCTGGCTCAAGGTCAGCAACCACACTACCTGGGGTATATGAGACATCCGTTTCTTTCTGGTATAATTCCTCTGTGTATTCTTGCCACCTCTTCTTGATGTCTTCTGCTTCTGTTAGGTCCTTTCCACTTTTGTCCTTTATTATGGAAATCTTTGTACGAAATGTTCCTTTCATATCTCCAATTTTCTTGAACAGATCTCTGGTTCTTCCCATTCTATTGCTTTCCTCTATTTCTTTGCATTGCTTGTTTAAGAAGGTCTTCTTGTCCCTCCTTGCTATTCTTTGGAAATCTGCATTCAATTTCCTGTATCTTTCTCTATCTCCCTCGCATTTTGCTTGCCTTCTCTCCCCCGCTATTTGTAAGGCCTCATTGGACAGCCACTTTGCTTTCTTGCATTTCCTTTTCATTGGGATGGTTTTCGTTGCTGCCTCCTGTATAATGTTACGAGCCTCCATCCATAGTTCTTCAGGCATTCTGTCCACCAAATCTGAATCCTTAAACCTGTTCCTCACTTCCACTGTGTATTCATAAGGGATTTGACTTAGATTGTATCTTACCGGCCCAGTGGTTTTTCCTACTTTCTTCAGTTTAAGCTTGAATTTTGCTATAAGAAGCTGATGATCTGAGCCACAGTCAGCTCCAGGTCTTGTTTTTGCTGACTGTATAGAGCTTCTCCATCTTTGGCTGCAGAGAATATAATCAATCTGATTTCGATGCTGCCCATCTGGTGATGTCCATGTGTAGAGTCGTCTCTTGTGTTGTTGGAAAAGCGTGTTTGTGACGACCAGCTTGTTCTCTTGACTGAACTCTATTAGCCTTTGCCCTGCTTCGTTTTGATCTCCAAGGCCAAACTTGCCAGTTGTTCCTTTTATCTCTTGACTCCCTACTTTAGCATTCCAATCCCCTATAATGAGAAGAACATCCTTCTTTGGTGTCACTTCTATAAGGTGTTGTAAGTCTTCATAGAATTGGTCAATTTCAGTTTCTTCAGCACCAGTAGTTGGTGCATAAACTTGGATTACTGTGATGTTAAAAGGTCTGCCTTGGATTCGTATCGAGATCATTCTGTCATTTTTGAATTTGCAACCCAATACAGCTTTTGCCACTCTTTTGTTGACTATGAGGGCCACTCCATTTCTTTTACGGGTTTCTTGCCCACAGTAGTAGATATGATGGTCATCCGAACTGAATTCACCCATTCCCGTCCATTTTAGTTCACTGATGCCCAGGATGTCAATATTTATTCTTGCCATCTCATTTTGACCACCTCCAACTTACCCATGTTCATGGTTCTTACATTCCACGTTCCTATGCAATATTTTTCTTTACAGCATTGGACTTTCCTTTCGCTTCCAGGCATATCCGCAACTGAGCGTCCTTTCGGCTTTGGCCCAGCCGCTTCATCAGCTCTGGATCTACTTGTACTTGCCCTCCGCTCTTCCCCAGTAGCATGTTGGACGCCTTCCGACCTGAGGGGCTCATCTTCCAGCGTCATAACTTTTATATGCCTGTTGTCTTTGTCCATGGAGTTTTCTTGGCAGGGATACTGGAGTGGCTTGCCGGTTCCTCCTCCAGGTGGATCACGTTTGGTCAAAACTCTCCACTATGACCTGTTCATCTTGGGTGTCCTGCTCGGCATAGTTCATAGCTTCTCTGAGTTCTTCAAGCCCCTTCGCCACGGCAAGGCAGTGATCCATGAAGGAGGAGACCAAAATAGGCTTATTTTAATTGTAGATTGATCACTGAATGCTAAAATTGTTTTCTAAGGAGTGGACAAATGAGAACAAATAGTGGCCTGGATTCACCTAACCAGCCCCATCGGATGAAAAATGGGGCCTGCCCCCCATTCCTCCCCCTCTCCATGCTCCCAGGAACCCCTTGAATTTGGCTTTACAGCATTGGGAGGGAACTCCCTAGAACAGCACATGAGGAGAGGAGAAAGTGGATCCTTCCATCTGGCAAACTGGAATCCCTGCATAGGCAGAATGATTTGAAAACCACATGTGGAGTGTTGGTTTCTGCTCTCTTCACTGTGCAGCGAAGTGCTTGTCACGAGACAGGTGTTTACATTCCACAGTCTGTGCTGTTGGGTTTTCCCACGGGAAAGGAGACTGGATGTGATGTACACTGGTTTCCTGTTTTTCACTGTTCACCCTGTGTTCTCTCCGTGCTTTAGAGGAGAGAGGATGCTTTCTCTGCTCTGGCAGAGGCAAGATGTTTTTCTGTAATCTACCAGCTTTGAAGTGTAAATAAAGTAATATAGAGTATGTGGCACGTACTCCTCATCATTCCGCTGTGCTTGGGACACTGCAAATTCAACATGGAGTACCACCTATTTGCACAGAGACGAATACCCATAATTAAAATGCAGAATAAAATAAGCACCCATAATTAAAATGTGCTGCAAACCAATCCTATTGAAACAACACCAGTCAAGCTCGCAAAAATCTATCATTTGCCCAATAATAAATGCTGGAAATATAATGCGACTGAAGGTACCTTCTATCACCTTTGGTGGACTTGCCCGAGGATTAAGGCCTTCTGGGAAATGATTTATAATGAAATTAAGAAGGTACTTAAATGTACTTTTCATAAGAAACCAGAGGCATTTCTCCTGGGCATGGTCGGCCAATTGGTGCCAAGGAAGGATAGGACATTTTTTATGTATGCCACCACAGCAGCAAGGATCCTTTTAGCAAAGTATTGGAAGACACAAGACCTACCCACGCTGGAAGAATGGCAGACGAAGGTGATTGACTACATGGGACTGGCGGAGATGACTGGCAGAATCCGTGACCAAGAAAAAGAGACGGTGGAAGAAGATTGGAAGAAATTTAAAGTATATCTTAAGAACTGCTGTAAAATTAATGAGTGCTAAAATGTCAAGGGAAAGGAAAACTCAGAATTATAGCTGTAACTGATTAAGTATAACAAGAAACTAAAATAAGAAGATGTAATTAAGTAATTGGAGTGAGGGGTTGTTGAAGAAAGTTTAAAACAGGGATGCAGAAAAGGGGAGGCAAGGGGAAGTCTGGGAAGCAAGGTTTATGAAAAAGAGGTTTTGAAATTATACATGTTTATATGTTTTTGTTTGTTTATGTGTGTGTTGTTTTGTTTTTAATCTGTGTTGGAAAATCAATAAAAAATTATTATAAAAAAAAGAAACAACACTGCAATTTACAGGAAGGAAACAACAGAGCATTGTGGAGCAGATCATATTTTTGCTGTCTCAGAGGAGGACTTTTCCCTTTTTCTTTTAGGGTCCAGTGTGCTTTGAAGACGTCTCTATTCGTTTCACGGACGAGGAGTGGGCGTTGCTGGATCCTGACCAGAGAGCTCTGCATAAAGAAGTCATGGAGGAGAATCGTGGGATAGTGGCCTCTCTTGGTAAGGCTCCCTGTGGGATTGTCTTATATGCCAGGAAATTCCAAAAATACCTCTATGAGACGAACCTCATATATTTTTACAGATCTCAACAGCACTCCCTATAACACCTGGGAACCCAACACCCCCACAATAAACAGTAACTTACAGTTTTTTCTTTGAAAAATCTTCCTCAAATTATTCCTTTTTCTGCCACAATTGGGCTGGTCTCAACTGCCCAGGCCATATTCAATGTCAGCTTCAGAATTGTTAGGAAAGATAAGTAGCTTCAGGTTTTCTATTTTTGTTTTTGCTCCTGTCAATCTTGGGTTGACCAAAGAGATGACTGACATTGGAGATGGAGGGGATGCCATGACTGGGCCAAACAAAATTCATCCCAGAGAAGAACTATACTTATTGAATTTCAGGTAGAAGTAGCAGTGGTGGTGATGATGATGATGATGATGATGATACAGTGGTACCTCGGTTTACAAACTTAATCTTTTCCGGAAGAGGACTGTTCTTAAATCAAGATACCACTGTAGTAATAATAAGAATTTTTATTTTTATCCAGCCCATCTGGCTGGGTTGCCCCAGCCACTCTGGGCGGCTTCCAACACACATATAAACATGAAACATAAATAAGAATAATCTGATCCCATATAAAAAGAACATTAACTTTAAAATGAACAACTTCTCCTAGTGGCCGAAATTGTGGAAACCTTTTGTGAAAAGTGTATTTCTGAGGTTTGATGGCTCATAACACCACTTTTGTGTGGAGTAATACCATAAAATTATATAGCAATGGAAAGATAATTTAATGAAGGATGTAATGCAATGAATTTTATGAAGGAGTATTATTAGAACAGCAGTCATAAAGAAAAAACGTGAAACCTTTGGTGACCATTGGTAACCTTTTTTTTTTAATATAATTTTTTATTAATTTCCACAAAAAGAATATATAACACATCACAATTTCAACTTTAACAGATTTTCCAATTTTGGACTTCCCTCAGCCTCTCTGACAATCATCCAAATTTGATTTTTAAATACACAGTTCTTAAATTCGCTATTGCCTTTCGAAAACCATTTGAGACCTGTTTTTCTTTTTTGCAATATTTTTTTGACTTTTACAGAGCTTCTTTAAATGCCACTAACGTTATTTCTCTGTCACTTATACCTTCCCAATAGTCCACCCACTTTTTCCAGTCCTCGATAAACTTTTGATCTCGTAAATATCTAATCTTCCCTGTCAATTTGTCCAGTTCTACATAGTCCATCAACTTTGTTCTCCACTCCTCTATTGTTGGTACTTGTTCTTGTTTCCAGTTCTGGGCCAGTAATATTCTCGCCGCTGTTACTGCATATTGGAAAAGTTTGCAATCCTTTCTATTTATTTCATTTCCTGTAATTCCTAGAAGAAAAGCCTCTGGTTTCTTAACAAATGTATATTTCAACATCTTCTTCAGTTCATTATATATCAGTTCCCAGAAGCTCTTCACTTTTTTACATTCCCACCACATATGATAAAAAGTGCCATCCTTTTCTTTACATTTCCAACATTTCTTACATGTTTTATACATTTTTGCAAGTTTTACCGGTGTAATATACCATCTATACATCATTTTCATTATATTCTCTTTTAACGCTGTACATGCAGTAAATTTCGTGTTTTCATTCCATAATTTAATCCAATCATCCATTTGTATATTATATCCAAAATCCCTGGCCCATTTTATCATAACCGATTTAACTTCTTCATCTTTGGTATGCCATTCCAACAAAATTTTATACATTTTAGATAATATCTTAAATTCATTATTTATTATTTCTGTTTGAAATTTCGACTCTTTCTCTGCATACCCGTACTCCTTAAGACCCTTCTTAAACATTTCATTTGTTTGTAGGTAATGCAACCAGTCGTACACATGCTCTTTTACCTCTTCATAAGGTTTCATTTTCCATCTCCCCCCTTCCTTAACAATTAACTCTCCATATGTTGGCGCCTGCCAACCTAGCAGTTCGAAAGCACCTCCGGGTGCAAGTAGATAAATAGGGACCGCTTACCAGCGGGAAGGTAAACGGCGTTTCCGTGTGCGGCTCTGGCTCGCCAGAGCAGCGATGTCACGCTGGCCACGTGACCCGGAAGTGTCTCCGGACAGCGCTGGCCCCTGGCCTCTTAAGTGAGATGGGCGCACAACCCCAGAGTCTGTCAAGACTGGCCCGTACGGGCAGGGGTACCTTTACCTTTACCTATGTAGCCCAATTTTTCCTCATATTAGTTTTTTTAACACTCATAACCTCTAATGGAGACAACCAGTGTGGAGTTTTTGGCTCGAGTAGGTTTTTGTACCTATCCCAAACTTCTTTCAACGATCTTCGGAAAATGTGGTTCTCAAAGCCTACATAACCTTTCTTCTTTCCAGACCATAAATATGCGTGCCACCCAAATCTATTATCAAATCCTTCTAAGTCTAGCAACTCCGTATTATCTAGTTTTATCCATTCCTTTAACCAGCAGAGACACGCTGCTTCATAATATAATTTCAGGTCTGGCAGGGCGAAGCCTCCTCTTTCTTTCGCATCTGTTAGTAACTTAAATTGAATTCTAGGCTTCTTACCCTGCCAAATATACCTTGAAATTGTTCTTTGCCATTCCTTAAAAATAGCCGTCCCTCTGATTACTGGAATTGTTTGAAACAGAAACAGTAGTTTTGGCAGCACGCTCATCTTTATCGTTGACATCCTTCCCCACATTGATAATTTCATTCGTCCCCACGAATGGGGAGGAACCATTGCTAACCTTTAGCTTTAATTACGGCCTTACAACGCCTTCCCATGAAGTGAACCAAGTTTTTAGTTCTGCAGCTGTAATAATGGGAAACCAAGACTGAATTATTGCCTCTGTTAATTGGGCTGTATTGCTGGGTTGCTTCTGACTAACAAGTTTCTTTAGTCGGCTCTATAGATTTCCGATTGGGTTAAAGTTTGGGCTATTCCCAGGCCATTCCAGCAGTGAAATATCATTATCTTGAAAGCACCTTTTGCACACAGCAGCAACACGACATAGAGCTGAATCCTGTTGAAATAATACATAAAAATAAAAATATATAAATATATATAAATGCTTCAGTATCTGGGAAAAGATCACCTGCGGAACACTTCAGTTTGGGCTCAAGTATTTTGTTTATGCATTTTGGAGCATTTATATTCCCATTAATGATGCAAATTCTGCCCACACCTTTTGGTGCCATAGAACCCCAGATCATCACACTGTCTGGGTGTTTCACGGTCAGTGTAATGCAAATAGGATGTAAATCTTATCTGAGTCTTCTCCTCGGGTATTTCGTGCCATCACTACCAAGCAAGGAGATTTGGGTCTCATTGCTCCAAATAACACTGTTCTATCGTTCTGCTGTCCAGTTAACATGGGTTTAATCTTTTCAACCTTTGCTTGAGAGATAACAATGGCTTTTTCTTAGAATTCTAACATTTAGACCAGTCCTTGCACTCAACTTCACATTGCATTGTACCATGTCATCTTGTATCCACCCAGATGATATTCTTCTGTCATGTAGGCACAGTCTCTTCATTCTTCGATCGTCACTTGCCTTTGTGCACCTTTTCCTGCCTTTACCACTCTGATTTTGTAGTGACTGAGTCTCTTTATACCTCTTCAAAAATATAGAAAGGCCAGCTTTGGTGTAGTTTTTCCCAATCTTTCATCCAATTTCTTCATAACTATAGCCTTGTTCACTTAATAGTACAATTTTACATCACTTTCTGGGTGATTAGTCAACTCTTTGTGCCATTTCTTTAATTTGATTATGTTTTTCAACCTCACTAAATGACCAACTTTATAGCAATCACATAAGACACTGACAAAAGTCAACCAAAGCAAGTTGTGCTTCCTTTTTCTGGTTATTTGGCTATAAGGTTTGATAAAATATAGGTAATTGAACAAACTTTGTTGGATTGCATTCTTGATTACATTCTTGATCAAATTATCTTTCCATTGATATATAAATTTATAATATTACTCCAAAAGAAGAACTACACTTTTTTCCAAAAGTCTTCCACAATTTTAACCAATACTTTATATCAAACAAAGCAACATTCAACAACTCATCAGAATCTCGTAATAAATATGTTGGTTAATGACAAACAACACAGTTAATGAACACACACCCAACTCCCTTCAGTTCTTCTCTATTTGTTTCTAAGGCTCTAATCCCTTTTTGTCTCCATTGCAGATTGTGATGAATCGGAAATTGAGAACAAAGGTGACCACGATAAAATCCCCAGGGAGGAGAAGCCATGTAGAAATTTGGAGTGTGGAGAAAGCTGCAGTCAAAACTCCCATTCCACTTCCCATCAACGAAATATCATTGGAAAGAAAGTCTATCAGTGCATAGAATGTGGAAAGAGTTTCACTCAGAGCTCCCATCTCATTTCCCATCAAAGAATTCATACAGGGGAGAAACCCTATCAGTGTGTGGAATGTGGAAAGAGCTTCAGTCAGAGCTCCAAACTCACTTCCCATCAAAGAATTCATACAGGGGAGAAACCCTATCAGTGTGTGGAATGTGGAAAGAGTTTCACTCATAGCTCCTCTCTCACTTCCCATCACAGAATTCATACAGGGGAGAAACCCTATCAGTGTGTGGAATGTGGAAAGAGCTTCACTAATAGCTCCTCTCTCACTTTCCATCAAAGAATTCATACAGGGGAGAAACCCTATAAGTGTATGGAATGTGGAAAAAGCTTCAGGCAGAACGCCAATCTCACTTCCCATCAAAGAATTCATACAGGGGAGAAACCCTATCAGTGCGTTGAATGTGGAAAGAGCTTCACTAATAGCTCCTCTCTCACTTCCCATCAAAGAATTCATACAGGGGAGAAACCCTATAAGTGTATGGAATGTGGAAAAAGCTTCAGGCACAGCGCCGATCTCAATTCCCATCACATAATTCATACAGGGGAGAAACCCTATCAGTGTGTGGAATGTGGAAAGAGCTTCAGTCACAGCTCCCATCTCATTTCCCATCAAAGAATTCATACAGGGGAGAAACCCTATCAGTGTATGGAATGTGGAAAGAGCTTCAGGAAGAGCGCCAATCTCACTTCCCATCAAAGAATTCATACAGGGGAGAAACCCTATCAGTGTGCGGAATGTGGAAAGAGCTTCAGTCACAGCCACAGTCTCACTTCCCATCAGAGAATTCATACAGGAGAGAAGCCCTATCAGTGTGTGGAATGTGGAAAGAGCTTCACTAATAGCTCCTCTCTCACTTCCCATCAAAGAATTCATACAGGGGAGAAACCCTATCAGTGTGTGGAATGTGGAAAGAGCTTCACTCAGAGCACCGATCTCACTTCCCATCAAAGAATTCATAGAGGGGAGAAACCCTATCAGTGTGTGGAATGTGGAAAGAGCTTCAGTCAGAGCTCCAAACTCACTTCCCATCAAAGAATTCATACAGGGGAGAAACCCTATCAGTGTGTGGAATGTGGAAAGAGTTTCACTCATAGCTCCTCTCTCACTTCCCATCACAGAATTCATACAGGGGAGAAACCCTACCAGTGCGTGGAATGTGGAAAGAGCTTCAGTACAAGCTCCAGTCTCACTAAACATCAAAGAATTCATACAGGGGAGAAACCCTATCAGTGTATGGAATGTGGAAAGAGCTTCAGTAAGAGCGCCAATCTCACTTCCCATCAAAGAATTCATACAGGGGAGAAACCCTATCAGTGTGTGGAATGTGGAAGGAGCTTCAGTCAGAGGGGCCATCTCACTTCCCATCAACTAATTCATACAGGGGAGAAACCCTATCAGTGTGTGGAATGTGGAAAGAGCTTCACTGATAGCTCCTCTCTCACTTCCCATCAAAGAATCCATACAAAGATAGGAAAAAGCATTATACAGCTTTAGGAGCCTGGCAAATCCACACTGTTTTAACCAGGCCTTTTTCTTAATGACATCTAATGCTATTTTAACATGTGATGTTTTGTGTTTTTATGTTGTGTTTTTATGTTCTAAGCCTCCTGAGACCTGTGGGTGTAGGGAATACAGCCACTCTTACTTCCTAGGGGTCTTTGCGCCCCCCCCCCATAAAATATTTGAGGAGGCCACCCCCCAGGTTTTCTTTGTGTTTTTTTTTCAAATGCAACCTTTTTTTCTTTCGCAACTTGCCATACAATTTCACAGTGGATTTCACAGTTGGGGATGTTTAGCCTGGAGAAGGGGAGACGGAGACATGACTTGAGAGCCGTCTTCAAATACCCGAAGGGCTCCCACATGGAAGTTGCAAGAAGCTTGCACCTGCTCCTGCTCTGGAGACAAGGACCCAAATGACTTGCGAAAAAGGAGATTCCAACTAAAGAACTGTCGTGCATCCATACTGCTATGGAAAGGGTGAATGTCTTCTAGAATTCTCTGGTGTCACCAGAAGAGAAAGCCCTTTTTTCAGTTAGGTCTGCTATCAACTGCAGAGGATGAGTAGCCTTGGGAGCCTCTTGGGGAGATGGAAGTGATGAAAGGACTGAATCCATGGGGGAAAGCTACTTGCTCTGAGATGGGGGAACTTCGGGCAAAGGCCAGCTAAGTAGAGATGCTGTGGGCCACTAGTTTCTGTTCCTCCCCACTTTCCCAAAGGGCGTAACATCGGAGGTCCTGCGGGAGGAAAGAGCATCTCAGAGTCAGGGGCCAGCCTGGGCCAAAGCGGCCCTCCACTGCCCCCACCACAGAGTCCCTGGCTTTCCTTTACCATCTCTGATGCCATCAGGACACTTATGCTAAGCAGCAGGAGGAGGTGTGGAGCATTGGGAGTCTTTTTCAGAGCAGACGATGGAAGTGCCACTTCAGTTCCTGTGGAAGACGCCCATGTTCAAGCCAGCAGGTCCACAAAGGTGAAGGAGGGAAAGAGAGGAGAGATTTTGAGTCCTGAGTGCAGTTGTGGAAGTGTGTGAAGAGGAAGAAGAAAGAGCCATGTCAAGAGAAGTGAAGACCAACAGTTACAAAGCTTCCTGTTCACCTTCGTTTCAACTCCAGGGGTGCCTGAAACATCCTGTGGACTATTGAACTGAAGAGGTTGGAGGAGAAGTTTGGACTATGGGGCGCTTGTCAAAACACCCCAGGTGCCCCAGGATGTCCTGGAAGAGAGCAGAGGAGGAAAGTCGGGTCCTTCCGGGGGCATCAGGAGGGCACCTCTGACCTCAAACGCCAGGCTTGGCTCTAGGACGGCCTGGAAAGTTGTGTGATCCTTCGCCAGAAGCTGAACAGGGCCCTGAACCACCTGAACCTAGAAGAGAGGAGCGGGGCGGAGACAGCGATTCAGGAGCCCCAATGGGTGGGGGGTGTTTGTGTCTGTGCGGGGGGCTGAGAGAGGAAGGTGGTGGAGTCTTCCTTGGAACCAGAGAGACCCCCATGAAGGGGGAGAAGGCTGATGGCGTTGGGCAGCTGGAGTGATGCAAGATGGGGCCAGGCAGAGGTGTAGTGGTTGGAGGGCTGAACTAGGAGGACCTGGGAGAGCAGGGTTCAGATCCCCACTCAGCCATGGAGCTCCCTGGTGGACCTTGGGCCAGCCTGGCCTACTTGGCAGGGCTGCTGAGAAGATAAAAAATGGTGGCAGGGAGAACCATGAAGGCCACTTTGAGCTCCTGGGAGGAAAGTGGGCTAGGAATGTCCTAATAAAAGCAGGGAAGAAATGGGGAAGGCAGGGAAAGAGTGTGGAGGAGCTGAGCTCTCTGGAGAAGTCGGGCTGGGTCAATTTCCAGAGAGCCAAGACTGTGCAGGGGACCCCAGGACTCCCCCCCCCAGGAGACCAAGACCAAGGGAAGGAATCCTACTTATAGCCTTCCCATTTTGTCCAGGAAAAAATCCCACCTTCCTCTCTAAACTAGCCAACTATCTAAAATGCCCATCCAAGCCTAACTCTGACCCCAGCCCTAAGCCTAAGCCTAACTACCCCTCTATGTACAAAATAAATATGTACAAAATATATACAAAATATGCACATATGTGCACAAAATAAAATAAAAAATATTAAAATAAAGAACAATAAGATAAAGGTGTTAGAATAAAAAACTAAGAAATAAATCAAATAAAAGTATTAAATGAAATGGTAAGCAAAATAAGACACTGGAAAAATAACAATAAACCAAACTCTTCTCCAACCACCATGAACTCCTCTTTCCTCCACTCGCCTCACTACTAACCCACAGATTAGTGGTGCATGTATGACAGAGATGTGATGCATGTATGACATTTTATTAAAAGGTGTTGTGGGTGAAATGGGCTTCCTCCATGTGGTAGTTGGAAGTCTTGTTACAACAGTTCATTGACTAAAGACCAGGCCTCTCCAGAGAGCCAGGTCTGGGCAGGGGATTCCCCAGGAGATGAAGAGAAAGGGTAGGAATGCTACTTACAGCCTGCCCATTTCCTCCAGGAAAAGATCCCACCCCCCTGTCTAAAGTAACTAACTATCTAAAATGCCCACCTAAGCCTAGCTATGATCTCAACCCCAACCCCCATCCTAACCCTACACCTAACCCTAACTATGTACAAAATAAAAATGTACAAAATATATACAAAATATGCACAGATGTGCACAAAAATGTAAAATAAAAAACAAAGATGAAAAATAAGTGCTAAAATAAAAAGATTAAAGAATAATAGAAAATCAAAATAAATAAAATAAAATAAATCAAAGTAATAAATGAAATCGAGATAAGAAAATGAAAAAAATAACAATTCACTAATCCTCTGCAAGGCTTAGCGCTCTGGCTCCGTAAGAGAGTATAGGCAGCTCACAGGCAGGGGCACCCCAGGCTGCAGGTCTGTGCCGCTGTCGAAAGACCAATGAGGCAGCAGCTGTTCCTCAAACACTTCTCGGTACTCCTGGTAAACAGCAGGGATCAGTGACGCAGCTTCCCCCGTGGGGGCGGACACTAGCTCCTCGGACCGAGCATGGGGACACGGGTTTGGGAAGCGCACAGTCTGATTGACTGTCGATCTGAAGGTTGTGAGATTCCAGCCAGTCCATCCCGAGCACCAGGGGAAACCGGGGCATGGTGGCAATGTTCATGGTGCGCACCTCCCGGTGCTGCTAGTGACACAGGACCAAGGGTTGAGTCTCCTGAGTAACGGCCCCCGAGTGCAGGAGCCGTTCGTCAATTGTCTCCGCCTGTACCGGTTCCGGCTTGTCCTGGAGTGGCACCTGATGATGGGCGGCGAAGGCAGAGTCCATATAGGAGCGGGTTGCCCCTGAATCTACCAGAGTTTGGGTGAGAATCCAGGGCCCGCCAGGGGGGTATAGACGCACCAGAACCATGAGGTGTTGCAATTCCACCGGTGAGGGCCCATCATGCGATATCTGGGACCCCAGGTAGCCTGGGCCATCGGCTACTGGGGTTGGCCATTTCCCTGTGGCCGGCGTTTTCTCGGGACAAGATTACGCATAGTGTCCACTCCCGCTGCAGTAGAGACACAGGTTCCCCTCCAGACTCTGAGTCTTCTCTGAGGGAGAGAGGCGAGGCCGCGCTGCCCCGAGCTGCATTGGCTCCTCCAGTGACTAGGCTGTGGCCGTGGAACTGCTGGGAAGGACGGGAGCCGGGAGTGCTGGCGGCCCGGAGCCTTGGTCCTCCAACCGATCGTCTATCTGCAGGCTCCGTTGAATGAGGGCGTCCAGCGTGGTGGGGTGATCCATCATGGCCAGCTGGTCCAGTATCTCATCCGAAAGCCCCTAGAGATACTGGTCCTGAAGGTTGCAGTCATTCCAGAACAAGTCCTGTGCCAACAACTGAAATTCTGTGCCGTAGGCGGCCACTGTGGACTTGATCTGTTTCAACCACCGAATCGCCCAATTGGCTTGACTCCCCTTCTGAGGGTTGCCGAACAGGGTTTCCAGATGGTTGCAAAACCCTGTATAGTCTGTCAGCAAGGGAGAGTCTTGCCGGGGCAGCGGCAATGCCCACTTGGTCACCCGGTCCTTCAGCAAGCTGATCAGGAAGTGCACCTTGGTGCGGTCATCGGGAAAATTCCGGGCTCGCCCCTGAATATACAGCTTAGCTTGGGCAAGAAACATGGGAAAGCTGGCCGGGGACCCATTGAATTTCTCTGGCAGGGCCACTGGATACTTGCCAGAAGCTGGGGCATCGGCACCAGGAGCTGGTAAGGCGTCCAAACGCTGCTGAAGCACTGTAGCTGCATTGCTTAGCTGATGAACGGTGTGGGTCAAGACCTGGTTTTCCTGAGCCAATGCTACCAGCGCAGCCGCCTGGTCAGCCATGGCTTCTGGTTCCTCCTGAACGCACCCCAATAAAGGGGGAGTGTGGGTGTGGCAGGAGCAAACTGTGCTGGTCCCGTGGGTTACCCGAGAGGCTATGTCCATGTCCAGTCCTTGGTCAAAGGTGCAACGTGGAGGCAGTCTGTAGTAGCTGAAGCTGGGTGCAGGGCAGGGAGTTGGGTGAAGTCAGGAACAGGCTTGTAAGCAGGGAGCCAGGGTGGGTCAGGAGCTCAGACAGGAACTACCAACCAACAATGTTGCTTCCCCAATTGGGACTGGGGCTGGCCGGCTTTTATCTGTCCTGAGGCATAGGGCGGCCCCGATCCTCTGGTGACTCACCTCTCTAACCCTGAGCCTCTGCAGCCCAGGAGAGGCTGGAGGGTTACCGGACCCAGAGGCAACCTCAGCTTTCTCTGACGTTGCTGAGAGTGGAGCACCTGCAGGCAATGGGTCCTCCATCATCTCAGGAGCCAGAGCAGACTCAGCTGGTGCCTACACCCGAGGATCCAGCACAGGTGAGGACCCTTCAGGCTCATTCCCCAGCCCTGGCTCAGCTGGTTGCGGAGGAGGGGAATCGTGTGCAGGCTGGGATCCCTCAGGTTCAGCATCCAAGTCTGAATCCCAGGCCATCACACCTTGTCAACAATGTGGAACTTGTAGTAGTCCCCAGTTTGGACTTTATGAACATATGTGGAACAGAAACTAGCAGACATTTGGTCTTTATGAATGAACTGATTTACTGATTTCTTCCGTCTATATTATTGCACTTTATGTGTTGTTTATGTGGAAGATAAACCTTTGATATTGTGATAAGAATATATAGAAGCTTTTTGTTTATGTGAATGCACAGCCGGTTACGTCTTGTGTGTTTGTCCATTCCAGGAACAGCATTCCTGACCCAGATTTTCACAAGAAGTCCCTAAGATGATTCCCCTTTCAAACAGGATATGTAAACCTAGGCCAGTAGGGTCCTCCTCTCTGGCAGACGGACAACCCCTTCCCCAAAGCCCCTCCCTCCCCCACTTCCCCATGGGGGTCCCCCACACCACCCATCACTCACCAGGATGGCTTTGGCCGCCTCCTGCTTGTAGCACTTCGGGGTGCAGAGCCCCCTGAGCTGAGCTGCCTGGCAGTTCTGAATCACCTCCGGCAGGTACAGCTGATCTTCCTCCAGCAGCTGAAAGGCAAATGTCAGGCTGTCAGTTCCTCACAAAGGGAGGGCTTCTCCACATCCCAGAGTGCAGAGTGGGGGGCAAGGAGGGCAGGTCTGAGTCCCTGCTCTGGTTCTCTCCAATACTCACCCCTGGGGGAGGGATATACAACCGCAGCACATCTGCAAAGAGAAGGACATGGGGACAGGTGAGTCCGTCCCTGAGCACCTGGCAAGGCTATTCCAAGAGTTTTCTCCTGGATTCCAAGTCCTACTACAGGGGAGGAGGGACATCCCAAGCCTTGGCGGTCAATCCTGGCCTCCTTCAACCAGAATGTGACTCCCCAGGCCAGGGATAGGCAACTAAGGGTTGGGGGCCGGATGCGGCCCAATTGTCTTCTCAATCCAGCCCACAGATGATTCGGGAATCAGTGTATTTTTAGATGAGTAGAATGTGTCCTTTTATTTAAAATGCATCTCTGGGTTATTTGTGGGGTATAGGAATTGGTTCATCCCCCCCAAAAAATATAGTCTGCCCCCCCCATGGTCTGAGGGATGGTGGACCGCCTCATGGCTGAAAAAGGTTGCTGACCCCTGCCCCAGGCTAACAAGATGGTCAATATCCGGTTCCACTCCATCCTTTTAAAATTAAAATAACAAAATGGATCACAACTTTCAGAGCATGTAAACCACATGAGTGGAAAGATCCCTGCTCCACTCACAGAAATAGGACTATACCTCCTTCTCCCACCTTTAAAGTAAACGTCTACGTAATGAAACCATTGTTAGGATATTTCCGTTCCACCTTAAAAGGGAGCAGGATGTTTGTGTCACAGCCTGCGTATTCCCTGTTCACAGGATGTTTCTGTTGTGTCTATGCTTTCGTTTTCTCTCTGTGCCTGAACACGCAAACAGGCAGTCATGTTTTTTCCTTTGTTCTGACCAACGCTGAGTAAACTTCTAAATAATGCTCTCCTGTGTGCATCTTTCGCTGTGCAAATTCTGCTGATAGAGCGTGCATCAGCTCTGGAATGTGGCAAGCTATTTTCTGGAGCTCGTGTCGCTAATTGCTGATACTGTATCTACGAGAGATCGATGGATCGTCCGGAGGCAACGTGGGGGCCATGATGGGCTTTATCTCCCTGGCAGTATCCCAACAACCATATCGTCCCAAGTTTGCCTTCCACCGCCAACCTCAACTCATCTCTTCAAGTCAAAAGACAACACTTCCCGTCCCTGGGCGAAACCCCCTCGCCTTTCATTGGTAGAGCTGCCACCACGCCGGTAGCATTTATCTCAGTGCTGCGCGAGGAATGACTGAACGGGTGGTGAGATGCTTTCAGCCTCGGACACGTGGCGGGTTCTGAAATGGCCGTACAGGCCAGATTCACCACCCATATGAGCTGGATTCGGCATAGTTTGAGGACCCCTGGCCTACACTGACTGGCAGCTCCCCAGAGTTTCAGGCAGGGATTTTGTCTAGCCCTTGCAGGAGATGTCAGGGGTTGACCCTGGGACATTCTGCATGCCAAGCAGATGCTCTAGGGCTCCCCATATTTCACTAGCCTTTCAATGTTATGCTATTAGCAATCATGGAGATTCCACCTGCCTCTTTTAAAAGGAGAACACTCACCTGATCAATAGTATTATTATTATTATTATTATTATTATTATTATTAATACATACCCCGCGCATCTGGCTGGTTTTTCCCAAGCCACTCTGGGCGGCTTCCAACAAAATATTAAAATACAATAGTCCATAAAATATTAAAAGCTTCTCTAAGCATAACAACCATCCATTTTTAGTCCATTGAGTTAGAAATTCAGCATTTCTGGAAAGGGAAATGGCATACTATTGAATGTTTACATAGCAACATGTTTAAGAAAGAATTACAGTGGTGCCCCTGCAAGACGAACGCCTCGCAAGACGGAAAACCCGCTAGACGAAAGGGTTTTCCGTTTTCGAGTTGCTTCGCAAGACGAATTTCCCTATGGGCTTGCTTCGCAAGACGAAAACGTCTTGCGACTTTGTTTCCTTTGTCTTGGAACTGTTAAAACCAAGGGTGCTTTGCTTAAACAGCTGCAGTTGCGACTTGACTTCGAGGAGCAACTGTTAGCACGCGGTTTGGTAGCCTTTTTCAGACTTTGCTCATTTTTGAAGCTTTCCCAAAACTTTTCCAGAACTTCTTTTGCATCCATTTGGTAAGTTAAACTTTTAAAACTTTTTTGGGGGGTTTGGGATTTTGGGTTGGGGTGTTTGGGATTCAAGGACTTGGTGTTGGGGTTTTTTTGCAAGAATCTGGGAGCTTGTGGGGTTGTTTTTTTTTTTTTTTTGAATTTTTATGATTTTCTGTGACCATTGGGCCATGTTGGTTTTTTTTAAAAAAATTCTGGGTTTGAATTTCTGTGTGCTGGGTGGTTGAGGAGGCTTTTGCAAGAATTTGGGAGGTTGTGGGGTTTTTTTTTTGAATTTTTATGATTTTTTGTGACCATTGGGCCATTTTGTTGTTTTTTTAAAAAAAAAATTCTGGGTTTGAATTTGTGTGTGCTGGGTGGTTTAGGGAACAGTTGAGGAGGTTTTTGCAAGAATCTGGGAGATTGTGGGGGGGGGGTTGATTTTTTTTTATTTTTTTGTGACCATTGGGCCATTTTGTTGTTTTTTTAAAAAAAAAAAATCTGGGTTTGAATTTCTGTGTGCTGGGTGGTTTAGGGAACAGTTGAGGAGGTTTTTGCAAGAATCTGGGAGATTGTGGGGGTTTTTTTGAATTTTTATGATTTTCTGTGACCATTGAGCAATGTTGTTTTTTTAAAAAAAAAAATCTGAGTTTGAATTTCTGTGTGCTGGGTGGTTTAGGGAACAGTTGAGGAGGTTTTTGCAAGAATCTGGGAGATTGTGGGGGTTTTTTTTGAATTTTTCTGTTTTTCTGTGACCATTGGGCCAGGTTGTTGGGGTTTTTTTTGAATGTTTTTTTCTGAGTTTGAATTTCTGTGTGCTGGTTGGCTGGGGGAACAGTTGGGGAGGGGTTTGCAGCAGTTGGGGAGGGGCTGGGGGAGCAGTTGGGGAGGGGTTTGCAATTTCTGTGTGGTGGGTGCGTGGGTGGCTGGGGGAACAGTTGAGGTTTTTGAAGACTTTGGTGATTTTTGAAGCTTTTCCAAAACTTCTTTTGCAGCCATTTGAGGTTTCTGAAGATTGATTGTTGAAGCTTTTCCAGAACTTCTTTTGCATCCATTTGGTAAGTTAAACTTTTAAAACTTTTTGGGGGGTTTTTGGATTTTGGGTTGGGGTGTTTGGGATTCAAGGATTCAAGGTTCTGGGTTTTAATTTCTGTGTGGTGGGTGGCTGGGTGCTTTTGCATTTTTTGGATTTGAAGCACATCACTGATTTTTGTGTGTGTGTGTGAGTTTACGAAGGGCTGCCATGGGACCCAAGAAGACTGCTGCTGCAGAGGCCGGCGAGAGGAAGAAGGAGAAGGTGACGCTGGAAATGAAGGAGGAGATCATCCGGAAGCACGACGGCGGAATGCGTGTGACAGACCTTGCCAGGGAGTACGGGAGGAATCCATCGACCATCGGGACCATCCTGAAGATGAGGGAGAAGATCATGGCGACTGATGCAGCCAAGGGAGTCACCAGGATCGTCAAGAACCGCCCAGCTGTTCTGGAGGAGGTGGAGAAGTTGCTGCTCATCTGGTTAGAAGAGAAGCAGCATGCAGGGGACACAGTGACTGAGGCCGTCATTTGTGAGAAGGCCAAGGCCTTGCACGCAGACCTCGTCCGGGAACAGCCAGGAACCTCAGGCGAGCCAGAAGTCTTCAAGGCAAGCAGAGGTTGGTTTGACCGGTTCAAGACAAGATCTGGAATCCACAGCGTGGTCAGGCATGGAGAGGCTGCCAGTTCTGATGTTCCTGTGGCTGAAGAGTTTGCAGCGGAGTTCCTGGAGGTTGTGAAGACGGAGGGCTACGTTCCACAGCAGGTCTTCAACTGCGACGAGACTGGGCTGTTTTGGAAGAGGATGCCCAAAAGGACTTTCATCACTCAGGAGGAGGCCAAGTTGCCTGGCCACAAGCCCATGAAGGACCGTCTGACCCTGCTCTTCTGTGCCAACGCAAGCGGCGACCTGAAGATCAAGCCCCTGCTGGTGTACCACTCGGAGAACCCATGGGCCTTCAAGAAACACAAGGTCGACAAGGAGCAGCTGAGTGTCATGTGGCGATCCAACAGTAAGGCTTGGGTCACACGTGTGCTGTTTGTGGACTGGGTCAATCTTGCTTTTGGCCCTGCTGTCAAACAGTACCTGCTGGACAATGACCTGCCGCTGAAGGCTTTGCTTCTGATGGACAAAGCCCCTGCTCATCCTAAAGGCCTTGAGGTGGACTTGTTGGAGGAGTTCAGCTTCATCAACATCATGTTCCTGCCGCCTAACACCATGCCACTGCTCCAGCCGATGGATCAGCAAGTCATCGCCAATTTCAAAAAACTCTACACCAAGGAGCTTTTCAGGCGATGCTTCGAGGTGACTGATTGCACCACCATCACCCTGCGGGAATTCTGGAAGGACCACTTCGACATCGTCACCTGCTTGAAGATGATCAGCACAGCCTGGAACGGGCTCAGCCAGAGAAATTTGAATTGCGCTTGGCGCAGCCTGTGGCCGGCCTGTGTGGCACCAAGTGACTCTGATGCACCAGAGTCAACAGTGGTGCAGGACATTGTTGCCGTGGGGAGGACCATGGGCCTGGAGGTCACAGAGGAGGACGTCTGCGAGCTGGTGGAGGAGCACGACCATGAGCTGACCACCCAGGAGCTGGTCAAACTGCAGGCAGAGGCTGCGCAGGAGCAGGCCTCGCTGGAAGAGGAGGAAGCAACTGAGGAACGGCTGTCCTCCAAAGAACTGAGGGACATTTGCCTGAAGTGGAAAGGCACCACCCTGACAAGGACCTGGCACATGACCTTGCGAACACTTTTGATACGAGGGTCATGTCGCCTTTCAGGGAGGTGCTGAAAAGGCGGATGAAGCAGCAGACCATGGACAGGTTCTTCAGCAAGAAGCAAAGAGTGGAAGAGGAGCCTTCTTCGAGTGGTCCCCCAGAGTCTTAGAAAATGTACTGTATATTTTATTGATTTTTAAATGTTTTTCTGTCATGTTTATAAACTTAATTTATTTTTCCTTCAATTTTTGAACTGCTCTTTACAGTATGTATGACTTTAAAGAGCAGTTAATAAACTCTTTTTGTACCAAATTTGGCTTTGTTTGGACTTTTTTTGACCATAGGAACGCATTAATTGATTTTCAATGCATTCCTATGGGATTTCGTGCTTCGCAAGACGAAAAATTCGCTAGTTGAAAAAACTCACGGAACGAATTAATTTCGTCTTGCGAGGCACCACTGTACTCATTTATGATGAGAATAGGATTTATTTATTATGAACTTTGCTGGGTTCCTCCTTGGTAGCCAGTGCCATTCTTTCAGCAGGCCTCGAACTCAGGACCCGCTGCCTTGAGGGACATCTAAGAGCAGTTGGGCAGGGGAAAGGTCTCCCTTGGGAGGTGGGGACTCTCCTTCCTTGGAGGTTTCTCAGCAGAGATCGGAGGGCCATCTGCCATGGATGCTTGAGCTGAGATTCCTGCACTGCTGGGGGTTGTAATAATAATAATAATAACAACAATAATAATAATTTATTATTTATACCCCGCCCATCTGGCTGGGTTTCCCCAGCCACTCTGGGCGGCTTCCAATCAAACACTAAAATACAATAACCTATTAAACATTGAAAGCTTCCCTAAACAGGGCTATCTGTTTAGGGAACTAGACCCGGCCCCCTCTTGTTTCGGGTTGGACTAGATGACCCTGGGATCCCCTCCTCTCTCTCCACTCCTGAATTCCAGGAGGAGCTTCCTTGCCTCTTGCAAAGCCCTTTTCCCTGCAGGCTCTTCCTCTGGTTTCTGGCCAAGGGAGGGAGATGCTCAGAGTCCAGCCAAGAGCCTCACCCCCAAAAGGATATCTGGGCATGGGCGGAGCCGGGGGGGGCAGCTGCCCCCCTTAATCCATAGGGAATAATAAAAATCTGAGAGAGGGCTGAGTGAGGGAGGACTCGGCTTTACAAGGGTTAAAGGGAAGTGAGCTGCCTTCCTAGAGAGGACAGGAAGCAAGGGGGGGCAGGTCCTCCACAGCCAAGGCCCCTCCCTCCCAAGTCTTTTCCTGCAAGGAAGGGGGGGGGGGTGTTGCTTTGTGTCTTTGCTGCGAGGGCCGAATCGCAGCCCCCTCCTGGGATCTGCTGAGTCCATGGCTGTCAACTTTCAGATTTGAAAATAAGGGATCAGCAGCCTTGAAAATAAGGGATCAGCAGCCTCACCTATCTACCAATCCGGGATAGCAGCAGGAAGCAGCGGGAAACAGCGCTGCAATAAGGGAATCTCCCGCCAAAAAAAAGGAAGGTTGACAAAGGGTGAGTCTCCTCTCTCTCCCCCCAGAGGGTGCAGTGGGGAGACAGTGGGGGTCCCAGGGCTGCAGCAGGGGAAGGGGCCGGGGGGGGGGCCGTCAGGGAGGAGAGGGTCCTGCCAGGGAGGGGCCAGGTCTGCCACGCTCTCCTTCCTGCAGATCAGAGGATCCCGAAATCATTGACCCTCCCCCTCTTCAAAAAAAAGGACTCCCCCAATATCTCCCTTTTGTAAACAAAGCAGTCCCTGGGACTTTAACTCTGTGTGACGTCGCTCAGCCTCATTGCACAACAGAGGAAATGTGTGCAAATGGTTTTCCAAAGCTGGAGGAGGAGGTGGCCTAGCCCCCCCCCCAAAAGAACAACAGGGAGGGAGGGAGGGAGGGAGGGAGGAAGGAAAGAGAGACCAGGAATAAAGAGAGGGATCCCAGGCCATAGTCTGGCTGCTGCATTGCAACCAGTTTGTGTTAAGTTATCTAACAAAATAATAATAAATAAATAAAAATCAAGGGAGATGTCTTTGGCCCCGCCCACCTGGCCCTCTGGGGGTTGGCCAGATACATTCCTGGCCCTCAGGGCAAAGAAAAAGGGACCCCACCCCAGGAATCTGTCTGGCGAGCGGCAGAGAGTCCAAGTGCAAGAAAAGGAGACGGAAGCAGGGAGTAGGGTGGGGGTGGGGAGCAACTCCTGAGGACCCCCAGGTGAGGACCCTCACTAGAGCTAAACATCCATTTTTCACAAGATACAAATAACTCCCTTGTCAGTCGGTTCTGACTTCATGCATTGACTGGAAGGCAGCAGAAACCAGGTTGATCTCAAAGAAATCCCTTCAGTTGCCTCCACACTTTGCATTGCTAGAAGGATAGAGACTTATTTCTTCTCCTCTTCCTCCTCCTCTTTCTTTTCAAAAGGATATCTCATGGTCTGAGATGCGGTGCAGTCCAGCCCTGGTTCCCAGCAAGACTCATTCATGCTTGCTTAGGGAACCATTTTCCCCCCTGTCCTTCAGATTTTGTAACAAAACATTGTATTTGCTTTGTAGGATTTGCTAGAGCCCCTAACCTGTTGTTGCGATACTGCCAGGGAGATAAAGTCCATCTGAGCCCCCAAGCCGGCTGCCGGACGAGCCATCGACCTCCCGTAGTTACAGTATCAGCAATTAGCGACACGAAGCCTAAGAAATAGCTTGCCACATTCTTGGGCTGGTGCACACTCTGTCAGCAGAATTCACACAGCAAAAGTTGCACTCAGGAGGGTATCATTTAGAATGTTTATTCAGCGTTGGTCAGAACAAAGAACAAACATGACCGCCTGCTAGCGTGTTCTGGCGCAGAGAGAGAGAAAACGAAAGCAATAGCAAACATAAACATCCTGAGAACAGGAAATGCGCAGACTCTGTGACTCACAAGCCTGCTCCCTTTTAAGGTGGAACGGAAATATCCTAACAGAGATACTGGTCCTGAAGGGTGGAGTCATTCCAGGACAAGTCCTGTGCCAACAGCCGAAATTATGGGGCATAGGCGGCCACTGTGGACTTGTCCTGTTTCAATCGCCGAATCGCCCGATTGGCTTGACTCCCCTTTTGAGGGTTGCCAAACGCGGTTTCCAGATGGTTGCAAAACCCTGTATAGTCTGTCAGCAAGGGAGAGTCTTGCCGGAGCAGCGGCAATGCCCACTTGGCCGCCTGGTCCTTTAACAAACTGATCAGGAAGTGCACCTTAGTGCAGTCATCAGGGAAATTCCGGGCTCACCCCTGAATATACAACTTGGCCTGGGCAAGAAACATGGGAAAGCTGGCCAGGGACCCATTTAATTTCTCTGGTAGGGCCACTGGGTACTTGCCAGAAGCTGGGGCGTCATTGCTTAGCTGATGAACGGTGTGGGTCAAGACCTGGTTTTCCTGAGCCAATGCCACCAGCGCAGCCACCTGGTCAGCCATGGCTTCTGGTTCCTCCTGAACGCACCCCAACAAAGGGGGAGTGCGGATGTGGCAGGAGCAAACTGTGCTGGTCCCGTGGGTTACCCGAGAGGCTAGGTCCAAGTCCAGTCCTTGGTCAAAGGTGCAACGTGGAGGCAGTCTGTAGTAGCTGAAGCTGGGTGCAGGGCAGGGAGTTGGGTGAAGTCAGGAACAGGCTTGCAAGCAGGGAGCCAGGGCGGGTCAGGAGCTCAGGCAGGAACTACCAACCAACAATGTTGCTTCCGCAACTTCGGACTGGGGCTGGCCGGCTTTTATCTGTCCTGAGGCATAGGGCAGATCCTCTGGTGACTCGCCTCTCTAACCCTGAGCCTCTGCAGCCCAGCAGAGCCTGGAGGGTTACCGGACCCAGAGGCAACCTCAGCTTTCTCTGACGGGGCTGAGAGTGGAGAACCTGCAGGCAATGGGTCCTCCATCACCTCAGGAGACAGAGCAGACTCAGCTGGTGCCTGCACCTGAGGATCCAGCACAGGTGAGGACCCTTCAGGCTCAGGCCCCAGCCCTGGCTCAGCTGGTTGTGGAGGAGGGGAATCGTGTGTAGGCTGGCATCCCTCAGGTTCAGCAGACAAGTCCGAATCCCAGGCCATCACACCTTGTCAACAATGTGGAACTTGTAGTAGGCTCCAATTTGGACTTAGCAGACATTTGGTCTTTATGAATGAACTGATTTATTGGGACTTCCGTCTATATTATTGCACTTTATGTGTTGTTTATGTGGAAGATAAACCTTTGATATTGTGATAAGAATATATAGAAGCTTATTGTTCATGTGAATGCACAGCCGGTTACGTCTTGTGTGTTTGTCCATTCCAGGAACAGCATTCCTGACCCAGATTTCCACAAGAGGTCCCTAAGATGATTCCCCTTTCAAACAGGATACGTGAACCTAGGCCAGTAGAGTCCTCCTCTCCAGCAGACGGACAACCCCTTCCCCAAACCCCCACTTCCCCATGGGGGTCTCCCACACCACCCATCACTCACCAGGATGGCTTTGGCCGTCTCCTGCCTGGAGCACTTCAGGGTTCAGAGCCCCCTGAGCTGAGCTGCCTGGCAGCTCTGAATCACCTCCGGCAGGTACAGCTGATCTTCCTCCAGCAGCTGAAAGGCAAAAGTCAGGCTGTCAGTTCCTCACAAAGGGAGGGTCTCTCCACATCCGAGAGTGCAGAGTGGGGGGCAAGGAGGGCAGGTCTGAGTCCCTGCTCTGGTTCTCCCCAATACTCACCCCTGGGGGAGGGATGTGCAACCGCAGCACATCTGCAAAGAGAAGGACATGGGGACAGGTGAGTCCGTCCCTGAGCACCTGGCAAGGCTATTCCAAGAGTTTTCTCCTGGGTTCCAAGTCCTACTACAGGGGAGGAGGGACATCCCAAGCCTTGGCGGTCAATCCTGGCCTCCTTCAACCAGAATGTGACTCCCCAGGCCAGGGATAGGCAACTAAGGGTTGGGGGCCGGATGCGGCCCAATTGTCTTCTCAATCCAGCCCACAGATGATTCGGGAATCAGTGTGTTTTTAGATGAGTAGAATGTGTCATTTTATTTAAAATGCATCTCTGGGTTATTTGTGGGGTATAGGAATTGGTTCATCCCCCCAAAAAAAATATAGTCTGGCCCCCCCCCACAGGGTCTGAGGGATGGTGGACCGCCTCACGGCTGAAAAAGGTTGCTGAGCCCTGCCCCAGGCTTACAAGATGGTCAATATCCGGTTCCACTCCATCCTTTTAAAATTTAAATCTCAAAACAGATCCCAACTTTCAGAGCATGTAAATCACATGAGTGGAAAGACCCCTGCTCCACTCACAGAAATAGGACTATACCTCCTTCTCCCACCTTTAAAGTAAACGTCTATGTAATGAAACCGAATTGATCCAAGTCTGCCTTCCTCCGCCATCCTCAACTTTGCTCTTCAAGCCAAAAGACAACGCTGCCTGTCCCTGAGTGAAACCCCCTGGCCTTTCATTGGTAGAGCCGCCACCATGCTAGTGGTGTTTACCTCAGCACAACACAGGGACTGACTGACCGGTCGGCGAGATGCTTTCAGCCTCGGACACTTGGTGGGTTCTGAAATGGCCGTGCAGGCCAGATTCATGACCCTGGAGGGCTGGATTCGGCCCGCGGGACATAGTTTGAGGACCCCTGGTGTACACTGACTGGCAGCAGCTCCCCAGAGTTTCAGGCAGGGATTTCGTCCGGCCCTTGCAGGAGATGTCAGGGGTTGACCCCGGGACATTCTGCATGCCAAGCAGATGCTCTAGGGCTCCCCATATTTCACTAGCCTTTCAATGTTATGTTATTAGCAACCATAACAACAACAACCATGCATTTTCAGTCCTTTTAATTAGCAATTAAGCATTTCTGGAAAGGGAAATGGCATACTTTTGTTGCGTGCATAAGCATGCATAAGAAGGTATTACTCATTTATGATGAGAATAGGATTTATTTATTATGAACTTTGCTGGGTTCCTCCTCAGCAGCCAGTGTGATTGTTTCAGCAGGGCTCGAACTCAGGACCCGCTGCCTTGAGGGACATCTAAGGGCAGTTGGGCAGGGGAAAGGTCTCCCTTGGGAGGTGGGGGACTCTCCTTCCTTGGAGGTTTCTCAGCAGAGATCGGACGGCCATCTGCCCTGGATGCTTGAGCGGAGATTCCTGCACTGCTGGGGGTTGGACTAGATGACCCTGGGATCCCCTCCTCTCTCTCCACTCCTGAATTCCAGGAGGAGCTTCCTTGCCTCCTGCAAAGCCCTTTTCCCTGCAGGCTCTTCCTCTGGTTTCTGGCCAAGGGAGGGAGATGCTCAGAGTCCAGCCAAGAGCCTCACCCCCAAAAGGATATATGGGCATGGGCGGAGCCGGGGGGCAGCTGCCCCCCCCGAAATCCATAACAAATAATAAGAATATGATGTTCTGCAAAGCGAGAGAGGGCTGAGCTGGAGGGACTCGGCTTGGCAAGGGTTAAAGGGAACCGAGCTGCCTTCCTAGAGAGGCCAGGAAGCAAGGGGGGGCAGGTCCTCCAGCTCCAACCCCCCCCCCAGTCCTTTCTTGCTTCGCTGTCTCTCCTGCAAGGGCTGCCTCGCTCTCCCCTCCTGGGATCTGGTGAGTCTCCTCTCTCTCTCTCTGGGATCTGGTGGGGGTCCCAGGGCTGCAGCAGGGGAGGGGGCCTGGGGGGCCTGATCTGCTCCTGCAGGGGGGGGACCCCAAGTCAGGGAGGAGGAGAGGGTCCTGCCAGGGAGGGGCCAGGTCTGCCACGCTCTCCTTCCTGCAGATCAGAGAATCCCAAACTCATTTGGCCTTTTGCCCCCCCCCCCTTCAGAAAAGATCTCCCTTCTTTAAACAAAGGAGTCTCTGGGAATTTAACTGTGTGACGTCGCTCAGCCTCATTGCACAACGGATGAAAAAGGTGCAAATGGTTTTCCAAAGCTGGACGAGGAGGTGGACTAGCCCCCCCCCAAGAAAACCCCCAGGGAGGGAGGAAGAAAAGGTGGGAGAGAAAGGCCAGGGATAAAGAGAGGGATCCCAGGCCATAGTCTGGCTGCTGCATTGGGGACCAGTTTCCCAGTGTCTCCCAGGGCAGCTCCCCACGGAGGCCACTGCAGCAATCCCCTCGCACCCAGAGCAGGGCATCCCAGGACCACATCCTCTCTGTCCCAAAAGGATTGTTGCTGGAAACCGAGCCTCCGGGGACCTTGGCATCAGTGGCTGTGTGTGTGTTCAGCCATCTAAGAGAATAATAATAATAATAATAATAATAATAATAATAATAATAATAGATTACCCGCCTAAATTGCAAGGGATATGTCTTTGGCCCCACCCACTTGGCCCTTAGGGGGTTGGCCTGATACATACCTGGCCCTCAGAGCAAAGAAAAAGGGACCCCACCCCAGGAGTCTGTCTTGAGAGTGACAGAGAGTCCAGGTGCAAGAAAAGGTGAGGACCCCCACTAGAGCCAAGCATCCATTTATCACAAGATACAAATGACTCCCTTGTCATTCGGTTCTGACTTCATGCACTGACTGGAAAGCAGCAGAAACCAGGTTGATTAATCTCACAGAAATCCCTTCAGTTGCCTCCACAATTTGCATTGCTAGAAGGCTAGAGACATATTTATTCTCCTCTTACTCCTCTTTCCCCCCAAAAAGATAGCCAATGGTCTGGGATGTGGTGCAGTCCAGCCCTAGTTCCCAGCAAGACTCATCCATGGTTGCTCAGGGAATCTTTTTCTTCTACTGACCTACAAATTCTGTAACAGAACAATGTATTTGCTTTGTAGGATTTGCTAGAGCTTCTCATTTAGACGGAAAGAACTTGGTAGAAGACCAAAGGGTTCCTTCCGATCTCTCAGAGGCTTCCTGAGAGCACAGATGGATGAGCAAGACTCAGCTGGCCCTGGAACAGGAAGAGGCCATGCCAACCAAACTGGGAGCAGTGGGGGGTTCTGGGAAAACCCTGTGCAGAAGATCCTGGGTGAGGAGGACACCCTCCGCTCAGAGGTGCAGAGCCAGCAGTTCTGCTGCCAGGAGGCCAAAGGACCCCGAGAGGTTTGCAGCCGACTCTACCACTTTTGCCACCAGTGGTTAAAGCCAGAAAGGCACACGAAAGCTGAGATGCTGGACCCGGTGATCTTGGAGCAGTTCCTGGCTGTCCTTCCACTGGAGATGGAGAGCTGGGTGAGGGAATGCGGAGCGGAGACCAGTTCCCAGGCGGTGGCCCTGGCCGAAGGTTTCCTCCTGAGTCAGGCAGAGGAGAGAAAGCAGGTGAGAGAGACTTTGCTCTGGATACTCCCAAGGGGCTCCAAACAGGATGGAGAACATCCCATAATGCTCTACTGTTGGCCCATCCTTTTTCTGGGAAGACATCCATGGAATGATACCTAACACCCTTTAAGTCTTTGTCATTCTCTTTCTAACATTTCTCACCATTCATTCTCTGTTTTGAATCCTTGTTTCTTTTTCAGGGAAAGGATCATTTTGCAGAAATGGACCTGGATTCCTGTGAGGCAGAGAGGCCTCCGTTGGACACCAGAGAGAGGCCACTGGGTAAGGAGGAAGGTGGTTTTTCTCCATTTGGTCTCATTCTGTTGGTTTTCCAACTCATTTGAGGGTTCTTTTCACCTTGTTTTGGGGGGAGACAGTTGGGAACAAGGGTCCAGAAGAGGGGAGATGTATTTCTGCACAAACAAACATATGAAATGGGCACAAACATCCAAATGCTCTCAGTAGGTAAGTCTTTCTCAAAGGCTCATCTGTAGTTAGAGATGCCCTGTTTCACCTGTGAGAGAAGCAGGCACTCCTGGCGTCCTGATTACCTTTTTTCTTTTGCAGGTGGCAGAAGGATGCCGGCAAGACCTCCTGATCCGCCTTTTCATGGGGGCAGAAGGGAAGCAGCGGCTGTGGAACCAGATCAGGTCAGGGGAAGCTGCCTTGTGGGGACAGAGGCCGAGGGATGGAGCAATGTCATGGACTGGTTGGGCACAGAGGAATGGTGGGAGGAAGCAGCCGGGGAACCAGGAAGGGAATCATAGAATCATAGAATCATAGAGTTGGAAGAGACCACAAGGGCCATCGAGTCCAACCCCCTGCCAAGCAGGAAACACCATCAGAGCACTCCTGACATATGGTTGTCAAGCCTCTGCTTAAAGACCTCCAAAGAAGGAGACTCCACCACACTCCTTGGCAGCAAATTCCACTGTCAAACAGCTCTTACTGTCAGGAAGTTCTCCCTTCCTAATGTTTAGGTGGAATCTTCTGTCTTGTAGTTTGGAACCATTGCTCCGTGTCCGCTTCTCTGCAGCAGCAGAAAACAACCTTTCTCCCTCCTCTTTGTGACATCCTTTTATATATTTGAACATGGCTATCATATCACCCCTTAACCTCCTCTTCTCCAGGCTAAACATGCCCAGCTCCCTTAGCCGTTCCTCATAAGGCATCGTTTCCAGGCCTTTGACGGCTGCTGCTGCTGCTGCTTGCGTGAGTGTTGGGAGGACCGCTCCCTCTCCTGCCAACTCCATCCGGCCTAGGGGGCGGGGCCTGCACTCACTGCCACAGCATAAGAGGCCTGAGCAGCTACCGGCAGCAATGGAGAAAATGGTTTTAAATGTTTTAATCGCTTTTAATTTGCAGCACTTTAAATGGTGGTTGTTGTTTTTTATAATATTATATTATTTCATTATTTTATTTTTGCTTGGGGTGGGATAAGCACTGAGTCAGCACTATTGTTCCTTGTTTTGTTTTGTTTTGTTCTGTTTTGTTTTATTATTATTATTATTCTGTTAAATTATTATATAGTTTGTATTTTGCCTTTTAAGGGGAAGGGTCATGGCTGCCTGGGAGTGGGCCTCAGCCAATAGATTGGGTGGGGCAGGTTCCACAGGGGGAGATGTATTGGGACATCCGATCTCAGTGATCACGGGCAGGAGGAGGAGTTATGCTAAGACCAGACCATGTCATTACCGAGGAGGCAGGTTTAGTCGTTGTTTGAGGACTATCCCTGCCTCCAGGTCTGGTCCTGACCGGAAGGATACAGTAATCAGCAAGGGAAACCCGCATGACCTGAAAGTGTTGCTGTGCAATGCCAGGTCAATGATGAATAAAACCACTGCCATCCACGACCTGATTGTGGATGGAGGATTTGACCTGGCATGTGTGACAGAGACCTGGTTGGATGACGCAGATGGGCCTGTCCTTGCCGCTGCCTGCCCACCAGGTTTCTCTTACGCACAGCAACCCAGGTCATGTGGGCGGGGAGGGGGGGTTGCAGTGATTTTTAGGAAGTCATTAGTCTGCACCAGGCGTCCTATTGGGAAGACCCAGTTTTCTGAGTGCATGTTCTGGAAGTTGGGCAATAGGGGCAGTACAGGATTCCTACTGGTGTACCGACCTCCCCGCTGCACCAAGGATTCCCTGCCCGAGCTGCTTCAGGTCGTGGCGGATATGCTCCTGGAGACACCTAGCTTGGTTGTCCTGGGGGATTTTAACATCCATGCCGACACGACCTTACAAGGGGCCGCTCGGGACTTCGTGGAAAGCATGGCCTCCATGGGGCTGTCCCTGAATAAGTCTGGCCCAACTCATAGCCACGGACATGCCTTAGACTTGGTGTTTACCTCTACGGATGTTGGTGATCTGACATTAACTAAAAGCGAAACAAAAGAAGTGCCATGGTCAGATCACTTCCTGGTGCAACTGGACTTCTCCGCAACCCTTCCCCTCCGCAGGGAGGTGGGACCGATTCGGATGGTCCGCCCCCGCCACTTAATGGATCCAATTGGCTTCCAGAGAGTGGTAGGGGATGCTTTATCCCAAGTTGATGGCCTTTCAGCTGATTCCCTGGTGGCACGCTGGAATGCGGAGTTAACCAGGGCTATTGACTGCCTGGCTCCGAAGCGCCCTCTCCGATTGCATGGAGCCCGGACAGCCCCGTGGTTCTCCCCGGAGCTGAGGGTGATGAAACAATCGTTGAGACGGCTAGAGCGCCGGTGGCGGAAAACTCATTCTGAATCAGACCGGACACGGGTTAGAGCTCAACGTCGAGCCTACCAAGTGGCAATGGCGACGGCGAAGAGGGCTTTCTTCGCCGCCTCCATTGCATCTGCAGAAAACAGCAGCAGGAGACTTTTTCAGGTGGTTCGCAGTTTATCGGAACCACCTGTACCACCGGGGCCTGGTAGGGACCCCAAGATCTCCTGCAATGCTTTTGCAAAGTTTTTTGCAGATAAAATCGCTCAGATTCAGAAGGAGGTAGACTCCACAGTGGGAGCAGGGCCAGGGCGGGAGAGTGCTAGAGTTCTGTCTGGTCCTGTTATATGGGATCAATTCCAATCTGTTACCTCCGAGGATGTGGACAGGCTGCTTGGACGAGTGAAACCGACCACCTGTCTCCTTGATCCTTGCCCATCCTGGCTGATAAAAGCGAGCCGGGAAGGGCTGGGCGATGGGCTTTGCGGGGTGGTGAATGCTTCCCTCTGTGAGGGAGCCTTCCCAGACCCGCTGAAAGAGGCGGTCATTAAACCGCTTCTTAAAAAAACATCTTTAGACCCGGCCAATTTGGCCAACTATCGCCCAATCTCAAATCTTCCATTCTTGGGCAAGGTGATTGAGCGGGTGGTTGCTGAACAACTCCAAGCACGCCTGGAGGAAACGGACCATTTGGATCCCTTCCAATCGGGATTCAGGCCTCACCATGGGACTGAAACTGCCTTGGTCGCGCTGGTTGATGATCTCCGGCGGGCTAGGGACAAAGGTGAGAGCTGTTTCCTAGTTCTGCTGGATCTCTCAGCGGCCTTTGACACCATCGACCATAACATCCTTCTGGACCGTCTAGAGGGGCTGGGAGCTGGGGGCACTGTTATACAGTGGTTCCGCTCCTTCCTCCTGGGCCGTGTTCAGAAAGTGGTGGTGGGGGATGAGTGTTCAGACCCTTGGGCCCTCACTTGTGGGGTACCTCAGGGTTCCGTCCTCTCCCCCATGCTTTTTAACATCTATATGAAGCCGCTGGGAGAGATCATCAGGGGGTTTGGACTGGGTGTTCATCAGTATGCAGATGACACCCAGCTCTACCTCTCCTTTAAATCAGAACCAGTGAAGGCGGTGAAGGTCCTGTGTGAGTGCCTGGAGGCGGTTGGAGGTTGGATGGCGGCTAACAGATTGAGGTTGAATCCTGACAAGACAGAAGTACTGTTTTTGGGGGACAGGAGGCGGGCAGGTGTGGAGGATTCCCTGGTCCTGAATGGGGTAACTGTGCCCCTGAAGGACCAGGTGCGCAGCCTGGGAGTCATTTTGGACTCACAGCTGTCCATGGAGGCGCAGGTTAACTCTGTGTCCAGGGCAGCTGTCTACCAGCTCCACCTGGTACGCAGGCTAAGACCCTACCTCCCCGCGGACTGTCTCGCCAGAGTGGTACATGCTCTGGTTATCTCACGCTTGGACTACTGCAACGCGCTCTACGTGGGGCTACCTTTGAAGGTGACCCGGAAACTGCAATTAATCCAGAATGCGGCAGCTAGACTGGTGACTGGGAGTGGCCGCCGGGACCACATAACACCGGTTCTGAGAGATCTGCACTGGCTCCCAGTACGTTTCCGAGCACGATTCAAAGTGTTGGTGCTGACCTTTAAAGCCCTAAACGGCCTCGGTCCTGTATACCTGAAGGAGCATCTCCACCCCCATCGTTCAGCCCGGACACTGAGATCCAGCGCCGAGGGCCTTCTGGTGGTTCCCTCATTGCGAGAAGTGAGGCTACAGGGAACCAGGCAGAGGGCCTTCTCGGTAGTGGCGCCCGACCTGTGGAACGCCCTCCCATCAGATGTCAAAGAGATAAAGAATTACCTGACATTCAGAAGACATCTTAAGGCAGCCCTGTTCAGGGAAGTTTTTAATATGTAATGCTGTACTGTTTTTAATACTGATTGGGAGCCGCCCAGAGTGGCTGGGGAAACTCAGCCAGATGGGCGGGGTATAAATAATAAATTATTATTATTATTATTATTATTATTATTATTATTATTATTTTGGTTGCCCTCCTCTGGACACGTTCCAGTTTGTCAGTGTCCTTCTTGAACTGTGGTGCCCAGAACTGGACACAGTACTCCAGGTGAGGTCTGACCAGAGCAGAATACAGTGGCACTATTACTTCCCTTGATCTAGGTGCTATACTCCTATTGATGCAGAAGATGGCTCAGGGCCGAAGGAGTGGAGGTAGAAGAAGGATGGGCGGTGAGAGGGGGAAGAGGGAGAAACGTGGGAAGAGGAGGTGTCAGAAGCTGAAGGAGTAACAGGGCTTAGTGAGCTGGGAGACTGTGGCAGAATGCAGTGCAGAATCAGAGGCAGAAGAGGAAGGAGGCGAGTGGGAGAGGAAGGTCGAGAAGCTGAGGTGAGTAAGGAGAAGGAGAAGCCACCGGTGGCTCCCTCTCCTTTTGCCAGAAGCCACCCTCCCTGCTTGTCTCTCAGAGGCAGGAGACCAAAATAGGCTTATTTTAATTGTAGATTGATCACTGAATGCTAAAATTGTTTTCTAAGGAGTGGACAAATGAGAACAAATAGTGGCCTGGATTCACCTAACCAGCCCCATCGGATGAAAAATGGGACCTGCCCCCATCCCCCCCTCTATGCTCCCAGGAACCCCTTGAATTTGGCTTTACAGCATTGGGAGGGAACTCCCTAGAACAGCACATGAGGAGAGGAGAAAGTGGATCCTTCCATCTGGCAAACTGGAATCCCTGCATAGGCAGAATGATTTGAAAACCACATGTGGAAGGACTTCCGGGTTAGCGTCATCGGCAGTGGCGGAGCTCCTCTGACTGAGAGGAACCCGCTCCGTGAAATTTGGGTCTTGCCGCCGCGGCGAAGGCGGAGACCCTTCAAAAATCCCAGGCGGAGGAAGCCTGGGAACGTGGGATTCGGCTGACACCAGGAGCGCCTCCCCTACTCGTAGAGAACCCCCTTTTTTGGGGATCCAAAGCAACGTGGGGTGAGTGGCGCAGTGTTTTGATTCGACCGCTATTTTTACGGAGTGAAGCCGCACAGCCGTTGCCCGAGAGCGCTGACTTTTTCTTGTGGACAGTTGGATTTCAAACAACAACCCGTGAGTAGAACGGGAAATTGGGCTTTTAAAATAATTTAATTTGGCATTGAACGGGGAAGGTCTAAACAGGAAGTCCACCTCCCCTTTCTGTAAATAGACTGAAGCAAAGAACTTGTTAACTAGGGTCTTGGAAAGTCCTACGTAAAGGATTAAAACTCCACTGATTGAAACTATTCTAATACCGCCTTTGGAAGCAGGGGAAGCCTGCAGGAGAAGGTGAAAATTTAAGAATTGAAGCGCCATATCCCTAAACCTGGGAGCGGTCTGTGAGGAGCCCATCGACGGTGAATAGACAAATTTGACAGCTAGCTGTCAAGATACAAAAGAAAGACTTTGTTTCCATTGTCCGTTTCTGCGTTTAAAAAGAAGGAAAGGTAATTGGAATTGTTACTAATTTACTTTTGAGACTTTTGGGACTGTGCTGGAAGGATTGATAAATGGAGACTGTTTCCCTCTAGAGGGAGTTTTGGGACATTGTTACAAGAATGCAGCTGGGAAATTGGTTTTAAAGATAAAGGCTCTGAGAAACCAGCTTTGACCTTGAACATTTCAAGGATGTCGGTAGAGAAAGAAGTAGCGTCTGTACTGAATAGGACATTTTATCTATTGGGAAAGCTGCATGAACAGATAGATGCCATGGCTACCAGTGTTGATATTTTGGGAACAAAAGTGGGCATCAGCAAAGAAGTCGACAAGAATCCGGCACAGGAATCTTTTTTCAATTGAACAAATTGAAAAACCAGAGAAGGAGAAAGTTGTTGTTAAAGTGATGCAAGGGGGAGCCTTAACCCTACAGAGGCAAATGGAGGATTATATGTTGAGGCCTTATATGATTATAATTAGGAGAAGCCAGTTTCTGGAGATGGGAGCCTGGCTTGATCTGGAAAATGAAAGGTGGAGAGATCACCTTATGTGGGGATTAAATGACTTTTGGGATATGAATCTGAGCCAGGAGGAGATCGAAGCCTTTGGGGCCTTTGGACTTGGAAGAAGTGTGAAACAAGATTTGGAATACTTTATGGGCCCTATCCTTAACTATGGAAATCTGGCAGACCTGCTAAGAAGGAATATGACCATCGTTGGGTTGGAGCCCCCCCGAGAACTGCTTTTTAATACCAAAGATTATCCAGAAGATCGGCAGATGGGACATGAAGAGGAGTTAAGAGCCTCAGATTTAAGATCTCCAGGTTGATGGACTGTTGGAGGTTGATGGAACTGTTGGTAGGGGCCGAGACCGGGGAGGGGAGATGGTGAAAGAAAATTGGGAATTTAAAGTGTATATATTGAGACTTTTTTTAAAAAAAAAAATTTTTAATGAGAGATGGGAAAATCGTGGAATGAAATTTTTATGACCCTAGGGGAAATGTCTTAAGAGAATAAGTTCAAATATATCAGTTTTAATGAGAAATAAGATTAAATAAGGTAAAAGTGGACGGCTAATTGGTGAAAGAGAGAATGGAAAATTACAGTATATTAAGATAAATTATTAGGATAAAAACAAAGATGAAGGATTTGCTGAAATACCTATTTGAACTAGAATACAAAGAGGGGAGGTGTCAGTCATTTCTGCCAGTCCCATATAGTCTATCACCTTCATCTGCCATTCTTCCAGAGTGGGTATATCTTGTGTCTTCCAATACTTTGCGATGAGTATTCTTGCTGCTGTTGTAGCATACATAAAGAAAGTTCTGTCCTTCTTTGACACCAAGTGGCCAACCATGCCCAGGAGAAAGGCCTCTGGTTTCTTCAGGAAGGTATATTTAAATACCTTTTTCATTTCATTATAGATCATTTCCCAGAAAGCCTTGATCCTTGGGCACGTCCACCAAAGGTGAAAGAATGTACCTTCAGTTTCTTTACATTTCCAACATTTGTTATCGGGCAAATGATATATTTTTGCGAGCTTGACTGGGGTCATGTACCACCTGTATATCATTTTCATAATATTCTCTCTTAAGGCATTACATGCCGTAAATTTCATACCTGTGGTCCACAACTGTTCCCAGTCAGCAAACATAATGTTATGTCCAACATCTTGTGCCCATTTTATCATAGCAGATTTCACCGTTTCATCCTGAGTATTCCATTTCAACAGCAAGTTGTACATCTTTGACAAAGTCTTAGTTTTGGGTTCTAACAATTCTGTTTCTAATTTTGATTTTTCCACCTTGAAGCCAATTTTCTTATCCAAATTGTAAGCCTCCCTTATTTTAAAATAATGAAGCCAGTCTCGCACCTTATCCTTAAGCTTCTCAAAACTCTGCAGTTTCCATTTATCTCCCTCTTGTTCCAAAATTTCCCAATATTTCGGCCATTTGGACTCCATATTGAGTCTTTTCAGAGCCTTTGCTTCCATTGGTGACAGCCACCTTGGGGTTTTATTCTCCAATAAATCTTTATATCTTATCCAAACATTAAACAATGCTTTCCTGACAATATGGTTTTTAAATGCTTTATGTGCTTTGACCTTGTTGTACCACAAATATGCATGCCACCCAAAAAAATTGTTAAAACCTTCTAAATCCAAAATGTCTGTGTTCTCAAGGAGCAGCCAATCTTTCAACCAGCAGAATGCTGCTGATTCATAGTAAAGTTTAAGGTCTGGCAGGGCAAATCCACCCCTTTCCTTTGCATCAGTTAATATCTTAAATTTTATTCTGGGCTTCTTGCCCTGCCAGACAAATCTAGAAATATCTCTCTGCCACTTCTTGAAACAATCCATCTTGTCCACAATTTGCAATGTTTGAAACAAAAACAACATTCTAGGCAATACATTCATTTTTATAGCTGCAATTCGACCCAACAAAGAAATCTTCAAATTTGACCAAATTTCTAAATCTTTTTTCTCTTCCATCCAACATTTCTCATAATTATCTTTAAATAGATTCCCATTTTTAGCTGTCATATTAATCCCCAGGTATTTCACTTTTTTTTTTTTTATAAATATTTATTGAGATTTTTTTAAAATACAAAATGCAAAAATAATAAACAATATAACATGGATCATAACACATTTTTCAGAACTTCTTTGGACTCCCTCGCATCTCCCACTCCCACTTACATCGTTGTAAATTTTTTCCAGCAATTTATCATCTTGTTTATATTCTTAAATTTTATTCAGTTAATTTAATCTATTCTCCACAAGTTTATATTTCCCTCAATCTCACTTATCGTCAAGTTCAATCTAATTCAGTGCTAGGCAATTATTTATGATCTAGCATCCTTCTTAGCATTCAACCAAATTACAATACTTTTGTAGATAAATCTTGAATTTCTTCCAGTCTTCTTCAACCCTCTCTTCTCCCAGGTCTCGGATTCTGCCAGTCATCTCGGCCAGTTGCATATAGTCCATCAGCTGCATCTGCCATTCTTCCAGTGTGGGTAGATCTTGAGTTTTCCAGCTCTTGGCAATGAGTATCCTTGCTGCCGTTGTTGCATACATAAAAAATGTTCGGTCCTTCTTTAACACCTTCTGGCCGACAATGCCCAGAAGGAAGGCCTCTGGTTTCTTAGTAAAGGTATACTTAAATACCTTTTTCAACTCATTATAAATCATTTCCCAGAAGGCCTTCACTCTAGGGCAAGTCCACCAGAGGTGAAAGAATGTTCCTTCATGTTCTTTACATTTCCAACATTTATTATCAGACAAATGGTATATTTTGGCAAGTTTAACTGGGGTCATGTACCATCTATATATCATTTTCATTACATTTTCCTTCAAAGCATTGCATGCAGTGAAGTTCAGCCCAGTGGTCCACAACCTTTCCCAGTCCTCAAACATAATATTATGCCCAATATCCTGAGCCCACTTTATCATAACCGATTTAACCATTTCGTCTTGTGTATTCCATTTCAGCAGCAAGTTATACATTCTTGATAAAACCTTAGTTTTTGGCTCTAACAATTCTGTTTCCAACTTCGATTTCTCCACCTGGAACCCTAGCTTTTTGTCATTTTTAAAAACTTCTTTAATCTGAGCGTAATGTAACCAGTCTCGCACTTTATCCTTCATTTTCTCCAAACTCTGCAATTTCCAATTGTCTCCATCTTTTTCTAATATTTCCCAATATTTTGGCCAGTTGGCCTCCATATTGAGTCTTTTTCGGGCCTTAGCTTCCAGAGGTGAAAGCCACCTCGGAGTTTTATTTTCCAATAAGTCTTTGTATTTTGTCCAGACTTTAAAAACTGCTTTCCTGACAATATGGTTCTTAAAGACCTTATTAATCTTAACCTTATCGTACCATAGATATGCATGCCAACCAAAGGCATTATTAAACCCTTCCAAGTCCAATACGTCAGTGTCCTCAAGAAGTAGCCAGTCTTTTAGCCAGCAAAAGGCTGCGGCTTCATAATACAACTTTAGGTCTGGCAGGGCAAAGCCCCCTCTTTCTTTCGCATCAATTAGTATCTTGAACTTAATTCTGGGCTTTTTGCCCTGCCAGACAAATCTAGATATATCTCTCTGCCACTTCCGGAAACACTCTGTCTTGTCCACAATCTGCAATGTTTGAAACAAAAACAACATCTTTGGCAATACATTCATCTTAACAGCAGCGATTCGGCCTAACAGAGAAAGCTTCAATTTTGTCCAGCTATCCAAATCTCTCTTAATTTCAGACCAACATTTTTCATAATTATCCTTAAATAGACTCAGATTTTTTGCTGTTATGTTTACCCCTAGGTACTTTACTTTTTTAACCACAGTTAGTTCCGTTTCTCTCTGAAACTGTTCCGACTCTACATCTGTCAGATTTTTCCCCAACACCTTAGTTTTCTGTTTATTTAGTTTAAATCCTGCCACCCGACCAAAATCTTGAATCAGTTGTAATACTCTTTTTGTACTAGATTCTGGCTCCTGCAGGGTCAAAACTAGGTCATCTGCAAAAGCTTTAAGTTTGTATTGTTTCACTCCGACCTGTATACCTTTCACAAACTGGTCCCTTCTGATCATATTCAGCAGGACCTCCGAGACCAGGGAAAAGAGTCAGTGGAAGAAGATTGGAAGAAATTTAAAGACTTTTTTAACCACAGTCAAACCTGTTTCATTCTGAAACCTCTCTCTTTCAATCGATGTTAAATTTTTCTCTAAAACCTTAGTTTTTAACTTGTTCAGTTTAAATCCTGCCACTTGACCAAATTCTTGAATTAGTTCCAGAACCCTTTTAGTACTAGATTCTGGCTCCTGTAATGTCAATACTAAGTCATCTGCAAATGCCCTCAATTTGTACTGTTTTGCTCCGACCTGTATACCTTTCACAAACTGGTCCCTTCTGATCATATTCAGCAGGACCTCCGAGACCAGGGAAAAGAGTCAGTGGAAGAAGATTGGAAGAAATTTAAAGACTACTTACAGAAGTATTATAAAATTAATGAATGTTAGAATGATGTTGGATAGAAATTAAGGGGTTTCCAGCTGTAATGCTTAAGAGATATGGAAAAAAGGTTTAGAAATAAGTAAAATTAATGGTGAGAATTTGCTGAACTAATAATTTGAATTGGAATACAAAAAAGGGAAGTATGAGGAGGTCTGGGAAACAAGTTAATGGAAAATAAGTAATGGAAATTTTGTGAGTTTTTAAATTATTTTTACTTTTGTATTTTTGTATTTTTTCTTGTTTTTCTTTTTGATTTTACTGTATTAATATTGAAAATCCTAATAAATATCTTCAAAAAAACAAAACAAAGAGGGGAGGTGTGAGGAGGTCAAGGAAATAAGTTAAAGAAAGAAAATTATGTAAAGGTTTGACTTGTTTTTTTCTCTTTGATTGTATGTATATCTAATTATTTTTCTTTTTTTCTCCTTTTTATCTGTATTTGTTTTTTATTTTTTTTCTTGGATGTGACTTATTTTTATGTATTGATTTATTTTTTCTTTGTTTCTTTTTGTAACCTTTAAAACTTGAATAAATATTATTATTTTTTAAAAAATGAAAACCACATGTGGAGTACCACTTATTTGCACAGAGACAAATAATTAAAATGCAGAATAAAATAAGCACCCATAATTAAAATGTGCTGCAATACAATCCTATTGAAACAACACCGCAATTTACAGGAAGGAAACAACAGAGTGTTGTGTAGCAGATCATATTTCTGCTGTCTCAGAGGAGGACATTTCCTTTTTTCTTTTAGGGTCCAGTGTGCTTTGAAGATGTCGCTGTTCGTTTCACGGATGAGGAGTGGGCGTTGCTGGATCCTGACCAGAGAGCTCTGCATAAGGACGTCATGGAGGAGAATCGGGGGATCGTGGCCTCTCTTGGTAAGGCTCCCTGTGGGATTGTCCTATCTGCCTGGAAATTCAAAAAATACATCTATGGACCAACCTCATATTTTCACAGAGCTCAACCGTGGCCCCTATAACACCTGGGAACCCAACACCCCCACAATAAACAGTAACTTACAGTTTTTTCTTTGAACAATCTTCCTCAAATTATTCCTTTTTCTACCACAATTGGGCTGGTCTGAACTGCCCAGGCCATCTTAAATGTCAGCTTCAGAATTGTTAGGAAAGATAAGTAGCTTCAGGTTTTCTGTTTTTGTTTTTGCTCCTGTCAATCTTGGGTTGACCAAAGAGACGACTGACATTGGAGATGGAGGGGATGCCATGGTTGGGCCAAACAAAATTCATCCCAGAGAAGAGCTTACTGAATTTCAGGTAGAAGTAGCAGTGGTGGTGATGATGATGATGATGATGATACAGTGGTACCTCGGTTTACAAACTTAATCTTTTCCGGAAGGGGACTATTCTTAAATCAAGATACCACTGTAGTAATAATAATAATTTTTATTTTTACCCAGCCCATCTAGCTGGGTTGCCCCAGCCACTCTGGGCGGCTTCCAACACACATATAAACATGAAACATAAATAAGAATAATCTGATCCCATATAAAAAGAACATCAACTTTAAAATGAACAACTTCTCCTAGTGGCCGAAATTGTGGAAACCTTTTGTGAAAAGTGTATTTCTGAGGTTTGATGGCTCATAACACCACTTTTGTGTGGAGTAATACCATAAAATTATATAGCAATGGAAAGATAATTTAATGAAGGATGTAATGCAATGAATTTTATGAAGGAGTATTATTAGAACAGCAGTCATAAAGAAAAAACGTGAAACCTTTGGTGACCATTGGTAACCTTTTTTTTTTAATATAATTTTTTATTAATTTCCACAAAAAGAATATATAACACATCACAATTTCAACTTTAACAGATTTTCCAATTTTGGACTTCCCTCAGCCTCTCTGACAATCATCCAAATTTGATTTTTAAATACACAGTTCTTAAATTCGCTATTGCCTTTCGAAAACCATTTGAGACCTGTTTTTCTTTTTTGCAATATTTCTTTGACTTTTACAGAGCTTCTTTAAATGCCACTAACGTTATTTCTCTGTCACTTATACCTTCCCAATAGTCCACCCACTTTTTCCAGTCCTCGATAAACTTTTGATCTCGTAAATATCTAATCTTCCCTGTCAATTTGTCCAGTTCTGCATAGTCCATCAACTTTGTTCTCCACTCCTCTATTGTTGGTACTTGTTCTTGTTTCCAGTTCTGGGCCAGTAATATTCTCGCCGCTGTTACTGCATATTGGAAAAGTTTGCAATCCTTTCTATTTATTTCATTTCCTGTAATTCCTAGAAGAAAAGCCTCTGGTTTCTTAACAAATGTATATTTCAACATCTTCTTCAGTTCATTATATATCAGTACCCAGAAGCTCTTCACTTCTTTACATTCCCACCACATATGATAAAAAGTGCCATCCTTTTCTTTACATTTCCAACATTTCTTACATGTTTTATACATTTTTGCAAGTTTTACCGGTGTAATATACCATCTATACATCATTTTCATTATATTCTCTTTTAACGCTGTACATGCAGTAAATTTCGTGTTTTCATTCCATAATTTAATCCAATCATCCATTTGTATATTATATCCAAAATCCCTGGCCCATTTTATCATAACCGATTTAACTTCTTCATCTTTGGTATGCCATTCCAACAAAATTTTATACATTTTAGATAATATCTTAAATTCATTATTTATTATTTCTGTTTGAAATTTCGACTCTTTCTCTGCATACCCGTACTCCTTAAGACCCTTCTTAAACATTTCATTTGTTTGTAGGTAATGCAACCAGTCGTACACATGCTCTTTTACCTCTTCATAAGGTTTCATTTTCCATCTCCCCCCTTCCTTAACAATTAACTCTCCATATGTTGGCGCCTGCCAACCTAGCAGTTCGAAAGCACCTCCGGGTGCAAGTAGATAAATAGGGACCGCTTACCAGCGGGAAGGTAAACGGCGTTTCCGTGTGCGGCTCTGGCTCGCCAGAGCAGCGATGTCACGCTGGCCACGTGACCCGGAAGTGTCTCCGGACAGCGCTGGCCCCTGGCCTCTTAAGTGAGATGGGCGCACAACCCCAGAGTCTGTCAAGACTGGCCCGTACGGGCAGGGGTACCTTTACCTTTACCTATGTAGCCCAATTTTTCCTCATATTAGTTTTTTTAACACTCATAACCTCTAATGGAGACAACCAGTGTGGAGTTTTTGGCTCGAGTAGGTTTTTGTACCTATCCCAAACTTCTTTCAACGATCTTCGGAAAATGTGGTTCTCAAAGCCTACATAACCTTTCTTCTTTCCAGACCATAAATATGCGTGCCACCCAAATCTATTATCAAATCCTTCTAAGTCTAGCAACTCCGTATTATCTAGTTTTATCCATTCCTTTAACCAGCAGAGACACGCTGCTTCATAATATAATTTCAGGTCTGGCAGGGCGAAGCCTCCTCTTTCTTTCGCATCTGTTAGTAACTTAAATTGAATTCTAGGCTTCTTACCCTGCCAAATATACCTTGAAATTGTTCTTTGCCATTCCTTAAAAATAGCCGTCCCTCTGATTACTGGAATTGTTTGAAACAGAAACAGTAGTTTTGGCAGCACGCTCATCTTTATCGTTGACATCCTTCCCCACATTGATAATTTCATTCGTCCCCACGAATGGGGAGGAACCATCGCTAACCTTTAGCTTTAATTACGGCCTTACAACGCCTTCCCATGAAGTGAACCAAGTTTTTAGTTCTGCAGCTGTAATAATGGGAAACCAAGACTGAATTATTGCCTCTGTTAATTGGGCTTTATTGCTGGGTTGCTTCTGACTAACAAGTTTCTTTAGTCGGCTCTATAGATTTCCGATTGGGTTAAAGTTTGGGCTATTCCCAGGCCATTCCAGCAGTGAAATATCATTATCTTGAAAGCACCTTTTGCACACAGCAGCAACACGACATAGAGCTGAATCCTGTTGAAATAATACATAAAAATAAAAATATATAAATATATATAAATGCTTCAGTATCTGGGAAAAGATCACCTGCGGAACACTTCAGTTTGGGCTCAAGAATTTTGTTTATGCATTTTGGAGCATTTATATTCCCATTAATGATGCAAATTCTGCCCACACCTTTTGGTGCCATACAACCCCAGATCATCACACTGTCTGGGTGTTTCACGGTCAGTGTAATGCAAATAGGATGTAAATCTTATCTGAGTCTTCTCCTCGGGTATTTTGTGCCATCACTACCAAGCAAGGAGATTTGGGTCTCATTGCTCCAAATAACACTGTTCTATCGTTCTGCTGTCCAGTTAACATGGGTTTAATCTTTTCAACCTTTGCTTGAGAGATAACAATGGCTTTTTCTTAGAATTCTAACATTTAGACCAGTCCTTGCACTCAACTTCACATTGCATTGTACCATGTCATCTTGTATCCACCCAGATGATATTCTTCTGTCATGTAGGCACAGTCTCTTCATTCTTCGATCGTCACTTGCCTTTGTGCACCTTTTCCTGCCTTTACCACTCTGATTTTGTAGTGACTGAGTCTCTTTATACCTCTTCAAAAATATAGAAAGGCCAGCTTTGGTGTAGTTTTTCCCAATCTTTCATCCAATTTCTTCATAACTGTAGCCTTGTTCACTTAATAGTACAATTTTACATCACTTTCTGGGTGATTAGTCAACTCTTTGTGCCATTTCTTTAATTTGATTATGTTTTTCAACCTCACTAAATGCTTCAGTATCTGGGAAAAGATCTGTTGGGATTCACAGGATGATGAGTAAGTCTGCTGGCTTCAACAGGCTGATGCAATACTCTGTGAAGTGCTGGGTCAGAGTGACTCAGCAGGAATGTGATTGGCTGTCACCTGTTTTAAAAGGAAAGCCTGTTCAACAGTAAGTGTGGTGGTTGTGCTGTGGTGTGGTGATGCTGTGGTGGAGAGTATTCGTTTGCCTTAAGGAGCAGGTACTCTATGGACTGTTTTTGTAAATACCTGTATATAGCTCACATTAAAAAGACTGCACTGGAAAAACCTGGGACTCTGAGCGTTTCTGCTAAAAGCGCAGCGAGGAATTCGCGACAGGGTTATGGGCCCAGCACGCTTCCGCTGCGCAAGAGTACAGGTGGCAGTTATCTAGCTGTGGGTGCTGGAGGTGAGCTGCAGGGATGGAGCAGTCCAGAACTGGCGTGTTGCTGGAGAAGCTGACGGCCACGAACTACAGCATCTGGCCAGTCTGCATGCAACACTTCCTCAAGCGTGAGGGCCTGTGGAAGGTGGTGGAAACTCCACCGCAGCCCCCTGAGGAGCATGAGGACGATGAAGAAAAGCTGGCACTAGTAGAGGCCCAGCTAGAAAAGGATGAGAAAGCTTTGGCTACTGTCAGAGCTGCCTCCAGGTCCCAGCTCACAGAGGACCAACGCTAGGCTGTAGTTATGTACAAAAGTCTTTATTGAGATTCAGTTTCCATTTTAAAGCCGCAGCGTGCAGCTCTACGTCTCGACCTTAGATCGGCGAAGTCCCGTCTGAGTCTCCTCCCCTTCCACACCAGTTTAAGACCCTCGCCTTGCTCCACCTCTTCCTAAGTTCCTTTCTCCTCTGGGCCCTCCTGCCCGCTAGGGTCTCATCTTTCCTGGACTCCTCTGACGCTGACCCTGACGATTCTTGCCCCTCCTTCCGGCGGGCTTTAGGACCTGGTTCCCTATCCGGGCTACCTTCTGTGCCGCTCGCCTGTACCTTTGAACTTGGCGCGCACGCCCAGCCTGCAACTTTCCTCTTGACCGTTAACTCGCTCTCCGATGGAGGCGTGGCCAACCCTGACTCATCTTCTCTCGCTGGTGGTGCATATGTGGGCTCTGACACCTGGAACTCCTCCCCCCCACTGCGCTCTGGTGGGGAAGCTGTTCCTGATTTCCAACTGCTGCTCTGGGAGTCCCCGCTGGCCCCTTGCTTCTGGGGTGTCCCCCTTGGCTCGCCCCTTGCCCTGCCCATCGGCGCCCCCTTCTGTGAATCTTCCGATTCGCTGGAGAGGCTCATGGAATCTCTCGAACTGCTGTCATATTCTCCTACGCTGCCCTCGGATTGCTCCCCCTCGCTCTCCATCTCTTCTCCTCCCTGCGCTCCCGCTGAGTCCCTGACATCCATCCCCCCCTCGAAGCCCGCCCTTCCCCCCTCCCTCTCTTCTGGCGTGGGTTCCGGGTGCTCCAATGCTGTGGGGGTGCATGCCGGATACCGGTCTTCCCCCCTGGCATGCTGCCAGTCCGTGACGGGTACATCGACGTCGCTCTCCTCCGCTTCCATCTCGTTGCCGGCGTGCTCGAACCCAGGATCCTCCCCCAACCGGTCCATGCCCCCTTGTTCCCCCATTTCCTCTGGGGAGTCTGCGTGCCAGGGCCCTCTGAGCAGTCCCCTGCGCCGCCACTCCTCGGGTTGAGTGTCCCACCAATAAGAGCGTTCCGCCCCCAAGTCTGAGACCGACCCCTCCGGCGAGGTAGTCTCTGGAACCGTCTCCTCAGCCGAGGAGAACCCCTGAAACGTACTGGCTGAGAGTGTGGGGGTGAAAAGATATTCGTCAAAATAATCCTCCGGCATGGGCCTGTGTGGGAAGAGTGCGTGGAACTCGTCTTTGAGGTAGTGCTCCTCCACCGCATAGTACGGCACCCAGCTGTTGGCGCTGGCCGGAGCACCTTCCCTTGCGATGAGATATTCGACCCCCTCTTCCCCCCATCTCGAGTCCAAAATCTCCGTCACCTCGTTGAGTGGCCCCGCCCTCGGCGACCCCCCTGTCCTGGGTGCGTCACTAAGTGGACTGGGAGCCGTCCCTGGCTCCTGAAACCTGTGAGGTGCCTTGTAGGGCGTTAGCACCGATCTATGAAAGACCGGGTGCATTCTGGAACCCTCCGGTAGTGTCAAACGGAAAGCCACTGGGTTGATCTGTGCCTCGACTAGGTAAGGGCCCAGCTGCTTGCGTCCTAGCTTCTTCTTAGCTAAGGATCTGGCCGGCACTGCCTGGGCCGCTAACCAGACCCAGTCCCCTACCCGTATGTCCTCCCCCACTCTTCTGTGTTTGTCTGCTTGCACCTTGTATGCGTGTTTTGCTAGGTCTAACTGTCTACGGAGCTGTTCATGGACCTCCTGGAACTCCTCTGCCAATGCCTCTGCTCCCTGCGGCTCCCCCTCCCCCTCTTTCTCTAAGCCTGGGAAGGTCCTGGGATGTCGCCCGTTGTTGGCGAAAAACGGTGTCACCCCCGTGGACACGTGTTGTGTGTTGTTGTAGGCAAACTCGGCCAGGGGCAGGTAGTCCACCCAGGTCGAGGGCTGCTGGTTAGCGTAGCATCTCAGGTACTGCTGCATGATGGCGTTGACCCTCTCCGCTTGTCCGTTGGTCTGCGGGTGTCTTGCCGACGCTAGGTTGACCTTGACGTTCAGGATTCCCATCAGCTTCCGCCAGAAACTCGAGATGAACTGGCGCCCCCGGTCGGACAGGATAGACCGTGGCAGGCCGTGCACCTTGAACACGTGGTCTATGAACAGCTTGGCTGTCTGTTCCGCTGTGGCCACCTTCGCGCAAGGAATGAAGTGCGCCATCTTGGTGAACATGTCAACTACCACGAGTACTGCTGTTTTGCCCCTCGAGCTGGGCAGGTCAGTGACAAAGTCCAAGGCCACCCTCTCCCACGGTTCGGACGGGGTCTGTAGCGGTTCTAACAGTCCCGCCGGCGGTCTGTGTACTGGTTTGGCCCTTTGGCATGTGTCGCACCTCGTGACGTAATCCGCGACTTCTCCCCGCATCTTGGGCCACCAAAAGTCTCTGGCTACTAATTCCACCGTCTTTTCCTTGCCGAAATGTCCGGCGCTGGGTGCGTCGTGTAGCTGTTGCAGTACTGTCGCGCGGAGTTCATCTCCCGGTACGTAGATGGCCCCCTTGCGGAGGAGCAGTCCGTCACGTATCTGGAACTCGTCGTCCTTCGCCGTGCCGCTGCGCACCTCCTCCATCTTGGATCGCGCGAAGGAATCTGTTCGCAGCTCGCGTCGTATCGCTTCCAGGTCTACGGTGGCTGAAGCGCATGCCCACGCCTTGGGTGCGAAAATGTGTTTGGCCGCTACCGGTGCTGCTTCCTCCAGATACTGCGGCTTCCTGGATAGCGCATCAGCCATGATGTTGTTGTCTCCGGGGATATATTCTATCCTGAAGTCGAAATCCGCAAAGAACTCCGCCCAGCGGATGTGTCTCTGGTTCAGGAACCGCGCCGTGCGCCAGTACTCCAGGTTCTTATGGTCCGTGCGAACTTGCACCGTGTGTTTGGCTCCGATGAGGAAGTGCCGCCACGCCTTGAATGCTGCATGAATGGCCAGCAACTCTCTGTCCCAGATGGTGTAGTTCTGCTCCGACTTGCTGAGTTTCCTGGAGTAGAAAGCACACGGCCTCCAATCCCCTTGCGGGTCTTGCTGCAACAGGACTGCCCCCACGGCTCTGTCGGAGGCATCCGTCTCCACCCTCATGGGCTTGCTGGGGTTCACATGCAGCAGTTGTTCCTCGGAAGCGAAAAGACGTTTGAGTTTCTGAAAAGACTGCTCCGCCTGCTCCGTCCAGATGAACTTCTTCTTCTTGGAGCTGAGGGTGTCCGTGATGGCCACCGTCTGCATAGCAAAACCCTTGATGAACTTGCGATAAAAGTTAGCAAAGCCGACAAACCTCTGGACCTCCTTCCGATTGCGCGGGCTCTTCCAGTCCAGTACTGATCGTACCTTGGCGCTGTCCATGGCGATTCCCTTGTCGGACAGCTTGTAGCCCAGGAAATCCACCTCCGTCATGTCGAACTGGCATTTCTCCAGTTTGGCGTAAAGCCTGTGCTCCCGTAGTCTTTGCAGGACTTCCTTGACATCTCTCTCGTGAGCCTCCTGCGATTCCGAGAAGATCAGAATGTCGTCCAGGAAGCAGACGCACTTCTTGTAGAGGAGCCCCGCTAACACGTGATGCATGAAGGCTTGGAAGCAGTGGGAGCCATTTTGTAAACCGAAAGGCATAACCCTATACTCATAGGTGCCCAAGGGCGTGAACATGGCCGTCTTCCACTCGTCGCCCTCCCGCATGCGTATAAGATTGTACGCCCCGCGTAGATCCAGCTTGGTGAAGATGCGTCCCTTCCTCACCGTCGTGAGCAAGTCGTCGATCTTGGGCATCGGGAAAGCCGTGGGCTTGGTTTTCGAGTTTAAAATTCTGAAATCAACTACCAGCCTCTTTTGGGGCGTGTCTTTTTTCTTCACAAAGAACACAGGACTGCCCCCCACTGCTTTGGATTCTCGGATGAATCCCCGCTTCAAATTGTGATCTATGAACTCCCTGAGCTCTTGCAGTTCGTCTTCAGACATGGAGTACAGTTTCCCGGTCGGCAGCGTTGCCCCCGGCAGGAGGTCAATCTTGCAGTCGTAGGGTCTGTGGGGAGGCAGCTTGTCCGCTTCCTTCTCGCAGAAGACCTCCAAAAACGCCTTGTACTTGTTGGGTACCGCTTGCAGCATGCCCAGTTGTAGCTGTGGGTCATCCTCTTGCCCCTCGTCCTCCTGGTTAGTCATGATGCAATGTTCTGCGCAGTAGGAGGAGCAGAAGGTCAATTTACGCTGGTACCATGCCAATGCCAGGCTGTGCCTGTCCAACCAGCTCATGCCCAACACTATGGGCGTGTCTGACAGGTGGGTGACGTTGAAGCTGATGACTTCACGGTGATTTCCAATGTGCATCACCATTGGCGGCATTTGCTGTACCACCTGTCCCCCCAGCAATTCTCTTCCATCGACTGTCACTACTTTCAGGGGCATCGCGGCAGGCAGGAGCGCTATGCTATGTTGCTTGATGAAATCCACTCCTATAAAGTCTGCATTGCTACCAGAGTCAATGGTAATAGGCACTTCCATGGTGAGCCCATTGGGAAGCTGGAGTGTTGCGGTGAGCTGCACCACTGGTTTGGGCGGGAGGGGGTCTGTGGGCTGTAAGATTCCTGGGGACTGCTTCACTGATTCGTCTGGCTGGGCCCCAGCGGCTCTGCTTCCAGCCAGACTTCGTCGTTTCCCTGCTGCGGTTCCCTCTGCTGAGCTGCTTCTGTTACTTTTGCTGAGGCTGCATTGTGCTTGTGGAGCCTCTGGGGGCACTCTTTTGCCATATGCTGAGCACTTTCGCAGATGTAACACTTCCTGTTCCCTCTAGGAGGCTTCACCTTGGCTGCTCCTGGTGTGAGGGCTCTGGTCGCTGACTGAGCCTTGGCACCACCTATCTCCATCGGCTCCTCTCCCCCTCCCAGTGGAGGCGTGGATTGAGCGTGCGCTGAGTCTCTGGGGAAGAAAGGAGGTGCCCTTGCTGGCGTGCGTCCCCAACGCCCTTCATCTTTGCTCCAGGGACGTTCTTCTAGCCTCACACCAATCGTCAGCGCCTTCTGGACCACTTCTTGAGTGCTCCTCGGTCTCTCCCCCCTTGCGATTTCGTCTTTCACAGCCCCGTTGAGCCCCTCCCAGAACAGGTCCCTGACGGACGCTGAGTCTTTTTCCCATCCCAGCGCGTTGACCAATGCAAAAAAGCGGGAATGATATTGCCTTACAGTGGCTCTGCCTTGTTTCAGACCGTGAATCTCTTTTCTAGCGACATCCACATCTATCTCCGATAAAAAACAATCGTCCATTGCCTTAATGAAGGCTTTTGCGTTTTGGAGGGCTGGATCATTATCTCTCCACAGATTGCGCAACCACGCTTTAGCTTCTCCATGGAGATGCGTTAGTATGAAGCCTACTTTCTCCTGTTCATCTCTAAAGTCCTTCTCCAGCAACTTTAGCGCAAAAACTACGTCTGCTCTGAAGTTAGGATATTGCTGCAGACTCCCATCGAAATGCGACACCAGGCTCCCCCCTCTCTTCCTGAGCCCGATCCCTTCTGATTTGGCTCCCGGTGGCCCCTGTTTAGTCAACATTTCCAACCTGTTTTGCAGATCCTTGCAGACAGCATCTGATTCCTCTTCTCTCCTCCTTGCCGCTCGTATTTCTGCGTTGAGTTGTACCACGGCATCTTGCAAAGCTGCCAGTCGTTCTTCTGTAGTCATCTTGTGCTGCTTTTGTGAGCTCGCGAAGCACCAATCTTCGCCCCTCGCTGCGTCCTCTCACGTTGCGAGGTTCTTTGAAATTTGAGACGGGACTTACTGTCAGAGCTGCCTCCAGGTCCCAGCTCACAGAGGACCAACGCTAGGCTGTAGTTATGTACAAAAGTCTTTATTGAGATTCAGTTTCCATTTTAAAGCCGCAGCGTGCAGCTCTACGTCTCGACCTTAGATCGGCGAAGTCCCGTCTGAGTCTCCTCCCCTTCCACACCAGTTTAAGACCCTCGCCTTGCTCCACCTCTTCCTAAGTTCCTTTCTCCTCTGGGCCCTCCTGCCCGCTAGGGTCTCATCTTTCCTGGACTCCTCTGACGCTGACCCTGACGATTCTTGCCCCTCCTTCCGGCGGGCTTTAGGACCTGGTTCCCTATCCGGGCTACCTTCTGTGCCGCTCGCCTGTACCTTTGAACTTGACGCGCACGCCCAGCCTGCAACTTTCCTCTTGACCGTTAACTCGCTCTCCGATGGAGGCGTGGCCAACCCTGACTCATCTTCTCTCGCTGGTGGTGCATATGTGGGCTCTGACACCTGGAACTCCTCCCCCCCACTGCGCTCTGGTGGGGAAGCTGTTCCTGATTTCCAACTGCTGCTCTGGGAGTCTCCGCTGGCCCCTTGCTTCTGGGGTGTCCCCCTTGGCTCGCCCCTTGCCCTGCCCATCGGCGCCCCCTTCTGTGAATCTTCCGATTCGCTGGAGAGGCTCATGGAATCTCTCGAACTGCTGTCATATTCTCCTACGCTGCCCTCGGATTGCTCCCCCTCGCTCTCCATCTCTTCTCCTCCCTGCGCTCCCGCTGAGTCCCTGACAGCTACGATCATTCTTGGAGTGGATGACAGCCAGCTAGTCTACGTAGCTGATAAGGTGATGGCAAGTGAGGCGTGGAATGCACTCAAGGCTGTCCATGTACAAGAGACAGCTGGCTCACTGATAACATTGACCAGGAGACTGTACCGGTGTCGGAAGAAACCGGGGGACTCCCTGGTGAACCACCTAAAATTCCTAACAGGCTGCTTCCAGGAGCTAGCCTTAAGAGGGAGGCCTGTGGGGGAAGAGGACAAAGTCTTTATAGTCCTGAGTTCCCTTGACAACAGCTATGATATGCTGGTCAATTCCCTCGAGTCTGTAGAGACTGATAAGCTGACTCTGGAATATGTTACTGGACAGTTGTATGCAGAGGAGGACAGGCGTGCAGAGCGAAAGATGACCTCAGCTCAGCTGTTGGAGCATCCCAGAGGGAACAACAGCCGGGAAGACCAGAGGTGTCAGGAGCCGGAGAAACAGCCAGGAGGAGCTGCTGCAGACTAGCCGGTGGTCAACAAAGTAAAAAGGTGTTTTTGCTGCAAGTCCAGTGGACATCTGCGGGACTGCCCGAGAAAACAACAAAAACAGCAGAAGCACAGGAGGCAGCAGAGAGAGTCTACCGCTTGGGTGCCTGCAGATGGTCAAGAAAAGGAAGGGCTGTGGGTTCTGGACAGTGGAGCTTCTCAAACCTTTTGTAAAAGAAAAGGATTGCTAACTGATGCTAGGGCTTCAAACAAAAAACATGTGTCTTGCTATGGGCCAGAAAGCTAATGTGGTTTGTGAGGGGGAGGTTGTGTTCCCACAGCTGGGACACATATTCAGGAATGTGTTGTGTGTGCCTAGTTTGCAAAACAATCTCCTGAGTATTCCAGACTTGGCAAAAACAGGCTTTGAAGTAAACTTTGTGGGAGATCAGTGCCAGACAAAGCAAAATGGGGCAGTGTTGGCAAATGCTAACCTTAGAACTAATATGTATGTACTGCAGTGTGAGTCTAAGGTTGCGAATGTGCAAAATGTCCCGACCCATGATATGTGTATTCATCTCCTGCACAGGCGTCTGGCTCATGCTAGCTTTAAGGTGCTGAACAAAACATTGGAGTTGTGTGTGGGGATGAAAAACATTAAAAGTTGTGATAATTACTTAGACTGCAATATCTGCAAGGAAGTTAAAAGCAGGGCTTGCCCAGTAGCAAGAGCAAGCCAAAGAGAAACCAAAAAACCACTGGAGTTGATTCATGCTGATGTAACTGGTCCTTTTCCACCAAGTGTCTCCCATAACAAGTACTGTTTGATCCTAGTGGATGACTATTCTAGATTTGGCTGGGTCTATCCATTAAAGCAAAAGTCTGACGTTGCCCAAACTTTGAAGTTCTGGGTAAGAAGGGTAGAAAGGCAACTTGGCGAAAAGGTGTGCTCTATTCAGACAGACAGGGGAGGAGAGTTTATGGCAAGCTCCCTAAGAAAGTGGTTGCGTTCCCAAGGGATTAAACATAGGCTTACCAATGTGGCAACGCCTCAGGAGAACGGAGTAGCAGAGCGTAGGGGAGGTGTCTTGCAGACACAAGTGAAAGCATTGTTAGCAGATGCAAATCTTCCAATTAAGTACTGGGCTGAGAGTATTAAGACCGCGAATTATATTGGGAATCGCTTGTGGTCAAGGGTACTAGATGACATACCCTATAAAATTCTCTATAACAAAAGTCCCAGTTTGCAACATTTGAGAATCTTTGGGACAAAGGCGTGGGTTGACATACCTGTAAAGAACTGAAGAAAAGGTGGGAAAAGGGCACAGCAGTTGCTATTTCTTGGGTATGAAAGTGGTACGAAAGCCTACAGGTTTGAAGATGATAAAAATCTTTTGAGTTATAGTCGATCAGCCAGCTTTAATGAGCAAAGAAATTGGCCCAAGATACATGCAAACCTGCTGCCAGAAAAAGTTTTACTGCCGAGCGTACCTGATAAGGCAATTGAAACAAAGCTAAGAATTGGCAGCTCTCCCAGAGAAACTGAAAGGGAGGAGGTGAAGGTTGATCATTTTTCCCCAGCAGCTAGCATGGAGCAGGGGAGAGAAGAAAGTGCAACTGGGACAGGAGGAGGTAAATCTCCAGAATCAATCCACGCCAAAAGCAGTCCTGAAGGTAGCCCAGGGGGTGAGATTAATGAACCGAGGAGGTCTGCAAGAAGTAATAAAGGTCAACCTCCAGACCGTTATGGGTGTCAGCATCGCCCCTGAGCCAGTGTACCAACTGGACTCATGCACTACAACCCCGACTGGGCTAGGCGAGCTGGGTAGCACTGCCAGCGACCACCTTTCTCACAGGGACAGGTCACCGTGCTGTGGACTCACAGCTTAGAGCTGAGAGCACTGGGTTCACTTGTACAATAATACAGTCGTTGCGCAGCAGAGTTTTGCAGAGTCTTGCAGAGTATAAACCACTTGGAGAGCAGCTCTGTAGAATATCTTCCTTTTATTCTATAGCTACAACTATGATACAAAACTATATACAGAGCTAAAATATCTAAGCATAAATCAATGCTACACTGAGAGTCTGCAGCTGCTCTTAGCAGCAATCTCTAACACTCTCTCTCTTTCTTCGATACACTAACTGACTGACTGACACACTAATTCACTCACTGACTAATTAAGTAGAGAGCAGTACATTGCTCCTCCTCTCTGTAGAATCAGCAGGCTCCTCAGGAGATTCTTGGATATGGGAGGGGTGAAATCTCCTCAATGGGCTCCAGCCACCATAAACCAGGTTTGTGTAACTGAGCCAGAAAACTTTGAAGAAGTGCAAGAGTTACCTACTCTAGAGAAAGAGGCGTGGTTAAAGGCAATGCAGGCAGAGTATAACTCTCTGCTAAACAACAATGTGTTTGTACCTACAGAATTGCCTGAAGGTAAAAAGCCCATAAGCTGTAAGTGGGTTTTTAAAGTGAAAAAGCTGGCTGATGGTAGTTGTCAGAGGAAAGCCAGGTTGGTTGCAAGGGGCTTTACACAAAGGAAAATGATACATTATGATGAAGTGTTTGCCCCAACAGCAAAGGCTGAAACAGTAAAATCAGTTTTAGCAATGGCAAGTCTGAGGGGGTTAAAAGTTAATCATTTTGATGTTGCCTCAGCATATTTAAATGCTCCTATTGACACCGAGGTGTATTTACAGCAAATACCAGGTTATGAGCTGGAAAAAGGCAGCATGGTGTTTTTTTGTGTGTTTTTTTTAAAAAAATAATTTTTATTCATTTTTCAGACAAATAATAAAAACAAAACAAAACAAACAGAAGAAAAACAAGAAAATCAAAGCACACAAAACAATTAGACCAATATAGCTTCAAAGTCATCATTTCATACCCTTCTTTCTTTTGACTTCCCCATACCTCCCCATCCCTGCATCCTTGTTTAGTGATTCTTTAGCAACCCTCAAGTCAATTGTCTTAATTCCCTTTCATACAGTTTCCTTTAGTTTTTTAGTTACTGCTGCAATTCTTTACCTCTTACCCCCTGACATCTTAACATTCCTCAATTTTGCAATTGTTTTTGAGATATATTTTAAATTTCTTCCAGTCCTCTTCCACTGTCTCTTTCCCCTGGTCGCGGATTCTGCCCGTCATCTCAGCCAGTCCCATAAAGTCCATCACCTTTGTTTGCCATTCTTCCAGAGTAGGTAGTTCTTGCATCTTCCAATACTTTGCCAGTAGAATTCTTGCTGCTGTGGTGGCATACATGAAGAAAATCCTATCCTTCTTTAACACCAATTGGCCAACCATGCCCAAGAGAAAAGCCTCTGGTTTCTTAGGAAAAGTCCACCTAAGGACCTTCTTAATTTCATTATAGATCATTTCCCAGAAAGCTTTAACCTTTGGGCAGGTCCACCAAAGGTGGTAAAAAGTGCCTTCAGTCTCATTACATTTCCAACACTTATTGTTAGGCAAGTGGTAAATTTTTGCAAGCTTGACTGGGGTCATGTACCACCGATAGATCATTTTCATAATATTTTCTTTTAAAGCATTACATGCAGTAAATTTAATACCGGTGGTCCATAACTGTTCCCAGTCAGCGAACATAATATCATGACCAATATCTTGTGCCCATTTAATCATAGCTGATTTCACCGTTTCATCCTGTGTATTCCATTTCAACAGCAAGTTATACATTTTTGATAAATTCTTAGTATTGGGTTCCAACAATTCTGTTTCTAGTTTTGACCTCTCTTTCTGGAATCCTATTTTTCTGTCCTGTTTGAATGTCTCATTTATCTGATGATAGTGTAACCAATCTCGAACCTTGGGCTTTAGTTTCTCATAACTCTGAAGTTTAACCCTTTCACCATCATATTCTAGAATTTCATAATATTTTGGCCATTTATTTTGGCAGCATGGTGTTAAAGCTGCAAAGGGCACTATACGGTTTGCACCAAAGTGCACGTCTATGGCATCAATGCATAGATACAACTTTGAAAAAGATGGGATTCAAACAAAGCCTGGCTGATTCCTGTTTATATTCAGCAATGGTGCAAGGAAGTGTTTGTTATTTACTTTTGTATATCTGTCTAATAACAACTGCACAAAAGCAAGTGTCTTGGTTTATAAACAGCCTAGGTAACAAATACAAACTGAAGTATTTGGGAGAGATTCAGAATTACTTAGGAGTAGAGGTTCAGAGAAATGAAAAGGGCATCTACTCTCTGAGTCAGAAGGAAAAAATCGAAAAGTTACTAAAGACATATGGAATGGAGAGGGCAAATGATGTTGACACTCCCATAACTACCCAGTACAAAAATGAACCAGAAGGGCAAAAATGTGAGAATGCAGCAGCGTTTCGTTCTCTGTTGGGTTCTCTGTTATATTTAAGTTGTTGGACAAGACCCGACATAACATTGGCAGTGCACATGTTAAGCCAAAGAAGTGCAGACCCGGCTCAGAGAGATTGGGTGGCACTTAAAAGAATCCTAAGGTATCTGAAAGGCACAAAAGATTACAAACTGGTGCTGGATACAGGATATAATCAGCAAGTGTATGCATACGCTGATGCCAGCTGGGGGGACAGAGAAAATGGAAAGTCTACCACTGGCTATGCCATATATATTGGAAATGCCCTGGTTCAGTGGAAATCCCAGAAACAAACATTTGTTGCCACAAGTACTTGTGAAGCAGAGTTACTCAGCCATAAGCGATTGTGTGTCACAAATAGAGTGGTTTGCTTGTCTAACAAAAGAACTTGGAATACCTTCTGAAATGCCAATCACTGTGCTAAGTGACAACATGGCTGCACAACAGCTTGCTAACCAACAGAACTTTAAGAGCAAGAATAAACATATTGCTATAAGATACAGAAATGTGAAAAATGCTTTGGAAAGAAATGTGTTAAAGGTACAGCACTGTAACACAAAATATAATGTGGCGGATTTGTATACACAATGTTTGGATGCTCCTAAATTTCGAGACTTAAGAGAATTATTAGGTCTCAAGCCTTTGACTTAAGGAGGAGTGTTGGGATTCGCAGGATGATGAGTAAGTCTGCAGGCTTCAACAGGCTGATGCAATACTCTGTGAAGTGCTGGGTCAGAGTGACTCAGCAGGAATGTGATTGGCTATCACCTGTTTTAAAAGGAAAGCCTGTTCAACAGTAAGTGTGGTGGTTGTGCTGTGGTGTGGTGATGTTGTGGTGGAGAGTATTCGTTTGCCTTAAGGAGCAGGTACTCTGTATGGACTGTTTTTGTAAATACCTGTATATAGCTCACATTAAAAAGACTGCACTGGAAAAACCTGGGACTCTGAGTGTTTCTGCTAAAAGCGCCGCGAGGAATTCGCGACAAGATCACCTGCGGAACACTTCAGTTTGGGCTCAAGTATTTTGTTTATGCATTTTGGAGCATTTATATTCCCATTAATGATGCAAATTCTGCCCACACCTTTTGGTGCCATACAACCCCAGATCATCACACTGTCTGGGTGTTTCACGGTCAGTGTAATGCAAGTAGGATGTAAATCTTACCTGATTCTTCTCGGGTATTTCATACCATCACTACCAAGCAAGGAGATTTGGGTCTCATTGCTCCAAATAACACTGTTCTATTGTTCTGCTGTCCAGTTAACATGGGTTTAATCTTTTCAACCTTTGCTTGAGAGATAACAATGGCTTTTTCTTAGAATTCTAACATTTAGACCAGTCCTTGCACTCAACTTCACATTACATTGTACCATGTCATCTTGTATCCACCCAGATGATATTCTTCTGTCATGTAGGGACAGTCTCTTCATTCTTCGATCGTCACTTGCCTTTGTGCACCTTTTCCCGCCTTTACCACTCTGATTTTGTAGTGACTGAGTCTCTTTATACCTCTTCAAAAATATAGAAAGGCCAGCTTTGGTGTAGTTTTTCCAATCTTTCATCTAATTTCTTCATAACTGTAGCCTTGTTCACTTAATAGTACAATTTTACATCACTTTCTGGGTGATTAGTCAACTCTTTGTGCCATTTCTTTAATTTGATTATGTTTTTCAACCTCACTAAATGACCAACTTGATAGCAATCACATAAGACACTGACAAAAGTCAACCTAAGCAAGTTGTGCTTCCTTTTTCTGGTTATTTGGCTATAAGGTTTGATAGAATATAGGTAATTGAACAAACTTTGTTGGATTGCATTCTTGATTGCATTCTTGATCAAATTATCTTTCCATTGATATATAAATTTATAATATTACTCCAAAAGAAGAACTACACTTTTTTCCAAAAGTCTTCCACAATTTTAACCAATACTTTATATCAAACAAAGCAACATTCAACAACTCATCAGAATCTTATAATAAATATGTTGGTTAATGACAAACAACACAGTTAATGAACACACACCCAACTCCCTTCAGTTCTTCTCTATTTGTTTCTAAGGCTCTAATCCCTTTTTGTCTCCATTGCAGATTGTGATGAATCGGAAATTGAGAACAAAGGTGACCACGATAAAATCCCCAGGGAGGAGAAGCCATGTAGAAATTTGGAGTGTGGAGAAAGCTGCAGTCAAAACTCCCATTCCACTTCCCATCAACGAAATATCATTGGAAAGAAAGTCTATCAGTGCATAGAATGTGGAAAGAGTTTCACTCAGAGCTCCTCTCTCACTTCCCATCACAGAATTCATACAGGGGAGAAACCCTATCAGTGTGTGGAATGTGGAAAGAGTTTCACTCATAGCTCCTCTCTCACTTCCCATCACAGAATTCATACAGGGGAGAAACCCTATCAGTGTGTGGAATGTGGAAAGAGTTTCACTCATAGCTCCTCTCTCACTTCCCATCACAGAATTCATACAGGGGAGAAACCCTACCAGTGTGTGGAATGTGGAAAGACCTTCAGTACAAGCTCCTCTCTCAATTCCCATCAAAGAATTCATACAGGGGAGAAACCCTATCAGTGTGTGGAATGTGGAAAAAGCTTCAGGCAGAGCGCCAATCTCACTTCCCATCAAATAATTCATACAGGGGAGAAACCCTATCAGTGTGTGGAATGTGGAAAGAGTTTCACTAATAGCTCCTCTCTCACTTTCCATCAAAAAATTCATACAGGGGAGAAACCCTATAAGTGTGTGGAATGTGGAAAGAGCTTCATGAAGAGCTCCTCTCTCACTTCCCATCACAGAATTCATACAGGGGAGAAACCCTATCAGTGTGTGGAATGTGGAAAAAGCTTCAGGCAGAGCGCCAATCTCACTTCCCATCAAATAATTCATACAGGGGAGAAACCCTATCAGTGTGTGGAATGTGGAAGGAGCTTCAGTCAGAGGGGCCATCTCACTTTCCATCAAAAAATTCATACAGGGGAGAAACCCTATCAGTGTGTGGAATGTGGAAAAAGCTTCAGTAAGAGCGCCAATCTCACTTCCCATCAAAGAATTCATACAGGGGAGAAACCCTATCAGTGTGTGGAATGCGGAAAAAGCTTCAGGCACAGCGCCAGTCTCACTTCCCACCAGAGAATTCATACAGGGGAGAAACTCTATCACTGTGTGGAATGTGGAAATAGCTTCAGTCAGAGCGCCAATCTCACTTCCCATCAAAGAATTCATACAGGGGAGAAACCCTATCAGTGTGCGGAATGTGGAAAGAGCTTCACTGTTACCTCTAAACTCACTTCCCATCAAAGAATTCATAGAGGGGAGAAACCCTATCAGTGTGTGGAATGTGGAAAGAGCTTCAGTAAGAGCTGCAATCTCACTTCCCATCAAAGAATTCACACAGGAGAGAAACCCTATCAGTGTGTGGAATGTGGAAAAAGCTTCAGGCAGAGCGCCAATCTCACTTTCCATTACAGAATTCATACAGGGGAGAAACCCTATAAGTGTATGGAATGTGGAAAGAGCTTCAGGAACAGCTCCAATCTCACTTCCCATCAAAGAATTCATTATACAGCTTTAGGAGCCTGGCAAATCCACACCGTTTTAACCAGGCCTTTTTCTTAATGACATCTAATGCTATTTTAACGTGATGTTTTGTGTTTTTATGTTGTGTTTTTATGTTCTAAGCCTCCTGAGACCTGTGGGTGTAGGGAATACAGCCACTCTTAAATTCCTAGGGGTCTTTGCTCCCCCCCATAAAATATTTGAGGAGGCCACCCCCCAGGTTTTCTTTGTGTGTTTTTTTCAAATGCAACCTTTTTTTCTTTCGCAGCTTGCCATACAATTTCGCTTTCAATTTTCCCTTTTAAGAAATTTTAAAAACCGCACAAAGGTCATGAGAAAAACAAAATACAAACGTGGACAGGTCCCATCTTTGTGGGCCAAACACCAAAGTTGCTTTAAAGGAGGGTTTCCCAAACTTGGGTCCCAAGCAGCTCCCGGGACTACAGTTTCCATCATCCATCCCCATTGGTCCTGCTAGCGAGGGATGATGGGAGTTGTAGTCCAAAAACAGCTGGAGACCCATGTTTGCTTTAAAGGGAAAGTAGGCTGGCCCTGTGACACCCTCTGCTGGCTAATTGGAATTTATAGATCTCAAAACTGCGCCCCCCCAATTCGCAAGGAAACCCGATTACGGGCTCCGGAGCAAAGCGGGGCGAGTGGCGCGTTGCTGTGAGTCAACTGCTTCTTTCACGGAGCGAAGCCGCACAGCCGTTGCCGGAGAGCGTTGACTTTTTCCTGTGACAATTCGACTACAAAAGCAACTACCCGTGAGTAGGATAAATTTAAAAAAGGAAGGAAAAAAAAGGTTTAATTTGGCACCGATGCGGGGAGGCATAAACAGGAAGTCCGCCTTCCGCTTTTTGTAAATAGACTAAAGCAAAAAAGCTGTAAGCTAAAGCCTTGGGAAAGTTGATCGGAAAGGACCAAAATTTCAACATCAAAATAAGTGAACTCCCCCCTTGATTGCAGGAGAGGAGGGGGGAGAGGCTTGGACTATATTTGCCTGCAAGAGAGAGGGAAGGAAATAAAAATCTACTGCTCAAAACCCGGGAACGGGCTGCCAATGGACAATAAGACTGCCGCATTGTGAAATGCACTGTTCGTGAATAGAGTACTTTTTGACAGCTAGCTCTGCAAGGGAGATACATTGTTTCTGGCTGTCTCCTTCTGATCTTAGAAAGAAGGGGAAGTAACTGAAAAGTAACTGAAATTGAAACTGTCTTTTATTTTGTGAAATGGGGGTTTAAAAAGTGCTGCTTTTTAATGCAACAAGTACAGACTGCTACTGTGTCCCCCTAGAGGAAGTTTCTGAAATTGTTACAACAATTGGGCCAGGGGAATTTTCCACTTCAAAACAAACTGTGGTCGTGAGATTGACCTTGGGTATTCAGCTAAAGTGTTATGGCAGATGGAAAAGAAAAAGTAGACTCTCCAAGACAAAACAACGAGGTCTGGGAAATCTTGGCTGCGAAGAGCATCAACATCTGGCCCTTCTGCCTCATCTGCAGCTTCATCTATACAATCTAAGTCAAAAGGTATGTCATCTGAAGAAGCTTTAGCACTTGCATTAAAGGTAAAGGTAAAGGTACCCCTGCCCATACGGGCCAGTCTTGACAGACTCTGGGGTTGTGCGCCCATCTCACTTAAGAGGCCAGGGGTCAGCGCTATCCGGAGACACTTCTGGGTCACGTGGCCAGCGTGACATTGCTGCTCTGGCTCGCCAGAGCCGCACACGGAAACGCCGTGTGCGGCTCTGGCTCGCCAGAGCAGCAATGTCACGCTCTTCATTTCAACAATTGTATGTCTACTTATTTACCACGCGTACTGTCACGCCCAGACTTCCCTCCCTCCTTTCATCCGGCTTTCATATTTAATTTTCTCTCAGTATCTTAATTACCGTCTATCCACATCACAAGATTTATTTTAACCCTGCTTCAGTCTTTAAGCTTCTGCAGTTATTACCTATATACTCAACAAATTTATTCCATTCCTTTTTGAACTTTGTTTCTTCTTGGTTCCAAATCCTATGAGTCTATTTCGCCAATTCTACCTATTCGACCTTTTTCGTCTGCCACTCCATTAAGGTTGGTATTTCCTGGGTTTTCCATTTTTGGGCTACTAAGATTCTGGTGGCAGTCGTAGCATACATGAATAGTTTGTGGTCTGCTTTTTTTAATTAATTACCTATCATCCCCAGCAAAAAAGACTGCTTTTTTTGGGAAAGTATATTTAAATATTTTTTTCAATTCGTTATATACCATATCCCAATTTTTTTTTCCACATGTCCACCACATGTGAAAAAACTCTCTGTCTTTTGTTTTGCATTTCCAACATGCTTTGTTACTCATTCTGTACATTTTTGCTAGTTTGTCAGGGGTGATATACCAGCGGTACATCATTTTCATTTTGTTTTCTTTTAAGGTGGTACATGCTGTGAATTTCAGACCTTCATTCCATAGTTTTGTGACGTGGGTTTCCTGTAAACAAATTACATCTATATTCTCTTTTCCCCCAGAACAGTTTCCAGTTTATTTCTTTTACATTTATTGTTCAGCCCATTCACATTCCAAGTTAACAATTTCAAAGTCATTTTCTAATACAGTCAACTTTTAAATTTAATTTAAATTTGGGTGGATTTGTTGTCTGATTCCTCCTCTACTTCTTCTTCCTCCTCTTCTTCTACTTCTTCCTCTCCTTCTTTTTCTTCCTCTTCCGTTTCTTTCTTTTCTCTCCTTCTTCTTCCTTCTTAGAATCATAGAATCATAGAGTTGGAAGAGATCACAAGGGCCATCGAGTCCAACCCCCTGCCAAGCAGGAAACACCTGGCTCAAGCTCCTTTCCTGCAGGTCTGGGACCAACTCGGTTTCCTTCCAACTTTCCTAATTCCTCATATCTCCTTGAGAATTTCCTCACCTCTTGGAAGTCTGTTAATCTAAATCTTTTATCTTTGTAATAAAAAGAAATCCCTTCGGGAAATTCCCACCTATGTTGAATCCCATTTCTCTTCAACAAGCTCACTAATTGTTTATATTCGTCTCTTTTTCGTAAAAATCTGGTAGGAATTTCTTTAAAAAATAATAATTGGCTTCCCACCAATTATCAACTTATTATTATAACTCGTTCTCAAGATTGCATTTCTCATATCTAAGGAGTTGAAAATCATCAGACAGTATCCGGATAGTTTCTTTGTTTTAGCCCTTAAAGATCTTACTTTTATTCTAAATACATTTTCTACTGTGTATTCAATTTCTTCCTCTTTCATATCCATCTTGCCAATTCTTTGATCATTTTTATTTTTATATTTATATTTTCATTCATCTCTTCAACTACCCCTCGAAATTTCAAATTCATCTGCCTCTGATGCATCTCCAGCATTGCCATATTGTCCCACACCTGCTCTTGAATTTTACTTAAGTCTGCAGCTTCATCTTTAATTTGTTCTGTCTTTCCTATTTTCCTTAACTTCCTTTTGAATTCTTTTCACTGACTCTTCCATTGTCTTTGATCTAACTGTTAAATCTTTGATTTTGTTTGAGAGTTCCCCTACCACTCCCTCTATTTTTTTCCCAATGTTTCTTGTACCTCTGCTAATTTTTTCTCCATGTGTTGTTCATTTTGTTTGAATTCCTCTTTTATTTTTAACCACAAAATATCCAAATCTATGATTTCTTCTTGTTTAGACATTCTCCTATCCCCTGGAGTCCCCCCAATCCCCCCCATTTCCCCCTGACATTTTGACTTATTTGTTGCAATAATATACATTGTCCATCAGGGAGTGCTCTGGAGGCACAGCAAATATATAGCACAATTATCCTTACTTGTAATTTATCTATATGCCTCTAGGTTCTCTCCCCTCCCCACACAATAACTTTCACTTTTCCCCTTTTTGTATCCAATTCAATCCAATTCAAAATACACCAATTCTCTCTCTCTTTTTAAATAATATTTATTACTTTTAAGAGAAAAGAAGACAGAAAAGAAAAAACAAAAGGAAAAAAGACAATACAATACAATATATAGACAATACAAAACACAACCTAAACCCATTAAACTAAACCCATTAAACTAAACTAAACCAAACCCACTCCCTAACCCTAACCCTAAATAAAATAAAACAAAGCAAAAACAATTTTTAAAAAAATTACATCCCCCCTTTCAATACTTTTTCTTTCATTCCCTTGTTTCCTCGACCTCCTCTCACCTCCCTTTTTGTATTCCACTTCTACTAGTTATTTCAGCAAATCCTTTCCATCTTTCTCTATTCTCTATCATATTATAAATAACATATTTTTTAACCTTATTTTAACATTAAAACTAAAATACTTATATATGCTTAACTCCTTATAACATTTCTGCTAAATCCATAAAATATCAATCCACCATTCTTCTATCACTCATTAATTTTGCGATATTTCCATATATAAACTTTAGATTTTCCAATCTTCTTCCATCAACTCTTCTCCCTGGTTTCGGATTCGGCCAGTCCTTTCCGTCAATTCCATATAGTCCATCAACCTGGAGATCTTATGTTCGAGGCTCTTGACTCTTTTCCAGGTCCCTTCTGCAGATCTTCTTCATATTCTTTAATGCTAGAGAGCAAATCTCGAAAAAACTCCATCCTAACAATACTTTTATTCCTTCTGGACAGTTCAGCCAAATTTCCATAGTTGAAGCTAGGGTCTATAAAGTGTTTCAGGACGTATTTCAGGATTCCTCCAAATCCAAAGGCCCCCAAAATTTCAATCTCCTCCAAATCCAAGTCCATGTCCCAAAAGTCAATTAATCCCTGGATAGAGGGATCTTTCCAACTTTCCTTCTTCAGTCCAAACCGGGATCCAATCCTCAAAATCTGGCTTTTTCTAGATTCAATCATAAAAGGCTTCAATTTATAGTCCTCAATTTGCTTCTGTAAAATTAAGGATCCCGCTTGTGTTATTTTAGGTTCAAATACAACAACTTTCTCCTTTTCCTCCACCATTTGTTCTGCCAAAGTAGGTTTCTGTGCCAGGTACTGTATTATTTCTGTGTTGGTGCTCGCTTTTTGTCTCAAGTTAGTCACTTTCTGTTCCAAATTATCATTTTTAAAAGTCATGTCATCCATCTTTTTATGAAGCTCTTCCAGCGAATAGTTTATCTTACATAATGCAGTAACAATAACTTCTCCTATCCACATTTTGAATGGTCCAAGGTCAATCTCAGGTTCTCAGAATCCTTATCTTGCAGCTGGAGACCTCCCAGTTACACTTCTATAACAGTTTCAAAAGCTCCCTCTAGAGGGAAACAGTCTCCACTTGTATCAGTTCTTTCAAGCACAACTCAAGCAATAAACATAGTTTCGATTTTCAGTTACTTTTTCCTCCATTTTAAATGTAGAAGAGGACAATGGAAACAGTATCTTACTCTTATTTTAGCTAACTGTCAAATCCGTTCTGTCAATAAACTTTCCCCAAATGTCATCTGGCAGCCCATTCCCAGGTTCAGAGCTGTGGTAATTTGATTTTCCCCTCACTCCTGCAGGCTTACTAAGTTCAAAATTTTCCCCCTCTTCACCTGCTTCCAAGGGGGGGGTTTGTATTTTTAACTGATGGAGATTTAATCCTTTGTCAAGAGCTTTCAAAGACTTTAACTTGTAACGTCTTTGCTTCAGTCTATTTACAAAAGCGGAAGGCGGACTTCCTGTTTATGACCTTCCCGCTTCGGCGCCAAATCAAGGTGTTTAAAGATCCAATTTTCCGTTCTACTCACGGGTAGTTGTTCAAAATCCAATTGTCCACAGGAAAAAGTCAGCGCTCTCCAGCAACAACAATGCGTCTTCACTTCGTGAAAGAAGCAGTCGATTCAAAGCACTGCGCCACTCACCCCACGTCGCTCCGGGTCCCCAAAACAGGGTTTCCCCAAGAGTAGGGGAGGCGCAAAAGGTGCCAGCCGAATCCCAGGTTCACAAGCTTCTCCCGCTTGTGATTTCAATGGGTCTCCGCCTTCGCCGTGACGGTCAGACCCTGTTTTTCACGGAGTAAGTTCCTCCTGATCGGAGGAGCTCCGCCATTGCCGGAGGTGCCAACCCAAAATACACCAATTCTCATGAAATAAAAGTTATCAAACGTCCACAACAATTAAAATTTAAGTCCAACTAATTACTCCTTCCCGGGGTCATCCTCTTCTGTTCTTCTGCTGCTTATAAACTTAGTCTTTCAATAAAATCCCAACAGCTCTCTCTTCTAGCAGAAAGGTCAAGAAAGTCTCTTTGTTTCTAGCCACTTGCTGGCTTAATCCACACAAAAAGGGGGGGAGAGAAGAAGAAAAAAAAAGATATTTTTATAAGGAAAAAGGAGACTTCTTTACCCAATGCTCAGTTTCTAGCCACTTGCTGGCTTAATCCATCAAAGTATTTAATTATAGGGGTTGTTTCCTCTTCATGAAAAAGCAAAGTTCCCTTTTCTCCCCCCCCCCAACTCAGTCTTTTAAAGGCCAGCAAAGTCCTAATAAAACCTAACCAGCACAACCTTGAGCCTTCAAATGCATTTCTAAGGAGAAGTTGAGATTAGTCAAAGTTCAGCAAATCTTTGGGATTTTTTCTGATTTCAATCTTTCCGCTGCAGTAATGGAGCCTCTGGCACCATTTAAAGCTCTCTCCACTTCACTTTTCACTCCAAGTTCATTCACAAAAGATTACTATTCCTTGGGCTGGAGTTCAGCACAATATTTTCTCCCTCTGAGCTTCAGAAATCTTCCCAAGTTCTAGATACAAGGTCCTTTTTTAAAACTCCTCTCTTGTTAAGTTGTTTCAAAATGCCAGTTGCCTCAGTACATTGTTTCTGAGGACTTTCACTTTCGTACTTACTTAGCAGGAACTTTCACTTCCGTCTTCTTCCTTGTAACTTTGTTCTCTGCACCATTTTCTCACCGCTGAAGGGACGGACTCCCTTTACACATCCCTCAGCAATCCAAATCTTCTCTTTTAATTTCCAATATTTTCATGGATAAATTTATCCTGTGAGCTTTATGTTCGTTCTTTTCTCTGGAAGCTTACCGCTTTCCTCTGAAGCTCAAGACAGTGCAGCACCGAGCTGGCAGTGCCTTCCCTTTCGCGTCCGCTGCTCTATCCTGTCCTCGGATTTTTGGCTAAACCCGGGTAACAGGAGAACCTGCCTGGACGCCGCTGGGTACCCTGTCCCTCAAGGAAACCCCCTTGAGGTTTTGAGGTCTGCAGAGTCCTTGTGGAACCTCTAAAAAGCCCCCGTGCTGCTTGGAATCCCCCGAGGGGATATTCCGCGCTTCTTCTGATGGAGAGATGCAAAATGGAGCCAAGCAGAGTTGTAGTTGTTGGAGGGCTGGACTAGGATGACCTGGGAGAGCAGGGTTCAAATCCCCCATTCAGCCATGAAGCTCCCTGGTGGACCTTGGGCCAGCCTAGCCTACTTCACAGGGCTGCTGGTTCTGTTAGATTGCAAACCACCTGAAAGAGTCTCCTGCTTCTGTTTTCTGCAGACGCAATAGAGGTGGTGAAGCAGGTCCTCTTCACTGTCGCTATCGCCACTTGGTAGGCTCGACATTGAGCTCTAACCCGTGTCCGGTCAGATTCGGAATGAGTTTTCCGCCACCAGCTCTCTAGCCGTCTCAGTGATTGTTTCATTGCCCTCAGCTCTGGGGAAAACCACGGGGCTGTCCGCGCTCCATGCAATCGGAGATGGCGCTTTGGAGCCAAACGGTCAATAACCCTGGTTAACCTCACATTCCAGCGGGACACCAGGGAATCAGTTGAAAGGTCATTAACATGGGATAAAACTGTGAGGAGAATCAGAACTTACAGGGTTAAACAGTTCTGAGTGACGTCTCACATTCTGAGGCGTGGCTATGTGCACATACGGGAGTGTTTCTCTGTGTGTATGTTCTCTTTCGCTTTTGACGGAGAAGCGGAAGCATGCCAGCCAATTCGCCGGGCTGATTTACAATGTTATTCTACTCATTAAAGACTATTGGAGATAAGAGAAAAGCCTGCATCCAGTTTGATTTATTTTCCACACACAGCAACACTTTTTCCCCGCTGCGTGAACTCTGCTAGGACTAAGCTAAGAAAGCTGAAGTTGTTTTGATCGGTACGGACAGCCAGTGGCGCAGCAAGGAAACGTGCCGGACGCCATTTTGACCCAACAGGTTATGGGAAGTCAGCCAAGCTTTGGAGGCTGTTGCCAAGTCGTGCCTGTGTGTGTGGGAGAAGCTAGCTGAGCTGGAGCCAGTTGGAGCTTTTGCCTAACGTTTTGAGGCAGAGGAGCTCGCTGGGAGGATCTGATCTGCAGAACCGGGTGCCGGAGGAGCTGCTGTTACATGAGTAGGCTGAGCCCCGGGGGAGAAGATGGCAGATGGCCAGGAGTCATATTCCGTCCTGTTTGAAAAGCTCACAACCCAGTCCTGGGGTATCTGGGTTAGAAGAGTAAGGGGGTGGTTTTTGGCCACAGGGCTCTGGAGTATAGCCCAGAAGGAGCCGGCACCACCCATGCCAGTTGCTGCTGAGGATGATGCAGCAGGCTTTGAGGCTGCTTTGCTGGAGGATAGAGAGCAGAGAATGCAAAGGGAGCTCTGCATGTTGAAAGCAAGCATGGATGCTTTGCTGTTGCCCCACTTGGAGGGCGTTGAGTCAGCTCAGGCTGCCTGGGAGGTGCTGAGGAGTCTGTGTAAAAGCTCAGCAGGAGATCAGGGCCGGGAGAAAGCCGAGAGCCCAGAGGGGGCGGCTGGTCATGTCCCTGAAGTCACAGCCTCAAGGAGAGCTGTAGAAAAAGTTGGGGGGGGGCAGAGAAGACCAAAAGCAAGTTTGTAAAGTTTTCCACTGTGTGTGACGAGGAAGAACGCCGTTTCAGAGGGGGCAGAGCTGGCACAGAGAGCCCATCCGGTTGCAGAGGGGGGGCCAGGCCAGCTGGAGGCCCAGTTCAGGTTTTTTCCACTCATCGCTGCTTTATCTGCAAGCCTGTTTACCATTTGCGTCGATCTTGTCCGCGGAGAGCCAGAGAGGCTGAGCAGGATGTCTCCAAGGTCGCTTCCCATGGCAGTCAGCCAGGTTTCCATGGCAGCCAGTCCAGGAGAGGGGGCCAGCGTGGGAATGCGCAGGGAGGACGTGACACAGGAAGTGTGGAGGACGGTTCTTATCTAGCCTCCATGGCAATGCTAAGGGACAACTCCAGTGAGAGCAGAGTGCTGCGTTGGGTTATAGACTCAGGAGCGAGTCACCATCTGATTCCAGCGCTACCTAGTGGTGAAATGTGGAACTGCAGGGCTGTTTCAACTGGGAAGACAGTCGTTTTTGCTGATGGGTCACAGAGGCTTTTAACTACTGTTGGAAATGTGTTTGTTTCTTTTTTGCAGGCGGAGCTGGAGGTCTACGTTGTGCCTGGAATGAAACATTGTCTTTTATCTGTATCTTCTCTTTTACAGGAAGGGTACAAGGTTTGCTTTGAAAATAATGTCTGTTCTATTTCCAGGGGTGGGAGACAACTGGTCAGTGTTGCATGTCAGAACAACCTCTTTGTTCTGGAGACACCTCTGGAGGGTGAGGGGGAAGCTGAGACAGCACAGGCGAAGTGTGCAAATGTTCCCACTCATGATTCATGTGCTCATTTGTGGCACAGGAGAATGTCACATGGCTGTTGGAAAGATATCCAGAAGTTACCCGAATGCACTGTAGGTTGCAAGATGAAAGCATGTGACAAATTCCTAGATTGTAGGGCATGCAGAAGGGCAATGGTAAAAGGGTGCAGTTATCCCAGATCGGAGAGGGTAACCACAAAGCCTTTTGAGCTTGTGCACACAGACCTTTGTGGTCCCATGCCAGAGAGTCTGGGCGGGGCCAGATTTGCGCTGACGCTGACAGATGATTTTACCCAGAACGCGTGGGTCTTCTCGCTGAAACGCAAAAGCGAGGCAGCGCAACTGATCAAAGATTGGGTTGCGGCGGTGGAACTACAGTTTTCCACTAAGGTGCAGAGCTTCCAGAGTGACCGAGGTGCAGAGTTCACTGGGTCTGCTCTGCAGAGTTTCTTCCGCCAGAAGGGAATACGTCACAGGTTGACGGTTGCTACTTCTCCTCAGGAGAGTGGTGTGGCGCAGCACAGGAGCAAGGCACTAGCTGAAGCAGCTGACGCTTTACTGTTTGCCTCTGGTTTGCCTCAGAGCTTTTGGGCCGAAGCCTGGAAGGCGGCCAATTTCACGATGAACAGGTCCTACAATTCAGTGGTAGGTGACACCCCGTATTTCTTGCTCCACGGAAAGAAACCGAAGGTGCATTTCTTCCGTGTCCTTGGTTCTGAAGCGTGGGTGCTTGTGCCAAAGGTTCAACGAAAGAAAGGTGACCCGAGGTCCTGGAAAATGATCTTTTGTGGGTACGAGCCTGAGACAAAGGGGTGGAGGTTTGCATATCCAGATGGTGATCAGTCCAGGATTCTAGTCAGCAGAAATGCTGAGTTCTGTGAGCAGAATGGTTGGTCAAGGATCCATGCGAATCCTGACGTTCTCTCAGAATGTCTGCTTGATTCTGATGAGGAGGGAGAGGCAGAAGCTGAACCTGTTGATGAGGACCAGGTCGCTGACCAGGGTCAAGAACAGGATTGGGCATTTCCACAGGTTGTTAAAAGAGAGCCCAAGAGTGAGCCTTCGTCTCCCGTTAGCAAAGTTCAGAAGGCCCGAAGACGCAGTAAGTCAGAGGGGGAGTCTTCTGGTACCAGTGACACACTTGCTGACCTCAGTGGGTCAGAAGGAGCACCTGAGACAGTGCTCAGACGTTCTGCACGCACGACAAAGGGGGTACCACCTGAGAGGTTTCAGGTCATCAGCGCGTGGGTTGGTTTCGAACAGTGTGAACCTGAGAGTTTTGAGGAGGTTCAACAGTTGCCCGAGACAAAAGCCAGGAAGGGGCAAGAGGCAATGGGAAAGGAGTTGAACTCAATGAGGTCTTTAGATGTGTGCTCGACCACGAAGCTGCCAGAGGGCAAGCAGGCTGAGAGCTGTGCACACACAGATAGACAGATGCAAGGTTTTGCCAAAGAGCTTGGCAAGAAGTTCCGGAGGTCTGACTGTGCAGAGGTCAGAACGCCCGTGGAGTCCACCTCTGTGAAGGGTTGTGTTTGTCAAAATTTAGGGCCGGTCAGAGGTATGTGCCTATCTCTCCAGGCACCGGCTGAATTCTTTCGACCTCCCTCCGGCGACTCCCGGTAGGAAAAACACACGAGGTCCGTTCCGGCGATTTTCCTCAGGCTGTGAGAAAAACACACCAACTGCTCCTCCTCCTCCCTGCTCTCCAGCATATCCCCAGGGAGGGGAATCAGACACAGACAGAAATGTATCTACATTGTCTTTATTCCTGTCTTTCACTTCAGTACAGAGAAAACATGTCTGCTCTGTTCAACAAACAGAGAGAAACTCCAAACTCCACCCATGTACATCCTGTACAGGTCATATGACACACACACTGAGCTAACATCCGGTGCTCAGTACAGAATGGACTGCCCCTTTGTTTCCATGGCAACAGTCACATACTTCCTGTTTGGCTTTCCAGCCACAAGCAGCAGTCTGAGCTGCTGTAGCCTTTGCTTGCTGCAGCATTGCTGCTTTAGAATAACAGTCTGACTGTGCAGAGGTCAGAACGCCCGTGGAGTCCACCTCTGTGAAGGGTTGTGTTTGGGGAGAGCTATACTCACAGTTTCCCTCAGGATGCAAGATGAGAGGGGGTGTGAGGAGAATCAGAACTTACAGGGTTAAACAATTCTGAGTGACGTCTCACATTCTGAGGCGTGCTATAGGCACATACGGGAGTGTTTCTCTGTGTGTATGTTCTCTTTCGCTTTTGACGGAGAAGCGGAAGCATGCCAGCCAATTCGCCGGGCTGATTTACGATGTTATTCTACTCATTAAAGACTATTGGAGATAAGAGAAAAGCCTGCATCCAGTTTAATTTATTTTCCACACACAGCAACAGTTTTCCCCCGCTGCGTGAACTCTGCTAGGACTAAGCTAAGAAAGCTGAAGTTGTTTTGATCAGCACGGACAGCCAGTGGCGCAGCAAGGAAATGTGCCGGACGCCATTTTGACCCAACGAAAACATCCCCTACCACTCTCTGGAAACGATTTGGAGCCATTAAGTGGTGGGGTGGGCCATCCAAGTTGGTCCCACCTCCCTCCAGAGGGGAAGGGTTGCGGAGAAGTCCAGTTGTACCAGGAATGATCTGACCATAGCACTTCTTTTGTCACACTTTTTCTTAGTGTCAGATTACCCACATCCACAGAGGTGAACCCTAGGTCTAAGGTATGTCTGCAACTATGAGTTGGGCCAAACTTAGGGACAGCCCCATGGAGCCCATGCTTTCCACAAAGTCCCGAGTGGCCCCTTGTAAGGTCGTGATGGCATGGATGTTAACCCCCCTGGACAACTAAAATTGGTATCTCCATGAGAACATCCACCACAACCTGAAGCAGCTCGGGCAGGGAATCCTTGGTGCAGCGGGGGGTTTGGTATCCCCAAAGGAATTCTGTACTGCCCCTATTGCCCAATATGCAGAGCATGCACTCAGAAAACTAGGTCTTCCCAGTCGGACGCCTGGTGCAAGCTAGTGACTTCCTAAAAATCACTGCAACCCCCCCTCCCCGCCCACATGACCTGGGTTGCTGTGCGTAAGAGAAACCTGGTGGACAAGCTGTGGCAAGGACAGGCCCATCTGCTTCATCCAACCAAGTCTCTGTTACACATGCCAGGTCAAGTCCTCCATCCATGATCAAGTTATGGATGGCCGTGGTCTTATGAATCATTGACCTGGCATTGCACAGCAGCCCCTTCAGGTCATGTGGGTCTCCCTTGCTGATTCCAGTATCCTTCCGGTCAAGACCAGACCCGGAGGCAGGGATAGTCCTCAAAGAACAAATAAACCTGCCTCCTCGGTAATGACATGGTCTGGTCTTAGCATAACTCCTCCACTCGTGTAAGCAGCTCCTCTCCCACTTTCCTGCTTCAAAGCAACCATGGAGGAGGGAAGGAAGGGGACCATGGATCCTTTGCTAGCGAAGGCAGCGGATTTTCTCCTCCCGGGCTCCCTTTGAAGCAGCAAAGTGGGAGGGGAGCAGCTTACACTCATGTAAGCAGCTCCTCTCCCGCTTTCCTGCTTCAAAGTGGAGGGAATCTGTTGCGAGCCTTCCCTCCTCCGTGGCTTGCTTTGAAGCAGGGTGCAGGGGTGCAGGGGGGAAAGAAGGCAGGAAATAGATGCCTGGCAGGAAGACACAACCACACTTTGACCACTGGAAAGTCCACTTCAGCCTCCCCAGATTTCCACTGAGACGGCCAGGCTAATCTCGATGGCCATAAGAGCTGGAAACTTGCATGGGCTGTTTATTTAAAGACGAAAACATGCACACACATGAAAGAAATCCCCCCAGGTTCCTGGACACAACCCACGCTTGATATTCACACAGGTTACATGGATGGCATTGGCAACTGGAGGAGCAGCATGGTTAAAGAGCAAGTCCTGGTTTCAAGCTGAAGATCAGCTTTCGTGGTGGCCTCAAACAATCCTTCGGCTGCAAGGGGAATCCCTCCCTCCCTTAATTCAGGATGCTACAGTCTACAGATGCTGTGGCTGCCTGCCCTTTCCCCTGAGCTGTAAAAAGCACCTTCAAGAGGGTGATGGGAGGTGACACAGTCGTCTTCCAGATGTGCAAAGAACCACCCTCGCCACACTAAACGTGACAGCAAGCCTCACGCCCAGATCCGTAGCATAAATGGGAACCTAGGAAGCTGCCTTATAAGGAGTTGGACCCACCACTCCATCTAGCTTAGCAATGGCAACACTGACTGGCAGCAGTTTGCCAGAGTTTCAGGCCTGGAGAAGCCGGGGATTGAGCGTGTGGTGTTCTGCATGCAAAGCCGCTGAAGTTACAGCTGTTCCCTTTAAAAACAAACTAAGATTGTAGTCCTCATGGTTCTGAAGAAAGGGCTAATTTAAACAGGAACAGAATACCACGTCAGGACCCTCCCGGAGCCCACTGAGCTCAGTTTTGTCTTCACTGATGGGCAGAGGCTCACCAGGGTTTCAGGAGACCCACCCTCAGCCCTGTCTGGAGAAGCTTTCAAGGACTGAACTTGGGATCTTCTCCATGCTTTCCCCACTGAGCTATGATGGCTCCCTCCCCGGCTCCTCTGCAGGAGGCCTATCTCGGCTTGTCATTATAATGTATATATGTCAAGGGCTTTGAGATGCATATAAAGTCAGGCTCAGCATTATTAACTGGACGTAGATAAGCCACCGTTCCCCTTCCTTCCCTCCTCTGAGGCTCACTTCAAAGCAGCAAAGCGGACAGGAGCCACCCGCTTTGCTGCCTTAAATAGTTTAGTACAACATTTGATCCAGAATATTTTTTTGTGTGTTTTCCTCCTCTAAAAACTAGGTGTGCCCTATGGAGTGAAAAATACTGTAATCCCCAGCCCCAACTAAATGTTTGTCCCACCCCCAACAAAGGAAAAAACCAACACCCAGCATTTAAAGCACCACAGATTAAAAACTATTTTAAAAGATTTGCCCCAGCCCCAGAGCTTCTTCCAGTGAGTCTGGGCTCCCCAGGATGCACAGCAGGGCAAGGTCCCTCCGGCCCCCCAGGAGTCTCTTCTGATGAACAGGGGGAGTCTGGTCCTCGCCCCCCCCCCAGTCCAGGAGGGAAAAGGCCTTGCAGGGAGCAGGACTTCCTTCCAGCACTCAGGGCAGCAGCAGCCCTGGAGATTTGAAAGGATTTGAGATGATGCATCATCAGTCTGCGTCTCGTGTTCTGTGTTTCAAATGTCTCTGAGATCTCTTGATGAAGGGAGGGAGATGCTCAGAGTCCAGCCAAGAGCCTCACCCCCAAAAGGATATCTGGCCAGTGGCGTAGCCAGGGGGCAGCTGCCCCCCCCATATCCATTAAAAATAATAAGAATCTACGCCGAGATGGTTATCACCAATGGAGGCTAAGGCCCGGAAGAGACTCAATATGGAGGCCGGCTGGCCGAAATATTGGGAATTAATAGAAAAAATTGGAGACAAATGGAGGTTGCAGAGCTTGGAGAAATTAAAGAATAAGGTGCAAGATTGGTTACATTACGCCCAAATCCAAGAGGTTTTTAAATTGGACAAAAAGATAGGATTCCAGGTGGAGAAGTCGAAATTAGAGACAGAACTGTTGGAACCAAAGACTAAGGTACTTTCGAGAATGTATAACTTGCTGCTTAAATGGAACACACAGGATGAGACTGTTAAATCAGCCATGATAAAATGGGCTCAGGATATAGGGTATAACATTATGTTTGAGGACTGGGAAAGGTTATGGACCATTCACGGCATGTAATGCTTTGAAGGAGAATATTATGAAAATGATATATAGGTGGTACATGACCCCAGTCAAGCTTGCAAAAATATATCACCTGTCTGATAATAAATGTTGGAAATGTAGAGAGGCTGAGGGGACATTCTTTCACCTCTGGTGGACATGCCCTAAAGTGAAAGCCTTCTGGGAAATGATCTATAATGAACTAAAAAAGGTATTTACATATACCTTTGTTAAGAAACCGGAGGCCTTCCTCTTGGGCATTGTCGGCCAGAAAGTGTTAAAGAAGGACAGAAGCTTCTTTATGTATGCGACAACAGCAGCAAGAATACTCATTGCAAAGTACTGGAAGACACAAGACTTGCCCACACTGGAAGAGTGGCAGACGCAATTGATAGACTATATGGAACTGGCTGAAATGACTGGCAGAATCCGAGACTTGGGAGAAGAAACAATGGAAGAGGACTGGAAGAAGTTTAAGGATTATCTACAAAAATATTATAAGTTGTATGAATGTTAAGTATTTGCACGATTTAGAAAATACCAGCTCCAGCAAATAGGCATTGTAAAATAGAAAATTAAGTTATAAGTAAGAAAAGGTCAAAATTTAAGGCAATATTTTGTTTAATTTTAAGGTATGAGCAATTGATAAAAATTATTTTAAATTTAGAAGTATAATATTTGGAAAGTACAAAATAAGGTATGAAATTGAGGCATCTAATCATAAGCTTGCATTTTTATTAAAGCTTATATGTTTAATCAGGGCTTGTATTTTAAAAATGAGCTTAAAGATCTTCAAATGTTTCATGCCAGGCAGAAGACCAGCTGCCTAAGAACCTTGGCAATGTTTTACTCCTAGACAAGGGGCCCCCCTGATTTATAGCAGAAAACAATTCTCAAAGTCGTAAAAAGGGAATTACAGGCTGACAGCCAAGGTTACACTGACCCTACAAATTAAGGGTGGATAAATAGTAAAATGAGCCATATCTTCTTCCTAAGGTTAAGAAGGTCAAGAGCAGTGAAAAAGCATCTAGCTGGCAGAAAGAGAACATTTTGGGAAATCTTTTCTAAAGCTGTTTCTTTCTTAAACTAAGATCCTTTTAAGATTTCTTTTCCTTTTAAAAGGTTATTTATGTATTAAATATATTAGTTTAAATATAATTATGCAAAGGATTTAAGAAATGCTAGATTCTTATTTCATATAGTTGGAAGAGATCACAGGGGCCATCAGCCACCAGACCCCCCTTGCCAGACAGAAGACGCCAATCGAGCACTCCTGATATATGGTTGTCAGGCCTTTTGTTTAGAAACCTTCAAATGAAGGAGATCTCTCAATGTTGATGTGAACTCAAAATCCTTGACATATGCTTAAGATAAAAATTCAAGATTAACCATCTGTTTTGGAAGGCAATAGGGCAAGGAGGGCAAGAGGTGAGCTGGTAATTAAGATTCCTTGTTGAGACACATGTAAGATATATTATTACTTATTTGTCATTTATAGATAGAAGAATATATAGCTTTTTGATTCCCATAAAAGGGCAAGAAGGAAATGGGTGTATCTTTTGTGATTGGTTCTAGCAAATAGCCAATAGGAATTTCAACCAGGCTGATTGGACAGAGGCAGCCACAGGAGGAGCAAGGGGGCTGGATTAAGGAAATATAAGTGCTGGCCAGAATGGCAGGAGGCCAGGCCAGAGCTTGGTAACCATATACCACTGTGCCTCATATTTATTTGTCTGACAAATAAATTACTATTTTAATTTCTCTATTGCTGCGTTGAATATTTCATTCCAGCTAAGCGTTAACCACAAGCAGGGTGCTACAAAATAAGGTAATAATTTGCTGACATTCTGATTATAAATAATGCAGGGTAAGGAGATGCGAGGAAGTCCAGTTAGTTATATAAGAAAAGCTATATTGAATGGTTGGTTATATTTTTCTCTTTTTTCTTCTTTATTTTTTTATTTTTTATTTCTTTCTTTCTATATGGTTTCTTGGTGTATTTGTTTTGGTTTTTTGGTGTAGGGATCTTGTATTATGTATTTTGAAAATTTAATAAAATATTTATAAAAAAAATAAAAAAATAAAAAAAATAAGAATCTGAGGTTCTGCCAAGCGAGAGAGGGCTGAGCTGGGGGGACTCAGCTTTGCAAGGGTTAAAGGGAACTGAGCTGACTTCCTAGAGAGGACAGGAAGCAAGGGGGGGCAGGTCCTCCAGAGCTAATCCCCCTCCCTCCCTCCCCAGTCCTTTCCTGCTTGGGTGTCTCCCCTGCAAAGGCCGAATCGCAGCCCCCTCCTGGGATCTGGTGAGTCCATAGCTGTCAACTTAGCAATTAAGCATTTCTGGAAAGGGAAATGGCATACTTTTGTATATTAGTATAAAAAGCATGCATAAGAAAGTATTACTCGTTTATGACGAGAATGGGATTTATTTATTATGAACTTCGCTGGGTTCCTCCTTGGCAGCCAGTGCCATTCTTTCAGCAGGGCTCGAACTCAGGACCCGCTGCCTTGAGGGACATCTAAGAGCAGTTGGGCAGGGGAAAGGTCTCCCTTGGGAGGTGGGGGACTCTCCTTCCTTGGAGGTTTCTCAGCAGAGATCGGAGGGCCATCTGCCCTGGATGCTTGAGCGGAGATTCCTGCACTGCTGGGGGTTGGACTAGATGACCCTGGGATCCCCTCCTCTCTCTCCACTCCTGAATTCCAGGAGGAGCTTCCTTGCCTCCTGCAAAGCCCTTTTCCCTGCAGGCTCTTCCTCTGGTTTCTGGCCAAGGGAGGGAGATGCTCAGAGTCCAGCCAAGAGCCTCACCCCCAAAAGGATATCTGGGCATGGGCGGAGCCAGGGGAGCAGTTGCCCCCCTAAATGCATTAAAAAAAATAAGAATCTGAGGTTCTGCCAAGCGAGAGAGGGCTAAGCTGGAGGGACTCGGCTTGGCAAGGGTTAAAGGGAACCGAGCTGCCTTCCTAGAGAGGCCAGGAAGCAACGGGGGGGGGGGCAGGTCCTCCAGCTCCAAGCCGCCCCCCCCCCAGTCCTTCCCTGCTTCGGTGTTTCTCCTGCAAGGGCTGCCTCGCTCTCCCCTCCTGGGATCTGGTGAGTCTCCTCTCTCTCTCTCTGGGATCTGGTGGGGGTCCCAGGGCTGCAGCAGGGGAGGGGGCCTGGGGGGCCTGATCTGCTCCTGCAGGGGGGGGATCCCAAGTCAGGGAGGAGGAGAGGGTCCTGCCAGGGAGGGGCCAGGTCTGCCACGCTCTCCTTCCTGCAGATCAGAGGATCCCAAACTCATTTGGCCCTCTACCCCTCCCCCCCCCCTGCTTCAGAAAAGATCTCCCTTCTTTAAACAAAGGGGTCCCTAGGACTTTAACTCTGTGTGACGTCGCTCAGCCTCATTGCACAACGGACGAAAAATGTGCAAATGGTTTTCCAAAGCTGGACGAGGAGGTGGACTAGCCCCCCCCCCCCAAAAAAAGGTGGGAGAGGAAGACCAGGAGTAAAGAGAGGGATCCCAGCCCATAGTCTGGCTGCTGCATTGCAAACCAGTTTCCCAGTGTCTCCCAGGGCAGCTCCCCACGGAGGCCACTGCAGCAATCCCCTCACCCAGAGCAGGGCATCCCAGGACCCCATCCTCTCTCTCCCAAAGGGATTGTTGCTGGAAAACCAGCTGAGCCAGAAATGGGCGCTGCTACTCACTGAGGCTCCAGGGACCTTAGCCTAGATTTCAAGGGAGATGTCTTTGGCCTCGCCCACTTGGCCCTCAGGGGGTTGGCCAGATACATTCCTGGCCCTCGGAGCAAAGAAAAAGGGACCCCACTCCAGGAGTCTACCTTGAGAGTGGCAGAGAGTCCAAGTGCAAGAAAAGGAGACAGAAGCAGGGGAGAAATGTGCCCAGAAGTGGGGGTGGGGGGAGAGCAACTCCTGAGGACCCCCGGGTGAGGACCCCCACTAGAGCCAAGCATCCATTTTTCACAAAATACAAATGATTCCCTTATCAGTCAGTTCAGACTTCATGCATTGACTGGAAGGCAGGAGAAACCAGGCTGATTCATCTCCCAGAAATCCCTTCCGTTGCCTCCACATTTTGCATTGCAATCTTCCTTCTAGGAGAGCTAGAGGCTGCTTCCTCCTTCTCTTCCTCCTCCTCTTTATAAAGAAGGTCTCTCATGGTTTGGGCTCTGGTGCTGTCCAGTCCTGATTCCTGGCAAGACTCATCCATGCTTGTTCAGGGATCCTGTTTCTTCTCCTGACCTACAAATTCTGTAACAGAACAATGTATTTGCTTTGTAGGATTTGCTAGAGCTTCTCATTAAGACGGACAGAACTTGGCAGAAGACCAAAGGGTTCCTTCCGATCTCTCAGAGGCTTCCTGAGAGCACAGATGGATGAGCGAGACTCAGCTGGCCCTGGAACAGGAAGAGGCCATGCCAACCAAACTGGGAGCAGTGGGGGGTTCTGGGGAAACTCTGTGCAAAAGATCCTGGGTGAGGAGGACACCCTCCGCTCAGAGGTGCAGAGCCAGCAGTTGAGGCAGTTCTGCTGCCAGGAGGCCAAAGGACCCCGAGAGGTTTGCAGCCGACTTTACCACCTTGACCATCAGTGGCTGAAGCCAGAAAGGCACACGAAAGCTGAGATGCTGGACCTGGTGATCTTGGAGCAGTTCCTGGCTATCCTTCCCCTGGAGATGGAGAGCTGGGTGAGGGAATGCGGAGCGGAGACCAGTTTCCAGGCGGTGGCCCTGGCTGAAGGTTTCCTCCTGAGTCAGGCAGAGGAGAGAAAGCAGGTGAGAGAGACTTTCCTCTGGATACTCAAGGGGCTCCAAACAGGATGGAGAGCATCTCATATTCCTCTATTGATGGCCCATCCTTTTTCTGGGAAAGCATCCATGGAATGAGATCTATCACCCTTTAAGTCTTTGTCATTCTATTTCTAACATTTCTCACCATCCATTCTCTGTTTTGAATCCTTGTTGCTCTTTCAGAAAAGGGATCATTTTGCAGAAATGGACCTGGATTCCTGTGAGGCAGAGAGGCCTCCATTGGACACCAGAAAGAGGCCACTGGGTAAGGAGGAAGGTGGCTTTTCTCTGTTTGGTCTATTCTGTTGCTTTCCCAACTAATCTGTGGGTTGTTTTCATCTTGGGGTTTTTTTGGGGGGGGGCACAGTTGGGACCAAGGGTCCAAAGGAAGTGAGAAGTATTTTTGTACAACTAACATGAAATGGTCACAAACGTCCAAATGCACTCAGCAGGTAAGGCTTTCTCAAAGGCCCATCTGTAGTTAGAGATGCCCTGTTTCACTTGTGATAGAAGCAGGCACTCCTGGCGTCCTGATTACCTTTTTTCTCTTGCAGGTGACAGAAGGATGCCAGCAAGACCTCCTGATCCGTCTTTTCATGGGGGCAGAAGGGAAGCAGCGGCTGTGGAACCAGATCAGGTCAGGGGAAGCTACCTTGTGGGGACAGAGGCCGAGGGATGGAGCAATGTCATGGACTGGTTGGGCACAGAGGAATGGTGGGAGGAAGTGTTGGTACTAAAGGGTTAAGAGGTAACAAGTCGCTCTAATCACTGAGCAGCTGAAAGTCATTAAGCATCCAGGAATGTGAGTTAGTTTGTATAAAGAGTCAGTTCACCCGTGTTTCTCTCTCTTCTTCCCCCTTTGACCTGACTCGCAGACTCAGTTTGGGGCCAAGGGCGTGTTTGCTGATATGAGTTAAGTTTAGAGTAAAGTTTTCTTTATGCCGGAGATAAAAGCATGTGTGCTTTATCGCCAGGGTTTTTTTTCTTTTGTGAATAAAGTTTTTCCCTGAGTTCCAAAGTGCTTGCTCCAGGATTCTTCATTGAAAGGTACTGACTCTCCTGCCTTCTTCAGCCGCTGCATGAAATTCTCTGCTGAGATAAGACTTATGGTGTTGGAAGCGCACTGGACGTTACTTAACATTAAACTAATTAAAGTTTAATGGACAGGAAGCAGCCGCGGAACCAGGAAGGGAAGACTGCTCAGAGCCGAAGGAGTGGAGTTGGAGGGAGGATGGGCGGTCAGAGGGAGAAGAGGGAGAAGCTTGGGAAGAGGAGGTGTCAGAAGCTGAAGGAGTAACAGGGCTTAGTGAGCTGGGAGACTCTGAGGCAGAATGCAGTGCAGAATCAGACGCAATAGAGGAAGGAGGCGAGTGGAGGAGGGAGGTCAAGAGGCAGAGGTGAGTCAGGAGAAGGAGGAGCCTCCGGGGGCTCCCTCTCCTTCTGCCAGAAGCCACCCTCCCTGCTTGTCTCTCAGAGCCAGGAGACGTCTGACAATGGAGGAGCAAAGGCAGGCTGCACACTGGTGCACTGTTCAATCGCTTGCCAGAAACCCCAGAGAGGAGGGGACTTGGAAAGCTGTGGGGAGCCGGGGGCCTTCACTCTTAGCAACTGATTTCATTGAGGCTCAGGGAATGAGCTGCTGTTCTCATGAGGCCCGAAACTCAGCCAAGTCTGTGAATATTGTGTTCTTGCTGATAAAGAGTTAACTCCAGCTGTGAACTGTGGGATAACTCTGTAACACCAGCCTTCTCAATATCACCAGTAGGATTCATCTGTAGTTGCAGTTTTCATAGAATCCTAGAGTTGAAAGGGACCCCAAGGGTCATCAAGTCCCACCCCCTGCATTGCTGGAGTCTCAGCTAGATCCTCCAAGACAGATGGCCATCCAGACTAGGCTTATTTTATTTCTAGATTGATCACTGAATAGGCTTCTAAGCAGTGCACAAATGAGAACAAATAGTGGCCATGAGCCCCTTGAGTTTGGCTCTAGGGCACTGGGAAGGAACCTCCCCAGAACAGCACACAAGGAGAGGAGAAAGTGGATCCTTCCATCAGGGAAACTGGAATGTTTGTGTAGGGTGGACTCCCTGGTCCTGAATGGCGTAACTGCCCCCAAAAGACCAGGTGCACAGCCTGGGAGTCATTTTGGACTCACAGCTGTCCATGGAGGCACAGGTCAATGCTGTGTCCAGGGCAGCTGTCTACCAGCTCCATCTGGTCCATAGGATGATACCCTTCCTCGCCAGAGTGGTGCATGCTCTAGTTATGCAATGCACTCTACGTGGGGCTACCTTTGAAGGTGACCTGGAAACTACAGCTAATCCAGAATGTGGCAGCTGGACTAGTGGTGACCAGAAGAGGCCACCAAGACCATATAACACCGGTTATGAAAAACCTGCATTGGCTCCTTGTCCGTTTGGTGCTGACCTTGAAAGCCCTAAATGGCCTTGGCCCAGTAGACCTGAAGGAGCGTCTCCACCCCCATCATTCTGCCTAGACATGGAGATCCAGCTCCGAGGGCCTTCTGGCGGTTCCCTCACTGTCCAAAGCCAAGTTACTGGGAACTAGGTAGTGGCACCCACCCTGTGAAACCCCCTCCCATAAGATGTCAAGGAAATAAACAACTATCTGACTTTTAGAAGACATCTGAAGGCAGCCCTGTTTAGGGAAGTTTTTATTATTTGATGTTTTATTCTGCTTTTATTGCTTTGTTGAAAGCCACCAGAGTGGCTGGGGAAACCCAGCCAGATGGGTGGGGTATAAATAAATCATCATCATCATCATCATCAAAATGTGCAGCAAAGCTATCCTATTGAAACAACACAGCAATTAATAGGCAGTTTTCTGTAGCAGATCATATTTCTGCTGTCTCAGAGGACGACATTTCCCTTTTTCTTTTAGGGTCCAGTGTGTTTTGAAGATGTTGCTGTTCATTTCACGGACGAGGAGTGGGCGTTGCTGGATCCTGACCAGAGAGCTCTGCATAAGGACGTCATGGAGGAGAATCGTGGGATCGTGGCCTCTCTTGGTAAGCCTCCGTGTGGGAACATCATATCTGCCTGGAAATTCAAAAAATACCTCTATGTGACAAACCTCACATATTTTCACAGAGCTCAACAGCGCCCCCTACTGTTGGAAAAACGCCCAGGAAGGCCACCACCTTCCCAAGACACTGGGGTGTCTCTCCGGTGGTCTCTCTCTGGCTGTAAATCTTCCTCAGTCCAGAGAGACCAGTGATAAGCGACCCCTCCCTCCTGAGAGGAGTACGCTCGTCTTCTGGCATCTCATTGCAGAAGAAAAAGACAATCAGTAGCTATAAACTACTTTATTTACAGTCCATATATACAGAGAACCCACCAGCATGTCCACTCTCTCTCTCTCTCAGCAGCAGTACAGAACAACATCTCACACAGAAGTGAAAGTGACTTCTGTCGCAGTACTCAACAGTACTTCCTGTCTCACGCTCTCAGACACTCACATGATATAAACAACCATAGTGCTACTTGCTGACCAGCTGGTGAGATAAAGATCCTGACACCTACAACACCTGGGAACCTAACACCCCCATAATAAACAGTAAATTACAGTTCTTTTCTGAGAACCATCTTCCTCCTGTTCTGCCTCTTTATACCACGGTTGGGCTGGTCTGAAATGCCCAGGCCATTTTAAATGTCAGCTTCAGAGTTGTTAGGAAAGATAAGTAGCTTCTGTCAGGTTTTCTCTTTTTGATTTTGCTGCTGTCAGTCTTGGGTTGACCAAAGAGATGCCTGACATTGGAGATGGAGGGATGCCATGACTGGGCCAAACAAAATCCGTCCCAGAGAAGAGCCAGGATGATTGAATCTCAGGTAATACTAGCAGTAATAATAATAATAATAATTAATGATTTTTATTTATACCCTGCCCATCTGGCTGGGTTGCCCCAGCCACACTGGGTGGCTTCCAACACATATATAAACATGAAACATTAATAATAACAATCTGATCCCATATAAAAAGTACATTAACTTTAAAATGAACAACTTACACTAGTGGCCAAAATTGTGGAAGCCTTTTGGGAAAAGTGTATATCTGAGGTTTGATGGCTCATAACACCACTTTTTGGGGGAATAATACCATAAAATTGGAAAAATTATTTAATGAAGAATGTAATGCAATAATAATAATTATCATAGAATCATAGAATCATAGAGTTGGAAGAGACCACAAGGCCATGGAGTCCAACCCCCTGCCAAGCAGGAAACACCATCAGAGCACTCCTGACATATGGTTGTCAAGCCTCTGCTTAAAGACCTCCAAAGAAGGAGTCTCCACCACACTCCTTGGCAGCAAATTCCACTGTTATTTATATTCCGCCCTCCCCAGCAGAAGCTGGGCTCAGAGTGGCTAACAACAGTAAAATGATATAACATTCTAAAATCAGTTCATTCTAAAATCAAATCAAATCAGAGTAATGGCAACCATTGGCTAGAGTTCTGTGGGGATTGCCAAAGGAGGGGGTCAGGCTGTGCCCTGGCCAAAGGCCTGGTGGAACAGCTCCATCTTGCAGGCCCTGCGGAAAGATGTCAAGTCCTGCAGGGCCCTAGTCTCTTGTGACAGAGCGTTCCACCAGATTGGCGCCACAGCCGAAAAAGCCCTGGCTCTGGTTGAGGCCAGCCTAACCTCTCTGTGGCCCAGGACCTCCAAGATGTTTTTCTTTTAAGACCATAAGGTCCTCCGTGGGACATACCAGGAGAGGCGGTCCCGTAGGTACGAGGGTCCTAGGCCATATAGGGCTTTAAAGGTCAAAACCAGCACCTTAAACCTGATCCTGTACTCCACTGGGAGTCAGTGCAGCTGTTATAGCACTGGGCGAATGTGATCCCGCAGTGAGGACCCCGTAAGGAGTCTCGCCGCGGCATTCTGCACCCGCTGGAGTTTCTGGGTCAGCCTCAAGGGCAGCCCCACGTAGAGTGAGTTACAATAATCCAGTCTGGAGGTGACTGTCACGTGGATCACAGTGGCTAGGTCAGGGTGAGAAAGGTAAGGAGATGAAAAAATGCCGCCTTTGTTATAGCTGCAATCTGCGCCTCCATGGAAAGGGAGGTGTCGAAGATTACACCCAAACTCTTAACGGACGGTGCTGGCAATAATTGCGCCCCCGCAAGAGATGGGAGTCCCCCCCCATCCCATATCGTCCCGTCTCAGCCAGAGGACCTCTGTCTTCGAAGGATTTAGCTTCAACCGGCTCCCACGTAACCATCCAGCCACAGCTTCCAGACATCTGATCAGTGTGCCTGGGGCCAAGTCAGGATGGCCATCCATCAGTAGATAGAGCTGGGTGTCATCAGCATACTGATGGCAGCCCAACCCAAAACTCTGGACAAGCTAGGCGAGGCGGGCGCATAAATATGTTGAAAAGCATCGGGGAGAGTATCGCACCCGTGGCACTCCACACACTAAGGAGTGGCGCGGCGACAGTTCCCCCCCCCAAGCACCACCCTCTGTCCCCGACCAGAGAGAAACGAGTGCAGCCATTGAAGGACTGTGCCCTGGATCCCCACGTCGGCAAGGAGTTCGTGATCGACCATGTTGAAAGCTGCTGACAGATCTAGAAGAATCAGCAGCCCTGACCCGCCTCGATCCAGCTGTCTACGAAGATCATCTGTTAGGGCAACCAGAGCCGTCTCGGTCCCATGACCAGCACGGAAGCCGGACTGGAATGGATCCAGAGCCGATGTTTCATCCAGAAACCTGCCAAGCTGTTCAGCAACCGCTCTCTCAATCACCTTACCCAGGAACGGAAGATTTGAAACCGGGCGGTAATTAGATAGATCTAAAGAATCTAATGATGTTTTCTTTAAGAGCGGGCGCACCACTGCCTCCTTCAGTTCCCCTGGGAATGTCCCGGTGCCAAGGGACAAATTGATGATATCCCCTAGGGGGGCCCGCACCTCGTCTGGACACGATCTAATCAGCCAGGATGGGCACAGGTCAAGAGGACAGGTGGTGGGCTTTCCAGCTAGGAGGAGTCTATCCACATCAGCTGGGGATATCAGGTCAAAGTGGTCCAATACTGGACCCGAGGACAGTCAAGGGGCCTCCAGTTTCATTATTGTATCCAAATCGGCAAGGAGGTCACGGCGGAGCAACAGGACCTTCTCCTCAAAAAAGCTTGCAAATGCCTCACCACTGTGTGTCAAATTGTTATTTAAATTTGGCTGTTCCTCCAGGGACATTAAGGACCTAATTATACTAAATAATTTCGCCGGGTGAGAGCTAGCGGATGCAATGGAAGCCGAGAAGTAAGACTTCTTAGCGGCCTTCACTGCCATTTCGTAGGTTTTCATAAAAACCCTATAAGATGTTCTTGAGGCTCCGTCACGGGCACCCCGCCATACTCGCTCTAGCCGTCTGAGATCCCGCTTCATTTTCCGGAGCTCCTCAATAAACCAGGGAGCCCAGTTTCTGCGGGGTCGCAGAGGGTGCTTAGGTGCGATCTCATCGATGGCTGCCAGGAGCTGGATATTCTAGCCCTCAACTAGCTCACTCAATGAGTCGCCAGGGGGAGCAAGGTCCCGCAAGGCTTGCCAGAATCTATCAGGGTCCATTAGCCTCTGCGGGCGAGCCCAAATCGGCTTGCCACCTAAGAAGGGTGGGGGTGGAAAGTCAATCCTGGCTTTCAGAGCGTAGTGATCAGACCATGGCACCTTCATCGAAAGAGACATGATCACATCTATACTTGCACCTAAGATCAAATCCAGCATGTGGCCTGCTTGATGTGTGGGAGAGCCCTAGTGTCGCCATGGAAGACACCAGGTCCAGAGCCTGTGAGGAAGGAGTGGCATCAGCATGGATGTTGAAGTCCCCCAATACCAAGAGGTTAGGGAACTCCAAGGCCCAGCCGGCCACCGCCTCCAGTAGGCCTGACAGAGTGGCTGCTGGTGCACTAGGTGGCTAGTACACCAAACAGACAGCCAAGCTCACCTCAGAGCCCCACACTAGGCCAACCCATTCAATGTCGGGGATTGATGGCGATGGCAGAGCCCTGAAAGAATAATCTTCCCCGATTAACGTTTATGAAGGAGTATTTATTAGAACATCAGTCATAAAGAAGAAATGGGAAACACATAGAAAAAAGGAGATGTGCAGAAATTCTCACCATGTCCACTAATACTTGGTTTGGTAACTTTAATTACGACCTTGCAACGTCCTCCCATGGAGTGAACCAGGTTTTTTTTAAAATTTCTGCAGCTATAATAATGTGAAACCAAGACTGAATTATTGCCTCTATTAATTGCTGGGTTGGTTCTAACTAACAAGTTTCTTTAGTCAGCTCCAAAGATTGGGTTAAGGTCTGGGCTATTCCCAGGCCATTCCAGGAATGGAATATGATTATCTTGAAGCCACCTTTTGCACACAGCAGCAACATGACATGGAGCTGAATCCTGTGGAAATATAAAATAAAAATAAATTAGTAAATATTTATATAAATATATGTAAATGCTTCAGTATCTGGAGAAAGATCACATGTGGAACGCTTCAGTTTGGGCTCAAGTATTTCATTTATGCATTTGGGGGTATTTACATTCCCTTTGATGACGCAAATTCTGCCCACACCTTTTGCTGCCATACAACCCCAGATCATCACACTAACTGGGTGTTTCACAGTAGATGTAATACATGTACAGTGGTACCTCTGGTTAAGATGATGACGATGACGATGATGATGATAATTGATTTATACCCCGCCCATCTGGCTGGGTTTTCCCAGCCACTCTGGGCTACTTCCAACAAAAATATCAAATATCCATCAAATATCAAATATCCATCAAATATCAAAAGCTTTCCTAAAGAGGGCTGCCTTCAGATGTCTTCTAAAAGTCTGATAGTTGTTTATTTCCTTGACATCTGATTGGAGGGCATTCAGTGGGGTGGGTTCCACTACCGAGAAGGCCCTCTGCCTGGTTCCCTGCAATTTGGCTTCTTGCAGTGAGGGAAATGCCAGAAGGCCCTCGTAGCTGGACCACAGTATTCAGGCTGAATGATGGTGGTGGAGACGCTCCTCAGGTATACTGGACCGAGGCTGTTTAGGGCTTTAAAGGTCAGCACCAACACTTTGAATTGTGCTAGGAAATGCCCAGGGAGCCAGTGTAGGTCTTTCAAGACCGGTGTTATGTTGTCAGATTTAGCACTTCTGTCACACAAGACACGGAATGCTGGCAGTTTTCCTAGTTGAGGTTTATTTAGAAATACAGTGGTACTTCGGGTTAAGAACTTAATCTATTCCGGAGGTCCATTCTTAACCCGAATCCATTTTTATCCTGAGACGCGCTTTTGCTAGCATCCCGGGGCAAAGTTCACTACCAGAAGCACCTGCTTCCAGGTTAGCGGAGCTCGTTACCCGAAGCGTTCGTAAGGAGGATGGTACATAATCCAAAGTTTCACTGTAGGATATAAATCTTCTCCGATTCTTCTCCTTGTGTATTTCATGCCATCACTACCAAGCAAGGAGATTTGGTTCTCATCACTCCAAATAACACTGCCCCATTGCTCCACTGTCCAGTTAACATGGGTTTAATCTTTTCAACCTTTGCTTGAGAGAGAACAATGGCGTTTTCCTTAGAATTCTAGCATTTAGATTAGTCTTTGCACTAAACTTCACATTACATTGCGCCATGTCATCTTGTAGACACCCAAATGATTTTCTTCTGTCACGTAGGCACAGTCTCTTCATTCTTCGATCGTCACTTGCTGTTGTGCACCTTTTCCTGCCTTTACCAGTCTGATTTTGAAGTGACTGAGTCTCCTTATAGCTCTTCAAAAATATAGGAATGCCAGCTTTGGTTATGTTTCCCAAAATCTTTCTTCTAATTTCTTCATAAGTGTAGCCTTGTTCACTTAAAAGCAGTTAACATTCTCCTTTCCCTTCCTTCCCCACAGCAAACACTCTGTGAGGTGAGTGGGGCTGAGAGACTTCAGAGAAGTGTGACTGGCCCAAGGTCACCCAGCAGCTGCATGTGGAGGAGTGGGGAAGCGAACCCGGTTCACCAGATTAAGAGACTACCACTCTTAACCACTACACCACATTGGCTATTTTACATCGCTTTCTGGGTGAACAGTCAACTCTTTGTGCCATTTCTTTAATTTTATTATATTATAGAAACTCACTAAATGAAAAAACACAAAAAACCAATCAACAATTGCAATCACATAACACGCTGAGAAAAGTTAACCTAAGCAAGTTGTACTTCGTTTTTCTAGTTATTTGGCTATACGTTTTGATAGAATACAGATAATTGAACAAACTTAGTTGCATTACGTTCTTGATTGAATTATCTTTCCATTTATATATGATTTTATGATATTACTCCAAAAGAAGTGGTGTTATAAGCCATCTAACTTCTGAAAAACACTTTTTTCCAAAAGGCTTCGACAATTTTGACCACTAATGTATATCAAGCCAAGCAACATTCAACAACCCGTCGGAGTCTAATAATGAATATATTGGTTAATGACAAACAACAAAGGTAATGAACATCCCCCTCCCCAATTCCCTTCAGTTCTTTTCCATTTGTTCCTGAGGCTTTCACCTGTTTTTGTCTGCATTGCAGGTTGTGATGAATTGGAAATCGAGAACAAGGGTGACCACAACAAAATCCTCAAGGAGGAGAAGCCAGGTAAAAATTTGGAGTGTAGAGAGAGCTGCAGTCAGAGCTTCCATTACACTTTCCAACAAAGAATTATCGTTGAAAAGAAACCCTATCAGTGTGTGGAATGTGGAAAGGGCTTCAGCCACAGCCGCAATCTCACTTCCCATCAGAGAATTCATACAGGAGAGAAACCCTATCAGTGTGTGGAATGTGGAAAGAGCTTCAGTAAAAGCACCAATCTCACTTCCCATCAGAGAATTCATACAGGAGAGAAACCCTATCAGTGTGTGGAATGTGGAAAGAGCTTCAGTAAAAGCACCAATCTCACTTCCCATCAGAGAATTCATACAGGGGAGAAACCCTATCAGTGTGTGGAATGTGGAAAGAGCTTCAGTGAAAGCTACAAACTCACTTCCCATCAGAGAATTCATACAGGAGAGAAACCCTATCAGTGTGTGGAATGTGGAAAGAGCTTCAGTACGAGCTCCAATCTCACTTCCCATCAGAGAATTCATACAGGAGAGAAACCCTATCAGTGTGTGGAATGTGGAAAGAGCTTCACTGAAAGCTACAAACTCACTTTCCATCAGAGAATTCATACAGGAGAGAAACCCTATCAGTGTGTGGAATGTGGAAAGAGCTTCAGTACGAGCTCCAATCTCACTTCCCATCAGAGAATTCATACAGGAGAGAAACCCTATCAGTGTATGGAATGTAGAAAGAGCTTCAGGAAGAGCTCCGATCTCACTAGGCATCAGAGAATTCATACAGTGGAGAAACCCTATCAGTGCATGGAATGTGCAAAAAGCTTCAGGAGGAGCTCCGATCTCACTTCCCATCAGAGAATTCATACAGGGGAGAAACCCTACCAGTGCCTGGAATGTGGAAAGAGCTTCAGTTGGAGCACCGATCTCACATCCCATCAAAGAATTCATACAGGGGAGAAACCCTATCAGTGTGTGGAATGTGGAAAGAGCTTCAGTATGAGCTCCAATTTCACTTCCCATCAAAGAATTCATACAGAGGAGAAACCCTATCAGTGCCTGGAATGTGGAAAGAGCTTCAGGAAGAGCTCCAATCTCACATCCCATCAAAGAATTCATACAGGGGAGAAACCCTATCAGTGCCTGGAATGTGGAAAGAGCTTCAGGAAGAGCTCCGATCTCACTAGGCATCAGAGAATTCATTCAGAGGTCAGAAAAACTATTATACAGCTTTAGGAGTCTGTCAAATAGGCACCTTTTTAACCAGGCCTTTTAAAAATTTGGTGGGGAGTGGGGTTACAGATGTGTATCTTGTGTTTTTATGTTGTAACCGTCCTGAGACCTGTGGGTGTAGGGAATAGGCGCCAACTCTTAAAGGACCACAGGTTTCCCCCCTCCCCGAATAAAATATTTGAGGGGGCACCCCCAAGTTTATAGGCATTGCCATTGAAATGGCATGCATGCACCACATCATGTGATTTATTATGTGAGGAGAGGCTTACTAAGCCCCTCCTATATTTTATTCAAGTTGGCACCCCCGGTATAGGGTGGTATAGAAATTAATTAAATGCATAAATAAAATAAGAACATCTTGGTCGCCTTCATTTGCACATGTTCCAGCTTGCCAATATCCTTCTTCTTATCATTTTTAAAAATTATGTGCCCATCATCTGAGGATTTCACAGTGGTTCACAGCATAAACATACAGGTTGAAAGCATGGCTTTCTCAAAAACAAGGAAAGCCGGAGAAATCTCTTTCTTTTCTTTTTTTGGATGGAGTTAGAAACTTTGATAATCAGGGGACTGCTGTTGGTATTTTTGACTATGTGCCATTCTGTGCAGCTTCACAGAGTCAATTAAGAGTTCCACCTGAAAGCCAATTGGCCGAAATATTGGGAAATTTTGTGAGAAGAAGGAGACAGATTAAAACTGCAGAGTTTTGAAAAACTAAAAAACTAAAAAACTAAAAATGAAGATTGGCTTCATTATTGCCAAATAACGGAGGCTTACAATTTGGATAAGAAAATTGGCTTTCAGGTGGAAAAATCAAAATTGGAAATAGAACTGTTAGACCCTAAAACTAAGAATTTGTCAAGAATGTACAACTTGCTGTTGAAATGGAACACTCAGGATGAAACGGTGAAATCTGCTATGATTAAATGGGCACAAGATGTTGGACATAATATTATGATGGCTGACTGGGAACAGTTATGGACCACAGGTATGAAATTTACGGCATGTAATGCCTTAAGAGAGAATATAATGAAAATGATCTACATGTGGTACATGATGCCAGTCAAGCTTGCAAAAAATTTTCATTTGCCTGATAATAAATGCTGGAAATGTAAAGAGACTGAAGGTACATTTTTTCACCTTTGGTGGACATGCCCAAGGATTAAGACTTTCTGGGAGATGATTTATAATGAAATGAAAAAGGTATTTAAATATACCTTTCAGAAGAAACCAGAGGCCTTTCTTTTGGGCATGGTCGGCCAATTGGTGCTAAAGGAGGATAGAACCTTCTTTATGTACGCCACAACAGCAGCAAGAATACTTATCGCAAAGTACTGGAAGACACAAGATCTACCCACCCGGGAAGAATGGCAGATGAAGGTGATGGACTACATGGAACTGGCGGAAATGACTGGCAGAATCCGAGACCAAGGAGAAGAGTTGGTGGAAGAAGATTGGAAGAAATTTAAAGTTTATTTACAGAAACATTGTAAAATTAAGGAATATTAGAAGGATGTTGGAATGAAGTTATGTGGTTTTTAGCAGAAACAATATAAAGGTCTAAGTAAAAATGGATTGTTAATTAGTGAAAGAAGAGAATGTAAAATTATAGTATATTAAGATAAATCATCAGGATAAAAACAAAGATGGAAAGGATTTGCTGAAATATCTAATTGAATTAGAATACAAAAAAGGGAGGTGTGAGGAGGTCAAGGAAACAAGCAAATGAAAGAAAGTTATGTAAAGGTTTGGTTTTCTTTTTTCCTTTTTGGTCTTGTATTGTTTTGTATTTTTTTTTCTTTTTTTCTGTTTAAATTGATATGTGTTTTTTTTGTGTTTTTTTCTCTTTGTAACCTTTAAAATCTTAATAAAAATCTATTAAAAAAAAAAAAAAGAGTTGGCCGAAGGCCAAGGATGACTGAGTAGAGGGGAGTAATTCTGCTTGGAGATATGAAACCTTGGATACAGCTTTACCATTGGTTGAGAACTCACACAGGCATTATGAGTTATGACCTTACTGACTGGAGTGTGTGTTGTTCTGAGAGAAAAGAGTCGTTTGGAGTTTGTTAAAAGAGAGCTAGTTAAGATCTGTATCTGTTCTTGTATATAGTAACTTGTAGAGTCTGCTGTAAATAATAAACACATCTAAGTCACCATGTTACTGGTTGCAGCATTTTGTTCCTGCTTCATTCATCCTGCCTGCAACTCTCCATCAGGGTAGCGGCTGGTCCTGATCCCCCGGTAACTCACCTCCCTGTTTTGCCCGAAGGTTGAGTATTTCTCCTGCGAGTACTCAGGTCTCTCCTCTCAGACCTTAGTCTCTGCAGCTTGGGAGATGTCAGTGGGTTACTAGACCGAGGGGCCACCTCAGCCTCCCCTGACCCAACCGGTAGTGGAGCAGCTGTAAGCGATGGCCCAGCTGAAGGCAATGAGGTAATCCCTGCATCTGGAGTCAGGGCAGGCTCAGGCCCCTGACTCGGCCCAGCTGGTGCTTGTTGCAGGGGAACCTGTGCAGACTGGGACTCTTCAGGATCAGGCCCCAGACTTGGTTCAGATGATTCCTGAGGCTAAGGATCGGGTGCAGAAATTCCCCCACCTCCCGCAAAAGCAGGGAGAAGGTCTGGAAGAAGCACACAGGGGGGGGAATCATATTTTTTTCCTTGATTTCCCCCTCTGAAAACTAGGTGCGCCCTATGGTCAGGTGCGCCCTATGGAGTGAAAAATACGGTATTTAAAATCTTTTTTTGGAAGCCGCCCAGAGTGGCTGGGGAACCAGTATTATTAGCAGGTTTTTGAGGACAGGGAAAACATGTTCAGACACGGAGCGTTAAAGCTCTGCTTGGAAAGAGAGGGCCAAAAACTGAGTGTGGATAAGCTATTGCACTACTCCTGTTCTTTTGGCAAGAGGTCATTAGAGGCTGACTGGTGTTGTGTGATATACTGCTTTATTTACACCTCTATACAAGTTGAGCATAGGTGGATGAGAATCCAAGAAGAGACTCCTGGATTAGGCCAATGGCCAATCCAGTTCTCAGCCTGTTCTCACAATGTCCAGCCAGATGCCTGTGGAAAACCAGGAAGCAGAGAATGAAGAGCCCTCTCTTCTGTCTGTGGTTTTCCACAAGTGGATGCAGCTGAACTCAAAGAGATGCTCCAAGTTCCTGGCCTTTTATCTGGTTTTGACACAGAAGATCTTGAAGAGACCCTGCTGGATTCTCTTGGTCCTTACTCCATAAATAATGGGGTTCATCATGGGTGGAAGGCACAGATACATATTTGCTACCAGAATGTGGACATGGGCAGCCACGTGACCAAACCGGTGGGTTAAGAAGGAGAAAAATGCTGGAGTGTAGAAGACCAGGATGACACAGGCGTGAGAGCCGCAGGTGCCAAGAGATTTGACCCGTGCTTCCTTGGAAGGGAGCTGGAAGACAGCCTGGAAAATGAGGATGTAAGACACGATGATCAACACCAAGTCCAGCCCCCCAGTTAGAAAAGCAACCAGGAGACTGTAGGCCCTCTCTGCCCCCGTGTCCACACAGGTCAGTTTCATCAGAGCCATGAACTCACAGTACGTGTGCAAGATGACGTTGCCTCTGCAATACGGGAGCCATTTCAGGAGGAAAGGGTGCGGGCTCAGGAGGATGGCCCCCCGTAGCACGATGGTCAGTCCCATCTTGGCAACCACGTCATTGGTCAGGCTCCTCTTTCTTGAAGGGCCCCACAGACCTCATGGGGCAGCCGAGAAGATTCCTTTGTTGCTTTTTCCATAAATCAGCAACGGAGGTTGCATTTCCTTATTTACAGGTGGGCTGTTGCTAAAGCACATAACATGCCCTTCATGCTTAGTTATGTATTAGGAATACAGGCACAAATTTGTGTGTGTGTGTATGTGTATTTGCAAACTACCCCCGTCTCTGAGCAGTGAGACTCCTTGGGCCCCAGGCCCATCTTCGGTTTATGATATCTGTCTTTATGTCTTTATGATATCTAGTTTTATTTACTCACATATTCAACCTGAGTGGAGGAGGGAGGGGCTCACAGCATGGACACCCCCACCACATCTTGCTTCTCCCCAGAAGCGGCTTAGTCATGCTGGCCACATTACCCGGAAGCTGTATGCCAGCTCCCTCAGCCAGTAAAGTGATATGAGCGCTGCAACCCCCAGAGTCAATCTGCAACTGGACCTAACGGTCAGGGGTCCTTTCACCTTTACACAGTCTCTGTGTCTCCAGCTTCCAGCTCAGCTCATGCGTAACTCGCTCTGGCTCTTTCCCTCCTACAGGTGAGATGGGGGGTGGCGGCGATGACATTTCCTGGGTTGCCCCATCCCTTTGCTGCAGTTCTTGCAACCCAGCTCATTCTTTGGGGACGCTGAGGTGGACACTCAACTGGCCAGCAAAGGTCACTGTCTTACCAAGAAACTTGTCTGAACAGTTCACAAAAGTCCCCCATTAGATTCTGACCCTCCCTGGGTACAGGATCCCCAGTAATAGGAGAGGCACAGAAATAGCTCCTCTTTCTTTAAGGGCCCATGTACGTAAATACCTTTGGCACTACTGTGAGGGTGAGGCTTTGAAAATTGAAACCCTGCGGTGGGTTTCTGGCAATGGGTTGAGCCGGATTAAGACCTTTAGAGTCCCAAAGCACTTAAAAGATGTTGGTGCCTCCATATATATTGATATATTCAAAGCATATACAATAATAAACCATAAAATAAAATTTTAGTATTTGAAATAGAATGTAACTGTCAGGCTTGCAGGTGGTTGCTCACGAGTAAACAGCCAGGACTCTGACCTGCTTTTTACAGGTTTTACTTAGTGCAAACTATGTACAGTGCAGAAACCCAAAGTTCATGTCTGTCTCAGTCACTTGCAGATTCCAGGAGTGGTTTCTTCCTCTCTCCCCCCCCCCCCCCCCAAGTATAAGAACTTGTTGTTGTTGTTGTTGTTGTTTAGTCGTTTAGTCGTGTCCGACTCTTCGTGACCCCATGGACCAGAGCACGCCAGGCACTTCTGTCTTCCACTGCCTCCCGCAGTTTGGTCGGACTCATGTTTGTAGCTTCGAAAACACTATCCAACCATCTCGTCCTCTGTCGTCCCCTTCTCCTTGTGCCCTCCATCTTTCCCAACATCAGGGTCTTTTCCAGGGAGTCTTCTCTTCTCATGAGGTGGCCAAAGTACTGGAGCCTCAGCTTCACGATCTGTCCTTCCAGTGAGCACTCAGGGCTGATTTCCTTAAGAATGGATCGGTTTGATCTTCTTGCAGTCCATGGGACTCTCAAGAGTCTCCTCCAGCACCATAATTCAAAAGAATCAATTCTTCGGCGATCTGCCTTCTTTATGGTCCAGCTCTCACTTCCATACATCACTACTGGGAAAACCATAGCTTTTACTATACGGACCTTTGTTGGCAAGGTGATGTCTCTACTTTTTAAGATGCTATCTAGGTTTAAGATGCTATCTAGGTTTAAGATGCTATCTAGGTTTAAGATGCTATCTAGGTATAAGAACTTAGACACCCCAAATCTCCGCCTCCTTTCCTTACCAAAAACTAGGCGACAGAAGCGGCATGCCCGGAGCACGAAGGGCTGGCAGAGAGAGAAAGGAGGCCCCAAGTGCTCTGGGTTCAAGAGCTACAGCCATGCCAGAACCCAGAGAGCCTGGCTCCCACCAAAGCAATTACAAAAAATATAGACCAGGAGGTAATTAATAGATTACAGCAACAAACAGAGATTGAAGTGGTTAAAAAAGTTAAATACTTAGGAGTATGGTTAACTCCCAGGGATATAGATTTGTTTCAGAACAACTATGTTCCAACTTGGAATAAGATTAAAAGGGACCTAGAAGTGTGGGGAAGAATGAAATTGTCATTTTGGGGAAGGATTGCCACGATCAAAATGAATGTGTTACCAAAGATGTTATTCTTATTTCAAATGGTTCCAGTAATCAAGGGGGCAGCAATTTTTAAAAATTGGCAGAGAGAAATTTCAAGGTATATCTGGCAGGGTAAGAAACTGAGGATAAAGTTTAAGATATTGACACATATGAAAGAAAGAGGCTTCGCCTTGCCAGATTTGAAATTGTACTATGAAGCATCCTGCCTCTGTTGTTGAAGGAATGGATGAAATTAGAAGATACTGATTTGTTAGATTTAGAAGGTTTTGATAATAGATTTGGGTGGCATGCATATTTGTGGTATGATAAGAAATGTGTACATAAAGGATTTGAAAACCACATCATAAGAAGGTCCCTGATTGAAGTGTGGGAAAGATATAAAAACTTGTTGGAACAAAAAACTCCATATTGGTTATCGCCGTTGGAGGCGATGAGTGTGAAGAAAGTTAATATGACTGTAGGATGGGTGACACATGAGAAGCTAATAAGTAAAAGAGAAGGTAAATGGAAAATGAGAACATTTGAAGAAGTTAAGGAATATGTTAATGATTGGTTGAATTTTTTTTCAGATAAATGAAATGTTTAAAAAAGATTTGAATCAAAGGGGTTTTGCTGACAAAGAATCAAAATTTCAGATAGAAATATTGAATAATGATTTTAAAATTCTAGCAAAAATGTATAAGATATTGTTAGAATGGTGTACTAAGGATGAAGAAGTAAAATCAGTTATGATTGACTGGGCTAAAGACTTAGGGCATAATATACAAATGGAAGACTGGGAAAAATTATGGAAAGAAGGTTTAAGATTTACTGCATGTACTACCATAAAAGAAAATGTGATGAAAATGATGTATCGATGGTATGTAACACTGGTAAAGTTAGCAAAAATGTACAAGACAAGTAACAAATGTTGGAAATGTAAAGAAAAAGAGGGTACATTTTATCATATGTGGTGGGAATGTAAGAAAGTAAAAAGCTTTTGGGAAATGATTTATAATGAATTGAAGAAAATGTTGAAATATACATTTGTTAAGAAACCAGAAGCATTTTTACTAGGTATTACAGGTAATGAGATAAATAAGAAAGAAAAGAAGATATTTTTATATGCAGTAACTGCAGCAAGAATATTGATGGCCCAGAAATGGAAACAAGAGGAGCTACCAACGTTAGAAGAGTGGAGAACAAAAATGATAGACTATGCAGAATTGGACAGAATGACAGGAAGGATCCGAAACCGACAAGACCAAAGATTTATAGAAGTTTGGGGAAAATTTATTGAATATTTGCAAAAATTAAGTGACAATCAGATTACATTTGTAAGTTTTAATGAAGCATTGTGATGGGAAATAAATGTTAAATTGGGATGAAGTTTACAGTAATAATGTAAATAACAAAATAGAAATGTGTTTAAAGTTAAATTATGAAGGATTTGCAGACAAGTTGAGGGAAGTCGAAAAAAGAGAAATAAGATGCAACTAAGATGTATGAAGAGTATAATTTTATTTTGTATTTGAAAATTTATATATATATAAACAGAGAGCCTGGCTCCCTCATTCATGCAGTCAAGCAGTGTATAAATTTCATGAAACAAATGAAATAAACAGGGAGAGGGGAGAGCTTTGGGACATTATTAACATAGATGGGAACTTATTCTCATAATGTTTAATTGGTTGGTGAAATTGGAAGCCACAAGATGCGGCAAGGACAACAGGCTTGCCAGTTTGGAACGGGGGTCACGTCTCTTCACAGAGGAGAAGGAGTAGAGTATCTCTGGTTATAATCAGACCTAGCTGTCCAGAGCTTCCAGCTAGAGTCGAGCATGGAAGGCACCTGCGGGAGGACAGGCCACAGGAGTGGGCTGTTGCTGGTGGGCTTCCTGGAGACATCTGCTTGGCCTTGTCTCTGGGCGGAAGCCCCTTCTCCGGCTATGCCATATCCCTTGCTATATCCAACGCTCCAGCCCAAAGGAAAGAGAAGCATTGCCAGCCGTTCAAGGGCTGCTCTGCCTCATCTTCTTAGGACAGCCCTGCCCTTCTTGGAGAGGAAGGAGACCCCTAGGAGGGACCTCCAAGTCTCAAGGGGTCCCAGAAGAGCAGAACCTGAGGGAGGTGGTGGAGTCTTCCTTGGAGCCAGAGAGACCCCCCAGGAAGGGGGAGAAGGGGGAGCTGGCGTTGGGCAGCTAGAGAGATGCAAGATGGAGCCAGGCAGAGGTGTAGCAGTTGCAGGGCTGGACTAGGAGGACCTGGGAGAGCAGGGTTCGAATCCCCACTCAGTTATAAAGCTCCCCAGTGAACCTTGGGCCAGCCTAGCCTACTTTACAGGACTGCTGTGATTATAAAAATTGGTGGCAGGGAGAACCATGAAGGCCACCTTGAGCTCCTGGGAGGAAAGTGGGCTACGAATGTCATAATAAATGATGAGAGAAGAGAGAAAAGGGGGAGGCAGGGGAAGATTGTGGAGGAGCTGAGCTCTCTGGAGAAGACTGACTGGATCTTCAGTATCTATCATTGATAGGTGTTCTGTGGTGTTATGCAGCCATAACTTGTGAAATATAACATCCAGCACACCAGCTGCGCCTCAGTTCTGCTCCAGATGTGTTGCAATCCGCGGTGTGTGCTCTGCGTGGAGGAATCTCAGGCATGCAGAAAAACACTCAGCATGCAGCTTCTTCCTAATCTATGAAGCTTTATTTACAGCGGCATAATAAATCATCAGCAGTCCGGGAGCAGACATTGCTGTTTCTCCTTTGGCAGCAAAAACGAAAGTAACTCATCTCACATAACAAAGCATAGAACCGCATATGTGACACCTCCCCCCCCCCCCCAGGGACAGGACATCACTCCATGAGCTATTAACCCTGTAAGCTCTGGTTCTCCTAACATGTTCATCACGAAGCCCATTCAAAATGATGAGTCCGGCTTTGCTGTTCTTTTCTTTCTAAGCTCTTATCTTGGCTAAATCACCCTCACTTGTGCCTGTAGGCTAAGGGCTTCTTACTGAATGCAAACAAAAAAACTTAATTAATTAATTACATTTCTACCTGATTTGGAGTTTAGAATATGTATTTGGGAGCATTCTACTGCAGTCTCCTTATAAACATGAATATATATAAAAATTTGAAGAGGTGACAATATGTGTTTCTGACATCAGGCAATACAACATGCACAAACATAAATAATAAATCCTCTCCTGCCTTCCTGAACATTGCCACACTGACTGTGCTGGAGAACATAACCATCCTCTTTGCCATCAAGACAGAACCCAGTCTCCACCAGCCCACGGACCTTTTCCTCTCCATGCTGGCCCACAGGTCTCAGGACGGTTACAACATAAAAACACAATATAAAAATACAAAATCCACATCTGTAACCCCCCCCCCCCACATTTTAAAAGGGAGTTAGATGTTAATCAGCCAAAGGCCTCGATAAACAGATATGTTTTTGCCTGGCACCTAAAGCTATATGATGGGGTTTTTTTTCCAAACTTTGTATGAATTCTTTGATGGGAAGTGAAAGAGGAGTTGTGACTGAAACTCTTTCCACATTCCATACACTGATAAGGTTTCTCCCCTGTATGAATTCTCTGATGGGAAGTGAGATCCGAGCTCATGCTGAAGCTCTTTCCACATTCCACACACTGATAGGGTTTCTCCCCTGTATGAATTCTTTGATGGAATGTGAGTTTGCGGCTCTGACTGAAGCTCTTTCCACATTCCACACACTGATAGGGTTTCTCCCCTGTATGAATTTTCTGACGGGAAGTGAGATCAGAGCTCGTACTGAAGCTCTTTCCACATTCCATACACTGATAAGGTTTCTCCCCTGTATGAATTCTCTGATGCCTAGTGAGATCGCAGCTCTTCCTGAAGCTCTTTCCACATTCCACACACTGATAGGGTTTCTCCCCTGTATGAATTCTCTGATGGGAAGTGAGATCAGAGCTCGTACTGAAGCTCTTTCCACATTCCATACATTGATAAGGTTTCTCCCCTGTATGAATTCTCTGATGTCTAGTGAGATCGCAGCTCTTCCTGAAGCTCTTTCCACATTCCACACACTGATAGGGTTTCTCCCCTGTATGAATTCTCTGATGGGAGGTGAGATGGCCACTCTGACTAAAGCTCCTTCCACATTCTCTGCACTGATAGGGCTTCTCCCCTGTATGAATTCTCTGATGGGAAGTGAGAGAGGAGTTGTGACTGAAACTCTTTCCACATTCCATGCACTGATAGGGCTTCTCCCCTGTATGAATTCTCTGATGGGAAGTGAGAGAGGAGTTGTGACTGAAACTCTTTCCACATTCCATGCACTGATAGGGTTTCTTTCCAATGAGAGTTTGCTGATGGGAAGTGGAATGGGAGCTCTGACTGTAGCTCTCTCCACACTCCAAATTTTTACGTGGCTTCTCCTCCCTGGGGATTTTATCATGGTCACCTTTGTTCTTGATTTCCAATTCATTACAATCTGCAATGGAGACAAAAAGGGATTAGAGCTCAGGAACAAATGGAGATGAACTGAAGGGAGTTGGGTGTATGATTATTATCTATGTTGTTTGTCATTTACCAATATATTTATTATTAGATTTTGATGGATTCTTGAATGTTGCTTTGTTTGATATACAGTAGTGGCCCAAATTGTGGAAGCCTTTTGGAAAAAAGTGTATTTCAGAGGTTTGTTGGCTCAAAAAACCACTTATTTTGGAGTTATTTCATAAAATTGTATATCAATGGAAAGATAATTTAATCAAGAACGTAATGCAACAAAATTTGTTCACTTCGCTGTATTCTATGAAAAGTTTTAGCCAAATAATAATTTTCATTGGTTTTTGCAGTTATTTTAAACATAACATTCAACTTATATATAATATAGAAAGCATTTGGCTACAACAGCCTGAAATTTTCCTCTTCCTCAACTAATGGTTTTCCCACTTATTATCCTATATTTCATTTTGGGATTATAATTATTACCTTTAAATCCTAATCATAAACCAACAATTTGTAAATTATACTTTGCAATAATTGATAAAATCCACCTTACAAAACTTCTTGTAACTCTACTCGTGAAGTTAGTTATTGTAATGGCTTGGGTCTCCCCAGAGCAATGAGGCACCTCCGGCAGAAATTATTTCATATTTATTGCTCAAACTCATTAATCACTGCAGAGCTCAATCTTCGGCGTCTTCCCCCAAGTTCAATGTTGAGTCTGAGCTCCGCCCCTTCCTTCAACGACAAGCTCCCACGGTCTCTTCCGCTCTTTTTCGCACGTCTCATGAACTTTCATAGCTTAATGAGGTTTGGCAGAGATCATTTCCTTTCACTCTGTGTCTGCTTCACTCTCAGTGCTCTGCAACTTTCTTCTCTCTGCATTCTGTCCCCCTCCTCTGTGTGTACAAAGGTTGAATTCCTGGGGCTAATTGCTTCCTCCCCTTCTCAGGAATTCTCACTGTTTTTCCACTGTTCCAGGCTCTGTCTTGCCTGTCAAAGAATCCGGTTCTCTGACATCACCCCCTCCTCTAAGCCCCCTTCCTCCTCCTCTTCGGCCTTGCTGCCTGCCACAGAGGACTCTCTCGGTTCTGGTTCCCACCCTGTATCACTCTCCTCAGCTTCTTAGCTAAGATCGTTTTCCTCCCTCCACCCTCTAGGCTTGGGCTTGTGGGGGTACCTACAGTGGAACTGCCTCTGCAATTCTTGGGTGTGTAAATCCTGGCTCTGTACCCAAGAGTTTTCCTGAGGTCCATAACCTTTCCATGACACTAAATACTGCAACTTTCTTCTACACAGCCTTGACTTTATAATCTGTTGGATCACAAATTCCTCCTGGTCTTCTACCATAATGGCGGGAGGGAGTGCCTGCCTAGGTTCCTGGTAGTGGTGTGCAGGTACATACAGTGACAGGAGAGCCCTATGGAAAACAGGATATATCATCAGCCAGGCTGGGAGTATAAGTTTGAACGACACTGGGTTTATCTGTTCTACCACTTCAAAGGGCCCCAACTGCCTTGCCTCCAACCTCCTGCACCTCCCTTTCATTGGCAAGTCCTTTGTTGACAACCACACCTTATCCCCCACTTGGATCTCCTCCCCCTGTTGTCTACGCTCGTCCACATCTTTTTTGTACGAGGCCTCAGCCTTGTCCAGTTTTTCCCTCAGTAGTTCTTGTAAGGCCTGCATCTCCCCCACAAGCTGCTCTGCTGCTGGCACTGACAAGGTGCTCCATGGATCTGTAAATGCTCTGGGATGTTTTCCATAGTTGGCTAAAAACAGTGTTTGTTGGGTCGACGCATGCACCGCATTGTTATATGCGAATTCTGCTATTCTGAGTTTGTCCATCCAGTCTTCTTGCTGGTAGTTCACATAGCAACGCAGGTATTGTTGCAATGTAGCATTGGTTCTCTCTGACTCTCCGTTGGTTTGAGGGTGTCTCGCTGAGGTCCAACACACTTCCACTTCCAAAAGCTGCATCAGCTTCCTCCAAAATTGTGAGATAAATTGTGTCCCTCTGTCTGAAATCACACGCAATGGCAACCCGTGCAGCTTGAACACGTGGTCGACAAACATCTGTGCAGTTTCCTGTGCTGACGGCAGCTTTGGACATGGCACAAAATGCGCCATTTTCATAAACAAGTCCACCACAACCCAGACCACTGTCTGTTTCCTGGAGGCCAGCAAGTCCGTGATAAAGTCCATTGTAATCGCCTCCCACGGTCCTTGTGGAGTCGAAAGTGGTCGCAGCAGCCCACCTGGCACTGCCCGTGGCGTTTTTGCTTGCTGGCAAGTGTCACATGCCTTAACATACTCCTTAGCCTCTTCTCTCATTCTGGGCCACCAAAACTGTCTCCTTAGCTGATCTACAGTCTTGTACTATCCAAAGTGGCCCACTGTTGGGTTGTTGTGACACTGCCGCATGACTTGCGCCCGCAAGTTACCTTCTGGTATGTAGAGCGCCTCTCCCTTGAACAAGAGACCTTCCCTTTCAATGAATCCTTCAGTATTGTTCTCACCGCTCCGTATCACTGTCAGTTTCTGCTGTGCAAATTCATCTCCTTCTATTTGTTGCTTAAACTCATCTACTCCGACAACAGGCGCCACCACCAGTTGCAATTGTTTTGGCTTCAGAATGTGTTTCAACTCTTGTTTCTGTTCTCTCTCCATGTACTCAGGTTTCCCAGACAAGGCGTCCGCCCTCTGATTCTGATGCCCTGGCACATATTGTATGTGGAAGTTGAAATGAGCAAAAAACTGTGCCCATCGGATTTGTCTCTGGTTTAGTTGTGTCACGGTCTGCCAGTATTCTAAGTTCTTGTGGTCTGTGCACACCTCCACTTGGTGTTGTGCTCCTTCTAGGAAGTGCCTCCATGTCCCTAAGGCTTCCTTTATAGCTAGCAGTTCTCTCTCCCAAATGGTGTAGTTCTGTTCCGAGGTGTTCAGCTTCCAAGAGTGGAATGTGCACGCCCTCAGGTTGCCATGGCATTCTTCCTGAAGCAGCACTGCTCCTACCACCCTTTCAGAAGCATCCGACTCCAGCACCATCAGTTGATAATGATCTGCATGATACAGATACTCCTGCTGCAAACATCTCATTGAGCTTCTTGAACGCACGCTGTACCTCCTCCATCCAGGCAAATGGCTTCTTACCTCTCAAACAGTCCATGAGGGGCGTGGTGAGTTGCGAGTAGTTGGGCACAAACTTCTGGTAATAGTTAGCGAAGCCCAAGTGCCTCTGCAGGTCCTTCTTTGTCTTGGGCTTCTGCCACTCTAACACCGTCTTCACCTTCGCAGGGTCCATTTACACCCCATCAGGAGACACTTGATACCCCCAAAACTCCACTTCTCTCCTGTGGAACTGGCATTTCCCCAACTTGGCATAGAGCCTGTGTGCCCTCAGCCATCACAACACCTCCTTCACGTGTTGCACATGTGCTTTAAGGCTCTCCGAGAAAATTAAGAGGTCATTGAGGTACAATAAGACCCATTTGTCTAAGAGGCCTGCCTACACATGATTGATGAAGGCCTGGAAGGTGGCCATACCTGATTGCAAACCAAACGGCATGACTAAATACTCGAAAGTCCCATATCTGGTATTGAATGCAGTCTTCCACTCATCGCCTTATCTCACCCATATCAAATTGTAGGCCCCCTCAAGTCCCCTCAACAATATATTGTTGAAGAGGTATAAGGAAACTCAGTCACTACAAAATCAGACTGGTAAAGGCAGGAAAAGGTGCACAACAGCAAGTGACGATCGAAGAATGGAGACACTGTGCCTATGTGACAGAAGAAAATCATCTGGGTGTCTACAAGATGTCATGGCACAATGTAATGTGAAGTTGAGTGCAAGGACTGGTCTAAATGTTAGATTTCTAAGGGAAAAGCCACTGTTATCTCTCAAGCCAAGATTGAAAACAGTGGAACAATGGGACAGTGTTATTAGGAGCAATGAGACCAAAATCTCCTCGCTTGGTAGTGATGGCATGAAATATGCAAGGAGAAGAATCAGAGAAGATTTACATCCTACATGCATTACATTGACTTTGAAACACCCAGATAGTGTTATGATCTGGGGTTGTATGACAGCAAAAGGAGTGGGCAGAATTTGCGTCAATAATGGGAATGTAAATGCTTTAAAAACATAAATGAAATACTAGAGCCCAAACTGAAGTGTTCCACATATGATCTTTTCCCAGATAGTTAAGCGTTTATATATATTTCTATAAATAATTTATTTATTTTATACTTCAACAGGATTCAGCTCCATGTCATGTTGCTGCTGTGTGCAAAAGGTGCTTTCAAGATAAAGATATTCCACTGCTTGAATGGCCTGGGAATAGCCCACACTTCAACCCAATCAGAAATTTATGGAGCTGCCTAAAGAAACTTGTTAGTCAGAAGCAACCCAGCAATAAAGTCCAATTAACAGAGGCCATAATTCAGTCTTGGTTTCACTTTATTACAGCTGCAGAACTAAAAAACTTGGTTCACTCCATGGGAAGGCGTTGTAAGGCTGTAATTAAAGCTAAAGGTTACCAAACTAAGTATTATTTGACATAGTGAGAATTTTTGTATACAGTGGTGCCTCGCAAGACGAAATTAATCCATTCCGTGAATCTCTTCGTATAGCGGTTTTTTCGTCTTGCGAAGCAAGCCCATTGACAGCTTAGCAAATTAGTGCTATTAACGGTTTAGCGGCTTTTAGCAGCTTTTAGCGGCTTATCAGCTTAGCGGATCAGCTGATAAGCGGCTTAGCTGCTTAGAAAAAGGGGGGGAAGGGGGAAAAACCCACAGGAACTCGCAAGACATTTTCGTCTTGAGAAGCAAGCCCATAGGGAAATTCGTTTTGCGAAGCGCCTCCAAAACGGAAAACCCTTTCGTCTAGCGGGTTTTCCGTCTTGCGAGGCATTCGTCTTGCGGGGCACCACTGTATCCCCTTTTTTCTATGTATTTCACTTTTCTTCTTTATGACTGCTGTTCTAATAAATAATCCTTTATAAATGTTATTGCATTACATTCTTCATTTTATTATCTTTCCATTGATGTATAACGTTATGGTATTATTCCCCAAAAAAGTGGTGTTATAAGCCATCAAACCTCAGAAATACACTTTTCCCAAAAGGTTTCTACAATTTTGGCCACTAGTGTAAGTTGTTCATTTTAAAGTTAATGTACTTTTTATATCGGATCAGATTGCTATTATTAATGTTTCATATATATGTGTGTGTGTGTGTTGGAAGATAGGCAGGATATAAATAAAAATTATTACTATTACTATTACTATTATTATTACTATTATTATCACTGCTAGTACTACCTGAGGTTCAACCAACCTGGCTCTTCTCTGGGGCAGATGTTGTTTGGCCCAGTCATGGCATCCCCTCCATCTCCATTGTCAGTAGTCTCTTTGGTCAACCCAAGACTGACAGCAGCAAAAACAAAAACAGAAAACCAGACAGAAGCTACTTATCTTTCCGAACAACTCTGAAGCTGACATTTAAGATGTCTGGGCAGTTCAGACCAGCCGAATCGTGGTATAAAAAGGCAGAACTGGAGGAAGATTTTTCACAGAAAAAACTGTAATTTGCTGTTCAAGGTTTATTGTGGGGGCGTTAGGTTCCCAGGTGTTGTAGGGGGCGCTGCTGAGCTCTGTGAAAATATTTGAGGTTTGTCAGATAGAGGTATCTTTTGAATTTCCAGGCAGATAGGATGATCCCACAGGGAGCCTTACTAAGAGAGGCCACGATCCCACGATTCTCCTCCATGACGTCCTTATGCAGAGCTCTCTGGTCAGGATCCAGCAACACCCACTCCTCGTCCGTGAAACGAACAGCAACATCTTCAAAGCACACTGGACCCTAAAAGAAAAAGGGAAATGTCCTCCTCTGAGACAGCAGAAATTTGATCTACTCCACAATGCTCTGTTATTTCCTTCCTGTAAATTGCGGTGTTGTTTCAATAGGATTCCTTTGCTGCACATTTTAATTCTGGATGCCTATTTTGACATTTTAATTGAATTATTTCATTAATTATGGGTATTCGTCTTTGTGCAAATAGTTGGTACTCCACCTTGTGGTTTTCAAATCATTCTGCCTACGCAAGCATTCCAGTTTGCCAGATGGAAGAATCCACTTTCCCCTCTCCTCGTGAGTTGTTCTGGGGAGTTCCCTCCCAATGCCCTACAGCCAAATTCAAGGGGTTCATGGGGGCATGGAGAGGGGGAGGAATGAGGGGCAGGCCCCATTTTGTAACGGATGGGGCTAGTTAGGTGACTCCTGGCCACTATTTGTTATTGTCTGTCCACAGCATAGAAGCTTATTTCAGCATTCAGTGGTGAATATAGAAATACAAGAAGCCTAGTCTGGATGTCCATCTGTCTTGGGTGATCTAGCTGAGACTCCTGCAATGCAGGGGGTGGGACTTGATGACCTTTGGGGTCCCTTTCAACTCTAGGATTCCATGAAAACTGCAACTAAAGATGTATCGTACTGGCAATATTCAGAAGGCTGGGGTCACAGAGTTATATGGGCAGGAAATCCCACAGTTCACAGCTGGAGTTAACTCTTTCTTAGCAAGAACATGATATTCACAGACTTGGCTGAGTTTCAGGTCTCATGAGAACAGCAGCTCATTCCCTGAGGGTCTGCCAGTTTGTATTGTCAATTAATGGACTAGTCTAGGTGGAAGTTTCTTTAGTGTGGAGGTATATGAAAAGTGAGATTATATAGTGCAAAGTTTGTTTAAGTGCTCTTGTAAAGAGGTACTCTGTTGAGTATTTTGTTAGAGAGGTAATAATAATAATAATAATAATAATAATAATAATAATAATAATTTATTGTTTATACGCCGCCCATCTGGCTGGGTTTCCCCAGCCACTCTGTGCGGCTTCCAACAAAATATTAAAATACAATAGTGCGGCAAACATTAAAAGCGTCCCTAAACAGGGCTGCCTTCAGATGTCTTCTAAAAGTCTGGTAGTTGTTTATTTCATTGACAACTGGTGAGAGGGTGTTCCACTGCATGGCTGCCACTACGAAGAAGGCCCTCTGCCTGGTTCCCTGCAACTTGACGTCTCGCAGCGAGGGAACCACAAGAAGATCCTTGGTGCTGGACCCCAGTGTCTGGGTGGAATAATGGGGGTGGAGACGCTCCTTCAGGTATACTGGACCGAGGCCGTTTAGGTTTGCTATAAAGCAGGGGTGCCCAAACTTTTTTCAAAGAAGGCCAGATTTGATGTAGTAAACGTGTGAGGGCTGACCAAAGTTGCTGACCTTTTTTTCGGATTGAAATTGTTGGGCTTTAGGTCCCCAAAATGGACATTGGACCTGCCTGCTATAAAGTGTGGCTTTCAGGCCTTGGTTTATATATTTGAGTGGAGTTTATATATTATAGATATAAGAAAAGATGTAAGAAGAAAAGATGTAAGAAAAGATGAGATGATGATAAGATAAGCTAAGGTTTATAAGATAGCTGTTTTGTGTAAATGTTTTTCTATAAGTGTTTTGCATACCAGTACTTCCTTCACAAAATAAATGGGGAGGTTGTTGGTTTGCATTTCTTAGTACAGAAAGTATTGATCTGATATGTAGAGCTCTTTCCTATTCTAATTAATTCAAGAGGGCTCTGGAAGAAACAAGCAGAAAGTTCCTGGTGTTTGGGTTATTCCTTCGGAGAAAGTGAGTACAGTTGGTTTAAACTGGTTCTGTTATTTCTTCTGTAAGGTCATGCTGACTATAATAAGAGGCCAGAAGGAGCCTGGGCTTCACTTTCTCTTTCTGTCTTGGTTTTTTCTGATGTTCTGTACACAGTATGCTTAGTGTTAAGGTTTAGACTTATTATAAGTTATGTTGAGAATTTATGTTAAGTCTGCTGCAACTGGATTTCTTATGGGCAGTGCCAATCCTGAATGTATTGGATTTGTGACCATTATGCTCATTAGTCTTCAGTAGCAGTAAAGCTCTGATGAATGAAATACCATTGCCTCTGGTCTATTTTTTTGGAATCCTATAACATGTTTAAATTTTACTCTGCTAATTATATATTGGGGTTCTGCTCTGGATCAATATTGAGTAGAATTCCATGTCAGGGTCTTCCTCCATGAAATCAGTTGCCGAGAGGCAAGGCCCCCGACTCCCCACAGCTTTCCAAGTCCCCTCCTCTCTGGGGTTTCTGGCAAGTGATTGAACAGTGCGCCAATGTGCAGCCTGCCTTTGCTCCTCCATTGTCAGATGTTTCCTGGCTCTGAAAGACAAGCAGGGAGGGTGGATGGATGGCTCCATCGGTGGCTTCTCCTTCTCCTGACTCACCTCTGCCTCTCGACCTTCCTCTCCCACTCGCTTCCTTCCTCTTCTGCCTCTGATTCTGCACTGCATTCTGCCACAGAGTCTCCCAGCTCACTAAGCCCTGTTACTCCTTCAGCTTCTGACACCTCCTCTTCCTAGGCTTCTCCCTCTTCTCCCTCTGACCGCTCATCCTTTCTCCACCTCCACTCCTTCGGCTCTGAGTCGTCTTCCCTTCCTGGTTCCCCAGCTGCTTCCTCCCACCATTCCTCTGTGCCCAACCAGTCCATGACATTGCTCCATCCCTCAGCCTCTGACCCCACAAGGCGGCTTCCCCTGACCTGATCTGGTTCCACAGCCGCTGCTTCCCTTCTGCCCCCATGAAAAGGCGGATCAGGAGGTCTTGCCAGCATCCTTCTGCCACCTGCAAGAGAAAAAAAGGTAATCAGGATGCCAGGAGTGCCTGCTTCTCTCACAGGTGAAACAGGGCATCTCTAACTATAGATGGGCCTTTGAGAAGCCTTACCTGCTGAGTGCATTAGGAACTTTGTGCCCATTTCATATGTTAGGTAAAGGTAAAGGGACCCCTGACCATTAGGTCCAGTCGTGGCCGACTGCGGTTGCGATGCTCATCTTGCTTTATTGGCCGAGGGAGCAGGACTAAGCTGCTTCTGGCGAACCAGAGCATCGCACGGAAACGCCGTTCACCTTCCCGCTGGAGCGGTACCTATTTATCTACTTGCACTTTGATGTGTTTTCGAACTGCTAGGTTGGCAGGAGCAGGGACTGAGTAATAGGAGCTCAACCCGTCGCAGGGATTTGAACCGCCAACCTTCTGATTAGCAAATCCTAGGCTCTGTGGTTTAACGCACAGCGCCACCTGCGTCCCAAATTTCATATGTTAATTGTGCAAAAATACATCTCCCCTCCTCTGGACCCCTGTTCCCAACTGTCTCCCCCCCAAAAAAGATGAAAAGAACCCTCAGACAAGTTGGAAAACCAACAGAATGAGACCAAATGGAGAAAAGCCAAATTCCTCCTTACCCAGTGGCCCCTCTCTGGTGTCCAACGGAGGCCTCTCTGCCTCACAGGAATCCAGGTCCATTTCTGCAAAGAGAGCCTTTCCCTGAGAAAGAAACAAGGATTCAAAACAGAGAATGGGGAGAAATACTAGAAAGAGAATAACAAAGACTTGAAGGGTGCGAGATCTCATTCCATGGATGCTTTTTCTGGAATGGGCCATCAGTAGAGCATTATGGGATGTTCTCCGTCCTGCTTGGAGCCCCTTGGGAGTATCCAGAGAAAGGTCTCTCTCACCTGCTTTCTCTCCTCTGCCTGACTCAGGAGGAAACCTTCGGCCAGGGCCACCGCCTGTGAACTGGTCTCCGCTCCACAGTCCCTCACCCAGCTCTCCATCTCCGGTGGAAGGACAGCCAGGAACTGCTCCAAGATCACCAGGTCCAGCATCTCAGCTTTTGTGTGCCTTTCTGGCTTCAGCCACTGATGGTCAAGGTGGTAGAGTCGGCTGCAAACCTCTCGGGGTCCTTTGGCCTCCTGGCAGCAGAACTGCCTCAACTGTTGGCTCTGCCCCTCTGAGCGGAGGGTGTCCTCCTCACCCAGGATCTTCTGCACAGAGTTTTCCCAGAATCCCCCACTGCTCCCAATTTGGTTGGCATGGCCTCTTCCTGCTCCAGGGCCAGCTGAGTCTCGCACATTCATCTGTGCTCTCAGGAAGCCTCTGAGAGATCGGAAGGAACACTTTGGTCTTCTGCCAGGTTCTGTCCGTATTAATGTGAAGCTGTACCAAAACCTACAAAGCAAACACATTGTTCTGTTACAGAATCTGTAGGATGGGGGGGGGGGGGGATGGTTCCCTGAGCAAGCATGGATGAGTCTTGGAGGGAACCAGGGCTGGACTGCACCGCATCCCAGACCATGAGCTATCTTTTTTAAAAGAAAGAGGAGGAAGAGGAGACGAAATAAGTCTCTAGCCTTCTAACAATGCAAAATGTGGAGGCAACTGAAGAGATTTCTACGAGATGAATCAGCCTGGTTTCCCCTGCCTTCCAGTCAATGCATGAAGTCAGAACTGACTGACAAGGGAGTCATTTGTATCTTGTGAAAAATGGATGCTTGGCTCTAGTGGAGGTCCTCAGCCGGGGGTCCTCAGGAGTTGCTCCCCCCCCCACCCCACTCCCCTGCTTCTGTCTCCTTTTCTTGCACTTGGACTCTCTGCTGCTCTCCAGACAGACTCCTGGGTGGGGTCCCCTTTTCTTTGCTCCGAGGGCCAGGAATGTATTTGGAAAACCCCAGAGAGCCAAGTGGACGGGGCCAAAGACATTTCCCTTGAAATTTAGGCGGCCAATTTATTATGATTACTCTCTTAGATAGCTTAACATACGCACAGCCATTGATGCCAAGGTCCCTGGAGGCTCAGTGAGTAGTAGCGCCCATTTCCAGCTGGTTTTCCAGCAACAATCCCTTTGGGACAGAGAGGATGTGGTCCTGGGATGCCCTGCTCTGGGTGCGAGGGGATTGCTGCCGTGGCCTCCGTGGGGAGCTGCCCTGGGAGACAGCAGCCAGACTATGGGCTGGGATCCCTCTCTTTACTCCTCTCCTTTCTCTCCCACCTTTTCTTCCTCCCTCCCTGGGGGTTTTCTTGGGGGGGGGGGGCTAGTCCACCTCCTCGTCCAGCTTTGGAATACCATTTGCACATTTTTCCTCTGTTGTGCAGTGACCCTGAGAGACAGAGAGTTAAGGTCCCAGGGACTCCTTTGTTTAAAGAAATGAGATTTCGTGGGAGAATCATTGTTTTTCTGAAAGGGGGGGGGGAGCGAAATGAGTTTGGGATCCTCTGATCTGCAGGAAGGAGAGCGCGGCAGAGCTGGCCCCTCCCTGGCAGGACCCTCTCCTCCTCCCTGACTTGGGGTCCCCCCCCCTGCAGGAGCACATCCGGCCCCCCAGGCCCCCTCCCCTGCTGCAGCCCTGGGACCCCCACCAGATCCCAGAGAGAGAGGAGACTCACCAGATCCAAGGAGGGGAGAGCGAGGCAGCCCTTGCAGGAGAGACAGCGAAGCAGGGAAGGACTGGGGGGGGGGCTTGGAGCTGGAGGACCTGCCCCCCTTGCTTCCTGGCCTCTCTAGGAAGGCAGCTCACTTCCCTTTATTATTTTTTTATGCATTTAGGGGGTGTAGCTGCCCCCCTGGCTATGCCTATGGTAAGGGATGCTTTTGGGGGGGGGGCCTTTGTCTCTTGCCTGGGCTCTGAGTATCTCCCTCGGTCCCTTTGGGGGGGCCTTTGGCTCTTGGCTGGGCTCTGAGCATCTCCCTCGGTCCCTTTGGGGGGGGGTCTGGCTCTTGGCTGGGCTCTGAGCATCTCCCTCGGTTCCTTGGGGGGGGGGGCTTTGGCTCCTGGCTGGGCTCTGAGCATCTCCCTCGGTCCCTTTGGGGGGGCCTTTGGCTCTTGGCTGGGCTCTGAGCATCTCCCTCGGTCCCTTTTGGGGGGGCCTTTGGCTCTTGGCTGGGCTCTGAGCATCTCCCTCAGTCCCTTTTTTGGGGCGCCTTTGGCTCTTGGCTGGGCTCTGAGCATCTCCCTCGGTCCCTTTGGGGGGGTCCTTTGGCTCTTGGCTGGGCTCTGAGCATCTCCCTCGGTCTCTTTGGGGGGGGGCTTTGGCTCTTGGCTGGGCTCTGAGCATCTCCCTCGGTCCCTTTTGGGGGGGCCTTTGGCTCTTGGCTGGGCTCTGAGCATCTCCCTCGGTCCCTTTGGGGGGGGCCTTTGGCTCTTGGCTGGGCTCTGAGCATCTCCCTCGGTCCCTTTTGGGGGGGCCTTTGGCTCCTGGCTGGGCTCTGAGCATCTCCCTCGGTCCCTTTTGGGGGGGTCCTTTGGCTCTTGGCTGGGCTCTGAGCATCTCCCTCGGTCTCTTTGGGGGGGGGCTTTGGCTCTTGGCTGGGCTCTGAGCATCTCCCTCGGTCCCTTTTGGGGGGGCCTTTGGCTCTTGGCTGGGCTCTGAGCATCTCCCTCGGTCCCTTTGGGGGGGGTCCTTTGGCTCTTGGCTGGGCTCTGAGCATCTCCCTCGGTCCCTTTGGGGGGGGGTCCTTTGGCTCTTGGCTGGGCTCTGAGCATCTCCCTCGGTCCCTTTGGGGGGGGGCTTTGTCTCTTGGCTGGGCTCTGAGCATCTCCCTCGGTCCCTTTTGGGGGGGGGGTCCTTTGGCTCTTGGCTGGGCTCTGAGCATCTCCCTCGGTCCCTTTGGGGGGGGGGTCTGGCTCTTGGCTGGGCTCTGAGCATCTCCCTCGGTCCCTTTTTGGGGGGCCAGGCTGGAGCGCAGCAGGCGAGACACTGCTGGTTTGGCTGGGGAGAGAGAGCCCTGCTGAAGCCAGAGGAAGAAGCCGGTCTGGGAGAGCTGTTCTCAGGGAGGCCGGGGTGGGGGGGCGGAGAGTGCTGTGTTGGAGCTTCCAGGGCGTGTGAAGCATCAGTTTCCTGGGTCTCCCTCTCCTGGCCCTGATACACACAAGTTATTCCTTTGGTTACATTCACTGTTTGGTTGCCTTATTTCAGAGGGCGTTTCTTTCATTTGTGTCATATTTTACACCATTATTTCAGCTTTGAGGTCGTACATGATCCCGTTAGTCTTTGTCAGTATTTTCATCCCTCCCATTGCAAAGATCATGTTTGTTTTACTTTCTGTCTCAGAGAAAAGAGGGGCGGAAACCACTCTTCCAGACTTCCGTCTCTAGCACTGTGCTGTTTTTCTTTGATCTGCCTAGAGACCTGACTCTCACGTGCATGTTTGTTATGTTCTTTTGTTTTGTTTAACCAGTAGTAATAAAATGAGGTATGGAACAAAATAAGGTATGCAACAGCATCTTAAAAAGTAGAGCACCTAAGGAGCACGTAAGGAGCACCGAATCCTTGGTCTCCTGCAGGGCTGGTCATATCATTATTAGGCAGAGACAGCATCTTAAAAAGCAGAGACATCACCTTGCCAACAAAGGCCCGTATAATAAATGCTATGGTTTTCCCAGTAACGATGTATGGAAGTGAGAGCTGGACCATAAAGAAGGCTGGTCGCCGAAGAATTGATGCTTTTGAATTCTGGTGCTGGAGGAGGCTCTTGAGAGTCCCATGGACTGCAAGAAGATCAAACCTCTCCATTCTGAAGGAAATCAGCCCTGAGTGCTCCCTGGAAGGACAGATCCTGAAGCTGAGCCTCCAAGACTTTGGCCACCTCATGAGAAGAGAAGACTCCCTGGAAAAGACCCTGATGTTGGGAAAAATGGAGGGCACAAGGAGAAGGGGACGACAAAGGACGAGATGGTGGGATAGTGTTCTCGAAGCTACGAACATGAGTTTGACCAAACTGCGGGAGGCAGTGGAAGACAGAAGTGCCTGGCATGCTCTGGTCCAGGGGGTCACAAAGAGGCAGACACGACTAAACGACTAAACAACAACAACAACAACATGCAACAAAACTTCCATTGTTTCGCTTCCATTACTCTGCTGCATTTGAGGTGCTCACAGTAGCAAATGTGAGTCCGCTGCACCAGGACATGTTCCAGAGGAATGCTGTGCTCTCCTGTTCCTGCGTTCCTGTGATCGAAGGGTCAGAGAAGGTGCTCCTGACACTCAGCCCATGCAGGAGCTGAAGACGTGGGCTTTAAAGGGTGTACGGACAGTCTGTTGGCAAACATTTTATTAATAGGAGGTTACAGGACTGTGACAGGGCACCCCCCCCATGATCCTTTTACATCAGCAGGAAGCAAGGAACCTCATCCTAGAATTCAGGAGTGGGAGGGATAGAAGGGGATCTCAGGGTCATCTGGTCCAACCCCCAGCAGTGCAGGAATCTCAGTGAAAGCGTCCGTGGCAGATGCCCATCCGATCTCTTCTTAGAAACCTCCAAGGAAGGAGAGTCCCCCACCTCCCAAGGGAGACCTTTCCCCTGCCCAACTGCTCTTAGATGTCCCTCAAGGCAGCGGGTCCTGAGTTCGAGCCCTGCTGAAAGAATCACACTGGCTGCCAAGGAGGAACCCAGCGAAGTTCATAATAAATAAATCCTATTCTCATCATAAATGAGTAATACTTTCTGATGCATGCTTTTATGCTAATACAGTGGCACCTCTAGTTACGAACTTAATTCATTCCTGAGGTTTGTTCTTAACCTGAAACTGTTCTTAACTAGAGACGTGCTTTCGCTAATGGGGCCTCTTGCTGCTGCTGCGCCGCTGGCACATTGTCAGGGGCTCAGGAGCAGAAGCACAGGGAAGAGGGGAGATGGAGAGCGAAGGGGAAGAATCTGAGGGCAGCGTAGGGGAAGATGACAGTGGCCCGAGAGATTCCATGAGCCTCTCCAGCGAATCGGAAGATTCACAGAAGGGGGCTCCAATGGCCAGGGCAAGGGGGGTCCCGGGAGGGACGCACCAGAAGCTAGGGGCCAGCAGCGACTCCCAAAGCAGCAGCTGGAGATCGGGACCAGTTTCCCCACCAGAGCGTAGCGGGGGGGAAGAGTCCCATGTGTCAGGGCAGGCTTCCCCTCCAGTGGGGAGAGAAGATGAGTCAGGGCTGACCACGCCCCTATCGCTGAGTGAGGGAATGGAGGGGAAGTCAGATCCAGCTAGCCCCCCCGAAGGGGGAAGCAGTGACAGGAGCAGTGTAACGGTCAGGAGGAAGGTGGCCAAGTTCAAATGTACAGGCGCGCGGGACAGCAGGGAGCTCGGATTGGGAGCCAGGTCCTAAAGCACGCCGGAGGCAGGGGGAAGAATCCGGGGACTCTTCAGCATCAGAAGAGTCCAGAAAGGGCAACACCCCGGTGGGCAGACGGACCCAGAGGAGGAAAGAACAACGGAAGAGGTGGAGTAAGGCTAGAGTCTTAAACTGGTGTCTAGGGGGAGGAGACTCAGACGGAGCTTCGGCGGTCTAGGGTTTAAGACGTAGAGCTGCGCGCTACGGCTTTGGAATGGAAACTGAACTTCAATAAAGACTTTTGTATATAACCACGACCTGGCGTTGGTCCTCTGTGAGCTGGGACCTTGGGCAGCTCTGTCAAGGATGAATCCAGCGAAGTTCAAAATAAATAAATCCTATTCTCATCATAAATGAGTAATACTTTCTGATGCATGCTTTTATGCTAATACAGTGGCACCTCTAGTTACGAACTTAATTCATTCCTGAGGTTCGTTCTTAACCTGAAACTGTTCTTAACTAGAGGCGTGCTTTCGCTAATGGGGCCTCTTGCTGCTGCTGCGCCGCTGGCACATGATTTCCTTTCTCGTCCTGGGGCAAAGTTCTCAACTCGAAGTAAGTCTTCCAGGTAAGTGGAGTTTGTAACCTGAAGTGTTTGTAACCTGAGGCGGTTGTAAGTAGAGACTGTATACAAAGTGTATCATTTCCTCTTCCAGAAATACTTAATTGCTAATTCAAGGAACACTGAAGTCCTTGCAGAGATGACAGGACAACTTTCCAGATTAGTTATCTGGGAGTGAGACAGTTGGCAGAGTGGCATTGGGCTCTCTAAGATGCCAGCTACTACAGGAAATGCTTTATTGAGCCTTTTTAGCACTGCAATACCATTTTTATTTTTATTTTTTTGGAAGATTCATTTTTAAGTCATGGCAGAGTGTGAACAAATACTCCACATCTGCCAAGCTTGCAGGAGCAGGACTAAGGGGTGAAAGGAAGCCCCCCAGATCCCCAAAGGTTGAGGGAAAGGGTCTATCTCCCTTCTTCCTTCCCATTAACAGTTATTTCTACCTAAGAAATGAAAAGAAAGCAGCTGCTCATGCTAAGCGCAGGGTTTGTTGGGGTTGAGATTAATGAGCTGACTGTGGTGTGATTTGTCAACAATAAATATTTGTTCTTATCTGTAAGTGAAGTCACATTTGAAACAATACAGAAGCAGTCAAAGGGAATTTCCTAGGAAGTCTTTTATTCAGTCTCACCTGCAATCATGTGTGCTGAACACACAGAAACACATAATGTGAAATTACAGTCTCCAAATAACAGAAAACACATATAAGCAGATTATTGGAATAGTACACATGATTTCTCTACCTCCTTTTTAAAAGAAAAAAAATATTGCTTTTATTTATTTCCATGGTACAAAAGATCATTTTAAAGAAAGCAATGGTTACAACAGTAAATAAGAAATAACTTGTCCTGATGGAATTGTAGACTTTCATTCTGCCATGTGTTAAAGTTTCATTTGATTATTCTAAAAAAGATCACACCACCTTTTCCTATGAGTGCTGGGTAGATTCTTGCAACAGTCGTCACAATTTATGTATTCAATAAACTGTGGCCACATGTTATAAAAGGAATATGGATTGTGTTCCCCCACCTTCTTCATTTCTCCTGGCAAACAAAATTTAAGATACTTAAATGGTGGTGCCAAGAATCGAACATAGTATTCTAGGTGGAGCCTGACCAAGGCAGAATAAAGTGGTCTGATTCTGCCTTCTGCAACATTAGCCTCCACTCCCGGTTTGGTGTTAATAGTAATAATAATAATTTATTTTTTATTTATACCCCGCCTATCTAACTGGGTTTCCCCAGCCACTCTGGGCGGCTTCCAACAAAATATTAAAATACAATAGTCCATCAAATATTAAAAGCTTCCCTAAACAGGGCTGCATTCAGATGTCTTCTAAAAGTCAGATAGTTGTTTATTTCCTTGACATCTGATGGGAGGGCAGTCCACAGGGAGGGGCCCCGCCACCAAGAAGGCCCTCTGCTTGGTTCCCTGTAGCTTCTGCTCTCACAGTGAGGGAACCGCCAGAAGGCCCAAGGCGATGGACCTCAGTGTTCGGGCAGAACAATGGAGACGTTCCTTCAGGTCTACTGGGCCGAGGTCATTTAGGGCTTTAAAGCTCAGCACCAACACTTTGAATTGTGCCCAGAAACATACTGGGAGCCAATTTAGGTCTTTAAAGACCGGTGTTGTATGGTCTTGGCAGCCGTTCCGAGTCACCAGTCTAGCTGCTGCATTCTGGCTTAGCTATAGTTTCCAGGTCACCTTCAAAGGTAGCCCCATGTAGAGCGCATTGCAGTAGTCCAAGCGGGAGATAACCAGAGCATGCACCACTCTGGCGAGACCGTCTGGGGATAGGTAGGGTCTGACTGTGTACCAGATGGAGCTGGTAGACAGCTGCCTTGGACACAGAATTGACCTGCACCTCCATGGACAGCTGTGAGTCCAAAATGACTCCCAGGTTGTGCACCTGGTCTTTTAGGGGCAGTTACCCTATTCAGAACCAGGGAGTCCCCCACACCCACCCACCTACAGTCCCCCCAAAACAGTACTTCTGTCTTGTCAGGATTCAACCTCAATCTGTTAGCCGCCATCCATCCTCCAACTGCCTCCAGACACTCACACAGGACTTTCACCACCTTTACTGGTTCTGATTTAAACAAGAGGTAGAGCTGGGTAAACATTGTGCAGGAACCGCAGGCGACTGCAGCTGTTCCTTCACTCTCCATCCCAAAAAACCTAGGTCTCCCCCAACAAATGTCTGAGACTAGCTCCCCTAAATCTAAAAGATGGATGAAACTGCGCTGCCCTGCAAGCTCTGATAAGCTCCTCCCACAGCTAATCACCTGACTCAACAGAAGCCCTGCCCCCTCTGACCTTTGCACAGGGAGAGCAGCTAATCAGCCACAAAGAAACACACACACAAGAAAACTCTTTTGCTCCTTCTTCAGCTGCTGCCCTGCCAAGTTCTCTGCAACCAGTTGGGTTTCCCAACTGGTTGCAAACGGGATCAGTTCCGGAACCCTGTTCACAACCTGAAAGGAACACAATCCACATCTGTGTGTCTGCGCACATGAAGGTCGCGATTTGCCGCTTCTGCGCATTCGCGTGATGTCATTTTACGTGTCTGCACATGTGTGAGCGGCAAAACCTGGAAGTAACTCTTTCTGGCACTTCCAGGTCACCGCAGGATGACGTAACATGAGGTACGACTGTATATTATGGGGGGGAGGGGGGCAAAGACCCATCGGCCTCTAAAAGTCGACTCCTGTTCCCACATGTCTCAGGACAGTTACAACATAAAAAGACAATATAAAAACACAAAATACACATCTGTAACCCCCCTCCCTACCACATTTTAAAAGGGCATTAGATGTCAATCAGCCAAAGGTGCGCATTGCCTGGCTCCTAAAGCTATATAATGGTTTTTCCAACGTTTGTATGAATTCTCTGATGCTTAGTGAGATGGGAGCTCTGACTGAAGCTCTTTCCACATTCCACGCACTGATAGGGTTTCTCCCCTCTATGAATTCTTTTTTTTAAAAAAAATTATTACTTTTAAACCTTACAAAAAAGAAGAGAAAGAAAAGGAAGAAAAAAGAAGCAAAAGAAAATACAATACAATACAATATATAAACAATACACAACGCAACATTAACACATTAGACTAAACAAAACAGAGCAAAAACAATTTAAAAACATACATCATACCATTTCAATGCCTTATCTTTCATCCCTTGTTTCATCGACCTCCTCTCACCTCCCTTTTTGTATTCCACTTCTATTAATTGTTTCAGCAATTCCTTTCCATATTTCTCTATTTTCTGTCATATAATTATCTTAACTTATTTTAACCTTATTTTCCATTAATACTATAATACTTATTTATACTTAACTCCTTATAACATTTCTACTAAAGCCATATAATTTCATTCCAACATTTTTCTGACACTCATTAATTTTACAATATTTCTATAAATAGACTTTAAACTTTTTCCAATCTTCTTCCACCGTGAGCGGCACGGTGCTTCGAATTGACTGCTTCTTTCACGGAGTGAAGCCGCACTGCTGTTGCTGGAGAGCGCTGACTTTTTCCTGTGGACAATTTGATTCTAAACAACTACCCATGAGTAGAACGGAAAATTGGATTTTCAAACATCTTAATTTGGCACCGAAGCAGGGAGGTTTCAAACAGGAAGTCCGCCTTCCCCTTTTGATTGAAGCAAAGAGCTTGCAAGCTAAAGTCCTGGAAAGTCCTCTGTAAAGGATTAAACTTCCATTGGCTAAAATCATTAAACCCCCCTTGGAAGCAGGAGAAGAGGGGGGAAATTTTGGATCGCATAAGCCTGCAGGAGTGAAGAAAGTTCAATTACCACCCCTCTGAACCTGGAAACGGGCTGCTAGCAAGACTGACGTTTTGGGAAAGTTCATTGACTGCAAATAAAACGTTTGTTGACAGCTAGTTAAATAAGAGAAATATATTGTTTCCATTGTCTCCTTCTGCACTTAAAAAGGAGTAAAACTAACTGAAAATTGAAACTAATTTTATTGCTTGAACTGTGCTTAAAAGGATTGATACAAATAGAAATTGTTTCCCTCTAGAGGGAGCCTTTGAAACTGTTACAAGAGTTGAGCTGGTGGAATCTCCAGCTGTAAGATAAAAATCCGTGAGAACCAGGGATTGACCTTGGATCGGCTAAGAATGTCGACAGAAGAAGCCTTAGTGATGCAATGTAAGATAAGTGATTCATTGGAACAGCTCCACAAGAAGACGGATCTGATGACCATCAAAATTGATAACTTGGGACAAAAAGTGACTAATTTGGGACAAAAAGTGAACATCTATACAGAAACTATTCAGGAATTGATACAGGAATCTACTTTGAAATGGCAAACTGGGGAGAAGGTGAGGGAAAAAGTTGTTGTTGAACCTAAAGTAATACAAGTGAAGAGGGAGAGAGCCCCAGCCTTACAGAGGCAATTTGATGACTATAAGTTGTTGCCTTCTATGATTGAATTCAGAGAAAGTCAGTTTTTGAGGATTGGAGCCCTGCTTGGACTGGAGAAGGAAAGTTGGATAGATCACCTCATGCAGGGATTTACTGACCTTTGGGACCTGGACCTGGGTCAGGAGGAGATTGGAGCTGTGGGGACTTTCAGATTTGGAGGGATTTTGAAACACGTCCTGAAATATCTTTTGGATTTTAGTTTCAACTACGGAGATTTGGCTGACCTGTTGAGAAGGAATAAAAACATTGCTAGGTCGGAGCTTCCCCGAGATCTACTCTTCAGTATCAAAGGAAGGAAATTAAGAACAAGATCAGCAGAAGACAAAGTAAAGTGTATGTATAAATATGAAGAAGACCTGCAGAAGGGACTTGGAAAAGAGTTAAGAGCCTCGGACAGAAGATCACCAGGTTGATGGACTATATGGAACTGACGGAAATGACTGGCAGTATCCGAGACCAGGGAGAAGAGACGGTGGAAGAAGATTGGAAAAAGTCCCCTCTATGAATTCTTTGATGGGAATTGAGAGAGGAGCTTGTACTGAAGCTCTTTCCACATTCCACACACTGATAGGGTTTCTCTCTTGTATGAATTTTCTGATGGAAAGTGAGAGAGGAGCTCTGAGTGAAGCTCTTTCCACATTCCATGCACTGATAGGGTTTCTCCCCTGTATGAATTCTCTGATGCTTAGTGAGATTGGAGCTTATACTGAAGCTCTTTCCACATTTCACACACTGATAGGGTTTCTCCCCTGTATGAATTCTCTGATGCATAGTGAGATTGGAGCTCTTACTGAAGCTCTTTCCACATTCCACGCACTGATAGGGTCTCTCTCTTGTATGAATTTTCTGATGGAAAGTGAGAGAGGAGCTCTGAGTGAAGCTCTTTCCACATTCAACGCACTGATAGGGTTTCTCCCCAGTATGAATTCTCTGATGGGAAGTGAGATGGTGGCTGTAACCGAAGCTCTTTCCACATTCCACACACTGATAGGGTTTCTCCCCTGTATGAATTCTCTGATGCATAGTGAGACTGGAGCTCTTGCTGAAGCTCTTTCCACATTCCACGCACTGATAGGGTTTCTCTCTTGTATGAATTTTCTGATGGAAAGTGAGAGAGGAGCTCTGACTGAAACTCTTTCCACATTCCACGCACTGATAGGGTTTCTCTCTTGTATGAATTTTATGATGGGAAGTGAGAGAGGAGCTCTGAATGAAGCTCTTTCCACATTCCATGCACTGATAGGGTTTCTCTCCTGTATGAATCCTTCTATGGGAACTGAGATAGGAGCTCGTATTGAAGCTCTTTCCACATTCCAGGCACTGATAGGGTTTCTCCCCTGTATGAATTAGTTGATGGGAAATGAGATCTGAGCTCTTCCTGAAGCTCTTTCCACATTCCACGCACTGATAGGGTTTCTCCCCAGTATGAATTCTCTGATGGGAAATGAGATGGGAGCCCAGACTGAAGCTCTTTTCAAATTCAAAGCACTGATAGGGTTTCTCCCCTTTATGAATTTTCTGATGGGAAGTGAGATTGAAGCTTTTCCTGAAGCTCTTTCCAAATTCCATGCACTGATAGGGTTTCTTTCCAATGAGAATTCTTTGTTGGGAAGTGGAATGGGAGCTCTGACTGCTGCTCTCTCCACATTCCAAATTTTTGCATGGCTTCTCCTCTCCGGGGTTTTTGTCATGTTCTTCCTTGTTCTTGTTTTCCAATTCATCAAAATCTGCAATGGAGACAAAAAAGGGATTAGAGCCTCAGGAACAAATCAAGAAGAACTGAAGGGAGTGGGGTGTTTGTTCGTTGCCTTTGTTGGTTGTCATTAACCAACATTTTTATTAATATATTCTGATGGATTGATGAATGTCAATTTGTTTGATATACAATAGTGGCCAAAATTGTGGAAGCCTTTTGGGGGGAAAGTGTATTTCAGATATTTGATGGCTCGTAACGCCACTTTGTTTTGAGTAATACCTTAGAATTATGTATCAATGGAAAGATAGTTTAATGAAGATTGTAATCTGTATCTGTATTCTATCAAAAGTCAAAACTGAATAACCAGAAAAAGGAAGCACAACTTGCTTAGGTTGACTTTTGACAGTGTGTTGTGTGATGGCTATCATGTTGGTTGGTTATTTGTTGTCTTTTCGTTTAGTGGTTTGTAAAACATAATAAAATTAAAGAAATGGCACAAGAAGTTGACTGGACACCCAGAAAGTGATGTAAAATAGTACTATTAAGTGAGAAAGGCTACAGTTATGAAGAAATTAGAAGAAATATGGAGGATTCTTTTTCTTTTTCCAATTTTATCCAATTTTGTTTTAAAAAGTACTGTATTTTTTTAAAAAAATATTTATTAAATACATCATAATAAGTAAAAAGGAAAAAAATTACAAACAATTAAAAAAACAAATCAAACCTTCCCATAACTTATCTTTCATTTGCTTGTTTCCTTGACCTCCTCACACCTCCCTTTTTTGTATTCTAGTTCAGTTAGATATTTCAGCAAATCCTTTCCATCTTTGTTTTTATCCTAATATATCCTAATATCTTAATTTACTATAGTTTTACATTCTCTATACTATAATTTTACATTCTCTTCTTTCACCAATTAACAATCCATTTTTACTTAGTCCTTTATAACATATAGTCCTGTAAACAGGAACGGTTTGGATTCTTAGATCACGGACTGCAGTTTCTTGAAGATGGACTTCTGGCAAGCGATGGGCTGCACCTCACAACGGTTGGGAGGAATGTTTTTGCCAAAAATCTCAGAAACCTCATCAGGAGGGCTTTAAACTGACTAATGTGGGGGAGGGAGACAGTGCTCCTGAAGGTAGGAGTCTATCAATTGATGAAGATGATCATCCAAATGTCATAGACCAAATGGAGCAAACAGCACGCAGACCTAGTGGTGGGAGGAAAAAATCCTTAAATAAGAGACACGGGGGAATGATTAATGGACTTCAATGTCTGTACACTAATGCGCAAAGCATGGGTAATAAACAAGATGAGCTTGAGCTCTTGGTACAGCAAACTAAATATGACATAATAGGCATCACTGAAACCTGGTGGGATAAGTCCCACGACTGGAATGTAATAATGGAGGGATACAATCTATTTCAGAGAAACAGACCAGACAAGAAAGGAGGAGGAGTGGCGTTATATGTCAGGGATGTGTATACCTGTGAAGAGATCCAAGATTTAGAACCTCAAAGCCAAAGTGAGAGCATTTGGGTTAAAATTAAGGGAGAGAAGAATAACAGTGACCTCATTGTGGGAGTTTACTATAGATCCCCAAGCCAAACGGAGGACATAGATGATGTCTTCCTGGAACAGATGGCCAAGCATGCAAAAGGAAGGGAGATAGTAGTAATGGGGGACTTCAATTACCCAGATATTTGTTGGATGTCAAACTCAGCCAAGAGTATAAGGTCAAACAGATTCCTCACTGGCCTTGCAGACAACTTCATTGTCCAGAAAGTGGGAGAAGCAACAAGAGGAACAGCCATTTTAGATCTGGTCCTAACCAATGTTGATGACCTGGTTAGTGGGGTAGAAGTGGAAGGATCATTAAGCGCGAGTTATCATGCTCTTCTGAAGTTTACTATACAGCGGAAAGGAGCAGCCAAGCATACTAGGACTCAATTTCTTGACTTTAAGAAAGCCGACTTCATAAAACTTAGGGAAGTGCTGGGTGAGATCCCATGGACAGTAATACTAAAAGGAAAGGGAGTTCATGATGGCTGGGAGTTTGTTAAGAGGGAGATAGTAAAAGCACAACTTCAGGCAATACCAATGAGACGGAAACATGGAAGGTGCCTAAAGAAGCCAGGGTGGCTATCTAAAGAACTTTTAACTGAGTTAAGATTTAAAAAGGATGTGTACAAAAAAAGGAAAAGGGGGGAAACCGCCAAAGAGGAATTCAAACAAATAGCCAGCACGTGTAGACATAAAGTCAGAAAAGCTAAAGCACAGAATGAACTCAGGCTTGCTAGAGAGGTTAAAAGCAACAAAAAAGGCTTTTATGGGTATGTTCGTAGCAAAAGGAAGAACAAAGAAACAGTGGGGTCACTCAGAGGAGAAGATGGTGAAATGCAAACAGGGGACACAGAAAGGGCTGAACTCCTCAATGCCTTCTTTGCCTCAGTCTTCTCCAATAAAGAAAACAATGCCCGACCTGAAGAATTTGGAGCAAATGATTCAGCAGAGGAAACACAGCCCAGAATAACTAAGGAGATAGTACAAGAATACTTGGCTAGTTTAGATGTATTCAAGTCTCCAGGGCCAGATGAACTGCATCCAAGAGTATTAAAAGAACTGGCAGATGTGATCTCAGAACCACTGGCAGTCATCTTTGAGAATTCCTGGAGAACAGGCGAAGTCCCGGCAGACTGGAGGAGGGCAAATGTTGTCCCTATTTTCAAAAAGGGGGAAAGAGAGGACCCAAATAATTACCGCCCAGTCAGTCTGACATCAATACCAGGGAAGATTCTGGAGCAGATCATTAAGCAAACAGTCTGTGAGCACCTAGAAAGGAATACTGTGATCACCAATAGTCAGCATGGATTTCTGAAAAATAAGTCATGTCAGACTAACCTGATCTTGTTTTTTGACAGAATTACAAGCCTGGTAGATGAAGGGAACGCAGTGGATGTAGCCTACCTTGATTTCAGCAAGGCATTTGACAAGGTGCCCCATGATATTCTTGTAAAGAAGCTGGTAAAATGCGGACTTGACTATGCTACCACTCAGTGGATTTGTAACTGGCTGACTGACCGAACCCAAAGGGTGCTCATCAATGGTTCCTCTTCATCCTGGAGAAGAGTGACTAGTGGGGTGCCACAGGGTTCTGTCTTGGGCCCGGTCTTATTCAACATCTTTATCAACAACTTGGATGATGGACTCAAGGGCATCCTGATCAAATTTGCAGATGACACCAAACTGGGAGGGGTGGCTAACACCCCAGAGGACAGGATCACACTTCAAAACAACCTTGACAGATTAGAGAACTGGGCCAAAACAAACAAGATGAATTTTAATAGGGAGAAATATAAAGTATTGCACTTGGGCAAAAAAAATGAGAGGCACAAATACAAAATGGGTGACACCTGGCTTGAGAGCAGTACATGTGAAAAGGATCTAGGAGTCTTGGTTGACCACAAACCTGACATGAGCCAACAGTGTGACACGGCAGCTAAAAAAGCCAATGCAATTCTGGGCTGCATCAATAGGAGTATAGCATCTAGATCCAGGGAAGTAATAGTGCCACTGTATTCTGCTCTGGTCAGACCTCACCTGGAGTACTGTGTCCAGTTCTGGGCACCACAGTTCAAGAAGGACACTGACAAACTGGAACGCGTCCAGAAGAGGGCAACCAAAATGGTTAAAGGCCTGGAAACGATGCCTTATGAGGAACAGCTAAGGGAGCTGGGCATGTTTAGCCTGGAGAAGAGGAGGTTAAGGGGTGATATGATAGCCATGTTCAAATATATAAAAGGATGTCACATAGAGGAGGGAGAAAGGTTGTTTTCTGCTGCTCCAGAGAAGCGGACACGGAGCAATGGTTCCAAACTACAAGAAAAAAGATTCCACCTAAACATTAGGAAGAACTTCCTGACAGTAAGAGCTGTTCGACAGTGGAATTTGCTGCCAAGGAGTGTGGTGGAGTCTCCTTCTTTGGAGGTCTTTAAGCAGAGGCTTGACAACCATATGTCAGGAGTGCTCTGATGGTGTTTCCTGCTTGGCAGGGGGTTGGACTCGATGGCCCTTGTGGTCTCTTCCAACTCTATGATTCTATGATTCTATTCTATGATTCTATAACATTTCTGCTAAAGCCCCATAACTTCATTCCAGCATCCTTCTAACATTCCTTAATTTTACAATGTTTCTGTAGGTAAACTTTAAATTTCTTCCAATCTTCTTCCACCGACTCTTCTCCCTGGTCTCGCATTCTGCCAGTCATTTCCACCAATTCCATGTAGTCCATCACCTTCATCTGCCATTCTTCCCGGGTGGGTAGATCTTGTGTCTTCCAGTACTTTGCAATAAGTATTCTTGCTGCTGTTGTAGCATCCATAAAGAAAGTTCTATCCTTCTTTGGCACCAATTGGCCGACCATGCCCAGGAGAAAGGCCTCTGGTTTCTTCAGGAAGGTATATTTAAATACCTTTTTCATTTCATTATAGATCATCTCCCAGAAAGTCTTAATCCTTGGGCATGTCCACCAAAGTGAAAGAATGTACCTTCCATCTCTTTACATTTCCAACATTTATTTTCGGGCAAATGGTAAATTTTTGCAAGCTTGACTGGTGTCATGTACCACCTGTAGATCATTTTCATTAAATTCTCTCTTAAGGCATTACATGCCGTAAATTTCATACCTGTGGTCCATAACTTTTCCCAGTCAAAACAAAATAAAAAAAATTCCTTCCAGTAGCACCTTAAAGACCAACTAAGTTAGTTCTAGGTATGAGCTTTCGTGTGCATGCACACTTCTTCAGATACACTGAAACAGAAGTCACCAGACCCTTCTATATAGTGAGAAGGTGGGGAGGGGTATTACTCAGAAGGGTGGTGGGATTGGGTGATTGGCAGATAGCTGTGATGAGCCTGTTGACGACTCTTAACGACTGCAATAGGTCTTACAGGAAAAAGCAAGGGGTGAGAAGGTGAAAAATGGCTTTGTCATGTATAATGAGATAAGAATCCAAGATATCTCATTATGCATGACAAATCCAAGATATCTCATTATATCTCCTGCCGCACTCGGAAGGCTTGCGGATAGCTGCCTGAAGCCCCCGGAGTGCAGCCTTTGATGCCTCCGCAGAGAAGCGGGGTGAAGTCACCCCGCTGCCCTGCGGAGGCTTTGCGCAGCTATCCCAAAGCTAGAACCGTCTCCCTGTTTTGGCTCCGTCTCCCTGTTCTGGCTTTGGGCTTAGTCGCACAGCCTGCATTCGCTCTACAGGATGCACACACATTTCCTCTCAATTTTTGGAGGGGGAAAAGTGCGTCCTATAGAGCAAAAAATACGGTATATAGCATTTTATTAGAGTGGGAAACCAAAGATGAAGAGGTTAAATCAGTCATGTTTAAATGGGCTCAGTATGTGGGACACAACATTCAGGTTGCAAGTTGGGGAAAATTGTGGAAAGTTGACATAAAATTTATATTATTAAGAGAAATTTACATGAAAATGATGTATAGATGGTATATCACACCAGTGAAAATGGCAAAGATGTTTAAGAAAGAAAATAAGAGATCATAGAATCATAGAGTTGGAAGAGACCACAAGGGCCATCGAGTCCAACCCCCTGGATGCTGGAGATGTAAAGAAAAGGAAGGAACATTTTATCATATGTGGTGGGAATGCAAATGCATTAAAAAATATTGGGAAATGATATATAATGAACTGAAAAAAATGTTTAAAATGAGCTTTGGTAAACATCCTGAAGCTCAAATCAAGAGCTGCCAAAAGACAAATGGACATTATTTATGTATGCTACAACACCGGCAAGAATCTTGACTGCACAAAATTGGAAGATGGAAGAAATACCATCAAAAGAACAATGGTAAGAAAAACTGATGAATTATGCAGAATTGGCTAAGCTAACAGAGAAACTATGAGAGAAGGACAAAAAGGATTTTGAAAGAGTTTGGGAACCATTTACAGGTTATTTGCAGAAACAACAAAATGGATTGGACTCACTGGCAGGGTCTGAATAAACATTTACAACTTTATTATAGTAATAGAAATTTTAACAAAATGATAAGGAAATTTACTTTTATATAAAGCAGGACACAATAAATAAAACTAAATAACTCAGTAGAGGGGGAGTTTGTTGGAAAACTAGCCCCATCTGGAGAGGCTGCCCCCTCTCCCTGCTCCCGGAGCTGGTTTACCGGTGATCTGCCTCTGGCTGCGTTCCCAGACAGACCAGGGAGATCTTGATATAGGTGACATTTCCCAGCGTGGAAAATGCACACCCACTTCTCCCCCTTCGCAGGGGAAAGAAGAGTAGTCAGAAATCTATTTACATATTGTTTATTTCTGACATTACAGCTCTACAGAAAACGTGTCCAGTCACTTCAGTTTCCATCCAGCAAGTGACAAAGACTTCCTTAACAAATGCAACAGGAAGGTCTCAAATTACACACTGGACACAGACTTCCAAAGCCTGTGAACTTCCGGGAATTTACTTTCCCACAGCTAGCCATATCACATCATGTCAACAAGCTGGCTGTCTGCAGCTGCGATGTTCTCATATTGTAACAGAGTTGAGGGATGTTCTCATATTGTAACGGAGTTGAGGGATGTTCTCATATTGTAACAGAGTTGAGGACGGGAGGGAGAACAATTGTATATAACATGATGATTGAGATATTTTTATTTGTTATAAAATTCAATAAATATTCATTTTTTAAAAAGAAAAAAGAAGAAAGATTGAGGAAAACTTAACCAAAGCTGGCCTTTCTATATTTGTGAAGAGGTATAAGGAGACTCAGTCACTACAAAATCAGACTGGTAAAGGCAGGAAAAGGTGCACAACAGCAAGTGACGATCGAAGGATGAAGAGACTGTGCCTACGTGACAGAAGAAAATCATCTGGGTGTTTACAAGATGACATGGGGCAATGGAAGGTGAAGTTGAGTGCAAGGACTGGTATAATGCTAGAATTCCAAGGTAAAAGCCATTATCTCTCAAGCAAAGGTGGAAAAGATTAAACTGGCTAAAACCCATGGTAACTGAACAGCGGAACAATGGGACAGTGTTATTTGGAGCAATGAGACCCCAATCTCCTTGCTTGGTAGTGAGGGCATGAAATACGTGCTGAGGAGAATGGGAGATTTACATCCTACTTGCATTACACCAACCGTGAAACACCCAGATAGTGTGATGATCTGGAGTTGTAAAAGGTGGGGGCAGAATTTGTGTCATTAATGGGAACGTCAATGCCCCCAAATACATAAATCAAATACTTGAGCCTGAACTGAAGTGTTCTGAATGTGAAATCATATTCCACTGCTGGAATGGCCTGGGAATAGCCCAAGCGAAAATCTTGGGAGCCGACTAAAGAAACTTGTTAGTCAGAAGCAACCCAGCAATAAAGCCCAATTAATAGAGGCAATAATTCAGTCTTGGTTTCACATTATTGCAGCTGCAGAACTAAAAAACTTGCTTCACTCCATGGGAAGGCATTGTAAGGCCGGAATTAAAGCTAAAGGTTACTGAAGTCAGTATTTATTGACATGGTGAGAATTTCTGTATATCTCCTTTTTTCTAAGCGTTTCACATTTCTTTTTTATGACTACTGTTCTAATAAATACTCCTTCATAAAAGTTATTGCATTGCAATATTCATTAAATTATCTTTGCTATGGTAAGGCAAAGGTAAAGGGACCCCTGACCATTAGATCCTGTCGTGACCGACTCTGGGGTTGCGGCGCTCATCTCGCTTTATTGGCCAAGAGAGCCAGTGTTTGTCCACAGACAGCTTCCGGGTCATGTGACCAGCATGACTAAGCTGCTTCTGGCGAACCAGAGCAGCGCACAGAAACGCAGTTTACCTTCCCGCCGGAGCGGTACCTATTTATCTGTTTGCACTTTGACGTGCTTTCAAACTGCTAGATTGGAAGGAGCAGGGACCGAGCAGCGGGAGCTCACCCCGTCATGGGGATTCGAACCGCCGAGCTTCTGATTGACAAGCCCTAGGCTGTGTGGTTTAACCCACAGTGCCACCCGCGTCCCTTTCCTATGGTATCACTTCCCAAAAAAGTGGTGTTATGAGCCATCAAACACACTTTTAAAAAAGGTTTCCATGATTTTAGCCACTAGTATAAGTTGTTCATGGATCATTCCATTCATGGATCACTGCCTTGCCGTGGCGAAGGGGCTTGAATAACTCAGAGAAGGTATGAGCTATGCCATGCAGGGCCACCCAAGATGGACAGGTCATAGTGGAGAGTTTTGACCAAACGTGATCCACCTGGAGCAGGAACCGGCAAGCCACTCCAGTATCCCTGCCAAGAAAACTCCATGGACAAAGACAATAGACATATAAAAGTTATGACGCTGGAAGATGAGCCCCTCAGGTCGGAAGGCATCCAACATGCTACTGAGGAAGAGCGGAGGACAAGTACAAGTAGATTCAGAGCTGATGAAGCGGCTGGGCCAAAGCCGAAAGGACGCTCAGTTGCGGATATGCCTGGAAGCGAAAGGAAAGTCCAATGCTGTAAAGAAAAATATTGCATAGGAACCTGGAATGTAAGAACCATGAATCTTGGCAAGTTGGAAGTGGGCAAAAATGAGATGGCAAGAATAAATATTGACATCCTGGGCATCAGTGAACTAAAATGGACGGGAATGGGCGAATTCAGTTCGGATGACCATCACATCTACTACTGTGGGCAAGAAACCCGTAAAAGAAATGGAGTGGCCCTCATAGTCAACAAAAGAGTGGCAAAAGCTGTACTGGGATGTAATCTCAAAAATGATAGAATGATCTTGATACAAATCCAAGGCAGACCTTTTAACATCACAGTAATCCAAGTTTATGCACCAACCACTGGTGCTGAAGAAACTGAAATCGACCAATTCTATGAAGACTTACAACACCTTATAGAAGTGACACCAAAGAAGGATGTTCTTCTCATTATAGGGGATTGGAATGCTAAAGTAGGGAGTCAAGAGATAAAAGGAACAACTGGCAAGTTTGGCCTTGGAGATCAAAACGAAGCAGGGCAAAGGCTAATAGAGTTCTGTCAAGAGAACAAACTGGTCATCACAAACACTCTTTTCCAACAACACAAGAGATGACTCTACACGTGGACATCACCAGATGGGCAGCATCGTATTATTATTATTATTTAAATATATTTATTAGGCTTTTATAGAAGAAAAAACACATAACAACCAAAAAAGTAAAGAAAAACAAAACATAATCAAAAATACACATAAAACAGATCAGAAAAACAAAATACAAGAGAAATAAAATTCCACCCAACAAAAGGAAAAATAAAAACTCCAGCTTTTAAATTCATACTTAATTAACTTTCTTTCTTGACTTCCTCACGCCTCCCCTTTTTGTGTTCCTCTTTACCCAATCAAATACAGCAAATCCTTACCCTCTTTACAATATTTTATCCTTACATTTTCTTACATTATCTTAATCTATTTTCATCTTGTCTTATAGAAGGCCTTCAAACTTAAAATTTAAATCTTATTTTTATCAACTTCTCATAGCCATATCATTAACCTAATTCTTTAAAACATTTTTGCTAGAGCCAAATAATTCCATTTCAACATTTTTCTAACATTCATCAATTATTTTTAAAACAGTCTTAATAACAAAAGAAAAAAAAAGAATGTAGAACAGTCCAATCTTCACCCAGCGTCCCTTCCTCCTGGTCCTGGATTTTGTCAGTCCTTTTTGTCCCATTAACCTAGCGCATTAACCTGGTGCCCTTATGTCCGAGGCCCTCAAACCTCTTCCATGACCCCCCCGCGATTCTTCTTCATGTTTTCCTTTCACTCATGGGAACTCCAGCTTAATAATGATTTTGACCCTTTTCAGCAGATCAGCCCCATTTCCATAGTCCGGACAAAACTCCATGTAATGTTTAAACACCTGTTTCAGATTCCCTCCAAAATTAAGAGCCCTCACCACTCCAAACATCTGACGGGCCATCGCCAGACTCAGAGAGTCCAAATATTCCTGCGTGGTAGGGTCAATCCAACCCCCCATTTCCAAACCAAACCAAACTTTATTTTTCCAAATCTGATTTTTTCCAAATTTATTTATCAAATCCAAAGGCCCACAGTCCTGCAGGGCCGTAACTCCCTCCATTTCTGGCACCCAGGATTCAGCAATATCCTCTTCTCTCATCTGTGCTGTCGTAGCACACTCCTGTTTTAGTTCCTGGGTAGGCTCCGCGTACTTTCCTATTGCCTGTTCAAAGTTTCTAACCACATTAGTCACCATATCCATCTTCTGTCCTAACTGGTCCAGTAGGGCATTTATTTTGCAGAGAGCGCCCAACCGCGCTTCTGGAGACATTGTCCTACAAGGTCACAAGTCCTTTCCCACGACTGTAATCTGTAACAGCTGCAAGCTCCTGAAGTTGGTTACAATTTCACAGTCTCCCTCTAGGGGGAAAACGTCTGTTTCTTCTTTCTTTTAAGAACAATAGCAACAAAGTTTCTTTTTTAAGATATTCAGTCAATATTTGTTCCTTTAAAATGCGAAAGGAAACAATGGATTCCCTATGTTACTTTTCTTTTAACTATCTGTCAAAAACATTTGTCTCTGGTCAATGAGCTTCAAACGTCAGTCCTGGCACTCCGCTCCAGGATCAGGACAGTGGAAAGTTACTTTACTTTAAACTCACTTCTGCAGGTTTAAACAGTCCCAAAAAGAATCCCCCTTCTTTTCCTGCCACCGAAGGGGGGTTCCACAATTTTAAATTATGAAAGTCAATCCTTTAAAGGTAATTTTCTGAGCTCTAGTTTATGTTGTCTTTGCTCTGTTCTGACTACAAAGAAACGGAAGGCTGACTTCCTGTATAGACCTTCCCGTTTCAGTACCAAATTGAAATAAATTTTGAGTCCAATTCTTCTCTACTGGCCAGTCCTTATTTAAAATCCAGTTGTTCGAGTTTTAAGTACTCACAGGTGATTCTTTAAATGCCAAATTGTCCAGGAAAAAGGCAGCGCTCTCTGGCAACGACAATGCAGCTTCGCTCCACGGAAAGAGCAGTAGACTCACAGCACCGCGCCACCTCCCCCTCTTTGCTTCGGAGCCCGTTAATGGGTTCCTTTGCGGGTTGGGGGGGGGCTAAAGGTGCCCGCCGAGTCCCATGGTCACAGGCTTCGTCCACCTGTGATTTCTTAAAAGGTCCCCGCTTTGCCGTAGCGGATACGACCCGTTTCGCGCGGAGCTGGTCCCTCCAGTTCAGAGGGAGACAGCCATTGCCGAAGGCGCCACCCCAGAAGTCCGGGCAGCATCATAATCAGATTGATTATATTCTCTGCAGCCAAAGATGGAGAAGCTCAATATAGTCAGCAAAAACAAGAACTGGAGCGACTGTGGCTCAGAACATCAGCTTCTTATAGAAAAATTCGAGCTTAAACTTAAGAAAGTAGGAAAAACCACTGGGTCGGTAAGTACAATCTGAATCAAATCCCTTATGAATACACAGTGGAAGTGAGGAACAGGTTTGAGGATTTAGATTTGGTGGACAGAGTGCCTGAAGAACTATGGATGGAGGCTCGCAACATTATACAGGAGGCAGCAACGAAAACCATCCCAATGAAAAGGAAATGCAAGAAAGCAAAGTGGCTGTCCAACGAGGCCTTACAAACAGCAGGGGAGAGAAGGCAAGCAAAATGCGAGGGAGATAGTGAAAGATACAGGAAATTGAATGCAGATTTCCAAAAAATAGCAAGGAGAGACAAGAAGGCCTTCTTAAACAAACAAAAAAATAGCAAGGAGAGACAAGAAGGCCTTCTTAAACGAGCAATGCAAAGAAATAGAGGAAAACAATAGAATGGGAAAACCAGAGATCTGTTCAAGAAAATTGGAGATATGAAAGGAACATTTCGTACAAAGATTACCATAATAAAAGACAAAAGTGGAAAGGACCTAACAGAAGCAGAAGACATCAAGAAGAAGTGGCAAGAATACACAGAGGAACTATATCAGAAAGAATTGGATGTCTTGTACATCCCAGGTAGTGTGGTTGCTGACCTTGAGCCAGACATCCTGGAGAGTGAAGTCAAATGGGCCTTAGAAAGCACTGCTAATAACAAGGCCAGTGGAAGTGATGGTATTCCAGCTGAACTATTTAAAACTTTAAAAGATGATGCTGTCAAAGTGCTACACTCAATATGCCAGCAAATTTGGAAAACTCAGCAGTGGCCAGAGGATTGGAGAAGATCAGTCTACATCCCAATCCCAAAGAAAGGCAGTGCCAAAGAATGCTCCAACTACCGCACAATTGCACTCATTTCACACGCTAGCAAGGTTATGCTTAAAATTCTACAAGGCAGGCTTAAGCAGTATGTGGACCGAGAACTCCCAGAAGTGCAAGCTGGATTTCGAAGGGGCAGAGGAACCAGAGACCAAATTGCAAACATGCGCTGGATTATGGAGAAAGCGAGAGAGTTCCAGAAAGACATCTACTTCTGCTTCATTGACTATGCAAAAGCCTTTGACTGTGTCGACCACAGCAAACTATGGCAAGTTCTTAAAGAAATGGGAGTGCCTGATCACCTCATCTGTCTCCTGAGAAATCTCTATGTGGGATAAGAAGCTACAGTTAGAACTGGATATGGAACAACTGATTGGTTCAAAATTGGGAAAGGAGTACGAGAAGGCTGTATATTGTCTCCCTGCTTATTTAACTTATATGCAGAATTCATCATGCGAAAGGCTGGGCTGGATGAATCCCAAGCCGGAATTAAGATCGCTGGAAGAAATATCAACAACCTCAGATATGCAGATGACACAACCTTGATGGCAGAAAGTGAGGAGGAATTAAAGAACCTTTTAATGAGGGTGAAATAGGAGAGCGCAAAATAGGGTTTGAAGCTCAACATCAAAAAAACGAAGATCATGGCCACTGGACCCATCACCTCCTGGCAAATAGAAGGGGAAGAAATGGAGGCAGTGAGAGATTTTACTTTCTTGGGCTCCGTGATCACTGCAGATGGTGACAGCAGTCACGAAATTAAAAGACGTCTGCTCCATGGGAGAAAGGCGATGGCAAACCTAGACAGCGTCTTAAAAAGCAGAGACATCACCTTGCCAACAAAGGTCCGTATAGTTAAAGCCATGGTTTTCCCATTAGTGATGTATGGAGGTGAGAGCTGGACCATAAAGAAGGCTGATCGCCGAAGAATGGATGCTTTTGAATTATGGTGCTGGAGGAGACTCTTGAGAGTCCCATGGACTGCAAGAAGATCAAACATATCCATTCTGAAGGAAATCAGCCCTGAATGCTCACTGGAAGGACAGATCTTGAAGCTGAGTCTCCAAGACTTTGGCCACCTCATGAGAAGACTCGACTCCCTGGAAAAGACCCTGATGTTGGGGAAGATGGAGGGCAGAAGGAGAAGGGGGCGACAGAGGACAAGATGGTTGGACAGTGTTCTCGAAGCTACAAACATGAGTCTGACCAAACTGCGGGAGGCAGTGGAAGACAGAAGTGCCTGGCGTGCTCTGGTCCATGGGGTCATGACGAGTCGGACACGACTAAACGACTAAACAACAACAATAAGTTGTTCAATTAAAGTTAATATGGGATTGATGTTTCATGTGTATATATGTGTTGGAAGCCACCCAGAGGAGCTGGGGCAACCCAGCCAGATGGGCAGGGGATAAATAAAAATTATTACTATTACTATCAGTGATACTACTACCTGAGATTCAATAAGCCTGGCTCTTCTCGGGGACGGATTTTGTTTGGCCCAGTCACGGCATCCCCTCCATCCCCAATGTCAGGCGTCTCTGGGGTCAACCCAAGATCGACAGCAACAAAAACAAAAAAAGAAAACCTGACAGAAACTACATATCTTTCCTAACAACTCTTATGTTGACATTTAAGATGCCTGGGCAGTTCTGACCAGCCGAATCGTAGTATAAAAAGGCAGAACTGGTGGAATATTTTTGACAGAAAAAACAGTTTTTGACAGAAAAAACTTGCTGTTCAAGGTTTATTGTGGGGGTGTTAGGTTCCCAGGTGTTGGAGGAGGCGCTGTTGAGCTCTGTGAAAATATATGAGGTTTGTCAAATAGAGGTATTTTTTGATATTCCAGGCAGATAGGACGATCCCACAGGGAGACTTACCAAGAGAGGCCACGATCCCACGATTCTCCTCCATGACGTCCTTATGCAGAGCTCTCTGGTTAGGATCCAACAACGCCCACTCCTCATCCGTGAAACGAACAGCGACATCTTCAAAGCACACTGGACCCTAAAAGAAAAAGGGAAATGTCTTCCTCTGAAACAGGATCAATATGACCTGCTACACAATGCTCTGTTATTTCCTTCCTGTTAATGCAGCCTCTGGGAGAGATCATCAGGGGGTTTGGGCTGGGTGTTCATCAGTATGTGGATGATACGCAGCCCTACCTCTCTTTCAAATCAGAGCCAGTAAAGGCGGTAAAGGTCCTGTGTGAGTGCCTGGAGGCGGTTGGTGGATGGATGGTGGTTAAGAGATTGAGGTCAAATCCCGACAAGACAGAAGTACTGTTTTGGGGGGACAGGGGCGGGTGGGTGGGTGTGGGGGACTCCCTGGTCCTGAATGGGGTAATTGTGCCCCTGAAGCACCAGATGCACAGCCTGGGAGTCAGTTTGGACTCACAGCTGTCAATTTGGACTCACAGCTGTCCATGGAGGAGCAGGTCAATTCTGTATCCAGGGCAGCTGTCTCCCAGCTCCATCTGGTATGCAGGCTGAGACCCTCCCTGCCCGCAGACTGTCTCGCCAGAGTGGTGCATGCTCTGGTTATCTCCCGCTCGGACTACTGCCATGCGCTCTACCTGGGACTACCTTTGAAGGTGACCCGGAAACTACAACTAATCCAGAATGCGGCAGCTAGACTGGTGACTGGGAGCAGTCATTTTTTTGTAAATAGGTGGTTCTCCACCTTGTGGGTTTGAATTCATTCTGCCTACGCAACATCCCAGTTTCCCTGATGGAAGGATCTACTTTCTCCTCTCCTCGTGAGTTGTTCTGGGGAGGTTCCCTCCCAGTGCCCTGGAGCCAAATTTAAGGGGTTCATGGGGGCATGGAGAGGGAGAGGAGTGGGGGGGGGCAGGCTCCATTTTGCAGCAGATAGGGCTGGCTAGGTGAATCCTGGACACTATTTGTAATCATCTGTCCATTGCTTAGAAGCTTATTTTAGCATTCAGTGTTCAATATAGAAATACAAGAAGCCTAGTCTGGATGGCCATCTGTCTTGGAGGATCTAGCTGAGACTCCAGCAATGCAGGGGGTGGGACTTGATGACCCTTGGGGTCCCTTTCAACTCTAGGATTCCATAAAAACTGCAACTACAGATGAATCCTACTGGCGACATTCAGAAGGCTGGTGTCACAGAGTTATCTGGGCAGGAAATCCCATAGTTCATAGGAGTTAACTCTTTATCAGCGAGAACACGATATTCACAATCTTCCTATGATTCCCGCGCAAGACGTCCTTGATCCTTACGTTTCATTTCCCCACTTGTCTGTGCTGATTTGAAAGCCCCCTCCCTTCCGGAGTCTCAGCTTCCTCCCTGAGCCTCTAGGTGGTTGAGGGGCTCTTCAGCATCCCTGAGCCCCGGCTCTCCCTGACCGATCTCTGCCCCCTGTTCTGCCTCTTCTGTCCATTGCTCCTCCAAATCCTCCCTGACAGCTGTCACAGAGTTATCTGGGCAGGAGAACCCACAGTTCACAGCTGGAGTTAACTCTTTATCAGCAAGAACACGATATTCACAGACTTGGCTGCGTTTCAGGCCGAATGAGAACAGCAACTCATTCCCTGAGGGTATGTGAAGGCCCCTGGCTCCCCACAGCTTTCCAAGTCCCCTCCTCTCTGGGGTTTCTTACAAGCGATGCACCAGTGCACCAGTGTGCAGCTTGCCTTTGCTCCTCCATTGTCAGACGTCTCCTGGCTCTGAGAGACAAGCAGGGAGGGTGGCTTCTGGCAGAAGGAGAGGGAGCCCCCAATGGCTCCTCCTTCTCCTGATTCACCTCTGCCTCTTGACCTCCCTCCTCCGCTCGCCTCCTTCCTCTTCTGCCTCTGATTCTGGACTGCATTCTGCCACAGAGTCTCCCAGCTCACTAAGCCCTGTTGCCCCTTCAGCTTCTGACACCTCCTCTTCCCAGGCTTCTCCCTCTGACAGCTCATCCTTCATCCACCTCAACTTATTGTGTTCTGAGCCATCTTCCCTTCCTGGTCCCCCGGCTGCTTCCTCCCACCATTCCTCTGTGCCCAACCAGTCCATGACATTGCTCCATCCCTCAGCCTCTGTCCCCACAAGGCAGCTTCCCCTGACCTGATCTGGTTCCAGAGCCGCTGATTCCCTTCTGCCCCCATGAAAAGGCGGATCAGGAGGTCTTGCCGGCATCCTTCCGCCACCTGCAAGAGAAAAAAAGGTCATCAGGACGCCAGGAGTGCCTGCTTCTCTCACAGGTGAAACAGGGCATCTCTAACTACAGATGGGCCTTTCGGAAAGACTTACCTGCTGAGTGCATTTGGACGTTTGTGCCCATTTCATGTTAGTTGTGCAAAACTACTTCTCCCTTCCTGTCAGAAATGAGTTGTGAGCACTCAGCGGAGATAAGACTCCGGGAACCCAGCCATATTTACAAAGGGTTTATTTCTTCTTGACATTATTTACAGCACTTCAAAAGTGTGACTCGATTATGGTGGGTAGTTGTCCCGACTAACTTCCTTCCGTTTTGGGAGCCAGCATAGCCAACGTCGAAGCCCAACCCCCCTCCTTCCTCTATGACGAGAGGTGCTTGCCCTCGGAAGTTCATCCTCCCTCTCAGATTCACCCCCCTCTGACCCCTCTTCGTCTTCTCCCTCTTCTGAAGACGAACAGCTGCTGATCAAAGGAGGTCTCGTCCCAGGCCCTCCTCCCTTTCTGTCTTCAGTTCCCTGACACTTCCTTTGGACCCTTGGTCCCAACTGTTCCCCCCCCCCAAAAAAAAACCAAGATGAAAACAACCCACAGATTAGTTGGGAAAACAACAGAATGAGACCAAATGGAGAAAAACCACCTTCCTCCTTACCCAGTGGCCCCTCTCTGGTGTCCAACGGAGGCCTCTCTGCCTCACAGGAATCCAGGTCCTTTTCTGCAAAACGATCCCTTTTCTGAAAGAGCAACAACGATTCCAAACAGAGAATGAATGGTGAGAAATGTTAGAAAGAGAATGACAAGGACAGAAGTTTAAGGGTGTGAAATCTCATCCCATGGATGCCTTCCCAGGAAAAGAATGGGCCAACAGTAGAGCATTATGGGATGTTCTCTGTCCTGTTTGGAGCCCCTTGCGAGTATCCAGAGGAAAGTCTCTCTCACCTGCTTTCTCTCCTCTGCCTGACTCAGGAGGAAACCTTCGGCCAGGGCCACCGCCTGGGAACTGGTCTCCGCTCTGCATTCCCTCACCCAGCTCTCCATCTCTGGTGGAAGGACAGCCAGGAACTGCTCCAAGATCACCAGGTCCAGCATCTCAGCTTTTGTGTGCCTTTCTGGCTTCAGCCACTGATGATCAAGGTGGTAGAGTCGGCTGCAAACCTCTCGGGGTCCTTTGTCCTCCTGGCAGCAGAACCTCCCGAACTGCTGGATCTGCACCACTGAGCGTTGGGTGTCCTCCTCACCCAGGATCTTCTGCACAGGGTTTTCCCAGAATCCCCCATTGCTCCCAGTTTGGTTGGCATGGCCTCTTCCTGCTCCAAGGCCAGCTGAGTGTTGCTCATCCATCTGTGCCCTGAGGGAGCCTCTGTGAGATCGGAAGGAACCCTTTGGTCTTCTGCCAAGTTCTGTCTTAATGAGAAGCTCTAGGAATTCCTACAAAGCAAATGCATTGTTACTGAATTGTTTTTATTATTATTAGTTAATATTTTTATTTTTTTGTATAGTTGATATAGTTTTATATAGTTTGTATAGTTTTGTTCCTTAAGTGAGAGGGTTAGGGCTGTCTGGGAGTGGGCCCCATCCAACAGAATGGCAGGGGCAGGTTCCCCGGGGTGGGGGTGGGGATGCACTGGGACACCTGATCACAGTGGTCACGGGTAGGAGGAAGAGTTACACTAAGACCAGACCACGTCATTGTTTGAGGACTATCCCTGCCTCTGGGTCAGGTCTTGACCAGAAGGATACTGGATTTAGCAAGGGAGACCCACGTGACCTGAAGGGGCTGCTACGCAATGCCAGGTCAACGGTTCATGAGACCACGACTTGGATGGAGGACTTGACCTGGCATGTTCACCTCTAGGGATGTGGGTGATCTGACACGAAGTGAAACTAAAACAAAAGAAGTGTCATGGTCGGATGACTTCCTGGTGCAACTGGACTTCTCCGTGACCCTTCCCCTCTGCAGGGAGGTGGGACCAATTTGGATGGCCCACCCCCACCACTTAATAGATCCATATGGTTTCCAGAAAGGAGAAGGGGATGTTTTATCCTATGTTTATGGCCTTTCAGCTGATTTCCTTGTGGCCCCTGGAATGTGGAGTTAACCAGGGCTATCGATGGCCTGGTTCCGAAGCAACCTCTCTGATACATGGAGCCTGGACAGCCCCGTGGTTTTCCCCGGAACTGAGGGCGATGAAACAATCACTGAGATGGCTAGAGTGTCGGTGGCAGAAAACACACTCTGAATCTGACCAGATATGGGTTAGAGCTCAACGTCAAGCCTACCAAGTGATGATAGCGATGGCTTTCTTCACTGCCTCTATTGCATCTGCAGAAAACAACACCAGGAGACCCTTTTAGGTGGTTTGCAATTTAGTGGAACCACCTGCATCAAAAGGACCCTAAGATCTCCTGCTATGATTTGGCAAAGTTTTTTGCAGATAAAGTCACTTAGATTTGGAAAGAGGTAGACCCCACCGTGGGAGCAGGGTCAGGGCAGGAGAGTGCTAGAGTCCTGTCTAGTTAGGTTGTGTGGGATCAATTCAAGTTTGTTACCCCCAAGGACGTGGACGGGCTGCTTGGACAAGTGAAACTGACCACCTTTCTCCTTGATCATCCTGGCTCATAAAAGTGAACCGGGAAGGGCTGAGCGATGGGCTCTGCAGGGTGGTGAATGCTTCTCTCTGTAAGGGAGCCTTCTCAGACCCGATGAAAGAGGCAATTATTAAACCACCAGCCCAATATAGCCAACTATCACCCAGTCTCAAATTTTCCGTTTTTGGGCATGGTGATTGAGCGGGTGGTTGCTGAAAAACTCCAGGCATGCCTGGAGGATGCAGATCATTTGGATTCCTTCCAATCGGGATTCAGGTCTCACCATGGGACTGAAATTCCCTTGGTCGTGCTGCTTGATGATTTCCGGTGGACTAGGGACAAAGGTGAGAGCTGTTTCCTAGTTCTGATGGATCTCTCAGTGGCCTTTGATACCATTAACCACAACATTCTTCTGGACCGGCTAGAGGGATTGGGAGCTGGGGGCACTGTCATACAGTGGTTCCGCTCCTTCCTCCTGGGCCGTGTTCAGAAAGTGGTGGGGGGGGGGATGAATCTTCAGACCCTTGGGCTCTCACTTGTGGGGTGCCTCAGGGTTCCATCCTCTCCCCGATGCTTTTTAACATATATATGAAGCTACTAGGAAGGATCATCGGGAGGTTTGGGCTGGGTGTTCATCAGTATGTGGATGATACCCAGCTCTACCTCTCTATTAAATCAGAACATGTGAAGGCGGTGAAGGTCCTGTGTGAGTGCCTGGAGGCGGCTAGTTGATGGATGGATGGGGCTAACAGATTGAGGTTGAATCCTGACAAGACAGAAGTACTCTTTTGGGGGACAGAGGGTGGGCAGGTGTGGGGAACTCCCTGGTCTTGAATGTGGCAACTGTGCCCCTGAAGGACTAGGTGTGCAGCCTGGGAGTCATTTTGGACTCATAGCTGTCCATGAATGTGCATGTCAATTCTGTGTCCAGGGCAGCTGTCTACCAGCTCCATCTGGTACACAGACTGAGACCCTACCTGCCCGCGGACCGTCTCGCCAGAGTGGTGCATGCTCTAGTTATCTTCCGCTCAGACTTTTGCCATGAGCTCTATGTGGGGCTACCTTTGAAGGTGACTCAGAAACTACAACTACCGTAACCCAGAATGTGGCAGCTAGACTAGTGACTGGGAGCGGCCACCGTGACCACATAACACCAGTCCTGAAAGACCTACATTGGCTCCCAGTACATTTCTGAGCACAATTCGAAGTGTTAGTGCTGACCTTGAAAGCCCTAAAGGGCCTCAGCTCAGTAGACCTAAAGTAGCATCTCCACCTCCATCATTCAGCCTGAGGTCCAGCTCCGAGGGCCTTCTGGCAGTTCCCTCCCTGTGAGAAGTAAGGTTACAGGGAACCAGGAAGAGGGCCTTCTCGTTACTGGTGCCCGCCCTGTGGAACAGCCTCCCATCAGATGTCACGGAAATAAACAACTATTTGACTTTTAGAAGACATCTGAAGGCAGCTGTTAGGGAAGTTTTAAATGTTTGATGTTTCATTCTGTTTTTAGTATTCTATTGGGAGACACCCAGAGTGGGTGGAGTATAAAATTATTATTGGAACCAGGGCTGGACTGCACCACAGCCCAAACCATGAGGTATCTGGAGGAGGAAGAGGAGAAGATGAAGAAAGCAGCCTCTATCCTCCTAGAAGGAAGATTGCAATGCAAAATGTGGAGGCAACGGAAGGGATTTCTGGGAGATGAATCAGCCTGGTTTCTCCTGCCTTCCAGTCAATGCATGAAGTCAAAACTGACTGACAAGGGAGTCATTTGTATCTTGTGAAAAATGGATGCTTAGCTCTAGTGGGGGTCCTCACCCGGGGGTCCTCAGGAGTTGTTCTCCCCCCCACCCCCACTCCCCTGCTTCTGTCTCCTTTTTTGCACTTGAACTCTCTGCCACTCTCCAGGCAGACCCCTTGGGGTGGGGTCCCTTTTTCTTTGCTCTGAGGGCCAGGTATGTTTCTGGCCAACCCCACCTCCCTTGAAATTTAGGCCCTGGAGCCTCAATGAGTAGCAGCGCCCATTTCTGGCTCAGCTGGTTTTCCAGCAACAATCCCTTTGGGACAGAGAGGATGTGGTCCTGGGATGCCCTGCTCTGGGTGCGAGGGGATTGCTGCAGTGGCCTCCGTGGGGAGCTGCCCTGGGAGACACTGGGAAACTGGTCCGCAATGCAGCAGCCAGGCTCTGGGCTGGGATCCCTCTCTTTACTCCTGCCCTTTCTCTCCCACCTTAACTTCCTCCCTCCCTCCCTCCCCGTGAGTTTTTTTGAGTGGGGGGGGGCTAGTCCACCTCCCCGTCCAGCTTTGGAAAACCATTTGCAGATGTTTCCTCTGTTGCGCAATGAGGCTGAGCGACGTCACACAGAGTTAAAGTCCCAGGGACTCCTTTGTGTAAAGAAGGGAGATCTTTTCTGAAGCGGGGGGGGGGGCGGGGGGCCAAATGAGTTTGGGATCCTCTGATCTGCAGGAAGGAGAGCGCGGCAGCCCTGGCCCCTCCCTGGCAGGACCCTCTCCTCCTCCCTGACGTGGGATCCCCCCCCTGCAGGAGCAGATCAGGCCCCCCAGGCCTCCTCCCCTCCTGCAGCCCTGGGACCCCCACCAGATCCCAGAGAGAGAGAGAGGAGACTCACCAGATCCCAGGAGGGGGCTGCGATTCGGCCCTTGCAGGAGAGATACAAAGTAACACCCCCCTTCCTTGCAGGAAAGGACTGGGAGGGAGGGGCCTTGGCTCTGGAGGACCTGGCCCCCCCTTGCTTCCTGGCCTCTCTAGGAAGGCAGCTCACTTCCCTTTAACCCTTGCCAAGCCGAGCCCTCCCTCGCTCAGCCCTCTCTCAGATTCTTATTATTTCTTATGGATTTTGGGGGGCAGGTGCCCCCCCGGCTCCGCCCATGCCCAGATATCCTTTTGGGGGTGAGGCTCTTGGCTGGACTCTGAGCATCTCCCTCCCTTGGCCAGAAACCAGAGGAAGAGCCTGCAGGGAAAAGGGCTTTGCAGGAGGCAAGGAAGCTCCTCCTGGAATTCCGGAGTGGAGAGAGAGGAGGGGATCCCAGGGTCATCCAGAGGAGGAGGACAGAAGAGCGAGGCTTTGGATGGAAACCAGTAGTTGTGTTTGGGGCCCCTGCTTGTGGTTAACGCTTAGCTGGAATGAAATATTCAACACAGCAATAGAGAAATTAAAATAATAATTTATTTGTCAGACAAATAAATATGAGGCACAGTGGTATATGGTTACCAAGCTCTGGCCTGGCCTCTTGCCATTCTGGCCAGCACTTATATTTCCTTAATCCAGCCCCCTTGCTCCTCCTGTGGCTGCCTCTGTCCAATCAGCCTGGTTGAAATTCCTATTGGCTGTTTGCTAGAACCAATCACAAAAGATACACCCATTTCCTTTTTGCCTTTTATGGGAAACAAAAAGCTGTATATTCTTCTATCTATAAATGACAAATAAGTAGTCATATATCTTACATTTGTCTCAACAAGAAACCTTAATTACCAGCTCACCTCTTGCCCTCCTTGCCCTATTGCCCTCCAAAACAGATGGTTTAATAGTTTTAAATTTTTATCTTAAACAGATGTCAAGGATCTTGAGTTCACATCAACATTGAAAGATCTCCTTCTTTTGGAGGTCTTTAAACAAAGGCCTGACAACCATATGTGTGCTCTAATGATGTTTCCTGCTTGGCAAGGGGGGCTGGGCTGATGGCCCCTGTGGTCTCTATATGAAATAAGAATCTAGCATAAGGATTTAACATTTCTTGGTTTCTAAATCCTTTGCATAATTACATTTAAGCTAATATATTTCATACATTATCATAGATAGCTTTTTAGAAGAATAAACCTTCTCAAAGTAAAAAAGGAAGGTACATTTTACAGTCTCAAAATAAAATAGGAAGAAAACCTCTTCTTCTGTTTACACTCCCTTCTCCAGCCAAGCCAGTTGCTTTTCTATTTGCTCTTGGCCTTTTAACCTTAGGAAAATATGGCTCAAGTTTAATGGGAGGCACATGGTTTTATTTTACTATTTACCAAGTCTTAATTATGTTTTTCTCTCAGCCTTTTTTATATTCTGTAATATGTAGGGTCAGTGTAACCTTGGCTCTCAGCCTGTAATTCCCTTTTTACGACTTTGAGAATTGTTTTCTGCTATAAATCAGGGGGCCCCCTTGTCCAGGAGGATAAACATCTTGCCAAAGTACTTAGGCAGCTGGTCTTCTGCCTGGCATGAAACATTTGAAAATCTTTAAGCTCTTTTTAAAATGCAGGCCCTGATCAAAAATATAAGCCTAAGTAAAATGCAGGCTATGATTAGATGCCTCAAACCCACTCTGTAGCACTCAGTCGGAGCAAACGTCAGTTGGCATTTGTTCTGGTTGAGCTTAAATACTGTGCTTTTGCAGGGAAAACTTCAGAGCGCAAATAGGGTGCCCAGAGCGTGCTTGGAAAGAGTGAAGTCAAGTGTGGAGAAGCCTAGTTTCATGTCCTTCTTGTCCTCCAAATTGCTCAGGCAAGCCTGCTTTATCATATTGCAAGAGCATGGAAACTCCAGCGGGTGCAGAATGCCGCGGCAAGGATCCTGACGGGGTCCTTGTCACGGGATCACATTCATCCAGCTGCACTGGCTCCCGGTGGAGTCCAGGGTCAGGTTTAAGGTGCTGCTTTTGACCTTTAAAGCCCTTTGCGGCCTAGGACCCACGTATGCGGCCTAGGACCCTCCTGGTATGCCCCGCGGAGGACCTTAAGGTCCACAAATGACAACATTTTGGAGGTCCCAAGTTGGTTAGTTCGGTCTCAACTAGGGCCAGGGCCTTTTCATCACTGGCCCCGACCTGGTGGAGTGCTCTGTCACAAGAGACCAGGGCCCTGGGGTTCTGCCTGGCCTTTGGTTTATACTCAGTCTGACCCTTATGTTTCCCTCCCCTTATGCTTTTGATCTATGGGCCACTTTTAAAATGAGGCTGCATTTTAAATTGCATTTTAACCTGTATTTTAAATTGCCCCCCCCCCATTATGTTTTTACTGTAATTTTATTGGTGTTAGCTGCCCTGAGCCCGGCTCTGGCCAGGGAGGCCGGGGTACAAATAAAAATTATTATTATTATTATTATATCAGTCCAAGCGGAGCCCTTCAAGTCCAGCCTCCTGTTCTCACAGTGGCCAACTAGATGCCCATTATGGGAAACCCACAAGCAGGATTCGACCACAAGAGCGACTCTCCCCTCCTGGGAGTTCCAGTAAAGGACATTCAGGTGCATTACTTCCTCTGTGGATGCAGAGCGGAGCCGCCATGCTTAGTCTCCTCCATGAATTCATCTGATTCTCTTTCAAAGCCATCTAGGCTGGCTTTGGGAGTGAGTTCCATAGTTTGACTATGCACTGCATGTTTTTAATCTGTCAGTGGCGGACCATGGCGTCTCTCATTTCAGCAGTGCCCTCTGTGATTGCAAAATATGGCACTCCTGGCCTCTCGCCTTCCATTGGACTTCACAGTCGTGTCTCCTGCTGGGGCACTTCAGAAGCTGCCTCCTTGGTGCAACTGAAGAAGTCAAGCTCCCCTAGATCTGCCTTGGTGCCCGTCCTGCATTTCCCAACATCCAACTTTGAGGACTGTCCGTCAGTGTTATGCTGTGAGCCCCGCCATTCTATGCTCAGGTTCTATATATGTATAGGTAAATCCCATATATCCTAAAGATGCAACAGTCTCCATTTGCCTTCATTCCAAGGAAACCAAATCATAGCTAAGCGCTTGGAGATTGTGGTGGTGTGCAACAGTACAGTGGTACCTCGGGTTACAGAGGCTTCAGGTTACAGACGCTTCAGGTTACAGACTCCGCTAACCCAGAAATAGTACCTCGGGTTAAGAACTTTGCTTCAGGATGAGAACAGAAATCATGTGGCGGCGGTGCAGCGGCAGCTAAAGTGGTACCTCAGGTTAAGAACAGTTTCAGGTTAAGAACGGACCTCCAGAACGAATCAAGTTCTTAACCTGAGGTACCACTGTATTTTCATGCTGTTTTATGGAGATCTGTTCAGCAGCTGGGCAAACCTTCACCGTGCTGGTGCCCTCCGGATTTTTCAGATCACAACTCCCAGCAGATGCAACCAACACAGCTGCCCAGAACATCTGGAGGGTGCCAGTTTGGGGAAGGCTGATATACATGACATGAAATCCAGGAACATGTCACAGTTCATGGTGCGATGCATGTAAGGAGGGAGACTGCACAGGTTACTGGCATTTTCTGGTGAATCACAAGAGTCACCTGGTGGATGCATCAGAAACGGGTCTGTGAATGCAGTGAGGCAGCACCTGTCTGTGCCACCAAACCCCTGTTGCTGTAAGAAGAGAAGATGAAGAGCTGATATGATGGCCATCTTCAAGTATCTGAAGAGCTACCCCACCTCCAATTTAGTACTTCCCTGATGACTGCTGATATGGTGTTGAGTGGATTTCTGTTTAACTTTTATATGTTGATATTATTATTTTATACTATTCTAACAATTGTTGAATGTTACTTTTTTGATGGAGTTTGCCTATTTTAAAGATATGTTTTATTATCACATTTTTGTATTGCATTAGATTGTTATAAGATGTACATTTTTTGTTTCTTCAGCTTGTAAACCGCCTTGAGTATTGTAAGATAGAAAGGCGGTATACAAATCCAAAATGATGATGATGATGATGACTGAGGCTGTGTGCACATTACTATAGGGTGGCAAGATCTCTGCAAGAGACAGTGGCAGGACTCCTGCCCCTTGAGCAACCTGAGCAGAAGAGGGGAATCCACCTGGTGGGGCTTGTGCGACATCTATTTTGACCCTCAGATTTCTACCTCCCATATTGCACAAAGTGCACCCTAGATTTTTTAGGAAACCCCCGGAGGGTTCCCTGGGAGAACAGGACTCTGGACTAGATGAGCCATTCTTATGAAGTTCTTCTGCTGCAGGAACATTGTGCCTTGTTGGTTTTCTCTGCTCTTAAATGTTCTATTCTTATTTTGAAATGTGTGTTTGTGCATGAACACATTTATCTCCACATGTGCTTCTCATCTGGAGTGCACAGTTGCCCTGATTTTCAACATAAAATGGGTTCCTTGGAAAATCAGCCCGTTAAGAGATTGTGCTATTTTGCAGCTCAGAGCCATTCCCTAGAGTTTCAGTGGCCCTCCAGAGATCCTTCCTGTTGTAGATATATATAACTGCCCTGAAGCATTTGCTCACCCCAGTCCACACGGGAGGGAACGGGAGCAGAAAGCAGGAGAACCTCACGGCCACCACAGCCATCCAATGTGCTCTGGTAAGTGCTTGGATTTTATCTCTCCTCACCAGTCTTCTATGCATTTATCTGGGAGCAGACCTCACCAAACATAGGGCAACTTCTCTGTAAATGGTACATACCTGAAGGAGCGTCTCCACCCCCATCATTCTGCCCAGATACTGAAGTCCAGCGCCAAGGGCCTTCTGGCAGTTCCCTCACTGTGAGAAGCCAAGTTACAGGGAACCAGGCAGAGGGCCTTCTCGGTAGTGGCGCCCTCCCTGTGGAACGCCCTCCCTCCAGATGTCAAAGAGAAAAACAACCACCAGACTTTTAGAAGACACCTGAAGGCAGCTCTGTTTAGGGAAGCTTTTAATGTTTAATAGACTATTGTATTTTACTGTTCTGTTGGAAGCCGCCCAGAGTGGCTGGAGAAACCCAGCCAGATGGGCGGGGTATAAATAATAAATTATTATTATGATTATTATTACATGCTGTCCCAATCTGGGAGTGGCAAGAGACTTCAGAGGCTCTAAGACCTTAGCCAGGTTCATTTTCCTTTTTTTTTTTTTATAAATATTTATTAAGATTTTTTAAAATACAAAATGCAAAAATAATAAACAATATAACATGAATCATAACACATTTTCCAGAACTTCTTTGGACTCCCTCACGTCTCCCACTCCCACTTACATCGTTATAAATTTTTCCCAGCAATTTATCATCTTGATTATAATCTTAGATTTTGTTCAATTAATTTGATCTATTCTCCACAAATTTTATATTTCCCTCAATCTCACTTATCGTCAATTTCAAATCTAATTAAATGGTAGGCAATTATTTATGATCTAGCATCCTTCTTAGCCTTCAACCAAATTACAATACTTTTGTAGATAAATCTTGAATTTCTTCCAGTCTTCTTCAACCCTCTCTTCTCCCAGGTCTCGGATTCTGCCAGTCATCTCGGCCAGTTGCATATAGTCCATCAGTTGCATCTGCCACTCTTCCAGTGTGGGTAGATCTTGAGTTTTCCAGCTCTTGGCGATAAGTATCCTTGCTGCCGTTGTTGCATACATAAAAAATGTTCGGTCCTTCTTTAACACCTTCTGGCCGACAATGCCCAGAAGGAAGGCCTCTGGTTTCTTAGTAAAGGTATACTTAAATACCTTTTTCAACTCATTATATATCATTTCCCAAAAGGCCTTCACTCTAGGGCAGGTCCACCAGAGGTGAAAGAATGTTCCTTCATGTTCTTTACATTTCCAACATTTATTATCAGACAAATGGTATATTTTGGCAAGTTTAACTGGGGTCATGTACCATCTATATATCATTTTCATTACATTTTCCTTCAGAGCATTACATGCAGTGAAGTTCAGCCCAGTGGTCCACAACCTTTCCCAGTCCTCAAACATGATATTATGCCCAATATCCTGAGCCCACTTTATCATAACCGATTTAACCATTTCGTCTTGTGTATTCCATTTCAGCAGCAAGTTATACATTCTTGATAATACCTTAGTCTTAGGCTCTAACAGTTCTGTTTCCAACTTCGATTTCTCCACCTGGAACCCTAGCTTTTTGTCATTTTTAAAAACTTCTTTAATCTGAGCGTAGTGTAACCAGTCTCGCACTTTATCCTTCATTTTCTCCAAACTCTGCAATTTCCAATTGTCTCCATCTTTTTCTAATATTTCCCAATATTTTGGCCATTTGGCCTCCATATTGGGTCTTTTTCGGGCCTTATAGCCAGGTTCATTTTCCTTGGGATGAAGGTCAGCAGAGACCAGGGTATCTTTAGAAAAGAGGGTTTCATTTACTCTTATACACAACCTGACCATCGGATGAAGGGGCTCACAGCCTCAACACCCCAAGCAGGTCTTGCTTCTCCAGCAGCCGCAGCTTTGGACCCAGCACAGAGGAAGCTGGTCTCTGTGTCTCCAGCTTCCAGCCTCCTTTCAGCTCAACTCACCCACACTAAAATCCGGCTATTGTTCTCCTGCTGGGGAGGTGGAGGGAAAGGCCCAACCATTCCTTCTATAGCACACAGCAACGTCTTCCGTTATGCTTATCGTGATGCTTAACCAGCCAGCCAAACGCATCACCCAGACAAAGTAGCTGTTTTGCAAGCTTGCTCTCACACATTTAATTCCCACCCCAATACAGGATCCCAAGAGCTGGAAGGGACTCAGGGTGTCATCAAGACTGACCCCCACAACTCAGAACATAAGCATGTGCAGGATTGCCTTGCAAGTATTTGGGCAAAGAGCTTCAATGTAAAGCTTCTGCTCTGCCCCTGAGCTTCAACCTTTCTCTCTGCTGGCCAAGCTCCTATCCCTGCCTAGCCATGAGGCTCACTGGGCGGCCCAGGCCCCCTCACCTGCTTCAGGGCTGCTGAGAGGTCATCAAGTGGGGTGGGATTGGGGGGTTGGAAGTGGCAGTTGCATGGGGCTCTTTTGCTTTCTGACAAATCATAGAATCATAGAATTATAGCTGGAAGGGGTGCTGAGGGTTATCACCTTTAGCTATTCTGCCAGTGCCAGGTAGAGCCATTGTTGCTACCAACCCTTCAGAGTTTGCTCACCTGGACAGGTAGCCCCCATCAGATGGGTTGGCAAGGTTTTTCTCTCTAGGCAAACCCTGTGTCTGGCCTGGTTTAATCCAGAACCCAGTCTAAGGCTCAGAACCTGGCTTTCACTCTGGAATATGTCTGGTGACAATGAAGAAGGGGTTAGAATCATAAAGTCATAGAATGGTAGAGTGGAGAGGTACTCCAAGCGTCATCCAGGCCAACCCCCCGCACTGCAGGAATCATAGCTCAAGAATCCTTGACGGGTGGCTGAAGTGAAGGCATGAGGGAGGAGTTGGTAATGCAGGTGAACTGTGCACAAGCAAGCTGCCAGCTAGCTCTGCCGAGGCTCTTTTTATTAGCACAATATGCAAAACCAGTCAGATACATTTTGGGCTGTGACCTTTACACATCTTCCAATCCCGAGATCGTGGGGTGGTACCAAGTTACAGATAGGTAGCCGTGTTGGTCTGCCATAGTCAAAACAAAATAAAAGAAAAAAATTCCTTCCAGTAGCACCTTAAAGACCAACTAAGTTAGTTCTAGGTATGAGCTTTCGTGTGCATGCACTATCTGAAGAAGTGTGCATGCACACGAAAGCTCATACCTAGAACTAACTTAGTTGGTCTTTAAGGTGCCACTGGAAGGAATTTTTTTCTTTTATTTTGTTTTGGGTGGTACAAAGTTATTTTGGCACCTGTTTCCACCACATCACTTTCCCCCTGAACAGTGTATGAAGGAGACAAAGGTCACAAACAGGGCACAGCAGACCACTAAGAGAGCAAAAGGTTAGAGGGCATGATGTTCAGACAGCTGTGGTTTGTCTGTGGGTGGATGTGTACTCCACACCCAAAGGTCACGAGGTCAGACAGCTGTGGCTTGTCTGCGGGTGGAAGTGTGGTCCACACCTGGCGGCCATTCCTTCAGGTGGCCACCCACCCTCTGCTTAAAAACCTCAAAGGAAGGAGATGTTAAGCATTAGTCATTGTCTGGAAAGCACATTGTCTGTTGTTCTGTGTATTCATTTGACCACAGGGTGATGTTGGCGTCCTAGCAGCTGGTTGGCCCATGATGCTCACCCTCAACGACAGCAAGTGCAGGCAGCCTACCTCCTTCCTTCTGGCAGGCATCTCTGGCCCTGGGGCTGGACCTCAGCCCTGGCTCTACGTCCCATTCTGCTTCATGTACCTTGTTGCACTTGTCGGCAACAGCCTGATCCTCGCCGTGATCAAGCTGCATCCAACACTTCATGAGCCCATGTACCTGTTCCTCTCCATGCTGTCCCTGGCAGACATCGGCCTGTCCATCTCCACCTTGCCAACGATGCTCCAGGTGTATGCCTTGGGCTCCAGGGAGGTGGCCGCTGACTCCTGCCTCACCCCTCTCTTCTTCATCCACACCTTCTCCATCCTGGAGTCCTCCGTTCTGCTGGCCATGGCCTTCGACCGCTATGTCGCGATACGGCACCCTCTGAGGTACGTCTCAATGTTGACCAGAGCATGGGTCGGTTGCATCGGTTTGGCCATCGTCATCCGGGGAGTTGGGCTGCACATCCCAGCCCCCATCCTCTTGAGGAGGTTGCCCTTCTGCAAAAGCCACCAGCTCTCTCACTCTTACTGCTTGCACCCGGACGTGATGAAGCTGGCCAGTGCTGACACCTCCCTCAACAGCAGCTACGGCCTCTTCGTCCTTCTCTCCACCCTGGGACTGGACTCCTTGCTCATCGTTGTCTCCTACACCTTGATCCTCAGAACTGTGCTGAGCATTGCCTCCTGGAAGGAGCGAGCCAAGGCCCTCAACACCTGCGTCTCCCACTTCTGTGCGGTCCTTCTCTTCTACACTCCCCTCATCAGCCTCTCCATGATCCACCGCTTCTGGAGGAAGGCTCCCCACCACACCCACATCTTCCTGTCCTACCTCCACTTCCTGGTCCCTCCGATGCTGAACCCCATCGTTTATGCCCTGAAAACCCAGCAGGTGCGTAAGGAGATAATCTGGGTGTTCCAACAAAGCACCCTGAGGAAGAGGGGGATGGAGCGGAGACGGAGGTGACTCCCTTGCAGTGCGTCAGTTTGGATGTGAAGGAATGGGTTTCTGTGTAGCAAGTTTTAAAACTGACTCAACCCCCCCCCCTTTTGTTCTTTCAAAAGAGAGCACTTTTCAATGCGTAAAACTTGAACTGTTGAGCAAAACCATAATAAGGGCACACCTGCATAAACAGTTCTCTCCTTTATCAGTCACGGCAAGGGATGGCCTTGGCTCCCCAGGGGAACAGCGAGAACACGTCAGAACTTTATCACAGGCCAATGTCCGGGAAAAACGCCAAAAGCGTGTTCCCGGAGATTATGACCTCTTCCCAGGTAAGAGTAGGAAGAGGAAGATCCTTTTATGGTCAGAAGTACAGGAAGGAAGATCCTTTTATGGTTGAGAGTACCAGAGCAGGAACATATGTGATGTCAACCTGCATATACAAGTTGACGTGGCTGGGGAAGGGGGAGAGGATGCCTGGAGGGTATATAAACTGCATGAAACCTGTCATTTCTTTGTACTTGCTGTGGACTCACCACGCAAGTGCCTTCTGCTATCCGGAGAGCAGAATAAACTCTTTCTTTGAAGCAACCTCGGTGTCATTTTGACTTCTTTCCTCCTGTCCCAGAGCAACGCAGACCCAGTCGGTGAACTCCAATAAGGCTACAGATGGTCTGCAATGGACCCTTTCTCCTTCCTTGGCTCACAGCATCTGACCATGGCCCATCTGGTCCAGCAGCCTGTCCTCCCAGTGGCCAGCAAGATGTCTTCTCCCAGCCCATGGGCTTCCAGGAGAGGCTTGACCCCTCTCGGCTAAACTGTGCCATCTGGGCCAGAGGGTGTTTCAGGCAGAAGAGGGAACCACGAGGAAGGCAGAGACCAGGGATGCACGGCAGAACTTTATCTTGGGGTGCTTTGTGGAACAGAATTCATAAACAGATAAACAAAATAAACATTTTCTTCTATGGTGGTCCTCCTAGTTCTTTCTATTTCTGCAGTTCAGAGGCAAGTGTGGGTACTTTCGTAGCCAAAATAGTGCCCAAGAAAGAGGTACCAGCAGGTTCAGGGAGGGGTTAGGGTTAGGAGTGCAAAACACACGCACACGCACACACACACACAAAAAAAACATCCAGAAGCTTTTACTTTATTCAACATATTGGTTCGTTCGGTGGTTTCTGTCCTGCCCATTCTGAAGCTAAGCTCATTACTTAGACATGGTGTTGTTCCTATATTTATAAGACCATAAGAAGAGGCTGCTGGATCAGGCCAAAGGGGGCACATCTAGTTTAGCACCCTCTTCTCACCACGGCTGACCAGATGCCCCAGTGGGAAATCTGCAAGTGGGATTAGAGCAGAAGATTCTTCATGATTACTTTCTCTATGTTTTTAGTTGTTCTTATTATTACCCGTAAGTCTCCTTTGGTCCCTGACATGGAAAACAGCAGGGTATAAGAAGAGAAGAAGAAGAGGAGTTTGGATTTGATATCCCACCTTTCACTCCCTTTAAGGAGTCTCAAAGCGGCTAACGTTCTCCTTTCCCTTCCTCCCCCACAACAAACACTCTGTGAGTGGGGCTGAGAGACTTCAAAGAAGCGTGACTGGCCCAAGGTCACCCAGCAGCTGCAGGTGGAGGAGCGGAGACGAGAACCTGGTTCCCCAGGATTACGAGACTACCGCTCTTGACCACTACACCACACTGGCTCTCAATGTGTGTGTGTGTGTGTGTGTGTGTGTGTGTGTGTGTAAAACAGCATTTTTATTTATTTTGGCTTTTGACTTAAAATCCCTTCAGGTACATGGTTCACATTCCACCATATCGCCCTTGCAAACCACATACAGTGGTACCTCAGGTTACATACGCTTCAGGTTACATACACTTTAGGTTACAGACTCCACTAACCCAGAAATAGTGCTTCAGGTTAAGAACTTTGCCTCAGATTGAGAACAGAAATCATGCTCCGGCGGCGTGGCAGCAGCGGGAGGCCCCATTAGCTAAAGTGGTGCTTCAGGTTAAGAACAGTTTCAGGTTAAGAACAGACCTCCGGAACAAATTAAGTGCTTACTGTTACGAAAAGGAGCAATGCAGCAGCGAGCTGCAGCTGGCTGGAAAAGCCAAACAGGATGTTGATGTTTGGGGCTGTACCATGGGAGCAAAGGGACAGCCTATTCACTGTACTGAGCACCGGATGTTAGCTCAGTGTGTCACCTGACATGTACTGGAAGTACAGGGGTGGAGTTACTCTCTCTGCTGTTGGTGTTTGAAGAGTACGGACGTGTTTCTCTGTACTGCTGCATAGACAGAAATAAAGGCATGTAAATACATTTCTGTCTGTCTCTTCCCCCTCCTGGGGAAAACAGGGAGGAGGGAGAGTAGTGTGTTCTTCTCACGTTTGAGGAGAATCGCCGATAGAGACCTCGCCTGTCTCCTGCCGGGAGTCGCTGGACAGGGAGGTCAACAAAGTAATCGGAGCCGGGTGCCTGGAGTATGGCACATTCCTCTGACTAGGCTCGAAGATTACAACACTTACCCCGAGGTACCGCTGTAAACAGCATTGGAAACTGCCTGGTGCCAGAAAAGATCGCCTGCCTCTCTCGCCTTCGGTGTGGCTCTCCCCAGGGCCCTGGGAGAAGTTGTGGGCATGCCTGTTGGATCAGGACCAGGGGTGGGAGGAGCTTGAGGAGTCGTCAGCTGATGATCCCAAGGGGGGGGGACCCAGTGGGGGGTGAGCATGACTGTATCTGGGAATGGGTGGAGGGTTCCCCTTCAAGGTCAGTGGGTGAGACCACCCAAGGCAGCCTTGCTTCCAGTTCAGCACTCATCCTTCGCTGGAGTAAACCACTGTTTGGCGAGTCAAACCATAAGGGGAAGCTTCCCTGGGAATAGCTCAGAATAATTCCTTGTGTTTGAATTGAATCATAGAATCATAGAATCATAGAGTTGGAAGAGACCACAAGGGCCATTGAGTCCAACCCCCTGCCAAGCAGGAAACACCATCAGAGCACTCCTGACATATGGTTGTCAAGCCTCTGCTTAAAGACCTCCAAAGAAGGAGACTCCACCACACTCCTAGGCAGCAAATTCCACTGTCGAACAGCTCTTACTGTCAGGAAGTTCTTCCTAATGTTTAGGTGGAATCTTCTTTCTTGTAGTTTGGAACCATTGCTCCGTGTCCGCTTCTCTGGAGCAGCAGAAAACAACCTTTCTCCCTCCTCTATGTGACATCCTTTTATATATTTGAACATGGCTATCATATCACCCCTTAACCTCCTCTTCTCCAGGCTAAACATGCCCAGCTCCCTTAGCCGTTCCTCATAAGGCATCGTTTCCAGGCCTTTGACCATTTTGGTTGCCCTCCTCTGGACACGTTGAGTGTTACTCCCTGGCCACTTCAGGAGTCAAGAGATTGAAGGAGGCACCTGCTCACTGAAGTTGCTCCTGGGAGCACATAATTAATGGCACAGGCAGAAAATCAGCTGCCTTGTTCCAGACACCCAGGTTTCCCCACCTGTGCTATTGTCAGGGGCTCCTGGTCTGCATCACCACAATTACCTCCATCAAGTTAATTCAGGCAGAGAGCGTGTCGTACTTCTGGGAACCAAATCTTGCAAGGAAAGACACACAATGGAAAGGGGGAAAGAATGGCATTCTTCCCAGGCAGCTTAGACAACATGGCCTTCTCTCAGCTACCTGGAATGGAGAAGAGGTGGAGAACTCAAGCCATGGAAGTCTCCGTCTTGTCCTTGGTGCTCAGAGAGCCATAGCTAGGCTCTTCTACAGCAACTTAGCAGAACCATGGAAAGTGCCTTCCTGGCTCCAGTGAAGACTTCATCTAGGCCACTCCTGGAGCAGGCAAGGAGGGAGGCTAAAGTCAAGGAGATTAGGATCTCTCCATCCTCTTCCATTCAAGGGGTTGCAGTAGAGCATCAGATCTGCATGGATACACTTGATGAACCCCATTGTCTACAGCATCAAAACAAAGCAAATCTACAGCAGGATCCTCAGAATGTTCAAGAATGCCCAAAGAATTTAGTTATTTGTAGAATCACAGAATCATAGATTTATAGAGTCGGAAGGGGTGCTGGACATCCAATGCCCTGCAAGGCATCTCAACTAAAGCATCTCTGGCAGATGGCCATCCATCCTCTGCTCAAAAACCTCCAACGAAGGCGACTCCACCGCCTTTCAAGGGATTTTGTTCCACTGTCAAAAGCTTGTACCATCAGAAATTTCTTCCTGATGTTTAGTTGAAGTCTCCTTTCTTGCAACTTGAAACTATTGGTTTGGTCCTACCCTCCGGAGCCAGAGAAAATGAGCTTGCTCCATCCTCCATGTGACAGCCCTTCAGATAATTAAAGATGGCAGGCACAAGATCTACCCACTCTGGAAGAATAGCAGATGAAGATGATGGACTATATGGGATTGGCAGAAATGACCGGCAGAATCCGAGACCAGGGTAAAGAGTCGGCGGAAGAAGACTGGAAGAAGTTTAAAGACTATTTGCAGAAATATTGTAAAATTAATGAATGTTAGAATGATCTTGGACAGAAATTAAGTAGTTTCCAGCTGTAATGCTTAAGAGATATGAAAAATAAGGTTTAGAAATAAGTAAAAATTAACGGTGAGGATTTGTTGAACCAACAATTTGAATTGGAATACAAGAAAGGGAGGTATGAGGAGGTCTGGAAAATAAGTTAAAAGAAAATAAGTAATGGAAATTCTATGCGTTTTTAATTACCTTTGTATTTTTGTCTTTTTTGTATTTTTGTTACTTTTTTTCTTTTCTTTTTTTTCACTTCACATTGTATTATTTTTTGAAAACTTTAATAAATATTCTATAAAAAACCAACAACAGATAATTAAAGATGGCTTTCATATCTCCTCTCCTTCTCCTTCTTTTAGCTTTTTATTTATACTTTTCAAATTTATACATTTCATTAGTTTTACAATCAATTTAACATTTCAAATTTTGACTTCCTTCCCCCTCTTTCTGCAGTTCCTTAAATTTATTTTTAAATATCCTCTGCACATCCAAATTCCTTTAACTTGGTCATTTAATTATCTACCATAAATATAAACTCTTTTAAAACTGCAGGTTATTGCAACAATCCTGCCAATGTTTTTATCTGTTTACAATTTATCTGTAAATAGTCAATTAACCATTTCCATTATTCTGGTAAGTTTCACTATTTCTGCATATTCCATAAGTTTTTTGTATCCTTTCTGCCTTTCCCAGTTCCCTCTCCTTTCCTTCTTCAGGCTAAACTTACCCAGCTCCCTCAACTGTTCCTCATAAGGCTTGGTTTCCAGACCCTTGATCTTCTTGGTTGCCCTCCTCTGCACAAGTTCCAGCTTGTTACTAGATTTTGTTTCAGTATGTTTAGATCCTGTCTTTCTTACGACGCAGAACCCAAGTTCCCTGGTGGTCACCCATCGAGGTGTTGAGCAGATCCAGACCTGCTTAGCTTCTGCAAGGAGGTGGCCTCCTGATCCTTCAGACCAGTCCCTGGAAACATTCAGCCAAGGAAAGGCCAAGGGAGAGCAGGTCAATGCTTAGATGTCAATGTAGAACAGATGAATTTATTCCTGTTTGGTTTGATTTTGTGCCAAAAACATGGGGCAAATCCACCCTTCTTCTTGTTCTGATGCTTCCTGTTGGCAGAAATCACACTTTTGTGCTCAACTGGAGCAAGCGGCAATTTCCCGCAGATTGCTATTTGTTTCGATTTAGAACTAAAGAGTGGGTTCTCCAGGTGTAAAAAATGGTTATTTATGTATGCCACTACTGCAGCCTGTGTTATGGTAGCTCAAAAATGGAAAACAACAACAACAACAACAACAACAACAACAACAACAACAACAACAACAACAACAACAACAACAAATTTTATTTATATCCCGCCCTCCCCAGCCGAAGCCGGGCTCAGGGCAGCTAACAATAATCAAACAAGCGAGGTCCCAACTAAAGAAGAATGGCAACTTAAACTGATGGAATATGTGCAGCTTGCTGATCTAACATATAGAATAAGAGAACAAGAAGAACATACGTTTAAAGAAGATTGGAAAATGTTTGCTGAATATATGGGAGGAAATGGTGTACACTTGAAAACGTTGGCAACGTTAAGATAAATTCAACAGTGTAAACAAGTCCTGATGGATGTATTAATGGAATACTGAATGGTTTAGTTTATGTAAAATACGCAGGGATTTACAGTATGCAAAATGAACCATTGAAAGAGAAGAAGAGAAGTTGCTGACATTTTAAGGATGTTTAATGAATATTTTAAATTGTAAAATAGAAAACGTAATAAAAATTATACACACAAAAAAGAAAAGCAGCATTTTCCATCCCTATCTCAAGAGTTTCGTTTGGTTGCTCGCCTCTATGGCTAACATTATTGTCTCTCTTCTGACTTCCCTAAATAAGTATCTTCTTGCCTCCTGAGCAAGATGAGCCTGCTTTTTTCCGTTGCAAACTGACATCCTGATTTGCCTCCTTTATGCTCCTTTGGCAACCCTCGCTAAGAAGTCAGTGGTGTTAGAAAGCCTCCCATCTCAGACAATGGTGTGAGCAGCTGGCTGGCTTTTCAGCACCCCTGAATATGACTGGGCCAGATGGGTGCCCCACAAGCCCCCTTGGCTCTACTTCCATCAAGCACCAAGGTGTGACTGTGGCAGGTGTGGTGTCTGAGTGATGGATTTAGGATTTACCAGCTTGATTTAGGAACTCTGGTAAAATTCTGCTTTTCTGGGAGCTCCGTTTGGCTGGCCAGCTTTGACAACTAGACTACAGTGGTACCTGTTGACATTTCCATTCCACCTTAAGGAACAGGTGTGTGGAATTGTTGCGTGTCACATGTCTGTTTACATTCCAGCACAGTATGCTGGGAACGTCCATTGTGTATAGCTTTTGCTTTTTGCTGTTCTCTCTGGGATGACATGAGAGAGAGATGACATGTTTCTTTGTCCTGATTTATGATCAATAAATCCATAGCTGTAGTATGCTTCCACAAGCCTCACGCCTATTTTGTGTGTGCAGTTCGATCTGCTGATAGTGTGCCCTGGTTTTGAAGTCCAGGTCACTGATTTACATCGGAGCAGAAGTGATGGTCTTCTCGGGGGGACAGCTGGAAGGAGATGGCCCAGCTGGGGCTAGCCAGCTGGCATCCCAGCCCTCTTCATGCCGAGAGTACCTTGGTTTGCAACTGCTTTGGATTACAACTGTTTTGGATTATAACCACATCAAACCCGGAAGTGCATGTCCCTTTTTTTGGATTACAACCCATTTTTGGGGGGAGGCCCCATTGGCGAAAGCGTGCCTTGGGTTACAACCTGTTTTGGTTTACAACTGGACATCCAGAACGGATTATGGTTGTAAACCAAGGTATCGCTGTAGCCACAACCAACACATGTTGACTGGCATCCGTCTGTCTCAGGAGACAACAGAGGAGTGCACCTTTGGGAGTGAAGTCAAATTGTTGGATGGTGTGCAAATTGAATTTTAAATGCTAGGATGATTCTTATTTATTATATATGCACTGCTCTTTTATTATTTATTAAAGTTATACTCAAGTGGCAAGTCGCTCACAGCTAAGCCACTCTTAGCGTTTAGCAGCACTTTTCTATTCATTCATTCACTTCACAAAATTTATACACTGCTTGAATGTAAAAATCAATCAATCTCAGAGTGATTTGCAAAGACAATAAAATAAATTATCGGTAAAAACAGTAAACTCTCAAAAACGTTGCAGATATAAAATCAGCAATAAACGAAAAGCAGATTCAAAACAAATATCAGTATTCTACATTTCTGGGTAGGCTTGTCTAAACATAAATGTGTTTAAAATATTGCAATGGAAGTATAGAATATAAAGGATAAGGAAGTGGAGGTGTGGTGGAGGAGGGGGGGTCAAAGGGAGGGGTGGTGGGAAAGCACAGGCATGGGAAAGGTATATATTTATGTTAACAGAAATTTCTCGTTCTTGAGTGGGTGGTTTTTTTTAACTAGAAGGGTATAGTATTACTTTTTCTTGTATGTTTTATGAAAACTAGTAAATTTAATATTTACCTAAAATAAATAATAATAAATAATAAACATAAATGTGTTTAGCAGGTGCCAAAAAAAGTACAGTGAAGGCGCCTGGTTGCCTGATGTCAAGAGGAAGGGAGTTTCAAAGTTCAGATGCTGCCACACTAAATGACTGGGTTCTTACAAATAAGGAACAGCTTTCATGTAGCAGTTGACTGGGCACATAGAGGATAAGGCAAACTGGTCGTCCCCCCCTCCATAGAATCATAGAATTGCAGAGTTGGAGGGGTACCCAGGGTCATCTAGCCCAGCCCCCTGCAATGCAGGAATCAAAAGCTTGAACTTGCCCCGGCAGCAAATTAGCAGCCATTGCGGATTCCAGAGCACAGGTGTTCTAGGCTGAGAAGGCCCCACTATGGTCAGCAATCATGTTGCAGCATTCTGCCCCAATGTCTCCAGTTATGTTGCATTTGGGGGTTCCCTGATTGCTCCAATGCCTTTTTGCCCACCAGTGCAGTGCCTTCAGTACAAGTCTTTCCTCTTCCAAAACTTGCGGAACACTCTGTTGCGGATCTCCTTGGTCTTGACCCCGTAGACAATGGGGTTGAGGGTAGGCGGCAGCAGCAGGTAGAGGTTAGCCAGGAGGATGCGGGCATGTGGAGGCACCTTGTGGCCAAAGCGGTGTGTCAGGATGGAGAAGAGTCCCGGGACGAAGGCGATCAATATGACACAGATGTGGGAGCCGCAGGTGTTGAAGGCCTTGAGGCGAGCCTCCTTGGAGGGCAGGCGGAGGGCAGCACGGAGAATCATGCCATAAGAGAGGGCGATGAGCAGCATGTCTGAGATGCCCACATAGAGGGCCACACTCAGCCCGTAAAGGCTGTTGACCGTGACGTCAGTGCAGGCCAGCTTCACTACAGCCATGTGCTGGCAATAGGTATGGGGCACCAGGTGGCTTCTGCAGAACAGGAAGCCGCCCTGCAAGGACCGGGAGCGGAGTGATGAGAGCAACCGCCCGGGCCACCACCACCACCCCAATCTTGAGGAGGACAGACTTGGTCAAAATGGCCTCATAGCGCAGCGGGGAGCATATGGCCACGTAGCGGTCAAAGGCCATGGCCACCAGAACGGTGGCCTCCATCACGGAGAAAGAGTGGATGAAGAACATCTGAGCCAGGCACCCACCAAAGCTGATCTTGCCGGCATCGAACAGGAAGGTGCAGAGCATCTTGGGCAGGGTGGCGGTCGAGATGACCAGGTCGATGACAGCCTGCATGGAGAGGAAGATGTACATGGGCTTGTGGAGGCTGGGCTCCGTCTTGATGACGACTAAGATGGTGCCGTTGCCCAAGATGGTGATGAGGTACATGGAAGAGAGGGGGATGGAGAGCCAGTGCTGAGCACTTTCCAGCCCTGGGATTCCCAGCAGGATGAACGAGGAGGGGGTGGCCTGGGAACTGCAGTTGGAAGCACACATGATGCTCTTGTTGGAGAGATCAGGTCATCATCACTGAGCATGCTTCCTGGAGGAGAAGGAAGGAGAGAGAACTTCTGTGAGGAACATCGTAGGAGCATTGAAACTGCCTCCCACCAAGTCAAAAGATCCCAAGAGGAGGCTGCTGAATCAGGACAATGGCCCATCATCTTCTCACAGTGGCCAGCCAGATGATGAACTTGTCTAATTCTCATTTAAAGCCATCCATGTTGGTGGGACGCGGGTGGTGCAAGGGACGCGGGTGGCGCTGTGGGTAAAACCTCAGTGCCTAGGACTTGCCGATCGTATGGTTGGCGGTTCGAATCCCCGCGGCGGGGTGAGCTCCCGTCTTTTGGTCCCAGCTCCTGCCTACCTAGCAGTTCGAAAGCACCCCTAAGTGCAAGTAGATAAATAGGTACCGCTTTATAGCGGGAAGGTAAATGGTGTTTCTGTGTGCTGCGCTGGTGCTGGCTCGCCAGAGCAGCTTCGTCACGCTGGCCACGTGACCCAGAAGTGTCTCCGGACAGCTCTGGCTCCCGGTCTCTTAAGTGAGATGAGTGCACAGCCCTAGAGTCGGACACGACCAGCCTGCACGGGCAGGGGTACCTTTACCTATGTTGGTGGCCATTACTGTCTTTTGCAGGCATGAGCTCCATCGTTTAACTCTGCTATGTGCTATGTATGTATGTGCTATGTACTATGTATGGAAGTGAGAGCTGGACCATAAAGACGGCTTATCGCCAAAGAATTGATACTTTTGAATTATGGTGCTGGATGAGACTCTTGAGAGTCCCATGGACTGCAAGAAGATCCAACCTCTCCATTCTGAAGGAAATCAGCCCTGAGTGCTCACTGGAAGGACAGATCGTGAAGCTGAGGCTCAAATACTCTGGCCACCTCATGAGAAGAGAAGACTCCCTGGAAAAGACCCTGATGTTGGGAAAGATGGAGGGCACAAGGAGAAGGGGACGACAGAGGACGAGATGGTTGGATGGTGTTCTCAAAGCCACAAACATGAGTCTGACCAAACTGTGGGAGGCGGTGGAAGACAGGAGTGCCTGGCGTGCTCTGGTCCAGGGGGTCACGAAGAGTCGGACATGACTAAACGACTAAACAACAACAACAACATGTGTGAAGAAGGACTTTCTCTTATCCACCCAGACCCCAAGGGCCTTCTAGTCCAACCCTTCAATGCCGGACTGTGTGAGGTTGAGCCTGGTAAGGGAGGATGTGCCCTTCAGCTGGCTCCTTTGGCCTCTGAGTTGGCATGCAGTGATGAGGGGGCTTTCCTGGGGCAACAGATGGGTGTCTCTGGCTCATCTCTGGCCAGAGATGGAAAGAAGATAAAGTCCCTACCAGAGAAGAATGGCAGTTCAAGTTGATGAATTATGCCAAAATGGCTAAAACGACCAGAAGAATCAGAAATCAGAAAGACCAGAATTTTAATAAGGAATGGGGGAAATTCATAACTAATCTTAAAAACCATTGTAAACAGTTAAAATCGTTAGTAGGGTTTGAATATCACTTGTAGTTTAATGGACACAGCGGAGAGGTAAAAGATTTGTATTATTATAAAAGATGGAGGAGGAAATTATTAACAATAGGACCCACAAAGAGGAAGAGGGGAGTCCAGAAGATTCTCTGGAATCTCGTTTCTATGTTGGATATGGGACTGTAAAATTTTCAACTGAAAATTTTCAGAGTTTGTTAAGAGAGAGCTAGTTAAGATCTGTTTCTGTTCTTGTATATAGTAACGTAGAGTCTGCTGTAAATAATAAACACCTCTAAGTAACCAAGTTACTAGTAGCAGCGTCTTGTTCCTGCTTCGTCCATCCTGCCTGCAAATGATTGCTTTCTGGAACTCTGAGTATGCTCTGCTAAGGTCTGGCTAAGGTCCTGCAACAGGTCAAAGTTGAAAAACACCAATATGTTCAGCAAAGAACAGGCATCAGCTAACCAGCAGAGCAGGAGGAACGTTCAATAACCAGGTTTTCTGGAGGAGACCTGGGAGTCAGCAAAGGCCATTTTGCTTGCATATTGCCTGGTTTTGCTAAGCAGAGAGTACGGGCCTGAGAACCTAAGAAGATCTGGCCAGATCAGGCCTGTGGGGGCCAATCTTGCCCAGGGTCCTGCTCTCACACTGGCCAACCAGATGCCGAGTATGGGAAACCTGCAAGCAGGATTCAGACACGAGAGCTCTCTCCATTCTTGTGGTTTCCAGCATCTGGGCTCCAGAATCACGGCTGCCTCCAACTGTGGAAGCAGAGCTGAGCCATCCTGTCCAGTATCCATGTATAGCCCTCTCCTCCTCCATGAACCTGTCTAATCCTATTTTAAAGCCACCCAAGTTAGAGGCCATCATTGCCTCATGTAGAAGGGAGTTCTATAGTTTAACTACATACTGGAGGAAGAAGGACTTTCTATTATCTGGGTTTGTTTGTTTGTTTTAAATCTGCTATCTCTCTTTAATATGCAGCCAGAATTGGATTCTCCAAGACAAACACCCAGATAGGATCTTGCTGTTGTGACTGAGGCCATCAAAAAGGGATTCCCTCACTTTGCAGGGAATGCTGCAGTAACAGACATAGTTCCAAACTATCCTGGTTGCTAATCTTCACCTTCCTCCCCCCCCCCCCCCCGGTTCCTTACCGCAATTTCTGTCCGGATGTTCAGGACTCCACCTTCAGCCGAAGCCCCTCTCAGACAAGCCATTGGCACCCCGGTGTCACAACTGTAGCAAACCTGATTCTGCCAGAACCTGGAGGAAAGCTAGGAAATATTTATGGGCTGCGGTGTGATCTTCAGGGATCACTGGTTGGTTGGGAGCTTTCTGACCACTCCATGGTGCCTCTCCAAGGGGAATGGATGGACCTGGAGAAGAAAGAGAAGTCTCTTCTGGCACTCATGGCAAGGGGTGCAGACAGGATCTATGTTGGGGGGGGCAGGGCACCCACCTATCACCATCCTCTATCAGGTTCTGTCTAGCAGATTTGGAATAAAATGTCTCAGCAACAGTTGTTTTAAATTGCTTTCCTTTGACCCCAAATTCTCAGAAAAACCTGTCAACAGCTTTCTACAATTTCTACTTTTAGTTAAGTATTTTTATTTACTTACTTGATTGGGGATGAGTGCAGCTGCTGCCCCTTGGCTATGCCCAAGCCCATGCTTGTGGTTCTTTTAATAAAGTGCTTCAACCCCACAAAGGCTTCAACCTTGTGACTAGATTCCCTCTGCTCAAACTTCCCACACTTGCAGCGAAATAGCTAAAAATTATTAGCTAAAAATTATTAGTGCTAAAATTATTAGTGCTAAAATTATTAGGTAAAAATTATTAGTGCTCCTGGTATGCCCCACAGAGGAACTTACGGTCTGCAAACAAAAACATCTTGAAGATCCCAGGCCACAGAGAGGTTAGGCTGGCCTCAACTAGAGCCAGAGCCTTTTCGGCCGCGGCTCCAATCTGGTGGAACACTCTGTCACAAGAGACTAGGGCCCTGCGGGACTTGACATCTTTCCGCAGGGCCTGCAAGACAGAGCTGTTCCACCAGGCCTTTGGTCAGGGCGCAGCCTGACCCCCCTCCTCTGGCAATCTGCACAGAATTTTGCTTATTGGTTGCCATAAATTGATTTTAATTAATTTTTATAATGAAATTTTTTTTAGAATCGTTGGATTATTTTGATTGTTGTTAGCCGCCCTGAGCCCAGCTTTGGCTGGGGAGGGCAGGATATAAATAAAATTTATTATTATTATTATTATTATTATTATTATTATTATTCTAAACTAGCCTTTTCTTTTAAGAGCTTTTCTCTACTCCTCCAATACACCCTCAGCATGTAGATGAACTCCAGGATAGAGCAGCTTTGCCCAGTGCTTTTTCCCTAGAAAAATAGGTACCGGTACTCACCGTGAAGTTGCTACAGTAAGTGCTACACTTTTTGACAACCAGAATAAGAGGTGCCGGTAACTGTGTGCCCCTGAGTACCCCCTGAAAAAACCCCACTGGCTTTGCCTGGTTCACTGTGTAGTCGCAGCTACAAAATGCTACCAAATAAACAGATAGGCAAGGTAAGGTAAAAGGTAAAGGACCCCTGGACAGTTAAGTCCAGTTGAATTTGACTGTGGAGTGCGGCACTCATCTCCGTTTTCAGGCTGAGGGAGCTGACATTTGTCTGCAGTCAGTTTTCTGGCTCATGTGGCCAGCAGGAGTGAACCGCTGCTGATGTACAGAGGACCGTGATGAATCCCAGAGTAAACGGAAATGCCATTTATTCTCCCACCACAGTGTTACCTACAGTGGTACCTCAGGTTAAGTACTTAATTCGTTCCGGAGGTCCGTTCTTAACCTGAAACTGTTCTTAACCTGAAGCACCACTTTAGCTAATGGGGCCTCCTGCTGCCGCCACGCCACCGGAGCACGATTTCTGTTCTCATCCTGAAGCAAAGTTCTAAACCCAAGGTACTATTTCTGGGTTAGCGGAGTCTGTAACCTGAAGCGTCTGTAACCTGAAGCGTATCTAACCTGAGGTATCACTGTATTTGTCTACTCACACTGGTATGCTTTCAAATTGCTAGGTTGGCAGGAGATGGGACAGGGCAATGGGAGCTCACCCCATTGCGTGGATTCGAACTGCTGACCTTACGATCTGCAAGCCCAAGAGGTTCCCCCATCCAGGGGACAGTTTCCTGCACCTGCTGAAGCTTAGAAAGTGAACATTTGGGGGAACTGAGAGTTTCACACAACACCCACCTGACCCATAAGCGATGCTGTGTGACTAAATGACCATATTTATACCCCGCCCATCTGGCTAGGTTTCCCCAGCCACTCTGGGCAGCTCCCAGGAGTCCAGGCCCTGAAGGAAACCCTCACCAAACCTCGAGAAGGTCCACCACTGGCAGGCAACCCTCACCCAGTTGTGTGGAATCAAGCCCATCACCATTTCTTCTCTTCCTCTACCCATTGTGTCCACATGAGCTTCACTTAGCTGTGGGTGGGTGGCATTCAAGTACCGTATTTTTCACTCCATAAGACGCACTTTTCTTCTTCCTAAAAAGTAAGGGGAAATGTCTGTCCATCTTATGGAGCAAATGTGTGGTCCCAGGAGCCGAATTGCCCAGGGGCAAAAAGAAGATCATGCTTTTTCTTTTGAAAGAGGGAAGTGAGTGTTGAAACAAAGCCTGATCATTTGCTGATCAGGGAGAGAGATAAGGGATGCTAGAGATAAAGGAGGCTGCCTGGGAGGGGGGAGGTGAAGACAGCAAACTTGCAAAGGGGGGGGGGGACAGGAAGACTAAAGCAATAAGGAGAGAAATTAGAAGAAGCAGAAGCAAAAAAACTGCTCCAGCTAAGGAAAAGACACTAAGGCAAACAAGAGGGAAGGGAGTGTTGAAAGGAAACAGCTGATTGGTGGGATCAGAAGAGAGATAAGGGACACTTTTGGAGGCTGCCTGGGAAGGTGGAAGTAAAGCCCATTGATCGACAGGATTTTTGCATTGGGTCACCCCAAATTTACCATCAGATCACATAGCATGTCCATGGCTACAGCCTGCACAAAAAAAAAAATCATGCATCCACTGTTTCCTGGGGCTGCAATGGCGCAAAAACGTGGTTACAAAGCATGGATTCACATGGATCCTCAGGATTTTTGCATTGGGTCACCCCAAATTCACCATAAGATCATGTCTGTGGCCACAGAATGAACCACAAAAATCATACATCCACTCTTTCATTCAGAATATTTTTTTTCTTGTTTTCTCCTCTAAAAACTAGGTGTGTCTTATGGTCAGGTACGTATTATGGAGCAAAAAATATGGTACTTTTAGTAGCAAATCAGCCACAGCAACGAAAGAACCCAGGATAAAATATTAGAATCATCGAATAATGGAGTTGGAAGGGACTCAGAGGGTCTTCTGGTCCAACTCCCTGCAAGAATATGTAGTTGTCCCACATGGGGGTTAAATTTGCAACCTTGGCATGATCAACACCACACTCTCTTGAACAATGATTATAAATTATTTGCAAACATACTAGCAAACAGGTTAAAAAAAGCATTGAAGGAATTAATACATAAAGATCAGGCGGGTTTCCTGCCAGGTAGACAAATGAAAGACAATATTAGAAATATAATTAATATTTTGGAATACCTGAATGCTAAGAATGACAAACAAGCGATGTTAATATTTGTGGATGCAGAGAAGGCCTTTGATAATATTTCTTGGGAATTTATGTTAAAGAATTTTGAAATGATGGAGGTGGGACATTCGTTTTTAAATGGTATTAAGGCTATTTATATGGATCAAAGAGCTAAATTAATAGTTAATAATGTGATGACGGAAAATATAAAGATAACTAAGGGAACAAGACAAGGATGTCCTTTATCACCTCTGTTATTTATCACGGTCCTGGAAGTGTTTTTAAGGGCAATCAGAAGTAATGATCAGATAAAAGGGGTAACGGTGGGTAGAAAAGAATTTAAGGTTAAAGCCTTTGCGGATGACTTAGTATTAACTTTGGAAGATCCCAGGAACACGGTAACAGAAGTGTTGAAAGAAATGGACCAGTTTGGTCAGTTGGCAGGATTCATTCTGAATAAGAAAAAAACTAAAGCAATTACTAAAAATGTAGATTCGGAGAATGTAAACAGATTACAGCAGCAAACTGAAATAGAAGTGGTAAAGAAAGTTAAATATTTAGGAGTTTGGTTAACCCCCAGGAGTATTGACTTGTTTCAGAATAATTATATTCCAACATGGAATAAGATCAAAAGAGACTTAGAGGTGTGGGGAAGAATGAAATTGTCATTTTGGGGAAGAATTGCAACGATAAAAATGAATGTGCTACCAAAGATGTTATTCTTGTTTCAAACAGTTCCAGTAATCAAAGGGGCAGCGATTTTTAAAAATTGGCAGCGAGAAATTTCAAGGTATATCTGGCAGGGTAAGAAGCCGAGGATGAAATTTAAGATATTGATGGACGCAAAAGAAAGAGGAGGCTTCGCCCTGCCAGACTTGAAATTGTATTACGAAGCATCTTGCCTCTGTTGGTTGATGGAATGGATGAAATTAGAAGACACGGATGTGTTAGATCTGGAAGGTTTGGATAATAGATTTGGGTGGCACGCGTATTTGTGGTATGACAAGAGTGTCAGTATATGGAAACATCACCGCTGCAGACAGCCAGACTGTTGACATCACATGATGTGCCTATCTGTGGGAAAGAAGAATTTCCCAGGACGTTCACTGGCTGGATAAGTCTTTGTGAAGAGTGTAATTTGAAACCTTCCATTTGCGCATGTTCAGGAAGTTTGTCAGACTTGCTGGAAGAACTGAACTGAAAGGACGTGTTTTTCTCTAGTGCTCTAATGTCAGGAATAAACATCATGTAAATAGATTTCTGACTTATTTTCTTTCCCCTGCGGTAGCAGGAGGGAGGGGTTGTGCATTTTACCCATGCTTGGGAAAATGTCGCCTATCAAAATCTCCCTGGTCTGTCTGGATATCAGCCAGAGGAGGTTACCGGTAAGCAAGCTCCGAGGACAGTGAGAGGGGCCGGCCTCTATGGAGGGGGCTTGCAAACCAACAATGAGACGAGTACATAAAGGTTTTGAAAATCACATTATAAGAAGGTCTTTGATTGAAGTGTGGGAAAGATATAAAAACTTGTTGGAACAAAAAACTCCATATTGGTTGTCGCCGTTGGAGGTGATAAGTGTGAAGAAAGTCAATATGACAGGGGGTTGGGTGACATATGAGAAGTTAGTGTGTAAAGGTGTAGGAAAATGGAAAATGAGATCATTTGAAGAAGTTAAGGACTATGTGAATGACTGACTGCATTATTTTCAAATTAATGAGAAGTTCAGAAAAGATTTAAATCAGAGGGGTTTTGCTGACAAAGAATCAAAATTTCAGACAGAAATATTGAATAATGATTATAAGAATTTAGCAAAAATGTATAAGATATTACTGGAATGGTGTACGAAGGATGAGGAGGTAAAATCAGTTATGATCGACTGGGCCAAAGATATAGGGCATAGTATTCAAATGGAGGATTGGGAAAGACTTTGGAATGATGGCTTAAGATTCACTGCATGCACAGTTATAAAAGAAAATGTTATGAAAATGATGTACCGATGGCATGTAACACCTGTGAAGTTAGCAAAAATGTATAAGATAAGCAACAAATGTTGGAAATGTAAAGAAAAAGAAGGTACCTTTTATCAGATGATTTATTGCTCAGATAAGCCCTGGTGTCCAGCCCACTTCGGCTGCGCAGCTCTGCTGGACTTCAAAGGCCACATTCCAAAGGCTCTGAGCAAAAAAAACGCAGAGTTTACGCAGCAGCAAGAGAAAGCTGCAAAAACTTCTTCAGAGCTTTCTTCAGTGTGCTAAAATAAAGTCCACTCAGGATATTAGCAGCTAGAAGCAGTTTATTTACAGCAGACTATCCATTATCTATCACAGCGAACAGCATCGTGAAAACACGTCCTCTCTCCTCAAAAGCGAAAGTAGAGAAAAAGAACAAAGACTGGAGACTCTCGGACATGACGTAGAATCTCCCCCCTCCCAACAGTGGGCAGTGCGTACACTCTGAGCTGTTTAACCCTGTAAGCTCAGGTTATCCTCACACCTTTATCATATGTGGTGGGAATGTAAGAAGGTAAAATGCTTTTGGGAAATGATTTATAATGAATTGAAGAAAATGTTGAAATATACATTTGTTAAGAAACCAGAAGCATTTTTACTAGGCATTACAGGTAATGAGATAAATAAGAAAGAAAAGAAGTTATTTTTATATGCAGTGACAGCAGCAAGAATATTGATGGCCCAGAAATGGAAACAGGAGGAATTACCTACGATAGAAGAACGGAGAACTAAAATGATGGATTATGCAGAACTGGACAGAATGACAGGAAGGATCCGGAATCGGAGAGATCAAAGATTTACAGAAGATTGGGAAAAGTTTATCCAATATATGCAAAAACTGAGTGATAATAAAATTACGTTTGTAAGCTTTAAGGAAGCTCTGTGAGGGGAAAGGGTTATAAGGGCAGAAATGTGTAAAAAGTAACAATAGGAAGGAATGGCAGACAAATTGAGGGAAGTCAAAAAAGAGAAGTAAGATGTAATTAAGATGTATGGAATGTATAAATTTGCTTTTGTATTTGAAAACTAATAAAAATATAATAATAATAATAATAAAGAATATGTAGTTGTCCCACATGGGGGTTAAATTTGCAACCTTGGCATGATCAACACCACACTCTCACCAGCTGGACTATCCAGGCTGTTTAATCTTGTATTTATTTAGAGAAGGCAGAAGAGATATGATAACATTAGACATAGAGGGAAACAACCCAACAAAAATAGCATCCTAACTGGTACAACTCTGAGTCAGAGAGGGAAAATGCTGTTTTTCTACAGTGCCTGGCACAATATTAATGAATTGATATTTGTCACAGTGAGTTGAGTGACTGGCTCTCTCTTGGGATTCCCCTGGATGAATGGTCCCAGGGCCTTGCCTGAAGGACCATGAGGCCACCGCCTTGCTGGAGCAAAGCATGTCAGTGACTGGTCAGTGGCAGGATGGGAACACCATGAATGCCACATTGGGTTCCATGATGGGGGAAAAGGAGGATACAAAAATAGGAAAATAAAATGAAGCAATAATCCATGAACTGACAAATCCTTCAGGAGTTCCTGACCATTCTGAGGATCCTGCTGTAGATCTGCTTTGTTTTGATGCTGTAGATGATGGGGTTCATCAAGGGTGGCAGGAGGATGTAGACATTGCCCATGATGACGTGGAGGAGGGCAGGTGCATGCTGTCCAAACCGGTGTACGATGGAGAGCCCAAGCACCGGGACGTAGAAGACCAGAACGGCACAGATGTGGGAGACGCAGGTGCCCAGGGCCTTGTGATGGCCCTGGTTGTCAGAGGCCATGCCCAGGACAGTCCTTAGGATCAAGCTGTAGGAGATGAGGATGAAGAGCAGGTCAGAACCCATGGTGAGGAGGATGAGGATGAGGGCATAGAAGCTGTTGAATGTTGTATTGGCACATGCCACACGAATGGTGTCCTGGTGAAGACAGTATGAGTGGGAAAGGACAGCATTGGGGCAGTAGGGGAATGTCAAGAGGAAAGGCACAGGAGGCAGTAGGAACAAGGTACTCCTTAGCAGGAGGACCAGCCCAATTCTGGCCACCCTACTGGAGTTCAGCAGTGCTGTGTACCTCAGAGGAGAGCAGATGGCCAGGAATCGGTCCACGGCCATGGCAAAGAGCACAGCTGACTCCATGAAGGAGAAGGAGTGGATGATGAAGAGCTGAGCTACGCAGGCTTCCTTGCTGATCTTCTTCAGTTGGAACCAGAGGACGCCCAGCACTGTGGGCACTGTGGCGAGGCAGAGGCAGAGGTCCGTGGTAGCCAGCATGGCCAGGAAGTAGTACATGGCCTGGTGCAGGCTGGTCTCTGTCCGTATGATGTAGAGGATGGTGCAGTTTCCTAGGATGGCTGCCAGGTAGATGGAAAAGATGGGGATCCCAATCCAGCCATGAGCTGCCTCCAACCCAGGGAAGCCCCTCAGGGCAAATTCTGTGGTGCTGAGGTTGGCGGAGGTATCCTGCACCATGGTGAACCCCAGCTACTATCTTCCACTTCCAGGATCTCTCACACAGAAATGGAGCATTTGGAGGACATCATCAGTTGTCATCTTTGAGGATGGAAGGCAAGGAAGAATTCCTGTAGAAATCTAAGCTATGCCCCAAGCAGAAGATATCTGTCATTCAGGAGTGGAAAGTATTGGAACATAGGAAGCTGCAATAAACTGAGTTGGACCACTGGTCCATGTAGCTCAGGGTTGGTTACACTGACTTGCAGCAGATCTCCAGGATTTTGAGATAGGGGACATTCACATCTATACCTGGAAATGCTGGACAATGACCCTGAGACTTCCTGCATGCAAAGCAGACACTCTAATACTGACTCTTCTTCAAGAATAAAAGGACACCTTGCAGTGAAGGGGATGGAGAAATCCTGATCTCCTTGACCCAGGTCTCCCTGGTTGAGAGTTTCAGGGGATAGAAGAGAGGCCTAGGGGTGATGTTTGCTGGGTCCATGAAGTCTCTTCTTTTGGATGCTGCTAAGATGCTGTGGAAGAGCCGCCTTGTGGCTCTATTATTAAAGTGCTTCAACTCCACAGAGGCTTTGCAATGACCTTGAGCACCAGAGTCCCTCTGCTCAAACTTCCCACAATTGCAGTGAGATAGCTAAAAATTACTCTAAACTAGCCTTTCCTTTTAAGAGCTTTTCTCTCCCCGTATACCCTCAGCATGTAGATGAACTCTCTCTCTATATATATATATATAATTTTTATTAATTTTCGTAATAGCAAAAACATTACCTTAAAAGGCATAAAATAAAACATTTGAAACAACTACGGTATATATACAATTAAAACTGAATCCACAGAATGGGATTACTTGAATCCCCTGACCCTCCCCCCCCCCCGTTCCTTTATATTATTTTCATTTGTGCATGTCAATAAAATCCTGTATTTACTTCCAATTTTGTACATTGTGTATAGTATTGCAAGTGGTTTTTTAAAAAAAATCCTGGTGATGTATTAACTTGTGTATATTTGCTTTTGTAAATATGCAATAAACAATTCCATTCTTTTTAAAATTTGTCATATTGATTTCTAAGTTTCCTGGTTAATTTAGCGATTTCAGCATGCTCCATTAACTTAATTTGCCAATCTTCTTTGGTGGGGACTTCTTCTTCTTTCCAATGTTGCGCTAGCAATATCCGGGCAGCCGTTGTCGCATACACAAACAGATTCCTGTAATACCCAATCAAAAAGGCTTCTGGTTTTTTAACAAAGGTTATTCTGGACTGAACCGCTACTGATGTACATAGGACTCTGATGAGTGCCAGAGCACATGGAAATACCACACATAGGTACCACAGTGGTACCTATTTGTCTACTCACGCTGGTATGCTTTTAAAATTGCTTGGTTAGAAGGAGATGGGACAGAGCAACGGGAGCTCACCCCATTGCGTGGATTCGAACTGCTGACCTTACGATCTGCAAGCCCAAGAGGTTCCCCTGTCCAGGGCACAGTTTCCTGCACCTGCTGAAGCTTGGAAAGTGAATGTTTGGGGGAACTGAGAGTTACACACAACACCCACCTGACCCATAAGTGATGCTGTGTGGCTAAATGGCCAGGAGTCCAGGCCCTGAAGGAAACCCTCACCAAATCTTGAGAAGGTCCACCACTGGCAGGCAACCCTCACCCAGTTGTGTGGAATGAAGTCCATCACCATCTCTGCTCTTCCTCTACCCATTGTGTCCACAGGAGCTTCACTTAGCTGTGGGAGGGTGGCATTCAGTACTTTTAGTAGCAGATCAGCCACAGCAATGAAAGAACCCAGGATAAAATATTAGAATCATCAAATAATGGAGTTGGAAGGGACCCAGAGGGTCTTCTGGTCCAACTCCCTGCAATAATATGTAGTTGTCCCACATGGGGGTTAAATTTGCAACCTTGGCATGATCAACACCACACTCTCACCAGCTGGACTATCCAGGCTGTTTAATCTTGTATTTATTTAGAGAAGGCAGAAGAGATATGATAACATTAGACATAGAGGGAAACAACCCAACAAAAATAGCATCCAAACTGGTACAACTCTGAGTCAGAGAGGGGAAACGCTGTTTTTCTACAGTGCCTGGCACAATATTGATGAATCGATATTGGTCACAGTGAGTTGATTGACTGGCTCTCTCTTGGGATTCCCCTGGATGAATGGTCCCAGGGCCTTGCCTGAAGGTCCATGAGGCCACCGCCTTGCTGGAGCAAAGCATGTCAGTGACTGGTCAGTGGCAGGATGGGAACACAAGAATGCCACATTGGGTTCCATGATGGGGGAAAAGGAGGATACAAACACAGGAAAATAAAATGAAGCAATAATCCATGAACTGACAAATCCTTCAGGAGTTCCTGACCATTCTGAGGATCCTGCTGTAGATCTGCTTTGTTTTGATGCTGTAGATGATGGGGTTCATCAAGGGTGGCAGGAGAATGTAGACATTGCCCATGATGACATGGAGGAGGGCAGGAGCTTGCTGTCCAAACCGGTGTACGATGGAGAGCCCAAGCACTGGGACGTAGAAGACCAGAACGGCACAGATGTGGGAGACGCAGGTGCCCAGGGCCTTGTGATGGCCCTGGTTATCAGAGGCCATGCCCAGGACTGTCCTCAGGATGAGGCCGTAGGAGATGAGGATGAAGAGCAGGTCAGAACCCATTGTGAGGAGGATTAAGGTGAGAGCATAGAGGCTGTTGAAGGTTGTGTTTGTGCATGCCACGCGAATCATATCCTGGTGCAGACAATAGGAATGGGAAAGGACAGCATGTGGACAGTAGGGGAACGTCAAGAGGAGAGAGACAGGGGGCAGTATTAACAAGGTGCTCCTTAGCAGGAGGACCACTCCAATTCTGACCACTCTACTGGAGTTCAGCAGCGCTGCATACCTCAGAGGAGAGCAGATGGCCAGGAATCGGTCCAGGGCCATGGCAAAGAGCACAGCTGACTCCATGAAGGAGCAGGAGTGGATGATGAAGAGCTGAGCTACACAGGCTTCCTTGCTGACCTTTTCAACCTGGAACCAGAGGATGCCCAGCACTGTGGGTGCCGTGGCGAGGCAGAGACCCAAGTCAGTGGTGGCCAGCATGGCCAGGAAGTAGTACATGGACTGGTGCAGACTGGGCTCTGTCCGTATGACATAGAGGATGGTGCTGTTTCCTAGGACGGCTGCCAGGTAGGCAGAGAAGATTGGGATCCCAATCCAGCCATGAACCTCCTCCAACCCAGGGAAGCCCCTCAGGGCAAGCACTGCAGTGCTCAAGTTGGCAAAAGTATCCTGCACCATGATGAACCTCGGCTACTATCTTTCACTTCCAGGATCTCTCACACGGAAATGGAGCATTGGAGGACAGTTGTCATCTTTGAGGATGGAATGCAAGGAAGAATTCCTGACTCTTCTTCAAGAATAAAAGGATAGCTTGCAGTGAAGCGGATGGAGAAATCCTGATCTCCTTGATCCGAGTCTCCCTCCTTGAGTGTTTCAGGGGCTAGTAGAGTGGCCTGGAGGGAATCTTTGCTGGGGCAGGAAGGGTCTTCTCTTGGATGCTATTACGATGCTGTGGAAGAGCCTCCTTGTGGCTCTCTGAGCTCCAAGGGTAAGGCTTCTGAGCCTTGAGTTCTTCACCGCTGCTCCTTTCCAAGTAGCTGAGAGAAGGCTATGTTGTCTAAGCTGCCTTGGCAGAATGCTGTTCTTCCCCCTTTTTATTTTGTTTTTGGGGAAAGAGAGTTTGCATGCAATATTTGGTTGCAAGAAAGAGGACAGGCTATGAGCGTTTATAGAGGACCTTCTTGATGTGGGAATGATGAGGATGATAGTGCAGCTTAGGAGCCCCCAGACAATAACAATGATGGGGAGATCCACAGTGCCTAGAACAGTGCAGCTGATTTGCTGCCTGTGCCGTTAATTAAATGTTCCCATGAGCACCTTCTTTGAGCAGGTGCCTGCTTTAGTCTCTTGAACTCTGGAAGTAGCCAGGGAGTAACACTCAATTCGAGGAGCAGGAGGAATTATTCTGAGCTCTTCCACGCTTACAAGGAAACTTCCCCTTATTGCTGGATTCACCCAGCAGTGGTTGATTTCTACAAAGAATGGGAGCTGGGCTAAGGGCCTTTTGTAGTCTCCCTCACTCATCTGGAAGACAAGCTCTCCACCCATTCCCAACAGGGGTGTAGCTCCCCTGTCCAGCACCTGAGATAGGTCAGCCACCAAGGTGCCCAAGGCTGTTTTAAGACCAAAAATGGGTTAGAACCAAGGGTGAAATTGATCAAGATCATCTGTACCACCCAAGACCACTTTGGCGCATCATAGTGATCTGGAGCTCCAAAAAAGGGACCATTATCAAGGCAGGAGAGACCCAAAGAGGCATTTTTGCAACAGTGGTTTAACAGTGAACTCATCTACTGCACCACACACCTTACCCCACCTTCACTGGCCTCTATGACTACAACCTCCATCAACCCCATCGAGCAAGGCTATTCTGGCTGGGGAGGATGGGAGATGTAGTCCAAAACATCTAGAGAGTGTAGTGGAGAATTTCCCAGACTCATTTGGATTGCCAGTAAAGACTCCAGCAAAAATATAGGAGCCAAACAGCAGCCCGTAGGCCTGGTCTTTATTGTTTCAACAAGACTTCAAACTACCACATATAAGAAGTTGTGAGAAGCCCCCCAAAAAGGATGGCTCTCCTTTTTGTAAGTTTCCGGAAGTTACCCATAACACCTTTAGTAAAACATCATACATTTGTTATAACTATGTCACAAATTGGGAGGGGTCTTCTGGCAGAAACCTGAGCACCAGGCTTGCCCCGTCCCTCACCTGACCTCCACCTCCCACCCTTTAAGTGAATCAAAGGTTTTCCCAGCCAAGTTAAGCACACCCTTTTGTCTCGACTGAGACCCCATTCCACTGAGGTTGGGTTTGCGATTGTTCTTGGAATGACTACCTGTCTAGCACTCAGGTGTCAGGATGCCAGCTATTATCACCCAGGCAGTGTTGCCAGCTGAGTACATGTGGTCTCAGCTTCAGGGATTATAGCTGCCCCATCTCATGTCCCAAGCTCCTCCCATGATAGCTATTTAAAACCATCACTATGTAAAACCATCACAGGAAACATTTTATATGAATTTCTAAAAGTTTTCGCGACAGAGGAACCTTCTAAAGCAGGCATGGTCAACCTCGCCCCTCCAGATGTTTTGGGACTGCAATTTCCATCATCCTTGACCACTGGTCCTGCTAGCTAGGGATCATGGGAGTTGTAGTCCCAAAACATCTGGAGGGCCGAAGTTGCCTATGCCTGTTCTAAAGCTAGAGCCGAGGCTGGTTTGACAGCTGCAGTGCCAGTGTAGCCCTTGGTAGGGGGCGCTGTTTCATAACTCTCTAGGCATTCTCTTCTCCAATAGGCTGGGATTTCAGTAACTGTCAAGATTACGGGTTTTGATTGGTTGCTAGTGGTATGGCAAGTGGTCTACCCATATCTACAGGTGTGCTTTGGCTAGGGAGGGGGAAAGGAGGCATTAACAGGGGGTGTGAATGGGGCATTTGAGGTAGAGTGAACCTTGTTACTGGAGGGCTGCTCACCCCCCTTTCCTTCCTATGAATTATAATAATAATAATTTATTATTTATACCCCGCCCATCTGGCTGGGTCCCCCCAGCCACTCTGGGCGGCTTCCAACAAAACACTAAAATACAATAACCTATTAAACATTAAAAGCTTCCCTAAACAGGGCTGCCTTCAGATGTGACTCCTGGCCTCACAGTGGCCTCTTTTAATACCCAGGAAGGGAGTCATCAGGTTTGCAGCTGACCACAAATGTTGGTTTGTATTATTTTTATTTCAAAGTGATATACAATGTGAAATGGGTGTGTGTGGAATCAATAAAACCAATTTAAGAATAATAAAGTATGACCTTGTTGTACTTATAAAAGGAACAAGCAAGAATCTGAGAATAAACCCGAATTGCACCCCCTCTCACTTTATGGTGCATTCAAGTCCTTTCTGGTTAGTTAAATGGGCTGGAATCATATTATTTTGTCGTATTCTTATGCATTCCTTTCATCTTTAGTAACTGAGCTGATTATGTCTCAAAAGTGAAGACTCGCCAGTCTGAACTCAATGACAGTCTGTATCATTTGGACAGCAATCTTTTATTTGCAACAGTAAACATCATGTACTAGAAAATTAAAAATTATCTAGGTCCAAGCTATCTGAAAGACCAGGCGATTTTGGAACTGCATGCCCAGAGAAGTTAGACCAGGCTCCCTCCTCGTTGTCATTCTGCCAGCAGATGAAGACCTTCTTGTTTTCCAACAGTCTCTTGGGGACTGGTTGTTTTCACTGGAAGGAGTGGTGCTGTGCTCTTTGCTCCATGAGGTCAGCAATGCTGCAGAGATGCTGGCGCTGCTCTTCAGCATTATACCTGCAGAACCTCCTGCCTGAGAAGCCTCTCCATCTGCTCCCTTCACGGTGGCCTCAGGAGCCCCACACATCCAGCCAGCCAGCCAAATCTCTCAGGAAGGCAAACTTGAAACACCTGAGAGGCTATTTAGCAGGTGAGAGGAGGAAGCCCAGGCGCTCCCACCAGCGTTGCCCAGCTGCCCTTAAGCACCAGGGCCTCAGCTTCTGGGGATCTTTGCTGGGAGGTTGGCAAAGGGAGCCTATAAAGTCTGTTGCCTGCCCTTCACAGGTGCCCCCTTGTAGAATCGGTATCACCAGGACCCCACAAGGACTCTGCCTCTCTGCTGCCTGCTTGGTGAGTTTTTCTAATACAAAGCGAGTCAGCACTTCAAGCTTCCTTTGGTGGCCACCAGCGCAGCCTCCACAACATAAGAAGTGTCTGCTGGATCAAGCCAATGGCTCATCTGGTCCAGTATCCTGTTCTCACAGTGGCCCATTATGGGAAACCCACAAGCAGCATTTGAACACCAGAGCCCTCTCCCCTACTGTGATTTGCAACAGCTGGTTTTCAGAAGCATTGCTGCCTCCAGCTGTGGATTTGCAAAGTAGAGCCATCCTGGCTAAGAACCATAGATTATCTTCTCCTCCATGAAGGATATCTGTCTCTGTTCATTCATAAGGTTGTGCCCTGTGTAACTGCTTTTCTTCCTGATCCCTGTGGGACAAGGGAGGGGGAGGAATTCAGTTCACCTTTTTTTTTTTTTCTAAAGATGAACTTCTTTAATTTGAACTGAGCTGAAATAGAGCTGTCCTTTGAAATTCTCTGAGTTTTGCATCCCAGCTCCCTGGCCAAGGAATATATAGTGATTGTTTTAACTGTTTTTAATGCCGACTTTAAAATTAACTTAAGCTTCCCTATGACGAGTGAATAATAAACCGAAATAACAGCAGCAACAACACACATATGATTGAAAATAATATACAGAAATGCATTGTAATAAGAAAAAGGGATTTCCTAAAATGTGCATATTGGACAACATTTTGTATAAATGTTAGGAGAAACATGCACTAAAATCCTGCTGAATATTCTTTCTCTTCTTTTTTTTTTATTCAGTTTTACATTTAACATTTACGTTCATTCATAAACCATAATAATAGAAATGTAGGATTCCCTGAATCCTTGGACTCCTCTCCACCCCTCCATGGATTCAATTGTTAATCTTTTCCCACCTGCATCATGTAATGTTTTCCATTTTTCCTTAAAATTCTGTTCATACCATAGTTCTTGTTACATTACAATTGTTGTCATAATCCTACCAAAAATCCTGATGAATATTCATAAAGAATTATTTAATATTATTTTTAAAAAATGCAAACAAATTTGGAAGCAGCACTGATTCAGAATCTCAATTGTTGAAACTGTAGGAAGGGAGGGGGCTCTTGTGCTTGGATCCTGCTTGCGGATTTCTCATAATGGGCATCTGGTTGGTCACTGTGAGACCAGGAGGATGAACCCCATTGGCCTGATCTTCTTATGTTTTTTACGTGCAAATGTGAAGAACTGAAGTGAAGACTGGAAAAATGAGAACCTGAGCCAATCCAAAATGGACAGATTTGTCCCTCCATATGTGGGGCTGGACCTTGCACAGTCCACATGTTCCCCCAGTATGTATTTCTTCTCTCATTGCTGGAGTTCCATGCCTAGAGCCAGGACAGCTGAAGCAAAAGCTCTCAGAGTCACAGAGGATGCTACTGCAGGGAGTGTGATCCCCCCCCCCCATCCATCATATCTGATGATCAAGAGTCTGGAAATCAAACCTTCTGAGGAAGTTGGGTATGGAGAAGGGGAGACTGAGAACTGATAGGATAGTCACCTTCAAATATCAGAAGATGGAGCAAGCTTGGTTCCTTCTGCTCCAAAGGGGAGGACCTGAAGCAACAGATTCGAATTGCAGGAAAGGAGGTTCTGACTAAACGTTAGGAAGAAGTTTCTGAGGGTAAGAGCTGTGTGACAATGGAACACTCCCTCAGAAGGGAAATCAGAAGGCCCCCTGTCAGGAATTCTTCAGCCAGGATTCCTGCTTTGATGGAGATTGAAACAGATGGCTCTCGTTCAACTCTACGCTTCTGCTATTTTATGACCTCAGAGGCTGGAGGTTTTTAAACAGAGATTGAATGGCCATCTGCTGGGGTTATTTAACTGGGATTCCTGTATTGCAGGAGGTTGAGCTAGAAAACTGGGGGATCCCTTCCAACTCTGCAATTCTACGATCTTCTCATGTCACCTTTGTGTGTGTCTGTTTTTCTCCTCTGCGTTTCAGGAAACCTGTGAGTGAGGCTAAGCAGCCGTGGTGAATCATCTGCCTCCGATGAAGCTGGTTCCTCATGGCCCTGGCCAACCTGACCCACTCCTGGCCTCCCACGTTCTTCCTGCAAGGCATCCCAGGGCTGGAAGCCTACCACATGTGGCTCTCTGTGCCGGTGTCCTGCATCTACGTGGTGATCATTGCCGGGAACTGCACCATCCTCCTGGTGGTGGCCACAGAGCCAGCTCTCCACAGACCCATGTGCTACTTCCTCTGCATGCTGGCAGCTATTGACCTGGCAGCCTCCACCTCCGCCCTGCCCAAGATGCTTTGCATCTTCTGGTTCCAGGGCGGGGAGATCCAGGCTGTTGCCTGCTTGGCCCAGATGTTCTTCATCCATGCCTTGTGCATGATGGAGTCAGCGGTGCTGCTGGGGATGGCGCTGGACCGCTATGTGGCCATCTGCTTCCCGCTCAGGTACAGCTCTTTCTTCTCCAGCTCACTGGTGGCCAAGATGGCTGTGGCCGGCATAGTCAGGGGAACGCTGCTGATGGCACCTTGCCCTTTCCTGATCCGGAGGCTGTCCTACTGCCGGACCAACGTCATTCGCCACACATACTGTGAGCACATGGCAGTGGTCAAACTGGCCTGTGGGGACACCAGCATCAACCGCACTTATGGGCTGAGTGTGGCTCTGATCGTCATCGGAGGAGACCTTCTCTGCATTGGGCTCTCCTACTTCTTCATCGTCCGTGCAGTGCTCCGTCTCTCTTCCCGCGAGGCGAGGCACAAGGCTTTTGGCACCTGTGGCTCCCACCTCTGCGTCATCTTGATCTCCTACAGCCCTGCCCTCTTCTCCTTCTTCACCCACCGCTTTGGCCACTCTGTGGCCCCCCATATCCACATCCTGCTGGCCAACCTCTACCTCCTCTTCCCTCCCATGCTGAACCCCATTGTGTATGGGGTGAGGACCAAGGAGATCCGGGAACGGGTCACCAGGGTTTTCCTCCCAGGCAGGGTCATGGTGAAACTCAGGCTGAGTTGAGACTGATTCCCTTCCCCCCTAAATGCCAACCCTACCTGGCTGGAAGGGCCCTGGCAAACTCCATTTGTAGCTGGTTGGATTGGGACGATGTCATCTACCTTTCCTGTACCTCGAATCAGGTGCCGTGCCCCAAATAAGTTCTTCTGCAGCTCGGAATGCAAGGAAGAGAGGATTATTGATGGCTGCTAGCCATGATTGCTATGCACTGCCTTGGTTAGAGGCAGTGATGCTTCTGAATCCCTGTTGCCTGGAAACCTGAGGAGGCGAGAGGGCTGCTCTTGTGCCCAGGTCCTGCTTGTGGGTTTCCCATAATGGTCACCTGGTCGTCCCCTGTGAGAGCAGGATGCCGGACTAGAGGGGCCCTGGCCTGACCCAAAAGTGGTCTCCTTGTCCTCTTAGCTCAGTCCCAGTCTGCATCTGCCCTGGAATTGTTTTCAATATGTCTTTACTGTTTGCTGCCCTGGGCTCCTTAGGGAGGAAATGTGGAATATAAATTAAACCAGTAAATGTGTCAGAAGGGGGCTCTTTGTGCATGCAAATGTCTGAGCGTGTAGGTCCTTTACACAGTGGTGGATTCTGGCTCCAGTAAAAACTCCCCACACTGGCAAACCCATGCGTGCATATGTCAGGATGCATCTAGAGCCCCTTCTGATGGATGACAAACACAAAATGGTGAGGAGGAGGAAGAAATTAGCCTGAATGGTCCCACAAGCCCATCATGTGTTCTCTCGGTGCAAGGTGTGTGTGTCATCCGAACCCTGCAATGGCTTCACTGCAATAAGTGAGATCTCCAGTTGAAGGAAGAGCTTTCACAGCTGAGAATTTGTGTGCCTGTTCCTCTGAACCAGCTGGCATTGACTGCCTGGCCTGCTGAATGCCAGGCAGTGGCACGAGTGTTGTGGAATGCCCTTCCGGATGAAGAACGAGAGGCCTCCATCTGTATCTGAGAGCCAGTGTGGTGTAGTGGTTAAGAGCGGTAGTCTCGTAATCTGGGGAACCGGGTTAGCGTCTCCGCTCCTCCACATGCAGCTGCTGGGTGACCTTGGGCCAGTCACACTTCTCTGAAGTCTCTCAGCCCCACTCACCTCACAGAGTGTTTGTTGTGGGGGAGGAAGGGAGATTGTTAGCCACTTTGAGACTCCTTAGGGTAGTGATAAGGTGGGATATCAAATCCAAACTCCTCCTCCTCCTCCTCCTCTTCTTCTTTTTCTTCTTCTTCTTCTATCAGCATTCCACTGGCTCTTGAAGACACACCTGTTCAGACAAGCATCCCCCCACCTCACCCCCAAACTTGGACGTCTGGATCTTATTCTTTCAGTTGTTACCTTTACTGTGTTAATTGTTGTGCTTTTTAATGGACTTGTTTATTTGTGAATTTTAATTATGTATGGATTTTATACATGCATACCCCTTAGACACCATTGTAGCATGTGAGTGATATATACATTGATAAATGAAGAACACTAATAATGGAGAGGTGGTACAAACGTGATTACAGTGTCCTTTACTGGGCAATATGTGGCTTAAAGGCTCTCTAAGCTTCAGTTGCACAAAATCCAGGCAAAGGATAATTGGGAGTTTCTGGGGCCCAGAGTATGAAGCTGGGTGGGAAAGAGGGCCAGTCCAGTTTTCTTGCTCTTCATTGTTTCTCCATTATGGAGCATATGGCTACACCAAATTGTCACACAGGCAATACCCCAAATAAAGGAGGATTCATGCAAAAAGGTGAATCTGTCCATTTTTTAGGAGTTTCTGCTGTTTCCTGACAGTCAGAGGCTCAGAATTGTCAACATCCTTCTGAGAAGAGTGTGAGGAATAAATGCTGACTCTCCATTGGCTTAACAGAAATAAGATATATTACTTACTAGATTTAATAGAATGCACCCATAGTAGCTATATTCTCAACCCCAAATTGTATAGAAAGGGTGAGACTCTCTCTCCTTTCCTGTTAATCTGCTTGTTTCCTTTCTGCAGCCTGTTAGCTGAACCATGAAAGGTTGAGCAAGTTCCAGGCTATCCAGACAAGCAGTGCAGGAGAGCAGGTTGGCAGGCAGCCAATCGTTTGAAGTAGATAGGAGCTAGTCCCTTTTTAAATTCTTTCCTTTTTTTGCTAAAGGGTGGCGCTGTGGGTTAAAGCCTCAGCGCCTAGGGCTTGCCGATCGAAAGGTCGGCGGTTCGAATCCCTGCGGCGGGGTGCGCTCCCGCTGCTCGGTCCCAGCGCCTGCCAACCTAGCAGTTCGAAAGCACCTCTGGGTGCAAGTAGATAAATAGGGACCGCTTACCAACGGGAAGGTAAACGGCGTTTCCATGTGCGGCTCTGGCTCGCCAGAGCAGCGATGTCACGCTGGCCACGTGACCCGGAAGTGTCTCCGGACAGCGCTGGCCCCTGGCCTCTTAAGTGAGATGGGCGCACAACCCCAGAGTCTGTCAAGACTGGCCCGTACGGGCAGGGGTACCTTTACCTTTACCTTTACCTGTAAGCTATGTATTGCTCTAAAAACTCTTGTTATAAAATTTGCTAATTAAGAAGCTTGTACAGTGGTACCTCGGGTTACAGACGCTTCAGGTTACAGACGCTTCAGTTACCCAGACTCCGCTAACCCAGAAATGGTACCTGAGGTTAAGAACTTTGCTTCAGGATGAGAACAGAAATCGCACAGCGGCAGTGGGAGGCCCCATTAGCTAAAGTGGTGCTTCAGGTTAAGAACAGTTTCAGGGTAAGAACGGACCTCCAGAACGAATTAAGTTCTTAACCTGAGGTACCACTGTATACAAAATAACCCACAACAGAATATGCTAAGCTTGCTGAAGAGAACCACCACTTTAGAACATGATCTAGTCTGTCTTTGTTTGAAAATGAGCAAACGCACCCCCAGCCGTTTGTAAAAAGACTTTCTCCCTTTCTCTGCGAGAGAAAACAGTTCATCTGGAGTTCAAGGGTTCAGGCTGATACTCCCTTTGAAGTATTAGCAGCAGCCAGACACACACCATCCTCAGAAGAAACAGAAAGCTAAAATGAGACTTTCAATATTGTTGTTTAGTTGTATAGTCATTTAGTCGTGTCTGACTCTTCATGTCCCCCTGGACCAGAGCACGCCAGGAACTTCTGTCTTCCACTGCCTCCTGTAGTTTGGTCAGACTCATGCTGGTAGCTTCGAGAACACTGTCCCACCATCTCGTTGTCCGTCATCCCCTTCTCCTTGTGCCCTCCATCTTTCCCAACATCAGGGTCTTTTCCAGGGAGTCTTCTCTTCTCCTGAGGTGGCCAAAGTACTGGAGCCTCAGCTTCACAATCTGTCCTTCCAGTGAGCACTCAGGGCTGATTTCCTTCAGAATGGAGAGGTTGGATCTTCTTGCAGTCCATGGGACTCTCAAGAGTCTCCTCCAGCACCAGAATTCAAATGCAACAATTCTTCGGCGACCAGTCTTCTTTATGATCCATATTTATAGAATATATTAGAATACATTTAGAATATATTAGAATACATTTACAGCTAACCTTTTCCACCTGGCCTAGGGGGCAGGGCCCAGACTCACCAGCCCCACTGAAGAGGCTCCTGGTGAGAGTGGAGTAACATTGCTATGCCTGGCAACAAACCCTAATTCTTGGATTCCTTTGACCCACCTTTTTGTGCCTGACAAACAGCCATGTCATATTTATGATAATGTTTTTTCCCTCTTGTTAACTATGCTGTTTTAAATGTACATTTTATATTTGACTTAGTGGTGTTTTCTTTTAACGTTTAAGATTTTTTTTTTGTTAACTTTGTTTGTGTTAAATTTGTATTCTGTAGTTGACCTCCTTTGTGATGTTTCATTTTGAAATCTTTAAGATAATATTTTTGTTTCCTCTTAATTATGTTGCTTTGACTGTATACTTTACATTTGACTTTCTTCAGAAATGTTTGATTCTCGATTGTTTTGTTGATGTTTAATATGCTGTAAACTGCTTTCAGATTCTTCTTAAAAATATATAGCGGTATATAAATGAAATGAATAATAATAATAATAAATATGTTAGTGTTATTTTTCACCTATATAATGCATACCACCTCGTTTTCTACACCTTAGTGGGATTGGAGAAGCATGATTTTTCAAGGAAGGCTGCGTTAAGTGTTGCATATTGTTCTGGGAAGTGTGGATTGCATGGTTGTGCTTCTCAAAGCAAATTGAATGAATTATCTCCCCCATCCTGTCCGGACATACCACCCTCCCTGACCCTTTTTTGAACTATTTGTAGTAGGCAGCCCTGCTCACAGAGGCCCCCTTCGGCAGGGCACCCTACAACGGGGAAAACATTGGATGTGAGCCACAGCATTTTAATCTTCTCCTCCTTCAGTCAATAAGGGCTTAGAACCTTCTAGGAAAGGACCTGTTGCTTCAGGACATGTGCACAATATGAGGCACATAGTCCAAGTCCCAGCTGGTTGCATAAGGAAGTTCTCTCTCTCTCTCAGACACACACCCATTATGTGTTGCCAGATATCCATTTCTGTCCTCAGTGCATGGAAGTCAAAATGATGGGGACCCACAGCTCTTTATTTTACAAATGGATCCTAAAACCTCCTATCCTTCTAGGTGCCCTCCTCTGCCCACCTTCCAGTTTGTCAACATCCTTCTTAAATAGTGGTGCCCAAAACTGGACACAATATTTCAGGTGTGTTCTGACCAAGGCAGAAGAGAGCAGGAATATTACTTCCCTTGTTCCGGACACTAGACTTCTGCTGATGCAGCTGAGAATAACATTTGCCTTTTTTTGTTGCTGCATCACAGTTGACTCTTCTTGAGCTTGTGGTCCACCAAGACCCCTAGATCGTCTTCACATGTACTGCTAGTAAGCCAGGTGTCCCCCATCTTATATTTGTGCATCTGGTTCTTCATGCCTAAGTGCAGAACCTGACATTCGTCCCCAATTCGTCCCCAATGAAATACATATTGGTAGTTTGGGACCAGTTCTCCAATCTGTTGTCTTGAGTTCTGATTCTGCCTTCTGTGTCACCTGCAAATTTGATGAGCATCCCCTCAGTTCCTTCATCCAAGTTGTTTATAAAGATATTGAACAACAACAGGCCAAGGAGAGAACCCTGAGGCCCCCCACTTGTCACTTTTTCCCAGGATGATGAGGAACCACGAAGGAGTACTATTTGGGTTCAGTCAGTCTGCTACAAATCTACCTAACAGTTACTTCATTCAACCTACATTTTACTAGCTTCCTTATGAGATACTAAACACAGTTTCCTTGGAGGAAATGAAACACAGGAAACCAGGAGATCATTGGGGGCACACTATGGAATTAAACTCTGAATAAAGCATTATTTCCACATGGGAAGACTGAACCTTTGAGTGAATTAAGTAGGGCCTTCCTTACATTGACTTCCTCAGAGGTTCTTCACTGAGATCATTCTGAGGATCCTGCTGTAGATCTGCTTTGTTTTGATGCTGTAGATGATGGGGTTCATCAAGGGTGGCAGGAGGATGTAGACATTGCCCATGATGACGTGGAGGAGGGCAGGGGCATGCTGTCCAAACCAGTGTACGATGGAGAGCCCAAGCACTGGGACGTAGAAGACCAGAACGGCACAGATGTGAGAGACGCAGGTGCCCAGAGCCTTATGGTGGCCCTGGTTATCAAAGGCCATGCCCAGGACAGTCCTCAGGATGAGGCCATAGGAGATGAGGATGAAGAGCAGGTCAGAACCCATGGTGAGGAGGATGAGGATGAGGGCATAGAAGCTGCTGAAGGTTGTGTCGGCGCATGCCATGCGGAGCAAGTCCTGGTGCAGGCAGTATGAATGGGAAAGGGTAGCATCTGGGCAGAAGGGGAACTTCAGGAAGAAAGGCAAGGGCGGCATGAGGAGAACAGTGCTCCTTAGCAGGAGGACCAGCCCAATTCTGACCACTCTACTGGAGTTCAGCAGCGCTGCATACCTCAGAGGAGAGCAGATGGCCAGGAATCGGTCCAGGGCCATGGCAAAGAGCACAGCTGACTCCATGAAGGAGCAGGAGTGGATGAAAAAGATCTGAGCTATGCAGCAGGGCTTTCTGATCTTCTTCAGCTGGAACCAGAGGACGCCCAGCACTGTGGGTGCCGTGGCGAGGCAGAGACCCAGGTCCGTGGTAGCCAGCATGGCCAGGAAGTAGTACATGGGCTGGTGCAGACTGGGCTCCGTCCGTATGACATAGAGGATGGTGCAGTTTCCTAGGACGGCTGCCAGGTAGGCAAAAAAGATGGGGATCCCGATCCAGCCATGAACCGCCTCCAGCCCAGGGAAGCCCCTCAGGGCAAATTCTATGGTCGTGAGGTTGGCAGGAGTGGACATTGCCATGAGGAACTTCAAGGAATGGCTGCCACTTCGGAGTAGAACACTCCCTGTGCGGCTCACAATTAATCTTATCATCGGCCTGTTTCCACTTCAAAGGCAATTAACAAGCTGCTAGAAGTTCCTTGTCTCCTATTAATGGGACAACGGAAAAGGATTTTCCATGCCCTAATGGCTGCCAAAAGGTTGATATTAAGGAACTGGAAAAATAAAGATACGAAACCCTTCAATCAATGGGCTGATGATATGACATCACTGTCAATTGATGAACGGACTGCTTAGAGGCGCAGGCTCTGTGTGGATAAATGTGATAACATATGGAATGAGTTTATACAAAATGCAGTAGGCTATTAGCATTTACATAAGCACTAGGAGAACCACACTATACCAGTTTATGCAACAATGTATGGGAATAGCGTACAGTGGTACCTCGATTTTTGAATGCCTGCATTGATAAACATTTAGGTTTTCGAATGCCGTAAACCCAGAAGTAAATGCTTTGGTTTTCAAACATGCCTCTGAAGTTGAACATGCTACACAGCTTCCGTATTGAGTTTTCCGTATTGAGGTTTCTGTATTTGCTTGTTGTTGTTGTTGTTGTTTGTTGTATATTTTCATTTTTATGTGTATCTTTGTTGTTGTTTTTCTCCCTCTTACTTTTCCTTCTCCCCCCCCCCGTATCACTTTATTTCTTTTTACTGAAATCACCTTAATAAAATATAAATATTATAAAAATAAATAATTAGAATACAATAAAAGAATAACAAAGCAATGGCTACCACTTCCTCTGCGAAGAGGACAGAGGTAAGTACCACCATCAGAATCCACTGTGGGGACATTCCACTGCTAGAGTTTAAGATTTTGCAGTTTATGTATCTTAACTGAAAATGAGAAGAAGAAGAAGAAGAGTTTGGATTTGATATCCCACTTTATCACTACCCGAAGGAGTCTCAAAGCGGCTCACATTCTCCTTTCCCTTCCTCCCCCACAACAAACACTCTGTGAGGTGAGTGGGGCTGAGAGACTTCAGTGAAGTGTGACTGGCCCAAGGTCACCCAGCAGCTGCAGGTGGAGGAACAAGGAAGCGAACCCGGTTCCCCAGATTACGAGACTACCGCTCTTAACCACTACACCACACTGGCTCTCAGTGAGGGGCTGCCAACCTTCCTCCTTTCACTTGCCAACCACATCTACCCACTAAGCTGTTTGCCAAGTCACCTTCTCCAACACCTGGCCCACCCCTCCTCCCTTTACATCTCATTCCCACCCTGCTTTACCCCTCTCCTATCCTGTCTCTCCTTCCCTTGCAAGTTGCCCCAAGGCCCTTTCCCTCCTCTCACAGCTCACCCCCACCTCCTCTTAAGGGAGGGGGAGGCACTTGGGAGAGTGTTTTTCTGAAGTGCCTGCTAAGAGCATAATGTATTGGGTTAGGCACTTATGCCAAACCACTCTGAAGAAACTCTCCCCCCCCCCCCACACACACATCAGTTAAAGTGTGCTGGCGTCATGTTTGCATGACAACAGCCTTGCATTTTTATGTATATAGGAGGAAGATATTTATACCACACCTGAGCCAGCAGCTAACAATATGATGAAAACTATGATGAAAAGCAATGGCTTAACAAGCGCATGAAAGGAGAGAAGAGCAGAAATAACAAGAACTTTGCTTAAAGGTCACATGACCTTATAGGAAAGGTCTTGTTCTCCTTGCCCACCTTGCTTCCTTTCTCCACAGTGAATAGAATATCACACAGGTCCTATAGATATTCAACTGGTCCCAGTCTATTTAAGCTTTTCTGTGTCAAAATTTGTGCCTGGCATTTGTCCGGAAACAAACTGATAACTGGTGCAGTAGATCTTTACATTGCAAGTGCCATTCCATCTGTACACTGTTCCTTCCACTACAGCTTGTGTTCATTATTTTTTGGGGTGTGGGGCTGGTGCAAACTCTGCAGCTAAAGGGGCTGGCTCTCTGCACACTCCATAGCCATGTTTTGTTGTACCTACCTTGTTTCCAAGGATGCTGCCCTCGCCACTCCAGACTGGGGATGGAAGAAACCCTTGTTTCTAGGTGAACCCTGGAAAAGCTACACTCTAAGCAGGCAGCACAAACATGCATTGACGTTCTTCAACAGGTATGGTGCATCAAACATGCATTGACATGCATCAAATGATAGAGAATCTACATGGTCCATGAAAATGCATCAGGTGACGGGACGCAGACACCAGGAAGTATCTATGCAGAACTCTCTGGGATTTTATCTCACATGTGCCCCAGCATCAGAAATATCAGGTCAATGGTGACCACGGCTCAGATCCAGAAGACTGGTTGTCAGAAGGCGCCATTCATCTGTGGGCTGTTCTCTCTTACTCTCTTTTTGGGGGATTTTGTGTAACAGTGTGGTGATTCTGCCCATCAAAAGCAGAAGCTCCGTTCCCCATTCATATTCCTCCTTGGTTCCAGTCAATTGAGGAGAGAGGGAGCTGCCTTAAGTCTTGCCTAAGCTGTAGCCTTCTGTTCCCTGTAGGACACCCACCTTCCATAGCACCAGACAGCTGCTCCTGTTCCCTGGGAGTGCTTCTAGCGGGGAGCATATGTGATGTCTGGCGTGATGTAATCTTGGGGTCTTCAGGCAATATGTGAGGTGAGGACAGTCACAAGGGAGAGGGCAGCTGCTGATTTGTTCTCTGCGCCACTAAGCCCTCTTCCCAAGGGTGTCTGTAGGAGTTTAATTCTTAAGAGACTTTAATCAGGTACCACAATCTGGTCCTACAAAACTTCCCCACCACTCTATATATTTTGCTTCTGCTACTAATAATTAATGATTAATAATGTTGTTCTGCAATAATGTTTTATTCCTCTTGGAGTGACCTTCCAGGCTTTCTTGTTTGTGTTTTGAAAAGATCGGGTCATATTCCAATGGATTTCTGTCTGGTACACTGTTGCTCTTGATCACACCTTCTGCCTCCCACAATGGGGTTTGATTTCACACCTTGTGGAGGAGTGGGGAGTATGTGACCATACGCTCAGGGGATTGTGGAGGAAGGAAGGAGCCTGGATTCTCCTTCCCTTTAGGAGTAATACGCCATTGGAATGGAAAGAATCAGACAAACCGTCGACTTCTTGTGTATTTTTGAAGGTTTGGTAAGTCTAAGGGAATGGTCAGGTTTATTGTCCTGGCCTTAGTTGGAGGCTGCAATGGGGACTTCAGATTTTCAAGGTATTGCAATCCCCCCCCCCCCCAGTTTTAACAAGTATATTGACAACAAAGGTACTGAGATTCTTCCTATGTTTTTTATGACAGAGGAGCTTAGCAACAACATCTATGCATTTATTGCAAACTATTACTCTGAATCGTCCCAGGGATTTCAATGCAACATGCTCCTTTGTAAATGTGCAGGGGATTGCACTCTCCATCTTGCAATGCCTGCAGGTGTGGCTTTAGAAACGAGCCAGGCCAGGCTGTGCAATGTGTGCCTGTGTCAAATCGCAAGGAAGCTGTGGCCAAAGAAGTGGCTGCTTTGCCTCAGCGTATGGGATTGCAGCATCGCGGGGGAGCTCACGCTCTGCACTCTGAAAGACGAAAGGCTTCGATCCCTGACATCTCCTCTTACAAGGATCTCTGGCAAAAGGAGTGGGAAACTTATCACTGGCCGAGGCCAGACCATCTGAATAAACCCGGCAAAAGTATGCAAAATGAGGTGGGGGTATTCATAGAATGCTCCAACTACTGCACAATTGCACTCATTTCACACGCTAGCAAGGTTATGCTTAAAATTCTACAAGGCAGGCTTAAGCAGTATGTGGACCGAGAACTCCCAGAAGTGCAAGCTGGATTTAGAAGGGGCAGAGGAACCAGAGACCAAATTGCAAACATGTGCTGGATTATGGAGAAAGCTAGAGAGCTCCAGAAAGACAGCTACTTCTGCATCATTGACTACGCAAAAGCCTTTGACTGTGTCGACCACAGCAAACTATGGCAAGTTCTTAAAGAAATGGGAGTGCCTGATCACCTCATCTGTCTCCTGAGAAATCTCTATGTGGGACAAGAAGCTACAGTTAGAACTGGATATAGAACAACTGATTGGTTCAAAATTGGGAAAGGAGTACGACAAGGCTGTATATTGTCTCCCTGCTTATTTAACTTATATGCAGAATTCATCATGCGAAAGGCTGGGCTGGATGAATCCCAAGCCGGAATTAAGATTGTCGGAAGAAATATCAACAACCTCAGATATGCAGATGACACAACCTTGATGGCAGAAAGTGAGGAGGAATTAAAGAACCTTTTAATGAGGATGAAAGAGGATAGTGCAAAATATGGTCTGAAGCTCAACATCAAAAAAACGAAGATCATGGCTACTGGGCCCATCACCTCCTGGCAAATAGATGGGGAAGAAATGGAGGCAGTGAAAGATTTTACCTTCTTTGGCTCCATGATCACTGCAGATGGTGACAGCAGTCATGAAATTAAAAGACGCCTGCTCCTTGGGAGAATAGCAATGACAAACCTAGACAGCATCTTAAAAAGCAGAGACATCACCTTGCCAACATAGCTTTAACTGTATAGTTAAAGCCATGGTTTTTCCAGTAGTGATGTATGGAAGTGAGAGCTAGACCATAAAGAAAGCTGATCGCCGAAGAATTGATGCTTTTGAATTCTGGTGCTGGAGGAGACTCTTGAGAGTCCCATGGACTGCAAGAAGATCAAACCTCTCCATTCTGAAGGAAATCAGCCCTGAGTGCTCACTGGAAGGACAGATCGTGAAGCTGAGGCTCCAAGACTTTGGCCACCTCATGAGAAGAGTAGACTCCCTGGAAAAGCCCCTGATGTTGGGAAAGATGGAGGGCACAAGGAGAAGGGGGTGACAGAGGACGAGATGGTTGGACAGTGTTCTCGAAGCTACCAGCATGCATTTGACCAAACTGTGGGAGGAAGTGGAAGACAGAAGTGCCTGGCGTGCTCTGGTCCAGGGGGTCACGAAGAGGCAGACACGACTAAGTGACTAAACAACAACATTCATAGAAAGCCAAAGAGAAACCATCAGGGTCATACCAAGCTGATCTTATTCACTAGGGATGTTGAGTGCTGTGCAAAGTGGGAAGGAAATGTGTGTATTTCCAAAGCTACCCCATTGCTTCAGACTCAGACCCTGAGTCTATTGCTTTTGCTATGCCTCGGGGCAGATAAAAGCCAGCCAGCCCAGTCCCAGGTTGCGGGAGCAACATTGTTGGTAACAGTTCTTGCCAGCACCCTGTCCTGCTCTTCTGCCAGAGTTCCTGACCTCACCCGACTCCCTGCCTTGGGCTTCAGCTGTGCCAGACAGTCTCCATACCTCACCCTCGTCCTCGGACTGTACTTGAACCTCGCCGCACGGGAACCCCCTGGGTCATCTATTCCAGCTCCCCTGCAAGGCAGTAATCTCAGCTAAAGCATCCAACCTTTGCTTAAAAACCTCCAAGGAAGGAGAGTCCGCCATCTCCCAAGGGATTCTGCTGCTCTTCCCATCAGAATGTTCTTCCTGCTCTTTAGGCAGCAGAAACTGCTTTCTGGTCCTCTGGGTCCCTTATTCTGGGTGCTCCCCTCTAGGGCAGGAGAAAACAAGCTGGCTCCCTCTTCCATGGGTCAGCCCCCCAGATATTGAGAGGTGGCTCTCAGGTCTCCATCCAGGCAGGTCTCAGCTGAGGGGGGAACTGGAAGACACGCTGTCCCTGCCTCTCCTGGGACTACACATTGCTGAGCTGCAAAATGCAGGAAAGTGCACATTTTGAAAGCTTTGGGTAGGTTATGTTAATGGAGAAATCTGAGGGTTCCCTTGGACAAAAAACAAGGACACCGGCCAGGAATACCAGAGCAAAGCAGCAGCCAGTAGGCTTGGTCTTTCTTGAAGACTGTCGAGACAGGACTCCCACCTGACACCAGCTGCAACAAGATGGAAGCCCCAAACAGCAGAGCCTCCAAACTTTTATCAGCTGCTAATCCCCATGTTGCTCTTAAGATAAGATTTATTGCTCAGATAAATCCTGGCGTCCAGTGCGCTTCGGCTGCGCAGCTACGGTGGACTTCAAAGGCCACATTCCAAAGGTTCTGAGCAAACGCAGAGTTGAAGCAGCGTTAAGAGAAAGCTGTAAGCTCAAATGCTTTCTTCAGTGTGCTAAAATAAAGTCCAGACTGGATCTTAGCAGCTAGAAGCAGTTTTATTTACAGCAGACTATCCATTATCGTCCACAGCGAACAGCATCGTCCTCTCTCCTCAAAAGCGAAAGTAGAGAGAAAGAACAAAGGCTGGAGACACTCAGAAATGTTGCAGGGTCTCCCCCCTCCCAACAGTGGGCAGTGCGTACACTCTGAGCTGTTTAACCCTGTAAGCTCAGGTTCTCCTCACAGTTGCCCCCCCCAAACTACATCACTCATACATCATGAAAGGGGAGGTCTGGTGGCAGTAATCTGAGCATCCTGGACCCTGGCCCATGGTTCCCCTTGCCTTCCATCAAACACCCATGGAATGTAACCTGACCCTTTTGTCTTCGGCTGGGTTTTTTACTTCTGCGATGGCTACCTGTCTGGCACTCAGGTATCAGGATGCCAGGGATTATCCCTCAGGCAGAGGGGCTGCTGAGTAGCTGAGCTCACATGTCTAGATGAATTTCTGAAGTTTTCCCAGTGAGCCAGTACATAGATACATTTATCAGTGAACTCTTACATTTGGTATCATGCAGCAGAGGCCATTTGACCAGATAGGAAGAAACTGTGAAGTGTTTTGTGGGGACCAGTCAAAAAAGTCACAAAAGTGATGGTGCTGATTTTGGTAGTGGGCTGCATGTGCATGATATCTACTGCAGTGGCAACCCCCCCCCCCCAACCTATACATAAATTCCTGCAACAGTTACCTTCCAATGCCTGGCTATACCTCTTGGCTCATCCTCCAAACTTTGCTGGGGGGCTGTGTTCCCCCTCCCAAAGGAGGGACACACTCTTAGCACCTGAACACTGTACCACCTCATTCCTGCTGCCGGGGTGAGAGGGTTTATACAGTGGCGGGTAATCAAGGGACGGAGCAGCAGCTGATTTGCTACCTGTGCTATGACGCCCTCCTCTCAGCTGAGCAGGTGCCCTGGGGGGACCTCAGATACTACTACTACTACTAAATAAATACTACTACTACTACTACTACTACTACTACTTCCGCAGCACTATAAGTTCCTTGTTTTCATGTTATAAAGGGCTCTGAGTTCCGCCTTCTGGAGTACCATGTCTTTTTGAGAGAACTGCTGTGGAGCTGAGATGAAGGAGGAGAGACCATTTCCTCTCCACCCAGCAGAGGTGTGGAACTCCAGGAAGACACAACCTGAAAGACAGTGCGCTATTTTATTAATTCTTTTTATAACTCCTGCTTATGTTATATGTATTGTATATAATATAATATATAATGTATTGTAATTTTCATAAAATATATAGACTGCTTGATTGTAAAAACACACACAACACTTTCAAAATGTTTTTTAAAAATATTTTTATTAGTAATTTCAACATAACATTTTATCAAATAATATATCATCCTAAAATTTCCCCCCTTATTTTTCCTCTCCAAAAAACCTGACCCAGCCTCCCCTCCCCCTCAGCCTTCCCTCAGCTCCCCTCTCTGGTTTATCAACATATTTTATTTTCTGCATGTTACAATACTGTACAGATTTTTAATTTTCTATCTAAATGCTATCGATAAAAAGTTTGTAAATGTTTATTCAAAAACTGCCAAGGAGTCCAGTTTATTTTGTTGCTTCTTTATGTACTTTGTAAAGGGTTCCCATTCATCTTTAAAACCACATTTATCCTTGTCACATAGTTTGTGTGTCAGTTTTGCCAATTCTACGTAATCCATCAATTTTTCCATCAATCCCTAACAAAAATGCCTTAAGTTTTTAAACAAATTTTAATTGGAACATTTTCTTCAACTCACTATATATCATTTCCCCAAGCTTTTTTATTTCATTACAATCCCACCACATATATTAAAAAGTCCTGTCTCTTTCTTTACACTTCCAACACATATTTGAGCTGGTTTTGTTCATTCTTCCTAACTGCACTGGTGTCATATACCATCTATACATCATCTTCATATAATTTTCTTTCAGCAAGGAACAATCTGTGAATTTTAAATCGGTTTTCTATAACCTTTCCTAATCTTCCATCATAATATTATGACCTTTATCTTGTGCCCATTTAATCATAACTGATTTTACCTCTTCGTCTTTCGTCTCCCATTCTAACAGAACACCATATTTGCCTTTCAGCAGCTGGAATCTAAGTCTCTCCTGTATTTGTCAAAGGACTCTCTGAAATTCTGATGTTAGCCTGTATCTCCTTTTCATGTATGTGAAGGAAATGCCCTCTGGGAATTCCCATTTATATCTAATGTCAGCTCTCCTGAGTGCTATTGTTAAATATCTATATTTGGTTCTTCTAAGTCTCAATTTCAGTGGAATCTCTCTAAAGATATCTACTTTCTGTCCGGCAACCACATGATTTTTTTCAAAAACTGTTCTGAAGAATCGCGTCCTTCACTCTTTTTGTTACTAGTCTTAATAAAACATCTCCTGGCTGCGTCCGTTCTCGATTTTCACGCGATCTAATCCTGAAACAGCTCTCTGAAAGCCCACCCAACCAATTTTTGCTTTCTCCCAGCCATTCTGAAATTGTCTGTGTGACATATGTCTCCTCCAAATTTGGCTCTGAATCGGATTCTGGAAGGCCTCTGTCAGGAATACGTTAACTTATTACTTCAGCTAAATGTCACAGGATTAAACAAGGTACTACAATGGTACCTTGGCTTACAAACGCTTCAGGTTACAGACTCCACTATCCTGGAAATGGTACCTCGGGTTAAGGACTTTGCTTCAGGATGAGAACAGAAATCGTGCTCCGGCGGCCCCATTCGCTAAAGTGGTGCTTCAGGTTAAGAACAGTTTCAGGTTAAGAACAGACCTCCAGAACAAATTAAGTACTTAACCCGAGGTACCACTGTACAGGCACAGCTTCTCTTAAACTCCCTCCTCTCATAATCAGTTGTTACGCATCAGGTATCCAGAATAAATGCTAAAAGGCTGAACTCTGTTTCTGCTGCTTCTCTCATTCCCTTCCTTAGTTATGACAGGACAGCCCAGCTTCCTTCATACCTTGGTCCGTGAGCGAGGGGCCACTTTTCCTCGGTTCCCCTCTCTCTTAGCAGTCCCACTCCCGAGGTATTTTCCTCTGTATGCCAGACTCATCTGTGTCCTTTTTACTGACTCAGAAATCTCCTTTTCCTAGAAAATCTCTCCCCTCCCAAATGGAACGAGACCCCAGAAGAAGAGTCTTCCCATCGGAACACTCTCTCCAGACCCTCAAGATGGACTTCCTATCTCAGCTACGACTGTTAATAGAGGATGAGCTGCCTCACTTCATGAAATTAAAACCTCGCTCCTTCAAACTATTAGAGTTCAAAGACTGTGATAAAAATGAAAGAAGAGCAAAGGGAGAACAATATCGTGGTTCTCAAATGATGGATAACATAGGTTACTACAGGAGTAAGAAAATAAAATGATAAGTATAATTATTATTTATTATTTATACCCCGCCCATCTGGCTGGGCTTCCCCCGCTACTCTGGGCGGCTTCAAATAAAATATTAAAATACTAACACATCAAACATTAAAAGCTTCCCTAAACAGGGCTGCGTTCAGATGTCTTCTAAAAGTCTGATAGTTGTTGTTCTCTTTGACATCTGGTGGGAGGGTGTTCCACGCGGAGGGCGCCACTACCGAGAAGGCCCTCTGGCTGGTTCCCTGTAACTTAGCTTCTCGCAGAGAGGTAACCTCCAGAAGGCCCTCGGTGCTGGACCTCAGTGTCTGGGTAGAACTTCAAAGGTAGCCCCATGTAGAGCGCTTTGCTGTAGTCCAAGCGGAAGATAAGGAGAGCATGCACCAATCTGGCGAGGCAGTCCGCAGGCAGATAGGGTCTCAACCTGTGTACCAGATGGAGCTGGTAAAAAGCTGCCCTGGACACAGATTTGACCTGTGCATCCATGGACAGCTGTGAGTCCAAAATGACTCCCAGGCTGAACACAGCCCAGGGGGAAGGAGCGGAACCACTGTATGACAGTGCCCCCAGCTTCCAGCCCCTCAAGACGGTCCAGAAGGATGTTATGCTCAATGGTATCAAATGCCGCTGAGAGATCCAGCAGAACTAGGAAACAGCTCTCACCTTTGTCCCTAGCCCGCCAGAGATCATCAACCAGTGCGACCAAGGCAATTTCAAGTCCCATGTTGAGGCCTGAATCCCGTCTGGAAGGAATTTGAGGATTTGAGACTGGGCGATAGTTGGCCATTGTGGCCACATCTAAAGATGGGTGCGGGAAGGCTCCCTCACAGAGGGAAGCTTTCACCACCCCACGAAGCCCATCGCCCAGCCCTTCTCGGCTACATTTATAAGCCAGGATGGACAAGGATCAAGGAGACAAGTGGTTGGTTTCACTCGTCCAAGCAGCCTGTCCACATCCTCGGGGGTAACAGATTGGAATTGATCCCACACAACTTGACTAGGCAGGACTCTAGCACTCTCCCGCCCCGGCTCCCACGGTGGAGTCTACGTCTTCTCGAATCGGAGTGACTTTGTCTGCAGTAAACTTTGCAAAATCATTGCAGGAGATCATGTGGTCGGTACTGGGCCCTACTGGAGCAGGTGGTTCTGCTAAATTGTGAACCACCTGAAAGAGTCTCCTGCTGCTGTTTTCCACAGATGTAATAGAGGTGGTGAAGAAAGTCTTCTTGGCCGTCGCTATCACCACTTGGTAGGCTCGACATTGAGCTCTAACCCGTATCCGGTCAGCTTCAGAATGGATTATCCGCCACCGGCGCTCTAGCCGTCTCAGCGATTGTTTCATCACCCTCAGCTCTGAAGAAAACCACGGGGCTGTCCGGGCTCCATGGAATCGTAGAAGGCGCTTTGGAGCCAAACAGTCAATAGCCCTGGTTAACTCCACATTTCAGCGGGCCACCAGGCATCAGCTGAGAGGTCATCAACATAGGATAAAACATCCCCTACCGCCCTCTGGAAACCATTTGAATCCATTAAGGGGCGGACCATCTGAATCATTCCCAAAAACCTGCAGAGGGTAAGGTTCGCAGAGAAGTCCAGTTGCACCAGGAAGTGATTTGACCATGGCACTTCTTTAGTTTCGCTTTCACTTAGTGTCAGATTATCCGCCACCGGCGCTCTAGCTGTCTCAGCGATTGTTTCATTGCCCTCTGATCCGTGGAAAACCACGGGGCTCTCCGGACTCCATGCAATTGGAGAGTGCGCTTCGGAGTCCTGGTTAACTCCACATTTCAGCGGGCCACCAGGAATCAGCTGAGAGGCCACCAACATGGGATAAAACATCCCCTACCGCCCTCTGTAAACCATTTGGATCCATTAAGGGGCTGACCATCTGAATCGGTCATACCTCCCTGCAGAGGGGAAAGTTCGCCGAGAAGTCCAGTTGAACCAGGAAGTGATCTGACCATGGCACTTCTTTCATTTCACTTTTACTTAGTGTCAGATCACGAAAACCCACAGAGGTGAACACCAGGTCTAAGGCATGTCCATGGCTATGAGTTCGGCCAAACATATTCAGGGAAAGCCCCATGGAGGCCATGCTTTCCACGAAGTCCCAAGCGGCCCCTTGTAAGGTCGTGTTGGCGTGGATGTTAAAATCCCCTAGGACAACCAAACTAGGTGTCTCCAGGAGAACATCCGCCATGACCTGGAGCAGCTCGGGCAGGGAATCCTTGGTGCAGTGGGGAGTTCGGTACACCAAAAGGAATCCTGTACTGCCCCTATTGCCCAACTTCCAGAACATGCACTCAGAGAACTGGGTCTTCCCAATAGGACGCCTGCTCCACAGGGTAGGACATAAACCAATGCCTTCAAGTTTTATTTTTTTAAAAAAAAGACTGACTAAACATGCTGAAGAACTTTTTGATAGCAAGAGCTGTTAGTGGATTGGACTCCCTTGGGAGTGCTGGAATTTCCATTCTTTCAGGTTTTCAAATGAAGTTGGATGGTCATCTGTCATGGATGCTTTACTTGCTATGCCAGCATCACAAGGGGTGGAATATATTGCACCAGGGATCACTTCAAGCTCAAAAATTCTACAATTCCGTGCTTCTCCCCTGTATGAATTCTTTGATGGTAAGTGAGACTGGACTTATGACTGAAGCTCTTTCCACATTCAACACACTGATAGGGTTTCTCCCCTGTATGAATTCTTTGATGTGAAGTGAGATTGAAGCTCATACTGAAGCTCTTTCCACATTCCATACACTGATAGGGTTTCTCCGCTGTATGAATTCTTTGATGGGAAGTGAGATTGGAGCTCTGACTGAAGCTCTTTCCACATTCCATGCACTGATAGGGTTTCTCCCCTGTATGAATTCTTTGATGTTTAGTGAGATCGAAGCTGCTACTGAAGCTCTTTCCACATTCAGTGCACTGATAGGGTTTCCCCCCTGTATGAATTCTTTGATGCTTAGTGAGAGAGGAGCTGCTACTGAAACTCTTTCCACATTCCACACACTGATAGGGTTTCTCCCGTGTATGAATTCTTTGATGGGAAGTGAGATGGGAGCTCATACTGAAGCTCTTTCCACATTCCACACACTGATAGGGTTTCTCCCCTGTATGAATTCTTTGATGGGAAGTGAGTTTGGAGCTATCAGTGAAGCTCTTTCCACATTCCACACACTGATAGGGTTTCTCCCCTGTATGAATTCTTTGATGTTTAGTGAGATCGGAGCTTCTACTGCAGCTCTTTCCACATTCCACACACTGATAGGGTTTCTCCTCTGTATGAATTATCTGATGGGAAGTGAGACTGGAGCTCATACTGAAGCTCTTTCCACATTCCAAACACTGATAGGGTTTCTCCCCTGTATGAATTCTTTTATGGGAAGTGAGATGGGAGCTCATACTGAAGCTCTTTCCACATTCCACACACTGATAGGGTTTCTCCCCTGTATGAATTCTTTGATGTTTAGTGAGATCAGAGCTCATACTGAAGCTCTTTCCACATTCCACACACTGATAGGGTTTCTCCCCTGTATGAATTCTTTGATGTTTAGTAAGATCAGCGCTTCTACTGAAGCTCTTTCCACATTCCATGCACCGATAGGGTTTCTCCCCTGTATGAATTATTTGATGGGAAGTGAGATTGTAGCTCATACTGAAGCTCTTTCCACATTCCAAACACTGATAGGGTTTCTCCCCTGTATGAATTCTTTGATGTTTAGTCAGATTGTAGCTCCTACTGAAGGTCTTTCCACATTCCACACACTGATAGGGTTTCTCCCCTGTATGAATTCTCTGATGGGAAGTGAGACTTTGGCTGTGACTGAAGCTCTTTCCACATTCCACACACTGATAGGGTTTCTCCCCTGTATGAATTCTTTGATGTTTTGTGAGATTAGAGCTGCTACTGAAGCTCTTTTCACATTCCACACACTGATAGGGTTTCTCCCCTGTATGAATTCTTTGATGGGAAGTGAGAGAGAAGCTCTGACTGAAGCTCTTTCCACATTCAATGCACTGATAGGGTTTCTTTCCAATGAGATTTCGTTGATGGGAACTGGAATGGGAGCTCTGACTGCAGCTCTTTCCACATTCCAAATTTTTACGTGCCTTCTCCACTCTGCAGATTGTGTTGTGGTCACCTTTTTTCTCGCTTTCCAATTCATCACAATCTGCAATGGAGAGAAAAAGGGATTAGAGCCTCAGGAACAAATGGAGCCCCCAGTTAGGGAATAATGCTCATTAAATTTGTTGTAGAGAAGGCAGTGTTCATTACCTTTGTTATGTGTAATAAACCAATGTATTTCTTATTGGATTCTAATCGTTGGTTGAATGTTGCTTTGTTTGAAGTAAGTTACTCATTTTATAAATTTTGTACTTTTTGTAAAAATTTTGTACTTTTTTCATTGGATTAGATTGTTATTATTACTGTTTCATGTTTATACAGTAGCACCTCGTGTTACATAACCCTCGGATTATATAAATATCAGCTTATGTTAAGCAATAAATCCATTCGCAGTGATCCTCGGGTTGCGAAAACCTCGGGATCTGGGTGGACCTCCGGAACGGATCCCATTCGCAACCAGAGGTACGACTGTATATGTGTTGGAAGCTTCCCAGATTGGCTGGGGCAACCCAACCAGATGGTCAGGGTATACATGAAAATTATTATTATTACTATTATTATCACTGCTAGTACTACCTGAGATTCAATCAGCCTGGCTCTTCTCTGGGGCAGATGTTGTTTGGCCCACTCATGGCATTTCCTCCATCTCCAATGTCAGTCGTCTCTTTGGTCAACCCAAGACTGACAGCAGCAAAATCAAAAACAGAAAACCTGACAGAAGCTACTTATCTTTCTGAACAACTCTGAAGCCGACATTTAAGATGCCTGGGTAGTTCAGACCAGCCCAACTGTGGTAGAAGGAGGCAGAACTGGAGGAAGATTGTTCACTGAAAAAACTGTAATCTACTATTTCTTGTGGGGGTGTTAGGTTCCCAGGTGTTGTAGGGGGCGCTGTGAAAATATATGAGGTTTGTCACATAGAGGTATTTTTTGAATTTCCTGGCAGATAGGACGATCCCACACGGAGGCTTACCAAGAGAGGCCACGATCCCCCGATTCTCCTCCATGACGTCCTTATGCAGAGCTCTCTGGTCAGGATCCAGCAACTCCCACTCCTCGTTCGTGAAACGAACAGCGACATCTTCAAAGCACACTGGACCCTAAAAGAAAAAGGGAAATGTCCTCCTCTGAGACAGTAGAAATATGATCTGCTACACAATGCTCTGTTGTTTCCTTCTTGTTATTCCTCTTATTATGCTTTGTTATTTCAATAGGATTGCTTTGCTGCACATTTTAATTATGGGCACCTATTTTAACGCTTTAATTGAATTCTTTTATTCTGCATTTTAACTGTGGGTAATTGTCTTTTTGCAAATAGGTGGTACTCCAGCTTATTTTTACGTTTTTCTGCCTACGCAAGCATCCCAGTTTCCCCAATGGAAGGATCCACTTTCTCCTCTCCTCGTGTGATGTTCTGGGGAGGTTCCCTCCCAATGCCCTAGAGCCAAATTCAAGGGGTTCATGGGGGCATGGAGAGGGGGAGGAGTGGGGGGGCAGGCCCCATTTTGCAGCAGATAGGGCTGGCTAGGTGAATCCTGAACACTATTTGTTATCATCTGTCCGCTGCTTTAAAGCCTATTTTAAAATTCATTGATGAATATAGAAATACAAGAAGCCTAGTTTGGATGGCCATCTGTCTTGGATTATCTAGCTGAGATTCCTGCAATGCAGGGGGTGGGACTTGATGACCCTTGGGGTCCCTTTCAACTCTAGGATTCCATGGAAACTGCAACTACAGAGGAATCCTACTGTCAACATTCAGAAGGCTGGTGTCACAGAGTTATATGGGCAGGAAATCCCACAGTTCACAGCTGGAGTTAACTCTTTCTTAGCAAGAACACGATGTTCACAGACTTGGCTGAGTTTCGGGCCTAATGAGAACAGCAGCTCATTCCCTGAGCCTCTTCCTCCACAAAAGCAGTTGCTGAGAGTGAAGGCCCCCGGCTCCCCACAGCTTTCCAAGTCCCCTCCTCTCTGGGGTTTCTGGCAAGCGATTGAACAGTGTGCCAGTGTGCAGCCTTCCTTTGCTCCTCCATGTTAGACCCCTCTTGGCTCTGAGAGACAAGCAGGGAGGGTGGATTCTAGCAGGAGAGGGAGCCCCCGGTGGCTCCTCCTCCTCCTGACTCACCTCTGCCTCTCAACCTCCCTCCTCCCACTCGCCTCCTTCCTCTTCTGCCTCTGGTTCTACACTGCATTCTGCCACAGAGTCTCCCAGCTCACTAAGCCCTGTTACCCCTTCAGCTTCTGACACCTCCTCTTCCCAAGCTTCTCCCTCTGGCCGCCAATCCTTCCTCCACCTTCACTCCTTGGGCTCAGAGCAATCTTCCCTTCCTGGTTCCCTGGCTGCTTCCTCCCACCATTCCTCTGTGCCCAACCAGTCCATGACATTGCTCCATCCCTCGGCTTCTGACCCCACAAGGCAGCTTCCCCTGACCTGATCTGGTTCCACAGCCACTCCTTCCCTTCTGCCCCCATGAAAAGATGGATCAGGAGGTCTTGCCAGCATCATTCTTTCACCTGCAAAAGAAAAAAAGGTAAGCAGGATGCTAGGAGTGCCTGCTTCTCTCACAGGGGAAACAGGACATCTCTAACTACTGATGGGCCTTTCAGAAAGCCTTACCTGCTGAGTGCAGTTGAAGGTTTGTGCCCATTTCATGTTAGGTGTGCAGAAATACATCTTTCCTCCTCTGAACCCTTGTTCCTAACCCCCACCCCTCAAAAAAAAAAAACCACCAAGATGAAAAGAACCCTCAGATGAGTTGGAAAACCAACAGAACAAGACCAGTTACAGATAGGTAGCCGTGTTGGTCTGCCATAGTCAAAACAAAAAAAATTCCTTCCAGTAGCACCTTAAAGACCAACTAAGTTAGTTCTTGGTATGAGCTTTCGTGTGCATGCACATTTCTTCAGATACAAGACCAAACGGAGAAAAGCCACCTTCCTCCTTACCCAGTGGCCTCTCTCTGGTGTCCAACGGAGGCCTCTCTGCCTCACAGGAATCCAGGTCCATTTCTGCAAAATGATCCCTTTTCTGAAAGAACAACAAGGATTCAAAACTGTAAATGAATGGTGAGAAATGTTAGAAAGAGAATGACAAAAACAGAATCTTTAAGGGTGTTAGATCTCATTCCCAGAAAAAGGATGGGCCATCAGCAGACCATTTTTGGATGTTCTCTGTCCTGTTTGAAGCCCCTTGGGAGTATCCAAAGGAAAGTCTCTCTCACCTGCTTTCTCTCTGCCTGCTCTCTCTCCTCTGCCTGACTCAGGAGGAAACCTTCAGCCAGGGCCACCGCCTGGGAACTGGTCTCCACTCCACAGTCCCTCACCCAGCTCTCCATCTCCAGGGGAAGGACAGCCAGGAACTGCTCCAAGATCACCAGGTCCAGCATCTCAGCTTTCGTGTGCCTTTCTGGCTTCAGCCACTGATGATCAAGGTGGTAGAGTTGGCTGCAAACCTCTCGGGGTCCCTTGGCCTCCTGGCAGCAGAACGGCCTCAACTGCTGGCTCTCCACCTCTGAGCGGAGGGTATCCTCCTCACCCAGGATTTTCTGAACAGAGTTTTCCCAGAATCCCCCACTGCTCCCAGTTTGGATGACATGGCCTCTTCCTGCTCTAGGGCCAGCTGTGTCTCGCAAATCCATCTGTGCTCTTAGGAAGATTCTGAGACATCGGAAGGAACGTTTTGGTCTTCTGCCAAGTTCTGTCTGTCTGAATGAGAAGCTCTAGAAATTCCTACAAAGCAAATACATTGTTCTGTTACAAAAATTGTACAATATTAGGAGAAGAAAAAGGTTCCTTGAGCAAGCATGGATGAGTCTTGCAGGGAACCAGGGTAGGACTGCACCACAGCCCAGACTCTGAGCTATCTTTCTAAAAAGGAGGAGGAGGAGGAGGAGGAGGAGGAGGAGGAGGGGGAGATGATGTAGGCCTCTAGAAGGGAGATTGTGGAAATGTGGTGGCAAGCGAAGAGATTAATGCGAGGCGAATCAGCCTGGTTGCTCCTTCCTTCAAGTCAATGCATGAAATCAGAACTGATTGACAAGGGATTCATTGGTTCCCAGTGAAAAATGACTACGTGTGTTGAATCTGAATCTCCTTTCTGTTGAGTGGTTTCTTTAAATGTAAAGGTTCATCATTGTTCCACCCGATGTGTATGTCTTTAAGGGGCCATAGAAAGGGCCAGAGCAAAATAACGAGACCCAGCTTTACAGCTGTGAAACATAGCAGGTGCTGCTGAGTTGTACTGATTAAGGTGTGTCAGCATTTGGATGTAGTATATAAGAAGCAGCACCTAGCTCTCCCATTACCCTGGGGGATGGGTTGGTGGTTGGGTCTGGTTTGTTTGTTTGTTGATGTATTTAGTGTATAAGGAGTTTTTGTTTTTCTTATTAAAACCTTGTTTACGTTATTTTTGAGTCCCTTTTTAATGCAAGGTCTCCCCAGCAAGCTCTCTGCAGCGCTACCATACTGCAAATAGCCAACATCTTGGTTTTGGGCCCAGCTGCTGAGTGGATGACTGCATATTTTTGGACTCTGAGAAAGGTTTGAAAACTCCTTCTCCTGTTAGTGTAGTTCTGTGGGTCTGGAAGATTTCCAGAATGGTTGACCGGGTTCCAGAAGCTGAGAAGGCTCTGGTCTTTCCACAGCTAACAGATGAGAACTATAGTTTATGGTCTTTTCGGGTGGAGGCGCTTTTGACCTCTAGAGAAGTATGGACCTATGTAACTGATGACCCTCCTGACCCTGTAACAAATGCTTGGTCGAAAGGAGATGTGAAAGCCAGGGCGATAATTAATTTGGCAGTCAGCGACCAGCAAGTAGTCTATACAAGGAATAAGAAAACTGCCAAAGAAATGTGGGACAGTCTTGCAGCAGTGCATGTTAGAAAAGAGTCAGCGTTTGCATTGACATTTTTCAAGCAGTTGTACCAGACTAAGTTGCAGCCTGGTGGTGATTTGGCAGCACACTTGAGACGTCTGGAGGCAATATGCGGCGAATTAATTCGAATGGACATGGACATACCTGATATTCTGTATGTTTTTATCATTCTTTGTTCCCTTAACGAGGACTTTGATGGTATAGCTAGCTAGATATCTGCCGTTCCACCAGCACAATTAACTGTGGAAGGGGTAATGGCAAGATTAATGGGCGAGTTGGATAGAAGGGAGGCTTGTGCCATAAGCACTCCTATTTCCAGAAAGAATGAGGAACGCCATATGCAAACTTGTGGTGATACAATTGCATTTAAAGCTGCCAAGCGTTGTTGGTTCTGCAATAAGCAAGGTCATTTTGCAAAGGACTGCAGATCCAAAAGAAAGCAAAGTACTCCTAAGCCTGTTTCTGTTCATCAGTCACGGTTGTCAGCCCAGCAGCCAACATCGTACCGTAAAGACAGAAACGAGCCGCGAGCTTTTCACGCTCGGACTGCAGATCATAAAAGAATTAAAGGTGCCAAGTGGAAGTCTTTTATTGTGGACTCAGGAGCATCTCAGCATATTTGCAACGATCGAAGCTTGTTTATTTCTTTCAAAGAGGAAATTGGTAATGTACATTTAGCCAATTCACAAGTCTTGTAGTCGCTTGGCAGGGGTACTGTTAAACTTGACTCTTTAAACATTAAAAAAGCGAACTGCATTTACTGCCCATCAGTGGACAATTTATTATCAGTAAGGTGTTTTGCTTGTCAAGGCATAAATGTGCGTTTCTTAAATTCAATGTGTGAGTTTTTTGAGGGGAACAAACGTCTATTGTATGCCCGGGACTCTGATGGTTTATATAGACTGTATTTTCTCACCTACTTCAATCGCTTATAAATTGCAGAGCAGCACAGTCAAGCCAGGGGTTGAGGAATGTAAGGCCTCACTCCGGGTGTGTCCACGAGGTGCACAGAATTCTAGGACACGTGAATTTTGCTGATGTAATTAAGACAAAGAATATTCTTAATGGCCTCAACTTAAAACCATGTAAATTCTTTATGCAATGTCTATCTTGTTGCAAGAATAAGATTAAGGTTGCACGCAAGGGTAGGTGCTCAGATAGGAAAGTAACTGAGCCATTTGAGCGTGTACATTGTGACTTAGTTGGGCCACTCCCCACCATCATTAGGAGGTTCAAAGTACTGGCTCACCCTCATAGACCAGTATAGTAGATATTGTTGGACTTATGCAATAGCTGAGAAGTCCCAAGCATTTGAGAAGTACAAAGTTTTTTGCAACTGGGTAAAAATGCACTTTAACAAACCAATTAAGAACCTGTTTTCTGACCGGGGCGGAGAATTTGTTTCTGAGGATTTTGAGAAATTCCTGGAAACGCAGGGGACTACTCATGAGTTATCTTGCCCCCGAAGTCCCTGGCAAAATGGGCTTGTTGAAGTTGTGCAGCGTGACTTACAGGCAGGGGTTAAAACATATCTGCACGATGCTAATCTGCCCAAAGACTTTTGGGCAGAAGCGCTTAATGCGGTTTATGTTAGAAATCACAGTTATCATTCTGGTTTAGATGTCACCCCCTATGAGAAGCTGTTTAAAAAACGCCCTAATCTGAAATACCTACGCATTTGGGGTTCAGATGTAATTATGCATTATCCCGCTAAGCAAAAATTGGGTGAGCGTAGTGTTCAGGGAAAATTAATGGGCTACCAGCAGGGGGCGTACAGAATTTACATACCAGCAACTGGCAAATTTCATATTACCAGAAGCATGATACAAACTGTAAATTGGAATGGAGTTGCTGTTTTCCAAGATACTGACGGTATAGATAGTACTGAGGAAGAAGAGGAAGAAGCAGCAGCAGGAAATGGTGCTTCTGAATTAATGGAAAAAGACAAAAAGCCTGTTGAATCTGATAATTTGTTTGATGATTTAAAGTCACAGGCACCCGAGGGGAGGTTAGATTCTCTTGATTTTTCTGACCGTGAGCTTAGCCTACAGGCACCTCTACAGTCTGACAATGATGATTTACAACCTGAAACTAGTAGTTCACTTAGTCCCATTAAGTCTGAGGAGTCTGACTCTCCTTCCGGACTGAGACGTTCAGATAGAAAGAGGCAGAAGCCACAACGTTTTGCAGATGAACATTTTAATACTGTGTATGCCAATAAGGCGGTTTTTGAGCCAAAAAGCTACAATGATGTTCAGAATTTACCTAAGCACCAAGCTGTAAATTGGTATAAAGCTATGAACTCCGAGATAGCTTCTTTAAAAGAGCATAACACTTGGTCTCTTGTACCACAAACCCCAGATATGAGACTTATTGATTCAAAATGGGTTTATAGAGTTAAAATGAATGACAAAAATGAAGTTGTAAGGTACAAAGCAAGATTAGTTGCTAAGGGTTTTCAACAAATTCCAGGCGAAGATTATGATTTGTGTTATTCACCAAGTGTAAAATATCAAACAGTTAAGCTTTTGTTAAAAGATGCATCACAACGTGGACATTCCATTTATCACCTAGATATAAAAAATCTTTTAAAAGATTTAAAAGAACAAATTTTTATGTGTGTCCCTGAAGGCATAGACGCCGCTGAAGGTTTGGTATGCAAATTAAATAAATCCCTTTATGGTCTGCACCAAAGTGGAGGAATTGGCACCAAACTTTAGCAAAAGAATTGCTGGATATTGGTTTTTCACAAGGAAAGGCAGACAACTGTGTGTTTATAAAGGAAAGATATGTGTGTATGTAGATGACGTGTTAATTTCTACAAAAACTAAACAGGAATATGAAGAGGTAGTATCACAGTTACAGAAGAAATTTGATGTGGTGGAATTAGGCATAGCTAAAAATTACTTATCCATGCAAATTGAGAAAGGCAAAAATGGATCTTTTCTGGTTCATCAAACTGCAAAAATTGATGATCTTGTTGAAATGCTATGTTTAGAAAATGCAAATGGGAAGGAAACGCCTATGGTGTGTGGTTTCACCTTTACAGGTGAAGATAAGCCATTTCCTAACAAAACTTTGTATCGTTCTGCTATAGGCAAGCTAAATTTCATTCAAAGAATCTCAAGACCAGATATAACTTATGCTTTTCACTTTTCCACTTTGTGGAAAAGCCCACCAGGCAATGTTTCTCTGCTCTTAAGAGAGTGGTAATGTACCTTAAACATACCAAACATTATAGGTTGCAGTTTACATCAACTATTGACAAAGGTTTTGAAATTTTCTGTGATGCATCTCATGCAGTGGAACAAAATAATTGCAGGGGTGTGTCTGGTATGGTGTTTTGTTATGATGGTTGTCCGTTTGAATGGAAGTCCCAGACACAAACCATTATTTGTCTCTCCACAACAGAGTGAATTATGTGCATGCGTTCAGGCCACTCATGATGTAGAATGGTATCTGCAAGTATTCGCAGACCTACAGATGCAAGTAACACTACCAGTAAAAGTTTACCTTGATTCCCAGAGTGGACTCGCCATCCTATGTTCAGAAACCAATATGCAGCACACTAGAGTCTTAAGATTACGTTTGCAGTTTGTAAAGAAACTAATTGCTGATGAAATGATTGTATTTGAATATGTTCCAGGTAACAATCAAATTGCGGACATTTTTACAAAAGCACTTCCAAAGGTTACACATGAAAGACATGTACAAAATATGCTTTATGTTTTCGTTTCACAATGATGAACCGCAGGGGAAATGTTGAATGGTTTCTTTAAATGTAAAGGTTCATCATTGTTCCACCCGATGTGTATGTCTTTAAGGGGCCAGCGCAAGGGCCAGAGCAAAATAACGAGACCCAGCTTTACAGCTGTGAAACATAGCAGGTGCTGCTGAGTTGTACTGATTAAGGTGTGTCAGCATTTGGGTGTAGTATATAAGAAGCAGCACCTAGCTCTCCCATTACCCTGGGGGATGGGTTGGTGGTTGGGTCTGGTTTGTTTGTTGATGTATTTAGTGTATAAGGAGTTTTTGTTTTTCTTATTAAAACCTTGTTTACGTTATTTTTGAGTCCCTTTTTAATGCAAGGTCTCCCCAGCAAGCTCTCTGCAGCGCTACCATACTGCAAATAGCCAACACTTTCTTGTAGCTTGAAGCCATTGGTTGGAATCCTGCGCCCAGGTGACATGGCTCTCCTAAAGGCCGGCCTCACTATACACTGCCTTTGCTGATCTAAAAGCAGCCTTTGATACAGTCTCCAGAACCAGACTCTGGGACAGACTACAGGGTACCTACATAGAATTAAGAGCTTCTGCTCTTAATTCAGGCACTGCGCGCAAACACGGCTCTTAGAGTCAGGTGTAGCCGCCTAGGACACCTAACGGACCCTATTAAAACCTCTAAAGGAGTCAGGCAAGGGTGCCTATTGGCCCCTCTACTATTCAATTTCTATCTAAATAATTTAGTATCTGCACTCCATGACTCAGAACTCCACCCTCCAAAGCTCGCAAATCGGCATATTTCGGTCCTGCTATGTGCCGATGATGCAGTAATTTTATCTAGAACCCCCATTGGACTCAAAAGAGCACTAGGAAAGCTCGCAGCATACTGTGAATTTGAAAGTCTCAAAATCAACTATCAAAAGACCAAGATACTTGCTTTTGGGGCAAAACCAAAGCTTAAAAGCTGGGAACTCCAATGGCATAAATTAGAACAAGTCTCAAACTACAAGTATCTAGGAATGGTGGTACAGGCCTTAGGAGCCAACAAACTACACATAAACTCCATCGGGAGTTCAGTGGAAAAAAACCGCAAATTGTGTCCTTAAATTTTTCAGAGCACAAGGGGGCTTCTTTGTTCCCGCAGCTCTAAAATTATACAAAGCCAAAACTTTGGCACAACTCCTTTATGGTTCCTTTTTGCCCCCGCCTTCCTCTCCCCTTCTAGACTTCTTAGAGCTCTCCTCCAAGTGCCCAGATGTGTCTCAAACTCATGGGTTAGATGAGAAACAGGGATGATGAGAGTGGAGGCTTACATCTGACTAACATCAATCTACAAATGGCTGACATTGAATCTGCTCCCCCGAGGGAGTTCTGAACACCCTCCAGAAACTGGGTTTTGCCCCTCAAGCCCTTCTAAGTCTGGGCTTGGGCCAGGCAAAGAATATTAGACACCGAGAGACAACAGGACTGCGCAAGGTGCCCCGACCATAAAATTGGAGAAATCGAGAAATATATAGGCGCACCGGCAGAATATCTCTTCTTTCTCGCATCTAGAAATGCAAGAAGGGCCTTTACACTCGCCAGAAGCTCGGCTCTTCCCTCGCTGGACCTGGATGGAGCCTTTAGAAAAGTCCCCTATGCCCCCTATGCCTATCTGCCCATTGGGAGAGATAAGAAGCCAAGAACACTTGTTCTTCAGACGTCCCTTTTACCAAGAGACACGTAGTAAGACCATTGATCCGCTGCTGGTGAGGCTCGCTGACCTCCCGCAAAAGCAAAAATTAGACCTTTTCCTGTTAGGCAAAGATCAGAAGATGACCTGGATGGTGGCCAGATACTGTGTTCAGATCTGTGGGCACAGACTATCTCCCAACTCAAAATAGTCCGTCATGAAAATCCCCAAACTCGGTTTCATGGGTGACTCTGAGTCAACTCCCTGGGATAGTTTGTTGGTGTACATTGTTTTTAAATTTGTTGTTGTACATAAATTGCCTGTTTTACTTCTGTGACTGTACCCCCAAGTGTGTGTTATAAGCTGGTCTCTGACCGTAATAAATTATCTAATCTGACATGGCTCTCCTGTCTCCTCTCTGTCTCCTCTCTTCTCCATGTAAACATACCCAGCTCCTCATAAAGCTTGGCTTGATCTGCTTGGCTGGCCTCCTCTGCCAACAGGGAGAAAGAAAGAAGGGAAACAAAGAAAGAGGTTTGGGAGCAACCATTCAGACACGTTTCCTCTCTTGTGCAATGACGCTGACCCGTGTCACACACAGCAGAAGTCCTACTGATAATCTTATTTAAAGAAGCCGGATTTCTATCTGCTAGATTTCCCAGGGGGCTCTGAATAATTATTTTTCTGGAAGGGGGGCGGGAACCTCCTCCCCCCCCCACAAAAGATCTAAAGGAAGGAGACAGTTCCTGCCACCTCGCCCCTCCCTGGCAGGACCCCCTGCTCCCTGGGGCTCCCCCCCCCCCACATGAGCCACCCTCTCCTGCAGCCCTGGGACCCCCCCTCTCCCCCCACTGCACCCTCCGGGGGGGGGAGGAGACTCACCAGATCCCAGGAGAGGATTGCCCTTCCCAAAGGAGTAAGCAGCGTCTTTATACAAATGCAGAATACACAGTACTGTAGTTGCAAACCTCGCGCAACCCCGTCCCTCCCTGGCAGGACGCCCTGCTCCCGGGGTCTGCCCTCCCCACCTGAGCCACCCTCCCCTGCTGCAGCCCTGGGACCCCCACCTTCTCCCCACTGCACCCTCGGGGGGGGGGGGAGGAAGAGACTCACCAGATCCCCCTGGAAGAGAACAATGCAGCCTTTGCAATAGCAGAAAGCAACCCTGCCCCCCCTTGCAGGAAGGGGAGGGAGGGGCTTTTCCTCTGGAGGACCTGGCCCCCCTTTACTTCCTGTCCTCTCTAGGAATGCAGCTCAGTTCCCTTTAACCCTTGCAGAGCCGAGTCCACCCTGCTCAGTCCTCTCTGCCTTTTCTCTCCTGCATTGCACAATCCCAGAGATGCTCATTTTATTTTTGCTCTTGGTTGGTCTGTGATCCGCTCCCTCCCTTGGCCAGAAACTGGAGGAAGAGGTTGCAGGGAAAAGGGGTTTGCAGGAAGCAAGGAAGCTCCTCCTAGAATGGGAGGGATAGAAGGGAGCACTAAAGGTAAAGGTAAAGGTACCCCTGCCCATACGGGCCAGTCTTGACAGACTCTGGGGTTGTGCGCCCATCTCACTTAAGAGGCCAGGGGCCAGCGCTGTCCGGAGACACTTCCGGGTCACATGGCCAGCGTGACGAAGCTGCTCTGGCGAGCCAGAGCCGCACACGGAAACGCCATTTACCTTCCCGCTGGTAAGCGGTCCCTATTTATCTACTTGCACTCGGAGGTGCTTTCGAACTGCTAGGTTGGCAGGCGCTGGGACCGAGCAGCGGGAGCGCACCCCACCGCAGGGATTCGAACCGCCGACCTTTCGATCGGCAAGCCCTAGGCGCTGAGGCTTTAACCCACAGCGCCACCTGCGTCCCAGAAGGGAGCCCTAAGGGTCATCTATTCCAACCCCCCTGCAAGGCAGGAATCTCAGCCAAAGCATCCAACCGCTTCTTAAAAACCTCCAAGGAAGGAGAGTCCGCCATCTCCCAAGGGATTCTGCTGCTCTTCCCGTCAGAATGTTCTTCCTGCTCTTTAGGCAGCAGAAACTGCTTTCTGGTCCTCTGGGTCCCTTATTCTGGGTGCTCCCCTCTAGGGCAGGAGAAAACAAGCTGGCTCCCTCTTCCATGGGTCAGCCCCCCAGATATTGAGAGGTGGCTCTCAGGTCTCCATCCAGGCAGGTCTCAGCTGAGGGGGGAACTGGAAGACACGCTGTTCCTGCCTCTCCTGGGACTACACATTGCTGAGCTGCAAAATGCAGGAAAGTGCACATTTTGAAGGCTTTGGGTACGTTTTGTTAATGGAGAAATCTGAGGAGAAAGCAATGACACCAGACAGGAATACCAGAGCAAAACAGCAGCCAGTTGGCTTGGTCTTTATCGAAGACTGTGGCGACAGGACTCCCACCTGCCACAAGGTGGAACAAGATGGATGCCCAGAACAAGAGAGCCCCCAAACATTTATCAGCTGCTAATCCTCATGTTATACAACCCCAACTATATCACTAATACATCATGGTTACATCATGAAAGGAGAGGTCTGGTGGCAGTAATCTGAGCATCCTGGACCCTGCCCCATGGTTCCCTGTAAAGGTAGAGGGACCCCTGTCCGTTTGTTCCAGTCATGGCCGACTTTGGGGTTGCGGCGCTCATCTTGCTTCCGGGTCATGTGGCCAGTATGATTAAGCCGCTTCTGGCGAACCAGAGCAGTGCACGGAAACGCCGTTTCCCTTCCCAACGGAGCGGTACCTATTTATTTACTTGCTCTTTGACGTGCTTTCAAACTGCTAGGTTGGCAAGAGCAGGGACTGAGCAATGGGAGCTCACCCGGTCGCGGGGATTTGAACCGCCGTTCTTCTGATCTGCAAATCCTAGGCTCTGTGGTTTCACCCACAGCGCCACCTGCGTCCCTTATGGTTCCCTTATGGTTCAACTCTATCTGATGTGATGGTGGGATGTGGGATAGAGAACCCACCAATTTGGCGCATGGTGTTGCGCATGGCCCTGTTAATTTTACTCACCGCATAATTGAGGTGAGAGGGATTGGAAGCCCCCCTCCAGTGAAGACGGGGTAGGAGATTGGACCAGCCGATGGTCATTGATGGGTACAAGGCATGCAGGCTTTTTAGATCTGCCCTTGCAGCAAGGGCAAGGGCAATGCCTTTTTGCTCCACTAGATCGTTCTCCACCGCATGTATAATCAAGACCCTTGGAGGATCGTGGGTCGCTGCGGCACTACGCAGCATGGGCATCAAGCTCCGCCAACGCATGCCCCGCTGGGCCATCCAATAAAAGCGTACCTTGGGGTGGATGTTAAGGTTAAGGCCACAATTTTGAGACCGTGCATAATCTGCTGCCCAATGGACAATGCTGTGGCCTATCACCCAGATCTTCATGCTGGGCAAACCTGTAAGACAATTAAATTGCAAGTGTCAAGCGCCAGCGGCCCAGTGTCTTGATGTGTGCGGGGTCCCAACCCTGTATCGCTGCTGAAGTAGCAGCCCCGATACGAAACGAGTGCCCGGAATATTCCTGGGGACTAACACCGCAAGCAGATAAGGCTTTGCGTGAAACCGCTGTGAATTGTGATCACGTCAACGGGCGCGTGTTTGAGTGAATGAAGAAAGGGCCCTTGCACTGGGGCCGGACCCTGAAGAAGCAGCGTGTGTCGTGATATGGGCAGGGGCCCGCCTGTTCCGTTGGGGACAGCGCGAGCGTGACCCCTTTCCGCAACTGGTCAGTTTTTGAGGACCGAATCTTAACATTCAACGTATGCCCAGAGAACTTGATGTCATTGTCTGCCAACTCTGATTGCAGGGGCCCAGCCAAACACTCCCCAATGCGCATGGCACCAAAAAAGGCTAGGAAAATGCTGCCCGAAAGAGACGCGTTTCGAAATTTGACCAGCAGATCTCTGGTAGTTTTTTCCAAATTAGATAAAGTATGTCTATGGTGATAGGCTTCCTGCCATCCTGACGAGGGGGAATGACATGCTGCCACCCAGCCAGTAACTTCTTGACATGGAAGCTGTCACAGGGGTCTGGCCAGTGACGGAATTTACAAAAGAAAGAAATAGCTGCCCTGTAAAGCATTAAAGTTTTTATGGCAAGGCCCTTGTGCTTTAGGAGCACCAAGAACTGAAGCACCTCCTCCTCGGATGCGCGCCGTGTTACAGAGCCACAAAAGCGCCCAAAGGCATCCCAGGCCCTGGAATAAGAACGTCTAGTGGAGGGTGCTATTGCTGCCAATACTCCCTGGTTTACTTCTTGCTTCCAATCTCCCACAGATTGTCTGGGAAGGCGTCTGGGGACTGGGCTGCTCCTGGTGCCAGTTCGCGGAAACGCTCCATCTGGAAACGAGACAGGGCATCAGCAATGTTATTGTTAAGGCCAGGTATGAAGCGGGCAGTGAAAGAAATATTGTGCCGCAGGCACTCCAGCACAAACAGGCGCAGGGCCCTTATGACCCTCTGGGACTTTGCTGACTGCCTAGATATAACTCTTACCACTGCTTGATTGTCAGACCAGAAACAGACCCTGGAATTCGAAAAGAGGGTTCCCCAGATGCGAATGGCGACTAGAATAGGAAAGAACTCCAGAAAGGCTAAATCCCGAGTAATGCCTGCTGCGTGCCAAGAAGATGGCCACGGCTGGGCGCACCAATGTCCCCTGAAGAACATGCCAAAGCAGCCAGAAGCATCAGAATGAACCTGGAACTCCGCCCCGGGGTTAAGGCACTTCTGCCAAAAAGACACCCCATTATAATCCTGCAGGAATGCAAGCCAAACCCTCAGATCGTCCTTTATCTGCCTTGTCACCCTGATGTGATGGTGGGGGGCTACCCCCATGGCTGTGAGCCGTGCCAGACGGGCACAAAAGGCACGGCCTGGTGCCACTACTCTACACGCAAAATTAAGATGACCCAACAGGGATTGCACCTGGCGAAGGGTGGTCTTCTTAACCCCAAGCATGGCCTCCAGCAAAGCTTTCAAGGATTCCAACTTGGTTTGCGGTAGGCGCGACGACTGCTGAATTGTGTCCAATTCAATACCCAAGTAGGAAAGGAGAGTCGAAGGGCCCTCGGTCTTGTCAGCAGCCAGAGGTATGCCAAAGTCGGCTGCAAGGCGCATGAATGTAGCTAGGGATAGGGCACAGTTGGGGGAGTCTGGAGCACCCATGATAAGAAAGTCATCTAAGTAATGGGTCACAAAAGGGGAACCAGATGTGGTTTTGAAGGCCCATTCAATGAATGTGCTGAAGGTTTCAAAGGCTACGCAGGCCACAGAGCAGCCCATGGGCATAGCCTTGTCAAAGTACCAGCTATCCCTGAATTTGAATCCAAGCAGCCAAAATTTTCAGGATGAACTGGGAGCAGCCGAAAGGCTGACTCGATGTCACATTTTGCCAATAAGGCCCCAGTGCCCAATTCCCTAATCATTTTAATGGCCACATCCAAGGATGCATATCTAACTGAACAAAGCTCCCGCGGTATGGCGTCGTTTACAGACTCACCCCTAGGATTGTGTATCATGCGGAACTCACCAGGGGACTTAGACTTATCTAAGCGCTCCTTAACCAGGTGACGCTGCAGGATGCGGTTCTGACGCAGCAATTCCTGCACATCGTTGTCACTGGACTGGGAAGAATCACTCTCAGCAGTGAGCTCCTCTGTGTATGCCCGCTTTTTCTTCTTAGGAAGGGCCCTGTAGGGCCTGGCATCAAAGGTGGAGGGGCCATACTCCCTCACTTTTTTCTTAGAGATAATTAACTTCATAGGTGGGACCTTCCGGCTGAAAGGCCCTTTTTTAAAATCCTGTTGGCTGCCTTTACTGCATTGCTAGGGGTACCCCTCGATGCGGCTCTTGGGGTGCCCACCCCTACGGCACCAAGAGAGTGCGAGGGGGAGCCTTCTCTTTGATCAGCAGCCACGGCTAGAGACATAATGCACCTTGAAGCAAGTCAACCACTACTAAGGCCTACAAATACCTAAGTATGATGGCAGTTTGTTGTATTTGTTTTTGTTTGTTTGTTTTTGCTTGTTTGTTATATTAATTATAATTATTAGATTTATTTATATTTGCAATTGGAATGTTTAGGTGAAAGACAGAACCAGCCAACCTAACTGCGCACAAACGCTAAGACTGCAAAAAATAGAGACAGTTAGCACACATCCTGAAGACCAACTTGGGGGAACGGGGGGGTGGGGGTGGAAGCATGGCCGCCATGTGGCCTGACTTAGTTCCCCCCCCCAATAAGGAAAAACTGAAGTGGGTTGCCCTGCAGCCCGGCAAGGCACCCCCTCCCCAGCGTGATTCAACTCAAAAAGGTCGCCTTATGGCCCTCTTCTGCGGGTGGCAAAACAGCAGGCCAGCATAGCGACCCAGCTGAGGCCTGCGCCACATTTTGGCCAGCAACACCAGTGGCTGGCTAGCAGCAATGCCACCCCCCAGCTGCAAAAAACAAGCAGGCAGTGGCTGCTGCCTAGCTGGGGCCTGTGCATCCTGCTTGGGTCGGCAGCAGCAGCTTCAACAAACCACAACAATAAGCCTCAACAGACAAATTAAGTCATAAATCTCAACAGAGCCTCCTGGGTCAGCAGGGCCTCCTGCGGGGGCAATGCCGCCGCCCCCCGCCCCTGGGAAAAGGGGCTAGGCCGCGTTTTGAGGCCTAGTGAGGCCTGTGCAGCCCTCCTGGGCTGGCAGGCAGTGGCGGGGGGCAATGTTGGCCCCCCGCCACTGGGAAGAGGGGACTAGGCCGTGTTTTGAGGCCTAGTGAGGCCTGTGCAGCCCTCCTGGGCTGGCAGGCAGTGGCGGGGGGCAATGTTGGCCCCCCGCCGCTGGGAAAAGGGGACTAGGCTGCGTTTTGAGGCCTAGTGAGGCCCGCACTGCCCTCCCAGTGCCCCCCCGCCGAAAAAAAGCAAGCAGGCCCAGCCGCGGCCTCGCTGGAGCCCCGCGCTGCCCGCCTGGGTCGGAAGGGGCACCGGACAGGCGGCGGAGGGGAGCTATGCCCCCCCCGCCACCCAAATGCAAGCAAAAGAAGGCCGGTTACTTACCTCAGTCCGGCCGCTTGGATATGCTCCTGATCCTGATCCTGATCCTAGAAGGAAGAAGAGCAAAAGAGGCTTGAGCTCAGGGGTCAGCCTCTTTTCTTTTGGCCTTAGGCCCACCCCCAGCCAGCCGTCCATTGTCCTCCCTGGCCGAGGGCGGGTCCAAGGCCAGCTCAAGCAGGTGGGTGCCACCCGCCCAGGTGAGCCTCGCTTGGTGCCGCAAACCCCGCCCACCTGTGGGGAAGGGTGGGCGGATATTCCCTGTTTCCCAGCCAAGTCAATCACACCCTCTTGTCTTCCTCTGGGTTTGTTATTTCTGGAATTTCTGGCATGGCTACCTGTCTGGCACTCAGGTACCAGGATGCCAGGGATTATCCCTCAGGCAGAGGGGCTGCTGAGTAGCTGAGCTCACATGTCCATAAGAATTTCTGAAGTTTTCCCAGTGAGCCAGTACAGAGATACCTTTATCAGTGAATTCTTACATTTGGTATTGTGCAGCAGAGGCGCTTTGAGCAGATAGGAAGAAACTGTGATGAAGTGTTTTGTGGGGACAAGTCACAAAAGTCACAAAAGTGATTTTACCTGCAGGTGAATCCCGATATTAGCCAATCACATGGGGCCCACTGTGTAAATAATGTATATAAAGCAGAAATTCTGGGGGAACTTCCATTCCTCCTCACCACTGTGAGCTGAATAAAGAGCATGAAATCCACACTCAACTCACTGTATATTTCAATCGGAGAGCCTTCAAGGTGCCACTCAGGACTGTTAAGAAGCCCCCGCCCAAAAAAACCCCTGTGATCATCTTCTAGCTTGGTTTCGTTCCCCTTCCCGTTCCCTGGTTTCTCACAGAGAGAAGAAGGGGAGACAAGTGACAACAGGAGCCACCTCCTGGCCAAGCCATTCCCATGGGAGAGAGTTGCTGGAGGCAGGGGTGGCACATGTTGGCCGTGAATATTTGGATTGGCTAAGCAGATGAAATGGGTAGAAGCATCTCAGCCAGTGGGAAAGGCAGCCATCTTGACTATGGCAGGCATAGGCAAACTCGGACCTCCAGATGTTTTGGGACTACAGTTCCCATCATCCCTGACCACTGGTCCTGTTAGCTAGGGATGATGGGAGTTGTAGTCCCAAAACATCTGGAGGGCCGAGTTTGGGGATGCCTGCACTATGGGTTGTGGACTCTCCATCTTTGGCGGTCTTCACATACCTGTCAACTGTCCTGCTTTGAGTGGGACGTCCTGCAATTCCAGAAGCCACCCTGGCTTCTGATTGGCTCCCAGGATGTCCTGTTTTGGCTCCCGTGAAACTGTGGCCCCAAAAGACACCCATTTTGGGGGGTACTTGCTCTTGCGGGACTTACGTGACTCATTCAGGAGTGTGGCCCCAGAAGTCGCAGGTCCCAATTTCCCTCTGCAACATGTTGGAGGGTAGGCAGAGTTTGGGAGGACAACTCTATTCATATTCTATGGCTGTGGGTGACAGGAGAAAGAGTGGACGATGTCAGAATCTTGAGAGGGCCAGCAGAGGAGCCTCCCTTGGATGAATCACCACACCCCCATAGTGGCCGTAAAAGCAGGTGAGCAGTGTGTCTCCCTCAAGTTTTAAAAGGAGTGCTGCATTACTAGGCGGTCTCACAGGATGCTTTTTATTATGTTTTTATCATTGTTGTTCTGTATTGTGCTTATAATGCTGTATACCACCCCGGTATATTCTGATAAAGGGGGGTATATAAATTGAATAAATACTATTATTATTATTATTATTATTATTATTATTATTATTATTATTAATATTATTATTAATATTACTATTTCCCCGCCTTCTGGAGTGCCAAGTCTTTTTGAGAGAACTGCTGTGGAGCTGAGATGAAGGAGGAGAGACCATTTCCTCTCCACCCAGAAAAGTTATGGAACTCCAGGAAGACACAACCTGAAAGACAGTGCGCTATTTAATTATTATTTTTTATAACTCCTGCTTATGTTATATGATGTTATGATGTATTGTAATTTTCATAAAATGTATACATTGCTTGATTGTAAAAACACACAAACACACTCTTTCGTCTCCCATTCTAACAGAATACCATATGTGCCTTTCAGCAGTTGGAATCTAAGTCTCTCCTGTATTTGTCAAAGGACTCTCTGAAATTCTGATGTTAGCCTGTATCTCCTTTCCATGTATGTAAAGGAAATGCCCTCTGGGAATTCCCATTTATATCTAATGTCAGCTCTCCTGAGTGCTATTGTTAAATATTTATGTTTGGTTCTTCTACTCCTCAATTTCAGTGGAATCTCTCTAAAGATATCTACTTTCTGTCCGGCAACCACATGATTTGGCTCTGAATCGGATTCTGGAAGGCCTCTGTCAGGAAGACGTTAACTTATTACTTCAGCTAAATGTCACAGGATTAAACAAGGTACTACAATGGTACCTTGGCTTACAAACGCTTCAGGTTACAGACTCCGCTATCCTGGAAATGGTACCTCGGGTTAAGGACTTTGCTTCAGGATGAGAACAGAAATCGTGCTCCGGCGGCCCCATTCGCTAAAGTGGTGCTTCAGGTTAAGAACAGTTTCAGGTTAAGAACAGACCTCCAGAACAAATTAAGTACTTAACCCGAGGTACCACTGTACAGGCACAGCTTCTCTTAAACTCCCTCCTCAGGTATCCAGAATAAATGCTAAAAGGCTTAACTCTGTTTCTGCTGCTTCTCTCTCATTCCCTTCCTTAGTTATGACAGAACAGCCCAGCTTCCTTCATGGCTTCATACTTTGGTCCGTGAACGAGGGGCCACTTTTCCTCGGTTCCCCTCTCTCTTAGCAGTCCCACTCCCGAGGTATTTTCCTCTGTATGCCAGACTCATCTGTGTCCTTTTTACTGACTCAGAAATCCTCTTTTCCTAGAAAATCTCTCCCCTCCCAAATGGAACGAGACCCCAAAAGAAGAGTCTTCCCATCTGAACACTCTCTCCAGACCCTCAAGATGGACTTCCTATCTCAGCTACGACTGTTAATAGAGGATGAGCTGCCTCACTTCATGAAATTAAAACCTCACTCCTTCAAACTATTAGAGTTCAAAGACTGTGATAAAAATGAAAGAAGAGCAAAGGGAGAACAATATCATGGTTCTCAAATGATGGATAACATAGGTTACTACAGGAGTAAGAAAATAAAATGATAAGTATAATTATTATTTATTATTTATACCCCGCCCATCTGGCTGGGCTTCCCCCGCTACTCTGGGCGGCTTCAAATAAAATATTAAAATACTAACACATCAAACATTAAAAGCTTCCCTAAACAGGGCTGCCTTCAGATGTCTTCTAAAAGTCTGGTAGTTGTTGTTCTCTTTGACATCTGGTGGGAGGGCGTTCCACAGGGAGGGCGCCACTACCGAGAAGGCCCTCTGGCTGGTTGCCTGTAACTTAGCTTCTCGCAGAGAGGTAACCTCCAGAAGGCCCTCGGTGCTGGACCTCAGTGTCTGGGTAGAACTTCAAAGGTAGCCCCATGTAGAGCGCTTTGCTGTAGTCCAAGCGGAAGATAAGGAGAGCATGCACCAATCTGGCGAGGCAGTCCGCAGTCAGATAGGGTCTCAACATGTGTACCAGATGGAGCTGGTAAAAAGCTGCCCTGGACACAGATTTGACCTGTGCATCCATGGACAGCTGTGAGTCCAAAATGACTCCCAGGCTGAACACAGCCCAGGGGGAAGGAGCGGAACCACTGTATGACAGTGCCCCCAGCTTCCAGCCCCTCAAGACGGTCCAGAAGGATGTTATGCTCAATGGTATCAAATGCCGCTGAGAGATCCAGCAGAACTAGGAAACAGCTCTCACCTTTGTCCCTAGCCCGCCAGAGATCATCAACCAGTGCGACCAAGGCAATTTCAAGTCCCATGTTGAGGCCTGAATCCCGTCTGGAAGGAATCCAAATGGAGGATTTGAGACTGGGCGATAGTTGGCCATCGTGGCCACATCTAAAGATGGGTGCGGGAAGGCTCCCTCACAGAGGGAAGCTTTCACCACCCCACGAAGCCCATCGCCCAGCCCTTCTCGGCTACATTTATAAGCCAGGATGGACAAGGATCAAGGAGACAAGTGGTTGGTTTCACTCGTCCAAGCAGCCTGTCCACATCCTCGGGGGTAACAGATTGGAATTGATCCCACACAACTTGACTAGGCAGGACTCTAGCACTCTCCCGCCCCGGCTCCCACGGTGGAGTCTACGTCTTCTCGAATCGGAGTGACTTTGTCTGCAGTAAACTTTGCAAAATCATTGCAGGAGATCATGTGGTCGGTACTGGGCCCTACTGGAGCAGGTGGTTCTGCTAAATTGTGAACCACCTGAAAGAGTCTCCTGCTGCTGTTTTCCACAGATGTAATAGAGGTGGTGAAGAAAGTCTTCTTGGCCGTCGCTATCACCACTTGGTAGGCTCGACCTTGAGCTCTAACCCGTATCCGGTCAGCTTCAGAATGGATTATCCGCCACCGGCGCTCTAGCCGTCTCAGCGATTGTTTCATCACCCTCAGCTCTGAAGAAAACCACGGGGCTGTCCGGGCTCCATGGAATCGTAGAAGGCGCTTTGGAGCCAAACAGTCAATAGCCCTGGTTAACTCCACATTTCAGAGGGCCACCAGGCATCAGCTGAGAGGTCATCAACATGGGATAAAACATCCCCTACCGCCCTCTGGAAACCATTTGGATCCATTAAGGGGCGGACCATCTGAATCATTCCCAAAAACCTGCAGAGGGTAAGGTTCGCAGAGAAGTCCAGTTGCACCAGGAAGTGATCTGACCATGGCACTTCTTTAGTTTCGCTTTCACTTAGTGTCAGATTATCCGCCACCGGCGCTCTAGCTATCTCAGCGATTGTTTCATTGCCCTCTGATCCGTGGAAAACCACGGGGCTCTCCGGACTCCATGCATTGGAGAGTGCGCTTCGGAGTCCTGGTTAACTCCACATTTCAGCGGGCCACCAGGAATCAGCTGAGAGGCCATCAACATGGGATAAAACATCCCCTACCGCCCTCTGTAAACCATTTGGATCCATTAAGGGGCTGACCATCTGAATCGGTCCTACCTCCCTGCAGAGGGGAAAGTTCGCGGAGAAGTCCAGTTGAACCAGGAAGTGATCTGAACATGGCACTTCTTTCATTTTGCTTTTACTTAGTGTCAGATCACGAACACCCACAGAGGTGAACACCAGGTCTAAGGCATGTCTATGGCTATGAGTTCGGCCAAACATATTCAGGGAAAGCCCCATGGAGGCCATGCTTTCCACGAAGTCCCAAGCGGCCCCTTGTAAGGTCGTGTTGGCCTGGATGTTAAAATCCCCTAGGACAACCAAACTAGGTGTCTCCAGGAGAACATCCGCCATGACCTGGAGCAGCTCGGGCAGGGAATCCTTGGTGCAGTGGGGAGTTCGGTACACCAAAAGGAATCCTGTACTGCCCCTATTGTCCAACTTCCAGAACATGCACACGAGAACTGGGTCTTCCCAATAGGACGCCTGCTCCACAGGGTAGGACATAAACCAATGCCTTCAAGTTTTATTTTTTTTAAAAAAAAGACTGACTAAACATGCTGAAGAACTTTTTGATAGCAAGAGCTGTTAGTGGATTGGACTCCCTTGGGAGTGCTCGAATTTCCATTCTTTGAGGTTTTCAAATGATGTTGGATGGTCATCTGTCATGGATGCTTTACTTGCTATGCCAGCATCACAAGGGGTGGAATATATTGCACCAGGGATCACTTCAAGCTCAAAAATTCTACAATTCCGTGATTCTCCCCTGTATGAATTCTTTGATGGTAAGTGAGACTGGACTTATGACTGAAGCTCTTTCCACATTCCACACACTGATAGTGTTTCTCCCCTGTATGAATTCTTTGATGTGAAGTGAGATTGAAGCTCATACTGAAGCTCTTTCCACATTCCATACACTGATAGGGTTTCTCCGCTGTATGAATTCTTTGATGGGAAGTGAGATTGGAGCTCTGACTGAAGCTCTTTCCACATTCCATGCACTGATAGGGTTTCTCCCCTGTATGAATTCTTTGATGTTTAGTGAGATCGAAGCTGCTACTGAAGCTCTTTCCACATTCCATGCACTGATAGTGTTTCCCCCCTGTATGAATTCTTTGATGCTTAGTGAGAGAGGAGCTGCTACTGAAACTCTTTCCACATTCCACACACTGATAGGGTTTCTCCCGTGTATGAATTCTTTGATGGGAAGTGAGATTTGAGCTCTGACTGAAGCTCTTTCCACATTCCACACACTGATAGGGTTTCTCCCCTGTATGAATTCTTTGATGGGAAGTGAGATGGGAGCTCATACAGAAGCTCTTTCCACATTCCATACACTGATAGGGGTTCTCCCCTGTATGAATTCTCTGATGCCTAGTGAGATCGGAGCTCAAACTGAAGCTCTTTCCACATTCCAAACACTGATAGGGTTTCTCCCCTGTATGAATTCTTTGATGTTTAGTCAGATTGTGGCTCCTACTGAAGGTCTTTCCACATTCCACACACTGATAGGGTTTCTCCCCTGTATGAATTCTCTGATGTTTTGTGAGATTAGAGCTGCTACTGAAGCTCTTTTCACATTCCACGCACTGATAGGGTTTCTCCCCTGTATGAATTATTTGATGTTTAGTGAGATCGGAGCTCGAACTGAAGCTCTTTCCACATTCCACACACTGATAGGGTTTCTCCCCTGTATGAATTCTTTGATGGGAAGTGAGCTTGGAGCTCTGACTGAAGCTCTTTCCACATTCCACACACTGATAGGGTTTCTCCCCTGTATGAATTCTCTGATGGGAAGTGAGATTGGCGCTCTGACTGAAGCTCTTTCCACATGCCACACACTGATAGGGTTTCTCCCCTGTATGAATTCTTTGATGGGAAGTGAGAGAGGATCTCATACTGAATATCTTTCCGCATTCCATGCACTGATAGGGTTTCTTTCGAATGAGATTTCGTTGATGGGAACTGGAATGGGAGCTCTGACTGCAGCTCTTTCCACATTCCAAATTTTTACGTGCCTTCTCCACTCTGCAGATTGTCTTGTGGTCACCTTTGTTCTTGCTTTCCAATTCATCACCATCTGCAATGGAGAGAAAAAGGGATTAGAGCCTCAGGAACAAATGGAGCCCCCAGCTAGGGAATAATGCTCATTAAATTTGTTGTAGAGAAGGCAGTGTTCATTACCTTTGTTATGTGTAATAAACCAATGTATTTCTTATTGGATTCTAATCGTTGGTTGAATGTTGCTTTGTTTGAAGTAAGTTACTCATTTTATAAATTTTGTACTTTTTGTAAAAATTTTGTACTTTTTTCATTGGATTAGATTGTTATTATTACTGTTTCATGTTTATACAGTAGCACCTCGTGTTACATAACCCTCAGATTATATAAATATCAGCTTATGAAAGCAATAAATCCATTCGCTGTGATCCGCGGGTTGCGAAAACCTCGGGATCTGGGTGGACCTCTGGAACGGATCCCATTCGCAACCAGAGGTACCACTGTATATGTGTTGGAAGCTTCCCAGATTGGCTGGGGCAACCCAACCAGATGGTCAGGGTATACATAAAAATTATTATTATTACTATTATTATCACTGCTAGTACTACCTGAGATTCAATCAGCCTGGCTCTTCTCTGGGGCAGATGTTGTTTGGCCCACTCATGGCATTTCCTCCATCTCCAATGTCAGTCGTCTCTTTGGTCAACCCAAGACTGACAGCAGCAAAAACAAAAACAGAAAACCTGACAGAAGCTACTTATCTTTCCGAACAACTCTGAAGCTGACATTTAAGATGCCTGGGTAGTTCAGACCAGCCCAACTGTGGTAGAAGGAGGCAGAACTGGAGGAAGATTGTTCACAGAAAAAACTGTAATCTACTATTTCTTGTGGGGGTGTTAGGTTCCCAGGTGTTGTAGGGGGCGCTGTGAAAATATATGAGGTTTGTCACATAGAGGTATTTTTTGAATTTCCTGGCAGATAGGACGATAGCACACGGGGGCTTACCAAGAGAGGCCACGATCCCCCGATTCTCCTCCATGACGTCCTTATGCAGAGCTCTCTGGTCAGGATCCAGCAACTCCCACTCCTCGTCCGTGAAACGAACAGCGACATCTTCAAAGCACACTGGACCCTAAAAGAAAAAGGGAAATTTCCTCCTCTGAGACAGCAGAAATATGATCTGCTACACAATGCTCTGTTATTTCCTTCCTGTTAATTGCTGTGTTATTTCAATAGCATTGCTTTGCTGCACATTTTAATTATGGGTACCTATTTTAACGCTTTAGTTGAATTCTTTTATTCTGCATTTTAACTGTGGGTATTCGTCTTTGTGCAAATAGGTGGTACTCCAGCTTATGATTACGTTATTCTGCCTACGCAAGCATCCCAGTTTCCCCAGTGCAAGGATCCACTTTCTCCTCTCCTCGTGTGATGTTCTGGGGAGGTTCCCTCCCAATGCCCTAGAGCCAAATTCAAGGGGATCATGGGGGCATGGAGAGGGGGAGGAGTGGGGGGCAGGCCCCATTTTGCAGCAGATGGGGCTGGCTAGGTGAATCCTGAACACTATTTGTTATCGTCTGTCCGCTGCTTTGAAGCCTATTTTAAAATTCATTGATGAATATAGAAATACAAGAAGCCTAGTTTGGATGGCCATCTGTCTTGGATTATCTAGCTGAGATTCCTGCAATGCAGGGGGTGGGACTTGATGACCCTTGGGGTCCCTTTCAACTCTAGGATTCCATGGAAACTGCAACTACAGAGGAATCCTACTGTCAACATTCAGAAGGCTGGTGTCACAGAGTTATATGGGCAGGAAATCCCACAGTTCACAGCTGGAGTTAACACTTTCTTAGCAAGAACACGATGTTCACAGACTTGGCTGAGTTTCGGGCCTAATGAGAACAGCAGCTCATTCCCTGAGCCTCTTCCTCCACAAAAGCAGTTGCTGAGAGTGAAGTCCCCCGGCTCCCCACAGCTTTCCAAGTCCCCTCGTCTGGGGTTTCTGGCAAGCAATTGAACAGTGTGCCAGTGTGCAGCCTGCCTTTGCTCCTCCATGTTAGACCCCTCTTGGCTCTGAGAGACAAGCAGGGAGGGTGGATTCTAGCAGAAGGAGAGGGAGCCCCCGGTGGCTCCTCCTCTTCCTGACTCACCTCTGCCTCTCAACCTCCCTCCTCCCACTCGCCTCCTTCCTCTTCTGCCTCTGGTTCTGCACTGCATTCTGCCACAGAGCCTCCCAGCTCACTAAGTCCTGTTACCCCTTCAGCTTCTGACACCTCCTCTTCCCAAGCTTCTCCCTCTGGCCGCCAATCCTTCCTCCACCTTCACTCCTTGGGCTCAGAGCAATCTTCCCTTCCTGGTTCCCTGGCTGCTTCCTCCCACCATTCCTCTGTGCCCAACCAGAACCTGACATTGCTCCATCCCTCGGCCTCTGTCCCCACAAGGCAGCTGCCCCATACCTGATCTGGTTCCACTGCCACTGCTTCTCTTCTGCCCCCATGAAAAGATGGATCAGGAGGTCTTGCCGGCATCATTCTTTCACCTGCAAAAGAAAAAAAGGTAAGCAGAATGCTAGGAGTGCCTGCTTCTCTCACAGGGGAAACAGGACATCTCTAACTACTGATGGGCCTTTCAGAAAGCCTTACCTGCTGAGTGCAGTTGAAGGTTTGTGCCCATTTCATGTTAGGTGTGCAGAAATACATCTTTCCTCCTCTGAACCCTTGTTCCTAACCCCCACCCCTCAAAAAAAAAAAAACCACCAAGATGAAAAGAACCCTCAGATGAGTTGGAAAACCAACAGAACAAGACCAAACGGAGAAAAGCCACCTTCCTCCTTACCCAGTGGCCTCTCTCTGGTGTCCAACGGAGGCCTCTCTGCCTCACAGGAAACCAGGTCCATTTCTGCAAAATGATCCCTTTTCTGAAAGAACAACAAGGATTCAAAACTGTAAATGAATGGTGAGAAATGTTAGAAAGAGAATGACAAAAACAGAATCTTTAAGGGTGTTAGATCTCATTCCCAGAAAAAGGATGGGCCATCAGCAGACCATTTTTGGATGTTCTCTGTCCTGTTTGAAGCCCCTTGGGAGTATCCAAAGGAAAGTCTCTCTCACCTGCTTTCTCTCTGCCTGCTCTCTCTCCTCTGCCTGACTCAGGAGGAAACCTTCAGCCAGGGCCACCGCCTGGGAACTGGTCTCCACTCCACAGTCCCTCACCCAGCTCTCCATCTCCAGGGGAAGGACAGCCAGGAACTGCTCCAAGATCACCAGGTCCAGCATCTCAGCTTTCGTGTGCCTTTCTGGCTTCAGCCACTGATGATCAAGGTGGTAGAGTTGGCTGCAAACCTCTCGGGGTCCCTTGGCCTCCTGACAGCAGAACTGCCTCAACTGCTGGCTCTCCACCTCTGAGCGGAGGGTATCCTCCTCACCCAGGATTTTCTGAACAGAGTTTTCCCAGAATCCCCCACTGCTCCCAGTTTGGATGACATGGCCTCTTCCTGCTCTAGGGCCAGCTGTGTCTCGCAAATCCATCTGTGCTCTTAGGAAGCTTCTGAGACATCGGAAGGAACGTTTTGGTCTTCTGCCAAGTTCTGTCTGTCTGAATGAGAAGCTCTAGAAATTCCTACAAAGCAAATACATTGTTCTGTTACAAAAATTGTACAATATTAGGAGAAGAAAAAGGTTCCTTGAGCAAGCATGGATGAGTCTTGCAGGGAACCAGGGTAGGACTGCACCACAGCCCAGACTCTGAGCTATCTTTCTAAAAAGGAGGAGGAGGAGGAGAAGGAGGAGGAGGAGGGGGAGATGATGTAGGCCTCTAGAAGGGAGATTGTGGAAATGTGGTGGCAAGCAAAGAGATTAATGCGAGGCGAATCAGCCTGGTTGCTCCTTCCTTCAAGTCAATGCATGAAATCAGAACTGATTGACAAGGGATTCATTGGTTCCTAGTGAAAAATGACTACGTGTGTTGAATCTGAATCTCCTTTCTGTTGAGTGGTTTCTTTAAATGTAAAGGTTCATCATTGTTCCACCCGATGTGTATGTCTTTAAGGGGCCAGAGAAATGTTGCTATCAAAGGGTTAAAAGGTAGCAGAAACGCTCTAATCACTGAGCAGCTGGAAGTCATTAGGCTTCCAGGAACATGAGTTTGTATAAATAGTCTCCTGTGTGTTTGCTCCTCCCTTCTCTCCCCTTTTGGCGTATTCGCTGATATGTGTGGTTCGTCGCCGGGTTTTTTGTTTTTGTAAATAAACCTTTTCTTTGAGTTCCAAAACCGCTTGCTCCAAGACTCCTCTTTGAAAAGAAATACTGCCTCTCCTGCCCTTCTTAAACTGCTGCGCGAAATGCTCTGCTGTAATGGGACTTGAGACGATGGAAGCGCACCGGACATTTACTTTGCATTAAACTAATTAAAGTTTAATGGGACAGGTTATGGCTGTTTGTACGTCAAGAAGGAGCTAAGGAGTGCAGTTCAGAGTGATTTATGCAAGGACTGGAGCGAAGTCAGAAGCGGTTGCCGACAACGAAAACCTTCAAAGCAGCTTGAGTCCTGCAACGTGCCTAGAAAAGTTTTAAACAGGCACTGAGCAGTTTGTACTCGCTGGAAGACGTCTTATTCCTCAAGGAGCCACCTCAGCAGCTGGGAGACGGTCTACAGGTGTGTGAGTATCGTTCCTAAGCCCCAGGGAGGATGGCAGAGTCCCAGGAAAGTTTTTCTGTCCCGTTTACGCGACTCAATGGGAAAAATTGGCAAGATTGGAAGGCTAGAGTAAGGGTTTGGTTGCAAGCAAAAGAGTTGTGGAGTTGTACTGAAGCACCGCCTTTACAGGCAGCTGCAGACGCGTCTGCAGAAGACAAAGCAGCAGCAGCAGCTTCACAGAAACGCGACAGGAAAGCCCAAGGTCTACTAGTTTTGGCAGTGGGACCAGAGCAAATGCCTTATGTTTCTGAGTTAAAGAACACGCATGAGGTCTGGACGGTTCTGCAGCGGTTAAATTCCAGAAACACTGCGGGGGCCAAGATCCATGCTACAAGATGTTTGTTTGATTTACGTCTCCAACCGGGAGCGTGTGTGAAAGAACATATTGCCAAAATGGTGTCTGCCTTTAATCAACTAAGACAGCTGGGCATTCCTTTCTCTATGGAGCAGCAGTCATACATATTGTTGTCTTCTCTTGATAAAAGCTATGAGACTCTAGCTCTAACTTTGGAGGCTATGCCTTCAACTGAATTAACCCTTGAATACATTTCATCTCGGCTTGCAGATGAACAGGATAAAAGGCAAAGAGAAAGAGGTTTGTCTTCAAAGGGGAGTTATGCTGTGCCTAAGAGTGGGGATGCTGAGTTTGAGAACACAGTAAATGCTTTTACAGCTAGACACTGTTTTCGCTGTGGTTCCCCTTCCCATCTAATCAGGAATTGCACACGTGAACCTGGTCAAGACAGCACCAAGGCCGTTACCCCTAGTTACCAGACAAGGAGTTCCAGGGGACGTCGAAGAAGAGGAGGAGGTCGTGGCTACTCCCACAGCACACAGCACATGGCTTCAGCAATGGCGTTGATGCAAGGGCGTGGCGAAGGCAGCAATCTACGCTGGTTGATCGACAGTGGTGCATCTCACCACCTGGTGGCGCCATCTAGTGTCCGTTTGCAGAATTGCAGACATTTGCAAACCCTTAAAGTTGTGACAATGGCAGACTCAACTAAACGTTCCTTAGAGACCGTAGGCACAGTGTTCTTGAATTGTTTGCAAACAGAAATTGATGCCTACGTGCTAAAGGGATTGAAGGGGTGTATTTTGTCTGTGTCAGAACTTGATAGAGTTGGGTTTAAAACTGTGTTTGAAAATGGGGTTTGCACTATTTCAAAGAATAACGTATCTCTTTTGCAGGTGGAATGCAGAGATGGGTTATATTATTTTGAGACAAGTCCAGATGAAGTTGAACAGGTTCATGCTGGTTGTGTGAACACGCCTACCCATAATTCTTGTGTCCATTTATGGCACCGCCGTCTGGGACATATTAATTTTCAGTATATTAAAAAGCAACCTGAATTATCAGAAGGGTGCAAAATGAACAAATGTACTAAGTATTTGGATTGTACTGCATGCAAAAGGGCGAAGGTTCATAGATGCAGCTATCCCAGTTCAGATAGGAAATCTGACAAAGTATTCCAACTTGTGCATATGGACCTATGTGGCCCAATGCCTGTTGCTAGCATGGGAGGTTCGAGGTATGCACTGTGTCTCTCGGATGACAAAACGAAGGTTACATGGTTTTTTCCTCTCAAAACAAAAGCAGATACTGCAGAAACAGTTAAAAATTGGGTTCATGCAGTAGAACTTGAATTTGGTACTAAAGTACTTGCTTTTCAGACAGACAGAGGGTCAGAATTTACCGGGTCTGTGTTGCAGAATTTCTTTAAGAAAAAGGGAATTAAGCATCGTCTGTCTACACCTTATTCCCCCCAAGAAGGAGGCGTGGCCGAACGTAAAAACAGGGTTCTACAAGAGTTGGCAAACTCTATGTTGTTTGATGCTAATCTCCCTCAAAGTTACTGGGCGGAAGCCTGGCAGGCGGCTACTCATATTCTGAACCGAGTATATAATTTGGTAATTGTCACTACCCCATATTTTGCTTTATATGGGAAGAAGCCCAAAATTAATTACTTTCGGGTGTTTGGATGTCAAGCCTATGTACTTATCCCAAAGGCGTTAAGGAAAAAGGGAAGTCCAAGGGCTAGGAAACTCATCTTTTGTGGGTACAAACCACACGCCAAATCTTGGAGATTCGTGGACCCAAATGGGGATACTACAAGAGTGGTCCTCAGTAGGAGCACTGAATTTTGTGAGCAGTCCGGATGGACTCACTTACATGCTAACCCTGACATTTTGAGAGATGATTTAGGCATTTATGCTGAGAGTGAAAGTCCAGAGAGTAGTGAGCCAGAAGGGGATGGTGCACATGGTTCAGATGCAGATTCTGACCAGGCACAAGGTTCTTCTCCTAAGGTAGAAAAGCCAAAATCTAGGAGTGTTCCAACATCGCCACCCAGTAGGCCTAGCAGACAGCAAAAGCGAAGCAGGTCACCTGCAACACCAAGCCCAAGGGAGGTATCTAAACGAAGGTCTTTATCCCTAGAGGCACATCCAGATATAAAGTCTGAGACAGATTCTGACAGCCAACGGTCAGAGGGGGCACAAGAGGAACAATTGCGCAGGTCAAACCATGCCACAAAGGGCAAGCCACCAGAGCGGTTTAAGGTGACAAGTGTATACGTAAATATGGCACAGTGTGAGCCAGATAGCTATATGGAAGTACAACAGCTTCCAAGCTCAGAAGCCGCAAAGTGGCAGGAAGCAATGGAAAAGGAGATGGCTTCAATGAAATCTCTCGGTGTGTTTACAAGTACAGAGCTTCCGAAAGGGCAACAAGCTGTAGGTTGTCGATGGGTATATCGTTTAAAGCCCACAACTACTGAAGAGTTGCAATATAAAGCCCGACTAGTTGCAAAAGGGTTTTCGCAGCGCAAAGGTGTTCACTATTCTCAAATCTATGCCCCTACTTCAAGATCGGAGTCACTAAGAATGCTTTTAGCCTCTTCAGCTAAGAAGGGAAATAAGCTGTTTCATTTTGATGTCAATGTGGCTTATTTAAATGCAGACTTACAGGAGGAAGTCTATATGACACCACCACCGGGTTTTGAAGGAGACAAGCCAAACCAGGTCTGGCGCCTACACAAATCCATTTATGGGTTGAAACAGTCTGCCCGTAATTGGAATTCCTGCTTAAACGATGCTCTAGTGAGCATGGGCTTCAGAAAGAGCGCAGCAGATGCGTGTCTTTATCTAAAAGGCTCGGGATGTGAACAAGAAGCAGTCTTGATATTTGTTGACGATTTATTATACAGTGGAAAGGATGATAAACTTGCACAACAATTTGCCACAAAGCTTGGAGAAAGGTTTCAGATAAAATCACTAGGCAATGTATCTGTTTATCTAGGAATTAAAATTCAGCAAGATGAAAATGGGAACTATTGGCTTAGCCAAGAAGCTAAGATCCAGCAGTTGCTGGAAAGGTTTAAAATGGACAACTGTGCTGGTGTTAAAACCCCAATGGAGTTAAGTTACATAAAGGATGCTCAAGCCGGGCAACAGGCAGAGTTCTCTAATCCCGGGGTTTACCAGTCAGCGATAGGCAGTCTACTCCACATTGCACAGTGGACTCGGCCCGATATAACATATGCTGTCAACATGCTGTGTAGACAAGCTGAAAAACCATCAATTCATGCTTGGCAAGGAGTAAAAAGAGTTTTAAGGTATCTCCAAACTACCAAAAGGTTTCGCTTAAAACTATCAGCAGAGGGCAGCACACAACTTGAATGTTGGGCCGACAGTAGTTGGGCAGATGCTGGACCAGATAGAAAATCAGTGTCAGGAATGGCGATAAAATTTGGAAATGCACTAATTGGTTGGAGATCAAGAAAGCAGTCACTTATAGCTTTAAGTTCAACTGAATCTGAGTTTAATGCATTATCAGATGTATGTAGAGAACTGGAATTTTATAAGCAACTGGTACAAGAATTGTTTGGAGAATGTTCCCTACCTATCAGAGTGTGGGAAGACAATCAACCTTGTATTAAACTAGCTAAATCAGGTCAATTCAAGGCACACACAAAACACTTGGATATCCGTTATCAAAATGTATGCCAAAGTGTAAAACAAGGTTTAATTGAACTAAAGTATTGTCCAAGCCAAGAAAATCTCGCAGACGGTTTTACGAAAGCTTTGAGTCCGCAATCTCATAAATGTTTCTGTTCAGGTTTAAATTTGAATTAAGGTTGGTACAGCTCAGTGTTACGAGCGAGAGGGGGTGTTGCTATCAAAGGGTTAAAAGGTAGCAGAAACGCTCTAATCACTGAGCAGCTGGAAGTCATTAGGCTTCCAGGAACATGAGTTTGTATAAATAGTCTCCTGTGTGTTTGCTCCTCCCTTCTCTCCCCTTTTGGCGTATTTGCTGATATGTGTGGTTCATCGCCGGGTTTTTTGTTTTTGTAAATAAACCTTTTCTTTGAGTTCCAAAACCGCTTGCTCCAAGACTCCTCTTTGAAAAGAAATACTGCCTCTCCTGCCCTTCTTAAACTGCTGCGCGAAATGCTCTGCTGTAATGGGACTTGAGACGATGGAAGCGCACCGGACATTTACTTTGCATTAAACTAATTAAACCGTAGGCACAGTGTTCTTGAATTGTTTGCAAACAGAAATTGATGCCTACGTGCTAAAGGGATTGAAGGGGTGTATTTTGTCTGTGTCAGAACTTGATAGAGTTGGGTTTAAAACTGTGTTTGAAAATGGGGTTTGCACTATTTCAAAGAATAATGTATCTCTTTTGCAGGTGGAATGCAGAAATGGGTTATATTATTTTGAGACAAGTCCAGATGAAGTTGAACAGGTTCATGCTGGTTGTGTATGTCTTTAAGGGGCCAGAGAAAGGGCCAGAGCAAAATAACGAGACCCAGCTTTACAGCTGTGAAACATAGCAGGTGCTGCTGAGTTGTACTGATTAAGGTGTGTCAGCATTTGGATGTAGTATATAAGAAGCAGCACCTAGCTCTCCCATTACCCTGGGGGATGGGTTGGTGGTTGGGTCTGGTTTGTTTGTTTGTTGATGTATTTAGTGTATAAGGAGTTTTTGTTTTTCTTATTAAAACCTTGTTTACGTTATTTTTGAGTCCCTTTTTAATGCAAGGTCTCCCCAGCAAGCTCTCTGCAGCGCTACCATACTGCAAATAGCCAACATCTTGGTTATGGGCCCAGCTGCTGAGTGGATGACTGCATATTTTTGGACTCTGAGAAAGGTTTGAAAACTCCTTCTCCTGTTAGTGTAGTTCTGTGGGTCTGGAAGATTTCCAGAATGGTTGACCGGGTTCCAGAAGCTGAGAAGGCTCTGGTCTTTCCACAGCTAACAGATGAGAACTATAGTTTATGGTCTTTTCGGGTGGAGGCGCTTTTGACCTCTAGAGAAGTATGGACCTATGTAACTGATGACCCTCCTGACCCTGTAACAAATGCTTGGTCGAAAGGAGATGCGAAAGCCAGGGCGATAATTAATTTGGCAGTCAGCGACCAGCAAGTAGTCTATACAAGGAATAAGAAAACTGCCAAAGAAATGTGGGACAGTCTTGCAGCAGTGCATGTTAGAAAAGAGTCAGCGTTTGCATTGACATTTTTCAAGCAGTTGTACCAGACTAAGTTGCAGCCTGGTGGTGATTTGGCAGCACACTTGAGACGTCTGGAGGCAATACGTGGCGAATTAATTCGAAGGGACATGGACATACCTGATATTCAGTATGTTTTTATCATTCTTTGTTCCCTTAACGAGGACTTTGATGGCATAGCTAGCCATATATCTGCCGTTCCACCAGCACAATTAACTGTGGAAGGGGTAACGGCAAGATTAATGGGCGAGTTGGATAGAAGGGAGGCTTGTGCCATAAGCACTCCTATTTCCAGAAGTAATGAGGAACGCCATATGCAACCTTTTGGTGATGCGACTGCATTTAAAGCTGCAAAGCGTTGTTGGTTCTGCAATAAGCAAGGACATTTTGCAAAGGACTGCAGAGCCAAAAGAAAGCAAAGTACTCCCAAGCCTGTTCCTGTTCGTCAGTCACGGCTGTCAGCCCAGCAGTCGACATCGTACCGTAAAGACAGAAACGAGCCACGAGCTTTTCACGCTCGGACTGCAGATCATAAAAGAATTAAAGGTGCCAAGTGGAAGTCTTTTATTGTGGACTCAGGAGCATCTCACCACATTTGCAATGATCGAAACTTGTTTATTTCTTTCGAAGAGGAAATTGGTAATGTACATTTAGCCAATTCACAAGTCTTGTAGTCGCTTGGCAGGGGTACTGTTTAATTTGACTCTCTAAACATTACAATAGCGAACTGCATTTACTGCCCATCAGTGGACAATTTATTATCAGTAAGGTGTTTTGCTTGTCAAGGCATAAGTGTGCGTTTCTTAAATTCAATGTGTGAGTTTTTTGAGGGGAACAAACGTCTATTGTATGCCCGGGACTCTGATGGTTTATATAGACTGTATTTTCTCACCTACTTCAATCGCTTATAAATTGCAGAGCAGCACAGTCAAGCCAGGGGTTGAGGAATGTAAGGCCTCACTCCGGGTGTGTCCACGAGGTGCACAGAATTCTAGGACACGTGAATTTTGCTGATGTAATTAAGACAAAGAATATTCTTAATGGCCTCAACTTAAAACCATGTAAATTCTTTATGCAATGTCTATCTTGTTGCAAGAATAAGATTAAGGTTGCACGCAAGGGTAGGTGCTCAGATAGGAAAGTAACTGAGCCATTTGAGCGTGTACATTGTGACTTAGTTGGGCCACTCCCACCATCATTAGGAGGTTCAAAGTACTGGCTCACCCTCATAGACCAGTATAGTAGATATTGTTGGACTTATGCAATAGCTGAGAAGTCCCAAGCATTTGAGAAGTACAAAGTTTTTTGCAACTGGGTAAAAATGCACTTTAACAAACCAATTAAGAACCTGTTTTCTGACGGGGGCGGAGAATTTGTTTCTGAGGATTTTGAGAAATTCCTGGAAGCGCAGGGGACTACTCATGAGTTATCTTGCCCCCGAAGTCCCTGGCAAAATGGGCTTGTTGAAGTTGTGCAGCGTGACTTACAGGCAGGGGTTAAAACATATCTGCACGATGCTAATCTGCCCAAAGACTTTTGGGCAGAAGCGCTTAATGCGGTTTATGTTAGAAATCACAGTTATCATTCTGGTTTAGATGTCACCCCCTATGAGAAGCTGTTTAAAAAACGCCCTAATCTGAAATACCTACGCATTTGGGGTTCAGATGTAATTATGCATTATCCCGCTAAGCAAAAATTGGGTGAGCGTAGTGTTCAGGGAAAATTAATGGGCTACCAGCAGGGGGCGTACAGAATTTACATACCAGCAACTGGCAAATTTCATATTACCAGAAGCATGATACAAACTGTAAATTGGAATGGAGTTGCTGTTTTCCAAGATACTGACGGTATAGATAGTACTGAGGAAGAAGAGGAAGAAGCAGCAGCAGGAAATGGTGCTTCTGAATTAATGGAAAAAGACAAAAAGCCTGTTGAATCTGATAATTTGTTTGATGATTTAAAGTCACAGGCACCCGAGGGGAGGTTAGATTCTCTTGATTTTTCTGACCGTGAGCTTAGCCTACAGGCACCTCTTCAGTCTGACAATGATGATTTACAACCTGAAACTAGTAGTTCACTTAGTCCCATTAAGTCTGAGGAGTCTGACTCTCCTTCCGGACTGAGACGTTCAGATAGAAAGAGGCAGAAGCCACAACGTTTTGCAGATGAACATTTTAATACTGTGTATGCCAATAAGGCGGTTTTTGAGTCAAAAAGCTACAATGATGTTCAGAATTTACCTAAGCACCAAGCTGTAAATTGGTATAAAGCTATGAACTCCGAGATAGCTTCTTTAAAAGAGAATAACACTTGGTCTCTTGTACCACAAACCCCAGATATGAGACTTATTGATTCAAAATGGGTTTATAGAGTTAAAATGAATGACAAAAATGAAGTTGTAAGGTACAAGGCAAGATTAGTTGCTAAGGGTTTTCAACAAATTCCAGGCGAAGATTATGATTTGTGTTATTCACCAAGTGTAAAATATCAAACAGTTAGGCTTTTGTTAAAAGATGCATCACAACGTGGACATTCCATTTATCACCTAGATATAAAAACTGCATATTTGTTTGCAGATTTAAAAGAACAAATTTTTATGCGTGTCCCTGAAGGCATAGACGACGCTGAAGGTTTGGTATGCAAATTAAATAAATCCCTTCATGGTCTGCACCAAAGTGGAGGAATTGGCACCAAACTTTAGCAAAAGAATTGCTGGATATTGGTTTTTCACAAGGAAAGGCAGACAACTGTGTGTTTATAAAGGAAAGATATGTGTGTACGTAGATGACGTGTTAATTTCTACAAAAACTAAACAGGAATATGAAGAGGTAATTTCACAGTTACAGAAGAAATTTGATGTGGTGGAATTAGGCATAGCTAAAAATTACTTATCCATGCAAATTGAGAAAGGCAAAAATGGATCTTTTCTGGTTCATCAAACTGCAAAAATTGATGATCTTGTTGAAATGCTATGTTTAGAAAATGCAAATGGGAAGGAAACGCCTATGGTGTGTGGTTTCACCTTTACAGGTGAAGATAAGCCATTTCCTAACAAAACTTTGTATCGTTGTGCTATAGGCAAGCTAAATTTCATTCAAAGAATCTCAAGACCAGATATAACTTATGCTTTTCACATTTCCACTTTGTGGAAAAGCCCACTACGCAATGTTTCTCTGCTCTTAAGAGAGTGGTAATGTACCTTAAACATACCAAACATTATAGGTTGCAGTTTACATCAACTATTGACAAAGGTTTTGAAATTTTCTGCGATGCATCTCATGCAGTGGAACAAAATAATTGCAGGGGTGTGTCTGGTATGGTGTTTTGTTATGATGGTTGTCCGTTTGAATGGAAGTCCCAGACACAAACCATTATTTGTCTCTCCACAACAGAGTGAATTATGTGCATGCGTTCAGGCCACTCGTGATGTAGAATGGTATCTGCAAGTATTCGCAGACCTACAGATGCAAGTAACACTACCAGTAAAAGTTTACCTTGATTCCCAGAGTGGACTCGCCATCCTACGTTCAGAAACCAATACGCAGCACACTAGAGTCTTAAGATTACGTTTGCAGTTTGTAAAGAAACTAATTGCTGATGAAATGATTGTATTTGAATATGTTCCAGGTAACAATCAAATTGCGGACATTTTTACAAAAGCACTTCCAAAGGTTACACATGAAAGACATGTCCAAAATATGCTTTATGTTTTCGTTTCACAATGATGAATCGCAGGGGAAATGTTGAATGGTTTCTTTAAATGTAAAGGTTCATCATTGTTCCACCCGATGTGTATGTCTTTAAGGGGCCAGCGCAAGGGCCAGAGCAAAATAACGAGACCCAGCTTTACAGCTGTGAAACATAGCAGGTGCTGCTGAGTTGTACTGATTAAGGTGTGTCAGCATTTGGGTGTAGTATATAAGAAGCAGCACCTAGCTCTCCCTTTACCCTGGGGGATGGGTTGGTGGTTGGGTCTGGTTTGTTTGTTGATGTATTTAGTGTATAAGGAGTTTTTGTTTTTCTTATTAAAACCTTGTTTACGTTATTTTTGAGTCCCTTTTTAATGCAAGGTCTCCCCAGCAAGCTCTCTGCAGCGCTACCATACTGCAAATAGCCAACACTTTCTTGTAGCTTGAAGCCATTGGTTGGAATCCTGCGCCCAGGTGACATGGCTCTCCTAAAGGCCGGCCTCACTATACACTGCCTTTGCTGATCTAAAAGCAGCCTTTGATACAGTCTCCAGAACCAGACTCTGGGACAGACTACAGGGTACCTACATAGAATTAAGAGCTTCTGCTCTTAATTCAGGCACTGCACGCAAACACGGCTCTTAGAGTCAGGTGTAGCCGCCTAGGACACCTAACGGACCCTATTAAAACCTCTAAAGGAGTCAGGAAAGTGTGCCTATTGGCCCCTCTACTATTCAATTTCTATCTAAATAATTTAGTATCTGCACTCCATGACTCAGAACCCCACCCTCCAAAGCTCGCAAATCGGCATATTTCGGTCCTGCTATGTGCCGATGATGCAGTAATTCTATCTAGAACCCCCATTGGACTCAAAAGAGCACTAGGAAAGCTCGCAGCATACTGTGAATTTGAAAGTCTCAAAATCAACTATCAAAAGACCAAGATACTTGCTTTTGGGGCAAAACCAAAGCTTAAAAGCTGGGAACTCCAATGGCATAAATTAGAACAAGTCTCAAACTACAAGTATCTAGGAATGGTGGTACAGACCTCAGGAGACAACAAACTACACATAAACTCCATCGGGAGTTCAGTGGAAAAACCCGCAATTTGTGTCCTTAAATTTTTCAGAGCACAAGGGGGCTTCTTTGTTCCCGCAGCTCTAAAATTATACAAAGCCAAAACTTTGGCACAACTCCTTTATGGTTCCTTTTTGCCCCCGCCTTCCTCTCCCCTTCTAGACTTCTTAGAGCTCTCCTCCAAGTGCCCAGATGTGTCTCAAACTCATGGGTTAGATGAGAAACAGGGATGATGAGAGTGGAGGCTAGCATCTGACTAACATCAATCTACAAATGGCTGACATTGAATCTGCTCCCCTGAGGGAGTTCTGAACACCCTCCAGAAACTGGGTTTTGCCCCTCAAGCCCTTCTAAGTCTGGGCTTGGGCCAGGCCAAAGCTACAGTCAGGCAAAGAATATTAGACACCGAGAGACAACAGGACTGCGCAAGGTGCCCCGACCATAAAATTGGAGAAATCGAGAAATATATAGGCGCACCGGCAGAATATCTCTTCTTTCTCGCATCTAGAAATGCAAGAAGGGCCTTTACACTCGCCAGAAGCTCGGCTCTTCCCTCGCTGGACCTGGATGGAGCCTTTAGAAAAGTCCCCTATGCCCCCTATGCCTATCTGCCCATTGGGAGAGATAAGAAGCCAAGAACACTTGTTCTTCAGACGTCCCTTTTACCAAGAGACACGTAGTAAGACCATTGATCCGCTGCTGGTGAGGCTCGCTGACCTCCCGCAAAAGCAAAAATTAGACCGTTTCCTGTTAGGCAAAGATCAGAAGATGACCTGGATGGTGGCCAGATACTGTGTTCAGATCTGTGGGCACAGACTATCTCCCAACTCAAAATAGTCCGTCATGAAAATCCCCAAACTCGGTTTCATGGGTGACTCTGAGTCAACTCCCTGGGATAGTTTGTTGGTGTACATTGTTTTTAAATTTGTTGTTGTACATAAATTGCCTGTTTTACTTCTGTGACTGTACCCCCAAGTGTGTGTTATAAGCTGGTCTCTGACCGTAATAAATTATCTAATCTGACATGGCTCTCCTGTCTCCTCTCTGTCTCCTCTCTTCTCCATGTAAACATACCCAGCTCCTCACAAAGCTTGGCTTGATCTGCTTGGCTGGCCTCCTCTGCCAACAGGGAGAAAGAAAGAAGGGAAACAAAGAAAGAGGTTTGGGAGCAACCATTCAGACACGTTTCCTCTCTTGTGCAATGACGCTGACCCGTGTCACACACAGCAGAAGTCCGAATGATAAGCTTATTTAAAGAAGCCGGATTTTTATCTGCTAGATTTCCCAGGGGGCTCTGAATAATTATTTTTCTGGAAGGGGGGCGGGAACCTCCCCCCCCCCCACAAAAGATCTAAAGGAAGGAGACAGTTCCTGCCACCTCGCCCCTCCCTGGCAGGACCCCCTGCTCCCTGGGGCTCGCCCCCCCCCACATGAGCCACCCTCTCCTGCAGCCCTGGGACCCCCACTCTCCCCCCACTGCACCCTCCGGGGGGGGGGGGGAGAGAGAGGAGACTCACCAGATCCCAGGAGAGGATTGCCCTTCCCAAAGGAGTAAGCAGCGTCTTTATACAAATGCAGAATATAGAGTACTGTAGTTGCAAACCTCGCGCAACCCCGTCCCTCCCTGGCAGGACGCCCTGCTCCCTGGGGCTCCCCCCCCCCACCTGAGCCACCCTCCCCTGCTGCAGCCCTGGGACCCCCACCTTCTCCCCCCACTGCACCCTCGGGGGGGGGGAGGAAGAGACTCACCAGATCCCCCTGGAAGAGAACAATGCAGCATTTGCAATAGCAGAAAGCAACCCTGCCCCCCCTTGCAGGAAGGGGAGGGAGGGGCTTTTCCTCTGGAGGACCTGGCCCCCCTTTACTTCCTGTCCTCTCTAGGAATGCAGCTCAGTTCCCTTTAACCCTTGCAGAGCCGAGTCCACCCTGCTCAGTCCTCTCTGCCTTTTCTCTCCTGCATTGCACAATCCCAGAGATGCTCATTTTATTTTTGCTCTTGGTTGGTCTGTGATCCGCTCCCTCCCTTGGCCAGAAAGTGGAGGAAGAGGTTGCAGGGAAAAGGGGTTTGCAGGAAGCAAGGAAGCTCCTCCTAGAATGGGAGGGATAGAAGGGAGCCCTAAAGGTAAAGGTAAAGGTACCCCTGCCCATACGGGCCAGTCTTGACAGACTCTGGGGTTGTGCGCCCATCTCACTTAAGAGGCCAGGGGCCAGCGCGGTCCGGAGACACTTCCGGGTCACGTGGCCAGCGTGACATCACTGCTCTGGCGAGCCAGAGCCGCACACGGAAACGCCATTTACCTTCCCGCTGGTAAGCAGTCCCTATTTATCTACTTGCACTCGGAGGTGCTTTCGAACTGCTAGGTTGGCAGGCGCTGGGACCGAGCAGCGGGAGCGCACCCCACCGCAGGGATTCGAACCGCCGACCTTTCGATCGGCAAGTCCTAGGCGCTGAGGCTTTAACCCACAGCGCCACCTGCGTCCCAGAAGGGAGCCCTAAGGGTCATCTATTCCAACCCCCCTGCAAGGCAGGAATCTCAGCCAAAGCATCCAACCGCTTCTTAAAAACCTCCAAGGAAGGAGAGTCCGCCATCTCCCAAGGGATTCTGCTGCTCTTCCCGTCAGAATGTTCTTCCTGCTCTTTAGGCAGCAGAAACTGCTTTCTGGTCCTCTGGGTCCCTTATTCTGGGTGCTCCCCTCTAGGGCAGGAGAAAACAAGCTGGCTCCCTCTTCCATGGGTCAGCCCCCCAGATATTGAGAGGTGGCTCTCAGGTCTCCATCCAGGCATGTCTCAGCTGAGGGGGGAACTGGAAGACACGCTGTTCCTGCCTCTCCTGGGACTACACATTGCTGAGCTGCAAAATGCAGGAAAGTGCACATTTTGAAGGCTTTGGGCATGTTTTGTGAATGGAGAAATCTGAGGAGAAAGCAATGACACCAGACAGGAATACCAGAGCAAAACAGCAGCCAGTTGGCTTGGTCTTTATTGAAGACTGTGGCGACAGGACTCCCACCTGCCACAAGGTGGAACAAGATGGATGCCCAGAACAAGAGAGCCCCCAAACATTTATCAGCTGCTAATCCTCATGTTATACAACCCCAACTATATCACTAATACATCATGGTTACATCATGAAAGGAGAGGTCTGGTGGCAGTAATCTGAGCATCCTGGACCCTGCCCCATGGTTCCCTGTAAAGGTAGAGGGACCCCTGTCCGTTTGTTCCAGTCATGGCTGACTTTGGGGTTGCGGCGCTCATCTTGCTTCCGGGTCATGTGGCCAGTATGATTAAGCCGCTTCTGGCGAACCAGAGCAGTGCACGGAAACGCCGTTTCCCTTCCCAACGGAGCGGTACCTATTTATTTACTTGCTCTTTGACGTGCTTTCAAACTGCTAGGTTGGCAAGAGCAGGGACTGAGCAATGGGAGCTCACCCGGTCGCGGGGATTTGAACCGCCGTTCTTCTGATCTACAAATCCTAGGCTCTGTGGTTTCACCCACAGCGCCACCTGCGTCCCTTATGGTTCCCTTATGGTTCAACTCTATCTGATGTGATGGTGGGATGTGGGATAGAGAACCCACCAATTTGGTTGCATGGTGTTGCGCATGGCCCTGTTAATTTTACTCACCGCATAATTGAGGTGAGAGGGATTGGAAGCCCCCCTCCAGTGAAGACGTGGTAGGAGATTGGACCAGCCGATGGTCATTGATGGGTCCAAGGCATGCAGGCTTTTTAGATCTGCCCTTGCAGCAAGGGCAAGGGCAATGCCTTTTTGCTCCACTAGATCGTTCTCCACCGCATGTATAATCAAGACCCTTGGAGGATCGTGGGTCGCTGCGGCACTACGCAGCATGGGCATCAAGCTCCGCCAACGCATGCCCCGCTGGGCCATCCAATAAAAGCGTACCTTGGGGTGGATGTTAAGGTTAAGGCCACAATTTTGAGACCGTGCATAATCTGCTGCCCAATGGACAATGCTGTGGCCTATCACCCAGATCTTCATGCTGGGCAAACCTGTAAGACAATTAAATTGCAAGTGTCAAGCGCCAGCGGCCCAGTGTCTTGATGTGTGCGGGGTCCCAACCCTGTATCGCTGTTGAAGTAGCAGCCCCGATACGAAACGAGTGCCCGGAATATTCCTGGGGACTAACACCGCAAGCAGATAAGGCTTTGCGTAAAACCGCTGTGAATTGTGATCACGTCAACGGGCGCGTGTTTGAGTGAATGAAGAAAGGGCCCTTGCACTGGGGCCGGACCCTGAAGAAGCAGCGTGTGTCGTGATATGGGCAGGGGCCCGCCTGTTCCGTTGGGGACAGCGCGAGCGTGACCCCTTTCCGCAACTGGTCAGTTTTTGAGGACCGAATCTTAACATTCAACGTATGCCCAGAGAACTTGATGTCATTGTCTGCCAACTCTGATTGCAGGGGCCCAGCCAAACACTCCCCAATGCGCATGGCACCAAAAAAGGCTAGGAAAATGCTGCCCGAAAGAGACGCGTTTCGAAATTTGACCAGCAGATCTCTGGTAGTTTTTTCCAAATTAGATAAAGTATGTCTATGGTGATAGGCTTCCTGCCATCCTGACGAGGGGGAATGACATGCTGCCACCCAGCCAGTAACTTCTTGACATGGAAGCTGTCACAGGGGTCTGGCCAGTGACGGAATTTACAAAAGAAAGAAATAGCTGCCCTGTAAAGCATTAAAGTTTTTATGGCAAGGCCCTTGTGCTTTAGGAGCACCAAGAACTGAAGCACCTCCTCCTCGGATGCGCGCCGTGTTACAGAGCCACAAAAGCGCCCAAAGGCATCCCAGGCCCTGGAATAAGAACGTCTAGTGGAGGGTGCTATTGCTGCCAATACTCCCTGGTTTACTTCTCGCTTCCAATCTCCCACAGATTGTCTGGGAAGGCGTCTGGGGACTGGGCTGCTCCTGGTGCCAGTTCGCGGAAACGCTCCATCTGGAAACGAGACAGGGCATCAGCAATGTTATTGTTAAGGCCAGGTATGAAGCGGGCAGTGAAAGAAATATTGTGCCGCAGGCACTCCAGCACAAACAGGCGCAGGGCCCTTATGACCCTCTGGGACTTTGCTGACTGCCTAGATATAACTCTTACCACTGCTTGATTGTCAGACCAGAAACAGACCCTGGAATTCGAAAAGAGGGTTCCCCAGATGCGAATGGCGACTAGAATAGGAAAGAACTCCAGAAAGGCTAAATCCCGAGTAATGCCTGCTGCGTGCCAAGAAGATGGCCACGGCTGGGCGCACCAATGTCCCCTGAAGAACATGCCAAAGCAGCCAGAAGCATCAGAATGAACCTGGAACTCCGCCCCGGGGTTAAGGCACTTCTGCCAAAAAGACACCCCATTATAATCCTGCAGGAATGCAAGCCAAACCCTCAGATCGTCCTTTATCTGCCTTGTCACCCTGATGTGATGGTGGGGGGCTACCCCCATGGCTGTGAGCCGTGCCAGACGGGCACAAAAGGCACGGCCTGGTGCCACTACTCTACACGCAAAATTAAGATGACCCAACAGGGATTGCACCTGGCGAAGGGTGGTCTTCTTAACCCCAAGCATTGCCTCCAGCAAAGCTTTCAAGGATTCCAACTTGGTTTGCGGTAGGCGCGACGACTGCTGAATTGTGTCCAATTCAATACCCAAGTAGGAAAGGGGAGTCGAAGGGCCCTCGGTCTTGTCAGCAGCCAGAGGTATGCCAAAGTCAGCTGCAAGGCGCATGAATGTAGCTAGGGATAGGGCACAGTTGGGGGAGTCTGGAGCACCCATGATAAGAAAGTCATCTAAGTAATGGGTCACAAAAGGGGAACCAGATGTGGTTTTGAAGGCCCATTCAATGAATGTGCTGAAGGTTTCAAAGGCTACGCAGGCCACAGAGCAGCCCATGGGCATAGCCTTGTCAAAGTACCAGCTATCCCTGAATTTGAATCCAAGCAGCCAAAATTTTCAGGATGAACTGGGAGCAGCCGAAAGGCTGACTCGATGTCACATTTTGCCAATAAGGCCCCAGTGCCCAATTCCCTAATCATTTTAATGGCCACATCCAAGGATGCATGTCTAACTGAACAAAGCTCCCGCGGTATGGCGTCGTTTACAGACCCACCCCTAGGATAAGAAAGGTTGTGTATCATGCGGAACTCACCAGGGGACTTAGACTTATCTAAGCGCTCCTTAACCAGGTGACGCTGCAGGATGCGGTTCTGACGCAGCAATTCCTGCACATCGTTGTCACTGGACTGGGAAGAATCACTCTCAGCAGTGAGCTCCTCTGTGTATGCCCGCTTTTTCTTCTTAGGAAGGGCCCTGTAGGGCCTGGCATCAAAGGTGGAGGGGCCATACTCCCTCACTTTTTTCTTAGAGATAATTAACTTCATAGGTGGGACCTTCCGGCTGAAAGGCCCTTTTTAAAAATCCTGTTGGCTGCCTTTACTGCATTGCTAGGGGTACCCCTCGATGCGGCTCTTGGGGTGCCCACCCCTACGGCACCAAGAGAGTGCGAGGGGGAGCCTTCTCTTTGATCAGCAGCCACGGCTAGAGACATCATGCACCTTGAAGCAAGTCAACCACTACTAAGGCCTACAAATACCTAAGTATGATGGCAGTTTGTTGTATTTGTTTTTGTTTGTTTGTTTTTGCTTGTTTGTTATATTAATTATAATTATTAGATTTATTTATATTTGCAATTGGAATGTTTAGGTGAAAGACAGAACCAGCCAACCTAACTGCGCACAAACGCTAAGACTGCAAAAAATAGAGACAGTTAGCACACATCCTGAAGACCAACTTGGGGGAACGGGGGGGTGGGGGTGGAAGCATGACCGCCATGTGGCCTGACTTAGTTCCCCCCCCCCAATAAGGAAAAACTGAAGTGGGTTGCCCTGCAGCCCGGCAAGGCACCCCCTCCCCAGCGTGATTCAACTCAAAAAGGTCGCCTTATGGCCCTCTTCTGCGGGTGGCAAAACAGCAGGCCAGCATAGCGACCCAGCTGAGGCCTGCGCCACATTTTGGCCAGCAACACCAGTGGCTGGCAGCAGCAATGCCACCCCCCAGCTGCAAAAAACAAGCAGGCAGTGGCTGCTGCCTAGCTGGGGCCTGTGCATCCTGCTTGGGTCGGCAGCAGCAGCTTCAACAAACCACAACAATAAGCCTCAACAGACAAATTAAGTCATAAATCTCAACAGAGCCTCCTGGGTCAGCAGGGCCTCCTGCGGGGGCAATGCCGCCGCCCCCCCGCCGCTGGGAAAAGGGGCTAGGCCGCGTTTTGAGGCCTAGTGAGGCCTGTGCAGCCCTCGTGGACCGGCAGGCAGCGGTGGGGGGCAATGCTGCCCCCCCCCGCCGCTGGGAAAAGGGGACTAGGCCGCGTTTTGAGGCCTAGTGAGGCCCGCACTGCCCTCCCGGTGCCCCCCCGCCGAAAAAAAGCAAGCAGGCCCAGCCGCGGCCTCGCTGGAGCCCCGCGCTGCCCGCCTGGGTCGGAAGGGGCACCGGACGGGCGGTGGTGGGGAGCTATGCCCCCCCGCCGCCCAAATGCAAGCAAAAGTAAAGAAGGCCGGTTACTTACCTCAGTCCGGCCGCTTGGATACGCTCCTGATCCTGATCCTGATCCTAGAAGGAAGAAGAGCAAAAGAGGCTTGAGCTCAGGGGTCAGCCTCTTTTCTTTTGGCCTTAGGCCCACCCCCAGCCAGCCGTCCATTGTCCTCCCTGGCCGAGGGCGGGTCCAAGGCCAGCTCAAGCAGGTGGGTGCCACCCGCCCAGGTGAGCCTCGCTTGGTGCCGCAAACCCCGCCCACCTGTGGGGAAGGGTGGACGGATATTCCCTGTTTACCAGCCAAGTCAATCACACCCTCTTGTCTTCCTCTGGGTTTGTTATTTCTGGAATTTCTGGCATGGCTACCTGTCTGGCACTCAGGTACCAGGATGCCAGGGATTATCCCTCAGGCAGAGGGGCTGCTGAGTAGCTGAGCTCACATGTCCATATGAATTTCTGAAGTTTTCCCAGTGAGCCAGTACAGAGATACCTTTATCAGTGAATTCTTACATTTGGTATTGTGCAGCAGAGGCGCTTTGAGCAGATAGGAAGAAACTGTGATGAAGTGTTTTGTGGGGACAAGTCACAAAAGTCACAAAAGTGATTTTACCTGCAGGTGAATCCCGGAATTAGCCAATCACATGGGGCCCACTGTGTAAATAATGTATATAAAGCAGAAATTCTGGGGGAACTTCCATTCCTCCTCACCACTGTGAGCTGAATAAAGAGCATGAAATCCACACTCAACTCACTGTATATTTCAATCGGAGAGCCTTCAAGGTGCCACTCAGGACTGTTAAGAAGCCCCCGCCCAAAAAAACCCCTGTGATCATCTTCTAGCTTGGTTTCTTTCCCCTTCCCGTTCCCTGGTTTCTCACAGAGAGAAGAAGGGGAGACAAGTGACAACAGGAGCCACCTCCTGGCCAAGCCATTCCCATGGGAGAGAGTTGCTGGAGGCAGGGGTGGCACCTGTTGGTCGTGAATATCTGGATTGGCTAAGCAGATGAAATGGGTAGAAGCATCTCAGCCAGTGGGAAAGGCAGCCATCTTGACTATGGCAGGCATAGGCAAACTCGGACCTCCAGATGTTTTGGGACTACAGTTCCCATCATCCCTGACCACTGGTCCTGTTAGCTAGGGATGATGGGAGTTGTAGTCCCAAAACATCTGGAGGGCCGAGTTTGGGGATGCCTGCACTATGGGTTGTGGACTCTCCATCTTTGGCGGTCTTCACATACCTGTCAACTGTCCTGCTTTGAGTGGGACGTCCTGCAATTCCAGAAGCCACCCTGGCTTCTGATTGGCTCCCAGGATGTCCTGTTTTGACTCCCGTGAAACTGTGGCCCCAAAAGACACCCATTTTGGGGGGTACTTGCTCTTGCGGGACTTACGTGACTCATTCAGGAGTGTGGCCCCAGAAGTCGCAGGTCCCAATTTCCCTCTGCAACATGTTGGAGGGTAGGCAGAGTTTGGGAGGACAACTCTATTAATACTACTACTCTTCTTTCCACGATTCAGGTGCCTTTTTCCCCTCTAAAATTTCGTTACAGGCTTCCTTCAAAGGTTGTACCAACCATTCCTTCAAAGCTGTATAGTATCTGGAAGTCATTCCATCTGGTCCTGGAGATTTTCCCAAATGCATATTTTGAATGGCACCCTCTATTTCTTGTTCAGTTATTTTCTGATTCAAAACCATTTTACTTTGTTGTGAAATTTTTTGTAATCCGTATTTCTTGATAAATTCGTCTATATCTCCTTTGTTTACCGGCCCTTGTGAATAGAGTCTTCTGAAATAGCTCTGAAAACAATTTCTAATCTCATTTGGTCTATAAATGTTCTTTCCTTCCACCTCTAAACTTGTAACCGTGTTTAATTTTTGTCTCTTCTTCAGTTGCCATGCCAGAAGTTTCCCACACTTATCTGCGGACTCAAATGTCCTTTGTCTCATTTGCTTAATTTTCCATTCTATCTCTTGATTCATCAGTTCCATATATTGCGTCTGATAAAACTTGATTTCTCTCAAAATCTCCTGAGACTTTGGTTTAAGCCTCAATTTCTTTTCTCCTTCTTTTATCTTTTCCAGAATCTTATCCTTCTTCTCATTTTGTTTCTTCCTCTTTATAGAGTTCTGTTGTATTAAGAAACCTCGCATCACGGCTTTACTTGCGTCCCAAATTACTCTCTTCTCCACCTCTGTTTTCAGATTTATCTCAAAATAATCTCTCAAAGTTTTTTGGGCCTTTTTGTAAACCTCTTCATCTCTAAATAGGCTGTCATTCATCCTCCATCTGAAGGAGCCAGCTGTTGTTAATTTCATCTCCATCTTTACGGCGTTATGGTCGGAGCAAGTCTTTGGGCAGATTTTAATCTTTTTTTAATCTTTTTTTAATCTTTTTTTAATCTTTGGAGCCATCCCACTAGTTACCCATATTTGGTCAATTCTTGTCCATGTCATTTTTGCTTCAGAGTAAAAAGTTCCCTCTCTCTCGAAAGGGTTCTGTGTTCTCCAAATGTCAATCAAGTCCATGTTTTCAGTCATTTCAAAGAAGGTCTTTGGTAGTCTCCCGTCTTTGGAGACCACCTGTCTTTGTGCTTTGTCCATGTTTGTGGAGACCACTCCATTCATATCTCCCATCATGATTAAATTATAGTCCATATAGTCCATTAAAATTTCATGCAATTTCTTAAAAAATTCTGACTTCCCTTCATTTGGTGCATAAATCCCTATTATCAAAAAATTTTCTCCTTGGGCTTGTATTTCAATTGCCAAAAATCTTCCTTGTTCATCTTTAAAGATAAATTTCGGAGCCAATTTTTCCTATAAGTTCCTTGATTGATTGTGTTTTTATGTTATAAAGGGCCCCGAGTTCCGCCTTCTGGAGTGCCAAGTCTTTTTGAGAGAACTGCTGTGGAGCTGAGATGAAGGAGGAGAGACCATTTCCTCTCCACCCAGCAGAGGTGTGGAACTCCAGGAAGACACAACCTGAAAGACAGTGCGCTATTTTATTAATTTTTTTCATAATTGCTTATGTTATATAATGTTATAATGTATTGTAATTTTCATAAAATGTATACACTGCTTGATTGTAAACACACACACGCACACACACACACTTTCAAAATGTTTTTTAAAATATTTTTATTAGTAATTTCAACATAACATTTTATCAAAATACATATCATCCATAAATCCCCCCCCCCTTATTTTTCCCCTCTCCAAAAAACCTGACTCACCCTCCCCTGACTTCCCTCAGCTCCTCTCTCTGGTTTATCAACATATGTTATTTTCTGCATGTTGCAAAACTGTACAGACCCTTAATTTATCTATCTAAATGTTATCAATAAAAAGTTTGTAAATGTTTATTCAAAACCTGCCAAAGAGTCCAGTTCATTTTGTTGCTTCTGTAAGTACTTTCTAAAGGGTTCCCATTCATCTTTAAAATCACAGTTATCCTTGTCACGTAGTTTGTGTGTCAATTTTGCCAATTCTGTGATTTCCATCAATTTCTCTTGCCATAGTTCTTTAGTCAGGATTTCCTCATTCTTCCATGCTTGTGCTGCTAAGACTCTTGCCATCGTTGTCGCATACATAAAGATATTTTCCAGTTTCCATGGCAGGTCTTTTCCTACAATCCCTAACAAGAATGCTTCAGGTTTTGAAACAAATGTTAATTGAAACATTTCTTCAACTCATTATATATCATTTCCCAAAACTTTTTGATTTCATTACAATCCTACCACATATGGTAAAAAGTCCCGTCTCTTTCTTTACACTTCCAAAACATATTTGAGCTGGTTTTGTTCATTCTTCCTAACTGCACTGGTGTCATACACCATCTATACATCATATAATTTTCTTTCAGCAAGGAACAATCTGTGAATTTTAAATCGGTTTTCCATAATCTTTCCCAATCTTCCACAATAATATTATGACCTATATCTTGTGCCCATTTAATCATAACTGATTTCACCTCTTCGCCTTTCGTCTCCCATTCTAACAGAATACCGTATGTGCCGTTCAGCAGTTGGAATCTAAGTCTCTCCTGTATTTGTCAAAGGATTCTCTGAAATTCTGATGTTAGCCTGTATCTCCTTTTCGTGTATGTAAAGGAAATGCCCTCTGGGAATTCCCATTTATATCTAATGTCAGCTCTCCTGAGTGCTATTGTTAAATATCTATATTTGGTTCTTCTAAGTCTCAATTTCAGTGGAATCTCTCTAAAAATATCTACTTTCTGTCCGGCAACCACATGATTTTTTTCAAAAACTGTTCTGAAGGATTGCGTCCTTCACTCCTTTTGTTACTAGTCTTAATAAAACATCTCCTGGCTGCCTCCGTTCTCAATTTTCACGCGATCTAATTCTGAAACAGCTCCCAACCAATCTTTGCTTTCTCCCATCCATTCTGAAATTGTCTGTGTGACATATTTCTCCAAATTTGGCTCTGAATCGGATTCTGGAAGGCCTCTGTCAGGAAGACGTTAACTTATTACTTCAGCTAAATGTCACAGGATTAAACAAGGTACTACAGTGGTACCTTGGGTTACATACGCTTCAGGCTACAGACTCCGCTACCCCAGAAATAGTACCTCGGGTTAAGAACTTTGCTTCAGGATGAGAACAGAAATCGTGCTGCGGCGGCCCCATTCGCTAAAGTGGTGCTTCAGGTTAAGAACAGTTTCAGGTTAAGAACAGACCTCCAGAACAAATTAGGTACTTAACCCGAGGTACCACTGTACAGGCACAGCTTCTCTTCAACTCCCTCCTCTCATAATCAGTTGTTACGGTTCAGGTATCCAGAATAAATGCTCTGTTTCTGCTGCTTCTCTCTCATTCCCTTCCTTAGTTATGACAGGACAGCCCAGCTTCCTTCATACTTTGGTCCGTGAACGAGAGGCCACTTTTCCTCAGTTCCCCTCTCTCTTAGCAGTCCCACTCCCGAGGTATTTTCCTCTGTATGCCAGACCCAGGGGATCATCTGAGTCCTTTTTACTGACTCAGAAATCTCCTTTTCCTAGAAAATCTCTCCCCTCCCAAATGGAATGGGACCCCAGAAGAAGAGTCTTCCCATCTGAACACTCTCTCCAGACCCTCAAGATGGACTTCCTATCTCAGCTACGACTGTTAATAGAGGATGAGCTGCCTCACTTCATGAAATTAAAACCTTGCTCCTTCAAAGTATTAGAGTTCAAAGACTGTGATAAAAATGAAAGAAGAGCAAAGGGAGAACAATATCGTGGTTCTCAAATGATGGATAACATAGGTTATTACAGGAGAAAGAAAATTAAATGATAATAATAATATTAATAATTTATGATTTTTACCCCGGCCATCTGGCTGGGCTTCCCCAGCCACTCTGGGCAGCTTCAAAAATATATATATTAAAATACTAATACATCAAACATTAAAAGCTTCCATAAACAGGGCTGCCTTCAGATGTCTTCTAAAAGTCTGGTAGTTGTTGTTCTCTTTGACATCTGGTGGGAGGGCGTTCCACAGGGAGGGCGCCACTACTGAGAAGGCCCTCTGGCTGGTTCCCTGTAACTTAAGCTTCTCGCGGTTAGGTAACCTCCAGAAGGCCCTCGGTGCTGGACCTGTGTCTGGGTAGAACTTCAAAGGTATCCCATTGTAGAGCGCATTGCTGTAGTCCAAGCGGGAGATAAGCAGAGCATGCACCACTCTGGCGAGGCAGTCTGCAGTCAGATAGGGTCTCCGCCTGCGTACCAGATGGAGCTGGTAAACAGCTGCCCTGGACACAGATTTGACCTGTGCCTCCATGGACAGCTGTGAGTCCAAAATGACTCCCAGGCTGCGCACCTGGTCCTTCAGGGGCACAGTTACCCCATTCTGGACCAGGGAGTCCTCCATACCTGCCCCCTCCTGTCCCCCCAAAACAGTACTTCTGTCTTGTCAGGATTCAACCTCAATCTGTTAGCTGCCATCCATCCTCCAACCGCCTCCAGACACTCACACAGGACCTTCACCACCTTCACTGGTTCTGATTTAAAAGAGAGGTAGAGCTGGGTATCATCTGCATACTGATGAACACCCAGCCCAAACCCCCTGATGATCTCTCCCAGCGGCTGCATGTAGATGTTGAAAAGCATGGGGGAGAGGATGGATCCCTGAGGCACCCCACAAGTGAGAGCCCAGGGGTCTGAACACTCATCCCCCCCCACCACTTTCTGAACACAGCACAGGGGGAAGGAGCAGAACCACGGTATGACAGTGCCCCCAGCTTCCAGCCCCTCAAGACGCTCCAGAAGGATATTATGGTCGATGGTATCAAACGCCGCTCTCACCTTTGTCCCTAGCCCACCAGAGATCATCAACCAGCGTGACCAAGGCAGTTTCAAGTCCCATGTTGAGGCCTGAATCCCGTCTGGAAGGGATCCAAATGGTCCGCTTCCTCCAGGCGTGCCTGGAGTTGTTCAGCTACCATTCGCTCAATCACCTTGCCCAAGAATGGAGGATTTGAGACTGGGCGATATTTGGCCATCGTGGCCGCATCTAAAGATGGGTCCCGGAAGGCTCCCTCACGGAGGGAAGCATTCACCACCCCACGAAGCCCATCACCCAGCCCTTCTCGTCTCGCTTTTATAAGCCAGGATGGACAAGGATCAAGGAGACAAGTGGTTGGTTTCACTCGTCCATGCAGCCTGTCCACATCCTCGGGGGTAACAGATTGGAATTTATCCCACACAACTTGACTAGACAGGACTCTAGCACTCTCCCGCCCTGCTCCCACGGTGGAGTCTACGTCTTCTCGAATCTGAGCTACTTTGTCTGCAAAAAACTTTGCAAAATCATTGCAGGAGATCATGTGGCCTGTACTGGGCCCTACTGGAGCAGGTGGTTCTGCTAAATTGCGAACCACTTGAAAGAGTCTCCTGCTGCTGTTTTCCGTAGATGTAATAGAGGCGGTGAAGAAAGTCTTCTTTGCCGTCGCTATCAACACTTGGTAGGCTCGACATTGAGCTCTAACCTGTATTCGGTCAGCTTCAGAATGGGCTATCTGCCACCGGCGCTTTAGCCGTCTCAGCGATTGTTTCATCACCCTCAGCTCCGGGGAAAACCACGGGGCTGTCCGGGCTCCATGCAATCGGAGAGGGCGCTTCGGAGCCAAACAGTCAATAGCCCTGGTTAACTCCACATTTCAGCGGGCCACCAGGAATCAACTGAAAGGCCATCAACATGGCATAAAACATTCCCTACCGCCCTCTGGAAACCATTTGGATCCATTAAGGGGTGGACCATCTGAATCGGTCCCACCTCCCTGCAGAGGGGAAGGTTCACGGAGAAGTCCAGTTGCACCAGGAAGTGATCTGACCGTGGCACTTCTTTAGTTTCGCTTTTACTTAGTTTCAGATCACCAACATCCATAATAATAATAATTATTTATTTATACTCCGCCCTCCCCAGCCAAGGCCGGACTCAGAGCGGCTTACAAGCAGTAATAAAAACAAGTTGAATGATTACAATTTAAAAACAAAATTAAAATACAATATTAACATATTGAAATATTAAAATATTAAAATTTAGCCTCATCGCAGGAGGAGAAAGAAAAAAGAAAGAGAGGGAGGGAATCAAATTGGCTCCAAGTCAAAGGTCAGGCGAAACAACTCTGTGTTACAGGCCCTGCGGAAAGAAATCAGATCCTGCAGGGCCCTGGCCTCATGAGGCAGAGCGTTCCACCAGGCCGGAGCCAGAGTTGAAAAGGCCCTGGCTCTGGTTGAAGCCAATCTAACTTCCTTAGGGCCCGGGACCCTAGGGTGTTGCTATTTATGGACCTTGAGGCTCTCCGTGGGGCATACCGGGAGAGGCAGTCCCGTAGGTACAAGGGTCCTAGGCCGTGAAGGGCTTTAAAGGTCAAAAGCAGCACCTTAAATCTGACCCTGTACTCTACCGGGAGCCAGTGCAGTTTGAAAAGCACAGGGTGAATATGCTCCCATGGCAGAGACCCCGTGAGGAGCCTTGCTGAAGTATTCTGCACCCTCTGGAGTTTCTGGGTCAGCTTCAAGGGCAGCCCCGTGTAGAGCGAATTACAGTAGTCAAGCCTGGAGATGACCGTCGCATGGATAACTGTGGCCAGGTTGGGGCGGGAAAGGTAAGGGACCAACTGCTTGATGCGGCGAAGGTGGAAAAATGTCGCCTTGGCTGTTGCTGTAACTTGCGCCTCCCTGGAAAGGGAGGCGTCAAGGATTACACCCAAACTCTTAACGGAAGGCAATGGCACTAATTGGGCCCCCCGCAAGGACTTCCGGGTTGGCGCCATCGCCGAATGGCGGATTCCCTCCGAGATCCGGAGGGAGCCTGCTTGGCAGGGGCTGGGTCCCGCCGCGCCGGCGACGCGGGGACCCTCAAAACCATGGGCACAAAAGAAGGGAGTTGGTCCCTCATCCCCATGACATCCCGACCCAGCCATAGGACCTCTGTCTTCGAAGGATTTAGTTTCAATCGGCTCCCACGAAACCATCCAGCTACAGCTTCCAAGCATCTGGTCAGTGTGTTCGGGGCCGAGTCAGTGTGGCCATCCATCAGCAGATAGAGCTGAGTGTCTTCAGCATATTGGTGACAGCCCAGCCCAAAGCTCCGGATAATCTGGGCAAGGGGGCACATAAAGATGTTAAAAAGCATTGGGGAGTGAATTGCACCCTGCGGCACTCCACACACCAAGGAATGGTGCGATGACATTTCCCCCCCTAGTGCCACCCTCTGTGTCCGACCAGAGATAAAAGAGCACAGCCAGTTACGGGCTATGCCCTGTATCCCTATGTCTGCGAGGCAGTGGTCCAGAAGATCATGATCGACCATGTCAAAGGCTGCTGACAAATCTAAAAGGATCAGCAGTCCTGACCCGCCTCAATCCAGTTGTCTACGGAGATCATCTGTTAGGGCAACCAGAGCCGTCTCGGTCCCAAAACCAGGACGGAACCCGGACTGAAATGGATCTAAAGCAGATGTTTCCTCCAGAAACCTACCAAGCTGTTCAGCAACCGCTCTCTCAATTACCTTACCCAGATATGGAAGATTTGAAACTGGGCGGTAATTGGATAGGTCTAAGGGATCTAATGAAGTTTTCTTTAAGAGTGGACACACTGCTGCTTCCTTCAGTTCCCCTGGGAATGTCCCCGTGTCAAGGGACAAATTGATAATTTCAACCAGGGGGGTCCGCACAACATCTGGACATTCCCTAATCAGCCAAGATGGGCACGGATCAAGGAGGCAGGTGGTGGGCCTACTAACTTGGAGGAATCTATCCACATCAGCAGGGAGTATCCGATCGAAATGGTCCAACACTGGACCTGATGTCAGTCGAGGGGCCTCTAGTTCAGTCACTGTATCTAAATTGGCAGGGAGGTCACAGCGGAGCAACAGGACTTTCTCCACAAAAAAGCTTGCGAATGCCTCACAGCTGTGGGTTGAATTTGTGCTTAAATTTGGTTGTCCTCCCAAGGACGTTATTGACCTAATTATTCTAAAAAGTTGTGCCATCTCATAGGCTTTCATAAGCGTCCTATAAGATGTTCTTGAGGCTCCGTCACGAGTCCGTCGCCATACTCGCTCTAGCTGTCTGAGATCCCGCTTCATTTTCTGGAGCTCCTTAGTAAACCAAGGGGCCTGGTTTCGACGGGGTCGCAGAGGGCACTTAGGCGCGATCTCATCAATGGCTGCCAAGAGCCGGTTATTCCAGTCCTCAACAAGGTCATCTAATGAGTCGCCAGGAGGAGCAGGGTCCCGCAAGACTTGTTGGAATCTATCAGGATCCATCAGTTTTCGCGGACGAGCCCAAATAGGTTCGCCACCCGAGCCGGGGAGGAGCGGGAAGTCAATCTTGGCTTTCAGAGTGTAGTGATCAGACCATGGCACTTCCACAGGGGGGAGCATGATCACATCTATGCCAGCCCCAAAGATCAGATCCAGCGTGTGGCCTGCTTGATGAGTGGGGCCCAAAACAAACTGGGAGAGCCCTAGTGTTGCCATGGAAGTCACTAGGTCCAGACCCTGTGAGGAGGGAGCAGCATCGGCATGGACGTTGAAGTCTCCCAAAACTAGTAGGTGTGGGAACTCCAAGGCCCAGCCCGCCACCACCTCCAGCAGGTCTGACAGGGTGGCTGCCTGTGTGCTGGGTGGTCGGTACACCAGCCAGACATCCAAGCTCTCCTTGGTGCCCCACACGAGACCAACACATTCAATGCCGGAGATCGCCGGGGATGGCAGAGCTCTGAAAGAGCAATCCTCCCGGAATAACAACACTACTCCTCCCCCCAACCCACAGTCCGCGATTGATGGAGGACAGAGAAACCTGGGGGTGTTATCTCATGTAGGGAGACTACTTTGCCTTCCCGTACCCAGGTCTCCGTCACGCAATCCAGGTCAATCCCCTGTGAGACAAAAAAGTCATGCATTGCGGCGGTTTTGTTGCCTATGGACCTGGCATTGCAAAGCACCAATCACGGAGGTGGGTAATCCTTGCTCGCCCTACCCTCATCCTTTGGGATGGGGCGTAGATTGGAAGGGGTTCAAGGATCACTGCATCTCGAAGCCCTTCGCCAATAGAGATATCTAGCCCCACCGCCATTCCTCCCTAGCCCTTCAATAGTGGAAAGCCCAGACCCCATACTAGCCTCCCCAATAGAGGGGTAACATCCCCTCAATAACAAGTCATCCTTGGGCCAGGACTCCTGGGTCAAAATGGTATGGGGAAGAGGTGGAGGTTTGATAGGGTAAGTATCCCTAGAAGATAGAACCCAACCAACCACACCCCAAGCGGGGAGGACAGTCCCATGGTGTTTCGTTAACTGTCAATCCCCCTCTCCCTCCTGGGTTAATTGGAGGATTGTTGGTTCTATCTGTGGCTGTGGAAGTATTAATGAGGTATGTGTTATAAGATGTGGATCACTGGCCAACAAAGAGCCAGATTTGAATTCGGAAGATCTGTCCATGCTGTCTCGCCAGGAGTACAGTAGAGAAGGCTGATCATTCTGATAAGTTTTTGGAACATTAGGCAAAGGTCCAGATGTAGATTTGGTGCTGGATATCTCCAGATTGTCAGCAACATAGAGTTCTTTAGGTGTTGTTGCCATAGAAATGTCGCAGGTGCCAAATTCCTCATCTAATTCGGTGTCGTTTGAAAAGGGAACAGGGAGTTGCACTGATGTCTTTCCATGGGATAAAGAGCTGTTGGACGTCTTTAAATATTGTGCTCTAGGCTCTACTGTCCTTATATTTTGGGTAGAAATCTCAGTCTTTATACTCATTAGCCTCTTCTTCAGGTCTTGTAATTCTAGGCTTACAGAGTTCTTCCCCCCCCCCTCGGGCAATTAGTGTTTTTAGTGTTGAGCTTGGTTTCCCTTATCTCCATTAGCTCTGACTCTATGCAAGGGAGCAATTGCCTCCTTGTTTCGTCCTTAAATACCCTCACTGGGCGGAGAGAATGGAACCACCATAGAGTATCCTTTATCTCCATGAGTCGAGATGGGAGGGCTGATGACCTAAAGGTCATAAATAAGTGCATGGTGTTTCTCACAGTAGGTAGGAAGTGGAAATTTTCTAGATCTACATTTCGGTAATGGTAATTCAGGAGCTGAGACAAGAACAGTAATTTGTCTGCGGTTCATCCATCTATGAGTGTATCGGTGAATCTCAAGCATTATCTGGTTCGTTTGCAAGACTTGACAGGACCTCACTTCATCCATAGATTGAGTTGGTGAGTTGTTAACAAAGTCATTTCTTATCATCCTTTTAAGCCCATGGGCATTTAAAGGGGAGGAGCTAGTATCCAATTGTTTGTTGACATAGCCGACGACACAGCGATTTCTCCAAGTAGCTCTTTATTTTGTAAGCTGGAATAGAACTGACTGCAAACAGCTCAGCCGGCCTGCTTTTATAGGCAGCCGGCTGTCAACATTGTAACAACAACAGCCCAGAGTTCCCGCCTAAAATAACTGACGTGGAACTGAGGGAAAACTATCTACAGACCTGAGTGAAAACTATATACAGTATCCCCCTGCTGGCCCAGGGTGAAACTTCACTACATAACACCCCTCCCCACCGAGATAAGGCATTAGTTACAATCGTAATGGTTTCCTTATATACAGCACTACGCGTAATGGTTCAATTAGGCACAAAAGCATATCGGTTACATTTCCCATACTTAGACCAACAGTGATACATGTCCAACAACATAGTCCTTTAAATAAGTTGGGCGCTTGGAAACTCTGCCAGACCGCCGGGGACTGGTAGCCAAGTCCGGAGGGCCACACAGTTCTTGCTGAGGCTGTGGTGCGACCCTAGGTGGCGTTGGAACCAACTCCCCTGGATCCGCTGCTGTGGGTGGAGCCTCCGCAAGTGGAGTGGTCTGAGTCTGTGGTAAGTCTGGCAGACCCTCTGAAACGGCTTGGTTCAGCTCCACGCTGGCAGTTTGCGAGGGAGGTGTAGGTGGGGCCTCGCCATCTGTACGTGTCTCTTCTGGAGCCGCAAGCGCAGTTGGGGGCACCTCGGTAGTGTCCAAGTCCCCAACCCTGTGCCTAAGCTGGTCTATGTGCCGTCGCCACAAGCGTCCGTCTTCAAGTGCCACCTGGTACGAGCGAGGTCCAGTGACTCCCACTACTGTGGCTGGCACCCAAGGAATGTCCCCCACATAGTTCCGGGCAAAGACCTGGTTTCCTGGGACAAATGACCGTGGCGCGTTGGCACAGCCTGGGGGTTCAGCCACGGCAAAGTCCGGGTGTAGCCGGTCGAGCGGTGACCTGAGGCGGCGGCCCATAAGCAGTTCAGCAGGACTCCTCCCTGTGGCCGCATGAGGGGTGATGTGTTGCACGAACAAGTATTCGGCGACCCGCTCATGCCAGTCTCCCCGGTCCAGGCGCGCCAGTGCCTCTTTTGCCGAGCGCACCATTCTTTCCGCTTGCCCGTTGCTGGATGGATGAAAGGGTGCCGTTAGGGCATGGCGGATGCCCAGTCCCAAAAGATACCACTCAAACGTGCCTGACGTGAACTGCGGTCCGTTGTCAGACAAGGACACAGGCCTCGCAGCACCCAGATGACAGCTTCGGTAGTGGTGGAGGGCATCAGGGCGACCTCCAGCCATTTGGAATAGGCGTCCACCACTACCATAAAGGTCCGGCCGTGAAAGGGGCCAGCCAGATCGATGTGCACCCTTGACCAGGGTGTCTTTGGCGTCTCCCAGGTGTGTCCCTTAGCTGCCGGTGGTGCAGGCCTCGACTCTTGGCACGCTTGACACGCGGACACCCAGGCAGTGATGGCATCGTCCATATTAGGCCACCAGACGTAACACCGAGCCAACGCCTTCATTTTGACAATTCCCGGGTGGCCAACGTGCAGAGCCTCCAGGACGCGCTGACGGAGTCCCTGGGGAATCACGACGCGGTCTCCCCACAACAGACAGCCGCGATGAGCTGAGAGTTCATGTTGTCTGGTTGCGAAGGGCTGGAACTCCGATGCAAAAGGCCCTTGTGGCCACCCCCTCCACACCCAGTTGAGCACCCGGCTGATGGTGCGATCCTGGGCAGACGCGGAGGCCACAGTGGCAGCCGATACAGGCGCTGCTGGAAGATCCTCAATCAGAAGGAGCGATGAAGCTGGAGCCGGGTCTTCCACAAATGCTGGAAGAGGGCAACGGCTGAGGGCGTCGGCATGGCCCATCGATTTCCCCGGGCGATGGATGAGCCGGTAGTGGTAGGCAGCCAGGAAAACAGTCCATCGCAGCATGCGTGGCGAGAGGACCGGTGGAGCTGGACGATCACCGGCGAGGAGGCCCAGGAGTGGCTTGTGGTCAGTGATGAGGTCAAAAGTCCTGCCATAGAGGTATTCATGGAACCTCTTCACTCCAGCCACAAGTGCCAATGCCTCCTTGTCGAGCTGGCTGTAATTCCGTTCCGTCGGAGATAGTGTCCTGGAAAAGTAGGCTAGCGGTGCTTCTCTTCCATCTGGAAAATGGTGACTAAGGACAGCACCGATGCCAAAAGGTGAGGCGTCGCAGGCAAGGACCAGCGGCCTGGATTCACTGTACTGTACCAGCACACTGTCTGATGAAAGGAGAGCCTTGACCGCGTTGCAGGCCGCCGTCTCCCGATGACCCCAGGCCCAAGGCGTCTTTGTGCTAAGGAGTCGGTGAAGAGGCTCAGCCACTGTGGCTTTGTGGGGCAGGAACATGTTATAAAAGTTCAGCAGCCCCAGGAACGCCTGCAACTCCGTCTTGTTCTTTGGGGTGGGGGCCTGCTGGATAGCGCGGATCTTGGATGTGGTCGGGTGAAGGCCGAAGGCATCGATAAGATAGCCCAGGAACTCTACCTGTGGAACGGCGATCTGGCACTTTTCCCTCTTTACCTTGAGCCCAGCCTCTTGGAACCTGGGCAGCACAGCACGGAGGCGCTCGAACAGCTGCTGGTGTGAGTCTGCAGACACCAAGACGTCATCAAAATATGGTACCACGCCCGGAAGCCCTTGCAGGAGATGCTCCATGAGGCTTTGGAAGATGCCAGGAGCCACACTCACCCCGAACTGCAACCGGCGGCAACGGAATGCCCCTCGGTGGGTGACGATCGTCTGGGCTTCAGCAGTGGCATCATCGACGGGCAGTTGTTGATAGGCTTGGGCAAGGTCCAGCTTAGTGAAGACCTTACCCTCACCCAGGGAATGCAGCAGGTGTTGGACAACAGGAACCGGATAAGCATGCTGCTGAAGTGCCTTGTTGATCGTGCACTTGTAGTCAGTGCAGATTCTCACCGACCCATCTGGCTTGACAGGCGTGACGATGGGGGTTTCCCACTTGGCGTGGTCAACCGGCTCCAAAACTCCTTGGGCGATCAGTTTGTCCAGTTGTTCGTCCACCTTAGCCTTGAGAGCAAAGGGAACCCGGCGTGGCTTTAGCTTGATGGGGGCGACTTGTGGATCAAGGCTAAAGGAGATGGGCGTACCTGTATATTGCCCCAAGGTGCCGTCAAAAACCTCGGCAAAGTCTTTGACCAGACCCTCAGTCTCTGCGTTAGAGATGCAGTTGATGCCGGTGACTTCCAGGCCGAGGGCATCAAACCAGTCTAGCCCTAGGAGGCTTGGCCGCTGACCTTCGACCACCACCAACCGGAGCAGGCCCGAAAAATCCTTGAAGGCAATCCGGAACTGGCCAACGCCTACCACGGGAATGTCGTTTCCCTGGTAGTCTCTCAGGTGTACGCGGTGAGAGTCGAGTTGCCTTTTGGATACTCTGGGTACCAGTCTTTTGATGGTGCTCCACGACACGATGGACAGGGCAGACCCGGTGTCGATCTCCATATCACATGGAGCTCCTTCAATGAGCACCGTGACGTTCAGCTTGCGTCGTGTAGGCGAGTCGGTTTGGCCAATCGTGGTTCCAGACGGGCAGCGGCAGTTGGTGAGAGCGAAACAACTTTCCTTGGCAGACTGGAGTGAAGACATGGACTTGCGAGTCGATGAAGGGGGGGGTGTCAGACGGAGCCGATCGGCAGACCTTAGCGATGTGGCCCCTTCTGGAACACTTCCTACAGATGGCGTCTCTGAATCGACACTTGGCACGGGAATGGTTGCCTCCGCAGCCGGCACATTCCGGTTGGCCCTTGGACTTCTGTTGGAACTTCCTGCGCTCCCGCTTTGTCTGGTGCACGTCATCGTCTTCACTGGAGGATGCCTCATCACTGCTGGCCTCTTCATGATGCACCGGAACTGGCTTCCTAGCAAGACGCGGGCTGCTGGACTTGCGGATCTCCTGGGCGGAGCGTTCAGCAGCTTCTGAGGCCACAGCCTCCTCAATGGCTTTCTGTAGCGTGAGGTCTGGCTTGGCGAGGAGACGCCGTTGCAGATGGATGTCCCGGACCCCGCAGACGATTCGATCCATCAGGGCATCGTCTAAGTCTCGGAACTCACAGTGCATTGCAGCCTGTCGCAGGGCGGTGGTGTAGTTGTTGATTGACTCCCCCTCTGCCTGGTTCCGGTGGTAGAACGCATGGCGGGCAGCAATCTTGGATGGCTTTGGTGCGTAGTGGTTGCGGAGCTTCTCTTGGATCGTGTCCCATGGTGTTGCCTGGACTGCTTCAGGCGCAACCAATGCTCGGGCCGTCTCAAACACCTCAGGCCCACAGAGGCTGAGGAATAGGCCCCGCTTCCGATCCTTTGATACTGCTGTCAGCTCGTTGGCTTGGAGGTAGCAGTCGAACCGAGCGAGGTAGGAGTCCCATGATTCAGAGGCTGGCGCAAACGGCGGTAGAGGCACAAGTGAAGCCATGATTCCGATGCCGGCGTGAAGGGTGATGGATGGAACACCGTGCTCTAGCCAGAACAGTCAGCTCTGAATTGGTTCTGTCCAGTGATTTCACTCAGTGATTTCGCTCTGTGATTCAGCTCAGTGATTCAGCTCAGTTCAGAGGCTGGCCGCATCTGGCTGTGCTCTGATGTCCATCGATCCCATCCTCGTCGCCAGTGTTAAGTTGTGGGTTGACATAGCCGACGACACAGCGATTTCTCCAAGTAGCTCTTTATTTTGTAAGCTGGAATAGAACTGACTGCAAACAGCTCAGCCGGCCTGCTTTTATAGGCAGCCGGCTGTCAACATTGTAACAACAACAGCCCAGAGTTCCCGCCTAAAATAACTGACGTGGACCTGAGGGAAAACTATCTACAGACCTGAGTGAAAACTATATACAGTATCCCCCTGCTGGCCCAGGGTGAAACTTCACTACATAACAGTGTTTCTCACAGTAGGCAGGAAGTGGAAATTTTCTAGATCTACATTTCGGTAATGGTAATTCAGGAGGTGAGACAAGAACATAGTAATTTGTCTGCGGTTCATCCATCTATGAGTGTATCGGTGAATCTCAAGCATTATCTGGTTCGTTTGCAAGACTTGACAGGACCTCACTTCATCCATAGATTGAGTTGGTGAGTTGTTAACAAAGTCATTTCTTATCATCCTTTTAAGCCCTTGGGCATTTAAAGGGGAGGAGCTAGTATCCAATTGTTTCTCAATGTTAACTATTTTGGTGAGGATTTCATTCAGTCTTGGGAGAACCAGAACCATAATTTCTGCAGACAAATTGCAAATCTCTTGGTAGGGGTACGTATCCGAAATCGGTTGAAAGTAGGCTCCTCTGATATCTTGTTCTAGAGGCATGGGTGGGTCAGCGCTAGGAGTGGGAGGAATCCCTCCTGCTCCTGCTCTTGCCCTCTTGGATGGATTAGCTTTTTCTGTGAGGAGGGGGGTCGGGTCATTGTCATCCTCCTTAAAGTGGGGTAAGGTTCCCCCAACGTTGTTACTCACTGCTTCTTCTATTTGCTCCGTTTTCTTGGCTTCCTCAACCTGTTCTGTTACTGAGCCAGGGAAGATGCCATTGGCTCTCTGGTGATTCTTTGTTTTAGAGAAATTGTGAGTCCCAATAATGATTTTCTGGCTCTTTGCATCTCGTTTTCACCTTCCGGCAGGCATTCTCAATAAGTTGAACACCAGGTCTAAGGCATGTCTGTGACTATGAGTAGGGCCAAACATATTCAGGGAAAGCCCCATGGAGGCCATGCTTTCCACGAAGTCCCAAGTGGCCCCTTGTAAGTTAGTGTCGGTGTGGATGTTAAAATCCCCTAGGACACAAACTAGGTGTCTCCAGGAGAATATCCGCCATGACCTGGAGCAACTCGGGCAGGGAATCCTTGGTGCAGTGGGAAGGTCGGTACACCAAAAGGAATCCTGTACTGCCCCTATTGCCCAACTTCCAGAACATGCACTCAGAGAACTGGGTCTTCCCAATAGGACGCCTGCTCCACAGGGTAGGACACAAACCAATGCCTTCAAGTTGTTCTTTTTTTAAAAAAAGACTGACTAAACATCCGGAAGAAATTTTTGACAGCAAGAGCTGTTAGTGGATTGTAGTCCCTTGGGAGTGCTGGAATTTCCATTCTTTGAGATTATCAAATGAAGTTGGATGGTCATCTGTCATGGATGCTTTACTTGCTATTCCTGCATCACATGGGTGCAATAGATTGCACCAGGGATCACTTCAAGCTCAAAAATTCTACAATTCCGTGATTCTCCCCTGTATGAATTCTTTGATGGTAAGTGAGACTGGCCTTTTGATTGAAGTTCTTTCCACATGCCGCACACTGATAGGGTTTCTCCCCTGTATGAATTCTTTGATGGGTAGTGAGACTGGAGCTCTGACTGAAGCACTTTCCACATTCCATACACTGATAGGGTTTCTCCCCTGTATGAATTCTTTGATGGGAAGTGAGACTGGAGCTCATACTGAAGCTCTTTCCACATTCCATACACTGATAGGGTTTCTCCCCTGTATGAATTCTTTGATGTTTAGTGAGACTGGAGCTCATACTGAAGCTCATTCCACATGCCGCACACTGATAGGGTTTCTCCCCTGTATGAATTCTTTGATGGTAAGTGAGACTGGAGCTCATACTGAAGCTCTTTCCACATTCCACACACTGATAGGGTTTCTCCCCTGTATGAATTCTGTGATGGGAAGTGAGATTGGAGCTCTTACTAAAGCTCTTTCCACATTCAAAGCATTTATATGGTTTCTCCCCTGTATGAATTCTGTGATGGGAAGTGAGAGGAGCTGTAGTTGAAGCTCTTTCCACATTCCATGCATTGATATGGTTTCTCCCCAATGTGAATTCTTTCATGGGAAGTGAAATCCTCTGTATGAATTCTGTGATGGGAAGTGAGAGAGGAGCTGCTACTGAAGCTCATTCCACATTCCATACACTGATAGGGTTTCTCCCAGGTATGAATTCTTTGATGGTAAGTGAGATTGGAGCTCTGCCTGAAGCTCTTTCCACATTCCATGCACTGATAGGGTTTCTCCCCTGTATGAATTCTGTGATGGGAAGTGAGAGAGGATCTCGTACTGAAGCTCTTTCCACATTCCACACACTGATAGGGTTTCTCCCCTGTATGAATTCTGTGATGGGAAGTGAGAGAGGAGCTCGTACTGAAGCTCTTTCCACATTCCACACACTGATAGGGTTTCTCCCCTGTATGAATTCTGTGATGGGAAGTGAGAGAGGAGCTCGTACTGAAGCTCTTTCCACATTCAACACACTGATAGGGGTACTCCCCTGTATGAATTCTCTGATGCCTAGTGAGATCGGAGCTCAAACTGAAGCTCTTTCCACATTCCACACAATGATAGGGTTTCTCCCCTGTATGAATTCTCTGATGGGCAGTGAGACTCTGGCTGTGACTGAAGCTCTTTCCACATTCCATACACTGATAGGGTTTCTCCCCTGTATGAATTCTCTGATGCCTAGTGAGATCGGAGCTCGAACTAAAGCTCTTTCCACATTCCACACACTGATAGGGTTTCTCCCCTGTATGAATTCTTTGATGGGAAGTGAGCTTGGAGCTCTGACTGAAGCTCTTTCCACATTCCATACACTGATAGGGTTTCTCCCCTGTATGAATTCTCTGATGCCTAGTGAGATCGGAGCTCGAACCTAAGCTCTTTCCACATTCCACACACTGATAGGGTTTCTCCCCTGTATGAATTCTTTGATGGGAAGTGAGCTTGGAGCTCTGACTGAAGCTCTTTCCACATTCCACACACTGATAGGGTTTCTCCCCTGTATGAATTCTCTGATGGGAAGTGAGATTGGCGCTCTGACTGAAGCTCTTTCCACATGTCACACACTGATAGGGTTTCTCCCCTGTATGAATTCTTTGATGTTTAGTGAGACTGGAGCTCATACTGAAGCTCATTCCACATTCCATACACTGATAGGGTTTCTCCCCTGTATGAATTCTTTGATGTTTAGTGAGACTGGAGCTCATTATGAAGCTCATTCCACATTCCATACACTGATAGGGTTTCTCCCCGGTATGAATTCTTTGATGGTAAGTGAGACTGGAGCTCATACTGAAGCTCTTTCCACATTCCACACACTGATAGGGTTTCTCCCCTGTATGAATTCTGTGATGTTTAGTGAGACTGGAGCTCAAACTGAAGCTCTTTCCACATTCCACACACTGATAGGGTTTCTCCCCTGTATGAATTCTGTGATGGGAAGTGAGAGAGGATCTCATACTGAATATCTTTCCGCATTCCATGCACTGATAGGGTTTCTTTCGAATGAGATTTCGTTGATGGGAACTGGAATGGGAGCTCTGACTGCAGCTCTTTCCACATTCCAAATTTTTACGTGCCTTCTCCACTCTGCAGATTGTCTTGTGGTCACCTTTGTTCTTGCTTTCCAATTCATCACCATCTGCAATGGAGAGAAAAAGGGATTAGAGCCTCAGGAACAAATGGAGCCCCCAGTTAGGGAATAATGCTCATTAAACTTGTTGTAGAGAAGGCAGTGTTCATTACCTTGGTTATTTGCAATAAACCAATGTATTTATTATTGGATTCTAATCGTTGGTTAAATGTTGCTTTGTTTGAAGTAAGTTACGCATTTTAAAATTTTCGTACTTTTTGTAAAAATTTTGTACTTTTTTCATTGGTTTAGATGCTATTATTACTGTTTCATGTTTATACAGTAGCACCTCGGGTTACGTAACCCTCGGGTTATATAAACATCAGCTTATGAAAGCGACAAATCCATGCGCATGCCCAGAACAGTGATCCTCGGTTTGCGAAAACCTCGGGATCTGGCCGGATCTCCGGAACGGATCCCATTCGCAACCAGAGGTACCACTGTATATGTGTTGGAAGCTTCCTAGATTGGCTGGGGCAACCCAACCAGATGGTCAGGGTATATATAAAAATTATTATTAATACTATTAATATCACTGCTAGTACTACCTGAGATTCAATCAGCCTGGCTCTTCTCTGGGGCAGATGTTGTTTGACCCAGTCATGGCATCCCCTTGATCTCCAGTGTCAGTCGTCTCTTTGGTCAACCCAAGACTGACAGCAGCAAAAACAAAAACAGGAAACCTGACAGAAGCTACTTATCTTTCCGAACAACTCTGAAGCTGACATTTAAGATGCCTGGGTAGTTCAGACCAGCCCAACTGTGGTAGAAGGAGGCAGAACTGGAGGAAGATTGTTCACTGAAAAAACTGTAATTTACTATTTCTTGTGGGGGTGTTAGGTTCCCAGGTGTTGTAGGGGGCGCTGTGAAAATATATGAGCCTTGCCACATAGAGGTATTTTTTGAATTTCCTGGCAGATAGGACGATCCCACACGGAGGCTTACCAAGAGAGGCCACGATCCCCCGATTCTCCTCCATGACGTCCTTATGCAGAGCTCTCTGGTCAGGATCCAGCAACTCCCACTCCTCGTCCGTGAAACGAACAGCGACATCTTCAAAGCACACTGGACCCTAAAAGAAAAAGGGAAATTTCCTCCTCTGAGACAGCAGAAATATGATCTGCTACACAATGCTCTGTTATTTCCTTCCTGTTAATTGCTGTGTTATTTCAATAGGATTCCTTTGCTGCACATTTTAATTATGGGTACCTATTGTAACGCTTTAATTGAATTATTTTATTCTGCATTTTAACTATGGGTATTCGTCTTTGTGCAAATAGGTGGTACGCCAGCTTATGTTTACGTTATTATGCCTACGCAAGCATTCCAGTTTCCCCGATCCACTTTCTCCTCTCCTCTCCTCGTGAGTTGTTCTGGGGAAGTTCCCTCCCAATGCCCTAGAGCCAAATTCAAGGGGTTCATGGGGGCATGGAGAGGGGGAGGAATGGGGGGCAGGCCCCATTTTCCAGCGGATGGGGCTGGCTAGGTGAATCCTGGCCACTATTTGTACTCGTCTGTCCGCTGCTTAGAAGCCTATTTTAGCATTCACTGATGAATATAGAAATACAAGAAGCCTAGTTTGGATGGCCATCTGTCTTGGATTATCTAGCTGAGATTCCTGCAATGCAGGGGGTTGGACCTGATGACCCTTGGGGTCTCTTTCAACTCTAGGATTCTATGGAAACTGCAACTACAGATGAATCCTACTGGAAACATTCAGAAGGCTGGAGTCACAGAGTTATATGGGCAGGAAATCCCACACTTCACAGCTGGAGTTTACTCTTTATTAGCAAGAGCACGATGTTCACAGACTTGGCTGAGTTTCGAGCCTCTTCCTCCACAAAAGCAGTTGCAGAGAGTGAAGGCCCCCGGCTCCCCACAGCTTTCCAAGTCCCCTCTTTTCTGGGTTTTCTGGCAAGCGATTGAACAGTGCGCCAGTGTGCAGCCTGCCTTTGCTCCTCCATGTTAGACCTCTCTTGGCTCTGAGAGACAAGCAGGGAGGATGGATTCTGGCAGAAGGAGAGGGAGCCCCTGGTGGCTCCTCCTTCTCCGGACTCACCTGTGCCTCTCGACCTCCCTCCTCCCACTCGCCTCCTTCCTCTTCTGCCTCTGATTCTGCACTGCATTCTGCCACAGAGTCTCCCAGCTCACTAAGCCCTGTTACCTCTTCAGCTTCTGACACCTCCTCTTCCCAGCCTTCTCCCTCTTCTCCCTCTGACTGCTCATCCTTTCTCCACCTCCACTCCTTGGGCTCTGAGCCATCTTCTGTTCCTGGTTCCCTGGCTGCTTCCTCCCACCATTCCTCTGTGCCCAACCAGTCCATGACATTGCTCCATCCCTCAGCCTCTGTCCCCACATGGCAGCTTCCCCTGACCTGATCTGGTTCCACAGCCACTGCTTCCCTTCTGCCCCCATGAAAACGTGGATAGGGAGGTCGTGCCGGCATCATTCCGTCACCTGCAAGAGAAAAAAAGGTAAGCAGGATTGCCTGCTTCTCTCACAGGGGAAACAGGACAGATGGGCTTTGAGAAAGCCTTACCTGCGAGTGCAGTTGGAGGTTTCTGCCCATTTCATGTTAGGTGTGCAGAAATACATCTCCCCTCCTCTGAACCCTTGTTCCCAACCCCCACCCCTCAAAAAAAAAAACAAAAAAAAACCAAGATGAAAAGAACCCTCAGATGAGTTAGAAAGCCAACAGAACGAGACCAAACAGAGAAAAACCACCTTCCTCCTTACCCAGTAGCCTCTCTCTGGTGTCCAACGGAGGCCTCTCTGCCTCACAGGAATCCAGGTCCATTTCTGCAAAATGATCCCTTTTCTGAAAGAACAACAAGAATTCAAAACAGTAAATGAATGGTGAGAAATATAAGAAAGAGAACGACAAAGACAGAAACTTTAAGGATGTTAGATCTCATTCCCAGAAAAGGGATGGGCCATCAGCAGACCATTTTTGGATCTTCTACGTTCTGTTTGGAGACTCTTGGGAGTATCCAGAGGAAAGTCTCTCTCACCTGCTTTCTCTCTGCCTGCTCTCTTCTCTCCTCTGCCTGACTCAGGAGGAAACCTTCAGCCAGGGCCACCGCCTGGGAACTGGTCTCCGCTCCACAGTCCCTCACCCAGCTCTCCATCTCCGGAGGAAGGACAGCCAGGAACTGCTCCAAGATCACCAGGTCCAGCATCTCAGCTTTCGTGTGCCTTTCTGGCTTCAGCCACTGACGGTCAAGGTGGTAGAGTCGGCTGCAAACCTCTCGGGGTCCTTTGGCCTCCTGGAAGCAGAACTGCCTCAATTGCTGGCTCTGCACCTCTGAGCGGAGGGTGTCCTCCTCACCCAGGATCTTCTGCACAGGGTTTTCCCAGAATCCCCCACTGCTCCCAGTTTGGATGGCATGGCCTCTTCCTGTTTCAGGGCCAGCTGAGTCTTGCTCATCCATCTGTGCTCTCAGGAAGCCTCTGAGAGATCAGAAGGAACCTTTTGGTCTTCTGCCAAGTTCTGTATGTCTGAATGAGAAGCTCTAGCAAATCCTACAAAGCAAATACATTGTTCTGTTACAAAAGTTGTACAATATCAGGAGAAGAAAAAGGTTCCCTGAGCAAGCATGGATGAGTCTTGCTGGGAACCAGGGTAGGACTGCACGACAGCCCAGACTCTGAGCTATCTTTCTATAAGTGAGGAGGAGATGATGTAGGCCTCTAGAAGGGAGATTGTGGAAATGTGGAGTCAAGCGAAGAGATTAATACGAGGCAAATCAGCCTGGTTGCTCCTTCCTTCCAGTCAATGCATGAAATCAGAACTGATTGACAAGGGAGTCATTGGTTCCTAGTGAAAAATGACTAGGTGTGTTGAGTCCGAATCTCCTTTCTTGTAGCTTGAAGACATTGGTTGGAATCCTACGCCCAGGTGACATGGCTCTCCTAAAGGCCGGCCTCACTATACACTGCCTTTGTTGATCTAAAAGCAGCCTTTGATACAGTCTCCAGAACCAGACTCTGGGACAGACTGTAGGGTACCTACATAGAATTAAGAGCTTCTGCTCTTAATTCAGGCACTGCACGCAAACACGGCTCTTAGAGTCAGGTGTAGCCGCCTAGGACACCTAACGGACCCTATTAAAACCTCTAAAGGAGTCAGGAAAGGGTGCCTATTGGCCCCTCTACTATTCAGTTTCTATCTAAATAATTTAGTATCTGCACTCCATGACTCAGAACTCCACCCTCCGAAGCTCGCAAATCGGCATATTTCGGTCCTGCTATATGCCGACGATGCAGTAATTCTATCTAGAACCCCCATTGGACTCAAAAGGGCACTAAGAAAGCTCGCAGCAAACTGTCAATTTGAATGTCTCAAAATCAACTATCAAAAGACTAAGATACTCGCTTTGGGGGCAAAACCAAAGCTTAAAAGCTGGGAACTCCAAGGCCATAAATTAAAACAAGTCTCAAACTACAAGTATCTAGGAATGGTGGTACAGACCTCAGGAGCCAACAAACTACACATAAACTCTATCGGGAGTTCAGCGGAAAAACCCGCAAATTGTATCCTTAAATATTTCAGAGCACAAGGGGGCTTCTTCGTTCCCGCAGCTCGAAAACTATACAAGGCCAAAACTTTGGCACAACTCCTTTATGGTTCCTTTTTGCGCCCGCCTTCCTCGGCTTTCTCCCCCCTTGAGAGAGTTCAATCTAGACTTCCTAGAGCTCTCCTCCAAGTGCCCAGATGTGTCTCAAACGCATGGTTAGATGAGAAACGGGGATGATGAGAGTGGAGGCTAGCATCTGCCTAACATCAATCTACAAATGGCTGGCATTGAATCTGCTCCCCCGAGGGAGTTCTGAACACCCTCCAGAAACTGGGTTTTGCCCCTCAAGCCCTTCTAAGTCTGGGCTTGGGCCAGGCAAAGAATATTAGACACCGAGAGACAACAGGACTGCGCAAGGTGCCCCGACAATAAAATTGGAGAAATCGAGAAATATATAGCCGCACCGGCAGAATATCTCTTCTTTCTCGCATCTAGAAATGCAAGAAGGGCCTTTACACTCGCCAGAAGCTCGGCTCTTCCATCGCTGGTCCTGGATGGAGCCTTTAGAAAAGTCCCGTATGCTCAGAGACTTTTCACCTGTCCATTGGGAGAGATAGGGAGCCAAAACACTTGTTCCTTACACGTCCCTTTTACGAAGAGACACGTAGTAAGACCATTGATCCCCTTCTGATGAGGCTCACTGACCTCCCGCAAAAGCAAAAATTAGAGCTTTTCCTGTTAGGCAAAGATCAGAAGATGACCTGGATGGTGGCCAGATACTGTGTACAGATCTGTAGGCGCAGACTATCTCCCAACTCAAAATAGTCCGTCATGAAAATCCCCAAACTCGGTTTCATGGGTGACTCTGAGTCAACTCCCTGGGATAGTTTGTTGGTGTACATTGTTTTTAAATTTGCTGTTGTACATAAATTGCCTGTTTTACTTCTGTGACTGTACCCCCAAGTGTGTGTTATAAGCTGGTCTCTGACCGTAATAAATTATCTAATCTGACATGGCTCTCCTGTCTCCTCTCTGTCTCCTCTCTTCTCCATGTAAACATACCCAGCTCCTCACAAAGCTTGGCTTGATCTGCTTGGCTGGCCTCCTCTGCCAACAGGGAGAAAGAAAGAAGGGAAACAAAGAAAGAGGTTTGGGAGCAACCATTCAGACACGTTTCCTCTCTTGTGCAATGACGCTGACCCGTGTCACACACAGCAGAAGTCCTATTGATAGCTTTATTTAAAGAAGCTAGATTTCTATCTGCTAGATTTCCCAGGGGGCTCTGAATAATTATTTTTCTGGAAGGGGGGCGGGAACCTCCTCCCCTCCCCCCCCCACAAAAGATCTAAAGGAAGGAGACAGTTCCTGCCACCTCGCCCCTCCCTGGCAGGACCCCCTGCTCCCTGGGGCTCGCCCCCCCACCTGAGCCACCCTCCCCTGCTGCAGCCCTGGGACCCCCCACCTTCTCCCCACTGGGGAGGAGGAAGAGACTCACCAGATCCCCCTGGAAGAGAACAATGCAGCATTTGCAATAGCAGAAAGCAACCCTGCCCCCCCTTGCAGGAAGGGGAGGGAGGGGGTTTTCCTCTGGAGGACCTGGCCCCCCTTTACTTCCTCTCCTCTCTAGGAATGCAGCTCAGTTCCCTTTAACCCTTGCAGAGCCGAGTCCACCCTGCTCAGTCCTCTCTGCCTTTTCTCTCCTGCATTGCACAATCCCAGAGATGCTCATTTTATTTTTGCTCTTGGTTGGTCTGTGATCCGCTCCCTCCCTTGGCCAGAAACTGGAGGAAGAGGTTGCAGGGAAAAGGGGTTTGCAGGAAGCAAGGAAGCTCCTCCTAGAATGGGAGGGAGCCCTGAGGGTCATCTATTCCAGCCCCCCTGCAAGGCAGGAATCCAACCTCTGCTTCAAAACCTCCAAGGAAGGAGAGTCCGCCATCTCCCAAGGGATTCTGCTGCTCTTCCCGTCAGAATGTTCTTCCTGCTCTTTAGGCAGCAGAAACTGCTTTCTGGTCCTCTGGGTCCCTTATTCTGGGTGCTCCCCTCTAGGGCAGGAGAAAACAAGCTGGCTCCCTCTTCCATGGGTCAGCCACCTGCCACAAGACGAAGCATTTACATAAATTCCTGCAACTGTTTGCCTCCCTTGGATAAATCACCACAGCCCCATAGTGGCCTTCAAAGCAGGTGAGCAGTGAGTCTCCCTCAAGTTTTAAAAGGAGTGCTGCATTACTAGGCTGTCTCACAGGATACTTTTTATTATGTTTTTATCATCGTTGTTCTGTATTCTGCTTTTAATGTTGTACACTGCCCTGGGATATTCTGATAAAGGGTGGTATATAAATTGAATAAATATTTCTACTACTACTACTACTACTATGACGATGACTATGACTACTACTATTTCCCCATCACATTAAGTTCCTTGTTTGATTCTGTTTTTATGTTATAAAGGGCTTCTGGAGCATCATGTCTTTTTGAGAGAACTGCTGTGGAGCTGAGATGAAGGCGGAGTGACCATTTCCTCTCCACCCAGCAGAGGTGTGGAACTCCAGGAAGACACAACCTGAAAGACAGTGCGCTATTTTATGAAAAAGTTTATAACTCTTTATTAAGTTGTATGATGTTATGATGTATTGTAATTTTCATAAAATGCATACACTGCTTGATTGTAAACACCCCCCTTTAAAATGTTTTTTTTAAAAAAATATTTTTATTAGTAATTTCAACATAACATTTTATCCAAAAACATATCATCCTTAACCCCCCCCTTATTTTCCCCATCTCCGAAAAACCACTTATTTTCCCCCTCTCCAAAAAACCTGACCCCCCTCCCCTCCCAGACTTCCCTCAGCTTCTCTCTCTGGTTTATCAACATATGTTATTTTCTGCATGTTACAAAACTGTACCGATCCTTAATTTATCTATCTAAATGTTATCAATAAAAAGTTTGTAAATGTTTATTCAAAACCTGCCAAGGAGTCCAGTTCATTTTGTTGCTTCTGTAATTACTTTGTAAAGGGTTCCCATTCATCTTTAAAAACACAGTTATCCTTGTCACGTAGTTTGTGTTTCAATTTTGGCAATTTTGTGATTTCCATCAATTTCTCTTGCCATAGTTCTTTAGTCAGGATTTCCTCATTCTTCCATGCTTGTGCTGTTAAGACTCTTGCCGTCGTTGTCGCATACATAAAGATATTTTTCAGTTTCCTTCGCAGGTCTCTTCCTACAATCCCTAACAAGAATGCTTCAGGTTTTTAAACAAATGTTAATTGGAAGATTTTCTTCAACTCATTATATATCATTTTCCAAAACTTTTTGATTTCATTACAATCCTACCACATGCAGTATGGTAAAAAGTCCCGTCTCTTTCTTTACGCTTCCAAAACATATTTGAGCTGGTTTTGTTCATTCTTCCTAACTGCACTGGTGTCATATAGCATCTATACATCATCTTCATATAATTTTCTTTCAGCAAGGAACATTCTGTAAATTTTAAATCGGTTTTCCATAACCTTTCCCAATCTTCCACAATAATATTATGACCTATATCTTGTGCCCATTTAATCATAACTGATTTCACCTCTTCGTCTTTCGTCTCCCATTCTAACAGAACACCGTATGTGCCGTTCAGCAGTTGGAATCTAAGTCTCTCCTGTATTTGTCAAAGGACTCTCTGAAATTCTGATGTTAGCCTGTATCTCCTTTTCATGTATGTGAAGGAAATGCCCTCTGGGAATTCCCATTTATATCTAATGTCAGCTCTCCTGAGTGCTATTGTTAAATATCTATATTTGGTTCTTCTAAGTCTCAATTTCAGTGTAATCTCTCTAAAGATATCTACTTTCTGTCCGGCAACCACATGATTTTTTTCAAAAACTGTTCTGAAGGATCGCGTCCTTCACTCTTTTTGTTACTAGTCTTAATAAAACATCTCCTGGCTGCCTCCGTTCTCAATTTTCACGCGATCTAATCCTGAAACAGCTCTCTGAAAGCCCACCCAACCAATCTTTGCTTTCTCCCAGCCATTCTGAAATTGTCTGTGTGACATATGTCTCCAAATTTGGCTCTGAATCGGATTCTGGAAGGCCTCTGTCAGGAAGATGTTAACTTTTTACTTCAGCTAAATGGCACAGGATTAAACAAGGTACTACAGTGGTATCTTGAGTTACAAACGCTTCAGGTTACATACGCTTCAGGCTACAGACTCTGCTACCACAGAAATAGTACCTCGGATTAAGAACTTTGCTTCAGGATGAGAACAGAAATCGTGCTCCGGCGGCCCCATTCACTCACTTCATGAAATTAAAACTATGCTCCTTCAAAGTATTAGAGTTCAAAGACTGTGATAAAAATGAAAGAAGAGCAAAGGGAGAACAATGTCATGGTTCTCAAATGATGGATAACATAGGTTACTACAGGAGAAAGAAAATCAAATGATAATTATTATTTTTATTATTTATATCCCACCCATCTGGCTGGGCTTCCCCAGCCACACTGGGCGGCTTCAAATAAAATATTAAAATACTAATACATCAAACATTAAAAGCTTCCCTAAACAGGGCTGCCTTCAGATGTCTTCTAAAAGTCTGGTAGTTGTTGTTCTCTTTGACATCTGGTGGGAGGGCGTTCCACAGGAAGGGCGCCACTACCGAGAAGGCCCTCTGGCTGGTTCCCTGTAACTTAGATTCTCGCAGTGAGGTAACCTCCAGAAGGCCCTTGGTGCTTGACCTCAGTGTCTGGGTAGAACTTCAAAGGTATCCCATTGTAGAGCGCATTGCTGTAGTCCAAGCGGGAGATAAGCAGAGCATGCACCAATCTGGCGAGGCAGTCCGCAGGCAGATAGGGTCTCAGCCTGCGTACCAGATGGGGCTGGGAAACAGCTCCCTGGACACAGATTTTTCAAGGGCACAGTTACCCCATTCAGGACCAGGGAATCCTCCACACCTGCCCACCTCCTGTCCCCCAAAACAGTACTTCTGTCTTGTCAGGATTCAACCTCAATCTGTGAGCCGCCATCCATCCTCCAACCGCCTCCAGACACTCACACAGGACCTTCACCACCTTCACTGGTTCTGATTTGAAAGAGAGGTAGAGCTGGGTATCATCCGCATACTGATGAACACCCAGCCCAAACCCCCTGATGATCTCTCCCAGCGGCTGCATGGGGGAGAGGATGGAACCCTGAGGCACCACACAAGTGAAGGCCCAGGGGTCTGAACACTCATCCCCCACCACCACTTTCTGAACACAGCACAGGGGGAAGGAGCGGAACCACTGTATGACAGTGACCCCAGCTCCCAGCCCCTCAAGACGGTCCAGAAGGATGTTATGGTCGATGGTATCAAATGCCACTGAGAGATCCAGCAGAACTAGGAAACAGCTCTCACCTTTGTCCCTAGCCCGCCAGAGATCATCAACCAATGCGACCAAGGCAGTTTCAAGTCCCATGTTGAGGTCTGAATCCCGTCTGGAAGGGATCCAAATGGTCCGCTTCCTCCAGGCGTGCCTGGAGTTGTTCAGCAACCACTCGCTCAATCATCTTGCCCAAGAATGGAAGATTTGAGACTGGGTGATAGTTGGCCATCGTGGCCACATCTAAAGATGGGTCCGGGAAGGCTCCCTCATGGAGGGAAGCATTCACCACCCCACGAAGCCCATGGCCCAGCCCTTCCCAGCTAGCTTTTATAAGCCAGGATGGACAAGGATCAAGGAGACAAGTGGTTGGTTTCACTCGTCCAAGCAGCCTGTCCACATCCTCGGGGGTAACAGATTGGAATTGATCCCACACAACTTGACTAGGCAGGACTCTAGCACTCTCCCGCCCTGCTCCCACGGTGGAGTCTACGTCTTCTCGAATCTGAGCTACTTTGTCTGCAAAAAAACTTGGCAAAATCATTGCAGGAGATCATGTGGCCTGTACTGGGCCCTAATGGAGCAGGTGGTTCTGCTGGGACGGGACGATATGGGATGGGGGGAGGCAAGTCCCATCTCTTGCAGGGGCACAATTAGTTCCAACACCGTCCGTTAAGAGTTTGGGTGTAATCCTCGACACCTCCCTTTCCATGGAGGCGCATATTGCAGCTATAACAAAGGCGGCATTTTTCCATCTCCGCCAAGCTAAGCAGTTGGCTCCTTACCTCTCTTGCCCTGACCTAGCCACTGTGATCCACGCGATGGTCACCTCCAGACTGGATTATTGTAACTCGCTCTACGTGGGGCTGCCCTTGAGACTGACCCAGAAACTCCAGCGGGTGCAGAATGCCGCGGTGAGACTCCTTATGGGGTCTTCACTGCGAGATCACATTCACCCGGTGCTGTACCAGATGCACTGGCTCCTGGTGGAGTACAGGATCAGGTTTAAGGTGCTGGTTTTAACCTTTAAAGCCCTATACGGCCTAGGACCCTCATACCTACGGGACCGCCTATCCTGGTATGCCCAACAGAGAAACTTACGGTCTTCAAATAAAAACATCTTGAATGTCCCAGGCCACAGAGAAGTTAGGCTGGCATCAACTAGAGCCAGGGATTTTCTGGCTGTGGCTCCGATCTGGTGGAACACTCTGTCACAAGAGACTAGGGCCCTGCGGGACTGGACATCTTTCTGCAGGGCCTGCAAGACAGAGCTGTTCCACCAGGCCTTTGGCCAGGGCACAGCCTGACTCGCTTCCTCGGCAATCTTTGCGGAGCTCTGGCCCAATGGTTGCCAGTGGCTTGATTTGAATTAATTTTATAATGAATGATTTTAGAGTGCTGTTTGTGCTGTACATTTATACTGTTTTATTGTTGTTAGCCGCCCTGAGCCCGGCTTCGACTGGGGAGGGCGGGATATAAATAAAATTTATTATTATTATTAAATTGCAAACCACCTGAGAGAGTCTCCTGCTGCTGTTTTCCGCAGATGTAATAGAGGCGGTGAAGAAAGTCTTGGCCGTGGCTATCACCACTTGGTAGGCTCGACATTGAGCTCTAACCCGTATCCGGTCAGCTTCAGAATGGGTTATCCCCCACCAGCGCTCTAGCCGTCTCAGCGATTGTTTCATCACCCTCAGCTCCGAAGAAAACCACGGGGCTGTCTGGGCTCCATGCAATCGGAGAGGGCGCTTCGGAGCCAAACAGTCAATAGCCCTGGTTAACTCCACATTTCAGAGGGCCACCAGGAATCAGCTGAAAGGCCATCAACATGGGATAAAACATCCCCTACCGCCCTCTGGAAACCATTTGGATCCATTAAGGGGCTGACCATATGAAACAGTCCCACCTCCCTGCAGAGGGGAAGGTTTGCGGAGAAGTCCAGTTGCACCAGGAAGTGATCTGACCATGGCACTTCTTTAGTTTCGCTTTTAGTGTCAGATCACCAACATCCATAGAGGTGAACACCAGGTCTAAGGCATGTCCGCGACTATGAGTAGGGCCAAACATATTCAGGGAAAGCCCCATGGAGGCCATGCTTTCCACGAAGTCCCAAGCGGCCCCTTGTAAGGTCGTGTCGGTGTGGATGTTAAAATCCCCTAGGACAACCAAACTAGGTGTCTCCAGGAGAACATCCGCCATGACCTGGAGCAACTCGGGCAGGGAATCCTTGGTGCAGTGGGAAGGTCGGTACACCAAAAGGAATCCTGTACTGCCCCTATTGCCCAACTTCCAGAACATGCACTCAGAGAACTGGGTCTTCCCAATAGGACGCCTGCTCCACAGGGTAGGACACAAACCAATGCCTTCAAGTTTTTTTTTTTAAAAAAAAGACTGACTAAACATGCTGCAGAACTTTTTGATAGCAAGAGCTGTTAGTGGATTGGACTCCCTTGGGAGAGCTGGAAGTTCCATTCTTTGAGGTTTCCAAATGAAGTTGGATGGTCATCTGTCATGGATGCTTTACTTGCTATTCCTGCATCACAAGGGGTGGAATATATTGCACCAGGGATCACTTCAAGCTCAAAAATCCTCCAATTCCGTGATTCTCCCCTGTATGAATTCTTTGATGGTAAGTGAGACTGGACTTTTGATTGAAGCTCTTTCCACATTCCACACACTGATAGGGTTTCACTCCTGTATGAATTCTTTGATGTGAAGTGAGATTGAAGCTCATACTGAAGCTCTTTCCACATTCAGTGCACTGATAGGGTTTCTATCCTGTATGAATTCTTTGATGTTTAGTGAGATCGCAGCTCATATTGAAGCTCTTTCCACATTCCACACACTGATACGGTTTCTCCCCTGTATGAATTCTTTGATGGGAAGTTAGATGGGAGCTCCTACTGAAGCTCTTTCCACATTCCATGCACCGATAGGGTTTCTCGCCTGTATGAATTCTTTGATGTTTAGTGAGATCGGAGCTCATACTGAAGCTCTTTCCACATTCCACACACTGATAGGGTTTCTCCCCTGTATGAATTCTTTGATGTTTAGTGAGATCGGCGCTTCTACTGAAGCTCTTTCCACATTCCACACACTGATAGGGTTTCTCCCCTGTATGAATTATTTGATGGGAAGTGAGATTGGAGCTCAAACTGAAGCTCTTTCCACATTCCATACACTGATAGGGTTTCTCCCCTCTATGAATTCTTTGATGTTTAGTGAGATTGCAGCTCATACTGAAGCTCTTTCCACATTCCACACACTGATAGGGTTTCTCCCCTGTATGAATTATCTGATGGGAAGTGAGATGGTGGTTGTGACTGAAGCTCTTTCCACATTCCACGCACTGATAGGGTTTCTCCCCTGTATGAATTCTTTGATGTTTTGTGAGATTGGAGCTGCTACTGAAGCTCTTTCCACATTCCACACACTGATAGAGTTTCTCCCCTGTATGAATTCTTTGATGGGAAGTGAGAGAGAAGCTCTGACTGAAGCTCTTTCCACATTCAATGCACTGATAGGGTTTCTTTCCAATGAGATTTCGTTGATGGGAAGTGAGAGAGGACCTCTGATTGAAGCTCTTTCCACATTCCACACACTGATGGGGTTTCTCCCCTGTATGAATTCTTCGATGGGAAGTGAGAGTGCAGTTCTTACTAAAGCTCTTTCCACATTCAAAGCATTTATATGGTTTCTCCCCTGTATGAATTCTGTGATGGGAAGTGAGAGAGGAGCTGTAGTTGAAGCTCTTTCCACATTCCATGCATTGATATGGTTTCTCCCCAGTGTGAATTCTTTGATGGGAAGTGAAATCGAAGCTGCTACTGAAGCTCTTTCCACATTCCACACACTGATAGGGTTTCTCCCCTGTATGAATTCTGTGATGGGAAGTGAGAGAGGAGCCCCGAATGAAGCTCTTCCCACATTCCACACACTGATAGGGTTTCTCTCCTGTATGAATTCTTTGATGGGAAGTTAAACAGGAGCTATCAGTGAAGCTCTTTCCACATTCCATGCACTGATAGGGCTTCTCTCCTGTATGAATTCTCTGATGCCTAGTGAGATCGGAGCTCGTACTGAAGCTCTTTCCACATTCCACACAATGATAGGGTTTCTCCCCTGTATGAATTCTTTGATGGGCAGTGAGAATGTGGCTGTGACTGAAGCTCTTTCCGCATTCCATACACTGATAGGGTTTCTCCCCTGTATGAATTCTTTGATGGGAAGTGAGATTGGAGCTCGTATTGAAGCTCTTTCCACATTCCACACACTGATAGGGTTTCTCCCCTGTATGAATTCTTTGATGGGATGTTAGAGAGTAGCTCGCACTGAATATCTTTCCACATTCCAGGCACCGATAGGGTGCCTTTCCAATGAGATTTCGTTGAAGGGGTTTGGAATGGGAACTGGAATGGGAGCTCTTTCCACATTCCAAATTTTTACGTGCCTTCTCCACTCTGCAGATTGTGTTGTGGTCACCTTTGTTCTTGCTTTCCAATTCATCACCATCTGCAATGGAGAGAAAAAGGGATTAGAGTCTCAGGAACAAATGGAGGCCCCAGTTAGGGAATAATGCTCATTAAATTTGTTGTAGAGAAGGCAGTGTTCATTACCTTTGTTATTTGCAATAAACCAATGTATTTATTATTGGATTCTAATCGTTGGTTGAATGTTGCCTTGTTTGAAGTAAGTTACTCATTTTATAAATTTTGTACTTTTTGTAAAATTTTTGTACTTTTTTCATTGGATTAGATTGTTGTTATTGTTACTGTTTCATGTTTTTACAGTAGCACCTCGGGTTACGTAACCCTCGGATTATATAAACATCAGCTTATGAAAGCGACAAATCCATTCGCAGTGATCCTTGGGTTGCAAAAACCTCAGGATCTGGCCGGATCTCCGGAACGGATCCCATTCGCAACCAGAGGTACCACTGTATATGTGTGGGAAGCTTACCAGATTGGCTGGGACAACTCAACCAGATGGTCAGGGTATACATAAAAATTATTATTATTACTATGATTATCACTGCTAGTACCACCTGAGATTCAAACAGCCTGGCTCTTCTCTGGGGCAGATGTTGTTTGGCCCAGTCATGGCATCCCCTCCATCTCCAATGTCAGTCGTCTCTTTGGTCAACCCAAGACTGACAGCAGCAAAAACAAAAACAGAAAACCTGACAGAAGCTACTTATCTTTCTGAACAACTCTGAAGCTGACATGGAAGATGCCTGGGCTGTTCAGACCAGCCCAACTGTGGTAGAATGAGGCAGAACTGGAGGAAGATTGTTCACAGAAAAAACTGTAATCTACTATTTCTTGTGGGGGTGTTAGGTTCCCAGGTGTTGTAGGGGGCACTGTGAAAATGTATGAGGTTTGTCACATAGAGGTATTTTTTGAATTTCCTGGCAGATAGGACGATCCCACACGGAGGCTTACCAAGAGAGGCCACAATCCCCCGATTCTCCTCCATGACGTCCTTAAGCAGAGCTCTCTGGTCAGGATCCAGCAACGCCCACTCCTCGTCCGTGAAACGAACAGCAACATCTTCAAAGCACACTGGACCCTAAAAGAAAAAGGGAAATTTCCTCCTCTGAGACAGCAGAAATATGATCTGCTACACAATGCTCTGTTGTTTCCTTCTTCTTATTCCTCTTATTATGCTTCCTTCCTGTTAATTGCTGTGTTGTTTCAATAGGATTGCTTTGCAGCACATTTATATTATGGGTTCCCAATTTAGCACTTTAATTGAATTCTTTTATTCTGCATTTTAACTGTGGGTAATTGTCTTTTTGCAAATAGGTGGTACTCCAGCTTATGTTTACATTTTTCTGCCTACGCAAGCATCCAAGTCTCCCCGATGGAATGATCCACTTTCTCCTCTCTTCGTGAGTTGTTCTGGGGAGGTTCCCTTCCAATGCCCTAGAGTGAAATTCAAGGGGTTCATGGGGGCATGGAGAGGGGGAGGAGTGGGGGACAGGCCCCATTTTGCAGCAGATAGGGCTGACTAGGTGAATCCTGGAAATTATTTGTTATCGTCTGTCCGCTGCTTAGAAGCCAATTTTAGCATTCATTGATGAATATAGAAATACAAGAAGCCTAGTTTGAATGGCCATCTGTCTTGGATTATCTAGCTGAGACTCCTGCAATGCAGGGGGCGGGACTTGATGACCCTTTTTGTCCCTTTCAACTCTAGGATTCCATGAAAACTGCAACTAAAGATGAATCCTACTGGAAAAATTAAGAAGGCTGGTATGACAGAGTTATCTGGGCAGGAAATCCCACAGTTCACAGCTGGAGTTTACTCTTTATCAGCAAGAGCACAATGTTCACATGTTCGGGCTTCATGAAAACAGCAGCTCATTCCCTGAGCCACTTCCTCCACAAAAGCAGTTGCTGAGAGTGAAGGCCCCCGGCTCCCCACAGCTTTCCAAGTCCCCTCCTCTCTGGGGTTTCTGGCAAGCGATTGAACAGTGCGCCAGTGTGCAGCCTGCCTTTACTCCTCCATGTTAGACCTCTCTTGGCTCTGAGAGACAAGCAGGGAGGGTGGATTCTGGCAGAAGGAGAGGGAGCCCCTGGTGGCTCCTCCTTCTCCTGACACACCTCTGCCTCTCGAACTTCCTCTCACACTCGCTTCCTTCTTCTGCCTCTGATTCTGCACTGCATTCTGCCTCAGAGTCTCCCAGCTCACTAAGCCCTGTTGCCCCTTCAGCTTCTGACACCTCCTCTTCCCAGTCTTTTACGTCTTCTCCGTCTTCCCCCTCTGACCGCTCATCCTTCCTCCACCTTCACTCCTTGGGCTCAGAGCCATCTTCCCTTCCTGGTTCCCTGGCTGCTTCCTCCCACCATTCCTCTGTGCCCAACCAGTCCATGACATTGCTCCATCCCTCGGCCTCTGACCCCACAAGGCAGCTTCCCCTGACCTGATCTGGTTCCACAGCCACTGCTTCCCTTCTGCCCCCATGAAAAGATGGATCAGGAGGTCTTGCCAGCATCATTCTGTCACCTGCAAGAGAAAAAAGGTAAGCAGGACGCCAGGAGTGCCTGCTTCTCTCACAGGGGAAACAGGACATCTCTAACTACAGATGGGCTTTGAGAAAGCCTTACCTGCTGAGTGCAGTTGAAGGTTTGTGCCCCTTTCATCTTAGGTGTGCAGAAATACATCTCCCCTCCTCTGAACCCTTGTTCCAACCTCCACCCCCCAAAAAAACCAAGATGAAAAGACCCCTCGGATGAGTTGAAAAACCAACAGAACAAGACCAAACGGAGAAAAGCCAGCTTCCTCCTTACCCAGTGGCCTCTCTCTGGTTTCCAACGGAGGCCTCTCTGCCTCACAGGAATCCAGGTCCATTTCTGCAAAATGATCCATTTTCTGAAAAAAACAAAAAAAAACAAGAATTCAAAACAGTAAATCATAGAATCACAGAATTATAGAATCATAGACTTGGAAGAGACCACAAGGGCCATCGAGTCCAACCCCCTGCCAAGCAGGAAACACCATCAGAGCACTCCTGACATATGGTTGTCAAGCCTCTGCTTAAAGACCTCCAAAGAAGGAGACTCCACCACACTCCTTGGCAGCAAATTCCACTGTCGAACAGCTCTTACTGTCAGGAAGTTCTTCCTAATGTTTTTTTCAAATAATATTTATTCAAGTTTTAAAAGATTACAAAAAGGAACACAATATACAAAAACAAAACATATCCAAGAGAAAAATAAAATAAAAAATAGAAAAGCAAAAACAGCCAAAAAGAACAAAAAGATACAATCAAAAAAGACAAAAGAACAAGTTAAACCTTAATATAATTCCCTTTCTTAACTTATCTCCTTGACCTCCTCACACCTCCCCTCTTTTTATTCTAATTCAAATAGATATTTCAGCAAATCCTTCATCTTTGTTTTTATCCTTATAACTTATCTTAATATACTGTAATTTTCCATTCTCTCTTTCGCCAATTAGCCATCCACTTTTACTTTATTTAATCTTATTTCTCCTTAAAACTTATATATCTGAACTTATTCTCTTAAAACGTTTCCCCTAGGGTCATAAAAATTCCATTCCACGATTTTCCCATCTCTCATTAAAAGAATTTTTTTTTTTTTAAAAAAAATCACAATATATACACTTTAAATTCCCAATTTTTCTTTCACCATCTCCCCTCCCCGGTCTCGGCCCCTACCAACAGTTCTCCAAAAGTCCATCAACCCGGAGATCTTAAGTCCGAGGCTCTTAACTCTCTTTCATGTCCCTTCTGCCAATCTTTTTGGTAGTCTTTGGTGTTAAAAAACAGATCTCGGGGGAGCTCCAACCCAACGGTAGTCATATTCCTTCTTAGCGAGTCTGCCAGACTTCCATAGTTAAAGGTAGGCCCCATAGAATATTCCAAATCTTGTTTCACACTCCTTCCAAATCCAAAGGCCCCAGAGGCTCCAATCTCCACCTGGCTCAGATTCATATCCCAAAAGTCATTTGATCCCCACATAGGGTGATCTCTCCATCTTTCATTTTCCAAGCCAAGCCAGGCTCTCATCTCCAAAAACTGGCTTCTCCTAATTGCAGTCGTATAAGGCCTCAAGTTATAAGCCACCATTTGCCTCTGTAGGGTTACGACTCCCCCTTGCATCACTTTAACAACAGCAACTTTCTCCTTCTCTGGTTCTTCAATTTGTTCAGTTGAAAGAGATTCCTGTGCCGGGTTCTTGTCAACTTCTTTGCTGATGCCCACTTTCGTTCCCAAAATTTCAACATTGGCAGCCATGACGGTTATCTGTTCTTGCAGCTTTCCCAGCAGATAAAATGTCCTATTCAGTTCAGACGCGACTTCCTTTATCTTTAGAACCAATTTCCCAGCTGCATCCTTGCAACAATATCCCCAAACCCCCTCTAGAGGGACACAGTTTCCATTTAACACTCCTTCCAGCTCAGTCCCAAAAGTCCCAGACGTAAAATTGTAGCAATTCCAATTACCTTCCTTCTTTTTAAAACACAGAAACGGACAATAGAAACAAAGTCCTTCTTTTGTATCTTGACAGCTAGCTGTCAAATTTATCTATTCCCATCAACGGGCTCTCGCAGATCACTCCCGGGTTTAGGGAAGTGGTGCTTCAATTTACAAATTTTGACCTTCTCCTGCAGGCTTCCCTGCTTCCAAAAAAGGTATTGATAGAAGTTTCAATCAGTGGAGTTTTAATCCTTTAGGTAAGACTCTCCACGACCTTAGTTAACAAATTATTTGCTTCAGTTTATTTACAGAAAGGGGAGGTGGACTTCCTGTTTAGACCTTCCCCGATCGGTGCCAATTTAAAAATACTTTAAAAGCCCAATTTCCGTTCTACTCACGGGTTGTTGTTTGAAATCCAATGTCCACAAGAAAAAGTCAGCGCTCTCCAGCAATGGCTACGCGGCTTCATTCCGTAAAAATAGCGGTCGATTCAAAACACTGCGCCGCTCACCCCACGTCACTTCGGAACCCCCAAAAAGGGGTTTCCTTGCGGGTAGGGGGCGCTCCTGGGGTCAGCTGAATCCCACGTTCCCAGGCTTCCTCCGCCTGGGATTTTTAAAGGGTCTCGGCCTTCGCCGCGGTGGCATGACCCGAATTCCACGGAGTGGGTTCCTCTCAGTCAGAGGAACACCGCCATTGCCGATGGCGCTAACCCGGAAGTAGTTCTTCCTAATCTTTAGGTGGAATCTTCTTTCTTGTAGTTTGGATCCATTGCTCCGTGTCCGCTTCTCTGGAGCAGAAGAAAAGAACCTTTCTCCCTCCTCTATGTGACATCCTTTTATATATTTGAACATGGCTATCATATCACCCCTTAACCTCCTCTTCTCCAGGCTAAACATGCCCAGCTCCCTTAGCCGTTCCTCATAAGGCATCGTTTCCAGGCCTTTGACCATTTTGGTTGCCCTCCTCTGGACACATTCCAGTTTGTCAGTGTCCTTCTTGAAGTGTGGTGCCCAGAACTGGACACAGTACTCCAGGTGAGGTCTGACCAGAGCAGAATACAGTGGCACTATTACTTCCCTTGATCTAGATGCTATACTCCTATTGATGCAGACCAGAATTGCATTGGCTTTTTTAGCTGCCACGTCACACTGTTGGCTCATGTCAAGTTTGTGGTCAACCAAGACTCCTAGATCCTTTTCACATGTACTGCTCTCAAGCCAGGTGTCACCCATCTTGTATTTGTGCCTCTCATTTTTTTTGCCCAAGTGCAATACTTTACATTTCTCCCTGTTAAAATTTATCTTGTTTGTTTTGGCCCAGTTCTCTAATCTGTCAAGGTCGTTTTGAAGTGTGATCCTGTCCTCTGGGGTGTTAGCCACCCCTCCCAGTTTGGTGTCATCTGCAAATTTGATCAGGATGCCCTTGAGTCCATCATCCAAGTCGTTGATAAATATGTTGAATAAGACCGGGCCCAAGACAGAACCCTGTGGCACCCCACTAGTCACTCTTCTCCAGGATGAAGAGGAACCATTGATGAGCACCCTTTGGGTTCGGTCAGTCAGCCAGTTACAAATCCACTGAGTGGTAGCATAGTCAAGTCCGCATTTTACCAGCTTCTTTACAAGAATATCATGGGGCACCTTGTCAAATGCCTTGCTGAAATCAAGGTAGGCTACATCCACTGCGTTCCCTTCATCTACCAGGCTTGTAATTCTGTCAAAAAACGAGAACAGGTTAGTCTGACATGACTTATTTTTCAGAAATCCATGCTGACTATTGGTGATCACAGCATTCCTTTCTAGGTGCTCACAGACTGTTTGCTTAATAATCTGCTCCAGAATCTTCCCTGGTATTGATGTCAGACCGACTGGGCGGTAATTATTTGGGTCCTCTCTTCTCCCCTTTTTGAAAATAGGGACAACATTTGCCCTCCTCCAGTCTGCCGGGACTTCGCCTGTTCTCCAGGAATTCTCAAAGATGACTGCCAGTGGTTCTGAGATCACATCTGCCAGTTCTTTTAATACTCTTGGATGCAGTTCATCTGGCCCTGGAGACTTGAATACATCTAGACTAGCCAAGTATTCTTGTACTATCTCCTTAGTTATTCTGGGCTGTGTTTCCTCTGCTGAATCATTTGCTCCAAATTCTTCAGGTCGGGCATTGTTTTCTTTATCGGAGAAGACTGAGGCAAAGACGGCATTGAGGAGTTCAGCCCTTTCTGTGTCCCCTGTTTGCATTTCACCATCTTCTCCTCTGAGTGACCCCACTGTTTATTGGTTCTTCCTTTTGCTACGAACATACCCATAAAAACCTTTTTTGTTGCTTTAACCTCTCTAGCAAGCCTGAGTTCATTCTGTGCTTTAGCTTTTCTTTTTTTAAAAAAAAATTGTTAAAGTTTTAAAGGTTACACAAGAAAAAGAAAAAAGAAAAAACACACCAAATTAAACAGAAAACAAAACATCACAATAAAAAAGAGCAAACAAGAAAGAAAGAAAAATACAATTGAAAAAACAAAAGCAAAAACAGATCAAACCTTCACATAACTTATCTTTCATTTGCTTGTTTCCTTGACCTCCTCACACCTCCTTTTTTTTGTATTCTAGTTCAGTTAGATATTTCAGCAAATCCTTTCCATCTTTGTTTTTATACTAATAATTTATCTTAATATACTGTAATTTTACATTCCCTTCTTTCACCAATTAACAATCCGTTTTTACTTAACCCTTTATAGCATTTCTGCTAAAACCACATAACTTCATTCCAACATCCTTCTAACTTTCCTTAAATATTTTTAATCTTATTTCTCATTAAAACTAATATACCTATTTGAACTTAACCTCTTAAAACATTTCCACTAAGGTCATAAAATTTCATTCCACGATTTTTCTACCCCTCAGTAAATTTTACAAAATTTCCATATATAAACTTTAAATTTCCCAATCTTCTTCCACCATCTCCTCTCCCTGGTCTCGGCCTCTGCCAGTCACTTCCGTCAACCCCATACAGTCCATCAACCTGGAGATCTTATGTCCGAGGCTCTTAACTCTTCTTCACGTCCCTTCTGCCGGTCTTCTTCATAGTCTTTAGTGCTAGAAAGCAGATCGCGGGAAAGCTCCGACCCAACAATGCTTTTATTCCTTCTTGACAGGTCAGCCAAATTCCCATATTTAAAGCTAGGATCCATAAAGTATTTCAAATCTTGTTTCAAGGTTCCTCCAAATCCATGGGCCCCCAAAGCTCCAATCTCCTCCTGACCCAAGTCCATATCCCAAAAGTCAGTTGATCCCTGCATAAGTGGATCTCTCCAATTTTCCTTTTCCTTTTCCAGTCCAGGCCAGGCACCAATCTTCAAAATCTGGCTTTTTCTAGTTTCAATCATAACAGGTCTCAACTTGTAATCCTCAATTTGCCTCTGTAAGGTTAAAGCTCCCCCTTGTATTGCTTTAGGTTTGACAACAGCAACTTTCTCCTTCTCCTTTTCAACAATTTGTCCAGTTAAAACAGATTCCTGTGCCGGATCCTGGATAACTTCTGTGTTGATGCACACTTTTGACCCCAAGATGTCAATTTTAGTAGTCATGACATCTATCTTTTTATGAAGTTTTTCCAACAAATGGTTTGTCTTATAAAATGCAGACACTAAAGCTTCTCCAGCCGACATTCTTGAAATGTTCAAGGTCAATCTCTAGTTCCCACAGTCCTTATCATACAGCTGGATTCCTCAGCTCCACTCTTGTAACAATTTCAAAAACTCCCTCTAGAGGGGAACAGTCTCCACTTGTATCACTCCTTTCCAACACAATTCCAAAAGTGAAAATAGTATCAATTTTCAGTTACCTTTTCTTTCTTTTAAACGCAGAAGCGGACAATGGAAACAGTATCATTCTCTTATTTAGCTAGCTGTCAAATACGTACTGTTCACCATCAATGGCCTTTTTTTTTTTGTTTTGCATCCCATTTCCAGGTTCAGAGCAGTGGTAAATTGATTTTTCACTCTCTCCTGCAGGCTCGCTTGGTCCAAAATTTCCCCCCTCTTCCCCTGCTTCCAAGGGGGGTTTAATAATTTCAATCACTGGAAGTTTAATCCTTTACATGAAGCTTTCCAAGACCTTAGCTAGCAACCTCTTTGCTTCAGTCTATTTACAAAAAGGGAAGGCGGACTTCCTGTTTTGAACCTTCCCCATTCGATGCCAATTAAGGTATTTAGAGATCCAATTTTCTGTTCTACTCACGGGTTGTTGTTTAAAGTCCAATTGCCCACAGGAAAAAGTCAGCGCTCTCCGACAATAGCAATGCGGCTTCACTCCGTGAAAGAAGCGGTCGATTCAAAGCACCGCGCCGCTCACCCCACGTCGCTCTGGATTCCCGAAACCGGGTCTCCCCACGAGTAGGGGAGGCGCAAAAGGTGTCAGCCGAATCCCAAGTTCACAGGCTTTTTCCGCCTGTGATTTCCATGGGTCTCCGCCTTTGCCGTGGCGGTTCAGACCCTGCTTTCCACGGAGCAAGTTCCTCCCGATCGGAGGGGCTCCGCCATTGCCGGAGGCACTAACCTGGAAGTTAGTATTATTTTTAGTAATACTTTTAGTATTACTGTCCATTGGATCTCACCCAGCACTTCCCTAAGTTTTATGAAGTCGGCTTTCTTAAAGTCAAGAAATTGAGTCCTAGTATGCTTGGCTGCTCCTTTCCGCTGTATAGTAAACTTCAGAAGAGCATGATCGCTCGCGCCTAATGATCCTTCCACTTCTACCCCACTAACCAGGTCATCAACATTGGTTAGGACCAGATCTAAAATGGCTGTTCCTCTTGTTGCTTCTCCCACTTTCTGGACAATGAAGTTGCCTGCAAGGCCAGTGAGGAATCTGTTTGACCTTATGCTCTTGGCTGAGTTTGACATCCAAAAAATATCCGGGTAATTGAAGTCCCCCATTACTACTATCTCCCTTCCTTTTGCATGCTTGGCCATCTGTTCCAGGAAGGCATCATCTATGTCCTCCGTTTGGCTTGGGGATCTATAGTAAACTCTCACAATGAGGTCACTGTTACTCTTCTCTCCCTTAATTTTAACCCAAATGCTCTCACTTTGCCTTTGAGGTTCTAAATCTTGGATCTCTTCACAGGTATACACATCCTTGACATATAACGCCACTCCTCCTCCTTTCTTGTCTGGTCTGTTTCTCTGAAATAGATTGTATCCCTCCATTATTACATTCCAATCGTGGGACTTATCCCACCAGGTTTCAGTGATGCCTATTATGTCATATTTAGTTTGCTGTACCAAGAGCTCAAGCTCATCTTGTTTATTTCCCATGCTTTGCGCATTAGTGTACAGACATTGAAGTCCATTAATCATTCCCCCGTGTCTCTTATTTAAGGATTTTTTCCTCCCACCATTAGGTCTGCGTGCTGTTTGCTCCATTTGGTCTATGACATTTGGATGATCATCTTCATCAACTGATAGACTCCTACCTTCAGGAGCACTGTCTCCCTCCCCCACATTAGTCAGTTTAAAGACCTCCTGATGAGGTTTCTGAGATTTTTGGCAAAAACATTCCTCCCAACCGTTGTGAGGTGCAGCCCATCGCTTGCCAGAAGTCCATCTTCAAGAAACTGCAGTCCGTGATCTAGGAATCCAAACTGTTCCTGTTTACACCATTTGCGAAGCCAGTTCTTCACTTCCACAATTTTTCCCTCTCTCCCTGGGCCACGTCGTTCAACTGGGAGGACAGATGAGATGACAATTTGTGCATTTAATTGCTTCAATTTCCTGCCCAGAGCCTCGTAGTCTCTTTTGATCTTCTGGAGGCTATTGCTTGCAGTGTCATTGGTTCCCACATGAACCAAGAGGAAGGGGTATTTGTCAGTGGGTTTTATGATTCCTTGCAGTCGTTCAGTTACATCTTGGATCTTAGCCCTGGGGAGACAGCACACTTCCCGAGACATCTTGTCAGGCCCACAGATCACTGCTTCTGTTCCCCTCAGTAGGGAATCCCCTATCACCACTACACGCCTCCTCTTAGGTTTGGTCGGGGTTCTTCCGTGAGCTGTCCGTTCCAAGGACGCCTGAACATTCCCTGAGGACTGACTTTGCTGCTCGTCTTCATATACCTGATCGACTGTAATGAGGGAGAGATCCTCAAATGGAGTCTGTTCTTCGTCTTCCATGCTAGGGGAGAGGACCTCAAAGCGATTGTGTATTTCTAAACAATCAGAGCGAACCCTGGGCCTCCTATTTCTTTGAGTCACGTTTCTCCATATATCTGGCTCCTGTGTTGGTGAACTAGCCTCCTTTCAGGGGAGTCCCCTGTCTCCTCCTTGGTGGAGACAGTGTGCTCTGTTGCTTCCAAGAAGAGCTCCAGCTCTAATTCTTTGGAGCATAGCTACACGTTCCTCCAGTTGCTGGACTTTGTCTTCTAAGAGCGCAATCAACATGCAATTGCTGCAGGTAAAGCAGCCTGCAACCTTTGGCAAGATTGCAAACATTGCGCAGGAACCGCAGGCGACTGCAGCTGTTCCCTCACCCTCCATCTTGAGAATGTGTCATTGGGGGTGGCTACAGCATTCCTCCATCATAAAAAGCGTGAAGACAGGACAAATAACTCCCCCCAAAAAAACCTAGGTCTCCCCAAACAAATGTTTGAGACTAGCTCCCCTAAATCTAAAAGATGGATCAAACTGCGCGCTCTGATAAGCTCCTCCCACAGCTAATCACCTGCCTCAACAGAAACCCTGCCCCCTCTGACCCCTGCACAGGGAGAGCAGCTATCAGCCACAAAGAAACACACACACCAGAAAACCCTTTTTGCTCCTTCTTCAGCTGCTGCCCTGCCCTCACCTGAAAGGTGAGAAATATTAGAAAGAGAACGCAAAGACAGATACTTTAAGGGTATTAGATCTCATTCCCCGAAAACGGATGGGCCATCAGCAGACCATTTTTGGATGTTCTCCATCCTGTTTGGAGCCCCTTGGGAGTATCCAGAGGAAAGTCTCTCTCACCTGCTTTCTCTCTGCCTGCTCTCTCTCCTCTGCCTGACTCAGGAGGTAACCTTCGGCCAAGGCCACCGCCTGGGAACTGGTCTCTGCTCCACAGTCCCTCACCCAGCTCTCCATCTCCGGTGGAAGGACAGCCAGGAACTGCTCCAAGATCACCTGGTCCAGCATCTCAGCTTTCGTGTGCCTTTCTGGCTTCAGCCACTGACGGTCAAAGTGGTAGAGTCGGCTGCAAACCTCTCGGGGTCCTTTAACCTCCTCGAAGCAGAACTGCCTCAACTGCTGGCTCTGCACCTCTGAGGAGTGGGTATCCTCCTCACCCAAGATCTTCTGCACAGAGTTTTCCAAGAATCCGCCACTGCTCCCAGTTTGGATGGCATGGCCTCTTCCTGCTCTAGGGCCAGCTGTGTCTCGCTCATCCATCTGTGCTCTCAGGAAGCCTCTGAGAGATGGGAAGGAACCTTTTGGTCTTCTGCCAAGTTCTGTCTGTCTGAATGAGAAGCTCTAGCAAAACCTACAAAGCAAATACATTGTTCTGTTACAAAAGTTGTACAGTATCAAGAGAAGAAAGTTTCCCTGAGCAAGCATGGGTGAGTCTTGCTGGGAACCAGGATAGGACTGCACCACAGCCCAGACTCTGAGCTATCTTTCTAAAAAGGAGGAGGAGGAGGAGGAGGAGGAGGAGATGGAGGCCTCTAGAAGGGAGATTGTGGAAATGTGGAGGCAAGCGAAGAGATCAATGCGAGGCGAATCAGCCTGGTTGCTCCTTCCTTCAAGTCAATGCATGAAATCAGAACTGATTGACAAGGGAGTCATTGGTTCCTAGTGAAAAATGACTACGTGTGTTGAATCTGAATCTCCTTTCTTGTAGCTTGAAGCCATTGGTTGGAATCCTGCGCCCAGGTGATATGGCTCTCCTAAAGGCCGGCCTCAGTATACACTGCCTTTGTTGATCTAAAAGCAGCCTTTGATACAGTCTCCAGAACCAGACTCTGGGACAGACTGTAGGGTACCTACATAGAATTAAGAGCTTCTGCTCTTAATTCAGGCACTGCGCGCAAACACGGCTCTTAGAGTCAGGTGTAGCCGCCTAGGACACCTAACGGACCCTATTAAAACCTCTAAAGGAGTCAGGCAAGGGTGCCTATTGGCCCCTCTACTATTCAATTTCTATCTAAATAATTTAGTATCTGCACTCCATGACTCAGAACTCCACCCTCCAAAGCTCGCAAATCGGCATATTTCTAGACTTCTTAGAGCTCTCCTCCAAGTGCCCAGATGTGTCTCAAACACATGGGTTAGATTAGAAATGGGGATGATGAGAGTGGAAGATAGCATCTGCCTAACATCAATCTACAAATGGCTCACATTGAATCTGCTCCCCCGAGGGATAGCCCCATTGATTCTGTGCGACCAATTCCAGTCAGGCTGGCAGACTGCAGTTCTGAACACCCTCCAGAAACTGGGTTTTGCCCCTCAAGCCCTTCTAAGTCTGGGCTTGGGCCAGGCAAAGAATATTAGACACCGAGAGACAACAGGACTGCGCAAGGTGCCCCGACCATAAAATTGGAGAAATCGAGAAATATATAGCCGCACCGGCAGAATATCTCTTCTTTCTCGCATCTAGAAATGCAAGAAGGGCCTTTACACTCGCCAGAAGCTCGGCTCTTCCCTCGCTGGACCTGGATGGAGCCTTTAGAAAAGTCCCCTATGCCCCCTATGCCTATCTGCCCATTGGGAGAGATAAGAAGCCAAGAACACTTGTTCTTCAGACGTCCCTTTTACCAAGAGACACGTAGTAAGACCATTGATCCGCTGCTGGTGAGGCTCGCTGACCTCCCGCAAAAGCAAAAATTAGACCGTTTCCTGTTAGGCAAAGATCAGAAGATGACCTGGATGGTCACCAGATACTGTGTACAGATCTGTAGGCGCAGACCATCTCCCAACTCAAAATAGTCCGTCATGAAAATCCCCAAACTCGGTTTCATGGGTGACTCTGAGTCAACTCCCTGGGATAGTTTGTTGGTGTACATTGTTTTTAAATTTGTTGTTGTACATAAATTGCCTGTTTTACTTCTGTGACTGTACCCCCAAGTGTGTCTTCTAAGCTGGTCTCTGACCGTAATAAATTATCTAATCTGACATGGCTCTCCTGTCTCCTCTCTGTCTCCTCTCTTCTCCATGTAAACATACCCAGCTCCTCACAAAGCTTGGCTTGATCTGCTTGGCTGGCCTCCTCTGCCAATAGGGAGAAAGAAAGAAGGGAAACAAAGAAAGAGGTTTGGGAGCAACCATTCAGACACGATGACGCTGACCCGTGTCACACACAGCAGAAGTCCTACTGATAATCTTATTTAAAGAAGCTGGATTTCTATCTGCTAGATTTCCCAGGGGGCTCTGAGTAATTATTTTTCTGGAAGGGGGGCGGGAACCTCCTCCCCTCCCCCCCCACAAAAGATCTAAAGGAAGGAGAGAGTTCCTGCCACCTCGCCCCTCCCTGGCAGGACCCCCTGCTCCCTGGGGCTCGCCCCCCCCCACATGAGCCACCCTCCCCACTGCACCCTCCACTGCTGCAGCCCTGGGACCCCCACCTTCTCCCCACTGTACCTTCAGAAACAAGATGGCGTCGTTAGAGGAAGCACTGATTTGAGCTCCGCGTTAGTTGTGCGGTTTTTATTAGTTTATATTAGTTTTTACTAGTTTTATCAGCTTTTTATTACTTTTATCAGCTTTTTTATCAGCTTTTTTATCACTTTTACGAAAAAAGGATCTCTGCAGCTGCTGGGAAACACTTCACTGGCAGGCAGGCTGAGCTAAGCCAAAGACATATTAAGAAAAACTGCTCAGAAAGCCCTGTGGAGTTCCACCGCTCTCTACTCTAATTGTTTTAAGTGATAAGGAAGATTAACAGCTGAAGGAAACCTGCTGTGAACTTTTACTGCAGCCGAGTGAGTATAACTCCCCAAAGGAAAAGAATGTGATTAGAGAGAAATCATTTGGAGGAGAGGAAAATCGCTTACCTGATAAGGGCCTGAGAGAGCCTTGGAACTTCTCCCTTTACCCAAAACTGCCTTGCGGAGAGCCCTGCGACGGAGCTAATGATACTAGTTTAGTTCAATTAAGTTTTTAACTCAAGTTTTAAGGTATTAAGACCCTGAAAGAAGATATATATATATTATATATATATATTCAAATCCTTTTAAACTTCCTGATTATTACCGGGGGAGTTCCAGAGCCTCTGCGGTATTCATTTTGCAGCAGTTGAAGAAGCATACTCACCTCTGCTTCTCCACCGCGTTGTCTTTCTCCTCTTTTACAACTACCTCATGTATATTTATCTCAGTCAATGCTTTGTAGCGCATTTATTACAACAAAATAATCCACAACAATGAAGATATAATTTACAACTTTAAAGAAACAATGGTGACAACCAGGAGTGGCTGCAAAACCTCAGGTTTTTCTCTGAAGGCTGTAAGACCCACCTTCAAAAGAGCCACTCCAAAGAAAGCACAAACAAAAATCACTTGCTTCTATATGAAGAGAGCAAAATGTGGAACAAATGAGGAAACGACTGAAATGAATGAGAACGAGAACGAGAAGGGAAGAGAAAGTCAACTCTCTCCTACCAATCTCTCTTACAGCCATAGTGAAGGACTGGTTATGCAAAGAAAGGAGTGTAGTAGTGATGTATGGAAGTGAGAGCTGGACCATCAAGAAGGCTGATCGCCGAAGAATTGATGCTTCTGAATTCTGGTGCTGGAGGAGACTCTTGAGAGTCCCATGGACTGCAAGAAGATCAAACCTCTCCATTCTGAAGGAAATCAGCCCTGAGTGCTCACTGGAAGGACAGATTGTGAAGCTGAGGCTCCAGTACTTTGGCCACCTCATGAGAAGAGAAGACTCCCTGGAGAAGACCCTGATGTTGGGAAAGATGGAGGGCACAAGGAGAAGGGGGCGACAGAGGACGAGATGGTTGGATAGTGTTTTCGAGGTTACCAGCATGAGTCTGACCAAGCTGCGGGGGGCAGTGGAGGACAGGAGTGCCTGGCGTTCTCTGGTCCATGGGGTCACGAAGAGTTGGACACGACTAAACAACAACAACAACCAAAAGTAGTGATAAAAGCCTGAATATAATGGAACCAACACAAAATATCCTCAATACAGCCGATGAAGCATCCCCGAAACTGAAAGCCAAATCCCAAGTTACCCCCGAACCATCGTTAGATCAAAAATTGGAGGAACTAATGTTAAAACAAATTTCGGAACTGGCCTCGGGAAATATTAAGCCTTCGAAAGACTCTTATCCTCATTCCCACGAGACAAATGAAGAGGGTCTCTCAATCATCAAATGGCTAGTGCTCCTTACTGAGGACATTGAATCCATAAAGTCCTACTTGGACATTTGCACAAAAATTCTTACCATCATGGCTGACTCCTGTAAAACTCTTTGGAGAAAACCCTGCAAAATGCCTGCAAAATTGGAAAGTAATCATGGCCTCGCCCCCACCCTCTGTAGGAGTGGCCCTTTAAGGAAGGGTAAGAAAGCCTGCAGAGCTAATGCTTGTAAAAGGAGATCCATAGTTGTAAAAAATGTTAAAAAAAGTAAAAACATAAAAAAATTTTAAGATAGTGCATTATAAAAAAATGGTTTTTAAAAAGCTTTTTAACCTACTAGAGAGCACAACAGCCTCTGGGACTACAGGGAACCTGGTGAAGTCTTCAGCCAAGAAGTCAGTTAAACAGGATTTGCCCCCAAACGGTTGTGATGACAAAGCTCTGGATTGTCTAAAACCTTCAATGCTTACTCCACCCCCAAGCTCGAAGCAAGATTTGTTGCCCCAAGATCCATGGTCCTACGTTTTAACTATAAAGGTAAAGGTAAAGGTACCCCTGCCCGTACGGGCCAGTCTTGACAGACTCTGGGGTTGTGCGCCCATCTCACTTAAGAGGCCAGGGGCCAGCGCTGTCCGGAGACACTTCCGGGTCACGTGGCCAGCGTGACATCGCTGCTCTGGCGAGCCAGAGCCGCACACGGAAACGCCGTTTACCTTCCCGCTGGTAAGCGGTCCCTATTTATCTACTTGCACCCGGAGGTGCTTTCGAACTGCTAGGTTGGCAGGCACTGGGACCGAGCAGCGGGAGCGCACCCCGCCGCAGGGATTCGAACCGCCGACCTTTCGATCGGCAAGCCCTAGGCGCTGAGGCTTTAACCCACAGCGCCACCTGCGTCCCCGTTTTAACTATAGACAACTCCAAATCAAATAAGGAGAGCATTCCAACAAATAAGAACTGGAAGCTGGTGTTGCTTCAAAACAAGCTTGTTTTCTCAAGCTATCCTAAGCCTCCAGGATTTTTACCTCAAGAGGATCGCAAAGTCCATTTACTGAACTTCATTAAGGCATTCATGCCAGGTACTTTGAGTAATCCCTTGGAGCTGGACCAAGTGGAATATCTCTATTTTGATGGCTTGCTTGCCAGGGCGGTGGCTACATTCCAAGATCGGAGAATGGCAAAACTGATATATAAACACAGAAAACACCTAAAGACAAGTGGTGTAAAAAGATCAAGGTACTTTAAAAATGAGGCCTCTCCTATCCCACTATTTACCAGTCCTGCGACCTCGACTGCAACACCTCATCAAAAGGCTGAACACCACACTTTAATTGATATAAAAGACACTGAGGACTCGCCTAATCACCACCAAGAGTTACTTATTAATGATCTTCAAAGACCAGACTCGCCCGGGACTTTATATGAGGCGAGCCAAGGTAACGGGTTCGAAAGTTTTGAAACTAATTTAATTTACTCCTACTGCACACTACCCCAAGAAACTCAGAACAAAATACTTTATAGACTGAATAACCTTCGCTCTTGCTTGACAAATCTGACGAAGGACCAACCGGGACTACATAATCAAAACATATCTGAGTATGTCTCAGATCAGGCTTCATGCCTCTATCGTCACGAGCTGGACTTATGGGCCGAGAAACCCTCCGTTACCCCAGGTCTAGTGGTTGCTGCGGAGATGAATCCATCCTCTCAGATCCTGGAGCTGAAACACCCCTCCCATAACCCAGCTCGCATGCAATCCATCCCAGAGGCAAACCTGGTCACTACATTAGCATGGGATAAAATGAGAGAATTAAATGAGACTGAATTGGGCTCCCCAAATAAAGTGCCCAGCATGGGTGCGCCAGGTTGCAACCCTAGCATTCCACCCTCCTCAAATGTGAGCATTCTGAATACATCTTTAAATATCATTGAATTAGCATCTGAACTATATGATCCCGCTGAAAGGGATAATGGTAAGAACCAGAGGAATTTGGTGTGACATTCGGAATGCACCACGCATACCTCACTAGCACCCTTAAATCAAAGTTCTCTCCAAACTCTTTCTATTATGTCCTGGAATGTAGCTGGACTTTCAAGTAAACTAGCTGATCCTGATTTTATAAATTTTCTTGAACCTTATGATATAATACTTTTGCAGGGAACCTGGTCTCTTAAACCTTTAAATATTCCTAATTTTATTACCTATAATTTCCCCGCTACTAAAATGTTAACAAAAGGTCGCCCTAAAGCTGGTTTGATCTGCGGTATTAAACAGTCTTCTAACCTTAAAATTAATTATACCAGAAATATTGGACAGTATGCACAACTGTTATCACTTACCATTGTATACAGGGAAATTTTTCTTTTAAATATATATTTTCCTCCCATAGAGTTGGAAATCAGACCAGATTATGGTTGGAATTTGGTCTCTGATGAGTTGTATTTAATACGTAGTAAATTTCCAAATATTCCCCTGATTGTAATGGGAGACACCAATGCTCGAATTGGATCAGACAATACAGCTCTCTATAAACGCTATGGCTCAAATCTAGCTGAAGATGCCCCTCTTCCATTGAGAATAGGGAGGAATTCTAAGGACATCATTATTAATAAAGCGGGAGGAAAACTTCTACAATTGGTTTTAGAATTGAACCTCTCATTTTTGAATGGCTCAATGTGGCCAGATATTCCAGGGAATTTTACTTTTAGCTCCAAAAGGGGTAGGAGCGTCATCGACTATTCTCTAGTTTCCGTTGAAATGTTAAATGAAATTGCCTCTTTTACAGTTGTACCTCGCTCAGAGAGTGACCATTTTCCAATAGTTTTAGAGATGTACAGGAATCCTAGAAATAATGATATTAGACCTCCTATTAGTATTGATAAGACTATTTATGCCAAAAGAATTTATATAAGTGATAAAAATAGGGAGGATCTATTAGCAGTATTTGAAAATAACCCAGTTCTTCCGGAACCTGTGGCTAACCAAAATTTGTTGCCCTTGGAGGATAATGATTGTTATTATAAGACTATCCAGGAATTATTTTCTTCTTTTTTAGACTCTCAGTCCAGCAACAAACCTTTAAATAAGTATAACTGGTTTGATAAAGATTGTATTAACTATAAGATAGAACTTGTCTAAAAGAAGCCTATATTACCAATTTTCAAGGTCTCTGGAAGACTTACTTTGAAATGAAAAATGCTTTTAAGAACATGCTCCTGGAAAAAAAATCTGAGTTTGCACTAGCCAAATGGTCTAAAATTGTTACTGCATTAGAAATTAAAGATACTAAAACTTTTTGGTCACTTCTCTCAATAAAAGATACCACTGAGCTCCCTAATATAAGCTATGAGGTTTGGATTTCACATTTTACTGCTGTTTTTTATGATCACCAAGTTTGTAAAAAGGAAAATTTTAAAGTTTCTTTCGCAAAAAACCACATAATTTCAAATTACTGTTGAGTAGATGAAAAGGATAATCTTTTCGTTTAAGCAAGGGAAATCACCGGGTATGGATGGCATCCCAATAGACCTGTTGAGATTAGATATAGAATGGTGGGCCATTAAACTTGTGCCGCTTTTTAATTCTATCTATCAAGCAGCCATTGTACCTAAGTCGTGGAACAACCCAATAGTGGTACCGATCTTTAAAAAAGGTGATAGGAATTGCCAAGAGAATTACAGGCCTATAAGTTTGCTACCATGCATAAGCAAAATCTATGCCAAATCTCTGCTTATTAAATTGGAAGAATGGATGCTGACAAAAGGCCTACCTGGTAAAGAGCAGGCTGGTTTTAAGGCAGGCTCGTCAACTCTTGACCAGTGTCTAGTGTTAAGTCATCTTGTGGATAAATATGTCATGAGAAATAAACGGAAACTCTTTGTGGCATTTGTGGATTTAAAAAGTGCCTTTGACTCGGTTGACCGCAACAAACTATGGACTAAACTAGAACACCTTGGTATTGACCCATATTTACTTACACTGATTCAAAGTTTACATTCTAATAACCAAATATATGTTAAAGTATCAAAAGATGGTAGACTTGCAGGTCCTATTCTGAATAATCGTGGAGTTAGGCAAGGCTGTATCTTGGCCCCTACCCTATTTAATCTTTTTTTATCTGACCTACCATTCTCCCTTCAAAATGCAACCACTCATACTCCTTATTTAAACAATTGCCCACTCTCTCTACTACTTTATACAGATGATGCTGTAATTATTTCACTCTCTGTTTTGGGTTTAAAAAAATTATTTAAGAGTTTCTCAAACTACTGCTCTCTTAATACTCTCAAAATTAATTATGATAAGACAAAGATTATGCAATTCAGAAAGAGAGGGAACCCAAAAGGATGTATAATTAATGGACATCTAATACAGGAAGTTAAGCACTTCAATTATCTGGGAATCACATTCAAAAATAATATGAATTGGAATACACATATATGTGCTGCTATAGCTAAGGCCAAAGTGACAGCCCACCATATAAAATCCTATTTTTTTTCTCCAGTAGGAAACAGATTCATCCCAGCTGTATTGCAAGTGATTGATATGAAACTTTGTGCCCAACTTCTTTACGGCACACCAGTGTGGATTTCAGGTGACCTCAAGAGGTTGGATAAATTTCACGCTTCCCTTCTGAGGTCATTATTAGGACTTGCAAACTCAGTAAAATATGAAACAGTATGTTGTGAGCTGGGAATATTGCCTTTATCAGTTAGAGCATGGCTGAGGACCTTGAAATATTGGATCTTCCTCCATTATAGAGCCCTATCCCCTAATTCTCTACTTTACGATCTTTTAAGTGATAGTGCAATCTACAATCTATCACTGATATGTAGGAAAAAACTGGATTCTATAGGGCTCATTCTGACTTTGAAATCTCTGGTCCCAAAGATACATGGGAAATTATTAGGAAGACTCTCACAGAAAAAAGTGCTCTCGCCATGCTTGAGGTTGCAAAGCACAGCACCTGCTCTCCCATTCACTTAAATCTCCCTTTGTGTAGAGATTTCCAAAAGGGATACATGACAAATCTGAAGAATCATGAATCGTGTAGGCTGTTTATGTTGGCCAGATTTAACATGTTTCCCTCGGTGGTAGTGAGAGGAAGATATTTAGCTATCCCAGAATCTGAGCGTCTCTGCAAATGCAGGAAAAAGGAACTCGATACTGTTGAGCATATTCTTCTCCTGTGATTTTGGCAGTTATGCCAGAATACAATTATATGAGGCCCTAAAATTCAATAAACAGATTTGTACTCAACCAACGGTCCAGGACATGCTGGCGGACAGCGATGATCAAATTACTTTAAAAGTGGCCGAATTTTTAAGAGATGAAAGAATGGGCCATGATAAAGAGACTTAGTGGTTTCTAATGGTAGGTGACGTTGTTGTGTTGTATTACTATTTTATATTAAATTGTATTATATTATTCATGTACATTGATTAATTTCTGGGAGTTAAGAATAAGACTAGGATAAATTCTGTTTGCTGTACCCGTATTTTATACAGTTTGTATATGTTGTTTGTCAATGTGTGGTGTGCTATGCCTAATAAAGGATTTTGAATTGAATTGAATTGATCTGCTTGGCTGGCCTCCTCTGCCAATAGGGAGAAAGAAAGAAGGGAAACAGACAAAGAGGTTTGGGAGCAACCATTCAGACACGTTTCCTCTCTTGTGCAATGACGCTGACCCGTGTCACACACAGCAGAAGTCCTACTGATAATCTTATTTAAAGAAGCCGGATTTCTATCTGCTAGATTTCCCAGGGGGCTCTGAATAATTATTTTTCTGGAAGGGGGGCGGGAACCTCCTCCCCCCCCACAAAAGATCTAAAGGAAGGAGACAGTTCCTGCCACCTCGCCCCTCCCTGGCAGGACCCCCTGCTCCCTGGGGCTCGCCCCCCCCCACGATCCACCCTCTCCTGCAGCCCTGGGACCCCCACTCTCCCCCCACTGCACCCTCCGGGGGGGGGGGAGAGGAGACTCACCAGATCCCAGGAGAGGATTGCCCTTCCCAAAGGAGTAAGCAGCGTCTTTATACAAATGCAGAATATAGAGTACTGTAGTTGCAAACCTCGCGCAACCCCGTCCCTCCCTGGCAGGACGCCCTGCTCCCGGGGTCTGCCCTCCCCACCTGAGCCACCCTCCCCTGCTGCAGCCCTGGGACCCCCCCTCTCCCCACTGCACCCTGGGGGGGGAGGAGGAAGAGACTCACCAGATCCCCCTGGAAGAGAACAATGCAGCCTTTGCAATAGCAGAAAGCAACCCTGCCCCCCCTTGCAGGAAGGGGAGGGAGGGGGTTTTCCTCTGGAGGACCTGGCCCCCCTTTACTTCCTGTCCTCTCTAGGAATGCAGCTCAGTTCCCTTTAACCCTTGCAGAGCCGAGTCCACCCTGCTCAGTCCTCTCTGCCTTTTCTCTCCTGCATTGCACAATCCCAGAGATGCTCATTTTATTTTTGCTCTTGGTTGGTCTGTGATCCGCTCCCTCCCTTGGCCAGAAACTGGAGGAAGAGGTTGCAGGGAAAAGGGGTTTGCAGGAAGCAAGGAAGCTCCTCCTAGAATGGGAGGGAGCCCTGAGGGTCATCTATTCCAGCCCCCCTGCAAGGCAGGAATCCAACCTCTGCTTCAAAACCTCCAAGGAAGGAGAGTCCGCCATCTCCCAAGGGATTCTGCTGCTCTTCCCCTCAGAATGTTCTTCCTGCTCTTTAGGCAGCAGAAACTGCTTTCTGGTCCTCTGGGTCCCTTATTCTGGGTGCTCCCCTCTAGGGCAGGAGAAAACAAGCTGGCTCCCTCTTCCATGGGTCAGCAGCCCCCCAGACATTGAGAGGTGGCTCTCAGGTCTCCATCCAGGCAGGTCTCAGCTGAGGGGGGAACTGAAAGACACGCTGTCCCTGCCTCTCCTGGGACTACACATTGCTGAGCTGCAAAATGCAGGAAAGTGCACATTTTGAAGGCTTTGGGTACGTTTTGTTAATGGAGAAATCTTAGGGTTCCCTTGGACAAAAAACAAGGACACCAGCCAGGATTACCAGAGCAAACAGCAGCCAGTAGGCTTGGTGGCAGTAATCTGAGCATCCTGGACCCTGCCCCATAGTTCTCCTTGCCTTCATTCAAACACCCATGGAATGTAACCTGACACTTTTGCCTTCGTCTGGGTTTGTTATTTCTGGAATGGCTGCCTGTCTGGCACTCAGGTATCAGGATGCCAGGGATTATCCCTCAGGCAGAGGGGCTGCTGAGTAGCTGAGCTCACATTATATGACTTTCTGAAGTTTTCCCAGTGAGCCAGTACATAGATACATTTATCAGTGAACTCTTACATTTGGTATCATGCAGCAAAGGCCCTTTTACGAGACAGGAAGAAACTGTGATGAAGTGTTTTGTGGGGACAAATTACAAAAGTCACAAAAGTGATTTTGCCTGCCGGTGAATCCTGGAATTAGCCAATCATGTGGGGCCCATTGTGTAAATAATGTATATAAAGCAGAAATTCTGGGGGAATTTCAATTCCTCCTCACCACTATGAGCTGAATAAAGAGCATGAAATCCACACTCAACTCACTGTATATTTCAATCGGAGAGCCTTCAAGGTGCCACTCAGGACTGTTAAGAAGCCCCCGCCCAAAAAAAACCCTGTGATCATCTTCTAGCTTCGTTTCTTTCCCCTTCCCGTTCCCTGGTTTCTCACAGAGAGAAGAAGGGGAGACAAGTGACAACAGGAGCCACCTCCTGGCCAAGCCATTCCCATGGGAGAGAGTTGCTGGAGGCAGGGGTGGCACCTGTTGGTCGTGAATATCTGGATTGGCTAAGCAGATGAAATGGGCAGAAGCATCTCAGCCAGTGGAAAGGCAGCCATATGGACTATGGCAGTCATAGGCAAACTCGGACCTCCAGATGTTTTGGGACTACAGTTCCCATCATCCCTGACCACTGGTCCTGTTAGCTAGGGATGATGGGAGTTGTAGTCCCGAAACATCTGGAGGGCCGAGTTTGGGGATGCCTGCACTATGGGTTGTGGACTCTCCATCTTTGGCGGTCTTCACATACCTGTCAACTGTCCTGCTTTGAGTGGGACGTCCTGCAATTCCAGAAGCCACCCTGGCTTCTGATTGGCTCCCAGGATGTCCTGTTTTGGCTCCCGTGAAACTGTGGCCCCAAAAGGTGCCCATTTTGGCGGGTCGTTGCTCTTTTGTGATTTACGTGACTCATTCAGGAGTGTGGCCCCAAAAGTCGCAGGTCCCAAATTCGCTCAGCAACATGTTGAAGGGTAAGCAGAGTTTGGGAGGACAACTCTATTCATATTCTATGGGTGTGGGTGACAGGAGAAAGAGTGGACGATGTCAGAATCTTGAGAGGGCCAGCAGAGGAGCCTCCCTTGGATGAATCACCACAGCCCCATAGTGGCCTTCAAAGCAGGTGAGCAGTGAGTCTCCCTCAAGTTTTAAAAGGAGTGCTGCATTACTAGGCTGTCTCACAGGATGCTTTTTATTATGTTTTTATCATCGTTGTTCTGTATTCTGCTTTTAATGTTGTACACCGCCCTGGGATATTCTGATAAAGGGGGGTATATAAATTGAATAAATACTTCTACGACGACGACGACGACGACTACTATTTCCCCAGAACCATAAGTTCCTTGTTTGATTCTGTTTTTATGTTATAAAGGGCTTCTGGAGTACCATGTCTTTTTGAGAGAACTGCTGTGGAGCTGAGATGAAGGAGGAGAGACCATTTCCTCTCCACCCAGCAGAGGTGTGGAACTCCAGGAAGACACAACCTGAAAGACAGTGCGCTATTTTATGAAAAAAATTATAACTCTTTATTAGGTTATATGATGTTATGATGTATTGTAATTTTCATAATATGTATACATTGCTTGATTGTAAAAACACACACACACACTTTCTAAATGTTTTTAAAAAATATTTTTATTAGTAATTTCAACATAACATTTTATCCAAAAACATATCATCCTGCACCCCCCTTATTTTCCCCTCTCCAAAAAACCTGACCCCCCCCTCCCCGACTCCCCTCTCCAAAAAACCTGACCCCCCGACTCCCCTCACCTCCTCTCTCTGGTTCATCAACATATGTTATTTTCTGCATGTTACCAAACTGTACAGATCCTTAATTTATCTATCTAAATGTTATCAATAAAAAGTTTGTAAATGTTTATTCAAAACCTGCCAAGGAGTCCAGTTCATTTTGTTGCTTCTGTAATTACTTTGTAAAGGGTTCCCATCTATCTTTAAAACCACAGTTATCCTTGTCACATAGTTTGTGTGTCAATTTTGCCAATTCTGTGATTTCCATCAATTTCTCTTGCCATAGTTCTTTAGTCAGGATTTCCCCATTCTTCCATGCTTGTGCTGTTAAGACTCTTGCCGTCGTTGTCGCATACATAAAGATATTTTTCAGTTTCCTTGGCAGGTCTCTTCCTACAATCCCTAACAAGAATGCTTCAGGTTTTGAAACAAATGTTAATTGGAACATTTTCTTCAAGTCATTATATATCATTTTCCAAAACTTTTTGATTTCATTACAATCCTACCACATATGGTAAAAAGTCCCGTCTCTTTCTTTACGCTTCCAAAACATATTTGAGCTGGTTTTGTTCATTCTTCCTAACCGCACTGGTGTCATATAGCATCTATACATCATCTTCATATAATTTTCTTTGAGCAAGGAACACTCTGTGAATTTTAAATCGGTTTTCCATAACCTTTCCCAATCTTCCACAATAATATAATGACCTATATCTTGTGCCCATTTAATCATAACTGATTTTACCTCTTCGCCTTTCGTCTCCCATTCTAACAGAACACCATATGTGGCTTTCAGCAGTTGGAATCTAATAGTCTCTCCTGTGTTTGTCAAAGGACTCTCTGAAATTCTGATGTTAGCCTGTATCTCCTTTTCGTGTATGTAAAGGAAATGCCCTCTGGGAATTCCCTTTTATATCTAATGTCAGCTCTCCTGAGTGCTATTGTTAAATATCTATATTTGGTTCTTCTAAGTCTCAATTTCAGTGGAATCTCTCTAAAGATATCTACTTTCTGTCCGTCAACCACATGATTTTTTTCAAAAACTGTTCTGAAGGATTGCGTCCTTCACTCTTTTTGTTACTAGTCTTAATAAAACATCTCCTGGCTGCGTCCGTTCTCGATTTTCACGCGATCTAATTCTGAAACAGCTCTCTCAAAGCCCATCCAACCAATCTTTGCTTTCTCCCAGCCATTCTGAAATTGTCTGTGTGACATATGTCTCCAAATTTGGCTCTGAATCGGATTCTGGAAGGCCTCTGTCAGGAAGACGTTAACTTATTACTTCAGCTAAATGTCACAGGATTAAACAACGTACTACAATGGTACCTTGGGTTACAAACGCTTCAGGCTACAGACTCCGCTAACCCAGAAATGGTACCTCGGGTTAAGAACTTTGCTTCAGGATGAGAACAGAAATCGTGCTCCGGCGGCCCCATTCGCTAAAGTGGTGCTTCAGGTTAAGAACAGTTTCAGGTTCAGAACAGTCCTCCAGAACAAATTAAGTACTTAACCCGAGGTACCACTGTACAGGCACAGCTTCTCTTAAACTCCCTCCTCTCACAATCAGTTGTTACGGTTCAGGTATCCAGAATAAATGCTAAAAGGCTTAACTCTGTTTCTGCTGCTTCTCTCTCATTCCCTTCCTTAGTTATGACAGGACAGCCCAGCTTCCTTCATGGCTTCATACTTTGGTCCGTGAGCCACTTTTCCTCGGTTCCCCTCTCTCTTAGCAGTCCCACTCCCGAGGTATTTTCCTCTGTATGCCAGACTCATCTGTGTCCTTTTTACTGACTCAGAAATCTCCTTTTCCTAGAAAATCTCTCCCCTCCCAAATGGAAGGAGACCCCAGAAGAAGAGTCTTCCCATCGGAACACTCTCTCCAGACCCTCAACATGGACTTCCAATCTCAGGTACGACTGTTAATAGAGGATGAGCTGCCTCACTTCATGAAATTAAAACCTCGATTCCTCAAAGTATTAAAGTTCAAAGACTGTGATAAAAATGAAAGAAGAGCAAAGGGACAACAATATCGTGGTTCTCAAATGATGGATAACATAGGTTACTACAGGAGTAAGAAAATAAAATGATAATTATTATTATTATTTATTATTTATACCCCGCCCATCTGGCTGGGCTTCCCCCGCTACTCTGGGCGACTTCAAATAAAATATTAAAATGCTAATACATCAAACATTAAAAGCTTCCCTAAGCAGGGCTGCCTTCAGATGTCTTCTAAAAGTCTGGTAGTTGTTCTCTTTGACATCTGGTGGGACGGCGTTCCACAGGGAGGGCGCCACTACTGAGAAGGCCCTCTGGCTGGTTCCCTGTAACTTAGCTTCTCGCAGTGAGGGAACCGCCAGAAGGCCCTTGGTGCTGGACCTCAGTGTCTGGGTAGAACTTTTAAGGTAGCCCCATGTAGAGTGCATTGCAGCAGTTCAAGCGGGAGATGAGCAGAGCATTCACCACTCTGGCGAGGCAGTCCACAGGCAGATAGGGTCTCAGCCTGCGTACCAGATGGAGCTGGTAAACAGCTGCCCTGGACACAGATTTGACCTGTGCCTCCATGGACAGCTATGAGTCCAAAATGACTCCCTGGCTGCAAACCTGGTCCTTCAGGGGCACAGTTACCCTATTCAGGACCAGGGAGTCCTCCATACCTGCCCCCTCCTGTCCCCCAAAACAGTACTTCTGTCTTGTCAGGATTCAACCTCAATCTGTTAGCTGCCATCCATCCTCCAACCGCCTCCAGACACTCAAACAGGACCTTCACCGCCTTCACTGGTTCTGATTTGAAAGAGAGGTAGAGCTGGGTATCATCCGCATACTGATGAACACCAAGCCCAAACCCCCTGATGATCTCTCCCAGCGGCTGCATGTAGATGTTGAAAAGCATGGGGGAGAGGATGGATCCCTGAGGCACCCCACAAGTGAGAGCCCAGGGTTCTGAACACTCATCCCCCACCACCACTTTCTGAACACAGCCCAGGGGGAAGGAGCGGAACCACTGTATGACAGTGCCCCCAGCTTCCAGCCCCTCAAGACGGTCCAGAAGGATGTTATGGTCGATGGTATCAAACGCCGCTGAGAGATCCAGCAGAACTAGGAAACAGCTCTCACCTTTGTCCCTAGCCCGCCGGAGATCATCAACCAGCGCGACCAAGGAAGTTTCAAGTCCCATGTTGAGGCCTGAATCCCGTCTGGAACGAATCCAAATGGTCCGCTTCCTCCAGGCGTGCCTGGAGTTGTTCAGCAACCACTCGCTCAATCACCTTGCCCAAGAATGGAGGATTTGAGACTGGGCGATAGTTGGCCATTGTGGCCACATCTAAAGATGGGTCCGGGAAGGCTCCCTCACAGAGGGAAGCTTTCACCACCCCACGAAGCCCATCGCACAGCCCTTCTCGGCTAGCTTTTATAAGCCAGGATGGACAAGGATCAAGGAGACAAGTGGTTGGTTTCACTCGTCCAAGCAGCCTGTCCACATCCTCGGGGGGTAACAGATTGGAATTGATCTCACACAACTTGACTAGACAGGACTCTAGCACTCTCCCGCCCCGGCCCTGCTCCCACGGTGGAGTTTACGTCTTCTCGAATCGGAGCGACTTTGTCTGCAGTAAACTTTGCAAAATCATTGCAGGAGATCATGTGACCTGTACTGGACCCTAATGGAGCAGGTGGTACTGCTAAATTGTGAACCACCTGAAAGAGTCTCCTGCTGCTGTTTTCCACAGATGTAATAGAGGCGGTGAAAAAAGTCTTCTTGGCCGTCGCTATCACCACTTCGTAGGCTCGACATTGAGCTCTAACCCGTATCCGGTCAGCTTCAGAATGCGTTATCCGCCACCGGCGCTCTAGCCATCTCAGCGATTGTTTCATCACCCTCAGCTCCAAAGAAAACCACGTGGCTGTCCGGGCTCCATGCAATCATAGAGGGCGCTTTGGAGCCAAACAGTCAATAGCCCTGGTTAACTCCACATTTCAGCGGGCCACCAGGAATCAGCTGAAAGGCCATCAACATGGGATAAAACATCCCCTATCGCCCTCTGGAAACCATTTGGATCCATTAAGGGGCGGACCATCTGAATCGGTCCCACTTCCCTGCAGGAGGGGAAGGTTCACGGAGAAGTCCAGTTGCACCAGGAAGTGATCTGACCATGGCACTTCTTTAGTTTCGCTTTTACTTAGTGTCAGATCACCAACATCCATAGAGGTGAACACCAGGTCTAAGGCATGTCCACGGCTATGGGTTGGGCCAAACATATTCAGGGAAAGCCCCATGGAGGCCATGCTTTCCACAAAGTCCCAAGCGGCCCCTTGTAAGGTCGTGTCGGCGTGGATGTTAAAATCCCCTAGGATAACCAAACTAAGTGTCTCCAGGAGAACATCCGCCACGATCTGGAGCAGCTCGGGCAGGGAATCCTTGGTGCAGTGGGGAGTTCGGTACACCAAAAGGAATCCTGTATTGCCCCTATTGCCCAACTTCCATAACATGCACACGAGAACTGAGTCTTCCTAATAGGACGCCTGCTCCACAGGGTAGGACACAAACCAATGCCTTCAAGTTTTATTTTTTTTAAAAAAAGACTGACTAAACATGCGGAAGAACTTTTTGACAGCAAAAGAAGTTAGTGGATTGGACTCCCTTGGGAGTGCTGGAATTTCCATTCATTGAGGTTTTCAAATGAAGTTGGATGGTCATCTGTCATGGATGCTTTACTTGCTATGCCAGCATCACAAGGGGTGAAATAGATTGCACCAGGGATCACTTCAAGCTCAAAAATTCTACAATTCCGTGATTCTCCCCTGTATGAATTCTTTGATGGGAAGTGAGATTGGAGCTCTGACTGAAGCTCTTTCCACATTCCATGCACTGATAGGGTTTCTCCCCTGTATGAATTCTTTGATGTTTAGTGAGATCGGAGCTCATACTGAAGCTCTTTCCACATTCCACACACTGATAGGGTTTCTCCCCTGTATGAATTCTTTGATTGGAAGTGAGATCGGCGCTTCTACTGAAGCTCTTTCCACATTCCATGCACCGATAGGGTTTCTCCCCTGTATGAATTCTTTGATGTTTAGTGAGATCGGCGCTTCTACTGAAGCTCTTTCCACATTCCACACACTGATAGGGTTTCTCCCCTGTATGAATTATCTGATGGGAAGTGAGACTGGAGCTCATACTGAAGCTCTTTCCACATTCCATGCACTGATACGGTTTCTCCCCTGTATGAATTCTTTGATGGGAAGTGAGATGGGAGCTCCTACTGAAGCTCTTTCCACATTCCACACACCGATAGGGTTTCTCCCCTGTATGAATTCTTTGATGTTTAGTGAGATCGGAGCTCATACTGAAGCTCTTTCCACATTCCACACACTGATAGGGTTTCTCCCCTGTATGAATTCTTTGATGTTTAGTGAGATCGGCGCTTCTACTGAAGCTCTTTCCACATTCCATGCACTGATAGGGTTTCTCCCCTGTATGAATTATTTGATGGGAAGTGAGATTGGAGCTCATACTAAAGCTCTGTCCACATTCCATGCACCGATAGGGTTTCTCCCCTCTATGAATTCTTTGATGTTTAGTGAGATTGTATCTCATACTGAAGCTCTTTCCACATTCCACACACTGATAGGGTTTCTCCCCTGTATGAATTATCTGATGGGAAGTGAGACTGGAGCTCATACTGAAGCTCTTTCCACATTCCACACACTGATAAGGTTTCTCCCCTGTATGAATTCTCTGATGTTTTGTGAGATTTGAGTTGGTACTGAAGCTCTTTCCACATTCCACACACTGATAGGGTTTCTCCCCTGTATGAATTCTTTGATGGGAAGTGAGAGAGAAGCTCTGACTGAAGCTCTTTCCACATTCAATGCACTGATAGGGCTTCTTTCCAATGAGATTTCGTTGATGGGAACTGGAATGGGAGCTCTGACTGCAGCTCTTTCCACATTCCAAATTTTTACGTGCCTTCTCCACTCTGCAGATTTTGTTGTGGTCACCTTTGTTCTTGCTTTCCAATTCATCACAATCTGCAATGGAGAGAAAAAGGGATTAGAGCCTCAGGAATAAATGGAGCCCCCAGTTAGGGAATAATGCTCATTAAATTTGTTGTAGAGAAGGCAGTGTTCATTACCTTTGTTATTTGCAATAAACCAATGTATTTATTATTGGATTCTAATCGTTGGTTGAATGTTGCTTTGTTTGAAGTAAGTTACTCATTTTATAAATTTTGTACTTTTTGTAAAATTTATGTATTTTTTTCATTGGATTAGATTGTTGTTATTATTACTGTTTCATGTTTATACAGTAGCACCTCGGGTTACGTAACCCTCGGGTTATATAAACATCACCTTATGAAAGCGACAAATCCATGCGCAGTGATCCTCGGGTTGCGAAAACCTCGGGATCTGGGTGGACCTCCGGAACGGATCCCATTCGCAACCAGAGGTACCACTGTATATGTGTTGGAAGCTTCCCAGATTGGCTGGGGCAACCCAACCAGATGGTCAGGGTATACATAAAAATTATTATTATTACTATGATTATCACTGCTAGTACTACCTGAGATTCAATCAGCCTGGCTCTTCTCTGGGGCAGATGTTGTTTGGCCCAGTCATGGCATCCCCTCCATCTCTAATGTCAGTCGTCTCTTTGGTCAACCCAAGACTGACAGCAGCAAAAACAAAAACAGAAAACCTGACAGAAGCTACTTATCTTTCTGAACAACTCTGAAGCTGACATTTAAGATGCCTGGGCAGTTCAGATGAGCCCAACTGTGGTAGAAGGAGGCAGAACTGGAGGAAGATTGTTCACAGAAAAAACTGTAACCCACTATTTCTTGTGGGGGTGTTAGGGGGCGCTGTGAAAATATATGAGGTTTGTCACATAGAGGTATTTTTTGAATTTCCTGGCAGATAGGACGATCCCACACGGAGGCTTACCAAGAGAGGCCACGATCCCCCAATTCTCCTCCATGACGTCTTTATGAAGACCTCTTTGGTCAGGATCCAGCAACTCCCACTCCTCGTCTATTAAACGAACAGCGACATCTTCAAAGCACACTGGACCCTAAAAGAAAAAGGGAAATGTCCTCCTCTGAGATAGCAGAAATATGATCTGCACAATGCTCTGTTATTTCCTTCCTGTTAATTGCTGTGTTATTTCAATAGGATTGCTTTGCTGCACATTTTAATTATGGGTACCTATTTTAACCCTTTAATTTAATTCTTTTATTCTGCATTTTAAGTGTGGGTATTCGTCTTTTTGCAAATAGGTGGTACTCCAGCTTATGTTTACGTTTTTCTGCCTACACAAGTGTCAGGGAAATGCCATCGGAGCCAAGGGTGGTGGTAAGGCTCCCCAATGATGCTGGAGAGGGAACCAGCAAGGAGAGAGGGAGAGCTTCCGCTGGGGAAGGAAATAGATGTGACGCCAGGGAGAAAGGGGAGACTGAGGGAGCTTCGGAGGGAAGGCTCAGGGACTCTTCCAGTGAGACCAGCGGGGAGAGGACAGGACCTCCCCTTGGGACGCCCACTCTGCGCAGAAAGCTTCTGCGCAGAGAAGCTAGGCGGCGACTTGGTGTCAAAGAACTTTTATGTTGGAGGAAATTCAGGAAACGCCCACTGACGGATTCTGCCAGTGATTGAGACAGTCACGGAGTACTGACTGTCCAGCCAGGGGAAAGTTTTACCCAAGCTACTTCACTTGGAGCAGTTTGCGCCTTACGCACAAGCAACCCCAAACCCCATTACAGCAATCCGTCAGTCCTTGACGTTGCTTGTGCCCAGGGATAATCATGAGTCAGACCGGAGGAGCAAGCGCCGGAGAGGAGCCATGGGAGGGGAGGACCAACTCTGGAGGAGAGAAACAGAGATTTGGAACAGCAGCTGGCTTTACTAGCGGCGCGGTTAGATGAAAGGCGGACTCAGGATGCCCAGGGGAAACCCACCCCCATTGCAAAGAAGGTACTGGTGCATAAGTTTGGGGGTAATTCGAGAGACTCTAATGCTTTTAAGACGGAGGTGCAGTACGCGCTGGACCTGCAGTATGATGACTTTGTGGACGATAGGGCAAGAGTAGCCTATGTGATAGGGCATCTTCAAGATGGCGCCAGGGAATGGGTGAGACCCTTAATGGCATCGGAAAATGATGCTTTAAAAGACCTGAGGAAGTTTTTTAGCGCCATGGACCACATGTTTTCGAGTGAAGTGGAGCAGAGCGTGACGCGCAGAGAACTGATGGCGTGCAAACAAGGGAGCCAATCAGTTAGAGAGTACTGGTCGCGGTTTTCGATGCTAATCCACAAACTTGGGTGGGAACTGGGTTCGGAACCAATTCAGATGATGTTTGAGGAAGGCTTAGCTCCTTCGGTTAAGGACGAACTTTCCCGCTCGCCCCGCCCGCAATCGATGGATCAGCTGACTAAAATGGCGCTTGTGGTTGGAGTACGCCAAGAGGCGCGCGCTCTAGAGAGGCGGGGAGAGCAGAGCGTTGGCATGACAACCGCATTCCTGAAATGCCGGAGCAACCTTCCCAGCCAGCGGAGCCAATGGAGATCGGAGGCGCGAAAGCGCGCGGGGTTTCAAACTCCGGCGAGGTGCACAAAAAGGAGTGGAAAACGACCAGGAAGTGTTTTCTCTGCCAACAGCCGGGACATTTTGCCAGGGTCTGCCCTCAGAGAAAAGCATGGCAAGGGATGGTAGGGGCAATTGGCAGTGAGGAGGAGGGGAATAAAGAGCAGGGAATGAGAGCGCTTGGCTGCCGATCAGCGGGCACAGCAGCCAGGCAAACAACCAGTAAGAGTGCCCAAACCAGACCCCCCCGGGCAGCCATAGCCATAGAGGTGGTGCTAGAGCTCCCCAACGGACACCCAATTAAGGTGAAGGCACTGCTGGATTCAGGCAGCTCTTGCAACTTCTTTAGCAAGGACTTTGCACTAGAGCACCAGCTCCAGCTGGTGCCTTTAGAGCGCCCCTTGCAAGTGACGACCATTGATGGGAGAGAACTCCTGGGGGGAGAAGTGACCCACCAGACTCCGCCCATGAAGATGAGGGTCTCCAGACACACTGAGACAATTGCCTTTCACGTAGCCACACAAGCCGGGCCGCCAATCATACTGGGGATGAGCTGGCTGGCGCTGCATGATCCGGTAGTGGCATGGCACCAGCGGACTGTAGCCTTTGGGTCAGCTCACTGCTTGAAACACTGCCACGGGGGGAGACCCCGAGGATGGCCGTGGCCAGGGTGGCAGGGATGGGGGCAGAGGAAAAGACCAGGGTGCCGCCGCAATACACTGATTTGGAAAAAGTCTTCAGTGAGAAGGAGGCGGATAGGCTACCCCCCCATAGGTCCTTTGACTGTCAAATCAACCTAATCCCAGGGGCTCAGTTGCCAGTGGGTAAGCTGTACGCCATGTCGGACAGAGAAATGCAGGAGTTGCGGAAGTTTATTGAAAAGAACCTGAAGAGGGGGTTCATAAGAGAATCGAGGGCGGTGGGGGGCAGTCCAGTCTTCTTTGTGGACAAGAGAGACTCCAAAGAACTCAGACTAATTTGTGACTACAGGGCGTTAAACTTGATATCGGAGCCAGTGACCTTCCCGATGCCCAGAATTGATGACATTCTGACCAGGGTAAGGAAGGGAAAGATTTTTACCAAGTTGGACCTTCGAGGGGCATACAATTTGATTAGGATAAGGGAAGGGGATGAATGGAAGACCACCATGTTCACCCCCCTGGGGGCTTTTGAGTACCTAGTTATGCCTTTCGGATTACAATCGGGCTCTGCCTGTTTTCAATCGTTCATGCACCACGTGTTAGGGTCCCTGCTGTACAAGAATTGTGTGGCCTTTCTAGATGGCGTGCTAATCTACTTGGAGAACGAGGAGCAGCATGTTAAAGACGTCAGAGAAGTGCTGAAGAGGTTGCAGGAGCACCAGTTGTGGGTGAAACTGGAGAAGTGCCAATTCCATGCCCGAGAGGTCGAGTTCCTGGGTTACAGGTTGTCGGACAAGGGTTTAGCCATGGACCCAAGCAAGGTGCAGGCGGTGCTAGAATGGAAGACCCCCAAAAACCGGAAGGACGTGCAGAGGTTCCTGGGGTTTGCGAATTTCTATAGGAAGTTCATCAAGAACTTCGCGCACTTGACTGCACCCATCACCGATTGTCTCAGTAGCAAGAAGAAGTTCGTGTGGACGGAAGAGGCACAGCAATCTTTTGAAAAACTAAAAAGAGCGTTCGCTTCGGAAGAGCAGCTCTTGCACGTGGATCTGCAGAAGCCAATGAGGCTGGAAACAGACGCATCAGACAGAGCGGTTGGGGCCATACTGCTCCAGCCGGGAAACCAGTCTGACTGGAGGCCGTGCGCCTTTTTCTCGAGGAAGCTGAGCAAGTCAGAACAGAACTACACGGTGTATGACTGGGAACTGCTTGCAATTTACGAAGCGTTCCGATGCTGGAGACATTTGTTGATAGGGGCTCAACACAAGATCCAGGTGTGCACGGACCATAAGAACCTGGAATACTGGAGGACTGCACGGGTTCACAACAAGAGACAGATGCGGTGGGCTCAGGAGTTTTCCAAGTTTTCTTTTGAGATTCGGTACGTACCGGGAAAGGAAAACGTCCGAGCAGATGCCCTATCCTGGAAACCAGAGTACTTGGAAGGAGAGGGAGCGCCAGAAGTACGACATGTGATACCCGAGGACCGATGGGTGTGTGGGGGAGTATTGGTGGGGAAACGAGAACTAGCAGGGTTGACGAGGGATGACGAGTAGGCCCAAAGAAAGATCAGGGAGCTCCAGGACGCAGGAGAAAATCAGGGGAGTTTTGAGGAAAAGGAAGGAGCATTGTATTACAGGGGAGCATTGTACATACCAGAGGGGGATTTGAGGAGGAGGGTACTCAAACAACTACATGACAACCCCACGGCAGGGCATTTTGGTCAAGACAAGACCATGTTGCTTGTCACCAGACAGTTCTGGTGGCCAAGAGTGAGGGAAGACATGCGGGAATACGTACGGGGGTGCGACCGTTGCCAGCGAGCTAAGGGGGAGAAAGCAGCGCCCGCGGGGTTACTAGAACCCTTGCCCATTCCGGGGAGACCATGGGAGGTGATATCCATAGATTTTATGACCGAGTTGCCCAAGTCCAGGGGAAAAAACAGCCGTCATGGTGGTAGTTGACTTGTTGACCAAGATGTGCCATTTCATTGCTTGTTTGCATGCAGTCACGGCAGAGGAAACAGCTAGGCTGTTTGTTGATCACGTTTTTCGGTTGCATGGCACCCCCTTGAGGGTTTTGTCCGACACAGGAAGGCAATTCACTTCCAGATTCTGGAGGAAGCTCATGAGCTTGCTCCAAGTTGAGGTGAGTTTCTCGACAGCCCGTCACCCAAAAACCAACAGACAAGCGGAAAGGGCTAATAGCATACTCCAACAGTACCTACACTGCTACATCAGCGAGAGAGAGAACGACTGGGTGGAAAGGCTAGCGCTGGCCGAATTTGCTTACAATAACGCTGAGCATGTGTCCACGGGGATGAGTCCGTTCATGGCCAATTACGGGTGTCACCCCAGGGCCTTCCCAGGGGAGGGGGAGGAGAGGTGGAGTGTGCCTGCAGCAGAGCAATTTGTGGAAGAAATGGAGGCCTTACACCAACAGCTTAAGATGAACCTGGAGAGGGCAAAGGAAGTGTACAAGAGGCAGGCAGACAAGCACTGCAGAGAAGGGGAGACCATAAGGGTTGGGGACCGGGTGTGGTTGTCAACCAAAGGGCTACCGTTCAAGGGAGGTTGTAAAAAAGTACGGCCAAGGCGACTGGGACCTTTCGAGGTAACACAGCAGGTGAATCCTGTGGCTTTTAGGCTCAACCTGCCAACCAACATGAAGTTGCATTCGGTGTTCCACCGGTCTTTACTTTCACCATACCGGGAAGGGAGGGAGTTTCCGGGGCGGGAGAGAGAGATCCCCACTCACCCAGAGGTGGAGGAGAGGGAACTCGGTGGTCAGGCAGCGGAAATTCTTGATTCAAGGTGGAAGGGGAGGCAGGTGGAATATTTGGTAGCTTGGGAGGGGGAGCCTGAGTCGGAAAACACGTGGGTCCCTGAAGGAGAGATCAGGGATGAGTGGCTGCGGGAGGAGTTTCACCGCAGGTTCCCAAGGAAACCGAAACCTTTGGAGAGATTCTGGGAGGAGCAATTTGGAACCACGGACGAGGAAGAAGAGTTTATGAGGTATCCTCCCTCAGAGGAAGAGGGAGGGGAGGTATCAGAGGAAGAGGGCTCAGATTGGGGAGATTGGCCAATGGAAAGAGACAGCAGCAGGTGGAGAACGATGTTTGAATCGTCTGAGGAAAGGGATAGCTCATTCCAGGGGTTCCCCGCTTCACCGCCCAGGGAACGGGCCGGGGGTGGGGAGGGCCCTGAGGGGGAGGTGGATGTCAGGGAACTGCCATCGGAGCCAAGGGTGGTGGTAAGGCTCCCCAATGACGCTGGAGAGGGAACCAGCAAGGAGAGAGGGAGAGCTTCCGCTGGGGAAGGAAATAGACGTGACGCCAGGGAGAAAGGGGAGGCTGAGGGAGCTTCGGAGGGTAGGCTCAGGGACTCTTCCAGTGAGACCAGCGGGGAGAGGACAGGACGTCCCCTTGGGATGCCCACTCTGTGCAGAAAGCTTCCGCGCAGAGAAGCTAGGCGGCGACTTGGTGTCAAAGAACTTTTATGTTGGAGGAAATTCAGGAAACGCCCACTGACGGATTCTGCCAGTGATTGAGACAGTCACGGAGTACTGACTGTCCAGCCAGGGGAAAGTTTTACCCAAGCTACTCCGCTTGGAGCAGTTTGCGCCTTACGCACAAGCAACCCCAAACCCCATTACAGCAAGCATTCCAGTTTCCTCGATGGAAGGTTCCACTTTCTCCTCTCCTCGTGAGTTGTTCTGGGGAGGTTCCCTTCCAATGCCCTAGAGCGAAATTCAAGGGGTTCATGGGGGCATGGAGAGGGGGAAGAGTGGGGAGCAGGCCCCATTTTGCAGCAGATAGGGCTGGCTAGGTGAATCCTGAACACTATTTGTTATCGTCTGTCCACTGCTTAAAAGCCTGTTTTAGCATTCATTGATGAATATAGAAATACAAGAAGCCTAGTTTGGATGGCCATCTGTCTTGGAGGATCTAGCTGAGATTCCTGCAATGCAGGGGGTGGGACTTGATGACCCTTGGGGTCCCTTTCAACTCTAGGATTCCATAAAAACTGCAACTACAGATGAATCCTACTGTCAACATTCAGAAGGCTGGTATGACAGAGTTATCTGGGCAGGAAATCCCACAGTTCACAGCTGGAGTTTACTCTTTATCAGCAAGAGCACAATGTTCACATACTTGGCTGAGTTTCGGGCTTCATGAAAACAGCAGCTCATTCCCTGAGCCTCTTCCTCCACAAAAGCAGTTGCTGAGAGTGAAGGCCCCCGGCTCCCCACAGCTTCCCAAGTCCCCTCCTCTCTGGGGTTTCTGGCAAGCAATTGAACAGTGCGCCAGTGTGCAGCCTGCCTTTACTCCTCCATGTTAGACCCCTCTTGGCTCTGAGAGACAAGCAGGGAGGGTGGATTCTGGCAGAAGGAGAGGGAGCCCCCGGTGGATCCTCCTTCTCCTGACTCACCTCTGCCTCTCGACCTTCCTCTCCCACTCACCTCCTTCCTCTTCTGCCTCTGATTCTGCACTGCATTCTGCCACAGAGTCTCCCAGCTCACTAAGCCCTGTTACCTCTTCAGCTTCTGACACCTCCTCTTCCCAAGCTTCTCCCTCTGACCGCCAATCCTTCCTCCACCTTCACTCCTTGGGCTCAGAGCCATCTTCTCATCCTGGTTCCCTGGCTGCTTCCTCCCACCATTCTTCTGTGCCCAACCAGTCCATGACATTGCTCCATCCCTCGGCCTCTGACCCCACAAGGCAGCTTCCCCTGACCTGATCTGGTTCCACAGCTGCTGCTTCCCTTCTGCCCCCATGAAAAGATGGATCAGGAGGTCTTGCCAGCATCATTCTTTCACCTGCAAAAGAAAAAAAGGTAAGCAGGACGCCAGGAGTGCCTGCTTCTCTCACAGGGGAAACAGGACATCTCTAACTACTGATGGGCTTTGAGAAAGCCTTACCTGCTGAGTGCAGTTGAAGGTTTGTGCCCATTTCATGTTAGGTGTGCAGAAATACATCTCCCCTCCTCTGAACCCTTGTTCCCAACCCCCACCCCCCCAAAAAAAAACAAAAAAAAAAACCAAGATGAAAAGAACCCTCAGATGAGTTGGAAAACCAAAAGAACAAGACCAAATGGAGAAAAGCCACCTTCCTCCTTACCCAGTGGCCTCTCTCTGGTGTCCAACGGAGGCCTCTCTGCCTCACAGGAATCCAGGTCCATTTCTGCAAAATGATCCCTTTTCTGAAAGAACAACAAAAATTCAAAACAGTAAATGAATGGTGAGAAATATTAGAAAGAGAACGCAAAGACAGATACTTTAAGGGTGTTAGATCTCATTCCCTGAAAATGGATGGGCCATCAGCAGACCATTTTTGGATGTTCTCCATCCTGTTTGGAGCCCCTTGGGAGTATCCAGAGGAAAGTCTCTCTCTCACCTGCTTTCTCTCCGCCTGCTCTCTCTCCTCTGCCTGACTCAGGAGGAAACCTTCGGCCAGGGCCACCGCCTGGGAACTGGTCTCTGCTCCACAGTCCCTCACCCAGCTCTCCATCTCTGGTGGAAGGACAGCCAGGAACTGCTCCAAGATCACCTGGTCCAGCATCTCAGCTTTCGTGTGCCTTTCTGGCTTCAGCCACTGATGATCAAGGTGGTAGAGTTGGCTGCAAACCTCTTGGGGTGCTTTGGCCTCCTGGCAGCAGAACTGCCTCAACTGCTGGCTCTGCACCTCTGAGGAGTGGGTATCCTCCTCACCCAGGATCTTCTGCACAGAGTTTTCCAAGAATCCCCCACTGCTCCCAGTTTGGATGACATGGCCTCTTCCTGCTCTAGGGCCAGCTGTGTCTCGCTCATCCATCTGTGCTCTCAGGAAGCCAAGTTCTGTCTGTCTGAATGAGAACCTCTAGCAAATCCTACAAAGCAAATACGTTGTTCTGTTACAAAAGTTGTACAGTATCAGAAGACGAAAAAGGTTCCCTGAGCAAGCATGGATGAGTCTTGCTGGGAACCAGGGTGGGACTGCACCACAGCCCAGACTCTGAGCTATCTTTCTAAAAAGGAGGAGGAGGGGGGGGAGGAGCAGATGGAGGCCTCTAGAAGGGAGATTGTGGAAATGTGGAAGCAAGCGAAGAGATTAATGTGAGGCGAATCAGCCTGGTTGTTCCTTCCTTCAAGTCAATGCATGAACTCAGAACTGATTGACAAGGGAGTCATTGGTGCCTCGTAAAAAATGACTATGTGTGTTGAATCTGAATCTCCTTCCTTGTAGCTTGAAGCCATTGGTTGGAATCCTGCGCCCAGGTGACATGGCTCTCCTAACGGCCGGCCTCAGTATACACTGCCTTTGTTGATCTAAAAGCAGCCTTTGATACAGTCTCCAGAACCAGACTCTGGGACAGACTACAGGGTACCTACATAGAATTAAGAGCTTCTGCTCTTAATTCAGGCACTGCGCGCAAACACGGCTCTTAGAGTCAGGTGTAGCCGCCTAGGACACCTAACGGACCCTATTAAAACCTCTAAAGGAGTCAGGAAAGGGTGCCTATTGGCCCCTCTACTATTCAATTTCTATCTAAATAATTTAGTATCTGCACTCCATGACTCAGAACTCCACCCTCCGAAGCTCGCAAATCGGCATATTTCGGTCCTGCAGTAATTTTATCTAGAACCCCCACTGGACTCTAAAGAGCACTAGGAAAGCTCGCAGCATACTGTGAATTTGAATGTCTCAAAATCAACTATCAAAAGACCAAGATACTCGCTTTGGGGGCAAAACCAAAGCTTAAAAGCTGGGAACTCCAATGGCATAAATTAAAACAAGTCTCAAACTACAAGTATCTAGGAATGGTGGTACAGACCTCAGGAGCCAACAAACTACACATAAACTCTATCGGGAGTTCAGCGGAAAAACCCGCAAATTGTATCCTTAAATTTTTCAGAGCACAAGGGGGCTTCTTCGTTCCCGCAGCTCGAAAACTATACAAGGCCAAAACTTTGGCACAACTCCTTTATGGTTCCTTTTTGCCCCCGCCTTCCTCGGCTTCCTCCCCCCTTGAGAGAGTTCAATCTAGACTTCCTAGAGCTCTCACTGGCTTCATTATTACCAAATAATGGAAGCATATAATTTGGATAAAAAAATTGGCTTCCAGGTGGAAAAATCAAAATTGGAAACAGAACTGTTACATCCCAAAATTAAGAACTTGTCAAGAATGTATAACTTGCTGTTGAAATGGAATACTCAGGATGAAATGGTGAAATCAGCTATGATCAAATGGGCACAAGATGTTGGACATAATATTATGATGGCTGACTGGGAACAGTTATGGACCACAGGTATGACGTTTACGGCATGTAATGCCTTAAGAGAAAATATAATAAAAATGATCTACAGGTGGTACATGAAACCAGTCAAGATTGCAAAAATTTATCATTTGCCCAATAATAAATGTTGGAAATGCAAAGGGACTGAAGGTACATTCTTTCACCTTTGGTGGACATGCCCAAGGATTAAGACTTTCTGGGAGATGATCTATAATGAAATGAAAAAGGTATTTAAATATACCTTTCTGAAGAAACCAGAGGCCTTTCTCCTGGGCATGGTCGGCCAATTGGTGCCAAAGAAGGATAGAACTTTCTTTATGTATGCTACAACAGCAACAAGAATACTTATTGCAAAGTACTGGAAGACACAAGATCTACCTACCCGGGAAGAATGGCAGATGAAGGTGATGGACTACATGGAACTGGCGGAAATGACTGGCAGAATCCGAGACCAGGGAGAAGAGTCGGTGGAGGAAGATTGGAAGAAATTTAAAGACTATCTACAGAAACATTGTAAAATTAATGAATGTTAGAAGGATGTTGGAATGAAGCTATGTGGTTTTAGCAGAAATGTTATAAAGGTTTAGGAAAAAACAGACTGTTAATTGGTGAAAGGAGGGAAAGCTAAGTTATATTATATTAAGATAAATTACAGGACAAAAAGTGGAAAAGATGGGAAGGATTTGCTGAAATAGCTAACTGAACTAGGATACAAAAAAGGGAGGTGTGAGGAGGTCAAGGAAACAAGCAAATGAAAGATAAGTTATGGGAAGTTTTGATGTGTTTTTTACTCTATTTTTCTGCTTTTTTCTGTTCCTTTTTCTTCTTTTTTCTTATTGTGATGTGCTATTTTGTTTTTGTTTAATATGGTGTTTTTCTTTTTTCTTTTTGTAACTTTTAAAACTTTAAAAAATATTATTTTTAAAAAAACAATAGACTTCTTAGAGCACTCCTCCAAGTGCCCAGATGTGTCTCAAACGCATGGGTTAGATGAGAAAGGAGATGATGAGAGTGGAGGCTAGCATCTGCCTAACATCAATCTACAAATGGCTGACATTGAATCTGCTCCCCCGAGGGATAGCCCCATTGAACCTCTGCGACCAATTCCAGTTGGGCTGGCAGACTGCAGTTCTGAACACCCTCCAGAAACTGGGTTTTGCCCCTCAAGCCCTTCTAAGTCTGGGCTTGGGCCAGGCCAAAGCTACAGTCAGAAAAAGGATATTAGATACCGAGAGACAACAGGACTGCTACACCGGCAGAATATCTCTTCTTTCTCGCATCTAGAAATGCAAGAAGGGCCTTTACACTCGCCAGAAGCTCGGCTCTTCCATCGCTGGTCCTGGATGGAGCCTTTAGAAAAGTCCCGTATGCTCAGAGACTTTTCACCTGTCCATTGGGAGAGATAGGGAGCCAAAACACTTGTTCCTTACACGTCCCTTTTACGAAGAGACACGTAGTAAGACCATTGATCCGCTGCTGGTGAGGCTCACTGACCTCCCACAAAAGCAAAAATTAGACCTTTTCCTGTTAGGCAAAGATCAGAAGATGACCTGGATGGTGGCCAGATTCTGTGTTCAGATCTGTGGGCACAGACCATCTCCCAACTGTAGGCGCAGACTATCTCCCAACTCAAAATAGTCCGTCATGAAAATCCCCAAACTCGGTTTCATGGGTGACTCTGAGTCAACTCCCTGGGATAGTTTGTTGGTGTACATTGTTTTTAAATTTGTTGTTGTACATAAATTGCCTGTTTTACTTCTGTGACTGTACCCCCAAGTGTGTGTTATAAGCTGGTTTCTGACCGTAATAAATTATCTAATCTGACATGGCTCTCCTGTCTCCTCTCTGTCTCCTCTCTTCTCCATGTAAACATACCCAGCTCCTCACAAAGCTTGGCTTGATCTGCTTGGCTGGCCTCCTCTGCCAATAGGGAGAAAGAAAGAAGGGAAACAAAGAAAGAGGTTTGGGAGCAACCATTCAGACACGTTTCCTCTCTTGTGCAATGACGCTGACCCGTGTCACACACAGCAGAAGTCCTACTGATAATCTTATTTAAAGAAGCCGGATTTCTATCTGCTAGATTTCCCAGGGGGCTCTGAATAATTATTTTTCTGGAAGGGGGGCGGGAACCTCCTCCCCTCCCCCCCCCCACAGATCTAAAGGAAGGAGACAGTTCCTGCCACCTCGCCCCTCCCTGGCAGGACCCCCTGCTCCCTGGGGCTCGCCCCCCCCCCCCACGATCCACCCTCTCCTGCTGCAGCCCTGGGACCCCCACTCTCCCCCCACTGCACCCTCCGGGGGGGGGGAGGCGACTCACCAGATCCCAGGAGAGGATTGCCCTTCCCAAAGGAGTAAGCAGCGTCTTTATACAAATGCAGAATATAGAGTACTGTAGTTGCAAACCTCGCGCAACCCCGTCCCTCCCTGGCAGGACGCCCTGCTCCCGGGGTCTGCCCTCCCCACCTGAGCCACCCTCCCCTGCTGCAGCCCTGGGACCCCCCCCCCTCTCCCCACTGCACCCTCGGGGGGGGGGAGGAAGAGACTCACCAGATCCCCCTGGAAGAGAACAATGCAGCCTTTGCAATAGCAGAAAGCAACCCTGCCCCCCCTTGCAGGAAGGGGAGGGAGGGGATTTTCCTCTGGAGGACCTGGCCCCCCTTTACTTCCTGTCCTCTCTAGGAATGCAGCTCAGTTCCCTTTAACCCTTGCAGAGCCGAGTCCACCCTGCTCAGTCCTCTCTGCCTTTTCTCTCCTGCATTGCACAATCCCAGAGATGCTCATTTTATTTTTGCTCTTGGTTGGTCTGTGATCCGCTCCCTCCCTTGGCCAGAAACTGGAGGAAGAGGTTGCAGGGAAAAGTGGGAGGGATAGTAGGGAGCCCTGAGGGTCATCTATTCCAGCCCCCCTGCAAGGCAGGAATCCAACCTCTGCTTCAAAACCTCCAAGGAAGGAGAGTCCGCCATCTCCCAAGGGATTCTGCTGCTCTTCCCCTCAGAATGTTCTTCCTGCTCTTTAGGCAGCAGAAACTGCTTTCTGGTCCTCTGGGTCCCTTATTCTGGGTGCTCCCCTCTAGGGCAGGAGAAAACAAGCTGGCTCCCTCTTCCATGGGTCAGCCCTCCAGACATTGAGAGGTGGCTCTCAGGTCTCCATCCAGGCAGGTCTCAGCTGAGGGGGGAACTGGAAGACACGCTGTCCCTGCCTCTCCTGGGACTACACATTGCTGAGCTGCAAAATGCAAGAAAGTGCACATTTTGAAGGCTTTGGGTACGTTTTGTTAATGGAGAAATCTGAGGCTTCCCTTGGACAAAAAACAAGGACACCGGCCAGGAATACCAGAGCAAAACAGCAGCCAGTAGGCTTGGTCTTTCTTGAAGACTGTCGAGACAGGACTCCCACCTGACACCAGGTGGAACAAGATGGAAGCCCCAAACAAAAGAGAACCCAAACATTTATTAGCTGCTAATCCCCATGTTACACCCCCCCAAACTACTCATACATCATGGTAAGGGGAGGTCTGGTGGCAGTAATCTGAGCATCATGGACCCTGCCCCATGGTTCTCCTTGCCCTCCAGCAAACACGCATGGAGTGTACCAATAGAGATATTTACATTTCCCTGTTTCCCAGCAAAGTCAATCACACCCTTTTGGTTTCGTCTGGGTTTGTTATTTTGGGAACGGCTACCTGTCCAGCACTCAGGTATCAGGATGCCAGGAATCATCACTCAGGTAGAGGGGCTGCTAAGTAGCTGAGCTCACATGTCCATATGAATTTCTGAAGTTTTCCCAGTGAGCCAGTACATAGATACCTTTATCAGTGAATTCTTACATTTGGTATCATGCAGTAAAGGCCCTTTGAGAAGATAGGAAGAAACTGTGATGAAGTGTTTTGTGGGGACAAATTACAAAAGTCACAAAAGTGATTTTGCCTGCAGGTGAATCCTGGAATTAGCCAATCACGGGGGGCCCATTGTGTAAATAATGAATATAAAACAGACATTCCTGGGGAACTTCAATTCCTCCTCACAACTATGCGCTGAATAAAGAGCATGAAATCCACACTCAACTCAGAGTATATTTCAATAGGAGAGCCGTCAAGGTGTCACAGAGGGCTGCTAAGAAGCCCCCCCCCCAAAAAAAACCCAACAACCTGTGATCATCTTCTAGCTTGGTTTCTTTCCCCTTCCCGTTCCCTGGTTTCTCACAGAGAGAAGAAGGGGAGACAAGTGACAACAGGAGCCACCTCCTGGCCAAGCCATTACCATGGGAGAGAGTTGCTGGAGGCAGGGGTGGCACCTGTTGGTCGTGAATATCTGGATTGGCTAAGCAGATGAAATGGGCAGAAGCATCTCAGCCAGTGGGAAAGGCAGCCATCTTGACTATGGCAGGCATAGGCAAACTCGGACCTCCAGATGTTTTGGGACTACAGTTCCCATCATCCCTGACCACTGGTCCTGTTAGCTAGGGATGATGGGAGTTGTAGTCCCAAAACATCTGGAGGGCCGAGTTTGGGGATGCCTGCACTATGGGTTGTGGACTCTCCATCTTTGGCGGTCTTCACATACCTGTCAACTGTCCTGCTTTGAGTGGGACGTCCTGCAATTCCAGAAGCCACCCTGGCTTCTGATTGGCTCCCAGGATGTCCTGTTTTGGCTCCCATGAAACTGTGGCCCCCAAAGACGCCCATTTTGGGGGGTCCTTACTCTTGCGTGATTTACGTGACTCATTCAGGAGCGTGGCCCCAAAAGCCGCAGGTCCCAAATTCCCTCAGCAACATGTTGAAGGGTAGGCAGAGTTTGGGAGGACAACTCTCTTCATATTCTATGGCTGTGGGTGACAGGAGAAAGAGTGGACAATGTCAGAATATTCGGAGGGCCAGCAGAGGAGCCTCCCTTGGATAAATCACCACAGCCCCATAGTGGCCTTCAAAGCAGGTGAGCAGTGAGTCTCCCTCAAGTTTTAAAAGGAGTGCTGCATTACTAGGCGGTCTCACAGGATGCTTTTTATTATGTTTTTATCATTGTTGTTCTGCATTGTGCTTTTAATGTTGTACACCGCCCTGGGATATTCTGATAAAGGGTGTTATATAAACTGAATAAATATTTCTACTACTACTACTATGACGACGACTACGACGACTACTACTATTTCCCCAGCACCATAAGTTCCTTGTTTGATTCTGTTTTTATGTTATAAAGGGCTTCTGGAGCATCATGTCTTTTTGAGAGAACTGCTGTGGAGCTGAGATGAAGGCGGAGAGACCATTTCCTCTCCACCCAGCAGAGGTGTGGAACTCCAGGAAGACACAACCTGAAAGACATTGCGCTATTTTATGAAAAATTTTATAACTCTTTATTAGGTTATATGATGTTATGATGTATTGTAATTTTCATAATATGTATACATTGCTTGATTGTAAAAACACACACACACACTTTCTAAATGTTTTTTAAAAATATTTTTATTAGTAATTTCAACATAACATTTTATCCAAAAACATATCATCCTGCACCCCCCCCTTATTTTCCCCCTCTCCAAAAAACCTGACCCCCCTCCCCTCCCCTCCCCGACTCCCCTCAGCTCCTTTCTCTGGTTTATCAACATATGTTATTTTCTGCATGTTTCCAAACTGTACAGATCCTTAATTTATCTATCTAAATGTTATCAATAAAAAGTTTGTAAATGTTTATTCAAAACCTGCCAAGGAGTCCAGTTCATTTTGTTGCTTCTGTAATTACTTTGTAAAGGGTTCCCATTCATCTTTAAAACCACAGTTATCCTTGTCACGTAGTTTGTGTGTCAATTTTGCCAATTCTGTGATTTCCATCAATTTCTCTTGCCATAGTTCTTTAGTCAGGATTTCCTCATTCTTCCATGCTTGTGCTGTTAAGACTCTTGCCATCGTTGTCGCATACATAAAGATATTTTTCAGTTTCCTTCGCAGGTCTCTTCCTACAATCCCTAACAAGAATGCTTCAGGTTTTGAAACAAATGTTAATTGGAACATTTTCTTCAACTCATTATGTATCATTTCCCAAAACTTTTTGATTTCATTACAATCCTACCACATATGGTAAAAAGTCCCGTTCATTCTTCCTAACTGCATTGGTGTCATATAGCATCTATACATCATCTTCATATAATTTTCTTTCAGCAAGGAACACTCTGTGAATTTTAAATCGGTTTTCCATAACCTTTCCCAATCTTCCACAATAATATTATAACCTATATCTTGTGCCCATTTAATCATAACTGATTTTACCTCTTCGCCTTTCGTCTCCCATTCTAACAGAACACCGTATGTGCCTTTCAGCAGTTGGAATCTAAGTCTCTCCTGTATTTGTCAAAGGACTCTCTGAAATTCTGATGTTAGCCTGTATCTCCTTTTCGTGTATGTAAAGGAAATGCCCTCTGGGAATTCCCATTTATATCTAATGTCAGCTCTCCTGAGTGCTATTGTTAAATATCTATATTTGGTTCTTCTAAGTCTCAGTTTCAGTGGAATCTCTCTAAAGATATCTACTTTCTGTCCGGCAACCACATGATTTGGCTCTGAATCGGATTCTGGAAGGCCTCTGTCAGGTAGACGTTAACTTATTACTTCAGCTAAATGTCACAGGATTAAACAAGGTACTACAATGGTACCTTGGCTTACAAACGCTTCAGGCTACAGACTGCACTAACCCAGAAATGGTACCTCGGGTTAAGAACTTTGCTTCAGGATGAGAACAGAAATCGTGCTCCGGCGGCCCCATTCGCTAAAGTGGTGCTTCAGGTTAAGAACAGTTTCAGGTTAAGAACAGACCTCCAGAACAAATTAAGTACTTAACCCGAGGTACCACTGTACAGGCACAGCTTCTCTTAAACTCCCTCCTCTCAAAATCTGTTGTTACACTTCAGGTATCCAGAATAAATGCTAAAAGGCTGAACTCTGTTTCTGCTGCTTCTCTCTCATTCCCTTCCTTAGTTATGACAGAACAGCCCAGTTTCCTTCATGGCTTCATACTTTGGTCCGTGAGCGAGGGGCCACTTTTCCACAGTTCCCCTCTCTCTTAGCAGTCCCACTCCCGAGGTATTTTCCTCTGTATGCCAGACCCAGGGGATCATCTGAGTCCTTTTTACTGACTCAGAAATCTCCTTTTCCTAGAAAATCTCTCCCCTCCCAAATGGAAGGAGACCCCAGAAGAAGAGTCTTCCCACAGCTTCTCCCTCCAGATTAAGTCCCGTCTGAACACTCTCTCCAGACCCTCAGCATGGTCTTCCTATCTCAGCTACGACTGTTAATAGAGGATGAGCTGCCTCACTTCATGAAATTAAAACCTCGCTCCTTCAAACTATTAGAGTTCAAAGACTATGATAAAAATGAAAGAAGAGCAAAGGGAGAACAATATCGTGGTTCTCAAATGATGGATAACAGAGGTTACTACAGGAGTAAGAAAATAAAATGATAAGTATAATTATTATTTATTATTTATAGCCCGCCCATCTGGCTGGGATTCCCCCGCTACTCAGGGCGGCTTCAAATAAAATATTAAAATACTAATACATCAAACATTAAAAGCTCCCCTAAACAGGGCTGCCTTCAGATGTCTTCTAAAAGTCTGGTAGTTGTTGTTCTCTTTGACATCTGGTGGGAGGCCGTTCCACAGGGAGGGCGCCACTACCGAGAAGGCCGTCTGGCTGGTTCCTTGTAACTTAGCTTCTCGCAGTGAGGTAACCCCGAGAAGGCCCTCGGTGCTGGACCTCAGTGTCTGGGTAGAACTTCAAAGGTAGCCCCATGTAGAGCGCATTGCAGCAGTCCAAGCGGGAGATGAGCAGAGCATGCACCACCCTGGCGAGGCAGTCCACAGGCAGATAGGGTCTCAGCCTGTGTACCAGATGGAGCTGGTAAACAGCTGCCCTGGACACAGATTTGACCTGTGCCTCCATGGACAGCTATGAGTCCAAAATGACTCCCAGGCTGCAAACCTGGTCCTTCAGGGGCACAGTTACCCCATTCAGGACCAGGGAATCCTCCACACCTGCCCGCCTCCTGTCCCCCAAAAACAGTACTTCTGTCTTGTCAGGATTCAACCTCAATCTGTTAGCTGCCATCCATCCTCCAACCGCCTCCAGACACTCACACAGGACCTTCACCGCCTTCACTGGTTCTGATTTGAAAGAGAGGTAGAGCTGGGTATCATCCGCATACTGATGAACACCAAGTCCAAACCCCCTGATGATCTCTCCCAGCAGCTGCATGTAGATGCTGAAAAGCATGGGGGAGAGGATGGATCCCTGAGGCACCCCACAAGTGAGAGCCCAGGGTTCTGAACACTCATCCCCCACCACCACTTTCTGAACACAGCCCAGGGGGAAGGAGCGGAACCACTGTAGGACAGTGCCCCCAGCTTCCAGCCCCTCAAGACGGTCCAGAAAGATGTTATGGTCGATGGTATCAAACGCCGCTGAGAGATCCAGCAGAACTAGGAAACAGCTCTCACCTTTGTCCCTAGCCAGCCGGAGATCATCAACCAGTGCGACCAAGGCAATTTCAAGTCCCATGTTGAGGCCTGAATCCCGTCTGGAAGGGATCCAAATGGTCCGCTTCCTCCAGGCGTGCCTGGAGTTGTTCAGCAAACACTCGCTCAATCACCTTGCCCAAGAATGGAGGATTTGAGACTGGGCGATATTTGGCCATCGTGGCCGCATCTAAAGATGGGTCCGGGAAGGCTCCCTCACAGAGGGAAGCTTTCACCACCCCACGAAGCCCATGGCCCAGCCCTTCCCGGCTAGCTTTTATAAGCCAGGATGGGCAAGGATCAAGGAGACAAGTGGTTGGTTTCACTCGTCCAAGCAGCCTGTCCACATCCTCGGGGGTAACAGATTGGAATTGATCCCACACAACTTGACTAGACAGGACTCTAGCACTCTCCTCCCACGGTGGAGTCTACATCTTCTCGAATCGGAGCGACTTTGTCTGCAAAAAACTTTGCAAAATCATTGCAGGAGATCATGTGACCTGTACTGGACCCTAATGGAGCAGGTGGTACTGCTAAATTGTGAACCACCTGAAAGAGTCTCCTGCTGCTGTTTTCCGCAGATGTAATAGAGGCGGTGAAGAAAGTCTTCTTGGCCGTAGCTATCACCACTTGGTAGGCTCGACATTGAGCTCTAACCCGTATCCGGTCAGCTTCAGAATGGATTATCCGCCGCCGGCGCTCTAGCCATCTCAGCGATTGTTTCATCACCCTCAACTCCGAAGAAAACCACGGGGCTGTCCGGGCTCCATGCAATTGTAGAGGGCGCTTTGGAGCCAAACAGTCAATAGCCCTGGTTAACTCCACATTTCAGCGGGCCACCAGGAATCAGCTGAAAGGCCATCAACATGGGATAAAACATCCCCTACCGCTCTCTGGAAACCTTTTGGATCCATTAAGGGGCTGACCATGTGAATCGGTCCCACCTCCCTGCAGGAGGGGATGGTTCGCGGAGAAGTCCAGTTGCACCAGGAAGTGATCTGACCATGGCACTTCTTTAGTTTCGCTTTTACTTAGTGTCAGATCACCAACATCCATAGAGGTGAACACCAGGTCTAAGGCATGTCCACGGCTATGAGTTGGGCCAAACATATTCAGGGAAAGCCCCATGGAGGCTATACTTTCCACGAAGTCCCAAGTGGCCCCTTGTAAGGTCGTGTCGGCGTGGATGTTAAAATCCCCTGGGACAACCAAACTAGGTGTCTCCAGGTGAACATCCTGTACTGCCCCTATTGCCCAACTTCCAGAACATGCACTCAGAGAACTGGGTCTTCCCAATAGGACGCCTTCTCCACAGGGTAGAACACAAACCAATGCCTTCAAGTTTTATTTTTTTAAAAAAAAGACTAAACATGCGGAAGAACTTTTTGACAGCAAGAGCTGTTAGTGGATTGTAGTCCCTCGGGAGTGCTGGAATTTCCATTCTTTGAGGTTTTCAAATGAAGTTGGATGGTCATCTGTCCTGGATGCTTTACTTGCTATGCCAGCATCACAAGGGGTGAAATAGATTGCACCAGGGATCAGTTCAAGCTCGAAAATTCTACAATTCCGTGATTATCCCTTGTATGAATTCTTTGATGGTAAGTGAGACTGGACTTATGACTGAAGCTCTTACCACATTCCATGCACAGATAGGGTTTCTCCCCTGAATGAATTCTTTGATGGGAAGTGAGATTGGAGCTATCAGTGAAGCTCTTTCCACATTCCACACACTGATAGGGTTTCTCCCCTGTATGAATTCTTTGATGTTTAGTGAGATCGGAGCTTCTACTGAAGCTCTTTCCACATTCCATGCACCTGTATGAATTATTTGATGGTAAGTGAGCTTGGAGTTTCTCCCCTGTATGAATTCTTTGATGGGAAGTGAGACTGTGGCTGTGACTGAAGCTCTTTCCACATTCCACACACTGATAGGGTTTCTCCCCTGTATGAATTCTTTGATGGGAAGTGAGATTGTGGCTGTGACTGAAGCTCTTTCCACATTCCACGCACTGATAGGGTTTCTCCCCTGTATGAATTCTTTGATGGGCAGTGAGACTGTGGCTGTGACTGAAGCTCTTTCCACATTCCATACACTGATAGGGTTTCTCCCCTGTATGAATTCTTTGATGGGATGTTAGAGAGGAGCTCATACTGAAGCTCTTTCCACATTCCATACACTGATAGGGTTTCTCCCCTTTATCAATTCTCTGATGCCTAGTGAGATCGGAGCTCGTACTAAAGCTTTTTCCACATTCCACACACTGATAGGGTTTCTCCCCTGTATGAATTCTTTGATGTTTAGTGAGACTGTGGCTGTGACTGAAGCTCTTTCCACATTCCACACACTGATAGGGTTTCTCCCCTGTATGAATTCTCTGATGGGAAGTGAGATTGGAGCTGCTCCTGAAGCTCTTTCCACATTCCACACACTGATAGGGTTTCTCCCCTGTATGAATTCTTTGATGGGAAGTGAGAGAGAAGCTCTGACTGAAGCTCTTTCCACATTCAATGCACTGATAGGGTTTCTTTCCAATGAGATTTCGTTGATGGGAACTGGAATGGGAGCTCTGACTGCAGCTGTTTCCACATTCCAAATTTTTACGTGCCTTCTCCACTCTGCAGATTGTGTTGTGGTCACCTTTGTTCTTGCTTTCCAATTCATCACCATCTGCAATGGAGAGAAAAAGGGATTAGAGCCTCAGGAACAAATGGAGCCCCCAGTTAGGGAATAATGTTCATTAAATTTGTTGTAGAGAAGGCAGTGCTCATTACCTTTGTTATTTGTAATAAACCAATGTATTTATTATTGGATTCTAATCATTGGTTGAATGCTGCTTTGTTTGAAGTAAGTTACTCATTTTATAATTTTTTTACTTTTTGTAATTTTTTTGTACTTTTTTTATTTTATAAAGATTTTTATTAAGTTTTAGAAAAGACAACAAGCATGAGAAAGAAAAACAAATACACAAAAATACAAAATTATAAAATACATAAGAAAAAGGAAAAAATAATTTCAAAAAAGAAAAAAAACACATTTTAAGAAAAAAGAAAAAACACAAAAATCCCTCTTTTTACTTCTCATCTTTGATTCACTTATCTTCTTGACTTCCTCACATCTCGCTTTTTTGTATCCCTGTTAAAAATTAATTCAGCAAATTCATATCCAATTTATTTGTCTAATTATCCATCCCATCTTATTTTTAACCTCGTTGCTAGAACCCCTTCAGTTCATTTCAATGCCATTAACATTCAAAAATTTTGCAATATTTCTGCAAATAACTTTTAAATTTATTCCAATTTATTAAACTTTTAAATCTTCTTCCACCGACTGGTCTCGGATTCTGCCAGTCATTTCCGCCATCTCCATATATTCTATTACTTGCATCTGCCATTCTTCCAGAGTGGATAGATCTTGTGTCTTCCAATGCTTTGCGATGAGTATTCTTGCTGCTGCTGTTGCGTACATAAAAAAAAAATTCTATCCTTCTTTAACACCAATTGGCCGACTATGCCCAGGAGAAAGGCCTCTGGTTTCTTTGGGAAAGTGTACTTAAGCACCTTTTTTAGTTCATTATATATCATCTCCCAGAAAGCCTTGATCCTTGGGCACGTCCACCAAAGGTGAAAGAATGTACCTTCTGTTTCTTTACATTTCCAACATTTGTTATTGGGCAAATGATATATTTTTGCTAGCTTGACTGGGGTCATGTACCACCTATACATCATTTTCATAATGTTCTCTCTTAGGGCATTACATGCCATAAATTTAATCCCGGTGGTCCACAACTTTTCCCAGTCAGCAAACATAATGTTATATCCTATATCTTGTGCCCATTTTATCATAGCAGATTTTACCGTTTCTTCCTCAGTGTTCCATTTCAACAGCAAATTATACATTCTTGATAATATCTTAGCATTGGGTTCTAACAATTCTGTCTCTAACTTTGATTTTTCTACCTGGAAACCCACTTTTTTATCCTGGTTATAGGCCTCTCTTTTTTGAAAATAATGTAGCCAGTCTCGCACCTTATCTTTAAGCTTCTTGTAACTCTGCAGTTTTAATTTGTCACCTTCCTGTCCCAAAATTTCCCAATTCTTTGGCCATTTAATCTCCATATTAAGTTTTTTCAAAGCTTTCGCTTCCATAGGTGAAAGCCACCTTGGGGTTTTACTTTCCAAAAAGTCTTTATATCTCGACCATACATTAAACAATGCTTTCCTGACAATATGGTTTTTAAAAGCCTTGTGTACTTTAACCTTGCCATACCACAAATATTTGTACTTTTTTCATTGGATTAGATTGTTGTTATTATTACTGTTTCGTGTTTATACAGTAGCACCTCGTGTTACGTAACCCTCGGATTATATAAACATCAGCTTATGAAAGCGATAAATCCATTCGCAGTGACCCTTGGGTTGCGAAAACCTCGGGATCTGGGTGGACCTCCGAAACGTATCCCATTCGCAACCAGAGATACCACTGTATATGTGTTGGAAGCTTCCCAGATTGGCTGGGGCAACCCAACCAGATGGTCAGGGTATAAATAAAAATTATTATTATTGCTATTATTATCATTGCTAGTACTACCTGAGATTCAATCAGCCTGGCTCTTCTCTGGGGCAGATGTTGTTTGGCCCAGTCATGGCATCCCCTCCATCTCCAATGTCAGTCGTCTCTCTAGTCAACCCAAGACTGACAGCAGCAAAAACAAAAAAAGAAATCCTGACAGAAGCTACTTATCTATTCTAACAATTCTGAAGCCAACATTTAAGATGCCTGGGCAGTTCAGATCAGCCCAACTGTGGTAGAAGGAGGCAGAACTGGAGGAAGATTGTTCACTGAAAAAACTGTAATCTACTATTTCTTGTGGGGGTGTTAGGTTCCCAGGTGTTGTAGGGGGCACTGTGAAAATATATGAGGTTTGTCACGTAGAGGTATTTTTTGAATTTCCTGGCAGATAGGACGATCCCACACGGAGGCTTACCAAGAGAGGCCACGATCCCCCGATTCTCCTCCATGACGTCCTTATGCAGACCTCTTTGGTCAGGATCCAGCAACTCCCACTCCTCGTCCGTGAAACGAACAGCAACATCTTCAAAGCACACTGGACCCTAAAAGAAAAAGGGAAATTTCCTCCTCTGAGACAGCAGAAATATGATCTGCTACACAATGCTCTGTTATTTCCTTCCTGTTAATTGCTGTGTTATTTCAATAGCATTGCTTTGCTGCACATTTTAATTATGGGCACCTATTTTAAAGCTTTAATTTAATTCTTTTATTCTGCATTTTAACTGTGGGTATTCGTCTTTGTGCAAATAGGTGGTACTCCAGCTTATGTTTACGTTATTCTGCCTACGCAAGCATCCCAGTTTCCCCAGTGCAAGGATCCACTTTCTCCTCTCCTCGTGTGATGTTCTGGGGAGGTTCCCTCCCAATGCCCTAGAGCCAAATTCAAGGGGTTCATGGGCGCATGGAGAGGGGGAGGAGTGGGGGGCAGGCCCCATTTTGCAGCAGATGGGGCTGGCTAGGTGAATCCTGGACACTATTTGTTATCGTCTGTCCGCTGCTTTGAAGCCTATTTTAAAATTCATTGATGAATATAGAAATACAAGAAGCCTAGTTTGGATGGCCATCTGTCTTGGAGGATCTAGCTGAGATTCCTGCAATGCAGGGGGTGGGACTTGATGACCCTTGGGGTCTCTTTCAACTCTAGGATTCCATGGAAACTGCAACTACAGAGGAATCCTACTGTCAACATTCAGAAGGCTGGTGTCACAGAGTTATCTGGGCAGGAAATCCCACAGTTCACAGCTGGAGTTAACTCTTTCTTAGCAAGAAGACAATGTTCACAGACTTGGCTGAGTTTCGGGCTTCATGAGAACAGCAGCTCATTCCCTGAGCCTCTTCCTCCACAAAAGCAGTTGCTGAGAGTGAAGTCCCCCGGCTCCCCACAGCTTTCCAAGTCCCCTCCTCTCTGGGGTTTCTGGCAAGCGATTGAACAGTGTGCCAGTGTGCAGCCTGCCTTTGCTCCTCCATGTTAGACCTCTCTTGGCTCTGAGAGACAAGCAGGGAGGGTGGATTCTGGCAGAAGGAGAGGGAGCCCCCGGTGGCTCCTCCTCCTCCTGACTCACCTCTGCCTCTCAACCTCCCTCCTCCCACTCGCCTCCTTCCTCTTCTGCCTCTGGTTCTGCACTGCATTCTGCCACAGAGTCTCCCAGCTCACTAAGCCCTGTTACCCCTTCACCTTCTGACACCTCTTCACAAGCTTCTCCCTTTGACCACCCATCCTTTCTCCACCTTCACTCCTTGGGCTCTGAGCCATCTTCCCTTCCTGGTTCCCTGGCTGCTTCCTCCCACCATTCCTCTGTGCCCAACCAGTCCATGACATTGCTCCATCCCTCGGCCTCTGTCCCCACAAGGCAGCTGCCCCATACCTGATCTGGTTCCACTGCCACTGCTTCTCTTCTGCCCCCATGAAAAGGCGGATCAGGAGGTCTTGCTGGCATCATTCTTTCACCTGCAAAAGAAAAAAAGGTAATCAGGATGCTAGGAGTGCCTGCTTCTCTCACAGGGGAAACAGGGCATCTCTAACTACTGATGGGCTTTGAGGAAACCTTACCTGCTGAGCACAGTTGAAGGTTTGTGCCCATTTCATGTTAGGTGTGCAGAAATACATCTCCCCTCCTCTGAACCCTTGTTCCCAACCCCCACCCCCCCAAAAAAAAACCAAGAAGAAAAGAACCCTCAGATGAGTTGGAAAACCAACAGAACAAGACCAAATGGAGAAAAGCCACCTTCCTCCTTACCCAGTGGCCTCTCTCTGGTGTCCAACGGAGGCCTCTCTGCCTCACAGGAATCCATGTCCATTTCTGCAAAATGTTCCCTTTTCTGAAAGAGTAACAAGGATTCAATACAGAGAATGAATGGCGAGAAATGTTAGAAAGAGAATGACAAAGACAGAAGTTTTAAGGGTGTTAGATCTCATTCCCAGAAAAAGGATGGGCCACCAGCAGACCATTTTTGGATGTTCTCTGTCCTGTTTGGAGCCCCTTGGGAGTATCCAGAGGAAAGTCTCTCTCTCACCTGCTTTCTCTCTGCCTGCTTTCTGTCCTCTGCCTGACTCAGGAGGAAACCTTCGGCCAGGGCCACCGCCTGGGAACTGGTCTCTGCTCCACAGTCCCTCACCCAGCTCTCCATCTCTGGTGGAAGGACAGCCAGGAACTGCTCCAAGATCACCAGGTCCAGCATCTCAGCTTTCGTGTGCCTTTCTGGCTTCAGCCACTGATGATCAAGGTGGTAGAGTTGGCTGCAAACCTTTCGGGGCACTTTGGCCTCCTGGCAGCAGAACTGCCTCAACTGCTGGCTCTGCACCTCTGAGCGGATGGTGTCCTCCTCACCCAGGATCTTCTGCACAGAGTTTTCCCAGAATCCCCCACTGCTCCCAGTTTGGATGACATGGCCTCTTCCTGCTCTAGAGCCAGCTGGGTCTTGCTCATCCATCTGTGCTCTCAGGAAGTCTCTCAGAGATCGGAAGGAACCCTTTGGTCTTCTGCCAAGTTCTGTCCGTCTAAATGAGAAGCTCTAGCAAATCCTACAAAGAAAATACAGGTAGGTAGCCGTGTTGGTCTGCCATAGTCAAAACAAAATAAAAGAAAAAAAATTCCTTCCAGTAGCACCTTAAAGACCAACTAAGTTAGTTCTAGGCATGAGCTTTCGTGTGCATGCACACTTCTTCAGATACCTGAAGAAGTATCTGAAGAAGTGTGCATGCACACGAAAGCTCATACCTAGAACTAACTTAGTTGGTCTTTAAGGTGCTACTGGAAGGAATTTTTTTTCTTTTATTTTGTTTTGCCTACAAAGCAAATACATTGTTCTGTTACAAAAGTTGTACAGTATCAGGAGAAGAAAAAGGTTCCCTCAGCAAGCATGGATGAGTCTTGCTGGGAACCAGGGTAGGACTGCACCACAGCCCAGACTCTGAGCTATCTTTCTAAAAAGGAGGAGGAGGAGGAGGAGGAGATGGAGGCCTCTAGAAGGGAGATTGTGGAAATGTGGAGGCAAGCGAAGAGATTAATGTGAGGCGAATCAGCCTGGTTGCTCCTTCCTTCCAGTCAATGCATGAAATCAGAACTGATTGACAAGGGAGTCATTGGTTCCTAGTGAAAAATGACTAGGTGTGTTGAGTCCGAATCTCCTTTCTTGTAGCTTGAAGCCATTGGTTGGAATCCTGCACCCAGGTGACATGGCTCTCCTAAAGGCCGGCCTCACTATACACTGCCTTTGTTGATCTAAAAGCAGCCTTTGATACAGTCTCCAGAACCAGACTCTGGGACAGACTACAGGGTACCTACATAGAATTAAGAGCTTCTGCTCTTAATTCAGGCACTGCGCGCAAACACGGCTCTTAAGAGTCAGGTGTAGCCGCCTAGGACACCTAACGGACCCTATTAAAACCTCTAAAGGAGTCAGGCAAGGGTGCCTATTGGCCCCTCTACTATTCAATTTCTATCTAAATAATTTAGTATCTGCACTCCATGACTCAGAACTCCACCCTCCAAAGCTCGCAAATCGGCATATTTCGGTCCTGCTATGTGCCGACGATGCAGTAATTCTATCTAGAACCCCCACTGGACTCAAAAGGGCACTAGGAAAGCTCGCAGCAAACTGTCAATTTGAATGTCTCAAAATCAACTATCAAAAGACTAAGATACTCGCTTTTGGGGCAAAACCAAAGCTTAAAAGCTGGGAACTCCAAGGCCATAAATTAAAACAAGTCTCAAACTACAAGTATCTAGGAATGGTGGTACAGACCTCAGGAGCCAACAAACTACACATAAACTCTATCGGGAGTTCAGCGGAAAAACCCGCAAATTGTATCCTTAAATATTTCAGAGCACAAGGGGGCTTCTTCATTCCCGCAGCTCGAAAACTATACAAGGCCAAAACTTTGGCACAACTCCTTTATGGTTCCTTTTTGCGCCCGCCTTCCTCGGCTTTCTCCCCCCTTGAGAGAGTTCAATCTAGACTTCTTAGAGCTCTCCTCCAAGTGCCCAGATGTGTCTCAAATGCATGGTTAGATGAGAAACGGGGATGATGAGAGTGGAGGCTAGCATCTGCCTAACATCCATCTACAAATGGCTGGCATTGAATCTGCTGCCCCGAGGGATAGCCCCACTGACGTCTGCGACCAATTCCAGTCAGGCTGGCAGACTGCAGTCCTGAACACCCTCCAGAAACTGGGTTTTGCCCCTCAAGCCCTTCTAAGTCTGGGCTTGGGCCAGGCAAAGAATATTAGACACCGAGAGACAACAGGACTGCGCAAGGTGCCCCGACCATAAAATTGGAGAAATCGAGAAATATATAGCCGCACCGGCAGAATATCTCTTCTTTCTCGCATCTAGAAATGCAAGAAGGGCCTTTACACTCGCCAGAAGCTCGGCTCTTCCATCGCTGGTCCTGGATGGAGCCTTTAGAAAAGTCCCGTATGCTCAGAGACTTTTCACCTGTCCATTGGGAGAGATAGGGAGCCAAAACACTTGTTCCTTACACGTCCCTTTTACGAAGAGACACGTAGTAAGACCATTGATCCCCTTCTGATGAGGCTCGCTGACCTCCCGCAAAAGCAAAAATTAGACCTTTTCCTGTTAGGCAAAGATCAGAAGATGACCTGGATGGTGGCCAGATACTGTGTTCAGATCTGTGGGCACAGACCATCTCCCAACTGTAGGCGCAGACTATCTCCCAACTCAAAATAGTCCGTCATGAAAATCCCCAAACTCGGTTTCATGGGTGACTCTGAGTCAACTCCCTGGGATAGTTTGTTGGTGTACATTGTTTTTAAATTTGTTGTTGTACATAAATTGCCTGTTTTACTTCTGTGACTGTACCCCCAAGTGTGTGTTATAAGCTGGTTTCTGACCGTAATAAATTATCTAATCTGACATGGCTCTCCTGTCTCCTCTCTGTCTCCTCTCTTCTCCATGTAAACATACCCAGCTCCTCACAAAGCTTGGCTTGATCTGCTTGGCTGGCATCCTCTGCCAATAGGGAGAAAGAAAGAAGGGAAACAAAGAAAGAGGTTTGGGAGCAACCATTCAGACACGTTTCCTCTCTTGTGCAATGACGCTGACCCGTGTCACACACAGCAGAAGTCCTACTGATAATCTTATTTAAAGAAGCCGGATTTCTATCTGCTAGATTTCCCAGGGGGCTCTGAAGAATTATTTTTCTGGAAGGGGGGCGGGAACCTCCTCCCCTCCCCCCCCACAAAAGATCTAAAGGAAGGAGACAGTTCCTGCCACCTCGCCCCTCCCTGGCAGGACCCCCTGCTCCCTGGGGCTCGCCCCCCCCCCCACATGAGCCACCCTCTCCTGCAGCCCTGGGACCCCCACTCTCCCCCCACTGCACCCTCCGGGGGGGGGGAGAGAGGAGACTCACCAGATCCCAGGAGAGGATTGCCCTTCCCAAAGGAGTAAGCAGCGTCTTTATACAAATGCAGAATATAGAGTACTGTAGTTGCAAACCTCGCGCAACCCCGTCCCTCCTTGGCAGGACCCCCTGCTCCCGGGGTCTGCCCTCCCCACCTGAGCCACCCTCCCCTGCTGCAGCCCTGGGACCCCCCCTCTCCCCACTGCACCCTGGGGGGGGAGGAGGAAGAGACTCACCAGATCCCCCTGGAAGAGAACAATGCAGCCTTTGCAATAGCAGAAAGCAACCCTGCCCCCCCTTGCAGGAAGGGGAGGGAGGGGATTTTCCTCTGGAGGACCTGGCCCCCCTTTACTTCCTGTCCTCTCTAGGAATGCAGCTCAGTTCCCTTTAACCCTTGCAGAGCCGAGTCCACCCTGCTCAGTCCTCTCTGCCTTTTCTCTCCTGCATTGCACAATCCCAGAGATGCTCATTTTATTTTTGCTCTTGGTTGGTCTGTGATCCGCTCCCTCCCTTGGCCAGAAACTGGAGGAAGAGGTTGCAGGGAAAAGGGGTTTGCAGGAAGCAAGGAAGCTCCTCCTAGAATGGGAGGGAGCCCTGAGGGTCATCTATTCCAGCCCCCCTGCAAGGCAGGAATCCAACCTCTGCTTCAAAACCTCCATGGAAGGAGAGTCCGCCATCTCCCAAGGGATTCTGCTGCTCTTCCCCTCAGAATGTTCTTCCTGCTCTTTAGGCAGCAGAAACTGCTTTCTGGTCCTCTGGGTCCCTTATTCTGGGTGCTCCCCTCTAGGGCAGGAGAAAACAAGCTGGCTCCCTCTTCCATGGGTCAGCCCTCCAGACATTGAGAGGTGGCTCTCAGGTCTCCATCCAGGCAGGTCTCAGCTGAGGGGCGAACAGGAAGACACGCTGTCCCTGCCTCTCCTGGGACTACACATTGCTGAGCTGCAAAATGCAGGAAAGTGCACATTTTGAAGGCTTTGGGCATGTTTTGTGAATGGAGAAATCTTAGGGTTCCCTTGGACAAAAAACAAGGACACCGGCCAGGAATACCAGAGCAAAACAGCAGCCAGTAGGCTTGGTCTTTCTTGAAGTCTGTCGTGACAGGACACCAGGTAGAACAAGATGGAAGAGAACCCAAACTTTAATAATAATAATAATAATAATAATAATAATAATAATAATTTTTTATTTATACCCCGCCCTCCCCAGCCAAGGCCGGGCTCAGAGCGGCTTACAAGCAATAATAAAAAAAAAATGAATGATTACAAATGATTGTAAATCATTACAATGATTATTAGTTGCTAATCCCCATGTTACACCCCCCAAACTACATCACTCATACATCATGGTAAGGGGAGGTCTGTCGGCAGCAATCTGAGCATCATGGACCCTGCCCCATGGTTCTCCTTGCCCTCCAGCAAACACGCATGGAGTGTAACAATAGAGATATTTACATTTCCCTGTTTCCCAGCAAAGTCAATCACACCCTTTTGTCTTCCTCTGGGTTTGTTATTTCTGGAATGGCTACCTGTCCAGCACTCAGGTATCAGGATGCCAGGAATCATCACTCAGGTAGAGGGTCTGCTGAGTAGCTGAGCTCACATGTCTATATGAATTTCTGAAGTTTTCCCAGTGAGCTAGTGCAGTGGTGCCTCGCAAGACAAAATTAATTCGTTCTGCAAGTTTTTTCTTCTTGCGAGTTTTTCGTCTTGCGAAGCACGGTTTCCCATAGGAATGCATTGAAAATCAATCAATGCATTCCTATGGTGTTACTGGAAAATCCGAGGATTCTCTTGGGCAAATGAAGACACCAACCAGAGCAATTCAGAGCAAAACAGCAGCCAGTAGGCTCGGTCTTTATTCAGAGGAAAAGGACTGTCGCGACAGGACTCCCACCGCCCACGAGGTGAAGCAAGATGGAAGCCCCGAACAAAGGGAGACCCCAACTTTTATTAGTTGCTAATCCCCTAAGCTACACCTCAGAATTACATCATATGTACATCATGATTACATTAAAGATAGGAGGAGTCGAGGAGGGGCTACACAGGTAATCCGAGTGTCCTGACACCTGGCCGGAGCCTCCTCTCCCCTCCCCACATGAGTCATTAAAAGAATAAAAGAAAAGGGTGAAGTTTCCTGCCCCCTGAGGGGAATCCGGTCAGAGTCCTTTGTGAGAGTCCGTGTGGAATACACTAAAACATGCAAGTTATTTTGTCTCTGATAGCCTTCTGTCTGAGCCCATCACGATGGCTATCAAGGTTGTCACGTCAACTGGGAAGGGCCGCAGAGTACGTGACTGCATGGTCAAGGGATTATGGTTGCCCAGCATCAGGCCACCCCCCTTTGATAGTCCTTGTAATATGTAGTAGAATAAAAGTGGTCCGGTGAAAATCCGAGGTACGGCTGATTTTTGGTGAATTTATAAAGAATATTGTCCTTGAAGTTGAAAGCACTTTCGCCTTCCGGAAGCAGCTTGCTACATTTTGATTAAATCAGTCACGGTCAATTGAACTCGGAAACTTTGTATTGAGAGCTGTCAAAGACAAGGGAAGAGAGCGCCAGTAGACTGCAGTACCTGCGTGGCTGCTGCAAGGGGCGCTGTTCGACAATGCTGATTGGCTGAGGCGGCCGCCGATTGACCGAGAGTTCAGGCGGCCGGTCTACTGGCAATACAGATAGGGCGATGCGGAGCGCTACAATGAAAGGCTGTCAGGCTAGCGCTTCCTTATTTACGGAAGGCTTTTAAGAGATGGCCCTCTAAAGGGACATCTCTAGGGTCAGGGAGGGGAGGTGCGTGCATGTGTGAGTGTGGTGCTTGTGCATTATGAAGAGAGGGAGAGAGAGGGAGGGTGATTTCCGGCGACAGCTCCCCCCTTTGGAGATAAGATTGCGAAGGTAGGAAAACCGCGCAATCCTTCTCTCCGCACAAATCAATAAAAGTTTGACATGTCATACCTAGAGTCCAGATTCTAGAAGTTCTTCAGGGGTCCCATCTCGATGGGGGTCGGTTGGGTTCCTGGTGTGGGCGACCTATAGGTGGCAGGCGATCGGGGGCAAAGAGTTGAAAAGCAAGAGCCGCAAATTTGACAGCACATTGGGAAACAGTGGATTGCGCAGCAGAAGACAGCGATGCAGATGGTTACAGTGATCAGGATCAGGAGTCCATTTCCTAGGAGTTGTTTTATCCATCCGGACCCCGGTAGCCAGCTCCACAACTGGACATCTGACAATCCTTCATGCTGTATGTCTTTAAGCTCGTCCGTTAGTTTATGGATATTGTTAAGGTGTCCAGTAATATTTAGGGTTTGATTGGATACGTGTGTGCAGCATTCGGTTCCGACAAGGGCACACACGCCTCCTGTCGAGGCGAGTACGTAATCCAAAGCAAGGCGGTTCTGAATCGCCGTCTGCCTGACCTCCGATAGTTCTGTGAGGATGGATTGGGTGGCCGCATTGGACTCCTCCATAAAGTTCAATAGAATGTCTGTCAGTTTGAGGATGTCGACGTGGTTGGAGCCTGCTCCGTACGCAGGGAAAAGGGCCCGGCCGTAAGTTTCTCCATTGGCTGCCACATCGGAAAGCTCTGACAAGTCCTTTGCCCTCTTATTGTGTCGCCTCCCAGGGGGGAGATCTCGTGTAACGCGGATTCCAGGCAAGATCAGTCCGAGATAGCAGGTGCCACGGGAGTGGGGGCTGGCCCATACATAGCCGCGGTGGCCGCAGACCCAGAACAGCCCCTGTAGGCAGGAGTCTATGCGACCCGTGAGGAAGGTACGAAAAAAGCACTGGGAAATTGGGGAAGGGTCCCAGGAGTCAGGTAAATTCATTACGCGTTTCCATGCAGACAGTAAGTCGGGATGAGCTGAGGGATTGCCCTGGTGCCATAGGGTAATTCTACCGCTTAAGGTGATGTCAATAGTGTACTTAAAGGTGCTCTCGCCAATATGATAAAATGGGCACAAGATATTGGTCATAATATTATGTTCGCTGACTGGGAACGGTTGTGGACCACCGGTTTGAAATTTACGGCATGTAATGCCTTAAGAGAGAATATTATGAAAATGATGTATAGGTGGTACATGACCCCAGTCAAGCTTGCAAAAATCTATCATTTGCCCGATAATAAATGTTGGAAATGTAAAGAGGTTGAAGGTACATTCTTTCACCTTTGGTGGACGTGCCCAAGGATCAAGGCTTTCTGGGAGATGATTTATAACGAAATGAAAAAGGTATTTAAATACACTTTCCTAAAGAAACCAGAGGCCTTTCTCCTGGGCATGGTCGGCCAATTGGTGTTAAAGAAGGATAGAACCTTTTTTATGTATGCTACTGCAGCAGCAAGAATACTCATCGCAAAACACTGGAAGACACAAGATCTACCCACCTTGGAAGAATGGCAGACACAAGTAATAGACTATATGGAATTGGCAGAAATGACCGGCAGAATCCGAGATCAAGGAGAAGAGTTGGTGGAAGAAGATTGGAAGAAGTTTAAAGTTTATCTACAAAATCATTGTAAAATCTATGAGTGCTAAGGGCAGTGTAAATGAAATGATGGGGTTCCAGTGATTAGGATAAGGAAGAGTATAAAGGGAAAGATAAAGGATAAAACGAATTTGAACGAGCTTGCTGAAAAAACTTTTAAAGTGGAATACAAGAAGGGAGGTGGGAGGAAGTAAGGAAAATAAGGTTTTGAAGACTATTAGAATGAACCAGAGTTTTCTTTTAACGTTTCTGCTATTATTATGTTGAATCTTTTGTATGTTTTTGTTTTTTATGTTTTTTGATATTGTTTGTATTTCTGATGTTTGTTATTTGTTGTTTCGAAGTTTGTTATATTTTGTGAAACTTAATAAATATCATTAAAAAAAAATAAAAAATAAAGGTGCTCTCGCCGATGACTTTGTCATTGCCGCTGAACTTCCGGCAGAGATCACCTTTAGTAGGTCCGGTTAGGTAGATGTACTGGTGAGTCAAGTTCACAGCAGTCAAGTTCCAGGATCGCACGTCGGCAGAAAGATGCTGTTGTAGGGTGAGAGGTATTCCAAGGAATGGTATACCGCTGTGGAGGTGTGCGGGGGCTTTGGCACAGATCCAACAGTCGTCGGTGGTCGTTTGTTTTGCGATTTGAGAAATCAGTTTTACGTAGGTGTTAGAATGCCAGGTGGACAAAAGGTCAAAACAAAAGAAAAGAAAAAAAATTCCTTCCAGTAGCACCTTAAAGACCAACTAAGTTAGTTCTAGGTATGAGCTTTCATGTGCATGCACACTTCTTCAGATACACTGAAACAGAAGTCACCAGACCCTTCTATATAGTGAGAAGGTGGGGAGGGGTATTGCTCAGAAGGGTGGTGGGAATGGGTGATTGGCAATACCCCTCCCCACCTTCTCACTATATAGAAGGGTCTGGTGACTTCTGTTTCAGTGTATCTGAAGAAGTGTGCATGCACACGAAAGCTCATACCTAGAACTAACTTAGTTGGTCTTTAAGGTGCTACTGGAAGGAATTTTTTTTCTTTTCTTTTGTTTTGACTATGGCAGACCAACACGGCTACCTACCTGTAACTGGACAAAAGGTCATTATTGGTTGGGTTTTCGGATATCGACAGTTCCCCCCTTTGTCCAGGTGCGGTGCCAGCGGGATGTAGGGGGTCTTGTCGGAGTAGGTAGGTGAGGTTAGTGGTCAGACCTCCACATCTCTGGGGCCCAGTGGTATCCCATTCTGCTGGGGGTGTGGTGGAGTGATGCCAGCTTCAAGGTACGCTCTGCCATCCCGGGTGGATGCGATCCCGATGTCCCAAACGCAGCAGTACCTCCGGAGGCAAACTCCCTGTAAGATGGTGTGGCGAGGAGTGGAGTCGACCCTTTGGCAGTAAAATCCATGGATTATGTGGTCGGTGGGGTGTTGTCTGTCAGTGTAAACAGAGTCACCACCGCCATTGTCTAGAAGTGTCCAGTTTAACATTTTTTGAGGTGTTCCGTCAGAAAAGAGTACATAAGAACCATTAAGGCATTGGGCATGGTTCCAAGGGCCATCTTTGGTGAGGATGAACTTGCCCAAAGGCACGTAAGAAGGCAAACGGATAAAAAGTTCCCAGGTTTGATGTGTAGTGAGGAGCGGCAGTATACAGTGTCGAAGGAGGACTCGGGTTTCGGGTAAGCAGAAATCAAAATCTCCCAGGCGGTCTAATGTTCCTGCTTTCACCAAGTCTACAATCCCAAAATCAAGATATTTGTATTCAATTTGTAATCCAGGGCATGAGGTATGCGTGTTTATGGCGTGTTGAGAAATGGTAGTAGTAATCATGGTGGAAAAGAGGAGAAGGGTGGGTAAGGTTGCGGTCATCGTGGGTGGAGGTATCGGTTGTAGCTGTCAGATGGCGGAGCTGTCAAACTGCGGAGCTGTCGAACTGCGGAGCTGTCAAATGGAGCTGTCAAACTGCGGAGGTGTCAAACTGCGGAGCTGTCAGATGGAGCGTGTGCTTTGCGGAATTTCAGGCGGATTGGGGGTTGGCCGTTTTGGTCGGTTGTTGAGATGAGTTCGGAAGTCCAATGTGTTGACTCATGTGGAGGAGCAGGTCCGGTCTGTTGGGCTCGATTCGTGCCCCGATCTGGTCCGGTCTGTTGGGCTCGATTCGTGCCCCGATCTGGTCCGGTCTGTTGGGCTCTATTCGTGCCCCAATCTGGTCCGGTCTGTTGGGCTCGATTGGTGCCCCGATCTGGTCCGGTCTGTTGGTCCTCCTCTGTGTCGGTGTCGTCTGCCGGTTGGTCTGGGATGTAGTAGGGCGAGTCGTCTGAGGCGGGTTCAGGTGCCGAAGCGGGTTTGCAGCGGGTGTGATGCAACCAGGCTGTCTTTTCTGCTACCTTAACAGAAGTTGGAGTGGTTAAAAGTACTTGGTAGGGGCCCTCCCAGGTGGGCTGTAGGGGTACCTTATGGTAGGTTTTCGCTAGTATCCAATCCCCTGGTTGGTACGGGTGGATGTTTTCATCTAGAGGAATGTTTTGGCCTGCGGCAGCGTATCTCTGAAGAAGAATGAGTTGCTTCTGGAGCTGTATTACGTATTTAGTTAATTCTGACTCGCCCACCTCTAGCTCTGATGTTGGAAACTGGGTGTTATATACAGGGGAGGGCCTCCCGAATAGTATTTCGTAGGGAGATAGTTTGAGGTTTCCGCGGGGGCATGCTCTTAGATTATGCAGGACTAGTGGAAGGGCATTGATCCATTTGATGCCAGAGTCTTTACAAAGTTTACCCAGTTGTGATTTAAGCTGCTGGTTCATTCTTTCGACTTGTCTGGAGGAAGGAGGATGGTATGGGGTATGTAATTTCCATTTAACCCCAAGGGCGCTGGCAACTTGTTGGATTATATCTGATGTGAAATGTGAACCCCTGTCGCTGTCTATGTGTCTGGGGACCCCAAAACGGGGTATGATTTCTTGTATCAGAATCTTTGCGACAATGTGCGCAGTTGCCCTGCGAGTAGGGAAACATTCCACCCACCCAGTCAACTGATCAATGATTACCAAAGCATGCTTGTAGCCTTGGCAAGGGGGTAGATCTATAAAGTCTATTTGAAGGCTTTCGAATGGAACGAAAGCCCATGGTCTGGCCCCTGGTGGGCATCTGGCGGTATGTTTTGGATTAAAGCTCTGACAAGTGTGACAATTCTTTACGGCAGCCTTAGCGGCAAGAGCAAGACCTGGGGCATACCAGCAGTGCTGCATTGTGTCGATAAGTTTTTCCCTTCCCCAGTGGGTACATTGGTGTAGAACTCTCAAATGTTTGGGTACCCATAGCCTGGGCATTATGAGTCTTTTATCCGGAAAATACCAAACGCCATTATCTAAGTGGGCCCCTTGTTCTTCCCATCCTTTAATCTCCTCTGGGGTCGCAGTTTTGTACATCTCAGTGAAATTTACGTCTGATAAAACTTGTGGTCCCTGGAACTCATTGTCTGCAGAGAGGGGCTGAAGGGCTGCCTCCTGAGCTGCGTGGTCGGCACGTCGGTTTCCTGTTGAGACTGAGTCCCTCCCTTTCGTATGTGCCTTGCAATGTACTACTGCAATAGCTTCAGGAAGGTGTATAGAGTCCATGAGGCGCTGTACTAGGGTAGCATGTGCAATTTGGGTACCTGCTGCAGTCAAGAAACCCCTTTGTAACCAGATCTGTCCTGTGGCATGCACCAACCCGAAACAATATTTTGAATCTGTGTAGATGGTAATTCTTTGTCCTGCCCCTAATTCACAAGCTCTGATCAGGGCGATTAGTTCAGCCGCTTGCGCACTGTATTTTGCATGGATGCGGGGTGCCATCGTCAGGGAGGGGCAGAAGGGTTGCAGGGTTGAGAGAGTTTACTCTTTTTATGGTGACGTTTGATGGACTGAGGAGGATGGCCTTGTATCTGTTTAAGCGTTGTATTGTGAAACGTTGACATCCTTGCAAGCTAAGGAGGGTAGCGACAGCATGGGGAACGTTCACAGTTAGGTCGTGTCCCAGGACAGTTTCCTGTGCTTTCTCTAGGAGCAGGGCTGCAGCTGCTACGGCTCTAAGGCATCCCACGTTTCCTAGTACAGTAGTGTCCAGCTGAAGACTGTAATAAGTGACAGGCCTATTCCTCCCTTGAAATTGTTGTGTAAGGACACCCGAAGCTACTCCCTTATTTTCGTGCACGTATAGAGAAAAGGGTAGTCTATAGTCCGGGAGTCCGAGGGCAGGTGAGGTTCTCAGTTCTCTCTTAATAGATTCGAAGGCTTCAAGCACCTCTGCAGACCATTGTAATTGATCTGGGGCATTGTCATGTGTCATTGCTGTAAGGGGCGGGTGAATTCTCCGTAGCGCGGAATCCATGCTCGGCAGAATCCACTCATTCCGATGAAGCCTTGGAGTTGCCTTTTAGTTTTTGGCATGGGTAATTTAGTTATTGCCTCAATTCTGTCTGTAGTTAGTGCTCGGGTGCCCTCTCCTAGGATGTGGCCCAGATATTTAACTTCCCTTTTACACTATTGTATCTTTTTCGGGGATACCTTATGTCCCTTTTGTGCTAGTATGTTTAGGAGAGCTATAGTGTCCCCTTTGCAGGATTCAAAGTCCCGTCCACAGAGTAAGATGTCATCAACGTAGAGTCTCAGGGCTGAGCCCCCTGGCAGAGTCACATCTGAGAGGTCTTGGTGTAATATAGATGAGAAAATTGCCGGGGACTCTACATATCCTTGGGGCAATCGGGTCCACGTTAATTGCCCTGTCTGCCACATGAAAGCAAAAAGAAAGTGGCTCTCTGGGTCTACGGGGATGCTGAAGAAGGCAGAGCATAGATCTATGACGGAGTAGACCACAGTTCCTTCCAGAATGGTGCTTAAGAGGTGATGTGGGTTAGCGACTACCGCATGTCTGGGGATGACGAAGGAATTGACAAGCCTGAGATCTTGGACCAAGCGCCATTTGACGGGATTTGTATTGGGCTTTTTGACAGGAAGAAGGGGGGTGTTGCAAGGAGAGGCACATGGGACTAAAACTCCCATCCTCAAGAATTCTTCAATCATCGGGGCCAGTCCGTCTATTGCGTCAGGAGGAAGGGGGTATTGCTTAGTGCAAGGGAAGGGTAAATCCTTCCTGTAGTTGATTTTCACTGGCATTGCGGACTTTAAGAGCCCCACAGAGGTTGACTCGGTTCCCCATAGGGAAGGGGAAACGTTATATAGTAATTTGGGCGGAAGATCAATAGTTGTAGTATGGGCTTCCTGTAGGACTCCTTGAAAACTGAAGAGGGATTCATTTGGCATGTGTAAATAAATCCCTTCTTGGCCACATTGTATGGTGGCGTTTAATTTACAGAGCAGATCCCTCCCCAAGAGGTTAACGGGGCTAGATGTCAGTAAGAAGGTGTGCTTAATAGATAGAGGTCCAACGGAAACTTTTGCAGGTTTGGAAAGAGGGCAGTTCCGGGGAATTCCATCCAGTCCCATTACGGTTCTGGTTTCTTCCCCGGGGATCAAATGGCTGTTAGTGAGAGTGGAATAGGCGGCTCCCGTATCTAAGAGGCAATCGTATGACTGTCCATCGATTTGCATTGTACAGATTGGATCGGAGGATGATAGTTGCAAGACGGGACAAAGAAAAGGGAAAGAGGCAGGATCTGCTTCTAGTTGTCAATGCGGTTGATATTTGTCCATCACCATTTCATGAGCTGGATTAATGGTGCGGTTGGCCGGTTTGAAAGGATTTATAGGATCTTGAGTGGGGTTCCTGGGTCTTGGTTGTGGAGGGGGTGGACCCGCACGATGTTGCGGCTGGGTTGTAGGTGGAATATATCCATATGAGGGGTTTGATTCTCTGGGTTTGGGGTAGACAGGTTCCCGATAATCCGGTCTGTATGTTTTTGTGTCCCTGTACTCTGGTCTTGTACTTTCAGTTAGGAGGGGGCAAAATCTCCTTATGTGTCCTATTTCTTCGCAGTTATAACAGATACGGTGGTCTCGGGAGTCGGGTCCCCTTGGTTTGCTTTTGTCTTTGTAAGGGGGAACCCCTCCTGCATAAGCTAATACTCGCGGAGAGTCAGGCTTCTGATCTTTCTTTCTCCGCTCGTCTCTTGAATTAAAGACTGACTTGGCGATGGAAAGAATTTCGGTTATGGTCTTTCCATCATACCCCAGGTGTGCGTTTAGGGCTTTCCTTATGTCTGCCGTCGCTTGGTCCTTGAAGAAGCCTTTAACTATGACTTCATGTTGGGGACTCTCCGGGTCTATCCCGTCCCAGGTCTTAATTGCAGAGACCAAGCGGGAATAATAGTTGGACGGGTGCTCTTCTGGCCCTTGAAGGACGGCTTGGACTTTTGTCCAGTTTACGGTTCGCTGACCAGCAGCTTTGATTCCATCTAAGATGGCCTTTTTGAAAATCTTTAATCCCCATATCCCGTCGGTGGTGTTATAGTCCCAGTCCGGATCATTAAGGATCGTCTGGGCAGTTAGAGGGGCCATGGAGGCAGGCCGATTTGGTTGATAGTCCTCCCGAGTCAAGGCTTCCCCTGCTTTGGCTAATATCTCCCGTTTTTCCGCCTCATTAAATAGGGCCCCAAGTAACATATGGACATCTGCCCACGTGTGGTTATGGGTTGAGTTTTTAATATGTGATATTTTAGTGTATTTTTCATCTCTGTTGGAAGCCGCCCAGAGTGGCTGGGGAAACCCAGCCAGATGGGCGGGGTACAAATAATAAATTATTATTATTATTATTATTATTATTGAGAAGATGGTGGCCACCTGATGGTGGCATTTATCGGGGTCGTCTCGCAGGGAGGGCATCTTGTCGGACCAATTCATCAGGTCCGATGTAAGAAAGGGTTGATGCGTGAAGACCATGCGGGGTGGGTCTCCTGTCCTCACTGGTGGTATGGGCAGTGCCCTTAAAGGAAAAGCGCCCTCTATTTCCCCGTTTAGTAGGTTTTCTCTAGTTCGGGTTCTGCTAGAGACCGGTCCATCTGGCCCTTCATTAGCAAGTTGTCCCTTTAAAGGGGTCGGTACATCTAAATTGGGATGGTTCTCCCCTGCCTTGGATGTACTGGCGGAGGGGTCTGGCCGCGGCAGAATCACTTCTTGGGAAGGGACAGTGGCTGGAAGGTTGTTTCCTCCTTCCCCTGACCTGGTGTTTCCTCCACTATTTCCCGCCCTGGGTCCCGGCAACTGGGGCGCTCTTGATTCGGGGTAGTAAAAAGGAACAAGAGTTCTATCCAGTTGTTCTTCTTGGGCCCTAATTTTGTCATACGGGGGAGGTCTGGCCGTTTTTAAAACAGCCATTTGGCAGGCGATTTGAGCTTGCTGACATTGGAATAGCTCGCGGGCTTCAACGAAGAGGTTAAGGTAGTAGAGCTGGCGGGGCTTTTCGTCGGCTAAATAGGACTTAAGTGCTTGCATTCTCACGAGGTTAAAGGAACCATGGAGCGGCCATTGGGAAAGTGGTTCCAGATGGCGGGTGAAAGCGACCCACGAGATGTTGCAGAGATCCCTCAGTTTGGATTTAGAGAGTCCTTTTCTCCCTCTCAATTCTTTCCAGTTAAGGAGGACAAATTGCAGAGGGGTATCGGAGTCCTCTCTGGAGCGGAAGGGCTTCATAGAAGCCTGGTCGCCAGGAGGAGTCCAGTCAGAGTGTTGAGAAGCGTGGGCTCCCATTACTCTATTCTACAAAATGGGGTTTCGCTAGCGGTGTGTACTACAGACAAAAGGATAGACAGACAAGGGAAAAGAGAAAAAAATAATTAAAAAAAAACAAGGAGAGAAAGGGTAGAGAAAATAGTGTTCTTTCAGTAATTAAGGTACCTCTGTTTATCTCTATTGAACTTAATCTTGCTTACTATCGAACCGTAATTAACCTATCATCCATAACTCTCAAACATCAGCCTTGAACTCACGGGTCTCTCTCTTTACCCGATACACAAACACAAATCCTAGAATTCTACCACAGTACTGCTTACACAACTGGTCCTAGTGTGGGGTCCCAATCCGTGAACCGCCCCTTCTACCCTCCACGACAGCCTCCTGCCTAGCCGTTGAGACTAAGTTTAGAACCCCTACTGGACGCTTGTGCAGTGCAATGCCAGATTAAGGCCCGAGAAAATTAAGGTTTGGAAAGGAAAACAAACGACCTTGCGTTCTCACGTACCCGGGTCATCCCTAACAAAGGTCGCCGGGCAGGAGGGGCGGCTTCGTTTGCATAATTAGAGGAGAGAGAGAGAGAGAGAGAGAGAGAGAGAGAGAGAGAGAGAGAGAGTGCTTTGAAGGACGCCTCCAGACGCCTCCGAGAGAGGGACATCAGAGAAAACAGTAAAAGAGCCACGCTTTCCCGGACTCAATTCCAAGACGGAAAACGGGGGAGAAAAGGATAGAGAGATTAAGACGTTCCTGGACAACTCCGAGAGGTAACGTCGGAAAACAGTAAAGGTACCACAATTTCCCCGGTCACGTTCCACGTAAGAAATTGGGGGGAGAGAAAGGGAAAGGTTTTGACGTTCCTAGACGACTCTGAGAGGCAACGTCAGACAGTAAAGTTCCGTGACCTCCCTGGCCACTTTCCGAAAGAGGAGAATCGGGGGAGAAAAGGATAGAGCTAAACGTTCCCGGCCGACTCCGAGGGGTAACGTCAGAAATGAAAGAAGGAAAGTCTGGCTGTCGTGGGGACATTTCTTTCCACCCCCCTCCCAATGTGTTTTACTTCAGACCATACTCACATCCGAAGATGTCCCCCGCAGATCCCGGGATCCTTTTCTGTTAGCCGGCTTTTACCTCGCCTTTGCTCTCTCTGGTCGGGCTTCTGGTGACAGTTGATTACCGCCCGCAAAGAGGAGGCAGGGAGAGGAAAAAAGGATCCCTGGGCTAAGGTTGCCCAGTGGTGCCCGATCCCCTCTGTCTCCCCTCTCACCTTTGCAGGAGAACCAAGTGTCCCTGAGCACGGTCGCCAAAACTGTTACCAGAAAAGAGAGGGGGGGGTGATTTCCGGCGACAATGGAAACCGCCTTCAGACCAGGTCTGGGGACAGTCTGTCCCCCGACCCCTTCTGAAGGCTGGGGGGGGGCACAAGGGCTTTTGCTCCAGACGGCCAGCATTTTAAAAGCGGTCCGGGATAGCGGGAAAGCGCAGCGCGCTTCCCTGATATCCCGGACCGCTTTTAAAATGCTGGCGGTGGGGAGCAAAGCCTTTCGGCCCCCGCCGGCCTTCCTGGACCTCTTCTGAAGGCCGGAGGGGGGGCGAAAGGCTTTGCTCCCCACCGCCAGCATTTAAAAGAGGTCCCCGGAGATTTCCCTATGGGCTTTCTTCTTGCGAAGCAAGCCCATAGGGAAATTCGTCTTGCGGAATGACTCAAAAACGGAAAACTCTTTCGTCTTGCGAGTTTTTTGTTTTGCGAGGTGTTCGTCTTGCGAGGCACCACTGTACATAGATAAATTTATCAGTGATTTCTTACATTTGGTAACATGTAGCAGAGGCCTTTTGAGCAGATAGGAAGAAACTGTGATGAAGTGTTTTGTGGGGACAAGTCACAAACGTCACAAAAGTGATGGTGCTGATTTTGGTAGTGGGCTGCATGAGCTTGATATCTGCTGCATTTGCCTTCCAGTGTCCGGCTATACCTCTTGGCTCATCCTACAAACTTTGCTGGGGGGCTGTGTTCCCCCTCCCAAAGCAGGGACACACTCTTAGCACCCGAAAGCTGTACCACCTTATTTCTGCTGCCGGGGGTGAGAGGGTTTATACAGTGGCGGGTAATGCCATTTGGGAATATTTGGCCAATTAATTGAGGCAGGGAATCCCTCAAGGGATGGAGCAGCAGCTGATTTGCTACCTGTGCTATGACACCCTCCTCTCAGCTGAGCAGGTGCCCTGGGGGGACCTCAGAGGGGAGGTCTGGTGGCAGGAATCTGAGCATCCTGGACCCTGCCCCATGGTTCCCCTTGCCCTCCCCCAAACACCCATTGAGTGTAACAAAAGAGGTTGCTGGAGGCAGGGGTGGGACCTGTTGGCCCTGAATATCTGGATTGACTAAGCAGATGAAATGCGTAGAAGCATCTCAGCCAGTGGGAAAGGCAGCCATATTGACTATGGCAGGCATAGGCAAACTCGGCCCTCCAGATGTTCTGCGACTACAGTTCCCATCATTCCTGACCACTGGTCCTGTTAGCTAGGGATAATGGGAGTTGTAGTCCCAAAACATCTGGAGGGCCGAGTTTGGGGATGCCTGCACTATGGGTTGTGGACTCTCCATCTTTGGCGGTCTTCACATACCTGTCAACTGTCCTGCTTTGAGTGGGACGTCCTGCGATTCCAGAAGCCACCCTGGCTTCTGATTGGCTCCCAGGATCTCCTGTTTTGGCTCCCGTGAATGTGTTGCCCCAATAGACGCCCATTTTGGGGGGTCCTTACTCTTGTGTGATTTACGTGACTCATTCAGGAGCGTGGCTCCAAAAGTCGCAACATTCCCTCAGCAACATGTCTCTTAGCAGTCCCACTCCCGAGGTATTTTCCTTTGTATGCCAGACCCAGGGGATCATCTGTGTCCTTTTTACTGACTCAGAAATCTCCTTTTCCTAGAAAATCTCTCCCCTCCCGAATGGAAGGAGACCCCAGAAGAAGTCTTCCCACAGCTTCTCCCTCCAGATTAAGTCCCATCTGAACACTCTCTCCAAGATGGTCTTCCTATCTCAGCTATCACTGTTAATAGAGGATGAGCTGCCTCACTTCATGAAATTAAAACCTCGCTCCTTCAAAGTATTAACTCCACATTTCAGCGGGCCACCAGGAATCAGCTGAAAGGCCATCAACATGGGATAAAACATCCCCTACCGCTCTCTAGAAACCATTTGGATCCATTAAGGGGCGGACCATCTGAAACGGTCCCACCTCCCTGCAGAGGGGAAGGTTCGCGGAGAAGTCCAGTTGCACCAGGAAGTGATCTGACCATGGCACTTCTTTAGTTTCGCTTTCACTTAGTGTCAGATCACCAACACCCACAGAGGTGAACACCAGGTCTAAGGCATGTCCGTGGCTATGAGTTGGGCCAAACATATTCAGGGAAAGCCCCATGGAAGTCATGCTTTCCACGAAGTCCCAAGCGGCCCCTTGTAAGGTCGTGTCGGCGTGGATGTTAAAATCCCCTAGGACAACCAAACTAGGTGTCTCGAGGAGAACATCCGCCACGACCTGGAGCAGCTCAGGCAGGGAATCCTTGGTGCAGTGGGGAGGTCGGTACACCAAAAGGAATCCTGTACTGCCCCTATTGCCCAACTTCCAGAACATGCACTCGGAGAACTGGGTCTTCCCAATAGGATGCCTTCTCCACAGGGTAGGACACAAACCAATGCCTTCAAGTTGTTGTTGTTTTAAAAAAGACTGACTAAACATGCGGAAGAACTTTTTGACAGCAAGAGCTGTTACTGGATTGGACTCCCTTGGGAGTGCTGCAATTTCCATTCTTTGAGGTTTTCAAATGAAGTTGGATGGTCATCTGTCATGGATGCTTTACTTGCTATGCCAGCATCACAAGGGGTGAAATAGATTGCACCAGGGTTCACTTCAAGCTCGAAAATTCTACAATTCCGTGATTCTCCCCTGTATGAATTCTTTGATGGATATTCAGATGGCCTCTCTGGCTGAAACTCTTTCCACATTCCACGCACTGATAGGGTTTCTCCCCTGTATGAATTCTTAGATGGGAAGTGAGAGAGGACCTCTGATTGAAGCTCTTTCCACATTCCACACACTGATGGGGTTTCTCCCCTGTATGAATTCTTCGATGGGAACTGAGAGTGCAGCTCTTACTAAAGCTCTTTCCACATTCAAAGCATTTATATGGTTTCTCCCCTGTATGAATCCTGTGATGAGAAGTGAGAGAGGAGCTGTAGTTGAAGCTCTTTCCACATTCCATGCATTGATATGGTTTCTCCCCAGTGTGAATTCTTTGATGGGAAGTGAAATCGAAGCTGCTACTGAAGCTCTTTCCACATTCCACACACTGATAGGGTTTCTCCCCTGTATGAATTCTGTGATGGGAAGTGAGAGAGGAGCCCCGAATGAAGCTCTTTCCACATTCCACACACTGATAGGGTTTATCTCCTGTATGAATTCTTTGATGGGAAGTGAAATAGGAGCTATCGGTGAAGCTCTTTCCACATTCCATGCACTGATAGGGTTTCTCCCCTGTATGAATTCTCTGATGCCTAGTGAGATCTGAGCTCGTACTGAAGCTCTTTCCACATTCCACACACTGATAGGGTTTCTCCCCTGTATGAATTCTGTGATGGGAAGTGAGACTGTGGCTGTGACTGAAGCTCTTTCCACATTCCATACACTGATAGGGTTTCTCCCCTGTATGAATTCTTTGATGGGAAGTGAGATTGGAGCTCGTACTGAAGCTCTTTCCACATTCCACGCACTGATAGGGTTTCTCCCCTGTATGAATTCTTTGATGGGATGTTAGAGAGGAGCTCGCACTGAATATCTTTCCACATTCCAGGCACCGATAGGGTGCCTTTCCAATGATATTTCGTTGATGGGGTTTGGAATGGGAGCTCTGACTGCAGCTCTTTCCACATTCCGAATTTTTACGTGCCTTCTCCACTCTGCAGATTGTGCTGTGGTCACCGTTGTTCTTGATTTCCAATTCATCACAATCTGCAATGGAGAGAAAAAGGGATTAGAGCCTCAGGAACAAATGGAGACCCTAGTTAGGAAATAATGCTCCTTAAATTTGTTGTAGAGAAGGCAGTGTTCATTACCTTTGTTATTTGTAATAAACCAATGTATTTATTATTGGATTCTAATCCTTGGTTAAATGTTGCTTTGTTTGAAGTAAGTTACTCATTTTAAAATTTTTGTACTTTTTGTAAAATTTTTGTACTTTTTTCATTGGATTATATTGTTATTATTACTGTTTCATGTTTACACAGTAGTACCTCAGGTTACGTAACCCTCGGATTATATAAACTTCAGCTTATGAAAGCGGCAAATCCATGCGCATTCGCAGAACAGTGATCCTCGGGTTGCGAAAACCTCGGGATCTGGCCGGACCTTCGGATCGGATCTTATTTGCAACCAGAGGTACCACTGTATATGTATTGGAAGCTTCCCAGATTGGCTGGAGCAACCCAACCAGATGGTCAGGGTATACATAAAAATTATTATTATTACTATGATTATCACTGCTAGTACTACCTGAGATTCAATCAGCCTGGCTCTTCTCTGGGATGAAATTTGTTTGGCCCAGTCATGGCATCCCCTCCATCTCCATTGTCAGTCATCTCTCTGGTCAACCCAAGACTGACAGCAGCAAAAACAAAAACAGAAAACCTGACAGAAGCTACTTATCTTTCCGAACAACTCTGAAGCTGACATTTAAGATGCCTGGGCAGTTCAGACCAGCCCAACTGTGGTAGAAGGAGGCAGAACCGGGGGAAGATTGTTCACAGAAAAAACTGTAATCTACTATTTCTTGTGGGGGTGTTAGGTTCCCAGGTGTTGTAGGGGGCGCTGTGAAAATATATGAGGTTTGTCACATAGAGGTATTTTTTGAATTTCCTGGCAGATAGGACGATCCCACACGGAGGCTTACCAAGAGAGGCCACGATCCCACGATTCTCCTCCATGACGTCCTTATGCAGAGCTCTCTGGTCAGGATCCAGCAATTCCCACTCCTCGTTCGTGAAACGAACAGCGACATCTTCAAAGCACACTGGACCCTAAAAGAAAAAGAAAAAGGGAAATGTCCTCCTCTGAGACAGTAGAAATATGATCTGCTACACAATGCTCTGTTGTTTCCTTCTTGTTATTCCTCTTATTATGCTTTGTTATTTCAATAGGATTGCTTTGCTGCACATTTTAATTATGGGCACCTATTTTAACGCTTTAGTTGAATTCTTTTATTCTGCATTTTAACTGTGGGTATTCGTCTTTGTGCAAATAGGTGGTACTCCAGCTTATTTTTACGTTTTTCTGCCTACGCAAGCATCCCAGTTTCCCCAATGGAAGGATCCACTTTCTCCTCTCCTCGTGAGTTGTTCTGGGGAGGTTCCCTCCCAATGCCTTAGAGCCAAATTCAAGGGGTTCATGGGGGCATGGAGAGGGGGAGGAGTGGGGGGCAGGCCCCATTTTGCAGCAGATAGGGCTGGCTAGGTGAATCCTGGACACTATTTGTTATCGTCTGTCCACTGCTTTGAAGCCTATTTTAAAATTCATTGATGAATATAGAAATACAAGAAGCCTAGTTTGGATGGCCATCTGTCTTGGATTATCTAGCTGAGATTTCTGCAGTGCAAGGGGTTGGACCTGATGACCCTTTGGGTCCCTTTCAACTCCAGGATTCCATGAAAACTGCAACTACAGATGAATCCTACTGTCAACAGGGGACTTCCGGGTTAGCGCCTTGGGTAAGGGCGGAATTCCTCTGATCGGGAGGAATTTGCCCTGTGGAAATTCGGGTCTGACCATCACGGCGAAGGCGAAGACCCTTCAAAAATCACAGACGGGGAAGCCTGTGAACGTGGGATTCGGCGGGCACCTTTTGCGCCTCCCCTACTCATGGGGAAACCCGGTTTCGGGGATCCGGAACAACGTGGGGTGAGTGGCATGGTGCTTCAAATCGACTTCTTCTTCCACGGAGCGAAGCCGCACAGCCATTGCTGGAGAGCGCTGACTTTTTCCTGTGGACAATTTGATCTAAAAACTACCTGTGAGTAGAGTGAAGAATTGGATTTTTAAACGGCTTAATTTGGTAATGAAACGGGGGTAGGGGGCTCAAAACAGGAAGTCCGCCTTCCCTTTTGTATATATACTGAAGCAAAGAGGCTGCAAGCTAGAGTCTTGGAAAGCCTATTGTAAATGATTGAACTTTCATCAGTAAAATTTTTTTTAAATCCCCCTTGGAAGCAGGAGAAGAGCGGGGAGTATTTGGACTGTATATATCTGTGGGAGAGTGAAGGAAGTTATAATACCACCGCTCATAACCTGGAAACGGGCTGCAAATAAGACTGACAGACTTCATTGACTGAATAGAACGTGCGTTGACAGCTAGCAAAATAAGAGAGATACACTGTTTCAACTGTCTCCGTCTGATTTTAAAAAGGAGTAAAAGTAGCCGAAAACTGAAACTAACTTTTAACTGTGTTTTAAAAAGTAACATTATGGATCAATACAAATAGCAACTGTTTCCCTCTAGAGCAAATTTTTGAAACTGCTACAAGAGCTGGATCAGGGGATTTCCCAGCTGAAAGATAAGAACTGTGTGACTGTGGGACTGACCTTGGACTTCTCAAGTGTTATGGCAGATGGAAAGGAAAGAATAGATTCGTCAATCCCAGAAAAAACAACAAGGTCTGGGAAGACCTGGCAGCAACCTAGGAGAGCCTCAGCATCTGGCCCCTCGGTTTCCCCTGCGGCTGTACCAGCACATCCCAAACCAAGAGGAATGTCATCAGAAGAGGCCTTAGCACTTGCATTAAGTAAGATAAATGCCTCATTGGAACAGCTTAATAAGAAAGTGGATGCTGCAACTACTAAAATTGATCTAAATACAGAAAGTTTAAATAATTTGGGACAAAAGGTGAACACCAACACAGAAACTATCGAGAAATTGATACAGGAATCTACTTTGATACGGCAGACCGCAGAGGAAGCCAGGGAAAAAGTAGCTGCTGTGGAAGGTAAAATAATACAACTGGAAAAAGAGAGAGTCCCAGCCCTACAGAGGCAACTTGAGGACCACAAGTTGACGCTTTCTATGTTTGAGCTCAAGGAAAAACAGACGAATTTGAGGATCAGGGCTTTACCTGAACTGGAGAAGGACAGCTTGATAGACTTTCTCACGCAGGAGTTTGCAGATTTTTGGGATTTGGATTTGGAGAAAGAGGATTTTAGAATTGTGAGGGCCTTCAGACTTGGAAGAGGAGGGAAGAAAGAGAAGAACAGAATAAGAGACTGTTTGATCACCCTCAGAACTAAAGAAGAGAGAGATAAAATTTTGGGCTGGCATTACCAGAAGTCTTTGGGAATACTACAGTCAAGAGTGGAAATATTTAAAGACATTCCGAAACATCTTTTGGATCTTAGGTCTAATTATAGTGATTTGGTTGCCCTGCTGAGAAAGAACAAAATCATTTTCAGGTGGGAATTTCCCCAAGGTCTATCCTTCAGTTTCAAAGGAAGGAAAATAAAAATAAGATCAGTAGAAGATAAAGTAAAGTTTTTGTATAAATTCGAAGAAGATCTGCAGAAGGGACTTGGAAAAGAGCCAAGAGCATCGGAAAGAAGATCACCTGATAGAGGATTAGAGCAAAGAGCATCGGACAGAAGATCACCAAACAGGGGAATATTGGATAAATCAGCATTATCCTTTGGATTGGATCTCCCAGTGAACGTGTCACCACCACCACCAACAGAAGAAGAACAAGCATTGGGTGCAGTTGGAGGAAAATTAGAGTAATTACATCATGGCATTGCAAGTATTAAGCTGGAATGTGAATGGACTGAACTCCCCGGAAAAAAGGCGGAGAGTCTTTCATTTATTGAAAAAGGAACAATTGGACCTGATTTGCCTACAAGAAACACATGTGATAAGGCTACATAGGAAGATATTGAGCAATAAAAGATTGGGCCATGAATTTATCTCATCAGATAAAGTTAAAAAAAGAGGAGTTGTCCTTTATGCAAAGGAGAGCCTATCACCAAAATTTATATTTAAAGATGATCAAGGAAGATTTGTCGCAATTAAAAATCCAATCACAAGGAGAGAAATTTTTGATAGTAGGCATTTACGCACCAAATGAAGGAAAATTGGATTTTTTTAAGAAGTTACATGAGACTCTGATGGACTATATGGATTACAATATGATTTTGATGGGAGATATGAATGGAGTGGTGTCTACAAATATGGACAAGGCACAGAGACAGGTAGTTACCAAAGATGGCAGACTACCAAAAACCTTTTTTGACATGACTGAAAATATGGACTTAGTTGATATCTGGAGAATGAAGAACCCTCTAGGAAGAGAGGGAACTTTCTTCTCTGAGGCTAAAATGACATGGACAAGAATTGACCAAATTTGGGTAACTAGAGGACTGGCTCCGAAGACCAGCAAAGTGGAAATTTGTCCCAAAACTTGTTCTGACCATAATGCTGTAAAGATGGAAATGAAATTGACTCCAATTGGTTCCTTTAGATGGAGGATGAATGATACTTTGTTTAGGAATGAAGAAGTGACTAAAAAGGCTCAAAAAAAACTTGAGAGATTATTTTGAGATTAATATGAATACTACAGTGGAAAAAAGAGTGATTTGGGATGTAAGTAAAGCGGTTATGAGAGGATTTCTGATACAACAAAATGCAATTAAGAAGAGAACTCAAAATGAAAAAAAAGATAAAATCTTGGAAAAAATAAAGGAAGGAGAGAAGAAACTGAGAGTAAAGCCAAAGTCACAGGAGATCCTGAAAGAGATAAAGCTATATCAAATACAATATATGAAAATGATGAATCAGGAAATAGAATGGAAGATTAAACAGATGAGACAAAAGACATTTGAATCGGCAAATAAGTGTGGGAAATTGTTGGCTTGGCAAATGAAAAAAAGACAAAAACTTAATACTATTACGAATTTGGAAGAGGAAGGAAAGAATATACAGAACCCAGTGGAGATCAGAAAGTGCTTCCAGAGGTACTTTAAACAACTATATATACAGGAGAAGCAGAAAGAGATGGACATTGATCGATTCTTGAAAACAAATGGACTACAGAAAATCTTTCAGGAAAGTAAGTTAATGTTGAATTATAAAATAACAGATCAGGAAGTGGAAGGGGCCATACAGAACATGCAATTGGGTAAATCTCCAGGACCGGATGGTTTGACTTCAAGATACTACAAATCTTTGAAAGAATGGTTAATACAACCATTGAAGGAAGTCTGTAATGAAATACTGGAAGGGAAAAGGGCACCAGAGTTGTGGAAGGAAGCTTATATTACACTTATACCGAAAACAGAGACTGAAAAGACACAACTTAAGAATTACCGCCCCATATCGCTGCTTAATGTGGATTACAAAATTTTTGCAGATATTTTGGTTAAGAGATTAAAGAAGGTGCTTGTAGAAGAAATCCATAAAGATCAAGCGGGCTTTCTCCCGGGCAGACATTTGTCTGACAACACGAGGAACATAATTAATATTTTAGAAAAGTTACAAGTGAATATTTATACTAAAGCAATTCTGATATTTGTGGACGCGGAGAAAGCCTTCGATAATATTTCTTTCTTTTTTTAAATAATATTTATTAAAGTTTTAAATGTTATAAAAAGAGAAAGAGATAACTCCAAGTTAAACAAAAACTTGACAACACATCACAATAAAGAACAAAGATAACAGAATTTTTTTTTTAATAAAATACCGAAAAACAGAAAGGTAGAAACAATTAAAAAACACAACGAACCTTCCCATAACTTATCTTTCATTTGCTTGTTTCCTTGACCTCCTCGCACCTCCCTTTTTTGTATTCTAGTTCGGTTAGCTATCCTATAATTTATCTTTTCTATCCTATAATTTATCCTATAATTTATCTTAATATAATGTAACTTTACCTTTCCTCCTTTCATCCATTAACAATCTATTTTTACTTAATCCTTTATAAATCCTTTCACTTTCTTAACCAGTGTTAATCCTGTACCAGCACAGGGCTTCCGGGTCTGCGCCATCAGCTAATGGCGGATTCCCTTTGATCTGGAGGGGACCGGCTCCGTGGGAATCGGGACTGTACCGCTACGGCGAAGCGGGGACCCTACAGGAATCACAGGTGGTGAAGCCTGTGAACGTGGTACTCGGCGGGCACCTTTTGCGCCCCCCAACTCGCAAGGAAACCCTTTTCCTGGGACAATTGGATTATAAAAGTAACTACCCGTGAGTAGGGGAAATTGGACTTATTTATAAAGAAGGGGAAAAAAAGATTTAATTGGCTACCGAAGCGGGGAGGTCTAAACAGGAAGTCCGCCTTCCGCTTTGTAAATAGATCAAAGCAAAGAGACTTTTAAGCTAAAGCGCTGGAATTACGCTTGAAAAGGACTGTTTTCTAACTCGATAATCTTCTGAACCCCCTACCTGGGAAGCAGGGAAGGAAGGGGGCTGTTTTTGGACTGTATAAACCTGCAAGAGAGAGGGAAAGAGCTTAAAATCCACCGCTCAAACCTGGGAACGGTCTGCCAGTGAAAAAGACTGTTGCTTTTTAGACTGCGTGTTAGCTGTCATTAGAAGGATTTTTGACAGCAAGAGAGATACATTGTGATCAGCTTTAATACTTTGTTTGCTAAAGGGAGAAAAAGCAACTGGAAGGTAACAAAAATTGGAAATGTTTCATTTTCTCGGTTGGAGTCTTTAAAAAAAAGGGAAAGTTACTTCTTTTCTGGACTATTGCAACTGTTTCCCCCTAGAGGGACCCTTAGAAATTGCTACAAGGGGAATTTTCCACTGGTAAACAGGAATTGCTTATCTGAGACTGACCTTGGCTCTTCTGCTGTTTTATTGTTATGGCAGATGGGAAAGTGAAAGTAGACTTGTCATCTTTAGACAGAACAACGAGGTCTGGGAAGACCTTGGGGCAGCGAAGGCAATCAACTGCTGGCCTTCCTATTGTATCTGGGACTGTATCAACACAATCTAAGTCTAGTGGAATGTCTTCAGAAGATGTTCTAGCGAATGCATTGGCTAAGATTAATGAAACTTTGTTACAACTCAGTATGAGGGTTGAAGAGACCAATAAGAGGGTTGAGGAGACAAATAAGAAGGTTGATACTGCAAATTAAAAAATTGACTTAAATACAGAAACATTAGATAGTCTGGGGCAAAAGGTCAACAGTAACACAGAATCTATTCAGAAATTGTTGCAGGAATCGACCTTGACCCAGGAAAAAACTGCTGCTGTGGAATTTAAGGTAGCGCAATTGGAAACAGAGAAGGTTCCAGACCTACAGAAACAAATTGAAGACCATAAGCTGATGTTGTCTATGATTGAATTGAAGGAAAATCAGACAAACCTAAGGATTAGAGCTGTACCTGAATTGGAGAAGGGCACCCTGACAGATTTCTTGACACAAGAATTTGCAGAGTTTTGGAAGTCGGAATTGAAACAAGAAGACTTTAAAATCGTGAGGGCTTTCAGACTAGGAAAAGGAGGAAAGAAGATCAAAATAAGGGATTGTTTGATTACCCTCCGATCTAAAGAAGAAAGAGACAAAATTTTGGGTTTGCATTTCCAGAACCCTTTGATAATTCTGCAATCAAGAGTGGAAATTTTCAAAGATATACTGAAACACCTTTTGGATCTTAGATCCAATTTTGGAGACTTGGTTGCCCTGCTGAGAAAGAACAAAATTATTTTCAGGTGGGAATTCCCCCAAGGCCTATCTTTTAGCTACAAAGGAAGAAAGATAAAAATAAGATCAGTGGAGGAAAAGGATAAGTTTTTGGGAAACCACGAAGAAGACCTGCAGCAAGGACTTGGAAAAGAGCCAGAAGCATTGGACAAAAGTTCACCAAAAAAAGGGAAACCAACGCCAACGACTGATACAGACGAACTACTGGGTGCAGTTGGAGGAAAAGCAAAGTAAGTACATCATGACACTGCAAGCATTAAGTTGGAATGTTAATGGACTGAATTCCCTGGAAAAGAGGGGGAGAGTATTTCATATCTTAAAAAAAGAACATTTGGACCTGATTTGCTTACAAGAAACACGTGACAAGGCTACATCGGAAAATTGATGAATCAGGAAACAGAATGGAAGATTAAACAGATGAGACAAAAGACATTTGAATCGGCTAATAAATGCGAGAAACTGCTGGCTTGGCAAATGAAAAAAAGACAAAAACTTAACACTATCACTAATTTGGTAGTGGAGGGAAAGAACATACAGAATCCTGTGGAGATTAGGAAGTGTTTTCAGAAGTATTTTAAACAGCTATATACACAGGAGACCCAGAAAGAAATGGACAAATGGATTACAAAAAATCTCTCATGAGAATAAATTAATGCTAAATTATAAAATAACAGACCAAGAGGTGGAAAGAGCCATTCAGAATATGAAATTGGGCAAATCTCCAGGGCCGGATGGCTTGACTGCAAGATATTATAGATCTTTGAAAGAATGGTTAGTACAGCCTTTGAAGGAAGTTTGTAACGAAATACTGGAGGGAAAAAAGGCACCAGAGTCGTGGAAAGAAGCCTACATTACACTACATACCGAAAACAGAATCAGAGAAGACACAGCTTAAGAACTACCGTCCCATATCTTTACTCAATGTGGATTACAAAATTTTTGCTGAAATTATGGCTAAAAGATTAAAAAAGGTATTGGTAGAAGAAATTCATAAAGATCAAGCGGGCTTTCTCCTGGGGAGACATTTGTCAGATAACACAAGGAATATAATTAATATTTTAGAAAAATTACAAGTGAATATTAACACTAAAGCAGCTTTGATATTTGTGGACGTGGAGAAAGCCTTTGATAATATTTCTTGGAGTTTCATGAAGAAAAATCTACAGGGAATGGGGGTAGGCCAAGGTTTTGAAAACGGTATAGGTGCAATTTATTCAGAACAAAAAGCTAAGTTAATTGTGAATAATGTAGTGACGGAAGAATTTAAGATTGAGAAAGGAACACGGCAAGGTTGCCCAATATCTCCATTACTTTTTATATCGGTCCTGGAGGTATTGCTAAATATGATTAGAAAGGACCAATTGGTTAAAGGTATACAAGTGGGGGCTAAACATTACAAACTGAAAGCTTTTGCTGACGATTTGGTATTGACTTTACAGGAGCCAGAATCTAGTACTAAAAGGGTATTGGAATTGATTCAAGAATTTGGTCAGGTAGCAGGTTTTAAGTTGAACAAGATGAAAACTAAGGTTTTAGAGAAAAATCTAACTGTGATTGAGAGAGATAAGTTTCAGAGACAGGATTAACATTAGTTAAGAAAGTGAAATACTTAGGGGTTAACATGATTTAGGGGTTAAATGCTGGATTGAAGTGAAAAAGGATTTAGAAACATGGTCAAATTTGAAGTTATCCTTGTTAGGCCGAATTGCAGTGATAAAAATGAATGTATTGCCAAGGATGCTGTTTTTGTTCCAAACATTGCAAATTCTGGACAAAATGGACTGTTTCAAGAAGTGGCAGAGAGATATCTCTAGATTTGACTGGCAGGGCAAGAAGCCTCAAATTAAATTTAAGATATTAACTGACGCTAAAGAAAGAGGTGGATTTGCCCTGCCAGACCTCAAACTTTATTATGAATCAGCCGCATTTTGCTGGCTGAGAGAATGGCTGCTTCTTGAAAACACTGATGTGCTGGATCTAGAAGGTTTTAAGAATGTATTTGGTTGGCATGCATATTTGTGGTATGACAAGGTTAAAACACACAAAGCGTTTAAAAACCACATTGTTAGAAAAGCACTGTTTAATGTCTGGATGAGATACAAGGATTTGTTAGAAAATAAAACCCCAAGGTGGTTGTCACCAATGGAAGCGAAGGCTCAGAAAAAACTCAATATGGAGGCCAAATGGCTGAAATATTGGGAAATTTTGGAACAAGATGGTGACAGAATAAAACTGCAGAGTTTTGAAAAATTAAAAAATAGAGTGCAAGATTGGCTCCATTATTATCAAATAATGGAGGCATCTAATTTGGACAAAAAAGTTGGCTTCCAGGTGGAAAAATCAAAATTGGAAACAGAACTGTTAGATCCCAAAATTTAGAATTTGTCAAGAATGTATAACTTGCTGTTGAAATGGAACACTCAGGATGAAACGGTGAAATCTGCTATGATTAAATGGGCACAAGATGTTGGACATAATATTATGATGGCTGACTGGGAAAAGTTATGGACCACAGGTATGAAATTTACGGCATGTAATGCCTTAAGAGAAAATTTAATGAAAATGATCTATAGGTGGTACATGACACCAGTCAAGCTTGCAAAAATTTACCATTTGCCCAAAAATAAATGTTGGAAATGTAATGAGACTGAAGGTACATTTTTTCATCTTTGGTGGACATGCCCAAGGATTAAGACATTCTGGGAGATGATTTATAATGAAATGAAAAAGGTATTTAAATATACCTTCCTGAAGAAACCAGAGGCCTTTCTCCTGGGCATGGTCGGCCAATTGGTGTCAAAGAAGGATAGAACTTTCTTTATGTATGCAACAACAGCAGCAAGAATACTCATCGCAAAGTATTGGAAGACACAAGATTTACCCACCTGGGAAGAATGGCAGTTGAAGTTGATGGACTACATGGAATTGGCGGAAATGACTGGCAGAATCCGAGACCAGGGAGAAGAGTTGGTGGAAGAAGATTGGAAGAAATTTAAAGATTACTTACAGAAACACTGTAGAATTAAGGAATGTTAGAAAGATGTTGGAATGAAGTTACATGGCTTTAGAAGAAATGCTATAAAGAATTAAGTACAATAGATTGTAAATAGGTTTAAGGGAAAAATAAGGTTAGAATGTGTTGAGATAAATTATAGGACAGAAAATTGAGGAAGATGGAAAGGATTTGCTGAAACAATTAATTGAAGTGGAATACAAAAGAGGGAGGTGTGAGGAGGTCGCTGAAACAAGTAAATGAAAGATAATAATATTGAAAGTATTGGATGTGTTTTTTTTAATTGTTTTTGTTTTGTTCTGTTATGTATAGGTAGTGTTTTTGTTTTAGTATTGTATTGTATTGTTTTGTTATATTAAACTTTTTTTCTTTTCTCTTTGTAATTCTTAAATTCTTCATGAGAACAGCAGCTCATTCCCTGAGCCTCTTCCTCCACAAAAGCAATTGCTGAGAGTGAAGTCCCCCGGCTCCCCACAGCTTTCCAAGTCTCCTCCTCTCTGGGGTTTCTAGCATACGATTGAACAGTGCGCCAGTGTGCAGCCTGCCTTTGCTCCTCCATTGTCAGACGTTTCCTGGCTCCGAGAGACAAGCAGGGAGGGGGGCTTCTGGCAGAAGGAGAGGGAGCCCCCAGTGGCTCCTCCTTCTCCTGACTCACCTCTGCCTCTCGACCTCCCTCCTCCCACTCGCCTCCTTCCTCTTCTGCCTCTGATTCTGCACTGCATTCTGCCTCAGAGTCTCCCAGTTCACTAAGCCCTGTTACCCCTTCAGCTTCTGACACCTCCTCTTCCCAAGCTTCTCCCTCTGGCCGCCAATCCTTCCTCCACCTTCACTCCTTGGGCTCAGAGCAATCTTCCCTTCCTGGTTCCCCGGCTGCTTCCTCCCACCATTCCTCTGTGCCCAACCAGTCCATGACATTGCTCCATCCCTCGGCCTCTGACCCCACAAGGCAGCTTCCCCTGACCTGATCTGGTTCCACAGCCACTCCTTCCCTTCTGCCCCCATGAAAAGATGGACCAGGAGGTTTTGCCGGCATCATTCTTTCACCTGCAAAAGAAAAAAAGGTAAGCAGGATGCTAGGAGTGCCTGCTTCTCTCACAGAGGAAACAGGACATCTCTAACTACAGATGGGCTTTGAGAAAGTCTTACCTGCTGAGTGCAGTTGAAGGTTTGTGCCCATTTCATGTTAGGTGTGCAGAAATACATCTCTCCTCCTCTGAACCCTTGTTCCAACCCCCACCCCTCCAAAAAATAAAACCAAGATGAAAAGAACTCTCAGATGAGTTGGAAAACCAACAGAACGAGACCAAACAGAGAAAAGCCACCTTCCTCCTTACCCAGTGGCCTCTCTCTGGTGTCCAACGGAGGCCTCTCTGCCTCACAGGAATCCAGGTCCATTTCTGCAAAATGATCCCTTTTCTGAAAGAACAACAAAAATTCAAAACAGTAAATGAATGGTGAGAAATATTAGAAAGAGAACGCAAAGACAGATACTTTAAGGGTGTTAGATCTCATTCCCTGAAAATGGATGGGCCATCAGCAGACCATTTTTGGATGTTCTCCATCCTGTTTGGAGCCCCTTGGGATTATCCAGAGGAAAGTCTCTCTCACCTGCTCTCTCTCCTCTGCCTGACTCAGGAGGAAACCTTCGGCCAGGGCCACCACCTGGGAACTGGTCTCTGCTCCACAGTCCCTCACCCAGCTCTCCATCTCCTGTGGAAGAACAGCCAGGAACTGCTCCAAGATCACCAGGTCCAGCATCTCAGCTTTTGTGTGCCTTTCTGGCTTCAGCCACTGACGATCAAGGTGGTAGAGTCGCCTGCAAACCTCTCGGGGTCCTTTGGCCTCCTGGCAGCAGAACTGCCTCAACTGCTGGCTCTGCACCTCTAAGCGGATGGTGTCCTCCTCACCCAGGATCTTCTGCTCAGAGTTTTCCCAGAATCCCCCACTGCTCCCAGTTTGGATGACATGGCCTCTTCCTGTTTCAGGGCCAGCTGAGTCTTGCTCATCCATCTGTGCTCTCAGGAAGCCTCTGAGAGATCAGAAGGAACCTTTTGGTCTTCTGCCAAGTTCTGTCTGTCTGAATGAGAAGCTTTAGGAAATCCTACAAAGCAAATACATTGTTCTGTTACAAAAGTTGTACAATATCAGGAGAAAAGGTTCCCTGAGCAAGCATGGATGAGTCTTGCTGGGAACCAGGGTAGGACTGCACCACAGCCCAGACTTTGAGCTTTCTTTCTAAAAAGGAGGAGGAGGAGGAGGAGGAGGGGGAGGAGGGGGAGGAGGAGGGGGAGATGGAGGCCTCTAGAAGGGAGAATGTGGAGGCAAGAGAAGAGATCAAAGCGAGGCGAATCAGCCTGGTTGCTCCTTCCTTCCAGTCAATGCATGGAGTCAGAACTGATTGACAAGGGAGTCATTGGTTCCTAGTGAAAAATGACTACGTGTGTTGAATCTGAATCTCCTTCCTTGTAGCTTGAAGCCATTGGTTGGAATCCTGCGCCCAGGTGACATGGCTCACCTATCTCCTCTCTGTCTCCTCTCTTTTCCATGTAAACATACCCAGCTCCTCATAAAGCTTGGCTTGATCTGCTTGGCTGGCCTCCTCTGCCAATAGGGAGAAAGAAAGAAGGGAAACAAAGAAAGAGGTTTGGGAGCAACCATTCAGACACGTTTCCTCTCTTGTGCAATGACGCTGACCCGTGTCACACACAGCAGAAGTCCTACTGATAATCTTATTTAAAGAAGCTAGATTTCTATCTGCTAGATTTCCCAGGGGGCTCTGAATAATTATTTTTCTGGAAGGGGGGCGGGAACCTCCTCCCCTCCCCCCCCCACAAAAGATCTAAAGGAAGGAGACAGTTCCTGCCACCTCGCCCCTCCCTGGCAGGACCCCCTGCTCCCTGGGGCTCGCCCCCCCCCCCACATGAGCCACCCTCTCCTGCTGCAGCCCTGGGACCCCCACTCTCCCCACTGCACCCTCGGGGGGGGGGAGAGAGAGGAGACTCACCAGATCCCCTTGGAAGAGAAGAATGCAGCCTTTGCAGTAGCAGAAAGCAACCCCGCCCCCCCTTGCAGGAAGGGGAGGGAGGGGATTTTCCTCTGGAGGACCTGGCCCCCCTTTACTTCCTGTCCTCTCTAGGACTGCAGCTCATTTCCCTTTAACCCTTGCAGAGCCGAGTCCACCCTGCTCAGTCCTCTCTGCCTTTTCTCTCCTGCATTGCACAATCCCAGAGATGCTCATTTTATTTTTGCTCTTGGTTGGTCTGTGATCCGCTCCCTCCCTTGGCCAGAAAGTGGAGGAAGAGGTTGCAGGGAAAAGGGGTTTGCAGGAAGCAAGGAAGCTCCTCCTAGAATGGGAGGGGCCCTAAGGGTCATCTATTCCAGCCCCCCTGCAAGGCAGGAATCCAACCTCTGCTTCAAAACCTCCAAGGAAGGAGAGTCCGCCATCTCCCAAGGGATTCTGCTGCTCTTCCCGTCAGAATGTTCTTCCTGCTCTTTAGGCAGCAGAAACTGCTTTCTGGTCCTCTGGGTCCCTTATTCTGGGTGCTCCCCTCTAGGGCAGGAGAAAACAAGCTGGCTCCCTCTTCCATGGGTCAGCCCCCCAGATATTGAGAGGTGGCTCTCAGGTCTCCATCCAGGCAGATTTTGTCTCCATCTGGGTTTGTTATTTCTGGCATGGCTACCTGTCTGGCACTCAGGTACCAGGATGCCAGGGATTATCCCTCAGGCAGAGGGGCTGCTGAGTAGCTGAGCTCACATGTCCATAAGAATTTCTGAAGTTTTCCCAGTGAGCCAGTACAGAGATACATTTATCAGTTGACAGGTATGTGAATGAAGCTGAATGATGGAAGATTCAGGAGGGGGGGGGGCGAGAAAGCCCTTGTTTGTGCACATAGTTATTTTTAATAGTTTAATAATAGTTTTAATATTTAATGCTAATTTGTTTTAACACTCAATTGGTAGCCGCCGAGAGTGGCTGGGGAAACCCAATCAGATGGGTGAGGTATAAATAATAAATTATTATTATTATCATCAGGTTGCCAGAGGAGGGAGTCAGGCTGCACTCGTTTCTCTCTGGTCGGGGACAGAGGGTGGCGCTCGGGGGGAATTGTCATCGCGCCACTCCTTGGTGTGTGGAGTGCCTCAGGGTGCGATTCTCTCCCCGATGCTTTTTAACATCTTTATGCGCCCCCTCGCCCAGCTTGTCCGGAGTTTTGGACTGGGTTGCCATCAGTATGCTGATGACACCCAACTCTATCTGTTGATGGATGGCCATCCTGACTCGGCCCCAGACACACTGACCAGATGTTTGGAAGCTGTGGCTGGATGGTTACGTGGGAGCCGGTTGAAGCTAAATCCTTCGAAGACAGAGGTCCTCTGGCTAGGGCGGGGCGATATGGGATTGAGGGGCAACTCCCATCTCTTGCGGGGGCACAATTAGTGCCAGCACCGTCCGTTAAGAGTTTGGGTGTAATCTTCGATACCTCCCTCTCTATGGAGGCGCAGATTACAGCTATAACAAAGGCGGCATTTTTTCATCTCCGCCAAACTAATCAGTTGGCTCCTTACCTCTCTCGCCCTGATCCGGCCACTGTGATCCACGCGATGGTCACCTCCAGACTGGATTATTGTAACTCGCTCTACGTGGGGCTGCCCTTGAGACTGACCCAGAAACTCCAGCGGGTGCAGAATGCCGCGGCAAGACTCCTTATGGGGTCTTCGCTGCGAGATCACATTCACCCGGTGCTATACCAGCTGCACTGGCTCCCGATGGAGTACAGGATCAGGTTTAAGGTGCTGCTTTTAACCTTTAAAGCCCTATACGGCCTAGGACCCTCGTACCTACGGGACCGCCTCTCCTGGTATGCCCCACAGAGAAACCTACGGTCTGCAAATAATAACATCCTCAAGGTCCCAGGCCTCAGAGAGGTTAGGCTGGCCTCAACTAGAGCCAGGGCCTTCTCAGCTGCGGCTCCAATCTGGTGGAACGCTCTGTCACAAGAGACTAGGGCCCTGCGGGACCTGACATCTTTCCGCAGGGCCTGCAAGACAGAGTTGTTCCACCAGGCCTTTGGTCAGGGCGCAGCCTGACTTCCTCCTCTGGCAACCTGCACAGAATCTTGCTTAATCAGTTGCCATTAATTTGATTTTAATTGATTTTTATAATGAAATATTTTTAGAATGTGCGATTATCTGATTGTTTGATTGTTTGATTGTTGTTAGCCGCCCTGAGCCCGGCTTCGGCTGGGGAGGGCGGGATATAAATAAAATTTATTATTATTATTATTATTATTATTATTATTATTATTAGATGGGCAAAGAAAAAGCGATTGATATGCATTGTATGTGCAATATAACATTGTGCCACCGGATGGTGCAGTGGAGTCCTGATTTTCTCTACCTGTTTTCAGTGTTTGAATTTACAACACCTTTAACTGAAGCGCTTCGTTGATGTATCCAGACTCTAGATCCAGCCAGTTTAGAAACCACACTTCTGTGACCCCATGACTGAGGGTGGTCGACGGAGGGGGGGTGGGGGTGGGCGGCAGAAAATGTTGACCCTGTGGGCGACAGCTGGGAGAAAAGTTTTCCATTTTGGGAAAGGGATCCCAAAGGATTTCCCTAGGAAGTGTTTTATTCAGTCTCACCTGCAATAATGTGGCTTGGACACTCAGAAACACAAGGAGAACGTGGAATTGATTGGCGAACCTCCAAGGAAGGAGAGCCCACCAGCTTTGCACTGTCAAGCAGCTCTTACTATCAGGACGTTCTTCTTGATGTTTCGTTGGAATCACTTTTCTTGTAACTTGAAGCCATTGGTTTGAGTCCTACCCTCCAGACCAGAAAGGAGGTGGAGGAGGAGGAGGAGTTTGGACTTGATATACCGCTTTATCACTACCCTAAGGAGTCTCAAAGCGGCTAACATTCTCCTTTCCCTTCCTCCCCCACAACAAACAGTCTGTTCGGTGAGTGGGGCTGAGAGACTTCAGAGAAGTGTGACTAGCCCAAGGTCACCCAGCAGCTGCAGGTGGAGGAGCGGGGAAGTGAACCTGGTTCACCAGATTATGAGTCTACCGCTCTTAACCACTACACCACACTGGAGAAAACAAGCTTGCTCCATCTTCCATGGGGCAGCTCTCGAGAGATTTGAAGATGACTCTCAGATCCGGTCTCAGTCTCCTCCTTCCCAGGCTAAACACCCCCAGCTTGTCAAGACCCTTCTTCAACTGGGGTGCCCAGAATAGGACCCAGGACTCTAGGTGGGGTTTGACCAGGACAGAATAGATCAGTACTATGACTTCCCTTGGACACTGCACTTCTGTTAATGCAGCCAGAATTGCATTAGCTTTTCTTGTTGCTGCATCATGACACACTTTTTATTTCTTGCTCCACCACTTTAATTTCACCTGCAACACATCTACACCAGCAGAAGTTACCATTAGTTTTCCACATCCTTCACTTCCTTAGACCTTTTGGCCAGCAGATTTATCATTTGTGGAAAGTTCATGTACAGCCATTTGATGTGTGAGAGGTCTATGCTACTTACCTGTGTATAAATCCTTCAGAGTCTCTTCAGAGACCCTTAACAAAACTACTGAGGAAGAAAATAACTTTTTTAAAAAAAATTTCCCTCAATGCAGAATCATAACAAAAATTACAAACATTGAATCCAAAATAATACTATACAAAAAAAACGAACAAACAAAAAAACAGAAAAGAAAAAGGAAACAAAACAAAGGAAACAAAACAAAACAAAAACAAAAAAGCACACATCTACAGAAAAAAAATGTATCATTACGTACATAAACACATATTGACTTCCTTCCTTTGTTCTAAGACCTCAAAAAATTTACTCTTACTATATTGTTGTGTCTAATTAGATTACTTCCACCTTTGTACTTTTTTTTACACCATTTTTCTTTTTCTTTAACCCTGTAAAGCATCATTCATTACATACCAGTATACTAACTCCAGAACAATGTTTTTTTCATATACTCTTTAGCACAACCCCATTCTTTTAATAATTTCTGGTCCGATTGTCCCCTTATGTATGCTGTGAGTCTTGTCAGATTTATGCATTCACAAAATTTAATTTGCCAATCTTTCACTGATGGAATTTTTCTCCCTTTCCAGTTTTTTGCTATAAGCATCCTGGCAGCTGTTGTTGCATAAAGGAATACTTTCCTTTGATTTTCGGGAATATTATTTGTAATTAAACCTAAAAGGAATGCCTCCGGTTTTTTACTGTAAGATATTTTAAACATTAAAATAACTTTAAGAATCACACAGAACAAAGATATAATAGTTACAGTGGTGCCCATGGCAATTTTCCCAAATGTGCCCACAGGAGCAGCCAAGAGCCCTGACTTCAGGTCAACCTTCAGCAAGAAGTTGGTTCTCGGTTCCACCCCTCAGCTAAGAGCCAGCATTCAGCACCTCTTCCCAATTTGGGAGAAGAGGAGAACTGCCTGCTCCCGAATCTCCTTGGTTTTCACCCCGTAAATTATGGGGTTCAACATGGGGGGAAGAAGCAGGTACATGTTGGCCAAGAGGATGTGGACGTACCGGGGGATGTTCTGGCCAAAGCGGTGTGCCAGGATGGTGAAGTAGGCTGGGGTGTAGAACATGAGGATGACGCAGACGTGGGAGCCACAGGTGCTGAGTGCCTTTCCCCGGGCATCTCTAGACGGCATCCGGAAGATGGACCTTAGGATCAGGACGTAGGAGACCGCAATGAGCACCATGTCCAGCCCCGTAGACAGGAGAGAGACGGCTAACCCGTAGATGTTGTTGGCGGTGATGTCTCCGCAGGACAGAGCGGCCACAGCCATGTGCTCACAGTACGTGTGGGGAATTACGTTCGTCTTGCAATATGGCAACCTCTTCAAGAGGAAGGCAAAGGGGATGGCTGTGCAGCAGCTGCGGACCACCCCAGCAACCCCCATCCGGACCATCAGCCGAGGCGTCAATACCGTGGTGTACCTGAGCGGCCTGCAGATGGCAACATAGCGGTCAAATGCCATGGCCAGCAAGATGGCCGACTCTGAAACAAAAAGGAAAACGAGCAGGGAAGTCTGGGCAATGCAGGCGGCGAAGGGGATCTCCCCGGCATCCGCCCAGAAGATGTCGAGCATTTTGGGCACCGTAGTGGAGGTGAGCATGAGATCGGCCCCCGCCAGAAGGGAAAGGAAGAGGTACATGGGCTGGTGGAGGCTGCGCTCAGTGGCGATGATCAAGAGGAGGCCAGAATTCCCTGAAAGGGCCACCAGGTAAATCAGGAAGAAGGGGATGGAGATCCAGAGGTGGAGATCCTCTTTGCCTGGGATGCCCACCAGGATAAAGAAAGAAGGGCTGGTGCCTGTGTGATTGGAAGGGGACATGGCAGACATGACTTCTCAAAATCTTCCAGCCGGCTTAGAGGAACAAAAGAGGTGCTTGGTGATGGTGAAGCCGGAGCGATTGGCAGCCACCAAGGTGTGGGGAAGCTTCTCTCTTGGCACCCCTGTGAAAACGGGAGGAATTGCCAGGGCCAGCCCAGTTAGCAGCCACTGGCTTCATCCATCCAGGAAGAAGCTAGTGGATGCTCTGTGGACACACATTTACAATCACACACACAATCACACACCTGCTCCCACCCAACTCCTCCCAGTGTCAAGCTGTGACTCCGCCGAGATTTATCGGAGCAGAGGTGACTGGAGAACAGCCCCAATAAACTGCAAAGCGCCATGCTGAGGTTACTCTAGGGAGGGCATTTTCCTAGGGTGCCCTTAGAAAAATCTGATCCCATCCGATTGCCGTGCCTCATAAGAACGTCAGATTAGAAAGAGCTTCCAATGACCGGCTGGTTCCTGAATCCTCAGCTGGGCTGCTGGCTACTCCCCTTCAGCAAATTTAGGGGGCACATAAAATGTGCACCTACAAAGCAGGGCTCACTTTCTCTTCCATACTTAGGGCAGACTCAGATAGGTAGCCGTGTTGGTCTGATACAGTCAAAAGAAATTAAAAATTTGTCCAGTAGCACCTTAGAGAATACTAAGTAGTTCTGGGTATATCTGAAGAAGTGTGCATGCACACGAAAGCTTATACAGTGGTACCTCAGGTTAAGTACTTAATTCGTTCCGGAGGTCCATTCTTAACCTGAAACTGTTCTTAACCTGAAGCACCACTTTAGCTAATGGGGCATCCTGCTGCTGCCGTGCCGCCGGAGCACGATTTCTGTTCTCATCCTGAATGAGAATTTCTGTTCTCATTCTGAAGCAAAGTTCTTAACCTGAGGTACTATTTCTGGGTTAGCGGAGTCTGTAACCTGAAGCGTATGTAACCCGAGGTACCACTGTACCCAGAACTACTTAGCTGGTCTCTAAGGTGCTACTGGACCATTTTTTTATTTTTATTTTTATTTATTAGGGCAGACTGACTTCTTCTGTCTGGTTCCACAAGCTGCTTGACAGATTTCCTGGCCAGCAGTTCCAACACTGATTCAGTACTCCGTCTTCTCCCGCCCCATCCCCCAATAACTTCCTTCCTTCCTTCCTTCCTTCCTTCCTTCCTTCCTTCCTTCCTTCCTTCCCTCCCCCCCCCCCCCCGCTTCCTTTTTAGTAATCTCTTCACTTATAGGAAGAGTCCTCTTTTGAAAACAAATATGACAGTGTTGGGTTTTCTGGGCCATCCCTTCTCTACCCCACCCTCTGCTTTTATGCCCCTCCTTGCCCCCTGCTTTCCTCGCAGGCTCTACTGCCCCCCCCCCCAGCCATTCAGGTATTCCTGTTCTAGCCGGGAACCCAGACATGGAGAGCAAACAACTCACCAAGACCCAGCTCTGGGTCTCTTTCCTTCTTTGTGCTGGTCAGGGGTGGACTTGGGTAATCTTTGGTAGTATGGCACTCTGAGTGAGGCCAATATTTGGCGCCCCAAAATGAATCTACTCAGTGGTGGGTCTTCTCAATTTTGCCCCTCCTCGGATCAGGGCCGTGTGTCCAGTTCTGGTGCTGATCTTCAGACTACGAAGCTCTCCCTGGTAGAAACAACCAGTCAGGGACTACATGACATTTCCTTTCCTGCTGTCAGGTATGTTCTGTTTATCCATTTTTGCCAGTCCTGAGGCAATATACAGTCAGAACTGGGACATTGCTGTCCTGACAAACTGGTGAAAAATCCGAGTTATTAGACCCAAGATGGACCACCAAGTGGCTTCTCCAGACCACCTCAGAAGAAGCCATAGGAAGCATTGGCCAGAGCAGCAAATAGTGGAAGTTTATGTGTCCTCCTCTTCCCTGCCTCAGAGTCCCAGGAGCCTGGAGCCAATTAGACTCCAGAGGAATAAAGTCGGTTGCGTGGCGAGTCCCCCCCCCAGGGAATTTGAGACACAAGACACCAGAGTTTAAGGTTAATGGGTCAAATTAGGCCACAACTTTATTTATTACAGGAATTGAGGGGTATTGGCTTAGGCATTGGTCCTATCAGCTAACCGGCTTCAGCCCTCGTGGATGAAGACCAGCAAGGGTTAACCACCAGTAGGGGGAGTCCTGCTGATGCACGTCAACTAGGAGCTCCCCCGGGGTCACCGATCGGGGGCGTGCCGTAGGCCCACACCTCCATAGGCTTAGGACGAGGCCACGCCCCCCGGAATCCTTTACCAGACTACCCTTCGATTTGGGGGGAAGGTGATGGCGCTTCCTCCCCCCTTTTAATCTGCATAACAATACCCCTACCAATGCCTAACCGCCAATGCCCGGGAAGTTATGACGATTGCTACGAGGTAGGCGAAAAAACCAAATGGCTGGTGCCAATTTGCCAGATGGCAAAATTCCTACCAGGCCCCTTGACGGTGACCAACCAAAGTCCATAGCAAGGTCGGAAAGCCTACCTAAAGCAATGCAGCTGGAGTGCGGCAATGCAAAGAGGGTGGTCCTCGGCCGCGCCGGCCCTAAATAGGGCAGGCCACACATCCCAGACCAGCTGATTGGCTGGCTGGGGGAATGATGTGGCCAAAGATTCTCCTAGTATCGCAGGGGCTGTGCGCCAGCCCCCGTGTGCGTGGGGAGGGGCTTGAAGCCCGCAACCCCACCTCCTTCCTAGTTCGGAAGTGGCTTTACCATAAGTGAAAAGGGAGAACCTCAGGGCTGAGCTGGGATTTCAGCCAGGGATGTGCTACTCACTCTCCCTAGTTCTCCAAGTGAGGTGATGCCCAGGGGGCCAGGAGGCTACTGGGTTTACTTGGGTTTCAGACAAGAGTGTGGGCTTGTATTGATGGACAAGCAGAGCCTATGGCGGGCAAAGGGGTACTCCTTTAGCGGACAGCAGTGCTGCTGATCCCTGGATCAGCTTTGCAGGGCTCTGTCACTGCAGCCTCCACAGTAGTTTGTTTCCTGCCTTTCTGTTTAAAAGACCCCCTGCAAGGCAGTTTATTTGGATAGGACTACATTTGGGTGGAGGACGCGGGTGGCGCTGTGGGTTAAACCACAGAGCCTAGGACTTGCCGATCAGAAGGTTGGCAGTTCGAATCCCCGCAGCAGGGTGAGCTCCTGTTGCTCGGTCCCTGCTCCTGCCAACCTAGCAGTTGGAAAGCACGTCAAAGTGCAAGTAGATAAATAGGTATAGCTCCGGCGGGAAGGTAAACGGTGTTTCCGTGTGCTGCTCTGGTTCACCAGAAGCGGCTTAGTCCTGCTGGCCACATGACCCAGAAGCTGTACGCCGACTCCCTCGGCCAGTAAAGCGAGATGAGCACCGCAACCCCAGAGTTGGCCATGACTGGACCTAATGGTCAGGGGTCCCTTTACCTTCACCTTACATTTGGGTGGAGGAGCAGAAATTCCTAGCTTCAGCCCCAGCACGTTTAGTTAAAAGGACTCAAGAGACAAGATCCATTTTCTGAAAAGGCTGCCACACCCATGTGAAGGATGGGTCTCCCAGGGCCAGGCCATAGCAGCTTCCCCATCCATTGTCTTGTGGCAATAGAAGATTTACGATGACCGGCTACAAAGTTCATACTTCTGCTTACGCAAGCCCTTTCCACACCAGGGCTGATGAGCGGTTGCTTATCACCCAGAAGCAGAATTATAACTGTGATTCAATGCAGCAATTAATATTTTATTACATTCGCACCTACCTTTTGCCCATGGCAGAACTCAAGGCATCCCAGGCGGTCATTCTTCTGGGCAGGCATATAATATGGGCATCCCAAGAACTACAACTGCTCTGATGTCCACCTTCAAATATCTCAAGGGCTGTCACATGGAAGGTAGAGCAAGACTTGTTTCCTGCTGCTCTGGAGGGAAGGACTCAAACCAGTGGCTTCAAATTGCAAGAAAGGAAATTCCAACTAAACATCAGGAAGAGCCTGCCTTCTGAGGGTAAGAGGAGCTGTTGGACAGTAGAACGATCTCCACCAGAAGATGGTGGAGTCTCCTTTCTTGCAGGATTTTAAGCAGAGGTTTGATGGCCATCTATCATGGATGTTTCAGCTGATATTCAGGCATTGTAGGGGGTTGGACTACATGACCCTTGGGGTGCCTTCCAACTCTACAATTCTATGATCCAGGGTCACTATCCTGCTTTGCTACTTAGCCTTCGAGACAGAGCCTGCCAAACCATCTCCTTAGATGCTGCTTTATGGGCTGCAGTTCCTTTACTGCCACCCTCCCCTTTTCTCTCTTCCGTGTCCCTGTCTGCCCTTTCCACCCTTCCTCCCCAATCACCCTCCATCTCTTCTGCCCTCACCTCTCACCCCCATTTCTGCCAGCTCTCAAGCTTTTCCCCTGAGGTGTCTCACTCTCCTTCGCTAGCACTGGATTCCTCCTGCCTCCTCTTCCAGCTGGCTTCTTATCTCTCCCATCTCTCTTGGGACACCCCCCCACACCTGAAAGTAGGGAGTTCTGATGGTGGTAGAGGGTTCCTATGACAAGCCCCTGTATTCAAATGTAGCTCAAGACTGCCACCTAGAGCACCTGGGATTTACACACCGCTGCCACAAACCACGAATAGATAGCTGTTCAATGTTTTGTTTCTAGATATGCTTCCCCACTTTTTGCTCACTAATGCTAACTGTCCACCTTTCAAACATAATTGCAGTGTCGTTAGGAAAGTAGAGGTAGCCTCTTAGCATGGCTGCATAGACTGTTTACATCAGAAATCAGGTGTGACTCACCATTGGACAAAACCACAGTCTGTCTTGGTAAAAAGGCCAGATTCATCTAGTCTCATATTCCCATAAATCTGTGAGGCTTTAATCGTGGACCTTTTCTTCCAGGAAACATCTAACTGGAGTCCAAAGATGCTGTCTCTCTCAATACCTTTGTGTTGCATGGAACTCTGTACATGCTCTGAAACCTAAGATTCTGCTCAAGCTAGTAAGATGTAACTAGGCTGCCATCCTCAACCCACATACCTGGGAATAAACCCCAGTGCACTCAACAGGACTTACTTTTGACTCAGCCTACACTGACACTCGTTGACCCAATGATTGCAATGCCTGAAGGACACACACACCATTAATCTTTGCAGTTACAATGGACTTTTATTTGATCCAATTTTACATCCACATTTCACTTGTTAGATTGTTTTTTAAATTGTAATCATGGACACGATTGGTCAGCAGAGAAGATTGCAAAGAAAAGGAAGCTAAGAATCATAGAACTGTAGTGTTTCCTTCATGGAGAGGCTAGCTGGAACACCAGGTTGTAAGAAACCAAGAAGCCATCATTGTACAGATAGAGTTTGCGGTCTGTTGGGTGGTAGTCAACCCCCCGCACTGTACCAAAAGGCTTCTCCAGCACTATGCTAATCCGGCCCTCCTTCCCCGTGTTTGTGTCAAATGTATAGAAGATCTCCTCTTGATGTGTGTTCAGAGACCGAGTGACGTACAGGACTCCGCAGATGATGAAGGCACTTGTCACAGACGGCTTGTACTGCCGTGTGAACCAGGTCTTCTGCATCTGGAGGGTGTCCTCGTTTATCTTGCTAATCACGATGTTCCCTGTGTTTGCCTCTGTGGAATAAATGGCCCACAACCCACTTTCATCCACAACCAAGTCTATATCTTGCCAAGCCGTCCCTGCATAGGAAAAGCGGTTATTGTAGGCAGCCCCTGTGATCGTGCTTTTCAAAACCACAGTGTTAGAGGTCAATTCTAATTTATACATCTGATTGGTGTTGTAGTAATTAAAGTACAGGAAATTCTTGTATACTGTTGCTCCACTCCCTTGCCCAGATAGACTAAGTCTCTTAGATGGTGCATAAAATAATAGGTTTTCATAGGACGAGTAAAGATCAGTTGTCTGCATGTTCCTTTCATCATACATTGGGGCCGCCCAATAGGCTTCACTTGTAGGGCTGCCTGGAGAGTAGCCTTTGCCCCAGACACCATACCGGTAGCCAGACCCTCTCCAGCTCCAGCTGTGGAGGTGTGGCTTGCTGATGTTCAGAAGGCCACTGTGGTTGCAGAAGCCTAGAACCAAACAGAGAAAGAGAAGATGATTTGAAACTACTGGGAGACATGAACATGGTGAGAGAAACATTAAGCCTTCACATTGTGGTTTAGGGTAAAAGTCTGCTAGGGTTTAAGAAGTCTGTTTTCAAGACTCTTCTGATTAAGTCAATGCAATTGAGCTGGAGAAAACCCCACCAGCTAGGCAATCTTCTGAGCTGATGGAAAGGGTGTTTCTACTGCCATTCAGAGGTTAACAGCTTTTATAGTGATGACAAAGTCATTGCAACTCATTTAATAAGGAACCAAAAGAAACTCGCTTTACAGGAAAGGCAGCATTACTGGTCAAAAACCTCAAACATCCCATACTTCCTTCACCTTTTCACCCACTTTATGCTGACTCTCTTCTTTCCACTCCACGAAGGAAGCCCATCATGCCCTATGACAGGCCCAGATCCTTGCAGACACATACATTATGCTTCCACCATGCAGAACGCCAAACAACCTATTTATGGTGCGGGATCATTTGCCCTGGTTTGCATGTCTTCCCATTAGCTGCTCTTTCAACCCACACTTTTCCATGCATTTCCCTGTCACTTTGCAAATTCCAGGAAACTGTGAAGAGGATCTTCACCCATGGTTTATGGTGGGGCGTGGGGAGGATTTAGTTAGGTATGCAATGACCCAAGAACTGTGGAAGCAGCCAATGAATGTGCTCCAATCCTCAGACTTCCCCCACCCCAAAGTCCCAAGCAGTGCTGAGGGCCTCCACTGTCTCCCACGGACTGTCTTAGAAGCCCTGCTGACCTGGTGGAACCAGTTGACCAGAGCCTGGCTCTTCACATTCCTTCAGCCGTTGCTTCAGGGCCAGGATCTCCCGTCGGATGGCCAGGACATTGTTCTTGTCCAGATTCTCCAGATGCGCCACCATCAGGCTCATGTTCTTAATCTGAAGAGAAAAGGAAGGATACAGATCTGGTGACCAACATGCTGCCCTCCTGATATTGTTGGGCTGCAACTCCTGTCTCCGTCTCCTGGCCATTCCCCACTGGCAACCCCCTTTGTCAACTCAGGGACAACCTGAATTAATGCAGGCACACTGATGTCCTTCTGCCTTTCTAAGATGTGCCTTTTTATTTTATTTTTTAAAAAATCTATGCTCTATTGGGGTTTTTTATATTTCACAAAAGATAAAACCTATCCATCTGTCTGTCTGTCTGTCTGATCCAGCCTCACCTCCACATACAGCTGTTGGACCACCACATTGCTCTCTCCCATGGAGGCCTTCAACTGAACCACTAGACTCTCCATCTCCTGGATCTCCAGCTTCAGGACCTCGAAATCCAGCTCCGTGTAGGAGGTTTGGCTCTTGTGCATCTCCTCCACCCGTTGCGTGAGGTTGAAGATCTTATGGCCATAGACATCCACAATCTTCATATACTCAGTCACCTTCAGGAAGAGGGAGGAAGAGAAGCCAGGCAGGGAGAGAAGGGAAGGAACTGATGAGCGGCCCCTTTACTGAACTGGCCCATTTATGTTCTCCTCCCACTCTTAAATTGAAGCAGCTCCCTCCTTCTTTTCTCAAGATTTCACATGAGGAGAGCTTCTTTTGCTCTGGTGTTCAAGGCTAAGCACAACTGGCAAACTAGATAAGGTAAAAAGTCATGAAAGCAAGTGGTCAAGGTGAGGATGGAGGAAATATGGAAGGAGAGGAGAAGAGAGGCCTGCTTCCAAAAAGAGGCAGATGTTTCTCCAAAAGAAAAAGGGGTCCTGGTGGGATCGTAGAGTTGGCCTATTCAGTCTTGTTTTGAGTGACAACTGCTCCAGACTGCAGCCCTTGCTCCAGCAAAGCTGTCTTAATCTTAATAACCAACTACTTGACATGCATAATTAGGGACACAGGTGGCACTGTGGGTTAAACCACAGAGCCTAGGGCTTGCCGATCAGAAGGTCGGCGGTTCAAATCCCCACGACGGGGTGAGCTCCCGTTGCTCGGTCCCTGCTCCTGCCAACCTAGCAGTTTGAAAGCACGCAGTGCAAGTAGATAAATAGGTACCGCTCTGGCGGGAAGCTAAACAGTGTTTCCATGCACTGCTCTGGTTTGCCAGAAGCGGCTTAGTCATGCTGGCCACATGACCCGGAAGCTGTACGCCGGCTCCCTCGGCCAGTAAAGCGAGATGAGCGCCGCAACTGGACCTAACGGTCAGGGGTCCCTTTACCTTTACCTGACTTGCATAATTTATTTCATCCCTAGAATATGGTCTTGTTTGGGGCAGAACTGGGGGCAGGAATGGGCGAGGAATGAACAAATGATACATTAACCCAGGAAATATGAATATGAGAAAAGAACTGCAAGTCTTGCCCAGCGGCAGGTTTTGCTTTATTAGCTAATCATAGAATCATATAATTGTAGAGTTGGAAGGAACTCCAATGCATCATCTAGCCTACAATGCAGGGCTCAAGATACAATGTGTTGATCTTATACATGGCACCACATCCTCCTACATTTCATTGGGAATGGAATACCAATTTCTTGGCATTTAGTCGTTAAGAAGGCCCAAGGCCTGCATTCCTAAAATCAAGTCCTCATTTACCTTGGAAAGCTCCTTGTTGAACCTCTCCGAGAGCGACCCTGCCAGCTTTTCCAGGGCCTCCACCTGCTGGGCAGGGAAAGCGTCTTCTGGCAGGAACACGGAGCATTGGCATATCCCGCGATCGTCCACAGAGCCATTGACATGGGAGACCAGCTGCAAGAGCAAGGAGGGCGAGGGTAAGAACACCCAAGGAGTCCTGCAGCAGCAGCAGCAGCAGCTGGACTAGGGCATATAGGCCCCCTGAGCACAGCACCCTGTTCTTCTCCCAGTGGCCAACCAGGTGCCCCAACAGGAAGCCTACAAGCAGAGGTCTCCCCGCACCTGTGATTCCCATCAACCTGTGGCTTTTGCTGTCCCAAAGCGAAACCGAGGTGGTTTGTTTGCACAGAAGTTGAAATATACTCAGAGTCGCAAAGTGATTTCATGCTCTTTATTCAGCTCATAGTGGTGAGGAGGAATGAATGAATGTCCCCTCAAAGTATCTGCTTTATATACATTATTTACACAATGGGCTGCACATGATTGGCTAATTCTGGAATTCTACTGTAAGCCAATCAGGTTGTGGATTCACTTATATCTGGAGCATGATTGGGTGGTTCCTGCCAACCAATCATACTGCTGCATTGTTCTAGGACCAATCAGACTGCTGCATTCTGAATCCTATTGTTCTAGGACCAATCAGACTGCTGCAGTTTGGATCCTATTCAACTCAGTACATAACACCAGTACCAAGAGTGTTTTTTCTTGATTTCACCAATGCTACTCAACCTGTGAAAGACAGACATTCTCGTTCCCCGCTCACCGTTTCCAAAATTATCTGCCCATGGCTTCTGATTCCGCTTGACTCTCATGAGAGTTCAAGGCAGAACCTCCTCAACGTCAACCCATCTTTCTGTGCCCTCAGGTAAGACACATCGCCATTGAACAGCAAGATTGTTTCCTACCTGGGAGGCGGTGGTAGATGTCGCTTTCCAGCTGGGCAGTCGGGAAAAGACGCTCGGAAATGGGGCTTCTGTAACCAATGTCTACCAGAGGAAAACACAAACATCACATGGGAAGTTATTTCAAGTTTCTGAGCAGTTTTCAAAGGGAAGCCCATGCACAGCACATTGCGGTAGTCTAATCAGGAGATTACCAGAGGGTGGATCAGGGTGGCAAGGCAGTGATGATGACACATGACGGAAGGTAGTCAATGTGGCATTGAGAAGCAGCAAATCTGCTGCTGTACAATAGGACTTCCCCTCTTCCCTCCCCCTCTGCACCCCCTAAATCTGTTCTGGGGGTTCCTTCAACACTCCAGAGCATATCTGGGGATGGTGTGGGGCACCCATGGGGAGAGAATAGGGGAGGAAGTCCCAGTGTGCAAGTGGGAGGAGTTCTGCTCATGCATTCCTTTAGTTGACTACCACCCAGTGTCTTGTTCCAAAGTAGGATGTGATCAAGGGCTATTTGCCATGCCTAGATGCAGAATTGAGGGATGTATTGTTTGTTGAAGAACTAGAATGTTCTTTATTGTCAATTTCATGCCTTACAAATGTTGGTTTTGAATTTATTTTTGAGGGTGATGAGTGTTTTATTAAGAAGCAGGGCAAGGTAATTGCTTCTACAAAAATGGTGGATGGCTTGTATTCTTTACAGCATTCTCCGCCCAGTGATGGGGTCACAGAGAGCTGGAAAAAAGGATGTGTTAATAACTGAACTATGTCAGCAAAACTTCTTGCTGGACTGCAGGTTTCTTTTTAAATCTTGCATGTTCATGAAGCATTTTTGTTTTAGAATCTTAGATGCTTTAAGACCTTCTGGTTTATTTTTACACAGCACCTTGATCTCTGAGCAGTGAAAGACTCCAGGGGGTTCCAGTTGCTTAGCTAAATTTGGTCTCCTTAGAATGGTCAGTGGAGACAGTGGTGTCTTTAGGAAATATGGTTTTATTTAAACATGTATACAACCTGAGTACAAGATGGAGTGGGGAATCTCAACATTAACACCTCAATAGATCTTGCTTCCCCATCAGTCACAGCTTTGGCTCCAGCACAGACCAAGCAGGTCTTTGTGAATCCAGCCTCCTTCCTGCTTCCTGATTTCTGGCTATTGTGTCTCCTCTCTCCCCTTGTCCCTGTTGGCATGACCCATGGGACCCTCTCCTTACCTCACTTTCCATGCTAATGGTGGTGCTCATGCTGGCCACACAGATGCCATGGACGAGGAGGAAGAGCAGGGACCTTGAAGTTGGGCCACCCATCTTCTCCGCAGTCCGCCGATGTTGCCTTGTGGAACTGGAGACCAAACCGCTAATTTATAGTCATTTCTGGGATTGCCCCTAATCAATAAATAGTGTTTCCTTGTTGAGATAGTGCTTATGTCAACACTGCAGGTTACAAAGCTAGCAGGTGGTAGATGGGTCCAAAATTTCACTGACAGCCATAAATTGACACATGGAATTATGTGCACTGCCAATGCCACCGTCCAGATCTAACAGGATCTAACTGGTTCCAGCACTCTGCCCAAGGGCCAGCCTCCTGCTCTCCTGTAGTTTGGGCAACTGTATCATTCTATCAAGTGGGGAGGAGATTTGGCCACATCTCAGGTGTGTGTATGTGGCAGAATTTGTGACAAATTTGCAAGCTGTTGGGCTACAAAGCAAGCTTTAATGTGGCACCTCCAAAAGATAGGAGAGGAGTGGGGAGTGCCGGATTGGCAAGAATGCAAGTCCATGGAAGCTGGGAGACGGTGGAAGAGCAGGCAAGGTCCCTTTGCTTAGGAGGTGACATTCTGTGCCCGCCACACACACCAAGAAAGACTTGGCTTTCCCAGGTTCAGATGCCCCACAACAACCTGGGCCCATCCAAGATGGCCAGTGGGGGCAATAAAATGTCCTGGTCCGGCTAGTGTATACAAGGCGCTCTGTTTCCCAGAAGGAATTGCTACAACCCAAACCTGGCCAAGGGACACGGGTGGGGCAGTGGGTTAAACCACAGAGCCTAGGGCTTGCCGATCAGAAGGACGGTGGTTCAAATCCCCGCGACGGGGTGAGCTCCCGTTTCTCGGTCCCTGGTCCTGCCAACCTAGCAGTTCAAAAGCACGTCAAAGTGCAAGTAGATAAATAGGTACTGCTCCGGCGGGAAGGTAAACAGCGTTTCTGTGCGCTGCTCTGGTTTGCCAGAAGCGGCTTAGTCATGCTAGCCACATGACCCGGAAGCTGTATGCCGGCTCCCTCAGCCAATAAAGCGAGATGAGCACCGCAACCCCAGAGTCGGTCATGACTGGACCTAATGGTCAGGGTCCCTTTACCTTTACTAAACCTGGCCAAGAGGGAGGATGTGAGGTCTTGGTGCGTGATTGAATTCTGACCCTTAACTTAGTATTCCTCACAGTTTTGAAAGCAGCAGAAACTGGAGCTGAACCTTGGCTCATCCCCCCCCCCCCCTTAAAGCAGAGAAATGTTAGTGTGCAATAAGAAAATAACTAAACCTAGCAGTTCTGTAGCCCTGGACTTCACTTGCAGAACTGGGGAGAGTGAATAGGGACCTCTTTGGGGGATGCTCAGTTGCTTTTGAACATAGGAGTTCCTGCTGAAATCCCTGCTCAGCCCTGAAGCTCTTGGGATAAATGATGTCCCTGCCCTTTCATTTACTGCAACCGACTCTCTCCCTCTGGACTTCTGCTGTCTGCAGGTCCTCTCCTGGGACTCTGAGGTAGGGAGGAGGAGGAAGAAGACATATAAATTTCCACCGTTTGCTGACCTTCAGTGGCTGCCTTCTCATGAAGTGCCCTGGAGAAGCCGCTTTGAGGTCCATCTTCCATCAGGGCTGCAAAGTCCTGGATCGGACTGTTTATTGCCGTATGCTTGCTAAAAGCAGGAAGACGTTGCACGACCTTTTTGGTGACTGAGGTAAGGGGAATGACAGAACCGCCTGGCAAGAGCAAGCAGGCAAACACTCCCAGTGGACGGGCATTGGCAGGATAGAAGATGGTGAAGATTCAGGACAGATAAGAGAAATTCCTTCTTATCTCCCTCTCACAAGAGGTAGTGATGGCCTCCTGCCTAGATGGCCTTAAAAGAAGATTAGGCAAATTCATGGAGGAGGTGAGGGCTATAAATGGCTCTTAGGCACTGTCAGAGGCAGAAATGCTCCTGAATGCCAGTTGCTGGAAACCCCAGGAAGGGGAGCTATTCTTGTGCGCAGGTCCTGCTTCCCCACTAGGGCATCTGGTTGGCCACTGTGAGAACAGGAGGCTGGACAAGGTGATCCAGCAGATTCCTCCTATATAATAGTAATAGTAATAATAATCATACCCCGCACATCTGGCTGGGTTTCCCCAGCCACTCTGGGCGGCTTCCAACCGAATATTAAAAACAATACAACATCAGACATTAAAAGTTTCCCTAAACAGGGCCGCCTTCAGTTGTCTTTTAAAAGTAAAATAGTTGTTTATTGCCTTGACATCTGATGGGAGGGCGTTCCACAGGGTGGGCGCCACCACCGAGAAGGCCCTTTGCCTGGTTCTCTGTAACTTGGCTTCTCACAGCGAGGGAACCGCCAGAAGCTCCTTGGAGCTGGACCTCAGTGTCCGGGCAGAACGATGGGGGTGGCGACGCTCCTTCAGATATACTGGACCGAGGCCGTTTAGGGCTTTAAAGGTCAGCACCAGCACTTTGAATTGTGCCCAGAAACGTACTGGGAGCCAATGTAGGTCTTTCAAGACCAGTGTTATGTGGTCTCGGCGGCCGCTCCCAGTCACCAGTCTAGCTGCCCGCATTCTGGATTAATTGTAGTTTCCTGGTCACCTTCAAAGGTAGCCCCACGTAGAGCGCACTGCAGTAGTCCAAGCGGGAGATAACACAGATGCTGTCAGTTTAGCTGGACCTCAGGAGTTTGGACTCATGAAGACTGTCTGCCAGCTGTCCAGTCTCCTCTCTGTAAGCAGAGAAGCTTTGAAGAACAGGAAAAGCCCAGCACAGACCCAGAGCTTTCCTGGGTCAACTCAGTAGGCCATCTGCACCTGGTAGAGTTTATATTGTTTTTCTTTGGGTTCTGCACTTGCCGTAAGTGCACTTCTCATCTGTTTCTTATCCAAACAGAGTGACTGGATCAAAGGAAAGGGGTTGGAAATAAAGGAGAGGCTATTGTAATGCCATTTTATGAATTTACTTTGCAAGGCGGTAGGGTGTACGGATCCGGATGCCTCCCCTCGAGAACGAGGTTGCAAAGTTGGAAAAGGTTCAGAAAGGGGTGAAGAAAATGATCCGGGAGATGTGGCAACAACTTCCCATATTTGGAAAGGTTGCAGGAGGATTTTTAGTTTAGAGCAAATATGAGGAAGAGGCAACATGATGGAGGTTTGTGGGGTCTGGAAGGGTCACGTCCACTTACCTGGTCACATGCGAAGGAAGGATGCTCCAGACCAGGTGTAACAGGAAGTCCTCCTGGCTGGAGCAACATCCCCCCTCCCCCCCCCCGTGAGTCCACTCTAGGCAAACAGGAAATGTTGTATTTGACTGCTTATGTCACATCCCACACATGGCAGCTAATGGAAGGTTGAGCAAGGGGGCATTCTGCAGTCTCCTCTGCCTCCGACCTCCCAATGTACCACAGCCGACTCACAGCTCAATAGTGGGAGGACCTGGGTGGAAGCAGAATGTGTGAATGTGTGTCTACAGATCATGCGCTGGATGTTGCCGGACAGGGGGAGGCAATGGCTGCTCACCTGGCTGATGCTTGCACTTCCTTCCATTTTCACAGGGCCATCAAGAGAGAAACGTCTCCCCGCCATGGCAGCTGTCAATCGCTCCAGCTTCACCATCGCCAAGTGCATCCTGGTTGGCGTGGAAGGCCTGGAGGAATCTCAGATGTGGATCTCCATTCCCTTCTGCTTCATGTATCTCCTCGCTCTCCTGGGCAACGGCCTCCTCCTCTTCGTCATCGCCAAGGAGCGCAGCCTCCACGAGCCCATGTTCCTCTTCCTGGCCATGCTGGCCGTGGCCGACGTGACACTGTGCACCACCACCATGCCCAAGACCCTCGGCATCTTCTGGTTCCACGCCCGGGAGATCGCCTTTGGGTCCTGCGTCACCCAGATGTTCATCATCCACTTCCTTTTTGTAGCCGAGTCAGCCATTCTCCTGGCGATGGCGTACGACCGGTACGTTGCCATCTGCGACCCGCTGCGCTACGCCACTGTGCTGACGCCCTTGTGGATTGTGAGGATCTTGGTGGCTGCGGTGGTGAGGGCCTTCTGCCTGATGGCCTCCTTGACCTTCCTCCTACTGCGGCTGCCCTTCTGTGGCCGCAACGTCATTTCCCACACCTTCTGTGAGCACATGGGCATTGTTAGGCTGGCCTGCGCCGACATCACGCTCAACATCTGGTATGGACTGACCGTGGCTCTCTTGACCACGGGGGTCGACACGGTTTTGATCGCTGTTTCGTACACTTTGATCCTCCGTGCTGTCTTCCGTCTCCCATCCAGGGACGCCCGGGCCAAAGCCCTGGGCACCTGTGGCTCCCATGTCTGTGTCATCCTGATGTTTTATGTCCCAGCCTTCTTCTCCATCTTCGCGTACAGGTTTGCAGCCAACAGCATCCCTCGCCCTGCTCACATCCTGCTGGCCAACGTCTTTGTCACTGTGCCCCCTATGCTGAACCCCATTGTCTATGGGGTGAAAACCAAGCAGATCCGCGAGTGCCTGGTTCAGCTGCTCTGGCGGCCTGGGAAGTGGCGCTGAGGATTCCAGGCACGTGTTCAATTATTTTATTTTATTTTTGCCTGTTGTTGTTGTTGTTTACAATTAAGCACTGTGTAAATTTTATAAAATAAATGAAATTAAATTTAATTGGGATGTTGCTCAATCTGCAGTATCAACAAACCACAACATCCTTTTTATTACAATGGGGGGTTTTGTTGAATTTTTGGTGCAATTGTCAATAGAAAGACAGCTTAAAATGCAAAAGGTATATCAACATTAAAAAATCAACAAAATGCAGGATAATGAGATGTCAGGGGTTCAGGAGCAGAAGCACAGGGAAGAGGGGAGATGGAGAGCGAAGGGGAAGAATCTGAGGGCAGCGTAGGAGAAGATGACAGTGGCCTGAGAGATTCCATGAGCCTCTCCAGCGAATCGGAAGATTCACAGAAGGGGGCGCCGGTGGCCAGGGCAAGGGGGGTCCCAAGGGGGACACCCCAGAAGCAAGGGGCCAGCGGGGACTCCCAGAGCAGCAGTTGGAAATCAGGACCAGCTTCCCCACCAGAGCGCAGTGGGGGGGAAGAGTCACAGGTATCGGGAGTAGCGTCTCCCCCAGCAGGGAGAGGAGAGTAGTCAGGGATGACCACGCCTCCATCGGAGAGTCAGACAACGGAGGGGAGGTCAGATCCGGCCAGTATCCCGGAAGAGGGAAGCAGTGACAGAAGTAGTGTAACGGTCAGGAGGAAGGTCACTGGGTTGGCCCGAGAGGCAAGTTCAAATGTACAGGAGCGTGGGACAGCAGAGAATGAGGATTGGGAACCGGGTCCTAAAGCCCGCCGGAGGCAGGGGGAGGAGCTGAGCGACTCAGCGTCGGAAGAGTCCAGAAAGGGGAATGCCCCAGCGGGCAGGAGGACCCAGAGGAGAAGAGAGCAGCGGAAAAGGTGGAGCAGGGCTAGGATCTTAAACTGGTGTAAGAGGGGAGGAGATTCAGACGGGACTTCGCCGATCTAGGGTTTAAGACGTAGGGCTGCACGCTGTGGCTTTGAAATGGAAACTGAACTTCAATAAAGACTTTTGTACATTACGACAGCCTAGCGTTGGTCCTCTGTGAGCTGGGACCTAGAGGCAGCTCTGACATGAGATATTATGGAGGAATTTTTGCATATACATGAAACCCGCTTCAGATCTGAATTGGATAAATTATAACCCACTGGTTTCCTCTTATTATTGCAGCTATTTCATTACTAATTGTTTCTCCGAAGGAGTCAGATTGTAATGGGTCAAAAATTAGGATGATGATAAGACGCATTCATACAAGCCAGACCATATTATATGCTGAAGGTGCATCTGTGTGCTTCATTATTCGTTTGTACAATAAAATCATGCCCAATAGCATGAAAATGGTCGTGATCCCTTTGTCCTCTTGTCTTCTTGGTCTTATGAGGTCATTTTTCTAATAGCTCTGCTCACCACACTGCATATCCTACCTACACCATGGGTAGGCAAACTAAGGCCCGGGGGCCGGATTCGGCCCAATTGCCTTCTAAATCCGGCCTGCAGATGGTCTGGGAACCAGTGTGTTTTTACATGAGCAGAATGTGTGCTTTTATTTAAAATGCATCTCTGGGTTATTTGTGGGGCATAGGAATTCCTTCCTTCCTCCTCCCCCAAAATATAGTCTGGCCCACCACAAGGTCTGAGGGACAGTGGACCGGCCCCCTGATGAAAAAGTTTGCTGACCCCCGAGTCCTATGCTCAGAATGGTGTCTGTTCTGCAGACACAAGGTGGCACTCAAGAGAAGCTCCCTGGGCAATGCTGAAGGGGCACCTGGCAGAAAATTCAGGACCTGCAGGGTCTCAGCGCCCTTTGAAGGCAGTGCATGACCCTGACATCACCCCATGCCAAGAACTCTCCCTGCGCTCTCTCTCTCTCTCTGCGAGCTTTGCTCTTCTTCACAACCACATTTCAAAATTCATGGAGGTGGAAAGGGCTTTTGATGGTTGGAGGCAGCGATGCTTCTGAACGCCAGTTGCTGGAAAACGCAGGAAGGGAGAGATCTCTTGAATCCTGCCTGAGGGCATCCCACTGGGGGCAACTCATTGGTTACTGCCTGTGCAATTTTCCCAGAAAAAGAGGTGCCGGAACTCACCATGAACTTCTCCCTTGTTCTCTTATAATGGCAATGGCACCCACCTGAGAGGGGCCGGAACTGAGTTCCAGCAGGGGTGGGGGACACAACCCTGGTTACTTTGAGAATAGGGTACTAGACTAGATGAACCATTGGTCTCCTAGGTTCCTCCTAGGTTCTTATGTAGGTATCCTGCCTGGACGTCCCCTTCACCTGGCACTCCCTTTCCCAGTTGCTAAGCAGGCTGCACCTCTTTCGCCAGTCCTTGGCAGCAGGTAGCAGATGGTTCTCCCCTCTCCCTCCATCGCAAAGGGCTCTGCTGGCAGTCTTAGGGAGAAGGGGCAAGGGTGGGGGCGGGCGGGCAGAGGTTTCCATGGCAATGCAGAGGACTCCCATCCCTTGGCATGCGAATGCCAAAGCAGCAGGCAGGAAGGAAAGAGCTCAGACAGGTCCTGTTAATCTTTAATTCGGAGCCTGGATGCCCCACTGCAGCTGGGAGGTCCCTGTAGCACGCCCCCCATGATGGAATTCCCAGTCTGGAAGCGCTGAGACCAGTGCCACTTCCTTCCCCAGCGGTGGTGGGGCTTTTCTGCCCGTTCTCTTCCTAGCAAAGGCATTTCCTCACCTCCTGCTGCTCAAGGCGAGCCAACTGGCCTTCACTCACGAAGGAGAGTCCCTGAGAACTCAAGAGCAGCCGCCCTGAAAGTAAGTCCTGCTTGTTGCTTTGCTTTCATGCGCAGAAAACTCAAGGTGCTTAAACAGCTGCCCCTCGGGCTTCTTCAATCCTCACCGCAACCCTGCAAGGGAAGGGATGTGGCTCAGTTTTTCTGTCAGGCATGGCAGAGGTCCCAGTTCGCTGGCAGAGCTCTCGCATTTCCTTCCCAAAGCCCAGTGCCTTGCTTACCGGTTTTGGAAAGGCACCAAATGTTGTTGAGGGCCACAGAAAGGAATTGAGGGCCACATGTGGCCCTTGGGCTGTGTGTTGGACTCCCCTGAGCTAGATGGACCAAGAGGCTGACTCCATATCAGTCAGCTTCCTACATTCCTATGTTTGGTGGAGACAGGATGACTGGCCCGAGATGGGGAGCAGACAATGCTTGGCCCTGAGAGACAGGGACCTGGGACACCAGGGTTCAGATCTCCACTTGGCCGTGAAGGTCACCCACCGAGCAATGACAGTGCAGAGGCACGGAGATCCTTCCCATGGTGGCTCTGCTGCCAACTGATGAGGACACTCAGGGCAGGAACGAACTTCTGTGAGACCGTTCTGTGCGTGGCCCTGGGAATGGAATGTAGGGCCATGAAAGCATCATTGTTTGTCATGTGCTATTATGGGATTTTTCCTGAGCTATGGGGGGACCTATTCAAAGCCACCTTCTGGCACTGGGTAGAGTGAAAGACTGGACTCAAGTCTGGCTGAATTCACAGAGAAAGCAGAGTTTGCCTTACTTGCATGAGAACCTCAGAGGTGTCTGGCAGCTGAAAGAGGCCACAGAGATCCAGTTAGATGACGCACAGAGAAGCAGGCCAAGACGACAACATGGGGCCCCCAGGGAGGCTTATAATGCTCCTAGGATTTATTCTTTGTGTCTCTCAGCGACTGGGGATAAGTGGGCAGGGAGTGCAGAACTTGTTCCTTTGCCCTGTTTCCAGGACACGTCTAGAACAGCCTGGGGCACCCAAATAATTATTTCGTTAATCATTTTTAAAAGCTGTGCAGGGAACGGAACACCTAAACGCGTCTTGTGTTTCTAATTTCTGGACATCCCTCCCTCCTCCCTCCCTCCCTCCTTCCCTTCCAAAAGGCTTGCCCAAAGGCTGCCTCTGTTTCCTGCTGTAACAACAGGCTGTGTCTGTGTCTATCACTGGGGCCAGAAGCAGCAGATGGGGAAGTGCCAAGCACCAAGAGAGCCCAGAAAAGGTGTGAAAAGGTCAAAGGCGAGACCAATGCTGGCAGCTATCAAACAAACCCTTGTTGTAGCTCTGGACAATCAGGATCAGGGAACTCTTCATACTGGCTTTCCACAGATGTACCAATTCAGCTTGCTGAAAGAGAGTAACAGAATCATAGAATTGTAGGGTTGAAAGGGACACCAAGGGTCATTTAGTTCAACCCCCTGCAATGAGGGTGACCATCCAACCTCTGCTTTGTTGTTGTTGTTTAGTGGTTTAGCCGTGTCCGACTCTTCGTGACCCCAGGGACCAGAGCATGCCAGGCACTTCTGTCTTCCACTGCCTCCCGCAGTTTGGTCAGACTCATGCTGGTAGCTTCGGGAACACTGTCCCACCATCTCGTCCTCTGCTGTCCCCTTCTCCTTGTGCCCTCCATCTTTACCAACATCAGGGTCTTTTCCAGGGAGTCTTCTCTTCTCATGAGGTGGCCAAAGTATTGGAGCCTCAGCTTCACAATCTGTCCTTCCAGTGAGCACTCAGGGCTTATTTCCTTCAGAATGAATAGGTTTGATCTTCTTGCAGTCCATGGGACTCTCAAGAGTCTCCTCCAGCACCAGAATTCAAAAGCATCAATTCTTTGGTGATCAGCCTTCTTTATGGTCCAGCTCTCACTTCCATACATCACTACTGGGAAAACCAGTGCTTGAACTATACGGACCTTCAAAGCCACCAAAGGATGAGAGTCCACAACCTCCCAAGGGAGCCCATTCCACCGCCAATAGGCTTTTACAGTCAAAAAGTTCTTCCAAATGTTTAGCCAGAATCTCCTTCCTTGTCATTTAGATCCATTAGTTTGGGTCCTGCCCTCCAGAACAGCAAAAAGCCAAGCTTGCTTCATCTTCCATGTGATAGCCCTTCAGATATTTGAAGATGGCTATCATATCACTTCTCACTCTCCTTTTTTTCCAAGCTAAACATCCCCAACTCCCTGAAATGTTCCTCATAAGGCTTGGTCTCCAGACCCTGGATCATCTTGGTTGCCCTTCTCTGCACAGCTTGAAAATATCCTTCTGAAACTGGGGTGCCCAGAACTGGACACCAGAGTCCAGGTGGTGCTCACCAAGGCAGAATACAGGGGTGCTGTTACCTTTTTTTTTTTACCAAATAATTTTTATTAGTTTTCCAATTTTGTTAAGAAATTCACAACAAATTCATTCAAATTTAACACAGATTTAAAGATTTGCATTACACACACACACACACACACACACACACACACACACACACACACCTTCAAAGTGCTGCTTCGCCTTCCCTTTGTTCCTGCTTACACTCCAGTGGTGCTATTACTTCCTTGATGTGGTCCTGGAGGCTGTTGATCTTGTAATCTTTCTCTCTTTCTCTCTCCCTAGGAGCAGGAGACACCAGTGGAGAAGACCTTTCGCCTCCCATCATCATGGCTGCTCTCAATGACAGCAGCTTTGACCCCGTCACGTTTGTCCTGACTGGCATCCCTGGCATGGAGGAATCCCACGTGTGGATTTCTGTCCCCTTCTGCCTCATGTACGTCGTGGCCCTCCTGGGGAACTTGTTCCTCCTCTTCCTCATTGCCACGGACCACAGCCTTCGCCAGCCCATGTGCCTCTTCCTGGCCATGCTCTCTGTGTCGGACCTCCTGCTGTCCACGGTCACTGTGCCCGAGATGCTGGCCATCTTCTGGTTCGGCTCCAGGAAGATCTCCTTCGACGCCTGCATTGCCCAGATGTTCTTCACCCACTTCAGCTTCATCGCAGAGTCCACCATCCTGCTGGCCATGGCCTTTGACCGCTACGTCGCCATCTGCGATCCTCTGCGCTACATGGCCATCCTGACCCCATCGGTGATTGGGAAGGTGGCCCTGGCGGCCGTGGTCAGGGGGCTGTGCATCATGTCCCCACCCATCTTCCTCCTCAAGAGGCTGCCCTACTGCGGCCACAGCACCATGCAGCACACCTACTGCGAACACATGGGCATTGCCCGTCTGGCCTGCGGAGACATCACCATCAACATCTGGTACGGCTTCACGACGACCCTCCTGTCCTCAGGGGTGGACGTGGTGCTCATTGCCTTGTCGTATGGCTTGATCCTCAGGGCCGTCTTCCAGCTCTCCTCCAAGGAGGCCCGCCTCAAGGCTCTCCGCACCTGCGGCTCCCACATCTGCATCATCCTGATGTTCTACATGCCTGCCTTCTTCTCCTTCCTCACCCACCGCTTTGGCCACAACATCCCCAGCTGCATCCACATCCTGTTGGCCAACCTCTATGTCATCGTGCCCCCCATGCTCAACCCCATCGTGTATGGGGTGAGAACGAGGCAGATACGGGAGCGAGTCACCCACGTGTTCTCGCGGACAGGGAGGTGGAGGTGCTGCTAGAAGGCAGCGCTTGGTGCATCAGCCCCCCTGAACCTTTGCGGGAGGTTGCCTGAGATATGGAGACCCTCCTTCATGAGAGAAGGAAGGTGGGCTGCTGAGAAATGGGGTGAGCAGGAAGCTATGGTGCAATTCTTACCTGGCTCTCTGCTCTCAGTTTCATAGAGCTGGGGAAAGTTCAGACAAGGGCAACCGAAATGATCAAGGGGTGAAATGACTCCCCAACAAGGAAATGTAGCAACTTTTGTGACTTTTTAGTTTACGAAAACGAAGAGGTGCCATGATAAAATTATATGTGGCATGGAGAAAATGGATAGAGAAACATTTTTCTCCCTCTCACCTAACATGATGGAGACCTAATAAAGCTGAATGCTGGAAGATTCGTGGCAGATAAAAGAAATGACTTTTTTGCGTAAAGTTAAATTGTGGAACTCATGCCCACAAGGTGATGACCGCCAACGTATAAGGGGATTAAACAAATTCACGGAGGAGAGGGCTATCAATGGCTCTGCTCTGCTTGCACAATCAGAGGCACCAATGCTTCTGAATACTGGTTGCTAGAAACCACAGGCGTGGAGAGGGCTCTTGTGCTCAGATCCTGCTAGATGGCTTCCCATTAGGACATCTGGTCAGCCACTGTGGGAACAGAATGTGACACAGCCCTAAGCCAGCAATACTGAAAGTCCGTTGGAATTGGGAAGCATCGTCGTTAAGTGGTAGAGCACCTGCTTGGAATGTAGAAAACTTAAGGAACGGGGGGGGGGGGGGGAGTCACAGGGTTCAGAGAATCCCATTTTATGGATTTGACATTGTTTTTGTGTACAATTTTCTTTGTGGTTGTTATCGTGTTGGCTATTGTGTGTTTTTGTTTTGTTTTTGTTATTTTTGTTGAAAATTTAATAAAAATATTATATATATATATATATATATATATATATATATATATATATATATATGAAGGTCCCAATTTCAGTTCCCAAGGGCACCTCCAGGCTGAAACCCATGACAGCTGCTTCCAGTTGGTGCAGCAGAAGGAACAACCTTGAGCTGTGTGGCACAATGGTTTGGCTCAAGAGTAGGTAAAGGTAAAGGGACCCCTGACCATTAGGTCCAGTCGTGACCGACTCTGGGGTTGCGGCGCTCATCTCGCTTTACTGGCCGAGGGAGCCGGCGTGCAGCTTCCGGGTCATGTGGCCAGCAGGACTAAGCCACTTCTGGTGAACCAGAGCAATGCACAGAAACGCCATTTACCTTCCCGCCGGAACCGTACCTATTTATCTACTTGCACTTTGACGTGCTTTCGAACTGCTAGATTGGCAGGAGCAGGGACCGAGCAATGGGAGCTCACCCCGTCGCGGGGATTTGAACCGCCGACCCTCTGATCGGCAAGCCCTAGGCCATGGGTAGGCAAACTAAGACCCAGGGGTTGGATTTTCAAATGTTCATGCCAGGCAGAAGACCAGCTGCCTAAGAACCTTGGCAAGATGTTTATTCTCCTGGACAAGGGGCCCCCCTGATTTATAGCAGAAAACAATTCTCAAAGTCGTAAAAAGGGAATTACAGGCTGACAGCCAAGGTTACACTGACCCTACATATTACAGAATATAAAAAAAGAGATAAACATAATTAAGAGTTGATAAATAGTAAAATAAAACCATGTGCCTCCCATTAAACTTGAGCCATATTTTCCTAAGGTTGAAAGGTCAAGAGCAGTGAAAAAGGCAACTGGCTTGACTGGAGAAGATAGGTTTCTTCCTATCTTATTTTGAGGCTGGAAACTGTTCCTTCCTTTTTTTACTTTGAAAAGGTTTATTCTTCTAAAAAGCTATCTATATTATGTATTAAATATATTGGCTTAAATGTAATTATGCAAAGGAATTAGAAGCTAAGAAATATTAAATCCTTATGCTAGATTCTTATTTCATATAGTTGGAAGAGATCACAGGGGCCATCAGCCCAGCCCCCCTGCCAAGCAGGAAACATCATTAGAGCACACATATGGTTGTCAGGCCTTTGTTTAAAGACCTCCAAGAGAAGGAGATCTTTCAATGATGATGTGAACTCAAGATCCTTGACATCTGTTTAAGATAAAAATTTAAGATTAAACCATCTGTTCTGGAGGGCAATAGGGCGAGGTGAGCTGGTAATTAAGGTTCCTTGTTGAGACACATGTAAGATATATTACTACTTATTTGTCATTTATAGATAGAAGAATATATAGCTTTTTGTTTCCCATAAAAGGGCAAAAGGAAATGGGTGTATCTTTTGTGATTGGTTCTAGCAAACAGCCAATAGGAATTTCAACCAGGCTGATTGGACAGAGGCAGCCACAGGAGGAGCAAGGGGGCTGGGTTAAGGAAATATAAGTGCTGGCCAGAATGGCAGGAGGCCAGGCCAGAGCTTGGTAACCATATACCACTGTGCCTCATATTTATTTGTCTGACAAATAAATTATTATTTTAATTTCTCTATTGCTGCGTTGAATATTTCATTCCAGCTAAGCGTTAACCACAAGCAGGGTGCTACAGTGGGAACCTTTGGGGAATGCGAGGGGGGAATTCTGGACTGGAGTCAAATGGATGGATGGGCCCTTCAGCTTATGCTAAAGTGTGGGCTACATGAAAATATAACCAATAAGATGCAACACACCCATGCTCTTTTATTTTATCTGTTTTTATTGTGTTTTATTTTATTCTATTTAGTATTTAAATTTGCATACTGTTTTTCCTCCAAAGGCCACAGGACGGATCACAGCATAAAAATAGAAAACGAGAAGACAAAATACATAATAAAACAAACACAAACCAACAGCCCTCTCCCACAAACACACGTAAATTCCATAGAATGTTAACGAGCCCAAGGCCTGGTTTTCTCCTGGCACCTAAAGATATGTAACAAAGGCACCAGGCGAGCCTCCCTGGGCAGAGCATTCTACAAGTGGGGAGTCACTGCAGAAAAGGCCCTGTTCTCGTGTTACCACCCTATGGACCCCTTGTGGGGGAAGCGCATGAGGAAGAGTCTCAGCTGATGATCACAGGGTCCAGGTCAGTTCATATGGGGAGAGGTGGTCCTTGGGGGTATTGCAGTCCTAAGCCCTTTGCATCTCTGTCCATATGGTGTCCACATGATAAGAAAGCGAGGGAATTAGGGTTGACATTTCTGTTTCATCCCCCTTGTGCTCAGCATACCGACAGTTCCTGCAGTATTTTCTTTTCCAAATATGTAGGAATATTTGCTCAGCCTCAAAAATACCCTGCTGCACTCATGCTGCATGTCATACTCCATGTCTGCATTGATGCTGCATAAAATCATAGAAATGTAGGGTTGGAAGATATACCAAATGTCATCTCCTGCAATGCAGGAATCACAATAAATGACTGTGGCCATCCAACCTCTGCTTCAAAACCTCCAAGGAAGGAGAGTCCGTGACCTCCCAAGGGAGTCCTTTCCACAGCTCTAACTGTTGGAAAGTTCTTCCTCAAGTTTAGTCAGAATCTCCTTTCTTGTAACTTGAATCCGTTGGTTCCACTCCTACCCTCTGGAGCAGGAGAAACAAGCTTGCTCCCTCTTCCATGTGACAGCCATTAAGATATTTTAAGATGTCTCTCATATCCCTAATCAGCCTCCTCTTCTCCAGTCTAAACCTGCTCCCTCACAAGGCTTAGTCTCCAGACCCTCGATCATCTTGGTGGCCCTTCTCTGTATCCCCTTTCTCTCACTGTTCTTCCTTATTTTCCTTCTGTAAACGGTAGCATTGTAAGAAAAGGATTGATTTACAGACAGAAAACAAGGAATGTTAAAACTCCAATTTAAATTATATGGGGCGGGGGGCGGGGAGGAATTCTGGGCTGGGTTGGGCTACAGAGTCCCTCTTGGGTCACTGGGCCAAGGGCAGTTGCATCCGGCGACCTCAGCGCTGACATCACAAATCACGGGTTCCACACCAGAAGGTTGTGTAGGGCCTGTGGGCTGGGGGAGGGAGGGGGTGTCGAGAAGAGGGACCCCACAGCTTGCGTGGTGACAGAGGAAAGAAGGTAGGGCCACTTTGGAGTGCGATGAGAAGCCAAGCTTGACTTTGGTCTTTGCTTCTTGCTCTCAAATCTTGGCAGCATTATGGTCGAAAGCCAGAGAATCCCGGGGGTTGACCTCAGAGCCGCTGAGCCCCAAGTTGTTCGGATCATCGTGAAGACTCCGTGGCAGAAGGAAGAGTTTCTGGTCCACAGGGAGATGTTGGTCCGAGAATTCAAAGAACACGTCGCCAGGCACTTCTCCTCTTCTCCTGACCAAATTGTGCTGGTGTATGTCGGAAGGATCTTGAAAGACCACAAGACCCTTGGCCAGCATGGCATCCACCTAGACTACGACGCAACAGTCTACGTGGTTGTCCGGTCTCCCCGGGGGCGCCTGTCCCGACAGGCTTCCGCCAGCCCTACCAGCACTGCCCCAGATCAGAAGCCTCCTCGGGGAGACGCTTTTGCCAGCGATGGCCTCCGGGAGCTGACCGCCAGCCTGGGCCTCAACACAGCCAACTTTTCAGAGTTCCAGAGCCAGCTCATGTCCAACCCAGACATGATGGTGCAACTGCTGGAGAACCCCTTCATTCAGAGCAAGCTCTCCAGCCCTGACCTGATGAAGGAGCTGGTCACCAGCAACCCACAGGTGCGGCAGGTGATGCAGAAAGCCCCTGAGATCAGCCACGTCTTCAGCTCCCCAGAAGGAATGAGGTTGGTGGTGGAACTGGCAAGGAACCCAGCGGTCGTGAAGGAGTTCATCAAATCACCTCCCCAGGCCACCACTTGTCCTGGAAGCGTCCCTGGTGGAGACAACAACAGTGTCCTTCAGGGTGCGTTCCCCGAGGCACAAAGAGGACTAGGGCAGAAGGCCATTCCTAAGCGGTGTGGGGCAAGCCCCTTGCCAGGATCCCTGGGGGGCCACCCACCCACCTTTGACCACGGTGAAAGGCTTGAGAGGGCCCGGGAGAGGCTGCCTTCTCCCAGAACTTGGCCTCCAAAGCCTGGCGCCCAGAATCTAGCACCCAATGGCAACGATCAGAGCAACGGGGAAAGCGGCGCCTTCAGGGGAGAGACAGGACAACTCGCCTCGGCAGCGGTGAAGAACCTCCTCCACCAAATCATAAAGCATCTGATGCAGAACCTTGCATCTAGCAGCCCCTCCAGGAGCAGCCACACCCCAGAGGTGGTGGCCAAGATGGTCCGCAGGAACACCTCCGTGTCCAGGAGCCCCCAGGGGCAGGCGGCCCCGCAGGTCCCAGACCTCCTCCAGCAGATTCAAAACACAGACATCCTGTTGGCCAACTGGAGCCCCAAGGAGATCCAGGGGCTGGTAGAAATCCAGCAGAGGCTGCAGGCACTCGCCACAGACGAGCCGGGAACAGAGAGGCGAGGCAGATCCGAGCGGCCCGCGCGGAGGGCGCACTCCATCACTTCCCTCTGCGACATGGTGCCCCCCGTCTCGAGGGTGGGACGCCAGGATGTCACTGCCCAGCAGATCTTGGAGACTCTGGTGGGCGCTGACTTCTTAGCTGGCGTGAAGACTGCCAGCCGCCTGCGGGGCTCGTCCGCGCAGCCGTCTTCCAAGCAGAAGCGGACATACAAACTCTGAGGCGGAAGAGGACGGAAGCTGAGCCGAGGCTGGACTCCTGCAGCTGCTGTGCCGATGCTGGAGCTCTGCAAAGGCGTGGATTACATGGTTTGTGATTAAAAGGCTTTAAATCTTTCAAAAAGTCTCCTCTGTTGGCTCCTCTGTTGGCAGGCGTACCCTCCAAGCGCCCCGATTTCCCAGGGACAGTCAGGGAATTAATAATAATAATAATAATAATAATAATAATAATAATAATAATAATTTATTATTTATACCCTGCCCATGCGGCTGAGTTTCCCCAGCCACTCTGGGCGGCTCCCAATCGAGTGTTAAAAGCAATGCAGCATTAAATATTAAAAGCTTCCCTAAACAGGGCTGCCTTCAGATGTCTTCTAAAAGTCAGATAGTTGTTTGTTTCCTTGACATCTGATGGGAGGGTGTTGCACAGGGCGGGGTGCCACTACCAAGAAGGCCCTCTGCCTGGTTCCCTGTAACCTCACTTCTCGCAATGAGGGAACCGCCAGAAGGCCATCGGTGCTGGATCTCAGTGCCTGGGTTGAACGACGGGGGTGGAGACGCACCTTCAGGTATACAGAAGCCACCCCAGCTTCTGATTGGATCCTAGAATGTCCCTATTCCCCCTGCTGCTGCCACTAAGCTCGGGGTGAGCCGGAGTTTGCCCTGAGTGGTGGCAAGGGAGCATCCCATTCTCTCTCTGTGGCCTCTCCTCCCTTGGGCAGCTCATGGCAGCTGCTGAAGAGCGGGTGAGGATGAAGAGAGGCCACCACAGCCAAGGCCCCGCCTGCATGATGCACCAGCTCTGGGGTGCAGGCAGAGGGCAGAGCTGCCCTGGGGGTAAAGAAATGGGGAGTGGAGCACAGGGAGTCTTGATTTTTTTTAAAAAAAAGAAATGATTTGTGTGTCCACATCTAAATTTATTTATCAATGTGTGTTTTTCTTTTTCTAAATCTACCAAAGAATAAAATTGGGATCAATGGGTTTTCTCAGGACGGTGGAGCGTGTCCTGCTTGTGGGGGGGAGGGAATGCTTGCAAGCGTCCTCCCGATAATAATAATAGTAATAATAATAATAATAATAATAATAATAATAATAATAATAATAATACATTTTATTTATATCCCACCCTCCCCAGCCGAAGCCGGGCTCAGAGCTGCTAACAATAGTAAAATGATAAAACATTCTAAAATCATTTCATTATAAAATTAATTTCAATTAATTTTATAGGAAATGCTTGGGGGGGGTGTCACAAAAATGGGACATCATTGAGGGTCATTTGAGGTGTGTATGTGAGAAATGTCCCTATGTTCATCCAAGGAATGTTGGGGGATATGGTATGGCTGCAATTTGTTCTTGATTTTCTTGTTTCATCTTTTTGTAAAATGCTCTGAGGGTGGGTTTAAAAACAACAACAACAACAACAACAACAACCAAGCAGTGTACAATTTTTTTGAAATGAAATAAACCATTAAATGAACTATAAGAACTTAAAAAGCACCTGCTGGGCCAGGCCAAAAAGGGGACCATCTAGTCCAGCAGCCTCTTCTCTGTGGCCAAAAAACCCCCGGGGGCGAAAGTGCTTCAGCTCCTAGGAGCTGGAAATCCCTATGGCTTCAAGGCTGCTCTGGAGATCAAAGGTGGACACTTTGGGACAAAGGATGGAGATGGAGAAGGAAAGACAGCGAATTGACGTGATAGCCATCTTCAAATACAGTGGTACTTCGGTTAAGAACTTATTTCTTTCTGGAGGTCCGTTCTTAACCTGAAACTGTTCTTAACCTGAGGTACCACTTTAGCTAATGGGGCCTCCCGCTGCCGCCATGCGATTTCTGTTCTCATCCTGAAGCAAAGTTCTTAACCTGAGGTCCTATTTCTGGGTTAGCAGAGTCTGTAACCTGAAGTGTCTGTAACCTGAAGCATCTGTAACCTGAGGTACCACTTACAGATAGGTAGCCGTGTTGGTCTGCCATAGTCAAAACAAAATAAAAAAATTCCTTCCAGTAGCACCTTAAAGACCAACTAAGTTAGTTCTAGGTATGAGCTTTCGTGTGCATGCACACTTCTTCAGATACATTGAAACAGAAGTCACCAGACCCTTCTATATAGTGAGAAGGTGGGGAGGGGTATTACTCAGAAGGGTGGTGGGATTGGGTGGTTGGCAGATAGTTGTGATGAGCCTGTTGACGACTCTTAACGACTGCAATAGGTCTTACAGGAAAAAGCAAGGGGTGAAAAGGTGAAAAATGGCTTTGTCATGTATAATGAGATAAGAATCCAATGTCTTTGTTCAGACCAGGTCTCTCCATGGTTTTAAGTTTGGTGATAAGTTGCAATACAGCAGCTTCTCTTTCCAGTCTACTTCTGAAATTCCTTTGTAGTAGAACAGCTACTTTGAGATCTTGTATAGAATGTCCTGGGAGATTGAAGTGTTCTCCTACTGGTTTCTCTGTCTTGTGGTTCCTGATGTCGGATTTATGTCCGTTTATTCTTTGGCGTAAGGTTTGGCCTGTTTGTCCAGTATAGAGAGCTGAAGGACACTGTTGGCATTTGATGGCATACCACTGTAGGCTGAAGGGCTTCCACATGGCGGGTGGAGCAAGCTTGAACCAATGGAATCAAATTACAACAAAAGAGGTTCTGAAGATACATCAGGAAGAACTTTCTGATGGTAAGAGCTGTTCAACAGTGGAACAGTCTCCCTGGGGAGGTGGTGGGCTCTCCTTCCTTGGAGGTTTTCAAGCAGAGGTTGGATGGCCGTCTGTCATGGATGCTTTAATTGGGGTTCTGCATTGCAGGGGTTGTACTTGTTGACTCTAGGGGTCCCTCCCAACTCTACAAGTTTCGTCTCTGATTCTCTGCAAATGGGTACAAATCCACGGCTATCTGTGAAGCCCAGTGAGTCAGGGGTGGGGTTCTTGGGCCACAGAGTTTGCGTGTAGGGAAACATGCCCACTGAGAATGTCTACGGGAATCCCAGACTCTCTTGAACCCAAGACGCAGGTGGGACTGGGACCTGACTACAAGGCAAGTATTTTACTGTGCAACAGAAGAAAAGATCGTTTAGCCTCCCAGAGCAAACTAAGGGTTATGCTCTCCTTGCCCCTCAGGGTTATTCCCCCTGAGCCTGAGAAAAGTGGGTCCCATGAGGTCCCTTCTCCTCCACCAGCACCTGCCTCCAACCCCCCCCCCCTCAGGACTCCCAAGGAGACACGAGGCAGACCAAGTCCCTCAGCTCCTTGGACCCAGCCTCCTTCAAATGCCTGCCTCTGCTGCTGCCGGGGGGGACCCAAATCCCATCTCTGAGCTTCTCTGCTTGCTGGGGCTAATGGCAGGTGAGAACTTTGCACAGAGCCGTTTCTTGCTGCTGCCTTCCGAGGAGGAGCTGGGCAAAATATCCGGGGCAGGTGTGGTTCAAATCTGTTAGACGGGGGTGCTGAAGGGGTTAGGAGGGGCAGCTTGGACTAGGAAGGACTTATCTGGCAGGGCCCTTGACATTGCTGCCCAGTGAAATTAGAGATCCAGAAAAGGCAGGTTTTAAGGAGGACTGGAAACCTTTTGCAGAATGTTTAAAAAGCTATTGTAAACATATAAAGACACAGGTAGGATTTGAATAAGGAGCAGCAGTAAATGATGACTTTTGGAATTCTATGGTGAGGACAGGGCGCAGAATAAGTTATCATATGCAGCAATATTAGAAAATACGGGGAACCACAGAAGGGAAGTCCCATGTCAGATGGAAATTATGGGGGAATTAAAGAGGTATATGCATTAAACTTGCAACCTATTGCTTGCAACCTGGCATTGCTGCCAGGTGCACCCTCTTCTAAGAAACACAGAAGTCTTTTCGTACACCTTTGTGTGTCTGCTGTGCCATTCCTGCTAAAGTCAGATTAACAGAAGACGAATGCCAGAGGGAGGGAGGGAAGGAAGGAGAGGTTTGACAGCTGAATGAGTTCTCTAGACGTGTGTATTATTTATTTATTTATTATTTGTTAGCACACACAAAGCTTCCTTGTTCAGGGTGGGCGGGAGAGGAGACCCCCCAGACAGACCCGCTACGCGGCTGCAGGGTTTCCACATTCTGGCTTAACTCTGTGTTGACTCTGCTGTCTTCGTAAATGCAGGAAGCACAATACAAAAGAATACCCAACCGTTGTTTAAAAAATCTCCTATGAAAGAGAGTCCACCGAGGGCATCTGTCGAACAGCTCTTGGCCTCAGAAAGTTATTTCTAATGCTTACTCAGAAACTCCGTTCTTGTGGTTTGAATCCATCAGTTCGGGTCCTCCCCTTTGGAGCAGCAGAAGACATGCTTGCCTCATCTTCCTCAGGATTTGTTCCGGATCCCAGTAGATTTTCTTCCCTGTGAACTGTCTTCCATCCAGCGCCTGCTGGAGAGGGAACGGATTCCTGATTACGTCCACCACAGCTACCAGGAAGCCCTTCCAAGGCCCCAGATGCTGGCAGCCAACCACAGCTCCTTGCCCCCCACCACCTACATCTTGACTGGCATCCCAGGGATGGAGGCCTTTCACATCTGGATCTCCATCCCCTTCTGCCTGATGTACATTGTGGCTCTGGTGGGGAATAGCACTCTGTTGTTCATCATCTTCACAGAGCGCAGCCTCCACCAGCCCATGTACTTCTTCCTCTCCATGCTGGCTGTCACTGACTTGCTTCTGTCCACCTCCACTGCTCCCAAAATGCTGGCCATCTTCTGGTTCAGGGCCGGGGAAATCTCCTTCGAAGGTTGCCTAGCCCAAATGTTCTTCATCCACAGCATCTTCATCGCCGAGTCAGCCATCCTCATGGCCATGGCCTTCGACCGCTACATCGCCATCTGCGACCCGCTGCGCTACACCACCTTGCTGACCAATTCAATCATCCGGAGAATTGGGCTGGCTGCCATGGTCAGAAGCTTCTGCGTGATTTTCCCGGTCATCTTCCTCGTCAAGCGCTTGACATTCTGCCAACGCAACATCCTTCCCCACACGTACTGCGAGCACATGGGCATCGCCCGGCTGGCTTGCTCCGACATCACGGTCAACATCTGGTATGGCTTCATGGTGGCTATCTTGGCCATCGGCGTGGACACCTTGCTGATAGCAGCATCGTACGGTCTGATCCTGAGGGCTGTGTTTCGGCTCTCCTCCAAAGACGCTCGCCTGAAGGCACTCAGCACCTGTGGCTCCCACCTCTGCGTCATCCTCATGTTCTACACACCTGCATTCTTCTCCTTCTTTGCCCATCGCTTTGGCCACCACATCCCAGGCTATGTTCACATCCTACTGGCCAACTTGTATGTCCTCATCCCTCCCATGCTGAACCCCATTGTTTATGGGGTGAAGACCAAGGAGATCCTGCGGAGAGTCACCAGCTTGTTCCACCAATGTTTCAACGGGCCAGTTACCTAAAAGCAGCTCCCCATTCACTGACAAGGAAAGTTGAAGGGATGGAGGGCGATCCCTAGAATGAAGGGAGAGAGGTTTCCATCTGATGTATTCATCTACATTTTTTAATATAGCAAGAGTAACCATAGCAGTGCTGAGTTCAGCACCCTGAGCTAGGCTGTTGTCTTGCCAAATGCAGATGGTTCTTTTGATGAGATTCAGAAGCAATACAAGCACAAGTGAGAAGATTAAAGATTTTATTCTAAACAATAAGCATTATATACATTACCAAGGAAGCACTTCAACCTGCCACTGGGAAGCCCTCAAGAAGTGGTGATGGGACCCCAGGTGGCCTCAGGTTGCATGAGCTTCTGAGAACTATGCCCCCAAACCATTTGATTTACAGATAGCTAACTTGTTAGCCTACGTGCCTTGCCCGACTAGCTAGCGCAGATGATTCCTTAACTAGCCACCTCTCCAATGTCTCACTTCAAAGAAGGAACGTGCCCAACACTATTACTTCCTTCCACAAACCAGGGCATTAAAAGGCTATTCTCAGTCATCAAAGAGCAGAACAAGAGACAGAGAGGGGAGGTAAAGAGAGGCAGGAAGAGACGACCATGTCAGATCACTAAACTCCTCGAAATACAAATACCTTCCAGAAAAGATTGCCCCTACCATCGTCTTCTGCATGTGCCTTCTGCAGAATGCATCAAGAATTGTACAGATGAGCTGCTAGGTGTGTGTGTGTGTTTTGGAAGGCGCCTGTGCGTGAATTTGTTTTATGTGTGTAGATCAGTGCACGCTGACCAACGCACAGTCTTCTCAGTAGGGCTCTTTTCCGATGGTATGAAGTAGTCACGACAAACCAGTAGATTCCTATCTGCTGCAGCCCTCATCCGCCTTCACAGCCATTGTAACATACCACTAGTTATCATCCACCTGTTCTGCCTTTGAGGACTTCTTGGATTATTCTTTGTCTAGCTCCTTCCCTTTGACCTCACCACCTTGGGTGACCCTGCTAGGAGTATGAGAGTCCCGATGGCTTCGCTCACAAGGGTCATAGGAACATGCAAGCCCACTCACCACGACAAGGTGATGATCCAGCGAGTGCAGATGCCTGATGATCGTCTTCCAAAGCAGCTACTCTATTCCGAACTTAAAAGCAGAAAGCGTAATGCTGGTGGTCAACAAAAGAGGTTTAAAGACTGCCTCAAGGAAAATCTAAAAAAAATGTAATATAAACACTGACAACTGGGAAACACGGGCCTATGAGCGCTCCAGTTGGAGAACAGCCTTGACCAAAGGTGCCATGGACTTTGAAGATGCTCGAACTCAGGACGCAAGGGAGAAATGTGCTAAGAGGAAGGCACGCTTGCCAAACCCTCACCGGGATCAACTCCCACCCAGAAACCAATGTCCCCCCTGTGGAAGGACATGTGGATCCAGAATTGGCCTCCACAGACACTTACAGACTCATTGTTAAAACCATGTTTTAACTTGGCTACGAGGGGCCGCCAAAGAAGAAAGAAGAGGAAGAGGAAGAAGAAGACGATGAAGAAGAAGTGGGGTGTGTGTGTGTGTGTGTGTGTGTGTGTGTGAGAGAGAGAGAGAGAGAGAGAGAGAGAGAGAGAGGTGTAACATTTATTTTGTGCCAGTAATATGATATTTGGTGCAGTGCAGTGAGGAAGGTCTTGTCCAGAGGATGGAAAGGTAAGGATTGTTTAGGATGAGGGAACTCATGGAACCATAGAATCATAGAATCATAGAGTTGGAAGAGACCACAAGGGCCATCGAGTCCAACCCCCTGCCAAGCAGGAAACACCATCAGAGCACTCCTGACATATGGTTGTCAAGCCTCTGCTTAAAGACCTCCAAAGAAGGAGACTCCACCACACTCCTTGGCAGCAAATTCCACTGTCAAACAGCTCTTACTGTCAGGAAGTTCTTCCTAATGTTTAGGTGGAATCTTTTTTCTTGTAGTTTGGAACCATTGCTCCGTGTCCGCTTCTCTGGAGCAGCAGAAAACAACCTTTCTCCCTCCTCTATGTGACATCCTTTTATATATTTGAACATGGCTATCATATCACCTCTTAACCTCCTCTTCTCCAGGCTAAACATGCCCAGCTCCCTTAGCCGTTCCTCATAAGGCATCGTTTCCAGGCCTTTGACCATTTTGGTTGCCCTCCTCTGGACACGTTCCAGTTTGTCAGTGTCCTTCTTGAACTGTGGTGCCCAGAACTGGACACAGTACTCCAGGTGAGGTCTGACCAGGGCAGAATACAGTGGCACTATTACTTCCCTTGATCTAGATGCTATACTCCTATTGATGCAGCCCAGAATTGCATTGGCTTTTTTAGCTGCCGCGTCACACTGTTGGCTCATGTTAAGTTTGTGGTCAACCAAGACTCCTAGATCCTTTTCACATGTACTGCTCTCAAGCCAGGTGTCACCCATCTTGTATTTGTGCCTCTCATTTTTTTTTGCCCAAGTGCAATACTTTACATAGAATTGTAGAGTTGGAAGGGACCACAAGCGTTGTCTATTCCAACCCCCTGCGGCTCGTCAGGCACAGGAAACGGTTTGGGAAAGGAGAGAAATGCATTCTGTTTATCTAGCTCACTATCCCTCTGTCTTTGGAATGTTATCACCACCCATTGTCTTGGGGGGGGGGGAATCAATAGAAATGCAATATTCAAATTCTAACCCTAAAACAATCCACACCAAGCGTGACTGATATAATGCTATCATAGAGCAGCATAAAATCACTATAAAGTATTCTATCATATTGGAACTGTGTGTGAAAAAATAGTAGAAATAATACCCTTCCCCCCTTCCCCCCTTTTCTTCTTCCTTTTCTCTTTTCTTTTTTTGTGCCTCCTTTTTTAGCCTTTCTCTTTTTGATTTGTTAAGAAAGAGATAAAGAGAAAAAAGTGTAATATGAATACTTCAGTAAGTTAAAACCGATGTTGTGTAATTTTTCTATTACTATTTGTATATTGTTAAAATCAGGTTAATTGTAATGAATTGATGTAACAACTACTGTGGTTTTTCCCTTTATTATTGTTGAATTCTAAATAAAGTATTCTTTTTTAAAAAAAGAAATCAGTATGAAAAGCTTTAAAATCCAAAGGGGAGAGTAAAAGAGGGCTGCTGTTTTTTAAGCTGAAATGCATGAAAAAAATGAGTTTCTGAAAAGCCTAGGAGGATAAAAGCTCCCCACCAGGCCCCAAAAAGATTCCAGCACACACACCAGGAGAGCCTAAGTAAGTATTTTGTTACTTGAACCGCTGGACGGTGGAACAGACCATAGCTGTCAACTTTTCCCTTTTCTTGCGAGGAATCCTATTCGGAATAAGGGAATTTCCCTTAAAAAAAGGAAAAAGTTGACAGCTATGGAACAGACTCATCCAGAAGGCGGCAGACTCTCCTTCCTTAGAGGTCTATAAGCAGAGGTTGGATGGCCATCTGTCAGAGATTCCTTAGCTGTGATTCCTGCACTGCAGGGCGTCAGAATAGAGGACCTTTGGGGATCCCTTCCACCTCTTCAATTCTATGAAGTGGTAACTCTAGGACCTGGCCTCGGGTGGCCTTGCCTCAGAGCAGAAGCCCTGTCCCTTCCAGAGGGGACCTGAGGGCTGCAATTCCTCCTGGAGGCTTCTTCTGCCAGCTACCAAGAGCTTTGCGGGTGGCGGCGACATCATTGCTGACATCACTGGCGATGTCACAGTGACCCCCCCCCACTCCTTGATGTGCCTGCCGTGTGGAGAGCAGCTCCTTCGCTCAGGAGGAGGGAGGGAGGGAGGGAGGGGAGAGAAGAAGGTCCAGGGAGGGAGCGCCATCAGGCTTGCCATACCCCAGCGCCAGTGTATGGGGCAGCCAGCTGCTCTCCTAAAGGACCACAACTGCAGTGGCTGTCTTAGCGCAGTCCTGCAGGTGACTTAAGCAGTGCCGTCCTTCCCCTGGCACCTTCTCTGCCTAGCGAGACGCCTCTGCCCCGCTTCTCCCATGCAAGCCCCTCTTCCTCCTCCTCTTCCTCCTCCGTGCATCATGGAAACCATGGACAAAGACCCGGAAGGGCCCCCAGAGGCCTGCCCCATCCTCGCCTCCAACCCCAACTTCATCTGCATCACGGCAAAGTCCCCCAAGAGCAGCGCCCAGTTCCTGCTCCCAGAGCTCAGCACCATCCAGCAGTTCAAGGAGGAGCTTGCCAAGCACTTCTCCTGCGACACCAGCCAGCTGGTGCTGGTCTACTTTGGGAGGATCCTGAAGGACAAGGACACGCTCCGCCACTGCGGGATCACGGATGGGATGACTGTACACCTGGTGATCAGGACTCTCAAAAGGGACCTGGAAGACCCTCCGCAGTCTCCCTATGTTGCCGGGACTATACCACCTGCCCTGACACCATCAGGGGGCAGCCTTCCCTCCCCGGCATTCGGCTCGAGCTTGCGGGGCTCCTGGGGGTCCCCTGAGGCAGCCCCCTCCAGCTCCGAGTGGCAGCTGGTGCCCACCTCAGAGATGATTGTCGAGAAGGTCCGGCAGGTGATCCTGGCCAACCCAGAGATCCAGCAGCTGGCCCAGCAAGTCCCGGCCATCAGACACATACTCAACAATATGGACATCATGAGGGTGATCCTGGACAAGATGAGGGAGATTGTGGACCTGGCAAAGAACCCCGAGATGTTCCAGGACCTGAAGGCTCCAGACCAAGCCTTGATCAGCCTCCACGGCAGCATCCCTGGAGGGGACAACCCCCTGAGGCAGCTGAACAGTGAGCTACCAGAACCAGGGCTCAACTCCATCCAGGAGCTCTTCGCCTCCACCCTGGGGAGGAGCCATGGGTCCCAGCTGGAGAGCCTGGATCGTGTGGGCTCTCTGCCCCTTTGCCACAGCTCCCACAGCACCCACAGCACCTGCAGCGAGGAGAGCACTGCCGCCTTCAGCAGCCTGGCTCCCCCTCCAGGGCAAAGCTCCTCCATGCCCAACCTGCCGCCCACGTCCGGGGCTGGGGCGTTTGGCTTGGGCAGCCTCCCACCACCGGACGCCAGCGAGATCCCGAAGCTGATTGTCAACCTCTGCAACGCTTACACCAAACGCATGATCTTCTCCCTCATGCAGAGCGCCCTGCGGGCCGCAGAAGGGCCTCCGGTGGCCCAACAGGAGCAGGCGCAGCAGCAGGTCCTCCACTTCTCCCAGCAGATGCAGAGCCCAGAGATGGTGGCCGCCATGTCCAACCCCAAAGCCATCCAGGCCTGGGTGCAGATGGAACAAGGGCTCCAGGCACTGATGGCCGAGGCGCCTGTGCTGGTTCCCTGGTTCATGCTGCGCTTGAGAGGCTACTCCACGGGGGTGAGCCCCTGGGTCAATGGCTACCCCTGCCCGGGGTCGGCCGCTTCTGAATAAGACCACCCAACTCCTGGGCAAGCTTCAAATCTTCTCCCTCCCAAGAATAAACTTGCTGCGCCACCACAAAGCCCAGACAGACCCTTTGCCCACGGACAAGAGGAGGAGGCTTGGAGGGGAAGGGGTCCACAGTTGGGGGGGCCACCGGAGGCTGTTCTGACTGTGAGGGCGATGAAAAGGTCTCCTCTGGTAGGCTGGGGCTTCTGAAATGGGTTGACTTTAATGTCCACGCAATGTAATAAACAAAAGCCAACAGTCTCACTGCTCTCCTATTTTTTATTTTATTTGGAACCATTAATCAATTAATTTGCCGCATTTGCATCCCATCTTTTTTCTCTGCAGAATTCAAGGTGGTCACATGGTTCTCCCAGTTAAGAGTGGTGGACTCGTAATCTGGTGAACCAGGTTCGCTTCCCCGCTCCTCCACATACAGCTGCTGGGTAACCTTGGGCCAGTCACACTTCTCTGAGGTATCTCAGCCTCACTCACCTCACAGAGTGTTTGTGGTGGGGGAGGAAGGGAAAGAAGATTGTGAGCCGCTTTGAGACTCCTTAAAGGTAAAGGTACCCCTGACCGTTAGGTCCAGTTGCGGACGACTCTGGGGTTGCGTGCTCATCTGACTCTATTAGCCAAGGGAGCCAGCATTTGTCCACAGACAGCTTCTGGGTCATGTGGCCGGCATGACTAAACCGCTTCTGGCGAACCAGAGCAGCGCACAGAAACACCTTCGGGTAGTGATAAAGCGGGATATCAAATCCAAACTCCTCCTCCTCCTCCTCCTCCTCCTCCTCCTCCTCCTCCTCCTCCTCCTCCTCCTCCTCTTCTTCTTCTTCTTCTTCTTCTTCTTCTTCTTCTTCTTCATTTAATCCCCACAACAAGCCTGTGAGGTTAGGCTGAGAGGCAGCAGCTCTCACCTCCCGGTGAAGTTCATGGCAGAGTGGGGGGGATTTGAACCCTGCTGTCCCAGGTCCTAGACCAGCACTCTAACCACTGCACCACCCTGGTTCTCCTGAGAGGAGAAAGGGTTAAGCACGCCTCGCCATTGCACTCTCGGTCATGGCTGTGCCCCCCACTTGCCGACAATTTAGGAGTGAGGGAGCAAAGGAGGAGGGAGTGATATGGTCACAATGATATTTGGAAAGGGAAGAGTTGGGGTGACAGAGCCAATTCCTACAGAGGAGAGGCAGGCCATGAAGAGGGGAAGACAGAGACCAATTTGGGAAATGACTATATAGTTCTTAACAGGCTAAAAAGCAATGCCATGGGCCATCCACTCTTTGGGACACTGCACCTTTAAAAGGTGGGTCTTCTGAGTTCTAGAGGGGATGGAAGCCAAAAAGGGAAAACCTAAGAGGAGGATGTTTTGTTCCTGATGCTGTGCAGATGCCACAGAAAAGCAAAGAAGCAAAGGGGTGGCTATGCTACAATAAATGTGCTGTCTGTGGAAGCAGGCTGGCTGGTTTATTTCAACGTGGTTCCCATCTTCCTTCTGGGCATCTAGCAAGAACCAGCTGTTCTGTGCTTCAGATGAAGTTGGCTGCTGCCTAGACAACCTTATGCTAGAACCAGGTCCACATTGGAGCCAAACCACCCACTCATCCTCACATCATCGCTTGTGGGTTTCCCTGTGTTCCAGGCCTGCTCTGCAAGGCTGCTGTGGAGATGGTAAAGGTGCCCCTGACTGTTAGGTCCAGTCGTGGCCGACTCTGGGGTTGCGACGCTCATCTCGCTTTATTGGCTGAGGGAGCCGGTGTACAGCTTCCGGGTCATGTGGCCAGCATGACTAAGCCGCTTCTGGCGAAACAGAGCAGCGCACGGAAACGCCATTTACCTTCCCGCCGGAGCGGTGCCTATTTATCTACTTGCACTTTGACATGCTTTTGAACTTTTATTCTGTTTTTAAAGTTCTGTTGAAAGCTGCCCAGAGTGGCTGGGGAAATCCAGCCAGATGGGCGGGGTATGTATGTATGTATGTATAAATAAATAAATGAATGAATGAATGAATGAATGAATGAATGAATGAATGCCTATCTTCTCCAGGACTTCTTGCAGACAGTTGGCTCCTGGTGCTACCCAACCCTGACACTTCCATTAGAACTGACTTCCAAACTATTGGGAGTCTTGACTTTTCCTAGGTGTAAATCCCACTGCTGTTGATCATGCAAGAGGCCAAAGCTTGCTGGATCAGGCCAAAGAGGGTTCATCTAGCTTGCTGTCCTGTTTTCACACTGGCCAACCCAATGCCCCCGATGGGAAGCCCAAGAAGTGTAACTAGCCCAGAGTCACCCAGCAGCTGCATGTGGAGGAGTGGGGAAGCAAACCCGGTTCACCAGATTATGAGTCCACCGCTCTTAACCACTACACCACACTGGCTCTTCTTCCTAGAATTCAAAGAAAGAAGGGGATCCCTGAACGTGACATTGTGGTATCTCTGAAACCTCTTTGGGAAGGGTTGTTATTGAAAACTTGTGTGTAAGTATATTAAATCCTCAGCCACTTGGTGCCAATAGGGTGAGACTTTGGGGGCAGATATCCAGTGCCCCCTTCAACAGAACGAGGAGGAGGGAAGTGCAATTAGACCTGCACCAGGAGCTGGTACTTTGAGGAGGCTGAGGCAGACAGGGGCCATCATTGTCCTCCCCGAGATTGACCTTTTGCTGCTGCCAGCCTCCTCTGGAGTAAAGACATGGGAGCCAGCTGCATGCCCTCCCCTCTGAACTGCATTTAAGCCAGGCTCCTTGCAGAGCAGCAAGGCCAGTACCAGAAACTTTATTGTTGGTTAATTTACATTTTCACTTTGTATTTGTGTCCTTAAGCCTAATGGGCTGGGGTTTTATTTTGTTTTAATTGAATTGAATTTATTCTGTGTTTGCTAAATAGTTGACTTTTGTTATTTTGAACTTACTGGTGTGTTCTGCATTTCGTACGTTTGTATTCCCAGTGTTCTCCATTTTGATGTTAGGTGTGCTTTCTGTCAGCCCCTTTGGGCACAACACATTGTGGGAAAACGGCATGTAATAATAATAATAATAATAATAATAATAATAATAATAATAATATTTATACCCCGCCCTTCCCAGCCAAGACCGGGCTCAGGGTGCCTAACACCAAATATAAAAACAATTGATTGAAATACAGCTTGAAAAACAAGATTAAAATACATTAAAACATTAAAATGCAGCCTCATTTCAGTGGAAACTCACTCAAAAACTTTTTGGGGGATAAAAACGTCAAGTCTTCACCAAGGCTAACTATCCAGACTGGTCCTACATGGGCCAGAAAAAAGCCAGGGAAGTCCCCAAATAGGAGTTCCAACACAGAGGAGAAAGGAAAAAAGAAAGAGGGGGACGGAATCAAATTGAGTCCAAGCCAAAGGCCAGGCGGAATGTAAGTAAAAGCAAGCAATCCAACAAGTCTAGCAGAGGATGCCTGGCCTAATAAGCAAATTCCCAAGAACAGAAGAGGAGTGCTGCTCTTCTCACAGTGTCCTCAAAGCACCCCGTTCTCACAGTGACCACTCAGAGCCCCATGGAAAACCTGCAAGGAAAACTCCAGCACAAGAAAAGCAATACTCTCCCCTTCTGTGGCTTCTAGCAACTGGGATCCAGAAAGATTGCTGCCTTCAAATGTGGAGGACAGAGCACGGCCATCTTGGATGGTCGCCACTGATAGCCCTCAACTCCTCCACGAATTCATCTAATCCTCTTTTAAAGCCATCCAGGTTGATTGCCATCACTGCCTCCTGTGGCAATGAGTTCCACAGTTTAAATCTGTGCTGCTTTTATCTGTCCTGAATCTTCCAACATCCAGGTCATTAGATGTCATTGAATTTAGCAATGAAAGGAATGGCAAGACAAACTGTTAGGGTATATTGAACTGGCTAGATTAACAGAGCAATGAGAGATCACACTAGACAAGAGTTTCAAAAAGCATGGGGTGAAAGCAGAGAATACTTCACAAAACAGTGCCCTAAAATACATACCTGGACTTGTTTTGATTAATGTCTGCAGGAGACTTTGTGGATATTTCAGTTATAATTAGAAAAATCTTAATAATTATTCATAAAGGAAACAGTTTATAAGAAGTAAATAAGGAAGCCAGATACAGGATAAAGGAAGTCTTTTATTTGGTTGTTTGTATTGTTGTATGTTATGCTTAGGGACACGGGTGGCGCTGTGGTCTAAACCACTGAGCCTCTTGGGCTTACCGATCAGAAGGTCGGTGGTTCGAATCCCCGCAACAGGGTGAGCTCCTGTTGTTCGGTCCCTGCTCCTGCCCACCTAGCAATTCGAAAGCACATCAAAGTGCAAGTAGATAAATAGGCATCGCTCCGGCAGGAAGGTAAACAGCATTGCCGTGTGCTGCTCTGATTCGCCAGAAGTGGCTTAGTTATGCTGGCCACATGACCTGGAAGTTGTCCGTGGGCAAACACCGGCTCCCTCGGCCAGTAAAGCAAGATGAGTGCCACAACCCCAGAGTCATCTGTGACTGGACTTAACAGTCAGGGGTCCCTTTACCTTTACCTTTATGTTATGCTTATTGTATGTTGTGTTCATGCTTAATGAGGGTGGATTTCACTATTGGGGGTGGGGGGGTCTATGTTATGTTGTAAATAAAATTCCCAATAAAATTTTTTAAAAAGAAAAAAATTAGCAACGAAAGCACACTCCCCCCCCCCCGTCACTCCATTTAAGTGCACCACTGCACTCCCCTTTATTGGGGAGAGGGGCACCCATGGAGGCCTGGCCCACCAGGGCCTCCCCTCCTGGTTCTCTGTGAGGTCAGCGGTGACCTCACAGTCCAGGCAGCTTCACAGAGAGGCCATGTCTTCTGGCAGCAGCAGAGGGGAGAAGAGGAAAATGAAGGTGCCTGCCAGGTTGTGAGCAAGCGGAAGAGGAAGGCAACATCTCGCTGTTATGTGCGCTCTGGCCTTGGCTAGTGTTGAGACAAAGGGGGGCAGCAGCAGACCACTGGCCCCTTCCCACCTCTCGCGTCCTCTACGGGAACAAGTGGCGGCGTTAGCAGCAGCAGCAGCATCACCGCCACACCGGAAGGAAAAGAAGACGTCCCGCTTTCCTCCTTCTCCCTGAACCTCTGCTCCTCAGCAGCCATGTCCGAGAGCAAGAAGCCCCACGGGGCTGCCGCCGGCACCCGCGTCATCAAGGTGACCGTCAAGACCCTCAAGCGCAAGGAGCACTTTGAGGTGGCTGAGAGCACCCTGGTGCAGGACTTCAAAAAGCTCATCTCTGAGCGCTTCAAGATGCCCCTGGAGCAGCTGTCGCTGATCTTTGCCGGCGAGATCCTCAAGGACCAGGACACTCTGGCGCAGCACAAGATTGTCAGTGGGTCCAAGGTGCACCTCTTCATCAAGTCGCAGAGGAGGCTGTCGGGGAACCCCGTGCCCTCTCCGGGAAACACCGGCCCCACTGCCTTCCTGCCCGTGCCCCCCACAAGCATGTTGCTCTCCAGTGAGGCCTCCTCGGAGCACAGCCTTGACCTGTCCGAGTGGAGCAACCAGCCGGAAGAGCTGATGGCTTCATGCCACAAGCTGGTCGCGCAGACCATGGAGAACCTCTTGCTTCAGATGGTCACTCTGAACCTGGATGCCTCCACCTTGAACAACAACCCGCTTCTCTTGGGCTTCCTCGTTGGCGTCACTGGCATGAACGTTCTGGGCCTGAGCTCCATGGACGTGTCTGACATTGTGGGCGAGGCCCACGAACAGGACATGACCCGGCAAGAGCTCATCAGCGAGGTGATGCAGCACCCTTTCATGCAGAACCTCTTTGGCGACACCGAGCAGGTCAGGCAGATGATCATGTCCGTCCCGCAGATGCAGCAGCTGGCTGAGCAGAACCCTGAGATCAACCACATCCTCAACAACTCCGAGTTCCTGCGGGAGATGATCGACGTGGCCACCAGCCCGGCGGTGATGGACGAGATCATCAGGAACCACGACCGAGCCCTGAGCAACCTCGAAAGCATCCCAGGTGGGTACAGTGCCTTGCAGCAGCTCTACAACGACATAGAGGCCCCCATGCTGAACGCAGTCCAAGCCCAGTTCCAGGGCAACACGTTTGCCCCGTCAGAGAACAAGCCCCCTTCTGGGGGGATCAGCCCTCTGGCCCGGACAGAAAACAGAGAGCCCCTGCCAAATCCCTGGGCTCCTCAGTCCAACAACAGTGGTGGCGACAATTTCTGCAACAGTGACCTCAATGGTACCAATAATGATGCTGGTCAGGGCTACATCCTGCTTGCTTTAGGCCCGGGAGTCCGGCCTGAGCTGAGCAAGTCCGAAAGCATCCAAAACATGGTTCACCAACTCACAGAGAACCTGGAGTTCATGCAGAACATGTCCAATGCCCTCTCGAAACCCGATGGGCCTACCCAGTTATTCCTCAGCCATTGCAACTCCCCCGAGAGTAACGATGCTTCTCTGCCTCAAGGGTGGGTGCAGCAGCTCCCTGCAAAACTGGAGAGGTCAGAGGCCGCTGCACTGCTGACCAACCCCAGAGCGGTCCAGGCTCTCCTCCAGCTGCAGATGAGCCTGCTGACCCTGACAAGAGAAGTGCCCGATTTCCTCCAGGCCTTGACGGACCCGGACGTTGAGCCCGAGAGCATGGAAGACTCTGACGAGGGAGAGAGCCCGTCCTCGGAAGCAGGGAGCCTGATCTCGGCTGACGAAAGCCTGGAGTTAGAAAGCAGTGAATCCAAAGCAGAAGAAAGGAGACGGGGACGACGAAGAAGAAGAAGAAGAGGAGGAAGAGAGGATGAGGAGGAGGAGGAAGATGAAGAAATGGATCAGCAAGCTCCAGTGGTCCTCTATCAGATGCAGCTGCAGCAGCTCCAGATGATGGGCTTCCAGAACCAGGAACTGAACCTGCAAGCTTTAATTGACACAGATGGAGATATTGGTGCAGCGGTTGAAAAGCTTACGAACTCTCGTGCATCCTAGCAACAGATTTACCTTTGCCTCTTGTAGGGTCACCTGACACACTAAAGTCAGCATGGTGGATATTACAATGGCCTTGCCTCAGTGTTCCTTTACTCAGGCTGGGTTTTCTTAGGGGTGAGGTGGCTCTGCTTATAAGAGTCAGGGAAGGAAGACCTTACATTAAAAACCATCCTCAGCAGATGCCTGAAAGCCACTGAGGAAGTAGGTGTGTGTTGCGTCATCACCTTCGGGGCCCTTTCTGGCTCCCTCGGTCTTAGGGGGAACAGAGGAGTCCACCCTAGCTGGGTCCACCCTAGCTGGGTCCGTCCTAGCTGTCCAGAAAGCCCTTAGCCCCTCTTGGTCTCCTGCTGGCCTCCTGGAACTTCACTGACAATGCTGGAGGGATTTTTGGCAGAGGAGCTGCCTTGACCCAGGATGTCCTCCAGCACTTCAGGACTCCAACTGGGAAGCTGTTGTGCTGGTCTCAGCCAAAGCTCTGGAGCTGCTTCTAGCCTTCTCTTTCTCTCTCCTTCTGGTTGGCTTATATCTTTCTGTCACAGAGCATTAAGATACCCAGGACTAAGAGTTTCAGTGGGCCTAGTGGGCAAGGGCTTCAGTTCCTTTCGCCCACATCCCTTTGGGTGGCCGTGTGGGTGGGCACACAAAGCTGCTGAAGTGAGCAGCTTAGCTCCCTCAGAAGTCTTAGTTTGCTGGTGCCTTTTCCATGCTGCAAAACTTCCTGCTTGTGCAGACACTCTGCAGGGTCTTGGGACTGGGTGGGGAACTCAGCGCCAACCAGGGTCTGCACTTTGAACATCTTCCCATGAAAGGGGGGTGGGCATATCCTGTGGGCAAGTCCCTCTTGGGTCAGCATCTCTGCACAGAAAGAAAAGCCCCCAACAATTCACAGGAAGGTGTCTGGGCCCCCATCTGGGCTCCTGTGATGCTCCATCAAAGGCAGAACCAGCAGACGCAAGCTATGCTTGAAGGAGGCTTTTGATAAACTGGAGTGGCCTTTACTGGGAGCACCACCGCTTTCTCTTGCAGTAGATAATTCCTGGGTACCAGATTGGTCTTCTTAATCTGCTTTTTCGCTTTGGACTGTAGGCAACCATGTGGTGTCAATCCTCAAGTTGCACAACAGGTCAGAGCACACGTGAGTGTGCCACAGGCAGTAAAGTGGTGCTTATTTTCCACAGGTGGGTGAGAAAAGGATGCTGGACCAGATGAGCTATTGGCCTGATCCAACACAACTCTGCTTATGGGGAAGGTCTGTAGTTCAGTGGTGGAACACCTGCCCCTGCAGAAGGTCCCAGGTTCAGTGCCCGGCACCTTCAGGTTAGGCTTGGGAGACACTCCTGTATGAAATCAGAGAGAGTCGCTGCCAGTCGGTGTAGACAATAATGAGCTAGACTGACCCTCTGGTCTGGCTAAGTATAAAGTAACTTCCTATATCCCTATGGATCAGGTCAATGGCCCATCTGGTCCAGCATCCTGTTCTCACAGTGGCCAGCCAGATACCTGCAAGAAACCCACAAGCAGGAGTCGACCACAAGAGCCCCCTCCTTGCCTGGGGTTTCCAGCAACTGGCATTCAGAAGCATTGGTGCCTCCAACTCATAGTCATTGACAGCCCTCTGCTCCATGAATTTGACTAATCCTCTTTTAAAGCAACTAGGTTGGTGCCCATCTCTGCCTCCTGTGGCAGGCAAGTTCTATAGTTCAGCATGAGGAAGACCTTTATTTTGTCCTGAATCTCCCAGCACCCCATTTTATTGGATGCCCATGTTTGCTAGGTTAAACAGCTGTCCCTGATGCCTGCCAACTGCAGCCACTCCAGCGTCACGACCATTGCTCTGCAGTTCATCCTGGGCAGTGGTGGGTCTCACACACATGCCTTGTGCGGTGGTCCTATCCCTGCTTGCCTGCATGCAGCCCCTCCACCCCGAAACAGCCGCTTCCCAGAAACAGCAGCCCACATAACAAAGGTACGAACATGAGGGGACACACCCAGCAACAAGCCCGGTGCCAACGTTGTCTCCATATCCACTTAATAAACACAAAAGATGTAACCAGCTGTACTTTTGAATAAATAAGGTATACTATTCATTGTATCAAATTGTAGATTTCAGCAGAAGTTTCATAAAGTTCAACGAAAAAAGCAGAAGACCCAGTGGATCAGTTCATTCTCTAGTCAGTTCATGCATAAGGTCCATACATCTATAAGTGTCCATTCCACCTGTCTGTTCATAGAGTCCAATAATCCACATGAAGAGTTGTTACAGCTCCACAGAATCCTCTCACAGAGTCTAAGACAAGGATTTCTGGAATATTAGGCTTGTTTCACCATCCTAGGCTTCATCAGTAGAACAGGCTGATATGTAATATTATAGGATAGTGGATCTTATGCTATAACTATGCTATAATTACTATGCTATAAGATCCACTATCCTGTAATATTGCATATGAGACTCTGTGAAAGGATTCTGTGGAACTGTAACAACTCTTCATGTGCCCATTCCATAATGATAATTTTAATATTTATACCCAACACATCTTATTGGTTTGCCCCAGCACTCTGGGCAGCTTCCAACATATCTAAAAACATAATAAAACAGTAAGCATTGGGGGGGGGGGGGAAACCTTCCCTATTACAGGAGTGCCTTCAGACAGCTTGGAGGTCGCATAACTCCATACCCTCCAACATTTCTCCAATGAAAATAGGGGCCTCCTAAGGAAAAGCAGGTGGCGCTGTGGGTAAAAGCCTCAGCGCCTAGGGCTTACTGATCAAAAGGTCGGCGGTTAGAATCCCTGCGGCGGGGTGCGCTCCTGTCGTTCGGTCCCAGCGCCTGCCAACCTAGCAGTTTGAAAGCACCCTCGGGTGCAAGTAGATAAATAGGGACCGCTTACCAGCGGGAAGGTAAACGGCGTTTCCGTGTGGCTCTGGCTCTGGCTCTGGCCAGAGCAGCGATGTCACGCTGGCCACGTGACCCGGAAGTGTCTCCGGACAGCGCTGGCCCCTGGCCTCTTAAGTGAGATGGGCGCACAACCCCAGAGTCTGAGTAGATTAGCCAAAATGCTGAGTTGCTGAGGTCTGTTACACAAGTTGTGAAGACTCTGCAAAGCCCTAAGTGTGCCGGTGTCTGTTGGCACCGGTCGCTGTGATGTTTGGGCTGAAGAAAGCTTTTGAAGCTCCCGAACAATCGACCAGGCGGGAGAGAACATGCCTTGGGCATGTGTCTCTGCCAGGGTCCTACTCGAGTGTAGGACGAGCTCCTGACAGGAGGTTGTCTGCTCTGGATGGGGTTACACTGCCCCTGAAGGAGCAGCTTTGTAGCTTTGTGGTCCTCCTGGATCCTTTGCTGTTGCTTGAGGCTCAGGTGGCCTCAGTGGCCTGGAGTGCCTTCCATCAGCTTCGGTTGGTGGCCCAGCTTTACCCCTATCTGAACAGGGATAGCCTAATTACTGTAGTCTATATAAATAAAAAAATGTCCAGTAGCACCTTAAAGACCAACTAAGTTTGTTCTATGCTCTGGTACCCTCAAGGTTAGATTACTGCGATGTGTTCTGTGTAGGACTGCCTCTGAAGACGGTTCAGAAACTTCAGCTGGTGCAGAATTCAGCAGCCAGTTTGCTCACTAAGCAGGACGGTTTGAGAATATTAAACTGTCCATTAAACTTTAATTAGTTTAATGTTAAGTAAACGTCCAGTGCGCTTCCAACGCCATAAATCTTATCTCAGCAGAGAATTTCGTGCAGCGGTTGAAGAAGGCAGGAGAGTCAGTACCTTTCAATGAAGAATCCTGGAGCAAGCACTTTGGAACTCAGGAAAAAACTTTATTTACAAAAGAAAAAACCCTGGCGATAAAGCACACATGCTTTTATTTCTGGCATAAAGAAAACTTTACTCTAAACTTAACTCATATCAGCAAACACGCCCATGACCACAAACTGAGTCTGTGAGTCAGGTCAAGGGGGGGGGGGAGAGGAAAACACAAGGGTGAACTGACTATTTATACAAACTAACTCACATTCCTGGATGCTTAATGACTTCCAGCTGCTCAGTGATTAGAGCGACTTGTTACCTCTTAACCCTTTAGTACCAACATAAACCAATCCTGGTCCGACTGCACTGGCTTCCAAATAATTACTGGGCCCAATTCAGAGTGCTGGTTTTGACCTATAGATCCTTAAATGGCTCAGGACCGCAATACTTCAAGGAACGTCTCTTTCCATATGAACCTACCTGGACCCTGAAATCATCTTCCGAGGCCCTCCTTCGTGGGGCTCCTTCTCAAGAGGTCCAGAGGGTGGCAACACGAGAACGGGGCCTTCTCTTCAGTGGCTCCCTGTCTATGGAATGGTCTCCCCAGGGAGGTTTGCCTGGCACCTTCATTATACACCTTTAGGCACCAGGCAAAAACATTCCTCTTCAACCAGGCCTTTGGCTGATTGACATCTGATGCTCTTTTAAATGTGTTGTGGGAGGGGGGTTATTGACTTGTTTTCCTTTTGTTCCAACTATTTATTTGTGTTTTTATCCTGTATTTTCGTCTGGTGAACTGGACTGAAATCTTCAGATGAAGGGCCGTCTATAAATTTAATAACTAAATAAATAATATGTTTGCTCTCTGCCTTGTATGGTTTGTTTACATACAGCTCATGGGATGGTTTTGAAGGATGTTGTGTGGAGCTGAGTGCACAGCTGTGCTGACTGGGGCTAACGGGAATTGTCTTCTCAAACATCTAGGGTTTCCCAAACTTGAGTCTCCAGCTTTTTTTGGACTACAGTTCCCATTATCTGCAACCACTGGTCCTGCTAGCTAGGGATGATGGGAGTTGTAGTCCAAAAACAGCTGGAGACCCAAGTTTGGTATACACTCATCTAGGGGACTCCACCTTGCAGGAGGTTGTTCCACTCTACTATGCAAGATCTGGCCTTCTAGATCCAGGCAGTCTCCAGGGGAAGAAGAAAACATTAGGATTATTGACCGAGATTGGTTGTCAGTTAAGATTAAAAACCTTCGAAGAAATAAAAGACCTATTGATGGATTGGTTGCAACATCACCAGATAAATGATGTGTTTAGGGAGGATAAAAAGAAAAAGGGTTTTGATACAGTAAGATCTAGGTTCAAGATAGAATTATTGGATGATAAGAGGAAAATATTATCAAAAATGTATAAATTACTATTGGAATGGCACGCTAAGGATGAGGAGCTCAAAGGGGTGATGAGACAATAGGCTAAAGATTTTGGATATAATATTCAGTTAGAATCTTGGGAAAGGTTGTGGAAGGAAGGCATGCAGTGCACTTAAAGAAAATGTTATGAAAATGATGTATAGATGGTATTTAACACCAGCCAAACTTGCTAAAATGTACAAGACAAGAACTAATGAGTGTTGGAAATGTAAAGAAAGGGAAGGTATCTTTTACCAGACGCGGTGGACTTAGAATCATAGAATCATAGAATCATAGAATCATAGAGTTGGAAGAGACCACAAGGGCCATCGAGTCCAACCCCCTGCCAAGCAGGAAACACCATCAGAGCACTCCTGACATATGGTTGTTAAGCCTCTGCTTAAAGACCTCCAAAGAAGGAGACTCCACCACACTCCTTGGCAGCAAATTCCACTGTCAAACAGCTCTTACTGTCAGGAAGTTCTTCCTAATGTTTAGGTGGAATCTTTTTTTGTAGCACCCTGCTTGTGGTTAACGCTTAGCTGGAATGAAATATTCAACGCAGCAATAGAGAAATTAAAATAATAATTTATTTGTCAGACAAATAAATATGAGGCACAGTGGTATATGGTTACCAAACTCTGGCCTGGCCTCCTGCCATTCTGGCCAGCACTTATATTTCCTTAATCCAGCCCCCTTGCTCCTCCTGTAGCTGCCTCTGTCCAATCAGCCTGGTTGAAATTCCTATTGGTTGTTTGCTAGAACCAATCACAAAAGATACACCCATTTCCTCTTGCCCTTTTATGGGAATCAAAAAGCTATATATTCTTCTATCTATAAATGACAAATAAGTAGTAATATATTTTACATGTGTCTCAACAAGGAATCTTAATTACCAGCTCACCTCTTGCCCTCCTTGCCCTATTGCCTTCCAAAACAGATGGTTAATCTTGAATTTTTATCTTAAACATATGTCAAGGATTTTGAGTTCACATCAACATTGAGAGATCTCCTTCATTTGAAGGTTTCTAAACAAAAGGCCTGACAACCATATATCAGGAGTGCTCGATGGCGTCTCCTGTCTGGCAGGAGGCTGGTGGCTGATGGCTGACTTAATTTCAGGATAGTTACAACTCTTACAACTATATGAAGTAAGAATCTAGCATTTCTTAAATCCTTTGCATAATTATATTTAAGCTAATATATTTAATACATAAATAACTTTTTAAAAGGAAAAGAAATCTTAAAAGGATCTTAGTTTAAGAAAGAAACAGCTTTAGAAAAGACTTCCCAAAAATGCTCATTTTCTGCCAGCCAGACCAGTTGCTTTTTCACTGCTCTTGACCTTTTTAACCTTAGGAAGAAGATATGGCTCATTTTACTATTTATCCACCCTTAATTTGTAGGGTCAGTGTAACCTTGGCTCTCAGCCTGTAATTCCCTTTTTATGACTTTGAGAATTGTTTTCTGCTATAAATCAGGGGGGCCCCTTGTCTAGGAGAAAAACATTGCCAAGGTTCTTAGGCAGCTGGTCTTCTGCCTGGCATAAAACATTTGAAGATCTTTAAGCTCATTTTTAAAATACAAGCCCTGATTAAACATATAAGCTTTAATAAAAATTCAGGCTTATGATTAGATGCCTCATTTTCTTGTAGTTTGGAGCCATTGCTCCGTGTCCGCTTCTCTGGAGCAGAAGAAAAGAACCTTTCTCCCTCCTCTATGTGACATCCTTTTATCTATTTGAACATGGCTATCATATCACCCCTTAACCTCCTCTTCTCCAGGCTAAACATGCCCAGCTCCCTTAGCCGTTCCTCATAAGGCATCGTTTCCAGGTCTTTGACCATTTTGGTTGCCCTCCTCTGGACACGTTCCAGTTTGTCAGTGTCCTTCTTGAACTGTGGTGCCCAGAACTGGACACAGTACTCCAGGTGAGGTCTGACCAGAGCAGAATACAGTGGCACTGTTACTTCCCTTGATCTAGATGCTATACTCCTATTGATGCAGCCCAGAATTGCATTGGCTTTTTAAGCTGCCGTGTCACACTGTTGGCTCATGTCAAATTTGCGGTCAACCAAGACTCCTAGATCCTTTTCACATGTACTGCTCTCAAGCCAGGTGTCACCCATCTTGTATTTGTGCCTCTCATTTTTTTTGCCCAAGTGCAATACTTTACATTTCTCCCTGTTAAAATTCATCTTGTTTGTTTTGGCCCAGTTCTCTAATCTGTCAAGGTCGTTTTGAAGTGTGATCCTGTCCTCTGGGGTGTTAGCCACCCCTCCCAGTTTGGTGTCATCTGCAAATTTGATCAGGATGGCCTTGAGGCCATCATCCAAGTCGTTGATAAAGATGTTGAATAAGACCGGGCCCAAGACAGAACCCTGTGGCACCCCACTAGTCACTCTTCTCCAGGATGAAGAGGAACCATTGATGAGCACCCTTTGGGTTCGGTCAGTCAGCCAGTTACAAATCCACTGAGTGGTAGCATAGTCAAGACCGCATTTTACCAGCTTCTTTACAAGAATATCATGGGGCACCTTGTCAAATGCCTTGCTGAAATCAAGGTAGGCTACATCTACTGCGTTCCCTTCATCTACCAGGCTTGTAATTCTGTCAAAAAACGAGATCAGGTTAGTCTGACATGACTTATTTTTCAGAAATCCATGCTGACTATTGGTGATCACAGTATTGCTTTCTAGGTGCTCACAGACTGTTTGCTTAATGATCTGCTCCAGAATTTTCCCTGGTATTGATGTCAGACTGACTGGGTGGTAATTATTTGGGTCCTCTCTTTCCCCCTTTTTGAAAATAGGGACAACATTTGCCCTCCTCCAGTCTGCCAGGACTTCGCCTGTTCTCCAGGAATTCTCAAAGATGACTGCCAGTGGTTCTGAGATCACATCTGCCAGTTCTTTTAATACTCTTGGATGCAGTTCATCTGGCCCTGGAGACTTGAATACATCTAAACTAGCCAAGTATTCTTGTACTATCTCCTTAGTTATTCTGGGCTGTGTTTCCTCTGCTGAATCATTTGCTCCAAATTCTTGCAAAGAGGTAAAGGCTTTCTTGGAAATGGTATATAATGAGTTAAAGAAAATGTTTAAAAATACTTTTGTTCAAAAACCAGAAGCTTTCTATTGGGTCTAGTGGGCGAAGAGATACTAAGGGAAGATAAAAGACTGTTTCTGTATGCAACAACTGTGGCAAGAATTATTTCAGCCCGTAAATGGAAACAACAAGAAGTACCAACGAAAGAAGAGTGGCAGAGGAAGATGATGGACTTTGCAGAACTGGCGAAGCTGACGGGAAAAATCTGAAACCAGCACGATCAAGTATTCCAAAAAGATGGACTAAATTTATACAATATTTGAAAGATCATTGTAAGCAATTAAGATCACTAGCAGGGTTGTCTGAAGACATCTAATGAGAAATTTCTATCTTTCTCTATTCATTTAAATTTTAGAGATATTCTGTAATGAGTGTAATTAGAATTGGAAAATGTTTAAATTGCAATGATATGAAGGTTAATTTTGAAAGCCATGAGGTGGGTGTGAAGGAAGTCGATAGGGTCTTAGAGCCAAGGTGGTATAGTGGATAAAGATGATGTGAATGTATAATATTAAATGGAAAATAAATAAAAATTACATTAAAAAAGAAAAGAAAACATCACTTCAAAGGTCACCATTGTGGTGTAGTGGTTAAGAGAGGTAGTCTCGTAATCTGGGGAACCGGGTTCGTGTCTCCGCTCCTCCACCTGCAGCTGCTGGGTGACCTTGGGCCAGTCACACTTCTCTGAAGTCTCTCAGCCCCACTCACCTCACAGAGGGCATGTTGTGGGGGAGGAAGGGAAAGGAGAATGTGAGCCGCTTTGGGACTCCTTAAAGGGAGTGAAAGGCGGGATATCAAATCCAAACTCTTCTTCACCATCCACACCTGCCTCAGGTGGAGAGAGTCTAGTCACCCACACAAAGAAAGGACCATTACCTGGGACTTGTACCACCTGTTGGATGCAACAAGAGCTGACTGACTTCAAAGTAGCATTTGCCTGAAAAGGAAGTCCTCATATGACCTCATTGTTGCTGTTAGTCATTATACGGCCACCCGCCAGTAAAATTCGTCGACCAGCAGTTCCCAAACTTTTTCAGGCCACCATCCCCTTGGTTCCATGAACTCACCCCCAGTGCCCCCTGCCATGTAAAAAGCGTCGTTCACAACAGTGGCTTGCAAGACCCACCAAGGAAGACAAAAGCACAATGAAATTCAGGACAGTGACAATTAACTGCACATTTATTCAAAATCCAGTTGAAACCATTTCATTGAATTAATCAACAAAACTGATGAACTTCCCAATTAGCTAAGCACCGCAGACCCCCTGTCTTTCGAAAGCCAAGCCATGGACTCCCTGCTTTTGAAAACGTAGACATCTCGGTGGTAGTTCTTGTTATGTGAATGGCGCCATAGACCCCCCCCCCCGGTGGGTTACGTGGACCACCAGTTGGCAACCACTGGTCTAGGCAGTTTAGAAAAGAATAGAACACCTGGATGGGTGAAAGGTTATTGACTGCACTGGACCCCAAACCCTTGGCTCCGAGAGATGGCAAGAGGCTTCTGGAGAGAGTGGGGAGGGGAGCTGAAAGGAGATCTAAGCAGAATGACAGCGAAGGAAGACAGGCAGGCTTCACCTAACTGGAACCAACTGGAACTAGAAATGCAAGAAGGCAATCATGCATATAAGCGGCATATAAATAAAATGATTGTAATTATAATTAATGATGATGCAAAGCGATGTGGGTTTTCTTTACTTTTCTTTTGACAAGCAGCCTTGATTATTTGCTCCCATGTGGAAAAATACAGGACTCAGAGTATCATGCAGACTGGACCACCCCCCCCCCCCAAAAAAAAACACCCCTGCAACAATAAATGAAAATACATGTGTGCATTGATTTGCAAAACAAAATGACTTATGTCAGTGAGTGCACAGTCCTATGGAGTGAATGGTCATTTCTTAATAAGCATAAAGGTAAAGGTAAAGGGACCCCTGATCATAAGGTCCAGTCATGACCGATTCTGGGGTTGCAGAGCTCATCTCGCTATATTGGCCGAGGGAGCTTCTGGGTCATGTGGCCAGCATGACTAAGCCGCTTCTGGCGAACCAGAGCAGCACATGAAAACGCCGTTTACCTTCCCGCCGGAGCGGTGCCTATTTATCTACTTGCACTTTGACATGCTTTTGAACTGCTAGTTTGGCAGGAGCAGGGACCGAGCAACGGGAGCTCACCCCGTCGCGGGGATTCGAACCCCCGACCTTTTGATCGGCAAGTCCTAGGCTCAGTGGTTTAACCCAAAGCGCCACCCGCGTCCCATCTTAATAAGCATAGCCAGTGCTTTATTCTGGGGGGACTCGGGGGGACACATGCCCCTAAACATTTTGTGAATCTAAGTCTGGCCTCATTGAGGGGCAGTATTTCAACAAGAGTAGGAAAATGAGAGTACCCCTAAACATGTTTTTAGAAATAAAAGCACTGATCATAGCCAAAAGCCGTCTCTCGGGTACATTTAAGAGTCACTAACACCCACAGAATTTTCTCTACGAACTGGGGCTGGCATTTCTGGTCTCAAACTACTGCACCCCCATATGAATGAATTTGCCACATGGATCAGTCCCACCATGCTAAGGTGAGTGCATTCTGTAGCCAATGAAAAGATGGATGAGCAAGGAAGGGAAGGGGGAACCCTGTTTACCACCCTGAGCTCCTTGGAGAAAAAGCTGGGATGTGACTGCATCATACAATATGATACAATATGATAATCTTTATTGTCATTGTCCCATACAGAACAAGGGAATTGAAAGAAAGAAAAAAATATACATAAGACATTCAAAACCAACAAGCCTGCTATCCCAGCTATCCCAACCTGGTTAGCCCCCTAAAAACTCTGATACCCCATTTTTAAATACAATATACTCCCATAGAGACTCCTTACAATGCATTTAAAACCAAAATCGCCTTTGGATAGAAACTGTTTCTCAGGCAGCTAGTCCTAGTCTTTATAACCCTGTACCTTCTTCCAGAAGGCAGAAGCTGAAAGAGATCATTTCCGGGGTGTGCACTATCCTGCACTATCTCTGCAGCTTTCTTATAGCACCTGGAAGCATAGATTTGATCCAAGGTGGGAAGAGTGCACCCAATTATTCTCTCCGCAGTCTTTACAACCCTGGACAGCATTGTTTTTCCCCTGACCGTGCAGCTCCCAAACCACACACACAGACCATAAGTTAATACACTCTCAACAGTACAATGGTCAAATGCCATCAACAGGTCCTTTGAGAGATTGTTTTTCCGGAGGATTCTCAGAAAATAAAATCATGATTCAGGTTGTTGCCATTCCATGTCAGAACTTCTTCCGATGGAGAGCCCTTCCAAATGCCTTGAGGATCTCCTTGGTCTTGATGCTGTAGATGATGGGGTTCAGCAGAGGAGGGACCAGGAGATAGATGTTGGCCATTAGGGAGTGAACCAGAGGTGGAGCATGCTTGCCAAACCGGTACACCATAGACAGGCCGATCATTGGGGTGTAATAGATCACAACGGCACAGATGTGGGAGACGCAGGTGTTCAGGGCCTTGAGGCGCCCTTCCTTGGAGGCCATGCTCAGCACGGTCTTGAGGATCATTGTGTAGGACAGGACAATGAACAGGGAATCGAGGCCGAATGTACAGAGCAAGACAAAGAGCCCATAGAGGCTGTTGACGGTGGTGTCTGCACAAGGGAGCCGGATTAAATTGGGGTGCAGACAGTAGGGGTGAGCAAGCACATTGGACCTACAGAATGGCAGCCTCCTCAGGAGAAGAGGCAGTGGGGCCAGCAGGATAATGCTCTTTGCTGCAATCCCTGAGCCTATCATGGCAATCCTGAAGTTGGTCAGGATGGTGGTGTATTGCAGAGGGTTGTAAATGGCTATGAAGCGGTCCAGGGCCATCGCCCAGAGGACCCCTGAATCCATGATGGAGAAGCAGTGGATGAAGAACATCTGGCTGAGGCACGCATCCAGCCCAATCTCCCTGGCATCAAACAGGAAGACGCCCAGCACTGTGGGGAGGGTAGAGAGGGAGACCCCCAGCTCACTCACAGCCAGCATGCAGAGGAAGAGATACATGGGTTTGTGGAGGCTCCGATCCTTCACAATCACTAGGAATATAGCACTATTCCCCAAGACAGCAACCACATAGGCAAAGCAGAAAGGGATGGAGACCCCGATATTTCTGGCCTGCAGTTCTGAGATGCCTGTGAGGAGGAATGTAGAATGGAGGGAGCTTTGGTTTCTGAGCAGCTCCATGGTGAGTGATCAAGTTCTCCCATTCAGCAGCACCTGGGTGGACATAAGGGAGGAAAAGGCCTCATCAGCAACATGGGAGTTTCATAGAATCATAGATATTTAGAGTTGTAAGGGACCCCAAGGGGCATCTAGTCCACCCCCCTGCAAGCAGGCATCAGAGCTAGGGCATCTCTGACAGATGGCCATCCAAATTCTCTTTCCAATGAAGAACAGTCCATCACCTTCCAAGGGAGTCCATTCCATGGTTGAACAGCTCTCACTGTTTACTCAGCATCGCCTTCCATGCAATTTGAATCCATTTGTTTTGGTCGTGCTCTCTGGAGCAGCAGAAATCAAGCTTACTCCTGTCAGGAGTTCAGCCTACACTTGAGTAGGACCCTGGTAGAGACACATGCCCGACTGGCATGTTCTCTCCTTCCTGGTCTTTTGTTTGGGAGCTTCAAAAGTTTCCTTCAGCCCAAACATCACAGCGACCAATGCCAACCGACACCGGAACATACGGATCTGCAGAGTTTGCGCATCATGCGCATGACAGACCTCAGCAACTCCATGTCTAAGTGGTGGCGGCTGTTTTTTGTCCTGACACTTTCAATGGGAAAACCCACGTTTTACCAGTGAATTGGAGCAAACAGCAATCCACTTGCTCTGATTCAGCAGTGAAACACAAGTTTTTCTTGGGGTGGAAGCCAGGACACACAAGAAAAAACCTCGCTCAGACATGGAGCTTTAAAACCTTGGCCTGGATAAAATCTGAGTAAGCCCTAATACTGAAGCATCTCAATACTCAGTACGTTTCTGAGCACAGTTCAAAGTGTTGGTGCTGACCTTTAAAGCCCTAAACAGCCTCATAGAATCATAGAATCATAGAGTTGGAAGAGACCACAAGGGCCATCGAGTCCAACCCCCTGCCAAGCAGGAAACACCATCAGAGCACTCCTGACATATGGTTGTCAAGCCTCTGCTTAAAGACCTCCAAAGAAGGAGACTCCACCACACTCCTTGGCAGCAAATTCCACTGTCGAACAGCTCTTACTGTCAGGAAGTTCTTCCTAATGTTTAGGTGGAATCTTTTTTCTGTCCAGTAGACCTGAAGGAGCGTCTCCACCCCCATCATTCTGCCCGGACACTGAGGTCCAGCACCCTCAGTGGTTCCCTCGCTGCAAGAAGCCAAGTTACAGGGAACCAGGCAGAGGGTCTTCTTGGTAGTGGCCCCCGCCCTGTGGAACGCCCTCCCATCAGATGTCAAAGAGAAGAACAACTACCAAACTTTTAGAAGACACCTGAAGGCAGCCCTTTAATGTTTTAACAGACTCTGTATTTTAATATTTTGTTAGAAGCTGCCCAGAGTGGCTGGGGAAACCCAGACAGATGAGCGGGGTATAGATAATAAATTATTATTATTATTATTATTATTATTATTATTATTATTACACCCTCTTTTAAAAATCCCAATAAATCCCAATAAATAATGGGTACCAACAGACATTCCAGAAGGTTTTTTAAAAGAAAGTGGGCGCATCTGGCCCATTTGACCCCCTACCTGCCACTTGCAGCACTCCAGAGCCACAGCCCTTGAATATTCAGGCCCATTCCATACCTCGGCAAGGTTCTCTATTATGGCGATTCTGGGCTCATCTAGACTTCTGCTTGTCCCGTGTCTAGAAAGCACTGGTCAGATGAGCCCTGAGCCCTGAATCCTGGATCATTATCCCCGACACTGGAAGGCAGTTTGTGGCAACCTTCTCTGATGAAGAACCAAGTTCCACCTGGAGCATAAAAAGACCCATCTGGATGGAAGCATTTTAGTCTCTGCTGGCGGCCAGGAGAAAGATCCAGTCATTTCAGAGGCTCAGCTGTGTAAAGATTTATGCTGCTTTCTTGGGAATCCCTGGAGAGGAAGGAGATGAGACGTCCCTCTTGCAGCTTGCGGGGACACCAAGGGGCACGAAGCCAAGGGAGACATTTCTACAGTGCACAGAACTAGTGCTGAGCACCATCCTCCCACAGCAAACTAGGTCACAGCAGCTGCAACCGTGCAATTACTGAGTTTCACTGTCTTATCTGTACATTTTAAGCATTGGCTATGTGAAGTTGCTAATTAGCTGCAATACTATATTGGTGGTTGCACCAAGAGAAATATGAATATTGATTTTGTTTGTTTGTTTATAAGAAAACCCCTACTGGATCAGGCCAGTGGCCCATCTAGACCAACGTCCTGCTCTCACACGGGCCAAACCATATGCCCCAATGAGCAGGACCTGAGCACAAGAGCTGCTCTCCCCACCTGTGATGTCCAAACTTTGGTGTTCAGATGCACACTGCCTCTGACAATGGACATAGGAGGTAAAAGGTAAAGGTAAAGGACCCCATGACAGTTAAGTCCAGTCAAAGGTGACTATGGGGTTGCGGCACTCATCTTGCTTTCAGGCTGAGGGAGCCGATGTTTGTCCACAGACAGCTTTCCAGGTCATGTGGCCAGCAAGACTAAACCGCTTCTGATACAACGGGACACTGTGATGGAAGCCAGAGCACATGGAAATGCCATTTACCTTCCCGCCACAGTGGTACCTATTTATATACTTGTGCTGGTGTGCTTTCGAACTGCTAGGTTGGCAGGAGCTGGGACAGAGCAACAGGACCTCACCACCATTGAGTGGATTCGAACTGCTGACCTTCCAATCGACAAGCCCAAGAGGCTCAGTGGTTTAGACCACAGCACTACCCGCTTCCCATACAGCATAACCATCATGATTCAGCATAACCAATTCTGATGACCCTCAGGGTCCCTTCCAATTCCACAGTTCTATGATTCTATGAATGCACAAACTGTTTGGTTTCCGATGAAGATGAACCTGAAGACTACTTGGACATAGATTTCATTCTGCTTGCTAGACTGAAAACCAGAAGAGGAGCATGAGCGATGCCACCATCTTCTCTCTGGTAACATAGATTGGAATGAATGTGTGGTGCTCTTGAGCTACCTATGACTAATAACCATGATAGCAATGTTTCATGGTCAGAAGCAGCGTGAGCTGCAGAGTGAGAGCTCCTCTCCAGTATTATTCTGTCATTACATGGTGCATCATAATTTAAGACAAAGTGGGCTACCCAGGAATCATAGAATCATAGAATCATAGATTTGGAAGAGACCACAAGGGCCATGGAGTCCAACCCCCTGCCAAGCAGGAAACACCATCAGAGCACTCCTGACATATGGTTGTCAAGCCTCTGCTTAAAGACCTCCAAAGAAGGAGACTCCACCACACTCCTTGGCAGCAAATTCCACTGTCAAACAGCTCTTACTGTCAGGAAGTTCTTCCTAATGTTTAGGTGGAATCTTCTTTCTTGTAGTTTGGAGCCATTGCTCCGTGTCCGCTTCTCTGGAGCAGCAGAAAACAACCTTTCTCCCTCCTCTATGTGACATCCTTTTATATATTTGAACATGGCTATCATATCACCCCTTAACCTCCTCTTCTCCAGGCTAAACATGCCCAGCTCCCTTAGCCGTTCCTCATAAGGCATCGTTTCCAGGCCTTTGACCATTTTGGTTGCCCTCCTCTGGACACGTTCCAGTTTGTCAGTGTCCTTCTTGAACTGTGGTGCCCAGAACTGGACACAGTACTCCAGGTGAGGTCTGACCAGAGTAGAATACAGTGGCAGGAAGAAGCTGCTCTTGTCTCTGTGTGTGCATCTGTTTGTGAGCACCTTCCCCCATGGGCAAACTAGGTCACAGCAGCTGCAACAGTGAGATTACAAAGTTGCACTCTCAGATCTATATATTTTAAGCATTGTTTACATGAGGTGTCTAGTTAGATGCAGCACTCTGGGATGTTTTCATGGTAGCGCTAAGAGAAATAGGAATGTGGATTTTATTTATTTGTCTGTTTTGTTTATGAATTGCTTCCTATGAAGAATCTTGAAATGATTTCACCCAGATATATTTCACGTACATATAGAAACTGTAAAAACACCCATGAATTTAAATAAAATTAAAATAATTCCACATACCAAAAGATTTTCAAAACTTATGCAGATACCGATTGGGAGAAAAATCTCCATCTTGAAGGCTTGTTGGAAGAAGAAAGTCTTCAACAGGTGCAAACACACACACACACACACACACACACAAAGTATGTTATGTGTGTCTCAAGAGGCACTCCAATGAGCAGAGGCCACCAAAATGAAGGCCTGATTCAGACTTTAAATGGAACAGAAAAGGTATCTCCAGCTACAGAGTGCTGTGATGGGATGAAATAATCTTTTAGGTATACTGGTCCCAAGCTGTGCAGGGTTTGTACAGCACTACCAATGCCTGGCAAGTTTGCCTGTTAAGAAAAGAACAGAAGAACATCTCCATTGCATCAGGCCAGTGGTCCTCCTGTTCTCATGGTGGCCAAGCAGATGCCCCCAACACCTGCACTCTCCACACCTGCAATTCCTAGCCTCAGGTATTCAGGAGGATATGGCTTCTGACAGAGCATGAAGGACATACAGTGGCCCTCATGATTCAGGTGTGAGAACACAGGTAGTAGGGTGTTCAGTGGAAATGGGCCTGAAAACTAGTTGGGCTTTGACTTCACTGTGCTCACTGGACTGAGAATTAGAAGAAGAAGAAGAAATTCATAAAACTGCATCATTTTGATGATTTCATTTTCTTTTGAGCCTAGCTAAACTGAGTAAGGGATGCGGGTGGCGCTGTGATCTAAACCACAGAGCCTAGGACTTGCCGATCAGAAGGTCGGCGGTTCGAATCCCCGCAATGATGGGGTGAGCTCCCGTTGCTCGGTCCCTGATCCTGCCCACCTAGCAGTTCAAAAGCACGTCAAAGTGCAAGTAGATAAATAGGTACCATTCCGGCGGGAAGGTAAACGGCGTTTCCGTGTGCTGCTCTGGTTCGCCAGAAGCGGCTTAGTCATGCTAGCCACATGACCCAGAAGCGAGATGAGCGCCGCAACCCCAGAGTCGGTCACGACTGGACCTAATGGTCAGGGGTCCCTTTACTTTTTTTTTAAACTGAGTAAGTCTGTGCCTGAGTACCTTTTACAACATAGAACGAGTTGCTTTCAGGTACTGTATGTGATGAAAGCTCTTCCCAGAAGACTGAAAAGAATGAACTTTTAGAATCTATGGTGCCCTTTGTATGCATGAAGAGATTCAAAGTAACCAAATCTGCAAACTGACAGCTCAGTTACTCAGGCAGCACAGATCCCAACAAAATGATCCTAAGGTACCTAGGGGTAAACATAACAGCAAAAAATCTGAGTCTTTTTAAGGATAATTATGAAAAATGTTGGTCAGAAATTAAGAGAGACTTAGATAGTTGGACAAAATTGAAACTTTCTTTGCTAGGCCGAATTGCTGCTATCAAGATGAATGTATTGCCAAAAATGTTGTTTTTGTTCCAAACATTACAGATTTTGGACAAGACGGAGTGCTTCCGGAAGTGGCAGAGAGATATTTCTAAGTTTGTCTGGCAGGGCAAAAAGCCCAGAATTAAGTTTAAGATATTAACTGATGCGAAAGAAAGAGGGGGCTTTGCCCTGCCAGACCTAAAGTTGTACTATGAGGCCGCAGCTTTCTGCTGGCTAAAAGATTGGCTACTTCTCAAAGACACTGATGTATTGGATCTGGAAGGTTTTAACAATGCTTTTGGTTGGCATGCATATTTATGGTATGACAAGGTTAAGATCAATAAGGCCTTTAAGAACCATATTGTCAGAAAAGCAGTGTTTAATGTCTGGACAAAATATAAAGACTTACTGGAAAATAAAACTCCAAGGTGGCTTTCACCACTGGAAGCTAAGGCCCGAAAAAGACCCAATATGGAGGCCAAATGGCCAAAATATTGGGAAATATTAGAAAAAGATGGAGACAATTGGAAATTGCAGAGTTTGGAGAAAATTAAGGACAAAGTGCGAGACTGGTTACATTACGCTCAGATTAATGAAGTTTTTAAAAATGACAAAAAGTTAGGGTTCCAGGTGGAGAAATCGAAATTGGAAACAGAACTGTTAGAACCTAAGACTAAGATACTTTCAAGAATGTACAACTTGCTGTTAAAATGGAATACACAAGATGAAATGGTTAAATCGGCCATGATAAAGTGGGCACAGGATATAGGGCATAATATCATGTTTGAGGACTGGGAAAGGTTGTGGACCAACGGGCTGAACTTCACTGCATGTAATGCTTTGAAGGAAAATGTAATGAAAATGATATATAGATGGTACATGACCCCAGTTAAACTTGCCAAAATATACCATTTGTCTGATAACAAATGTTGGAAATGTAAAGAAAATGATGGAACATTCTTTCACCTCTGGTGGACTTGCCCGAGAGTGAAGGCCTTTTGGGAAATGATATATAATGAGTTGAAAAAGGTATTTAAGTATACCTTTACTAAGAAACCAGAGGCCTTCCTTTTGGGTATTGTCGACCAGAAGGTGTTAAAGAAGGACTGAACATTTTTTATGTATGCAACAACTGTAGCACCCTGCTTGTGGTTAACGCTTAGCTGGAATGAAATATTCAACGCAGCAATAGAGAAATTAAAATAGTAATTTATTTGTCAGACAAATAAATATGAGGCACAGTGGTATATGGTTACCAAGCTCTGGCCTGCCCTCTTGCCATTCTGGCCAGCACTTATATTTCCTTAATCCAGCCCCCTTGCTCCTCCTGTGGCTGCCTCTGTCCAATCAGCCTGGTTGAAATTCCTATTGGCTGTTTGCTAGAACCAATCACAAAAGATACACCCATTTCCTCTTGCCCTTTTATGGAAATCAAAAAGCTATATATTCTTCTATCTATAAATGACAAATAAGTAGTAATATATCTTACATGTGTCTCAACAAGGAATCTTAATTACCAGCTCACCTCTTGCCCTCCTTGCCCTATTGCCTTCCAAAACAGATGGTTAATCTTGAATTTTTATCTTAAGCATATGTCAAGGATTGAGTTCACATCAACATTGAGAGATCTCCTTCATTTGAAGGTTTCTAAACAAAAGGCCTGACAACCATATATCAGGAGTGCTCGATTGGCGTCTTCTGTCTGGCAAGGGGGGCTGGTGGCTGACTTAATTTCAGGATAGTTACAACTCTTACAACTATATGAAATAAGAATCTAGCATTTCTTAAATCCTTTGCATAATTATATTTAAACTAATATATTTAATACATAAATAACCTTTTAAAAGGAAAAGAAATCTTAAAAGGATCTTAGTTTAAGAAAGAAACAGCTTTAGAAAAGACTTCCCAAAAATGTTCTCTTTCTGCCAGCTAGATGCTTTTTCACTGCTCTTGACCTTTTTAACCTTAGGAAGAAGATATGGCTCATTTTACTATTTATCAACCCTTAATTTGTAGGGTCAGTGTAACCTTGGCTGTCAGCCTGTAATTCCCTTTTTACGACTTTGAGAGTTGTTTTCTGCTATAAATCAGGGGGGCCCCTTGTCTAGGAGTAAAAACATCTTGCCAAGGTTTTTAGGCAACTGGTCTTCTGCCTGGCATGAAACAGAACATTTTTAAGCTCATTCTTAAAATACAAGCCCTGATTAAACATATAAGCTTTAATAAAAATGCAAGCTTATGATTAGATGCCTCACAACGGCAGCAAGGATACTCATCGTTAAGCACTGGAAAACTCAAGATCTACCCACACTGGAAGAGTGGCAGATGCAACTGATAGACTATATGGAACTAGCCGAGATGACCGGCAGAATCCGAGACCTGGGAGAAGAGAAGGTTGAAGAAGATTGGAAGAAATTTAAGATTTACTTAAAAAAGCATTGTAATTTGGTTGAATGTTAAGATGGAGGCTAGATCATAAATAATTGACCACCACTAAATTAGATGCAATTAGGATGATAAGTGAGATTGAGGGAAAACCTTAAACCTTTGGGAGAACTATTAGATTATATTCTAAATGAATGGGACATAAGAATGTAAACAAGATAAATTGCGGGCAAGAATTGACAAAGATGCAAGTGGGAGCGGAAGACGTGAGGGAGTCCAAACAAGTTAAGAAATTATGTTATGATATATGTTACATTGTTTATTATATTTGCATTTATGTTTAAAAATCTTAATAAAAATTGATTTAAAAAATAAAAATAAAAGAAGTGAACGGCAGTGGGATTCCAGCCTTTCATTGCCTAGTTTACAGACATTTCAAGGAGTGGTTATGTGAAGTGCTTAACTGACAGCAATGCTTTACATTTAGTTACATGCAAACACTTCATGCCGTCCTCAGGTCCATGGGCCTAAATGGGTCTGCCAAGGCTCCCTATTGGGCCATGAGGCTGAATAAGCCACCTGTCCATGTTTGACATCAGGTGCAGGGCAGCTAAAGGTGCAGCTATGCCAAAAGGAGGCTTGACAGACCCTGCTGATAGACCTCCTGTGCAAAGCCCCACAGAGCCTCTTGTCGGCGCTCGCAAAATTATTACGACTATTAGTTTACTCTCCCTTCTTCCTAAGGTCCCAGGATAGGTTACAACCTAAGAATCCTAAGGAAAAACCATCTTCCGCAGAAACTGCTGCTTGCCTTCTATCACTGTGCCATTGAGAGCGTGCTCACTTATGGCTTATGTGTGTGGTACAGAAGCTGTACTACCCAGGACAGGATGGGGTTGTGCAGAGTTGTGAAGGCAGCAGAGAGCATTGTTGGCTGCCCACTCTCCACCTTAGAGCAGATTTATGCCACAAGGTGCCATAGGAAGGCACTGGACATAGTAAAAGATCCATCGCATCCTGCTCACTGTCTCTTCGAGCTCCTGCCATCGGGACGGAGATACAGGACGATGAAGACAAGAACGAGCCGTCTTAAGAACAGCTTCTTCTCCAGAGCGATCTCGGCCCAGAATGGGAAGCCTGGACTTTGAAAGTCATCTAGTCTTCCTTGCTGTATTATACTGTATTGCTTTAATTAGTGTTTTTATAGTTGTTCTGATTTTGTGTGGAGTGCCCTACCTGGGTGGATGGAGCAGTCAAGTAAATTTCGTTGTCCCTGAGAGGGGGCAATGACAATAAAGATATTATTATTATTATTATTATTATTATTATTATTATTATTATTATTATAACATTGAAACACAATATTTCAAAAACAAATTAAAACAACCTCCAGTTTCACATTTATTATGTTATTTTTGTGATATACAAACGACACGAGAAAACTTGGTATACTTATTAATATAACATCATTCTTGTTCGTAAAACCAAATAAAGACAACAACAGCCACCTCCAGTTCTTTTGCCTTTGCCTGCACAGTATGAGATTGGTGTGTGTGGCTCACAAAAGGGAAAAAGAGAAGCCAGAGAGTGTGAACTAAGGCAGGAAGAAGCCCAAAATGGAACTGAGCATCAGAAACTTAAGCCGGAGGAGTTGAGATGGGTGGCAGATTTGGGACAGACAAGAGCCATGCAAGAAGACCTTGTTGTTGATACAAAGACATCGCCCAGGTTCCAGAAGGAAGATAATATTGAAGCCCTTCCCCCCAGTTTTGAATTTTGATCTTAAAATCCCTAATGCTGAGTGTATAATTACTCCAGATCTCAGTTTAATTTAATGCAGAGACAATGCAAGGCCTGTGAAGAAAGTGACAAGCATCGCATCTCGCCCAGAGATTTTTTTGGGGGGAATTAAAAACAAATTCTGAAGATGTACCTAGCAACACATCTCAATGATTGGGACCAGAACTTGCAACACCTCCTATCTGCCCACAGAAAGGAAGGCCAAGAGCCCTGGTTTAACTCCTTTTGAATGTCTTTATGGATGCAACATAAGAGGTCTTTTGGACATTGTCAAAGATATGTGGGAAGTCTTATTATTAAATTTATATACCACCCTACACCCGCAGGTCTCAGTAGATGCTCAGAAGCTGATGCTTCCACAGAGTCAGGCCATGTGATCCAATGCACAGACCCTCTGCAGAACATACCTTTCTAGTACCATTTCACAATGACATGATGCACAACAAGGAAAGAATAGAAATACGAGCTTGTAAAGAATCTACTCTGTGTGTGCATGTGCTTTAAAAAATGCCAGTAACTTCTGAAAAGGGGAAAAACCAAATGGTCACTCAACTTCCCTCTGCTGAGCTTGAGAACCCATAAACGCTCTTGAGGATATCACAACACACTTTAACACTTCAGATCAGTCTCTGTTGAGACAAAAACCTGCCAAAGGCCTTGCGGATCTCTTTGGTTTTGATGCTGTAGATGATGGGGTTCAGAATGGGAGGAACCAGGAGATAGATGTTGGCCATCATTGAGTGCAGCATTGGAGAATTATGCCTGCCAAACCTGTGCGCCATGGAAACACCGATCATTGGTGTGTAATAGAGCACGACAGCACAGATGTGGGAGACGCAGGTGTTCAGGGCCTTGAAACGGCCTTCCTTGGAGGCCATGCTCAGCACGGTTTTGAGGATCATCACGTAGGACAAGACGATGCACAAGGAATCGAGGCCAAATGTGGATAGCACAACAAACAGACCAGTTTGGTTATTGATGGTTGTGTCTGCACAGGGGAGCTGGATTAAATTGGGGTGCAGACAGTAAGGATGAGCAAGCACATTGGACCTGCAAAACGGCAACCTCCTCAGGAGTAGAGGCAGTGGGGTCATCAGGAGAACACTCCTCAAGGCAATCCCAGATCCCAACAAAATGATCCTAAGGTTTGTCAGGATGGTGGTGTATTGCAGAGGGTTGTAAATGGCTATGAAGCGGTCCAGGGCCATCGCCCAGAGGACCCCTGAGTCCATGATGGAGAAGGAGTGGATGAAGAACATCTGGCTGAGGCACGCATCCAGCCCAATCTCCCTGGCATCAAACAGGAAGACGCCCAGCACTGTGGGGAGGGTAGAGAGGGAGACCCCCAGCTCACTCACAGCCAGCATGCAGAGGAAGAGGTACATGGGCTTATGCAAGGTCTGATCCTTCACAATCACTAGGAGAACAACACCATTCCCCAAAACAGCAATCGCATAGGCAAAGCAGAAAGGGATGGAAACCCCAATATTTCTGGCCTGCAGCCCTGGGATGCCATTGAGAAGGACGGTGGGGTGGAGGAAGCTTTGGTTACTGAACAGCTCCATGGTGAGTGATCAAGTTCTCCCATCCAGCCGCACCTGGATGGACATAAGGAAAGAAAAATACACCATTATCCACATGGGAGCCTTTGGTGCTTTGGTTCTGCATTTTTGGGATGTCCATACCGTTCATGAGCTATATTTATTTTGATCTTATTTATTTGGTAGCTCACCTAGAATCATAGAATCATAGAATCATAGAGTTGGAAGAGACCACAAGGGCCATCGAGTCCAACCCCCTGCCAAGCACCAATCAATCAATAAATAAATAAATAAAAATTAAAAAAAGAACCCACACATTGACAGAATTAATATTGAAGCATCACAAAAACTGTCTTTTAAAAAACTCAGTAAATCTAGCACTTTTGGGGGGAAAGTTGCTTGTTTGTTTGTTTGCTCTGCATTTGGACACCTTTTAACATATTTTAACCAAACCTTGCAGGATGGTTCCTGAGATTAAGGAGTGGGTTTTCATCTATGGTTGAATACCATGGACCAAAGAGCTATCACATAGAAGGTGGAGCAAGCTTGTTTTCTGCTGCTCCAGAAGGGAGGACCTGAATCAATGGATTCAAATGACAAGGAAGGCGATTCAAACTAATACTTCAGAAGAACTTTCTGGCGGTAAGAGCTGTTCAGCTGTGGAATGGATGACCTCAAAGGTGGTGGACTCTCCTTCATGGGAGGTTTATAAGGCAGTGTTTCCCAACCTTGTGCCTCCAGCTGTTTTTGAACTACAACTCCCATCATCCCTGACTAGCAAGACCAGTGGCAAGGGATGATGGGAATTGTAGTCCAAAAACAGCTGGAGGCACAAGGTTGGGAAACACTGTTATAAGGACACCTTCTCCCCAACATACTAATTTTCTACATTTCAGAATGTCTTTTAAGAGGTGGAGGACTTTGGGCACATTTGATCTTCCACCTGCCATCACAAATGCTTCAGAGCGGCCACCTTTGACAATTATGGCACACTCTATACCCCAACAAGGCTGTCCATTATAGGAATTGAATCGTGGAGCAATATCGCCGAAGCCAGAAGGAAGTTTGTGGGAACCTCCTCTGATGAAGAGCAAGTTTCAAACTGGAAAATAAAAAGACCCACCTGAATGGAATCTCCTTGGTCTCTGCTGGTGGTTAGGAGCGAGATCCAGTTCTGCCAGAGACTCCGCGGCAGAAAGATTTATGCTGCTTTCTTGGGAATCCCTAGAGGAGGAGGAGATGAGACTCTTGGCCAGCAGTTTGCAGAGACCCCCAAGGGGCACCAACCCAAAGGAGACTCTTCTGACGCTGAGCACCTTCCTCCCTCAGCAGAGCAGGTTGCAGCAGCTGCAGCAGCAAAAACAGCAGCCAAGGATGTGGACCAGTTTTGTGTTTGTGTGTGGCAAGGGAAAAAATGATAGAGGAGAATGACAAGAAGAGAAGAGAATAACAGTGGGATTCTAGGTATTTATAATCTGTTCATAATTAAAAATGTGAGGTAATGTGAGATGATTAATTAACAGAAATACACTAGCTGGCATCCATCTGTCTTGAGAGACAATGGAGTGCGCCTCTGGGGTGAAGCCAAGCCACTGTGTTAGCGGCACCAAAGTGACCTCCTCAGAGTGCAAGCCTGGACAGTGTGTACGGAGCTCCTGGGCTACCCAGATGACAACACATTTCAGACTTGCTAATGTGGTCCAAAATGAAAGCAGAGCAAGATGCTTGGCACCAGCTTGGCTGCAGGAGTTGTCGGAAGAAGGAGTACAAGGAGCCACCCAACTGTCTTAGGGACTCCAGATTTGTGTGGGGTTTACTCTTGAGCCTTTTCCTCTCCTGAAGATGTCCCTCAAGGCAGAAGAGGTTTAAGGCCAGAGTTTTTCTTCTCATAGATGCACTGCCTTCCCAGGTGGGTGAACCTCACCTACCCTTCGCTTTCCTCTACAACATGTGCAGCTATATTTTGCCCACTGTGGGGCTTGAACCCATGTCCCGGAGATTAAGAGTCCTGCGCTCTCCCAACTGAATTTGCACAAGCCGCCTTGAGTCCCAGTCTGGGGAAAAGGTGAGATATAAAGAAATAAAACAAGAACAAAAAAAAGTGAGGAAAAGTAGGTCATAGGTCATCTGATATAATTGGGACAGCAAGTGAGTAACAGTTAGTGCCCCCCACCTGTCAGTCAACTGAGGGGGGGGGGATAAGCATCCAGCCCACTGACCAGATCCAATTCCTTCAACCTGATATGTAATGATGAGTAACTGATATGCCGTATTCTAGGGTCTGCTTACCCAAACTGTTATTTCTTAGCCCCTAAAGTGAGCCAGTGTGGTGCAGTGGTTAAGAGCGGTAGACTCGTAATCTGGTGAACCGGGTTCGCTTCCCTGCTCCTCCACATGCAGCTGCTGGGTGACCTTGGGCCAGTCATACTTCTTTCAAGTCTTTCAGCCCCACTCACCTCACAGAGTGTTTGTTGTGGGGGAGGAAGGGAGAGATTGTTGGCCGCTTTGAGACTCCTTGGGGTAGTGAAAGGTGGGATATCAAGTCCAAACTCCTCTTCTCCTTCCCCTCCTCCTCCTCCTCCTCCTCCTCCTCCTCCTCCTCCTCTTCTTCTTATTAATGAACCTACTTCTTATTACAAAAGTATCCAGAGCAATATTCTCTTAATGGGATTTTGGCAGCAATCCATGCAGTGAATATTTGGACACCCACCTAGGAAGGCATCACAAGTGAAACCTTATATGGCCTTAAATTGTGGGGACTGAGAGTTTGGTTACAATTAAAACAAGAAGCATTGCATATTGCTTTATCGTTTATTGACAAAGAACTCAGTCAGATGGGTGGGGTGCAAATAATAAAATTGTTATTGTTATTATTATTATCTTGTCTACATGTGAAACGCCGGTGATGTCGCAGAGCAAGTTGGTCAGTACATACCATACAACCCCAATTTGCTGCAAGGCTCGGGATACGGCCTCAGCAGTGCGGCCTGAGCCAGAAGGAGTGGGCCTGAGCCAGAAGCAGTGCAATGGTGACCCAGTGGGTGCTTTGTGAGTTAATGGTGACGCTGCCCCTCTGAGCCATCCGCCTTGAGGCCACCGGCCACGCTTGGGCCACATGGAACAAAAGCATTGCTGTGGCCTCCACAGAGAACTCCACCACCACTTCTCCTTCGGTTGTGGTTGCAGCACCAAGAGAAGCCCAGCTTGAGACACACATGCCCTAACTTGCAGTCCAGCAGGTGAATGCAAGGAAAGAAAAGGGAGAGAGAGAGGAGAAACACTGTGTGGGGCAGGAGCTGGAGCCCAACCCCAAAAACTCAAGTCCAATAAACTGTCATCACACTGTATCCAATCTTCCAGAGGCAGCGTTGGAATAAAATGCAGAACTAAACTGTGAGAACAAACCTGTACAAACATAAATAAAGGAAGATACTCTGTGTGTGTGCTTGTGCTTGTGTGTTTCAGAAATACCAATAGATTCTGCAAATTGAAGTGTGCATGCACACGAAAGCTCATACCAAGAACTAACTTAGTTGGTCTTTAAGGTGCTACTGGAAGGATTTTTTTTATTTTGTTTTGACTATGGCAGACCAACACGGCTACCTATCTGTAACAAAATGTTCATTCATTTACTGAGCTGGAGAAGCCATAAACCCTATTGGGGATGCCATTGCGCTCTTTGCCATTCCAGATCAGAACTTCAGGATCCGGAGAACTGCAAATTCCAGCTTTGTTTTGGTCCTTGTATGGTTTCAGGAAATGTAGATAACGTAAAATCACCTTTAAATGTGAACTGGATCCTCTTTCTCTGGATCAAAGAGATAAATTCAGCAGAATTTTTGAGCTCAGGTGATCAGTTCTTGCAAAGAACTACTAAAAGTCATGAACCCCACTCAAAGTCAGGAAAGACAAAGTGATTTTCCCCTGGTGCCTGAAAAAGATCAGATTTGGCTGGGAGTCCCTGACCTGAAAAAGGGACACGGGTGGCGCTGTGGTCTAAACCACTGAGCCTAGGACTTGCCGATCAGAAGGTTGGCGGTTTGAATCCCCGCGACGGGGTGAGCTCCCATTGCTCAGTCCCAGCTCCTGCCCATCTAGCAGTTCGAAAGCACATCAAGTGGAAGTAGATCAATAGGTATCGCTCCGGCGGGAAGGTAAACGGCATTTCCGTGCTTGGCTCTGGTTTGCCAGATGACCTGGCCACATGACCCGGAAGCTGTATGCCGGCTCCCTCGGCCAACAATGCAAGATGAGCACCACAACCCCAGAGTCATCCACAACTGGACCTAATGGTCAGGGGCCCCTTTACCTGAAGAGCCAGTCACCCAGTTCATCTTGACCTGAAGAGCCAGTCACCCAGTTCATCACTGAAGGTGGTTGGGCATCTGTCAGGACAAGGAACTCTCTGAAAGTCAAACCGCTCTTGGACTAAATATATTGTGGAGTCATCCTACCCTCCCTTTGTCTCTTTTCCCTCTCTCCATCTTCCTACCTTAAAAAAAAAAAAAAAAGATTTCTTACACACCACCACAACTTCTGAGGAGTGAGAAATTCCAGGGGTTCCAAGTGCTTAGCCAGGTTTCATTTACTCCTATATACAGCCTGAGTGGAGGATGGAGGGGCTCACAGCATCGACACCCCAAACAAATCTTGCTTCTCCATTGGTCACAGCTCTGGCTCCAGCACAGAGCAAGCCGGTCTCTGGGTCTCCAGTGTCCAACTGCTCAGCTCACACACAACTCGCTCTGGCTCTTGTTCTCCTACTTAGCAGCTCAGTGAGAGAGTGGAGGTACCCCCCCCCCGTCTGTAGGGCCCCCCCATCACTTAGTTGCAGCTCTTGCAACCTCTCTCATACGAATGTGGATAAGGATACTTGAGTGGTCAGCAAAGGCCATTGCCTTCAAGGAAGCATGTTCAGCAACAGGGTCCTCTTTTAGATTCTCACTCTCACTGGGTAAAGGACTCCTGAGGATTTGGAGGAACTCAGGACATCATCCAGACTGACCCCCCCCCCCACAAGCCCACAACAGATTTGGAAATAGTGTTTTCTGGACGGCGGGACAGAGCAGGAAGGAACTATCAGGAGTTCATGCCCGACTGGCACATTCCCTCCCTCCTGGTCGATAGTTCGGGAGCTTCAAAAGCTTTCTTCTGCCCAAACATCACAGCGACTTATGCCAACCGACACCGGCACACTTAGGGATCCGCAGAATTTGCGCATCATGCGCGTGACAGACCTCAGCAACTCAGCATTTTGGCTAATCTACTTTATTTACATATAAACACACGGAGCGCTGCAACGTGGCTCCCTCCCTCTCTCTCTCTCTCTCTCATCAGACAGCAAAGAGAAAAAGAACAAAGGACAATGGTCCCACCTCACAGAACACAGTAACACAAACATCCTGTCTCCGTCACTTCCCACTCTATGGAGTCAAAACATACACCATCATGTGATAGACAACAATCCCATGACTGCAATCATGGAGCAGGAATTCTAACAGGAACATCCCACACTGAAGCCAAGGACAGGCCTTTGGAGATGGCTACATCCCCCTCCATGGAAGGCTCTTCTTTCATAGGCTGTGAAACAAGTGCAGCTCTATGGCTCAGACGTAAGGAGATGCTGCCTTCTACTGGTCTCACCCCTGGCCCATCTGGACGTGTCAGAGTTCACTGGAGATCTCTTGGCCAGGTGTCCTCCCTGCTGCTGGTGCTGCTCTATGGGCAAGGGAGGGAGGGAGGAGAACCTGCCCCCATGTCAGCTGCGTCCCATTGCTGACAGAGGGGGAGACTGTGGAGAGACAGGATGAGGTAATTAGGTAGGAATGCGGAACGAGAGAGGAGCAGCCAAGTTGCAGTAGAAGCCCGAGTTCTGAGAACAAGGAGAAGGAAGGGGGCAGTTCTAAGGGGAAGACACAGACTGACAGTTTAAGGCTGACTGACAGCCTATCCCAAGATGCGTAGGCTCGCAAGAATTAAAGAGAGGCGTGAACAGGAAAGGAAGCGTAAGTGGGGCTTTATTTTTTTAAAAAAAGTATTATTTAATAAAGGTTTAAGGATTACAGAAAGAAAGAAAGAAAAAACAAAGTTAAACAAAACAAAACCATACATTACAATAAAGAAAAAAACAGAAAACACTACTTAACAAAACAAAGACAAAAACAAAAACAATTTAAAACACATCGAATATTCCCATAACTTATCTTTCATTTACTTGTTTCATTGACCTCCTCGCACCTCCCTTTTTTGTATTCTAGTTCGGTTAGCTATTTCAGCAAATCCTTTCCATCTTTCTCACTTTTTGTCCTATAATTTGTCTTGACACAATCTAACCTTACTTTTTCCCCCTTTAGCCCATTAACAATCTATTTTTACTTAATTCTTTATAGCTTTTCTGCTAAAGCCATATAACTTCATTCCAACATCCTTCTAACATTCATTAATTTTACAATGTTTCTGTAAATAATCTTTAAATTTCTTCCAATCTTCTTCCACCGACTCTTCTCCCTGGTCTCGGATTCTGCCAGTCATTTCCGCCAGTTCCATGTAGTCCATCAACTTCATCTGCCATTCTTCCCGGGTGGGTAGATCTTGTGTCTTCCAATGCTTTGCAATAAGTATTCTTGCTGCTGTTGTAACATACATAAAGAAAGTTCTGTCCTTCTTTGGCACCAATTGGCCGACTATGCCCAGGAGAAAGGCCTCTGGTTTCTTCAGAAAGGTATATTTAAATACCTTTTTCATTTCGTTATAGATCATCTCCCAGAAAGTCTTAATCCTTGGGCATGTCCACCAAAGGTGAAAGAATGTACCTTCAGTCTCATTACATTTCCAGCATTTATTATCCGGCAAATGGTAAATTTTTGCAAGCTTGACTGGTGTCATGTACCACCTGTAAATCATTTTCATTATATTCTCTCTTAAGGCATTACATGCCGTAAACTTCATACCTGTGGTCCGTAACTGTTCCCAGTCAGCCATCATAATGTTATGTCCAACATCATGTGCCCATTTAATCATAGCTGATTTCACCGTTTCATCCTGAGTGTTCCATTTCAACAGCAAGTTATACATTCTTGACAAGTTCTTAATTTTGGGATCTAACAGTTCTCTTTCCAATTTTGATTTTTCTATCTGGAAGCCAATTTTTTTTGTCCAAATTATATGCCTCCATTATTTGGTAATGGTGGAGCCAGTCTCGCACTCTATTTTTTAATTTTTCAAAACTCTGCAGTTTTAATCTGTCTCCCTCTTGTTCCAAAATTTCCCAATATTTCGGCCATTTGGCCTTCATATTGAGCTTTTTCTGAGCCTTCGCTTCCATTGGTGACAACCACCTTGGGGTTTTATTTTCTAGCAAGTCCTTATATCTTATCCAGACATTAAACAGTGCTTTTCTGACAATATGGTTTTTAAACGCTTTATGAGCTTTGACCTTATCATACCACCGTAAGTGGGGCTTTAAACGTGGGAAGAGAAAGGGGCGGAACTCAGACTCGGCAACGGCTAATTTGGAAGCAGTCACTGAGTGACTGAGCTCCAGAGTGATTTGTGTGTTTTGAGCAATAAACCTGAGTTAATTGCTGCCAGAGTTGTCTCGCTTCTTTGGGAGAGACTGAACCATCACACCCACTGGCACTGAGACTTGACTGGCTTAAGAAACAATTGTAATTAAGTACTACGTAGAAATTGCCTAAATGAATATGCATCACAGGTAAACAGAGCCTTTGTGTTTAGAGGCCATACCTCTAAAGACCAGGGGTGTAGGAAGAAAAACCTTTGCCCATCATGCACAGTGCTGGAGCAGCTTTCTGGGGTTTCAGCCAAGATGCCTTTCCAGCCTTGCCTGGAGGTGCCAAGATTAGAACCCAAGACCTTCTGTAATGCTCTGCCCACAGAGCTGGAGGCCAAAGGAAGGGCTGCAGGGACACCCAGAGAGCATCCAGCCTTCCAAAAATTATTCACAATTATGTCTCAGAATGTGAACATTCATTCATTCATTCATTTTGTTTTTTTATTACATTAATGTGCTATCTTTTCCTCCGAGGAGATCAAAGCAGTGTGCATGGTCCTCCCCCCCCCCATTTTATTCTCACAACAACCCTGCAAGGGAGGTTAGGCTGAGAGAGGCAGTGACTGTTTACAGATAGGTAGCCGTGTTGGTCTGCCATAGTCAAAACAAAATAAAAAAATTCCTTCCAGTAGCACCTTGAAGACCAACTAAGTTAGTTCTTGGTATGAGCTTTCGTGTGCATGCACACTTCTTCAGATACACGAGAGGCAGTGACTGTTTTTTTAATTTCTATTGGTAATATTCCTAATAATAATAAAACACAAGACCACTGTTCATGCACGCAATCACAGCAGCAAGAATACTTGTAGCAAGAAGCTGGAAATGCGAAACAACACCAACAATAACAGATTGACAAGCAATTATGATAGAGTACCTCCAATTAGCAAAGCTGACCGGAAAAGTCAGGGGGGCCTCAAACCAGAAAGCATACGGAGAATGGAAAATATTCAAGGATTATATAAGATTATACTGTAAAAATAATATCATCCTAGCAGAACTGGAATGATACTTGTGTACAATAAATAAATGGAATAATCATCTTAGCGGAATGTATGAAAAAAGATATAAAACAAAACTGTGCGATAAAATCATGACAACAGAAAAAGCATAATGAGAACGATTGGAAGTTTCTTACAGAAAACTTTATTGGGTAAGACATGATGTTGTATAAAAAATTTGTTTTTTTCTTTATAATTTATTTTTCTTTTTTATTCGCCTCCTTAAATTCTTTCTTTTTCTTTTTCTTTTTCTGTACTTAACTCTGTTCTACTTACCTTCGTTGTATGATTGTATTTTAAAACAATAAAGATTTATTTAGAGAGGGGGAGGCAGTGACTGACCCCCAAAGGTCACACCTGGGGAGTTTTGTGGCCGAGAGGGGGAGATTTGAACCCTGGTCCCTCCCAGGTCCTAGACAGACGCACTGAGACTTGCCACACCACGCCTGTTCGGTTTGCGTTTGCCACTCACGAAAATATCTTGACAATTCCCTTCCTGATCTCTTTGGTTTTGACGCTGTAGATGATGGGGTTGAGCAGCGGGGGAACAAAGAGGTAGACGTTGGACATCATGATGTGGACCATCGGAGGGGCGCCCTTCCCAAATCTGTGCAGGACGGAGACGGTGATGATGGGGACGTAGAACGAGAGGACTGCACAGATGTGCGAGACGCAGGTGTTGAGGGCCTTCTGACGCTGCTCCTGGGATGCGATGCTCAAGACGGTCTTCAGGATCATGGCGTAGGACAGAACAATGAGGGTGGAGTCCAGGCCGTAGGTGAAGAGGACGGCGAAGAAGCCATAGATGTTGTTGACGGTGATGTCGGCACACGCCAGGCGCATCATGTCCGGGTGGAGGCAGTAGGAGTGGGACAGGACATTGGACTTGCAAATGGGCAGGCGCTTGATGAGGAACGGGAAGGGGAAGAGCATGACGGTGCTCTTCAGGGCGATGGCCAAGCCGATCCGGGCGATCCGGGGGTTGGTCAAGGTGGACGAGTACCGGAGAGGGTTGCAGATGGCGACGAAGCGGTCGAAGGACATGGCTAGCAGGATCCCCGACTCCATGAAGGAGAAGGAGTGGAGGAAGAACATCTGGGCCAGGCAAGCGTCAAAAAGGACGTCACTGAGGCCAAAGCAGAAGATGGCCAGCACCGTTGGGAGGGTGGAGAGGGAAACCCCCAAATCGTTGAAGGACAGCATGCACAGGAAGAAATACATGGGCTCGTGGAGCCGCCGGTCCCTCCTGATGATGGCGAGGATGGTGCAGTTGCCAGCGATGGAGGCAGCGTACAGCAAGCAGAAGGGGATGGCAATCCACAAGTGGAACTGCTCCAGGCCTGGGAAGCCGGTGAGGTGGAAGGTGGCAGGCTGGAAGTGGGTGAGGTTGAGCTCTTCCATGCGCCCCTTCGCGGGCTTTGGATTTCCCTGGAGAGGAAACAAGAAGGACCAGGAGGCTTCTGGCCACGGGACAACGGAGAGGGAAGCACATTGCAGGAGAGGAGAGCAAGAGGAGAGGGGAGAGGGGAGGAGAGGAGAGAGAGGGAAGACTCCATCAGTGAGCTGCTGAGAAGAAGGTCAAGTGGGAAACATTGGAGTAACTGCTGCAAGGGTCTAAAATATAAAGACCAGGGAAGTCAAGAGAAAATCAGAGTGCAAATCCAAGGATGGAAGGAAGGAAGGAAGGAAGGAAGGAAGGAAGGAAGGAAGGCGCACTGAGTGGTAGGGGTGGCACTGGGGGGGGGATACAGGGCATTGGAGCCACTGTGCAATCTCCCCCCAAAAAGCTCAACAACTGTGGGCGATCTCTCCGCCCCAGGCACCAGCAGGGTTTGCTACATCGATGCTCCTCTGCTCCAAGTTTAGAGATGGGGCATGAAAATGACCAGAAGCTCTCACAGCAGATAAAGACAGTGTATTGAAAACCATAGACTAGGGACAAAGAATCACAGAATTGTAGGGTCGGAAAGGTTCCCAAGAGTCACCTCACTCAACCCACTGCAATGTGGGAATCACAGCCAAAGCACTCACGAGGGACGGCCACCCAACCTCTGCTTTAGAACTTCCACCGAACGACAGTGTGGGATTTACATATAAATAGCGAAACAAGCTATAGCTCAGGGCCCCACTCTCTTCAGGGACCCCAAAAAAATTAAAGAAAACAACAACTGGATGTACATTTCCAAAATATAAGATAAAAATAAAATAAAATGAAACCTACATACAGCAACCATGTTTTGTGTTGTGTAGGCTCCTCTGATGTAAGCAATGGCCCCCGCCTGCTAGCCTGCTCCCTCAAATATCAGTGGTTTGCTCCTTTCTATATATAGGGTGCCTAAATTCTGCATGGGCTGGTTGCAGGGCAAATGGCTTTAGATAACTATTATGTCCATAGATTACCATATAGCATATACGAGTATTGCGAAAGAACGATGTCAATCAACATTTGATGATCTCCTTCTACTGGTCCACAATATAAAGTGTCCTTTCATACTGCATCATGGTGTGGGACGCTGGTTTGACATCATCTGATAGGAAGTGCCTACAGAGGGTGGTGAATACAGCACAAGGTATTATGGGCTGTCCCATGAATCCACTGGATGAAATAGCGGAAGAACGTTGCCTCAGGAGAGTGAGGAAAATCCTCAGGGATGATTCACACCCTGGCTGGCACTTTCTTGATCGCCTGCCCTCAGGCAGAAGATATAGAAGCAGGATTAGTCGCACCAACAGGGTAAAGAACAGCTTCTGTCCTGGGCTGCTAGGCTGCTGAATGAAAAGATAACAACAGGGCAACTGACTTTCGGGTTTGGTGGGTGTGCGTCAGTAAACGAGGGGAATTAAGACTAACAGAGCGGAGTGGGGGGTGCTCGTGTAATCTCACTGTATGCAAGTTGTACAAGTGACAATAAAGTATTCCAATATTTCAATCTCAAAATTCAGCACAAAAAACAGCGACTATTTGTTGTTGACAAAGGACAGCTGGACATAGAAAGGGCCCCATTACCTTCAGGAGCTGAGGGCATCATCAAACCTAAATCCAGCTCTGGTCCATGACCTTCCTCAGAGGTCCATTCCACTGTCGAGAGGCTCTTACTATCAGTGCTCTCTCTGTGTGTGAGAGGGGGGCAGGACCCCGTTAGCCAAAGTAGCACAACACTGGCCTCCACAGGCCACTGGCCAAGCACAGCATAAGATGTTTGACCATAAAGCTGAACCATATTGCCAGAGCATTTCCCAGTGGTTTTCATGCCAAAAAGGTAGACGTGGAACTGAAGAGGGCTGCTAGCGCTTGTGACCCTGGAAACCTGCATTTTTCTGTCCATCAGCCAGGAGGTGGCAGTAGATGGCAGGCGGTTGAAGACAAATCCAGCCACATCCACTCAGCCGAACAGATCTGCTTTTTCTTAAAAGTGGATTTAGTGGGAGGGAATAGGCAAGTCTGGGTGCTGGTGGACAGGTGGGGGCGGGGGTGCCACTACAGCTCAGTGGCGAGGGTTTTGAGCAGAGCAGAGGTTGCACAGCCATCAAGCATGGATGCTTTAGCTGAGATTCCTGCATCCCAGTGGGTCAGACTAAATGAACCTTGGTGTCCCTTCCAACCCTACTGTTCTATGATCCTCTCACCATTGCCAGAGAAGAGTTGATTACTGATCTGTCGTAGATCATTCTAGCCACAGGTCAGGAGAAGCAAACAACTAAATGATATACAATGAGTTGAAGAAAACGTTCCAATTAACATTTGTAAAAAAAAAGCCTGAAGCATTCTTGTTAGGGATTGTAGGAAAAGACCTGCCAAGGAAATTGAAAAACATCTTCATGTATGCGACAATGGCGGCAAGAATCTTAGTAGCACAAGGATAGAAGAACGAAGAAATCCCGACCAAATAACTGTGGCAAGAGAAACTGATGGACTATGTGGAATTGGCGAAATTGACTCATAAACTACGTGATAAGGACAACTGTGACTTTAAAGAAGAATGGGAACCTTTTACAAAGTACAGTGGTACCTCGGGTTAAGTACTTAATTTGTTCTTAACCTGAAACTGTTCTTAACCTGAAGCACCACTTTAGCTCATGGGGCCTCCTGCTGCCGCTGCACCGCCAGAGCACGATTTCTGTTCTCATCCTGAAGCAAAGTTCTTAACCCGAGGTACCATTTCTGGGTTAGCGGAGTCTGTAACCTGAAGCGTATGTAACCCGAGGTGCCACTGTACTTAAAGAAACAACAAAATGAACTGGGCTCCTTGGCAGGTTTTGAATAAACATACACAAACTTTTTATTGGTAATATATAGATAGATAAATTAAGGATCTTTACAATTTTATAATATGCAGAGAATAACATGTGCTGAAAAACCAGAGAGAGGAGCTGGGGGAAGTCCAGGGGGGTTTCTTTTTTGAGGAGCGGGGAGGGGAAAATGGGGGGGGATGAGGATGATGTGTTTTTGATAAATTACTATGTTGAAATTCCTAATAAAAAATATTCCCCCCCCCAAAAAAAGGAGAAGGAAACAACTCACCTTCCTACTGTTCCCTACAGATCAGGAAGGAGAAAATGATTATTCCACCCTCAGGAGGCAGTTGAGGGGTTTGGTTTGGAATTGATAATAATAAAAATATTAGGGCAATGAACTTCAGGCAGCTGCTTGCAGATGATAAGTGTAGAACCCAGCGACACACACACCCCACCCTCCTAACAGCTGGAGAAGAAATTCTAGAAAGGTAGAATTTCAGAGTTGGAAGGGAAGCAAAGAGTCATATAGACCCTGCAATGCAGGGCTCACAGCTGACTGAGGACTGCAATCCCCCCCCCCCATCCCTTGAAGGCACAAATTGTCCAAAGGCTAAGACAGTGTCTCTCAGCATCTGTGGGGGCCCCATAAAGGTGCACAGTCAGTCACACCCACATTTCTGGGTTGGGGGCGGCTCATCCTGATCTGCACAGTAGCCTTGGTTGGGAGGGAGGAGGGGGAAAGGCACCGCCTGTTTCTGAATCCTCAGCCTCATATGGAGGGGGCTCCAGAGGACATCTAGTCCTACCCCCTGCAATGCATGAATCCTACCCACAGCGGTCTCTGGGTGGGCTTGAACCACCAACCTTCTGGTTAACACCCAGGATCTCTGACCCATTGTGCCACATAGGACTTTCCCTCCACAGCCCAGAGGGGAGCCCACCCCACGGCTTGAGAAGCAGCAGAGCTTTGGTCGGCCAGAGCTCAGGGAGAGCAAAGGCAGGAGGTGGCCTTCTCTTGGCTCTTGGAGGTGAGAGACGTGGGTCGGGGGGGGGGGCACAGCTAAATCTGCAAGAGCAGCTTAACTGAAGCTCCCTTCCAAGGGTGAAACCCACCAGCTGCCTCCAGATGCTGAGCAGAGATGAGCTGAGGGACTGGACAGCTAGCAACCATCTTTGGAAGAGATCATTTGGGCAGATGCCTCTTCTTTACCCAGCATAGTAGGGATGGATAGTCATCCAGCCTCTGCTTAAAAACCTCCAAGGAAGGAGAGCACACCCCTTCTGGTTCTCAGAAAGTCCTTCCTGATATGTAGGAATAATGAAGGACAATGGGAGGTTGAATGCAGGTGAGCTGTGCAGAAGCACGCTGGCAAGCATGCTCCAAGCAGGCTGCCGACTAGCTGTGCAGAGGCTCCTTTTATTAACAGAAGTCAAGAATTGGAAGGAAGCCATACTGTAGTCCCTCTCTCTTCTGCCTTGGTCAGACCACACCTGGAATACTCTGTCCAGTTCTGGGCACTACAGTTTAAGAAGGCTGTTGACCAGCTGGAAGGTGTGCAGAGAAGGGCAACCAAGACGATCGAGGGTCTGGGAACCAAGACTAAGGAGGAGCAGTTGAAAGAGCTGGGGGTTTTTAAGCAGAGGTTGGATTCTTTAGCTGTGAATCTACCATTCTACAATTCTGTGAGAGAGCCCTTGGCACACCCAGGAGCTGCTTGCACATGTGCGAGAGGCACATTGCCTTGTGTCACGGCCATTGTGATCACGCAGGAGGAGGGTGAGGTGCAGATGTTGCCAGATATCCGCCCGCATGGGAGTCTTTATCTTTGAAACGGCCTGCTTGGTTCTCTCCCTGCTGCCCCACCCCAAGTGGAACATGGGGGTGGGGGAGAGTGGGGGTTATTGGTTTGCACGTGTTTTTCTTGTTTCTATCATGCACTTCGTGTTTGTATGTTGTGAACTTCCCTGAGTTGGGTGGGTGAAGGGCAGTATAGAAATTTCATAAGTAATAAAGATAATAAAGAATGTTCCATATTTGCTGCTGTTGCTTGTGGTCTTCTCTGGGGCCATGGGAGAGGAAATCAAGGCCCCCACCCCACAAGATCTCTTTGTCCTGCAAAAGCAGCATTTCACAAAGCTGTTCACATGTCATGCCCAGTGAGGATTTGTGGGGGGCAAGAGAATGCAGTCATGTCACTGAGGAGGAGGAGGGTGCATGGCTGGGAGACCCCCAGAGACCTGGTCCTCATGGATGAATATAAATTCATTTGATACATTTATGTCCCAGCTTTCTCTCCAAGCAGCTCAAGCTGGTGTAGATGCTCCTCCTCCTCACAACAACAGCCCTGTGATGTAGATGAGGCTGGAAGGCAATGGCTGTGCCCCCACCCCACCCCACCCCACCCCAGCTGAGAACACATCCAGGGAGCTTCGTGGTTAAGTGGGGGTTCAAACCCAGCTCCTAGTCCAGTATACCTGAAGGAGCGTCTCCACCTCCATCATTCTGCCCAGACACTGAGGTCCTGCTCCGAGGGCCTTCTGGCAGTTCCCTCACTGCAAGAAGCCAAGTTACAGGGAACCAGGCAGAGGGCCTTCTCGGTAGTGGCGCCCTCCCTGTGGAACGCCTTCCCATCAGATGTCAAAGAGATAAACAACTACCAGACTTTTAGAAGACATCTGAAGGCAGCCCTGTTCAGGGAAGCTTTTAATGTTTAATATGTTATTGTATTTTAGTGTTCTGTTGGAATCCACCCAGAGTGGCAGCCGGATGGGCGGGGTATAAATAATAAATTATTATTATAGGGTCCGACACCCTAATCACTACACCACACTGTCTCTCAATGACTCTCTTTGCGTAGTCTTCATCACACGCCAGGACTGGGCCTCACAGCACAACAAATGGATCCTGGGGCTTCCTGGAGGGGCATTCCCCCCCCCCCAAGGATGCGGCAAAGGGCTGGAAAACACACAGAGACCCCAGAAGGAGAACTCGGCCGCCTGATGGGGCAGCTCAACTTGGCCAGGCTACAGCTCTCTCCCCAACATATGGGATGTCCTTACACCTCAACTCCATGGAGGTGGGACCTGCCATTCAGGAACACCATGTAATTGTGTTGACTGTGCAGTGCGGGACTTTGGGATTAAAGCAGGGGGGGGGCTTCAAAGAACGCTGGCTTATATTCCATCAAGCCCCCTTGTGCAACCAGATTGGGGGGGGGGGAGGTTCTTGCAAGCAGCCAATAAGGCAAGCCCCCTCTCCAACCCTCTGGGGGCCTTTCGGCAAGGATTCAGTGACAGGCAGCATCTCATGGAACCTCCACGTCCGAAGGCAGTCCGCCTATATTCCTGGGTTTGGTCACTCAGAGAGCAGGACCTTACGTCCTGCAAGGGTCACCTCTCCCGTCCTCCCACCCCCACCCCATAAAGGCCCCCCACAAAGACACACGGGAGGCGGCTCATCTTGCAGGGAGTGACGTTTATTAGCTAGTGGCCCCGCGTGGGGGTATCTGGCAGGGGGTTTCCCCGCGAGGGAAGGCGCTGGCGGTGCTGGTGGCGTGGGCGACCGGGCGGCCGCGAGGCAGCTGGCCCTGGTCGAGGGTCGCTCAGTGGTAGTGGCGGCTCAGGGCGTGCGAGACCACGTTGCCCAGCTTCTGGAAGGCGGCGTGGGCGGCCGGAGTGAACTCCTTCCCGAAGTGGGAGGCCAAGACGATCAGGAGCATGTTGATCAAGAGCTGGAAGAGAAGAGAGGCGCTCGGTGGAGACCGCGAAGGGAGAGGGAGCCGGACGGGGCGGTGGGGCACCCCCTTCTGCCCCCCACCATTCCTCAGAGGCTGCCACCACGGTGCCACGCGTGGATTTCGCCAGGCAGGCTCTGCCACGGGGTTTGGAAAGGGCGGTGGGTGCTGGAGACGGGGGTCCCGAAGCCCAGGTGGCTCCAGGCTTGAGCAGGGCCGAGTCACAACCAGCCCCCCATGGAACTTTAGATTTCTTTCTTTCTTTCTTTTCCAAATTCAACACCCAGATTCATTTTCTAACATAAACCCATTACATCATTAACTAAATTAAAGTATACCTAATTACTCTAAACTTCTCTTTGCTGTATACAAATACAACACAGTTAGAAATTTTAGGTTAAAGCTTTCATATTATAAATAATATTTCAAATTCCCCTATGCCCCCCTGTTCCCCTTCACCCATGGGTGATCTCAAAAAAAATTTTCACTTCTTCCATCTTGTTGTTTTGTTATAATTGAATCATTGTTCAATTTATTCTTTTATTATTTCCTTGCTTACCCCTGCATGTTTTGCACATTAATATTCCAGTTCCGGAACCATATTTTTTCATGTATTCCTTCACTCCCTCCCACTCTTTAATTATTCTCTGATTTGAATGGCCTCTAATAGTTGCCGTCAATTTTGCCATTTCCACAAACTCACAGAGTTTACTTTGCCATTCTAATAATGATGGCATTTTCTCCCCCTTCCAGTTCTTTGCAATCAGTATCCTGGCCGCTGCTGTTGCATAAAGGAATACATTTTTTTCTTATCTCTGGGAATGTCTTTTGATATTAGGCCTAACAAAAAAAGCCTCTGGCTTTTTGGTAAACGAAATCTTGAATAATTTTTTCAGCTCCACATCTACCTCGTTCCAAAATTTCCTTACAGTTTTACATCCCCACCATGTATGATAAAAGGTTCCCACCTCCCTCTTACATCTCCAGCATAACACCCATAGAACTTTAGAATTGTAGAGGGTCATCTAGTCCAACCCCCCTCCCGCCCCCCAAAATGCAGGAATTGCTACTAAAGAAGTCCTGGCAGATAGCCCTTCAACCCTCTGCTAAAAGACCTCCTGTGAACGATAGAATCATTGGATTGCAGAGTTGGAAGGGAAGCCAAGAGTCATCCCACTAGACACCTAAAACACTCTGCTCTGTGGCTCCACATTTTGCAGCCAGTTTGCAAAGAAAAAGACAGTTCAGAAAAGTTTTGTTGACAAAGACAACTTCCCTCCCAACTCCGCAGGTCTATGATTCTCCTCGCTGCTCTGCTGAATGTTAAGGAGTGGCCTGAGGGCCTCCGGCTTCTTGGCCAGGAAATAAGTGGTCTGGATGGGTCCTTATCTCCTCACCCACATGCCTCCTGCTCCCTTCTTCTGGTCTCCACAGAGGGGAACTCAGGCACCCTCTTCCCTGCCACCCACCCCATGCGGAGACGCCACTCTGGGCAGCCCTTTGGGGAGATGGGGGCCTTACCTTGAAGTTCTCGGGGTCCACGTGGAGCTTGTTGCAGTGCAGCTCGCTCAGCTTGGCAAAGGCGGACTTGACGTTATCAAGGTCCTTGATGGCTTCTCCAAAGGAGGCCATGACCACCTTGCCGTGCGACTTGACCCTGGGGTTGCCCATGATGGCGGCAGGGCTGGAGAGGTTGCCAAAGTGAGCAAAGAGCCTCTGGCACCAGGGGTACACCACCAGCAAGCTGGAAAGAAGGAGAGAGAACAAGAGAGAGAGAGAGAGAGAGAGAGGTGGTCATCTTGGCTGAAGAACACACGCCTGCCCAGTCCCAAGTGGGAGAGTGGAGGGGTGCAGGTTTACCTGCCAAGGGCTTCAGCCCCAATCATGGCCACATCGCTTTTGTTCCAGATCTGGGTGATGATCTCCCTCTCTTTTTCAGTCCAATGCACCATGTTGGCTGGCTGAGGGTTGGGTACTTTGCTCGGCTGTTGGGCGAAACCTTCTGGGCGAAGCTGAAGCCTCTTCCATGGCTGGAGCCTTTTATACCCTGGGCCAAAGCTGCGGCTCCTCCTCTTTGTGTGGGCGGGGCCATCCTTGGCCAGGGGTTGGGTGGTCTGGCTCAGTGGGGCCGAGCCAGAGCAGGGTGGCAGCCAGCCCTGGGGTGGGGCTACATAGGCCAGGCAGGAGGCCCCAGATAGCTGCCGTCTCTCTCTCCCGCTCTCTCTCTCCCTCTGCCTCTGAGAGTTGGAAGATTCAGGACGGAGATGAAGAAAGTCCTTTGCACAACACAGAGTTAAACTGCAGAACTCCCTCCCACAAGAGACAGCCACCAACCTGGATGGCTTTGATAGAGGCCTGGGCAAGATTCAGGCTATCAGTGGCTCCTAGCCAGGATGGCTCTGCTCTGACTGCACAACGGGCATCTTGCTGGCCCCTGTGAGAAGAGGGTCCTGGACCAGATGGATCCAGCAAGCTCTTCTTAGCTCTTACAGGAGGCCTTCCATGGTCCTCTCTGTGGGGTGAGGTTCATCCCAGCCCTTGGGAGTCTCGGAGGTCAGGGCTGAGGGCTGGCACCACTGGGAGAGGTTGCATACAACTTGCCCTCTCCAGGTCGTCTAGTCCAACCCCTGTTCTGGGCAAAGCAGGGGGGTGTCAGCAGTGGAGAGATTGGGGTTGTGCTGTTGGGGCTACAGACCCTTCCTCCTCTTTAATCAGAGACTATCTACGTCTTATCTACCTAACACAAGGACATCAGAAGAGGCTGCTGGATCAGGCCAATGGGCCGCCTAGTCCAGCCTCCTGTTCTCACAGGCAGATGCCTCTCTTGGGACCTGAGGACCAGAGCAACCCCCTCCCCTCCTGCCAGCAGCTGGTCTTCAGAAGCATTGCTACCTCATCCTGTGGAGGCAGCGCACAGCCATCCCAGATCACAGCCATGGGCAGCTCTCTCCTCCGCCATGAATTTGCCCAATCCTCTTTCGAAGCCACCCAGGCTGGTGGCCACCACTGCCTCCTGTGGGGGGGAGTTCCACAGATTAACTCTGTGTCTTGTGAAGGAGTCCTTCCTTTCGCCTGTCCGGAATCTTCCAACCCTCAGATTCACTGGAGGCCCCTGAGTTCTGGCGTTGGGAGAGATGGACAAAGGCTTTCCTCTCTCCCCCTTTCCCAAGGCCATGCAGAACTGCGCAAACTCCTTGCCCGCCTTGCCTCTGAGCTAGAAAACCCCAGACTAGAAAACTTGTTGATTAGAAGATTTGTATGAGACTGTATGGGAAAAACACGGAATAACAGATACAACTTTGCTTAAAATGTATATAGGAAGTGTAGTGTAAGAGATGGAAGTCAATCAATGAAATTTTATTATTGAGATATTTGTAGAATAAATTTTTAAGAAATTCTTCCAATTCTTCTCCTTCTCCTTATGTTTTCTTTTTCTTTCTTTTTCTTCCTTTTTTCTTTTTTGTTCTTTTTTTATACGTGTGTGCTTATCTGAAATATACATGTATGTATGTATTTGCAGTATTTTGCTTGTATTTTGTAATAATTATGTTAAACAAAATTTAATAAAAAAGGGGAAAAAAGAAAAACCCAAACGCTGCAAGCCTTCCTCATAGGGGAGTCACTTCACCCCCTCAATCCGTTTTGGGGGACCCTTTTCTGAACCTTTTGCAACTCCATCTACCTGCCTGGGACTCCCAGGTGTTGGGGGTGAGGGGCCACATCAGGGCGGCCTGTTCACCCCCCCTTCCAGCCCTGCTCTGGGACTTCTGCTGGAAACAGAGGGATACCCTTACATTGGAAGTGTAAAGACAGTGGAGGGACATTTTTCCATATGTGGTGGTATTGTAAAATAACCAAAAGTTTTGGGGAAATGATTTATAATGAAATGAAAAAATGTTTAAGATAACATTTGTTAAAAGATGAGAAAATGTGGACTTGACTATGCTACCACTCAGTGAATTTGTAACTGGCTGACTGACCGAACCCAAAGGGTGCTCATCAATGGTTCCTCTTCATCCTGGAGAAGAGTGACTAGTGGGGTGCCACAGGGTTCTGTCTTGGGCCCGGTCTTATTCAACATCTTTATCAACGACTTGGATGATGGACTCAAGGGCATCCTGATCAAATTTGCAGATGACACCAAACTGGGAGGGGTGGCTAACACCCCAGAGGACAGGATCACACTTCAAAACGACCTTGACAGATTAGAGAACTGGGCCAAAACAAACAAGATGAATTTTAACAGGGAGAAATGTAAAGCATTGCACTTGGGCAAAAAAAATGAGAGGCACAAATACAAGATGGGTGACACCTGGCTTGAGAGCAGTACATGTGAAAAGGATCTAGGAGTCTTGGTTGACCACAAACTTGACATGAGCCAACAGTGTGACGCGGCAGCTAAAAAAGCCAATGCAATTCTGGGCTGCATCAATAGGAGTATAGCATCTAGATCAAGGGAAGTAATAGTGCCACTGTATTCTGCTCTGGTCAGACCTCACCTGGAGTACTGTGTCCAGTTGTGGGCACCACAGTTCAAGAAGGACACTGACAAACTGGAACGTGTCCAGAGAAGGGCAACCAAAATGGTCAAAGGCCTGGAAACGATGCCTTATGAGGAACGGCTAAGGGAGCTGGGCATGTTTAGCCTGGAGAAGAGGAGGTTAAGGGGTGATATGATAGCCATGTTCAAATATATAAAAGGATGTCACATAGAGGAGGGAGAAAGGTTGTTTTCTGCTGCTCCAGAGAAGCGGACACGGAGCAATGGCTCCAAACTACAAGAAAGAAGATTCCACCTAAACATTAGGAAGAACTTCCTGACAGTAAGAGCTGTTTGACAGTGGAATTTGCTGCCAAGGAGTGTGGTGGAGTCTCCTTCTTTGGAGGTCTTTAAGCAGAGGCTTGACAACCATATGTCAGGAGTGCTCTGATGGTGTTTCCTGCTTGGCAGGGGGTTGGACTCGATGGCCCTTGTGGTCTCTTCCAACTCTATGATTCTATGATTCTATGATTCTATGAGAACCTTTCTTGCTAGGCGTTACAGGCCAAGACTTGCCAAAAGAGCAGAAGAGGTTATTTGTGTATGTGACAACCGTGACTAGAATATCACTAGCCCAAAGATGGAAAGATGACAGGGTACCCACGAAAGAAGAATGGCAAGAAAAACTCGTGGAATGTGCTGAAATGGCAAAGTGGAACTGGAAAACTTAAGAGACTTTAAAAAGGACAGGGAACCGTTTATGTCGTACATACAGAAACCTTGTAAAGAAGTGGACTCACTAGCAGGGTTTGAGTAAACACTTGCAATTAACAAACATAGAAATTAAGATGTAATAACTGGAAAATAGCAAAGTGCAAGAGGTAATTTGAAAGTAAGTATGGTACAAAAATATTAAGGATATAACAATATTTAATTTAAAGAGTGCAATAGGAAAAAACAAGCGAGGGAAGTAAACACCTAAAGTTCCAGAAGAGGAATTTGGGGGAAGTTGATGGAATATTTTGGGGGCTGGGAGAAGACTATCCTCTTGATAACCCCCCTCCCCAGTGCCCCCTCCCCTGCCAAAACCATGATTCAGAAAAGCAGAGTGCACAGCCCACCAATGAAGTTCAAAACTGCAACAATTAAATACACGTCTATTCAAAACCCAGCGAAAACTATCCAGTTTAATTAATGCAACAAAGCGGATGGGTTTGATCCAGTGGTGACAGCTTTTCAAAGTCGGATAGGCAAGGACATCTCCCCACGGCTGCCTGCCCAGCCCATCTCCCTGGCAGCTGGCCTCCCTGGGCCTCCTCATGTGCGCGAGGAAGATAATGGCTCTGCCCTCCTGTGAGCTGAGGGTGCGAGAGGGGAGATACCGCCCTGCAGATTGTGGGGACTTTGGGCGTTCGGTCAACAGGGACTCAGATAAGCGGAGAGAGCGTTCCCGGCCTGGGTCCTGTTTTCAGGCCTCACTTTGGGTTCCCCATCATGAGCACCTGGTTGGCCATGGCGAGAACAGAATGGGCTAGGTGAGCCATTGATCCAGCAATGCTTTTCCAATGCTCTTATGGAACCTCCAAGTCTACAGACAGTCTATCTCGATTCCTCATGAGTATTTGGTCTCTGTGTGAACAGGTGCTGGACTGGATGAGCTGCCGTTGGCCTGATCTAGCAGCCTCTCCTTATGATCTCATGGTAGCCCCCAGTCTCTCCAGCTAGGTATGAGCCAGCAGTCTCCATCTCCTGGGGTGGGCCTGGATGGGCAGCTCACTGCTAAAAAATGTTGCTGCTTCAGCTATGGCTCTCTGAGACCCCCACCAGCACTTGGCATTTAAAGCAGTTGTTGTTGTTTAGTCATTTAGTCGTGTCCGACTCTTCGTGACCCCATGGACCAGAGCACGCCAGGCACTCCTGTCTTCCACTGCCTCCCGCAGTTTGGTCAAACTCATGCTGGTAGCTTTGAGAACACTGTCCAACCATTTCGTCCTCATTTCGTCCTCTGTCGTCCTTCTCCTTGTGCCCTCCATCTTTACCAACATCAGGGTCTTCTCCAGGGAGTCTTCTCTTCTCATGAGGTGGCCAAAGTATTGGAGCCTCAGCTTCAGGATCTGTCCTTCCAGTGAGCACTCAGGGCTGATTTCCTTCAGAATGGAGAGGTTTGATCTTCTTGCAGTCCATGGGACTCTCAAGAGTCTCCTCCAGCACCATATTCAAAAGCATCAATTCTTCGGCCATCAGCCTTCTTTATGGTCCAGCTCTCACTTCCATACATCACTGCTGGGAAAACCATGGCTTTAACTATACGGACATTTGTTGGCAAGGTGATGTCTCTGCTTTTTAAGATGCTGTCTAGGTTTGCCATTGCTTTTCTCCCAAGAAGCAGTAGCATGCCACTTTCAACAGCCGTGGCTTCCCAGCCACCACCACAAACTCTTGGGAACTGTAGTTTGTTAAGGGTGCTGAGAGTTCCCTCTCCCAGGGCTACAGTTCCCAGAGCCCCCTGTCAAGAGGGCTCGATAGTTAAACCACTCTGAGTACTGTAGCTCTGGGAGGGGAATGGGGGGGGGTCTATCCTCTCAGCACCCAGTATAAACTTTAGTTCCCTGGATACTTTGGGGGGTGGGGTGCCATGACTACTCAAAGTGCTGTGATAGTGCGGCACACATACAGTTCAGATGGGTCTTGAATGGAACCAGCAAATATCACAGCAGAGTCGCCGTGTTATAGTGGTCAGTGTCAGACTATGACCTGGGAAAGGCCAGGGTTCGAATCCCACGCTCAGCCATGAATCTGGGGGCCAGCCACCGCCTCTCAGCTTAGCCTGCCTCGCGGGGTTGTTGAGGGGATTAAATGAGGTGCTGGGAGAACCCTCTTGCACATCACCGGAGCTCCCTGGAGGAAAATCTGGGCTATAAATGCAGTAATAGAAAATGGAGGTCTTAAGGCAGAGGTCATGTGACCACCTGCTGGGGTTTCCTTATCTGTGATTCCTGCCTTGCAAGGGGGTTGGAATAGATGACCCATGGGGTCCCGTCCAATTCTACAATGCTACGGTTCTGAATAAATATTCATAATAAAGATCTGGGCAAGAGGTATTGTTGGGCTTTTCCATTTTCCTTTGACCTTGCAGAGAATAAGAATGGTTTCAGGTCAGTCTTCCTGTGCTGATCTTGTATGTGTTTGCTTGGTACACTTATGAACATTTAACATATATCTAAGACCTAAAAATTCCTATCATGGTATATAGACCAAGAGGAGTATTTGGGTCCTTTTCCATCTGGGTTCAGATCTGGATGGGGGACTGAAAGAACCTTGCTGGGTGACCTAGGCTGTGAGCCAGGCATTGGGAGTGTTGGTTCTGCAGGGCCTCTCAGCAGCACACCATATGACTGACCAGAAATGGCTTGCCAGGTGGGCAGAGCCACCGCCACAACCTCTGGGCGCCAAGAAAGGATGGCTGGCAACAATGACCCTGCAGGCCTCTCTGCTGCACCTGTTGAGCTGCTGCCTGGCGTACTGACCGCTTTGCTGCTGGGATGGTGCCTTCTTCCAAGGCTGACATTCCTGCACTTCCCATCTCAGGGGGCTGGGCTGGGCTGGATGACCCTTGGGGTCCCTTCCAACTGCCATTCTACAGTTCTTTTTTTTTAAATATATCTCTATTAATTTAAAATAAATACACTTATGAAAAACAGACGTACATACAAGTAAACAAACATACAATCAAACAAACAAATAACAGAAAAATCAAACAAACCACCACACTATAAGACACAAGAAAATTAATATAATTATCATCATATGTACTCGTGGTATTGAACACAATTATAAAATTTACAGAAAAGAAATTTAAAACTGACTTCCAATTAATCCCACTGTACTTTATCTATCCATTCCTTTATACCACACGGTTACATATTTCTTATATAATTTCTTTTTACCTCCCTACAAACTTATATTTATACAATACAGGGATCAGTCTGACTCTGCCAAGATGTTTCCTTTTATTCCATCATTTTCTAAATATTCTTTAAAGATTCTCCGATCCTTATAGACTTTTTGTTTTGGTTGGACTCTTACTCTTCCTGTCCCTTTCGCAGACATTCTACCAGTAGGATGTGCCAATCTTCCGTTTTGGGTATTGTTGTGTTTTTCCAATTTCTTGCTACTAAAATTCTGGCCGCCCATTCTGTGGTTCTATATGTTAAAGCCTAGACCAGGTCAGGCCAGACTGGTGCCCAGCAGACAAGGCTGCAGCCAGCATGACCGATGGTCAGAGGCGATGGCCGAACTCCACCACCCTTCTTCCTCTCAATCCACTTTTGTGACTCTTCCCTTCCCTGGTCCTGGCAATGGACTGACCGGGTGGACTTCTGCCTGCAGCTTCCCCTTTCCTTGGCCTTGGAGACTGGGCTGAGCCACTGCTTTCTCGAAGGTTCCTGGGTGCGCCCTGCCATGGCACAGGCCTGCTCCTCCCGGCCCTGGCCCTATCTGGGTGAAGCAGCTGAAGGCAGCCACCCGCACCCAGAGCCCTGGGAGACCTGATAGGATGCCTGCTCCACCCTCGCTGGGGGCAGAGATAACAGGGAGGAGGAGGAAGGGCGCTCAGGGTGGTGCATCGCAGCAGCTGTGGGGCTGGGAGCATCCAGAACCAAAATCATGGTCTCTCTTCAGAAAGGTGTTGCAGGAATTTATGTATAGGTTGGGGGGGAGGTTGCCCTTCCAGCAGGTATCATGCACATGCAGCCCACTACCAAAATCAGCCCCATCACTTTTGTGACTTGGCCCACAAAACACTTCATCACCGTTTCTTCCTATCTATTCAAAGGGCCTCTGCTGCACAATGCCAAATGTAAGAATTCACTGAAAAATGTATCTATGTACTGGCTCACTGGGATGCAGGTGGCGCTGTGGGTTAAACCACAGAGCCTAGGACTTGCCAATCAGAAAGTCGGCGGTTCGAATCCCCACAACGGAGTGAGCTCCCGTTGCTCGGTCCCTGCTCCTGCCAACCTAGCAGTTCGAAAGCACGTCAGAGTGCAAGTAGATAAATAGGTACCGCTCTGGCCGGAAGGTAAACAGTGTTTCCGTGCGCTGCTCTGGTTCACCAGAAGTGGCTTAGTCATGCTGGCCACATGACCTGAAAGCTGTATGTCGGCTGCCTCGGCCAATAAAGCGAGATGAGCGCCACAACCCCAGAGTCGGGCACGACTGGAACTAATGGTCAGGGGTCCCTTTACCTTTACCTTTACTGGCTCACTGGGAAAACTTCGGAATTCATATAGACATGTGAGCTCAGCTACTCAGCAGCTCCTTTGCCTGAGTGATAATCCCTGGCATCAGGTAGCCATTCCAGAAATAACAAACCCAGAGGAAGACAAAAGGGTGTGATTGACTTGGCTGGGAAACAGGGAAATGTAAATATCTCTTTTGTTACACTCCATGGGTGTTTGGTGGAGGGCAAGGGGAACCATGGGGCAGGGTCCAGGATGCTCAGATTCCTGCCACCAGACCTCCCCTTTCATGATGTAACTGTGATGTATGAGTGACGTAGTTTGGGGGGGGGTGTAACATGGGGATTAGCAGCTAATAAAAGTTTGGGAGTTCTTTTTTCGGGGCTTCCATCTTGTTCCACCTGGTGGCAGGTGGGAGTCCTGTCGCCACAGTCTTCAGTCAAGACCAAGCTGACTGGCTGCTCTTTTGTTCTGCTATTCCTGACAGGTGTCCTTGTTTTTTGTCCAAGGGAGCCCACAGATTTCTCCGTTAACAAAGGGAAGCCCAGGGTGGTCTGGAGGATATCGCAGAGTTGGAAAAGGTTCCGAATGTTAGGACATATTTCCATTCCACATTTAGAACAGATTTGTGGATTGTTGTATGTCACATGTCTGTTTACTTTACTTCCGTTGTACAGTGCTACCTCGGGTTACAGATGCTTCAGGTTACAGCCTCCACTAAGCCAGAAATAGTACCTTGGGTTAAGAACTTTGCTTCAGGATGAGAACAGAAATTGCATGGCGCAGCAGCAGCGGGAGGCCCCATTAGCTGAAGTGGTGCTTCAGGTTAAGAACAGTTTCAGGTTAAGAACGGACCTCCGGAACGAATAAAGTTCTTAACCTGAGGTACCACTGTATATTGCTTTTGCTATGCTGCTGTTTGCTTGGACACGAAGGGAAGCAGACATGTTTTTTCCTTTGTCCTGCTGCTGAATAAAATGCTGTAAATATGCTTACATATGTGTAATGGTTGTAAGGGGTTACTTGTGCGTAAGTTGCCTTCAGTTTTGGTTAGATTGCCTACCCAACCATACTTTGGCTGACAGCTCACACTCCGTGGCCGGTCAGTCACTTGCAGAATCCGTCAGTGGGCGTTTCTTGAACCTCTTCCAGCATAAGAGCTGTTTGACGCCAAGTCTCCTCCTACTCTCCCTGCGCGGAACTCGTCTGCGCAAGTAAGGGGAAGGCAGAGGTGTGTCCGCGCTCTCCCCACTAGTCTTGGGTGAAGGGTCTTGGAGACCTCTCTCCGAATCCTCCATTTCCCTCCCTTCCCTACCGGTGTTACGCTGAATTCCTTCCCCCCTGCTGGTCCCCTCTCCTGCATCGCTGTGGAGCCTTGCCTCCGCCTCTCGTTCTGATGTCAGTTCCCTGACAATATGTCTCTATCTGCCACTTCCAATGGGAAGATTTATTCACTCTGATGATTAGATTTATTCACTCTGATGATTAGAGCGTGCTCAGTCTCTAAAGGCTTCTGAGGCTTGAGTCGCTGATTGATGCTGTTACGAGAACCAGAGTTTGCCCGGTTGCCGGCCGGTGGCTGGAGCCAGCTGGGGGCCTGCCAAATGCCCCCGTCTCCCTGGACACATCCCAACACCGAAAAGGGCAGCCCAAACGATCCAAGGAGATGGAGTGACTCCCCTCTTAAGAATAGTTGCAGCCTTTGGGACTTTTTTCATTTAGGGACAAGGTGAGGAAGATGATGGAAGTTTATAAAATGATGCACAGCATGGAAGAAGTGAATCAGGGAATCGTAGAGCTGAAAGGGACACCCAGGGCCATCTAGTCCAACCCCCTGCAGTGCAGGAATCTCAACTAAAGCATCCACGGCAGACAGTGTGGGAATGTTCAGGGATACAGGAGAGGATATATTGTCTGATTATATCCTTATCCAACTTGTGTTAACAAGTTCCCCAATTTCAGCACAGTAAAACATTCCCCTTTATTTTAAGTTTGCAACGGCAGCGTTTGCTCAGGCTCGCTTAAGCCTCTATAATAACTATTCTGGTAATTTCCCCTTATTCCCTCATAAAATACAAGAGACGACACAGTCTTTTACAAAAGTATAAAAAGAGTTTACTCACATTCTGTTCACAATCAGATCCCAGAAGGCAGACTTAAGCTTAATGAAGTAACATGCATTTGGACTCTATCTTATAAGAAGACAGTCCCTGTCTCCTCTCTTGGCTGGAAGCCAAGAGTGTATCTTTCACTCAGTAGATCATAGAATCATAGAGTTGGAAGAGACCACAAGGGCCATCGAGTCCAACCCCCTGCCAAGCAGGAAACACCATCAGAGCACTCCTGACATATGGTTGTCAAGCCTCTGCTTAAAGACCTCCAAAGAAGGAGACTCCACCACACTCCCTGGCAGCAAATTCCACTGTCAAACAGCTCTTACTGTCAGGAAGTTCTTCCTAATGTTTAGGTGGAATCTTCTTTCTTGTAGTTTGGATCCATTGCTCCGTGTCTGCTTCTCTGGAGCAGCAGAAACAACCTTTCTCCCTCTTCTATGTGACATCCTTTTATATATTTGAACATGGCTATCATATCACCCCTTAACCTCCTCTTCTCCAGGCTAAACATGCCCAGCTCCCTTAGCCGTTCCCTTAGATGTTGCTTCTCTGATGCATGTGGTGAAAGAGAGAAGGAAGAGAATAGAGGTGGCTGCCCTGCCCTGTGCTTTTATCATTACCTGCACAGGTGAGGCCACACCCAACTCTAATCACATGTAGAGGAAGTCTGTCCCACCCAGAAGGGAAACAGGAAGTTTACCTGCTGGCTGGACAAACATCCCTCCCCATGTGTAAACATGTTCACTCTAGGAATGTTGTACTTGACTGCTCTTGTGTTTCACATCCCACAGACAGGAGTGCCAGCTTAGTCCTTCCACCATCGCTGGCTGGGGCTGTGAGTGCCCTGCAGCGTGCATAGCCCTGACATTGAAATGTGTGGGTGCTCAGCCCATTCAAGGGGGATTTTTGAGTGCTTGGGCACCCAGGGCCCCAGGGAGTTGGCACCTAGGATGGCAGGTCCCCATCCAACCTCCAATGTAGGAGAGTCCACAACTTCCCAAGGGAATCTGTTCCACAGAAAGAGCTCTAACTGTTGTAACTTAAGGCCATTGGTTTGAGTCCATCCCTCCAGAGCAGGAGAAAACAAGCAGGGGGGGGGGCAGGGGGGTGATGAGGACCTCGCCCAGGAGCTGGAAGAGAAAAGAGAGAGTGACACCTTCTGCCAGGGGGCCCATGTGTGGGTCACCCTCTCCCCACAACAAATCCCACAATGGATTCAACAGATTGAGGTTGAATCCTGACAAGACAGAAGTACTGTTTTGGGGGACAGAGAACGGGCAGGTGTGGAGGACTCCCTGGTCCTGAATGGGGTAACTGTGCCCCTGAAGGACCAGGTGCACAGCCTGGGAGTCATTTTGGACTCACAGCTGTTCATGGAGGCGCAGGACAATTCTGTGTCCAGGGCAGCTGTCTCCCAGCTCCATTTGCTTTGCAGGATGAAACCCTCACTACCCACAAACTGTCTTGCCAGAGTGGTGCATGCTCTGGATATCTCTCGCTTGGACTACTGCAATGCACTCTATGTGGGGCTACCTTTGAAAACTACAATTAATACAGAATGCAGCTGCCGAGACCATATAACACCGGTCCTGAAAGACCTGCATAGGCTCCCAGTACGTTTCCAAGCACAATTCAAAGTGTTGGTGCTGACCTTTCAATCCCTAAATGGCCTCGGTCCAGTATACCTGAAGGAGTGTCTCCACCCCCATTGTTTAGCCCAGACCATGAAGTCCAGCTCCCAGGGCCTTCTGGCAGTTCCCTCACTGTGAGAGGTGAGGTTACAGGGAACCAGGCAGAGGGCCTTCTCGGTTGTGGCTCCCGCCCTGTGGAATGCCCTCCCACCAGCTATCAAGGAAATAAACAACTAACTGAAATCTGAATGCAACCCTGTATCAGGAAATTTTTAATGTCTAATGTTTTACCATGTTTTATGTCCTGTAAGCCACCCAGAGTGAGACACACACACACACACACACACACACACACACACACACACACACACTGCACCCCCTCAGCAGCCCCTTGGGGCAGGGGAGCAGCCTCACTCTGAAGTTGAGGGGGTCCACGTGGAGCTTGTTGCAGAGCAGTTCACTCAATTCGTAAAAGGTCTCCTTGACCTTGTCGAGGTCCATTGATGGCGGAAATGGTGACGGGGAAGACGATCAACATGCTGGAGTGAAGGAAAGAAGGAAGGAGAAAGGTAGAGGCACGGATGCTTGTTATCCAGGTGGAAAGAGGAGCACCTGCCCAACCTGCCTAGAGAGGCAACCACCCCTGGCCTTACCAGACAAGGATATCCCCACCAATGGTGGCCATGTTGACTTTGCTGCAGGCAGTGTTGATGAGCTGCTTCTCCTTTGCGGTCCAGTGCACCATGATGGCTGGCTGTGGGCTGTGAGCTTCTCTCTGCTGCTGGAGAAAACCTTCTGGGCTGAGCTGGAGCTTCTTCCAGGACTGGAGCCTTTTATGCCCTGCGCCAAGGCTCCTCCTCCCAGATTTACAGAAGCCGACCTGGTTTCTGATTTGATCTAAGAATGTCCTGCTTTTCCTTAGGGCATGCCTATTTTCTCTGAGAAAGCCTGAAGGGTATGGAGTAATTGTGAGGATATAGTTCCATTCCACCTAAAAGGGTCAGGCATGTTAGGGAAAAAAATCTAGGTGCAAGGCTGCTCAGTCCCCCAGCTGGTCAGGCAGAGCCCGCGGGTCCCTGCGGAATAAAGGAAGGAGTCCAGCCAACAGGAGCAAATAGCTGTAGACCAAAGTTTATTGCGCAATAGGTTCAAAGAGCAAATTTTGAACCCCGAGGATGGGGTGACAAAGACTTTTAAAACTTTCCCAGCACATCCCAGAATACAGTTTGAAGGGGAGGGGTTAACCTTGGCAAGCATGTTCAGACAAGTCCTTGGTACAAGATTAGCATAAGCAGACATGGCAGGGCAAGACTCAGGTGTAAAATTAGCATAGACAAATATGTCTTAAGTACCCACCACCCAAAAGTACAATAGAAGTTCCTTTGCATGTCTGGAGCCTGAGGCAAGTCAGGTGATGAGATTTGGCTTCCTTTGCCTAACAATGAGCCCAGCAATTGTTACCTCTGATAACTTCCTGGAGTCCTTTTGCAAGGGGAAAATAGCTTTGGAATGGGGGGAACTGGGAAAGGAGATGATTTTATATTATTTTTAAAGCTAGGTGACTTCCCTGAGCTGTCAAAGTTGGAAGGATATATTCAGGCATAATATTTGTAATATTTAACTTTAAAGATGTGCCGCCCCCCTGTAATTGCCGTAACAGGCATGACTGTTGTGTATCACATGCCTGTTTACGTCCAGCACATTCTGCTGGGAACCTCTGTTGTATGTTGCTTTTGTGTTCCTGCTGTTTTGCCAGAGACGAAGGGATGCAGACATGTTTTCCTGTGTTCCTGAACAATGCTGAATAAATGTTGTAAATAATGCTTACATCTGCCTCTGTCTGCCTCATCTGCTGTGTGATGATTTACACACTCTGCTGACAGAGCGGGCACGGGTCTCTAAGCGTATCTGAGGCTTGTGTCGCTGGCTGACTGATGCTGCTCCACAGGAGACCGGTGATCGTCCAGAGTAAGCTGAGGGCCTGCCTGATGCCGTCGTTTCCCTGGCAGCATCCCAACAGTGATGCCGCTCCAGAGCCAAGGAGACAAGCAACTATACAACTTTTAAAAGACACTTGAAGGCAGCCCTGGATAGGGAAGTCCCAAAGGAGCGTCTCCACCCCCATCGCTCAGCCCAGACACTGAGGTCCTCCTCCAGTGATTCAATTACAGTGTACCAGGCAAAGGGCCCTCTTGGCAGTGGCTCCCTCCCTGTGGAAAGACATCAGATGTCAACCTGGGTGGCCTGAAAGACGGACTAGACACATTCATGGATGAGAAGCTATAATGGCTCCTAGTCTGGCTGGCTCTGCTCTCCCTCCACCATCAGAGGCAGCGATGCTTCTGAATCTCACTTGCAGGAAACGGCATCAAGGGAGAGGCTCTGGGGCTCCAATCCTGCTTGCCCATTGGGGTCCATAGTTGGCCATTGGGAGAAGAGGATCCTGGACTCGATGGTCCTCTTTGGCCTGACCCAGAAGGCTCTGACTTTTGTCATTTCCACTCTTAAGGAACCTTGGGAAATGGAGTCTGTGAGGGAGAACTAGGAATTTCCAAGAGAACTTTCAGCAGACATTCTAGACCTTCAAGTCCCCAGAATTCTGCAATACTTTGTTCAACTATTCTCATGCCAATAAAACTTGGTTGTGTGAATTTGCCCAGACTTGGTTGTGTGTATTTCTGGCTGTATGACTTTGGGTCACTTTAGTAGTCTTCAGATCTACCGTAGCTCCTGTCCCCTTTTGGACACCTGTACAGTTGAGCCTTCTGTTCTGCTTCAAAGCCCATATTCTGAGTGAAGCTCTTGCTCAGGGATGGGGAACCTGAGGTCTTCTGGAATGTGGTCTGACTCTGCTTCCCATTGGCAGGCAGTGGGCTCCCAATCCCTGCCCTTGTTGAACCTCCCTGTCTTCCTACCCCTGCCGCTTCCAACTCTCCCTCTGCTGTTCTCTCCCCACGCTGTCAAACCTGAATGTGAGCTCCCTGGGGCAGAGTCTTGTCCTACATTCCAAGGGCCCTCAATTGATACATGGTAAAATAATCATCATCTGAAAGTGCAATTAATTATCCTCAGTGGGCTCAATTATCCTCAAGATACAAGCGATTGAAACTCTGTTTGCAATGCTTTCTTGGGCCCTGCTTCCTCCCAGACAACATCCACACCTTCCTCCCTTACCTGGCCTTGGACACGGCTGTGCGACCTCCGGCCCCCATAACCAGCAACTCAGCCTCACTAGCGCGGACTGCAGAGGGTGAACATGAAACCCCTGTGGGAATGTTCAGGGATGCAGGAGAGGATATATTGTGAGATTATATCCTTATCCAACTTGTGCTAACAAGTTCCCAAAATATCTGCAGAATTTATAGACATTCCCCTTTTAAGTTCGCAACGGTAACGTGTGCTCAGGTTCGCTAGAACCTCTATGATAATTACTCTGGTAATTTCTCCTTTGTTCCCTCTTAAAATAGAAGATACGACACAGACTTTCATAAAAGAGTTTACTCACGTTCTGTTCACAATAGGATCCCAGAAGGCAGACAGGCTTAAAAAGGTAATATACATTTAGAATCTATCTTATAGGAAGATAGTCCTTCTCTACTCTCTTGGCTGAGAGCCAAGAGGGCATCTTTAGTCAGTAGATGTTGCAAGAGCGATGGAGGAGAAGCAAGAGAGATATGGCTGCCCCTGCCCTGTGCTTTTATCATTACTTGCACAGGTGAGGCCACACCCACCTCTGGTCACATGTGGAGGAAGTCTGTCCCAGGAAGTTTACCTGCTGGCTGGACAGACATCCCTCCCCATGTCTTAACATGTACACTCTAGGAATGTTGTAATTGACTGCTCCTGTGTTTACATCCCACAGTTGAGACGGCTAGAGCGCTGGTGGCAGATGACCCATTCTAAAGCTGACCGGACATAGGTTAGAGCTCAATGTCGAGCCTACCAAATGGCGGTAGTGACGGTGAAGAAGACTTTCTTCACCGCCTCTATTGCATCTGTAGAAAACAGCAGCAGGAAACTTTTTCAGGTGGTCTGCAATTTAGCGGAACCACCTGCTACATCGGGGCCCAGTACGGGCCACATGATCTCCTGCAATGATTTTGCAAAGTTTTTTGCAGATAAAATCGCTCAGATTCGGGAAGAAGTAGACTCCACCGTGAGTGCAGGGCCGGGGTGGGAGAGTGCTAGAGTCCTGTCTAGTCAAATTGTGTGGGATCAATTCCAATCTGTTACCCCCGAGGATGTGGACAGGCTGCTTGGACGAGTGAAACCAACCACCTGTCTCCTGGATCCTTGCCCATCCTGGCTTATAAAAGCTAGCCTGGAAGGGCTGGGCGATGGGCTTCGTGGGGTGGTGAATGCTTCCCTCCATGAGGGAGCCTTCCCAGACCCGCTGAAAGAGGCGGTTATTAAACCGCTTCTTTAAAAACCATCTCTAGATGTGGCCACGATGGCCAACTATCGCCCAGTCTCAAATCTTCCATTCTTGGGCAAGGTGATTGAGCGAGTGGTTGCTGTACAACTCCAGGCACGCCTGGAAGAAGCAGACCATTTGGATCCCTTCCAGTCAGGATTCAGGCCTCATCACGGGACTGAAACTGCCTTGGTCGCACTGGTGGGCTAGGGACAAAGGTGAGAGCTGTTTCCTAGTTCTGCTGGATCTCTCAGCGGCGTTTGATACCATCGACCATAACATCCTTCTGGACCGTCTTGAGGGGCTGGGAGCTGGGGGCACTGTCATCCAGTGGTTCCGCTCCTTCCCCCTGGGCTGTGTTCAGAGAGTGGTGGTGGGGGATGAGTGTTCAGACCCCTGGGCTCTCACTTGTGGGGTGCCTCAGGGTTCCATCCTCTCCCCCATGCTTTTCAACATCTACATGCAGCCGCTGGGAGAGATCATCAGGTGGTTTGGGCTGGGTGTTCATCAGTATGCGGATGATATCCAGCTCTACCTCTCTTTCAAATCAGAATTAGTGAAGGCGGATGTTGGAATAGAATTATGTGGTTTTAGCAGAAAAGATATAAAGGATTAAGTAAAAATAATTTGGTGAAAGAAGAGAATGCAAAATTACAACATATTAAGATAAACTATTATGATAAAAACAAAGCTGGAAAGGATTTGCTGTAATATTTAAGTGAATTAGAATACAAAAATGGGAGGTGTGAGGAGGTCAAGGAAGTAAGTGAATGAAAACATGTGATGTAAAGGTTTGATCTGTATTTTTTTTTCAACTGTTTGTATTTTTTCTGTCCTTTCTAATTTTTTTTCTTTTTGTATTTTTTCTCTTCGTAATTTTTAAAATTTGAATAAATATTATTTTTTTTAAAAAAAGAATTAGTGAAGGCGGTGACAGTCCTGTGTGAGTGTCTGGAGGCAGTTGGAGGATGGATGGTGGCTAACAGATTGAGATTGTATCCTGACAAGACAGAAGTACTGTTTCTGGGGGACAGGAGGCGGGCAGGTGTTTTACATCCCACAACACCTAGGGGTTATTTGTATAAATATATCATATACATCCCCTCCTGTAACACTCCCAATCTTCTAGCGCCACCAACCCTTCACATTCCACCAAATTTAATCCTCAATTTTACATACAACCAGCTCATTAAGAAAAATGCAGAATCCATTTCTCTTCTTTTGCGTCTCAGAAGCCGTCAAGATGCTGCACAATGTGGTCCGTCCTGTCCCTTTTCCCTGCTCTTATTTCCACCTTCAGGCTCCAAGGAGATGGGCTGATGTAATCTCCACAAAATCCTGGTCTCCTCTCCTTCCTCCCTCCTAAACTCATAAATCTTCCTGCTTAGCAGACAGTCGATCCAGTTGTCACCCCTCTTTTCTTCTTTACTGCTTTTATTTCTCATGAGGAAGTCCCAAGGGGGGAACAAAATCCCTAAAAAGTCCCTCAAGGTTGTTGCTCTCTGTTATGTATGAGTTGAATAGGATCCAAAATGCAGCAGTCTGTCGACTTCCGGGTTTAGCGCCATCGGTAATGGCGGATTCCCTCTGAGCTGGAGGGACCCACTCCGTGGAAATTGGGTCAAACCGCTGCGGCGAAGCAGAGACCCTTTTTAAATCACAGGCAGGGTGAAGCCTGTGAACGTAGGGCTCGGCGGGCACTTTTCGCGCCCCCCCAACTTGCAAAGGAGTGAAGCGGGTGAGTGGCGCGGTGCTGAGAGCAGACTGCTACCTCCACGGAGCGAAGCCGGAGAGCGCTGACTTCTTCCTCAGACAATTCGACTTCAAAAGCGACTACCCGTGAGTAGGATTAATTGGAAAAAGCTAAGGAAAAAAAGGGTTTTAAATTTGGCCTGAAGCGGGAAGGTATAAACAGGAAGTCTGCCTTCCGCTTTTGTAAATAGACTAAAGCAAAGAAGTTGCAAGCTAAAGCCTCTAAAATTGACTTGAAAGGACTAAAATCCCAACACCCAAGTAAGCGATACCCCCCTTTGATGCAGGAGAAGAGGGGGGGAGAGGCTTGAATTATGTTTACGTTTACCTGCAAGAGAGAAGGAAGGAAATAAAGATCTACTGCTCAAAACCTGCTCAAAAACTTGGGAATGGGCTGCCAATGGACAATAAGATTGCCGTTTTTGAAAGTGCACTGTCTGTGAACAGAGCTACTTTTGACAGCTAGCTCTGCAAGGGGGATACATTGTCTTCTCCTGGTTTCAGAAAGAAAGGATGTAACTGAAAAGTATTAGAAATTGAAACTGACTTTTATTTTGTTTGAAGTGGGGGTCTTAAAGTGCTACTTTGGAACATAACTACTATAGACTGATACTGTGTCCCCCAGAGGAAGTTTCTGAAACTGTTAACAATTAGGCCAGGGGGATTTTCCACTTTAAATTTTCCACCTTAAAACAAGTTGCCGTGGGACTGACCTTGGGTTTTTTAACTGAAGTGTTATGGCAGATGGGAAAGAAAAAGCAGACTATCCTTTAGACAAAACAACGAGGTCTGGGAAATCTTGGCAGCGAAGACCGTCAACATCGGGCCCTTCTGCCCAATCTGTGGCTGCACCTACACAATCTAAGTCAAAAGGTATGTCATCTGAAGAAGCTCTTGCAGCCGCATTAGGCAAAATAAATCAATCATTGGAAAAATTAAGTAAACAGGTGGCTGAAGCATCAACTAAAATTGATCAAAATACTATAAGTATCAACAATTTGGGACAAAAGGTGAATTCTAATACTGAAACTATTGAGAAACTGCTACAGGAATCTACTCTGACTCCTTCCAGTAGCACCTTAAAGACCAACAAAGTTAGTTCTAGGTATGAGCTTTCGTGTGCAAGCACACTTCTTCAGATACCAGATACGTATCTGAAGAAGTGTGCTTGCACACGAAAGCTCATACCTAGAACTAACTTTGTTGGTCTTTAAGGTGCTACTGGAAGGAATTTTTTTTATTTTGTTTTGACTATGGCAGACCAACACGGCTACCTATCTGTAACTGGAACTACTCTGACTCGACAGACAGCTGAAGAAGCTAAGGAAAAAGCAGCTGCAATAGAGGAGAAGATTCCAGGAATACAGAGGCAACTCGAGAACCATAGGTTGACTTTTTCTATGATTGAACTCAAGTAGAAACAAACTAATTTGAGGATCAGAGCAGTGCCTGAATTAGAGAAGGATAACTTGACAGACTTTCTTATGCAGGAATTTGCAGACTTCTGGGGACTGGATCCGGGAAAAGAAGAATTTAAGATCGTGAGTGCTTTTAGACTTGGAAGAGGGGGGAAGAAGAACAGGGTGAGAGACTGTTTGATTACCCTCCGATCAAAAGAGGAGAGAGACAAAATTTTGGGTCTGCACTTCCAGAAGACCTTAGAAATACATCAGTCAAGAGTTGAGATATTTAAAGATATCCCTAAACATCTTTTAGACCTTAGGTCTAACTACAGAGATTTGGTTGCCTTGTTGAGAAGGAACAGATTTATCTTTAGGTGGGAATTTCACCAAGGCCTTTCTTTTAGGTTTAAAGGAAGAAAGATAAAAATAAGGTCTGTGGAAGATAAAGAAAAATTCTTGAAAGATTACAGAGAGGATCTACAGAAAGAATCTGGAGAAGAGCCAGGAGCGCTGGACAGAGAATCATTTGACAGAGGCCTAGAGCAAAGAGCATTCGACAGAGGATCACCGAAAAGAGGAATACTAGACATATCAAGACTATCTTTTGGATTGGACTGTCCAGAGAAAGAAACAGTAATACTGCCGACTGAACAAGAGCAAGCACTTGGTGCAGTTGGAGGAAAAGTAGTATAACTACATCATGGCCTTGCAACTATTGAGTTGGAATACTAATGGTTTGAACTCCCCTCAAAAAAGGAAAAAAATCTTTCACCTATTAAAAAAGGAACAATTGGACTTGATTTGCCTACAGGAAACACATGTGATAAGGCTCCATAGAAAAGTATTGATTAATAAAAGATTGGGCCAAGAATTTATCTCTTCAGATAAAGTCAAAAAAAGAGGAGTAGTAATTTTTGCAAAGGAGAGCCTATCACCGAAATTTATATTTAAAGATGATCAAGGAAGATTTTTGGCAATTGAAATTCAACTACAAGGAGAGAAATTTTTGATAGTAGGCGTTTATGCTCCGAATGAGGGAAAATCAGAATTTTTTAAAAAATTGTATGAAATCTTGTGGGATTATTTGGATTATAATGTCATTATGATGGGGGACATGAATGGAGTGGTATCTATGAACATGGACAAGTCACAGAGACAGGTAGTTACTAAGGACGGCAGATTACCAAAAATCTTTTTTGAAATGACGGACAATATGGATTTAGTTGATATTTGGAGAACAAAGAACCCCCTGGGTAGAGAGGGAACTTACTTCTCGGAAGCCAAAATGACATGGACAAGAATTGACCAAATTTGGATAACTAGAGGAATGGCCCCAAAGATTAGAAAAGTGGAAATTTGTCCTAAAACTTGCTCCAACCATAATGCCGTGAAAATGGAGATGAAATTAACACCAATTGGCTCCTTCAGATGGAGGATGAATGACACCTTATTTAGAGATGAAGAAGTGACCAAGAAGGCCAAAAAAAACCTTGAGAGACTACTTTGAGATAAATATGAATACTACTGTTGAAAAAAGAGTTATGTGGGACGCAAGCAAAGCGGTTATGAGAGGGCTTCTGATACAACAGGATGCAATAAAGAAGAGAACTCAAAATGAGAAAAAAGATAAAATCTTGGAGAAAATAAAAGAAGGTGAGAAGAAATTAAGAGCGAAACCAAAGTCGCAAGAGATTCTGAGAGAAATAAAGTTATATCAAGTACAATATATGAAAATGATAAATCAGGAAATAGAATGGAAAATCAAACAGATGAGACAAAATATATTTGAATCGGCTAATAAATGTGGGAAACTGCTAGCTTGGCAAATGAAAAGAAGACAAAAACTTAACACCATTACAAATTTGGAAGTGGAAGGAAAAAATATACAGAATCCAGTAGAGATTAGAAAATGCTTCCAGAGATATTTTAAACAATTATATACACAAGGGCCACAGAAAGAGATTGATATAGATCAATTTTTGAAAACAAATGGACTACAAAAAATCTCTCGAGAAAATAAGTTAATGTTGAACTACAGAATAACAGAACAGGAGGTAGAAGGTGCCATACAGAATATGCAACTGGGTAAATCTCCAGGGCCGGAGGGTTTAACTTCAAAATATTATAGATCCTTGAAAGATTGGTTAATTCAACCACTAAAGGAAGTTTGTAATGGAATTTTGGAGGGGGGAAAAGCACCAGAGTTGTGGAAGGAAGCTTATATTACACTTATACCGAAAACTAGTTCGAGAAGACACAACTTAAGAATTACCACCCCATATCTCTGCTTAATGTGGATTACAAAATTTTTGCAGACATTTTGGCTAAAAGATTAAAAAAAGTATTAGTGGAAGAGATACCTAAAGACCAAGCAGGCTTTCTCCCGGGCAGACATTTGTCTGATAATACGAGAAATATAATCAATATCTTAGAAAAATTACAAGTGAACATTAATACTAAAGCAGTTTTGATATTTGTAGACGCGGAGAAAGCTTTTGACAACATTTCTTGGAGTTTTATGAAGAAAAATCTTCAGGGGATGGGGGTTGGTCAAGGTTTTGGAAATGGTATAGGTGCAATTTACTCAGAACAAAAAGCTAAATTAATTGTTAACAATGTGGTGACGGAGGAATTTAAGATAGAGAAAGAGACACGACAAGGTTGCCCAATTTCTCCATTGCTCTTTATTTCGGTCCTGGAGGTTCTCCTAAATATGATTAGAAGGGACCAATTGGTTAAAGGTATACAAGTTGGAGCCAAACAGTACAAACTGAAAGCATTTGCAGATGATCTAGTATTGACATTACAGGAGCCAGAATCTAGTACCAAAAGAGTACTTGAACTGATTCAAGAATTTGGTCAGGTTGCAGGATTTAAGTTGAACAAGTTTAAAACCAAGGTTTTAGAGAAAAATCTAACCACAATTGAGAAAGAGAGGTTTCAGAAGGAAACAGGCTTAATGCTGGTTAAAAAAGTACCGGTAAAATACCTGGGGGTTAACATGACTGCTAAGAATGTGAATTTATTCAAAGATAACTATGAAAAATGCTGGTCAGAAGTGAAAAAGGATTTAGAAATATGGTCAAACTTGAAGCTTTCCTTGTTAGGCCGTATTGCTGCTATAAAGATGAATGTATTGCCAAGAATGTTGTTTTTGTTTCAATCATTGCATGGACCACAGGTATGAAATTTACGGCATGTAGTGCCTTAAGAGAAAATATTATGAAAATGATATACAGGTGGTACATGACACCAGTCAAGCTTGCAAAAATATATCATTTGCCCGATAATAAATGTTGGAAATGTAAAGAAAATGAAGGTACAATTTTTCACCTTTGGTGGACGTTCCCAAGGATTAAGGATTTCTGGGAGATGATTTATAACGAAATGAAAAAGGTATTTAAATATACTTTTTTCGAAAAAACCAGAGGCCTTTCTCCTGGGCATGGTCGGCCAATTGGTGCCAAAGAAGGATAGAACTTTCTTTATGTATGCAACAAGAGCAGCAAGAATACTCCTCGCAAAGTATTGGAAGACAAAAGATCTACCCACCCGGGAAGATTGGCAGATGAAGGTGATGGAGTATATGGAACTGGCGGAAATGACTGGCAGAATCCGAGACCAGGGAGAAGAGTCGGTAGAAGAAGATTGGAAGAATTTTAAAGTCTATTTACAGAAACACTGTAAAATTAAGGAATGTTAGAGGGAGGATGGAATGGAGCTAAGTGGTTTTAGCAATAATGTGGTTAAGGGGTACGTAAAAATGGATTGTTAACATGTAAAAATGTAAAGTTATAATATACGACAAAGTATCAAGATAAATGCAAAAAAGGGTAAGGACTTGCTGAAACAACTATTGAACTAGAATACAAAAGAGGGAGGTGTGAGGAGGTCAGGGAAATAAGCAAATGAAAGACAAGATATGGAAAGACTGAAATGTTTTTAATTGCTTTTTTATATTTTCTGTATTTTGTATTTTTTTTGTTTTCTTTTTCTTTTTTCATTTTTTTAATTTTTTGGAAAACTTTAATAAATATTATTTAAAAAAACAAAAAAACAAAATGCAGCAGTCTGATTGGTCTGCAGGAGCCACCCAATGCAGCTCCAGATGGAAGTGAATCCACAACCTGATTGGCTTACAGGAGAATTCCAGAATTAGCAAATCACATGCAGCCTATTTTGTAAATAATGTATATAAAGCAGATACTGTGGGGAAACAATTCATTCCTGCTCACCACTATGAGCTGAATAAAGAGCATGAAATCACTGTGCGACTCTGAGTATATTTCACTCTCCATCTTCTTTCAGGCAAAGTCCTGACTTCTAAAACTAATCCATCGCAAAGAGGCAAATTTAAAGTCCGCTCTTCCCGAAATCTTTGCATTCCTTGCTTCAGGGGAAGGGAGATGACGCAGATCCCGAAAAAGCCCCATAACTTATAACATTCCCTCCCCTCCTTGCCCCGTTCAAGCAAAGCAGAAATCAGCGTCTTTCCAAAGAGATGCTTTTCTCCTGCAGCAGAAATCAGGCTCTTCGCTTGCCTTTGTGTCCCCATTCAAAGCTGTTCCCCGCCCTCCCCACGGGAGTTGGCCAGGGCTGAAATCCTTTGCTGGAGGAGCCAGGCAGCTTTCTGGGGCAGCGAATGGCCAGAGGGCGCAAGGAAGGCGCTTGCTCTGCGCCCGAGGACACCTGGCTGGCAGTCAGAAGGACAAAAGCCACAGGGGGAGCGGCTGCTTCCAAGCCTGGGACGGGGGGAGAACCTCGCCTCTGCTTCGTCTGGGAGACAGGGATGTCCATCCCGGCTCACAAACCCCCCCAAAAATAAATTACCGGGCGAGCGCGGGTCGTGCCCATTCTATACCCTCGGAAGATTAGGGGAGACCTGCCCCTTTCCCCCCATAGACCTCCGCCTGGGACCCCCAAAGGGCGACTTGCCGGGTTCGCTGCCCCTCTGGCGTTTTATTTTGGATCGCTTTGTATGATGTTCCAATGAAGGTGGTAAATTCTTTTGATGCTATTATGGGTGTGAAGTATGTTGGCGGGGGTGTTTATTGGGTTGTATTTGTTTTTATTTGATTATGTGTTTTGTGTTTTTATATCGTAATTTCATCCTGTGAACCCACAAATTTAATGAAGAAATAAATGGATAAAACGAAATGAATTCCCCCCTCTCCCTGCCGATTCGGAGGCAGCTCCGTCCCCGACACCCATCTGGAAAGAGGCAGGGAGGGGCATTGCGGGGGGAGAGTGGCCCTTGGGGGTCTCCCTGGGTGGCCATGTTGGTACCCCCACCCCTTATTCAGAGGGATGGAATCCAGAGCAGGGGAAGGGTCCGCATCCCCCTCTGAGTCTCTCACCCCCAATTTCTCCAGAGTAGGAAGAACAGAGAGGGCAACAGAACAGGAGCAAATACCATGAAATGGGTGGGGAGACAACCAATGAGACCGGGGGGGGGGGCTGGGAGCATCGGGGGGGACCTTGCCAGGAATTTTGGGGATTAAAGATTTGGGGACACAGCAGGGGTCTCTGGCTCTGAAAAGCACTGCAGCTTGGAGGGGGCAAAATGCCATAGCGCCCTAAAACCCCCCACTGGTGCTTAATGATTCCTCTTGAGTGACAGAGAAGACCCCCCCTTTCCACGCCCCCCAACTAACCCCCCACCCCCAGGCCTGTCCCCTCCCTCTGTCCCAGAGAAGGAGACACAGGAAGCCAGGACAGATTGCAGAGGAAGGATTTATTAGAGGGTCAAGCGTCACATGGGGGCAGGAAGGGGTGGCCCCCACCCCACCCGGTGGGTGGCGAGACCAGCAGGAGGCGGCCGCTTCTCCCTGGGGGTGTCTCAGTGGTACCGGTGGGCCAGCGCATGAGCCACCACCTTGACCAGCTTGTGGAAGGCATGGTGGTAAGCAGGGGTGAATTCCTGTCCAAAGGGGGTGGGGGTGGGTGATGAAGACTTCAACAGGAGCTGGAAGAGAAAAGAGGGGGTGACTCCTTCTGCCAGGGGGCCCATGTATGGGGCACCCTCTCCCCACAACAGATCCCACAGCAGATTCAACAGACTGAGGCTGAATCCAGACAAGACAGAATTACTGTTTTGGGGGGACAGGAGGCAGGCAGGTGTGGGGGATACCCTGGTCCTAAATGGGGCAACTGTGCCCCTGAAGGACCAGGTGAGCAGTCTGGGAGTCATTTTGGACTCACATCTGTCCATGGAGGCACAGGTCATTTCTGTGTCCAGGGCAGCTGTCTCCCAGCTCCATCTGGTCCACAGGATGAGACCCCACCCCCAGCTTGTCTCGCCAGAGTGGTGCATGCTCTGGCTATCTCCCACTTGGACTACTGTAATGCACTCTATATGGGGCTACCTTTGAAGGCGACCCTTTTGGCGGTTCCCTCACTGTGAGAGGTGAGGTTACAGGGAAGCAGGCAGAGGGCCTTCTCGGTTGTGGCCCCCGCCCTGTGGAATGCCCTCCCACCAGATGTCAAGGAAATGAAAAACTAACTGAAATCTGAATGCAACCCTGTAACAGAAAATGTCTAATGTCTTACAATGTTTTATGTCCTGTAAGCCACCCAGAGTGACACACACACAGCACCCCCCCAGTCCCCCCCCCGCCAGGCAGCCCCATGGGGCGGCGGAGCAGCCTCACCCTGAAGTTGAGGGGGTCCACGTGGAGATTGTCGCAGAGCAGTTCACGCAGCTCGGAAGAAGCCTCCTTGACCTCGTGCAAAGGGGGCTGGAGAGGATCCTAATGAGAGGACAGGGCCAGACAGGTCCCCGAAGTTAGAGAAGAAACGCCGGGTCCAGGGGAAGACGATCAACAACCTGGAGAGAAGGAAGGAAGAAAGGAAGGAAGGAAGGAAGGAAGGAAGGAAGGAAGGAAGGAGAAAGGGAGAGGAACGGATGGTTATTATCCAGGTGGAAAGAGGAGTTCCTGCCCAACCTGCTTAGAGAGGCGACCACCCATGGAATTACCTGGCAAGGGCATCCGCACCAATGGCGGCCACGTTGACTGTCATCATGACAGTTGCCATGATGGGAGCTTCTCTCGGCTGCTGGAGACAACCTTCTGGGCTGAGCTGGAGCTCCTTCCAGGGCTGAAGCCTTTTATACCCTGCGCCAAAGCTCCTCCTCCTGGATTTGCAGAAGCCGACCTGGATTCTGATTTGATCAAAGAATGCTGTGATTTTCCTTAAGACATCCCTGTTTTCCTCTGAGAAATCCTGGAGGGTATGGAGTAATGCCAACCCTGGGCCAAGGAGACAAGCAAGTATAAAGGCTTTAGAAGACATCTGAAGGCAGCCCCAAAGGAGCGTCTCCACCCCCATCGCTCAGCCCAGACACTGAGGTCCTCCTTCTCCGGTGATTCAGCTACAGGGTACCAGGCAAAGGGCCTTCTTGGCTGTGGCTCCCTCCCTGTGGAAAGACATCAGATGTCAACCTGGGTGGCCAGAAAGACGGACTAGGCAGATTCATGGAGGAGAAGCTCTAATGGTTCCTAGTCCGGCTGGCTCTGCTCTCCCTCCACCATCAGAGGCAGCGATGCTTCTGAATCCCATGTGTGTATTTGCCTTGACTGATTCAGGGGACCTTTCAAGGGGCGCAGAATCATCTTTCTCCTGAGAAACACCTGCCTGGGACCTCAACTTTTCTGGCTGTACGACTTTGGGTTACATTAGAAGTCCTCAATTCTTTCGTCATTCCTGTCCCCTTTTGTACACCTGTTCTGCTTCAAAGCCCATATTCTGAGCGAAGCTCTTGCTCAGGGATGGGGAACCTGAGGTCTTCCAGATGTGGTCTGACTCTGCTTCCCATTGGCAGGCAGTGGGCTCCCAATCCCTGCCCTTGTTGAACCTCCCTGTCTTCTTACCCCTGCCGCTTCCAACTCTCCCTCTGCTTTTCTCTCCCCACGTTGTCAAACCTGAATGTGAGCTCCCTGGTGTAGAGTCCTGTCCTACATTACAAGGGCCCTCAATTGATACATGGTAAAATAATAATCATCATCTTTAAGTGCAATTAATTATCTTCAATGGGCTCAATTATCCTCAAGAGACACGCAATTGCAACTCTGTTTGCAATGCTTTCCTTGGGCCCTGGTAGAGATCACGGCATGTGGCCAGGATTGCCCAGGGCCACCCGTGTCATTGGGAGTGAGGTGGCTGCTTCAGGGGCAGATGCTGGGCTGGAGGACACAGTGGTGAGGCATCGTAGGACAAACACAGCCTACCACCCCCAAGCTGGCTTGCTGCCTTCAGGTGCAGGAGAGAACATTGTCCCATCTCCAGCACTGAAGACAAAGATTCAGCTTCCAGATGAATCACGGGAGCTGCAGTTTGTTAAGTATTGTGGCTCTTTGAGGGGTTAACTACACTTCCCAGCAGTCTTTGGGGGAAATCATGTGCTTTCACTGTACGTTGAGAACAGAGCCTTAGAAGATTTGGGTTTCCCCATCCTTGCTGAGGGTGGGGACAAAACCCATCACCCTCATGCCCTGGCTGACCACCATCAGTGACAGAGCACTGGGCTAAATGGAGCTTGGTCCAATCTGACAGGGCAGTTTCAAATTTCCCAGGAACTCGCATTAAAGCCCTGATAGAGGTATCTACTTCTCTGTGATGGGAGTTACCTGTGAGTAAGACCCTTCAAATTCAAGAAGATATCCCTCTAGCTAGACACGCCGAGAACTGCGCTGTTACTTGTTGCTCTTAAATCCCTTTTATATTGGCCATGATTAACATGATTAACTTGATGGAAATCCCTTTCTCCCAGATGAAGAAGAGGCGAGGTTCTCCCCCCCCCCTGTCCCAGGCTTGGAAGCAGCCGCTCCCCCTGTGGCTTTTGTCCTTCTGACTGCCAGCCAGGTGTCCTCGGGCGCAGAGCAAGCGCCTTCCTTGCGCCCTCAGGCCATTCGCTGGCCCAGAAAGCTGCCTGGCTCCTTCAGCAAAGGATTTCAACCCTTGCTGGGTCCAGGAATGAGAAGGGACTCGCTCCAGCATCCTACTGGCTAAGCCACCCACCCCAAACTCAAACAATATTTCAGAATAAGATATTACATTCACAGCAGCAGAAGACGACCTTTCCGTGGCCCTTGGGCACAGTGGCTACCAGGCTCCTTTAAGGCAGCCCATGGCACACTGTCAAATGCCACAGGGAGGAAAAGCGGGACCCCATCTTCTGGGGCCGCACTCCTGCATGAATCACGTGACCCACACAAGTTCCCTGGCTCCCCAATGTGCTTTTTTGAGGGGAGATTGCATTCCAAAATCGCGTGAGAGCAGGGGCCCCCAAATGACTGCCATGCTCACGCAGGGAAAAATGAGATGTCCCGTTTGTTCTGGCACAGTTGAGGGGATATGCTCTGAGCCACTGAGTGCCTGTGACTGGGGGAGGGGAGAGCAAAGCACGGGAGGGGGGCTGGGGGAGGGGGGGCTTCCGTTGGACATCTGGTTGGCCCAGCTCTCCTCATTTGTTTATTTCCTTCATTCACATGTATTTATAAAAACATTTCATATTCATTTATAAAAATATTTGTACACCACTGTGTCATACAAAACTATATCCAAGAGATTTACATCAGTAAAGAAATAATACCTGTTTAACCTTTGAAAAAGTGAACAACAAACATCGATTAACCATTTGCAAAAGGATGCGTTCTTAATTGCCTGCACAGTCCGGGAGGAATAGAAATGTTTTCAGCAGGCAACTAAAGCTTTGCATGGAAGGCGCCCCCAGAGTCTCCAGTGGCAGAGAGTTCCACTGGCCTGAGGACACGAAAGGTTCAGTTTCTCTCTGTTGTCAAACGAGTCTCGCCAACAACCAGCGATGCTCCTCCAGACTGAGTTATGCTCCTTTAATTCCAAAGCTCGCTGGGCGAAAGTGTATTTTTGCTGTGTCAGAATTGCTGCTGCTTGGGTGATCTGCAGCAGAGTCATTTTCACCTCCTCCTGAGCAACAGGTCGGCCTCTTGCAGCCGGAGCTATGAGGGGGAGCCAGGCCTGACTCAGCAGGAGGCTGGGCAGATTTGCAAAGTGGTGAAGAGAAGAGGCTGCAGGATCAGGACCCCGGAGCAGGGACCGTGCACCAAAGCCTTCCAGAAAGGGATGCCTGAGCAGCTCCTGTTCCACCCTGTGAAGAAAGCAAGGGGAGCTCTCAGTGGAGAGGAGAGGCAGCTACAAGGCGCCATGTTAGGATTGAATCATCATCATCATCATCATCATCATCAAAATTTGTAGGCCACCCTATACCCGCAGGTCTCAGGCGGTTCACAGGATAAAATCACAAGACTAGAATAGTATTCCCTTTTTTTGCTGCTGCATCACAGTGTGGACTCATGTTGAGCTTGTGTGTCAGTGTTAGTAAAAAGCAAAAAAAAGAAGGAAAGGGTTCTGACCTCCCTTTGTCTCTTCAGCCTGGTCCTTGGACCCTTGTCTGTATAAAAGAGTCCACGAGAATATCCTTGCAGAGTTTTATTCTTAAAAGTCCTTGTGCAAAACATGACTGAATAACTATACACACCAGCACTAACCAACCAACCAACCCAAACACCAGCCTCAGCACCAAACTAACATTTCTCAATATATATATATATATATACAACCTGCTGCAAGCCGCTGAGTCATGCTGACCCAGCTTTATTCGCATTAAAGAAACAGTGGCCATTTTAGCCGTGACATTGTGGTCCACCAAGACCCCTAGATCCTTTTCACATGTACTGCTAGTAAGCCAGGTCTCCCCCACATTACATTGATTTTTATTTCTCCATTCCAATTAGGCATAAAATAGTCTTTTAAAGTTTATTGTGCTTTTTCATATATTTCTTGATCATCTAATAAATTCGCATTCAATCTCCAACGAATAGTCTATTCCTATAATTTCACACAAAATTGCATTTTGATCTGAAAGAGTTTTTGGTTGACTGCTGAGGTCATTTTGAATCCTGATTGTGTCTTCTGCGGCATTAGCTACGATTTCCAGTTTGGTTTCAACTGCAAATTGGATGAGCACCCCCTCAATTCTTTCATCCAAGTCCTTTATAAAGACGTCAAACAACGACAGACCCAGGACAGCACACTGCGCACATCACTTATCACTTCTCCCCAGGTTGATGAGGAACCATTAAGGAGTCCTCTTTGGGTTCGGTCAGTCAACCAGCTACAAATCCACCAAATAGTTACCTTGTTCAACCTCCATTTTAACAGCTTCCTCGCTAGAATATCATGGGGGATTTTGTCAAAAGCCTCACTGAATTCAAGATACACTATGTCCACAGCATTCCCCTAATTTACCAAGTTTGTAACTCCGTCCAAGAAGAGAAAAAAGAAAGAAAGAAAGAAATCAGATTGGTCTGGCTGACTTATTTTGGGGAAACCTATGCTGGGTCTCAGTAATCGCAGCATCTTTTCCTAAATGCTCGTAGACCGACTGCTGATGTATGTAACAGGCTGAGCAAAAGAGCAACTGCTCTAGCTTACCTTCCGCTTCAGTTGGGGAACTCAAGCCCAGATCCTCAGTTATAGACGGCCCAGAGAGCCCCTCTTGGCTCTGCAGATCAGCTCATCCAGCTGACGGGACAAACGACCTTCCAGCCATCTTCAGCAGCCAGGATCACATACCCTCCAGCATTTCTCTGATGACAAGAGGGCCGTCCATCAGGCTAGCAATTCCCTCTGCCAGGAGAGCAAGGCAGCTGATGGACGGGCAGTTTTCAGGCCCTGATCATGCGCAAGACCTTTGGTGCTGTTCTCTCACAGGAAAGTGTTTCTGGTTTTGTTTTGTTCAGAACTTTCCCCAGCCCTGCATCTGGGAACTGGTCAGTCAAATAACCAGGTAGCAACATGTCAAATAACCAGGTAGCAACAGGTAGCAACAGGACATAGAAACCCAACGCAAGTGCTTTTCATATCAACATTGAGGGTCTTTTCTGCCTTGCAATGCACCAGTTACTCCACTAATGTTTTCATTTGCTTTTGCCAAGGAATTACGATCGCATCAACACCAGAAACTTAAATCACCTGCAAATCACTTCTGCTCCTTGCACTAAATAAACTTGGGTGCCGTAGGTTTCTTGAATTTAGATTTCTGTTAAGAGACCACTGACACTTTTACACTTTTATTTATTTATTTATTTTGAAAATAATATTTATTAGTTTTCCAACAATTTAAACACTACAAACAACAAAGAGGAAAAAAAATGAACAATACAATACAATACAAAAACACTACATAACACAAACACATTAAACTAACAAAACAAAGCAAAAACAGTTTAAAACACATCAAACAATTTCAATATCTTATCTTTCATTCACTTATTTCAACGACCTCCTCACACCTCCCTTTTTGTATTCCACTTCTGTTAATTGTTTCAGCAATTCCTTTCCATCTTCCTCTGTTTTCTATCCTATAATTATCTTAACACATTCTAACCTTATTTTTTCCTTTAATGCTCTATTAATCTGTTTATATTTGGTTCCTTATAACATTTCTACTGAAGCCATATAATTTCATTCTAACATTTTTCTAACATTCATTAATTTTATAGTATTTCTGTAAATAGTCTTTAATCTTTTTCCAGTCTTCTTCCACCGACTCTTCTCCCTGGTCTCGGATTCTGCCAGTCATTTCCGCCAGTTCCATATAGTCCATCAACTTCATCTGCCATTCTTCCCGGGTGGGTAAATCTTGTGTCTTCCAATACTTCGCAATGAGTATTCTTGCTGCTGTTGTTGCATACATAAAAAAAGTTCTATCCTTCTTTGGCACCAATTGGCCGACCATGCCCAGGAGAAAGGCCTCTGGTTTCTTCAGGAAGGTATATTTACATACCTTTTTCATTTCGTTATAAATCATCTCCCAGAATGTCTTAATCCTTGGGCATGTCCACCAAAGGTGAAAGAATGTACCTTCAGTCTCTTTACATTTCCAACATTTATTATCGGGCAACACTTTTACACTTTTACACGCCCCAAGGTTGGTAGCAAGGATGAATCTTCAGTGGGAGATCTGCTCAGTTGTCCACTGGGTGCCGTCTGAGGGACAGCCTGTCCTTTGGGTTGTTGGGAATGAATTCAGCCACGGTCGGGGGGGGGGGGGCATGTGTTCTTTCCCCATGAGCTCAAGCGTGTGCTGGGTGAATACTTCACACTCCGCAAAGGACACCCCCTTCCATCTCTGCTTTCTCTAGCAGCACTTGTCATGGCGGACTAGCATGGCCTTTCTTAATGGCGCTGCAACTTGCAAAGCTCATCAGGAGCATAAGGGGGCAATGTATTAGGCACCTCTGAGAAGCCCAGAAATGCTGCCTGATGGTTAGCAATGAATAATCTAGCACAGTCCTTCAAAGGAAGTCCCTATTATTCCCATCTGATAGATAAGAACATACAGTGGAATCCAAACCAAGTTTGTTGAGCTTAGAACTCATCAAAATCAAATTAATCATGGCCAATATAAATGGGATTTAAGGGCAACAAGTAACAGCGCAGTTCTCGGCGTGTCTAGCTAGAGGGGTGTCTTCTTGAATTTGATGGGTCTTACTCACAGAAATTGGGATGCAGGTGGTGCTGTGGGTCGGACTTGCCGATCAGAAGGTCGGCGGTTCGAATCCCCGCAACGGGGTGAGATCCCATTGCTCGGTCCCTGCTCCTGCCAACCCAGCAGTTCGAAAGCACGTCAAAGTGCAAGTAGATAAATAGGTACCGCTCCGGCTGGAAGGTAAACTGTGTTTCCGTGCGTGACTCTGGTTCGCCAGAAGTGGCTTAGTCATGCTGGCCACATGACCCAGAAGCTGTATGTCAGCTGCCTCGGCCAATAAAGCGAGATGAGTGCCACAACCTCAGATTCGGCCACCACTGGACCTTAAGGTCACGGGTCCCTTTACCTCTACCTTTTTACTCACAGGTAACTCCCAACACAGAAAAATAGATACCTCTGGCAGAGCATTAAGGCGAGTTCCTGGGAAATTTGAAACTGCCCTGTCAGATTGGACCAAGATCCATTTAGCCCAGTGCTCTGTCACTGATGGTGGTCAGCCAGGGCATGAGGGTGATGGGTTTTGTCCCCACCCTCAGCAAGGATGGGGAAACCCAAATCTTCTAAGGCTCTGTTCTCAACGTACAGTGAAAGCACATGATTTCCCCCAAAGACTGCTGGGAAGTGTAGTTAACCCCTCAAAGAGCCACAATACTTAACAAACTGCAGCTCCCGTGATTCATCTGGAAGCTGAATCTTTGTCTTCAGTGCTGGAGATGGGACAATGTTCTCTCCTGCACCTGAAGGCAGCAAGCCAGCTTGGGGGTGGCAGGCTGTGTTTGTCCTACGATGCCTCACCACTGTGTCCTCCAGCCCAGCATCTGCCCCTGAAGCAGCCACCTCACTCCCAATGACACGGGTGGCCCTGGGCAATCCTGGCCACATGCCCTGATCTGTACCAGGGCCCAAGAAAGCATTGCAAAGAGAGTTGCATTCGCTTGAGGATAATTGAGTCGATTGAGGATAATTAATTGCACTTTCAGATGATTATTATTATTTCACCATTTATCAATTGGAATGTAGGACAGGACTCTGCCCCAGGGAGCTCACATTCAGGTTTGACAGCGTGGGGAGAGAACAGCAGAGGGAGAGTTGGAAGCGGCAGGGGTAGGAAGACAGGGAGGTTCAACAAGGGCAGGGATTGGGAGCCCACTGCCTGCCAATGGGAAGCAGAGTCAGGCCACATCTGGAAGAGAAGACCTTAGGTTCCCCCTCCCTGAGCAAGAGCTTCATTCAAAATATGGGCTTTGAAGCAGAACAGGTGCTACAAAAGAGAACAGGAGCGAAGATGGATATGTAGACTACTAAAGTGACCCAAACTCATATAGCCAGAAAAGTTGAGGCCACAGGCAGCTGTTTCTCAGGAGAAAGATGATTCTGCGCCCCTTGAAAGGTCACCTGAATCAGTCTGGGCAAATACACACATGGGATTCAGAAGCATTGCTGCCTCTGATACACACAACCAAGTTTTCTTGGCATGAAAATAGTTGAACAAACAATTGCAGAATTCTGGGGATTTGAAGTTCTATAATGTCTGCTGAAAGTTCTGTTGGAAATTCCTAGTGCTCCCTCATGGAACTCTATTTCCCAAGGTTCCTTAAGTTTGGGAATGACAGAGCCTTCTGGGTCAGGCCAAAGGGGACCCATCGAGTCTAGGATCCTCTTCTCCCAATGGCCAACTATGGACCCCAATGGGCAAGCTGGATTGGAGCCCCAGAGCCTCTCCCTTGACGCCGTTTCCTGCAAGTGAGATCCAGAAGCATCGCTGCCTCTGATGGTGGAGGGAGAGCAGAGCCAGCCGGACTAGGAGCCATTAGAGCTTCTCCTCCATGAATCTGCCTAGTCCGTCTTTCAGGCCACCCAGGTTGACATCTGACGTCTTTCCACAGGGAGGGAGCCACTGCTAAGAAGGCCCTTTGCCTGGTACCCTGTAGCTGAATCACCGGAGAAGGAGGACCTCAGTGTCTGGGCTGAGCGATGGGGTGGAGACGCTCCTTTGGGGCTGCCTTCAGATGTCTTCTAAAGCCTTTATACTTGCTTGTCTCCTTGGCACAGGGGTGGCATTACTCCATAGCCTCCAAGATTTCTCAGGGGAAAACAGGGATGTCTTAAGGAAAATCACAGCATTCTTAGATCAAATCAGAATCCAGGTCGGCTTCTGTAAATCCAGGAGGAGGAGCTTTGGCGCAGGGTATAAAAGGCTCCAGCCCTGGAAGAAGCTCCAGCTCAGCCCAGAAGGTTTTCTCCAGCAGCCGAGAAAAGCTCCCAGCCCACAGCCAGCCTTGGGTGGGGATTCCCTTGGTGAGTAAGGCCAGGGGTGGTTGCCTCTCTAGGCAGGTTGGGTAGGAGCTCCTCTTTCCACCTGGATAATAACCATCCATGCCTCTCCCTTTTTCCTTCCTTCCTTCCTTCCTTTGTTCCTTCTCTACAGCACACTGGTGGTCTACCCCTGGTGCCAGAGGCTCTTTGCTAACTTCGGGAACCTCTCCAGCCCTGACCTCTCATTAGGATCCTCTCCAGCCCTCTTTGCACAAGGTCCAGGAGGCTTTTTCCGAGCTGCGTGAACTGCTCTGCGACAAGCTCCACATGGACCCTGTCAACTTCATGGTGAGGCTGCTCCCCCACCCCAAGGGGATGCCTGGTGAGGGGGGGACTGGGGGTGCCGTGTGTGTGTGTGTGTTTGTGTGTGTGTGTGTGTGTGTGTGTCACTCTGGGTGGCTTACAGGACATAAAACATGGTAAAACATTTGACATTAAAAAATTTCTGATACATGGTTGCCTTTAGATTTCAGTTAGTTGTTTATTTCCTTGACATCTGGTGGGAGGGCATTCCACAGGGCAGGGGCCACAACCAAGAAGGCCCTCTGCCTGGTTCCCTGTAACCTCACCTCTCACAGTGAGGGAACTGCCAGAAGGGAGCTGGACCTCAGGGTTTGGGCTGAACAATGGGGGTGGAGACCCTCCTTTGGGTATACAGGGCTGAGGCCTTTTAGGGCTTTCAAGGTCAACACCAAAACTTTGAATTGTGCTCGGTGGTCTTAGCGGCCGCTCCCAGTCACCAGTCTAGTTGCCGCATTCTGGATTAGTTGCAGTTTCCGGGTCACCTTCAAAAGTAGCCCCACATGGGGGGCATTTCAGTAGTCCAAGCGGGAGATAACCAGAGCATGGACCACTCTGGCCAGACAGTCCACTGAGGCGTTCCCAAAGTAAAGGAAGGATTAAACTCTGATTAATAAGAATACACACAGAGACTTGAACCAGCAAGACTCTGGGAAGGGTGTGTATAATAATCTCTCTCTGTGTGTGTGCCTCCAGCCCCTGGACCAGGTCGTTTTATTCACAAAAGAGCTTTTTACAGAGTGTTCGCAAGAACCAATCAGATTTCTTCTGAGCATTTCAACAAACCCAAGTAGGGACAAAGTTAAACTACAAACACTAGTTAGGCATGCATACTTTTGGGTAAATGAATGAAAACTACAAAGGAGTGCATTCAGCAACCCTGGAGGTCATAAACAATCAATACACATGAGAAGAAGGATGGTCAGGAGGACAGCGATCATTCTCACCTTTGTGTGAGACCTGTTTCCTGGCCCTAAGATTAACATATCAGAAGAGCTACTTCAAAGAAGCTTGCCCTCTATCTTTATGGCCCAGGATGCATGCCTGGCAAAGCAACTGGACTGTGTATGTGACTTGACAAGCAAGAGAGATGGGCAGTAGAGGAAATGGCCAGAGGTGCAGAAGGTTGTGGGATTTGGTCAGAAATTATTGTCAATGAATCAAACCCAGTCAGTGCAATGCATTCATCGTGGACACAACGGCTTGATGCATATTTTATAATTCCTCATAGTAATCCCACCTGACCCCACACTCTGGATATTTGCACCCCTACAGTAGGCAGGGAGGGTCTCATGCTGTGTACCAGACGGAGCTGGTAGACACAGAATTGACCCGCACTTCTATGGACAGCTGAGAGTCCAAAATTACTCCCAGGGTGTGCACCTGGTCCTTCAGGGGCACAGTTACCCCATTCAGGACCAGGGAGTTCCCCACACCCACCTGCCCAAAGTCCACCCTAAGCAGTGCTTCTGTCTTGTCAGGTTTCAGTCTCAATCTGTTGAATCTGTTGTGGGATCTGTTGTGGGGAGAGGGTGTCCAACACATGGGTCCCCTGGCAGAAGGAGTCACCCTCTTTTTTCTCTTCCAGCTCCTGGGCAACATCATCATCATCATCCAGCTACTCCTCCCCCCATTAGACAGAAATTCACCCCTGCTTGCCCCCATGCCTTCCACAAGCTGGTTGGGGTGATGGCTCATGCGCTGGCCCGCCGGTCCCACTGAGACACCCCCAGGGAGAAGTGGCTAGCTCCTACTGATCTCACCACCCACCGGGTGGGGTGGGGGCCACCCCTTCTTGCCCCCATGTGATGCTTGACCCTCTAATAAATCCTCCCTCTGCATTATGACCTGGTTTCCTGTGTCCTCAATTCTCATGGCGGACTGATCCCCCCCCCATGTTCCAAGGGCCCCCCCCATCTCAATGGTCATCTCCCCACCCAGTTCTGGTCGGTTGCCCTCACTCTTCTTCCTACTCTAGAGAAATTGGGGGTGAGAGACTCAGAGGGGGATGCGGACCCTTCCCCTGCTCTGGATTCCATCCCTCTGAATAAGGGGTGGGGGTACCAACATGGCCACCCAGGGAGACCCCCAAGGGTCACTCTCCCCCCACAATGCCACTCCCTGCCTCTTTCCAGATGGGTGTCAGGGACAGAGCTGCCTCCGAATTGGCAGGGAGAGGGAGGAATTCATTTTGTTTTATCCATTTATTTGTTTATTAAATTTGGGGGTTCACAGTATGCAGTTACGATATAAAACCACAAAACACATAAACAAAACAAAAACAACCCAATAAACACCCCCGCCAACATATTTCACACCCATAATAACATCAAAGGAGTTTTGCAGCTGCATTTAAACATCAAACAAAGCGATCCAAAGTAAAACGCCAGGGGGGCAGCGAACCCGGAAGTCACCCTTTGGGAGTCCCAGGCAGAGATCAATGGGGGGTAAGGGGCAGGTCTCCCCTAATCTTCCGAGGGTATTGAATGGGCATGATCTGCAGCCGTCCAATAATGTCTTTTTGGGGTTTCTGATCCGGGATGGACATCCCTATCTCCCAGACGAAGCAGAGGCGAGGTTCTCCCCCAGTCCCAGGCTTGGAAGCAGCCGCTCCCCCTGTGGCTTTTGTCCTTCTGACTGCCAGCCAGGTGTTCTCGGGTGCAGAGCAAGTGCCTTCCTTGCGCCCTCAGGCCATTCGCTGGCCCAGAAAGCTGCCTGGCTCCTTCAGCAAAGGATTTCAACCCTTGCTGGATCCAGGAATGAGAAGGGACTCGTTCCAGCATCATATGGGCTAAGCCACCCACCCCAAACTCAAAGCAATATTTTGAAATTACAAAGGAAGCTTAAGTATACAGAGGACATTTAGTGCAGCAAAGTGAACAAAACAATTCTCTTAAACAATTATCTTCAACAAAACATTGCTTAAGGAGGTCAACTTTAAAACAGAGCAGAGCAGGAAGGTTGGAGACTTTAGCGAGGCACGTAGGCAATGGCGGAGGAAGAGGAGTGCGGGGGGAGCGCAACGCCCCCAGCAGTTGCATCCCGGTAGGGGGCCATCTCGGCTGCCCCCTCCCGGGCCCGTGCTGGGCACTATGCTCCTGCAAGTGGCATGCCCTGCCCCCAGGACGCGCGTTGGACCGTCTATTGGAATGGTATTTAAAAGATGAAGAAGTCAAATCAGTAATGATGCGTTCTATTTGCAGTGAGTAAACATTTCAAAGCACGTCTATGTTAATGGCAGCCCGTTTCCAGGTTCGGAGCGGTAGTGTTCTAACTTCCTTCACTCTCTCCTGCAGGCATGTACGATCCAACACTTCCCCTCTCTTCTCCTGCTTCCAAGGGAGGGGGGGTTAGATGTTTTTTACTGATGGAAATTTAGTCCTTTAGAATAGGCTTTCCAAGACTTTAGCTTGCAGCCTCTTTGCTTCAGTCTATTTACAAAAGGGGAAGGCGGACTTCCTGTTTTGAACCTCCCCCGTTCGATGCCAAATTAAGACGTTTTAAAAATCCAATTCTTCACTCTACTCACGGGTAGTTGCTTTAAAATCTAATTGTCCACAGGAAAAAGTCAGCGCTCTCCAGCAACAGCTGTGCGGCTTCGCTCCATGAAGAAAGCAGTCGGTTCGAAGCACCGCGCCACTCACCCTGCGTCGCTCCGGATCCCCGAAACCGGGTTTCCCTGCGAGTAGGGGAGGCGCAGAAGGTGCCAGCTGAATCCCATGTTCACAGGCTTCACCCGCCTGTGATTTATAGTAGGTCTCCGCCTTCGCCGTGGCAACCAGACCCAAATTTTCATGAAGCAAATTCCTCTCAGTCAGAGGAATTCCGCCATTGCCGATGGCGCTAACCCGGAAGCCAGGGACCTGATGGTCTATCAGCGAAATATTACAAGACATTGAAAGATTGGCTTTTTCAACCCCTGGTAGAAGTATCTAATTTGATTTTACGAGGGGGCAAAGCATCTGAAACCTGGAAGGAAGCTTATATCACTCTGATTCCTAAACAGGGCCAAGATAGATCCAATGTTAAAAACTATAGACCAATCTCCCTACTCAATGTGGATTATAATTTTTTTGCAAATATAATGACTAACAGGCTAAAGAAGGTTTTATCTAAGTATATCCACAAGGACCAGGCAGGATTTCTGCCTGGAAGACATATGAAAGACAACATTACAAATGTGTTGGATATCCTGGAAAAGCTGGAAGCAAGAAAGAGTTTAAAGCAATGTGAATGTTTATTGATGCAGAGAAGGCCTTTGACAATATATCTTGGAGTTTATGTTATATAATTTTGAGAGTATGGGGGTGGGCCAAGATTTTTAAATGGTATTAAAGGGATTTATCAGGAACAAAAAGCTAAAATTAATGTAAATAATGTCGTTTCGGAGGAAATTAGAATTGAGAAGGGAACCAGGCAAGGGTGCCCACTTTCCCCTCTGCTGTTTATTTCAGTTCTTGAGGTCTTGCTAAGTATGATTAGAAAGGATGAACAAATTAAAGGTATTACAGTAGGATCCAAACAATACAAATTAAAAGCCTTTGCGGATGACCTAGTATTGACATTACAAGATACAGACTCCAGTGCAGTTAAAGCACTGGAGCTGATACAAGAGTTTGGTCTGGTAACAGGATTTAAATTAAACAAGAGCAATACCAAAGTATTAGAGAAAAATCTGGATAATGAGGAAAGAAAATTATTACAAGAAAAGACGGGCCTAGATATTGTGAAAAAAGTTAAATACTTGGGGGTGAATCTGTCTGGGGAAAATTTGAACTTATATGAAGACAATTATGAGAAATTATGGAATGAAATCAAGAGAGATTTGGAGATAAGGTCAAATTTAAAATTGTCATTAATGGGTCGGATTTCAGCGATTAAGATCAATATGTTCCGCCAAGATTCCGTCAAGCCTTGCGGGACCTTGCTCCCCCTGGCGACTCATTGACTGAGCTTGTTGAGGGCTGGAATATCCAGCTCCTGGCAGCCATCGATGAGATCGCACCGAAGCGCCCTCTGTGACCCCGCAGAAACCGGGCTCCCTGGTTTACCGAGGAACTCCGGAAAATGAAGCGGGACCTCAGACAGCTGGAGCGAGTATGGCGGGGTGCCCGTGACGGAGCCTCAAGAACATCTTATAGGGTTTCATGAAAACCTACGAGATGGCGGTGAAGGCTGCTAAGAAGTCTTACTTCTCGGCCTCCATTGCCTCCGCTAGCTCTCGCCCGGCACAATTATTTAGTATAATTAGGTCTTTAACGTCCCTTGAGGGACAGCCAAATTTAAATAACAATTTGACACGCAGCTGTGAGGCATTTGCGAGCTTTTTTGCGGAGAAGGTCTTGTTGCTCCGCCATGACCTCCCTGCCAATTTGGTTACAATAAAGGAACTGGAGGCCCCTCAACTGTCCTTGGGTCCAGTATTGGACCACTTCGACCGGATATCCCCAGCCGATGTAGACAGACTCCTCCAATCTGGAAAGCCCACCTGTCCTCTCGACCCGTGCCCGTCTTGGCTGATTAGAGCGTGCCCAGACGAGGTGCGGGCCCTCCTGGGGGATATCATCAATTTGTCCCTTGGCACCGGGACATTTCCAGGAGAACTGAAGGAGGCAGTGGTGCGCCCGCTCTTAAAGAAAACATCATTAGATCCTTTAGATCTATCCACTTACCGCCCGGTCTCGAATCTTCTGTTCCTGGGTAAGGTGATTGAGAGAGCGGTTGCTGAACAGATTGGCAGGTTTCTGGATGAAACATCGGCTCTGGATCCATTCCAGTCCGGCTTCCGCATTGGTCATGGGACCGAGACGGCTCTGGTTGCCCTAACAGATGATCTTCGTAGACAGCTGGATCAAGGTGGGTCAGGGCTGCTGATTCTTCTAGATCTGTCAGCAGCTTTCAACATGGTCGATCACGAACTCCTGGACCACCGCCTTGCCGACCTGGGGATCCAGGGCGCAGTCCTTCAATGGTTGCGCTCGTTTCTCTCTGGTCAGGGACAGAGGGTGGCGCTTGGGGGGGATTTGTCATCGCGCCACTCCTTGGTGTGTGGAGTACCTCCGGGTGTGATACTCTCCCCGATGCTTTTCAACATCTTTATGTGCCCCCTCGCCCAGCTTGTCCGGAGTTTTGGACTGGGTTGCCATCAGTATGCTGATGACACCCAACTCTATCTGTTGATGGATGGCCATCCTGACTCGGCCCCAGACACACTGACCAGATGTTTGGAAGCTGTGGCTGGATGGTTACGTGGGAGCTGGTTGAAGCTAAATCCTTCGAAGACAGAGGTCCTGTGGCTGGGACGGGGCGATATGGGATTGAGGGGGCAACTCCCATCTCTTGCGGGGGCACAATTAGTGCCAGCACCGTCCGTTAAGAGTTTGGGTGTAATCCTCGACACCTCCCTTTCAATGGAGGCGCAGATTGCAGCTATAACAAAGGTGGCATTTTTCCATCTCTGCCAAGCTAAACAGTTGGCTCCTTACCTCTCTCGCCTTGACCTAGCCACTGTGATCCACGCAACGGTCACCTCCAGACTGGATTATTGTAACTCGCTCTACGTGGGGCTGCCCTTGAGACTGACCCAGAAACTCCAGCAGGTGCAGAATGCTGCAGCGAGACTCCTTACGGGGTCTTCGCTGCGAGATCACATTCACCCGGTGCTATACCAGCTGCACTGGCTCCCGATGGAGTACAGGATCAGGTTTAAGGTGCTGGTTTTAACCTTTAAAGCCCTATATGGCCTAGGACCCTCGTACCTACGGGACCGCCTCTCCTGATATGTCCCACAGAGAAACTTACGGTCTTCAAATAAAAACATCTTGAAGGTCCCAAGCCACAGAAAGGTTAGGCTGGCCTCAACTAGAGCCAGGGCTTTTTCGGCTATGGCTTCGATCTGGTGGAACACTCTGTCACAAGAGACTAGGGCCCTGCGGGACTGGACATCTTTCCACAGGGCCTGCAAGACAGAGCTGTTCCACCAGGCCTTTGGCCAGGGCACAGCCTGACTCCCTCCTTCAGCAATCTTCACTGAGCTCTGGCCCAATGGTTGCCATTGGTTTGATTTGAATTAATTTTATAAGGAATGATTTTAGAGTGTTGTGTTGTACTGCTGTACTGTTTTATTGTTGTTAGCCGCCCTGAGCCCGGCTTCGGCTGGGGAGGGCGGGATATAAATAAAATTTATTCTTCTTATTATTATTATGTTGCCAAAGATACTTTTTTTGTTTCAAGCCCTACCAATTATAGACAATGTAAAATGTTTTTAAGAATGGCAGAAAGCTCTGTCTAGATTTATCTGGAAGGGGGGGGGGGAACATAGAATTAAGTATAAATTACTCACAGACTCTAAAGAAAGAGGGGGATTTTCCCTGCCAGATCTAAAAATCTATTTTGAAGCAGCAGCATTCTGCTGGATTAAAGAGTGGATGCAACTAGAAGATACAGATCTATTAGATTTGGAGGGTTTTGACAATGTGTTTGGTTGGGATGCATATTTATGGTATGATAAGGTAAAGGCCCCCTCCCCCTCTTCATGGATCACTGCCTTGCCGTGGCGAAGGGGCTTGAAGAACTCAGAGAAGCTATGAACTATGCCGAGCAGGGCACCCAAGATGAACAGGTCATAGTGGAGAGTTTTGACCAAACGTGATCCACCTGGAGGAGGAACCGGCAAGCCACTCCAGTATCCCTGCCAAGAAAACTCCATGGACAAAGACAACAGGCATATAAAAGTTATGACGCTGGAAGATGAGCCCCTCAGGTCGGAAGGCGTCCAACATGCTACTGGGGAAGAGCGGAGGGCAAGTACAAGTAGATCCAGAGCTGATGAAGCGGCTGGGCCAAAGCCGAAAGGATGCTCAGTTGCGGATATGCCTGGAAGCGAAAGGAAAGTCCAATGCTGTAAAGAAAAATATTGCATAGGAACCTGGAATGTAAGAACCATGAACATGGGTAAGTTGGAGGTGGTCAAAAATGAGATGGCAAGAATAAATATTGACATCCTGGGCATCAGTGAACTAAAATGGACGGGAATGGGTGAATTCAGTTCGGATGACCATCATATCTACTACTGTGGGCAAGAAACCCGTAAAAGAAATGGAGTGGCCCTCATAGTCAACAAAAGAGTGGCAAAAGCTGTACTGGGATGCAATCTCAAAAATGATAGAATGATCTTGATACGAATCCAAGGCAGACCTTTTAACATCACAGTAATCCAAGTTTATGCACCAACTACTGGTGCTGAAGAAACTGAAATTGACCAGTTCTATGAAGACTTACAACACCTTATAGAAGTGACACCAAAGAAGGATGTTCTTCTCATTATAGGGGATTGGAATGCTAAAGTAGGGAGTCAAGAGATAAAAGGAACAACTGGCAAGTTTGGCCTTGGAGATCAAAACGAAGCAGGGCAAAGGCTAATAGAGTTCTGTCAAGAGAACAAGCTGGTCATCACAAACACGCTTTTCCAACAACACAAGAGACGACTCTACACATGGACATCACCAGATGGGCAGCATCGAAATCAGATTGATTATATTCTCTGCAGCCAAAGATGGAGAAGCTCTATACAGTCAGCAAAAACAAGACCTGGAGCTGACTGTGGCTCAGATCATCAGCTTCTTATAGCAAAATTCAAGCTTAAACTGAAGAAAGTAGGAAAAACCACTGGGCCGGTAAGATACAATCTAAGTCAAATCCCTTATGAATACACAGTGGAAGTGAGGAACAGGTTTAAGGATTTAGATTTGGTGGACAGAGTGCCTGAAGAACTATGGGTGGAGGCTCGTAACATTGTACAGGAGGCAGCAACGAAAACCATCCCAATGAAAAGGAAATGCAAGAAAGCAAAGTGGCTGTCCAATGAGGCCTTACAAATAGCGGGGGAGAGAAGGCAAGCAAAATGCAAGGGAGATCGTGAAACATACAGGAAATTGAATGCAGATTTCCAAAGAATAGCAAGGAGAGACAAGAAGAACTTCTTAAACAAGCAATGCAAAGAAATAGAGGAAAGCAATAGAATGGGAAGAACCAGAGATCTGTTCAAGAAAATTGGAGATATGAAAGGAACATTTCGTACAAAGATTTCCATAATAAAGGACAAAAGTGGAAAGGACCTAACAGAAGCAGAAGACATCAAGAAGAGGTGGCAAGAATACACAGAGGAATTATACCAGAAAGAAACGGATGTCTCATATACCCCAGGTAGTGTGGTTGCTGACCTTGAGCCAGACATCCTGGAGAGTGAAGTCAAATGGGCCTTAGAAAGCACTGCAAATAACAAGGCCAGTGGAAGTGATGGTATTCCAGCTGAACTATTTAAAATTTTAAAAGATGATGCTGTTAAGGTGCTACACTCAATATGCCAGCAAGTTTGGAAAACTCAGCAGTGGCCAGAAGATTGGAGAAGATCAGTCTACATCCCAATCCCAAAGAAGGGCAGTGCCAAAGAATGCTCCAACTATCGCACAATTGCACTAATTTCTCACGCTAGCAAGGTTATGCTTAAAATTCTACAAGGAAGGCTCAAGCAGTATGTGGACCGAGAACTCCCAGAAGTGCAAGCTGGATTTCGAAGAGGCAGAGGAACCAGAGACCAAATTGCAAACATGCGCTGGATTATGGAGAAAGCTAGAGAGTTCCAGAAAGACATTTACTTCTGCTTCATTGACTATGCAAAAGCCTTTGACTGTGTCGACCATGGCAAACTATGGCAAGTTCTTAAAGAAATGGGAGTGCCTGATCACCTCATCTGTCTCCTGAGAAATCTCTATGTGGGACAAGAAGCTACAGTTAGAACTGGATATGGAACAACTGACTGGTTCAAAATTGGGAAAGGAGTACGACAAGGCTGCATTTTGTCTCCCTGCTTATTTAACTTATATGCAGAATTCATCATGCGAAAGGCTGGGCTGGATGAATCCCTAGCCGGAATTAAGATTGCCGGAAGAAATATCAACAACCTCAGATATGCAGATGACACAACCTTGATGGCAGAAAGTGAGGAGGAATTAAAGAACCTTTTATTGAGGGTGAAAGAGGAGAGTGCAAAATATGGTCTGAAGCTCAACATCAAAAAAACGAAGATCATGGCTACTGGTCCCATCACCTCCTGGCAAATAGAAGGGGAAGAAATGGAGGCAGTGAGAGATTTTACTTTCTTGGGCTCCATGATCACTGCAGATGGTGACAGCAGCCACGAAATTAAAAGACGCCTGCTTCTTGGGAGAAGGGCAATGACAGGCCTAGACAGCATCTTGAGAAGTAGAGACATCACCTTGCCAACAAAGGTCCGTATAGTTAAAGCTATGGTTTTCCCAGTAGTGATGTATGGAAGTGAGAGCTGGACCATAAAGAAGGCTGATCGCCGAAGAATTGATGCTTTTGAATTATGGTGCTGGAGGAGACTCTTGAGAGTCCCATGGACTGCAAGAAGATCAAACCTCTCCATTCTGAAGGAAATCAGCCCTGAGTGCTCACTGGAAGGACAGATTGTGAAGCTGAGGCTCCAGTACTTTGGCCACCTCATGAGAAGAGAAGACTCCCTGGAGAAGACCCTGATGTTGGGAAAGATGGAGGGCACAAGGAGAAGGGGGCGACAGAGGACGAGATGGTTGGATAGTGTTTTCGAGGTTACCAGCATGAGTCTGACCAAGCTGCGGGGGGCAGTGGAGGACAGGAGTGCCTGGCGTTCTCTGGTCCATGGGGTCACGAAGAGTCGGACACGACTAAACAACTAAACAACAACAAGGTAAAGGTCCATAATGCTTTCAAAAATCATGTAATTAGGAAATTGTTGTATAATGTTTGGATAAAATATGAAGATCTTTTAGAAAGTCAGACACCCAGATGGCTTTCACCAATGGAGGCAAAGGCCCAGAAAAAGTTAGATATGGATACCAAATGGTTGAGATATTCTGATTTATTGTCGGAAGATGAAGAAGGATATAAATTAAAACCATTTGAACAAATTAAAGATAAGTTAAACTGGTTACATTACCACCAAATTAATTGTATAAAATGGATAAGAAAAACGGTTTTGCTTCTGAAAAATCCAAGGTGGAGACGGAGTAGTTGGATAATAAAGGTAAAAATTTGTCGAAAATGTATAAGTTATTGTTGGAGTGGCATACAAAAGATGAACAAGTTAAATCTGTGATGATAGATTGGGCAAGAGACGTAGGACACAATACAGTGTTTGAGGATTGGGAAAGACTGTGGAAGAAAGGGGTAAAGTTCACTGCATGTACAGTGGTACCTCGGGTTACATACGCTTCAGGTTACAGACTCCGCTAACCCAGAAATAGTTAAGAACTCGGGTTAAGAACTTTGCTTCAGGAGGAGAATAGAAATCATGCTCAGCAGCAGCAGGAGGCCCCATTAGCTAAAGTGGTGCTTCAGGTTAAGAACAGTTTCAGGTTAAGAACGGACCTCCGGAACGAATTAAGTACTTAACCCGAGGTACCACTGTACTGTGTTAAAGGAAAGTATAATGAAAACGATGTACAGATGGTATTTGACTCCTGTTAAATTAGCAAAGATATATCATAACTGTGATCATTTATGTTGGAAATGCAAAGAAAAGGAAGGAACTTTTTGCCACATGTGGTGGACCTGCCCCAAGGTGAAAGACTTCTGGGAAAAGATTAAAATGAACTGAAAAAAATGTTGAAATATACATTTATAAAGAAACCAGAGGCCTTTCTTCTTGGAATAACAGGTTTGGAATTGCCCAACAAAGATGTTAAGTTGTTTTTGTATACCACAACTGCTACTCGAATTTTATCAGCTAAAAAGTGGAAAACCCAAGAATTACCAATGGTGGAAGAATGGCAGATGAAGATGATGGGTTTTTCGGAGCTAGCCGACCTAACCGGAAGAGTCTGCGACCAGAAGGAGGAGGAGTATCAGGAAGAATGGACAAAATTTTATGATTATTTAGCTAAATTTGTTAAGTTAAATTAATTGGAAATAGCTTGCAAGAAACAGATTGGCTTAGGAATTAATATAAGTGAAGTGATGCTGAACATGTTTAATTTTGAATTGATAAGATATAAGGATGTAAATAGGCTAAGTTAAGTTTATAAGAATTATGATTTGGAAAGCAGTTAAAAGGATATGCATGGAAATTCAACCAAGGGGAAGCGAGGAAGTCACTTAACAATGTTAATAAGTGTAATTATAATAAAGTTATGATTTAGGTTTGTTTGTTTGTTTATAATTTTGTGAAAATTAATTTAAATTTTTTTGGAAAAAAAAAACTTTTTTTGTATGCAACTAGTGCAGGAATAATATTACTACCCCAAAGTTGGAAGCAAGAAGAAATACGGTACCAACAAAAGAGGAGTGGCAAATAAAATTTATGGACTATGCTGAGCTGGCAAGACTTACAGGGAAAATTTGAAACCAGCAGGACCAGACTTTTGAAAAGGACTGGAAAAAATTTATGTTGTATTTGAAAGACAATAGTAATTACATAACGTCACTTGTAGAGTTGCAAGAAGTATTGTGAAAAGGACTAAGATTAGCTGGTGTAAGGTTGGACTTACAACAATAAGCATAGTAATAAAATACGTAACCAGAAAGGAATTTAGAAAACCATTGGAAGGGTTTGAAGGAAGTCCTAGGCTGTGACAGCCAAAGATTTGTTACATTGTGTTCGGAGATGTTGTGTTGGAAAAATCTGTGTAAAATTTAATAAAAATTATATTAAAACAAATAGAGAAAATGACATTAACAGATTGGAGAACTGGGCACAAGCTAACCAGATGAATTTCAACAGGGAGAAATGTATTGTAAGGTTGTGGACTTAGGCAGGAAGAACTAGATGCACAAATATAGGATGGGGGAGAACTGGCTTACTAGCAGTGCATGTGAAAAGGATCTAGGGGTCTTGGTGGACCACAAGCTCAACATGAGTCCACACTGTGATGCAGCAGCAAAAAAAGGGAATGCTATTATAGTCTGCTTCCACAGAAGTCTAGTGTCCAGATCCAGGGAAGTCATAGTCCTGCTCTCTTCTGCCTTGGTCAGACCACACCTGGAACACTGTGTCCACTTCTGGGCACCACAGTTTAAGGAGGATGTGGACAAGCTGGAAGGTGTGCAGAGGAGGGAGACCAGGGTGATCAAGGGTCTGGAAGGCAAGCCGTATGAGGAGCGGTTGAAGGAGCTGGGTATGTTAAGCCTGGAGAAGAGGAGACGGAGAGGAGATATGAGAGCCATCTTCAAATATCAAATATCAAATCTTCAAATATCTCAAGGGTTGTCCCATGGAGGAAGGAGCGTGCTTGTTTTCTCCTGCTCTGGAGGGCAGGACTGAAACCAATGGCTTCATGTTGCAAGAAAGGAGATTCTGATTAAATGTTCAGAAATGTTTTCTGACAGCAAGAGCTGTTTGGCAGTGGAACGGTCTCCCTTGGGAGAAGTTGGACTCTCCTTCCTTGGAGGTTTTGAAGCAGACGTTGGATGGCCACCAGTAATGGATGCTTTAGCTGAGATAACTGCATCACAGAGGGCTGGACTAGATGACCCTTGGAGTCCCTTAAAGTTCTGTACTTCAGTTTCTGGATCTCTTGTGTTATGTACTGAGTTGAATGGGATACAAAATGCAGCAGTCTGATTGGTCCTGGAACAATAGGATCCAGAATGCAGCAGTCTGATTGGTCCGCAGGAGCCACCCAATCCAACTCCAGGTGGAAGTGAATCCGCAACCTGATTGGCCTACAGGAGAATCCTGGAATTAGACAATCACGTGCAGCCCATTGTGTAAATAATGTATATAAAGCGGATACTTTGGGGAAACTTTCATTCCTCACTATTATGAGCTGAAATCCACACACAGCTCCGAGCATATTTCAACTTGGCTCTTGCAAACCCAACCTGCTCTGCTAGTAACTGGGCACGTGGGACTCAGTGCAAGGACGGCTGTCGTAACTTGTGTGTTGCACGAACTCTTTAGGTAGAATGGCGTTGGCACCAGGCTGGGGAGTGGGCTGAAACAGTCGATTGGGCAGCGGTCCCCCTTAATGGATGCCACGTGGCTGTTGCATCAAAGTGCCGGCTCCCCTGACATACCTCCTGTTACGGGAACATCCCCCAGGCTCACTTGGATTGTCCAACAAAGACACCAGTCAAGAGTATTGGAGCAAAACAGCAGCCACTTGGCCTAATCTTTATTGTTGCAACAAGACTTCAAACTACCACATGGAAGAAGCAGGAAGAAGCACTGGACAAAGGAAGGCTCCTCTTCTTCCCTGGGGGGGTGGCGAGACCAGCAGGACCGGCAGGCCAGCGCATCTGTCACCACCCCAACCAGCTTGTGGAAGGCATGGTGGTAAGCAGGGCTGAATTCCTTCCCAAAGTCGGCGGCCAGGAGGGTGATGAGGACTTCGCCCAGGAGCTGGAAGAGAAAAGAGCGAGTGACTCCTTTTGCCAGGGGGCCCATGTGTGGGTCACCCTCTCCCCACAACAGACCCCACAACGGATTCAACAGACTGAGGTTGAATGCTGAAAAGACAGAAGTACTGTTCTTGGTGGACAGGGAACGGGCAGGTGTGGGGGACTCCCTGGTTCTGAATGGGGCAACTGTGCCTCTGTAGGACCAGGTGCACATCCTGGGAGTCATTTTGGACTCACAGCTGTCAATGGAGGTGCAGGTTAATTCTGTGTCCATGGCGGCTGTCTACCAGCTCCATCTGGTACGCAGAATGAGACCCTCCCTGACTGTCTGGCCAGAGTGGTGCAAGCTCTAGTTATCTCCCACTTGGACTACTGCAATGCACTCTATGTGGGGCTACCTTTGAAGGTGACGCGGAAACTGCAACTAATCCAGAATGCAGCAGCTAGACTGGTGACTGGGAGGGGCTGCTAAGACCGCCGAGCACAATTCAAAGTTTTGGTGCTGACCTTGAAAGCCCTAAAAGGCCTCAGCCCTGTATACCCACAGGAGTGTCTCCACCCCCATTGTTTAGCCCAAACCCTGAGGTCCAGATCCTGGGGCCCATATTTTGAATGCAGCTCTTGCACAGGGATGGGGAACCTGAGGTCTTCTGGAATGTGGTCTGACTCTGCTTCCCATTGGCAGGCAGTGGGCTCCCAATCCCTGCCCTTGTTGAACCTCCCTGTCTTCCTACCCCTGCCGCTTCCAACTCTCCCTCTGCTGCTCTCTCCCCACGCTGTCAAACCTGAATGTGAGCTCCCTGGGGCAGAGTCCTGTCCTACCTTCCAAGGGCCCTCAGTTGATAAATGGTGAAATAATAATAATAATAATAATAATAATAATAATAATCTGAAAGTACACTTAATTATCCTCAATTGACTCAATTATCCTCAAGAGATAAGCCATTGAAATTCTGGCCCCCATAACCAGCAACTCAGCCTCACTAGCGCGGACTCCCAGGGCCACCCACCCTTCACATTCCACCAAATTTAATTTTACATACAACCAGCTCATTGAGAAATATGCAGAATCCATTTCTCTTCTTTTGCGTCTCAGAAGCCGTCAAGATGCTGCACAATGTGGTCCGTCCTGTCCCTTTTCCCTGCTCTTGTTTCCACCTTCAGGCTCCAAGGAGATGGGGTGATGTAATCTCCACGAAATCCTGGTCTCCTCTCCTTCCTCCCCCCTAAACTCGTAAATCTTCCTGCTTAGCAGACAGTCGATCCAGTTGTCACCCCTCTTTTCTTCTTTACTGCTTTCATTTCTCATGAGGAAGTCCCAAGGGGGGGGGTCAAAATCCCTCAAAACTCCCTCTTCTTTCAGGCAAAGTCCTGACTTCTAAAACTAATCCATCGCAAAGAGGCAAATTTAAAGTCCGCTCTTCCCGAAATCTTTGCATTCCTTGCTTCAGGGGAAGGGAGATGACGCAGATCCCGAAAAAGCCCCATAACTTATAACATTCCCTCCCCTCCTTGCCCCGTTCAAGCAAAGCAGAAATCAGCGTCTTTCCAAAGAGATGCTTTTCTCCTGCAGCAGAAATCAGGATCTCTTCCACGGGGGCGGGAGCCTCTTCGCTTGCCAATTCTGTCCCCATTCAAAGCTGTTCCCCGCCCTCCCCACGGGAGTTGGCCAGGGCTGTTCGGGGACAGTCTGAAATCCTTTGCTGAAGGAGCCAGGCAGCTTTCTGGGGCAGCGAATGGCCGGAGGGCGCAAGGAAGGCGCTTGCTCTGCGCCCGAGGACACCTGGCTGGCAGTCAGAAGGACAAAAGCCACAGGGGGAGGGGCTGCTTCCAAGCCTGGGACGGGGGGAGAACCTCGCCTCTGCTTCGTCTGGGAGACAGGGATTTCCATCCCGGCTCACAAACCCCCCAAAATAAATTACCGGGCGAGCGCGGGTCGTGCCCATTCTATACCCTCGGAAGGTTAGGGGAGACCTGCCCCTTTCCCCCCATAGACCTCCGCCTGGGACCCCCAAAGGGCGACTTGCTGGGTTCGCTGCCCCTCTGGCGTTTTATTTTGGATCGCTTTGTTTGATGTTCCAATGAAGGTGGTAAATTCTTTTGATGTTTTTATGGGTGTGAAGTATGTTGGCGGGGGTGTTTATTGGGTTGTATTTGTTTTTATTTGATTGTGTTTTGTGTTTTTATATCGTAATTTCATCCTGTGAACCCACAAATTTAATGAAGAAATAAATGGATAAAAGGAAATGAATTCCCCTCTCTCCCTGCCGATTCGGAGGCAGCTCCGTCCCCGACACCCATCTGGAAAGAGGCAGGGAGGGGATATGCGGGGGGAGAGTGGCCCTTGGGGGTCTCCCTGGGTGGCCATGTTGGTACCCCCACCCCTTATTCAGAGGGATGGAATCCAGAGCAGGGGAAGGGTCCGCATCCCCCCCTGAGTCTCTCACCCCAAAGTTCTCCAGAGTAGGAAAAACAGAGAGCGCAACAGAACAGGAGTAAATACCAAGAAATGGGTGGGGAGACAACCAATGAGACGGGGCGGGGGCCTGGGAGCATCGGGGGGGACGGACCTTGCCAGGAATTTTGGGGATTAAAGATTTGGGGACACAGCAGGGGTCTCTGGCTCTGAAAAGCACTGCAGCTTGGAGGGGGCAAAATGCCATAGCGCCCTAAAACCCCCCACTGGTGCTTAATGATTCTTCTTGAGTGACAGAGAAGACCCCCCCTTTCCATGCCCCCCCAACTAACCCCCCACCCCCAGGCCTGTCCCCTCCCTCTGTCCCAGAGAAGGAGACACAGGAAGCCATGTCAGACTGCAGAGGGAGGATTTATTAGAGGGTCAAGCGTCACATGGGGGCTGGAAGGGGTGGCCCCCACCAAACCTGGTGGGTGGCGAGAGCAGAAGGAGGCGGCCGCTTCTCTCTGGGGGTGTCTCAGTGGGTCCGGCAGGCCAGCGCATGAGCCACCACCCTGACCAGCTTGTGGAAAGCATGGTGGTAAGCAGGGGTGAATTCCTGTCCAAAGGGGGTGGGGGGTGGGTGATGAAGACTTCAACAGGAGCTGGAAGAGAAAAGAGGGGGTGACTCCTTCTGCCAGGGGGCCCATGTATGGGGCACCCTCTCCCCACAACAGATCCCACAGCAGATTCAACAGACTGAGGCTGAATCCAGACAAGACAGAATTACTGTTTTGGGGGGACAGGAGGCAGGCAGGTGTGGGGGACTCCCTGGTCCTAAATGGGGCAACTGTGCCCCTGAAGGACCAGGTGAGCAGCCTGGGAGTCATTTTGGACTCACATCTGTCCATGGAGGCACAGGTCATTTCTGTGTCCAGGGCAGCTGTCTCCCAACTCCATCTGGTCCACAGGATGAGACCCCACCCCCAGCTTGTCTCGCCAGAGTGGTGCATGCTCTGGTTATCTCCCACTTGGACTACTGTAATGCACTCTATGTGGGGCTACCTTTGAAGGCGACCCTTTTGGCGGTTCCCTCACTGTGAGAGGTGAGGTTACAGGGAAGCAGGCAGAGGGCCTTCTCAGTTGTGGCCCCCGCCCTGTGGAATGCCCTCCCACCAGATGTCAAGGAAATGAAAAACTAACTGAAATCAGAATGCAACCCTGTAACAGGAAATGTCTAATGTCTTACCATGTTTTATGTCCTGTGAGCCACCCAGAGTGACACACACACAGTACCCCCCCAGTCCCCCCCGCCAGGCATCCCCTTGGGGTGGGGGAGCAGCCTCACCATGAAGTTGATGGTGTCCATGTGGAGCTTGTCGCAGAGCAGTTCACGCAGCTCTGAAAAAGCCTCCTTGACCTTGTGGAAGGAGGGCTGGAGAGGTTCCTAATGAGAGGGCAGGGCCAGAGAGGTCCCCAAATTTAGGGTCCAGGGGAAACAAACGCTGGATCCAGGGGAAGACGATCAAGCTGGAGAGAAGGAAGGAAGGAAGGAAGGAAGGAAGGAAGGAAGGAGAAAGGGAGAGGAATGGATGGTTATTATCCAGGTGGAAAGAGGAGTTCCTGCCCAACCTGCTTAGAGAGGCGACCACCCCTGGACTTACCGGGTAAGCACGTCCCCACCCAATTCTGCCACGTCGACTCTCATCATGACAGTTGCCATGATGGCTGGATGTGGGCTGGGAGCTTCTCTCGGCTGCTGGAGAAAACCTTCTGAGTTGAGCTGGAGCTTCTTCCAGGGCTGGAGCCTTTTATACCCTAGGCCAAAGCTCCTCCTCCTGGATTTACAGAAGCCGTCCTAGTTTCTGATTTGATCAAAGAATGCTGTGATTTTCCTTAAGACATCCCTGTTTTCCTCTGAGAAATCCTGGAGAGTATGGAGTAATGCCAAGGGGATAAGCAAGTATAAAGGCTTTAGAAGACATCTGAAGGCAGACCCAAAGGAACGTCTCCACCCCATCGCTCGGCCCAGACACTGAGGTCCTCCTCCTCCGGTGATTCAGCTACAGGGTACCAGGCAAAGGGCCTTCTTAGCAGTGGCTCCCTCCCTGTGGAAAGACATCAGATGTCAACCTGGGTGGCCTGAAAGAAGGACTAGGCAGACTTATGGAGGAGAGGTTATCAATGGCTCCTAGTCTGGCTGGCTCTGCTCTCCCTCCACCATCAGAGGCAGTTTTGTACACCTGTTTTGTACACCTGTTCTGCTTGAAAGCCCATATTGTGAAGGAAGCTCTTGCTCAGAGATGGAGAACCTGAGGTCTTCCGGATGTGGTCTGACTCTGCTTCCCATTGGCAGGCAGTGGGCTCCCAATCCCTGCCCTTGTTTAACCTCCCTGTCTTCATACCTTTGCCGCTTCCAACTCTCCCTCTGCTGTTCTCTCCCCACGCTGTCAAACCTGAATGTGAGCTCCCTGGGGCAGAGTCCTGTCCTACATTCCAATTGATAAATGGTGAAATAATAATAATCATCTGAAAGTGCAATTAATTATCCTCAATCGACTCAATTATCCTCAAGCGAATGCAACTCTCTTTGCAATGCTTTCTTGGGCCCTGGTACAGATCAGGGCATGTGGCCAGGATTGCCCAGGGCCACCCGTGTCATTGGGAGTGAGGTGGCTGCTTCAGGGGCAGATGCTGGGCTGGATGACACAGGGGTGAGGCATTGTAGGACAAACACAGCCTGCCACCCCCAAGCTGGCTTGCTGCCTTCAGGTGCAGGAGAGAACATTGTCCCATCTCCAGCACTGAAGACAAAGATTCAGCTTCCAGATGAATCACGGGAGCTGCAGTTTGTTAAGTATTGTGGCTCTTTGAGGGGGTAAACTACACTTCCCAGCAGTCTTTGGGGGAAATCATGTGCTTTCACTGTACGTTGAGTACAGAGCCTTAGAAGATTTGGGTTTCCCCATCCTTGCTGAGGGTGGGGACAAAACCCATCACCCTCATGCCCTGGCTGACCACCATCAATGACAGAGCACTGGGCTAAATGGATCTTGGTTCAATCTGACGGGGCAGTTTCAAATTTCCCAGGAACTCGCCCTAAAGCCCTGCCAGACGTATCTATTTCTCTGTGATGGGAGTTACCTGTGAGTAAGACCCATCAAATTCAAGAAGACACCCTCTAGCTAGACACGCTGAGAACTGCACTGTTACTTGTTGCCCTTAAATCCCATTTATAGTGGCCATGATTAACATGATTAACTTGATGGAAATCCCTGTCTCCCAGACGAAGAAGAGGCGTGCTTCTCCCCTTGCTGGGTCCAACCCTTGCTGGGTCCAGGAATGAGAAGGGACTCGCTCCAGCATCATATGGGCTAAGCCACCCACCCCAAACTCAAAACATTCACAGCAGCAGTGAATGCTTTCCGTGGCCCTTGGGCACAGTGGCTACCAGGCTCCTTTAAGCCAGCCCATGGCACACTGTCAAATGCCACATGGGGGAAAAGTGGGACCCCATCTTCTGGGGCCGCACTCCTGTGTGAATCACCTGACCCACACAAGGTCCCTGGCCCCACAATGTGCCTTTTTCGAGGGGAAATCGCATCCCGACATCGCCTGAGAGCAGGGGCCCCCAAATGACTGCCATGCTCACGCAGGGAAAAATGAGATGTCCCGTTTGTTCTGGCACAGTTGAGGGGATATGCTCTGAGCCACTGAGCGCCTGTGACTGGGGGAGGGGAGAGCAAAGCACGGGAGGGGGAGGGGGCTGGGGGGGCTTCCGTTGGACATCTGGTTGGCCAGTGGGAGCAATGGGAGCCCAGCTCTCCTCATTTGTTTATTTCCTTCATTCACATGTATTTATAAAAACATTTCATATTCATTTATAAAAATATTTGTACACCGCTGTGTCATACAAAACTATACCCAAGAGATTTACCTCAGTAAAGACATAATACCTGTTTAACCTTTGAAAAAGTGAACAGACATTGATTAAGCATCTGCAAAAGGATGCGTTCTTAATTGCCTGCACAGTCCAGGAGGAATAGACATGTTTTCAGCAGGCAGCTAAAGCTTTGCATGGAAGGCGCCCCCTGAATCTCCAGTGGCAGAGAGTTCCACTGGCCTGAGGACACGAAAGGTTCAGTCTCGCCAACAACCAGCGATGCTCCTCCAGACTGAGTTATGCTCCTTTAATTCCAAAGCTCGCTGGGCGAAAGTGTATTTTTGCTGTGTCAGAATTGCTGCTGCTTGGGTGATCTGCAGCAGAGTCATTTTCACCTCCTCCTGAGCAACAGGTCGGCCTCTTGCAGCCGGAGCTATCAGGGGGAGCCAGGCCTGACTCAGCAGGAGGCTGGGCAGATCTGCAAAGTAGTGAAGAGAAGAGGCTGCAGGATCAGGACCCCTAAGCAGGGACCGTGCACCAAAGCCTTCCAGAAAGGGATGCCAGAGCAGCTCCTGTTCCAGCCCTGTGAAGAAAGCAAGGGGAGCTCTGAGTGGAGAGGAGAGGCAGCTACAAGGCGCCATGATAGGACTGAATCATCATCATCATCATCATCATCATCATCCAAATTTGTAGGCCACCCTACACCCGCAGGTCTCAGGCGGTTCACAGGATAAAATCACAAGACTAGAATAGTATTCCCTTTTTTTGCTGCTGCATCACAGTGTGGACTCATGTTGAGCTTGTGTGTCAGTGTTAGTAAAAAGCAAAAAAAAGAAGGAAAGGATTCTGACCTCCCTTTGTCTCTTCAGCCTGGTCCTTGGACCCTTGTCTGTATAAAAGAGTCCACGAGAATATCCTTGCAGAGTTTTATTCTTAAAAGTCCTTGTGCAAAACATGACTGAATAACTATACACACCAGCACTAACCAACCAACCAACCCAAACACCAGCCTCAGCACCAAACTAACATTTCTCAATATATATATATATATATATACAACCTGCTGACCCAGCTTTATTCGCATTAAAGAAACAGTGGCCATTTTAGCCGTGACATTGTGGTCCACCAAGACCCCTAGATCCTTTTCACATGTACTGCTAGTAAGCCAGGTCTCCCCCACATTACATTGATTTTTATTTCTCCATTCCAATTAGGCATAAAATAGTCTTTTAAAGTTTATTGTGCTTTTTCATATATTTCTTGATCATCTAATAAATTCGCATTCAATCTCCAACGAATAGTCTATTCCTATAATTTCACACAAAATTGCATTTTGATCTGAAAGAGTTTTTGGTTGACTGCTGAGGTCATTTTGAATCCTGATTGTGTCTTTTTTTTATAAATTTTTTATTAGTTTTCCAATTTTTAAAAGACACAACAAGAACAACATACAAACAAACACATAAATTCATAATTTCTTAACCTCATTTTCATAAGCCTCTTTTCTCGGACTTCCCCATACCTTCCCCTTTTTGCATCCTTTTTTTTTTTAACAATTATTCAACAACCCTTTTAACCAATTAAATTTAAATTCATTCTCCTTTTCAGTTTCACCCTAAGTCCAACAAGATTTACCGCTGTAATTCTACGTCTTCCTCTCCCTTAACATTTTAGCACTCCTCAATTTTATAGTAGCTCTTAAGATATATTTTAAACTTCTTCCAGTCTTCCTCCACAGCCTCTTTCTCTTGGTCACAGATTCTGCCGGTCATTTCTGCCAATCCCATAAAGTCAATCACTTTCGCCTGCCATTCCTCCAGCGTGGGTAGCTCTTGTGTCTTCCAATATTTTGCTAGAAGAATCCTTGCTGCCGTAGTAGCGTACAAAAAAAAAATTTTGTCCTTCCTCGGCACCAATTGGCTGACCATACCCAAGAGAAATGCCTCTGGTTTTTTATGAAAGGTGCATTTAAGTACTTTCTTAATCTCATTATAAATCATTTCCCAGAAGGCCTTAATCTTTGGGCAGGTCCACCAAAGGTGGAAGAAGGTACCTTCAGTCTCTTTACATTTCCAACATTTATTATTGGGCAGATGATAAATCTTCGCAAGCTTGACTGGGGTCATGTACCACCTGTAAATCATTTTCATAATGTTTTCTCGTAGGGCATTACATGCCGTGAATTTAATACCTGTGGTCCATAACTGCTCCCAGTCAGCAAACATAATGTCATAACCTATGTCTTGTGCCCATCTAATCATAGCTGGCTTCACTGTCTCATCTATTGTATTCCACTTCAGCAGCAAGTTATACATTCTTGATACATTCTTAGTATTGGGTTCTAACAGTTCTGTTTCTAATTTCGATTTCTCCACCTGGAAACCAATTTTCCTGTCTTGTTTATAGGCCTCCATTATTTGAAAATAATGGAGCCAATCTCGTACCTTGGACTTTATTTTCTCAAAACTTTGTAGTTTAAATTCACCACCTTCTTGTTCTGAAATTTCAGAATATTTTGGCCAATTAGTTCTCATATTAAGTTTCTTTACCTCCTTAGCCTCCATCGGTGAAAGCCACCTGGGAGTTTTATTTTCCAATAAATCCTTATACCGAATCCAAACATTATACAGTGCTTTCCTAACAATATGATTTTTAAAACCCTTATACACTTTAACCTTGTCATACCAAATATATGCATGCCAACCGAAACTATTATCAAATCCTTCCAAGTCTAGAATGTCTGCATTTTCAAGAAGTAGCCAGTCTTTTACCCAGCAGAAAGCTGCCGATTCATAATACAGTCTTAAGTCCGGCAGGGCAAACCCCCCTCTTTCTTTGGAATCAGTGAGTATCTTAAACTTTATTCTGGGCTTTTTGCCCTGCCAGACAAATTTAGATATATCTTTCTGCCACTTCTTGAAACAATCCAGTTTATCAACAATTTGTAATGTCTGAAACAAAAATAACATTCTAGGCAATACATTCATTTTAATTACTGCAATTCGACCTAACAAGGAAAGCTTCAGGTTCAACCATATTTCTAAATCTTTCTTTATCTCTGTCCAGCACTTATCGTAATTATCCTTAAATAAGTTTACGTTCTTAGATGTCATGTTAATCCCCAGGTATTTTACTCTTTTTGCCACCGTTAACCCAGTTTCCTCTTGGAATCTCTCTCTTTCAACATCTGTTAAATTTTTTTCCAGTACCTTAGTTTTTTGTTTATTCAACTTAAATCCTGCGACCTGACCAAATACTTGAATTAATTCTAGGACTCTTTTGGTACTAGTGTCTGGCTCCTGATTGTGTCTTCTGCGGCATTAGCTACGATTTCCAGTTTGGTTTCAACTGCAAATTGGATGAGCACCCCCTCAATTCTTTCATCCAAGTCCTTTATAAAGACGTCAAACAACGACAGACCCAGGACAGCACACTGCGCACATCACTTATCACTTCTCCCCAGGTTGATGAGGAACCATTAAGGAGTCCTCTTTGGGTTCGGTCAGTCAACCAGCTACAAATCCACCAAATAGTTACCTTGTTCAACCTCCATTTCAACAGCTTCCTCGCTAGAATATCATGGGGGATTTTGTCAAAAGCCTCACTGAATTCAAGATACACTATGTCCACAGCATTCCCCTAATTTACCAAGTTTGTAACTCCGTCCAAAAAGAGAAAAAAGAAAGAAGGAAAGAAAACAGATTGGTCTGGCTGACTTATTTTGGGGAAACCTATGCTGGGTCTCAGTAATCGCAGCATCTTTTCCTAAATGCTAGTAGAACGACTGCTGACGTATCTAACAGGCTGAGCAAAAGCGCAACTGCTCTGGCTTACCTTCCGCTTCAGTTGGGGAACTCAAGCCCAGATCCTCAGTTATAGACGGCCCAGAGAGCCCCTCTTGGCTTTGCAGATCAGCTCATCCAGCTGACGGGACAAACGACCTTCCAGCCATCTTCAGCAGCCAGGATCACATACCCTCCAGCATTTCTCTGATAATAAGAGGGCCGTCCATCGGGCTAGCAATTCCCTCTGCCAGGAGAGCAAGGCAGCTGATGGACGGGCAGTTTTCAGGCCCTGATCATGCGCAAGACCTTTGGTTCTGTTTTCTCACAGGAAAGTGTTTCTGGTTTTGTTTTGTTCAGAACTTTCCCCAGCCCTGCATCTGGGAACTGGTCAGTCAAATAACCAGGTAGCAACATGTCAAATAACCAGGTAGCAACAGGTAGCAACAGGACATAGAAACCCAACGCAAGTGCTTTTCATATCAACATTGAGGGTCTTTTCTGCCTTGCAATGCACCAGTTACTCCACTAATGTTTTCATTTGCTTTTGCCAAGGAATTACGATCGCATCAACACCAGAAACTTAAATCACCTGCAAATCACTTCTGCTCCTTGCACTAAATAAACTTGGGTGCCGTAGGTTTCTTGAATTTAGATTTCTGTTAAGAGACCACTGACACTTTTACACTTTTATTTATTTATTTATTTTGAAAATAATATTTATTAGTTTTCCAACAATTTAAACACTACAAACAACAAAGAGGAAAAAAAATGAACAATACAATACAATACAAAAACACTACATAACACAAACACATTAAACTAACAAAACAAAGCAAAAACAGTTTAAAACACATCAAACAATTTCAATATCTTATCTTTCATTCACTTATTTCAACGACCTCCTCACACCTCCCTTTTTGTATTCCACTTCTGTTAATTGTTTCAGCAATTCCTTTCCATCTTCCTCTGTTTTCTATCCTATAATTATCTTAACACATTCTAACCTTATTTTTTCCTTTAATGCTCTATTAATCTGTTTATATTTGGTTCCTTATAACATTTCTACTGAAGCCATATAATTTCATTCTAACATTTTTCTAACATTCATTAATTTTACAGTATTTCTGTAAATAGTCTTTAATCTTTTTCCAGTCTTCTTCCACCGACTCTTCTCCCTGGTCTCGGATTCTGCCAGTCATTTCCGCCAGTTCCATATAGTCCATCAACTTCATCTGCCATTCTTCCCGGGTGGGTAAATCTTGTGTCTTCCAATACTTCGCAATGAGTATTCTTGCTGCTGTTGTTGCATACATAAAAAAAGTTGTATCCTTCTTTGGCACCAATTGGCCGACCATGCCCAGGAGAAAGGCCTCTGGTTTCTTCAGGAAGGTATATTTACATACCTTTTTCATTTCGTTATAAATCATCTCCCAGAATGTCTTAATCCTTGGGCATGTCCACCAAAGGTGAAAGAATGTACCTTCAGTCTCTTTACATTTCCAACATTTATTATCGGGCAACACTTTTACACTTTTACACGCCCCAAGGTTGGTAGCAAGGATGAATCTTCAGTGGGAGATCTGCTCAGTTGTCCGCTGGGTGCCGTCTGAGGGACAGCCTGTCCTTTGGGTTGTTGGGAATGAATTCAGCCACGGTCGGGGGGGGGGGCATGTGTTCTTTCCCCATGAGCTCAAGCGTGTGCTGGGTGAATACTTCACACTCCGCAAAGGACACCACCTTCCATCTCTGCTTTCTCTAGCAGCACTTGTCATGGCGGACTAGCATGGCCTTTCTTAATGGCGCTGCAACTTGCAAAGCTCATCAGGAGCATAAGGGGGCAATGTATTAGGCACCTCTGAGAAGCCCAGAAATGCTGCCTGAAGGTTAGCAATGAATAATCTAGCACAGTCCTTCAAAGGAAGTCCCTATTATTCCCATCTGATAGATAAGAACATACAGTGGAATCCAAACCAAGTTGTTTCCGTGCGTGACTCTGGTTCGCCAGAAGTGGCTTAGTCATGCTGGCCACATGACCCAGAAGCTGTATGTCAGCTGCCTCGGCCAATAAAGCGAGATGAGTGCCACAACCTCAGATTCGGCCACGACTGGACCTTAAGGTCACGGGTCCCTTTACCTCTACCTTTTTACTCACAGGTAACTCCCAACACAGAAAAATAGATACCTCTGGCAGAGCATTAAGGCGAGTTCCTGGGAAATTTGAAACTGCCCTGTCAGATTGGACCAAGATCCATTTAGCCCAGTGCTCTGTCATTGATGGTGGTCAGCCAGGGCATGAGGGTGATGGGTTTTGTCCCCACCCTCAGCAAGGATGGGGAAACCCAAATCTTCTAAGGCTCTGTTCTCAACGTACAGTGAAAGCACATGATTTCCCCCAAAGACTGCTGGGAAGTGTAGTTTACCCCCTCAAAGAGCCACAATACTTAACAAACTGCAGCTCCCGTGATTCATCTGGAAGCTGAATCTTTGTCTTCAGTGCTGGAGATGGGACAATGTTCTCTCCTGCACCTGAAGGCAGCAAGCCAGCTTGGGGGTGGCAGGCTGTGTTTGTCCTACAATGCCTCACCCCTGTGTCATCCAGCCCAGCATCTGCCCCTGAAGCAGCCACCTCATTCCCAATGACACGGGTGGCCCTGGGCAATCCTGGCCACATGCCCTGATCTGTACCAGGGCCCAAGAAAGCATTGCAAACAGAGTTGCAATTGCTTGAGGATAATTGAGCCCGTTGAGGATAATTAAATGCTTTTACAGATGATGATTATTACTTCACCATGTATCAATTGAGGGCCCTTGGAATGTAGGACAGGACTCTGCCCCAGGGAGCTCACATTCAGGTTTGACAGTGTGGGGAGAGAAAAGCAGAGGGAGAGTTGGAAGCGGCAGGGGTAAGAAGACAGGGAGGTTCAACAAGGGCAGGGATTAGGATGGGAAGCAGAGTCAGGCCACATCTGGAAGAGAAGACCTTAGGTTCCCCATCCCTGAGCAAGAGCTTCGTTCGAAATATGGGCTTTGAAGCAGAACAGGTGCTACAAAAGAAAGCAGGAGCGAAGATGGATATGTAGACTACTAAAGTGACCCAAACTCATATAGCCAGAAAAGTTGAGGCCACAGGCAGGTGTTTCTCAAGAGAAAGATGATTCTGCGCCCCTTGAAAGGTCCCCTGAATCAGTCTGGGCAAATATACACATGGGATTCAGAAGCATCGCTGCCTCTGATACACATGAAAATAGTTGAACAAACAATTGCAGAATTCTGGGGATTTGAAGTTCTATAATGTCTGCTGAAAGTTTTGTTGGAAATTCCTAGTGCTCCCTCATGGAACTCTATTTCCCAAGGTTCCTTAAGTTTGGGAATGACAGAGCCTTCTGGGTCAGGCCAAAGGGGACCCATCGAGTCTAGGATCCTCTTCTTCCTATGGCCAACTATGGACCCCAATGGGCAAGCTGGATTGGAGCCCCAGAGCCTCTCCCTTGACGCCGTTTCCTGCAAGTGAGATCCAGAAGCATCGCTGCCTCTGATGGTGGAGGGAGAGCAGAGCCAGCCGGACTAGGAGCCATTAGAGCTTCTCCTCCATGAATCTGTCTAGTCCGTCTTTCAGGCCACCCAGGTTGACATCTGACGTCTTTCCACAGGGAGGGAGCCACTGCTAAGAAGGCCCTTTGCCTGGTACCCTGTAGCTGAATCACTGGAGGAGGACCTCAGTGTCTGGGCTGAGCGATGGGGTGGAGACGTTCCTTTGGGGCTGCCTTCAGCTGTCTTCTAAAGCCTTTATACTTGCTTGTCTCCTTGGCACAGGGGTGGCATTACTCCATAGCCTCCAGGACTTCTCAGAGGAAAAGAGGGATGTCATAAAGAAAATCACAGCATTCTTAGATCAAATAAGAATCCAGGTCGGCTTCTGTAAATCCAGGAGGAGGAGCTTTGGCGCAGGGTATAAAAGGCTCCAGCCCTGGAAGAAGCTCCAGCTCAGCCCAGAAGGTTTTCTCCAGCAGCCGAGAAAAGCTCCCAGCCCACAGCCAGCCTTGGGTGGGGATTCTCTTGGTGAGTAAGGCCAGGGGTGGTTGCCTCTCTAGGCAGGTTGGGTAGGAGCTCCTCTTTCCACCTGGATAATAACCATCCATGCCTCTCCCTTTTTCCTTCCTTCCTTCCTTTGTTCCTTCTCTACAGCACACTGGTGGTCTACCCCTGGTGCCAGAGGCTCTTTGCTAACTTCGGGAACCTCTCCAGCCCTGACCTCTCATTAGGATCCTCTCCAGCCCTCTTTGCACAAGGTCCAGGAGGCTTTTTCCGAGCTGCGTGAACTGCTCTGCGACAAGCTCCACATGGACCCTGTCAACATCATGGTGAGGCTGCTCCCCCGCCCCAAGGGGCTGCCTGGTGAGGGGGGGACTGGGGGTGCCGTGTGTGTGTGTGTGTGTGTGTGTTACTCTGGGTGGCTTACAGGACATAAAACATTGCAAGACATTAGACATTTCCTGATACAGGGTTTCCTTCAGATTTCAGTTATTTGTTTATTTCCTTGACATCTGGTGGGAGGGCATTCCACAGGGCAGGGGCCACAACCAAGAAGGCCCTCTGCCTGGTTCCCTGTAACCTCACCTCTCACAGTGAGGGAACTGCCAGAAGGGAGCTGGACCTCAGGGTTTGGGCTGAACAATGGGGGTGGAGACCCTCCTTTGGGTATACAGGGCTGAGGCCTTTTAGGGCTTTCAAGGTCAACACCAAAACTTTGAATTGTGCTCGGTGGTCTTAGCGGCCGCTCCCAGTCACCAGTCTAGTTGCCGCATTCTGGATTAGTTGCAGTTTCCGGGTCACCTTCAAAAGTAGCCCCACATGGGGGGCATTTCAGTAGTCCAAGCGGGAGATAACCAGAGCATGGACCACTCTGGCCAGACAGTCCACTGAGGCGTTCCCAAAGTAAAGGAAGGATTAAACTCTGATTAATAAGATTACACACAGAGACTTGAACCAGCAAGACTCTGGGAAGGGTGTGTATAATAATCTCTCTCTGTGTGTGTGCCTCCAGCCCCTGGACCAGGTCGTTTTATTCACAAAAGAGCTTTTTACAGAGTGTTCGCAAGAACCAATCAGATTTCTTCTGAGCATTTCAACAAACCCAAGTAGGGACAAAGTTAAACTACAAACACTAGTTAGGCATGCATACTTTTGGGTAAATGAATGAAAACTACAAAGGAGTCCATCCAGCAACCCTGGAGGTCATAAACAATCAATACACATGAGAAGAAGGATGGTCAGGAGGACAGGGATCATTCTCACCTTTGTGTGAGACCTGTTTCCTGGCCCTAAGATTAACATATCAGAAGAGCTACTTCAAAGAAGCTTGCCCTCTATCTTTATGGCCCAGGATGCATGCCTGGCAAAGCAACTGGACTGTGTATGTGACTTGACAAGCAAGAGAGATGGGCAGTAGAGGAAATGGCCAGAGGTGCAGAAGGTTGTGGGATTTGGTCAGAAATTATTGTCAATGAATCAAACCCAGTCAGTGCAATGCATTCATCGTGGACACAACGGCTTGATGCATATTTTATAATTCCTCATAGTAATCCCACCTGACCCCACACTCTGGATATTTGCACCCCTACAGTAGGCAGGGAGGGTCTCATGCTGCGTACCAGACGGAGCTGGTAGACACAGAATTGACCCGCACTTCTATGGACAGCTGAGAGTCCAAAATTACTCCCAGGGTGTGCACCTGGTCCTTCAGGGGCACAGTTACCCCATTCAGGACCAGGGAGTTCCCCACACCCACCTGCCCAAAGTCCACCCTAAGCAGTGCTTCTGTCTTGTCAGGTTTCAGTCTCAATCTGTTGAATCTGTTGTGGGATCTGTTGTGGGGAGAGGGTGTCCCACACATGGGTCCCCTGGCAGAAGGAGTCACCCTCTTTTTTCTCTTCCAGCTCCTGGACAACATCATCATCATCATCCAGCTACTCCTCCCCCCATTAGACAGAAATTCACCCCTGCTTGCCCCCATGCCTTCCACAAGCTGGTTGGGGTGATGGCTCATGCGCTGGCCCGCCGGTCCCACTGAGACACCCCCAGGGAGAAGTGGCTAGCTCCTACTGATCTCACCACCCACCGGGTGGGGTGGGGGCCACCCCTTCTTGCCCCCATGTGATGCTTGACCCTCTAATAAATCCTCCCTCTGCAATCTGTCCTGGTTTCCTGTGTCCTCAATTCTCATGGCGGACTGATCCCCCCCATGTTCCAAGGCCCCCCCCATCTCAATGGTCATCTCCCCACCCAGTTCTGGTCGGTTGCCCTCACTCTTCTTCCTACTCTAGAGAAATTGGGGGTGAGAGACTCAGAGGGGGATGCGGACCCTTCCCCTGCTCTGGAATCCATCCCTCTGAATAAGGGATGGGGGTACCAACATGGGCAACCCAGGGAGACCCCCAAGGGCCACTCTCCCACCGCAATGCCACTCCCTGCCTCTTTCCAGATGGGTGTCAGGGACAGAGCTGCCTCCGAATTGGCAGGGAGAGGGAGGAATTCATTTTGTTTTATCCATTTATTTGTTTATTAAATTTGGGGGTTCACAGTATGCAGTTACGATATAAAACCACAAAACACATAAACAAAACAAAAACAACCCAATAAACACCCCCGCCAACATATTTCACACCCATAATAACATCAGAGGAGTTTTGCAGCTGCATTTAAACATCAAACAAAGCGATCCAAAGTAAAACGCAAGGGGGGCAGCGAACCCGGAAGTCACCCTTTGGGAGTCCCAGGCAGAGATCAATGGGGGCTAAGGGGCAGGTCTCCCCTAATCTTCCGAGGGTATTGAATGGGCATGATCTGCAGCCGTCCAATAATGTCTTTTGGGGGTTTCTGATCCGGGATGGAAATCCCTTTCTCCCAGACAAAGCAGAGGCGTGGTTCTCCCCCAGTCCCAGGCTTGGAAGCAGCCACTCCCCCTGTGGCTTTTGTCCTTCTGACTGCCAGCCAGGTGTTCTCGGGCGCAGAGCAAGCACCTTCCTTGCGCCCTCAGGCCATTCGCTGGCCCAGAAAGCTGCCTGGCTCCTTCAGCAAAGGATTTCAACCCTCGCTTGGTCCGGGAATGAGAAGGGACTCGCTCCAGCATCATATGGGCTAAGCCACCCACCCCAAACTCAAAGCAATATTTTGAAATTACAAAGGAAGCTTAAGTATACAGAGGACATTTAGTGCAGCAAAGTGAACAAAACAATTCTCTTAAACAATTATCTTCAACAAAACATTGCTTAAGGAGGTCAACTTTAAAACAGAGCAGAGCAGGAAGGTTGGAGACTTTAGCGAGGCACGTAGGCAATGGTGGAGGAAGAGGAGTGCGGGGGGAGCGCATCGCCCCTGGCAGTTGCATCCCGGTAGGGGGCCATCTCGGCTGCCCCCTCCCGGGCCCGTGCTGGGCACTATGCTCCTGCAAGTGGCATGCCCTGCCCCCAGGACGCGCGCTGGACCGTCTATTGGAATGGTATTTAAAAGATGAAGAAGTCAAATCAGTAATGATGCGTTCTATTTGCAGTGAGTAAACATTTCAAAGCACGTCAATCTTAATGGCAGCCCGTTTCCAGGTTCGGAGCGGTAGTGTTCTAACTTCCTTCACTCTCTCCTGCAGGCATGTACGATCCAACACTTCCCCTCTCTTCTCCTGCTTCCAAGGGGGAGGGGGTTAGATGTTTTTTACTGATGGAAATTTAGTCCTTTAGAATAGGCTTTCCAAGACTTTAGCTTGCAGCCTCTTTGCTTCAGTCTATTTACAAAAGGGGAAGGCGGACTTCCTGTTTTGAACCTCCCCCGTTCGATGCCAAATTAAGATGTTTTAAAAATCCAATTCTTCACTCTACTCACGGGTAGTTGCTTTAAAATCTAATTGTCCACAGGAAAAAGTCAGCGCTCTCCAGCAACAGCTGTGCGGCTTCGCTCCATGAAGAAAGCAGTCGGTTCGAAGCACCGCGCCACTCACCCTGCGTCGCTCCGGATCCCCGAAACTGGGTTTCCCTGCGAGTAGGGGAGGCGCAGAAGGTGCCAGCTGAATCCCACGTTCACAGGCTTCACCCGCCTGTGATTTATAGTAGGTCTCCGCCTTCGCCGTGGCAACCAGACCCAAATTTTCATGAAGCAAATTCCTCTCAGTCAGAGGAATTCCGCCATTGCCAATGGCGCTAACCCGGAAGCCGGGGACCTGATGGTCTATCAGCGAAATATTACAAGACATTGAAAGATTGGCTTTTTCAACCCCTGGTAGAAGTATCTAATTTGATTTTACGAGGGGGCAAAGCATCTGAAACCTGGAAGGAAGCTTATATCACTCTGATTCCTAAACAGAGTCAAGATAGATCCAATGTTAAAAACTATAGACCAATCTCCCTACTCAATGTGGATTATAATTTTTTTGCAAATATAATGACTAACAGGCTAAAGAAGGTTTTATCTAAGTATATCCACAAGGACCAGGCAGGATTTGTGCCTGGAAGACAGATGAAAGACAACATTACAAATGTGTTGGATATCCTGGAAAAGCTGGAAGCAAGAAAGAGTTTAAAGCAATGTGAATGTTTATTGATGCAGAGAAGGCCTTTGACAATATATCTTGGAGTTTATGTTATATAATTTTGAGAGTATGGGGGTGGGCCAAGATTTTTAAATGGTATTAAAGGGATTTATCAGGAACAAAAAGCTAAAATTAATGTAAATAATGTCGTTTCGGAGGAAATTAGAATTGAGAAGGGAACCAGGCAAGGGTGCCCACTTTCCCCTCTGCTGTTTATTTCAGTTCTTGAGGTCTTGCTAAGTATGATTAGAAAGGATGAACAAATTAAAGGTATTACAGTAGGATCCAAACAATACAAATTAAAAGCCTTTGCGGATGACCTAGTATTGACATTACAAGATACAGACTCCAGTGCAGTTAAAGCACTGGAGCTGATACAAGAGTTTGGTCTGGTAGCAGGATTTAAATTAAACAAGAGCAATACCAAAGTATTAGAGAAAAATTTAGATAATGAGGAAAGAAAATTATTACAAGAAAAGACGGGCCTAGATATTGTGAAAAAAGTTAAATACTTGGGGGTGAATCTGTCTGGGGAAAATTTGAACTTATATGAAGACAATTATGAGAAATTATGGAATGAAATCAAGAGAGATTTGGAGATAAGGTCAAATTTAAAATTGTCATTAATGGGCCGGATTTCAGCGATTAAGATGAATATGTTCCGCCAAGATTCCGTCAGGCCTTGCGGGACCTTGCTCCCCCTGGCGACTCATTGAGTGAGCTTGTTGAGGGCTGGAATATCCAGCTCCTGGCAGCCATCGATGAGATTGCACCGAAGCGCCCTTTGCGACCCCGCAGAAACCGGGCTCCCTGGTTTACCGAGGAACTCCGGAAAATGAAGCGGGACCTCAGACGGCTAGAGCGAGTATGGCGGGGTGCCCGTGACGGAGCCTCAAGAACATCTTATAGGGCTTTTATGAAAACCTACGAGATGGCGGTGAAGGCTGCTAAGAAGTCTTACTTCTCGGCCTCCATTGCCTCCGCTAGCTCTCGCCCGGCACAATTATTTAGTATAATTAGGTCTTTAACGTCCCTTGAGGGACAGCCAAATTTAAATAACAATTTGACACGCAGCTGTAAGGCATTTGCGAGCTTTTTTGCGGAGAAGGTCTTGTTGCTCCGCCATGACCTCCCTGCCAATTTGGTTACAATAAAGGAACTGGAGGCCCTTCGACTGGCCTCGGGTCCAGTATTGGACCACTTCGACCGGATATCCCCAGCTGATGTAGACAGACTCCTCCAATCTGGAAAGCCCACCTGTCCTCTCGACCCGTGCCCGTCTTGGCTGATTAGAGCGTGCCCAGACGAGGTGCGGGCCCTCCTGGGGGATATCATCAATTTGTCCCTTGGCACCGGGACATTTCCAGGAGAACTGAAGGAGGCAGTGGTGCGCCCGCTCTTAAAGAAAACATCATTAGATCCTTTAGATCTATCCACTTACCGCCCGGTCTCGAATCTTCTGTTCCTGGGTAAGGTGATTGAGAGAGTGGTTGCTGAACAGCTTGGCAGGTTTCTGGATGAAACATCGGCTCTGGATCCATTCCAGTCCGGCTTCCGCACTGGTCATGGGACCGAGACGGCTCTGGTTGCCCTAACAGATGATCTTCGTAGACAGCTGGATCAAGGTGGGTCAGGGCTGCTGATTCTTCTAGATCTGTCAGCAGCTTTCGACATGGTCGATCACGAACTCCTGGACCACCGCCTTGCCGACGTGGGGATCCAGGGCGCAGTCCTTCAATGGTTGCGCTCGTTTCTCTCTGGTCAGGGACAGAGGGTGGCGCTTGGGGGGGATTTGTCATCGCGCCACTCCTTGGTGTGTGGAGTACCTCCGGGTGTGATACTCTCCCCGATGCTTTTCAACATCTTTATGTGCCCCCTCGCCCAGCTTGTCCGGAGTTTTGGACTGGGTTGCCATCAGTATGCTGATGACACCCAACTCTATCTGTTGATGGATGGCCATCCTGACTCGGCCCCAGACACACTGACCAGATGTTTGGAAGCTGTGGCTGGATGGTTACGTGGGAGCTGGTTGAAGCTAAATCCTTCGAAGACAGAGGTCCTGTGGCTGGGACGGGGCGATATGGGATTGAGGGGGCAACTCCCATCTCTTGCGGGGGCACAATTAGTGCCAGCACCGTCCGTTAAGAGTTTGGGTGTAATCCTCGACACCTCCCTATAACAAAGGTGGCATTTTTCCATCTCTGCCAAGCTAAACAGTTGGCTCCTTACCTCTCTCGCCTTGACCTAGCCACTGTGATCCACGCAACGGTCACCTCCAGACTGGATTATTGTAACTCGCTCTACGTGGGGCTGCCCTTGAGACTGACCCAGAAAGTCCAGCAGGTGCAGAATGCTGCAGCGAGACTCCTTATGGGGTCTTCGCTGCGAGATCACATTCACCCGGTGCTATACCAGCTGCACTGGCTCCCGATGGAGTACAGGATCAGGTTTAAGGTGCTGGTTTTAACCTTTAAAGCCCTATACGGCCTAGGACCCTCGTACCTACGGGACCGCCTCTCCTGATATGTCCCACAGAGAAACTTACGGTCTTCAAATAAAAACATCTTGAAGGTCCTAGGCCACAGAAAGGTTAGGCTGGCCTCAACTAGAGCCAGGGCTTTTTCGGCTGTGGCTCCAATCTGGTGGAACACTCTGTCCCAAGAGACTAGGGCCCTGCGGGACTGGACATCTTTCCGCAGAGCCTGCAAGACAGAGCTGTTCCACCAGGCCTTTGGCCAGGGCACAGCCTGACTCCCTCCTTCAGCAATCTTCACTGAGCTCTGGCCCAATGGTTGCCATTGGTTTGATTTGAATTAATTTTATAAGGAATGATTTTAGAGTGTTGTGTTGTACTGCTGTACTGTTTTATTGTTGTTAGCCGCCCTGAGCCCGGCTTCGGCTGGGGAGGGCGGGATATAAATAAAATTTATTATTCTTATTCTTATTATTATGTTGCCAAAGATACTTTTTTTGATTCAAGCCCTACCAATTATAGACAATGTAAAATGTTTTAAAGAATGGCAGAAAGCTCTGTCTAGATTTATCTGGAAGGGGGGGGGGGACATAGAATTAAGTATAAATTACTCACAGACTCTAAAGAAAGAGGGGGATTTTCCCTGCCAGATCTAAAAATCTATTTTGAAGCAGCAGCATTCTGCTGGATTAAAGAGTGGATGCAACTAGAAGATACAGATCTATTAGATTTGGAGGGTTTTGACAATGTGTTTGGTTGGGGTGCATATTTATGGTATGATAAGGTAAAGGCCCATAATGCTTTCAAAAATCATGTAATTAGGAAATCGTTGTATGATGTTTGGATAAAATATGAAGATCTTTTAGAAAGTCAGACACCCAGATGGCTTTCACCAATGGAGGCAAAGGCCCAGAAAAAGTTAGATATGGATACCAAATGGTTGAGATATTCTGATCTATTGTTGGAAGATGAAGAAGGATATAAATTAAAACCATTTGAACAAATTAAAGATAAGTTAAACTGGTTACATTACCACCAAATAAATTGTATAAAATGGATAAGAAAAACGGTTTTGCTTCTGAAAAATCCAAGGTGGAGACGGAGTAGTTGGATAATAAAGGTAAAAATTTGTCAAAAATGTATAAGTTATTGTTGGAGTGGCATACAAAAGATGAACAAGTTAAATCTGTGATGATAGATTGGGCAAGAGACGTAGGACACAATACAATGTTTGAGGATTGGGAAAGACTGTGGAAGAAAGGGGTAAAGTTCACTGCATGTACAGTGGTACCTCGGGTTACATACGCTTCAGGTTACAGACTCCGCTAACCCAGAAATAGTTAAGAACTCGGGTTAAAAACTTTGCTTCAGGAAGAGAACAGAAATCGTGCTCTGGCGGTGCAGCGGCAGCAGGAGGCCCCATTCGCTAAAGTGGTGCTTCAGGTTAAGAACAGTTTCAGGTTAAGAACGGACCTCCGGAACGAATTAAGTACTTAACCCAAGGTACCACTGTACTGTGTTAAAGGAAAGTATAATGAAAACGATGTACAGATGGTATTTGACTCCTGTTAAATTAGCAAAGATATATTATAACTGTGATCATTTATGTTGGAAATGCAAAGAAAAGGAAGGAACTTTTTACCACATGTGGTGGACCTGCCCCAAGGTGAAAGACTTCTGGGAAAAAATTAAAATGAACTGGAAAAAATGTTGAAATATACATTTATAAAGAAACCAGAGGCCTTTCTTCTTGGAATAACAGGTTTGGAATTGCCCAACAAAGATGTTAAGTTGTTTTTGTATACCACAACTGCTACTCGAATTTTATCAGCTAAAAAGTGGAAAACCCAAGAATTACCAATGGTGGAAGAATGGCAGATGAAGATGATGGGTTTTTCGGAGCTAGCCGACCTAACCGGAAGAGTCTGCGACCAGAAGGAGGAGGAGTATCAGGAAGAATGGACAAGATTTTATGATTATTTGTTAAGTTAAATTAATTGGAAATAGTTTGCAGGAAACAGATTGGCTTAGGAATTAATATAAGTGAAGTGATGCTGAACATGTTTAATTTTGAATTGATAAGATATAAGGATGTAAATAGGCTAAGTTAAGTTTATAAGAATTATGATTTGGAAAGCAGTTAAAAGGATATGCATGGAAATTCAACCAAAGGGAAGCGAGGAAGTCACTTAACAATGTTAATAAGTGTAATTATAATAAAGTTATGATTTAGGTTTGTTTGTTTGTTTATAATTTTGTGAAAATTAATTTAAATTTTTTTGGAAAAAAAACCTTTTTTTGTATGCAACTAGTGCAGGAAGAATATTACTACCCCAAAGATGGAAGCAAGAAGAAATACGGTACCAACAAAAGAGGAGTGGCAAATAAAATTTATGGACTATGCTGAGCTGGCAAGACTTACAGGGAAAATTTGAAACCAGCAGGACCAGACTTTTGAAAAGGACTGGAAAAAATTTATGTTGTATTTGAAAGACAATAGTAATTACATAACGTCACTTGTAGAGTTGCAAGAAGTTTTGTAAGGTGGACTGTTCAAATTATTGTGAAAAGGACTAAGATTAGCTGGTGTAAGGTTGGACTTACAACAATAAGCATAGTAATAAAATGCGTAACCAGAAAGGAATTTAGAAAACCATTGGAAGGGTTTGAAGGAAGTCCTAGGCTGTGACAGCCAAAGATTTGTTACATTGTGTTCGGAGATGTTGTGTTGGAAAAATCTGTGTAAAATTTAATAAAAATTATATTAAAACAAATAGAGAAAATGACATTAACAGATTGGAGAACTGGGCACAAGCTAACCAGATGAATTTCAACAGGGAGAAATGTATTGTAAGGTTGTGGACTTAGGCAGGAAGAACTAGATGCACAAATATAGGATGGGGGAGAACTGGCTTACTAGCAGTGCATGTGAAAAGGATCTAGGGGTCTTGGTGGACCACAAGCTCAACATGAGTCCACACTGTGATGCAGCAGCAAAAAAAGGGAATGCTATTATAGTCTGCTTCCACAGAAGTCTAGTGTCCAGATCCAGGGAAGTCATAGTCCTGCTCTCTTCTGCCTTGGTCAGACCACACCTGGAACACTGTGTCCACTTCTGGGCACCACAGTTTAAGAAGGATGTGGACAAGCTGGAAGGTGTGCAGAGGAGAACAACCAGGATGATCAAGGGTCTGGAAGTCAAGCCGTATGAGGAGCGGTTGAAGGAGCTGGGTATGTTCAGCCTGGGAAAGAGGAGACGGAGAGGAGATATGAGAGCCATCTTCAAATATCTCAAGGGTTGTCCCATGGAGGAAGGAGCGTGCTTGTTTTCTCCTGCTCTGGAGGGCAGGACTGAAACCAATGGCTTCATGTTGCAAGAAAGGAGATTCTGATTAAATGTTCAGAAATGTTTTCTGACAGCAAGAGCTGTTTGGCAGTGGAACGGTCTCCCTTGGCAGAAGTTGGACTCTCCTTCCTTGGAGGTTTTGAAGCAGACGTTGGATGGCCACCAGTAATGGATGCTTTAGCTGAGATAACTGCATCACAGAGGGCTGGACTAGATGACCCTTGGAGTCCCTTAAAGTTCTGTAATTCAGTTTCTGGATCTCTTGTGTTATGTACTGAGTTGAATGGGATACAAAATGCAGCAGTCTGATTGGTCCTGGAACAATAGGATCCAGAATGCAGCAGTCTGATTGGTCTGCAGGAGCCACCCAATCCAACTCCAGGTGGAAGTGAATCCGCAACCTGATTGGCCTACAGGAGAATCCTGGAATTAGACAATCACGTGCAGCCCATTGTGTAAATAATGTATATAAAGCGGATACTTTGGGGAAACTTTCATTCCTCACTATTATGAGCTGAAATCCACACACAACTCCGAGCATATTTCAACTTGGCTCTTGCAAACCCAACCTGCTCTGCTAGTAACTGGGCACGTGGGACTCAGTGCAAGGACGGCTGTCGTAACTTGTGTGTTGCACGAACTCTTTAGGTAGAATGGCGTTGGCACCAGGCTGGGGAGTGGGCTGAAACAGTCGATTGGGCAGCGGTCCCCCTTAATGGATGCCACGTGGCTGTTGCATCAAAGTGCCGGCTCCCCTGACATACCTCCTGTTACGGGAACATCCCCCAGGCTCACTTGGATTGTCCAACAAAGGCACCAGTCAAGAGTATTGGAGCAAAACAGCAGCCACTTGGCCTAATCTTTATTGTTGCAACAAGACTCCAAACTACCACGTGGAAGAAGCAGGAAGAAGCACTGGACAAAGGAAGGCTCCTCTTCTTCCCTGGGGGGGTGGCGAGACCAGCAGGACCGGCAGGCCAGCGCATCTGTCACCACCCCAACCAGCTTGTGGAAGGCATGGTGGTAAGCAGGGCTGAATTCCTTCCCAAAGTCGGCGGCCAGGAGGGTGATCAGGACTTCGCCCAGGAGCTGGAAGAGAAAAGAGCGAGTGACTCCTTTTGCCAGGGGGCCCATGTGTGGGTCACCCTCTCCCCACAACAGATCCCACAACGGATTCAACAGACTGAGGTTGAATGCTGAAAAGACAGAAGTACTGTTCTTGGTGGACAGGGAACGGGCAGGTGTGGGCGACTCGCTGGTTCTGAATGGGGCAACTGTGCCTCTGTAGGACCAGGTGCACATCCTGGGAGTCATTTTGGACTCACAGCTGTCAATGGAGGTGCAGGTTAATTCTGTGTCCATGGCGGCTGTCTACCAGCTCCATCTGGTACGCAGAATGAGACCCTCCCTGACTGTCTGGCCAGAGTGGTGCAAGCTCTAGTTATCTCCCACTTGGACTACTGCAATGCACTCTATGTGGGGCTACCTTTGAAGGTGACGCGGAAACTGCAACTAATCCAGAATGCGGCAACTAGACTGGTGACTGGGAGGGGCTGCTAAGACCGCCGATCACAATTCAAAGTTTTGGTGTTGACCTTGAAAGCCCTAAAAGGCCTCAGCCCTGTATACCCACAGGAGTGTCTCCACCCCCATTGTTTAGCCCAAACCCTGAGGTCCAGATCCTGGGGCCCATATTTTGAATGCAGCTCTTGCTCAGGGATGGGGAACCTGAGGTCTTCCGGATGTGGTCTGACTCTGCTTCCCATTGGCAGGCAGTGGGCTCCCAATCCCTGCCCTTGTTGAACCTCCCTGTCTTCCTACCCCTGCCGCTTCCAACTCTCCCTCTGCTGCTCTCTCCCCACGCTGTCAAACCTGAATGTGAGCTCCCTGGGGCAGAGTCCTGTCCTACATTCCAAGGGCCCTCAGTTGATAAATGGTGAAATAATAATAATAATAATAATAATAATAATAATAATAATCTGAAAGTACACTTAATCATCCTCAATTGACTCAATTATCCTCAAGAGATAAGCCATTGAAATTCTGGCCACCATAACCAGCAACTCAGCCTCACTACCATGGACTGCAGAGGGTGAACACGAAACCCCTAGGGGTTTTTTGTATAAATATATAATATACATCCCCTCCTGTAACACTGCCAATCTTCTAGCGCCACCCACCCTTCACATTTCTCCAAATTTAATCCTCAATTTTACACACAACCAGCTCATTGAGAAATATGCAGAATCCATTTCTCTTCTTGTGCGTCTCAGAAGCCGTCAAGATGCTGCACAATGTGGTCCGTCCTGTCCCTTTGGCTGTTCTTGTTTCCACCTTCAAGCTCCAAGGAGATGGGCTGATGTAATCTCCACAAAATCCTGGTCTCCTCTCCTTCCTCCCCCCTAAACTCGTAAATCTTCCTGCTTAGCAGACAGTCGATCCAGTTGTCACCCCTCTTTTCTTCTTTACTGCTTTTATTTCTCATGAGGAAGTCCCAAGGGGGGGGGGTCAAAATCCCTCAAAACTCCCTCTTCTTTCAGGCAAAGTCCTGACTTCTAAAACTAATCCATCGCAAAGAGGCAAATTTAAAGTCCGCTCTTCCCGAAATCTTTGCATTCCTTGCTTCAGGGGAAGGGAGATGACGCAGATCCCGAAAAAGCCCCATAACTTAAAACATTCCCTCCCCTCCTTGCCCCGTTCAAGCAAAGCAGAAATCAGTGTCTTTCCAAAGAGATGCTTTTCTCCTGCAGCAGAAATCAGGATCCCTTTGAAGGGGGCGTGTGGCTCTTCGCTTGCCAATTGTGTCCCCATTCAAAGCTGTTCCCCGCCCTCCCCACGGGAGTTGGCCAGGGCTGTTCGGGGACAGTCTGAATTCCTTTGCTGAAGGAGCCAGGCAGCTTTCTGGGGCAGCGAATGGCCGGAGGGCGCAAGGAAGGCGCTTGCTCTGCGCCCGAGGACACCTGGCTGGCAGTCAGAAGGACAAAAGCAACAGGGGGAGGGGCTGCTTCCAAGCCTGGGACGGGGGGAGAACCTCGCCTCTGCTTCGTCTGGGAGACAGGGATGTCCATCCCGGCTCACAACCCCCCCAAAATAAATTACCGGGCGAGCGCGGGTCGTGCCCTTTCGATGCCCTCGGAAGGTTAGGGGAGACCTGCCCCTTTCCCCCCATAGACCTCCGCCTGGGATCCCCAAAGGGCGACTTGCCGGGTTCGCTGCCCCCCTGGCGTTTTCTTTTGGATCGCTTTGTTTGATGTTCCAATGAAGGTGGTAAATTCTTTTGATGTTTTTATGGGTGTGAAGTATGTTGGCGGGGGTGTTTATTGGGTTGTATTTGTTTTCATTTGATTATGTGTTTTGTGTTTTTATATCGTAATTTCATCCTGTGAACCCACAAATTTAATGAAGAAATAAATGGGTAAAAAGAAATGAATTCCCCTCTCTCCCTGCCGATTCGGAGGCAGCTCCGTCCCCGACACCCATCTGGAAAGAGGCAGGGAGGGGATATGCGGGGGGAGAGTGGCCCTTGGGGGTCTCCCTGGGTGGCCATGTTGGTACCCCCACCCCTTATTCAGAGGGATGGAATCCAGAGCAGGGGAAGGGTCCGCATCCCCCTCTGAGTCTTTCGCCCCCAATTTCTCCAGAGTAGGAAGAACAGAGAGGGCAACAGAACAGGAGCAAATACCAAGAAATGGGTGGGGAGACAACCAATGAGACGGGGGGGGGGCCTGGGAGCATGGGGGGGGGACCTTGCCAGGAATTTTGGGGATAAAAGATTTGGGGACACAGCAGGGGTCTCTGGCTCTGAAAAGCACTGCAGCTTGGAGGGGGCAAAATGCCATAGCGCCCTAAAACCCGCCACTGGTGCTTAATGATTCTTCTTGAGTGACAGAGAAGACCCCCCCCTTTCCACGCCCCCCAACTAACCCCCCACCCCCAGGCCTGTCCCCTCCCTCTGTCCCAGAGAAGGAGACACAGGAAGCCATGTCAGACTGCAGAGGAAGGATTTATTAGAGGGTCAAGCGTCACATGGGGGCTGGAAGGGGTGGCCCCCACCAAACCTGGTGGGTGGCGAGAGCAGAAGGAGGCGGCCGCTTCTCCCTGGGGGTGTCTCAGTGGGACCGGCAGGCCAGCGCATGAGCCACCACCCTGACCAGCTTGTGGAAGGCATGGTGGTAAGCAGGGGTGAATTCCTGTCCAAAGGGGGTGGGGGTGGGTGATGAAGACTTCAACAGGAGCTGGAAGAGACTCCTTCTGCCAGGGGGCCCATGTATGGGGCACCCTCTCCCCACAACAGATCCCACAGCAGATTCAACAGACTGAGGCTGAATCCTGACAAGACAGAATTACTGTTTTGGGGGGACGGGAGGCAGGCAGGTGTGGGGGACTCCCTGGTCCTAAATGGGGAAACTGTGCCCCTGAAGGACCAGGTGGGCAGCCTGGGAGTCATTTTGGACTCACATCTGTCCATGGAGGCACAGGTCATTTCTGTGTCCAGGGCAGCTGTCTCCCAACTCCATCTGGTCCACAGGATGAGACCCCACCCCCAGCTTGTCTTGCCAGAGTGGTGCATGCTCTGGCTATCTCCCACTTGGACTACTGTAATGCACTCTATGTGGGGCTACCTTTGAAGGCGACCCTTTTGGCGGTTCCCTCACTGTGAGAGGTGAGGTTACAGGGAAGCAGGCAGAGGGCCTTCTCAGTTGTGGCCCCCGCCCTGTGGAATGCCCTCCCACCAGATGTCAAGGAAATGAAAAACTAACTGAAATCAGAATGCAACCCTGTAACAGGAAATGTCTAATGTCTTACAATGTTTTATGTCCTGTAAGCCACCCAGAGTGACACGCACACAGCACCCCCCCAGTCCCCCTTGCCAGGCAGCCCCTTGGGGCGGCGGAGCAGCCTCACCCTGAAGTTGAGGGGGTCCACGTGGAGATTGTCGCAGAGCAGTTCACGCAGCTCGGAAGAAGCCTCCTTGACCTTGTGCAAAGAGGGCTGGAGAGGTTCCTAATGAGAGGACAGGGCCAGACGGGTCCCCGATGTTAGAGAACAAACCCTGTGTCCAGGGGAAGACGATCAACAACCTGGAGAGAAGGAAGGAAGGAAGGAAGGAAGGAGAAAGGGAGAGGAACAGATGGTTATTATCCAGGTGGAAAGAGTAGTTCCTGCCCAACCTGCTTAGAGAGGCGACCAACCCTGGACTTACCGGGTAAGCATGTCCCCACCCAATTCTGCCACGTTGACTGTCATCATGACACTTGCCATGATGGCTTGCTGTGGGCTGGGAGTTTCTCTCGGCTGCTGGAGAAAACCTTCTGAGTTGAGCTGGAGCTTCTTCCAGGGCTGGAGCCTTTTATACCCTAGGCCAAAGCTCCTCCTCCTGGATTTACAGAAGCCGTCCTAGTTTCTGATTTGATCAAAGAATGCTGTGATTTTCCTTATGACATCCCTATTTTCCTCTGAGAAATCCTGGAGGGTATGGAGTAATGCCACCCCTGTGCCAAGGGGATAAGCAAGTATAAATAAAGACATCTGAAGGCAGACCCAAAGGAGCGTCTCCACCCCCATCGCTTGGCCTGGACATTGAGGTCCTCCTCTGGTGACTCAGCTACAGGGTACCAGGCAAAGGGCCTTCTTGGCTGTGGCTCCCTCCCTGTGGAAAGACATCAGATGTCAACCTGGGTGGCCTGAAAGAAGGACTAGGCAGACTTATGGAGGAGAGGCTATCAATGGCTCCTAGTCTGGCTGGCTCTGCTCTCCCTCCACCATCAGAGGCAGCGATGCTTCTGAATCCCATGTGTGTATTTGCCCAGACTAATTCAGGTGACCTTTCAAGGGGCGCAGAATCATGTTTCTCCAGAGAAATGCCTGCCTCAACTTTTCTGGCTGTACGACTTTGTGTCACTTTAGAAGTCCTCAATTCTTTCTGCACTCCTGCCCCCTTTTATAAACCTGTTCTGCTTCAAAGCCCATATTCTGTGTGAAGCTCTTGCTCAGGGATGGGGAACCTGAGGTCTTCCGGAATGTGGTCTGACTCTGCTTCCCATTGGCAGGCAGTGGGCTCCCAATCCTTGCCCTTGTTGAACCTCCCTGTCTTCCTACCCCTGCCGCTTCCAACTCTCCCTCTGCTGTTCTCTCCCCATGCTGTCAAACCTGAATGTGAGCTCCCTGGGGCAGAGTCCTGTCCTACATTCCAATTGATAAATGGTGAAATAATAATCATCATCTGAAAGTGCAATTAATTATCCTCAATGGGCTCCCCTCGCTGCGTCCAGGAATGAGAAGGGACTCGCTCCAGCATCATACAGGCTAAGCCACCCACCCCAAACTCAAAAGAATATTTCAGAATAAGATATTACATTCACAGCAGCAGAAGAAGATCTTTCCGTGGCCCTTGGGCACAGTGGCTACCAGGCTCCTTTAAGCCAGCCCATGGCACACTGTCAAATGCCACATGGGGGGAAAGCGGGACCCCATCTTCTGGGGCCGCACTCCTCCGTTAATCACGTGACCCACACAAGGTCCCTGGCTCCCCAATGTGCTTTTTTGAGGGGAGATTGCATTCCGACATCGCCTGAGAGCAGGGGCCCCCAAATGACTGCCATGCTCACGCAGGGAAATATGAGATGTCCTGTTTGTTCTGGCACAGTTGAGGGGATATGCTGTGAGCCACTGAGTTCCTGTGACTGGGGGAGGGGAGAGCAAAGCACCGGAGGGGGGCTGGGGGAGGGGGGGCTTCCGTAGGACATCTGGTTGGCCAGTGGGAGCAACGGGAGCCCAGCTCTCCTCATTTGTTTATTTCCTTCATTCATAGGTATTTATAAAAACATTTCATATTCATTTATAAAAATATTTGTACATCACTGTGTCATACAAAAGTATATCCAAGAGACTGATGCTGCTCCACGGGAGACCGGTGATCGTCCAGAGTAAGCTGGGGGCCTGCCTGATGCCGTCGTTTCCCCAGCAGTATCCCAACAGTGATGCCGCTCCAGAGCCAAGGGGACAAGCAACTATACAACTTTTAAAAGACACTTGAAGGCAGCCCTGGATAGGGAAGTCCCAAAGGAGCGTCTCCACCCCCATCGCTCAGCCCAGACACTGAGGTCCTCCTCCTCCGGTGATTCAGCTACAGGGTACCAGGCAAAGGGCCTTCTTGGCAGTGGCTCCCTCCCTGTGGAAAGACATCAAATGTCAACCTGGGTGGCCTGAAAGACGGACTAGACACATTCATGGAGGAGAAGCTCTAATGGATCCTAGTCTGGCTGGCTCTGCTCTCCCTCCACCATCAGAGGCAGAGATGCTTCTGGATCCCATGTGTGTATTTGCCCAAACTGATTCAGGTGGCATTTCAAGGGGCGCAGAATCATCTTTCTCCTGAGAAACACCTGCCTGGGACCTCAACTTTTCTGGTTGTATGACTTTGGGTTACATTAGAAGTCCTCAATTCTTTCGTCATTCCTGTCCCCTTCTGTACACCTGTTCTGCTTCAAAGCCCATATTCTGAGCGAAGCTCTTGCTCAGAGATGGGGAACCTGAGGTCTTCCGGATGTGGTCTGACTCTGCTTCCCATCCCCACTGACCTTTGGCAGGCAGTGGGCTCCCAATCCTTGCCCTTGTTGAACCTCCCTGTCTTCCTACCCCTGCCGCTTCCAACTCTCCCTCTGCTGTTCTCTCCCCACGCTGTCAAACCTGAATGTGAGCTCCCTGGGGCAGAGTCCTGTCCAACATTCCAAGGGCCCTCAATTGATACATGGTGAAGTAATAATCATCATCTGAAAGTGCAATTAATTATCCTCAATGGACTCAATTATCCTCAAGCGAATGCAACTCTCTTTGCAATGCTTTCTTGGGCCCTGGTACAGATCAGGGCATGTGGCCAGGATTGCGCAGGGCCACCCGTGTCATTGGGAATGAGGTGGCTGCTTCAGGGGCAGATGCTGGGCTGGAGGACACAGTGGTGAGGCATCGTAGGACAAACACAGCCTGCCACCCCCAAGCTGGCTTGCTGCCTTCAGGTGCAGGAGAGAACATTGTCCCATCTCCAGCACTGAAGACAAAGATTCAGCTTCCAGATGAATCACGGGAGCTGCAGTTTGTTAAGTATTGTGGCTCTTTGAGGGGGTAAACTACACTTCCCAGCAGTCTTTGGGGGAAATCATGTGCTTTCACTGTAGGTTGAGTACAGAGCCTTAGAAGATTTGGGTTTCCCCATCCTTGCTGAGGGTGGGGACAAAACCCATCACCCTCATGCCCTGGCTGACCACCATCAGTGACAGAGCACTGGTCTAAATGGATCTTGGTCCAATCTGACAGGGCAGTTTCAAATTTCCCAGGAACTTGCCTTAAAGCCCTGATAGAGGTATCTATTTTTCTGTGATGGGAGTTACCTGTGAGTGTTGTTGTTGTTGTTTAGTCGTTTAGTCGTGTCCGACTCTTCGTGACCCCATGGACCAGAGAACGCCAGGCACTCCTGTACTCCATGCCCCCCGCAGCTTGGTCAGACTCATGCTGGTAACCTCGAAAACACTATCCAACCATCTCGTCCTCTGTCGCCCCCTTCTCCTTGTGCCCTCCATCTTTCCCAACATCAAGGTCTTCTCCAGGGAGTCTTCTCTTCTCATGAGGTGGCCAAAGTACTGGAGCCTCAGCTTCACAATCTGTCCTTCCAGTGAGCACTCAGGGCTGATTTCCTTAAGAATGGAGAGGTTTGAACTTCTTGCAGTCCATGGGACTCTCAAGAGTCTCCTCCAGCACCATAATTCAAAAGCATCAATTCTTCGGCGATCAGCCTTCTTTATGGTCCAGCTCTCACTTCCATACATCACTACTGGGAAAACCATAGCTTTAACTATACGGACCTTTGTTGGCAAGGTGATGTCTCTACTTCTCAAGATGCTGTCTAGGCCTGTCATTGCCCTTCTCCCAAGAAGCAGGCGTCTTTTAATTTCGTGGTTGCTGTCACCATCTGCAGTGATCATGGAGCCCAAGAAAGTAAAATCTCTCACTGCCTCCATTTCTTCCCCTTCTATTTGCCAGGAGGTGATGGGACCAGTGGCCATGATCTTCGTTTTTTTGATGTTGAGCTTCAGACCATATTTTGCACTCTCCTCTTTCACCCTCAATAAAAGGTTCTTTAATTCCTCCTCACTTTCTGCCATCAAGGTTGTGTCATCTGCATATCTGAGGTTGTTGATATTTCTTCCGGCAATCTTAATTCCGGCTAGGGATTCATCCAGCCCAGCCTTTCGCATGATGAATTCTGCATATAAGTTAAATAAGCAGGGAGACAAAATGCAGCCTTGTCGTACTCCTTTCCCAATTTTGAACCAGTCAGTTGTTCCATATCCAGTTCTAACTGTAGCTTCTTGTCCCACATAGAGATTTCTCAGGAGACAGATGAGGTGATCAGGCACTCCCATTTCTTTAAGAACTTGCCATAGTTTGCCATGGTCGACAAAGTCAAAGGCTTTTGCATAGTCAATGAAGCAGAAGTAAATGTCTTTCTGGAACTTTCTAGCTTTCTCCATAATCCAGCGCATGTTTGCAATTTGGTCTCTGGTTCCTCTGCCTCTTCTAAATCCAGCTTGCACTTCTGGGAGTTCTCGGTCCACATACTGCTTGAGCCTTCCTTGTAGAATTTTAAGCATAACCTTGCTAGCGTGAGAAATTAGTGCAATTGTGCGATAGTTGGAGCATTCTTTGGCACTGCCCTTCTTTGGGATTGGGATGTAGACTGATCTTCTCCAATCTTCTGGCCACTGCTGAGTTTTCCAAACTTGCTGGCATATTGAGTGTAGCACCTTAACAGCATCATCTTTTAAAATTTTAAATAGTTCAGCTGGAATACCATCACTTCCATTGGCCTTGTTATTTGCAGTGCTTTCTAAGGCCCATTTGACTTCACTCTCCAGGATGTCTGGCTCAAGGTCAGCAACCACACTACCTGGGGTATATGAGACATCCGTTTCTTTCTGGTATAATTCCTCTGTGTATTCTTGCCACCTCTTCTTGATGTCTTCTGCTTCTGTTAGGTCCTTTCCACTTTTGTCCTTTATTATGGAAATCTTTGTACGAAATGTTCCTTTCATATCTCCAACTTTCTTGAACAGATCTCTGGTTCTTCCCATTCTATTGCTTTCCTCTATTTCTTTGCATTGCTTGTTTAAGAAGGTCTTCTTGTCTCTCCTTGCTATTCTTTGGAAATCTGCATTCAATTTCCTGTATGTTTCACGATCTCCCTTGCATTTTGCTTGCCTTCTCTCCCCCGCTATTTGTAAGGCCTCATTGGACAGCCACTTTGCTTTCTTGCATTTCCTTTTCATTGGGATGGTTTTCGTTGCTGCCTCCTGTACAATGTTACGAGCCTCCATCCATAGTTCTTCAGGCACTCTGTCCACCAAATCTAAATCCTTAAACCTGTTCCTCACTTCCACTGTGTATTCATAAGGGATTTGACTTAGATTGTATCTTACCGGCCCAGTGGTTTTTCCTACTTTCTTCAGTGTAAGCTTGAATTTTGCTATAAGAAGCTGATGATCTGAGCCACAGTCAGCTCCAGGTCTTGTTTTTGCTGACTGTATAGAGCTTCTCCATCTTTGGCTGCAGAGAATATAATCAATCTGATTTCGATGCTGCCCATCTGGTGATGTCCATGTGTAGAGTCGTCTCTTGTGTTGTTGGAAAAGCGTGTTTGTGATGACCAGCTTGTTCTCTTGACAGAACTCTATTAGCCTTTGCCCTGCTTCGTTTTGATCTCCAAGGCCAAACTTGCCAGTTGTTCCTTTTATCTCTTGACTCCCTACTTTAGCATTCCAATCCCCTATAATGAGAAGAACATCCTTCTTTGGTGTCACTTCTATAAGGTGTTGTAAGTCTTCATAGAATTGGTCAATTTCAGTTTCTTCAGCACCAGTAGTTGGTGCATAAACTTGGATTACTGTGATGTTAAAAGGTCTGCCTTGGATTCGTATCGAGATCATTCTATCATTTTTGAGATTACATCCCAGTACAGCTTTTGCCACTCTTTTGTTGACTATGAGGGCCACTCCATTTCTTTTACGGGTTTCTTGCCCACAGTAGTAGATATGATGGTCATCCATCAGTAGTAGATATGATGGTCATCCGAACACAGGTAATCAAGTTCGGATTACCTGTGAGTAAGACCCATCAAATTCAAGAAGACATCCCTCTAGCTAGACACGCCGAGAACTGCACTGTTACTTGTTGTCCTTAAATCCCATTTATATTGGCCATGATTAACATGATTAACTTGATGGACATCCCTGTCTCCCAGATGAAGCAGAGGCGAGGTTCTCCCCCAGTCCCAGGCTTGGAATCAGCCGCTCCCCCTGTGGCTTTTGTCCTTCTGACTGCCAGCCAGGTGTCCTCGGGCACAGAGCAAGCGCCTTCCTTGCGCCCTCAGGCCATTCGCTGGCCCAGAAAGCTGCCCGGCTCCTTCAGCAAAGGATTTCAACCCTCGCTGGGTCCAGGAATGAGAAGGGACTCGCTCCAGCATCATATGGGCTAAGCCACCCACCCAAACTCAAAACAATATTTCAGAATAAGATATTACATTCACAGCAGCAGAAGACGACCTTTCCGTGGCCCTTGGGCACAGTGGCTACCAGGCTCCTTTAAGCCAGCCCATGGCACACTGTCAAATGCCACAGGGAGGGAAAGCGGGACCCCATCGTCTGGGGCCACACTCCTGTGAGAATCACGTGACCCACACAAGGTCCCTGGTCCCCCAATGTGCTTTTTTCAAGGGAAAATCACATTCCAACATCGCCTGAGAGCAGGGGCTCCCAAATGACTGCCATGCTCATGCAGGGAAAAATGAGATGTCCCGTTTGTTCTGGCACAGTTGAGGGGATATGCTCTGAACCACTGAGCGCCTGTGACTGGGGGAGGGAAGAGCAAAGCACGGGAGGGGGGCTGGGGGAGGGGGGGCTTCCGTTGGACATCTGGTTGGCCAGTGGGAGCAATGGGAGCCCAGCTCTCCTCATTTGTTTATTTCCTTCATTCACATGTATTTATAAAAACATTTCATATTCATTTATAAAAATATTTGTACACCACTGTGTCATACAAAACTATACCCAAGAGATTTACATCAGTAAAGAAATAATACCTGTTTAACCTTTGAAAAAGTGAACAAACATCGATTAACCATTTGCAAAAGGATGCGTTCTTAATTGCCTGCACAGTCCGGGAGGAATAGAAATGTTTTCAGCAGGCAACTAAAGCTTTGCATGGAAGGCGCCCCCTGAGTCTCCAGTGGCAGAGAGTTCCACTGGCCTGAGGACATGAAAGGTTCAGTTTCTCTCTGTTGTCAAACGAGTCTCGTCAACAACCAGCGATGCTCCTGCAGACTGAATTATGCTCCTTTAATTCCAATGCTCGCTGGGCGAAAGTGTATTTTTGCTGTGTCAGAATTGCTGCTGCTTGGGTGATCTGCAACAGAGTCATTTTCACCTCCTCCTGAGCAACAGGTCGGCCTCTTGCAGCCGGAGCTATCAGGGGGAGCCAGGCCTGACTCAGCAGGAGGCTGGGCAGATGTGTTAAGTCATCCCTGCATATGGAGCTCATGCAGCAAGTCAGGAGGGGGGGGGAGAGCCCATGAGTGGTGAAGAGAAGGGGCTGCAGGATCAGGACCCCAAAGTAGGGACCATGCACCACAGCCTTCCAGAAAGGGATGCCAGAGCAGCTCCTGTTCCACCCTGTGAAGAAAGCAAGGGGAACTCTGAGTGGAGAGGAGAGGCAGCTACAAGGCGCCATGATAGTACTTCATCATCATCATCATCATCGTCATCATCCAAATTTGTAGGCCACCCTATACCCACAGATCTCAGGCGATTCACAGGGTAAAATCACAACGTAAAAACACGAAATGCATATTGAAAACAGAAGCAGCCCAATATGTGCCATGGACCTGGGGAGTGTTGAAGGAGAGGCAGCTGTCGTCAGGTGCAGGATAAAGGGTCAAGGCGCTGCCCTCCAGAGCAGGAGAAAACAAGCACGCTCCCTCCTCCATGGGACAACCCTTGAGATATTTGAAGATGGCTCTCATATCTCCTCTCAGTCTCCTCTTCTCCAGGCTTGACATACCCAGCTCCTTCAACCGCTCCTCATACGGCTTGCCTTCCAGACCCTTGATCACCCTGGTTGTTCTCCTCTGCACACCTTCCAGGTGTCCACATCCTTCTTAAACTGTGGTGTCCAATTTCTCCATTCCAATTATGCATAAAATAGTCTTTTCAAGTCTTTTGTGCTTTTCCATATATTTCTTGATCATCTCATAAATTATCATTCAGTCTCCAACGAAAAGTCTATTCCTATAATTTCACACAAAATTGGATTATGATCTGAAAGAGTTTTTGGTTGACTGTTAAGGTCATTTTGAATCCTGATTGTGTCTTCTGCGGCATTAGCTACCATTCCTGGTTTGGTGCCAACCGCAAATTGGATGAGCACCCCCTCAATTCTTTCATCCAAGTCCTTTATAAAGACGTCAAACAACAACAGACCCAGGACAGCACATTGCGCACATCACTTATCACTTCTCCCCAGGTTGATGAGGAACCATTAAGGAGTCCTCTTTGGGTTCGGTCAGTCAACCAGCTACCAATCCACCAAATAGTTACCTTGTTCAACCTCCATTTCAACAGCTACCTCACTAGAATATCGTGGGGGATTTTGTCAGAAGCCTCACTGAATTCAAGATACACTATGTCCACAGCATTCCCCTGATCCACCAAGTTTGTAACTCCGTCCAAAAAGAGAAAAAAGAAAGAAGGAAAGAAATCAGATTGTTCTGGCTGACTTATTTTGGGGAAACCTATGCTGGGTCTCAGTAATCGCAGCATCTTTTTCTAAACGCTCGTAGACCGGCTGTTGACGTATCTAACAGGCTGAGCAAAAGAGCAACTGCTCTGGCTTACCTTCCGCTTCAGTTGGGGAACTCAAGCCCATATCCTCAGTTATAGACGGCCCAGAGAGCCCCTCTTGGCTCTGCAGAACAGCTCATCCAGCTGACGGGACAAAGGACCTTCAGCCATCTTCAGCAGCCAGGATCACATACCCTCCAGCATTTCTCTGATGACAAGAGGGCCGTCCATCAGGCTAGCAATTCCCTCTGCCAGGAGAGCAAGGCAGCTGATGGACGGGCAGCTTTCAGGCCCTGATCATGCGCAAGACCTTTGGAACTGTTTTCTCACAGGAAAGTGTTTCTGGTTTTGTTTTGTTCAGAACTTTCCCCAGCCCTGCATCTGGGAACTGGTCAGTCAAATAACCAGGCAGGAACAGGAAACAGAAACCCAACTCAAGTGCTTTTCATATCAACATTGAGGGTCTTTTATGCCTTGCAATGCACCAATTACTCCACTAATGTTTTGATTTGCTTTTGCCAAGGAATTACGATTGCATCAACACCAGAAACTTAAATCACCTGCAAATCACTTCTGCTCCTTGCACTAAATAACCTCGGGTGCCGTAGGTTTCTTGAGCTTAGATTTCTGTTAAGAGACCGCTGACACTTTTACACTTTTACACGCCCCAAGGTTGGTAGCAAGGATGAATCTTCAGTGGGAGATCTGCCCAGTTGTCCCTGGGTGCCGTCTGGTGGACAGCCTGTCCTTTGGGTTGTGGGGAATGAATTCAGCCATGGTCTGGGGGTGGGGCATGTGTTCTTTCCCCATGAGCTCAAGCGTGTGCTGGGTGAATCCTTCACAGTCCGCAAAGGACACCCCCTTCCATCACTGCTGTCTCTAGCAGCACTTGTCATGGCGGACTAGCATGGCCTTTCTTAATGGTGCTGCAACTTGCAAAGCTCATCAGGAGCATAAGGGGGCAATGTATTAGGCACCTCTGAGAAGCCCAGAAATGCTGCCTGATGGTTAGCAATGAATAATCTAGCACAGTCCTTCAAAGGAAGTCCCTATTATTCCCATTTGACAGATAAGAACATACAGTGGGATCTAAACTAAGTTTGATGAGCTTAGAACTCATCAAAACCAAGTTAATCATGGACAATATAAATGGGATTTAAGGGCAACAAGTAACAGTGCAGTTCTCGGCGTGTCTAGCTAGAGGGCTGTCTTCTTGAATTTGATGGGTCTTACTCACAGATATTGGGATGTGGGTGGCGCTGTGGGTTAAACCGCAGAGCCTAGGACTTGCCGATCAAAAGGTTGGCGGTTCGAATCCCCGTGATGGGGTGAGCTCCTGTTGCTCAGTCCCTGCTCCTGCCAACCTAGCAGTTTGAAGGCACGTCAGAGTGCAAGTAGATAAATAGGTACCGCTCTGGCCGGAAGGTAAACAGTGTTTCCGTGCGCTGCTCTGGTTCACCAGAAGTGGCTTAGTCATGCTGGCCACATGACCCAGAAGCTGTATGTCGGCTGCCTCGGCCAATAAAGCGAGATGAGCGCCACAACCCCAGAGTCGGCCATGACTGGAACTAATGGTCAGGAGTCTCTTTACCTTTACCTTTTTATTCACAGGTAACTCCCATCACAGAGAAATAGATACCTCTGACAGGGCTTTAGGGCAAGTTCCTGGGAAATTTGAAACGGCCCTGTCAGTTTGGACCAAGATCCATTTAGCCCAGTGCTCTGTCACTGATGGTGGTCAGCCAGGGCATGAGGGTGATGGGTTTTGTCCCCACCCTCAGCAAGGATGGGGAAACCCAAATCTTCTAAGGCTCTGTACTCAACGTACAGTGAAAGCACATGATTTCCCCCAAAGACTGCTGGGAAGTGTAGTTTACCCCTCAAAGAGCCACAATACTTAACAAACTGCAGCTCCCGTGATTCATCTGAAAGCTGAATCTTTGTCTTCAGTGCTGGAGATGGGACAATGTTCTCTCCTGCACCTGAAGGCAGCAAGCCAGCTTGGGGGTGGCAGGCTGTGTTTGTCCTACGATGCCTCACCACTGTGTCCTCCAGCCCAGCATCTGCCCCTGAAGCAGCCACCTCACTCCCAATGACACGGGTGGCCCTGGGCAATCCTGGCCACATGCCCTGATCTGTACCAGGGCCCAAGAAAGCATTGCAAACAGGGTTGAAATCGCTTGAGGATATTTGAGTCCATTGATGATAATTAATTGCACTTTCAGACGATGACTATTATTTCAACATTTATCAATTGGAATGTAGGACAGGACTCTGCCCCAGGGAGCTCACATTCAGGTTTGACAGCGTGGGGAGAGAACAGCCGAGGGAGAGTTGGAAGCGGCAGGGGTAGGAAGATGGGGAGGTTCAACAAGGGCAGGGATTGGGAGCCCACTGCCTGCCAACGGTCAGTGGGGATGGGAAGCAGAGTCAGGCCACATCTGGAAGAGAAGACCTCAGGTTCCCCATCCCTGAGCAAGAGCTTCGTTCAAAATATGGGCTTTGAAGCAGAACAGGTGTACAAAACGGGGCAGGAGCGAAGATGGATACGTAGACTACTAAAGTGACCCAAACTCATATAGCCAGAAAAGTTGAGGCCACAGGCAGGTGTTTCTCAGGAGAAAGATGATTCTGCGCCCCTTGAAAGGTCACCTGAATCAGTCTGGGCAAATATACACATGGGATCCAGACGCATCGCTGCCTCTGATACACACAACCAAGTTTTCTTGGCATGAAAATAGTTGAACAAACAATTGCAGAATTCTGGGGATTTGAAGTTCTATAATGTCTGCTGAAAGTTCTGTTGGAAATTCCTAGTGCTCCCTCATGGAACTCTATTTCCCAAGGTTCCTTAAGTTTGGGAATGACAGAGCCTTCTGGGTCAGGCCAAAGGGGACCCATCGAGTCCAGGATCCTCTTCTTCCTATGGCCAACTATGGACCCCAATGGGCAAGCAGGATTGGAGCCCCAGAGCCTCTCCCTTGACGCCGTTTCCTGCAAGTGGGATTCAGAAGCATCGCTGCCTCTGAAGGTGGAGGGAGAGCAGAGCCAGCCGGACTAGGAGACATTAGAGCTTCTCCTCCATGAATCTGCCTAGTCCGTCTTTCAGGCCACCCAGGTTGACATCTGACGTCTTTCCACAGGGAGGAAGCCACTGCCAAGAAGGCCCTTTGCCTGGTACCCTGTAGCTGAATCAATAGATCCAGAAACTTAATCGTAGACCTGTAAGGGACTCCAGGGGTCATCTAGTCCAGCCCTCTGCAACGCAGGAATCTCAGCTGAAACATCCCTGGCAATTGGCTATTCAACCTCTGCTTCAAAACCTCCAAGCAAGGAGAGTCCACCTCCGCTTGTGAGAGTCTGTTGCACTGCTGAACTGTCCTTACTGTCAGAGAGCTTTTGCGAATGATCAGCGGAATCTCACTTCTTGCATCTTGAAGCCTTTGGTTCGAGTCCTGCCCTCCAGAGCAGGAGAAAACAAGCACGTTCCCTCCTCCATGGGACAACCCTTGAGATATTAGAAGAATGCTCTCATATCTCCTCTCAGTATCCTCTTCTCCAGGCTTAACATACCCAGCTCCTTCAACCGCTCCTCATACGGCTTGCCTTCCAGACCCTTGATCATCCTGGTTGTTCTCCTCTGCACACTTTCCAGCTTGTCCACATCCTCCTTAAACTGTAGTGCCCAGAAGTGGACACAGTGTTCCAGGTGTGGTCTGACCAAGGCAGAAGAGAGCAGGACTATGACTTCCCTGGATCTGGACACTAGACTTCTGTGGAAGCAGACTAGAATAGTATTAGCTTTTTTTGCTGCTGCTGCATCATGCTGGGGACTCATGTTGAGCTTGTGGTCCACCAAGACCCCTAGATCCTGTTCACATGATTTTTATTTCTCCATTCCAATTATGCATAAAATAGTCTTTTAAAGTCTTTTGTGCTTTTTCATATATTTCTTGATCATCTAATAAATTATCATTCAATCTCCAATAAAAAGTCAATTCCTCTAATCCTCTAATCCTCTAATCCCAAAGAGTTTTTGGTTGACTGTTAAGGTCATTTTGAATCCTGATTGTGTCTTCTGCAGCATTAGCTATAATTCCCAGTTTGGTGTCACCTGCAAATTGGATGAGCATCCCCTCAATTCCTTCATCCAAGTCCTTTTTAAGATGTCAAACAACAACAGACCCAGGACAGCACATTGCGCACATCACTTATCACTTCTCCCCAGGTTGATGAGGAACCATTAAGGAGTCCTCTTTGGGTTCGGTCAGTCAACCAGCTACCAATCCACCAAATAGTTACCTTGTTCAACCTCCATTTCAACAGCTTCCTCGCTAGAAAATCATGGGGGATTTTGTCAAAAGCCTCACTGAATTCAAGATACACTATGTCCACAGCATTCCCCTGATCCACCAAGTTTGTAACTCTGTCCAAAAAGAGAAAAAAGAACGAACGAACGAACGAACGAACGAAAGAAAGAAAGAAAGAAAGAAAGAAAGAAAGAAAGAAATCAGATTGTTCTGGCTGACTTATTTTGGGGAAACCTATGCTGGGTCTCAGTAATCGCAGCATCTTTTCCTAAATGCTCGTAGACCGACTGTTGTTATATCTAACAGGCTTAGCAAAAGAGCAACTGCTCCGGCTTACCTTCCTCTTCAGTTGGGGAACTCAAGCCCAGATCCTCAGTTATAGACGGCCCAGAGAGCCCCTCTTGGCTCTGCAGATCAGCTCATCCAGCTGACGGGACAAGCGACCTTCCAGCCATCTTCAGCAGCCAGGATCACATACCCTCCAGCATTTCTCTGATGACAAGAGGGCCGTCCATCAGGCTAGCAATTCCCTCTGCCAGGAGAGCAAGGCAGCTGATGGACGGGCAGCTTTGAGGCCCTGATCATGCGCAAGACCTTTGGTGCTGTTCTCTCACAGGAAAGTGTTTCTGGTTTTGTTTTGTTCAGAACTTTCCCCAGCCCTGCATCTGGGAACTGGTCAGTCAAATAACCAGGCAGCAACAACTCAAGTGCTTTTCATATCAACATTGAGGGTCTTTTCTGCCTTGCAATGCACCAGTTACTCCACTAATGTTTTGATTTGCTTTTGCCAAGGAATTACGATTGCATCAACACCAGAAACTTAAATCACCTGCAAATCACTTCTGCTCCTTGCACTAAATAACCTCGGGGGCCGTAGGTTTCTTGAGTTTAGATTTCTGTTAAGAGACCCCTGACACTTTTACACGCCCCAAGGTTGGTAGCAAGGATGAATCTTCAGTGGGAGATCTGCCCAGTTGTCCCTGGGTGCCGTCTGGGGGACAGCCTGTCCTTTGGGTTGTTGGGAATGAATTCAGCCACGGTCTGGGGGGGGGGCATGTCCCCATGAGCTCAAGCGTGTGCTGGGTGAATACTTCACACTCCGCAAAGGACACCCCCCCTTCCATCGCTGCTTTCTCTAGCAGCACTTGTCATGGCGGACTAGCATGGCCTTTCTTAATGGCGCTGCAACTTGCAAGCTCATCAGGAGCATAAGGGGGCAATGTATTAGGCACCTCTGAGAAGCCCAGAAATGCTGCCTGATGGTTAGCAATGAATAATCTAGCACAGTCCTTCAAAGGAAGTCCCTATTATTCCCATCTGATAGATAAGAACATACAGTGGAATCGAAACCAAGTTTGATGAGCTTAGACCTCATCAAAACCAAGTTAATCATGGCCAATACAAATGGGATTCAAGGGCAACAAGTAACAGTGCAGTTCACGGCGTGTCTAGCTAGAGGGGTGTCTTCTTGAATTTGATGGGTCTTACTCACAGATATTGGGATGCAGGTGGCGCTGTGGGTTAAACCACAGAGCCTAGGACTTGCCGATTAGAAGGTAGGCGGTACAAATCCCCGCGACGGGGTGAGCTCCTGTTGCTTGGTCCTTGCTCCTGCCAACCCAGCAGTTTGAAAGCACGTCAAAGTGCAAATAGATAAATAGGTACCACACTGGCAGGAAGGTAAACAGCGTTTCCGTGCACTGCTCTGGTTCGCCAGAAGCGGATTAGTCACGCTGGCCACATGACCGGAAGCTATATGCCGGCTCTCTCAGCCAATAAAGCGAGATGAGTGCCACAACCCCAGAGTCGGCCACGACTAGACCTAATGGTCAGGGGTCCCTTTACCTTTACCCTTTTACTCACAGGTAACTCCCAACACAGAATTATAGATATCTCTGGCAGGGCTTTAAGGCGAGTTCCTGGGAAATTTGAAACTGCCCTGTCAGATTGGACCAAGCTCCATTTAGCCCAGTGCTCTGTCACTGATGGTGGTCAGCCAGGGCATGAGGGTGATGGGTTTTGTCCCCACCCTCAGCAAGGATGGGGAAACCCAAATCTTCTAAGGCTCTGTACTCAACGTACAGTGAAAGCACATGATTTCCCCCAAAGACTGCTGGGAAGTGTAGTTAACCCCTCAAAGAGCCACAATACTTAACAAACTGCAGCTCCCGTGATTCATCTGGAAGCTGAATCTTTGTCTTCAGTGCTGGAGATGGGACAATGTTCTCTCCTGCACCTGAAGGCAGCAAGCCAGCTTGGGGGTGGCAGGCTGTGTTTGTCCTACGATGCCTCACCCCTGTGTCCTCCAGGCCAGCATCTGCCCCTGAAGCAGCCACCTCACTCCCAATGACAGGGGTGGCCCCGGGCAATCCTGGCCACATGCCGTGATCTCTACCAGGGCCCAAGGAAAGCATTGCAAACAGAGATGCAATTACGTGTTTCTTGAGGGTAATTGAGCCCACTGAGGATAATTAAGTGCATTTACAGATGATGATTATTACTTCACCATGTATCAATTGAGGGCCCTTGGAATGTAGGACAGGACTCTGCCCCAGGGAGCTCACATTCAGGTTTGACAGCGTGGGGAGGGAAAACCAGAGGGAGAGTTGGAAGCGGCAGGGGTAGGAAGACAGGGAGGTTCAACAAGGGCAAGGATTGGGAGCCCACTGCCTGCCAATGGGAAGCAGAGTCAGACCACATTCCGGAAGACCTCAGGTTCCCCATCCCTGAGCAAGAGCTTCGCTCAGAATATGGGCTTTGAAGCAGAACAGGTGTACAGAAGGGGACAGGAATGACGAAAGAATTGAAGACTTCAAAAGTGACCCAAAGTCATACAACCAGAAATGTTGAGGCCACAGGCAGACGTTTCTCAGACGAAATCTGATTCTGCGTCCCTTGAAAGGTCCACTGAATCAGTCTGGGCTAATACACACAATCAAGTTTTATAGGCTTGAGAAAATTAACAAACAATTGCAGAATTGAAGGTCTAGAATGTCTGCTGAAAGTTCTCTTGGAAATCCCTAGTTCTCCCTCACAGAACTCCATTTCCCAGAGTTCCTTAAGACTGGGAATGACAAAAGTCAGAGCCTTCTGGGTCAGGCCAAAAGAGACCCATCGAGTCCAGGATCCTCTTCTCCCAATGGCCAACTATGGACCCCAATGGGCAAGCAGGATTGGAGCCCGAGAGCCTCTCCCTTGACGCCGTTTCCTGCAAGTGAGATCCAGAAGCATCGCTGCCTCTGAAGGTGGAGGGAGAGCAGAGCCAGCCGGACTAGGAGCCATTAGAGCTTCTACTCCATGAATCTGTCTAGTCCGGCTTTCAGGCCACCCAGGTTGACATCTGATGTCTTTCCACAGGGAGGGAGCCACTGCTAAGAAGGCCCTTTGCCTGGTACCCTGTAGCTGAATCACCAGAGGAGGAGGACCTCAGTATCTGGGCTGAGCGATGGGGGTGGAGACGCTCCTTTGGGGCTGCCTTCAGATGTCTTCTAAAGCCTTTATACCTGCCTGTCTCCTTGGCACTGGGATGGCATTACTCCATACCCTCCAGGATTTCTCAGAGGAAAAGAGGAATGTCATAAAGAACATCACAGCATTCTTAGATCAAATCAGAATCCAGGTCGGCTTCTGTAAATCTGGGAGGAGGAGCTTTGGCGCAGGGTATAAAAGGCTCCAGCCCTGGAAGAAGCTCCAGCTCAGCCTAGAAGGTTTTCTCCAGCAGCCGAGAAAAGCTCCCAGCCCACAGCCAGCCATCATGACCGAGATGCAGATCATCATCAATATGGATGTGGCCATCATTGGTGCAGAAGCCCTTGGCAGGTAAGGCCAGGGGTGGTCGCCTCTCTAAGCAGCTTGGGCAGGAGCTCCTCTTTCCACCTGGATAATAACCATCCATGCCTCTCCCTTTTTCCTTCCTTCCTTCCTTCCTTCCTTTGTTCCTTCTCTATTTTTTTTTTTGTCATTTTATTTATTTATTTAGGTTTTTAAAAGATTAACATACGAATCCTAATTTGCAGGTACCAGCTTGGAAAAGACATTCTTTTTTTATATATATAAATATTTATTGAGATTTTTTAAGTACAAAATGCAAAAATAATAAACAATATGACATGTATCATAACATATTTTCAAAGCTTCTTTGGACTCCCTCACGTCTCCCGCTCCCACTTACATCATTGTAAACTTTTTCCAGCAATTTATCATCTTGTTTACATTCTTAAATCTCGTTCATTTAATTTAGTCTAATAATTCTCCAAAAGATTTATATTTTCCTCAATCTCACTTATCGTTAGATTCAAATCTAATTCAGTGGTAGGCAATTATTTATGATCTAGCATCCTTCTTAGCATTCAACCAAATTACAATACTTTTGTAAATAAATCTTGAATTTCTTCCAGTCTTCTTCAACCCTCTCTTCTCCCAGGTCTTGAATTCTACCAGTCATCTCGGCCAGTTGCATATAGTCCATCAGCTGCATCTGCCACTCTTCCAGTGTGGGTAGATCTTGAGTTTTCCAGCTCTTAGCGATGAGTATCCTTGCTGCCGTTGTTGCATACATAAAAAATGTTCAGTCCTTCTTTAACACCTTCTGGCCGACAATGCCCAGAAGGAAGGCCTCTGGTTTCTTAGTGAAGGTATACTTAAATACCTTTTTCAACTCATTATATATCATTTCCCAGAAAGCCTTCACTCTAGGGCAAGTCCACCAGAGGTGAAAGAATGTTCCTTCATGTTCTTTACATTTCCAACATTTATTATCAGACAAATGGTATATTTTGGAAAGTTTAACTGGGGTCATGTACCATCTATATATCATTTTCATTACATTTTCCTTCAGAGCATTACATGCAGTGAAGTTCCGCCCAGTGGTCCACAACCTTTCCCAGTCCTCAAACATAATATTATGCCCAATATCCTGAGCCCACTTTATCATAACCGATTTAACCATTTCGTCTTGTGTATTCCATTTTAACAGCAAGTTGTACATTCTTGAAAGTATCTTAGTCTTTGGTTCTAACAATTCTGTTTCCAACTTCGATTTCTCCACCTGGACCTTTGTTCCTTCTCTACAGCACACTGGTGGTCTACCCCTGGTGCCAGAGGCTCTTCTCTTTCTTCGGGAACCTCTCCAGCCCTGACCTCTCATTAGGATCCTCTCCAGCCCTCTTTGCACAAGGTCCAGGAGGCTTTTTCCGAGCTGCGTGAACTGCTCTGCGACAATCTCCACATGGACCATGTCAACTTCATGGTGAGGCTGCTCTGCTCCCCTGCCCCAAGGGGCTGCCTGGCGGGGGGGGGGGGACTGGGGGTGCCATGTGTATGTGTGTGTGTGTGTGTGTGTGTGTGTGTGTGTGTGTGTGTGTCAGTCACTCTGGGTGGCTTACAGGACATAAAACATTGTAAGACATTAGACATTTCCTGTTACTGAGTTGCCTTCAGATTTCAGTTAGTAGTTTATTTCCTTGACATCTGGTGGGAGGGCATTCCACAGGGCAGGGGCCACTACGAAGAAGGCCCTCTGCCTGGTTCCCTGTAACCTCACCTCTCACAGTGCCTTCCTGGCGCCCTCCGGCCATTCGCTGCCCCAGAAAGCTGCCTGGCTCCTTCAGCAAAGGATTTCAACCCTCGCTGGGTCCAGGAATGAGAAGGGACTCACTCCAGCATCTTACTGGCTAAGCCACCCACCCCAAACTCAAAACAATATTTCAGAATAAGATATTACATTCACAGCAGCAGAAGAAGACCTTTACGTGGACCTTGGGCACAGTGGCTACCCGGCTCCTTTCAGCCAGCCCATGGCACACTGTCTAATGCCACATGGGGGTAAAGTGGGACTCCATCTTCTGGGGCTGGACTCCTGCATGAATCACGTGACCCACACAAGGTCCCTCGTCCCCCCAATGTGCTTTTTTGAGGGGAAATCGCATTCCGGCATTGCGTGAGAGCAGGGGCCCCCAAATGACTGCCATGCTCACACAGGGAAAAATGAGATGTCTCGTTTGTTCTGGCACAGTTGAGGGGATATGCTCTGAGCCACTGAGTTCCTGTGACTGGGGGAGGGGAGAGCAAAGCACGGGAGGGGGGCTGGGGGAGGGGGGGCTTCCGTTGGACATCTGGTTGGCCATTGGGAGCAACTGGAGCCCACCTCTCCTCATTTGTTTATTTCCTTCATTCATATGTATTTATAAAAACATTTCATATTCATTTATAAAAATATTTGTACACCACTGTGTCATACAAAAGTATACCCAAGAGATTTACATCAGTAAAGAAATAATACCTGTTTAACCTTTGAAAAAGTGAACAACAAACATCGATTAACCATTTGCAAAAGGATGCGTTCTTAATTGCCTGCACAGTCCGGGAGGAATAGAAATGTTCACGGCAGGCAACTAAAGCTTTGCATGGAAGGCGCCCCCTGAATCTCCAGTTGCAGAGAGTTCCACTGGCCTGAGGACACGAAAGGTTCAGTTTCTCTCTGTTGTTAAACGAATCTCGCCAACAACCAGCAATGCTCCTGCAGACTGAGTTATGCTCCTTTAATTCCAATGCTCGCTTGGCGAAAGTATATTTTTGCTGTGTCAGAATCGCTGCTGCTTGGGTGATCTGCAGCAGAGTCATTTTCACCTCCTCCTGAGCAACAGGTCGGCCTCTTGCAGCCAGAGCTATCGAGGGAGCCAGGCCTGACTCAGCAGGAGGCTGGGCAGATCTGCAAAGTGGTGAAGAGAAGGGGCTGCAGGATCAGGACCCCGAAGCAGGGACCGTGCACCAAAGCCTTCCAGAAAGGGATGCCAGAGCAGCTCCTGTTCCAGCCCTGTGAAGAAAGCAAGGGGAGCTCTGAGTGGAGAGGAGAGGCAGCTACAAGGCGCCATGATAGTACTTCATCATCATCATCATCATCATCATCATCATCCAAATTTGTAGGCCACCCTATACCCGCAGGTCTCAGGCGGTTCACAGGATAAAATCACAAGACTAGAATAGTATTCCCTTTTTTTGCTGCTGCATCACAGTGTGGACTCATGTTGAGCTTGTGTGTCAGTGTTAGTAAAAAGCAAAAAAAAGAAGGAAGGGTTCTGACCTCCCTTTGTCTCTTCAGCCTGGTCCTTGGACCCTTGTCTGTATAAAAGAGTCCACGAGAATATCCTTGCAGAGTTTTATTCTTAAAAGTCCTTGTGCAAAACATGACTGAATAACTATACACACCAGCACTAACCAACCAACCAACCCAAACACCAGCCTCAGCACCAAACTAACATTTCTCAATATATATATATATATACAACCTGCTGCAAGCCGCTGAGTCATGCTGACCCAGCTTTATTCGCATTAAAGAAACAGTGGCCATTTTAGCCATGACATTGTGGTCCACCAAGACCCCTAGATCCTTTTCACATGTACTGCTAGTAAGCCAGGTCTCCCCCACATTGCATTGATTTTTATTTCTCCATTCCAATTAGGCATAAAATAGTCTTTTAAAGTTTATTGTGCTTTTTCATATATTTCTTGATCATCTAATAAATTCACATTCAATCTCCAACGAATAGTCTATTCCTATAATTTCACACAAAATTGCATTTTGATCTGAAAGAGTTTTTGGTTGACTGCTGAGGTCATTTTGAATCCTGATTGTGTCTTCTGCGGCATTAGCTACGATTTCCAGTTTGGTTTCAACTGCAAATTGGATGAGCACCCCCTCAATTCTTTCATCCAAGTCCTTTATAAAGACGTCAAACAACGACAGACCCAGGACAGCACACTGCGCACATCACTTATCACTTCTCCCCAGGTTGATGAGGAACCATTAAGAAGTCCTCTTTGGGTTCGGTCAGTCAACCATCTACCAATCCACCAAATAGTTACCTTGTTCAACCTCTATTTCAACAGCTACCTCGCTAGAAAATCATGGGGGATTTTGTCAGAAGCCTCAATGAATTCAAGATACACTATGTCCACAGCATTCCCCTGATCCACCAAGTTTGTAACTCCGTCCAAAAAGAGAAAAAAGAACGAAAGAACGAAAGAACGAAAGAACGAAAGAACGAAAGAACGAAAGAACGAAAGAACGAAAGAAAGAAAGAAAGAAAGAAAGAAAGAAAGAAAGAAAGAAATCAGATTTCTCTGGCTGACTTTTTGGGGGGAAACCTATGCTGGGTCTCAGTAAGCATCTTTTCCTAAATGCTCGTAGACCGACTGCTGACGTATCTAACAGGCTTAGCAAAAGAGCAACTGCTCTGACTTACCTTCCTCTTCAGTTGGGGAACTCAAGCCCAGATCCTCAGTTATAGACGGCCCAGAGAGCCCCTCTTGGCTCTGCAGATCAGCTCATCCAGCTGACGGGACAAGCGACCTTCCAGCCATCTTCAGCAGCCAGGATCACATACCCTCCAGCATTTCTCTGATGACAAGAGGGCCGTCCATCAGGCTAGCAATTCCCTCTGCCAGGAGAGCAAGGCAGCTGATGGACGGGCAGCTTTGAGGCCCTGATCATGCGCAAGACCTTTGGTGCTGTTCTCTCACAGGAAAGTGTTTCTGGTTTTGTTTTGTTCAGAACTTTCCCCAGCCCTGCATCTGGGAACTGGTCAGTCAAATAACCAGGTAGCAACATGTCAAATAACCAGGTAGCAACAGGTAGCAACAGGACATAGAAACCCAACGCAAGTGCTTTTCATATCAACGTTGAGGGTCTTTTCTGCCTTGCAATGCACCAGTTACTCCACTAATGTTTTGATTTGCTTTTGCCAAGGAATTACGATTGCATCAACACCAGAAACTTAAATCACCTGCATATCACTTCTGCTCCTTGCACTAAATAACCTTGGGTGCCGTAGGTTTCTTGAGTTTAGATTTCTGTTAAGAGACCACGGACACTTTTACACGCCCCAAGGTTGGTAGCAAGGATGAATCTTCAGTGGGAGATCTGCCCAGTTGTCCCTGGGTGCCGTCTGGGGGACAGCCTGTCCTTTGGGTTGTTGGGAATGAATTCAGCCACGGTCGGGGGGGGGGCATGTCCCCATGAGCTCAAGCGTGTGCTGGGTGAATCCTTTAGACTCCGCAAAGGACACCCCCCCCTTCCATCGCTGCTTTCTCTAGCAGCACTTGTCATGGCGGACTAGCATGGCCTTTCTTAATGGCGCTGCAACTTGCAAAGCTCATCAGGAGCATAAGGGGGCAATGTATTAGGCACCTCTGAGAAGCCCAGAAATGCTGCCTGATGGTTAGCAATGAATAATCTAGCACAGTCCTTCAAAGGAAGTCCCTATTATTCCCATTAGACAGATAAGAACATACAGTGGAATCCAAACTAAGTTTGTTGAGCTTAGAACTCATCAAAATCAAGTTAATCATGGCCAATACAAATGGGAGGAAGTCAAGGAAATAAGTGAATGTAAGTGAGTTAAAGGTTTGACTTGTTTTTTATTTCTTTTTTCATTTTCTGTTTTTTGATGATTTTATATATATATATATGTATTGTTTTTTTCTTTTTCTTCCTTGATTGTTTTCTTTTCTTTTCTTTTTGTAACCTTTAAAATCTTAATAAAATTTTATTTTAAAAAAAATACAAATGGGATTTAAGGGCAACAAGTAACAGCGCAGTTCTCGGCGTGTCTAGCTAGAGGGGTGTCTTCTTGAATTTGATGGGTCTTACTCACAGAAATTGGGATACGGGTGGCGCTGTGGTTTAAACCACAGAGCCTAGGACTTGCTGATCAGAAGGTTGGCGGTTCAAATCCCCGCGACGGGTTGAGCTCCTGTTGCTTGGTCCTTGCTCCTGCCAACCCAGCAGTTCGAAAGCACGTCAAAGTGCAAGTAGATAAATAGATACCGCTCCAGCGGGAAGATAAACAGTGTTTCCATGCATTGCTCTGGTTCACCAGAAGTGGCTTAGTCATGCTGGCCACATGACCCGGAAGCTGTATGTCGGCTGCCTCGGCCAATAAAGCGAGATGAGCACCACAACCCCAGAGTCGGCCACGACTAGACCTAATGGTCAGGGGTCCCTTTACCTTTACCCTTTTACTCACAGGTAACTCCCAACACAGAATTATAGATATCTCTGGCAGGGCTTTAAGGCGAGTTCCTGGGAAATTTGAAACTGCCCTGTCAGATTGGACCAAGCTCCATTTAGCCCAGTGCTCTGTCACTGATGGTGGTCAGCCAGGGCATGAGGGTGATGGGTTTTGTCCCCACCCTCAGCAAGGATGGGGAAACCCAAATCTTCTAAGGCTCTGTACTCAACGTACAGTGAAAGCACATGATTTTCCCCAAAGTCTTCTGGGAAGTGTAGTTTACCCCCTGAAAAAGCCACAATACTTAATAAACTGTAGCTCCCATGATTCAGCTGGAAGCTGAATCTTTGTCTTCGGCGCTGGAGATGGGACAATGTTCTCTCCTGCACCTGAAGGCAGCAAGCCAGCTTGGGGATGGCAGGCTGTGTTTGTCCTACGATGCCTCACCACTGTGTCCTCCAGCCCAGCATCTGCCCCTGAAGCAGCCACCTCATTCCCAATGACAGGGGTGGCCCCGGGCAATCCTGGCCACATGCCCTGATCTGTACCAGGGCCCAAGAAAGCATTGCAAAGAGAGTTGCAATTGCTTGAGGATAATTGAGCCCGTTGAGGATAATTAAATGCATTTACAGATGATGATTATTACTTCACCATGTATCAATTGAGGGCCCTTGGAATGTAGGACAGGACTCTGCCCCAGGGAGCTCACATTCAGGTTTGACAGTGTGGGGAGAGAAAAGCAGAGGGAGAGTTGGAAGCGGGAGGGGTAGGAAGACAGGGAGGTTCAACAAGGGCAAGGATTGGGAGCCCACTGCCTGCCAATGGGAAGCAGAGTCAGACCACATTCCGGAAGACCTCAGGTTCCCCATCCCTGAGCAAGAGCTTCGCTCAGAATATGGGCTTTGAAGCAGAACAGGTGTACAAAAGGGGGCAGGAATGATGAAAGAATTGAAGACTTCTAAAGTGACCCAAAGTCATACAACCAGAAAAGTTGAGGTCACGAGCAGGCGTTTCTCAGGAGAAAGATGATTCTGCGCCCCTTGAAAGGTCACCTTGAAAAAGTTCTTTTTTCATTGCTGCCTCTGATGCTGGAGGGAGAGAAAAGCCATCCAGACAAGGAGCCATTAGAGCTTCTCCTCCATGAATCTGCCTAGCCCTTCTTTCAGGCCACCCAGGTTGACATCTGATGTCTTTCCACAGGGAGGGAGCCACTGCCAAGAAGGCCCTTTGCCTGGTACCCTGTAGCTGAATCACCAGAGGAGGATGACCTCAGTGTCCAGACTGAGCAATGGGGGTGGAGACGCTCCTTTGGGGCTGCCTTCAGATGTCTTCTAAAGCCTTTATACTTGCTTGTCTCCTTGGCACAGGCGTGGCATCACTCCATACCCTCCAGGATTTCTCAGGGGAAAATAGGGATGTCTTCAGGAAAAGCAGGACATTCTTAGATCAAATCAGAAACCAGGTCGGCTTCTGTAAATCCAGGAGGAGGAGCTTTGGCGCAGGGTATAAAAGGCTCCAGCCCTGGAAGAAGCTCCAGCTCAGCCCAGAAGTTTTTCTCCAGCAGCCGAGAGAAGCTCCCAGCCCACAGCCAGCCATCATGACCGAGATGCAGATCATCATCAATATGGATGTGACTGTCATTTCTTGGAATGAATCCCTTCGCATGTAAGGCCAGGGGTGGTTGCCTCTCTAAGCAGGTTGGGCAGGAGCTCCTCTTTCCACTTGGATAATAACCCTCCATGCCTCTCCCTTTTTCCTTCCTTCCTTCATTTGTTCCTTCTCTGCAGCTTGCTGGCCGATGTAACCCTTAAACGAGAGGCTCTTCTCTTTCTTCAGGAACCTCCCCAGCCCGCCCTCTCATTAGGATCCTCTCCAGCCCTCCTTGCACGAGGTCCAGGAGGCTTTTTCCGAGCTGCGTGAAATGCTCTGCGACAAGCTCCACATGGACCCTGTCAACTTCATGGTGAGGCTGCTCTGCTCCCCCGCCCCAAGGGGCTGCCTGGCAGGGGGGGGGGACTGGGGGTGCCCTGTGTGTGTGTGTGTGTGTGTGTGTGTGTGTGTGTGTGTGTCACTCTGGGTGGCTTACAGGACATAAAACATTGTAAGACATTAGACATTTCCTGTTACAGGGTTGCCTTCAGATTTCAGTTAGTTGTTTATTTCCTTGACATCTGGTGGGAGGGCATTCCACAGGGCAGGGGCCACAACCAAGAAGGCCCTCTGCCTGGTTCCCTGTAACCTCACCTCTCACAGTGAGGGAACCGCCAAAAGGGAGCTGGACCTCAGAGTCTGGGCTGAACAATGGGGGTGGAGACCCTCCTTTGGGTATACAGGGCTGAGGCCTTTCAGGGCTTTCAAGGTCAACACCAAAACTTTGAATTGTGCTCAGCGATCTTAACAGCCACTGCCAGTCACCAGTCTAGTTGCCGCATTCTGGATTAGTTGCAGTTTCCGTGTCACCTTCAAAGGTAGCCCCACGTAGAGTGCATTGCAGTAGTCCAAGCGGGAGATAACTTGAGCATGCACCACTCTGGAGAGACAGTCTGTGGGCACGTAAGGTCTCATCCTGTGGACCAGATGGAGCTGGGAGACAGCTGCCCTGGACACAGAAATGACCTGTGCCTCCATGCACAGCTGTGAGTCCAAAATGACTCCCAGGCTGTGCACCTGGTCCTTCAGGGGCACAGTTACCCCATTCAGAACCAGGGAGTCCCCCCCCCACCTGCCTGCCCCCAGTCCACCCTAAACAGTGTTTCTGTCTTGTCAGGATTCAGTCTCAATCTGTTGAATCTGTTGTGGGATCTGTTGTGGGGAGAGGGTGTCCCACACATGGGCCCCCTGGCAGAAGGAGTCACCCTCTCTTTTCTCTTCCAGCTCCTGGGCGAGGTCCTCATCACCCTCCTGCTAGCCCCCCCTTGGACAGGAATTCACCCCTGCTTGCCATCATGCCTTCCACAAGCTGGTCAGGGTGGTGGCTCATGCGCTGGCCTGCCGGTCCCACTGAGACTCCCCCAGGGAGAAGCGGCCGCCTCCTGCTGGTCTCCCCTTCCTGCCCCCATGTGACGCTTGACCCTCTAATAAATCCTCCCTCTGCATCTGACCTGGTTTCCTGTGTCTCCTTCTCTGGGACGGAGGGAGGGGACTGGCCTGGACGTGGGGGGTAGAAACACCTCCTGTTAGTTGGGGGGCTGGGAAAGGGGGGGCTTCTCTGTCACTCAAGAGGAACCATTGAGCACCACTGGGGGGGGGGGTTCAGGACTCTGTGGCACTTTGCCCACCTCCCTGAAGCTGCAGTGCTTTTCGGAGCCAGGGACCCCCGCTGTTTCCCCAAATCCTTCATCCTCAAAGCTTCTGCCAGACTGACCCCCCCATGCCCCCATTGCCCCCCCCGGTCATCTCCCCACCCAGTTCTGGGCAGTTGCCCTCTCTGTTCTTCCTACTGTGGAGAAATTGGGGGCGAAAGACTCAGAGGGTGTTGCGGACCCTTCCCCTGCTCTGGATTCCATCCCTCTGAATAAGTGGTGGGGGTACCAACATGGCCACCCAGGGATACCCCCAAGGGCCACTCTCCCCCCGCAATGCCCCTCCCTGCCTCTTTCCAGATGGGTGTCGGGGACGGAGAGAGGGGGGAATTCATTTCGTTTTATCCATTTATTTGTTCATTAAATCTGGGGGTTCACAGGATGAAATTACGATATAAAAACACAAAACACATAATCAAATAAAAACAAATACAACCCAATAAACACCCCCGCCTACATATTTCACACCCATAATAGCATCAAAAGAATTTACCACCTTCATTGGAACATCAAACAAAGCGATCCAAAATAAAACGCCAGGGGGGCAGCGAACCCGGCAAGTCGCCCTTTGGGGGTCCCAGGCGGAGGTCTATGGGGGGAAAGGGGCAGGTCTCCCCTAACCTTCCGAGGGCATCGAAAGGGCACGACCCGCGCTCGCCCGGTAATTTATTTTGGGGGGTTTCTGATCCGGGATGGACATCCCTGTCTCCCAGACGAAGCAGAGGCGAGGTTCTCCCCCCGTCCCAGGCTTGGAAGCAGCCCCTCCCCCTGTGGCTTTTGTCCTTCTGACTGCCAGCCAGGTGTCCTCGGGCGCAGAGCAAGCGCCTTCCTTGCGCCCTCCGGCCATTCGCTGCCCCAGAAAGCTGCCTGGCTCCTTCAGCAAAGGATTTCAGCCCTGGCCAACTCCCGTGGGGAGGGCGGGGAACAGCTTTGAATGGGGACACAATTGGCAAGCGAAGAGCCACACGCCCCCTTCAAAGGGATCCTGATTTCTGCTGCAGGAGAAAAGCATCTCTTTGGAAAGACGCTGATTTCTGCTTTGCTTGAACGGGGCAAGGAGGGGAGGGAATGTTTTAAGTTATGGGGCTTTTTCGGGATCTGCGTCATCTCCCTTCCCCTGAAGCAAGGAATGCAAAGATTTCGGGAAGAGCGGACTTTAAATTTGCCTCTTTGCGATGGATTAGTTTTAGAAGTCAGGACTTTGCCTGAAAGAAGAGGGAGTTTTGAGGGATTTTGACCCCCCCTTGGGACTTCCTCATGAGAAATAAAAGCAGTAAAAAAGAAAAGAGGGGTGACAACTGGATCGACTGTCTGCTAAGCAGGAAGATTTACGAGTTTAGGGGGGAGGAAGGAGAGGAGACCAGGATTTTGTGGAGATTACATCAGCCCATCTCCTTGGAGCCTGAAGGTGGAAACAAGAGCAGGGAAAAGGGACAGGACGGACCACATTGTGTAGCATCTTGACGACTTCTGAGACGCAAAAGAAGAGAAATGGATTGTGCATATTTCTTAATGAGCTGGTTGTATGTAAAATTAAATTTGGTGGAATGTGAAAGGTGGGTGGCCCTGGGAGATTGGCAGTGTTACAGGAGGGGATGTATATTATATATTTATACAAAAAAACCCCTAGGGGTTTCATGTTCACCCTCTGCAGTCCGCGCTAGTGAGGCTGAGTTGCTGGTTATGGGGGCCGGAGGTCGGACAGCCATGTCCAAGGCCAGGTAAGGGAGGAAGGTGTGGATGTTGTCGGGGAGGAAGCAGAGCCCAAGAAAGCATTGCAAACAGAGTTTAAATCGCTTGTCTCTTGAGGATAATTGAGCCCATGGAGGATAATTAATTTCACTTTCAGATAATGATGGTGATTATTATTATTTTGCCGTTTATCAATTGAGGGCTCTTGGAATGTAGGACAGGACTCTGCCCCAGGGAGCTCACATTCAGGTTTGACAGCATGGGGAGAGAACAGCAGAGGGAGAGTTGGAAGCGGCAGGGGTAGGAAGACAGGGAGGTTCAACAAGGGCAGGGATTGGGAGCCCACTGCCTGCCAATGGGAAGCAGAGTCAGACCACATCCGGAAGGCCTCAGGTTCCCCATCCCTGAGCAAGAGCTTGGCTCAGAATATGGGCTTTGAAGCAGAAGATTTGTACAAAAGGGCGAAGGAGTGCGGAAAGAATTGAGGACTTCTAAAGTGACCCAAAGTCATACAACCAGAAAAGTTGAGGTCCCAGGCAGGTGTTTCTCAGGAGAAAGATGATTCTGCGCCCCTTGAAATGCCACCTAAATCAGTCTGGGCAAATACACACTTGGGATCCAGAAGCATCGCTGCCTCTGATGGTGGAGGGAGAGCAGAGCCAGCCAGACTAGGAGCCATTGATAGCCTCTCCTCCATGAGTCTGGGTAATTCATGAGTCATGAGCAATGGGGTGGAGACCCTCCTTTGGGACTTCACTATCCAGGGCTGCCTTCAAGTGTCTTTTAAAAGTTGTATAGTTGCTTGTCTCCTTGGCTCGGGGGTGGCAATACTGTTGGGATACTGCCGGGGAAACGGGGGCATCAGGCAGGCCCCCAGCTTAATCTGGACGATCACCCGTTTTCTGTGGAACAGCTTCAGTCCGTCAGTGACACAAGCCTCAGATATGCTTAGAGACCCATGCACGCTCTTCAGCAGAGTGTCTAAATCATCACACAGCAGATGAGGCGGACAGAGGCAGATGTAAGCATTATTTACAGCATTTATTCAGCATTGTTCAGGAACACAGGAAAACATGTCTGCATCCCTTCGTCTCCGGCAAAACAGCAGGAACACAAAAGCAACATACAACGGGAGTTCCCAGCAGACTGTGCTGGACATAAACAGGCATGTGATACACAACAGTCATGCCTGACTCTGTTAAGGTGGGATGGAACTATATTCTCACAATCACCATATTTTTCGCTCTATAGGACGCACTTTTCCCCCTTCAAAAATGAAGGGGAAACGTGTGTGCGTCCTATGGAGGGAAGACGCCATAGCCCTGTGACCCTCTCCTGGCTGGAGAGGTGACGCGCGGCTATGGCAGGAGCCTCTCCGGTGCACCTTTCCGCTGCTCCCTGACCTGCTCTTTGGGGCTGGTGGTGGGCTTCCCCCCACTAGCCCCAAAGAGCAGGTCGAAGGGAACCTGAAGCCTGGAGAGCGAGAGGGTTCGTTGCGCACCGACCCCTCTCGCTCTCCAGGCTTCCAGGGTAGCTGCCTGAACGCACCTTAAACGGCACCTTGTTTTAGAGTGGGAAAACAAGAGGGGGGAAATTCTTCCCCTCTCTGCGCAGCACCTCTTGCCGCTTTGCTGAAGGGGCGCTGGGCAGAGAGGGGGAGATTTTTTTTCTTGTTGTCCCCCCTCTAAAACAAGGTGTGTCCTATTGTCCGGTGCGTCCTATGGTGTGAAAAATACGATACTCCATACCCTTCAGGCTTTCTCAGAGAAAATAGGGATGTCCTAAGGAAAAGCATGACATTCTTTGATCAAATCTGAAACAAGGAAGCTTCTGTAAATCCAGGAGGAGGAGCTTTGGCCCAGGGCATAAAAGGCTCCAGTCCTGGAAGAAGCTCCAGCTCAGCCCAGAAGGTTTTCTCCAGCAGCCGAGAGAAGCTCACAGCCCACAGCCAGCCATCATGGTGCACTGGACCGCAAAGGAGAAGCAGCTCATCAACATTTGATGGAGCAAAGTCAACATGGCCGCCATTGGTGGGGATATCCTTGCCCGGTAAGGCCAGGCGCTGGTTGCCCCTGTTGGCAGCTTGGGCAGGAGCTCCCGTTCAGGACTAGGGAGTCCGTTCAGGACTAGGGGGGGACAGCCTATCTCCCCCCCAAACAGTACTTCTAATAAATCCTCCCTCTGCAGTGTGACCTGGTTTCCTGTGTCTTTTTCTCTGGGACGGAGGGAGGGGACACGCCTGGGGGTGGGGGGAAACGTCTCAAGTTAGTTGGGGGGCTAGGAAAGGGGGGGTTCTCTGTCACTTAAGAGGAACCATTGAGCACCAGTGGGGGGGGGTTCATGGCTCTGTGGCACTTTGTCCCCCCCTGTCGCAGGAACCCCCCCAATCATTCAGTTTGTACAAACTTCACACACACTCACACTCACACACTCCATACGCTACGCTTCTGTTATAAATTCATAGAAAATCAACCATACATCGGATTTGCACTGTTCCACTTTTATTTTACTCCATGAAGGAAGGACTACAAAATGGGGAAGGTTTGATACAGGGCAGCCATAATCCCTTCAGCATCCCAGCACATCCACAGGAGCCCTGCCCAGTTGCTATGCCAACCCTCATGGTCCTAGACAGAAGACCATCAAGATCGCAAAGAACTTGCATATGGGAGAGGATTCAGCACAGACTGGAACAAAGGACAATAACCAGCTCTTCCCTCTGGGGGCAGGAAACTGCAAACTCCCCTCTGTCACCTGGAAAATACTCATGGGGAGGGGGAAAGGGGGAACCAGCCAGGTGACAGGAGACTCAGGTTACCACCACAACTCCTCCCTCAACCCCTCCTTTCTGTGATGTATGTATGATGTTTCTGGGGGTGGTCTTGATCTACAGGGTGGCAATTTCAAAAGTCTTTATAAGGTCTTGCACACCATTTTTGTGGGTCCTTCCTCTCTCCTGCAAGTGAGGGGAGCACCCTGTTGCAACAGATCAATAAAGGCCAAGCCTACAGGCTGCTGTTTTGCTCCAAGTTATCCTGGTTGGTGTCTTTGTTTTTGTCCAAGGGAGCCCTCGGATTTTTCCGTTAACACCCCCCAAAGCTGCAGTGCTTTTGGGAGCCAGGGACCCCCGCTGTTTCCCCAAATCCTTCATCCTCAAAGCTCCTGGCAGACTGACCCCCCCAATGCCCCAATTGCCCCCCCTGTCTCGTTGGTCATCTCCCCACCCAGTTCTGGCCAGTTGCCCTCTCTTTTCTTCCTACTCTGGAGAAATTGGGGGTGAGAGACTCAGAGGGGGATGCGGACCCTCCCCTGCTCTGGGATTCCATCCCTCTGAATAAGGGGTGGGGGTACCAACATGGGCAACCCAGGGAGACCCCCAAGGGCCACTCCCACCCCGCAATGCACATCCCTGCCTCCTTCCAGATCGGTGTCAGGGACGGAGCTGCTTCTTAATCGGCAGGGAGAGGGTGGAATTCATTTTGTTGAAATAAACGACAGACGAGTGGTGGGTGTCATATGGGAGGCATCTACCGAGCATGTCTCGGGGAGTCCCTTTTATTGAATATTACAGCATTGCCACATATGTGGTTGTTGCTGATTGGTTAACGCAAGTACAAAGCAAAGGTTACCTATAGACATTAATCATCAATAGATTAAAGGGTGGGAAAAGGAACACAGAATTGGACAGGCGTGAAAGCTTCCTTATTAAATTATAACTAGTGATTAAAATAGGAAGACTTAAACTATTACTAGTGATTAATATACAGCATTCATCCATATATGTGGTCAACCAAGCACTAAGAACAGGTCAGACTAAGAACGAGTCAGAATGCAATGTTTTCATGAACTCATGGTGAACTGAACATTCTAGGGTGATGTGCAGAAACAAAACTTTCCTTAACTTTTTTTAAAAATAATTTTTATTAACCGGCCAAACAAATCAAATTAAATCACATCACATAAATTCTGAATTACAAAGCCGAATTTCAAATTTTGTTGGGGGGACCCATATTTCAAGATCCGAAGGAGGATTCTGATCATCTTCTTGCTACTGTGTTAATGTCCAAATCAATCCAAATCAGTCCAAACAGAGTTCATAATTCTATCCAGTCTTCTCTTGCTGTTTCACATCTTGTTCATATATTGTTCATATATTTCCTCTTTTTTCTTTATGATCTCTTCTGATAGTCTCCTTAAGCCAATAAACACCAATAATAATCCTGTGTGAATTTTCCGTTCTTCCAATCCTCAAATCGAGATGGTTTCCATATATCATCACCTTCATAAATAACAGCGCTCTTTCCATCATGAATTACAGAACTGTCATTCTTAAGTCCCACTGAGGAGTTTCACCCACAATATAAAAACAGCTCTATTTCTCTATTTGTCCTCTCAGACTTAAGTCCTCCAACAGAACTTCCCAATATGGCGATGGCATTTTTAACTGCATCATTCCAAAGCTGTTATACATTCCACGCTCTTCTTAAAACATGCTTTGGTTCGAAAGTTTATCCCCACACAGCCTTAAATCCACAGCTTAAGTCCTTAAAACGACAATTCTGACTTGTGAGGGGAGGGAATTCTTGTTAATCACATAAGGAAAGAAAGGAAAGTTTTCCCCCCTCCCCCATCAGTCATTTGCCATACCGTGTCTTGGCGTATCTTCTCATGATTTAATCTTGACTTGTTTTATCAGAGATCTCTTCTGTTAGCAGTCTTTACTCCCCCTCCTTCCTTGAGATATGTGCATTCCATCATCCAAATTGTTTCTTTTGAAGTTCTTGCAGCTAGTGGCACGGATCAGGGACGGTGTCCAGGAGTGCCGGAATCCCACAGGAGGGCTTTGTGCCTAGTGCCCTCATCCCCACAAATTTGGGGGTGGTATAGGGCACAGCAGGCAAGGGCAGTCCCCCCCACCATCCTGTGGGGGGGGTAGGGAGGCTAATTACTCCCAACATATCCTCCAAATTACCTCGTGTGGGTCGGAGAGATGTTATTGTCAGCCATCTTCCGATGCGCCCCCTAGTGGCCCCCCAAATTCATTTCGTTCTATCCATTTATTTGTTTATTAAATTTGCGGCTTCACAGGATGGAATTACAATATAAAAACACAAAACACATAAACAAAACAAAAACAACCCAATAAACACCCCCGCCAACATATTTCACACCCATAAACTCACCTTCATTGAAACATCCAGGACTCCCTGGTCCTTAATGGGGTAACTGTGCCCCTGAAGGACCAGGTGCACAGCCTGGGAGTCATTTTGGACTCACAGCTGTGCATGGAGGCACAGGTCATTTCTGTGTCCAGGGCAGCTGTCTCCCAGCTCCATCTGGTACGCAGGATGAGACCCCACCCGTCCCCAGTTTGTCTCGCCAGAGTGGTGCATGCTCTGGTTATCTCCCGCTTGGACTACTGCAATGCCCCCCATGTGGGGCTACCTTTGAAGGTGATAAGGAAACTGCAACTAATCCAGAATGCGGCAGGTAGACTGGTGACTGGCAGTGGCTGTTAAGATCGCTGAGCACAATTCAAAGTTTTGGTGTTGACCTTGAAAGCCATGAAAGGCCTCAGCCCTCTATACCCAAAGGAGCGTCTCCACCCCCATTGTTTAGCCCAGACCCTGAAGTCCAGATCCCGTGGTCCATATTTTGAACGAAGCTCTTGCTCAGGGATGGGGAACCTGATGTCTTCCAGATGTGGTCTGACTCTGCTTTCCATCCCCACTGACCGTTGGCAGGCAGTGGGCTCCCAATCCCTGCCCTTGTTTAACCTCCCTGTCTTCCTACCCCTGCCGCTTCCAACTCTCCCTCTGGTTTTCCCTCCCCACGCTGTCAAACCTGAATGTGAGCTCCCTGGGGCAGAGTCCTGTCCTACATTCCAAGGGCCCTCAATTGATACATGGTGAAGTAATAATCATCATCTGTAAATGCACTTAATTATCCTCAGTGGGCTCAATTATCCTCAAGAAACACGTAATTGCATCTCTGTTTGCAATGCTTTCCTTGGGTCCTGGTAGAGATCAGGGCATGTGGCCAGGATTGCACAGGGCACCCCTGTCATTGGGAGTGAGGTGGCTGCTTCAGGGGCAGATGCTGGGCTGAAGGACACAGTGGTGAGGCATCGTAGGACAAACACAGCCTGCCACCCCCAAGCTGGCTTGCTGCCTTCAGGTGCAGGAGAGAACATTGTCCCATCTCCAGCGCCGAAGACAAAGATTCAGCTTCCAGCTGAATCACGGGAGCTGCAGTTTGTTAAGTATTGTGGCTCTTTGAGGGGTTAAACTACACTTCCCAGAAGACTTTGGGGGAAATCATGTGCTTTCACTGTACGTTGAGTACAGAGCCTTAGAAGATTTGGGTTTCCCCATCCTTGCTGAGGGTGGGGACAAAACCCATCACCCTCATGCCCTGGCTGACCACCATCAGTGACAGAGCACTGGGCTAAATGGAGCTTGGTCCAGTCTGACAGGGCAGTTTCAAATTTCCCAGGAACTCCCCTTAAAGCCCTGCCAGAGGTATCTATAATTCTGTGTTGGGAGTTACCTGTGAGTAAAAGGGTAAAGGTAAAGGGACCCCTGACCATTAGGTCCAGTCGTGGCCGACTCTGGGGTTGTGGCGCTCACCTCACTTTATTGGCCGAGGAAGCCGACATACAGCTTCCGGGTCATGTGGCCAGCATGACTAAGCCACTTCTGGTGAACCAGAGCAGCACACGGAAACACTGTTTACCTTCCGACCGGAGTGGTACCTATTTATCTACTTGCACTTTGACGTACTTTCAAACTGTTGGGTCAGCAGGAGCAGGGAACGAGCAACGGGAGCTCACCTCGTCATGGGGATTCGAACCGCGACCTTCTGATCAGCAAGTCCTAGGCTCTGTGGTTTAAACCACAGCGCCACCCGTATCCCAATATCTGTGAGTAAGACCCATCAAATTCAAGAAGACACCCCTCTAGCTAGACACGCCGAGAACTGCGTGGTTACTTGTTGCCCTTAAATCCCATTTATATTGGCCATGATTAACTTGATTTTGATGAGTTCTAAGCTCAACAAACTTAGTTTGGATTCCACTGTATGTTCTTATCTGTCTAATGGGAATAATAGGGACTTCCTTTGAAGGATTGTGCTAGATTATTCATTGCTAACCATCAGGCAGCATTTCTGGGCTTCTCAGAGGTGCCTAATACATTGCCCCCTTATGCTCCTGATGAGCTTTGCAAGTTGCAGCGCCATTAAGAAAGGCCATGCTAGTCCGCCATGACAAGTGCTGCTAGAGAAAGCAGCGATGGAGGGGGGTGTCCTTTGCGGAGTCTAAAGGATTCACCCAGCACACGCTTGAGCTCATGGGGAAAGAACACTATGCAAAAGCCTTTGACTGTGTCGACCACAGCAAACTATGGCAAGTTCTTAAAGAAATGGGAGTGCCTGATCACCTCATCTGTCTCCTGAGAAATCTCTATGTGGGACAAGAAGCTACAGTTAGAACTGGATATGGAACAACTGATTGGTTCAAAATTGGGAAAGGAGTATGGCAAGGGTGCATATTGTCTCCCTGCTTATTTAACTTAAATGCAGAATTCATCATGCGAAAGGCTGGGCTGGATGAATCCCAAACTGGAATTAAGATTGCCGGAAGAAATATCAACAACCTCAGATATGCAGATGACACAACTTTGATGGCTGAAAGTGAGGAGAAATTAAAGAACCTTTTAATGAGGGTGAAAGAAGAGAGCGCAAAATATGGTCTGAAGCTCAACATCAAAAAAAACGAAGATCATGGCCACTGGTCCCATCACCTCCTGGCAAATAGAAGGGGAAGAAATGGAGGCAGTGAGAGATTTTACTTTCTTGGGCTCCATGATCACTGCAGATGGTGACAGCAGTCACGAAATTAAAAGACGCCTGCTCCTTGGGAGAAAGGCGATGGCAAACCTAGACAGCGTCTTAAAAAGTAGAGATATCACCTTGCCAACAAAAGTCCGTATAGTTAAAGCCATGGTTTTTCCAGTAGTGATGTATGGAAGTGAGAGCTGGACCATCAAGAAGGCTGATCGCCCAAGAATGGATGCTTTTGAATTCTGGTGCTGGAGGAGACTCTTGAGAGTCCCATGGACTGCAAGAAGATCAAACGTATCCATTCTTAAGGAAATCAGCCCTGAGTACTCACTGGAAGGACAGATCCTGAAGCTGAGGTTCCAAGACTATGGCCACCTCATGAGAAGAGAAGACTCCCTGGAAAAGACCCTGATGTTGGGAAAGATGGAGTACACAAGGAGAAGGGGACGACAGAGGACAAGATGGTTGGACAGTGTTCTCGAAGCTACAAACATGAGTCTGACCAAACTGTGGGAGGCAGTGGAAGACAGGAGTGCCTGGCGTGCTCTGGTCCCTGGGGTCACGAAGAGTCGGACACGACTAAACAACTAAACAACAACAACAACATTCTAGTCTGCATCCACAGAAGTCTAGTGTCCAGATCCAGGGAAGTCATAGTCCTGCTCTCTTCTGCCTTGGTCAGACCACACCTGGAATACTGTGTCCACTTCTGGGCACTACAGTTTAAGAAGGATGTGGACAAGCTGGAAGGTGTGCAGAGGAGAACAACCAGGATGATCAAGGGTCTGGAAGGCAAGCCGTATGAGGAGCGGTTGAAGGAGCTGGTTATGTTAAGCCTGGAGAAGAGGAGACGGAGAGGAGATATGAGAGCCATCTTCAAATATCTCAAGGGTTGTCCCATGGAGGAGGGAGCGTGCTTGTTTTCTCCTGCTCTGGAGAGCAGGACTCGAACCAAAGGCTTCAAGATGCAAGAAGTGAGATTCCGCTGATCATTCGCAAAAGCTCTCTGACAGTAAGAACAGTTCAGCAGTGCAACAGACTCTCACAAGCGGAGGTGGACTCTCCCTGCTTGGAGGTTTTGAAGCAGAGGTTGAATAGCCAATTGCCAGGGATGCTTCAGCTGAGATTTCTGCATTCCAGAGGGCTGGACTAGATGACCCCTGGAGTCCCTTACAGTTCTACGATTAAGTTTCTGGATCTCTTGGCTCTTGCAAAGCCAACCTGCTCTGCTAGTAACTAGGCAGGTGGGCCTCAGTCCAAGGACGGCTGTCGTAACTTGTGTGTTGCGCAAACAGTGTGGGCTGCATGGCTTTGGCACCAGGCTGGGGAGTGGGCTGAAACAGTCGATTGGGCAGCGGTCCCTCTTAATGGATGCCACGTGGCTGCTCCACCAAAGTGCCGGCTGCCCTGACATACCTCTCCGTCTGGTGGAAATAGGGACATCCTATTCCATAAGAGAATATAAATCATGCCCTGCCCATCTGACTGGGTTGCCGCAGCCACTCTTGGCGGCTTCCAACATATACAAAAACACAATAAAACATTCACAAACTTCCCTTTCCAGGGCTGCCTTCAGATGTCTTCTAAAGGTCGTATAGTTACTTATTTCCTTGACTCGGGGGTTGCATAACTCCATACCCTCCACCATTTCCCCGATGAAAACAGGGATATCCTAAGGGAAAGTGGGACATTCCGGGATCAAGTCAGAAACTGGCAAAGAGGGACGCTTGGAGGGCCTGCCTTGACTGTCATGCTTAGAACTAGGAGTAGCCTCTCGTTTATCGATCCTGGTTGTGTCCTAGTAATCTGCGAAGGAGTTTGGGATATGGGTCTTCTTGTCCCATTGAATCCCCACAAAGACCCTGGGAGGTGGCCAGGCCAAAGCAGAGGCAAGCTTTTTGGCGGGGTTCGAACGCAAGTCTTCTAGGCCCTTTATCCTGCACCTGACAACAGCTGCCTCTCCTTAAACACTCCCCCAAGTCCATGGCACATTTTGGGCTGCTTCTGTTTTCAATGTGTATTTCGTGTTTTTATGTTGTGATTTTACCCTGTGAACTGCGGGTATAGGGTGGCCTACAAATTTTGATGATGATGATGATGATGATGATGATGATGATGATGCAGTCCTATCATGGCGCCTTGTAGCTGCCTCTCCTCTCCACTCAGAGCTCCCCTTGCTTTCTTCACAGGGCTGGAACAGGAGCTGCTCTGGCATCCCTTTCTGGAAGGCTTTGGTGCACGGTCCCTGCTCCGGGGTCCTGATCCTGCAGCCCCTTCTCAGTCATTTGGGGGCCCCTGCTCTCACGCAATTTCGGAATGCGATTTCCCCTCGAAAAAAGCACATTGGGGGGCCAGGGACCTTGTGGGGGTCAGGTGATTCATGCAGGAGTGCGGCCCCAGAAGATGGAGTCCCGCTTTCCCCCCATGTGGCATTTGACAGTGTGCCATGGGCTGGCTTAAAGGAGCCTGGTAGCCACTGTGCCCAAGGGCCACGAAAAGGTCTTCTTCTGCTGCTGTGAATGTAATATCTTATTCTGAAATATTGTTTTGAGTTTGGGGTGGGTGGCTTAGCCAGTAGGATGCTGGAGCGAGTCCCTTCTCATTCCTGGACCCAGCAAGGGTTGAAATCCTTTGCTGAAGGAGCCAGGCAGCTTTCTGGGCCAGCGAATGGCCTGAGGGCACAAGGAAGGCACTTGCTCTGCGCCCGAGGACACCTGGCTGGCAGTCAGAAGGACAAAAGCCACAGGGGGAGCGGCTGCTTCCAAGCCTGGGACTGGGGGGGGCACCAAGACCTTGTGGGGTGCAGTGCTATGAGCCCCTCCAGCCTATGCTCAGCTTGTATATATATATGGAAATAAAAGCAGATTTTTAAAAGGGACCCCAGTCTCCTCTGAACTTCAGTCCAAGGAATATGAATTCTTGGTAAGCGCCTGAAACTCATGGCGTCCTGCACATTTTGGAGATTGGGGTGGCGGTTAGCAATATTTTAAGGTAAATGGACCCCTGACCATTAGGTCCAGTCGTGGCCGACTCTGGGGTTGCGGTGCTCATCTCGCTTTATTGGACGAGGGAGCCGGCGTACAGCTTCCGGGTCATGTGGCCAGAAGGACTAAGCCGCTTCTGGTGAACCAGAGCAGCGCACGGAAACACTGTTTAACTTCCCGCCAGAGCGGTACCTATTTATCTACTTGCACTTTGATGTGCTTTGAACTGCTAGGTGGGCAGGAGCAGGGACCAAGCAACGGGAGCTCACCCCATCGCGGGGATTCGAACCGCCAACTTTCTGATCTGCAAGTCCTAGGCTCTGTGGTTTAACCCACGGCGCCACCTGCGTCCCTTAGCAATATTTTAGTTCTCTCTAAATTATGTTGCTTTGAATGCATCCCTTAGATTTTATTTTGCCAATTATTTTCATCGATTTCCCATACTTTTTAACAAGTTGTCACCAAATGAATACAAATTCAATACAGATTTAAAAGCTGCCTTCTCTCCCACCCCCAAAATGCCCCCTCTGTTTCCCCGACTGCTTCACTCCTTCACTTCACATCCACTTTCCTCCAGGCAGCGGTGATGAGCTGCTTCTCTTCGGCCGTCCACTGCACCATGATGGATGCCTGTGGGCTGGGACAGGGTTACCAGACGTCCCCGTTTCCCGGGGACAGTCCCCGGGGTTGCAAATAAGTCCCCAGACAAATTCCATTCCCTTGTTTCAGACATTACAAATTGTTGATAAATTGGACTGTTTCAAGAAGTGGCAGAAAGATATATCTAAATTTGTCTGGCAGGGCAAAAAGCCCAGAATTAAGTTTAAGATACTTACCGATTCTAAAGAAAGAGGGGGGTTTGCCCTGCCAGACTTAAGACTGTACTATGAATCGGCAACTTTCTGCTGGTTAAAAGATTGGCTACTTCTTGAAAATGCAGACATTCTAGACTTGGAAGGATTTGATAATAACTTCGGTGGGCATGCATATATTTGGTATGACAAGGTTAAAGTGTACAAGGGTTTTAAAAATCACATTGTTAGGAAAGCACTATACAATGTTTGGATTCGGTACAAAGATTTATTGGAAAATAAAACTCCCAGGTGGCTTTCACCAATGGAGGCCAAGGAGGTAAAGAAACTCAATGTGAGAACTAATTGGCCGAAATATTCTGAAATTTTAGAACAAGAAGGTGGTGAACTTAAACTACAAAGTTATGAGAAAATAAAGTCCAAGGTACGGGATTGGCTCCATTATTTTCAAATAATGGAGGCCTACAAACAAGACAGGAAAATTGGCTTCCAGGTGGAGAAATCGAAATTAGAAACAGAACTGTTAGAACCCAATACTAAGAATTTATCAAGAATGTATAACTTGCTGTTGAAGTGGAATACAATAGATGAGACAGTGAAGCCAGCTATGATTAGATGGGCACAGGACATAGGCCATGACATTATTTTTGCTGACTGGGAGCAGTTATGGACCACAGGTATTAAATTCACGGCATGTAATGCCCTACGAGAAAACATTATGAAAATGATTTACAGGTGGTACATGACCCCAGTCAAGCTTGCGAAGATTTATCATTTGCCCAATAACAAATGTTGGAAATGTAAAGAGACTGAAGGTACCTTCTTCCACCTTTGGTGGACCTGCCCAAAGATTAAGGCCTTCTGGGAAATGATTTATAATGAGATTAAGAAAGTACTTAAATGCACCTTTCACAAGAAACCAGAGGCATTTCTCTTGGGTATGGTCGGCCAGCTGGTGCCGAAGAAGGATAAGAATTTCTTTTTGTACGCTACTACAGCAGCAAGGATTCTCCTAGCAAAGTATTGGAAGACACAAGAGTTACCCACGCTGGAGGAATGGCAGGCGAAAGTGATCGACTTTATGGGACTGGCAGAAATGACCGGCAGAATCCGCGACCAAGAGAAAGAGACTGTGGAAGAAGATTGGAAGAAGTTTAAAATATATCTTAAGAGCTATTATAAAATTGAGGAGTGCTAAAATGCTGAGGGAGAGGAAGACGTAGAATTGCAGCGGTAAATTGTGTTTAGTTCAGGGTGAAATTGAAAAGGAAAATGAATTTATATTTAATTGGCTAAAAAGGGTTGTTGAACAATTGTTAAAATAAAGGATGCAATAAGGGGAAGGTATGGGGAAGTCCGAGAAAAGAGGTTTATGGAAATAAGGTAAAGAAATTATGATTTTTTGTGTTTGTTTTTATGTTGTTTTTGTGTTTGTTAAAAATTGGAAATTAATAAAAAATTTATTAAAAAAAAAAAAAAGACAAATTCCATTCCCAGAATGTCCCCGGATTTCATCTAATGTCCCTGGGAAACGCAGCAGCGGCAGTCTCAGCAGCCCGGAGCAGTTGGCTCTGGCTGGCTTCAGGAGCTGCTGGGAAGTGCCCATATGATGGTGGCGCAGGGGCTCAAAGATGCAGCTTCCGGGCTGCCTCCACCTTCCCTGACGCCAGCAACTAAGCTGTGAAGAGAGGCTTCATGCTGCCTATCAGAGCAGCCTCCCAACTCCTACTCGCGTGCAAGCAGGAGGGGGCAGGGATCTCTCAGTTAGGCAACGGGAAGCCTCCCTTCCCAGCTGACGGATCCCCGCCCCTTCCTGTTTGCACGCAAGTAGGAATGGGATTGGGGCTGTCCAATGGGAAGGGAGACAACGCGCTGACCGAGCCTCACAGCCACCGCCACTCTCAGCCCTCCATCTCCGCCTTCCATGCCTGACCCACCACACACCGCTTCACCACCACCACTGAGCTGGGCTAAACTGGAGCTCCTTCCAGGGCTGGAGCCTTTTATACCCTGGGCCACAGCTCCTCCTCCTCCTCCTCTGGGGCCCATCTTGGTGGGGCTGAGGAGGAGCAGGAGGGGGGAAGAGGCTGGCCGTGGGGTGTGGCGCCCTGGGCAGAGCAGGAGGCCCCAGATAGCTGCTTCTCTCTAGAAGACATCAGGCCCCAGCTGCTCTCTTTATCATCTCCTCGCAAGCAGCAGGACCAGGACTGAGCACACAGCCCAGGAGACTCCCCGGAAGCTCACACTCTGAGAGCCATTTTGCAGGGGCAAAACACACCCCACAGATCTCTTAAAAAATATATTATTGAGTTTTCATATTTAATTTCATCTCATTGCACAAATCTATAATATAAAGCATTGCTCAAACAGAGCACCCACTTCCTTCCCTCCCTCTTTCTGACTTCCAAACATCTTTTACTAAATTCTCGCATTTCTATAACCACTTTTTTACCTTAAAACTACTTCTTTTTTATAAAAATTATCTCCTTATATGTAAACCAGTTCCTTATTTTCACATTACAAAGCATTTCAATTCAAACCTATGAACATTTTCAAATGTCTACAATTTTCTTTCATATAGAGTATAAATTTGCCCCAGTCCTTCTGAAACAGTTCGTCTCACTGATTCCAGATCTTCCCCATCAGCTTTGCCATATCCACCTATTCTACCATCTTTATCTGCCAGTCTTCCAATGCAGGAAGTTCCATTTCTGGGCCAGGAGTATTCTTGCAGCCGTTGTGACGTACATAAACAAATTTACATCTTTTTTCTGAATTCCCTCTCCAATTAACCCTAACAAAAATGCTTCTGCTTTTTTATTAAAATTGTATTTAAAAACCTTTTTCAACTCGTTGTATATTATATCCCAGAATGCTTTCACCTTGGTACAAGTCCACCACATATGAAGGAAATTCCCCTCTTTTTCCTTGCATTTCCAACAATTTTTATCTTGGTTTCTATACATTTCAGCTAATTTAGTCGGTGTAATGTACCAGGTATAATGTACATCATCTTCATTAGCTTCTCTTTAAGTGACACAAATGCTGTAAATTTAATGGGTTTTGTCCACAATTTTTCCCACCTTTCAAAATCAATAATAATAATAATAATAATAATAATAATAATAATTTATTTATACCCCGCCCATCTGGCTGAGTTTCCCCAGCCACTCTGAGCAGCTCCCAATCAAGTGTTAAAAATAGTACAGCGTTAAATATTAAAAACTTCCCTGAACAGGGCTGCCTTCAGATGTCTTTTAAAGAAAAGATAGCTGATTATTTCCTTCACTTCTGAGGGGAGGGCATTCCACAGGGCGGGCGCCACCACCGAGAAGGCCCTCTGTCTGGTTCCCTGTAACCTCACTTCTCGCAATGAGGGAACCGCCAGAAGGCCCTCTGATCTGGACCTCAGTGTCCGGGCTGAACGATGGGGGTGGAGATGCTCCTTCAGGTATACAGGACCGAGGCCGTTTAGGGCTTTAAAGGTCAGCACCAACACTTTGAATTGTGCTTGGAAATGTACTGGGAGCCAATGCAGATCTCTCAGGACCAGTGTTATGTGGTCCCGGCGGCCACTCCCAGTCACCAGTCTATTATGTCCCAAAAACACACCCCACAGATCTCATGTGGCATTTAAGACCCATTGCACAGATGAAGGCGCAATGGGAGCCACAAGGGAAATGTCCGGGATGACTCAAACCCAGAGCTTCTCTCAATGAGCCTCCCAAAAGGGGGTGTCTACAATTGGCAGGACGCCGGGGGAAGAGGGGCTGGAGTCTGGCTTGAAAGAGGGGGGCAGTGATTTGTGGGGAACTGGGCCAGTCGGGAGGCAAGAGGCGGAGGCAGGGGACGCTTCAGAGCTGGAGGAAGAGGAGGAAGAGGCAGGGAAGGGCCAGGGGCTTCCCCACCTTCTCCTGAACCTCCGTCTCCCAGAACCAGGACCGGACTGAAGAGGGAAGAGCAAAACAAGGATTATTGGGGGCTAATTATCCTTGCAACTTTCACCCAGAGACAGGAGGGAAAAGGCTTCCCTTGCAGTTCGTCTCAATGCCTGGCTCTCGTTCTGGCATGGATTGTGGGAGGCAGGGAGGCCCTGAGTGCAAAAGCACTTTGCCTGCCAAAGAACCTCCTGTGCCACCATTAAGAAGCAGATGTTCTCTTGTTAATTAGAGCTTAATTGGACTAAAGTACAGGTCATGCTAGAAAAGATGAGATCATAAACTGCAAAACAGAACCAGCGGCAAGGTTGTTAAGGTTGGAACTTGAATCATTGGAAATTAATAACAATGATTAAACAAAAGGAATAAGAAGAGGGAAGATTGCCCTGAAGCCACCCCCCACTGGTGCTCAATGGTTCCTCTTGAGTGACAGAGGACAGAGAAGCCCCCCCCCTTTCCTAGCCCACCGCCAGCCAGCTAACAGGAGGCGTCTTCACCCCCACTCCCCCCCCCCCCGTCCCAGAGAAGGAGACACAGGAAACCAGGTCAGATTGCAGAGGAAGGATTTATTAGAGGGTCAAGCGTCACATGGGGGCAGGAAGGGGTGGCCCCCACCCCACCCGGTGGGTGGCGAGACCAGCAGGAGGCGGCCGCTTCTCCCTGGGGGTGTCTCAGTGGTACCGGTGGGCCAGCGCATGAGCCACCACCTTGACCAGCTTGTGGAAGGCATGGTGGTAAGCAGGGGTGAATTCCTTCCCAAAGCGCGCGGCCAGCATGGTGATGAGAACCTCGCCCAGGAGCTGGAAGAGAAAAGAGGGGGTGACTCCTTCTGCCAGGGGGCCTGTGTGTGGGTTGCCCTCTCCCCACAACCCCCACCCCACGCAGCCACAGCTGGCAGCTGTGGGGTCAAGCCCAAAGGCCAGCTGGGATGGATGAAGGGGTTTGGGGTCCCCTGGAAGGAGGCCGGTCCAGGAGGCAACAGACAGAACCCCACACCGTCCCAGGCTGGCACTGCCATGCCAGGAGAGGTTTGGTGCCAAGAAGCAAACTGGCCCCTGCCAGGGACCTCCTGGGCTCGGCCTCTGCTAGCCGGACAGATCCTTGCTTGACCAGGGACAAGTCAGAAGGAGGAAGGGCAAAGGCCCGCAGGCTCCATTTGAAGGGCCAGAAGGCAAGAGAGTCCATCGAGTTGCCCTTCTTTCCGAGGTAAAGGGGTCGGCTTGCTCAGGGCGTGGCTGAAGGTGCCCACGGATGAGGGGAGCCCACTCTGACTCGCCAGGAGATGACGAGGATTGTGAAAGATAGCCAGGAACTCTCCCCTACTTGGGTATGTGGGTTTAGTTAAAATTCATTGATTTATATCTCTATATTGCTGCTCCATAAAAAACGCATCACATAAAAATAATATGGTAAAATCACAAAAAGTTCAAAACAACTTAAAAGCATGAGAGAGGAGAAGGCTGGAACTTGTTTTCTGGTGCGCAAGAGGGCAGGATCCGAACCAATGGATTTAAATAACAAGAAAGGAGGTTCCCATTAGATATTAAGAGGAACTTTCTTTTAGGGACTCCCTTGGAAGACCCTCCTTCCCTGGAGGTTGTTAAGCAGAGGGTGAGGAGCCGTCTGTCATGAGATTCCTGCAGAGGGGTTGGACTAGATGTCCCTCGGGGTCCCTTCCAACAGAACGGTTCTATGATTTGTGTGTGGGGATTGTGACCCTGCAGAGGGGACCTCGGGCACCCATCCCCCCGCCCTCCCCCAGGCAGCCCTTGGGGCAGGCAGGCTCACCCCGAAGTTGACGGGGTCCACGTGGAGCTTGTCGCAGTGCAGCTCGCTCAGTTTGGCAAAGGTCTCCTTGATCTTGTCGAGGTTCTTGATGGCCTCTCCGAAGGAGGCCAGGACCTTGTGGCCGTGCTGCTTGACTTTGGCGTTGGCACAGATGGCGGCAGGGCTGGAGAGGTCCCCAAAGTGAGTGAATAATCTCTGGGTCCAGGGGAAGACGATCAGCATGCTGGAGAGAAGGAAGGAAGGAGAAAGAAAAAGAAGAGGAGGAGTAGTTTGGATTTGATATCCCGCTTTACCCGAAGGAGTCTCACAGCGGCTAACATTCTCCTTTCCCTTCCTCCCCCACAACAAACACTCTGTGAGGTGAGTGGGGCTGAGAGACTTCAGAGAAGTGTGACTGGCCCAAGGTGACCCAGCAGCTGCATGTGGAGGAGCAGGGAAGCGAACCCGGTTCACCAGATTACAAGTCCACCACTCTTAACCACTACACCACACCGGGAGAGGCATGGATGGTCATTCTCCAGGTGGAAAGAGGAGAGCCTGCCCAGCCTGCCCAGAGAGGCAACCACCCCTGGCCTTACCAGGAAAGGGTCTCCCCACCCAAGGCGGCCACGTCCACTTTGCTCCAGCAAGTGTTGATGAGCTGCTTCTCTTCGGCGGTCCAGTGCACCATGATGGCTGGCTGTGAGCTTCTCTCAGCTGCTGGAGAAAACCTTCTGGGCTGAGCTGGAGCTCCTTCCCGGGCTGGAGCCTTTTATACCCTGGGCCAAAGCTCCTCCTCCTCCTCCTCTGGGGCCCAGCTTGGTGGGGCTGAGGAGGAGCAGGAGGGGGGAAGAGGCTGGCCGTGGGGTGTGGCACCGTGGGCCGAGCAAGAGGCCCCAGATAGCTGCTTCTCTCTAGAAGACATCAGGCCCCAGCTGCTCTCTTTATCATCTCCTCGCAAGCAGCAGGACCAGGACTGAGCACACAGCCCAGGAGACTCCCCAGAAGCTCACAGTCCGAGAGCCATTTTGCAGGGGCAAAACACACCCCACAGATCTCATGTGGCATTTAGACCCATTGCACAGATGAAGGCGCAATGGGAGCCACAAGGGAAATGTCCGGGATGACTCAAACCCAGAGCTTCCCTCAATGAGCCTCCAAAAAGGGAGTGTCTACGATTGGCAGGACGCTACACTGGAAGAGGGGCTGGAGTCTGGCTTGAAAGAGGGGGGCAGTGATCTGTGGGGAACTGGGCCAGTCGGGAGGCAAGTGTCAGAGGCAGGGGACGCTTCAGAGCTGGAGGAAGAGGAGGAAGAGGCAGGGAAGGGCCAGGGGCTTCCCCACCTTCTCCTGAACCTCCGTCTCCCAGAACCAGGAGGGGACTGAAGAGGGAAGAGCAGAGGGAGCTTCTGTGCAGGCGCAGTCTCTGGCTGTGAGGAGCGTAAACGGAGGGAGGGAGAGTCGCCCCTGTTGTTGCAGCTGCTCATGGAGTGCAGACCTGGGAACAGCTGCATCCTAGTGAGTCTTATATTGGGCAAGAAAGAGATAGCTCTCTGCCATGTGCCTTCCTTGGGCTGGGAAGAGCCCCTGAAGCCAGCCATGCCAGCTCCATGGGAGGAAACAGAGCTGGGAGTGGATGGCTTTCAAGCACCGAGAGACTCGACTCCAGAGCTGGAGAAGAAGGTCTGTGAATGTTCACAGTTGGCTCTCTGTCGTGTGTCTCTTGTTGACTGTGAAGGGCAGCCCTTGGAGCTTCATGGAGAGGCTGGTGCAAGGAGAGTATTTATTTATGATCCACCCTTCCCGGCAAGGTCTCAGGAGGGGCTGCAAGCTCAAAGCGCCTTCTCGGTAGTGGGTCCCGCCCTGTGGAACGCCCTCCACCAGATGTCAAGGAAAAAAACAACTGTCCAACTTTTAGAAGACATCTGAAGGCAGCCCTCTTTAGGGAAGTTTTGAATGTTTGGTGTTTTCTTGCTTTATTATTCTTAATATTCTGTTGGGAGCCATCCAGAGTGGCTGGGGAAACCCAGCCAGGTGGGCGAGATATAAATAGCTACTACTACTACTACTACTACTACTACTAATAATAATAATAAACAAGAGATTAAAGTAACTTGCCACATTTGTCTCTGTGGCCATGCAATGCCTCCAGCTGCAGAGGCAGTCTACCTGTCTCCTTCCCTGGGGAACCTGGGTGGGGAGAGGGCTGCAGAAGAGGCGTCTGGTTGGCCAGACAGGATGAGGCCCTTCTGAGGTGGCCAGCATGCCCACATTGGCCACAGGATGGGCCAGAATTCTCCCAAGGGAAACCAGCCCCCAGAACCTGAGCCCAAGAGGCCCTTTCCCCTCTCCTCAGAAGGATCTTTGCCTCCAACCGACTGTGGAGCCACAGCAGAGCCCTCCTGGCAGGAGCCATTGGCAGCCCCCTCTTCCTCCATGAAATTGTCCGATTTTCTTTCAGATTCATCCAAGTTGGTGGCCATCTCTGCCTCTTGTGGCAAGGAGTTCCACAGATTAACTCTGTGCTGCATGAAGAAGGACTTTGTAACCAGTCCTGAATCTCTTCCTGACATGTCAGAAGTTCTAGTGTTAGGAGAGAGGGAGGAAAGCTTCTCTCTTCCACTTTCTCCAGGCCAGGCGTCGGTTTATAAACCTCTGTCGTTTCACCTTTTACTCTCCCCTTTTCTCTAAACTAAAACGGCCCCCAAACGCCAGTCTTTCCCCACAGGGCAGCTGCCCCCTCCCCTGGATCATTTTAGAGTGCCCTCCTTCCCCCTTTTCTGCCAGGGGGCTCAGGAGAGTCTCCCCTCCCCTGGCCACCCAGAGAATCATAGAATCATAGAGTTGGAAGAGACCACAAGGGCCATTGAGTCCAACCCCCTGCCAAGCAGGAAACACCATCAGAGCACTCCTGACATATGGTTGTCAAGCCTCTGCTTAAAGACCTCCAAAGAAGGAGACTCCACCACACTCCTTGGCAGCAAATTCCACTGTCAAACAGCTCTTACTGTCAGGAAGTTCTTCCTTCCTAATGTTTAGGTGGAATCTTCTTTCTTGTAGTTTGGAGCCATTGCTCCGTGTCCGCTTCTCTGGAGCAGCAGAAAACAACCTTTCTCCCTCCTCTTTGTGACATCCTTTTATATATTTGAACATGGCTATCATATCACCCCTTAACCTACTCTTCTCCAGGCCAAACATGCCCAGCTCCCTTAGCCGTTCCTCATAAGGCATCGTTTCCAGGCCTTTGACCATTTTGGTTGCCCTCCTCTGGACACGTTCCAGTTTGTCAGTGTCCTTCTTGAACTGTGGTGCCCAGAACTGGACACAGTACTCCAGGTGAGGTCTGACCAGAGCAGAATACAGTGGCACTATTACTTCCCTTGATCTAGATGCTATACTCCTATTGATGCAGCCCAGAATTGCATTGGCTTTTTTAGCTGCCGCGTCACACTGTTGGCTCATGTCAAGTTTGTGGTCAACCAAGACTCCTAGATCCTTTTCACATGTACTGCTCTCAAGCCAGGTGTCACCCATCTTGTATTTGTGCCTCTCATTTTTTTTGCTCAAGTGCAATACTTTACAATACGGGAGACCTGCCCCTTTCCCCCAATGATCTACCCTGGGACCCGCAAAAGTTCTTCCTAATGTTTAGGTGGAATCTTTTTTCCTGTAGTTTGGATCCATTGCTCCGTGTCTGCTTCTCTGGAGCAGCAGAAAACAACCTTGCTCCATCCTCTATGTGACATCCTTTTATATATTTGAACATGGCTATCATAGAACATGGCTATCAGAGACTTCTGGGCCCCTGAGCATCCAGCTGGTCCTCTCTGACCAGGCCCCACGGAGGCCCCCCCTGGGCCCCCCTGGGCAGAGCCCTCTGCTGCCTCTCCCCACAGACACCAGCCTTCCTCCTTCTTGGCGCCCAAGATCTCCGAGGTCCACTGGGGGCAAGTGGCCGGCAGATGCTTGAAAAAGGGAGGCTGGTTGAGACAGAAGTTTCCCAGATTTGTGCAGCGACTCGACTGGACTTGGGGGGGGGGTCCCAAGGTGGGGGAGCCCTGCTGCTGCCCCCAGAGTCTGGGGGGGGCATCTCTGGCCATGTTCCCAGAAGCCACCAGGGCCAGTGAGGTGTAGTGGTTAAGAGCGGTTGACTCGTAATCTGGGGAACCGGGTTCGCTTCCTTGCTCCTCCACATGCAGCTGCTGGGTAACCTTGGGCCAGTCACACTTCTCTGAAGTCTCTCAGCCCCACTCACCTCACAGAGGGCATGTTGTGGGGCAGGAAGGGAAAGGGGAATGCTAGCCGCTTTGAGACTCCTTAGGGTAGTGATAAAGCGGGATATCAAATCCAAACTCTTCTCTGCCTCCACAGTCAGAGGCAGCGATGTTTCTGAATGCCAGGTGCTGGAATTGCAGGAGGAGAGACTTGCTCTGGGGCCCGGATCCTGCGTTTGAGCTTCCCCTTGGGGAGAACAGGAGGCTGGACTCATTGGGCCCCCTTTGGCCTGACCCAGCCTGCTCTTCTTATGCTGAGAGAGAGAGGGGTTACAGTGTTGGTTTGCCATAGTCGAAACGAAATTTAAAAAATCCTTCCAGTAGCATATTTTAGTGTTGGTCTCTAAGGTGCTACTGGAAGGAATTTTTAAATTTTGTTTTGAGAGAGAGGTTGTCTGTTTGTCTGGACTCTTTAGGACGGGGCGGGTCCGGATTGAGGAGCGCATGAGGCCCCCCAGGCCCCCCCATGTGGCTCTCCAGACTGTTTTGGGCCAGCCCTGTGGGGCAGGTCCAGGTGGGGTGGAGGCCACTCTTCCCAAGTCCTGGCACCCGGCTAACGGGCCCCTGGAGGACCTGGAGGAGGACTTTGCCTGGGGCTGTGGGCGCAGCAGGAGGGTGTGTGAGTGGAGCAGCCCTGGGTGCCTCTGAGGAGACCTGTTTGTGGGAGATTTGGGGGATATCAGGCAGCAGGAGCCTCCTGGCAGGCAGCTGATAAAGGCGGCCCCTCCTGATAGCTCCGCGGAGGAGACCTCAGCCTCTGGCGCTAGGAGCTTGTGGGGGGGGGGGGTGGCATTCGCTGCCTGAGCAAAGGGAACGGGTGGCACCAGCCAGGAGAGGTGGGGGCTCTGGGTGGGTTGTGGGGCGTCTGCCTGAGGCATGAGAGAGCAGCAGCAGCAGCACCCAGTGGCAAGCGAAACAATTCTGGATTATGATACATGAAGAGCTTAAAAAGACATTCAGGAGTTCAATCTTTAAAAAAAAAAACCAGGCATTTTTGCTGGGCTTGGTACTGAGTGACATCCCTAAGGATAAAAAGAATATATTCCTTTAGGCAACTGCAGCAGCCAGAATTGTAGTGTCAAAAAACTGGAAAACCAATAAAATACCAGAATTATTAGAATGGAGAGCCGAATTTCTTGAATTCGCGGAGATGGCAAAATTAACAGCATCAATTAGAGGCTGCTACTCTAAGGGGCAAGGGAACAGTGGGGCAGGCCTTTGCCTCTGCACCCCACTGCGAAACCCTCAGGGCAAAGCCAGGGTCCTCTAAGCGGCAGACTTTGGAGAGGTTTGAGCAACCCTGGAAGAAGACCCCCCCCAGCCCCCCCCCCCCCAGTGCCAAGTATGGAGAGCAGCTCCTTTACTTCCCATTGCTGCCTGGCTGGTCATCCACAAGGATCACATTCGCTTCATTTGCTGTCACTTTGCAGCATTTCTGCCCCCCTCCCCACCCCCCACAGGCCCTCTGGGTGCATTTCAGCTCTTAGCTGGGATTCCTACATGGGACCCCTGCCAACTCTGCCATTCTACGCCCCCCAAAGCAAGCCCCACTGCCAGCCCCCCAAATGCACCCTCTCCCAGTCACATCACTGAATGTGCTGTCTGCCACCCTGTCCTTGCAGCGGTCAGTTACCCCATGGACCTAGGAATCCAGACAGACTGCCTCTGCCCCTGGAGGCTCTATAAGGGCGGAAGAAGAGGTGGCTGGATCAGGCCACCGAGTCCATTCATTCTCCCGTTCTCGCAGGGGCCAAGCGGTTGCCTGTGACACAAGAGAAACACTCTTCCTGGGGTCCCGGCGTCTCCCTTTCTCATTTAGCAAAACACAGGAGATGGTGTTGGACTTTCGGAGGAAGAGAGAGCAAGCCCCGCTGGACATCGGGGAGAGCTGTGTGGAGTCCTTGGAGTTTATCTCAGTGAAGACCTTACTTGGAAAATAAATACAACCCAGGTGGTTAAGAAAGCCCAACAGATACTCCATCTCCTCAGAGTCTTGCAAAAGAACGGTGTCAATCAACATTTGATGATCTCCTTCTACTGGTCCACAATAGAAAGTGTCCTTCCCTACTGCATCACTGGTTTGACATCAACTGACAGGAAGTGCCTACAGAGGGTGGTGAATACAGCACAAGATATTATGGGCTGTCCCGTGAATCCGCTGGATAAAATAGAGGAAGAAGAGTGAAGAAAATTCTCAGGGATGATTCACACCCTGGCTGGCACTTTCGTGATCGCCTGCCCTCAGGCAGAAGATATAGAAGCAGGATTAGTCGCACCAACAGGGTAAAGAACAGCTTCTGTCCTTTGGATGTTAGGCTGCTGAATGAAAAGATGAAAGCAACAGGGCAACTGAATTTCGGGTTTGGGGAATTAAGACTAAGAGAGCTGAGTGGGGGGGGGGGGGGCTCGTGTAATCTCACTGTACAGTGGTACCTTGGGTTACATATGTTTCAGGTTACGTACGCTTCAGGTTACACACTCCGCTAACCCAGAAATAGGTTAAGAACTTTGCTTCAGGATAAGAACAGAAATTGGGCTCCAGCGCCACGGCAGCAGCAGGGGGCCCCATTAGCTAAAGTGGTGCTTCAGGTTAAGAACAGTTTCAGGTTAAGTACGTACCTCTGGAACGAATTAAGTACTTAACCCGAGGTACCACTGTATACAAGTTGTACAAGTGACAATCAAGCATTTCAATTTCAATCTCTACATTCTTCAGTTGGGTTCTCCACACATCTTTAAAACAAAACAAAAAAATTGTGACTTTAAAACAAAACAATTTTTTATTATTTTGAAAGGCCTTTTAGAGCAGCCCTCCCTGCTCTAGAATTCTAGGGTCTTCTTCCAACTTGGCACTCCGGAGTTCAGCTGAGTTAGACCTGCAAGTAGAGACCCATCGAAGCCAAGGCAACCCCCCAGCCTGCGGCTGTGCCCCCCTGAGCCCCCGATCGCCCCCTGGGAGGGAATCCCCGCCCCGCCCCGCCCCGCTCCCGCGGCTCCGCTTTCCCTGCGCAGTCGCTCCGGAGTCCCCGTGTAAACGGAGTCACTCCGCCTGCGCCGCTTCCCTTCGGGGCGCCTGGGGAGAGAGAGAGAGGGAGAGGGAGGGAGAGAGGGAGGGAAATACCCCCCCCCGTCTTCCTCCCCCCCTAACCCAAGAGGCGCCGGCCACGACCGCGCAGAGGTCTCTGCCCCGAGGCGCCGCCTTCGCCCCGCTTCCCTCGCCGCCCGGCGGCAGCAGCAACAGCAGCAGCATCTCCCCACCCGGCCGCCAGAGGCGCTCGAAGCCCGCCTCCGCCGCCGCCTCCGCCGCCGCCCCTGTCGCGCTTAGGCATGCCGGGAAACGTAGTCTTCCTGCCCGGAGTCGGCGCGGCCGCTCTTTCGCCTCGCCTCCCCATTGGCCGAGCCGGCGTTCGACGGGCGCTGATTGGCTGCGGCGTCGCAGGCGCCCAAGTTTGAACCGGGGAGGCGGCGGAGCGGAGCTCGCGGGGAAGCGGCGGAGGAGAAAGAGGCAGGTAGGAAGGAGGGGAGGGGAGGGGAGGGGAGGGGAGGGGAGGGGAGCCCCCCCTCTGAGCCCCCCCCTGAGCCCCCAAATATATCCCCAAAGTCGCGGGGGGGGGGAAGAAAGGAAATATCCCGCTCATAAAAAGTTTATTAAAAAACACCATTGGGCCAATAATAATAATAATAATATTCTGTGGTTGCAGGATGGAGGGGAGGGGGCCTGACTCCTCATGCCCTGGGGGGAACTTGTTGTTTAGTCGTGTCCGCCTCTTCGTGACCCCCTGGACCAGAGCAAGCCAGGCACTCCTGTCTTCCACTGCCTCCCTCATGTTTGTAGCTTCGAGAACACTGTCCCACCATCTCGTCCTCTGTCGCCCCCTTCTCCTTGTGCCCTCCATCTTTCCCAACATCAGGGTCTTCTCCAGGGAGTCTTCTCTTCTCATGAGGTGGCCAAAGTACTGGAGCCTCAGCTTCAGGATCTGTCCTTCCAGTGAGCACTCAGGGCTGATTTCCTTCAGAATGGAGAGGTTTGATCTTCTTGCAGTCCATGGGACTCTCAAGAGTCTCCTCCAGCACCAGAATTCAAAAGCATCAATTCTTCGGCGATCTGCCTTCTTTATGGTCCAGCTCTCACTTCCATACATCACTACTGGGAAAACCAGAGCTTTAACTATACGGACCTTTGTTGGCAAGGTGATGTCTCTGCTTCTCAAGATGCTGTCTAGGCCTGTCATTGCCCTTCTCCCAAGAAGCAGGCGTCTTTTAATTTCGTGGCTGCTGTCACCATCTGCAGTGATCATGGAGCCCAAGAAAGTAAAATCTCTCACTGCCTCCATTTCTTCCCCTTCTATTTGCCAGGAGGTGATGGGACCAGTGGCCATGATCTTCATTTTTTTGATGTTGAGCTTCAGACCATATTTTGCACTCTCCTCTTTCACCCTCAATAAAAGGTTCTTTAATTCCTCCTCACTTTCTGCCATCAAGATTGTGTCATCTGCATATCTGAGGTTGTTGATATTTCTTCCGGCAATCTTAATTCCAGCTAGGGATTCATCCAGCCCAGCCTTTCGCATGATGAATTCTGCATATAAGTTAAATAAGCAGGGAGACAAAATGCAGCCTTGTCGTACTCCTTTCCCAATTTTGAACCAGTCAGTTGTTCCATATCCAGTTCTAACGGACTCTGAAATCCTCAGGTCCTCAGCCTCCGGCCCCCCACTCCAGCTGCCAAACCCAGCTGTGCAGCCCTGACAAAGGGACCAGGCTAGGGGGTGTCAGAGGGAATTGAATTTTATTATTACGGTCACAGACCAGTTCCGGCTCACTTACAATGTCAGAAAAATAATAAAACACAACAGGAATACATTGGGTTGCAATTGGTTATAACGGAGACAATTCGGATATAGCGGCAGTTTAAAATCTTGATCATTAAAATATAGCCTAAAATTGACATTTAAAACCTTAATCATTTTGGTAGTACAGCTTGTTCCCTGAGTTTTATGGCAGACGCACAGAATTTGGCCACCCTTAGCGTGATCTCTAGATGAGACCGTGGAAGAGCAAATGAAGGGCCCAGGGATCTTTCCTGGCCAAGGGATACGTAAACATTGACATGTGTGAAGTGGGAGCCTGCAGGACGGACAGGGGCATGTCTGGATTTCACACACCTTTTCTGTGATGATTGGATCGTGCTGTGTGAAATGTGCTATGGGAAATTGTGGGAAGAGGCCATGTGCCCTTTGTTCTGGGCTCCCTCTTCCTCCTGATCATCATCATTTTTAATTTGTATACCGTCTTTCTATCTTACAATACTCAAGGCAGTTTACAAGCTGAAGGAACAAAAAAATGTACATCCTATAACAATCTAATGCTATACAGAAATGCGATAATAAAACAAAACTTTAAAATAAGCAACTACATCAAAAAAAGTAACATTCAACCATTATTAAAAGGTAAAGGTACCCCTGCCCGTACGGGCCAGTCTTGACAGACTCTGGGGTTGTGCGCCCATCTCACTCAAGAGGCCGGGGGCCAGCGCTGTCCGGAGACACTTCCGGGTCACGTGGCCAGCGTGACAAAGCTGCATCTGGCGAGCCAGCGCAGCACACGGAAACGCCGTTTACCTTCCCACCTCTAAGTGGTCCCTATTTATCTACTTGCACCTGGGGGTGCTTTCGAACTGCTAGGTTGGCAGGCGCTGGGACTGAGCAGTGGGAGCGCACCCCGCCGCGGGGATTCGAACCGCCGACCTTTCGATCGGCAAGCCCTAGGCGCTGAGGCTTTTACCCACAGCGCCACCATTATTAGAATAGTATAAAATAACAGGTAAAGGGACCCCTGACCGTTAAGTCCAGTCGCAGACGACTCTGGGGTTGCGCACTCATCTCGCTTTATAAGCCGAGGGAGCTGGCGTTTGTCCGCAGACAGCTCCCAGGTCATGTGGCCAGCAGGACTGAGCCGCTTCTGGCGAACCAGAGCAGCGCACGGAAACGCCGTTTACCTTCCCACTGGAGCGGTACCTAGTTATCTGCTTGGACTTTGATGTGCTTTCGAACTGCTAGGTTGGCAGGAATAAAATAATAATATCAGCATATAAAAGTTAAACAGAAATCCACTCGACAGTTACAATAAATAATTTCTAAGCTATAATCAATAAAACAACGGTAAGCCGCAGTACATAAAATAATATAGTACAGATTGGGAAGCAGAGACTAGACGGTAGAGCAAGGCAGGTGGAAGGAGGCCAGAACTCTTCCTGGTTTCCTTTGCCACAGCAATAAACAATCTGGGTTTCCTAGCCGCTGTTCGGCTTCCATTTGCCTGGCTGCTGTCTCTTGTTTGACCCTGACCCGTTCTGAGCCCTCAGGGAGAGACCCTAGCGAAGTTGGGGGACAGTTTAAGTACCACACCCCCCAAGATTTTGTCCTTATCAGGATTATCATTGCTGCTGTTTGCATGTTCATCTTCCCAGGGAAAGGATGGGGACGTGATGAGGGCTTATTTTGCACCCAGGTTGCTAGAGAAGGGGCTGCATTTGGAATCACTTAGTTGGAGGGGCCCCCAAAGGTCATCTAGTCCAAGCCCCCTTGCAATGCGGGAAGCAGAGCTAAATAATCCCTGGCAGGGGGCCTGCCCCCCCTCCTGCTTTAAAATCTCCAAGGAAGGAGAATCTGCCACTTTCAAGGGTAGCCCCTCCCCCAGCCATCAGAGCAGCTTCCCTCTCTCTCTTTTTTTTTGATAATTTTTTTTAATTTTCAATGCAAAATTACAACAAAAATTACAAACACTGAATCCAAAACAAAACAGTACAAACAAGAAAAAAACACCCAAGAGAAAAAAGAACAAAACACACACAAACACAGACATCTACAAACAAAACCATATCATCATTCTAATCTAATCATTACATACATCTTGACTTCCTTCCTTTGTTCTAAGACTTCGAAATTTTTATTCTTTCTAAGTTGTGTTACGGAAAATTCCGGGTGCGGAGTTACCCTACCACCCGGCTCGTCGGACGATGTCCGCGGGTCCTAGCGGAAGAAATGAGCTCAGCCGGAGACAGGAGCAATAAACGGAGATCCAAAGTTTATTGCGCAACAGGTTCAAAATGGAATTGAACCCCGAGAATGGGGTGACATAAACTTTTAAAAGTTCCCTCCAAGTCCCAGAATACAGTGCAGCAAACGTCATGAATACATTATGGGAAGGTTGGGTTTCACGGATTACATCATGAATATATTACAGAAAGGTGGGGTTACATGGATTAGCATTTTAGGAAGGGAGGGGGGAATATGCAGAGTAAGAGATATGCATAGATAAACATGGATAAACGTTTCCTGAGTACAGGTGATGGCAAGACAATGGCGCAGATATGCATCGTCTGCCACCTGGCATTGCCCGGGGAAAGGGTTTGGCAGAACGATCCGACCGGATTAGGGTCTTCCTGAGTACGTGACCTGTCGCTCAGGGGATTATGGAAGTGGGGCAGCAACATGGAGTCCGAAGGGAACTGAGTAGAATGACGTCAAGATGGAGAAAGTCGGAGCTTTGGTTGATTTTATATGATTTTTCCAAAGTTTCAGCCCTTTGCCGGTCAAGTGTGTATTGTATATCAGAAGCGGAAACAAATGGATACATTGTAGCAAGACTTTGACAGTTTTACAAGGTCGCTGGTTTCGGTTCCATTGTTTCCGCAGCGGGGAGCCGTCAACAACTTGTCAGGAGGTTAAATGAGGCGTGCAAGAGCTCCCTGAGCTAGCTCCTGCAGGGGAATGCACGCTCTTGATTGGCTAAGGCGCAGCCAGCCATTATAGTCAATGGGGAAAACAGTACGATACGGTCTACTCATGTTAGAAATAGGGCGAAAGTTAGGCTTAAGAAGGAAGGGCTTATTTCGCCCGTATATAGAAGGAAAGGATATTATTTATAAAGTCAAGGGGTATAGTGTGGTGCTTGTGCAACAGTGTGGGGGTTCAGGAGTCACGGCAGAGCTGGGCGCCGTCGAGGTCATCGCCTCGGGCCCCTTACTCAGGAGGAGGAGGAGTGAGGAAAGGTACCCCCCCTTCTCCTTCCGTATCAGTTGTGTTTAATGTAGATTAACAGAGCAGTTTCCCTCTCTCTGCTGCCCCCAATGATAAAAGGTAGGGAGCCTTACACACACAAAAATGAGAGGCACAAATACAAGATGGGTGACACCTGGCTTGAGAGCAGTACATGTGAAAAGGATCTAGGAGTCTTGGTTGACCACAAACTTGACATGAGCCAACAGTGTGACGCGGCAGCTAAAAAAGCCAATGCAATTCTGGGCTGCATCAATAGGAGTATAGCATCTAGATCAAGGGAAGTAATAGTGCCACTGTATTCTGCTCTGGTCAGACCTCACCTGGAGTACTGTGTCCAGTTCTGGGCACCACACTTCAAGAAGGACACTGACAAACTGGAACATGTCCAGAGGAGGGCAACCAAAATGGTCAAAGGCCTGGAAACGATGCCTTATGAGGAATGGCTAAGGGAGCTGGGCATGTTTAGCCTGGAGAAGAGGAGGTTAAGGGGTGATATGATAGCCATGTTCAAATATATAAAAGGATGTCACATAGAGGAGGGAGAAAGGTTGTTTTCTGCTGCTCCAGAGAAGCGGACACGGAGCAATGGCTCCAAACTACAAGAAAGAAGATTCCACCTAAACATTAGGAAGAACTTCCTGACAGTAAGAGCTGTTCGACAGTGGAATTTGCTGCCAAGGAGTGTGGTGGAGTCTCCTTCTTTGGAGGTCTTTAAGCAGAGGCTTGACAACCATATATCAGGAGTGCTCTGATGGTGTTTCCTGCTTGGCAGGGGGTTGGACTCGATGGCCCTTGTGGTCTCATCCAACTCTATGATTCTATATACACAAAAACAATATTGAATCCATAAAATGGAATTCTCCAAATCCTGTGACTCCCCCCTCACCCCCCGGTTCCTTGCATTTTCTTTTCAACTGCAGCTCATTTCTACTCCAAATTATTTTTCTAACCTCAAATTTCCTGTACTATTTCTAAAATTACAAGTGTTCTTAAAATTCTGCCAGTGTATTAACCTGTGTGGTTTTGCCCTCTTGAGCTGGGGGCTGATTTAGCCCAGCTCTGCCCTTTCTGTGACAACGTTTTGGTCTTTCCCCCTAGAACTCATCTCCTTGCCATGCCTCAGAAGAAGAAAAACTCGAGGGCCGGCAACAAGAACTCGGTCAGAAGCAAAAAGGTGGATGCGTTTCTGAAGGATTTTAACCGGGAAGGTAAACTGCTCACTTACTTGCCAGGCTCAGGGGCGCTTCTTCTGCTCTGAGCTTCATGCCAAATGAAACTGTCGCTCTCGTGACGCCATTATACGCATCTCGGGGGCACTGGGGGCACTTCTCGCCTCAAAAGGGATATTGTAGAGTTGGAAAAAGGCACCCAAAATGATGAAGGGGGAGGCAGCCACACACACCCTGCGCTAACAAAGAAAAGTCCCTGAATTTGGGACTTTTTAGTTTAGAGGAAGAGGTGATGTGATTGGAGGATGGATCGCGGCTAACAGATTGAGGTTGAATCCTGACAAGACAGAACTACTGTTTTTGGGGGACAGGAGGCGGGCGGGTGTGGAGGATTCCCTGGTCCTGAATGGGACAACTGTGCCCCTGAAGGACCAGGTACACAGCCTGGGAGTCATTTTGGACTCACAGCTGTCCATGGAGGCGCAGGTCAAGTCAGTGTCCAGGACAGCTGTTTACCAGCTCCATCTGGTACGCAGGATGAGACCCCTCCCTGCCCGCAGATCGCCTCACCAGAGTGGTGCATGCTCTGGTTATCTCCTGCTTGGACTACTGCAATGCACTCTACGTGGGGCTACCTTGGAAGGTGACCCAGAAATTGCAACTAATCCAGAATGTGGCAGCTAGACTGGTGACTGGGAGAGGTTTTCGAGACCAATCTTGAGAGACCTACATTGGCTCCCAGTATGTTTCCGAGCACAATTCAAAATATTTTTGCTGACCTTTAAAGTCCTATACAGCCTCGGCCCAGTAGACCTGAAGGATCATCTCCACCCCCATTGTTCTGCCCAGACACGGAGGTCCAGCTCTGAGGGCCTTCTGGCAGTTCCCTCCCTGCAAGAAGCCAAGTTACAGGGAACCATGCAGAGGGCCTTCTCAGTAGTGGCGCCTACCCTGTGGAACGCCCTCCCATCAGATGTCAAGGAAATAAACACCTCATGTTTAGAAGACATCTGAAGGCAGCCCTGTTTAGGGAATGTTTGATAGTTTTTTGCTTTATTATTATTAATAATATTCTGTTGGGAGCCGCCCAGAGCATAATAAATTGTTGTCGTTGCTGCTGTTGTTGTTAAAGTTTATAAAAATTATGCATCATGGCATCCCATGGAGCTGCCATGTTGGTAGATTCAGGTTAGAGAGTTAGACTGTGGAACTCCCTCCCACAGGAGGCTGTGCTGGCCATCAACTTAGATGGCTTTGAAAGAAATCCTTGCAGGAGGAGAGGGCTATGGAGGGCTCCTGGAAACCGTGGGGCAGTGTGGGGAGAAGGCTGCTCTCGTGTCCAGACCCCACTTGCTGGTCTCCCATTAAGGGCAGCTGGCTGGCCACCGGGAGAGGAGGAGGCTGGACTTAGATGGGCAGGGCTCCCCTTACGGATCCGGAGCCCCTCTCTTCCTCGTGCCTCTTCTCTGCTTCCTCCCTAGTCAAGTTGCGCATCGACCGCATTCGGATGGAAGAAGAGGTTCTCCTGAAGGAAATCGACAACATGTACGACATGGAAATCTTCCGCCATCCCGTGGCCCTGAGGGACATAAACTGGCTCAGCTTCTACGGTACTTTGCGTTAGGCATGGAGCTTGCTTGGGGGGGGGGTGAATTTCTGGGGTCTTGTGGGGTGTAGGTGCTTCCAGGGGTCCTGAGCGCCCGAAGCTTTCGCAGAAGTTCTGGTCTGCGCAAGAGCAAATCGAACAGGGATTCAGGAAGCCTTGGGGAGGCGGCGGAGGAGAAATATCTTTCTAGCCCTCTTTGAATGTCTCTAAAGTTACCAAGAAAAAATCCATTCAAGAGTATGTATTCTGACAAGAATTACAAACTCAAGTAGAGATTACAAACTCTAACAGAGATCTCAAACTCATAAAGATATGTATAAGACAATAATTCGTTACAAAGATTTTCTCTTTCTCACTCGACAATAATGTTGATCCTTATAATTTATCAGCTTGCAGATGGAGACTCAGTTTCAATCATAGAGCAGAAGTCAGATATGGATTAGAAGCCAGGACAGGGCCCTGTTTCGATGTATTCACCTTCATCAGCTAATTTTTAAAGGGTTGTTAAAGTTTGAAGACTTTCGGATAAATATATCCCGTTATTTTCTACGTTTCTCAGGGATAACAACTACTGGCTTCTAATTGTCAGAATACATACTTTTGAATGGATTAGTTTTTGTTACTGTTGACTATTGACTTGTGAGTAGGGACCACTCCCACTACTGAAACTTACATTGGCCAAAGTTCTTGGTGTGCTTTTTTCTTGGTATGTTTAATAACAAGAACTCCAACTTATTTAATCTAAAGTAAAGTTGGCACACTAATTTTGGCTCTTCCCCCCCCCCCGCAAGGCGCACTGTTCCATTGTCTCCCCCCGAGGCCGACCAATGCCAGTGAAAAGCAACTTGCCCTGATTTATTTAGAAAAGTATTTCTGTACTGCCACATTACAATCTACATCCAGGCCTTTTGGGCTAAAAAGCATCATTTAAAATAAAGCAAATAAATGCAGACGATCGTTCAGGCGACTGATCAAAATACAGAACTGCTGCAAAGACTTGCTGGCTCAAAAAAGGAAGTCGGTAGCAAGGGGGCCTCTGCCGAATCTCTGCTGGGAGAATGTTCCTGTGCGGGAGAGGCAGTGTTTCACAGTGGTTAGGACCTGGGAGAGAGCAGAGTTCAAATCCCCGCCTGGGGCCTTTGGCTCAGCTGAACCTGCTTCGGAGGGTCGTTGTGAGGATCAAACGCTGGAGCTCCTGGGATGAAAAGGCGGGTTATAAATGTGATGGGCAGCACAGGCCCTCTAAGCTATGGTTACCAGATTTTTTTCAATGAATCCAGGGACACTTTTTTGTTTTTGAAGCTGAGTAGTAGCAATAGGGAGTCAGTAGTGGGGATGGTGAGGCAAAAGACCCTGGGCCCAAACACATGCGTAATGTATAAAGGTGCAAAGCCCTTCTTCCACACCCTGTGAAACATAAATGTGCAGGGTTTTTTAAAAAACTGGGCAACGGCTCCCCACCCGCAACTCCCGAGCCTCCCCCGATCAGTCAAAACGAAAGGGGAAGGGGGCAGGAGATCTGTTCCACCGGCCGTCCCCAGTTCCCCTTTGGCAGTGGCAGCAGCAGTCAGAAGCCCAGATGTGTTGCGCACATCATATGGGGACTTCCGGCAAGGGAAAATGGCAGGCGCCATGGCAGCGAGCAGCTCCTGAAGCCAGCCAGAGCCAAATGCGCTACCAGGTTGGCTCTGGGCTGCTGAGACAACCGCTGCCACATTTCCCCGGGACAGATTTGCAAATCTGGGAACTGTCCCCGGGAACCGAGGACATCTGGTAACCCTGCTCTAAGCTCCCAGCAGAGGCCACTCTGCAACGCAGGCAAGGAGCAGCTCTTATCCGGATCCCTCCTGCGTGGCATGTTGCACTAAGAAATCAACCTCCCCTTCTCTTTGGCTGGTTGCTCAGCTCCTTCCTATCCTTCCCTTGCGGAGGACAAAGCTGCAGCTGTTCTTTCTCCTTTGGTGGTTGCCGGTTGTGTTCTGATCGCGGCGCTTGCTTTCTCTCCAGGTGTCGGAGGATGCGAGCAAGTCCTGGAGAAAGCCGTCTCGGTAGGTGCCCCCCCCCCATCACCAAATTCCAGGTGGAACTTGCATTGTTTTTCCCCAGGCAGCTTCCTCCAGAAAACTGTTAGAATTCCTGCTCCATGATTGCAGTCATGGGATTGTTGTCTTTCACATGATGGTGTATGTTTTGACTCCACAGATTGGGAAGTGACGGAGACAGGATGTTTGTGTTACTGTGTTCCATGAAGTGGGACTATTGTCCTTTGTTCTTCCTCTTTGCTGTCTGATGCTAGAGAGAGGGGGAGCCATGTTGCAGTGCTCTGTGCGTGTTTATATGTAAATAAAGTAGATTAGCCAAAATGCTGAGTTGCTGAGGTCTGTCACGCAAATTGCGCAAATTCTGCAGATCCCTAAGTGTGCCGGTGTCTGTTGGCATCAGTCGCTGTGATGTTTGGGCAGAAGAAAGCTTTTGAAGCTCCCGAACAAACGACCAGGAAGGAGGGAACATGCCAGTCGGGCATGTGTCTCTACCATGGTCCTACTCGAGTGTAGGCTGAACTCCTCCCTCCCTCCCTCCCTTCCTTCCTTCCAGTGTGTTACACAAGTCTTCTGTCTAATTTCTCAGGTGGACTTGGACATGCTGGAGATCACCAAACTGGCCTCTGAAGCTATTCAGACCCCTCTCAAAACGGCCAGGAAAGGTCAGTGAAGGGCCGCCTTGGGGGCTGGAGGGCCAGAGCGGTCTCCTCGTGAGTTTCCCTGTCCTTTGCACTGCTGGCGAACAGCACCTCACCCTCTGTGTTCCTCTTGTGTTTTGAATGTCTCCCAGCCAAGAGAGCCCGCCAGGCCGCGGAGACCATCAGTGAAGAGTCGGGGCCGTTGTCTCCTCTGCCTGCGGGCAAGAGATCCAGGCAGCAGAGCGAGGATCCTGCAGCCCCCCAGCCGGGAAGTGAGGCTCTTCCGCAGAAAGCAGGGAAGGTGAGGCTCAGGCAACAGAGGGGGGGGGCACCCTGACATACCTGCCGACACCTGGGAGACTTTGCTTCCTTGAAAACTCCACTCCATAGAATTGGAAGGGATCCCAAGAGCAGTGCCAGAAATACGATAATCTTTATTGTCATTGTCCCATACAGAACAACGAAATTGAAAGAAAAAAAATCTACATAAGACATTCAAAACCAGCGATCCTACTATCCCATCTATCCCAACCTGGTTAGCACCCTAAAAACTCTGATAACCCATTTTTAAAATACAATATACTCCCACAGAGACTCCTTACAATGCGTTTAAAACCAAAATTGCATTTGTGTAGAAACTGTTTCTCAGCGGCTAGTCCTAGTCTTTATAACCCTGGACCTTCTTCCAGAAGGCAGAAGCTGAAAGAGATCATTTCCGGGGTGCGCACTATCCTGCGCTATCTCTGCCGCTTTCTTATGGCACCTGGAAGCGTATATTTGATCCAAGGTGGGAAGAGTGCACCCAATTATTCTCTCCGCAGTCTTTGCAACCCTGGACAGCTTTGTTTTTTCCCTGGCCGTGCAGCTCCCAAACCACACACACAGACCATAAGTTAATACCCTCTCCACAGTACAGTGGTAAAATGCCATCGACAGGTCCTTTGAGAGATTGTTTTTCCGGAGGAGTCTCAGAAAATATAACCTCTGCTGTGCTCTCTTCAAACTGAGATATATAAGCTAGGAGCCAAATGGTACCTTAAATCTAGGTTGTATTCACCAGGGGGTCAGACTAGATGGGCCTCGGGGTCCCCTCCCAAGCCACAATTCTACGGTCTCAGCTGCATTGCTTGACCGGAATGTCCTCTCACAACGATTCCCTCGTCCCGGGATGCAAGGAGGAGAAGCCCAAACGGGGGAAATGGAGACGGCATTAACTAGGGGATGAAGGCAGAGGTTTTTCAACTGGCTGCCAGCCTGGAGCCTAGAAATCTCCAGGTGGTCGCAGCTGGACCTGCGCCAGGAGCACCTGAGGGATTTCAAATGCTGGTTCTCACTGTTGCCACTACTCTTGTTTCTATGCCCTGCTTTATATTTTGAAGAACAATTCTGGTCTTTTGAAATCTCCTCTCCTACAAGACCTAATAAAAAGGCTTCTGGTTTTTTAACAAAAGGTCACTATAAACATTTCTTTCATTTCATTATAAATCATTCCCCAGAAATTTTTAACCATCTTACATTTCATACAAGAAAGAAGATTCCACCTAAACATTAGGAAGAACTTCCTGACAGTAAGAGCTGTTTGACAGTGGAATTTGCTGCCAAGGAGTGTGGTGGAGTCTCCTCCTTTGGAGGTCTTTAAGCAGAGGCTTGACAACCATATGTCAGGAGTGCTCTGATGGTGTTTCCTGCTTGGCAGGGGGTTGGACTCGATGGCCCTTGTGGTCTCTTCCAACTCTATGATTCTATGATTCTATGATTTCCACCACACATGGTAAAACGTACCAGGGTGCATTTGATTTAAATCAAATTGATTTAAATCATTAGTCAGTAAGACTTCATTTAAATCATATTTTTTTTACAGAAAGACTCATTCTTGCTGGTATAATCTTAATATTTTTGGAATAATAAATTTTCAGAGTAGTTTTTACAGTTATATAAAAAAATTACTGATGCAGTTATACTATTAGAATTACATAGACAGATACCCGTATTTTTCGCTCTATAACACGTACCCGACCATAACACGCACATAGTTTTTAGAGGAGGAAAATCCGTAGGCATGCCACCCGTAGGCATTCCCTCCATAACACGCACAGACATTTCCCCTTAAAAGTGAGTGTTATAGTGCAAAAAATACGGTAATTATGAAATGATTGTGAGGTTTAATAAGCTAACTGTTTATATTTGGACAACTTTTCTGCTGTACTTTATTGGAAGGAGAAAAGTAATCATTTCCTTAATAACAATTTAAACGATTTATTTAACTAAAACAAAAACATAGTATATGTATCCATGTTTGTTAACTGATGTGGTTAAACGATTTTTTTAAAAAACCCCACACACCTTACACTGAGTTTTAGCACGCATGAAAAACTAAAAACAAATCCTTATTTCCTGAAGAATAGCCTTTGTACTATACTGTAACTTAAATAAATAAACTATCTTTAGATTTTTCCTCCAAAAGCATTTTATTTTCAAAATCCAATTTAAATTATAAAAAAGCTGATTTATTTTTTTTTAAAAAATTATTTAAAAAACCCCATTGATTTTTATCCACCCCAAAACATACCCATAGATTTCTTTGCATTTCCAACACTTACTAGATCCTGTTCTACACATTTTTGCTAGTTTAACCGGGGTTAGGTACCACCAGCACATCATTTTCATATAATTCTCAATTTGCGGCTTCTGCATTTCAGGCAAAGGCGTCGGCCCGAAAGCCCAGGCCTCCGTCGGCCAGGTCTACTCGCTTCAGCAGAAGGTAAGGGCGGGGCTGGGCAGGTGCTTCCCTCCCAAGAGACCCTCCCTGTCCCGGCCGTGGGGTTGCTTTCAGGACCGACAGCCTCGATGCGTCTGGAGAGGGACCTTGAAGGCCACCAGCCACAGTGGCTCCCTGGCTGGAGGCAGCGATTCTTCCGGGTGCCAGTGTCTGGGAATCGCGGGAACAGAGAGTGTTTCTCTTGCGTACCTTCCAAGCGCCCCAGGAATAATAATAATAATAATTTATTATTTATACCCCGCCCATCTGGCTGGGTTTCTCCACAGCCACTCTGGGCGGCTTCCAACAAAGCATTAAAATGCAGTGGTCTGTTAAACATTAAAAGCTTCCCTCAACAGGGCTGCCTTCAGATGTCTTCTAAAAGTCTGGTAGTTGTTGTTCTCTTCGACATCTGATGGGAGGGCTTTCCACCGGGCGGGCACCACTACTGAGAAGGCCCTCTGCCTTGTTCCCTGTAATTTGGCTTATCACAGTGAGGGAATTCCCAGAAGGCCCTCGGAGCAGGACCTCAGTGTCCAGGCAGAACGATGGAGGTGGAGACGCTCCTTCAGGTATACTGGACAGAGTCCATTTAGGGCTTTAAAGGTCAGCATCAACACCTTAAATTGTGCTTGGAAATGTACTGGGAGTCAATGTAGGTCTTTCAAGACCGGTGTTATGTGATCACGGCGGCTGCTCCCAGGCCCCAGTTTAGCTGCCGCATTCTGGATTAGTTGTAGTTTCCAGGTCACCTTCAAAGGTAGCCCCACGTAGAGTGCATGGCAGTAGTCCAAGCGTGAGATAACTAGAGCATGCACCACTCTGGCCAGACAGTCTGCGGGCAGGTAGGGTCTCAACCTGCGTACCAGATGGAGCTGGTAAACAGCTGCCTTGGACACAGATTTGACCTGCGCCTCCATGGACAGCTGAGAGTCCAAAATGACTCCCAGGCTGCGCACCTAGTCCTTCAGGGGCACAGTTACCCCATTCAGGACCAGGGAGTCCCCCACACCTGCCCGTCCTCTGTCCCCCAAGAACAGTACTTCTGTCATGTCAGGAAAAGGGGACGTTCCGTTTCTTTGCGTGCGATCACGGCGGCCAGTTTGTATGCGGCGCTCTCCGCCACAAAAGAACGCTTTTTTCAGGGTGATGATCTCACACAGCCCCCAGAAGACACATGTCCTGGTTTAGCGTCTGAAAAAGTTGGGCGGTGTGCCCTTGCCGTGATGCAGCGATTGGGCTCCTCTTGCAATTTTGGCTCTCTTCTTCTCTTTTTTAACAGGGGAAGCAAAGTGAAGTTTACCACCCCGGCTGGACAGACAATCCAACAGGGCCTGACTGTGGCACCCACTCCCAAGTTTGACCCCAGGTGAGCCCTCTCCCCGCCCCCCTGGGAACTGAGTGTGCATTGGGAGGGGCCAGGCTCCGAGAGCTGCTGCGGTCGAGGCTCCAGGTGGGGGGCACACACACACACCCCTTGCTGCCCCTTTTTGGCAGCCTGGCATTTGTGGGCAAAACTCCTCTTCCAAGGTGATGGCTCTGGGCTGGGCCTTCTTGGCTTGTTTAACATTTATTTCATGAAATTTACAGGGATGTTTTTAGCGGGTGCCGGAAGAGGTAGGGGGGAGACGCCTGCCTGATCTCAAGAGGCAGGGAGTTCCAAAGGCTCCGTGCTGCCATACTAAATGATTGAGTTCTTGCGAATTCAGAGGGGTATTATGGGCCCATTCCACTGACTGAAGGGGTTGTGTGGGCGCCTGTGGGGTAAGGGGATCTCACGGGTAAACTGGTCCCAAGCAGTTAAGGGTTTTCTGTGCTAATGGAAAGGCCTTGAACTTGGCCCAATCTCAAATTGGTGCCGATCGCAGTCCCAGCCGAAGAAGAGTAGATGACCAAGGTGATGGACTAGGCCAAAATGGCAAAGATGACCGTGAATATCAGACACTAAGATGATAAGAAATTTAGTCAAGAGGGGGGGGGGAATTACAGTGGTGCCTCGCAAGACGAAATTAATTCGTTCTGCAAGTTTTTTCTTCTTGCGAGTTTTTCGTCTTGCGAAGCACGCTTTCCCATAGGAATGCATTGAAAATCAATCAATGCGTTCCTATGGAAACCGCCTTCAGACCAGGTCCAGGGACAGTCTGTCCCCCGACCTCTTCTGAAGGCTGGGGGGGGGGGGACAAGGGCTTTTCTTCCCACCGCCAGCCTTCAGAACAGCCTTCTGAAGGCTGGCGGTGGGAAGAAAAGCCCTTCTCCCCACCTCCCGCCCCACAAGCTCCGGGGACAGGAGGGCTTCGCTGCCGACCCCCAACATTTTAAAAGCCCCCGGGACAGCTATCCTGGAAAGGCTGGCGGGGGGGAGCAAAGACTTTTGCCCCCCGCCGGCCTTCAGAAGAGGTCCAGGACCTCTTCTGAAGGCCGGCGGCGGGCGAAAGTCTTTGCTCCCGACGGCCAGCATTTTAAAAGCGGTCCGGGATAGTGGGAAAGTGCAGCGCGGTTCCCTGCTATCCCGGACCGCTTTTAAAATGCTGGCGGTGGGGAGCAAAGCCTTTCGGCCCCCGCCGGCCTTCCTGGACCTCTTCTGAAGGCTGGAGGGGGGGGAAAGGCTTTGCTCCCCACCGCCAGCATTTAAAAGAGGTCCCCGGAGATTTCCCTATGGGCTTGCTTCTTGCGAAGCAAGCCCATAGGGAAATTCGTCTTGCGGAACGACTCAAAAACGGAAAACTCTTTCGTCTTGCGAGTTTTTCGTTTTGCGAGGCGTTCGTCTTGCGAGGCACCACTGTATAGAATATCTTAAGGACTGCAGATACTTAAAAAAGTTAGCAGGATTGCTATATGGCTTATAATGTAATATGATTTAAGGTGAAAAAGATGATAAAATGGATTGGGAAAACGTAATTAGATGCAATAAAAATAGGGGGAAATTGGAAACCAGGTGGGGTGGGGAAGAGTCTGAGGGACTTAAGTACAGTCTTACCTCGGCTTACAGACGCTTCAGGTTTCATTTTTTCGGGTTGTGGACTGCCGAAATCGGAAGGACTGGAATGGGTTGCTTCTGGGTGTTGGTGGTCGCGCATGCACAGAAACGCTGAATCGCAACCCACGCGTACGCAGACACGCCGCTGAGGGTTGTGGACCCTGTGGGTTGCGAACGTGCATCCCGCACGGATCACGTTCACAACCCGAGCATCCACTGTAATCCCAGAAGTGTAGAAATTGAAAATGATCTGAATGTATAAGAATATTCTTTTTAAAAATGGAAATAGAACATAACTAAATAATGTGCTGATCTCTGTCTGCTGCCGAGGCCTTGCAAGAAACGAGGGAGAAAGAGGAGCGTAAACCTGTGACGGAAGCCCTCAGGGGCGCAAGGAGCTCTGAGAATAAAAAGTTCCATATAACACTGCCCCCCCTCCAAAAAATTCTTTCAACCAATCAGATGTTTACCCCCCCCAAAAAAAAAAAATTTCCTTGCAGGCTGTGTGGGAGAGGCAAATGCAGGATTCCCTTTCTTTACGCATTCCTCACAACCCCACCAAGCGGAGACGAGAGAGGCTGCCCTTGTTGTACTTGTCATGGCAATGGGCGCGCCAGGGGAGCTTCTCTTGCAGCCTTCCTTCCATGTATCCTCTGCAGCATCTTCAAGACGCCCGGCCTGCGGACCCCGGCGGCGCACGAGCGCGTCTTCAGCGTGTCCGCCAACGGGAGCCCCCTTGCCGACAGCAGCGACGTCATCATCACGCTTCCCTCCGGCCGAGGGGAGGTAAGGCCCGGATCCGCGCCCCGCGGCGGAGGGAGCCCAGGACCAGGGGAGACGGGAGTGCCGGGAGGGGGGCGGGCACAGGTGCCAGGCGCTCGTCGTGGTCCCTAGCGGGCGGCGACAGCTGCTTCAGCCGGCAAAGAGTACAATCGATGGCCAGAGGGGCTCTGCTCTGACTCCGCGGTCGCAGGCCGTAAATGCTTCCGAATCCCAGTTCTTGGGAAACGGCTAGAGAGTTGCTCTTGCGCTCGGATCCAATAACGGGCATCTGACTCGCCTTGGTGGGAAAAGGGGTCTGGGCTGGATTAGCCCCCAGAAGAGTCATCTTCTAACGCCATGGAACCTCCAGCGCCGGAGGCAGTCTACCTGGCTTCCTAGGGGGATTTGGCCGCTGTGGGAACAGGGACACTGGGCACAATGGGCCTGATCCAGCAGCCAGGAGGCTCTTCGTAGGTTCATGCGCTTTGGCACATGCCCACCTCGTTCTTTCGGATCGGCGGAAGAGGCGGGATGCTTCCCGCCCGCTTGGAGCCATTCATTTCCCACCTGCCAGACTTCCTTCCAAAGCCTTTCCCCTCGAATCCCAAGCGGCCACATGGAGTAACTCGCTTCTCCTCTCCCTGCCCAGAGCGTCTGCATCCGAGCCAGCGAGCTCTCCACCACGGACCTGCGGCGCTTGGACTCGGAGGTGTTGGGGAGGGTGAAGAAATTATCGGTAAGTCTCTGCCTGGAAGCCCCCCACCCCCTTTCCCAGGATCCTTCCAGCTTTCTTCTCTGGAGTGGGAACAAGAGGGTCTCCTCTTGAGCTGGAAGAGCGCAAGGGTTGGCGGAAGGGGGTGGGATCCTGCCCTCGGCTTCCTCCCAGCCCATTCCTGATGGGGGGAGCAGTTTGCAGATTCTGCCTTGGAAGCGTTGCCTTCCTTCCCAAAAGGAGGGTGGGATTTAGGACGGGGGAGAGGAAGGACTTATTCATGCAGCACAGAGTTTAACTGTGAAGCAGTTGGTCCCTTACCTTTCCCGCCCTGACCTGGCCACAGTGATCCATGCGACGGTCACCTCCAGGCTTGACTACTGTAATTCGCTCTACGCGGGGCTGCCCTTGAAGCTGTCCCAGAAGCTCCAGCGGGTGCAGAATGCTGCAGCGAGGCTCCTCACGGGGTCTCTGCCATGGGAGCATATTCAACCAGTGCTTTTCCAGCTGCACTGGCTCCCGGTGGAGTACAGGGTCACGTTTAAAGTGCTGTTTTTAACCTTTCAAGCCCTATGCGGCCTAGGACCCATGTACCTATGCGACCACCTCGGTATGCCCCGCGGAGGCATACCGTTACTTTCTCATGAATAGCTACCGTATTTTTTGCTCTATAAGACTCACTTTTTCCCTCCTAAAAAGTAAGGGGAAATGTGTGTGTGCATCTTATGGAGCGAATGCAGGCTGCGCAGCTATCCCAGAAGCCAGAACAGCAAGAGGGATTGCTGCTTCCACTGCGCAGCGATCCCTCTTGCTGTTCTGGCTTCTGAGATTCAGAATATTTTTTTTCTTGTTTTCCTCCTCCAAAAACTAGGTGCGTCTTGTGGTCTGGTGCGTCTTATAGAGCAAAAAATACGGTATATCCCCCCCCCCTTTGTACCATTCTTCCATTTTATATTCACCTTGCCCCTTCCACTTCCTAGTTATAATATCTCGTGCAGCTGTTGATGATTTTGTGAGCAAGTCCTTCATAGCCTGCGAACCTTCCACCCCGTCGTAAATTGATAATAATAGTACCTCTGGTCCCTTTGCCCCCCCAAAACTGTACATATTTACACCCCCACCACATGGGAACATGAGTCCCGGGAGAGTTGCTCTTACGCTTAGCTCCAGCTTGCAGCTTTGCCATGACGGGCCACTGTGAGGGCGGCATGTTGGGCTGCATGGGCTATAGGCCTGATCCACCAAGCTCCTCTTCTGGTGCTCCCTTATGGAGCCTCCAGCTCCAGGGGCAGTCTATCTGGGTCCCTAGGTTGACAAGGACATTTGGCCACTGTGAGGACAGGATGCTGGGTCGATGGGTCGCTGGCCTCCCAGTGGGCATGGAGCCGTCCCCTTTTGCGGGAGGGGGCTGGGCTAGATGACCCCTGGGGGTCCCTTCCAACGACTCCGTGGTTCCTGCCTTGGGGGGGGGCGGAGAGGGACGTTCGGCCGCTTGACTTCCCTCTGCTTCTTCCTCCTTCCAGACTCACCTTGCGCAGCTCTGCAGCAGCGTGCAGAAGAAGTAGCGCCTGGCCCCGAGGGCGACTGGGAAGCTGGAGCTCAGGGCTTGTCGGCGACGCCGCTCCAAAAGACACCGAGAATTTGAGTCTTGCTGCTTCCTATTTAAAAAAGGGGGGGGGGTTCAAATCCAGCCCAAAGTCCCCATCTCAGCCAAAGTTTTATCAGCATTTAAAGTCTTTCCCTCCCCAAGGGAAGCCCCCTCGTCTCTCTTTCCGCTCTTGCAAGACGCAGGTCGGTTTTCTGCATCCTTGTCTTTTGACTGGATGGGCAGAGGGGGGTGCAGGGCTGCTTCCTCCTCCTTCCAGCTCCTGGCTGCTCCCATGGGGGGGGCGCCTCTCTGGGGTTTCTCTCTCCTAAGGATGGGGGTCAAAGTCCTTGCCGCCCCCACCAGGGCTCCTCTGAGTCTCTGGTTTCTGGTGCCTCTTCCAAAGGCAGCCTGGCCAGAGTCCTTAATCTTCTGCCACTGCCGGTCCTTTGTTTTCCTTTTGGGGGCCAGGGGGTCCCCAGGCAGAGGTCGTCCTCATTTCCCTGGGGGGCGGGTGCTGGACAGGAGCCTCCCAGGATAAAGAACAGGATTCTCATTCTGTCTTTCTACACGGTTATATTGTTTTGCAACTCAAGGAAAAGCACGTTTTGCAACATTTCTGTCCTTTTGCAGGCTCCTGCTGAATCCCTCTGAACCCAGCCGTCGCCCCCCCCCCCCGCCCTTTTACCTTTCTTTTTTGGTGTATAGAAATATTTGATTTTTATGGGTTTTTTTCACCAGGTCTTAGCTACTAAGTTAATTTAAATGCCGTGTCTGGTGTTTATTGGCTGAATAAAGTTGTCCCGTTTTTGTTCATATTGTCCACGTTGTTTTTATTGAGTGAGCCCCAACTTTCTAGGTCTGGGGTGGGAACTGTTGGGATATGAGTACAACGCAGATGCAAACAAGCAGCTTGATGTTTACATCACATGATGCGGCTAGTCCTGGGAAAGAATGTACCAGGCAGTTCACAGGGCGGTTCACAGGGATTTGTTCTGTGTGTAATATGAGACCTTCCTGTTGCGTGTGTGAAGGAAGTCTCAGTCAGTTGCTTGGAGGAGACTGAACTGAACGGACATGTTTTTGTATAGATGTCAAGTCAGAAATAAACCATAGAGATGTAGACTTTCTGACTATCTTCTTTCTCCTGCCGGTGTGCAAGGAAGAAGGGGGTGTGCATCTTCCACGCTGGGAGATGTCGCCTATCAAGATCTTCCTGGACTGCGGGGATGCCAGCCAGGGTAGATCACCGGCAAACAAACCCCGGGAGCCGGGGAGAGGGGCCAGCCTCTCCTGAGGGGGCTATTTAAAAAGGGGGGGGTCAAATCCAGCCCAAAGTCCCTATCTCAGCTAAATTATTAATAGCATTTTAAGTCTTCCCCCCAAGTGAAGCCCCCTTGTCTCTCTTTCTGCTCTTGCAAGATGCAGGTCGGTTTTCTGCATTCTCGTCTTTTGACTGGATGGGCAGAGGGGGGTGCAGGGCTGCTTCCTCCTCCTTCCAGCTACTGGCTGCTCCCATGGGGGGGCGCCTCTCTGGGGCCTCTCTCCCCTACGGATGGGGGATCAAAGTCCCTCTTGCCACCCCCGCCAAGGCTTCTCTGAGTCTCCGGTTTCTGATGCCTCTTCCAAAGGCAGCCTGGCCAGAGTCCTTAATCTTCTGCCGCTGCCGGTCCTTTGTTTTCCTTTTGGGGGCCAGGGGGTCCCCAGGCAGAGGCCGTCCTCATTTCCCTGGGTGGCGGGTGCTGGACAGGAGCCTCCCAGGATAAAGAACAGGGTTCTCATTCTGTCTTTCTACACGGTTATATTGTTTTGCAACTCAAGGAAAAGCACATTTTGGAACATTTCTGTCCTTTTGCAGGCTCCTGCTGAATCCCTCTGAATCCAGCCCCACCCCTTTTCCCTTTCTGTTTTGGTGTATAGAAATATTTGATTTGTATGGGGTTTTTTTCCACCAGGTCTTAGCTACTATGTTAATTTAAATGCTGTGTCTGGTGTTTATTGGCTGAATAAAGTTGTCCCGTTTTTGTTCATATTGCCCACGTTGTTTTTATTGAGTGAGCCCCAACCCTCTAGGCCTGGGGTAGGAGCCCCCCCCCCCCGGAGGGCTGGAGGATCATCTAGGGGGCTCTGGAGGCAGCAGTGGTGACCAGGCTTTGGAAAATAATAATAATTTTCATTTGTATCCCACCCTCCCCAGCCGAGGCCAGGCTCAGAGTGGCTAACATCATAAAACATTAAAATACAATAGTCTATTAAACATTAAAAGCTTCCCCAAACAGAGCTGCCTTCAGATGTCTTCTAAAAGACTGGTAGTTGTTTTTTTCTTTAACATCTGATGGGAGGGCGTTCCACAGGGCGGGCGCCACCACCGAGAAGGCCCTCTGCCTGTTTCCCTGTAACTTGGCTTCTTGCAGTGAGGGAACCACCAGAAGGCCCTTGGCGCTGGACCTCCGTGTCCGGGCAGAACGATGGGAGTGGAGACGCTCCTTCAGGTATACTGGGCCGAGGCCGTTTAGGGCTTTCAAGGTCAGCACCAACACTTTGAATTGTGCTCAGAAACATACTGGGAGCCAATGCAGATCTCTCAGAACTGGTGTTATGTGGTCCCGGCGGCCGCTCCCAGTCTCCAACCTAGCTGCCGCATTCTGGATTAGTTGTAGTTTCCGGGTCACCTTCAAAGGTAGAGCGCGTTGCAGTAGTCCAAGCAGGAGATATACAGAGCATGCACCACTTGGGCGAGACAGTCCGCAGGCAGGGGGGGTCTCATCCTGCATACCAGATGGGGCTGGTAAACAGCTGCCCTGGACACAGAATTGACCATGACGAAGCCACTCTCACAGTCGGAGCCTGGCCCCTGAGCCCTTGCGGCAGAGCATCCCAAGGACCCTCCTGCGTATCTCCTTGGTCTTGACACTGTAGATGACGGGGTTGAGGACTGGAGGGAGGAGGAAGTGCAGATAGGACAGCAGCAGGTAGACCTGGGGAGACGCCTTCCTCTTCTTCCCAAACCTGTGGATCATGGAGAGGCTCAGGAGCGGCGTGTAGAAGAGGAGAACGGCGCAGAGGTGGGAGACGCAGGTGTTGAGGGCCTTCAGGCGCTCCCTCCAGGTGGCGATGCTCAGCACAGTCCTCAGGATCAGGCCGTAGGAGAGCAGGATGAGGATGGAGTCCAGGCCCAGTGTGGAGAGGAGGACAAAGAGGCCGTAAGCGCTGTTGGGGCGAGTGTCCGAACAGGCCACCTTGAGGACGTCCGGGTGGACGCAGTAGGAGTGCGAGAGCACCTTGACCCCGCAGTACTTGAGCCTGCGCAGCATGAAGGGCAGAGGCAGGTGCAGGATCACGGCCCGGAGGACGATGGCCAGGCCCATCTTGGCGATGGTGGAGCTGGTCAGGACGGAGGCGTATCTCAGAGGGTTCCAGATGGCCACGAAGCGGTCAAAGGCCATGGCCAGCAGGATGGCGGACTCCGTGACCGAGAAGGTGTGGATGAAGAAGAGCTGGGCAAAGCAGGCCTCGGCCCTCACCGCCCCGGAGCGCAAGAGGAAAACGCTGAGCATGGAGGGCAGCGTGGAGGCCGAGAGCGCCAGGTCAGCCAGCGCCAGCATGGCCAGGAAGAGGTACATGGGGGCACAGAGACCCTGCCCTGCGCGGATGGCGGCCAGAATGGTGGAGTTGCCCACGAAGGAGACAAGGTACATGGCGCCCAGTGGGAGCATCAGCCAGCTGTGCGCAGAGCCCAGTCCAGGGATGTCCCTCAGGATGAAGATCTGCGGAGTCTCCTCGCCCTCCGTCCAGTTGGAGAGTGACATGGTGCCTCTCGTGTCACACCTGGGGATTCAGAGCAGAGGGAAAACATGGCGGAGCTGGAGAGGAAATCCTGCAGGATCAGGCCAGGGGTGCATCTAGACCTAGAATCATGGAAGTGGACAACTGGAGGGGATCTCACTGAGGCAGGAAGCACAGCTTAAGCATCTAAGACAGATGATTTATTATTATTATTATTATTATTATTATTATTATTATTATTTATAGCCGGTCCTCCCTGGCCGGAGCCGGGGCTCAGGGCGGCCAACACCAATAAAATCACAGTAAAAACATAACAGGGGAAAAAGAAAAATCAATTTAAAATATAGGTTAAAATGCAATTTAAAATGCAGCCTCATTTTAAAAGTGGCCAATAAATCAAGACCATGTTGTTGTTGTTGTTATTCAGTCGTTTAGTCGTGTCTGACTCTTCGTGACCCCCTGCACCAGAGCACGCCAGGCACTCCTCGCAGTTTGGTCAGACTCATGTTTGTAGCTTCGAGAACACTGTCCCACCATCTCGTCTTCTGTCGTCCCCTTCTCCTTGCGGCCTCCCTCTTTCCCAACATCAGGGTCTTTTCCAGGGAGTCTTCTCTTCTCATGAGGTGGCCAAAGTCTTGGAGCCTCAGCTTCAGGATCTGTCCTTCCAGTGAGCACTCAGGGCTGATTTCCTTCAGAATGGAGAGGTTTGATCTTCTTGCAGTCCATGGGACTCTCAAGAGTCTCCTCCAGCACCAGAATTCAAAAGCATCAATTCTTCGGCGATCAGCCTTCTTTATGGTCCAGCTCTCACTTCCATACATCACTACTGGGAAAACCATAGCTTTATCTATACGGACCTTTGTTGGCAAGGTGATGTCACAAGGGGAGGGAAACATAAGGGTCAGACCGAGTCCAAACCAAAGGCCAGGTGGAACAGCTCTGTCTTGCAGGCCCTGCGGAAAGATGTGAAGTCCCGCAGGGCCCTGGTCTCTTGTGGCAGAGCGTTCCAAGTCGTGGCCAGTGCTGAAAGGCCCTGGCCCTAGTTGAGACCAATCTAACCACCTTGCGGCTCGGGACCTCCAAGGTGCTGCCATTTGTGAATCTCAAGGTCCTCCGTGGGGCATACCAAGAGAGGCGGTCCCATAGGTACGAGGGTCCTAGGCCGCATAGGGATTTAAAGGTCAAAACCAGCACCTTAAACCTGACCCTGGACTCCACCAGGAGCCAGTGCAGCTGGTAAAGCACGGGATGAATGTGATCCCACGGCAAGGACCCCGTCAGGAGCCTCACCGCGGCATTCTGCACCCGCTGGCCATCCAACTTCTGCTTGAAAACCTCCCAGGAAGGAGAGCCCACCGTGCCTTCCACTGTCAAACAGCTCTTACTGTTAGAAAGTTTTGGTTTTTTTCCAAATGTTTAGTCAAAATCTCCATTCTTGTAACTGGATGCCATAGGTTCGAGTCCTGCCCTCCAGAGCGGGAGAAAGGAAGCTTGTCCCCTTCTGACAGCCCTTGAGATATTTGAAGGTGGCGATCAGATCTCCTTTTCCCAAGCACCCTCTTCTCCCAGGGGCCAGCTAGATGCCCCTCATGGGAAACGCGCAAGCAGGACTTGAGCAGAAGAGCAGCTCTCCCCTCCTCAGTTTCCCGCAACTGGGATTCAGAAGCATCTCTGCCTCCAGCTGTGCAGGCAGAGCAGAGCCATCCTGGCCAGGAGCCATCGATAACCCTCTCTTCCCCCTTGAATTTCTCCAATACCCTTTTAAAAACCATCCAATTCGGTGGCCATCATCACCTCCTGTGGGAGGGAGTTCCACCGTTTAACTCTGCGCTACATGAAGAACGACTTCCTTCTATCTCTCTCTCTCCTGAATCTTCCAATGTCCAGCTTCCCTGGATCTCCACAAGTTCCACCATTATGAAAACAAGAAATACAGAGACAGGATAAATGAGCTACTGACTTAACTCAGCAGGTTCATTAGGAAAGGAATTGGGGGTGGGATGGGGGACTGGCGCTATCACAATGCTATTTTGCAGAGCTATGGTGCAATCCCATTTGGGCTGCTTTGTACAGTTCTGGTCCCCTCCCCTCCAAAAGGAGTTGGAAAAGATGCTGTGCCCCTTGGTCTCCCACAATGCCCCTCTTCCCTCCGGCTAGCTTGGGTAACCTGGGGGGGAAAAAAGGACAGATCTGGTGAAGAGAGCACAGCAGAGGTTATATTTTCTGAGACTCCTCCGGAAAAACAATCTTTCCAAGGACCTGTTGATGGCATTTGACCATTGTACTGTGGAGAGGGTATTAACTTATGGTTTGTGTGTGTGGTTTGGCAGCTGCACGGCCAGGGAAAAAACAAGGCTGTCCAGGGTTGCAAAGACTGCGGAGAGAATAATTGGGTGCCCTCTTCCCACCTTGGATCAAATATACGCTTCCAAGTGCCATAAGAAAGCCGCAGAGATAGCGCAGGATAGTGCGCACCCCGGAAATGATCTCTTTCAGCTTCTGCCTTCTGGAAGAAGGTCCAGGGTTATAAAGACTAGGACTAGCCGCTGAGAAACAGTTTCTACACAAATGCAATTCTGGTTCTAAACGCAGCGTAAGGGGTCTCTATAGTACAGTGTATTTTAAAATGGGGTTTCAGAGTTTTTAGGGGGCTAACCAGGTTGGGATAGCTGGGATAGCAGGCTTGTTGGGTTCTGAATGTCTTATGTAGATTTTTCAATTTCGTTGTTCTGTATGGGACAATGACAATAAAGATATCATATTGTATCGTATCGTAGTGTGAACCCCCAGCGTTTCCCCAGCACGGAGCAAGCCAGTCTCTGTGCATCCAGCTCACACCCAACTCTCCAGCTATCATTCTCCTACCTGGCGACCAGGTGAGGCAGGTGAAGGAATACGCCACCCATGAGCCTGGGTTGTCCCATCAGGGGCGTAGGAAAGGGGGGGCAGGCTGCCCCAGGTGCCATAATGGAGCGGGGGTTGACAAATTATCAAGGAACAATTACTGCCCTACTAGGGCAGTTCATAAAAATCTTTTTTTAAAAAAAATAAATTCCTGCTCCAAACTTCTTATCTTACTGCACTAGGGATTATATAGCTACATATGAAATTTCATGCATATCAATTAATATATTGACCCTCCTCCACGAAAACAGCTGTTTCCTTGGCCGTTTTCCTATGTCGTGAAGGCTGAAATTTCAACAAAGCACATGCCTTTGCTAGACTCTTCTCGGGCACCTGCTAAAAGCATTCTTCTTTAGGCAAGCATAACTAGATGCTTAGGAAGTAATTTTAATCTTAATATTTTAGCTTTTGTGTGTTTTAAAGTAGGGTTGTTAATTTTTCTTGATTTTACTGCTGTGGTGGTTTTTTTGTTTGTTTTGTTTTGGTAAACCACTTTGCAGGTTTTTAAAAAATAAATGTTATTAAATAAATAAACAATAAATATAAAATAACGCAAGCCAAAACACAATCCATCCTGTAGATTTAAGTATCTGTTCATAGTCGCCTACTTGTTATCAGAGGCTCAGAATCCACATTCCTTTGTAAGAAAATATGAAATAACGTAAAACCATTTTTGCAGGGGGGGGGGGACGAAACCCCAATGGGGGGGTGACAAGAAGTTTTCCACACCAGGTACCACCTGACCTTCCTACACCTCTGTGTCCCATCCCTTAGTTGTAGCTGCCGCAACCAAGTTCCTTTTGGGATGCTGAGGAGGACATTTCGGTGGCCAGCAAAGGTCTTAGAAAGAGGGCTGCCATCTGCCTTACTGCAGGACAGATTTGAGGGTAATCCATAATACGTGGAACGAGTCTGCCCCTGCACCTTGATGGAGGTAGAAACTGTCTCTCATGCCTTGTTACGCTGCCGTTTCTACAGGGATATACGCTCTGTATTTATTATCCCTGCAAAAATATCTGAATGAATCCAAACGTCAATGTCTAAAATCCCTGGTAGAGGACAAGGATCCTGAGATCACGTTAAAGGTAGCCAAATTCTGTGTGATTGCAATAAAACTTAGGGAACAAGCAATACTATCATAATTATTAAGGCTTTATATGATAATTTTAGGTTATATGTTAGTGACCACGTTTTAATTTATATATTTTTTAACTGTTGCTATATCTGTTTTGTCCCTGTTATAAAGGTAAAGGGGCCCCTGACCATTAGGTCCAGTCGCGGCCGACTCTGGGGTTGCGGCGCTCATCTCGCTTTATTGGCCGAGGGAGCCGACGTACAGCTTCCGGTCATGTGGCCAGCAGGACTAAGCCACTTCTGGCAAACCAGAGCAGCGCACGGAAACGCCGTTTACCTTCCCGCCAGAGTGGTACCTATTTATCTACTTGCACTTGGATGTGCTTTCGAATTGCTAGGTTGGCAGGAGCAGAGACCGAGCAACGGGAGCTCACCCCGTCGCGGGGATTCAAACCGCTGACCTTCCGATCGGCAAGCCCTAGGCTCTATGGTTTAACCCACAGCACCACCCCCCGTCCCTAATAATAATAATAATAATAATAATAATAATAATAATATCTCATCCAATCCCCTGCAATGTAGGAATATGCAGTTGTCCCATACTGGGATCAAACTAGCAACCTTGGCATTATCAGCACCATGCTCTAACCAGCTGAGCTACCTAAGCTCAACTGTCCCTGTTATGTTGTTTGTTGTTTAGTCGTTTAGTCGTGTCCACCTCTTCGTGACCCCCTGGACCAGAGCACGCCAGGCACTTCTGTCTTCCACTGCCTCCCGCAGTTTGGTCAGACTCATGTTTGTAGCTTCGAGAACACCGTCCCTGTTATACCTAATTGCAAATGCATTCCTATCATGTTTTGTGACTTCCTTTAATATTGTATGTGGGCTGGAACTGGTCTGTGACCGAAATAATAAAATTCAATTCAATTCAACCATAAGAAGATAAGAAGAGCCTTGTGGGTCAGGCCCAATGGAGCCCATCTGCTGCAGCATTCTCTTCTCACAGTGGCCAACCAGATGGATACACTCAAGGAAGATCTGAGCATCCTCTGTCCTCCTGCAGTTTCAAACAACTGGCCTTTAGAAGCATCCCTGCCTCTGATGTGGAGGCAGAGCAGAGCCATCCTGGCCAAAAGCCAGAGCCAGAGCCAGTGCCTGGCGTGCTCTGGTCCAGGGGGTCACAAAGAGGCGGACACAACGAAACGACTAAACAACAACAACAAATGCTGCAGACCTCCATCAAGAGGGGAGTCACTCCAGACTCTTGGCCTCTTTTCTGAACCGTTTGAACCATACGCCAGTTAAAGGACGGCTTTGTTTTTTCTGAACCAAATCATCTGATGTTCAGCATCGGCTCTTTGCAAACCGGGCTCTTGTTTCCTTTGGCTGATCTGCTCCCAGCCTCCCTGGCTAGCCCCCTCACCCAGGTCACCCAGACAAAGCCCCAACATGCCCTCTCCTTTCCACCCCAGCATGTTCAGCGAGCAGCCTGTGTGACTTACTCAAATCCTTGCAAGAGGCTCCAGAGGAGTCTTGTGCCAGGAGGGGCCTCCTCAACTCCTGCCCCTTGCAGGGTTTATAAGCCGTTGCACCATCTCCCGAGTGGGAGCCTATAATGGGCCTGGGATTTGGAGGGGGGGCAGCTGGGCTCTTGAAGCTGAAGGGTTCAAGCTGCCTTTTCTGTCTGTAGCCTGAAGATGTATGTTGTTGTTATTCAGTCGTTTAGTCGTGTCCGACTCTTCGTGACCCCATGGACCAGAGCACGCCAGGCATTCCTGTCTTCCACTGCCTCCCGCAGTTTGGTCAAACTCATGTTTGTAGCTTCGAGAACACTGTCCCACCATCTCCTCCTCTGCCGTCCCCTTCTCCTTGTGCCCTCCATCTTTCCCAACATCAGGGTCTTTTCCAGGGAGTCTTCTCTTCTCATGAGGTGGCCAAAGTATTAGAGCCTCAGCTTCACAATCTGTCCTTCCAGTGAGCACTCAGGGCTGATTTCCTTAAGAATGGAGAGGTTTGATCTTCTTGCAGTCCATGGGACTCTCAAGAGTCTCCTCCAGCACCATAATTCAAAAGCATCAATTCTTCGGCGATCAGCCTTCTTTATGGTCCAGCTCTCACTTCCATACATCACTACTGGGAAAACCATAGCTTTTACTATACGGACCTTTGTTGGCAAGGTGATGTCTCTTTGTTGGCAAAGAAGATGTATAGGTGGTACTAAATACCCACCAAACTAGCAAAGATGTACAATTAATTAATTAATGATATATTCCTTAAAGATAGAAACAAAAATTATGGATTTAATCATGATAGATCAATACTGGAGACTGGGGTATTACAAGGTCGTACAAAGATGTTGTCTAAAGTATATGAATTTTTTTGTTGGAATGGCATACAAAAGATGAAGAAATTAAGGAGATCATGACTAAGTGGGCAATGGACCTAGGATATAATATCGAGTATGAGAAATGGACAAGACTATGGAATTTAGGAATAGAATTTACCACATCCATGACCTTAAAAGAGAATTTGTTAAAAATGATGTATAGGTGGTACTTAACACCCACCAAACTAGCAAAGATGTACAAAATGAAAAATAAGAACTGTTGGAAATGCACTGTAAAAGAGGGAAATTTTCTCCACATATGGTGGTTGTGTGACAAGGTGAAGACTTTTTGGGATAGTGTGTTGTTGTTTAGTCGTTTAGTCGTATCTGACTCTTCGTGACAAGGGATAATGTGTATAATGAGTTTTAAAAGATATTTAGGTGCACCTTTTATATAAAAAAACCCCCGCAGGCATTTTTGCTAGGAATGGTTGGAGAGAACATTAAAAAGGAAGATCAGAAATTCTTCCTGTATGCCACAACAGCAGGAAGACCGCTCCTTGCACCGAGGTGGAAACAACAGGATATTCCAACAACTGAAGAACGGCAACAGAGAGTATTGGAGTATGTGGAAATAGAAAGGCTAACTGGAAGAATCCAACAGCAGAACAATGAGAAATTCCAAAATGAATGGTCCAAATTTATGGTATACTTAGAGAAAACTGTACATAAATAAAGACACTCACAGGAATGATATAAAATTCCTAACGTTTATTGTAGAAATTTGGTTAGACCATAAGATGTTGAGGCATCTAATCATAAGCTTGCATTTTTATTAAAGCTTATATGTTTAATCAGGGCTTGTATTTTAAGAATGAGCTTTAAAATGTTCTGTTTCATGCCAGGCAGAAGACCAGTTGCCTAAAAACCTTGGCAAGATGTTTTACTCCTAGACAAGGGGCCCCCCTGATTTATAGCAGAAAACAATTCTCAAAGTCGTAAAAAGGGAATTACAGGCTGACAGCCAAGGTTACACTGACCCTACAAATTAAGGGTGGATAAATAGTAAAATGAGCCATATCTTCTTCCTAAGGTTAAGAAGGTCAAGAGCAGTGAAAAAGCATCTAGCTGGCAGAAAGAGAGCATTTTTGGAAGTCTTTTCTAAAGCTGTTTCTTTCTTAAACTAAGATCCTTTTAAGATTTCTTTTCCTTTTAAAAGGTTGTTTATGTATTAAATATATTAGTTTAAATATAATTATGCAAAGGATTTAAGAAATGCTAGATTCTTATTTCATATAGTTGTAAGAGTTGTAACTATCCTGAAATTAAGTCAGCCACCAGCCCCCCTTGCCAGACAGAAGACGCCAATCGAGCACTCCTGATATATGGTTGTCAGGCCTTTTGTTTAGAAACCTTCAAATGAAGGAGATCTCTCAATGTTGATGTGAACTCAAAATCCTTGACATATGCATAAGATAAAAATTCAAGATTAACCATCTGTTTTGGAAGGCAATAGGGCAAGGAGGGCAAGAGGTGAGCTGGTAATTAAGATTCCTTGTTGAGACACATGTAAGATATATTACTACTTATTTGTCATTTATAGATAGAAGAATATATAGCTTTTTGATTTCCATAAAAGGCAAGAGGAAATGGGTGTATCTTTTGTGATTGGTTCTAGCAAACAGCCAATAGGAATTTCAACCAGGCTGATTGGACAGAGGCAGCCACAGGAGGAGCAAGGGGGCTGGATTAAGGAAATATAAGTGCTGGCCAGAATGGCAAGAGGCCAGGCCAGAGCTTGGTAACCATATACCACTGTGCCTCATATTTATTTGTCTGACAAATAAATTATTATTTTAATTTCTCTATTGCTGCGTTGAATATTTCATTCCAGCTAAGCGTTAACCACAAGCAGGGTGCTACATTTTATGGTGCCTCTGTGACTCGGATAAGTGGTCTGCTGGAACGCAGCCCCTTCGCCCTACTGGGCAGGGTACAAGAGAGAGGACCTCTAAACTGCTTACCCAGCGCGCACTGGGAAATTTTTCCAGGGGAACGCAGAAGACTCGTCTGTCTGATACCCTGCTCACTGGCGGCGACGGACCGGGGGGAACCAGAGAAATAAACAGGGAACCAGCCAAGGGTAAGTGCACAAAGGGGTTTTGGCCCTCCAATTAACTGGGAGGAAGAGAAGTCTTGATCAAACTTCTGCGTCTCAGTAAAGGGGAACTGAGTACGCTAGGTGGCTGGGTACATCAGATGGTGATCTGGTGTAGGGAAAGGTTGGGAGGTAGAGTGTGGTGAAGTATCCAGCGCATTGTATGTGTGAGAAAGTACAGAGCAATTTGTAGCTGACCTGAGTGTGGAGTGAGTAGTACTTCGGTTCCCAGTGAGGCGACTCCATCTGGGCAAGGAATCTCACAAAGCGCGTGTCTGTGTGACTGAGTGGATACTTCACAGGGCCATACAATGGGAGTTGGGGGTTCAAAGGGGGGAAATACACCTCTTGAATGTATGTTAAATAATTTTAAGAAAGCCTTCTCAGGGGCATATGGAGTCAAAATGACGCCAGAACGCTTGAGAACGTTATGTGAATTAGAATGGCCAAAATAAAAATACTGGATGGCCATCTCAGGGAACCTTTGATATAAATTTAGTAAGCAAACTTTGGTCTAATATCACCAAAGAAACTGGAGGGTGCCCAGAACAATTTTCATATATAGATTCTTGGCTGAGCACATTAAATAAAAATCCTCCATGGATAAGGGAATGCAAAGTCAAATGATGCAAATTATTGGCTGTAAAAGCCGAAGCTAGGAAAGGAATCTTGCCAAATAAACTCAAACCCATTTTTGAGGGACCAGAGGAAGAGGTGCTTTCACCTCCACCCTATGCTCCACATCGAAGGGAGCCTAATCCAAACACTCCACCAGTTGTAACCCCAAGGCAAGAAACTGGAATGAATAATGGGGGTGGAGTCACAGAGCTTGATTCCTTGATAGATTATGATAAATATCTTCAGGAGGCATTGGAGTCCTATAATAAAGCCCAAGCAGAAGTGGTTATTCCACCTGTGACTCCTAATAGACCTCCATCTACAGTCTCCTTTAGTGGAACAACTGATTGCCTACCCCAAACCCCTGTACATCCAAGTCCTAGAGAAATATTACAGAAGTTACAGGGAGACCTTGATCGGTCAGCAAGCAATACAGCCAGGCGTATAAAGCTGCTAAAAGAACGCCTTGGGACAAATACCATCCCCTATGATTTGAGGCCCCTAGAGCAAAGTGAAGAGAAAGGTCACGTAGTAGCCCCTCTTAGAAGAGTATTTGATGCACTTGAGGAGCCTGTGCTGGTTAACGGGCAACCCGGACCACGGCCACCTCGAACTTCGACCCTGCAATATATTCCATTCACGACTACGGATCTGATGAATTGGAAAACACACACCCATCTTTCGCAGAAAAACCTCAGGCTATGATGGACTTGGTGACTTCAATAGTAAATACTCATAGTCCTACTTGGACAGATTGTCGCCAGCTCCTAAATACTCTTTTCACCACTGAGGAAAGGAGAGACATAATTGAAAAGGCACAGATATATTTGTGTGAGCAGGCCAGAGTGGGAAATATTTTTAATATTGATTGTCATCTTCAGGACAACTTTCCCTTGGAAGATCCTAATTGGGATCCAAACAATGCAATTCACCTGGCCAGACTTACCACCTACCGCCAGACACTTGTGCAAGGTATCCGCAGGGCATGCCAGAAGCCCACTAATATGTCTAAAGTCTCAGAAGGGTAGATGTGTTACCCATAACACTGTTTCGTGTTCGGTGTGCACCCACAAAAAGACTTAAGTTGTCACCTTTTGAGCTCCTGTATGGGAGGCCACCCTCCTTTGTTCAGGATATTCCAGCTGACCTCAAACAAATAGGAGACCATGTGACACAGGAACAAGTGCAGTCTCTCTCCCGTGTTTTTGTTTCTCTTAACAGGTGGGCCCTCGAGCGCACGCCGTGCAGCATTGCCGAGCCGATTCATCAGTTCCAGGCTGGCGATAGCGTATGGGTGAAAGAGTGGAAACGCGATCCACTTGCACCTAAGTGGCGTGGACCTTACACCGTCTTGCTCTCTACTCCAACAGCGGTGAAGGTAGCTGAGGTGACCCCCTAGATTCATCACTCTCGTTTGAAGAAGTCCGAAGGCAGTTGGACGTGCAAAGGTGACCCCTCTAATCCTTTAAAACTGACTCTCTCCAAAAACCCCTGTATCTAGCCCTACCGGGAACGGGCTAGGTCACGGGCAACATTAGACAACCGGCCTGCTGCAGCCACAACCTGGAAGCTGGCTGACCTGCGCACGCCTGAAGCTTGAGGAGCGTCTGAACCAGTGACTGTGAATGGGAAGATTCTCTTATACAATTGATTGACTGCCCCCTTGTGGAACAATTATAAGGGATATTACTCATTGGGGATCCTCGGGATATATGTTTTGGTCTTGGTGGTTCCCCATTTTTGTCACTGGGGGAATTATATTGGGGCTAATATTTATTTGCTATCACAATAAGGTAATCTTTTGTGGAAGGAATGCATATGCTAGACATCAACATGATTTTATTATTAATCCTGATCCCTTGGGAAGGGGAAGGGTCCTTGAATCTGACCAAATTTGCTAAATATGGATTCCGCCATGACCACAATATGTGGGTAGGCTTAGCTGAGATGGTAGCCAATGTTGCAAATAGGACTAATTGCCTTGTTTGCTCTCTTGGGCCAGATGATTCAGAGGGAGGTATGCCCTTATTACCGATACCATTAAATGCCATTGGTATGGTAAGCGAAATGCCACACCAAACAGAAGTACAGAATTTCCCCGGATGGAACTCAACTAAACCAATATGAGTTATACCTGTGCAAGGGGAATTCTGTGTGCATAAATCATCAGATGCAGCTGATCCTACCATGATAGGTTCTTCTCATTGCCACTATACTTGGGATTATATTAAGAATAGTCAAACCTGGGCAAACGGTACTACCTATCGAACTCGGAATACCTTGCCCTGTGCACCTCCTTTTATTCATGCATGGAAAATGGTATGGAACATAACTGTGACAGAAGAAGGCAATCTAACATACTGCACTGTGAATTCTGTACCCCTTTTGATATTTCGCCTTCTGCACTCCACGTACCAAAAACCTCAGACCCGATGGTTGTGGTGGATATGTGGAGAATGGGCATACAAGAAACTCCCTTCCAAATGGAGTGGGACTTGTTTCTTGGGATGGGTATTACCACCAATGTGGATTATGCCCACTAGTTCGGCCAAGCGTACACGAAGAAACGCTGACATTTCTCATATAGCAGGAGGAAGTACCCAAAGTTGGAGCGGTACTGATGATTGGCCACCAGAGCGCATTATAGCCTATTATGATCCTGCCTCCTGGAATCCTGGTGAGCTCATACAAGGGGCACGGGATCCTATTTATAATTTAAACAGAATAATTCGATTGCAAGCAGTAGTGGAACTTGTAACCAATGCAACGGCCCAGAGTTTGAGACTTATTGCACAACAGTTGGATGAAAGTAGAGCCGCCATTTTGCAGCTGAAAATGGGAATGGATTATGTACTTGCCAGGCAGGGAGGCCTATGTGGAGTCTTGAACTTGACAGGGAATGCCTGTTGCTTCAACATTTCTGATAATGGTGAGGCAATCCGTGTGTTGGCCACAAAGATGGAGAATATAGCACATGTCCCAGTACAAACATGGGAAGGATGGGATATGGGATGGCTCACCAATTGGTTACCTAATGTCGCAGGACTCAAAGGGATACTATTGTCTTGCTTGTTTTTCTTGACAGTAGTAATAATGGTTTTATGTATGGTGCCATGTATCATTTCATGTTTTAGAAGTACAATTAGCAAGATGATTTCAAATGAAACTCTACCTCATATCATGGCCCTATACAGAGCTTTACCTCAGGAATATGATGAAGGTCAAGCTATCAAGGACACTTGGGATGAAGGTCCTTGAGCTTGAAAGGGGGGAATGAGGCATCTAATCATAAGCTTGCATTTTTATTAAAGCTTATATGTTTAATCAGGGCTTGTATTTTAAGAATGAGCTTAAAAATGTTCTGTTTCATGCCAGGCAGAAGACCAGTTGCCTAAAAACCTTGGCAAGATGTTTTACTCCTAGACAAGGGGCCCCCCTGATTTATAGCAGAAAACAATTCTCAAAGTCGTAAAAAGGGAATTACAGGCTGACAGCCAAGGTTACACTGACCCTACAAATTAAGGGTGGATAAATAGTAAAATGAGCCATATCTTCTTCCTAAGGTTAAGAAGGTCAAGAGCAGTGAAAAAGCATCTAGCTGGCAGAAAGAGAGCATTTTTGGAAGTCTTTTCTAAAGCTGTTTCTTTCTTAAACTAAGATCCTTTTAAGATTTCTTTTCCTTTTAAAAGGTTGTTTATGTATTAAATATATTAGTTTAAATATAATTATGCAAAGGATTTAAGAAATGCTAGATTCTTATTTCATATAGTTGTAAGAGTTGTAACTATCCTGAAATTAAGTCAGCCACCAGCCCCCCTTGCCAGACAGAAGACGCCAATCGAGCACTCCTGATATATGGTTGTCAGGCCTTTTGTTTAGAAACCTTCAAATGAAGGAGATCTCTCAATGTTGATGTGAACTCAATCCTTGACATATGCATAAGATAAAAATTCAAGATTAACCATCTGTTTTGGAAGGCAATAGGGCAAGGAGGGCAAGAGGTGAGCTGGTAATTAAGATTCCTTGTTGAGACACATGTAAGATATATTACTACTTATTTGTCATTTATAGATAGAAGAATATATAGCTTTTTGATTTCCATAAAAGGCAAGAGGAAATGGGTGTATCTTTTGTGATTGGTTCTAGCAAACAGCCAATAGGAATTTCAACCAGGCTGATTGGACAGAGGCAGCCACAGGAGGAGCAAGGGGGCTGGATTAAGGAAATATAAGTGCTGGCCAGAATGGCAAGAGGCCAGGCCAGAGCTTGGTAACCATATACCACTGTGCCTCATATTTATTTGTCTGACAAATAAATTATTATTTTAATTTCTCTATTGCTGCGTTGAATATTTCATTCCAGCTAAGCGTTAACCACAAGCAGGGTGCTACAATGTAATGCTGTAATATAATAAGGATTGTATGTTTAAAGTGTAACACAAAGACTTATTAAGGAATTGTAGACATTTATAGAATGTATATATAGTAAACACGCTTAAGTAAGAATAATATAGAGAAGCCAGAAGAGGGGTGGAGGGAAGTTAATTCAGATAAGATATAGACCTCCTTCTTTGGAGGTCTTTAAGCAGAGGCTTGACAACCATATGTCAGGAGTGCTCTGATGGTGTTTCCTGCTTGGCAGGGGGTTGGACTCCATGGCCCTTGTGGTCTCTTCCAACTCTATGATTCTATGATTCTAGATTTTAAGGCGAATAATATTGTTAAACTGTATTGTGATTAATATATTTGAAAAAAAAATCAATAAAAATTATTGAGGAGAAAAAACCACAATCTGCCTTTTCTGGTTTGGAGAAAAGGCAAGAAGGAGTAACACACTAGAACTCCTGCGCAATGTTGGGAGATTGCGGACATAATAATAATAATAATAATAATAATAATAATAATTTATTATTTGTACCCCGCCCTGTTGGAATTCAGGCTCGGTCAGAGGTATGTGCCTATCTCTCCAGGCACCGGCTGAATTCTTTTGACCTCCCTCCGGCGACTCCCGGCAGGAAAAACACACGAGGTCCGTTCCGGCGATTTTCCTCAGGCTGTGAGAAAAACACACCAACTGCTTCTCCTCCTCCCTGCTCCCTGCATATCCCCAGGGAGGGGAATCAGACTCAGACAGAAATGTATCTTACATGCTTTTATTCCTGTCTTTAGCAGTCATACAGTGAAAGATGTCCGCTCTCTTCAACAAACAGAGAGAAACTCCAAACTCCACCCATGTACATCCTGTACAGGTCATATGACACACACTGAGCTCACATCCTGTGCTCAATAAGGAGAATGGACTGCCCCTTTGTTTCCATGGCAACAGTCACATACATCCTGTCTGGCTTTGCAGCCACAAGCAGCTGACTGAGCTGCTGGAGCCTTTGCTTGCTGCAGCCTTGCTGCTTTAGAATAACATACTCCCCCTAAAGTATCAATGCGTGCTGCGAGCAAAGCGTCATCCAGAGAAGAAAACAAACAGTTGTTATCCTTATAACACTCCCCTGTTGTTTCAGTTCCACCCTTGGAACTACACGCCACTGGTTTTACCAATGTACCTCTCTGGTTGTGTGACTTCCAAGGAATGAGTGCTTCTGCATTACCTTGGTTAGCAACTCTCTGTTGTGCCTTTGTCTCTGACTCAGACACAGCTTCAATTTGACCTTGGTCGTTTACAACAGCAACACATGCAATAGCTTGGTTGGCAAACTCTTTTGAATACCTCTTGGGTGGTACACCCTTCGTTGCTCTCTCAGACCTACGTAAGAGGTGCTGCTCTCCCTTGCTTTCTGGTTCAGCCTCTGAACTCTCTGGAGAACCAGTACTAAGCTTAATTAGTGGTTCATCCTCCTCTTCTGAGGGTCTAGTCATTATGTGAGATTTCCTCTCAATGACTGTGACAACTGAGCTGTCTGAGCTATCGCTGTCATCATCAGTACTACTGAACTCAATAAGATCAAACTCATCATCATCATCAGAATCATCATCATCACCTGTGGGAAATGTGTGAACAATCACTCGCTCCTGTTCAGGAGCACTCTCTAGAAATTTTGTGAGAATCACCTTACCAGATTCAGACAAAATTACTCTGTAGAGACCCTTTTCATAACCCACAAAAATGCCTCTGGCATTCTTTACTCCACCTGGAGCTTCTGTCCTCACATGAGACCCAAAAACCTTGAAATGGGCAACAGAAGGTTTTCTGTGGAACAGTTTCTCAAAAGGAGAACATCCCAAGTCTTTTGAAACCTTTCTCAACCACGTGTAACAAAAAGACATTAGTGACTCAGCCCAGTACTCATGTGGCAGATGTGAACTAAGCAATTGCCCTTCCATTCCCTTTTGCAATTCTTTGTTCACCCTAACACAGAAACATCTGTTCCAAGCTTCTTCGGAAGCTGCAATTTTGTGTCTTATCCCTTTCTTCTTCAGGAACCTCTGGAAATCCTGTAAGAGAAAAATTGGCTTCTCATCTGTGCAAAGACAATCTATGTCAGCATCATGCATATTTTTAACTTTGTCACAAAACTCTTTAAACCTTTCTAAGGCCTCTTTCGGTCTCTCCAAAAGATAAATCCAGACAAAACCTGTGAAAGAATCAACACATATTAGGTAATACTTTGCATCGCCTCTAGATGGTGCTAAAGGACCAATCACATCAGCATACACCCGCTGAAATGCCCTGTCGACCCTTGAGGTGACCTGCTTGGCGTTCTTCTTGGCTACACCTGCAAAAGAAATCATGTTAGAATCACAAGAATTACATTCCATGTAATCACTTTGATCAAAAGTCAACAAATACAGTCCATCTTTCTCTTCGGCAGAAAGATACAGCTCTCCATCTTTGTAGATCTCGCAGTGTTGATCATCATAGGACAGTTTTAGTCCCTTCTTGGCAATCTGCGAAACGCTGAGCAGATTGTACTTCAACTCTGGAACCAAATAAACATTGTTTATAGTCAAGTTCAGACTTTTAAGATACACAGTCCCAATTCCGGTGGCTTCCAGCTCTTGACCGTTGGCTTGTTGTACAACGAAGCTTTGCTTCTTAAACGATGAAAACAAATCCCTACGATGGGTCATGTGAAATGTGCACCCAGTGTCTATGACAAAAGCGTTCTCCACATCTGGCTTGGTTCCTTTCGACATCAAAGCCTTTGCAGGCTTCGCCTGTGACTTGGCATGACTTCTGCCTGACGCCTCAGACTTCGTGGAGCTTCCCTTGGCTCCTTTGTTCTGACGTGGCTTCCTGCAGTTCCGCTGAAGATGCCCAGTCTGTCCACAATTGAAACATCGGACAACGTTCAAAGCTACAGCGTCTCCTCCAGTAGCTACAGCAGTGGGGGTGTTAGAATTCCGTTCTTGTCTCCCCCTGTCCTTGACTTCCAGAGCAGCAAGTCTGTCCTGTTCGTTCAGAACCACGGCAAAGACCCTGTCCGACGTTAGATCAGCTGCTGGGAGAGACCCCAGCTGACTGGCAACTGTTTTGTAAGTCCGATTCAGGCTGTTGATCACCATGAAGCAAAACACTTCCTCATCCAGACGGAAATTGCGTTCCACCATCTGCTGACACAGAAATTTCATTTCCGTCAGGTGCGCTTGAACATCTCCATCAGGCGCAAGCCTCAGGTTAGTCAGCTTTTCAAAATACAGCAACGCTGAAGAACCTGCATCTCTCTGATGTGTCCTTCTCAGCGTGTCCCAAACATCTTTCGCGTGCTGTAAATCTTGTATATGAATAAGCTGAGAGTCTGACACGCACAGAATTATAGCAGTTCTGGCCTTCACATCCTGTGACTCCCAAACAGGCGTTGGTGCTGCAGGGATGGGGTTCTCAATCACCCCAAACAGTCTCTGATTCTGCAGCAAGGCCTTCATCTTAATAGACCAAGATGCATAATTGTCACTGGTCAAGAGGGGTGGAGAAGGCAGGCCTCCCCCCTTCTTGGCATCCATTTTGAGTCCTTGCATTGACTCTCAAACACAAGCCTCTAAAATCCAATAGCTGGCTTGTTTACACTCTGTGCACCTGGCAGCAATAACACTGGCCGCTTGGAAAGTCCCCTTTCAACAGTTCCTTTGTAAGGGCCTAGTCTAAACACGAGCTGTTTTAGCCTCTCTAGGCACAGCCTGACTTCCAGCCCTTATCTTGAAACTGGCCTGCGTTGCTAAGCAACCACATTCCTTTCCTTGGACAGGAAAAACCACAGGAATGTTTGGAATGCAGACTCTTCTCTCTCGGAGCTGTTTTTCCCAAACGTTGCTCCCATGAAGCAGAGAATTAATCCATCTGCATTCACACTCTTAAGCCCGAAAATCTCATACCTGGGCTCCGTAGCTTGGCTTTCAGCTTCCTCTGGTCAGCTTCTGGCTGCAGAGAATCAGCCTCCATCTCAGGCTTCCATGGAGAGGGATGAAAATAGCAGCTCTGCTCCTATTTCTGCAGACTTCCATGGATCGTAGAAACCATCCTCTGCTACCACTGTTGGAATTCAGGCTCGGTCAGAGGTATGTGCCTATCTCTCCAGGCACCGGCTGAATTCTTTTGACCTCCCTCCGGCGACTCCCGGCAGGAAAAACACACGAGGTCCGTTCCGGCGATTTTCCTCAGGCTGTGAGAAAAACACACCAACTGCTTCTCCTCCTCCCTGCTCCCTGCATATCCCCAGGGAGGGGAATCAGACTCAGACAGAAATGTATCTTACATGCTTTTATTCCTGTCTTTAGCAGTCATACAGTGAAAGATGTCCGCTCTCTTCAACAAACAGAGAGAAACTCCAAACTCCACCCATGTACATCCTGTACAGGTCATATGACACACTCTGAGCTCACATCCTGTGCTCAATAAGGAGAATGGACTGCCCCTTTGTTTCCATGGCAACAGTCACATACATCCTGTCTGGCTTTGCAGCCACAAGCAGCTGACTGAGCTGCTGGAGCCTTTGCTTGCTGCAGCCTTGCTGCTTTAGAATAAAGCCGCTCTGGGCGGCTTCCATAAAAACCAAAAATACACTAAAATATCACAGATTAAAAACTTCCCTGAACAGGGCTGCCTTAAGATGTCTTCTGAATGTCAGGTAGTTATTTATTGCTTTGACATCTGATGGGAGGGCGTTCCACAGGGAGGGCGCCACTACCGAGAAGGCCCTCTGCCTGGTTCCCTGTAGCTTTGCTTCTCGCAATGAGGGAACCGCCAGAAGGCCCTCGGCACTGGACCTCAGCGTCCGGGCAGAACGATGGAGGTGGAGACGCTCCTTCAGGTATACTGGGCCGAGGCCGTTTAGGGCTTTAAAGGTCAGCACCAACACTTTGAATTGTGCTCGGAAACGTACTGGGAGCCAATGTAGGTCTTTCAAGACCGATGTTATGTGGTCTCGGCGGCCGCCCCCAGTCACCAGTCTAGCTGCCGCATTCTGGATTAGTTGTAGTTTCCGAGTCACCTTCAAAGGTAGCCCCACGTAGAGCGCATTGCAGTAGTCCAAGCGGGAGATAACTAGAGCATGCACCACTCTGGCGAGACAGTCCACAAGCAAGTAGGGTCTCAGCCTGCGTACCAGGTGGAGTTGGTAGACAGCTGCCCTGGATACAGAATTGACCTGCGCCTCCATGGACAGCTGTGAGTCCAAAATGACTCCCAGGCTGCGCACCTGGTCCTTCAGGGGCACAGTTACCCTATTCAGGACCAGGGAGTCCTCCACACCAGCCCGCCCCCTGTCCCCCAAAAACAGTACTTCTGTCTTGTCAGGATTCAACCTCAATCCATTAGCCGCCATCCATCCTCCAACCTCCTCCAGGCACTCACACAGGACAGAGAAAAGAAAGTCCTTCTTTGGCGCAACACAGACTTAAACTATGGAACTCCCTGCCACTTGAATGGCTTGAGAAGAGGAATGGAGGGATTCATGGAGAACAGGGCTTTCGATGGCCGCTAGCAAGGGTGTTCTGGGACATTTAGCCCCTAGAGGCGAAACCCCCGGCTCTCTTCCCTGCCCCTTCCTGCCCCTCACCGCCCCAGGTGTCCTCCTCTGACATTGCACCCCCACTCTGATGCCACGTGTGTACAGTTGGCCCACCCCTTACGTGAGGATTTTGTTGGGGAGGGGTCTGCATGCACAAAACCCAAATCTTGCAAAGTCAAGAACCCCCAGAACTGCCCCTCCGCCCAGCGAGGGAAAGGGCTGCTTTCTGGGCTCTGGGAACATTTCCCGAGCCCTGTAAGCAAGAAAAGATCACTGGATGGGCAAGTGGAAGCAGAATAATAAGTAAACGGAAAGCAGGAACCGTGGGCTCCCCCTGTTCTCCATTTATTCGTTTATCTCCCCCTTTGTTGCAAATGACCTGTTATCATTGCAGCCCTTCCAGGCACACTTTTCAGATGCCAACCGCTGACGCCCAGGGCCAGCCCAAGACATTTTGGCACCTGATGCGAATGACAAAATGACGCCCCCTCCTCTCTAGGGAAGAAGGGAAGGGGCAAGCATCTCAATCATGAAGAAGGAGGGAATAAAGATCCTCATCAGGATCTGTTGCCCTTCACACCAAGGGTCATCTAGTCCCACCCCCCGCCATGCAGGAATCTCAGCTAAAGCATCCATGGCAGATGGCCGTCCGATCTCTGCTGAGAAACCTCCATGGAAGGAGAGTCCCCCACCTTCTAAAGGAATCGGTTCAACCGTCAAACAGCTCCTACCCTCAGAAAGTCCTTCCTGATGTTTGGTTGATGGTTTTACAATATACAGTGGTCCCTTGGTTCTCAAACTTAATCCGTTCCGGAAGTCCGTTCCAAAACCAAAGCATTCCAAAACCAAGGCGCACTTTCCCATAGAAAGGAATGCAAAAGGGATTAATCCGTTCCAGACTTTTAATAACAATCCCCAAAGCAGCAATTTAACATGAATTTTATTATCTGATGAGACTATTGATCCATGAAATGAAAGCAATAAACAATGTGCTGCAGTCTCACAATCAATCAGTAGCTGAACTGGGTTCCACACACACACACAGCCACAAAAACACAAAATAAATAGCAAAAACAGACAGACCTCCGCGTAACACTCCAAACAGAAGTGTGGCACTCAAATCGGAAGTGTAACACTCAAAAAGGAGCATGTTCAACTTCCAAAAAAAGTTCGCAAACCAGAACACTTCCTTCCAGGTTTGCAGTGTTTGGGTTCCAAGTTGTTTGAGAACCAAGGCGTTTGAGAACCAAGGTACCACTGTATTCTCCCTGCTTTTATTGATCATGATAGCAGCACGGGTTAGATGTGCGAATCCTCTTTCGACCTCTTTGACTGGAGGACATGGTCAAATGCCCCTCCCCCCCGGCAGATCAACTTTACAAGCACCCCTGCATTTATTCCTGCATCGCAAGGGGTTGGACTAGATGGCTCTGGGGGTCCCTTCCAGCTCTACAATTCCTTGATCCCAGAAAAGCCCAGCCAGGCAGCAGGGCAGCAGCTCAGAGCGGGAGACGGAAGGCGACAATCTGTGTGTGGGGCATCCCTCCCTTTGTTGGGGCATCTCTTCCCTGGGGAAGCCCAGGGGAGCAGGTGGCCAGGTTCCTCGTCTCCCAGCAAGGGACCTCCTCCTGCTGCAGCTCCTCCCCACCTGCTCCTGGCCAAGGGGGAGGCTGCGGAAGCCGAGAGCCATTATCTGGATTCTGTCCCCAGATGAAGCCACAGGGGAAGAGAGCAGAAGGAGCTTTGAGAGCTGGAGAACTGGGGGCTGAAGACTCCCTTGCTTCCTCACCAGCTGGGGTGGAGGAGAGGAGAAGTCCTCTGCTCAGTTGCAGCTGGAGATGTCAGAGGATAAACAAGGCCCTGCCCTGCTCCCTCCCCTCCCAGGCAGAAGCTCATCCATCCAGGACCTGCCTGGTGAGTCAATGCTAGCCACTGCTGTATCGCTTGGAGAAGAAGGAATTTCATTTTGCCCTCAAAATTAAGCACTAAAACTGAACCAAGGAATGGAAGCTGATTGAACAGTTGAGGATGGTGGGTCTGCTTAGCCTGGAGGAGACCGAGAGATGGCATGATAGCCATCTTCAGGTATCTGAAGGGCCCTCACATGGAAGCTGGAGCAAGCTTGCCTTCTTCTGCTCCGGAAGGGAAGACCCAAATCAACGGATTAAAATGGCAATAAAGGAGATTCCGACTAAACTTTAGGAAGGGCAAGAGCTGTTTGACAGTGGAATAGACTGGTGATCTCTCCTTCCTTGGAGGTTTTTAAGCAGAGGTTGGGTGGCCACAAGTTAGGGGTTCTGTAGCTCTGGTTCCTGCATTGTGGGGGGCTGGACTCAATGTCTCCACAGGATCCTTTCCATCTCTACAATTCTATGAAATCCAACTTGTGAATCGTCAGGCTGAGGACGGAACGGACTGAGGTCGCTCTTTCCATTCCTCCAACCTGCCCAGTTCCTTCCATTCTGCCTTCCTCTCTCAGAAGCTACCCTCTTCCAGACTCCACCTCAGTGGGTTGAGATATCATGGAGACAAGCAAGACACTCCAGGTTGCTGAACCTTCCTCTGCCAACCAGAGTGCCTTCCACCCGGCTTCGTTCGTCCTTCTTGGCATCCCGGGCCTGGAGGCGTATCACGGCTGGATTGCCCTCCTCTTCTGCCTGATGTACATCGTGGCCCTTTGGGGCAACTCTTGCCTGCTGTACATCATCGCCACCGAGCGCAGCCTCCACCAGCCCATGTACCTCTTCCTGGCCCTGCTGGCCCTGGCAGACCTGGCCTTGTCCTCCTCCACCGTGCCCAAGACCCTGAGCGTCCTCCTCTCCCTCTCCAAGGAGATCTCCTTCCAGGCTTGCCTGGCCCAGATGTTCTTCACCCACCTCAGCTTCATCGCAGAGTCCACCATCCTGCTCGCCATGGCCTTTGACCGCTACGTCGCCATCTGCCGACCACTGCGCTACGCCACCATCCTCACCCGCCCTGCCATCGTGAGGGTCGGGCTGGCCGCTCTCGCCAGGGGCTTCTGCGTGATGCTACCCACAGTCTTCCTCCTCCAGAGGCTGCCGTACTGTGGGCACCGGGAGATGCCTCACTCTTACTGCGAGCACATGGGCGTCGCTCGCATGGCCTGTGCAGACATCGGCGTCAACATCTGGTACGGCATGGTGACCACCCTTTTGTCCCCCGGCCTGGATGTGGTCCTCATTGCCGTCTCCTACACCCTGATCCTCAGGGCGGTTTTCCGTCTCCCATCCAAGGATGCTCGTCTCAAGGCCATCGGGACGTGTGGCTCCCACCTGTGCGTCATAGTCTTGTTCTACACCCCTGCCTTCTTCTCTTTCTTTGCCCACCGCTTTAGCCACGGTACCATCCCTCAGCACCTTCTCATTCTCCTGGCCAACATCTACCAGCTCCTCCCTCCTGTCCTGAACCCCGTGGTCTATGCGGTCAAGACCAAATGCATCCGGGAGAGGCTGGCTCAGGCCCTCTGGAAAGCGGGGAAGGGGTGCTGAGCTTGGGGTCCCTGAAAGTGTGGGTGTCTGTTTTGCTTGTTTGTTTTATTCATTCGTTGGAAGCATTGCTGGGAATGAACCCTTCCAACTCTACAGTTGGGTGATTCTGTGATTCAGTGCCCTGTTCTGCCCCCTAAAATGAGGGAATGGGTTTTGCCTGGAAAATAACACAGGGGGGAAACAACCCTAACAACTCAAAGCTATTCTAGGCTGTATCAACAGAAGTCTAGTGTCCAGATCAAGGGAAGTAATATTCCGGTTCTATTCTGCCTTGGTCAGACCACACCTGGAGCACGGTGTCCAGTTCTGGGTACCACAATTTAAGAAGGATCTTGACAAGCTGGAACATGTGCAGAGGAGGGTGACCACAATGATCAAGGGTCTGGAAACTAAGCCTTATGAAGAACGGTTGAAGGAGCTGGGTATGTTTAGTTTGGAAAAGAGGAAACTGAGAGGAGACACAGTAGCCACCTTCAAATATCTGATGGGCTGCCACATGAAGATGAGGTGTTGGGCACTGTGTTCAGTTTAGAAGGTGTGCAGTGGAGGGCAACCAAGATGACTGAGGGTCTGGAAACCAAGTCTTATGAAGAACTGTTCAAGAAGCTGTGTATGTTTAGCCTGGAGGTGAGAGGATGACCGTTTTCTTAAGGGCTTTTGCATGGAACGTGGAGCAAGTTTGTGTTCTCCTTAGACGGTAGGACTTAAACCCATGACTACAAGTTGCAAGAAGAATTTCTTGCAGGAAGAATTTCTGTTGGTAAGAGTCATTTGACAGTTTAACAAATTCCCCTGGGAGGTTGTGGGCACCCCTTCCTTTGAAGTTTCTAAGCAGAGATCGGAGGGCCATCTGCCATGGATGCTTCAGCTGAGATTCGTGCCTTGCAGGGGGCTGGGCTAGATGACCCCTGGCAGTCCCTTCCACCTCTAGAATCCAATGATTCTATGATTTCTTTTGCTGCTTTCTCCCATCTCAGACTCTTACTGCTGAGTGTTGGCAGATGGGTATTGGGGGTGGCATCCTTGGAAACTCTGAATCAATGAATCCCCACATTTTGTCCTGGGGTAGATAAGCCCAAAGAGGAGGTCTGGGTATGGGGTAGTCCTTAGAGTGTCAGACTAGGCCCAGAATTCCCATTCTTGAGCACCCCTCATTTCTCTCAGCTCAACCTCGCTCACCAGGCTGTTTGTTGTGAGGCCAAAAGGGGGTGAGGAAAAGATGCCTGCATGCAGCCCTGAGCAATTGGGAGGAAAATGACACTTGTGTGTGAGTGTGTGTGAGAGAGAGATAAGGGCTTTATCTGAGCATTTGGGTCTAGTTCAAAGCAGAGCTTCTGGAAAGGGGAAAAAGCATTTTGGTGAATGGGAAGAACTCAGAGACGGCTCTTTTGTCATGAATGTGTCTGTTGTAGGGGAATTAGAGATTAAAACACATGAGGATGCTTGCCAGAGGAAGAAGTGGCCTGACGAAGAAGAAGAAGAGGAGGAGGAGGAGGAGGAGTTTGGATTTGATATCCCGCTTTATCACTACCCGAAGGAGTCTCAAAGCGGCTAACATTCTCCTTTCCCTTCCTCCCCCACAACAAACACTCTGTGAGGTGAGTGGGGCTGAGAGACTTCAAAGGAGTGTGACTGGCCCAAGGTCACCCAGCAGCTGCATGTGGAGGAGCGGGGAAGCGAACCCGGTTCCCCAGATTACAAGTCCACCGCTCTTAACCGCTACACCACACTGGCTCTCAGCTGACGAGAGCTTGGCATGCTGCTTCTACGGGCGACTCCCAGCCCTTTCTGAAAATGCAGGGAGAGGCCATAACCCAGGGGCAGCTGATGCTTGCTTGGTTATTTACTCCTGACATTTATAGTCCACTCTGTGGCCAAAAGGGGTCATGGAATCATAGAAGTCCCTATTTCCACCAGATGGAGAGGTATGTCAGGGCAGCCGGCACTTTGGTGGAACAGCCACGTGGCATCCATTAAGAGGGACCGCTGCCCAATCGACTGTTTCAGCCCACTCCCCAGCCTGGTGCCAAAGCCATGCAGCCCACACTGTTTGCGCAACACACAAGTTACAACAGCCGTCCTTGGACTGAGGCCCACGTGCCGAGTTACTAGCAGAGCAGGTTGGCTTTGCAAGAGCCAAGAGATCCAGAAACTTAATCGTAGACCTGTAAGGGACTCCAGGGGTCATCTAGTCCAGCCCTCTGCAACGCAGGAATCTCAGCTGAAGCATCCCTGGCAATTGGCCACCCAACCTCTGTTTAAAAACCTCTGAGGAAGGAGAGTCCACAATTTCTCGAGGAAGACCATTCCACTGTCAAATGGCTCTTTGTGGCTGCTTATGACATGAAGACCGCCATAAACAGATTTGCCCTCTGTTGCAGATCCCCCCCCCCAATAATTCAGTTTGTACAAACACAACACACACACACACGACATACGCGACATTTCTGTTATAAATTCATAGTAAATCAACTGTACATCGGATTTACACCGGTCTATGTTTATTTTGCTCCATGAAGGAAGGACTATTAAAGGGGGACGGTTTGATACAGGACAGCCATAATCCCTTAAGCGTACCAACACATACTCAGGAGCCCTACCCAGTTGGCATGACAACCGGGGTGGTCCCAGACAGAAGACCATCAAAGTCACAAAGGACTTGCATATGGGAGTGGATTCAACACGGACTGGAACAAAGGACAATGATCAGCTCTTCCCTCTGGGGGCAGGAAACTGCAAACTCCCTTTTGTCCTCTGTAAATGACTCATGGGGAGGGGGAAAGGAGGAACCAGCCAAGTGACAAGATACTCAGGTTACTGTCACAACTCCTCCCTCAACCCCTCCTTTTTGTGATGTGTCAATGATGTCATGATGTAGTTGTGATGTAGTTCTAGGGGTGTAGCTTGGGGGATTAGTAACTAATAAAAGTTGGGGTCTTTTTTGTTCTGGGCTTCCATCTTGTTCCACCTGGTGGCAGGTGGGAGTCCTGTCACGATGGTCTTCAATCAAGACCAAGCCGACTGGCTGCTGTTTTGCTCTGGGATTCCTGGCTGGTGTCCTTGGTTTTTTTTTGTGGTTTTTTTTTTGTCCAAGGGAGCCCTCGGATTTCTCCGTTAACAGCTCCATACTTCCCACCAGGCATCAGCAGGGTTGAAACACAGTCAGCAGCAAAGCGAAAGGAAATCAGCCCTCAGTCTTGATGAGCAACATGTGGATATTTTCACCCCCTCCCATTGCGAGAATCTCCTGACTTGATGTTTTCAGAAAGGAGGAGGCGGAAACTGCTCTTCGCTTCTTCCGCTCCTGCCTGACTCTCTGGGAGTCTGAGTGTTATCTCTGTAGTGATTAGATGGCTGAGTGAGAACTGTAACACTCATGCAGTCCTGTTACCTCTTTTAGTTTTTAGTTTGCAGTAGCTTTTAGAAAATAAAGACGTTATGCTTCACAGCAATCTTCCGTGTTGTTCATGCTCTGCTGAGTTTGGTGCTCACAATGGACAGTTGTGAGTCCAGTACACTTAGACCTGCTTTCCAGGAGTGGAAGGTCTCAGGAAGTGCTCCCCAGTTGCCTAGCCCAGTCGGGGCAGAAGAAGTTATTGAGCCCAGTCGTTGGCACCGGCTCAAAGGCGTACTGACACAACACACGATCTAGGCAGATTACTTTTTTTGCCCATCCTTAAGCTGTATGTGCTCCTGTTGCACGGTCCCAGCTCCTGCCAGCCTAGCAGTTCGAAAGCACGCCAAAAAGTGCAAGTAGATAAATAGGTATCTAGGATCATTTTTGTTTTCTCCTGCTCTGCAGGGTAGGACTCGAACCCCTAGCTTCAAGTTCCAAAAAAGGAGATTCCGGCTAAACAACAGGGAAAACATTCTGACAGTGAGAGTTGTTTGAGAGTGGAACAGACTCCCTCGGGAAGTTATGGACTCGCCTCCCTTGGAGGTTTTTAAGCAGAGGTTGGGTGGTCCTCCGCCATGCATGCTTTAGCTGAGATTCCTGCATTATCAAGGGGATGGACTAGAGGACCTTTGGGTCCCTTCCAACTCTACAGTTCTATGATTCTATATCCCAGTTTGATCACCGAGATAATCCAGAGGAGCACAGTAAATTGTCCCCCATGGTGCAGATGACCCAAACTGGCCTCAACCAGAATTTGGGCATTTAGTGTCCCTGATCCGATACGGTGGGAAATGTTTCCAGCAGAGATTCAGGAGGCAACCTCACTCCCACTCCCCTTTAAAATTAAGCTAAATGAATAAAACACTCTGAGACGCAGTGCCAAATCTCATTTAGTATTTTTTGCTGGCAATTTAAGTTATTTTTCAGTGGAAAACAGTTTTTTTTTGGGGGGGGGTTACATATTATATTTAGGACAGTTTACAAATCAATATATGTAGCATAACCTTTATCATTTATACAGTGATGAAAATAATATAAAATAATACCAATACCATAATGCAACAGTGCATGTTCTCTGGGAATTTATGATTCCAAAACATAATAAAAAATGACTATTATTCAATAGATGACGTTTGCTGATTATTTTTTATTTCCTATGATAGTAAGTTTTGATAATGTTACTACATTCCAGATTCTTTCAAACCAAAGACTGAAGTTGCTGTGCCTCTGAGAGAGCTATTTTTGCTGCAAACAGTACAGTATTAATTTATCAAATGTATAACAAACTAACAAAATATTCCAACAATTCGAAGAAAGAAAGAAGGAACGGGGGTGGGGGGGGGGAGAGAGACCCAAACAAACTCTGTCATGTAAATCCACCATCTTTACTTTGGGCTTTCAGGCTCCTCTTGAAGATTGAGAATGGTCAGGCTGAGTTGGTAGAAACTCTTCATCTCCCAGATGTCCTCTGACCCTAATGGCAGCCAGGGTGAGACCTTTAGAGGAATGTTCAGCAGAATCCTTCCACGGCCTTTCAAGAAAGACTCAAGCAGTAGACTTTGTCATTTGTTCCCTGTGCCATATGAAGACCCTTGAAATCGTCTCGGGTGGCTACCCATTTGCATGGCTCTTGACCAGCCTGGGTCAACCTGCTGCAGCCCTCCATATGTTTTTGTACAATAGCCCCCATCATGCTGACGGTGGCTGATGGGAGTTGTAGTCAAAAACAGCTTCAGGGTACCAGGTGTGCAATGTCTGCTCTAGGTGGTTCTGCTAAATCTGGCACACAGACAAATCGGTCACTTGCTTCTGCTCATAGCCACTGCTTTCCCTGGGACCAAATGAGCCCATTTCCTCCTGAGCAGCTTCCAGAGACTGTCCTGGATCTCCTTAGTCCTCATGCCATAAATGATGGGGTTGAGGATCCAGGGAAGAAACAGGTATATTGCGCTGAGCAGATTGTGGACATCCTGGCTGGCTGACTTAGCTAAGCGGAAGACAAGAGAGGAGACAAGGCTGCAAGAGTAGACTGTAAGAATGACCATGAGGTGGGTGCCACAGGTGTGGAAGGCCTTGTGTCGGGTGTGGCCAGAGCTCATCTGCATGGATACCTGGAGGATGCAGCCATAAGAACCCAGGAGGAAACAAAAGTCTAAGATGATGGTGATGGTTCTTGCTGCCAGGCCTATAATCTTGTTCCTGGAGATGTCACCACAGGACAACTTCATGAGGGCCATGTGCTCACAGGCAAAATGCCCAATGATGTTGGACCTGCAGAACCTCACCTGGGAAGCCAGGATTACCACTGGGCCCACTACAGCCAGACTCCGGGCAAGAGCGACCAGTGTCAATATCACCAGGAGCTTCTTCGTCATGATGTCTGTGTAGTGCAGAGGGTGACAAATGGCCACATACCTGTCCAAAGCCATCAGGAGGAGTACATTGCAGTCCAACATGAGGACAAAGTAGATGAAGAACATCTGGACCAGGCACTCCGTCAGGGAGATGTGGCTGACTCCGAGAAGGAAGCTGAGGAGCATCTTGGGAAGGATGACGGTGGAGCCACAGATGTTGACTGCCAAGAGCAAAGCAATCAGGACATACATGGGCGAATGGAGACTGTGATCTCTCCTCACAGTGTAGATCAGGATGGAGTTCCCTGCAACAATCATGAGGTAAAGGCAGAAGAAAGGGATGGCGAGGAGATATCTGGACTCTTGGAGGCCTGGGAAGGCGAGCAGAAGGAAGTCTGTGTAGGAGACGTTGGCTGTTCTGTTCTGATCCCCTCCAGCCATCTTGGCAATGATTGGAGATAACAATCCTTAGATCTGAAAAGAGGGAAGAGAGGAACATTTCACTCATTATTTTACAATCTGTGGGTAGTATGGCAGCAGTGACCATTCCTGGACTGGGAGAGCTTCACCATAGTAGTTCAAACACTGGCAACTTTAAGACTGGATCAGTGCAACAGATTCTATATGGAGCTCCCCTTGTGCTCGATTCAGAAGGTGCAGTTTGTGCAGAATGCTGCAGCACAAATGCTTACAGAGTGAGACCCTGTCACCTTTTAGCACCTCTGCTCAGAGATCTGCACTGGCTGCCAATTAGTTACAAGACCAAGTTCCAGGTGTTACTATCTGTACTTAAAGACCTTTCCAGTTTGGGACCTTTTTGCTTCTGGGTTTGCCTTACTGTATAGGAATCTACTTAATACCTGTTCTGCAGCTGTAAGAAATAAATCTTTTAAAGTGTGGCATCACCTCCCTCCTGGAACTCCCTGCGTTTAGACATTAGGCAGGCACCTTCACTGCTAAAAAAAATTCTGTTCAAGACAAGCCTCTCCAGATATGTGCATGTTGTTGTGTTTTAATCTCTTTTTGCTTACTTTTGATTTTAATTGCCTTTTGAATCATTTAATTGCCTTTTGAATCATTTAATTGCCTTTTGTTAATCATTTTACTGCTTTTTTGGTAACCTGCTGAGAGGTTTTATTACAGTCAAGCAGTTTGTTAATGTTGTGAAAAGAATAAGGGGGGGAAATATTTCATCTGTTAGGAGCACATGAAGTAGTTTCGTCCCTTTACCTCAATATTGCCCACACTGACTCAGGGGCGAACGAAGGCCAACCGATATCCGGGACGGTGCAAACCGCTGGCTGTACACATGTTGCGCCACTACGTACAATGCATGTGTGGTGTCACTACGTAGGGCGCATGTGTGGCGTCGGGCATGTGTTGTACATAGAGGTTTGCTGCTGGTGCCACTCGAACGCCGTACGGACGGTGGCGGGATCCTCTGATCGTGGCTGCACTCGCGAATGGAGGATCCTCCATATGCGATTGCGGCATATAGAAATAAAAGACACTACAAATAAAAGGCAAGATGGCACCACAATGAAAGGGAAGGGAAGGTATCTTGCGGGTAAAAGGGATCATTCCCAAGCAGCAAAAAAAGGAGAGAGCTAGGCTTGAACTCAGGATCAGTCCCCATCTGTAAAATGGGAGCAGCAACCTGAGCCAGTTCCAGACAGTTGCAATTTTCAGGTGGGGTTCAATTAAATACTGGCAAATTCAGGTTGTGTAGTTAAAGGTGGTTTGGCTTTCCTGTGCAACAAACCCCGCTCCCTGCAAAATAACCAGACTTTTTGGGGTGAGGAGAGTGACAGGAACATGCCTTGGAGAGAGAGAGAGAGAGGCGGGAGGCAGGTAGCAATTGCTTGTAAGGACCAAAGATGTGATCTGTCTTTGCAGCAGAGCTGTGCTTATCACCAGATGCAGTTTGACAATGTATTTCCCCCCCGGTCTTGTGTAAGCATCCTACATTATATTGTTCTGCCCACCCAAACCTCCTTGAGCTGCAAGTGAGATTCTGGGGGTTCCAGGCACTCACTCAGGGGTTGTGTTTCCTTTGGGGAGCAAGCACAGCAGAGCCTGGGGTGTCTTTTATGATATGTGGCTTATTTACACAAATATACAGCCTATACCTATATAGGGAAAGTGCAGAGCATGTAAGAGAAAGTGTAAGAGCGTCCTGTTCCTCCTATGGCTGCAACCTCAGACGCCAAGAGACCCCAAACATCATGTCTGACTCTCTCTGCAGCATAAAACTGCCGGCCTCATGCTCTGCTCCCTCCTGTCCTCCCAGCTTGCAAAAGTGACCCTTCCCCCCTGTTCACTTGCCTCCTTACCCACTGCAGCCCTGTCCCTCTCTCCTGAAATTCTGGCCTTTTCTCTCTGCTATCTCTCTGCTCAAGGAGGGGCTAGAGCATGTGACTCTTAATCTCAGGTTTGTGGCAATGAGTCCCAGGCTGGGCAAGACGTCTGTATTGCAGGGGATGGAATTAGATGGCCCTTGTGGTCAATTCTATGATTCCATTGAAGTGTGGACAAAATAGACTCTTAAAACACTTAAGAAGTCAACCCAGGAGGCAGAGCAGAGCCATCCTTGCTAATAGCCATCGACAGGAAGGAAGTGGTGCAACATCTCTAGGCAAGCTCGCTTCCCTCCCCTCTTTTTCTCCACAACTGTTCTCCTTACATCTTCCTCCAGATTCTCCCCTAAATCCACATCAGATCAGCTCTTCTTGAAAGAGGGTGCCCAGAATAGAATGTGGGCTTTCCAGACTCTTGTCTATCCAACTTGGAGCCTTGTAAGTCTTGCATAAGGCAACCTGGCTAATGTTGCACCTAAAACAGCAGCCCAGCATACTAGTTTGACTCAGCCACATTCCTTACCTCGTCCTCTTCCGTTTCAGCATCCTCTTTAGGGATAGATGCTGCAGTTTTACCTACCTTGAAATGCTGAGAAGCATCCAAGGGCCCAGCAGGGTCTGAAGGATTCTGTTGTGCCCGACAGGATTAAGTAAGCTCAGGTCTGTTCTCAGAGGAGTCCCAGGCAAGATGGTTCCCTCTTGGGAGCCATAATTGATGGAGTCCATTTTTAGCCTCCAGTTGGGAATTGGCACAGCTCTATCACTATTGGGCAGGAGATGATGGTCAGGTCATAGCCAAGTCATCCAAGCACTACAGATGAAGAAGACACACAAAATTCTACCTTATGCCCTCAGAGCCAAGTTATTCTCAAAGTGGGAATCTTCCTCATGTAGCCAAACTTTAAGAACTGTTTCTGTGAGTTCTGGGAGTGGTTTTCTAGGCTGATTGGGTACAGCTGGTGATGACTACAAAAGGAGAAGTTGCAGTTTGAATTTGCCTGCAGAGAGAGAACACCCACATGCTTTGTGTTTGTTGTTTTTGCATAGCTGTAATAAAACCTTTGTTTGAGTGTTTAACACCAGTCTCATGGTTCTGTCGTCTGCCACCAGAAGAAAAAAAACCCTTTACAGGTTATGGGCCCAGTCCTGAGTGGGCAGAGACTGAGCGTGGAAAAGGACCCAGAGACTGGAAGCAACTCAGCATTTCTCAAGCAGCTGGCTGTGTGAAGGCATCGGCAGGGAGTGTCTGTTTGAGACCAGGAGCCAAACAATTCTTCAAGCCACGTGTGAGTAAAGACTGAGTGGAAAGCTGAAAGCTGGGTGGAGCCATGGCTGGACTTGGAGCTGGAGCTCAAGGGGGAGCTTCATATTTTCCAGTAGAGAAACTGGGAGAGTCCAATTATATGTCATGGAGTTTACTGATGCATTTTTAAAGAAAGAACAATGTTGGACTGGTATTGTTAACCCTCCTGTAAAAGATGAGGATGAAGAAGTAGATGAAGCAGACCAAAGACTGGAGGACAAAGCATATGCCAATCTCCTTTTGAGTTTTGAGAAGTCTGTTTTCTCATGTGCGAGACCTTGAAACAGCAAGTGAGATTTGGAAAGCACTGAGAGCCATACACATTAGAGCTGTTGTGGGCAGCAAAATTACTCTAATGAGATCTCTGTACTGAGCCAGACTGAGGGTGAATGTGTTTCAAAAACCCTTCAAAGTATGCGTGATTTATTTTCAGAGTTAAATGAACTTGGAGAACATTTTTCTGAGCAGAGAAATGTTTATATTGTGCTGTCTTCACTTCCTGAGTCATGGGATAATTTAGTGATGATGCTGGAGGCAATTCCAGAAAGCCAATTAAGGATGCTCTTCTTAACTGGGCGTTTGCTTGATGAGGAGGAAAGATGCCATGAGAGGAAGACGACAACACGTCAGCGTAACTCTGGAAATGGGAGATGGTCCAGTAAAAGATATGCAACTAATGAGGAGTGGCAACATAAAGAGGCTGTTGACCACACAGAGGAAGTAGCTTTCACAGTCAGAAGATGCTATCGTTGTGGGTCAGCCAAGCATTTAGTACAACAATGCACTGTGTCTGTGGGACACAGTTTGCTGGGAAGCAAGAAGACAGGACGAGTCGGATCCAGTATGTTTCTGCAGCAGTTTGAGGCACCAGTCACGACGTTGGACAGGACTGGATTTTAGACTCAGCATTTTAGACTCAAACATTTTTAAGTCTGCACAAATCCTTGTAGAAAAGCAACCTTGTAAATCTGTAAATGTAGTACTAGCTGATGGAACAGTGCATGAGTTAGCTGGAAAGGGTAATGTGAATATTAACTGTTTAAGCACCAAATTTACCAATGTTTTATGTGTACCAAGCTTAGAAAATAATTTGCTTTCAATTGCAAGTCTTGTTAAGCAGGGGTTTAAGGTAACCTTCTCTAGTTCAGGCTGTAAAATAGAGAAAGCTGGAAAAGTGGTTAAAGCGTCACTAAAAAATGGTTTGTTTTGGAAGATCAGCTAATAAGTGAGTCTGGGGCATGTGTTAAAGCCTGTAATAGAGCCTTACATGATGAGTGCCAGCATTTGTGGCATCGTTGTTTGGGGCATGCCAATTTCCACAGCATTGCCAAAATGCCAAAGTTGTTGTTTAGTCGTGTCCGACTCTTCATGACCCCATGGACCAGAGCACGCCAGGCACTCCTGTCTTCCACTGCCTCCCACAGTTTGGTCAAACTCATGCTGGTAGCTTTGAGAACACTGTCCCACCATCTCGTCCTCTGTCGTCCCCTTCTCCTTGTGCCCTCCATCTTTCCGAACATCAGGGTCTTTTCCAGGGAGTCTTCTCTTCTCATGAGGTGGCGGAAATATTGGAGCCTCAGCTTCATGATCTGTCAGAATTAAGTAAGGGAATTAAAATGAAAAAATGTTCAGTTTTTCTGGACTGCAATACCTGCAAGGAGTCTAAAAGTAAGCGAGGATATTATCCTGAAAGTAATAGAATTAGCAAGAAGCCATTTGCTTTAGTACACTCAGACCTTTGTGGGCCATTTGCAGAATCTGAAGGAGGAGCAAAGTTTTTCCTGGTTTTTGTGAATGATTACAGCTGGTATACTTGGGTATACACAAAAGTAAAACTGGTCAACTGATTAAAAATTGGGTCAACTATATAGAAAGCCAACTATATAGAAAGGCAGTTTCCCTACAAAGTTACCCAATTGCAGAGTGACCATGGAGTCGAGTTCATGTCTGAAGCCCTCCAAATATGGTTGAAAAAACATGGTATTAGTCACCGTAAATCGTGTCCTTTTTCACCCAAAGAAAATTTGATTGCAGAACACAAGTTAAGGTCTTAACAAACAATGCTATATTCTATGTTATGTGATTCTGGTTTATCCAGGAAGTTTTGGGGGGAAGCAATTCTCTGTGTTAATTACATACAGAACAGATTATTTCATTCTCTCATAAATAATACCCCTAATTTTTTGCTTTATGGGGGAAAAAATCTGTTTTGGACCATGTTAAAACTTTTGGTTGTTGGCCTTGGGTTCACATCCCAAAAGGACAGAGAAGGAAAGGAGATCCCAAGGCAAAGAGACTTAGATTTGTTGGTTATCAAAGCTGGTCAAAAGGTTACCATTTTGCACTAGGGCGTGGCAGAGTTGTGATATCAAGACATGCAGAGTTTTGTGAGCAAGATGGTTGGGCTTGTTTACATGGAAATTCAGAAGTTGTTTTTTCTTCAGATGATACAGATAAATTTGTGAAATCTGAGGAAGAAAAGCCACAAATTCAAGAAAGTTCTGAAAGTGATAGTGATGAGGAATCAGGGGATGAGGGTCCCAGTACACAATCTCCTAAAACTAAACCAATTTCTCCTGAGCAAGATGAATTAGAAGGGGAAGATAGTCCAGAGGCGGGAAGTGTTCGAGTTAGAAGATCACAAAGAAGGAATAAGGGGGTACCTCCAGAAAGGTTTACTATACAAGAAGTTAAAAGTGTTGATGTGAAGAAAGAACCTCGTGATTATGAGGTTTTAAAGTTACCACACCAGGAAATAGTAATGTGGGAAAATGCAATGAGAGCAGAAATGAAATCTTTGGCAGAACATAATGTGTTTACTATTGAGCCATTGCCAGAAGGAAAAAAGGCAGTGAACTGTAGATGGGTGTATAAAATAAAACACTTGGCAGATGGTAGTGTTAAGCACAAAGCTAGGCTGCTAGCACGAGGTTTTACGCAAAGAAAAGGTGAAAGTTTTGATGAAACCTTTTCTCCTACTGCAAGGAGCAAAAGTGTACATTTGTTGCTAGCTATTGCAGCGCTACATGGGTTTCAGGTAAATCATTTTGATATTGAAACAGCTTATCTTAACACAAATCTGCACAAAGAAATTTTTATGAATGAAGCACCAGGAATTGAGGCAGGCGAACAGAATTCTGTATATAGGTTACACAAAGAAACTATGGACTCAAACAATCAGCTAGAAATTGGAACGATAATGCTTTAAAAAATATTGGCTTGAAAAGAAGCCTAGCTGATAATTGCTTGTACGCTAAAGGAAAGGGTGATAAACAAGAATTATATTTGTCTTACATTGATGATTTGCTTTATTCTACAAAAAATGACAAGCAAGAGGGGGAAATTGCAGAACAACTAAGAAAAGAGTTTAAAGTAAGAGATTTGGGAGCAGTGAAAAATTATCTCAGTCTAGAAATTCAAAGGACAAACGATGGAAGTTTTTTGTTGAGTCAAAAAGATAAAATAATGGAATTACTTGAAAGAAACAATATGCAAAATAGCAAGGGAGTAAAAAGCCCAATGGAAATAGGTTTTTTCAAGAATGAAGGAGAATGCACAGAACCAGTAAATCCTTCACTAGTTGGAAGTTTATTACACATTTCATTGTGGAGCAGGCCAGATTTGAGTTATGCTGTTGTAATACTGAGCAGACTAGTAAGCTGTCTCACAGAAAATGCCTGGAAGGGTATAAAATGTATTTTCCAGTATTTAAAACATACGCTTGATTATTGTTTAAGATTACCATCTTCAGGGTCTACAAAATTGCAGTGTTACGTTGACAGCGATTGGGCCAAACCTGCCTGATAGAAAATCAGTTTCTGGCATGGTGTTTCAATTTGGGGATTCCTTGATAGGTTGGAAGTCCAACCTACTGGAGAATAAAACTCCAAGGTGGCTCTCATCAATGGAGGCAAAAGCTGTGAAAAAACTTAATATGGATTGTATATGGCCGAAATATTGGGAAATTCTAGAACAGGAGGGTAGTAATTTAAAACTGCAGAGTTTTGAGAAACTAAAGGATAAAGTGCGAGATTGGCTTCACTATTATCAAATTCTAGAGGCATATAAGATGGATAAGAAAATTGGCTTCCAGATGGAGAAATCTAAATTGGAAACAGAACTGTTAGAACCCAATACTAAGAATTTATCAAAAATGTATAACTTGCTGCTGAAATGGAATACACAGGATGAAATAGTCAAATCTGCTATGATTAAGTGGGCGCAAGATATTGGTCATAACACTATGTTTGCTGACTGGGAAAGGTTGTGGACCACTCGTATGAAATTCACGGCCTGTAACGCCCTGAAAGAAAATATTATGAAAATGATTTATAGGTGGTACATGACCCCAGTCAAGCTTGCAAAAATCTACCACTTGTCAGAGAATAAATGTTGGAAGTGTAAAGAAAGTGAAGGCTCATTCTTCCACCTCTGGTGGACGTGCCCAAGGATTAAGGCTTTCTGGGAAATGATATATAATGAAATGAAAAAGATCTTTAAGTACACTTTCCTGAAGAAACCAGAGGCCTTTCTCCTGGGTATGGTCAGCCATGTGGTGTTAAAGAAGGACAGAACTTTATTTTTGTATGCCACAAAAGCAGCAAGGATCCTTATTGCAAAGTATTGGAAGACATCAGATCTACCCACTCTGGAAGAATGGCAGATGAAAATGACAGACTACATGGGACTCGCAGAAATGACGGGCAGAATCCGAGACCAGGAGAAAGAGACAGTGGAAGAAGATTGGAAGAAATTTAAGGACTATCTTAATAAATATTATAAGATTAATGAATGTTAGATTGATATGGATTTAAAATAATGTGGTTTTCAGAGACGACGAGTATGAAAAAGAATGGAAGTGGTAAAAAATATTTGGGAAATAAGGGCATGGATTTGCTGATGGGATAATGAAATTAGAATACAGAATGGTGAGGTATGAGGAAGTCGGTGAAACTAGGTTGAGAAAATAAGGTTTGAAAGTTATACTTGTTGTCTTTGTTTGTGTCTGTTTTTATTGTTGTTGTTGTTGTTTTTATGTCTTTTTTGGAAAATTTAATAAATATCATTTAAAAAAAAAAAAGGAAGTCCAAAAAGCAAGGAATCGTGGCCACATCTTCAAAAGAGGCTGAATACTATGCTTTATCGGAGTTGTGTAATGAAATAAAATATTACATTCAAATCCTCAATGATTTAGCTATACAATGTGATTACTCAGTTCAAATATGGGAAGACAATCAAGCTGTAATAACTTTAGCTGGGTCTGAGCAGTTTAAAACTAAATCAAAACATTTGGAGATTAAGTATCAGAATGTAAGTGAAAATGTTAAATAAAACCTGATAATGCTGAAATACTGTGAGAGCGTGCAAAATCTGGCTGATATATTTACAAAAGCACTAACTTTTGGGAAACATGCACAATTAGTGACAGAATTAGGAATTGTTGTGCATGATGTCTAAATATGTTTTGTATATGTTTAAAGTATTGTTTCTGTTTCTGTTTGAATGAGAGGGGGTGTTAGGAGTCATTCTGCAAAGAAACAGAAAAGATGATTGTAACTTTAAGAGCTGTTTCTGTGAGTTCTGGGAGTGGTTTTCTAGGCTGATTAGGTACAGCTGGTGATGACTGCAAAAGGAGAAGTTGCAGTTTGAATTTGCATGCAGAGAGAGAACACCCACATGCTTTGTGTTTGTTGTTTTTGTACAGCTGTAGCTGTGGGTTAAAGCCTCAGCGCCTAGGGCTTGCCGATCGAAAGGTCGGCGGTTCGAATCCCTGCGGCGGGGTGCGCTCCCGCTGCTCGGTCCCAGCGCCTGCCAACCTAGCAGCTCGAAAGCACCTCCGGGTGCAAGTAGATAAATAGGGACCGCTTACCAGCGGGAAGGTAAACGGCGTTTCCGTGTGCGGCTCTGGCTCTGGCTCTGGCTCTGGCTCTGGCCAGAGCAGCGATGTCACGCTGGCCACGTGACCCGGAAGTGTCTCCGGACAGCGCTGGCCCCTGGCCTCTTAAGTGAGATGGGCGCACAACCCCAGAGTCTGTCAAGACTGGCCCGTACGGGCAGGGGTACCTTTACCTTTAATAAAACTTTGTTTGAGTGTTTAACACCAGTCTTGTGGTCTCGTGGTTCTGTCTGCCACCAGAAGAAAAAACCCCTTTTACAGGTTATGGGCCCAGTCCTGAGTGGGCAGAGACAGAGCGTGGAAAAGGACCCAGAGACTGGAAGCGACTCAGCGTATCTCAAGCAGCTAGCTGTGTGAAGGCGTCGGCAGGGAGTGTCTGTTTGAGACCAGGAGCCAAACAATTCTTCAAGCCATGTGTGAGTAAAGACTGAGTGGAAAGCTGAAAGCAACCACCTAATCACAACCGCCTAATTAAAATACTAAAATCCCTGCCCTTGTTGACATCTGCCCTCACCCTGAATTCCGCCACCTACTCCTCATATTAACCATTGTCCTTATTTGGTCAATGCCTCCATGCCTTTTTCTGTTGACGTAAGCCATGTTACAAGTTTAAGTGAGTTCTATGTCTTTTGAAGCCAAGAGGACAGAGCCACATCCTTTTTTAAATATATATATAATTTTTATTTATTTTCCATTTAATGTTATACATTCACACCGTCATTATCCACTATACAGCCCTGGCTCTTTAGAGCCTATTGACTTCCTTCCCTCCTGCCTCATAGTTTTTGAAATTAACCTTTATATCATTGCAATTTATACGTTTTCCAATTCTAATTAGACTTATTAAAGAATGTCTCAAGATTTAAATAAATATAAAAAGGAAGAAAGTTTCTCATTACAAATCTTCTGACAACCCTACTAGTGGTGTTAATTGCTTACAAGGATCTTTCAAATATCGTATAAATTTACTCCAATCCTTTTGGAATACTTGATCATGCTGGTTTCGGATTTTTCCTGTCAACTTCGCTAGTTCTGCGAAGTCCATCATCTTCATATGCCACTCTTCTTTCATCGGTACTTCTTGCTGTTTCCCTATTTGGTCCATCTCAAATCGGTTACCCATATGACCTAGAAGCACCTCTTGCCCAATACTTCCCTGGCCATCTTTCACAAGAAGTGTCTGGTGGCAGTGGCGGATGTTGGCCTTTCAAATTTCAGCATAGCCTTGTGTGATGCCAAAATTCTCTGCCCCCCATCTCCTGCCTTGCATTCTAATAGTTGTGGCACCCCCTTTTGGATTGGCACCCAGTGTGGGTGAACTGGTTGCTCTCTTCTAAATCTGCCTCCGCTGGTGGTGACTGACTGGGAAAGAGATCTCGGGGTTGTGGCAGGCAGCTCAGTGAATATGTTGGCTTGGCATGTGGCACATTTAACTCAGAGGCAAAGAAGCCAGAAATAATAGGATCTGGACAAGAGAGTGTTGCTGTGACCCCCCTCAGAGGCAACAACTTTGAAAGGCACTTTCGGGACAAAATTCAGATTCAGGTGACATAGTCAGAGCAAATCCAGTGGGGGCATCCAGGGAACAGTCTGAGCCACCTACGATGGATCAGTATTATCCTTATTATTTGGAAACACATTTCCTTCCCTTTTGAAAATAGTCTAAATAAAGAAGACAGTTTTTAATATTGGTAGTCCTTGCTTGGTGCTTTGAGATTTGTCAACCAAGGTAAAGGTAAAGGTAAAGGTAAAGGTACCCCTGCCCGTACGGGCCAGTCTTGACAGACTCTGGGGTTGTGCGCCCATCTCACTTAAGAGGCCAGGGGCCAGCGCTGTCCGGAGACACTTCCGGGTCACATGGCCAGCGTGACATCACTGCTCTGGCCAGAGCCAGAGCCAGAGCCAGAGCCAGAGCCGCACACGGAAACACCGTTTACCTTGCCGCTGGTAAGCGGTCCCTATTTATCTACTTGCACCCGGAGGTGCTTTCGAGCTGCTAGGTTGGCAGGCGCTGGGACCGAGCAGCGGGAGCGCACCCCGCCGCAGGGATTTGAACCGCCGACCTTTCGATCGGCAAGTCCTAGGCGCTGAGGCTTTAACCCACAGCGCCACCTTCGTCCCCTTTGTCAACCAAAGAGCCACTTAATTGTCCCAGGTCCCAGTTGGGTTGGGAGATCCCTCAAGGTCTCTGAAGTATGCAGCATAAATACCTCACCGAGAGGCCGAAGCCAACATTTGCTTAGGAGGGGGCATTGCTGCCTTGGTAAGCTGAATGTGCAACCATTCCTAAGGAGGTAGCATTTTGGGCTGTTGTGCCAAGTCAGTGTTCCACAGAGCAAGGCATGCGGCAAGTTGTCCCCTTTGCAATGGTGCAGTGAGCTGGGGTTGTTTCTGACTGTGGAATCTTCCATGCAGTTCTGAGTATGCTGTTGCCACTGCAAAATGCTACCCAACGCAGCTAACAAGGCTCACCTTGCTCCTTGCTCTGGGTTCCCTAACATTTCTTTGGAAAATGCCGACTGTAACACCCCGAGAAAGGTAAGTGCTAAAGGAAGCAGAGGCTGTATTTCCTGACAGGAGGGGAAATATTGGTGGCCTGGCTAGCAGGAGATAAGTGTACCGTGTTGAAGATTTCCAGGAGAGGACAGAGAGGAGTGGAAGAACATTTGGACGCTGGTGGAGAAGAAAGAATGGTGTATATAGCATGCCTGGATAAATCAGTTGGTTAGAGTGTGGTGCTGATAATGACAAGGTTGCAGGTTCATTCCCCGTATAGCACAACTCCTCAGGGTCTCTTCCAACTCTACAATTCTATGATCATTTAGATGAGCCTTTCTCAGCCTTGGGACTCTTCCAACTCTCCAATTCCTTGATTCTTTGTAGCCACCCACCTGATTTGACAATTTTTACAATGCAGCTTACTGAACATACCAAAATATTCACTGAGAAGAGAAATACATTTAAATAAGCATTAATATATGCATATAAATACATAGTTTGAGATGGAATTTTGAAAAATAAACAGATCTTTATTGTATTTATTGCATTTATATCCCACCTTTATCTTCCAAGGATCTCGAAGCGGCTTCCATGGTTCTTCCCCCCTCCCCCCATTTCATCCTTACAACAACCCTGTGAGGTAGGTTAGGCGAAGAGATGGGGCTTGACCCAAGTGAGCTTCATGACTGAGTGGGGATTAACGTGGAAGTGAAATGGAATCATGGGTAAAAACATGTGAAAGTGACAAAGATGGACTGAGATACTCAGGTCTGCCAGTTCTAATCTGGAGATTTTCCTAGAGGAAGAGACTCCCAGGTGTCCTCCGAAAGAGCAGACTTGGGTGTCCAAAACACCTGAGGGCTAATCGCTTACCCCAAGGTGGAGAGATCCAAAACCAGTGACCTTACCACAACTGCTTCATTTATTCACTCAGATAGTTCTTCTTTCTGCTTCTAACAGCCACCCACTCTAGAGAGGTGACTCCACCCTTCCCATGTAACTGAGGTCTGGCAGACAGCCAAGTTTGGCCCTGGGTGTATAGAACATTCCAGTATCATAAAAAGAAGGGATAACAACCGTTACGAGATCCACTCACATAACGGGACCTCCACTTCCCCTCTTCATAGAATTGTAGAGTTGGAAGGGACACAAGGAAAGAGAGTCCACCACCTTCAGAGGGAGACCGTTCCCCTGTTGAACAACTCTTAAATGCAGGAAGTTCTTCCTCATATTTAGTTGGTATCTACTTTCTTGTAACTTGAATCCATTTCATTTGGAGCAGGAGAAAACAAGTTTGCTCCATCTTCCATGTGACAGCTCTTTAGATATTTGAAGATGGCTTCTCTCCACACCCCCTAGAAACCTGCTCCACAGGGTCCCCCAACCCTCTGGAGCAGTTTTTGAAGGTCCACAGAAGGATGCAGTCGAGAGGAGAGGGAAGTAACATTGCACAACTGGCAGTCTGTTGCACCAAAGGAACAGCAGCTTTGGACACAAGCCTATATCTTAATGCCTAGGATGTATAGATAACCTATCTGTAGAAACATTTTCTTAGACTCCCTAAAAATGCGCTACTACAACTGTATAGGGTTCTGTTGCTAAGTATAACCATCTGAATGTTCATCCATCTTCATTTGTTTCCAGTCACATGGAATGATGGTTCCTCCCGTGGTGCATTGGTAAGATGCCGGCCTTCTACAATGCCTGCGTCAGCCCGTCCACCTTCTCCCTCACGGGCATCCCTCAGCTAGAAGCTGCCCATGTCTGGATCTCCATCCCTTTCTGCTCCATGTACATCATGGCCGTGGTGGGCAACTGCACCATCCTCTTCATCATCCGGGCCGAGCCCAACCTCCACGAGCCCATGTACCTCTTCCTCTCCATGTTGGCAGTCATCGACTTGGTCCTCTCCTCTTCCACCATGCCCAAGCTGCTCAGCATCTTCTGGTTGGGCAACAAGGACATTGCCTTCCACTCCTGCCTCCTCCAGATGTTTGTCATCCACTCTTTTGCCACCATTGAATCTGGGATCTTTCTGGCGATGGCCTTTGACCGCTACGTGGCCATATGCACCCCATTGAGGCACGGGACTATCCTGACCCACTCGGTGGTGGCCAAGATCGGGCTGGCCGCTGCTCTGCGGGGCTTCCTATACATCGCTCCACTGCCTCTTCTTGCCCATCGATACACCTACTACCACACCAACATCATTGCACACTCCTACTGTGAGCACATGGCTGTAGTGATGCTCTCCTGCGAGGACATCTCCATCAGCAACATCTATGGTGTAACAATTGGCTTCCTGGTACTCATAATTGATTCTACGTTCATTGGGTTGTCCTATGTCCTCATCTTCTGGGCGGTAATGAGCTTGTCTACCACGGAGGCCCGTCTTAAGACCTTCAGCACTTGCACCTCACACATTTGTGCCATCTTGATCTTCTACATCCCCATTGTTGTCTCCTCCCTGATACATCGGTTTGGGCACAATGTGGCTCCTGCAGCTCACATCCTCCTGGCCAACTTCTATCTCATTTTCCCTCCCGTCTTGAATCCCATTGTGTATGCCGTCCGGACAAAAGAGATCCGGAGGAGGCTGGCCAAGATGCTGTTGTGGTCCAGAGGTGGTCTTGAGTGAGCCTCACAGTTGCTCCTTAAAGGTAAAGGTAAAGGTACCCCTGCCCATACGGGCCAGTCTTGACAGACTCTGGGGTTGTGTGCCCATCTCACTTAAGAGGCCAGGGGCCAGCGCTGTCCGGAGACACTTCCGGGTCACGTGGCCAGCGTGACATCGCTGCTCTGGCGAGCCAGAGCCGCACACGGAAACGCCGTTTACCTTCCCGCTGGTAAGCGGTCCCTATTTATCTACTTGCACCCGGAGGTGCTTTCGAACTGCTAGGTTGGCAGGCGCTGGGACCGAGCAGCGGGAGCGCACCCCGCCGCAGGGATTCGAACCGCCGACCTTTCGATCGGCAAGCCCTAGGCGCTGAGGCTTTAACCCACAGCGCCACCTGCGTCCCCTAGTTGCTCCTTATATGAGGTTTATTCCCCTCTTTCTTTGGCTGAAACATGAATTGAATAGCATCAATCAGAAGACCATGGGAATCACTCAATTAGCTCAATGCAGAGAGTCTTTTATCAAAATCACTTGCAGGTATAGATGGGCAAATTTGTTGACACTGGTTTCTCTCAGTTTGTCATCTTTTCAATGTAAAATTCAGCTCTCCACATTTCCACATCTGTTTGCAATTTAGGTTTTTGCAATTTTGCATTTAGGAAGCCATATAGTGTTAACCATGGCTAATAAGAAATGTTTTTGCCTGTTGCCTAAAGATATGCAATGAAGGCACCAGGTGAGAACTTTCCCTGTTCTTGTGTTGCCACCCACCGGACGTCTCACAGAGGAGGCACATGAAGAAGAGCATCATATGGAGAAAGGTGGTCCTTGAGGTATTGCGGTCCTGAGCCATTTAAGTCTCATTCAATGTTCATTGAATATCCCACCATCACCAGGAGTAGCCCAAGCAATTTTGCTGCCCAACACAAAGGACAAGAAGATGCATTGCCTATTCTGTGCACAAAATTGGACCAGAGGAGTAGTTGACTCTTACTTGACCACTGGAATAGGACAGTCCTTCACTGACCCCAAGAGTAACAGGCTAGCTTCGGGGCTGCAGGGCAGACCACATGGCACACATTTGTAGTGACTTTCTGCCCCTCAGAATTTGTTGCCTGAGGCAACTGCTTCATGCTTGAGCCGGCCCTGGTCATTGTCTAAGCTCCCTGCAAACAAATCAGGCTAGATGCTCATTAAACAGGTTGCTGATTCCAAGGAATGAGGAATCAGGTTTGTTGCACTTGACCTCTGGTGAGCTGTTGAACAAAGCCTGTGCTTTTCTGTATCTGTTTGGGATCCAGAGAGCTAAAGGAGGCCTCTACTGCAACCTCCATCTGCCCACAGGCTTTGGTCATCTTCGGAGACCGCTATTGGGGAACACCTATCGCCTTCTGAGAAACATAAGCTCTCCTCTTCAGAATCCTGGGCCAGCAAGGCAACAGCATCTCAAGGTTGATCTTTGAGATTGTTGAGGAGCAAAGAGGGGGGTCCTGCTGGAGCTGTGAGCTCACTAACCATTGGAAGCATAGTTTAAGTGTAGCTTCTTAACTTTCTCTTTCTCTTTTATTTTTTCTCTCCCTTCCCTTCCATCCTTTGTTCCCCCCTTCTCTCTCTCTTTTGCATCTGGATTAATGTTTTGTTGTTGTTGTTGTTGTTTAGTCATTTAGTCATGTCCAACTCTTCGTGACCCCATGGACCAGAGCACGCCAGGCACTCCTGTCTTCCCCACTGCCTCCCGCAGTTTGGTCAGACTCATGTTTGTAGCTTCGAGAACACTGTCCCACCATCTCGTCCTCTGTCGTCCCCCTCTCCTTGTGTCCTCCATCTTTCCCAACATCAGGGTCTTTTCCAGGGAGTCTTCTCTTCTCATGAGGTGGCCAAAGTACTGGAGCCTCAGCTTCAGGATCTGTTCTTCCAGTGAGCACTCAGGGCTGATTTCCTTAAGAATGGATACGTTTGATCTTCTTGCAGTTCATGGGACTCTCAAGAGTCTCATCCAGCACCATAATTCAAAAGCATCAATTCTTCGGCGATCAGCCTTCTTTATGGTCCAGCTCTCCCTTCCATACATCACTACTGGGAAAACCATGGCTTTAACTATACAGACCTTTGTTGGCAAGGTGATGTCTCTGCTTTTTAAGACACTGTTTGCCATCTAGGTTTGCCATCGCCTTTCTCCCAAGGAGCAGGCGTCTTTTAATTTCGTGACTGCTGTCACCATCTGCAGTGATCACGGAGCCCAAGAAAGTAAAATCTCTCACTGCCTCCATTTCTTCCCCTTCTATTTGCCAGGAGGTGATGGGCCCAGTGGCCATGATCTTCGTTTTTTTGATGTTGATCTTCAGACCATATTTTGCGCTCTCCTCTTTCACCCTCATTAAGAGGTTCTTTAATTCCTCCTCACTTTCTGCCATCAAGGTTGTGTCATCTGCATATCTGAGGTTGTTGATATTTCTTCTGGCAATCTTAATTCCGGCTTAGGATTCATCCAGCCCAGCCTTTCGCATGATGAATTCTGCATATAAGTTAAATAAGCAGGGAGACAATATGCAGCCTTGCCGTACTCCTTTCCCAATTTTGAACCAATCAGTTGTTCCATATCCAGTTCTAACTGTAGCTTCTTGTCCCACATAGAGATTTCTCAGGAGACAGATGAGGTGATCAGGCACTCCCATTTCTTTAAGAACTTGCCATAGTTTGCTGTGGTCGACACAGTCAAAGGCTTTTGCATAGTCAATGAAGCAGAAGTAGATGTCTTTCTGGAACTCTCTAGCTTTCTCCATAATCCAGCGCATGTTTGCAATTTGGTCTCTGGTTCCTCTGCCCCTTTGAAATCCAGCTTGCACTTCTGGGAGTTCTCGGTCCACATATTGCTTAAGCCAGCCTTGTAGAATTTTAAGCATAACCTTGCTAGCGTGTGAAATGAGTGCAATTGTGCGGTAGTTGGAGCATTTTTTGGCACTGCCCTTCTTTGGGATTGGGATGTAGACTGATCTTCTCCAATCCTCTGGCCACTGCTGAGTTTTCCAAATTTGCTGGCATATTGAGTGTAGCACCTTAACAGCATCATCTTTTAAAATTTTAAATAGTTCAGCTGGAATATCATCACTTCCACTGGCCTTGTTATTTGCAGTTCTTTCTAAGGCCCATTTGACTTCACTCTCCAGGATGTCTGGCTCAAGGTCAGCAACCACACCACCTGGGGTGTACGAGCCATCCATATCTTTCTGGTATAATTCCTCTGTGTATTCTTGCCACCTCTTCTTGATGTCTTCTGCTTCTGTTAGGTCCTTACCACTTTTGTCCTTTATTATGGTAATCTTTGTACGAAATGTTACAGATAGGTAGCCGTGTTGGTCTGCCATAGTCAAAATAAAAAAATTCCTTCCAGTAGCACCTTAAAGACCAACTAAGTTAGTTCTTGGTATGAGCTTTCGTGTGCATGCACACTTCTTCAGATACCAGATGCTACAAGACTGTCCCACATTTCTTTGGCAGTTTTCTTATTCCTTATGTAGACTACTTGCTGGTCACTGGCTGCCAAATTAATTATTGCCCTGGCTTTCGCATCTCCTTTTGACCAAGCATTTGTTACAGGGTTGGGAGGGTCATCAGTTACATAGGTCCATACTTCTCTAGAGGTCAAAAGCGCCTCCACCCAAAAAGACCATAAACTATAGTTCTCATCTGTTAGCTGTGGAAAGACCAGAGCCTTCTCAGCTTCTGGAACCCAGTCAACCATTCTGGAGCTCTTCCAGACCCACAGAACTACACTAACAGGAGAAGGAGTTTTCAAACCTTTCTCAGAGTCCAAAAATATGCAGTCATCCACTCAGCAGCTGGGCCCATAACCAAAAGATGTTGGCTATTTGCAGTATAGTAGCGCTGCAGAGAGCTTGCTGGGGAGACCATGCATTAAAAAGGGACTCAAAAAGTACTTAAACAAGGTTTTAATTACAAAAACAAAAACTCCTTATACACTAAATACATCAACAACAAACCAGACCCAACCACCAACCCGTCCCCCAGTGTAAAGGGAGAGCTAGGTGCTGCTCCTTATATACTACACCCAAATGCTGACACACCTTAATCAGTATAACTCAGCAGCACCTGCTGTTTCACAGCTGTAAAGCTGGGTCTCGTTATTTTGCTCTGGCCCTTTCTCTGGCCCCTTAAAGACATACACATCGGGTGGAACAATGATGAACCTTTACATTTAAAGAAACCATTCAGCAACTCTTTCCCTCCATTAAATTCACTGTGTGCTGAAGCAAATAAATCCATCAAACTTCATCAAATGCTCAAGTGCCAATCAACATCTATAATGCATTACATAAATCTTGTTTTCCAAAGCAGATTCTATATGTTTATTTTAATTATTTATTAAATTTACATACTGTTACTGCCTCTCCTGATATGGGACCGCCTCTCCTGGTATGTCCCACGGAGGACCTTACGGTCTTCAAACAAAAACATCTTGGAGGTCCTGGGCCACAGAGAGGTTAGGCTGGCCTCAACTAGAGCCAGGGCTTTTTTGGCTGTGGCTCTGATCTGGTGGAACGCTCTGTCACAAGAGACTAGGGCCCTGCGGGACCTGACATCTTTCCGCAGGGCCTGCAAGATGGAGCTGTTCTGCCAGGCCTTTGGTCGGGGTTCAGTCTGACTCCCTCTCCCCTTTCACAAGAACTTGTATGAAAGTGGCCTCCCAATTTTTCTCACAGGTCCATATAAGTTCAGCACAAACAGTTGGACCGGGTGAGCATTGAAGATCCCTGACCCTAATCTGCGGGGTGCCATCTGATTGGATTTTATTCTGATCCTGATCTGATTTGAGGATGTTTTTTAATTGATTGTCTGATTTTATGTTAATGTGTTACATATTTGATGTTAGCCGCTCTGAGCCCGGCTTTGGCTGGGGAGGGCAGGATATAAATAATTTATTATTATTATTATTATTATTATTATTATTATTATTATGTTACGGAAAAATCTGGGTGCGAGGCTGCTCAGCCACCCAGCACGTTAGGCAGAGCCCGTGGGTCCCTGTGGAACAAAGAAGGAGTCCAGCTACCAACCAGAGCAAATAGCTGAAGATCAAAGTTTATTGCGCAACAGCTTCAAAGAGGAATTGAACCCTGAGAACGGGGTGACAAGGACTTTTGAAAGTTCATATCTTCTCCCAGCATACAGTTCACTAAACATCATCACTACATCATTACTACATCATAAAAGGGGAGGGTATACATGATTAACATAAGAGGAATATGGGGGGGGGCAACGTGAAAATACAGGATATGCATTGGGAGTACATTCTAAGCACCTACAGGAAGAGAACAATAGGACTTAGGTTTGCCTAGTCTTCCACCTGGGAAAGTCCGGAGGAGGGGGTTGCCCAGTGATTGACACCTATCAGTCCCTTCCTGTGCACACGTGACCTCCTGCTTGTGGGATTACGGCGACGGCCGAGGGCTTATCGGGTCCTTGGCCAACAAAGTAGATTGGCAGTGGAATGAAGAGAATCGGTGGACAGTGATTTTCTATGAATTTCCAAGCGTTTTAGGCTTTTTTTTAGTACAGACGGTTTTTTTCAGAAGTAACCTGGTCTGACATTGCTACATTGTATCTAGTTTTGATTGGATTAACAAGGTAACAGGTTTCAACTGAATCATGGCATTGCTGTGTTTTGCTGAAGGGCTGTATTCGATGCAATCTGACTGGCTAGAGCGCATCCTAATGCAAATACCTTGTTCATTCATAAAATACCATATTTGTTGCTCTATAACTCACTTTTTCCCTCCTAAAAAGTAAGGGGAAATGTCTGTGCGTCTTATGGAGCGAATGCAGGCTGCGCAGCTAGCCCAGAAGCCAGAACAGCAAGAGGGATTGCTGCTTTCACTGCGCAGCAATCCCTCTTTGCTGTTCTGGCTTCTGGCTTCAGAATTTTTTTTTTCTTGTTTTCCTCCTCCAAAAACTATGTGCGTCTTGTGGTCTGGTGCGTCTTATAGAGCGAAAAATACGGTACATCAATTGTTCATACCGCCTGCCTGTGTGTAGTTTAGAGATACAGTGGTGCCTCGCAAGATGAAATTAATCCGTTCCGTGAGGCTCTTCGTATAGCGGTTTTTTTGTCTTGCGAAGCAAGCCCATTGACAGCTTAGCGGATTAGCGCTATTAGCTTTTAGCAATCAGTTGTTAAGCGGCTTAGCGGTTTAGGAAAAGGGGGAAAAAGGGGGGGGGAAACCTGCAGGAACTCGCAAGACATTTTCGTCTTGCGAAGCAAGCCCATAGGGAAATTCGTTTTGCGAAGCGCCTCCAAAACGGAAAACCCTTTCGTCTAGCGGGTTTTCCGTCTTGCGAGGCATTCGTCTTGCGGGGCACCACTGTACAGGGTCAGAAATGGTGCTTTATTCTTGGGGTTTTATGCGGTGCTTGTGCAACGTTGTGATGGGGTGAGGGGAGTCCTAGTATGGTAGGGTTCCCTTGAGGTCGCCTCCTTGGGTTCTACGTGTCTTACTCGAGAGTAAGACTCCGTTCATGTGCCCCCCTCCATTCTGTAACAGTCCCCCATTTGGAGATAGATTTGCATTAGAGTTCTGAAAGAACTGCATTCCTTTCTCCGCACCCTAGATCTCGGTGATCATATATTTGCCTTCTCCCAAGTGCTTCATTTGCACATATTTAGGGAAGGTGGCTGTATTCTGCGAGTAGGAATAGGCTCTAAGGGGAAATGAGCTATGTTGGGCAGAACAACGGATAAGCCCCTATGATTCTAGCTAGGTTTGGGAATGCAGGTGAGTGGGCCCCCTTCCTTCTTGTGGTTTCCTGCATCTGGTATTCAGAAGCCTGGCTGCCTCCAGCAAAGCCTGGGAGCCCCCTGGCAGCATTCTCCTCCTCCATGAACCTGTCTGATCCTCTTCAGAAACCATCCACTGCCTCCGGGGGGGGGGGGGGAGAGAGATAGCTCGGCAGTTTAGCTCTGTGCTGTGTGGAGAAGGGCTTTCATTTGTCCCTCTGGAGTCTGCCAATGTCCAGCTTTGTCGCAGGATGGATCCAGCACCTACTCATGGGTCCAGAGGCTGCTCCCCTCCCTGAGGAAGCTGCACACTTGAACTGCAATTACGCGCAAAAGGGAGAAGGAGGCATTGCCAGCAGCACAGACCCCCTAGGGAGGATCTGGGCCAGCATATAAGGGGTGCCAGGGGAACCCCAAGAGCTCCAAGCAGCTGATGCCAAGGACCGGCATGGCAGACACTCCAGCCACAATGGCAGTAAGTGACCCTGGAGACTCCCCCTTCTCTCTTTTTCTTCCTGCCTTCCTACATCTGCGCTTCCTGTCTGGAACCTGCAGGCTTCTCTTTCACCTGCTTGTGTGCTGGATCAGCTCTTGCAGACCCTCTTTTCCAAGGACACTCCTGGATTTGCAGAAGCCATCCCAGATTCTGATTTGATCCTGGAATGTCCTAGTATTCCTTTTATTGTTGTTTAGTCGTTTAGTCGTGTCCGACTCTTCGTGACCCCATGGACAGAGCATGCCAGGCACTCCTGTCTTCCACTGCCTCCCACAGTTTGATCAAACTCATGTTCTTAGCTTCGAGAACACTGTCCCACCATCTCGTCCTCTGTCGTCCCCTTCTCCTTGTGCCCTCCATCTTTCCCAACATCAGGGTCTTTTCCAGGGAGTCTTCTCTTCTCATGAGGTGGCCAAAATATTGGAGCCTCAGCTTCAGGATCTGTCCTTCCAGTGAGCACTCAGGGCTGATTTCCTTCAGAATGGAGAGGTTTGATCTTCTTGCAGTCCATGGGACTCTCAAGAGTTTCCTCCAGCACCAGAATTCCTTGTCATCCCTATTTTCATCAGAGAAAACGTTGGAGGATTTTGGTCCTGCAGGGAGCCGAGAAATTTTGGTTGGGTTGGGTGGAGGACCAAAAATAGGGCAGCGGATTTCCTCCCTATGGAAACATCCATGTTCTACTTGCATTCCTTGTTGCTGCAATAACGATGGCAAGGGTGATTTTTATTCCAGACTCAGCAGCAGCAGCAGGACGGCAGGTTGGAGGGGAGCCATTTCTGGGGCTGCCAGAGCAGAGCCTCCTCCTCCTGCTGCCTGTCATAGAATCAGCATTGGAAGGGACCTCCAAGAATCATCTAGTCCAAGTCGCTGCAATGCAGGGATGGCAGCTAATCCCTCTTTCCTGTTTGCTTCCATCTATCCACCCACCCACCAGTCCTCCTCCATCTGCCTCCACTGTCCCCCCTCCCTTTCCCCTTTTGGAGCTCCATTCACTTCCTTGCTCCCTCTAGCTCATCCTTCCTTTGTATCTTCTCACAAGACTGATTTCCCTCTCCACCCTTCCCTTTCCCTTCTTTCCAACCTTCTCCTCCATCTCTCCCTTGCCCCACTTCTTTCTTTCCTCCTGGGCCCACACTTCCTAGTCTCCTCCAACCAAGGCTCTCCTCTCCCACTTCCCCAGTAAGTCTTGTGCATTTGCAAGGTAGATTCCTTGTCAGTGATCCCTGCATTGTAGAGGGTTGGACTAGATGCTTTTTTGTGTCCCCTCCAAAGTCTATAATCCTATGATTGTATCATCAACAACAGCTCTCCATCCCTGGAAGTCTTTGGGCAGAGGTTGGGGAACCATCTGTCAGGGATTCTGTAGCTGTGTTTCCTGCACTGCAGGGGCCAAATGACGCTCTGGGGTTCTTCTTCTTCTTCTATTTCTCCTCCTCCTCCTCCTCTTCCTCCTCCTCCTCCTTCTGCAGAGGGTAACCTTCAGTGACCTGGTCAAGGGAAGCCACGGCATCACAAGGGTCTGAAGGGAACGTGATGGAGCCAAAGCAGTGATGTGACGTGTGGCTGGAAAAGGTGAACAATAATCTCAGCACAGTCCCAAAATGTCAGTGTTTTGGAATAGAACAGGCACAGGACCATGGACATAGCCAGGATTTATTTATTTTTTGAGGGGTGCAAGCTTTATGTTGGGTGGGGGGCAGAACTGTGATACAATTGGTCAGTTAGTTAAATGTTTTCTATCTATTTACTTGATTTAGGGGGGCCAGCTGCCCCCTGCACACACACCCCCACACTGCTATGCACACACACACAAGAGAATTGTAAAAGTCACCATTACTGCTATTTTACATTGTGCCATTGGCATGGGTGGCCTTTTGCAAAGTGTTAAAGGACAGGTCCCTGCCCTGAGGCAGAATTCAATCCAGGAAGAACAAGAATGATTTTGGCCACAGGGGTTGGGCAGTGGTGAGGGAGCCAAGACGAGACCACAGAAGACCAGAGAGGGGGAAATTATAGGGTGGGTGTATATTTGTACACACACAAACATATATCGTAGATCATTAAGAGCTGCAGAAAATTGGTGTGGCTGTTCTTCATGGGCCAGAAAGTAATTTTAGGCTTATGTCAGCTTGAGACCCTAGGATCGCCATATTTCAAAAAGTAAAAACCAGGACACCCCGAAAGTTGTTGGACAATTCCACCTTTGATATCCTGGCCAGAGAATCCTATGATGGATATTTATGAATTTCTGCATGGCATGTAGAGAGTGGATCGAGAGAATTTTTCTCCTCTCCCAACATTAGAGCCCATAATGAAGATTATTGTTGGAAGATTCAGGGGGCATAAAAGGAAGTCCTTCTTAGTTAAATGGTGGAACTCCCTGCCTCATGTCCACCAACCAATGAGCCTTTCAAGGACAAATTCCAGGAGGAGGAGAGGGCTCTGCTCTGGCTCCACAAGGAGAGGCAGCCATGCTTCTGAAAAGCAGTTGCTGGAAGCCACAGGAGGGGAGAAGAGGGATCCTGCTTGGGGGTTTCCTGTTGGGGCACCTGATCGGCCACTGTGAGAACAGGAGGCCGGGCTAGATGGGCCCTTGGTTTTAGCAGCAGCCGGGCAATAGTCCTTTCTGGGCTCCTGAAAGGGCACAGGAGGAAGCCAGGTGAGCCCCGCGCTTCCTCCAGGGGCCACCCTTCTCTCTCCCTCTTCTAGCTGTGTGACTTTCTCCAGGTCTCAGAAGCTTCGCCAGGGTGGGTCTCTCTCGCGACTCCTTTTCGCAACGCTGGAGGCCCTCAACAGCACAGCCAGCTTACTGGGCCAGTTCTCCTTCATCCTGGTGGGCATCCCTGGTCTGGAAGCCTTCCATACCTGGATTGGGACCCCCCTCTTCCTCATGTACGTCCTGACTGTGCTGGGGAACGTCACCATCCTCTTCATCATCAAGACAGAGCCCAGTCTCCACCAGCCCATGTACCTCTTCCTCTCCATGCTGGCCGCCAACGACCTGGTCATCAGCACCTCCACCTTGCCCAAGATGCTGGCCATCATGTGGTCGGGCACCAGGGAGATTGGCTTCCATGCTTGCCTGACGCAGATGTACTTCATCCACACCTTCTCCATCATAGAGTCCGCCATCTTGCTGGCCATGGCCTTTGACCGCTATGTCGCCATCTGCCACCCTCTCCACTATGCGGCCATCCTTAGCAACACAGCAGTGGCCAGGATGGGGCTGGCGGCGGCTGCCCGGGGCATGATCCTGGTCCTGCCCTGCCCCCTCCTCCTCCTCAAGAGGCTGCCTGGTGGCTTCCGAACAGTCATCCAGCACACCTACTGTGAGCACATGGCGGTGGTCAAGCAGGCCTGCAGTGACACAACTGTCAACCGGGTGTATGGCATCTGCGTGGCCCTCTCAGTGGTGGTGCTGGACCTGGGGCTAATTGCTGCCTCCTACACCATGATCCTCCGGGCCGTCTTCCGGCTCTCATCATGGGACGCTCGCGCCAAGGCCCTGGGCACCTGTGCGGCCCACACCTGCACCATCTTGGTCTCCTATGTGCCCGCCCTCTTCACCTTCCTGACCCACCGGATTGGCCACCATGTGCCTCCGTACATCCACATCCTGCTGGCCTGCCTCTACCTCCTCCTGCCGCCCATGGTGAACCCCCTCGTCTATGGGGTGAAGACCCAGCAGATCCGCCAGAGGGTGCTTGGCCTTTTTGGCCAAGGGCGAAAGGGCCCTGCAAACCACTAGTCACATCCTTGCCCTCCTGGGTGCCAAGCCGGGCTCTGCCAGGCACAGTGCCTCTCCCACAACACTGGCATTTGGGCAGAAACCACGAGAGGGGGCCACAAATGTTTGCTTCCGTTTTATTTATCTCATGTCTGTTTCCAGTTATTTTTATTAGTAAATAAGGTAAGCCAAAGCTTCTCTCCATATGAACCTCATGGGGCTTGGGGCTGCTTCTGTATCCAGCCGAGACTCAGGCAGACTCAGTGCCTGCAAACTCCTTTGAGCAGCTGTGGATGGTTCGACATTCCTGGACTGGGAGAGCCTGGCCGCAGCAGCTCTCGCCTTCGCTTCTTCAAGGCTGGATGACCACAGTGCCCTCCATGTGGGGCATCCCTTGCGCTTGATCCAGAATCTGCAACTGGTGCAGAATGCTGCAGCACAATTTTTCATGATTTCAGTGTATCTTTTTGTAAACTGCCTTTGTAAACTGTTTTGTTTACAATCAAGCGGTATATACATTTTATGAAATAAATAAATAAATGATCACTAAATTTACTGCTTCAAAACATCCCCCAAAATGTCCATTTCCCCATGAGTCTGCTAGGCTGGTTTAGATGCATTCTTTTGCAGTGTCTGCCAAATTATATTTACTGAAAACCATACTTTCTCAATCCATTTGGATATACGTAGGAAATTGGCTTCTCTCTCCTCAATGTGTAGCTATCACAAACTCAGCAGCAGTAACAAGGTTGAATGCTGCAAAGTGGGCCATGAAGCCTCCTGCCTGATGTCAAGTGGCAGGGAGTTCCAAAGTACACTTGCTGCCACATCAAAACATCCAGGGCAGGGCTGGCAGGTTGCACATTCAGTGGCCCAGTATACCACTTCCATAAATGCTTAATTGTGATTCAAGAGACACTGAGGTCCTTGCAGAGATGACAGGGCAGCTTTCCAGATTAGTTAGCTGGGAGTGAGACAGTTGGCAGAGTGGCATTGGGCTCTCTAAGATGCCAGCTACTGCAGCAATTGCTTTCTTGAGTCTTTTTAGCACTGCAATACCATTTCTTTAAAAAATAAAAAAGGTTGATTTTTAAGTCATGGCCGTGTGTGAGCAAATACTCCACATCTGCCAAGCTTTCAGGAGCAGGACTAAGGGGTGAAAGGAAGCCCCCCAGATCCCCAAAGGTTGAGGCAAAGGATCTATCTCCCTTCTTCCTTTTCCTTATCAGTTAATTCCACCTAAGAAATGGGAAGAAAGCAGCTGCTCATGTTAAAATTCATGAGCTGACGATGGTATGATTTGTCAGCAATAAATATGATTTGTTCTTATCTGTAAGTGAAGTCACATTTGAAACAATACAGAAGTAGTCAAAGGGAATTTCCTAGGAAGTCTTTTATTCAGCCTCGCCTGCGATCATATGTGCTGAACACACAGAAACACATTGATAATGTGAAATAACTGGGAGTTACAGACTCCAAATGGGGGCCAAAGACCTCTCGGCCTCTAAGAGTTGCCTCCTATGCCTTATACCATGGGTAGACAAACTAAGGCCCGGGGGTCAGATCCGGCCCAATCGCCTTCTCAATCTGGCCCGCAGACAGTCCAGTAATCAGCATGCTTTTACATGAGTAGAATGGGTCATTTTATTTAAAATGCATCTCTGGGTTATTTCTGGGGCATAGGAATTCATTCACCCCCCCAATATATATATATATATATAGAGAGAGAGAGATTAGCCCCCCACAAGGTCTGAGGGACAGTGGACCAGCCCCCTGCTGAAAAAGTCTGTCTAATACCCTCAGGGCACATTCAACATAAAGTCACAAAATAGAAATTAAATAAACAATTAAAAAACAGTAAACCACCCCTCCTCACCACATTTTAAAAGGGCATTAGATGTCAATCAGCCAAAGGCCTGGTTAAAGAGGTGTGTTTGTGAGGGGACCCAGAGCTTATAGGGTTAATAGCTCGGGATGTGAGGTCCTGTTGCGCAGGGGGGGGGGTGTGTTGGGACTGCACTCAGGCCCCTCCGGTCCAGGCAGGAGACAGTGCCGTGGTACCTGCGGTGGCGGCAGCTGCTGCTGCTCTGAGGAAAGACCAGAGAGCAATGGGTTTGCTAGTGCTGAGCATGGATGCCTCCCAGTTGCCCCACATTGAAGGGTTGGAGAATGCCCAGGCTATTTGGCAGTTACTTGAGAGGGTCCATCACAGAACCACAGCAGGGGCCAAGATCCATGTCACCAGAAGTTTGTTTGAGCTGAGGCTACATCCGGGGGACAGCATCAGGGAGCACGTGACAAAAATGGTGGCTGTTTATAACCGGCTGAGGCAGTTAAACGTGATTTTTCCAGAAGATTTGAAAGTTTACATTCTTCTGAGTTCACTAGACAAGAATTACGACCATTTGTGTCTGAACCTTGAAGCCATGCCCCCAGCAGATTTAACGCTGCAGTTTGTCTCAGGGCACCTGTGCAATGAAGAGGAACATCTGCAGAGAGAGGGTCGAGCTGGCTCAGGCTGTCCTGCTTCCAGGGGGGGGGGCAGTAAAGACTGAAGACACTGCAAAGGCTTTTGCTACAAGTCGTTGTTATCATTGTGGCTCAAAAGACCACCTGCGTAAACTGCCCCAAGAAACAGGATGCCTCCAAGGTCGTTGCCCCAGGTAACCAGATTAGAGGAATGGGACGGCATGGGAACGCACAGAGAGGTCCCAGGGGAAACGAAGGAGACACAAGTTTGCATCATTTGGCAGCTTCCATGGCAACGGTGAAGGATGGCAACCAGAGCAATGTACAGCATTGGGTGATCAACAGTGGAGCAAGTTATCATCTGCTGCCATCTGGTGTCCAAATGCAGAACTGCAGAGCTGTTTCCATTGGAAAAACAGTCTCACTTGCCGAATGGTTCCAAGAGACAGCTGACAACTGTTGAATGTCAGAACAGGCTATTTGTTCTGGAAATGCCTCAAGCAGGTAAGGGAAACACTGAGTCAGCACAGGTAATCTGCCTGAGAGGTTCAAAGTCACCAGTGTATGGGTTGGGTTGGTGCAATGAGAACTAGAGAGTTTTGAGGAAGTTCAACAGTTGCCTGAAGCAGAAGCCAGGAAATGGCAAGAGGCAATGGAGAAAGAGATGAACTCAATGAGGTCTCTAGGTGTGTTCTCCACCACGAAGCTGCCCGAAGGCAAGCAGGCAGTGAGCTGTCGTTAGGTTTACAGAATTAAACCCACAGTGACAGGAGAACCACAGTACAAGGCTAGACTAGTAGCCAGAGGTTTCACACAGCAGAAAGGGTTGCATTACACTGGAGCCTAAAGCTGTATAATGAACGGGTTTTCCACCTTGCGTATGAATTCTTTGATGGGAACCAAGAGAGGAGCTCTTCCAGAAGCTTTATCCACATCCAATAAATTAAATGGCTTCTCCCGTATGAATTCTTTGATGGGAAGTGAGATGGTGACTCTTGCGGAAGCTCTTTCCACATTCCCTGCACTGATAGGGTTTCTCCCCTGTGTGAATTCTTTGATGGGAAGTGAGAGAGGAGCTGCTCCTGAAGCTCTTTCCACATTCCACACACTGATAGGGTTTCTCCCCTGTATGAATTAGTTGATGAGAAGAGAGAATCTTCTTGTCACGGAAGCTCTTTCCACATTCCACACACTGATAGGGTTTCTCCCCTGTATGAATTCTTTGATGGGAAGTGAGATCGGAGCTCCTACTGAAGCTCTTTCCACATTCCATGCACCGATAGGGTCTCTCCCCTGTATGAAGTCTTTGATGGGAAGTGAGATTGGAGCTCCTACTGAAGCTCTTTCCACATTCCAGGCAGTGATAGGGTTTTTCCCCTGTATGAATTACTTGATGGGAAGTGAGATGGCCTCTCTTCCTGAAGGTCTTTCCACATTCCATGCACTGATAGGGTTTCTCCTCTATATGAATTAGTTGATGGGAATTGAGAAGGGAGCTCGTACTGAAGCTTTTCCCACATTCCACACACTGATAGGGTTTCTCCCCTGTATGAATTATTTTATGGGAAGTGAGATGGCCACTCTGATTAAAACTCTTTCCACATTCCAAGCACTGATAGGGTTTTTCCACTGTATGAATTAGTTGATGGGAATTCAGAAGGGAGCTCCTACTGAAGCTCTTTCCACATTCCAAGCACTGATAAGGTTTCTCTCCTGTATGAATTAGTTGATGGGATGTGAGGTGGCCTCTCTTCCTGAAGGATTTTCCACATTCCAAGCACTGATAGGGTTTCTCTCCTGTATGAATTAGTTGATGTGAATTGAGAAGGGAGCTCGTACTGAAGCTCTTTCCACATTCCATACACCGATAGGGTTTCTCCCCTGTATGTATTCTTTGATGAGAAGTGAGATGGCCACTCTGACTGAAGCTCCTTCCACATTCCACACACTGATAGGGTTTCTCTCCTGTATGAATTAGTTGATGGGAAGTGAGATTGGAGCTTGTACTGAAGCTCTTTCCACATTCCACGCACTGATAGGGTTTCTCCCCTGTATGAATTAGTTGATGGGAAGTGAGATGGCCCCTCTGACTGAAGCTCTTTCCACATTCCAAACACTGATAGGGTTTCTCCCCTGTATGAATTCTCTGATGGCAAGCGAGATCAGAGCTCTTCCTGAAGCTCTCTCCGCATTCCACGCACTGATAGGGTTTCTTTCCATTGAGAATTCTTTGTTGGAAAGTGTAATGGAAGCTCTGACTGCAGCTCTCTCCACACACCAAATGTTTACGTGTCTTCTCCTCTCTGGGGATTTTGCTGTGGTCACCCTTTTTCTTGATTTCCAATTCTTCAGAATCTGCAATGGAGACAAAAAGGGATTAGAGCCTCAGGAACAAGTGGAGCCCTCAATTATGGAAGAATGCTAATTAAATGGGTTTTTTAATTGGGCCTCAAGGGTGGGATGTGCCTGGGAGGAGAGGAGAAGGGGAGCCCCAATTATAGTGGTTCTGGGTAGGGGGAGGTAAGGCGTGGGACGAGGAACAGGCCGGGTAAGGGGCACTTGGCCCAGGCAGTTAGTGACTCTGCTGTGTGCCAGCTCCTCCTCCAACCTAGGGAATTGGGGTTGTTGTATCAGCCAGCCCTTGGGTCTGCACTGCTGCTGTTGAACACCATGTCGGCCCAGATTATAATCACCCTCATCCACAATTTGATTATCGTTGAGGAGGCTGATCTGGCCTGTATCACTGAGACCTGGGTGGGTGAACATGGTGGAGTTGGTCTCACCTAGTTGTGCCCACCTGAGTACTCAGTACAGCATCAGGCCAGACTCAGGGGTCAAGGAGGGGGGAGTTTCTGTGATCTATAGAGATTCTCTATCTCCAGGCTCCTGTCCATTGGGGGGGGGGGATCTAGAGTGTGTGTTCCTTGCGTTGTGTAATCGGGACAGATTAGGGATTCTGCTGGTTTACCGCCCGACTCGCTGCCCAACAGTCTCCCTGCCTGAGCTGACAGAACTGGTCTCAGAGGCGGCGTTGAGGACTCCCAGACTGCTGGTTCTGGGATACTTCAACACCCATGTTAAGGCAGCTGCCTCTGGGTAGATCAGGACTTCATGGCTGACATGACAACTATGGGGCTGTCCCAACATGTCTCTGGCCCAACGCACAAGGCAGGCCACACACTGGACCTTGTTTTCTTGACTGGGCAGGAAGAGGGTGATCTGAAAGTGGGGGACATGGACATCAGTCCCTTGTCATGGTCAGATCACTTCCTGTTGAGATTTAGAATATCAGCACCTTCCCCCCTCCATAGAGGCGGGGGCCTATTAGGAAGGTCCGCCCTCAGAGGCTGATGGATCCAGTAGAATTCCAAACAGCTCTGGGGGTTTTTCCAGCTGATATGACTGGTGTTCCTGTTGAAGCCCTGGTCAACCTCTGCAGCACCCGAATGGCTTGGGCAATTGACACGATCACCCCTGAGTACCCTCTCCCACTTGGTGGAGCCTCATTGGCTCCCTGGTATACTCCAGAGCTCAGGGCGAGGAAACAAGCTGGGAGACGTCTTGAATGCAAGTGGAGGAAAGATCCGAATGAGTGCAACCAAACACTGGTAAGGGCTCATTATCAAGTCTACCTAGTGGCAGTGAAGGTAGCAAAGGCATACTTTGCTGCCTCCACTGCACCCTCAGGTAGTCTGGCAGAGCTTTTCCGGGTTGTACAGGGACTTTTACAGGCTGGCCCTAAGGAGGTGATAAACCAGTGGTAGCTCACTTTGACTTGTTTGCACTGCTTTGGTCACCCTGTATGATGACCTCTGTCGAGAGAGACACGAGAACATATCCCTGTTAATTCTTCCCGACCTCTCAGCGGCTTTCAATACCATCAACCATGGTATCCTTCTGGAGCGACTCTCCAAATTAGGAGTGGGTGGCACCACTTTGCAGTGGTTCCAGTCCTACTTGGATGGTCACTCCCAGAGGGTGTTGCTTGTGGAATGCTTTTCAGCCCCATGGAACCTTCAATGTGGGGTTCCGCAGGGCTCAGTCCTATTTGACTGCTGGGTGGTGGTATCTGGTGACACTCAGCTCTGTTTCTCCTTTACATCTGCAGGTGATGCAGTGGAAGTGCTGGACCAGTGTCTTGCCTCGGTAATGGACTGGATGAGAGCCAACAAACTGAAGCTCAATCCAGATAAGACTGAGGCACTGTCAGTGGGTGGTTCCCTAGACAGGATGGCTGGGAGGTTACCTGCTCTGGGTGGGGTTACACTGCCCCTGAAGGAGTAGGTTTGTAGCTTTGGGGTCCTCCTAGATCCTTTGCTGTCGCTTGAGGCTCAGGTGGCCTCGGTGGTCTGGAGTGTCTTCTATCCCCTTAGGCTGGTGGCCCAGCTATGCCCCTCTCTGGACAGGGAGAGCCTAACTGCTGTTGTCTATGCTTTGGTAACCTCAAGGTTAGATTACTACAATGCGTTATAAGTACTGCTGCCTCTGAGGACAGATCAGAAACTTCAGCTAGTGCAGAATTCAGGGGCCAGGTTGCTCACTGGAGCACTGGCTACCAATTAGTTTCCAGGCCCAATTCAAAGTGCTGGTTTTGAACTATAAAGCCTTAAACGGCTCAGGACCACAATACCTCAAGGACTGCCTCTTTCCATCTGAACCCACCCAGACCCGGAGATCATCTTCTGAGGTCCTCCTTCGCCTGCCTCCTCCTCAAGAGGTCCGGAGGGTGGCAACATGAGAACGGGGCCTTCTCTACAGTGGCTCCCCATCTGTGGAATGCTCTTCCCAGGGAAGTATGCCTGCCGCCTTCATTATACAGTCAAAAATGTTCCTTTTTAACCAGACCTTTGCCTGACTTGATCTATATCCTATAATGGCTCTTTTTGGTGGGCAAGAGATTTAGGACATAATATAGTGTTTGAGGGCTGGGAAAGATTGTGGAAGAAAGGGGTTAAGTTCACCGCATGTACTTTGTTAAAGGAAAATATTATGAAGATGACGTATAGATGGTATTTGACTCCTGTAAAATTAGCAAAGGTGTATCATAATTGTGATAATACATGTTGGAAATGTAAAAGGAAGGAACATTCTTTCATATGTGGTGGACCTGCCCCAAGGTGAAAGACTTCTGGGAAAAGATTTATAATGAATTGAAAAAAATGTTGAAATATACATTTATAAAGAAACCAGAGGCCTTTCTTCTTGGAATAACAGGTTTGGAATTGCCCAAGAAAGATGTTAAACTATTTTTGTATGCCACAACTGCGGCTCGTATTTTCTTAGCTAAAAAGTGGAAAACTCAAGAATTACCAACAGTAGAAGAATGGCAGATGAAGATGATGGATTTTATGGAGCTAGCCGATCTAACTGGAAGAGTCCGCGACCAGAAGGAGGTGGAACACCACAAAGAATGGAAGAAATTTAATGATTATTTAGCTAAATTTGTTAAGCTAAACTAACTGGAAATAGTTCCAGTTACAGATAGGTAGCCGTGTTGGTCTGCCATAGCCAAAACAAAAAAAAAAATTCCTTCCAGTAGCACCTTAAAGACCAACTAAGTTAGTTCTTGGTATGAGCTTTCGTGTGCATGCACACTTCTTCAGATACACAGATACTTCAGATACACAGATACACAGATACTTCAGATACACGTGTATCTGAAGAAGTGTGCATGCACACAAAAGCTCATACCAAGAACTAACTTAGTTGGTCTTTAAGGTGCTACTGGAAGGAATTTTTTTATTTTGTTTTAACTGGAAATAGTTTCCAGATACTTAATGGGCTTAGGATTGTATTTATGTTAACTGATAAAATAATATGTTTAGTACAAGAAGGAGAAGAATTAAAGATGTTAATGTTTAATTTAAAGGGTATCAAAATTGGGATTTGGAAAACCGTTATAAGGATATGCAATGAAATTCAACTAAGGGGAAACAAGGAAGTTGTTTTACAAAGTAAATAACCGTTATTTTCAATAAGGTTATGATTTATGTTTGTTATGTTTTGTTTGTTTTGTGTTTTTGTTTGTCATTGATATTGTAAAAACTAATAAAATTTTTGCAAAAAAAATATAATGGCTCTTTTTTGGGGGGGGGGTTAATCGGGTTGTTGTTTTTGTTCTGATTTTATGTATTTGATAATTTATATGAACTGCCCTGAGACCTTCGAGTATAGGGCAGTATAGAAATGAAATAAATAAATAAATTTGTAGTAGAGGAAGAACTGAAGAGACCTGGGTGTTATGTTCATTACCTTTGTGGTTTGTCATTAACCAACATATTTATTATTAGATTCTGATGGATAGTTGAATGTTGCTGTGTTTGATATAAGTTGTTCTTTTTAAAGTTATGGTACTTTTCATATTGGATCAGATTGTTATTACTAATGTTTCATGTGTATATATGTGTTGGAAGCCACCCAGAGTGGCTGGGACAACCCAGCCAGATGGGCAGGGTATAAATAAAAATTATTACTATTACTACTATTATTATCACTGCTACTACTACCTGAGATTCAATAAGCCTGGCTCTTCTCTGAGACGGATTTTGTTTGGCCCAGTCATGGCTTCTCCTCCATCGCCAATGTCAGGCGTCTCTTGGGTCAACCCAAGAAAACAAAAACAGGAAACCTGACAGAAGCTACTTATCTTTCCTAACAACTCTGAAGCTGACATTTAAGATGTCTGGGCAGTTCAGACCAGCCCAACTGTGGTAGAAGGAGGCAGAACTGGACAAAGACTTTTCACAGGGGGAAAATGTTATTTACGGTTTACTGTGGGGGTGTTAGGTTCCCCGGTGTTGTAGGGGGCGCTGTTGAGCTCTGTGGAAATATATGAGGTTTGTCACACGGAGGTATTTTTTAAATTTCCAGGCAGATAGGACGATCCCACAGGGAGCCTTACCAAGAGAGGCCACGATCTCACGATTCTCCTCCATGACGTCCTTATGCAGAGCTCTCTGGTCAGGATCCAGCAACGCCCACTCCTCGTCCATGAAACAAACAGCGACGTCTTCAAAGCACACTGGACCCTAAAAGAAAAAGGGAAATTTCCTCCTCTGAGACAGCAGAAATATGACCTGCTCCAGAATGCTCTGTCTCCTTCCTTCCTGTTAATGGCTGTGTTTTTTTAAAGTGATTCTTTTGCTTCCCACTTTAATAATGGAAGCTTCTTTTAACAAATGAATTCTTTTATTAGGCATTTATTTTATTGCCCCCTCTACTCTCCCCATGCACTGTTCTGGGGAGGGAACGTCAAGGAGAGGAGTGGAGAGCAGTGCTCTTTGTGCTGCTGATGGGGCTAGCTAGGGGAATCGTGGCCACTGCTGGTTATGGTTTCTCCAAAGCGTAGAAGCCTATTTTAGCAGTCCATGGTCAATGTAGAAATAAAGCAGTAACTGCAAATGAATCCTACTGGCAACATTCAGAAGACTGGTATGACAGAGTTATCTGGGCAGGAACTCCCGCAGTTCACAGCTGGAGTTAACTCTTTATCAGCAAGAACACGATGTTCACAGACTTGGCTGAGTTTCAGGCCTAATGAGAACAGAGCTCATTCCCTGAGCCTCTTCCTCCACAAAAGCAGTTGCTGAGAGTGAAGGCCCCCAGCTCCCCACAGCTTTCTAACTCCCCTCCTCTCTGGGGTTTCTGGCAAGGAATCAAATAGTGCACCATTGTGCAGCCTGCCTTTGCTCCTCCACTGCTCCATCCCTCAGCCTCTGTCCCCACAAGGCAGCTTCCCCTGACCTGATCTGGTTCCACAGCCGCTGCTTCCCTTCTGCCCCCATGAAAAGGCGGATCAGGAGGTCTTGCCGGCATCATTCTGTCTCCTGCAAGAGAGAAAAGGTAAGCAGGATGCTAGGAGTGCCTGCTTCTATCACAGGTGAAATAGGGCATCTCTAACTACAGATGGGCCTGAAGAAGAAGAAGAAGAATTTATTATTTATACCCCGCCAATCTGGCTGAGTCTCCCCAGCTACTCTGGGTGGCTCCCAATCAAGTGTTAAAAACAGTACAGCGTTAAATATTAAAAACTTATTTCCTTCACATCTGGTGGGAGGGCGTTCCACAGGGAGGGCACCACTACCGAGAAGGCCCTCTGTCTGGTTCCCTGTAACCTCACTTCTCGCAATGAGGGAACCGCCAGAGGGCCCTCAGAGCTGGATCTCAGTGTCTGGGCAGAACAATGGGGGTGGAGACACTCCTTCAGGTCTACTGGACCGAGGCCGTTTAGGGCTTTAAAGGTCAGCACCAACACTTTGAATTGTGCTCGGAAACGTACTGGGAGCCAATGCAGGTCTCTCAGGACCGGTGTTATGTGGTCTTGTCGGCCGCTCCCAGTCACCAGTCTAGCTGCCGCATTCTGGATTAATTGCAGTTTCCGGGTCACCTTCAAAGGTAGTCACACCTGCTAAGAACATTTGGACGTTTGTGCCCATTTCATATGTTAGTTGTGCAGAAATACTTCTCCCTTCCTTTGGACCCTTGTTCCCAACTGTTCCCCCCCCCCCCAAAAAAGGAACTCACAGATTAGTTGGAAAACCAACAGAACGAGACCAAATGGAGAAAAGCCACCTTCCTCCTTACCCAGTGGCCTCTCTCTGGTGTCCAACGGAGGCCTCTCTGCCTCACAGGAATCCAGGTCCATTTCTGCAAAACGATCCCTTTTCTGAAAGAGCAACAACGATTCCAAACAGAGAATGAATGGTGAGAAATGTTAGAAAGAGAATGACAAGGACAGAAGTTTAAGGGTGTTAGATCTCATTCCCAGAAAAAGGATGGGCCAACAGTAGAGCATTATGGGATGTTCTCCGTCCTGTTTGGAGCCCCTTGGGAGTATCCAGAGGAAAGTCTCTCTCACCTGCTCTCTCTCCTCTGCCTGACTCAGGAGGAAACCTTCGGCCAGGGCCACCGCCTGGGAACTGGTCTCTGCTCCACAGTCCCTCACCCAGCTCTCCATCTTCGGCGGAAGGACAGCCAGGAACTGCTCCAAGATCACCAGGTCCAGCATCTCAGCTTTCGTGTGCCTTTCTGGCTTCAGCCACTGACGATCAAGGTGGTAGAGTCGGCTGCAAACCTCTCGGGGTCCTTTAGCCTCCTGGCAGCAGAACCTCCCAAACTGCTGGATCTGCACCTCTGAGCGGAGGGTGTCCTCCTCACCCAGGATCTTCAGCACAGAGTTTTCCCAGAATCCCCCACTGCTCCCAGTTTGCTTGGCATGGCCTCTTCCTGCTCCAGGGCCAGCTGGGTCTTGCTCATCCATCTGTGCTCTCAGGAAGCCTCTGAGAGATCGGAAGGAACCCTTTGGTCTTCTGCCAAGTTCTGGCCGTGTTAATGAGAAGCTCTAGCAAATCCTAAAAAGCAAAGACATTGTTCTGTTACAGAATTTGTAGTTCACAAGAAGGAACAGGATCCTGAGCCAGCATGGATGAGTCTTGCTAGGAACCAGGGCTGGATGGCACCACAGGCCAAACCATGAGAGATCTTCTTTAAAAAGAGGAGGAGGAGGAGGAGGAGAAGGAGAAGGAGAAGGAGATGGAGAAGAATTTATCTAGTCCTAATAGAAGGAAGATTGCAATGCAAAATGTGGAGGCAACGGAAGGGATTTGTGGGTGATTAATCAGCCTGGTGGCGCTGTGGGTAAAAGCTCAGCGCCTAGGGCTTGCCGATCGTCAGGTCGGCGGTTCGAATCCCCGTGACGGGGTGTGCTCCCGTCGTTCGGTCCCAGCGCCTGCCAACCTAGCAGTTCGAAAGCACCCCCGGGTGCAAGTAGATAAATAGAGACCGCTTACTGGCGGGAAGGTAAACGGCGTTTCTGTGTGCTGCGCTGGCTCGCCAGATGCAGCTTCGTCACGCTGGCCACGTGACCTGGAAGTGTCTCCGGACAGCGCTGGCCCCCGGCCTATAGAGTGAGATGGGCGCACCAACCCCAGAGTCTGTCAAGACTGGCCCGTACGGGCAGGGGTACCTTTACCTTTAATCAGCCTGGTTGCTCCTGCCTTCCAATCAATGCATGAAGTCAGAACTGACTGACAAGGGAGTCATTTGTATCTTGTGAAAAATGGATGCTTGGCTCTAGTGGGGGTTCTCACCCGGGGGTCCTCAGGAGTTGCTCCCCCCCACCCCCACTCCCCTGCTTCTGTCTCCTTTTTTGCACTTGAACTCTCTGCCACTCTCAAGACAGACTCCTGGAGTGGGGTCCCTTTTTCTTTGCTCCGAGGGCCAGGAATGTATCTGGTCAACCACCTGAGGGCCAAGTGGGCAGGGCCAAAGACACCTCCCTTGAAATTTAGGCTAAGGTCCCTGGAGGCTCAGTGAGGAGCAGCGCCCATTTCCAGCTCGGCTGGTTTTCCAGCACCAATCCCTTTGGGAGAGAGAGGATGGGGTCCTGGGATGCCCTGCTCTGGGTGCGAGGGGATTGCTGCAGTGGCCTCCGTGGGGAGCTGCCCTGGGACACACTGGGAAACTGGTCTGCAATGCAGCAGACTATGGGCTGGGATCCCTCTCTTTATTCCTGGCCTCTCTTTCCCACCTTTTTTTCCTTCCTCCCTCCCTCCCCGTGAGTTTTTTTGAGGGGGGGGGGCTAGTCCATCTCGTCCAGCTTTGGAAAACCATTTGCACATGTTTCCTCTGTTGTGCAATGGGACTCCTTTGTTTAAAGAAAGGAGATTTTTTCTGAAGGGGGAGATGGAGGGCCAACTGAGTTTGGGATCCTCTGCTCTGCAGGAAGGAGGGAGAGCGTGGCAGCCCTGGCCCCTCCCTGGCAGGACCCTCTCCTCCCCCCTGACTTGGGGTCCCCCCTCCCCTGCAGGAGCAGATCAGCCCCCCCCCAGGCCTCCTCCCCTGCTGCAGCCCTGGGACCCCCACCAGATCCCAGAGAGAGAGAGAGGAGACTCACCAGATCCCAGGAGGGGGGAGCGAGGCAGCCCTTGCAGGAGAGACACCCAAGCAGGGAAGGACTGGGGGGGGGGGGCTTGGCTCTGGAGGACCTGCCCCCCTTGCTTCCTGGCCTCTCTAGGAAGGCAGCTCGGTTCCCTTTAACCCTTGCAATGCCGAGTCCATCCTGCTCAGCCCTTCCTCCCTTTGCACATCCTGACCGACACGCTGCGCCCCTGAACAGATCCCGGCTCGCCAAGGGTCTCTCAGTTCGGCTTGAATTTCTGGAGCGCAGAAAGGGGGGGGGGGAGGTCCAGAGACGGGGAGCAACTGGGGCGGAGTGTGGAGCGTGTGCAACTCCCTCCCCCCCCCCCCACTTTCCCTCCCGGCTGGGCTTGTGCTGGACCAGAGCAGCTCCTCTTCTGGGGCCACGCCCCCTCTCCCCCCACACCCACCAATAGATTGATTGACATATTTATGGAACCGTTTAAAGCCGATTTTGCGGGGGGGGGGGAGGGAAGAGACCTGAATCCTGATTGGAAGGGATCCAAATGGTCCGGATCCTCCAGACGTGCTTATAGTTGTTCAGCAACTACCTGTTAAATCACCCTACCCAAGAATGGAAGATTTGAGACTGGGCGATAGTTGGCCATATTGGCCAGGTCCAAATATATTTTGGTTTTTTTAAGAACCAGACAGGGTTCTAGCACCCTCCTGCCCTGGCCTTGCTCCCACAGTGCAGTCTACCTTTTTCCGAGTCTAAGCGACTTTATCTGCAAAAAAAACTTTGCAAAATCATTGCAGGAGATCTTGGGGTCTTTACCAGGCTCCGACGGCAAAGGTGGTTCTGTTAAATTGCGAACCACCTGAAAGAGTCTCCTGCTGCTGTTTTCTGCAGGTGCAATAGAGGCGGTGAAGAAAGTCCGCTTTGCCACCACAATCACCACTTGGTAGGCTTGACGTTGAGCTCTAACCCATGTCTGGTACAATTCAAAATGAGTTTTCCACCACTGGCTCTCTAGCCATCTCAGCAATTGTTTCATCATGCTCAGCTCCAGGGAAAACCACGGGGCTATCTGCGCTTCATTCAGTCAGAGAAGGCGCTTCAGAGCTAGACAGTCGATAGCCCTGGTTAACTCCAGATTCCAGCAGGCCACCAGGGAATCAGCTAAAAGGTCATCAACATGGGATAAAGCATCCCCTACCACTCTCTGGAAACCATTTGGATCCATTAAGTGGCGGGGGCAGAGCATCCGTATTAGTCCTACCTCCCCGCAGAGGGGAAGGGTCACAGAGAAGTCCAGTTGCACCAGGAAGTGATCTGACCTGCAGCTAATCTTGCACCAAAGAGTTGCCCCATTTTATCAGGAGACATTCTGTCCTTAAGGTATCAGGAATGCCCTTACTCTTTGTTCACCACATACCAAAGTGTATGCATAATACAGAAGAGGCTCACATGCTGCATGAAGGTGCCCAGAGAGTCCTTTGTTTGCTTGTTTAATTAATATGCAATTAACCAGAGTCCTTATATGGAATCACTAGTAGGGTGTTATCCCAAATGATTGGAAGGTACTCTATGCATATGTATAGCCTTAACAGATAAGGGAAAAGTATAGTAGGAAGGCCCCTTCTACAGGAGGCTTCTCAGTCCTTTTGGATGTTAATCCACCAAGCCTGTCTGTCTGGCCAGCAAAGACAATAAACATTCCTTTGTTCTTCTCATGCAACAGCGTGACATTTTCCTTCAGCCTGTTAATTTGCAAAATCTGACCATGGCAATCCTTTTGTCTCACTTTTGCTTAGCATCACATCACCCACATCCACATAGGTGAACACCAGGTCCAAGGCATGTCCGTGACTATGACCAACGTGACTATGGCCAAACTTATTCAGGGACAGCCACATGAGGCCATGCTTTCCACGAAGTCCCAAGCGGCCCCTTGCGAAGTTGTGTCAGCATGGATGTTAAAATCCCCTAGGACGACCAAGCTAGGTGTCTCCAGGAGAACATCCGCCACGACCTGAAGCAGCTCGGGCAGGGAATCCTTGGTGCAGCGGGGAGGTCGGTACACCAGTAGGAATCCTGTACTGCCCCTATTGCCCAACTTCCAGAACATGCACTCAGAGAACTGGGTCTTCCCTATAGGACGCCTGGTGTCAGCTAATGACTTCCTAAAAATCACTGCAACCCCACCCCTCCATTCCCACATGACCTGGGTTGCTGTGCGTAAGAGAAACCTGGTGGACAAGCTGTGGCAAGGACAGGCCCATCTGCTTCATCCAACCAGGTCTCTGTCACACATGCCAGGTCAAGTCCTCCATCCATGATCAAGTCATGGATGGCAGCTGTCTTGTGAGTCATTGACCTGGCATTTCACAGCAGCACTTTAAGATGTGGGTCTCCCTTGCTGATTCCAGGATCCATCCAGTCAAGACCAGACCCGGAGGCAGGGATCGTCCTCAAACAGCAACTAAATATGCTTCCTTGGTAATGACGCGGTCTGGCCTCAGCGTAACTCCTCCTCCTACCCGTGGTCACTGAGATCGGATGACCCAGTGCATCCACACCCCCCCCCTGTGGAAACTGCCCCAGCCATTCTGTTGGCTGGGGCCCACTCCCAGACAGACCTTAAAACAAAACGCAAACTATACAACAGCTAATAAAACAATAAAAAGCAAAAACAAAACAGCAACAACAATTATACTTAAATTAAGCCCCAACCAGATGTCCATCCCATCCTCAACAAAGCAAAAGGGGGGGGGGGAGAAGAAAAAACTAAAAATGCCATAGACTGCTTAAGAACATTTTAAAACACATTAAACACTTGAAACAGGGAAGCAATAGTAGAACACACACACCCCGCCTGCAATTCCCCAAGAGTTTGTTCCAATGAATCCAGCCCTAGGCCAGTTGGAAAAAGCCTTGGAAGGGAGCAGGCCCTGCAGTCCTCAGCACAGCCGAGAAATCATATTCTCATCATAAATGAGTAATACTTTCTCATGCATGTTTTTTATGCTAATATACAAAGGTATATCATTTCAACTTCCCAAAATGCTGAACTGCTAATTCAAGGGACACTGAAGTCCTTGCAGAGATGACAGGGCAGCTTTCCAGATTAGTTAGCTGGGAGTGAGACAGTTGGCAGAGTGGCACTGGGCTTGCTAAGATGCCAAATACTACAGGGATTGCGTTCTTAGCACTGTAATACCATTTTAATTTTTTAAGATTGGATTGGATTGATCTTTATTATGGCCAGTGGCCCGTCACACGACAGTTTCATACCAACATAATATACTTAAACCTCCAAATTTAAAATCGCTAAAACTTACAAAAGACACACAGGAGCCAAAGCAAAACCAAAAACAAAGACCACCATCATACATTACAGTAAATTTGTAAGATTGTTTTTTCAGTCATGGCAATGTGTGAGGAAATACTCCACATCTGCCAAGCTTTCAGGAGCAGGACTAAGGACTCTTCCTCACCGTCTGTGGACAACACTGTTTTTATTTATTGTCATGGTACAGAAGATAAATTTTGAGACGGCAACGCCAGAATCTCTTATATTTACCCTTCCCCTTCCGCTCTTCTTTGAGGTGTTCCCAACACCGAGATCAAGGACTGAGAGCTTGGACTGGCTCTTCCTCACCACCTGTAGACAACGCTTCCAAGGCTATTTGACCTGTTGGCAGCCTGTCCTTGCCTTGGCAGCCTCCAGCTCTCATCTCCCATCTTCCTTTTCATTATCATCATTTCTACCTACAGGTTTGTTGGGGTTGAGATTATTGAGCTGACGATGGTATGATTTTTCATCAATAAATATGATTTGTTCTTGTCTGTAAATGAAGTCACATTTGAAACAATACAGAAGCAGTCAAAGTGAATTTCCTAGGAGGTGTTTTATTCAGTCTCACCTGCAATTATGTGTGTTCAACACAGAAAGACATAGATAATGTGAAATTACTGGGTGTTACAGTGTCCAAATAGGGACTCGGGTGGCGCTGTGGGTAAAACCTCAGTGCCTAGGGCTTGCCGATCATATGGCCGGCGGTTCGAATCCCCGTGGCGGGGTGAGCTCCCGTCGTTCGATCCCAGCTCCTGCCCACCTAGCAGTTCGAAAGCACTCTTAAAGTGCAAGTAGATAAATACATACCGCTTTATAGCGGGAAGGTAAACGGCGTTTCTGTGTGCTGCGCTGCTGCTGGCTCGCGAGAGCAACTTCGTCACGCTGGCCACGTGACCCGGAAGTGTCTCCGGACAGCGCTGGCCCCCGGCCTCTTAAGTGAGATGGGCGCACAACCCTAGAGTCGGACACGACTGGCCCATACGGGCAGGGGTACCTTTACCTTTTTACAGTGTCCAAATAACACTCAACACATGCAAGCAGATTAATGGCTCCCCACCTCCTTTTTTGAAAAAGTTGTTTTTATTTATTTTCATGGTACAGAAGATAGTTACAACATTAAACAACAAATCACTTGTCCTGATGAAATTGCACACTTTATTCTTGCCATGTGTTACAATTTCATTTGATTATTCTAAAATATTACACCACCTTTTCCCATGAGTGCTGGGTGGATTCTGTTGCGTTTGCAAAGTAAAGGAAGGATTGGACCCTGATTAATAAGAATACACACAGAGACTTGAACCAGCAAGACTCTGGGAAGGGTGAGTATAATCGTGTCTCTCTGTGCTTGTCCGAGTCTGCAGCCCCCTCACCCAGGTAGTTTTTATTCACAAAAGAGCTTTTTACAGAGTGTTCGAAAGAACCAATCAGATTTCCTCTGAGCATTTCCACAAACCCACGTGGGGAGAAAGTTAAACCACTAAAACTAATTAAGCACAAATATTTCTGGGGTAAATAAGTTGAGAACTACAAAGAAGAGTATCTGGCAACCCAGGAGGTAATAAACAAGCAATACACATATGATAAGAAGGATGGGCAGGAGGACAGCGACCGTTATCACCTTAATGTGAGATCTGCTTCCTGGCCCTAAGATTAAGATCCCACATCAAATAAACTTGCCCACTGTCCTTGATGACCCAGGACGCCTGCCTGTCTAAGTGTGTACTGATTCGTGTAGAGCAGGGAGAAATGGGCAGTAGAGGCAAAAGGGCATCAAAAGGGCATGAATGTAGAATCTTATGGGATTTAATCAGAAATTATTGTCAATATATCAAACCCAGTCAACACAATGCTTTCATCGTGGACACGATGGCTTGATGTATATTTTATAATTCCTCATGGTAATTCCATCTGGGGACGCAGGTGGCGCTGTGGGTTAAAGCCTCAGCGCCTAGGACTTGCCGATCGAAAGGTCGGCGGTTCGAATCCCTGCGGCGGGGTGCGCTCCCGCTGCTCGGTCCCAGCGCCTGCCAACCTAGCAGTTCGAAAGCACCTCCGGGTGCAAGTAGATAAATAGGTACCGCTCTGGCGGGAAGGTAAACGGTGTTTCCGTGTGCTGCTCTGGCTCGCCAGAGCAGCAATGTCACGCTGGCCACGTGACCCGGAAGTGTCTCCGGACAGCGCTGGCCCCTGGCCTCTTAAGTGAGATGGGCGCACAACCCCAGAGTCTGTCAAGACTGGCCCGTACGGGCAGGGGTACCTTTACCTTTACCTAATTCCATCTGACCCCTAAAGATTCTTAACAATTTATGTATTGAATAAACATTGGCTTATTCAACCTTATTCAAAGCTTTACTGAAATCAAGATGCACTATTTCCACAGCTTTCCCCTGATCAACAAAGTTTGTAACTCTATCCAAAAAAAGGGGAGGAGATATTTCTCTGGCTTTCCTTGTTTTTGAGAAAGCCATGCTTTCATCCTGTATCTTTATATTGTGAAATCTTCAGATGAAGGACACATCAATTTTAAAAATGGTAATAAATAAGGATACTGACAAGCTGAAACATGTGCAAAGGAAGACAACCAAGATGATATTATTTTATTATTGCATTTATTTAATTTCTATACCACCTTATACCAGGGGTGCCAACTTGAATAAAATACTGAGGGAGAGGTAAGTCCTGCCTTGCATAATCAATCACATGGTGTGGTGTATGCACACCATTTGAATGGCAATGCCTATCAACTGGGGGGGGTGGCCCCTCAAATATTTTAGGCAGAAACAAAGACCTCTCAGCCTTTAAGTGTTGCCTCCTATGCCCTATACCCTCAGGGCAGTTTCAAAATTAAATCACAATATAAAAAACAAAACAAAAAATTAAAAAACCGTAACCCCCCCCCAACACACCACATTTTAAAAGGTCGTTTGATGTCAATCAGCCAAAGGGTTGGGTAAAGAGGTGTGTTTTTCCATGAAGCCTAAAGCTGTATCATGAATGTTTTTATCGGCCCTTTGCATGAATTCTTTCATGAGAACTGAGAGAGGAGCTATAGCTGAAGCAATTGTATGGTTTCTCCCATATGAATTCTTTGATGGGAAGTGACATTGTGGCTGAAGCACTTTCCACATTCCATGCACTGCTAGGATTTTGCCCCTCTGTGAATTCTCTGATGCTTAGCGAGATCGGAGCTCCTACTGAAGTTCCTTCCACACTCCACACAATTATAGGGTTTCTCCCCTGTATGAATTCTTTGATGGATAGTGAGACTGGAGCTTTGAGTGAAGCTCTTTCCACATTCCACACACGGATAGGGTTTCTCCCCTGTATGAATTCTCTGATGGGAAGTGAGATGGGAGCTCATACTGAAGCTCTTTCCACATTCCACACATTGATAGGGTTTCTCCCCTGTATGAATTCTGTGATGGCAAGTGAGGTCAGAGCTCTTCCTGAAGCTCTTTCCACATTCCACACACTGATATGGTTTTTCCCCTGTATGAATTCTGTGATGGCAAGTGAGGTCAGAGCTACAGCTGAAGCTCTTTCCGCATTCCACACACAGATAGGGTTTCTCGCCTGTATGAATTCTTTGATGAGAAGTGAGATGGTGGCTCTTACGAAAGCTCTTTCCACATTCCGCACATTTATAGGACTTCTCTCCTGTATGAATTCTCTGATGGGAAATCAGAGAGGAGCTCGCACTGAAGCTCTTTCCACATTCCACACACTGAAAGGGTTTCTCCCCTGTATGAATTCTCTGATGCTTAGTGAGATCGGCGCTCGTACTGAAGTTCCTTCCACATTCCACACAATTATAGGGTTTCTCCCCCGTATGAATTCTCTGATGGGAAGTGAGATGGGAGCTCATACTGAAGTTCTTTCCACATTCCACACAATTATAGGGTTTCTCCCCTGTATGAATTCTGTGATGGCAAGTGAGGTCAGAGCTCTTCCTGAAGCTCTTTCCACATTCCGCACACTGATAGGGTTTCTCCCCTGTATGAATTCTTTGATGGGAAGTGAGATGGGAGCTCTTACTGAAGCTCTTTCCACATTCCACACAATTATAGGGTTTCTCCCCTGTATGAATTCTGTGATGGCAGGTGAGGTCAGAGCTCTTCCTGAAGCTCTTTCCACATTCCACACACTGATATGGTTTCTCCCCTGTATGCATTCTTCGATGGCAACTAAGAGCAGAGCTATAGCTGAAGCTCTTTCTGCATTCCATGCACTGGTAAGGTTTCTCGCCTGTATGAATTCTTTGATGGGAAGTGAGACAGAAGATTGTACTGAAGCTCTTTCCACATTCCACACACTGATAGGGTTTCCCCCCTGTATGTATTCTTTGATGAGAAGTGAGATGGTGGCTCTTACGAAAGCTCTTTCCACATTCCGCACATTTATAGGGCTTCTCTCCTGTATGAATTCTTTGATGGGAACTCAGAGAGGTGCTTGCACTGAAGCTCTTTCCATATTCCACACACTGAAAGGGTTTCTCGCCTGTATGAATTCTCTGATGCCTAGTGAGATCGGAGCTTGTACTGAAGCTCTTTCCACATTCCACACACTGATAGGGTTTTTCCCCTGTATGGATTATTTGATGGGAAGTGAGATGGGAGCTATGATTGAAACTCTTTCCACATTCCATGCACTGATAGGGTTTCTTCCCAGTGGGATTTCTTTGATCTGGAATGGAAGTGGAATGGAAACTTTTCTTTGAAGTGGAATGGAAACTTTTTCCACTTTCAAGATATTTATAAGGCTTCTCCATTGTGGGGATTATGTCCTGGTCACCCTTGGTCTTGATTTCCAGTTCATCTGCAATGAAGAGAGAAATTGATTAGTGCCTATTGGAGAAAAAGAGCCCACAATTTATGAAGAATACTTGTTAACATTGGTAATAGAAGAATAATTCATGGGTTAGATGAATGGTTTTTACTACAGGGTTGAATGCATATATTAGCAGGGATCAACTAACATCCTTTATATAATAATTTTTTTAATTGGATTTTCAATTAAATGTTTACATAGACAATCAAATAGAAATAATAAGAAATACAGGATTCTCTTGAACTCTTGGACTTCCCACCACCCCTCCCTGGGTTACATATTTATCCTTTTCTTCTGCATATTTTATCTTTCTGTATTATTTCATTTTTCCATAGTATCTCAAGTCCTTGTTACATTACCAGTGTTATTTAAGTCCTTGTAAAGATTTCAGTTGTTTACAGTGTTTTTCCAAATACAATGTGAATTTCCCCCATTCTTTAATGAAGTCTTGGTCTTTGTGGTTTCAGATTTTCCCAGTCATTCTTGTATCTCAGCATAGTCCATCCATTTAGTTTGTCATTCCTCTCTTGTAGGGACCTTATCATATTACCATCTCTGGGCCACAATCATTCACATGGCTTTCATTGCATACATAAAATGTTTTTTCTGCACCTTCAGTTTTTCTGCACCTATAATTCCTAATAATAAAGATTCTGGGTTTTTAACAAATGCCATTTTAAACTGTTTTTTAGTTCATTATTTACTTTCCCAGAACTCTTTCATTATTTTACAATCCCACTACATATGATAAAAGTTGCCTTCTTTCTCTTTACATTTCTAGCAAATGTTAAAACCTGTTCCATACATTTTTTCTAATTTACATGGAGTTATGGGACTTCCGGATGGCTGCTGCTTGCCTCTGGACGAACAGCCTTCGAGCTCCCAATGGATTTAAAAATTCTAATATGGAACGTGAATGGACTAAATGACAAGGCAAAAAGAATTAAGATGGAGCATGCTTTAAATAAGCAAAAACTAGAATTGATATGTTTGTGTCAGGGAACTGACATCGGAGCCAGAAGTGGAGGCAGGGCTCCCAAGCGATGCCGGAGAAGGGCCAAGCAGGGAGAGAGGGAACTCATCGGCTGGGGAAGGAAATCAGCGTAACACCAGGGATAAAGGGGGGCGGATGGGGGAATCGGAGAGGGGGCTCCAGGACTCTTCACTGGAGACCAGCAGGGAGAGTACAGGTCCTCCCCTGCCCACACCCACCCTGCGCAGAAGACTTCCACGCAGGGAAAGTAGGCGTAGACTTGGCGTCAAATAGCTTCTTTGCTGGAAGAGGTTTAAGAAACGCCCACTGACGGATTCTGCTAGCGACTGAACAGCCACGAAGTGAAGGGCTGTCCAGCCAGGAAAGGTTTAACCAGGCTACCTAGCCAGGAGTGGCGGCAACTTATGCACGAGCAACCCCATATAACCATTACAGTTTGCAAGAACCTCATGTCATACAGAAGCACAGGAGAGTTCTCTCTAATAAGAAACTAGGTCTAGAATTTGTTTCCTCAGATAAAAAACAAAAAAGGGGGCATAGTGATTTATGCTAAACCACAGCTCATGCTGTTATTTTAAAATCCAGAAGGAAGGATAGTCATTATCAAGATTTTGGCCCAAGGAGAAAAATTTGTAATTATTGGTATCTACGCCCCAAATTTTAAAAAAGTGAATTTCACCAATTACTTGAGGAAACAACGCAGAATATGTGGGAGAAAAGATAATTCTCCTAGGTGATTTAAATGGAGTGCCTTCCCAGAATTGGATAGAACAAAGAGAAAAACAGAAAACAAACAATCAAAACTACTTCTCTTCTTTTGAATGACAGAAACTATAAACATTTACAATGCATGGAGAACAAAACACCCAACTAAAAGAGAATATACCCATATTTCAGACCCAATAACTCAACGGGAAGGATAAATGCCATTTGGATAACTAAGGAATTAACATTGAGAGTTAGCAAAGCTGAAATAAAACCTAAAACTATTTTGGATCATAATGCAGTCTCAGTTTGGTTAAAGAAAGAGGGAAAACGACCAATGAGATGGAGACTAAATGAGAATCTATTAATCGATAAGATCCTGCAAAAGGCCAAACTGATGCTAAAATAATTTTTTGAACTCAACCTAAATAAAGGAATGGACATCAAAATAGTTTGGGACACCAGTAAGGCAGTATTAAGAGGATTTTTTTATTCAGCAAAATGGCATTAAATTATTATTATTTTTGGAAAATCTGTGAAAGTAGTTTTACGTTGTTTTCCAACAATTCCTTCTCAAACCTCAATATTTCATTTGCAAAACCCTTTCTCTTATCTATTTTAAAAACCTCATTTAACTGGTGATACTGTAACCAATCTGTTAGAAGGTCTCTTATATCTTCAAACTTTTTAAATTGTAGTTGCTGTTCCACTTCCATTAATAACTCCCTATATGTTACCCAATTCTTTCTCATATTTAGTTTCTTCATGATATCACTTCTAGCAGGGAGATCCACCACGGCGTTTTCTCTTCTAAAAAAGTTTTATATATCTCCCATAACTCATTTATTGACTTTCTTACCACATGTTTCAGGAATCCTCTGTGTACCTTCACTTTCTCATACAACAGATATGCATGCCAACCAAATCTATCATCATGTCCTTCCATAGCTAAAAGATCTGGGGTTGGTTTTTAAAAAATATTCCACTCCTGTAGCCAGCAAAGACTGGACGCCTCATAATACACCTTTAAACCTGGTAGGGAGACGCCACCTCTGTCTTTGGAATCTATTAACATCTTACATTTCATTCTTGGCTTCTCCCCTTCCCAGATAAATCTTGAAATATCTTTCTGAAATTGTTTGGAATAAAAATAAAATTCTAGGCACTACATTCATTTTTATCACAGATATCATTCCCCAAAACTCTTAAGTTTGTCTTTATTTCTCTCTAGGTAGTTGTATAAAGGTAAAGGTAAAGGAACCCCCGCCCGTACGGGCCACTCGTGACAGACTCTGGGGTTGCGTGCTCATCTCGCTTAAGAGGCCGAGAGCCAGCGCTGTCCAAAGACACTTCCAGGTCACGTGGCCAGCGTGACAAAGCTGCTCTGGCGAGCCAGCACCAGTGCAGCGCACGGAAACGCCGTTTACCTTCCCGCTATAAAGTGGTACCTATTTATCTACTTGCACTTAGGGATGCTTTTGAACTGCTAGGTGGGCAGGAGCTGGGACCGAACGACAGGAGCTCACCCCGCCGCGGGGATTCGAACCGCCGACCATACGATTGGCAAGTCCTAGGCACTGAGGTTTTACCCACAGCGCCACCCGCGTCCCTAGGTAGTTGTATAGTTATCCTTAAAGAGATTTATAGATTTTGTTAATGAAACTCCTAAATATTTGACCTTTTTATTTACTGTCAGTTCCATAATTGGTGTAATTCATTTTTATGTTGTTCCAACATATTTTTCACCAACATATTCATTTTACCCTTGTTCAATTTGAAACCTGCTATTTGCGCAAACTCATAAATCTAATTTAAGACCCTCGGTGTACTAACCCTAGGGCAGGGGTCAGCAAGGTTTACCTTGCCTGGGCGGTTCAATCCAACGGAGATCTCTCCGCAGGTGCAGATGTGATTTCCGGTTCCACGGAAGCAAGTCCCTGCGCCACTTTACCACAGCATGTGGGGCCTCGCCAAGTGGGTGGCTCAGTTCCAGGGTGGCTCGTGGAAAGGTTAAACAACCCCTGTGGGTCTTAGGTTGCCAATACCATCCCTAGGGTCTTCCACAATAATTACAAGGTCATCTGCAAATGCTGTCAATTGATAAACATTACTTCCCACCATTGCTGGACACTTTCGGGGCTCAAGAAACCCTCTTGAGCTTTTGGGGTGTCACCTTCTCACTTTCCCCCGACCCTTTGGGGTGATCCAAGTCAGTTCCTAAGAACTGGGCACATGCCCTATTGCCATTCTTATGGCAAACTGGAAGTCTCAACTGATATCCTTAGATGAACCTGTGATTCAATAAGCCTGGCTCTTCTCTTGTATGGATTTTCTTTGGCTACATCATGGCATCTTCTCTTTGGTCAACCAAAGACTGACAGGAGCAAAAACAAAAACAGAAAACCTGACAGGAGCTACTACAACTTCCCTAACAACTCAGAGGTTTACATTTAAAATTGTCTGGGCAATTCAGACCAGTCTGATAAGTGTTTAAGTAGCCGCAACTAGAGGAAGAACATTCACGGTGAAAAGAATAATTCACAGTTCAAGGTTTATTGTGGGAATATTGTAATCGCAGGTGATTTAAGGGGGCCCTGTTGAATTTTAAGAAAATTCACAGAGAGCTGTTTTGAATTTAAAAACAGATATTATGATCCCACAAGGAGCCTTACCAAGAGAGGCCACGATCCCACGATTCTCCTCCATGACTTCTTTATGCAGAGCTCTCTGGACAGGATCCAGCAACTCCCACTCCTCATCTGTGAAATGAATGGTAACATCTTCAAAGCACACTGGACCCTGAAAGAAAAAGGGAAATGTCCTCCTCTGAGACAACAGTGTTGTTCACCACCACTCATTGAGCTATGACATTGTTTCACCTCTTGGCCTCTGTCCCTACAAGGCAGCTTCCCCTGACCTGATCTGGATCCACAGCCACTGCTTCCATTCTGCCATCATGAAAGGATGAATGAAGAGATCTAGCCAGTATCATTGTGTCATCTGTAAGAGAAAAAATGTAAGCAGGATGCCAGGAGTGCCTGCTTCTCTCACAGGTGAAACAGGGCATCTCTAACTACAGATGGGCCTTTCAGAAAGCCTTTCCTGCTGAGAGTATTTGGACGTTGGTGCCCATTTCATATGTTTGTTTGTGCAGAAATACATATCCCCTCTTCTGGACCCTTGGTCCCAACAGGCCCCCCCCCCAAAGAAAACAGGATGAAAAGAACCCACAGATTAGTTGGGAAACCACCAGAACGAGAACAAACGGAGAAAAGCCACCTTCCTCCTTACCCAGTGGCCCCTCTCTGGTGTCCAACGGAGGCCTCTCTGCCTCACAGGAATCCAGGTCCATTTCTGCAAAATGATCCTTTCCCTGAAAGAGCAACAAGGATTCAAAACAGTACTTTTTATATCTGTCTTGGAGGTTTTGTTAAATATGATCAGGGGGGACCAGCTGGTAAAAGGAATTCAGGTCGGAGCTAAACAATATAAATTGAGGGCTTTTGCAGATGATTTAGTATTGACTTTACAAGAGCCAGACACTAGTACGAAAAGAGTTTTAGAATTAATTCAAATCTTTGGTCAGGTAGCAGGATTCAAGCTGAACAAACTAAAGTCTTGGAGAAAAATTTAACAACAGTAGAAAAAGAGAGGTTCCAAAATGAGACAGGATTAATGGTGGCTAAGAAAGTGAAATATTTAGGGATCAACATGACATCTAAGAATGTGAATCTATTTAAAGACAATTATGATAAATGTTGGACAGAAGTAAAGAAAGATCTAGAGATATGGTCAAATTTGAAACTTTCCTTGTTAGGCCGAATTGCTGTTATTAAGATGAATGTATTGCCTAGAATGTTATTTTTGTTTCAGACTTTACAGGTTGTGGACAGAATGGACTGTTTCAAGAAGTGGCAGAAAGACATATCTAAATTTGTCTGGCAGGGCAAAAAGCCCAGAATAAAATTTAAGATATTAACTGATGCAAAAGACAGAGGGGGGTTTGCCCTGCCGGACTTAAGACTTTATTATGAATCGGCAGCTTTCTGCTGGTTGAAAGATTGGCTACTTCTTGAGAATACGGACATTTTGGATTTGGAAGGGTTTGATAATAGATTCGGTTGGCATGCATATATATGGTATGACAAGGTTAAAATTCATAAAGGATTTAAAAACCATATCGTTAGGAAAGCATTGTATAATGTTTGGATTCAATATAAGGATTTGTTGGAAAATAAAACTCCTAGGTGGCTGTCACCAATGGAAGCTAAGGGGGTGAAAAAACTTAATATGGAATCTAAATGGCCAATATATGGTGAAATTTTAGAGCAAGATAGTGGGAAAATTAAATTACAGAGTTTCGAGAAATTGAAGTCTAAAGTAAGAGATTGGCTTCACTATTATCAAATAATGGAGGTGTTTAAACAAGACAGGAAAATTGGCTTCCAGTTGGAGAGATCAAAACTAGAAACAGAACTGTTAGAACCCAATACTAAGAATCTATCAAGAATGTATAACTTGCTGTTGAAGTGGAATACACTAGATGAGACAGTTAAATCAGCTATGATTAAGTGGGCACAAGACTTTGGTTATGACATTATGTTTGCTGACTGGGAACAGTTATGGACCACCGGTATCAAATTCACGGCATGTAATGCCTTAAGAGAAAATATTATGAAAATGATTTACAGGTGGTACATGACCCCGGTCAAGCTTGCAAAAATTTATCATTTGCCCAACAACAAATGCTGGAAATGTAATACGACTGAAGGTACCTTCTACCACCTTTGGTGGACTTGCCCGAGGATTAAGGCCTTCTGGGAAATGATTTATAATGAAATTAAGAAGGTACTTAAATGTACTTTTCATAAGATACCAGAGGCATTTCTCCTGGGCATGGTCGGCCAATTGGTGTCAAGGAAGGATAGAACTTTTTTTATGTACGCTACTACAGCAGCAAGGATTCTCTTAGCAAAGTATTGGAAGACACAAGAACTACCCACGCTGGAAGAATGGCAAGCGAAGGTGATTGACTATATGGGACTGGCGGAGATGACTGGCAGAATCCGTGACCAAGAAAAAGAGACGGTGGAAGAAGATTGGAGGAAATTTAAAGTATATCTTAAGAACTGCTGCAAAATTAATGAGGGCTAAAATGTCAAGGGAAAGGAAATTATAGAATTACAGCTGTAACCGATTAAGTATGAGAATGAAATTAAAATAAGAAAATGTTATTATTTGATTGACCTGAGGAGTTGTTGGAAAAAAAGTTTAAAACAGGATGCAGAAAAGGGGAGGTAAGGGGAAGTCCGGGAAGCAAGGTTAATGAAAAAGAGGGTTTGAAATTATACATGTTTACATGTTTTTGTATGTTTTTCTGTGTGTGTTGTTATGTTTATAATTTGTGTTGGAAAATCAATAAAAAATTATTATAAAAAAAAACAACAGTAAGTGAATGGTAAGAATTTTTAGAAAGAGAATGACAAATACAAAAATGTTAAGGGTGCTAGATCTCATTCCATGGATGCCTTCCCACAAAAAGGATGGGCCATCAATAAAGCATTATGGGATGTTCTTTGTCCTGTTTGGAGTCCCTTGGGAGTATCTAGAGGAAAGTCTCTCACCTGCTTTCTGTCCTCTGCCTGACTCAGGAGGAAACCTTCGGCCAGGGCCACCGCCTGGGAACTGGTCTCCGCTCCACAGTCCCTCACCCAGCTCTCCATCTCCGGGGGAAGGACAGCCAGGAACTGCTCCAAGATCACCAGGTCCAGCATCTCAGCTTTCGTGCGCCTTTCTGGCTTCAGCCACTGACGGTCAAGGTGGTAGAGTCGGCTGCAAACCTCTCGGGGTCCTTTGGCCTCCTGGCAGCAGAACTGCCTCACCTGCTGGATCTGCCCCTCTGAGCGGAGGGTGTCCTCCTCACCCAGGATCTTCTGCACAGAGTTTTCCCAGAATCCCCCACTGCTCCCAGTTTGGATGGCATGGCATCTTCCTGCTTCAGGGCCAGCTGTGTCTTGCTCATCCATCTGTGCTCTCAGGAAGCCTCTAAGAGATTGGAAGGAACCCTTTGGTCGTCTGCCAAGTTCTGCCTGTGCTAATGAGAGGTGCTAGCAAATCCTACAAAGCAAATACGTTGTTTTGTTATAATGCTGATACACAATAAGGAGAAGAAAAATGGTTCCCTGAGCAAGTTTGTATGGGACTTGCTAGTAACCAGTGTAGGTCGGACTGTACCACAGCCCTGACTCTGCCCAGGAGATTACCATGACAAATCTGCAGGCAACTGGAGACGGGAGAGGGGGGTTACTGGGGTGGGGTCCCTTTTTCTTAGTAATCTTGGGATACTCCTGGATCCAACATGTTCCCTTAAGGCTCATGTGGGGAGAGAATAAAGGCCCAAGAAGACAGACACACACACACACACACCATTATCATTTGGCACAATCTGGTTGATCTAAATTTGAATTCAAAGAAAAATCATTGCATTCTATTTGCATTCTCCCAGGTTCCTCAACAGACGAGCATGTTATCCTGTTTCATTCGCCACTTAAGAGGAAAAATGACTATTACTCCTATTTACCCCAAGCACATCCACAAGGAATGTCCTGTTTACCCTTTTCCCAGATTCAGGCAGGTAGCCGTGTTGGTCTGACGCAGTCGACATATATAAAAAAATAAAAAAATTGTCCAGTAGCACCTTAGAGACCAACTAAGTTTGTTCTTGGTATGAGCTTTTGTGTGCATGCACACTTCTTCAGATACACACAGGTCTGTATCTGAAGAAGTGTGCATGCACACGAAAGCTTACTGTATAACAAGAACAAACTTAGTTGGTCTCTAAGGTGCTGCTGGACAATTATTTTTTTTAATTTCCCCTTTTTCTGTTTTGGTTTAAACTAACTCACGAACTAAGAAGCTATACACAGACCACTAGTAGTGAAACATATGATGCAGATCTTGCTGCAAATACGTTGTATTATTTTTTGTGATATACAAAACCCCAGTAGAAAGTTATTCCAGAAAGAGAATAAAAAGACAACAAACACACCCAGGCCCCAACCGGCGCTGCATCTTCGCAGCAGGATCAGGCCACTTCCAAGAGTATTGGCTTTCTCCAAAAAGGCTGGACCTGTCCTTTGCTAAGGATGCTGAGAGTTGCTAGGCGACCCCCCTCCCCAGGGATCTCTAGGAAAGGGAGCTCAGTCGGGGGACGGGATGGAGAGAGAGGGTCTCCCAACCACTCTCAGCACTGGGCGGGGGAGGGGCTGCCTCTTTCACCCCAGCCCAGGTTTGCTTCCTTCCCAGCAGGTCCTCTCCTGCCTGGATGGTGAGACCTTCCCTAATTCTCAGCAGGGCTTTGTGTTCAGTTTCCAAAGATCCTCTGGGGGCTTGGATGTCTGAATGGACACAAGTGTGCCAGCCAGGATGAGGCCAGAGGGTCCCTCTTGCGTCCAGCCTCCTCTGACCACAGGGCAGCCTGGTGCCTCTCCTGCCTTGCTCCCCTGCAGGACTGGAGCACAAGAGCCAAGCTCTCCTCCTGGGGGATTCGGGAGCCCCCACCGCCCTCTCCTCCTCCTCCATGAACTGGTCCCATCCTCTTTCAAGCCACCCGGGTTGGTGGCCCCCCCTGGCTCCTGTGGGAGGGAGTTCCACAGTTCAACTCAGCACCTCCATCTTCCAAAAGGATTTACTGATTTATTGCTTAAGTTGTTGCTTTCCATTTCTTTTATCAGTGGTACCTCGCAAGACGAATGCCTCGTAAGACAAAAAAACTCGCAAGACGAAATAGTTTTTCGTTTTTTGAGTTGCTTCGCAAGACGAATTTCCCTATGGGCTTGCTTCGCAAGACGACAACATCTTGCAAGTTTGTTTCCTTTTTCTTAAAACCGTTAATCCTATGGGAATCCGTGCTTCGCAAGATGAAAAATTCGCAAGACGAAAAAACTCGCAGAACGAATTAATTTCGTCTTGCGAGGCACCACTGTATTGTCCAAACCTTTCTGTCTGGCAGCAGCCTATGCTAACAGACGTGGCTGATTCCTAAATCTGAAGGGAGTTTATTTGCATGCCCCTTTCCCCCTGACACACAGACAACACCTTAAAGGAGCAAGCAGCACATTTCTACAAATGCAGAACAGTACTGTAGTTGCAGACTTCGTGTGACCTCGCCCCTCCCTCACTGAAGTCTCTGCTTTTCTGTGCATGAGCAGATCAGGGTCCCCCAGGCATCTTCCCCTGCTGCAGCCCTGGGACACCCCCCCTTCTCCCCACTGCACCCTCGGGGGGGGGGGGAGGGAGGAGACTCACCAGATCCCAGGAGAGGATTGCCCTTCCCAAAGGAGTAAGCAGCGTCTTTATAAAAATGCAGAATATAGAGTACTGTAGTTGCAAACCTCGCGCAACCCCGTCCCTCCCTGGCAGGACCCCCTGCTCCCTGGGGCTCGCCCCCCCCCCCCCACGATCCACCCTCCCCTGCATCCCTGGGACCCCCCCCCCCCTTCTTCCCACTGCACCCTGGGGGGAGGAAGAAGAGACTCACCAGATCCCCCTGGAAGAGAACAATGCAGCCTTTGCAATAGCAGAAAGCAACCCTGCCCCCCCTTGCAGGAAGGGGAGGGAGGGGCTTTTCCTCTGGAGGACCTGGCCCCCCTTTACTTCCCGTCCTCTCTAGGAATGCAGCTCAGTTCCCTTTAACCCTTGCCGAGCCGAGTCCACCCTGCTCAGTCCTCTCTGCCTTTTCTCTCCTGCATTGCACAATCCCAGAGATGCTCATTTTATTTTTGCTCTTGGTTGGTCTGTGATCCGCTCCCTCCCTTGGCCAGAAAGTGGAGGAAGAGGTTGCAGGGAAAAGAGGATTGCAGGAAGCAAGGAACCTCATCCTAGAATGGGAGGGATAGAAGGGAGCCCTGAGGGTCATCTATTCCAGCCCCCCTGCAAGGCAGGAATCTCAGCCAAAGCATCCAACCGCTTCTTAAAAACCTCCAAGGAGGGAGAGTCCGCCATCTCCCAATGTTCTTCCTGCTCTTTAGGCAGCAGAAACTGCTTTCTGGTCCTCTGGGTCCCTTATTCTGGGTGCTCCCCTCTAGGGCAGGAGAAAACAAGCTGGCTCCCTCTTCCATGGGTCAGCAGCCCCCCAGATATTGAGAGGTGGCTCTCAGGTCTCCATCCAGGCAGGTCTCAGCTGAGGGAGGAACAGGAAGACTGCGTCTCCTGGGACTGGAGATAGGAGGCCCCACATCCACCCCAATAAATATTCCTGCAGGTTTTTAGCTGCCTTTCAGTTCCTTATACCTTCTAGTCCAGAACAACTTGGCCACAATAAGGAAATTTTGCCTATGGTACGACTATTTTCCACACACCCATTTCGACTCTCTGGCACCCTATCTGCATAACTTAGTGATTCTAAAATATAGACACGCTTTTACTCTCGCAAGATTGAATGTATTTCCTTTGGCTGGACTTGAGGGACGATTCCCGCAGATTCCACACAGAAAATGGTTATGTCCCCATGGAGATGGCAGTACCAAACTGCTGGTGCATATCCTTTTGGCTTGCGCATTTTATAAAGAGGAATGAGGTTATTGTTGAATGGTTTCTTTAAATGTAAAGGTTCATAATTGTTCCACCCGATGTGTATGTCTTTAAGGGGCCAGAGCAAAATAACGAGACCCAGGTTTACAGCTGTGAAACATGGCAGGTGCTGCTGAGTTGTATTGATTAAGCTGTGTCAGCAATTGGGTGTAGTATACAGTGGTGCCCCGCAAGACGAATGCCTCGCAAGACGGAAAACCCGCTAGACGAAAGGGTTTTCCGTTTTGGAGGCGCTTCGCAAAACGAATTTCCCTATGGGCTTGCTTCGCAAGACGAAATGTCTTGCGAGTTCCTGCGGGTTCCCCCCTCCCCCCCTTTTCCTAAGCCGCTAAGCCACTTATCAGCTGATCCGCTGATAAGCCGCTTATCAGCTGATCCGCTAAAAGCCGCTAAACCGCTAATAGCGCTAATCCGCTAAGCTGTCAATGGGCTTACTTCGCAAGACGAAAAAAACCGCTATACGAAGAGCCTCACGGAACGGATTAATTTCGTCTTGCGAGGCACCACTGTATAAGGAGCAGCACCTAGCTCTCCCATTACCCTGGGGGATGGGTTGGTGGTTGGGTCATGGTTGTTGATGTATTTAGTGTGTAAGGAGTTTTTGTTTTTCTTATTAAAACCTTATTTAAGTTATTTTTGAGTCCCTTTTTTAATGCATGGTCTCCCCAGCAAGCTCTCTGCAGCGCTACCATACTGCAAATAGCCAACAGTTATCACCCCTCTTTTACTGTCCATTCCAATTTGCCCAACCACTGTCACCGTGTCCTTTCTCTTGGCAGATCCAGATGAGCAGGTGACAGCAAAGGTTGCAAGGTTTTTAGCCAGGGCAATTAGAATAAGATCCACTATTTGACTATTAATCCAAAACCCTAAAATGTATTTTATATAATGGACTTTAAAAATCTATATTCTTTGTAAATCATATTGTTTTATTGCTATGGCCAATGACTGACACAAATAAAGATTCATTCACTCATTCCTTGCACCTTTGTGCAGATGTGGGCCAGGGCAGAGGGGTCTGTGCAGAGGGCAGGGAGAGCGGCTGGGCTGCTCTTCTTCCACAGGTTTCGAACTCTTCTCCTCACTGGCCCCGTTGGCCAACACTCCCTTTTATGCACCTGCCATTCAGGGGGGTCTGGACTGCCCCTCTTTTTGCCCCTCTACTTTTTGGAACCAACTAATTCTCTGTGGGCAGGGAAACTTGACTTCTCCTAAAACAGTAAAGGTAAAGGGACCCCTGACCATTAGGTCCAGTTGTGGACGACTCTGGGGTTGCAGCGCTCATCTCGCTTTATTGGCCAAGGGAGACAGCATACAGCTTCTGGGTCATGTGGCCAGCATGACTAAGCCACTTCTGGCGAACCAGAGCAGCGCACGGAAATGCTGCTCCGTGAGGGAGCCTTCCCAGACCCGCTGAAAGAGGCGGTTATTAAACCGCTTCTTAAAAAACCATCTTTAGATGCGGCCACGATGGCCAACTATCGCCCATTCTCAAATCTTCCATTCTTGGGCAAGGTGGTTGCTGAACAACTCAAGGCACGCCTGGAAGAAGTGGACCATTTGGATCCCTTCCAGTCGGGATTCAGGCCTCATCATGGGACTGAAACTGCCTTGGTCGCACTGGTTGATGATCTCCGGCGGGCTAGGGACAAAGGTGAGAGCTGTTTCCTAGTTCTGCTGGATCTCTCAGCGGCGTTTGATACCATCGACCATAACAGCCTTCTGGACCGTCTTGAGGGACTGGGAGCTGGGGGCACTGTCATACAGTGGTTCCGCTCCTTCCTCCTGGGCCGTGTTCAGAAAATGGTGGTGGGGGATGAGTGTTCAGACCCCTGGGCTCTCACTTGTGGGGTCCTCAGGGTTCTGTCCTCTCCCCCATGCTTTTCAACATTTACGTGCAGCCACTGGGAGAGATCATCAGGAGGTTTGGGCTGGGTGTTCATCAATATGCGGATGATACCCAGCTCTACCTCTCTTTTAAATCAGAACTAGTGAAGGCGGTGAAGGTCCTGTGTGAGTGTCTGGAAGCGGTTGGAGGATGGATGTCGGCTAACAGATTGAGGTTGAATCCTGACAAGACAGAAGTACTCTTTTTGGGGGACAGGAGGCGGGCAGGTGTGGAGGATTCCCTGGTCCTGAATGGGGTAACTGTGCCCCTGAAGGACCAGGTGCGCAGCCTGAGAGTCATTTTGGACTCACAGCTGTCCTTGGAGGCACAGGTCAAATCTGTATCCAGGGCAGCTGTTTACCAGCTCCATCTGGTACGTAGGCTGAGACCTATCTGCCTGCAGACTGTCTCGCCAGAGTGGTACATGCTCTGGTTATCTCCCGCTTGGACTACTGCAATGCACTCTATGTGGGGCTACCTTTGAAGGTGACCCGGAAACTACAACTAATTCAGAATGCGGCAGCTAGACTGGTGACTGGGAGCGGCCGCCGAGACCATATAACACCGGTCTTGAAAGACCTACACTGGCTCCCAGTATGTTTCTGAGCACAATTCAAAGTGTTGGTGCTGACCTTTAAAGCCCTAAATGGCCTCGGTCCAGTATACCTGAAGGAGCGTCTCCTCCCCCGTCGTTCTGCCCGGACACTGAGGTCCAGCTCCGAGGGCCTTCTGGCAGTTCCCAGGCCAAGTTACAGGGAACCAGGCAGAGGGCCTTCTCAGTAGTGGTGCCCGCCCTGTGGAATGCCCTCCCATCAGATGTCAAAGTGATAAACATCTACCTGACATTCAGAAGACATCTGAAGGCAGCCCTGTTCAGGGAATTTTTTAATATGTGACATTTTAGTGTATCTTTCATCTTTGTTGGAAGCCGCCCAGAGTGGCTAGGGAAACCCAGCCAGATGGGCGGGGTACAAATAAATTATTATTATTATTATTATTATTATTATTATTATTATAAAAACACGCTGATTCCTGGACCATCCGCGGGCCGGATTGAGAAGGCTGTTGGGCCGGATCCGGCCCCCAGGCCTTAGGTTACCTACCCCTGTGTTAATGGCATCTTGAATCCCAATTCTGGCTTTTGTGACATTAGCTGCCCCTCCCAGTTTGTCATTTATTTATTGATTGAGTGAATTTGTATACCGCTCTATACCCACAAGTCTCAGGGCGGTTACAACAGACAAGCACAATATAAAAACACAATATACAGACTTCCGGTTTGCCACAAAGGGGAAGAAGGAGCCAGTGACTTTCTTCAGGGAGTGCCATTGCCATGTTTAGAGACTGGGGGGTTCCACAGATGCTTTGTGTCCCCAAACCTCCTTGGGGGAAGCTGGGGAGACTGGAGAGGACCTGCTGAAACGATCTCCATTCTTGCCCCCAAATTGGCAGCTCTGCGCCGGAAGGTCGAGCCACGGCACAGGGTCATATTGCCTCAACGGCAAAAAGTCTTGTAACCCTCGCTGGAGTGGGAAGCTTTCCCAAAAAGGAGAAAAGCCAAAGAAAAGATAGAATGGAAGAAAAGATTGAAGAACCAATTTGGCTAAGTTCCGGAGAGAAAAAGGGAAGTCCTTTCCAGAATTGGGAAAAGAAGCATGTGCAAAAAATCTGGCAGAAAAAGCCAAGGTAAAGCATAACATCTTGAGAAGACATGGAGGAGAGAAAACACGAGAAGGGAGAACAAAATCGTTACAATTGTTACAATTTAAAAATTAGAGATAAATACCCACCCTGAACTATATATCCAGTCGAGAGGATGCAAAATTGCCAGGGGGAGAGAAAGCAAGCAGTTACGGAGTCTTCTGTGAATCTTTAATTATACAGATTGGGGGGGGGGGGAGAGACACGAAAAGACTGTATGTTAATAGAGGATGAGCTGCCTCACTTAATGTAATTGAAACCTTGCTCCTTCAAAGTATTTGAGTTCAAAGACTGTGATAAAGAGGGGAAAAGAACAATATCGTGGTTCTCAAATGGATAACATAGGTTACTACAGAAGAAAGAAAAGAAAATAATATTCCCCAAGACAACAGTGGGAGAGACATCCAGTGGAGACATTCGGAATAACAAAAAACAATAATTTAATTGGAAAGAAAAACAGTCTAACAGAAAAAAAATGGCTGCACAAAAGAAACCACCCACACCAGGACAAACTAAAAGGGGGACGACCTAAGGAGATGCCAATATAGCAGAGATCCTGGTGGAATTAGGAAAAGATTTGCAAAATAACACCAAAAATATGGACAAATTGACAACAGAAATCAAAACACTATCCAGTAAAACTAATGGTTTGGAAAAACCAGTCCAAGCTTTGGAGGAGACAGTTAAGAGAAAGAAAGAAGAGAATTGAGAGATAAAAAGGGATCAAGATAGAATGAAAACAGAGCTAGCCACAGTAAGAGAAACTCAGAAGGATACAGTAAATAATATTGCACTTCTGGAATTAAAACAAAATGACACAACACTACGTTTGAGAGGCATCCCTGAGCATCGGAATGAACAAATCAGAGTTAAAAGGAACCAGGAAAAGAGATTTCTGTTTTTTTGTCACTTATTTAAAATGTTTGAAAGGAAAGATTCTTCTTTGCTGTATTGTTTTCGTTTATGCTTTGTTGATGTGGGATATTGTCAGAAAAGGAAATAAATAGAATATATATCCAAAATAAATAATAAAAACAAAAAAAATAGAAGATGGAGCAAGCTTGTTTGTTCCTGCTCCAAAGGGTAGGACACGAACCAGTGGCTTCAAGTGAACAGAACTGCGATTCACACTACACATCTGGAAGAAGTTTTTGACAGCAAGAGCTGTTAGTGGAATGAAATCCCTTGGAAGGTGCTGGAATCTCCATCCTTTCGAGGTTTTATGAAGTTGGATGGTCACCTGTCATGGATGCTTTAGTTGCAATTCCTGCTTTGCATGGGGGGGACTAGATGATACCAGGCATCACTTCCAACTCCACAATTCTATGATTCTGTGATTCTGTGATTCACAATTCTGTGAGTATTTGTATGAAAAGTGAGCTTCACCTTCTGACAGAAGCTTTTTCCACATTCCATGCATTGATATGGTTTCTCCCCTGTATGAATTCGTTGATGGGTATTGAGATGGGAGCTCTTACTAAAGCTCTTTCCACATTCCACGCACTGATAGGGTTTCTCCCCTGTATGAATTCTTTTATGAGAAGTGAGATGGGCACTCTGACTGAAGTTCTTTCCACATTCCACACACTGATATGGTTTCTCCCCTCTGTGAATTCTTTGATGGGTATTGAGATGAGAGCTTTTACTGAAGCTCTTTCCACATTCAAAGCAATTATATGCTTTCTCCCCTGTATGAATTCTTTGATGGAAACTGAGATCGGTACTCCGACGGAAGCTCTTTCCACATTCCACGCACTGATAGGGTTTCTCCCCTGTATGAATTCGCTGATGGGTATTGAGATGGGAGATTGTACTGAAGCTCTTTCCGCACTCCATGCACTGATAGGGTTTCTCCCCCGTATGAATTCTTTGATGGGAACTGAGAGAAGAGCTCATACTGAAGCTCTTTCCACATTTCATGCACTGATAAGGTTTCTCTCCTGAATGAATTCTGTGATGGGAAGTGAGATGGGAGCTCCTACTGAAGCTTTTCCCACATTCCATGCACTGATAAGGTTTCTCTCCTGTATGAATTCTTTGATGGTCTGTGAGATGGGAGCTCGTACTGAAGCTCTTTCCACATTCCACACACTGATAAGTTTTCTCCCTTGCATGAATTCGTTGATGAGAAGAGAGAGAGCGCTTGTCACGGAATCTCTTTCCACATTCCACACACTGATAGGGTTTCTCTCCCGTATGAATTTTCTGATGGGATGTGAGATAGGAGCTGGTAGTGAAACTCTTTCCACATTCCACACACTGATAGGGTTTCTCTCCTGTATGAAATCTTTGATGAGAAGTGAGAGAGAATCTGCGACTGAAGCTTTTTCCACATTCCAAGCACTGATAGGGTTTTTCTCCTGTATGAATTCTCTGATGGGAAGTGAGACAGAAGCTCTGACTAAAGCTCTTTCCACATTCCTTGCACTGATAGGGTTTTTCTCCTGTATGAATTCTCTGATGGGAAGTGAGTTTGGAGCTGTCCCTGAAACGCTTTCCACATTCCACGCACTGATAGGGTTTCTCCCCTGTGTGAATTCTTTGATGGGAAGTCAGGTGGTAGCTATCCGTGAAGCTCTTTCCACATTCCATGCACTGATAGGGTTTCTTTCCAATGAGAATTCTTTGCTGGGAAGTGGAACGGGAACTCTGACTGCAGCTCCCTCCACAGACCACATTTTTACGTGACTTCTCCACTCTGCAAATTTTGTCATGGTCATCCTTGATTTCAAATTCTTCAGAATCTGAAATGGAGACAAATAGGGATTAGAGCCTCAGGAAGAAATGGACCCCCCAATTATGGAATAATGCTAATTAAATTTGTGGTAGAGGAAGAACTGAATCCTGCCACCTGTCCAAATTCTTTTATCAGTTGTAATGTTCTTAATTAGGCTTTATTTCATGTTCTCTGTTGTTATTATTAGGTCATGCGCAAAGGCTTTTAATTTGTAATATTTTCCCTGTACTACTATACCTTTTATCCTCTCATCTCTTATTTTTCAGTTCAAGATTTCCAATACTAAGATAAATAGCAGTGGGGACAGAAGGCACCCTTCCCTGGTCCCCTTCATTATGTTACAGCTATCTGTGATGTTGCTGTTTATAAGTTTTGCTCTCTGCTTCAAATAGATTGCCTCTATTCCTCTGCAGAAAGTATCTCCAAATCCCATTAAGTTACCGTATTTTTCGCTCTATAACACGCTCCCAACCATAACATGCACATAGTTTTTAGAGGAGGAAAACAAGAAAAAAAATATTCTAAAAGAAACAGTGGGTGTATGATTTTTGTGGTTCATGCTGTGGCCACAGACATGTGATCTGACGGTGAGTTTGGGGTAGCCCAATGCAAAAATCCTGAGGATCCATGTGGATCCGTGCTTTGTAACCACGTTTTTGCACCACTGCGGCCCCAGGCAACAGTGGGTGCATGATTTTTTTGGTGCAAGCTGTAGCCATGGACATGCTATGTGATCTGATGGTGAATTTGGGGTGACCCAGTGCAAAAATCCTGAGGATCCGTGTGGATCCGTGCTTTGTAACAATGTTTTAAGTGGGGAGGGAAGGGAAAGCACTCAAGGGACAAGGAACACACGTGGGGTGGGTGGAGAAGGATGCTGTTAATAATACAGAAGAGGGGTATAAGAGGAGAAGGCTCTTATAAGAGGAGTGGGGAGGAGAGAGTGACAGAGAGCCTGCTTAAAAAAACGTTGCTGCTATTTAGCGAGTGGGGCGGAGAGAGAGACAGAGTGTGAGGAGAACCTGAGCTTACAGGGTTAAACAGCTCAGAGTGTATGCCCTGTCTACAATTTGGGAGGGGGGAGATTCTGCGTCATTTCCGAGAGTCTCCAGCCTTTGTTCTTTCTCTCTACTTTCGCTTTTGAGGAGAGTGGACGTGTTTTCACGATGCTGTTTGACAATGGATAGTCTGCTGTAAATCAAAACTGCTTCTAGCTACTAATATCCTGAGTGGACTTTATTTAAGCACACTGAAGAAAGCACTTGAGTTTGCAGCTTTCTCTGACCGCTGCTTAACTCTGCGTTTGCTTAGAGCATCGGAATGTGGCCCTTTGAAGTCCGGAGGCCTGGCTGGTAGCTGCGCAGCCGAAGCGGGCTGGATGCCAAGGCTTATCTGAGCAATAAATCTTCAGAGAGCCTGCTTGAAAAAACGTTGCTGCTATTTAGCGAGTGGGGAGGAGAGAGAGACAGAGAGCCTGCATGCGAAAAACTTTGCTGCTATTTAGCGAGTGGGGAGGAGAGAGAGACAGAGAGCCTGCTTGAAAAACCTTTGCTGCTATTTAGCGAGTGGGGAGGAGAGAGGGACAGAGAGCCTGCTTGCTTTAAAGAAGCCAACCGGACATCTCCCGCTTTGCTCCTTTAAAGCAAGCAGGCTCTCTGTCCCTCTCTCCTCCCCACTCAGCGGCTCTTCTCCCGCTTTGCTGTTTCAAAGCGAGCCACGGAGGAGGGAAGGAAGGGGAACCATGGATCCTCTACTCACGACTGCAGCAGATTCCCCCCGCCATCTGTAGGCATTCCCTCCATAACACGCACAGACAATTCCCCTTACTTTCTAGGAGGAAAAAAGTGAGTGTTATGGTGCGAAAAATACGGTAATCTGTGTTTTCATAAAGCTCCACAAGATATTATCAAACGCCTTTTCTACATCTACTAACATGAGAACTGCTGGTTTGTCATTTCTGGTTTCTAGGTGTTCCAATATATTGATAATATTTCTTATATCCAGGGAGAAAGCCCACATGGTCTTCATGGATTATTTTTCTCAGGGTCTTTTTTAATCTTTCCACTAAGATGGATGCGAAAAGTTTGTAATCATTATTGATTAATGAAATTGGTATGTAGTTTGAAATAAGTGTTAGATCTGTCCCATTTGGGAATTAGTGTTATAAATGCTTCATTCCATGTCTCTGGTGTTTTCCCTTTGGCTAGTATATCATTCATTACATGTTTTGAAGGTTGTGATAGGACTTCTTCCAGCTACTTATAATAGCAGGCTGACAATCCATCTGGACTGGGCGACTTCCCTGATTTCGCATTTGTATTGTTGGATTTCTATGGCTGTAATTGGTGTTTGATTTTTTCCCCACTCAGAATTACTGGCAGGTTATTATGTTTTAAAAATTCTTCATCCCCCCCCCCCCCGGTTTTCCATTTCTTTTTGGTATAGTTCTCTGTAATAACTTACAAAAAAATTACATATTTCATTCGATTCATCTATTCTTTTGTTTCCCAGTTTCATTTTGTTTATAATCCTATCACTGCCTTTTCTTGAGTTGCCAAGCCAGTAGTTTTCCTGGTCTGTTGGCAAACTCGAAATTTCTATGTTTTAATATTTTAATATTCCATTCCACTTCTTGATTTATTAGCATAGCAAATTTGGTTTGTAGCAGTTTGATATTTTGTTTGATTGTTTCGTTGTCTGGGTTTCTTAATACCTCTTTTTCCTTTTAGCTTATCTCCACCAATATTTCTGTTTCTTTTCTTTTATTCCTTTTTGGATCACATTTTGTTATTTCATGTTTTTATATGTTTTGGAAGCCACCCAGAGTGGCTGGGGAAACCCAGCCAGATGGGCAGGGTATAAATAATAATAATAATAATAATAATAATAATAATAATAATCACTGCTACTAATACCTGAGATTCTCCAATGTCAGTAGTCGCTTTGGTCAACCAGAGAACGACAGCAGCAAAAACAAAAACAGAAAAACTGACAGAAGCTACTTATCTTTCCTAACAACTCTGACATTTAATATGGCCTGGGCAGTTCAGACCAGCCCAATTGTGGTATAAAAAGGCAGAACTGGAGGAAGACTCACAGAAAAATAAGTAATTTACTGTTCAAGGTTTATTGTGGGGGTGTTAGATTCCCAGGTGTTGTAGGGGGCGCTGTTGAGCTCTGTGAAAATATATGAGGTTCGTCACACAGAGGTATTTTTCAAATTTTCAGTCAGATATTAAGATCCCACAGGGATCCTTACCAAGAGAGGCCACGATCCCACGATTCTCCTCCATGATGTCCTTATGCAGAGCTCTCTGGTCAGGATCCAGCAACGCCCACTCCTCGTCCGTGAAACGAACAGCGACATCTTCAAAGCAGACTGGACCCTAAAAGAAAAAGGGAAATGTCCTCCTCTGAGACAGCAGAAATATGACCTGCTACACAATGCTCTGTTATTTCCTTCCTGTTAATTGCTGTGTTGTTTCAATAGGATTGCTTTGCTGCACACTTTTATTATGGATGCCTATTTTAATGTTTTAATGGAATTCTTTTATTCTGCATTTTAATTATGGGTATTCATCTTTGTGCAAATAGGTAGTATTCCACCGTGTGTTTCTCATACTGTAACACCAAAAAAATGGACAAATTGACAATAGAAATCAAAACACTATCCAGTAAAACTTGTTGTTGTTGTTGTTTACTCGTTTAGTCGTGTCTGACTCTTCGTGACCCCATGGACCAGAGAACGCCAGGCACTCCTGTCCTCCACTGCCCCCCGCAGCTTGGTCAGACTCATGCTGGTAACCTCGAAAACACTATCCAACCATCTCGTCCTCTGTCGCCCCCTTCTCCTTGTGCCCTCCATCTTTCCCAACATCAGGGTCTTCTCCAGGGAGTCTTCTCTTCTCATGAGGTGGCCAAAGTACTGGAGCCTCAGCTTCACAATCTGTCCTTCCAGTGAGCACTCAGGGCTGATTTCCTTCAGAATGGAGAGGTTTGATCTTCTTGCAGTCCATGGGACTCTCAAGAGTCTCCTCCAGCACCATAATTCAAAAGCATCAATTCTTCGGCGATCAGCCTTCTTTATGGTCCAGCTCTCACTTCCATACATCACTACTGGGAAAACCATAGCTTTAACTATACGGACCTTTGTTGGCAAGGTGATGTCTCTACTTCTCAAGATGCTGTCTAGGCCTGTCATTGCCCTTCTCCCAAGAAGCAGGCGTCTTTTAATTTCGTGGCTGCTGTCACCATCTGCAGTGATCATGGAACCCAAGAAAGTAAAATCTCTCACTGCCTCCATTTCTTCCCCTTCTATTTGCCAGGAGGTGATGGGACCAGTAGCCATGATCTTCGTTTTTTTGATGTTGAGCTTCAGACCATATTTTGCACTCTCCTCTTTCACCCTCAATAAAAGGTTCTTTAATTCCTCCTCACTTTCTGCCATCAAGGTTGTGTCATCTGCATATCTGAGGTTGTTGATATTTCTTCCGGCAATCTTAATTCCGGCTAGGGATTCATCCAGCCCAGCCTTTCGCATGATGAATTCTGCATATAAGTTAAATAAGCAGGGAGACAAAATGCAGCCTTGTCGTACTCCTTTCCCAATTTTGAACCAGTCAGTTGTTCCATATCCAGTTCTAACTGTAGCTTCTTGTCCCACATAGAGATTTCTCAGGAGACAGATGAGGTGATCAGGCACTCCCATTTCTTTAAGAACTTGCCATAGTTTGCCATGGTCGACACAGTCAAAGGCTTTTGCATAGTCAATGAAGCAGAAGTAAATGTCTTTCTGGAACTCTCTAGCTTTCTCCATAATCCAGCGCATGTTTGCAATTTGGTCTCTGGTTCCTCTGCCTCTTCTAAATCCAGCTTGCACTTCTGGGAGTTCTCGGTCCACATACTGCTTGAGCCTTCCTTGTAGAATTTTAAGCATAACCTTGCTAGCGTGAGAAATTAGTGCAATTGTGCGATAGTTGGAGCATTCTTTGGCACTGCCCTTCTTTGGGATTGGGATGTAGACTGATCTTCTCCAATCTTCTGGCCACTGCTGAGTTTTCCAAACTTGCTGGCATATTGAGTGTAGCACCTTAACAGCATCATCTTTTAAAATTTTAAATAGTTCAGCTGGAATACCATCACTTCCACTGGCCTTGTTATCTGCAGTGCTTTCTAAGGCCCATTTGACTTCACTCTCCAGGATGTCTGGCTCAAGGTCAGCAACCACACTACCTGGGGTATATGAGACATCCGTTTCTTTCTGGTATAATTCCTCTGTGTATTCTTGCCACCTCTTCTTGATGTCTTCTGCTTCTGTTAGGTCCTTTCCACTTTTGTCCTTTATTATGGAAATCTTTGTATGAAATGTTCCTTTCCAGTAAAACTAATGTTTTGGAAAAACCAGTCCAAGCTTTGGAGGAGACAGTTAAGAGAAAGAAAGAAGAGAACTGAGAGATTAAAAGGGATCAAGAAAGAATGAAAACAGAGTTAGTGACAGTATGAGTCCCAAAGTTCACAGCTAGAGTTAACTCTTTATCAGCAAGAACACGATGTTCACAGACTTGGCTGAGTTTCGGGCCTCATGAAAAGAGCACCTGATTCCCTGAGGATCTGTCAGTTTGCACTGTCAATCAATTAATGGACTAGTTGCCTAGGTAGAAGTTTCTTTAGTGTGGAGATATATGAAAAGTGAGATTATATAGTGCAAAGTTTGAAAAGAGTGAAGACCCCGGCTCCCCACAACTTTCTAACTCCCCTCCTCTCTGGGGTTTCTAGCATACGATTGAACAGTGCGCCAGTGTGCAGCCTGCCTTTGCTCCTCCATTGTCAAACGTCTCCTGGCTCTGAGAGACAAGCAGGGAGGGTGGATTCTGGCAGAAGGAGAGGGAGCCCCCGGTGGCTCCTCCTTCTCCTGACTCACCTCTGCCTCTCGACCTTCCTCTCCCACTCACCTCCTTCCTCTTCTGCCTCTGATTCTGCACTGCATTCTGCCACAGAGTCTCCCAGCTCACTAAGCCCTGTTACCCCTTCAGCTTCTGACACCTCCTCTTCCCAGGCTTCTCCCTCTTCTCCCTCTACCCGCTCATCCTTCCTCCACCTCCACTCCTTGGGTTCTGACCCATCTTCCCTTCCTGGTTCCCCAGCTGCTTCCTCCCACCATTCCTCTGTGCCCAACCAGTCCATGACATTGCTCCATCCCTCGGCCTCTGACCCCACAAGGCAGCTTCCCCTGACCTGATCTGGTTCCACAGCCGCTGCTTCCCTTCTGCCCCCATGAAAAGGCGGATCAGGAGGTCTTGCCGGCATCATTCTGTCACCTGCAAGAGAAAAAACGTAAGCAGGATGCCAGGAGTGCCTACTTCTCTCACAGGTGAAACGGGGCATCTCTAACTACAGATGGGCCTTTCAGAAAGCCTTTCCTGCTGAGCGCATTTGGACGTTTGTGACCATTTCATGTTAGTTGTACAAAAATATATCTCCCCTCCTCTGGACCCTTGGTTCCGAATGCCTCCAAACAGAGAAAAGCCACCTTCCTCCTTACCCAGTGGCCTCTCTCTGGTGTCCAATGGAGGCCTCTCTGCCTCACAGGAATCCTGGTCAATTTCTGCAAAGATATCCATTTCCTGAAAGAGCAACAAGAATTCAAAACAGAGAATGAATGGTGAGAAATGTTAGAAGGAGAATGACAAAGACTTAAAGGGTGTTATATCTCATTCCATGGATGTATTCCAAGAAAAAGGATGGGCCATCAATAGAGCATTATGGGATGTTCTCTGTCCTGTTTGGAGCCCCTTGGGAGTATCCAGAGGAAAGTCTCTCTCACCTGCTTTCTCTCCTCTGCCTGACTCAGGAGGAAACCTTCGGCCAGGGCCACCGCCTGGGAACTGGTCTCCGCTCCGCATTCCCTCACCCAGCTCTCCATCTCTGGGGGAAGGACAGCCAGGAACTGCTCCAAGATCACCAGGTCCAGCATCTCAGCTTTCGTGTGCCTTTCTGGCTTCAGCCATTGATGGTAAAAGTTGTAGAGTCGGCTGCAAACCTCTCGGGGTCCTTTGGCCACCTGGAAGCAGAACTGCCTCACCTGCTGGCTCTGCACCTCTGAGGGGAGGGTGTCCAGGATCTTCTGCCCAGAGTTTTCCCAGAATCCCCCACTGCTCCCAGTTTGGATGGCATGGCCTCTTCCTGCTCCAGGGCTGGCTGAGTCTTGCTCATCCATCTGTGCTCTCAGGAAGCCTCTGAGAGATCAGAAGGGACCCTTTGGTCTTCTGCCAAGTTCTGCCTGTGCTAATGAGGCGCTAGCAAATCCTATAAAGCAAATACATGTTTTAGTTACAGAATTTTTAGGTCCGAAGAAGAGAAATGTTCCTTGAGCAAGCATGGATGAGTCTTCCTAGGAACCAGGGTGGGACTCTACCAAACCATGAGATATCTTCTGAAGAAGAAGAAGATGGAGGAGGAAGTGGAGAGAAGAGGAAGAAGAAGAAGGAGAGGAGGAGGAGGAGGAGGAGGAAGCAGACTCTAGCCCTCCTAGAAGAAGATTGCAATGCAAAATGTGGAGGCAACTGAAGGGATTTCTCTGAGGTGAATCAGTCTAGTTGCTCCTGCCTTTGAGTAAATGCAAGAAGTCAGAACTGACTGACAAGGGAATAATTTGTATCTTGTGGAAAATGGATGCCTGGCTCTAGTGGGGGTCCTCGCCTGGGGGTCCTCAGGAGTTGCTCTCCCCCCACCCCACTCCCCTGCTTCTGTCTCCTTTTCCTGCACTTGGTCTCTCTGCCGCTCTCCAGACAGACTCCTGGGGTGGGGTCCCTTTTTCTTTGCTCTGAGGGCCAGGTATGTATCAGGCCAACCCCCTGAGGGCCAAGTGGGTGGGGCCAAAGACATATCCCTTGCAATTTAGGCGGGTAATCTATTATTATTATTATTATTATTATTATTATTATTATTATTCTCTTAGATGGCTGAACACACGCACAGCCACTGATGCCCAGGTCCCTGGAGGCTCAGTGAGGAGCAGCGCCCATTTCCGGCTGGTTTTCCAGCAACAACCCCTTTGGGAGAGAGAGGATGGGGTCCTGGGATGCCCTGCTCTGGGTGCGAGGGGATTGCTGCCGTGGCCTCCGTGGGGAGCTGCCCTGGGAGACACTGGGAAACTGGTCCCCAATGCAGCAGCCAGACTATGGGCTGGGATCCCTCTCCTTATTCCTGGTCTTCCTCTCCCACCTTTTCTTCCTCCCTCCCCGTGGGGTTTTTTTTTTGGGGGGGGGGCTAGTCCACTTCGTCCAGCTTTGGAAAACCATTTGCAGATGTTCCCTCTGTTGTGCAATGAGGCTGAGCGATGTCACAGAGAGTTAAAGTCCCAGGGACTCCTTTGTTTAAAGAAGGGAGATTTCGGGGGAGTCATTGTTTTTCTGAAGGGGGGGTGAAAGGCCAAATGAGTTTGGGATCCTCTGATCTGCAGGAAGGAGAGCGTGGCAGCCCTGGCCCCTCCCTGGCAGGACCCTCTCCTCCCCCCTGACTTGGGGTCCCCCCCTGCAGGAGCAGATCAGGCCCCCCAGGCCTCCTCCCCTGCTGCAGCCCTGGGACCCCCACCCTGACTTGGGGTCCCCCCCTCTTCCCGGCAGGAGCTCTCTCCTTCCCTGACCTTCCTCCTGGCTCTCAGCCCCGGGGCTCCTTCCTCCTCTGGGTAGCAGGAGCATATGGGGGGGGGGGGTCTTTGCACCCCTGACCCTCTCCTCCTCCCTGACTTGGGGTCCCCCCCCCGCATGAGCAGATCAGCCCCCCGCCAGGCCTCCTCCCATGCTGCAGCCCTGGGACCCCCACCAGATCCCAGAGAGAGAGAGAGGAGACTCACCAGATCCCAGAGAGAGAGAGGGGAGACTCACCAGATCCCAGGAGGGGAGAGCGAGGCAGCCCTTGCAGGAGAGACACCCAAGCAGGGAAGGACTGGGGAGGGGGGGCCTTGGCTCTGGAGGACCTGCCCCCCCCCGTCTGTTTCCTGTCCTCTCTAGGAAGGCAGCTCGGTTCCCTTTAACCCTTGCAAGGCCAGTCCCCCCAGCTCAGCCTCTCTCGCTTGGCAGAGCCTCATATTCTTATTATTTTTTATGCATTTTGGGGGGCAGCTGCCCCCCCCGGCTCCGCCCATGCCCAGATATCCTTTTGGGGGTGAGGCTCTTGGCTGGACTCTGAGCATCTCCCTCCCTTGGCCAGAAACCAGAGGAAGAGCCTGCAGGGAAAAGGGCTTTGCAGGAGGCAAGGAAGCTCCTCCTGGAATTCCGGAGTGGAGAGAGAGGAGGGGATCCCAGGGTCATCTAGTCCAACCCCCAGCAGTGCAGGGATCTCAGCTCAAGCATCCAGGGCAGATGGCCCTCCGATTTCTGCTGAGAAACCTCCAAGGAAGGAGAGTCCCCCACCTCCCAAGGGAGACCTTTCCCCTGCCCAACTGCTCTTAGATGTCCCTCAAGGCAGCGGGTCCTGAGTTCGAGCCCTGCTGAGACAATGGCACTGGCTGCCAAGGAGGAACCAAGAGAAGCTCAAAATAAATAAATCATATTCTCATCATGAATAATATCTTTTAATGCATGCCTTTTATGCTTATACACAAACGTATGCCATTTCCCCTCCCTGAAATGCTGAATTGCTCATTCAAGGGACTAACAACGGATGGTGGTGGTTGTTAATATTTATTAACCTGACATACCGCCCTTCAGCAAGAGATCTCAGGGACGTTTAAAACACAGAACATATAAAAAGCAGGCAAATGATGCTGTTCCTTTTCCCCTGCCTTGTCCAGGCCACTCCTTCCCTCCACTAAATTCACTGTGTGCTGAAGCAAATAAATCCATTAAACTTCATCAAATGCTCAAGTGCCAATCAACATCTATTATGCACTACATAAATCTTGTTTTCCAAAGCAGATTCTATATGTTTATTTTAATTTTTTATTAAATTTACATACCATCCTTTATCCAAAGATCTCCAACGGTTTGACCTCACCTCCAGAGGTGCCCTGTCTCCCGAGAGAGACGGATGCCAGCAGCAGCAGCAATGGGCATACAAGTCTATTCCCTCTAGAAGGGGTTGAGGCTTCCTCTACCGTATTTCCTGGGGAGAAGGTCCCAGGCACATGCTGCCGTGACTGTTGATTTTGACGGCAGCTTGATACAGGGTGCAGATTACTTTATTCAACCAGATCAAGAGAAGTCATAGTCCTGCTCTATTTTGCCTTAGTCAGACCCCGTCTGGAATCCTTTGTCAAGTTCGGGGCACTACAACTCAAGAAGGATGTTGAGAAGCTGGAAGGTGTGCAGAGGAGGGCAACCAAGATGATCAAGGGTTTGGAAACCAAGCCTGATGAGGAACAGTTGAAGCAGCTGGGTATATTTAGCCTGGGGGAAAAGGAGACTGAGAGGAGAGCCATCTCCACATATCCCAAGGTTCTTTCCCCCTGCTCTGGAGGGTGTTGCAGGAATTTATGTATAGGTTGGGGGGGTTGCCCCTCCAGCAGATATCATGCACATGTAGCCCACTACCAAAATCAGCACAATTGCTTTTGTGACTTTTGTGACTTGTCCCCACAAAACACTTCATCTCAGTTTCTTCCTATCTGTTCAAAGGTTCAAAGGGCCTCTGCTGCACAATACCAAATGTAAGAATTCACTGATAAATGTACTGGCTCACTGGGAAAACTTCAGAAATTCATATAGACATGTGAGTTCAGCTACTCAAGTAGCAGGGAGTTCCAGAGTACACTTACTGCCACACCAAAACACCCATGTTTTAAGTTGGAGGTTTCAGGTTGCAAATTCTGTTGTCCAGTATTAGTGCTTCTTAAACCAATATTACTTTCATTCAAGGAGGAAACTGAGTTTTATTTAAACTATTGCAAGACAGAAATACAGAAAACAGATGAGCACACGAAAGCTCATACCAATAACAAACTTAGTTGGTCTCTAGGTGCTACTGGATAATTTTTTATTATTTTGTTTTGACTCTTCTTCTTCTTTGGCAATCACTCGTAGCCGAGTGAGATTGTCTTCCATAAACACAGTTTTAACAATGAGTCCGTAAGTGACTGTGGAGGCCAATTCTGGATCCACACGTCCTTCCACAGTGGGGACATGGGTTTCCAGGCAGGAGCTGATCATGGTGTGGATTTGCCAAGCGTACCTTCCTCCTAGCACATTTCTCCCTTGGGTCCTGAGTTCGAGTGTCTTCAAAGTCCATGAAAACTTTGGTAAAGGCTGTTCTCCAACTGGAGAGCTCTCAGGCCAGTGTTTCTCAGTTGTCAGTGTTTTTACATTTTTTTTAGATTTGCCTTGAGACAAATCCTGCAAAAACAAATTAGAGATGAGCTTGCAGTATCTCCAAATCTGGGAGAGTTGTGTACAGCTATTAACCAAATGAAAAACAACAAAGCCAGTGGGTCTGATGGGATACCTGCCGAAATCTTCAAAGAGGGTGGAATTGTTTCAACTACGGCAGACCAACACAACTACCTACCTGTAACTGCAAATTTTGTGTCAACCATTCACGAATGTTCAGTAAACAGGTTTTCTGAAAGCTACCATGGTGTCTTTAGTTTAAGCATAAGCAATATTTTGTTTTAGTACATCACAACAGATGGAAAATGTAAGACTGTCAGAGGAGAGTTCTGAGGAAGAGCAAACACACATATTTCAGTGAACAAGAGTTGTAACACAGAGGATGGCTTGGTCTCATGAACCGAGAAAGGAAAAATCAGGAAAAATCCAGAAGTGTAATTTTAGAGCACATTTTTTCCTCAGCAATCATTTACCTCAGATTGATTTCACTTATTCAAGAAGCAATAGTAAATATTCACCACTCCCACTCACCTCAGCAGAACTACCAGATGTCTATTTAATTGAAATTAACTTAGTTTAATGGATGGGTTCTCATGGCAATTTCTCCACGAGAAAGAGAGCCTCTCCAGGCTTCTTCTCCATCTGGACCCCACCGATATTCCACCAGAAATTTGGAAATGGACTTGCAGGGCGGGGGTTGTGTCAGGAGCAGGGCAGCCATAACTCACATGTGCTCCGTCAGTGAAGTTAACTACTTATTCAAAGGAACAAGACAGCTCAAGAGAACAGGCCTAGTGAGCACAGCAACTCACCCCTGTAGCTCTTGCCCCATGAGGCAGTTGTGGGGACTGAAGGACTCCACCTTCCCACAGTTCCCTAACTCTCTTCCTCCTCCTTCCTAAGCAATCTGAGGTTCCCCCGCATTGCCCATCTTTGCTTCTCCTGCTTCATCCCTCTCCTGGTGCTGGGGGAGCTGCTTGCAGCAGGAGGGGAAGACAACCTGCCTTCCTTGCCAGCCTGGCTGATCTCTGCCTCTTGGCTCCCCCTCCTCTCCAGCCTCTGCTTCTGCCTCTGCTTCTGCACTGCTTTCTGCCACAGCCTCTCTCTGCTCACTAAACCCTGTTGCCTCTTCTGCTTCTGACACCTTCTCTTCCCAGTCTTCTCCCTCTGGCCATTCATTATTCCACCACCACTCCCCCGGTTCTGGGTCAAGGCCACCAAAAATTGTAAGTTTGGGTTTCATACTGGTTCAAAGGGCAGGGGCAGGGTGCTGGCAGGAGATTCTTGCTGAATTACCCCCACCCCAGGTTCAGCAAGTCTCACTGCATGGATACGGAGACCATGTTGGTGCCATCTGAGCTCCTGGGCATCGCCATCAGTTCGTGGGGTTCTAGTCTGTGTTCAGGATTTCAAGTCACCCACAATATAGTAGCCTCCAAAGACACTCCCAGTAGAAAATGGGAGAGCAGTGCCTTCCTGGTATGGTTCTTCCCCTGCAAGAGTTGCTCTGCGACTTCATAGAACTGTAGAATTCAAAGGGGACCCCAAGGGACATCTAGTCCAACCATCTACGCCGTGAGCTGCTTGGCCACCATCATCACCTCTTCCTGCACAGGAGAGCCTGCAACACCCGGTCCCGGATCTTCTTCGTTCGCACCCCATAGATGATGGGGTTCAGGGTGGGCGGAACCACCAGGTAAATGTTGGCGATGAAGATGTGCACGGCGTGAGGGACATTGTGGCCGAAGCGGTGGGTGAGGAAGGAGAAGACGGCCGTGGAGTAGAAGACAAGGATGACACAGATGTGGGAGCTGCAGGTGCCCAGTGCCTTGAGACCGGCCTCTTTGGAGGGCAGGCGGCAGACTGTGCGCAGGATCAGGGCGTAGGACAGGCTGATGAAGCACACGTCAAAGCCCCCAATCAGGAAGGCCAGGGTCAGGCTGTAGCCCCTGCTGGCCGCTGTGTCCGCGCAAGCCAGCTTGACCAGAGCCATGAACTCGCAGTAGCTGTGGGCAATGACCTTGGACTTGCAGAAAGGCAGGCGGCCCACCAGGAAGGGGTGCGGGAAGAAGAGGACCACGCCCCGGACCACGACAGCCAGCCCAATCTTGGCCACCACGGCGTTGGTGAGAACGGTGGCATGGCGCAGAGGGTTGCAGATGGCCACGTAGCGGTCATAGGCCATGGCCAGGAAGAAGCCGGACTCCATGGCCGTGAAGGAGTGGATGAAGAACATCTGGGCCAGGCAGGCGCTGAAGTTGATGGGCTGCCTGCCAAACCAGAAGATGGCCAGCAGCTTGGGCAGGGTGGAGGAGGAGAGGACCAGGTCGGTGAGGGACAGCATGCAGAGGAAGAGGTACATGGGCTCATGCAGGCTGGGCTCCGTCTTGACCATCAAGAGGAGGGACAAGTTCCCCAGCAAGGCCATGAAGTACATGGAGCAGAAGGGGATGGAGAGCCAGGCCTGCAGGGACTCCAGCCCTGGGATGCCCAGGAGGGTGAAGGGGCCTGGAGCGCTGGCGGTGGCATTGCGAGAAGTGCCAGGCAGCATCATGGATCAGGGCCAGGGGCATCTTTGGGCGGCACAGCTGGGTCGGCCGAGGAGGAGACCCTGGGGAGAAACAAAGCACAGGGCAGCCTCTGGTTAGGGTGTTGCTAGCATTTGTGCCTTATTTATTAGACAATGTATTTTACAAAAAATAAATTTTAGTAATGGGGGAAGAAAACCTATGTAATGTAATGTAACAGCTGCAAAATCTCGTGACTCCAACTAAGGTTACAGAAACACTGAATAATTGCCTTGTTGATTTGTTAGCTCCCTTTAAAATTCACCATGTCTGTGTCATAAGTAGTGGGGGGGTTGGGGGGGAGTTGGAGGTTGTACCACTGTTGCTTTGCTGAATGTGGAGGCTCCAAGAACAAGCTGCCTGGAGGAGTTTGTGAGGACAGACAGACCGGCAACTTACGCACTGCTGCAAAGGAGCTTTGAAAAGCAAGAAGCAAGAAGATCCTCTCTTGGGCTCAAGGGAGAGAAACGCATTGCATTGGACTTGATATGCATAAATACTACGACTGCTTGTTAATAATTGTCATCCTGCAAGAAAAGAGTCATATTCAAAATCTTGTGTGTGGTGTCTGCTTCATCAGGAGGTGAAACAGCTGCATCGCTCTGCATGTGTTTCAAAGCTGCAAAGGATCCGCAGAGCTGCGCATGTGCCGGGCACCTGAGTGATCGGCCTTCCTCCGAACGCCAGGAGAGCTGCTGGAGATCTGGCTCACCAACATCTGCATAAGCAGCAAATGCGATTCCCATCAGCACCGGCAGCTGATATGCAGGGTCTGGGCTGCTAGCGGCTGACCAGGAGCCAGACCCTGGGGTGGTAGGGAGAGCTCATGGAAAATGTGGAAAAGACAAATTCCATGCTGGGAATCCTTAGGAAAGTCATGGGAAATACAACATCTGATATCCTAATGCCATTATACGGCTGGAGGATTGGGAGGCTGGTCTGCAAGATCTCTGTGGGTCCCTTCCAAGTTCTGACTTTGTGTCTCTGCGCTTAGAATCGAGTAGCAGGAACCTGCTGAACTGCTCCCACCTGTCTCTTTGCAAGATAATGACTTTAGCTGGCCCAGCTACCTACTGATAAGGGAAAATCCTGGGGTGAGGGTTTGCTCCACTGCCCAGCTCATTGGGGTGCCAGTCCCTGCGGGTCTCTCCCGGTCAGCTAAAGAAGGAGTCTCCAGCCAAGTTAAAGAAGCAAAGAGCGGTCAGTAGGCCTGATCTTTATTTGTTGCAATGAGCTTCAAACACACAAAGAGTAGGAACCCAGAGCGTGGGGTTGCGTGAACTTTTAAGACTTTTCCCCCCTTCCAACTGCATCATCGATACATCACAAATATGTCACAAAGTAGGAGTGTTTGGCAAGCAGAAACATCAGCTCATCACCCACCCCTGTCTATAACCCTGGTTTCTTGACATCTTTTAACTACCCTCTTCCCCAAAGACCAATGAGAGCATTTCTACATCCCCCTAGCTGTAGAGCTTCCCTGTGTTTCTCCTTTGAAAATATCAGGATCCAGTCCACCATTCCGAAGGGTTTCTGCCTGGGGTGTGTGCTGCCCTTGATTGCCTCCTGCCTCCTATTGTGAGGCCAAGTTCACACCTAATGGAGGGGCAAGGAGTAGTGACCTTATGTTTAAGGGGTGATGGAGGCGGGGGGGGGGCTAGGATTCCCCTCTTCCAGAGGAGTCATTAGCGATTATTTGATTCTATATTGGATAGTCAGAGAAAACAGTAAGATACATGGAATCTGCTTATTGCTACAATTTTACAAAGAAGCTTTTCTGAGCTTCTTTGCTGTTGTGGATGTCTAGTTCCTGTGTCAATGGTCATTGTCCTGGCCTTAGTTTGAGGCTGTGGTGAGGAGAGTCGTTTAACTGCCCCCTCCTTCCTGGTTTTAACACTATCCACAGAAACAGCTGCAGAACGCAACATGCACCAGGAGACTTCGTTTGGTCAGAATCAAGTATACTCTTCTAGGTAAACGTAAAGGGACCCCTGACCATTAGGTCCAGTCATGACCGACTCTGGGGTTGTAACACTTATCTCACTTTATTGGCCAAGGGAGCCGGCATACAGCTTCTGGGTCATGTGGCCAGCAGGACTAAGCCGCTTCTGGCGAACCAGAGCAGCGCACGGAAATGCTGTTTACCTTCCCGCCGGATCGGTACCTGTTTATCTACTTGCACTTCATGCTTTTGAACTGCTAGATTGACAGGAGCAGGGACCGAGCAACGGGAGCTCACCCCGTCACGGAGATTCGAACCGCCGACCTTCTGATCGGCAAGTCCTAGGCTCTTTGGTTTAACCCACAGCGCCACCCGCGTCCCTATACTTTTCTAGAGTTAACGATAAATACATAACGTCTGGAAAATGAGCCACCAGAGCTGCTAGAGGGCCTTGGAAATTTGTGTCTGGGGCTTTCTAGACTTGTCTACCCTTTTATTATCTGAAACCAAAGGAGCATATTGGTTGCCAGATAATATTTATCTCCAGCACTGCTTTGGCTCCAGCACAGAGCAAGCCGGTCTCTGTGTCTCCAGCTTCCAGCTCAGCTAACGCACAACTCTCTCTGGCTCTTGCTCTCCTACCTAGCAGCCAGGTGAGATGGAGACAGCCCCCCCCCCCCGTAGCCTGGGTTCCCCCATCCCTTAGCTGCAGCTCTTGCATCCCAGCTATTCTTTTGGGATGATGAGGAGGACACTCAAGTGGCCAGAGAAGGTCCTTGTCTTACCGAGAAGCTTCTCTGAGCAGTCCAGCCACGCAAATCCTCTGATCGATTCTAACCCTCCCTGGTTACAGAACCCCCAAGAATTAGCAGGGACTCGGGTCATCAGCCAGATCATCAGCCAGACAGATCCTCCAAACCCACAACATTATTTCTGCAGCCACTGTCCCTGCTAGGCTCTTGACCCCTCCTCACAACAGCCAGATGTCACCAGTGCTGCCCCCAGACTTACCTGGAGTTGGAGCCAGGGAGGCAGGAGGTCTGCTTCCCCATTGCAGGAGCTATGTGCCTGGGATCCCCGCTTGCAAAAGTGTGCCAGGGTTAGGAGGCATGTCATTTATATCCCATCCTGCCTAACCCTCTCCACCTGATCCTACAGGTCCACAGCCCATCCGTGGCCTCGTGGGACTCGCTACATGCCCAGCACAAAGAGGCCCAGGGGGGTGGACCATTTGAGCAAAAGACCTCACAGCCTTCCTTCCTTCCTCTGCCATCCCCCGAGGGGGCAGGGTGCCAAGCACTAGGGAGGCAGCACTGGGCATGCATGTTGTTTAAGTGCTCTCGTCGGTGCTTTTTTTCTTAAAAAAAATGTTTAGGGGGAACTCTCATTTTGACTCAAGAAAATCAAATCTGGGAAAATAAATACAGTAAATGGACAAAAGTACAAAGATTCACAAAATGTTTAGGGGTCTGCGCACCCCTGCATACCCCCAGAAAAAAGCACTGGCTCTTGTTATATTTACAGTATTGAAACATGGTTTGTTGTGTATTGTTATATTCACTGTTGTTCTCCTATGCTATTATGAAATTGTTGCAATAATCTATTGTTTTGCTAGATTATCATGACATTGTTTTTGCAGTGTTTGTTTGCAATGTGTTTCTGCTTTCTTTGTTGTAAGCCGCTTTGTGTGTGGAAAAGTGGCATGCAAAAAAAATGAATGAACGAATGTGTTGTCTTGGGGAAGCAGAGAAGCAGGAGCAGAAGAAAACTTAAGCCTTCCCACAGTGATTAGGTTAAAAGTCTGTCCCAGACTCTGTTTCATAAGGCAAGGCCATTGCATTGGAGAAGATCCTCAACAGACACTCTTCTGAGCTGACCGAGAGGCTGCTCTGCTGGAAGCAATTCCTACCTTCTTATGTTCAGAGCAGGACGCGGGTGGCGCTGTGGGTTAAAGCCTCAGCACCTAGGACTTGCTGATTGAAAGGTCGGCGGTTCGAATCCCCGCGGCGGGGTGCGCTCCCGCTGCTTGGTCCCAGTGCCTGCCAACCTAGCAGTTCGAAAGCACCTTTGGGTGCAAGTAGATAAATAGGTACCGCTTACCAGCGGGAAGGTAAACGGCGTTCCGTGTGCTGCTCTGGCTCGCCAGATGCAGCTTGTCACGCTGGCCACGTGACCTGGAAGTGTCTGCGGACAGCGCTGGCTCCTGGCCTATAGAGTGAGATGAGCGCACAACCCTAGCGTCTGGCAAGACTGGCCCGTACGGGCAGGGGTACCTTTACCTTTACCTTTTATGTTCAGAGCAGCTGAGAGGCACAGAACAGACCTTGCGGCTGCCTGGTGTCAGGGACCGTGGTGCTGAGGGCTGTGCTGAGGATGAATGGTGGGAGACTCCCCCTGCTCCAGATCCGAATCCTGCATCTTCCCAGGAGCAGGAGGACAGTGTAGATTTAGAACAGTGGTTTGCAGAGGGACAAAATTCAGAAGGCAGAAGCTGGGAAAGACTATATGGGGAAGAGCTAGAAGCTGCACTAGGAGAGAGAGGGTTAAGAGATTCCCAGTCTCTGCAAAGCAATCCTGCACTCAGTCCAAGGTCAAGAAAAGCTCAGAGAGTGGCAGAACAGAAGGCACTCAAAGCACAGCGGGTACAAGATCAGATTATAAGATGTGGATTAATAGGGACCGAAGGGGGTGGAATCCTTAATTGGGAGCACCGCCATTTCTAGGAGATGGGCTCTTTGTTTTCTTGCTGTGATTATTAAGGTTTCTAACTGGTAAGAAGACTCCTTTCCCTTTGTTCTGCTTATCTGCTGCCACGGCCCGGGGGGGGAGGGGGGAGAGGAAGCCAATTCCCTGAAACCTGACACTGGGTGGCCTTTTTGTTCATCAGGAAGTTATTGTTTATTACTATTGTTTATTAAATTTGTATGCCGCCCATCAGCTGAAGACCGCAGGGTGGTTTACAGCATAAAAATACACAATGGAAACACAAAATACACATCATAACAGCAGCAGCAGCAACAACAACAACCAATAACCCGCTCTCACACTTTGCAGAGTTCACTCCTGAATGATCTGGTGAATGTGCCCTCCAGAGAGCCCCTCCAGGACACCTTCTTTGCCAAGTGAGCCCGCAGACATGGCACAACGAGGAGCAAGAGGAGCCCCCAATTGCAGGCTTGAGGAACAGTCCTGAGCTGGAGATCTGCCTGCTGCCTCCCCCAAAACATTGCAGGGGTTCCACTAGATGATCCTTTGGGACCCCCTCAAACTCTATAAGTCTAGGATTCTTGGACCCTGTATCCTTTGCCTGCTGCCCTTTTCTGGCCAACCTTGCCTGCCATTTGAGCCCAGGTGCCCTCAGAACAGCATCTTCTTCCAGGCCCATTCCTAGGCTTACTTTGGGGCCAGAAGCAGCAACACAGCCTCCCAGACCCCCAGCTGTAGGAGAGCAGATATCCAGAGTGTGGGGGTCAGATGGGATTACTATGAGGAATTATAAAATATGCATCAAGCCGTTGTGTCCACGATGAATGCATTGTGTTGACTGGGTTTGATTCATTGACAATAATTTCTGATCAAATCCCACAAGCCTCTCCACCTCTGGCATTTGCTTTCTCTACACCTGACAGGCACGTATCAGCATTCTAATACACAGGCCAGTTGCTTCATCAGGCATCCTGAGTCATAAAGATGATAGTTAGCTTTGAGGTAGCTATTGTTAAGGTTTGTTAATCTTAGGGCCAGGAAGAGAGTTCAGGAAGAGAGTTCACATGGAGATGGTAAATACTGTTTACTGCTGTTTATGACCTAAAAGCATTCCTCTTCGCTTCCTCTTTTATTTACTCTGAATTACATATGCATGCTCAAGTAGGAAATTAGTTCTTTGTAGTGTAACTTTGTCCCACGTGGGGGCTTTGAAATGCTCAGAGGAAATCTGATTGGCTCTTGCGTACACTGTGTAAAAAGTTCTTTTGTGAATAAAACGACCTGGGCAGGAGGGTGGACAGGAATTATTATTATACGCACTCCTCCCAGAGTCTTGCTGGTCAAGCGTCTGTGTGTATTCTATTAATCAGAGTCTAATCCTTCATTTGCTTTGGGAATGCCACACCAGCACCCAAAGTCTAGAAGTCAGGATGTTTCCCTTCCTGGTTCTGGTACGTGAGGCCGCTGCAGGTTTTCCTGTCATCATTTTGGAAACATCATGTCACCTGAATAACACGACAGCTTTCCCCAAGATGCGGCAGTCAAGATGTTTTGGACTACAACTCCCATGAGCCTCAGCCAGCGCAGTCATGCATCATGGCACTATTAGATTTTAGCTTCTGGTGGCACTGTAGGTTGAACTACAGAGCCTAGGACTTGCCGATCAGAAGGTTGGCGGTTCGAATCCCCGTGATGGGGTGAGCTCCTGTTGCTCAGTCCCTGCTCCTGCCAATCTAGCTGTTCTAAAGCACGTCAAAGTGCAAGTAGATAAATAGGTACCACTCTGGCAGGAAGGTAAACGGCGTGTGCTGCTCTGGTTTGCCAGAAGCGGCTTAGTCATGCTGGCCACATGACCTGGAAGCTGTACTCCGGCTCTCTCCGCCAAAAAAGCGAGATGAGCGCCACAACCCCAGAGTCGGCCACGACTGGACCTAATTGTCAGGGGCCCCTTTACCTTTTAGGAATTTCTAAAGTCTGGTTCAGATTGTCCGCAGCAAGACAGAACAGGCCGTAGCTCCAGGGTTCCCATACTTTTCATCTTGTGTTATTTTTTTTTTATTATTTTTTTTAAATAAAATTTTTATTAGTTTCCAAATTTTTTAACATAAACAAAAACAACATAAAAACAAACACAAAAAATCATATTTTCTTAGCCTTATTTCCATAACCCTCTTTTCCCGGACTTCCCCATACCTTCCCCTTTTTGCATCCTTAATTTTAACCCATTATTCAGCAACCCTTCTTAACCAATTAAATGTAAATTCATTCTCCTTTTCAATTCCACCCTAAAGTTAAACACAATTTGCCGCTGCAATTCTACGTCTTCTTTTCCCTCAGCATTTTAGCACTCCTCAATTTTATAATAGTTCTTAAGATACATCTTAAATTTCTTCCAATCTTCTTCCACAGTCTCTTTCTCTTGGTCGCGGATTCTGCCGGTCATTTCTGCCAGTCCCATAAAGTCGATCACTTTCGCCTGCCATTCCTCCAGCGTGGGTAGCTCTTGTGTCTTCCAATACTTTGCTAGAAGAATCCTTGCTGCCGTAGTAGCGTACAAAAAGAAATTCTTATCCTTCTTCGGCACCAGCTGGCCGACCATACCCAAGAGAAATGCCTCTGGTTTCTTATGAAATGTGCACTTAAGCACTTTCTTAATCTCATTATAAATCATTTCCCAGAAGGCCTTAATCTTCGGGCAGGTCCACCAAAGGTGGAAGAAGGTACCTTCAGTCTCTTTACATTTCCAACATTTGTTATTGGGCAAATGATAAATCTTCGCAAGCTTGACTGGGGTCATGTACCACCTGTAAATCATTTTCATAATGTTTTCTCGTAGGGCATTACATGCCGTGAATTTAATACCTGTGGTCCATAACTGCTCCCAGTCAGCAAACATAATGTCATGACCTATGTCCTGTGCCCATTTAACCATAGCTGACTTCACTGTCTCATCTAGTGTATTCCACTTCAACAGCAAGTTATACATTCTTGATAAATTCTTAGTATTGGGTTCTAACAGTTCTGTTTCTAGTTTCGATTTCTCCACCTGGAAACCAATTTTCCTGTCTTGTTTGTAAGCCTCCATTATTTGAAAATAATGGAGCCAATCTCGTACCTTGGACTTTATTTTCTCATAACTTTGTAATTTAAATTCACCACCTTCTTGTTCTAAAATTTCAGAATATTTCGGCCAATTAGTTCTCATATTAAGTTTCTTTACCTCCTTGGCCTCCATAGGTGAAAGCCACCTGGGAGTTTTATTTTCCAATAAGTCTTTGTACCGTATCCAAACATTATATAGTGCTTTCCTGACAATATGATTTTTAAAACCCTTATACACTTTAACCTTGTCATACCAGATATATGCATGCCAACCAAAGTTGTTATCAAATCCTTCCAAATCTAGAACGTCTGCGTTTTCAAGAAGTAGCCAATCTTTTAACCAGCAGAAAGCTGCCGATTCATAGTAAAGTCTTAAGTCCGGCAGGGCAAACCCCCCTCTTTCTTTAGAATCGGTAAGTATCTTAAACTTAATTCTGGGCTTTTTGCCCTGCCAGACAAATTTAGATATATCTTTCTGCCACTTCTTGAAACAGTCCAGTTTATCAACAATTTGTAATGTCTGAAACAAAAATAACATTCTAGGCAATACATTCATTTTAATTACTGCAATTCGACCTAACAAGGAAAGCTTCAGGTTCGACCATATTTCTAAGTCTTTCTTTATCTCTGTCCAGCACTTATCATAATTATCCTTAAATAGGTTTACATTCTTAGATGTCATGTTAATCCCCAGGTATTTTACACTCTTTGCCACCACTAACCCAGTTTCCTCTTGGAATCTCTCTCTTTCAACATTTGTTAAGTTTTTTTTCCAGTACCTTGGTTTTTTGTTTGTTCAACTTAAATCCTGCGACCTGGCCGAATACTTGAATTAATTCTAGAGCTCTTTTGGTACTAGTGTCTGGCTCTTGCAAGGTCAATACTAAGTCATCTGCAAAGGCCTTTAATTTGTAATGTCTGGCTCCGACCTGAATCCCTTTTACCAGCTGGTCCCCCCTAATCATATTTAGCAGAACCTCCAGGACCGATATAAAAAGTAATGGGGATATTGGGCACCCCTGACGTGTCCCTTTTTCTATAGGTGATTCATCCATGACCACATTATTTACAATTAACTTTGCCTTTTGCTCAGAATAAATTGCACTTATACCATTTTCAAACCTTTGGCCTACCCCCATCCCATGGAGATTCTTTTTCATAAATTTCCAAGATATATTGTCAAAGGCTTTCTCCGCGTCCACAAAAATTAAAACTGCCTTAGTATTAATGTTCACTGTCAACATTTCTATAATGTCAATTATATTCCTTACATTGGTAGATATATGCCTACCCGGGAGAAAGCCTGCCTGATCTTTATGGATCTCCTCCACCAGCACCTTCTTTAATCTTTTTGCCAAAATGTCTGCAAAAATTTTATAATCCACATTAAGTAGTGATATAGGGCGGTAGTTCTTGATCTGTTTTTTATCAACCTCAGTCTTTGGTATAAGTGTAATGAAGGCTTCTTTCCACGTCTCAGGTGCCCTTTTCCCCTCTAATATCTCGTTGCAAACCTCCTTAAGCGGCTGTATTATCCAGTCTTTCAAAGTATCTGGAGGTCCTGGGTGACAGTTCCAAAGAGGACAGTTCCAAAGAGTAAACAACAAGGCAGCTAACCTCATCTTGTGTTATTTTGCCCCTTTCCATTCGTTTGAGCTTCTCTGACAGCTCTCAGCTGTTTCCTTCGCTTTGTCCCAGCCTTTGGCTTCCCAGCATAGATCTGGCGGTTAAAGGCTCAGAACCCCCATGGGTTGCCCTGCTACAGCCAGCCCCACATCAAAATGCTGCGTTGAGAAAATAAAGTCCAAGGTATGAGATTGGCTTCATTATTATCAAATATTGGAGGTGTTTAATCAAGACAGGAAAATTGGCTTCCAAGTGGAGAAATCAAAACTAGAAACAGAATTGTTAGAACCCAATACTAAGAACTTATCAAGAATGTATAACCTGTTGTTGAAGTGGAATACACTAGATGAGACAGTTAAATCAGCTATGATTAAGTGGGCACAAGACATTGGTCATGATATTATGTTTGCTGACTGGGAACAGTTATGGACCACCGGGATGAAATTTACGGCATGTAATGCCTTAAGAGAAAATATTATGAAAATGATTTACAGGTGGTACATGACCCCAGTCAAGCTTGCGAAAATTTATCATCTGCCCAATAACAAATGCTGGAAATGTAACGAGACTGAAGGTACCTTCTTTCACCTTTGGTGGACCTGCCCAAAGATTAAGGCCTTTTGGGAAATGATTTATAATGAAATTAAGAAGGTACTTAAATGTACTTTTCATAAGAAACCAGAGGCATTTCTTTTGGGCATGGTCGGCCAACTGGTGTCAAGGAAGGATAGGACTTTTTTTATGTATTCCACCACGGCAGCAAGGATTCTTTTAGCAAAGTATTGGAAGACACAAGAATTACCCACATTGGAATAATGGCAGACGAAAGTGATTGACTTTATGGGACTGGCGGAAATGACTGGCAGAATCCGTGACCAAGAGAAAGAGACGGTGGAAGAAGACTGGAAGAAATTTAAAGTATATCTTAAGAAAATTGATGAGTGCTAAAATGTCTTCTTCTTTTTTTTAAAGATAATTTTTATTAAATTTTCCACAGCTTTTTATCATAACAAACAAACAATAGAAAACATGCAACATGTATAATTTCAAACTCTTAATTTCATATTCCTTACTCTCCCGACTTCCTCATACCTCCCCTTTCTGCATTCTCGTGTCGAATTAATTAATTAACAAATCCCTCCCTTACTTTCAACTTAATTATAGTAACACTCATTTTCTTTAACTTAGCCATTATCGCTGTTAACCCCTATTTTTCTCATTCAACATCAATCTAGCATTCACTAATTTTTGAGTATTTCTTTAAATAGTCTTTAAATTTTGTCCAATCTTCTTCCGCCGTTGCTCTTCCCTGGTCTCGGATTCTGCTCGTCATCACTGCCAAACCCATATAGTCAATCACATTCGTCTGCCACTCTTCCACGGTGGGTAGGTCTTGTGTCTTCCAGTACTTTGCGATGAGTATTCTTGCTGCTGTTGTAGCATACATAAAAAAGGTTCTATCGTTCTTTAACACCAATTGGCCGACTATGCCCAGGAGAAAGGCCTCTGGTTTCTTAGAGAAAGTGTACTTAAGTACCTTTTTCAGTTCATTATAGATCAGTTCCCAGAAAGCCTTAATCCTTGGGCACGTCCACCAAAGGTGAAAGAATGTTCCTTCTGTTTCTTTACACTTCCAACATTCGTTCTCGGGCAAATGATAGATTTTTGCAAGTTTGACTGGGGTCATGTACCACCTATAAATCATTTTCATAATATTTTCTCTCAAGGCATTACATGCCGTAAATTTCATCCCGGTGGTCCATAACTTTTCCCAGTCAGCAAACATAATGTCATGACCAATATCCTGCGCCCATTTAATCATTGCAGATTTAACCATTTCATCTTGTGTATTCCATTTCAACAGCAAGTTGTACATTCTTGACAAATTCTTAGTACTAGGCTCTAACAATTCAGTTTCTAATTTTGATTTTTCCACCTGGAAGCCGACTTTCCTGTCTAATTTAAAGACTTCCATTATCTGATAGTAATGAAGCCAGTCTCTCACTTTCCCTTTTAATTTCTCAAAACTTTGCAATTTCAATCTGTCTCCCTCTTGCTACAAAATTTCCCAATATCTCGGCCAATTGACCTCCATGTTTAGTTTTTTAACAGCTTTTGCCTCCATTGGCGACAACCACCTTGGAGTTTTACTTTCCAACAAATCTTTGTATCTAATCCAGACATTATATAATGCTTTCCTGACAATATGATTTTTAAAACCCTTGTGAACTTTTACCTTGTCGTACCACAGGTATGCATTGTGGATAGTTTCAGAACTCACAGGGTTAAGGAGTTCTGGATGACGTCTCTCCAGTCCTGAGGCGTGACTAGAGGGAGTGGCTTGAGTCCACTGCCTGTTTGTCTCTGCTTTCGAGAGAGACGGAAGCAGCCATGAGTGCTCAGAGTCCCGGGAAAACCAAGAGAGGTCTTTTTATTGTTTTACTGCTGAAATAAACACTGACAAATAGACACACTAATGTCTGGGTGTGTTTGATCTTCTAAACACCAAGGAGCGACAGCCCGCTGTGTTTTACTCTGCAATCGTGGCGAACAGAGGATCGGAGCAGAGTGGCGCAGCTGAGAGAGAAGTGTGCCAGGCTCCAGTTCGATTAAGCTACGGCTAATTGGCGTCATATACCAATTAGCTACGCCACGCTTAACAGGTTATGGGTCGCTAATTACTGCTTTGAAGCTGTTGCGACGTTGTGCCGGTGTGTGTTTGAAGCCAGGAGGCCAAGACGCTACAGAAAGCTGAGGTCCTGTCTGCGTTCTGAGGCAGCAGAGCAGCTGGCTGAAAAGGAGCTGAGGAGCAGCTGAAAGCCGGGTGCCGGAAAGCTGGCTGGATACGTGAGTAAGCTGGGGCCCCGGGGAAGAGGATGGCAGACAGCCAGGTCTTTGAGGAAATTCCGTTCGAAAAGCTCACTGTCCAAGGATGGGCAACCTGGTCCAGAAAAGTGAGGGGTTGGTTTTTGGCTACAGGGCTATGGCATCCAAGCCAGAGGGAGCCAGAGGGAATACCCCTCAAACCAGGTCTGCTGGGACAGACGCTGCAGGCTTTGAGGCTGCGTTGCCAGAAGATAGCCAGCAGAGAATGCAAAGAGAGCTTGGTATGCTGAAAGCATGCGTACACGCATCGCTCTTGCCTAGTTTGGAGGGCATAGAGTCAGCAAGGGCTGCCTGGGAGGTGCTGAGAAGTTTGTGTGAAACTTCAGCAGGAGGCCAGAGCCCTGAGGAAGTCATGAAAAGCCCAGAGATGGCTGGAGCCCTTGTCCCTGAAGTGAAGATCAGGGGGGCTGAGAATTCCAAAGGCAAGTTTGAAAAGTTTTCCACTGTGAGTGCCGGAGTGGAACGCAGTTTCAGAGTGGGCAGGGCTGGCACAAAGAGCTCTTCCAGAAGAAGGGGGGCCAGGCCGGCTGAGAGGAGCCCTGGGCAGTGTTTTTCCACTGATCGTCGCTGTTTTGTTTGTAATTCAACTGAACATCTGCGTCGCTCTTGCCCCCACCGAAGCAAGGAGACGAGGCAGGATGTTGTCAAGGTCGCTTCTCATGGGAACCAGCCAGGTTTCTGTGGAAACCAGCCCGGCAAGGGGGCCAGGCGTGGGAACGCGCAAGGAGTACGTGCTTTAGACAATGATGATGCTTATCAACTGACGGCCAGTCTTGCAAAGTTTGAAGACAGCTCTAAGAGAGACAATGAAATGTGTTTTGTAATAGACTCTGCAGCTAACCGGAATCTGATTCCAGAGACCCCTGCTGTCGAGATGTGGAATTGCAGGGCAGTTCCAGCTGGGAAAACTGTTCAGTTTGCTGATGGAGAAAAAAAACCTTTGTCTAACGTTGCAAATGTTTATTTTTCTGTTTTGCAGGGGCAGTTGGAAGTTTACGTGGTACCTGGGATGAAACATTGTCTTTTATCTGTCCCTTATTTGTTACAGGAGGGGTATAAGGTTTGCTTTGAAAACAATGTTTGTACAATCTCCAAAGGAGGGAAGCAACTGGTCAGAGTTGCAAAGGGGCAGAATGATCTCTTTATTCTTAAAACGCCTCTGAAGGGTGAGGGGAATGCTGAGAGGGCACAAGCTATGCGTGCTACAGTTCCCACTCATGTTTCATGTGCGTGTGCGTGGCACAAGAAGACAGCGCATAGTTCTCTTGAAGAAATCCAGATGTTAACGGAGTGCACTAAGGGTTGCAGGATAGAAGAGTGTGGAAAATCCCTAAATTGTAGGGCATGCAAAAGGGCCAAGGTAAAAGGGTGCAGTTACCCCAGGGTGGACAGGGTAACCACAAAACCTTTTGAGCTTGTGCACATAGACCTGTTTGGTCCCATGGCAGAGCCAAGTCTGGGAGGAGCCAGGTTTCTGCTGACAATTTCTGATGACCATACACAGAATTCCTGGGCCCATGTTGTGAAATGCAAGGAAGATGCAGCGCAACTGATTAAAGATTGGGTTGCGGAGGTGGAACTAAGGTTCTCCACCAAGGTGCAGGGGGTCCAGTGTGACCGAGGTGCACAGTTTACTGGGTCTGCTCTGCAGACGTTCTTTCACCAGAAAGGGATACATCACAAGGTGACTTCTCCTCAAGAGAGGGGGATGGCAGAGCTCAGGAGTGAAGCTCTGGTTAAGGCTACACAGGTCTTGCTGTCAGACTCTGGTTTACCTCCAAGCTTTTGGGGGGAGGCAGTTCGGACTGTGAATTTCACTTTGAACCGGTCCTACAATTCAGTGGTAGGTGACACCCCGTTCTTCATGTTGTTTTTGCAGTGTCCCGTGCACAGCGGAATGATGAGGAATACGTGCACATACTCTATATTGCTTTATTTACAATTCAAAGCTGGTAGATTACAGAAAAACATCTTGCCTCTGCCGGAGCAGAGAAAGCATCCTCTCTCCTCTGAAGCACGGAGAGAAAAAACACTGTGAGAACAGTGAAAAACAGGAAACCAGTGTACGTCACATCCAGTCTCCTTTCCCGTGGGAAAACCCAACAGCACAGACTGTGGAATGTAAACACCTGTCTTGTGACAAGCACTTCGCTGCACAGTGAAGAGAGCAGAAACCAACATCCTCCCCCTTTCTGTGAACATCACTGGGCAGCGTGTTTGTACAATATCAGTACAAACCCAACTTCTGCACATAGGTACAGTGTTGATCCCTTGATACAATCTTGGACAATACATCAGCAGGAATTTCATTACCTGGCATATAGGACACCGTTACGAGTCCCTTCTGAATACGTTCCCTAGCATGTTGCAACTTCAGTTGCAAGTGCTTTGTGCTTTGCTTACAACCTTCAGAATTCAGCAAAGCCAAACATGCTTTGTTGTCCTGGTAAACCTGGATTGGACATTTGACAGGAATTTTCATGTCTTTGCACAATTGTAACAACCATTCACAATCTTTAAGTGAATAAGACAGTGCATTCAGTTCAGCTTCACAAGTACTTAAGCTAACTGTTGTTTGCTTCTTGCATGACCAATCAAATAGACCCTGATTGTACATATAGCAAACTCCAGACGTACTTTTCCTGTCTGTAGTGTCACTTCCAAAACTTGCATCTGCAAATATCTCAAGACCACCAGACTTCTGATTGTTAAATCTCAGTCTGTAATGCATAGTGCCTTTCAAATAGCGCGCTATGCGTTTCAGAGCTTTCCAATCCTTAACAGTAGGATTGTTGACTTGTCTGCTTAGCAAATTACAGCTAACAGCAATGTCAGGTCTTGAACATCTGGCAATGAAGTTTAGCTTGCCTAGCACACTTCTGTATAGTGTAGTGTCAGAAAATGCTTCTTCAGTGTCATCTACCTGATAACCTGTTGTCATCGGTGTGTCTACAGGGTTAGCATCCATCAGGTTTAGTTTGCTTAACACATCAGCAATTTTCCGTGATTGGTGTACTAGAATGTTACCATCTTGATCTCTCTCTATTTCCAGAGATAGGTAGTTGTTTACCTCACCAAGATCTTTCATGTCAAAGTGCTCTTTCAGTTGAGCTAGGGCGTTATTGTACATTGTGACATCTTCCCAAAAGAATAAAATATCATCAACATAAAACAAACAATACAGTTTCTTTTGCCCCTCCTCTTTGACAAATACACATGGATCAGCTTTCCCTTGCTGAAAACCTAGAGAAAGCAATACTTCAGTGAGTTTTGTGTGCCAACACCATGCACTTTGTTTGAGACCATAAAGGGACTTTTTCAGAGCACAAACATATCCCTGTTTTACCTGTACACCATCAGGTGGAAGCATATAAAGTGATTCACCTAGAGATCCGTACAGAAAAGCTGTATTCACATCATGGTGACTAATGTGTAGATTCTCCTTCCTCCACCAGTGGCTTGTGGGGGTCTTGCGTGAGGGAAAACATAGTGATGTAGAATGTCAGACAGGAGTTCATCCAACGAGAAAAGTTTGAGGTCTGTGAGACAAAGTTGGGTCAGGAAATGCATTCTTTCAGGTAAAAGTCAACTTATTACTGAAACATGGTGTTACAGGCACAGCTTCTCTTAAACTTCAGTTGCTAAAAACCAGGTGCTACACTTCAGGTTTCCAGAATAGGTGGTAAATGGCTCAACTCTGTTTCTGTCACTTCACTCTCATTCCTTAGTTATCACAGTGAAACACTTTTGACACAGCACAGCTTCCTTCACGGCTTAATATTTTGGAGACCAAAGAGGAGGACCATGTTCCCACATCTTCTCCCTCCAGCTTAACTCCCATCTGAATACTCTCTCCAGACCCTCAACATGGTCTCCCCATCTCAGCTGTGAGGCTCCTTCCTCTGGCTGGACAGATATTCTCCCCTGAGAAGATGTCCCTCTCAGATCAGGGCTTTGCACCAGATGAGTCTTGGGGTCCATTCCAACTCTGCAACTCTCTGTTTCTGTGAAGGAGGGAGTCCTCTTGCTCCTCCTTTGGGCATGGCAGTGCTGAGGAGGATCTCTCCTGGGACCTTGAGCCAGGGAGCCCTCACCCTCCTGCAAAATCTGCCTGCTTCTGCAGCTTCCTTCTGAGGCGACTCCTTCCCTCAGGCCAGTGACATCGATCCCCTGAGTGATCCCTGATCCCTTCACAGGACTCTCTCATGCACAGTGGAGAGCAGCTGGCAGAGTCTGGGAGGTGCGCGTCCTTGGAGATGCCAGTGCAGAGGGCACATGGGCACTTAAAGTCACCGCAGCAGCAGCAGCAGCAGAGTCGGGCAGCCTGACCAAAGTTGAGACACTGAGCGGGAGCCTCAGAACTGGCTGGGATGTGGAGGTGGCCTATGGGCAGCAGGTAAGCCTGGGAGGGAGGCCGGAAGGGCCGGGGCAGGCTCACGTCTCAGAGAAAGAGGCCAAGGAAGAGCAGAATCACAGAATGGGAGAACTGGAGGGGATCCCCCAGGGTCACCAAACCAGCCCCTGCCATGCAGCGATCGCAGTTAAATGCTCCCTGGCAGGTGGCCACCCATCTTCCCCTTAAAGGCCTCCAAGGAAGGAAAGCCCACCCCCTTCCGAGAGAGTCTGTTCCACCACCCAACAGCTCCTGTCTTCAGAAAGTGATATGTAATGTTCAGTCAGAATCTCCTTTCTGGTAGACAGAAGCCATCAGTTTGAGTTCTCCCCTCTGGAGCAGCAGAAGACAAGCTTGCTCCATCTTCCAGGGCTCTTCAGATACTTGAAGACGGCTCTCGGGTCACCTCATCTTCTTTTCTCCGGGCATCCCCAACTGTCTCCCCCCTTCGTCACAAGGATTGGTTTCCAGGCCCCTGAACACCCTTCCCACAAACCTTCCAGTTGTTGCTCAATATCTTCCTTAAACTGGACACAGGACTCCAGGTGGGGCAAAATACCTAAACACTTCTGAGCCCTCAGCCTTCAACGAAATCGAGCTCAGGGCAGGGTGGAAGCACCATAAGATACCCCACTTGAAACCGTCAAGATCTCAACATGGGCGTAGCCAGGATTTAGGTTAGGGGGAGAGGACACCCCTCGCCATCATCCTCTGTCAGATTCAGAATGAAATGCCTCAACAACAGTTGTTTTAAATTGATTTCTTTTCGCCCCAAGTGCTCAGAGAATCCTGTCAAAACCTTTCTACAATTTTTCCTTTGTACTTGATTTAGGGGGGAGCAGCTGCCCCCCCACGCCAGCTGGCAATGCCCATGGATCTCAATCCCATGCCCATCCCCCACCCCGAATCAAGTCTCTTGATAGTTGCTAGCCAGGATGATGTCTCTTCTCTGACTCCAACCAGGAAGTCAGAGGCAGCCATGCTTCTGAAGCCAGTGGCTGGACGCCACAGAAGGAGAGAGTTGTTCTTGGGCTCGGATCCTGCCTGCGGGTTCCCCGCAATGGGCACCTGGGTGCCGCTGTGAGAACAGAATGATGGGCTAGATGGGTCCTCTTTGGCCTGGTCTGGCAGCCTCTCCCAGCTTCTCTCACCCTCCATTCTCCGATTTGCTTTTCCCAGGTGTCTGGAGCTGCCGCAGCAATGACGACCGTGGGCAACACCAGCCTCCGGCCCCTCACCTTCCTCCTGACTGGCATCCCTGGGCTGGAGGCCTCCCAGCACTGGCTCTCCATCCCTCTCTGCTCCATGTATGTCCTGGCTCTGCTGGGGAACGCCTTGCTCCTCGGGGTCATCAAGCTGGAGCCCAGCCTCCACGAGCCCATGTACCTCTTCCTGGCTGCCTTGGCCATCACGGACCTGGTCCTCTCCACCACCACCCTGCCCCAGATGCTGGCCATCCTGTGGCTAGGGCCCTGCACCATCAGCTTCCACGCCTGCCTGGCCCAGATGTTCCTCATCCATGCCTTCTCCTCCGTGGAGTCGGGCATCCTGGTGGCCATGGCCCTGGACCGCTACGTGGCCATCTGCCTTCCCCTGAGACACTCAGCCATCTTGCGGACGTCCACTGTGGCCAAGGCGGTGCTCCTGATCTTCCTCCGGGGTCTGATCCTCATCGCTCCCTTTGGCCTGCTCCTCCAGAGACTGCCTTTCTGCGGCCACAGGGTCGTCCTCCATGCCTACTGCGAGCACATGGCGGTGGTTAAGCTGGCCTGCGCAGACACCACTGTGAACAGGATGTATGGCCTCTTTGTGGCCCTCTTTGTGGTGGGCATGGACGTCCTCTCCATCGCTCTCTCCTACACCCTGATCCTGCGCGCCGTCTTCCGCCTGCCCTCCACTCAGGAGCGGCTGAAGGCCCTCAGCACCTGTGCTTCCCATGGCTGCGTGATCCTTATCTTCTACATTCCGGGGCTCTTCTCCTTCCTCACCCACCGCTTTGGCCACAGGGTCCCCCACCAGGTCCACATCCTCCTGGCCACCCTGTACCTCTTGGTGCCACCCATGCTCAACCCCATCGTGTACGGGGTGAAAACGAAGCCAATCCGAAGCAGGGTGGCCAGGGTCTTCTACGGGAGGGTGGCTTGAGGTCTGGGGGGAATGATCCGGGAGGGTGGACTGCCCACAGCAGCCTTTGCAGCATCGGAAGGCCGTCCCTGAACCACACTGGCTAAGACGGCTCTCTGCTCCCACCCACAGCATCCGGAAAAGGCAGAGGCACTTTCTCAGTCTTGGTGTCCTGGGAAAAGGCAGAGTTTCTTGGTTAGGATGGTTCTGACATGGTGGTGTTCCCCCCAAAGGACTGCATGACCTGCAACACGGAGGAGGAGAGAGTTCAGAGCAGGTCATCCCTCCAAAAATGGGGGGAAAGGGGGATTCTGGTCCAGCTGGGCAAAGGAAGACTAGCTCCTAGAACTTCCATGAACCGTTGCAAAAGACGACTTGTTCGTTGTTGTTGTTTAGTCATTTAGTCGTGTCCGACTCTTCGTGACCCCATGGACCAGAGCACGCCAGGCACTTCTGTCTTCCACTGCCTTCCGCAGTTTGGTCAGACTCATGTTTGTAGCTTCGAAGACACTATCCAACCATCTCGTCCTCTGTCGTTCCCTTCTCCTTGTGCCCTCCATCTTTCCCAGCATCAGGGTCTTTTCCAGGGTGTCTTCTCTTCTCATGAGGTGGCCAAAGTCTTGGAGCCTCAGCTTCAGGATCTGTCCTTCCAGTGAGCATTCGGGGCTGATTTCCTTCAGAATGGATTGGTTTGATCTTCTTGCAGTCCATGGGACTCTCAAGAGTCTCCTCCAGCACCATAATTCAAAAGCATCAATTCTTCCGCGATCAGCCTTCTTTATGGTCTTCCTGATGTTTAGTCCGAATCTCCTTTCCTGCCCTCCCCTCTGGAGCAGCAGAAGACAAGCTTGGTCCCTCTGGCAGCCCTTGAGATATTGGAAGATGGCTCTCCTCTCAGTCTCCTCTTCTCCAGGCCAAACATACCCAACTGCCTCAACCGTTCCTCATCAGGCTTGGTCTCCAGACCCTTGATCCTCCTGGCTGCCCTCCTCTGCTCCCCTTCCAGCTGCTCAGTACCCTTCTTGAACTAGACAAAGGTCTCTCTGATCTCAAAAGGATATTAAATTAATTCGAGGAGGGGGAGACAGTGTATTGGCTGGACTAGGACATGGGTTCGAATCCCCACTCGGCCATGAAGGTCACTGGGTGCCCTTGGAGTCAGCCCCCCTCCCTCGCAGGGTTGTTGTGACAAGGAATGGGGTGGAGGAAAACATGTAAGGCACCTGGAGATCCACGAAAGATCAAGGTGGTATATAAATATAATAAATTAAAAAATATAAAGTAAAAAATAAAATGGAGAGCTTCCATATTCAGGAGGTGTGTACCTCTGAATGCTCCTTGCTGTGTCTCTATGTGTGGGGGGGACAACAGAAGAGGGGCTGCAGCCTGAATGCGCGAGCCGAATGTGGTGTTAAGAGCAGTAGACTCGTAATCTGGGGAAGCAGGTTTGCGTCTCCGCTCCTCCACATGCAGCTGCTGGGTGCCCTTGGGCCAGTCACACTTCTCTGAAGTCTCTCAGCTTCACTCACTTCACAGAGTGTTTGTTGTGGGGGAGGAAGGGAAAAGGAGATTGTTAGCCGCTTTGAGACTCCTGAAGGGGAGTGATAAAGCAGGATATCAGATCCAAACTCTTCTTCTACTACTACTTTTCCATCTGACTTGTGAGCTTATTGATTTCACCTGTGGATGGAAGCTTCCTATTGAACCAGAAGGAGAAAGTTCTTCATTTGCTAGAGCAGTTTGGCATGGAAAACTGCAAAGCAGTTCAGATTCCCATGACACCAGATTTCCCAAAGACAGTGTGTAATGATGAATTTGATCAGCTTGATTTGTACCACTCAAAAATAGGACAACTGTTGTATTTAAGCCGGTGGTCAAGGCCGGACATTACGTGTACTACAAACGTTCTGAGCCAACGTGTATCTAAACCCAGTACTGCCAATTGGTGTGCAATGAAAAGGCTTATCAGATATCTAAAGGGCACATTAAGTGTATGTTTAGAGATATCTAGTGCACAAAACAAGAGACTAGAAGTTTTTGTTGATGTGGACCGGGAGAGCTGCGTAGCTACCAGAAAATCTACAATGGTTATGATGTTTGCCAATTCCCTAATAGGATGGAGGTCAAAGAAACAGGGATTTGTCACAACCTCATCCTGTGAGGCAGAATATGGGAGTCTGTTGCTAGCATGCAATGAAATGAAAGACCTAGATGGTAAAGTGGATTTGCCCATCCAGGTGTATGAAGATAGTCAATCATGCATTGCATTAGCAGGCTCGGAAATAATAATAATAATAATAATAATAATAATAATAATAATAATAATAAATTTTATTTATATCCCGCCCTCCCCAGCCGAAGCTGGGCTCAGGGCGGCTAACAACAATCAAAATAATCCAACATTCTAAAAACATTCATTATAAAATTAATTAAAATCAAATTAAAATCAAATTGATGGCAACCATTAAGCAAAATTCTGTGCAGATTGCCAGAGGAGGGGGTCAGGCTGCGCCTTGACCAAAGGCCTGGTGGAACAGCTCCGTCTTGCAGGCCCTGCGGAAAGATGTCAGGTCCCGCAGGGCCCTAGTCTCTTGTGACAGAGCGTTCCACCAGATTGGAGCCGCGGCCGAAAAAGCCCTGGCTCTAGTTGAGGCCAGCCTAACCTCTCTGTGGCCTGGGATCTTTAGGATGTTTTTATTTGCAGACCGTAAATTTCTCTGTGGGACATACCAGGAGAGGCGGTCCTGTAGGTACGAGGGTCCTAGGCCATATAGGGCTTTAAAGGTTAAAACCAGCACCTTAAACCTGATCCTGTACTCCACCGGGAGCCAGTGCAGCTGGTATAGTACCGGATGAATATGATCTCGCAGTGAAGACCCCATAAGGAGTCTCGCCGCGGCATTCTGCACCCACTGGAGTTTCTGGGTCAGTCTCAAGGGTAGCCCCACGTAGAGCGAGTTACAATGATCCAGTCTGGAGGTGACCGTCACGTGGATCACAGTGGCTAGGTCAGGGTGAGAGAGATAAGGAGCCAACTGCTTAGCTTGGCAGAGATGAAAAAATGCCGCCTTTGTTATAGCTGTAATCTGACCTCCATAGAGAGGGAGGTATCGAAGATTACCCCCAAACTCTTAACGGACGATGCTGGCACTAATTGCGCCCCTGCAAGAGATGGGAGTTGCCCCCTCAATCCCATATTGCTCCGTCCCAGACCTCTGTCTTCGAAGGATTTAACTTCAACCGGCTCCCACGTAACCATCCAGCCACAGCTTCCAGACATCTGGTCAGTGTGTCTGGGGCCGAGTCAGGATGGTCGTCCATCAACAGATAGAGTTGGGTGTCATCGGCATACTGATGGCAACCCAGCCCAAAACTCCAGACAAGCTGGGCGAGGGGGCGCATAAAGATGTTAAAAAGCATCGGGGAGAGAATTGCACCCTGAGGTACTCCACACACCAAGGAGTGGCGCGATGACAATTCCCCCCCAAGCGCCACCCTCTGTCCCCGACCAGAGAGAAACGAGCGCAGCCATTGAAGGACTGTGCCCTGGATCCCCACGTCGGCAAGGCGGTGGTCCAGTAGTTCGTGATCAACCATGTCGAAGGCTGCTGACAGATCTAGAAGAATCAGCAGCCCCGACCCGCCTCGATCCAGCTGCCTGCGGAGATCATCTGTTAGGGCGACCAGAGCCGTCTCGGTCCCATGACCAGCGCGGAAGCCGCACCAAAACATATTGCTATTCATCATGCAAACGTTAGAGCTAGTGTACAGGATGGGGTAATCAAACTGGAGTATTGTCAATCACAAGATAATATTGCTGATTTGTTTACCAAGCTGTTGCCAGCAACAGGTCATAACGAACTGATGACAAAACTGGGTTTATATATATAAGTGTATGTATGTTTTGTTTCTATTGGATTTTTTGTTTTGTTTTGTTTTGCATTTAAGAAACAGAAGGGGTGTTGGGGGGCACTAGGGGCGCCTTGGAAGATGGCGGATATTAACATCTATCCAGCTCGCACGAGGTAATTAGAGGCTGATTATGGGGAGTAAATCAGTCTCCCTTCATCTCTCCAGGGGGGAGAGATGCAGTTTTCACCCGCTGTTGCCATAAATCACCCCCGAGTTCGGAAGAAGGAGGGGTGAAGCACTGGGTGCACAACCCTCGGCGGGCCTTGGAACTCCTCCAAAGCTGCTTCCAGGTGCGAAACTAGTTGCGTTACTTAAAAGGAAAAAAATTGGTGAAAGATAACGGACATGCTTCAAGAGAGGCAGGAGGTTCTTATCTGCTAACAATTTTACCACTGAAATGAAGAAGACTGAGACAGAAGATTACATCAAAGTACTACAGACATGCCTTGTCCATGTCTGTAGTACTTTGATGTAATCTTCCGTCTCAGTCTCTTTGTGATGCAGTTAGAATGGAGATTGGATACGAGACCTGTGTTGCAGGAGGTTTGGTCTTGGGGAGGGTGAGCCAAAGATTTATTATTTTTGATGAGATTGTGAACTGGAAGGGGCAGCCCTCCTGGAAAAAGACTAATTTACGATGCAACAGGTCGGGAAAGTTAAAGAGTGAGCTTTTAGACTGTATTTCATCGGGACGACAAGATGGCGATTGCTTGCTCGAGCGGAAATGCCTGGATTATTGGATGAGAGCGATTTACAAGAGAGCAGTACAAAGCCCACACAGAAACACAAATAAGACTTTTTTTCAACCCACTTGCAGAGCAAATCGGAGGAGAATGGAAAGGAAAATGAGTAATGACAAGGATTGAGAAGAAGGGACTGGAAATATCATTCTTAATATGAAAGCAGCAGAAATATTCGAGGATTGGACTCCTGCTGATCAAAAAGCATGGGTACCCCCCACAAAAATTTATAATTTGGAAAACAATTGGATTATATGATATGTATTGTTATAATTTGGATTAATTGGTTTGATGTGTTTAATTTGGTAATATGAAACTTAATAAAAATTATTTTTTAAAAAAAGAAACAGAAGGGGTGTCACAGCTTAAAATTAGCCACTGTTTCTTTAATACAAAAGGAACTGAATCAGCATGAGTTGGTGGCCTACAATGAATCAGCAAAGCCTGCATGATTCATGCAACCTTCCACCCACATATGCCTATAATATATAGGGTGGTCATTGATGGTCTGTTTGTGGGTTGGGTTGTCAGATGGTAGAAAGCTGGTTGCATTTGATATGTAGAAAGCTGTCGGTCGTGGTTGGAGAAGAAGATTTTTAATAATAAAAGCAGCATTCTGCAAAGTACTCTTTCTCAAGGACTCTTTGTGCCGACTAGGGTCTGAGGACCAGGCAAAGGAGGTCAGAACCTTTTCCTTTTCAAACACATAAAAATCACTGCAAACCCCCCTCCCTGCCCACAAGACCTGGGTTGCTGTGCGTAAGAGGAACCTGGTGGACAAGCAGTGGCAAGAACAGGCCCACCTGCTTCATCCAACGGAGTGTCTGTTACAAAGGCCAGGTCAAGTCCTCCATCCATGATCAAGTCGTGGGTGACAGCCATCTTATGAATTATTGACCTGGCATTGCACAGCAGCACCTTCAGGTCACGTGGGCATCCCTTGCGGATTCCAACATCCATCCGGTCAAGACCAGACCCGGAGGCAGGGATAGTCCTCAAACAATGACTAAGCTGACCTCCTCCGTCTGGTCTTAGCGTTAACTCCTCCTCTTACCTGTGATCACTGAGATCGGGTATCCCAGTGCACCCCCCACCCCCCATGGAACCTGCCCCAGCCATTTTGTTGGATTGGGCCCCCTCCCCGGCAGCCCTGGCCCTCTCCCCTTAAGAATCAAATGCAAACTATACAATAACCCAATAAGTCAGTAGAAACTAATTTAAACAACACACAACAACTGTTGAGCAGGGGAAGTCTGGTCCTCACCCTCCAGGCCAAGTGGGAAAAGGCCTTGCAAGGAGAAGAGGAGGAGGAGGAGGAGGAGGAGGAGGAGGAGGAGGAGGAGTCTGGATTTGATATTCCACTTTATCACTACCCTAAGAAGTCTCAAAGATGACATCAATAACCTCATAGGTCAGATGGAAAAGTAGAAGAAGAGGAGGAGGAGGAGGAGGAGTTTGGATTTGATATCCCGCCTTTCACTCCCTTTAAGGAGTCTCAAAGCGGCTGACATTCTCCTTTCCCTTCCTCCCCCACAACAAACACTCTGTGGGGTGAGTGGGGCTGAGAGACTTCAAAGAAGTGTGACTGGCCCAGGTCACCCAGCAGCTGCATGTGGAGAAGCGGAGACGCGAACCCGGTTCCCCAGATTACGAGTCGACCGCTCTTAACCACTACACCACACTGGCTCTCAGCTCTTCCTTCCAGCACCCAGGGCAGGAGTAGCAGCAACCATGGAGATTCCACCTGCCTCCTTCAAAAGGAGGGCAATCACCTGAATAAAGAATTTGAGGTGATACATCATTGGTCTACTTCTCATGTGTTCTGTCTTTTAAAAGTCCCTGAGATCTCTTGATGAAGGTGGTATATCAACTTAATAAATAATAATAACAACTGCCATGCATTTTTTGTCCATTGAATCAGCAATTCAGCATTTCTGGAAGGGGAAATATTGTATGTTTCCATAGCAACATGCAGAAGAAAGTTTTGCTCATTCATGGTGTAGCAGGAACCCCCCCCCCCAATCATTCAGTTTGTACAAACTTCACACACACTCATACTCACACACTACATACGCTACGCTTCTGTTATAAATTCATAGAAAATCAACCATACATCGGATCTGCACCGTTCCACTTTCATTTTACTCCATGAAGGAAGGACTACAAAATGGGGAAGGTTTGATTCAGGGCAGCATAATCCCTTCACCATCCCAGCACATCCACAGGAGCCCTGCCTAGTTGCTATGCCAACCCTGATGGTCCCATACAGAAGACCATCAAGATCACAAAGAACTTGCATATGGGAGTGGATTCAGCATGGACTGGAACAAAGGACAATGATCAGCTCTTCCCTCTGGGGGCAGGAAACTGCGACTACCTTTTGTCTTCTGAAAATGGCTCATGGGGAGGGGGGAGAAGGGAACCAGCCAGGTGACAGGAGACTCAGGTTACCACCACAACTCCTCCCTCAACCCCTCCTTTCTGTGATGTATGCATGATGTTTCTGGGGGTGGGCTTGACCTACAGGAGGGGAATTTCAAAAGTTTTTATAAGGTCTGGCACACTATTTTTCTGTGTCTTTCCTCTCACCTGCAAGTGAGGGGAATACCCTGTTGCAACAGTTCAATAAAGGCCAAGCCTACAGGCTGCTGTTTTGCTCCAAGTTATCCTAGTTGGTGTCTTTGTTTTGTCCAAGGGAGCCCTCGGATTTTTCCGGTAACAATGGTGAGAATATGATTTATTTATTTTGAACTTCGCTTAGTTCCTCCTTGGCAGCCATTGTGATTGTTTAAGCAGTGCTAGAACTCAGGACCCGCTGCCTTGAGGGACATCTAAGAGCAGTTGGGCCCTCTGAAATGAGGCAACCACAAAGTGAGTGTAACTGAAGGAAGAACTTGTGTGTCTCAGGGCCAGATTGTTGCCCTCAGGAGAGGGAGACCAGGAACACCCCCCCAAGCAGGACCCAGAGAGCCAGTCCCCCCCCCCTCGTTATCTCCTTCCCCAGAGAACAGCTCTCCCAGGCTGGCTTCTTGCACTGGTTGAAGCAGGGCTCTCTCTCCCCAGCCAGAGCGGCGGCAACGTCTTGCCTGCTGCACTCCAGCCTGGGCTGCGCTGCTCCTCCGCTTCCTGGCCGAGGGACCGAGGGAGATGCTCAGAGCCCAGCCAAGAGCCAAAGGCCCCCCCAAAAGGGACCGAGGGAGATGCTCAGAGCCCAGCCAAGAGCCAAAGCCCCCCCCCAAAGGGACCAAGGGAGATGCTCAGAGCCCAGCCAAGAGCCAAGGCCCCCCCAAAAGGGACCGAGGGAGATGCTCAGAGCCCAGCCAAGAGCCAAAGGCCCCCCAAAAAAGGGACCGAGGGAGATGCTGAGAGCCCAGCCAAGAGCCAAAGGCCCCCCCAAAAGGGACCGAGGGAGATGCTCAGAGCCCAGCCAAAAAAGGGACTGAGGGAGATGCTCAGAGCCCAGCCAAGAGCCAAAGGCCCCCCCCAAAAAAGGGACCAAGGGAGATGCTCAGAGCCCAGCCAAGAGCCAAAGCCCCCCCCCCAAAAAAGGGACCAAGGGAGATGCTCAGAGCCCAGCCAAGAGCCAAAGGCCCCCCCAAAAAAAGGGACCGAGGGAGATGCTCAGAGCCCAGCCAAGAGCCAAAGGCCCCCCCCCCAAAAAAGGGACCGAGGGAGATGCTCAGAGCCCAGCCAAGAGCCAAAGGCCCCCCCAAAAAGGGACCAAGGGAGATGCTCAGAGCCCAGCCAAGAGCCAAAGGCCCCCCCAAAGGGAACGAGGGAGATGCTCAGAGCCCAGCCAAGAGCCACAGCCCCCCCCAAAAAAGGGACCGAGGGAGATGCTCAGAGCCCAGCCAAGAGCCAAGGCTCCCCCCAAAAGGATCCCATGCCATAGGCAGAGCCAGGGAGAAGCTGCCCCCTTAGAGCCATTCAAAATGACAGAAATGAATAGAAATCAGAGTTCTGCCCTGGCCACGTGAGTGTGCAATGCAAGGGGGGGGGTTAAGCTGGGGGGACTGGCCTTGCAAGGGTTAAAGGGAACCGAGCTGCCTTCCTAGAGAGGGCAGGAAGCAAGGGGGGGCAGGTCCTCCAGAGCCAAGGCCCCTCCCTCCCCAGTCCTTTCCTGCTTTGGTGTCTCTCCTGCAAGGACTCTGGACTCTCCTGCAAGGGCTGCCTCGCTCCCCCCTCCTGGGATTTGGTGAGTTTCCCCTCTCTTTCTCTGGGATCTGGTGGGGGTCCCAGGGCTGCAGCAGAGGAGGGGGGCCTGGGGGGCCTGATCTGCTCCTGCAGGGGGGGGGACCCCAAGTCAGGGAGGAGGAGAGGGTCCTGCCAGGGAGGGGCCAGGTCTGCCACGCTCTCCTTCCTGCAGATCAGAGGATCCCAAACTCATTTGGCCTTTCGCCCCCCCTTCAGAAAAACAATGACTCCCCCGAAACCTCCTTCTTTAAACAAAGGAGTCCCTGGGACTTTAACTCTCTGTGACGTCTCTCAGCATCACTGCACAAAAGAGGGAACATCTGCAAATGGTTTTCCAAAGCTGGACAAGGAGGTGGACTAGACACCCCCCCCAAAAAAAATAAAACAAACCACGGGGAGGAAGGAAGAAAAGGTGGGAGAGGAAGGCCAGGAATAAAGAGAGGGATCCCAGCCCAGAGTCTGGCTGCTGCATTGGGGACCAGTTTCCCAGTGTCTCCCAGTGTCTCCCAGGGCAGCTCCCCACGGAGGCCACGGCAGCAATCCCCTCGCACCCAGAGCAGGGCATCCCAGGACCACATCCTCTCTCTCCCAAAGGGATTGTTGCCAGAAAACCAGCCGGAAATGGGCGCTGCTCCTCACTGAACATCCAGGGACCTGGGCGTCAATGGCTGTGCGTATGTTAAGCCATCTAAGAGAATAATAATGTCCAGATACATTCCTGGCCCTCAGAGCAAAGAAAAAGGGACCCCACCCCAGGAGTCTGTCTGGAGAGCGGCAGAGAGACCAAGTGCAGGAAAAGAAGACAGAAGCAGGGGAGTGGGGGTGGGGGGAGCAACTCCTGAGGACCCCCAGGCAAGGACCCCCACTAGAGCCAGGCATCCATTTTCCACAAGATACAAATTATTCCCTTGTCAGTCAGTTCTGACTTCTTGCATTTACTCGAAGGCAGGAGCAACTAGACTGATTCACCTCAGAGAAATCCCTTCAGTTGCCTCCACATTTTGCATCACAATCTTTCTTCTAGAAGAGCTAGAGTCTGCTTCCTCCTCCTCCTCCTCTTCTTCTTCTTCTTCTTCCTCTTCTCTCCACCTTCTCCTCCTCCGTCTTCTTCTCATGGTTTGGTACAGTCCCACCCTGGTTCCTAGGAAGACTCATCCATGCTTGCTCAAGGAACATTTCTCTTCTTCGGACCTAAAAATTCTGTAACTAAACAATGTATTTGCTTTATAGGATTTGCTAGCACCTCATTAGCACAGGCAGAACTTGGCAGAAGACCAAAGGGTTCCTTCCAATCTCTCAGAGACTTCCTGAGAGCACAGATGGATGAGCAAGACCCAGCTGGCCCTGGAGCAGGAAGAGGCCATGTCATCCAAACTGGGAGCAGTGGGGGATTCTGGGGAAACTCTGAGCAGAAGATCCTGGACACCCTCCGCTCAGAGGTGCAGAGCCAGCAGTTGAGGCAGTTCTGCTGCCAGGAGGCCAAGGGACCCCGAGAGGTTTGCAGCCGACTCTACCACCTTTGCCACCAGTGGTTAAAGCCAGAAAGGCACACGAAAGCTGAGATGCTGGACCTGGTGATCTTGGAGCAGTTCCTGGCTGTCCTTCCGCCGGAGATGGAGAGCTGGGTGAGGGAATGCGGAGCGGAGACCAGTTCCCAGGCGGTGGCCCTGGCCGAAGGTTTCCTCCTGAGTCAGGCAGAGGAGAGAGAGCAGGTGAGAGAGACTTTCCTCTGGATACTCCCAAGGGGCTCCAAACAGGACAGAGAACATCCCATAATGCTCTACTGTTGGCCCATTCTTTTCCTGGGAAGGCATCCATGGGATGAGATTTCACACCCTTAAACTTCTGTCCTTGTCATTCTCTTTCTAACATTTCTCACCATTCATTCTCTGTTTGGAATCGTTGTTGCTCTTTCAGAAAAGGGATCGTTTTGCAGAAATGGAGCTGGATTCCTGTGAGGCAGAGAGGCCTCCGTTGGACACCAGAGAGAGGCCACTGGGTAAGGAGGAAGGTGGCTTTTCTCCATTTGGTCTCGTTCTGTTGGTTTTCCAACTAATCTGTGAGTTCCTTTTTTGGGGGGGGGGGGGAACAGTTGGGAACAAGGGTCCAAAGGAAGGGAGAAATAGTTTTGCACAACTAACATGAAATGGGCACAAACGTCCAAATGTTCTCAGCAGGTAAGGCTTTCTCAAAGGCCCATCTGTAGTTAGAGATGCCCTGTTTCACCTGTGAGAGAAGCAGGCACTCCTGGCATCCTGCTTATCTTTTTTCTCTTGCAGGTGACAGAATGATGCCGGCAAGACCTCCTGGTCCATCTTTTCATGGGGGCAGAAGGGAAGCAGCGGCTGTGGAACCAGATCAGGTCAGGGGAAGCTGCCTTGTGGGGTCAGAGGCCGAGGGATGGAGCAATGTCATGGACTGGTTGGGCACAGAGGAATGGTGGGAGGAAGCAGCCGGGGAACCAGGAAGGGAAGACGTCTCGGACCCCAAGAAGTAGAGGTAGAAGAAGGATGGGTGGTCAGAGGGAGAAGCCTGGGAAGAGGAGGTGTCAGAAGCTGAAGGGGCAACAGGGTTTAGTGAGCTGGGAGACTCTGAGGCAGAATGCAGTCCAGAATCGGAGGCAGAAGAGGAAGGAGACGAGTGGGAGGAGGGAGGATGAGAGGCTGAGGTGAGTCAGGAGAAGGAGCAGTCAGTGGGGGCTCCCTCTCCTTCTGCCAGAAGCCACCCTCCCTGCTTGTCTCTCGGAGGCAGGAGATGTCTGAGAATGGAGGAGCAAAGGCAGGCTGCACACTGGCGCACTGTTCAATCGCTTGCCAGAAACCCCAGAGAGGAGGGGGCTTGGAAAGCTGTGGGGAGTTGGGGGCCTTCACTCTTGGCAACTGCTTTTGTGGAGGAAGACACTGTCTTAAAATTCTACTCAATATTGATCCAGAGCAGAACTACAATGTATAGTTAGCAGAGTGAAATTGTAAAGACGTTGCAGTATTCCCCAAAATAGACCAGAGGCAATTGTATTTCATCCAGCAGAGCTTTACTGCTACTGAAGGCAAATAAGCATAATGGTCCCACATCCAAAACGTTCAGGATTGGCCCTGTTCATAAGAAATCCAGTTGCAGCAGACTTAACTGAAATTTCCCACAACTTATAATAAATTTAAACCTTAACACTCAGCATACTATGTACAGAACACCAGAAGGAAGAGAGAGAGAGAGAGAGAGAGAGAGAGAGAGAGAGAGAGAGAGAGAGAGAAACCCAGGCTTCTTCTGGCCTCTTCTTATAGTCAGCATGACCTTGACAGAAGAGATGACAGAACCACTTTAACCCAGCTGTACTCAGCTTCTCTGAAGGAATAACCCAAACATCAGGAACCTTCTGCTTGTTTTTTTTACGCAGAGAAGCTTCCGGAACCCTCTTGAATTAATTAGTATTGTTGTTTTTGTTTAGTCGTTTAGTCGTGTCTGCCTCTTCGTGACCCCCTGGACCAGAGCACGCCAGGCACTCCTGTCTTCCACTACCTTCCGCAGTTTGGTCAGACTCATGCTGGTAGCTTCAAGAACACTGTCCCACCATCTCGTCCTCTGTCATCCCCTTCTCCTTGTGCCCTCCATCTTTCCCAACATCAGGGTCTTTTCCAGGGAGTCTTCTCTTCTCATGAGGTGGCCAAAGTATTGGAGCCTCAGCTTCACGATCTGTCCTTCCAGTGAGCACTCAAGGCTGATTTCCTTCAGAATGGAGAAGTTGGATCTTCTTGCAGTCCATGGGACTCTCAAGAGTCTCCTCCAGCACCATAATTCAAAAGCATCCGTTCTTCGGCAATCAGCCTTCTTTATGGTCCAGCTCTCACTTCCATACATCACTACTGGGAAAATCATAGGTTTAACTATACGGACCTTTGTTGGTAAGGTGATGTCTCTGCTTTTTAAGTGCTGTCTAGGTTTGTCATTGCTTTTCTCCGAAGAAGCAGGCGCCTTTTAATTTTGTGACTGCTGTCACCATCTGCAGTGATCATGGAGCCCAAGAAAGTAAAATCTCTCACTGCCTCCATTTCTTCCCCTTCTATTTGCCAGGAGGTGATGGGCCCAGTGGCCATGATCTATGTTTTTTAATGTTGAGCTTCAAACCATATTTTGCACTCTCCTCTTTCACCCTCATTAAAAGGTTATTTAATATCTCCTCACTTTCTACCATCAATGTTTTGTCATCTGCATATCTGAAGTTGTTGATATTTCTTCTGTGTCCAGTACTGTGTCCAGTTCTGGGCACCACAGTTCACACTTCAAAACGACCTTGACAGATTAGAGAACTGGGCCAAAACAAACAAGATGAATTTTAACAGGGAGAAATGTAAAGTATTGCACTTGGGCAAAAAAAATGAGAGGCACAAATACAAGATGGGTGACACCTGGCTTGAGAGCAGTACATGTGAAAAGGATCTAGGAGTCTTGGTTGACCACAAACTTGACATGAGCCAACAGTGTGACGCGGCAGCTAAAAAAGCCAATGCAATTCTGGGCTGCATCAATAGGAGTATAGCATCTAGATCAAGGGAAGTAATAGTGCCACTGTATTCTGCTCTGGTCAGACCTCACCTGGAGTACTGTGTCCAGTTCTGGGCACCACAGTTCAAGAAGGACACTGACAAACTGGAACGTGTCCAGAGGAGGGCAACCCAAATGGTCAAAGGCCTGGAAACGATGCCTTATGAGGAACGGCTAAGGGAGCTGGGCATGTTTAGCCTGGAGAAGAGGAGGTTAAGGGGTGATATGATAGCCATGTTCAAATATATAAAAGGATGTCACATAGAGGAGGGAGAAAGGTTGTTTTCTGCTGCTCCAGAGAAGCAGACACGGAGCAATGGATCCAAACTACAAGAAAGAAGATTCCACCTAAACATTAGGAAGAACTTCCTGACAGTAATAGCTGTTCGATAGTGGAATTTGCTGCCAAGGAGTGTGGTGGAGTCTCCTTCTTTGGAGGTCTTTAAGCAGAGGCTTGACAACCATATGTCAGGAGTGCTCTGATGGTGTTTCCTGCTTGGCAGGGGGTTGGACTCGATGGCCCTTGTGGTCTCTTCCAACTCTATGATTCTATGATTCTTCCGGCAATCTTAATTCCAGCTAGGGATTCATCCAGTCCAGCCTTTCGCATGATGAATTCTGCATATAAGTTAAGTAAGCCGGGAGACAATATACAGCCTTGTCGTACTCCTTTATAGGAAATACTTTCTGCACTAAGAAATGCAAAGTGACAGACCCTCCGGGAATGAGCTGCTCTTTTCATTACGCCAGAACCTCAGCCAAGATAAAGAGTTAACTCCAGCTGTGAAGTGTGGGATTTCCTGCCCAGATAACTCTGTGACACCAGCCTTCTGAATGTCGCCTGTAGGATTCATCTCTAGTTGCAGTTTTCATGGAATCCTAGAGTTGAAAGGGACCCCAAGGGTCATCAAGTCCCACGCCCTGCATTGCAGGAGTCTCAGCTAGATCACCCAAGACAGATGGCCATCCAGACTAGGCTTCTTGTATTTCTATATTGAACACTGAATGCTAAAACAGGCTTCTAAGCAGTGGACAGACAATTACAAATAGTGTCCAGGATTCACCTAGCCAGCCCCATCTGCTGCAAAATGGGGCCCGCCCCCCCACTCCTCCCCCCACTCCTCCCCCTCTCCATGCCCCCATGAACCCCTTGAATTTGGCTCTAGGGCATTGGGAGGGAACCTCCCCAGAGCAACTCACGAGGAGAGGAGAAAGGGGATGCTTCCATCGGGGAAACTGGGATGCTTGCGTAGGCAGAATAACGTGGAAAACATAAGCTGGAGAACCACCTATTTGCACAAAGACAAATACCCGTAATTAAAAGCAGAATAAAATAATTGAATTAAAGCATTAAAATAGCTACCCATAATTAAAATGTGCAGCAAAGCAATCCTACTGAAATAACGCAGCAGAATTAGATAAACTAACAGGAAGGATTCAAAACCGGCGAGACCAGAAATTCCCGGAAGACTGGAGTAAATTGAACAGTAATTGTGAAGAACAGACGACGTTTGTAGGGTTGCAAGAAGTTTTGTGAGGAGTATTATTAGAAGTATGGAAAAAATGGACAAGGGGGAGGATGATTTGTTAAGAGATGTAAAGGCAATATAAAATTAAGAAATGCATAAGAAGTGGTGAAAATGGTGGATCATCAGCGGTGCTGATGGAAGTCTAAAAAGATTGTATGTGATAAGTTTTGTGGTACATTTTATAGTTTATTAGTTAAAATTATATATATATATATAGCGCAGCAATTAAGAGGAAGGAAACAACAGCGCATTGTGTAGCAGATCATATTGATCCTGTTTCAGAGGAGGACATTTCCCTTTTTCTTTTAGGGTCCAGTGTGCTTTGAAGATGTCGCTGTTCGTTTCACGGATGAGGAGTGGGCGTTGCTGGATCCTGACCAGAGAGCTCTGCATAAGGACGTTATGGAGGAGAATCGGGGGATCGTAGCCTCTCGTGGTAAGGCTCCCTGTGGGATTGTCCTATCTGCCTGGAAATTCAAAAAATACCTCTATTTGACAAACCTCATATATTTTCAGAGCTCAACAGCGCCCCCTACAACACCTGGGAACCTAACGCCCCCACAATAAGCCTTGAACAGCAAATTACAGTTTTTTCTGTCAAAAATCTTCCACCAGTTCTGCCTTTTTATACTACGATTCGGCTGGTCTGAACTGCCCAGACATCTTAAATGTCAGCTTCAGAGTTGTTAGGAAAGATAAGTAGCTTCTGTCAGGTTTTCTGTTTTTGTTTTCTTGGGTTGACCCAAGAGACGCCTGACATTGGCGATGGAGGGGATGCAGTGACTGGGCCAAACAAAATCCGTCCCAGAGAAGAGCCAGGCTTATTGAATCTCAGGTAGTAGAATCAGTGATAGTAATAATTTTTATTTATCCCCTGCCCATCTGGCTGGGTTGTCCCAGCTCCTCTGGGTGGCTTCCAACACATATATACACATGAAACATCAATCCCATATAAAAGGATATTAACTTTAATTGAACAACTTATACTAGTGGCTAAAATCATGGAAACCTTTTTAAAAAGTGTGTTTGATGGCTCATAACACCACTTTTTTGGGAAGTGATACCATAGGAAAGGGACGCGGGTGGCGCTGTGGGTTAAACCACAGAGCCTAGGGCTTGCCAGTCAGAAGGTCGGTGGTTCGCATCCCCACGACGGGGTGAGCTCCCGTTGCTCGGTCCCTGCTCCTCCCAACCTAGCAGTTCGAAAGCACATCAAAGTGAAAATAGATAAACAGGTACCACTCCGGCGGGAAGGTAAACTGCGTTTCTGTGCGCTGCTCTGGTTCGCCAGAAGCGGCTTAGTCATGCTGGCCACATGACCCGGAAGCTGTCTGTGGACAAACACTGGCTCTCTTGGCCAATAAAGCGAGATGAGCGCCGCAACCCCAGAGTCGGTCACGACTGGATCTAATGGTCAGGGGTCCCTTTACCTTTACCTTACCATAGGAAAGATAATTTAATGAAGATTGCAATGCAATAACTTTTATGAAGGAGTATTTATTAGAACAACAGTCATAAAAAAGAAATGTGAAACGCTTAGAAAAAAGGAGATATACAACGCCTTCCCATGGAGTGAAGCAAGTTTTTTAGTTCTGCAGCTGTAATAATGTGAAACCAAGACTGAATTATTGCCTCTATTAATTGGGCTTTATTGCTGGGTTGCTTCTGACTAACAAGTTTCTTTAGTCGGCTCCCAAGATTTTTGCTTGGGCTATTCCCAGGCCATTCCAGCAGTGGAATAGGATTTCACATTTCACATTCAGAACACTTCAGTTCAGGCTCAAGTATTTGATTTATGTATTTGGGGGCATTGACGTTCCCATTAATGACACAAATTCTGCCCACACCTTTTGCTGTCCTACAACCCCAGATCCTCACACTGTCTGGGTGTTTCACGGTCGGTATAATGCAAGTAGGATGTAAATCTTCTCCGATTCTCCTCCTCGCGTATTTCATGCCCTCACTACCAAGCAAGGAGATTGGGGTCTCATTGCTCCAAATAACACTGTCCCATTGTTCCGCTGTCCAGTTACCATGGGTTTAAGCCCAGTTTAATCTTTTCCACCTTGGCTTGAGAGATAATGGCTTTTCCCTTGGAATTCTAGCATTATACCAGTCCTTGCACTCAACTTCACCTTACATTGCTCCATGTCATCTTGTAAACACCCAGATGATTTTCTTCTGTCACGTAGGCACAGTCTCTTCATCCTTCGATCGTCACTTGCTGTTGTGCACCTTTTCCTTCCTTTACCAGTCTGATTTTGTAGTGACTGAGTCTCCTTATACCTCTTCACAAATATAGAAAGGCCAGCTTTGGTTAGGTTTTCCTCAATCTTTCTTCTTCTTTTTTCTTTTTAAAAAATGAATATTTATTGAATTTTATAACAAATAAAAATATCTCAATCATCGTGTTATATACAATTGTTCTCCCTCCCGTCCTCCGGACTTCCCTCAACTCTGTTACAATATGAGAACATCGCAGCTGCAGACAGCCAGCTTGTTGACATCATGTGATATGGCTAGCTGTGGGAAAGTAAATTCCCGGAAGTTCACAGGCTTTGGAAGTCTGTGTCCAGTATGTAATTTGAGACCTTCCTGTTGCGTTTGTAAAGGAAGTCTTTGTCACTTGCTGGGTGGAAACTGAAGTGATCGGACACGTTTTCTGTAGAGCTGTAATGTCAGAAATAAACAATATGTAAATAGATTTCTGACTACTCTTCTTTCCCCTGCGAAGGGGGAGAAGTGGGCGTGCATTTTCCCATGCTGGGAAATGTCGCCTATATCAAGATCTCCCTGGTCTGTCTGGGAACGCAGCCAGAGGCAGATCACCGGTAAACCAGCTCCGGGAGCAGGGAGAGGGGACAGCTTCTCCAGATGGGGCTAGTTTTCCAACAAACTCCCCCTCTACTGAGTTATTTAGTTTTATTTATTGTGTCCTGCTTTATATAAAAGTAAATTCCCTTATCATTTTGTTAAAATTTCTATTACTATAATAAAGTTGTGAATGTTTATTCAGACCCTGCCAGTGAGTCCAATCCATTTTGTTGTTTCTGCAAATAACCTGTAAATGGTTCCCAAACTCTTTCAAAATCCTTTTTGTCCTTCTCTCGTAGTTTCTCTGTTAGCTTAGCCAATTCTGCATAAGTCATCAGTTTTTCGTACCATTGTTCTTTTGATGGTATTTCTTCCATCTTCCAATTTTGTGCAGTCAAGATTCTTGCCGCTGTTGTAGCATACATAAATAATGTCCATTTTTCTTTTGGCAGCTCTTGATTTAAATACCTTTTTCATTTCATTATATATCATTTCCCAGAAAGCCTTAATCCTTGGGCACATCCACCAAAGGTGAAAGAATGTACCTTCAGTTTCTTTACATTTCCAACATTTATTATCGGGCAAATGATAGATTTTTGCAAGCTTAACTGGGGTCATGTACCACCTGTAAATCATTTTCATAATATTCTCTCTTAAGGCATTACATGCCGTAAATTTCATGCCGGTGGTCCACAACTGTTCCCAGTCAGCGAACATAATGTTATGACCAATATCTTGTGCCCACTTAATCATAGCTGATTTAACCATTTCATCCTGCGTATTCCATTTCAACAGCAAGTTATACATCTTTAACAAATTCTTAGTTTTTGGTTCTAACAATTCTGTTTCCAATTTTGATTTTTCCACCTGGAAGCCAATTTTCCTATCCAGCTTATAAGCCTCCATTATTTGATAGTAATGAAGCCAGTCTCGCACTTTATCTTTTAATTTCTCAAAACTCTGCAATTTCAGTTTATTCCCTTCTTGTTCCAAAATTTCCCAGTATCTCGGCCATTTTGACTCCATATTAAGTTTTTTTACAGCCTTTGCCTCCATTGGCGACAACCACCTTGGAGTTTTGTTTTCCAGCAAATCTTTATACTTAATCAAGACATTGTACAATGCTTTCCTGACAATATGATTTTTGAAAGCTTTATGAGCTTTGACCTTGTCGTACCACAGATATGCATGCCATCCAAAAGCATTGTTAAAACCTTCTAAGTCCAAAATGTCTGTATTCTCAAGAAGCAGCCAGTCTTTCAACCAGCAGAAAGCTGCTGATTAATAATATAGTTTAAGGTCTGGCAGGGCAAATCCACCCCTTTCCTTTGCATCAGTTAATATCTTAAATTTTATTCTGGGCTTCTTGCCCTGCCAGACAAATTTAGAAATATCTTTCTGCCACTTCTTGAAACAGTCCATCTTGTCAACAATTTGCAATGTTTGAAACAAAAATAACATTCTAGGCAATACATTCATCTTTATAGCTGCAATTCTACCCAACAAGGAAAGCTTCAAATTTGTCCAAATTTCTAAATCTTTTTTCACTTTTGTCCAACTTTTCTCATAGTTATCTTTAAACAAATTCACATTTTTAGCTGTCATATTAATCCCCAAGTATTTCACTTTCTTAACCACATTTAACCCTGAAACCTCTCCATTTCTATAGGTGTTAAATTTTTCTCTAATACCTTAGTTTTTAATTTGTTCAATTTAGATTCTGCAACTTGACCAAACTCTTGAATTAATTCTAGAACCCTTTTAGTACTAGATTCTGGCTCTTGTAATGTAAGTACCAAATCATCTGCAAATGCTCTCAATTTGTATTGTTTAACTCCGACCTGTACCCCTTTAACCAGCTGATCCCTTCTAATCATGTTCAGCAAAACCTCCAGGACTGATATAAAAAGTAATGGAGAGATTGGGCACCCCTGATGTGTCCCTTTTTCTATCTTGAATTCTTCCTTAACCACATTATTTACAATTAGCTTTGCTTTTTGCTCTGAATATATTACACCTATACCGTTTTCGAATCCTTGGCCTACCCCCATCCCCTGGAGATTCTTCTTCATAAAACTCCAAGAAATATTGTCAAAGGCTTTCTCCGCGTCCACAAATAGCAAAACTGCTTTAGTATTTATATTCACTTCTAACTTTTCCAAAATGTCAGTTAAATTCCTTACATTGTCTGACAGATGTCTTCTCGGGAGAAAGCCCGCTTGGTCTCAATGAATCTCCTCCATCAAAACTTTTTTCAATCTCTTAGCCAAAATGTCAGCAAAGATTTTGTAATCCACTTTTAGTAACGAAATAGGGCGGTAGTTCTTAAGTTGAGTCTTTTCAGTCTCTGTCTTCGGTATAAGTGTAATAAAAGCCTCTTTCCACGATTCTGGTGCCCTTTTCCCCTCCAGAATTTCATTGCAGACTTCCTTCAAAGGTTGTAATAACCACTCCTTCAAAGCTTTATAATATCTGGAAGTCAGCCCATCCAGTCCCGGAGATTTACCCAATTGCATGTTTTTAATGGCACCTTCTATTTCCTGTTCAGTTATTTTCTGATTTAAAACTATTTTACTTTCATGAGAGATTTTTTTTTATCCATTTTTCTCAAGAAATTGTTCTATGTCCGATTCTTTCTGCAGCCCTTGTGAATATAGTTGTTTAAAATATCTCTGGAAGCAGTTTCTGATCTCAATTGGGTTATAGATGTTCTTTCCTTCCACTTCTAAGTTTGTAACCGTATTCAGTTTTTGTCTTTTCCTCATTTGCCAAGCCAATAATTTACCACATTTATCTGCTGATTCAAAAGTCTTTTGTCTCATTTGTTTAATTTTCCATTCTATTTCTTGATTCATCAATTCCATGTATTGTGTTTGATATAACTTAATTTCTCTCAAAATCTCATGAGACTTTGGTTTTGATCTTAATTTCCTTTCACCTTCTTTTATCTTCTCCTAAATCTTATCTTTCTTCTCATTTTGGCTTCTCTTCTTTATTGCATTTTGTTGTATCAAGAATCCTCACATAACGGCTTTACTTGCGTCCCAGATTACTCTTTTTTCAACATTGGTCTTCATATTTATTTCAAAATAGTCTCTCAAAGTTTTTTGGGCCTTTTTATATACTTCTTCATCTCTAAATAAGGTGTCATTCATCCTCCATCTGAAGGAGCCAGCAGTTATTTGCTTCATCTCCATCTTTACGGCATTATGGTCGGAGCAAGTTTTTGGGCAGATTTCTACTTTTTTTATCTTTGGTGCCATTCCTCTAGCAACCCATATTTGGTCAATTCTAGTCCATGTCATTTTGGCTTCAGAAAAGAAGGTTCCCTCTCTCTCAAGAGGGTTTTTTGTTCTCCAAATATCAACCAAATCCATATTGTCAGTCATTTCAAAGAAAGTTTTTGGTAGTCTTCCATCTTTAGTAACTACCTGTCTTTGTGCTTTGTCCATATTTGTAGATACTACTCCATTCATGTCTCCCATCAAAATTAAGTTGTAATCCAAATAGTCCAACAAAATCTCATGCAACTTCTTGAAAAATTCAGATTTCCCCTCATTCGGTGCATAAATTCCCACAATCAAAATTTTCTCTCCTTGGACTTGAATTTCAATTGCCAAGAATCTTCCTTGTTCATCTTTGAAAATAAATTTCGGTAGCAATTTTTCTTTTGCATATATCACCACTCCTCTTTTTTTAACTTTGTCAGATGAAATAAATTCTTGTCCCAATCTTTTATTAACAAGAATTTTCCTGTGTGACCTCATCACATGTGTTTCTTGTAAACAAATCAAATCCAATTGTTTTTTCTTCAATATATGAAAGACAGCTTTTCTCTTTCGGGGCATGTTCAAACCGTTACAATTCCAGCTTAGAAGTTGCAGAACCATGATGGAACTATTTACTTTCCCCTCCTACTGCTCCGAGTAGTTGTTCTTCCTCTGTCGGTGGTTTCAACCCAAATGATAAGTTTGCTATGTCCAGTATTCCTTTTCCTGATGAACTCGGCTCCTCCCCAGATTCCACCTCCTTCTGGAGATCCTCTTCGTGGTCTCTCAAGAACTTGTCTTTATCACTCACAGTCCTTATTTTTATCTTCCTTCCTTTGTATTTGAAAGATAGGCCTTGGTATTTTTTAGTTTTTCAAAGCTCTGCAATTTTAGTTTATCTCCCTCTTGTTCCAAAATCTCCCAATATTTTGGCCATCTGGCCTCCATATTGAGCTTTTTCTGAGCCTTCGCTTCCATTGGTGACAACCACCTTGGGGTTTTATTTCCCCGTAAGTCCTTATATCTTATCCAGACATTAAACAATGCTTTCCTAACAATATGGTTTTTAAACGCTTTGTGAGCTTTAACCTTGTCATACCACAAATATGCATGCCACCCAAATACATTATTGAAACCTTGAAAATGTCTGTGTTTTCAAGAAGCAGCCATTCTTTCAGCCAGCAAAATGCAGCTGATTCATAATAAATTTTGAGGTCTGGCAGGGCAAATCCACCTCTTTCTTTTGCATCGGTTAGTATTTTAAATTTTATACTGGGCTTCTTGCCCTGCCAGACAAATCTAGAAATATCTCTCTGCCACTTCTTGAAACAGTCCATTTTGTCCAAAATTTGCAATGATTGAAACAAAAATAACATTCTTGGCAATACATTCATTTTTATAGCAGCAATGCGGCCTAGTAAAGAAAGCTTCAGGTTTGACCATATTTCTAAATCTTTTTTCACTTCTGTCCAGCATTTTTCATAATTATCTTTAATTAATAATATACAATCTGTAAATTTTATGTCAACCTTCCACAATTTTCCCCAACTTGCAACCTGAATGTTGTGTCCCACATACTGAGCCCATTTAAACATGACTGATTTAACCTCCTCATCTTTGGTTTCCCACTCTAATAAAATGCTATATACCGTATTTTTCGCTCTATAGGACACACTTTTCCCCCTCCAAAAATTGAGAGGAAATGTGTGTGCATCCTGTAGAGCGAATGCAGTCTGCGCAACTAAGCCCAAAGCCAGAACAGGGAGACGGAGCGCTGCGCAGTGCTCCGTCTCGCTGTTCTAGCTTTGGGATAGCTGCGCAAAGCCTCCGCAGGGCAGCGGGGTGCCTTCACCCCGCTTCTCTGCGGAGGCATCAAAGGCTGCACTCCGGGGGCTTCAGGCAGCTATCCGCAAGCCTTCCGAGTGCGGCAGTAGTTCCCGCTGTGCTCAGAAGGTTTGTGGATAGCTGCCTGTTCTTGGGGTCGGGGGAAGACCGTCCCCAGCCCCGCAAGCTCCGGGAGTGGCGGCAAGGTTGCGCTCAATCTTGCCGCTGCTCCTGGACCTGTTCTGGGGCCTGGGGTTGGGGGACCCCACCCCAGCCCCACGGCTAAAAACGAAGCCAAGATAGCGAGCAGGATCCATCCCGCTCGCTGTCTTGGCTTCTGCCAAAGCCGTGCGCAGCCTCTCCCAGCTGCAGGGGTTGGCACAGCTAAAGAGGAAGCCAAGACAGCCAGCGGGATGGATCCCGCTCATTTTCTGGGCTTCTTTGCTCTTTGGGGCTGGGGGGGGGGAGAAATAAGTTTTTTTCCTTGATTACCCCCCTAAAAACTAGCTGCGCCCTATGGAGCGAAAAATACAGTACTTTTTAAAACAAAATTGGATAAAATTGGAAAAAGAAAAAGAATCCTCCATCTTTCTTCTAATTTCTTCATAACTGTAGCCTTTTTCACTTAATAGTACTATTTTACATCACTTTCTGGGTGTCCAGTCAACTTCTGGTGCCATTTCTTTAATTTTATTATGTTTTACAAACCACTAAATGAAAAAACACCAAATAACCAACCAACATGATAGCCATCACACAACACACTGCCAAAAGTCAACCTAAGCAAGTTGTGCTTCCTTTTTCTGGTTATTCAGTTTTGACTTTTGATAGAATACACATACAGATTACATTCTTCATTAAATTATCTTTCCATAGATATTACTCAAAACAAAGTGGCGTTACGAGCCATCAAGTATCTGAAATACTTGATCAAGAGTTTTTCAATGGCATAAAGGCAATCTATACAGAACAGAGAGCAAAATTAATAGTGAACAATGTTATCACTGAAGATATAAAAATATCTAAAGGAACAAGACAAGGTTGCCCGCTATCGCCATTGTTATTTATAACGGTTCTGGAAGTTTTTTTAAATGCAATTAGACAAAACAAACAAATAAAGGGGGTAGCAGTAGGTCAAAATGAGTATAAAGTTAAAGCCTTTGCCGACGATTTGGTACTGACTATGGAAGAACCAGCAGAAAGTATAGAGGAGGTACTGGACGAGATGGATAAATTTGGTACGGTGGCAGGATTCAGATTGAATAAAAGAAAGACAAAAATGATTGTAAAAAATATGGATCAAAAGATGATCGATTTAATGCAACAACGAACAGAGATAGAGGTGGTGAAAAAGGTTAAATATTTGGGAATTTGGGTAACAGCCAAGAATATTGATCTATACCAAAATAACTACATCCCGGTATGGAAGGGAATAAAGAAGGATCTGGAGGTGTGGGCCAGAATGAAATTATCATTTTGGGGAAGAATTTCTACGATAAAAATGACGGTGCTACCAAAGATGTTATTCCTATTTCAGACCTTACCCATATTAAAGGGTACAGGAATTTTTAAAGAATGGCAAAAAGTGATTTCAAGGTATATCTGGCAGGGGAAGAAGCCTAGAATAAAATTTAAATTACTGACGGATGTAAAAGAAAGAGGAGGCTTCGCCCTGCCAGATATGAGACTATATTATGAAGCAGCCTGTCTATGCTGGCTAAAAGAATGGATAAAGTTAGAAAATAATGAATTATTAGATCTTGAAGGATTTGATAACAGATTTGGGTGGCACGCGTATCTTTGGTGTGACAAAAAAAGGGTTCATAAAGGATTTGGAAACCACATCTTCAGGGGTTCACTAATAGAGGTTTGGGAGAGATACAAGAATATACTGGAACCAAAAGTTCCACACTGGCTGTCCCCGTTAGAGGTAATAACTGTGAAGAAGATCAATATGAGAAATAAATGGGCCACTTATGGGGAACTGATAGTTAATGAGGGAGGAAAATGGAAACTGAAGCCATATGAACAAGTTAAAGATTTAGTTTATGATTGGTTGCACCATTACCAAGTTAATGAAATATTTAAAAAAGATCTGAAGGAAAAGGGTTATGTGGAAAGGGAATCAAATTTCCAAAAGGACATTATAAATAATGAGTATAAAATTCTGTCAAAAATGTATAAGATATTGCTGGAATGGAATACGAAAGATGAAGAGGTCAAATCGGTAATGATACAGTGGGCAAAGGATTTTGGGTACAATATTCAATTTGAAGATTGGGAAAAACTGTGGAAAGAGCATTTAAAATTTACAGCATGTATCACACTGAAGGAGAATGTGATGAAAATGTTTTATAGATGGTATATGACACCTGTAAAATTAGCAAAGATGTATAAGGTTGATAACAAATGTTGGAAGTGTAAAGACAAGGAAGGGACATTCTTTCATCAGTGGTGGGAATGTAAGAAAGTGAAAAGTTTTTGGGAAATGATATATAATGAGTTGAAAAAAATGTTAAGATATACTTTTGTGAAAAAACCCGAAGCTTTTCTTTTAGGTATGGTAGGAAAGGACATCAGAAGAAAGGACTGTAAGCTTTTCCAGTATGCGGTAACGGCAGCCAGAATCCTGTTGGCTCAGAAGTGGAAACAAGAGGAAATACCGACGATAGAAGAATGGAGACTAAAAATGACAGACTATGCAGAACTGGACAAATTAACTGGGAAAATTAGATATACTAAAGATCAAAAGTTCATCGAAGACTGGGGGAAATTTGTGGATTATCTGAAAAATATATGTGGTGTGAATACAACGCTAGCGGGATTTAAAGAGGCACTGTAAAAAAAAGAAAATAAGTATTGTTTATGAGAAATAATAGGAGTAAGGAGGAAAAATGGCAATACGAAAGAAGGGAATGTGTATTAAAGGTGTAACCACGGACGATTGTCAGAGACGTTGAAGGAAGTCAAAAAATAACTATGATTTGTTGTATGCGGGATTGAACGAAGAATTGGAGGGAATTTTATAAAATGTATAATAATAAAAATTATCATTAAAAAAAAAAAAATGAAATACACTTTCCCCCAAAAAGGTTTCCACAATTTTAGCCACTATTGTATATCAAACAAATCAACATTCATCAATCCATCAGAATATATTAATAAAAATGTTGGTTAATGACAACCAACAAAGGCAAACACCCCACTCCCTTCAGTTCTTCTTGATTTGTTCCTGAGGCTCTAATCCCTTTTTTGTCTCCATTGCAGATTTTGATGAATTGGAAAACAAGAACAAGGATGAACATGACAAAACCCCCGGAGAGGAGAAGCCATGCAAAAATTTGGAATGTGGAGAGAGCTGCAGTCAGAGCTCCCATTCCACTTCCCAACAAAGAATTCTCATTGAAAAGAAACCCTATCAGTGTGTGGAATGTGGAAAGAGCTTTAGCCAGAGAGGCCATCTCACTCAGCATCAGAAAATTCATACAGGGGAGAAACCCTATCAGTGTGTGGAATGTGGAAAGAGCTTCAGTATAAGCTCCAATCTCACTAAGCATCAGAGAATTCATACAGGGGAGAAACCCTATCAGTGTATGGAATGTGGAAAGAGCTTCACTCAGAGCTCCTCTCTCACTTCCCATCAGAGAATTCATACAGGGGAGAAACTCTATCAGTGTGTGGAATGTGGAAAGAGCTTCAGGAAGAGCTCAGGTCTCAGTTCCCATCGAAGAATTCATACAGGAGAGAAACCCTATCAGTGCCTGGAATGTGGAAAGAGCTTCAATACGATCTCCTATCTCAGTTCCCATCGAAGAATTCATACAGGAGAGAAACCCTATCAGTGCATGGAATGTGGAAAGAGCTTCATTCAGAGCGCCAATCTCAATTCCCATTATAAAATTCATACAAGAGAGAAACCCTATCAGTGTGTGGAATGTGGAAAGAGCTTCAGGAAGAGCTCTGGTCTCAGTTCCCATCAAAGAATTCATACAGGAGAGAAACCCTATCAGTGCCTGGAATGTGGAAAAAGCTTCAATACGAGCTCCTATCTCAGTTCCCATCGAAGAATTCATACAGGAGCGAAACCCTATCAGTGCATGGAATGTGGAAAGAGCTTCAGGACGAGCTCCTCTCTCACTTCCCATTATAAAATTCATACAAGAGAGTAACCCTATCAGTGTGTGGAATGTGGAAAGAGCTTCACTCAGAGCTCCTCTCTCACTTTCCATCAGAAAAGTCATACAAGAGAGAAACCCTATCAGTGTGTGGAATGTGGAAAGAGCTTCAGTTACAGCCACCATCTCACTTCCCATCAGAGAATTCATACTGGGGAGAAACCCTATCAGTGTGTGGAATGTGGAAAGAGCTTCAATACGAGCTCCTATCTCAGTTCCCATCGAAGAATTCATACAGGAGAGAAACCCTATCAGTGTGTGGAATGTGGAAAGAGCTTCAGTTACAGCCACCATCTCACTTCCCATCGAAGAATTCATACAGGAGAGAAACCCTATCAGTGTGTGGAATGTGGAAAGAGCTTCATTCAGAGCTCCAATCTCACTATGCATCAGAGAATTCATACAGGGGAGAAACCCTATCAGTGTGTGGAATGTGGAAAGAGCTTCAGTTACAGCCACTATCTCACTTCCCATCAGAGAATTCATACGGGGGAGAAACCCTATCAGTGCATGGAATGTGGAAAGAGCTTCAGTCAGAGCTCCCATCTCACTAAGCATCAGAGAATTCATACAAACGTTGGAAAAACCATTATATAGCCTTAGGAGCCAGGCAATCAGCACCTTTGGCTGATTGACATCTAATGCCCTTTTAAAATGTGGTAGGGAGGGGGGTTACTGATGTGTATTTTGTGTTTTTATATTGTCTTTTTATGTTGTAACTGTCCTGAGACATGTGGGAACAGGAGTCGACTTTTAGAGGCCGATGGGTCTTTGCCCCCCCCATAATATACAGTCGTACCTCTTGTTACATTTGTTTCAGGTTACGTGTTTTCAGGTTGCATCATGCGGTGACCCGGAAGTGCAAGAAAGAGTTACTTCCAGGTTTTGCCGCTCACACATGTGCAGACACGTAAAATGACATCACGCAAATGCGCAGAAGCGGTTAAACGCGACCTTCACATGCGCAGACACACAGATGTGGATTGTGTTCCTTTCAGGTTGTGAACGGGGTTCCTGAACTGATCCCGTTTGCAACCAGTTGGGAAACCCCCAGTTGGTACACATTGACATTCCAATGGCGTACATGCATCATGTGATTTATTTTGCAAGGCGGGCCTTACCTGCTCCCCCCCCCCCAATATTTTATTCAAGTTGGCACCACTGGGTCGGGTGGTATACAAATTAAATAAATAAATAAATTGCCCTCCTTTGCACATGTTCCAGCTTGTCAATATCCTTATTATCATTTTTAAAGTTTATGTGCCCTTCATCTGAAGATTTCACAACTGAAACATACAGGATTAAAGCATGGCTTTCTCAAAACAAGTCTAGCCAGAGAAATCTCTCCTCCCCTTTTTTTGGATGGAGTTACAAACTTTGTTGGTCAGGGGACAGCTGTGGAAATAGTGCATCTTGATTTCAGTAAGGCTTTTGACAAAGTCTCCTGTGATATTTATGTGAGGAAGCTGGTAACGTGGGCTGAACGAGGTAACTGTTAGTTGGATTTGACTGACCGAACTCAAAGAGAACTCCTTCATGGTTCCTCATCATCCTGGGGGAAGTGACAAGAGGGGTGCTGCAGGGTTCTGTCCTGGGCCCGTTGTTGTTCAACGTCTATAGAAATGACTTGGATGAAGGAACTGAGGGGGTGCTCATCACATTTGCAGGCAACCCCTGCTGTGAGTTCCTGCAGGTCCTGTCCCTGCCTCTCTCCATCTGGTCCAGGATGGGACCTGCTGTCCATCCTGGCTGATAAAAGCAAGCCGGGAAGGGCTGGGTGATGGACTTTGTGGGGTGGTGAATGCTTCTCTCTGTGAGGGGGCCTGCCCAGACCCACAGAAAAAGATGGTTATTAAACCGTTTCTTAAAAAAAATATTTAGACCTATCGCCCAACCTCAAATCTTCCATTCTTGGGCAAGGTGATTGAGCAAGTGATTGCTGAACAACTCCAGACATGCCTGGAAGATCCAGACCATTTGGATACCTTCCAGTTGGGATTCAGGCCTCATCATTTGACTGAAAATGCCTTGTTCACAGTGGTCGATGATCTCTGGTGGGCTAGGGACAAAGGTGAGAGCTGTTTCCTAGTTCTGTTGGATCTCTCAGTGGCTTTTGATACCATTGCCCATAACATCCTTCTGGACCGTCTGGAGCAGGGGTGGCCAACTCCCGAGAGACTGGGATATACTTTCAAAATTAAAATCTGGCAGTGATCTGTGGGAGTCATAAAGACATGGCAGAGGCTTGTATTGCCATGTGGTGCCTGCTGACCTTGGTGACCGGCATGTCTGTGCCTTGCAATGTATTGAATGTATTGACCTTATATGGAGTTGTGTTCCCTCTGGGCAGTGATTACCTTACCTTTTGAGGTACCCCTCCTTTTGAGGCCAAAATGACATCCAAAACATAACGATTTTGTAAGACCACCTCTCTCATTTCAGATACCTCCTGGTTGAGATTCTTCAATGCTTTTATGGTATCATTTAATAATCCTTCTGTCCAATTTGCTAGCCGATGGAGGTCCCTATAGTTCATTGCTGCACCCACTGAGGGCAGCAAGGCCCGAGAAATCTGGGTACCGGTATATTGATTTATGGGTGAATTAACCTCCCAACGATTTATGGGTGAATTAACCTCCCAACCTTCTAATTTTTAGCCATGCACTGGTGTCACTCCTACAGCACTGAGATTGGTCACTGTATGTTCCTGTAAGAGAACAAGAGCTATTAAAAGTGAAATTCAATGTATATTGACAGTTGGGATATATGCCCCATGATTCTTTTCCCTGCTCAATTTGAAAACAAATGGGGGCAGGCTCATGGAGGGTCAATTGTACTGGAGGCCAAAAGGATTGCTTAACATTTGTAAATTGAAAAGATCCATTAACAGGCACACCATGAAGCATTAAGCCTGAATGATGGGCAAAAGGGGGCATGTGCATACACAACCAACATTTAGAAGCCCGCAATAAACTGGCAAACATAATCATATCTTGTACAAAAATATTATCCCTCCAAATCTTATGATAATTTTCTCCCCTAAAAGTCTTATTCAACAATGATGTTCTTCTAGTTTGAGAGTGGCTGAGCCGTGGATACTGCCAGCCAGGGTAGGATTTTGACGACAGCGGCTTGCCAGCTGATAAGGTGAAATATGGTGGTTTCAACTGGACTGGGTCGTCTGCTTCTCTTCCTTGTATAACAGTGCAGCAAAGGATGGCGAGGCAGATGGTGAGGAAGGCACTTCCGCAGTTGAAGGGACTCGCCATGGCCGTACGCATTGAGCTGGAACCCACAAAGGCTTGTCCTCAACATCCACTGCTGCGTCCCCTCGTCCCCACATGATCAGCGGAACAGGTCCATGCCACGCAGGATCAGGCAAGCGTCGGTACACCACCAAGGGGCGGGGGAGTGCCTCCTCCTTCCTAAAATGCAATTCAGTGGGGGTATGGGTCCTATTATGTGGATATAAAAAATGGTTAAGTACAAAAAGAACCTGGTGGACTGCCGAAGGGATATCTGCTGTTGGTATGTTTCGGCCGCCAAGCTGCTTAATCAATAGTGCTTTGAACGTCAGGTGCGCTCTTTCCACTATAGCTTGCCCTGTGGAGTTAAAGGGTATACCATGAGTTAATTTCACATTCCACAACATATAAAATTCCGAAAATGTTTTAGAAATACATGCTGGACCATTATCAGTTTTGATACGCGCAGGTTTACCCATGACTGAGAAACAGCGGATAGTGTGCTGGATGACATGCCGAGCTGTTTCCCCCCTCATGGGTGTAGCCCATATGAATCCAGAGTGGGTGTCCACCGTGAGGTGAACCTTGGAGAGTGGAGCCAACACAGGTGTGTGTGTGACATCCATCTGTCAACACGCCAATGCAGACGTGCCCCTAGGATTGACAGCATCAAAAGGAATGGCCAGCGGCGATTTAGAACAAGAAGCACATTGGGAAACAATATCCCTTGCTTGGGCCAAAGGAATAGAAAACTGCTTTGCCAATGCTTTCGCAGGGAGGTGAAAGGTGTTATGACATAGTACAGGATCAGAAAAGAGAGAAAAGGCAGAAATGTCCCTCAACGCTGCATCTGCTCTTGCATTGCCCTCTGCTAAATACCCTGGGTGTGATGTGTGGGAGCGAAGATGTGCAACATAATAAAGGAACTCTCTGTGCTGAAGTAAGGCCTGTAGGGCAAGAAACAAAGAAAACAAGTCAGAATCCAAGGAAGGAGTTATATAAGATATTGGTAAAACAGTAAAAATGTGATATACATACTGAGTATCCACAATAAGATTGAAAGGTTGAGTAGAAAAGGATTGAAAGGCAAGAATCACAGCCGCTAGCTCAGCTCGCTGAGCAGAAGACTGTGGAGGGGTAATTAAACATTTCCATTTTCCTCCCTCCTCCCATGTCACCACCCCCCTACTTTTTGTTCCATCCGTGAAGAGGGTCAGTGCAGAGGGAAGAGGTGTAAGAGACAAGGGGGTGGCCAAAACATAGGTGACCTGTGTCAGAAATGTCAAACGGTCGTCCTTCGGAGGGTTAAAAATGATGACACCTATAAAATCAGCCAAGGCGATTTGCACGGCAGCATTAGTTATGAATAAGTGGTGCTGTTCAGTCTGTGAGAAAGGCAAATGAATTGATGCAACATCAAAACTGCTCAAGGCCATGGCACGAGAACGTCCTTTAATGACAATGTCTGATGTGGATTCAATTACTGAATAAATGTTTTTTGGTTGGGTATTTGGTAAATGTAGCCATTCTATAATGCAGATAGTCTTCCTCTTGTCCGTTTGAGCATATAAAATTCCTGTTGGCTACAATGGTGTAGCAAACACTGCCAGATGCAGCTCGTGTGCAGAGGCTTCTGTGATCCTGTCCACGAGAGTAGATCGCAGGTGCTGATTAACGGTTTGTAATGCAGTGATCATTGCTGAAGTGACCTGGATTACATCTGTTGGATCCTTGTGTCCCGCGAGCGCCGAAAACAATGGTGATAATGTGCTATTTTTTATTTAGCGCCGCCGCCAGCAGATGAGCCTTGTGGGTGGCTGTACCTACAGACTGACAAATGCGAAGCATTGCTGCTGTGTCTGTGGTAGGATTGTGTATTATTGTTCGCAATGCAACTTTACAATCCTCATTCGTATTTTCAAAGGCCAATTGTTTGATAATTATTTGTTTGGCTTCAGGATTATCAACCTGGCAACTCACTGCTGTAATCAGCCTGTCCATAAAGGAAGAATATGATTCTCTTGCCTCTTGCCTGATTGAACCCCATCTAGACTGAATACTGGTGGGTTCTGGAATTTTTCTCATTGCTTGTTTAGCAGCAAGGGCGGTATCCCTCAATAAGATTTGCAGCAGTGTGGCTTGCACTGAAGCCTGAACAAAGGGACCACGCCCCATCATGGCATCTATGAGATCTGCGAGGGTAACGTTAGGGTTATTCCCTCTGATTTGTTGTAATAAAGCTGCAGCATAAGCATGGCAGGCAGTTTCCCATTCGTGGGCAAACAGTACGCCCGCTGATGGAGGTAACACTGTACGGGCCAGAAGCATTATGTCATCTGGAACCAAAAGCTGGGCTAATGTGGCTTCCAAAAGCGCCTGCATATATGGGGCTTGAAGTTCATTGGTCTTCACTGACTGCTGCAACACTTTCATAATCTTAAAGTCAAAAGGTTGGTGTTGGGCTTGGGTGCCTGCTGGAGCACCAGCAGGGGGCACTATAACGGGAAATGCCACAGTATCCTGAGATAAGGAACAGGCAAGAACTGCACGTTGAAAGGGAGTAGCTGGTTCTGTTGGTGAGGGAGCAGGATCATTGCCAACCAGACCATGATATTTTTGCAGGATTGGATCCTCTGCAAGGAACTATAGTCCGGAGGCTTGGGGTCTGTGCCTGGCAGTGTATAGAGTGCATTGACCTTATATGGAGTTGTGTTCCCTCTGGGCAGTAATTACCTTATATGGTGATGGGTGTAGTAAAAGCCATGACCGGACGATGTAACGTGAGACATTGGCAGACGGCCATGCAGGCTGAGAGAGACAAAGGATAATAAAAATTACCGGACAGGAGAGAAGTCGAAGGAGCTGCTCCTCCATCCTGAAAATACTGCTGTCTCACTGTGTCTTTTTTCTATGCTGTGCACCATTTGTGACGGCTGGTTTCCATCAGTGATCTACCCCCATTTTTTAGGAATTGAGGTCAAAGAGTTGTTGAGCTTTTTTCTTTTGGGGGGAGGGGAAATGCCCTGTCTTTTAGGGATTCAGCTCTAGGTTGTTGACCTTTTTTTTAAGGAGGGAGGAACAGATGCAGGCACCACTAACCTTACAATTGCTGGCCAGATAACGGCCTCGGTTTCTAAACTCCAGCTTCCCTTCTGCAACAATAGAGGCCGGTGCAAGGAGAGAGGGCGGCGCCAGAAGGGGGCCAGTGATCAACCATGATCTACCAAAACATTGCAGGCATCGACCAGTAGATCGCAATCAATGTGTTGGACATCCCTGGTCTAGAGCATGGGTAGGCAGACTAAGGCCCGGGGGCCAGATCCAGCCCAATCCCCTTCTAAATCCAGCTCGTGGATGGCCCAGGAATTGGCGTGTTTTTACATGAGTAGAATGTGTCCTTTTATTTAAAATGCATCTCAGGGTTATTTGTGGGGCATTGGAATTTGTTCATTCCGCCCCCCCAATATAGTCCAGCCCCCCACAAGGTCTGAGGGACAGTGGACCGGCCCCCTGCTTAAAAAGTTTGCTGACCCCTGGTCAAGAGGGGCTGGGACTATATATACAGTAGTTACTGTCCTTCCTCCTGGGCCATGTTCAGAAAGTGGTGTTGGGGGATGAGTGTTCAGACCCCTGGGTTCTCACTTGTAGGGTGCCTCAAGGTCCCATCCTCTCCCCCATGCTTTTTAACATCTATATGAAGCCTCTGGGAGAGATCATCAGGGGGGTTGGGCTGGGTGTTCATCAGTATGCAGATGATACCCAGCTCTACCTCTTGTTTAAATCAGAACCAGTAAAGGCAGTGAAAGTCCTGTGTGAGTGTTTGGAGACGGTTGGAGGATGGATGGCGGCTAACAGATTGAGGTTGAATCCTGACAAGACAGAAGTACTGTTTTAGGGGGACAGTAGGTGGGTGGGTGTGGAGGACTCCCTGGTTCTGAATAGGGTAACTGCCCCTGAAGGACCAGGTGCGCAGCCTGGGAGTCATTTTGGACCCACAGCTGTCCATGGCGGCACAGGTCAATTCTGTGTCCAAGGCAGCTGTCTACCAGCTCCATCTGGTACACAATCTGAGACCCTACCTACCCCCAGACGGTCTCACCAAAGTGGTGCATGCTCTAGATATCTCTTGCTTGGACTACTGCAATGCGCTCTACGTGGGGCTACCTTTGAAGGTGACCTGGAAACTGCAACTAATCCAGAATGCGGCAGCTAGACTGGTGACTGGGAGCAGCCGCTGAGACCATATAACACTGGTCCTGAAAGACCTACATTGGTTCCCAGTACGTTTTCGAGCACAATTCAAAGGGTTGTTGCTGACCTTTAAAGCCCTAAATGGCCTCAGTCCAGTATATCTGAAGGAGCGTCTCCACCCCCATCGTTCAGCCAGGACATGGAGATCCAGCGCCGAGGGCTTTCTGGCAGTTCCCTCTCTGCAAGAAGTGAGGTTACAGGGAACCAGGAAGAATGCCTTCTCGATGGTGGCGCCCTGTGGAACACCCTCCTGTCAGATGTCAAGGAAATAAACAACTACCAGAATTTAAAAGACATCTGAAGGCAGCCCTGTTTAGGGAAGCTTTTAATATTTGATGGACTATTGTATTTTAATATTTTGTTGGAAGCCGCCCAGAGTAGCTGGGGAAACCCAGTCAGATGGGCGGGGTATAAATAATAAATAAATTATTATTATTACTATTAACACCAAACCGGGAGGGGAGGCTAATGTTGCAGAAGGCAGAATCAGACCACTTTATTCTGCCTTGCTCAGGCCCCACCTAGAATACTATGTTCGATTCTTGGCACCACCATTTAAGTATCTTAAATTTTGTTTGCCAGGGGAAATGAAGGTGGGGGAACACAATCCACATTCTTTTTATAACATGTGGCCAATGTTTATTGAATATATAAATTGTTAAGACTGTTGCCGGAATCCAGCCAGCACTCATAGGAAAATGTGGCGTGATCTTTTAGAGTAATCAAATGAAATGTGTAACACATGGCATGATGAAGCTCTGCAATTTCATCAGGACAAGTTATTTGTTGTTTACTGTTGTAACCATTGCTTTCTTTAAAATTATCTTTTGTACCATGAAAATAAATAAAAGCAATTTTTTTTCTTTTAAAAAGGAGGTAGAGAAATCATGTGTACTATTCCAATAATCTGCTTATATGTGTTTTCTCTTATTTGGAGACTGTAATTTCACATTATCTATGTGTTTCTGTGTGTTCAGCACACATGGTTGCAGGTGAGACTGAATAAAAGACTTCCTAGGAAATTCCCTTTGACTGCTTCTGTATTGTTTCAAATGTGACTTCACTTAACAGATAAGAACAAATCATATTTATTACTGATGAATCATACCATTGTCAGCTCATAAATCTCCACCCCAAAAAAACCTGCGCTTTACATGAGCAGCTGCTTTCTTCCCATTTCTTAGGTGGAAATAACTGATAATGAAAAGGCAGAAGGGAGATAGACCCTTTCCCTCAACCTTCGGGGATCTGGGGGGCTTCCTTTCACCCCTTAGTCCTGCTCCTGAAAGCTTGGCAAATGTGGAGTATTTGCTCACACTCTGCCATGACTTAAAAATGAATCTTCCAAAAAAATAAAAATAAAAATGGTATTGCAGTGCTAAAAAGGCTCAAGAAAGCAATTCCTGTAGTAGCTGGCATCTTAGAGAGCCCAATGCCACTCTGCCAACTGTTTCACTCCCAGATAACTAATCTGGAAAGTTGTCCTGTCATCTCTGCAAGGAATTCAGTGTCCCTTGAATTAGCAATTAAGTATTTCTGGAAGAGGAAATGATACACTTTGTATACAGTCTCTACTTACAACCGCCTCAGGTTACAAACACTTCAGGTTACAAACTCCACTAACTTGGAAGACTTACTTCGAGTTGAGAACTTTGCCCCAGGACGAGAATGGAAATCATGTGCCAGCGGCGCAGCAGCAGCAAGAGGCCCCATTAGCGAAAGCACGTCTCTAGTTAAGAACAGTTTCAGGTTAAGAACGAACCTCAGGAATGAATTAAGTTCGTAACTAGAGGTGCCACTGTATTAGCATAAAAGCATGCATCAGAAAGTATTACTCATTTATGATGAGAATAGGATTTATTTATTTTGAACTTCGCTGGATTCATCCTTGACAGCCAGTGCGATTGTTTTAGCAGTGCTAGAACTCAGGACCCGCTGCCTTGAGGGACATCTAAGAGCAGTTGGGCAGGGGAAAGGTCTCCCTTGGGAGGTGGGGGACTCTCCTTCCTTGGAGGTTTCTAAGAAGAGATCGGATGGGCATCTGCCACGGACGCTTTCACTGAGATCCCTGCATTTCTGGGGGTTGGACTAGATGACCCTGAGATCCCCTTCTATCCCTCCCACTCCTGAATTCTAGGATGAGGTTCCTTGCTTCCTGCTGATGTAAAAGGATCATGTGGTGTGTGCCCTGTCACAGTCCTGTAACCTCCTATTAATAAAGTGTTTGCCAACAGATTGTCCGTACACCCTTTAAAGCCCACGTCTTCAGCTCCTGCATGGGCTGAGTGTCAGGAGCACCTTCTCTGACCCTTCGATCACAGGAACGCAGGAACAGGAGAGCACAGCATTCCTCTGGAACATGTCCTGGTGCAGCGGACTCACATTTGCTACTGTGAGCACCTCAAATGCAGCAGAGTAATGGAAGCGAAACAATGAAGGTTTTGTTGCATGTTGTTGTTGTTGTTGTTTAGTCGTTTAGTCGTGTCTGCCTCTTTGTGACCCCCTGGACCAGAGCATGCCAGGCACTTCTGTCTTCCACTGCCTCCCACAGTTTGGTCAAACTCATGCTGGTAGCTTCGAGAACACTGTCCCACCATCTTGTCCTCTGTCGTCCCCTTCTCCTTGTGCCCTCCATCTTTCCCAACATCAGGGTCTTCTCCAGGGAGTCTTCTCTTCTCCTGAGGTGGCCAAAGTACTGGAGCCTCAGCTTCACTATCTGTCCTTCCAGTGAGCACTCAGGGCTGATTCCCTTCAGAATGGATACGTTTGATCTTCTTGCAGTCCATGGGACTCTCAAGAGTCTCCTCCAGCACCAAAATTCAAAAGCATCCATTCTTCGGCGATCAGCCTTCTCTATGGTCCAGCTTTCACTACTGGGAAACCCATAGCTTTTATTATACGGACCTTTGTTGGCAAGGTGATGTCTCTGCTTTTTAAGATGCTGTCTCTGCCTAATAATGATATGACCAGCCCTGTGGGAGACCAAGGATTCGGTGCTCCTTACGTGCTCCTTAGGTGCTCTACTTTTTAAGATGCTGTTGCATACCTTATTTTGTTCCATACCTCATTTTATTACTACTGGTTAAACAAAACAAAAGAACATAACAAACATGCACGTGAGAGTCAGGTCTCTCATACTGCCACCTATGAGATCAAAGAAAAACAGCGGAGTGCTAGAGACAGAAGACTAGAAGAGTGGTTTCCGCCCCTCTTTTCTCTGAGACAGAAAGTAAAACAAACATGATCTTTGCAATGGGAGGGATGAAAATACTGTGACAAAGACTAACGGGATCATGTATGACCTCAAAGCTGAAATAATGGTGTAAAATATGACACCAATGAAAGAAACGCCCTCTGAAATGAGGCAACCACACAGTGAATGTAACCAAAGGAGGAACTTGTGTGTCTCAGGGCCAGGTTGTTGCCCTCAGGAGAGGGAGACCCAGGAACCTCCTCCCCCCCCCCATTCTCCAGCCTTCCTCTGGCTGCAGCAGGGCTCGCTCTCCCCAGCCAGACCAGCAGGGTCTCGCCCGCTGCGCTCCAGCCTGGGCTGCGCTGCTCTCCCGGCTGCTGCTCCTCCGCTTTCTGGCCAAGGGACCGAGGGAGATGCTCAGAGCCCAACCCACAGCCAAAGTCCCCCCTGCCAAGCGAGAGATGGCTGAGCCAGGTGGACTCGGCCCTGCAAGGGTTAAAGGGAACTGAGCTGCCTTCTTAGAGAGGACAGGAAGTGGGGGGGGCAGGTCCTCCAGAGGCAAGGCCCCTCCCTCCCCAGTCCTTTTCTTGCTTGGGTGTCTCTCCTGCAAGGGCTGCCTCGCTCCCCCCTCCCTGAATCTGGTGAGTCTCCGTTCTCTCTGGGATCTGGTGGGGGTCCCAGGGCTGCAGCATGGGAGGAGGCCGGGGGGGGGGCCTGATCTGCTCCTGCAGGGGGGGACCCCAAGTCAGGGAGGAGGAGAGGGTCCTGCCAGGGAGGGGCCAGGTCTGCCGCGCTCTCCCTCCTTCCTGCAGATCAGAGGGTCCCAAATTCATGGGACTCATTTTGGATTCCACCTTCTTCTTTAAACAAAGGAGTCCCTAGGACTTCAACTCTGTGTGACGTCTCTCAGCATCACTGCAAAACATCGGCAAATGGTTTTCCAAAGCTGGACAAAGAGGTGGACTAGCCCCCCCCCCCCAAAAAAAAAAACATGGGGAGAAAGGAAGAAAAGTCTGGCTGCTGCATTGGGGACCAGTTTCTCAGTGTCTCCCAGGGCAGCTCCCCACGGAGGCCACTGCAGCAATCCCCTCGCACCCAGAGCAGGGCATCCCAGGACCACATCCTCTCTCTCCCAAAGGGATTGGTGCTGGCAAAGCAGCCGGAAATGGGCGCTGCTACTCACTGAGCCTCCAGGGACCTTGGCATCAATGGCTGTGCGTGTGTTAAGCTATCTAAGAGAATCATCATAATAAATTGGCCACCTAAATTTCAAGGGAAATGTCTTTGGCCCCGTCCACTTGGCTCTCTGGGGTTTTCCAGATACATACCTGGCCCTTGGAGCAAAGAAAAAGGGACCCCACCCAGGAGTCTGTCTGGAGAGCAGCAGAGAGTCCAAGTGCAAATAAGGAGACAGAAGCAGGGGAGTGGGGGTGGGGGGGAGCAACTCCTGAGGACCCCCAGGTGAGGACCCCCACTAGAGCCAAGCATCCATTATTCACAAGATACAAATGACTCCCTTGTCAGTCAGTTCTGCCTTCATGCATTGACTGGAAGGCAGGAGCAACCAGGCTGATTCATCTCCTGGAAATCCCTTCAGTTGCCTCCACATTTTGCATTGCTAGAAGGCTAGAGACTTATTTCGTCTCCTCTTCCTCCTCTTTCTTTTAAAAAAGATAGCTCATGGTCTGGGATGCGGTGCAGTCCAGCCTTAGTTCCCAGCAATCCATGCTTGCTCAGGGAACCATTCCCCCCCTCCCCCCCGTCCTACAGATTCTGTAACAGAACAATGTATTTGCTTTGTAGGATTTGCTAGAGCTTCTCATTTAGACGGACAGAACTTGGCAGAAGACCAAAGGGTTCCTTCCGATCTCTCAGAGGCTTCCTGAGAGCACAGATGGATGAGCAAGACTCAGCTGGCCCTAGAGCAGGAAGAGGCCATGCCATCCAAACTGGGAGCAGTGGGGGGTTCTGGGAAAACTCTGTGCAGAAAATCCTGGGTGAGGAGGACACTCTCCGCTCAGAGGGGCAGATCCAGCAGGTGAGGCAGTTCTGCTGCCAGGAGGCCAAGGGACCCCGAGAGGTTTGCAGCCGACTCTACCACCTTTGCCATCAGTGGCTGAAGCCAGAAAGGCACACGAAAGCTGAGATGCTGGACCTGGTGATCTTGGAGCAGTTCCTGGCTGTCCTTCCCCCGGAGATGGAGAGCTGGGTGAGGGAATGCGGAGCGGAGACCAGTTCCCAGGCGGTGGCCCTGGCCGAAGGTTTCCTCCTGAGTCAGGCAGAGGAGAGAAAGCAGGTGAGAGAGACTTTCCTCTGGATACTCCCAAGGGGCTCCAAGCAGGACGGAGAACATCCCATAATGCTCTACTGATGGCCCATCCTTTTTCTGAGAAGCCATCCATGGAATGAGATCTCACACCCTTCAAGTCCTTGTCATTCTCTTTCTAGTATTTCTCCCCATTCTCTGTTTTGAATCCTTGTTTCTTTTTCAGGAAGAGGATCATTTTGCAGAAATGGACCTGGATTCCTGTGAGGCAGAGCGGCCTCCGTTGGACACCAGAGAGAGGCCACTGGGTAAGGAGAATGGTGGTTTTTCTCCTTTTTGGTCTCATTCTGTTGGTTTTCTAACTTGTCTGAGGGTTCTTTTCATCTTGTTTTGGGGGGAGACAGTTGGGAACAGGGGTCCAGAGGAGGGGAGATGTATTTTTGCACAATTAACATATGCAATTTGGGACGCAGGTGGCGCTGTGCATTAAACCACAGAGCCTAGGACTTGCTGATCAGAAGGTCGACAGTTCAAATCCCTGCGACGGGTTGAGCTCCCGTTGCTCGGTCCCTGCTCCTGCCATCCTAGCAGTTCGAAAGCACGTCAAAGTGCAAGTAGATAAATAGGTACCGCTGCAGCGAGAAGGTGAACGGCATTTCCGTGCGATGCTCTGGTTCGCCAGAAGCAGCTTAGTCATGCTGGCCACATGACCCAGAAGCTGTATGCCTGCTCCCTCGGCCAATAAAGCGAGATGAGCACCGCAACCCCAGAGTCGGCCACAACTGGACCTAATGGTCAGGGGTCCCTTTACCTTTACCTAACATATGAAATGGGCACAAAGTTCCTAATGCACTCAGCAGGTAAGGCTTCTCAAGGGCCCATCTATAGTTAGAGATGCCCTGTTTCACCTGTGAGAGAAGCAGGCACTCCTGGCATCCTGCTTACCTTTTCTCTCTTGCAGGTGACAGAAGGATGCCAGCAAGACCTTCTGATCCGCCTTTTCATGGGGGCAGAAGGGAAGCAGCGGCTGCGGAACCAGATCAGGTCAGAGGAAGCTGCCTTGTGCGGACAGAGGCCAAGGGATGGAGCAATGTCATGGACTGGTTGGGCACAGAGGAATGGTGGGAGGAAGCAGCCGGGGAACCAGGAAGGGAAGACGACTCAGAACCCAAGGAGTGGAGGTGGAAGAAGGATGAGCGGTCAGAGGGAGAAGAGGGAGAAGCCTGGGAAGAGGAGGTGTCAGAAGCTGAAGGGGCAACAGGGCTTAGTGAGCTGGGAGACTCTGTGGCAGAATGCAGTGCAGAATCGGAGGCAGAAGAGGAAGGAAGCAGGTGGGAGAGGAAGGTCGAGAGGCAGAGGTGAGTCAGGAGAAGGAGGAGCCACCGACAGCTCCCTCTCCTTCTTTCCTTCTTCCAGAAGCCACCCTCCCTGCTTGTCTCTCAGAGCCAGGAAATGTCTGACAATGGAGGAGCAAAGGCAGGCTGCACATTGGCGCAGTGTTCAATCAGAAACCCCAGAGAGGAGGGGACTTGGAAAGCTGTGGGGAGTGGGGGGCCTTGCCTCTTGGCAACTGATTTCATGGAGGAAGACCCTGACATGGAATTCTACTCAATATTGATCCAGAGCAGAACTCCAATATATAGTTAGCAGAGTAAAATTTAAACATGTTACAGGATTCCCCAAAAATAGACCAGAGGCAATGGTATTTCATTCATCAGAGCTTTACTGCTACTGAAGACTAATGAGCATAATGGTCACAAATCCAATACATTCAGGATTGGCACTGCCCATAAGAAATCCAGTTGCAGCAGACTTAACATAAATTCTCAACATAACTTATAATAAGTCTAAACCTTAACACTAAGCATACTGTGTACAGAACATCAGAAAAAACCGAGACAGAAAGAGAAAGTGAAGCCCAGGCTCCTTCTGGCCTCTTCTTATAATCAGCATGACCTTACAGAAGAGATAACAGAACCAGTTTAAACCAACTGTACTCACTTTCTCCGAAGGAATAACCCAAACACCAGGAACTTTCTGCTTGTTTCTTCCAGAGCCCTCTTGAATTAATTAGAATAGGAAAGAGCTCTACATATCAGATCAATACTTTCTGTACTAAGAAATGCAAACCGACAACCTCCCCATTTATTTTGTGAAGGAAGTACTGATAAGCAAAACACTTATAGAAAAACATTTACACAAAACAGCTATCTTATAAACCTTATCTTATCTTATCATCATCTCATCTTTTCTTATTTTATTTTAACTTATCATCTTACCAAAATATATATTATCCACTCAAATATATAAACCAAGGCCTGAAAGCCACACTTTATAGCAGGCAGGTCCAATGTCCATTTTGGGGACCTAAAGCCCAACAATTTCAATCCGAAAAAAAGGTCAGCAACTTTGGTCAGCCCTCACACATGTTTACTACATCAAATCTGGCCTTCTTTGAAACAAGTTTGGGCACCCCTGCTTTATAGCAAACCTAAACGGCCTCGGTCCAGTATACCTGAAGGAGCGTCTCCACCCCCATTATTCCACCCAGACACTGGGGTCCAGCACCAAGGATCTTCTTGTGGTTCCCTCGCTGCGAGACGTCAAGTTGCAGGGAACCAGGCAGAGGGCCTTCTTCGTAGTGGCAGCCATGCAGTGGAACACCCTCTCACCAGTTGTCAATGAAATAAACAACTACCAGACTTTTAGAAGACATCTGAAGGCAGCCCTGTTTAGGGACGCTTTTAATGTTTGCCGCACTATTGTATTTTAATATTTTGTTGGAAGCCGCACAGAGTGGCTGGGGAAACCCAGCCAGATGGGCGGCATATAAACAATAAATTATTATTATTATTATTACTATTATTATTACTACCTCTCTAACAAAATACTCAACAGAGCACCTCTTTACAAGAGCACTTAAACAAACTTTGCACTATATAATCTCACTTTTCATATACCTCCACACTAAAGAAACTTCCACCTAGACTAGTCCATTAATTGACAATACAAACTGGCAGACCCTCAGGGAATGAGCTGCTGTTCTCATGAGACCTGAAACTCAGCCAAACTAGGCTTATTGTATTTCTATATTCACCACTGAGTGCTGAAATAGGCTGCTATGCTGTGGACAGACAATAACAAATAGTGGCCAGGAGTCACCTAACTAGCCCCATCCGTTACAAAATGGGGCCTGCCCCTCATTCCTCCCCTCTCCATGCCCCCATGAACCCCTTGAATTTGGCTGTAGGGCATTGGGAGGGAACTCCCCAGAACAACTCACGAGGAGAGGGGAAAGTGGATTCTTCCATCTGGCAAACTGGAATGCTTGGGTAGGCAGAATGATTAGAAAACCACAAGGTGGAGTACCAACTATTTGCACAAAGACGAATACCCAAAATTAATGAAATAATTCAATTAAAATGTCAAAATAGACATCCAGAATTAAAATGTGCAGCAAAGGAATCCTATAGAAACAACACCACAATTTACAGGAAGGAAACCACAGAGCATTGTGTAGCAGATCATATTTCTGCTGTCTCAGATGAGGACATTTCCCTTTTTCTTTTAGGGTCCAGTGTGCTTTGAAGATGTCGCTGTTCGTTTCACGGACAAGGAGTGGGCGCTGCTGGATCCTGACCAGAGAGCTCTGCATAAGGACGTCATGGAGGAGAATCGTGGGATCGTGGCCTCTCTTGGTAAGGCTCCCTGTGGGATCATCCTATCTGCCTGGAAATTCAAAAAATACCTCTATCTGACAAACCTCAAATATTTTCACAGAGCTCAGCAGTGCCCCCTACAACACCTGGGAACCTAACGCCCCCACAATAAACCTTGAACAGCAAATTCCAGTTTTTTCTGAAAACCATCTTCCTCCAGTTCTGCCTCTTTATACCACGGTTGGGCTGGTCTGAAATGCCCAGGCCATTTTAAATGTCAGCTTCAGAATTGTTAGGAAAGATAAGTAGCTTCTGTCAGGTTTTCTGTTTTTGTTTTCTTGGGTTGACCCAAGAGACGCCTGACATTGGCGATGGAGGGGAAGCCATGACTGGGCCAAATAAAATCCGTCCCAGAGAAGAGCCAGGCTTATTGAGTCTCAGGTAATACTAGCAGTAATAATAATAATAATAATTAATAATTTTTATTTATCCCCTGCCCATCTGACTGGGTTGCCCCAGCCACTCTGGGTGGCTTCCAACACATACATACACATGAAACATTAATAATAACCATCTGATCCCATATAAAAAATACATTAACTTTAAATGAACAGCTAGTGGCTAAATCGTGGAAAATTTTATTTATACCCTGGTCTCCACAGCCAAGACCAGGCTCAGGGTGGCTAACAACCAGTAATAAAAACAAGTTGATTATAAAACAATTTAAAAGATTAAGATACAACATTAAAACATTAGGATGCAGCCTCTTCACAGGAGGAGAAAGGAAAAAGAAAGAGGGGGAGGGAATCAAACTGATTCTAAGCCAAAGGCCAGATGGAACAACTCTGTCTTACAGGCCCTGCGGAAAGAAATCAGATCCTGCAGGGCCCTGGTCTCATGAGACAGAGCGTTCCACCAGACCGGAGCCAGTGTTGAGAGGGTCCTAGGCCGTGAAGGGCTTGAAAGGTCAAAAGCAGCACCTTAAGTCTGACCCTGTACTTCACCAGGAGCCAGTGCAGCTGGAAAAGCACTGGGTGAATATGCTCCCATGGCAGAGACCCCGTGAGGAGCCTCGCTGCAGCATTCTGTACCCGCTGGAGTTTCTGGGACAGCTTCAAGGGCAGCCCCGCATAGAGCGAATTACAATAGTCAAGCCTGGAGATAACTGTCGCATGGATCACTGTGGCCAGGTCGGGGCGGGAGAGGTAAGGGACCAACTGCTTGATGCGGCGACGGTGGGAAAATGTCGCCTTGGCTGTTGTTGTAACCTGCACCTCCATGGAAAGGGAGGCCTCAAGGATTACACCCAAACTCTTAACGGAAGGCAATGGCAAGAGAAGGGAGTTGGTCCCTCATCCCCTCATTTCACTTGGGCTATTCCAGGCCATTCCAGCAGTGGAATAGGATTTCACATTCAGAACGCTTCAGTTCAGGCTAGTTATTTGATTTATGTATTTGGGGGCATTGACGTTCCCATTAATGACACAAATTCTGCCCACACCTTTTGCTGTCATACAACCCCAGATCATCACACTGGGTGTTTCACGGTCGGTGTAATGCAAGTAGGATGTAAATCTTCTCCGATTCTCCTCCTCGCGTATTTCATGCCCTCACTACCAAGCAAGGAGATTGGGGTCTCATCACTCCAAATAACACTGTCCCATTGTTCCGCTGTCCAGTTAACATGGGTTTAAGCCCAGTTTAATCTTTTCCACCTTGGCTTGAGAGATAATGGCTTTTCCCTTGGAATTCTAGCATTTAGACCAGTCCTTGCGCTCAACGTCACCTTCCATTGCCCCATGTCATCTTGTAAACACCCAGATGATTTTCTTCTGTCCTGTAGGCACAATCTCTTCATTCCTCGATCGTCACTTGCTGTTGTGCACCTTTTCTTGCCTTTACCAGTCTGATTTTGTAGTGACTGAGTCTCCTTATGTTGTTGTTTAGTCGTGTCCGACTCTTCGTGACCCTTGGACCAGAGCACGCCAGGCACTCCTGTCTTCCACTGCCCCCTGCAGTTTAGTCAAACTTATGCTGGTAGCTTCGAGAACAATGTCCCACCATCTCGTCCTCTGTCGTCCCCTTCTCCTTGTGCCTTCCATCATTCCCAACATCAGGGTCTTCTCCAGGGGGTCTTCTCTTCTCCTGAGGTGGCCAAAGTATTGGATCCTCAGCTTCAGGATCTGTCCTTCCAGTGAGCACTCAGGGCTGATTTCCTTCGGAATGGAGAGGTTGGATCTTCTTGCAGTCCATGGGACTCTCCTTATACCTCTTCACAAATATAGAAAGGCCAGCTTTGGTTAAGTTTTCCTCTATCTTCTTCTTTTTTCTTTTTTTTAAATGAATATTTATTGAATTTTATAACAAATAAAAATATATCAATCAACATGTTATATACAAATGTTCTCCCTCCCGTCCTCTGGACTTCCCTCAACTTCCCCTCTACTGTGTTATTTAGTTTTATTTATTGTGTCCTGCTTTATATAAAAGTAAATTCCCTTACCATTTCTCTAATTTTTCTGTTACTATAATAAAGTTGTGAACGTTTATTCAGACCCTGCCAGTTGTTATTTCTGTAAATAACCTGTAAATGTTTCCCAAATTTTAAAATCCTTCTTGTCCTTCTCTCGTAGTTTATCTGTTAGCTTAGCCAATTCTGCATAATTCATCAGTTTTTTTAACATTGTTCTTTTGATGGTATTTCTTCCATCTTCCAGTTTTGCGCTATCAAGATTCTTGCCGCTGTTGTAGCATATATAAATAATGTCCATTTTTCTTTTGGCAGCTCTTAATTTGAGATACCTAACAGAAAGCCTTCAGGATGTTTACCAAAGTTCATTTTATACATTTCTTTCAGTTCAGTTTATATCATTTCCCAATTTTTTTAATGCATTTGCATTCCCACCACATGATCCTTCCTTTTCTTTACATCTCCAGCATCTCTTATTTTCTTTTTTAAACATCTTTGCCATTTTCCCTGGTGTGATATACCATATATACATCATTTTCATGTAATTCTCTCTTAATAATATACAATCTTTAAATTTTACATCAACTTCCCACAGTATAACATAACACACTGGCAAAAGTCAAGCTAAGCAAGTTGTGCTTCCTTTTTCTGGTTATTCTGCTATGACTTTTGATAGAATACAGATAATTACATTCTTCATTCAATTATCTTTCCATTGATACATAATTTTGTGGTATTACTCTAAACGAAGTCGTGTTACAAGCCATCAAATATCTGAAATATACTTTCCCACCAAAAGGCTTCCACAGTTTTGGCCACTACTGTATATCAAGCAAATCAGCATTCAACAATCCATCAGAATATATTAATAAAAATGTTGGTTAGTGACAACCAACAAGGGCAATGAACAAAGACCCAACTCCCTTCAGTTCTTCTTGATTTGTTCCTGAGGCTCTAATCCCTTTTTTGTCTCCATTGCAGATTTTGATGAATTGGAAAACAAGAACAAGGATGAACATGACAAAACCGCCGGAGAGGAGAAGCCATGGAAAAATTTGGAATGTGGAGAGAGCTGCAGTCAGAGCTCCCATTCCACTTCCCAACAAAGAATTCTCATTGGAAAGAAACCCTATCAGTGCATGGAATGTGGAAAGAGCTTCAGTCAGAAGTCCAATCTCACTAAGCATCAGAAAATTCATACAGGGGAGAAACCCTATCAGTGTGTGGAATGTGGAAAGAGCTTTAGTCACAGCTCTGATCTCACTAATCATCACAGAATTCATACAGGGGAGAAACCCTATCAGTGCATGGGATGTGGAAAGAGCTTCAGTCAGAGAGGCCATCTCACTAAGCATCACAAAATTCATACAGGAGATAAACCCTATCAGTGTGTGGAATGTGGAAAGAGCTTCAGTTACAGCCACAGTCTCACTTCCCATCAGAGAATTCATACAGGAGAGAAACCCTATCAGTGTGTGGAATGTGGAAAGAGCTTTAGTATGAGCTACAATCTCACAAAGCACCAGAGAATTCATACAGGAGAGAAACCCTATCAGTGTGTGGAATGTGGAAAGAGCTGCAGTTCGAGTTCCCATCTCACTTCCCATCAGAGAATTCATACAGGGGAGAAACCCTATCAGTGTGTAGAATGTGGAAAGAGCTTCAGGGAGAGTTCCCATCTCACTTCCCATCAAAGAATTCATACGGGAGAGAAACCCTATCAGTGCATGGAATGTGGAAAGTGCTTCAGTCAGAGCTCCTCTCTCACTTCCCATCAACTAATTCATATAGGGGAGAAACCATATCAGTGCTTGGAATGTGGAAAGAGCTTCAGGAAGAGCTCCTCTCTTACTTCCCATCAGAGAATTCATACAGGGGAGAAACCCTATCAGTGCGTGGAATGTGGAAAGAGCTTCAGTACAAGCTCCTATCTCACTTCCCATCAAAGAATTCATACGGGGGAGAAACCCTATCAGTGCATGGAATGTGGAAAGAGCTTCATTCAGAGCGCCAATCTCACTTCCCATCAGAGAATTCATGCAACAGTTGGAAAAACCATTATACAGCTTTAGGAGCCAGGCAAATCCGCACCTTGTTAATCAGGTCTTTGGCTGATTGACATCTAATGCCCTTTTAAAATGTGGTAGTGAGGGGGGTTACAGATGTGCATTTTGTGTTTTTATGTTATGTGGGAACAGGAGTCGACTTTTAGAGGCTGAGGGGTTTTCCCCCCCAATGATATATTTGAGGGGGCCACCCACCAGTTGATAGGCATTGCCATTGCAATGACCTGCATGTGTCATGTGATTGATTGTGCAAGGAGGGCCTTACTTGGCCCCCCACCAATATTTTATTCAAGTTGGCACTACTGGGTTGAGTATTATAGAAATTAAATAAAGACATAAATCACCTTCCTTTGCACATGTTTCAGCTGGTCAATATTTTTATTTATTATCATTTTTAAAATTTATGTGCCCTTCATCTGAAGATTTCACAATATAAACATACAAGATGAAAGGATGGCTTTCTCAAAAACAAGTCAAGCCAGAGAAATCTCTCCTCCCCTTCTTTTGGATGGAGTTACAAACTTTGTTGATCAGGGAACAGCTGTGGAAATAGTGCATCTTGATTTCAGTAAGGCAAATTTTGACAAAGTCTCCCGTGATCTTTCTGTGAGGAAGCTGGTAAAATGTGGGCTGAATGAGGAAACTGTTAGGTGGATTTGACTGACCGAACCCAAAGAGGTCTCCTTCATGGTTCCTCACAATCCTGGGGAAAAATTGACAAGAGGGGTGCTGCAGGGTTCTGTCCTGGGCCCGTTGTTGTTCAACTTCGTTATAAATGACTTGGATGAAGGAACTGAAGGGGATGCTCATCACATTTGCAGACACCAAACGGGGAGGACAGGTCAATGTGGCAGAAGGCAGAATCAGATCAAGGGCAGGAATAGTACCACTTTATTCTGCCTTGGTCAGGCCCCACCTAGAATCCTATGTTCTATTCTGGGCATCACAATTTAAGTATCCAAAATGTGGGGGAACACAGTCCGTATTCCTTTTATAACACGTGGCCAATGTTTACTGAGGGACGCAGGTGGCGCTGTGGGTTAAAGCCTCAGCGCCTAGGGCTTGCTGATCGAAAGGTCGGCGGTTCGAATCCCTGCGGCGGGGTGCACTCCCGCTGCTCGGTCCCAGCGCCTGCCAACCTTGCAGTTCGAAAGCACCTCCGGGTGCAAGTAGATAAATAGGGACCGCTTACCAGCGGGAAGGTAAACGGCGTTTCCGTGTGCGGCTCTGGCTCGCCAGAGCAGCGATGTCACGCTGGCCACGTGACCCGGAAGTGTCTCCGGACAGCGCTGGCCCCTGGCCTCTTAAGTGAGATGGGCGCACAACCCCAGAGTCTGTCAAGACTGGCCCGTATGGGCAGGGGTACCTTTACCTTTTTAATGTTTACTGAATACATAAATTGTGAAGACTGTTGCCGGAATCTAACCGGCACTCTTGGGAAAATGTGGCGTGATCTTTTAGAATAATCAATTGAAACTTTAACACATGGCTGGATGAAAGTCTGCAATTCCATGAGGACAAGCTATTTGTTGTTTACTGTTGTAACCATTGCTTTCTTTAAAATTACCTTTTATAGCATGAAAATAAATAAAAGCACAGGTTTAATTTCATCTGGAGACGGTATCTCCCATTATTTTCACATAATCTAAGAGGCTGAATGAAACACTAGAGAAAAATCCTTCTTGACTGCGTCTGCATTGTTTCAAATATGAGTTCACTTACCCATGTTACGGAAATGACGGGGGGGGCACATCTTTATAGTTATTGCAATGTTACAAATATTAGGCCTGAATGTATGCTTTTGACTTGACAGCACAGGGAAGATACCTAGCTCTATAAATTCGTAGAAAATCCATACTTTAACCGACTCTTCTCATTCAAATGCCATTTTAACCCTGAAAGAAAGGTGAATTTGGGCTCCACCTCCCTCCATGAACCAAGAAGCAGGAAGTCATGTAGGCAGCCGGAAGAGGGCATCTTTCCCCAAGCCTGAGAGCACATACACGGCCCCCCACCCAGGGAGTGACGGGGGGGGGGCAACAATAGACGTCCCCAGAGGCAATTTAGCAAGTCAGGGGTTCTGAAAGCCCATCTCTGGACAAGTCCTGAGGGCAAGGAGATGCCAAGGGTTTCATTGTTCTTTGGGTGATGGGCACTTAAGAGGTGTTGGGAGCGGTGTCCGGCCCCTGCTGAACTTGTGTATGTCTTATATCCCCTCCTCCTTTGTGATGTAGTATGGGCCTATTCATGATGCCCTGTGAAATGTATTCTGGGTAAAAGTCAAGGTAACCCTTGGTTCTGGCTTCTTGCTCCTGTGGGGACCTGTTGGGCAACAAGAAAGATCAAGGACTACTGACCGCTGTTTTGCTCCAAATTACTTGGCCGGAACTTCTTTCTTTTACCGACCGCATGGATCCATGAGGGACTTGCACCCCGACTGGCTGGGCTGATGAGTCATCTCTCCACCTGGAATCTTCCGTAACACCCATAAAGCTGAGAAATCGTACCATACTCAGCTTACGGATCTCAACCCCAAGAAACCCCAAGACACAGAGTAGCTGCCTTTCCCCCAATTTCTTAGCTAGCAATAACGGATATTGAGAAGGAAGAAGAGAGAGAGAGGTAGGCATCCTTTGGGCGATGCTGCCCCACTCCAGTTTGCCTCTGTCGGCCCCTGATCCCCCTTTCCTGTGGCCCCTGAATGGCTCTCTCCTCATCCGTCTGTCTCGGGAGACAATGGAGGACGGCTCAAGCGGTGGGGAGATGGCAAGGCCTGCTGGGGCAGCTGGCTGCTGTGACGGACAGCAGAGCCAGAGCAGAGTCTGGGGTGCAGTGCCTCACCATTCCACCAGGGGGCCAGAGCCGCTTTCTGATTGGCTACCCAGAGGGGGGTGGCGCCAGCACTTTTGGAGGGAAAATAAAGAGCGCCGTTTCTGAGGGGATTTGAGATGGGAGAGAGGGAAGGTTGGGAGAAGATGGGGATGAGGAGAGGGTGGAGGGAGGGAGGGAGAAGTGGCTCTGATCTGAGTGGATCCTCCGCTCTGAGGAGAATATCTATGGAGCCAGAGGAAGGAGCCTCACAGCTGAGATGGGGAGACCATGTTGAGGGTCTGGAGGGAGTGAAGCTGGAGGGAGAAGCTGTGGGAAGACTCTCTTCTTCTTCTTCTGGGGTCTCCTTCCAGTCAGGAGGAGAGAGATCTTCTAGGAAAAGGAGATTCCCAAGTCCGTGGCAAGGGCTGAGAGGATCCCCTGGGTCTGGCATACGAAGGAAAATACCTGAGGGGAACCGAGGAAAAGTGGCCCCTGGCTGTGAAGGAAGCTGGGCTGTGTCAAAAGTACCTCACGGAAAGACCCCTCATAACTAAGTTCGGGGGTGAGAGAGAAGCAGCAGAAAGAGACTTAAACATTATACTGTAGTATTCACAGTGTACCTCGGGTTAAGTACTTAATTCGTTCCGGAGGTCTGTTCTTAACCTGAAACTGTTCTTAACCTGAAGCACCACTTTAGCTAATGGGGCCTCCCGCTGCTGCCGCACAATTTCTGTTCTCATCCGGTAGCAAAGTTCTTAACCTGAGGTACTATTTCTGGGTCAGCGGAGTCTGTAACCTGAAGCGTCTGTAACCTGAGGTACCACTGTATTCTGGATACCTAAAGTGTAACAACTGATTTTGAGAAGAAGGGGTTCGAGAAGGGAAGCAGCAGTTTAGCGTCAGAGCTCATTATTTTGAGTTATTTCCGTCCAAAAAGCTCGACAACTCCTGGCCATCCCCCCCTCTCAAAAGGGAGGTGTCCCCCAGCCCTGGACTCCCCCAGAACAGCTCTCCCAGGCCGGCTTCTTCCTCCAGCTGCACCAGGGCTCTCTCTCCCCAGCCAGAGCGGCGACAACGTCTCGCCCGCTGAGCTCCAGCCTGGACTGCACTGCTCCTCCGCTTCCTGGCCGAGGGACCGAGGGAGATGCTGAGAGCCCAGCCAAGAGCCAAAGGCCCCCCCAAAAGGGACGGAGGGAGATGCTCAGAGCCCAGCCAAGAGCCAAAGGACCCCTCAAAAAAGGGAACGAGGGAGATGCTCAGAGCCCAGCCAAGAGCCAAAGGACCCCTCAAAAAAGGGACTGAGGGAGGTGCTCAGAGCCCAGCCAAGAGCCAAAGCCCCCCCAAAAGGGACCGAGGGAGATGCTCAGAGCCCAGCCAAGAGCCAAAGGACCCCCCCAAAGGGACCGAGGGAGATGCTGAGAGCCCAGCCAAGAGCCAAAGGCCCCCCCCCCCAAAGGGACCGAGGGAGATGCTCAGAGCCCAGCCAAGAGCCAAAGGCCCCCCCCAAAGGGACCGAGGGAGATGCTCAGAGCCCAGCCAAGAGCCAAAGGCCCCCCCCAAGGGAACGAGGGAGATGCTCAGAGCCCAGCCAAGAGCCAAAGGCCCCCCCCCCAAGGGAACGAGGGAGATGCTCAGAGCCCAGCCAAGAGCCAAAGGACCCCCCAAAAGGGACCAAGGGAGATGCTCAGAGCCCAGCCAAGAGCCAAAGGCCCCCCCAAAGGGACCGAGGGAGATGCTCAGAGCCCAGCCAAGAGCCAAAGGCCCCCCCCAAAGGGACCGAGGGAGATGCTCAGAGCCCAGCCAAGAGCCAAAGGCCCCCCCAAAAGGGACCGAGGGAGATGCTCAGAGCCCAGCCAAGAGCCAAAGGCCCCCCCAAAGGGAACGAGGGAGATGCTCAGAGCCCAGCCAAGAGCCAAAGGCCCCCCCCCAAAGGGACCGAGGGAGATGCTCAGAGCCCAGCCAAGAGCCAAAGGCCCCCCCAAAAGGGACTGAGGGAGATGCTCAGAGCCCAGCCAAGAGCCAAAGGCCCCCCCCAAAGGGAACGAGGGAGATGCTCAGAGCCCAGCCAAGAGCCAAAGGCCCCCCCCAAAGGGACCGAGGGAGATGCTGAGAGCCCAGCCAAGAGCCAAAGGCCCCCCCCAAAAGGGACCGAGGGAGATGCTGAGAGCCCAGCCAAGAGCCAAAGGCCCCCCCCAAAGGGACGGAGGGAGATGCTCAGAGCCCAACCAAGAGCCAAAGGCCCCCCCAAAGGGAACGAGGGAGATGCTCAGAGCCCAGCCAAGAGCCAAAGGCCCCCCCCCAAAAAAGATCCCTTGCCATAGGCGGAGCCAGGGGGGGCAGCTGCCCCCTTAGAGCGTTTCAAAATAATAAAGAGCTGAGGTTCAGAAAGGCGAGAGAGGGCTGAGCTGGGGGGGACTCGGCTTGGCAAGGGTTAAAGGGAACTGAGCTGCCTTCCTAGAGAGGACAGGAAGCAAGGGGGGCCAGGTCCTCCAGAGCCAAGCCCCCCCTCCCCAGTCCTTCCCTGCTTGGGTGTCTCTCCTGCAAGGGCTGCCTCGCTCCCCCCCCCTGGGATCTAGTGAGTCTCCCCTCTCTCTCTCTGGGATCTGGTGGGGGTCCCAGGGCTGCAGCAGGGGAGGGGGCCTGGGGGGGCCCTGATCTGCTCCTGCAGGGGGGGGACCCCAAGTCAGGGGGGAGGGGAGGGTCCTGCCAGGGAGGGGCCAGGGCTGCCACGCTCTCCTTCCTGCAGAGCAGAGGATCCCAAACTCAGTTGGCCTTCCGCCCCCCCTTCAGAAAAAATCTCCTTTCTTTAAACAAAGGGGTCCTTAGGACTTTAACTCTGTGTGACGTCGCTCAACGGCATTGCACAACAGAGGAAACATCTGCAAATGGTTTTCCAAAGCTGGACGAGGAGGTGGACTAGACACCCCCCCCCACTCAAAAAAAAGGTGGGAAAGGGAGGCCAGGAATAAAGAGAGGGATCCCAGCCCAGAGTCTGGCTGCTGCATTGGGGACCAGTTTCCCAGTGTCTCCTAGGGCAGCTCCCCACGGAGGCCACTGCAGCAATCCCCTCGCACCCAGAGCAGGGCATCCCAGGACCACATCCTCTCTCTCCCAAAGGGATTGTTGCTGGAAAACCAGCCAGAAATGGGCGCTGCTACTCACTGAGCCTCCGGGGACCTTGGCATCAGTGGCTGTGTGTGTGTTCAGCCATCTAAGAGAAAAGTAAATTTCCTGTCTTTCACCCTAAGCTTCAAGGGAGATGTCTTTGGCTCCACCCACTTGGCCCTTGTTCAGATACATTCCTGGCCCTCAGAGCAAAGAAAAAGGGACCCCACCCCATGAATCTGTCATGAGAGCGGCAGAGAGACCAAGTGCAAGAAAAGGAGACAGAAGCAGGGGAGTGAGGGTGGGGGGAGCAACTCCTGAGGACCCCCAGGTGAGGACCTCCACTAGAGCCAGGCATCCATTTTTCATAAGATACAAATTATTCCCTTGTCAGTCAGTTCTGACTTCTTGCATTTACTCAAAGGCAGGAGCAACTAGACTGATTCACCTCAGAGAAATCCCTTCAGTTGCCTCCACATTTTGCAGTGCAATCTTTCTTCTAGGAGAGCTAGAGTCTGCTTCCTCCTCCTCCTCCTCCTCCGTCTTCTTCTTCAGAAGATATCTCATGGTTTGGTAGAGTCCCACCCTGGTTCCTAGGAAGACTCATCCATGCTTGCTCAAGGAACATTTCTCTTCTTCGGACCTAAAAATTCTGTAACTAAACAATGTATTTGCTTTGTAGGATTTGCTAGCACCTCATTAGCACAGGCAGAACTTGGCAGAAGACCAAAGGGTTCCTTCCGATCTCTCAGAGGCTTCCTGAGAGCACCGATGGATGAGCAAGACTCAGCTGGCCCTGGAGCAGGAAGAGGCCATGCCATCCAAACTGGAAGCAGTGGGGGATTTTGGGAAAACTCTGGGCAGAAGATCCTGGACACCCTCCGCTCAGAGGTGCAGATCCAGCAGGTGAGGCAGTTCTGCTGCCAGGAGGCTAAAGGACCCCGAGAGGTTTGCAGCCGACTCTACCACCTTTGCCATCAGTGGCTGAAGCCGGAAAGGCACACGAAAGCTGAGATGCTGGACCTGGTGATCTTGGAGCAGTTTCTGGCTGTCCTTCCCCCGGAGATGGAGAGCTGGGTGAGGGAATGCGGAGCGGAGACCAGTTCCCAGGCGGTGGCCCTGGCCGAAGGTTTCCTCCTGAGTCAGGCAGAGGAGAGAAAGCAGGTGAGAGAGACTTTCCTCTGGATACTCCCAAGGGGATCCAAACAGGACAGAGAACATCCCATAATGCTCTACTGTTGGCCCATTCTTTTCCTGGGAAGGCATCCATGGGATGAGATTTCACACCCTTAAACTTCTGTCCTTGTCATTCTCTTTCTAACATTTCTTGCCATTCATTCTCTGTTTGGAATCCTTGTTGCTCTTTCAGAAAAGGGATCGTTTTGCAGAAATGGACCTGGATTCCTGTGAGGCAGAGAGGCCTCCGTTGGACACCAGAGAGAGGCCACTGGGTAAGGAGGAAGGTGGCTTTTCTCCGTTTGGTCTCGTTCTGTCGGTTTTCCAACTAATCTCTGGGTTCTTTTCATCAAGTTTTTTTTTGGGGGGGGGGAGTTGGGAGGAAGGGTCCAGAGGAGGAGAGATGTATGTCTGCACGACAAACATATGAAATGGGCACAAATGTCCAAATTCTCTCAGCAGGAAAGGCTTTCTGAAAGGCCCATCTGTAGATAGAGATGCCCTGTTTCCTCTGTGAGAGAAGCAGGCACTCCTAGCATCCTGCTTACCTTTTTTCCTTTTGCAGATGACAGAATGATGTTGGCAAGACCTCCTGATCCGGCTTTTCATGGGGGCAGAAGGGAAGGAGTGGCTGTGGAACCAGATCAGGTCAGGGGAAGCTGCCTTGTGGGGTCAGAGGCCGAGGGATGGAGCAATGTCATGGACTGGTTGGGCACAGAGGAATGGTGGGAGGAAGCAGCCGGGGAACCAGGAAGGGAAGACGGGTCAGAACCCAAGGAGTGGAGGTGGAGGAAGGATGAGCAGTGAAAGGGAGAAGAGGGAGAAGCCTGGGAAGAGGAGGTGTCAGAAGCTGAAGGGGCAACAGGGCTTAGTGAGCTGGGAGACTCTGTGGCAGAATGCAGTGCAGAATCAGAGGCAGAAGAGGAAGGAGGCAAGTGGGAGGAGGGAGGTTGAGAGGCAGAGGTGAGTCAGGGCTGAATACAGTGCAGAATCAGAGGCAGAAGAGGAAGGAGGCAAGTGGGCAGAGGGAGGTCGAGAGGAAGAGGTGAGTCAGGACAAGGAGGAGCCACCGGGGGCTCCCTCTCCTTCTGCCAGAAGCCACCCTCCCTGCTCGTCTCTCAGAGCCAGGAAATGTCTGACATTGGAGGAGCAAAGGCAGGCTGCACACTGGCGCACTGTTCAATTGTATGATAGAAACCCGGGGGGGGGGGACTTAGAAAGTTGTGGGGAGCCGGGGTCTTCACTCTTTTCAAACTTTGCACTATATAATCTCACTTTTCATATATCTCCACACTAAAGAAACTTCTACCTAGGCAACTAGTCCATTAATTGATTGACAGTGCAAACTGACAGATCCTCAGGGAATCAGGTGCTCTTTTCATGAGGCCCGAAACTCAGCCAAGTCTGTGAACATCGTGTTCTTGCTGATACAGAGTTAACTCTAGCTGTGAACTATGGGATTTCCTGCCCAGATAACTCTGTGACACCAGCTTCTGAATGTCGCAGGTAGGATTCATCTGTAGTTGCAGTTTTCATGGAATCCTAGAGTTGAAAGGGACCCCAAGGGTCATCAAGTCCCACCCCCTGCATTGCAGGAGTCTCAGCTAGATCACCCAAGACAGATGGCCATCCAAACTAGGCTTCTTGTATTTCATAGAATCATAGAATAGAATCATAGAATCATAGAGTTGGAATAGACCACAAGGGCCATCGAGTCCAACCCCCTGCCAAGCAGGAAACACCATCAGAGCACTCCTGACATATGGTTGTCAAGCCTCTGCTTAAAGACCTCCAAAGAAGGAGACTCCTTCCACATTTCTATATTCATCACTGAGTGCTAAAATAGGCTTCTAAGCAGTGGACAGACGAGAACAAATAGAGGCCAGGATTCTCCTGGCCAGCCCCATCTGCTGCAAAATGGGGCCTGCCCCCCCACTCCTCCCCCTCTCCATGCCCCCATGAACCCCTTGAATTTGGCTCTAGGGCATTGGGAGGGAACCTCCTCAGAACAACTCAGGAGGAGAGGAGAAAGTGGATCCTTCCATCGGGGAAACTGGGATGCTTGCGTAGGCAGAATAACGTGGAAAACATAAGTTGGAGTACCACCTATTTGCACAAAGACAAATACCCGTAATTAAAAGCAGAATAAAATAATTGAATTAAAGCATTAAAATAGCTACCCATAATTAAAATGTGCAGCAAAGCAATCCTACTGAAATAACGCAGCAGAATTAGATAAACTAACAGGAAGGATTCAAAACCGGCGAGACCAGAAATTCACGGAAGACTGGTGAAAATTGAACAGTAATTGTGAAGAACAGACGACGTTTGTAGGGTTGCAAGAAGTTTTGTGAGGAGTATTATTAGAAGTATGGAAAAAAATGGACAAGGGGGAGGATGATTTGTTAAGAGATGTAAAGGCAATATAAAGTTAAGAAATGTATAAGAAGTGGTGAAAATGGTGGATCATCAGAGGTGCTGATGGAAGTCTAAAAAGATTGTATAAGGGATAGGTTTTGTGGTACATTTTATAATTTATTAGTTAAAATTAAATATATATATATATATATATATATATATATATATATATATATAGAAATAGCGCAGCAATTAAGAGGAAGGAAACCACAGAGCATTGTGTAGCAGGTCATATTTCTGCTGTCTCAGAGGAGGACATTTCCCTTTTTCTTTTAGGGTCCAGTGTGCTTCGAAGATGTCACTGTTCATTTCACGGACGAGGAGTGGGCGTTGCTGGATCCTGACCAGAGAGCTCTGCATAAGGACGTCATGGAGGAGAATCGTGGGATCGTGGCCTCTCTTGGTAAGGCTCCCTGTGGGATCATCCCATCTGCCTGGAATATCAAAAAATACCTCTATGTGACAAACCTCATACATTTCCACAGAGCTCAACAGCGCCCAATACAACACCTGGGAACCTAACACCCCCACAATAAACCTTGAACAGCAAATTGCAGTTTTTTCTGTGAACCATCTTCCTCCAGTTCTGCCTTTTTATACCACAATTTGGCTGATCTGAACTGCCCAGGCATCTTAAATGTCAGCTTCAGAGTTGTTAGGAAAGATAAGTAGCTTCTGTCAGGTTTTCTGTTTTTGTTTTTGCTGCTGTCAGTCTTGGATTGATGGACGGGATGCCATGACTGAGCCAAACAAAATCCGTCCCAGAGAAGAGCCAGGCTTATTGAATCTCAGGTAGTAGTTGCAGTGATAATAATAGTAGTAATTTTTATTTATCCCCTTCCCATCTGACTGGGTTGCCCCAGCCACTCTGGGTGGCTTCCAACACATACATACACATGAAACATTAATAATAACCATCTGATCCCATATAAAAAATACATTAACTTTAAATGAACAACTTATACTAGTGGCTAAAATCGTGGAAACTTTTTAAAAAGTGTGTTTCCGAGGTTTGATGGCTCATAACACCACTTTTTTCGGAGTGATACCATAGGAAAGATAATTTGATGAAGAATGCAATGCAATAACTTTTATGAAGGAGTATTTATTAGAACAGCAGTCATAAAAAAGAAATGTGAAACACATAGAAAAAGGGAGATATACATAAATTCTCTCCATGTCAATTAATACTAACTTTGGTAACCTTTAGCTTTAATTCCGGCCTTACAACACCTTCCCATGGAGTGAAGCAAGTTTTTTAGTTCTGCAGCTGTGATAATGTGAAACCAAGATGGAATTATTATTAATAATAATAATAATAATAATTTATTTGTACCCTGGCCTCTGCAACCAAGACTGGGCTCAAGGTGGCTAACAACCAGTAATAAAAACAAGTTGATTAAAATACAATTTAAAAGATTAAGATACAACATTAAAACATTCGGATGCAGCCTCTTCACGGGAGGAGAAAGGAAAAAGAAAGAGGGGGAGGGAATCAAACTGATTCTAAGCCAAAGGCCAGATGGAACAACTCTGTCTTACAGGCCCTGCGGAAAGAAATCAGATCCTGCAGGGCCCTGGTCTCATGAGACAGAGCGTTCCACCAGGCCGGAGCCAGTGTTGAGAGGGTCCTAGGCCGTGAAGGGCTTGAAAGGTCAAAAGCAGCACCTTAAGTCTGACCCAGTACTCCACCGGGAGCCAGTGCAGCTGGAAAAGCACTGGGTGAATATGCTCCCACGGCAGAGACCCCGTGAGGAGCCTCGCTGCAGCATTCTGCACCCACTGGAGTTTCTGGGACATCTTCAAGGGCAGCCCCGCATAGAGCGAATTACAGTAGTCAAGCCTGGAGGTGACCATCGCATGGATCACTGTGGCCAGGTCAGGGCGGGAAAGGTAAGGGACCAACTGCTTGATGCAGCGAAGGTGGGAAAATGTCGCCTTGGTTGTTGTTGTAACCTGCGCCTCCATGGAAAGGGAGGCATCAAGGATTACACCCAAACTCTTAACGGAAGGCAATGGCAAGAGAAGGGAGTTGGTCCCTCATCCCCTCATTTCGCTTGGACTATTCCCAGGCCATTCCAGCAGTGGAATAGGATTTCACATTCAGGCTCAAGTATTTGATTTATGTATTTGGGGGCATTGGTGTTCCCATTAATGACACAAATTCTGCCCACACCTTTTGCTGTCCTACAACCCCAGATCATCACACTGTCTGGGTGTTTCATGGTCGGTGTAATGCAAGTAGGATGTAAATCTCCGATTCTCCTCCTCGCGTATTTCATGCTATCACTACCAAGCAAGAAGATTGGGGTCTCATCACTCCAAATAGCACTGTCCCATTATTCCGCTGTCCAGTTAACATGGGTTTAAGCCCAGTTTAATCTTTTCCACCTTGGCTTGAGAGATAATGGCTTTTCCCTTGGAATTCTAGCATTTTGACCAGTCCTTGCACTCAGCTTCACCTTCCATTGCCCCATGTCATCTTGTAAACACCCAGATGATTTTCTTCTGTCCTGTAGGCACAGTCTCTTCATTCTTCGATTGTCACTTGCTGTTGTGCACCTTTTCCTGCCTTTACCAGTCTGATTTTGTAGTGACTGAGTCTCCATATGTTGTTGTTTAGTCGTTTAGTCGTGTCCGACTCTTCGTGACCCCATTGACCAGAGCACGACAGGCACTCCTGTCTTCCACTGCCTCCTGCAGTTTGGTCAAACTCATGCTGGTCCCTTCGAGAACACTGTCCCCTTCTCCTTGTGCCCTCCATCTTTCCCAACATCAGGGTCTTTTCCAGGAAGTCTTATCTTCTCATGAGGTGGCCAAAGTCTTGGAGCCTCAGCTTCACGATCTTTCCTTCCAGTGAGCACTCAGGGCTGATTTCCTTCGGAATGGATAGGTTTGATCTTCTTGCAGTGTATGAGAGTCTCCTTATACCTCTTCACAAGTATAGAAAGGCCAGCTTTGGTTAAGTTTTCCTCAATCTTCTTCTTTTTTCTTTTTTTAAAATGAATATTTATTGAATTTTATAACAAAAATATATCAATCAACATGTTATATACAAATGTTCTCCCTCCCGTCCTCTGGACTTCCCTCAACTCCCCCTCTACTGAGTTATTTAGTTTTATTTATTGTGTCCTGCTTTATAAAAAACTAAATTCCCTTACCATTTTTCTAATTTTTCTGTTACTATATGTCAGAGCTGCCCAAGGTCCCAGCTCACAAAGGACCAACGCTAGTTCTTGCTATATACAAAAGTCTTTATTAAGGTTCAGTTTCCATTTCAAAGCCGCGGCGCGCAGCTCTACGTCTCAACCCTAGACCGCTGAAGCTCCATCTGAATCTCCTCCTCCTCGACACCAGTTCAAGACCCTAGCCTTGCTCCACCTCCTCCTTTGCTCCTTTCTCCTCTGGGTCCTTCTGCCCGCTGGGGTGTCGCCCTTTCTGGACTCTTCTGATGCTGATTCCCCGGATACTTCCCCCTGCTTCCGGCGTGCTTTAGGACCTGGCTCCCAATCCAACCTCCCTGCTGTCCCGCGCTCCTGTACATTTGAACTTGGCGCGTGCGCCCAGCCGGCAACCTTCCTCCTGACCGTTACACTGCTCCTGTCACTGCTTCCCCCTTCGGGGGGGGTTAGCTGGGTCTGACTTCCCCTCCGTTCCCTCACTCAGTGATAGAGGCGTGGTCAGCCCTGCCTCATCTTCTCTCCCCACTGGAGTGGAAGCCGGCCCTGACACATGGGACTCTTCCCCCCCCGCTACGCCCTGGTGGGGAAGCTGGTCCCGATCTCCAGCTGCTGCTTTGGGAGTCGCCGCTGGCCCCTTGCTTCTGGTGCGTCCTTCCCGGGACCCCCCTTGCCCTGGCCATCGGTGCCCCCTTCTGGGAATCTTCCGAATCGCTGGAGAAGCTCATGGAATCTCTCGGCCCACTGTCATACTCCCCTACGCTGCCCTCGGATTGTTCCCCTTCGCTCTCCGCTTCCTCTCTCCCCTGTGCCTCTGCTCCTGAACCCCTGACACTATAATAAAGTTGTGAACGTTTATTCAGACCCTGCCAGTTGTTGTTTCTGCAAATAACCTGTAAATGGTTCCCAAACTTTTAAAATCCTTTTTGTCCTTCTCTTGTAGTTTATCTGTTAGCTTAGCCAATTCTGCATAATTCATCAGTTTTTCTTACCATTGTTCTTTTGATGGTATTTCTTCCATCTTCCAATTTTGTGCAGTCAAGATATTTGCCACTGTTGTAGCATACATAAATAATGTCCATTTTTCTTTTGGCAGCTCTTGATTTGAGATACCTAATAGAAAGGCTTCAGGATGTTTACCAAAGCTCATTTTAAACATTTCTTTCAGTTCATTTTATATCATTTCCCAATATTTTTTAATGCATTTGCATTCCCGCCACATGTTCCTTCCTTTTCTTTACATCTCCAGCATCTCTTATTTTCTTTTTTAAACATCTTTGCCATTTTCACTGGTGTGATATACCATCGATACATCATTTCCATGTGATTCTCTCTTAATAATATACAATCTGTAAATTTTATATCAACTTTCCACAGTATAACATAACACACTGACAGAAGTCAAGCTAAGCAAGTTGTGCTTCCTTTTTCTGGTTATTCCGCTATGACTTTTGATAGAATACAGATAATTACATTCTTCATTAAATTATCTTTCCATTGATACATAATTTTGTGGTATTACTCTAAACAAAGTCGTGTTACGAGCCATCAAATATCTGAAATACAGCGGTTCCCCGCAAGACGAATGCCTCGCAAGACGGAAAACCCGCTAGACGAAACGGTTTTCCGTTTTGGAGGTGCTTCGCAAAACGAATTTCCTATGGGCTTGCTTCGCAAGACGAAAATGTCTTGTGAGTTCCTGCGGGTTTTTTTCCTTCCCCCCTTTTTCTAAGCCGCTAAGCCGCTTATCAGCTGATCTGCTAAGCCGCTTATCAGCTGATCTGCTAAGCCGCTTATCAGCTGATCCGCTAAGCCGCTTATCAGCTGATCCGCTAAGCCGCTTATCAGCTGATCCGCTAAGCCGCTTATCAGCTGATCCGCTAAGCCGCTTATCAGCTGATCCGCTAAGCCGCTTATCAGCTGATCCGCTAAGCCGCTTATCAGCTGATCCGCTAAGCCGCTTATCAGCTGATCCGCTAAGCCGCTTATCAGCTGATCCGCTAAGCCGCTTATCAGCTGATCCGCTAAGCCCCTAATGGGCTTGCTTCGCAAGATGAAAAAAACCGCAAGACGAAGAGAATCACGGAATGGATTCTTTTCGTCTTGCGAGGCACCACTGTATACTTTCCCCCCAAAAGGCTTCCACAGTTTTGGCCACTACTGTATATCAAACAAATCAACATTCAACAATCCATCAGAATATATTAATAAAAATGTTGGTTAATGACAACCAACAAAGGCAATGAACAAAGACCCAACTCCCTTCAATTCTTTTTGATTTGTTCCTGAGGCTCTAATCCCTTTTCTCTCTCCATTGCAGATTTTGATGAATTGGAAAACCAGAACAAGGATGAACATGACAAAACCCCCCGAGAGGAGAAGCCATGCAAAAATTTGGAATGTGGAGAGAGCTGCAGTCAGAGCTCTCATTCCACTTCCCAACAAAGAATTCTCATTGGAAAGAAACCCTATCAGTGCATGGAATGTGGAAAGAGCTTCAGTCAGAAGTCCAATCTCACTAAGCATCAGAAAATTCATACAGGGGAGAAACCCTATCAGTGCGTGGAATGTGGAAAGAGCTTTAGTCACAGCTCTGATCTCACTAATCATCACAGAATTCATACAGGGGAGAAACCCTATCAGTGCGTGGAATGTGGAAAGAGCTTCAGTCAGAGAGGCCATCTCACTAAGCATTACAGAATTCATACAGGAGAGAAACCCTATCAGTGTGTGGAATGTGGAAAGAGCTTCAGTCAGAGCTCCTCTCTCACTTCCCATCAACTAATTCATATAGGGGAGAAACCATATCAGTGCTTGGAATGTGGAAAGAGCTTCAGGAAGAGCTCCTCTCTTACTTCCCATCAGAGAATTCATACAGGAGAGACACCCTATCAGTGCATGAAATGTGGAAAGAGCTTCAGTACGAGCTCCTATCTCACTTCCCATCAAAGGATTCATACAGGGGAGAAACCCTATCAGTGTGTGGAATGTGGAACGAGCTTCAGGGAGAGCTCCCATCTCACTTCCCATCAGAGAATTCATACGGGAGAGAAACCCTATCAGTGCATGGAATGTGGAAAGCGCTTCAGTCAGAGCTCCTCTCTCACTTCCCATCAACTAATTCATATAGGGGAGAAACCATATCAGTGCTTGGAATGTGGAAAGAGCTTCAGGAAGAGCTCCTCTCTTACTTCCCATCAGAGAATTCATACAGGGGAGAAACCCTATCAGTGCATGAAATGTGGAAAGAGCTTCAGTACAAGCTCCTATCTCACTTCCCATCAAAGGATTCATACAGGGGAGAAACCCTATCAGTGTGTGGAATGTGGAAAGAGCTTCATTCAGAGTGCCAATCTCACTTCCCATCAGAGAATTCATGCAACAGTTGGAAAAACCATTATACAGCTTTAGGAGCTAGGCAAATCCGCACCTTGTTAACCAGGCGTTTGCCTGATTGACATCTGATGCCCTTTTAAAATGTGGTAGTGAGGGGGGTTACAGATGTATATTTTGTGTTTTTATGTTGTGTTTTTATGTTGTAACCGTCCTGAGAACAGGAGTCGACTTTTAGAGGCTGAGAGGTTTTTGCCCCCCAATGATATATTTGAGGGGGCCACCCCCCAGTTGATAGGCATTGCCATTCCAATGGCCTGCATGCGTCATGTGATTGATTGTGCAAGGAGGGCCTTACCTGGCCCCCCACCAATATTTTATTCAAGTTGGCACCATATTTTATTCAAGTTGGATGGAGTTACAAACTTTGTTGATCAGGGGAGAGATGTGGAAATAGTGCATCTTGATTTCAGTAAGGCAAATTTTGAAAAGTCTCCCGTGATCTTTCTGTGAGGAAGCTGGTAAAATGTGGGCTGAATGAGGAAACTGTTAGTGGGATTTGACTGACTGAACCCAAAGAGGACTCCTTCATGGTTCCTCATCATCCTGGGGGAAAGTGACAAGAGGGGTGCTGCAGGGTTCTGTCCTGGGCCCGTTGTTGTTCAACTTCGTTATAAATGACTTGGATGAAGGAATTGAAGGGGATGCTCATCACATTTGCAGACGACATCAAACGGGGAGCGGAGGCCAATGTCACAGAAGGCAGAATCAGATCAAGGGCAGGAATAGTACCACTTTATTCTGCCTTGGTCAGGCCCCACCTAAAATCCTGTGTTCTATTCTGGGCATCACAATTTAAGTATCCAAAAGGTGGGGGAACACAGTCCGTATTCCTTTTATAACACGTGGCCAATGTTTACTGAATACAAAAATTGTGAAGACTGTTGCCGGAATCTAACCAGCACTCTTGGGAAAATGTGGCGTGATCTTTTAGAATAATCAATTGAAACTTTAACACATGGCTGGATGAAAGTCTGCAATTCCATGAGGACAAGCTATTTGTTGTTTACTGTTGTAACCATTGCTTTCTTTAAAATTACCTTTTATAGCATGAAAATAAATAAAAGCACAGGTTTAATTTCATCTGGAGACGGTATCTCCCATTATTTTCACATAATTTAAGAGGCTGAATGAAACACTAGAGAAAAATCCTTCTTGACTGCGTCTGCATTGTTTCAAATATGAGTTCACTTACCCATGTTACGGAAATGACGGGGGGGGGGGCACATCTTTATAGTTATTGCAATGTTACAAATATTAGGCCTGAATGTATGCTTTTGACTTGACAGCACAGGGAAGATACCTAGCTCTATAAATTCGTAGAAAATCCATACTTTAACCGACTCTTCTCATTCAAATGCCATTTTAACCCTGAAAGAAAGGTGAATTTGGGCTCCACCTCCCTCCATGAACCAAGAAGCAGGAAGTCATGTAGGCAGCCGGAAGAGGGCATCTTTCCCCAAGCCTGAGAGCACATACACGGCCCCCCACCCAGGGAGTGACGGGGGGGGGGCAACAATAGACATCCACAGAGGCAATTTAGCAAGTCAGGGGTTCTGAAAGCCCATCTCCAGACAAGTCCTGAGGGCAAGGAGATGCCAAGGGTTTCATTGTTCTTTTGGTGATGGGCACTTAAGAGGTGTTGGGAGCGGTGTCCGGCCCCTGCTGAACTTGTGTATATCTTGCGTGGCGAGTTCCCGCCCCCCACCAGGATAAATAAAGACACGAGACACCATAATTAAGGTTAATTGGGCGAATTAGGCCACAACTTTATTGAATTCAGGAATGAGAGGCATTGGCATTGGCATTGGTCCTAACGACTATCCGGCTCCAGCCCGTTTGCTGGAGACACGGGGAAGGGATAACCTTATATCGGGGGAGTCTCCTGCCGAGGCACGTCGACTAGGAGCTCCCCCGGGTCACCGCTCTGGGTTGTGCCTTTGGTTCACACCTCCATAGGCTTCGGACAGAGCCACGCCCCCCGGAGTCCTTTAACGGACCACCCTTCGCTCACTGGGGGGAGGTGATGGCGTTCCTCCCCCCCCCCACACACATCCTCTTAACCCCTTCTTACCAATGCCTACCGCCACACGAGCAATCGCTCGCCGCCAATACTCTCATGCCTGAAACCAATCCCTTATCCCCTTTGCCAAATATCATTTCTCGCATCCGAAAGATGCACGCCATCAAACCAGTAGAGGGCCTCACCGTTGAGACATATGCCCGGGTGGTCAATGACACTCCCACCAGGGCTGCCACTCTACGCACCACTGCCCTATTTATGGCTATCGGGCACCTGCAATCTCTCCAAACCCGCCTCTCCATCCACGAGGCCCAAATAAAATAGTAGTGATGTTTGGGTAAGAGGCCTTAAGTTCCTCAAAATCACTAAAGATATGCCACATCAAGTCGACTGCCTTTCTGTAAGCTAACTCTTTTCGCCTAATTGGATAACTAAAGCATCTGGGGGGCCCTCCGCTGCCGCTCTGGCCCTAATAGCGGGCAACATTTCAGCCTAGCGCATTTCCCTTCGAGAGATCCAAGATATATTGATGTAGCTAAGGTGTGGCCCGAGACCGGAATTGATGGCGCGGACCCTGGCCCAATGCACCATGCTGTGCCCGATTATCCAGATGCGCGCCCTCATAGCTCCTGCACCCTAGGTCCCCGTTAACGGCATGGTTTCTATCCCAGTGGACGGTGCAGGGCCTATACTCCAAATATGCATCACAACGTCACCTGAAAGCAAAAGAAGGTAACAAAGCCAGGTCAGGTATACTGTGAACAATCACAAGGTCTTACGAATATATCCTTTATATGCATCAGACTTCCCTTAATGCATCAGACCTCCACTGCCCCAAAGTCCTTCATCCTTTCAGATGAGAGTCCCAAATGCACTGCTGTGGTGGCGGCCCCAATCCTAAAGGAGTTAACCACGAATTCAGCTGAGGGTAAACCGCAGGCAGCAAACGCCCTTCTCATAACACGCATGGACTGATGCCGTGCAAGGCCGGAGCCATCCCAATGTTTGAGGAATGGACCTGAGACGGTTGGTTTCACGTACATGAATTGTTTAGTGTCCTTTACTGCTGATTGGTTCTGGAACATTGGACATGCAGGACTAAACTGGATCTGAACAAGGTCAGGACTCTCAAACTACCTCGGGCAGCGGAATCTGGTTGGCCCTTATAAACCACTTCGCATAGCGCCAAAGGCAATGGAGTATGCAGCTGTAAATAACTGGGCCTTGTCCTCGGACCAATAGATACTTCTTAATTTTTATTTTTATTTCGTTTTCTATATATATATATTATTATTATTTTACTTTTATTTATTTATTTATTTAGGAATTAGCATAGAATGTCATAAGTTAAGGGCCTTCTACCATCACTTTTAGGAGGCTGCGGCCTGCGCCAGCCCCACAGTGTCCTTCACACTAAGTAGGCCACACCAGGGTCTCTGGATTAAACAACCTTACAGAAAAAGGAGATTGCCGCCTACTGGATGTTTAAGAGTCTTTGCTGCACGACCCAGCATCCTCCAATGTACCAAGTATTGCAGAGATTCAGCCTTGGTAGGAGGCGTGTCAAGCTTAGGATTTTTTAATTTGCCTTGAGGTGTGTCAAGCCTAGTTTTTGTTTTTTTGTTTTTTTAATTTGCCTTGAGGTGTGTCAAGCCTAGTTTTTGTTTTTGTTTTTGTTTTTTTACTACTACTACTATAGGGACGCAGGTGGCGCTGTGGGTTAAAGCCTCAGCGCCTAGGACTTGCCGATCGAAAGGTCGGCGGTTCGAATCCCTGCGGCGGGGTGCACTCCCGCTGCTCGGTCCCAGCGCCTGCCAACCTAGCAGTTCGAAAGCACCTCCGGGTGCAAGTAGATAAATAGGGACCGCTTACCAGCGGGAAGGTAAACGGCGTTTCCGTGTGCGGCTCTGGCTCTGGCCAGAGCAGCGATGTCACGCTGGCCACGTGACCCGGAAGTGTCTCCGGACAGCGCTGGCCCCTGGCCTCTTAAGTGAGATGGGCGCACAACCCCAGAGTCTGTCAAGACTGGCCCGTACGGGCAGGGGTACCTTTACCTTTACCTTACTACTACTACTACTATTATTATTATTATTATTATTATTATTATTATTATTATTATTTTATAAATTTGCCTTGAAACTCCATAAAGTCCACCCAAGCCTTTTTATAAGATCTAAGCGTGGGCGGGGCTCCTGAAGCTAATACTCCCTTCAGGACATCACGTTCCCAAGGCTCCAAAGGTGCTCCTGGAATGGCTGTGGCAATTTGCTGCGCCTGTGCATCCGTGATGCCCTTGATAACCCCAGGGTAAATTTGGTAGAAAAATAGATGTTTAATTCTAAGCACTAAAGGACAAAGGTCCGGGACAGATTTGCCACTCTAGGAGAGTGCAATAATTGTTTAGACAGGACACTGCCAACCGTCTGATTTTCGGTCCAGAAGCATACCTGGTGATTCCTGAACTCTTCAGCCCGCAAATACCATTGTACTTTTCCATGAACTAACCTTCAGGTCCGACTTGACCACTTGAGAGAGGCGCACTCAGTGTTGCGGAGCGCGCAGTCCCGCTGACAGCTTAGCCAATCACCCACAAAAGGCAGGGGACACTACCCAGCATGCAACGTTGAGGTGACCAAAGTGTGAATTTACCCTGGCCAAGGGTGACCTTCTTGAGGGGAAAAAGTTGCAGAATTAATTTTTAAGTGCTGCTAGCCACCCCCTTGGTGGGCGGGATGTCTGTGCAATTGTGTCCAATTCAATACCCAAAATAGGTTATGGTCAAAACTGGACCCTCTGTTTTGTCCGCCATCAAAGGTACCCCAAGCTCCTCAGGTGAAAGCCTCTAAAGGAGAAGCGCAATCAGGGCTATTACTAATGATGGGGGGGAAGAGTTATCAAGGTAATGGGTCACTTAGAACCAGTTCTAAAGCGAAGAGCCCAGTCCAGAATTGCACTAAATGACTCAAAGTGCACAAGCCACTGAGTACCCTATCGGCATAGATTTGTCTATGGAATAAGCCCCCTCAAATCTAAAAACCTAGCCATGGAAATTCCTCAGGGTGAATTGGCAGGAGACGGAAAGTCAACTCAATGTCACACATGGCCAAGAGCGCGCCCCTGCTGAACCTGCGCATACACTTTATAGCCTGATCAAAGGAGGCATATTTCCCAGAACAAGGCTTCTGTGGTATTGCATCATTGACTGAGCCACCTCTAGGGTAGGGTAGGTTGTGGATCATAGGATACTCTCCTGGAGTCTATGGGGGGACAATGCCTAAAGGTGAAATGAGTAAACCCACTATAGGTGGCTCCCTGAAGGGGCCGGCCACCCTCCTGGCCAGAAGTTTCTTTAATTTCTCTCTTTTTTTTCTCTCCCCCCCTTTTTTTGCAATAGCTGGCATTTCCCAAACTGATTCTTTGGGGTTTTTTTTGGGGGGGGGGGGTTCCCTGAGTTAGGGGTAATGAAATGAGGATCTTGAAGCCATAAGAGAAACTCTTTCCCGGGATACTTTGCTGCCTCTATTTTAGGGTATCTATCGAGAAGGGTTCTAAGAGGTGAGAGCTTAACAGAAGAGAACATCCCAGTCAAGGGCCAAATTCATACCAGTTTGTGGCTGTTCTTTTTGGCGGGTCTGTGAGCTTTTCAAGACCCCTGGTGGGCTGTTTACCTTTCAAACATGAAGACGCTGGGTGGTTACCTAGGCACTTCTCACATTCATGCGCATACTTACAATTTGGCCCCTGGCACACACCCGTGTTGTACGTGTCCCAGCAAACCTCACGGTGAGGGACTCGCTTAGCTTCAAATTTTCCAACTTCCCTTTTTCCACATAGGGACCCATATGCTCCATCCAGTAATTCTGGTCGCTCGGAACGCAGCAGGTGGTGGGCAGCAGGAAGCTTTTCTGAATTGTCCTCGGCATCAGAAGGCTTACTTCTTTTGCTCTTCTTGGCCGAATGCTTCTTCTTACTTAGACTTCTTTCTCCCTTCCACAGCATTCCCTGTGGAATACTGGGAAAGTCTGGGGTATACTGAGAGGCAAAAAGGTTATAATTGTAAGCATGAGCCCTACCTCCCGAGGATCTGTCATTGGAAACCCAGGGACACGTAGACTGTAATTATGTGTGAGGATGCATAAATGGATTGCTACCCGAATGTGGAACCCTAAATAAGGAGGCCAAAGTGCAAGGGAGCTCCTCACTATTTCGGAAGAGGCCGCAGTGACCATGGGCCTGAATTGTTGGTAAAAGGTTTCAAAAGCAGAGGAAACACTGGCTAGGCCTGTGGGTTGCAGGGCACAGGAGGCTACCCTGACCCATCTTGGACACAGGACCCACTGTTGAATCATTGGCTGCTCTCAGCACTGCTGCGGTGGCCGCGGAGGTGCCGGGGCGGTCCACAACATTAGGTGGCGTATCCGGGATGCATTCTTGGGTGAGCGCAAGAGGTGCCGCTGCCACCTGGTCTGCGGGCCTATATTGCCTATAAAATGTCTAAAAAGCATTGAAAAACTGTGCCAAAGTATGTGGGTTACTAGGCACTACGAAGGCCTGAGGCCCCTCTTGGTTCCCTTATGCCCCCCCCCCCCCAGATACAACAGGCATTACAAAGCCTGGGACCCCTCCTGGTTCCCTTGTGCCACCCCAGATATAGCTGCTTTTTGAGCAGACATAGTTTGATACTCTTAATTAGCCTGGTTCTGTAAAATCAACGCCAACTAGCTTGGATTATATGCGTGAGCTGCGAGCAATATCACGGTAGTTCAGTATTGTCTGCACTGGTAAGTTTAAAGGACCCAAAGATGCCTAACTAATCTCCAACAAATTGTATTTAGCTGCAAACAATATCACCGTAGCTCAGTATTATCTGCACTGGATAGCAGTCCAAAATACCAGCCCACACCTCAAAGCAATGTATTTAGAGGAATACTGAGTCTATAATAAACAGAAGAGAACCTTTGATAATGTAAGCAACTATGCAGCAAGCTAGAGGTAGAATTATAAATTGTAACCCAGCAATACAGCAGTGAAAATGATAAGTTGACTTATGCAACAAACCTATAAGCAAAGCAAAGCTCCCAAGAGCCCTTAAGCACTATTATTAAAATCAACCAAATGAATTAAATTGCCAGATTAAATATATACTTGTAAACTAACAGATGAAATACCAGAAAGAGATGGACGTAGAAGAGGCATGAGCTATTTACTTTAGATTCCCTATAAACCTGTATGCAAAGCTCGCAAGAGATTGCAGGCGAAGAAGCCCTTCAATAAATCAAATGATATAAAACCCGGATCTCTTTTTCCTTATAAATGAGTTGACTATACCGAATTATAAAACTTAGTGCCTAGACAGAGAGTAAATGACACAGCTCCACAGAGCACCGCAAGCTGAATGAAATAATTTGAATTCCAATATACTATGCACTAATGCTTCAATTTAATTTAAATGCGTTTCGTAAATTCCCAGAATGAAATTCTCAAGAGTGTAAGTATAAACAAAAGCAGTCAAATTAATTAGAGGATATTAATTCTAAGATTAGCCTAGCCAGAGACGCTGTAGCCAGCTCTATACAAGCTTATGCACCAAGAGGAGGGGCTCCCTGCAGCCCCTTGCGCGCTCATATTTAAGCTAGGCTCTATTAATAATGGTGCTATCATCCTTTGTTTATATTGCTTATGTTTATTTCCTTTGTTTATATTGTTTATATTGCTTTTGAATTTAAAACCAACGAGAAAGTGAGGGGCACTCAAAAAGGAGATAGCTCCCACGTGGTTTTGCCTCTCCTAAAATGGCCGCCGCCGCAAGGCCACGTGGGCAATCAAAATAGCAGCCGTAATGCGTTCCCGTTGCCTAGCGACAATCATCACGTGCGGAAACACTTAACGCTAACCCTTTAACACTGAAAAAATTCCGCAGCCTCAAGAGCAAAACCTGCAGGCATTCCCGACGTACCCCTTATGAACGTTAATTATTCCCCTGATTTTCTCGCTGGTTAGGCTTAAAAGGGAGGGTTTGTAAAATTACTTCCCACGTGGAATGCCTATAGTAAAATGGCAGCCGCCCGGAAGGCCATGTGGGCGGATGAAATGGTGGCCGGGGCACGCTGGTTGCCCGGCAACGGCGCAGCTGCTTCCGACGCTTTCCAAGTCTAAACTTCTGCGCGAAAATAAAACAGCCTGTAGAACTCACCCCCTCAAGAATGCTGCTGAAATGATTATTTAACAAGAAATTCTGCCCCTCACCCCGGCAGGAAAATGAAACACAACGGGCACAAAACGCAGCCCGCTCTCCTCCCGCAGCTGCCATTCCGCCTAATTGCACCGCGCTCCCCTGCACAAACCCCTAGCTAAAACCTGAAGCCCCAACAGCAAAACCTGATTGGATGGGTGCGCTGCGTCCTCCAAACGGCCGTGGAAATAAGGAAGAGGAGCCAAACGTTCTTCCCTGAGCTCCTTGCAGAACAGGCAGTCAGCAGTCGAGGGCAGGCAACGGATCACCAGAAAAAGCTCCACAGAGCTGAATAAATTCCTCTGAAGGGGGCATGCAGCAGCAGGCACAGCAAGCTCCTGAGGGCAGGGAACTTGCACCAAAACACACAGAGCTCCCTGTAAAACTGTAGACGTGAAAGAGATGCTGGAAGGAAAGCACACAAACACACACACAGTGATTTTAGCTCAATTTACAGCTCCGGTGTTAAACTGCAGCAGCTGGAATGGAGCGCAAAGGGGGAAACCCCCAGAAGGAGAAAAGCCCCACAAAACTAGAGATAACAACTCCTGAAAAGCAAGCAGTTTAGAAATCAAGCAACACCAGCAGCGAATGCTGGAAATTCCCTGTAAAAGAAAGGGAGTTTTTTCTGTGAAGCTACAGCATATTCCACGAGGTGCCCTGCAGCTCAAGAACAAAGGCAACGAAGAAGCAAGGCAGGAACGCTCCAGGCAAGGCAGATAAGATCTCCCACAAGCAGGAACAGCTGATATGCGGGAAACAAACGTGGGGGCGAGCCGGCGAAAAGAGGGCGAGCATCCTCTGCGGCGGCCCTAAATAGGGCAGGCCCGGCCGGGATTCCCCTGCTCTCGCGGGGGCTGGGCGTGAAGCCCGCAACCCCACCTCCTGGGCAGGCCGGAAGTGGCTTTATACCCCTCCTCCTCCGTGATGTAGTATGGGCCTTCCAGTAGCACCTTAAAGACCAACTAAGTTAGTTCTAGGTATGAGCTTTCGTGTGCATGCACACTTCTTCAGATACAGATGCACACGAAAGCTCATACTTTAAGGTGCTACTGGAAGGAATTTTTTGTTTTGACTATGGCAGACCAACACGGCTACCTATCTGTAACTGGTAGTATGGGCCTATTCATGATGCCCTGTGAAATGTATTCTGGGTAAAAGTCAAGGTAACCCTTTGTTCTGGCTTCTTGCTCCTGTGGGGACCTGTTGGGCAACAAGAAAGATCAAGGTCTACTGACCGCTGTTTTGCTCCAAATTACTTGGCCGGAACTTCTTTCTTTTACCGACCGCATGGATCCATGAGGGACTTGACTTGCACCCCGACTGGCTGGGCTGATGAGTCGTCTCTCCACCTGGAATCTTCCGTAACACCCATAAAGCTGAGAAATCGTACCATACTCAGCTTACGAATCTCAACCCCAAGAAACCCCAAGACACAGAGTAGGTGCCTTTCCCCCAATTTCTTAGCTAGAAATAACTGATATTGAGAAGGAAGAAGAGAGAGAGAGGTAGGCATCCTTTCGGCGATGGTTCCCCACTCCAGTTTGCCTCTGTCGGCCCCCGATGCCCCTTTCCTGTGGCCCCTGAATGGCTCTCTCCTCATCCGTCTGTCTCGGGAGACAATGGGGGACGGCTCAAGCGGTGGGGAGATGGCAAGGCCTGCTGGGGCAGCTGGCTGCTGTGACGGACAGCAGAGCCAGAGCAGAGTCTGGGGTGCAGTGCCTCACCATTCCACCAGGGGGCCAGAGCCGCTTTCTGATTGGCTACCCAGAGGGGGGTGGCGCCAGCACTTTTGGAGGGAAAATAAAGAGCGCCGTTTCTGAGGCAATTTGAGATGGGAGAGAGGGAAGGTTGGGAGAAGATGGGGATGAGGAGAGGGGGGTTGGAGGGAGAAGTGGCTCTGATCTGAGTGGATCCTCCGCTCTGAGGAGAATATCTATGGAGCCAGAGGAAGGAGCCTCACAGCTGAGATGGGGAGACCATGTTGAGCGTCTGGAGGGAGTGAAGCTGGAGGGAGAAGCTGTGGGAAGACTCTCTTCTTCTTCTTCTGGGGTCTCCTTCCAGTCAGGAGGAGAGAGATCTTCTCGGAAAAGGAGATTCCCAAGTCCGTGGCAAGGGCTGAGAGGATCCCCTGGGTCTGGCATACAAAGGAAAATACCTGAGGGGAACCCAGGAAAAGTGGCCCCTGGCTGTGAAGGAAGCTGGGCTGTGTCAAAAGTACCTCACGGAAAGACCCCTCATAACTAAGTTCGGGGGTGAGAGAGAAGCCGCAGAAACAGACTTAAACCTTATACTGTAGTATTCACAGTGGTACCTCGGGTTAAGTACTTAATTCGTTCCGGAGGTCTGTTCTTAACCTGAAACTGTTCTTAACCTGAAGCACCAAAGGCCCCCCCCCCAAGGGACCGAGGGAGATGCTGAGAGCCCAGCCAAGAGCCAAGGCCCCCCCAAAAAAGGGACCGAGGGAGATGCTCAGAGCCCAGCCAAAAGCCAAAGCCCCCCCCCAAAAAAGGACCGAGGGAGATGCTCAGAGCCCAGCCAAGAGCCAAAGGCCCCCCCAAAAAAGGATCCCTTGCCATAGGCGGATCCAGGGGGAAGCTGCCCCCTTAGAGCCATTCAAAATAATAAAGAGCTGAGGTTCAGAAAGGCGAGAGAGGGCTGAGCTGGGGGGGACTCGGCACTGCAAGGGTTAAAGGGAACCGAGCTGCCTTCCTAGAGAGGCCAGGAAGCAGACAGGGGGGGCAGGTCCTCCAGAGGCAAGGCCCCCCCCCTCCCCAGTCCTTCCCTGCTTCGCTGTCTCTCCTGCAAGGGCTGCCTCGCTCTCCCCTCCTGGGATCTGGTGAGTCTCCCCTCTCTCTCTCTGGGATCTGGTGGGGGTCCCAGGGCTGCAGCAGGGGAGGGGGCCTGGGGGGCCTGATCTGCTTCTGCAGGGGGGGGTACCCCAAGTCAGGGAGGAGAAGGTCAGGGGTGCAAAGACCCCCCCATATGCTCCTGCTACCCAGAGGAGGAAGGAGCCCCGGGGCTGAGAGCCAGGAGGAAGGTCAGGGAAGGAGAGAGCTCCTGCCGGGAAGAGGGGGGGACCCCAAGTCAGGGGGGAGGAGAGGGTCCTGCCAGGGAGGGGCCAGGGCTGCCACGCTCTCCTTCCTGCAGATCAGAGGATCCCAAACTCATCTGGCCTTCTGCGCCCCCTTCAGAAAAAATCTCCTTTCTTGAAACAAAGGAGTCCCTAGGACTCGGTGTGACATTGTTCATCGTCATTGCACAACAGAGGGAACAGGTGCAAGCGGTTTTCCAAAGCTGGAGGAGGAGGTGGACTAGACACCCCCCCCAAACAAAACCCACGGGGAGGGAGGGAGGGAAAGGTGAGAAAGAGAGGCCAGGAATAAAGAGAGGGATCCCAGCCCAGAGTCTGGCTGCTGCATTGGGGACCAGTTTCCTAGTGTCTCCCAGGGCAGCTCCCCACGGAGGCCACGGCAGCAATCCCCTCGCACCCAGAGCAGGGCATCCCAGGACCACATCCTCTCTCTCCCAAAGGGATTGTTGCTGGAAAACCAGCTGGAAATGGGCGCTGCTCCTCACTGAGCCCCCAGGGACCTTGGCATCAGTGGCTGTGCGTGTGTTCAGCCATCTAAAAGAATAATAAATTTCCTGCCCTTCACCCTAAGCTTCAAGGGAGATGTCTTTGGCTCCACCCACTTGGCCCTTGTCCAGATACATTCCTGGCCCTCAGAGCAAAGAAAAAGGGACCCCACCCCATGAATCTGTCATGAGAGCGGCAGAGAGACCAAGTGCAGGAAAAGGAGACAGAAGCAGGGGAGTGGGGGTGGGGGGAGCAACTCCTGAGGACCCCCAGGCGAGGACCCCCACTAGAGCCAGGCATCCATTTTCCACAAGATACAAATTATTCCCTTGTCAGTCAGTTCTGACTTCTTGCATTTACTCGAAGGCAGGAGCAACTAGACTGATTCACCTCAGAGAAATCCCTTCAGTTGTCTCCACATTTTGCATCGCAATCTTCCTTCTAGGAGGGCTAGAGTCTGCTTCCTCCTCCTCGTCCTCTTCTTCTTCTTCCTCTTCTCTCCACCTCCTCCTCCTCCGTCTTATTCTCATGGTTTGGTACAGTCCCACCCTGGTTCCTAGGAAGACTCATCCATGCTTGCTCAAGGAACATTTCTCTTCTTCGGACCTAAAAATTCTGTAACTAAACAATGTATTTGCTTTATAGGATTTGCTAGCACCTCATTAGCACAGGCAGAACTTGGCAGAAGACCAAAGGGTTCCTTCCAATCTCTCAGAGGCTTCCTGAGAGCACCGATGGATGAGCAAGACTCAGCTGGCCCTGGAGCAGGAAGAGGCCATGCCATCCAAACTGGGAGCAGTGGGGGATTCTTGGAAAACTCTGTGCAGAAGATCCTGGGTGAGGAGGATACCCACTCCTCAGAGGTGCAGAGCCAGCAGTTGAGACAGTTCTGCTGCCAGGAGGCCAAAGGACCCCGAGAGGTTTGCCGCCGACTCTACCAATTTTGCCACCAATGGCTGAAGCCAGAAAGGCACACGAAAGCTGAGATGCTGGACCTGGTGATCTTGGAGCAGTTCCTGGCTGTCCTTCCCCCAGAGATGGAGAGCTGGGTGAGGGAATGCGGAGCGGAGACCAGTTCCCAGGCGGTGGCCCTGGCCGAAGGTTTCCTCCTGAGTCAGGCAGAGGAGAGGAAGCAGGTGAGAGAGACTTTCCTCTGGATACTCCCAAGGGGCTCCAAACAGGACAGAGAACATCCCATAATGCTCTACTGTTGGCCCATTCTTTTTCTGGGAAGGCATCCATGGGATGAGATCTAACACCCTTAAAGCTTCTGTCTTTGTCATTCTCTTTCTAACATTTCTTGCCATTCATTCTCTGTTTTGAATCCTTGTTGCTCTTTCAGAAAAGGGATCTCTTTGCAGAAATGGACCTGGATTCCTGTGAGGCAGAGAGGCCTCCGTTGGACACCAGAGAGAGGCCACTGGGTAAGGAGGAAGGTGGCTTTTCTCCGTTTGGTCTCGTTCTGTTGGTTTTCCAACTAATCTGTGAGTTCTTTTTTTTTGGGGGGGGGGGAGGACAGTTGGGACCAAGGGTCCAAAGGAAGGGAGAAGTAGTTTTTCACAACTAACATGAAATGGGCACAAACGTCCAACTGCACTCAGCAGGTAAGGCTTTCTGAAAGGCCCATCTGTAGTTAGAGATGCCCTGTTTCACCTGTGAGAGAAGCAGGCACTCCTGGCATCCTGCTTACCTTTTTTCTCTTGCAGGTGACAGAATGATGCCGGCAAAACCTCCTGGTCCATCTTTTCATGGGGGCAGAAGGGAAGCAGCGGCTGTGGAACCAGATCAGGTCAGGGGAAGCTGCCTTGTGGGATCAGAGGCCGAGGGATGGAGCAATGTCATGGACTGGTTGGGCACAGAGGAGTGGTGGGAGGAAGCAGCCAGGGAACCAGGAAGGGAAGATGTCTCAGCCCAAGGAGTGGAGGTGGAGGAAGGATGAGCGGTCAGATGGAGAAGAGGGAGAAGCCTGGGAAGAGGAGGTGTCAGAAGCTGAAGGGGAAACAGGGCTTAGTGAGCTGGGAGACTCTGTGGCTGAATACAGTGCAGAATCAGAGGCAGAAGAGGAAGGAGGCAAGTGGGCAGAGGGAGGTCGAGAGGAAGAGGTGAGTCAGGACAAGGAGGAGCCACCGGGGGCTCCCTCTCCTTCTGCCAGAAGCCACCCTCCCTGCTCGTCTCTCAGAGCCAGAAAATGTCTGACATTGGAGGAGCAAAGGCAGGCTGCACACTGGCGCACTGTTCAATTGTATGATAGAAACCCGGGGGGGGGGGACTTAGAAAGTTGTGGGGAGCTGGGGTCTTCACTCTTTTCAAACTTTGCACTTTATAATCTCACTTTTCATATATCTCCACACTAAAGAAACTTCTACCTAGGCAACTAGTCCATTAATTGATTGACAGTGCAAACTGACAGATCCTCAGGGAATCAGGTGCTCTTTTCATGAGGCCCGAAACTCAGCCAAGTCTGTGAACATCGTGTTCTTGCTGATGAAGAGTTAACTCCAGCTGTGAACTGTGGGATTTCCTGCCCAGATAACTCTGTGACACCAGCTTCTGAATGTCGCCTGTAGGATTCATCTGTAGTTGCAGTTTTCATGGAATCCTAGAGTTGAAAAGGACCCCAAGGGTCATCAAGTCCCACCCCCTGCATTGCAGGAGTCTCAGCTAGATCACCCAAGACAGATGGCCATCCAAACTAGGCTTCTTGTATTTCATAGAATCATAGAGTTGGAATAGACCACAAGGGCCATAAAGTCCAACCCCCTGCCAAGCAGGAAACACCATCAGAGCACTCCTGACATATGGTTGTCAAGCCTCTGCTTAAAGACCTCCAAAGAAGGAGACTCCTTCCACATTTCTATATTCATCACTAAGTGCTAAAATAGGCTTCTAAGCAGTGGACAGACGAGAACAAATAGAGGCCAGGATTCTCCTGGCCAGCCCCATCTGCTGCAAAATGGGGCCTGCCCCCCCACTCCTCCCCCTCTCCATGCCCCCATGAACCCCTTGAATTTGGCTCTAGGGCATTGGAAGGGAACCTCCTCAGAACAACTCAGGAGGAGAGGAGAAAGTGGATCCTTCCATCGGGGAAACTGGGATGCTTGCGTAGGCAGAATAACGTGGAAAACATAAGTTGGAGTACCACCTATTTGCACAAAGACAAATACCCGTAATTAAAAGCAGAATAAAATAATTGAATTAAAGCATTAAAATAGCTACCCATAATTAAAATGTGCAGCAAAGCAATCCTACTGAAATAACGCAGGAGAATTAGATAAACTAACAGGAAGGATTCAAAACCGGCGAGACCAGAAATTCCCGGAAGACTGGAGTAAATTGAACAGTAATTGTGAAGAACAGACGACGTTTGTAGGGTTGCAAGAAGTTTTGTGAGGAGTATTATTAGAAGTATGGAAAAAATGGAGAAGGGGGAGGATGATTTGTTAAGAGATGTAAAGGCAATATAAAGTTAAGAAATGCATAAGAAGTGGTGAAAATGGTGGAACATCAGAGGTGCTGATGGAAGTCTAAAAAGATTGTATAAGGGATAAGTTTTGTGGTACATTTTATAATTTATTAGTTAAAATTATATATATATATATATATATATATATATATATATAACGCAGCAATTAAGAGGAAGGAAACAACAGAGCATTGTGTAGCAGATCATATTTCTGCTGTCTCAGAGGAGGACATTTCCCTTTTTCTTTTAGGGTCCAGTGTGCTTTGAAGATGTCACTGTTCATTTCACGGACGAGGAGTGGGCATTGCTGGATCCTGACCAGAGAGCTCTGCATAAGGATGTCATGGAGGAGAATCGTGGGATCGTGGCCTCTCTTGGTAAGGCTCCCTGTGGGATCGTCCTATCTGCCTGGAAATTCAAAAAATGCCTCTATGTGACAAACCTCATACATTTTCTTTCTTTCTTTTTTCTTTCCTTCTTTTTTATTGGCATTTTCCAAAAAAGAAAAAACATAAAGAAAAAAACATAACAAAACACTGATACAAAATGATAAATATAATAAATAAAGAATTAAATAATACATTCTTTGCAATCACACATGTTGTCATCATATCTACATTGCGCTAGATCACGCCTCGACTTCTTGCGGTTTTCTTTCTTTGCGGATATTGGATATAAATCCTGGGTCCAGCAAGCTTCCCAGCGCAGCTCCGTATCCCTGGAAGCTCTGAGCTGGCCTAGCAGAGTAATGCAGCGGTCCTGAGTCCATGTGAGAAAGGGATAAATCAAGTCCAAAAGACAGATCGGTTCTTATCTTTAGAAGCGTTTATTTACAAGCCATAAATCAGTCTTTTTCCCGTCGGAAGCCTCCGCCATTCTGGCATCTCTCCGTGCTTCCCAAAAGCACACAGACACAGCCTCTCCGTTAAGCTGTGTCTCTCAGCGTCTCTCGGTAGAACTGAAAGTAACTCTCACAGACAAAGCCTGTGACGTAAAGCCCTGCTTCAGGCCCCTCCCAGATGCAGGGCACCACTGAGTTTTAAACCTGTCTGTTCCAAACTCCACAATTCTCTTCTCTTACAGTTTCATCGAGTTTTTTATATATACATCACAAGAGTTAATCTAATCCTGCTATAGTCCTAAACTTCTACAATTAGTTTCTATGTGTGTTACAAATTTACTCCATTCTTCTACAAACTTTGATCCTTTTTGGTTTCTAATCCTATGTGTTATTTTCGCTAATTCCGTATATTCAAATAATTTTACCTGCCATTCCATAACATTTGGGATTTCTGATGTCTTCCATTTTGTGCAACTAAAATCCTGGCTGCCACCGTTGCATACTGAAATAACTTATGATCAACCTTTTTTATTTCATCCCCTATTATCCCTAATAAAAATGCCTCCAGTTTTTTTGGAAAGATATACCTAAAAGTTTTCTTTAATTCATTATATATTAGATCCCAGAATCTTTTCATTTTCTCGCATGTCCACCACATATGATATAGGTCTCCATCTTTACTTTTACATTTCCAGCAAGCTTTGTTTCCCATTTTATACATTTTTACTAATTTGACTGGGGTAATATACCACCTATACATCATTTTTTCTAGGTTTTCCCTTAAAGTGGAACATGCAGTAAATTTCATTCCCTTATTCCATAAAGTTGTCCATTTCTCCTAATCTATGTTATAACCCAGGTCAATCTCCCACTTTACCATCACCTCCTTGATTTCCTCGTCTTTGGTATCCCATTCCAATAGAAGACTGTACATCTTTGATAAAAGCTTTGTTTTCCCTCCAAGATTTCTGTTTGATATTTAGATTTTTTCTCACTGAATCCTAATTTTTTATCTTCATTCCATAAAGCATTTACCTGTTAATTTGTTTTTTAATTCCTCGTATGTTTTAATTTTCCATCCTCTATCCGTTTTTACTAAAACAATTTCAAAAGTTATTCTTTTTCCTTCCACGTTCAGTTTTTTGGTTGTTAGTTTGTCTATCGGTGAAAGCCACCAGGATGTGTTTCTTTCTAATAATTTTTTTTCTCCCAAACTTCATATAGAGCACCTCTAAAAATGTGATTCGAAAAGCCTCTATGAACTTTGGCCTTATTAAGCCACAAATAAGAATGCCAACCATTGTTGTTGTTGTTGTTTAGTCGTTTAGTCGTGTCTGCCTCTTCGTGACCCCCTGGACCAGAGCATGCCAGGCACTCCTGTATTCCACTGCCTCCCGCAGTTTGGTCAGACTCATGCTGGTAGCTTCGAGAAAACTGTCCCACCATCTCGTCCTCTGCTGTCCCCTTCTCCTTGTGCCCTCCGTCTTTCCCAACATCAGGGTCTTTTCCAGGGAGTCTTCTCTTCGCATGAGGTGGCCAAAGTCTTGGAGCCTCAGCTTCAGGATCCGTCCTTCCAGTGAGCACTCAGGGCTGATTTCCTTCCGAATGGAGAGGTTTGATCTTCTTGCTGTCCATAGTACTCTCAAGAGTCTCCTCCAGCACCAGAATTCATAAGCACCAATTCTTCGGCGATCAGCCTTCTTTATGATCCAGCTCTCACTTCTGTACATCACTACTGGGAAAACCAGAGCTTTAACTGTACGGACCTTTGTTGGCAAGGTGATGTCTCTACTTTTTAAGATGCTGTCTAGGTTTGCCATCGCCTTTCTTCCAAGAAGCAGGCGTCTTTTAATTTCGTGACTGCTGTCACCCTCTGCAGTGATCATGGAGCCCAAGAAAGTAAAATCTCTCACTGCCTCCATTTCTTCCCCTTCTATTTGCCAGGAGGTGATGGAACCAGTGGCCATGATCTTTGTGTTTTTGATGTTGAGCTTCAGACCATATTTTGCGCTCTCCTCTTTCACCCTCAATAAAAGGTTCTTTAATTCCTCCTCACTTTCTGCCATCAAGGTTGTGTCATCTGCATATCTGAGGTTGTTGATATTTCTTCCGGCAGTCTTAATTCCGGCTTGGGATTCATCCAGCCCATGCAACCATATCTGTTGTTAAATCCTTCTAAATCCAATAAATCTGTGTTTTCTAACGTAATCCATTCCTTGATCCAACATAGACAAGATGCTTCATAATACAATTTTAAATTTGGAACAGAGAATCCCCCTCTTCTCTTCCAATCTGTCAATAATTGAAATTTAATTCTTGGTCTTTTTCCTTGCCAGATGAATTTTGACAGTGTTTTTTTGCCAATCCTTAAATTGTGTTGATTCCTTAATTACTGGAATTGTCTGAAAAATAAATAGCATCTTCGGAAGAATGCTCATTTTTATTGCGGCCATTCTCCCAGACCAAGATAGCTTTATTCTATTCCATCTGTCCAAATCTCTTTTAATTTCTTTCCATGATGTATTGTAGTTATCACTGATTAAATTAATGTTTCTCATTGTTAATTGGATCCCTAGATATTTCACTTTTTTCGCTACTTTAATTCCATATTTTTGTTCTAACTGCTCTGTCACATACTTCTCCAGATTTTTGGTCATCATTTTTGTTTTTGTTTTATTTAATTTAAATCCTGATAATTTACCAAACTCCTCTAATTCTTGTAATGCTTTACCAACAGTAATTTGTGGTTCTTCTAGAGTAAGTACCAGGTCGTCTGCATACGCTTTCAATTTATATGCCTTCTTTCCAATTTTGATTCCACGAATTTCCGGTATTTTCCTCATCCTGTTTGCTATCACCTCTAGAACCATTATAAATAGCAGGGGTGGAATAGAGGGTATCCTTGTCTCGTTCCTTTTGTAATTTCAAATGACTGTGTCAAATTGTTATTAATAATTAATTTAGCTGTTTGTTTAGAATATATAGCTCTTATACCCTTCATAAATGTTCCCTCTATCCCCATTGCTTCCATACTTTTTAATAAAAACTGCCACGACACATTGTCGAACGCTTTTTCTGCGTCAATGAAAATTAACACTGCTAGTATTTCATTTCTGATTTCCAGATATTCTATGATGTTTACAATGTGTCATATTATTTTTAAGTTGTCTATTGGGCAGAAACCCAGCTTGATCTTTATGAATGAGGTCTTTCAAGCTTCTTTTCAATCTATCTGCTAATATGTTTGTAAAAATTTTATAGTCATTATTTAACAAAGAGATGGGTCTGTAATTTTTGATATTTAATCTGTCCATGTCTGGTTTAGGGATCAGAGTTATGTGCGCTTCCCTCCATGTGTTCGGTATATTCCCTCCTTGCATAATATTATTCATAACTTCACCTAATAGAGGGATAAGTTGTTCGTCCAAGGCTTTGTAATATTTTGTCGAAAGTCCATCTGGGCCTGGAGCTTTGCCTGTTTTGATCCTTTTTGTTGCATTTTGGATCTCTTCTGTTGTTATTGGCTTATTCAATTGTTCCTTTTCTTCCTCTGTTATTTTTTCCCCTTTGAAATTTTGCTTGTCTCCTCATTCTCCTTCTTATATAAGTCTTCATAAATTTTTGGGAAGATTTTCTTTATTTCCCTTGGATCTTCTATCTGACGATCTCCTAATTTTATTTTATTTATCACACTTTGTTTTTGCCTTTTTCTTAATTGCCATGAAAGGAGTTTTCCTGTTTTATTGGCTGATTCAAAAAAATTTTGTCTCATTAATTTAATTTTCCATTCCACCTCTTGGTTTACTAGTATCAGAAATTGGGTTTGTAACATTTGAATTGCTTGTTTGTTCTGATCATCTTTGGGTTTTATCGTTAATTTCTTTTCACACTCTTCCAATTGTGCCAGGATGTCTTCTTTTTTCTTTTCTCTCAGCTTTCTTCTGTAATTATTTTGTTTTGAGGAAACCTCTCATGACTGCTTTGCTTGCATCCCAAACAATTTCCAAATTTGTTTCCTTGTTTAAGTTCCATCTAAAATATTCTTTCAGGCTTTCCTTGGCTTTTTCAATAACCTCTGAATTCTCAAAAAGATTTTCGTTCATCCTCCATCTATATGTACCTTGTACACTGCTTTTTACCTCTAAAATTATGGGATTATGATCAGATGAAGTTTGGGGTAGAATTTCACATTTCAATATTCTTGGGGCTAGTTGTCTTGAGGTCCATATTTGGTCTATCCTTCCCCAGCTTTGATGTGGCTCCGAGAAAAAAGTGAATTGTTTTGTAGTTTGATGTCTAAGTCTCCAGACATCTTATTAGTTCCAGGTTTCCCACCAAATTAAAAAAAGTCTTTGGTAGTTTACCCTGGTTGGCTTTCTTCTTTTTTATTGATCTGTCCATTTCTGGCATTACCACACCATTGTAATCTCCCATTAGAATAGTTTTTTGATCTTCTATTTCTAATAATCTTTCTTCTAACTTCCTGTAAAACTCTACTTTGTGTTTGGTGCATAAATTGCAACCACATTTATTTTTCCCCCTTGGTAATTAATTTGTACCCCCAGTACTCTCCCTTCTTCATCTTTGTAGATTAACTTAGGTTCCCATTTCTCTTTAACATATAACACTACCCCTCTCTTCTTAATCACATCTGAATTTATAAATTCTACCCCTAATCTTTTATTTTTTAAAATATGTTTGTGTTTTTTAGCAACGTGTGTCTCTTGTAAACAAATTACATCAAGGCTTTTTATCTTCAAAACATCTCTAGTTATTTTTCTTAGATTTCTTGTTTAGTCTGTTCACATTCCAAGTTATTAATTTCAAAGTCATTGTAATATATTCTAATCAACCGTAATTAGATTCAAATTCAGATTCTTGTGGTTTCCCCCTTTAGGTTCTCCTCTTCAAATTCTTTCCCCTCTTCTTCCTCTTCTATTTCCTCTTCTTCTTCTTCTTCCTCTTCTTCTCTTCCCTTCTCCTTCTCCTTCTCCTTTCTTCTTTCTTCTAGTTCAGATTCCTTTTCTCCAAATCTATATATTGGTCTATCTGCTTCTACCTTTCCTAACTCTTTCTCGTATCGCCTTATAAATTTCTTCACTTCTTGAATATCAGTCAATCTAAATCTTTTGTCTTTATAGTAGAAGGAAAACCCTTCTGAGAATTCCCACCTATGTTGTACACCATTTCTTTTCAGCACGCTCACCCGTTGTTTATAACCATCCCTCTTGCGTAGAAATCTCATAGGAATTTCTTTAAAGATAATAATAGGCCTGCCATCTATTATCAATTTTTTTGGTAACTCATTTTCAATATTGTTTCTCATATCTAATGAATTAAATATCATTAGACAATCTCCTGGTAGTTTTTTTAGATTTAGCCTTTAAGGATCTTACTTTGATTCTAAATGCATTCTCCACAGTATATTCAATTTCTTCTTCTTTCATATCCATCCATCTTGCCAATTCTCTAATCATTTTAATTTTTATATTTTCATTCATTTCTTCCCCTACACCTCTAAATTTCAGATTCAATTGTCTCTGCCTCATTTCAAGCATGGCTAAACAGTCCCATACCTGCTCCTGAATTTTATTCAGGTCCCCTATCTCCTCCTTGATCTTTTCTGTCTCCCTTTTATTTTCTTTCACCTCTTTTTGAATCCTTTTAGTTGATTCTTCAATTGTTTTAGATCTAACTGTCAGATCCTTAATCTTGTTCGTGAGCTCCCCCACCACCCCCTCTATTTTCTTGTCTAGCATTTCTTGTACTTCTCCTAATTTTTTCTCCATGTGTTGTTCATTTTGTTTAAATTCTTCTTTTATTTTCAGCCATGAAATATCCAAATCATTGATCTCTTCTTGTCTGGAGATTTTCCTTTCTGCTGGAGTTCCCCCAATTTCCCCCCAATTTTTTCCTGACATTTTATACAGTTCCAATATAAATTCAATATATTTCAATATAAATTCAATATATTCCAAAAATAACAGTTTTCTGACACAAGGGTGTAGGTGTCCACCACAAAACTTTAAATATGTATCCCCAGAGTAGCAAAATGTCAAGAAAAAGAAGAATATAATATCGTGCAGACACTCACTAGACCTCTAGATGTCACACTCACCCTCCCTTCCTATTGCAATGACTAATCACTTTTATCTATCTATTCCCAATTTACATTACTCAAATCATTAATTATCTCATGAATAGCACACCATACATTCAGTCTGATCAAATAATATGAAAATAAAGAATTGCTAAATAAATTTAGTTATTAGTCCCAATTATAAATTTATCTGAAGGAGCTTCCTCTTCTATTCTTCTCTGTCTTTAACTCAGTCTTTCTGTAGTCTTCAGCCACTTGTAGACCTAATCCACCATGCTGAATTTGAGGGAGGACTTTATATATTTTTAAAGTTTCAGTGTTTTAATCTCTACCGCCTCAATCCGAAAAAGATAAACCTAAACCCAATAGCCATTATCAAATTTCAAATTTCCTTTTCTTGGCCTCTTTTTGGCCTAATCCATTGGAGTGTGATATATCGCCCTTTCGTGTCCAAATCGTGTCCAAAAAGAAAAAAAAACGGGGGGGGGGTAGTACGTTTAAGCTCTTCTCTTTTCCTAGCCTCTTGTTGGCTTAATCCTCATGAGGATAAAAGAAAAGCAGAGAGGGAGTAAAGGTCAATAAGAGTCAGTACCCAGGAAGGAGAAAATACCATTAAAAGAAAGAGTAGTAGTCTGCCGGGGAGAAAACAATAATCCACTTTACAATATATATGAAGCATAAACATGTGTGGCTTAATTTCCTCTATTTAAATTCCATTTGGTTCTAATCCTTTTTTTTTTTTGTCCTTGTAAAATGTCTCTTTATTTTTATTTTTTTTATAATATTTTATTGAATTTTACAAGAAAAAACAAAGAAAATTTAACAATCCAACATAAAAATCCACAAATATTACAAAGAAAAGACAAAAAAAGAAGAAAAAGAAAACACACAAAAAAAACAAATTTAGCGTAAAAAAACCCTCTCTTTCCGTTTCGTAACCTTCAAAACCTTATTTCCCTTACTTCCGCCCGCCTCCTTTCTTGTATTCCACTTAAAAATTTATTCAGCAAGATCATTCGTATTCATTTTCATCCTTTATCCCTCCCTTTGCACTCTTATTTAACTTAATCCCTAGAACCCCTTCTTTTCCTTTTCAATGTCCTCAACATTCAAAAGTTTTACAATGTTTTTGTAGATAGGCTTTGAACTTCTTCCAGTCCTCTTCCACCTGCTCTTCTCCTTGATCTCGAATTCTGCCGGTCATTTCAGCCAGTTCCATATAGTCTATTACTTGCATCTGCCATTCTTCCAAGGTGGGTAGATCTTGCGTCTTCCAATGCTTTGCGATGAGTATTCTTGCTGCTGCTGTAGCATACATAAAAAAGGTTCTGTCCTTCTTTGACACCAACTGGCCGACCATGCCCAGGAGAAAGGCCTCTGGTTTCTTCAGGAAGGTATACTTAAATACCTTTTCCAGTTCATTATATATCATCTCCCAGAAAGCCTTAATCCTTGGGCACATCCACCAGAGGTGAAAGAATGTCCCTTCAGTTTCTTTACATTTCCAACATTTATTATCGGGCAGGTGATAAATTTTTGCAAGCTTGACTGGGGTCATGTACCACCTTTCATAATATTCTCTCTTAAGGCATTACATGCTGTAAATTTCATACAGCTGTTCCCAGTCAGCAAACATAATGTTATGACCAACATCTTGAGCCCATTTTATCATAGCAGATTTTACCGTTTCGTCCTCAGTGTTCCATTTCAACAGCAGATTATACATTCTCGACAATATCTTAGCATTGGGTTCTAACAGTTCTGTTTCCAACTTTGATTTTTCCACCTGGAAACCGTTTTTCCTATCCAAATAATAGGCCTCTCTTACTTGAAAATAATGTAACCAGTCGCGCACCTTATCTTTAAGTTTCTCATAACTCTGCAATTTCACTTTGTCTCCCTCCAGCTCCAAGATTTCCCAATATTTAGGCCAGTTAGATTCCATGTTAAGCTTTTTCAGGGCCTTTGCTTCCATAGGTGAAAGCCACCTTGGGGTTTTATTTTCCAGAAAATCTTTATATTTCATCCAGACATTAAACAATGCTTTCCTGACAATATGATTTTTAAATGTTTTATAAACTTTAGCCTTGCCGTACCACAAGTATGCATGCCACCCAAAAACATTATCATATCCTTCCAAATCTAAAATGTCCGTGTTTTCAAGAAGTAGCCAATCCTTCAACCAGCAGAAAGCTGCTGCTTCATAGTATAACTTAAAGTCCGGCAGGGCAAACCCCCCTCTTTCCTTTGCGTCAGTGAGGATTTTGTATTTTATTCTGGGCTTTTTGCCCTGCCAGACAAATCTAGAAATTTCTTTTTGCCACTTCTCGAAACAGTCCATTTTGTCAATGATTTGTAACGTCTGGAACAAAAACAACATTCTTGGCAATACATTCATTTTGATAACAGCAATTCTACCCAGCTTCAAGTTTGTCCAAATTTCAAGATCTTTTTTCACTTCTGACCAACACTTCTCATAGTTATCTTTAAATAAATTTACATTCTTCGAAGTCAAGTTCACCCCTAGGTATTTTACTTTTTTCACTAATGTTAAGCCTGTTTCTTCCTGAAACCTTTCCTTCTCTACCGGTGTTAAATTTTTCTCTAAAACCATAGTCTTAAGTTTATTCAATTTAAAACCTGCCACCTGACCAAATTCTTGTATTATTTCCAAAGCTCTTTTAGAACTAGGGATTGGCTCCTGTAATGTCAATACTAGGTCATCTGCAAAAGCTTTGAGTTTATAGTGTTTGACTCCGACCTGTATACCCTGAATCTGTTGGTCCCTTCTAATCATGTTCAGCAAGACCTCCAGGACTGAAATAAAAAGCAAAGGGGAAATTGGGCAGCCTTGTTGTGTCCCTTTCTCTATCTTAACTTCTTCTGTAACTACATTGTTCACTATTAATTTTGCCTTTTGTTCTGAATAAATCGCACCTATACCGTTTCCAAACCTTTCTCCAACCCCCATCCCTTGCAAATTTTTCCTCATAAAATTCCAGGAAATATTGTCAAAGGCTTTCTCCACATCAATGAATATCAATACAGCTTTTGTATTAATATTAACTTGTAATTTTTCCAAAATGTCAATTAAATTTCTCATATTATTTGACAATTGCCTGCCTGGGAGAAAGCCAGCTTGGTCTTTATGTATCATTGTTACTAAAACTTTTTTTAGTCTTTTAGCCAAGATATCAGCAAAAAGTTTGTAATCCACATTAAGTAGGGATATGGGGCGGTAGTTCTTGAGTTGTGTCTTTTCTGCCTCATTTTTCGGTATAAGCGTGATGTAAGCTTCTTTCCACGACTCCGGCGCTCTTTTCCCTTCCATAATTTCATTGCAAACCTCCATTAGAGGTTGAATTAAATAATCTTTCATATCCTTGTAATATTTGGAGGTTAGCCCATCCGGGCCTGGAGACTTGCCTAGTTGCAAATTCTTGATGGCACCTTCGACCTCGTGTTTAGAAATTTTGTCATTCAGTATTAATTTATTCTCTTGAGATATTTTTTGTAGTCCATTTGTTTCCAAAAAATTCTCAATTTTAATTTCATTCTGTGGCCCTTGTGCATACAATTGTTTAAAATATCTCTGGAAGCAATCTTGAATCTCCCGTGGGTTTTGTATATTCCTTCCATTTACTTCAAGATTAGTCACAGTATTTAATTTCTGTCTTTCCTTCAGCTGCCAAGCTAGCAGCTTTCCGCACTTATTGGCCGATTCAAAGGTTTTTTGTCTCATTTGTTTAATTTTCCATTCTATGTCCTGATTGACCATTTTGAAATATTGTGCCTGGTAAAGTTTAATTTCTCGTAGAATCTCTTGAGACTTAGGTTTAGTCCTTAATCTCTTCTCGCCTTCTCTAATTTTCTCTAAAATCTTTTCTTTCTTTTCCTCTTGAAGTTTCCTCTTTATAACATTTTGCTGAATCAAAAACCCTCTCATTACAGCTTTACTTGCATCCCAGATTACTCTTTTTTCCACAGTAGTCTTCAAATTTATTTCAATATAGTCTTTCAAAGTTTTTGGGGCCTTCTTAATAATTTCACAGTCTCTAAATAAGGTGTCATTCATTCTCCATCTGAAGGAACCATTCGGTGTTAGTTTCATATCCATCCTCACTGGGTTATGGTCAGAGCAGATTTTTGGGCAGATTTCCACCTTTCGAATCTTGGGTGCCATCCCTCTTGTAATCCAAATTTGGTCAATTCTTGTCCAAGTCAAGTTGGCTTCAAAGAAGAAAGTCCCCTCTCTACCTAGGGGATTTTTAGTTCTCCAAATGTCAATCAAATCCATATTGTCTGTCAGTTCAAAAAAGGTCTTTGGTAGTCTTCCATCTTTTGTAACTACCTGTCTTTCAGATTTATCCATATATGTCGACACAACGCCATTCATGTCTCCCATCAGAATAATGCTTTGGTCCATAAAGTCCATTAACGTCTCATGCAGTTTCTTGTAAAACTCTGATTTCCCCTCATTAGGTGCATAGACTCCAATTATTACTAATTTCTCTCCTTGAAATTGTATCTCAATTGCCACAAATCGTCCATGTTCATCTTTAAGGAGAAATTTTGGTGATAATTTCTCTTTTGCATAAATCACAACTCCTCTTTTTTTTACTTTGTCCGATGAAATGAATTCTTGGCCTAACTTTTTATTTATCAATAATTTCCTATGGAGTCTTGTTATATGTGTTTCTTGTAGACAAATTAGGTCCAATTGTTCCTTTTTCAACATATGAAAAATCTTCTTCCTTTTACTAGGGGAGTTCAGACCTCTAATGTTCCAAGTTAACATCTACAGAGACATGTTGTTGTTGTTATGATGTTCCTCCAACTGCTCCTAAAAGTTGCTCTTGATTCGACGGCTGTGTCTCTTTCTCTAGTTGGTCCAGTCCCAAGGGGGTTCTTCCTAAGTCAAGTGGTCTCAACCCTGGTGTTTCCGAATCTTTTGTTCTGGCCTCTCTTTGTAATTCTTCTCCAAAGTCTCTCAGGAAACTCACTTTATCTTCCTCTGATCTTATCTTTATTTTCTTTCCTTTAAATGTAAACAAGAGGCCTTGCGGAAATTCCCACCTGAACAAAATGCTGTTTCTTCTTAGCAGGTCCACCAAATTTCCGTAGTTGGCTCTAAGGTCAAGTAGGTGTTTCGGGATATCTTTAAAAATCTCAATTCTCACCCCTTGGATCTCGAGTGCTTTCTGATAGTGGAGACTCAGTATTTTATCTCTTTCTTCTTTTGACCTTAAGGCAATCAAACAGTCTCTCGCTCTATTTTTCCTTTTGGCCCTTCCTAGTCGAAAAGCACTCACTATCTTAAATTCTTCTTTGTCTGGCTCCAGGTCCCAGCACTCCTCAAATTCCGATGTAAGAAGTTCTATTAAATCTCCTTCTTCTATTTCTGGGACCGCCCTGATTCTCAAATTAGTCTGTTTCTCTTTAAGTTCAATCAGAGAGAATTGTACCTTATAATCATCCAATTTTTTATTTATTGGCGGTATCTTTTGTTCAACTGCCAATACCCTCTCTTTTGCTTCCTCTGCTGTCTTCTTTGTCTCCTTAGATTCCTGCAACAATCTGTCAATCGCCTGGGTGTTGGAATTTACATTTGTCCCCAAGTCGTTTACTTTTTGCCCCAAATCCTTAATAGTCGAAGTATTTAAATCAATCTTAGCTGTCAAAGTTTGTAGGGCAGATAGGATCTTGTCTAATGTTGCAGAGTCCGATCCTGTTCCTTTTGGTTCTTCCCTTTCTGTGACTTGTGGGGCAGGAAGTCCTGCTGCTGATGTTCTTCTATGCAGATATTGTTGCTGTGCCTGCAGCAGCTGCTGTTGTTTAACTTTGGCTCTTGTTGATACTGGGAGGCTTTTCTTGCGACTTATCTGGTTGTTGTTTTTTGGTCCATTACTTTGCCTCTAAAAGTCAAGGTCACACACACAGTTCCCAAGCTTACTTCTTAACCATAAGCAATAACAGCTGCAGTGGAAAATCCCCAGCTATAACACAAAGTTCCTCTAGGGGAGCAAAGTGCCAAGTTGTTTCATCAATGGTTGTTAAACAGTAACTTCATAAGCTCCCCAGTTATCTTCCCAATTGTTACAGGAATAAAATAGTTACAAACTTGGAAGCTCCCTTAAATTGTTGCCAGTCTTTCTCAGAGTTCAACAGTAAAAGTTACAATGTCCATAAAACGGTGCGTTCACAGTAGCCTTCCAGTTGTTTAAAGCAGACCAACAGACCAAAATCAAGGATGAAGCGGTGGATTTTTTATCCCCCCTTTACCTGCTTAGGGGGGTTTCTTTTGGTCTGACAGTGAAATTTAGCTGTATTCACAAGGAAAGTCAATGGTTCAAAGTTCCCTTGTCCCTTGCTTTCATTCTATTTACAAGATCGGCAAAGCGGACTTCCTGTTTGCACTTTGCCGATTTCAGGTCCAAATTTAAATTCAAGTTCAAAGTCCCGATCAAAGCGTCAAGTTCAAATTCAGAGTCCAATTTTAGTAGGTCTTATGCTTTGATCTTTCCCGGATTTCCGAATTCTTACTCATGGATAGCTGTTTTAATCCGACGTTTCACAGGAAAAAGGCCAGAGCTCTCCGGTAACTGCCGCGCAGCTTCCCTCCGCAGAAGTAGCGATCGACTCCAGCACAGCGCTGCACCCCCGCTCCGCTCCGGAGCTCTTTTCAGAGCTCCTTTGACAGTTGGGGGGGCGCGAAAACGTGCCCACTGAGTCCCACGGCCCCAGGCTTCTCCCGCCTGCAGGTTTTTTAAGGGTCCTCCGCTTCGCTGTAGCGGTGGACCCGGTTCTCTGCGGAGCTTCTCCCTCCGTTACAGAGGGAATCCGCCATTACCGATGGCGCCGCCTCCGGAAGTCAAATGTCTCTTTAAACTTCTTAAACCACCTTCCCTCTCTCCCTCATAAGTCTTCTCCCAAAATAAGATTCAAAGTTTCTACTTATCTCTTCAGCTCTTTGTTTTAAAGTAGCCTTTGCCTCAGCACATTGTTACTGAGGACTTTCACTTTTGTACTCACTCAGCAGGGAGTGTTATTTCCTTTTTCTGCTCTTGCGACTTTCTATCACTGCATCATTTTCTCTCCGCTGCTGGGATAGACTCCCTTCTTCATCCTACCACATCTGAATCTTCTTCGGTAGAAAAATACGGTAATTGAACAATCATAATTGCATTACATTCTTGATTAAATTATCTTTCCATTAATATATTATTTTATGATATTACTCCAAAAGAAGTGGTTTTATGAGCCATCAAACGTCTGAAATACACTTTTTTCCAAAAGGCTTCCACAATTTTGGCCACTACTGTATATCAAACAAAGCAACATTCAACAACCCATAAGAATCCAATAATAAATATGTTGGTTAATGACAAACAACAAAGGTAATGAACACACACACAGTTCCTTTCAGTTCTTCTCCATTTCTTCCCAAGGCTCTAATCCCTTTTTGTCTCCATTGCAGATTGTGATGAACTGGAAATCGAGAACAAGGGTGACCACAACAAAATCCCCAGAGAGGAGAAGCCACGTAAAAATTTGGAGTGTGGCGAGAGCTGCAGTCAGAGCTCCCATTCCACTTCCCATCAACAAAATCTCATCGGAAAGAAACCCCATCAGTGCATGGAATGTGGAAAGAGCTTCACTAATAGCTCCTATCTCACTTCCCATCAGAGAATTCATACAGGGGAGAAACCCTATCAGTGTGTGGAATGTGGAAAGAGCTTCAGTAGGAGCGACCATCTCAATACCCATCAAAGAATTCATACAGGGGAGAAACCCTATAAATGTGTGTTTTGTGGGAAGAACTTTGCTGATAGATCCACTCTCACTTTCCATAAAAGAATTCATACAGGGGAGAAACCCTATCAGTGTGTGGAATGTGGAAAGTGCTTCAGTCAGAGCCGTCATCTCAGTTCCCATCAAAGAATTCATACAGGGGAGAAACCCTATCAGTGTGTGGAATGTGGAAAAAGCTTCCATCAGAGATCCTATCTCACTTCCCATCAAAAAATTCACACAGGGCAGAAACCCTATCAGTGTGTGGATTGTGGGAAGAACTTCACTGATAGATCCACTCTCACTTTCCATAAAAGAATTCATACAGGGGAGAAACCATATCAGTGTGTGGAATGTGGAAAGAGCTTCAGTAGGAGCTCCTCTCTCAATTCCCATAAAAGAATTCATACAGGGGAGAAACCATATCAGTGTGTGGAATGTGGAAAGAGCTTCAGTCAGAGCCACAATCTCAGTTCCCATCAAAGAATTCATGCAGGGGGAAAACCCTATCAGTGTGTGGAATGTGGGAAGAACTTCACTCATAGATCCTCTCTCACTTCCCATCAAAGAATTCATACAGGGGAGAAACCCTATCAGTGCGTGGAATGTGGAAAGAGCTTCAGTCACAGCCACAGGCTCACTTCCCATCAGAAAATTCATACAGTGGAGAAACACTATCCGTGTGTGGAATGTGGAAAGAGCTTCACTAATAGCTCCTCTCTCACTTCCCATCAAAGAATTCATACAGGGGAGAAACCATATCAGTGTGTGGAATGTGGAAAGAGCTTCAGTAAGAGCTGCAATCTCACTTCCCATCAAAGAATTCATACAGGGGAAAAACCCTATCAGTGCGTGGAATGTGGAAAGAGCTTCAATCAGAGGTCCTCCCTCACTTCCCATCAAATAATTCATACAAGGGAGAAACCCCATCCATGTGTGGAATGTGGAAAGAGCTTTAGTTCGGGCTGCAATCTCACTTCCCATCAGAGAATTCATACAAAGGTTGGGAAATCCTCCATTATATAGCTTTAGGAGCCAGGCAAATACCTACCTGTTTAGGGAAGTTTTTAATGTCTGATGTTTTAATGTATTTTTAGTTGTTTGTTGGAAGCCGCCCAGAGTGCCTAGGGAAACCCAGCCAGATCAGCAGGGTATAAATAATAAAGCAACATCTTTGCTATGAAAATTGTCCATTACTCGACTTGCTGTATAGACACTTGTCGGCAGGGCCTTGCTTGTACTCAAGCTGCATCAGCATCTTGTGCAGTTTCTGAAGAAGTGTGCATGCACATGAAAGCTCATACCAAGAACTGACTTAGTTGGTCTTTAAGGTGCTACTGGAAGGAATTTTTTTTGTTTTGACTATGGCAGACCAACACGGCTACCTATCTGTAACCTCTCCTTTATCAGTTTGTGATGGCAAGGATGGCCTTGGCTCTACCAGTAGAACAGGGAAGACACGTCTGTGCCTTATCTTATATCCTGACCACAAAGGCGCACAGACCTAGTCTGGGAACAGTGCCAGAGGGTGTTCTTGGAGATGGTGACCTCTTGCTCCAAGATAAGAGTAGGAACAGGAAGATCCTTTTATGGTCAGAAGTAAGGAATATCCTTTTATGGTCAGAAGTATAGGAAGGAATACCCATTTATGGTTAAGAGTGTCGGAGCAGGAACATCTGTGATGTCCACCTGCGTGTACAAGCTGACGTGGTTGGATTCCTGGGGAAGGGGGAGAGGGTGTCTGGAGGATATATATACTGCATGAAATTTCTCATTTCTTTGGACTTGCTGTGGACACACCACACAGGTGCCTTTCTGCTGTTCCGGAGAGCAGAAATAAAGGACTCTTTCTCTGAACCAACCCTCGGTGTCATTTGACTTCCTTCCTCCTGTCCGGGAGCAACACAGACCCAATCGGTGAACTCCAATAAGGCTGCAGAATGACAAAAAAAGAACCCCAGACGGGAATTATTGTGTTTATGCTGATGCATCAGCTCATTAGCATTTGGAAAGACAGTACAGAAGAGAATTCTGGATGTCAGCCTGGGCTAATGGCAGATTGGTTGTGGCACAGTTTAAAATGCCCTGTGAGCGGAAAACGACAATGTTTAAGATCTAGGACACATAAAGGACTGACCCGCCTGTTAAATTAAAGGATGGATTAATCTATAGACCTAGGGGGAGGTGAGCCTTCATCATTTTCTTTTCATATATTTGTATCTGCAGTTCTACCTGGCAAACCTCTCTGGGAAAGTCTACTATTTGAAATATGCATTAGGGACGGAAGCCAGGACCTTCACCACATAGGGGCAAAGTGTGTTCCTCTTGGGATCATGCAGAGCATGTTCTAAATCTGAATTTCCATTCAGCAGATTGTAGGAATGTAGAATCGTAGAGTTGGAAGGGACCCTGGGGTCATCTAGTCCAACCCCTGGTGAGGCAGGATAATCAGGAGACGCTGGACAAAGGTTCCCTTTGGCAGAACTGCTAAGCACCAGGTGTGCGCCATCCGGGTTAGCGCCATCGACTAATGGCGGATTCCCTCCGAGCTCCGGAGGGAATCGGCTCCGCAGGATCGGGTCTTGTCCGCGGCGGCGACGCGGGGACCCTTAAAAATCACAGGTGTAGATGCCTGTGAACGTGGTGACTCGGTGGGCACCATTTGCGCCCCCCAAACCGTGAAGGGGCCTTTTTAAAGGCTACAGAACGGGGACGGGGTACGGCGTGGTGCTGTGAGTAGACTGCTACTTCTGCGGAGCGAAGCCGCGTGCCATTGTCGGAGAAGCGCTGACTTTTTCCTTGGAACATTTGGACTTAAGAATAAGAACCTGTGAGTATATACGGAATTCGGAATTTAAAGAAAAGTTTTGATGAATTAGGAACGAGCGGGGAGGGATTAAAAAGGAAGTCCGCCCCCCCCTCTTTGTAGATATTTTAAAGCAAAGAGCTTGCTATTTAAGGTCGAGAGAATCTTCTTTTTCTTTAAAAGCTTTGAACCTTCACGGTTTGACACCACAAGAGTGTTACCGGAGGATAAAAGTAACTTTGGGAGTTAAAGTTTCACCCCCCCCCAAATCCGGGGGCGTCCCGTGAAAAGAGCCGGTTGATGAAGTACTGAAGAGTTTGACAGCTGTCAAACCAGCTGTCAAAGGAAAGAAAAAAGGGAACTTTGTTTTGCCGCCTCTGTTGGCTATATTTGATGCAACTTTTTGAAAATAAGAGAGAGTGGATACAAATTAACTTGTATACTGGGTCTAAACTGAAAGACATTGAATTACTAAAATCCCCCCTTGTGGGGGGTAAGGGACATTACAAGAATGGCTGAAGGAAAGGAAAATCAGACTGAACTCAATAGAATACTTGTTCTCCTGGGAAAATTACAAAACCAGACCGATGTTTTGTCTACAAGTGTGAACACTTTGGCTTTGGCAGTAAATAACATTGTTGATACTGACAAGGAATGGAAGCAAGAAATTTACACAATTGAACAACCAGAGAAAGCGGAGAGCTATGAGAATATGGAGAAAGAGATAGATGCTGTTATTGAAGAAAAGGAGGGAGGAGTTCTAACTTTGCAGATGTCAAAGGAGAGCCACAATTTGGGGCCAGACAGGAAGACAACAAAGGAGAATAAAAATTTGAGATGGAAAACCTGCCTTGAGATGGAAAATGAAGATCTAAGGATTACAAACCTGACCAAAGGGGACGATGGAATATGGAGAGCTTTCAGACTTGAGAGGAAGATGAAATTAGTTTTGGAATACCCCACAAGCGTCAATTTTAAATATAGAGGATTAGCTGAAAAAAACATGGACCCTGAGGGGTTGGAGCCCCTCCGAGCTCTGGGGCTTAACATCAAGGACTGTCAAAGAGGCCGGCAAAGAGGAACTGAGGGTGATTTGAGAGCCTCGGACGTGAGATCTCCAGGCTAAACAGTAAATGACGAACTATTGGGACCAAAACCGGGAAAGGGAGGGTGGAGTTTAGTTCTCCAAAGGGTATATAATTCATAACTAATTTTGTTGAAATGTGTTGATGATTTGTTTAGAAGTTGGGAAAGCCGTGGATGGGAAATTGGCCGACTTTAAGAAATATGCTTAAGTATAAGAAATGAGATATAGGTATTTATGTTTAAGTTTAGATAGATGAAAATTGGTTTTCAGAATGGTTAAATTAAAATGAAAATAAGAATTGCAAAAATAATTTAAGGAAATGGAAGAAAGAGGAAAGGTAATATTATAAGATGTAAAAAATTTATTAATTGAAGATTGAGAAATAAGTATAAGAATTTGCTGGAACAACAATGGAATCAGAATACAAAAGGGGGAGGCGTGAGGAGGTCCGAGAAAGAAGTTATATGAAAATAAGCATTTGAAATCTCATATGTTTTTTAATTGTTCTTTTTAAGTTTTTCTTTTCTGTATTTTTGTTACTTTTTGTTCTATTTTTGTTATGTTTGTTATTGAAAATGCTAATAAATATTCATTAAAAAAACAAAAAAACAAAGGTTCCCTTTGGCAGAACTGCTAAGCACCAGGGGCAGAAGGACAAGATTCTGGCTCCTTCTGCCGCCTGCAATCCAAGGCCCAGAGTGGGTGTCTCTGCCATTGCTGATTTCTCATTTCATGCAGCAGAAGAGCCACTAGAGTTGGGGGGCAGAAGCAGGGGGGGGGGGGGGAGGTGGCTGGTCCGGTTGGATGGTCTCTCTGGCAGCGCCAGGAAGCCCACGAAGAAGACATTTCTCTCATTGCCTCTTGGAGGAAGAAGGAGAGGAAGGTGTCTGTCTCTGAAAGCCAAGCTGGCTGCATCACTTTCCCCTCCCTGAGGTTTCTCTCACTGGCCATGGGCAGGGGGGAGTGGCTGTTCCTGGTGGCTCCCCTGGGAGCTGGGGCGGGCAGGAGACGACCAGACCACCCCGCAGAGTTTCTGGCTTCAATGTTCCAGTGTCCCCTTCCACCACCCTAGCCCCCCAGGGGCCTCCATGGCACTTTAACTGTACGGACCTTTGTCGGCAAGGTGATGTCTCTGCTTTTTAAGATGCTGTCTAGGTTTGGCATTGCTTTTCTCCAAGAAGCAGGCGTCCTTTAATTTCGTGACTGCTGTCACCATCTGCTGTGATCATGGGTGCTCTCTCTCTGCAGGTAAATTCAAACTGTAACTTTCCCTCCTTTTGTAGTCATGACCAGTTGAACCTAATCAGCTCAGAACTCACAGAAAAGGTTCTTAAAGTTACAATCAACTTTTCTGTTTCTTTGCAGAATGACTCCTAACATGGAATGAGGAGAGGCTGTTAAAGTATGGATTTTCTAGGAATTTATAAAGCTAGTTACCTTACCTGAGCTGTCAAGTCAAAAGGATACATTCAGGCCTAATATTTGTAACATTGCAACAACTATAAAGATGTGCCTCCCCCATGATTTCCATAACATTTAAATTTTTTTGCCTAGGGAATTCCAGGAGGTGGGGGAATCATTTGTCCTATTCCAATAATCTTCTTGCATAGGTTTAATGTTATTTGGAGACACTTAACACCCATTAATTTCACGTTATCTAGGTGTTTATTCAGGTGAGGATGAATAAAACACTCTAGAAAAATCCTTCATGACTAGCTGCTTTTCCCCAATTTCTTAGCTAGAAATAACTGATATTGAGAAGGAAGAGAGAGAGACCCTATCCCTCAAACTTTGGGGATTTAGTAGGCATCATTTGGGCGATGCTGCCCCACTCCAGTTTGCCTCTGTCGGCCCCTGATGCCCCTTTCCTGTGGCCCCTGAATGGTTCTCTCCTCATCCGTCTGTCTCGGGAGACAATGTGGGACAGCTCAAGCGGTGGGGAGATTGCAAGGCCTGCTGGGGCAGCTGGCTGCTGTGACGGACAGCAGAGCCAGAGCAGAGTCTGGGGGTGCAGTGCCTCACCATTCCACCAGAGGGCCAGAGCCTCTTTCTGATTGGCTACCCAGAGGGGGGTGGCGCCAGCACTTTTGGAGGGAAAATAAAGAGAGCCATTTCTGAGGGGATTTGAGATGGGAGAGAGGGAATTCTGAGAGAAGATGGGGATGAGGAGAGGGTGGAGGGAGGGGGAAGTGGTTCTGACCTGAGTGGATCCTCCGTTCTGAGGAGAATATCTATGGAGCCAGAGGAAGGAGCCTCACAGCTGAGAAGGGGAGACCATGTTGAGGGTCTGAAGGGAGAATTCAGATGGGAGTGAAGCTGTGGGAAGACTCTCTTCTTCTTCTTCTGGGGTCTCCTTCCAGTCACGAGGGGAGAGATCTTCTAGGAAAAGGAGATTCCCAAGTCCGTGGCAAGGGCTGAGAGGATCCCCTGGGTCTGGCATACAAAGGAAAATACCTCAGGGGAACCGAGGAAAAGTGGCCCCTCGCTCACGGACCAAAGTATGAAGCCGTGAAGGAAGCTGGGCTGTGTCAAATGTACCTCACGGAAACACCTCTCATAACTAAGTGAGGGGATGAGAGGGAAGCAGCAGAAAGAGAGTTCAGCCTTTCACCACCTATTCTGGAAACCTGAACGTCTACCTGAAGCGCAACAACTGAATTACAAGAATTCAGAATTACAAGCCTAGTAGATGAAGGGAACGCAGTGGATGTAGCCTACCTTGATTTTAGCAAGGCATTTGACAAGGTGCCCCATTATATTCTTGTAAAGAAGCTGGTAAAATGCGGACTTGACTATGCTACCACTCAGTGGATTTGTAACCAGCTGACTGACCGAACCCAAAGGGTGCTCATCAATGGTTCCTCTTAGAATATAATCATAGAGTTGGAAGAGACCACAAGGGCCATCGAGTCCAACCCCCTGCCAAGCAGGAAAAACTCTTCATCCTGGAGAAGAGTGACTAGTGGGGTGCCACAGGGTTCTGTCTTGGGCTCAGTCTTATTCAACATCTTTATCAACGACTTGGATGATGGACTCAAGGGCTTCCTGATCAAATTTGCAAATGACGGATGTCAGGGGCTCAGGAGCAGAGGCAAAGGGGAGGGAGGGAACGGAGAGCGAAGAGGAAGAATCTGAGGGCAGCGTAGGGGAGTATGACAGTGGCCCGAGAGATTCCATGAGCTTCTCCAGTGATTCAGAAGATCCCCAGAGGGGGGCGCCGATGGCCAAAGCAAAAGGGGTCCCAGGGGGGACACACCAGAAGCAAGGGGCCAGCGGGGATTCCCAAAGCAGCAGCGGGGGATCAGGACCAGTTCCCCCACCAGAGCGGAGTGGGGGGGAAGAGTCCCATGTATCAGGGCCAGCGTCTCCTCCAGCAGGGAGGGAAGATGAGTCAGGGCTGGCCACGCCTCCATCGCAGAGTGAGGGAACGGAGGGGAAGTCAAGTCCAGCTAGCCCTCCCGAGGGGGGAAGCAGTGACAGGAGCAGTGTAACGGTCAGGAGAAAGGTTGCTGGCTGGGCGCGCGCACCAAGTTCAAATGTACAGGCGCGCGGGACAGCAGGAAGCTCGGATTGGGAGCCAGGTCCTAAAGCACGCCGGAGGCAGGGGGAAGAATCCGGGGACTCAGCATCAGAAGAGTCCAGAAAGGGCAACACCCCAGCGGGCAGGCGGACCCAGAGGAGGAAAGAGCAGAGGAGGAGGTGGAGCAAGGCTAGAGTCTTAAACTGGTGTCTGGGGGGAGGAGATTCAGACGGAGCTTCAGCGGTCTAGGTTTCAAGACGTAGAGCTGCGCGCCGCGGGTTTGAAATGGAAACTGAACTTCAATAAAGACTTTTGTATATAACAAGAACTGGCGTTGGTCCTTTGTGAGCTGGGACCTCGGGCAGCTCTGACAACACCAAACTGGGAGGGGTGGCTAACACCCCAGAGGACAGGATCACACTTCAAAACGACCTTGACAGATTAGAGAACTGGGCCAAAACAAACAAGATGAATTTTAACAGGGAGAAATGTAAAGTATTGCACTTGGGCAAAAAAAATGAGAGGCACAAATACAAGATGGGTGACACCTGGCTTGAGAGCAGTACATGTGAAAAGGATCTAGGAGTCTTGGTTCACCACAAATTGACATGAGCCAACAGTGTGACGCGGCAGCTAAAAAAGCCAATGCAATTCTGGGCTGCATCAATAGGAGTATAGCATCTAGATCAAGGGAAGTAATAGTGCCACTGTATTCTGCTCCGGTCAGACCTCACCTGGAGTACTGTGTCCAGTTTTGGGCACCACAGTTCAAGAAGGACACTGACAAACTGGAACGTGTCCAGAGGAGGGCAACCAAAATGGTCAAAGGCCTGGAAACGATGCCTTATGAGGAACGGCTAAGGGAGCTGGGCATGTTTAGCCTGGAGAAGAGGAGGTCAAGGGGTGATATGATAGCCATGTTCAAATATATAAAAGGATGTCACATAGAGGAGGGAGAAAGGTTGTTTTCTGCTGCTCCAGAGAAGCGGACACGGAGCAATGGATCCAAACTACAAGAAAGAAGATTCCACCTAAACATTAGGAAGAACTTCCTGACAGTAAGAGCTGTTTGACAGTGGAATTTGCTGCCAAGGAGTGTGGTGGAGTCTCCTTCTTTGGAGGTCTTTAAGCAGAGGCTTGACAACCATATGTCAGGCGTGCTCTGATGGTGTTTCCTGCTTGGCAGGGGGTTGGATTCGATGGCCCTTGTGGTCTCTTCCAACTCTATGATTCTATGAACTGATTTTGAGAGGAGGGAGTTGAAGAGAAGCTGTGCCTGGAGGACTTCCGGGTTAGCGCCATGGGCAATGGCGGAATTCCTCTGATTCAGAGGAACCCGCTCCGCCAAAATCGGGTCTTGCCGAGACGGCGAAGGTGGAGACCCCTCAAAAATCACAGGCGGAGGAAGCCTGGGAATGTGGGATTCGGCTCACACCAAGAGCGCCCCCCCTACTCACGCGGAAACCCCTTTTCGGGGGTTCTGAAGTGACGCGGGGTGAGTGGCGCTGTGTCTCGAATCGACTGCTATTTTTGCGGAGTGAAGCCGCACAGCCGGTGTCGGAGAGCGCTGACTTCTTTTTTTGGACTTTCGGATTTCAAACAACAACCTATGAGTAGTATGGAAATTGGATTTAAAAAAAATATATTCTTAAATTTGGCACGATCAGGGAAGGTCCAAACAGGAAGTCCGCCTCCCCTTTCTGTAAATAATTTAAAGCAAAGGACCTGTCAACTAAGGTCGTGGAGAGGTTCTTTTTTTCTTTTTCTCTGTAAAGACTTTAATTCTACGGATTGACACTATAAGAAATTCTGTCTGGAAGCAGGGGAGCCTGCAGGAAAAGAACTAAATTTGGGAATTGATGTGCCACCCCCCCCCCCCAGACCCGGGAGTGGTCCATGAGAGCTCGTTGATGAAGTATAGAACAATTTGACAGCTGTCAAGCTAGCTGTCAAGACGCAAAAAGAGGACTTTGTTTCTGTTGTCTTCCTTTGTTACAAGCTTGTTTTTGAAAAGAAGGAAGGACTGTTACAATTTAACTGGACTTTTGGATCTGTGCTGAAAGGAGTAAAAAGAAACTTAAATTCCCCTAGAGGGAGCTTCGGGATATTGCAGAGAATGGCTGTTGGAGAGGAAATCCCGTTTGAACTGAATAGGACATTCTTTCTCTTGGGAAAGTTGCAAGGTCAAATTGATGTTTTTACTACAAATGTTACAACTTTGGACACAAGAATGAATACCATCATTGAACTTGATAAGAACTCGGCACAGGAATTTCATTCAACTGAACAAACAGGGAAATTTGAGGAGGAGAATTATGTTGTCTCTGAAGAGAAGAAAGGGGGAGCCGTAACCCTGCAGATGCGAAAGGAGAGCTGCAATTTGAGGCCTGACATGATGGCAACAAGGGGAAATAAATTTTTGAAGATGGAAGCTTGGCCTGAATTGGAAAGCGAAAGATGGAGAGATCTCCTTATGTGGAGATCAGATGACCCTAGGATTACAAGTTTGATTCAGGTGGAAGTTGGACCTTTGGGGACATTTGGATTTGAAAGGAGAATGAAACAAAATTTGGAATACCCCATAGGCCTTCTAAGTACGGAGGTCTGGCTGGAAGGAATGTGGATGCTAGTGGGTTAGAGCTTCCCCGAGGTTTGGCTTTTAATACTAAGGACTATCAAAAAGACTGGCAGAGGGGACATGAGAGAGACTTAAGAGCCTCCGATGTAAGATCTCCGGGCTGATGGCTTCTCGAGACTGATGGACTTATGTTGGGGACTGAAACCAGGAAGGGGGTATGGGTGGAATGGAAATTGGGAACTCAAAGGGTATTGTCAGAGCTGCCCAAGGTCCCAGCTCACAGAGGACCAACGCCAGTTCTTGTTATATACAAAAGTCTTTATTAAGGTTCAGTTTTGATTTCAAAGCCGCGGCGCGCAGCTCTACGTCTCAACCCTAGACCGCCGAAGCTCCATCTGAATCTCCTCCCCCCAGACACCAGTTCAAGACCCTAGCCTTGCTCCACCTCCTCCTTTGCTCCTTTCTCCTCTGGGTCCGTCTGCCCGCTGGGGTGTTGCCCTTTCTGGACTCTTCCGATGCTGAAGAGTCCCCGGATTCTTCCCCCTGCCTCCGGCGTGCTTTAGGACCTAGCTCCCAATCAGCGCTCCCGGCTGTCCCGCGCGCCTGTACATTTGAACTTGGCGCGCCGCCCAGCCGGCAACCTTCCTCCTGACCGTTACACTGCTCCTGTCACTGCTTCCCCCTTCGGGGGGGCTAGCTGGATCTGACTTCCCCTCCATTCCCTCACTCAGCGATAGGGGCGTGGTCAGCCCTGACTCATCTTCTCTCCCCACTGGAGGGGAAGCCGGTCCTGACACATGAGACTCTTCCCCCCCGCTACGCTCTGGTGGGGAAACTGGTCCCGATCTCCAGCTGCTGCTTTGGGAGTCGCCGCTGGCCCCTTGCTTCTGGTGCGTCCCTCCCGGGACCCCCCTTGCTCTGGCCATTGGTGCCCCCTTCTGGGAATCTTCCGAATCGCTGGAAAGGCTCATGGAATCTCTCGGCCCACTGTCATCCTCACCTACGCTGCCCTCGGATTGTTCCCCTTCACTCTCCGCTTCCTCTCTCCCCTGTGCCTCTGCTCCTGAACCCCTGACATCCATCCCCCCTCGAAGCCCCCCCTTCCCCCCTCCCCCTCTTCAGGTGTGGGTTCTGGGTGCTCCAGTGTTGTGGGGGTGAGTGCTGGATACAGTTCCTCCCCTCTGGTGTGCAGCTGGCTGGCTGGGTCCGGCCAGTCCGGAATGGGCTCGTCGACGTCGATCTCCTCTGCTTCCATCTCTCTGCAGCTGTGCTCGAACCCAGGATCCTCCCCCAACACGTCCATGTCTGTCTCCCCCCCGGTCGCCTCGGGGGATTCTGCCTGCCAAGGCCACTTCAGCAGTTCCCTGCTCCAGCCCCCCTCCTGTTGGCGATTTGCGGGGTGGGTCTGGTGCGTTCCCTGGCGCCTGGAACCTGTGGGGTTCCTTGTAGGGTGTAAGCACTGATCTATGAAAGACCGGGTGCATTCTGGAACCCTCCGGGAGTGTCAACCGGAAGGCTACCGGATTGATTTGTGCCTTGACTTGGTAAGGCCCTAGCTGTTTGTGTCAGAGCTTCTTCTTAGCTAACGTCCTGGCCGGCACTGCCTGGGCTGCTAACCAGACCCAGTCCCCCACCCGGATGTCTTCCCCGACTCTCCTGTGCCTGTCTGCCTGCACCTTGTATGCTTGCTTTGCTAGTTCTAAATGCCTTCAGAGCTGCTCGTGGACCTCCCGCAATTCCTCTGCCCAAGCCTCTGCTCCCTGTGTCTCCCCCTCCCGGGAAGGTTCTGGGATGCCGTCCATTGTTGGCGAAGAACGGTGTCACCCCCGTGGACACGTGCTTCGTGTTGTTGTAGGCAAACTCGGCTAGCGGTAGGTAGTCCACCCAGGTCGAGGGCTGTTGATTCGCGTAGCATCGCAGGTACTGCTGCATGATGGCGTTGACCCTCTCCGCTTGTCCGTTGGTTTGCGGATGTCTTGCTGACGCTAAGTTGATCTTGACATTCAGGATGCCCAGCAGCTTCTGCCAGAAGCTTGAGATGAATTGGCAACCCCGGTCGGACAAGATGGACCGCGGTAAGCCGTGAGCCTTAAATACATGGTCTATGAACAGCTTGGCTGTCTGTTCCGCTGTGGCCACCTTTGCACAAGGAATGAAGTGCGCCATCTTGGTGAACAGGTCTACGACCACGAGTACCGCTGTCTTGCCTCGCGAGCTGGGCAGATCTGTGACAAAGTCCAGGGCCACTTTCTCCCACAGCTCGAGAGGCGTCTGTAGCGGTTCCAGCAATCCCGCTGGCGGCCTGTGTACTGGTTTGGCCCTTTGGCATGTGTCACACCTAGAGACGTAATCCGCGACTTCTCCCCTCATCTTGGGCCACCAAAAGTCTCTGGCTACTAATTCCGCCGTCTTGTCCTTGCCGAAGTGCCCGGTGCTGGGCGCGTCGTGTAACTGCACCTTCGCGCGGAGGTCGTCCCCCGGCACGTAGAGGGCCCCCTTGCGGATGAGCAGTCCGTCGCGTATCTGGAACTCGTCGTCCTTCGCTGTGCCTCTTCGCACCTCTTCCATCTTGGATCGTGCGAAGGAATCCGTCTGCAGCGCGCGACGTACGGCGTCCAGATCCACGGTGGCCGAAGCGCACGCCCACGCTTCCGGTGCGAAAATGTGTTTGGCTGCCACCGGTGCCACTTCCTTGAGATACTGTGGCTTCCTGGATAGCGCATCCACCATGACATTGTTGTCTCCCGGGATGTATTCTATCCTGAAGTCGAAATCCGCAAAGAACTCCGCCCAGCGGATGTGTCTCTGGTTCAGGAACCGCGCCGTGCGCCAGTACTCCAGGTTCTTATGGTCCGTGCGGACCTGCACCGTGTGTTTGGCTCCGATGAGGAAGTGCCGCCACGCTTTGAAGGCTGCATGAATGGCCAGCAACTCCCTGTCCCAGATGGTGTAGTTCTGTTCCGACTTGCTGAGTTTCCTGGAGTAGAATGCGCACGGCCTCCAGTCCCCTTGCGGATCTTGTTGCAACAGGACCGCCCCCACCACTCTGTCCGAGGCGTCCGTCTCAACCCTCATTGGTTTGCTGGGGTTGACGTGTAGCAGCTGTTCTTCGGACGTGAAGAGACGCTTGAGTCTCTGAAAGGACTGCTCCGCCTGGTCCGTCCAGGTGAACTTCTTCTTCTTGGAGCCGAGAGTGTCCGTGATGGCTGCCGTGATGGCTCCATCGCGAACCCCTTGATGAACTTGCGATAAAAGTTGGCGAAGCCGACGAACTTCTGGACCTCCTGATTGCGCGGGCTCTTCCAGTCCAACACCGATCGGACCTTGGTGCTGTCCATGGCGAGTCCCTTGTCGGACAGCTTGTAGCCCAGGAAATCCACCTCCGTCATGTCGAACTGGCACTTCTCCAGTTTGGCGTAAAGTCTGTGCTCCAGTAGTATCTGCAGGACCTCCTTGACGTCTCTCTCATGAGCCTTCTGTGATTCTGAGAAAATCAGGATGTCGTCTAGGAAGCAGACGCACTTCTTGTAGAGGAGTCCCGCTAACACGTGGTGCATGAAGGCTTGGAAACAATGGGAGCCATTTTGTAAACCAAAAGGCATAACTCTGTATTCATAGGTGCCTAAAGGCGTGAACATGGCCGTCTTCCACTCGTCGCCCTCCCACATGCGTATAAGATTGTACGCCCCTCGCAGATCCAACTTGGTGAAGATGCGTCCCTTCCTCACCATCGCAAGCAGGTCGTCGATCTTGGGCATGGGGAATGCCGTGGGCTTCGTCCTCGAATTTATGACCCTGTAATCAACTACAAGCCTCTTTTGGGGCGTGTCTTTTTTCTTCACAAAAAACACGGGACTGCCCCCCACTGCTTTGGATTCTTGGATGAATTCCCGCTTCAAGTTGTGATCTATGAACTCCCTGAGTTCTTGCAGTTCGTCTTCAGACATGGAATACAGTTTCCCCGTCGGCAGCGTCGCCCCCGGCAGGAGGTCAATCTTGCAGTCGTAGGGCCTGTGGGGAGGCAGCTTGTCCACTTCCTTCTCGCAGAAGACCTCCAGAAACGCCTTGTACTTGTGGGGTACCGCTTGCAGCATGGCTAAGTGTAGCTGTGGTCCATCCTCTTGCCCCTCCTCCTCCTGGCTAGTCAGGATGCAGTGTTCTGCGCAGTAGGAGGAGCCGAAGGTCAATTGACGCTGGTACCATGCTAATGCCGGGCTGTGCCTGTCCAGCCAACTCATGCCCAATACTATGGGCGTGTCTGACAGGTGGGTGACATTGAAGCTGATGACTTCGCGGTGATTTCCAATTCGCATCACCATTGGCAGCGTTTGCTGTACCACCTGTCCTCCCAGCAATTCTCTTCCTTCGACCGTGACAACTTTCAGGGGCATCGTGGCTGGCAGGAGCGCTATGCGCTGTTGCTTGATGAAATCCACTCCGATAAAGTCAGCGTTACTACCAGAGTCAATGGTAATGGGCACTTCCATAGTGAGTCCATTGGGTAGCTGGAGCAATGCAGTGAGTTGCACCACCGGTTTGGGCGGGAGTGGGTCTGTGGGCTGTAAAATCTCTGGGGACTGCTTCACTGACTCGCCTGGCTGGGCCCCAGTGCCTCTGCCTCCAGCCAGGCTTCGTCGTTTCCCTGCAGCTGTTCCCCCTGCTGAACTGCTCCTTTTACTGTTGCTGAGGCTGCAGTGTGCTTTTGGAGCCTCTGGGGGCACTCCTTGGCCATGTGCTGTGCACTGTCGCAGATGTAACACTTCCTGCTCCCTCTAGGAGGCTTCGCCTTGACTGCTCCTGGTGTTTGGGCTCTGGTCGCTGTCTGAGCCCTGGCACCACCTATCTCCATCGGCTCTTCTCCCCCTCCCGGTGGAGGCATGGACTGGGCGCGCGCTGTCTCTCTGGGTAGGAAAGGAGTTGATCTGGCTGGTGTGCGTCCTAAACGTCCGTCATCTTTGCTCCAAGGGCGTTTTTCCAGACGCACCCCTATCGCCAGCGCTCTTCGGACGACTTCCGTGGTGCTGTTGGGTCTCTCCCCCCTCGCAATTTCATCCTTCACAGCCCCATTCAGCCCCTCCCAGAACAGGTCTCGGACGGCAGCTGAGTCCTTTTCCCAGCCCAGCGCATTTACCAACGCAAAAAAGCGGGAGTGATATTGTCTCACAGTGGCTTTCCCCTGCTTCAAACCATGCATTTCCCTTCTGGCCACATCCACATCAACCGTTGATTTAAAACAAGCGTCCATAGCCTAGATAAAGGCTGTTGAATCTTTGAGGGCGGGGTCATTTTCGCGCCATAAATTGCACAGCCACGATTTAGCTTCCCCATGCAGATGAGTTATTATGAACCCCACTTTCTCCTCCTCATCTCTAAAGTCTTTCCGAAGCAAATTGAGCGCGAAAACTATGTCTGCCCTGAAATTAGGATACTGCTGCAGGTTCCCGTCGAAATGGGATACGATGCTGCCCCCCCTCTTTCCGAGGCCAACTCCCTCCGGCTTGGGTCATGGCAGCCCCTCCTTGCTCAAACGTTCCAACCTGGTTTGCAGATCCTGGCAGAACGCTGCTGCTTCCTCCTCTCTCTTTCTGGATGCTGCTACTTCCATGGAAAGCCTCGTGACTGCTTCTTGCAGGGCTGTCACTCTCTCCTCTGTAGCCATCCTTGCCGATCTTCGTGAGCTCGCAAAACACCAAGTTTTGCCCCTCGCTGCGCCAACTCAAGCTGCGAAGGTTTTAAGGAGACGGAGCTTACTGTCAGAGCTGCCCGAGGTCCCAGCTCACAAAGGACCAACGCCAGTTCTTGTTTTATACAAAAGTCTTTATTAAGGTTCAGTTTTGATTTCAAAGCCGCGGCGCGCAGCTCTACGTCTCAATCCTAGACCGCTGAAGCTCCGTCTGAATCTCCTCCCCCCAGGCACCAGTTTAAGACCCTAGCCTTGCTCCACCTCCTCCTCTGCTCCTTTTTCCTCTGGGTCCGTCTGCCCGCTGGGGTGTTGCCCTTTCTGGACTCTTCTGATGCTGAGTCCCTGGATTTTTCCCCCTGCTTCCGGCGTGCTTTAGGACCTGGCTCCCAATCCGAGCTTCCTGCTGTCCCGCTTGCCTGTACATTTGAACTTGGCGCGCGCGCCCAGCCGGCAACCTTCCTCCTGACCGTTACACTGCTCCTGTCACTGCTTCCCCCTTCGGGGGGGTTAGCTGGATCTGACTTCCCTTCCGTTCCCTCACTCAGCGATAGGGGCGTGGTCAGCCCTGACTCATCTTCTCTCCCCACTGGAGGGGAAACCGCCCCTGACACATGGGACTCTTCCCCCCCGCTACGCTCTGGTGGGGAAGCTGGTCCTGATCTCCAGCTGCTGCTTTGGGAGTCGCCGCTGGCCCCTTGTCTCTGGTGCGTCCCTCCCGGGACCCCCCTTGCCCTGGCCGTCCGTGCCCCCTTCTGGGAATCTTCCGAATCGCTGGAGAAGCTCATGGACTCTCTCGGGCCACTGTCATACTCTCCTACGCTGCCCTCTGATTCTTCCCCTTCGCTCTCCGCTTCCTCTCTCCCCTTTGCCTCTGCTCCTGAACCCCTGACACTGGGGGTTGGACTGGATGACCCTGGGATCCCCTCCTATCTCTCCACTCCTGAATTCTAGGAGTGCCTCCTGTAAAGTCCTTTCCCCTGCAAGCTCTTCCTCTGGTTTCCGGCCAAGGGAGGGAGATGCTCAGAGTGTTATGTATTGAAGTACCACTGTATATAGTTTTCACTCAGGTCCACGTCAGTTACTTTAGGCGGGAAACCCTGGGTGTTGCTGCTACAATGTTGACAGCCTATAAAAGCCGGCCGGCTGAGCTGTTTGCTGTCCAGTTCCAGCTTACAAATAAAGAGCTGCTTTGGAGAAATCGTATTGAACACAGTGCTGTGTATTGGGTCAAAGGATTTTATATCTGTATTATTATTGTCTGTATTGCATTAGTGTAAAGTAACTGCCTTTTGGTTCCAGAGGGTACAGCTACTATTGGTTCATTTAAGCTGCTGTATTTGGATCCTCTGTCTTATTGGTTTCCTCCAAAAGGCAGGACTGTGATTGCCTGAGATTGTTCCCTCCAAAATGTCTCCTTTCTAGCTAGTTCCCTGTCCCTATAAATGTAGCTCTCCCCTCCTCAGGCCCCAGTCTTGTTTGCTTTAATAAAGAAGTGTTACTAGAGAACTGTCTCCAGCATATTATGTCAAGAGAGCTGAAATCACAAACCCCACGTCACAACAACTGGCGACGAGGATGGGATCCGGAATGCTGAGGAGCGGTTAAACACAGCCCTGCCTCAGAGTCCGGATTGTAGCTAAAACAAGACTCACTGGCCAGCTGAGAAGACGACCCTGCCCACAGGACAATGGAGAGTCCAAGGGTATTGGAGCCCTTCCAGCCATCAGAGCCCAACACATGGGAAGACTACGTCGAACGCTTCGAGTTCTTCGCAGAGGCTCAAGGGATCACTGATGCCAGCAAAAGAAGGGCCACATTCCTGAGCTACTGTGGGCCTGAGATCTTCACGCTGGCTAATGCATTGCTTGCCCCAGCGAAGCTAAGTGAGACATCTCTCAAGGATATTCTTGCCTGCCTAACAAGCCATTTAGCGCCTACTGAGACCAAGATGGCCCGGCGGATGGAGTTTCATAAGAGGCAGCAGCGTGCTGGGGAGTCTGTATCTGCATTTCTAGCTGAACTGCGGAAGCTCGCTCAGCACTGCGACTTCCAAGATCTGGAAGAGACTCTCCTGGATCGGTTTATCGGTGATCTGAGCAGCAAGAAAGCCAGAAGACGCATCGTGGCTAAAGAAGAGGTTACCCTTGCTTCAGCCTTGAAGGAGGCCACCGCCACGGAGAATTATGAAAGAGAGGAGCTTGATGCCAGTCGCAGGGTCCCTAAGCCACAGATAGAAGTTGTGCATGCCATGGACGAGCTAGAGGCTACTCCGAGCCAGAGCCCAGTCCGTGGGGTCGAGTCAGTGCGTCAGGCCTGCACAGTGCACAAAGATCACCGAGGCAGGTGCCCTGGTTGTGGCGGAAACCATGAGCGGAAGAGTTGTCGTTTCCGGGATGCTATGTGCCGGACGTGCGGAAAGACAGGTCACATCGCCAGGGTCTGTAGATCGGCGGCGTTGGGAGCGACAGGAGCACCTAGACTGGAGCATCGCAGACCGCCCACAGCAACCCATGTTCCACAGGACTGCCACTACGTAACGGAGATCAACGGGAGGGTCGTGCAGTTTCCAGCGCAAGGCAAGGCACACGTCAAGGTGAAGATTGAGGGTCAGCTGTGCGACATGGAGGTGGACTCCGGATCTGGATTCACTATCGTGTCGGACCAGACCGCGAGGACATTCTTCCCCAGGGGTAAGTTGCCCCCTCTGGAGCCCTTCCCGGCAACTTTGCAGTCATACTCAGCGGGCCGCATCCATGTCATGGGAATGTGTGCCGTGAGAGTACAGTTCCGGGACAAACAGGCGGTACTCAAACTGGTGATTGCGAAGGGCGGTCGCCCCAGTCTCCTGGGCACTGACTGGTTCCCCGCCCTGGGACTAAGTATATCAGGGCTTAATTCAATCCAAACCTGCCCTGAGATGAGCGAGGCGTTATGCAAAGAATTTGCTGGTCTCTTTAATGGAAAACTGGGTTGTTATAAAGGGCCCCCAGTTGACTTCGAATTGGACCCTGGGGTGGCCCCAATCCGACTTAAACCAAGGCGAGTGCCATTTGCACTGCAACCCAAGATCGAAGCAGAGCTGGAGAAATTGGTCAAGCAGGGAGTTCTCTCACCCGTGGACTCCGCTAAGTGGGAGACTCCAATCGTCACGCCCCTTAAAGCAAATGGGGAAGTCAGGATCTGTGCTGATTACAAATGTACTATCAATAAGGCACTCAGGGGAAACTCATACCCAATTCCAGTCGTATCACATCTGTTGGCTAAACTGGCTGGGGGCAAGGTGTTCGCCTAAATTGACCTGGCACAAGCTTACCAACAGCTGCCAGTAACCCTACAATCAGCGGAAGCACAGACTATTGTCACACATAAAGGGGCATTCAGAGTTAACAGATTACAATTTGGAGTTTGTGTGGCCCCAGGGATTTTTCAAGGGCTCATGGAACGCCTGTTAAGAGGTCTGCCGGGGGTCTTGCCATTTTTTGATGATGTTTTGATTGCTGGAAAAGACCCACAGGAACTGGTTGTGCGTGTCCGTGCGGTGTTGCTCAAGTTCAAGGAGGTGGGGTTGCAACTAAAAAAGGGAAAATGCAGTTTTGGGGTGCCAACTGTGGATTTCTTGGGGTTTAAAATTGATGCATCAGGCATCCACCCCACAGGTGCTAAGGTTAAGGCCATCATTGAGGCACCACGACCACAGAACAAGACGGAGTTGCAGTCATTCCTGGGACTTATTAACTTTTATCATTCGTTCTTACCCCAGAAAGCTTCGGTAGCTGAACCATTACATAGACTGTTGCAGAAAAAGAATGTGTGGCGATGGGGGCAGGAGCAGCAGAAGGCTTTTGACTCCTTGCGAGGAATGCTGAGTAGCGGGAGCGTCCTGGCTCATTATGATGAGTCGAAGCCTCTGGTCCTGGCATGTGATGCCTCTCAATACGGCCTGGGGGCGGTGCTGAGTCATAGGGAACCGGATGGGTCGGAAAAGCCCATCTCTTTCTATTCCCGTACGTTGTCGGCCACGGAGCGCAACTATGCTCAAATTGACAAAGAGGTGCTTGCTATTGTGGCAGGAATCAAAAAGTTCCATGATTATGTGTACGGTCGTCATTTCTCCATTGAAACGGACCACAAACCACTGTTGGGGTTGTTCAACCCGAACAAACAAACGCCACAAATTCTCTCCCCCAGAATGTTGCGTTGGTCTATATTCCTGAACGGGTTCCAGTACACCTTGACCCATGTGCCGGGGAAGCGGTTGTGCCATGCTGATGCGCTGAGTCGATTGCCCCTTCCTGGCGGGAGCAATGAGGATCCTGCTCCAGCGGAGCACATAATGATGCTGGAAACACTTCCTGGGGCTCCTGTAACGGCTACTGATATTGCTGAGAAAACAAGGAAAGATGCTGTTCTCTCCCGTGTGCTCACTTGGGTGGGGAGGGGGTGGCCAGGTGGTCCTCATGAAGACAAATTCAGGCCTTATGCGACAAGGCAGCACGAGTTGTCCATGCATAAGGGTTGTCTCCTGTGGGGAGATAGGGTGATCATCCCAGCACCACTGAGAAACAGGGTTCTTGAGACGCTTCACATGGGACACCCGGGAATGGTCAGGATGAAGTCGCTAGCCCGATGTTATGTGTGGTGGCCTGGAATGGACCAGAACATAGAACAATGGGTACGAACATGCAAGGCATGCCAAGAGGTGCGGCCAGAAGTGGTCAGAGCACCAGTTCACTGGTGGGAGCAGTCCAGAGCTCCCTGGAGCCGGCTGCACTTAGATTTTGCTGGGCCATTCCAGGGGAAGGTCTTTTTGGTTATCGTTGATGCATATTCCAAATGGTTAGAAGTGGCGATGGTCCCTAGCATGGCATCAGCTGCCGTAATCAAGGTGTTGAGGCAGCTGTTTGCAACCCACGGGTTACCTGAGACCATTGTATCAGATAATGGCGCGGCTTTTGTATCCCAAGAATTCAGGGCATTCTTGGCTGATAACTTCATAAGAGGGGTCACATCCGCGCCCTTTCACCCATCCTCCAATGGGCAGGCGGAGCGCATGGTAAGAACAGCCAAAGAATCCATTGCGCGCTTAATGGAGGGTAACTGGTCAGCTCGCATCGCGCGAATGTTATTTTTGCAGTATGCGATGCCGTGTACTGCGACGGGCAAGTCGCCAGCCGAGCTGCTCTTGGGTAGAAGATTGGTAACGGTGCTGGATTATGTCCACCTGGATAAAATGCCAAACCGTAATTGAAGAGCAACCCCCCAGGCTGAGACTGACACAACAAGGTATCTCGCCCCTGAAGATCTGGTCTGGGTGAGGAACTATTCACGAGGTTCGCGGTGGGTGGCTGGTGTGGTCACCCGGACTAGTGGACCGGTGTCCTATTATGTGACCTTGGAAAATGGGCAAGTTTGGAAGAGACATATAGATCAGCTGAGGCGCCAGGTGCTCAGCAGAGAGGAGTCTGATAATTCATCCCTGGCTAACGACGCAGAGCTGCAAGACCAGGTTGAAAATGGCCCAGAGGTGCAGTCACCAGGGGTCTCAGCAAATGAACCAGGGTCTGCTAGTCCTCAGGATGACGAGGTACAGGTAGGGCACCCTGAGATGTCTGGGACTCCATCTGTTCCTGACGAAATCCCTATAGCAGCCCCCCTACCACAGGTGACACCCAATCCAGAACCGGCAACACCTGTTGTCAGGAGATCAAGTAGAAGTTGTAGGACCCCACAGTAACTGAGAGATTACGTCTGCTGTGCTCACTAGGGGGGGAGGGGTGTTGTGTATTGAGTCAAAGGATTTTATATCTGTATTATTATTGTCTGTATTGCATTAGGGTAAAGTAACTGCCTTTTGGTTCCAGAGGGTACAGCTACTATTGGTTCATTTAAGCTGCTGTATTTGGATCCTCTGTCTTATTGGTTTCCTCCAAAAGGCAGGACTGTGATTGCCTGAGATTGTTCCCTCCAAAATGTATCCTTTCTAGCTAGTTCCCTGTCCCTATAAATGTAGCTCTCCTCTCCTCAGGTCTCAGTCTTGTTGCTTTAATAAAGAAGTGTTACTAGAGAACTGTCTCCAGCATATTATGTCAAGAGAGCTGAAATCACAAACCCCACAACACACAGAGCCCAGCCAAGAGCCAAAGGCCTCCCCCATAGGCGGAGCCAGGGAGAAGCTGCCCCCTTAGAGCCATTAAAAAGAACAGAAATGAATAGAGATCAGAGTTCTGCCCTGGCTAAGTGAGTGCGCAATGTGGGGGGGGGGGGGCTGAGCTGGGGGGACTCGGCACTGCAAGGGTTAAAGGGAACCGAGCTGCCTTCCTAGAGAGGACAGGCTGAGGTTTCCGGCTTCCCAGGCAGCAAGGTCCCTCTTCTTCCTTTGTCGAGTCCTCCTCTTCGTCCCCCCCCCCCGGACCCTCCTCTCTTTCTCAGCATCAGGGTCTTTGCCAGGGAGGCTTCTCTTCTCAGAGCCCAATTCTGGGAGAGCGCGAGAGAGGCTGAGCTGGGGGGGGGGGGGGGACTGGCCTTGCAAGGGTTAAAGGGAATCGAGCTGCCTTCCTAGAGAGGACAGGAAGCAGACGGGGGGCAGGTCCTCCAGCTCCAAGGCCCCTCCCTCCCCAGTCCTTCCCTGCTTGGGTGTCTCTCCTGCAAGGGCTGCCTCGCTCTCCCCTCCTGGGATCTGGTGAGTCTCCCCTCTCTCTCTCTGGGATCTGGTGGGGGTCCCAGGGCTGCAGCAGGGGAGGGGGCCTGGGGGGGGGCAGATGTGCTCCTGCAGGGGGGGGACCCCAAGTCAGGGAGGAGGAGAGGGTCCTGCCAGGGAGGGGCCAGGGCTGCCACGCTCTCCCTCCTTCCTGCAGAGCAGAGGATCCCAAACTCATTTGGCCCTCCGCCCCCCTTTCAGAAAAACAATGACTCCCCCGAAATCTCCCTTCTTTATACAGTACAAAGGAGTCCCTGGGACTTTAACTCTGTGTGACGTCGCTCAGCGTCACTGCACAACAGAGGGAACATGTACAAATGGTTTTCCAAAGCTGGACAAGGAGGTGGACTAGCCCCCCCCCCCCCAATAACTCACGGGGAGGGAGGGGGGAAGGAAGGAACGGTGGGAGAGAAAGGCCAGGAATAAAGAGAGGGATCCCAGCCCAGAGTCTGGCTGCTGCATTGGGGACCAGTTTCCCAGTGTCTCCAGCCATCTAAGAGAATAATAATGTCCAGATACATTCCTGGCCCTCAGAGTAAAGGAAAAGAGACCCCACCCCAGGAGTCTGTTTTTCAGAGCGGCGGAGAGTCCCAAGTGCAAGAAAAGAAAATTGAATTTGGACAACTAGCTGGTTTTAAACTTAGTAACGCCAAGATGAAAAGGTTAACTAAAAATACAGTTTAAGATATGGTGGAAGAATTGCAATGCAAGTATTTGGGAATATGGTTAACAGCAAAGAGTATAAATTTAGCTGGCCCTTGGAGCAAAGAAAAAGAGACCCCACCCCAGGAGTCTGTCTGGAGAGCGGCGGAGAGACCAGGTGCAGGAAAAGGAGACAGAAGCAGGGGAGTGGGGGTGGGGGGAGCAACTCCTGAGGACCCCCAGGCAAGGACCCCCACCAGAGCCAAGCATCCATTTTCCACAAGATACAAATTAGTTCTGACTTCTTGCATTTACTCGAAGGCAGGAGCAACTAGACTGATTCACCTCAGAGAAATCCCTTCAGTTGCCTCGGTGTGACTCTCCCACGAAATCTCCCTTCTTTAAACAAAGGAGTCCCATTACACAACAGAGGAAACATCTGCAAATGGTTTTCCAAAGCTGGACGAGGAGGTGGACTAGCCCCCCCCAAAAAAAAAACCATGGGGAGGAAGGAAGGAAAGGCTGGCTGCTGCATTGGGGACCAGTTTCCCAGTGTCTCCCAGGGCAGCACCCCACGGAGGCCACTGCAGCAGTCCCCTCGCTCTCAGAGCAGGGCATCCCAGGACCACATCCTCTCTGTCCCAAAGGGATTGTTGCTGGAAAACCAGCCGGAAATGGGCGCTGCTACTCACTGAGCCTCCAGGGACCTGGGCATCCATGGCTGTGTGTGTGTGAAGCTATCTAATAGAATAATAAATTTCCTGCCCTTCACCCTAAGCTTCAAGGGAGATGTCTTTGGCTCCACCCACAGGGGGTGGCCCTCAGGGTGTTGTCCAGTTACACACCTGGCCCTCAGAGCAAAGAAAAAGGGACCCCACCCCAGGAGTCTGACTTGAGAGCGGCAGAGAGTCCAAGTGCAAGAAAAGGAGACAGAAGCAGGGGAGAAATGTGCCCAGAAGTGGGGGTGGGGGGAGAGCAACTCCTGAGGACCCCCACTAGAGCCAAGCATCCATTTTTCACAAGATACAAATGACTCCTTTGTCAGTCAGTTCTGACTTCATGCATTTACTTTAGTGGAGCTTTTATTGTTTGATGAATTACTGTATTTTAATATTTTGTTGGAAGCCGCCAAGAGTGGCTGGGGAAGCCCAGCCAGATGGGTGGGGCATAAATAAATTATTATTATTATTATGATTTATTTACTGGAAGGCATGAGCAAGCAGGCTGATTCACATCACAAAAATCACTTCCGTTGCCTCCACAATTTGCATTGCAATCTTCCCTCTAGGAGGGCTAGAGTATGGTTACCAGATATTTTTCAATGAATCCGGGGACACTTTTTTTTTTTGGAAGCTGAGTAGCAACAGGGAGTCAGTAGGGGGATGGTGAGGCAAAAGACCCTGGCTCCCTCTCCTTCTGCCAGAAGCCCCCCTCCCTGCTCTTCTCTCACAGCCAAGAGACGTCCGAAAATGGAGGAGCAAAGGCAGGCTGCACACTGGCGCACTGTTGGATTGCTTGCAAGAAGGGTCAGGGTTGGCCCTGTCCATAAGAAATCCAGTTGCAGCAGATGAATGCCCATAATTAAAACACAGAATAAAAGAATTCCATTAAAGCGTTGAAATAAGCACCCAGAATTAAAATATGCAGCAAAGCAATCCTATTGAAACAGCGCAGCAATTAAGAGGAGGACATTTCCCTTTTCTTTTAGGGTCCAGTTTGCTTTGAAGACGTCTTTGTCTGTTTCACTGACGAGGAGTGGGCGTTGCTGGATCCTGACCAGAGAGCTCTGCATAAAGACGTCATGGAGGAGAATCGTAGGATCGTGGCCTCTCTTGGTAAGGCTCCCTGTGGGATCATCCTATCTGCCTGGAAATTCAAAAAATATCTTTATGTGACGAACCTCATACATTTCCACAGAGCTCAGCAACGCCCCCTACAACACCTGGGAATCTAACACCCCCACAATAAACCTTGAACAGTAAATTACGTTTTTTCCCTATATATATAATTTTTAAAATTATTTTCCATTTAATATTGTACATTCGCCACATCATTATCCGCTATACCACCCTGGCTCTTTGGAGCCTCAACTTCCTTCCCTCCAGCCTCATGGCTTTCAAAATTAACATTTATATCATTGCAATTTGTACATTTTCCAATTCTTATTACACTCATTACAGAATGGCTCAAAAATTAATATAGAAAGGTAGAAAATTATCATTACAAGTCTTCAGACAACCCTGCTAGTGATGTTAATTGCTTACAATAATCTTTCAGATATCGTATAAATTTACTCCAACCCTTTTGGAATACGTAATCGTGCTGGTTTTGAATTTTTCCTGTCAGTGTCACCAGATCTGCAAAGTCCATCATTTTCATCTGCCAATCTTCTAACAGAAATTCTCACCATGTCAATTAATACTTAGTTTGGGAACCTTTAGCTTTAATTCTGGCCTTGCAACGTCTTCACATGGAGTGAAGCAAGTTTCTTAGTTCTGCAGCTGTAATAATGTGAAACCAAGATGGAATTATTGCAACTATTAATTGGGCTTTATTGCTGGGTTCCTTCTGACTAACAAGTTTCTTTAGTAGGCTCCAAAGATTTTTGATTGGGTTAAGGTCTGGACTATTCCCAGGCCATTCCAGCAGTGGAATTGATTCTCTTGAAACCAACTTTTGCACACAGCAGCAACATGACATGGAGCTGAATCCTGCTGAAATAGAAAACAAACAAACAAATAAAAAGGTTCAGTATCTGGGAAAAGATCACATGCAGAAGGCTTCAGTTTGGGCTCAAGTATTTCATTCATGTATTTTGGAGCATTTACATTCCGTTTTATGACACAAATTCTGCCCACACCTTTTGCTGTCATACAACCCCAGATCATCACACTATCTGCGTGTTTCACGGTCTGTGTAATGCAAGTACACTGTCTTGGGCCCGGTCTTATTCAACATCTTTATCAACGACTTGGATGATGGACTCAAGGGCATCCTGATCAAATTTGCAGATGACACCAAACTGGGAGGGGTGGCTAACACCCCAGAGGACAGGATCACACTTCAAAACGACCTTGACAGATTAGAGAACTGGGCCAAAACAAACAAGATGAATTTTAACAGGGATAAATGTAAAGTATTGCACTTGGGCAAAAAAAATGAGATGCACAAATACAAGATGGGTGACACCTGGCTTGAGAGCAGTACATGTGAAAAGGATCTAGGAGTCTTGGTTGACCACAAACTTGACATGAGCCAACAGTGTGACGCGGCAGCTAAAAAAGCCAATGCAATTCTGGGCTGCATCAATAGGAGTATAGCATCTAGATCAAGGGAAGTAATAGTGCCACTGTATTCTGCTCTGGTCAGACCTCACCTGGAGTACTGTGTCCAGTTCTGGGCACCACAGTTCAAGAAGGACACTGAGAAACTGGAACGTGTCCAGAGGAGGGCAACCAAAATGGTCAAAGGCCTGGAAACGATGCCTTATGAGGAACGGCTAAGGGAGCTGGGCATGTTTAGCCTGGAGAAGAGGAGGTTAAGGGGTGATATGATAGCCATGTTCAAATATATAAAAGGATGTCACATAGAGGAGGGAGAAAGGTTGTTTTCTGCTGCTCCAGAGAAGCTGACACGGAGCAATGGATCCAAACTACAAGAAAGAAGATTCCACCTAAACATTAGGAAGAACTTCCTGACAGTAAGGGCTGTTTGACAGTGGAATTTGCTGCCAAGGAGTGTGGTGGAGTCTCCTTCTTTGGAGGTCTTTAAGCAGAGGCTTGACAACCATATGTCAGGAGTGCTCTGATGGTGTTTCCTGCTTGGCAGGGGGTTGGACTCGATGGCCCTTGTGGTCTCTCCCAACTCTATCATACTATGGTTTTCACCAACGGAAGCAAACGCACAGAAAAAGTTGAATATGGAGAGTAAATGGTTGAAATATGCTGATTTACTAGTGGAAGATAACGAAGAATTTAAATTAAGACCATTTGATTAAATTAAAGATAAATTGGATGGATGGTTACAATATTATCAGATTAATGAATTATATAAACGTGATAAGAAAAATGGTTTTGCAACAGAAAAATCCAAATTGGAAATGGAATTGTTAGATACCAATGTTAAAAATCTCTGTAAAATGTATAATTTGTTGTTAGAATGACGTACAAAGGACGAAAAAGTTAAATCTGTGATGATAGATTGGGCAAGAGATGTTGGACACAATATAATGTTGGCAGATTGGGAAAGACTGTGGAAGAAAGGCGTTAAGTTTACTGCATGTACTGTATTAAAAGAAAATATTATGAAAATGCTGTATAGATGGTATTTAACCCTGGTGAAATTAGCAAAGGTGTATCATACAAATGATAACTTGTGTTGGCAATGCAAAGAAAAAGAAGGTACTTTCTATCATATGTGGTGGACGTGTCCTAAGGTGAAAGACTTCTGGGAAAAGATATATAATGAATTGAAAAAATGAAAAAATATATATTAAAAAACCAGAAGCCTTTCTACTTGGAATAATAGGACTGGAATTGCCAAAAAAAGATGTTAGACTTTTTTTGTATGCCACTACAGTGGCAAGACTTTTATTAGCCAAAAATTGGAAATCGCAAGAGATGCCAACAATAGAAGAATGGCAGATGAAGATGTTGGACTTTTTGGAGCTGGCCGACCTGACTGGAAGAATCCATGACACAGAAAGGAGACTGGAAGAAATTTAAAGACTATTTAGCTAAATATTGTAATATAAGATAAAGAGAAATTTCTTGGAAGTAATAATTAGGCTTAGGGGTATGTCAGGGAACTGCCATCGGAAGGGCAGGTGGTGGAAGGGCTCACGGAGGCTAGGAGAGACTTAGCAGCAGAGGAGGGAACCAGCAGGGGGAGAGAAGGAGCTCTGAGGGAAAGAGAGTCGGAGGGATGGCTCAGGGACACTTCCAGCGAAAACAGTGGGGAAGTTTCAGGACCTCCTATAGGGATACCCACCCCTCGCCGGAAACTGTCGCGCCGTGAATCCCGAAGATGCGTTTCCGTTAAGGAGCTTTTATGTTGGAAGAGATTCCGCAAACGCCCACTGTCGGATTCTGCCAGCGATTGAGGGAGTCATGTTTAAGGGGGCTCCGCTATAGACAGAGCTTTGATAATCAGGCCAAACTCTGAGGGACTAAGCTTTACGCACAAGCAGCTCATCATCCCATCACAGGGTAGAATAAGAATATGTTGTTAATAAACATTAAGGATTAGAATACTAATAAAGGAGAAGTTGTTAGCAAATGAAAGAAGTTAATATTATTAGAAATATGAATTTGGAGAACTGCTAAACTGGTGATATGAAATTCAGGTAGAGGGGATTCAAGGAAGTCAGTTATCAATGAAATGAAATTAGGATTTGGAAGTAGAAATTCTTTATGAGTTTTTCTTTGTTTTTGTGTATTGTAATGTTTTTCTTTTTTCTTGTTTCTTGTTTATGTGATAAATGTGAAAACCAATACAAAAAATTTTTTTGGGGGGGGGAAGAAAGAGAAGAAAGAGAACAAGGACAGGAAAGTCCAGGAGGATAATTAAAGAAGCAGAGTTTCCCACAACTATATTATGATCCCCTTCATGGATCACTGCCTTGCCGTGGCGAAGGGGCTTGAGGAACTCAGAGAAGCTATGAACTATGCCGAGCAGGGCACCCAAGATGAACAGGTCATAATGGAGAGTTTTGACCAAACGTGATCCACCTGGAGGAGGAACCGGCAAGCCACTCCAGTATCCCTGCCAAGAAAACTCCATGGACAAAGACAACAGGCATATAAAAGTTATGACGCTGGAAGATGAGCCCCTCAGGTCGGAAGGCTTCCAACATGCTACTGGGGAAGAGCGGAGGGCAAGTACAAGTAGATCCAGAGCTGATGAAGCGGCTGGGCCAAAGCCGAAAGGACGCTCAGTTGCGGATATGCCTGGAAGCGAAAGGAAAGTCCAATGCTGTAAAGAAAAATATTGCATAGGAACCTGGAATGTAAGAACCATGAACATGGGTAAGTTGGAGGTGGTCAAAAATGAGATGGCAAGAATAAATATTGACATCCTGAACAAAAAAAATTCCTTCCAGTAGCACCTTAAAGACCAACTAAGTTAGTTGACATCCTGGGCACCAGTGAACTAAAATGGACGGGAATGGGTGAATTCAGTTCGGATGACCATCATATCTACTACTGTGGGTAAGAAACCCGTAAAAGAAATGGAGTGGCCCTCATAGTCAACAAAAGAGTGGCGAAGGCTGTACTGGGATGCAATCTCAAAAATGATAGAATGATCTCGATACGAATCCAAGGCAGACCTTTTAACATCACAGTAATCCAAGTTTATGCACCAACTACTGGTGCTGAAGAAACTGAAATTGACCAATTCTATGAAGACTTACAACACCTTATAGAAGTGACACCAAAGAAGGATGTTCTTCTCATCGTAGGAGATTGGAATGCTAAAGTAGGGAGTCAAGAGATAAAAGGAACAACTGGCAAGTTTGGCCTTGGAGATCAAAACGAAGCAGGGCAAAGGCTAATAGAGTTCTGTCAAGAGAACAAGCTGGTCATCACAAACACGCTTTTCCAACAACACAAGAGACGACTCTACACATGGACATCACCAGATGGGCAGCATCGAAATCAGATTGATTATATTCTCTGCAGCCAAAGATGGAGAAGCTCTATACAGTCAGCAAAAACAAGACCTGGAGCTGACTGTGGCTCAGATCATCAGCTTCTTATAGCAAAATTCAAGCTTAAACTGAAGAAAGTCGGAAAAACCACTGGGCCGGTAAGATACAATCTAAGTCAAATCCCTTATGAATACACAGTGGAAGTGAGGAACAGGTTTAAGGATTTAGATTTGGTGGACAGAGTGCCTGAAGAACTATGGATGGAGGCTCGTAACATTATACAGGAGGCAGCAACGAAAACCATCCCAATGAAAAGGAAATGCAAGAAAGCAAAGTGGCTGTCCAATGAGGCCTTACAAATAGCGGGGGAGAGAAGGCAAGCAAAATGCAAGGGAGATGGTGAAACATACAGGAAATTGAATGCAGATTTCCAAAGAATAGCAAGGAGAGACAAGAAGACCTTCTTAAACAAGCAATGCAAAGAAATAGAGGAAAGCAATAGAATGGGAAGAACCAGAGATCTGTTCAAGAAAATTGGAGATATGAAAGGAACATTTCGCTCAAAGATTTCCATAATAAAGGACAAAAGTGGAAAGGACCTAACAGAAGCAGAAGACATCAAGAAGAGGTGGCAAGAATACACAGAGGAATTATACCAGAAAGAAATGGATGTCCCGTATACCCCAGGTAGTGTGGTTGCTGACCTTGAGCCAGACATCCTGGAAAGTGAAGTCAAATGGGCCTTAGAAAGCACTGCAAATAACAAGGCCAGTGGAAGTGATGGTATTCCAGCTGAACTATTTAAAATTTTAAAAGATGATGCTGTTAAGGTGCTACACTCAGTATGCCAGCAAATTTGGAAAACTCAGCAGTGGCCAGAAGATTGGAGAAGATCAGTCTACATCCCAATCCCAAAGAAGGGCAGTGCCAAAGAATGCTCCAACTACCGCACAATTTCACTCATTTCACACGCTAGCAAGGTTATGCTTAAAATTCTACAAGGAAGGCTCAAGCAGTATGTGGACCGAGAACTCCCAGAAGTGCAAGCTGGATTTAGAAGAGGCAGAGGAACCAGAGACCAAATTGCAAACATGCGCTGGATTATGGAGAAAGCTAGAGAGTTCCAGAAAGACATCTACTTCGGCTTCATTGACTATGCAAAAGCCTTTGACTGTGTCGACCGCGGCAAACTATGGCAAGTTCTTAAAGAAATGGGAGTGCCAGATCACCTCATCTGTCTCCTGAGAAATCTCTATGTGGGACAAGAAGCTACAGTTAGAACTGGATATGGAACAACTGATTGGTTCAAAATTGGGAAAGGAGTACGACAAGGCTGTATTTTGTCTCCCTGGTTATTTAACTTATATGCAGAATTCATCATGCGAAAGGCTGGGCTGGATGAATCCCTAGCCGGAATTAAGATTGCCGGAAGAAATATCAACAACCTCAGATATGCAGATGACACAACCTTGATGGCAGAAAGTGAGGAGGAATTAAAGAACCTTTTAATGAGGGTGAAAGACGAGAGCGCAAAATATGGTCTGAAGCTCAACATCAAAAAAACGAAGATCATGGCCACTGATCCCATCACCTCCTGGCAAATAGAAGGGGAAGAAATGGAGGTAGTGATAGATTTTACTTTCTTGGGCTCCATGATCACTGCAGATGGTGACAGCAGCCACGAAATTAAAAGACGCCTGCTTCTTGGGAGAAGGGCAATGACAGGCCTAGACAGCATCTTGAGAAGTAGAGACATCACCTTGCCAACAAAGGTTCGTATAGTTAAAGCTATGGTTTTCCCAGTAGTGATGTATGGAAGTGAGAGCTGGACCATCAAGAAGGCTGATCGCCGAAGAATGGATGCTTTTGAATTATGGTGCTGGAGGAGACTCTTGAGAGTCCCATGGACTGCAAGAAGATCAAACCTCTCCATACTGAAGGAAATCAACCCTGAGTGCGCACTAGAAGGACAGATTGTGAAGCTGAGGCTAAGAGAGTCTGTGTACTGGTCCAGTAAACGCTTCCGCTGTGCAACCAGCAACAGTTCTCTTTGCAGAGCATTAATTAAGTCCAGTGCAGAGATTCTTGTTGCAGTACAAGCTTCAGAGTCTCAGCAGCAAAGAAATAACGACACAGGGAAGCCTGTCTTTCCAAAGACAGGTTTATTGCAGAAAGATAACAGAAACACCTCCGGAGCTTTCAGACATTTTTGCTTCACGCCCCCCACAGGCAGAGAAAACAAACACTCTTTATATACTGAGCAACTTAACAACTTAACGAGCTTGACTACTTAAAGTCACATGACATTGCTAACTTGCCAGCGTCTTAGGTTTCACACCCTAACACCCCCTCTCGCTGGCAATACAAAAACAAAATTACTTCAGACCCATTTCTTCACAAAAGTTTTCATGCCGCTGGAACCCAAGCGGTTTTGTAAAACCATCAGCTTGATTTTCATGACTGAGACAGTAATTTAATTTAACAATTCCTGCTTTTACCGTTTGACAAACATTTTGAAAGCGGATATCCAAATGTTTTGTACGACCTTTAAACTGCCCATTTTGTGCTAACTTAAGACACGGTTGATTATCACCCCATACAGTGATTGGAGTGATGGCCTTTTCATACATCTCTTGTGCCAAGCATTTGTAAAATTCTAGATCTCTACATAACTCAGATAAGGCACAGAACTCAGCTTCTGTTGACGACAAAGCAATCAGGTTCTGTTTCTTGGATCTCCACCCAATCAGAGAGTTACCAAATTTTATTACACAGCCAGACACTGATTTTCTATCCTTTAAATTTGCCCAATCACTGTCTGCCCAACAAGTAATCTGTGCTTGTCCTTCAGAAGATAATTCAAGGCAAAAATCTTTGGTGTATTGTAAATATCTTAACACTCTTTGAATTCCTTTCCATGCATTTACAGTAGGTTTTGAAGCTTCTCTGCTGAGTAAGTTAACAGCGTAAGCAATGTCTGGTCTACTCCATTGCGAAAGATGAAGTAAGCTTCCCAGTGCTGACTGAAAGATTTCAGCACGCTTGAATTCAGCACTATCCTTGAACTCATTGTCTTTTACAAAACCCATTTCCATTGGTGTTCTAACACCTGCACACTCCGTCATGCCAAACTTTTTCAACATTTGCAATATCTTGCCTTTTTGATTCAGTAGAAAACTGCCATTTTTGGTCCTATCTATCTGAACACCAAGATAGACCTTTACATCACCAAGATTCTTAACTTTGAAGTGTTTATTTAACTCTTTGGCTAGTTTTTTTACTTGTTCTTGTGTCTTTGAAGTATAAATCAGGTCATCTACATAAACAAGCAAAGATTCTTGAGCATCTCCTGAACCTCTGAAATATAAGCAATTGTCAGCCTTGCTCCTGCTAAAACCAATGCCTACCAAAACGTCATTCAAACACTCATTCCAATTATGAGCAGATTGCTTGAGTCCATAAATAGATTTATGTAGTTTCCATACCTGATTTGATTTACCAACTTTCAATCCTGGCGGTAGCTCCATATAGAGCTCTTCAGCCAAGTCTGAATGAAGATAAGCTGTAGAGACATCAAATTGATTCACTTTGAACCCTTTCTGAGCAGCAACTGCTAATAGTGCCCGAAGGGTTTCACTCCTTGAAGTGGGTGCATAGACTTCGGAATAATGTAACCCCGCTCTTTGCGTAAAACCTCGAGCTACAAGCCTTGCTTTGTACTCTGGTTTCCCCATCGCTGTTGTCTTTATCCTGTACACCCACCTACAACTTACTGCCTTGGTACCTTCTGGCAGTTTGGTGATGGAAAACACACCCAGTTCTTTCATAGAATTTAACTCCTTTTGCATGGCCTCACGCCACCTACTGGCCTCCTCCTGGGGTAATTGCTCAACCTCCTCAAAACTTTCAGGTTCGCAATTTGCCAAACCAGCCCAAACACTAATAGCTTGGTACCTTTCAGGAGGTTTACCTTTGTTGGTACGCTTGGAACGCCTTAACAGTTCCTGCGATGTTCCTTCAGTTTCCCCCTCTGACCCAGAATCACTAGTCGTCACCTGTTTGTCACTAGTAGTTGAAGAACTTTCTGATTCTGACTTTACACGTCTCTCTTGCTGTACGGGTGAACTTTTAGAGCTAGAAGATTCTGACTTTACAGACTTGGGTGAACTAGATGATTTCTCACCTTCGTCCTCAGACTCAAATTCCTCAGCCTGTTCTGGAACTAATGCCTGCCCTGGGGCCTGAGTTTCATTGTTACTGTTCACCACATCAAATAGTATGTCAGGATTTCCATGAATTTTATTCCAACCATCCTGTTCACAAAATTCTGCACTTCTGCTGATTGTGATTTTTGTTTGATTGCCTTCTACATTCACAAATCTCCAACCTTTTGTGTTTGCTTGATAACCACAGAAAAACATTTCTTTAGATCTAGGATCGCCTTTCCTACGTTGTGCCCTAGGCACCAGCACATAAGCACGACATCCAAAAACTCTTAGATGATCAATTTTTGGTTTTTTCCCAAATAGCATGAAGTAAGGAGTGTTGCCTACTGTGCTATTGTACACTCTGTTAAAAGTATAATTTGCATACAGTGCAGCCTCAGCCCAAAACCGCTGTGGAAGTCCAGAATCAAACAGCAAAGCAGCAATGGCTTCCTGTAATGTTCGAAATTTTCTTTCGGCAACTGCATTCTCCTGTGGTGAATAGGGATTGGTAAGTCTATGAACTATACCTTTCCTTTTTAACCACGTCTCCAGCGTGTGGTTCACATATTCCCCACCACGATCTGATTGTATTTTACGCACCCTGGTGTCAAATTTACATTCGACTTCTTCAATCCAATCCATCAGGATGGAAGCTGCTTGTGATTTTTCTTTCAGAAAGAAAACCCAACTAGCCCTTGAAAAATCATCCACCAAAATTTGCATAAATCTCGCACCTCCAAGCGATTTGACTGGCATAGGGCCACACACGTCTGTGTGCACAAGTTCAAAGGGTTTCTTGCTTACTCTATCAGATCTAGGATAGTTACATGTCTTAACCTTAGCATGTTTACAAGCACAACAATCCAGAAAATTTGGACAGGGTTTAATGTTACACTCCTCAGCTAAATCTGGCATCTTGCCTACATACTTAAAGCATATATGAGCTAACCTTCTGTGTAGTAGATGTGCACAACCTGTATGAGGAGCCTTATTTACACACTTAGCTTGCGCTTCACCTGTTGAACATCTACCTGCTGCTAACTGCTCTTCATCCAAAAAAAAAGCCCATCCTCACAGGGAATTTTAACTAGCTCCTTCCCCTGTTTCGAAATGGTGCACACATCATTTTCAAACTCAACCTTAAAACCACTTTTTACCAGGCATGACACACTCAAAAGTCCATTCTTCATTCCTGGAAGAACGAAAACAGGAAGGTTAGTTTGCAAACAATTAACATAAATTGTGCCTTTACGGTTCATTTCTCGTTTACTATTGTCTGCTATAGTCACAGTTTTTGCAACTGGCAATGTCTTGCAGTTCATCAAGCTGCCACTAGATGTCGCTGGAACTAAACTGTGACTTGCTCCACTGTCAATAATCCACTTCAAGATTTGTTGGCTCCTTTTAGGACTCTGTTGTGCTGCCATTGCAGATAGTCCCTTATCAGCACCTGCTCCCCCTCTGGATCGTTGATTCTTGTAGTTCTCACTTCGTCTTCCCCTGTAGCTCCGGAAACTGACCTTGGACTGTTGAAATTCCTGTTGCTTTTCTGGACACTTTGCTATCAAATGAAACCTGCTGCCACATCGAAAACATGACTTGCTGGCCATAGCAGACACTTGTGAGGCTTCCTTACAGCTCTGCCTGCTAGTTCCCCCACGCTCTATGGTGGCTCTATGGTGAATTCGCCTAAGAGCTTCCCAAATTTCAAATGCAGACCTTAAATTTTCCACATGAGGTAATTGGGAATCGTCTATCGATACCATCAACATGCATCTAGCTTTAGTGTCCATTTTATCATGTTCCCTGTTCTGAGCATGTGCAGCAGCCTGTTGCTCTGCTGTGGCATCTGCTGCAACAGCCACAAACGGCTTTCGCCTCTGGACATAGTCAGCCCACACTTCTTTGGCTTCCAACCAGACTTGAGCCCTCTTAGACCACTCCACGTAATTAGCAGAGTTCAACTTTGTAAAGGGAACCTGGAAATTTTCCACTGCCATTCTTGGGGTTGGCTGCTACTCCCTCTGTGTGCCCTTGCTTCTCTTTCCCCTTGGGATTTGTTTTACTCACTTTTCAGACGCCTCCAGCCTCCTCTGAAGCCTTTTAAACTTTTTCCCCTCCGTCTCTTCACTAGCAACCTACCACCGTCCTCTGTTTTTATTAACAAAACAAAAAACACAACGGGAGGTCAAGCTAGCCTTTTGCAGCTTATGAAGCTGTAAATCTTCACTTACGCAGCTCTCTCAACTTTCTGCAGCCTCTCAGTTCCTTTAAGAGCTGGATTTACGACCAAGCCGGTCTTCTCTCATCCGAAAGCTTTCACTTTCTCTGCACACAATACAGCTGTAGAAACGTAGAAGGATCCATAACCTAAGAGAGTCTGTGTACTGGTCCAGTAAACGCTTCCGCTGTGCAACCAGCAACAGTTCTCTTTGCAGAGCATTAATTAAGTCCAGTGCAGAGATTCTTGTTGCAGTACAAGCTTCAGAGTCTCAGCAGCAAAGAAATAACGACACAGGGAAGCCTGTCTTTCCAAAGACAGGTTTATTGCAGAAAGATAACAGAAACACCTCCGGAGCTTTCAGACATTTTTGCTTCACGCCCCCCACAGGCAGAGAAAACAAACACTCTTTATATACTGAGCAACTTAATAACTTAACGAGCTTGACTACTTAAAGTCACATGACATTGCTAACTTGCCAGCGTCTTAGGTTTCACACCCTAACAGAGGCTCCAGTACTTTGGCCACCTCATGAGAAGAGAAGACTCCCTGGAGAAGACCCTGATGTTGGGAAAGATGGAGGGCACAAGGAGAAGGGGGCGACAGAGGACGAGATGGTTGGATAGTGTTTTTGAGGTCCATGGGGTCACGAAGAGTCGGACACGACTAAACGAGTAAACAACAACAACAACAACATATTATTGTACTTAAGTGCAGTTCCGTATTTGATGTTGATATTTGATGTTGATATTTGACTTTGTGTCTAATAAAAATTCATGAATTTGAACATTATATCGTGGAGCATCAATGGCTTGAACAATAAGGTAAAAAGGAAGAAAACTGAGCGTATCTTAAGAAAGAAAAATTGGGATGTCATTGGTCTCCAGGAAACACATATAGCAAAGAAACATGACAGAGTTTTGACAGAAAAGAAATTAGGAACAGAATACATAGCTTCAGATGTTTCCAAAAAGAGAGGAATAGTTATATATATATATATATATAAACCGAAGGATAGATGCAAAAATCCTACCTAAAGATGACAAGGGAAGAATATGCATATCTGGCGCCATGGTGCAAAGATCCCTCCGGCGCCCCTCCCCCCGTTCCCCAGAGTTCATGACCTTTTTTAAGGGGGAGGGAACCCCAAAGTTGTTGACTTTTTAAGGAAAGGTTCTACCTTTTTTTAGGGAGCTGACACCACACTTACACATTATCTCTGGCAAAGCAAAACAGGAAACAAACAAACTTTTTTAGTTGCTCATTAACAATGCACATTTATACAACACCTCCACGTCCCCCCCTAGTTTTCTTAAGACAAATTATCTTATTGTATAACACCTTGTTTTTAGCAATGTTGATTTCTTTTAAAATTCAGATCTTTTTTTAAAAAACAAAACCCTAAATGACTGCAAAAATTAAAAACCATCCAAGATGGTCACAGCAGAGCAGAGCCAGAAATTATAGATAAAGCCTAAATCTGGCAACAGACAGGAAGGGGTTCCCCCCCCTTAACCTGGTGTGTGTGTTAATGTATGCATGTGTAAAAGAGAAAGAAATCTATAATCAAGTGATGCTATGCAGCAAGAACTAGCTAATGTGATCTGCACAGAAAACAACAGCATTAGGAAGCATCATTGTTTTAAACAAAAGCAAAAGATCCAGAAGGAATTGTCAGCTGGTATAGCAGTGCAACACTTCAGGCCATTTTTTGGCACAAAGAGGACAGATCAGTGTGACTTTTTCATTCTATGCACTAGCAGGGCTTTTGTTGCTCTGATGGTGTTAAGTGCTCTGATGGTGTTTCCTGCTTAGCAGGGGGTTGGACTCGATGGCCCTTGTGGTCTCTTCCAACTCTATGATTCTATGATCTCTTCTGTCACTTCTATGATGTCCATTTCCCCTTTTCTTATACCGCTCCTCTCCTGCATTCCTGCAGGCTGAGAGGCTTGGAAACTGGCCCAGACAAGCTATTGTCTGATAACTCCTGTATTTCTCTGGGCTGTGACCTCCCCCCCTGTACTTTCCTCTGTTTTTCCCATAACAATCCTCCCTTCGTCCCATTCAAGTCTGGCAGCTGCTGTTGCTGGCTTGTTGGCTCCAGCCTGACAAATTCAGATAACCGAACAAACTTTGTTGCATTACATTCTTGATTAAATTATCTTTCCATTGATAAATAATTTCACAATATTATTAATAATACTTTTATTGTCATTGTACAACCTGTGTACAATGAAATTAAACAAGCCTCCCTCCCAAAGAAGTGGTGTTATGAGCCACCAAACCTCTGAAATACACCTTCCCCCAAAAAGCTTCCACAATTTTGGCCACTACAGTATATCAAACAAAACAACATTCAACAACCATCAGAATCTAATAATAAATATGTTGGTTAATCACAAACAACAAAGGCAATGAACACACACCCAACTCCCTTCAGTTCTCCTTCTTTTGTTCCTGAGGCTCAAATCTCTTTTTGCCTCCATTGCAGATTGTGATGAATTGCAGATCGAGAACAAGGGTGAACACGACAAAATCCCCAGAGAGGAGAAGCCACGTAAGAATTTGGAGTGTGGAGAGAGCTCCCATTCCAGTTCCCGACAAAGAAATCTCAATGGAAAGAAACACTATCAGTGCATGGAATGTGGAAAGAGCTTCAGTCAGAACTCCTCTCTCACTTCTCATCAAAGAATTCATACAGGGGAGAAACCCTATCAGTGTGTGGAATGCGGAAAGAGCTTCAGTCAGAGCTCCAATCTCACTTCCCATCAAAGAACCCATACAGGGGAGAAACCCTATCAGTGCATTGAATGTGGAAAGAGCTTCAGTATGAAGTTCTCTCTCACTTCCCATCAAAGAATTCATACAGGGGAGAAACCCTATCAGTGCATGGAATGTGGAAAGAGCTTCAGTCAGAGCTCTGATCTCAATTCCCATCAAAAAAGTCATACTGGGGAGAAACCCTTTCAGTGCATGGAATGTGGAAAGAGCTTCAGGAAGAGCTCCCATCTCACTTCTCATCAAAGACTTCATACAGGGGAGAAACCCTATCAGTGCGTGGAATGTGGAAAGAGCTTCAGTTACAGCCAAAGTCTGACTTCCCATCAAAGAATTCATACAGGGGATAAACCCTATCAGTGTGTGGAATGTGGAAAGAGCTTCAGTCACAGCCACTATCTCACGTCCCATCAAAGAATTCATACAGGGGAGAAACCTTATGAGTGCATGGAATGTGGAAAGACCTTCAATCGAAATGACTGTCTCACTTCCCATCAAAGAATTCATACAGGCGAGAAACCGTATCAGTGCATGGAATGTGGAAAGAGCTTCCGTCAGAGCTCCGATCTCAATTCCCATAAAAAAATTCATACTGGGGAGAAACCATATCAGTGCATGGAATGTGGAAAGAGCTTCAGTATGAAGGCCTCTCTCACTTCCCATCAGAGAATTCATACGGGGGAGAAACCATATCAGTGCTTTGAATGTGGAAAGAGCTTCAGTCAGAGCGCCCATCTCACTTCCCATCAAAGAATTCATACAGGGGAAAAACCCTATCAGTGCATGGAATGTGGAAAGAGCTTCAGTCAGAGTTCTGATCTTACTTCCCATCAAAGAATTCATACAGGGGAGAAACCCTATCAGTGTGCAGAATGTGGAAAGAGCTTCACTCACAGCCACTATCTCACTTCCCATCAAAGGACCCATACAGGGGAGAAACCCTATCAGTGCATTGAATGTGGAAAGAGCTTTAGTCGGAGCTACTCTCTCACTTGCCATCAAAGAGTTCATATTGGGGAGACATCCTTCATTATGTAGCTTTAGGAGACAAGGAAATTGCACTTTTTAAAAATGTGGTGAGAAGAGGGTTACATAAGTGTATTTTGTGTTTTTATATTGTGTTTTTGTTTTATGTTGTAACCGTCCTGACACGTGGCAACAGGAGTCAATCTTTAGAGGCTGAGGGTTCCCCCCCAGTAAAGCATTTGAGGGGGCCACCACCCAAGTTAGTAGGCATTGCCGTTCTAATGGCCTGCATGCATCATGTGTTTGATTGTGCAAGGCAGACCTTACCTGACCCACCACCAATATTTTATTCAATTCAGCACCACTGGGTTGAGTATTATACAAATTAAATAAAGACATAAATCGCCCTCCTTTGCACATGTTCCAGCTTGTCAATATCCTTATTTATAATCATTTTTAAAATTTATGTGCCCTTCGTCTGAAGATTTCACAACATAAACATACAGGATGAAAGCATGGATTTCTCAAAAACAAGTCCAGCCAAAGAAATCTCTCCTCCCCTTTTTTGGATGGAGTTACAAACTTTGTTGATCAGGGAACAGCTGTGGAAATAGTGCATCTTGATTTCAGTAAGGCTTTTGACAAAGTCCCCCATGATCTTTCTGTGAGAAAGCCGGTAAAATGTGGGCTCAATGAGGAAACTGTTAGGTGGATTTGACTGACTGAACCCAAACAGTCCTCCTTCATGGTTCCTCATCATCCTGGGGTGCTGCAGGGTTCTGTCCTGGGCCCGTTGTTGTTCAACATCTTTATAAATGACTTGGATGAAGAAACTGAGGGGGTGCTCATCACATTTGCAGATGACACCAAATGGGGAGCGGAGGCCAATGTTGCAGAAGGCCGAATCAGATCAAGGGCAGGAATAGTACCACTCCATTTTGCCTTGGTCAGGCCCCACCTAGAATACTGGGTTCAATTCTGGGCACCACAAGTTAAGTACCTTAAATATTGGTTGCCTGGAGAAATCAAGAAGGTGGGGGAACACAATCCGTATTCCTTTTATAACATGTGGCCAATGTTTATTGAACACATGTATTGTTAAGACTGTTGTAGGAATCCACCCAGCACTCAGTAATTTTTAATAAACATTAAATGTGGGACGTGTAAGCACTAACCCCCCCCCCCCGATCTCTCAGAGTGAAAATACCTCTGTGGGTGGGATCGGCTAATAGGATAGCTTGAAGAACTGGGTCAGTCACTGGCGCTGTATGTATATATAGAGAACCATTGTATATATATGGATAATCAGTTGTGACGGCAGTGAGACACGCAAGAGTGCAGTTCATTTATAAAGTTGGTTTTATTCCGAGAAGAACAGATTACCAGGAGCTCTTCTCCCGTGAGCTGGTCACCATTACGATGATGACTCAACTAAGTTTTCAGTGTCACGTTTCATCCTACAAATGCAACGTGGGAGGAAACTTCTCTTCGTACTCTGTGACAAATTGTGTCCTTTTTCCTGTAACCCCCCTACGCTCTTGAATACTCGAAGGCTGGCTAGCCATGTCTGAGAGGCTATCTGTGGAGTTTGGCCTTTCACCTACATTCTGGGAGAGTGTTTCCATGATAACCCCCCTCCTTTTGCTCTGGGTCATCTTCCAACCCTGGCAGCTGCTTGGACTCTGACAGAGGTGTTGAAAACAAATGAAATTAGACACAAGTGGGAATTTCCTGAAGGTATTTCCTTCACCTACAAAGATAGAAGAAAGACTTTTAGATCCCCAGAATTCGGAAAATTTTGGCGGAAATACAAAATATACAAAATAGGCTTGGGAGGTGGTACAGCTCAAGAAAGAGAAGAAAGTGAACAAGGACAGGAAAGTCCAGGAGGATAAGAAAAGAAGCAGAATTTCCCACAACTATATTATTGTACTTAATTGCAGTTCCGTATTTGATGTTGATATTTGACTTTGTGTCTAATAAAGATTAATGAATTTGAACATTATATAGTGGAACATCAATGGCTTGAACAATAAGGTAAAAAGGAATAAATGAGTGAATCTTAAAAAAGAAAAATTGGGACATCATTGGTCTCCATGAAACACATATAGCTAAGAAACATGACAGAGTTTTCATAGATAAGAAATTAGGAACAGAATACATAGCTTCAGATGTTTCCAAAAAGAGAGGAATAGTTATATATATGTATAAACCAAAAGAGATGCAAAAATACCACTTAAAGATGACGAAGGAAGAATATTAGGAATACAATTGACAAAAGGCAGAGAAGAAATAATTTTGTTGGGGGTATACGCACCAAGAGGAAATAAAACAAACTTCAAAAACAACCTTGAAGATAAGCTATTAGAATACAGTAATGACAGTAATGATCATCATGGGAGACTTCAACAGAGTAACATCCCTGGCTCTAGATAGAATGGAGAGAGATGTAACATCAAGAAAAGGGAAGTTCCCAATAACATTTAATCAATTGGTAGAAGATCTGAACTTAAAAGAGAGAGGGAAGGAAGCTAAAATCCACCGCTCAGAACCTGGGAACGGGCTGCCAATAGACAACAAGACTGCCGTATTTTGAAACGCGCATTGTGAATAGACCACTCGCTGACAGCTGGCTCAGTAAGAGGGATACATTGTTTTTAGCTGTCCTCCTCTGACCTTAAAAAGGAGGGAAAGTAACTGAAAAGTAACAGAAAATTGAAACTGATTTATTTATTTGAGTTGGGGTTTAAAATGTGTTATTTTGGATTAAAACAAGTATAGACTGCAACTAGAGGAAGTTTCTGAAATTGATACAACAGTTGGATCAGGGGAATTTTCCACTTGTAAGATAAACTGTGTAGCTGTGGGATTGACCTTGGTTCTTTTTTGTTTAAGTGTTATGGCAGATGGGAAAGAAAAAGTAGATTCATCACTCCCAGACAAAACAACAAGGTCTGGGAAGTCTTGGCAGCGAAGGGCATCAGCATCTGGCCTTTCTGCTTCATCTGCGGCTGTACTAACACAATCTAAGCCTAGAGGAGTGTCATCAAAAGAAGCTCTAGCGCTTGCATTGAGTAAGATAAATGACTCATTGGAACAGCTTAATAAAAAAGCAGATGCGACAAATGCAAGAGTGGATGCTGCAACTACTAAAATTGACTTAAATACAGAAAGTATAAATAGTTTGGGACAAAAGGTGAATACCAATACAGAAACTATTGAGAAATTGTTACAGGATTAAATTTTTTTTCCTTGTGTTTCTATCTAATTCTGGTGTCGGCACCGCGTTTAAATCTCCAAGTAGGACTAGTTTGTTGTTATCTAAATCTAATAAAAGTTGTTCCAATTTTTTTAAAAACTCCATTCTATTTGAGTTTGGGGCATAGACTGTTACCACATTTATTCTCTCTCCCTGGTAATTAATTTGGATTCCTAAGATTCTTCCTTCCTCATCTTTGCATATTTGTTTGGGTTCTAATTTCTCTTTCGCATAAATTACTACTCCTCTCTTTTTCTTAGAATCTGAATTGATAAATTCTATTCCCAACCTTTTATTTATTAGAATATGCTTGTGTTTTTTAGCAACATGGGTTTCTTGGCAACAAATGACATCAATGTTTTTTTTCTTTATAATCTTTTCAAATTTATTTCTCTTGGGCTTATCGTTAAAGCCGTTCACATTCCACGAAAAAAACTTAAGAGACATTTTGGGTTATTGCTAGGTTCACTTTATCCTTATTTCTGCTTTATAATCTGGTATTATTCCTTCTTTTAGATTCTCTGCCTTCTCCTTCTTCTTCTTCCTCCGACTTTGAATCCTCCGTTTCCTCCTCTGACCCCACCCCCCCACCCCCGGCTCCGTCCCCCCTGCCCCCCCCACAACCAGGTCACCTCCTTGCTGTCTTGCCTCCTCTCTACCCAAATCTTTTTCGTATCTTCTCAGGAACTTTTCTGCTTCAAGTGTATCTGTCAACTTGAATTTTTTATTCTTGTAATAGAGAGAAACCCCTTCTGGGAATTCCCATTTATATTGGATTGCATTTCTTTTCAACACACTTGTCAGCTGAGTATATCCTTCCCTTTTGCGGAGAATCCTAACTGGAATTTCTTTGAAAATAATGATTGGGCGGTCTCCAATCACTAACTTTCTTTTAAAGTTCGTTCTTAATATTGTATTCTTCATTTCAATGGTATTAAAAATTACCAAGCAATCTCCAGGGTTTTTTTTAAATTTGTTTTGTTGTGGTTTTCCTCTTATTCTAAAGGCATTCTCTATAGTATATGCTACTTCTTGTTCTTCCATCTGTAACCATTTTGCAAGTTCTTTGACTATTCTTTCCCTTATATTTTCATTTACTTCTTCTACTATCCCTCTGAATTTTAAATTAAGATATTTTTGGCGCAGTTCTGTCATAGCTAGATTGTCCCACAGTTGATCTTGTGTTTTATTTAAACTTTTTATTTCATCCTTTAACCTCTCAGTTTCTTTCTTTTGGTCCCTCAAATCTTTCTGTGTTCTTTTATTTGATTCTTCAAATATTTTTGATTTGACTGTTAGGTCTTGTATCTTTTTCGTCAGTTCCCCTACAACACTTTCTATTTTGTTATCTATTTGCTCCTGCAGTTCTCCTAATTTGTTTTCCATGTGTGCTTCCCTTTGCTTGAATTCTTTGATTTTTAACCATAGAATGTCTAAATCTTTGACCTCCTCATGCCGGGATACCTTCCTTTCCACCGGGGTACCTCCAGTTTTTTTTGTATCTTTCCCCGACATCCTATGGGTTGTTTCTCTCTCCCCAAAGGGGCTCACAATCTTATTTATTTTGTTTTCTTTTTTTCTTTTTTTATAATTTTATTTTTTGTTTTTTGTTTTTTGAGCCTCTTTTTTGTTTCCCCCCTTTCAAAACCTTTCGTTTTCTTAATTCAGTATACCTATTTCCACTATTCACTTCATTTACGTTTTCAAAAACCTTTTGTTGTTAAATACTCAAAGTTTAGTTAGTATGTTAGTATAGTTGTTTTAAAGACCGAGAAGGTTAGCCAAAATTAGAAGGATGTAGGCAAAGATCAAATATAGTGTCCTTCTTTTGTAGTCCAGGGGGAATTGAATAGTCTTTCTATGTTCCAGAACTTTCAGCCACTTGATTGACTTAATCCAATTTCCAGAGGTTATGTTGGGTTTTTGCACTCTGGAGACTCTGGGTCCAAATTCCAATGACTTTCTATCCACAGTTTCTTGTCATCTAACGTGGGGGTTTTATCTGGCAACTTACAAGGCGACCAATTCAAATGTTGTTCAGATGGTTCAGATAGTTCAGAATCCTTCCATAGCCAAAATGTAAAAAATGAGTGTAAGAATGAATTAAATAGGTTTTTAGTTGAGTTAAATTTTTACATTAGAGGGGAGAGAGGGGAGAGAGAAGGAAGAAAGGCAAGGAGGATAAATATTCTAAAGAAAAAACGGGGGGAAGCAGAGGGTGGAGAGATAAGGAGGGGTGACTGGGGAGCACAAAGGGGAGGAGAAAGGAACACTAAATAATATATGTAGTAAATAAGAGGATTTTATACAGCGGGTGATTATACTTTTGTTTCTTAAAGTTTTATCTTGGCAGTAAGAGTCTTAAAAGAATCTTAAAAGCGCCTCTCTTCCGTGTCCTCAGATGTTCACAAATTGAAGGCTTTTTCCGTTACAGTTCTTTTATACTTGGACCACGTTCCCAACCAATTCTTTCAGGACTTTCATATCTTTCTTTCAGGTCCTTCTCCCAAATGCTTTTACAGGCAGTTCATATAAACAGATCTTTTTCTCTATTTAAACCCGCAAAGGTCCCGTCTTAAAGAGGCTCGATGTCAGACTGTTTTTTAAATCTTGGCAGCTCCTCTGAATAGAAGTCCGTGGCTGTGAGATATTTCAGGCTTTTTTTTTTATGTTCGTTACTCTAGAAGTCCAAAATATTTGCTTTGTAACTCAAAAGGTCCAAGATAATTGACAATATTTCCTGGAGTTTTATGAAGAAGAATTTACAGGGGATGGGGGTTGGCCAAGGTTTTGGAAATGGTGCAATCTATTCAGAACAAAAGGCTAAATTAATTGTCAACAATGTGGTGACGGAAGAATTTAAGATAGAGAAAGGAACACGACAAGGTTGCCCAATCTCTCCTTTGCTTTTTATATCAGTCCTGGAGGTCCTTTTAAATATGATTAGAAGGGATCCATTGGTTAAAGGTATACAAGTGGGAGCTAAACAGTACAAATTGAAAGCATTTGCTGATGATCTGGTATTGACATTAGAGGAGCCAGAATCTAGTACCAAAATGGTATTGGAACTGATTCAAGAATTTGGTCAGGTAGCGGGATTTAAGTTGAATAAGATGAAAACTAAGGTTTTAGAGAAAAATCTAACAGTGATTGAGAGAGAGAGGTTTCAGAAGGAGACAGGATTAACATTGGTTAAGAAAGTGAAATACCTAGGGGTTAATATTGTGAAGGTGTGACGTAGCTAATTGGATTGGACCCCAATTAGCCGTAGCTAATCAAACTGCAGCCCGGCACACTTCCCTCTAGCTGCCTCCTTGCTGCGCCGATCCTCCGTCCGCCACAATTGCAGAGTAATAACACAGCGTGCTGTTGCTCCCCGGTGTTTAGAAGATCAAACACACTTCGACATTAGTGTGTTTATATCTCAGTCTTTATTCAAGCAGTAAAACAATAAAAGAGAACTCTCCTGGATTTCCCCGGACTCAGAGCGCTCATGTTGCTTCCGTCTCTTTCGGAAACAGAGACAAACAGGCAGTGGAATAAAGCCACTCCCTCAAGTCACGCCTCAGGAATGGAGAGACGTCACCCAGAACTCCTTAACCCTGTGAGTTCTGAAACTAGCCACACACCCTCTTCTATCCAGTCCTGAGGTAAGCTGGGTATTTACCTTTACAGACCTCTGTGAGATCAGTCCCTTTCCCAATGCCTTGCGCCTCTTCCTGGCGTCCTTGTCAGGCAACTGTGGAACCTCCTCACAACTCCCAGGTTCGCACTGTGCGAAAGCAACCCATGCATTAGTGACCTGAAACCTCTCGGGTGGAATTCCCTTCGTGGCGCGACTGGACCACCTGGGCACAAACTCAGGTACTTCCTCTGACTCACTGTGGTCAGCAGGTGTGTCCTCACCATCAGTATCCTCCCCCTCTGACTTAACGCGTCTTCGGGCCTTTTGTACTTTGCTAACAGGAGACGAAGGCTCACTCTTGGGCTCTCTTTTAACAACTTGTGGAGATGCCCAACCCTGTTCTTGACCTTGTTCAGAAACTTGGTCGTCAGCAACAGGTTCAGCCTCTGCCTCTCCTTCCTCCTCAGAGTCAGACAGACATTCTGAGAGAACGTCATGCCTTGCAGGAGTCTTTGACCAACCATCCTGCTCATAGAACTCAGCATGTTTACTAACCAGAAGCTTGGTCTGATCACCTTCTGGATATGCGAACCTCCATCCCTTTGTTGCAGGTTCATATCCACAGAAGATCATTTTCTGGAACTTGGGTCCACCTGGCCTTTGTAGTGCCTTTGGCACTGGCACCAAGGCCTGTGACCCGAACGCACGGAAGAAATGTATCTGCGGTTTCTTTCCGTGGAGCATGAAGAACGGGGTGTCACCTACCACTGAATTGTAGGACTGGTTCATAGTGAAATTCACTGTCCGAATTCCCTCCCCCCAAAAGCTTGGAGGTAAACCAGAGTCTGACAGCAAAACCTCTGTAGCTTTAACCAGAGCTTGACTTCTGAGCTCTGACACACCCTCCTCCTGAGGAGAAGTCACCTTGTGACGTATCCCTTTCTGGCGAAAGAACTTCTGCAGAGCAGACCCAGTAAACTGTGCACATCGGTCACTCTTGACCCCCTGCACCTTGGTGGAGAACCTTAGTTCCACCTCCGCAACCCAATTTTTAATCAGTTGCGCTGCATCTTCCTTGCATTTGAATGCATAAGCCCAGGAGTTCTGCGTATGGTCATCTGTAAGTGTCAGCAGAAACCTGGCTCCTCCCAGACTTGGCTTTGGCATGGGTCCAAAAAGGTCTGTGTGTACAAGCTCAAAAGGTTTTGTGGTTACCCTCTCAACCCTGGGATAACTGCACCCTTTTACCTTTGCCCTTTTGCATGCCCTACACTTTAGGGATCTACCACACTCTTGTATTTTACAACCCTTAGCGCACTCCGGCAACATCTGGATTTCTTCAAGAGTACCATGCGCCATCTTTTGGTGCCAAGCACAGGCACATGAAACATGAGTGGGAACTGTAGCACGCATAGCTTGAGGCCTATCAGCATTCCCCTCACCCTTCAGAGGCGTTTTAAGAACAAAGAGATTATTCTGCCCCTTTGCAACACTGAGCAGTTGCTTTCCTCCCTTGGAGATTGTACAAACATTGTTTTCAAAGCAAACCTTATACCCCTCCTGTAACAGACAAGGAACAGATAAAAGACAATGTTTCATCCCAGGTACCATGTAAACTTCCAACTGCGCCTGCAAAACAGAAAGATAAACATTTGCTACGTTAGACAAAGATTTTTTCGTCCCATCAGCAAATTGTACAGTTTTCCCAGCTGGAACAGCCCTGCAATTCCACATCTCGACAGCAGGTGTCTCTGTTATCAAATGCCTGTTCGCTCCAGAGTCAATTATAAAGCACATTTCATTGTCTCTCTTAGAGCTGTCTTCAAACTTTGCGAGAGAAGCCGTCAGTTGATAAGCATCATCATTGTCTAAAGCACGTACTCTTTGCACCTTCCCACGCCTGGCTCCCTTGCCGGACTGGTTTCCATAGAAACCTGGCTGATTCCCATGGGAAGCGACCTTCAAAACATCCTGTCCTGCCTCCCTATTTCGGTGGGGGCAGGAGCGACGCAGATGTTCAGTTGAATTGCAAACAAAGCAGCGACGATCAACAGTGGAAAAACACTGCTCAGGGCTCCTCAGCCGGCTTGGCCCCCCTTCTTCCGGAAGAGCTCTCTGTGCCAGCCCTGCCCCCTCTGAAACGGTGTTCCACTCCGGCACTCACAGTGGAAAACTTTTCAAACTTGCCTTTGGAATTCTTCGCCCCCCCCCCCCCCCCCCGACGTGCCCATCAGGAACTGGGGCTTCAGCTATCTTTGGGCTCTTCATTCCAGGGCTCTGGCCTCCTGCTGAGCTTTCACACAAACTTCTCAGCACCTCCCAGGCAGCCCTTGCTGACTCTACGCCCTCCAAATGCGGCAACAGCGATGCGTGTACGCATGCTTTCAACATGCAAAACTCCCTTTGCATTCTCTGCTGGCTATCTTCTGGCAACGCAGCCTGAAAGCCTGCAGCGTCTGTCCCAGCAGCACCTGGAGTGGGGGGTTCTGGCTCCCTCTGGCTTGGGTGCCACAGCCCTGTAGCCAAAAACCAACCCCTCACTTTGCTGACCCAGGTGGCCCATCCTTGGAAAGTAAGCTTTTCGAACGGAACAGTCCATGATTCATGGCTGTCTGCCATCTTCTCCCCGGGGCCCCAGCTGTACTCACGGAACCAGTCAGCTTTCCGGCACCCGGCTCTCAGCTGCTCTCAGCTCCTGTTCAGCTCCTTCCAGCCAGCTGTTCTGCCTCAGAACGCAGACAGGACCTCAGCTTTCTGTAGCGTCTTGGCCTCCTGGCTTCAAACACACAACGGCACAACGTCGCAACAGCTTCAAAGCAGTAATTAGCGACCCATAACCTGTGAAGGCGTGACGTAGCTAATTGGATTGGACCCCAATTAGCCGTAGCTAATCGAACTGCAGCCCGGCACACTTCCCTCTAGCTGCCTCCTTGCTGCGCCGATCCTCCATCCACCACAATTGCAGAGTAATAACACAGCGTGCTGTTGCTCCCCGGTGTTTAGAAGATCAAACACACTTCGACATTAGTGTGTTTATATCTCAGTCTTTATTCAAGCAGTAAAACAATAAAAGAGAACTCTCCTGGATTTCCCCGGACTCAGAGCGCTCATGTTGCTTCCGTCTCTTTCGGAAACAGAGACAAACAGGCAGTGGAATAAAGCCACTCCCTCAAGTCACGCCTCAGGAATGGAGAGACGTCACCCAGAACTCCTTAACCCTGTGAGTTCTGAAACTAGCCACATCTAAGAACTTCTAAGAATGTGAATTTATTTAAAGACAATTATGAAAAATGCTGGATGGAAGTGAAAAAGGATTTAGAAATATGGTCAAATTTGAAGTTATCATTGCTAGGCCGAATTGCTGTGATAAAAATGAATGTATTGCCAAGGATGTTGTTTTTGTTTCAAACATTGCAAATTTTGGATAAAATGGATTGTTTCAAGAAGTGGCAGAGAGATATTTCCAGATTTGTCTGGCAGGGCAAGAAGCCTCGAATAAAATTTAAGATATTAACTGATGCTAAAGAAAGGGGTGGATTTGCCTTGCCAGACCTTAAACTTTACTATGAATCAGCTTCTATGAATCTATCTTCACTTCTGTGATCTCCTTTGTCACACGGCCTTCCTCTGGGCCCTGGCCTGCTCTCTTGTAATGCTAGCTGCCGTGGGGTAGCCTCGGGTCTGGACTGGCCTCCTCCACGTGTCCTTGCCCTCCTGGTGCGCTCCTACCTGTCCTTGGAGGTGGCGGCTGTGGCATGGCAAGGTTGGGGCTCCCCTCTTTTTTCTCCTTCCTCTTTCTCTCTCTTCCTTCTCCTTCTCCTCTCCTCCTTCTCCCTGCCTTGGCTCCGGCGTTTTCCTGGCCCTGGAGCACCGCTGGGCAGTCGGACTGCTGGCTGGGTTCTCTTGCTCCCGGCTTGATTTGGGTCATGGGGGGAGCAGCGGTTCCCCCTGTTGACCTGCTGGGGGTCCTCGGTTCCCCCTCAGCAGTGGCACCCACCATTTTGCCTCACTGGAAGTCCCCATATGATGTGTCTTGTGCTGCTGAACCAATCACGCAACATTCATTCCCTACTAATAAATCTACAACACTTAAAATATAAATCCGGGGGCATTAAATGAAATCCCGGGACATTCCAGGGATAGATTTTGTCCGGGGACAGTTGCGTGAATGTGGGGACTGTCCCCGGGAAACGGGGACGTCTGTTAACCACACTCTATTCCAACCCCCTGCGTTGCAGGAATCTCAGCTCTGAATGTGCCTTGGGAGCCCTGGGCTGGGTTTCCCCAGCTACTCTGGGCAGCTCCCAAACAGAACACTAAAAACAGAATAAAACATTGAAAACTTCCCTAAACAGGGCTGCCTTCAGATGTCTTATAAACGTCAGATAGTTGTTTATCTCTTTGACATCTGGTGGGAGGGCGTTCCACAGGGTCGGTGTCCCTACCAAGAAGGCCCTCTGCCTGCTTCTCTATAACTTTGCTTCTCGCAGTGGGGTAACTGCCAGAAGGCCCTCAGAGCAGGACCTCAGTGTCCAGGCTGAACGATGGGAGTGGAGATGCTCCTTCAGGTATACTGGGCTGTTGAGGGCTTTAAAGGTCAGCACCAACACTTTGAATTGTCCTTGGAAATGTCCTGGGAGCCAATGTAGGTCTTTCAGGACTGGCGTTATATGGTCCTGGCACCCGCTCCCAGTCACCAGTCTAGCTGCTGGATTCTGGATTAGTTGTAGCTTCTGGGTGACCTTCCAAGGTAGCCCCACGTAGAGTGCATGGCAGTAGTCCAAGCGGGAGATAACTAGAGCATGCACCACTCTGGCGAGACAGACCGTGGGCAGGGAGGGTCTCAGCCTGTGGACCAAATGGAGCTGGTAGACAGCTGCCCTGGACACAGAATTAACCTTCACCTCCATGGACAGCTGTGAGTCCAAATTGACTCCCAGGCTGTGCACATGGTCTTCTAGGGGCAGTTAACCCATTCAGGACCAGGGAGTCCCCACTACCTGCCCGTCCCCTGAAAACAGGACTTCTGTCTTGTCGGGATTCAGCCTCAGTCTGCTAGCCACCATCCATAGCGATCCATAGCTGCCATCCATAGATGACGGCATCATGATCCTGGCAGTTTTCTGCTCAATTCCTTTGCTAAGGACCTTAGAGTGACATTTGCCTCTTTTGCAGCTGACACATTCTGGGTCTTGACATCCTGATGCAGACAGAGGCTAGCTAAGATTATGATTGATGAAAAATAATTCATTTTTTGGGCGGGGTCCTCATCTCTGGCCTAGTTTGGCAGGCCCACTTTGGCTAGGGGAATCCTGGACTGGCAGTGGCTCTGTCGCAGGAAACCCCCCCCCCCCAATCATTCAGTTTGTACAAACTTCACACACACTCACACTCACACAATACATACGCTACGCTTCTGTTATAAATTCATAGAAAATCAACCATACATCGGATCTGCACCGTTCCACTTTTATTTTACTCCATGAAGGAAGGACTACAAAATGGGGAAGGTTTGATATAGGGCAGCCATAATCCCTTCAGCATCCCAGCACATCCACAGGAGCCCTGCCCAGTTGCTATGCCAACCCTGATGGTCCTAGACAGAAGACCATCAAGATCACAAAGAACTTGCATATGGGAGTGGATTCAGCACAGACTGGAACAAAGGACACTGATCAGATCTTCCCTCAGGGGGCAGGAAACTGCAAACTCCCCTCTGTCACCTGGAAAATACTCATGGGGAGGGGGAAAGGGGGAAACAGCCAGGTGACAGGAGACTCAGGTTACCTCCACAACTCCTCCCTCAACCCCTCCTTTTTGTGATGTAGTTGTGATGTAGTCTTAAGGGTGTAGTTTGGGGGATTAGTAACCAATAAAAGTTGGGGGTCTTCTTTTGTTCTGGACTTCCACTTTGCTTCACCTTGTTGCAGGTGGGAGTCCTGTCGCGACAGTATCCAATAAAGGCCAAGCCCACAGGCTGCTGTTTTGCTCCAAGTTATCCTGGTTGGTGTCTTTGTTTTTGTCCAAGGGAGCCCTCGGATTTCTCCGTTAACAGCTCTCAATGGCCAGCTGGCTCAGTGGTTAGAGGCATCCAGATGGGACTCTTGCTGGCCTTCTGCCACTTTGGAACAATCTCCACATGAGACAGTTTGGGGGGAGAGAGAGTCGGAGGGGTTGGAGGGAGGGAGAAGTGGCTCTGATCTGAGTGGATCCTCCGCTCTGAGGAGAATATCTATGGAGCCAGAGGAAGGAGCCTCACAGCTGAGATGGGGAGACCATGTTGAGGGTCTGGAGGGAGTGAAGCTGGAGGGAGAAGCTGTGGGAAGACTCTCTTCTTCTTCTTCTTCTGGGGTCTCCTTCCAGTCAGGAGGAGAGAGATCTTCTAGGAAAAGGAGATTCCCAAGTCCGTGGCAAGGGCTGAGAGGATCCCCTGGGTCTGGCATACAAAGGAAAATACCTGAGGGGAACCCAGGAAAAGTGGCCCCTGGCTGTGAAGGAAGCTGGGCTGTGTCAAAAGTACCTCACGGAAAGACCCCTCATAACTGAGGGGATGAGAGGGAAGCAGCAGAAAGAGAGTTCAGCCTTTCAGCACCTATTCTGGAAACCTGAACATCTCCCTGAAGTGCAGCAACTGAATTGGAGGGAAGCTGTGCCTGCAGAACCGTGTTTAATCCTGAGACATTTAGCTGAAGTAATAAGTTAACTTCTATCTGAAAGAACACATCTCCTGTCTTCACTTTGTTTCACCATTTTCTTTTCTTTTTTTGTAAATAAAGCTTTCCTTATCTGATTATCTCCTGCCAGAGACTCCCTGGATTGCAGTTTCCCTCACACAAAGTAGCCTGTGGGAAATCGTAGACATTTGTTCAATCTTCATCATCCTCATTTTATTTTATTTGTAACCCTTATATCGTTAAAACAACGCTCAAGGTGGCTTACAACATGATAGGCAAAGGGCCTTCTCGGTGGTGGCGCCTCTTCTGTGGAACGCCCTCCCATCGGATGTCAAAGAAATAAACAACTCTCTGACGTTTAGAAGACTCCTGAAGGCAGCCCTGTTTAGGGAAGTTTTTAAGGATTGATTCATGATGAGAATATGATTTATTTATTTTGAGCTTCTCTTGGTTCCTCCTTGGCAGCCAGTGCCATTCTTTCAGCAGGGCTCGAACTCAGGACCCGCTGCCTTGAGGGACATCTAAGAGCAGTTGGGCAGGGGAAAGGTCTCCCTTGGGAGGTGGGGGACTCTCCTTCCTTGGAGGTTTCTCAGCAGAGATCGGACGGCCATCTGCCCTGGATGCTTGAGCTGAGATTCCTGCATGGCGGGGGGTTGGACTAGATGACCCTGGGATCCCCTCCTCTCTCTCCACTCCTGAATTCCAGGAGGAGCTTCCTTGCCTCCTGCAAAGCCCTTTTCCCTGCAAGCTCTTCCTCTGGTTTCCGTCCAATGGAAGGAGATGCTCAGAGTGTTATGTATTGGCCACCAGGAATATCGTGTACAGTGGTACCTCGGGTTAAGAACCTAATTTGTTCCGGAGGTCCGTTCTTAACCTGAAACTGTTCTTAACCTGAAGCACCACTTTAGCTAATGGGGCCTCCTGCTGCCATCACGCCGCTGGAGCACGATTTGTGTTCTCATCCTGAAGCAAAGTTCTTAATCCAAGGTACTTTTGTTGGGTTGGCGGAGTCTGTAACCTGAGGCGTCTGCAACCTGATGCGTTTGTAACCCGAGGTATCACTGTATATAGTTTTCACTCAGGTCCACGTCAGTTACTGGGTGTTGCTACTACAATGTTGACAGCCTATAAAAGCCGGCCGGCTGAGCTGTTTGCTGTCCAGTTCTGTTCCAGCTTACAAATAAAGAGCTGCTTTGGAGAAATCGCTGCATCGTCTACCCACTATTGAACACAGAGCCCAGCCAAGAGCCAAAATCCCCCCCCCCCCCAAAGCACATCTTGCCATAGGCGGAGCCAGGGGGCAGCTGCCCCCTTAGAGCCATTAAAAAGAACAGAAATGAATAGAAATCAGAGTTCTGCCCTGGCTAAGTGAGTGCGCAATGTGGGGGGGGGGCTGAGCTGGGGGGACTCGGCTTGGCAAGGGTTAAAGGGAACCGAGCTGCCTTCCTAGAGAGGACAGGCTGAGGTTTCCGGCTTCCCAGGCAGCAAGGTCCCTCTTCTTCCTTTGTCGAGTCCTCCTCTTCGCCCCCCCCCCCGGACCCTCCTCTCTTTCTCAGCATCAGGGTCTTTGCCAGGGAGGGTTCTCTTCTCAGAGCCCAATTCTGGGAGAGAGCGAGAGAGGCTGAGCTGGGGGGACTCGGCTTGGCAAGGGTTAAAGGGAACCGAGCTGCCTTCCTAGAGAGGACAGGAAACAGACGGGGGGGGCAGGTCCTCCAGAGCCAAGGCCCCTCCCCCCCAGTCCTTCCCTGCTTGGGTGTCTCTCCTGCAAGGGCTGCCTCGCTCTCCCTCCTGGGATCTGGTGAGTCTCCTCTCTCTCTCTGGGATCTGGTGGGGGTCCCAGGGCTGCAGCAGGGGAGGAGGTCTGGGGGGGGGCCTGATCTGCTCCTGCAGGGGGGGACCCCAAGTCAGGGGGGAGGAGAGGGTCCTGCCAGGGAGGGGCCAGGGCTGCCACGCTCTCCCTCCTTCCTGCAGAGCAGAGGGTCCCAAACTCAGTTGGCCCTCCATCTCCCCCTTTCAGAAAAAATCTCCCTTCTTTAAACAAAGGAGTCCCATTGCACAACAGAGGAAACATCTGCAAATGGTTTTCCAAAGCTGGACGAGGAGGTGGACTAGCCCTCCCCCAAAAAAAAAGGTGGGAGAGGAAGGCCAGGAATAAATAAAGAGAGGGATCCCAGCCCAGAGCCTGGCTGCTGCATTGGGGACCAGTTTCCCAGTGTCTCCCAGGGCAGCTCCCCACGGAGGCCACGGCAGCAATCCCCTCGCACCCAGAGCAGGGCATCCCAGGACCACATCCTCTCTCTCCCAAAGGGATTGGTGCTGGCAAAGCAGCCGGAAATGGGCGCTGCTCCTCACTGAGCCTCCAGGGACCTGGGCATCAGTGGCTGTGCGTGTGTTCAGCCATCTAAGAGAATAATAATAATAATAATAATTAGCTGCCTAAATTCCAAAGGAGATGTATTTGGCCCTCAGGGGGTTGAACAGATGTATACCTGGCCCTCAAGAGAAAGAAAAAGGGACCCCACCCCAGGAGTCTGTCTTGAAAGTGGCAGAGTCCAAGTGCAAGAAAAGAAAAGAGAATTTGGGCAACTAGCTGGTTTTAAACTTAGTAACGCCAAGATGAAAAGGTTAACTAAAAATACAGTTTAAGATATGGTGGAAGAATTGCAACGCAAGTATTTGGGAATATGGTTAACAGCAAAGAGTATAAATTTAGCTGGCCCTCGGAGCAAAGAAAAAGAGACCCCACCCCAGGAGTCTGTCTGGAGAGCGGCGGAGAGACCAGGTGCAGGAAAAGGAGACAGAAGCAGGGGAGTGGGGGTGGGGGGAGCACCTCCTGAGGACCCCCACCAGAGCCAAGCATCCATTTTTCACAAGATACAAATGACTCCTTTGTCAGTCAGTACTGGCTTCATGCATTTACTTTAGTGAAGCTTTTATTGTTTGATGCATTACTGTATTTTAATATTTTGTTGGAAGCCGCCAAGAGTGGCTGGGGAAGCCCAGCCAGGTGGGTGGGGTATAAATTTATTATTATTATTATTATTATTATTATTATTATTATTATTATTAATTTACTGGAAGGCATGAGCAAGCAGGCTGATTCACATCACAAAAATCACTTCCGTTGCCTCCACAATTTGCATTGCAATCTTCCCTCTAGGAGGGCTAGAGTATGGTTACCAGATATTTTTCAATGAATCCGGGGACACTTTTTTTTTTTTTTTTTGGAAGCTGAGTAGCAACAGGGAGTCAGTAGGGGGATGGTGAGCCAAAAGACCCTGGTTTCCTCTCCTTCTGCCAGAAGCCCCCCTCCCTGCTTGTCTCTCTGAGCCAGGAGACGTCTGAAAATGGAGGAGCAAAGGCAGGCTGCACACTTAATTTACGGAAGCATTTAATGTTTGATGAATTACTGTATTTTAATATTTTGTTGGAAGCCTCCCAGAGTGGCTGGGGAACACCAGCCAGGTGGGTGGGATATTATTATTATTATTATTATTAATACTAATAATAATAATAGTTGTTGTTGTTGTTGTTGTTGTCAATTGAATTGATATACCAACCTTCATCAAAAGATCTCAGGAACATTGAAAACATAGAACTCATAAAAAGTATACAAATGATAATAAGGATAAAGGGACCCCTGACCATTAGGTCCAGATGTGGCCGACTCTGGGGTTGCGGCGTTCATCTCGCTTTATTGGCTAGGTTGGCAGGAGCAGGGACCGAGCAACAGGAGCTCACCCCGTCATGGGGATTCGAACCGCCGACCTTCTGATCGGCAAGTCCTAGGCTCTGTTGTTTAACCCACAGCGCCACCCGCGTCCCTTATACAAATGATACATCACCTCAAATCCTTTAATCAGGTGAGTTTTCTCCTTTCGAAAGAGGCAGGTGGAATCTCCACATTTGTTAAGAGAATAAAGTTGCAAGGCTAGTGAAATATGGGGAACCAAGAGCATCTGCTTGGCATGCAGTGTTGTTGTTGTTGTTGTTGTTGTTATTTACTGGAAGGCAGGAGCAACCAGGCTGATTCACATCACATAAATCCCTTCCGTTGCCTCCACATTGTGCATTGCAATCTTCCTTCTTGGAGGGCTAGAGTATGGTTACCAGATATTTTTCAATGAATCCAGGGACACTCCCACCCCCACCCCCCCAAGCTGAGTAGCAACAGGGAGTCAGTAGTGGGGATGGTGAGGCAAAAGACCCTGGCTCCCTCTCCTTCTGCTTGTCTATCCGAGCCAGGAGACGTCTGACAATGGAGGAGCAAAGGCAGGCTGCACGCTGGCGCACTGTTTCGCTTGCCAGAAACCCCAGAGAGGAGGTGGCTTGGAAAGCTGTGGGGAGCCAGGGGCCTTCTCTTTTGGCAGCTGACTCAGTATTGATCCAGGCAGAACTCCAATGTATAGTTAGCAGAGTGAACATGTAAAGACGTTACAGGAACCCCCCAAAATAGACCAGAGGCAATTGTATTTCACCCAGCAGAGCTTTACTGCTACTGAAGACAAATGAGGATACGGGTCCCAAATCCAAAACGTTCGGAATTGACCCTCTCCATCAGAAATCCAGTTGCAGCAGACTTAACTTAAACTTACCACAACTTATAATAAGTCTAAACCTTAACATTCAGCATACTATGTACAGAACACCAGAGGGAAGAGAGAGAGAGAGAGAGAGAGAGAGAGAGAGAGTAAAACCCAGGCTCCTTCTGGCCTCTTCTTACAGTCAGCATGACCTTGACAGAAGAGATGACAGAACCACTTTAACCCAGCTGTACTCAGCTTCTCTGAAGGAATAACCCAAACACCAGGAACCTTCTGCTTGTTTCTTTGATGCAGAGAAGCTTCCGGAACCCTCTTGAATTAAATAGTATAGGAAATATCAATATCAGATCCATCCTTTCTGCACTAAGAAATGCAAACTGACAGACCCTCAGGGAATGAGCTGCTGTTGTCATGAGGCCCGAAACTCAGCCAAGATTGTGAATATCGTGTTCTTGCTGATAAAGAGTTAACTCCGGCTGTGAAGTGTGGGATTTCCTGCCCAGATAACTCTGTGACACCAGCCTTCTGAATGTCGCCTGTAGGATTCATCTGTAGTTGCAGTTTTCATGGAATCCTAGAGTTGAAAGGGACCCCAAGGGTCATCAAGTCCCACCCCCTGCATTGCAGGAGTCTCAGCTAGATCACCCAAGACAGATGGCCATCCAAACTAGGCTTCTTGTATTTCTATAATCATCACTGAGTGCTAAAATAGGCTTTAAGCAGTGGACAAACGAGAACAAATAGAGGCCAGGATTCACCTAGCCCTCCCCATCTGATGCAAAATATAGCCTGCCCCCCATTCCTCGATGCCCCCATGAACCACTTGAATTTGCCTCTAGGGCACTGGGAGGGATCCTCCCCAGAACAACTCATTAGGAGAGGAGAAAGTGGATCCTTCCATCAGGGAAACTGGGATTCTTGCATAGGCAGAATAATGTGGAAAACACAAGGCGGAGTACAAAGATGAATACCCAGAATAAAAGAATTCCATTAAAGCGTTAAAATAAGCATCCATGATAAAAATGTGCAGCAAAGCAATCCTACTGAAACAACGCAGCAATTAAGAGGAAGGAAATAACAGAGCATTGTGTAGCAGATCATATTGATCCTGTTTCAGAGGAGGGCATTTCCCTTTTTCTTTTAGGGTCCAGTTTGCTTTGAAGACATCTCTGTTTGTTTCACGGACGAGGAGTGGGCGTTGCTGGATCCTGACCAGAGAGCTCTGCACAAGGGCATCATGGAGGAGAATCGTAGGATTGTGGCCTCTCTTGGTAAGGTTCCCTGTGGGATCGTCCTATCTGCCTGGAAATCCAAAAAATACCTTTATGTGACAAACCTTGTATATTTTCACAGAGCTCAGCAGCGCCCCCTACAACACCTGGGAATCTAACACCTCCACAATAAACCTTGAGCAGCTGTGATGGGATGATGAGCTGCTTGTGCGTAAAGCTTAGTCCCTCAGAGTTTGGCCTGATTATCAAAGCTCTGTCTATAGCGGAGCCCCTTAAGCATGACTCCCTCAATCGCTGGCAGAATCCGACAGTGGGCGTTTGCGGAATCTCTTCCAACATAAAAGCTCCTTAACGGAAACGCGTCTTCGGGATTCTCGGCGCGACAGTTTCCGGCGAGGGGTGGGTGTCCCTATAGGAGGTCCTGAAACTTCCCCACTATTTTCGCTGGAAGTGTCTCTGAGCCATCCCTCCGACTCACTTTCCCTCGGAGCTCCTTCTCTCCCCCTGCTGGTTCCCTCCTCTGCTGCTAAGTCTCTCCTAGCCTCCGTGAGCCCTTCCACCACCTGCCCTTCTGATGGCAGTTCCCTGACATCCACCTCCCCTCCAGGGCCCCCTTCACCCCCTCCCGTCCCTTCCTCCATGGGCGGTGAGGATGCAAAACCCCGGAAAGAACCTCCCTCATCTTCCGAAGTCTCGAACACTTCCCTCCACCGGTTGCCGTCCCTTGTCCCCGAGTACTCCTCCTCATCGGAGTCTACTCCTTCTTCCAGCTCCGATTCTGGGAACCCTTCGAACTCCTCTTCCTCGTCGGTGGTGCCAAAATGTTCCCTCCGGAACCTCATTACAGACTGAGGTTTCCTCGGGAACCGTTGATGAAACGTTTCTATTAAAACCTCGTCATTGACTTCCTCTGCAGTTACCCAGGTGTTTTCTGACTCTGGTTCCCCTTCCCAAGCTACCAAATACTCCACCTGATTACCCTTCCACCTGGAGTCAATGATTTCCGCCACATGGCTGTTGCGTTCCCTTTCTTCTATGACTGGTCCCTGTGTGAACACCCCTTCACGTCCCCCCCGTACGGTGACAGCAATGACCTGTGGAATACTGGGTGTAGTTTCATGTGGTTCGGTAACCTGAGTTTGAACGCCACTGGATTGACCTGTTGTATGACCTCAAATGGTCCCAATCTTTTGGGTCTCAATTTCTTACAACCCCCTTTGAACGGCAACCCTTGGGTCGATAGCCACACCTGGTCCCCCACCCTTATGGTTTCACCTTCCCTTCTGTTCCTGTCTGCCTGCTTCTTGTATTCTTCTTTGGCCCTTTCTAGGTTGAGTTGGAGCTGACGATGGATTGCTTCCATCTCTTCTACAAAATGTTCTGCTGCCGGGACGCTCCATCTTTCCCCTCCTTCCCCTGGAAATGCCCTGGGATGACACCCATAGTTGGCCAAAAAGGGACTCATCCCTGTGGACACATTCTCCGCATTATTGTAGGCAAATTCTGCCAGAGCCAACTTTTCTACCCAATAATTTTCTCTGTCATTGACATAACACCTCAAGTATTGTTGGAGGATACTGTTTGCTCTTTCCGCCTGCCCGTTGGTTTCAGGGTGTCAGGCAGTCGAAAGATTAACCTCTACGTGCAGTAAGCTCATGAGCTTCGTCCAGAACCTGGACATAAATTGTTTCCCTCGGTCTGAGACCACCCTCAAGGGGGCGCCATGCAACCTAAAAATGTGTTCTACAAACAACTTGGCTGTCTCTTCTGCCGTGACCGCATGTGAGCATGCTACAAAGTGGCACATCTTGGTTAACAGGTCTACTACAACCATGATGGCTGTTTTTCCCTTGGATTTCGGCAGATCCGTCATAAAATCTATGGATACTGCCTCCCATGGTCGTTCTGGTGTGGGTAGTGGTTCCAATAACCCCGCCGGTGCCCGCCTCTCCCCTTTTGCTCGCTGGCATCGGTCACACCCTCTTACATACTCCCGTACATCTTCCCGCACCTTGGGCCACCAAAACTCCCTGGTAACCAACCACATGGTTTTGTGTTGCCCAAAGTGCCCCGCTGTGGGGCTGTCGTGCAACTGTTTGAGTACCCTCCCCCTCAATTCTCCTTCGGGTATATACAGTGCCCCTTTGTAATACAATGCCCCGTTCCTTTCCTCAAAACCTCCTGGGTTCTCTCCCTCCCTCCGGAGTCCTCTGAGCTTATCCTGGGCGTATTCATCATTCTCAGTTCCCTCTACCAGTTCTCTTTGCCCCACCAATGCCGCCCCACACACCCAGTGGTCCTCTGGGATGATGTGTCTCTCTTCTGGCGCTCCCTCCCCCTCCAAATATTCTGGTTTTCGGGAGAGAGCGTCCGCCCTGACGTTTTCCGGGCCTGGCACGTAACAAATTTCAAAGTGGAATTTGGAGAACTCCTGGGCCCATCTCACTTGTCGTTGGTTGAGTACTCGTGCCGTTCTCCAATACTCTAGATTCTTGTGGTCAGTGCACACTTGGACTTTGTGTTGTGCACCAATTAGTAAGTGCCGCCATCTTCGGAACGCTTCATGAATGGCGAGTAGTTCTCGGTCATACACGGTGTAGTTCCTCTCAGATTTATTCAACTTTCGCGAGAAGAAGGCACACGGTCTCCACTCCGACTCACTCTTCCCCGGCTGCAGAAGCACCGCCCCTACTGCCCGGTCTGATGCATCAGTTTCTACTCTCATCGGTTTTTGTAGATCCACATGCAGGAGCTGTTCTTCAGATGCGAACGCTTTCTTTAGCTCTTCGAACGCTCGCTGCGCCTCTACCGTCCAAACAAATTTCTTCTTGCTGCTGAGACAATCAGTGATGGGAGCCGTCAAGTGGGCAAAGTTCTTGATGAACTTCCGATAGAAGTTTCCAAACCCTAGGAACCTTTGCACGTCCTTCTTCATTTTCGGGGTCTTCCATTCCAGTACCGCCTGAACCTTGCTGGGATCCATGGCCAATCCCTTGTCTGACAAGCGGTACCCCAGGAATTCCACCTCCTTGGTATGAAACTGACACTTCTCCAGTTTCACCCACAGCTGGTTTGCTTGCAGCTTGCCCAGTACTTCCCGGACGTCCCGTACATGCTGCTCCTCGTTCTCTGAGTATACCAACACGTCATCTAAGAAGGCCACGCAATTCTTGTAAAGCAAAGGTCCCAGGACGTGGTTCATGAATGATTGAAAACAGGCGGAGCCTGCTTGTAGACCGAAGGGCATAACGAGATACTCAAAAGCCCCTAAAGGGGTGAACATGGTGGTTTTCCATTCATCCCCCTTCCTCATCCGTATCAGGTTATACGCCCCCCTCAGGTCCAGTTTGGTAAAAATCTTTCCCTTCCTCACTCGGGTCAAAATGTCATCAATTCTGGGCATGGGGAAAGCCACTGGTTCTGACACGGCATTCAGGGCCCTGTAATCCACTACAAGCCTGGGTTTATCCGTGGTTTTTTTGTCCACAAAAAACACTGGGCTGCCCCCCACCGCTCTTGACTCTCTGATGAAACCCCGTTTCAGTTTTTGTCAATGAACTCCCTTAACTCCTGCATCTCCCTATCGGACATGGCGTACAGCTTGCCCACTGGCAGCTGGGCCCCAGGGAGTAGGTTGATTTGACAGTCAAAGGGTCTATGCGGGGGCAGTTTATCTGCTTCTCTTTCGCTGAAGACATTACCCAGGTCGGCGTATTGTCGGGGCACCTTCCCTTTATCAGTTACTTTCGTCCCTGCTAGAGTGGCCTTGGCTCCTTCCTGAGCCTTCCCCTCCTTGCAGTGTTCTAGGCAATGTGCTGACCCAAAGGAAACTACCCGCTGGTGCCATCCCACTAGCGGATCATGCAGCGCTAGCCAGCTCATCCCCAAAATAATGGGCGCTCCTCCCAAGGTGGCCACATTAAACGCTATCAGTTCTGTGTGTCTTGCCACCTTCATTATCATTGGGACAGTCTGTTGGTTAACTTCTCCCCCCAACAGCTCCCTCCCATCAATCGTGGTCACCTGCAAAGGGTTACTTAAAGGGATAGTCTGTATCTGGTGTTCGGCTGCAAACTCTTTACTCATAAAATTACAGGAGCTGCCTGAGTCCAATAGCGCCTTTATCTTTAGTGGGTGTCTGTTTGGCAGCTCTAGCAACACCTCTATTACAAGCGCTGGTCTTGGGGGCTCCGGCGTGGGCACATTCACTGCTCTTTGGCCTGGCTGCTGTGCCCCGATGGTGGCAGCCAGGCGTTGGCTTTTACTTGCTCCTTAACCCCCTCCTCCTCCCCCCCAACAGCTCCCGCCATCCCTTGCCATTCCTTTCTTTGCGGGCAGACTCTGGCAAAGTGACCTGGCTGTTGGCAGAGAAAACATTTCTTGGCGCTCTTTCCCTCCTTCTTCCCCCCTTCACTGGGTTTTGAAACTGCGCGCGCGCGCGCTGTTCCAATTTCCATCGGCTCTACTGGCGGGGAATGCTTCTCTGGAATCTCTGGAATGCGGAAATCCCTCCAACGTTCCCCTTTCCCTTCCCGCTTCTCCAAAGCTCTTGCCTCCTGGCGTGCTCCTATGGCCAGCGCGGATTTGGTCAGCTGGTCCATAGACTCCGCCCTGGGCGCCCGGGAAAGTTCGTCCTTCACCGCCGAAGATAGCCCTTCTTCGAACAGCATTTGTATCGGTTCCGCCGACAGGTCCCACCCCAATTTATGGATCAACATGGTGAACTCAGTCCAGTACTCATGGACAGATCGGTTCCCCTGTTTACACGCCATTAACTGTCTGCGCACCACTCCCTGCTCAATCTCGCTGGAAAACATCAGATCCATGGCGTGAAAAAACTTCCTCGAGTCCTTTAGGGCGTCATTATTCGCTGCCATCAGGGGCCTCGCCCAGTCTTTCGCCCCCCCCTTCGAGATGCCCAATCACAAACGCTACCCTCGATTCCTCATCGGGAAAGTCATCAAACTGCAGATTGAGGGCATATTGCATCTCTGTCCTAAAGGCTTGATAGTTTCTGGGATCACCCCCAAACTTTTGTACCAATCCTGGCACCTTCCTTGCGAGTGGGGTGGTTTTTCCCTTTTCTGCATCCTGAGCCCGCCTCTCCTCGAGCCTCGCCGTTTGCAGTGCTAGCTGGACTTCCAACACCCTGTACCTTTCTTCCAGGCTTGGACCCGCTCCAGCTCCTCCTGCGTCTCCGGCTCCTGTTGGGTTGCTCATGATGCCTCTCCTTGCACAAGCGGCTTTCAGGGACTGTCGGATTGCTGTGATGGGATGATGAGCTGCTTGTGCGTAAAGCTTAGTCCCTCAGAGTTTGGCCTGATTATCAAAGCTCTGTCTATAGCGGAGCCCCTTAAGCATGACTCCCTCAATCGCTGGCAGAATCCGACAGTGGGCGTTTGCGGAATCTCTTCCAACATAAAAGCTCCTTAACGGAAACGCGTCTTCGGGATTCTCGGCGCGACAGTTTCCGGCGAGGGGTGGGTGTCCCTATAGGAGGTCCTGAAACTTCCCCACTGTTTTCGCTGGAAGTGTCTCTGAGCCATCCCTCCGACTCACTTTCCCTCGGAGCTCCTTCTCTCCCCCTGCTGGTTCCCTCCTCTGCTGCTAAGTCTCTCCTAGCCTCCGTGAGCCCTTCCACCACCTGCCCTTCCGATGGCAGTTCCCTGACAGCAGCAAATTACACTTTTTTCTTATATATATAATTTTTAAAATTATTCTCCATTTAATATTGTACATTTGCATCATCATTATCCGCTATACCACCCTGGCTCTTTAGAGTCTCAACTTCCTTCCCTGCCACCTCATGGCTTTCAAAATTAATCTTTATATCATTGCAATTTGTACATTTTCCAATTCTTACTACACTCATTACAGAATGGCTCAAAATTTAAATATAGAAAGGTAGAAAATTTCTCATTACAAGTCTTCAGACAACCCTGCTAGTGATGTTACTTGCTTACAATAATCTTTCAGATATCGTATAAATTTACTCCAACCCTTTTGGAATACTTAATCGTGCTGGTTTTGAATTTTTCCTGTCAGTGTCACCAGATTTGCAAAGTCCATCATTTTCATCTGCCAGTCTTCTAACAGAAATTCTCACCATGTCAATTAATACTGAGTTTGGGAACCTTTAGCTTTAATTCTGGCCTTGCAACGTCTTCCCATGGAGCGAAGCAAGTTTCTTAGTTCTGCAGCTGTAATAACGTGAAACCAAGATGGAATTATTGCCTCTGTTAATTGGGCTTTATTGCTGGGTTGCTTCTGACTAACAAGTTTCTTTAGTTGGCTCCATAGATTTCTGATTGGGTTAAGGTCTGGGCTATTCCCAGGCCATTCCAGCAGTGGAATTGATTATCTTGAAACCATCTTTTGCACACAGCAGCAACATGACATGGAGCTGAATCCTGTGGAAATATAAAATAAAAATGAATCAGTAAATATTTATATAAATATATCTAAATGCTTCAGTATCTGGGGAAAGATCACATGTGGAACGCTTCAGTTTGGGCTCAAGTATTTCATTTATGTATTTTGGAGCATTTACATTCCGTTTTATGACACAAATTCTGCCCACACCTTTTGCTGCCATATAACCCCAGATCATAACACTATCTGCGTGTTTCACGGTCGGTGTAATGCAAGTAGGATATAAATCAGGGGTCGGCAAGCCTTACCCCGTCTGGGCCAGTTCACTCCCACAAACCGGATCCATGGGTAAGATCGCGCGCATGAGTGCGATCTCTGCCGTCTGCATCTCTGCAGAAGTGATTTCCGGCACCGCAGAAGCGAGTCCCTGTGCTGCGCCGCGCCGGTTTAGCGCAGCACGTGGGAATATGCTGAGCAGATGGCTCAGTTCGGGGGGCCGCTCGTGGGCCACTTTCGGCCCATAGGCCACAGATTGCCAACCCCTGATGCAAATCTCTGATTCTTCTCCTCGCATATTTCATGCCATTAGTACCAAGCAAGGAGATTTGGGTCTCATCCAAATAACACTGTCCCATTGTTCTGCTGTCCAGTTAACATGGGTTGTAGCACAGTTTAATCTTTTCCACCTTTGCTTGAGAGATAATGGCTTTTCCCTTGGAATTCTAGCATTTAGACCAGTCCTTGCACTCAACTTCACATTACATTGCGCCATGTCATCTTGTAAACACCCAGATGATTTCCTTTTTATATATATATATATAATTTTTTTATTAAGGTTTTTACATTACAAAAAATAAAAAGAAAAAGAAGAAAAAAGAAAGAAAAAATACAAAGTAAAAATTGTTAAAAACAATCGATCTTTCCATCACATTATTTTTCATTAACTTGTTTCTCGGACCTCCTCATACCTCCCTTTTTTGTATTCCAGATCAAATTATTAATTCAACAATTTCTTTCCCTCTTTACGCTATCCAAATCTTATTTTTAAATTATTACAATCTTGAATTTTTACTTATATAAACCCGTTTTTTCATATTCTTTTAACCCATTACAGTTAGAAACCACTTAATTCCAATCCAACATTATTCTAACATTCATTAATTTTACAGTGTCTCTGTAAATAGTCTTTAAATTTCTTCCAGTCTTCTTCCACTGACTCTTCTCCCTGATCTCGTATCCTGCCAGTCATTTCTGCTAGTTCCATGTAGTCCATCACCTTCATCTGCCATTCTTCCAAAGTGGGTAGATCTTGTGTCTTCCAATATTTTGCGATAAGTATTCTTGCTGCTGTTGTGGCATACATAAAGAAAGTTCTATCCTTCTTTAACACCGATTGGTCAACTATGCCCAGAAGAAAGGCCTCTGGTTTCTTCAAGGGGGTATATTTAAATACCTTTTTCAGTTCATTATATATCATCTCCCAGAAAGCCTTAATCCTTGGGCATGTCCACCAAAGATGAAAAAATGTGCCTTCATTTTCTCTACATTTCCAACATTTATTATCGGGCACATGATAAATTTTTGCAAGCTTGACTGGGGTCATGTACCACCTATAAATCATTTTCATAATATTCTCTCTTAAGGCATTACATGCCGTAAACTTCATACCTGTGGTCCATAACTGTTCCCAGTCAGCAAACATGATATTATGTCCAACATCTTGTGCCCATTTAATCATAGCGGATTTAACCGTTTCATCCTGAGTGTTCCATTTCAACAGCAAGTTATACATCCTTGACAAATTCTTAATTTTGGGTTCTAGCAATTCTGTTTCTAATTTTGATTTTCCCACCTGGAAGCCAATTTTCTTGTCCAAATTATATGCCTCCATTATCTGATGGTAATGAAACCAGTCTTGCACTTTATCTTTTAATTTCTCGAAACTCTGCAGTTTCAATCTATCTCCTTCTTGTTCCAAAATTTCCCAATATTTCGGCCACTTGGCCTCCATATTGAGCCTTTTCAGAGCTTTCGCTTCCATCGGTGACAGCCACCAGATAATTTTCTTCTGTCACGTTCGCAGTCTCTCCATTTTCAATCGTCACTTGCTGTTGTGCACCTTTTCCTGCCTTTACCAGTCTGATTTTGTAGTAACTGAGTCTCCTTATACCTCTTCAAAAATTTGGAAATGCCAGCTTTTGTTACGTTTCCCCCAATCTTGCTTCTAATTTCTCCATAACTATAGCCTTGTTCACTTAATAGTACTATTTTACATTGCTTTATGGTTGACCAGTCAACTCTTTGTGCCATTTTAAAATTTTTATCATGTTCTGCAAACTCGCTAAATGAAAGAACACAAAAGAACCAACAACAACTTGATAGCAATCACATAACACACTGACAAAACAAAATTTAAAAAATCCTTCCAGTAGCACTTTAGAGACCAACAAAGTTTGCTGTTGGTATGAGCTTTCGTGTGCATGCACACTTCTTCAGATACCAGCTCCTACCAATAACAAACTTAGTTGCTCTCTAAGGTGCTACTGGAAGGAATTTTTTTATTTTGTTTCGGCTAAGAAAGATCAACACGGCTACCTACCTGTAACACTGACAAAAGTCAACCTAAGCAAGTTTGCTTCCTTTTTCTGGTTATTTGGCTATGGCTTTTTAATTTAATACAGATAATTGAACAAAGTTTGTTGCATTACATTCTTGATTAAATTATCTGTCCATTGCTAAATAATTTCACGATATTACTCCAAAAGAAGTGCTGTTATGAGCCGGTGTTATGAGCCATCAAACCTCTGAAATACACTTTCCCCCAAAGGCTTCTACAATTTTGGCCACTACTATATATCAAAAAAAGCAACATTCAACAACCCATCAGAATCTAATAATAAATATGTTGATTAATGACAAACAACAAAGGTAATGAACACTCACCCAACTCCCTTCAGTTCTTCTTCATTTGTTCCTGAGGCTCTAATCCCTTTTTGTCTCAATTGCAGATTGTGATGAATTAGAAATCAAGAACAAAGGTGAACACGACAAAATCCCCAGAGAGGAGAAGCCACGGAAAAATTTGGAGTATGGAGACAGCTGCAGTCATAGCTCCCATTCCACATCCCATCAAAGAAATCTCATTGGAAAGAAACCCTATCAGTGCACGGAATGTGAAAAGAGCTTCAGGAAGAACGCCCATCTCACTAAGCATCAGAGAATTCATACAGGGGAGAAACCCTATCAGTGTGTGGAATGTGGAAAGAGCTTCCGTCAGAGCTCCGATCTCACTTCCCATCAAAGAATTCATACAGGGGAGAAACCCTATCAGTGTGTGGAATGTGGAAAGAGCTTCAGTCGGAGAAACTCTCTCACTGTACATCAAAGAATTCATACAGGGGAGAAACCCTATCAGTGTGTGGAATGCGGAAAGACCTTCAGTGTGAGCTCCTATCTCACTGTACATCAAAAAATTCATACTGGGGAGAAACCCTATGAGTGCATGGAATGTGGAAAGAGCTTCAGTCGTAGTGCATCTCTCACTTCCCATCACAGCATTCATACAGGGGAGAAACCCTATCAGTGTGTGGAATGTGGAAAGAGCTTCAGTCACAGCCACAATCTCACTTCCCATCAGAAGATTCATACAGTAGAGAAACCCTATGAGTGTGTGGAATGTGGAAAGCACTTCAGAATGAGAAGCAATCTCAATACCCATCAAAGAATTCATACAGGGTACAAACCCTTTCAGTGCATAGAATGTGGAAAGAGCTTCAGTCAGAGCGCCAATCTCACTTCCCATCAAAGAATTCATACAGGGGAGAAACCCTATCAGTGCGTGGAATGTGGAAAGAGCTTCCGTCAGAGCTCCGATCTCACTTCCCATCAAAAAATTCATACAGGGGAGAAACCCTATCAGTGTGTGGAATGCGGAAAGAGCTTCAGTCGGAGAGACTGTCTCTCTTCCCATCAAAGAATTCATACAGGGGAGAAACCCTATGAGTGCATGGAATGTGGAAAGAGCTTCAGTCATAGCTCCCATCTCGCTTCCCATCAAAAAATTCATACAGGGGAGAAACCCTATCAGTGTGTGGAATGTGGAAAGAGCTTTAGTCGGAGCTACTCTCTCACTTCCCATCACAGAATTCATACAGGGGAGAAACCATATCAATGTGTGGAATGTGGGAAGAACTTCAGTGATAGCTCCCATCTCACTTCCCATCATAAAAGTCATACAGGGGAGAAACCCTATCAGTGTGTGGAATGTGGAAAGAGCTTTAGTCGGAGGTACTCTCTCACTTCCCATCAAAGAATCCATACAAAGGTTGGAAAAACCATTATACAGCTTTAGGAGACAGGCAAATCAGCACATTTTAAACCAGGCCTTTGGCTGATTGACATGTAATGTCCTTTTAAAACGTGGTGGGGAGGGGGGGTTACAGATGTGTATTGTGTTTTTATATTGTGCTTTTATGTTGTAACCATCCTTAGACCTGTGGGTGCAGGGGTTAGGAGCCTACCCTTAGAGGCCGAGGGGTCTTTGCCCCCCAATAATATATTTGAAGGTGCCACACCCCCAGTTGATAGGCATTGACATTCCAATGGCATGCATGCATCATGTGATTTATTGTGCTATGCGGGCCTTACCTGATCCCACCACCAATATTTTATTCAATTCAGCCCTACTGGGTCGAATATTATACAAATTAAATAAAGACATAAATCGCCTTCCTTTGCACATGTTCCAGCTTGTCAATATCCTTATTTATTATCATTTTTAATATTATGTGCCCTTCATCTGAAGATTTCACAATATAAACATACTAGATGAAAGCATGGCTTTCTCAAAAACAAGTAAAGCCAGAGAAATCTCTCCTCCCCCTTTTTTGGATGGAGTTACAAACTTTGTTGATCAGGGGAGAGCTGTGGAAATGGTGCGTCTTGATTTCAGTAAGGCTATTGACAAAGTGCCCCCATAAAATATTTACTTGGAAGCTGGTAATATGTGAGCTGAACAAGGTAACTGTTAGGTGGATTTGACTGACCAAACCCGAACAGACTTCCTTCATGGTTCCTCATCATCCTGGGAAAAGTGACAAGAGGGCTGCTGCAGGGTTCTGTCCTGGGCCCGTTGTTGTTCAACGTCTATAAAAATGACTTGCATGAAGGAAGTGAGGGGGTGCTCATCCCATTTGCAGACGACACCAAATGGGGAGCGGAGGCCAATGTGGCAGAAGGCAGAATCAGATCAAGGGCAGGAATAGTACCACTTTATTCTGCCTTGGTCAGGCCCCACCTAGAATACTGGGTTCAGTTCTGGGCACCACAAGTTAAGTATCTTAAATTTTGGTTGCCTAGAGAAATCAAAAGGTGGGGAAACACAATCCATATTCCTTTTATAACATGTGGCCAATGTTTATTGAATACATGTATTTTTAATACTGTTGTAGGAATCCACCCAGCACTCAGTAATTATTGTTAAACATTAAATATGGGGTGCTTAAGCACTACCCACCCCCCCGATCTCTCAGAGTGAAAATACCTCTGTGGGCGGGATCGACAAATAGGATAGCTTGAAGAACACACCAGCCCTGTGTGTACCTAGAGAGAACCACTGTATATATAGGGATAGTAAGTTGTGATGGCAGTGAGTCGTGCACGAGTGCAGTTCATTTATAAAGTTGGTTTTATTCCAAGAAAAGAACAGATTACCAGGAGCTCCTCTCCCGTGAGCTGGTTGCCATTACGATGATGACTCAACTAAGTTCTCAGTGTCACGTTTCATCCTACAAATGCAACGTGGGAGGAACCTTCTCTTCATACTCTGTGACAAATCGCATCCTTTTTCCTGCTCTTGAATACTCAAAGGCTGGCCCGCCATGTCTGAGAGGCTATCAGTGGAGTTCAGCCTTTCACCTACATTCTGGGAGAGTGTTTCCATGACAACCTCCCCCCCTCTTTGCTCTGGGCCATCTTCCAACCCTGGCAACTGCTTAGAATCAGAAGCTTCCTGTATCCTGACATCAGTGTTTATATAGAGAAGAAATAAAAATGTCAACTAATACCAAGAAAGGACAGCCAAACCCAACACTCCTTACTTTAATGGCAAGATGCCACTCCGTAGTGTTTGAGCTTCTTGTGGTGGTTTTTAAAAAAGAATAAGCAGAGTAAAAAGAACAGGACTTTGAAAGGGGGGAGCTGCTGAGCTGCCTGCTGCTGCCTGTGTACTAAAAATTTTGTGGACTGTGACTGGGTGACTTGACCTTGACACTTTGGAATAGTTACGGCTAATGGGGTAGATAAACCTGAGAAAAGCAAAGTTAAAGACAAAAGAGGCTCCAAAGACCAACCTTTGAAGAGTCAGTGATGCATATGTTAACAGAAATAAGAACAGATTTTAAAGGAACCCAGCAGAATGTACAGGAGCTAAAACAAGAATTTGCAGATTTGAAATCAGGTTTTCAAGAGGTCAGGGAAGAAGTTGCTGATCACGATAAAAAGACTGATGGAATTGGAAACAGTGAGAGTACTTGATGTGGAGAGGACCCAACAGGAGGCGCTTAATGCAATTGCCTTCTTACAGATGAAGGAACGTGAGAACCAACTGAGAGTGAGAGGCACACCTCAATTGGAACAAGATAATCTTAAGGATTGGCTAATTGAGGAGTTTACAGCCTGCTGGGATCTGGAAAAAGATGAGTTAAGTTCCTGGATTGAGATGGCCTATAGGCCATCTAAGAAAGATTCAAAAGTGGTATATGACTGTATACTGGTTTTCAAGACAAAGGAACAGAGAGACAGGATTTTGAGCCTACATTACAAAAAAAGTCTGAAGATAAAAGACAAGCCAATTGTTTTGTTCAAGGAGATTCCAAAACACTTTTTGAATTTAAGGAACAATTACGCGGACCTGGCTGGAGCTCTGAGAAGGAAGAATATCTTCTTCAGGTGGGAGTTCCCAGAGGTCCTCTTCTTCAAATTTCAAGGAAGGGAACAAAGAATTAAGACCGTTGAAAAAAAATGAGTTTTTTGGGGGGAAAAAACATTGAGGAACTTGGATTGGAAAGTCCACAGGCATCGGGGGCAGGTGCGGGGGCTCCCTAATATCACAAGATGGCACTGAGAATTTACTCTTGGAATGTTAACGGCTTGAACTCACGACAAAAAAGGAACCAAGTGTATCGTGTTAGCAAAACAGAATTTGGATATAATTTGTCTGCAAGAAACTCATGTCACCAGATTACATAGAAAAGTACTTCAGAATAAAAGACTTGGACAGGAATTCATTTCATCGGACAAAGTGAAGAAAAGAGGAGTGGTCTTCTATTAAAGTAAAATGGAATCGTAAAATGTTGTTTAAAGATGAGGAGGGAAGATATATTGCAGTAAAAGACAAGGCAGAAGGCGAGAAATATTTGCTCTTGGGAATTTATGCACCAAATGATGGCAAAGCGGAATTTTTTAAGAATCTGGAAACAAGATTTCTGTATTATATGGATTACAAATTGATTTTGATGGGAGATTTGAACGGTGTCACATCAACCCTTATGGATAGAACACAGAGACAGAAAGTTATGAATTCTGGCAGACTACCGAAGGTCTTTTTTGAAATGGTGGACAAATTTGATCTGTCAGACATACGGAGAGTGAGAAATCCAACAGAAAAAGCCTTCACATTCTATTCCGATGCAAATCAATCATTCTCAAGAAATGACTATTTATGGATATCCAGAGATATTGTTCCCAGAGTAACAAAGTTGAAATATGCCCAAAGACTTGCTCTGATCATAATGCTGTTTTTGGAAATGAAAATATTTCTGCAGGGATCCTTCAGATGGAGAATGAATGATGATTTGTTGAGGAATGAACAGACAACTGGGAAAGCCCAAAAGACTCTTAAAGATTACTTTGAGATACGGACTAAGAAAATAGACAATATTTTGTCTCAATTAAAAGATAGCAGAATTTGAGATGTAACCCAAAGAACCTGCAGATCCAAAAGGAAATTAAAGCTTTACAGATTCAGTATTCCCAGAATATAAACCAGGAAATAGAATGGAAAATAAGGATGATGAGACAAAGGAATTTTGAATCTGCAAATACATGTGGAAAACTGCTTGCTTGGCAGTTAAAAAAGAGACAGAAACAAAGTACTACTACTAATATTGTATCAGAAGGAAAGTCTGTGGATGGCCCTGCAGAGATAAGAAGATGCTTTCAGAAGTATTATAAACATCTGTATAAAAGTGGAAAAGAAGTTAAAGATAAAATTGAGCAATTTAAATGGATTGCAAAAAATTCCCTAAAATAAAAAGATCCTGCTTAATGGAATGATTACAAGACAAGAGGTTGAGAATGCAATAAATGAGATGCAGCTAGGCAAAGCACCAGGGCCAGATGGTTTGTCAAGAAAGTACTATAAGACCCTGAAAGATTGGCTTATTCAGCCAATGATGGACGTGTGCAACAAGATATTAAGAGGGGACAAAGCACCTGAAACCTGGAAAGAAGCTTTTATAACCCTGATGCCAAAACCAGATCAAGATAGGTCCAACGTGAAAAATTATAGACCAATCTCACTACTCAAAGTGGATTACAAAATTTTTGCTAACCTTTTGGCCAATAGGTTGAAGAAGGTGCTAACAGATTATATTCACAAGGATCAGGCAGGATTTCTGCCTGGGAGACATATGAAAGATAATATTAGGAATATAATTGATGTGTTAGAAAGGTTGGATGTTTAAAAAAAACTAAAGCGATGTTAATGTTTATTCTGAGAAGGCCTTTGATAATGTTTCATGGAGTTTTATGAAAAGAATTTAGAAAGTATTGAGGTTGGACAAGAATTTTTAAATGGTATTAATGTGATCTATTTTGAACAAAAAGCTAAAATTATAGTTAATAATGTGGTTTCAGAAGAAATTAGAATTGAGAAAGGAACCAGGCAAGAGTGCCCACTTTCCCTTCTGCTTTTTATTTCGGTCCTGGAGGTTTTGCGAAATATGCTAAGAAAAGAGGAGGAGGTTAAAGGAATAACAGTAGGCTCTAAACAATATATAGTGGTACCTCGGGTTAAGTACTTAATTCGTTCCAGAGGTCCGTACTTAATCTGAAACTGTTCTTAACCTGAAGCACCACTTTAGCTAATGGGGCCTCCTGCTGCTGCCACACCGCCGGAGCACAATTTCTGTTCTCATCCTGAAGCAAAGTTCTTAACCTGAAGCACTATTTCTGGGTTGGTGGAGTCTGTAACCTGAAGCGAATGTAACCTGAAGCATATGTAACCCGAGGTACCACTGTAAGTTAAAAGCCTTTGCTGATGATCTGGTGTTAACTTTAGAAGACCCAGACTCCAGTGCAGTGAAAGCACTGGAGCTGATTCAGGAGTTCGGACAAGTAGCAGAATTCAAGTTAAATAAGAGCAAAACCAAAGTGTTGGGGGGGAAACTTAGATAATGAGGAGAGAAAAATCCTTCAGGAAAGATAGGCCTTGTTTTTGTGAAGAAAGTGAAATATTTGGGTGTGAATTTATCAGTGAAAAATTTGAGTTTATATAAAGATAATTATGAGAAACTATGGAATGAAATTAAGAGAGAACTTGAGATCTGGTCAAATTTAAAATTGTCATTAATGGGCCGAATATCAGTGGTTAAGATGAACGTATTGCCAAAGATGTTTTTATTCCAAGCTTTACCAATTATTGACAGTGTTAGACGTTTTAAAGAATGGCAGAAAGCATTGTCTAAATTTATAAAATAAAATAATATTTTAATATAATATTAATGTTAATATTTTAATATAAAATATTAACAGAAGCAAAAGAGACTGGGGGATTTTCCCTGCCAGATTTGAAGATTTATTTTGAGGCAGCAGCTTTCTGCTGGATTACGGAATGGATTCAAATAGCTAATGCTGATGTGTTAGATTTGGAACGATTTGACAATGTATTTGGTTGGCATGCATACTTATGGGATGACAAGATATTGGCTCATAAAGGTTTTAAAAATCATGTAATTAGAAAATCTTTATATAATGTATGGATAAGATATAAAGCTCACTTGGAAAGGAAAACACCCAGATGGTTTTCATCAATGGAAGCAAACGCACAGAGAAAGTTGAATATGGAGAGTAAATGGTTGAAATATGCTGATTTACTAGTGAAAGATAATGAAGAATTTAAGTTAAGACCATTTGATAAAATTAAAGATAAATTGGATGGATGGTTACAATGTTATCAGATTAATGAACTATATAAACTTGATAAGAAAAATGGTTTTGCAATAGAAAAATCTAAATTGGAAACAGAATTGTTAGATACCAATGTTAAAAATCTCTCTAAAATGAATAATTTGTTGTTAGAATGGCATACAAAGGACGAACAAGTTAAATCTGTGATGATAGATTGGGCAAGAGATGGACACAATATAATGCTGGCAGATTGGGAAAGGCTGTGGAAGAAAGGGGTTAAGTTTACTGCATGTACTGTATTAAAAGAAAATATTATGAAAATGCTGTATAGATGGTACTTAACCCGAGTGAAATTAGCAAAGATGTATCATACAAATGATAACTTGTGTTGGAAATGCAAAGGAAAAGGAGGTACTTTCCATCATATGTGGTGGACGTGTCCTAAGGTGAAAGGCTTCTTGGAAAAGATATATAATGAGTTAAAAAAATGTTGAGAAATACATTTATTAAAAAAACAGAAGCCTTTCTACTTGGAATAATAGGACTGGAATTGCCCCAAAAAGATGTTAGACTGGTTTTTGTATGCCACTACAGTGGCAAGACTTTTATTAGCCAAAAATTGGAAATCACAAGAGATACCAACAATAGAAGAATGGCAGGTGAAGATGTTGAACTTTTTGGAGCTGGCCAACCTGACTGGAAGAATCCGTGACCAGAAAGGAGACACAAGAGGACTGGAAGAAATTTAAAGAATATTTAGCTAAATATTGTAATATAAGATAAAGAGCAATTTTTTGGAAGTAATAATTAGGCTTTAGGAGTAGAATAAGTATATGTTGTTAATAAACATTAAGGATTAGAATATTAATAAAGGAGAAGTTGTTAGTAAATGAAAGAAGTTAATATTATTAGAAATATGAATTTGGAGAACTGCTAAACGGGTGATATAATGAAATTCAGGTAGAGGGAATTTGAGGAAGTCAGTTATCAATGAAATGAAACTAGGATTTGGAAGTAGAAATTCTTCTTTATGTGTTTTTCTTTGTTTTTGTGTATTGTAATGTTTTTTTTTCTTTTTTCTTTTTTATGTGATAAATGTGAAAACCAATACAAAATTGGGGGGGGGGGGGAAAGAGAAGAAAGAGAACAAGGACAGGAAAGTCCAGGAGGATAAGAAAAGAAGCAGAGTTTCCCACAACTATATTATTGTACTTAAGTGCAGTTCCATATTTGATGTTGATATTTGACTTTGTGTCTAATAAAAATTAATGAATTTGAACGTTATATTGTGGAACATCAATGGTTTGAACAATAAGGTAAAAAGGCATAAAACTGAGCGTATCCTAAGAAAGAAAAACTGGGACGTCATTGGTCTCCAGGAAACACATATAGCAAAGAAACATGACAGAGTTTTGATAGATAAGAAATTAGGAACAGAATACATAGCTTCAGATGTTTCCAAAAAGAGGGGAATAGTTTTATATATATATATATATATATATATATAACTATATATATATATATATAGTTATATATATATATATATAGTTATATATATATATATATATACCAAAAGATAGATGCAAAAATCCTATCTAAAGATGACGAAGGAAGAATATTAGGAATACAATTGACAAAAGGCAGAGAAGAAATAATTTTGGGTGGGGGTATACGCAGGGCCATCTTAAGCAAATCTGGTGCCATGGTGCAAAGATCCCTCCAGCGCCCCTCCCCCCGTTTCCCAGAGTTCATGACCTTTTTTAAGGGGGAGGGAACCCCAAAGTTGTTGACTTTTTTAGGAAAGGTTCTCCCTTTTTTTAGGGAGCTGACACCACACTTACACATTATCTCTGCTTGGGAAAGGAAAACAGGAAACATAAACTTCTTTAGTTGCTCATTAATTAACAATGCACTTATATATACAACACCATGTTTTGTTTTTTCTTGTTTTTTAAGACAAATTATCTTAATGTAACACCTTGTTTTTAGCAATGTTGATTTCTTTTTAAATTCAGATTTAAAAAAAACAACAACCCTAAATGACTGCCAGAATTAAAAACCATCCAAGAGGCTCACAGCAGACCCAGAAATTATAGATAAAGCCTAAATCTGGCAACAGACAGGAAGGGGTTTTCCCCCCCTTAACCTGGTGTGTGTGTTAATATATGCATGTGTAAAAGAGAAAGAAATCTATGAGCAAGTGATGCTATGCAGCAAGAACTAGCTAGTGTGATCTGCACAGAAAACAACAGAATTAGGAAGCATCATTGTTTTAAACAAAAGCCAAAGATCCAGAAGGAATTGTCAGCTGGTATAGCAGTGCAACACTTCAGGCCATTTTTTTCGCACAAAGAGGACAGATCAGTGTGACTTTTTCATTCTAAGCACTAGCAGGGCTTTTGTTGCACTGCCCACTGTGATCCAAGCCAATTTTGCTTGTGTTCCTTTGACCCACAATAATTACACACACAATATCAGATTGCAGAACTAGCTGGAACATATCCAAGGGAAAGCATATTATTGTTCAGAGGTGCTTTCCTTTCACAAGAGATTAAAGGAAAATAAACACAGGGGGGGAAAGGATCATCTTAAATAAATTATCTGAGATAGTTCTCTGTTAAAGCACCTGATAGGATATAATAGTAGCGGCTTATGGAACACAGGAAGCTGAGTTTATTGTCTACAGTGACTGGCAGTGGTGAGGGTTTCAGACAGGGGACACTCCCAGCTCTACCTGAAGATATTGAGGATTGAACCTGGGATCGATCTACTGCATGCAAAGCAGCAGCGCTCACACTACATGGGAATATATATAGATATATGGGGTTCAAGACAGCCTCCATGTTCTGTAGTCTCAGATGCATGTGGGCCAGCTAAAATCTGACAAGTCACTCCTGGTCTTAAATTGTCCAAGCAAAATGGCCTAGCTTTGTTGGGATACTGCCAGGGAGATGGGGGATCAGGCAGGCCCCCAGCTTGCTCCGGACGATCACCGGTCTCCCATGGAACAGCATCAATCAGTTAACAACACGAGACTCAGTTATGTCCCAAGACCTGTGCACACTCTGTCAGCAGAGTGTATAAATCATCCACAACGAAAGAGGCGGACAGAGGAATATGTGCAAGCAAAAATGTACAGCATTTATTCAGCGTAGTCCAGGAACAAAGGAAACCATGACTGCTTGCCTTCGTGTCCAGCGAAAAAGCCGTAACACAGAAGCTACATAGGACGGAAGTTCCCAGCAGTGCTGGGAGTAAACAGGCATGTGACACACAAACGTCATGCCTGTACCCTTTTAAGCTGGAATGGAGCTATATCCTAACAAGCGTAACCTGGCACAAAAATGAGGAAAAAATGCTGAGCTTCGATATACCTCAGTCAGTAAAGCATGAGACTCTTAATCTCCAGGTTGTGGTTTCAATCTTGGGCTGGACTAGATGGCCCTGGTGGTTCCCTTCCATCTCTGTGAAGGGTTCTGCTATTCTGTTGTATCTGAAGGGCTGTTCACAGGGAAGATGGAGAGATGCTTGTGCTGTGATTCCTGCACTGGAGGGGGTTGGTCTAGAGGACCCTCGAGGGTCCCTTCCAACCTTCCAGTTCTGTGGTCCTATGGTTAAAATACTCATGGATGGGATGTGCCCTGCCAAACCAGCCTGTAGCCCAAGCCCCATTCACCAGGCGAGACCCGGTGAGCCGAAGGAGCGCTCCGCAGTGGCAACGGGGCTGCCCAGGAGAGCAAAAGGCAAGAAACCATCAAGATAAAAAATAATCAGATTTGCCCCTTAGCACCAACAGCAAATAAAGCAAAGGTCCACCTCAATATTTAAGCTCCGTAGAAGGTCTACCCTTTGAGTAGTGCTTTTTTAAAAAAAGGAAACAGAAGGCACAACATGTACATGCAGTTTATTCTATCCCATTTTCTGAACTACTGCTATCATTTTCCATTTTCTCTTCCTCTTCCTTTTTGTCATTTTTCTCGTGGCCTTCTAAAAACTGCTTTGGGGGGAAACCTGCTTTTCCTCCATTTTTTCTGGCCTTCACATAGGCCCTGTTCTAAGAGCTGCATTTTATAGCACTCACTTTCTAGAACTCACTTTAGTGTTTTAAGCCCTAAATAACTTCGGCCTCACATGGCTGAAAGACCTCACAGGGGCAGAACCTCACAGGTGGGAAGATCAGCAGAGGGGAAGCTTTGGGGGAATTTCACAGCCCTTGGAATTTGGGGGGGGGGTGGTCCAGAAGATAGTATTCTCTGTGGAATCCCCTAAATTGTGGAATTCCCTCCTCACAGTTATGCTTTGGGCAAAAGAGGAAGATGAACCTCTCCACCTTTGAGATCTGGGAGCGGCCACAGAGACCACATAACACCGGTCTTGAAAGACCTACATTGGCTCCCAGTACGTTTCCGAGCACAATTCAAAGTGTTGGTGCTGACCTTTAAAGCCCTAAACGGCCTCGGTCCAGTAGACCTGAAGGAGCGTCTCCACCCCCATCGTTCTGCCCGGACGCTGAGGTCCAGCACCAAGGGCCTTCTGGCGGTTCCTTCATTGCGAGAAGCAAAGCTACAGGGAACCAGGCAGAGGGCCTTCTCGGTAGTGGCGCCCTCCCTGTGGAACGCCCTCCCACCAGATGTCAAAGAGAACAACAACTACCAAACTTTTAGAAGACATCTGAAGGCAGCCCTGTTTTGGGAAGCTTTTAATGTTTGATGTATTATAGTATTTTAATATTCTTTTGGAAGCCGCCCAGAGTGGCTGGGGAAGCCCAGCCAGATGGGCGGGGTATAAATTATTATTATTATTATTATTATTATTATTATTATTATTATTATTAGTGTTCTCAGGGCCCCCTCTATTCCTTTGATTGTTTAACTGTTTTGAATTTTGAATTGTAACCCAGTCTGGGACATGTTGGTAAAGGGTGTGCAATTAATGATGATGAGTAGAACAATAACAACAACAACAACAACAACAACAACAACGTGAAATAGCAGAAATTGCTTTAGGTATGCGCCTTTTTTTTTTTTTTTTTTTGGCCACGAACACTAGTAATCAAGAAGAAAGGAGAGCAAAATTTTCAAGTTCAGAGGTTGTTTATTCAGTGTTTATTCCCATGAAAGCAGTTGTGCTTCAAGAGCAAAACAAACTACTGACAGATTTTTTCCCCCATTTTCACCATACTTTTCTGCCAAACAGGCTCTCAACGGATTATTTAGATTAAGCTGATTATTTGGAGATTGATTTTTTAGAACCAATTACTTGGTAAAAATATAACACATCATCTTTCATTCTAAGAAGGCCCAGTCCTGCCTTCTCCCCCAAGACTCAATGGGACTTCGCCCATTCCTGAGTTGCACCATGTACAAAATAGCCAGGCCAGTGATCCACCGAGTCCAAGATCCTGTTCTCCCAGTGGCCAAGCTGCTCTCCTGCAATTTAAGAGTGCCAAGTTCTATGAAACGACTTGGTATTCGTCCTTCCTTTCTTTTTGTAAAAAGCGCTCTTTGGGTGAGGCATATTCTATCAAATAAAAACAAAGGAACAAAATATTAGGGGAGTTAAAAGGTTGAAACAGGCTTGACATCCACTTGGCTGGGAAATTGTTTTGGTCTCTTTCTCCCTCCCCCAGCCCCCCCCCCATCCGTACTATTAGTGAATGGATTGACTATAAGGTGTTCCATTCTAGATTAAAAATGAGCTCGTTCATTCAAACATCATTAAGAATAATACTTGTTAGTTTCCGCTTGGCATTCTGACTTATGTAGCTGAGTAAGGTTTACTCAAATCCAGTTAACAATTATATAGTTGAACAATAGGCATCTATGATGAAATACTATGTTGTTGTTGTTCTCTCTCTCTCCTCACACATACCCCCCTTGCAGGAGTCTGGACTAAGTGATCTTCAGGATTCCTCCCAACTCTACCATTCTATGATATGATGAAATACTATACTACGTGTCTCTGTGTGTTTATTTTATAAAATTTACACACCGCTTGATTGTAAAAATCCCCAAAGTGGTTTACAAAACACAAGCCAGTAAAAGCAAGAAAAAATTACAACCCTACTTTAAAATGTACCCAAGTAAAAATACTGAAACTGATTAAAATGACCTCAACTTCCTAAGCATCTGGGTAAAGGTAAAGGGACCCCTGACCATTAAGTCCAGTTGTTACCTACTCTGGGGTTGCGGCGCTCATCTCGCTTTCCTGGCCAAGGGAGCCGGCGTACAGCTTCCGGGTCATGTGGCCAGCATGACCAAGCCGCTTCTGGGGAGCCAGAGCAGCGCACGGAAACGCCATTTACCCTCCCGCCAGAGCGGTACCTATTTATCTACTTGCACTTTGACGTGCTTTAGAACTGCTAGGTGGGCAGGAGCAGGGACCGAGCAACAGGAGCTCACCCCGTCGTCGGGATTCGAACCGCTGACCTTCTGATCGGCAAGTCCTAGGCTCTGTGGTTTAACCCACAGCACCACCCATGTCCCAGCATCTGGGTAGGTTTGGCTAAAGAAGAATGTTTTTAAACAGGGGCAGAAAAGAGAACTGTGAATATATGTTTGTGTGTGCATATACAGATGTGTGCCTTTCTCAAACTCGAATCCCCAGATGTTGTTGCACTACAACTCCCATTGTCCCTAGCTACTAGGACCAGTGGTCAGGGCTGATGGGAGTTGTAGCTCAACAACCCCTGAAGGCTGATGCGTGGAGCTGGTACATACCAGGTTTCCCTGCCCCTTTGAGCCACTGGGAGCCAGCTAGGAGCGCCCATCATACACCCCCCGCCAGCTGGCTCCCAGTGGCTCAAAGGGGCAGGGAGGAAAGCCCTCTGTCGAGTCGGGGCTCTTGCTTCCCTCCAGCTACTCACTCAGGAAGCCAGCAAACCTTCCATGATGGGGCGTTCCCAAAGCAAAGGAAGGATTAGACTCTGATTAATAACACACAGAGGCTTGAACCAGCAAGACTCTCTGGGAGGAGTGCATATAATAATAATTCCTCTCCACCCCTCGGCCCAGGTCGTTTTATTCACAAAAGAACTTTTTGCACAGTGTACGTAAGAACCAATCGGATTTCCTCTGAGCATTTCAAAAAAAACAAAACCCACGTGGGGACAAAGTTAAAGTTAAAACTACAAAGAGCTAATTTCCTACTTGAGCATGCCTATGTAATTCAGAGTAAATAAAAGAGGAAGCGAAGAGGAATGCTTTTAGGAAGGTCATTGTCAGGGAACTGACATTGGCTCAGAGGCGAGAAATAGAAGGGCAGTTGTGTTACAGGCAGCCTCTGAAATTCTTGTGAAGCAGTTCCTTTTCTGGGGAGGAGGAACGCCCCACCTCCCATGGGGAAGAGGTGCAAGGATCAGAGGATGCTGTTGGGAGCCTTAACACCACTCCCGGGCAAGCCGGACAGGAGGTGTTAACGGAAAAATCCGAGGGCTCCCTTGCACAAAAACAAAGACACCAACCAGGATAACTTGGAGCAAAAGAGCAGCCTGTAGGCTTGGCCTTTCTTGATCTGTTGCAACAGGGTGCTCCCCTCACTTGCAGGAGAGAGGAGGGACCCAGAAAAATGGTGTGCAAGGCCTTATAAAGACTTTTGAAATTGCCACCCTGTAGATCAAGACAGTGGCGTAGCGTGGATAATCAGCACCCGGGGCAAGGCAAGTAATTTGCACCCCCTAACCCATGGATTTGCGCCCCCTAACCCATGGATTTCCCTAACCCCCAGATGTTGCGCCCGGTGCAGCCGGCCCCCCCTGCACCCCCCACGCTACGCCACTGGATCAAGACCACTCCCAGAAACATCATACATACATCACAGAAGAGGTGTAACCTAAGACCACCCCTCAGATACATCACACCTACATCACAGAAAAGGCGATCTAAAACAAATTTTAATATTGTTTTTCTCCTGTTGTTGTTTATCTCCTGTCTGGCAGGTTACTTGATTGGATTTCCTGGGTAGCCTGGCCAGTCTTTCGTAATGATAAATATTTAGTTCCTGGGCCAGGTCACAGACTCACACCCTATTCAAACACAGACATACCCTTAAGACAGGATTTGTGAAGGAAAAGACGATGGGGAGGCTTTTCCAGTTTGACCTTGCAGAGAAAAGATTTGCTCAGTTTAGGAATCAAAATGGTTCCCGGTTGGCCTTCCTGTGCTGATCTATGTATGTGCTTGGTTGGTACACTTTGTTGAATGGTTTCTTTAAATGTAAAGGTTCATCATTGTTCCACCCGATGTGTATGTCTTTAAGGGGCCAGAGCAAGGGCCAGAGCAAAATAACGAGACCCAGCTTTACAGCTGTGAAACATAGCAGGTGCTGTTGAGTTGTATTGATTAAGCTGTGTCAGCAATTGGGTGTAGTATATAAGGAGCAGCACCTAGCTCTCCCATTACCCTGGGGGACGGGTTGGTGGTTGGGTCTGGTTTGTTGTTGATGTATTTAGTGTGTAAGGAGTTTTTGTTTTTGTAATTAAAACCTTATTTAAGTTATTTTTTAGTCCCTTTTTTAATGCATGGTCTCCCCAGCAAGCTCTCTGCAGCGCTACCATACTGCAAATAGCCAACATCTTTGGTTATGGGCCCAGCTGCTGTGGATGACAGCATATTTTTGGACTCTGAGAAAGGTTTGAAAACTCCTCCTGTTAGCATAGTTCTGTGGGTCTGGAAGAGCTCCAGAATGGTTGACTGGGTTCCAGAAGCTGAGAAGGCTCTGGTCTTCCCACAGCTGACAGATGAGAACTATAGTTTATGGTCTTTTCGGGTGGAGGTGCTTTTGACCTCTAGAGAAGTATGGACCTATGTAACTGATGACCCTCCTGACCCTGTAACTAATGCTTGGTCAAAAGGAGATGCAAAAGCCAGGGCAATAATTAATTTGGCAGTCAGCGACCAGCAAGTAGTCCATATAAGGAATAAGAAAACTGCCAAAGAAATGTGGGACAGTCTTGCAGCAGTGCATGTTAGAAAAGAGTCAGCGTCTGCATTGACGTTTTTCAAGCAGTTGTACCAGACTAAGTTGCAGCCTGGTGGTCATTTGGCAGCACACTTGAGACATCTGGAGGCAATACGTGGCGAATTAATTCGAAGGGACATGGACATACCATGTTCAGTATGTTTTTATCATTCTTTGTTCCCTTAACGAGGACTTTGATGGTATAGCTAGCCAGATATCTGCCGTTCTGCCAGCACAATTAACTGTGGAAGGGGTAACGGCAAGATTAATGGGCGAGTTGGATAGAAGGGAGGCTTGTGCCATAAACACTCCTATTTCCAGAAAGAATGAGGAACGCCATATGCAAACTTGTGGTGATACAACTGCATTTAAAGCTGCCAAGCGTTATTGGTTCTGCAGTAAGCAGGGACATTTTGCAAAGGACTGCAGATCCAAAAGAAAGCAAAGTACTCCTAAGCCTGTTTCTGTTCGTCAGTCACGGTTGTCAGCCCAGCAGTCGACATCGTACCGTAAAGACAGAAACGAGCCGCGAGCTTTTCACGCTCGGACTGCAGATCATAAAAGAATTAAAGGTGCCAAGTGGAAGTCTTTTATTGTGGACTCAGGAGCCTCTCACCATGTTTGCAACGATCGAAGTTTGTTTATTTCTTTCGAAGAGGAAATTGGTAATGTACATTTAGCCAAATCACAAGTCTTGCAGTCGCTTGGCAGGGGTACTGTTAAACTTGACTCTTTAAACATTACAATAGCGAACTGCATTTACTGCCCATCAGTGGACAATTTATTATCAGTAAGGTGTTTTGCTCGTCAAGGCATAAGTGTGCGTTTCTTAAATTCAATGTGTGAGTTTTTTGAGGGGAACAAACGTCTATTGTATGCCCGGGACTCTGATGGTTTATATAGACTGCATTTTCGCACCTACTCCCAATCGCCTATAAATTGCAGAGCAGCACAGTCAAGCCAGGGGTTGAGGAATGTAAGGCCTCATTCTGGGTGTGTCCACGAGGCGCACAGAATTCTAGGACACCTGAATTTTGCTGATGTAATTAAGACAAAGAATATTGTTAATGGCCTCAACTTAAAACCATGTAAATTCTTTATGCAATGTCTATCTTGTTGCAAGAATAAGATTAAGGTTGCACGCAAGGGTAGGTGCTCTGATAGGAAAGTAACTGAGCCATTTGAACGTGTACATTGTGACTTAGTTGGGCCACTCCCACCATCATTAGGAGCTTCTAAGTACTGGCTCACTCTGATAGACCAGTATAGTAGATATTGTTGGACTTCTGCAATAGCTGAAAAGTCGCAAGCATTTGAGAAGTACAAAGCTTTTGGCAACTGGGTAAAAACGCATTTTAACAAACCTATTAAGAACCTGTTTTCTGACCGGGGCGGGGAATTTGTTTCTGAGGATTTTGAGAATTTCCTGGAAGCGCAGGGGACTACTCATGAGTTATCTTGCCCTCGAAGTCCCTGGCAAAATGGGCTTGTTGAAGTTGTGCAGCGCGACCTACAGGCAGGGGTTAAAACTTATCTGCACGATGCTAATCTGCCCAAAGACTTTTGGGCTGAAGCACTTAATGTGTTTTGTTATGTTAGAAATCGCAGTTATCATTCTGGTTTAGATGTCACCCCCTATGAGAAGCTGTTTAAAAAACGCCCTAATCTGAAATACCTACGCATTTGGGGTTCAGATGTAATTATGCATTATCCCGCTAAGCAGAAATTGGGTGAGCGTAGTGTTCAGGGAAAATTCATGGGATACCAGCAGGGGGCGTACAGAATTTACATACCAGCAACTGGCAAATTTCATATTACCAGAAGCATGATACAAACTGTAAATTGGAATGGAGTTGCTGTTTTCCAAGATACTGATGGTATAGATAGTACTGAGGAAGAAGAGGAAGAAGCAGCAGCAGCAGGAAATGGTGCTTCTGAATTAATGGAAAAAGACAAAAAGCCTGTTGAATCTGATAATTTGCTTGATGATTTAAAGTCACAGGCACCCGAGGGGAGTTTAGATTCTCTTGAGTTTTCTGACCGTGAGCTTAGCCTACAGGCACCTCTTCAGTCTGACAATGATGATTTACAACCTGAAACTAGTAGTTCACTTAGTCCCATTAAGTCTGAGGAGTCTGACTCTCCTTCCGGAACAAAACAAAAAAATCCTTCCAGTAGCACCTTAAAGACCAACTAAGTTAGTTCTAGGTATGAGCTTTCGTGTGCATGCACACTTCTTCAGATACACTGAAACAGAAGTCACCAGACCCTTCTATATAGTGAGAAGGTGGGGAGGGGTATTACTCAGAAGGGTGGTGGGATTGGGTGATTGGCAGATAGCTGTGATGAGCCTGTTGACGACTCTTAACGACTGCAATAGGTCTTACAGGAAAAAGCAAGGGGTGAGAAGGTGAAAAATGGCTTTGTCATGTATAATGAGATAAGAATCCAATGTCTTTGTTCAGACCAGGTCTCTCCATGGTTTTAAGTTTGGTAATAAGTTGCAATTCAGCAGCTTCTCGTTCCAGTCTATTTCTGAAATTCCTTTGTAATAGAACAGCTACTTTGAGATCTTGTATAGAATGTCCTGGGAGATTGAAGTTTCTCCTACTGGTTTCTCTGTCTTGTGATTCCTCTGTCTTGTGATTTCTCCTTCCGGACTGAGACGTTCAGATAGAAAGAGGCAGAAGCCACAACGCTTTGCAGATGAACATTTTAATACTGTCAAAACAAAAAAAAAAATCCTTCCAGTAGCACCTTAAAGACCAACTAAGTTAGTTCTTGGTATGAGCTTTCGTGTGCATGCACACTTCTTCAGATACTGTGTATGCCAATAAGGCAGTTTTTGAGCCAAAAAGCTACAATGATATTCAGAATTTGCCTAAGCACCAAGCTGCAAATTGGTATAAAGCTATGAACTCTGAGATAGCTTCTTTAAAAGAGCATAACACTTGGTCTCTTGTACCACAAACCCCAGATATGAGACTTATTGATTCAAAATGGGTTTATAGAGTTAAAATGAATGACAAAAATGAAGTTGTAAGGTACAAAGCAAGATTAGTTGCTAGGGGTTTTCAACAAATTCCAGGCGAAGATTATGATTTGTGTTATTCACCAAGTGTAAAATATGAAACAGTTAAAATTTTGTTAAAAGATGCATCACAACGTGGAGATTCTGTTTATCACCTAGATATAAAAACTGCATATTTGTTTGCAGATTTAAAAGAACAAATTTTTATGCGTGTCCCTGAAGGCATAGACGCCGCTGAAGGTTTGGTATGCAAATTAAATAAATCCCTTTATGGTCTGCACCAAAGTGGAAGGAATTGGCACCAAACTTTAGCAAAAGAATTGCTGGATATTGGTATTTCACAAGGAAAGGCAGACAATTGTGTGTTTATAAAGGAAAGGGCAAACTCTGTAACAAAGCTATGTGTGTATGTAGATGACGTGTTAATTTCTACAAAAACTAAACAGGAATATGAAGAGGTAGTTTCACAGTTACAGAAGAAATTTGATGCGGTGGAATTAGGCATAGCTAAAAATTACTTGGGGACGCAGGTGGCGCTGTGGGTAAAAGCCTCAGCGCCTAGGGCTTGCCAATCGAAAGGTCGGCGGTTCGAATCCCTGCGGCGGGGTGCACTCCCGTCGTTCGGTCCCAGCGCCTGCCAACCTAGCAGTTCGAAAGCACCCCTGGGTGCAAGTAGATAAATAGGGACCGCTTACTAGCGGGAAGGTAAACAGCGTTTCCGTGTGTGGCTCTGGCTCGCCAGATGCAGCTTTGTCACGCTGGCCACGTGACCCGGAAGTGTCTCCGGACAGCGCTGGCCCCCGGCCTCTTGAGTGAGATGGGCGCACCAACCCCAGAGTCTGGCAAGACTGGCCCGTACGGGCAGGGGTACCTTTACCTTTACCTTTACCTTTACCTTTACTAAAAATTACGTATCCATGCAAATTGAGAAAGGCAAAAATGGATCTTTTCTGGTTCATCAAACTGCAAAAATTGATGATCTTGTTGAAATGCTATGTTTAGAAAATGCAAATGGGAAGGAAACGCCCATGGTGTGTGGTTTCACCTTTACAGGTGAAGATAAGCCATTTCCTAACAAAACTTTGTATTGTTCTGCTATAGGCAAGCTAAATTTAATTCAAAGAATCTCAAGACCAGATATAACTTATGCTTTTCACTTTCTGGCAAAATTTGTGGAAAAGCCCACTACACAATGTTTCTCTGCTCTTGAGAGTGGTAATGTACCTTAAACATACCAAACATTATAGGTTGCAGTTTACATCAAGTATTAATAAAGGTTTTGAAATTTTCTGCGATGCATCTCATGCAGTGGAACAAAATAATTGCAGGGGTGTGTCTGGTATGGTGTTTTGTTATAATGGTTGTCCTTTTGAATGGAAGTCCCAGACACAAACCATTATTTGTCTCTCCACAACAGAGAGTGAATTATGTGCATGCGTTCAGGCCACTCGTGATGTAGAATGGTATCTGCAAGTATTCACAGACCTACAGATGCAAGTAACACTACCAGTAAAAGTTTACCTTGATTCCCAGAGTGGACTCGCCATCCTATGTTCAGAAACCAATACGCAGCGCACTAGAGTCTTAAGATTACGTTTACAGTTTGTAAAGAAACTGATTGAGGATGAAATGATTGTATTTCAATATGTTCAAGGTGACAATCAAATTGCGGACATTTTTACTAAAGCACTTCCAAAGGTTACACATGAAAGACATGTACAAAGTATGCTTTATGTTTTTGTTCCACAAAGATGAACCGCAGGGGAAATGTTGAATGGTTTCTTTAAATGTAAAGGTTCATCATTGTTCCACCCGATGTGTATGTCTTTAAGGGGCCAGAGCAAGGGCCAGAGCAAGATAACGAGACCCAGCTTTACAGCTGTGAAACATAGCAGGTGCTGCTGAGTTGCATTTGATTAAGGTGTGTCAGCAATTGGGTGTAGTATATAAGGAGCAGCACCTAGCTCTCCCATTACCCTGGGGGACGGGTTGGTGGTTGGGTCTGGTTTGTTTGTTAATGAATTTAGTGTAAAAGGAGTTTTTGTTTTTGGAATTAAAACCTTGTTTAAGTTATTTTTGAGTCCCCTTGTGCTGATCCCGGGGGGAAGGTTACCATAGGCGAAGTCAAAGTCCGGTCCTGGGTCACTAGCCAGGAATCAGTCCACAAGGAGCGGGGCGGGGTCCGAAACAGGAAGCCGGGCGGGGACAGGAGCACTGGAGAGTCAGGTCTGGGTCCGGGCAGGAACAGGAACTCAACAACGACGTTGCTCCCGCAACCTGGGACCGGGCCGACTGGCCTTTATATGTTCTGAGGCCAGGGGCGGTCCCGGCCCCCAGGAGATCCGCCTCTCTTGGCCTTAAGGCGAACACTCCTCCTGGGAGCAACCAGTTCCCTTCGCCTCTCTGCCCTGAGTCTCTGCAGTTCAGGAGAGGCTAAAGGGTTACTGGGTCCAGGGGGAGACTCACCTGCAGGCACTGAGTCCTCAACCACCTCTGGAGCCAGAGTGGGATCACCTGGTGCCTGCTCCTGAGGATCCAACACAGGTGTAGGCGCTTCAGAATCAAGGCCCTGCCCCAGTTCAGCCGGCCCTGGAGGCGGGGACTCCTGTGCAGGCTGGGATTCCTCTGGTTCAGCCTCTGAATCGGAATCTCAGGCCATCACACCCTTTTTTTAATGCATGGTCTCCCCAGCAAGCTCTCTGCAGCGCTACCATACTGCAATTAGCCAACACACTTATGAACATTACCATATATCTAAGACCATAAAATTCCTATCACAGTGGGAAACACCCCCTTGCCATCGCCCATCCTGCGCAGTAGTCTAAGGCACAAAGAGGGAAGGCGAAGGCTGGGGGTAATGAAACTCTTGTGTTGGGGGAGGTCCAAAGAAAGACCACTCCTGGATTCTGCTAGCAATTGAGCCAGACATGAGCTTTGGGGCTCATCACTGTAAATAGTTTGCACCAAATAAAGCTGTCAAAGACAGGTTGGAGTCCTCCCTGGTTACTCTTGAGGAACCGCAACGGCCATCTGACAGTCCTAAACAGGAGTAAACAGGAGAGGCAGGATTTACCATCTCCTTGTGAACTCTCTTCCTGGCCCCTAAGATCTCTCTAAAGATTGAACTACATCAAAGTAACCTACTATCTTCATGTACTGAGGATGCCCAGCGAAGCAACTGGCAACTGGGCTGTGTTCGTGTCTTGTCAAGCGAGAGTAAGAGGACAGGGAAGCAGAGGCGTGGATTGATCAGAAATCATATCAAAATGTCTCAAACCCAGCCAACGCCATGCTTTCATTGCTGACACAAATGGCTTGCTCCATATTTTTTATAATTCCTCATAGCAATCCCACCTGATCACTACATAAGAACGCTGAGGGAGTGAGGGGACGGAGCCTCGCGGGCAGGAAGGAGCAAGCGATCAGGCTCCTGGGACTGCGCACATTTCCTGCACCACTTCCAGGTCATGTGGCCAGCATGACGAAGCCATGGCGAACCAGAGCAGCGCATGGAAACACCGTTTATCTTCCTGCCGGAGCGGTACTGTGGCGATCACACAGGGCCCCCGGCCGTTTGATGGTCTATTGACCCTGTGCCACCACTGTGATTGCTTTCTTCGCTGCCACCACCCCGCTTCTCACGGGGACACACGGAGTCCAGACAGTTGCTAACACAAACAAATAACCAAATTTATTTGTAAATGCAGGAACAAGCTTATGGTTTCAGTTTATTTTTCTCTTGTCAGTTTCTTAATCTTAGTTCCTAACAACTCCAAACTGATTATTCCAACTATCTATCTGACTCAACCTAACAATTCCTCTCACTCCCTCACAATACAACTCGACCAACCCACACCTAAGCCTCACTCTTCCTTCTTCAACTCCCAAACCTCAACTGACTTTTAAAACCTCCCACTCTATCTTTTACTCCCCCCTTGCATTCTCACTGGCCAATCACATCACACCCATTTTAATCCTTTCCTATGACCCATCCTAGGAGGTAAACGCCACAGGTACCTATTTATCTACTTGCACGTTGACATGCTTTCAGACTGCTAGAGTGGCAGGAGCAGGTTTCCTTGGTCAGACCCCACCTAGAATACCTAGAATACTGTGTTCAATTCTGGGCAGCGCAATTTAAGTATCTTAAATTTTGTTTGCCTGGGGAAATCAAGTGTGTGGGGGAAAACAATCCGTATTCCTTTTATAACACGTGACCAATGTTTACTGAATACAAAAATTGTTAAGACTGTTGCAGGAATCCACCCAGCACTCATGGGAAAAGGTGGCATGATCTTTTAGAGTAATCAAATTAAACTTTAACACATGGCATGATGAAAGTCTGCAATTCCACAAGGACAAGCTATTTGTTTACTGTTGTAACCATTGCTTTCTTTAAAATTATCATTTGAACCATGAAAATAAATAAAAGCAATATTTTTTAAAAAAAAGAGGTGGGGAAATCATGTGTACTATTTCATTAATCTGCTTGTATGTGTTGAGTGTTATTTGGAGACTGTAACTCACAGCTATTGAGAGCCAGTGTGGTGTAGTGGTTAAGAGCGGTGGACTCGTAATCTGGGGAACCGGGTTCGATTCCCCGCTCCTCCACGTGCAGCTGTTGGGTGACCTTGGGCTAGTCACACTTCTTTGAAGTCTCTCAGCCCCACTCACCTCACAGAGTGTTTGTTGTGGGGGAGGAAGGGAAAGGAGCTTGTTGGCCGCTTTGAGACACCTTGGGGTAGTGATAAAGCGGGATATCAAATACAAACTCTACTTCGTCTTTGAAATATACTCAGAGTCGCAAAGTGATTTCAAGCTCTTTATTCAGCTCATAGTGGTGAGGAGGAATGAATGAATGTCCCCTCAAGGTATCTGCTTTATATACATTATTTACACAATGGGCTGCACATGATTGGCTAATTCCGGAATTCTACTGTAAGCCAATCAGGTTGTGGATTCACTTCTATCTGGAGCATGATTGGGTAGTTCCTGCCAACCAATCATACTGCTGCATTGTTCTAGGACCAATCAGACTGCTGCATTCTGAATCCTATTGTTCTAGGACCAATCAGGCTGCTGCCTTTTGGATCCTATTGTTCTAGGGCCAATCAGACTGCTGCAGTTTGGATCCTATTCAACCCAGTACATAACACCCCTCCCCTCTAAGTTCCAGTCCTGCCCGGGAGGTCGCATTCATAGTCCTCGAGGTACGCCGGCGGCCTACGTGTGCGTTGCGGCCTGGGGTGTTCCCTGGTCCGGGGTTCAGGTTCTGGCTCGTGTTCCAAGGATGCTGGCTGTGATGGGGCTGTTTGGTCTGGCGCAACCGGCTCACTCAGTCGTGGTTCTGGTTCCGGTGTCCTTTCGGCCTCGCGGGTCCTCTCTGTATTTACTGATTCTGCCTCTCCTGCTGGCCCCTCGTGCTCTATGGGCCTCACTGCCCCTCTGTTCCCTTGGGACTCCTCTGCCCTTTCCTCCTCCTGGTTTTCTCCTGGGAATCGTCGCCGTATCTGGTCGCAGTGGCGGCGCCAGCATTGCCCCCCATCCGTTAGCACCTCATACGACACGGGGCCAGTGACCCTGGTGACTGTGGCGGGTACCCATGCTGGGCCTGCCCCAAAATTCTTTGCGTACACTGGGTCCTGAGCCTCGAAGGTCCGGGGGTTCTTGCCTTCCCCCACCACTGCCTCATCCTGAGCTCTATCGGGGTGAAGGCGGTCCAATCTGATTGCAAGGCGCCGACCCATTAGTAGTTCAGCGGGGCTCCGGCCAGTCGTTGAGCTGGGGGTGCTGTGCTGTGCTAGAAGGAATGTGGCAAGGCGGTACTCCCAATCCCCTTGTGTCATACGGCGAAGGGTGTCCTTGGTGGTCCGCACCATGCGTTCTGCTTGGCCATTGGTGGCAGGGTGGAATGGCGCCGAACGGATGTGGCGGATGGCGTTCTGCGTTGTGAAGGTTTGGAATTCTCCTGACGTAAATGCAGTCCCGTTGTCTGAGACGAGAGTGTCAGGGAGCCCGTGGGTTGCAAACAGCCTGCGTAGTACCCGGATGGCTGCGGACGTAGAAGTGGACGGTACCAGTGCGACTTCCAGCCATTTGGTGTAGGAGTCCACCACTATGAAGAATGTTTTCCCCTGAAAGGGGCCAGCGAAGTCCACATGCAGGCGTGACCATGGTGCTCGGGCGGACTCCCAGGACTGGACTGGGGCCCTTGGGGGATCTGGGCGGGATTCTTGGCAGGCCTGGCAGTGTTTGACCCAGGCCTCTATCTCTCCGTCGATCCCTGGCCACCACACATAACTCCTGGCAAGGGCCTTCATTCTTACTACCCCTGGGTGTGTCTCGTGTAGGGCTGTGAGGACCCTTTTGCGGAGGGGCTGGGGAACAACGACCCTGCTTCCCCATAACAGGCACCCCTTGTGGGCCGACAGTTCATGTTTGCGGGTTGTGTAGCCGGCGAATTCTGGCCCGGGGCTGCTGCTGGGCCATCCCCTCCACACCCAGTCCAGGACCCGGGAGATGACCCTATCTTTCTTGGAATGGTGTGCAACTTCTTGTGCCTGAATGGGGCGGTCAGGAAGCAGCTCCAGGCTCATAACCTCTTGTGCAGGTGCTGGGTCGGGGCCTGTTTCCGGTAGTGGTAGCCTGCTGAGGGCGTCCGCATGGCCCATCGCCTTCCCTGGACGGTGAATCAGTGCATACTGGTAGCTGGCAAGGAAAATTGACCACCTGAGGACGCGAGGAGACAGCACTTGGGGGGTCTGCTTTTCAGGGGCAAACAAGCCAAGCAACGGCTTGTGGTCAGTCACCACGGTGAAGGGCCGCCCGTACAAGAAATCATGGAATTTTTTTACTCCCTTCACGATTGCCAGACCCTCCTTGTCGATTTGCGAGTAGTTCCGCTCGGTTGCGTTGAGTGTCTGGGAAAAGTATGCCACTGGTACCTCTCTTCCATCCGGGAGTTGGTGTCCCAGGACAGCGCCAATTCCATAGGGCGAGGCGTCGCATGCTAGCACCACCGGCAGCCTCTCGTCGAAGTGTGCCAAGACCGAGTTTGAGACAAGCAAGTCCTTGACTGCCTGGAATGCGGCCTCCTGGCGCTGGCCCCACACCCAAGGGGCCCGCTTGTCCAGGAGTCTGTGTAGGGGCTCCGCTACCGCCGCCTTGTGGGGAAGGAAGGAATGGTAAAAGTTCAATAGTCCCAAGAAGGCCTGAAGTTCAGTCTTGTTCTTGGGCGCTGGGGCATCACAAATGGCCCGTACCTTGTCCCCAGTCGGGTGGACCCCTTCTGCGTCCACCATAAATCCCAGAAAGTCCACCTGAGGCACTCCTAGTAGACATTTTTCCCGCTTCACCTTGAGACCCGCCGTCTGGAAACGGTGCAGAACGGTGCGGAGGCGGTCCTCAAACTCCTCTGGTGTGGGCCCGGCAATCAACACATCATCGAAGAAGGGGGTGACGCCAGGAATCCCTTTAAGTAGAGAGTCCATTAGATTCTGGAATATGCCTGGTGCCACGCTGATACCGAATTGCAGCCGCTTTACCCTGAATGCTCCTCTGTGCGTCACAATCGTCTGTGCCTCTGCTGTGGCCTCATCTACTGGCAGCTGTTGATATGCTTGGGCCAAGTCCAGCTTGCCAAAAATTTTCGACCCAGCCAGGGTGGCAAGAACATGGCTGACCACTGGCACTGGGTATGCATGGGCCGTAAGGGCCTTGTTTATGGTACATTTGTAGTCTGCGCAGATGCGGACCGAACCATTAGGCTTGACGGGTGTGACAATTGGGGTTTCCCAGGGGGCATTAGGCACCGGCTCCAGCACTCCTTGCTCCACAAGCCGGTCCAATTCCTCGTCTATACGGGGTTTCAGGGCGAACGGGACCCGGCGGGCCTTGAGCCTGACCGGTCGTACTGCGGGGTCAAGCTGTAGAGCAATTGGGGGGCCCGTATACTGTCCCAATTTCCCATCAAAAACCCCCGGAAATTCCTTGCATATGGCGTCCACGTCCACTTGTAAGCTAGTGTGGTTCACCCCGGTGACGGCTAGCCCCAGTGGTCCAAACCATGCCAATCCCAGTAAGCTAATGTAGGGGCCCTTGACCACCAGCAATTCCAGTTGCCGCGTCCGCCCTCGGTATTGCACCCTGAAGGTCCCCACCCCCATTGTGGGGACCTTACGTTTCTGGAAGTCCCGGAGGGTGAATGGGGCCGGCCTGAGTTTGGGACCCCCAGTAGGACACAGTTTCCTTAAGGTCCTTGCCGAGATTATGGATAGAGTTGAACCCGTGTCAAGCTCCATGCGGCATGGGGCCCCCTCTATCTGTACGTCAACATAAATTTTCTCTACGTTGGGGTGGGGCAACTGGTATACCTGGAAGTCCGTGAGCTCAGTCGAGTTGCCTTGGTGCGTTGGGCCCCGGGACCTGGGGCTCTTGGATTGGTCATCTGATGCCTGGCGTCGGGTGGGCCGAGCCCGACACACCCGGGCGATGTGTCCCGATTTTCTGCACTGCCTGCACTCTGCGTTGCGGAAACGGCAGGTCCTCCTCTCGTGACTTTCTCCACAGCTTGCGCAGTTCCCTCCTTCTCGTCGAGGCAGCTGTGGTATGTGGGCTGCTTGAGTGCGCTGCTGTACTCGGTGCACCTCCTCCCTGTTGGATCCTGAGTCGTCGGTGAGGTCTTCATGGTGGACCCTCGGTTGGGATGGCTGGCTCGGCCGTGCCTCTTGCGTCGACCTCTCGGCAGCTTCCGTTGCCAGGGCCTCCTCCAGAGCGACCTGGAACGTTAGGTCCTTCTTAGCGTAGAGGCGTCGTTGCAGCTTCTCATCCCTCAGGCCACCGACGAGGCGGTCACGAAGCATGTTCTCCAGCTCTGAGAAGTTGCAGAACCGGGCGGCTTGGCGGAGAGAGGTCACAAACCCAGTTATGGTTTCCCCAGGGGCTTGCCGCTTTGCGTAGAAGGCATTTCGACGAGCCACCACTGAGGGCTGCGGCGAAAAGTGCCCCTTCAGCTGTTCCATTATTGTTTTGTATGGAACAGTAGCGACGTCTTCAGGCGCAAGGAGAGCCCGGGCGATTTCAAACGTCTCCTCTCCGCAGACGCTGAAGAATATTGCCCTCTTCTTGGCGTCTTCTTCATCGGTGACCCCTTTGGCTTCTAGGAGGAAGGTGAAACGGGAGGCGTATGCTTCCCAGTCTCCAGATGCTGGGTTGAACGGCGAAAAGCTGCTGTTGGTTGCCATTCTGAGTTCCTTGTGTCCCGGAGCTGAAGCCTGGATACACGGTGCGAGGCAGCGATGCGGCAGGTGGCGGTGCTGCGGTGCTGTGTGTGGCAGTCAGCTCAGCGGGATCCCACCTTCGTCGCCAGTGAAATATACTCAGAGTCGCAAAGTGATTTCAAGCTCTTTATTCAGCTCATAGTGGTGAGGAGGAATGAATGAATGTCCCCTCAAGGTATCTGCTTTATATACATTATTTACACAATGGGCTGCACATGATTGGCTAATTCCGGAATTCTACTGTAAGCCAATCAGGTTGTGGATTCACTTCTATCTGGAGCATGATTGGGTAGTTCCTGCCAACCAATCATACTGCTGCATTGTTCTAGGACCAATCAGACTGCTGCATTCTGAATCCTATTGTTCTAGGACCAATCAGGCTGCTGCCTTTTGGATCCTATTGTTCTAGGGCCAATCAGACTGCTGCAGTTTGGATCCTATTCAACCCAGTACATAACACCCTTCTTCTATTTCACATTATCTATGTGTTTCTATGTGTTCAGGACACGTGATTGCAGGTAAGACTGAATAAAAGACTTCCTAGGAAATTCCCTTTGACCGCTTCTGTATTGTTTCAAATGTGACGTCACTTACAGATAAGGACAAATCATAGTTATTGCTGACAAATCATACCACAGTCAGCTCATTAATCTCAATCCCAACAAACTCTGCGCTTAGCATGAGCAGCTGCTTTCTTTCCATTTCTTAGGTGGAAATAACTGATAAGGAAGAAGGGAGATAGACCCTTTCCCTCAACCTTTGGGGATCTGGGGGGCTTCATTTCACCCCTTAGTCCTGCTCCTGAAAGCTTGGCAGATGTGGAGTATTTGCTCACACTCTGCCATGACTTAAAAATGAATCCTCTTTGAAAAAATTAAAAATGGTATTGCAGTGCTAAAAAGGCTCAAGAAAGCAATCCCTGTAGGATTTGGCATCTTAGCGAGCCCAGTGCCACTCTGCCAACTGTCTCACTCCCAGATAACTAATCTGGAAAGCTGTTCTGTCATCTCTGTAGCAGGAACGCCCCCCCCCAATCATTCTGTTTGTACAAACTTCACACACACTCACACTCACACACTACATACGCTATGCTTCTGTTATAAATTCATAGAAAATCAACCATACATTGGATTTGCACTGTTCCACTTTTATTTTACTCCATGAAGGAAAGACTACAAAATGGGGAAGGTTTGATACAGGGCAGCCATAATCCCTTCAGCATCCCAGCACATACACAGGTGCCCTGCCCAGTTGCTATGCCAACCCTGATGATCCCAGACAGAAGACAATCAAGATCACAAAGAACTTGCATATGGGAGTGGATTCAGCATGGACTGGAACAAAGGACACTGATCAGATCTTCCCTCAGGGGGCAGGAAACTGCAAACTCCCCTTTGTCTCCTGGAAGTGACTCATGGGGAGGGGGGAAGGGAGGAACCAGCCAGGTGACAAGACACTCAAGTTACCACCAACTCCTCCCTCAACCCCTCCTTTCTGTAATGTATGCATGATGTTTCTGGGGCTGGGCTAGACCTAGAGGAGGGGAATTTCAAAAGTTTTTATAAGACCTTGCACACTATTCTTCTGGGTCTTTCCTCTCACCTGCAAGTGAGGGGAGCACCCTGTCGCGACAGTCTTTCTTCAATAAAGACCAAGCCTACAGGCTGCTGATTTGCTCCAATTTACTCTGGTTGGTGTCTTTACTTTTTGTCCAAGGGAGCCCTCAGATTTTTCCGGTAACATCTCTGCAAGGACTTCAGTGTCCCCTGAATTAGCAATTAAGCATTTCTGGAAGTGGAAATGATACACTTTTGTATATTAGCATAAAAAGCATGCATTAGAAAGTGTTACCACCTTCGCTGGTGGGAGCAGCTGAGTGGACCAGGCCTCCTCCTGATAGCACCTGGGCTGCCAACCTCCAGGTCAAGTCATCCAGTTTTGCAGCAAGCAACCCAAAAAAATGAGGGGGGGGGCAGGCTCTCTGGGACCTGGCATGGCCGTAGCTCTTCAACCTGCCTCCTCACACACAAGCAACCCCAAAAAATTGGGGCTGCCAGCTTCTGAGTAGCTCTCATCTCTTCTAGGATCAGGTGCTTAAGGCGCCTGTTCAGACGCTGCAACACACTCTTTCCACCCACAGGACCTCAGATGTTACGCCCTTTGGGAAAGTGGGGAGGAACGGAAACCAGCGGCCAACAGCCTCCCTTCTCTGCTGGCCTTTGCCTGAAGGTCCCCCATCTCAGAGCAAGTAGATTCAGTCCTTTGAACACTTCCATCTCCCCAAGAGGCTCCCAAGGCTACTCATCCTCTGCAGTTGATAAGAGACAGACCTGACTGAAAAAAACAGCTTTGTCTTCTGATGACACCAAAGAATTCTAGAAGACATTAACCCTTTATGGATGCACGATTCCCACATACAGGTTTCTTGGCAAGACAAGGGCCTTCTCTGGCCACTTGAGTGTCCTCCTCAGCATCCCCAACGAAGGAGCTGGGTTGCAAGAGCTGCAGCAAGGGGGGGGGGCAACCCAGGCTAATGGGGGGGGCTGTCTAGCTAGGAAAGCGAGACCCAGAGACCGTTGTGGGAGACCCAGAGACCGGCTTCCTTTGTGCCGGAGCCAAAGCTGCGACAGATGGAGAAGCCAGACCTGCTGGGGGTGTCCGTGCTGTGAGCCCCTCCATCCTACACTTGAATTTGTGAGTAAAGAGGTGGCAGAAAGAAATTTCCAAATTTGTCTGGCAGGGCAAGAAACCCAGAATAAAATTTAAGATTTTAACTGATGTAAAGGAAAGGGGGGGATTTGCCCTGCCAGACTTTAAACTCTATTATGAATCAGCAGCTTTCTGCTGGTTGAAAGACTGGCTGCTTCTTGAAAACACAGACATTTTGGATTTGGAGGGTTTCAACAACTGTTTTGGGTGGCATGCATATTTGTGGTATGACAAGGCAAAAATTTATAAAGCATTTAAAAATCATATTGTCAGGAAAGCATTGTATAATGTTTGGATTAAATATAAAGACTTTTTGGAAAATAAAAGTCCAAGGTGGTTGTCGCCAATGGAGGCAAAGGCTGTGAAAAAGCTTAATATGGAGTCCAAATGGCCGAAATATTGGGAAATTCTGGAACAAGAAGGGGATAAATTGAAATTGCAGAGTTTTGAGAAACTAAAAGACAGGGTGTGAGACTGGCTTCATTTTTACCAAATAATGGAGGCTTATAAGTTTGACAGGAAAGTTGGCTTCCAGGTGGAAAAATCAAAACTAGAAACAGAACTGTTAGAATCCAATACTAAGAATTTGTCAAAAATGTATAACTTGCTGTTGAAATGGAATACACAGGATGAAACGGTTAAGTCAGCCATGATTAAGTGGGCACAAGATATTGGTCATAATATTATGTTTGCTGACTGGGAAAGGTTGTGGACCACCGGTATGAAATTTACGGCATGTAATGCCTTGAGAGGGGAATATTATGAAAATGATATATAGGTGGTACATGACCCCAGTCAAGCTGGCAAAAATCTATCACTTGCCCGATAATAAATGCTGGAAATGTAAGGAAAGTGAAGGTACATTCTTTCACCTTTGGTGGACGTGCCCAAAGATTAAGGCTTTCTGGGAGATGATATATAATGAAATGAAAAAGGTATTTAAATATACCTTCTTGAAGAAACCAGAAGCCTTTCTCTTGGGTATTGTCGGCCAATTGGTGTTAAAGAAGGATAGAACTTTTTTTATGTATGCAACAACAGCAGCAAGAATACTCATCGCAAAGTATTGGAAGACACAAGATCTACCCACCTTGGAAGAGTGGCAGTTTTTTTTTAGATAAATTTATTGTCATTGTCCGTATATACACAGTATACACAACAACGAAAATCAAACACCCAAGACCGGATTCACATACACATTTGCACGTATCTCCAACACTCTCATCCTATTCAGACATAATCTATTAAAACATACATAATCCAGAATATAACACAACCTATTAGAAGCATAGCATAACCTAAAACCTATCTCATTCCTTACTACTCACTGCTTGCTATCTCTTACAACTGGCCCTGAGATCATTGTTTAGTGCAATCAGAGCTCTTGGATAGAAACTATTCAGAAGGCGTGTGGTTCGTGTTTTCATTGTCCTATATCTTCTGCCCGAAGGCAACAGTTCAAAGAGGTTGTGAGCAGGATGGGTGGGATCTCTCAGGATATTGTGTGCCTTCTTCAAGCTGCGAGACTTGAAGATCTCATCCAGGGTTGGTAGTTGGAGCCCAATAACATTCTGGGCAATTTTAATTATTCTCTGTAAGGCTTTTTTATCCATTCCAGAGCTGCTCCCATACCACGATAATATACTATAGGTTAAGACACTCTCAATGGTACTATGATAATAGGACAGAAGTAGGTGCTGAGATAGATTCAATCCTCTGAGCATTCTCAGGAAATACAACCTCCCCTGCACCTTCCTCACAACCATATTAATATTTGCAGTCCATGAGAGGTCCTCAGAGATGTAAGTGCCCAGGTATTTAAAACTACCAACCCTCTCCACCTCCTCGCCATTTATGTGCAATGGTAAAAATACACTTTTCTTTCGCCTAAAATCAATTATGAGTTCTTTGGTTTTTTTGGTGTTAAGCATAAGATTATTTTCTTTACACCATTGAATTAACCCCTGTACTTCTTTCCTATAAGCAGCCTCATCATTCTCACTAATGAGCCCCACCACTGTTGTATCATCCGCAAATTTGATGATTTTGTTGGACTTATACAGTGGGGTGCAGTCAAATGTGTACAGGGAATAGAGGAAGGGGCTTAACACACACCCCTGAGGGGCTCCTGTGCTTAATACTAGAGTAGAAGAGTGGTAAGGTCCCATTCTCACTGTCTGCGGCCTATCGGTCAGGAAATTCCTTACCCACAAGCAGATCTTCTGATGTATACCCAAATTGGTCATTTTAAGGAATAACCTGTCTGGTAGAATTGTATTAAAGGCAGAACTGTAGTCCACAAACAACAGCCTTGCGTAGGTTCCCTGTCGTTCTAGATGACTCAGTACAGTATGGACAGCGATGGAAATAGCATCATCAGTAGATCTATTCCTTCTGTATGCAAACTGGAACGGATCTAGAGTGGATGGAAGACCAGCCTTAATATAATCTAGCACCAATCTCTCAAAGCATTTCATAACGACAGATGTTAGGGCTATTGGTCTGTAGTCATTGAGAGATACCACCACTGACTGTTTAGGGACTGGCACTATAATCGATGTCTTCAGGCAGGTAGGGACAGAACCCTGCAACAGGGATAGATTAAAAATGTCCGTAAATACACCAGCTAATTCTGCAGCACAGTCCCTAATAACTCGTCCCATAATTCCATCCGGTCCAGCTGCCTTCCTAATATTAATGCTCCGAAAAGCACGTTGTACGTCGGAGGTCTGTAATAAAAGTGGTTGTTTATCAGTAATAGTTCCTGATGGTGTGCTGGTAGCCAATGCTGTAGTGACGGTGGTTCCAGTTCCCACCTCAAAATGACTGAAGAATTGATTCAGCTGATCAGCCAGGTGCACACTGCTGTTAGCCAGTTCGTTTTTAATATTTTGCCCTGTAATTTGTCGCAGGCCTTGCCATACACGATGAGGGTCGGAGCTCTCAAAATGCTTTTCGATCCTCCGGCAGTACATGGCTTTAGCATCCCTGATGCCCTTTTTCAGTTTGGCTCTAGCTTCTCTATACTGTTGTGCATCGCCAGAGTGAAAAGCAGTATTCCTTGCCTTTAGCAGAAGATACACATCCCTGTTTAGCCAGGGCTTGTTGTTAGGAAACACCCGTATTTGTTTGGTGGTAGTAACGACATCAATGCAGCTTTTGACATAGAACAGTACTATTGAAGCGTATGTGTCCACATTATTCTCCACAAAAAGTGACCATTCAGTGTTCCGAAAGCAATCTTGAAGTTGCTCGGGTGCACCTGCTGGCCACACTCGTATCTCTCTAGTTGATGGTCTAATTCTGCGTACGAGAGGTCTATATGATGGTATCATAAGTAAGGATATGTGGTTGAAGATGATAGACTACATGGGACTAGCAGAGATGACTGGCAGAATCCGAGACCAGGGAAAAGAGATGGCGGAAGAAGAATGGAAGAAATTTAAGGACTATCTTAGGAAATACTGTAAAATTAATGAGTGCTAGAATGACGTGGGTTCAGAAGTTAAGTGTTTCAGCGGTATTGATTAAGAAAAAAGAAAAGAAAAGTGAAAATTAATTTGAGAATAAGGGAGAGGATTTGTTGAACTGATAATACAGAAATTGGAATACAGAAAGGGGAGGTATGAGGAGGTCGGGGAAGTTAGGTATATGAAAATAAGGGATTGAAATTATACTTGTTTGTTTGTTGTTTGTTGTTTGTTTTTTATTGGTGTGTTTTCTTTTTGTGTAATATTTGAAAATGTAATAAATATCTTTTTTTAAAAAAAGAAGAATTTGTGAGTAAATAAAACCAGATATCATAAAGACACCACACTCTACGCTGACCTTCATTCCAAGGAAATTGGATCTTTGGTCAGCGCCTGGGAGCCCTGGAATCTCAGAGACAGGGGTAGTTTACAAATACAAAACACAAACACACACAATCATTTGTGCCTGTGTTCCTGACACACAACCAAGTGTGAAGGGTGCATGACATGCTTTAGCAACAGCCCTCCTGTAAACGAAGAAATGCAACCTGGTTGACTCAAAAAGGCAACAAGGGAATCTTCTCCGGTGTCCCAGGAGGTCTGAGGGCCCTTAAAGAAAGGAGCCATTTCTGCACCCTGAGACACCAAAAGGTCAGCAGACTCCCCTGCGAATCCTGCGGAGCTGAGCTCCTCCTCCCGTCTTCTCCAGGGCCAGTTTCTGCATGGGGGGGGGGGGTCTGCCTGCTTTGCCCTGCACCAGCCACAAGCACCAAGCTTCTCTCCTTGCCTGCCCACCCCCCATATCTACCCCAGATGAACCCCAAGAGACAGTAGTTTATTTTTTTCCCCTGGCCCTAACCACAGTCTTCTGCAACCTGGTGCCCTCCAGGTCTTTGGGCTCCAACTCTCATCAGCCCCAGCATCATCGGGGGGGGGGGGGCTAATGGTATTTGTTGTCCAGAGGAAACCATGTTTCAGAAAGCCAAAGCATTGCAATAAATCAGTCTGAGAAGATAGTTTCCCCCCCCCCTTCCCATTTATTGCTTCATTAAAAGCATTACTATTATGTGCTTAAAAAATAATTACACAAATATAGAGGGAAAATCTAAAATATTCTATCCCGTTTTTTTCTGCATTCTTTATTGCATTCTTAAATCTCACTGTATAGTGATGTGTCTTCCCCAAAATTAAAATGAAACAGACATGAAGATGACATTGGCCCACTTTGCATACAGCCTTGTATACCTGCTTTATGAACAACAACTGCAGTTTAACATGAACATTCTTTGGAACTTCCCCTTCCTGAGCCTGGCTCCCTCCCTCCTTGGGGTCTTTTGGCCGGCAGGTCCACACTTCCTTGTCCCAAGAGGCTTTGGGGAAGTGACGGCTTTGCATGAAGACGCTGGTGACATGCTGCTTCTGTGGGAAGGTTCTAAATGCTTACAGTATACCAGATATTTCTATTAATTCCATTAATATGTAATTGTTTCTTAAATTATTACTCTTTTTCTATGTGTTTAGCTATCTTAAGTGTAAGCTGCCTTGGGTCCCTGTCAGGGAGAAAGGCAGGATAACAACAACAACAACAACAACAACAACAACAACAACAACAACAACAATAACTCTGGTATATCAAAAAGTTATTGTTCCTCCTCCTCTCCAAACTGTGCTGCAGTGAATTGGGCCAGAGTCCAGCTTGCCAGGATCAAAGAACTGCAGAGAGTTCTGAATCAGACCGCCGATCCATCTACCTCAGGATGGCCTACACTGATTGGCAGCAACCGCTCTCTGGGGTTTCTCTCCCAGCCTTACAAAACACTCGGATTACGTACAGCATGATATATATCTGAACTCCCACTCAACAGATTGTAGGAATGCAAAATAGAATCGTAGAGTGGGGAGGGACCCTGGGGGTCATCTAGTCCAACGCCCTGCAAGGCAGGATAATCAGGAGACGTTGGAGAAAGGCGCCCTTTTGGAGAACAAGAACTGCAGGATCCTCCTGCGCAGCTCCCGGGTCCGGATGCCGTAAATGATGGGGTTGAGCACCGGGGGCAAAATGAGGTAGAGATTGGCAATGAGGATATGTGCATAATGGGGGATGTTGCGTCCGAAGCGGTGGGTGAGGAAGGAGAAGAAGGCAGGAGTGTAGAAGACACAAATGACTGCAACATGAGAGCCACAAGTGCCCAAGGATTTGAGCCGGGCCTCTTTGGAGGGGAGCCGGAAAACAGACTGCAAGATCAGCACATAGGACAAAAGAATGAGGACCAAATCTAGCATGAGGAAGGCAATGGCGAAGAGGCCGTAGATGACATTGACCGAGATGTCAGCGCAGGCCAGCTTGGCGATGCCCATGTGCTCGCAGTAGGTGTGGGCAATGATGATGTGGTCGCTGCAGAAGGGCAGGCGGAGAGTCAACAGGGCAATGGGCAGCACCAGCATAGAGGGTCTCAGAGCCACGCCAGCACACATCCAGGCGATGCGTGGCTTGGTCAGGATGGTGGTGTACCTCAAGGGGTCACAGATGGCCACGTACCTGTCAAAGGCCATGGCTAGCAGCACAACAGACTCCATCCCCGTGAAGGTGTGGATGAAGAACATCTGGGCGAGGCAGGAGCCAAAGCTCATCTCCCCGAGGCCAAACCAGAAGATGGCCAGCATCTTGGGCAGGGTGGAGGTGGAGAGGCCCAGGTCGATGGTCGAGAGGAAAGAGAGGAAGAAGAACATGGGCTGGTGGAGGCTGGCTTCCGTTTTGATGATGAAGAGGATGGTGCTGTTGCCCACGAGAGCGATGATGTAGCCGAGGCAGAAGGGGATGGAGATCCAGGAGTGGAGAGCTTCCAGCCCTGGGACCCCCAGCAGGATGCACGTGGGGGAATGAAAGTGGGTGGCATTAGACAGTGGCATTCTCCTCCTGCCTCTGGCCAGGTGTGGGTCACTTCATCCCTGCCAAGAAAAAAGAAACAGACTAGCAGGTAGAACCATTTGGACGCGAGTAGAGATGCCTGAAGATGGCCATGGTGACCTATGATGGCAGCCAAGGGACCCGTCTCACATTCAGGAGTCAAGAGGAGCATGGAGGCAAATGGGAATAGGTGAGTGACTGTAGAAAGGGGGTAGGAGTCAAGAGGGACAAGGAGGAAGCTAGAACCAACACTGCAGTTTTAACCCCCGTTGCAGGGGGTTGGACTAGATCACCCCTCAGGTCCCATCCAACTCTACAGATCTATGATTCTATGATTATTGCATACATGAAAAGGGTTACAGGTGCAGGAGTGTGAAATGTCTGGGTCTCAGCTTTTGCACATAACCTCCTGTTGCCTTGGCAACCAGTCTTCCGTGAGGGGCCACTGGCATCCCTTCCTACATCTTTCTCCCTGGCTTGTCAAAACACCCTAGCAAAACACCCTGAGTCCTTCTAGGGTCAGATAGGGCCGGCATTCAGTGCAGGAGGAAGGCATGAGAGCTGCAGAAGGCAGGCACACAGGAACCGGGAATCAAAACGTTCATTGGTACATTCTCTCTCTCTCTAAAAAAAAGGTTAAATGCACTTAGCGTTGGAACAGTTAGAACAAAGTCTGTATCAGGAATCTAATATCTAATCAGATGTCAAAGTTTTTACATCACAAGCAACTGGCATTCAGATGCATCGCGGCCTCCCCATGTGGAGGCAGAGAAGAGCCATTCTGGCGAGGGCGAACCCTCTCACCTGCAGAGCCACAGGGAGATCCGTCAATCACCAGGAGAGCATCTGCTTCCCATGCAGAAGGTCCCAGGTCTGGTCCTCAGCAACTCCAGGCCGGGGGCTGGAGAGACTGCCTGCCTGAGACCCTGAAAAGCCACCGCAGCCACTGCTGTCCACCTCTAGGTTAAGGTGTCGTTCGGCTCAGCCTAAGGCAGCTTCTTCTGCTCCTGGTGGAGTTTTGCAAGCAGCTGCATCCTGCTCAGAGCAGCGCTCTTGAGGCCACCTGGCTGAGCAGGAAGCAGCCTTTATGGTGTCTTTGTGGAGAACGAGGGAGGGGCCATCTCAAGGGGCTGTTCAGAGACATTTTCCATCCCAAACAGGTCCATTGCGCCAAGGTATGCCCAGCTGTGGGGCATCTCTCCAAGGCCACCGGGTCGGGGGACAATGGACAGCATTCATCCTTGAGTCCCTCCAGCACAGAGCTGCCCCCAGGGTTTGATGACCACAGGGCTGGGGAATCTGTGGCCCTCCGGGTATCCATGCAACCCATCTCCCATCATCCCTGACCACGAGCTGTGCTGTTTGGGACTGAGGGAAGTCAAAAGGACCACGGTGTCCCCATCCTGGGCTGCAGCCTCTAACTCCAGCGAGTCCAAGTGGAAGAAGAGAGGAAGGCTAGCCTGGATTTGAATTGTTTGAAGTTTCAGGCTAGCCTTCCTCTCTTCTTCCACCGGGAAGAGGGAAGAGGTGTCCGCAAGGATGCAACGGAAGAAGCTGCTCCATCCCTTTTGGGGTTCATGCCTCTGGAGCAGCAGAAAATAAGGTTGCTCCATCTTTTATGAGAGAACCCTTCAGATATTTGAAAATAGCCATCATAGAATCACTAGATTCCTCACCACCTCCATCAGAAGCCTCTGGCACTTGGTTCCTGCCTCCCTGTTCCCCAACGCTGCCCCTTGCCTTGGCAGGGAGACACACAGCCCTGGTCATCAGGCATCCCTGAGCCCCTTCAGGATTTCTCGTCAGAAATTGTTCCAGGGGAGACAGGAAGCCAGAAGGACTGACTAAGGGATGGCGTAAAAGTGCCTCCTTTGCAGAGGCTCCTATCAGTTACACTGCCCACACCCGGACAATTCTTCCGCTCAAAGGCTGAGTGTGAGCCCAGGAATTGAGATATCTCCCCCATGCAGGCACTTAGAGCACAGGTGTCAAGGAAATAAACAACTACCAGACTTTTAGAAGACATCTGAAGGCAGCCCTGTTCAGGGAAGTTCTTGATGCTTGACTGTCTTGTGTTTTTATAAATTGTTGAGAAAGCCACCTAGAGTGGCTGAGGCAACCCAGGCTGATGGGTGGGGTACAAATAAAAAGATGGTGGTGGTCCATGTCTCTTTTAGTTGAGATTCTTTAGTTGAGTTGCTTTAGCTGAGATTCCTGCACTGCCGGGGGTTGGACTAGATGGACCTCAGGGTCCCTTCCAACTCCACAGTTCTGTGGTTCTAGGATTCCTTCTCCAGGGCAAAGACCAAGTCAAGTGCTTTTGAAGTAGCCAGTAATTTAAGAATTCTTAAGTCCTCAGCTGAGTAGCACCTTTTATTTTTGTTGTTGTTGTTGTTGTTGTTGTTGTTGTTGTTTAGCCATTAAGTCGTGTCCGACTCTTTGTGACCCCCTGGACCAGAGCATGCCAGGCATTCCTGTCTTCCACTGCCTCCCGCAGTTTGGTCAAACTCATGCTGGTAGCTTCAGGAACACTGTCCCACCATCTCGTCCTCTGTCTCCCCCTTCTCCTTGTGCCCTCCATCTTTCCCAACATCAGGGTCTTTTCCAGGGAGTCTTCTCTTCTCATGAGGTGGCCAAAGTCTTGGAGCCTCAGCTTCAGGATCTGTCCTTCCAGTGAGCACTCTGGGCTGATTTCCTTAAGAATGGATATGTTTGATCATCTTGCAGTCCATGGGACTCTCAAGAGTCTCCTCCAGCACCAGAAATCAAAAGCATCAATTCTTCGGCGATCAGCCTTCTTTATGGGCCAGCTCTCACTTCCATACATCACTGCTGGGAAAACCATGGCTTGAACTATATGGACCTTTGTTTGTCTCTGCTTTTTAAGATGCTGTCTAGGTTTGTCATTGCTTTCCCCCCAAGAAGCAGGAGTCTGTTAATTTCGTGACTGCTGTCACCATCTGCAGTGATCACGGAGCCCAAGAAAGTAAAATCTCTCACTGCCTCCATTTCTTCCCCTTCTATTTGCCAGGAGGTGATGGGACCAGTGGCCATGATCTTTTTTTTTTTTTTTTTTTTGAGTTTCAGCACCTTTGATTAGAACCATCCCAAAAGTCACCAGCCGTTTGAGCTCTCCATGACTCCTTCCTGCAGGAGGCAGGGATGGCCCCCAATTTGGGTGGCTTTGAAAGAGGATTGGACAAATTCAGGGGGGAGGAGAGGGGTCTTGAGGGCCAATAGTGCTAAGGAAGTATCAAAACTTGGGGTTGCCCAATTTTTTGGGCCCTGCGGGTCCAAAATTGGTCAGGTTCAAGCAAGAGACCACAGCCCAGTTAAAGAAGCCAAACAGCGGCTATTAAGCCTGATCATTTATTTGTTGCAACTACCAGTAATTTTCCACTCCTAAGCAAGCAAAGAAGAACCCAGAACAAAAGGTTACATCCAATTCAAATGTTCCCATGATTTCCCATACAATATTTCAAGAACCTTAATCGGAGATGTCAGAATCATGTCAGAAAAGAGGTGTGGTACCAGGTAGAAATCTGAGTCCCTGTCCCTCAAGGCTGCAATTATTCATTCGTCTTTCCCTTTCCAAAGAAACATTCCTTTATTATCTTGAATCAGTTGGCGCCACTTATTCTTGCTGCACCTGGTGAACTCCCAGCCTGCGTTGCGTTTCCCCAGCAGGCATTGTGAAGGTGATGGGCTTCTGTCTGGCTCTTTGCCACGTGGGCTCTTGCCCAATCTGCCAGTTAGGAGGGGGATTGTGGCTGACCCCCACCCACCCACAGGGTAACGCAGGTCTTCTCCCCCTTCTCCTCTCCAACATCATTACTACCTTTGGAACTAAAAAGAATTTTTTTTTGGCTATTTTGGGTGATCTTCTGTGTTTTATAGGGTTCCCTTGCCTTATTCTGATAAGATGGCCATAAGCATTGGTTCCTGAGCATTTTAACGGGTGCTCTGTGTGTGTGTGTGTGTGTGAGAGAGAGAGAGAGAGAGAGAGAGAGAGAGAGAGAGAGAGCACAGTAGCTTTATTTTGAGTCCCTGCAATGCTTCGGGTGGGACGCAGGTGGCGCTGTGGGTTAAAGCCTCAGCGCCTAGGGCTTGCCGATCGAAAGGTCGGCGGTTCGAATCCCTGCGGCGGGGTGCGCTCCCGCTGCTCGGTCCCAGCGCCTGCCAACCTAGCAGTTCGAAAGCACCTCCGGGTGCAAGTAGATAAATAGGGACCGCTTACCAGCGGGAAGGTAAACGGCGTTTCCGTGTGCGGCTCTGGCTCGCCAGAGCAGCGATGTCACGCTGGCCACGTGACCCGGAAGTGTCTCCGGACAGCGCTGGCCCCTGGCCTCTTAAGTGAGATGGGCGCACAACCCCAGAGTCTGTCAAGACTGGCCCCTACGGGCAGGGGTACCTTTACCTTTAATGCTTTGGGTGCATTGGTTGGGTGCCCCTGCTTTTGTCCTTAAATAGCATCAGTTGGCGGCAGCAATGCTTTTAAATACCAGTGGCTAGAAAGGGCAGGAGGGTAGAGCAGCTCTTGTGCTCAGGTCCTGCTTGTTGTTTTTCCCCTTGAGGCATCTGGTCAACCACTGTGTGAAGAGGCGGCTGTGCTGGCGGGGCCATTGGCTTGATCCTTCCCCAGAAGCTGTAGCAGAACTCCAGGATCCAGATGAAAAAGGCGGGGGCTGCCTTGCAGACCAAGGAGGTCCACTCAGCTGCCCTGCTGATGGAGATGCATCTGTGGTAGCTGCTGGGTGTGAGAATGTTGTGGATATTAGGAGAGGATATATGGATTCAATATTATCCTTCCTCGCCCACGCTAGTGAGCTGGCAGCAGAGCACAATCCCTAGCACACAGCAGGAAACTAGTTGATGGATTCATTAGAACCATATACATTGAGCAATCTAGTCTGGCTTGTGCTGACTGGATTGTTCCTGGTAAATTCCCCTTTAGTTCCCTCTTAAAAATAATCATGACACTGCAGTCTTCTTTTAAAGGTAATGATAAGCATTATTCCAGCAGCCTTAAGGCTTTTCAATGCAAAATCTGTTTCCCAACTCCTGTATGCTGCAAATGTCTGGCATAATGAGGACCTGCCTGAGCTAGAAGGCTTTCAGGCAAAATTTCTACAATCTCTGCTGCAGGTACCCAACTGTGTCCCCAACTCCATACTTCTGTTAGAAGCTGGTGAATGCCCAATTTCAACTAAAGCATGGTGGGCTGCCCTAAAACATTGGCTCAGGATTTCAGTGTTTGATCTAGGGAAGGGTTTGTACCAACACCTGACCAATGAGGAATTTGTCAGCAAATGGCAGAAAACCATGGCTAGAAAAGCCACCTCTATTGGTCTGTCACCCCCCAACTGTATTACCTGGGTTATGAAGGCGCCCTAAAGACGTTAAGGCAAAGATTATGGGATAATACACACAGTGACTTGCGATCTCGATCACACGCAGCCTGTAGTCCGTTGGCAGTAGGAGTACAATATGGGCATGTCTTTAAGTTAACATCTTACATTAAAAACCTGACACTACCAAATTATTGAAGATTATTCACCAAAGCCAGATTAAACGTCTTTCCCTCTGCAGTTTTGGATGGCAGGTTGAGAGGAGTTCCCTACCAGGACAGACTTTGCTCGCGTGCTCAAGACATCGAGTCCATAAAACATATTTTGCTGCACTGTGCAAAGTACGAGCAAGCCCGGGCTGAACTGATATTACCCTTGCTGGTGCCTTTCCCAGGAAAAACAGAGGCTCACTATGCCAGGTTCTATTGGAAGACTGGACAAACGCTAGAACATTAGCAGTGGTGAAGTTTTTATCAGTGGTTGCAAGAACCAATGATCCCCATCTTTAAGTCTGAACGAAATGCTTGTTTAACCTGGAGGTAGGCTGTCTGAATTGTGCATTGCTTTGTAATGATTTGTTGGGTCTCTGGACTGTAATAAAGATTGATGATGATGATAAGCTTTGCTTACATTCAGTTCACAGTATGGTCCTGAAGGCAGGCTTGAGCTTTTAGTTACAGTTACAGAGAAAGGTATGGCTTCATCCTCTGTGAGGGTTGAGCCCATGCGCTGCTGGCTGAGAGCCGGCAGACAGCAGAAGGCAAAATGGAGAGGAGGGATCAAGAGAGAGCAGCATAAGAGGAAGATGGCTGTGTGACCAGCCCCTTTGTAGGGTCTGCCAGGGTCACACCTATCTACCTGGTCACATGCAGGGGGAGAATGCTCCAGACCAGGTGTGACAGGAAGTCTTCCCGGCTGGAGCAACATTCCCCTGTGTGTCCACTCTGGGTAAATAGGAAACATTGTATTTGACTGCTTTGATGTTCCTTCCCACACTGGGAGAGGTCCACCTTTTCCTCCCTGTGCAGTGATGCGGAGGGGGGGGCATGTCTTCTTCACCTTCTTCTTCGCTACAATATATCCATTTATTTCCAATTGTCAATGTCAAAAGGGACTAAAATCTATAAAATTCATAGAAACTCAACGTGCCAATTTGCTCAATTTCTCTAGGACTCCATGACACCTCCCCTGTCCTCCATAATCCCTCAAGTAAGGTGTCAAGACCCTAATCCTGTCAAATCACTCTGCCAAGCCTTTCCTCCGGGCAATGCCAGGTGGCAGACTATGCATACATGGACCATTGTCTTCTCATCACCGGTACTCAGGAAGTGTTTGTCTGCGCATATCTCCAGCTCTGCATATTCCCCCCTCCCTCCTCCATATGTTAATCCTGTGTAACCCAACCTCTTCTTAATATATTCATGATGTAATCTGTGTAACCCAACCTCTTCTTAATGTATTCATGATGTAACTGGGATGTATTTTGCACTGTATTCTGGGACATGGAGGGAAGTTTCAAAAGTTCATGTCACCCCTTTCTCGCGGTTCAATCTCGCCTTGAACCTGTTGCGCAATAAACTTGGATCTTCTGCAGCTTGCTCCTGTTTCCGGCTGAGCTCATTTTCCTCCGCAGGGACCCGCGGACTTAGTCTGACGAGCTGGGTGGCAGAGCAACCTCACACCCAGATTTTACCGTAACAGCAGAGATGTGCAACACCAGCTTCACCTGCCTTCCTCTTTCTTCCTGGTTGGGATCCTGGGGCTGGAGTCCCTTGACGTCTGACTCTCCATCCCTTACGGCTGCGTGGACCTCACAGCCTTGCTGGGGAACGTCTCCGTCCTGCTGGTCTCCCCAGCCTCCACCAGCCCATGTTCCTCTTCCTTGCCGTTGTGGCCCTGACCCACCTGGGCCTCTCCACCTCCATCATGCCCAAGCTGCTGGGCATCTTCTGCCTCAGCACCAGGGAGACCAGCCTGAAGTCCTGCCTGGCCCAGATGTTCTTCCTGCACACCTTAATGGCCACAGGGTCGGGTGTCCTGCTAGCCATGGTCTTCGACCACCACGTGGCCATCAGCACCGCACTCAGGTACGGAGCCATCCTCACTCCCCTCTGGTGCTGGCCCAGCACAAGGCCCTTGGCACCTGTCATCCCCACAGCACCATCACCCTCAGTTTCTGCATCTCTTTCCTGACATCATCCTCTCCATCCTCTACCTGTTGGTGCCCCCATGCTCAGCCCCATCATTTAGGGGGCCAAGACCAAGCAGATACGGGCCAGGCTGCTGTTATTGCAGGCAAAAGCGAAACTCTGAAGCTCCCACCCTGCAGTGGGAAAGAGGAAGAGAGAGGCATTGGGACACCTACCCCCCAAAAAGGAGACAAAGATTTCATAGAACAGAACTGTAGACTTCAAAGGGACCTCAAGGGTCATCATGCTCAACTCCACTTCCTGCTTTGTGCCTGAACAAGGATCCCAGTAATCTACCTTTGAAAATGAGGCTTGAAGCCTTCTCAGGACAAAATGTGTCTTGGCCTCTGTTGGTCACCAGACTAGATGGATTAGAAGAAGAAGAAGAAGAAGAGTTTGGATTTGATATCCCACCTTTCACTCCCCTTCAGGAGTCTCAAAGCTGCTCACATTCTCCTTTCCCTTCCTCTCCCACAACAAACACTCTGAGAGGTGAGTGGGGCTGAGAGACTTCAGAGAAGTGTGACTGGCCCAAGGTCACCCAGCAGCTGCATGTGGAGGAGCGGAGACGCGAACCCGGTTCCCCAGATTACGAGACTACCGCCCTTAACCACTACACCACACTGGCTCTCAAATTCATGGAAGAGGAGAGGGCTATCGGTGGCTATTAACCAGGGTGACCATCCACAATCAGAGACAGTCATGGTTCTGAAGACCAACTGCTGGAAGCCAGTTCCTCTTGTGCCCTCGGATCCTGCCTGCGGGTGGTTTCCATCTGGTTGGCCGCTGTGAGAAGAACAGGATGCTGGCCTAGGTGGGCCATGGGCCTCATCCTGGAGGCTACACCCCTACCTCCCACACCAGCTACTTGTATTTACCAGAACATGCACATGTTCTGCACAATTTGCATGCTCAACAAGGTTGCAATAATTACATTCACATCGTTAAATTAATGCCCCTTCTAGTTATCTCTAGTTATCTCTCACTTGGACTACTGCAATGCGCTCTACATGGGGCTACCCGGAAACTACAACTAATCCAGAATGCGGCAGCCAGAGTGGGAGCGGCCGCTGAGACCACATAACACCGGTCTTGAAAGGCCTACATTGGCTCCCAGTACGTTTCTGGGCACAATTCAAAGTGTTGGTGATGACCTTTAAAGCCCGAAACGGCCTCGGTCCAGTATACCTGAAGGAGCGTCTCCACCCTCATCGTTCTGCCCGGACCCTGAGGTCCAGCGCTGAGGGCCCTCTGGCGGTTCTCTCACTGCGAGAAGCCAAGTTACAGGGAACCTTCTCGGTAGTGGCGCCCGCCCTGTGGAACGCCCTCCCACCAGATGTCAAAGAGAAGAACAACTACCAGACTTTTAGAAGACATCTGAAGGCAGCCCTGTTTAGGGAAGCTTTTAATGTTTAATAGGTTATTGGATTTTTGTGTTCTGTTGGAGGCCACCCAGAGTGGCTGGGGAAACACAGCCAGATGGGCGGGGTAGAAATAATAAATTATTATTATTATAGTTGGGCTGAGTGGAACCGCATCAGAGCTGAGTCAAAGGTTTTCCCTCCCTCAAAAGGAGTCATGCACAGTTCCTTGGAAAGAGGTGGGTGGCCGAGACTGGCAGGTTTTAGCCTCGGGGAAGCGGGTGTTTCCCCAGGTTCTTCCTTCCTCGTGCATCTCAGGAGTGCCCAGGTCTCTTCTAGGCAAGCCATAATTGGGAGAATTACTAAGGTAAAAGTGAAGGACCCCTGGACAGTTAAGTCCAGTCAAAGATGACTCTAGGGTTGCGGTGCTCATCCCGCTTTCAGGCCAAGGGAGCTGGTGTTTGTCCACAGACAGTTTTCTGGGTCATGTGGTCAGCAGGGCTAAACTGCTACTGGCGCACAGAGGACTGTGATGCCTTCTTCCCCAGGGAATGCGACTGTTGAGGTCTGCTATGGCCTCGCAAGGGGTTGCAATGGAATTTGGGAGCAGGCAGCCAGGCAGCCCCCTTCTCCTTGCCAGCAGCAGTTGCCTCCTCTGTCAGAGATAGGATGTGTCTCCTCATGCCAGAGTTTGATGAGCAATGCTCCTTCCCACACGACGCCAGCCTTGGCCGTCAGCCACCTCTGCACCTGATGTTGCCCAAGAAGAGGTGGGGGCTGCTGAGAATAAAAAGGTGTGTTCCCCGTCCCTCCCTCATTCGACTCTCTTGCTTCAGACCTGCTGCACATCTTCCTTCAGAGCCACCATGAGTCTTGGAGGATTATCCCCCACCGAAGCGGCCACTCCTGAGATTCAGGCAATCGCTGACCAGGTGAGCTGCCCTCTCCCCATAGATTCCTCTCCCCCTCCACCACCACCATGCAGAGAGAGGCTCTGGGGCTCTGCCTCTTCTGGAGACAGAGTAGGGGTGGGGAAGTCTGGCTTCCAGCCTCATTGCACTGAGGCTTTTCTTGACTCACTGTGGAAAATGACAGCCGTGTTGAGGCCTGTTTCTCAAGGATTCCCAAATGTCAGTGCTAGCTGACCACAAGCTCATCATGAGTCCATAGTGTGACGCAGCAGCAAAAAAAGCTAATGCTATTCTAGTCTGCTTCCACAGAAGTCTAGTGTCCAGATCCAGGGAAGTCATAGTCCTGCTCTCTTCTGCCTTGGTCAGACCACACCTGGAAGATGGTGTCCACTTCTGGACACCACAGTTTAAGGAGGATGTGGACAAGCTGGAAGGTGTGCAGAGGAGGGAGACCAGGGTGATCAAGGGTCTGGAAGGCAAGCCGTATGAGGAGCGGTTGAAGGAGCTGGGTATGTCAAGCCTGGAGAAGAGGAGACGGAGAGGAGATATGAGAGCCATCTTCAAATATCTCAAGGGTTGTCCCATGGAGGAGGGAGTGTGCTTGTTTTCTCCTGCTTTAGGGGTTAGGACATAAGTAGGCAAACTAAGGCCTGGGGGCCGGATCTGGCCCAATCGCCTTCTCAATCTGGCCCGCGGATGGTCTGGGAATCAGCGTGTTTTTACATGAGTAGAAGGTGTTCTTTTATTTAAAATGCACCTCTGGGCTATTTGTGGGGCATAGGAGTTAGTTCATTTTTCTTCTTCAGAATATCGTCTGGCCCTCCAGAAGGTCTGAGGGGTAGTGGACCGGCCCCCTGCTAAAAAAGTTTGCTGACCCCTGGGTTAGGACTTGAACCAATGGCTTCAAGTTACCAGAAAAGAGATTTTGGTTTTCTGACAGTAAGAGATGTTTGATGGCGGACCAGTCTCCCTGGGGAGATGGTGGACTCTCCTTCCCCGAGTTCTTTAAGCAGAGATCGGACGGCCCTCTGTCCTGGATGCTTTAGCTGAGATTCCTGCATTGTGGGGGTTGGACTAGATGCCCCTTGGGGGTCCCTTTCCAACTCTACAAGTCGATGATTCTATGAAAGGCTTTGGGGGCCTTGTGCTCTCCAAGTGTACAACTCCAACCAGCTCCCGGCCAGGATGGCCAAAGCACTAGGAGGGCATCCAATGGGGAGGGGCTGGTGCCAAAAGCTTTTCCCCCCCTTGCCTGTCCCAGGGAACCTCCAGCAGCCTCTTCTGGCCCCCATGAGTGAGCCAAGCCTCTCCGCCTCTCCCCCCCCCACCCTCGGGGCCCTTTCAGCTTCCTGCTGCCACAACCATCAGCCTTTGCCTTCTTCCCGCAGGTGAAATGTCAGCTGGAAGCAAAAGTGAACCAGGCATTCAACCTCTTTGAGGTTACTGAGTACAGGACTCAGGTGGTGGCGGGCACCAACTACTTCCTCAAGGTCAGTGGCCCTTTCCTGGCTGGTTTATTTATTGCATCTCTATATCAGCTTATCCTCCCGGGACCTCCAGGGGGCAGGCATGGCTCTCATCCTGCTAAGAGACGCCAGGCTGTTTTGAGACATTCTCCAAGGAGAATCTGAGTAAATCTTAGAAATACCGTATTTTTCGCTCTATAAGACGCACCAGACCACAAGACGCACCTAGTTTTTGGAGGAGGAAAAGAAGAAAAAAATATTCTGAATCTCAGAAGCCAGAACAGCAAGAGGGATCGCTGCGCAGTGAAAGCAGCAATCCCTCTTGCTGTTCTGGCTTCTGGGACAGCTGCGCAGCCTGCATTCGCTCCTTAAGATGCACACACACATTTCCCCTTACTTTTTAGAAGGGAAAAAGTGAGTCTTATGGAGCAAAAAATATGGTAAATTTCTGAGGGCAAGCGACGTCTGACAGTAATGGACTCCCATGGAAGGTGATGGCCTCGCCTTCCCTGGAGGTTTTTAAACAGATGTTGGATGGATATACAACACAACACAACACAACATTTTTATTAAGTCTCCAACAATATTTCAAAGCATTTATCATCATATGCACAGCGGGTGGTGCAGACCACTGAGCCTAGGATTTGATGATCAGAAGGTTGGCGGTTCGAATCCCCGCGACGGGGTGAACTCCCGTTACTCAGTCCCTGCTCCTGCCAACCTAGCAGTTTGAAAGCACGTCAAAGTGCAAGTAGATAAATAGGTACTGCTTCGGAGAGAAGGTAAACGGCGTTTCCGTGTGCTGCTCTGGTTCTCCAGAAGCGGCTTAGTCCTGCTGGCCACATGACCCGGAAGCTGTACGCCGGCTCCCTCGGCCAGTAAAGCGAGATGAGCGCTGCAACCCCTGAGTCAGCCACGACTGGACCTAATGGTCAGGGGTCCCTTTACCTTTACCTTTACCTTTACCATGTTTCTTTTTTACCTTCCAACCCTCCTTGCCTGATGTTTGTTTTTCACTCATTTTTATTAGCTGTTTTATAACACAAATATTTTTATCATCTAAACCCCGCTGCTGTTGAATCTTTCATTCATCCACTGCTCATATTTCAAATCCTGCCCATGACTTCATAACTGGGTGATAATTTGATAGGTAATCCACCAGCGGTTCCCATTCCTCTTTAAACCCTTTGTCATTACGTCCTTTTAATTTGGCACTTTATTATTTTTATTTATTGAATTTATATCCTGCCCCATACCCAGAGGTCTCAGGGCGGTTCACGGAGCAAAATCTCACCATTTCAGAATATTCCATCTGTTTCACAAGCCGTTTCTCCTTCGTTGGTTGTCCTTTCTCTTTCCACTTCTGTACATACAAAGTTCTAGCTGCTGTTGTCGTGTACATAAATAGAGGAACCATCGGTCAGGCGGTCTCTGCTGGTGACACCCTTTCTGTCTTCTTCCCTCCTCCTCCTCCTCCTCCTCACAGATCCGGTATGCAGAGGACAAATACGCCCACCTTCGTGTGTTCCAGAACCTTTCAGGCAATCTCACGCTCCACGGTTATGAGCTGAACCACACCAGGACGGACCCCATCACCTACTTCTAGCAGCAGCGGAGAGCTCAAGAGCTTTAGGACCTCTTTCAATAAAGAGAAGGTCTTGGAAAGAGTCTCTGCCTTTGAGAAGTTGTGCAAGGGGAGGGAGAGGGAATGAGCTGTGGGGTGAGAGAAAGGCCCCAGCAGCCCCTGGAAGGGGAAGGGAGAGAGAGAAAGGTGGCATTTGTGGGGAGGAAGCGGGTGTGGCAAGGAACAGCTGTAATGGAGGTCGCCTTCGATGCCACCCCTTCCATGAATGCCAGTCTAGGGAGGGCAGCGGTGAGAGAGGCACTCCGGGAGGCCTCCCTTTGGGGGGGGCAAGAGGTGCGATGTGGGGGGCTTGGTCTTGGATAGAGTGTCATCAGGGGCACATTTGATTTCCAAAGAGAAGGAAGTTGGAAAGTCAAAACCTAGAGGGGCAAATCACTGTGAAACTCTTAAAAATGTAATATGAGAAGCAAACTGGAACACAGAATGTGGCCATTAAAAAGTGCAAGCAGACGGAAAAGGATGCTTAAAAAGACTCTGAGGAACACATGGCCGAAAACATAAAGACCAACAACACAAAGTTCCTTGAAAATAGTAGTAGCAGGAAGCCATCGAGGGAGGCGGCTGGTGCCACCCGTTCCCTTTGCTCAGGCAGCGAATGCCACCCCCCCCCCAGAAGCTCCTGGCGCCAGAGGCTGAGGTCTCCTCCGCGGAGCTATCAGGAGGGGCCGCCTTTATCAGCCGCCTGCCAGGAGGCTCCTGCTGCCTGATATCCCCCAAATCTCCCACAAACAGGTCTCCTCAGAGGCACCCAGGGCTGCTCCACTCACACACCCTCCTGCTGCGCCCACAGCCCCAGGCAAAGTCCTCCTCCAGGTCCTCCAGGGGCCCGTCAGCCGGGTGCCAGGACTTGGGAAGAGTGGCCTCCACCCCACCTGGACCTGCCCCACAGGGCTGGCCCAAAACAGTCTGGAGAGCCACATGGGGGGGCCTGGGGGGCCTCATGCGCTCCTCAATCCGGACCCGCCCCGTCCTAAAGAGTCCAGACAAACAGACAACCTCTCTCTCAAAACAAAATTTAAAAATTCCTTCCAGTAGCACCTTAGAGACCAACACTAGAATATGCTACTGGAAGGATTTTTATTTCATTTCGACTATGGCAAACCAACACGGCTACCTTACCTATAACCTCTCTCTTTCTCAGCATAAGAAGAGCAGGCTGGGTCAGGCCAAAGGGGGCCCAATGAGTCCAGCCTCCTGTTCTCCCCAAGGGGAAGCTCAAACGCAGGATCCGGGCCCCAGAGCAAGTCTCTCCTCCTGCAATTCCAGCACCTGGCATTCAGAAGCATCGCTGCCTATGACTGTGGAGGCAGAGAAGAGTTTGGATTTGATATCCCGCTTTATCACTCCCCTTCAGGAGTCTCAAAGCGGCTAGCATTCCCCTTTCCCTTCCTGCCCCACAACAAACACTCTGTGAGGTGAGTGGGGCTGAGAGACTTCAGAGAAGTGTGACTGGCCCAAGGTTACCCAGCAGCTGCATGTGGAGGAGCGGAGATGCGAACCCGGTTCCCCAGATTACGAGTCCACCGCTCTTAACCACTACACCTCACTGGCCCTGGTGGCTTCTGGGAACATGGCCAGAGATGCCCACCCAGGCCCTGGGGGCAGCAGCAGGGCTCCCCCACCTTGGGACCCCCCCCCCAAGTCCAGTCGAGTCGCTGCACAAGTCTGGGAAACTTCTGTCTCAACCAGCCTCCCTTTTTCAAGCATCTGCCGGCCACTTGCCCCCAGCGGACCTCGGAGATCTTGGGCGCCAAGAAGGAGGAAGGCTGGTGTCTGTGGGGAGAGGCAGCAGAGGGCTCTGCCCAGGGGGGCCAAGGGGGGCCTCCGTGGGGCCTGGTCAGAGAGGACCAGCTGGATGCTCAGGGGCCCAGAAGTCTCTGGGTGGCCAGGGGAGGGGAGACTCTCCTGAGCCCCCTGGCAGAAAAGGGGGAAGGAGGGCACTCTAAAATGATCCAGGGGAGGGGGCAGCTGCCCTGTGGGGAAAGACTGGCGTTTGGGGGCCTTTTTAGTTTAAAGAAAAGGGGAGAGTAAAAGGCGAAACGACAGAGGTTTATAAACCGACGCCTGGCCTGGAGAAAGTGGAAGAGAGAAGCTTTCCTCCCTCTCTCCTAACACTAGAACTTCTGACATGTCAGGAAGAGATTCAGGACTGGTTACAAAGTCCTTCTTCATGCAGCACAGAGTTAATCTGTGGAACTCCTTGCCACAAGAGGCAGAGATGGCCACCAACTTGGATGAATCTGAAAGAAAATCCGACAATTTCGTGCAGGAAGAGGGGGCTGCCAATGGCTCCTGCCAGGAGGGCTCTGCTGTGGCTCCGCAGTCGGTTGGAGGCAAAGATCCTTCTGAACACGAGTTTCCAGAAACCACGGGAGGGGGGAAAGGGCCTCTTGGGCTCAGGTTCTGGGGGCTGGTTTCCCTTGGGAGAATTCTGGCCAATATGGGCATGCTGGCCACCTCAGAAGGGCCTCATCCTGTCTGGCCAACCAGACGCCTCTTCTGCAGCCCTCTCCCCACCCAGGTTCCCCAGGGAAGGAGACAGGTAGACTGCCTCTGCAGCTGGAGGCATTGCATGGCCACAGAGACAAATGTGGCAAGTTACTTTAAACTCTTGTTTATTATTATTATTATTATTAGTAGTAGTAGTAGTAAGCTATTTATATCTCGCCCACCTGGCTGGGTTTCCCCAGCCACTCTGGATGGCTCCCAACAGAATATTAAGAATAATAAAGCAATAAAACACCAAACATTCAAAACTTCCCTAAAGAGGGCTGCCTTCAGATGTCTTCTAAAAGTTGGACAGTTGTTTATTTCCTTGACATCTGGTGGGAGGGCGTTCCACAGGGCGGGACCCACTACCGAGAAGGCGCTTTGAGCTTGCAGCCCCTCCTGAGACCTTGCCGGGAAGGGTGGATCATAAATAAATACTCTCCTTGCACCAGCCTCTCCATGAAGCTCCAAAGGCTGCCCTTCACAGTCAACGAGAGACACACGGCAGAGAGCCAACTGTGAACATTCACAGACCTTCTTCTCCAGCTCTGGAGTCGAGTCTCTCGGTGCTTGAAAGCCATCCACTCCCAGCTCTGTTTCCTCCCATGGAGCTGGCATGGCTGGCTTCAGGGGCTCTTCCCAGCCCAAGGAAGGCACATGGCAGAGAGCTATCTCTTTCTTGCCCAATATAAGACTCGCTAGGATGCAGCTGTTCCCAGGTCTGCACTCCATGAGCAGCTGCAACAACAGGGGCGACTCTCCCTCCCTCCGTTTACGCTCCTCACAGCCAGAGACTGCGCCTGCACAGAAGCTCCCTCTGCTCTTCCCTCTTCAGTCCCCTCCTGGTTCTGGGAGACGGAGGTTCAGGAGAAGGTGGGGAAGCCCCTGGCCTTTCCCTGGCCCTTCCCTGCCTCTTCCTCCTCTTCCTCCAGCTCTGAAGCGTCCCCTGCCTCTGACGCTTGCCTCCCGACTGGCCCAGTTCCCCACAGATCACTGCCCCCCTCTTTCAAGCCAGACTCCAGCCCCTCTTCCCCCGGCGTCCTGCCAATCGTAGACACCCCCTTTTCGGAGGTTCATTGAGGGAAGCTCTGGGTTTGAGTCATCCCGGACATTTCCCTTGTGGCTCCCATTGCGCCTTCATCTGTGCAATGGGTCTAAATGCCACATGAGATCTGTGGGGTGTGTTTTGCCCCTGCAAAATGGCTCTCGGACTGTGAGCTTCCAGGGAGTCTCCTGGGCTGTGTGCTCAGTCCTGGTCCTGCTGCTTGCGAGGAGATGATAAAGAGAGCAGCTGGGGCCTGATGTCTTCTAGAGAGAAGCAGCTATCTGGGGCCTCCTGCTCGGCCCAGGGCGCCACACCCCACGGCCAGCCTCTTCCCCCCTCCTGCTCCTCCTCAGCCCCACCAAGCTGGGCCCCAGAGGAGGAGGAGCTTTGGCCCAGGGTATAAAAGGCTCCAGCCCGGGAAGGAGCTCCAGCTCAGCCCAGAAGGTTTTCTCCAGCAGCCGAGAGAAGCTCACAGCCAGCCATCATGGTGCACTGGACCGCCGAAGAGAAGCAGCTCATCAACACTTGCTGGAGCAAAGTGGACGTGGCCGCCTTGGGTGGAGAGACCCTTTCCTCGTAAGGCCAGGGGTGGTTGCCTCTCTGGGCAGGCTGGGCAGGATCTCCTCTTTCCACCTGGAGAATGACCATCCATGCCTCTCCCGGTGTGGTGTAGTGGATAAGAGTGGTGGACTTGTAATCTGGTGAACCGGGTTCGCTTCCCTGCTCCTCCACCTGCAGCTGCTGGGTCACCTTGGGCCAGTCACACTTCTCTGAAGTCTCTCAGCCCCACTCACCTCACATAGTGTTTGTTGTGGGGGAGGAAGGGAAAGGAGAACGTTAGCCGCTGTGAGACTCCTTCGGGTAAAGCGGGATATCAAATCCAAACTACTCCTCCTCTTCTTTTTCTTTCTCCTTCCTTCCTTCTCTCCAGCATGCTGATCGTCTTCCCCTGGACCCAGAGATTATTCACTCACTTTGGGGACCTCTCCAGCCCTGCCGCCATCTGTGCCAACGCCAAAGTCAAGCAGCACGGCCACAAGGTCCTGGCCTCCTTCGGAGAGGCCATCAAGAACCTCGACAAGATCAAGGAGACCTTTGCCAAACTGAGCGAGCTGCACTGCGACAAGCTCCACGTGGACCCCGTCAACTTCGGGGTGAGCCTGCCTGCCCCAAGGGCTGCCTGGGGGAGGGCGGGGGGATGGGTGCCCGAGGTCCCCTCTGCAGGGTAACAATCCCCTGTTGGAAGGGACCCCGAGGGACATCTAGTCCAACCCCTCTGCAGGAATCTCATGACAGACGGCTCCTCACCCTCTGCTTAACAACCTCCAGGGAAGGAGGGTCTTCCAAGGGATTCCCTAAAAGCTCCTACTCTTCAGAAAGTTCCTCTTAATATCTAATGGGAACCTCCTTTCTTGTTATTTAAATCCATTGGTTCGGATCCTGCCCTCTTGCGCACCAGAAAACAAGTTCCAGCCTTCTCTTCTCTCATGCTTTTAACTTGTTTTGAACTTTTTGTGATTTTACCGCATTATTTTTATGTGATGCGTTTTTTATGGAGCAGCAATATAGAGATATAAATCAATGAATTTTAACTAAACCCACATACCCAAGTAGGGGAGAGTTCCTGGCTATCTTTCACAATCCTCGTCATCTCCTGGCGAGTCAGAGTGGGCTCCCCTCATCTGTGGGCACCTTCAGCCACGCCCTGAGCAAGCCGACCCCTTTACCTCGGAAAGAAGGGCAACTCGATGGACTCTCTTGCCTTCTGGCCCTTCAAATGGAGCCTGTGGGCCTTTGCCCTTCCTCCTTCTGACTTGTCCCTGGTCAAGCAAGGATCTGTCCGGCTAGCAGAGGCCGAGCCCAGGAGGTCCCTGGCAGGGGCCAGTTTGCTTCTTGGCACCAAACCTCTCCTGGCATGGCAGTGCCAGCCTGGGACGGTGTGGGGTTCTGTCTGTTGCCTGGTGGACCAGCCTCCTTCCAGGGGACCCCAAACCCCTTCATCCATCCCAGCTGGCCTTTGGGCTTGACCCCACAGCCGCCAGCTGTGGCTGCGTGGGGTGGGGGTTGTGGGGAGAGGGCGACCCACACACGGGCCCCCTGGCGGAAGGAGTCACCCCCTCTTTTCTCTTCCAGCTCCTGGGCGAGGTTCTCATCACCATGCTGGCCGCGCGCTTTGGGAAGGAATTCACCCCTGCTTACCACCATGCCTTCCACAAGCTGGTCAAGGTGGTGGCTCATGCGCTGGCCCACCGGTACCACTGAGACACCCCCAGGGAGAAGCGGCCGCCTCCTGCTGGTCTCGCCACCCACCGGGTGGGGTGGGGGCCACCCCTTCCTGCCCCCATGTGACGCTTGACCCTCTAATAAATCCTTCCTCTGCAATCTGACCTGGTTTCCCGTGTCTCCTTCTCTGGGACGGGGGGGGGGCGGGAGTGGGGGGGAAGACGCCTCCTGTTAGCTGGCTGGCGGTGGGCTAGGAAAGGGGGGGGGGCTTCTCTGTCCTCTGTCACTCAAGAGGAACCATTGAGCACCAGTGGGGGGCGGCTTCAGGGTGCTGTGGCTCTTGCCGAGTTGGAAGGGCCCCCAAGAAATCATCTAGTCCACCCCTGCAGGGCATGTTCCCCTTCCCACCATTTCCTGGTCATTGTCCCTGGCCAGTTGTCCTCCTTGCTTTACCTCCTGGGGAGACTTGAGAGACTCAGTTGGAGATCCCAGCTCTGCCCCCCCCCCCGTGCTCTGCATTCAGCCCCTGCCAGTCACACACTTGATGCCTCCCCCCCCCTTATGAAAGACACCCTCTGCCACCTGGCCTGGTCTCTCTCTCTCCGCTCTGCCCGCTGCTCCTGGCCCACCAAGATGTGGTGGCTGCCCCAAGTCTGGCCCATTTGGCGTGGCTTCTTTGTTGCAGAGCAAACAAGCCTCAACAGAGAGACCAGGTGGTGTGGTGGTGGAGAGGGTGTGAGAGGGGGGAGATGCCTCCTGTTAGCTGGTGGGGGTCTGGGAAAGTGGGGGGCTCTCTGTCACTCAAGAGGAACCATTGAGCACCGGTGGTGGTGGGTGGGGTTTCAGGGCACTGTGACACTTTTCCCTTGACACTCCTGGCAGGCTCCCTTCAATGCTCCAAGGTCCAACGTCCGTTGTCTTCCTTCTTTCACCTTCTGGGGAAATCAGGGGGGCCGCTGCCTGCTCTGGCTTCAGCCCCCTCCTGCTGGGGGGCACCCAACCAGTGCACCAGGGACATGACACAAAGTGCACACACAAGGCACACACCCAGCCCCTCGAGAGCGAGGACCTTCTGAGCTGAGGACTAGACAACGGCATGGCAACACAGCAAAGGATCATGCTCGGCCGTGCATTCTTGACAAGAATGCATGCGCACACAGCACCATCAGCCCTGTGACTCATGCGCACATTCTGCTTGCCAAGATAAGGCCAGGAAGCTTCATTTCCCCCTATCTGCAACTAACGGACCAATCAGAAGCTGTTCTGTTTGACAGCTGGCTAATCAGGGCCCATTTTACCTTTAAATCTCCCTTATGGAACAGCAGCCCCTGGGGGGGGGGGGATGCAAATGGCAGGCAATGCAAAGGAGCTGGGCTGCTTCTGCAAAAAGGAAGGAAGTCTCCACTATGAGCCTCCAATGAATGGGAAAGACACGGAAATTCAACAGGAATCTGGTTAATGCAAGTTTTTACCCAGTTCCAGTGGTAATAAGGTTGTTATCCAGATGTACAGGGTGTTACAGGGAAGTCTTGCCTCACCACGCAGAACATCACCAAAACCTCATTCGTTCAGGTTCAAGGCTCCATTCACAAAGTGCCTGTCTAATCAGAAACTGCAGGTCCCTGACGGCAGCCCCGAATGTCCAGAAAATTAAGAGCAACACATCTGCAAAGGCATCTGCAAGGGAAGCTCAGCTCAGTTTGCAGAAGGAGCCCCTGACTCCCCCCTGAGCCCCAGGTCTCCAACAAAGGAAAACAGGGGAAGTGTCAGAACCAAATCTAGCAATTCGCTGGTAAATGCATCTATGTACAGGCTCAATGGGAAACCTCTCACAAGACATCGCTTGCTGCATCCATCTTCTCAGTTCCAGTGGCATTTAGGACCCAGGGAAGTGAGGTATAAGGGGCGGGGTGAGAGAGCCCACCATAATCCACAGATGTACAGTCACTCCTGCAGGGCCTTCCAAATGAGTCGTGATGGTGATATCCTGCCCCAAGAGTGTCAGACAGATCACCATCTCAATCGCAATGCCTACCTGCCCCATAGTGGTACACTATGGTTTGCCCCACAGAGGACCTTAAGGTCCATGAATAACCATAGTTTAGAGGTCCCTAAGGAAGTCAGACTATCCTCCCCCAGGGCAGGGCCTTCTCAGTGGTGGCTCCGACCTGGTGGAATGCTCTGTCCCAGGAGAACAGGGCCCTGCAGGATTTAACCTCCTTCCTCAGGGTCTGTAAGATAGAGCTATTCCACCTGGCTTTCCATTTGGACTCAGCCTGATCTTTTATTCCCCTTCCTCCCCTTTTCATGAAGATTCCCCGCTCTGGGATCCTACAACTAATTCTCCCCTGGTCTCCTCGCTGGCCCAAATAGGATTAATTTAGCCAGCTAGCCCTGGGGATCATCTCATGTTTATTGGATGGATTTCCCCCCTAAACTGATTTTTCAATTCTGATTTTATTGTTATTCGCGTTTTATACTGTATTTTATGCTGTTTTTTGTTGCATCAATTAAGTGTTTAAAATTTGTTGTTAGCCACCCTGAGCCCTGTTAGCCGTTTTCTGAACCAGAAAGGGCGGGGTATAAATAAAAATTTATTTATTATATTATCTACAAGACAAAGGGGTGTCCCTCAGGGACCCGGGAACTGTACATGTTTTCCTCTGTACTGTGATGGAGTATGTGTGAAAGACCGTATTTGATTGACAGGGGCCTGCCTGGATCTCAGGTTCTACCTGTGACCACACTTTTTCTGTGACATATCTCTGGTGCCTTGATGACACATCCTGAGATGTATTATGGGAAACTTTGAAATAGGGATGTAACCCATTGTTCTGCGCTTCTAACTGCTTCGTCTTTGAGGGAGTGGGAAACCTTGTTGCTCCTGCCTGGCAGATTGGGCAAGATCCCACATGGCCAAGAGCCAGATAGAAGCCCATCACCCTCGCAATACAGGTAGGGACCTCCAACCCAGGGTGGGAGTTCACCAGGTGCAGCAAGAATAGATTTTCCCAACTGATTCAAGGTAACAAAAGGGAAGGTAAAGACTTTCTTTGGAAGGTGAAAAGCAGGTGAATAATCGCAGCCTTGAGGGACAAGACTCTGTCTGGGACTCAGATTTCCGCCTGGCAACGCACCTCCTTCTCTGACATTTTTTTATGATGCTTCTTGAAATATATTATGGGAAGTTGTGGGAACTTATAAAAGCGGATGTAACCTTTTGTTCTAAGTTCTTCTTCTTTGCTTCATCAGGAGTGGGAAATTAGCTGCAACAAATAAACGATCAGGTTTACCAGCCGCTGATTAGATTCTTCAACTGGGCTGCAATCTCCTGCTTGAACCTGATCACTTTTGGGCCCACAGGACCAGATCCGGACAAAGGTGGGTAAACCTCTTAAGAAATGTACCCCAAGTTTTCAGACTTCCTTAACAGGCCCCTCATGTGACGCCTCACCCCCTAATAAAAGCCACCCTCTGCCTCTCAGGTGGCAATTCTTCCCTGCTGCTCCCTGGGGCAGCTAATAATAATAATAATAATAATAATAATAATAATAATAATAATAATAATAATTTATTATTTATACCCCGCCCATCTGGCTGGGTTTCCCCAGCCACTCTGGGCGGCTTCCAACCGAATATTAAAATACAGTAGTCCATCAAATATTAAAAGCTTCCCTCAACAGGGCTGCCTTCAGATGTCTTCTAAAAGTCTGGTAGTTGTTCTTCTCTTTGACATCTGAAGGGAGGGCGTTCCACAGGGCGGGCGCCACCACCGAGAAGGCCCTCTGCCTGGTTCCCTGTAGCTTTGCTTCTCGCAATGAGGGAACTGCCAGAAGGCCCTCGGAGATGGACCTCAGTGTCCGGGCAGAACGATGGGGGTGGAGACGCTCCTTCAGATATACTGGACCGAGGCCGTTTAGGGCTTTAAAGGTCAGCACCAACACTTTGAATTGTGCTCGGAAACGTACTGGGAGCCAATGCAGGTCTTTCAGGACCGGTGTTATGTGGTCTTGGCGGCCGCTCCCAGTCACCAGTCTGGCTGCCGCATTCTGGATTAGAAGCAAGCCCAGCAGGGCTTACTTCTGAGGAGACATGCACAGGCAGGTGGGCCTGGTGCTGCCGCCTGGACATGCAGAGCGTGACTTGTCCTCTGGTAGTGAAGGAGCAGCTTGCCAGCAGTTAACTCCTTGCACACTGGAAGTCCTTCCCCTGGAATGGAAACTGTCCCTTTGCACAGAAACAGACAGGAGGAGAAGCCCCAACTAAAGAGGAATGGCTTCAAAAGTTGATGGACTATGCGGAAATGGAGAGCAAAAATAAGAGATAAAAGAGACGAAGTGTTCCTGGAAGAGTGGAGACTATTTGAAGAACTGTTATGGTCAAATGGAAACATGTGCAGGGTTCGAATTATGAGCAGCAGAATGAAAACAAATTGAAATAGAGGCTAATTGTATTAAAGTATGGCATATAAAAAAGGGACGCGGGTGGCGCTGTGGGTAAAACCACAGAGCCTAAGACTTGCTGATCACCCCGCGACGGGGTGAGCTCCCGTTGCTCAGTCCCAGCTCCTGCCAACCAGTGTTTAACCATGCGCTCTGTGAAAGGCGGTGAGGGAGAGATAAGTGTGCCGTCTAACAATGGTGGCAACCGGTCCCTGGCCTCCCTGTGTGCCAGTGGTCCAGCCTGGGCACCGGCCTGTGATTGTGGCAGAGGGTTGGACTAGATGACCCCTTGGGTCCCTTCCAGCTCTACAGTTCTGCAGACCCCACAGCCCGTTCCCCCGACACTCAGCAGCAGGGAGAGGGGTGTCCTCAAAGCACCTCAATCCCACCCTCTGGGCCTCTCCCCCCCCCCAGAGACCTGCTTCTCCTGCCCCCTTGGCCCCTCTCCAGAGGATATCCGGCTGTTTTGTGCTTCCTTCCTGGAGAATTGGGACAAGGCGTCTGCATCCCGGTTTCAGACAGGATCCCACCCGCTTTGGCCCGAAGCCCAGAGCCTTGCCATCATCTCCTGGACAAACAGGATCTTGCTGGGCCCCTGCAGGAAGGCAGGAAGGCAAAGGAGCTGAAGGTCCACGAAAGCCAGAAGGGCTTTGGAACTCACTGCCACTGGATTCAAGGGGAATGCAAGCAGGTTCAAAAGCCAGTGTGTTTTCTGGAAGTGCATTTCCTCAGGAAAAGCTTGGTTTCCTTCTCACGTTCAGGGTCAGGAATAAGTCGCAAAGGCGGTTCTGGGTTGGGTCTCCTGGTAACCACTGAAATGCCCGTCTGGGGGTTAGCTAGTGTGCTGCAGCTGTCAGAGTGTGGGACCAGGACCTGGGAGACCAGAGTTCGAATCCGACCCCCACCCCACCCCAGCCCTGTAGCTCAGTGGGTGACCTTGTGCCAGCTGCTCACGACCCCTTTGACTGGCAGAAGGGGCACTGCCAGAGGCGACACCTGACGCCTCTTCTGCTTCTGTATGCACTCCGTATTTCAGTGTGGCAATCCTTGCACTTTGGGAATTGTTAGATTCAAAAATTAAGAACTTGTCAAGAATGTATAACTTGCTGTTGAAATGGAACACTCAGGATGAAATGGTGAAATCTGCTATGATTAAATGGGCACAAGATGTTGGACATAACATAATGTTTGCTGACTGGGAGCAGTTGTGGACCACAGGTATGAAGTTCACGGCATGTAATGCCTTAAGAGAGAATCTAATGAAAATAATATACAGGTGGTACCTGACACCAGTCAAGCTTGCAAAAATTTATAATTTACCTGACAATAAATGTTGGAAATGTAATGAGACTGAAGGTACATTCTTTCACCTTTGGTGGACGTGCCCAAGGATTAAGACCTTCTGGGAGATGATCTATAATGAAATGAAAAAGGTACTTAAATATACCTTCCTGAAGAAACCAGAGGCCTTTCTCCTGGGCATGGTCGGCCAATTGGTGCCAAAGAAGGACAGATAATTTTTCATGTATGCAACAACAGCAGCAAGAATACTCATCGCAAAGTATTGGAAGACACAAGATTTACCCACCCGGGAAGAATGGCAGATGAAGTTGATGGAATATATGGAACTGGCGGAAATGACTGGCAGAATCCGAGACCAGGGAGAAGAGTCGGTGGAAGAAGACTGGAAAAAAATTAAAGATTATTTACAGAAATACTGTAAAATTAATGAATGTTAGAAAAATGTGGGAATGAAGTTATATGGCTTTAGCAGAAATGTTATAAGGAATTAAGTATAAATAGATTATTAGAGTATTAAAGGAAAAAATAAGGTTAGAATATGTTAAGATAATTATAGGATAGAAAACAGAGGAAGATGGAAAGGAATTGCTGAAACAATTAACAGAAGTGGAATACAAAAAGGGAGGTGTGAGGTCGCTGAAACAAGTGAATGAAAGATAAGATATTGAAATTGTTTATACAATTGTTCATATTGTTTTTGTTTTGTTTTGTTAGTTTAATGTCTTAGTGTTAGTGTTATGCAGTGTTTTTGTTTTTGCATTGTACTGTATTGTCTTGTTTAACTTTTTTTTTCTTTTGTAGTGTATAAACTGTTGGGAAAGTAATAAATATTATTTTTTTTTAAAAAATCCTTGCACTTTGGAACTCCCTGCCACATGACATGAGACGGGTGCTTTTGCAGGGCTCTTTCCAGCACCTTCTCAGCACCTTCTCCTCCAGGCAAGACCCCCCAGACGCTCCCAAAGTCAGTGCCAGCCTGGATCTGTTGTTTCCAGCCTGTCGTTGTTCCAGCTTTCCAAAAGTCTGGCAATCTTGCTGCAAATTTTCCTAATGGATAATTTCATTGTTTTTTGGAAAGAGCTTTGAGGCTGCTATTGTTTCACGATCAAGAGGTGTGTAAATTTTATGGAATAAGTAAATACTGGAAGAAGATATAATTTTTTTCTTACATTTTAAAAATGTATCATCATGAAAAAGAGAGGAAAGGATGGGGGGAAATGACTTTTCTTTAGTGATCTTGCGGCCCCCCACCCTGACCTCCGGGCCTGACCTCCGGACCAATCCAGGCATGGTCACCCCGCACCCAGGGACCCCTTGGCAGACCCGGGTCCCAATCCCTTGCCAGACCAGCGCCTCCCCCCCCCCCCACGAGCCCAGGCTCAGCCACGGGGCGTTGGCAGGGCTTGCAATTGGGGGCAGAGACTTCCTCCCCAGGAGGCGGCGGGGGAGGCGCGGCGCTCCGCACGCGCTCAGAGGCGCCCTCGCCTCCGCCTCCGCCCGGGCACAGAGGGAGGGGGGTCCCCGCCGGGCCGCCTCCCCCTTCCTGTCTCCCGGCCGGAGCCAGCGGAAGTTTGGCGGCTGCCCGGCCAGCCGAGGAAGGAGGAGGAGCAGGTAAGCCGGATTGGGGTGGGGGGAGAAAAAGACACGTTGCCGGGGGGGGGGGGGAAGGAAAATCTGGCCCCTCCCCCTCCCTGCGGCCACCTTGCAGCGCCCCTCCCCCAGCCAAGGAGCCCCCCACCCCGCAAAAGCTGCCCATTTTGCAGCCCCCCCCCGACAGACAGGCGTCCACTTCTCTCCCCCCCCCCCTTGAGCTCTCCAGGCGCCCCCTTTCTGCTCCCTCCCCGTGGGGGCGCGGGAAGATGGGGGTCTTTATTTCCTGCCCCCCCCCATTCCTCTTCTGAGCTCCGCCTCCCTGCAGGGCTGGACGGTTCTCGCCTCGCCAGCCCCCACCCCGCCGGGAGGGGGGCGCACACGGGGGTCTTGTGGGGAGAGGCCCGGCCGCGCCCCCCCCCCCCCGCCGTCCCCTTCCGCACCCACCCACCCACCCTACAAGTCCTCCGGCCCCGCTCCGCGAATTGGCCCCATTTCACAGCTTCCAAGGGAAGGTCGAGGCTCGGCTCTGTCTCCCCCCCACCCCATGGATCCTGCATTCCTCGGCGTGCAGAGCCTGATTCCCCCCCCCCGCCCAGCCCAGCCGCCCCCCCCCCTCGGGCTTCCTGCTCAGTGCAGGGCAAGACCAGGCAAGACTCGCCCTGGGCAATCTCCCCCCCCCCCCCGCGCCCTTTCCTGCCTCCCTATAAATACCGCGGCGGGGGGGGGCAGAGGGAGTGTCTCCCCATTGCACAAGGTGCGGCTGGGCATGTCTGCAGCGGAGGGACTGGCCCGGCCTGGCTGGGCTGGAGGTGCGTCCCCCCCCCCCGGCATGCAACACCCCTTTCCTTCTTGTGGGGGGCTGGGGGTGCGGAAGCACATCCTGGTTCCCTGGGCTGGGTCTGACAGGGAGAGGGAGGTAGCCGGCATCCTGCTCCCCCCCCCCCCCTCGACAGCAAGAGCACCTTGGGCAGGAGGGGGTTACTGGCCCGGCTGCTGAGGGTGGGGTGGGGGGGATGAATCAGCATCCGCTGCTCCTGCTGAGGCAGCCGCCCTCCGCACCCTGACCGGCGGGGCCCCTGGGTGCCAGCAGAAGGAAGAGACCGGCGGCAGGAGGGGGAGAGGGTCTGGCAGCAAAGGTCAGCCAGAGGGGGGGCAGTTTGGGGGGCATGGAGGCGTGGGGTGTTCTTCAGCACCCAGAGTTCAGGGAAGCGGGTGGTCTGACTCAGACCCTTGGCTCCATTGAGATCAGTGCAGCCCGCTCTGGCCGGCAGCAGTTGCCCTCCAGGGCTCTTTCTCCCATTGGGGACCTTCTGCATTCCAAGCAGGTGTTTTGCCCCGGAGGGAAAGCCTTTCCTTTCAGCCCTGGGGCCACAGAAAGCTGACTCAGGCACCCAGCCCATCTGGCGCAGCATGGCCAGCACTCTGGCTGGCAGCTTCTCTCTGGGATTCTGGGCAGGGTGCCCCTCCCAGGCATTCCCAAAGATGCCGCCAACGGGGTTTGTGCCAGCGGGGACCTTCTGCTTGCCTAGCAGGCGCTTTCCCACTCCGCTGCCACCCCTTGTCTCTGAGAGGAAGCTCAGCAGAGCGTGAGATCCTCCGGGCTGTGGGTTCAAGCAGCGGGTTGGGCTGGATGACCCTCGGGGTCCCTTCCAAGTCCCCCACTCCTGTTAGTCCTGGTTCTTTAGGAAAAGTTGCCTGGTAAAGGAACAGAGGGTCAGGCCCTGGGGGAAACTCAGCATCGCTTACTCTGACTGGCAGCAGTGGGGGGGGGTCTGTCTCACAGCCTGGATTAGCATTCTGCATGCCAAGCGGGTGTCCTGCCCTTGCGCCCCTTCCCCCTGTCACCTGCCTTAACCCTCTCTCTCTCTCCCTCTCTCCTAGGCTTCTCCCCCACCCTACTTCCCAGCCCCCCACCTCGCCCGCGGAACCGGCCCGGACCCCTCCCTCGGTGCCACCACCGCCCGGACCCCGCCATGCCCCGGGCCTGGCATGGAGCCCTCTGGCAGCCTGCTTCAGGGCAAGCCCTTCTACTGCCGGGAGTGGGCGCTGGGCCGGCTGGCGCTCAGCCTGGAGGGGGGCGGGGGGGTGCTGGTGACGGGGGGCCCGGGCAGCGGCAAGACGGCCCTGTGCACTGAGGCCCTGTGGCCCACCTCCGAGGCGGGGCGGCGGGTGGGGCTGAGCGAGAGCGTCTTGGCCTGGCACTTCTGCCAGCCCCACGATGGCGCCACCTGCTCCCCCCGAGGCTTCCTCCTCCGGCTGGTGGCACAGATCCGGCAGTGCCCCCTGCTGCCCGGGTACGGCGAGCGCCTGGGCCGGGCGGATGCCCAGAGCACCCTGGAGAACGCGCAGTGCAAGAAGGACCCGGACGAAGCCTTTCGCAGGTGAGAGAGAGCCCCCGCCCTGCCCCCCTGGGGGGTGGCATCCTGGTCGCCCCACCGTCCAGAGGGCAGGATCCCCCCTCCTCCTCCTGGATCAGGCCCATCGAGCCAGGCATCTGTGTCTCGCAGTGGCCAAAAACTCCTCAACATACCTGGAAATTGCGGTAGACTGCCACTGCACCTGGAGGCTCCATAAAAGCGTCAGAAGTGCCTGCTGGCTCCCAAGGAGGCAGGGTGGGAAAAAACCAATCATTAAAAAAAATGGATTTTTTAAAATTTAAATCGTATTTTTTAAATAAAATGCTTTTGGAGGGAAAATCATTCTAAAGATAGTTTTCGTTATAGTCCAAAGGCTATTCATTAGGAAATAAGGATTTTGTTTTTCATGTCTGTTAGAAGTTTGAGTTTTTTGTTTGTTTGTTTAACCACATCAGTTAACCAACAGGGATACATTTGCTAGAACGTTATTGTTTTAGTTAAATAAATTGTTATTAAGGAAATGGGTTTTTTTTCCCTCCTTCTGATAAAGTACAGCAGAAAAGTTGTCCAAATATAAACAATCAACTATGAAATTATTGTGAGGTTTAATAAGTTATCTATGTATTTCTAATACTATAACCAAAGTAATTTTTGATATAAGTGTAAAAAACTACTCTGGGAATTTATTATTTCAGAAATGAAACCTTCACCTGTTTTTAAATATTAAGATCATACCAGCAAGAATGAGTCATTATGAAAAAATAAAATAAAAATTGATTTAAATCAAATCCATGCTGCCCACAAGCAAGATCTGAGTCCAGGAGCTGCCTCACTATCCTGTCGCCACTTAGCTCACCTTTTCTCCAAACTAAAAAGCCCCAAACGCTCTATTCCGCCCCCCCGCCCTCCCACGTTGAATTGATCTTAATGCTGCCCCTGTTTACAGCTGTGCACAATTCCCCCCCCCCATATATTCGATTAATGTTTTCCACTCTTCTCTAAACATGTTTTCTTCTTGTTCTCTTATTCTACATGTTAAGTCTGCAAGCAGAACATATTCCGTCAGCTTAAGTTGCCGTTCTTCTTTGGTTGGGACCTCGCTCGTTTTCCGTTTTTGGACTAACAAATCACGTGCCGCAGTATTGGCATACATAAATAATCTTTTCTGACACCTGGGAATTCCAGTCTGAATTATCCCCAACAGAAAAGACTCTGGGGGTTTTTTTGGGGGGAAAGTACTTTTAAACATTTTTTCCAATTCATTATGAATTATTTCCCAATATATTTTTTACCCTTTTACAAGTCTACCACATATGAAAGAATGCCTCTGGGTCTTCCCCATTTGCAATAATCACATTGTGTGCCCCCCCCCAGCATAACAATTTATCAAAGATACATCATCCTCATTTCCCCCTCCCCATTTTTTCCCTCCCCCCCAAAAGAAAAACCCTCCCTCCCCCCCCCACCCCAGACTTCCCTCAGCTCCTCTCTCTGTGTTTTCAACACTTGTTATTCTCTGCATATTATGAAATTGTAAAGATCCTTAATTTATCTATATATATGTTACCAATATATGCTCCAGTCCAGGGGGTCACGAAGAGTCGGACACGACTAAACGACTAAACAACAACAACAAACATGTTACCAATAAAAAGTTTGTGCATGTTTATTCAAAACCTGCCAAGGAGTCCAGTTCATTTTGTTGTTTCTTTAAGTAATTTGTAAAAGGTTCCCATTCTTCTTTAAAGTCGCAGTTGTCCTTATCACGTAGTTTATGAGTTAATTTCGCCAATTCCGCTTAGTCCATCGGTTTCTCTTGCCACAGTTCTTTGGTCAGGATTTCCATCCTTCTGCTATTAAGACTCTCACCACCGTTGTCGCATACATAAGATATTTCTCAGTTTCCTTGGCAGGTCTTTTCCTAAAATGCTTCAGGCTTTTTTTACAAATGTTAACTGGAACATTTTCTTCAACTCGTTGTACATCATTGCCCAAAATGTTTTAATTTCACCCTTCCTTCCTTCTTCCATCCCCAGGGCTGTCCTGCTGCCCCTGCTGGACCTGCCGCCCCCCGCCAAGCCCCTCCTGCTGGTGGTGGACGCTCTGGACGCCGGCCAGGCGGAGCGCGAGGAGGAGCGAGCCCCCCCTCCGGGGCCCAGCCGGACCATCGCCCAGCTCCTGGGGGGCCACCTGCAGCTGCTGCCCCCCTGGCTGCTCCTGGTCTGCACTGCCCGCTCCCACAGCAAGGGGGTGCTGCGCCTCTTCAACGGTATGGGGGGGGCCGGCCGGAGGGGAGGGGGGCCATGGACTTGGGTCCGCCTGGGGCTCTAAAAGCCGGGCGGCTCTACAGGAATGGCTTCAGAAGTCCAACCCCCTGCAGTGCCCAATTGGCAGCTGACTTCTCTTTAACATTAATCTTCTTTAAAGTTGCATATCACCCTTCATCTGGGATAGCCCAGTTGGAAGAGCATGAGACTCTTACTTTCAGGGTTGTGGGTTCAAGTTCTGTGTTGGACAAAAGATTATTGCTGGGGTGGGTGGGGCGTAAGTAAATAAATAAATAATATTATCGCTGCATTGCAGGGCGTTGGGCTGGATGGTACCTTCCAGTTTTACAGTATGATAATTTAGAACTTAGATAATTTAGAATTTAGATGCGGGTGGCGCTGTGGGTTAAACCACAGAGCCTAGGACTTGCCGATCAGAAGGTCGGCGGTTCGAATCCCCACGATGGGGTGAACTCCCGTTGCTTGGTCCCTGCTCCTGCCAACCAGCAGTTCAAAAGCATGTCAAAGTGCAAGTAGATAAATAGGTACTGCTCCGGCAGGAAGGTAAACGGCGTTTCTGTGCGCTGCTCTGGTTCGCCAGAAGCGGCTTAGTCCTGCTGGCCACATGACCCAGAAGCTATTTTTGGACTACAGTTCCCATCCTCCCTCACCACTGCTCCTGATAGGTTGGGATGATGGGAGTTGTAGTCCAAAAACAGCTAGAGAACCAATATCCAATTGGAAAACTTTTATTGAATATATGGGCAAGAATTGTTTACGGCTGAAAATGCTGGCAGCATTAAGACAAATTCAACAGGGTAAATAAGTTTTGGTGGATGCAATAATGGAATACTGATTGGTATAGGTTTTTGTAAAATATGCAGGGATTTGTGATATGTAAAATGAACCATGGAAAGAGAAGAAGGGCAGTCCTGATATACTAAGGATGTAAAACAAGATTTTTATATTGTAAAACAGAAAGTTTAATAAAAATTATTAAAAAAACAGCTGGAGACCCAGGTTTGGGAAGCACTGATCTATAATAATCTATAATAATGATCCTGAAACAGTTCACAACATAAAAATACAGAATAAAACCAGCTAAAACCATAAGATTATGGTTACAATCTTCAGTGTTTTTAAAGCTTTTTGTACTTTAATTGGTGAAAACCACCTTGAGCCTTGAGGAAAAGATGGCATATACAAAATATTATTACTATTTCGTGGCACTTTCTAGGGTGCCCCTGTGGGTGCCAAGTGCAGCCAACTGTTGGCATGTTATCCCCACTTTTGGGGGGCTCACATTTTTGTTGGGGGGCTTTCTGGGGGGAGACCCAGCCCCTTCTCACCCCTCGGTTCTCCCCTCGACACCCCGCAGGGTTCCGTCGGCTGTGCCTGGACGACCTTCGCCGGGAGCCAGTGGTCTGCGATGTCCAGCAGTACATCCTGGCGCGGCTGGACCGGGAGGAGCCCCTCCGGCGCCACCTGACCCGCGACACGGCCGAGGCCCTGAGCCAGCTGCACATCAAGAGCAACGGGTGCCTGCTGTACCTGGAGCGGGTGCTGGACGGTGTGGCGGGCGAGCTGGTCACCCTGCGGGAGGTGCGCCACATCCCGGGCACCCTCTATGGCCTCTACCTCTGGCTGTGCCAGCGTCTCTTCCCTGGCCAGGACTTTGCCCTTGTCCGCCCCCTGCTGGAGGCCCTCCTGGCCGCACCGCGCCCCCTGCGCCCCATGGAGCTGTACGCCGCGGTGTGGACTCGCCACCCGGTGCCCCGGGAGGAATTTGAGGGCTGGCTGGCATCCCTAGCGCCGCTGCTGCACCAGGGACCCAGTGGCACTTGCATCCTCTTCCATGCCAGCTTCGCCGAGTGGCTCTGCGATGTCAAGCACTGCACCCAGAGGTACCTCTGCTGCCCGGCCCGTGGGCATGCCTCCCTCGCCATGAGCGCCTCGTGCCGCGCACCTGCACTGCTACCCGAGCAGGTGCATGAACTGGCGCTCCACCTGCTCCATGCTGAACTGGGCATGGAGGCTTGGCAGCTGGCGCTGTGGCTGGTGTGGTGCGGGGCGCCAGTTGAACACTGCCTGGAGCCTGAGGAGGCACTGCTGCTGCCCCTGGCGCCTGCGGTGCTGGAGCTTCTGGTGCTGGCGGGGGCACGGATGGGCTCCCAGGGGCCTGGACCATCCCTTCAACAGGCCCTCGAGAGGGAGGACTCGGTGCGGCTGCTCTTGGAAAACGGCGCCAGCGTCAACCAGCGGGACGTCACAGGGCGCACCCTGCTGGCCAGTGCTGCTCACAGCGGCAACCACGAGGTGGCGGGTCTTCTCCTGGCACGTGGGGCGCAGGCCGAGGTCCCGGACCGTCATGGGCAGACGCCCATGACCCTGGCTGCCCGCCAGGGCCACACCAAAGTCCTGCTCTGTTTGCTGGCACACGGCGCCCAGGTAGATCGCCCTGACCGGGAGGGCTGGACGGCACTGCGGGCAGCTGCCTGGGGGGGCCACGGCGAGGCCGTGGGGATCCTGCTGCGAGCCGGCGCCAACGTGGACTGTGCTGACGCAGAAGGGAGGACGGCACTGAGGGCAGCGGCCTGGGGTGGCCATGAGGAGATAGTTGCCACACTGCTGGAGCACGGAGCCGACCTCAACCGGGCAGATACAGAGGGACGCACGGCACTCATTGCTGCGGCCTACATGGGGCACCGCGAGATTGTGGCGCTGCTGCTGGCACACGGAGCCCACGTCGACCACGCTGACGTGGACGGGCGCACGGCCCTGTCGGTGGCGGCCCTGTGCGTGCCTGCCAGCCGCGGCTACGCCAAGGTGGTGGAGCTCCTCCTGGACTACGGGGCATCCCCGGGGCACAAGGACCGGGATGGCATGACCCCCTTGCTGGTGGCTGCCTACGAGGGCCACGCCGACGTGGTGGAGCTGCTGCTGGAGGCCGGGGCGGACGTGGACGAGGCCGACGGGGCTGGTTGTGCTCCTCTGTTGGCAGCCGCCTCCATGGGCCACCGTGCCGTGGTGGACACCTTGCTGCTCTGGGGGGCGGCCGTCGACGGGCTGGATGGCGAGGGCCGCACGGCACTGGGTGTGGCCGCTGGGCAGGGCAGCGAGGCGGTGGTTCGGGCGCTGCTGGAGAGAGGCCTGGACGAGAACCACCGGGACGCCCTGGGCTGGACCCCACTGCACCTAGCTGCCTGGCAGGGCCACGCCAGGACGTGCGCCGCGCTCCTGGAGACCGGGGCCCGTGTGGCGGAAACAAACCGAGACGGGAGGGTGCCCCTGATGCTGGCTGCCCAGGAGGGCCACACGGACACCGTGCAGCTCCTGCTGGACCGCGGCTCCCCCATCGACCACCAGGGCTACGACGGGCTCTCCGCCCTCTCACTGTCCATGTTGGGGGGCCACCGATCCACGGCCGAGCTGCTCCTGCGCAAGGGGGCCGACGTCAACCTCTCGGACGCTGAGGGGCGCCCCATGCTGTACCTGCTGGTGCTCGAGGGGCGCTTGGAGATGGCGGAGCTGCTGCTGGAGAATGGGGCTGGGCTAGAGGGGCAGGACGCCCAGGGACGCTCAGCTCTGCATGTGGCCTGCTGGCAGGGCCACGCCAAGGCGGCGCAACTGCTGCTGAGCTACGGGGCCGACGTGGACGCGTTGGACACGGAGCGCCGTTCTGCCCTGCACCTGGCAGCCTGGAGGGGCCACGCCCAGATCGCCCGGCTACTGCTGGAGGGCGGGGCTCAGCCTGACCATGCCTGCAACCAGGGGGCCACGGCGCTGGGCATCGCTGCCCAGGAGGGGCAGGCAGAGGTGGCAAAAGTCCTGCTGGAGCATGGGGCCAGCCCTGGCATCCTCGACAGAGCCGGCCGGACTCCGCTGCGTGTGGCGGCCAGGCGGGGCCACCGGGACGTCCTGCGGCTGCTGGAGGGGCATGGGGCTGCGCCTGGCTCCCCGGGCTCCGTGGGCAGCTCCCCCTCGGCCTCGGTGGACTCGGCGGCAGGTGAGCACCCCAAGTCGCAGGCCTCCCTCTGTTCCTCAGGCGCCGCCACCTCCTCCACTTTCCACTCGCTGGCCACCGCGCAGACGGTCCCCGTGGACACCCTCAGCTTCACCCAGCAGATCCAACAGCACTCACTGCCTCGCCGGCGCCAGGCTGCCCTCGCTGCCCTGCCCCGACCCACAGTGGCTCAGGACAAGCACAACGGGGAGGCCGTGGAGAGCCCCTTGCTCCTCTCCATCGACACCCTGGACCCCCACCTGCACCTCAAGGCAGCCATCAAGCTGCAGTTCGAGGGCCCCACCTGCGGCTACGAGTACAAGCAGGAGACGCCCCTCTGACAGGCACTGGGGGGACGGGCGTTTTCGTGAGTGGGTCTGCTAATGCACAAAGGCCTTAGTGATGGGCACTGCCACCACTTGGGGGTGGAGAGGCAGGGTGTCTGGTTGCCTCTCCCAGGACAGCACTAGTGAGGAAACGGGTTGTGGGATGTGTGGGTTAGGTTCATGGTCTGGGGGGCAGAGACTGGAAGGCAGAAATCGAGCCCGGCTACATAGCACAAAGGATCACCATCTAGGGGGCCGAGCAGATAGGGGCACTTTCCCCACGGCTCCCGGCAACACAGTCGAGGTGCCTTGGACTCCAAGTTGCCAGTTTGGGAAGGTGGACAGAACACCTGAAAAAGGTTAACAGCTCCTGAACTTGAACTTTGGGGCTGTGGAAATGGTGTTTGGGGTTGGACAAGAGCCAAATTCTGTGGTTAGGATTTCAAGGGAGAGGAAGGCTGGGCATGTACAGAGTGTCTTTTAGCAGGGAGGTGCCCGCTGCGTGTTCCTGTGCTGGCTTGAGGTCCAATGCCAGGCTTGCCTTAACCACCTTGCCCGCTCTCTCACTGGGAGGTGGCACCTGCTCTGCCATGGGGTGCAGTTGAGGGGGCCATATCAGTGGGAGCCCATCCCCAAAGGGGTTGCGCACTACCTGTGCAACAGTAGACTGCCCTCCGCCACCGCCTCTAGGCCCAACCAGAAGTAGAGGCGGCCTCTAGCTCTCCATAGCGGGGCCGGCAGTCCAGGTTCTCGGCTTCTTTCCCTTCAGTGCCCCCGTGGTTGTGTTTCAGAACTTGCAGAGTCAGGAGGGACCCCAGGGTCATCTAGCCCAACCCCACACAATGCCAAGATGGGCTATTGGTGGAGAAAAAGCACAGGGGACCTTCTCCACAGCCACACCCCAAGAAATACACATAGCCCACCTCTCCGGGGGTCCCTGGCTCAAGCCCTGCCTTTGGGCCCCGTGGCCCTTGGGTGCCTGTAGGTGGCAAGCCCCTCCCCCACCCCTGGTGCTGTGACCATATGCTGCCTTCGTTGGTGTCTTAACCACTTCTTTAATGAGTTGCCACAAGTGACTTTGGAACCACTGGATACCAAAAATGGCTGGTGGGAGGGAGAGCGCCCGCCCTCTTTCCCTTGTGGGGCAGCCCTCTCCCTGCCCAGTGCCTCCTGCCTGCCTCTGGGAGCCGGCCAGCCATTCTGGGGGGGGGGGATCGCCTCCTTGCTGGGGCCCAAGATGCGATCACGGTGCTTCGTTGCTTCTCCAGGGACCCTCGTGGCTCTCCTTGATTTGCAGAACTCCCGCCATCAATAAAGGTCCAACTCTGGAAACATTCTTGTCCTGGCATCTGTTGGCAGGGTGGGCGTGGGGAGGACTCAAAGGGTGGGGGACGTCCTTGCGTGCAGTGGCCTAGCAAGGGTTGCCAGGTCAAAGCAACTGTCCTTGGTAGAACTGGGCGATATAGTGATAAATGCTCTGAAACCGGTATGGCACTCAGATCAGAAGACCAGTTCCAGACATTTTGAGCTGGCAAGACCTCTTGCTAGCTGGGGGGGCACAGGCCGACGGACGGAGCCTGAGAAGGTCCTGGGCAAGTACCCTCGAAAGCTCTGTTTGCCTGCTTGAACCTTTGAGGAAGCCCTCTGCCCCACGTGTGCTGGAGAGGTATCTGGACTTGGTCAGCTGTAGGGCAGGAGGCTTCCTGCCCCCCAGCTGAGCAGTTGAATGAAGTCCTGGTGCCCTCACACCAGCCAGAGCCGTATCAAGGCTTTGTGGGGTGGGGCGATGTAACTCGGCTGCTTTTTCCTCCCCTAAGGTGGGGGGCAGGAGGCAGCCAGGGTCAGACATCATGATATACAGGTGAAATTTGAAAAATTAGAATATCGTGGAAAAGTTCATTTATTTCAGTAATTCAACTTAAAAGGTGAAAGTAATATATGAGATAGACTCATGACATGCAAAGCAAGATATGCCAAGCCTTTATTTGTTATAATTGTGATGATTATGGCGTACAGCTGATGAAAACTCCAAATTAGCAAGCTCAGAAAATTAGAATATTAAATGAGGCAGTAATTGATGCAAAAGGGGCCCAAACCAAGTACTGAGTACATATGCATGCTTCTACTTCTCAGAGGTCCAATATGGCTCCATTTGCAATCCTTGTTTTGCCGATTTCATTTAATATCCTAATTTTCTGATATGGTTACTCCTTGATCATCACAATTATAACAAATAAAGGTTTGACATATCGCGCTTTGCATGCCATGAGTCTATCTCATATATTAGTTTCACCTTTAAGTTGAATTACTGAAATAAATGAACTTTTCCACGATATTCTAATTTTTTGAGTTTCACCTGTATCTAACGTATCGTGATACTTGGTCGCTGATCTCTTGCAATGCTCAGTGGCCAACCAGAGGCCCAACGGGGAGCCCAGAAACAGGATCCCGAGTGCAGAAGCAACTTGCTGCTATTATTCCATGGAGGCTGAGCTGAGCTGCTGGGGCCAGAAGCCACTGAGAGCCCTCTCCCCATTCAAATTCTATCCAAAGGCTATTCAAATTCTGGTTGCATTAGAATTTGTCGAAATCGAGCTGAATCTGAAAATTTCAAAGGCAGCAGATTATTGTTCCACATGCAAAGAACATTGAGAGCAAGAATAAGGATTTATTAATTCAATTTATATACCACCCTTTATCCAAATGTACAATGTTTAGAGCAGCATAATAAAAACATAATGCAGAGTATGATAACGGAGAACATAATATAATCGCACAAACACATTTAAAGGGATGCAGAATATGAATCAGCCAAAGGCCTAATTTGAAGAGGAACATTTTCACCTGGTGCCTAAAGGTGTATAATGAAGGCACCAGGCAAACTTCCCTAGGGAGAGCATTCCACAGACAGAGCCACTGCAGAGAAGGCCCCGTTCTCGTGTTGCCACCCTCCGGACCTCTCGAGGAGGGGGCTCACGAAGGAGGGCATCAGATGATGATCTCAGGGTCAGTTCATTTGAAGAGAGGTGGTCCTTGAGGTATTGCAACCCTGAGGATTTATGGGTCAAAACCAGCACTTGGGCCCCAAAACTAATTGGCGGCCAGGGTAGTCGGGCTGGGGTTGGCATTACAGGCTGAAACTGTCTCATCCTGGTGAGCAACCTGACTGCCGAATTTCGCACCAACTGAATTTTTCAAACCATCTACAGAGGCAGCCCTGTGTATAACAGTAATCTAACATCAGCATCAGCATCATTATTATTTTGTACCCCGTCCATCTGGCTGGGTTTCCCCAGCCACTCTGGGCAGCTTCCAACAAAAATTAAAAATACATCAAAATGTCACACATTAAAAACTTCCCTGAGAAACAGCCTTCAGATGTCTTCTAAAAGTCTGGTAGTGTTCTTCTCTTTGACATCCGATGGGAGGGCGTTCCACAGGGCGGGAGCCACCACCGAGAAGGCCCTCTGCCTGCTTCCCTATAACCTCACTTCTCACAGGGAGGGAACTGCCAGAAGGTCCTGATAGCTGGACCCCGGTGTCCAGGCTGAACGATGGAGGTGGAGGCGCTCCTTCAGATATACTGAACTGAGGCCATTTAGGGCTTTAAAGGTCAGCACCAACACTTTGAATTGTGCTCGGAAACGTACTGGGAGCCAATATAGGTCTTTCAAGACTGGTGTTATGTGGTCTCAGCAGCCGTTCCCAGTCACCAGTCTGGCTGCCACACTCTGGATTAGTTGCAGTTTCTGGGTCACCTTCAAAGGTAGCCCCGCGTAGAGCGCATTGCAGTAGTCCAAGCGAGAGATAACCAGAGCATGAAGCACTCTGGCGAGACAGTCCACCTAGAGGTTACCAGAGCAGAGATGACGGAATTGAGGTTATCCCTGGCCAGACACAGGCGTAGCTGGGCCACCAGCTGAAGCTGATGGAAGCCCTCCTGGGCCACCAAGAGCTCCGGAGTCTCAAACAACAAGAATGGCTCCAGGAGGAAATCAATCTATGTACCTGCTCAGCTCCTTTTTTTAGGGGTCCCAGGTGGGGGAGGGGCAAGGCAGGAAGGTGTCTTGGTCCTGGGAGTCCCAGCTCTCTCCCAGCTGTAATAAGACATTGTGGGGCACCCCCACACACACACAAGCATCCCTACTCAGTTTGGGGGGGCAGGAGTCGGGGTCTTGCACCCCACTGTGAGTGGGGTGGGAGGAACCCGTCTTGGCCCACCTTCAACAATACTGGAAGGTTTTCAGGCAGTGGTGCATGCTGTCTGCCACCACTAGGTGGCGCTCCCCAAGAAGGGCAACCCCCCGGGGGCTGCTTAACCCCTCGGTGGCCACAGCCCAACCCCTCCCTCGCAGAGGGTAGCAGAAGACAGAGTGGGAGAGGCGCCCCCAGTCGGCCACCACCACCCGCCCGGCCTCATCCAGGGAGACCCCCCAGGGGTTGGTGAGCAGCGGGGGGCGGCCCGGCCCACCCAGCACCCTCAGGAGCTGCCAGGTGGGGGCCAGCACCTTGACACAGCAGCCCCCATCCAGCCCCCGCTCAGAGATGGCCACCTCCCCCCGGCTGTTGGTGGCCACCAGGTAGGGCTTGACAAAGCCCCCTACGGCCTCCCGCCGCACCAGCCGGCCCCTGGACACCCCCAGGACATGCAGCGCCCCCAGACGCGTGTCAGCCACCAGGAACTCCCCCCGGGGGGCAAAGGCGATGCCCCGGGGGCTCTGGAAGCCCTCGGCCAGGGCTTGCAGGAGGCGGCCTTGGGCACTGTAGAGCTCCACACGGCGCCAAGAGGGGCTGGTCAGCACCACGCAGCCCCCCCTGCCCTGGGCCACGTCAAAGTAGGCCTTGCCCGGCAGGGGCATGGCCCGCCCCCCAGCCCGCCCCACTTCCTGCAGCCGGCGGTTCCCAAAATCCACCACAAAGAGGGAGCCGGCGGGGGTGGCACACAGCCCATGTGGGAGGCACAGCTGCCCCTCTCGGCTGCCCCACGCCCCCCACTGCCCCACCAGCCGGTTGCAGGGAGGGCTGGGGGGTCCCAGGTGGCGGGGCACAGCTGGGACGCACTTTAAATGGGGGCTCGGGGGCTCCCCCCACCCCAGCCGGGTCCCCTTGAGGAAGGCGACCCTCTCCGCTCTGCGCCCCGCCAGCTCCAGGCAGCTGCCCCCCAGCTGCCCCCCAGCTCCCTGCTTGGCTCTGTGCAGCCGCCCCAGGGACTCCGCCGAGGCCCACCGGGGCAGGGCCCCCCTGGCTGAGGGCGCCCGGCTGCCCAGCATAGCCATCTCCCGGAAGGGGCCCGATGCCCCCATCTCCCCACTGCTGCTGCTGTCAGAGGCCTCTTCTTGTACCCAGACTGCCCTGGCATGGAAGAGGGTGGCAGGCTCCAAAGGCAAGGGCGTGCCAGGGGCGTCGGCCGGGTCAGGGAGCCCTTCTGGAAGGGACAGGCCTGGCCTGGCTGCACCACCCGTTTCCTCAGCCCCTGGCGAGCACCTCACGGGCACCGTCGCAGAGACGGCAGGCATTGCCTCGGCTGGCAGGGCTCCCTCGCTGCCTTCGGCCTCCCTCACAGCAACCTCTGCCACTGTCCCCATCTCCTCTGCCCAGCTGCACATCTCCCCTCGGGATGCCAGTCCAGCCTCAGCAGATGGGGCCCCCCCTGGCACCTCCGAGGGACAGCTCTCGCTTGCCTGCTCCTTGTTGCCACCCTCTGGGCTGCTCCCTTCCGTGGGCACAGCGGGGCCTCCTCCTTGCCCTTCTCCTTTGCCCCTGGCAAGGACCTTGCTTGAGGCCAGACTGAGGACCCTCTCCTCCAGCTGGAGCTGCCCCAGGATGTGCGTCGGCCGTCCCTGCAGAGATGGCATGAAGCAGGCCCAGGTGAGCTGAAGCGAGAGGGCACTGGCACGGGCAAGCAGATCCCGGGCCTCCTGGGCCCTCTCGGTGGAGGGTGCTGCCAGGAGGCAGGTATGGAGGTGGCTCAGCTGCTGCCGCAGGGCCTGGATCCTGGCTGCGCCCACTCGTGCCGCCTCCTCGTTGGCATCCTGAAGAGCAGCCAGCTCTCTTTGCAGCCTCAGCCGCTCTGCCCGGGCACATGCCCACAGCCGCTCCTCTTCCTGCAGCCCTGCAGCCAGGGCCTCCTCCAGGGAGCGCTGAGCCCCCACCAGGCCCACCAGCTGGCGCTGCTGCAGGGACTTCAGCCAGTCCTGGGCGCCACTCAGCGCCAGTGCCAGGGCCTTGTGATCCACAGGGCTTTGTGCCATCTCCTAGGGAGGGGGCCTTGAGACCTGGGAAGAAAGAGAGGGTGAGATGGGGGGTGTTATGGAAATTACAGGGGGGGGCACATCTTTAAAGTTGTTAAATATTACAAATATTATGCCTGAATGTATCCTTTCAACTTGACAGCTCAGGGAAGTTACCTAGCTTTAAAAATAATATAAAATCAACTCCTTTGCCGGTTTCCTCCATTCCAAAGCTATTTTCCCCTTGAAAAAAGGGACTCCAGGAAGTGCCCAGAGGTGACAATTGCTGATTGTTGGCCAAGGAAAGCCTAATCCCCTCACCAGGCTTGCCAAGGGGTCCAGACATGCAAAGGAAGTTCTGTTGTACCTGGGTCTTGCCCTGACATGTCTGCTTATGCTGTGGTGTGGTGCAGTGGTTAAGAGCAGTAGTCTCGTAATCTGGGGAACCGGGTTCGCGTCTCCGCTCCTCCACATGCTGCTGCTGGGTGACCCTGGGCCAGTCACACTTCTCTGAAGTCTCTCAGCCCCACTCACCTCACAGAGTGTTTGTTGTGGGGGAGGAAGGGAAAGGAGAATGTGAGCCGCTTTGAGACTCCTTCGGGTAGTGATAAAGCGGGATATCAAATCCAAACTCTTCTTCTTCTTCTATGCTAATCTTGTACCAAGGACGTGTCTGGACATCTTTGCCAAGGCTCACCCCTCCCCTTTGGTGACATGTCTGTGATGGAGCAAGGATGCTGTACGAACTGTATTCTGGAATATGGTGGGAAAGTTTTAAAAGACCTTGTGGCCCCATCCTCGGGGTTCCAAATTCCTCTTGGAACCTGTTGCGCAATAAACTTTGGTCTACAGCTGGTATTTCCTCTGGTTGGGGGCTGGACTCCTCCTTTATTCCGCAGGGACCCGCGGGCTCCGCTCGACCAGCTGGGGGACTGAGCAGCCTCACACCTAGATTTTTCCCTAACAGGTGGCATCAGCCTCGCCAACAAACAGGCTACCTGGGGGGGTGAGATGCAAAGGTTTGGCTGGCCAAGCGCAGTTAAACTGTGGAACTCCCTTTTTAAAAAGGTTATTCCAAATCTTTTTTAAAAGACCAGAGGCATTTCTGTTAAGCATCGTTGGCAGGAACGTCCCAAAGGCCTTTAGGGAGGGATTCTTATATGCAACGGCCGCAGCTCGGACTTTGGTGGCAAAGGGGTGGAAGGAAGACGAAGCCCTGACAAAAACGGACTGGCACTATAAGCTACAAGAATTTGCTGAGATGACACAGCTGACAAATCGCCTGAGAGGCAATTCAAATCAAAAATTTATGGGAAAATGGGATAGAATGTATTAGATAAAATGTAAAAGAAACATACAATAATATGAGTACATTCATTTGTTAAAAAAAAAAAGGAATATACGACAGGATAGATATGTGCTGGTACATACTGTATATGATTTGGGGGTGGGGGAATTGTCTTCAATTTTCTCTTTGTTTTTCTTTTATTTCTTTTCAGGTATATAAAGTTTGTATATAATCTTGGTATACATGTTGGAAAATATGTTATGATAAGCTCTGTAATGTAATATGACAATGTTTACCAATGTAATATAATAATGCTAATAAATAAATAAATAAATAAAACTCGGGGGTGTGTGAAAAAAACAAAAACAGACTGTGGAACTCCCTGCCACAGGAGGAACGGATGACTACCAGCTTGGCTCTGCTCTGCCTCCGGGGTCAGAGATGGCGACGCTCCCAAATGCCACTTGCCGGAAACCACAGGAGGGCGAAGGGCTCAGATGCTGCTTGTGGGTTTCACACGCATTTAGTTGGTCACAGTGAGGGCAGGAGGCTGGACTGGGTGTTCCCCCTTTGGCCTGGCCCAGCAGCCTCTTCGGATTTCCTTGTGGAACCTCCAGCCCCAGAGGCAGTCTATCTGCACTCCTAGGTTCTTGGGAGTATTTGGCCTGTGTGAGAACATGGCTCTGGACTTAGCTACCGTATTTTTCACTCCATAAGACGCACCTTTTTCCTCCTAAAAAGTAAGGGGAAATGTCTGTGCGTCTTATGGAGCGAATGTGTGGTCCCTGGAGCCGAATTGCCCAGGGGTGAAAAGCAGGTCATGTTTTTGTTTTTGTTTTGAAAGAGGGAAGTGGGTGTTGAAACAAAGCCGCTGATAGTTTGCCGATCGGGGAGCGAGATAAGGGACTCTAGAGATAAAGGAGGCTTCCTGGGAGGGGGAGGTAAAAGTCCATGGATCATCAGGATTTTTGCATTGGGTCACCCCAAATTCACCCCAAATTCACCATCAGATCACATAGCATGTCCATGGCTACAGCCTCCACCACAAAAAAATCACACATCCACTGTTGCGTGGGACCACAATGGTGAAAAAACATGGTTACAAAGCACGGATCCACATTGATCCTCAAGATTTTTTCATTGGGTCACCCCGAATTCACCATCAGGTCACATGTCTGTGGCCACAGCATGAACCACAACTACCATACATCCACTGTTTCGATCAGAATATTTTTTTTTCTTGTTTTCCTCCTCTAAAAAACTAGATGTGTCTTATGGTCAGGTGTGTCTTGTGGAGCGAAAAATACGGCAGTTAAGTGTCGCCATTCGCATCTCATAGAATCATAGAATCCTAGAGTTGGAAGAGACCACAAGGGCCATCGAGTCCAACCCCCTGAAGTTGCTTTGTGCTCTAGGACCCACAAGGCGGGTCTTCCCCACCTCACCTGCCTGCCAGGTAGGAGAGCGAGCGACAGAGTTTTGGGGTGGGATCTGAGCCTGGAGACGGGGACGCAGAGACCGGCTCACTCTGCGCTGGAGCCAAAGCTGCGACTGCTGCAGAAGTAAGATCTCCTGGGGTGCTGCTGTGGGAGCCCCTCCATCCGTCACTCAGGTTGTATGTAAATAAAATCATATAGCCCAAAGACACCACCGTCTCCGCTGACCTTTTCCCCAAGGAAACCAAAGATGGATCTGAAACTCCTGGCGTCTCTCACCTCTCAGAGACTCAGAGACTCTCAGAGGCTAGGCAGGTAACATTATCATTATGCGTTATATCTTGCGCTGCCCCGTATATAACGAAGCACGAGAATGATTTTTAGCACCTATAATGACCAGGTCCCCTGCCCAGAACCCCTCTGACATGATTTCATATCTCCTTGCTGTTACCGGAAAAATCTGAGGGCTCCCTTGGACAAAAAGTAAAGACACCAACCAGAGTAAATTGGAGCAAATCAGCGGCCTGTAGGCTTGGCCTTTATTGAAGAAAGACTGTCGCAACAGGGTGCTCCCCTCACTTGCAGGTGAGAGGAAAGACCCAGAAGAATAGTGTGCAAGGTCTTATAAAAACTTTTGAAATTCCCCTCCTCTAGGTCTAGCCCAGCCCCAGAAACATCATGCATACATTACAGAAAGGAGGGGTTGAGGGAGGAGTTGGTGGTAACTTGAGTGTCTTGTCACCTGGCTGGTTCCTCCTTTCCCCCCTCCCCATGAGTCACTTCCAGGAGACAAAGGGGAGTTGGCAGTTTCCTGCCCCCTGAGGGAAGATCTGATCAGTGTCCTTTGTTTCAGTCCATGCTGAATCCACTCCCATATGCAAGTTCGTTGTGATCTTGATTGTCTTCTGTCTGGGACCATCAGGGTTGGCATAGCAACTGGGCAGGGCACCTGTGTATGTGCTGGGATGCTGAAGGGATTATGGCTGCCCTGTATCAAGCCTGCCCCATTTTGTAGTCTTTCCTTCATGGAGTAAAATAAAAGTGGAACAGTGCAAATCCAATGTATGGATTTTCTATGAATTTATAACAGAAGCATAGCGTATGTAGTGTGTGAGTGTGAGTGTGTGTGAAGTTTGTACAAACAGAATGATTGGGGTGGGGGGGTGGGGTTCCTGCTACATTGCAGACATAGATAAGTATGTGACCTGGCATGTAGCACTCTTTGCAACTGCCGCTAGGGAAATTAGAGCAAATTATATAGCCAAGGTAGCCACCAACTTTAAAGGAGATGAATTTATTTGACCCTATCTACATCAAGATATTACCAAACTCCGAATATGATTGCACATTGTATTAATTAACATTATTTTTTAATATATTAGTGGCCATGTGATCATTTTAGCCTATAAATTTTATTGTTTAATGTCTTAATATTAAGGTACTTTTATAGCTCTGTTTAGAGTAGGTAATGCCTTGTCTTGAGTTTTTTGTATCAATCCAGTATATTTTCTTTTAATTGTTGAATGATTCTGTGTACATTGCGGCAGCCTTTGGCTATGTGCAATAAAACTGACTGATTACTGCTTTATTGCAGTTTACGGCCACCTGCCAGGGAAGCTTTTGAGGTGATTCCTGCATTGTGGGGGGCTGGAGTCGTTGGCCGCTGGAACCCCTTCCAGCCTCACTATTTCCTGTGAGTTTCGCCCGCTACTTTAGGGTCCCAGGGCAGGTTGCACCAACTGAAACACAACGTTATTGTGCAAGTACAATATTGCAAATCAGTGGGTTCAAAACCTGCGGGATCAGAGATTCTCAGAAGACTAGGGTAAATTTACAGACTATTTGAAAAGTAATTGTGATCGACAGATTATGCTAGTAGGTTTGCAAGAAGTTTTGTAAGGTGAATTATTTGAAATATTGCAAAAAAGACAATGAGGGAAATTATTAGTTAAAGATAATTAAAGGTAATATGAAATTAAGAAATGCATAATAAGTGATAAGAAGAGAAAATCACCAGAGGTGTTGACGGAAGTCCGAAAAATATTGTGTAAGATGTGAAGTTCTGTGGTATTAATTAATATGTTAAAAACTAATAAAAATGTATTTTTTTAACAAAACAATACTGCAAAGCACTAAAAACAGCTGGAAGAGACTCCAGAGGATGGAATTTAGCTGGTCCTAAGAGCATCCATTGCATCTCTGGCTGCCAGGAGCTGGGGAGGGAGGGAGAGGCTAGCATGGCAGCTGCTGTCTCAGGTGTCACCATGAATATCTCATGAGCCCTGGCAGACTCTCTCTGTCTCTTTCCCCACGGCTGCCCCATTCCCAGGCCAGCCTGCTAGGCGCTCAATTCCTCTGGGGCAGACAGATCCGCAGGGGTGTTGGGTGCTGGAAAGGAATTGGGGGTGAGCTTGTGGAGGAGCTATGCAGGAGACAGAATTACTGGGGTGAGGGTAAAGTCCCCCAAGTGCTAGGGGGTGGCTGGGACCTCTCCTCCCCCTCCTGTGGGTCCCCAGGGCCCCACGAGGAACTCACCTTCTCCCTGAAGCAGCAGGAAGATGCTCAGAAGGGTGAGGGGGCTTCGGCCAAGGACAGGTGAGAGAGGAAGACAGGGAGAGAGAGGAAGTGGCAGGCAGGTGGAGGCAGGTGGGGGCAGAGAGGCGTCACGTGATCCTGGAGGCTCCAGCTGGGGGCAGGCTGGGTTGGCAGCCTCTGCGGGGAAGCTCAGAGCAGGAGGGGAGGGGGACAGGTGGGGGCACAGGTTGCCCCACCCTCTTCAAAAAGGCACCTGAATAGGATGCTTTAGCTTACAGAAAAGGCGAGGAAGAGGCAACACGATAGAAGCTTATAAGATTACAGCGTGGAGAAAGTGGAGAGATCAAGCTGAATGTGGGAAGATTCAGCGTGGATAAAAAGAAAGTCACACAGTGCAGTGACTATGGAACTCCCTCCCACAAGAGGCAGGGATGGCTAGAAACCTTGATGGTTTTACAAGCGGATGGGAGGCAGCCGTGTTTCCAAATACCAGATCCTGGAAAATGCAGGAGGGGAGAATTGCTCTGGTGCTCGAATCCTGTTTGTGGGTTCCGCTTTGGGGCAGCCGTTGACCCCTGAGAGGAAAGGAGGCTGCACTAGGTGGGCCGCCTTTGGCCGGATCCAGCTGAGCTTCTCCTGTGGAGATGCAGCTTCAAATTCCATAAAGAGGGTTGAAGAGCAAAAAAGAGCCATGACCCTCAGGGTCCCTTCAGGCTCTGCAGTTCTACGATCCTGGAACCCCAAGAGGCAGAGACATCTGGAGGGAGGGAGGCTGGCTTCTGCTGGGCTGAACAATCAGGCCTACACACCAAGTGTTACATGCCCACCCCTCAGCTCCCTCTGAGACCACGGCTGTGTGCCACCAAGGTAGAATCATAGAATCATAGAATCCTAGAGTTGGAAGAGACCACAAGGGCCATCGAGTCCAACCCCCTGCCAAGCAGGAAACACCATCAGAGCACTCCTGACATATGGTTGCCAAGCCTCTGCTTAAAGACCTCCAAAGAAGGAGACTCCACCACACTCCTTGGCAGCAAATTCCACTGTCAAACAGCTCTTACTGTCAGGAAGTTCTTCCTAATGTTTAGGTGGAATCTTCTTTCATGTAGTAAAAAGGTCAAGGACCCCTGGATGGTTGAGTCCAGTCCAAGGTGACTATGGGGTTGCGGCGCTCATCTCGCTTTCAGCCCGAGGGAGACGGCGTTTGTCCGCAGACAGTTTTCCGGGTCCTGTGGCCAGCAGGACTAAGCCACTCCTGGTGCAACGGGACACTGACGGAAACCAGATCTCACAGAAAAGCTGCTTACCTTCCCTCTGCAGCAGTACCTATTTATCTAGGTGGGTGGTGCTGTGGTCTAAACCACTGAGCCTCTTGCTCTTACTGATCGGAAGGTTGGTGGTTTGACTCCCCCCCCCCCCCGGGCTGAGCTCCTGTTGTTCGGTCCCTGCTCCTGCCAACCTAGCAGTTTGAAAGCCCGCCAGTGCAAGTAGTTAAATAGGCACCACCAAGGAGCAGAAGCTGAGCAGTGGCTCACCAGGAACCTTGGCAGCCTGGCAGGCCCAGCTCAGGCGCAGGTGGAAGGAGCCATTGTCCAGCTGTAGCACTGGGTGCTGTTGAATGGTCTCTTTAAATCGGAAGGTTCATTATTGTTCCACAAGATGAGTATTTCTTTAAGGGCCAGAGCAAATAACATGGCCTAGTTTTACAGCTATGGGACGCAGGTGCGCATGGGATGCAGGTGGCGCTGTGGGTTAAAGCCTCAGCACCTAGGGCTTGCCGATCGAAGGGTCGGCGGTTCGAAGCCCTGCGGCGGGGTGCGCTCCCGCTGCTCGGTCCCAGCGCCTGCCAACCTAGCAGTTCGAAAGCACCTCCGGGTGCAAGTAGATAAATAGGGACCGCTTACCAGCGGGAAGGTAAACAGCGTTTCCGTGTGTGGCTCTGGCTCGCCAGAGCAGCGATGTCACGCTGGCCACGTGACCCGGAAGTGTCTCCGGACAGCGCTGGCCCCTGGCCTCTTAAGTGAGATGGGCGCACAACCCCAGAGTCTGTCAAGACTGGCCCGTACGGGCAGGGGTACCTTTACCTTTACCTTTAGTTTTACAGCTGTGAAGCAGTATAGCAGCTGCTGTTAAGTTATGTTAATTAAGCTGTTGGGTATGGTATATAAAGAGCAGCATGTCGCTCTCTCAGTACCCTGGTGGATGAGTCATGCTTATTGATTTATTGTAAAAGGAGTTTTTGTTATTAAAACCTAGCAAAAGTTATTTTTGCGTTCCTTGTAATGTGTGGTCTCCCCAGCACGCCTTCTGCAGCACAACTAATCTGCAAATAGCCAACAAGTGCAGGTCCCAGTGGACATCGCTCGCAGAAGGAAACCCCCCCCCCAGCTCCCTCCTCCGTCACCCTGCTCTGCCTTGGCAGTGTCCAACCCCTCTGCCAACTGGAAGCCAGAGCTGCGCTTCAAGGCTCTTCAGACAGGCCCTAATAACAGAAAGTGGCAGTTCTTGCTCTCATGAAGAAAACAGACATTTAGCAAAAATTTAAAAATCCGCCTGGAAGACATGTCCACGGGAAGCAGGACATATGGCAGAGGTTTTCTGTTATTATAAAGCAGCAATGCAGCAGCAAGCATAGGCTATAGCAGCCAAGTCAGCTGCTTGTGGCTGGAAAGCCAAACAGGATGTGTGTGACTGTTGCCATGGAAACAAAGGGGCAGTCCATTCTGTACTGAGCACCGGATGTTAGCTCAGTGTGTGTGTCATATGACCTGTACAGGATGTACATGGGTGGAGTTTATTCTTACTGCTGTTGAGTGCAGACATGTTTCTCTGTACTGATGTAAAGGACAGAAATAAAAGATGTAAATAGATTTCTGTCTGCTTCTTTCCCCTCCCTGGGGGACACCAAAGGGGAGAGAGAAGGAACGGTGTGTTTTTCTCACAGCCTGAGAAAAATCGCCGAGACCTCGCCAGCTTATCTGCCGGGAGTAGCAGCCGGGAGGTCGCCAAGGAATATCTGCCAGTGCCTATGCTGTGGCACATTCCTCTGACCCAGGCAGAATTCCAACAGTGGTAGCAGAGGATGGTTGCTACGATCCATGGGAGTCTGTAAAGATAGTAGCAGAGCTGCTGTTTTCATCGCTCCATGGAAGCCTGAAGCAAGAGGCTGTTTCTCTGCAGCTAGAAGCTGACCAGACGAAGCTGACAGCCACGGAGCCCAAAGGTATGAGATTTTCGGGCTTAGAAGTGTGAATGCAGATTCATTCTCTGCTTCACGGGGAGCAGCGTATGGGAAAAGAGCTCCAGTGAGAAGATGCCTGCATTCCAGACATTCTTGTGGTTTTCCTGTACAAGGAAAGGAATGCTGTTGCTTAGCAACGCAGGCCAGTTTCAAGATAAGGGCTGTACAGTCAGGCTGTGCCTCAGAGAGGCAAAAACAAAGTTTATTTTGACTTAGGCCCTAACGAACTGTTGGAAGGAACTTTCCAACGCAGCCAGCGTTGAGAGCTGCCAGGTGGCCAAGAGTGTAAACAAGCCAGCTATTGGATTTTAGAGGCTTGTGTTTGAGAGTTAAGGCAAAGGACTCAAAATGGATGCCAGGAAGGGGGGAGGTCTGCCTTCTCCGCCCCTTCTGACCAATGAGAATTATGCATCTTGGTCTATTAAGATGAAGGCCCTGCTGCAGAATCAGAGACTGTTTGGGGTGATTGAGAACCCCATCCCTGCAGCACCAACGCGTGCTTGGGAGTCACAGGATGTGAAGGCCAGAACGGCTATAATTCTGTGTGTGTCAGATTCGCAGCTTATTCATATACAGACTTTAGAGCACGCGAAAGATGTTTGGGACACGCTGAGAAGGACACATCAGAGAGATGCGGGTTCTTCAGCGCTGCTGTATTTTGAAAAGCTGACCAACCTGAGGCTTGCGCCTGATGGAGATGTTCAAGCGCACCCGACGGAAATGAAATATCTGCGCCAACAGATGGTGGAACGCAATTTCCGTTTGCAGGAGGAAGTGTTTTGCTTCATGGTGATAAACAGCCTGAATCGGACTTACAAAACCGTTGCCAGTCAGCTGGTGTCCCTCCCAGCGAATGAATTGACTTCGGAGAGGGTCTTTGCCGTGGTTCTTTGTGAACATGACAGACTTGCTGCCCTGGAAGTCAAGGACAGGGGGAGACAAGAACGGAGTTCTAACACCCCCACTGCTGTTGCTACTGGAGGAGACGCTGTAGCTTTGAACGTTGTCCGATGTTACAATTGTGGACAGACTGGGCAACTTCAGTGGAACTGCAAGAAGCCACGTCAGAACAAAGGAGCCAAGGGAAGCTCCACAAAGTCTGAGGCGTCAGGCAAAAGTCATACCGTCTCAAAGGCAAAGACTGCAAAGGCCTTGATGTCGAAAGGAACCAAGCCAGAAGTGGAGAACGCTTTTGTCATAGACACGGGGTGCACATTTCATATGAACCCAAACAGACAGCTATTTTCGTCGTTTAAGAAGCAAAGCTTCGCTGTACAACAAGCCAACGGTCAAGAGCTGGAAGCCACCGGAATTGGGACTGTGTATCTTAAAAGTCTGAACTTGACTATAAACAATGTTTATTTGGTTCCAGAGTTGAAGTACAATCTGCTCAGCGTTTTGCAGATTGCCAAGAAGGGACTAAAACTGTCCTATGATGATGAGAACTGTGAGATCTACAAAGATGGAGAGTTGTATCTTTCTGCTGAAGAGAAAGATGGACTGTATTTGTTGACTTTTGATCAAAGTGATTACATGAATTGTAATTCTAACATGATCTCTTTTGCAGGTGTAGCTGAAAAGAACGCCAAGCAGGACACCTCGAGGATCAACAGGGCATTTCAGCGGGTGTATGCTGATGTGATTGGTCCTCTAGCACCTTCTAGAGGCAATGCAAAGTATTACCTAATATGTGTTGATTCTTTTACAGGTTTTGTCTGGATTTATCTTTTGGAGAGACCAAAAGACGCCTTAGAAAGGTTTAAAGAGTTTTGTGACAAAGTTAAAAATATGCATGATGCTGACATAGATTGTCTTTGCACAGATGAGAAGCCAATTTTTCTTTTACAGGATTTCCAGAGGTTCCTGAAGAAGGGATAAGACACAGAATTGCTAGTTCCGAAGAAGCTTGGAAAAGATGTGTCTGTGTTAGGGTGAACAAAGAATTGCAAAAGGGAATGCATGCGCAATTGCTAAGTTCACATCTGCCACATGAGTACTGGGCTGAGTCGCTAATGTCGTATTCTTATACGTGGTTGAGAAAGTTTTCAAAAGAATTGGGAAGTTCTCCTTTTGAGAAACTGTTCCACAGAAAACCTTCTGTTGCCCATTTCAAGGTTTTTGGGTCTCATGTGAGGACAGAAGCTCCGGGTGGAGTAAAGAATGCCAAAGGCATTTTTGTGGGTTATGAAAAGGGTCTCTACAGAGTAATTTTGTCTGAATCTGGTCAGGTGATTCTCACAAAATTTCTAGAGAGTGCTCCTGAACAGGAGAGAGTGATTGTTCACACATTTCCCACAGGAGATGATGATGATTCTGATGATGATGATGATGAGTTTGATCTTATTGAGTTCAGTAGTACTGATGATGACAGCGATAGCTCAGACAGCTCAGTTGTCACAGTCATTGAGAGAAAATCTCACGTAATGACTAGACCCTCAGAAGAGGAAGATGAACCACTGATTAAGCTTAGTACTGGTTCACCAGAGAGCTCAGAGGCTGAACCAGAAAGCAAAGGAGAGCAGCACCTCTTACGTAGGTCTGAGAGAGCAACGAAGGGTGTACCACCCAAGAGGTATTCAAAGGAGTTTGCTAACCTAGCTATTGCATGTGTTGCTGTTGTAAACGACCAAGGTCAAATTGAAGCTGTGTCTGAGTCGGAGACAAAGGCACAACAGAGAGTTGCTAACCAAGGTAATGCAGAAGCACTCATTGCTTGGAAGTCACACAACCAGAGAGGTACATTGGTGAAACCAATGGCGGGTAGTTCCAAGGGTGGAACTGAAACAACAGGGGAGTGTTATACATATAACAACTGTTTGTTTTCTTCTCTGGATGATGCTTTGCTCGCTGCATGCATTGATACTTTAGGGGGAGTATGTTATTATAAAGCAGCAATGCAGCAGCAAGCAAAGGCTCTAGCAGCTCAGTCAGCTGCTTGTGGCTGGAAAGCCAAACAGGATGTGTGTGACTGTTGCCATGGAAACAAAGGGGCAGTCCATTCTGTACTGAGCACCGGATGTTAGCTCAGTGTGTGTGTCATATGACCTGTACAGGATGTACATGGGTGGAGTTTATTCTTACTGCTGTTGAGTGCAGACATGTTTCTCTGTACTGATGTAAAGGACAGAAATAAAAGATGTAAATAGATTTCTGTCTGCTTCTTTCCCCTCCCTGGGGGACACCAAAGGGGAGAGAGAAGGAACGGTGTGTTTTTCTCACAGCCTGAGAAAAATCGCCGAGACCTCGCCAGCTTATCTGCCGGGAGTAGCAGCCGGGAGGTCGCCAAGGAATATCTGTCGGTGCCTAGAAGAGGTAGGCACATTCCTCTGACCCAGGCAGAATTCCAACATTTTCAACCTTCTTGGGTCCACAGCTCCCTTGACCAACTCCCTTCTTTCTGCAGCCCCCCTGTGGGGCTCAGGAGCCCAGTTGTGCCACCCCTTGCCTGGAGAGCTGGCAGCCTCTCACCCTTTTGGAACCCCCTCCCTTGTGGAGTGTTCCCTCAGCCTCCACCGCTCCTGGTCTCTGAGCCACCCCCCACAACCCAAAGAGAGGTGCTTCCTCACACTGCCCCACAAGGGCCTTAGTGGCCCATTGGAGACAGGCCAAAGCTGAACGGGAGGCAGCAGTGGCAGCGGCAAACACAAGAACGGCCAGCGCAGCGCATGTGAAATATACTCGGAGTCGAGAGTGGATTTCATGCTCTTTATTCAGCTCATAGTGGTGAGGAGGAATGCAAGTTCCCCTAAAATATCTGCTTTATATTCATTATTTACTCAATGGGCTGCATGTGATTGGCTAATTCCGGGATTCTCCTGTAGGCCAATCAGGTTGTGGATTCACTTCCACCTGGAGCTGGATTGGGTGGCCCCTGCAGACCAATCATACTGCTGCATTGTTCCTAGGACCAATCAGACTGCTGCATTCTGAATCCTATAGTTCTAGGACCAATCAGACTGCTGCATTCTGAATCCTATTGTTCTAGGACCAATCAGACTGCTGCATTCTGAATCCTATTGTTCTAGGACCAATCAGACTGCTGCATTTTGGATCCTATTCAACGCAGCATATAACAGCCTGCCTGCCTGGCCTCCCACTTGTCTGTCCATTCCCAACAACATGGGCTGGCGGGCTGGGCTCCTTCACCCACTTCAGCTCCTGGCAACCAGCACCCCCTGACCAACCCCAGGAACACCATTCACCTGCAGCCATGGAAGCCTTTGGGAGGCAGAGATGTGAGGGGGCATCAGAAGAGGAAGGGAAGGAAAGAGAGGCAGAGGCCAGGGTTGCCCACAGCACCCCAACCATCATTCAGGGCACCCAGGGTGCCATGGCACATGGGTTGAAAACCACTGCCATAAAGCATTTTGTCTTCTTTTTTTGGTGAAGTACCAACTCCTAGAGGGGCAGCTCTGTAACTTGGCAGAGTGAAGAGACCTTGGATAGGTGGGGAGGAGAGACTCATGACCCCCTGGCAGTTCCTTCCTCCTGCCCCTGAAACAAAAAAGAAATATACCGTATTTTTCGCTCCATAAGATGCACTTTTTCTTCCTAAAAAGTAAGGGGAAATGTCTGTGCGTCTAATGGAGCGAATGTGTGGTCCCTGGAGCCAAACTGCCCAGGGGCAAAAAGCAGATCATGCTTTTTTTTTTTGGAAGAGGGATGTGAGTGTTGAAACAAAGCCGCTGATCGTTTGCCGATCAGGGAGAGAGATAAGGGACACTAGAGATAAAGGAGGCTGCCTGGGAGGGGGGAGGTAAAGAAAGCAAACTTGCAAAAGGGGGAAATAGGAAGACTAAAGCAATAAGGAGAGAAATTAGAAGAAAAGGAGGAGCAAAAAACTGCTCCAGCTAAGGAAAAGACATTAAGGCAAACAAGAGGGAAGGGAGTGTTGACAGGAAGCAGCTGATTGGTGGGATCGGGAGAGAGATAAGGGACTCTAGTGGAGGCTGTTTGGGAGGGGGGAGGTAAAAGCCCATGGATCCTCAGGATTTTTGCACTGGGTCACCCCAAATTCACCATCAGATCACATGTCTGTGGCCACAGCATGAACCACAAAAATCATACATCCACTGTTTCAATCAGAATATTATTTTTTCTTGTTTTCCTCCTCTAAAAAACTAGATGCGTCTTATGGTCAGGTGCATCTTATGGAGTGAAAAATACGGTATATTCTTCTCTGTTGGAGGCCGAAGCTGAGAGTGGCAGGCCTCCTGGCCCTGTGGCAGAAGACGAGGGGGGGGCAAGGTCCAGCTGCCAGGCCCATTGGCTCCTGGGTGTGTGTGTGGGGGGGGGGGGGAATGGTGGGAAAAATCTTATCCCATGTCCTGGGACAGCTCTGCCTCCTTAGCGTCTGAATCTTCTTCTGCCCATCCTGTATGGGCCTATGGCCGTAAATAAAATTACCTACCTAAAATTACCTACCTTCTGCCCATCCATTTCTTGGGCTATTCTGAATTGAGATCCCACAAGGAAATTGCAAGGTAAGTGGGGGGGGGGCTGATGCCCTCTGCTCCCCCCTCACTCACCTCAGGCCTCCTCAGCTGCTCCACTTCCTGATGGGAGCGGGGGGGGGGGTGTCTTCATCTTGGGCCTCCCAGTACGATGCTTTTCTAGATCCTTCTCAAATATATCTTGCCCAAGAAACCGCTTTTGCAGCCAGGCTGGCCATAAGAGCACTGGAAGGAGGTGCTGGATCCAGTCCAGCCCCCTGATCTCACAGCGGCCAACCAGAGGCCCACGTGGAAACCACCCCCCAGCCGGATTCCAGCACAAGAGCTGCCCCCCATCTCCTGCGGCTTCCAGCAATGGGTCTCCGAAAGCCTTGCTGCCATCAACTGATCTCTTCTCCTCCATGAATTTGCCTAATCCTCTTTTCGAGCCATCCAAGCTGTCTCCTGTGGCAGGGAGTTCCAGAGGTTAACGATGCGCTGCGTGAAGCAGGACTTGCTCTTCTCGGTCCTGAACCTTCCAGCATTCAGTTTAAATCTTTCCTCTGCCCACCCTCCTTTCTCATCTGCAAAGGTGGCACCAAACGTGCCCCCCCCCCCCGCCGCCTTGCCGAGGGCTGTCTCCCCCTCCCTCTGAGCTGCTCAGATGCAGCCCCCTGGGGTGATGGCGGCAGGGGGCCCTTTGTGACCTCACAGGCCAGCCCTGCCTTCTGCTGCTCCAGCTCCAAGCCTGCCCACCTTCCCAGCCGCTGAACACCCCCTCCATGTCCAGCCCCATGCCCTTGGCCTTGCCCATGCCCACGCTCTCTTGCCACCCTCCCGGACCCCTCTAGGCCTTGTCCAGTTGCTTGCAAGATGGACGGCGGGGTCCAAACCCTGCAGATTGGGGAGGCGGATGCCAATTGGGAGCTGATCCGGGACAAGGTGAGGAGGAGGAGGAGGAGGAGGAGGAGGAGGAGGAGGGGAGCTGGCCTGGCGAGGGGCACCCTGGGAAGGAGGGGCAAGTCTGCAGCATGGGCTTCCTGGCTGCCCCTCACACCAAGACCCCCAGCGCGGTATCAGGGGGGCCCTGCCCCATCTCCTCAGGTGGAGAGAGTGATGCCTCTGAATGCCAGGGGCCGGAGACCCCAGGAGGGGAGAGATGCTCTGGGACTCAGATCCTGTGTGCAAGTTTCCCATTGGGGCATCTGTCTGTCCCCTGTGAGAACAGGAGACGGGCCTGATCCTGCAGGCACTTCCCTGGAGAGGGGCAGCAGAGCTAACCTGACCTGGGGGCTCTCATGTGACGCCTTGTGGGGTCCTCAGTTTAAGGAGGAATATGGCTCATCCTGGTCCCCCTCCTCTGCCCACCTTCCAGCTTGTCAAACATCCTCCTTAAATTGTGGTGCCCAGAAGTGGACACAGGACTCCAGGTGTGGTCTGACCAAAACAGAATACAGTGGTACCTCTGGTTATATACTTAATTCATTCTGGAGGGTCCATTCTTAACCTGAAACTGTTCTTAACCTGAGGTACCACTTTAGCTAATGGGGCCTCCTGCTGCTGCCACACGATTTCTGTTCTTATCCTGAAGCATCCTGAAGGGCAACCAAAATGGTCAAAGGCCTGGAAACGATGCCTTATGAGGAACAGCTAAGGGAGCTGGGCATGTTTAGCCTGGAGAAGAGGAGGTTAAGGGGTGATATGATAGCCATGTTCAAATATATAAAAGGATGTCACATAGAGGAGGGGGAAAGGTTGTTTTCTGCTGCTCCAGAGAAGCGGACACGGAGCAATGGCTCCAAACTACAAGAAAGAAGATTCCACCTAAACATTAGGAAGAACTTCCTGACAGTAAGAGCTGTTTGACAGTGGAATTTGCTGCCAAGGAGTGTGGTGGAGTCTCCTTCTTTGGAGGTCTTTAAGCAGAGGCTTGACAACCATATGTCAGGAGTGCTCTGATGGTGTTTCCTGCTTGGCAGGGGGTTGGACTCGATGGCCCTTGTGGTCTCTTCCAACTCTATGATTCTATGATTCTATGATTCTTAACTCAAGGTACTATTTCTGGGTTAGCGGAGTCTGTAACCTGAAGCGTATGTAACCCGAGGTACCACTGTAATAGAGTGGGACTATGATTTCCCTTGATCTGGACATTAGCTTTTTCTCCTGCTGCATCACACTGTGGACTCATGTTCAGCTGTTCAGCTTGTGGTCAACCAAGACCCCTAGATCCTTTTCACATGCACTGCTAGTAAGCCAGGTCTCCCCCATCTTATATTTGTGCATCTGGTTCTTCCTGCCTAAATGCACAACTTTACTTTTGAAACAAAAAATTTTTTAAATTAAAAAAATAAAAGAATGCCTCCCAGTAGTACATTAGAGATCAACTAAGTTAGTTATTGGTATGAGCTTTCGTGTGCATGCACACTTCTTCAGATACACTGAAATTGTAGTCACCAGACTAACTAACTTAGTTGGTCTCTAAGGTGCTACTGGAAGGAATATTTTATTTTAATTCAATTTGTTTTGTTTTGTTTCGACTACAGCAGAGCAACAAGGCTACCTACCTGTAGCTAGAACCTGACTTTTGTCCCCAGTGAAATTCATTTTGTTAGCTAGCACCCGGTTCTCCAATCTGACAAGGTCATTTCGAATTCAGATTCCGTCTTCAGTCTCTCTCCAGCCGTGATCCCGGGAGGGTTGCCCTAGATGCCCCTCGGGTGCCCCTCCCCATCCTGACCCCCCCACCTCTCTCTGGGCAGGTGGTGGAGGAGCGCTTCGGCCCCACGGTGGTCCCGGTGCCCTTCCTGGAAGACGCCGCCTCCTACGACCTGCTGACGGTGCTGATCAAGAAGCCCCCCCTGGGCCACGGTCTCCTCTCCCGCCAGCGCTGCCTGGTGCCCGTGGGGCCCCTGGAGAACCTGCTGCAGGAGGGCACCCCCGCCCGGGAGCTGACCCACTGCACGCGCGAGTACAACGCCCGGGTGCGCGGCGAGTCGCGCTACGAGGAGACGCGGCTGGTGGCGGGCGCGCTGCGCCACCTGCGCCTGACCATGTCGGGGGTCCACAAGAAGGTGGCCTTCCTGGTCCTGCGCCCCGGGACCGTGGCCCTGCGCCCGGACCTGCCCTGGCTGCGCTCGCAGAGCAGCGTCTACGTGGTCTACGAGGTCTTCTACTGCGCCAGCCTGGCCCTGGCCGTCACGCAGGGCGCCGAGCGCAGCATCTTCCACCGCGAGCAGCCGCTGCCCGTCGCCTTCTCCTGCCTCAAGTTCGCCCTCGGAGCCAAAGGGGTGCTGGGCTCCCAGAAGCCCACCGGCCACAGCTTGCCTGCCAGGGCCGCCTGGGTCCGCATGGCGGTGCTCGAGCCCCCCAGGACCCCGGCGCCCCCCCTGGAGAGCCCCCTGCCCAAGGAGGAGGGCAAGGCTGCCCGCAAGCGCTGGAGACCCCTCAGCAAGCCCACGGGGACCCTGGCAGGTGAGGCAAGCCCCCCGTTTCGCTGCCGACTTGGCTGGTCATCGGTCAGGGATGCTTGAGCCGAGATTCCTGCATTGCAGGGGTGGAAATGGATGACCTCGGGGGTCCCCTCCCACTCTGAGATCCTGATTCTATGGAGAGGGCTCTCCGCAGCCACTAGGCGGGGCGGCTGCGCTCTGCCTCTACAGCTGGAGGAAGTTTTCAATGTTTGGTGCTTTCATTATTGGGGGCAGCCGGGTTTCTGGGTCCCAGGTGCCGGAAGTCGCAGGAGAGAAGAGCTGTGTTTGAATCCTGCTTGTGGATCTCCCTGGGTGGCCCCCTCTGACCCAGAGGAAAACCTCTTCTTCTCTTCGTAGGCTTGCAGCTGTGCTTTCAAGTGGGGGTAAAAATAAGGTCCATATTTTTGGCATCTGGCAACCTACAAGCCCCTCTGGTTTCAGACAGCACATGGGAAGAAGAGTCTAAAGAAGCCCAGGGCACAAATTTCTGGCGGCCTTCTAGTGGCTAAATGCCTCTGTCTCAATTTGCTGGCATCTAGATCCCGCCCCCCCCCGGTCATTTCTCAAGGGCACCCCCCCCCCACTGCCGCCTGGCACCCCCTTCCAGCGACTTGGCTCCCTGCATTGCAGGGAATTGGACTAGAATTCGGGGTTCCCCACCTGTGGGTCCCCAGAAGTTGTTGGACTACAACTCCCATAATCCCTGAGCTCTGGGCCTTGCTAGAAAGGGGTGATTGAGAAAGGCTGGCTAGATGATCCCGAATTGTGGGTGGGGGGGTGCCATTGCTTGGCCTGTTCAGAATTGCCCCCCCCCCTTGATACAAGGTCCACCTGCGTTAGCTGCGATTCCTGCACTGCAGCAGGTTGGACTGGATGATCCTTGGAGGTCCCTCCCAACTCTACGATTCTCTGCTTTTCCCACGAGGGGAGAAGCGCTTTGGGGAGAGGGCTGCTCTTGCCCCCAGCCAGGCCCCCACTGGCAAGAGCCCCACATTAGCCCCTACAGAGGCCTCTGCCGGGCTTCTCCCCCTATGCCCCAGCTAGTGGGGCTGAAATGTGGGGGGGGGAGGTGGTGGTTTGGGAATGTCCAGCGGACAGCAGGGCACCTTCTGGGAAGGTCTAGGAAGCCAGGGGTTCCTGCGCCACAGGGGGCTGGACTAGATGCCCTTGGGGAGCCCCACCCAACTCTTTTATGCTGCGATTCTTCTGGTCCCCGCAGGAAAATGGCCCTTCCGGCGCCACCACCCCAAGTCCGGCCCGTCCACTGCCAGCCTGGCTGACGCTGAGAGGCACTCCATGTCGCTGCCCCTCCTGCAGAGCGCCACGGCCGAGAGCGACACCGAAGAGTGAGCCCAGAGACGCCGCCAATAAAGAGCCCTTTGCACCCAGAGCCATTCGTGTGGCCCCGATTGGAGGGGGAGGGCGGGCGCAGGAAGCCGGGGGGGGGGGGGAGCAAGCCAAGAGAGAGAACCTGCAGCGGGGGGGGGGGGGCAAGTCCCAGAGGAGGAGCTACCTCATGCTCTGGGGGGCACCCATCTAGTAGTTTAGAGGTCCCGAGCCCTAAGGAAGTCAGACTATCCTCCCCCAGGGCCAGGGCCTTCTCAGTGGTGGCTCCAACCTGGTGGAATGCTCTGTCCCAGGAGACCAGGGCCCTGCAGGATTTAACCTCCTTCCGCAGGGCCTGTATGACAGAGCTAATCCGCCTGGCTTTCCATTTGAACTCAGCCTGATCTTTTATTTCCCTCCTCTTCCCTCCCCCTCCCCTTTCTTTGAAGATTCCCCGCTCTGGGATCCCACAGCTAATTCTCCCCTGGTCTCCTTGCTGGCCCAAGTGGGACTAATTTAGCCAGCTAGCCCTGGGGATCATCTCATGTTTATTGGATGGATTTCCCCCCAAATTGATTTTTGAATTCTGAATTCATTGCTATTCACATTTTATACAGTATTTTATGCTGTTTTTTGTTGCATCAATTAAGTGTTTTAGATTTGTTGCTAGCCACCCTGAGCCCGGTTTTCTGAACCGGGAAGCGTGGGGTATAAATAAAAATTTTATTATTATTTATTATTAGTAGGAACACACTTGTCTGAGGCTCCTTCCACCACCACCCATTGGTCGGAGCAGCTGAGAGCCTGGGGGGGGGGGGCTGTGTGTGCGAAGTCCCTCCCACACTGAGCAAGAAGCTGAACTTTAGAAGATTCAGGGCAGACAAAAGCCCTTTGCGCAGCACAGAGGCGGACACTGGAACTCCCTGCCACAAGAGGCAGTGCTGGTCGCCAACTTGGAAGGCTTTAAAAGGGGATTAGACAAATTCAAAGAGGGCTGTCAAAGGCGACTCGGCAGTTTGGGGCAGTGTAGGGGTGCAAATATCCAGAGTGTGGGGGGATCAGCTGGGATTACTATGAGAAATTATACAATATACATGAAGCCATTTTGTCCACTATGAAAGTCATGGCGTTGACTGGGTTCGATTCATTGACAATCATTTCTGATTAAATCCCACAAGCCTCTGCATTTCTGGCTATTTTCTCTACTGTTCATTTTCTACGCCTGACAGGCCCCTATAAGCATTCTAAAACACAGGCCAGTTGCTTCACTGGGCATCCTCAGTACATAAAGATAACAGGCAGTTTCTTTGATGTAGCCTTCCTTGGTTTTGTTAATCTTAGGGCCTGGAAATAGTTTCACATAAAGGTGAGAAAGATACTTATCTCCTTGCCAACCTTCCTCTCGCGTTTATTGCTGTTTATGACCTCCGGAGTTTCCTAAAAGCTTTCCTCTACCCTGTTTTATTTATGCATACTCAGAGTTGTCTCTGTAGTTACTTTGTCTCCACGTGGGGTTTTTTTGAAATGCTCAGAGGAAATCTGATTGGTTCTTACGAACACTGTGTAAAAAGTTCCTTTGTGAATAAAACGAGGAATTATTCTACGCACCCCTCCCAGAGCCCTACTGGTCAGGCCTCTGTGTGCATTTTATCAGAGTCCAATCCTTCCTTTGCTTTGGGAACGCCTCAGGGCAGCCCTGCGTCCAAATACCAGCCGCTGGAAAGGGCAGGAGGCGAGAGCAGCTCTCGCACTCGGGTCCTGCTTGTGAGAAGAGGCTGGGCCAGATGAGCCCCCTTGATCCAGCTGGGCTCCTCTCAGCTCCCCCAATTCTCTGCCCTTGGTTGGGGGCAGAAGACCGAGAAGGGAGCTTTGGGGCTGGGTGCCCGACTGCCAGCGATGCTTCAGCGGCGGTTCCTGCATCGCAAAGGACTGGGCTGGAGGACCTCTGGAGGGCCCTCGCAACCCTGCAATTCCACAGCGGGCACAAAGGGCAAGTGATGGGCCCCCCTGCCCTCTCCCCCCCCAATGCAAAATCACCCAGGCCACATCCAGCACTGAGAGAGAGCTTCTTTTATACATATTGCAATGAATTCTCCAGAAAAAAAACATTCATTCCCAATAAATTAAAAAGGTCCTTGTCCTGGTACGGAGTTTTCTTTAAAAAGGTGCCCCCCACCCGCCCCACGGGGTGCCCCCCACAGGCTCCCCGATTAGTGCAGACCCAGCCAGGGCTGAGCCGGGGGGTGAGGGAGAGTCGGGGGAGATTCCAGTTAAGAGTCCCGGACGGGGGTGGGGGGCATGGAGTGGAGTGTTCGGGAGGGGGAGCAGGCGGGCAGTGGAGGGAGGGGGGTGTCCCGGCCGCGCTCACTCCGGCCCCCCCGCCTCGGCCTTCTCCTCGGGGGGCTCCAGCAGGAAGGGCGAGGTGACGGCATGCGCCTGGGCGATGGCGGCCAGCTCCTTCAGGAACTCGGCGAAGATGACGGCGCAGTAGACGGCGTTCTTGACCCTCAGCGCCTCGCTCTGCTTCTCGGCCGAGGTGCGGAAGAGGGAGCCCCCCGCCAGCGCATGCATCACCGGCCCCTCGCGCATGTGCTGCAGCGCCAGCTGGGCCGCCTGCCGCGCCCGCGTGGGGCTGTTGGTGTGGCGCATGATCAGCTCCCCGATGGACGGCTTGCGGCTCTTCACTGCGGGGGGGGGGGGGGGAGAAAAGGGGAGGGGGTCAGCGGCCGGCAGAGTTTGGAGAGGGAGAAGAGCCCCCTGGCAAAATCCCCCCCCCAAAAAAAAACGCCATGGGGAAAATCAGATTTCCCAGTTCGCACATTTCAAGAAAGAAAAGCCCTGGAATGGCAGCTGCAAAACTCCTCAACAACAGAACAGGCAACGTTAAACTGCGGAACTGCCTGCCACAGGAATCAGTGGGGGCCTGGCTGGCTCTCAAAGGAGACCAGGCCAATTCATGGAGGGGGAGAGAAGGTTCTGCTCCACCCTCCGCAGTCGGAGGCAGAGATGCTTCTGGGTACCGGGGGCCGGGGGGGGGATCTCGTGTTCAAATCCTGCTTGGGGGTCTTCCCTTGGGGCATCTGGTGTGGGAAGAGGTCCCCCTCTGGCCTGACCCAGCAGCCTCTTCGGATTTCCTTGTGGCACCTCCAGGCCCAGAAGCAGTCTACCTGCACTGCCAGGTTCAGGGGAGTATTTGGCCTCTGTGAGAAGAACAGGGCTCTGGACTTAGCTGGTTAAGCGTCGCAATTCGCACCTCCAAAGAAGTGGCTTTGTGCTCTCAGATGAGCCTGTGGTCAGGCGCGAGGGCGGCAGGCCAGGAGACCCCCAACCCCTCCCTGCAGGGCCCCCGCAAGGCAGCTCCCCTATAGCCACACACCGTAAATACTCCATAGGTCAGCAGCTGGGGGGGGGGGGAATCCAGCCCTATCGCCCCACAGCTGGGCCTGATCCAGCAGGGCCTCTTTGGATGGTCTGGTGGAGCCTCCAGGCCCAGAGGCAGGCTACCTGGAGTCTTAGGCTGCTGGGGCCCTTTGGCCACAGCGAGGAGAGCAGGATGCTGGGCCGGATGGGGCCCCCTGGGCTTGATCCTGCGGTCTCCTTTCCCAATCAGAACCACGATAATCAGCCGCCCAGAGTGGCTGGGGCAACCCAGTCAGATGGGCGGCTTATTATTATTATTATTATTATTATTATTATTATTACTACTACTATTATTATTATTATTATTATTATTATTATTATTATTATTATTTCAGTGGTGCCTTGGTTCTCAAATGCTGAAAACCCGCAAGTACGTGTTCCAGTTTCCGAATGTTTTTCGGAAGCCGAACATCTGACGCGGATGTCGACTATTGTTTCTGTGGCGCCTGCACCGATCAGAAGCTTGGTTTTCAAACATTTTGGAAGTCAAACAGACTTCCGGAATGGATTAAGTTTGGCGCTTTTGTTTTTGCTATTTATTTCGCGTTTCTGCTTCTGAGGCTTTTTTGGTTCATTTCTTTTCCTGACTGCGTGGAACCCAGTTCAGCTACTGATTGAGTGATTGACTGACTGTCTGACTGTGGAAATGGATCCAAGCCCCCCATCCAAACAATGACTACCATCAGGGCGGGTAAGAAAAAATAATAATTTAAATTTTTATCAGCTACAGTACTGTCTTATTTATTTGATAGTATGGTACATTGATGATTGCTTTCATTTTATGGACCAATGGTCTCAGATAGTAAAATTCATGTTGAATTGCTGTTTAAGGGGTTGTTTTTAAAAGTCTGGAACGGATTAATTCGTTTTGCATTCCTTTCTATGGGAAAGCGTGCCTGGGTTTTGGGACGCTTTGGTTTTGGAATGGACTTCCGGAACGGATTAGGTTTGAGAACCAAGGTAACACTGTATTATTACAGTCATACCTCATGTTACAGCTGTTTCATGTTATGTTCTTTCAGGTTATGTCCCGTGGCGACCCGGAAGTACCGGAAAGGGTTACTTCCAGGTTTCGCTGCTCATGCATGCGCAGACGCGCAAAATGACGTCACGCACATGTGCAGAAGCGGCGAATCGCAACCCGTGTACACGCAGACATGGGTTGCGTTCTTTTCAGGTTGCAAACAGGCCTCTGAAACAGATCCCGTTCACAACCAGAGGTAAAGGTAAAGGGACCCCTGACCGTTAGGTCCAGTCGTGGACGATTCTGGGGTTGCGCCGCTCATCTCGCTCTATAGGCCAAGGGAGCCAGCGTTTGTCTGCAGACAGTTTTTCCAGGTCATGTGGCCAGCATGACTAAGCCGCTTCTGGCGAACCAGAGCAGCACACGGAAACGCCATTTACCATCCCACCGGAGCGGTATCTATTTATCTACTTGCACTTTGACATGCTTACGAACTGCTAGGTTGGCAGGAGCTGGGATCGAACGACGGGAGCTCACCCCGCCGCGGGGATTCGAACCGCCAACCTTCTGATCGGCAAGCCCTAGGCTCTGTGGTTTAACCCACAGCGCCACCCGCTTTTAACCAGAGGTACCACTGTATAATTATTATTATTCAATAGCAGGCTTCCACGGACTCTTGTTGGAGAGTCATCCGTGCCCAGGGGACCCCTGGGGCATGAGGACCTCTCTCTAACCCCTAGCCATCCCCCGAGCCCCCACAGCACCCAGACAGCCACCTCCCGGGCCCCCCGCCCGCCCCGCCCCCTCCTCCTCACCCAGAGTCTCCGAGCGGCGCAGGGCGGGTGCGGCGTTCTGGGTGTCTGACCAGTCCAGCTTCCCTCTGGCCACCAGATACTTCTTGGCTTTGGAGAGGAGGGAGGGAAAGTCTTCCTGGGAGGCGGCAAAGCTCTCAATCTTGTTTTTGACTGAGCCCAGGACCTGCCAGGGGGAAGAGGGAGGGTGAGGGGCGCTGCCAGGAAAGGGGTCTGCCCCCCCAGGAGGGTCTCTCCCCCCCCCCGGGCTCCTGCAAGGGTCCATTGCATCCGTTTGCTCTTGCCCGGTCAATAACGTCCTTAGGAGGACAACCAAATTTAAGCACAAATTCGACCTTGTAAGCCACTCTGAGCCCGGCCTTGGCTGGGGAGGGTGGGGTATAAATAAAAAATATTATTATTATTATTATTATCATTATTACCTGGATGAGGGACTTGACGCTGGGCTGGAAGACCATGTTGGTGTTGAGGAGGAAGGAGCGCAGGAGCGGCTGAGGGTGGGCGGCCAGCTGGGCGATGAGCCCCGTCAGGAGGAAGTTGACGTAGAGGGAGTTCTGCAGCATGTTCTCCAGCTTGGCCAGCAGCACCGCCACAAAGGGCCCTGCGAGGGAGGACAGCGGGGGGTCAGCCCAGGGGAGTCCCCGTCCCCCCCGCAGAGCCACTTCCAAGGGAACCCGGTTACTTTCTTCTCGAAAATAATTTCTGCTAAATTTTCTGCTTCGCAATTTCGACAAAATATCAACGGCTTCCCTCCTCCTCTTTCCATGGTTCCTTTTGCATATCACAAATCCCTGCATATTTTACAAAAGCTTTACCATTCAGCCAGGGCCGGATTTCAGTTTGATGCGGCCCTTGGCTCCTGGAGGGAATGGGGCCCTTTATGTGTCCAGCTCTCCTTTGTCAACAACAAATTGCCGCTGCTTTTAGTGTTGAATACCGTATTTTTTGCTCTATAAGACTCACTTTTTCCCTCCTAAAAAGTAAGGGGAAATGTGTGTGTGTCTTATGGAGCGAATGCAGGCTGCGCAGCTAGCCCAGAAGCCAGAACAGCAAGAGGGATCACTGTGCAGCGAAAGCAGCGATCCCTCTTGCTGTTCTGGCTTCTGCGATTCAAAATGTTTTTTGTCTTGTTTTCCTCCTCCAGAAACTAGGTGCGCCCTATGGTCTGGTGCGTCGTATAGAGCGAAAAATACGGCATATGCTAGATGGTAATTGATGGAGCTAAGAGGTATCTCAAGCCATTTGCACATCACAAAAGATGTATTTTATCAAAGTAATTGCTGAACTGGAATACAATTAAGAAGTAGTTTTTCTTATAGCTTGGAAATGTACATCCAGTTTTCCCCCCTAACCCTAGAGTGGGGCCCTAAGCTATAGCTTGTTTAGCTTATATGTAAATCGGGCAATATTCCTTTATTGCATCCATCAAAACTGTTGAATTAATCTTAATGCTGCCCACCTTTTCAGCTGCACACAATTCCCCCCCCCCATATATTCAATAAACGTTTTCCACTCTTCTCTAAACATGTGCCCTTCTTGCTCTCTTATTCTATATGTTAAGTCTGCAAGCTGCACATATTCTTAAGCTTAAGTTGCCGTTCTTCTTTGGATGGGACCTCGCTCGTTTTCCGTTTTTGGGCTAACAAAACATGGGCCGAAGTATTGGCATATATAAATAACCTTTTTTGACACCTGGGTATTTCAGTCTGAATTATCCCCAACAGAAAGGACTCTGGGATTTTTTTTGGGGGGGGGGACGGTAATTTTTAAACATTTTCTCCTTCCTTGCAGCTTTTAAAGCAGGTTTTGTGATTCTGTGAGCCCACTGAGCCACTTGGTGCAAACAGGGCCAAAGACCCGACAGGGGACTGCAGAGATGTAGACGCCCCCGCCAAGGATCATTTAGGTTCCCCCCACCCACCTGCAATGCATATGCCCAAGTGGCTAAGGTCTCCTTTGCATGCAAAAAGGCACCTGCAGCTTCAAGAAAAGGGCCAGAGCTCTCTCTCTGCCCAAGAGCCTCCAGGGACACTGGGGGCTGGATGTCCCAATGGGCGGAGACGGGATGGGGCAACATCAGCCATGTTGCTCTGCAGGGGAAAGGCCCCCCCTCCCAGATGGGGTCACGCCAAGGGAGAAGAGGCCCCTGGGTGACACCAGCGCTGCCCCTTGGCAGCCGCTGGCTCCTGGGGGTGGGAGCCCCATCGGATCCAGACCAGCCTTGCCTGCACTGGAGAGATGCTGGGGGGCGAGGGCGGGGGGCAGGTGGAGAAAAGGCAGGAGCAGGGAAGGAGCAGCAGCAACAAACAACAACGCACACAGACCCGGTGGGAGGGGGGGTCTGAAGGAAGGAAGGAAAGGAAAGATGGAAGGAAAGGATGGAAAGGAAGATGAAGAAAGGATGGAAAAGAAAGATGGAAGGAAGATGAAAAAGAAGGAGAGGAACGTTGGATGGATGGATGGATGGATGGATGGATGGAAGGAAGGGAAGTAGACAGGAAAAGGAAGAAACAGTAGAAGGGAAAAGGACAGAGAAAGGGGGAGCAGAGGAGAAGACGACGGACGAAACTGGAAGCAGAGAAAGAGAAAGGAGTCACGTGAATGGAGCCCAAGGCTGGGCGGGCAAAGTGGGCAGCGGGCAGAGTGCCCATGTGTCCCGACTCCTTCCGAAGGGAACTAGGACCCCCCCCACTGGGCCCCAACCATCTGCTGCCCAGGTCTGACCCCTCTGACCCCCTCCAGAAGTTCCTCTGGGGAAGCCCCGCTCAGGCTAAACTCCCACCTTGCACAGCAGACTTCGCCTTGGGAGGCAAGGGGGGCCCCTGGAGAGTGGGGGGCCTCCAGGAGCAGCAGGGGCCAGAGAGACCTCCAAGGAAGAGGGTGGGGTGCCCCCAACGACTCACCTGTGAACGGCTGGCTGGGGAGGGCGCCCGGGGTGGGTGGGGGGCTGCCGACAATCTGCGCCAGGGGGTCGACCAAGCGGGTGGGCCCCAGGCTGCCCTCAGGGGGAGCGGCGAAGCTGTGATAGGCCTCCTCTTCCTCGGGGCTGAGGGGGTCCGCCTGGGGGGGCTCCTCCTCCTCCTCCCGGCCCCCGTTCGCCATCTCGTCCTCCAGGCGCCGCAGCTCTGCCGCAAACCTCTCCACGGGGTGGGCGCCCCCATTCTCGGCTGGCGCCAGCGACTCGTCCGGGCCGGGGGCCTCAGGGAGGCCCCCGTTCTCCACCACGGCCCCCTCCTGCGGGCACCGGCGGACCTTCTTGATCAGCGCGGGCTCCGAGTGCGCCCCATTCAGCAGGGGCCCCGGGTCCTCGGTGCCGGGGGAGGCGGCAGGGGGCGAGGTGCCAGCGTCCGGGGTTCCCTTGGGGGCAGCCCCCTCCTCAGGCGGAGCGCCCCGCTTCTTAGTCCGGGGGGAGGCAGGCCCCGGGTGCCCGCCGGGCTGGAAGGAGGTGTAGGCGAGGGGGTCGCCCTGGCGGGGCAGAGAGGGGTCCAGGCTGGCGGGAGGGGGCCGCTCTCCGTCGTAGGGGGCCGACCAGACGCGGCAGGCCCAGACACAGCGGTCGACGTTCAGGCGGGCGTCACGCAGGTATTCCAAGTAGTTGCCCTCCAACTCGCAGGCCTCCTCCCAGCGAGGGGGGGTCCGGTGGGAGGGGCTGCTGACGGGGGTCCCCGGGGAGCGGGGGGAGGCGGGGCCAGCGGGATCGGGGCCAAAGCTGGGCTGGCGCATGAAGAAGGAGAGGCGCGAGGGCGTGGAGGGCTTGGGCACCGTCACCACCGAGGAGGAGTCCACACTGGGGCTGCCGTGACCTGGGGGGGGGAGAGAGGAGGGGGGGTCACTAAATCGTGGAGTTGGAAGGGACCCCGAGGGTCATCTAGTCCAATGTGGGACCCACAACCCTGAGATTATTCCTGGCGCCCCCCACTGGGGTTGCTGGAAGACCTGCCCTTTTCCTGCCCTTTTTGCCTGGCCAGCAAGGGAGACCAACCCCATCTGTTTAGCTGTGGGGGTGGACTAGATGAGTTTGGGGGATCCCGTCATAATCTGCAGTTCTGCGATTCAGTTAACTCCTGCTCAGCCCAAACAGGGAGTAGAGGAGGCCTTGCAACCCCCCAGCGGGAGAATCCTGCCCTCTCCCCCCACTCAAAGAGGCGTGGGTCCAGCACCCACTGCAAAAGCCCTCCAGGCTCCACTGCCCCAGACCCCCAGCGAGGATATCACTACCCCCCCCCCCCGGCATGCAAACTGGGAGGAGGCAGAGAGGAGCCCCACCAATGTCATCAGTGCCAAGGCCCCCCCCTGCCCATTCCACATGCCCCACCCACCCAGCCACGAGAGGCTCACCCTTGGACCAGGTGGCGTGCTCCTCCTCTCGCTCGGGGGGCGGGGGGCTCTCTGGGCGGCAGCACTGGGGGACGAGCGAGAGGAACTTGCTGGCCGCCTTGCCGTAGAGGTCCAGCTCCTTTACCGCCCGCCTCTGGCTCAGCATGACGTGGCTGCAGGGGATCAGGTACCTGCCGCGGAAAAGCAGAGCTGCGGAGGGGAACCCAAAGGCCATCCAGCCCACCCCGGCGGGGCAGGAAGCGCAGCCGGAGAACCACGGCAGCCACAGAATCGTAGCGTTGGAAGGAACCCCGGAGTCATCTACACCAACCCCTGAAAACAGCGGGGAGGACACCCTTATGGGTCCCAGACATCCCTCTTTCCTGGGGACAGTCCCTGGATTCACACATTTGTCCCCGGATTTCATTTAATGTCCCCGGATTTATATTTTAAGTGTTGTAGATTTATTAGTAGGGAATGAATGTTGTGTGATTGGTTCAATGGCATAGGACACATCCAGCGAGGCAAAATAGCGGGCTCCACTGCCCAGGGGGAACCAGGGACGCCTGGCAGGTCAACTGGGGGAACTGCTGACCCCCCTCCCTGCAACCCAAATTGAGCTGGGAGCGAGAGAAACCAGCCACGAGTCTGACTGCCCAGCGGCACTCCAGGGCCATGAAAACCCCGGAGCCAACGCAGGGAGAAGGAGGAGGAGGAGAGAAAAAGAGGAAGGAGAAAAAAGAGGGGAGCTCTCTTTTTTAAGATAACTTTTTTCTCTTTTCAAAAAAGAAGTGGCTCTGGATTCAATGAAAAAAATCTGGTAACTTTAGGTTACCTGGAAGAGGAGGCTGATGGGTCAAGAGGGCCAATGGTGCCACCAGGGGGAGCCCCCGCACCAGGGAAGTCTCTGGGAGCAGGAACAGGGAGCCCAGGGCTCTGTTGGCGAGAACGGGAGGATGCCAAGGTTGCGGGTTCGATCCCTGCCTCGCAGGGGGCTGGACTAGATGACCCTTGGGGGTCCCTTCCGACGATCACATGAGCCAGAGAGCCAAGGGGTCGGGAGGGGGGGCTACCTGAGCACCAGCTGCAGCAAGACGTCTTCACAGTGCAGGTTGAGCAGAGTCCGGAAGAGGCTGAGTGAGACCATGCAGAGCTGGGGGGGGGGGCGAGAAAGAGAGGAATGAAGGGGGCAGTGGGGCAGAAGTCTCCCCCCACTCCAGCCCCCACCAGCAACACCCCCCCAAGCCAACCCCTGGGCAACGAGGAGAAGAATCACATTCTCTTTTTGTGGGAGGATGTCTTCCTGCCCCCCCCCCCGGGATAGGGATGAGCCCACCCCCGCCCACCCCGATCCCAGGACCCCTTTGTGTGGGATAGGGCAGGAGCAAAGAGCGGCCACACCAGCCCTGCAAGGTAGGACACTGTGCTTCTGGCACACGGCTGACTCCAACCCCGCTGCCCCGTCCCCGTGGTGTCTTCCCCACATGCGCACCCCCCCCCCGAAGACACACCCGGGAGTTGCTGGCGATGCGGGAGACCAGCGTGTCGAGGATGGTGCTGTTGTCGTGGCGATGGAGGAGGAGGAAACGCAGGAAGGTCTTCAGGAGGGGGGCCTCGCTGATGCTGCGCAGGAACAGGTCCAGGTAGGCCGTGCTGGCAATCATCTCTTCAATGGAGGTCTGGGGGGGGGGCAGGGAGGTGGGAATCAGGGGGCTGTCACACCCCAGAATTGACCAGCCAGATGGTACCCTGAAGGTCATCCAGGGGGGCAGAAGCTGGACCAGTCCTGGTGGGGCTCATGCCTCCCCCCTGCTTCAGTCCCACACATCATCTCGGTCCCTTTGCCCTCGCTCCCCACTAGCTTGGCGGTGAGAAGCAAAGCCAGTTCTGAGCCAGGCGTGCTCCGGCAGCAGGACTGATCTGGGGGGGGGGGGAGAAGGCTTGCTATTCACCTGCCCCAAAGGCAGCTCTGAGAAGCCTGGGGGGGGAGGGAGCGGACGGTAGGGGGGGGGTCCTCCCTGGCCAGGCCACACAACCCCCCACCCCAGCCCAAGCGTGAACTGACCTTGTGCAAGGCGGGGCCCAGGACCGGTACTAGGAACCCGTTGTGGATGTAATCCACCAGCTGCTTCTGGACCAGCGGATGAGCCACCTGGGGGGGGGGGAGGAGAGAAGAAGGTGAGAAGCGCCCCCAGGATCAGGCCAGGGGCCCAGCCAAGCCAGCGGCCTGCTCTCACAGGGGCTATCAGACGCCCCACGGGGAAACTCACAAGCGAGACCCGAGTGCGAGAGCTCCCCTCCCCTCTGCTGGCTTCCAGCAACCGGAAGGCAAAAGAGTGTCTAAATAAAGTGTGTCACCAACACGAAAAGGTTAGAGAGCTCTGGGTGCGAGTGTTGGACCTGGACCTCACAGACCAGGGTTCAAACCAAGCGTTGACGGAAGGCAACTATGGGCCCGCCTTCTCCCAGCCTATCCTACCTGGCAGGATTGCCGTTGCTAAACTGCCACCTCTGACTGACAAGAAGTAGCCGTGGGCAGCCCTCTCCTCCTTCAGGGATCTGCCCAATTCTCTTTTAAGAAAAAGACAAAACATTAAACAAAGCCACAAAGACTTGTGAACTACCCAGCCTAAAATGAACTAATAACATCTGGTTTCAATAGATTCAGCAAATCAGTCTCTTAAGCTTAAACCAAGAAAGAGTATTCTCTGTAACTTCCGGGTTAGCGCGATCGGGTAACGGCGGATTCCCTCCGAGCTCCGGAGGGAATCGGCTCTGCTGAAGACGGGTCTTGCCGCGGCGGCGACGTGGGGACCCTCAGAAACCGCAGGCGCTGAAGCCTGCGGACTTGGTGACTCGGCGGGCACCTTAAGCGCCCCCCGACCCGCGAAGAGCCTTTTTAAAGGCTTTGGAGAGGGTACGGAGAGTGGCGTGGTGCTGTGAGTAGACCGCTACTTCAGTGGAGTGAAGCCGCGAGCCATGACCAAAGAGCGCTGACTTTTTTCCTTGAACATTTGGACTCAAAAAGAAAGAACCCGTGAGTAATATGGAATTTGGACTTTGAAAATTTATTTCTTTTGAATTCGGTACGATCGGGGGAGTGTTAAAAAGGAAGTCCGCACCCCCCTTTCTGCAGACATTTAAGGCAAGAACTGGATAACTAAGATCGAGAGACTACCTTTCTCTGTGTGAGATAAAAGTTATTAATTTCACAATTGACACTAGAAGTTTTGAGCTGGAGGTTAAGATCTGAATTTTAGAAGTTGATGTACAACCCCCCCCCCCCCAGACCCGGGAGTGATCCGCAAGTGAGCCGGTTGAGGGGACAAGGAGTTTGACAGCTGTCAAACGAGCTGTCAAACGAACTGTTCAAGCTAGAAGAATCTGTTACATATTTTGCAGACCAGATGGGTTACATTTGATTTAAAGTTGTTGGAAACAAAGAAGAAACAAGTACTAGTAATTGATCGTTGGAGAAGGATTACAAAGTAACAAGAACCCCTCTAGGGGGGATTCTGAGGCACTACAATGGCTGCAGATGGAAAATTACAGGCCGAGTTGGAAAAAAACACTTTTTCTCGTGGGAAAACTTCAGGACCAGAGCACAGCCATGGCTACAATGATTGCGACCTTGAATTCTAAAGTAAGCAATTCTGCTGGCTGTGTTAAGGACTTGACAAAAGAAAACTCTGCAGTTGAACCAGAAGACGTGACAAAAGAAAACTGCAGCTGAACCAGAAGAGATATCTCTAGAGTCAGAGGAGAGCGAAGGAGGAGCGGAAATAAGTCAGGAAGAAAAGGCCAACCAAAAGCCTACAAATGGGGAATACAAAGAAAATAAGACATGGACAATGAGAATCTGGTTGAAAATCAAGGATGAAGAAGAGAGAGATCCCCTTAGGGGGGAATTGAAAGAGCTATGGATTATAAATCTGTGTAAGACGAAAGAGGGAGCCCTTGGGACATTCGGATTATTTGGACTTAAAAGAAGTAAGAAACAGGATCGGGGCTCCACTCTCGAATATGGAGGGCTGGTTGGAAGAATCACTGACCTCATTGGGATTGAGCTCCTTCGAGACCTGGTGGCCAACATAAGACTATCAACAAAACCGACGAAGAGGGACTGATAGAGATTTGAAGGCCTCGGATGTGAGAAATCCAGGCTAAGAACTGATATTATGGACATTTTTTGGGGGGGGATCGAAACCTGGAAAGGGGGGGGGCGAGGCTTCTTTTATAAGGTTATGATTTTTATGTCTAGTTATTATGCTTAGTATTTAATATGATAATTGAGAAATTGTTGGAAGGGAATCTAGGTCAATCTTAGGAAAGGATGTAATGATTATAATGGACCTGTATAAGTTAAAACTGGATAATTAAGAAGAATTAAGTATAAGAACTTGCTGAACTAATTATAGGATCTAGGGAGCATGAAGGGGGGATGCGGGGAAGTCAGAGAATCTGGTTATGAAAGTAAGAATTTGAAATTGTACATGTTTGTTTGTGTTTTTGTGTGTTTGCTATGTCTATATAAAATGTGAAAACTCAATAAAAATTTATTAAAAAAAGAAGAAAAAAGAAAGAGTATTTTCTATAAGACTGAATATCAATATATTTATCAAGACTTTGAGATTAGACCACTGAAGAAGCCCAGAAAACCACCTTGGGAGTGTGCCACCTGCAAGCCCCAGTTAAAGGGCCCCATTGGGGCGAACCCGCTTCATGGATCACTGCCTTGCTGTGGCGAAGGGGCTTGAATAAATCAGAGAAGCTATGACCTATGCCATGCAGGGCCACCCAAGATGGACAGGTCATAGTGGAGAGTTATGTGATCCACCTGGAGGAGGAACCGGCAAGCAGAGACATCACCTTGCCAACAAAGGTCCGTATAGTTAAAGCTATGGTTTTTCCAGTAGTGATGTATGGAAGTGAAAGCTGGACCATAAAGAAGGCTAATAGCCAAAGAATTGATGCTTTAGAATTCTGGTGCTGGAGGAGACTCTTGAGAGTCCCATGGACTGCAAGAAGATCAAACTGATCCATTCTGAAGCAAATCAGCCCTGAGTACTCACTGGAAGGACAGATCCTGAAGCTGAGGCTCCAGTACTTTGGCCACCTCATGAGAAGAGAAGACTCCCTGGAAAAGACCCTGATGCTGGGAAAGATGGAGGGCACAAGGAGAAGGGGACGACAGAGGACGAGATGGTGGGACAGTGTTCTCGAAGGTACAAACATGAGTCTGACCAAACTGCAGGAGGCAGTGGAAGACAGGAGTGCCTGGCATGCTCTGGTCCAGGGGGGCACAAAGAGGCGGACATGACTAAACACAACAAATTGGGGCGAACAGCGTCCTTTTAATTACTTGGACTGCCAGGGCGAAACAGGTCAAAACGCTGGCACCCTGTCGTCTACAACTTCATTGGCTACAACTTCATTAACATCTATCCACAACTCCACTAGCATCTCTCAGTATTGTGAATATCACTGAACTTACCGTATTTTTCGCCCCATAGGACCCACTTTTCCCCCTCCAAAAATGAAGGGGAAATCTGGGTGCATCCTATGGGGCGAATGCAAGCTTTCGCTGAAGCTTGGAGAGCGAGAGGGGTCGGTGCGCACCGACCCCTCTCGCTCTCCAGGCTTCAGGAAGACATCCGCAGCCTAGGCAGCCCTGCGGGAGGTCCGGCAGGGCTGTCTAGGCTGCGGATAGCAGCCTGCTTCCCGGAGCATCGGGCGCCCTGAAAGCAGAGCACCCGGCGCTTCGGGAGCGCATCCGCAGCCTAGGCAGCCCTGCGGGAGTTCTCCGCAGGGCTCCCCACGCTGCAGATAGCAGCCTGCCGCCTGAGGCAGACATCGGCCAGCCCCACAAGCTCGGGGGACAGCAGGGAGGCGCAGCGCTGTTCCTCGACCTGGTTCGGTTTCCCCGACCTGCTTTTGGGGGGGAAATAAAGGGAAAAAAAATTTCCTTTATTTCCCCCCCCCCCAAAAAAAACTAGGTGCGTCCTATGGGACGGAGCGTCCTATGGGACGAAAAATACGGTACTTTTTGTTGGTATGTTCATGAACTTATCTAAAAGACTGAGTTAAGCATTTGGAAAATCTATTGAAACCAGACATTATAAGTTCATTTTAGGCTGGGTAGTTCACAGGACTTTGCGGCTTTGTTTAATGTGTTGTATTTTTCTCAGAAGGCTGATAAAGTATGTACAATTATTGTTCTGTGCATATTAATTGCCAACGTGTTGCATGAGTTGCACTGAGGCTGCATTGTTCTAGCAATTCTCTTTTAAAGCCATCCAGGAGGGCGGCTGGCCCTGCGTCCTGCAGCAGGGAGTTCCGCAGTTTAACTCTGTGCAGCCTCCTCAAGTGCTGCCAAGAGACCCCCAAAACCACCCAACCTTGGATTTTCCTGGTCTCTGCACCCGGCGAAACCTGCGGTGCAACTCCATACAACCCGGCAGCCTGGGTCTGCCCGCTAGTCAACGGATTGTAGCACTACAGAGTTGGCAGGGACCCCCAGGGCTCATCCAGTCCAACCCTCTGCCATGCAGGATATGCAACCAAATCCCTCTGCGCCTGGATTTCTGTCCCAGAAAGGGCCCAGCTGCTGCCAGAGCTGTGGTTGGGGGTGTGAGGAGGCGAGCCAGCCCGCCCGCCCCTGCCCCTTCCCCCCCCCAAAGGCGGACTCACCTGGATGACGGCATTGCAGAACTCCAGCGAGTTCATGAAGAGGACCAGAGAGGGAACGCCCACCCAGTCCTCCCGCCGCAAGAAGTGCCAGTCGTCCCCCCGGACCTCCAGCTTGCGGGGCAGCGAGGAGTACAGGGCACTCAGGCCAGTAGCCAGCACCTGGGGGAGCGGGCGAGGAGAGAGAAGGCGTTGGGGAAAAGAGGGGAGTTCAAGATTTATCAGGTGCAAAACTGCCTGGCTCTTCTCAAAGAGCCTGGGCTTTCCAAACCAGAAAATAAACTCTGGCTTCCGGGAAGAAGGAGAAGACTCCCCAGGAAGCCTGGAGACACACACACACACACACACACACACACACACCCCACGGGATGAGGGGCTGTGCAAAGAGCATGGGACACCCATGAAGGCAGCCCTGTTGAGGGAGGTTTTTTAATGTTTAATGCTGTATTGTGTTTTTAATATTCTATTGGGAGCTGCCTAGAGTTGCTGGGGGTGCCTGGCCAGATGGGAAAAGTATAAATAATAATACTAATAGTTATTATTATAAAGAACAGGGGGTGGGGTGGGGGTCTCCTTCCCTGGAGGCTTTTAAGCAGAGGCTGGATGGTCGTCTGACACGGATGATCCAGCTGAGATTCCTGCCTTGCAAGGGACTGGACTAGATGTCCGTTGGGGTTCCCCTTCCAGCTCTACAATCCTAGGATCCTTTGAAGTGGCCTGGGGGTCGGGGACTCTGCAGATTGAGGTTGAATCCTGACAAGACAGAAGTACTGTTTTGGGGGGACAGGGGGTGGGCGAGTGTGGGGGACTCCCTGGTCCTGAATAGCGCAACTATGCCTCTGAAGGACCAGGTGCGCAGCCTGGGAGTCATTTTGGACTCACAGCTGTCCATGGAGCGTCTCCACCCCCATCGTTCTGCCTGGACATTGAGGTCCAGCTACAAGAGCCTTCTGGCGGTTCCCTCAGTGCAAGAAGCCAAGTCACAGGGAACCAGGCAGAGGCGCCCTCCCATCAGATGTCAGGGAAATAAACTGAGTTTTAGAAGACATGTGAAGGCAGCCCTGTTTAGGAAAGCTTTTACTGTTTGTTCTTTTATTGTGTTTGTTCTTTTATTGTGTTCTGTTGGAAGCCGCCCAGAGTGGCTGGGGAGGCCCAGCCAGATGGGCAGCGTATAAGTAATACATTTTATTATCATCATCATTAGTATTACTATTACTACTTCTTCAATCTACACAGGATTGTATCTGGGGCAGGACCAAATCTGGGGAGGTTGGAACAGAAGCCTTGGCATGTAGGATTCCAATTGAAAGGTTTTACAAATCTTTTGCTGCTTGCGTATTGTCGCTCCATGTGCCTAGTCCTCATGGGGGGACCCTGGAACCTCTCAGGCCAGGGCACCCGTGCTCTGCGGTGCCCAGAGCGCCCTCCGCGCTCCTGCTGCCCCAGACACTCACAGGGGACTCCAGACGTCATCTAGTCCAACCCCTGCAACGCAGGAGCCACAGCTGATTCGGGACAAGGCTTCTGCCCCCCGCCTCCCACCCCCCACCCCCGCTGCCCCCTTCCTTACCGGGCAGAAGAAGGAGTTGTCGGTGATGTAGCGGGCGACGGTGTGGCTCCCGGCGGAGAGGGCCATGAGGAGGAGGAGGGCGTCTCTGGCCTGCTGCCCCACCAGCCCCTCGCGGTGGATGAGGGGCACCAGCAGGGAGAAGACCAGCAGGTTGGCGGGGCCCGGCTCGCCCGCCGCGGGGGGGCTGTGGAAGAAGAGCTCCAGCAGGGGGGGCTCCCGGGCGGCCGAGACGCAGAGCTGGTGCAGCAGGAGCACCAGGCTCCCCTCCAGGGCCGGCGAGGCCGGGCCGGCGCACAGGCCCAGCAGGCGCAGGAGGGGCCCCAGGACGGGCCGGTGGCGCAGGAGGGGCTGGTGCGCCTGGCCCAGGAGCACATCGTAGAGCTTGAGCAGCTCGGCCTTGCGCTCCTCGGGGAGCTCCCCCCGCCGCAGGTGCCAGGCCAGCAGGCGGCCCAGGACGTTCTCGGCCAGCGCCAGCTCCAGGATGGGGCCCGGGGAGCCCTCCGCCCGGGGGCGCTCCTCCGCCAGCAGCGTCAGCATCTGCAGAGTGTGGTTGCGCACGGCACTCAGGTCGTCCGCCGCGCCCCCCTGCGCCCCCCGCGAGGCCGGGCTCTTCTCCAGGATGCGCAGCACCTGCAGAGCGGGGGGAGAGAGTCAGAGGGAAACCAAGGTAGACTGCCTCTGGGGCTGGAGGCTCCGCAAGAGGAGCCTCTGCTCTCACGGATGCCCCCAAACTCTCCTGTAGTGTTCCCAAAGCAAGGAAGGATTAGACTCTGATTAACAGAATACACACGAAGCTTGACCAGCAAGGCTCTGGGAGGAGGGTCAATAATAATCCTCTCCCCCCCCCCTTGGCCCAGGTCGTTTTATTCACAAAAGAACTTTTTACACAGTATTCGTAAGAACCAATCAGACTCCCTCTCAACATTTCAAAACCTCACGTGGGACAAAGTCAGATCAGAAGAAATTCTTTTAACCACAAAGAAACTATTTCCTACTTGAGCATGCATCTGTAGTTCAGAGTCAATAAAATAGGAATAAAAGGAGGAATGCTTTCAGCAAAACCACGGAGGTCATAGACAGGAGAGGCAGGACGGCAGAATTTACCATCTCCTTGTGAACTCTCTTCGTGGCCCTTAAGATCTGTCTAAAGATTAAACCACATCCATGCTACCTTCTACCTTTATGACCCAAGACGCCTGATGAAGCAACTGGCCTGTGTTTCAGAATGCTTATAGGTGCCTGCCAGGTGTAGAGAACGCAAATGGCAGAGGTGGAGAGGCTTGTGGGATTCGATCAGAAACCACTGTCAATGAATCAAACCCAGTCGACGTGATGCTTCCATCGCGGACACAATGGCTTGCTTCATTTTTCATAATTCCTCATAGCAATCCCACCTGACCCCCACACTCTGGATATTTGCACCACCAAACTCTCCCCCTCCTGTCCATACACAAGGGCACAACATGACCTGCTTTTCACCCCTGGGCAATTCGGCTCCAGGGACCACACATTCGCTCCATAAGACGCACAGACATTTCCCCTTACTTTTTAGGAGGAAAAAGGTGCATCTTATGAAGCAAAAAATACGGTGATTTGTATAATTTTTGAATAATATTTGTATAATTTTTGATATTATATTGAGAGAGAAAACACACACACTCACACACAAAAACATTTCTCTTCCTGTGGTTCCCAACACCCAGGATGCAGAACGTTGCTGCCCCTGTTTTGGGGGGCAGAGCAGACCCCCTGTGGCTGCTAGCCCTCGATAGCCCTCTCCTCCTCCTCCATGAATTCCTCTGATCCTCTTAAAGCGGCCATCAGTCTCCAGTGGCAGTGAGTTCCACAGCTGTCCATGCACGCCCCCCCCACCCCGAAGCCTCTCTTGGGGGGAACGTCCCCTCTCCCCCCCAACCACCTCCCTGCCAGCCACTCACCTGGACCCAGTGATTCTTGAAGACCATGAGGCAGGTTTCGGGGTCGGCCGCCATGGGGCTCTGCAGGCTGGCACCACGGGTTCCCCGGTGCCCCCCGGCCCCCGCCCGGGGGTTCAGCTTGCTCAGCCAGCTCATCCTCTCCATCGGGAATGGCAGTGCTGTGGGGGGGGTCACGGGGGGGGGGGAGAGGCTGTGGCGGGCGGTCAGGGGTCACAGACGGCCGTGCGCTGGACTGGCTCCTCCGAGGACGGCTGCTGGACACGGGGCGGGCAAGGAGGGGGGGCGGGAGGTCCTTGTGGCCAGGGGGGGCGCCATGCTGCTTCGGAGGAAGCCCCGGCCTGCGGAAACAGAATGTGGGGAGGAAAGAGTGAGCGGGAGCCGTGACCTCAAACTGGGGTGTATTTTTTTAATAATCTTTATTAATTTAAATGACACACTTATACAAAGAATTTACAATTTCATACTACAAAAAGAAAATTAAAGAAAAAACAATTAAGAAAAGAATTAAGAAGAAACAGCAAATTTATGTACATAAAGAAAACACTTAACCTTCCTAATTAATACTAAATTAAGCAGTTAAATAAAAAAGACTTCTGACAAAACGAGTCTTCCAATCATTCTCATTGTACTGCATATACTGTCGTTTTCCCCCCGCACAGTTTTATATTCTTTCATATTGTTCCCGTCTACTCCACAAACGGTCTTTGTTGTGTTTACAAGTGTCACTCAAGTTCTGCTAATATGGTGTGGTTGGTACAATATGATCTTATGTAATCCTTAAATATTCTCCATTCTCCAAATATTTTCTGGTTCAATACTCCTCTAACTCTTCCCATCAGTTTTTCTAGTTGCAAATATTCTAACATGAGTATCTGCCAATCTGTGATGGTCGGAATTGTTTCCTTCTTCCACTTCCTCGCCACAAGAATTCCTGCTGCTGTGGTGGCATACATGGTCTTATGTCTTTTTCAATTTCTAATGGTAAAATGCCTAAAATAAAGATCTCTGGGGGTTTTTTAAAGGTAAGTCTGAATAATTTCTTGAATTCATTATAGATATTATCCCAGAATTCCCTAATGATTGCACAAGTATATGACCCCACATCTATTTTACATCTCCAGCAAGTCGGTGACCCCCCTTTATACATTTCCGCTAGTTTCAAGGGGGTACAATGCCATCTATATAACATCTTCATGATGTTCTCCCTAAGTATGCTGCGAATTTAATATCTACCTTCCACAATCTCTCCTATTGATCCATATATATATGTTGTATTCCAAACTCTTTCAAAGGAATTGCAAAATTGCAGGGTCGGAAGGGACCGCGTGGGTCATCCAGCCGAACCCCCAGCAATGCAGGAAGCCCCGCTAAGGAACCCCCAACATACGGCCATCCAAACTCTGCTTGAAAACCTCCAAGGAATAATAGAATCATATAGCCAGAAGGCACCCCAAGGGTCATCCAGTCCACCCCCTCCAATGTTGAGCAACTTTTTTTCTTTTATTTAACATTATTATTACCAAACACAAGCAAAATACCTACAAATACATACATATATTTTTCAGATAAGCAGATAGGAAGTGCAGTGTAAGCGATGGAAGTCAATCAATGAAGTTTTATTATTGAGATATTTGTAGAATAAATCTGGAAGAAATTCTTCCAATTTTTCTTCTTACTTCTTTTTCTTTTTCTTTTTTATATATGTGTGCTTATCTGAAAGTATATGTTGAGCAACTTTTCAAACAAAAGAAACAGCATTTTCCCCCCCTTGCCGCCACCCCCCCAGACATGATGGGCAAGGGCCACCTCCAGCTAGTTCTGAAACACCCCATAATCCAGCCTTTGCCACTGGTAGACTGCGCCTGAGAAGGAAGCTCTGCTTGGGGCAGAAAGTCAGGCAGATACTGCCACTGTTTCAAGCCAGCTGAGTTGTAAGGCTGCCTGCCTGGGATTCTTCTGCTGTGATTCCTACAATTCCCTGACCTCCTGCTCAGCCCAGCGATGGCTCTCTCCTTGCCCTGAAAGGCTCTGCAGAAGCAAAATAAAGGCAAAGAGCAACCGGCTCTTTGGAGGAGAGTTAAGCCAAGATACAATCCGCTACGAAAACCTCACTCCTTCCTTCTCTCCCCACCAACAGAGGTCTGAGGCGCCCGCCCCAGAGATGCCCCACAGATATGTCACCATCTCTTCCCCCCACTCATCCGGAGATCATTTTCAGAAGCCGTTTCTCAGACGTTCAGGACAAATCCCTCCTGGCTGCCAGCATTCAGAGATCCTAAACGCCAGGTATCTTAAATGAGACTGTGTGGCACAGTGGTTAGAGAGGCAGACTAGGGACCTGCGAGAGACCAGGGTTAAAATCCCCACTTGGCACCCATGAGACTCCTTAGGGGGACCTGGGCGGCCTCTCAGGAACTTGGCCCACTTCGCAGGGTCCAGAATGCTAATCCAAAATGTGGCAGCCAGACTGGTGACTGGGAGCAGCGAATATCCAAAGACCGAATATCAGATCTAACAACGTTAGAAACGCGTTACAGGTCATCAATGATAAAAACATAAAACAAAGCATACCGACAGACAGCCTAATAGTAAAATGATCATCGTAAAAAAAGTCCTCTCTGCCTCACTTTCACAGGCCATCGGTCATTTAATGGCCAAAGGGCCATGTTTCTTCCTGGCGCCCAAAGGCATTCCAGGATGGCACCAGGCGAGCCTTTCCAGGGAGAGTGCCCCACAACCGGGGAGCCACCACAGAAAAGGCCTGTTCTCCGGACCTCTCTGGGAGGGGGGCACCCAGAGAAGGGCCTCAGGGAGAAGCGGAAGGTCTGGGTCGGTGGGTCCTGAAGGTCTGGAGGCCCTGAGCCACGTAGGAGCCACGGATCTCCCTCCATGAATATATCTCATCCTCTCTCAAGGCCATTTGAGTTCTTGGCCATCCCCGCCGCCTGCAGCAAGGAATCCCCCAGTTTAACCCTGCGCTACATGTAAAAGGACTTTCTTTTATTCCCTCTGAATCTTCCAACATTTGGCTTCCCGGGAGTTCTCGTGTCCGGCCTCTTTTCCCGCTGGTCCTCTTGGGAACAGGGTGGGGGCCAAGCTGCAGATGAATGCTGAATTTTGCTAGCTCTGCTCTGAAGGCCCCTCGGCCAAGGGCCATTGCGAAACATTCACGTCTTCCAGGGAAACGGCTGCATTATGCAAAGCCCTGCAAGAGCCACTTACTCTCATGTAGACCTGCCAGGGCTTTGGCAACAAGCAACTGCAGGGGGTCTTTGGGGGGGGGCAGCCCTCCCCTTGGCCTTCTCTGAGCCCCTCTGACCTAGAGATCAATGATTTATTGCAGGAGACACTTAATTCCCCCCACTTCTTTTTTTAAAAGCCACTTCTGCTTCTGGTGGTTTATTTCAGTCCCGGAAGAGGAACGAGGGACGAGGCGCTGCTTTTAATTGCATTTCTCCTTATCGTGCTGGGTCTCTTTCTAGGGAAGCTTCCCCAAATGCCACGAAAAAGAGGAGCAGGATCTGAACGCAGCCCCTCTGCCTGGCATCTCCTTCCCCCGCCAAGGGGAGGCTGAGCTGGGGGGGGTGAGGCAGAATGCCAGGCGACCCACGGCTGCAGAGCCAAGTTCTCACCTTACAAACAAGCAGGAGGAATGCAGGACAAGGAGGAGCCTGGGTTGTGTCCCCCCCCCCGGGGGGGGTTCCTCTTGGCAACGGAGAAGCAGCCGCAGCAGTTGCCGCCCTTGGCAGCAGCAGCAGGATCAGGGCCTGCCCTCACCCACAAGCCCTCCCTCCCTCCCTCCCGCTGCTGGCAAGGGTGGGGCTCTTTGGCGCAAGTTAGAGGCCCGGGAAAGGCGTTTCCATGTATCCCAAACACGTCCTTTCTGGCCAGATGAAATAAACCGGGGGAAATTCCTTCCGCCTCAAGGCCAGGGAAAGTCTAAAGTCCGCCCAAGAGAAGCTGCCACCTTCTGTGCTAGCAAGAGAGGGAGAGGCGGAGGTGCTTGCCAGGCCCCTCTCTGGGTTGCAACAGGCTGGGCTCAGATCCCGGCTGCCACGAGGGCTCCTGCCTGGCGGGTCTGGCATAGGTAGCAGAGTCTCAGAAGAGCCGGCTGGATCAGGCCAAGGGGGGGGGGGCCCAAGCCCACCACCCTGTTCTCACAGGGGCCAGCCAATGTGCCCGTGGGGTGCCCCCAAAAGGACATGGGCAAAGCAACAGCCCCCTCCTGCCCATCCAAGCAACTGGGGGATTGCAGGTGCCCATTGCGGAGGCAGAGAAGAGCTGGGGGGAAGATCTCGTTTCCAATACAGTGGTATCTCTGCTTGCGAACGGGATCCGTTCTGGAGGCCCGTTCACAACATCAAAAGAGTGCAACCCGCAGCAGCGCGTCTGTGCATGTGCGGGTTGCAATTCGCTGCTTCTACACATGCATGTGACGTTATTTTGCACTTCTGCGCATGCGCGAGTGGTGAAACCCGGAAGGAAGGAAGTCCTTTTTGGGACTTCCGGTTTGCTGCGGGACGTAAGCTGAAAGGACGTAACCTGAAGCAGATGTAACATGAGGCATGACTGTATTGTGATTGATCACCAGTTAAACATCGCGATATACCGGTATCTCATCACGATGTCTGAAATAAGGATGCAGCTACGAAGAGGCACCGGCTGGTTTCCCAGCTTCCCCTGCACGGTGATTTTTGCATAGCATACAAGCATGCATCATGATTCGTGATATATTGCCAGGTCCAAAATTATGAAACCGTTATCACAATATGGATCTCAATCCAGATTTGGACGATACATCAATGGATGGCCCAGCCCTGTTATTTGCCATGGATGGCCCTTTCCTCCTCCATGAACTGGCCTGCTCCTCCTTTAAAGCCCTCCAAGTGGGTGGCCCTCATGGCCTCCTGTGGCAGGGAGTTCCACAGTTCAACTCTGCATGAAGAAGGGTCTTCTTTTCTCTGCCCCAAATCTCTCAACATCCGGCTTCACTGGATGCCCAGAAGTCCCAGCGTTGGAAGGAAAGGGGGAGTTTTCCCCCTCTAGCCCCTTCCTCCAGCCCAGGCATCATTTTATAAGCTTCTAGCTTGCCCCATTTTCCCCGGGGCTTTCACTGAGCTATAAGCCCTTGGGCAATCACTGCACCCCCCTGGTCACTTGGGGGGGGGGGCTCTTTTCTGAACCTTTTCCAATCCTACAGCATCCTTCTTGAGGTGAGGCAACCAGAACTGAGCAGAGGATTCTATGGTTACCAGACGTCCCCATTTCCCGTGGACAGTCCCCAGATTTACAAATCCGTCCCCGGACAAAATCCGCCCCCGGATTTCATTTAAAGTCCCCGGATTTATATTTTAAGTGTCGTAGAATTATTAGTAGGGAATGAATGCTGCATGATTGGTTCAACGCCACAAGACACATCGTATGGGGACTTACCGTGAGGCAATGTGGCGGGTGCCACGGCAGCAAGCAGCTCCTGAAGCTACCAGGCTGGCTCTGGGCTGATGAGACTGCCGCTGTCGCTGCCACTACCGAAGGGGAACCCGGGACACCCGGTGCGTCAACTGGGGGAGCCACTGACACACACCCCATGACCCAAATCGAGCTGGGAGCAAGAGCGCCCAGCCACCTGCCCAGCGGCGCTCCGGGGCCAGGAAAACCCTGGAGCCAATGCAAAAGGAAAGGGGAGAGGAGAAGAAGAACGAGGAGAAAGAAAGGAGAAAAAAGAAAGAAGTCTCGATCTTGCTGCGCCGCCGCGGAGGAGAGGTAGGAGAGCACCGGGAGGGAAAGGACACACGGCCGGGGCCCAGAAGAAGGCCGTGCGACAGAGGAGACCATAGAAGAGAAGATTTTACTACTACTTCTTTTTTCACTGAAAAAAAATCTGGTAACCTTAGAGTATTCCAAATGCGGTCGCAAGATAGATTTGTACAACAGCACCACAAAGTTAGGAGCTTTATAGAATCATAGAATCATAGAGTTGGAAGAGACCACAAGGGCCATCGAGTCCAACCCCCTGCCAAGCAGGAAACACCACCAGAGCACTCCTGACATATGGTTGTCAAGCCTCTGCTTAAAGACCTCCAAAGAAGGAGACTCCACCACACTCCTTGGCAGCAAATTCCACTGTCGAACAGCTCTTACTGTCAGGAAGTTCTTCCTAATGTTTAGGTGGAATCTTTTTTCCTGTAGTTTGGAACCATTGCTCCGTGTCCGCTTCTCTGGAGCGGACTTGGAGTTCCTTTCTGAATGATCCCTACATGGAATCTGGTCAAACGGAACGGCCTTTGCCATTTTATGACCCGTTCACTGCATTTGGAGAGAGGTCCTTCTGGAAGGCCTTGCAATCTCTTTTGGCCCTGGACAATTTGGTGCCCTTGACAAATGTGGCCCCCCCCCAGGGTCATCTAGTCCACCCCCTGCAAAGCAGGAATCTCAACGAAAGCATTCATATAGTTCTTGACACTCTCAAAGAACTCCCAAAAGTTTTAGTTTCAGGTAGGTAGCCGTGTTGGTCTGCCGTAGTCGAAACAAAATAATAATATAAATTCCTTCCAGTAGCACCTTAAAGACCAACTAAATTTGTTCTTGGTATGAGCTTTCGTGTGCACGCACACTTCTTCAGATACCAGCTCCTACCAACAACAAACTTAGTTGGTCTCAGGTGGCGCTGTGGGTTAAAGCCTCAGCGCCTAGGGCTTGCCGATCGAAAGGTCGGCGGTTCGAATCCCTGCGGCGGGGTGCGCTCCCGCTGCTCGGTCCCAGCGCCTGCCAACCTAGCAGTTCGAAAGCACCTCCGGGTGCAAGTAGATAAATAGGGACCGCTTACCAGCGGGAAGGTAAACGGCGTTTCCGTGTGCGGCTCTGGCTCGCCAGAGCAGCGATGTCACACTGGCCACGTGACCCGGAAGTGTCTCCGGACAGCGCTGGCCCCTGGCCTCTTAAGTGAGATGGGCGCACAACCCCAGAGTCTGTCAAGACTGGCCCGTACGGGCAGGGGTACCTTTACCTTTTTAAGGTGCTACTGGAAGGAATTATTTTATAATCTTTTATAAAAATTGGTGTTACGTTGGCTACTCTCCAGTCCTCAGGTATGGAGTCTGATCCGAGGGACAAGTTATTTATTTTTGTTTGACCAGCAGTTTTCCGTTTCTTTGAGATCTTGCAGGAATGCCATCCGGACAATTTCTAGTCTTTCTCTACCAGCCAAGAATTCCTCCCTCCTCCCCACTGTCTGCCTCAGTTTCTCGGACAGATGCACAGAATTGCTTTGGCTTCTCTGCAATTTCCTTCTCCTCCTTTCGCCCTCCTTGGTCTCCCCCGTCATCCAAAGGTCCAAGAGTCAGAAGGCCTTGTGAGCAAGTTACTCCACGGCCCTTAAGATCAGCCTCTGAGCCCCTCCACACATCCCTCAAAGGGCAGCCCCATTAAACTGGCGGGGGCCAGAGGCAGGACCTTTTGGGGGGCAGCCCCACATCCTTGCCCCTCTCTCTCCAGACATGCCTTCCCACATGGGCTCCGGGGGCCAAACAGCTGTTCCTTAATACTTTGGCTGCTTTCGGGGTAAACTGCTGTTTAAAACTCAGTTTCTGCTCATCGCTTGTATTTTACAGCAGCTATTTTCAGAAGCGTTGGTGTTTTCTAGAGTGTGGTTTGCAATTCCACGCAAAACAGATTTTGCATTTCTAACTATGCCACTTTGGGTGGGTCAGTCCCCAAAAAGGTGACCGGTAGCATCAACATGGATCAAATCCCAACACTTCCGACGAAGAGGTGAGCCTTAATCTCAGAGTCCCAACCCAACTGCAGCTACCGGCCAGGGCTGGGGACGGGCCAAAATCCATCTCCTGGCTGGCTGAATTCCCAGGTAGGTCACAATCCCCGCTCAGCAGGTGAACCTCAGCCCTCCGTGCCGTCCGCCCAAAGCCCCACGGCACACACCTGCCCCCCACCCCACCTGACACACAGATAAGGAGCCCCAGCCCCAGTGTGGAGGAGCACCGCAGAGCTGCCCCTTTCCCAGAGGCGCTACTCACCGGTAGCCCAAAGAGAGAGAGGGAGGGAGAAAAGGTGGAAGAGCAGCTCAGCTGCTGCCCCACACCCCGGCGTGGACTCTGCCCCTTGTTAGGGCAGGGCAGGGCAAAGCCAGAAGGAGGCAGCCTCGTCCGGATGCCCCATAGCCGCGGGGACAGCCCAGGATCTATGGGGCGACTGCGCTGGGTGGGAGCCCTGCGTTGGACGACTCAATGCAAAAAGGAGATTGCAGAGCAGAAGAAGTTCGGAAAATAGCAATCAAGATGATCGAAGCGACTCCTGCGAGGAAAGTGTGGGGCGTTTGGGAGTCCTTAGCTTGGAGAAAGGGAGAGGCAACGGGACAGACACTTGTCGCATTTGATTGACGTTGGAGTGAGACTGAGTTGAGAAATAAGACTAAGAGCACAGATTGATATAGGAATGTATTAGATAAAATGTAAAGAAATATACAATAATAAGACTACATTCATTTGTAAAAAAGAAATATACAACGGCATAGACCTGAAGTTTAGTGTGTTGGTATGTGTATGATTTGGGGGGGGGGAATTGTTTTTTTGTTTTTTCTCTTTGTTTTCTTTTGTTGTTGTTTCCTTTTCTTTCTAGGTATATAAAGTTTGTATATAATTTTTGTATATATGTTGGACAACGTTTACTGATGTAATATAAGAACATTAACAAACAAATAAATAAAATGAAGGGGGGTAAAGGATAGGTACTTGTTGTACTTATTCACGGCCAGGAGAACTCACAGACCTCCAGCTGAACGTGGGGAGGCTCAGGACAGACCAGAGGAAGTGGGACTGTGGAACTCCCTGCCACAGGAAGCCCCCAGCCCAGATGGCTTTAAAAGAGCTTCCAACCAACTGAGGGAGGTGGAGAGGGCCACCGAAGGCGACCAGCCCGGCTGGCTCTGTTTTTCTCCCTCTCTCCTAATTCCAGAAGTTGTGGAGATCCAAGAAAGCTGAAGGTTGGAGGGTGTGGGGCAGCTGGAAGGAAGGCCTTCCTCCCGCCCCGTCCGCCAGCCGGGAGCCAGACCCAAGAGGATCGTGTTCCTGCCTTTCCTCCAGGAGCCCAGACAGCAGCGAAATCCCAGGCAGGCAGCCCAGGAGCAGAGGCAGCAGGTGGGGAGAGACGGGGGCCCAGATTCACCTGTCTGCCGAGGATGGGAGTCCTTCCTTTTACCTGCCCCCAATCTCCCAGAAATCACCTAAATCGCTTCCACCGTGTCGCCGATTCCTGGCCTTTTCTCCAAACTAAAAAGCCCCCAGCGCTTCAGCCTCCCTTCTCAGTCGCTCCATCTCTGGCTCAGTTTCCGAACCTTTTCAAACTCTGCCATCTCCTCTTTGGGGATTATTTATTAGGAGCAAGTCGGGTTTTGAGAGGTGCCTCAGGAGACCCGAATCTCCCCCCCCCCCATAGCTCTGCCAGAAGCCAAGTGTGTTTTGCAAGGGGGGTGGGGAGAGGTTGCTAAGATCCACTCCAGGCACCAGATCCCTCAGGATCAAAAGTGCCGCTGGCTTTGCAGGGCAGGTTGCTTTCCCTTTTGCAGCAGCAGGAAGAGCTCTGGGGCTGGGAGGGGGAGGGGGAAACACCCACCCCATAGCGCTGCTCCTCGGGGTTCCGTTCCCCCATTCCCCCCCCCTCCACAGGCCCCCCCCAGCTGCTCTGAACTCCAAAACCTCCTACAGGAGATCAGGGGGTTCCTTCTCGTGCAGGACCTGGTTCTAAAACCAGACAGGGCACCCACGAACGCTGGCTCCCAGGGGGCAGCAGAAGGCCCCCCCCACGGGCAGGGCCAGGAGAGAGGGAAGGGACCCCCAGGGTCATCTCACCCACCCCCCGGGCAGGTGGCCACCCCACCTCTGCTGAAACATCTCCCAGGAAGGAGGATTGGACATTGTGGGGCTGGAGCTGTGGCTGCCGAAGGAAGGAAGGAAGGAAGGAAGGAAGGAAGGAAGGAAGGAAGGAAGGAAGGAAGGTAGCCTCCTGGTCTGAATGTCAGACAAGAAGACCCCCCCCCCCCAGGCACAGAAGCAGGCGGCTGGGGTGGACCCAACAATGAACTTCTCCAAGCCACACAAACCCCCGGCCTCCACCAGACTCACAAGGACATCAGAAGGGCCTGAAGGATCAGGCCGAGCCGCCAGTTCTCACAGCAGCCGAATGCCCCTATCAAGCCAGGAATCCAGATAGACAGCCCCTGGGCCAGGAGGCTCCATCAGAAGAGCCCGCTGGGTCAGGCCAATCTCCTGGGCAGATGCCTGAAGGGAACGTGCAAGCGGGATTTAAGCACAGGGGCAACACTCTCCCCTCCTGTGGCTTCTGGCAGTGGAGTCAGAGCCCAGCTAGCCCAGCTAGGAACCACCGAGAGCCCCCCCTCTCCTCCTCCTCCGTGTGGTGCAGTGGCAAAGAGCGGTGGACTCGTAATCTGGGGAACCGGGTTCGCTTCCTTGCTCCTCCACCGGCAGCTGCTGGGTGACCCTGGGCCAGTCACACTTCTTTGAAGTCTCTCAGCCCCACTCACAGAGTGCTTGTTGTGGGGGAGGAAGGGAAAGGAGAATGTGAGCCGCTCTGAGTCTCCTTAGGGTAGCAATAAATAATAATAATAATAATAATAATAATAATAATAATAATAATAATAATTTTAAAAAAAATTATTTATACCCTGCCCTTTCCGGTTCAGAAAACCAGGCTCAGGGTGGCTAACAAAAAATAAAAAAACATTTAATTGATGCTACAAAAAAAACCCCAGCATAAAATACAGTATAAAACGTGAATAGGAATAAATTCAGAATTCAAAATTTAGGGGGGAAATCCATCCAATAAACATGAGAGGATCCCCAGGGCTAGCTGGCCAAATTAGTCCTATTTGGGCCAGCGAGGAGACCAGGGGAGAATGAGCTGTGGGGTCTCAGAGCGGGGAATCTTCATGAAAAGGGGAGGAAGGGGAATAAAAGATTGAGGAAGTTCAATGCTGCAGGGCCCTGGTCTCCTGGGACAGAGCATTCCAGCAGGTCGGAGCCACCACTGAGAAGGCCCTGGCCCTGGGGGAGGATAGCCTGACTTCCTTAGGGACCTCTAAACTATGGTTATTCATGGACCTTAAGGTCCTCTGCGGGGCAGACCAGGAGAGGCAGACCCTTAAAGAGGGATATCAAACCCAATCTCTTCTCCTCCTCCTCTGTGAATTGGTGTGGTCCTCTTTCGAAGCCCCCCAAGCCAAGCCAGGAGGCCAAGCAGGACCACCAGCCCCCTTGCAGCGGGTTGGGCTGGATGGCCTTCAGGGGGCCCTTCCCCCTCTGCACTGCTATGAAGGACTCCAGGCTGGGGGGCCTAAATCCTCATTTCACTTGGGAGAGCCAGCACGTCTGACTTCAAGATGAAGGGGGGGGGGGGGTGATGGAAACATGAGCATTGCAAGCCAGGACTCCTGGGTCCCAGCGGAGCAGCCCTCCCCCATCTCCTCCAAAGACACCCCAGCCCCAGTCGGAAGAAGAGGCGAGGGCGAACTCTGACACAGGCTGAGCCTGCCCAGCCCACAGGAATTGCAGCACATTCCACAGGGCGCTGGCCTGGGCTGGGGGCCAAGGAGGCTGGAGTCTTGAGAGAGAGGGAGAGAGCCATGCCCTCTGGCCCAGGCAGGCAGGGAGTGGCTCAGGGGAGAGCAGAGGGCACTCTGTGCGCGTGCAGAGGCACTCCCTCCTCTGGCCTGGCCCCCATGCAGAATGAGGAAACTGGGGGGGGCACCCCAGAACTAATAATAAATAATAATAATAAATTTTATTTATACCCCGCCCTCCCCAGCCTGAGCAAGGCTCAGGGTGGCTAACAGCAACAAAATAAAATCACAGTAAAACATAATGGGGAGGGGGGGGGAGAGAGGGAGGTGAAAAAAAAAACCAATTTAAAATACAGGTTAAAATGCAATTTAAAATGCAGCCTCATTTTAAAATAGCAGATAAATCTAGGCAGAAGCAGAACTGTGGAGCAGGAAGGGGGGCCCCAAAGGCCATCTAGTCCAACCCGCTTCAATGCAGGAAGCGCAGTGGGAGAACCGGCCCATTTGGAGCCCTTCAGGAAAACTAAGCCAGCTTCTTGAGAATTGGGGCTGTCAATCACTTATGGAGGGCAGGGCAGACCAGCTACAAGTCTTCCGTAGGCTACCCCCCAAAATACCCATCTCAGCACCTCCTCCCCTGCCCTCTGGCCCAGCAGGTGGCCTAAAGGCTGACACCCACTGCTGGGGGGGGCACACACTAAATCTGGCCACACTGGACCCTTCCTTGGGGTCAGAAGGAAGACACAGCAAGGGGGGGGAGAGGGTGGCATTCCTGAGAGCCCCACCCAACCCACATAACCTTCTGCCACAGAGGCAGAGCTAAGCAGAAACAGCAGGAACCTCCCCCCCCCCAAAAAAAACCCACACACGCTGTATTTGGATCTCAGAGGCGCCAACCGACCCCCCCCCCAGCCGTGAGTCAGGCCAGCCAGAAATAACCCTTTGCAGCAGGAGGAGCATGCTGGGAAGGGAAGGGGGGGGGCTCAGCCTGGCCCAGGACCCCCCCCCCTTTTTTTTGCAATACACTATTGATTTTATTACATGCTTGCCAAATGGTGGGGTTTTGAATTTCCAAGTGTGATCAAGGTTTCGAACGTTGGCAATCAATCAATCAATCAATCAATCAATCAATCCCACTCCCCCCCCCCAAAGGCATTGGGGAGGGAGGCAGCTGGCCCAGGAGGCAAGGAATTTGGGGGGGTCGCCTGCACCCCATGTTTGCCAGCCTGGTGTGGGGAGCAGGGCCAGGGGGTCTCTGCAAGGAGCTCCCCACACACACCCCTCCCTGCCCCACATATTAACCCACCTGCTCAAGACCCACTGGTGGCCAGAGCCCCTCTCCCCCTCTCCTGGCACTCACTCAGAGGCATCCTATGAAGCTGAACCAGTTCCCTCCTGAAAACATCCCTGTTTACACAACCTGGTATAGATGCTTAGGAAGCGGAAGGAATTCTCATCCGTTTCGGTAGTTTTCTCTGCTTTGAAGCCCGGTCGCAATTCTTCCTGGGTTTTCTTATCTTTTTGTAAACCGCTCAATCATAATCAATACTGTTTTTATACCCTGCCCATCCGGCCTTGAGGTTTGGTCTTGTTTATCAATCGAGCAGTGTATAAACCTCGCGAAATGAACAAATGAATCTCAGGGCTGGAAGCATTCAGGGCAGAGAAAAGAAAGCACAGTTGGGCTGGGGAACTCCCCGCCACAGGAGAAAGCGAGAGACACATAATCCAGGCAGCCCTTTCAGAGAAGGCTGGACAAATTCACGGGGGAGGAAAAGGCTCCTGAGTGCCAGCGGGATAAGTGGGGAAGGGGCTCTGGTGCCCAGCGCCTCTGCAGGAAGGAGCCCATGCCAGGCGGGCAAGGCGGAGGGTGCCTGCCAGGGCAAAGCGGGCCTCCCACGTGGGGTGACTTGGAGGGGCAGCCAAGAGGCCTCGGGATCAAAGCCCTGCTTAAACCTGCCCAGCGGGCGGCTGCCCCGGTGCCCGCTACCGGGCCCCATGCCCAGGGAGGGAGCTGCCAACGGGCGGTGCCAGGCCAGGACGCCAACCAAGAGGCTGCTCTCCTCCTCCCTGCCAGGCCAGGGTGACGAGGGCCGGCTCGCCACACCCTCGCGGCTAAATTTAGCCTGGAAGAGGCTCTTCGGGGGCCGGGATGTCCTTGAGAGCAGCTCTGGAATCAGAGGGCTGAAGCGATGGAAGGGACCCCAAGGGTCATCCAGACCACCCCCCGCAAGAGAGGAATCTCAGCACAGTTGGCAGGGCTGCCGGAGCAGCAGCAGACTGAGGGGGTGACAGGGAGGGGGGGCAAAACAGCCTGGCAGGGCGGGCCAGGGCAGGAAAGCGCCTTCAGCTGAGCCAGCTCCATCTAGCTCCATACTGCCCACACAGACTGGCAGCAGCCGTCCAGGGTTTCAGGCAGGGGTCTCTCTCCCAACCTGGGGATTGAATCTTCTACATTCCAAGCACCTGCTCTGTCCCGGAGACCGAGGAAGGCAGAAAGCTGCCGTGCCGGGGGAAGAAAAACACTCTGCACATGGCCAGGTACCCTTTCCGCCCACGGATATTCAGAAGGCAACGGCTGGGAATTCAGAGGGCAGGGCTGGCACAGGTGTGCACAAACACCCATTCAGGCAGGTGCCCCCTTGGAGGCCGCCCCCCCCCCCCGCCAACAAACCCCCCTCTGTCTGGGCACGTTGTGCAAGCGGCTGTGTCCCAAGGTGACCCCGACAGCTCAGCTCACTCGCCAGGGAACCTCGGGAAAAATGATGGAGGAGAAGGAGGAGAGGCAGAGCAGGTTTGGCCCCTTTCCCTCCCCACAACGCAGCTGGCAGGAAGCAGGGAAAAGGGGGACCAAGGCGCAGGATCTGAGCCCCAGAGCCCCTCCCAGAATGCAACTGGTCTTTGTCTCCACCTAGGAGCCACGTCCAGCCCTCTCCTCCTCCTCCACGAACCTACGCAATCCTCTTTCAAGGCCATCTCAGTCTCCTGTTGCAGGGAGTTCCGCAGATTAATCTTTTTAAAAAACTTTTTTTGAGAAAGATCGGCTACTGATCGGCTTCTTAGGGCAACCTAGAGCAGCCAGACTCCCCCCCCCACGGGGCACCCACAAGAAAACAGGGGCCCCTCACCCGGGGGGGGCACACAAAACAGAAAAGGGGTTCCGTGGACCCTTTGATGTGCCTGGTGTCAGGCCCACAAGGATTATATCGCAGCCCCACACTTATGGGCTCCATCGAGGACTGCCCACCCCACACTAAAGAGGGAGAACGCAGGGGGTCTGCAGCCCCCCACCCACCAAGAAACTTCACAAGTCCTTTGCCAGGAAAAGCCTCTTTTGCAGTGAAAGCACCTCCCAAGTCACCAAGTGGGGATTTGAACCTTGCTCAACAAGAGGCTAGTCCTCATTTCATCGCCGCAACAACCACCACCAGTGCCTGGCTCCCAAGGTCACATCCAATGAGCTTGGAAGTGGGGGGGGTGGAGCCCTGGTCCCCCCCCCCCAGATCGTGGTAGCGTGACACTCTAACCACTTTGCCACGCTGTCATGAGCTGCCCTCAATCCAGATGGCACCACCCCACCCCACCCCCACTCGCCACTCCCCACAAAACTCACCTTAGCTGGCTTCTGGGGGGTGGCCTCCTGGTCCTGACCCCCTTCTTTCTTTTCAGGGGGGCCGCCAAGCAGGGCCGCTCCCCCCCACAATCCAAGAGGCCTCGGCGCCGACCCCCACCCAGCCACAAAGCCCCCCCCCCACCGGAAAGCCCTCTGGCGCTCACCTTGCAGTGTAGGCTCCTAGGGTTCGGGTCCCATCCACACAGCAGCTATGGGGGAAAGCAGGTGGGGGGGTCAGGGTGGAATCCCCTTTACTGGCGCCCCCCACCCAGTCCTCTTCCAGGGATGCGCCCGCACCCAAAGCCCCCCCCCCTTCCGCCCTGGGGGGTCCCACAAAGCGGAGATGCCCCCCTATTGCAGGAGGGGGAGGCCCACGGGGGGGGGGCAGCCAGGCCAGCCTGCTCTTTCCTTCCAGGGAGGCGGGGGGAGGGCGACCCTTGGCCCTAAGGACCCCCCCCCACCCGGGGGTCGGCCTGCAGGCCGGGGATCCCCCCCCCACCTGAGGGACGGAGCAGCCCCCCCCCAAAGAAGCTTTGCCCCAGGACCCTCCTCGGAGGGGGGGGGGATAAAGGGAAGGCATCCCTCTCCCTCCGCTTACGCATCTTGGGGGGGGGGGAAGGAGGGGGCTCCGCTCCAGAAATAGGCAGACCCCCCCCCCGCGGGGCGCGACCCTGGACACGGGGGAGGGGGAGGGGACTCTGCTCCCCAGGGTGGGGGGGAGATGGGGAGGGGGGCTCCGAGGCCCAGCAGCGGCCCCCCACCCCCACCCCACGGAGAGAGAGGCGCACCAGACTCGGCCCCCCTTGGAAGGAGGGGCTGGAAGGGGGGCGCGAGAGAGAGCCCCCCTCCCCTCCCCTCCTCCCGGGGGCCCCCTCCCCCCCCTCCCCTCCCCTCCCCTCCTCCCGGGGGCCCCGATCCTGCCCGCAGTGGGGCCCCCCTCCCCCCGGGTGATGCCCCCCACCCCCCTCCCTCTCTCTCCCCTCGCCCCCCCCCCGCCGGACACCTGAGTGTCGCCGCCTCCGCTGCCGCCGCCGAGCCGCCATTTTCCTTCCTCCGCCGCCGCCGCCCGGCCAGGCCACGCCCACGGGGCGGGCCCCTCGCGCCGCAGTCTCCGCCCCCACCTGCCAGCCCCGCCCCCGGCGCCTCCCAGGTGCGGCCAGGGGCCTCTCTGCGCATGCGCGGGGAACCCGCGGAGGACAGGGCGCCTCTGGGCATGGGCAGAGGGCGCCGGGGAGCAGAGGGCGGGCCAGGATCCCGAACCAGGAGCAGGACAGCTGCGCAGGAGGCCATATCCGCTCCTTTCCCCGGGGAAATCCAGCCGGAGCTCTTCTTTCCCTCCTCCCGATTCTTGGCCTTCCGTACTGGGATGCTGTGAACCGCCCTGGGACCTCTGGCCTTATGCAAATTTAATTAATAATAACAATTAAGAATCATCACATCACCTTGCCAACACAGGTCCGTATATTTCAAGCTCTGGATTTCCCAGTAGTGATGGATGGAAGTGAGAACTGGCAGTGGCGTAGCATGGGGGGTGCAGGGGGGGCCGGCCGCACCGGGCGCAACATCTGGGGGTTAGGGTTAGGGGGCGCAAATCCACGGGTTAGGGGGCACAAATTACTTGCCTTGCCCCGGGTGCTGACAACCCACGCTACGCCACTGAGAACTGGACCATAAAGAAGAATTGATGCTTTTGAATTATGGGTCTGGAGGAGACTCTTGAGAGTCCCATGGACTGCAAGAAGATCAAACCTCTCCATTCTGAAGGAAATCAGCCCTGAGTGCTCACTGGAAGGACAGATCCTGAAGCTGAGGCTCCAGTACTTTGGCCACCTCATGAGAAGAGAAGACTCCCTGGAGAAGACCCTGATGTTGGGAAAGATGGAGGGCACAAAGAGAAGGGGACGACAGAGGACGAGATGGTGGGACAGTGTTCTCGAAGCTGCCAGCATGAGTGTGACCAAACTGCGGGAGGCAGTGGAAGACAGGAGTGCCTGGCGTGCTCTGGTCCAGGGGGTCACGAAGAGGCGGACACGACTAAACGACTAAACAACAACAACAACAATAATAATCAGTGCTTTTTTTCCTATTAAAAAATGTTTAGGGGTACTCTCATTTTGACTCAAGAAAATCACAATTTTGTAGTTCGAATCGGGGGAAATAAATACAGTCATACCTCATGTTACTTTTGCTTCATGTTACGTCCCGCAGCAACCCAGAAGTACCAGAAAGGGCTACTTCTGGGTTTCGCTGCTCACACATGCACAGACACGCCAAAGGACGTCATGCACATACACAGAAGCAGCGAATTGCGACTCGTGCACGCAAAGACGCAGGTTGCATTCTGCTCATGTTGCAAACGGGCTTACAGAATGGATCCCGTTCGCAACCAGAGGTACCACTGTACAGTAAATGGACAAAAGTGCAAAGATTCACAAAATTTTTAGGGGCATGCGTACCCCTGTGTACCCCCAGAAAAAAGCACAAATAATAATAATAAACTGTTGTGGGGGGGTTGCAAGTTTGGCCCAGCTTCTCAAGCGTTTTCCAGCACAACATCTTGAGTCAAACTACATTCGGTTCCAAAGGTTTGCTTCACCCTGACATACCTGAGATGTCAGTCTCTGCAGATTTCCAAAATATTTGGGCTTGGGGGCAATTCCAGAGAAATGCAGCCTGCTTCAAGGGAGCCACCTGTCCACTTTGGTCAGATCCAGCGCCAGATTTTGGTTTGATGCGGCCCTCAGCTCCTGAAGGGAACGGGGCACTTTCTATGTCCAGCTGTCCTTTGTCAACAACAAATTGCTGCTGTTTTTAGTGTTTAATATATGCTAGATTGTAATTGATGGAGCTTAGAGGTATCTCAAGCCATTTGCACATCAGAAAATATGTATTTTATCAAATTAATTGATGAACTGAAATACAATTAAGAAGAAATATATTAATAGTGAAATAATTATTAAACTCTAAATTATTGGGGGCCCATTCCTTACACCATAGGAGCCTACACAACACAAAACACTGTTGCTGTATGTAGCTTTTATTTTATTTGTTTTTTATCCTATATTCTGGGAACGTACATCCAGGTTTCTTCCCTTTATTTTTTGGGGGGACCCCAAGAGACTGGGGCCCTAAGCTATAGCTTGTTTAGCTTATACGCAAATCCAGCGCTGGTCAGATCCAAGGCTATATATTCAGATTAGTCTACAGGGTGATAAAGGCCAGTGGCAGAGTCTGAAAAGAATTTCCTCTTGCGCTCGGGTCTCTCTTGCTGGTTCCGTTTGGGGGAGCAGGCTGACCCCTGGGGGAAAGGGGGTGCTGGCCCAGGGGGGCCTCTTGGGGCCCCTGACTCTGCCTGTGACGTCTGTGTGTTCCCGATGTGGAGGAGAATATCCCTATTTTCACCGGAGAAATGTCGGAGGGGATGCCTCTGTGGGACCCCCCTGGGCTGCCCTATAATAATAATGTAATAATTTATTATTTATACCCCGCCCATCTGGCTGAGTTTCCCCACCCACTCTGGGCGGCTCCCAATTGAGTGTTACAAACAATACAGCATTAACTATTAAAAACTTCCCTAAACAGGGCTGCCTTCAGATGCCTTCTAAAAGTCAGATAGTTGTTTATTTCCTTGACATCCGATGGGAGGGCGTTCCACAGGGCGGGAGCCACCACCGAGAAGGCCCTCTGCCTGCTTCCCTATAACCTCACTTCTCACAGGGAGGGAACCCCCAGAAGGCCCTCAGATCTGGACCCCGGTGTCCAGGCTGAACTATGGGGTGGAGACGCTCCTTCAGGTCTATTTGGCTGAGGCCGTTTAGGGCTTTCAAGGTCAGCACCAACACTTTGAATTGTGCTCAGAAACGTACTGGGAGCCAATGTAGGTCTTTCAAGACCGGTGTTATGTGGTCTCGGCGGCTGCCCCCAGTCACCAGTCTAGCTGCCTCATTCTGGATTAGTTGCAGTTTCCGAGTCACCTTCAAAGGTAGCCCCACATAGAGCGCATTGCAGTAGTCCAAGCGGGAGATAACTAGAGCATGCACCACTCTTGCCGGACAGTCTGTGGGCAGGTAGGGTCTCATCCTGCATACCAGATGGAGCTGGTAAACAGCTGTCCTGGACACAGAATTGACCTGCGCATTCATGGACATCTGTGAGTCCAAAATGACTCCCAGGCTGCTCACCTGGTCCTTCAGGGGCACAGTTACCCCATTCAGGACCAGGGAGTCCTCCACACCTGCCCGTTCTCTGTCCCCCAAAACAGTACTTCTGTCTTGTCAGGAATCGACCTCAATCCATTGCCCACCATCCATCCTCCAACCGCCTCCAGACACTCACACAGGACCTTTACCGCCTTCACTGGTTCTGATTTAAAGGAGAGGTGGAGCACAGGCCTGCACAGCCTGGTCTGGCCCCCATCCCCCTGCCTGCTTGCCTCGCCCTGGCCTGGCAGTCGCCCTCCCCCCCCCTGCTCTCCCCAGGGTCCTCATCAGCGCTGCTCCCTCCCTGATTGGGCCCTTTAGGGTTGCACCTGCCGGCTCAGGTGTGTGGCTGAGCCCCAGGGGGGGCGGACTGGAGGGGGGAGCCCTGCTGCGTTGCTAAGCACCTGTGCGCCTGGATGCAGAACGCCAGCCAGAGAAGGAGAGAGAGGCTCTGCTGTGGGGCAGAGAGGGGGCTGTGGCCTCGCTTGGACCAGGAGCCTGCAGCTGCCAGCCCGTGCCAAGATGAATAGGCTGACCAGGGTCTTCCGAGGCAAGGACAAGGAGGGGGAGGCGAAGCTCATCAAGACGGAGGAGAGCACCCCTGGGGCAGCCCCCAAACCACGGTGAGTGGGGACCGTCCCAGGGCAGGGGGGCGTGAGTAAAGGCAAGCATTGGGGGGGGCAGGCCCCATGGCAGCAGATATGGCAGGCACTGTGCAGGGCGCAAGTTGGGCAAACGGGTGGCGTGGGGAGAGGAGTTGGGGAAGAATAGGACTAAAAAACTGGCAGGGACCCCAAGAGTTTTCCATTAATTTTTGTTTCCGCTCCGAAATTTTTCAGCCTTTCCAGTTTGAGGCTATTAAAATTCTTGCGGCCACTGTAGCATGTAAAAATAATTCCCTTACATTCTTTGGTATGTCAGAGCCTAATATTCCAAGAAGGAAAGCCTGTGGGGTTTTTTTTATATATAATCGAGATCTTTTAAACATTTTTTTAAAGTTCCACATATATTTCATCTCAGAACTCCTTATTTATTTATTTTTTTGCATGTCCACCACATGTGCTTCACATCTCCAACACTTGATACATTTTGGGTAATTTTAATGGAGTCAAGTAGTACCAACGATACTGCATTTTCAAAAAAAAATTCTCTCAGTGTGTAACGAACAGTGAATTTCATATTGATTTCCCAGAGGTTTTCCCAATCTTTCGTTAAGATATTATATCCAAAGTCCTGTGCCCATTTTAGCATAACAGATTTCTCCTCCTCCTCCTTGACTTCCCAATCAAGGAGGAATCAGTACATTTTAGAAAGAGTTTTCGCTTTTGAGTTAATCAGGTCATGCTCTATAATAATAATAATAATTTATTATTTGTACTCCGCCCATCTGGCTGGGTTTGCCCAGCCACTCTGGGCGGCTTCCAACAAAGATGAAAAATACTTTAAAATGTCAAGCATTAAAAACTTCCCTAAACAGGGCTGCCTTCAGATGTCTTCTAAATGTCAGGTAGTTGTTTTCCTCTTTGACATCTGATGGGAGGGCATTCCACAGGGCGGGCGCCACTACCGAGAAGGCCCTCTGCCTGGTTCCCTGTAACCTCGCTTCTTGCAATGAGGGAACCGCCAGAAGGCCCTCGGAGCTGGACCTCAGTGTCCGGGCAGAACGATGGGGGTGGAGACGCTCCTTCAGGTACACAGGACCGATGGTGAAAGGCTGAACTCTTTTTCTGCTGCTTCTCTTTCATTCCCTTCCTTGGTTATGGGAGGTGTTTCCGTGAAATACTCTTGACACAGTCCAGTTTCCCTCACGGCTTTATACTTTGGTCCATGAGCAAGGGTCTGGACCTCAGCGTCTGGGCAGAGCGATGGGGGTGGAGATGCTCCTTCAGGTCTACTGGCCACCCATCTTCAGTCAAGATGGCCACCCCTCTTAAAAACCTCTGGTGAAGGTCTAGCAGCTTCTGAAGGATCATTGGTTCAGGTCCTGCTATCTGGACCCGCAGAAAACAAAGTTGTTCACTCTTCTAAGTGGCAGCCCTGGAGAGATTTGAAGATGGCTCCCACATCTCCTCTGAGTCTCCTCTTTTTCCAGGCTAAACAAACCCAACTCCTTTGACCGTTCCTCAAAAAGAAGGCTTGGTTTCCAGACCCTGGATCACTCTGGTCTTCCTCCTCTGCCCCTGTTCCAGCTTGTCCACATCCTTCTTCAATGGGGATGCCCTGAACAGCCACTGGGCAGAGGCCCCAGCTGCTGTGTGTGTGTGATCTGCAGCCCCTCTCTCCCCAGTCTTGGGGACACGCCTCAAACCAGGCTTTGCCCACCTGATGCCTTCTCCCATCACACACACATCCCAGACACAGCTGTGTTGCAGGCCCAATAGGGAACTCCCAGCCACAGGGATAGCCCCTGATTCAGAAGAACTGGACAAATCCCTCGAAGGTGGAGAGGGCTCCTTCCAAGGGCTCCAGGCCCCAACGGCCGTTCTCTGCCCTCCACCCCCAGAGGCAGCCATGCTTCTGAATCCCAGTTGCTGGAATAAGCCTCCCTTATCTCTCTCCCCATCGGCAAACAATCGGGAGCTTTGTTTCAACACCCGTTTCCCTCTTTCCAAAAAAAAAGGGGGGGGGAAGCATGATCTGCTTTTTGCCCCCGGGCAATTCAGCTCCATGGACCACGCTTTTACTCCATAAGACGCAGAGACATTTCCCCTTACGTTTTAGGAAGAAAGAAGTGCATATTATGGAGCGAAAATACGGTACTTGATCTTCCTGGTTTCGGATCTTCCTCATCAATTTTGCCATCTCCGCATACTCCATCAGTTTCGCCTGCCATTCTTCTTTTGTTGGTACTTCTCCTTCCTTCCATCTCTGGGCTGGTAGCATCCTTGCTTCCGTCGTTGCGTACATAAAATGTCTCTTATCTTCTCCTGGTAGCCATTCACCTATTATACCTAAGAGAAAGGCTTCTGGGTTTTTTTAACAAATGTATATCATTTCCCAGAAGGCCTTTACCAATGTTCTCCCCACTCCTCTGCTCTTCTCTCAGCCAGGAGAAGAAACGGATCCTGGACCCATCGGGGGACTATTATTACTGGTGGCTGGTCACCATGGTGTTCCCCATCATGTACAACTGGATCATCCTCATCTGCAGGTGGGCGGAGGGGGGCTGGGCTGGATCTGCCTGTGGGGAGGGGGCCGGGGGCGCAGGGAAGCCACGGAGGGGTCCCAGCATGGGGGCCAAGGCTCTCCGGCCGGGAGCATCACCAGAAGCACAACTGTTGCCCCCAAGGAGGGAGGAGGGAAGGAAAGCAACAGAAACCCCTTTTGGATTCCTTCCTTCTTCCCTCCCTCCCTCCCTCCCTTCCTTCCTTCCTTCCTTCCTTCCTTCCTTCTTTCCTTCCCTTCCTTCCTTCCTTCCTTCCTCCCTTCCTCCCTTCCCTCCTTCCTCCCTCCCTCCCTCCCTTCCTTCCTCCCTCCCTTCCTCCCTTCCTTCCTTCCTCCCTCCCTCCCTCCCTCCCTCCCTCCCTCCCTTCCTTCCCTTCCTTCCTTCCTTCCTTCCTTCCTTCCTTCCTTCCTTCCTTCCTTCCTTCTTTCCTTCCCTTCCTTCCTTCCTTCTCTCCTTCCTTCCTTCCTTCCATCCTTCCTTCCTTCCTTCCTTCCTTCCTTCCTTCCTTCCTTCTCTCCTTCCTTCTTTCCTTCCCTTCCTTCCTTCCTTCCTTCCTTCCTTCCTTTGCTTCTGCATCTGCCAGTCATCTCCTTCCACGCAGAGGAGAGAAAGCCCAGGGGATGACCAAAGTAAGAAAAATAGTAAACAGCAAGAGGAAGCAGACTCCAACAATCCAGCCATGGAGGGCAGGGTGGGGGGCAAACATTCAGCAAAAAGACATTTGGGTGAAGTCATGGAAAGAGAGAACCATAGGGCTGGAAGGGACCCTCGAGGGTCATCGGATAATAAAAACAATAATTTTATTGTTTACATCCCGTCCATCTGGCTAGGTTTCCCCTGCCACTCTGGGTGGCTACCAGAAAAATATTAAAAATAATAAAGTGTCAGACATTAAAAATTTCCCTGAACTTCCCTCTTCCAACCCACTCCAACTACCCCTTCTGTACTCCAAGCCCCCTGGTTCAGGAATCCCAGCTAAAGAATTCTTGACAGGTGACCATCAAACCTCCATTGAAGGAGAGCTCAGCATCTTCGAAGGTCTTCTGTGACGCTGTCAAAGGGCTCTTGCTGCCCGGAAGTTCCTCCTAAAGTTTGTTTGCAATTTCCTTCCTTGTCTTTTGAATCCAGGGATTCAGGACCTGGCAAAACAAGAATGCAGTTCTGGGGGGGGGGTCCTTTTAGGAAGGGAGGGAGTTTCAGAGCAAACTGGGGGCCCCCATTAGCATTTTGGGGATATTCCTGGGGAGAAGGGGAGAGCTGAGTGGGGGTCTGCGGAGGGGGGAGTGGAGCAAGGAACAAGGAGAGAGCTTGGAGGGGACTGCCTGGCCTTTGGGGCAGCTGCTGCTGCTGCTGCTGCAGTGGGCGGGTTGTGGGTTCAGATGCTGCCACCCATCTCTCTCTCTCCTTCCCTCCTGGCAGGTCCTGCTTCCCTGAGCTGCAGCGCAAATACCTCTTCCTCTGGCTGGCCCTGGACTACCTCTGCGACTTGCTGTACCTGCTGGACATCGGGGTCCACTTCTACACGGGTCAGTGGCCTTTCCGCCTCGGGGCCTCTCTCCTCGCCCCTCCCCTTACGCCCCCCCTGCACCCCACCTGGCAAATGTTTCTCCCCCTTCATCCAATGAAGCTGAACGCTGAGAGATTCAGAACAGAGAGAAGAAAGTCTTTCGTCCCGTAATGCGTCGTTAGACTGTGGAACTCCCTCCCACAGTAGGCAGGGATGTCCAGCAGGCTAGATGGCTTTAGAAAAGATTGGACCGATTCCTGGAGAAGGAGAAAGATATCAAGGGTTCCTGGCCAGGATATCTTTGTTCTGCCTCCACAGTCAGGGGTACCAATGCTTCTGGATCCCAGTCGCCGGAAACTGCAGGAAGGGAAGAGAGCAAACGTCCAACGGGGGCTTCTGATTGGAGCTTCCTGCAGCCAATCAGAATCCGTGCTTTGGTTTCCAAATGTTTTGGAAGTCTAACGGATATCTGGATTGGAATCTGTCTGACTTCCAAGGTACAACTGTGCATATTTAAAAGCTGACTTCCCGCCCTTCTTCCATGATAATAATTGGAAATTTTAAACAGAGAAATATATAATGTGGGAACAAAAACACTAGGAAACTTTTGTCCATAAGATCTCCTCAGGGCCGGATTTAGGTTTGATGTGGCCCTCAGCTACTGAAGGTAATGAGGCCCTTTATATGTCCAGCTGTCCTTTGTCAACAACAAATAGTCGCTGTTTCTGTGTTGAATATATGCTAGATGGTGATTTATGGACCTGATAGTTATCTCAAGCCATTTGCACAGCTTGCTGTGCAACCAGCCCATGCAGAATGCAGGCACCCTATATATAGAAAGGAGCGAAACCAGGGATATTTTTGGGAGCAGGCGAGCAGGCGGGGGCCATGACTTACATCATAGCAGCCTACACAACACAAAACACTGTTGCTGTATGTAGGTTTTATTTGTTTTTTATCTTATATTTTGGAAATGTACATCCAGGTTTTTTCCCTTTAATTTTTTTTGGGGGCCCCCAAGAGAGTGGGGCCCTAAGCTATAGCTTGTTTAGCTTATACATAAATCCGGCACTGAATCTGCTGAAATAGTTGGCCTATTCCTTCGGAGAGCAGGTTCCAGCTGAACAGGCCCTGGTGCTGGCGGAGAGAGAGGCAATTCTAGCTGCTTCCCTATAAAGAGTGTCTCTCTGATCCCTACATTCCCCACCTTTGAAGGCTGAGGGGACCGGATGGGACCCTCTGGCCTGATCCAGCAGGCCCTTCTTAGGTTGTTCCGTTTGTTGGAGAGGAATGGAGATAATAATAATAATAATAATAATAATAATAATAATAATAATAATAATAAAAATTTTATATATACCCCGCCCTTCCCGGTTCAGGAAACCGGGCTCAGGGTGGCTAACAACAAATTTAAAACACTTAATTGGTGCTACAAAAAAGCCAGCATAAAATATGGTATACAGTGTAAATAACAATAAAATCAAGAATCAAAAATCAATTTAGGGGGGGAATCCATCCAATGAACATTAGATGACCACCAGGGCTAGCTGGCTAAATGAGTCCCACTTGGGCCAGCGAGGAGACCAGGGGAGAATGAGCTGTGGGGTCCCAGAGTGGGTAATCTTCATAAAAAGGGGAGGAAGGGGAATAAAAAATCAGGCTAAGTTCAAATGGAAAGCCAGGTGGAAAAGCTCTGTCTTACAGGCCTGACGGAAGGAAGTTCAGTCCTGCAGGGAGGGCCCTGGTCTCCTGGGACAGAGCATTCCACCAGGTCGGAGCCATCACTGAGAAGGCCCTGGCCTTGGGGAAGGATAGTCTGACTTCCTTAGGGCCCAGGACTTATAAACTATGGTTCTTCATGGACCTTAAGGTCCTCTGCCCGGGGCCGAGGGTCTCCTCTGACCCATCTCCTTCCCCCCTCCGCACCCCAGGCTTCCTGGAGCAAGGCATCCTCATCCAGGACCGCTCCAAGATCTCGCGCCGCTACACCTGCTCCTCCGCCTTCCTGCTGGACCTCCTCTCAGTGCTGCCCACTGACCTCCTCTACCTGCGCCTGGGCCTGGCCACCCCCGCCGTGCGGGCCAACCGCTTCCTGCGCAGCCCCCGCCTCTTCGAGGCCTTTGACCGCATCGAGACGCGCACGGCGCACCCCAACTCCTTCCGCATCTCCAAGCTGATGCTCTATGTCTTCGTCACCATCCACTGGAACGCCTGCGTCTACTTTGCCCTCTCGGGCTACGTGGGCTACGGGGCGGACGAGTGGGTCTACCCCAACGTCAGCATCCCCGGCTTTGAGCGCCTGCTCCGCCAGTACCTCTACAGCTTCTACTTCTCCACCCTCATCCTCACCACGGTGGGCGACACGCCCATGCCCCACCGCGAGGAGGAGTTCCTCTTCATGGCGGCCGACTTCCTGCTGGCCGTCATGGGCTTCGCCACCATCATGGGGAGCATGACCTCGGTCATCTCCAACATGAACCAGGCGGACGACGCCTTCGTCCCCAACTCGGACCTGGTCAAGGGCTACCTGCGCACCCACTGCCCCAACCGGCGCCTCCAGAACCGCGTGGTGGAGTGGTACCAGCACCTGCAGATGGAGAAGAAGATGACCAACGAGCTTCAGATCCTGCAGCACCTCCCCGAGCGCCTGCGGGCCGAGGTGGCCGTCAGCGTCCACCTGCCCACCCTCCGCAAGGTGCAGATCTTCCAGAGCTGCGAGCAGAGCCTCCTGGAGGAGCTTGTCCTCAAGCTCAAGCCCCAGGTCTACAGCCCCGGCGAGTACGTCTGCAAGAAGGGCGACGTGGGCCGGGAGATGTACTTCATCCGGGAGGGGAAGCTGGCCGTGGTGGCCGACGACGGGGTCACCCAGTACGCCGTGCTGGGAGAGGGGCTCTACTTTGGGGAGATCAGCATCATCAACATCAAAGGTGAGCCGGGGCGGGGAGAGGGAGGAGGCGGGGGGTCGTGTGTGGAGGAAAAACTGAAGCACGTTGCAGAGTTCCCCCCAAAATGGACCAGAGGCAATTTCATCCAGCAGAGCTTTACTGCTTCTGAAGGCAAATGAGCATAATGGTCACAAATCCGAAATCCACATCTGAAGAAGTGTGCATGCACACAAAAGCTCATACCAATAACAAACTTAGTTGATCTCTAAGGTGCTACTGGAAGGAGTTTTCTTATTTTGTTTCGACTATGGCAGACCAACACGGCTACCTAAAGGGTAAAAATAAAGGGACCCCTGACCATTAGGTCCAGTCGTGGCCGACTCTGGGGTTGTACACTCATCTCGCTTTACTGGCCGAGGGAGCTGGCGTACAGTTTCCGGGTCATGTGGACAGCATGGCTAAGCCGCTTCTGGGGAACCAGAGCAGCGCACGGAAATGCCGTTTACCTTCCCGCTGGAGCAGTACCTATTTATCTACTTGCACTTTGATGTGCTTTCGAACTTTTATTCAGGGATGATGGGAATTGTAGTCCCAAAACATCTGGCGGGCCAAGTTTGAGGATGCCTGCCACAGACAGAGGAGATTCCCATAATCACTCATTTATTCAGCTGAGTAAAACAGCGTGATGGTGAAGCCGCGCCAAATAGCCTTTGTTCATGCTTTTTATAGGCCTCCCCCCTCCCTCCCCCACCCTTTCGAGGTTCCTTACACTGATGGAAACAGGACCCCCTGCCTGGAGACCTTGAAGGGGAGAGTTGCCTGGCAGAAGGAGGTTTTCCTGAAATCGCCTAGCAACGTTATCTGGTCTTCACATGAGTGTGGCTCCCCCTCCTAAATTCTAAAGGAGGCAGTTTTTTACAGAAGCAAAATCAGTTAGGCTAACCAAAAACAGGACAAGAACAGGCCTCTGTGGCTTTTCCTGAGATCCCCCACAATACTACTAATAATAATTTTATTATTTATACCCTGGCCCATATGGCTGGGTTTCCCCAGCCACTCTGGGTGGTTCCCAACAGAATATAAAATATGTTAAAAGATCAAACATTAAAAACTTCCCTAAACAGGACTGCCTTCACATGCCTTGTAAAAGTCAGATAGTTGTTTATTTCCTTGACATCTGGTGAGAGGGCGTTCCACAGGGCGGGCGCCACTACCAAGAAGGCCCTCTGCCTGGTTCCCTGTAACCTCACCTCTCACAGTGAGGGAAGCGCCAGAAGACCCTCGGATCTGGACCTTAGGCTGAACAATGGAGGTGGAGATGCTCCTTCAGGTATACAGGACCAAGGCCGTTTAGGGCTTTAAAGGTCAGCACCAACACTTTGAATTGTGCTCGGAAACGTACTGGGAGCCAGTGTAGGTCTTTCAAGACCAGTGTTATATGGTCTCAGCGGCCGCCCCCAGTCACCAGTCTAGCAACACATAAGCATCTTGTCTCCGGTGGGTCTAGCCCCCGTGACGGAAGGCCCCCCCCCCCCGCCACTGCCTCAGCCCCCTCCTCTCCGAGGTTTCTCCCAAGGAATTCCAAATAATAATAATAATAATAATAATAATAATAATAATAATTTATTATTTATACCCCGCCCATCTGTCTGGGTTTCCCCAGCCACTCTGGGCGGCTTCCAACCGAATATTAAAATACGGAGTCTGTTAAAACATTAAAGGGCTGCCTTCAGATGTCTTCTAAAAGTCTGGTAGTTGTTGTTCTCTTTGACATCTGGTGGGAGGGCGTTTCACAAGGAGGGCGCCACCACCGAGAAGGCCCTCTGCCTGGTTCTCTGTAACTTGGCTTCTCACAGCGAGGGAACCGCCAGAAGGCCCTTGGCATCTGTGTGTCCCCAACCTCTCCTCCGCCATTTCCATGCCTCTTCTGGAGGCGAGAGGGGAGGGGAGCTCATCTCATCAGGAGGGGGAGACCCCCCTGGCTTCTTCACCAACCGGACTCCTCTCTGCCTCTTGGCCTCTTCCTCCCACCCCCGGGGGCCTGATCCTGCATGCTCTGCTTATGTTCTCAAGGCCCCCGCTGACCCCATTGCACCCCTTCTCCCCCCACCCAGGGAACAAGTCCGGGAACCGCCGCACGGCCAACATCAAGAGCATCGGCTTCTCGGACCTCTTCTGCCTGTCGAAGGAGGACCTGACGGAGGTGCTGGCCGAGTTCCCCAGCGCCAAGACCATGCTGGAGGCCAAGGGCAGGGAGATCCTGCTCAAGATGGACAAGCTGGACGTCAACGCCGAGGCGGCTGAGATCGCCCAGCTGCAGGAGGAGGAGCGCCGTACGGCCGCCCTGGAAGAGGGCCTGGACGCCCTGCAGACCAAGCTGGCCAGAATCCTGGCGGGACTCGAATCCAGCGCCTTTAAGGTGGCTCTGCGCCTGGAGCGCCTGGAGTGGCAGATGCGGGAGTGGGGGGCCGAGGAGGAGGCGGAGAGGGAGGGGGCCGAGCCTTAGCCACCCCCCCCCCACATCCCACACCCCACCTGAGCCAGTGAGGAGGCTGCCCACCCCACAGGTACAGGGTACAGCTGCCAGGCTGAGTCCCCCGGCCTACGATGCACATGGCCTCTGGTGCAGCCTGGGAGCTGGCGTGGGGGGTGGGATTCCCGCGTTGCAGTCTAGATGAGCCTCAGGGGTCCCTTCCAGCTCTACAATTCTGGGATTCGCTTCGGGCTTCAGAGCCGAGGCTGGACAGCTGTCCATCAGGGATTCTGGAGCTGCGATTCCTGCGTTGCAGGAATGACCTCTGGGAGTCCCTTCTGACCCATGATTCTGTGTGCCTCAGCTCACGAATGCGCTCCTCATAAGAGTCATCTCTGCCCACCTAATTACACAGAACAAATGGAATACCGTGGAAATCCCTGAAAGGAGAAGTAATCGACAAGAAATGTGATCTTACAGAAATAAATTAAATAATAAAAATCAAAAAGTTTAAGGAAAAAATAGTGTAGCAGGAACCCCCCCCCAATCATTCAGTTTGTACAAACTTCACACACATTCACACTCACATATTCCATACGCTACGCTTCTGTTATAAATTCATAGAAAATCAACCATACATCTGATTTGCACTGTTCCACTTTTATTTTACTCCATGAAGGAAAGACTACAAAATGGGGAAGGTTTGATACAGGGCAGCATAATCCCTTCAGCATCCCAGCACATCTACAGGAGCCCTGCCCAGTTGCTATGCCAACCCTGATGGTCCCAGACAGAAGACCAAGATCACAAAGAACTTGCATATGGGAGTGGATTCAGCATGGACTGGAACAAAGGACAATAATCAGATCTTCCCTCTGGGGGCAGGAAACTGCAAAGTCCCCTCTGTCACCTGGAAAATGACTCATGGGGAGGGGAAGAGAAGGGAACCAGCCAGGTGACAGGACACTCAGGTTACCACCACAACTCCTCCCTCAACCCCTCCTTTCTGTGATGTATGCATGATGTTTCTGGGGGTGGTCTTGATCTACAGGGTGGGAATTTCAAAAGTTTTTATAAGGCCTTGCACACCATTTTTCTGTGTCCTTTCTCTCTCCTGCAAGTGAGGGGAGCACCCTGTTGCAACAGTTCAATAAAGGCCATTTTTCTGTGTCCTTTCTCTCTCCTGCAAGTGAGGGGAGCACCCTGTTGCAACAGTTCAATAAAGGCCAAGCCTACAGGCTGCTGATTTGCTCCAATTTACTCTGGTTGGTGTCTTTACTTTTTGTCCAAGGGAACCCTCGGATTTTTCCGGTAACAATAGGTGTCAGAGCTGCCCCTAGGTCCCAGCTCACAGAGGACCAACGCGAGGCTGTCGTTATGTACAAAAGTCTTTATTGAGGTTCAGTTTCCATTTCAAAGCTGCAGCGCGCAGCTCTACGTCTTAACCCTAGACCGGCGAAGTACCGTCTGAGTCTCCTCCCCTATGACACCAGTTTAAGATCCTAGCCCTGCTCCACCTTTTACGCTGCTCTCTCCTCCTCTGGGTCCTCCTGCCCGCTGGGGCATTGCCCTTTCTGGACTCTTCCGACGCTGAGTCGCTTAGCTCCTCCCCCTCCCTCTGGCGGGCTTTAGGACCCGGTTCCCAATCCTCATTCTCTGCTGTCCCGCGCTCCTGTACATTTGAACTTGCCTCTCGTGCCAACCCAGTGACCTTCCTCCTGACCGTTACACTACTTCTGTCACTGCTTCCCTCTTCCGGGATACTGGCCGGATCTGACCTCCCCTCCGTTGTCTGACTCTCCGATGGAGGTGTGTTCAGCCCTGCCTTATCTTCTCTCCCTGGTGGGGAATGCACTGGCCCCGATCCTTGGGACTCTTCCCCCCCACTCTGCTCTGGTGGGGAAGCTGGTCCTGATTTCCAGCTACTGCTCTGGGAGTCCCTGCTGCCTCCTTGCTCCTGGGGCGTTCCCCTTGGGAACCCCCTACCCTTGGCCACTGGCGCCCCCTTCTGTGAATCTTCCGATTCACTGGAGAGGCTCATGGAATCCCTCGGTCCACTGTCCTCTTCTCCTACGCTCCCCTCGGATTCTTCCCCTTCGCTCTCCATCTCCTCTCTTCCCTGTGCCTCTGCTCCTGAACCCCTGACAATAGGAAAACCTAGAATTATATAAAGCCTTAATGGGATGCCATAATTCTGGGTTTTCCTATTTCTGGGTTTTGAGGTGCAGAGGGAGGGAGGGAGGGAGGGAGGGAGGGGGAGAGGCCCCCCCCCCGCTGAGCTCCGGCCCCTGAGTGGAGACTGATCCCTCCCTCCTGGCAGGAGGCAGTTAAGGGCTCTCTCGCTTTTTGCTTCCTAAGCACAAGCTGCTTTCAGGGCAAATGTCAACTTTAAACCAAAGCCTAGTACTCCAACATAGATTTTAAATCTGCCTTTGATTTAGCATCACGAGACAGGCTTTGAGAAAAACTAAGCACCTCAAACATAAACAGACGTCTACTATGTCTTATCCTCCCCAAACTGTCTCATGTGGAGACTTCTTCCAAAGTGGCAGAAGGCCAGCAAGAGTCCCATCCGGATGCCTCTAACCACTGAGCAGGCTGGCCATTGAGAGCCAAAGTGGGCCTGCCAAACTAGGCCAGAGATGAGGACCCCCCAAAAAAGAATTTATCTATCATAATCTTAGGAGCATTTATAAGGTTGATCACTATTTCTCAGACTTTTTTCGAGATAACATCCCAATAGAACCAAGCAGAAATATTGTAGGTTCTGACAGTATGTTATATTCTAATGTATCCGAGATACCAACCTGAACACATTTCCAAAATATTTGTATTCGAGAGCAGTTCCAAAAGACATGTTTGCGAGGAGATTTCACCCCTCCCATATCCAAGAATCTGCTGATGAGTCTGGTGATTCTCCAGAGAGGAGGGGCAGTGTTCTGCTCTCTACTTATTCTGCTCCAGCACCACATCAAAGAGTCAGTCAGTCAGTGTGTCGGGGAGAGAGAGACTGCGTGTTAGAGATCGTGTGTATAGATAAGGTTGCTGCTAAGAGCAGCTGCAGACACTCATTGCAGTTCAGCATTCATTTATGCTTAGACCTGATTTAGCTCTGTATATAGTTTGTATAGTTGTAGATAGAATAAAAGAAGATATTCTACAGAGCTGCTCTCCAAGTCGTTTATGCTCTGCTATGCTCTGCTATACTCTGCTGTGCGACGACTGTCTTCTTGTTGGAGTGAATCCGGTGCTCACAACTCTAAGCTGTGTCCACAGCACTTTGACCAGTTCCTGTGCAGAAGGTGGTCTCTGGAAGTGCTACCCAGCTCGCCTGGCCCAGCCGGGGCTGAAGTGGATGAGTCCAGTTGGTGGCACTGGCTCAAGGGCGATGCTGACAGTTTGGCTTTGTCTGATCTCAGCATATATATTAAGTTTCATTTGCAAAGTGTTAAGTACAGCTCATACTTAATGTCTAAAACCATTTTTTCCAAAACACTTAACAGCTTATTATAAAATGAAACTAAGAGTGCTAATCATGTTCCAACATCATGTTTTTGTTTGCAGTGCTTCACCGATATCAATTTTATTTTTTATTTTTCCAAGTGATCCTATAGCACATTTCCCCATCAGAATCCAATTAATGGACGGAGGTTCTTTTGTGCTGTACTTATAGATGGAACAAAGCAGAACTCGGCTGCCTGGAATTTTGCAAAGATTTTCCTTCGTCTGCTGTGTTAATTTTTCCATCCAAGTGATTGTCCGAATTTGTTGCTCCCATTCATTCATTAGCTGCCACCCAACTTCTTCCACCATCTGGCTATAGTCAAGATCACTGCTATTCATTTTTTTAAAATGCAGTAAGTCTTTTAATGATGTGTCTTTTGGGGGAAACGGAGGGTAGAGTCATTCTCAGGTCTTAATATTTCTCCTGCTATTGAGCCCATTTCCTAATAAGCAGAGGCTACGGGATCAGGCCTGGGGCCCATCTAATCCAGGATCCTGCTCTCACAGGGGACAACCAGATGTCCCCATGGATCCCAATGCAAACAGGATCTGAGCACAAGATCGCTCCCACCCATAGCTCTCAACGTTTCTGAAATATATTTGGAGTAGAGTATGGATTTCATGCTCTTTATTCAGCTCATAGTGGTGAGGAGGAATGGAAGTTCCCCCATAATGTCTGCTTTATATACATTATTTACACAATGCGCACCACGTGATTGGCTAATTCCGGGATTCTCCTGTAGGCCAATCAGGTTGCGTATTCACTTCCACCTGGAGCTGGATTGGGTGGCTCCTGTGGATCACTCAGACTGCTGCATTCTGAATCCTATTGTTCTAGGACCAATCAGACTGCTGCATTCTGAATCCTATTGTTCTAGGACCAATCAGACTGCTGCATTCTGAATCCTATTGTTATAGGACCAACCAGACTGCTGCATTTGGGATCCTATTCAACTCAGTACATAACAGTTTTCCTTTTTTAAGGGATATTCCCTTATTCTGAATAGGATTCCTCGCAAGAAAAGGGAAAAGTTGACAGCTATGCTCCCACCTCCTGCCGTTTCCATCAGCTGGGATTCCGAATCATGGCTGCCCTCGATAGCCCCCTCCTCCATTGGGAGGGGGTCCCAGTAACTCTGGGCTGCATGAACCTTTTATACATCCTGAATCTCCCCCACATTCAGCTTCATGGGGCTTCTAGTGTTAGGAGAGAGGGAGAAAAACTTTCCTGTGTGCTAGCCCTGGGATGGTCAACTGAGCTTTCTTAGTTGTTTAATGCTTTTTTCTTACCCTTGTTACGGAAGGGGGGGGGCATGTCTTCTTCATCTTCTTCTTCGCTACAATATATCAATTTATTTCCAATTGTCAATGTCAAAAGGGACTAAAATCTATAAAATTCATAGAAAATCAACGTGCCAGTTTGCTCAATTTCTCTAGGACTCCATCACACCCCCCTGTCCAGCATAATCCCTCAAGCAAGGTGTTAAGACCCTAATCCTGTCGGATGGTCCAGCCAAGCCCTTCCTCCGGACAATACCAGATAATGGGCGATGCATGGCTATGCCATTGTCTTGCCATCACCTGTACTCAGGAAACGTTTATGCATATCTCTACCACTCCAGGCAATCTCTGCTCTGCCTACCTTATTATACTGCTGATCTCTGTTCTGCCTACCTTACTATACTGCTGATCCATACGATCTCTGCCCTGCCTACCTTATTGTACTGCTGATCTCCGCCCTGCCTACCTTACTATACTGCTGATCTATGTAGCCCCACCTTGATTTGTGTAAACCCATCACCCAATTTCTTGTACTGCTGATCCGTGTAACCCCACCTCTTTATGATGTATATGTGACGTTTTCTGCACTGTATTCTGGGACCTGGAGGGAACCTTTAAAAGTTTATGTCGCCCCACTCTCGGGGTTCAATGCCACTTGTTGAACCTGTTGCGCAATAAACTTGGGATCTCCGTTCATTGCTCCTGTCTCCGGCTGAACTCATTTTTCCGCTAGGACCCGCGGACATTGTCCGACGAGCCGGGTGGCAAGGAAAATCAGCACCCGGAATTTTTCCGTAACAGATGGCGCCCCACGTGGGGCTTTGCGGTTCTCCCGCGTTGCTGACCGGGGGCCCCGAAATCTTCAGCCGGCACCAGGCCATTTTGCCTGGGAAGATCCTTTGGACCCCCGGCCATCTTCCGGGCGGTAATCAAAAGCCCCAGGAGTTCAGCCGGGGAGCAAAGAGGGATCCAGCCGGCTTATTCATCAATCCCGGGATCATCATAGAAGACACGTGAGTATAAGGAAAAGGAAAAATCCAGTGCACTGGTGGGAAAGGGGTGGAAATCTCCTGGCAACTGAATTCTCTGCCCTCCTCTCTATCGCTCCTTCTCGCCTGTCTCTTGGTCCAATTGGTGAGAGAGACCGTGGACTGCTGCTCGACCCAAAAGGGGGTTCTGAGCTCTATCTCTTTCCCCTCTCAAACCCTCCAGTCAGCTGCACCAATTGGGGGTCCAAAAATAAGACGGAGAGACCCGGCTTGGAAAGACAGCCGACTCCCCGCAACGGACTCTCTCAGTTGAAGCAAGGGTCTGGAATTCTTCTTCCGAACTTCCCGAGCGCCCTTACGGAGGGGGCAGGAAGGGGTCTGGCTTTCTGTATCAATCCCAGCCGCACTGGTCGGTGCCACGTAACACGTGTAGCGTGTGTGAGCCCGCTTCCAAAAGCAAGGGGGATTTTCGGTTCAAAACTCTATCCAGGGATCACCCGATCTGGCACCGCACGGCGCGGGCGTTCAGTAGGGCCCCTTTTCCTGAGATTGTGGCGATAGGTAGGAGGTTGCCAGGAGGGATAGCCCATGAGGAATTGGGCAGGATCGGCAGAGTGGAAAAGGACCCCAGGTTATTGACTAAGGAAATAGGAAGGAAATATAAGGAACCGGATAGCTAGAGCTCTTTAAAAACCCACTAAGGAAGTCGCCAAGCGACGAAAGACCCCTCTTTACTATAGCCCCCTGTACAAGTTACCCAAATCCTAATCAACCCCTCTCCTTCTCCCTTCTCTATCCCCCCCCCAAAAGAAAACAACAACAAAAGCAACAACAACAACGCATGCTTATATATAAAGGGGTGCCCAGTCAACTAAGCATTGTGAGCCCTGCCAGTTTGGTTAACTGGTGGTGTTTGAAGAGGCAAGGAGGCTCTTAAAACCATGTGGGACCTTCCTACTAATTTCACTTGATGAAGCTAAAGGAAGCAGCCCAACTCCTTGCAATAACCAACTAAAGGATGAGAATATGTGTGTTTACATGTTGTCTGTTATGTGTGTTGTGTGTTAATACATATATGAGAATATGTGTGTTTACATGTTGTCTGTTATGTGTGTTGTCTGTTCCTTCTGTCTCTGACAGACTGCCTTTCTTAAGCGCGCATAGTTTAAACTGCAAGCTTGCTTCAAAATTTTAAAACTAAGGAAGCCATGCTAGACCTTATCAGTCTTAAATAAGACCAAATGAGAATGAAGGGTGCAAATGTTTACCCCACCTCTTGCTTTGCCGCAACTTTTCAGATTGTGAGTCTACAGTCTATTTTGGAATGTGAATGTTTCTAATGTTTCTGGAATGTGAATGTTTCTGATGTGAATTGGATGTTTCTGCTGCAGAGGCGTAGTTGAGCGCGGCTGCTCTCTCGGGCTAGGGTGCGGTATGTTTATTTCATGAAGCACATGGAGGGTGGAGGCTTTGATGGACAGCAATTGTCTGTCTGTGGGGTCCGGTCCTGATGCAGGATCAACTGGGGTTTCCTGGCTTCTTGTTGGAGGTTGCCTCCCCCACTTGGTTCTGTCTCTTTCAGATCCCCCCCCCTTCTTACTTCTGTGCCAAGTGAATTTACTCCTGAGTGAGCTTCCTTCAGCAAGGGAAGGGGGCACATTCTTTGCTAAAAGTACCCGACATCTCACCTTCCTTTATATCGTTATTTAAAAATCGTAGTTCAGAGACATTAAATCAAATCCAGGACTGGTTCTATTATTTGAGTGGGTATATCAACTGAAATAACCCTATGCTTATAAAATATTCTCTCCCAGATTCTCTTCCTATCTTATCTTAGGAAACTGTTCTTCCTTTAGAGGGTTCTGTATAAAACTGGATACTTTTATTTTCCTCTTCCTTAGTACATGATAGGAGCATTGAGTGTGCTCTCTTCCCCAGTAGTGCCTGTGTACATAAGTATGTGTGTGTCTCTTTGGTAGTACAAATCTTGCTGTGAAATCTTGCTGTGAACCCCATATTTTGGAGGGTTGGACTAGATGACCCTAGGGTCCCTTTCAACTCTCCCAATTTGTGGCTGTGTGGAAGGACATGTGTCCGCAAGCATTGCAGGGTAATTCTTAATTCTGGTGTGGTGATGGAGTTGAAATTCAGCCTAGCTTTGCTCTTTAGTTTTAAAAAGTGAGAGGTGAAGCTGTGATGTTTTGAAGCACAACTGGTAATATCAAGCATTTGAGTGATTACAGTGTTTATCATTTTGTCTACTATTTAAAAATCAGACTTCAAAGTCAATTCAAAGTTTAAACACATACAAATACATATGGGCCTTGACCAATCCTGTAAATAAAGGGGCAGGAAAAATTTTGTCTGCAAATGGGAAGGCCGAAATAACTTAAAATGTTAAAAAAAATCCTATGAATTCTGACTCTCTGGCCATTTTTCCCATATATAAGGGCGTGGCATTGTTCTGCGAATGGCCAGAGGGATATTAGCCCTTTCCTGTACATAAAGGAAGCAGTCGCTTTGCTTGGGCTGAAATTGCTAGCTTTTGTTGGTGAATACTTCAATTGCTGAGTTTCTCTTTTTTGTTTTAAATCTAACCCTCTTTTAAAATCTACTCCTCCTTACCCTTCCCTTATTCAAATTCTAATTTTGCCAAAAGATGCGACATTTCAATAGTATAGAAGATTTGCTGAGACATGAACTCCACACATGCACAGAGACTAGATCAGCTAAAAAAAAAAAAGAGATAGGAAAAAGAGAGAGAGAGAGGAAGGAGGGGGAACTGTAGAGGGGGGGAGAGGAGGTTTATGTAAAACTTGGAACCATTGAGAGAAATCACCCTTAATGTGTCCCAAGTTTGAAATCTTAACATGCCAAATTCTTTTCACAGGTAAATATCAAAGCATTCCACCCCTCAATGGGATTTAAGTCACAGACTTTGTTTATGTGCAATTTTAGGAACAGCATTTCCTGACAGGCTTCTCACATGAAATAATTTTCCCTTTTAACAGGATATGTGAACCCCGATAACAAAGTGTTTGTCCCTTTTTCCTCCCACAACAACTTTCTTTCTGTTCTGTGAAATCCCTGCTGTAGTAGTGACTTCCATCTCTTTGTGGCTTTGACACTTTTAAAGTTACAAATAATCTGTTTCCATTTATTTAATCCGTTTTTCCATGGTCTATGAAATTAATCGAAGCATAACCAAACATTGTTTGTGGAATGGTATTTGTTTACCTTTTGCCTGAGCATTTCTTATTAATTCTGTCATTTGGCTAGTTCAAGGTACTTGCACAACTTTAAATTGCCATTAAGTCATTTTCCAGTATTTTGCTTTTAACATTCTAGCCGATGTTGTCACATCAAGAAACACTCTTTTATTTTCATTGTTACTTCGGATTTCTTAAAATTCTGTGTCTTAGCATTTATTTATTTTGGTTCCTCATAGGTCATTGTGTGTGTTTGTGTGTGTGTTTTATTATTTTAACTGTGTCTTTTAAGTCCATCCTGCCCTTACAGGATATCACTTCTACAAGTGTGTTACTACGGACCTAATGAAAAGCTTCGCCACCACAACAACAAGACACCAAAGTTTTCAAAGTGGCCACAGCTATCTCTTTCAAAGGATATAGACTGCCGGGGGGTGGAGTTGAATTACAAGGACATTTTCTGACTTTTGAACCTCAAGATACATATATAAAATATCCCAAATGTCTCAAGATATGCAACTGATATTTAATTAGTTTGTTTTGTATTATGTGTTATTACGTAGGAATGTTGAAATGTGTCTGACAGTGTGTCATTTCCACAAATGGGGGGGGGCTATTTTTGTGGCTATTTTTGTGTGTGTTTTATGTCTAATGTCTTATTCCTTACACCCCAGTGGAGGATCCTCATACATTTTATGCCTTTTAACAGATCAGGCTATTATGTAATCCAATGTTTAGACTTAGATGAATTTATAACCATATTTCATTGTTTCACCTGGCACTCTGCCAACTTCCCTACCCATTTTAAAAATGTGCTAAAACTCACTTTACCAAGGAAAAGCTTCAGGAAGGTATATATGCTTTGGTTTAGCAGGAATCATCCCTTATAGAGTTAAATTGACTTATTTGGACGAGTACCCTTTAAGAGTGGTTTTATTTTAACTGATTGGTTTGGGAAGTTGAGAACCATGGGGCAAGATAAATTCAAATTGGACTCAGTTTGAATTGGGCAAGTGTATCCAGGCTGCAATTAGCTTTTGGTCCTTAATGTGCAAGTGAGCAACTTCCCATGACTGCAAGACCAGAGCCTATAATAATAAAATCCCATGGAATGGCCAAGGCTAGGATATTTCCCTCAGGACGTGTCCAAACCTGTGCCAGCTGTGATGGGTGCCAGGCAACATGGTTAATATGAAAGCCCTAAGTGGATTCACCAGGGATTGCCACTACTGTGAGACCACAGAAGAGCTACTTTGACACCTGAGAACACAAAAATGGCGGGGAACAAAGCAAACTGCATTTTTTTTTCAGTCAGTAGTGGACCTTCCTGCTAAATGTAAAGCATAGACCACTATTAAACAAAATACGACAGGTGTCCTTTTACGCGATATCCTATATCCAGCTATCTGCACTACTATACTTGCAAATGGCCTTAAGAGGCATGATTTGCAAGTCCCTTTCAGGTTTGCATAAACCCACACCTCTGGTACGGTAGATACTAAGTTATTAGTTAGCGCATATCTATAACACGCATGTACATTGTATTGGTCAGTGTTGCTCCCTCCTTTGCTGCCCTGCTCAACCCACCTCCTTTTCCATTAGGGCCTATTCCCACTCACACGGCACCCCTACCTTCACCGAGATTTAGGGTGCGGAGAAAAGATTTGCAAGTTCTTACAGAACTTTAATGCAAATCTATCTCCGAATGGGGGACTGTTACGGAAGGGGGGGGGCATGTCTTCTTCATCTTCTTCTTCGCTACAATATATCAATTTATTTCCAATTGTCAATGTCAAAAGGGACTAAAATCTATAAAATTCATAGAAAATCAACGTGCCAGTTTGCTCAATTTCTCTAGGACTCCATCACACCCCCCTGTCCAGCATAATCCCTCAAGCAAGGTGTTAAGACCCTAATCCTGTCGGATGGTCCAGCCAAGCCCTTCCTCCGGACAATACCAGATAATGGGCGATGCATGGCTATGCCATTGTCTTGCCATCACCTGTACTCAGGAAACGTTTATGCATATCTCTACCACTCCAGGCAATCTCTGCTCTGCCTACCTTATTATACTGCTAATCTCTGCTCTGCCTACCTTATTATACTGCTGATCTCTGTTCTGCCTACCTTACTATACTGCTGATCCATACGATCTCTGCCCTGCCTACCTTATTGTACTGCTGATCTCCGCCCTGCCTACCTTACTATACTGCTGATCTATGTAGCCCCACCTTGATTTGTGTAAACCCATCACCCAATTTCTTGTACTGCTGATCCGTGTAACCCCACCTCTTTATGATGTATATGTGACGTTTTCTGCACTGTATTCTGGGACCTGGAGGGAACCTTTAAAAGTTTATGTCGCCCCACTCTCGGGGTTCAATGCCACTTGTTGAACCTGTTGCGCAATAAACTTGGGATCTCCGTTCATTGCTCCTGTCTCCGGCTGAACTCATTTTTCCGCTAGGACCCGCGGACATTGTCCGACGAGCCGGGTGGCAAGGAAAATCAGCACCCGGAATTTTTCCGTAACACCCTTTTAATGATTTCCTTTAAGTTGTTGTCCCACAAATAACCCAGAGATGCATTTTAAATAAAAGGACACATTCTACTACTCACGTAAAAACACTCTGATTCCCGGACCGTCCGTGGGCCGGATTTAGAAGGCGATTGGGCCGGATCCGGCCCCTGGGCCTTCGTTTGCCTACCTGTGATGTAAGCCATGCATAAAGGATAAATCACAGCAAATGTGGGGCTGGGGCTGCTTGCTGTTCTTCCCCCCAAGCACCACTTTGGACTGTTAAAACCAGGAAGGGGGGCAGTTAAACGACTCCCCCAAAATCCCAAGTCCCCACCAGAGCCTCTAACTAAGGCCAGGACAATGACTGTTGACACAGGCACCAGACATCCACAACAACAAAGAATCTCAGAAAAGCAGTCTATAAAACTGTAGCAATTAGGGGATTCCATGTATCTTACTGTTTCCTCTGACTATCCAACCCTGTCCAACCATCTCGTCCTCTGTCGTCCCCTTCTCCTTGTGCCCTCCATCTTTCCCAACATCAGGGTCTTCTCCAGGGAGTCTTCTCTTCTCATGAGGTGGCCAAAGCATTGGAGCCTCAGCTTCAGGATCTGTCCTTCCAGTGAGCACTCAGGGCTGATTTCCTTCAGAATGGATCGGTTTGATCTTCTTGCAGTCCATGGGACTTTCAAGAGTCTCCTCCAGCACCAGAATTCAAAAGCATCCATTCTTCGGCGATCAGCCTTCTTTATGGTCCAGCTCTCACTTCCATACATCACTACTGGGAAAACCAGAGCTTTAACTATACGGACCTTTGTTGGCAAGGTGATGTCTCTGCTTTTTAAGATGCTGTCTAGGTTTGTCATTACTTTTCTCCCAAGAAGCAGGCGGTGCTTATGGAGCCTGGGACTAAATCTGATAAGCGGAGGAACTTGGGAAACCTCAAGATTCCCCCTCCCTCTTTATGACCTGTTGATGATGTATCAGTGATGTATCAGTGATGCTTCTGGAAAGGTATTATGGGAGGGGGGAGGTCTTAAAAGAGTCTGTCACCTATGTTCAGGGTTATTAATCTGTGTGGGGACCTCTTGCATAACAATCAAGATTGTGGTCTACTGACTGCTGTTTTGCTCCAAATTCCTTGGCTGGAACTTCCTTCTTGTACTGACCGTGGTTGCACCCCGAGGAGCTGGGCTGTTAAGAAGTCTCTCACCCCGGATTTTTTCCTTATCAGGACTGAGAGACTTTTCTCTCTCCAGCTCTAAATCTGGGGCCAAACCGTGACCGCGGATCGGAGCCCTCTCCAAACACTTTGTGATCAAGGCACTGAAAGAGTTCTTCCTCTTCCTTTCCTGAAGCACTTAGGCATAAGCTGATTACTCATTTATCTTGTCATGAAAATTGACATTTTAAGATGACAATGCGTGGACAGGGGACCCGCAGGAGCAGGAGAAATGAAGCCATCGAAAGGGAGACGAGGTGGGTGGGGGTGAGCAGAACCAGGGACGCCCCCTCCCCGGCCCCAGCTTGGCTCCTGCTGTTGTTGTCTGTGGGGGCGGAGGAGGGGGCATGACTCGCCCCCTGTTTGTGCCAACCACAGATGCCCAGAATGCCTCTGTCAGAGGAGATCTGGCCTGGCACATCAGAAACTGCTTTTCTCCCTCCTGGGCTGAATGCTCTTCACCCCTGGGGCCCTGAGAGAGCTGGCTCAGGAGGCGCCTCGCCCATGAGCTGTGGGGCTGGCCCTCTGGGGGCCTCCGAGGGTCGCTGGTGCCCATGTCAGAAACACTTAAGGAACCTCTGAGCGCCAGGAATGCCTCTGCCAGCCTCTTGCCTGTCTGCATCAGGATGTCAAGACCCGGCATGTGGCGGCTGCGAAACAGGCAAATGCTACGCTAAGGGTCCTTAGCAAAGGAATTGAGCAGAAAACTGCCAGGGCCATGATGCCGTCATCAAACGCTAAGGATGGCAGCTGACAGATTGAGGCTGAATCCTGACATGACAGAAGTACTGTTCTTGGGGGACAGAGGACGGGCAGGTGTGGGGGACTCCCTGGTCCTGAATGGGGTAACTATGCCCCTGAAGGACCAGGTGCGCAGCCTGGGAGTCATTTTGGACTCACAGCTGTCCATGGAGGCGCAGGTTAATTCTGTGTCCAGGGCAGCTGTGTACCAGCTCCATCTGGTCTGCAGGCTGAGACCCTCCCTGCTCGCAGACTGTCTGGCCAGAGTGGTGCATGCTCTGGTTATCTCCCGCTTGGACTACTGCCATGCGCTCTACATGGGGCTACCTTTGAAGGTGACCCGGAAACTACAACTAATCCAGAATGCGGCAGCTAGACTGATGACTGGGAGTGGCCACCAAGACCACATAACACCGGTCCTGAAAGACCAACATTGACTCTCAGTACGTTTCTGAGCACAATTCAAAGTGTTGGTGCTGACCTCTAAAGCCCTAAACAGCTTCAGTCCAGTATACTCTGAAGGAGCGTCTCCATCCCCATCGTTCTACCTGAACACCTGAGGTCCAGCTCCAAAGGCCTTCTGGCGGATCCCTCACTGTGCAAAGTGAGGTTTCAGAGAACCAGGCAGAGGGCCTTCTTGGTAGTGGCTCCCGCCCTGTGGAACGCCCTCCCACCAGATGTCAAGGAAATAAACAACTGTCTGACTTTTAGAAGACATCTGAAGGCAGCCCTGTTTAGGGAAGTTTTTAATGTTTTATTCTGTTTTTAGTGTTCTGTTGGGAGCCACCCAGAGTGGATGGGTAAACCCAGCCAGATGGGTGGGGTATAAATGATTAATAATAATAACTATGAAGTCTCCCACGATGATCATACTGTCATGACTGTATTCTAATAACTTATTTTATTGGGGTTTTTTTTGAAGAAGTTTGTTTTATTTCCATTTGGTGCATATATCCAGGGCCGTCTTTACCAGGCGTTGCAATTGGCCCGTTGCGCCAGGGCTCCAAGCTCCGGAGGGTGCCTAGTTGGGAGTCCGGGCCGAGTTAGAGTCGTCTGGGACTCCGGGAAGAGCCAAGAGCCGAACGGAGCACAGCTCTTCTGCTGAAGCATTGCGTTGGCTGGGTTTGAGACATTTTGATATGATTTCTGATCAATCCACGCCTCTGCTTCCCTGTCCTCTTACTCTCGCTTGACAAGACACGAACACAGCCCAGTTGTCAGTTGCTTCGCTGGGCATCCTCAGTACATGAAGATAGTAGGTTACTTTGATGTAGTTTAATCTTTAGAGAGATCTTAGGGGCCAGGAAGAGAGTTCACAAGGAGATGGTAAATCCTGCCATCCTGCCTCTCCTGTTTAGGACTGTCAGATGGCCGTTGCGGTTCCTCGAGAGTAACCAGGCAGGTCTCCGACCTGTCTTTTCCAGTGTTACGGCAAAATCTGGGTGCGAGGCTGCTCTGCCACCCAGCTCATCGGACTCTGGTCTTGCAGTCATGGGAAGTTGCTCACTTGCACATTAAGGACCAAAAGCTAATTGCAGCCTGGATACACTTGCCCAATTCAAACTGAGTCCAATTTGAATTTATCTTGCCCCATGGTTCTCAACTTCCCAAACCAATCAGTTAAAATAAAACCACTCTTAAAGGGCACTCGTCCAAATAAGTCAATTTAACTCTATAGGGATTATTCCTGCTAAACCAAAGCATATATACCTTCCTGAAGCTTCTCCTTGGTAAAGTGAGTTTTAGCACATTTTTAAAATGGGTAGGGAAGTTGGCAGAGTGCCAGGTGAAACAACGAAATAAGGTTATAAATTTATCTATGTCTAAACTTTGGTGTCTGTTGTTGTGGTGGCGAAGCTTTTCATTAGATCTGTTGTGGTGGCGAAGCTTTTCATTAGATCTGTAGTAACACACTTGTAGAAGTGATATCCTGTAAGGGCAGGGTGGACTTAAAAGACACAGTTAAAATAATAAAACACACACACAAACACACACACACAATGACCTTGAGGAACCAAAATAAATAAATGCTAAGACACAGAATTTTAAGAAATCTGAAGTAACAATGAAAATAAAAGAGTGTTTCTTGATGTGACAACATCGGCTAGAATGTTAATAGCAAAATACTGGAAAATGATTTAATGGCAATTTAAAGTTGTGCAAGTACGCAGGTGGCGTACGCAGGGGACGCAGGTGGCGCTGTGGGTTAAAGCCTCAGCGCCTAGGGCTTGCCGATCGAAAGGTCGGCGGTTCGAATCCCCGCGGCGGGGTGCGCTCCCGCTGCTCGGTCCCAGCGCCTGCCAACCTAGCAGTTCGAAAGCACCTCCGGGTGCAAGTAGATAAATAGGGACCGCTTACCAGCGGGAAGGTAAACGGCGTTTCCGTGTGCGGCTCTGGCTCGCCAGAGCAGCGATGTCACGCTGGCCACGTGACCCGGAAGTGTCTCCGGACAGCGCTGGCCCCTGGCCTCTTAAGTGAGATGGGCGCACAACCCCAGAGTCTGTCAAGACTGGCCCGTACGGGCAGGGGTACCTTTACCTTTACCTTTTAAGTACCTTGAACTAGCCAAATGACAGAATTAATAAGAAATGCTCAGGCAAAAGGTAAACAAATACCATTCCACAAACAATGTTTGGTTATGCTTCGATTAATTTCATAGACCATGGAAAAACGGATTAAATAAATGGAAACAGATTATTTGTAACTTTAAAAGTGTCAAAGCCACAAAGAGATGGAAGTCACTACTACAGCAGGGATTTCACAGAACAGAAATAAAGTTGTTGTGGGAGGAAAAAGGGACAAACACTTTGTTATCGGGGTTCACATATCCTGTTAAAAGGGAAAATTATTTCATGTGAGAAGCCTGTCAGGAAATGCTGTTCCTAAAATTGCACATAAACAAAGTCTGTGACTTAAATCCCATTGAGGGGTGGAATGCTTTGATATTTACCTGTGAAAAGAATTTGGCATGTTAAGATTTCAAACTTGGGACACATTAAGGGTGATTTCTCTCAATGGTTCCAAGTTTTACATAAACCTCCTCTCCCCCCCTCTACAGTTCCCCCTCCTTCCTCTCTCTCTCTTCTTTTCCTATCTTTTTTTTTTTTTAGCTGATCTAGTCTCTGTGCATGTGTGGAGTTCATGCCTCAGCAAACCTTTTATACTATTGAAATGTTGCATCTTTTGGCAAAATTAGAATTTGAATAAGGGAAGGGTAAGGAGGAGTAGATTTTAAAAGAGGGTTAGATTTAAAACAAAAAAGAGAAACTCAGCAATTGAAGTATTCACCAACAAAAGCTAGCAATTTCAGCCCAAGCAAAGCGACTGCTTCCTTTATGTACAGGAAAGGGCTAATATCCCTCTGGCCATTCGCGGAACAATGCCACGCCCTTATATACGGGGAAAAATGGCCAGAGAGTCAGAATTCATAGGATTTTTTTTTTATTTTTATTTTTAACATTCTAAGTTATTTCGGCCTTCCCATTTGCAGACAAATTTTTTCCTGCCCCTTTATTTACAGGATTGGTCAAGGCCCATATGTATTTGTATGTGTTTAAACTTTGAATTGACTTTGAAGTCTAATTTTTAAATAGTAGACAAAATGATAAACACTGTAATCACTCAAATGCTTGATATTACCAGTTGTGCTTCAAAACATCACAGCTTCACCTCTCACCTTTTAAAACTAAAGAGCAAAGCTAGGCTGAATTTCAACTCCATCAACACACCAGAATTAAGAATTACCCTGCAATGCTTGCGGACACATGTCCTTCCACACAGCCACAAATTGGGAGAGTTGAAAGGGACCCTGGGGTCATCTAGTCCAACCCTCCAAAATATAGGGTTCACAGCAAGATTTCACAGCAAGATTTGTACTACCAAAGAGACACACACATACTACTGGGGAAGAGAGCACACTCAATGCTCCTATCATGTACTAAGGAAGAGGAAAATAAAAGTATCCAGCTTTATACAGAACCCTCTAAAGGAAGAACAGTTTCCTAAGATAAGATAGGAAGAGAATCTGGGAGAGAATATTTTATAAGCATAGGGTTATTTCAGTTGATATAACCACTCAAATAAAGCAAGAGGTGGGGTAAACATTTGCACCCTTCATTCTCATTTTGTTTTATTTAGGACTGATAAGGTCCAGCATGGCTTCCTTAGATTTAAATTTTGAAGCAAGCTTGCAGTTTAAACTATGCGCGCTTAAGAAAGGCAGTCTGTCAGAGACAGAAGGAACAGACAACACACATAACAGACAACATGTAAACATACATATTCTCATATATGTATTAACACACAACACACATAACAGACAACATGTAAACATATATACTCTCATCCTTTAGTTGGTTATTGCAAGGAGTTGGGCTGCTTCCTTTAACATCATTAAGTGAAATTAGTAGAAAGGTCCCACATGGTTTTAAGAGCCTCCTTGCCTCTTCAAACACCACCAGTTAACCAAACTGGCAGGGCTCACAATGCTTAGTTGACTGGGTACCCCTTTATATAAGCATGTGTTGTTGTTGTTGCTTTTGTTGTTGTTTTCTTTTTTGGGGGGGGATAGAGAAGGGAGAAGGAGAGGGGTTGATTAGGATTTGGGTAACTTGTACAGGGGGCTATAGTAAAGAGGGGTCTTTCGTCGCTTGGCGACTTCCTTAGTGGGTTTTAAAGAGCTCTAGCTATCCGGTATTTCCTTCCTATTTCCTTAGTCAATAACCTGGGGTCCCTTTTCCACTCTGCCGATCCTGCCCAATTCCTCATGGGCTATCCCTCCTGGCAACCTCCTACCTATCGCCACAATCTCAGGAAAAGGGGCCCTACTGAACGCCCGCGCCGTGCGGTGCCAGATCGGGTGATCCCTGGATAGAATTTCGGGTCGAAAATCCCCCTTGCTTTCGGAAGCGGGCTTACGATACACGTGGTACATAGCCCGACCGGTGCGGCTGGGATTAGGATAGAAAGCAAGACCACTTCCTGTCCCCTAGAAAGGACGCTCGGGAAGTTCGGAAAAAGAACTCCAACCCCTTGCTTTCAACTGGGATACCCGTTGCGGAGAGTCGGCTATCTTTCAAGTCGGGTCTCTCCGTCTTACTTTCAGGCTCCCAATTGGTGCGGCTGGCTGGAGAATTATAGAGAAAGAGATAGAGCTCAGAACCCCCCTTTTGGGTCGAGCAGCAGTCCACGGTCTCTCTCACCAATTGGACCAAGAGACAGGCGAGAAGGAGCGATAGAGAGGAGGGCAGAGAATTCAGTTGCCAGGAGATTTCCACCCCTTTCCCACCAGTGCACTGGATTTTCCTTTTCCTTATACTCACGCGTCTTCTATGATGATCCCGGGATCGATGAATAAGCCGGCTGGATCCCTCTTTGCTCCCCGGCTGAACTCCTGGGGCTTTCGATTACCGCCCGGAAGATGGCCGGGGGTCCAAAGGATCTTCCCAGGCAAAATGGCCTGGTGCCGGCTGAAGATTTCAGGGCCCCCGGTCAGCAACACAGGAGAACCGCAAAGCCCCACGTGGGGCGCCATCTGTTACGGCAAAATCTGGGTGCGAGGCTGCTCTGCCACCCAGCTCATCGGACTAAGTCCGTGGGTCCCTGCGGAGGAAAATGAGCTCAGCCGGAGACAGGAGCAAACAGCAGAAGATCCAAGTTTTTTGCGCAACAGGTTCAAGGCGAGATTGAACCGTGAGAATGGGGCGACATAAACTTTTAAAAGTTCCCTCCAAGTCCCAGAATACAGTGCAGAAAACGTCACGAATACATCACAAGAGGTGGGATTACACAGATCAGCACTTCAGGAAAGTGGGTGGGGGTTTACACAGATCATCACTTCAGTAAGATAGGGGTCGCTCAGATCAGCACTTCAGTAAGGTAGGTAAGGTAGGGGTTGTATAGATCAGCACTTCAGTAAGGTAGGTAAGGTAGGGGTTGTATAGATCAGCACTTCAGTAAGGTAGGGGTTGCATAGAGTAAAGAGATATGCATAAACGTTTCCTGAGTACAGGTGATGGCAAGACAATGGCACAGATATGCATCGCCCGTTACTTAGCATTGCCCGGAGGAAGGGCTTGACTGGACCATCTGACAGGATTAAGGTTTTCCTGGGTACGTGACCTGTCGGTTCGAGGATTATGGCGCTGAGGGTAGCATCATGGAGTCCGGAGGGAAGAATATAATTTTATAAAGTTAAGGGGTATAGTGTGGTGCTTGTGCAGCAGTGTGAGGTTTCAGGAGCTGGGCGCCGTCGAGGTCATCGCCTCGGGCCCCCTTTCAAAGAGGAGGAGGTGAGGAAAGGTGCCCCCCCTTCCTTCCGTATCAGTATAAAGATACTTTCTGAAGGGGGGGGGCGGAAGGCCAACTGAGTTTGGGATCCTCTGATCTGCAGAAAGGAGAGCGTGGCAGCCCTGGCCCCTCCCTGGCAGGACCCTCTCCTCCTCCCTGACTTGGGGTCCCCCCCCTCTTCCTGGCAGGATCTCTCCTTCCCTGACCTTCCTCCTGGGGAGTCTGGCAAAAAGCTCTGGCTCTCAGCCCCGGGGCTCCTTCCTCCTCTTGGTTGCAGGAGCATATGGGGGGGTCTTTGCACCCCTGACCCTCTCCTCCTCCCTGACTTGGGGTCCCTCCTCCGCATGAGCAGATCAGCCCCCCCCCAGGCCTCCTCCCCTGCTGCAGCCCTGGGACCCCCACCAGATCCCAGAGAGAGAGAGGGGAGACTCACCAGATCCCAGAGAGAGGGGAGACTCACCAGATCCCAGGAGGGGGGAGCGAGGCAGCCCTTGCAGGAGAGACACAAAGCAACACCCCCCCCCTTCCTTGCAGGAAAGGACTGGGGAGGGAGGGGCCTTGGCTCTGGAGGACCTGGCCCCCCTTGCTTCCTGGCCTCTCTAGGAAGGCAGCTCGGTTCCCTTTAACCCTTGCAGTGCCGAATCCCCCCCAGCTCAGCCGTCTATCGCCTTTCTGAACCTCAGCTCTTTATTATTTTGAATGGCTCTAAGGGGGCAGCTGCCCCCTGGCTCCGCCTATGGCAAGGGATCCTTTTTTGGGGGGCCTTTGGCTCTCGGCTGGGCTCTGAGCATCTCCCTCGGTCCCTTTTTTGGGGGGCCTTTGGCTCTTGGCTGGGCTCTGAGCATCTCCCTTGGTCCCTTTGGGGGGGGGCTTTGGCTCTTGGCTGGGCTCTGAGAATCTCCCTCGGTCCCTTTTTGGGGGGGCCTTTGGCTATTGGCTGGGCTCTGAGCATCTCCCTTGGTCTCTTTTTTGGGGGGCCTTTGGCTCTTGGCTGGGCTCTGAGCATCTCCCTCGGTCCCTGGGGGGGGGCCTTTGGCTCTTGACTGGGCTCTCAGCATCTCCCTCGGTCCCTTTGGGGGGGCCTTTGGCTCTTGGCTGGGCTTTCAGCATCTCCCTCGGTCCCTTTGGGGGGGCCTTTGGCTCTTGGCTGGGCTTTCAGCATCTCCCTCGGTCCCTTTGGGGGGGCCTTTGGCTCTTGGCTGGGCTCTGAGCATCTCCCTCGGTCCCTTTTTGGGGGGCCTTTGGCTCTTGGCTGGGCTCTGAGCATCTCCCTCGGTCCCTTTGGGGGGGGCCTTTGGCTCTTGGCTGGGCTCTGAGCATCTCCCTCGGTCCCTTGGGGGGGGCCTTTGGCTCTTGGCTGGGCTCTGAGCATCTCCCTCGGTCCCTTTTTGGGGGGCCTTTGGCTCTTGGCTGGGCTCTGAGCATCTCCCTCGGTCCCTTTTGGGGGGGGCCTTTGGCTCTTGGCTGGGCTCTGAGCATCTCCCTCGGTCCCTTTTGGGGGGGGGCCTTTGGCTCTTGGTTGGGCTCTGAGCATCTCCCTCGGTCCCTTTTGGGGGGGCCTTTGGCTCTTGGTTGGGCTCTGAGCATCTCCCTCGGTCCCTTGGGGGGGGGGGCTTTTGGCTCTTCACTGGGCTCTCAGCATCTCCCTCGGTCCCTTTGGGGGGGCCTTTGGCTCTTGGCTGGGCTCTGAGCATCTCCCTTGGTCCCTTTGGGGGGGGCCTTTGGCTCTTGGCTGGGCTCTCAGCATCTCCCTCGGTCCCTTTTGGGGGGGCCTTTGGCTCTTGGCTGGGCTCTGAGCATCTCCCTCGGTCCCTTTTGGGGGGGCCTTTGGCTCTTGGCTGGGCTCTCAGCATCTCCCTCGGTCCCTTTTGGGGGGGGCCTTTGGCTCTTGGCTGGGCTCTGAGCATCTCCCTCGGTCCCTTTTGGGGGGGGCCTTTGGCTCTTGGCTGGGCTCTGAGCATCTCCCTCGGTCCCTTTTGGGGGGGCCTTTGGCTCTTGGCTGGGCTCTGAGCATCTCCCTCGGTCCCTTTGGGGGGGCCTTTGGCTCTTGGCTGGGCTCTCAGCATCTCCCTCGGTCCCTTTTGGGGGGGGCCTTTGGCTCTTGGCTGGGCTCTGAGCATCTCCCTCGGTCCCTTTTGGGGGGAGCCTTGGCTCTTGGCTGGGCTCTGAGCATCTCCCTCGGTCCCTTGGGGGGGGGCCCTTGGCTCCTGGCTGGGCTCTGAGCATCTCCCTCGGTCCCTTTGGGGGGGGCCTTTGGCTCTTGGCTGGGCTCTGAGCATCTCCCTCGGTCCCTTTGGGGGGGGGCCTTTGGCTCTTGGCTGGGCTCTGAGCATCTCCCTCGCTCCCTTTGGGGGGGCCTTTGGCTCTTGGCTGGGCTCTGAGCATCTCCCTCGCTCCCTTTGGGGGGGGCCTTTGGCTCTTGGCTGGGCTTTCAGCATCTCCCTCGGTCCCTTTTTTTGGGGGGCCTTTGGCTCTTGGCTGGGCTCTGAGCATCTCCCTCGCTCCCTTTGGGGGGGGCTTTGGCTCTTGGCTGGGCTCTGAGCATTTCCCTTGGTCCCTTGGGGGGGCCTTTGGCTCTTGGCTGGGCTCTCAGCATCTCCCTTGGTCCCTTTTGGGGGGGCCTTTGGCTCTTGGCTGGGCTCTCAGCATCTCCCTCGGTCCCTTTGGGGGGGGCCTTTGGCTCTTGGCTGGGCTCTCAGCATCTCCCTCGGTCCCTTTGGGGGGGGACCTTTGTCTCTTGGCTGGGCTCTGAGCATCTCCCTCGGTCCCTTTTGGGGGGGCCTTTGGCTCTTGGCTAGGCTCTCAGCATCTCCCTCGGTCCCTTTGGGGGGGGACCTTTGTCTCTTGGCTGGGCTCTGAGCATCTCCCTCGGTCCCTTTTGGGGGGGCCTTTGGCTCTTGGCTAGGCTCTCAGCATCTCCCTCGGTCCCTTTGGGGGGGGACCTTTGTCTCTTGGCTGGGCTCTGAGCATCTCCCTCCGTCCCTTTGGGGGGGCCTTTGGCTCTTGGCTGGGCTCTCAGCATCTCCCTCGGTCCCTTTTGGGGGGGCCTTTGGCTTTTGGCTGGGCTCTCAGCATCTCCCTCGGTCCCTTTGGGGGGGGACCTTTGTCTCTTGGCTGGGCTCTCAGCATCTCCCTCCGTCCCTTTGGGGGGGCCTTTGGCTCTTGGCTGGGCTCTCAGCATCTCCCTCGGTCCCTTTTGGGGGGGCCTTTGGCTTTTGGCTGGGCTCTCAGCATCTCCCTCCGTCCCTCGGCCAGGAAGCGGAGGAGCAGTGCAGTCCAGGCTGGAGCTCAGCGGGCGAGACGTTGTCGCCGCTCTGGCTGGGGAGAGAGAGCCCTGGTGCAGCTGGAGGAAGAAGCCGGCCTGGGAGAGCTGTTCTGGGGGAGTCCAGGGCTGGGGGACACCTCCCTTTTGAGGGGGGGGATGGCTAGGAGTTGTCGAGCTTTTTGGACGGAAATAACTCAAAATAATGAGCTCTGACGCTAAACTGCTGCTTCCCTTCTCGAACCCCTTCTTCTCAAAATCAGTTGTTACACTTTAGGTATCCAGAATACAGTGGTACCTCAGGTTACAGACGCTTCAGGTTACAGACTCCGCTGACCCAGAAATAGTACCTCAGGTTAAGAACTTTGCTACCGGATGAGAACAGAAATTGTGCGGCAGCAGCGGGAGGCCCCATTAGCTAAAGTGGTGCTTCAGGTTAAGAACAGTTTCAGGTTAAGAACAGACCTCCGGAACGAATTAAGTACTTAACCCGAGGTACCACTGTGAATACTACAGTATAAGGTTTAAGTCTTTTTCTGCGGCTTCTCTCTCACCCCCGAACTTAGTTATGAGGGGTCTTTCCGTGAGGTACTTTTGACACAGCCCAGCTTCCTTCACAGCCAGGGGCCACTTTTCCTCGGTTCCCCTCAGGTATTTTCCTTTGTATGCCAGACCCAGGGGATCCTCTCAGCCCTTGCCACGGACTTGGGAATCTCCTTTTCCTAGAAGATCTCTCTCCTCCTGACTGGAAGGAGACCCCAGAAGAAGAAGAAGAGAGTCTTCCCACAGCTTCTCCCTCCAGCTTCACTCCCTCCAGACCCTCAACATGGTCTCCCCATCTCAGCTGTGAGGCTCCTTCCTCTGGCTCCATAGATATTCTCCTCAGAGCGGAGGATCCACTCAGATCAGAGCCACTTCTCCCTCCCTCCACCCTCTCCTCATCCCCATCTTCTCCCAACCTTCCCTCTCTCCCATCTCAAATCCCCTCAGAAACGGCGCTCTTTATTTTCCCTCCAAAAGTGCTGGCGCCACCCCCCTCTGGGTAGCCAATCAGAAAGCGGCTCTGGCCCCCTGGTGGAATGGTGAGGCACTGCACCCCAGACTCTGCTCTGGCTCTGCTGTCCGTCACAGCAGCCAGCTGCCCCAGCAGGCCTTGCCATCTCCCCACCGCTTGAGCCGTCCTCCACTGTCTCCCTAGACAGACGGATGAGGAGAGAGCCATTCAGGGGCCACAGGAAAGGGGCATCGGGGGCCGACAGAGGCAAACTGGAGCGGGGTGGCATCGCCGAAAGGATGCCTACCTCTCTCTCTCTTCTTCCTTCTCAATATCCGTTATTGCTAGCTAAGAAATTGGGGGAAAGGCAGCTACTCTGTGTAGGGTTTCTTGGGGTTGAGCTCCGTAAACGGAGTAAGGTACGATTTCTCAGCAATAAATAGGATACACTTTTATGGGTGTTACGGAAGATTCCAGGTGGAGAGACGACTCATCAGCCCAGCCAGTCGGGTGCAAGTCCCTCATGGGTCCATGAGGTCGGTAAAAGAAGCAAGTTCCAGCCAAGTAATTTGGAGCAAAACAGCGGTCAGTAGACCTTGATCTTTCTTGTTGCCCAACAATAAACCAAGGGTTACCTTGACTTTTAACCAGAATACATTTCACAGGGCATCATGAATAGGCCCATACTACATCACAAAGGAGGAGGGGATATAAGATATACACAAGTTCAGCAGGGGCCAGCTCCCAACACCTCTTAAGTAAGGTAAAGGTAAAGGTACCCCTGCCCGTACGGGCCAGTCGTGTCCAACTCTGGGGTTGCGTGCTCATCTCGCTCTAGAGGCCGTGAGCCGGCGCCATCCGAAGACACGTCCGGGTCACGTGGCCAGCGTGACAAAGCTGCAGCTGGTGAGCCAGCACCAGCTCAGCACACAGAATCGCCGTTTACCTTCCCGCTATAAAGCGGTCCCTATTTATCTACTTGCACTTAAGAGTGCTTTTGAACTGCTAGGTGGGCAGGAGCTGGGACCGAACGACAGGAGCTCACCCCGCCACGGGGATTCGAACCGCCGACTATACGATCGGCAAGTCCTAGGCACTGAGGTTTTACCCACAGCACCACCCATGTCCCTTTAACCTCTTAAGTACCCATTACCCAAAGAACAATGAAACCCTTGGCATCTCCTCAGGACTTGTCCGAAGATGGGGTTTCAGAACACCTGACTTGCTAAATTGCCTCTGGGGATGTCTATTGTTGCCCCCCTGTCACTCCCTGGGTGGGGGGCCGTGTATGTGCTCTCAGGCTTGGGGAAAGATGCCCTCTTCCGGCTGCCTACGTGACTTCCTGCTTCTTGGTTCATGGAGGGAGGTGGAGCCCAAATTCACCTTTCTTTCAGGGTTAAAATGCTATTGAAATGAGGAGAGTTGGTTAAAGTATGGATTTTCTACGAATTTATAAAGCTAGGTATCTTCCCTGCGCTGTCAAGTCAAAAGCATACATTCAGGCCTAATATTTGTAACTGCCCTTGATCTGATTCTGCCTTCTGCCACATTGACCTGTGCTCCCCGTTTGGTGTCTGCAAATGTGATGAGCATCCCCTTCAGTTCCTTCATCCAAGTCATTTATAACGAAGTTGAACAACAACGGGCCCATTTATAATGAAGTTGAACAACAACAGGAAGGTGATTTATGTAATTATTTAATTCATATACCGCCCGACCCAGTAGTGCCAACTTGAATAAAATATTGGTGGGGGGCCAGGTAAGGCCCTCCTTGCACAATCACATGACGCATGCAGGCCATTGGAATGGCAATGCCTATCAACTGGGGGGTGGCCCCCTCAAATATATCATTGGGGGGCAAAAACCTCTCAGCCTCTAAAAGTCAACTCCTGTTCTCAGGACGGTTACAACATAAAAAGACAACATTAAAACACAAAATATACATCTGTAACCCCCCTCACTACCACATTTTAAAAGGGCATCAGATGTCAATCAGGCAAAGGCCTTGTTAAAAAGGTGCGGATCTGCCTGGCTCCTAAAGCTGTATAATGGTTTTTCCAACCGTTGCATGAATTCTCTGATGGGAAGTGAGATTGGCACTCTGAATGAAGCTCTTTCCACATTCCACGCACTGATAGGGTTTCTCCCCTGTATGAATCCTTTGATGGGAAGTGAGATAGGAGCTCGTACTGAAGCTCTTTCCACATTCCAAGCACTGATATGGTTTCTCCCCTATATGAATTAGTTGATGGGAAGTGAGAGAGGAGCTCTGATTGAAGCGCTTTCCACATTCCATGCACTGATAGGGTTTCTCTCCCGTATGAATTCTCTGATGGGAAGTGAGATGGGAGCTCTCCCTGAAACTCTTTCCACATTCCACACACTGATAGGGTTTCTCCCCTGTATGAATTCTGTGATGCGAAGTGAGATGGGAACTCGAATTGCTGCTCTTTCCACATTCCACGCACTGATAGGGTTTCTCTCCTGTATGAATTCTCTGGTGCTTAGTGAGATTGTAGCTCTTACTAAAGCTCTTTCCACATTCCCCACACTGATAGGGTTTCTCTCCTGTATGAATTCTTTGATGGGTATAGAGATGGGAACTATGACTGAAGCTCGTTCCACATTCCAAGCACTGATAGGGTTTCTTTCCAATGAGAATTCTTTGTTGGGAAGTGGAATGGGAGCTCTGACTGCAGCTCTCTCCACATTCCAAATTTTTGCATGGCTTCTCCTCTCTGGGGGTTTTGTAATGTTCATCCTTGTTCTTGTTTTCCAATTCATCAAAATCTGCAATGGAGACAAAAAAGGGATTAGGGCCTCAGGAACAAATCAAGAAGAACTGAAGGGAGTTTGGTCTTTGTTCATTGCCTTTTTTGGTTGTCATTAACCAACATTTTTATTAATATATTCTGACGGGTTGTTGAATGTTGCTTTGTCTGATATACAGTAGTGGCCAAAATTGTAGAAGCCTTTTGGGAAAAAAGCGTATTTCAGATGTTTGATGGTTCATAACACCACTTCGTTTGAAGTAATACCACAAAATTATGTTTCAATGGAAGGATAATTTAATGAAGAATGTAATTATCTGTATTCTACCAAAAGTCATAGCGGAATAAACAGAAAAAGGAAGAAGTGTGCATGCACACGAAAGCTCATACCAAGAACTAACTTAGTTGGTCTTTAAGGTGCTACTGGAAGGAATTTTTTTATTTTGTTCAGAAAAAGGAAGCACAACTTGCTTAGCTTGACCTTTCACAGTTATATTGTTATATTGTGGAAAGTTGATATAAAATTTACAGATTGTATATTATTAGGAGAGAATTACATGAAAATGATGTATAGATGGTATATCACACCAGTGAAAATGGCAAATATGTTTAAGAAAGAAAATAAGAGATGCTGGAGATGTCAAGAAACGGAAGGAACATTTTATCATATGTGGTGGGAATGCAAATGCATTAAAAAATATTGGGAAATGATATATAATGAACTGAAAAAAAAATGTTTAAAATGAGCTTTAGTAAACATCCTGAAGCCTTTCTGTTAGGTATCTCAAATCCAGAGCTGCCAAAAGAAAAATGGACATTATTTATGTATGCTACAACAGCGGCAAATATCTTGACTACAAAATTGGAAGATGGAAGAAATACCATCAAAAGAACAATGGTAAGAAAAACTGATGAATTATGCAGAATTGGCTAAGCTAACAGAGAAACTACGAGAGAAGGACAAAAAGGATTTTAAAAGTTTGGGAACCATTTACAGGTTATTTGCAGAAACAACAACTGGCAGGGTCTGAATAAACATTCACAACTTTATTATAGTAACACAAAAATTAGAGAAATGGTAAGGGAATTTACTTTTATATAAAGCAGGACACAATAAATAAAACTAAATAACTCAGTAGAGGGGGAGTTGAGGGAAGTCCAGAGGACGGGAGGGAGAACATTTGTATATAACATGTTGATTGAAATATTTTTATTTGTTATAAAATTCAATAAATATTCATTTTTTAAAAAGAAGAAGATTGAGGAAAACTTGACCAAAGCTGGCCTTTCTATACTTGTGAAGAGGTATAAGGAGACTCTCATACACTGCTAGAAGATCAAACCTCTCCATTCCGAAGGAAATCAGCCCTGAGTGCTCACTGGAAGGACAGATCCTGAAGCTGAGGCTCCAATGCTTTGGCCACCTCATGAGAAGAGAAGACTCCCTGGAAAAGACCCTGATGTTGGGAAAGATGGAGGGCACAAGGAGAAGGGGGCGACAGAGGACGAGATGGTTGGACAGGGTTCTCGAGGCTACAAACATGAGTCTGACCAAACTGCGGGAGGCAGTGGAAGACAGGAGTGCCTGGCGTGCTCTGGTCCATGGGGTCACGAAGAGGCGGACACAACTAAACAACAACATAAGGAGACTCCGTCACTACAAAATCAGACTGGTAAAGGCAGGAAAAGGTGCACAACAGCAAGTGACGATTGAAGAATGGAGAGACTGTGCCTGCATGACAGAAGAAAATCATCTGGGTGTTTACAAAATGACATGGGGCAATGGAAGGTGAAGCTGAGTGCAAGGACTGGTCTAAATGCTAGAATTCCAAGGGAAAAGCCATTATCTCTCAAGCCAAGGTGGAAAAGATTAAACTGGGCTAAAACCCATGGTAACTGGACAGTGGAAGAATGGGACAGTGTTATTTGGAGTGATGAGACCCTAATCTCCTTGCTTGGTAGTGATGGCATGAAATACGCGAGGAGGAGAATGGGAGATTTACATCCTACTTGCATTATACCGACCGTGAAACACCCAGACAGTGTGAGGATCTGGGGTTGTAGGACAGCAAAAGGTGGGGGCAGAATTTGTGTCATTAATGGGAATGTCAATGCCCCCAAATACATAATGGGAACGTCAATGCCCCCAAATACATAAATCAAATACTTGAGCCTGAGCTGAAGCGTTCTGAATGTGAAATCATATTCCACTGCTGGAACGGCCAGGGAATAGCCCAAGCGAAAATCTTGTTGCTGCTGTGTGCAAAAGGTAGTTTCAAGATAATCAGTTCCACTGCTGGAATGGACTGGGAATAGCCCAGACCTTAACCAAATCGAAAATCTATGGAGCCAACTAAAAAAACTTGTTAGTCAGAAGCAACCCAGCAATAAAGCCCAATTAACAGAGGCAATAATTCCATCTTGGTTTCACATTATTACAGCTGCAGAACTAAAAAACTTGCTTCACTCCATGGGAAGGTGTTGTAAGGCCAGAATTAATGCTAAAGGTTACCGAAGTCAGTATTAATTGACATGGTGAGAATTTCTGTATATCTCCTTTTTTCTATGTGTTTCACATTTCTTTTTTATGACTGCTGTTCTAATAAATACTCCTTCATAAAAGTTATTGCATTGCATTCTTCATTAAATCATCTTTCCTATGGTATTACTCCCCAAAAAACTGGTGTTATGAGTCATCAAACCTCGGAAACACACTTTTTAAAAAGTTTCCACGATTTTAGCCACTAATGTATTTTTTATAAGGGATCAGATGGTTATTATTAATGTTTCATGTGTATGTATGTGTTGGAAGCCACCCAGAGTGGCTGGGGCAACCCAGCCAGATGGGCAGGGGGAAAATAAAAATTATTATTATTACTATCACTGCTACTACTACCTGAGATTCAATAAGCCTGGCTCTTCTCTGGGACGGATTTTGTTTGGCCCAGTCATGGCTTCCCCTCCATCGCCAATGTGAGGCGTCTCTTGGGTCAAACCAAGAAAACAAAAACAGAAAACCTGACAGAAGCTACTTATCTTTCCTAACAACTCTGAAGCTGACATTTAAGATGCCTGGGCAGTTCAGACCAGCCGAATCGTGGTAATAATAATAATAATAATAATAATAATAATAATAATAATTTATTAATACCCCACCCATCTGGCTGGGTTTCCCCAGCCACTCTGGGCGGCTTCCAACTGAATATTAAAAACAGTACAGCATCAAACATTAAAAACTTCCCTAAAGAGGGCTGCCTTCAGTTGTCTTTTAAAAGTAAAATAGTTCTTCATTGCCTTGACATCTGCTGGGAGGGCGTTCCACAGGGCGGGCGCCACCACCGAGAAGGCCCTCTGCCTGGTTCCCTGTAACCTTACTTCTCGCAATGAGGGAACCGCCAGAAGGCCCTCGGCGCTGGATCTCAGTGTCCGGGCTGAACGATGGGGGAGGAGACGCTCCTTCAGGTATACAGGACCGAGGCCGTTTAGGGCTTTAAAGGTCTGCACCAACACTTTGAATTGTGCTCGGAAACGTACTGGGAGCCAGTGCAGATCTCTCAGAACCGGTGTTATGTGGTCCCAGCGGCCACTCCCAGTCACCAGTCTAGCTGCCGCATTCTGGATGAATTGCAGTTTCCGGGTCACCTTCAAAGGTAGCCCCACATAGAGCGCGTTGCAGTAGTCCAAGCGGGAGATAACTAGAGCATGCACCACTCTGGCAAGACAGTCCGCGGGCAGGTAGGGTCTTAGCCTGCATACCAGGTGGAGCTGGTAGACAGCTGCCCTGGACACAGAATTAACCTGTGCCTCCATGGACAGCTGTGAGTCCAAAATGACTCCCAGGCTGCGGACTTCCAGGTTAGCGCCATTGGAAATGGTGGAGCTCCTCTGACCGAGAGGAACCCGCTCCACGAAAATTGGGTCTTGCCGCCGCGGCGAAGGCAGAGACCCTTTAAAAATCCCAGGCGGAGGAAGCCTGGGAACATGGGATTCGGCTGACAGCAGGAGCGCCTCCCCTACTCGCAGGGAAACCCTTTTTTGGGGATCCGAAGCAACGTGGGGTGAGCGGCGCAGTGTTTTGAATCGACCGCTATTTTTATGGAGTGAAGCCGCACAGCCATTGCCAGAGAGCGCTGACTTTTTCCTGTGGACAATTGGACTCTAAACAAGTACCCGTGAGTAAAACGGAAAATTGGAATAAGAAACATTTTAATTTGGCATTGAAGCGGGAAGGTTCTAAACAGGAAGTCCGCCTTCCGCTTTTGTAAATAGATTGAAGCAAAAATTGTGCAAGCTAAAGCCTGGAAAGTCGTATATAAAGGTCTAAATTTCCTTCAGTTTTAACCACCAAAACCCCTCTTGGAGGCAGGAGAAAAGAGGGGGCAATTTTGATTGTTCAAGCCTGCAGGAGAGTGAGTAAAGAAAGATAAATTTCCACCGTCTCAAACCTGGGAATGGGGTGTCAGAGACAGAAATTTTTGGGGAGGTTCATTGACTGTGAATCAAACGTCTTTTGACAGATAGTTAAAGAAGAGAAACAAATTGATTCCAATGTTGCCTTTTGTATTTAAAAGAAACAAAAAATTTGGAAAATGAAAGTAATTTTTCTTTTGTCAGACTTGTTTTCAAAAGATGGATACAAATAGAAAGTGTATCCTCTAGAGGGAGCCTGTTAAAGTGTTGCTGGAGCTGATCTGGGAATTTCACAGCTGTGGAGATCAGGATCGTGGGACCAGACTCTGACCTTGAATAAAAATGTGTCTACAAGAAGTTTTGGTGCTTGCTCTTTGCAAGACAAGCGCTTTGTTGGCGCAGTTGCATGAGAAGGTAGATTTGATGGCTGTTGCAGTCAAAAACTTTGGACAAGCAGCGAATGCTCATATAGAAACCATTCAGGAACCAACCCAGGAACCTGTTTTGACAGGGCGAATGCAAATGCAGAAGACAATGGAGGAGGTTGCTGCTGAACCTCAAGTAACACAAATGGAGAGACCCGAGGCCCTGCAGGAGCATAAGCCACTGTTCTTGAAGACTGAATCTGGAGCGGGCCAGGGGGGGTCTGGAGTTGTGGGGGCTCTTAATTTTGGAGGGACTTTGAAACATGCTTTTAAATACTTTCTGGACTACATTGTTGAAAGAGGGAAATGGGACTGTGGGGAATGGGCTGATCTGCTGAGGGGAGATGGAGATATTTTTGGGTTGGAGTTTCCCTGAGACCTACCCCTCAAGGAGAAAGGAAAGAAATTAAGAAAGAGATCAACAAAAGACAAGGTAAAGTGCAGGTATAAACAAGAAGAAGATCTGCAGAAGGGACATGGAAAAGACTTAAGAGCCTTGGACATAAGATTACCAGGTTGATGGACTAGATGGAATGGACAGTAAGGACTGACATAACCCGAGACCAGGAAGAAGAGACACTGGAGGAAGACTGGAAGAAAGTTTTTAAAAAATTATTTTGGGAATTAGTGTAAAATTAACGAGTATTAGGAAAAATGTTGGAATGAAACTATTTGGCTTTAGTAGAAATGATATAAGGAGTTATGTATAAATAAGTATTAAGTTTTAAGCTTTAAGGTACTTTATGGTAAGATAAGGTTAAAATAAATTAAGGTAAACTGAACAACAGAATATAGTGAAAGATGGAAAGGATTTGTTGAGTTAATTAATAGGTTAGACTGTTAAGATAAATTACCCAATAAAAATTGAGAAAGATGGAAAGAATTTGCTGAAACAAATAACTAAACTAGAATACAAAAAGGGAGGTGTGAGGAGGTCAATGAAACAAGTAAATGGAAGATAAAGATATGGAATATTGGATCTGTGTTGTTTTTTTAATTGTTATTGTTGTACTGGTTTTTATGTGTGTGTTTTTTAATATATTGTAATGTATGTTTTGTTAATTTTGCTGTTGTTTTATTTTCTTCTTTTCTTTGTAATTTTTAAACTTCTAATAAATATATTTTTAAAAAAAACACACGAAATGACTCCCAGACTGCGCACCTGGTCCTTCAGGAGCACAGTTACCCCATTCAGGACCAGGGAATCCCCCACACCCGTCCGCGCCCTGTCCCCCAAAAACAGTACTTCTGTCTTGTCAGGATTCAACCTCAATCTGTTAGCCGCCATCCATCCTCCAACCGCCTCCAGACACTCACACAGGACCTTCACCGCCTTCACTGGTTCTGATTTAAAAGAGAGGTAGAGCTGGGTATCATCCGCATACTGATGAACACCCAGCCCAAACCCCCTGATGATCTCTCCCAGGGGCTTCATATAGATATTAAAAAGCATGGGGGAGAGGATGGAACCCTGAGGACCCCACAAGTGAGGGCCCAGGCGTCTGAACACTCATCCCCCCCCCCACTTTCTGGACATTGCCCAGGAGGTAGGAGCGGAACCACTGTATAACAGTGCCCCCAGCTCCTCTAGACCAGAGAATTTTTTCAGCAGGGGGCCAGTCCACTGTCCCTCGGACCTTGTGGGGGGGGGGTGGACAATATTTGCAGGGGTGGAGAACGAATTCCTATGCCCCACAAATAACCCAGAGGTGAATTTTAAATAAAAGGTATAATTTTTCTCATGTAAAAACGCAATGATTCCTGGGCTGTCAGCGGGCTGGATTTAGAAGGCAATTGGGTCGGATCCAGGCCCTAGGCCTTAGTTTGTCTACCCATGCTCTAGACGGTTCAGAAGGATGTTATGGTCAATGGTATCAAAAGCCACTGAGAGATCCAGCAGAACTAGGAAACAGCTCTCACCTTTGTCCCTAGCCCGCCGGAGATCATCAACCAGTGCAACCAAGGCAGTTTCAATCACATGATGCATGCATGCCATTGGAATGGCAATGTCTACCAACTTGGGGGTGGCCCCCTCAGATATTTTATTGGTGGGGGGGCAAAAACCTCTCGGCCTCTAAGAGTTCACTCCTGTTCCCACATGTCTCAGGACACTTACAAGATAAAAAGACAATATAAAAACACAAAATACGCACCTGTAACCCCCCTCCCTATCACATTTTAAAAGCGCATTAGATGTAATCAGCCAAAGGCCTGGTTAACAAGGTGGGGATTTGCCTGGCTCCTAAAGCTGTATAACGGTTTTCCCAACCTTTCTATGGATGATTTGATAGGAAGTGAGATGGGAGCCCTGACTGAAGCTCGCTCCACATTCCACACACATAGGGTTTTTCTCCTATCAGCACACGCGCATATAATATTCTTGTTAAATTTCCATTTTAAAAATCCAATAAAGACCACAATAAAACATTCTAAGTTATAATACAATCAAAAGAGCCAATTCTTCAATGCCAAATTACTGTATATATCCTTTGGGTGACTTCCCATGCTCTGACGTTTGGGGAATGATGTCATACTGCATTTCTTTATTAGTCCAAAGAAATTATTTCCGATGTTAATCCTTCATTTATGTTTTGTTTATTTTAAGAGCCACAGGCCCAGTCAACTTTCGCTCGTATTCAAATAATCCCTCCATTAATTCAGCAAGCGGGTCAGTCCTTTATAATTCTGTATGAAATATTTTCTTCTTTCCCCCCTGTTGTTTCCCAAAGTCCTCAGCAATGTCACTTTCAGGTTCTGCACACAAGGGCAAATCCCAGTGCGTCACATCCAAGACAAAAGGGAGGTTTAGCCTTCCACCATTAGCGCCAGGCAGATATCCAAAATTCCCTTCTGTGATCTCATTCCAGCTACTAACAAGTTGACGCCTCAGCGAAAACACAATAACTGCAGTCAAGAATTCTTTTTACCATTCCATTGAGGGTCGTTGCCAGAATCATAGTCAAAATTTCAGACAGTCTATTTCGAAGTTAAACCATAACAATAACAAAATACTCTTTAAATCCCGCTTGCATATTTCAAAAACTTAACCTTTTGGAGGAGATTTGCCGAGTAAAACAGCAAATGCAAAATATATCTGTCAGGGGTTCAGGAGCAGAGGCACAGGGAAGAGAGGAGATGGAGAGTGAAGGGGAAGAATCCGAGGGGAGCGTAGGAGAAGAGGACAGTGGACCGAGGGATTCCATGAGCCTCTCCAGCGAATCGGAAGATTCACAGAAGGGGGCGCCAGTGGCCAGGGGTAGGGGGTTCCCAGGAGCAAGGGGGCAGCAGGGACTCCCAGAGCAGTAGTTGGAAATCAGGACCAGCTTCCCCACCAGAGCAGAGTGGGGGGGAAGAGTCCCAAGGATCGGGGCCAGTGCATTCCCCACCAGGGAGAGAAGATAAGGCAGGGCTGACCACACCTCCATTGGAGAGTCAGACAATGGAGGGGAGGTCAGATCCGGCCAGTGTACCGGAAGAGGGAAGCAGTGACAGAAGTAGTGTAACGGTCAGGAGGAAGGTCACTGGGTTGGCGCGAGAGGCAAGTTCAAATGTACAGGAGCGCGGGACAGCAGAGAATGAGGATTGGGAACCGGGTCCTAAAGCCCGCCAGAGGGAGGGGGAGGAGCTAAGCGACTCAGCGTCGGAAGAGTCCAGAAAGGGCAATGCCCCAGCGGGCAGGAGGACCCAGAGGAGGAGAGAGCAGCGTAAAAGGTGGAGCAGGGCTAGGATCTTAAACTGGTGTCAGAGGGGAGGAGACTCAGACGGTACTTCGCCGGTCTAGGCTTTAAGACGTAGAGCTGCACGCTACGGCTTTGAAATGGAAACTGAACCTCAATAAAGACTTTTGTACATAACTACAGCCTAGCGTTGGTCCTCTGTGAGCTGGGACCTAGAGGCAGCTCTGACAATATCAAAAGAAAATAATTGAGGCTCACCTCCTCCAACACACCGCTCCAATTACAATGAAAGTCCTTCTCTAGATCAAGAACTTGGCTGATTCAATTAGTAGACAATTTTATCTCCCCTACTTCAAAGCATGCCTGTTAATTGATTCCAAATTTCATCTTAAAAAACAGGTGTCCTCTGCTCATGGCGACAGCTTCGGAGAGTTCACTCCCCTGTATAAATTCTGTGATGCTTAGTGAGATGGGAGCTCTGCCTGAAGCTCTTTCCACATTCCCCACACTGATGGGGTTTCTCTCCTGTATGAATTCTCTGATGAGAAGTGAGATGGGAGCTCTGACTGAAGCTCTTTCCACATTCCCCACACTGATGGGGTTTCTCTCCTGTATGAATTCTCTGATGGGAAGTTAGAGAGGAACTCTGCCTGAAGCTCTTTCCACATTCCACACACTGATAGGGTTTCTATCCTGTATGACTTCTCTGATGGGAAGTCAGATCAGAGCTCTGACTGAAGCTCTTTCCACATTCCACACACTGATAGGGTTTCTCCCCTGTATGACTTCTCTGATGCTTAGTGAGATGGGAGCTCTGACTGAAGCTCTTTCCACATTCCCCACACTGATGGGGTTTCTCCCCTGTATGAATTCTCTGATGCTTAGTGAGATGGGAGCTCTGACTGAAGCTCTTTCCACATTCCACACACTGATAGGGTTTCTCCCCTGTATGACTTCTCTGATGGGAAGTCAGATCAGAGCTCTGACTGAAGCTCTTTCCACATTCCACACACTGATAGGGTTTCTCCCCTGTATGACTTCTCTGATGCTTAGTGAGATGGGAGCTCTGAATGAAGCTCTTTCCACATTCCCCACACTGATAGGGTTTCTCTCCTGTGTGGATTCTTTGATGGGAAGCTAGAGTGGAACTCTGCCTGAAGCTCTTTCCACATTCCACACACCAATAAGGTTTCTCTCCTGTATGAATTCTTTGATGGGAAGTCAGATCGGAGCTCGTACTGCAGCTCTTTCCACATTCCACGCACTGATAGGGTTTCCCCCCTGTATGAATTCTCTCATGGGAAGTGAGACCGGAGCTCTGACTGAATCTCTTTCCACATTCCACGCACTGATAGGGTTTCTCCCCTGTATGAATTCTCTCATGGGAAGTGAGACCGGAGCTCCAACTGAATCTCTTTCCACATTCCACGCACTGATAGGGTTTCTCCCCTGTATGAATTCTCTGATGCAAAGTGTGATGGGTGTTCTTCCTGAAGCTCTTTCCACATTCCATGCACTGATAGGGCTTCTCCCTTGTATGAATTCTGTGATGGGAAGTGAGAGAGGAGCTCTGACTGAATCTCTTTCCACATTCCATGCACTGATGGGGTTTCTCTCCTGTATGAATTCTCTGGTGCTTAGTGAGACTGTAGCTCATACTAAAGCTCTTTCCACATTCCCCACACTGATAGGGTTTCTCCCCTGTATGAATTCTTTGATGGGAAGTGAGAGAGGCCTTCAAACTGAAGCTCTTTCCACATTCAATGCACTGATAGGGTTTCTCCCCTGTATGTGTTCTTTGATGGGAAGTGAGATTAGAGCTCTGACTGAAGCTCTTTCCACATTCCATGCACTGATAGTGTTTCTTTCCATTGAGATTTCTTTGTTGGGAACTGGAATGGGAGCTCTGACTGCAGCTCTCTCCACACTCCAAATTCTCACGTGGCTTCTCCTCTCTGGGAATTTTGTCATGTTCATCCTTGTTCTCGATTTCCAATTCATCACAATCTGCAATGGAGACAAAAAGGGATTAGAGCCTCAGGAACAAATGAAGGTGGTTTCAATATAATCATATTCCACTGCTGGAATGGCCTGGGAATAGCCCAGACCTTAACCAAATTGAAAATCTATGGAGCCGACAAACGAATCTTTTAAGCAACCCAGCAATACATTGGTACCGTGGTTTATGAACTTATTCAGTTCCAGTAGTCCATTCTTAAACCAAAGCATTCTTAAACCAAGGCGTTCTTTCCCATAGAAAGTAATGCAAAACGGATTAATCCATTCCACTTTTAAAAACAACCCCTAAAACATTTATTTAACATGAATTTTTACTATCTAACAAGACCATTGGTCCATAAAATGAAAGGAATAATCAATGTATATCACTGTATAAAAATCTGTATATCCCTCCCTTCATCCCAATCTCACACAGCGGTTCACAACATAAAAACACATAACGAGAACACGAGCTAACCAGCTTGACAGCGAGTAGTAGTTACTTCCCTCTGGAAGTGGAGAAGAAGTTCCACACTGCTCAGATGGAGCTTGTTGGGCAAGACACAGATCTCTGCCCAAAAAGAGAGTTTCCACATTTGGGCATTCCAACATTGCTTGCTGGAAACGCTGATGCAGGAAAGCTGCTACGTCAACCAACCTTCTATCTTCTCGTTTGAGGAGTACCAGGAGGTACCAGAAAAGGGTGGAGAACCCAGACTGTACGTGGGCCAGGCATGGCAGAAAGGTTTGGCTGCACATTGCTTTGGGTTACCCTGGGGAAGTGACTGACAAATTTGGAAAAAAAAATTGAATAATAATCTCAGAATCTTGTCAGCAGGAACAACTTAACTGAAAACAACGCTACTTTCCGTAACGGAGACACAAACAGCATCCGCATCCGGTATCAATTAGTTGAGATTGCATTCCAGGGGGTTGGACTAGATGACCCTGTGAGGAGAACCTGAGCTTGCAGGGTTAAACAGCTCAGTTCTTTCGCCCTGCCTTCCGAGGGGGCGGAGAGATCCTACGTATACATCCGGGATCTGTTTCTTTGTTCTGTTATTCTGCTTTCGTTTTCGTCCGGTGCGGAGATGCTTTTTCTGCCTGATACAGGTTGATTTACCGGTAAACTGCTGTAAAATAAACACTTCTACATTAGAGGAGCTGACTGGACTCTTGATTTATGCACACCTAATGCAAGCACAGAGGGCAGAAGGCTAAACACGCTGTGTTTACTCTGCTGTGTTTACTCTACTCTGCTCTGCTCAGAGGTCCGGGGAAAGCAGCATATGCACTGGAAGCCTGCAGGACCTTTACCCTGAGCAATATTTCACAGACCCTTTTCCAACTCTGCAATTCTATGATTCAATAACTCAAGAGTCCTTAGATTTGCAAGCACAAACGGTGCTGCTTTTAATTTTCATTCTGGTTTTGAAGTGTTGTTAGAGAGCCAGTGTGGTGTAGTGATTAAGAGCGGTAGTCTCATAACCTGGGGAACCGGGTTCGATTCCCTGCTCCTCCACCTGCAGCTGCTGGGTGACCTTGGGCCAGTCACACTTCTCTGAAGTCTCTCAGCCCCACTCACCTCACAGAGTGTTGTGGGGGAGGAAGGGAAAGGAGAATGTGAGCCGCTGTGAGACTCCTTAAAGGGAGTGAAAGGCGGGATATCAAATCCAAACTCTTCTTCTTCTTCTTCTTCTTCTTGTTTAGTCGTTTAGTCGTGTCCGACTCTTTGTGACTCCATGGACCAGAACACGCCAGGCACTTCTGTCTTTTACTGCCTCCCGCAGTTTCGTCAAACTCATGCTGGTAGCTTCGAGAACACTGTCCCACCATCTCGTCCTCTGTCATCCCCTTCTGCTTCTGCCCTCCATCTTTCCCAACATCAGGGTCTTTTCCAGGGAGTCTTCTCTTCCCATGAGGCGGCCAAAGTCTTGGAGCCTCAGCTTCAGGATCTGTCCTTCCAGTGAGCACTCAGGGCTGATTTCCTTAAGAATGGGTAGGTTTGTTCTTCTTGCAGTCCATGGGACTCTCAAGAGTCTCCTCCAGCACCATAATTCAAAAGCATCCATTCTTCGGCGATCAGCCTTCTTTATGGTCCAGCTCTCACTTCAACACATCACTACCGGGAAAACCATAGCTTTAACTATACGGACCTTTGTTGGCAAGGTGATGTCTCTGCTTTTTAAGATGCTGTTTAGGTTTGTCATTGCTTTTCTCCCAAGAAGCAGGCGTCTTTTAATTATGTGACTGCTGTCACCATCTGCAGTGATCATGGAGCCCAAGTGTACGTAACCCCAAAAGATCATGAACTAGGCTGTTTGGGACCCAAGGTACCACTGTAAAGATCAATTAATAGGGGCAATAATTGAATCTTGGCTTCACACCATTACAGCTGCAGAACAAAAAAGAAAACTTGCTTCACTCCGTGGGAAGGCGTTGTAAGGCAGTAAATAAGGCTAACGGTTACCAAAGTAAATATTGACATGGTGAGAATTTCTGTAGATCTCCTTTTTTCTTTGTGTTTCACATTTCTTCTTCATGACTGCTGTTCTAATAAATACTCCTTCATAAAAGTTACTGCATTACATTCTTCATTAAATTATCTTTCCAATGCTATATAATTTTTTGGTGTTAATCCCCCTAAAAGTGGTGTTTTGAGCCTCACATTGGAAATACACTTTTCCCAAAAGGTTTCCATAATTTTGGCCACTAGTGTAAGTTGCTCATTTTAAAGGTAATCTACTTTTTATATGGGATCAGATTGTTATTACTAATGTTTCATGTGTATATATGTGTTGGAAGCCGCCTAGAGATGGAAGGGGTATAAATAAAAATTACTATTATTATCACTGCTACTACTACCTGAGATTCAATAAGCCTGGCTCTTCTTTGGGATGGATTTTGTTTGGCCCAGTCATGGCATCCCCTCCATCGCCAATGTGAAGCGTCTCTTGGGTCAACCCAAGAAAACAAAAACATAAAACCTGACAGAAGCCACTTATCTTTCCAAACAACTCTGAAGCTGACATTTAAGATGCCTGGGCAGTTCAGACCAGCCGAATCGTGGTATAAAAAGGCAGAACTGGAGGAAGATTTTTCACAGAAAAAACTGTAATTTGCTGTTCAAGGTTTGTTGTGGGGGTGTTAGGTTCCCAGGTGTTGTAGGGGGCGCTGCTGAGCTCTGTGGAAATGTATGAGGTTCGTCTCATAGAGGTATTTCTTGAATTTCCTGGCAGATAGGATGATCCCACAGGGAGCCTTACCAAGAGAGGCCACGATCCCACAATTCTCCTCCATGACGTCCTTATGCAGAGCTCTCTGGTCAGGATCCAGCAACGCCCACTCCTCATCCGTGAAACGAATAGAGACGTCTTCAAAGCACACTGGACCCTAAAAGAAAAGGGGAAATGTCCTCCTCTGAGAACGCAGAAATATGACATGCTACAGAATGCTCTGTCTCCTTCCTTCCTCTTAATTGCTGCATTGTTTCAATATGATTGCTTTGCTGCACATTTTTATTATGGATGCCTATTTTGACATTTTAATTGAATTATTTTATTCTGCTTTTAATTATGGGTATTCGTCTTTGTGCAAATAGGTGGTTCTCTTCCTTGTGGTTTTCAAGTCATCCTGCCTATGCAGGGATTCCAGTTTCCCAGATGGGAGGATCCCCTTTCTCCTCTCCTCATGTCCTGTTCTGAAGAGGATCCTTCCCAGTGCCCCACAGCCAAATTCCAGGGGTTCAAGGGGGCATGGAGAGGGGGAGGAGTGGGGGACAGATGATCTAGCTGAGATTCCTGCAATGCAGCAGGTTGGACACGATGACCCTTGGGGTCCCTTTCAACTCCTGGATTCCATGAAAACTGCAACTACAAAGGAATCCTACTGGGGACATGTTGGGATTCAGAACTTACTGGGTTAATTTTGTTCTGAGTTGTGCCTCCCATTCTGACGTGTGGAAGGAGGGAGGAGCTCTACTTGTTGTTCTCTCTTTGTCTCTGAGAGAGACGGACGCCATGAATGCTAGCAGTCCAGGAGAATCTGAGAAATGCTGAGCTGTAAATATTTTGCTGCAATAAAGAACTGATGAATTTGGACACACAGGTGCTTGGTGTGTTTGTCTGGATCTGAAGCAGACTGCAACAGTTTTGATCCGCTGTGTTTTTACTCTGCAAGGCGAAACCGGAGAGCAGAAGGTCTGCACAGCTTGGCTGGGAAGTGTGCCGGACCGCATTATACTGGGGCTAATTGGGGCCATAAAGCAATTAGCTGGCCAGTGCCAATTAAGATTTCGTCACAGGTTATGGAGGACCTAATTACCGCTAATAAAACTGTTTCTGAGAGTCTGCCGGTGCTTTGAAGTTCAGCTTGAACAGCTGGGAACAAGCTACCGAAGCGGAGCGGAGGTCTGCGTTCTGTGTTTTGCCTGCTGCTAAGAGGCAAGAGTTGCTGAGAGCTGAGAGCTGAGAGAGCAGCTGAAGAATCGGGTGCCGGAGAGCTGACTGGTTTTACGTGAGTAGCAGCTGGGGCCCCGGGAAGAGGAGAGAATGGCAGACAGCCAGGTCCTTGAGGACGTTCCGCTTGAAAAGCTCACTTTAAGAAGTTGGGCAACCTGGTCCAGAAGAGTGAGGGGTTGGTTTCTGGTTACTGGGCTTTGGGATGTAAGCCAGAAAGAGCCACGTCCCCTGAATCCAGGTCCTGAAGGGACAGACATTGCAGGCTTTGAGGCTGCGTTGCCTGAAGATAGCCAGCAGAGAATGCAAAGAGAGCTTGCTATGCTGAAAGCATGTGTACACGCATCGTTTTTGCCCAGTTTGGAGGGCGTAAAGTCAGCAAGGGCTGCCTGGGAGGTGCTGAGAAGTTTGTGTGAAACTTCAGCAGGAGGCCAGAGCCCTGGAGAAGTCATGGAGAGCCTGGAAATGGCTGTAGCCCCAGTCCCTGAGGTGCAAGTCGGGGGGGCTGAGAATTCCAAAGGCAAGTTTCAAAAGTTCTGAAGTGAAACGCAGTTTCAGCGAGGGCAGGGCTGGCACAGAGGGCTCTTCCGGAAGAAGGGGGGCCAGGCCAGCTGAAAAGAGCCCTGGGCAGTATTTTTCCACTGGGGATAGTCGTCCTCAGCCAAAGGCTGGGAAGCTGCGGAGAGCTAGACGCTTCAAGGTCGGCCACCTGGACAAAGTGAAGATAAGGCCTAAAGAGTCGCGTGGGAACGCAGAGGCCAGGCCGGTCTCCAAGGCAACGGAGGAGGCTACTTCTACGGAAGCTGCCAAGGTCCTGAGCAAGGGGGAGTTGGTTGCCAAGACAACCAGAGAGAACTGCTGCAGAAGCCCAAAGAGAGGGGGCAGCGAGACGTTTGTTGCCAGTATGGCTTTGTTTGAGGACAGCTCTGAGAGAGGCACTGTCTTTCGCTTTGTAATCGACTCAGCAGCTAACTGCAACCTGATTCCAGAGACCCCTGCAGTCGAGATGTGGAATTGCACGGCAATTCCGGCTGGGAAAACTGTTCAGTTTGCAAATGGGACAAAGAAAAATGTGACTAATATTGCAAATGTCTTTTTTTCTGTTTTGCAGGAGCAGATGGAAGTTTGCATTGTGCCAGGAGTGCAACACTGTATTTTGTCTGTGCCTTATTTGTTGAAAAAGGGGTTTAAGGTTTGCTTTGAACACGATGTTTGTACAATCTCCAAAGGAGGGAAGCAACAGGTCAGAGTTGCAAAGGGGCAGAATGATCTCTTCATTCTTAAAACGTCTCTGGAGGGTGAGGGGAAGGTTGAGAAAGCACAAGCCCTGCGTGCTACAGTTCCCACTCATGTTTCATGTTCTTGTGCGTGGCATAAGAAGACAGCACATGCTTGTCTTGAAGAACTACAGGTGCTACCCGAGGTTAGCGAAGGCTGTAGAATTGCGGAATGTGCAAGAGTCCTAGATTGTCAGGCTTGCAGACAGGCAAAGATAAGAGGGTGCAGTTACCCCAGGGTGGAGAGGGTAACCACAAAACCTTTTGATCTTGTGCACATAGATCTGTTGGGTCCCATGAAGGAACCAAGTTTGGGAGGGGCCAGGTTTCTGCTGACGCTGCAGGATGATTTTTCGCAGAACACCTGGACACATGGTCTCAAATCCAAGGAAGATGCAGCACAGCTGATTAGACGTTGGATTGAGGAAGTGGAACTAAGGTTCTCCACGAAGGTGCAGGAAATTGCTAGTGACAGAGGTTCACAGTTTACTGGGTCTGCTTTGCAGAAGTTCTTTCACAAGAAAGGGATAAGTCACACAGTGACTTCTCCTCAACAGAGGGGGGTAGCAGAGCTCAGAAGTGAGGCTCTGGTTAAAGCTGCACAGGTGATGCTGTCAGATTCTGGGTTATCTCCAAGGTTTTGGATGGAGGCAATTAAATATGTGAGCTTCACCTGGAATCGGTCCTACAATTCAGTGGTAGGAGACACACCGTTTTTCATGCTTCACGGGAGGAAGCCGCAGGTTCACTTCCTCCGTGCGTTCGGATTAACGGCCTCGGTGCCGGTGCCTGAAGCTTTGCGAGGGCCAGGTGAACCCAAGTTCCAGAAAATGATCTTCTGTGGGTATGAGCCAGCGGCTCGTGCATGGAGGTTTGCGTACCCGTCAGGTGATCAGAGTAAGCTGCTGATCAGTAAACACGCTGAGTTCTGTAAGCAGGAGGAAAAGTCAAAGACCCCTGCCAGACGCGATATTCTTTCAGAATGTCTTTCCGATTCAGAGCAGGAAGGTTCTGATGAGGAGGAAGGAGAGCCAGGGGCTGAGTCTGCTGATGACGATCAGCTCACTGACCAAAGTCAGGAGCAGGATGGGGCATCTCCGCAAGTTGTAAAAAGAGAGCCCAAGAGTGAGCCCAGTTCTCCTGTGAGGGTAATTCCAAGGATTCGAAGACGCGTTAAGTCAGAGGGGGAATCCCAGGATGCAGAGGACACACCTGCTGACCACAGTGAGTCAGAGGCAGTGCCTGAGTTTGTGCCCAGGAGGTCCAGTCGCACAACGAAGGGAATTCCACCTGAGAGGTATCAGGCCACAGGTGCGTGGGTAAGTTTCGCACAGTGCGAATCTGAGAGTTGTGAGGATGTTCCACAGATGCCTGACAGGAACGCCAGGAGAGGGCGCAAGGCATTGGGGAAGGGATTGATCTCACAGAGGTCTGCAAAGGTACATCCACAGGTCTTGTCAGGAATGGAGGCAAGAGGGGGTGTTGGGATTCAGAACTTACTGGGTTAATTTTGTTCTAAGTTGTGCCTCCCATTCTGACGTGTGGAAGGAGGGAGGAGCTCTACTTGTTGTTCTCTCTTTGTCTCTGAGAGAGACGGACGCCATGAATGCTAGCAGTCCAGGAGAATCTGAGAAATGCTGAGCTGTAAATATTTTGCTGCAATAAAGAACTGATGAATTTGGACACACAGGTGCTTGGTGTGTTTGTCTGGATCTGAAGCAGACTGCAACAGTTTTGATCCGCTGTGTTTTTACTCTGCAAGGCGAAACCGGAGAGCAGAAGGTCTGCACAGCTTGGCTGGGAAGTGTGCCGGACCGCATTATACTGGGGCTAATTGGGGCCATAAAGCAATTAGCTGGCCAGTGCCAATTAAGATTTCGTCACAGGACATTCAGAAGGCTGGTGTCACAGAGTTATCTGGGCTGGAAAACCCACAGTTCACAGCTGGAGTTTCAGACCTAATGAGAAGAGCAGCTCATTCCCGGAGGGTCTGTCAGTTTGCATTTCTTAGTGCAGAAGGTATGGAACTGATATTGATCTTTTCTATTCTAGTTAGTTCAAGAGGGTTCCGGAAGCTTCTCTGAATAAATGAAACAGAAGTTTCCTGATGTTTGGGTTATTCCTTCAGAGAAGCTGAGTACAGCTGGGTTAAAGGGGTTCTGTCATCTCGTCTGTCAAGGTCATGCTGACTATAAGAAGAGGCCAGAAGGAGCCTGCGTTTCTCTCTCTCTCTCTCTCTCTCTCTCTCTCTCTCTCTCTCTCTCTCTCCCTTCCTTCAGGTGTTCTGTACATATTATGCTGATTGTTGAGGTTTAAATTTATTATAAGTTGTGGTAAGTTTAGGTTAAGTCTGCTGGAACTGGATTTCTTATCGGCAGGGCCAATCCTGTACATTTTGGATTTGTGACCAGTATACTCATTTGCCTTCAGTAGCAATTAAAGCTCCGCCGGATGAAATACAGTTGCCTCTGGTCTATTTTGGGGAATCCTGCAACGTCTTTACGTTTTCACTCTGCTAACTATACATTGGAGTTCTGCCTGGATCAATACTGAGTAGAATTCCATGACAGGGTCTTCCTCCATGAAATCAGCTGCCAAAAGAGAAGGCCCCCAGCTCCCCACAGCTTTCCAAGTCCCCTCCTCTCTGGGGTTTCTGGCAAGTGATCCAACAGTGTGCCAGCGTGCAGCCTGCCTTTGCTCCTCCATTGTCAGAAGTCTCCGGGCTCTGAGAGACAAGCAGGGAGGGGGGCTTCTGGCAAAAGGAGAGGGAGCCCCCCGGTGGATCCTCCTTCTCCTGACTCTCCTCTGCCTCTCGACCTCCCTCCTCCCACTCGCCTCCTTCCTCTTCCGCCTCTGGTTCTGCACTGCATTCTGCCTCAGAGTCTCCCAGCTCACTAAGCCCTGTTTCCCCTTCAGCTTCTGACACCTCCTCTTCCCAGGCTTCTCCCTCTTCTCCCTCTTCCCGCTCATCCTTCCTCGACCTCCACTCCTTGGGCTGAGCCATCTTCCCTTCCTGGTTCCCCGGCTGCTTCCTCCCACCATTCCTCTGTGCCCAACCAGTCCATGACATTGCTCCATCCCTCGGCTTCTGACCCCACAAGGCAGCTTCCCCTGACCTGATCTGGTTCCATAGGCGCTGTTCCCCTTCTGCTCCCTTGAAACGCTGGATCAGGAGGTTTTGCCAGCATCATTCTGTCTCCTGCAAGAGAAAACAGGTAAGCAAGATGCCAGGAGTCCCCGTGTCTCTCACAGGTGAAACAGGGCATCTCTAACTACAGATGGGCCTTTCAGAAACCCTTTCCTGCTGAGTGCAGTTAGACGTTTGTGCCCATTTCATATGTTAGTTGTGCAAAAGTACTTCTCCCTTCCTCTTGGTCCAACTATGCCCCCCCCCTCAAAAAAACAAGATGAAAAGAACACACAGATTAGTTGGGAAAGCAACAGAATGAAAAACCACCTTCCTCCTTACCCAGTGGCCTCTCTCTGGTGTCCAACGGAGGCCTCTCTGCCTCACAGGAATCCAGCTCCATTTCCTCAAAATGATCCTTTTCCTGATAAAGAAACAAGGATTCAAAACAGAGAAAAGGGAGAACGATAAGAAAGAGAATGACAAAGACAGAAGCTTTATGGGTAATAGATCTCATTCCATGGATGCTTTCCCAGAAAAAGGGTGGGTCATCAGTAGAGCATTATGGGATGTTCTCCATCCTGTTTAGAACCCCTTGGGAGTATCCAGAGGAAAGTCTCTCTCACCTGCTTTCTCTCCTCCGCCTGACTCAGGAGGAAACCTTCGGCCAGGGCCACCGCCTGAGAACTGGTCTCCACTCCACAGTCCCTCACCCAGCTCTCCATCTCCGGGGGAAGGACAGCCAGGAACTGCTCCAAGATCACCAGGTCCAGCATCTCAGCTTTCGTGTGCCTTTCTGGCTTCAGCCACTGGTGGCAAAAGCGGTAGAGTTGGCTGCAAACCTCTCGGGGTCCTTTGGCTTGCAGGTAGCAGAACCAACTGAACTGCCGGATCTGCACCTCTGAGCGGAGGGTGTCCTCCTCACCCAGGATCTTCAGCACAGCATTTTCCCAGAATCCCCCACTGCTCCAAGTTTGGTTGGGATGGGCTTTTCCTGCTTCAGGGCCAGCTGAATCTCGATCATCCATCTGCGGTCTCAGGAAACTTCTAAGAGATCAGAAGGAACCCTTTGATCTTTTTAAAGTTCTGTCTGTCTTAATGAGAAGTCCTGGAAATCCTACAAAGCAAATACATTGTTCTGTTACAGAATTTGTAGGTTAGGAGAAGAAACAAGATCCCTGAACAAGCATGGATGAGTCTTGCCAGGAATCAGGACTGGACGGTACCAGAGCCCAAACCATGAAATATCTTTTTGAAATAACAGAGGAGGAGGAGGAGGAGGAAGAGGAAGAGGAGGAGGAGAAGCAGAAGCAGAAGCAGAAGCAGAAGCAGAAGCAGAAGCAGAAGCAGAAGCAGAAGAAGACTCTAGCTCTCCTAGAAGGAAGGTTGCAATGCAAAATGCGGAGGCAACTGAAGGGGTTTCTGGGAGATGAATCAGCCTGGTTGCTCCTGCCTTCCAGTCAATGCATGAAGTCAGAATTGACTGACAAGGCAATCATTTGAAAAATGGATGCTTGGCTCTAGTGGGGGTCCTCACCCGGGGGTCCTCAGGAGTTGTTCTCCCCCACCCCCACTTCTGGGCACATTTCCCCCCTGCTTCTGTCTCCTTTTCTTGCACTTGGACTCTCCGCCGCTCTGAAGACAGACTCCTGGGGTGGGGTTCCTTTTTCTTTGCTCTGAGGGCCAGGTATGTATCTGGAGAAGGGCCAAGTGGGCGGGGCCAAAGACATCTCCCTTGAAATTTAGGAGGGTAATTTATTATGATTATTCTCTTAGATGGCTTAACACACGCACAGCCATTGATGCCCAGGTCCCTGGAGGCTCAGTGAGGAGCAGCGCCCATTTCCGGCTGCTTTGCCATCAACAATCCCTTTGGGACAGAGAGGATGGGGTCCTGGGATGCCCTGCTCTGGGTGCGAGGGGATTGCTGCAGTGGCCTCCGTGGGGAGCTGCCCTGGGAGACACTGGGAAACTGGTCCCCAATGCAGCAGCCAGGCTCTGGGCTGGGATCCCTCTCTTTATTCCTGGCCTCTCTTTCCCACCTTTTCTTCCTCCCTCTCAGTGGGTTTTTTTTTGGGGGGGGGGTCTAGTCCACCTCCTCGTCCAGCTTTGGAAAACCAGTTGCACATGTTTCCTCTGTTGTGCAATGGGACTCCTTTGTTTAAAGAAGGGAGATTTCGTGGGAGTCATTTTTTCTGAAAGGCCAACTGAGTTTGGGACCCTCTGCTCTGCAGGAAGGAGAGCGTGGCAGACCTGGCCCCTCCCTGGCAGGACCCTCTCCTCCCCCCTGACTTGGGGTCCCCCCCCCTGCAGGAGCAGATCAGGCCCCCCAGGCCCCCTCCCCTGCTGCAGCCCTGGGACCCCCCACCAGATCCCAGAGAGAGAGAGGGGAGACTCACAAGATCCCAGGAGGGGAGAGCGAGGCAGCCCTTGCAGGAGAGACACCCAAGCAGGGAAGGACTGGGGAGGGGGGGCTTGGCTCTGGAGGACCTGCCCCCCTTGCTTCCTGGCCTCTCTAGGAAGGCAGCTCACTTCCCTTTAACCCTTGCCAAGCCGAGTCCCTCCAGCTCAGCCCTCTCTCGCTTGGCATGTAGCAGGAACCCCCCCACCCCAATCATTCAGTTTGTATAAACTTCACACTCACACACTACATACGCCACATTTCTGTTATAAATTCATAACGCCACATTTCTGTTATAAATTCATAGAAAATCAACCATACATTGGATTTGCACTGTTCCATTTTTATTTTACTCCATATGACAAGAACTCACAAAGGGGGGTGACTTAGTCCTGGTCAGCCATAATCCCTTCACTGTCTCAGCACATACACAGGAGCCCTGCCCATGCCAACCCCGATGATCCCAGACAGAAGACAATCAAGATCACAAAGAACTTGCATATGGGAGTGGATTCAGCATGGACTGGAACAAAGGACACTGATCAGATCTTCCCTCAGGGGGCAGGAAACTGCAAACTCCCCTTTGTCTCCTACAAGTTCCTGGAAGGGGAGGGGGAAAGGAGGAACCAGCCAGGTGACAGGACACTCAGGTTACCACCAACTCCTCCCTCAACCCCTCCTTTCTGTAATGTATGCATGATGTTTCTGGGGGTGGGCTAGACCTAGAGGAGGGGAATTCAAAAGTTTTTATAAGACCTTGCACACTATTCTTCTGGGTCCCTCCTCTCTCCTGCAAGTGAGGGGAATACCCTGTTGCAACAGTTCAATAAAGGCCAAGCCCACAGGCTGCTGTTTTGCTCCAAGTTATCCTGGTTGGTGTCTTTGTTTTGTCCAAGGGAGCCCTCGGATTTTTCCTGTAACAGGCAGAACCTCAGATTCTTATTATTTGTTATTCATTCGGGGGGCAGCTGCCCCCCGGCTCCGCCCATGCCCAGATATCCTTTTGGGGGTGAGGCTCTTGGCTGGACTCTGAGCATCTCCCTCCCTTGGGTGGAAACCAGAGGAAGAGCCTGCAGGGAAAAGGGCTTTGCAGGAGGCAAGGAAGCTCCTCCTGGAATTCAGGAGTGGAGAGAGAGGAGGGGATCCCAGGGTCATCTAGTCCAACCCCAGCAGTGCAGGAATCTCAGCTCAAGCATCCAGGGCAGATGGCCGTCCGATCTCTGCTGAGAAACCTCCAAGGAAGGAGAGTCCCCCACCTCCCAAGGGAGACCTTTCCCCTGCCCAACTGCCCTTAGATGTCCCTCAAGGCAGCGGGTCCTGAGTTCCAGCCCTGCTGAAACAATGGCACTGGCTACCAAGGAGGAACCAAGCGAAGTTCAAAATAAATAAATCCTATTCTCATCATGAATCAATCCTTAAAAACTTCCCTAAACAGGGCTGCCTTCAGGAGTCTTCTAAACGTCAGAGAGTTGTTTATTTCTTTGACATCCGATGGGAGGGCGTTCCACAGAAGAGGCACCACCACCGAGAAGGCCCTTTGCCTATCATGTTGTAAGCTGCCTTGAGCGTTGTTTTAACGATATAAGGGTTACAAATAAAATAAAATGAGGATGATGAAGATTGAACAAATGTCTACGATTTCCCACAGGCTACTTTGTGTGAGGGAAACTGCAATCCAGGGAGTCTCTGGCAGGAGATAATCAGATAAGGAAAGCTTTATTTACAAAAAAGAAAAAAGAAAAAGAAAATGGTGAAACAAAGTGAAGACAGGAGATGTGTTCTTTCAGGTAGAGGTTAACTTATTTCTTCAGCTAAATGTCTCAGGATTAAACATGGTTCTGCAGGCACAGCTTCCCTCCAATTCACTTGCTGCACTTCAGGGAGATGTTCAGGTTTCCACAATAGGTGGTGAAAGGCTGAACTCTCTTTCTGCTGCTTCTCTCTCATCCCCTCCCTTAGTTATGAGGGGTCTTTCCGTGAGGTACTTTTGACACAGCCCAGCTTCCTTCACAGCGAGGGGCCACTTTTCCTGGGTTCCCCTCAGGTATTTTCCTTTGTATGCCAGACCCAGGGGATCCTCTCAGCCCTTGCCACGGACTTGGGAATCTCCTTTTCCTAGAAGATCTCTCCCCCCCTCCTGACTGGAAGGAGACCCCAGAAGAAGAAGAAGAGAGTCTTCCCACAGCTTCTCCCTCCAGACCCTCAACATGGTCTCCCCATCTCAGCTGTGAGGCTCCTTCCTCTGGCTCCATAGACATTCTCCTCAGAGCGGAGGATCCACTCAGATCAGAGCCACTTCTCCCTCCCTCCAACCCCTCCGACTCTCTCTCCCCCCAAACTGTCTCATGTGGAGACTTGTTCCAAAGTGGCAGAAGGCCAGCAAGAGTCCCATCTGGATGCCTCTAACCACTGAGCCAGCTGGCCATTGAGAGCTGTTAACGGAGAAATCCGAGGGCTCCCTTGGACAAAAACAAAGACACCAACCAGGATAACTTGGAGCAAAACAGCAGCCTGTGGGCTTGGCCTTTATTGGATACTGTCGCGACAGGACTCCCACCTGCAACAAGGTGAAGCAAAGTGGAAGTCCAGAACAAAAGAAGACCCCAACTTTTATTGGTTACTAATCCCCCAAACTACACCCTTAAGACTACATCACAAAAAGGAGGGGTTGAGGGAGGAGTTGGGGAGGTAACCTGAGTGTCCTGTCACCTGGCTGGTTCCCCCTTTCCCCCTCCCCATGAGTATTTTCCAGGTGACAGAGGGGAGTTGGCAGTTTCCTGCCCCCAGAGGGAAGAGCTGATTATTACAGATAGGTAGCCGTGTTGGTCTGCCATAGTCAAAACAAAAAATTCCTTCCAGTAGTGTAGGGGACTTCAGAATACAGACCAGAAATGTAAAACTCCAGGCAGCAATATTTCTTAAAGAGAAGATTTTATTCAATTTGGTTTTTGTCAGACAAAAAGCAAAAAGGGGTGCATTCAGGAAGAAATGAGAGAATGCCCACGAACACCAGGGGCAGACAGTTTTTATACCCTTAGGCAAAGCAAAAGTTCAGCCCCTTGACCCACCCCTTAAACATTCCCCTTTATGCATATTCATTAAAAGCTCAACCAATGAAAATTGGTTTTTGCCTCGTTCAGTTCCAAGCTGCATTATACACTAGGTGGCGCTGCGAGCTTAAAAACTATTTGACCTAATTGCTGTTTCCAGTAAATGCTCTGGCCCCCCTGTTTCTTGTGGTTTTAACAAGTTCAGGCCTAGGTCTGCATTTAGAATCCTGCGGTGGGCAGACATCCTGGGCAAACAGACAGTTTCTCAGAAACAGCTCAACTACTAGCAAAATCCCCTGACCGCATCCTCTTGCAAACTCGCTGTGTTGCAAAAATATTGTTTTTGCAAGCAGGGGCAAGCAGGGGAGAGAGAGAAATGTCTTTTTAGCTTTTAGTTTGCTCTCTAAGATGGCTTTCAGCTTATAAAATGGCTCCAGCCTGGCTCTCCAAAGTGGACCCCTGGTCTTCACTCCTTCAGTAGCACCTTAAAGACCAACTAAGTTAGTTCTAGGTATGAGCTTTCGTGTGCATGCACACTTCTTCAGATACACTGAAACAGAATCCTGGACTGGCAGTGGCTCTGTCGCAGGAACCCCCCCCCCCCCAATCATTCAGTTTGTACAAACTTGACACACACTCACACTCACACACTACATACGCTGCGCTTCTGTTATAAATTTATAGAAAATCAACCATACATCGGATCTACACCGTTCCACTTTTATTTTACTCCATGAAACTGTTTCAGTGTATCTGAAGAAGTGTGCATGCACACGAAAGCTCATACCTAGAACTAACTTAGTTGGTCTTTAAGGTGCTACTGGAAGGAATTTTTTGTTTTGAGCTGATTATTGTCCTTTGTTCCAGTCCATGCTGAATCCACTCCCATATGCAAGTACTTTGTGACATTGATGGTCTTCTGTCTAGGACCATCAGGGTTGGCATAGCAACTGGGCAGGGCTCCTGTGTATGTGCTGGTATGCTCAAGGGATTATGGCTGCCCTGTATCAAACCTTCCCCATTTTCATGGAGTAAAATAAAAGTGGAACGGTGTAGATCCGAGCCACTGCCAGTCCAGGATTCCCCTAGCCAAAGTGGGCCTGCCAAACCAGGCCAGAGATGAGGACACCCTCCAAAAAATGAATTATTTTTCATCTATCATAATCTTAGCCAGCCTCTGTCTGCATCAGGATGTCAAGACCCGGCATGTGGCGGCTGCGAAAGAGGCAAATGCTACGCTAGGGGTCTTTAGCAAAGGAATTGAGCAGAAAACTGCCAGGGCCATGATGCCGTCATCAAACGCTAAGGATGGCAGCTGACAGATTGAGGCTGAATCCTGACATGACAGAAGTACTGTTCTTGGGGGACAGCGGACGGGCAGGTGTGGGGGACTCCCTGGTCCTGAATGTGGTAACTGTGCCCCTGAAGGACCAGGTGCGCAGCCTGGGAGTCAATTTGGACTCACAGCTGTCCATGGAGGTGAAGGTTAATTCTGTGTCCAGGGCAGCTGTCTACCAGCTCCATTTGGTCCGCAGGCTGAGACCCTCCCTGCCCACGGTGTGTCTCGCCAGAGTGGTGCATGCTCTAGTTATCTCCCGCTTGGACTACTGCAATGCACTCTACGTGGGGCTACCTTGGAAGGTGACCCAGAGACTACAACTAATCCAGAATCCAGCAGCTAGACTGGTGACTGGGAGCGGCCGCCGAGACCATATAACACCGGTCTTGAAAGACCTACATTGGCTCCCAGGACATTTCCAAGCACAATTCAAAGTGTTGGTGCTGACCTTTAAAGCCCTCAACAGCCCAGTATACCTGAAGGAGCGTCTCCACTCCCATCGTTCAGCCTGGACACTGAGGTCCTGCTCTGAGGGCCTTCTGGCAGTTACCCCACTGCGAGAAGCAAAGTTATAGAGAAGCAGGCAGAGGGCCTTCTTGGTAGGGACACCCACCCTGTGGAATGCCCTCCCACCTGTTACGGCAAAATCTGGGTGCGAGGCTGCTCTGCCGCCCAGCTCATCGGACTAAGTCCGTGGGTCCCTGCGGAGGAAAATGAGCTCAGCCGGAGACAGGAGCAAACAGCAGAAGATCCAAGTTTTTTGCGCAACAGGTTCAAGGCGAGATTGAACAGTGAGAAAGGGGCGACATAAACTTTTAAAAGTTCCCTCCAAGTCCCAGAATACAGTGCAGAAAACGTCACGAATACATCACAAGAGGTGGGATTACACAGATCAGCACTTCAGGAAGGTGGGTGGGGGTTTACACAGATCATAACTTCAGTAAGATAGGGGTCGCACAGATCAGCACTTCAGGAAGGTAGGGGTTGTATAGATCAGCACTTCAGTAAGGTGGGGAGGGGGTTGCACAGATCAGCACTTCAGGAAGGGAAGGGGAATATGCAGAGCTGGAGATATGCACAGATAAACACTTCCTGGGGATGAGAAGACAATGGTCCCAAATATGCATAGTCTGCCACCTGACATTGCCTGGAGGAAAGGCTGATCAGAGCGATTTGACCGGATTAGGGTCTTAACACCTTGCTTGAGGGATTATGCTGGACAGGGGGGTGTGATGGAGTCCTAGAGAAATTGAGCAAACTGGCACGTTGATTTTCTATGAATTTTATAGATTTTAGTCCCTTTTGACATTGACAATTGGAAATAAATTGATATATTGTAGCGAAGAAGAAGGTGAAGAAGACATGCCTCCCCCCCCCCCTTCCGTATCAGTCCCCCATTCGGAGATAGATTTGCATTAAAGTTCTGTAAGAACTTGCAAATCTTTTCCCCGCACCCTAAATCTCGGTGAAGGTAGGGGTGCCGTGTGAGTGGGAATAGGCCCTAATGGAAAAGGAGGTGGGTTGAGCAGGGCAGCAAAGGAGGGAGCAACACTGACCAATACAATGTACATGCGTGTTATAGAAATGCGCTAACTAATAACTCGGTCCCAGCGCCTGCCAACCTAGCAGTTCGAAAGCACCTCCGGGTGCAAGTAGATAAATAGGGACCGCTTACCAGCGGGAAGGTAAACGGCGTTTCCGTGTGCGGCTCTGGCTTGCCAGAGCAGCGATGTCACGCTGGCCACGTGACCCGGAAGTGTCTCCGGACAGCGCTGGCCCCTGGCCTCTTAAGTGAGATGGGCGCACAACCCCAGAGTCTGTCAAGACTGGCCCGTACGGGCAGGGGTACCTTTACCTCTACCTTTTAATAACTTGGTATCTACCATACCAGATGTGTGGGTTTATGCAAACCTGAAAGGGACTTGCAAATCATGCCTCTTAAGGCCATTTGCAAGTATAGTAGTGCAGATAGCTGGATATAGGATATCGCATAAAAGGACACCTGTTGTATTTTGTTTAATAGTGGTCTATGCTTTACATTTAGCAGGAAGGTCCACTACTGACTGAAAAAAATGCAGTTTGCATTGTCCCCCGCCATTTTTGTGTTCTCAGGTGTCAAAGTAGCTCTTCTGTGGTCTCACAGTAGTGGCAATCCCTGGTGAATCCACTTAGGGCTTTCATATTAACCATGTTGCCTGGCACTCACCACAGCTGGCACAGGTTTGGGCACGTCAGGAGAGAAATATCCTAGCCTTGGCCATTCCATGGGATTTTATTATTATAGGCTCTGGTCTTGCAGTCATGGGAAGTTGCTCACTTGTACATTAAGGACCAAAAAGCTAATTGCAGCCTGGATACACTTGCCCAATTCAAACTGAGTCCAATATGAATTTATCTTGCCCCATGGTTCTTAACTTTTAAAATAAAACCATTCTTAAAGGGCACTCGTCCAAATAAGTCAATTTAACTCTATAAGGGATTATTCCTGCTAAACCAAAGCATATTCACCTTCATGTATCTTAGAAGCTTCTCCTTGGTAAAGTGAGTTTTTAGTACATTTTAAAATGGGTAGGGAAGTTGGCAGAGTGCCAGGTGAAACAACGAAATGTGGTTATAAATTTATCTAATTCTAAACATTGGACTACATAATTGCCTGATCTGTGAAAAAAGCATAAAATGTATGAGGATCCTCCACTGGGGTGTAAGGAATAAGACATTAGACATAAAACACTTACACACAAAAAATAGCCACAAAAATAGCCCCCCCATTTGTGGAAATGACACACTGTCAGACACATTTCAACATTCCTACGTAATAACACCTAATACAAAACAAACTAATTAAATATCAGTTGCATATCTTGAGACAATTGGGATATTTTATGTATGTATCTTGAGGTTCAAAAGTCAGAAAATGTCCTTGTGATTCAACTCCTCCCCTCTTTGTCAGCCCCACTCCCCCGGCAGTCTATATCCTTTGAAAGAGATAGCTGTGGCCACTTTGAAAACTTTGGTGTCTGTTGTTGTGGTGGCGAAGCTTTTCATTGGATCTGTAGTAACACACTTGTAGAAGTGATATCCTGTAAGGGCAGGGTGGACTTAAAAGACACAGTTAAAATAATAAAACACACACACAAACACACACACAATGACCTATGAGGAACCAAAATAAATAAATGCTAAGACACAGAATTTTAAGAAATCTGAAGTAACAATGAAAATAAAATAGTGTTTCTTGATGTGACCATATCGGCTAGAATGTTAATAGCAAAATACTGGGAAATGACTTAATACCAAGAAAAAATGAATGGCAATTTAAAGTTGTGCAAGTACCTTGAACTAGCCAAAATGACAGAATTAATAAGAAATGCTCAGGCAAAAGGTAAACAAATACCATTCCACAAACAATGTTTGGTTGTGCTTCGATTAACTTCATAGACATCATGGAAAAACGGATTAAATAAGTGAAAACAGATTATTTGTAACTCTAAAAGTGTCAAAGCCACAAAGAGATAGAAGTCACTAATATAGTAGGGATTCAGACTTGTTTCATAGAACAGAAAGAAAGTTGCTGTGGGAGAAAAGGGACAAACAGTTTGTTATTGGGGTTCACATATCCTGTTAAAATGCACACAAACAAAGTCTGTGATTTAAATCCCATTGAGGGGTGGAATTCTTTGATATTTACCTGTGAAAAGAGTTTGGCATGTTAAGATTTCAAACACAAATTAAGGGTGATTTCTCTCAATGGTTCCAAGTTTTACATAAACCTCCTCTCCCCCCCTCCCTACAGTTCCCCCTCCTTCCTCTCTCTCTCTTCTTTTCCTATCTTTTTTTTTTTTTTTTTTTTTAGCTGATCTAGTCTCTGTGCATGTGTGGAGTTCATGTCTCAGCAAACCTTTTATACTATTGAAATGTTGCATCTTTTGGCAAAATTAGAATTTGAATAAGGGAAGGGTAAGGAGGAGTAGATTTTAAAAGAGGGTTTGATTTAAAACAAAAAAGAGAAACTCAGCAATTGAAGTATTCACCAACAAAAGCTAGCAATTTCAGCCCAAGCAAAGCGACTGCTTCCTTTATGTACAGGAAAGGGCTAATATCCCTCTGGCCATTCGCGGAACAATGCCACGCCCTTATATATGGGAAAAATGGCCAGAGAGAATTCATAGGATTTTTATTTATTTATTTTTTTAACTTTCTAAGTTATTTCGGCCTTCCCATTTGCAGACAAAATTTTTCCTGCCCCTTTATTTACAGGATTGGTCAAGGCCCATATGTATTTGTATGTGTTTAAACTTTGAATTGACTTTGAAGTCTGATTTTTAAATAGTAGACAAAATGATAAACACTGTAATCACTCAAATGCTTGATATTACCAGTTGTGCTTCAAAACATCACAGCTTCACCTCTCACCTTTTAAAACTAAAGAGCAAAGCTAGGCTGAATTTCAACTCCATCACCACACCAGAATTAAGAATTACCCTGCAATGCCTGCGGACACATGTCCTTCCACACAGCCACAAATTGGGAGAGTTGAAAGGGACCCTGGGGTCATCTAGTCCAACCCTCCAAAATATAGGGTTCACAGCAAGATTTCACAGCAAGATTTGTACTACCAAAGAGACACACACATACTTATGTACACAGGCACTACTAGGGAAGAGAACACACTCAATGCTCCTATCATGTACTAAGGAAGAGGAAAATAAAAGTATCCAGCTTTATACAGAACCTTCTAAAGGAAGAACAGTTTCCTAAGATAAGATAGGAAGAGAATCTGGGAGAGAATATTTTATAAGCATAGGGTTATTTCAGTTGATATACCCACTCAAATAATAGAACCAGTCCTGGATTTGATTTAATGTCTCTGAACTACGATTTTTAAATAATGATACATAGGAAGGTGAGATGTCGGGTACTTTTAGCAAAGAATGTGCCCCCTTCCCTTGTTGAAGGAAGCTCACTCAGGAGTAAATTCACTTGGCACAGAAGTAAGAAAGGGGGGGGGGGATCTGAAAGAGACAGAACCAAGTGGGGGAGGTATTTTCCAATAAGAAGCCAGGAAACCCTGGTTGATCTTAGAGACTGGTATCAGGACTGGACTCTATAGATAGACAATTGTTGTCTATCAAAGCTTCTACCTTTTATGTGCTTCATGAAATAAATATACTGCATTTTAGCTTGAGAGAGCAGTTGTGCTCAACTACGCTTTTGCAGCAGAAACATCTAATTCACATTAGAAACATTCACATTCCAGAAACATTAGAAACATTCACATTCCAAAATAGACTGTAGACTCACAATCTGAAAAGTTGCGGCAAAGCAAGAGGTGGGGTAAACATTTGCACCCTTCATTCGCATTTGGTCTTATTTAAGACTGATAAGGTCCAGCATGGCTTCCTTAGTTTTAAAATTTTGAAGCAAGCTTGCAGTTTAAACTATGCGCGCTTAAGAAAGGTAGTCTGTCAGAGACAGAAGGAACAGACAACACACATAACAGACAACATGTAAACACACATATTCTCATATATGTATTAACACACAACACACATAACAGACAACATGTAAACACACATATTCTCATCCTTTAGTTGGTTATTGCAAGGAGTTGGGCTGCTTCCTTTAGCTTCATTAAGTGAAATTAGTAGGAAGGTGCCACATGGTTTTAAGAGCCTCCTTGCCTCTTCAAACACCACCAGTTAACCAGCCGGCCAACGCAATTCGGGCTTGGCGGAGGCGGTGCTGGCGGGCCAGATTTCAGAACAGAGGTTCTCTAATTTTTGCTTCGATAATAATTTGTGGCCAGGAATCGTCTTCCAATACGTGATGACAAATTGGAGAGGAGGCGCCAACTGTTACGGCAAAATCTGGGTGCGAGGCTGCTCTGCCACCCAGCTCATCGGACTAAGTCCGTGGGTCCCTGCGGAGGAAAATGAGCTCAGCCGGAGACAGGAGCAAACAGCAGAAGATCCAAGTTTATTGCGCAACAGGTTCAAGGCAAGATTGAACCCCAAGAATGGGGTGACATAAACTTTTAAAAGTTCCCTCCAAGTCCCAGAATACAGTGCAGAAAACGTCACGAATACATCACAAGAGGTGGGGTTACACAGATCAGCACTTCAGGAAGGTGGGTGGGGGTTTACACAGATCATCACTTCAGTAAGATAGGGGTCGCACAGATCAGCACTTCAGTAAGGTAGGGAGGGGGTTGCACAGATCAGCACTTCAGTAAGGTAGGGAGGGGGTTGCATAGATCAGCACTTCAGTAAGGTGGGGAGGGGGTTGCACAGATCAGCACTTCAGGAAGGGAGGGGGAATATGCAGAGCTGGAGATATGCACAGATAAACACTTCCCGGGGATGAGAAAACAATGGTCCCAAATATGCATAGTCTGCTACCTGACATTGCCTGGAGGAAAGGCTGATCAGAGCCATTTGACAGGATTAGGGTCTTAACACCTTGCTTGAGGGATTATGCTGGACAGGGGGGTGTGATGGAGTCCTAGAGAAATTGAGCAAACTGGCACGTTGATTTTCTATGAATTTTATAGATTTTAGTCCCTTTTGACATTGACAATTGGAAATAAATTGATATATTGTAGCGAAGAAGAAGGTGAAGAAGACATGCCCCCCCCTTCCGTATCACACCAGATGTCAAAGAGATAAACAACAATCTGACGTTTATAAGACATTTGAAGGCAGCCCTGTTTAGGGAAGTTTTCAATGTTTTATTCTGTTTTTAGTGTTCTGTTTGGGAGCTGCCCAGAGTAGCTGGGGAAACCCAGCCCAGGGCTCCCAAGGCACATTCAGAGCTGAAATTCCTGCAACGCAGGGGGTTGGAATAGAGTGTGGTTAACAGACGTCCCTGTTTCCCGGGGACAGTCCCCAGATTCACGCAACTGTCCCTGGACAAAATCTATCCCTGGAATGTCCCGGGAGGAGGAGCCAACATGGCGACGAAGGTAGCAGCCTAGTTAACCTCATCTGCTTTTAGATTAAGTTTTAAGTAGTTTTAAGTAGTTTTTTTCAAACCCTTTGGGGGTTTATCTCTTAATTCTAATGATTTAGTGGCTGCATTATCTCCTCATTATCTCCTCAACACTGCCTTCGCTTTCCTTAGCGTTTTATTGTTTTATTGTTTTATCACTCGAGCTTCAGCCTTGCTGCCTCGCTGCACCCCCCGCCGTACATTTGGTGCTGTGGAGCTGAGTAATCTCCTGAAACGAGTGAGAGGGGAAGGAAAAGAGGCCTGGCCTGACTCCCCTGTCGTGAAGGGACCCCCGTCACTGGGAAAGGAAAAACTCAAGGTGGGTGATCGGAAACACCGAAAAATGGGGTTGAAACAAGTCTCCACCGAGTCCCGCCAGTATGAGTAAGAGCGTCTTCAGCAAATTAGGCTGATAAGAGGCCCAGCTTGGAGAAACTCCCAGCTTCTATCAGCTTCTATCAGCAAAAGGATACCGAGAGCCGACGGAAGAGCTCTCAAACCTTCCTCCCTTCCTCCCTTTTCCAGCCCCACCAAAGCTGCCTTAATAACTCACGGATAGCATTCCCTCTTGGGGCTGACAGTTCCTCTCCCTCGAAGCTCCGGAGCAACACGCACAAGTGACCTGCATGAAGGTGGCTGCTGGCCTCTGGAACAGATCCTGAGACCCAAGCACCTTATTAAAACCTATACCCTACAACAGAAGAGCCATTTCTTTCCCCTCTTTTTCTTCTCTGTTCAGCAAGGCAGTTCTTAATTCCGCACTTTTAATGCATTAGCGCTTCGGCGTTTTTATTGCTTTTTACCTTCTGGTACCTTTTTACCTTCTGGTACCTATATTTAAGCAGAGAAACATATTGAGACTCAGTGCTCGCTGACGAGCTAAGCAGGAGAAAGCTGCAGATACACCCCTACTCAACCCCCGGCCCTGCAAATTAGGAAGAAACACTTGGGGACAACTGGCTTTCTAATTGGAAGACAACTACCCAACTACCCAACATGGTCCTCACCAGAAAGATATGTAAGGAGTTGGGTATTTTGCCAGATTCGCCACTCAACCCCCCGGGACCTGGAAAGAGACAAAGTAAAATTATAAATTATTTCCCTAAGAGGGAGGAGTGCATGAGTGAACAAATTGAACTAATTACTGCTGAAGTCACTCCTCCCCCCCTTACTCATCTTGACTGGTCACATTACTCCAAAGAGTTTCAACAAAACTCTGGAAACACCAACTTTCCAAGAAGCTTGGCGCAAGAACTAGCCCTAGCGGAGAAACCTGAGGAAAATATTTCTGTCATCAATAATCAGCGGCCACCGGCAGAATTAACAACATTTCATCAAGACCAGACGCCCACTTTTAAGTATACTCAAACTGAACTGAGTGATGGCCTCTTTCAGGCCCACCTCCAAAACATAAATACAGACCTTTCCAACATAAAAAATTATTTGACAATAACAAATGGGTTATTGCTGACCCTTGTGGAAAACCTTATCCCCCAACCAAAAGAGACAACAGCAACTGATGCACCCCAAATGCATAAACCAGAAGGACCTGTGAAGATGAGACAAGCAGTAACAACCAAGAAATTACAAAAAAATAGACCAAAAGCCAGAGAAAAGAAAACTAAGAACATTAAAACAACAAGGAAAATAAAGACAAGTTGACATAAACAATGGCAGAAATTATTTAAACTACTTCCATCGGACTCAAACAAATCTGCTGCACGAGATAAAAAAGAGAAAGGCAAGAAGGGGAAAAAGAAGTCATCGCCACAGCTAATGGCTAAGCAGGTATCTCCGAACCGGAGTTTAGAACTAAATGGGAGGATGGAAGCAACGTCCCAGAGCCCCGATAATAGGTCACTCAGTGAACTTGATATTGGGGGAGAAGCGGTCCCTAACAATGAAGGCAGCAAACCGCTTAGCAAATTGAGAAATGGGGAGGATGCAATGCCCAATCGCGATGACAACACTATACAAGATGGGCAAGCCTTTACTTAGGCAAGATGTTGGAACCTGATCTTAAATCCCCAAAAATTGGTATTTACAAACTTCCCAAAACCAAAGGGCTTTCTTACAGGGAAAGATCGAAGAATGAGCTCCTTGAACATTCTGAATGATATATTGCCAGGAGCAGTAAAGCCAAATGATATTACTTCTGTAGATTACTTGCATCATGATGGCTGTTCTATGAGAGCAATGATCACATTTAGAGACCTGAACCTGGCCAAGTTTATTTACAGATCAAGATATATATTCTTAAAGGCCCAGATACAAATTCTCAGATTTTTTGAAAACAAGGCACCACTGAATCCCCTTCTGGAAGCTAAGCACGCAAACCCCAGTAAGGAGAAACAACCTCCCAAAACCCGGCCTGGTCGCCAGAAACAAGTGCCTCCAAAATTAAAAAGGAAAGATGCTCGCCTGCAAGACCCGCAATTTCAAGCGAACGAGGATGAGGACCTCTTTTCTGTGGAGGAAAATACCTTAATCAGGCAATTTTGCCAATTTCCATCTCTAATACAAACTGAAATATTAGAAAGATTAGACATGCTAAGAATTAAGCTGGCTGGGAGAGATATAAATAAGGAAATCAATGTGGACGCCCATAAAAAGGACCAGACTTCCTTTAATTTGAACTCTATACAAGAACAAAACCCGGCGGCCTGTCGGCCACGTTACCTTCAGACAATGGCTGAGATTAATCTACCTTCAATCAAGGAAGCCCAGCACACCGAAGAGTACACTACACCACCTCCAATAGGGAGAACCATCCCCAAGGTGAACTCACCAGGCTCTTGGGACAAGCTGAGGTACCTAGACGAGGCAGAGTTAGGCCACAATCAGGTCCTGGAAGAACACCTACGGAAAGAGATAACACACTTCAAATGCCCGGTGACCACTAATGTCAGTATTCAACATTTACCAGCCGAAACTATAGAACATTTGGCCAGTTTGCCATGCACGGAGAACAATGGGCCGGCTCATAAAAGAGTAATCCCTAAAAGTTCCTTGGGAAATAATTGACAAAGATCAGACCAGAGGCAAACACCAGCCGGCTCCCTATCTCCGCGGAAATTCGACACCATTAGAAACAAACAGGCTCAATCTTTACCCACAAATCAAGCAAAAGTAGTTCTTTCCCTGAAAGGCGCATCCAACCCACCCCAGAGCCTCAAAATTGTCTCCTGGAATGTTAACGGCTGGGCGACAAAGCAAATGGATCCTGAGGCAATAAATTTTATCTCTTCTTTTGACATTGTGTGCCTCCAAGAGACCTGGTCCCAACAAAGTATCGCTCTCCCAAATTATTGTTCCTTTAGCTCCTGTGCTCGCAAACTAGCTAACAGGGGTTGCCCTCAAGTTGGCCTCGCCTGTCTTATTTCAACCAGCTTATCCCTCACTATCTGCGAGGAACTTAAATCTTCCCCTTACTTTCTCACTATAAAGATCCACCTTCCAAAGACCAAAAGCCCATGGTTGATAACTACAGTATATCTGCCTCCAGCAATTAATGATTCCGACCGTAATGAAAGGTGGTCTGAACTTTCGTCTTGGCTTCATGATCTTCAAACAACTAACCCAGGACTTCCTCAAATCCTCTTAGGCGACTTTAACGCAAGAATAGGTCCCAACGACGATGCTATATTATCTTCCGCAGCACTCCTGGACAATCCCCTGCAGCCCCCCTGGGGAAACAGATGCTCTCTTGATCCCATAACAAATGCGTCGGGGAGGCTGATGGCCCAATTGGCCATCGAAAACGATCTTTGCATCGCAAATGGCAACGTTACTCCCTTGTCCTCACAGCAGTTAACGTGCATCTCTTCCCGGGGAACCAGTGTTGTCGATTACATTCTATTGACGCCGGAGCTATTCTCAATCTCTACAAAAATGGAAGTGGCTGAATATTTTGGTGGTGACCACCTTCCATTGACTTTAATGTTAAACCTAATAGAGCCATTCTCAGTCCCCTCAAACTATAGTTCCACAGCACAAAGCTACCCTGTATATAAAACAAAGAAATGGACAAGCCTCAGCTCCTCTCTTGCCCTGGACATACAAATCACTTGATATACCTACAGTTCTTTCTGACTCAATTCCGCCCGCTGACCAATACCGGAAATTAATTGATGCTTTTTCAACAACTTACATAACCATCACCTCGCCTACCCACCAACGCTTCTTCTCTGAATCACCTTGGTTTGACAAGGAATGCAAAGCCCTAAGAAGGCGAATTAGGGAAATGGTCAGAATCATCAAATTTTCCAACAACCCCCAAGCCCGTGCAGAGCTTTTAGATACTAAAAGGGCATACAGAAACATGATTCATTGCAAGAAACAGCAACACATCTTTGAGGCTTGGTCCACTCTTCGCTCGGCTGTAGAGAGGCATGACTCCCGCTCCTTTTGGCGCTTAGTTAGGCCTTCGGCACCACCCAATTCAGCTATCCTGATTTCCGCTGATGAATGGATCGCCTATTATTCAGCCAGTTTCGCTTCTCCAAATCATCTTACAGATCACCTTCAATCCCCGTTGGACCTCTGTTCCTGTTCTCTCAGTTCCACCTCCTCAGTAAATTTCACCTCAACCCTCATCTTCAACATCATAATGTCCATGCGAAGGAATAAGGCCCCCGGCCCAGTCATGGTCCCGTTGGACCTTTTCCTGACTGATCCTCTTTGGTGGAGTGAACAGCTGACTCCTGTATTCACCGCTATCTCCTCCGCCTTAGACATCCCCGACTCCTGGAGAGAAGCTACAATAGTTCCGATTTTCAAAGGCGGCCAGCCAAACATCCCTAGGAATTATCGACCCATCAGCTTACTATCTATTCCGGGGAAAATATTTGCCGCTGTCTTACTGGAAGAACTTCTTTCATGGGTCCATGAGAGAAACATTCTACCGCCAGAACAGATTGGCTTCCGGAAGTCAGCATCAACCATGGACCACTGTCTAACTCTTTATCACCTTGCCAGTAAATACACTGCACCAAGGCAAGGCCACCTGTTTGCCGCTTTCATGGACCTGGAGGCCGCCTTTGATTCCATTCCTAGGCAGAGATTATGGTCCAAACTTGCCCATCTGGGAATTGATCCGCACCTCCTCTCCCTAATTATTTCCCTTTATTCAAACACCACAGCTCGCGTTTGAATTGGTCCCAACGGCTCCCTTACCACTCCATTCCCAACGGCCAGGGGCGTCCGACAAGGTTGTCTCTTGGCCCCTTTACTGTTTAATCTTTATCTTCATGATGCCCTTTCCCCTTTGAAGCTAGCAACTAAGTACCCTCCTCACTTAGCAGGCCACCCCGTTGCTTCCCTTTTCTATGCGGATGATGCCGTCATCTTATCCAGAATAGCTGCGGACCTAGCAAATGCAGTTAATGCATTTATCGCCTATTGTAAGGCGGAAGCTCTTAATATTAATTATAAAAAATCGAAAGTTCTCCACTTCACTCGTTCCCGCAAACTCAAGCTGGAGCCGCTTAAGATCACAGGTGGCTACTTAGAAAAGGTAAAAGCCTTTAAATATCTAGGCTTAATATTTACTTATAATCTCTCCTGGACCACCCATCTACAATCTGCCTCTCTTGCTGCAACCACGACCTCTAATGCCATTGTCCGATTTTATCACCAGAAGGGCGGCAAATACCTTCCAGCAGCAATTCAAATATTTAATGCCAAAGTTGTCCCTAAATTATTATATGGCTGCGAAGTATGGACTACAGCAAGATCAGGTAACTTGGATCGCCCACTTCACATGTTTCTGAGATCTCTTTCCGGCGTCCCGAGATGTGTCTCAGGTGCAGCCCTACGACTTGAATTCGCCCAGCCCTCAATTGTAAAACGAGCATGGAGTCGAGCCATTTCCTATAGCTCCCACCTACTAGCATCGGATGCTCGAATTAGAGGTGGTTTCTCCAATTTGATCCTAAGAGATATTCATAATTCTCCTTGGAAAACTACAATTAATCTCAAATTCTGCTCTCTTCTCAATTTGAACCGTAAAACTGTTTTTAACTTAGAGTGTATTAGCCCGGCGGCCCTACCTCCAATCAAAAAGAAGCTACAGCAACTTGACTTCTCTAACACAGCTTCCCATGCAAGAGGGCCGTGTTCAGGCTTAGCCCTAGCTATTCCACCCCCTGAAGGGATCCCTCTATACTGCTTCACAATTCCTTCGGAGGCTAAGCGAAGGGCCTTTACCTGTGCCTGTCTCAACTGCTTTCCTACAGCAGTTCTGTCGGGTCGTTACTCCAGAGTTCCCATCGCAAATAGAACATGCTCCTGCAATGACACGGCTCTGGAGACTATGGAACATGTAATGCTCTTCTGTCCCAACTGGACAGATGAAAGATCTCGGTTTCTAACTCCTCTCGTGAACAAGTTTCATCTCCCAATCCAGCCCTGGATAGTGTCCCTTCTTCTGCAGGATTCTGACTGTTGGATTACCGAGATGACAGCTAATTTCCTGCTTAGTGTGATGAAGAGGAAAGCGGCACCAACTCCTTCTTTAACACCACAGATGTAGTCGATATGCCGCACAATCGAACGTGTTTTTGTATTCTGTCACTCGATGTTTTAAATCCCCCGTTACTTTTGTTATCCTCATTTTCTCAAAGTATTCCCCCAGGACGACATCCACTTTTATCTCCCCACCCCCATTTTATGTTGTTATTTCTATGTATATTATGCTATGGCTGTATGGCTAATGCAATAAAATCGATTGAATGTCCCAGGATTTATGTTTTAAGTGTTGTAGATTTATTAGTAGGGAATGAATGTTGTGTGATTGGTTCAGCAGCACAAGACACATCATATGGGGACTTCCAGTGAGGCAAAATGGCGGGTGCCACTGCCGAGGGGGAGCCGAGGACCCCCAGGAGGTCAACTGGGGGAACCGCTGCTCCCCCCATGACCCAAATCAAGCCGGGAGCAAGAGAACCCGGCCAGCAGTCCGACTGCCCAGCGGCGCTCCAGGGCCAGGAAAACGCCGGAGCCAAGGCAGGGAGAAGGAGGAGAGGAGAAGGAGAAGGAAGAGAGAGAAAGAGGAAGGAGAAAAAAGAGGGGAGCCCCAACCTTGCCATGCCACAGCCGCCACCTCCAAGGACAGGTAGGAGCGCACCAGGAGGGCAAGGACACGTGGAGGAGGCCAGTCCAGACCCGAGGCTACCCCACGGCAGCTAGCATTACAAGAGAGCAGGCCAGGGCCCAGAGGAAGGCCGTGTGACAGAGGAGATCACAGAAGAGAAGACACTACTTCTGGGGGGGAAATTAAAATAACTTTTAAAAAATAACTCCCCCCCTCTTTTCAAAAGAAAAAAGAAAAAAAGAAGTGTCCCCGGATTCTTTGAAAAAAATCTGGTAACCTTAGACCACAGAACCCTGGGGCTCCCTTTCAACTCTACTATCCCCTCCATCCGCCCCAGAGCCTCGGCTTCTATTGCATTTGCTCAGTGGAGCAGAGGGCCAGAATGGATAGCCCACAACTGTCCTGTTCAAAGTGGGACAGGCTGGATCCCAGCAGCCGATCCCAGCTTCTGTTTGGATCCCAGAATGTCCCGTTGAAGGCGGCCACCTCTGCACGAGTCAGCAGGGTCATGCCCAAGCCCGCTGGATGAGGGCCAGAGTGGCTCCAGTCTAGGCCTGTGGGACAACCCTCTCATGAGTCTGTGATTCTGGCATAAGGGAACCAAGAGGGGCCTCAGGCCTTCGTAGTGCCTAGTAACCCACATACTTTGGCACAGTTTTTCAATGCTTTTAGACATTTTATAGGCAATATAGGCCCGCAGGCCAGGTGGCAGCGGCACCTCTTGCGCTCACCCAAGAATGCATCCCGGATACGCCACCTAACGTTGTGGACCGCCCTGGTACCTCCGCGGCCACCGCAGCAGTGCTGAGAGCGGCCAATGATTCAACAGTGAGTCCTGTGTCCAAGATGGGTTAGGGTAGCCTCCTGTGCCCTGCAACCCGCAGGCCTAGTCAGTGTTTCCTCTGCTTTGGAAACCTTTTACCAACAATTCAGGCCCATGGTCACTACGGCCTCTTCCGAAATAGTGAGGAGCTCCTTTGCACTTTGGCCTCCTTATTTAGGGTTCCACATTTGGGTAGCAATCCATTTATGCATCCTCACACATAATTACAGTCTACGTGTCCGTGGGTTTCCAATGACAGATCCTCGGGAGGTAGGGCTCATGCTTACAATTATAACCTTTCTGCCTCTCAGTATACCCCAGACTTTCCCAGTATTCCACAGGGAATGCTGTGGAAGGGAGAAAGAAGTCTAAGTAAGAAGAAGCATTCGGCCAAGAAGAGCAAAAGAAGTAAGCCTTCTGATGCCGAGGACGATTCAGAAAAGCTTCCTGCTGCCCACCACCTGCTGCGTTCCGAGCGACCAGAATTACTGGATGGAGCATATGGGTCCCTATGTGGAAAAAGGAAAGTTGGAAAATTTGAAGCTAAGCGAGTCCCTCACCATGAGGTTTGCTGGGACACGTACAACACGGGTGTGTGCCAGGGGCCAAATTGTAAGTATGCGCATGAATGTGAGAAGTGCCTAGGTAACCACCCAGCGTCTTCATGTTTGAAAGGTAAACAGCCCACCAGGGGTCTTGAAAAGCTCACAGACCCGCCAAAAAGAACAGCCACAAACTGGTATGAATTTGGCCCTTGACTGGGATGTTCTCTTCTGTTGAGCCCTCACCTCTTAGAACCCTTCTCGATAGATACCCTAAAAATAGAGGCAGCAAAGAGTTTCTCTTATGGCCTCAGGATCCTCATTTCATTACCCCCTAACTCGGGGAACCCCCCCCCCCAAACCAAAGAATCAGTTCGGGAAGTGTCCCGTCTAAACAATTATCGCACTCCTAGAGTGGCAAACCTGTCCCGGACCTTTGACCTTTAGTGCTTAGAAATAAACATCTACTTCTCTAACAAATTTACCCCTGGGGTTAACAAGGGCATCACGGATGCACAGGTGCAGCGAATTGCCACAGCCATTCCGGGAGCACCTTTGGAGCCTTGGGAACATGATGTCCTGAAGGGAGTATTAGCTTCAGGAGCCCCGCCCACGCTTAGATCTTTTAAAAGGGCTTGGGTGGACTTTATGGAGTTCCAAGGCAAACTTATAAAATAATAATAATAAAATATGATAATGATAATAATAATGATGACAATAATAATAATAGTAAAAAAAAAAACAAAACAAAAAAAAAAAAACCAAAAACCTACGCTTGACACACCTCAAGGTAAATTAAAAAATCCTAAGCTTGACACGCCTCCTACCAAGGCTGAATCTCTGCAATACTTGATACATTGGAGGGTGCTGAGTCGTGCAGCAAAGACTCTTAAACATCCAGTAGGCGGCAATCTCCTTTTTCTGTAAGGTTGTTTAATCCAGAGACCCTGGTGTGGCCTTCTTAGTGTGAAGGGCACTGTGGGGCTGGCGCAGGCCGCAGCCTCCTAAAAGTGATGGTAGAAGGCCCTTAACTTATGACATTCTATGCTAATTCATAAATAAATAAATAAATGTAAAATAATAATAATAATAATAATAAACCATAAAAAAAAACAAGAAGGAAGAAAATTAAGAAGTATCTGTTGGTCCGAGGACAAGGCCCAGTTATTTACAGCTGCATACTCCATTGCCTTTGGCGCTATGCGCAGTGGCGAAGTGGTTTGTAAGGGCCAACCAGATTCCATTGCCCGAGGTAGTTTGAGAGACCTGACCTTGTTCAGATCCAATTTAGTCCTGCATGTCCAATGTTCCAAAACCGATCAGCAGTAAAGGACACTAAACAATTCATGTACATGGGACCAACCGTCTCAGGTCCATTCCTCGAACATTGGGATGGCTCCGGCCTTGCACGGCATCAGTCCATGCACGTTATGCGAAGGGCGATTGCTGCCTGAGGTTTACCCTCAGCTAAATTCACGGTTAACTCCTTTCGGATTGGGGCCGCCACCACAGCAGTGCATTTGGGACTCTCATCTGAAAGGATGAAGGACTTGGGGGCAGTGGAAGTCTGATGCATTAAGGGAAGTCTGATGCATATAAAGGATATATTCATAAGACCTTGTGATTGTTCACAGTATACCTGACCTGGCTTTGTTACCTTCTTTTGCTTTCAGGTGACGTTGTGATGCATATTTGGAGTATAGGCCCTGCACCGTCCACTGGGATATAAACCATGCCGCTAATGGGGACCTAGGGTGCAGGAGCTACGAGGGCGCGCATCTGGATAATCGGGCACAGCATGGTGCATTGGGCCAGGGTCCGCGCCATCAATTCCGGTCTCGGGCCGCACCTTAGCTACATAAATATATCTTGGATCTCTCGAAGGAGAATGCGCTGGGCCAAAAAATGTTGCCCGCTATTAGGGCCAGAGAGGCGGCGGAGGGGCCCCCAGATGCTTTAGTTATCCAATTAGGCGAAAAGTGTTAGCTTACAGAAAGGCAGTCGACTTGATGTGGCATATCTTTAGTGACTTGGAGGAACTTAAGGCCTCTTACCCAAACGTCACTACTAGTTTATTTGGGGCCTCGTGGATGGAGAGGCGGGTTTGGAGAGATTGCAGGTGCCCGATAGCCATAAACAGGGCTAGGAAAGCCTGGCATTGGGCGGTGGTGCGTAGAGTGGCAGCCCTGGGTGGGAGTGGCATTGAGGGCCCACCCATTGCCATGGTCATCCAGCTGAGCGAGAACGACTTGGCGTATAGGAAAGGGGTGGACTTGATATGGAACATTATCAATGACTTGGAATTGTTGAGGGCATCCCATGAAAACATTACAATAATCTGGTCATCTTTGCTGGAAAGGCGATGTTGGAAAGGGATGCAGAAAAACCAGTGGCTGTGAACAAAGCTAGGAGGATTGTGGAGCGCACGGTGGCTCGTAGAGTGGCCGCATGGGGCGGTCGGGTCATTCAGCACCCATGCATACGGTTTGACAAGGAAATGCTTTATCACTGGGATGGCGTGCATACGGTTTGACAAGGAAATGCTTTATCACTGGGATGGCGTGCATCTATCTGATGCTGGCAATGTTATTTGGTTGGCAGATAATTTTCAAGGCGTTAGGGATTGGTTACAGGTCTGAGGGTATTGGCGGCGAGCCGGCTTGTGGCTCGGTGGCGGTAGGCATTGGCCGGGGTATTATCATGCAGATGAGGTTGGGGGGGAGGAACGCCATCACCTCCCCCAATGCTTGAAGGGTAGTTCGTTAAAGGACTCCGAGGGGCGACGCCTCGTCCGAAACCTACGGAGGCTAGGGCCTAAAGCGCCCCCCCGAGCGGTAACCCCTTGGGGAGCGCCTAGGGATATGCATCTCGGGTGGCTCCCCCTGTTGGTGTTTAACCCTTCCCGGTCAGACCGGATAGTCGGTTAGGGCCAATGCCTAAAGCCAATACCCTTCTTTCCTGTAATCAATAAAGTTGTGGCCATTTTTCGCCCATTAACCTAAAACTCTGTGTCCGTTGTCTTCATTTATTCCACCTGTGGGGGGGAGGGAATAGCCACACAATGTCCCGTTGAAGGCGGCCACCTCTGCACGAGTCAGCAGGGTCATGCCCAAGCCCGCTGGATGAGGGCCAGAGTGGCTCCAGTCTAGGCCTGTGGGACAACCCTCTCATGAGTCTGTGATTCTGGGGAAATTCTATGCCCCCCCCCCCCAAGGAGCCCTGACCTTTGTCACATTTGCTCAGTGGAGCAGAAGGCCAGAATGAGGCCTCATCCATGCCAGGCACTCGGCTCCTGCTGCAGTGATCATTAACACCCAGGTTACATACGCTTCAGGTTACAGACTCCACTAACCCAGAAATAGTGCTTCAGGTTAAGAACTTTGCTTCAGGATGAGAACAGAAATCGTGCTCCGACGGTGCAGCAGCAACAGGAGGCCCCATTAGCTAAAGCGGTGCTTCAGGTTAAGAACAGTTTCAGGTTAAGAACGGACCTCCGGAATGAATTAAGTACTTAACCTGAGGTACCACTGTATCTGTATTTTTCTTACCTTCAATTCTAATTCTTTAGACACGCATATTGTATGAATTCTTGAACTGCTTTCGTATACATCAGAATGAAATGTGAATTCTCTATCTAACCAATGTTTGGTCTCCAAATATCTATCAAATTGAAATTATCAACCAATTCAAAGAAAGTTTTTGGAAGCCTGCCCTCCTTTTGCCTAATTGTTCTTCTGAGATGGATTTATTGCTCAGATAAGCCTGGTGCCCAGTGCGCTCCCTCTGTGCAGCTCTGCTCCAGGCCTCGGCATTCTCCAAAGTCCGCATTCCAATCCTAAGAGCAAAAGCAGAGTCCGGCAGTGGTCAGAGAAAACTGCAGCCTTCAGTGCTTCTTCAGTGTGCTGAGACAGAGACTCACACAGAGCTTACTATTAACTAAAAGCAGCTTTATTACAGCAGAAACTATCCATTGTCTATCACAGCAAGCAGCATTGTGAAAACACGTCCGCTCTCTTCAAAAGTGAAAGTAGAGAGAGGAAAACAAAGGGTTGAGACTCTCGGATGTGACGCAGAATCTCCCCCCACCCCACAGTAGGCAGGGCGTACACTCTGAGCTGTTTAACCCTGTAAGCTCAGGTTCTCCTCACAGTTCTGTCCATTTCCAATGACATCACTCTGTTCAGATCACCCATCAAAATCATTTCTAGATCTGCAAATTCCATTAAATCATTCTCCAACTTTTCATAAAATTCTGATTTATTTTTCATTTGGAGCATAAATTCCTATCAATAAATTTGTTTAGCCTTGCACCGCAACCTGTACCACTATGACTCTCCCTTGGTCGTTTTTTAATATTTGTATATTATAAATTTTCACCGCATGGGCTTCAAGCAGGGACAGCTGCCAGGGTGTCAATGGTTCCAAGAGCGGCTGGCGTTTTATCCAAACTTTATACAAGGCATTTCTTATAATATGGTTGTTGAAATCTGTATGGGCTTTGCTCTTATTGTAACCTAAATAGGTGTAAACAAAAAATTCCTTCCAGTAGCACCTTAAAGACCAACTAAGTTAGTTCTAGGTATGAGCTTTCGTGTGCATGCACACTTCTTCAGATACACTGAAACAGTCTGTTTCAGTGTATCTGAAGAAGTGTGCATGCACACGAAAGCTCATACCTAGAACTAACTTAGTTGGTCTTTAAGGTGCTACTGGAAGGAATTTTTTGTTGACTATGGCAGACCAACACGGCTACCTATCTGTAACTAAATAGGTGTGTCATCCAAACCTATTATTGTAGCTTTCCAAATCTAAGATCTCTGTTCTTTCTAGGACTATCCGGTTATCTCTAATATTTTCTCATCATTTAATAATCTTCCATTCAACCTACAACTTCTGTTTTTAATTTTATTATATTTTAGTTCCATCATTACCAAATTATGGTCTGATATCATTTTCGGGAGGATCTCAATTTTTCTTCGAAAAGGTATTAGATTATTTGAAGTCTGGATTGCATCTGATTTTTTAGCATATGCATGGAAGGTATATTGTCTGTCCCTTCTCTGTTTCTCTCTCCAAGCATCTTTTAAGTTCAGATCTTCTACCAATTGATTAAATGTTATTGGGAACTTCCCTTTTCTTGATGTTACGTCTCTTTCCGTTCTATCTAGAGCCAGGGATGTTACTCTGTTGAAGTCTCCCATGATGATCATTACTGTCATTACTGTATTCTAATAGCTTATCTTCAAGGTTGTTTTTGAAGTTTGCTTTATTTCCACTTGGTGCGTATACCCCCACCAAAATTATTTCTTCTCTGCCTTTTGTCAATTGTATTCCTAATATTCTTCCTTCGTCATCTTTAAGTGGTATTTTTGCATCTCTTTTGGTTTATATATATATAACTATTCCTCTCTTTTTGGAAACATCTGAAGCTATGTATTCTGTTCCTAATTTCTTATCTATCAAAACTCTGTCATGTTTCTTAGCTATATGTGTTTCATGGAGACCAATGATGTCCCAATTTTTCTTTTTTAAGATTCACTCACTTTTATACCTTTTTACCTTATTGTTCAAACCATTGATGTTCCATGATATAATGTTCAAATTCATTAATCTTTATTAGACACAAAGTCAAATATCAACATCAAATATGGAACTGCACTTAATTACAATAATATAGTTGTGGGAAACTGCTTCTTTTCTTACCCTCCTGGACTTTCCTGTCCTTGTTCACTTTCTTCTCTTTCTTGAGCTGCACCCCCTCCCAGGTCTATTTTGTATTTCTGCCAAAATTTTCCGAATTCTGGGGATCTAAAAGTCTTTCTTCTATCTTTCTTCTATCTTTGTAGGAGAAGGAAATACCTTCAGGAAATTCCCACTTGTCTCTAATTTCATTTGTTTTCAACACCTCTGTCAGAGTCCAAGCAGCTGCCAGGGTTGGAAGATGACGCAGAGCAAAAGGAGGGGGGTTATCATGGAAACACTCTCCCAGAATGTAGGTGAAAGGCCAAACTCCACAGATAGCCTCTCAGACATGGCTGGCCAGCCTTCGAGTATTCAAGAGCGTAGGGGGGTACAGGAAAAAGGATGCAATTCGTCACAGAGTATGAAGAAAAGTTTCCTCCCATGTTGCATTTGTAGGAAGAAACATGACACTGAGAACTTAGTTGAGTCATCATCGTAATGGTGACCAGCTCACGGGAGAAGAGCTCCTGGTAACCTGTTCTTTTCTTGGAATAAAACCAACTTTATAAATGAATTGCACTCTTGCGTGTCTCACTGCCGTCACAACTGATTATCCATATATACAATGGTTCTCTCTCTATATATACAGGGCTAGTGATTGACCCAATTCTTCAAGCTATCCCATTAGCCGATCCCGCCCACAGAGTTATTTTCACTCTGAGAGATTGGGGTGGGGTGGGGGTTAGTGCTTACACGTCCCACATTTAATGTTTATTAAAAATTACTGAGTGTTGGGTGGATTCCTACAACAGTCTTAACAATACATGTATTCAATAAACATTGGCCACATGTTATAAAAGGAATACGGATTGTGTCCCCCCACCTTCTTGATTTCTCCAAGTAACCAAAATTTAAGGTACTTAACTTTTGGTGCCCAGAACTGAACCCAGTATTCAAGGTGGGGTCTGACCAAGGCAGAATAAAGTGGTACTGTTCCTGCCCTTGATCTGATTCGGCCTTCTGCAACATTGGCCTCCGCTCCCCATTTGGTGTCATCTGCAAATGTGATGAGCACCCCCTCAGTTCCTTCATCCAAGTCATTTACAAATACGTTGAAGAACAAGGGGCCCAGGACAGTACCCTGCAGCACCCCAGGATGATGAGGAACCATGAAGGAGGACTGTTTGGGTTCGGTCAGTCAAATCCACCTAACAGTTTCCTCATTCAGCCCACATTTTAACAGCTTCCTCACAGAAAGATCACAGGGGATGTTGTCAAAAGCCTTACTGAAATCAAGACGCACTATTTCCACAGCTCTCCCCTGATCAACAAAGTTTATAACTCCATCCAAAAAAAGGGGAGGAGAGATTTCTCTGGATTTACTTGTTTTTGAGAAAGCCATGCTTTCATCCTTTGTGTTTATGTTGTGAAATCTTCAGGTGAAGGGTACATAAATTTAAAAAATGATAATGAATAAGGATATTGACAAGCTGGAACATGTGCAAACGAAGGCGATTTATGTATTTATTTAATTTGTATACCACTCGACCCAGTGGTGCTGAATTGAATGAAATATTGGTGGGGGGCCAGGTAAGACCTGCTTTGCACAATAAATCACATGATGCATGCATGCCATTGGAATGGCAATGCCTACAAACTTGGGGTGTGGCGCCCTCAAATGTTTTATTGGGGGGCAAAAACCCTCAGCCTCTAAAGTTTGACTCCTGTTGCCACGTGTCAGGATGGTTACAACATAGAACAAAAACACAAAATAAAAATACAAAATACGCATGTGTAACCCTCTTCTCACCACATCTTAAAAGGACATTAGATATCAATCAGCCAAAGGCCTGGTTAAATAAGTGCAGATTTCCTTGTCTCCTAAAGCTATATAATGAAGGATGTCTCCCCAATATGAACTCTTTGATGGCAAGTGAGAGAGTAGCTCCGACTAAAGCTCTTTCCACATTCAATGCACTGATAGGGTTTCTCCCCTGTATGGGTTCTTTGATGGGAAGTAAGATAGTGGCTGTGAGTGAAGCTCTTTCCACATTCCACACACTTATAGGGTTTTTCCCCTGTATGAATTCTTTGATGGGAAGTAAGATCAGAACTCTGACAGAAGCTCTTTCCACATTCCATGCACTGATAGGGTTTTTCCCCTGTATGAATTCTTTGATGTGAAGTGAGATGGGCGCTCTGACTGAAGCTCTTTCCACATTCAAAGCACTGATATGGTTTCTCGCCTGTATGAATTCTTTGATGGGAAGTGAGTTTGGAGCTCTCCCTGAAGCTCTTTCCACATTCCATGCACTGATAGGGTTTCTCCCCTTTATGAATTCTCTGGTGCTTAGTGAGATCAGAGCTCTCCCTGAAGCTCTTTCCACATTCCATGCACTGATATGGTTTCTCCCCTGTATGAATTCTTTGATGGGAAGTGAGATAGTCGTTTCGACTGAAGGTCTTTCCACATTCCATGCACTCATAGGGTTTCTCCCCTGTATGAATTCTCTGATGGGAAGTCAGACTTTGGCTGTAACTGAAGCTCTTTCCACATTCCACGCACTGATAGGGTTTTCCCCCTGTATGAATTCTTTGATGGGAAGTCAGACTTTGGCTGTAAGTGAAGCTCTTTCCACATTCCACACACTGAAAGGGTTTCTCCCCTGTATGAATTCTTTGATGAGAAGTGAGATGCGAGCTCTTCCTGAAGCTCTTTCTACATTCCATGCACTGAAAGGGTTTCTCCCCAGTATGACTTTTTTGATGGGAATTGAGATCAGAGCTCTGACTGAAGCTCTTTCCACATTCCATGCACTGATAGGGTTTCTCCCCTGTATGAATTCTTTGATGGGAAGTGAGAGAGAACTTCATACTGAAGCTCTTTCCGCATTCAATGCACTGATAGGGTTTCTCCCCTGTATGTGTTCTTTGATGGGAAGTGAGATTAGAGCTCTGACTGAAGCTCTTTCCACATTCCATGCACTGATAGTGTTTCTTTCCATTGAGATTTCTTTGTTGGGAACTGGAATGGGAGCTCTGACTGCAGCTCTCTCCACACTCCAGATTCTTACGTGGCTTCTCCTCTCTGGGGATTTTGTCGTGTTCATCCTTGTTCTCGATTTCCAATTCATCACAATCTGCAATGGAGACAAAAAGGGATTAGAGCCTCAGGAACAAATGAAGAAGAACTGAAGGGAGTTGTGTGTGTGTTCATTACCTTTGTGGTTTGTCATTAACCAATGTATTTCTTATTAGATTCTGATGGGTTGTTGAATGTTGCTTTGTTTGACATACTGTAGTGGTAAAATTGCAGAAGCCTTTTGTCGAAAAAAGTATATTTCAGAGGTTTGATGGCTCATAACCCTGCTTTTTTGTGTGTAATATCATAAAGTTATGTATCAATGGAAAGATAATTTAATCAAGAATGTAATTACCTGTATTCTATCAAATGTTATAGCCAACATATTTATTATTTTGGGCATTAACCAACATATTTATTATTAGATTCTAATGGTTGTTGAATGTTGCTTTGTTTGATATACAGTAGTGGTAAAATTGTAGAAGCCTTTTGGGGGAAAGGGTATTTCAGAGGTTTGGTGGCTCATAACACCACTTCTTTGGGAGGGAGGCTCATTTAATTTCATTGTACACAGGTTGTACAATGACAATAAAGGTATTATTAATAATATTGTGAAATTATTTATCAATGAAAAGATAATTTAATCAAGAATGTAATGCAACAAAGTTTGTTCAGTTATCTGTATTTGTCAGGATGGAGCCAACAAGCCAGCAACAGCAGCTGCCAGACTTGAATGGCTGCCCAGGGGACGAAGGGAGGATTGTTATGGGAAAAACAGAGGAAAGTACAGGGGGGAGGTCACAGCCCAGAGAAATACAGGAGTTATCAGACAATAGCTTGTCTGGGCCAGTTTCCAAGCCCCTCAGAGTGCAGGAACGCAGAAGAGAAGGGGTACAAGAAAAGGGGAAATTGACATCATAGAAGCGACAGAAGAGATTCGTCTTCACGAGTTGTTTCTGGAGCAAGAGGAACAACGCTGAGGATTTAGTTGAGTCATCATAAGGGTAGCCATAAGTCATGGGGGCAGAGAGTTCCAGACAAGAGGCATGTTTTTTCAGGAATAACACCAACTTTTAATTGACTGTACGTGTTCGAGTCTTGCTGCCACTACAGCATGACTCAACTCAACTGCTGCTGAGAACAAAAGCCCATCAGATAATTAAGCAAGGATGGCTGAAAAGCGACAGCAGCAGCAGCCCGTGGATAAGCAAGCCGGGCAAGGCGGAAAGAATTAATATTAGCATGACTGGAAGGAGTGACGGGAGAACAGGCAAGAGAGCTCTCTGACTTATCCGGTAGGCAAACTGCAAAAAACCTAGTCCCCCCCCCCCACGCTTCAATGGGAATAGTGCAGCGTATGACTCCCTCCGAGCCTCCTGCTTATATTACCTACATCTTAAAGGGGAAGAATACAGAGATGATGAAGCAAGAATAGCCACGACTGTGGGGCTTCTGGGGCGGTGGCTAGACAGTAGATTACCCCTTACCTGATGTCAGTGACCACGTGCTCACTAATTTACCTGCCTTTTTGAAGCTCTTGGACAACATATTCAGGAAGCCGCACAATAGGTGTAGTTGGAACAGGAGTTCCTGAACCTCAGGCAAGGTAGGGGGACAGTAGCACAGTATTGGTCCAGTTTTATGACGCACGCCTGTCAACTGGAGTGGGAAGGGAAGACCTTGATTGCCCTGTTCAAAGCGGGACTCTGCGAGGAGATTTGCAATGAACTTGCGGAAATGCCAAAGTTGAACACCTTAGAAGAGGTGGGGCAAGCCGCTCTGCAGTTAGGCCTGAGATTCCAGATGGGTTTGCTCAGAAGAAGAAAGAGGTGATACAAAACGGGGGAGTGATGCAAAGGATTTCGCAGAGAGAGGAGGGTTGCTGTACAGAGGGGGAACCCTCTACGTCCCAGAAGGGGAACTCTGAGCCAAGGTACTCAGACAGCGCCATGGTAGTCCAATGGCAGGCCATTTTGGGCAATGGAAGACAGAATGTCTAGTAATGCGAGACTTCTGGTGGCCAAGGATGCAAGAGGAGGTCAAGGAGTATGTATGGGCGTGTAACGCGTGTAAAGTAGATTAGCCAAAATGCTGAGTTGCTGGTACTGTTATGCAAGCTGCGAAGACTCTGCAGATCCCTAAGTGTGCTGATGTCTGTTGGCATCAGTCGCTGTGATGTTTGGGCAGAAGAAAGCTTTTGATGCTCCCAAACGATCGACCAGGAAGAAAAGAACATGCCATTCGGGCATGTGCCTCTGCCAGGGTCCTGCACAAGAGTAGCTCCTGACACTACCTACCCCACAGGGGCCGTGTGAAACCATTGCCATGGATCTCATCATCGACTTGCCAGAGCCACAGAAACAGACAGTGATCTGGGTTGTGGTGGAACTTTTTTCAAAGATGGCACATTTTGTACCCTGCGAGAAACTACCCTCAGCACACAAGACAGCACAACTCTTCGTGGAACATGTGTTCAAACTGCATGGACTACCATGGAAGATTGTGTCAGATAGCGGAATACAATTCACAGCCCTGTTTTGGAGAAAACTGATGTAACTGCTGAAGGTGGAAATATGCCTCTTGTCAGCTAGACACCCACAGACGAACAGAGTCAGAGAGGACGAAGGCTACAGTGCAGCAGTATCTACGATGTTATGTGAATCACCAACAAGATGACTGAGTAGACAACTTGGCACTGGCTGAATTCATTTACAATAACGCAGTGCACTCATCGACAGAACACCATTTTTTGCTTGTCAAGGGAGACACCCACGGATGTTTCCAGGGCAGGGGGACAACCTCGCAGTGCCAGCAGCAGAACAGTATGCAGAAGAAATGGAAGCGCTGCACAGTATTTTGCAGGACCACCTAGAAAGGGCGAAGGCTCAGTACAAGGCGGAAGCAGATAAACACAGGCAGGTGGGCAAGGAGATAAGGGTGGGGGACCAAGTATGGTTGTCCACAAAAGACTGGCCAAGCAAGGGACAATGCCGTAAGCTGGAACCGCAAAGGGTGGGGCCTTTGAAGTGGTGGAACAAATCAACCCTGTGTCGTTCAAGCTACGCCTATCTGAGTCAATGAAGATGCATCTGGTGTTCCATCGGTTGCTTCTATCTCCACTGACGGCGAGACACCCGTATCAGGAGAGGAAGGAATCCCCACTCTTGCCGATATTGGTGGAGGGTGAACCTGAATACGAGGTGGACGAGCTACTAGACTCTGGCAGGAGAGGTAGGGGGTGCAGTATTTTGTGTCCTGGAAGGGGTATGGATCAGAAGAGAATTCATGGGAGAGCACAGGAAACATACATGTACCAAGGTTGCAGAGCGAGTTTCACCGTAGGTACCCCAGGAAACCCAAACCCCAAGGTTGGGTAGAGGAAGAGCTGAAATGGGAAGAAGAAGGGGAGAATGAGCCCGAGTGGGAGGAAGAAGCAGAAGAGGAGCAACCGGGGTGCAGTTCTTGGGAGGACAATGAGGAGGAATGGTGTGAAGTGGCCCAGAGCGCCCCAAGAGAGGAAGAGGAGAGGCAGGAGGAACAGGAGGGGGCCCCTAGAGGGGGGAGGATGATGTAAGGCTGGAGCCAGCAAGCGAACAGCAGCAGCTGCCAGACTTGGACGGGAGCCCAGAGGGAAAAGGGAGGATTGTTATGGGAAGAACAGAGGAAAGTACAGGGGGGAGGTCACAGCCCAGATAAATACAGGAGTTATCAGACAATAGTTTGTCTGCGCCAGTTTCCAAGCCTCTCAGCCTGAAGGAATGCAGGAGAGGAAGAGTACAAGAAAAGGGGAAATTGACATCACAGAAGCGACGGAAGAGATTCGTCTTCACGCATTGTTTCCGGAGGAAGAGGAACAAAGCTGAGGATTTAGTTGAGTCATCATCAGGGTAGCCATAAGTCATGGGGGCAGAGAGGCATGTTTTTTCTGGAATAAAACAACTTTTAATTGACTGTACGTGTTTGCGTCTTGCTGCTGCCACAGTATTTTATCAAAAGTTATGGTCCAATAACCAGAAAAAGAAGCACAACTTGCTTAGGTTGACTTTTGTCAGTGTGTTATGTGATTTCAGTGATTTTGTCAGTGTGTTCTGTGATCAAGTTGGTTGGTTTTTTTGTCTTATTTCATTTATTGAGTTTGAAGACATAATAAAATTTAAAAAATGGCACAAAGAGTTGACTGGTCACCCAGAAAGCCGTGTAAAATAGTATTATTAGGTGAGCAAGGCTATAGTTATGAAGAAATTAGAAGCAAAATTGGGGGAAACAACCAAAGCTGGCCTTTCTATATATTTGAAGAGGTATAAGGGGACTCAGTTACTACAAAATCAGACTGGTAAAGGCAGGAAAAGGTGCACAACAGCAAGTGACGATCGAAAATGGAGAGAATGCACCTACGTGATGGAAAAAAATCATCTGGGTGTTTACAAGATGACATGGCGCAATGTAATGTGAAGTTGAGTGCAAGGACTGGTCTAAATGTTAGAATTCTAAGGAAAAAGCCATTGTTATCTCTCATGCAAAGGTTGAAAAGATTAAACTGGGCTAAAACCCATGGTAACTGGACAGCGGAACAATGGGACAGTGTTCTTAGGAGTGTTAAGACCCAAATCTCCTTGCTTGGTACTGATGGCATTAAATATGCGAGCAAAAGGTGTGGGAAGAATTTGTGTCATCAAAAGAATGTAAATGCCCCAAAATACATAAATGAAATACTTGAGCCCAAACTGAAGCATTCCGCATGTGATCTTTTCCCAGATACTGAACCTTTTTATTGATTTGTTTGTTTTCTATTTCAACAGGATTCAGCTCCATGTCATGTTGCTGCTGTGTGCAAAAGGTGGTTTCAAGAGAATCATATTCCACTGCTGGAATATCTCCAGACCTTAACCCAATCAAAAATCTTTGGAACCGACTAAAGAAACTTGTTAGTCAGAAGGAACCCAGCAATAAAGCCCAATTAACAGAGGCAATAATTCCATCTTGGTTTCACGTTATTACAGCTGCAGAACTAAGAAACTTGCTTCACTCCATGGGAAGACGTTGCAAGGCCAGAATTAAAGCTAAAGGTTCCCAAACTCAGTATTAATTGACATGGTGAGAATTTCTGTTAGAAGATTGGCATATGAAAATGATGGACTTTGCAGATCTGGTGACACTGACAGGAAAAATTCAAAACCAGCACGATTAAGTATTCCAAAAGGGTTGGAGTAAATTTATACGATATCTGAAAGATTATTGTAAGCAATTAACATCACTAGCAGGGTTGTCTGAAGACTTGTAATGATAATTTTCTACCTTTCTATATTTAAATTTTGAGCCATTCTGTAATGAGTGTAATAAGAATTGGAAAATGTACAAATTGCAATATTATAAATGTTAATTTTGAAAGCCATGAGGCTGGAGGGAAGGAAGTTGAGGCTCCAAAGAGCCAGGGTGGTATAGCGGATAATGATGATGGGAATGTATAATGTTAAATGGAAAACAAATTAAAATTGTATTTTTTTCAAAGAAAAGGATGTGGCTCTGTCCTCTTGGCTTCAAAAGACACAGAACTCGCTTACGCTTGTAACTGGAACAGTAATTGTAATTGGTGGTTAGAACATGGCTTACGTCAACAGACAAAGGCATAGAGGCATTGACCAAATAAAGAAAACGGTAAATATGAGGGGTGGGCGGTGGAATTCAGGGTGAGGGCAGATGTCAACAGGGGTGGGGATTTTAGTATTTTAATTAGGCAGTTGTAATAATAATAATAATAATAATAATAATAATAATAATAATTTATTATTTATACCCTGCCCATCTGGCTGAGTTTCCCCAGCCACTCTGGGCAGCTTCCAATCAAGTGTTAAAAACAATACTGTCAGGGAAGAGTTAGAAGTTTTCAGTTTCTCAGAGGGAGAAAGCATTCCCCAAGGGGGGAAGGAGAGCAGTGAATCTAATAGAAGGGAGCAAGAGGAAGAACAGGGAGAAACCGGCTGTTCCCAGGAAAGGCAAGGGTTCAGTTCTAGCTCAGATTTGGAGGAGGGGAGATACAGGCCAGCTCTAGCCAGGAGGGAAGGAAAAAGAGCAGGAAAACAAAGGGAAGGGCGCGTTCGACATTTTGAGGGTGGCTGGTCACGGAGAAGCAGAGCTCAGAAGGTATCTGAAAGAAGTGACTCTGAGGAATAATAGTTAAGAACCGTTTATAAGATTACTTTGTTAATACACAATAAAAAGTTATAAAAGAACTAGAAACAGATAGGGAGCCGTGTTGGTCTGCCATAGTCAAAACAAAATAAAAAAATTCCTTCCAATAGCACCTTAAAGACCAACTAAGTTAGTTCTTGGTATGAGCTTTCGTGTGCATGCACACGAAAGAACTAGAAGTGTTTATGTGGTGATCTGAAGAGGACAACGACCAGGCCTGACAGATACAGCATTAAATATTAAAAACTTCCCTAAACTGCCTTCAGATGTCTTTTAAAGAAAAGATAGCTGATTATTTCCTTCACATCTGAAGGGAGGGCGTTCCACAGGGTGGGCGCCACCACCGAGAAGGCCCTCTGCCTGGTTCCCTGTAACTTGGCTTCTTGCAGTGAGGGAACCACCAGAAGGCCCTCAGCGCTGGACCTCAGTGTCCGGGCTAAACAATGGGGGTGGAGACGCTCCTTCAGGTCTACTGGGCCTTTGAGGCCGTTTAGGGCTTTAAAGGTCAGCACCAACACTTTGAATTGTGCTCGGAAACGTACTGGGAGCCAATGTAGGTCTTTCAAGACCGGGGTTATATGGTCTCGGCGGCTGCCGCCAGTCACCAGTCTAGCTGCCGCATTCTGGATTAATTGCAGTTTCCGGGTCACCTTCAAAGGTAGCCCCACATAGAGCGCATTGCAGTAGTCCAAGCGGGAGATAACCAGAGCATGCACCACTCTGGCGAGACAGTCTGCAGGCAGGTAGGGTCTCATCCTGCGTACCAGATGGAGCTGGTAGAAAGCTGCCCTGGACACAGAATTAACCTGCGCCTCCATAGTCTGTAAGCCCTGTGCATGCCCAGCCAATGGGGAAACAGGGGAAAGAACTTGCACTGCATGTAGCTTGTGTTTTGCTAAGTTTGGGTGTGCCTACTTTTGGACACCCGTGCTTGCAAGGATATCTATGTAATCAATAAACTCTTCGCTGCTTCACCAATTTTGTTCAGATTTTATTTTGAGGGTCTCAAACCCACCTGTCCAGACTGAGAAATCAGTGGTCAGCATATTCTGCCGTGGGCAGTGAGGACATCCAGTCCTCATCATAATCCCGTTAGGTTTTTAATGGGACTTGCATGTACCTCCGAAAACCTTGGGATTCCCCCAAACTTGGTGACTCCCTCTTGTGTGTGGAAGGGGATGGATGGTTTGGCTACATGAGGAAGATTCCCACTTCAAGAATACAGTGGTACCTCGCAAGACGAATGCCTTGCTAGACGAAAAACGCGCAAGATGAAAGGGTTTTTCGTTTCTTGAGTTGCTTTGCAAGACGATTTTCCCTATGGGCTTGCTTCGCAAGACGAAAACGTCTTGCGGGTTTGCTTCCTTTTTTTAAAAGCCGTTAATACCCAGGGAATCTGCGCTCCGCAAGACGAAAACATCGCAAGACGAAGCAACTTGCAATTTCGTCTTGCGAGGCACCACTGTACCGTATTTTTCACTCTATAGGGCGCACCTAGTTTTCAGAGGGGGAAATCATGGAAAAATATATGATTCCCCCCCCCCCAGCTCTGGGTGCAGCCTGTCCGCTTCTCCCAGACCTTCTCCCTGCTATTGTGGGAGGTGGGGGAATCCCCCCATCTCCTGCAAAAGCCCACAGGAGGGAGAAGGGACGGACTCAGCCAGTCCGTCCCTTCTCCCTCCTTGGGGAAAAGCCCCCAAGAGCGGCGTGCTCTTTAAAGGCTGCGTGGCTCCTGCGGGCTTTTCTACGAGGTGGGGGAATTCCCCCACCTCGTTGAAAAGCCCTCAGAAGCCGCAAAGCCTTTAAAGAGCGCGCGGCTTTTGCCTGCTTTTGCGGGAGGCGGGGGAATTCCCCCATCTCCCGCAAAAGCCGACAGGAGCCGCACACCCAGGTCCAGGAGCAGCGCGAAGGTGTCACACGCCTGTGGGGAATGCCCCCGAGCCTGTGGGGCTGGTGGTGGGGGCAAGTGCTGCTTTCCCCCACCGCCAGCCTCAAAGACCAGACTCTCCTGGCTTCAGTGAAAGCAACGCGAATCCTCCGGAGCGCAGGGTTCGGAGGCTTCGCGTTGCTATTGCTGAAGCCTGCATTCACTCCATAGGATGCACACACATTTCCCCTTCATCTTTGGAGGGGGAAAACTGTGTCCTATAGAGCGAAAAATACGGTAACTTGGCTCAGAGGGCATGAGGTAAAATTTTGTGTGTCTTGCTCATTCGTAGTGCCTGGATGACTGGCAAAGCATATTTGGGTCGAGCTACAAATGGTCCATGAGACCAGATCTATGACCTGACCATCAACTTTTAGAACACATCTGAAGGCAGCCCTGTTTAGGGAAACTTTTAATGTTTAATAGACTATTGTATTTTAATGTTCTGTTGGAAGATGCCCAGTGGCTGTGGAAACCTAGCCAGATGGGCACGGTATAAATAATAAATTATTATTATTATTATTATTTCCTGCCCCAGAGTGATGGATCTGTGCCAATTCCCAACTGGAGGCCAAGAGCAGACTCCATCAATTATGGCTCCCAAGAGGGAACCATCCTGCCTGGGACTCCTCTGAGAACAGAGCCCAGTTTACTTAATCCTGTCGGGCACAACAGCATCCTTCAGACTCTGCTGGGCCCTTGGATGCTTCTCAGCGCGTCAAGGTAGGTAAAACTGTGGCCTCTATTCCTAACGGTGGATGCTGAAATGAAAAACCTGACAGGAGCTACCTATCTTTCCTAACAACTCTGAAGTTGACATTTAAGATGCCTGGGCAGTTCAGACCAGCCCAACCGTGGTATAAAAAGGCAGAACTGGAGGAAGATGGTTCTCAGAAAAAACTGTAATTTACTCTTTCTTGTGGGGGCTTTAGGTTCCCAGGTGTTGTAGGGGGCGCTGTTGAGCTCTGTGAAAATATATGAGGTTTGTTACATAGAGGTATTTCTTGAATTTCCAGGCAGATAGGACGATCCCACAGGGAGCCTTACCAAGAGAGGCCACGATCCCACGATTCTCCTCCATGACGTCCTTATGCAGAGCTCTCTGGTCAGGATCCAGCAACGCCCACTCCTCGTCCGTGAAACGAATAGAGATGTCTTCAAAGCACACTGGACCCTAAAAGAAAAGGGGAAATGTTGTCCTCTGAGGCAGCAGAAATATGACATGCTACACAATGCTCTGTCTCCTTCCTTCCTCTTAATTGCTGCGTTGTTTCAATAGGATTGCTTTGCTGCACATTTTTATTATGGATGCCTATTTTGACATTTTAATTGAATTATTTTATTCTGCTTTTAATTATGGGTATTCGTCTTTGTGCAAATAGGTGGTTCTCTTCCTTGTGGTTTTCAAATCATCCTGCCTACGCAGGGATTCCAGTTTCCCAGATGGAAGGATCCCCTTTCTCCTCTCCTCATGTCCTGTTCTGAAGAGGATCCCTCCCAGTGCCCTAGAGCCAAATTCCAGGGGTTCAAGGGGGCATGGAGAGGGGGAGGAGTGGGGGGCAGGCTATATTTCGCAGCAGATGGGGCTGGCTAGGTGAATCCTGGCCTCTATTTGTTCTCGTCTGTCCACTGCTTAGAAGCCTATTTTAGCACTCAGTGATGAATATAGAAATACAAGAAGCCTAGTTTGGATGGCCATCTGTCTTGGGTGATCTAGCTGAGACTCCTGCAATGCAGGGGGTGGGACTTGATGACCTTTGGGGTCCCTTTCAGCTCTAGGGTTCCATGAAAACTGCAACTACAGATGAATCCTACTGGCGACATTCAGAAGACTTGTGTCACTGAGTTATCTGGGCAGGAAATCCCACAGTTCACAGCTGGAGTTAACTCTTTATCAGCGAGAACACGATATTCACAATCCTGGCTGAGTTTCGGGCCTCATGAGAACAGCAGCTCATTCCCTGAGGGTCTGTCACTTTGCATTTCTTAGTGCAGAAAGGATGGATCTGATATTGATCTTTCCTATTCTAATTACAGTGGTACCTCGGGTTACATACGCTTCAGGTTACAGACTCCGCTAACCCAGAAATAGTCCCTTGGGTTAAGAACTTTGCTTCAGGATGAGAACAGAAATCATACGACGGCAGCGGGAGGCCCCATTAGCAAAACAATTTATTATTTATACCCCACCCACCTGGCTGGTCTTCCCCAGCCACTCTTGGCGGCTTCCAACAAAATATTAAAATACAGTAATCCATCAAACATTAAATGCTTCTGTAAAGTAAATGCATGTAGTCAGAACTGACTGACAAAGGAGTCATTTGCATCTTGTGAAAAATGGATGCTTGGCTCTAGTGGGGGTTGTAGCAGGAACCCCACCCCCACCCCAATCATTCTGTTTGTATAAACTTCACACACACACACACACACTCACACACTCCATACGCCACATTTCTGTTATAAATTCATAGAAAATCAACCATACATCGGATTTGCACTGTTCCATTTTTATTTTACTCCATATGACAAGGACTATCAAAGGGGGGGGTGGCTTGATCCTGGTCAGCCATAATCCCTTCACCATCCCAGTACATCCACAGGAGCCCTGCCCAGTTGCTATGCCAACCCTGATGATCCCAGACAGAAGACAATCAAGATCACAAAGAACTTGCATATGGGAGTGGATTCAGCACAGACTGGAACAAAGGACAATGATCAGATCTTCCCTCTGGGGCAGGGGTCTGCAACCTTTAAGACAAAAAGAGCCACTTGGACCCGTTTCCGGGGAAAAAAACAAAAAACTGGGAGCCGCAAAACAAGCCAAATGTAAATAACCACACATTCTTCCCCTTCCCCCATTCTCTCTCTTTTCCCTGAGTCTATTTCAGATAGCAAAGAGGGATATGGTACCTCTCATATCCATCTTTTGCAAAGCACCATGTGCATAGAGGGCGTTATACAAATTAATACATAGAAAAGTGTCTGTCCCTCCCTGCAGTTCAACTCCCTCTCTTTTTACCAACAGCACATATCCATTCCTTCTGCTGGTGCAACTTTCTCATCATTTCTACATAGCAGCATTTATAAACCAGTGCCAGAGAAACTGAGTGAAAGGAAGGTGAGAGGGAAGAGATATGAATATTTATGTGTGTATATGTATACACACACACCCCTACACAATTACAGGTTTGAAGCCAACTTAAAATAAAAAGAGCTGGTAAGCAAAGGAATCTGTGGTGCTTTCCATGGGATCCTGGGACATGTCAGCTAATACTCTTCCCTTTCTTCTTCATTTGCTTGTCTCTGCAGCAAATCTCGAGGGGGAAGGGAGAAGGGCAGGAATTGCATAGGCACGAGAGAACGGGGGGGGGGGGGGAATCCCGCAGGCAGGATTTTGGTGCCTAACAGCCCCCCCTCCCTCTGCAATTGCTCTCGTGCTCCCCCGCCTCTCCTGCTGGCTAGCTCTGGACCCCCTCCTCGTCACTGACGTAATTCACCCCTTCCTCCCTGACAGGGAGGGCGGGCCCATTTTGTGGTTCACCTCAGGTGCTCTCCCTCAACTCGGCGGCCACTCAGAAGCAAGGCACGGAAAAGGATCCCGAAGCACCACCGCTGCCCCCCCCCCCAAACACACACAAAAACCCCGCCCCGCCATTTCCCTCAAGTGCGCGCTCTCGCTCTCCCTCGCCTCAGGTGCCTCGCACGCGGGGCTGAGGAGAGCGTGGCCTGGGTGGGCGGCTCTCGATGTCGCGCGGCGCGGTGCGCGGGGCCTAAGGGCGGGCGGGCTGCCGCGACAGCGAAAGCAAGCGCGCCTGCATGTGGCAGGTGCCGGCGGTGGCAGTGGCAGCCGCGTCCACCTGAGGGGAGAACCGTCACTGTGCCCGAGCACACCTTCCTGCCAGCGCCCTCCTCCTCTTCCTCCTCGCTCCCTGCACCATGAGGGAAGAGGCGCCGCCGTGAGCTGCTCGGCCGCTTCCTCACCGTCCTCCAGACGAGGCATCCCCCTCGGCGCCCGTCCTACCCCGGGGGAAGCTATGAGCCATGAAGCCGCCTGGCAGAACTTCCCTCCGGCGGCAGAAGCAGCAGCAGCAGCAGCCCTTCTCCGGCCGCCGCTGCCTCCTCCTCTATCCCAGCAGCCGCCACCTCTCGAGCTCCGCTGCCCAGCTCCATCCCCCTCCTCTTTCTGGCGCTTCTGCTTTTCTGCTCAGGGTTCCTGAGGATCTGCGGAGCTGCGGCAAAGGTGTAAAAGAGCTGCATGCGGATCCGGAGCCGCGGGTTGCCGACCCCTGCTCTGGGGGCAGGAAACTGCAAACTCCCCTTTGTCTCCTGGAAGTGACTCATGGGGAGGGGGAAAGGAGGAACCAGCCAGGTGACAGGACACTCAGGTTACCATCAACCCCTCCTTTCTGTAATGTATGCATGATGTTTCTGGGGGTGGGCTTGACCTACAGGAGGGGAATTTCAAAAGTTTTTATAAGACCTTGCACACTATTCTTCTGGGTCTTTCCTCTCACCTGCAAGTGAGGGGAGCACCCTGTCGCGACAGTCTTTCTTCAATAAAGAGCAAGCCTACAGGCTGCTGATTTGCTCCAATTTACTCTGGTTGGTGTCTTTTTGTCCAAGGGAGCCCTCGGATTTTTCCAGTAACAGGGTCCTCATCCGGGGGTCCTCAGGAGTTGCTCCCCCCACCTCCACTTCTGGGCACATTTCTCCCCTGCTTCCGTCTCCTTTTCTTGCACTTGGACTCCCTGCCACTCTCAAGACTGACTCCTGGGCTGGGGTCTCTTTTTCTTTGTTCTGAGGGCCAGGTGTGTATCTAGTCAACCCCCTGAGGGCCAAGTGGACGGGGCCAAAGACATCTCCCTTGAAATTTAGGCAGCTAATTTATTATTATTATTCTCTTAGATGGCTGAACACACACACAGCCACTGATGCCCAGGTCCCTGGAGGCTCAGTGAGTAGCAGCGCCCATTTCCGGCTGCTTTGCCAGCACCAATCCCTTTGGGAGAGAGAGGATGTGGTCCTGGGATGCCCTGCTCTGGGTGCGAGGGGATTGCTGCAGTGGCCTCCGTGGGGATCTGCCCTGGGAGACACTGGGAGACACTGGGAAACTGGTCCCCAATGCAGCAGCCAGGCTCTGGGCTGGGATCCCTCTCTTTACTCCTGGCCTTTCTCTCCCACCTTTCCTTCCTTCCTCCCCGTGGGGTTTTTTTTGGGGGGGTGTCTAGTCCACCTCCTCGTCCAGCTTTGGAAAACCATTTGCACATGTTTCCTCTGTTGTGCAATGGGACTCCTTTGTTTGAATAAGGAGATTTCGGGGGAGTCATTGTTTTTCTGAAGGGGGGGCGGAAGGCCAACTGAGTTTGGGATCCTCTGCTCTGCAGGAAGGAGAGAGAGCGTGGCAGCCCTGGCCCCTCCCTGGCAGGACCCTCTCCTCCTCCCTGACTTGGGGTCCCCCCCTGCAGGAGCAGATCAGCCCCCCCCAGGCCTCCTGCCCTGCTGCAGCCCTGGGACCCTCACCAGATCCCAGAAAGAGAGAGAGGGGAGACTCACTAGATCCCAGGAGGGGAGAGCGAGGCAGCCCTTGCAGGAGAGACACAAAGCAACACCCCCCCCCTTCCTTGCAGGAAAGGACTGGGGAGGGAGGGGCCTTGCCTCTGGAGGACCTGCCCCCCCCCCGTCTGCTTCCTGGCCTCTCTAGGAAGGCAGCTCGGTTCCCTTTAACCCTTGCAGTGCCGAGTCCCCCCCAGCTCAGCCCTCTCTCGCCTTTCAGAACCTCAGCTCTTTATTATTTTGAATGGCTCTAAGGGGGCAGCTTCCCCCTGGATCCGCCTATGGCAAGGGATCCTTTGGGGGGGGGGGTCCTTTGGCTCTTGGCAGGGCTCTGAGCATCTCCCTCGGTCCCTTTTTTGGGGGGGCCTTTGGCTCTTGGCTGGGCTCTGAGCATCTCCCTCGGTCCCTTTTTTGGGGGGGCCTTTGGCTCTCGGATGGGCTCTGAGCATCTCCCTCGGTCCCTTTTTTGGGGGGGCCTTTGGCTCTTGGCTGGGCTCTGAGCATCTCCCTTGGTCCCTTTTTGGGGGGTCTTTGGCTCTTGGCTGGGCTCTGAGCATCTCCCTCGGTCCCTTTGGGGGGGGCCTTTGGCTCTTGGCTGGGCTCTCAGCATCTCCCTCGGTCCCTTTGGGGGGGCCCTTGGCTCTTGGTTGGGCTCTGAGCATCTCCCTCGGTCCCTTTTTTGGGGGGCCTTTGGCTCTTGGCTGGGCTCTGAGCATCTCCCTCGGTCCCTTTGGGGGGGGCCTTTGGCTCTTGGCTGGGCTCTCAGCATCTCCCTCGGTCCCTTTGGGGGGGCCTTTGGCTCTTGGCTGGGCTCTGAGCATCTCTCTCTGTCCCTTGGGGGAGGCCTTTGGCTCTCGGCTGGGCTCTGAGCATCTCCCTCGGTCCCTTTGGGGGGGCCTTTGGCTCTTGGCTGGGCTCTGAGCATCTCCCTCGGTCCCTTTTGGGGGGGGCCTTTGGCTCTTGGCTGGGCTCTGAGCATCTCCCTTGGTCCCTTTTTGGGGGGTCTTTGGCTCTTGGCTGGGCTCTGAGCATCTCCCTTGGTCCCTTTTCGGGGGGGCCTTTGGCTCTTGGCTGGGCTCTGAGCATCTCCCTCGGTCCCTTTGGGGGGGCCTTTGGCTCTCGGCTGGGCTCTGAGCATCTCCCTTGGTCCCTTTTCGGGGGGGCCTTTGGCTCTTGGCTGGGCTCTGAGCATCTCCCTCGGTCCCCTTTGGGGGGGCCTTTGGCTCTTGGCTGGGCTCTGAGCATCTCCCTCGGTCCCTTTTGGGGGGGCTTTGGCTCTTGGCTGGGCTCTGAGCATCTCCCTCGGTCCCTCAGCCAGGAAGCGGAGGATAAAATGGATTGTTTCAAGAAGTGGCAGAGAGACATTTCTAGATTTGTCTGGCAGGGCAAGAAGCCTAGAATAAAATTTAAAATACTAACGGACGCAAAGGAAAGAGGTGGATTTGCCCTGCCAGACCTTAAACTTTATTATGAATCAGCAGCTTTTTGCTGGCTGAAAGAATTGCTGCTTCTTGAAAACACAGACATTTTGGATCTAGAAGGTTTTAATAATATATTTGGATGGCATGCATATTTGTGGTATGATAAGGTCAAAGCACATAAAGCATTTAAAAATCAGGGAACTGCCCTCGGAGCTAGAGGCGGAGAGAAGGCTCCAGAGTGATGCTGGAGAGGGTCCCAGCAGGGAGAGATGCAGCCCATCTGCTGGGGAAGGAAATCAGCGTAACACCAGTGGAGAAGGGGGGCAGATGGGGGAATCGGAGAGGAGGCTCCAGGACTCCTCGCCGCCGGAGACCAGCAGGGAGAGCACGGGTCCTCCGCTGCCCACACCCTCCCTGCGCAGAAAACCTCCGCGCAGGCAGAGTAGGAGGAGACTGGGCGTCAAACAGCTTTTATGCTGGAAAAGGTTCAAGAAACGCCCACTGACGGATTCTGCCCGCGACTGAGACAGTCACGATGCTGGAGGCTGTTCAGTCAGAAAGGGTTAAGCAGGTAACCTAGCCAGGAATGGCAGCAACTTACGCACGAGCAACCCCTAAACCCATTACATAAAGCATTTAAAAACCATATTGTCAGGAAAGCATAGTTTAATGTCTGGATAAGATATAAGGACCTACTCGAAAATAAAACCCCAAGGTGGTTGTCACCGATGGAAGCGAAGGCTCAGAAAAAGCTCAATATGGAGGCCAAATGGCCGAAATATTGGGAAATTTTGGAACAAGAGGGAGACAAATTGAAATTGCAGAGTTTTGAAAAACTAAAAAATAAAGTGCGAGATTGGCTTCATTACTATCAGATAATGGAGGCATATAATTTGGATAAAAGAATTGGATTCCAGGTGGAAAAATCAAAATTGGAAAGAGAACTGTTAGATCCCAACACTAAGACTTTGTCAAGGATGAATAACTTGCTGTTGAAATGGAACACTCAGGATGAAACGGTGAAATCTGCTATGATTAAATGGGCACAAGACGTTGGACATAATATTATGTTTGCTGACTGGGAACAGTTATAGACCACAGGTATGAAGTTTACGGCATGTAATGCCTTAAGAGAGAATATTATGAAAATGATATACAGGTGGTACATAACACCAGTCAAGCTTGCAAAAATCTATCATTTGCCCGATAATAAATGTTGGAAATGTAAGGAAACTGAAGGTACATTCTTTCACCTTTGGTGGACGTGCCCAAGGATTAAGGCTTTCTCGGAGATGATATATAATGAAATGAAAAAGGTATTTAAATATACTTTCCTGAAAAAACCAGAGGCCTTTCTCCTGGGCATTGTCGGCCAATTGGTGTCAAAGAAGGATAGAACTTTCTTTATGTATGCCACGACAGCAGCAAGAATACTTATTGCAAAGTATTGGAAGACACAAGATCTACCCACCTGGGAAGAATGGCAGATGAAGTTGATGGACTATATGGAATTGGCGGAAATGACTGGCAGAATCCGAGACCAGGGAGAAGAGTCGGTGGAAGAAGATTGGAAGAAATTTAAAGACTATTTACAGAAATATTGCAAAATTAATGAATGTTAAAATGATGTTGGATAAAACTTATGTGGTTTTTAGCTATAACGCTATAAGGAGTATGGAAAAAGAAAACGGGGTATTAACAGTCAAATGTTAATGTTACACATTATTCAAGATTAAAGATTAGGATAAACAAAGAGGGGAAGGATTTGCTGAACTAACAAACTGAGCTGGAATACAAAAAGGGAGGTGTGAGGAGGTCCGGGAAATAAGCAAATGAAAGAAAGTGGGAAAGATGGAATTGTTTTTTATCTATTTTTATTTTGTATTTTTCTTTTTTCATTTTGTAAAATTCTAATAAATATCTGTTAAAAAAAAAAAAGAACAGTTTCAGGTTAAGAACAGACCTCCGGAACGAATGAAGTACTTAACCCGAGGTACCACTGTGAATACTACAGTATAAGGTTTAAGTCTGTTTCTGCGGCTTCTCTCTCACCCCCGAACTTAGTTATGAGGGGTCTTTCCGTGAGGTACTTTTGACACAGCCCAGCTTCCTTCACAGCCAGGGGCCACTTTTCCTGGGTTCCCCTCAGGTATTTTCCTTCGTATGCCAGACCCAGGGGATCCTCTCAGCCCTTGCCACGGACTTGGGAATCTCCTTTTCCTAGAAGATCTCTCCCCCCCTCCTGACTGGAAGGAGACCCCAGAAGAAGAAGAAGAGAGTCTTCCCACAGCTTCTCCCTCCAGACCCTCAACATGGTCTCCCCATCTCAGCTGTGAGGCTCCTTCCTCTGGCTCCATAGACATTCTCCTCAGAGCAGAGGATCCACTCAGATCAGAGCCACTTCTCCCTCCCTCCCTCCACCCTCTCCTCATCCCCATCTTCTCCCAACCTTCCCTCTCTCCCATCTCTTTTTTTTATACAAATATTTATTAAAGTTTAACAAATACAGAGAAACGAAAGACAAACAATAAAAGATTACAATAAAAAAGGAAAAAAAATATTGGAAAAACAAAACAAAAAAAGACAGAAGCATTTTAAAAACACAAACATTTAAAAAGGAAAAAAGAATAAAAACCATATTTTCATATCCTTATTTTACATTTACTTATTTCCTTGGCTTCCTCAAACCTCCCTCTTTGTATTCCAGTCCAATTAATTATTTCAGCAAGTCCTTCCCTCTTTCTCAAATTTAAATCCAAACTTCTTCTTAACGCCATTTAGCCTTAAATTTTACCCTTTAACCATATTCAATCTATTCTTACTTAATTCTTAATAACATTTCTACTAAAGCCGGATAACTTCTTTCCAACAACCTCCTAACATTCATTAATTTTACAGTATTTCTGTAAATAATCTTTAATTTTTTTCCAGTCTTCTTCCACCGACTCTTCTCCCTGGTCTCGGATTCTGCCAGTCATTTCCGCCAGTTCCATATAGTTCATCACCTTCATCTGCCATTCTTCCAAAGATTATCGGGCAAATGATAGATTTTTGCCAGCTTGACTGGTGTCAGGTACCACCTGTAGATCATTTTCATTATATTCTCTTTCGAGGCATTACATGCCGTAAACTTCATACCTGTGGTCCATAACTGTTCCCAGTCAGCCATCATAATGTTATGTCCAACATCATGTGCCCATTTAACCATAGCAGATTTTACCGTTTCGTCCTGAGTGCTCCATTTCAACAGCAAGTTATACATTTTTGACAAATTCTTAACTTTAGAATCTAACAATTCTGTTTCCAATTTTGATTTTTCCACTTGAAAGCCTATTTTTTTATTCACATTATATACTTCCCTTATTTGATAGTAATGGAGCCAGTCTCGCACTTTATTCTTTAATTTTTCAAAGGTCTGCAATTTTAACCTGTCACCTTCTTGTTCCAGATTTTCACAATACTTCGGCCAATTGGCCTCCATACTGAGCTTTTCATCTCAAATCCCCTCAGAAATGGCTCCCTTTATTTTCCCTCCAAAAGTGCTGGCGCCACCCCCCTCTGGGTAGCCAATCAGAAAGCGGCTCTGGCCCCCTGGTGGAATGGTGAGGCACTGCACCCCAGACTCTGCTCTGGCTCTGCTGTCCGTCACAGCAGCCAGCTGCCCCAGCAGGCCTTGCCATCTCCCCACCGCTTGAGCCGTCCCCCATTGTCTCCCGAGAGAGACGGATGAGGAGAGAGCCATTCAGGGGCCACAGGAAAGGGGCATCGGGGGCCGAGAGAGGCAAACTGGAGTGGGGAACCATCGCCGAAAGGATGCCTACCTCTCTCTTATTCTAAAAGATCACGCCACATATTTCCACGAGTGCTGGGTAGATTCCGGCAACAGTCTTCACAATTTATGTATTCAATAAACATTGGCCACGTGTTATAAAAGGAATATGGATTGTGTTCCCCCACCTTTTGGATACTTAAATTGTGATGCCCAGAACTGAACACAGTATTCTGGGTGGGGCCTGACCAAGGCAGAATAAAGTGGTACTATTCCTGCCCTTGATCTGATTCTGCCTTCTGCGACATTGACCTGTCCTCCCCGTTTGGTGTCGTCCGCAAATGTGATAAGCATCTCCTCAGTTCCTTCATCCAACTCATTCATAAAGACGCTGAACAACAACGGGCCCAGGACTGAACCCTGCAGCACCCCTCTTGTCACTTTCCCCCAGGATGATGAGGAACCAATGAAGGAGTCCTCTTTGGGTTTGAGTTACAGATAGGTAGCCGGGTTGGTCTGCCCATGTTGGTCTGCCATTGAAGAAGTGTGCATGCACACGAAAGCTCATACCAAGAACTAACTTAGTTGGTCTTTAAGGTGCTACTGGAAGGAAATTTTTTTTCCCTCTTTGGGTTTGGTCAGTCAAATCCCATTAACAGTTTCCTTGTTCAGCCCACATATACCAGTTTCTCACAGAAAGATCACTGGAGACTTTGTCAAAAGCCTTACTGAAATCAAGATGCACTATTTCCACAGCTGTTCCCTGATCAACAAAGTTTGTAACTCCATCCATAAAAAGGGGAGGAGAGATTTCTCTGGCTTGACTTGTTTTTGGGAAAGCCATGCTTTCATCCTGTATGTTTCTGTTGTGAAATCTTCAGATGGAGGGCATTTTAAATATTAAAAATGATAATAAATATGGATATTGACAAGCTGAAACATGTGCAAAGGAAGGTGATTTATGTATTTATTTAATTTGTATACTACCCAACCCAGTGGTGCCAACTTGAATAAAATATTGGTGGGGGGCCAGGTAAGGCCTGCCTTGCACAATCGCATGATGCATAAAGGGCATTGGAATGGCAATGCCTATCAACTGGGGGGGGTGCCCCCCTCAAATATATCATTGGGGAGCAAAATCCCCTCAGCCTCTAAAAGTCGACTCCTGTTCCCACATGTCTCAGGACTGTTACAACATAAAAAGACAATATAAAAACACATAATATACATCTGTAACCCCCCTCACTACCACATTTTAAAAGGGAATTAGATGTCAATTAGGCAAAGGCCTGGTTAACAAGGTGCAGATTTGCCTGGCTCCTAAAGCTGGATAATGGTTTTTCCAACCGTTGCATGGATTCTTTGATGGGAACTGAGATTGCGGCTGTGACTGAAGCTCTTTCCACATTCCACACACTGATAGGGTTTCTCCCCAGTATGAATTCTCTGATGGAAATTGAGATTGGAGCTCTGACTGAAGCTCTTTCCACATTCCACACACTGATAGGGTTTCTCCCCTGTATGAATTCTTCGATGGGAAGTGAGCTTGGAGCTCTGACTGAAGCTCTTTCCACATTCCACACACTGATAGGGTTTCTCCCCTGTATGAATTCTTCGATGGGAAGTGAGATCACTCTTACGACTGAAGCTCTTTCCACATTCCACACACTGATAGGGTTTCTCCCCAGTATGAATTCTTCGATGGGAAGTGAGCTTGGAGCTCTGACTGAAGCTCTTTCCACATTCCACACACTGATAGGGTTTCTCCCCTGTATGAATTCTCTCATGCTTAGTGACATGGGAGCTCTCACTGAAGCTCTTTCCACATTCCATGCACTGATAGGGTTTCTCCCCAGTATGAATTCTCTGATGGGAAGTGAGATAGGAGCTCGTACTGAAGCTCTTTCCACATTCCATGCACTGATAGGGTTTCTCCCCTGTATGAATTCTCTGATGGGAAGTGAGAGAGGAGCTCGTACTGAAGCTCTTTCCACATTCCACACACTGATAGGGTTTCTCTCCTGAATGAATTCTCTGATGGGAAGTGAGAGAGGAGCTCTCGCTGAAGCTCTTTCCACATTCCCTGCACTGATAGGGTTTCTCCCCGGTATGAATTTTCTGATGGGAAGTTAGATGGCTTCTCTGACTGAAGGTCTTTCCACATTCCATGCACTGATAGGGTTTCTCCTCTGTATGAATTCTTTGATGGGAATTGAGATTGGAGCTCTGACTGAAGCTCTTTCCACATTCCATGCACTGATAGGGTTTCTCCCCTGTATGAATTCTCTGATGCTTAGTGAGATGGCAGTTCTTATTGAAGCTCTTTCCACATTCCATGCACTGATAGGGTTTCTCCCCTGTATGAATTCTCTGATGCTTAGTGAAAGCAGAGCTGTGATTGAAGCTCTTTCCGCATTCCACACACTGATAGGGTTTCTCTCCTGAATGAATTCTCTGATGGGAAGTGAGATGGCAACTCTGACTGAAACTCTTTCCACATTCCATGCACTGATAGGGTTTCTGCCCAGTATGGATTTTCTGATGCTTAGTGAGATGGCCTCTCTGACTGAAGCTCTTTCCACATTCCACGCACTGATAGGGTTTCTTTCCAATGAGAATTCTTTGTTGGGAAGTGGAATGGGAGCTCTGACTGCAGCTCGCTCCATACTCCAAAATTTTGCGTGGTTTCTCCTCTCTGGGGGTTTTGTCATGTTCATCCTTGTTCTTGTTTTCCAATTTATCAAAATCTGCAATGGAGACAAAAAGGGGATTAGAGTCTCAGGAACAAATCAAGAACTGAAGGGAGTTGGGCCTTTGTTCATTGCCTTTGTTGGTTGTCATTAACCAACATTTTTATTCATATATTCTAATGGATTGTTGAATGTTGATTTGTTTGATATACAGTAGTGGCCAAAATTGTGGAAGCCTTTTGGGAAAAAAGTATATTTCAGATGTTTGATGGCTTGTAACACGACTTCGTTTAGAGTAATACCACAAAATTATGTATCAATAGAAAGATAATTTAATGAAGAATGTAATTATCAATTCCAATCTGTTACCTCCGAGGATGTGGACAGGCTGCTTGGACGAGTGAAACCAACCACCTGTCTCCTGGATCCTTGCCCATCCTGGCTTATAAAAGCTAGCCGGGAAGGACTGGGCGATGGGCTTCGTGGGGTGGTGAATGTTTCCCTCCATGAGGGAGCCTTCCCAGACCCGCTGAAAGAGGCGGTTATTAAACCGCTTCTTAAAAAACCATCTTTAGGTGCGGCCACGATGACCAACTACCGCCCAGTCTCAAATCTTCCATTCTTGGGCAAGGTGATTGAGCGAGCGGTTGCCGAACAACTCCAGGCACGCCTGGAAGAAGCGGACCATTTGGATCCCTTCCAGTCGGGATTCAGGCCTCATCATGGGACTGAAACTGCCTTGGTCGCACTGGTTGATGATCTCCGGCGGGCTAGGGACAAAGGTGAGAGCTGTTTCCTAGTTCTGCTGGATCTCTCAGTGGCGTTTGATACCATCGACCATAACATCCTTCTGGACCGTCTTAAGGGGCTGGGAGCTGGGGGCACTGTCATACAGTGGTTCCGCTCCTTCCTCCTGGGCCGTGTTCAGAAAGTGGTGGTGGGGGATGAGTGTTCAGACCCCTGGGCTCTCACTTGTGGGGTGCCTCAGGGTTCTGTCCTCTCCCCCATGCTTTTCAGCATCTACATGCAGCCGCTGGGAGAGATCATCAGGAGGTTTGGGTTGGGTGTTCATCAATATGCGGATGATACCCAGCTCTATCTCTCTTTTAAATCAGAACCAGTGAAGGCGGTGAAGGTCCTGTGTGAGTGTCTGGAGGCGGTTGGAGGATGGATGGCGGCTAACAGATTGAGGTTGAATCCTGACAAGACAGAAGTACTGTTTTTGGGGGACAGGAGGCGGGCAGGTGTGGAGGATTCCCTGGTCCTGAATGGGGTAACTGTGCCCCTGAAGGACCAGGTGCGCAGCCTGGGAGTCATTTTGGACTCACAGCTGTCCATGGAAGCACAGGTGAAATCTGTGTCCAGGGCAGCTGTTTACCAGCTCCATCTGGTACGTAGGCTGAGACCCTATCTGCCTGCGGACTGTCTCGCCAGAGTGGTGCATGCTCTGGTTATCTCCCGCTTGGACTACTGCAATGCGCTCTACGTGGGGCTACCTTTGAAGGTGACTCGGAAACTACAACTAATCCAGAATGCGGCAGCTAGACTGGTGACTGGGAGCGGCCGCCGAGACCATATAACACCGGTCTTGAAAGACCTACATTGGCTCCCAGTATGTTTCCGAGCACAATTCAAAGTGTTGGTGCTGACCTTTAAAGCCCTAAACAGCCTCAGTCCAGTATACCTGAAGGAGCGTCTCCACCCCCATCATTCTGCCCGGATGCTGAGGTCCAGCGCCGAGGGCCTTCTGGCGGTTCCCTCATTGCGAGAAGCAAAGCTACAGGGAACCAGGCAGAGGGCCTTCTCGGTAGTGGCGCCCGCCCTGTGGAACGCCCTTCCAGCAGATGTCAAAGTGATAAACAACTACCTGACATTCAGAAGACATCTTAAGGCAGCCCTGTTCAGGGAAGTTTTTAACGTGTGATATTTTACTGTATTTTTGGTTTTTATGTAAGCCGCCCAGAGTGGCTGGGGAGGCCCAGCCAGATGGGCGGGGTATAAATAATAAATTATTATTATTATTATTATTATTATTATTATTATTATCTGTATTCTATCAAAAGTCATAGCGGAATAACCAGAAAAAGGAAGCACAACTTGCTTAGCTTGACTTTTGTCAGTGTGTTATGTTATACTGTGGAAAGTTGATATAAAATTTACAGATTGTATATTATTAAGAGAGAATTACATGAAAATGATGTATAGATGGTATATCACACCAGTGAAAATGGCAAAGATGTTTAAGAAAGAAAATAAGAGATGCTGGAGATGTCAAGAAAAGGAAGGAACATTTTATTATATGTGGTGGGAATGCAAATGCATTAAAAATATTGGGAAATGATATATAATGAACTGAAAAAAATGTTTAAAATGAGCTTTGGTAAACATCCTGAAGCCTTTCTGTTAGGTATCTCAAATCAAGAGCTGCCAAAAGAAAAATGGACATTATTTATGTATGCTACAACAGCGGCAAATATCTTGACTACAAAATTGGAAGATGGAAGAAATACCATCAAAAGAACAATGGTAAGAAAAACTGATGAATTATGCAGAATTGGCTAAGCTAACAGAGAAACTACGAGAGAAGGACAAAAAGGATTTTAAAAGAGTTTGGGAACCATTTACAGGTTATTTGCAGAAACAACAACTGGCAGGGTCTGAATAAACATTCACAACTTTATTATAGTAACAGAAATTTTAGCAAAATGATAAGGGAATTTACTTTTACATAAAGCAGGACACAATAAATAAAACTAAATAACTCAGTAGAGGGGGAGTTGAGGGAAGTCCGGAGGACGGGAGGGAGAACATTTGTATATAACATGATGATTGAGATATTTTTATTTGTTATAAAATTCAATAAATATTCATTTTTTAAAAAGAAGAGAGGGGAGGCAGACTTCCTCATTGGACCTTCCCCGATCAGCCGAATTTATTAATATTTTAGAAAACCAATTTCCGTACTACTCACGGGTTATTGTTTTAAAGTCCAAAATGTCCCAGGAAAAAGGCAGCGCTCTCCGGCAACGGCTGTGCGGCTTCTCTCCACGGAAGTAGCGGTTGACTCTCAGCACCGCGCTGCTTCCCCCTCTTCACTTCGGAGCCCGTTTATGGGTTCCTTAGCGAGTTGGGGGGCTCTAAAGGTGCCCGCCGAGTCCCATGATCACAGGCTTCGTCCGCCTGTGATTTTTGAAGGGTCCCCGCTTCGCCGTAACGGAAAAAGACCCGTTTCCCGCAGAGCTATTCCCTCCAGTTCAGAGGGAGTCCGCTATTGCTGGTGGCGCCACCCCGGAAGTCCAAGAGAGCTGGAATACTAATGGTCTTAACTCCCCTCAGAAAAGGAAAAGAGTCTTTCATTTATTAAAAAAGGAACAATTGGACTTGATCTGTCTACAGGAAACACATGTGATTAGGTTACACAGAAAAGTATTAATCAATAAAAGACTGGGTCAAGAGTTTATTTCATCGGACAAAGTCAAAAAAAGAGTAGTGATCTATGCAAAGGAGAGCCTATCACCGAAATTTATATTTAAAGATGACCAAGGAAGATTTGTGGCAATTGAAATTCAAGTACAAGGAGAGAAACTCTTGATAGTAGGAGTTTATGCACCAAATGAGGGGAAATCAGATTTTTTAAAAAAGTTACATGAGACTTTGATAGACTATTTGGATTACAATGTGATCATGATGGGGGATATGAATGGAGTGGTATCTACAAACATGGACAAGGCACAGAGACAGGTAGTCACTAAGGATGGCAGACTACCAATAACTTTTTTTTTGAGATGACTGACAATTTGGATTTAGTTGCTATTTGGAGAACAAAGAACCCCTTGGGTAGAGAGGGAACTCTTTTTCTCTGAAGCCAAAATGACATGGACAAGAATTGACAAATTTGGGTAACTAGAGGACTGGCTCCAAAGACAAGAAAAGTGGAAATTTGTTGGCGGAAATGACTGGCAGAATCCGAGACCAGGGAGAAGAGTCGGTGGAAGAAGACTGGAAGAAATTTAAAGACTATTTACAGAAATACTGCAAAATTAATGAATGTTAGAATGATGTTGGATTGAAATTAAGTGGTTTCTAGCTGTAATGGTATAAAAGAATATGAAAAAATGGTTTTTTAATAGGCAAAAATTTAATGCTATAATAATTTAAGATTAAAGATCAGGATAAAATAAGGAGGGAAAGGAATTGCTGAACTAATAAATTGAACTGGAATACAAAAAAGGGAGGTATGAGGAGGTCCGGGAAACAAGTAAATGAAAGATAAGTGATGAAAAGATTGAATTGTTTTTAACTATTTGTATTTTGTATTTTGTATTTTTTCTTTTTCATTTTGTAATATTGTAAAAACCTTAATAAATATTTATAAAAATTAAAAAAAGAAAAGTGGAAATTTGCCCTAAAACTTGCTCCAACCATAATGCTGTAAAGATGGAGATGAAACTAACACCAATTGGCTCTTTCAGATGGAGGATGAATGACACCTTGTTTAGGGACGAAGAAGTGATTAAGAAGGCCCAAAAAACCTTGAGAGACTATTTTGAGATAAATATGAATACTACTGTTGAAAAAAGAGTAATCTGGGATGCAAGTAAAGCGGTCATGAGAGGGTTCCTGATACAACAGAATGCAATAAAGAAGAGAACTCAAAACGAGAAGAAAGACAAAATTTTGGAGAAAATAAAGGAAGGTGAGAAGAAACTGAGAGCAAAACCAAAGTTGCAAGAGATTTTGAGAGAAATAAAGTTATATCAAGTACAATATATAAAAATGATGAACCAGGAAATAGAATGGAAAATTAAACAGATGAGACAAAAGACATTTGAGTCGGCTAATAAATGTGGGAAATTGCTGGCCTGGCAAATAAAAAAAGACAAAAACTCAACACTATCAAAAATTTGGAAGTGGAAGGAAAGAATATACAGAACCCAGTGGAGATTAGAAATTGTTTCCAGAGGTACTTTAAGCAACTATATACACAAGGGCCACAGAAAGAAATTGACATAGATCGATTTTTGAAAATAAATGGACTACAAAAAATCTCTCAAGAAAACAAGCTAATGTTGAATTATAAAATAACTGAACAGGAGGTAGAAGGTGCCATCCAGAATATGCAATTGGGTAAATCTCCAGGGCCGGACGGCTTAACTTCAAGATACTATAGATCTTTGAAAAGTTGGATAATACAACCACTAAAGGAAGTTTGCAATGAAATTTTGGAAGGGAAAAAAAGCACCAGAGTCGTGGAAGGAAGCTTACATTACACTTATACCAAAAACTGAGTCTGAGAAGACACAGCTTAAGAATTACCGCCCCATATCTGCTTAATGTGGATTATAAAATTTTCGCAGATATTTTGGCTAAAAGATTAAAAAAAGTACTAGTGGAAGAGATACATAAAGATCAAGCAGGCTTTCTCCCGGGCAGACACTTGTCTGATAATACGAGAAACATAATTAACATTTTAGAGAAATTAAAAGTGAATATTAACACCAAGGCTGTTTTGATATTTGTGGATGCGGAGAAAGCCTTTGACAATATTTCCTGGAGTTTTATGAAGAACCTACAGGGGATGGGGGTTGGTCAAGGTTTTGGAAATGGTATAAGTGCAATATTCTCTGAACAAAAGGCTAAACTAATTGTTAATAATGTGGTGACAGAGGAATTTAAGATAGAGAAAGGGACACGACAAGGTTGCCCAATTTCCCCATTTCTTTTTATATCGGTCCTGGAGGTCCTGTTAAATATGATTAGAAGGGACCAATTGGTTAAGTCGGAGCCAAACAGTACAAATTGAAAGCATTTGCAGATGACTTAGTATTGACATTACAGGAGCCAGAATGGTGGCATGCATATTTAAAGAAATGGGAGTGCCTGATCACCTCATCTGTCTCCTGAGAAATCTCTATGTGGGACAAGAAGCTACAGTTAGAACTGGCTATGGAACAACTGACTGGTTCAAAATTGGGAAAGGAGTACGACAAGGCTGCATTTTGTCTCGCTGCTTATTTAACTTATATGCAGAATTCATCATGCGAAAGGCTGGGCTGGATGAATCCCTAGCCGGAATTAAGATTGCCGGAAGAAATATCAACAACCTCAGATATGCAGATGACACAACCTTGATGGCAGAAAGTGAGGAGGAATTAAAGAACCTTTTATTGAGGGTGAAAGAGGAGAGTGCAAAATATGGTCTGAAGCTCAACATCAAAAAAACGAAGATCATGGCTACTGGTCCCATCACCTCCTGGCAAATAGAAGGGGAAGAAATAGAGGCAGTGAGAGATTTTACTTTCTTGGGCTCCATGATCACTGCAGATGGTGACAGCAGCCACGAAATTAAAAGACGCCTGCTTCTTGGGAGAAGGGCAATGACAGGCCTAGACAGCATCTTGAGAAGTAGAGACATCACCTTGCCAACAAAGGTCCGTATAGTTAAAGCTACGGTTTTCCCAGTAGTGATGTATGGAAGTGAGAGCTGGACCATAAAGAAGGCTGATCGCCGAAGAATTGATGCTTTTGAATTATGGTGCTGGAGGAGACTCTTGAGAGTCCCATGGACTGCAAGAAGAACAAACCGATCCATTCTGAAGGAAATCAGCCCTGAGTGCTCACTGGAAGGACAGATTGTGAAGCTGAGGCTCCAGTACTTTGGCCACCTCATGAGAAGAGAAGACTCCCTGGAGAAGACCCTGATGTTGGGAAGGATGGAGGGCACAAGGAGAAGGGGGCGACAGAGGACGAGATGGTTGGATAGTGTTTTCGAGGTTACCAGCATGAGTCTGACCAAGCTGCGGGGGGCAGTGGAGGACAGGAGTGCCTGGCGTTCTCTGGTCCATGGGGCCACGAAGAGTCAGACACGACTAAACGACTAAACAACAACAAAGGTCAAAGCACATAAAGCATTTAAAAATCAGGACTTCCGGGTCATTGCCAACGATTAATGGCGGATTCCCTCTGAGCTTCAGATCGGGATCGGGTCTCACCGCTGCGGCAAAGCGGGGACCCTTTAAAAATCGCAGGCGGGGGAAGCCTGCGAACGTGGGGACTCAGCGGGCACCATTTGCGCTCCCCCAAGTTGCAAAGGAGCCCAAAAAGGTGGCCGGTCCAGAGGTGGTCTTGCAATCGCCATATCGCTTAAAATGAGCGCTAAACTCTCGCTAGTTCAGACTTTTCCTCCTTTTGCCTTTACAGGTCTGATTTCAAGCGAAAAATTCTCCCTATTAATCACCAATGTTTATCTTCCTCCAGGTGGTCTTATATCGGACCTCCATTATAGATGGGATTCTCTGGAAGATCATTTATTGGCACGCTATGTTATGTACCCTAATATTCCATCAATAATGGGTGGTGACTTTAATGCACGTACAGCCGCCAACTGGGATGGGATAATTAAGGCCAAGTGGTGGGTATCTCCCCCTTACCCAAAATCTGATTTAATCTCTTTTACATCAAGAAGATCTAAGGACATCACAGTGATCCATGCGACGGTTATCTCCAGGCTTGACTGCTGTAATTCGCTCTACGCGGGGCTGCCCTTGAAGCTGTCCCAGAAACTCCGGCGGGTGCAGAATGCTGCAGCGAGGCTCCTCACGGGGTCTCTGCCGTGGGAGCATATTCACCCAGTGCTTTTCCAGCTGCACTGGCTCCCGGTGGAGTACAGGGTCAGATTTAAGGTGCTGCTTTTGACCTTTCAAGCCCTTCACAGCCTAGGACCCTCTCAACACTGGCTCCGGCCTGGTGGAACGCTCTGTCTCATGAGACCAGGGCCCTGCAGGATCTGATTTCTTTCCGCAGGGCCTGTAAGACAGAGTTGTTCCATCTGGCCTTTGGCTTAGAATCAGTTTGATTCCCTCCCCCTCTTTCTTTTTCCTTTCTCCTCCCATGAAGAGGCTGCATCCTAATGTTTTAATGTTGTATCTTAATCTTTTAAATTGTTTTATAATCAACTTGTTTTTATTACTGGTTGTTAGCCACCCTGAGCCTGGTCTTGGCTGCGGAGGCCAGGGTATAAACAAAATTTTATTATTATTATTATTAATAATTCCATCTTGGTTTCACATTATCACAGCTGCAGAACTAAAAAACTTGCTTCACTCCATGGGAAGGTGTTGTAAGGCCGGAATTAAAGCTAAAGGTTACCAAAGTCACTATTAAATGACATGGTGAGAATTTCTGTATATCTCCCTTTTTCTATGTGTTTCACATTTCTTTTTTATGACTGCTGTTCTAATAAATACTCCTTCATAAAAGTTATTGCATTGCATTCTTCATCAAATTATCTTTCCTATGGTATCACTCCGAAAAAAGTGGTGCTATGAGCCATCAAACCTCGGAAACACACTTTTTAAAAAGTTTCCACGATTTAGCCACTAGCTGTTCATTTAAAGTTAAAGTTTTTTTTGTATGGGATCAGATGGTTATTATTAATGTTTCATGTGTATGTATGTGTTGGAAGCCACCCAGAGTGGCTGGGGCAACCCAGTCAGATGGGCAGGGGGTAAATAAAAATTACTACTATTATTATCACTGCTACTAATACCGGAGATTCAATCAGCCTGGCTCTTCTCTGGGACGGATTTTGTTTGGCCCAGTCATGGCATCCCCTCCATCGCCAATGTCAGGCGTCTCTTGGGTCAACCCAAGAAAACAAAAACAGAAAACCTGACAGAAGCTACTTATCTTTCCTAACAATTCTGAAGCTGACATTTAAAATGGCCTGGGCATTTCAGACCAGCCCAACCGTGGTATAAAGAGGCAGAACAGGAGGAAGATGGTTCTCAGAAAAGAACTGTAATTTACTGTTTATTGTGGGGGTGTTAGGTTCCCAGGTGTTGTAGGTGTCAGGATCTTTATCTCACCAGCTGGTCAGCAAGTAGCACTATGGTTGTTTATATCATGTGAGTGTCTGAGAGCGTGAGACAGGGAGTCTCGGTACTGTTGAGTACTGCGACAGAAGTCACTTCCACTTCTGTGTGAGATGTTGTTCTGTACTGCTGCTGAGAGAGAGAGAGCGGACATGCTGGTGGGTTCTCTGTATATATGGACTGTAAATAAAGTAGTTTATAGCTACTGATTGTCCTTTTCTTCTGCAATGAGATGCCAGAAGACGAGCGTACTCCTCTCAGGAGGGAGGGGTCTCTCTGGACTGAGGAAGATTTACAGCCAGAGAGAGACCACCGGAGAGACACCCCAGTGTCTTGGGAAGGTGGTGGCCTTCCTGGGCGTTTTTCCAACAGTAGGGGGCGCTGTTGAGCTCTGTGAAAATATGTGAGGTTTGTCACATAGAGGTATTTTTTGAATTTCCAGGCAGATAGGACGATCCCACAGGGAGCCTTACCAAGAGAGGCCACGATCCCACGATTCTCCTCCATGACGTCCTTATGCAGAGCTCTCTGGTCAGGATCCAGCAACGCCCACTCCTCGTCCGTGAAATGAACAGCAACATCTTCAAAGCACACTGGACCCTAAAAGAAAAAGGGAAATGTCCTCCTCTGAGACAGCAGAAATATGATCTGCTACACAATGCTCTGTGGTTTCCTTCCTCTTAATTGCTGCGCTATTTCTTTTTATATATATTTTTTTTAATTTTAACTAATAAATTATAAAATGTACCACAAAACTTATCCCTCATACAATCTTTTTGGACTTCCATCAGCACCTCTGATGATCCACCATTTTCACCACTTCTTCTGCATTTCTTAACTTTATATTGCCTTTACATCTCTTAACAAATCATCCTCCCCCTTGTCCATTTTTTCCATACTTCTAATAATACTTCTCACAAAACTTCTTGCAACCCTACAAACGTCGTCTGTTCTTCACAATTACTTTTTATATAGTCCGTAAATTTACTCCAGTCTTCCGTGGATTTCTGGCCTCGACGGTTTTGAATCCTTCCTGTTAGTTTATCTAATTCTGCTGCGTTATTTCAGTAGGATTGCTTTGCTGCACATTTTAATTATGGGTAGCTATTTTAATGCTTAAATTCAATTATTTTATTCTGCTTTTAATTACGGGTATTCGTCTTTGTGCAAATAGGTGGTACTCCAGCTTATGTTTTCCACGTTATTCTGCCTACGCAGGGATTCCAGTTTCCCCGATGGAAGGATCCACTTTCTCCTCTCCTCGTGAGTTGTTCTGGGGAGGTTCCCTTCCAATGCCCTAGAGCCAAATTCAAGGGGTTCCTGGGGGCATGGAGAGGGGGAGGAGTGGGGGGCAGGCCCCATTTTGCAGCGGATGGGGCTGGCTAGGTGAATCCTGGACATTATTTGTTATCGTCTGTCCGATGCATAGAAGCTTATTTTAGCATTCAGTGATGAATATAGAAATACAAGAAGCCTAGTTTGGATGGCCATCTGTCTTGGGTGATCTAGCTGAGACTCCTGCTATGCAGGGGGTGGGACTTGATGACCCTTTGGGGTCCCTTTCAGCTCTAGGATCCCATAAAAACTGCAACTAGAGATGAATCCTACTGGCGACATTCAGAAGGCTGGTGTCACAGAGTTATCTGGGCAGGAAATCCCACAGTTCACAGCTGGAGTTTACTCTTTATCAGCAAGAACACGATATTCACAGACTTGGCTGAGTTTCAGGCGTAATGAGCAGCTCATTCCCGGAGGGTCTGTCACTTTGCATTTCTTAGTGCAGAAAGTATGGATCTGATATTGATATTTCCTATAAAGGAGTACGACAAGGCTGTATATTGTCTCCCTGCTTATTTAACTTATATGCAGAATTCATCATGCGAAAGGCTGGACTGGATGAATCCCTCGCCGGAATTAAGATTGCCGGAAGAAATATCAACAATCTCAGATATGCAGATGACAAAACATTGATGGCAGAAAGTGAGGAGGAATTAAAGAACCTTTTAATGAGGGTGAAAGAGGAGAGTGCAAAATATGGTCTGAAGCTCAACATCAAAAAAACGAAGATCATGGCTACTGGTCCCATCACCTCCTGGCAAATAGAAGGGGAAGAAATGGAGGCAGTGAGAGATTTTACTTTCTTGGGCTCCATGATCACTGCAGAGGGTGACAGCAGTTACAAAATTAAAAGGCGCCTGCTTCTTCGGAAAAAAGCAATGACAAACCTAGACAGCACTTAAAAAGCAGAGACATCACCTTACCAACAAAGGTCCGTATAGTTAAACCTATGATTTTCCCAGTAGTGATGTGAGAGCTGGACCATAAAGAAGGCTGATCGCCGAAGAACGGATGCTTTTGAATTATGGTGCTGGAGGAGACTCTTGAGAGTCCCATGGACTGCAAGAAGATCCAACTTCTCCATTCTGAAGGAAATCAGCCTTGAGTGCTCACTGGAAGGACAGATCGTGAAGCTGAGGCTCCAATACTTTGGCCACCTCATGAGAAGAGAAGACTCCCTGGAAAAGACCCTGATGTTGGGAAAGATGGAGGGCACAAGGAGAAGGGGACGACAGAGGACGAGATGGTGGGACAGTGTTCTCGAAGCTACCAGCATGAGTCTGACCAAACTGCGGAAGGTAGTGGAAGACAGGAGGGCCTGGCGTGCTCTGGTCCAGGGGGTCACGAAGAGGCGGACACGACTAAACGACTAAACAAAAACAACAATACTAATTAATTCAAGAGGGTTCCGGAAGCTTCTCTGCGTAAAAGAAACAAGCAGAAGGTTCCTGATGTTTGGGTTATTCCTTCAGAGAAGCTGAGTACAGCTGGGTTAAAGTGGTTCTGTTATGTCTTCTGTCAAGGTCATGCTGACTATAAGAAGAGGCCAGAAGGAGCCTGGGTTTCTCTCTCTCTCTCTCTCTCTCTCTCTCTTTCTCTCTTCCTTCTGGTGTTCTGTACATAGTATGCTGAGTCTTAAGGTTTAAATTTATTATAAGTCGTGGGAAATTTCAGTTAAGTCTGCTGCAACTGGATTTCTTATGGACAGGGCCAATCCTGAACGTTTTGGATGTGGGACCATTATGCTCATTTGCCTTCAGTAGCAGTAAAGCTCTGCTGGATGAAATACAATTGCCTCTGGTCTATTTTGGGGAATACTGCAACGTCTTTACAATTTCACTCTGCTAACTATACATTGTAGTTCTGCTCTGGATCAATATTGAGTAGAATTTTAAGACAGTGTCTTCCTCCACAAAAGCAGTTGCCAAGAATGAAGGCCCCCAACTCCCCACAGCTTTCCAAGCCCCCTCCTCTCTGGGGTTTCTGGCAAGCGATTGAACAGTGCGCCAGTGTGCAGCCTGCCTTTGCTCCTCCATTGTCAGACGTCTCCTGGCTCTGAGAGACAAGCAGGGAGGGTGGCTTCTGGCAGAAGGAGAGGGAGCCCCCGCTGACTCCTCCTTCTCCTGACTCACCTCTGACTCTCGACCTCCCTCCTCCCACTCATCTCCTTCCTCTTCTGCCTCCGATTCTGGACTGCATTCTGCCTCAGAGTCTCCCAGCTCACTAAACCCTGTTGCCCCTTCAGCTTCTGACACCTCCTCTTCCCAGGCTTCTCCCTCTGACCGCCCATCCTTCCTCCACCTCCACTCCGTGGGGTCTGAGATGTCTTCCTTTCCTGGTTCCCTGGCTGCTTCCTCCCACCATTCCTCTGTGCCCAACCAGTCCATGACATTGCTCCATCCCTCGGCCTCTGACCCCACAAGGCAGCTTCCCCTGACCTGATCTGGTTCCACAGCCGCTGCTTCCCTTCTGCCCCCATGAAAAGGCGGACCAGGAGGTTTTGCCGGCATCATTCTGTCACCTGCAAGAGAAAAAAGATAAGCAGGATGCCAGGAGTGCCTGCTTCTCTCACAGGTGAAACAGGGCATCTCTAACTACAGATGGGCCTTTCAGAAAGCCTTACCTGCTGAGTGCATTTGGACATTTGTGCCCATTTCATGTTAGTTGTGCAAAACTATTTCTCCCTTCCTTTGGACCCTTGTTCCCAACTGTTCCCCCCCCCAAAAAAAAAGAACCCTCAGATGAGTTGGAAAAGCAACAGAACAAGACCAAATGGAGAAAAGCCACCTTCCTCCTTACCCAGTGGCCTCTCTCTGGTGTCCAACGGAGGCCTCTCTGCCTCACAGGTATCCAGGTCCATTTCTGCAAAACGATCCCTTTTCTGAAAGAGCAACAACGATTCCAAACAGAGAATGAATGGTGAGAAATGTTAGAAAGAGAATGACAAGGACAGAAGTTTAAGGGTGTGAAATCTCATCCCATGGATGCCTTCCCAGGAAAAGAATGGGCCAACAGTAGAGCATTATGGGATGTTCTCTGTCCTGTTTGGAGCCCCTTGGGAGTATCCAGAGGAAAGTCTCTCTCACCTGCTTCCTCTCCTCTGCCTGACTCAGGAGGAAACCTTCGGCCAGGGCCACTGCCTGGGAACTGGTCTCCGCTCCGCATTCCCTCACCCAGCTCTCCATCTCTGGTGGAAGGACAGCCAGGAACTGCTCCAAGATCACCAGGTCCAGCATCTCAGCTTTCGTGTGCCTTTCTGGCTTCAGCCACTGATGGTCAAGGTGGTAGAGTCGGCTGCAAACCTCTCGGGGTCCCATGGCCTCCTGGCAGCAGAACCTCCCAAACTGCTGGCTCTGCCCCTCTGAGCGGAGGGTGTCCTCCTCACCCAGGATCTTCTGCCCAGAGTTTTCCCAGAATCCCCCACTGCTCCCAGTTTGGATGACATGGCCTCTTCCTGCTCCAGGGCCGGCTGAGTCTTGCTCATCCATCTGTGCTCTAAGAGATGGGAAGGAACCCTTTGGTCTTCTGCCAAGTTCTGTCTTAATGAGAAGCTCTTGCCAATCCTACAAAGCAAATGCTTTGTTACGTAAAAGTTTTTATTATTATTAGTCAATATTTTTATTTTTTGTATAGTTTGTATAGTTTTGTTCTTTAGGTGAGAGGGTCAGGGCTGTCTGGGAGTCGGCCCCATTCAACAGAATGGCAGGGGGCGGGTTCCCCGGGGGAGGAGCACTGGGACACCCGATCACAGTGATCACGGGTAGGAGGAGGAGTTACACTATGACCAGACCATGTCATTGTTTGAGGACTATCCCTGCCTCCGGGTCTGGTCTTGACCGGGTGGATACTGGAATCAGCAAGGGAGACCCACGTGACCTGAAGGGGCTGCTGTGCAATGCCAGGTCAATGATTCATGAGACCACTGCCATCCACGACTTGGATGGATGTGGGTGATCTGACACGAAGTGAAACAAAAACAAAAGAAGTGTCATGGTCGGATCACTTCCTGGTGCAACTGGACTTCTCCACGACCCTTCCCCTCTGCAGGGAGGTGGGACTGATTTGCATGGCCCACCCCTGGTACTTAATGGATCCAAATGGTTTCCAGAAAGGAGGAGGGGATGTTTTATCCCATGTTGATGGCCTTTCAGCTGATTTCCTTGTGGCGCCTGGACAGCCCCGTGGTTCTTCCCGCAGCTGAGGACGATGGAAAAAATACTGAGATGGCTAGAGTGTCGGTGGCAGAAAACACACTCTGAATCTGACAAAATACGGGTTAGAGCTCAATGTCGAGCCTACCAAGTGGCAATAGCAATGGCTTTCTTCACCGCCTCTATTGCATCTGCAGAAAACAACACCAGGAGACTCTTTCAGGTGGTTCACAATTTAGTGGAACCACCTGCGTCATTGGGGCCTCAAAAGGACCCTGAGATCTCCTTCAATGATTTGGCAAAGTTTTGTGCAGTTAAAGTCACTCAGATTTGGAAAGAGGTAGACTCCACCAGAGGATGAGATGGTTGGATAGTGTTTTCGAGGTTACCAGCATGAGTCTGACCAAGCTGCGGGGGGCAGTGGAGGACAGGAGTGCCTGGCGTTCTCTGGTCCATGGGGTCACGAAGAGTCGGACACGACTAAACGACTAAACAACAACAAAGACTCCACCATGGGAGCAGGGCCAGGGTGGGAGAGTGCTAGAGTCCCGTCTAGTCAGGTTGTGTGGGATCAGTTCAAGTTTGTTACCTCCAAGGATGTGGACAGGCTGCTTGGACAAGTGAAACTGACCACCTTTCTCCTTGATCATCCTGGCTCATAAAAGTGAACCGGGAAGGGCTGGGTGATGGGCTCTGTGGGGTGGTGAATGCTTCCCTCTGTGAGGGAGCCTTCCCAGACCCGCTGAAAGAGGTGGTCATTAAACCGCTACTTAAAAAAACATCTTTAGACCCAGACAATTTGGCCTGGCATGCTCTGGTCCAGGGGGTCGCGAAGAGTCGAACACAACTAAACGACTAAACAACAACAACAACAATTTGGCCAACTATCGCCCAGTCTCAAATTTACCATTCTTGGGCAAGGTGATTGAGCGGGTGGTTGCCAAACAACTCCAAGCACACCTGGAGGATGCGGACCAAGCACACCTGGAGGATGGTGGGGGGGGGAATGAGTGTTCAGACCCCTGGGCTCTCACTTGTGGGGTGCCTCAGGGTTCCGTCCTCTCCCCCATGCTTTTTAACATACATATGAAGCTACTGGGAGAGATCATCAGGGGGTTTGGGCTGGGTGTTCATCAGTATGCGGATGATACCCAGCTCTACCTCTCCTTTAAATCAGAACATGTGAAGGCGGTGAAGGTCCTGTGTGAGTGTCTGGAGGCGGTTGGAGGATGGATGGCGGCTAACAGATTGAGGCTGAATCCTGACAAGACAGAAGTACTGTTTTTGGGGGACAGGAGGCGGGCAGGTGTGGAGGATTCCCTGGTCCTGAATGGGGTAACTGTGCCCCTGAAGGACCAGGTGTGCAGCCTGGGAGACATTTTGGACTCACATCTGTCCATCGAGCTGCAGATCAATTCTGTGTCCAGGGTGGCTGTTTACCAGCTCCATCTGGTACGTAGGCTGAGACCCTATCTGCCAGCTGACTGTCTCGCCAGAGTAGTGCATCCTCTAGTTATCTCCCGCTTGGACTACTGCCATGCACTCTACGTGGGGCTACCTTTGAAGGTGACCCAGAAACTACAACTATCGTAATCCAGAACGCGGTAGCTAGACTGGAAGCTGGTGACTGGGAGTGGCCGCTGTGACCACATAACAACAATCCTGAAAGGCCTACATTGGCTACCAGTACATTTCCAGGCACAATTCAAAGAGTTGCTGCTAACCTTGAAAGCCCTAAATGGCCTCAGTCCAGTAGTCCTGAAGGAGCATCTCCACCCCCATTGTTCTGTCCGGACACTGAGGTCCAGCACCAAGGGCCTTCTGGCGGTTCCCTCATTGCGAGGAAGGTTACAGGAAACCAGGCAGAGGGCCTTCTCGGTGGTGGCACCCGCCCTGTGGAACCCTCTCCCATCACATGTCAAGGAAATAAACTACTATCTGATGTTTAGAAGACATCTGAAGGCAGCCCTGTTTAGGGAAGTTTTAAATGTTTGATGTTTCATTCTGTTTTTAGTATTCTATTGGGAGACACCAAGAGTGGGTGGAGTATAATTATTATTATTATTATTATTAGAACCAGCGCTGGATTGCACCACAGCCCAAACCATGAGGTATCTGGAGGAGGAGGAGGAGGAGAAGGAGAAGACAAAGAAAGCAGACTCCTGGGGTGGGGTCCCTTTTTCTTTGCTCTGAGGGCCAGGTATGTACCTGGCAAACCCCATGAGGGCCAAAGACATTGCCCTTGAAATTTAGGAAACTAATTTATTATGATTATTGTCTTAGAGAGCTTAACACATGCACAGCCATTGATGCCCTGGTCCCTGGAGGCTCAGTGAGGAGCAGCGCCCATTTCCGGCTCAGCTGGTTTTCCAGCACCAATCCCTTTGGGAGAGAGAGGATGTGGTCCTGGGATGCCCTGCTCTGGGTGCGAGGGGATTGCTGCCGTGGCCTCCGTGGGGAGCTGCCCTGGGAGACACTGGGAGACACTGGGAAACTGGTCCCCAATGCAGCAGCCAGACTATGGGCTGGGAACCCTCTCTTTATTCCTGGCCTCTCTTTCTCACCTTTCCCTCCCTCCCTCCCCGTGGGTTTTGTTTGGGGGGGTGCCTAGTCCACCTCCTCCTCCAGCTTTGGAAAACCGCTTGCACCTGTTCCCTCTGTTGTGCAATGACGATGAACAATGTCACACCGAGTCCTAGGGACTCCTTTGTTTCAAGAAAGGAGATTTTTTCTGAAGGGGGGGGCAGAAGGCCAGATGAGTTTGGGATCCTCTGCTCTGCAGGAAGGAGGGAGAGCGCTGCAGCCCTGGCCCCTCCCTGGCAGGACCCTCTCCTCCTCCCTGACTTGGGGTCCCCCCCCCCCTGCAGGAGCAGATCCGCCCCCCCCCCGGCCTCCTCCCCTGCTGCAGCCCTGGGACCCCCACCAGATCCCAGAGAGAGAGGAGACTCACCAGATCCCAGGAGGGGAGAGCGAGGCAGCCCTTGCAGGAGAGACACCCAAGCAGGAAAGGACTGGGGAGGGAGGGAGGGGCCTTGGCTCTGGAGGACCTGCCCCTTCCATCCACTTCCTGTCCTCTCTAGGAAGGCAGCTCAGTTCCCTTTAACCCTTGCCAAGCCGAGTCCCCCCAGCTCAGCCCCCCCCCTTGCATTGCACACTCACGTGGCCAGGGCAGAACTCTGATTTCTATTCATTTCTGTCATTCTGAATGGCTCTAAGGGGGCAGCTTCCTCCTGGCTCCGCCTATGGCAAGGGATCCTTTTTTGGGGGGGGGTCCTTTGGCTCTTGGCTGGGCTCTGAGCATCTCCCTCAGTCCCTTTTTGGGGGGGGCCTTTGGCTCTTGGCTGGGCTCTGAGCATCTCCCTCCGTCCCTTTGGGGGGGGCCTTTGGTGCTTCAGGTTAAGAACAGTTTCAGGTTAAGAACAGACCTCCGGAACGAATGAAGTACTTAACCCGAGGTACCACTGTGAATACTACAGTATAAGGTTTAAGTCTCTTTCTGCTGCTTCTCTCTCACCCCCGAACTTAGTTATGAGGGGTCTTTCCGTGAGGTACTTTTGACACAGCCCAGCTTCCTTCACAGCCAGGGGCCACTTTTCCTGGGTTCCCCTCAGGTATTTTCCTTCGTATGCCAGACCCAGGGGATCCTCTCAGCCCTTGCCACGGACTTGGGAATCTCCTTTTCCTAGAAGATCTCTCTCCTCCTGACTGGAAGGAGACCCCAGAAGAAGAAGAGGGGAGTCTTCCCACAGCTTCTCCCTCCAGACCCTCAACATGGTCTCCCCATCTCAGCTGTGAGGCTCCTTCCTCTGGCTCCATAGATATTCTCCTCAGAGCGGAGGATCCACTCAGATCAGAGCCACTTCTCCCTCCCTCCCTCCTCCCTCTCCTCATCCCCATCTTCTCCCAACCTTCCCTCTCTCCCATCTCTTTTTTTTATACAAATATTTATTAAAGTTTAACAAATACAGAGAAACGAAAGACAAACAATAAAAGATTACAATAAAAAAGGAAAAAAAATATTGGAAAAACAAAACAAAAAAAGACAGAAGCATTTTAAAAACACAAACATTTAAAAAGGAAAAAAGAATAAAAACCATATTTTCATATCCTTATTTTACATTTACTTATTTCCTTGGCTTCCTCAAACCTCCCTCTTTGTATTCCAGTCCAATTAATTATTTCAGCAAGTCCTTTCCCTCTTTCTCAAATTTAAATCCAAACTTCTTCTTAACGCCATTTAGCCTTAAATTTTACCCTTTAACCATATTCAATCTATTCTTACTTAATTCTTAATAACATTTCTTCTAAAGCCGGATAACTTCTTTCCAACAACCTCCTAACATTCATTAATTTTACAATATTTCTGTAAATAATCTTTAATCTTTTTCCAGTCTTCTTCCACCGACTCTTCTCCCTGGTCTCGGATTCTGCCAGTCATTTCCGCCAGTTCCATATAGTTCATCACCTTCATCTGCCATTCTTCCAAAGATTATCGGGCAAATGATAGATTTTTGCCAGCTTGACTGGTGTCATGTACCACCTGTAGATCATTTTCATTAAATTCTCTTTCGAGGCATTACATGCCGTAAACTTCATACCTGTGGTCCATAACTGTTCCCAGTCAGCCATCATAATGTTATGTCCAACATCATGTGCCCATTTAACCATAGCAGATTTTACCGTTTCGTCCTGAGTGTTCCATTTCAACAGCAAGTTATACATTTTTGACAAATTCTTAACTTTAGAATCTAACAATTCTGTTTCCAATTTTGATTTTTCCACTTGAAAGCCTATTTTTTTATTCACATTATATACTTCCCTTATTTGATAGTAATGGAGCCAGTCTCGCACTTTATTCTTTAATTTTTCAAAGGTCTGCAATTTTAACCTGTCACCTTCTTGTTCCAGAATTTCACAATACTTCGGCCAATTGGCCTCCATACTGAGTTTTTCATCTCAAATCCCCTCAGAAATGGCTCCCTTTATTTTCCCTCCAAAAGTGCTGGCGCCACCCCCCTCTGGGTAGCCAATCAGAAAGCGGCTCTGGCCCCCTGGTGGAATGGTGAGGCACTGCACCCCAGACTCTGCTCTGGCTCTGCTGTCCGTCACAGCAGCCAGCTGCCCCAGCAGGCCTTGCCATCTCCCCACCGCTTGAGCCGTCCTCCATTGTCTCCCGAGAGAGACGGATGAGGAGAGAGCCATTCAGGGGCCACAGGAAAGGGGCATCGGGGGCCGACAGAGGCAAACTGGAGTGGGGAACCATCGCCGAAAGGATGCCTACCTCTCTCTTATTCTAAAAGATCACGCCACATATTTCCACGAGTGCTGGGTAGATTCCGGCAACAGTCTTCACAATTTATGTATTCAGTAAACATTGGCCACGTGTTATAAAAGGAATACGGACTGTGTTCCCCCACCTTTTGGATACTTAAATTGTGATGCCCAGAACTGAACACAGTATTCTGGGTGGGGCCTGACCAAGGCAGAATAAAGTGGTACTATTCCTGCCCTTGATCTGATTCTGCCTTCTGCGACATTGGCCTCCGCTCCCCGTTTGGTGTCGTCCGCAAATGTGATAAGCATCTCCTCAGTTCCTTCATCCAACTCATTCATAAAGACGCTGAACAACAACGGGCCCAGGACTGAACCCTGCAGCACCCCTCTTGTCACTTTCCCCCAGGATGATGAGGAACCAATGAAGGAGTCCTCTTTGGGTTTGAGTTACAGATAGGCAGCCGGGTTGGTCTGCCCATGTTGGTCTGCCATTGAAGAAGTGTGCATGCACACGAAAGCTCATACCAAGAACTAACTTAGTTGGTCTTTAAGGTGCTACTGGAAGGAAATTTTTTTTCCCTCTTTGGGTTTGGTCAGTCAAATCCCATTAACAGTTTCCTTGTTCAGCCCACATTTTACCAGTTTCTCACAGAAAGATCACTGGAGACTTTGTCAAAAGCCTTACACTGAAATCAAGATGCACTATTTCCACAGCTGTTCCCTGATCAACAAAGTTTGTAACTCCATCCATAAAAAGGGGAGGAGAGATTTCTCTGGCTTGACTTGTTTTTGGGAAAGCCATGCTTTCATCCTGTATGTTTCTGTTGTGAAATCTTCAGATGGAGGGCATTTTAAATATTAAAAATGATAATAAATATGGATATTGACAAGCTGAAACATGTGCAAAGGAAGGTGATTTATGTATTGATTTAATTTGTATACTACCCAACCCAGTGGTGCCAACTTGAATAAAATATTGGTGGGGGGCCAGGTAAGGCCTGCCTTGCACAATCGCATGATGCATAAAGGGCATTGGAATGGCAATGCCTATCAACTGGGGGGGGGGTGCCCCCCTCAAATATATCATTGGGGAGCAAAATCCCCTCAGCCTCTAAAAGTCGACTCCTGTTCCCACATGTCTCAGGACTGTTACAACATAAAAAGACAATATAAAAACACATAATATACATCTGTAACCCCCCTCACTACCACATTTTAAAAGGGAATTAGATGTCAATTAGGCAAAGGCCTGGTTAACAAGGTGCAGATTTGCCTGGCTCCTAAAGCTGGATAATGGTTTTTCCAACCGTTGCATGGATTCTTTGATGGGAACTGAGATTGCGGCTGTGACTGAAGCTCTTTCCACATTCCACACACTGATAGGGTTTCTCCCCAGTATGAATTCTCTGATGGGAATTGAGATTGGAGCTCTGACTGAAGCTCTTTCCACATTCCACACACTGATAGGGTTTCTCCCCTGTATGAATTCTTCGATGGGAAGTGAGCTTGGAGCTCTGACTGAAGCTCTTTCCACATTCCACACACTGATAGGGTTTCTCCCCTGTATGAATTCTTCGATGGGAAGTGAGATCACTCTTACGACTGAAGCTCCTTCCACATTCCACACACTGATAGGGTTTCTCCCCAGTATGAATTCTTCGATGGGAAGTGAGCTTGGAGCTCTGACTGAAGCTCTTTCCACATTCCACACACTGATAGGGTTTCTCCCCTGTATGAATTCTCTCATGCTTAGTGACATGGGAGCTCTCACTGAAGCTCTTTCCACATTCCATGCACTGATAGGGTTTCTCCCCAGTATGAATTCTCTGATGGGAAGTGAGATAGGAGCTCGTACTGAAGCTCTTTCCACATTCCATGCACTGATAGGGTTTCTCCCCAGTATGAATTCTCTGATGGGAAGTGAGAGAGGAGCTCGTACTGAAGCTCTTTCCACATTCCACACACTGATAGGGTTTCTCTCCTGAATGAATTCTCTGATGGGAAGTGAGAGAGGAGCTCTCGCTGAAGCTCTTTCCACATTCCCTGCACTGATAGGGTTTCTCCCCGGTATGAATTTTCTGATGGGAAGTTAGATGGCTTCTCTGACTGAAGGTCTTTCCACATTCCATGCACTGATAGGGTTTCTCCTCTGTATGAATTCTTTGATGGGAATTGAGATTGGAGCTCTGACTGAAGCTCTTTCCACATTCCATGCACTGATAGGGTTTCTCCCCTGTATGAATTCTCTGATGCTTAGTGAGATGGCAGTTCTTATTGAAGCTCTTTCCACATTCCATGCACTGATAGGGTTTCTCCCCTGTATGAATTCTCTGATGCTTAGTGAAAGCAGAGCTGTGATTGAAGCTCTTTCCGCATTCCACACACTGATAGGGTTTCTCTCCTGAATGAATTCTCTGATGGGAAGTGAGATGGCAACTCTGACTGAAACTCTTTCCACATTCCATGCACTGATAGGGTTTCTGCCCAGTATGGATTTTCTGATGCTTAGTGAGATGGCCTCTCTGACTGAAGCTCTTTCCACATTCCACGCACTGATAGGGTTTCTTTCCAATGAGAATTCTTTGTTGGGAAGTGGAATGGGAGCTCTGACTGCAGCTCGCTCCATACTCCAAAATTTTGCGTGGTTTCTCCTCTCTGGGGGTTTTGTCATGTTCATCCTTGTTCTTGTTTTCCAATTTATCAAAATCTGCAATGGAGACAAAAAAGGGATTAGAGTCTCAGGAACAAATCAAGAACTGAAGGGGGTTGGGCCTTTGTTCATTGCCTTTGTTGGTTGTCATTAACCAACATTTTTATTCATATATTCTAATGGATTGTTGAATGTTGATTTGTTTGATATACAGTAGTGGCCAAAATTGTGGAAGCCTTTTGGGAAAAAAGTATATTTCAGATGTTTGATGGCTCGTAACACGACTTCGTTTAGAGTAATACCACAAAATTATGTATCAATAGAAAGATAATTTAATGAAGAATGTAATTATCAATTCCAATCTGTTACCTCCGAGGATGTGGACAGGCTGCTTGGACGAGTGAAATCAACCACCTGTCTCCTGGATCCTTGCCCATCCTGGCTTATAAAAGCTAGCCGGGAAGGACTGGGCGATGGGCTTCGTGGGGTGGTGAATGTTTCCCTCCATGAGGGAGCCTTCCCAGACCCGCTGAAAGAGGCGGTTATTAAACCGCTTCTTAAAAAACCATCTTTAGATGCGGCCACGATGACCAACTACCGCCCAGTCTCAAATCTTCCATTCTTGGGCAAGGTGATTGAGCGAGTGGTTGCTGAACAACTCCAGGCACGCCTGGAAGAAGCGGACCATTTGGATCCCTTCCAGTCGGGATTCAGGCCTCATCATGGGACTGAAACTGCCTTGGTCGCACTGGTTGATGATCTCCGGCGGGCTAGGGACAAAGGTGAGAGCTGTTTCCTAGTTCTGCTGGATCTCTCAGTGGCGTTTGATACCATCGACCATAACATCCTTCTGGACCGTCTTGAGGGGCTGGGAGCTGGGGGCACTGTCATACAGTGGTTCCGCTCCTTCCTCCTGGGCCGTGTTCAGAAAGTGGTGGTGGGGGATGAGTGTTCAGACCCCTGGGCTCTCACTTGTGGGGTGCCTCAGGGTTCTGTCCTCTCCCCCATGCTTTTCAGCATCTACATGCAGCCGCTGGGAGAGATCATCAGGAGGTTTGGGTTGGGTGTTCATCAATATGCGGATGATACCCAGCTCTACCTCTCTTTTAAATCAGAACCAGTGAAGGCGGTGAAGGTCCTGTGTGAGTGTCTGGAGGCGGTTGGAGGATGGATGGCGGCTAACAGATTGAGGTTGAATCCTGACAAGACAGAAGTACTGTTTTTGGAGGACAGGAGGCGGGCAGGTGTGGAGGATTCCCTGGTCCTGAATGGGGTAACTGTGCCCCTGAAGGACCAGGTGCGCAGCCTGGGAGTCATTTTGGACTCACAGCTGTCCATGGAAGCACAGGTCAAATCTGTGTCCAGGGCAGCTGTTTACCAGCTCCATCTGGTACGTAGGCTGAGACCCTATCTGCCTGCGGACTGTCTCGCCAGAGTGGTGCATGCTCTGGTTATCTCCCGCTTGGACTACTGCAATGCACTCTACGTGGGGCTACCTTTGAAGGTGACTCGGAAACTACAACTAATCCAGAATGCGGCAGCTAGACTGGTGACTGGGAGCGGCCGCCGAGACCATATAACACCGGTCTTGAAAGACCTACATTGGCTCCCAGTATGTTTCCGAGCACAATTCAAAGTGTTGGTGCTGACCTTTAAAGCCCTAAACGGCCTCAGTCCAGTATACCTGAAGGAGCGTCTCCACCCCCATCATTCTGCCCGGATGCTGAGGTCCAGCGCCGAGGGCCTTCTGGCGGTTCCCTCATTGCGAGAAGCAAAGCTACAGGGAACCAGGCAGAGGGCCTTCTCGGTAGTGGCGCCCGCCCTGTGGAACGCCCTTCCAGCAGATGTCAAAGTGATAAACAACTACCTGACATTCAGAAGACATCTTAAGGCAGCCCTGTTCAGGGAAGTTTTTAACGTGTGATATTTTACTGTATTTTTGGTTTTTATGTAAGCCGCCCAGAGTGGCTGGGGAGGCCCAGCCAGATGGGCGGGGTATAAATAATAAATTATTATTATTATTATTATTATTATTATTATTATTATTATCTGTATTCTATCAAAAGTCATAGCGGAATAACCAGAAAAAGGAAGCACAACTTGCTTAGCTTGACTTTTGTCAGTGTGTTATGTTATACTGTGGAAAGTTGATATAAAATTTACAGATTGTATATTATTAAGAGAGAATTACATGAAAATGATGTATAGATGGTATATCACACCAGTGAAAATGGCAAAGATGTTTAAGAAAGAAAATAAGAGATGCTGGAGATGTCAAGAAAAGGAAGGAACATTTTATTATATGTGGTGGGAATGCAAATGCATTAAAAATATTGGGAAATGATATATAATGAACTGAAAAAAATGTTTAAAATGAGCTTTGGTAAACATCCTGAAGCCTTTCTGTTAGGTATCTCAAATCAAGAGCTGCCAAACGAAAAATGGACATTATTTATGTATGCTACAACAGCGGCAAATATCTTGACTACAAAATTGGAAGATGGAAGAAATACCATCAAAAGAACAATGGTAAGAAAAACTGATGAATTATGCAGAATTGGCTAAGCTAACAGAGAAACTACGAGAGAAGGACAAAAAGGATTTTAAAAGAGTTTGGGAACCATTTACAGGTTATTTGCAGAAACAACAACTGGCAGGGTCTGAATAAACATTCACAACTTTATTATAGTAACAGAAATTTTAGCAAAATGATAAGGGAATTTACTTTTACATAAAGCAGGACACAATAAATAAAACTAAATAACTCAGTAGAGGGGGAGTTGAGGGAAGTCCGGAGGACGGGAGGGAGAACATTTGTATATAACATGATGATTGAGATATTTTTATTTGTTATAAAATTCAATAAATATTCATTTTTTAAAAAGAAGAGAGGGGAGGCAGACTTCCTCATTGGACCTTCCCCGATCAGCCGAATTTATTAATATTTTAGAAAACCAATTTCCGTACTACTCACGGGTTATTGTTTTAAAGTCCAAAATGTCCCAGGAAAAAGGCAGCGCTCTCCGGCAACGGCTGTGCGGCTTCTCTCCACGGAAGTAGCGGTTGACTCTCAGCACCGCGCTGCTTCCCCCTCTTCACTTCGGAGCCCGTTTATGGGTTCCTTAGCGAGTTGGGGGGGCTCTAAAGGTGCCCGCCGAGTCCCATGATCACAGGCTTCGTCCGCCTGTGATTTTTGAAGGGTCCCCGCTTCGCCGTAGCGGAAAAAGACCTGTTTCCCGCGGAGCTATTCCCTCCAGTTCAGAGGGAGTCCGCTATTGCTGGTGGCGCCACCCCGGAAGTCCAAGAGAGCTGGAATACTAATGGTCTTAACTCCCCTCAGAAAAGGAAAAGAGTCTTTCATTTATTAAAAAAGGAACAATTGGACTTGATCTGTCTACAGGAAACATGTGATTAGGTTACACAGAAAAGTATTAATCAATAAAAGACTGGGTCAAGAGTTTATTTCATCGGACAAAGTCAAAAAAAGAGTAGTGATCTATGCAAAGGAGAGCCTATCACCGAAATTTATATTTAAAGATGACCAAGGAAGATTTGTGGCAATTGAAATTCAAGTACAAGGAGAGAAACTCTTGATAGTAGGAGTTTATGCACCAAATGAGGGGAAATCAGATTTTTTTTAAAAGTTACATGAGACTTTGATAGACTATTTGGATTACAATGTGATCATGATGGGGGATATGAATGGAGTGGTATCTACAAACATGGACAAGGCACAGAGACAGGTAGTCACTAAGGATGGCAGACTACCAATAACTTTTTTTTTGAGATGACTGACAATTTGGATTTAGTTGCTATTTGGAGAACAAAGAACCCCTTGGGTAGAGAGGGAACTCTTTTTCTCTGAAGCCAAAATGACATGGACAAGAATTGACAAATTTGGGTAACTAGAGGACTGGCTCCAAAGACAAGAAAAGTGGAAATTTGTTGGCGGAAATGACTGGCAGAATCCGAGACCAGGGAGAAGAGTCGGTGGAAGAAGACTGGAAGAAATTTAAAGACTATTTACAGAAATACTGCAAAATTAATGAATGTTAGAATGATGTTGGATTGAAATTAAGTGGTTTCTAGCTGTAATGGTATAAAAGAATATGAAAAAATGGTTTTTTAATAGGCAAAAATTTAATGCTATAATAATTTAAGATTAAAGATCAGGATAAAATAAGGAGGGAAAGGAATTGCTGAACTAATAAATTGAACTGGAATACAAAAAAGGGAGGTATGAGGAGGTCCGGGAAACAAGTAAATGAAAGATAAGTGATGAAAAGATTGAATTGTTTTTAACTATTTGTATTTTGTATTTTGTATTTTTTCTTTTTCATTTTGTAATATTGTAAAAACCTTAATAAATATTTATAAAAATTTAAAAAAGAAAAGTGGAAATTTGCCCTAAAACTTGCTCCAACCATAATGCTGTAAAGATGGAGATGAAACTAACACCAATTGGCTCTTTCAGATGGAGGATGAATGACACCTTGTTTAGGGACGAAGAAGTGATTAAGAAGGCCCAAAAAACCTTGAGAGACTATTTTGAGATAAATATGAATACTACTGTTGAAAAAAGAGTAATCTGGGATGCAAGTAAAGCGGTCATGAGAGGGTTCCTGATACAACAGAATGCAATAAAGAAGAGAACTCAAAACGAGAAGAAAGACAAAATTTTGGAGAAAATAAAGGAAGGTGAGAAGAAACTGAGAGCAAAACCAAAGTTGCAAGAGATTTTGAGAGAAATAAAGTTATATCAAGTACAATATATAAAAATGATGAACCAGGAAATAGAATGGAAAATTAAACAGATGAGACAAAAGACATTTGAGTCGGCTAATAAATGTGGGAAATTGCTGGCCTGGCAAATAAAAAAAGACAAAAACTCAACACTATCAAAAATTTGGAAGTGGAAGGAAAGAATATACAGAACCCAGTGGAGATTAGAAATTGTTTCCAGAGGTACTTTAAGCAACTATATACACAAGGGCCACAGAAAGAAATTGACATAGATCGATTTTTGAAAATAAATGGACTACAAAAAATCTCTCAAGAAAACAAGCTAATGTTGAATTATAAAATAACTGAACAGGAGGTAGAAGGTGCCATCCAGAATATGCAATTGGGTAAATCTCCAGGGCCGGACGGCTTAACTTCAAGATACTATAGATCTTTGAAAAGTTGGATAATACAACCACTAAAGGAAGTTTGCAATGAAATTTTGGAAGGGAAAAAAGCACCAGAGTCGTGGAAGGAAGCTTACATTACACTTATACCAAAAACTGAGTCTGAGAAGACACAGCTTAAGAATTACCGCCCCATATCTGCTTAATGTGGATTATAAAATTTTCGCAGATATTTTGGCTAAAAGATTAAAAAAAGTACTAGTGGAAGAGATACATAAAGATCAAGCAGGCTTTCTCCCGGGCAGACACTTGTCTGATAATACGAGAAACATAATTAACATTTTAGAGAAATTAAAAGTGAATATTAACACCAAGGCTGTTTTGATATTTGTGGATGCGGAGAAAGCCTTTGACAATATTTCCTGGAGTTTTATGAAGAACCTACAGGGGATGGGGGTTGGTCAAGGTTTTGGAAATGGTATAAGTGCAATATTCTCTGAACAAAAGGCTAAACTAATTGTTAATAATGTGGTGACAGAGGAATTTAAGATAGAGAAAGGGACACGACAAGGTTGCCCAATTTCCCCATTTCTTTTTATATCGGTCCTGGAGGTCCTGTTAAATATGATTAGAAGGGACCAATTGGTTAAGTCGGAGCCAAACAGTACAAATTGAAAGCATTTGCAGATGACTTAGTATTGACATTACAGGAGCCAGAATCTAGTACTAAAAGAGTATTGGAACTGATTCAAGAATTTGGTCAGGCCGCAGGATTTAAGTTGAGTAAGTTAAAAACCAAGGTTTTAGAGAAAAATCTAACAGTGATTGAGAGAGGTTTCAGAGGGAGACAGGTTTAACTTTGGTTAAGAAAGTGAAATACCTGGGGGTTAATATGACTGCTAAGAAGGTGAATTTATTTAAATATAACTATGAAAAATGCTGGACGGAAGTGAAAAAAGATTTACAAATTTGAAGCTTTCATTGCTAGGCCGTATTGCTGCGATAAAAATGAATGTATTGCCAAGAATGTTGTTTTTGTTTCAAACTTTGCAAATTTTGGATAAAAGGGACTGTTTCAAGAAGTGGCAGAGAGATATTTCTAGATTTGTCTGGCAGGGCAAGAAGCCCAGAATAAAACTTAAAATACTAACGGATGCAAAAGAAAGAGGTGGATTTGCCCTGCCAGACCTCAAACTTTATTATGAATCAGCCACATTTTGCTGGCTGAGAGAATGGCTGCTTCTTGAAAACACAGCCATTTTGGATTTAGAAGGTTTTAATAATGTATTTGGGTGGCATGCATATTTGTGGTATGACAAGGTCAAAGCACATAAAGCATTTAAAAATCAGGACTTCCGGGTCATTGCCAACGATTAATGGCGGATTCCCTCTGAGCTTCAGATCGGGATCGGGTCTCACTGCTGCGGCAAAGTGGGGACCCTTTAAAAATCGCAGGCGGGGGAAGCCTGCCAACGTGGGGACTCGGCGGGCACCATTTGCGCTCCCCCAAGTTGCAAAGGAGCCCAAAAAGGTGGCCGGTCCAGAGGTGGTCTTGCAATCGCCATATCGCTTAAAATGAGCGCTAAACTCTCGCTAGTTCAGACTTTTCCTCCTTTTGCCTTTACAGGTCTGATTTCAAGCGAAAAATTCTCCCTATTAATCACCAATGTTTATCTTCCTCCAGGTGGTCTTATATCGGACCTCCATTATAGATGGGATTCTCTGGAAGATCATTTATTGGCACGCTATGTTATGTACCCTAATATTCCATCAATAATGGGTGGTGACTTTAATGCACGTACAGCCACCAACTGGGATGGGATAATTAAGGCCAAGTGGTGGGTATCTCCCCCCTACCCAAAATCTGATTTAATCTCTTTTACATCAAGAAGATCTAAGGACATCACAGTGATCCATGGGACGGATATCTCCAGGCTTGACTGCTGTAATTCGCTCTACGCGGGGCTGCCCTTGAAGCTGTCCCAGAAACTCCAGCGGGTGCAGAATGCTGCAGTGAGGCTCCTCACGGGGTCTCTGCCGTGGGAGCATATTCACCCAGTGCTTTTCCAGCTGCACTGGCTCCCAGTGGAGTACAGGGTCAGATTTAAGGTGCTGCTTTTGACCTTTCAAGCCCTTCACGGCCTAGGACCCTCTCAACACTGGCTCCGGCCTGGTGGAACGCTCTGTCTCATGAGACCAGGGCCCTGCAGGATCTGATTTCTTTCCGCAGGGCCTGTAAGACAGAGTTGTTCCACCTGGCCTTTGGCTTAGAATCAGTTTGATTCCCTCCCCCTCTTTCTTTTTCCTTTCTCCTCCCATGAAGAGACTGCATCCGAATGTTTTAATGTTGTATCTTAATCTTTTAAATTGTTTTATAATCAACTTGTTTTTATTACTGGTTGTTAGCCACCCTGAGCCTGGTCTTGGCTGCGGAGGCCAGGGTATAAACAAAATTTTATTATTATTATTATTAATAATTCCATCTTGGTTTCACATTATCACAGCTGCAGAACTAAAAAACTTGCTTCACTCCATGGGAAGGTGTTGTAAGGCCAGAATTAAACCTAAAGGTTACCAAAGTCACTATTAAATGACATGGTGAGAATTTCTGTATATCTCCCTTTTTCTATGTGTTTCACATTTCTTTTTTATGACTGCTGTTCTAATAAATACTCCTTCATAAAAGTTATTGCATTGCATTCTTCATCAAATTATCTTTCCTACGGTATCACTCCGAAAAAAGTGGTGCTATGAGCCATCAAACCTCGGAAACACACTTTTTAAAAAGTTTCCACGATTTAGCCACTAGCTGTTCATTTAAAGTTAAAGTTTTTTTTGTATGGGATCAGATGGTTATTATTAATGTTTCATGTGTATGTATGTGTTGGAAGCCACCCAGAGTGGCTGGGGCAACCCAGTCAGATGGGCAGGGGGTAAATAAAAATTACTACTATTATTATCACTGCTACTAATACCGGAGATTCAATCAGCCTGGCTCTTCTCTGGGACGGATTTTGTTTGGCCCAGTCATGGCATCCCCTCCATCGCCAATGTCAGGCATCTCTTGGGTCAACCCAAGAAAACAAAAACAGAAAACCTGACAGAAGCTACTTATCTTTCCTAACAATTCTGAAGCTGACATTTAAAATGGCCTGGGCATTTCAGACCAGCCCAACCGTGGTATAAAGAGGCAGAACAGGAGGAAGATGGTTCTCAGAAAAGAACTGTAATTTACTGTTTATTGTGGGGGTGTTAGGTTCCCAGGTGTTGTAGGTGTCAGGATCTTTATCTCACCAGCTGGTCAGCAAGTAGCACTATGGTTGTTTATATCATGTGAGTGTCTGAGAGCGTGAGACAGGGAGTCTCGGTACTGTTGAGTACTGCGACAGAAGTCACTTCCACTTCTGTGTGAGATGTTGTTCTGTACTGCTGCTGAGAGAGAGAGAGCGGACATGCTGGTGGGTTCTCTGTATATATGGACTGTAAATAAAGTAGTTTATAGCTACTGATTGTCCTTTTCTTCTGCAATGAGATGCCAGAAGACGAGCGTACTCCTCTCAGGAGGGAGGGGTCTCTCTGGACTGAGGAAGATTTACAGCTAGAGAGAGACCACCGGAGAGACACCCCAGTGTCTTGGGAAGGTGGTGGCCTTCCTGGGCGTTTTTCCAACAGTAGGGGGCGCTGTTGAGCTCTGTGAAAATATGTGAGGTTTGTCACATAGAGGTATTTTTTGAATTTCCAGGCAGATATGATGTTCCCACACGGAGGCTTACCAAGAGAGGCCACGATCCTACGATTCTCCTCCATGACATCCTTATGCAGAGCTCTCTGGTCAGGATCCAGCAACGCCCACTCCTCATCCGTGAAATGAACAGCAACATCTTCAAAACACACTGGACCCTAAAAGAAAAAGGGAAATGTCCTCCTCTGAGACAGCAGAAATATAATCTGCTACACAATGCTCTGTGGTTTCCTTCCTCTTAATTGCTGCGCTATTTCTTTTTATATATATATTTTTAATTTTAACTAATAAATTATAAAATGTACCACAAAACTTATCCCTCATACAATCTTTTTGAACTTCCATCAGCACCTCTGATGATCCACCATTTTCACCACTTCTTATGCATTTCTTAACTTTATATTGCCTTTACATCTCTTAACAAATCATCCTCCCCCTTGTCCATTTTTTCCATACTTCTAATAATACTCCTCACAAAACTTCTTGCAACCCTACAAACGTCGTCTGTTCTTCACAATTACTTTTCAGTTTACTCCAGTCTTCCGGGAATTTCTGGTCTCGCCGGTTTTGAATCCTTCCTGTTAGTTTATCTAATTCTGCTGCGTTATTTCAGTAGGATTGCTTTGCTGCACATTTTAATTATGGGTAGCTATTTCAATGCTTAAATTCAATTATTTTATTCTGCTTTTAATTACGGGTATTCGTCTTTGTGCAAATAGGTGGTACTCCAGCTTATGTTTTCCACGTTATTATGCCTACGCAGGGATTCCAGTTTCCCCGATGGAAGGATCCACTTTCTCCTCTCCTCGTGAGTTGTTCTGGGGAGGTTCCCTTCCAATGCCCTAGAGCCAAATTCAAGGGGTTCCTGGGGGCATGGAGAGGGGGAGGAGTGGGGGGCAGGCCCCATTTTGCAGCAGATGGGGCTGGCTAGGTGAATCCTGGACATTATTTGTTCTCGTCTGTCCAATGCTTAGAAGCCTATTTTAGCATTCAGTGATGAATATAGAAATACAAGAAGCCTAGTTTGGATGGCCATCTGTCTTGGGTGATCTAGCTGAGACTCCTGCTATGCAGGGGGCGGGACTAGATGACCCTTGGGGTCCCTTTCAGCTCTAGGATCCCATAAAAACTGCAACTAGAGATGAATCCTACTGGCGACATTCAGAAGGCTGGTGTCACAGAGTTATCTGGGCAGGAAATCCCACAGTTCACAGCTGGATTTAACTCTTTATCAGCAAGAACACGATATTCACAGACTTGGCTGAGTTTCAGGCGTAATGAGCAGCTCATTCCCGGAGGGTCTGTCACTTTGCATTTCTTAGTGCAGAAAGTATGGATCTGATATTGATATTTCCTATAAAGGAGTACGACAAGGCTGTATATTGTCTCCCTGCTTATTTAACTTATATGCAGAATTCATCATGCGAAAGGCTGGACTGGATGAATCCCTCGCCGGAATTAAGATTGCCGGAAGAAATATCAACAATCTCAGATATGCAGATGACAAAACATTGATGGCAGAAAGTGAGGAGGAATTAAAGAACCTTTTAATGAGGGTGAAAGAGGAGAGTGCAAAATATGGTTTGAAGCTCAACATCAAAAAACAAAGATCATGGCCACTGGGCCCGTCACCTCCTGGCAAATAGAAGGGGAAGAAATGGAGGCAGTGAGAGATTTTACTTTCTTGGGCTCCATGATCACTGCAGAGGGTGACAGCAGTTACAAAATTAAAAGGCGCCTGCTTCTTCGGAAAAAAGCAATGACAAACCTAGACAGCACTTAAAAAGCAGAGACATCACCTTTCCAACAAAGGTCCGTATAGTTAAACCTATGATTTTCCCAGTAGTGATGTATGGAAGTGAGAGCTGGACCATAAAGAAGGCTGATCGCCGAAGAACGGATGCTTTTGAATTATGGTGCTGGAGGAGACTCTTGAGAGTCCCATGGACTGCAAGAAGATCCAACTTCTCCATTCTGAAGGAAATCAGCCTTGAGTGCTCACTGGAAGGACAGATCGTGAAGCTGAGGCTCCAATACTTTGGCCACCTCATGAGAAGAGAAGACTCCCTGGAAAAGACCCTGATGTTGGGAAAGATGGAGGGCACAAGAAGAAGGGGACGACAGAGGACGAGATGGTGGGACAGTGTTCTCGAAGCTACCAGCATGAGTCTGACCAAACTGCGGAAGGTAGTGGAAGACAGGAGGGCCTGGCGTGCTCTGGTCCAGGGGGTCACGAAGAGGCGGACACGACTAAACGACTAAACAAAAACAACAATACTAATTAATTCAAGAGGGTTCCGGAAGCTTCTCTGCGTAAAAGAAACAAGCAGAAGGTTCCTGATGTTTGGGTTATTCCTTCAGAGAAGCTGAGTACAGCTGGGTTAAAGTGGTTCTGTTATGTCTTCTGTCAAGGTCATGCTGACTATAAGAAGAGGCCAGAAGGAGCCTGGGTTTCTCTCTCTCTCTCTCTCTCTCTCTCTCTTTCTCTCTTCCTTCTGGTGTTCTGTACATAGTATGCTGAGTCTTAAGGTTTAAATTTATTATAAGTCGTGGGAAATTTCAGTTAAGTCTGCTGCAACTGGATTTCTTATGGACAGGGCCAATCCTGAACGTTTTGGATGTGGGACCATTATGCTCATTTGCCTTCAGTAGCAGTAAAGCTCTGCTGGATGAAATACAATTGCCTCTGGTCTATTTTGGGGAATACTGCAACGTCTTTACAATTTCACTCTGCTAACTATACATTGTAGTTCTGCTCTGGATCAATATTGAGTAGAATTTTAAGACAGTGTCTTCCTCCACAAAAGCAGTTGCCAAGAGTGAAGGCCCCCAACTCCCCACAGCTTTCCAAGCCCCCTCCTCTCTGGGGTTTCTGGCAAGCGATTGAACAGTGCGCCAGTGTGCAGCCTGCCTTTGCTCCTCCATTGTCAGACGTCTCCTGGCTCTGAGAGACAAGCAGGGAGGGTGGCTTCTGGCAGAAGGAGAGGGAGCCCCCGCTGACTCCTCCTTCTCCTGACTCACCTCTGACTCTCGACCTCCCTCCTCCCACTCATCTCCTTCCTCTTCTGCCTCCGATTCTGGACTGCATTCTGCCTCAGAGTCTCCCAGCTCACTAAACCCTGTTGCCCCTTCAGCTTCTGACACCTCCTCTTCCCAGGCTTCTCCCTCTGACCGCCCATCCTTCCTCCACCTCCACTCCGTGGGGTCTGAGATGTCTTCCTTTCCTGGTTCCCTGGCTGCTTCCTCCCACCATTCCTCTGTGCCCAACCAGTCCATGACATTGCTCCATCCCTCGGCCTCTGACCCCACAAGGCAGCTTCCCCTGACCTGATCTGGTTCCACAGCTGCTGCTTCCCTTCTGCCCCCATGAAAAGATGGATCAGGAGGTCTTGCCGGCATCATTCTGTCACCTGCAAGAGAAAAAAGGTAAGCAGGATTCCAGGAGTGCCTACTTCTCTCACAGAGGAAACAGGACATCTCTATCTACAGATAGGCCTTTGAGAAAGCCTTACCTGCTGAGTGCATTTGGACGTTTGTGCCCATTTCATGTTAGTTGTGCAAAACTATTTCTCCCTTCCTTTGGACCCTTGTTCCCAACTGTTCCCCCCCCCCAAAAAAAAAGGAACTCAGAGATTAGTTGGAAAACCAACAGAACGAGACCAAATGGAGAAAAGCCACCTTCCTCCTTACCCAGTGGCCTCTCTCTGGTGTCCAACGGAGGCCTCTCTGCCTCACAGGAATCCAGGTCCATTTCTGCAAAACGATCCCTTTTCTGAAAGAGCAACAACGATTCCAAACAGAGAATGAATGGTGAGAAATGTTAGAAAGAGAATGACAAGGACAGAAGTTTAAGGGTGTGAAATCTCATCCCATGGATGCCTTCCCAGGAAAAGAATGGGCCAACAGTAGAGCATTATGGGATGTTCTCTGTCCTGTTTGGAGCCCCTTGCGAGTATCCAGAGGAAAGTCTCTCTCACCTGCTCTCTCTCCTCTGCCTGACTCAGGAGGAAACCTTCGGCCAGGGCCACCGCCTGGGAACTGGTCTCCGCTCCGCATTCCCTCACCCAGCTCTCCATCTCCGGGGGAAGGACAGCCAGGAACTGCTCCAAGATCACCAGGTCCAGCACCTCAGCTTTCGTGTGCCTTTCTGGCTTCAGCCACTGACGGTCAAGGTGGTAGAGTCGGCTGCAAACCTCTCGGGGTCCCATGGCCTCCTGGCAGCAGAACCTCCCAAACTGCTGGCTCTGCCCCTCTGAGCGGAGGGTGTCCTCCTCACCCAGGATCTTCTGCCCAGAGTTTTCCCAGAATCCCCCACTGCTCCCAGTTTGGATGACATGGCCTCTTCCTGCTCCAGGGCCGGCTGAGTCTTGCTCATCCATCGGTGCTCTAAGAGATGGGAAGGAACCCTTTGGTCTTCTGCCAAGTTCTGTCTTAATGAGAAGCTCTTGCCAATCCTACAAAGCAAATGCTTTGTTACGTAAAAGTTTTTATTATTATTAGTCAATATTTTTATTTTTTGTATAGTTTGTATAGTTTTGTTCTTTAGGTGAGAGGGTCAGGGCTGTCTGGGAGTCGGCCCCATTCAACAGAATGGCAGGGGGCGGGTTCCCCGGGGGAGGAGCACTGGGACACCCGATCACAGTGATCACGGGTAGGAGGAGGAGTTACACTATGACCAGACCATGTCATTGTTTGAGGACTATCCCTGCCTCCGGGTCTGGTCTTGACCGGGTGGATACTGGAATCAGCAAGGGAGACCCACGTGACCTGAAGGGGCTGCTGTGCAATGCCAGGTCAATGATTCATGAGACCACTGCCATCCACGACTTGGATGGATGTGGGTGATCTGACACGAAGTGAAACAAAAACAAAAGAAGTGTCATGGTCGGATCACTTCCTGGTGCAACTGGACTTCTCCACGACCCTTCCCCTCTGCAGGGAGGTGGGACTGATTTGCATGGCCCACCCCTGGTACTTAATGGATCCAAATGGTTTCCAGAAAGGAGGAGGGGATGTTTTATCCCATGTTGATGGCCTTTCAGCTGATTTCCTTGTGGCGCCTGGACAGCCCCGTGGTTCTTCCGCAGCTGAGGACGATGAAAAAAATACTGAGATGGCTAGAGTGTCGGTGGCAGAAAACACACTCTGAATCTGACAAAATACGGGTTAGAGCTCAATGTCGAGCCTACCAAGTGGCAATAGCAATGGCTTTCTTCACCGCCTCTATTGCATCTGCAGAAAACAACACCAGGAGACTCTTTCAGGCGGTTCGCTATTTAGTGGAACCACCTGCATCATTGGGGCCTCAAAAGGACCCTAAGATCTCCTTCAATGATTTGGCAAAGTTTTGTGCAGTTAAATTGACCCAGATTTGGAAAGAGGTAGACTCCACCATGGGAGCAGGGCCAGGGTGGGAGAGTGCTAGAGTCCCGTCTAGTCAGGTTGCGTGGGATCAGTTCAAGTTTGTTACCTCCAAGGATGTGGACAGGCTGCTTGGACAAGTGAAACTGACCACCTTTCTCCTTGATCATCCTGGCTCATAAAAGTGAACCGGGAAGGGCTGGGTGATGGGCTCTGTGGGGTGGTGAATGCTTCCCTCTGTGAGGGAGCCTTCCCAGACCCGCTGAAAGAGGTGGTCATTAAACCGCTACTTAAAAAAACATCTTTAGACCCAGCCAATTTGGCCTGGCATGCTCTGGTCCAGGGGGTCGCGAAGAGTCGAACACAACTAAACGACTAAACAACAACAACAACAATTTGGCCAACTATCGCCCAGTCTCAAATTTACCATTCTTGGGCAAGGTGAATGAGCGGGTGGTTGCCAAACAACTCCAAGCACACCTGGAGGATGCGGACCATTTGGATCCCTTCCAATCGTGATTCAGGCCTCACCATGGGACTGAAACTGCCTTGGTCGTGCTGGCTGATGATCTCCGGCGGGCCAGGGACAAAGGTGAGAGCTGTTTCCTAGTTCTGCTGGATCTCTCAGCGGCGTTTGATACCATCGACCATAACATCCTTCTGGACCGTCTAGAGGGGCTGGGAGCTGGGGGCACTGTCATACAGTGGTTCCGCTCCTTCCTCCTGGAACGTGGCCAGAAAGTGGTGGGGGGGGATGAGTCTTCAAACCTTTGGGCTCTCACTTGTGGGGTGCCTCAGGGTTCTGTCCTCTCCCCCTTGCTTTTTAACATACATATGAAGCCACTGGGAGAGATCATCAGGGGGTTTGGGCTGGGTGTTCATCAGTATGCGGATGATACCCAGCTCTACCTCTCCTTTAAATCAGAACATGTGAAGGCGGTGAAGGTCCTGTGTGAGTGTCTGGAGGCGGTTGGAGGATGGATGGCGGCTAACAGATTGAGATTGAATCCTGACAAGACAGAAGTACTGTTTTTGGGGGACAGGAGGCGGGCAGGTGTGGAGGACTCCCTGGTCCTGAATGGGGTAACTGTGCCCCTGAAGGACCAGGTGCGCAGCCTGGGAGACATTTTGGACTCACATCTGTCCATCGAGCTGCAGATCAATTCTGTGTCCAGGGTGGCTGTTTACCAGCTCCATCTGGTACGTAGGCTGAGACCCTATCTGCCAGCTGACTGTCTCGCCAGAGTAGTGCATCCTCTAGTTATCTCCTGCTTGGACTACTGCCATGCACTCTACGTGGGGCTACCTTTGAAGGTGACCCAGAAACTACAACTACCGTAATCCAGAACGCGGTAGCTAGACTGGAAGCTGGTGACTGGGAGTGGCCGCTGTGACCACATAACAACAATCCTGAAAGGCCTACATTGGCTACCAGTACATTTCCAGGCACAATTCAAAGAGTTGCTGCTAACCTTGAAAGCCCTAAATGGCCTCAGTCCAGTAGTCCTGAAGGAGCATCTCCACCCCCATTGTTCTGTCCGGACACTGAGGTCCAGCACCAAGGGCCTTCTGGCGGTTCCCTCATTGCGAGGAAGGTTACAGGAAACCAGGCAGAGGGCCTTCTCGGTGGTGGCACCCGCCCTGTGGAACTCTCTCCCATCACATGTCAAGGAAATAAACTACTATCTGATGTTTAGAAGACATCTGAAGGCAGCCCTGTTTAGGGAAGTTTTAAATGTTTGATGTTTCATTCTGTTTTTAGTATTCTATTGGGAGACACCCAGAGTGGGTGGAGTATTTTATTATTATTATTATTATTATTATTATTAGAACCAGCGCTGGATTGCACCACAGCCCAAACCATGAGGTATCTGGAGGAGGAGGAGGAGAAGGAGAAGACAAAGAAAGCAGACTCCTGGGGTGGGGTCCCTTTTTCTTTGCTCTGAGGGCCAGGTATGTACCTGGCAAACCCCATGAGGGCCAAAGACATTGCCCTTGAAATTTAGGAAACTAATTTATTATGATTATTGTCTTAGAGAGCTTAACACATGCACAGCCACTGATGCCAAGGTCCCTGGAGGCTCAGTGAGTAGCAGCGCCCATTTCCGGCTCAGCTGGTTTTCCAGCACCAATCCCTTTGGGAGAGAGAGGATGTGGTCCTGGGATGCCCTGCTCTGGGTGCGAGGGGATTGCTGCAGTGGCCTCCGTGGGGAGCTGCCCTGGGAGACACTGGGAGACACTGGGAAACTGGTCCCCAATGCAGCAGCCAGACTCTGGGCTGGGATCCCTCTCTTTATTCGTAGCCTTTCTCTCTCACCTTTCCTTCCTCACTCCCTCCCCGTGAGTTATTTTTTTTTTGGGGGGGGGGGGGCTAGTCCATCTCATCCAGCTTTGGAAAACCATTTGCACCTGTTTCCTCTGTTGTGCAATGAGGCTGAGCGATGTCACTCAAAGTTAAAGTCCTAGGGACTCCTTTGTACTGTATAAAGAAGGGAGATTTGGGGGAGTCATTGTTTTTCTGAAAGGGGGGGCGGAGGGCCAAATGAGTTTGGGATCCTCTGATCTGCAGGAAGGAGAGCGCGGCAGCCCTGGCCCCTCCCTGGCAGGACCCCCTCCTCCTCCCTGACTTGGGGTCCCCCCCCTCTTCCCGGCAGGATCTCTCCTTCCCTGACCTTCCTCCTGGGGAGTCTGGCAAAAAGCTCTGGCTCTCAGCCCAGGGGCTCCTTCCTCCTCTGGGTAGCAGGAGCATATGGGGGGGGTCTTTGCACCCCTGACCTTCTCCTCCTCCCGGACTTGGGGTCCCCCCCCCTGCAGGCGCAGATCAGCCCCCCCCCCGGCCTCCTCCCCTGCTGCAGCCCTGAGACCCCCACCAGATCCCAGAGAGAGAGAGGGGAGACTCACCAGATCCCAGAGAGAGAGAGGAGACTCACCAGATCCCAGGAGGGGGGAGCGAGGCAGCCCTGGCCCCTCCCTGGCAGGACCCTCTCCTCCTCCCTGACTTGGGGTCCCCCCCCCTGCAGGAGCAGATCAGGCCCCCCCCCAGGCCTCCTCCCCTGCTGCAGCCCTGGGACCCCCACCAGATCCCAGAGAGAGAGGGGGGAGACTCACCAGATCCCAGGAGGGGAGAGCGAGGCAGCCCTTGCAGGAGAGACACCCAAGCAGGAAAGGAGGGGGGGGCCTTGGCTCTGGAGGACCTGCCCCTCCCGTCCACTTCCTGTCCTCTCTAGGAAGGCAGCTCGGTTCCCTTTAACCCTTGCAAGGCCGAGTCCACCCACGCCTGCAGCCAGGCAGATTTCCATGATTTTCTGTTATCTGCGATGGCTGTGGAGGGCCAGCTGCCCCCCTGGCGAGGCCACTGCCCGGCTCTCCTCTTGGCTGGGCGCTGAGCACCTCCCTGCCTTGGCCTGCAGCCCCATCTTCTCGCAGTCCTCGCGCTGCTGGCTTCCTTCCCCTCGGCTGCCCCGCCTAGGCGAGCCCGGAGGAGGAGGAGGAGGAGGAAGAGCAGCAGCTCGTCTCCCTCAGGGCAGCCTGCCAGCGGAGGATCGGCCGCCTTTCTCGGGCTATTTGGGAGCGCTTTGGCCCAAGCTGCCTCTCAACTGCCGAAACAGCGGAAGCAGCCGCCTCCTCGCCCTCCCAGCCAATAGGCAGCCGAGCTTCCCGCAGTCCACAGTCGCCTGCCCAATCAGCAGACAGGCCCGTCCCGCCCAAAAGCAGGGAGAATTCATCGGGAGCCAGAAAAGGTCCTCTCACACCCGGGAAAGCAGGTGGCGGACCTGAAGGCCTCAGGATTGAACACGCTTCTGCAGCTTCCCTCCAATTCACTTGCTGCACTTCAGGGAGATGTTCAGGTTTCCAGAATAGGTGGTGAAAGGCTGAACTCTCTTTCTGCGGCTTCTCTCTCACCCCCGAACTTAGTTATGAGGGGTCTTTCCGTGAGGTACTTTTGACACAGCCCAGCTTCCTTCACAGCCAGGGGCCACTTTTCCTGGGTTCCCCTCAGGTATTTTCCTTCGTATGCCAGACCCAGGGGATCCTCTCAGCCCTTGCCACGGACTCGGGAATCTCCTTTTCCTAGAAGATCTCTCCCCTCCTGACTGGAAGGAGACCCCAGAAGAAGAAGAAGAGAGTCTTCCCACAGCTTCTCCCTCCAGACCCTCAACATGGTCTCCCCATCTCAGCTGTGAGGCTCCTTCCTCTGGCTCCATAGATATTCTCCTCAGAGCAGAGGATCCACTCAGATCAGAGCCACTTCTCCCTCCCTCCCTCCACCCTCTCCTCATCCCCATCTTCTCCCAACCTTCCCTCTCTCCCATCTCTTTTTTTTATACAAATATTTATTAAAGTTTAACAAATACAGAGAAACGAAAGACAAACAATAAAAGATTACAATAAAAAAGGAAAAAAAATATTGGAAAAACAAAACAAAAAAAGACAGAAGCATTTTAAAAACACAAACATTTTAAAAGGAAAAAAGAATAAAAACCATATTTTCATATCCTTATTTTACATTTACTTATTTCCTTGGCTTCCTCAAACCTCCCTCTTTGTATTCCAGTCCAATTAATTATTTCAGCAAGTCCTTTCCCTCTTTCTCAAATTTAAATCCAAACTTCTTCTTAACGCCATTTAGCCTTAAATTTTACCCTTTAACCATATTCAATCTACTCTTACTTAATTCTTAATAACATTTCTACTAAAGCCGGATAACTTCTTTCCAACAACCTCCTAACATTCATTAATTTTACAATATTTCTGTAAATAATCTTTAATTTTTTTCCAGTCTTCTTCCACCGACTCTTCTCCCTGGTCTCGGATTCTGCCAGTCATTTCCGCCAGTTCCATATAGTTCATCACCTTCATCTGCCATTCTTCCAAAGATTATCGGGCAAATGGTAGATTTTTGCCAGCTTGACTGGTGTCAGGTACCACCTGTAGATCATTTTCATTAAATTCTCTTTCGAGGCATTACATGCCGTAAACTTCATACCTGTGGTCCATAACTGTTCCCAGTCAGCCATCATAATGTTATGTCCAACATCATGTGCCCATTTAACCATAGCAGATTTTACCGTTTCGTCCTGAGTGCTCCATTTCAACAGCAAGTTATACATTTTTGACAAATTCTTAACTTTAGAATCTAACAATTCTGTTTCCAATTTTGATTTTTCCACTTGAAAGCCTATTTTTTTATTCACATTATATACTTCCCTTATTTGATAGTAATGGAGCCAGTCTCGCACTTTATTCTTTAATTTTTCAAAGGTCTGCAATTTTAACCTGTCACCTTCTTGTTCCAGAATTTCACAATACTTCGGCCAATTGGCCTCCATACTGAGTTTTTCATCTCAAATCCCCTCAGAAATGGCTCCCTTTATTTTCCCTCCAAAAGTCCTGGCGCCACCCCCCCTCTGGGTAGCCAATCAGAAAGCGGCTCTGGCCCCCTGGTGGAATGGTGAGGCACTGCACCCCCAGACTCTGCTCTGGCTCTGCTGTCCGTCACAGCAGCCAGCTGCCCCAGCAGGCCTTGCCATCTCCCCACCGCTTGAGCCGTCCCCCATTGTCTCCCGAGAGAGACGGATGAGGAGAGAGCCATTCAGGGGCCACAGGAAAGGGGCATCAGGGGCCGACAGAGGCAAACTGGAGTGGGGAACCATCGCCGAAAGGATGCCTACCTCTCTCTTATTCTAAAAGATCACGCCACATATTTCCACGAGTGCTGGGTAGATTCCGGCAACAGTCTTCACAATTTATGTATTCAATAAACATTGGCCACGTGTTATAAAAGGAATATGGATTGTGTTCCCCCACCTTTTGGATACTTAAATTGTGATGCCCAGAACTGAACACAGTATTCTGGGTGGGGCCTGACCAAGGCAGAATAAAGTGGTACTATTCCTGCCCTTGATCTGATTCTGCCTTCTGCGACATTGGCCTCCGCTCCCCGTTTGGTGTCGTCCGCAAATGTGATAAGCATCTCCTCAGTTCCTTCATCCAACTCATTCATAAAGACGCTGAACAACAACGGGCCCAGGACTGAACCCTGCAGCACCCCTCTTGTCACTTTCCCCCAGGATGATGAGGAACCAATGAAGGAGTCCTCTTTGGGTTTGAGTTACAGATAGGTAGCCGGGTTGGTCTGCCCATGTTGGTCTGCCATTGAAGAAGTGTGCATGCACACGAAAGCTCATACCAAGAACTAACTTAGTTGGTCTTTAAGGTGCTACTGGAAGGAAATTTTTTTTCCCTCTTTGGGTTTGGTCAGTCAAATCCCATTAACAGTTTCCTTGTTCAGCCCACATTTTACCAGTTTCTCACAGAAAGATCACTGGAGACTTTGTCAAAAGCCTTACTGAAATCAAGATGCACTATTTCCACAGCTGTTCCCTGATCAACAAAGTTTGTAACTCCATCCATAAAAAGGGGAGGAGAGATTTCTCTGGCTTGACTTGTTTTTGGGAAAGCCATGCTTTCATCCTGTATGTTTCTGTTGTGAAATCTTCAGATGGAGGGCATTTTAAATATTAAAAATGATAATAAATATGGATATTGACAAGCTGAAACATGTGCAAAGGAAGGTGATTTATGTATTTATTTAATTTGTATACTACCCAACCCAGTGGTGCCAACTTGAATAAAATATTGGTGGGGGGCCAGGTAAGGCCTGCCTTGCACAATCGCATGATGCATAAAGGGCATTGGAATGGCAATGCCTATCAACTGGGGGGGGTGCCCCCCTCAAATATATCATTGGGGAGCAAAATCCCCTCAGCCTCTAAAAGTCGACTCCTGTTCCCACATGTCTCAGGACTGTTACAACATAAAAAGACAATATAAAAACACATAATATACATCTGTAACCCCCCTCACTACCACATTTTAAAAGGGAATTAGATGTCAATTAGGCAAAGGCCTGGTTAACAAGGTGCAGATTTGCCTGGCTCCTAAAGCTGGATAATGGTTTTTCCAACCGTTGCATGGATTCTTTGATGGGAACTGAGATTGCGGCTGTGACTGAAGCTCTTTCCACATTCCACACACTGATAGGGTTTCTCCCCAGTATGAATTCTCTGATGGGAATTGAGATTGGAGCTCTGACTGAAGCTCTTTCCACATTCCACACACTGATAGGGTTTCTCCCCTGTATGAATTCTTCGATGGGAAGTGAGCTTGGAGCTCTGACTGAAGCTCTTTCCACATTCCACACACTGATAGGGTTTCTCCCCTGTATGAATTCTTCGATGGGAAGTGAGATCACTCTTACGACTGAAGCTCTTTCCACATTCCCCACACTGATAGGGTTTCTCCCCAGTATGAATTCTTCGATGGGAAGTGAGCTTGGAGCTCTGACTGAAGCTCTTTCCACATTCCACACACTGATAGGGTTTCTCCCCTGTATGAATTCTCTCATGCTTAGTGACATGGGAGCTCTCACTGAAGCTCTTTCCACATTCCATGCACTGATAGGGTTTCTCCCCAGTATGAATTCTCTGATGGGAAGTGAGATAGGAGCTCGTACTGAAGCTCTTTCCACATTCCATGCACTGATAGGGTTTCTCCCCTGTATGAATTCTCTGATGATAAGTGAGATAGGAGCTCGTACTGAAGCTCTTTCCACATTCCACACACTGATAGGGTTTCTCTCCTGAATGAATTCTCTGATGGGAAGTGAGAGAGGAGCTCTCGCTGAAGCTCTTTCCACATTCCCTGCACTGATAGGGTTTCTCCCCGGTATGAATTTTCTGATGGGAAGTTAGATGGCTTCTCCGACTGAAGGTCTTTCCACATTCCATGCACTGATAGGGTTTCTCCTCTGTATGAATTCTTTGATGGGAATTGAGATTGGAGCTCTGACTGAAGCTCTTTCCACATTCCATGCACTGATAGGGTTTCTCCCCTGTATGAATTCTCTGATGCTTAGTGAGATGGCAGTTCTTATTGAAGCTCTTTCCACATTCCATGCACTGATAGGGTTTCTCCCCTGTATGAATTCTCTGATGCTTAGTGAAAGCAGAGCTGTGATTGAAGCTCTTTCCGCATTCCACACACTGATAGGGTTTCTCTCCTGAATGAATTCTCTGATGGGAAGTGAGATGGCAACTCTGACTGAAACTCTTTCCACATTCCATGCACTGATAGGGTTTCTGCCCAGTATGGATTTTCTGATGCTTAGTGAGATGGCCTCTCTGACTGAAGCTCTTTCCACATTCCACGCACTGATAGGGTTTCTTTCCAATGAGAATTCTTTGTTGGGAAGTGGAATGGGAGCTCTGACTGCAGCTCGCTCCATACTCCAAAATTTTGCGTGGTTTCTCCTCTCTGGGGGTTTTGTCATGTTCATCCTTGTTCTTGTTTTCCAATTTATCAAAATCTGCAATGGAGACAAAAAAGGGATTAGAGTCTCAGGAACAAATCAAGAACTGAAGGGAGTTGGGCCTTTGTTCATTGCCTTTGTTGGTTGTCATTAACCAACATTTTTATTCATATATTCTAATGGATTGTTGAATGTTGATTTGTTTGATATACAGTAGTGGCCAAAATTGTGGAAGCCTTTTGGGAAAAAAGTATATTTCAGATGTTTGATGGCTCGTAACACGACTTCGTTTAGAGTAATACCACAAAATTATGTATCAATAGAAAGATAATTTAATGAAGAATGTAATTATCAATTCCAATCTGTTACCTCCGAGGATGTGGACAGGCTGCTTGGACGAGTGAAACCAACCACCTGTCTCCTGGATCCTTGCCCATCCTGGCTTATAAAAGCTAGCCGGGAAGGACTGGGCGATGGGCTTCGTGGGGTGGTGAATGTTTCCCTCCATGAGGGAGCCTTCCCAGACCCGCTGAAAGAGGCGGTTATTAAACCGCTTCTTAAAAAACCATCTTTAGGTGCGGCCACGATGACCAACTACCGCCCAGTCTCAAATCTTCCATTCTTGGGCAAGGTGATTGAGCGAGTGGTTGCTGAACAACTCCAGGCACGCCTGGAAGAAGCGGACCATTTGGATCCCTTCCAGTCGGGATTCAGGCCTCATCATGGGACTGAAACTGCCTTGGTCGCACTGGTTGATGATCTCCGGCGGGCTAGGGACAAAGGTGAGAGCTGTTTCCTAGTTCTGCTGGATCTCTCAGTGGCGTTTGATACCATCGACCATAACATCCTTCTGGACCGTCTTGAGGGGCTGGGAGCTGGGGGCACTGTCATACAGTGGTTCCGCTCCTTCCTCCTGGGCCGTGTTCAGAAAGTGGTGGTGGGGGATGAGTGTTCAGACCCCTGGGCTCTCACTTGTGGGGTGCCTCAGGGTTCTGTCCTCTCCCCCATGCTTTTCAGCATCTACATGCAGCCGCTGGGAGAGATCATCAGGAGGTTTGGGTTGGGTGTTCATCAATATGCGGATGATACCCAGCTCTACCTCTCTTTCAAATCAGAACCAGTGAAGGCGGTGAAGGTCCTGTGTGAGTGTCTGGAGGCGGTTGGAGGATGAATGGCGGCTAACAGATTGAGGTTGAATCCTGACAAGACAGAAGTACTGTTTTTGGGGGACAGGAGGCGGGCAGGTGTGGAGGATTCCCTGGTCCTGAATGGGGTAACTGTGCCCCTGAAGGACCAGGTGCGCAGCCTGGGAGTCATTTTGGACTCACAGCTGTCCATGGAAGCACAGGTGAAATCTGTGTCCAGGGCAGCTGTTTACCAGCTCCATCTGGTACGTAGGCTGAGACCCTATCTGCCTGCGGACTGTCTCGCCAGAGTGGTGCATGCTCTGGTTATCTCCCGCTTGGACTACTGCAATGCGCTCTACGTGGGGCTACCTTTGAAGGTGACTCGGAAACTACAACTAATCCAGAATGCGGCAGCTAGACTGGTGACTGGGAGCGGCCGCCGAGACCATATAACACCGGTCTTGAAAGACCTACATTGGCTCCCAGTATGTTTCCGAGCACAATTCAAAGTGTTGGTGCTGACCTTTAAAGCCCTAAACGGCCTCAGTCCAGTATACCTGAAGGAGCGTCTCCACCCCCATCATTCTGCCCGGATGCTGAGGTCCAGCGCCGAGGGCCTTCTGGCGGTTCCCTCATTGCGAGAAGCAAAGCTACAGGGAACCAGGCAGAGGGCCTTCTCGGTAGTGGCGCCCGCCCTGTGGAAAGCCCTTCCAGCAGATGTCAAAGTGATAAACAACTACCTGACATTCAGAAGACATCTTAAGGCAGCCCTGTTCAGGGAAGTTTTTAACGTGTGATATTTTACTGTATTTTTGGTTTTTATGTAAGCCGCCCAGAGTGGCTGGGGAGGCCCAGCCAGATGGGCGGGGTATAAATAATAAATTATTATTATTATTATTATTATTATTATTATTATTATCTGTATTCTATCAAAAGTCATAGCGGAATAACCAGAAAAAGGAAGCACAACTTGCTTAGCTTGACTTTTGTCAGTGTGTTATGTTATACTGTGGAAAGTTGATATAAAATTTACAGATTGTATATTATTAAGAGAGAATTACATGAAAATGATGTATAGATGGTATATCACACCAGTGAAAATGGCAAAGATGTTTAAGAAAGAAAATAAGAGATGCTGGAGATGTCAAGAAAAGGAAGGAACATTTTATTATATGTGGTGGGAATGCAAATGCATTAAAAATATTGGGAAATGATATATAATGAACTGAAAAAAATGTTTAAAATGAGCTTTGGTAAACATCCTGAAGCCTTTCTGTTAGGTATCTCAAATCAAGAGCTGCCAAAAGAAAAATGGACATTATTTATGTATGCTACAACAGCGGCAAATATCTTGACTACAAAATTGGAAGATGGAAGAAATACCATCAAAAGAACAATGGTAAGAAAAACTGATGAATTATGCAGAATTGGCTAAGCTAACAGAGAAACTACGAGAGAAGGACAAAAAGGATTTTAAAAGAGTTTGGGAACCATTTACAGGTTATTTGCAGAAACAACAACTGGCAGGGTCTGAATAAACATTCACAACTTTATTATAGTAACAGAAATTTTAGCAAAATGATAAGGGAATTTACTTTTACATAAAGCAGGACACAATAAATAAAACTAAATAACTCAGTAGAGGGGGAGTTGAGGGAAGTCCGGAGGACGGGAGGGAGAACATTTGTATATAACATGATGATTGAGATATTTTTATTTGTTATAAAATTCAATAAATATTCATTTTTTAAAAAGAAGAGAGGGGAGGCAGACTTCCTCATTGGACCTTCCCCGATCAGCCGAATTTATTAATATTTTAGAAAACTATCTACAAACATGGACAAGGCACAGAGACAGGTAGTCACTAAGGATGGCAGACTACCAATAACTTTTTTTTTGAGATGACTGACAATTTGGATTTAGTTGCTATTTGGAGAACAAAGAACCCCTTGGGTAGAGAGGGAACTCTTTTTCTCTGAAGCCAAAATGACATGGACAAGAATTGACAAATTTGGGTAACTAGAGGACTGGCTCCAAAGACAAGAAAAGTGGAAATTTGTTGGCGGAAATGACTGGCAGAATCCGAGACCAGGGAGAAGAGTCGGTGGAAGAAGACTGGAAGAAATTTAAAGACTATTTACAGAAATACTGCAAAATTAATGAATGTTAGAATGATGTTGGATTGAAATTAAGTGGTTTCTAGCTGTAATGGTATAAAAGAATATGAAAAAATGGTTTTTTAATAGGCAAAAATTTAATGCTATAATAATTTAAGATTAAAGATCAGGATAAAATAAGGAGGGAAAGGAATTGCTGAACTAATAAATTGAACTGGAATACAAAAAAGGGAGGTATGAGGAGGTCCGGGAAACAAGTAAATGAAAGATAAGTGATGAAAAGATTGAATTGTTTTTAACTATTTGTATTTTGTATTTTTTCTTTTTCATTTTGTAATATTGTAAAAACCTTAATAAATATTTATAAAAATTAAAAAAAGAAAAGTGGAAATTTGCCCTAAAACTTGCTCCAACCATAATGCTGTAAAGATGGAGATGAAACTAACACCAATTGGCTCTTTCAGATGGAGGATGAATGACACCTTGTTTAGGGACGAAGAAGTGATTAAGAAGGCCCAAAAAACCTTGAGAGACTATTTTGAGATAAATATGAATACTACTGTTGAAAAAAGAGTAATCTGGGATGCAAGTAAAGCGGTCATGAGAGGGTTCCTGATACAACAGAATGCAATAAAGAAGAGAACTCAAAACGAGAAGAAAGACAAAATTTTGGAGAAAATAAAGGAAGGTGAGAAGAAACTGAGAGCAAAACCAAAGTTGCAAGAGATTTTGAGAGAAATAAAGTTATATCAAGTACAATATATAAAAATGATGAAGCAGGAAATAGAATGGAAAATTAAACAGATGAGACAAAAGACATTTGAGTCGGCTAATAAATGTGGGAAATTGCTGGCCTGGCAAATAAAAAAAGACAAAAACTCAACACTATCAAAAATTTGGAAGTGGAAGGAAAGAATATACAGAACCCAGTGGAGATTAGAAATTGTTTCCAGAGGTACTTTAAGCAACTATATACACAAGGGCCACAGAAAGAAATTGACATAGATCGATTTTTGAAAATAAATGGACTACAAAAAATCTCTCAAGAAAACAAGCTAATGTTGAATTATAAAATAACTGAACAGGAGGTAGAAGGTGCCATCTAGAATATGCAATTGGGTAAATCTCCAGGGCCGGACGGCTTAACTTCAAGATACTATAGATCTTTGAAAAGTTGGATAATACAACCACTAAAGGAAGTTTGCAATGAAATTTTGGAAGGGAAAAAAGCACCAGAGTCGTGGAAGGAAGCTTACATTACACTTATACCAAAAACTGAGTCTGAGAAGACACAGCTTAAGAATTACCGCCCCATATCTGCTTAATGTGGATTATAAAATTTTCGCAGATATTTTGGCTAAAAGATTAAAAAAAGTACTAGTGGAAGAGATACATAAAGATCAAGCAGGCTTTCTCCCGGGCAGACACTTGTCTGATAATACGAGAAACATAATTAACATTTTAGAGAAATTAAAAGTGAATATTAACACCAAGGCTGTTTTGATATTTGTGGATGCGGAGAAAGCCTTTGACAATATTTCCTGGAGTTTTATGAAGAACCTACAGGGGATGGGGGTTGGTCAAGGTTTTGGAAATGGTATAAGTGCAATATTCTCTGAACAAAAGGCTAAACTAATTGTTAATAATGTGGTGACAGAGGAATTTAAGATAGAGAAAGGGACACGACAAGGTTGCCCAATTTCCCCATTTCTTTTTATATCGGTCCTGTTAAATATGATTAGAAGGGACCAATTGGTTAAGTCGGAGCCAAACAGTACAAATTGAAAGCATTTGCAGATGACTTAGTATTGACATTACAGGAGCCAGAATGGTGGCATGCATATTTAAAGAAATGGGAGTGCCTGATCACCTCATCTGTCTCCTGAGAAATCTCTATGTGGGACAAGAAGCTACAGTTAGAACTGGCTATGGAACAACTGACTGGTTCAAAATTGGGAAAGGAGTACGACAAGGCTGCATTTTGTCTCGCTGCTTATTTAACTTATATGCAGAATTCATCATGCGAAAGGCTGGGCTGGATGAATCCCTAGCCGGAATTAAGATTGCCGGAAGAAATATCAACAACCTCAGATATGCAGATGACACAACCTTGATGGCAGAAAGTGAGGAGGAATTAAAGAACCTTTTATTGAGGGTGAAAGAGGAGAGTGCAAAATATGGTCTGAAGCTCAACATCAAAAAAACGAAGATCATGGCTACTGGTCCCATCACCTCCTGGCAAATAGAAGGGGAAGAAATAGAGGCAGTGAGAGATTTTACTTTCTTGGGCTCCATGATCACTGCAGATGGTGACAGCAGCCACGAAATTAAAAGACGCCTGCTTCTTGGGAGAAGGGCAATGACAGGCCTAGACAGCATCTTGAGAAGTAGAGACATCACCTTGCCGACAAAGGTCCGTATAGTTAAAGCTACGGTTTTCCCAGTAGTGATGTATGGAAGTGAGAGCTGGACCATAAAGAAGGCTGATCGCCGAAGAATTGATGCTTTTGAATTATGGTGCTGGAGGAGACTCTTGAGAGTCCCATGGACTGCAAGAAGAACAAACCGATCCATTCTGAAGGAAATCAGCCCTGAGTGCTCACTGGAAGGACAGATTGTGAAGCTGAGGCTCCAGTACTTTGGCCACCTCATGAGAAGAGAAGACTCCCTGGAGAAGACCCTGATGTTGGGAAAGATGGAGGGCACAAGGAGAAGGGGGCGACAGAGGACGAGATGGTTGGATAGTGTTTTCGAGGTTACCAGCATGAGTCTGACCAAGCTGCGGGGGGCAGTGGAGGACAGGAGTGCCTGGCGTTCTCTGGTCCATGGGGCCACGAAGAGTCAGACACGACTAAACGACTAAACAACAACAAAGGTCAAAGCACATAAAGCATTTAAAAATCAGGACTTCCGGGTCATTGCCAACGATTAATGGCGGATTCCCTCTGAGCTTCAGATTGGGATCGGGTCTCACCGCTGCGGCAAAGCGGGGACCCTTTAAAAATCTCAGGCGGAGGAAGCCTGCCAACGTGGGGACTCGGCGGGCACCATTTGCGCTCCCCCAAGTTGCAAAGGAGCCCAAAAAGGTGGCCGGTCCAGAGGTGGTCTTGCAATCGCCATATCGCTTAAAATGAGTGCTAAACTCTCGCTAGTTCAGACTTTTCCTCCTTTTGCCTTTACAGGTCTGACTTCAAGCGAAAAATTCTCCCTATTAATCACCAATGTTTATCTTCCTCCAGGTGGTCTTATATCGGACCTCCATTATAGATGGGATTCTCTGGAAGATCATTTATTGGCACGCTATGTTATGTACCCTAATATTCCATCAATAATGGGTGGTGACTTTAATGCACGTACAGCCGCCAACTGGGATGGGATAATTAAGGCCAAGTGGTGGGTATCTCCCCCCTACCCAAAATCTGATTTAATCTCTTTTACATCAAGAAGATCTAAGGACATCACAGTGATCCATGCGACGGTTATCTCCAGGCTTGACTGCTGTAATTCGCTCTACGCGGGGCTGCCCTTGAAGCTGTCCCAGAAACTCCAGCGGGTGCAGAATGCTGCAGTGAGGCTCCTCACGGGGTCTCTGCCGTGGGAGCATATTCACCCAGTGCTTTTCCAGCTGCACTGGCTCCCGGTGGAGTACTGGGTCAGACTTAAGGTGCTGCTTTTGACCTTTCAAGCCCTTCACGGCCTAGGACCCTCTCAACACTGGCTCCGGCCTGGTGGAACGCTCTGTCTCATGAGACCAGGGCCCTGCAGGATCTGATTTCTTTCCGCAGGGCCTGTAAGACAGAGTTGTTCCACCTGGCCTTTGGCTTAGAATCAGTTTGATTCCCTCCCCCTCTTTCTTTTTCCTTTCTCCTCCCATGAAGAGGCTGCATCCTAATGTTTTAATGTTGTATCTTAATCTTTTAAATTGTTTTATAATCAACTTGTTTTTATTACTGGTTGTTAGCCACCCTGAGCCTGGTCTTGGCTACGGAGGCCAGGGTATAAATAAAATTTTATTATTATTATTATTAATAATTCCATCTTGGTTTCACATTATCACAGCTGCAGAACTAAAAAACTTGCTTCACTCCATGGGAAGGTGTTGTAAGGCCGGAATTAAACCTAAAGGTTACCAAAGTCACTATTAAATGACATGGTGAGAATTTCTGTATATCTCCCTTTTTCTATGTGTTTCACATTTCTTTTTTATGACTGCTGTTCTAATAAATACTCCTTCATAAAAGTTATTGCATTGCATTCTTCATCAAATTATCTTTCCTATGGTATCACTCCGAAAAAAGTGGTGCTATGAGCCATCAAACCTCGGAAACACACTTTTTAAAAAGTTTCCACGATTTAGCCACTAGCTGTTCATTTAAAGTTAAAGTTTTTTTTGTATGGGATCAGATGGTTATTATTAATGTTTCATGTGTATGTATGTGTTGGAAGCCACCCAGAGTGGCTGGGGCAACCCAGTCAGATGGGCAGGGGGTAAATAAAAATTACTACTATTATTATCACTGCTACTAATACCGGAGATTCAATCAGCCTGGCTCTTCTCTGGGACGGATTTTGTTTGGCCCAGTCATGGCATCCCCTCCATCGCCAATGTCAGGCGTCTCTTGGGTCAACCCAAGAAAACAAAAACAGAAAACCTGACAGAAGCTACTTATCTTTCCTAACAATTCTGAAGCTGACATTTAAAATGGCCTGGGCATTTCAGACCAGCCCAACCGTGGTATAAAGAGGCAGAACAGGAGGAAGATGGTTCTCAGAAAAGAACTGTAATTTACTGTTTATTGTGGGGGTGTTAGGTTCCCAGGTGTTGTAGGTGTCAGGATCTTTATCTCACCAGCTGGTCAGCAAGTAGCACTATGGTTGTTTATATCATGTGAGTGTCTGAGAGCGTGAGACAGGGAGTCTCGGTACTGTTGAGTACTGCGACAGAAGTCACTTCCACTTCTGTGTGAGATGTTGTTCTGTACTGCTGCTGAGAGAGAGAGAGCGGACATGCTGGTGGGTTCTCTGTATATATGGACTGTAAATAAAGTAGTTTATAGCTACTGATTGTCTTTTTCTTCTGCAATGAGATGCCAGAAGACGAGCGTACTCCTCTCAGGAGGGAGGGGTCTCTCTGGACTGAGGAAGATTTACAGCCAGAGAGAGACCACCGGAGAGACACCCCAGTGTCTTGGGAAGGTGGTGGCCTTCCTGGGCGCTTTTCCAACAGTAGGGGGCGCTGTTGAGCTCTGTGAAAATATGTGAGGTTTGTCACATAGAGGTATTTTTTGAATTTCCAAGCAGATAGGACGATCCCACAGGGAGCCTTACCAAGAGAGGCCACGATCCTACGATTCTCCTCCATGACATCCTTATGCAGAGCTCTCTGGTCAGGATCCAGCAACGCCCACTCCTCGTCCGTGAAATGAACAGCAACATCTTCAAAACACACTGGACCCTAAAAGAAAAAGGGAAATGTCGTCCTCTGAGACAGCAGAAATATGATCTGCTACACAATGCTCTGTGGTTTCCTTCCTCTTAATTGCTGCGCTATTTCTTTTTATATATATTTTTTTAATTTTAACTAATAAATTATAAAATGTACCACAAAACTTATCCCTCATACAATCTTTTTGGACTTCCATCAGCACCTCTGATGATCCACCATTTTCACCACTTCTTATGCATTTCTTAACTTTACATTGCCTTTACATCTCTTAACAAATCATCCTCCCCCTTCTCCATTTTTTCCATACTTCTAATAATACTCCTCACAAAACTTCTTGCAACCCTACAAACGTCGTCTGTTCTTCACAATTACTTTTCATATAGTCCGTAAATTTACTCCAGTCTTCCGTGGATTTCTGGTCTCGACGGTTTTGAATCCTTCCTGTTAGTTTATCTAATTCTGCTGCGTTATTTCAGTAGGATTGCTTTGCTGCACATTTGAATTATGGGTAGCTATTTCAATGCTTAAATTCAATTATTTTATTCTGCTTTTAATTACGGGTATTTGTCTTTGTGCAAATAGGTGGTTCTCCAGCTTATGTTTTCCACGTTATTCTGCCTACGCAGGGATTCCAGTTTCCCCGATGGAAGGATCCACTTTCTCCTCTCCTCGTGAGTTGTTCTGGGGAGGTTCCCTTCCAATGCCCTAGAGCCAAATTCAAGGGGTTCCTGGGGGCATGGAGAGGGGGAGGAGTGGGGGGCAGGCCCCATTTTGCAGCGGATGGGGCTGGCTAGGTGAATCCTGGACATTATTTGTTATCGTCTGTCCGATGCTTAGAAGCCTATTTTAGCATTCAGTGATGAATATAGAAATATAAGAAGCCTAGTTTGGATGGCCATCTGTCTTGGAGGATCTAGCTGAGACTCCTGCAATGCAGGGGGCGGGACTTGATGACCCTTGGGGTCCCTTTCAACTCTAGGATCCCATAAAAACTGCAACTAGAGATGAATCCTACTGGCGACATTCAGAAGGCTGGTGTCACAGAGTTATCTGGGCAGGAAATCCCACAGTTCACAGCTGGAGTTTACTCTTTATCAGCAAGAACACGATATTCACAGACTTGGCTGAGTTTCAGGCGTAATGAGCAGCTCATTCCCGGAGGGTCTGTCACTTTGCATTTCTTAGTGCAGAAAGTATGGATCTGATATTGATATTTCCTATAAAGGAGTACGACAAGGCTGTATATTGTCTCCCTGCTTATTTAACTTATATGCAGAATTCATCATGCGAAAGGCTGGACTGGATGAATCCCTCGCCGGAATTAAAGACCCTGATGTTGGGAAAGATGGAGGGCACAAGGAGAAGGGGATGACAGAGGACGAGATGGTGGGACAGTGTTCTCGAAGCTACCAGCATGAGTCTGACCAAACTGCGGAAGGTAGTGGAAGACAGGAGGGCCTGGCGTGCTCTGGTCCAGGGGGTCACGAAGAGGCGGACACGACTAAACGACTAAACAAAAACAACAATACTAATTAATTCAAGAGGGTTCCGGAAGCTTCTCTGCGTAAAAGAAACAAGCAGAAGGTTCCTGATGTTTGGGTTATTCCTTCAGAGAAGCTGAGTACAGCTGGGTTAAAGTGGTTCTGTTATGTCTTCTGTCAAGGTCATGCTGACTATAAGAAGAGGCCAGAAGGAGCCTGGGTTCTCTCTCTCTCTCTCTCTCTCTCTCTCTCTCTCTCTCTCTCTCTTCCTTCTGGTGTTCTGTACATAGTATGCTGAGTCTTAAGTTTTAAATTTATTATAAGTTGTGGGAAATTTCAGTTAAGTCTGCTGCAACTGGATTTCTTATGGACAGGGCCAATCCTGAACGTTTTGGATGTGGGACCATTATGCTCATTTGCCTTCAGTAGCAGTAAAGCTCTGCTGGATGAAATACAATTGCCTCTGGTCTATTTTGGGGAATACTGCAACGTCTTTACAATTTCACTCTGCTAACTATACATTGTAGTTCTGCTCTGGATCAATATTGAGTAGAATTTTAAGACAGTGTCTTCCTCCACAAAAGCAGTTGCCAAGAGTGAAGGCCCCCAACTCCCCACAGCTTTCCAAGCCCCCTCCTCTCTGGGGTTTCTGGCAAGCGATTGAACAGTGTGCCAGTGTGCAGCCTGCCTTTGCTCCTCCATTGTCAGACGTCTCCTGGCTCTGAGAGACAAGCAGGGAGGGTGGCATCTGGCAGAAGGAGAGGGAGCCCCCGCTGACTCCTCCTTAACCTGACTCACCTCTGACTCTCGACCTCCCTCCTCCCACTCGTCTCCTTCCTTTTCTGCCTCCGATTCTGCACTGCATTCTTCCACAGAGTCTCCCAGCTCACTAAACCCTGTTGTCCCTTCAGCTTCTGACACCTCCTCTTCCCAGGCTTCTCCCTCTGACCGCCCATCCTTCCTCCACCTCCACTCCGTGGGGTCTGAGATGTCTTCCTTTCCTGGTTCCCTGGCTGCTTCCTCCCACCATTCCTCTGTGCCCAACCAGTCCATGACATTGCTCCATCCCTCGGCCTCTGACCCCACAAGGCAGCTTCCCCTGACCTGATCTGGTTCCACAGCCGCTGCTTCCCTTCTGCCCCCATGAAAAGATGGACCAGGAGGTCTTGCCGGCATCATTCTGTCACCTGCAAGAGAAAAAACGTAAGCAGGATGCCAGGAGTGCCTACTTCTCTCACAGGTGAAACAGGGCATCTCTAACTACAGATGGGCCTTTGAGAAAGCCTTACCTGCTGAGAACATTTGGACGTTTGTGCCCATTTCATGTTAGTTGTGCAAAACTATTTCTCCCTTCCTTTGGACCCTTGTTCCCAACTGTTCCCCCCCCCCCAAAAAAAAAGGAACTCACAGATTAGTTGGAAAACCAACAGAACGAGACCAAATGGAGAAAAGCCACCTTCCTCCTTACCCAGTGGCCTCTCTCTGGTGTCCAACGGAGGCCTCTCTGCCTCACAGGAATCCAGGTCCACTTCTGCAAAACGATCCCTTTTCTGAAAGAGCAACAAGAATTCAAAACAGAGAATGAATGGTGAGAAATGTTAGAAAGAGAATGACAAAGACAGAAGTTTAAGGGTGTGAAATCTCATCCCATGGATGCCTTCCCAGGAAAAGAATGGGCCAACAGTAGAGCATTATGGGATGTTCTCTGTCCTGTTTGGAGCCCCTTGCGAGTATCCAGAGGAAGGTCTCTCTCACCTGCTTTCTCTCCTCTGCCTGACTCAGGAGGAAACCTTCGGCCAGGGCCACCGCCTGGGAACTGGTCTCCGCTCCACACTCCCTCACCCAGCTCTCCATCTCCGGGGGAAGGACAGCCAGGAACTGCTCCAAGATCACCAGGTCCAGCATCTCAGCTTTTGTGTGCCTTTCTGGCTTCAGCCACTGATGGCAAAGGTGGTAGAGTCGGCTGCAAACCTCTCGGGGTCCTTTGGCCTCCTGGCAGCAGAACTGCTGGCTCTGCCCCTCTGAGTGGAGGGTGTCCTCCTCACCCAGGATCTTCTGCCCAGAGTTTTCCCAGAATCCCCCACTGCTCCCAGTTTGGATGACATGGCCTCTTCCTGCTCCAGGGCCGGCTGAGTCTTGCTCATCCATCTGTGCTCTAAGAGATGGGAAGGAACCCTTTGGTCTTCTGCCAAGTTCTGTCTTAATGAGAAGCTCTTGCCAATCCTACAAAGCAAATGCTTTGTTACGTAAAAGTTTTTATTATTATTAGTCAATATTTTTATTTTTTGTATAGTTTGTATAGTTTTGTTCTTTAGGTGAGAGGGTCAGGGCTGTCTGGGAGTCGGCCCCATTCAACAGAATGGCAGGGGGCGGGTTCCCCGGGGGAGGAGCACTGGGACACCCGATCACAGTGATCACGGGTAGGAGGAGGAGTTACACTATGACCAGACCATGTCATTGTTTGAGGACTATCCCTGCCTCCGGGTCTGGTCTTGACCGGGTGGATACTGGAATCAGCAAGGGAGACCCACGTGACCTGAAGGGGCTGCTGTGCAATGCCAGGTCAATGATTCATGAGACCACTGCCATCCACGACTTGGATGGATGTGGGTGATCTGACACGAAGTGAAACAAAAACAAAAGAAGTGTCATGGTCGGATCACTTCCTGGTGCAACTGGACTTCTCCACGACCCTTCCCCTCTGCAGGGAGGTGGGACTGATTTGGATGGCCCACCCCTGGTACTTAATGGATCCAAATGGTTTCCAGAAAGGAGGAGGGGATGTTTTATCCCATGTTGATGGCCTTTCAGCTGATTTCCTTGTGGCGCCTGGACAGCCCTGTGGTTTTTCCCGCAGCTGAGGACGATGAAAAAAATACTGAGATGGCTAGAGTGTCGGTGGCAGAAAACACACTCTGAATCTGACAAAATACGGGTTAGAGCTCAATGTCGAGCCTACCAAGTGGCAATAGCAATGGCTTTCTTCACCGCCTCTATTGCATCTGCAGAAAACAACACCAGGAGACTCTTTCAGGCGGTTCGCTATTTAGTGGAACCACCTGCATCATTGGGGCCTCAAAAGGACCCTAAGATCTCCTTCAATGATTTGGCAAAGTTTTGTGCAGTTAAATTGACCCAGATTTGGAAAGAGGTAGACTCCACCATGGGAGCAGGGCCAGGGTGGGAGAGTGCTAGAGTCCCGTCTAGTCAGGTTGCGTGGGATCAGTTCAATTTTGTTACCTCCAAGGATGTGGACAGGCTGCTTGGACAAGTGAAACTGACCACCTTTCTCCTTGATCATCCTGGCTCATAAAAGTGAACCAGGAAGGGCTGGGTGATAATAATAATAATAATAATAATAATAATAATAATAATAATAATTTATTATTTATATCCCGCCCATCTGGCTGGGCCTTCCCAGCCACTCTGGGCGGCTTCCATAAAAACCAAAAATACAGTAAAATATCACACGTTAAAAACTTCCCTGAACAGGGCTGCCTTAAGATGTCTTCTGAATGTCAGGTAGTTGTTTATCGCTTTGATATCTGCTGGAAGGGCGTTCCACAGGGTGGGCGCCACTACCGAGAAGGCCCTCTGCCTGGTTCCCTGTAGCTTTGCTTCTCGCAGTGAGGGAACCGCCAGAAGGCCCTCGGCGCTGGACCTCAGCGTCCGGGCAGAATGATGGGGGTGGAGACGCTCCTTCAGGTATACTGGACCGAGGCCGTTTAGGGCTTTAAAGGTCAGCACCAACACTTTGAATTGTGCTCGGAAACATACTGGGAGCCAATGTAGGTCTTTCAAGACCGGTGTTATATGGTCTCGGCGGCCGCTCCCAGTCACCAGTCTAGCTGCCGCATTCTGGATTAGTTGTAGTTTCCGAGTCACCTTCAAAGGTAGCCCCACGTAGAGTGCATTGCAGTAGTCCAAGCGGGAGATAACCAGAGCAGGCACCACTCTGGCGAGACAGTCCGCAGGCAGATAGGGTCTCAGCCTACGTACCAGATGGAGCTGGTAAACAGCTGCCCTGGACACAGATTTGACCTGTGCCTCCATGGACAGCTGTGAGTCCAAAATGACTCCCAGGCTGCGCACCTGGTCCTTCAGGGGCACAGTTACCCCATTCAGGACCAGGGAATCCTCCACACCTGCCCGCCTCCTGTCCCCCAGAAACAGTACTTCTGTCTTGTCAGGATTCAACCTCAATCTGTTAGCCGCCATCCATCCTCCAACCGCCTCCAGACACTCACACAGGACCTTCACTGCCCTCACTGGTTCTGATTTAAAAGAGAGGTAGAGCTGGGTATCATCTGCATACTGATGAACACCCAGCCCAAACCTCCTGATGATCTCTCCCAGCGGCTGCATGTAGATGTTGAAAAGCATGGGGGAGAGGACAGAACCCTGAGGCACCCCACAAGTGAGAGCCCAGGGGTCTGAACACTCATCCCCCACCACCACTTTCTGAACACGGCCCAGGAGGAAGGAGCGGAACCACTGTATGACAGTGCCCCCAGCTCCCAGCCCCTCAAGACGGTCCAGAAGGATGTTATGGTCGATGGTATCAAACGCCGCTGAGAGATCCAGCAGAACTAGGAAACAGCTCTCACCTTTGTCCCTAGCCCGCCGGAGATCATCAACCAGTGCCATGATGAGGCCTGAATCCCGACTGGAAGGGATCCAAATGGTCCGCTTCTTCCAGGCGTGATGGGCTCTGTGGGGTGGTGAATGCTTCCCTCTCTGAGGGAGCCTTCCCAGACCCGCTGAAAGAGGTGATCATTAAACCGCTACTTAAAAAAACATCTTTAGACCCAGCCAATTTGGCCTGGCATGCTCTGGTCCAGGGGGTCGCGAAGAGTCGAACACAACTAAACGACTAAACAACAACAACAACAATTTGGCCAACTATCGCCCAGTCTCAAATTTACCATTCTTGGGCAAGGTGATTGAGCGGGTGGTTGCCAAACAACTCCAAGCACACCTGGAGGATGCGGACCATTTGGATCCCTTCCAATCGTGATTCAGGCCTCACCATGGGACTGAAACTGCCTTGGTCGCGCTGGCTGATGATCTCCGGCGGGACAAAGGTGAGAGCTGTTTCCTAGTTCTGCTGGATCTCTCAGCGGCGTTTGATACCATCGACCACAACATCCTTCTGGACCGTCTAGAGGGGCTGGGAGCTGGGGGCACTGTCATACAGTGGTTCCGCTCCTTCCTCCTGGAACGTGGCCAGAAAGTGGTGGGGGGGGATGAGTCTTCAAACCTTTGGGCTCTCACTTGTGGGGTGCCTCAGGGTTCTGTCCTCTCCCCCTTGCTTTTTAACATACATATGAAGCCACTGGGAGAGATCATCAGGGGGTTTGGGCTGGGTGTTCATCAGTATGCGGATGATACCCAGCTCTACCTCTCCTTAAAATCAGAACATGTGAAGGCGGTGAAGGTCCTGTGTGAGTGTCTGGAGGCGGTTGGAGGATGGATGGCGGCTAACAGATTGAGATTGAATCCTGACAAGACAGAAGTACTGTTTTTGGGGGACAGGAGGCGGGCAGGTGTGGAGGACTCCCTGGTCCTGAATGGGGCAACTGTGCCCCTGAAGGACCAGGTGCGCAGCCTGGGAGACATTTTGGACTCACATCTGTCCATCGAGCTGCAGATCAATTCTGTGTCCAGGGTGGCTGTTTACCAGCTCCATCTGGTACGTAGGCTGAGACCCTATCTGCCAGCTGACTGTCTCGCCAGAGTAGTGCATGCTCTAGTTATCTCCCGCTTGGACTACTGCCATGCACTCTACGTGGGGCTACCTTTGAAGGAGACCCAGAAACTACAACTACCGCAATCCAGAACGCGGTAGCTAGACTGGAAGCTGGTGACTGGGAGTGGCCGCTGTGACCACATAACAACAATCCTGAAAGACCTACATTGGCTACCAGTACATTTCCAGGCACAATTCAAAGAGTTGCTGCTAACCTTGAAAGCCCTAAACGGCCTCAGTCCAGTAGTCCTGAAGGAGCATCTCCACCCCCATTGTTCTGTCCGGACACTGAGGTCCAGCACCAAGGGCCTTCTGGCGGTTCCCTCATTGTGAGAAAAGAGGTTACAGGAAACCAGGCAGAGGGCCTTCTCGGTGGTGGCACCCGCCCTGTGGAACCCTCTCCCATCACATGTCAAGGAAATAAACTACTATCTGATGTTTAGAAGACATCTGAAGGCAGCCCTGTTTAGGGAAGTTTTAAATGTTTGATGTTTCATTCTGTTTTTAGTATTCTATTGGGAGACACCAAGAGTGGGTGGAGTATTTTATTATTATTATTATTATTAGAACCAGCGCTGGATTGCACCACAGCCCAAACCATGAGGTATCTGGAGGAGGAGGAGGAGAAGGAGAAGACAAAGAAAGCAGACTCCTGGGGTGGGGTCCCTTTTTCTTTGCTCTGAGGGCCAGGTATGTACCTGGCAAACCCCATGAGGGCCAAAGACATTGCCCTTGAAATTTAGGAAACTAATTTATTCTGATTATTGTCTTAGAGAGCTTAACACACGCACAGCCACTGATGCCCAGGTCCCTGGAGGCTCAGTGAGTAGCAGCGCCCATTTCCGGCTCAGCTGGTTTTCCAGCACCAATCCCTTTGGGAGAGAGAGGATGTGGTCCTGGGATGCCCTGCTCTGGGTGCGAGGGGATTGCTGCCGTGGCCTCCGTGGGGAGCTGCCCTGGGAGACACTGGGAGACACTGGGAAACTGGTCCCCAATGCAGCAGCCAGGCTCTGGGCTGGGAACCCTCTCTTTACTCCTCTCCTTCCTCTCCCACCTTTTCTTCCTCCCTCCCCGTGGGGTTTTTTTGAGGGGGGGCTAGTCCACCTCCTCGTCCAGCTTTGGAAAACCGCTTGCACCTGTTCCCTCTGTTGTGCAATGACGATGAGCAATGTCACACCGAGTCCTAGGGACTCCTTTGTTTCAAGAAAGGAGATTTTTTCTGAAGGGGGAGATGGAGGGCCAAATGAGTTTGGGATCCTCTGATCTGCAGGAAGGAAGGAGAGCGTTGCAGACCTGGCCCCTCCCTGGCAGGACCCTCTCCTCCCCCCTGACTTGGGGTCCCCCCCTCTTCCCGGCAGGAGCTCTCTCCTTCCCTGACCTTCCTCCTGGCTCTCAGCCCCGGGGCTCCTTCCTCCTCTGGGTAGCAGGAGCATATGGGGGGGTCTTTGCACCCCTGACCCTCTCCTCCTCCCTGACTTGGGGTCCCCCCCTGCAGGAGCAGATCAGCCCCCCCAGGCCCCCTCCCCTGCTGCAGCCCTGGGACCCCCACCGTCTCCCCACTGCACCCTCTGGGGGGAGAGAGAGGAGACTCACCAGATCCCAGAGAGAGAGAGGAGACTCACCAGATCCCAGAGAGAGAGAGGAGACTCACCAGATCCCAGAGAGAGAGAGGAGACTCACCAGATCCCAGAGAGAGAGAGGAGACTCACCAGATCCCAGAGAGAGAGAGGAGACTCACCAGATCCCAGAGAGAGAGAGGAGACTCACCAGATCCCAGAGAGAGAGAGGGGAGACTCACCAGATCCCAGGAGGGGAGAGCGAGGCAGCCCTTGCAGGAGAGACACCCAAGCAGGGAAGGACTGGGGGGGGGGGGCTTGGCTCTGGAGGACCTGCCCCCCTTGCTTCCTGGCCTCTCTAGGAAGGCAGCTCGGTTCCCTTTAACCCTTGCAAGGCCAGTCCCCCCCAGCTCAGCCCCCCCCCCTTGCATTGCACACTCACGTGGCCAGGGCAGAACTCTGATTTCTATTCATTTCTGAGGGGGGCAGCTTCTCCCTGGCTCCGCCTATGGTAAGGGATCCTTTTGGGGGGGCCTTTGGCTCTTGACTGGGCTCTGAGCATCTCCCTCGGTCCCTTTGGGGGGGCCTTTGGCTCTCGGCTGGGCTCTGAGCATCTCCCTCGGTCCCTTGGGGGGGGCCTTTGGCTCTTGGCTGGGCTCTGAGCATCTCCCTCGGTCCCTTTTTGGGGGGCCTTTGGCTCCTGGCTGGGCTCTGAGCATCTCCCTCGGTCCCTTTTTTGGGGGGGCCTTTGGCGCTTGGCTGGGCTCTGAGCATCTCCCTCCGTCCCTTTTTGGGGGGGGGCCTTTGGCTCTTGGCTGGGCTCTGAGCATCTCCCTCGGTCCCTTTGGGGGGGCCTTTGGCTCTCGGCTGGGCTCTGAGCATCTCCCTCGGTCCCTTGGGGGGGGCCTTTGGCTCTTGGCTGGGCTCTGAGCATCTCCCTCGGTCCCTTTGGGGGGGGCCTTTGGCTCTCGGCTGGGCTCTGAGCATCTCCCTCGGTCCCTTTTTGGGGGGGGCCTTTGGCTCTTGGTTGGGCTCTGAGCATCTCCCTCGGTCCCTTTTGGGGGGGCCTTTGGCTCTTGGCTGGGCTCTGAGCATCTCCCTCGGTCCCTTTGGGGGGGCCTTTGGCTCTCGGCTGGGCTCTGAGCATCTCCCTCCGTCCCTTTTTTGGGGGGCCTTTGGCTCTTGGCTGGGCTCTGAGCATCTCCCTCGGTCCCTTTTTTGGGGGGGCCTTTGGCTCTTGGCTGGGCTCTGAGCATCTCCCTCGGTCCCTTTTTTGGGGGGCCTTTGGCTCTTGGCTGGGCTCTGAGCTTCTCCCTCGGTCCCTTTGTGGGGGGCCTTTGGCTCTTGGCTGGGCTCTGAGCATCTCCCTCCGTCCCTTTGGGGGGGCCTTTGGCTCTTGGCTGGGCTCTGAGCATCTCCCTCGGTCCCTTTTTTGGGGGCACCTTTGGCTCTTGGCTGGGCTCTGAGCATCTCCCTCCGTCCCTTTTTTGGGGGGGCCTTTGGCTCTTGGCTGGGCTCTGAGCATCTCCCTCGGTCCCTTTTTTGGGGGCACCTTTGGCTCTTGGCTGGGCTCTGAGCATCTCCCTCGGTCCCTTTTGGGGGGGCCTTTGGCTCTTGGCTGGGCTCTGAGCATCTCCCTCAGTCCCTTTTGGGGGGGGGCCTTTGGCTCCTGGCTGGGCTCTGAGCATCTCCCTCAGTCCCTTTTTTGGGGGGGCCTTTGGCTCTTGGCTGGGCTCTGAGCATCTCCCTCAGTCCCTTTTGGGGGGGGGGCTTTGGCTCCTGGCTGGGCTCTGAGCATCTCCCTCAGTCCCTTTTTTGGGGGGGCCTTTGGCTCTTGGCTGGGCTCTCAGCATCTCCCTCAGTCCCTTTTGGGGGGGGGCCTGTGGCTTTTGGCTGGGCTCTGAGCATCTCCCTCAGTCCCTTTTGGGGGGGGGCCTTTGGCTCCTGGCTGGGCTCTGAGCATCTCCCTCAGTCCCTTTTTTGGGGGGGCCTTTGGCTCTTGGCTGGGCTCTCAGCATCTCCCTCAGTCCCTTTTTTGGGGGGCCTTTGGCTCTTGGCTGGGCTCTGAGCATCTCCCTCGGTCCCTTTGGGGGGGGCCTTTGGCTCTTGGCTGGGCTCTGAGCATCTCCCTCGGTCCCTTTTTTGGGGGCACCTTTGGCTCTTGGCTGGGCTCTGAGCATCTCCCTCCGTCCCTTTGGGGGGGGCACCTTTGGCTCTTGGCTGGGCTCTGAGCATCTCCCTCCGTCCCTTTGGGGGGGGCCTTTGGCTCTTGGCTGGGCTCTGAGCATCTCCCTCAGTCCCTTTTTTGGGGGGCCTTTGGCTCTTGGCTGGGCTCTGAGCATCTCCCTCCGTCCCTTTGGGGGGGGCACCTTTGGCTCTTGGCTGGGCTCTGAGCATCTCCCTCCGTCCCTTTGGGGGGGGCCTTTGGCTCTCGGCTGGGCTCTGAGCTTCTCCCTCGGTCCCTTTGTGGGGGGGCCTTTGGCTCTTGGCTGGGCTCTGAGTATCTCCCTCGGTCCCTTTGGGGGGGGCCTTTGGCTCTTGGCTGGGCTCTGAGCATCTCCCTCGGTCCCTTTTTTGGGGGCACCTTTGGCTCTTGGCTGGGCTCTGAGCATCTCCCTCGGTCCCTCAGCCAGGAAGCGGAGGATAAAATGGATTGTTTCAAGAAGTGGCAGAGAGACATTTCTAGATTTGTCTGGCAGGGCAAGAAGCCTAGAATAAAATTTAAAATACTAACGGACGCAAAGGAAAGAGGTGGATTTGCCCTGCCAGACCTTAAACTTTATTATGAATCAGCAGCTTTTTGCTGGCTGAAAGAATTGCTGCTTCTTGAAAACACAGACTTTTTGGATCTAGAAGGTTTTAATAATGTATTTGGATGGCATGCATATTTGTGGCATGATAAGGTCAAAGCACATAAAGCATTTAAAAATCAGGGAACTGCCATCGGAGCTAGAGGCGGAGAGAAGGCTCCAGAGTGATGCTGGAGAGGGTCCCAGCAGGGAGAGATGCAGCCCATCTGCTGGGGAAGGAAATCAGCGTAACACCAGTGGAGAAGGGGGGCAGATGGGGGAATCGGAGAGGAGGCTCCAGGACTCCTCGCCGCCGGAGACCAGCAGGGAGAGCACGGGTCCTCCGCTGCCCACACCCTCCCTGCGCAGAAAACCTCCGCGCAGGCAGAGTAGGAGGAGACTGGGCGTCAAACAGCTTTTATGCTGGAAAAGGTTCAAGAAACGCCCACTGACGGATTCTGCCCGCGACTGAGACAGTCACGATGCTGGAGGCTGTTCAGTCAGAAAGGGTTAAGCAGGTAACCTAGCCAGGAATGGCAGCAACTTACGCACGAGCAACCCCTAAACCCATTACATAAAGCATTTAAAAACCATATTGTCAGGAAAGCATAGTTTAATGTCTGGATAAGATATAAGGACCTACTCGAAAATAAAACCCCAAGGTGGTTGTCACCGATGGAAGCGAAGGCTCAGAAAAAGCTCAATATGGAGGCCAAATGGCCGAAATATTGGGAAATTTTGGAACAAGAGGGAGACAAATTGAAATTGCAGAGTTTTGAAAAACTAAAAAATAAAGTGCGAGATTGGCTTCATTACTATCAGATAATGGAGGCATATAATTTGGATAAAAGAATTGGATTCCAGGTGGAAAAATCAAAATTGGAAAGAGAACTGTTAGATCCCAACACTAAGACTTTGTCAAGGATGAATAACTTGCTGTTGAAATGGAACACTCAGGATGAAACGGTGAAATCTGCTATGATTAAATGGGCACAAGACGTTGGACATAATATTATGTTTGCTGACTGGGAACAGTTATAGACCACAGGTATGAAGTTTACGGCATGTAATGCCTTAAGAGAGAACATTATGAAAATGATATACAGGTGGTACATAACACCAGTCAAGCTTGCAAAAATCTATCATTTGCCCGATAATAAATGTTGGAAATGTAAGGAAACTGAAGGTACATTCTTTCACCTTTGGTGGACGTGCCCAAGGATTAAGGCTTTCTCGGAGATGATATATAATGAAATGAAAAAGGTATTTAAATATACTTTCCTGAAAAAACCAGAGGCCTTTCTCCTGGGCATTGTCGGCCAATTGGTGTCAAAGAAGGATAGAACTTTCTTTATGTATGCCACGACAGCAGCAAGAATACTTATTGCAAAGTATTGGAAGACACAAGATCTACCCACTTTGGAAGAATGGCAGATGAAGGTGATGGACTACATGGAATTGGCGGAAATGACTGGCAGAATCCGAGACCAGGGAGAAGAGTCGGTGGAAGAAGATTGGAAGAAATTTAAAGACTATTTACAGAAATATTGCAAAATTAATGAATGTTAAAATGAAGTTGGATAAAACTTATGTGGTTTTTAGCTATAACGCTATAAGGAGTATGGAAAAAGAAAACGGGGTATTAACAGTCAAATGTTAATGTTACACATTATTCAAGATTAAAGATTAGGATAAACAAAGAGGGGAAGGATTTGCTGAACTAACAAACTGAGCTGGAATACAAAAAGGGAGGTGTGAGGAGGTCCGGGAAATAAGCAAATGAAAGAAAGTGGGAAAGATGGAATTGTTTTTTATCTATTTTTATTTTGTATTTTTCTTTTTTCATTTTGTAAAATTCTAATAAATATCTGTTAAAAAAAAAAAAGAACAGTTTCAGGTTAAGAACAGACCTCCGGAACGAATGAAGTACTTAACCCGAGGTACCACTGTGAATACTACAGTATAAGGTTTAAGTCTTTTTCTGCGGCTTCTCTCTCACCCCCGAACTTAGTTATGAGGGGTCTTTCCGTGAGGTACTTTTGACACAGCCCAGCTTCCTTCACAGCCAGGGGCCACTTTTCCTGGGTTCCCCTCAGGTAATTCCTTCGTATGCCAGACCCAGGGGATCCTCTCAGCCCTTGCCACGGACTTGGGAATCTCCTTTTCCTACGAGATCTCTCTCCTCCTGACTGGAAGGAGACCCCAGAAGAAGAAGAGGAGAGTCTTCCCACAGCTTCTCCCTCCAGCTTCACTCCCTCCAGACCCTCAACATGGTCTCCCCATCTCAGCTGTGAGGCTCCTTCCTCTGGCTCCATAGATATTCTCCTCAGAGCGGAGGATCCACTCAGATCAGAGCCACTTCTCCCTCCCTCCACCCTCTCCTCATCCCCATCTTCTCCCAACCTTCCCTCTCTCCCATCTCAAATCCCCTCAGAAATGGCTCCCTTTATTTTCCCTCCAAAAGTCCTGGCGCCACCCCCCCCTCTGGGTAGCCAATCAGAAAGCGGCTCTGGCCCCCTGGTGGAATGGTGAGGCACTGCACCCCCAGACTCTGCTCTGGCTCTGCTGTCCGTCACAGCAGCCAGCTGCCCCAGCAGGCCTTGCCATCTCCCCACCGCTTGAGCCGTCCTCCATTGTCTCCCGAGACAGACGGATGAGGAGAGAGCCATTCAGGGGCCACAGGAAAGGGGCATCGGGGGCCGACAGAGGCAAACTGGAGTGGGGAACCATCGCCGAAAGGATGCCTACCTCTCTCTTATTCTAAAAGATCACGCCACATATTTCCACGAGTGCTGGGTAGATTCCGGCAACAGTCTTCACAATTTATGTATTCAATAAACATTGGCCACGTGTTATAAAAGGAATATGGATTGCGTTCCCCCACCTTTTGGATACTTAAATTGTGATGCCCAGAACTGAACACAGTATTCTGGGTGGGGCCTGACCAAGGCAGAATAAAGTGGTACTATTCCTGCCCTTGATCTGATTCTGCCTTCTGCGACATTGACCTGTCCTCCCCGTTTGGTGTCGTCCGCAAATGTGATAAGCATCTCCTCAGTTCCTTCATCCAACTCATTCATAAAGACGCTGAACAACAACGGGCCCAGGACTGAACCCTGCAGCACCCCTCTTGTCACTTTCCCCCAGGATGATGAGGAACCAATGAAGGAGTCCTCTTTGGGTTTGAGTTACAGATAGGTAGCCGGGTTGGTCTGCCCATGTTGGTCTGCCATTGAAGAAGTGTGCATGCACACGAAAGCTCATACCAAGAACTAACTTAGTTGGTCTTTAAGGTGCTACTGGAAGGAAATTTTTTTTCCCTCTTTGGGTTTGGTCAGTCAAATCCCATTAACAGTTTCCTTGTTCAGCCCACATTTTACCAGTTTCTCACAGAAAGATCACTGGAGACTTTGTCAAAAGCCTTACTGAAATCAAGATGCACTATTTCCACAGCTGTTCCCTGATCAACAAAGTTTGTAACTCCATCCATAAAAAGGGGAGGAGAGATTTCTCTGGCTAGACTTGTTTTTGGGAAAGCCATGCTTTCATCCTGTATGTTTCTGTTGTGAAATCTTCAGATGGAGGGCATTTTAAATATTAAAAATGATAATAAATATGGATATTGACAAGCTGAAACATGTGCAAAGGAAGGTGATTTATGTATTTATTTAATTTGTATACTACCCAACCCAGTGGTGCCAACTTGAATAAAATATTGGTGGGGGGCCAGGTAAGGCCTGCCTTGCACAATCGCATGATGCATAAAGGGCATTGGAATGGCAATGCCTATCAACTGGGGGGGGTGCCCCCCTCAAATATATCATTGGGGAGCAAAATCCCCTCAGCCTCTAAAAGTCGACTCCTGTTCCCACATGTCTCAGGACTGTTACAACATAAAAAGACAATATAAAAACACATAATATACATCTGTAACCCCCCTCACTACCACATTTTAAAAGGGAATTAGATGTCAATTAGGCAAAGTCCTGGTTAACAAGGTGCAGATTTGCCTGGCTCCTAAAGCTGGATAATGGTTTTTCCAACTGTTGCATGGATTCTTTGATGGGAACTGAGATTGGAGCTCTGACTGAAGCTCTTTCCACATTCCACACACTGATAGGGTTTCTCCCCAGTATGAATTCTCTGATGGGAATTGAGATTGGAGCTCTGACTGAAGCTCTTTCCACATTCCACACACTGATAGGGTTTCTCCCCAGTATGAATTCTCTGATGGGAATTGAGATTGGAGCTCTCACTGAAGCTCTTTCCACATTCCATGCACTGATAGGGTTTCTCCCCAGTATGAATTCTCTGATGGGAAGTGAGATAGGAGCTCGTACTGAAGCTCTTTCCACATTCCATGCACTGATAGGGTTTCTCCCCTGTATGAATTCTCTGATGGGAAGTGAGATAGGAGCTTGTACTGAAGCTCTTTCCACATTCCACACACTGATAGGGTTTCTCTCCTGAATGAATTCTCTGATGGGAAGTGAGAGAGGAGCTCTCGCTGAAGCTCTTTCCACATTCCCTGCACTGATAGGGTTTCTCCCCGGTATGAATTTTCTGATGGGAAGTTAGATGGCTTCTCTGACTGAAGGTCTTTCCACATTCCATGCACTGATAGGGTTTCTCCTCTGTATGAATTCTTTGATGGGAATTGAGATTGGAGCTCTGACTGAAGCTCTTTCCACATTCCATGCACTGATAGGGTTTCTGCCCAGTATGGATTTTCTGATGCTTAGTGAGATGGCCTCTCTGACTGAAGCTCTTTCCACATTCCACGCACTGATAGGGTTTCTTTCCAATGAGAATTCTTTGTTGATAAGTGGAATGGGAGCTCTGACTGCAGCTCGCTCCATACTCCAAAATTTTGCGTGGTTTCTCCTCTCTGGGGGTTTTGTCATGTTCATCCTTGTTCTTGTTTTCCAATTTATCAAAATCTGCAATGGAGACAAAAAAGGGATTAGAGTCTCAGGAACAAATCAAGAACTGAAGGGAGTTGGGCCTTTGTTCATTGCCTTTGTTGGTTGTCATTAACCAACATTTTTATTCATATATTCTAATGGATTGTTGAATGTTGATTTGTTTGATATACAGTAGTGGCCAAAATTGTGGAAGCCTTTTGGGAAAAAAGTATATTTCAGATGTTTGATGGCTCGTAACACGACTTCGTTTAGAGTAATACCACAAAATTATGTATCAATAGAAAGATAATTTAATGAAGAATGTAATTATCAATTCCAATCTGTTACCTCCGAGGATGTGGACAGGCTGCTTGGACGAGTGAAACCAACCACCTGTCTCCTGGATCCTTCCCCATCCTGGCTTATAAAAGCTAGCCGGGAAGGACTGGGCGATGGGCTTCGTGGGGTGGTGAATGTTTCCCTCCATGAGGGAGCCTTCCCAGACCCGCTGAAAGAGGCGGTTATTAAACCGCTTCTTAAAAAACCATCTTAAGATGCGGCCACGATGACCAACTACCGCCCAGTCTCAAATCTTCCATTCTTGGGCAAGGTGATTGAGCGAGCGGTTGCCGAACAACTCCAGGCACGCCTGGAAGAAGCGGACCATTTGGATCCCTTCCAGTCGGGATTCAGGCCTCATCATGGGACTGAAACTGCCTTGGTCGCACTGGTTGATGATCTCCGGCGGGCAAGGGACAAAGGTGAGAGCTGTTTCCTAGTTCTGCTGGATCTCTCAGCGGCGTTTGATACCATCGACCATAACATCCTTCTGGACCGTCTTGAGGGGCTGGGAGCTGGGGGCACTGTCATACAGTGGTTCCGCTCCTTCCTCCTGGGCCGTGTTCAGAAAGTGGTGGTGGGGGATGAGTGTTCAGACCCCTGGGCTCTCACTTGTGGGGTGCCTCAGGGTTCTGTCCTCTCCCCCATGCTTTTCAGCATCTACATGCAGCCGCTGGGAGAGATCATCAGGAGGTTTGGGTTGGGTGTTCATCAATATGCGGATGATACCCAGCTCTACCTCTCTTTTAAATCAGAACCAGTGAAGGCGGTGAAGGTCCTGTGTGAGTGTCTGGAGGCGGTTGGAGGATGGATGGCGGCTAACAGATTGAGGTTGAATCCTGACAAGACAGAAGTACTGTTTTTGGGGGACAGGAGGCGGGCAGGTGTGGAGGATTCCCTGGTCCTGAATGGGGTAACTGTGCCCCTGAAGGACCAGGTGCACAGCCTGGGAGTCATTTTGGACTCACAGCTGTCCATGGAAGCACAGGTGAAATCTGTGTCCAGGGCAGCTGTTTACCAGCTCCATCTGGTACGTAGGCTGAGACCCTATCTGCCTGCGGACTGTCTCACCAGAGTGGTGCATGCTCTGGTTATCTCCCGCTTGGACTACTGCAATGCGCTCTACGTGGGGCTACCTTTGAAGGTGACTCGGAAACTACAACTAATCCAGAATGCGGCAGCTAGACTGGTGACTGGGAGCGGCCGCCGAGACCATATAACACCGGTCTTGAAAGACCTACATTGGCTCCCAGTATGTTTCCGAGCACAATTCAAAGTGTTGGTGCTGACCTTTACAGCCCTAAACGTCCTCAAAGGCCCAGTAGACCTGAAGGAGCGTCTCCACCCCCATCATTCTGCCCGGATGCTGAGGTCCAGCGCCGAGGGCCTTCTGGCGGTTCCCTCATTGCGAGAAGCAAAGCTACAGGGAACCAGGCAGAGGGCCTTCTCGGTAGTGGCGCCCGCCCTGTGGAACGCCCTTCCAGCAGATGTCAAAGTGATAAACAACTACCTGACATTCAGAAGACATCTTAAGGCAGCCCTGTTCAGGGAAGTTTTTAACGTGTGATATTTTACTGTATTTTTGGTTTTTATGTAAGCCGCCCAGAGTGGCTGGGGAGGCCCAGCCAGATGGGCGGGGTATAAATAATAAATTATTATTATTATTATTATTATTATTATTATTATTATTATTATCTGTATTCTATCAAAAGTCATAGCGGAATAACCAGAAAAAGGAAGCACAACTTGCTTAGCTTGACTTTTGTCAGTGTGTTATGTTATACTGTGGAAAGTTGATATAAAATTTACAGATTGCATATTATTAAGAGAGAATTACATGAAAATGATGTATAGATGGTATATCACACCAGTGAAAATGGCAAAGATGTTTAAGAAAGAAAATAAGAGATGCTGGAGATGTCAAGAAAAGGAAGGAACATTTTATTATATGTGGTGGGAATGCAAATGCATTAAAAATATTGGGAAATGATATATAATGAACTGAAAAAAATGTTTAAAATGAGCTTTGGTAAACATCCTGAAGCCTTTCTGTTAGGTATCTCAAATCAAGAGCTGCCAAAAGAAAAATGGACATTATTTATGTATGCTACAACAGCGGCAAATATCTTGACTACAAAATTGGAAGATGGAAGAAATACCATCAAAAGAACAATGGTAAGAAAAACTGATGAATTATGCAGAATTGGCTAAGCTAACAGAGAAACTACGAGAGAAGGACAAAAAGGATTTTAAAAGAGTTTGGGAACCATTTACAGGTTATTTGCAGAAACAACAACTGGCAGGGTCTGAATAAACATTCACAACTTTATTATAGTAACAGAAATTTTAGCAAAATGATAAGGGAATTTACTTTTACATAAAGCAGGACACAATAAATAAAACTAAATAACTCAGTAGAGGGGGAGTTGAGGGAAGTCCGGAGGACGGGAGGGAGAACATTTGTATATAACATGATGATTGAGATATTTTTATTTGTTATAAAATTCAATAAATATTCATTTTTTAAAAAGAAGAGAGGGGAGGCAGACTTCCTCATTGGACCTTCCCCGATCAGCCGAATTTATTAATATTTTAGAAAACCAATTTCCGTACTACTCACGGGTTATTGTTTTAAAGTCCAAATTGTCCCAGGAAAAAGGCAGCGCTCTCCGGCAACGGCTGTGCGGCTTCTCTGCACGGAAGTAGCGGTTGACTCTCAGCACCGCGCTGCTTCCCCCTCTTCACTTCGGAGCCCGTTTATGGGTTCCTTAGCGAGTTGGGGGGGCTCTAAAGGTGCCCGCCGAGTCCCATGATCACAGACTTCGTCCGCCTGTGATTTTTGAAGGGTCCCCGCTTCGCCGTAGCGGAAAAAGACCCGTTTCCCGCGGAGCTATTCCCTCCAGTTCAGAGGGAGTCCGCTATTGCTGGTGGCGCCACCCCGGAAGTCCAAGAGAGCTGGAATACTAATGGTCTTAACTCCCCTCAGAAAAGGAAAAGAGTCTTTCATTTATTAAAAAAGGAACAATTGGACTTGATCTGTCTACAGGAAACATGTGATTAGGTTACACAGAAAAGTATTAATCAATAAAAGACTGGGTCAAGAGTTTATTTCATCGGACAAAGTCAAAAAAAGAGTAGTGATCTATGCAAAGGAGAGCCTATCACCGAAATTTATATTTAAAGATGACCAAGGAAGATTTGTGGCAATTGAAATTCAAGTACAAGGAGAGAAACTCTTGATAGTAGGAGTTTATGCACCAAATGAGGGGAAATCAGATTTTTTTAAAAAGTTACATGAGACTTTGATAGACTATTTGGATTACAATGTGATCATGATGGGGGATATGAATGGAGTGGTATCTACAAACATGGACAAGGCACAGAGACAGGTAGTCACTAAGGATGGCAGACTACCAATAACTTTTTTTTTGAGATGACTGACAATTTGGATTTAGTTGCTATTTGGAGAACAAAGAACCCCTTGGGTAGAGAGGGAACTCTTTTTCTCTGAAGCCAAAATGACATGGACAAGAATTGACAAATTTGGGTAAGTAGAGGACTGGCTCCAAAGACAAGAAAAGTGGAAATCTGTTGGCGGAAATGACTGGCAGAATCCGAGACCAGGGAGAAGAGTCGGTGGAAGAAGACTGGAAGAAATTTAAAGACTATTTACAGAAATACTGCAAAATTAATGAATGTTAGAATGATGTTGGATTGAAATTAAGTGGTTTCTAGCTGTAATGGTATAAAAGAATATGAAAAAATGGTTTTTTAATAGGCAAAAATTTAATGCTATAATAATTTAAGATTAAAGATCAGGATAAAATAAGGAGGGAAAGGAATTGCTGAACTAATAAATTGAACTGGAATACAAAAAAGGGAGGTATGAGGAGGTCCGGGAAACAAGTAAATGAAAGATAAGTGATGAAAAGATTGAATTGTTTTTAACTATTTGTATTTTGTATTTTGTATTTTTTCTTTTTCATTTTGTAATATTGTAAAAACCTTAATAAATATTTATAAAAAATAAAAAAAGAAAAGTGGAAATTTGCCCTAAAACTTGCTCCGACCATAATGCTGTAAAGATGGAGATGAAACTAACACCAATTGGCTCTTTCAGATGGAGGATGAATGACACCTTGTTTAGGGACGAAGAAGTGATTAAGAAGGCCCAAAAAACCTTGAGAGACTATTTTGAGATAAATATGAATACTACTGTTGAAAAAAGAGTAATCTGGGATGCAAGTAAAGCGGTCATGAGAGGGTTCCTGATACAACAGAATGCAATAAAGAAGAGAACTCAAAACGAGAAGAAAGACAAAATTTTGGAGAAAATAAAGGAAGGTGAGAAGAAACTGAGAGCAAAACCAAAGTTGCAAGAGATTTTGAGAGAAATAAAGTTATATCAAGTACAATATATAAAAATGATGAACCAGGAAATAGAATGGAAAATTAAACAGATGAGACAAAAGACATTTGAGTCGGCTAATAAATGTGGGAAATTGCTGGCCTGGCAAATAAAAAAAGACAAAAACTCAACACTATCAAAAATTTGGAAGTGGAAGGAAAGAATATACAGAACCCAGTGGAGATTAGAAATTGTTTCCAGAGGTACTTTAAGCAACTATATACACAAGGGCCACAGAAAGAAATTGACATAGATCGATTTTTGAAAATAAATGGACTACAAAAAATCTCTCAAGAAAACAAGCTAATGTTGAATTATAAAATAACTGAACAGGAGGTAGAAGGTGCCATCCAGAATATGCAATTGGGTAAATCTCCAGGGCCGGACGGCTTAACTTCAAGATACTATAGATCTTTGAAAAGTTGGATAATACAACCACTAAAGGAAGTTTGCAATGAAATTTTGGAAGGGAAAAAAGCACCAGAGTCGTGGAAGGAAGCTTACATTACACTTATACCAAAAACTGAGTCTGAGAAGACACAGCTTAAGAATTACCGCCCCATATCTGCTTAATGTGGATTATAAAATTTTCGCAGATATTTTGGCTAAAAGATTAAAAAAAGTACTAGTGGAAGAGATACATAAAGATCAAGCAGGCTTTCTCCCGGGCAGACACTTGTTTGATAATACGAGAAACATAATTAACATTTTAGAGAAATTAAAAGTGAATATTAACACCAAGGCTGTTTTGATATTTGTGGACGCAGAGAAAGCCTTTGACAATATTTCCTGGAGTTTTATGAAGAACCTACAGGGGATGGGGGTTGGTCAAGGTTTTGGAAATGGTATAAGTGCAATATTCTCTGAACAAAAGGCTAAACTAATTGTTAATAATGTGGTGACAGAGGAATTTAAGATAGAGAAAGGGACACGACAAGGTTGCCCAATTTCCCCATTTCTTTTTATATCGGTCCTGTTAAATATGATTAGAAGGGACCAACAGGTTAAGTCGGAGCCAAACAGTACAAATTGAAAGCATTTGCAGATGACTTAGTATTGACATTACAGGAGCCAGAATGGTGGCATGCATATTTAAAGAAATGGGAGTGCCTGATCACCTCATCTGTCTCCTGAGAAATCTCTATGTGGGACAAGAAGCTACAGTTAGAACTGGCTATGGAACAACTGACTGGTTCAAAATTGGGAAAGGAGTACGACAAGGCTGCATTTTGTCTCGCTGCTTATTTAACTTATATGCAGAATTCATCATGCGAAAGGCTGGGCTGGATGAATCCCTAGCCGGAATTAAGATTGCCGGAAGAAATATCAACAACCTCAGATATGCAGATGACACAACCTTGATGGCAGAAAGTGAGGAGGAATTAAAGAACCTTTTATTGAGGGTGAAAGAGGAGAGTGCAAAATATGGTCTGAAGCTCAACATCAAAAAAACGAAGATCATGGCTACTGGTCCCATCACCTCCTGGCAAATAGAAGGGGAAGAAATGGAGGCAGTGAGAGATTTTACTTTCTTGGGCTCCATGATCACTGCAGATGGTGACAGCAGCCACGAAATTAAAAGACGCCTGCTTCTTGGGAGAAGGGCAATGACAGGCCTAGACAGCATCTTGAGAAGTAGAGACATCACCTTGCCAACAAAGGTCCGTATAGTTAAAGCTCTGGTTTTCCCAGTAGTGATGTATGGAAGTGAGAGCTGGACCATAAAGAAGGCTGATTGCCGAAGAATTGATGCTTTTGAATTATGGTGCTGGAGGAGACTCTTGAGAGTCCCATGGACTGCAAGAAGATCCAACCTCTCCATTCTGAAGGAAATCAGCCCTGAGTGCTCACTGGAAGGACAGATTGTGAAGCTGAGGCTCCAGTACTTTGGCCACCTCATGAGAAGAAAAGACTCCCTGGAGAAGACCCTGATGTTGGGAAAGATGGAGGGCACAAGGAGAAGGGGGCGACAGAAGACGAGATGGTTGGATAGTGTTTTCGAGGTTACCAGCATGAGTCTGACCAAGCTGCGGGGGGCAGTGGAGGACAGGAGTGCCTGGCGTTCTCTGGTCCATGGGGCCACGAAGAGTCAGACACGACTAAACGACTAAACAACAACAAAGGTCAAAGCACATAAAGCATTTAAAAATCAGGACTTCCGGGTCATTGCCAACGATTAATGGCGGATTCCCTCTGAGCTTCAGATTGGGATCGGGTCTCACCGCTGCGGCAAAGCGGGGACCCTTTAAAAATCTCAGGCGGAGGAAGCCTGCCAACGTGGGGACTCGGCGGGCACCATTTGCGCTCCCCCAAGTTGCAAAGGAGCCCAAAAAGGTGGCCGGTCCAGAGGTGGTCTTGCAATCGCCATATCGCTTAAAATGAGCGCTAAACTCTCGCTAGTTCAGACTTTTCCTCCTTTTGCCTTTACAGGTCTGATTTCAAGCAAAAAATTCTCCCTATTAATCACCAATGTTTATCTTCCTCCAGGTGGTCTTATATCGGACCTCCATTATAGATGGGATTCTCTGGAAGATCATTTATTGGCACGCTATGTTATGTACCCTAATATTCCATCGATAATGGGTGGTGACTTTAATGCACGTACAGCCACCAACTGGGATGGGATAATTAAGGCCAAGTGGTGGGTATCTCCCCCCTACCCAAAATCTGATTTAATCTCTTTTACATCAAGAAGATCTAAGGACATCACAGTGATCCATGGGACGGATATCTCCAGGCTTGACTGCTGTAATTCGCTCTACGCGGGGCTGCCCTTGAAGCTGTCCCAGAAACTCCAGCGGGTGCAGAATGCTGCAGTGAGGCTCCTCACGGGGTCTCTGCCGTGGGAGCATATTCACCCAGTGCTTTTCCAGCTGCACTGGCTCCCAGTGGAGTACAGGGTCAGATTTAAGGTGCTGCTTTTGACCTTTCAAGCCCTTCACGGCCTAGGACCCTCTCAACACTGGCTCCGGCCTGGTGGAACGCTCTGTCTCATGAGACCAGGGCCCTGCAGGATCTGATTTCTTTCCGCAGGGCCTGTAAGACAGAGTTGTTCCACCTGGCCTTTGGCTTAGAATCAGTTTGATTCCCTCCCCCTCTTTCTTTTTCCTTTCTCCTCCCATGAAGAGACTGCATCCGAATGTTTTAATGTTGTATCTTAATCTTTTAAATTGTTTTATAATCAACTTGTTTTTATTACTGGTTGTTAGCCACCCTGAGCCTGGTCTTGGCTGCGGAGGCCAGGGTATAAACAAAATTTTATTATTATTATTATTAATAATTCCATCTTGGTTTCACATTATCACAGCTGCAGAACTAAAAAACTTGCTTCACTCCATGGGAAGGTGTTGTAAGGCCAGAATTAAACCTAAAGGTTACCAAAGTCACTATTAAATGACATGGTGAGAATTTCTGTATATCTCCCTTTTTCTATGTGTTTCACATTTCTTTTTTATGACTGCTGTTCTAATAAATACTCCTTCATAAAAGTTATTGCATTGCATTCTTCATCAAATTATCTTTCCTATGGTATCACTCCGAAAAAAGTGGTGCTATGAGCCATCAAACCTCGGAAACACACTTTTTAAAAAGTTTCCAAGATTTAGCCACTAGCTGTTCATTTAAAGTTAAAGTTTTTTTTGTATGGGATCAGATGGTTATTATTAATGTTTCATGTGTATGTATGTGTTGGAAGCCACCCAGAGTGGCTGGGGCAACCCAGTCAGATGGGCAGGGGGTAAATAAAAATTACTACTATTATTATCACTGCTACTAATACCGGAGATTCAATCAGCCTGGCTCTTCTCTGGGACGGATTTTGTTTGGCCCAGTCATGGCATCCCCTCCATCGCCAATGTCAGGCGTCTCTTGGGTCAACCCAAGAAAACAAAAACAGAAAACCTGACAGAAGCTACTTATCTTTCCTAACAATTCTGAAGCTGACATTTAAAATGGCCTGGGCATTTCAGACCAGCCCAACCGTGGTATAAAGAGGCAGAACAGGAGGAAGATGGTTCTCAGAAAAGAACTGTAATTTAGTGTTTATTGTGGGGGTGTCAGGTTCCCAGGTGTTGTAGGTGTCAGGATCTTTATCTCACCAGCTGGTCAGCAAGTAGCACTATGGTTGTTTATATCATGTGAGTGTCTGAGAGCGTGAGACAGGGAGTCTCGGTACTGTTGAGTACTGCGATAGAAGTCACTTCCACTTCTGTGTGAGATGTTGTTCTGTACTGCTGCTGAGAGAGAGAGAGCGGACATGCTGGTGGGTTCTCTGTATATATGGACTGTAAATAAAGTAGTTTATAGCTACTGATTGTCCTTTTCTTCTGCAATGAGATGCCAGAAGACGAGCGTACTCCTCTCAGGAGGGAGGGGTCTCTCTGGACTGAGGAAGATTTACAGCCAGAGAGAGACCACCGGAGAGACACCCCAGTGTCTTGGGAAGGTGGTGGCCTTCCTGGGCGTTTTTCCAACAGTAGGGGGCGCTGTTGAGCTCTGTGAAAATATGTGAGGTTTGTCACATAGAGGTATTTTTTGAATTTCCAGGCAGATAGGACGATCCCACAGGGAGCCTTACCAAGAGAGGCCACGATCCCACGATTCTCCTCCATGACGTCCTTATGCAGAGCTCTCTGGTCAGGATCCAGCAACGCCCACTCCTCGTCCCTGAAATGAACAGCAACATCTTCAAAGCACACTGGACCCTAAAAGAAAAAGGGAAATGTCCTCCTCTGAGACAGCAGAAATATGATCTGCTACACAATGCTCTGTGGTTTCCTTCCTCTTAATTGCTGCGCTATTTCTTTTTATATATATATTTTTTAATTTTAACTAATAAATTATAAAATGTACCACAAAACTTATCCCTCATACAATCTTTTTGGACTTCCATCAGCACCTCTGATGATCCACCATTTTCACCACTTCTTCTGCAAACTTTATATTGCCTTTACATCTCTTAACAAATCATCCTCCCCCTTGTCCATTTTTTCCATACTTCTAATAATACTTCTCACAAAACTTCTTGCAACCCTACAAACGTCGTCTGTTCTTCACAATTACTTTTTATATAGTCCGTAAATTTACTCCAGTCTTCCGTGGATTTCTGGCCTCGACGGTTTTGAATCCTTCCTGTTAGTTTATCTAATTCTGCTGCGTTATTTCAGTAGGATTGCTTTGCTGCACATTTTAATTATGGGTAGCTATTTTAATGCTTAAATTCAATTATTTTATTCTGCTTTTAATTACGGGTATTCGTCTTTGTGCAAATAGGTGGTACTCCAGCTTATGTTTTCCACGTTATTCTGCCTACGCAGGGATTCCAGTTTCCCCGATGGAAGGATCCACTTTCTCCTCTCCTCGTGAGTTGTTCTGGGGAGGTTCCCTTCCAATGCCCTAGAGCCAAATTCAAGGGGTTCCTGGGGGCATGGAGAGGGGGAGGAGTGGGGGGCAGGCCCCATTTTGCAGCGGATGGGGCTGGCTAGGTGAATCCTGGACATTATTTGTTATCGTCTGTCCGATGCTTAGAAGCCTATTTTAGCATTCAGTGATGAATATAGAAATACAAAAAGCCTAGTTTGGATGGCCATCTGTCTTGGAGGATCTAGCTGAGATTCCTGCAATGCAGGGCGTGGGACCTGATGACCCTTGGGATCCCTTTCAACTCTAGGGTTCCATGAAAACTGCAACTAGAGATGAATCCTACCGGCGACATTCAGAAGCTGGTGTCACAGAGTTATCTGGGCAGGAAATCCCACAGTTCACAGCTGGAGTTTACTCTTTATCAGCAAGAACACGATATTCACAATCTTGGCTGAGTTTCAGGCATAATGAGCAGCTCATTCCCGGAGGGTCTGTCACTTTGCATTTCTTAGTGCAGAAAGTATGGATCTGATATTGATATTTCCTATAAAGGAGTACGACAAGGCTGCATATTGTCTCCCTGCTTATTTAACTTATATGCAGAATTCATCATGCGAAAGGCTGGACTGGATGAATCCCTCGCCGGAATTAAGATTGCCGGAAGAAATATCAACAATCTCAGATATGCAGATGACAAAACATTGATGGCAGAAAGTGAGGAGGAATTAAAGAACCTTTTAATGAGGGTGAAATAGGAGAGTGCAAAATATGGTTTGAAGCTCAAAATCAAAAAACAAAGATCATGGCCACTGGGCCCGTCACCTCCTGGCAAATAGAAGGGGAAGAAATGGAGGCAGTGAGAGATTTTACTTTCTTGGGCTCCATGATCACTGCAGAGGGTGACAGCAGTTACAAAATTAAAAGGCGCCTGCTTCTTCGGAAAAAAGCAATGACAAACCTAGACAGCACTTAAAAAGCAGAGACATCACCTTACTAACAAAGGTCCGTATAGTTAAACCTATGATTTTCCCAGTAGTGATGTATGGAAGTGAGAGCTGGACCATAAAGAAGGCTGATCGCCGAAGAACGGATGCTTTTGAATTATGGTGCTGGAGGAGACTCTTGAGAGTCCCATGGACTGCAAGAAGATCCAACTTCTCCATTCTGAAGGAAATCAGCCTTGAGTGCTCACTGGAAGGACAGATCCTGAAGCTGAGGCTCCAATACTTTGGCCACCTCATGAGAAGAGAAGACTCCCTGGAAAAGACCCTGATGTTGGGAAAGATGGAGGGCACAAGGAGAAGGGGATGACAGAGGACGAGATGGTGGGACAGTGTTCTCGAAGCTACCAGCATGAGTCTGACCAAACTGCGGAAGGTAGTGGAAGACAGGAGGGCCTGGCGTGCTCTGGTCCAGGGGGTCACGAAGAGGCGGACACGACTAAACGACTAAACAAAAACAACAATACTAATTAATTCAAGAGGGTTCCGGAAGCTTCTCTGCGTAAAAGAAACAAGCAGAAGGTTCCTGATGTTTGGGTTATTCCTTCAGAGAAGCTGAGTACAGCTGGGTTAAAGTGGTACTGTTATGTCTTCTGTCAAGGTCATGCTGACTATAAGAAGAGGCCAGAAGGAGCCTGGGTTTCTCTCTCTCTCTCTCTCTCTCTCTCTCTTCCTTCTGGTGTTCTGTACATAGTATGCTGAGTCTTAAGGTTTAAATTTATTATAAGTCGTGGGAAATTTCAGTTAAGTCTGCTGCAACTGGATTTCTTATGGACAGGGCCAATCCTGAACGTTTTGGATGTGGGACCACTATGCTCATTTGCCTTCAGTAGCAGTAAAGCTCTGCTGGATGAAATACAATTGCCTCTGGTCTATTTTGGGGAATACTGCAACGTCTTTACAATTTCACTCTGCTAACTATACATTGTAGTTCTGCTCTGGATCAATATTGAGTAGAATTTTAAGACAGTGTCTTCCTCCACAAAAGCAGTTGCCAAGAGTGAAGGCCCCCAACTCCCCACAGCTTTCCAAGCCCCCTCCTCTCTGGGGTTTCTGGCAAGCGATTGAACAGTGCGCCAGTGTGCAGCCTGCCTTTGCTCCTCCATTGTCAGACGTCTCCTGGCTCTGAGAGACAAGCAGGGAGGGTGGCTTCTGGCAGAAGGAGAGGGAGCCCCCGCTGACTCCTCCTTCTCCTGACTCACCTCTGACTCTCGACCTCCCTCCTCCCACTCGTCTCCTTCCTCTTCTGCCTCCGATTCTGGACTGCATTCTGCCTCAGAGTCTCCCAGCTCACTAAACCCTGTTGCCCCTTCAGCTTCTGACACCTCCTCTTCCCAGGCTTCTCCCTCTGACCGCCCATCCTTCCTCCACCTCCACTCCGTGGGGTCTGAGATGTCTTCCTTTCCTGGTTCCCTGGCTGCTTCCTCCCACCATTCCTCTGTGCCCGACCAGTCCATGACATTGCTCCATACCTCGGCCTCTGACCCCACAAGGCAGCTTCCCCTGACCTGATCTGGTTCCACAGCCGCTGCTTCCCTTCTGCCCCCATGAAAAGGCGGATCAGGAGGTCTTGCCGGCATCATTCTGTCACCTGCAAGAGAAAAAAGATAAGCAGGATGCCAGGAGTGCCTGCTTCTCTCACAGGTGAAGCAGGGCATCTCTAACTACAGATGGGCCTTTCAGAAAGCCTTACCTGCTGAGTGCAGTTAGACGTTTGTGCCCATTTCATGTTAGTTGTGCAAAACTATTTCTCCCTTCCTTTGGACCCTTGTTCCCAACTGTCCCCCCCCCCAAAAAAAAGAACCCTCAGATGAGTTGGAAAACCAACAGAACGAGACCAAACGGAGAAAAGCCAGCTTCCTCCTTACCCAGTGGCCTCTCTCTGGTGTCCAGCGGAGGCCTCTCTGCCTCACAGGAATCCAGGTCCATTTCTGCAAAACGATCCCTTTTCTGAAAGAGCAACAACGATTCCAAACAGAGAATGAATGGTGAGAAATGTTAGAAAGAGAATGACAAGGACAGAAGTTTAAGGGTGTGAAATCTCATCCCATGGATGCCTTCCCAGGAAAAGAATGGGCCAACAGTAGAGCATTATGGGATGTTCTCTGTCCTGTTTGGAGCCCCTTGCGAGTATCCAGAGGAAAGTCTCTCTCACCTGCTTTCTCTCCTCTGCCTGACTCAGGAGGAAACCTTCGGCCAGGGCCACCGCCTGGGAACTGGTCTCCGCTCCACACTCCCTCACCCAGCTCTCCATCTCCGGGGGAAGGACAGCCAGGAACTGCTCCAAGATCACCAGGTCCAGCATCTCAGCTTTTGTGTGCCTTTCTGGCTTCAGCCACTGATGGCAAAGGTGGTAGAGTCGGCTGCAAACCTCTCGGGGTCCTTTGGCCTCCTGGCAGCAGAACTGCTGGCTCTGCCCCTCTGAGTGGAGGGTGTCCTCCTCACCCAGGATCTTCTGCCCAGAGTTTTCCCAGAATCCCCCACTGCTCCCAGTTTGGATGACATGGCCTCTTCCTGCTCCAGGGCCGGCTGAGTCTTGCTCATCCATCTGTGCTCTAAGAGATGGGAAGGAACCCTTTGGTCTTCTGCCAAGTTCTGTCTTAATGAGAAGCTCTTGCCAATCCTACAAAGCAAATGCTTTGTTACGTAAAAGTTTTTATTATTATTAGTCAATATTTTTATTTTTTGTATAGTTTGTATAGTTTTGTTCTTTAGGTGAGAGGGTCAGGGCTGTCTGGGAGTCGGCCCCATTCAACAGAATGGCAGGGGGCGGGTTCCCCGGGGGAGGAGCACTGGGACACCCGATCACAGTGATCACGGGTAGGAGGAGGAGTTACACTATGACCAGACCATGTCATTGTTTGAGGACTATCCCTGCCTCCGGGTCTGGTCTTGACCGGGTGGATACTGGAATCAGCAAGGGAGACCCACGTGACCTGAAGGGGCTGCTGTGCAATGCCAGGTCAATGATTCATGAGACCACTGCCATCCACGACTTGGATGGATGTGGGTGATCTGACACGAAGTGAAACAAAAACAAAAGAAGTGTCATGGTCGGATCACTTCCTGGTGCAACTGGACTTCTCCACGACCCTTCCCCTCTGCAGGGAGGTGGGACTGATTTGCATGGCCCACCCCTGGTACTTAATGGATCCAAATGGTTTCCAGAAAGGAGGAGGGGATGTTTTATCCCATGTTGATGGCCTTTCAGCTGATTTCCTTGTGGCGCCTGGACAGCCCCGTGGTTCTTCCCGCAGCTGAGGACGATGGAAAAAATACTGAGATGGCTAGAGTGTCGGTGGCAGAAAACACACTCTGAATCTGACAAAATACGGGTTAGAGCTCAATGTCGAGCCTACCAAGTGGCAATAGCAATGGCTTTCTTCACCGCCTCTATTGCATCTGCAGAAAACAACACCAGGAGACTCTTTCAGGTGGTTCACAATTTAGTGGAACCACCTGCGTCATTGGGGCCTCAAAAGGACCCTGAGATCTCCTTCAATGATTTGGCAAAGTTTTGTGCAGTTAAAGTCACTCAGATTTGGAAAGAGGTAGACTCCACCAGAGGACGAGATGGTTGGATAGTGTTTTCGAGGTTACCAGCATGAGTCTGACCAAGCTGCGGGGGGCAGTGGAGGACAGGAGTGCCTGGCGTTCTCTGGTCCATGGGGTCACGAAGAGTCGGACACGACTAAACGACTAAACAACAACAAAGACTCCACCATGGGAGCAGGGCCAGGGTGGGAGAGTGCTAGAGTCCCGTCTAGTCAGGTTGCGTGGGATCAGTTCAAGTTTGTTACCTCCAAGGATGTGGACAGGCTGCTTGGACAAGTGAAACTGACCACCTTTCTCCTTGATCATCCTGGCTCATAAAAGTGAACCGGGAAGGGCTGGGTGATGGGCTCTGTGGGGTGGTGAATGCTTCCCTCTGTGAGGGAGCCTTCCCAGACCCGCTGAAAGAGGTGGTCATTAAACCGCTACTTAAAAAAACATCTTTAGACCCAGCCAATTTGGCCTGGCATGCTCTGGTCCAGGGGGTCGCGAAGAGTCGAACACAACTAAACGACTAAACAACAACAACAACAATTTGGCCAACTATCGCCCAGTCTCAAATTTACCATTCTTGGGCAAGGTGATTGAGCGGGTGGTTGCCAAACAACTCCAAGCACACCTGGAGGATGCGGACCATTTGGATCCCTTCCAATCGTGATTCAGGCCTCACCATGGGACTGAAACTGCCTTGGTCGCGCTGGCTGATGATCTCCGGCGGGCCAGGGACAAAGGTGAGAGCTGTTTCCTAGTTCTGCTGGATCTCTCAGCGGCGTTTGATACCATCGACCATAACATCCTTCTGGACCGTCTAGAGGGGCTGGGAGCTGGGGGCACTGTCCTACAGTGGTTCCGCTCCTTCCTCCTGGGTCGTGGCCAGAAAGTGGTGTGGGGGGATGAGTCTTCAGACCTTTGGGCTCTCACTTGTGGAGTGCCTCAGGGTTCCGTCCTCTCCCCCTTGCTTTTTAACATACATATGAAGCCACTGGGAGAGATCATCAGGGGGTTTGGGCTGGGTGTTCATTAGTATGCGGATGATACCCAGCTCTACCTCTCCTTTAAATCAGAACATGTGAAGGCGGTGAAGGTCCTGTGTGAGTGTCTGGAGGCGGTTGGAGGATGGATGGCGGCTAACAGATTGAGATTGAATCCTGACAAGACAGAAGTACTGTTTTTGGGGGACAGGAGGCGGGCAGGTGTGGAGGACTCCCTGGTCCTGAATGGGGCAACTGTGCCCCTGAAGGACCAGGTGCGCAGCCTGGGAGACATTTTGGACTCACATCTGTCCATCGAGCTGCAGATCAATTCTGTGTCCAGGGTGGCTGTTTACCAGCTCCATCTGGTACGTAGGCTGAGACCCTATCTGCCAGCTGACTGTCTCGCCAGAGTAGTGCATCCTCTAGTTATCTCCCGCTTGGACTACTGCCATGCACTCTACGTGGGGCTACCTTTGAAGGTGACCCAGAAACTACAACTACCGTAATCCAGAACGCGGTAGCTAGACTGGAAGCTGGTGACTGGGAGTGGCCGCTGTGACCACATAACAACAATCCTGAAAGACCTACATTGGCTACCAGTACATTTCCAGGCACAATTCAAAGATTTGCTGCCAACCTTGAAAGCCCTATACGGCCTCAAAGGCCCAGTAGTCCTGAAGGAGCATCTCCACCCCCATTGTTCTGTCCGGACACTGAGGTCCAGCACCAAGGGCCTTCTGGCGGTTCCCTCATTGCGAGGAAGGAGGTTAGAGGAAACCAGGCAGAGGGCCTTCTCGGTGGTGGCACCCGCCCTGTGGAACCCTCTCCCATCACATGTCAAGGAAATAAACTACTATCTGATGTTTAGAAGACATCTGAAGGCAGCCCTGTTTAGGGAAGTTTTAAATGTTTGATGTTTCATTCTGTTTTTAGTATTCTATTGGGAGACACCAAGAGTGGGTGGAGTATTTTATTATTATTATTATTATTATTATTAGAACCAGCGCTGGACTGCACCACAGCCCAAACCATGAGGTATCTGGAGGAGGAGGAGGAGAAGGAGAAGACAAAGAAAGCAGACTCCTGGGGTGGGGTCCCTTTTTCTTTGCTCTGAGGGCCAGGTATGTACCTGGCAAACCCCATGAGGGCCAAAGACATTGCCCTTGAAATTTAGGAAACTAATTTATTATGATTATTGTCTTAGAGAGCTTAACACACGCACAGCCATTGATGCCCTGGTCCCTGGAGGCTCAGTGAGGAGCAGCGCCCATTTCCGGCTCAGCTGGTTTTCCAGCACCAATCCCTTTGGGACAGAGAGGATGTGGTCCTGGGATGCCCTGCTCTGGGTGCGAGGGGATTGCTGCCGTGGCCTCCGTGGGGAGCTGCCCTGGGAGACACTGGGAGACACTGGGAAACTGGTCCCCAATGCAGCAGCCAGACTATGGGCTGGGAACCCTCTCTTTACTCCTCTCCTTCCTCTCCCACCTTTTCTTCCTCCCTCCCCGTGGGGTTTTTTTGAGGGGGGGCTAGTCCACCTCCTCGTCCAGCTTTGGAAAACCGCTTGCACCTGTTCCCTCTGTTGTGCAATGACGATGAGCAATGTCACACCGAGTCCTAGGGACTCCTTTGTTTCAAGAAAGGAGATTTTTTCTGAAGGGGGAGATGGAGGGCCAACTGAGTTTGGGATCCTCTGCTCTGCAGGAAGGAGGGAGAGCGCTGCAGCCCTGGCCCCTCCCTGGCAGGACCCTCTCCTCCTCCCTGACTTGGGGTCCCCCCCCCGCAGGAGCAGATCAGCCCCCCCCCCCAGGCCTCCTCCCCTGCTGCAGCCCTGGGACCCCCACCAGATCCCAGAGAGAGAGAGGGGAGACTCACCAGATCCCAGGAGGGGAGAGCGAGGCAGCCCTTGCAGGAGAGACACCCAAGCAGGAAAGGACTGGGGGGGGGTGGCTTGGCTCTGGAGGACCTGCCCCCCTTGCTTCCTGGCCTCTCTAGGAAGGCAGCTCGGTTCCCTTTAACCCTTGCAAGGCCAGTCCCCCCCAGCTCAGCCCCCCCCCCTTGCATTGCACACTCACGTGGCCAGGGCAGAACTCTGATTTCTATTCATTTCTGTCATTTTGAATGGCTCTAAGGGGGCAGCTTCCTCCTGGCTCTGCCTATGGTAAGGGATCCTTTTGTAGCAGGAACCCCCCCACCCCAATCATTCTGTTTGTATAAACTTCACACTCACACACTACATACGCCACATTTCTGTTATAAATTCATAACGCCACATTTCTGTTATAAATTCATAGAAAATCAACCATACATTGGATTTGCACTGTTCCATTTTTTATTTTACTCCATATGACAAGAACTAACAAAGGGGGGTGACTTAGTCCTGGTCAGCCATAATCCCTTCACTGTCTCAGCACATACACAGGAGCCCTGCCCATGCCAACCCCGATGATCCCAGACAGAAGACAATCAAGATCACAAAGAACCTGCATATGGGAGTGGATTCAACATGGACTGAAACAAAGGACAATGATCAGATCTTCCCTCAGGGGGCAGGAAACTGTGGGGAGGGGGAAAGGAGGAACCAGCCAGGTGACAAGACACTCAAGTTACCACCAACTCCTCCCTCAACCCCTCCTTTCTGTAATGTATGCATGATGTTTCTGGGGGTGGGCTAGGCCTAGAGGAGGGGAATTTCAAAAGTTTTTATAAGACCTTGCACACTATTCTTCTGGGTCTTTCCTCTCTCCTGCAAGTGAGGGGAATACCCTGTTGCAACAGTTCAATAAAGGCCAAGCCTACAGGCTGCTGTTTTGCTCCAAGTTATCCTGGTTGGTGTCTTTGTTTTGTCCAAGGGAGCCCTCGGATTTTTCCTGTAACACTTTTTTTTGGGGGGGGGCCTTTGGCTCTTGGCTGGGCTCTGAGCATCTCCCTCGGTCCCTTTTTTGGGGGGGGCCTTTGGCTCTTGACTGGGCTCTGAGCATCTCCCTTGGTCTCTTTTTTGGGGGGCCTTTGGCTCTCGGCTGGGCTCTGAGCATCTCCCTCAGTCCCTTTTTGGGGGGGTCCTTTGGCTCTTGGCTGGGCTCTGAGCATCTCCCTCCGTCCCTTTTTGGGGGGGTCCTTTGGCTCTCGGCTGGGCTCTGAGCATCTCCCTCCGTCCCTTTTTTGGGGGGGCCTTTGGCTCTTGGCTGGGCTCTGAGCATCTCCCTCAGTCCCTTTTTGGGGGGGTCCTTTGGCTCTTGGCTGGGCTCTGAGCATCTCCCTCAGTCCCTTTTTGGGGGGGTCCTTTGGCTCTTGGCTGGGCTCTGAGCATCTCCCTCCGTCCCTTTTTTGGGGGGTCCTTTGGCTCTTGGCTGGGCTCTGAGCATCTCCCTCCGTCCCTTTTTGGGGGGGTCCTTTGGCTCTCGGCTGGGCTCTGAGCATCTCCCTCCGTCCCTTTTTTGGGGGGGCCTTTGGCTCTTGGCTGGGCTCTGAGCATCTCCCTCAGTCCCTTTTTGGGGGGGTCCTTTGGCTCTTGGCTGGGCTCTGAGCATCTCCCTCAGTCCCTTTTTGGGGGGGTCCTTTGGCTCTTGGCTGGGCTCTGAGCATCTCCCTCCGTCCCTTTTTTGGGGGGGCCTTTGGCTCTTGGCTGGGCTCTGAGCATCTCCCTCCGTCCCTTTTTTGGGGGGGCCTTTGGCTCTTGGCTGGGCTCTGAGCATCTCCCTCCGTCCCTTTTTTGGGGGGGCCTTTGGCTCTTGGCTGGGCTCTGAGCATCTCCCTCCGTCCCTTTTTTGGGGGGGCCTTTGGCTCTTGGCTGGGCTCTGAGCATCTCCCTCCGTCCCTTTTTTGGGGGGGCCTTTGGCTCTCGGCTGGGCTCTGAGCATCTCCCTCCGTCCCTTTTTTGGGGGGGCCTTTGGCTCTCGGCTGGGCTCTGAGCATCTCCCTCCGTCCCTTTTTTGGGGGGGCCTTTGGCTCTTGGCTGGGCTCTGAGCATTTCCCTCCGTCCCTTTTTGGGGGGGGGGCTTTGGCTCTTGGCTGGGCTCTGAGCATCTCCCTCCGTCCCTTTGGGGGGGCCTTGGCTCTTTGCTGGGCTCTGAGCATCTCCCTCGGTCCCTTGGGGGGGGCCTTTGGCTCTTGGCTGGGCTATGAGCATCTCCCTCCGTCCCTTTTTTGGGGGGGCCTTTGGCTCTCGGCTGGGCTCTGAGCATCTCCCTCCGTCCCTTTTTTGGGGGGGCCTTTGGCTCTCGGCTGGGCTCTGAGCATCTCCCTCCGTCCCTACGCCAGGAAGCGGAGGAGCAGCGCAGCCCAGGCTGGAGCGTTGTTCGTTGTTGTTTAGTCGTTTTGTCGTGTCCGCCTCTTCGTGACCCCTAGACCAGAGCACGCCAGGCCCTCCTGTCTTCCACTACCTTCCGCAGTTTGGTCAGACTCATGTTTGTAGCTTCAAGAACAGTGTCCCACCATCTCGTGCTCTGCCGCCCCCTTCCCCTTGTGCCCTCCATCTTTCCCAACATCAGGGTCTTCTCCAGGGAGTCTTCTCTTCTCATGAGGTGGCCAAAGTACTGGAGCCTCAGCTTCACGATCTTTCCTTCCAGTGAGCACTCAGGGCTGATTTCCTTCAGAATGGATCGGTTTGTTCTTCTTGCAGTCCATGGGACTTTCAAGAGTCTCCTCCAGCACCATAATTCAAAAGCATCCATTCTTCGGCGATCAGCCTTCTTTATGGTCCAGCTCTCACTTCCATACATCACTACTGGGAAAACCATAGTTTTCACTCTGCAGACCTTTGTTGGCAAGGTGATGTCTCTGCTTTTTAAGATGCTGTCTAGGTTTGCCATCGCCTTTCTCCCAAGAAGCAGGCGTCTTTTAATTTCGTGGCTGCTGTCACCATCTGCAGTGATCATGGAGCCCAAGAAAGTAAAATCTCTCACTGCCTCCATTTCTTCCCCTTCTATTTGCCAGGAGGTGATGGGACCAGTAGCCATGATCTTCGTTTTTTTGATGTTGAGCTTCAGACCATATTTTGCACTCTCCTCTTTCACCCTCATTAAAAGGTTCTTTAATTCCTCCTCACTTTCTGCCATCAAGGTTGTGTCATCTGCATATCTGAGGTTGTTGATATTTCTTCTGGCAATCTTAATTCCGGCTTGGGATTCATCCAGTCCAGCCTTTCGCATGATGAATTCTGCATATAAGTTAAATAAGCAGGCAGACAATATACAGCCTTGTCGTACTCCTTTCCCAATTTTGAACCAATCAGTTGTTCCATATCCAGTTCTAACTGTAGCTTCTTGTCCCACATAGAGATTTCTCAGGAGACAGATGAGGTGATCAGGCACTCCCATTTCTTTAAGAACTTGCCATAGTTTGCCATGGTCGACACAGTCAAAGGCTTTTGCATAGTCAATGAAGCAGAAGTAGATGTCTTTCTGGAACTCTCTAGCTTTCTCCATAATCCAGCGCATGTTTGCAATTTGGTCTCTGGTTCCTCTGCCTCTTCTAAATCCAGCTTGCACTTCTGGGAGTTCTCGGTCCACATACTGCTTGAGCCTTCCTTGTAGAATTTTAAGCATAACCTTGCTAGCGTGAGAAATTAGTGCAATTGTGCGATAGTTGGAGCATTCTTTGGCACTGCCCTTCTTTGGGATTGGGATGTAGACTGGTTTTCTCCAATCCTCTGGCCACTGCTGAGTTTTCCAAATTTGCTGGCATATTGAGTGTAGCACCTTAACAGCATCATCTTTTAAAATTTTAAATAGTTCAGCTGGAATATATCACTTCCACTGGCCTTGTTATTAGCAGAGTCCAGTTCTGAGTTTGTGCAGATCTATCTTTCAATCCAAGTACAGTTCTCCATGAGTTACCCTCTCTTGACGGTCAGTTGCATGCAGGGCTCAGTTCTGACACCTCTCAGGTGGACACCATTATAAGAGTCAGTTCTGGCACCCTTTTTTCTGGAAAAAGAGCATTGTGGTATGTTTGTTTTGATGATGCTACATGCAATAAATGTAAACCAAACATATTGAAATTTGACTGCGTCTGTTCCTTTTCTTTGTGCTTTAACTTTGCAAATGAAGATTTATACTAATGCACTTTGCCATATTTCCTGGTACAAGTGCTGAGATAGGAAGCTTTCCAATATTACTAGCAGAGTTTATGAGGAGTAAGGATTCTTCTTCTTCTTTTTTTATTTTTTTATTTTCAATGCAGAATCATAACAAAAATTACAAACATTGAATCCAAAATAATACTATACAAAGAAAAAAAAAGGAACAGACAAAAAAAAACAGAAAAGAAAAAGGAAAAAAAACGCAGGAAACAAAACTAAGCTATACATAAACGAAAAAGCACACATCTACAGAAAAAAACCATATCATTACGTACATATACACGTATTGACTTCCTTCCTTTGTTCTAAGACCTCAAAAAATTTACTCTTACTATCTTGTTGTGTCTAATTAGATTACTTCCACCTTTGTACTTTTTTTTAACACCATTTTTCTTTTTCTTTAACCCTGTAAAGCATCATTCATTACATACCAAGATATGTACTCCAGAACAATGTTTTTTCATATACTCTATAACACAACCCCATTCTTTTAATAATTTCTGGTCCGATTGTCCCCTTATGTATGCTGTGAGTCTTGCCAGATTTATGTATTCACAAAATTTAATTTGCCAATCTTTCACTGATGGAATTTTTCTCCCTTTACATTTTTTTGCTATAAGCATCCTGACAGCTGTTGTTGCATAAAGGAATACTTTCCTTTGATTTTCGGGAATATCATTTGTAATTAAACCTAAAAGGAATGCCTCCAGTTTTTTACTGAAAGATATTTTAAACATCTTTTTGAGTTCTTCGTTGATTTCATTCCAGAATTTTTAATTGGTCGGCATTCCCACCACATGTGAAAAATTGTTCCTATTTCTTTTTTGCATCTCCAACAGGTATTCGATTTTAATTTGTAAATTTTACCCAATTTTACCGGAGTTAAGTACCATTGGTACACCATTTTCATAAAATTTTCTCTTATTGCATAACATGCCGTGAATTTAATATCTTTCCATAATTTCTCCCATTGTTCCAGCCGAATTACATATCCTATATCACATGCCCATTTAATCATAACTTCTTTTACTTCTTCATCCTTTAATTCCCATTCTAATAATAAATTATACATTTTTAGATATATTCTTTTTTGAGTTTTGTAATAATACTTTTTGTAATTTTGATTCTTCTTTTTCAAATCCAGTTACTTTATCCTGGTTGAATATTTGTGCAATTTTGTGATATTGTAGCCATGTGGTACAGTATTGGGTCACCTCTTCGCATGGTCTTAGTTTTAACTGGCCCTGTTCTTCCTTTAGGAGCTGCTGGTATGTCACCATTCTTCCTATAGTATTTTTCTTTTTAACCGATATAACTTCTAATGGGGAGACCCACCATGGGGTTTTCGGTTCTAACAACCTTCTATGTCTCACCCAGACCTTGTATAATGCATTTCTAATTACGTGGCTTAGAAATTCTTTATGGACTGCCACTTTGTTATAAATTAGATAGGCATGCCAACCATATCTGTTGTTCCATCCCTCCAAATCCAAAATGTCACTGTTATCCAATTTGATCCAATCCTTGATCCAAGTAATATAGTCTCAGGTCTGGGAGTCCAAAACCTCCCTGCTCTTTTATGTCGGTTAATAATTTATGTTTGATCCGTGGCTTTTTGCCTTGCCATATAAACTTTGTTAGGTCCGTTTTCCATTTTTTAAAACAATCATCTTTACCTATTATAGGAATCATTTGGAAAAGGAACAGAAGTTTTGGTAAGATATTCATTTTAATAGCCGAAATTCTACCCCAGAGTGTTAAATTCAATCTTGTCCAAGTTTCCATTTCTCTTTTTGTTTCTTCCCAATTTTTTTTATAATTATCTTCAAACAAATTTATATTTTTCATTGTTATTTGTATTCCTAAATATTTCACTTTTTTTACAATTTGTAATCCAAATTTTTCTCCTGGGTCCTTTTTCTCTTGATCTCCCATGTTTTTTTTACCATTAGTTTTGTTTTTTCTTTATTCAAAGCAAAACCTGATACCTTTCCAAAGTTTCCCATTTTTTCTAGAGCCTTTGCTATGTTTTCCTTTTTTAAAAAAATAATTTTTATTCATTTTTCAAACACATAATAAAAACCAACAAGACACAAAACAAAAACATACAAAACATTTAGACAAGTATAACTTCATAATCGTATTTTCATGCACCTTCTTTCCTTCGACTTCCCCATACCTCCCCATCACTGCATCCTTGTTTTATGGTTCTTTAGCAACCCTTTAGTCAATTTATCTTAATTCCCTTTCATTAAATTTCCTTTAATTTTTTAGTTACAGCTGTAATTCTCTGTTTCTTACCCCTTGACATCTTAACATTCCTCAATTTTACAACAGTTTTTAAGATATATTTTAAATTTCTTCCAGTCCTCTTCCACTGTCTCCTTCCCCTGGTCACGGATTCTGCCCGTCATCTCAGCCAGTCCCATAAAGTCCGTCACCTTTGTTTGCCATTCTTCCAGAGTAGGTAGTTCTTGCATCTTCCAATACTTTGCCAGAAGAATTCTTGCTGCTGTGGTGGCATACATAAAGAAAATCCTGTCCTTCTTTAACACCAATTGGCCAACCATGCCCAAGAGAAAAGCCTCTGGTTTCTTAGGAAAGGTCCACTTAAGGACTTTCTTAATTTCATTATAGATCATTTCCCAAAAAGCTTTAATCTTCGGGCAGGTCCACCAAAGGTGATAAAAAGTACCTTCAGTCTCATTACATTTCCAACATTTATTATTGGGCAAATGATAGATTTTTGCAAGCTTGACTGGGGTCATGTACCACCTATAGATCATTTTCATTATGTTTTCTTTTAAAGCATTACATGCAGTAAATTTAATACCAGTAGTCCATAACTGTTCCCAGTCAGCAAACATAATATCATGACCGATGTCTTGTGCCCATTTAATCATAGCTGATTTCACCGTTTCATCCTGTGTGTTCCATTTCAACAGCAAATTATACATTCTTGACAAGTTCTTAGTATTGGGTTCTAACAATTCTGTTTCTAGTTTTGACCTCTCTTTCTGAAATCCTATTTTCCTGTCCTGTTTAAATGTCTCATTTATCTGATGATAGTGCAACCAATCTCGAACTTTGGGCTTTAATTTCTCATAACTCTGAAGTTTAACCCTTTCACCATCATGTTCTAAGATTTCACAATATTTTGGCCATTTAGAGTCCATGTTAAGTTTTCTCACCTCCTTAGCTTCCATTGGTGACAACCACCTGGGAGTTTTACTTTCCAACAAATCTTTATATCGGATCCAAACATTATACAATGCTTTCCTAACAATATGGTTTTTAAAACCTTTATACACCTTTGCCTTATCGTACCATAAGTATGCATGCCAACCAAAGCTATTATCATACCCTTCCAGATCCAAAATGTCTGTGTTCTCAAGAAGTAGCCAGTGTTTCAACCAGCAGAAAGCTGCCGATTCATAATAAAGTCTTAAGTCCGGCAGGGCAAACCCCCCTCTATCTTTTGCATCAGTTAAGATCTTGAATTTTATTCTGGGCTTTTTGCCCTGCCAGACAAATTTTGATATGTCTTTCTGCCACTTCTTGAAACAGTCCATCTTGTCCAAAATCTGCAACGTCTGAAATAAAAATAGCATTCTAGGCAGTACATTCATCTTAATAGTAGCAATTCGGCCTAGCAAGGAAAGTTTCAACCTTGACCATATTTCTAGATCTTTCTTTACTTCTAACCAACATTTTTCATAATTATCCTTAAATAAGTTCACATTCTTAGATGTTAAGTTTATCCCCAGGTATTTCACTTTTTTCATTATTTCCAAACCTGTTTCATTCTGAAATCTCTCTCTTTCCTCCATTGTTAAATTTTTTTCCAGCACTTTCATTTTTTGTTTGTTCAGTTTAAATCCTGCTACTCGACCAAATATCTCAATTAATTCTAATACTCTTTTGGTACTAGTGTCTGGCTGTTGCAGGGTCAATACTAGGTCATCTGCAAATGCTCTTAGTTTGTAGTGTCTAACTCTGACCTGAACTCCTTTAACCAACTGGTCCTTTCTAATCATGTTTAACAAAACCTCCAGGACTGATATAAAAAGCAAAGGGGATATTGGGCATCCCTGCCGTGTACCTTTTTCTATGGATATTACTTCCGTTACCACATTGTTTACAATTAGCTTTGCTTTTTGTTTAGAATATATTGCACCTATACCGTTTTCAAAACCTTGGCCTACCCCCATCCATTTGGAGATTCTTCTTCATAAAGCTCCAACAAATATTGTCAAAGGCTTTCTCCGCATCCACGAAAATCAGGACAGCCTTCCTGTTAATGTCAACTTCTAACAACTCCAAAATGTCTATAATGTTCCTCACATTGTCTGACATATGTCTCCCTGGGAGAAAGCCAGTTTGGTCCTTATGAATCTCCCCTAACAACACTCTCTTCAATCAAGGGCTGCTAGCTCAGATGGCTTCAAAACGGGATTAGACAACAGCCTTCTTCCTTCCTTCCTTCCTTCCTTCCTTCCTTCCTTCCTTCCTTCCTTCCTTTCTGGCACAGCACCAGATGTCAGGCTGGGTCTTTGCAAAAAGAAAACAAAATGGCACACTTGGAGAGTCTGGGTAACAGCTTCTCTCTGCTTCTTTTCCAGGTCCAACTGATGGTCTCCAAAGTCTTGCTAGACTCAATTGGAGTTCTATGCATCCAACTGAGATGGGATCTAGTACTCCATCTTTTCTGATGATCAGGAGGCAATTCCATAATTAAATGTATATACCTTCCATCAACAATGGGGAACATGTTGCCCTCCAGATGTTACTGGTCTGCAACTCCTGTCATCCCCAAACATTGACCATGATGCCTGTGATGGAAGGAGTTGGCACCCAGGAACATCTGAAGACCTCATAGATCCCACACAGTCTATTAAATGGTGAACATCTGGTAATGTATTATGGGGAAGCCACTTTCAGCCTGAGGGCTGGTATCAAAGCAGGTAGCCTATAAATAAACACCAACAAATGTTGCAAAGCAAGATGTTTCTTTTCAGCACACACCAGTAACTGAGATTTCAGCTGCAATTTTAAAAAGAACCAAAAATTCTCCATCTGATTTATCAGCTGATCTAGTGTACAGATCTTACAATCAACCCGTTTCTTCCACAAAGAAGATTGCCCCAAATTTGATTTACCCCATAAAATGAACATAGAGAGAAAAGATGGATCAAGCGCATAACTGTTGCTTGCAAATGCTTCCTGAAGTCCTATAAACTAGATGCCCAGGAGCTTAGAGAGGAATAAGATGCAAATGAGAAAGCTATGTTATCTAAAACATTTTTTTAAATGCCTTTGAATCCATATGGAACATCTTTTTAAAATGGAGATTGATCCAGCAAAAGAAAAAGACATTTCAGTTATATTGGACTCAACAATGTCTTTATGGGAAAGGATTGTCTGATCCTGACAGACGCCAAAGTTTAAGCCTCACTGAGACCCATTTTTGGCCAGAAGTTGTTGCCCATTTCAACTTTGTACCGATGAAATCCTTGACATTTGTAGACGTGCATCTATTTTAAAAAATATGTTCTTGAAATGGGGAGTTTAAGTGCAGGACAACAAAGAGAATATGGTGAACTTTCATGCTTGACAAGAGACTTATACTCTGAGTTTGGAAGGGAAAACCCCCCGGCATCCAAGCAATGTGTTCATGGTCTTATCCTCCATGTTATAATAGTTTGTTGTTTCACAGACACATCTGAGAGGATGGCGAAGCCAACGCCCACAAAGCTTTCAGCGTCCAGAAGGCGTAAAGCAAAAGCAAATAAAACTGGTGGTCTATATACAGCACAGTCACAGGGGAGAAAGAATGCGCAGGAAAGGGAAGTTGATGGGGAGACGGGCAGGGAGTGGAGCCAGTCATGTTGTGCCAGGGAGGAGTGCCAAGTAAAGCCCACGCAGCTCTGTGGGTGCCAGAGATCCACTAAGCCCCATAGAAACCCCAGGGGTGAGCCTACTCTTTGCTGCTGGCTGCTGTGTTCCTTTAGTGTGTGCAGCCAGGAATGGCAAGTCAGTCCTCAGGGAATGTGCAGGCGACCTTGGAACGGACAGCTCACGGAAGAACCCCGACCAGACCTAAGAGGAGGCGTGTAGTGGTGATAGGGGATTCCCTACTGAGGGGAACAGAAGCAGTGATCTGTGGGCCTGACAAGATGTCTTGGGAAGTGTGATGTCTCCCCGGGGCTAAGATCCAAGATGTAACTGAACGACTGCAAGGAATCATAAAACCCACTGACAAATACCCCTTCCTCTTGGTTCATGTGGGAACCAATGACACTGCAAGCAATAGCCTCCAGAAGATCAAAAGAGACTACGAGGCTCTGGGCAGGAAATTGAAGCAATTAAATGCACAAATTGTCATCTCATCTGTCCTCCCAGTTGAACGACATGGCCCAGGGAGAGAGGGAAAAATAGTGGAAGTGAACAGCTGGCTTCGCAAATGGTGTAAACAGGAACTTAGATCATGGCCTGCAGTTTCTTGAAGATGGACTTCTGGCAAGCGATGGGCTGCACCTCACAACGGTTGGGAGGAATGTTTTTCAAAAAATCTCGGAAACCTCATCAGGAGGGCTTTAAACTGTCTAATGTGGGAGAGGGAGACAGTGCTCCTGAAGGTAGGAGTCTATCAATTGAAGAAGATGATCATCCAAATGTCATAGACCAAATGGAGCAAACAGCACGCAGACCTAGTGGTGGGAGGAAAAAATCCTTAAATAAGAGACACAGGGGAATGATTAATGGACTTCAATGTCTGTACACTAATGCGCAAAGCATGGGAAATTATCAAGATGAGCTTGAGCTCTTGGTACAGCAAACTAAATATGACATAATAGGCATCACTGAAACCTGGTGGGATAAGTCCCACGATTGGAATGTAATAATGGAGGGATACAATCTATTTCAGAGAAACAGACCAGACAAGAAAGGAGGAGGAATGGCGTTATATGTCAGGGATGTGTATACCTGTGAAGAGATCCAAGATTTAGAACCTCAAAGCCAAAGTGAGAGCATTTGGGTCAAAATTAAGGGAGAGAAGAATAACAGGGACCTCATTGTGGGAGTTTACTATAGTAAGTTACATGACTATAAGGGATTGAAATTATACTTGTTTTTTATTTTATGTGTATGTCTATTTTATTGTTATTTTTGCTTCTCTTTTGTCTTGCTTTTTTGGTTGTTTTTATGTTTCTTAAACTTTTTGAAAACTTTAATAAATATTCTTGAACAAAAAAAAGAAATTTAGGCGGGTGATTTATTATGATTATTCTCTTACATGGCTGAACACACGCACAGCCATTGATGCCCAGGTCCCTGGAGGCTCAGTGAGTAGCAGCGCCCATTTCCGGCTGCTTTGCCAGCACCAATCCCTTTGGGAGAGAGAGGATGTGGTCCTGGGATGCCCTGCTCTGGGTGCGAGGGGATTGCTGCAGTGGCCTCTGTGTGGAGCTGCCCTGGGAGACACTAGGAAACTGGTCCCCAATGCAGCAGCCAGACTATGGGCTGGGATCCCTCTCTTTTAAAAAAAACCAACATATTTTATTTCTTGGTTTACCAAAGTATGTGCAATTTCTCCTTTTTCAAGTTACATTTTCTACAGATCAGTTTCCTCTGTTGAGACATTAGTGTTGAATTAGGAAGAAAAGGGGGAAAGAGGTGGGGGCATGGTGAATGGGGGTGGGGTGGGGTGACAATGTTTCTGTTTCGTTATGCAGCCGTAACCTCTGAAATTGAACACCCGGCACACTTCAGCTGCGCCTCAGCTCCGCTCCGGACGTGTAGCACAGTGTTGCGATCAGCGGTGTGTGCTCTGTGTGGAGGAATCTCTTTTTTTTTTTTTAAGAATATTTATTAAAGTTTCCAACAACTTAAATAACATAAAAGCAACAAAAAAAGAAAAAAAGAGAAGCAAAAATGACAGTAAGATAGACATACATACAAAACAAATAACAAGTATAATTTCATTCCCTTATAGTCATATACCTTACTTTCCCGACCTCCTCGTACCTCCCCTCTCTGTATTCCAATCTCTAATCAAGCCAATTCAGCAAATCCTTCCCCTAATTTCTGATTTAATTTTTAATCTTCCTTTTCTTATACATAATCATTACAGCTAAAAACCCCTCAGGCATGCAGAAAAACACGCAGCTTCTTCCTAATCTAAGAAGCTTTATTTACAGCAGAGAAACAGGCCGGGAGAGAGAGCCTGTATGGTAGCAAAAAAAACCCGAAAGTAAAAAGCTCACATAAGAAAGCAGAACCCCCCCCATGTGAACCCCCCCCCCCACTGGCAGGCCGTCACTCCATGAGCTATTAACCCTAAAATCTCGGGTCCCCCCCCCAGTTTCTATTTTACTTAATTTATGTGTGGGGTTTTGTGTCAGCGTCACTCGTGTGGGTTCTCTACTATTCGCTTGTGTTCCTTTGGTGGTGAGAGGTTGGGGTTGGCCCAGGGTGTGCTTGTTTGTTTGTGGTTGGCTGTGGTGGTCTTTGTTTTCATGTGTGAGTGGGGTGGGTGGGTGTTTTGGATCAGGTTAGCCATCTTAATTCATATTGTTACGGTAAAATCTGGGCGCGAGGCTGCTCTGCCACCCAGCTCGTCGGACTAAGTCCGCGGGTCCCTGCGGAGGAAAATTGAGCTCAGCCAGAGTCAGGAGCAAGATGCAGAAGATCCAAGTTTATTGCGCAACAGGTTCAAGGCGAGATTGAACAGCGAGAAAGGGGTGACATGAACTTTTGAAACTTCCCTCCATGCCCCAGAATACAGTGCAAAATACATCCCAGTTACATCGTGAATATATTAAGAAGTGGTTGGGTTACACAGATTACATCATGAATACATTAAGAAGAGGTTGGGTTACACCGGATTAACATACAGAGGAGGGAGGGGGAATATGCAGAGCTGGAGATATGCGCAGATAAGCGCATCCTGATGAGAAGACAATGGTCCATGTACTGGCATTGCCCGGAGGAAAGGCTTGGCAGAGTGATTTGACAGGATTAGGGTCTTGACACCTTGCTTGAGGGATTATGGAGGACAGGGGAGGTGTCATGGAGACCTAGAGAAACTGAGCAAATTGGCACGTTGATTTTCTATGAATTTTATAGATTTTAGTTCCTTTTGACATTGACAATTGGGAATAAATGGATATATTGTAGCGAAGAAGAAGGTGAAGAAGACATGCCCCCCCCTTCCGTATCAATATGCTGTTGGGAGTCATACCAGAGTGAAGGTGTTTTCTTCTATTTGTCAGTTTCAGTTCATTGGTTAGTTTTTCTAATAAGGCCATTTCCCATACTATTTGGTACCATTGGCCCATGCTTACTCCTGACAGGTCTCTCCAGTGTCTGTCTATGATGTTTCCGGCAGCTGAGAGTAGGTGGGTTATGAGCTCTTTGTGATGTGAGTGGGCGTTATTGTCTTGGAAGATGTTTAGTAGGGCCATTTCTGGGGTAACTTCTAATACTTGCTTAGTTATTTTGCATATTTCTCATATGGTTGTTGTCCAGAATAATTGGATTTTGGGAATTTGTAGTTTTTTCTGCCACTTGTGGCTGAGGGAATCCATATTGGGAGGTTTGGTATAGGTAGGTTAGTTTTGGGAGGGTGATCATGTTGTTAGCCGCCCTGAGCCCGGCTTCGGCTGGGGAGGGCGGGATATAAATTTTATTATTATTATTATTATTACTTTGTCTGAGAGAGCGAAGTTTGTGTTGTCCCATCTCTTTAGGTCTTTGTTAATTTGTCACCACAAGGGGTTGCAGTTGTAGAGGTATAGTTTGTTGAGGTTTCTGGTTGCTTGTACCCCTAGGTATCTGAGCCTGGTGCGGCAAAGTTTTATCTTGGTGACGTTGGCAAATTATTTTGGGGTGTAAGGGGGATGTTGAAGCACATTGCTTCTGACTTTGCAAAATTTACCTGTAGGCCTGATACCATTGCAAATGTGTTGAGTTCTCCGGTTAGGGAGGTTGCTGTGTTTATGGGGTCTGGTGTTGTGAGCACTAGGTCATCTGCCAAGAGCCCTGGTTTATAGTTTCTGCCTTTTATTTCCACTCCAGTGATGTCTGCAGCTGCTCGGATTCGGATTGTTAAAGGTTCCAGAGCCATCATGAATAGGAAGGGAGAAATGTAGTTAAATTTGGGGTTCATATTGCTTGAGCCATACATGTAGTCAATGAAACTCAGCACCCAATAGAGTTTATCCCTGTTTCATTGCTCAGCAGGAAGAAAAGCAGACAGTTGTGATTCTCACACCTCCCCACTAGAAATGCCGTCCTCCCTCATCACACTGCAATTCACAATGTTTGTGCTAGTGCAAGATTTTAGCACTAGCACAAGGGAACGGTTCCCCCCATTCCTCCCTGCATGCCATCAACAAAGTGGGGGGGGGGGACTTCAGAACAGATTGGAGGGAAGGGGGCTGAAGACTGCATTGCACAAAGAGAAATTCCTGCACTTACATAAGGTCCTCTTTAGAACTATAGGGACTGCAACCCAATATTCTGCCCCAGTTCCCTTCCTTGTTCTTCTCAATGTCTCTCTAACATAAGGGGGAAGCAATAAATCTGCTGTGCTGGCACTTTCCCCCCTGTCCAGACAGGGTCCCGAGTAGCTCAAACAGGAAGATGCTAACCGCAGAATGTCCTGGTATAGCAGATGGCCGCGTAGGAGCGTAAGGGCCGAAGTTCCTTTTTCTTCCTCCTTACCATAAATCAGGGGAAAGGTTAAATGCATGTTCAGACTGAAAAAGCAGAAGTTGGGAGGGAACTCTTTACATGATCAGGGGGCAAGGCTTGAATGCGCTCATTGGTCTTCTTTTTGCTGCCGTGTGCGATTGTATCTGATTATGTCATGAACTATGATGTATGTACTCAGGTATAAAGCCTCTGGGCGCTAGAGCCTGGGGCCCAGTCTTTGGGAAAGGATTCCACTGGGTCTCTTATTGCTCAGCAATAAATATCACTTTCTTTTTCTCCACTGCTGCGTCTGTCAATTCTGGGACACAATTTGAGTGGGTCACTGGTACCTTAAAAATCCTTGCAACAAGGGGAATGATTTTACTTAGTAAGTCATGGGGAGGGGTGCTGAGAGTGAGTTGTAGATTGTTGGGTAATGGGGAGTGTCTTTTTATGTCACCCGGACTGGTGTTGGGTGGGGATCTCTGTGGAGGTGTGAGGCTGGGGGGGGGGGGAATATTGATCGTGTTAGCTGTATTGATGGCTTGAGGGGAGAGGAAAAGGAGGAGGGGGTCACCAGTCCATCGGGTTGAGGTGACTTCTGGTTGCTTCATTCTGCCTTCTGCCACATTGACCTCCGCTCCCCGTTTGGTGTCATTGGCAAATGGGATGAGCACCCCCTCAGTTCTTTCATCCAAGTCGTTCATAAAGACGTTGAACAACAACAGGCCAAGGATAGAACCCTGCAGCACCCCTCTTGTCACTTTTCCCCAGGATGATGAGAAACCATGGAGGAGGACTTTTTGGGTTCGGTTAGTCAAATCCACCTAACAGTTTCCTCATTCAGCCCACATTTTAGAAGCTTAAAGGCAAAAATATTATGGGGGACTTTGTCAAAAGACTTACTGAAATCAAGACGCACTATTTCCACAGCTGTTCCCTGATCAACAAAGTTTGTAACTCCATCCATAAAAAGGGGAGGAGAGATTTCTCTGGCTTGACTTATAGAATCATAGAATCATAGAGTTGGAAGAGACCACAAGGGCCATCGAGTCCAACCCCCTGCCAAGCAGGAAACACCATCAGAGCACTCCTGACATATGGTTGTCAAGCCTCTGCTTAAAGACCTCCAAAGAAGGAGACTCCACCACACTCCTTGGCAGAAAATTCCACTGTCAAACAGCTCAGGAAGTTCTTCCTAATGTTTAGGTGGAATCTTCTTTCTTGTAGTTTGGATCCATTGCTCCGTGTCTGCTGCTCTGGAGCAGCAGAAAACAACCTTTCTCCCTCTATGTGACATCCTTTTATATCAATCAAATCCGTTTATTGTGAGGACCATGCCTGTGCACAAAAATCAACACTACAGTAGTTAAAAATATTAAAATTCATTACTTACTATGCCAACAAAACCTTCTTCCCACAAAATAGAAAAGGAGGGAAAACGAGCAGCGAGTTAAACAGACGATGAAGGGGTCTTTACATTGTCGTCCATAAATCTTTCCCTAGCTTTCATGGCCTTCATTACAAAGACCGCTACCACATGGGTAATGCGTGGGTTTGCATCAACTAACAAAAAATTTACTCTTATCTTCAGGGCTGGTTATAGAGTTGGGTATAATTTGCAGCAATGCGTCTCTAAAGCCCAAGTAAATGGGGCAATAGAGGAAATAATGTGTGAGATCCTCTTTAATTTTCATAAGGCAAGGACATAAACGATGTTCTACTGGGGTTTTTGTGTATCTACCGATCAGATAAGCAGTTGGCAATGTTTGAAACCGTGCCATGGTGAAAGCTCTCCGAAGGGTGGGATCAGTGATCTCCACCAAGTAGTTGGCACAGATTTTGACTGCTTTTACTCGGGGGAACCAGTAGGAAAACCCAGAGTTTTTTATCTTGGTGGAGTCCAAAGAGGCGTCTTTTTCAAAGATCCATTCCCGAACTTTATCAGGGCTCCACAATTTGAGAGTATTAAACTCAGGTAGGTTGTATCTGGATAGAATGTCTAGTAGGCTTTTATGCCAAGTGGTATTATTTTGTAATGATACAAAGGCTTGTTTAGCCAATAAGGTGTTCGGGGCATCTATGAGGTTGGTGAAAAAACACAGGAATCTTAAGTGGGCCCTGGCAGACACAGAAGGTAATCCTACTTCCACTCTTAGGAGAGCTGCCGGAGTACTCTGAGGGAGGCCTAGAATTCTTCTGAGATAAAAATTTTGGAAGATTTCAAGCCGTTCTAACAGCTTCTGATTCCATCCCCATAGTTCTACTCCGTATAACATCTGTGGAATCACTTTTCCAACAAAAGTTTTTAGTGCCGGGGTCACCAGTTGCCCTTCCCTCGAATAAAAAAAGCTGAGCAGAGCACCAATTGTCCTACGTGTTAGAAGGGCTACAGTCTTGAAGTGGGCAAGCCAGCTAGATGTAGCTTGGAAAGTGATACCAAGATATTTAAAGAGGAGACATTGTTCAATTTTGTGTTCATCTAGAGACCATCTAAATGTGTGGCGAGCTCTAGTAAATACCACAATTTTTGTTTTATCATAGTTTATCTTTAGAGAGTTTTGGGAACAATAAGCTGCGAGTCCCTCCAGCATGCTGAGTAGGCCCCTTCGAGTGAGTGCCATGACCGCCATGTCATCAGCATATAGCAGTATATTCAGGTGTTTGCCTTCCAGGGCAGGAGCTGATGACTTATACTTTGCCATATGTTGAACAATGTCGTTTATATAGAAATTAAAGAGGAACGGCGCTAACAAACAGCCCTGTTTAACCCCTTTCCCCAGTGGCAGTGGGTCAGTATAGTTGCCTGACATCCCAGTTCTGATTTTAACTGTGGTGTCTGAATGTAACTCTCTAAGTATTTTGAGAAGTCGTCTATCAATATCTGTGTCATATAGTTTTTGCCATAATTTGTCCCTACAGATTGAGTCAAAGGCAGATGTGAGATCTACAAAAGCCACAAAAAGTTTGCTCTTATGTGTCTTTGTATACTTATCTATCATTGTCTGTAGTACCAAACATTGGCCTATTGTACTATGGCCCTTTCTAAACCCTGCCTGTTCCGGATTAAACAAGTTAGAGTGGTCAGCCCAGTCAACCAATTTATTTAGCAGGTGGCGAGTGTAAAGTTTATACACAATGTCCAGGAGACTTATGGGGCGATAGTTTGAGGGGTCTTGGGGATCTCCCTTCTTAGAGATGGGGGCTACCAGGCTCGGTTTCCAGTTTTCTGGGATTTTGCATGTATCATTTATTGCCGTAAAAAGTTGGGCCAAAAAAGCAGCCCACCACTGGGCATTTAGTTTAAGCACCTCAGGAGGAATCATATCTTCACCGGGAGCTTTGCCATTCTTGAGTGTTTTAATTAGCTGTAAACATTCTGATTTGGTAACAGGATCCCAGCCCATTAATAGATCGTTTTTAATAGGAGGAAGATGGCTCGGTTTAGCAATGTTTGGAGCTGAATATAGCCGGGAAAAATGTTGGTACCATAAGTTAGATGAAATACTATTGGTTACAATTTTCCCTTTGGGTGAGACTCCCTGAGCAATTATTTCCCAGAACTTTTTATCGTCCCGCAATTTGATTGCCTTGTCGAGTGCCTCCCATTGTTCCTTTCTATAGAGGGATTTCTTAAATTTTAGAGTATTTTTATAATGAGAGCGCCACCTGCGCAGGTTTTCCACTGAGGACAGGGTCCCTTCCTGTTTTACCTTATTTTGTAATTTCCTAAGCAAAGATCTTAGATTCCTACAGTCTTTGTCGAACCAGGCCCTCGAATTATTTTGTTGTTTGGGAGGGTTGGAGTTCGTAAGTAGTGGGAGGAGCGACTCTCAGACCTGCTGAAATGTTAAAAAGGGGTCAGAATTAGATAAAATACATTGGTCTCTCAGGGCCAATAAATCTGATGAATGCAGGTGTAGTTTGATTTTGAATTCCAGGTCGCTGTTCCATTTATGCCTACGAAGGGCCAGAGTTAGAGGTGGGTCTGCACAGTGATTACGGTGTTGCGGATCCTCCAAACCACGGGGAATTAGTGCGATTGATATAGGGAGGTGATCACTCTCAGTTCTGTTGAAAGTCCTAAAGCCCTGTGACCTCTCCAAAAGTTTTGGGGAGACCAGGATATAATCAATAACGCTCGCACCTCTAGGCCCAAGGAAAGAAAAGAAACCCCCTGACCTGTCCATATGGGTACCATGCAAATTATACAGATTATGTTTGAAGGCAGTCTCCATTAAGTAATGCCTGCCTTATTCAAGACCTTATCGTCAGAAGACCAGTGAATAAACCAATCTGCCTCTGGCAGTAACTGGGATTTAGAGCAGTACATATTAATGTCGTTTCCTATCCTGGCGTTGAAATCACCTGCCAGCAGGATATCCATGCCAGGGAATTCTAGTTCAGCCTTCTCCAAACATAGCTCTAAATCTTCCCAGATTTGTGACGACTGGGAAGGGGTGCCTATGGGAGGGATATATATATTAAAGCAGAGGAAATCTCCTCCTTCACTGCTAGAAATAAGTAGGATTTGTAGGTTGTTACTCTTCACCCACTGCTGTTGCCGGACCTTGCACTTTAGCTTGATGGAAACAAAAGTGACTAAGCCACCACTAGGTCGGCCTCGGAAATTTGGTTTTATCGCAAGGGTAGCAAAGGCTTTGTATCCCTGAAGAGAAGGGACATGGAGATCTAGACACCATGTCTCCTGTAGACAAATAATCTGAAATTTTGTAAGGAAATCCAGAAGGTCGACGTCACCCTGCTTAGATAACCACCCCGCCACGTTCCAAGATAGAATGTGGAAATAGGGTGATGGTGGAAATAGTGGCAGGCAATCTCTTTTCCGGTGGTTTGGGGCTCCTGAGTTAGGCTCCTCCTCCTTCTGCTCTGCTTGGTGGTTCTAGGTTTGAGGTCGCTGGTCCCTAGGTAGGTGTGATGGCTTTAACTGGGGGGCCAATAGGTTGATTTGGCCCAGAGGATCTTCGATGACACCATTACAAATATCATGATGATCAGCTGATGTATCATGATGTTCAGCTGGTTTTTGCAGAGCGAGGGCTTTGCCGACCCGTATAGGCTGTACAGGTAGCAGGTCAACAGCTGAATCTTGTGTCGGTACTGCTAGCGGGTCAAAATTTGACAAATGCTGTGGATCTTGATTGCGTATTGGGCTTAAAATAATGGAAGCCTCCAATTCCGGCATCGAGGCATATGAGGACGAGAGCATTTCAAACTGGTCTTGCTTGGGTAGTCCAATACCAGGCTCGTTGCACGTAGAGACCAGGGTACCAAGCGGGGGGTGTAGAAAATCAATTACGTCATTTGCGGGCAGGCTTGCCACTCTCTGAGGGGAAATGTGTCCTGGCTCCATTCCCCCGACTGTTTGTTCTTTATGGCGCACAGGCCCGGCATTAGCACAGACAGCACCTATCCTGGTGCATAGCGGTGTGCGGGTCAGATTGGTGAATACCCATGTGAAATAGATGTGCCATTTTCTTGTACGGTTTCTTAGTCCTAGAATCTTTGCAACGCAGTGGGCAGATCTAAAGTTAATAACCATACGTCTCGTATAATGTCCAGAAGGCAGCCATGAGATGTCCACGATATCTACGGGGCGTAGTGTCTGCCCCAGCAGTTGGGACAGGGAATTTGCGACCGAATGTTTATCCGCCCATTTGTTGTGATTCAAGGGGTGGTTTCCCACCAGTACTGCAGGTTTGCTGTTCTGGAGTTGCAGACTTGAGTTTTGTACTTGGTTGGGCAGGCATCTCACTTGTTTTTGTGCAAGGTTAGCCTGCGCAGTTGAGCAGGGGTGAGCAGGGCTTGCAATATTGTTAAGCTGAGGAGGTGAGGGGGGGGCAACTGAGCAAGCCAAAGACTTTTTCGAGCTTCTTTTCAATCCCATCCAGCCTTTTATATAGGTTGGTGATGGTATGTGTTATCAACTCAGTCTGGCAGATTAGCAGTTCCAGTGCCTCTCGGTCCTTGTTTAACTGGGCTGGTGGCTGGGGTAATTCAGGTGAAGTTTTTTGCAGGGACTCAAGAGTCTGTTCCATCTGTTCCTTCATACACAGGCTCGAGGCTAGTTGTGGGCTGTCCACAATGCCGGCAGGCTCCTCATGAGTAGTGCTGGGAGCAAGGGCCTCATAACTGTTTGCTGTAGGGAAGTTTCTACAGATCTCATTTAGGTCATTGTCAGGCAGGAAATCCCTGATATTTGTCTGTTTTTTGGCCGTGCTCGTAGCTTCATTGGAATGCTGCCTGCAGCGTTTCTTCCCTCTCATGTCGGCAAGAAAAATAGGGAGAGGATTTCTTAAAATTGCAGGGTCAGGGCAGGTTGTGCTGTTAATGAGCCCTACTCCCTTTAACAGTCTTTATCTGCCGTGTTTATCTTTATCTGCCGTGGTTTCTTGCAGATTTATGGGAGAAGTAGAAATAATATGAACCATAAACCATAAAACTTCTAAAATAAACGCCTTAAGGCATCTTAGGGCCCTTAGAACCCGCCAAAGCAGATAGTAAAAACAAAGCCTTACCGAGCATAGGACAAGGCTGCCGTTCACGTCGCCGTTCCTCATAAGGCATCGTTTCCAGGCCTTTGACCATTTTGGTTGCCCTCCTCTGGACACGTTCCAGCTTGTCAGTGTCCTTCCTGAACTGTGGTGCCCAAAACTAGACACAGTACTCCAGGTGAGGTCTGACCAGAGCAGAATACAGTGGCACTATTACTTCCCTTGATCTAGATGCTATACTCCTATTGATGCAGCCCAGAATTGCATTGGCTTTTTTAGCTGCCGCGTCACACTGTTGGCTCATGTCCAGTTAGCCACCCCTCCCAGTTTGGTGTCATCTGCAAATTTGATCAGGATGCCCTTGAGTCCATCATCCAAGTCGTTGATAAAGATGTTGAATAAGACCGGGCCCAAGACAGAACCCTGTGGCACCCCACTAGTCACTCTTCTCCAGGATGAAGAGGAACCATTGATGAGCACCCTTTGGGTTCGGTCAGTCAGCCAGTTACAAATCCACTGAGTGGTAGCATAGTCAAGACCGCATTTTACCAGCTTCTTTACAAGAATATCATGGGGCACCTTGTCAAATGCCTTGCTGAAATCAAGGTAGGCTACATCCACTGCGTTCCCTTCATCTACCAGGCTTGTAATTCTGTCAAAAAACGAGATCAGGTTAGTCTGACATGACTTATTTGTCAGAAATCCATGCTGACTATTGGTGATCACAGCATTCCTTTCTAGGTGCTCACAGACTGTTTGCTTAATGATTTGCTCCAGAATCTTCCCTGGTATTGATGTCAGACTGACTGGGCGGTAATTATTTGGGTCCTCTCTTTTCCCCTTTTTGAAAATTGGGACAACATTTGCCCTCCTCCAGTCTGCCGGGACTTCGCCTGTTCTCCAGGAATTCTCAAAGATGACTGCCAGTGGTTCTGAGATCACATCTGCCAGTTCTTTTAATACTCTTGGATGCAGTTCATCTGGCCCTGGAGACTTGAATACATCTAGACTAGCCAAGTATTCTTGTACTATCTCCTTAGTTATTCTAGGCTGTGTTTCCTCTGCTGAATCATTTGCTCCAAATTCTTCAGGTCGGGCGTTGTTTTCTTTATCGGAGAAGACTGAGTCAAAGAAGGCATTGAGGAGTTCAGCCCTTTCTGTGTCCCCTGTTTGCATTTCACCATCTTCTCCTCTGAGTGACCCCACGGTTTCTTTGTTCTTCCTTTTGCTACGAACATACCCATAAAAGCCTTTTTTGTTGCTTTTAACCTCTCTAGCAAGCCTGAGTTCATTCTGTGCTTTAGCTTTTCTGACTTTGTGTCTACACGTGCTGGCTATTTGTTTGAATTCCTCTTTGGTGGTTTCCCCCCTTTTCCATTTTTTGTACGCATCCTTTTTTAATCTTAACTCAGTTAAAAGTTCTTTAGATAGCCACCCTGGCTTCTTTAGGCACCTTCCATGTTTCCGTCTCATTGGTATTGCCTGAAGTTGTGCTTTTACTATCTGCCTCTTAACAAACTCCCAGCCATCATGAACTCCCTTTCCTTTTAGTATTACTGTCCATGGGATCTCACCCAGTACTTCCCTAAGTTTTATGAAGTCGGCTTTCTTAAAGTCAAGAAATTGAGTCCTAGTATGCTTGGCTGCTCCTTTTCGCTGTATAGTAAACTTCAGAAGAGCATGATCACTCGCGCCTAATGATCCTTCCACTTCTACCCCACCAACCAGGTCATCAACATTGGTTAGGACCAGATCTAAAATGTCTGTTCCTCTTGTTGCTTCTCCCACTTTCTGGACAATAAAGTTGTCTGCAAGGCCAGTGAGGAATCTGTTTGATCTTATGCTCTTGGCTGAGTTTGACATCCAACAAATATCCGGGTAATTGAAGTCCCCCATTACTACTATCTCCCTTCCTTTTGCATGCTTGGCCAGCTGTTCCAGGAAGGCATCATCTATGTCCTCCGTTTGGCTTGGGGATCTATAGTAAACTCCCACAATGAGGTCCCTGTTATTCTTCTCTCCCTTAATTTTGACCCAAATGCTCTCACTTTGGCTTTGAGGTTCTAAATCTTGGATCTCTTCACAGGTATACACATCCCTGACATATAACGCCACTCCTCCTCCTTTCTTGTCTGGTCTGTTTCTCTGAAATAGATTGTATCCCTCCATTATTACATTCCAATCGTGGGACTTATCCCACCAGGTTTCAGTGATGCCTATTATGTCATATTTAGTTTGCTGTACCAAGAGCTCAAGCTCATCTTGATAATTTCCCATGCTTTGCGCATTAGTGTACAGACATTGAAGTCCATTAATCATTCCCCCGTGTCTCTTATTTAAGGATTTTTTCCTCCCACCACTAGGTCTGCGTGCTGTTTGCTCCATTCGGTCTATGACATTTAGATGATCATCTTCATCAATTGATAGACTCCTACCTTCAGGAGCACTGTCTCCCTCCCCCACATTAGTCAGTTTAAAGCCCTCCTGATGAGGTTTCTGAGATTTTTGGCAAAAACATTCCTCCCAACCGTTGTGAGGTGCAGCCCATCGCTTGCCAGAAGTCCATCTTCAAGAAACTGCAGTCCGTGATCTAAGAATCCAAACCGTTCCTGTTTACACCATTTGCGAAGCCAGCTGTTCACTTCCACTATTTTCCCCTCTCTCCCTGGGCCACGTCGTTCAACTGGGAGGACAGATGAGATGACAATTTGTGCATTTAATTGCTTCAATTTCCTGCCCAGAGCCTCATAATCTCTTTTGATCTTCTGGAGGCTATTGCTTGCAGTGTCATTGGTTCCCACATGAACCAAGAGACTTGTTTTTGGGAAAGCCATGCTTTCATCCTGTATGTTTCTGTTATGAAATCTTCAAATGAAGGGCATTTTAAATATTAAAAATGATAAAAAATATTGTCAGAGCTGCCCAAGGACCCAGCTCACAGAGGACCAATGCCAGGTTGTTGTTATATACAAAAGTCTGTATTGAAGTTCAGTCTCTAATTCAAAGCCGTGGCGCGCAGCTCTACGTCTTAAACCCTAGACCGCCGAAGCTCCGTCTGAATCTCCTCCCCTCTGACACCAGTTTAAGACTCTAGCCCTGCTCCACCTCTTCCTCTGCTCTCTCCTCCTCTGGGTCCTCCTGTCCACTGGGGCATTCCCCTTTCTGGACTCTTCTGACGCTGAGTCCCCTGACTCCTCCCCCTGCCTCCGGCGGGCTTTAGGACCTGGTTCCCAATCCGGGTTCTCTGCTGTCCCGCGTGCCTGTACATTTGAACTTGGCGCTCGCGCCCAGCCAGTGACCTTCCTCCTGACCGTTACACTGCTTCTGTCACTGCTTCCCTCTTCCGGGAGGCTAGCTGGACCTGACTTCCCCTCCGTTCCCTGACTCTCCAATGGAGGCGTGGTCAGCCCTGACTCATCTTCTCTCCCTGCTGGTGGAGACGCTGGCCCCGATACCTGGGACTCTTCCCCCCCACTACGCTCTGGTGGGGAAGCTGGTCCTGATCTCCAACTGCTGCTCTGGGAGTCCCCGCTGGCCCCTTGCTTCTGGAGTGTCCCCCTTGGGACCCCCCTTGCCCTGGCCACCGGCGCCCCCTTCTGTGAATCTTCTGACTCGCTGGAGAGGCTCATGGAATCTCTCGGGCCACTGTCATCTTCTCCTACGCTGCCCTCAGATTCTTCCCCTTCGCTCTCCATTTCCTCTCTTCCCTGTGCCTCTGCTCCTGAGCCCCTGACATCCATCCCCCCCTCGAAGCCCCCCTTCCCCCCTCCCCCTCTTCTGGTGTGGGTTCCGGGTGCTCCAGTGCTGTGGGGGTGAGTGCAGGATACAGTTCTTCCCCCCCGGTGTGCAGCCAGCCGGCTGGATCCGGCCAGTCCGCAATGGGATCGTCGACGTCGATCTCCTCTGCTTCCATCTCTCTGCAGGTGTGCTCGAACCCTGGATCCTCCCCCAACACGTCCATGTCCCCCTCTCCCCGTTGCCTCGGGTGACGCTGCGTGCGAGGGCCCGCTCGGCAGTTCCCTGCTCCACCCCACCTCTGGTTGATCTTCCCACCAATAAGAGCGGTCTGTGCCAAACCCTGAGATTGATCCCTCTGGGGAGCTAGTCTCTGGTGCCGTTTCCTCAGCTGATGAGAACCCCTGGAACGTGCTGGCTGAAAGTGTGGGTGTGAAAAGATATTCATCGAAATAATCTGCCGGCATGGGTCTGTGTGGGAATAGTGCATGAAACTCGTCTTTGAGGTAGTGCTCCTCCACCGCATAGTAAGGCACCCACCTGTTGGCGCTGGCCGGGGTACCTTCCCTGGCTAGGAGATATTCAACCCCCTCTTCCCCCCATCTCGAGTCTAAAATCTCTGTGACCTCGTTGAGTGGTGCCGCCCTCGGTGACCCCCTCTTCGTGGGCGCCTCGCTGAGCGGGTCTGGTGCGGTCCCCGGCGTCTGAAACCTGTCGTCCTTCGCTGTGCCTCTTCGCACCTCCTCCATCTTGGATTGTGCGAAGGAATCCGTCTGCAGCGCGCGACGTAACGCGTCCAGGTCCACGGTGGCTGAAGCGCATGCCCACGCTTTCGGTGCGAAAATGTGTTTGGCTGCCACCGGTGCCGCTTCCTCGAGATACTGCAGCTTCCTGGATAGCGCATCCGCCATGACGTTGTTGTCTCCCGGGATGTATTCTATCCTGAAGTCGAAATCCGCAAAGAACTCCGCCCAGCAGATGTGTCTCTGGTTCAGGAACCGCGCCGTGAGCCAGTACTCCAGGTTCTTATGGTCCATGCGGACCTGCACCGTGTGTTTGGCTCCGATGAGGAAGTGCCGCCGCGCCTTGAAGGCTGCATGAATGGCCAGCAACTCCCTGTCCCAGATGGTGTAGTTCTGCTCCGACTTGCTGAGTTTCCTGGAGTAGAAAGCACACGGCCTCCAGTCCCCTTGCAGATCTTGCTACAACAGGACCGCCCCCACGGCTCTGTCCGAGGCGTCCGTTTCAACCCTCATTGGTTTGCTGGGGTTTACGTGTAGCAGCTGCTCTTCGGACGCGAAGAGACGCTTGAGTTTCTGAAAGGACCGCTCCGCCTGGTCCGTCCAGACGAACTTCTTCTTGGAGCTGAGGGTGTCCATGATGGCCGCCGTCTCCATCGCGAATCCCTTGATAAACTTGTGATAGAAGTTGGCGAAGCCGACGAACTTCTGGACCTCCTTCCGATTGCGTGGGCTCTTCCAGTCCAACACCGAGCGGACCTTGGCGCTGTCCATGGCGAGTCCCTTGTCGGACAGCTTGTAGCCCAGGAAATCCACCTCCGTCATGTCAAACTGGCACTTCTCCAGTTTGGCGTAAAGTCTGTGCTCCCGTAGTCTCTGCAGAACTTCCTTGACGTCCCTCTCGTGAGTCTCCTGCGATTCCGAGATCAGAATGTCGTCCAGGAAGCAGACGCACTTCTTGTAGAGGAGTCCCGCTAACACGTGGTGCATGAAGGCTTGGAAACAGTGGGAGCCATTTTGCAAGCCAAACGGCATAACTCTGTATTCATAGGTGCCTAAAGGCGTAAACATGGCCGTCTTTCACTCGTCGCCCTCCCGCATGCGTATAAGGTTGTACGCCCCTCGCAGATCCAACTTGGTGAAGATGCGTCCCTTCCGCACCGTCGCAAGCAGGTCGTCGATCTTGGGCATGGGGAATGCCGTGGGCTTCGTCCTCAAATTTATGACCCGGTAATCAACTACAAGCCTCTTTTGGGGCGTGCCTTTTTTCTTCACGAAAAACATGGGACTGCCCCCCACTGCTTTGGATTCTTGGATGAATCCCCGCTTCAAGTTGTGATCTATGAACTCCCTGAGTTCTTGCAGTTCGTCTTCAGACATGGAATACAGTTTTCCAGTCGGCAGCGTCGCCCCCGGCAGGAGGTCAATCTTGCAGTCGTAGGGCCTGTGGGGAGGCAGCTTGTCCACATCCTTCTCGCAGAAGACCTCCAAAAACGCCTTGTACTTGTCGGGCACCGCTTGCAGCATGCCCAAGTGTAGCTGTGGTTCATCCTCTCGCCCCTCATCTTCCTGGCTGGTCAGGATGCAGTGTTCTGCGCAGTAGGAGGAGCAGAAGGTCAATTGACGCTGGTACCATGCTAATGCCGGGCTGTGCCTGTCCAGCCAACTCATGCCCAATACTATGGGCGTGTCCGACAGGTGGGTGACATTGAAGCTGATGACTTCGCGGTGATTTCCAATTTGCATCACCATTGGCGGTGTTTGCTGTACCACCTGTCCTCCCAGTAGCTCTCTACCATCGACCGTGACGACGTTCAGGGGCATTGTGGCTGGTAAGAGCGCTATGCGATGTTGCTTGATGAAATCCACTCCTATAAAGTCTGCATTACTACCACAGTCAATGGTAATAGGGACTTCCATGGTGAGTCCATTGGGGAGCTGTAGTGATGCGGTGAGTTGCACCACTGGTTTGGGCGGGAGGGGGTCTGTGGGCTGTAAAATCCCTGGGGACTGCTTCACTGACTCGCCTGGCTGGGCCCCAGTGCCTCTGTCTCCAGCCAGACTCCGTCGTTTCCCTGCAGCTGTTCCCCCTGCTGAGCTGCTCCTTTTACTGTTGCTGAGGCTGCAGTGTGCCTTTGGAGCCTCTGGGGACACTCTTTGGCCATGTGCTGAGCACTGTCGCAGATGTAGCACTTCCTGTTCCCTCTAGGAGCCTTCGCCTTGACTGCTCCTGGTGTTTGGGCTCTGGTTGCTGTCTGAGCCCTGGCACCACCTATCTCCATCGGCTCTTCTCCTCCCCCCAGTGGAGGCGTGGACTGCGCGCGCGCTGTCTCTCTAGGTAGGAAAGGAGTTGTTCTGGCTGGTGTGCTTTTCATACGTCCCTCATCCCTCCTCCAAGGGTGTTCTTCCAGGCGCACCCCTATTGCCAGCGCTTTTTGGACGACTTCTGAGGTGTTGTTGGGTCTCTCCCCCCTCGCCAGCTCATCTTTCACGGCCCCATTTAGCCCCTCCCAGAACAGATCTCTGACTGCAGCTGAGTTCTTGTCCCAGCCCTGCGCATTTACTAACGTAAAAAAGCGGGAGTGATATTGTCTCACAGTGGCTTTGCCCTGTTTCAATCCATGCATTTCCCTCCTGGCAACGTCCACATCCACTATAGATTTAAAACAAGCGTCCATAGCCTTAATAAAGGCATCTGAATTTTGGAGGGCGGGATCATTGTCGCGCCAAAGATTGCGCAGCCACGCTTTAGCTTCCCTGTGCAGGTGAGTTATTATGAAGCCTACTTTCTCCTCCTCATCTCTAAAGTCTTTCCGAAGCAAATTGAGCGCGAACACTATGTCTGCTCTGAAGTTAGGATACTGCTGCAGGTTCCCGTCGAAATGGGATACGATGCTGCCCCCCCTTTTCCCGAGGCCAACTCCCTCTGGCTTAGGTCCTGGCAGTCCCTCCTTGCCCAAACGTTCCCACCTGGTCTGCAGATCCTGGCAGAGCGCTAGTGCTTCTTCCTCCCTCTTCCTGGATGCTCCTATCTCCATGGAAAGCCTCGTGACTGCGTCTTGCAGCTGTTTTACTTTCTCCTCTGTAGTCATCTTTGCCAATCTTCGTGAGCTCGCAAAACACCGAGTTTTTGCCCCCCCCGCTGCACCCACTCACGCTGCGAGGGTTAATTTTCTTACGGAGACGGAGCTTACTGTCAGAGCTGCCCAAGGTCCCAGCTCACAGAGGACCAACGCCAGATCGCTGTTATATACAAAAGTCTGTATTGAAGTTCAGTCTCTAATTCAAAGCCGTGGCGCGCAGCTCTACGTCTTAAACCCTAGACCGCCGAAGCTCCGTCTGAATCTCCTCCCCTCTGACACCAGTTTAAGACTCTAGCCCTGCTCCACCTCTTCCTCTGCTCTCTCCTCCTCTGGGTCCTCCTGTCCACTGGGGCATTCCCCTTTCTGGACTCTTCTGACGCTGAGTCCCCTGACTCCTCCCCCTGCCTCCGGCGGGCTTTAGGACCTGGTTCCCAATCCGGGTTCTCTGCTGTCCCGCGCGCCTGTACATTTGAACTTGGCGCTCGCGCCCAGCCAGTGACCTTCCTCCTGACCGTTACACTGCTTCTGTCACTGCTTCCCTCTTCCGGGAGGCTAGCTGGACCTGACTTCCCCTCCGTTCCCTGACTCTCCAATGGAGGCGTGGTCAGCCCTGACTCATCTTCTCTCCCTGCTGGTGGAGACTCTGGCCCCGATACCTGGGACTCTTCCCCCCCACTACGCTCTGGTGGGGAAGCTGGTCCTGATCTCCAACTGCTGCTCTGGGAGTCCCCGCTGGCCCCTTGCTTCTGGAGTGTCCCCCTTGGGACCCCCCTTGCCCTGGCCATCGGCCCCTTCTGTGAATCTTCCGATTCGCTGGAGAGGCTCATGGAATCTCTCGGGCCACTGTCATCTTCTCCTACGCTGCCCTCAGATTCTTCCCCTTCGCTCTCCATTTCCTCTCTTCCCTGTGCCTCTGCTCCTGAGCCCCTGACAAATATGGATATTGAGAAGCTGAAACATGTGCAAAGGAAGGTGATTTATGTATTTATTTAATTTGTATACTACCCAACTCAGTGGTGCCAACTTGAATAAAATATTGGTGGGGGGCCAGGTAAGGCCTGCCTTGCACAATCACATGACGCATGCAGGTCATTGGAATGGCAATGCCTATCAACTGGGGGGTGTTAGATAATTAAGCTTAATTGGTTTACGACCCCAATTAAGCTGCAGTTTACAGCGGTCCGGCACGCTCCTCAGCCAAGCTGCGCCTATCTGCGTCTCTCCGGTTTCGCCTTGCAGAGTAAAACAGAGCGGAACAACTGTTGCTTCAAATCCATGCAAACACACGAAGCGTTAGTGTGCTTATTTATCAGTCCTTTATTGCAGCAGAATATTTACAACTCAGCATTTCTCAGATAGACTCTCCCGGGCTTCTAGCACTCATGGCTAATGGCTGCTGTCTCTCTCGAAGACACAGAGACAAGTAAGGAAAAAGCTCCTCCCACCTTCCAAAACTGACATCAGAATGTGAGGCGTCACTCAGAACATCTTAACCCTGTAAGTTCTGAATCCCCACACCCCCTCTTGCCTTGCATTCTGACGAGACCTGTGGATGTACCTTTGCAGACCTCTGTGAGATCAATCCCTTCCCCAATGCCTTGCGCCCTCTCCTGGCGTTTCTGTCAGGCATCTGTGGAACATCCTCACAACTCTCAGATTCGCACTGTGCGAAACTTACCCACGCACCTGTGGCTTGATACCTTTCAGGTGGAATACCCTTCGTTGTGCGACTGGACCGCCTGGGCACAAATTCAGGTGTTTCCTCTGACTCACTGTGGCCAGCAGGTGTGTCCTCTGCATCCCGGGATTCCCCCTCTGACTTAAAGCGTCTTCGAATCCTCTGCATTACGCTAACAGGAGAACTAGGCTCACTCTTGGGCTCTCTTTTTACAACTTGTGGAGATGCCCCATCCTGTTCCTGACTTTGGTCAGTGAGCTGATCGTCATCAGCAGACTCAGCCTCTCCTTCCTCCTCATCAGAACCTTCCTGCTCTGAATCAGAAAGACATTCTGAAAGAACATCATGTCTGGCAGGAGTCTTTGACCTTTCATCCTGCTCATAGAATTCAGCGTGTTTACTGATCAGCAGCTTACTCTGATCACCTGATGGGTACGCAAACCTCCATGCTTTAGAAACCGGCTCATACCCACAGAAGATCATTTTCTGGAACTTGGGTTCACCTGGCCCTCGCAAAGCCTTAGGCACCGGCACAGATGCAATTGACCCAAAAGAACGCAGAAAGTGAATCTGGGGTTTCCTGCCGTGCAACATAAAATGAGGTGTGTCACCTACCACTGAATTGTAGATCTGATTCCAGGTGAAGCTCACATACTTAATTGCCTCCATCCAAAAACTTGGAGGTAACCCAGAGTCAGCATCACCTGTGCAGCCTTAACCAGAGCCTCACTCCTGAGCTCTGCCACTCCCCTCTGTTGAGGAGAAGTCACTTTGTGACGTATCCCTTTCTGTTGAAAGAACTTCTGCAAAGCAGACCCAGTAAACTTCGCACCTCTGTCACTAGTGACTGCTTGCACTTTGGTGGAGAACCTTAGTTCCACCTCCTCAATCCAACTTTTAATCAGCTGTGCTGCATCTTCCTTGGATTTGAGAGCATGAGTCCAGGAGTTCTGCGAAAAACTATCCTGCATCGTCAGCAGAAACCTGGCCCCTCCCAGACTTGGTTCCTTCATGGGACCCAACAGATCTATGTGCACAAGTTCAAAAGGTTTTGTGGTTACCCTCTCCACCTTTGGGTAACTGCACCCTTTTACCTTTGCCTGTCTGCAAGTCTCACAATTTATAGCACTTCCACATTCAGGAATTTTACAGCCTTTGGTGCATTCAGGTAGCACCTGTAGTTCTTCAAGAGAACTATGAGCTGTCTTCTTGTGCCAAACACATGCACATGAAACATGAGTGGGAACTGTAGCACGCAGGGCTTGTGCTCTCTCAACCTTCCCCTCACCCTCCAGAGGCGTTTTAAGAATGAAGAGATCATTCTGCCCCTTTTTAACTTTGACTAGCTGCTTCCCTCCTTTGTAGATTGTACAAGCATCATTCTCAAAAGAAAACTTAAACCCCTTTTTTAACAAATAAGGGACAGATAAAAGACAGTGATGCATCCCTGGTACAGTGCAAACCTCCAACTCCTCCTGCAAAACAGAAAGAAAGATTTTTGCAACATTAGTTACATTTCTTTTTTCCCCATCTGCAAACAGAACAGTTTTCCCAGCTGGAATTGCCTTGCAATTCCACATCTCGACAGCAGGGGTCTCTGGAATCAAGTTGCGGTTCGCTGCTGAGTCGATTACAAAGCAGAGCTCAGTGTCTCTCTCAGAGCTGTCCTCAAACATTGCCATAGCAACAAAAGTCTCGCTGCCACCTCCCTCTGGGCGTCTGCAGCAGTTCTCTCTGGTTGCCACGTCAACCAACTCCCCCTTGTTCAGGACCTTGTCAGCTTCAGTAGAAGCAACTTCCTCTGTTGCCTTGGAGACCGGACTGGTCTCTGCTTTCCCACGCAACTCTTTGGGGCTTATCTGGACATTTCTTCAGCTTCACTCAGCTCTGTAGCTGCTCCAGCCGCTTTCTGTGGCTGTACTGCTTCCCAAAGGTTTGTCCCCACGAGAAGAATTTCTACGTGGAAGCTCCACTGCAACCAGCCTTCACGCGTCAGCTTTTCACATGGTAGCTTAAGCTTAAAGCCATGCTTCTGGAACTGTGCCATCTTCTCCCCCAGTGCCCCAGCTTACTCACGTAGCAGTAGCCTCCGGCACCTGTCTTTGGAGAAGCGATTCTCAGCTGCTCTCAGCTCTCAGCTCCTCTGCCTCAGAATGCAGACCTCCGCTTTCGGTAGCGACCTCCAGCTGACCCAGCTGACTTCAAAGCAACAGCTTTTATGGCGGTAATTAGGTCCATAACCTGTTAGATAATTAAGCTTAATTGGTTTACAACCCCAATTAAGCTGCAGTTTACAGCGGTCCGGCACGCTCCTCAGCCAAGCTGCGCCGATCTGCGTCTCTCCGGTTTCGCCTTGCAGAGTAAAACAGAGCGGAACAACTGTTGCTTCAAATCCATGCAAACACACGAAGCGTTAGTGTGCTTATTTATCAGTCCTTTATTGCAGCAGAATATTTACAACTCAGCATTTCTCAGATAAACTCTCCCGGACTTCTAGCACTCATGGCTAATGGCTGCTGTCTCTCTCGAAGACACAGAGACAAGTAAGGAAAAAGCTCCTCCCACCTTCCAAAACTGACGTCAGAATGTGAGGCATCACTCAGAACATCTTAACCCTGTAAGTTCTGAATCCCAACAGGGGGGTGCCCCCCTCAAATATATCATAGGGGGGCAAAAACCCCTCAGCCTCTAAAAGTCGACTCCTGTTCCCACATGTCTCAGGACTGTTACAACATAAAAAGATAATATAAAAACACATAATATACATCTGTAACCCGCCTCACTACCACATTTTAAAAGGGCATTAGATGTCAATTAGGCAAAGGCCTGGTTAACAAGGTGCGGATTTGCCTGGCTCCTAAAGCTGGATAATGGTTTTTCCAACCGTTGCATGAATTCTCTGATGGGAAGTGAGATTGGCGCTCTGACTGAAGCTCTTTCCACATTCCCTACACTGATAGGGTTTCTCCCCTGTATGAATTCTCTGATGGGAAGTGAGACTGGAGCTGTGACTGAAGCTTTTTCCACATTCCATGCACTGATAGGGTTTCTCCCCTGTATGAATTCTTTGATGGGAAGTGAGATAGGAGCTCATACTGAAGCTCTTTCCACATTCCATGCACTGATAGGGTTTCTCCTCTGTATGAATTCTCTGATGGGAAGTGAGAGAGGAGCTCTGACTGAAGCTCTTTCCACATTCCATGCACTGATAGGGTTTCTCCTCTGTATGAATTCTCTGATGGGAAGTGAGATGGAAACTGTGACTGAAGCTCTTTCCACATTCCACGCACTGATATGGTTTCTCCCCTGTATGAATTCTCCGATGGGACGTGAGATTGTAGCTCATACTAAAGCTCTTTCCACATTCCACACACTGATAGGGTTTCTCTCCTGAATGAATTCTCTGATGGGAAGTGAGAGAGGAGTTCTGACTGAAACTCTTTCCACATTCCATGCACTGATAGGGTTTCTCCCCGGTATGAATTCTCTGATGGGAAGTGAGAGAGGAGTTCTGACTGAAGGTCTTTCCACATTCCAAGCACTGATAGGGTTTCTCTCCTGAATGAATTCTCCAATGGGAAGTGAGATTGTGGCTGTAAATGAAGCTCTTTCCACATTCCACACACTGATAGGGTTTCTCTCCTGAATGAATTCTCTGATGGGAAGTGAGAGAGGAGTTCTGACTGAAGCTCTTTCCACATTCCACACACTGATAGGGTTTCTCCCCTGTATGAATTCTCTGATGGCAAGTGAGACTTTGGCTGTAACTGAAGCTCTTTCCACATTCCCCACACTGATAGGGTTTCTCCCCTGTATGAATTCTCTGATGCTTAGTGAGACTGGAGCTCTGACTGAAGCTCGTTCCACATTCCATGCACTGATAGGGTTTCTTTCCAATGATAATTCTTTGTTGGGAAGTGGAATGGGAGCTCTGACTGCAGCTCGCTCCATACTCCAAATTTTTGCGTGGCTTCTCCTCTCTGGGGGTTTTGTCATGTTCATCCTTGTTCTTGTTTTCCAATTTATCAAAATCTGCAATGGAGACAAAAAAGGGATTAGAGCCTCAGGAACAAATCAAGAAGAACTGAAGGGAGTAGTGGCCAAAATTGTGGAAGCCTTTTGGGAAAAAAGTATATTTCAGATGTTTGATGGCTCGTAACATGACTTTGTTTAGAGTAATACCACAAAATTATGTATCAATGGAAAGATAATTTAATGAAGAATGCAATTATCTGTATTCTATCAAAAGTCATAGCGGAATAACCAGAAAAAGGAAGCACAACTTGCTTAGCTTGACTTTTGTCAGTGTGTTATGTTATACTGCGGAAAGTTGATATAAAATTTACAGATTGTATATTATTAAGAGAGAATTACATGAAAATGATGTATAGATGGTATATCACACCTGTGAAAATGGCAAAGATGTTTAAGAAAGAAAATAAGAGATGCTGGAGATGTCAAGAAAAGGAAAGAACATTTTATCATATGTGGTGGGAATGCAAATGCATTAAAAATATTGGGAAATGATATATAATGAACTGAAAAAAATGTTTAAAATGAGCTTTGGTAAACATCCTGAAGCCTTTCTGTTAGGTATCTCAAATCAAGAGCTGCCAAAAGAAAAATGGACATTATTTATGTATGCTACAACAGCGGCAAATATCTTGACTACAAAACTGGAAGATGGAAGAAATACTATCAAAAGAACAATGGTAAGAAAAACTGGTGAATTACGAGAGAAGGACAAAAAGGATTTTTAAAGAGTTTGGGAACCATTTACAGGTTATTTGCAGAAACAACAACTGGCAGGGTCTGAATAAACGTTCACAACTTTATTATATTAACAGAAATTTTAGCAAAATGATAAGGGAATTTACTTTTACATAAAGCAGGACACAATAAATAAAACTAAATAACTCAGTAGAGGGGGAGTTGAGGGAAGTCCGGAGGACGGGAGGGAGAACATTTGTATATAACATGATGATTGAGATATTTTTATTTGTTATAAAATTCAATAAATATTCATTTTTTAAAAAGAAGATTGAGGAAAACTTAACCAAAGCTGGCCTTTCTATATTTGTGAAGAGGTATAAGATGACTTCCGGGTTGGCGCCAGCGGTAATGGCGGACTCCCTCTGACTCGGAGGGACCACCTCTGCGGGAATCGGGTCTGTACCGCTATGGTGAAGCGGGGATCCTCTAAAAATCACAGGCGGGTGAAGCCTGTGAGCGTGGGACTCGGCGGGCACCCTTTGCACCCCCCAATTCGTAAGGAAACCCGATCGCGGGCTCCAGAGCGAAGCAGGGCAAGTGGCACGGTGCTGTGAGTCAACTGCTTCTTCCACGGAGCGAAGCCGCACAGCCGTTACCGGAGAGCGCTGACTTTTTCCTGTGACAATTCGACTACAAAAGCAACTACCCGTGAGTAGGATAAATTGAAAAAATGAAGCAAAAAAAGGGTTTAATTTAGCAACGAAGCGGGGAGGCATAAACAGGAAGTCCGCCTTCCGTTTCTTGTAAATAGACTAAAGCAAAGAAGCTGCAAGCTAAAGCCTTGGAAGTTGATTGGGAAGGGCTAAAATTCCAATATCAAAATAAGTGAATTCCCCCCCTTGGTTGCAGGAGAGGAGGGGGAAGAGGTTTGAACTATATTTGTCTGCAAGAGAGAGGGAAGGAAATTAAAATCTACTGCTCAAAACCTGGGAACGGGCTGCCAATGGACAATAAGACTGCCGCATTGTGAAATGCACTGTTTGTGAATAGAATACTTTTTTGACAGCTAGCTTTGCAAGGGAGATACATTGTTTCTGGCTGTCTCCTCCTGATCTTAGAAGTAAGAGAAAAGTAACTGAAATTGAAATCATCTTTTATTTTGTGAAATGGGGGCTTAAAAAGTGCTACTTTTTAATGCAATAAGTACTGACTGTTACAGTGTCCCCCTAGAGGAAGTTTTTGAAATTGTTACAACAATTGGGCCAGGGGAATTTTCCTCTTCAAAACAAATTGTGGCCGTGGGATTGACCTTGGGTATTCAGCTAAAGTGTTATGGCAGATGGAAAAGAAAAAGCAGATTTTTTTAAAAGAATATTTATTAAAGTTTCCAATAGTAATACAATAAAAAGAAAAAATAACAAAAATAGAAAAATAGAAATAATTAAAAAACACATAAAATTTCCATTACTTAGTTTTCATTAACTTATTTCCTAGACCTCCTCATATCTCCCTTTTTTGTATTCCAATTCAAATTGTTAATTCAACAAATCCTTATCAATAAATTTTAACCTATTTCTAATTTTAAAATGCTGTATCTTTACATTCTCTCTTTCATCAATTCATTTTTAATTATTCCTTTCATATCTTTTTACCAAAACCACATTAATTTCTTTTTCAAACATCTTATCAACAAAATTCTTAATTAAGACATTTCCCTAAGGTCGAAAGAAAATTCCCTTCCACGGATTTCCCAACTCTCCTAAAAGCAAAACAAAAAGGTAAAACAAAAAGACAACTTATAATATATACACTTTAAATTCCCGTTTTTCATTCCACCCATGCCCCTTTCCCGGTTTCAGTCCCCAACAAGTCTCAAAGAAGAAGAAAACAAACAAACCATCAACCCGGAGATCTTATATGCGAGGCTCTTAATTCTCTCTCATAGCTCCTCTGCCAGTCTTTTTGATAGTCTTTAATATTAAGAGCCAAATCTCGGGGAGACACGCGCCCAGCAGTATCCACCTTCCTTCCAGCTAGGCCTGCATACTTAAAAATAAAGCCTATAGGGTATTCCACATCTTGTTTCATTCTCCATTCAGTTCCAAATGTCCCCATAGCTCCAACTTCCACCTGAATCAAATTTGTAATCCAAGGGTCGTATGCTCTCCATATAAGAGGATCTCTCCATCTTTCATTTTCTAATTCAGGCCAGGCTTCCATCTTCAAATATTTGCTTCTCCTTGTTGCCGTCATATCAGGCCTCAAACTGCGGCTCGCCTTTTGCATCTGCAGGGCTACGGCTCCCCCTTTTTTCTCTTCAAGATCAACGTTCTTCTTTTTCTCCACTTTCTCTGTTTGTTCAGTTGAATGGAATTCCTGTGCCGAGGTCTTATCAAGTTCATTCCTGGCACTAACTCGTGAACCCAAAGTTATAACATTTGTAGTCAAAACATCTATTTGGTCTTGCAGCTTTCCCAAGAGTAAGAAAGTCCTGTTCAGTTCAGACTGGATTTCCTTTCCGACTGCCATTCTTAAGCGTTTCAAGGTCAAAAAACAATTTATCAGCTGGCTTTTTTAACGCAATGTCCCAAAGCTCCCTCTAGGGGGGTTTAAGTTTCTTTTTATTCCTTTTAGTACAAAACCAAAAGTTCCATACGTTAAATTGTAACAGTCCTTCCTTCTTTTAAAGCATAAACTTGTAACAAATGTAGACAGAAGAAACAAAGTCCTCTTTTTGTATCTTGACAGCTACCTTGACAGCTGTCAAATTGTTCAATTGCTCATCAACCGACTCTCACAGACCGCTCCCGGGTCCGGGGGGAAGGGTGGTATCAATTCTCAAATTTAGTTCTTCTCCTGCAGGTTCCCCTGCTTCCACATAAAATTTCTTATTATCTCAATCAGTAGAATTAAGATCTTTAACATAGAGTAAGACTCTCCACAACCTTAGTTTAAAGTTCTTTGCTTTAGATTATTTACAAAAAGGGGAGGCAGACTTCCTGGTTGGACCTTCCCCGATCAGCCAAATTTATTAATATTTTAGAAAACCAATTTCCGTACTACTCACGGGTTATTGTTTTAAAGTCCAAATTGTCCCAGGAAAAAGGCAGTGCTCTCCGGCAACGGCTGTGCGGCTTCTCTCCACGGAAGTAGCGGTTGACTCTCAGCACCGCGCCGCTTCCCCCTCTTCACTTCAGAGCCCGTTTATGGGTTCCTTAGCGAGTTGGGGGGGGGCGCTAAAGGTGCCCGCCGAGTCCCATGATCGCAGGCTTCATCTGCCTGTGATTTTTGAAGGGTCCCCGCTTCGCCGTAGCGGAAAAAGACCCGTTTCCCGCGGAGCTATTCCCTCCAGTTCAGAGGGAGTCCGCCATTGCCGGTGGCGCCACCCCGGAAGTCCAAGAGAGCTGGAATACTAATGGTCTTAACTCCCCTCAGAAAAGGAAAAGAGTCTTTCATTTATTAAAAAAGGAACAATTGGACTTGATCTGTCTACAGGAAACACATGTGATTAGGTTACACAGAAAAGTATTAATCAATAAAAGACTGGGTCAAGAGTTTATTTCATCGGACAAAGTCAAAAAAAGAGTAGTGATCTATGCAAAGGAGAGCCTATCACCAAAATTTATATTTAAAGATGACCAAGGAAGATTTGTGGCTATTGAAATTCAACTACAAGGAGAGAAACTCTTGATAGTAGGAGTTTATGCACCAAATGAGGGGAAATCAGATTTTTTTTTAAAGTTGCATGAGACTTTGATGGACTATTTGGATTACAATGTGATCATGATGGGGGATATGAATGGAGTGGTATCTACAAACATGGACAAGGCACAGAGACAGGTAGTCACTAAGGATGGCAGACTACCAATAACTTTTTTTTGAGATGACTGACAATTTGGATTTAGTTGACATTTGGAGAACAAAGAACCCCTTGGGTAGAGAGGGAACTTTTTTTCTCTGAAGCCAAAATGACATGGACAAGAATTGACAAATTTGGGTAACTAGAGGACTGGCTCCAAAGACAAGAAAAGTGGAAATCTGTTGGCGGAAATGACTGGCAGAATCCGAGACCAGGGAGAAGAGTCGGTGGAAGAAGACTGGAAGAAATTTAAAGACTATTTACAGAAATATTGCAAAATTAATGAATGTTAGAATGATGTTGGATTGAAATTAAGTGGTTTCTAGCTGTAATGGTATAAAAGAATATGAAAAAAAATGGTTTTTTAACAGGCAAAAATTTAATGCTATAATAATTTAAGATTAAAGATCAGGATAAAATAAGGAGGGAAAGGAATTGCTGAACTAATAAATTGAACTGGAATACAAAAAAGGGAGGTATGAGGATGTCCGGGAAACAAGTAAATGATAGATAAGTGATGAAAAGATTGAATTGTTTTTAACTATTTTTATTTTGTATTTTTTCTTTTTTCTTTTTCATTTTGTAATATTGTAAAAACCTTAATAAATATTTATAAAAATAAAAAAAGTGGAAATTTGCCCTAAAACTTGCTCCGACCATAATGCTGTAAAGATGGAGATGAAACTAACACCAATTGGCTCTTTCAGATGGAGGATGAATGACACCTTGTTTAGGGACGAAGAAGTGATTAAGAAGGCCCAAAAAACCTTGAGAGACTATTTTGAGATAAATATGAATACTACTGTTGAAAAAAGAGTAATCTGGGATGCAAGTAAAGCGGTCATGAGAGGGTTCCTGATACAACAGAATGCAATAAAGAAGAGAACTCAAAACGAGAAGAAAGACAAAATTTTGGAGAAAATAAAGGAAGGTGAGAAGAAACTGAGAGCAAAACCAAAGTTGCAAGAGATTTTGAGAGAAATAAAGTTATATCAAGTACAATATATAAAAATGATGAAGCAGGAAATAGAATGGAAAATTAAACAGATGAGACAAAAGACATTTGAGTCGGCTAATAAATGTGGGAAATTGCTGGCCTGGCAAATAAAAAAAGACAAAAACTCAACACTATCAAAAATTTGGAAGTGGAAGGAAAGAATGTACAGAACCCAGTGGAGATTAGAAATTGTTTCCAGAGGTACTTTAAGCAACTATATACACAAGGGCCACAGAAAGAAATTGACATAGATCGATTTTTGAAAATAAAAGGACTACAAAAAATCTCTCAAGAAAACAAGCTAATGTTGAATTATAAAATAACTGAACAGGAGGTAGAAGGTGCCATCCAGAATATGCAATTGGGTAAATCTCCAGGGCCGGACGGCTTAACTTCAAGATACTATAGATCTTTGAAAAGTTGGATAATACAACCACTAAAGGAAGTTTGCAATGAAATTTTGGAAGGGAAAAAAGCACCAGAGTCGTGGAAGGAAGCTTACATTACACTTATACCGAAAACTGAGTCTGAGAAGACACAGCTTAAGAATTACCGCCCCATATCTGCTTAATGTGGATTATAAAATTTTCGCAGATATTTTGGCTAAAAGATTAAAAAAAGTACTAGTGGAAGAGATACATAAAGATCAAGCAGGCTTTCTCCCGGGCAGACACTTGTCTGATAATACGAGAAACATAATTAACATTTTAGAGAAATTACAAGTGAATATTAACACCAAGGCTGTTTTGATATTTGTGGACGCAGAGAAAGCCTTTGACAATATTTCCTGGAGTTTTATGAAGAACCTACAGGGGATGGGGGGTTGGTCAAGGTTTTGGAAATGGTATAAGTGCAATATACTCTGAACAAAAGGCTAAACTAATTGTTAATAATGTGTTGACAGAGGAATTTAAGATAGAGAAAGGGACACGACAAGGTTGCCCAATTTCCCCATTTCTTTTTATATCGGTCCTGGAGGTCCTGTTAAATATGATTAGAAGGGACCAATTGGTTAAGTCGGAGCCAAACAGTACAAATTGAAAGCATTTGCAGATGACTTAGTATTGACATTACAGGAGCCAGAATCTAGTACTAAAAGAGTATTGGAACTGATTCAAGAATTTGGTCAGGCCGCAGGATTTAAGTTGAGTAAGTTAAAAACCAAGGTTTTAGAGAAAAATCTAACAGTGATTGAGAGAGAGAGGTTTCAGAGGGAGACAGGTTTAACTTTGGTTAAGAAAGTGAAATACCTGGGGGTTAATATGACTGCTAAGAAGGTGAATTTATTTAAATATAACTATGAAAAATGCTGGACGGAAGTGAAAAAAGATTTACAAATTTGAAGCTTTCATTGCTAGGCCGTATTGCTGCGATAAAAATGAATGTATTGCCAACAATGTTGTTTTTGTTTCAAACTTTGCAAATTTTGGATAAAAGGGACTGTTTCAAGAAGTGGCAGAGAGATATTTCTAGATTTGTCTGGCAGGGCAAGAAGCCCAGAATAAAACTTAAAATACTAACGGATGCAAAAGAAAGAGGTGGATTTGCCCTGCCAGACCTCAAACTTTATTATGAATCAGCCACATTTTGCTGGCTGAGAGAATGGCTGCTTCTTGAAAACACAGCCATTTTGGATTTAGAAGGTTTTAATAATGTATTTGGGTGGCATGCATATTTGTGGTATGATAAGGTCAAAGCACATAAAGCATTTAAAAATCAGGACTTCCGGGTCATTGCCAACGATTAATGGCGGATTCCCTCTGAGCTTCAGATTGGGATCGGGTCTTACCGCTGCGGCAAAGCGGGGACCCTTTAAAAATCTCAGGCGGAGGAAGCCTGCCAACGTGGGGACTCGGCGGGCACCATTTGCGCTCCCCCAAGTTGCAAAGGAGCCCCAAAAGGTGGCCGGTCCAGAGGTGGTCTTGCAATCACCATATCGCTTAAAATGAGCGCTAAACTCTCGCTAGTTCAGACTTTTCCTCCTTTTGCCTTTACAGGTCTGATTTCAAGCGAAAAATTCTCCCTATTAATCACCAATGTTTATCTTCCTCCAGGTGGTCTTATATCGGACCTCCATTATAGATGGGATTCTCTGGAAGATCATTTATTGGCACGCTATGTTATGTACCCTAATATTCCATCGATAATGGGTGGTGACTTTAATGCACGTACGGCCACCAATTGGGATGGGATAATCAAGGGCAAGTGGTGGGTACCACCCCCCTACCCAAAATCTGATTTAATCTCTTTTACATCAAGAAGATCTAAGGACATCAGAGTGAATGAGGCGGGAGTCCTTTATCAATTGGCCATTCGTATGAATTAATAATAATAATAATAATAATAATAATAATAATAATAATAATAATTTATTATTTATTATTTATACCCCGCCCATCTGGCCGAGTTTCCCCAGCCACTCTGGGCGGCTCCCAATCAGTGTTAAAAACAGTACAGCATTACATATTAAAAACTTCCCTAAACAGGGCTGCCTTAAGATGTCTTCTGAATGTCAGATAATTCTTTATCTCTTTGACATCTGATGGGAGGGCGTTCCACAGGGTGGCTGTCACTACTGAGAAGGCCCTCTGTCTGGTTCCCTGTAGCCTCACTTCCCGCAATGAGGGAACCGCCAGAAGGCCCTCGGCGCTGGATCTCAGTGTCCCGGCTGAACGATGGGGGTGGAGACGCTCCTTCAGGTCTACTGGACCAAGGCCATTTAGGGCTTTAAAGGTCAGCACCAACACTTTGAATTGTGCTTGGAAACATACTGGGAGCCAATGCAGATCTCTCAGAACCGGTGTTATGTGGTCCCGGCGGCCGCTCCCAGTCACCAGTCTAGCTGCCGCATTCTGGATTAATTGCAGTTTCCGGGTCACCTTCAAAGGTAGCCCCACGTAGAGCGCGTTGCAGTAGTCCAAGCGGGAGATAACTAGAGCATGCACCACTCTGGCGAGACAGTCCGCGGGGAGGTAGGGTCTTAGCCTGCGTACCAGGTGGAGCTGGTAGACAGCTGCCCTGGACACAGAGTTAACCTGCGCCTCCATGGACAGCGGTGAGTCCAAAATGATTCCCAGGCTGTGCACCTGGTCCTTCAGGGGCACAGTTACCCCATTCAGGACCAGGGAATCCTCCACACCTGCCCGCCTCCTGTCCCCCAAAAACAGTACTTCTGTCTTGTCAGGATTCAACCTCAATCTGTTAGCCGCCATCCAACCTCCAACCGCCTCCAGGCACTCACACAGGACCTTCACCGCCTTCACTGGTTCTGATTTAAAGGAGAGGTAGAGCTGGGTGTCATCTGCATACTGATGAACACCCAGTCCAAACATTTTGAATGGCAATTGCCCTCCGGACATGCCAGGAGAATTCACTCATTTGGGCACAACACCAAATAGTGTCCTAGACTATCTTCTAGTTTCAGAAGACCTATTCTCAAACTTCTTTTATTTTAAAGTAGACAATGTACAATCCAGTGAATCCAGTGACCACCTACCTCTAGTGGCCAAGCTAACGCTTGACTGGCACCCGGTTAGCGGTTCACACCCAATTCATGTAGGTTTAAATGCCGCAGCTCAAGTAAGAAGCATTAAATGGTCTATGAAACAGGCCCAAAAATACGCAGAATTCTTCCAGAGGAATTTCTCCGAACCCCTTATTGTTTCAGTGGCGGAGTTGTCTGAACCAAATAGGATATTGGAGTGGTTCTCCCACCTCTCTGTAGATTTAACTAGCTTCTTTACGATGCCGACTCACCTGGTTAACCGAGATCAACCCAGGTTCGGTGCACCTTGGTTTGATTCCAAATGTAAGCAAGCTAGACTCTCTCTCTGTTGTATCTACAACAGATATAAATCTTCTGGAGCTGAAACTCTTCCTCCAGAGTACTTGCAGGCCAAAATTGCTTACAAACAGGCACAGAAGTCAGCCAAGCACGAGTGGCAGCTAAGACGTTGGCAAGCACTGATTGCTGCCTCTAAGCTTCGCAGCTCTCGTGGTTCTTGGAATTTAATCAACAAAAGATTGAGGAAATACCCATTGACGGTTATACCAGCTCCGACATGGGAACAATTTCTAAGAAAATATTTCTCCCAGACAGTTATCTCTAACATTCATTCTGATACAGTGGTGCCTCGCAAGACAAAATTAATTCGTTCCGCAAGTTTTTTCGTCTTGCGAGTTTTTCGTCTTGTGAAGCACGGTTTCCCATAGGAATGCATTGAAAATCAATCAATGCGTTCCTATGGAAACCGCCTTCAGACCAGGTCCGGGGACAGTCTGTCCCCCGACCTCTTCTGAAGGCTGGGGGGGGACAAGGGCTTTTCTTCCCACCCCCAGCATTTTAAAAGCCCCCGGGAAGGCAGGCGGGGGGGGAGCAAGGACATTTGCCCCCCGCCAGCCTTCAGAAGAGGTCCAGGACCTCTTCTGAAGGCCGGCGGGGGGCGAAAGTCTTTCCTCCCCCCCTGCCTGCCTTCAAAAGCCGTCCGGGATAGCGGGAAGCGCTTCCCTGCTATCCCGGACCACTTTTAAAATGCTGGCGGTGGGGAGCAAAGCCTTTCGGCCCCCGCCGGCCTTCCTGGACCTCTTCTGAAGGCTGGGGGGGGGAAATGCTTTGCTCCCCACCGCCAGCATTTAAAAGAGGTCCCCGGAGATTTCCCTATGGGCTTTCTTCTTGCGAAGCAAGCCCATAGGGAAATTCGTCTTGCGAAGCAACTCGCAAACGGAAAACCCTTTCGTCTTGCGGGTTTTCCGTCTTGCGATGCATTTGTCTTGCGGGGCACCACTGTACTCTTTCATGTCACTTGCCCATATGGCCAGATACTGACCCGGAGGAAATAGTTGATTTAATTGCTAAACTGAAAACTGATAAAGCCCCAGGGCCCGATCTGATCCCGGCGGAAGCTATTAAACAACACCCAGCATGGTGGGCCAAAATTCTTGCAAAAATCTTTGATGCAATCAGTACCACGGGCCAGATACCTAGATCATGGAAGGAGTCCATCATAATTTCTATATATATAAAAGGACCACCAGAGGACCCAGGAAACTATCGTAATATCAGTTTATTATCAATCATCAGAAAAATCTATACTCGCTTCCTGCTAACCAGACTAACCCAATGGGCCGAAGATTCCAATCTGATAGGCCATGAACAGGCCGGGTTTAGACCAAATCGTGCTTCTATTGACCATGCTATAATTCTATATCATTTGGCGCGGAAGTATTCTTCCCCCACTCATGGTCTTCTATGTGCCGCTTTTATAGACCTGAAGGCGGCTTTTGACAGTATCTCTAGAGAGCTGCTATGGGAAAAATTGGCAAAGTGGGGCATAGATAAAAGGCTGTTGTGGCTTATGATCAAATTACATGAAGGGACGGCCGCTAGGGTGAGGTTAACACCTGAGGGCGATCTCACAAACTCTGTACCAATAAATAAGGGGGTACGACAAGGGTGCATTCTTGCCCCCTATCTCTTTAACCTCTATATTAGTGACATGAGAACGCCCCTAGCTGAGGCCCAAACCACCATTCATGCACCCAGGCTTGCAGACTATCGCTGCCCCTTATTATTGTACGCTGACGATACGGTGATCCTCTCTTATTCTCGAATCGGTTTGAGGAGGGCCTTTAAGATCTTCGCGTTATATTGCCAAAGAAACTTACTTACTATTAACCATTCCAAATCTAAAGTCCTAATTTTTTTCCAGGAGTCGTAAATTGTATAGGTGGGAACTCGAGGGGAAGCCAATTGAACAAGTCTACAAATTTCAGTATCTAGGAATTTACTTCCAGTATAATATGGGATGGAAAGCGCATATCACATACTTACAAAATAAGGACAAAGCCCTTATCTACGCTCTATTACGCTTTTTCTTTACAGAGGGGGCTATGCATGTTCCATCTGCCTTAAAGGTTTATAGTGCAAAAGTGGTTGCAACTATGGCCTATGTGGTCCCTTTATGGGGCGCTTTTGTAAACCTCATGCCTCTGGTGACATTGCAAAATCTTTTTCTCAGACGCCTTTTGAAACTACCCTCCTGTGTAAGCAACTCGGCTATTCCCTTAGAACCTAAGACCCCCTCCCTAGAGAACCTGATGTGGAGACATGCCTTTAATTACTGGCTGTCCCTTTGGCATAAATTGCCCAATTACCATCTTATTCAGTGCCTTTGGAGAGATGAATTTACCAGCCACAAAAATCCATTCCAAACTGTTGTCTTATGGAATCTCTTCTTCCGATATACTAAATTTAGATCTAATTACAGCAAAAAAGGTCATCAAACAAAGATTGGAGGAGGTTGACTTGCAACATAATCTTACTACAGGTGGAGGTACATGTTCCCCGATAAATCAGGGCATTACATTTATGTCCCAGATACCTCGATATCTGTCTACCTTATCGGTTGCGTCGCATAGATTCGCTTTTGTTAGAGCCAGATTTAATGTGTTCCCCTCAAATGTGCTGAGCAATAGATTTTCTAACGGTAAAACCTCTGTTTTATGCGCATGTGACAACAAATCAATAAATCCCTTTATCATATCTTGTTTAATTGTCCTTTATATATTGTTCCCCGATCAAGGACTCTGAGTTCAATCATTTTGGAAACTGTTGCTAAACCACCTGAATTACATCTAGCCTATCTACTCCAGGACATTGACTCTTATAGAACATTACAGGTTGCAAGATTCCTGAATTCAGTTCTTTCATATAAAAGACTTCATGGAATGCTGCATGACTATTAAAAATCTAGTAAACTCTATCCACCATCTTTATATTCAAGGCCACAATATGGTACATCTAGAGATTGTATGTAACGTGAAGGAGATTATGCGTTGAAATATTTTAGTTGATATTTTAGAATGTAAAATGCTATTTTATTTATTGATTGGTTTTATCTTGTGGGCTTATAGCCGAATAAAGTATTATCTATCTATCTTTCTTTCTTTCTTTTTTACTCTTTTTCTTATTATTGTAATATTTTTTTGAAACTTTAATAAATATCTTCTTATTTTTATTTTTTTTTTAAAGGAGACTCCCATGGACTGCAAGATCAAACCTATCCATTCCAAAGGAAATCAGCCCTGAGTGCTCACTGGAAGGACAGATCCTGAAGCTGTGGCTCCAATGCTTTGCCTACCTCATGAGAAGAGAAGACTCCCTGGAAAAGAGCCTGATGTTGGAAAAGATGGAAGGCACAAGGAGAAGGGGGCGACAGAGGACGAGATGGTTGGACAGTGTTCTCGAGGCTACAGACATGAGTCTCACCAAACTGCGGGAGGCAGTGGAAGACAGGAGGGCCTGGCATGCTCGGGTCCAGGGGGTCATGAAGAGGCGGACACGACTAAACAACAACATAAGGAGACTCAGTCACTACAAAATCAGACTGGTAAAGGCAGGAAAAGGTGCACAACAGCAAGTGACAATCAAAGAATGGAGAGACTGTGCCTGCATGACAGAAGAAAATCATCTGGGTGTTTACAAGATGGCATGGGGCAATGGAAGGTGAAGTTGAGTGCAAGGACTGGTCTAAATGCTAGAATTCCAAGGGAAAAGCCATTATCTCTCAAGCCAAGGTGGAAAAGATTAAACTGGGCTAAAACCCATGGTAACTGGACAGCGGAACAATGGGACAGTGTTATTTGGAGTGATGAGACCCTAATCTCCTTGCATGGTAGTGAGGGCATGAAATACGCGAGGAGGAGAATCGGAGAAGATTTACATCCTACTTGCATTACACCGACCGTGAAACACCCAGACAGTGTGAGGATCTGGGGTTGTATGACAGCAAAAGGTGGGGGCAGAATTTGTGTCATTAAGGGGAACGTCAATGCCCCCAAATACATAAATCAAATAACTAGCCTGAACGGAAGCGTTCTGAATGTGAAATCATATTCCACTGCTGGAATGGCCTGGAATAGCCCAAGTGAAATGAGGGGATGAGGGACCAACTCCCTTCTCTTGCCATTGCCTTCCGTTAAGAGTTTGGGTGTAATCCTTGACGCCTCCCTTTCCATGGAGGCACAGGTTACAGCAACAGCCAAGGCGACATTTTCCCACCTTCGCTGCATCAAGCAGTTGCTCCCTTACCTTTCCTGCCCCGACCTGGCCACAGTGATCCATGCGACGGTTATCTCCAGGCTTGACTGCTGTAATTCGCTCTACGCGGGGCTGCCCTTGAAGCTGTCCCAGAAACTCCAGCGGGTGCAGAATGCTGCAGTGAGGCTCCTCACGGGGTCTCTGCCGTGGGAGCATATTCACCCAGTGCTTTTCCAGCTGCACTGGCTCCCGGTGGAGTACAGGGTCAGATTTAAGGTGCTGCTTTTGACCTTTCAAGCCCTTCACGGCCTAGGACCCTCTCAACACTGGCTCCGGCCTGGTGGAACGCTCTGTCTCATGAGACCAGGGTCCTGCAGGATCTGATTTCTTTCCGCAGGGCCTGTAAGACAGAGTTGTTCCACCTGGCCTTTGGCTTAGAATCAGTTTGATTCCCTCCCCCTCTTTCTTTTTCCTTTCTCCTCCCATGAAGAGGCTGCATCCTGATGTTTTAATGTTGTATCTTAATCTTTTAAATTGTTTTATAATCAACTTGTTTTTATTACTGGTTGTTAGCCACCCTGAGCCTGGTCTTGGCTGCGGAGGCCAGGGTATAAACAAAATTTTATTATTATTATTATTATTAATTCCATCTTGGTTTCACATTATCACAGCTGCAGAACTAAAAAACTTGCTTCACTCCATGGGAAGGTGTTGTAAGGCCGGAATTAAACCTAAAGGTTACCAAAGTCACTATTAAATGACATGGTGAGAATTTCTGTATATCTCCCTTTTTCTATGTGTTTCACATTTCTTTTTTATGACTGCTGTTCTAATAAATACTCCTTCATAAAAGTTATTGCATTGCATTCTTCATCAAATTATCTTTCCTATGGTATCACTCCGAAAAAGTGGTGCTATGAGCCATCAAACCTCGGAAACACACTTTTTAAAAAGTTTCCACGATTTAGCCACTAGCTGTTCATTTAAAGTTAAAGGTTTTTTTGTATGGGATCAGATGGTTATTATTAATGTTTCATGTGTATGTATGTGTTGGAAGCCACCCAGAGTGGCTGGGGCAACCCAGTCAGATGGGCAGGGGGTAAATAAAAATTACTACTATTATTATCACTGCTACTAATACCGGAGATTCAATCAGCCTGGCTCTTCTCTGGGACGGATTTTGTTTGGCCCAGTCATGGCATCCCCTCCATCGCCAATGTCAGGCGTATCTTGGGTCAACCCAAGAAAACAAAAACAGAAAACCTGACAGAAGCTACTTATCTTTCCTAACAATTCTGAAGCTGACATTTAAAATGGCCTGGGCAGTTCAGACCAGCCCAACCGTGGTATAAAGAGGCAGAACAGGAGGAAGATGGTTCTCAGAAAAGAACTGTAATTTACTGTTTATTATGGGGGTGTCAGGTTCCCAGGTGTTGTAGGTGTCAGGATCTTTATCTCACCAGCTGGTCAGCAAGTAGCACTATGGTTGTTTATATCATGTGAGTGTCTGAGAGCGTGAGACAGGGAGTCTCGGTACTGTTGAGTACTGCGACAGAAGTCACTTTCACTTTTGTGTGAGATGTTGTTCTGTACTGCTGCTGAGAGAGAGAGAGCGGACATGCTGGTGGGTTCTCTGTATATATGGACTGTAAATAAAGTAGTTTATAGCTACTGATTGTCTTTTTCTTCTGCAATGAGATGCCAGAAGACGAGCGTACTCCTCTCAGGAGGGAGGGGTCTCTCTGGACTGAGGAAGATTTACAGCCAGAGAGAGACCACCGGAGAGACACCCCAGTGTCTTGGGAAGGTGGTGGCCTTCCTGGGCGTTTTTCCAACAGTAGGGGGCGCTGTTGAGCTCTGTGAAAATATGTGAGGTTTGTCACATAGAGGTATTTTTTGAATTTCCAGGCAGATAGGACGATCCCACAGGGAGCCTTACCAAGAGAGGCCACGATCCCACGATTCTCCTCCATGACGTCCTTATGCAGAGCTCTCTGGTCAGGATCCAGCAACGCCCACTCCTCGTCCGTGAAACGAACAGCAACATCTTCAAAGCACACTGGACCCTAAAAGAAAAAGGGAAATGTCGTCCTCTGAGACAGCAGAAATATGATCTGCTACACAATGCTCTGTGGTTTCCTTCCTCTTAATTGCTGCGCTATTTCTTTTTATATATATATTTTTTAATTTTAACTAATAAATTATAAAATGTACCACAAAACTTATCCCTCATACAATCTTTCTGAACTTCCATCAGCACCTCTGATGATCCACCATTTTCACCACTTCTTATGCATTTCTTAACTTTATATTGCCTTTACATCTCTTAACAAATCATCCTCCCCCTTCTCCATTTTTTCCATACTTCTAATAATACTTCTCACAAAACTTCTTGCAACCCTACAAACGTCGTCTGCTCTTCACAATTACTTTTTATATAGTCCGTAAATTTACTCCAGTCTTCTGTGGATTTCTGGCCTCGACGGTTTTGAACCCTTCCTGTTAGTTTATCTAATTCTGCTGCGTTATTTCAGTAGGATTGCTTTGCTGCACATTTTAATTATGGGTAGCTATTTTAATGCTTAAATTCAATTATTTTATTCTGCTTTTAATTACGGGTATTTGTCTTTGTGCAAATAGGTGGTACTCCAGCTTATGTTTTCCATGTTATTCTGCCTACGCAGGGATTCCAGTTTCCCCGATGGAAGGATCCACTTTCTCCTCTCCTCGTGAGGAGTTCTGGGGAGGTTCCCTTCCAATGCCCTAGAGCCAAATTCAAGGGGTTCCTGGGGGCATGGAGAGGGGGAGGAGTGGGGGGCAGGCCCCATTTCGCAGCGGATGGGGCTGGCTAGGTGAATCCTGGACATTATTTGTTCTCGTCTGTCCGATGCTTAGAAGCCTATTTTAGCATTCAGTGATGAATATAGAAATACAAGAAGCCTAGTTTGGATGGCCATCTGTCTTGGAGGATCTAGCTGAGACTCCTGCAATGCAGGGGGCGGGACTAGATGACCCTTGGGGTCCCTTTCAACTCTAGGATCCCATAAAAACTGCAACTAGAGATGAATCCTACTGGCGACATTCAGAAGGCTGGTGTCACAGAGTTATCTGGGCAGGAAATCCCACAGTTCACAGCTGGAGTTTACTCTTTATCAGCAAGAACACGATATTCACAATCTTGGCTGAGTTTCAGGCGTAATGAGCAGCTCATTCCCGGAGGGTCTGTCACTTTGCATTTCTTAGTGCAGAAAGTATGGATCTGATATTGATATTTCCTATAAAGGAGTACGACAAGGCTGTATATTGTCTCCCTGCTTATTTAACTTATATGCAGAATTCATCATGCGAAAGGCTGGACTGGATGAATCCCTCACCGGAATTAAGATTGCCGGAAGAAATATCAACAATCTCAGATATGCAGATGACAAAACATTGATGGCAGAAAGTGAGGAGGAATTAAAGAACCTTTTAATGAGGGTGAAAGAGGAGAGTGCAAAATATGGTTTGAAGCTCAACATCAAAAAACAAAGATCATGGCCACTGGGCCCATCACCTCCTGGCAAATAGAAGGGGAAGAAATGGAGGCAGTGAGAGATTTTACTTTCTTGGGCTCCATGATCACTGCAGATGGTGACAGCAGTCATGAAATTAAAAGGCGCCTGCTTCTTCGGAAAAAAGCAATGACAAACCTAGACAGCACTTAAAAAGCAGAGACATCACCTTACCAACAAAGGTCCGTATAGTTAAACCTATGATTTTCCCAGTAGTGATGTATGGAAGTGAGAGCTGGAACATAAAGAAGGCTGATCGCCGAAGAACGGATGCTTTTGAATTATGGTGCTGGAGGAGACTCTTGAGAGTCCCATGGACTGCAAGAAGATCCAACTTCTCCATTCTGAAGGAAATCAGCCTTGAGTGCTCACTAGAAGGACAGATCCTGAAGCTGAGTCTCCAATACTTTGGCCACCTCATGAGAAGAGAAGACTCCCTGGAAAAGACCCTGATGTTGGGAAAGATGGAGGGCACAAGGAGAAGGGGATGACAGAGGACGAGATGGTGGGACAGTGTTCTCGAAGCTACCAGCATGAGTCTGACCAAACTGCGGAAGGTAGTGGAAGACAGGAGGGCCTGGCGTGCTCTGGTCCAGGGGGTCACGAAGAGGCGGACACGACTAAACGACTAAACAAAAACAACAATACTAATTCATTCAAGAGGGTTCCGGAAGCTTCTCTGCGTAAAAGAAACAAGCAGAAGGTTCCTGATGTTTGGGTTATTCCTTCAGAGAAGCTGAGTACAGCTGGGTTAAAGTGGTTCTGTTATGTCTTCTGTCAAGGTCATGCTGACTATAAGAAGAGGCCAGAAGGAGCCTGGGTTTCTCTCTCTCTCTCTCTCTCTCTCTCTCTTCCTTCTGGTGTTCTGTACATAGTATGCTGAGTGTTAAGGTTTAAATTTATTATAAGTTGTGGGAAATTTCAGTTAAGTCTGCTGCAACTGGATTTCTTATGGACAGGGCCAATCCTGAACGTTTTGGATGTGGGACCATTATGCTCATTTGCCTTCAGTAGCAGTAAAGCTCTGCTGGATGAAATACAATTGCCTCTGGTCTATTTTGGGGAATACTGCAACGTCTTTACAATTTCACTCTGCTAACTATACATTGTAGTTCTGCTCTGGATCAATATTGAGTAGAATTTTAAGACAGTGTCTTCCTCCACAAAAGCAGTTGCCAAGAGTGAAGGCCCCCAACTCCCCACAGCTTTCCAAGCCCCCTCCTCTCTGGGGTTTCTGGCAAGCGATTGAACAGTGCGCCAGTGTGCAGCCTGCCTTTGCTCCTCCATTCTCAGACATCTCCTGGCTCTGAGAGACAAGCAGGGAGGGTGGCTTCTGGCAGAAGGAGAGGGAGCCCCCGCTGACTCCTCCTTCTCCTGACTCACCTCTGACTCTCGACCTCCCTCCTCCCACTCGTCTCCTTCCTCTTCTGCCTCCGATTCTGCACTGTATTCAGCCATAGAGTCTCCCAGCTCACTAAGCCCTGTTGCCCCTTCAGCTTCTGACACCTCCTCTTCCCAGGCTTCTCCCTCTTCTCCATCTGACCGCTCATCCTTCCTCCACCTCCACTCCTTGGGCTGAGACATCTTCCCTTCCTGGTTCCCTGGCTGCTTCCTCCCACCATTCCTCTGTGCCCAACCAGTCCATGACATTGCTCCATCCCTCGGCCTCTGTCCCCACAAGGCAGCTTCCCCTGACCTGATCTGGTTCCACAGCCACTCCTTCCCTTCTGCCCCCATGAAAAGATGGACCAGGAGGTTTTGCCGGCATCGTTCTGTCACCTGCAAGAGAAAAAAGGTAAGCAGGATGCCAGGAGTGCCTGCTTCTCTCACAGGTGAAGCAGGGCATCTCTAACTACAGATGGGCCTTTCAGAAAGCCTTACCTGCTGAGAACATTTGGACGTTTGTGCCCATTTCATGTTAGTTGTGCAAAACTATTTCTCCCTTCCTTTGGACCCTTGTTCCCAACTGTTCCCCCCCCCCAAAAAAAAGAACCCTCAGATGAGTTGGAAAACCTACAGAACAAGACCAAATGGAGAAAAGCCAGCTTCCTCCTTACCCAGTGGCCTCTCTCTGGTGTCCAACGGAGGCCTCTCTGCCTCACAGGAATCCAGGTCCATTTCTGCAAAACGATCCCTTTTCTGAAAGAGCAACAACGATTCCAAACAGAGAATGAATGGTGAGAAATGTTAGAAAGAGAATGACAAGGACAGAAGTTTAAGGGTGTGAAATCTCATCCCATGGATGCCTTCCCAGGAAAAGAATGGGCCAACAGTAGAGCATTATGGGATGTTCTCTGTCCTGTTTGGAGCCCCTTGCGAGTATCCAGAGGAAAGTCTCTCTCACCTGCTTTCTCTCCTCTGCCTGACTCAGGAGGAAACCTTCGGCCAGGGCCACCGCCTGGGAACTGGTCTCCGCTCCGCATTCCCTCACCCAGCTCTCCATCTCCGGGGGAAGGACAGCCAGGAACTGCTCCAAGATCACCAGGTCCAGCATCTCAGCTTTCGTGTGCCTTTCTGGCTTCAGCCACTGATGGTCAAGGTGGTAGAGTCGGCTGCAAACCTCTCGGGGTCCTTTGGCCTCCTGGCAGCAGAACTGCTGGCTCTGCCCCTCTGAGCGGAGGGTGTCCTCCTCACCCAGGATCTTCTGCCCAGAGTTTTCCCAGAATCCCCCACTGCTCCCAGTTTGGATGACATGGCCTCTTCTTGCTCCAGGGCCGGCTGAGTCTCGCTCATCCATCTGTGCTCTCAGGAAGCCTCTGAGAGATCGGAAGGAACCCTTTGGTCTTCTGCCAAGTTCTGTCTTAATGAGAAGCTCTTGCCAATCCTACAAAGCAAATGCTTTGTTACGTAAAAGTTTTTATTATTATTAGTCAATATTTTTATTTTTTGTATAGTTTGTATACTTTTGTTCTTTAGGTGAGAGGGTCAGGGCTGTCTGGGAGTCGGCCCCATTCAACAGAATGGCAGGGGGCGGGTTCCCCGGGGGAGGAGCACTGGGACACCCGATCACAGTGATCACGGGTAGGAGGAGGAGTTACACTATGACCAGACCATGTCATTGTTTGAGGACTATCCCTGCCTCCGGGTCTGGTCTTGACCGGGTGGATACTGGAATCAGCAAGGGAGACCCACGTGACCTGAAGGGGCTGCTGTGCAATGCCAGGTCAATGATTCATGAGACCACTGCCATCCACGACTTGGATGGATGTGGGTGATCTGACATGAAGTGAAACAAAAACAAAAGAAGTGTCATGGTTGGATCACTTCCTGGTGCAACTGGACTTCTCCACGACCCTTCCCCTCTGCAGGGAGGTGGGACTGATTTGGATGGCCCACCCCTGGTACTTAATGGATCCAAATGGTTTCCAGAAAGGAGGAGGGGATGTTTTATCCCATGTTGATGGCCTTTCAGCTGATTTCCTTGTGGCGCCTGGACAGCCCCGTGGTTCTTCCCGCAGCTGAGGACGATGGAAAAAATACTGAGATGGCTAGAGTGTCGGTGGCAGAAAACACACTCTGAATCTGACAAAATACGGGTTAGAGCTCAATGTCGAGCCTACCAAGTGGCAATAGCAATGGCTTTCTTCACCGCCTCTATTGCATCTGCAGAAAACAACACCAGGAGACTCTTTCAGGTGGTTCACAATTTAGTGGAACCACCTGCGTCATTGGGGCCTCAAAAGGACCCTGAGATCTCCTTCAATGATTTGGCAAAGTTTTGTGCAGTTAAAGTCACTCAGATTTGGAAAGAGGTAGACTCCACCAGTGGACGAGATGGTTGGATAGTGTTTTCGAGGTTACCAGCATGAGTCTGACCAAGCTGCGGAGGGCAGTGGAGGACAGGAGTGCCTGGCGTTCTCTGGTCCATGGGGTCACGAAGAGTCGGACACGACTAAACAACAACAAAGACTCCACCATGGGAGCAGGGCCAGGGTGGGAGAGTGCTAGAGTCCCGTCTAGTCAGGTTGCGTGGGATCAGTTCAAGTTTGTTACCTCCAAGGATGTGGACAGGCTGCTTGGACAAGTGAAACTGACCACCTTTCTCCTTGATCATCCTGGCTCATAAAAGTGAACCGGGAAGGGCTGGGTGATGGGCTCTGTGGGGTGGTGAATGCTTCCCTCTCTGAGGGAGCCTTCCCAGACCCGCTGAAAGAGGTGGTCATTAAACCGCTACTTAAAAAAACATCTTTAGACCCAGCCAATTTGGCCTGGCATGCTCTGGTCCAGGGGGTCGCGAAGAGTCGAACACAACTAAACGACTAAACAACAACAACAACAATTTGGCCAACTATCGCCCAGTCTCAAATTTACCATTCTTGGGCAAGGTGATTGAGCGGGTGGTTGCCAAACAACTCCAAGCACACCTGGAGGATGCGGACCATTTGGATCCCTTCCAATCGTGATTCAGGCCTCACCATGGGACTGAAACTGCCTTGGTCGCGCTGGCTGATGATCTCCGGCGGGCCAGGGACAAAGGTGAGAGCTGTTTCCTAGTTCTGCTGGATCTCTCAGTGGCGTTTGATACCATCGACCATAACATCCTTCTGGACCGTCTAGAAGGGCTGGGAGCTGGGGGCACTGTCATACAGTGGTTCCGCTCCTTCCTCCTGGGCCGTGGCCAGAAAGTGGTGAGGGGGGAATGAGTGTTCAGACCCCTGGGCTCTCACTTGTGGGGTGCCTCAGGGTTCCGTCCTCTCCCCCATGCTTTTTAACATACATATGAAGCCACTGGGAGAGATCATCAGGGGGTTTGGGCTGGGTGTTCATCAGTATGCAGATGATACCCAGCTCTACCTCTCCTTTAAATCAGAACATGTGAAGACGGTGAAGGTCCTGTGTGAGTGTCTGGAGGCGGTTGGAGGATGGATGGCGGCTAACAGATTGAGATTGAATCCTGACAAGACAGAAGTACTGTTTTTGGGGGACAGGAGGCGGGCAGGTGTGGAGGACTCCCTGGTCCTGAATGGGGCAACTGTGCCCCTGAAGGACCAGGTGCGCAGCCTGGGAGTCATTTTGGACTCACATCTGTCCATCGAGCTGCAGATCAATTCTGTGTCCAGGGTGGCTGTTTACCAGCTCCATCTGGTACGTAGGCTGAGACCCTATCTGCCAGCTGACTGTCTCGCCAGAGTAGTGCATCCTCTAGTTATCTCCCGCTTGGACTACTGCCATGCACTCTACGTGGGGCTACCTTTGAAGGTGACCCAGAAACTACAACTACCGTAATCCAGAACGCGGTAGCTAGACTGGAAGCTGGTGACTGGGAGTGGCCGCTGTGACCACATAACAACAATCCTGAAAGACCTACATTGGCTACCAGTACATTTCCAGGCACAATTCAAAGATTTGCTGCTAACCTTGAAAGCCCTAAATGGCCTCAGTCCAGTAGTCCTGAAGGAGCATCTCCACCCCCATTGTTCTGTCCGGACACTGAGGTCCAGCACCAAGGGCCTTCTGGCGGTTCCCTCATTGCGAGGAAGGTTACAGGAAACCAGGCAGAGGGCCTTCTCGGTGGTGGCACCCGCCCTGTGGAACTCTCTCCCATCACATGTCAAGGAAATAAACTACTATCTGATGTTTAGAAGACATCTGAAGGCAGCCCTGTTTAGGGAAGTTTTAAATGTTTGATGTTTCATTCTGTTTTTAGTATTCTATTGGGAGACGCCCAGAGTTGGTGGAGTATAATTATTATTATTATTATTATTATTAGAACCAGGGCTGGACTGCACCACAGCCAAGACCATGAGGTATCTGGAGGAGGAGGAGGAGGAGAAGGAGGAGATGAAGAAAGCAGACTCCTGGGGTGGGGTCTCTTTTTCTTTGCTCCGATGGCCAGGTATGTATCTGGCCAACCCCCTGAGGGCCAAGTGGGTGGGGCAAAGACATCTCCCTTGAAACTCAGAGTAAAGGATGGGTAGTTTGATGATGATGATGATGATGATGATGATTCTCTTAGATGGCTGAACACACACACAGCCACTGATGCCCAGGTCCCTGGAGGCTCAGTGAGTAGCAGCGCCCATTTCCGGCTGCTTTGCCAGCACCAATCCCTTTGGGAGAGAGAGGATGGGGTCCTGGGATGCCCTGCTCTGGGTGCGAGGGGATGGCTGCAGTGGCCTCCGTGGGGAGCTGCCCTGGGAGACACTGGGAGACACTGGGAAACTGGTCCCCAATGCAGCAGCCAGGCTCTGGGCTGGGATCCCTCTCTTTATTTATTCCTGGCCTTCCTCTCCCACCTTTTTTTTTGGGGGGGGGGTGTCTAGTCCACCTCCTCGTCCAGCTTTGGAAAACCATTTGCAGATGTTTCCTCTGTTGTGCAATGGGACTCCTTTGTTTAAAGAAGGGAGATTTCGTGGGAGTCATTTTTTCTGAAAGGCCAGATGAGTTTGGGATCCTCTGCTCTGCAGGAAGGAGGGAGAGCGCGGCAGCCCTGGCCCCTCCCTGGCAGGACCCCCTCCTCCTCCCTGACTTGGGGTCCCCCCCCCGCAGGAGCAGATCCGCCCCCCCCAGGCTTCCTCCCCTGCTGCAGCCCTGGGACCCCCACCAGATCCCAGAGAGAGAGAGGGGAGACTCACCAGATCCCAGGAGGGGAGAGCGAGGCAGCCCTTGCAGGAGAGACACCCAAGCAGGAAAGGACTGGGGGGGGGGGCTTGGCTCTGGAGGACCTGCCCCTCCCATCCACTTCCTGCCCTCTCTAGGAAGGCAGCTCGGTTCCCTTTAACCCTTGCAAGGCCAGTCCCCCCAGCTCAGCCCTCTCTCGCTCTCTCCCAGAATTGGGCTCTGAGAAGAGAAGCCTCCCTGGCAAAGACCCTGATGCTGAGAAAGAGAGGAGGGTCCTGGGGGGGGGGGACGAAGAGGAGGACACCACAAAGGAAGAAGAGGGACCTTGCTGCCTGGGAAGCCGGAAACCTCAGCCTGTCCTCTCTAGGAAGGCAGCTCGGTTCCCTTTAACCCTTGCCAAGCCGAGTCCCCCCAGCTCAGCCCCCCCCCCCTGCATTGCACACTCACGTGGCCAGGGCAGAACTCTGATTTCTATTCATTTCTGTCATTTTGAATGGCTCTAAGGGGGCAGCTTCCTCCTGGCTCCGCCTATGGCAAGGGATCCTTTTGGGGGGTCCTTTGGCTCTTGGCTGGGCTCTGAGCATCTCCCTCCGTCCCTTTTTTTGGGGGGCCTTTGGCTCTTGGCTGGGCTCTCAGCATCTCCCTCGGTCCCTTTTTGGGGGGGCCTTTGGCTCTTGGCTGGGCTCTGAGCATCTCCCTTGGTCCCTTTTTGGGGGGTCTTTGGCTCTTGGCTGGGCTCTGAGCATCTCCCTCGGTCCCTTTTTGGGGGGCCTTTGGCTCTTGGCTGGGCTCTCAGCATCTCCCTCGGTCCCTTTTTGGGGGGGCCTTTGGCTCTTGGCTGGGCTCTGAGCATCTCCCTCCGTCCCTTTTGGGGGGGCCTTTGGCTCTTGGCTGGGCTCTGAGCATCTCCCTCGGTCCCTTTTTGGGGGGCCTTTGGCTCTTGGCTGGGCTCTGAGCATCTCCCTCCGTCCCTTTTTTTGGGGGGCCTTTGGCTCTTGGCTGGGCTCTCAGCATCTCCCTCGGTCCCTTTGGGGGGGCCTTTGGCTCTTGGCTGGGCTCTGAGCATCTCCCTCGGTCCCTTTTTGGGGGGGCCTTTGGCTCTTGGCTGGGCTCTGAGCATCTCCCTCGGTCCCTTGGGGGGGCCTTTGGCTCTTGGCTGGGCTCTGAGCATCTCCCTCGGTCCCTTTTTGGGGGGCCTTTGGCTCTTGGCTGGGCTCTGAGCATCTCCCTCGTTCCCTTTTGGGGGGGCCTTTGGCTCTTGACTGGGCTCTGAGCATCTCCCTCCGTCCCTTTTGGGGGGGTCTTTGGCTCTTGGCTGGGCTCTGAGCATCTCCCTCGTTCCCTTTTTGGGGGGCCTTTGGCTCTTGGCTGGGCTCTGAGCATCTCCCTCCGTCCCTTTTGGGGGGGTCTTTGGCTCTTGACTGGGCTCTGAGCATCTCCCTCGGTCCCTTTTTGGGGGGTCTTTGGCTCTTGGCTGGGCTCTGAGCATCTCCCTCGGTCCCTTTTTGGGGGGCCTTTGGCTCTTGCCTGGGCTCTGAGCATCTCCCTCGGTCCCTTTTTTGGGGGGCCTTTGGCTCTTGGCTGGGCTCTGAGCATCTCCCTCGGTCCCTTTTGGGGGGGCCTTTGGCTTTTGGCTGGGCTCTGAGCATCTCCCTCCGTCCCTTTTTGGGGGGGGCTTTGGCTCTTGGCTGGGCTCTGAGCATCTCCCTCGGTCCCTTTTGGGGGGGCCTTTGGCTCTTGGCTGGGCTCTGAGCATCTCCCTCGGTCCCTTTTGGGGGGGCCTTTGGCTTTTGGCTGGGCTCTGAGCATCTCCCTCCGTCCCTTTTGGGGGGGCCTTTGGCTTTTGGCTGGGCTCTGAGCATCTCCCTCCGTCCCTTTTGGGGGGGTCTTTGGCTCTTGGCTGGGCTCTGAGCATCTCCCTCGGTCCCTTTTTGGGGGGCCTTTGGCTCTTGGCTGGGCTCTGAGCATCTCCCTCGGTCCCTTTTGGGGGGGCCTTGGCTCTTGGTTGGGCTCTGAGCATCTCCCTCGGTCCCTTGGGGGGGGGCCTTTGGCTCTTGACTGGGCTCTGAGCATCTCCCTCAGTCCCTTTTGGGGGGGCCTTTGGCTTTTGGCTGGGCTCTGAGCATCTCCCTCCGTCCCTTTTGGGGGGGCCTTTGGCTCTTGGCTGGGCTCTGAGCATCTCCCTCGGTCCCTTTTTGGGGGGCCTTTGGCTCTTGGCTGGGCTCTGAGCATCTCCCTCGGTCCCTTTTGGGGGGGCCTTTGGCTTTTGGCTGGGCTCTGAGCATCTCCCTCGGTCCCTTTTTTGGGGGGCCTTTGGCTCTTGGCTGGGCTCTGAGCATCTCCCTCGGTCCCTTTTGGGGGGGCCTTTGGCTTTTGGCTGGGCTCTGAGCATCTCCCTCGGTCCCTTTTTTGGGGGGCCTTTGGCTCTTGGCTGGGCTCTGAGCATCTCCCTCAGTCCCTTTGGGGGGGGCCTTTGGCTCTTGGCTGGGCTCTGAGCATCTCCCTCCGTCCCTTTTTTGGGGGGGCTTTGGCTCTTGGCTGGGCTCTGAGCATCTCCCTCGGTCCCTTTTGGGGGGGCCTTTGGCTCTTGGCTGGGCTCTGAGCATCTCCCTCGGTCCCTTTGGGGGGGCCTTTGGCTCTTGGCTGGGCTCTCAGCATCTCCCTCGGTCCCTTTTTGGGGGGGCCTTTGGCTCTTGGCTGGGCTCTGAGCATCTCTCTCGGTCCCTTTTTTGGGGGGCCTTTGGCTCTTGGCTGGGCTCTGAGCATCTCCCTCGGTCCCTTTGGGGGGGCCTTTGGCTCTTGGCTGGGCTCTGAGCATCTCCCTCGGTCCCTTTTTGGGGGGGCCTTTGGCTCTTGGCTGGGCTCTGAGCATCTCTCTCGGTCCCTTTTTGGGGGGGCCTTTGGCTCTCGGCTGGGCTCTGAGCATCTCCCTCGGTCCCTTTTGGGGGGGCCTTTGGCTTTTGGCTGGGCTCTGAGCATCTCCCTCGGTCCCTTTTGGGGGGGGCCTTTGGCTCTTGGCTGGGCTCTGAGCATCTCCCTCCGTCCCTTTTTTGAGGGGTCCTTTGGCTCTTGGCTGGGCTCTGAGCATTTCCCTCCGTCCCTTTTTTGGGGGGGCCTTTGGCTCTTGGCTGGGCTCTGAGCATCTCCCTCCGTCCCTTTTTTGGGGGGGCCTTTGGCTCTTGGCTGGGCTCTGAGCATCTCCCTCCGTCCCTTTTTTGGGGGGGCCTTTGGCTCTTGGCTGGGCTCTGAGCATCTCCCTCCGTCCCTTTTTTGGGGGGGCCTTTGGCTCTTGGCTGGGCTCTGAGCATCTCCCTCCGTCCCTTTTTTGAGGGGTCCTTTGGCTCTTGGCTGGGCTCTGAGCATCTCCCTCCGTCCCTTTTTTGAGGGGTCCTTTGGCTCTTGGCTGGGCTCTGAGCATTTCCCTCCGTCCCTTTTTTGGGGGGGCCTTTGGCTCTTGGCTGGGCTCTGAGCATCTCCCTCCGTCCCTTTTTTGGGGGGGCCTTTGGCTCTTGGCTGGGCTCTGAGCATCTCCCTCCGTCCCTTTTTTGAGGGGTCCTTTGGCTCTTGGCTGGGCTCTGAGCATCTCCCTCCGTCCCTTTTTTGAGGGGTCCTTTGGCTCTTGGCTGGGCTCTGAGCATCTCCCTCCGTCCCTTTTTTGAGGGGTCCTTTGGCTCTTGGCTGGGCTCTGAGCATCTCCCTCCGTCCCTACGCCAGGAAGCGGAGGAGCAGCGCAGCCCAGGCTGGAGCGTTGTTCGTTGTTGTTTAGTCGTGTCCGCCTCTTCCTGACCCCCTGGACCAGAGCACGCCAGGCCCTCCTGTCTTCCACTACCTTCCGCAGTTTGGTCAGACTCATGTTTGTAGCTTCAAGAACAGTGTCCAACCATCTCGTCCTCTGTCGCCCCCTTCTCCTTGTGCCCTCCATCTTTCCCAGCATCAGGGTCTTTTCCAGGGAGTCTTCTCTTCTCATGAGGTGGCCAAAGTATTGGAGCCTCAGCTTCAGGATCTGTCCTTCCAGTGAGCACTCAGGGCTGATTTCCTTCAGAATGGATCGGTTTGTTCTTCTTGCAGTCCATGGGACTCTCCAGAGTCTCCTCCAGCACCATAATTCAAAAGCATCCATTCTTCGGCAATCAGCCTTCTTTATGGTCCAGCTCTCACTTCCATACATCACTACTGGGAAAACCATAGCTTTAACTATACGGACCTTTGTTGGCAAGGTGATGTCTCTGCTTTTTAAGATGCTGTCTAGGTTTGCCATCGCCTTTCTCCCAAGAAGCAGGCGTCTTTTAATTTCGTGGCTGCTGTCACCATCTGCAGTGATCATGGAGCCCAAGAAAGTAAAATCTCTCACTGCCTCCATTTCTTCCCCTTCTATTTGCCAGGAGGGGATGGGACCAGTGGCCATGATCTTCGCTTTTTTGATGTTGAGCTTCAGACCATATTTTGCGCTCTCCTCTTTCACCCTCATTAAAAGGTTCTTTAATTCCTCCTCACTTTCTGCCATCAAGGTTGTGTCATCTGCATATCTGAGGTTGTTGATATTTCTTCTGGCAATCTTAATTCCGGCTTGGGATTCATCCAGCCCAGCCTTTCGCATGATGAATTCTGCATATAAGTTAAATAAGCAGGCAGACAATATACAGCCTTGTCGTACTCCTTTCCCAATTTTGAACCAATCAGTTGTTCCATATCCAGTTCTAACTGTAGCTTCTTGTCCCACAGACAGGAGACAGATGAGGTGATCAGGCACTCCCATTTCTTTAAGAACTTGCCATAGTTTGCTGTGGTCGACACAGTCAAAGGCTTTTGCATAGTCAATGAAGCAGAAGTAGATGTCTTTCTGGAACTCTCTAGCTTTCTCCATAATGCAGCGCATGTTTGCAGTTTGGTCTCTGGTTCCTCTGCCCCTTCAAAATCCAGCTTGCACTTCTGGGAGTTCTCAGTCCACATGCTGCTTAAGCCTGCCTTGTAGAATTTTAAGCATAACCTTGCTAGCGTGTGAAATGAGTGCAATTGTGCGATAGTTGGAGCATTCTTTGGCACTGCCCTTCTTTGGGATTGGGATGTAGACTGGTTTTCTCCAATCCTCTGGCCACTGCTGAGTTTTCCAAATTTGCTAGCATATTGAGTGTAGCACCTTAACAGCATCATCTTTTAAAATTTTAAATAGTTCAGCTGGAATATATCACTTCCACTGGCCTTGTTATTAGCAGAGTCCAGTTCTGAGTTTGTGCAGATCTATCTTTCAATCCAAGTACAGTTCTCCTCTCTTGACGGTCAGTTGCATGCAGGGCTCAGTTCTGACACCTCTCAGGTGGACACCATTATAAGAGTCAGTTCCGGCACCCTTTTTTCTGGAAAAAGAGCATTTTGGTATGTTTGTTTTGATGATGCTACATGCAATAAATGTAAACCAAACATATTGAAATTTGACTGCGTCTGTTCCTTTTCTTTGTGCTTTAACTTTGCAAATGAAGATTTATACTAATGCACTTTGCCATATTTCCTGGTACAAGTGCTGAGATAGGAAGCTTTCCAATATTACTAGCAGCGTTTATGAGGAGTAAGGATTCTTCTTCTTCTTTTTTTATTTTTTTATTTTCAATGCAGAATCATAACAAAAATTACAAACACTGAATCCAAAATAATACTATACAAAGAAAAAAAAAGGAACAGACAAAAAAACAGAAAAGAAAAAGGAAAAAAAACGCAGGAAACAAAACTAAGCTATACATAAACGAAAAAGCACACATCTACAGAAAAAAACCATATCATTACGTACATATACACGTATTGACTTCCTTCCTTTGTTCTAAGACCTCAAAAAATTTACTCTTACTACTACTTTGAGACAGCTACTTTGAGATCTTGTATAGAATGTCCTGGGAGACTGAAGTGTTCCCCTACTGGTTTCTCTGTCTTGTGATTCCTGATGTTCGATTTATGTCCGTTTATTCTTTGGCGTAAGGTCTGGCCTGTTTGTCCAATATAGAGAGCTGATGGACACTGTTGGCATTTAATGGCATACACAGTGTTAGACGATGAGCAATTAAATAGTCCCGAGATGGTATGTGTGATGTTGTTGGGGCCAGTAATGGTGTTGTCCGGGTGTATGTGGCAGCAAAGTTGGCATCTGGGTTTATTGCAGGCTCTGGTGCCAGTGTCCGTGTTAGGTCTGGTTGTAGTATTATTGTGGGTTAGGAGTTGTTTAAGATTGGGCGGCTGTCTGTAGGCAATGAAAGGTCTTCCTCCCAGAGCTTGAGAAAGAGAACTGTCATTGTCCAGGAGAGGTTGTAGATCTCTGATGATGCGTTGTACTGTTTTAACTTGGGAGCTGTATGTGAATCTCCCAGGACATTCTATACAAGGTCTCAAAGTAGCTGTTTTACTACAAAGGAATTTCAGAAATAGACTGGAAAGAGAAGCTGCTGAATTGCAACTTATCACCAAACTTAAAACCATGGAGAGACCTGGTCTGAACAAAGACCTTGGATTCTTAGCTCATTATACATGACAAAGCCGTTTTTCACCTTTTCACCCCTTGCTTTTTCCTGTAAGACCTATTGGAGTCGTTAAGAGTCGTCAACAGGCTCATCACAGCTATCTGCCAATTTCACCCATTCCCACCACCCTTCTGAGTAATACCCCTCCCCACCTTCTCACTATATAGAAGGGTCTGGAAACTTCTGTTTCAGTGTATCTGAAGAAGTGTGCATTCACACGAAAGCTCATACCAAGAACTGACTTAGTTGGTCTTTAAGGTGCTACTGGAAGGAATTTTTTTGTTTTGACTATGGCAGACCAACACGGCTACCTATCTGTATCTGGTAATGTATTATGGGGAAGCCACATTCAGCCTGAGGGCTGGTATCAAAGCAGGTAGCCTATAAATAAACACCAACAAATGTTGCAAAGCAAGATGTTTCTTTTCAGCACACACCAGTAACTGAGATTTCAGCTGCAATTTTAAAAAGAACCAAAAATTCTCCATCTGATTTATCAGCTGATCTAGTGTATAGATCTTACAGTCAACCCGTTTCTTCCACAAAGAAGATTGCCCCAAATTTGATTTACCCCATAAAATGAATATAGAGAGAAAAGATGGATCAAACCCATACCTGTTGCTTGCAAATGCTTCCTGAAGTCCTATAAACTAGATGCCCAGGAGCTTAGAGAGGAATAAGATGCAAATGAGAAAGCTATGTTATCTAAAACATTTTTTTAAATGCCTTTGAATCCATATGGAACATCTTTTTAAAATGGAGATTGATCCAGCAAAAGAAAAAGACATTTCAGTTATATTGGACTCAGCAATGTCTTTATGGGAAAGGATTGTCTGATCCTGACAGACGCCAAAGTTTAATGTTGGAAATGCCTCACTGAGACCCATTTTTGGCCAGAAGCTGTTGCCCATTTCAACTTTGTACCGATGAAATCCTTGACATTTGTAGACGTGCATCTATTTTTAAAATTATGTTCTTGAAATGGGGAGTTTAAGTGCAGGACAACAAAGAGAATATTGTGAACTTTCATGCCTGACAAGAGACTTATACTCTGAGCTTGGAAGGGAACCCCCCCCCCCCCGGCATCCAAGCAATGTGTTCATGGTCTTATCCTCCATGTTATAATAGTTTGTTGTTTCACAGACACATCTGAGAGGATGGCGAAGCCAACGCCCACAAAGCTTTCAGCGTCCAGAAAGCGCAAAGCAAAAGCAAATGAAACTGGTGGTCTGTATCCAGCACAGTCACAGGGGAGAAGGAATGCGCAGGAAAGGGAAGTTGATGGGGAGACGGGCAGGGAGTGGAGCCAGTCATGTTGTGCCAGGGAGGAGTGCCAAGTAAAGCCCACGCAGCTCTGTGGGTGCCAGAGATCCACTAAGCCCCATAGAAACCCCAGGGGTGAGCCCACTCTTTGCTGCTGGCTGCTGTGTTCCTTTAGTGTGTGCAGTCAGGAATGGCTGTACAATTAGGCAAAATGAGGCAGTTGCCTCAGGTAGCAGGTCTGGGGTGGGTAGAGATGTGCAGACCACACAAGCTGCACTCCACCTCCTCAGTTAGTCTGCTGCCTTATTAGCAACACTGAGATAAGAGCCAATGGCCAGCCCAGCCCAGGTTGTGTATGTGGAATTACGTGTTTGGAGGGAGCATCTTGTCATTTGCCTGGGGGGCAGAAAGTCCTATCAAAGGCTCCTGTCTTCTGATCCAGACATTGGTCAGAAAAGTTTCCACAAGCAGCAAGGCATCTCGCCTGGCTTCCTCCACCTGCTTTTATCCTCCCAATTGCCCACCCCCTGAACAGTTGAGTGTCTCTGGCTGATGGATTCCACAGCACATGGAAACCCTTTTTCCTGGAGTGGCAATGGTATGTTGGCTACTGATGGCTAAAGCATTTTCTTTCTTCAAGCATCTGCTATTCAGGACTTGGTTACTTTCTTCCAATCTCCAACGGATGAAAGATTGATCATATTTGAGATTTTCATCCTTACTGCCATGACGCTGCTGATTTACATGCTATGTAAGTACATAATTGGTGGACTTAGCAACTAATAACACGGGCTTTATTTTAATGCCAGTAGCATTTCCAAAAAGAGAAGGCAGGATGCAGCTTCCATTTACCCCTTTCATCTCTCTTTCATGTCAGGGAGGGAGTTCCAGCTGTCACCCAGTGAGAGCAATGGCACTGTTTTGTTCTCCCTGAATAAGTGAGTTCCAGCACTTGGAACAGAAGCACAGCCTAACACAAGTCCCTGGGACATCCTGGAAAATTCCCTTTCCCAGCTTGCAATTCTCTCCTCCTTTCCCAACTAGAATCATAGAATCAATCATAGAATCATAGAGTTGGAAGAGACCACAAGGGCCATCGATATTTAGGTAGGCTATGGATCCAGCCACATTAGCCATGGCCTTATCCTTCGCAGCCTGTTTTCCCCAAACACTTTCCTTGAAGGAACTGGAGCCCTAGCAGAGGGCAGGGTGCCGAGGACCAGAAACGGGGGCTCTCCCACAGCAAAGGAGGATTAGTTAGCAATTCTGGGCTGCATCAATAGGAGTATAGCATCTAGATCAAGGGAAGTAATAGTGCCACTGTATTCTGCTCTGGTCCGACCTCACCTGGAGTACTGTGTCCAGTTCTGGGCACCACAGTTCAAGAAGGACACTGACAAACTGGAACGTGTCCAGAGGAGGGCAACCAAAATGGTCAAAGGCCTGGAAACGATGCCTTATGAGGAACAGCTAAGGGAGCTGGGCATGTTTAGCCTGGAGAAGAGGAGGTTAAGGGGTGATATGATAGCCATGTTCAAATATATAAAAGGATGTCACATAGAGGAGGGAGAAAGGTTGTTTTCTGCTGCTCCAGAGAAGCGGACACGGAGCAATGGCTCCAAACTACAAGAAAGAAGATTCCACCTAAACATTAGGAAGAACTTCCTGACAGTAAGAGCTGTTCGACAGTGGAATTTGCTGCCAAGGAGTGTGGTGGAGTCTCCTTCTTTGGAGGTCTTTAAGCAGAGGCTTGACAACCATATGTCAGGAGTGCTCTGATGGTGTTTCCTGCTTGGCAGGGGGTTGGACTTGATGGCCCTTGTGGTCTCTTCCAACTCTATGATTCTATGATTCTAGGTGTATCTAGACAACCAAAAATCTAATGCTCTCTGAGGAAGGCCAGCCATGGAAACAGAACTCCAGACCACCAGGGCAGCCACAATCAAGGCATAGGAAACCTCAGTATAAATGTTTGGAGCAGAAAATATTAATAGAAGTCATATTCTTGTTTTTGTTGATTTGATTTTTTATTCACCCTTCTCCCTAAGGTCCCGGGACCTGTTACAAGTCAGCATTTAAAATTAAATATTAATAGCAGTTTGAAACCAAGTATCCCGCTTGCACAGCTCATCAGACTAGTGTGCTAGAACACATTTTCTTCATTTCTTTTCTACCTTTTAGATAAGAAGGAAGTGGAAAAAAGAGCAGAGTTCCAAGAGGCAATGAACATGATTCGAACCTTTGTGGTTGGGATTGATTCAAACTATATGGACAAGGATGGTAAGCATTTTATATACAAATCCTCACTTTTGCTAAAACAGGTTTAATTTAAACAGATTTCAATTCCTGTAGTTAAATTTGGGGTTCATATTGCTTGAGCCATACATGTATTCAATGAAACTCAGCACCCAACAGAGTTTATCCCTGTTTCATTGCTCAGCAGGAAGAAAAGCAGACAGTTGTGATTCTCACACCTCCCCACTAGAAATGCCGTCCTCCCTCATCACACTGCAATTCACAATGTTTGTGCTAGTGCAAGATTTTAGCACTAGCACAAGGGAACGTTCCCATTTCTCCCTGCATGCCATCAACAAAGTGGGGGGGGGGGGGACTTCAGAACAGATTGGAGGGAAGGGGGTGGAAGATTGCATTGCACAAGGAGAAATTTCTGCGCTTACAGAACGCCCTCTTTAGAACTATAGGGAATGCAACCCAATATTCATCAGAAAAAGAGTTTGGGTGCCTGTATTTTCCTAGATCTCACAAAGCATAATTGAAAACTGCAAAGTATTCTTTGTATATTTGGCTCTACTGTGGGATTCAGGGAGGAATTGCTTTGTGACTCTGTGATTCCCAGCAGAAAAGGAGGACATAGGAGGGGAACCTCAGAGATACTTCATGAGCCACTTTTAATATGAGAACAGGATAGTGGATTGCGTGGCTCTTTGGTTTGATCCAGCCGCAGGATTCTTCAGAGACTTTTCATTGGTGATCTCAGCCACAGAGAATCAAATGTGCCCTCATATTCATAAGAACCCCGTCCTGGGGCTCTGCTCCTCGTTTTAGGCTAGAGCGTTTCAAAATGTTTGAAAATGGTTTCTTAGGATTTGCAGATTGTTATTTCAGATGCTCCTGCCTTAAACCGTTTCTAATCTTTTAGACTTCCAAATACTCGCTGCAGCTCAAAACATATCAGAGGAAATGCGGTATTTTGCCAACAGAAATGATCAGCTGCAAAAGGCAATTGGTAAGCTACCCTACGATGCTGGAAAATTGTAGTGCAGTGGGAATCAGCCCTGAGTCTGCACCAGCTGAAAGCCCCTCCTCTAGCTGAAAACTCTTAGAGCCAGAGCAGAGAGCTGCCACCCTAGGGAACCATCAGAGATGCTCAGTTTAGCTCTCCTGAACTTTGGAACTGATTTAGCTTCTGCAGTGAGGAAAGAAAAGACTTTGCCATTCTTTGTTATAACAGAGACAATTGAAACAGGTCAGCTAAAAGACCTGTCCTTTATTATACTGACCCACGGGAGAGGGATTCTTGAGCAGCACTTTCAAGGCAACTTCCGCCAACTTAGAGAGACTGCTGGGCAGTGGGGTGATTGGTGCAACGGCACACCCAGCACAATGGAAACCGACTCTGCTCTGGACACCCTTTGAGATTCATCTGCTGTAATAGCAGGGTCAAGATGCAAGCAATTTTATCCTCAAAATGCTTTGCAAACAAGTCACAGAAAGCTGCTCTCAGACTGTAGCAGGCCCCACGCTACCCGGGAAAGCTCTGCTGGATGGCACAATGGAGGAAGCAAAGCAGGTCTTCTTTGTAGCCTTCACTGCCACTTGGTGGGCTCGATGATGAGCCTTCACCAGTAGTCGATTGCATTCAACCAGATTTTTCCTCCACTCACATTCAAGCCATCTCCCAGATTCTTTCTTCACCCTAACCTCTGCAGTAGACCAGGGGGCTAAACACGCTGCATGAAGAGGGAGAGGGCACTCAGGGGCAATTGTGCCAACTGCCTGAGGCAAGGCAGAGGGCCTTCTGGGTAGCTGCGCCTGCTCTGTGGCACTCCCTCCCACCAGATGTCAAGGAAATAAACAACTATCTGATGGAAAATAGCCTTGTTCAGGGAAGTTTTTAATGGTTGGTGTCCAATTCTGTTTTAATTTGTTGGAAGTTGCCCAGAGTGGCTGGGCACAACATTAATAAAAGCATATAAATAAAGGATGATGATGATGATGATGATGGTGATGTTCCAGAGCTTGGCCAAAGTTCAGCAGGAGCACCAAAACCCCCCAGAGCCATTTGGGAAGCCCACTGGATCCATCCTGTCAGCTCAGGCAGGGAGACTGCTGGGCAGCAAAGTGGGTGGTAAACCAGCAGACTCCCTCATCTGTCCCAGTTGCCCAATGCCAGGAACACACACTCTAGATTCCCACCCCCCCCCCCAAGCAGAGAGCTTGGAGAGAGAAAGAGAATTTTGATAAGCCACAGCTACTTCCCCTCCCCAACCTTCAAGTCTGCCCTGATGCTGCCCTGAGTATCCAGATTTTTAACAAATAGGTAAGGCCCCAGGGGTTCAGATAAGGCCTGTGAGGGGACGTACATCTTTTGTCTATTCTCTCGAATAAAGGTTCTTGACTGCACTCCCAGCTATGCCCACCCAGATATTTACTGCAGCATCAGCATGGGGTGAAGAGTTAATGGTCTTATTTTAATCTTTCTGAGCTTCCTAGATGAATGTATGTTATCACATGGCCACAGAAATGAACTTAACAAAAATAATTGAGGTCCGCACAGAAATACAAAGTTGGTCCCCTTAAATTCCCTATCTTGTTTTCTTTCTCTTTTCTTCCTCCATATCTGGCTTGACTCAAAGACATCCTTACTAGGAACTTGGACGATGGTTGGATTGTATATTCAAGGACATTCTATTTCTTTTCTCTTGAGCTACGCTCATGGATGGATTCCAAAAAACATTGTGAGCAGGAGGGCGCCAGGCTCATTTCTGTGGAAACATGGGAAGAACAGGTGAGCATCAAAGCTGAGTACAGGAAGGTAGGAGATCTCCTTGAGCCAAAGGCTCCTATCATCACCATCCACTTAAGAGGCTCCAATCCCCCTGTATGCGGCCAAGACAGCAACTCCATCAGTCAAGCCAAGGGGTGGGTGGGGCAGGGAGCAGCTGCTACCACCTGGGACTCACTGAGGCTTCTTGGAGCTGCTGAGCTCTAATAGAATGAAGCTGGCAGTCGGGAAGGAGGTCTTGAAGGAGATGAAGAAGGAGATACTTGAGGGGCATCTATCCCTTGGTTTGCCGGTAAATTCTTCCTCTGCTCCACCCTGACCCTCTGGCATGAGAGTATCATGGAGATGACTCTAGAGGACCTTGCAAGGTATATCCCTCTGCCAGCCCCTTAGCCCAGGTAGAGGGGCTACTGGGGTGCTGCAGGGCACAGACATAAGTGAGACCCCATCATCAGTCCTTCAAGCATACCACAACCAGACTGATTCCTGTGTCTCTGGAATCAACAAGCAAGCATGGATGCAGAAATTGGAGTGTTTGCTACACAGGTCACTGTCCTGCTAGATGGTTTCAAGACAAACTGTTTTATGGCACAGTCATTTACATTATCTGGAAATTTTAACTCTGTTTCATGAAAGACATACGTATGTGTATCTGAAGAAGTGTGCATGCACACGAAAGCTCATACCTAGAACTAACTTAGTTGGTCTTTAAGGTGCTACTGGAAGGAATTTTTTTATTTTGTTTTGACTGTGGCAGACCAACACGGCTACCTATCAGTAACTGATACGTATGGAAATACATGTGTAGCCAGTCTCGGTGAGGGCAGGTGAAGCTACCCTTCACTGTAATATTTCCTCTTTGGGATGCTTCCTTGATTCCATCATCATCAGCATCATCATAATTGGGATCAGGGGGACGATAGCACATCCTCAGTACACAATTATTCTTGGTGCTTGTTGCAACCTTACTTGGAGTACTATGTACAGTGGTACCTTGGTTCTCAAACTTAATAGGTTCCAGGAGTCCGTTCCAAAACCAAAGCATTTCAAAACCAAGGCATGCTTTCCCATAGAAAGCAATGCAAAACAGATTAATCCATTCCAACCTTTTAAAAGCATCCTCTAAAACAGCAATTTAAATGAATTTTACTATCTAACGAGACCATAAAATGAAAGCAAGAATCTATGTGATGTGCTATAAAATTAATAAGAAGCATCGTAGATGACGGAAATTAAAATTATTATTTTTTTCTTACCTGCACTGATGATAGTCATTGTTTGGATGGGAGGCTTTTAACCATTTCCACAATCACACAATCAATCAGTCAATCAATCAGTCAATCAATCAGCCAACCAACCAACAAGTAGCTGAACTGGGTTCCACACAGTCACAAAAACAAATGAACCAAAAAAGCCTAAAAAACAAAAAGGCAAAATAAATAGCAAAACCCAAAACGCCAAACTTAATCCATTCTGGAAGTCCATTTGACTTATGAAATGTTTGAAAACCAAGGAGCATCTTCTGGTTAGTGCAGGCACCCTGGGAACAATAGCCAGACAGCCACATCGGACATTCGGCTTCTGAAAAATGTTCAGAAACTGGAACACGTACTTCCAGGTTTTCGCGTTTGGGAACCAAGGTGTTTGAGTACCAAGGCGTTTGAGAACAAAGGTACCACTGTATAGTTTTGATCACTGCTTCTTAAAAAAATGTGTATTGGACTTCCAGTGGTGACACCTGCTCCTTTTGAAACGTATTTGTTTTGTGCCTGTTGAATGTCGGTCAAGGGCTGTAGTCTCCCAGAGAAAGGGACATTGTCTAGAAGGGCTTTGAGAGAAGTGCCTTGCTCCTCATTCCTACTGATGATTTTCTGTTTTTTCTTTCTCCCTTCCTCTACCCTAGTTCTTTATAAACCAGCAAGTAAAAGGCCATAAAATGCTTTTTTGGATTGGACTCTTTAAAGACAAGGGAGGGACATGGAGATGGACGTCAGGAATGAGTCCTGAAACCACGTAAGTTTATGAAGAATGGCATGCGTTCCAAATGCTTCTCTGACCAAGTGAATGCGGTGATTCGGAAGAGGATCAAGGCATGATTTTAAATGTTTTGTGCTGCTTAGCTCAGCTTCAAAAGGACTTGCAAGAACCTAAAGCTGAGCAACACTCTCTTTAGGAAAGTATTTCTGCAGTTATCTGCTAAACAAGCTGAATAACCAGCAACCTCAAACCTAAAATAATAGGAGCAGATGAAGTAAGTGTGTAAGGGAGGGTAGATGAAGCTCACTCTCTTGGATAGAATCATAGACACATAGAAATTTAGCGTTGGATGAGACCCCAAGGGTCATCTAGTCCAACCCCCTGCAAAGCAGGAATCACTGACAGATCCCCAATAGATTTGGGTTGTTTAAGACAGTTCATGGTTCCCTTTAAGTACCTTACAGTTATTTTCAACCCGTGTTGATGGATTGACAAGGTCAGAATAAGATCTCACTCATCCACAGCTTGGTAGTAGAACAGCGAGCTGGTCTGGCATTTATTACCAAGACTGGATGAATAGAGGGTCGCTTTCTCCTGGAACAAAACCCAATGGCATTCATCTCCATTGATGCACCCAATACTAATCACTTAACCTTTTTGGCAAAGGCATTGAGTAAAGTTCACAAACGGCCATTGGAGTTGGATAATACCAGCTGGGAACTTAAACCCTGTATGCCAGTGGTTCCCAGTTAGCTAAGTAGTACAGACCCCTTCTTTTTCAGAAGCCAAGACCCATGGGCCCCTCTACCTTTGAACATTTGGATATCTCTGTGGCAGTTTTTGTTATGTGAATGGTGTAATGGAGCCGCTGGGTGGGTGGTCCTTGGACCTCCAATTGGTGAATCACTGCTGTATGTGAACTTAGACTTGATCAAAGGGCACATCCAACCCAAACATCTCATGGGAATAAAAAAACACCTACTACACCATTATTACTAGTATCAATTGAATAGATTCATGGAGAGTTGAAAATGGGGGAGTTAAAGAATACATTTATCACAGAATTTTAGTGCTATGTAGTGGGACTTGATTCAGTATACAATGGAAGGCCAATAAGTGGGAGGCTAGGGTGATTCCTTTATCAGCTATGGATAATTGATTAAACTTAGAACCATCACGTAAGATTTAGATTAGATATATATGTGAGAGATGATGATATATTTCAATCAATGAGATGATAATATATTTCAATCAATGAGATGATGATATATTTCAATCAGCTCTATAATGGCTTTATGGTTATAGATTATTTTTTGTATTTCGTTTGTAGACGTAGCTATTTTAGTTTCTGTATACTGTCATTGCTATACTCATGCATGGGGTGGGTGATGGATGTGAGATGAGGTGGATGAAAGCGGATGCAAATCTAACAAGTTTTTAATATGCTCAGATCAATCACTACTGTGTTAACTCGGCCACGAGAGAGTAAGGCTCTCTCTCCATCACCCACAACAGTACAGAGCAGATCTGAGGAGGATGTGGGTGCATATGGAGAGGAGAGAGGGGCGGTTCTGTTGCAGAAATGGAAATCCTGGCAATAGCAGAAGCACTGCATTGGATACTGCCCAAAATTGTAAAATAAACTGAATAAATTGAATTAAAGTTCTTGTGTGTACCACTGAGCCTTCCACAGTGACTGCCTCACTTTTTTGTAGTTTCCTATGAGAAATCACGTCATATGAAAAGAATGTAGAGAGTCTTAGTTTGTGTGTGTGTGTGTGTGTGTGTGTGGTTGTTGTTGTTGTTGTTGTTGTTGTTGTTGTTGTTGTTGTTTTTACATGGTTAGAATTCTAAAATCTGGGGAGAAATATCCATCACAGTTGTGGGGGGAGGTTAAGAGAAAAAGATCTGAACATCTTTTTAATGGTAGAAGGCATGGGGAGAAGGTGAGGAAGTAAACATCCAATCTTGATTCATCAGTGCGGCTGTTTCTTTCTTTTCAGGTACTGGAATTACTACGAGCCAAATTATGAAGCGTTCCACGACTGTGGTGCAATGACCTTTGATTGCTACTATGAAAGATGCTGGATGGCATTTAACTGTGCTCAACGCATACAGTATATTTGTAAGAAGGTGCCTGATGATGCCTGGCTCTAAGAAGACACTTCAAGATGAATGAAACTGTATCCCATGATTTCTACACAAAAGCAAAACCAAGAGATCACCGCACCCCACTGTTTTAATGCACAATCCACACTCTGCCATCTAGGTTGCGGGACTCTTTGGCATCCGCCCTTAAAATCACCTTGAAAAGACCTTTTTCTGAAAGTTCAGATCTGGATGGCTACAAAAATAGAGAATAGCCTGTTTCCTGACAGCAGCGAGAATGGGGGCCACCCAGTGCCTGGTGTCCCCTTCTAGCAGGCTAATCACAAATACAACTTTGGCTTTCTCATTGGGAGATTCCGGCACCCGTACTCTCATATAGAGCTAACACTGGGCAACAAACCCATTGAACTGTTCTCGATTTCTTCAGAGCTTGGCAGGGGCAAGACGGGGGTCCACACCAGTGTGGGCACAGCATGGCAGCAAGTGGTGCTGCTTCCATGGCATTCATGGTGGCAGGGGTGCCAACTTGAACAAAATATTGAGGGTGGAGCAGGTAAGCTCCCCCCCCCCCTGGGTGATCAGAGGGCCAAGGGACCTCTGCCCCCTAGGAGTTGGCTCCTATGCACAGTTGCTGTCAACTGAGAAAACTAACCTATGAGATTCTGCTGTTGTGAATCACACCTTTTCAAGGTGTGAGTAGCTAGGTCTATGCTGAGGACTAGCACCCCAGGAGCCTAGCCGGGGACCTCTCCTGCCACGTCTTGCATGATTGATGGCTGGAAGAAAGATGGTAGCTTGCGGCAAGACAGAAAATGGCAGACGGGTCGCATCTCGAGAACAGCACAAGTGTGTGTACTGCAGTCTGAGGAGCCTTAATGGGAGGAGGGAGAAAGGCCAAGTGACCAATATCTAACAGCAGCTCCCGCTCCTCAGAAAATTGTTCACCAGAATGGGCCTCTGTGAGAACGGCATTAATGGACGTGTGTCAATCTAGACGGGTTCAGGTGCAATTCAGTGATGAAATTAAAATTAATAAGATATTAATAGTTGGGTTACAGGACACAGGGGCTGATGCTTCCTCAGGGGTTATTACAGCCTGGCCAATTTTTAGAAGGTAAATAGTTGTTTGGAACTCCCTATGGGGTCCAAGCAGTAAAAACCAGTCTAGCCCAGGTAGATTGTGAATACAAAGATTTTAAAGGGTCCTTACCAGTTTTAGTACATGAAAATGGTATGTTTTACACCTTGCCTTATAAGCAATGATCTCGCTTTTAAATAGCACTTAGCTCAGCAGCAAAAAGAGCTGTTGCCGGACTCTAAAGAGTTAACTTTTGGTGTATCATCCAGCCAATGTGTTGAGGAACCTGTCATTGGAAATGTAAATCAGTTTCATGAAGATTGTGAGTCACCAGAAATTTCCTTGGCAAAGTATGGTGAGAATACCACGACTCCTCCTTCACCCCTTCATCATCATCATCATTATTTTCATTTCTATACCGCTTTATATTTTTAAGAAAAATCTGAAAGTGGTTTACAGCATATTAAAACATCAATAAAAGATGTCAAAATATAGTTGTATATAGTCAAAACAACATAATTAACAGAAAACTAAAATATTATCTTAAAATTTCAAAATAAAACATTACAAAGAAGGTCAACTACAGAATACACATTTAACACAAGGTTAACAGAAAAAAAACTTAAACTTTTTCTAAAAAAAAACATTGCTAAGTGAAGTCAAATATAAAATGCACATTTATAACAGCATACCGTAATTAAAAAGAGAATAGAATGTCATAAGCATGACATGGCTTAATAATGAAATGAAATGCTTAAGGACCCAACTTATGTAGAAGTGCCGGGGTCCCCAGGGCTGGCACTGAAGCAAGAGTTAGTTTCATCTGGGAGGAAGAGTTGCTTTGTAGACGGCTCTTTCCAAAGAAATCTGCCCAGACTGTGAGCCAAGTGTGTGCCCCAGACAGACAGAAAGACTGTTTTACATCTCGCTCATGAAGCTGCCTTTTCAGGACAAAAGCCCCAAAGGAAAGTTTGGCCACGGACCCTCAGCAGCGCTGGACTCTGCAGGGTCTCCTGTCCCCCCAACATGTTGAAAGAGAGAGAAGAGACAGGATTGAGCGGCAGAAGCTCAAGAAGAAGACTTCGGCCTCGAGCGAGAATCCTTGAACTTTGGCAAGTATGTAAATAGATGTGGGTTAAACCACAGAGCCTAGGACTTGCCGATCAGAAGGTCGGTGGTTCGAATCCCCGCAATGACGGGGTGAGCTCCCGTTGCTCTGTCCCTGCTCCTGCCCACCTAGCAGTTTGAAAGCACATCAAAGTGCAAGTAGATAAATAGGTACCGCTCCAGCGGGAAGGTAAACGGTATTTCTGTGTGCTGATCTGGTTTGCCAGAAGCGGCTTAGTCCTGCTGGCCACATGACCCGGAAGCTGTACGCCAGCTCCCTCAACCAATAAAGCGAGATGAGCGCCGCAACCCCAGAGTCGGTCACGACTGGACCTAATGGTTAGGGGTCCCTTTACCTTTACCTTTACAGTGGTACCTCAGGTTAAGAACTTAATTCGTTCCGGAGGTCCGTTCTTAACCTGAAACTGTTTTTAACCTGAAGCACCACTTTAGCTAATGGGGCCTCCCGGTGCTGCCGTGCCACCAGAGCACAATTTCTGTTCTTATCCTGAAGCAAAATTCTTAATCCGAGGTGCCATTTCTGGGGTAGCGGAGTCTGTAACCTGAAGTGTATATAACCCAAGGTACCACTGTATGCCATTTCTCCTTCCAGTAATAATTGCTGTTGTTTAGTCGTTTAGCCGTGTCCGCCTCTTCGTGATCCCCTGGACCAGAGCATGCCAGGCACTCCGGTCTTCCACTGCCTCCCACAGTTTGGTCAAACTCATGCTGGTAGCTTCGAGAACAGTAATAATAATAAACCTTTATTATCACTACACCACCTGTGTGCAGTGAAATTAACCCCCCCCTACACTTCATTGCAAATTCAGGGGACTAACAATGGATGGTTTTTAATATCTATTAAATTGATATACCGCCCTTCATCAAGAGATCTCAGGGACACTGAAAACATAGAACTCAAAAAAAGTATACAAATGATGCATTACCTCAAATTCTTTATACAGGTGAGTTTTCTCCTTTGGAAAGAGGCAGGTGGAATCTCCACGGTTGCTAACAGAATAACATTGAAAGGCTAGTGAAATATGGGGAACCAAGAGCATCTGCTTGGCATGCAGAATGTCCCAGGGTCAGCCCCTGAAATCTCCCGCAAGGGCTGGATGAGACCCGTGCCTGAAACTCTGGGGAGCTGCTGCCAGTCAGTGTGGAGTATACAGGGTTAGAGGGAACCCTTGGTCGGGCTCAGCAGAAGGCATCTTCCGATGTTCCTTTGGAGGCTTCATCAAAACTCCACAAGATCAAAAGGGATAGAGATTCCAGCTCCATCTTTTCTTAGAGAGCAAAGACTAGGAATGGAGGCACCCAGGCCGGAAGAGCAAGATCTCTATAGACCATATAAAAAGATGTCGCCTTCCTAGAGGCTGATAACCGCAAGAAGAAGCCATCACCTAGAGCCATCTACATGTCAGGGAGTCTTTTGCTGTGATTCCTGCCTTTCAGGGGGTTGGACTAGATGACCCTGGGGTCCATCCCGACTCTGCAATCCTGCGATTCTATCTGACCCCTCTGACTCTCATGTGGACACTTGAGGCAGCTTGTTCCAAAGTGGGAGAAGGCCAGCAAGAGGTACATATCTGGCAAACCCCTGAGGGCCAAGTGGATGGGGCCAAAGACATCTCCCTTGAAATTTAGGCTGGCGATTTATTATGATTATTCTATTAGATGGCTTAACACACACACAGCCATTGATGCCCAGGTCCCTGGAGGCTCAGTGAGGAGCAGCGCCCATTTCCGGCTGGTTTTCCAGCAACAATCCCTTTGGGAGAGAGAGGATGGGGTCCTGGGATGCCCTGCTCTGGGTGCGAGGGGACTGCTGCAGTGGCCTCCGTGGGGAGCTGCCCTTGGAGACACTGGGAAACTGGATTGCAATGCAGCAGCCAGACTATGGGCTGGGATCCCTCTCTCTCTTTTTTTTTTTAAAATAATTTTTATTCGTTTTTCAAACACATAATAAAAACAGAACAAGACAAACAGAAGAAAAACAAGAAAATCAAAACACACAAAACAATTAAACCAATATAGCTTCAGAATCATCATTTCATACCCTTCTTTCTTTTGACTTCCCCATACCTCCCCATCCCTGCATCCTTGTTTAGTGATTCTTTAGCAACCCTTTAGTCAATTGTCTTAATTCCCTTTCATAAAAATTTCCTTTAGTTTTTTAGTTACTGCTGCAGTTCTCTAGCTCTTACCCCCTGACATCTTAACATTCCTCAATTTTGCAATAGTTTTTGAGATATATTTTAAATTTCTTCCAATCCTCTTCCACTGTCTCCTTCCCCTGGTCGCGGATTCTGCCCGTCATCTCAGCCAGTCCCATAAAGTCCATCACCTTTGTTTGCCATTCTTCCAGAGTAGGTAGTTCTTGCATCTTCCAATACTTTGCCAGTAGAATTCTTGCTGCTGTGGTGGCATACATAAAGAAAATCCTATCCTTCTTTAACACCAATTGGCCAACCATGCCCAAGAGGAAAGCCTCTGGTTTCTTAGGAAAAGTCCACCTAAGGACCTTCTTAATTTCATTATAGATCATTTCCCAGAAAGCTTTAACCTTTGGGCAGGTCCACCAAAGGTGGTAAAAAGTGCCTTCAGTCTCATTACATTTCCAACACTTATTGTTAGGCAGGTGATAAATTTTTGCAAGCTTGACTGGGGTCATGTACCACCGATAGATCATTTTCATAATGTTTTCTTTTAAAGCATTACATGCAGTAAATTTAATACCGGTGGTCCATAACTGTTCCCAGTCCGCGAACATAATATCATGACCAATATCTTGTGCCCATTTAATCATAGCTGATTTCACCGTTTCATCCTGTGTATTCCATTTCAACAGCAAGTTATACATTTTTGATAAATTCTTAGTATTGGGTTCCAACAATTCTGTTTCTAGTTTTGACCTCTCTTTCTGGAATCCTATTTTCCTGTCCTGTTTGAATGTCTCATTTATCTGATGATAATGCAACCAATCTCGAACCTTGGGCTTTAGTTTCTCATAACTCTGAAGTTTAACCCTTTCACCATCATATTCTAAAATTTCATGATATTTTGGCCATTTAGAGTCCATATTAAGCTTTTTTACTTCCCTCGCTTCCATTGGTGACACCCACCTGGGGGTTTTACTTTCCAACAGATCTTTATATCGGATCCAAACATTATACAATGCTTTCCTTACAATATGGTTTTTAAATCCTTTATACACCTTTACCTTGTCATACCATAAATATGCATGCCAACCAAAACTATTGTCATACCCTTCCAGATCCAAAATGTCCGTGTTCTCAAGAAGTAGCCAGTGTTTCAACCAGCAAAAAGCTGCCGATTCATAATAAAGTCTTAAGTCCGGCAGGGCAAACCCCCCTCTATCTTTTGCATCAGTTAAAATCTTAAATTTTATTCTGGGCTTTTTGCCCTGCCAGACAAATTTTGATATGTCTTTCTGCCACTTCTTGAAACAGTCCATCTTGTCCAAAATCTGCAGCGTCTGAAATAAAAATAGCATTCTAGGCATGGGATCCCTCTCTTTTAAAAAAAACACAACATATTTTATTTCTTGGTTTACCAAAGTATGTGCCATTTCTCCTTTTTCAAGTTACATTTTCTACAGATCAGTTTCCTCTGTTGAGACATTAGTGTTGAATTAGGAAGAAAAGGGGGAAAGAGGTGGGGGCATGGTGAATGGGGGTGGGGTGGGGTGACAATGTTTCTGTTTCGTTATGCAGCCGTAACCTCTGAAATTGAACACCTGGCACACCCCATGCTTACTCCTGACAGGTCTCTCCAGTGTCTGGCTATGATGTTTCCAGCAGCTGAGAGTAGGTGGGTTATGAGCTCTTTGTGATGTGAGTGGGCATTATTGTCTTGGAAGATGTTTAGTAGGGCCATTTCTGGGGTAACTTCTAATACTTGCTTAGTTATTTTGCATATTTCTCATATGGTTGTTGTCCAGAATAATTGGATTTTGGGAATTTGTAGTTTTTTCTGCCACTTGTGGCTGAGGGAATCCATATTGGGAGGTTTGGTATAGGTAGGTTAGTTTTGGGAGGGTGATCATGTTGTTAGCCGCCCTGAGCCCGGCTTCGGCTGGGGAGGGCGGGATATAAATTTTATTATTATTATTATTATTACTTTGTCTGAGAGAGCGAAGTTTGTGTTGTCCCATCTCTTTAGGTCTTTGTTAATTTGTCACCACAAGGGGTTGCAGTTGTAGAGGTATATTTTGTTGAGGTTTCTGGTTGCTTGTACCCCTAGGTATCTGAGCCTGGTGCGGCAAAGTTTTATCTTGGTGACGTTGGCAAATTATTTTTGGGTGTAAGGGGGATGTTGAAGCACATTGCTTCTGACTTTGCAAAATTTACCTGTAGGCCTGATACCATTGCAAATGTGTTGAGTTCTCCGGTTAGGGAGGTTGCTGTGTTTATGGGGTCTGGTGTTGTGAGCACTAGGTCATCTGCCAAGAGCCCTGATTTATAGTTTCTGCCTTTTATTTCCACTCCAGTGATGTCTGCAGCTGCTCGGATTCGGATTGTTAAAGGTTCCAGAGCCAGGATGAATAGGAAGGGAGACAGTGGGCATCCTTGTTTTGTGCCTCTTTGGATTGCTATGGTATTATTTACAGGTAGGTAGCCGTGTTGGTCTGCCATAGTCAAAACAAAATAAAAGAAAAAAAATTCCTTCCAATAGCACCTTAAAGACCAACTAAGTTAGTTCTAGGTATGAGCTTTCGTGTGCATGCACACTTTTGTGTGCATGCACACTTCAATAATGGTATTATTGTTAGTCTTGCATTTTGCTGAGGCTCGGGTGTATATTTGTTTGAGGGTTTGTAGGAAGTTGGGGCCAAATTTCATGTTAGTTAGTACTTCTAAAATATATTTCCACTCTAAGCAATCAAAAGCTTTTTGGATTTCTAGGGACATAATTGTCAGTGGGAGTTTAGTTGCCTTGCTGTGTTCAATCAGATTCAGTAGTTTCCTGATGGGGTCTGTTATATTGCAGCCAGGGACGAAGCCAGTCTGGTCTGGGACTATTAACTTGTGTAGGAAGATTTTTAGGCGGTTGGCCAAGATTGATATGGGTATCTTATAGTCATGGTTTATTATTGAGATTGGACGGAATGATTCTACTTTGAGGCTGTATTTCAGTGGTTTTGGGATGGAGACTATCTTGGAGTAGGTCCAGGTTTTTGGAATGGGGCCCCCTTTTATGATGTCATTGAATAGGTGGGTCATGTAGGGCATCAGGGGTTCTTTGAATTTCTTATAGAATTCTGCTGTAAAGCTGTCTGGGCCTGGGGCTTTGTGTGGCTTCAGGTTTTTGAGGACTGTATTTCCTCTGGGGTGATAAGACTGTCCATGAATTCCTGTTCCTCATCAGTTATGGGAGGTGTATAGGTTGGAGTACAATTCTGCAAATTCTGAGGTTATTTCTTTGGGGGGAAATGTTATGTTGCCGTCCTTTTTGGTGTTGCAATGTATTCTTGTTCTGAGTGCTTTTTTCCTACACCTGTTTGCTAATATTCTGGAGCTTTCCCCTCCATACTCACAGAAGCGTTGTTTAGAGTATAGAATGTTGATCATTGTTTTGTTGATTTCCAGGGAGTCTAGTTCTCTCCGTTTCTGTTCTATAGCTTCAAGGACTTTTTTAGATCCTGTTTGTAGCATGATGAGAGGGCCGTGATGTCTTGTTCTATCTTGCCAACTTTTATAGAGGTTTGTTTTTTAAGGGATGCTTTCTCTTTTATGGAAGCTCCTCTGGTGACCACTTTCATTGCATCCCATAGGAGCGGGGTTGTTTGTTGTCTACATTGTTTTCCTTGAAGTAGTTTGGGAGTTTCTGTGAGACTCTCTGTGTTTATTTGTGGTTAGGATGGGACTGAAGGACCATGATGGGGTGGCTTGTGTTCCCCCTCCTATTTTGAGGGTAACTTCTACTGGGGCGTGATCTGTGATTTTAATGTTACCCATGTTCATTGATTCTACTGAGGGGATCAGACCTTGTGTGAGCAGAATGCTGTCCAGAGGGACACTGTTCCATGGCGCCCAGAAAAGAATGTGTGGCTGGTGTCTCCTGGGTTTTCTTCACCCCAAATGTCAGAGACCCCTGTTTTTAGCATTTTTAGCAACTTGTAAGAGTCCCTAGTTGTTGGGGGTTTCCTTCGGAGGAAGGTTTCCCAGGGAGTTGTAGGGTGGGTGTCTTTCAGGGATATGCTTTTCATATTTAGGTTGAGGTCACCCCCCCCCCCGGAATTGCTTCCCCTTCAGAGGAGAGGAACTTGTTTAATGTTTTTTGGATGAACTCTAGCTGTTTCAAGTTTGGGGCATATATGGAGCCAATTGTCAGTTTAGTTTTGCCATCTAGTGTCCCTTTAGCAAAAATGAGTCTGCCTCTTTTGTCTTTGAGGACTGTTCTGGCTTTGAAGTTCAGGTCTCTACTGAGTATTATGGCTACTCCACAGGCCTTCCCTGAGCCAGGTGCAACTCATTGTTGACTGAAGCAGGGATCGCTCAGGAGGACTTTTTGGGTTCGGTTAGTCAAATCCACCTAACAGTTTCCTCATTCAGCCCACATTTTAGGGGGGACTTCGTCAAAAGCCTTACTGAAATCAAGACACACTATTTCCACAGCTGTTCCCTGATCAACAAAGTTTGTAACTACATCCAAAAAAAGGGGAGGAGAGATTTCTCTGGCTTTTCTTGTTTTTGAGAAAGCCATGCTTTCATCTTGCATGTTTCTGTTGTGAAATCTTCAATTGGAGGGCACATAAATATTAAAAATGATAATGAATAAGGATATTGACAAGCTGGAACATGTGCAAAGGAAGGCGATTTATGTATTTATTTAATTTGTATACCACTCGACCCAGTGGTGCCAACTTGAATAAAATATTGGTGGGAGGAGCCAGGTAAGGCCCGCCTTCCACAATCAATCACATGATGCATGCAGGCCATTGGAATGGCAATGCCTGTCAACTGGGGTGGCGGCCCCCTCAAATATACTATTGGGGGGCAAAAACCCCTTGGCCTCTAGTTGTTGACTCCTGTTCCCACGTGTCTCAGGACGATTACAACATAAAAACACAACATGAAAACACAAAATACACATCAGTAACTCAACTCCCCACCACATTTTAAAAGGGCCTTAGATTTCAATCAGCCAAAGGCCTGGTTAAAAAGGTGCATATTAACCAGGCTCCTAAAGCTATAGGATGAAGGGTTTCTCCACTGTATGAATTCTCTGATGAGAAGTGAGATGGGAGCTCTGACTGAAGCTCTTTCCACATTCCCCACACTGGTAGGGTTTCTCCCCTGTATGAATTCTCTGGTGCTTAGTGACATCAGAGCTGTGACTGAAGCTCTTTCCACATTCCCCACACTGATAGGATTTCTCTCCTGTATGAATTCTCTGATGGGAAGTGAGATGGGAGCTTCTACTGAAGCTCTTTCCACATTCATCACACTGATAGGATTTCTCTCCTGTATGAATTATCTGATGCTTAGTGAGACCAGAGCTCTCCCTGAAGTTCTTTCCACATTCCCCACACTGATAGGGTTTCTCCCCTGTATGAATTCTTTGATGGGAAGTGAGATTGGAACAGTGACCGAAACGCTTTCCACATTCCACACACTGATAGGGTTTCTCCCCTGTATGAATTCTCTGATGGTAAGTTAGACTGGAGCTCCTACTGAATCTCTTTCCACATTCCCCACACTGATAGGGTTTCTCCCCTCTATGAATTCTCTGATGGGAAGTGAGACTGGAGCTCTTCCTGAAGCTCTTTCCACATTCCCCACACTGATAGGGTTTCTCCCCTGTATGAATTCTCTGATGGGAAGTGAGACTAGAGCTCTGACTGAAGCTCTTTCCACATTCCCCATACTGATAGGGTTTCTCCCCTGTATGAATTCTCTGATGGGAAGTGAGACTGGAGCTCTGACTGAAGCTCTTTCCACATTCCCCACACTGATAGGATTTCTCTCCTGTATGAATTTTCTGAATCTTAGTGAGACCAGAGCTCTCCCTGAAGCTCTTTCCACATTCCACACACTGACTGCAGCTCTCCCCATACTCCCAATTTTTGCATGGCTTCTCCTCTCTGGGGATTTTGTCGTGTTCACCTTTGTTCTCGATCTGCAATTCCTCACAATCTGCAATGGAGACAAAAAGGGATTAGAGCCTCAGGAACAAATGAAGAAGAACTGAAGGAAGTTGGGTGTGTGTTCGTTACCTTTGTGGTTTGTCATTAACCAACATATTTATTATTAGATTCTGATGGGTTGTTGAATGTTGCTTTCTTTGAAATACTTAGTGGTAAAATTGTGAAAGCCTTTTAGAAAAAAGTGCATTTCAGATGTTTGATGGCTCATAACACCACTTCTTTTGGAGTACAGTGGATGCTTGGGTTGCAAACATGATCTGTGTGGGAGACATGTTCGCAATCCGCAGTGTTCGCAAGTTGCAGCGTTGCATCTGCGCACGCGTGGGTTGTAATTTGGTGGTTCTGCGCATGTGCGAGCACTCAAACCTGGAAGTAACCCATTCCGGTACTTCCAGGTTCAGCTCAGTGCACAACACGAAAACACGCAACCTTAAGCGAATGTAACCTGAGTGTCAGGAAACTGCCATCGGAGCCAGAGGGAGAGGGAGGGCTCTGGAGGGATTCCGGAAAGCGTCCCAGGAGGGAGAGAGGCAGCCCATCCTCTGGGGAAGGAAATCAGTGTAGCACCAGTGGAGAAGGGGGGCAGATGGGGGAATCAGCAAAGTGACTCCATGACTCCTCGTCGGAGACCAGCGGGGAGAGCACGGGTCCTCCGCTGCCCACACCCTCCCTGCGCAGAACACTTCCGTGCAGGGAGAGTAGGCAGAGACTAGGCGTCAAGAAGCTTCTTTGCTGGAAGAAGTTCAAGAAACGCCCACTGACGGATTCTGCCAGCGATTGAGACAGCCATGGATGAGTGGCTGCCCGAACAGAAAGGGTTGGCACCGATTTACGCACTAGCAACCCCTAGAACCATTACACCGAGGTATGACTGTAATACCATAATATTATATAGCAATGGAAAGATAATTTAATCAAGAATGTAGTGCAACAAAGTTTGTTCAATTATCTGTATTCTACCAAAGGTTATAGACATATGACCAGAAAAGGGAAGCACAACTTGCTTAGGTTGACGTTTGTCAGTGTATTATGTGATTGCGATCAATTTGGTTGGTTTCTTGGTTCTTTCATTTGGTGAGTTTGTAAAACTTAATAAAATTAAAAAATGGTACAAAGAGTTGACTAGTTACCCAGAAAGAGATGTAAAATCGTACTATTAAGTGAACAAGGCTACAGGTATGAAGAAATTAGAAGAAAGATGCGGGGAAACTTAACCAAAGCTGGTCTATATTTTTGAAGAGGTATAAGAGACTCAGTCACTCCAAAATCAGACTGGTAAAGGCAGGGAAAGGTGCACAACAGCAAGTGATGATCGAAGAATGGAGAGACTGTGCCTGCATGACAGAAGAAAATCATTACATTCTTCATTAAATTATTTTTCCATTGATATATAGTTTTATGCTATTACTCCCCAAAAAGTGGTGTTATGAGGTATGAAAGCTCTGAAATACACTTTCTCCAAAAGGTTTCCACAATTTTGGCCACTAGTGTAAGTTGCTCATTTTAAAGTTAATGTACTTTTTATATGGGGACAGATTGTTATGGTTAATGTTTCTGGTTTATATAAGTGTTGGAAGCCGCCAGGTGGGCAGAGTAAAAATAAAAATTATTATCACTGCTACTACTACCTGAGATTCAATAAGCCTAGCTCTTCTCTGGGATGGATTTTGTTTGGCCCAGTCATGGCATCCCCTCCATCTCCACTGTCAGTCGTCTCTCTGGTCAACCCAAGACTGACAGCAGCAAAAACAAAAACAGAAAGCTTGACAGAAGCTACTTATCTTTCTGCACAACTCTGAAGCTAAATAAAAAAAAATCCTTTCAGTAGCACCTTAGAGACCAACTGAGTTTGTTATTAGTATGAGTTTTCGTGTGCATGCACACTTCTTCAGATACCAAAAAAACGGGAATTTGCTGGAATACAGAAAAAATGGAATTTGCTGTTCAAGGTTTATTGTGGGGGTGTTAGATTCCCAGGTGTTGGAGGGGGCGCTGTTGAGCTCTGTGGAAATGTATGAGGTTTGTCACATAGAGGTATTTTTTGAATTTCCAGGCAGATAGGACGATCCCACAGGGAGCCTTACCAAGAGAGGCCACGATCCTACGATTCTCCTCCATGACATCCTTATGCAGAGCTCTCTGGTCAGGATCCAGCAACGCCCACTCCTCGTCCGTGAAACAAACAGCGACATCTTCAAAGCACACTGGGCCCTAAAAGAAAAAGGAAATGTCCTCTTCTGAGACAGCAGAAATATGATCTGCTACACAATGCTCTGTTCTTTCCTTCCTCTTAATTGCTGTGTTGTTTCGATACGATTGCTTTCAATAGGATTGACACTTTGACACGCATTCTGGAAACGTAATGCTTGGTTCTGGCCTTAAACTGCCCAGATTCTGCCAACTTCAGACAGGGTTGATTGTCTTCCCAAACAGTGATGGGCAGGCAACTATCCCCATAGATCTCTTGCACCAGGCATCTATAGAACTCCAGTTCCCTGCACAATTCCGACAGTGCAATGAACTCAGCCTCAGTAGAGGACAGCTCAATGAGACTTTGCTTCCAGGACTTCCACCCAACTAGAGATTCCCCAAGGTTTATTACCATCCCAGATACGGACTTCCTGTCATCCAGATTCGCCCCGTCGCTATCTGCCCACCAAGTAAGCGCCGTCTCACCTGCAGCTGACAGCTTGAGACTGAAGTCCTTGGTATCCTGCAGGTAGCGCAGTACCCACTTGATACCGTGCCAGGCACTTACACTGGGCTTTGATGCTTCCCTACTGAGCAGATTGGTAGCAAAAGCAATGTCCGGCCTGCTCCATTGGAACAGATACAACAGACTACCAGAGCTGACTGGAAGAGCTCAGCGTTCTCAAACTCAACGCGTTCTGCTAGCCAACTGTCTTTCACATAGCTTGTCTCCATGGGTGCCCTAACCCCTGCACAATCAGACATTCTGAACTTCTCAAGCAACTGCTCAATCTTGCCTTTCTGACTGAGCAAGAAGCTTCCATCTTCAGTCCTGTCTATCTGAACACCTAAGTAGATCCTTACTGCACCCAGGTTCTTGAGCTGAAACCGTTTTCCAAGCTCTTTGGCAAACTTCTGCACCTGTTTGTTTGCCCCTGAGATGTGAATGATGTCATCAACAAAGATCAACACCATTTCCTGTGACTCCTGACCCTTTAAGGTACAGGCAGCTGTCAGCAAGACTCTTCTTGAAACCTAGCTTCTCTAAGGCTTCATCAGGTACAAGTTTCAATTTCTGGCCTATTGCTTCCAACCATAAATAGACTTGTGAAGCCTCCATACAGTATTTGGCTCATTGCCCTCAAATACTGAAGGAGGAAGCATGTACAGATCCTCCTGGAGGTCTGAGTTCAAATAGGCCACATCCACATCAAAGTGATTCACCTGAAAAACTCTTTGTGCAGCAATCGCAAAGAGCATGTGCAGAAATTCACATCTGGAAGTAGGAGCATATACCTCAGTATAATGCAGGCTCTTTTCCTGCATGAACCCTCTGGCTGCTAGCCTAGCCTTGTACTGTGGTTCCCCTGTTGCTGTGGGTTTAAGACGGTAAACCCAGCGGCTGCTCACGGCCTGTTTGCCCACTGGCAACGTTGTGAGTGAGAACACACCTAGAGACTCCATTGAGCTCATCTCCTTCTGCATTGCCTCATGCCATTTCCTGGCTTCTTCCTGAGGCAGTTTCTGAACATCCTCAAAACTCTCGGGTTTACACTGTGCCATGCCAAAACTCACACTTGTAACTGCAAACCTGTCAGGAGGTTTATCTTTCGTTGTGCGAGCTGAATGTCTCAACCCAGTTTCAGGTACCCCCTCAGACCCACTAGGACCAGCTAGAACGTCCTTGGCCTCCGAGAGCTCCCCCTCTGACTTACTGCACCGTTTAGACTTCTCAGCTGAACCTGTGGGTGAGGAAGGAGCACTTCTATGTTGAAGCTTCACAGCTTTAGGAGAAGTTCTTCCCTCTACCTGCTCTGGGCCAGGACACTGCCTCAGCTGCAGGTTCGACCCCTACCTCTTCCTCATCAGCAGAGTCAAGAAGACTCTCTGAAAGAACATCAGGGTTCCCATGTATGCGTGTCCATCCATTCTACTCACAGAACTCAGCACTGCTGCTGAGCAGAATCCTGGACTGATTGCCTGTTGGATAGGCAAATCTCCACCCCTTGGTGCCTGGCTCATACCCACAGAAAATCATCTTTTGGGACCTAGGGCTACCCTTTCTGAGCTTGGCCTTTGGCACAAGGACCCAGGCCTCACAGCCTGAGTACAGCTGGGTTAAAGTGGTTCTGTTATGAGAGCTTGCAGGGCAGCAGCTGAAGGAGCAAAAAGGGTTTTCTTGTGTGTGTGTTTCTTTGTGGCTGATTAGATGCTCTCCCTGTGCAAAGGTCAGAGGAGGCAGGGTTTTTGTTGAGGCAGGTGATTAGCTGTGGGAGGAGCTTATCAGAGCGCGCAGTTTGATCCATCTTTTAGATTTAGGGGAGCTAGTCTCAAACATTTGTTTGGGGAGACCTAGGTTTTTTTGGGGGGGAGTTATTTGTCCTGTCACGCTTTTTATGATGGAGATGTCCTGTCTTCACGCTTTTTATGATGTAGTCCCTCAACGACACGTTCTCAAGATGGAGGGTGAGGGAACAGCTGCAGTCGCCTGCGGTTCCTGCGCAATGTTTGCCATCTTGCCAAAGGTTGCAGGCAGCTTTACCTGCAGCAATTGCATGTTGATTGCCCTCTTAGAAGACAAAGTCCAGCAACTGGAGGAACGTGTAGCTACGCTCCAAAGAATTAGAGAGCTGGAGCACTTCTTGGAAGCAACAGAGCACACCATCTCCACCAAGGAGGAGACAGGGGACTCCCCTGAGAAGAAGGCTAGTTCACCAACACAGGAGCCAGATATTGTTACGATATGGATGCAATGCAGCTACAAAGTGCTAGCTTGAAAAGTAAACATGATGGGAATGTTGGGGCTGCCCGTGGGAAACAGAGGGACAGTCAATTCACAGTGCGAACCACCGGAATTAGCTCAGAGTGTAATATGAGCTCTTCCGTTTGTTCCTGTCCAGTAAGTACAGGAAGTGTTTGTCTCTAGACTGCTGGAGCTTGAAGAAAGCAGTCATGTTTTTTGTAATGCTGCAAAGACAGAAATAAAGGCATGTAAATACGTTTCTGTCTATCTCTTTCCCCTGCCAGGGGGGGGCAGGAAAGAGGGGGGGTGTTCTCACGTTTGAGAAGAATCGCCTATTGAGACCTCGCCTGGATCTTTCTGGGGAATGCAGCCAGGGAGGTCAACAGGGAATCATGCCGGGTGCCTGGGAGAGTTGCCAGTTTCTCCTGATAAAGGCTTGATTTCCGACATCTGGTAGCACGGAGCCGATGGCATCGATCCATGAAAGCAGCTAAAGAGGTTGATAGATCATATTCATCCTCTGCAAGGAGATCAAGGAGTTTGTGGTAGCGTGTGGATGGAGGCTACAACGAACGGCTGAACACCAAAGCAGACGTTTTTGCTGATAAGCAAGGAGCAACGGAACCCCAAGGTATGCTGATTTATGGGCCAAAAGAGTGAACGCTGATTGATTTTTCTCTGGTTCACAAATGCTGCTTTTTGGATAGAAAAACAGCACTGAGAGAGAGCCACATTCTTCGCATTCTTGGGACGGATAACGGTTTGCTGCTCAAACCTGGAATGTCCAGTTGCTAAGCAACGAGACTTCAGTCTTTTCAGCTACTTCGGAGATAGTTAGCTTGAAAAGAAAGTGGAAAGTTACTAGCCAACACGGAAGTGAGGCTGGGACTGTAAGAGGCAAGAAAAACAATGTTTGTCTACTATCTCACTGCTCTTGGAGGGACTTCCAAAGCAGCCTGCGTTTAGCTGCCAGGTGCAAAGAGTAAACACCCAGCTATTGGATTTTACAGGCTCAAGAGTGAGAGCTGAAGCTTGAGATTGAGATGGCTTTGTTCTCTCAGAAGCTCTGAAAAGCTTGTGAAGCTGGAGTGAGAAGCAAGAGCCGAAGGTTAACTACCCCAGAAGGGGAGAGCCAAGATGACGCTGGCCAAAGTCCTGAAAGCTTATCGAAAGCTGAGGAGAGCTTTGACCCCAAAAGGGGGAGTGAGGGAACTGTTGCTACTGTTGCTGTTGGTGTTCCTGTTCTTGCTGCAACGGATGTTGCTGACAGGGGGAGAGAAGCTCGGAGTTCTGACACCCCTACTGCTTCTGCAAGTGAAGAACAGGCTGTTGCTTTGAACGTTGTCCGTTGTTTCAATTGTGGACAGACTAGGCATCTTCAGCGGAATTGTAAGAAGCCATGTCAACAGAAAGGAGCTAAGGAGAGCTCTGCAAAGCCTGAGGCGTCAGGCAAAAGTCGTACCAAGTCCCAGATGAAACCTGCAAAGGCATTGCTTTCAACGAAAGCTGCATTTTCAACGGAAAACACTTTTGTTATGGACACTGGAGCGACGCAACACATGACGTCGTGCAGAGAACTGTTTTCTACATTTAAGAAGCAAAGCTTTGCTGTGAAACAGGCCAATGGCCAGGAGCTGGAAGCGACCGGGTTCTTTCTCGCCCTTGCCTTGTTTTTGGCCACCATGCTTTACATCCTGAAGAAGAGACTGTTCCCCTTCTTGTAAAATTCTCAGATGAGGAGAGGAAGCGTGACTCAGGAAGGATGAATGAAGGCTTTCTCACAAAGACCTGACACTCTTCTAATCAAGAGAACATTCACAAATGTTCATAAACAGAACATATTAGCAGTCTGTGAAGATTTAGACTTGCTTATGTAAGCTAAATGAGCTGCAGGTTAGGACAAGGAACAATAAGAATATGACCTGTTTCTCTGAGAATGGCAGGTGTCAGTTCTGAACTGGATGGTGGAAGACATACTAAGCCCCTCTCTTGTCTTTGGCTTGGAATGAATGTGTATTCCACTTCCTTCCTCCAGAGATGTTCCTGAGAGGAGGGGGATGGTATTGCTGAAAATACATTTAGATACATTCCTTTAATAAAGTGTATTTGAATACAAAAAAATGTTAAGAGATCATCGTCTGTGGGGAGGACTGCAGGGCCTGCTCCCTTCCAGGGCCTTTTCCAACTTGCCCAGGGGGCGTGGCCCAGGCCCTCTCTCCCGGCTATAAAGGGACTCCTGCTGCGGTGAGGCCTCGGATCATCGGCTGGGTGAGGACTGCAGGGCCTGCTCCCTTCCAGGGCCTTTTCCAAGTGGCCCAGGGAGCGTGGCCCAGGCCCTTATTTGGAACAAACTTTTTGGGAAGGGTGGGAAGTGTTCTGCCATTGCTTCCCTGTTCCAGGTGGTTAATGTGCTTTAAAATGTCCTCAAGCAGTTGGTGGCAATTTAAATTTTTATTTCTTTTTTCCTTTGTTGGGGGTGGGTGGGATGGATATTTGGTTGGGGATTAATTTTAGTATAACTGTTCTGTTCCTTTTTGTTGTTGTTGTTTTATTGGTTCTGTATAGTTTGTGTTTTGTTTTTAAGGGGCGGGATCAGGGCTGCCTGGGAGTGGGGCCCCAGCCAACACGATGGCTGGGACAAGTTCCACAGGGGGGGAAGCACTGGGACATCCGATCTCAGTGATCATGGGCAGGAGGCGGAGTTACGCTAAGACCAGACCATCTCATTACTGAGGAGGCAGGTTTAGTCGTTGTTTGAAGACTATCCCTGCCTCCGGGTCTGGCCTTGACCGGATGGATACTGGAATCAACAGGGGAAACCTACATGACCTGAAGGTGTTGCTGTGTAATGCCAGGTCAATGATGAATAAAACCACTGCCATCCACAACCTGATTGTGGATGGAGGATTTGACCTGGCATGTGTGACAGAGACCTGGTTGGAGGAAGCAGATGGGCCTGTCCTTGCCGCTGCTTGCCCACCAGGTTTCTCTTACGCACAGCAACCCAGGTCATGTGGGCAGGGAGGGGGGGTTGCAGTGATTTTTAGGAAGTCACTAGCTTGCACCAGGCGTCCTATTGGGAAGACCCAGTTTTCCGAGTGCAAGTTCTGGAAGTTGGGCAATAGGGGCAGTACAGGATTCCTTTTGGTGTACCGACCTCCCCGCTGCACCAAGGATTCCCTGTCTGAGCTGCTTCAGGTCGTGGCGGATTTTCTCCAGGAGATACCTAGTTTGGTTGTCCTAGGGGATTTTAACATCCATGCCGACACGACCTTACAAGGGGCTGCTCGGGACTTTGTGGAAAGCATGGCCTCCATGGGGCTGTCCCTGAATAAGTTTGGCTCAACTCATAGTCATGGACATGCCTTAGATGTGGTGTTCACCTATAGTGACGTGGGTGATGTGACACTAAGTAAAAGTGAAACAAAAGAAGTGCCATGGTCAGATCACTTCCTGGTGCAACTGGACTTCTCCGTGACCCTTCCCCTCTGCAGGGAGGTGGGACCGATTCAGATGGTCCGCCCCCGCCACTTAATGGATCCAAATGGTTTCCAGAGAGTGGTAGGGGATGCTTTATCCCATGTTGATGGCCTTTCAGCTGATTCCCTGGTGGCCCGCTGGAATGCTGAGTTAACCAGGGCTATCGACTGTCTGGCTCCGAAGCGCCCTCTCCGATTGCATGGAGCCCGGACAGCCCCGTGGTTTTCTTCGGAGCTGAGGGCAATGAAACAATCGCTGAGATGGCTAGAGCATCGGTGGCAAAAAACCTCACTCCGAATCTGACCGGACACAGGTTAGAGCTCAACGTCGAGCCTACCAAGTGGTGTTAGCAACGGCGAAGAAGACTTTCTTCACCGCCTGTATTGCATCTGCAGAAAATAGTAGCAGGAGACTCTTTCAGGTGGCTCGCAATTTAATGGAACCACCTTTACCACCGGGGCCTTGTAAAGACCCCAAGATCTCCTGTAACGATTTTGCAAAGTTTTTTGCAGTTAAATTCACTCATATTCGGAAGGAGCTAGACACCACCGTGGGAGCAGGGCTGAGACGGGAGTGCTAGAGCTCTGTCTGGTGAAGTTGCATGCAATCAATTTCAATCCGTTACCCCCGAGGATGTGGACAGGCTGCTTGGACGCGTGAAACCAACCACCTGTCTCCTGGATCCTTGCCCATCCTGGCTAATAAAAGCAAGCCGGGAAGGGCTGGGCGATGGGCTCTGCAGGGTGGTGAATGCTTCCCTCTGTGAGGGAACATTCCCAGATCTGCTGAAAGAGGCGGTCATTAAACCGCTTCTTAAAAAAACATCTTTAGACCTGGCAAGTATGGCCAACTATCGCCCAGTCTCAAATCTTCCATTCTTGGGCAAGGTGATTGAGCGCGTGGTTGCTGAACAACTCCAGGCACGCCTGGAGGATGCGAACCATTTGGATACCTTCCAATCGGGATTCAGACCTCATCACGGGACTGAAACTGCCTTGGTCGTACTGGTTGATGATCTCCGGCGGGCTAGTGACAAAGGTGAAAGCTGTTTCCTAGTTCTGCTGGATCTCTCAGCGGCCTTTGATAACATCCTTCTGGACCATCTAGAGGGGCTGGGAGCTGGGGGCACTGTCATACAGTGGTTCCGCTCCTTCCTCCTGGGCCGTGTTCAGAAAGTGGTGGTGGGGGATGAGTGTTCAGACCCCTGGGCCCTCACCTGTGGGGTGCCTCAGGGTTCTGTCCTCTCCCCCATGCTTTTTAACATCTATATGAAGCCGCTGGGAGAGATCATCAGGGGGTTTGGACTGGGTGTCCATCAATATGCAGATGATACCCAGCTCTACCTCTCTTTTAAATCAGAACCAGTGAAGGTGGTGAAGGTCCTATGTGAGTGCGGTTGAAGGATGGATGGCGGCTAATGGATTGAGGTTGAATCCTGACAAGACAGAAGTACTGTTTTTGGGGGACAGGGGGTGGGCTGGTGTGGAGGACTCCCTGGTCCTGAATGGGGTAACTGTGCCCCTGAAGGACCAGGTGCGCAGCCTGGGAGTCATTTTGGACTCACAGCTGTCCATGGAGGGGCAGGTCAATTCTGTATCCAGGGCAGCTGTCTACCAACTCCACTTGGTACGCAGGCCGAGACCCTACCTACCCGCGGACTGTCTCGCCAGAGTGGTGCATGCTCTAGTTATCTCCCGCTTGGACTACTGCAATGCGCTCTACGTGGGGCTACCTTTGAAGGTGACTCGGAAACTACAACTTATCCAGAATGCGGCAGCTAGACTGGTGACTGGGGGCGGCCGCTGAGACCACATAACAGCGGTCTTGAAAGACCTACATTGGCTCCCAGTACGTTTCCGAGCACAATTCAAAGTGCTGGTGTTGAACTTTAAAGCCCTAAACGGCCTCGGCCCAGTATACCTGAAGGAGCGTCTCCACCCCCATCGTTCTGCCCGGACCCTGAGGTCCAGCGCTGAGGGCCCTCTGGCAGTTCCCTCACTGCGAGAGGCCAAGTTACAGGGAACCAGGTAGAGGGCCTTCTCGGTAGTGGCCCCTCCCTGTGGAACGCCCTCCCATCAGATGTCAAAGCGATAAATAACTACCTGACATTCAGAAGACATCTTAAGGCAGCCCTGTTCAGGGAAGTTTTTAATCTGTGATATTTTAGTGTATTTTTGGTTTCTATGGAAGCCACCCAGAGTGGCTGGGGAAACCCAGCCAGATGGGCGGGGTACAAATAATAAATTATTACTATTATTATTATTATTATTATTATTATTATTATATCTTGAAAGTCTGAACTTGACTATTAACAATGTGTATTTGGTTCCTGATTTAAAGTTCAATCTGCTGAGTGTTTCGCAGATCACAAAGAAAGGACTGACTTTGTCCTATGATAGAGAAAGCTGCAAAATCTCCAAAAATGGAGAGCTGTATCTTTCCGCCAGAGAAAGATGGACTGTATTTGTTGACTTTTAATCAAAGTGATTGCATAAATTGTAATGCACCTGAATCTGACATGATTTCTCTTGCAGGTATGGCGAAGGACGTCCAGAAGGCGACCAAAGTTAACAGTGCATTTCACCGAGTGTATGCTGATGTGATTGGTCCTCTAGCACTATCTAGAGGCAATGCAAGATATTATCTTGTGTCAAAACAAAATAAATTCCTTCCAGTAGCACCTTAAAGACCAACTAAGTGAGTTCTAGGTATGAGCTTTCGTGTGCATGCACCCCCCCGGGGGGGGGCAGGAAAGAGGGGGGGTGTTCTTCTCACGTTTGAGAAGAATTGCCTATTGAGACCTCGCCTGGATCTTGCTGGGGAATGCAGCCAGGGAGGTCAACAGGGAATCATACCGGGTGCCTGGGAGAGATGCCAGTTTCTCCTGATAAAGGCTTGATTTCCGACAGATATATGGAAAAACATGACTCAAAGAAGTAGGAGGCCCAGGGTTCGCTCTGATTGTTTAGAAATACACAATCGCTTTGAGGTCCTCTCCTCTAGCATGGAAGACGAAGAGCAGACTCCATTTGAGGATCTCTCCCTCATTACAGTCGATAAGGTATATGAAGACGAGCAGCAAAGTCAGTCCTCAGGGAATGTGCAGGCGACCTTGGAACGGACAGCTCACGCAAGAACCCCGACCAAACCTAAGAGGAGGCGTGTAGTGGTGATAGGGGATTCCCTACTGAGGGGAACAGAAGCAGTGATCTGTGGGCCTGACAAGATGTGACAAATACCCCTTCCTCTTGGTTCATGTGGGAACCAATGACACTGCAAGCAATAGCCTCCAGAAGATCTCTGAGACTATGAGGCTCTGGGCAGGAAACTGAAGCAATTAAATGCACAAATTGTCATCTCATCTGTCCTCCCAGTTGAACGACGTGGCCCAGGGAGAGAGGGAGAAATAGTGGAAGTGAACAGCTGGCTTCGCAAATGGTGTAAACGGAACGGTTTGGATTCTTAGATCACGGACTGGTGTTTCTTGAAGATGGACTTCTGGCAAGCGATGGGCTGCACCTCACAACGGTTGGGAAGAATGTTTTTGCCAAAAATCTCAGAAACCTCATCAGGAGGGCTTTAAACTGACTAATATGGGGGAGGGAGACAGTGCTCCTGAAGGTAGGAGTCTATCAGTTGATGAAGATGATCTTCCAAATGTCATAGACAAAACGGAGCAAACAGCACGCAGACCTAGTGATGGGAGGAAAAAATCCTTAAATAAGAGACACGGGGGAATGATTAATGGACTTCAATGTCTGTACACTAATGCGCAAAGCATGGGTAATAAACAAGATGAGCTTGAGCTCTTGGTACAGCAAACTAAATATGACATAACAGGCATCACTGAAACCTGGTGGGATAAGTCCCACGATTGGAATGCAATAATGGAGGGATACAATCTATTTCAGAGAAACAGACCAGACAAGAAAGGAGGAGGAGTGGCGTTATATGTCAGGGATGTGTATACCTGTGAAGAGATCCAAGATTTAGAACCTAAAAGCTAAAGTGAGAGCATTTGGGTCAAAATTAAGGGAGAGAAGAATAACAGTGACCTCATTGTGGGAGTTTACTATAGATCCCCAAGCCAAACAGAGGACATAGATCATGCCTTCCTGGAAGAGATGGCCAAGCTTGCAAAAGGAAGGGAGATAGTAGTAATGGGGGACTTCAATTACCTGGATATTTGTTGGATGTCAAACTCAGCCAAGAGCATAAGGTCAACCAGATTCCTCACTCGCCTTGCAGACAACTTCATTGTCCAGAAAGTGGGAGAAGCAACAAGAGGAACAGCCATTTTAGATCTGGTCCTAACCAATGTTGATGACCTGGTTAGTGGGGTAGAAGTGGAAGGATCATTAGGCGCGAGTGATCATGCTCTTCTGAAGTTTACTATACAGCGGAAAGGAGCAGCCAAGCATACTAGGACTCAATTTCTTGACTTTAAGAAAGCCGACTTCATAAAACTTAGGGAAGTGCTGGGTGAGATCCCATGGACAGTAATACTAAAAGGAAAGGGAGTTCATGATGGCTGGGAGTTTGTTAAGAGGGAGATAGTAAAAGCACAACTTCAGGCAATACCAATGAGACGGAAACATGGAAGGTGCCTAAAGAAGCCAGGGTGGCTATCTAAAGAACTTTTAACTGAGTTAAGATTAAAAAAGGATGTGTACAAAAAATGGAAAAGGGGGGAAACCACCAAAGAGGAATTCAAACAAATAGCCAGCACGTGTAGACACAAAGTCAGAAAAGCTAAAGCACAGAATGAACTCAGGCTTGCTAGAGAGGTTAAAAGCAACAAAAAAGGCTTTTATGGGTATGTTTGTAGCAAAAAGGAAGAACAAAGAAACCGTGGGGTCACTCAGAGGAGAAGATGGTGAAATGCAAACAGGGGACACAGAAAGGGCTGAACTCCTCAATGCCTTCTTTGCCTCAGTCTTCTCCGATAAAGAAAACAATGCCCGACCTGAAGAATTTGGAGCAAATGATTCAGCAGAGGAAACACAGCCCAGAATACCTAAGGAGATAGCACAAGAATACTTGGCTAGTTTAGATGTATTCAAGTCTCCAGGGCCAGATGAACTGCATCCAAGAGTATTAAAAGAACTGGCAGATGTGATCTCAGAACCACTGGCAGTCATCTTTGAGAATTCCTGGAGAACAGGCGAAGTCCCGGCAGACTGGAGGAGGGCAAATGTTGTCCCTATTTTCAAAAAGGGGAAAAGAGAGGACCCAAATAATTACCGCCCAGTCAGTCTGACATCAATACCAGGGAAGATTCTGGAGCAGATCATTAAGCAAACAGTCTGTGAGCACCTAGAAAGGAATGCTGTGATCACCAATAGTCAGCATGGATTTCTGAAAAATAAGTCATGTCAGACTAACCTGATCTCGTTTTTTGACAGAATTACAAGCCTGGTAGATGAAGGGAGTGCAGTGGATGTAGCCTACCTTGATTTCAGCAAGGCATTTGACAAGGTGCCCCATGATATTCTTGTAAAGAAGCTGGTAAAATGCGGTCTTGACTATGCTACCACTCAGTGGATTTGTAACTGGCTGACTGACCGAACCCGAAGGGTGCTCATCAATGGTTCCTCTTCATCCTGGAGAAGAGTGACTAGTGGGGTGCCACAGGGTTCTGTCTTGGGCCCGGTCTTATTCAACATCTTTATCAACGACTTGGATGATGGACTCAAGGGCATCCTGATCAAATTTGCAGATGACACCAAACTGGGAGGGGTGGCTAACACCCCAGAGGACAGGATCACACTTCAAAACGACCTTGACAGATTAGAGAACTGGGCCAAAACAAACAAGATGAATTTTAATAGGGAGAAATGTAAAGTATTGCACTTGGGCAAAAAAAATGAGAGGCACAAATACAAGATGGGTGACACCTGGCTTGAGAGCAGTACATGTGAAAAGGATCTAGGAGTCTTGGTTGACCACAAACTTGACATGAGCCAACAGTGTGACGCGGCATCTAAAAAAGCCAATGCAATTCTGGGCTGCATCAATAGGAGTATAGCATCTAGATCAAGGGAAGTAATAGTGCCACTGTATTCTGCTCTGGTCAGACCTCACCTGGAGTACTGTGTCTCGTTCTGGGCACCACAGTTCAAGAAGGACACTGACAAACTGGAACGCGTCCAGAGGAGGGCAACCAAAATGGTCAAAGGCCTGGAAACGATGCCTTATGAGGACCGGCTAAGGGAGCTGGGCATGTTTAGCCTGGAGAAGAGGAGGTTAAGGGGTGATATGATAGCCATGTTCAAATATATAAAAGGATGTCACATAGAGGAGGGAGAAAGGTTGTTTTCTGCTGCTCCAGAGAAGCGGACACGGAGCAATGGATCCAAACTACAAGAAAGAAGATTCCACCTAAATATTAGGAAGAACTTCCTGACAGTAAAAGCTGTTTGACAGTGGACTTTGCTGCCAAGGAGTGTGGTGGAGTCTCCTTCTTTGGAGGTCTTTCAGCAGAGGCTTGACAACCATATGTCAGGAGTGCTCTGATGGTGTTTCCTGCTCGGCAGGGGGTTGGACTCGATGGCCCTTGTGGTCTCTGCCAAATCTATGATTCTATGATTCTGTCAAGGTCATGCTGACTATAAGAAGAGGCCAGAAGGAGCCTAGGTTTCTCTTTCTCATTCTATCTCTCTTCCTTCTGGTGTTCTGTACATAGTAAGCTGAGTGTTAAGGTTTAGACATTATAAGTTGTGGTAAGTTTCAGTTAAGTCTGCTGCAACTGGATTTCTTATGGACAGGGCCAATCCTGAATGTTTTGCATTTGGGATCCATTCTGCTCATTTGTCTTCAGTAGCAGTAAAGCTCTGCTGGATGAAATACAATTGCCTCTGGTCTATTTTGGGGAATCCTGCAACGTCTTTACATTTTCACTCTGGTAACTATACATTGGAGTTCTGCCTGGATCAATACTGAGTAGAATTGCAAGACAGGGTCTTCCTCCATGAAATCAGCTGCCAAAAGAGAAGGCCCCTGGCTCCCCACAGCTTTCCAAGCCCCCTCCTCTCTGGGGTTCCTGGCAAGCGAAAGAGTGCCAGTGTGCAGCCTGGCTTTGCTCCTCCATTGTCAGACGTCTCCTGCCTCTGAGAGACAAGCAGGGAGGGTGGCTTCTGGCAGAAGGAGAGGGAGCCCCCAGTGGCTCCTCCTTCTCCTAACTCACCTCTGCCTCTCAACCTCCCTCCTCCCACTCGTCTCCTTCCTCTTCTGCCTCTGATTCTGCACTGCATTCTGTCACAGAGTCTCCCAGCTCACTAAGCCCTGTTTCCCCTTCAGCTTCTGACACCTCCTTTTCCCAGACTTCTCCCTCTTCTCCCTCTCACTGCTCATCCTTGTTCTACCTCCACTTCTTGGCCTCTGACCTGTCTTCCCTTCCTGGTTCCCCAGCTGCTTCCTCCCACCATTCCTCTGTGCCCAACCAGTCCATGACATTGCTCCATCCCTCGGCCTCTGTTCCCACAAGGCAGCTTCCCCTGACCTGATCTGGTTCCACAGCCGCTGCTTCCCTTCTGCCCCCATGAAAAGGCGGATCAGGAGGTCTTGCCGCCATCATTCTGTCTCCTGCAAGAGAAAACAGGTAAGCAGGATGCCAGGCGTCCCTCACAGGTGCCCGCGTCTCTCACAGGTGAAACAGGGCATCTCTATCTACAGATGGGCCTTTCAGAAAGCCTTTCCTGCTGAGAGAATTTGGACATTTGTGCCCATTTCATATGTTAGTCGTGCAGAAATACTTCTCCCTTCCTTTGTACCCTTGTTCCCAACTGTGTCGTCCCCCCCCCAAAGAAAAAGATTTAAAAACCCCACAGATTACTTGGGAAAGCAACAGAATAGACCAAACAGAGAAAAACCGCCTTCCTCCTTACCCAGTGGCCTCTCTCTGGTGTCCAACGGAGGCCTCTCTGCCTCACAGGAATCCAGGTCCATTTCCTCAAAACGATCCTTTTCCTGAAAGAGCAACAAGGATTCAAAAAAAAAAAAAAATGAATGACAAGAAATAGCAGAAAGATAATGGAAAACTAAAAAACTTTAAGGGTGTGAGATCTCATTCCATGGATGCCTTCCCAGAAAAAGGATGGGCCATCAGTAGAGCATTATGGGATGTTCTCCATCCTCTTTCGAGCCCCTAATAATAATAATAATAATAATTTTTAATTTATACTCCACCCTCCCTGGTCGGAGCCAATCTTTCAGCGGCTAACATCATAAATCTAACACAGTATACAAAGAATATAAGAACAGGCAATCAATTAATTAAAATACTTCTTAAAATTAGTTCAAAACAAATTAAAATCTGGACAGACGGCAGTCCACTGGTAAAATTGAGAGTGGTTAATATTCGCTAGGTCCAACTACTGTTACCACTGGTCTTATAAAGGAGGTGTGAGCAGGCTAAGAAGCCTCTTTAATGCTTATTCTTGTACTGAAAGAAAAGAATCAGACTGAACCCTGAACCCTGAAGGCCTGGCGGAACAGCTCTGTCTTGCATGCTCTGAGGAAAGATGTCAAATCCCACAGTGCCCTGGTCTCTTGTGAGAGAGCGTTCCACCAGGACGGAGCCACATCCGAAAAGGCCCTGGCTCTGGTCAAAATAGTATCCAGAGGAAAGTCTCTCTCACCTGCTTCCTCTCCTCTGCCTGACTCAGGAGGAAACCTTCGGCCAGGGCCACCGCCTGGGAACTGGTCTCCGCTCCGCATTCCCTCACCCAGCTCTCCATCTCCAGGGGAAGGACAGCCAGGAACTGCTCCAAGATCACCAGGTCCAGCATCTCAGCTTTCGTGTGCCTTTCTGGCTTCAGCCACTGACGGTCAAGGTGGTAGAGTCGGCTGCAAACCTCTCGGGGTCCCTTGGCCTCCTGGAAACAGAACTGCCTCAACCGCTGGTTCTGCACCTCTGAGCGGAGGGTGTCCAGGATCTTCTGCCCAGAGTTTTCCCAAAATCCCCCACTGCTCCCAGTTTGGATGGCATGGCCTCTTCCTGCTCCAGGGCCAGCTGAGTCTCGCTCATCCATCTGTGCTCTCAGGAAGTCTCTGAGACATCAGAAGGAACCCTTTGGTCTTCTGCCAAGTTCTGCCTGTGCTAATGAGGTGCTAGCAAATCCTACAAAGCAAATACATTGTTCAGTTACAGAATTTTTAAGTCCGAAGAAGAGAAATGTTCTTTGAGCAAGCATGGATGAGTCTTCCTAGGAACCAGGGTGGGACTGTACCAAACCATGAGATATCTTCTGAAGAAGAAGAAGATGGAGGAGGAGGAGGAGGAGAGAAGAAGAAGAAGAGGAAGAAGAAGACTGAGGAGGAGGAAGCAGACTCTAGCCCTCCTAGAAGGAAGATTGCGATGCAAAATGTGGAGGCAACTGAAGGGATTTCTCTGAGGTGAATCAGTCTAGTTGCTCCTGCCTTTGAGTAAATGCAAGAAGTCAGAACTGACTGACAAGGGAATAATTTGTATCTTGTGGAAAATGGATGCTTGGCTCTAGTGGGGGTCCTTGCCTGGGGGTCCTCAGGAGTTGCTCCCCCCACCCCCACTCCCCTGCTTCTGTCTCCTTTTCCTGCACTTGGTCTCTCTGCCACTCTCCAGACAGACTCCTGGGGTGGGGTCCCTTTTTCTTTGCTCTGAGGGCCAGGAATGTATCTGGACATTATTATTCTCTTAGATGGCTGAACACGCCACTGATGCCCAGGTCCCTGGAGGCTCAGTGAGTAGCAGCGCCCATTTCTGGCTGGTTTTCCAGCAACAATCCCTTTGGGAGAGAGAGGATGGGGTCCTGGGATGCCCTGCTCTGGGTGCGAGGGGATGGCTGCAGTGGCCTCCGTGGGGAGCTGCCCTAGGAGACACTGGGAAACTGGTCCCCAATGCAGCAGCCAGACTCTGGGCTGGGATCCCTCTCTTTATTCGTAGCCTTTCTCTCCCACCTTTCCTTCCTCACTCCCTCCCCGTGAGTTATTTTTTTTTTGGGGGGGGGCTAGTCCATCTCATCCAGCTTTGGAAAACCATTTGCAGGTGTTTCCTCTGTTGTGCAATGAGGCTGAGCGATGTCACTCAAAGTTAAAGTCCTAGGGACTCCTTTGTACTGTATAAAGAAGGGAGATTTTGGGGGAGTCATTGTTTTTCTGAAAGGGGGGGCGAAAGGCCAAATGAGTTTGGGATCCTCTGCTCTGCAGGAAGGAGAGCGTGGCAGCCCTGGCCCCTCCCTGGCAGGACCCCCTCCTCCTCCCTGACTTGGGGTCCCCCCTCCCCTGCAGGAGCAGATCAGGCCCCCCAGGCCTCCTCCCCTGCTGCAGCCCTGGGACCCCCACCCTGACTTGGGGTCCCCCTCCTCTTCCCGGCACGCGCTCTCTCCTTCCCTGACCTTCCTCCTGGCTCTCAGCCCCGGGGCTCCTTCCTCCTCTGGGTAGCAGGAGCATATGGGGGGGTCTTTGCACCCCTGACCCTCTCCTCCTCCCTGACTTGGGGTCCCCCCCCTGCAGGAGCAGATCCAGCCCCCCCGGCCTCCTCCCCTGCTGCAGCCCTGGGACCCCCACCAGATCCCAGAGAGAGAGAGGGGAGACTCACCAGATCCCAGGAGGGGAGAGCGAGGCAGCCCTTGCAGGAGAGACACCCAAGCAGGAAAGGACGGGGGGGGGGCCCTTGGCTCTGGAGGACCTGCCCCTCCCGTCCACTTCCTGTCCTCTCTAGGAAGGCAGCTCGGTTCCCTTTAACCCTTGCAATGCCGAGTCCACCCACGCCCGCAGCCAGGCAGATTTCCATGATTTTCTGTTATTTGCGATGGCTGTGGAGGGCCAGCTGCCCCCCTGGCGAGGCCACTGCCCGGCTCTCCTCTTGGCTGGGCCCTGAGCACCTCCCTGCCTTGGCCTGCAGCCCCATCTTCTCGCAGTCCTCGCGCTGCTGGCTTCCTTCCCCTCGGCTGCCCCGCCTAGGCGAGCCCGGAGGAGGAGGAGGAGGAGGAGGAAGAAGAGCAGCCGCTCGTCTCCCTCAGGGCAGCCTGCCAGCGGAGGATCGGCCGCCTTTCTCGGGCTATTTGGGAGCGCTTTGGCCCAAGCTGCCTCTCAACTGCCGAATCAGCGGAAGCAGCCGCCTCCTCGCCCTCCCAGCCAATAGGCAGCCGAGCTTCCCGCAGTCCACAGTCGCCTGCCCAATCAGCAGACAGGCCCGTCCCGCCCAAAAGCAGGGAGAATTCATCGGGAGCCAGAAAAGGTCCTCTCGCACCCGGGAAAGCAGGTGGCGGACCTGAAGGCCTCAGGATTGAACACGGTTCTGCAGCTTCCCTCCAATTCACTTGCTGCACTTCAGGGAGATGTTCAGGTTTCCACAATAGGTGGTGAAAGACTGAACTCTCTTTCTGCTGCTTCTCTCTCATCCCCTCAGTTATGAGGGGTCTTTCCGTGAGGTACTTTTGACACAGCCCAGCTTCCTTCACAGCCAGGGGCCACTTTTCCTGGGTTCCCCTCAGGTATTTTCCTTCGTATGCCAGACCCAGGGGATCCTCTCAGCCCTTGCCACGGACTTGGGAATCTCCTTTTCCTACGAGATCTCTCTCCTCCTGACTGGAAGGAGACCCCAGAAGAAGAAGAAGAGAGTCTTCCCACAGCTTCTGCCTCCAGCTTCACTCCCTCCAGACCCTCAACATGGTCTCCCCATCTCAGCTGTGAGGCTCCTTCCTCTGGCTCCATAGATATTCTCCTCAGAGCGGAGGATCCACTCAGATCAGAGCCACTTCTCCCTCCCTCCACCCTCTCCTCATCCCCATCTTCTCCCAACCTTCCCTCTCTCCCATCTCAAATCCAGCCCTTTCTAAAAATCCCCTCAGAAATGGCCCTCTTTATTTTCCCTCCATCCCTCTCTTGTAGGGTAGCCAATCAGAGAGAGGCCCTGGCCCTCTGGTGGAGTTGTGAGGGACGCCGGTTGCCTTTACCTTTACACCCCAGACTGAGGGACGCAGATGGCACTGTAGTCTAAACCACAGAGCCAATCAGAAGTTTGGTGGTTAGAACCCCCACGACGGGGTGAGCTCCCATTGCTCGGTCCCTGCTCCTGCCAACCTAGCAGTCCGAAAGCACGTCAAAGTGCAAGTAGATAAATAGGTACCGCTCCGGGCAGGAAGGTAAATGGCATTTCCGTGTGCTGCTCTGGTTCGCCAGAAGCGGCTTAGTCATGTGGCCACATGACCTGGAAGCTGTACGCCGGCTCCCTCGGCCAATAAAGCAAGACGAGCGCTGCAACCCCAGAGCCGTCCACGACTGGACCTTACAGTCAGGGCTCCCTTTACCTTTTACACCCCAGACTCAGCTCTGGCTATACTGTCTGTCCCAGCAACCAACTGCCCCGGCAGGCCTTGCAATCTCCCCACTGCTTGAGCTCCCCCCGCAAAGGGTGAAATATACTCGGAGTATTGATTTCATGCTCTTTATTTCAGCTCCTAGTATACAGTGAATGAATTCCCCCCCAAACCTCTGGCTATATGTACATTATTTATACAATGGGTCCCCCGTGATTGGCTGATTCATGTCCCCTCCTAGAGCCTGAATGGACTGTTCCTACAGGCCAATCAGGTTGCTGCCTTCTGTATCCTACCTGCATATTGTTCTTGGATCCAAGCTCAGTACATACAGGAGGTTTGCATTCATTGTCCTCAATGTACGCTGGTTGCCTACGTCTAAGTTGATGCCTGGGGTGTTTCTTGGTTGGGGGTTCTGGTTCTGGCTCATGTTCCGGGGCTGCTGGATGCATTTGGTCTGGCACAGCTGGCCCACTCAGTCACAACTCTGGTTCCTGTGGCCGCTCGGCCTCAGGGGTTATCTCTGGGCATAGTGGTTCTGCCTCCCCTGCCCACTCCTCCTGCTCTATAGGCCTCACCGCCCAGCTGCCCCCTTGGGACCCTTCTGTCCAGCCCTCCTCCCGGTTTTCTCCCAGGAACGGTCGCTGTAGCTCACCGCAGTGGCGGTGTCAGCATTGCCCACCCCCCCCCACCCATTAGCACCTCATAATACATGGGGCAAGTCGCCCTGCTAACTGTGGCAGTTACCCATGACGGCCTGCCCTGAAATTCTTTCTGTACCCTGGGTCCGGGGGTCCATGCTACCCCCCACCGCTGCCTTGTCCTGAGCTCTGTTGGGGTGAAGGTGGTCAAGTCTTATTGTGAGGCGCCGGCCTTTAATCGTTCCGCTGGGCTCTGGCCGGTTGTTGTGCTGGGGTTGCTGTGCTGAGCTAGAAGGAATGTGGTGAGGTGGTACTCCCAGCCCCCTTGCGTCATGCGGCAAAGAAGATGAAGAGGAGTTTGGATTTGATATCCCGCTTTATCACCCCTCTTCGGGGGTCTCAAAGCGGCTAACATTCTCCTTTCCCTTCCTCCCCCACAACAAACACTCTGTGAGGTGAGTGGGGCTGCAAGACTTCAGAGAAGTGTGACTGGCCCAAGGTCACCCAGCAGCTGCAGGTGGAGGAGCGGAGACGCGAACCCGATTCCCCAGATAACGAGTCTACCGCTCTTAACTACTACACCACACTGGCTTTCGGTGGTCTCGGGTATCTTTGGTGCTCTGCACTGTGCGCTCTGCTTTGCTGTTGGTGGCTGGGTGGAACGGTGGCAAGCAGACGTGGCGGGTGGCATTTTGCACTGTGAAAGTCTGGAACTCCTCTGACGTGAATGCAGTTCTGTTGTCTGAGACGAGGGTGTCAGGAAAGCCCATGGGTCATGAACAGCCTACGTAGTACCCAGATGACCACGGCCATAGAAATGGAACCATTCCAGGGTGACCTCTAGTCATTTGGTGTTGGAGTTCACCACTACAAAGGATGTTTTTCCCTGGAAGGGGCCAGCAAAGTACATGTGCAGGCAGGACCATGGCTCTTGGGTGGACTCCCAGGACTGGATGGGGGCCCTGAGGGGATCCAGGTGGGACTCCTGGCAGGTCTGGCCGTATTTAAACCAGGCCTCTATCTCTCCCCATTGATCCCGGGCCACTACATGTAACTCCTGGCAAGGGCCTTCATTCTCACTACCCCTGGGTGTCTCTCGTGTATGGCTGTGAGGAACTTTTGGCGGAGTGGCTGGGGAACTACCAGCCTCCTCCCACATAACAGGCATCATCTGTGGGCCAACAGTTTTTGTTTGCGGGTCGTGTAGCCCGCAAATCCGGACCTCAGCTGTTACTGGGCCATTCTTGCCACACCCAGTCCAGGACCTGGGAGATGACCCTATCTTTTATGGAGTGGCACGCTAGTTCCTGCACCTGATTGGGGCAATCAGGAAGCAGCTCCAGGTTCATGACCTCTTGCGCACTGGGTTGGGATTGGTCTATGGTAGTGGTAGCCGGCTGAGGGCATCCACATAGCCCATCACCTTCCTGGGCAGAGGGACCAGTGCATACTGGTAGCTGGCAAGTAAAATCAATGTGTGGGGGGGAATCAACTGGGGGGGTGCCCCCTCAAATATTTTATTGGGGGGCAAAGAACCCTCGGCCTCTAAGAGTTGGCTTCTATTCCCTACACCCTCAGGTCTAAGGATGGTTACGACATAAAAAGACAAAATAAAAACAAAAATTACACATCTGTAACCCCCCTCCCAACATTTTAAAAGGACATTAGATGTCAATCTGCCAAAGGTCTACTTAAAAAGGTGCATATTAGCCTGATGTCTAAAGCTATACTGAAGGGTTTTTCCAAACTGTATGAATTCTCTGATGCCTAGTGAGATGGGAACTCTGACTGAAGTTCTTTCCACATTCCACGCACTGATAGGGTTTCTCCCCTGTATGAATTCTTTGATGGGAGGTAAGAGTGAAGTTCTTCCTGAAGCTCTTTCCACATTCCACACACTGATAGGGTTTCTCCCCTGTATGAATTATTTGATGGGAAGTGAGATTGGAGTTCTTATTGAAGCTTTTTCCACATCGCATACACTGATAGGGTTTCTCTCCCGTATGAATTCTTTGATGGAAAGTGAGACTGTGGCTGTGACTGAAGCTCTTTCCACATTCTACACACTGATGTGGTTTCTCCCCTGTATGAATTCTTTGATGCGCAGTGAGATGGGAGCTCTGACTGAAGCTCTTTCCACATTCCATGCACTGATAGGGTTTCTCCCCTGCATGAATTCTCTGATGGGAAGTGAGAGAGGAGCTATGAGTGAAGCTCTTTCCACATTCCACACATTGATAGGGTTTCTCACCTGTATGAATTCTTTGGTGGAAAGTGAGACTGTGGCTCTGACTGAAGCTCTTTCCACATTCCAGACACTGATAGGGTTTCTCCCCTGTATGAATTTTTTGATGGGAAATGAGATGGGAGCTCCTCCTGAAGTTCTTTCCACATTCGATGCACTGATAGGGTTTTTCCCCTGTATGAATTCTCTGATGCTTAGTGAGAATGTCGCTGTGACTGAAGCTTTTTCCACATTCCACACACTGATAGGGTTTCTCACTCATATGAATTTTTTGATGGGAAGTGAGATGTGAGCTCCTCTTGAAACTCTTTCCGCATTCCACACACTGATAGGGTCTCTCTCCTGTGTGAATTCTTTGTTGGGAAGTGGAGTGGGAGCTCTGACTGCAGCTTTCTCCACACTCCAAATTTTGATGTGGCTTCTTCTTTATGGGAATTTTGTTGTGGTCACCCTTGTTCTCGATTTCCAATTCATCACAATCTGCAATGGAGACAAAAAGGGATTAGAGCCTCAGGAAGAAATGGAGAAGAACTGAAGGGAGTTGGGTGTGTGTTCAATACCTTTTTTTGTTTATCAATATCCAACATATTTATTTTTAGATTTACATGGTTGGTTAAATGTGGCTTTGTTTGATTTACAGTGGTACCTGTAGTTACAAACTTCTTTCATTCCGGCAGTCTGTTTTTAACTCAAAACTGTTCTTAAATAGAGGCATGCTTTCACGAATGTGGCCTCTTGCTGCTGCTTCACTGCCGCCAAATGATTTCCGTTCTCATCCTAGCGCAAAATTCTCAAGCCAAGGTTGGAAAGATTAAACATGGGCTAAAACCCATGGTAACTGGACAGCGAACAATGGGAAAGTGTTATTTGGAGTGATGAGACCCCAATCTCCTTGCTTGGTAGTGATGGCATGAAATGCATGAGGAGAATGGGAGAAGATTTACATCCTACTTGCATTACACCGACCGTGAAACACCCAGTTGTTAGTATTTTCATTCTCCCATTGCAGGGTCCTATGATCCTATATTTACATTCCTTGCTGCTGGGTGTATGGGAACGGAAGTTAGGATGATTTTACTTCCTCTGTCCTTCTCTTTTGACTTAGAGGACGTGGCCCTGTTTCTATGTTTTCTCTGCTGTAAATAAAATTCTTGATGCTACAATCCTGCACAGTCTGTTATCGCTAAACTCTGCTAATGCATGCTCTCACCCCAGGGTGGGGGCCAAAGTGTCATACTGGAAAGAGCCTGAAGGGTTGTTCCCATAGATGGTGTGATGATCTGGGGTTGTATGACAGAAAAAGGTGTGGGCAGAATTTGCATCATTAATGGGAATGTATATGACCTAACCCCTTCATGGATCACTGCCTTGCCGTGGCGAAGGGGCTTGAATAACTCAGAGAAGCTATGAACTATGCCGAGCAGGGCACGCAAGGTGGACAGGTCATAGTGAAGAGTTTTGACCCACCGTTATCCACCTGGAGGAGGAACCGGCAAGCCACTCCAGTATCCCTGCCAAGAAAACTCCATGGACAAAGCGAAAGGAAAGTCCAATGCTGTAAAGAAAAATATTGCATAGGAACCTGGAATGTAAGAACCATGAACCTGGGTAAGTTGGAGGTGGTCAAAAATGAGATGGCAAGAATAAATATTGACATCCTGGGCATCAGTGAACTAAAATGGACGGGAATGGGCGAATTCAGTTCGGATGACCATCATATCTACTACTGTGGGCAAGAAACCCGTAAAAGAAATGGAGTGGCCCTCATAGTCAACAAAAGAGTGGTGAAAGCTGTACTGGGATGTAATCTCAAAAATGATAGAATGATCTTGATACGAATCCAAGGCAGACCTTTTAACATCACAGTAATCCAAGTTTATGCACCAACTACTGGTGCTGAAGAAACTGAAATTGACCAATTCTATGAAGACTTACAACACCTTATAGTAGTGACACCAAAGAAGGATGTTCTTTTCATCATAGGGGATTGGAATGCTAAAGTAGGGAATCAAGAGATAAAAGGAACAACTGGCAAGTTTGGCCTTGGAGATCAAAACGAAGCAGGGCAAAGGCTAATAGAGTTCTGCCAAGAGAACAAGCTGGTCATCACAAACACGCTTTTCCAACAACACAATCCGCTGTTTGCAGGGCAGCGGCGCGCGCCTAGTGGCGTGCACAGTTTGATCCATCTTTTAGATTTAGGGGAGCTAGTCTCAAACGTTTGTTGGGGGAGACCTAGGGTTTTTTGGGGGGGGTTATTTGTCCTGTCTTCATGCTTCTTATGATGGAGGACCACTGTAGCCACCCCCAACGACATGTTCTCAAGATGGAGAGTGAGGGAACAGCTGCAGTTGCCTGCGGTTCCTGCGCAATGTTTGCCATCTTGCCAAAGGTTGCAAGCAGCTTTACCTGCAGCAATTGCATGTTGATTGCCCTCTTAAAAGACAAAGTCCAGCAACTGGAGGAACGTGTAGCTACGCTCCAAAGAATTAGAGAGCTGGAGCTCTTCTTGGAAGCAACAGAGCACACCGTCTCCACCAAGGAGGAGACAGGGGACTCCCCTGAGAAGGAGGCTAGTTCACCAACACAGGAGCCAGATATATGGAGAAATGTGACTCTAAGAAGTAGGAGGCCCAGGGTTCGCTCTGATTGTTTAGAAATACACAATCGCTTTGAGGTCCTCTCCCCTAGCATGGAAGACGAAGAGCAGACTCCATTTGAGGATCTCTCCCTCATTACAGTCAATCAGGTATATGAAGACGAGCAGCAAAGTCAGTCCTCAGGGAATGTGCAGGCGACCTTGGAACAGACAGCTCACGGAAGAACCCCGACCAAACCTAAGAGGAGGCGTGTAGTGGTGATAGGGATTCCCTACTGAGGGGAACAGAAGCAGTGATCTGTGGGCCTGACAAGATGTCTCGGGAAGTGTGCTGTCTCCCCGGGGCTAAGATCCAAGATGTAACTGAACAACTGCAAGGAATCCTAAAACCCACTGACAAATACCCCTTCCTCTTGGTTCATGTGGGAACCAATGACACTGCAAGCAATAGCCTCCAGAAGATCAAAAGAGACTACGAGGCTCTAGGCAGGAAATTGAAGCACTTAAATGCACAAATTGTCATCCCATCTGTCCTCCCAGTTGAACGACGTGGCCCAGGGAGAGAGGGAAAAATAGTGGAAGTGAACAGCTGGCTTCGCAAATGGTGTAAACAGGAACGGTTTGGATTCTTAGATCACGGACTGCAGTTTCTTGAAGATGGACTTCTGGCAAGCGATGGGCTGCACCTCACAACAGTTGGGAAGAATGTTTTTGCCAAAAATCTCAGAAACCTCATCAGGAGGGCTTTAAACTGACTAATATGGGGGAGGGAGACAGTGCTCCTGAAGGTAGGAGTCTATCAGTTGATGAAGATGATCTTCCAAATGTCATAGACCAAATGGAGCAAACAGCATGCAGACCTAGTGGTGGGAGGAAAAAATCCTTAAATAAGAGACACGGGGGAATGATTAATGGATTTCAATGTATGTACACTAATGTGCAAAGCATGGGAAATAAACAAGATTCTATGATTCTATGATTCTAAGAGACGACTCTACACATGAACATCACCAGATGGGCAGCATCGAAATCAGATTGATTATATTCTCTGCGGCCAAAGATGGAGAAGCTCTATACAGTCAGCAAAAACAAGACCTGGAGCTGACTATGGCTCAGATCATCAGCTTCTTATAGCAAAATTAGAATCATAGAATCATAGAGTTGGAAGAGACCACAAGGGCCATCGAGTCCAACCCCCTGCCAAGCAGGAAACACCATCAGAGCACTCCTGACATATGGTTGTCAAGCCTCTGCTGAAAGACCTCCAAAGAAGGAGACTCCACCACACTCCTTGGCAGCAAAGTCCACTGTCAAACAGCTTTTACTGTCAGGAAGTTCTTCCTAATGTTTAGGTGGAATCTTCTTTCTTGTAGTTTGGATCCATTGCTCCGTGTCCGCTTCTCTGGAGCAGCAGAAAACAACCTTTCTCCCTCCTCTATGTGACATCCTTTTATATATTTGAACATGGCTATCATATCACCCCTTAACCTCCTCTTCTCCAGGCTAAACATGCCCAGCTCCCTTAGCCGTTCCTCATAAGGCATCGTTTCCAGGCCTTTGACCATTTTGGTTGCCCTCCTCTGGACACGTTCCAGTTTGTCAGTGTCCTTCTTGAACTGTGGTGCCCAGAACTGGACACAGTACTCCAGGTGAGGTCTGACCAGAGCAGAATACAGTGGCACTATTACTTCCCTTGATCTAGATGCTATACTCCTATTGATGCAGCCCAGAATTGCATTGGCTTTTTTAGTTGCCGCGTCACACTGTTGGCTCATGTCAAGTTTGTGGTCAACCAAGACTCCTAGATCCTTTTCACATGTACTGCTCTCAAGCCAGGTCTCACCCATCTTGTATTTGTGCCTCTCATTTTTTTTGCCCAAGTGCAATACTTTACATTTCTCCCTGTTAAAATTCATCTTGTTTGTTTTGGCCCAGTTCTCTAATCTGTCAAGGTTGTTTTGAAGTGTGATCCTGTCCTCTGGGGTATTAGCCACCCCTCCCAGTTTGGTGTCATCTGCAAATTTGATCAGGATGCCCTTGAGTCCATCATCCAAGTCGTTGACAAAGATGTTGAATAAGACCGGGCCCAAGACAGAACTCTGTGGCACCCCACTAGAGTGCCCTGAGTGCTCACTGGAAGGACAGATCGTGAAGCTGAGGCTCCAATATTTTGGCCACCTCATGAGAAGAGAAGATTCCCTGGAAAAAACCCTGATGTTGGGAAAGATGGAGGGCACAAGGAGAAGGGGACGACAGAGGACGAGATGGTGGAACAGTGTTCCCGAAGCTACCAGCATGAGTTTGACCAAACTGCGGGAGGCAGTGGAAGACAGGAGTGCCTGGCGTGCTCTGGTCCAGGGGGTCACGAGTCAGAGTCAGACACGACTAAACGACTAAACAACAACAATATATGCTGTAATGGGAATTGGGGTTGCTTGTGCGTAAGCCGTCACTGCTCCAAGCTGGGTTGTCTGGCTAAAACTTTTCCCTGGCTAGACAGCCCTTACACCGTGGCTGTCTCAATCACTGGCAGAATCCATCAGTGAGCGTTTCCTGAACTTCTTCCAGCATAAAAGTTCTTTGACACCAAGTCTCCGCCTAGCCTCCCTGCACGCAAGCTTTCTGCGCAGAGTGGGCGTGCCCAGCGGAGGTCCTGTGCTCTCCCCGCTGGTGGAAGAGTCTCGGAGCCCTCCCTCCGAAACCCTCTCAGCCTCCCCTTTCCTCCTGGCGTCACGCTGATTTCCTTCCCCAGAGGAAGCTCTCCCTCTCTCCTTGCTGGTTCCCTCTCCGGCGTCATTGGGGAGCTGTACCTCCACCCTAGGCTCCGATGGCAGTTCCCTGACATATATTTATATAAATATTTAGTTAGAAGCAATCCAGCAATAAAGCCCAATTAATAGAGGCAACAATTCCATCTTGGATTCATATTATTACAGCTGCAGAACTGAAAAACTTGCTTCACTCCATGGGAAGGCGTTGTAAGGCCAGAATTAAAGCTAAAGGTTAACAAACTACGTATTAATTGACATGGTGAGAATTTCTGTAGATCTAATTTTTTCTATGTCTTTCATGTTTCGTATTTATAAGGCTGCTGTTCTAATACATACGCTTTCATAAAAGTTATTGCATTGCATTCTTCATTAAAATTATATTTCCATTGATATACAATTTTATGGTATCACTCCCAAAAAGGTGGTGTTTTGAGCCATCAAACCTCAGAAATATACTCTTTGCAAGAGATTTCCACAATTTTGGCCACTACTATAAATTGTTTATTTTAAAGTTAATGTACTTTTTATATGAGGACAGATTGTTATTACTAATATTTCATGTGTATATATGTGTTGGAAGCCACCCAGAGTGGCTGGGGCAACCCAGCCAGATGGGGAGGGGATAAATAAAAATTACTACTATTACTATTATTATTATCACTGATTCTACTACCTGAGATTCAATCAGCCTGGCTCTTCTCTGGGATGGATTTTGTTTGGCCCAGTCATGGCATCCCCTCCATCGCCAATGTCAGGCGTCTCTTGGATCAACCCAAGAAAACAAAAACAGAAAACCTGACAGAAACTAGGTGTTGGAGGGGGCGCTGTTGAACCCTGTGAAAATATATGAGGTTTGTTACATAGAGGTATTTCTTGAATTTCCTGGCAGATAGGACGATCCCACAGGGAGCCTTACCAAGAGAGGCCACGATCCCACTATTCTCCTCCATGACGTCCTTATGCAGAGCTCTCTGGTCAGGATCCAGCAACACCCACTCCTCGTCCGTGAAACGAACAGTGACATCTTCAAAGCACACTGGACCCTAAAAGAAAAAGGGAAATGTCCTCCTCTGAGACAGCAGAAATATGATCTGCTACACAATGCTCTGTCTCCTTCCTTCCTGTTAATTGCTGCGTTGTTTCAATAGGATTGTTTTGCTGCACATTTGTATTATGGATGCCTATTTTGACGTTCTCTTCCTTGTGGTTTTCAAGTCATCCTGCCTACGCAGGGATTCCAGTTTCCCAGATGGAAGGATCCCCTTTCTCCTCTCCTCATGTCCTGTTCTGAAGAGGATCCTTCCCAGTGCCCCACAGCCAAATTCCAGGGGTTCAAGGGGGCATGCTGTTGGGGCTACCTAAGTGAATGACAAGGCCAATGGAAGTGATGATATTCCAGCTGAACTATTTAAAATTTTAAAAGATGATGCTGTTAAGGTGCTACATTCAATATGCCAGCAAATTTGGAAAACTCAGCAGTGGCCAGAGGATTGGAGAAGATCAGTCTACATCCCAATCCCAAAGAAGGGCAGTGCCAAAGAATGCTCCAACTACCGCACAATTGCACTCATTTCACACTCTAGCAAGGTTATGCTTAAAATTCTACAAGGAAGGCTCAAGCAGTATGTGGAACGAGAACTGCCAGAAGTGCAAGCTGGATTTAGAAGAGGCAGAGGAACCAGAGACCAAATTGCAAACATACGCTGGATTATGGAGAAAGCTAGAGAGTTCCAGAAAGACATCTACTTCTGCTTCATTGACTATGCAAAAGCCTTTGACTGTGTCATAGAATCATAGAATCATAGAATCATAGAGTTGGAAGAGACCACAAGGGCCATCGAGTCCAACCCCCTGCCAAGCAGGAAACGCCATCAGAGTACTCCTGACATATGGTCGTCAAGCCTCTGCTTAAAGACCTCCAAAGAAGGAGACTCCACCACACTCCTTGGCAGCAAATTCCACTGTCAAACAGCTCTCACTGTCAGGAAGTTCCTCCTAATGTTTAGGTGGAATCTTTTTTCTTGTAGTTTGGAACCATTGCTCCGTGTCCGCTTCTCTGGAGCAGCAGAAAACAACCTTTCTCCCTCCTCTATGTGACATCCTATTATATATTTGAACATGGCTATCATATCACCCCTTAATCTCCTCTTCTCCAGGCTAAACATGCCCAGCTCCTTTAGCCGTTCCTCATAAGGCATCGTTTCCAGGCCTTTGACCATTTTGGTTGCCCTCCTCTGGACACGTTCCAGTTTCTCAGTGTCCTTCTTGAACTGTGGTGCCCAGAACTGGACACAGTACTCCAGGTGAGGTCTGACCAGAGCAGAATACAGTGGCACTATTATTTCCCTTGATCTAGATGCTATACTCCTATTGATGCAGCCCAGAATTGCATTGGCTTTTTTAGCTGCCGCGTCACACTGTTGGCTCATGTCAAGTTTGTGGTCAACCAAGACTCCTAGATCCTTTTCACATGTACTGCTCTCAAGCCAGGTGTCACCCATCTTGTATTTGTGCCTCTCAATTTTTTTGCCCAAGTGCAATACTTTACATTTCTCCCTGTTAAAATTCATCTTGTTTGTTTTGGCCCAGTTCTCTAATCTGTCAAGGTTGTTTTGAAGTGTGATCCTGTCCTCTGGGGTGTTAGCCACCCCTCCCAGTTTGGTGTCATCTGCAAATTTGATCAGGATGCCCTTGAGTCCATCATCCAAGTCGTTGATAAAGATGTCGACCACAGCAAACTATGGCAAGTTCTTAAAGAAATGGGAGTGCCAGATCACCTCATCTGTCTCCTGAGAAATCTCTATGTGGGACAAGAAGCTACAGTTAGAACTGGCTATGGAACAACTGATTGGTTCAAAATTGGGAAAGGAGTACAACAAGGCTGTATATTGTCTCCCTGCTTATTTAACTTAAATGCAGAATTCATCATGCGAAAGGCTGGGCTGGATGAATCCCAAGCCGGAATTAAGATTGCCGGAAGAAATATCAACAACCTCAGATATGCAGATAACACAACCTTGATGGCAGAAAGTGAGGAGGAATGAAAGAACCTTTTAATGAGGGTGAAAGAGGAGAGCTCAACATCAAAAAAACTAAGATCATGGCCACTGGTCCCATCACCTTCTGGCAAATAGAAGGGGAAGAAATGGAGGCAGTGAGAGATTTTACTTTCTTGGGCTCCATGATCACTGCAGATGGTGACAGCAGCCACGAAATTAAAAGACGCCTGCTTCTTGGGAGAAGGGCAATGACAGGCCTAGACAGCATCTTGAGAAGTAGAGACATCACCTTACCAACAAAGGTCCGTATAGTTAAAGCCATGGTTTTCCCAGTAGTGATGTATGGAAGTGAGAGCTGGACCATAAAGAAGGCTGATCGCCGAAGAATTGATGCTTTTGAATTATGGTGCTGGAGGAGACTCTTGAGAGTCCCATGGACTGCAAGAAGATCAAACCTCTCCATTCTGAAGGAAATCAGCCCTGAGTGCTCACTGGAAGGACAGATTGTGAAGCTGAGGCTCCAGTACTTTGGCCACCTCATGAGAAGAGAAGACTCCCTGGAAAAGACCCTGATGTTGGGAAAGATGGAGGGCACAAGGAGAAGGGGGCGACAGAGGACGAGATGGTTGGATAGTGTTTTCGAGGTTACCAGCATGAGTCTGACCAAGCTGCAGGTGGCAGTGGAGGACAGGAGTGCCTGGCGTTCTCTGGTCCATGGGGTCACGAAGAGTCGGACACGACTAAACGACTAAACAACAACAACAACAAAGTGAATCCTGGACACTATTTGTTCTCGTCTGTCCACTGCTTAGAAGCCTATTTTAGTACTCAGTGATGAATATAGAAATACAAGAAGCCTAGTTTGGATGGCCATCTGTCTTGGGTGATCTAGCTGAGACTCCTGCAATGCAGGGGGTGGGACTTGATGACCCTTGGGGTCCCTTTCAACTCTAGGGTTCCATGAAAACTGCAACTACAGATGAATCCTACAGGCGACATTCAGAAGCTGGTGTCACAGAGTTATCTGGGCAGGAAATCCCACAGTTCACAGCTGGAGTTAACTCCTTATCAGCGAGAACACGATATTCACAATCTTGGCTGAGTTTCAGGCCGAATGAGAAGAGCAGCTCATTCCTGGAGGGTCTGTCAGTTTGCACCGTCACTCAATTAATGGACTAGTTGTCTAGGAGGAAGTTTCTTTAGTGTGGAGAGATTTGAAAAGTGAGATGATATAGTGCAAAGTTTGTTGATGTGGTTTGGTAAAGAAGTGCTCTGTTGAATATTCTGTTGGAGAGATTTGCTATAAAGCGAGGTTTTCCGGTCTTGGTTGTCAGTGTTTGTAAAAAGCAAAAAAGAAGGAAAAGGTTCTGACCTCCCTTTGTCTCCTCAGCCTGGTCCTCGGACCCTTGTCGGAACAAAAAGAGTCCACGAGAATATCCTTGGAACAAGTCTTTGTGCAAAACACGACTGAATAACTATACACACCAGCACTAACCAACCAAACACCAGCTTCAGCCTCAAACTAACATTTCTCACTTTATATATACAACCTGCTGCAGGCCGCTAAGTCATGCTGACCCAGCTGTATTCGCATTAAAGAAACAGCGGCCATTTTAGCCGTGACATTGGTTTATATGTTTGAGTGGAGTCTATATACTATTAGTAAGCTAACCAAACTAAGATAAGGTGATAAGGTTTATAAGATAGCTGTTTTGATGAGTGAGTTGTGTTTTTTCCTTAACTGTGTCAGGTTTCATAGGTAGCCTTTTGTTTTCTAATGTGAGGGACAACATTTAGTTTTCGGAGTCAGGATGTTGTTCTGCTGCTCACAGAAGCTTCTGGTCAGACTGTGTCGTCTGCTAGTGAACTGCAGGTCTACCAACCAAAGGCTAGGATTTATTCTTGTCAAAGGAAAGTGTACATGCAATATTTTTCCAGAGGTGTTTTGCGTATCAATACTTCCTGCACTTAATAAATTGTCAGTCTGCATTTCTTAGTGGAGAAAGCATTGATCTGATATGTAGAGCTCTTTCCTATTCTAGTTACCGTATTTTTCGCTCTTTTGGATGCACCGGACCATAGGACACACCGGACCATAGAAGGGGGAGAATAGGGGGGGGGATTTTTTTTTCTTGTTCTCCCCCTCAAAAACAAGGTGCGTTCATGGTGCATTCAAGAGCAGGTCAGGGAACCTTGCTGCTGCCCCCCGAGCTTGTGGGGCTGGCAGTGGGAGGAAGCGCTGCTTTCCCCCACCACCAGCCTCAAAGATCCCTGAAGCCTTTGGAGCGCAGCTGCACTCCAAAGGCTTGAGGCTTTTAGGGACATCCTTTGTAGCCTCTGCAGGGCGGTGGGGTGCCTTCACCCCGCCACCCTGCAGAGGCTTTTCGCAGCCATCCCGAAGCTGGAACAGCGAGATGGAGGGCAGCGCAGCGCCCCGTCTCACTTTTTTGGCTTCGGGGACAGCAGACTGCTATCTGCAAGCCTTGGGAGCCCGGCAGGAACTCCCACCGGGCTCCGAAGACCTGTGGAGAGCTGCCCGAAGCCCGGGGTGCACAGCGCCGCACTCCCCGGGCTTCGGGCTGCAGGCAGCTGTCCGCTGGGACCTCTCTCGCGCTCCAGGCTTCAGCGAAAGCCTGCATTCGCTCCATAGGACACACACACTTTCCCCCTTCATTTTTGGAGGGGAACAAGTGTGTCGTATAGAGCGAAAAATAAGGTAATTCAAGAGGGTTCCGGAAGCTTCTCTGCGAAAAAGAAACAGTCAGAAGGTTCGTAAGGTTTGGATCATTCCTTCAGAGTACAGCTGGTTTAAAGAGGTTCTGTCAACTCTTCTGTCAAGGTCATGCTGACCCCCGGTGGCTCCTCCTTCTCCTGACTCACCTCTGCCTCTCGACCTCCCTCCTCCCACTCGCCTCCTTCCTCTTCTGCCTCTGATTCTGAACTGCATTCTGACTCAGAGTCTCCCAGCTCACTAATCCCTATTGCCCCTTCAGCTTCTGACACCTCCTCTTCCCAGGTTTCTCCCTCTACTCCCACTGACCGCTCATCCTTCCTCCACCTCCACTCCTTGGTCTCTAAGACGTCCTCCCTTCCTGGTTCCCCAGCTGCTTCTTCCCACCATTCCTCTGTGCCCAACCAGTCCATGACATTGCTCCATCCCTCGGCCTCTGTCCCCACAAGGCAGCTTCCCGATACCTGATTTCGTTCCACAGCCGCTGTTTCTCTTCTGCCCCCATGAAAAGATGGATCAGGAGGTCCTGCCAGCATCATTCTGTCACCTGCAAGAGACAAAAGGTAAGCAGGATGCCAGGCGTGCCTGCTTCTCTCACAGGTGAAACAGCGCATCTCTAACTACAGATGGGCCCTTCAGAAAGCCTTACCTGCTGAGTACATTTGGACATTTGTGCCCATTTCATGTGTTAGTCGTGCAGAAATACATCTCTCCTCCTCTGGACCCTTCCTCCCAACTCCCCCCCCCCCAAAAAAAAAAAAACTTGATGAAAAGAACCCAGAGATTAGTTGGGAAAGCAACAGAATGAGACCAAACAGAGAAAAGCCAGCTTCCTCCTTACCCAGTGGCCGCTCTCTGGTGTCCAAGGGAGGCCTCTCTGCCTCACAGGAATCCAGGTCCATTTCTGCAAAATGATCCTTTTCCTGAAAAAGAAACAAGGATTCAAAACAGAGAATGGGGAGAAATACTAGAAAGAGAATGACAAAGACAAAAACTTTAAGGGTGTTAGATCTCATTCCATGGATGCCTTCCCAGAAAAAGGATGGGCCATCAGCCGAGCATTATGGGATGTTCATCATCCTGTTTGGAGCCCCTTGGGAGTATCCAGAGGAAAGTCTCTCTCACCTGCTCTCTCTCCTCTGCCTGACTCAGGAGGAAACCTTCGGCCAGGGCCACCGCCTGGGAACTGGTCTCTGCTCCACACTCCCTCACCCAGCTCTCCATCTCCAGAGGAAGGACAGCCAGGAACTGCTCCAAGATCACCAGGTCCAGCATCTCAGCTTTCGTGTGCCTTTCTGGCTTCAGCCACTGACGGTCAAGGTGGTAGAGTCGGCTGCAAACCTCTCGGGGTCCTTTGGCCTCCTGGCAGCAGAACTGCCTCAACTGCTGGCTCTGCACCTCTGAGCGGAGGGTGTCCTCCTCACCCAGGATCTTCAGCACTGGGTTTTCCCATAATCCCCCACTGCTCCCAGTTTGGTTGGCATGGCCTCTTCCTGCTCCAGCTGAATCTTGCTCATCCATCTGTGCTCTCAGGAAGTCTCTAAGAGATCAGAAGAAACCCTTTGGTCTTCTGTCAAGTTCTACCTGTGTTAATGAGAAGTGCTAGCAAATCTCTATGTGGGACAAGAAGCTACAGTTCGAACTGGATATGGAACTGATTCATTCAAAATTGGGAAAGGAGTATGACAAGGGTGTATATTGTCTCCCTGCTTATCCAACTTATATGCAGAATTCATCATGTGAAAGGCTGGACTGGATGAATCCCAAACCGGAATTAAGATTGCAGGAAGAAATATAAACAATCTCAGATATGCAGATGACACAACCTTGATGGCAGAAAGTGGGGAAAAATTAAAGAACCTTTTAATGAAGGTGAAAGAGGAGAGCACAAAATATGGTCTGAAACTCAACATCAAAAAAACTAAGATCATGGCCACTGGTCCCATCACCTCCTGGCAAATAGAAGGGGAAGAAATGGAAGCAGTGAGAGATTTTAATGTCTTGGGTTCAATGATCACTGCAGATTTTCAGAGCAACCACAAAATTAAAAGACACCTGCTTCTTGGAAGAAAAGCAATGACAAACCTAGACAGCATCTTAAAAAGCAGAGACATCACCTTGCCAATAAAGGTCCGTATAGTTAAAGTCATGGTTTTCCCAGTAGTGATGTCTGGAAGTGAAAGCTGGACCATAAAGAAGGCTGATCGCCGAAGAATTGATGCTTTTGAATTCTGGTGCTGGAGGAGACTCTTGAGAGTCCCATGGACTGCAAGAAGATCAAACCTCTCCATTCTTAGGGAAATCAGCCCTGAGTGCTCCCTGGAAGGACAGATCCTGAAGCTGAGGCTCCAATACTTTGCCACCTCATGAGAAGAGAAGACTCCCTGGAGAAGAAAGATGGAGGGCACAAGGAGAAGGGGGCGACAGAGGATGAGATGGTGGGACAGTGTTCTCGAAGCTACAAACATGAGTCTGACCAAACTGTGGGAGGCAGTGGAAGACAGTAGTGCCTGGCGTGCTCTGGTCCAGGGTGTCATGAAGAGGCGGACACGACTAAACGACTAAACAACAACAAGGAAATCCTACAAAGCAAATACATTGTTTAGTTACAGAATTTTTAGGTCCGAAGAAGAGAAATGTTCCTTGAGCAAGCATGGATGAGTCTTCCTAGGAACCAGGGTGGGACTGTACCAAACCATGAGATATCTTCTGAAGAAGAAGACGGAGGAGGAGGAGGTGGAGAGGAGAAGGAGGAGGAGAGGAGGAGGAGGAGGAGGAAGCAGACTCTAGCCCTCCTAGAAGGAAGATTGCGATGCAAAATGGGGAGGCAACTGAAGGGATTTCTCTGAGGTGAATCAGTCTAGTTGCTCCTGCCTTCGAGTAAATGCAAGAAGTCAGAACTGACTGACAAGGGAATAATTTGTATCTTGTGGAAAATGGATGCCTGGCTCTAGTGGGTGTCCTCATCTGGGGGTCCTCAGGAGTTGCTCCCCCACCCCACTCCCCTGCTTCTGTCTCCTTTTCTTGCACTTGGACTCTCTGCCACTCTCAAGGCAGACTCCTGGGGTGGGGTCCCTTTTTCTTTCTCTTGAGGGCCAGGTATACATCTGTTCAACCCCCTGAGGGCCAAATACATCTCCCTTGAAATTTAGGAGGGTAATTTAGTATTGTTATTTAGTTAGAGAGCTTAACACACGCACAGCCATTGATGCCCAGGTCCCTGGAGGCTCAGTGAGTAGCAGCGCCCATTTCCGGCTGCTTTGCCAGCACCAATCCCTTTGGGAGAGAGAGGATGTGGTCCTGGGATGCCCTGCTCTGGGTGCGAGGGGATTGCTGCCGTGGCCTCCGTGGGGAGATGCCCTGGGAGACACTGGGAAACTGGTCCCCAATGCAGCAGCCAGACTCTGGGCTGGGATCCCTCTCTTTATTCCTGGCCTTCCTCTCCCACCTTTTCTTCCTCCCTCCCCGTGGGGTTTTTTTTGGGAGGGGGGTGTCTAGGCCACCTCCTCGTCCAGCTTTGGAAAACCATTTGCAGATGTTCCCTCTGTTGTGCAATGAGGCTGAGCGATGTCACTCAAAGTTAAAGTCCCGGATTTCGTGGGAGTCATTGTTTTTCTAAAGGGGGGGGCAGAGGGCCAACTGAGTTTGGGATCCTCTGATCTGCAGGAAGGAGGGAGAGCGTGGCAGCCCTGGCCCCTCCCTGGCAGGACCCTCTCCTCCTCCCTGACTTGGGGTCCCCCCCCCCCGCAGGAGCAGATCTGCCCCCCCCCAGGCTTCCTCCCCTGCTGCAGCCCTGGGACCCCCACCAGATCCCAGAGAGAGAGAGAGAGGAGACTCACCAGATCCCAGGAGGGGAGAGCGAGGCAGCCCTTGCAGGAGAGTCCAGAGTCCTTGCAGGAGAGACACCCAAGCAGGGAAGGACTGGGGAGGGGGGGGGTTGGCTCTGGAGGACCTGCCCCCCTTGCTTCCTGGCCTCTCTAGGAAGGCAGCTCGGTTCCCTTTAACCCTTGCAGTGCCGAGTCCCCCCCAGCTCAGCCCTCTCTCGCCTTTCTGAACCTCAGCTCTTTATTCTTTTGAATGGCTCTAAAGGGGCAGCTTCCCCCTGGATCCGCCTATGTAAAGGGATCCTTTTTGGGGGGGCCTTTGGCTCTTGGCTGGGCTCTGAGCATCTCCCTCAGTCCCTTTGGGGGGGGCCTTTGGCTCTTGGCTGGGCTCTGAGCATCTCCCTCGGTCCCTTTTGGGGGGGCCTTTGGTATGTAACCCGAGGTACCACTGTATATCATTTCCCCATGCAGAAATGCTTAATTGTTAATTCAAGCTACTACAGGAATGGCGTTCTCGAGCCTTTTTAGTATTGCAATACCATTTTTAAAAAAATGTTGATCTTTAAGTCATGGCAGAGTGTGAGCAAATACTTCACATTTGCCAAGCTTTCAGGAGCAGGACTAAGGGGTGAAATGAAGCCCCCCAGACCCCCAAAGGTCAAGGGAAAGGGTGTATCTCCCTTCTTCCTTATAGTTATTTCCACCTAAGAAATGGGAAGAAAGCAGCTGCTCCTGTTAAACACAGGGTTTGTTGGGGTTGAGATTAATGAGCTGACTGTGGTGTGATTTGTCAACAATAAATATTTGTTCTTATCTGTAAGTGAAGTCACATTTGAAATAATACAGAAGCGGTCAAAGGGAATTTCCTAGGAAGTCTTTTATTCAGTCTCACCTGCAATCATGTGTGCTGAACACACAGAAACACATAGATAATGTGAAATCACTGGGAGTTACAGTCTGCAAATAACATAAAACACATGCAAGATCTGTAGAATAGTACACATGATTTCCCCACCTCCTTTTTTAAAAATTGCTTTTATTTTTGTAGGAATGATTGCTGGGTGTGGGGCACACTCCCCTCCACAGATAAAGCCACAGCTGTCTGAACATCTTGCCCTCTGTCTAACCTTTTGCGGTCTCAGTACTCTGCCATGTCCTGTCTGTAACCTTTGTGTCTCCTTCGTCATACACTGTGCAAGGGGAAAAGGACGCGGTGGAAACAGGTGCCAAAATAGCTTTGTACCACCCCACGATCTCGGGACTGGAAGATGTGTAAAGGTCACAGCCCAAAATGTATCTGCCTGGGTTTGCATATTGTGTCAATAAAAGGAGCCTCCACAGAGCTGGCCGGCAGCTTGCTTGCAGCTCACATGTGCACAGCTCACCTGCATTATCAGGAGGACTCCCCTGAGTGAGTGCTTGAGGGCCCTGCTCTTGCCACTTACCATCTGGCCTGGGGCGGGGCCTGAAGCCTCATAAGGACTGCGTGCTGCTTGCTGCCTGCTGCCCAGGAGGACTCCCCTGAGTGAGTGCTTGAGGGCCCTGCTCTTGCCACTTACCATCTGGCCTGGGGCGGGGCCTGAAGCCTCATAAGGACTGCGTGCTGCTTGCTGCCTGCTGCCCAGGAGGACTCCCCTGAGTGAGTGCCTGAGGGTCCTGCTCCTCTCTGCCACTTACCATCTGGCCTGGGGTGGGGCCTGAAGCCTCATAAGGACTGCATGGTGCTTGCTCCCTGCTGCCCAGGAGGACTCCCCTGAGTGAGTGCCGAGGGCCCTGCTCCTTTCTGCCACTTACCATCTGGCCTGGGGCGGTGCCTGAAGCCTCATAAGGACTGCATGCGGCTTGCTGCTTGCTGCCTGCTGCCCAGGAGGACTCCCCTGAGTGGGTGCCTGAGGGTCCTGCTCCTTCCTGCCACTTACCACCTGGCCCAGGGCGGGGCCTGACAGGCCTCACTAGGACAGTTGTTACTGCAAGAGGGGCACAGAGTGGTTTTAAAATGTTTTTTTTTAATTTTCTTTTGGATTTTTTGTATGTGGGGGGTGGGGGTGGGATGGATGTTTGGTTGGGTTTGGGGAATTATTTTTTTTATTTTGATGTTTTTGTAATTTTTACATTTTTGTTGTTGTATTGTTTTATTGGTTTTGTTTGTTTGTTTAAGGTGTTATCCTAGTTGACGGGGTTTTTCCTCCATCAAGTAGTTTCTTAGATGTTTCAGGCGGTCTTCATTGAAAGAGCCTCCTGTTGGCCAACGTAACTCGGGCTTCGCGGAGGCAGTTCCGGCCGGCCAGGTTTCTCTACATAGATCTTCTAATTTCTGCCTCGATAGCAAGTTGTGCCCGGGAATAGACTTCCAATAAGAGATGACAAATTCAAGAGGGGAGTCGGGGTCCCTCTGGGATTCAGATGGCTTCCTTGAAGCCTTCCTCCTGGAGCGAGCCCGCTCATGCTTGGAAGCTTGGGTACCCATTTTGTTCACGCGTGTCTGGGTAAAGAGAAGGGAGAGGGGAGGTCGTTAGGGTTTATTGGGGTTTTGGGAATTTTCAACAATTTCCTAACGGGGTTTAGAGAGCTCTTTCTACCTATTTCCTATTTTCTTCCTTTCCTACTTCTTCTTCAATTTCCTGGGGTTCCCTTTCCACTCTGCCAAGTCCCGCCCAGTCCTCCCTGGACTATCTCTCCTGGCAACCTCCTACCTATCGTCACAATCTTAGGAAAAGGGGCCCTACTGGACGCCCGCACCGTGCGGTGCCAGATCGGGTGGTCCCTTGATAGAGTTCTCGAACGGAAAATCCCCCTTGCTTTCGGAAGCGGGCTCACGCACGATTCACGTGTTACGTGGCCCGACCGGTGCGGCTGGGATTAATTAATAGAAAGCCAGACCCCTTCCTGCCCCCTCCGTAAGGGCGCTCGGGAAGTTCGGAAAAGAATTCCAGACCCTTGCTCTCAACTGAGATGTCTGTTGCGGGGAGTCGGCTATCTTTTCAAGCCGGGTCTCTCCGTCTTATTTTCGGACCCCCAATTGGTGCGGCTGACTGGAGGGTTTGAGAGGGGAAAGAGATAGAGCTCAGAACCCCCTTTGGGTCGAGCAGTGGTCCACGTTCTCTCTCGCAACGGACCAAGAGGAGAAGGGTAAGAAGGATCGATAGAGAGGAGGGCAGAGAATTCAGTTGCCAGGAGATTCCACCCCCTTACCACCAGTGCACTGGGTTTCTCTACTATACTCACGCGTCTTCAACGTTGATCCCGGGATCGATGAATATGCCGGCCGGATTCCCTTTGCTCCCTGGCTGAACCCTTGGGACGTTCGATTACCGCCTGGAAGATGGCCGGAGGTCCTAAGGATCTTCCCAGGCAAATGGCCAGGTGCCGGCTGAAGATTTCGGGGGCCCCGGTCAGCAGCACGGGAGAACTGCCCGCCCCACGTTGGGCGCCAAATGTTACGGAAAATTCCGGGTGCGGAGTTACCCTACCACCCGGCTCGTCGGACGATGTCCGCGAGTCCTAGCGGAAGAAATGAGCTCAGCCGGAGACAGGAGCAATAAACGGGGATCCAAAGTTTATTGCGCAACAGGTTCAAAATGGAATTGAACCCCGAGTATGGGGTGACATAAACTTTTAAAAGTTCCCTCCAAGTCCCAGAATACAGTGCAACAAATGTCATGAATACATTATGGGAAGGTTGGGTTTCACGGATTACATCATGAATATATTACAGAAAGGTGGGGTTACATGGATTAGCATTTTAGGAAGGGAGGGGGGAATATGCAGAGTAAGAGATATGCATAGATAAACATGGATAAACGTTTCCTGAGTACAGGTGATGGCAAGACAATGGCGCAGATATGCATCGTCTGCCACCTGGCATTGCCCGGGGAAAGGGTTTGGCAGAACGATCCGACCGGATTAGGGTCTTCCTGAGTATGTGACCTGTCGCTCAGGGAATTATGGAAGTGGGGCAGCAACATGGAGTCCGAAGGGAACTGAGTAGAATGACGTCAAGATGGAGAAAGTCGGAGCTTTGGTTGATTTTATATGATTTTTCCAAAGTTTCAGCCCTTTGCCGGTCAAGTGTGTATTGTATATCAGAAGCGGAAACAAATGGATACATTGTAGCAAGACTTTGACAGTTTTACAAGGTCGCTGGTTTCGGTTCCATTGTTTCCGCAGCGGGGAGCCGTCAACAACTTGTCAGGAGGTTAAATGAGGCGTGCAAGAGCTCCCTGAGCTAGCTCCTGCAGGGGAATGCACGCTCTTGATTGGCTAAGGCGCAGCCATTATAGTCAATGGGGAAAACAGTACGATACGGTCTACTCATGTTAGAAATAGGGCGAAAGTTAGGCTTAAGAAGGAAGGGCTTATTTCGCCCGTATATAGAAGGAAAGGATATTATTTATAAAGTCAAGGGGTATAGTGTGGTGCTTGTGCAACAGTGTGGGGGTTCAGGAGTCACGGCAGAGCTGGGCGCCGTCAAGGTCATCGCCTCGGGCCCCTTACTCAGGAGGAGGAGGAGTGAGGAAAGGTACCCCCCCTCTCCTTCCGTATCAGCATCCTAGTGGGAAGACCCAGTTTTCCGAGTGCATGTTCTGGAAGTTGGGCAATAGGAGCAGTACAAGACTCCTTTTGGTGTACCAACCTCCCCGCTGCACCAAGGATTCCCTGCCTGAGCTTCTTCAGTTCATGGCGGATGTTCTCCTGGAGGCACCAAGTTTTGTTGTCCAGGAGGATTTTAACATCCACACCGACACGACTTTACACTTGGGACTTTGTGGAAAGCATGGCCTCCTTGTGGCTGTCCCTGAATAAGTTTGGCCCAACTCATAGTCATGGACATGCCTCGTTTTCACTTCTATGGATGCTGGTGATCTGACACAAAGTAAAAGCGAAACGAAAGAAGTGCCATGGTCAGATCACTTTGTGGTGCAACTGGACTTCTCCGTGATCCTTCCCCTCTGCAGGGAGGTGGGACTGATTTGGATGGTCCGCCCCTGCCACTTAATGGATCCAAATGGTTTCCAGAGAGTGGTAGGGGATGTTTTATCCCATGTTGATGGCCTTTCAGCTGATTCTGTGAGGGGAATCAGAGTTTACAGGGTTAAACAGCTCAGTTCCAGTCGTCCTGCCTCTGAGGGGTGGAGAGATCATCCAGGGATCTGTTCTTTGTCTGTGAGTTATAGGACGCACCCGACCATAGGACACACCTTGTTTTAGAGGGGGAGAACGGGGGGGGGGTTCTCCCCCTCTCTGCTCAGCGCCACTTCAGCGAAGGGGCAGGAGAAACGGAGCTCCTTCCATTTCTCCTCCTTCTTGACTGAAGGGGTACTGCGCAGCTCTCCCTCTCTGCTGAAGCCGGGAGAGTCTTGCTCTCCCGGCTTCAGCAAAAGGAACCCGAAGCCTTATTAAACCGCTTCTTAAGAAACCATCTTTAGATGCGGCCAATATGGCCAACTATCACCCAGTCTCAAATCCTTCATTCTTGGGCAAGGTGATTGAACAAATGGTTGCTGAACAACTCCAGGCAGCCTGGAAGAAGCGGACCATTTGGATCCCTTCCAGTCGGGATTCAGGCCTCATCATGGGACTGAAACTGCCTTGGTCGCACTGGCTGATGATCTCCGGCGGGCTAGGGACAAAGGTGAGAGCTGTTTCCTAGTTCTGCTGGATCTCTCTGGCTTTTGATACCATCAACCATAACATCCTTCTGGACCGTCTAGAGCATGGGAAGGCAAACTAAGGCCCAGGGTCTGGATCCGACCCAATTGCCTTCTAAATCCGGCCCGCTGACAACCCAGGAATCAGTGTGTTTTTACATGAGAAAAATTATACCTTTTATTTTAAATGCATCTCTGGGTTATTTGTGGGGCATAGGAATTCGTTCTCCACCCCCACAAATATAGTCTGCCCCCCCCACAAGGTCTGAGGGACAGTGGACCGGCCCCCTGTTGAAAAAGGTTGCTGACCTCTGGTCTAGAGGGACTGGGAGCTGGGGGCACTGTTATACAGTGGTTAATCTCCTTCCTCCTGGGCCGTATTCAGAAAGTGGTGGTGGGGGATGACTGTTCAGACCCCTGGGCTCTCACTTGTGGGGTGCTTCAGGATTCCGTCCTCCCCCCATGCTTTTCAACATCTACATGCAGCTGCTGGGAGAGATCATCAGAGGGTTTGGGCTGGGTGTTCATCAGTATGCGGATGATACCCAGCTCTACCTCTCTTTCAAATCAGAACCAGTGAAGGCGGCGAAGGTCCTGTGTGAGTGCCTGGAGGCAGTTGGAGGATGGATGGCGGCTAATGCATTCAGGTTGAATCCTGACAAGACAGAAGTACTGTTTTGGGGGGTGGACAGGGCTACCTTTGAAGGTGACCCGGAAACTACAACTAATCCAGAACACGGGAGCCAGACTGCTGACTGGGAGTGGCCACCGAGACCCCATAACACCAGTCTTGAAAGACCTACATAGGATCCCATTACGTTTCTGAACACAAGTCAAAGTGTTGGTGCTGACCTTGAAAGCCCTAAACGGCCTCAAAGGCCCAGTAGACCTGAAGGAGCGTCTCCACCCCCATTGTTCAGCCCGGACGCTGAGGTCCAGCTCTGAGGGCCTTCTGCCGGTTCCCTCATTGCGAGAAGCAAAGCTACAGGGAACCAGGCAGAGGGCCTTCTCGGTGGTGGCGCCCGCCCTGTGGAACACCCTCCCATCAGATGTCAAGAAAATAAACAACTATCTGATGTTTAGAAGACAACTGAAGGCAGTCCTGTTTAGGGAAGGTTTTAATGACTGAGGTTTCAATGTGTTTTTAATATTTGGTTGGAAGCTGCCCAGAGTATAAATAAATTATTATTATTATTATTATTATTATTATTATTATGATGATGTTATTTTGAGCTTCTCTTGGTTCCTCCTTGGCGGCCAGTGCCATTCTTTCAGCAGGGCTCGAACTCAGGACCCGCTGCCTTGAGGGACATCTAAGAGCAGTTGGGCAGGGGAAAGGTCTCCCTTGGGCGGTGGGGGACTCTCCTTCCTTGGAGGTTTCTCAGCAGAGATCGGTCGGCCATCTGCCCTGGATGCTTCCGCAGAGATTCCTGCACTGCTGGGGGTTGGACTAGATGACCCTGGGATCAGGGCCGTATCTAGCAAGAAAGTGGCAAGGACGTCTCCCCCCCCCCCGGCATAGGCGCCCCCCCCGCAAAATCGGCTTTAAAACGGTGCCATGAATATGCCAATTTATGGGTGGGGGGGAGAGGAGGGGGTGGCCCCCCAGGAGAAGCTGCTCTGGTCCAGCCAGGAGGGAACGTGGAGGCGGGAGGGAGCGGGGGGGGCTCCCCTCTTTGGCCAAGCCCTCCACTCCCCCCCCCCTTTCTGCGCTTCAGCGATGGATGAGAGAGACCCTTGGCGAGCCGGGATCTCTTCAGGGGCGCAGCGGGTCGGTCAGGCTGTGCAAAGGGAGGAAGGGCTCAGCTGGGGGACTCGGCTTGGCAAGGGTTAAAGGGAACCGAGCTGCCTTCCTAGAGAGGCCAGGAAGCAAGGGGGGCAGGTCCTCCAGAGCCAAGGCCCCTCCCCCCCCAGTCCTTCCCTGCTTGGGTGTCTCTCCTGCAAGGGCTGCCTCGCTCCCCCCTCCTGGGATCTGGTGAGTCTCCCCTCTCTCTCTCTGGGATCTGGTGGGGGTCCCAGGGCTGCAGCAGGGGAGGAAGCCTGGGGGGGGGGCTGATCTGCTCCTGCAGGGGGGGGGACCCCAAGTCAGGGAGGAGAAGGTCAGGGGTGCAAAGACCCCCCCATATGCTCCTGCTACCCAGAGGAGGAAGGAGCCCCGGGGCTGAGAGCCAGGAGGAAGGTCAGGGAAGGAGAGAGCTCCTGCCGGGAAGAGGGGGGGACCCCAAGTCAGGGTGGGGGTCCCAGGGCTGCAGCAGGGGAGGAGGCCTGGGGGGGGGGCGGATCTGCTCCTGCAGGGGGGGGCCAAGTCAGGGAGGAGGAGGGGGTCCTGCCAGGGAGGGGCCAGGGCTGCCACGCTCTCCCTCCTTCCTGCAGAGCAGAGGATCCCAAACTCAGTTGGCCTTTCAGAAAAAATGACTCCCACGAAATCTCCCTTCTTTAAACAAAGGAGTCCCATTGCACAACAGAGGAAACATGTGCAACTGGTTTTCCAAAGCTGGACGAGGAGGTGGACTAGCCCCCCCCCCCCTCAAAAAAAAAGGTGGGAGAGGAAGACCAGGAGTAAAGAGAGGGATCCCAGTCTGGCTGCTGCATTGGGGACCAGTTTCCCAGTGTCTCCCAGTGTCTCCCAGGGCATCTCCCCACGGAGGCCACGGCAGCAATCCCCTCGCACCCAGAGCAGGGCATCCCAGGACCCCATCCTCTCTCTCCCAAAGGGATTGGTGCTGGAAAACCAGCCGGAAATGGGCGCTGCTCCTCACTGAGCCTCCAGGGACCTGGGCATCAGTGGCTGTGCGTGTGTTAAGCTATCTAACTGAATAATAATACTAAATTACACTCCTAAATTTCAAGGGAGATGTCTTTGGCCCCGCCCACTTGGCCCTCAGGGGGTTGACTAGATACATACCTGGCCCTCACAGCAAAGAAAAAGGGACCCCACCCCATGAATCTGTCATGAGAGCGGCAGAGAGTCCAAGTGCAAGAAAAGGAGACGGAAGCAGGGGAGAAATGTGCCCAGACGTGGGGGTGGGGGGAGAGCAACTCCTGAGGACCCCCAAGTGAGCCAGGCATCCATTTTCCACAAGATACAAATGATTGCCTTGTCAGTCAGTTCTGACTTCATGCATTGACTGGAAGGCAGGAGCAACCAGGCTGATTCATCTCCCAGAAACCCTTTCCGTTGCCTCCACATTCTGCATTGCAATCTTCCTTCTAGGAGGGATAGAGGCTGCTTCCTCCTTCTCCTCCTCCTCCTCCTCCAGATACCTCATGGTTTTGGCTGTGGTGCAATCCAGCCCTGGCTCCAATATTATTATTATTAATAATAATAATAATAATAATAATAATAATAATAATAATAATAATAATATTTATACTCCACCCACTCTGGGTGTCCCCCAATAGAATACTAAAAACAGTATGAAACATCAGGGCTGCCTTCAGATGTCTTCTAAAAGTCAGATAGTTGTTTATTTCCTTGACATCTGATGGGAGGGCATTCCACAGGGCGGGTGCCACCACTGAGAAGGCCCTCTGCCTGGTTTCCTGTAACCTCTTTTCTCACAATGAGGGAACCGCCAGAAGGCCCTTGGTGCTGGACCTCAGTGTCCGGACAGAACAATGGGGGTGGAGATGCTCCTTCAGGACTACTGGACTGAGGCCGTTTAGGGCTTTCAAGGTTAGCAGCAACTCTTTGAATTGTGCCTGGAAATGTACTGGTAGCCAATGTAGGTCTTTCAGGATTGGTGTTATGTGGTCACGGAGGCCACTCCCAGTCACCAGCTCCCAGTCTAGCTGCCGCATTCTGGATTGCGGTAGTTGTAGTTTCCGAGTCACCTTCAAAGGTAGCCCCACGTAGAGTGCATTGCAGTAATCCAAGCGGGAGATAACCAGAGCATGCACCACTCTGGTGAGGCAGTCCGCAGGCAGATAGGGTCTCAGCCTACGTACCAGATGGAGCTGGTAAACAGCTGCCCTGGACACAGATTTGACCTGTGCTTCCATGGACAGCTGAGAGATCCAGCAGAACTAGGAAGCAGCTCTCACCTTTGTCCCTAGCCCGCCGGAGATCATCAACCAGCGCAACCAAGGGAATTTCAGTTCCATGATGAGGCCTGAATCCCGACTGGAAGGGATCCAAATGGTCCGCATCCTCCAGGCGTGCCTGGAGTTGTTCAGCAACCACTCGCTCAATCACCTTGTCCAAAAATGGAAAATTTGAGACTGGGCGATAGCTGGCTATATTGGCCTGGTCCAAAGATATTTTTTTTAAGAAGCGGTTTAGTAGCTGCCTCTTTCATCGGGTCTGAGAAGGCTCCCTCACAGAGGGAAGCATTCACCACCCTGCAGAGCCCATCGCCCAGCCCTTCCCGGTTGGCTTTTATGAGCCAGGATGAGCAAGGAGGCAGGTGGTCAGTTTCACTTGTCCAAGCAGCCTGTCCACATCCTTGGAGGCAACCTGACTAGACGGGACTCTAGCACTCTCCCACCCTGGCCCATGGTGGAGTCTACCTCTTTCCAAATCTGGGTCAATTTAACTGCACAAAACTTTGCCAAATCATTGAAGGAGATCTCAGGGTCCTTTTGAGGCCCCAATGACGCAGGTGGGTCCACTAAATTGTGAACCACCTGAAAGAGTCTCCTGGTGTTGTTTTCTGCAGATGCAATAGAGGCAGTTTAGACAGCCATCGTCACTTGGTAGGCTCGACGTTGAGCTCTAACCCATATCTGGTCAGATTCAGAGTGTGTTTTCTGCCACCGACACTCTAGCCATCTCAGTGATTGTTTCACCCCCATCAGATCCGGGGAAAACCATGGGGCTGTCCAGGCTCCATGCAATCAAAGAGGTCGATTTTGAACCAGGCCATCGATAGCCCGGGTTAACTCCACATTCCAGGGGCCACAAGAAAATCAGCTGAAAGGCCATCAACATGGGATAAAACATCCCCACCTCCTTTCTGGAAACCATTTGGATCCATTAAGTACCAGGGGTGGGCCGTCCGAATCCGTCCCTCCTCCTTGCTGTAGGGAAGGGTCGTGGAGAAGTCCAGTTGCACCAGGAAGTGTTCTGACCATGACACTTCTTTTGTTTTGGTTTCACTTCGTGTCAGATCACCCACATCCCTAGAGGTGAACATGCCAGGTCAAGTCCTCCATCCAAGTCGTGGTCTTATGAACCATTGACCTGGCTTGCACAGCAGCCCCTTCAGGTCACGTGGGTCTCCCTTGCTGAATCCAGTATCCTTCTGGTCAAGACCAGACCCGGAGGGAAGGATAGTCCTCAAACAATGACTAAACCTGCCTCCTCGGTAATGACGTGGTCTGGTCATAGTGTAACTCCTCCTCCTACCTGTGATCACTGTGATCGGGTGTCCCAGTGCTCCCCCCCCGGGGAACCCGCCCCCTGCCATTCTGTTGAATGGGGCCGACTCCCAGACAGCCCTGACCCTCTCACCTAAAGAACAAAACTATACAAACTATACAAAAAATAAAAATATTTACTACTAATAATAAAAACTTTTACGTAACAAAGCATTTGCTTTGTAGGATTGGCAAGAGCTTCTCATTAAGACAGAACTTGGCAGAAGACCAAAGGGTTCCTTCCGATCTCTCAGAGGCTTCCTGAGAGCACAGATGGATGAGCGAGACTCAGCTGGCCCTGGAGCAAGAAGAGGCCATGCCAACCAAACTGGGAGCAGTGGGGGATTCTGGGAAAACTCTGGGCAGAAGATCCTGGGTGAGGAGGACACCCTCCGCTCAGAGGTGCAGAGCCAGCAGTTGAGGCAGTTCTGCTGCCAGGAGGCTAAAGGACCCCGAGAGGTTTGCAGCCGACTCTACCACCTTGACCGTCAGTGGCTGAAGCCAGAAAGGCACACGAAAGCTGAGATGCTGGACCTGGTGATCTTGGAGCAGTTCCTGGCTGTCCTTCCTCTGGAGATGGAGAGCTGGGTGAGGGAGTGTGGAGCAGAGACCAGTTCCCAGGCGGTGGCCCTGGCCGAAGGTTTCCTCCTGAGTCAGGCAGAGGAGAGAGAGCAGGTGAGAGAGACTTTCCTCTGGATACTCCCAAGGGGCTCCAAACAGGATGATGAACATCCCATAATGCTCGGCTGATGGCCCATCCTTTTTCTGGGAAGCCATCCATGGAATGAGATCTCACACCCTTAAAGTTTTTATCTTTGTCATTCTCTTTCTAGTATTTCTCCCCATTCTCTGTTTTGAATCCTTGTTTCTTTTTCAGGAAAAGGATCATTTTGCAGAAATGGACCTGGATTCCTGTGAGGCAGAGAGGCCTCCGTTGGACACCAGAGAGAGGCCACTGGGTAAGGAGGAAGGTGGCTTTTCTCTGTTTGGTCTCATTCTGTTGCTTTCCCAACTAATCTCTGGGTTCTTTTCATCAAGTTTTTTTTTGGGGGGAGGGGGGGAGTTGGGAGGAAGGGTCCAGAGGAGGAGAGATGTATTTCTGCATGACTAACATATGAAATGGGCACAAACGTCCAAATGTTCTCAGCAGGAAAGGCTTTCTGAAAGGCCCATCTGTAGTTAGAGATGCCCTGTTTCACCTGTGAGAGAAGCAGGCACTCCTGGCATCCTGCTTACATTTTTTCTCTTGCAGGTGACAGAACGATGCCGGCAAAACCTCCTGATCCATCTTTTCATGGGGGCAGAAGGGAAGCAGTGGCTGTGGAACCAGATCAGGTCAGGGGAAGCTGCCTTGTGGGGACAGAGGCCGAGGGATGGAGCAATGTCATGGACTGGTTGGGCACAGAGGAATGGTGGGAGGAAGCAGCCGGGGAACCAGGAAGGGAAGACTGGTCAGAACCCAAGGAGTGGAGGTGGAGGAAGGATGGGCGAGAAGAGGCAGAAGAGGGAGAAGCCTGGGAAGAGGAGGTGTCAGAAGCTGGAATGGTAACAGGGCTTAGTGGGCTGGGGGACTCTGAGGCAGAATGCAGTGCAGAATCAGAGGCAGAAGAGGAAGGAGGCGAGGGGGAGGAGGAAGGTCGAGAGGCAGAGGTGAGTCAGTAGAAGGAGGAGCCACTGGGGGCTCCCTCTCCTTCTGCCAGAAGCCACCCTCCCTGCTTGTCTCTCAGAGCCAGGAAACGTCTGACAATGGAGGAGCAAAGGCAGGCTGCACACTGGCGCACTGTTCAATCGCTTGCCAGAAACCCCAGAGAGGAGGGGACTTGGAAAGCTGTGGGGAGTTGGGGGCCTTCACTCTCAGCAAATGATTTTGTGGAGGAAGACACAAAAATTCTACTCAATATTCATCCAGAGCAGAAGTCCAATGTATAGTTAGCAGAGTAAAACCTAAACATGTTGCAGGATTCCCAAAAATAGGCCAGAGGCAATTGTATTTCATCCGGCAGAGCTTTAACTGTTACTGAAGGCAAATGAGGATACTGGTCACAAATCCAAAACGTTCGGAATTGGCCCTCTCCATCAGAAATCCAGTTGCAGCAGACTTAACCTAAACTTACCACAACTTATAATAAGTCTAAACCTTAACACTCAGCATACTATGTACAGAACACCAGAAGGGAGAGAGAGAGATAGAACGAGAAAGTGAAACCCAGGCTCCTTCTGGCCTCTTCTTATAGTCAGCATGACCTTGACAGAAGAGATGACAGAACCACTTTAACCCAGCTGTACTCAGCTTCTCTGAAGGAATAACCCAAACATCAGGAAACTTCTGTTTCTTTTATTCAGAGAAGCTTCCGGAACCCTCGTGAATTAAATAGTATAGGAAATATCAATATCAGATCCATCCTTTCTGCACTAAGAAATGCAAACTGACAGACCCTCAGGGAATGAGCTGCTGTTCTCATGAGGCCCGAAACTCAGCCAAGATTGTGAATATCGTGTTCTTGCTGATAAAGAGTAAACTCCAGCTGTGAAGTGTGGGATTTCCTGCCCAGATAACTCTGTGACAACAGCCTTCTGAATGTCCCCTGTAGGATTCATCTGTAGTTGCAGTTTTCATGGAATCCTAGAGTTGAAAGGACCCCAAGGGTCATCAAGTCCCACGCCCTGCATTGCAGGAGTCTCAGCTAGATCACCCAAGACAGATGGCCATCCAAACTAGGCTTCTTGTATTTCTATATTCATCACTGAATGCTAAAATAGGCTTTTAAGCAGTGGACAGACAAGAACAAATAGAGGCCAGGATTCACCTAGCCAGCCCCATCTGCTGCGAAATATAGCCTGCCCCCCACTCCTCCCCCTCTCCATGCCCCCATGAACCCCTTGAATTTGGCTCTAGGGCACTGGGAGGGAACCTCCCCAGAACAACTCACGAGGAGAGGAGAAAGTGGATTCTTCCATCAGGGAAACTGGGATGCTTGCGTAGGCAGAATGACTTGAAAAACACCAACTGGAATAATAACTGGAATAATAAGTTATAATAAGTTGTAATAAGTTACAATAAGGATTTGCTGAGCTAATAATTTGAACTGGAATACAAAAAGGGGAGGTGAGAGGAGGTCTGGGAAACAAGTTAATCGAAAATAAGTAATGGAAATTGTATCTGTTTTTAATTGGTTTTAATTTTATATTTTTGTATTTTTGTTATTTTTTGTGGTTTTTTTGTTTTTGTACTATTTTGGAAATGTTAATAAATATTCTTTTTAAAAAAAGAAGAAGAAAAAAACACCAACTGGAGAACCACCTATTTACAAAAAAATGACTGCTCCCAGTCACCAGTCTAGCTGCCGCATTCTGGATTAGTTGTAGTTTCCAGGTCACCTTCAAAGGTAGTCCCAGGTAGAGCGCATTGCAGTAGTCTAAGCAGGAGATAACCAGAGCATGCACCACTCTGGCGAGACTATGGGCAGGTAGGGTCTCAGCCTGCGTACCAGATGGAGCTGATAAACAGCTGCCCTGGACACAGAATTGACCTGTGCCTCCATAGACAGCAGTGAGTCCAAAATGACTCCCAGGCTGCGCACCTGGTCCTTCAGGGGCACAGTTACCCCATTCAGGACCAGGGAGTCCCCCACACCTGCCCACCCTCTGTCCCCCAAAAGAGTACTTTCTGTCTTGTCAGGATTCGACCTCAATCTGTTATAACAGAGCATTGTGTAGCAGATCATATTGATCCTGTCTCAGTGGAGGACATTTCCCTTTTTCTTTTAGGGTCCAGTGTGCTTTGAAGATGTTTCTGTTCATTTCACGGACGAGGAGTGGGCGTTGCTGGATCCTGACCAGAGAGCTCTGCATAAGGACGTCATGGAGGAGAATCGGGGGATCGTGGCCTCTCTTGGTAAGGCTCCCTGTGGGATCGTCCTATCTGCCTGGAAATTCAAAAAATACCTCTATGTAACAAACCTCATACATTTCCACAGAGCTCAACAGCACCCAATACAACACCTGGGAACCTAACACCCCCACAGTAAACCTTGAACAGCAAATTGCAGTTTTTTCTGTTTTTCTGTTTTCTGTTTTCTGTTTTTTCCTCCAGTTCTGCTTTTTTATACCACGGTTGGGCTTGTCTGAACTGCCCAGGCATCTTAAATGTCAGCTTCAGAGTTGTTAGGACATATAAGTAGCTTCTGTCAGGTTTTCTGAAGAAGAAGAGTAGTTTGGATTTGATATCCCACTTTATCACTACCCTAAGGAGTCTCAAAGCAACTAACATTCTCCTTTCCCTTCCTCCCCCACAACAAACACTCTGTGAGGTGAGTGGGGCTGAGAGACTTTAAGAAGTGTGACTGGCCCAAGGTCACCCAGCAGCTGCAGGTGGAGGAGCGGAGACGCGAACCCGGTTCCCCAGATTACGAGTCCACCGCTCTTCACCACTACACCACACTGGCTCTTTCTGTTTTTGTTTTTGCTGCTGTCAGTCTTGGGTTGACCAAAGAGACGCCTGACATTGGCGATGGAGGGGATGCCATGACTGGGCCAAACAAAATCCGTCCCAGAGAAAAGCCAGGCTGATTGAACCTCAGGTAGTAGAATCAGTGATAATTGTTGCGTCCGCAAAGTAAAGGAAGGATTGAACTCTGATTAATAAGAATACACACAGAGGCTTGAACAAGCAAGACTCTGGGAAGGGTGCGTATAATCGTGTCTCTCTGTGCTTGTCCGTCCGATCTCCGCAGCCCCCAGCCCAGGCCGTTTTATTCACAAAAGAACTTTTTACAGTGTGTTCGTAAGAACCAATCAGATTTCTTCTGAGCATTTCAACAAACCCACGTGGGGAGAAAGTTAAACTACTAAAACTAATTAAGCACAGGGTAAACAAAGAACAGAACTACAAAGAAGAGCATCTGGCAGCCCCGGAGGTAATAAGCAATAAGGAGGATGGCCAGAAGGACCGTTATCACCTTAATGTGAAACCTGTTTCCTGGCCCTAAGATTAACATCCTAAGATTACCTATTATCAGAGGAACATTGTTAGAAGTGTGGGAAAAGAATAAAAAAAATTGGAAAAAAATACCCCCTGGTGGCTATCCCCTATCGACATATTAACTACCAAAAAAACAAATATGGAAGGTGAGAGATTGACCTATGAAGACCTCCTGGAAAGATCGCAAAGAGGATGGAAAATTAGATCTTATGAAGAGTTAAAAAGCAAATTAACAGGTTGGCTGCAGTATCATCAAATTAATGCCTTATGGAAGGAAGATAAAAAGATTGGAATGAATGAGAAAAAAATCAAAGTTCCAGGTAGAGATAATAGAAAGTAAAACTAAACTGCTATCTAAAATGTATAATCAGCTATCAGAGTGGGACACTAAGGACGAAGAGGTTAAGGAGGTTATGGTAAAATGGGCAATAGACATTGGATATAATTTGGATTTTGAAAAATGGACGTTGTGGACTAAAGGAATGAAATTTACAGCCTGTACTGCCCTCAGAGAAAATATGGAAAAGATGATGTATCGTTGGTACATCACCCCTGTGAAATTGCAAAAAATGTATAAGACTGGCGACAAAAGGTGTTGGAAGTGTAAATCTAAAGAGGGAAGCTTCTACCACATGTGGTGGAAATGTACAGAAGTTTAAAAATTTGGGATTCCATCTACAACGAACTAAAGAAAATACTTAAATAAAAAGCCTGAAGCCTTCCTTCTGGGAACGATCAGAGAGGAGATTAAGAAAGAAGATTATATAATGTTTCAATATGCAACTGTAGCTGCCAGGATTCTGTTAGCACAAAATTGGAAAACCCCAAATACCCCGACCGTTAAAGATTGGCAAATTAAATTATTTGAGTATATGGATCTGGGAAAAATGACGCAGAACATTAGACATCAAAAAGGTTCAAGGTTTATCGACAATTGGTCTAAATTCATAACATATATGGAAACAAATTCTAGAGATATAAAAATCACAGTAGGTTTAATATAACCCTTGCGATGTGTTTACGTTAAAAAATGAAAAACTGCAGAATGGATTTAATATTCACATAACCCAAACCGAGATGGAGGGAAGTCAAACGTTATTTATTGTTAATTAATGTTTGTTTTTTGGTTGGTTTAGGTGTTTTGATTTGGTTGATGTTTTCTTTTTTTCCCTTTTTTTAGTATGTGTTGGCTATTTTTCTTTTTCTTTCTTTGCTGTTGTTTGGTTATAGAAAATGAATAAAAAGAAGTTAAAAAAAAAAAGAAAACTACAAAGACGAAACTGCCCAGTCTTTGATGCCCCAGGACGCCTGCCTGTCTAAGTGTGTACGTGATTCGTGAAGAGCAGGGAGAAATGGGCAGCAGAGGCAAAAGGGCATGAAAAGGGCACGAATGTAGAATCTTATGGGATTTAATCAGAAATTATCGTCAATATATCAAACCCAGTCAACACAATGCTATCATCATGGACACGATGGCTTGATGTATATTTTATAATTCCTCATAGTCAAAACAAAATAAAAAAATCCTTCCAGGAGCACCTTAAAGACCAACTAAGTTAGTTCTAGGTATGAGCTTTCGTGTGCATGCACACTTCTTCAGATACACTGAAACAGAAGTCACCAGACCCTTCTAAATAGTGGGAAGGTGGGGAGGGGTATTACTCAGAAGGGTGGTGGGAATGGGTGATTGGCAGATAGCTGTGATGAGCCTGTTGACGACTCTTAACGACTGCAATAGGTCTTACAGGAAAAAGCAAGGGGTGAGAAGGTGAAAAATGGCTTTGTCATGTATAATGAGATAAGAATCCAATGTCTTTGTTAAGACCAGGTCTCTCCATGGTTTTAAGTTTGGTAATAAGTTGCAATTCAGCAGCTTCTCTTTCCAGTTTATTTCTGAAATTCCTTTGTAATAGAACAGCTACTTTGAGATCTTGTATAGAATGTCCTGGGAGATTGAAATGTTCTCCTACTGGTTTCTCTGTCTTGTGATTCCTGATGTCAGATTTATGTCCATTTATCCTTTGGCGTAAGGTTTGGCCTGTTTGTCCAATATAGAGAGCTGAAGGACACTGTTGGCATTTGATGGCATACACAGTGTTAGACGATGAGCAATTAAATAGTCCCGAGATGGTATGTGTGATGTTGTTGGGGCCAGTGATGGTGTTGTCCGGGTGTATGTGGCAGCAAAGTTGGCATCTGGGTTTATTGCAGGCTCTGGTGCCAGTGTCCGTGTTAAGTCTGGTAGTAGTATTATTGTGGGTCATAGTAATCCCATCTGATCCCTACCATAATAATAATAGTAATAGTAATAATTTTTATTTATTCCTGGACCATCTGATTGGGTTGCACCCAACCAACACATGTATAAACATGAAACATTAATAACAACAATCTGATCCCATATAAAAAGTACATTAACTTTAAATGAACAACTTATACTAGTGGCTAAAATCATGGAAACTTATTTAAAAGTGTGTTTCCAAAGTTTGATGGCTCATAACACCAATTTTGGGGGGAGTGATACCGTAGGAAAGATAATTTAATGGAAATTGCAATGAAATAACTTTTATGAAGGAGTATTTATTAGAACAGCAGTCATTAAAAAGAAATGTGAAACACATAGAAAAAAGGAGATATACAGAAATTCTCACCATGTCAATTAATACTGACTTCGGTAACCTTTAGCTTTAATTCTGGCCTTACAACTCATGGAGTGAAGCAAGTTTTTTAGTTCTGCAGCTGTGATAATGTGAAACCCAGATGGAATTATTGCCTCTGTTAATTGGGCTTTATTGCTGGGTTGCTTCTGACTAACAAGTTTCTTTAGTCGGCTCCTAAGATTTTCACTTGGGCTATTCCCAGGCCATTCCAGCAGTGGAATAGGATTTCACATTCAGAACGCTTCAGTTCAGGCTCAAGTATTTGATTTATGTATTTGGGGGCATTGACGTTCCCATTAATGACACAAATTCTGCCCCCACCTTTTGCTGTCATACAACCCCAGATCATCACACTGTCTGGGTGTTTCACGGTCGGTGTAATGCAAGTAGGATGTAAATCTTCTCCGATTCTCCTCCTCGCGTATTTCATGCCCTCACTGCCAAGCAAGGAGATTGGGGTCTCATTGCTCCAGATAACACTGTCCCATTGTTCCGCTGTCCAGTTAGCATGGGTTTTAGCCCAGTTTAATCTTTTCCACCTTTGCTTGAGAGATAATGGCTTTTCCCTTGGAATTCTAGCATTTAGACCAGTCCTTGCACTCAACTTCACCTTCCATTGCCCCATGCCATCTTGTAAACACCCAGATGATTTTCTTCTGTCACATAGGCACAGTCTCTTCATTCTTCGATCATCACTTGCTGTTGTGCACCTTTTCCTGCCTTTACCAGTCTGATTTTGTAGTGACTGAGTCTCCTTATGTTGTTCTTTAGTCGTTTAGTCGTGTCCAACTTTCGTGACCCCCTGGACCAGAGCACGCCAGGCACTCCTGTCTTCCACTGCCTCCCGCAGTTTGGTCAAACTCATGTTGGTAGCTTCGAGAACACTGTCCCACCATCTCGTCCTCTGCCATCCCCTTCTCCTTGTACCCTCCATCTTTTCCAACATCAGGGTCTTTTCCAGGGAGTCTTCTCTTCTCAGGAGGTGGCCAAAGTATTGGAGCATCAGCTTCAGGATCTGTCCTTCCAGTGAGCACTCAGGGCTGATTTCCTTCAGAATGGAGAGGTTGGATCTTCTTGCAGTCCATGGGACTCTCCTTATACCTCTTCACAAATATAGAAAGGCCAGCTTTGATTAAGTTTTCCTCAATCTTCTTCTTTTTTCTTTTTTTAAAATGAATATTTATTGAATTTTATAACAAATAAAAATATCTCAATCATCATGTTATATACAATTGTTCTCCTTCCCGTCCTCCGGACTTCCCTCAACTCCCCTTCTACTGAGTTATTTATTTTTATTGTGTCCTGCTTTAGATAAAAGTAAATTCCCCTATCATTACTCTAATTTTTCTGTTACTATAATAAAGTTTATTCAGACCCTGCCAGTTGCTGTTTCTGCAAATAACCTGTAAATGGTTCCCAAACTTTTAAAATCCTTTTTGTCCTTCTCTTGTAGTTTCTCTGTTAGCTTAGCCAATTCTGCATAATTCATCAGTTTTTCTTACCATTGTTCTTTTGATGGTATTCCACCTTCCAATTTTGTGCAGTCAAGATTCTTGATGCTGTTATAGTATACATAAATAATGTCCATTTTTCTTTTGGCAGCTCTTGATTTGAGATACCTAACAGAAAGGCTTCAGGCTGTTTACCAAAGTTCATTTTAAACATTATTTTCAGTTCATTATATATCATTTCCCAATATTTTTTAATGCATTTGCATTCCCACCACATATGATAAAATGCTCCTTCCTTTTCTTTACATCTCCAGCATCTCTTATTTTCTTTCTTAAACATCTTTGCCATTTTCACTGGTGTGATATACCATCTATACATCATTTTCATGTAATTCTCTATTAATAATATACAATCTGTAAATTTTATATCAACTTTCCACAATATAACATAACACACTAACAAACGTCAAGCTAAGCAAGTTGTGCTTCCTTTTTCTGGTTATTCCGCTATGACTTTTGATAGAATACAGATAATTGCATTCTTCATTAAATTATCTTTACATTGATACATAATTTTGTGGTATTACTCTAAAAGAAGTCGTGTTACGAGCCATCAAATATCTGAAATACACTTTTTCCCCAAAAGGTTTCCACAATTTTGGCCACTACTGTATATCAAACAAATCAACATTCAACAATCCATCAGAATATATTAATAAAAATGTTGGTTAATGACAACCAACAAAGGCAATGAACAAAGGCCCAACTCCCTTCAGTTCTTCTTGATTTGTTCCTGAGGCTCTAATCCCTTTTTTGTCTCCATTGCAGATTTTGATAAATTGGAAAACAAGAACAAGGATGAACATGACAAAACCCCCAGAGAGGAGAAGCCACGCAAAATTTTGGAGTATGGAGCGAGCTGCAGTCAGAGCTCCCATTCCACTTCCCAACAAAGAATTCTCATTGGAAAGAAACCCTATCAGTGCGTGGAATGTGGAAAGACCTTCAGTCAGAGAGGCCATCTCACTTCCCATCAGAAAATCCATACCGGGCAGAAACCCTATCAGTGCATGGAATGTGGAAAGAGTTTCAGTCAGAGTTCCCATCTCACTTCCCATCAGATAATTCATTCCGGAGAGAAACCCTATCAGTGTGTGGAATGTGGAAAGAGCTTTAGTATGAGCTACAGTCTCACTTCCCATCAGAGAATTCATACAGGGGAGAAACCATATCAGTGTGTGGAATGTGGAAAGAGCTTCAGTCAGAGTTCCCATCTCACTTCCCATCAGAGAATTCATACAGGGGAGAAACCATATCACTGCATGGAATGTGGAAAGAGCTTCAGTCAGAACTCCAATCTCACTTCCCATCAGAAAGTTCATGAAGGGGAGAAACCCTATCCGTGCTTTGAATGTGGAAAGTGCTTCAGGAAGAGCTCCATTCTCACTTCCCATCGAAGAATTCATACAGGAGAGAAACCCTACCAGTGTGTTGAATGTGGAAAGAGCTTCAGGAAGAGCTCCATTCTCACTTTCCATCGAAAAATTCATACAGGAGAGAAACCCTATCAGTGTGTGGAATGTGGAAAGAGCTTCAGTCAGAGCTCCTCTCTCACTAAGCATCAGAGAATTCATACAGGGGAGAAACCCCATCAGTGTGTGGAATGTGGAAAGAGCTTCAGTCAGAGCTACTCTCTCACTAAGCATCAGAGAATTCATACAGGGGAGAAACCCTACCAGTGTGTGGAATGTGGAAAGAGCTTCAGTCAGAGCTCCTCTCTCACTTCCCATCAGAAAATTCATACAGGGGAGAAACCCTACCAGTGTGTTGAATGTGGAAAGAGCTTCAGTCAGAGCTCCTCTCTCACTTCCCATCGAAAAATTCATACAGGAGAGAAACCCCATCAGTGTGGGGAATGTGGAAAGAGTTTCAGAAAGACCTCAGATCTCACTAAGCATCAGAAAATTCATACAGGGGAGAAACCCTATCAGTGTGTGGAATGTGGAAAGAGCTTCAGGGAGAGCTCCTCCCTCACTTCCCATCGAAGAATTCATACAGGAGAGAAACCCTATCAGTGTGTGGAATGTGGAAAGAGCTTCAGTATGGGCTCCCGTCTCACTTCCCATCAAAGAATTCATACAGGAGAGAAACCCTACCAGTGTGTTGAATGTGGAAAGAGCTTCAGTCAGACCTTCTCTCTCACTTCCCATCGAAAAATTCACACAGGAGAGAAACCCTATCAGTGTGTCGAATGTGGAAAGAGCTTCATAAAGAGCTCAGATCTCACTAAGCATCAGAGAATTCATACAGGGGAGAAACCCTATCAGTGTGTGGAATGTGGAAAGAGCTTCAGGGAGAGCTCCTCCCTCACTTCCCATCGAAGAATTCATACAGGAGAGAAACCCTATCAGTGTGTGGAATGTGGAAAGAGCTTCAGTATGGGCTCCCGTCTCACTTCCCATCAAAGAATTCATACAGGAGAGAAACCCTATCAGTGTGTTGAATGTGGAAAGAGCTTCAGTAAGAGGTCCTATCTCACTTCCCATCAAAGAATTCATACAGGGGAGAAACCCTATCAGTGTGTGGAATGTGGAAAGAGCTTCAGGGAGAGCTCTGATCTCACTAAGCATCAGAAAATTCATACAGGAAAGAAACCCTATCAGTGCTTTGAATGTGGAAAGAGCTTCAGTGAGGGCTCCAGTCTCACTTCCCATCAGAGAATTCATACAGGGGAGAAACCCTATCAGTGTTTGGAATGTGGAAAAAGCTTCAGTAGGAGCTCCCATCTCACTTCCCATCAAAGAATTCATACAGGGGAGAAACCCTATCAGTGTGTGGAATGTGGAAAGAGCTTCAGTCAGAGCTCCCATCTCACTTACCATCAGAGAAGTCATACAGGGGAGAAACCCTATCAGTGTGGGGAATGTGGAAAGAGCTTCAATCAGAGCTCCTCTCTCACTTCCCATCAGAGAATTCATGCAACGATCAGAAAAACCATTATACAGCTTTAGGATCCAGGCAAATCCGCACCTTGTTAACCAGGTGTTTGCCTGATTGACATCTGATGCCCTTTTAAAATGTGGTAGTGAGGGGGGTTACAGATGTATATTTTGTGTTTTTATGTTGTCTTTTTATGTTGTAACCGTCGTACGACATGTGGGAACAGTAGTCAACTTTTAGAGGCTGAGGGGGTTTTGCCCCCAATAGTATATTTTAGGGGGCCACCCCCCCCAGTTGATAGGCATTGCCATTCCAATGCCCTTTATGCATCATGTGATTGATTGTGCAAGGAGGGCCTTACCTGGCCCCCCACCCATATTTTATTCAAGTCGGCACCACTGTTTCGGGTGGTATACAAATTAAATAATTACATAAATTGCCTTCCTTTGCACATGTTTCAGCTTGTCAATATCCTTATTTATTATCATTTTTAATATTTATGTGCCCTCCATCTGAAGATTTCACAACAGAAACATACAGGATGAAAGCATGGCTTTCTCAAAAACAAGTCAAGCCAGAGAAATCTCTCCTCCCCTTTTTAGAATCATAGAATCATAGAGTTGGAAGAGACCCCAAGGGCCATCGAGTCCAACCCCCTGCCAAGCAGGAAACACCATCAGAGCACTCCTGACATATGGTTGTCAAGCCTCTGCTTAAAGACCTCCAAAGAAGGAGACTCCACCACACTCCTTGGCAGCAAATTCCACTGTCAAACAGCTCTTACTGTCAGGAAGTTCTTCCTAATGTTTAGGTGGAATCTTCTTTCTTGTAGTTTGGAACCATTGCTCCGTGTCCGCTTCTCTGGAGCAGCAGAAAACAACCTTTCTCCCTCCTCTATGTGACATCCTTTTATATATTTGAACATGGCTATCATATCACCCCTTAACCTCCTCATCTCCAGGCTAAACTGTTGTAATCTTCAGGCCTTGTCAGAGGAATGTGCCATTCTCCAGGCACCCGGCTTGGATTACTTGACCTCCCTGTCTGCGACTCCCGGCAGGAGACAGGCGGGGTCTCTATCGGCGATCCTCCTCAAACGTGAGAAGAACACACCACTCTTCCCTCCTCCCTGTCTTCCCGAGGAGGGGGAAAGAGACAGACAGAAATGTATTTACATGCCTTTATTTCTGTCTATGCAGCAGTACAGAGAAACACGTCTGTACTCTCCAAACACCAACAGCAGAGAGAGAGACTCCTCCCCTGTACTTCCAGTACATGTCAGGTGACACTCTGAGCTAACATCCGGTGCTCAGTACAGTGAATAGACTGTCCTTTTGCTCCCACGGTACAGTCCCAAACATCAACATCCTGTTTGGCTTTCCAGCCAGCTGCAGCTCGCTGCATTGCTCCTTTTTCGTAACATAAACATGCCCAGCTCCCTTAGCCGTTCCTCATAAGGCATCGTTTCCAGGCCTTTGACCATTTTGGTTGCCCTCCTCTGGACACGTTCCAGTTTGTCCGTGTCCTTCTTGAACTGTGGTGCCCAGAACTGGACACAGTACTCCAGGTGAGGTCTGACCAGAGCAGAATACAGTGGCACTATTACTTCCCTTGATCTAGATGCTATACTCCTATTGATGCAGCCCAGAATTGCATTGGCTTTTTTAGCTGCCGCGTCACACTGTTGGCTCATGTCAAGTTTGTGGTCAACCAAGACTCCTAGATCCTTTTATGGATGGAGTTACAAACTTTGTTGGTCAGGGGACAGCTGTGGAAATAATGCATCTTGATTTCAGTAAGGCTTTTGAGAAAGTCCCCCGTGCTCTTTCTGTGAGAAAGCTGGTAAAATTTCGGCTGAACAAGGTAACTGTTTGGTGGATTTGACTGACCAAACCCAAAGAGGACTCCTTCATGGTTCCTCATCATCCTGGGAGAAGTGACAAGAGGGGTGCTGTAGGGTTCAATCCTGGGCCCGTTGTCATTCAACGTCTTTATGAATGAGTTGGATGAAGAAACTGAAGGGGATGCTCATCACATTTGCAGACGACACCATTGGCGGAGGCCAATGTGGCAGAAGGCAGAATCAGATCAAGGGCAGGAATGTTGTTGTTGTTGTTTAGTCATTTAGTCATGTCCGACTCTTCGTGACCCCCTGGACCAGAGCACGCCAGGCACTTCTGTCTTCCACTGCCTCCCGCAGTTTGGTCAAACTCATGTTTGTAGCTTCGAGAACACTGTCCCACCATCTCGTCCTCTGTCGCCCCCTTCTCCTTGTGCCCTCCATCTTTCCCAACACCAGGGTCTTTTCCAGGGAGTCTTCTCTTCTCATGAGGTGGCTAATTTCCTTCAGAATGGAGAGGTTTGATCTTCTTGCAGTCCATGGGACTCTCAAGAGTCTCCTCCAGCACCATAATTCAAAAGCATCAATTTTTCGGCATCAGCCTTCTTTATGGTCCAGCTCTCACTTCCATACATCACTACTGGGAAAACCATAGTTTTAACTATACGGGCCTTTGTTGGCTAGGTGATGTCTCTGCTTTTTAAGATGCTGTCTAGGTTTGCCATCGCCTTTCTCCCAAGGAGCAGGCGTCTTTTAATTTCGTGACTGCTGTCACCATCTGCAGTGATCATGGAGCCCAAGAAAGTAAAATCTCTCACTGCCTCTATTTCTTCCCCTTCTATTTGCCAGGAGGTGATGGGACCAGTGGCCATGATCTTCGTTTTTTTGATGTTGAGCTTCAAACCATATTTTGTGCTCTCCTCTTTCACCCTCAATAAAAGGTTCTTTAATTCCTCCTCACTTTCTGCCATCAAGGTTGTGTCATCTGCATATCTGAGGTTGTTGATATTTCTTCCGGCAATCTTACTTCCTGCTTGGGATTCATCCAGCCCAGCCTTTCAAATATAAGTTAAATAAGCAGGAATTGTACCACTTTATTCTACCTTTGGTCAGGCCCCACCTAGAATCCTGAGTTCAGTTCTGGGCATCACAATTTAAGTATCCAAAAGGTGGGGGAACACAATCCGTATTCCTTTTATAACATGTGGCCAATGTTTATTGAATAATATTGGGGGTTGGACTCGATGGCCCTTGTGGTCTCTTCTAACTCTATGATTCTATGATTCTAATTGAAACTTTAACACATGGCAGGATGAAAGTCTGCAATTCCATGAGGACAAGCTATTTGTTGTTTACTGTTGTAACCATTGCTTTCTTTAAAATTATCTTTTATACCATGAAAATAAATAAAAGCACAGGTTTAATTTCATCTGGAGACGGTATTGTAATGGTTATAGGGGTTGCTCGTGCGTAAGTTGCCGCCGCTCCTGGCTAGGTTACCTGGTTAAACCCTTTCTGTCTGGACAGCCCTTCACTTCGTGGCTGTTTCAGTCGCTGGCAGAATCCGTCAGTGGGCGTTTCTTGAACCTCTTCCAGCAAAGAAGTTCTTTGACGCCAAGTCTCCGCCTACTCTCCCTGCGCAGAAGTCTTCTGCGCAGGGTGGGTGTGGGCAGTGGAGGACCCGTGCTCTCCCCGCTGGTCTCCGGCGAGGAGTCCTCGCCGATTCCCCCATCTGCCCCCCTTTACCCCTGGTGTTACGCTGATTTCCTTCCCCAGCCGATGAGCTGCCTCTCTCCCTTCTGGGCCCCTCTCCAGCATCGCTTTGGAGCCTTCCCTCCACCTCTAGCTCCAATGGCAGTTCCCTGACATCCACCTCCCCCCCAGGATCCCCTTCACCCCCGGCCCGACCTTCTGATCCAACTTCGTCCCTTTCCTCGGCCGACAATGCGGGGAATCCCCGGAAGGAGCTGTCGCCATCCTCTGAGGATTCAAAACCCGCTTCCCACCCGCTCCAAACTCTTCCCGCGGGGTGGGCCTCCCAGTCTGATTCTTCTCCCTCTGGCGCCTCCCCTCCCTCCTCTTCGGAGGCAGGAAAACCCACAAAGTCCTCTTCGTCGTCCAAATTGCTCCTCCCAGAATCTCGCTAGTGGTTTTGGTTTATCTGGGAACAGGCTGTGGAACTCCTCCACAAGATACCCATCATTGATTGCCTCCGCAGGAACCCATGTGTTTTCTGACCTGGGTTCTCCCTCCCAAGCTACCAAGTACTCCACCTGGCGCCCTCGCCACCTTGAATCGAGTATTTCTGTGGCTTGGTTGTGGTGTTCCCTCTCCTCTACCTGCGGGTGTGTCGTGACTTCTCCCTCCCGCCCTGGGAATTCCCGCCCCTCCCTGTACGGAGAGAGTAGGGAGCTATGGAACACCAGGTGTATCTTCATGCTGTCAGGCAACTTGAGCTTGAATGCCACGGGGTTCACCTGCTGTGTTACCTCAAAAGGTCCCAGCTGCCTCGGCTTCAACTTCTTGCACCCTCCCTTAAAGGGTAACCCTTGGGTTGACAACCACACCCGGTCTCCCACCCATATGGTCTCCCCTTCCTGACGGTGCTTGTCTGCCTGCCTCTTGTAAATTTCCTTGGCCCGTTCCAAGTTCATCTTGAGTTGCTGGTGCAAGGCCTCCATTTCTTCCACAAACTGCTCTGCCGCATCCTTCCTCCCCCTTCCCAGGAAGGCCCTGGGGTGACACCAATAATTGGCCATGAACGAGCTCATTCCCGTGGACACATGTTCAGCGTTATTGTACACAAATTCAGCCAGCACTAGTTTCTCTTCCGAATCATTCTGTCTCTCGCTGACGTAGCAGCGTAGGCATTGCTGGAGTATACTGTTCGCTCTTTCTGCTTGCCCGTTGGTTTCCGGGTGTCTCGCCGTCGAGAAGCCCACCTCGACCTGCAGCAAGCTCATGAGCTTCCTCCAGAACCGGGAAGTAAATTGTTTCCCGCGATCTGAGATGACCTTCGAGGGAGCCCCATGCAGCCTGAAGATGTGATCCACAAACAACCTGGCTGCTTCCTCTGCCATCACCGCATGTGAGCAAGCTATGAAATGGCACATTTTTGTCAGTAGATCAACTACTACCATGACTGCTGTCTTCCCCCTTGACTTGGGCAAATCTGTCATAAAATCGATGGACACCACCTCCCAGGGTCTTCCCGGCGTGGGTAAGGGTTCCAGTAATCCTGTGGGGGCAGCCCTCTCCCCCTTTGCCCTCTGGCAGTGGTCGCACCCCCGTACATATTCCCGTACATCTTCCCTTACCTTTGGCCACCAGAACTGCCTGGTGACAAGCAACATGGTTTTGTGTTGACCAAAGTGCCCCGCTGTTGGGTTGTCGTGGAGTTGTTTGAGTACTCTTCCCCTCAAGGTCTCCCCCGGTACATACAGCGCCCCCTTATAGTAATAATAATAATAATAATAATAATAATTTATTATTTGTACCCCGCCCATCTGGCTGGGTTTCCCCAGCCACTCTGGGCGGCTTCCAACAGAGATGAAAAATACACTAAAATATCACATATTAAAAACTTCCCTGAACAGGGCTGCCTTCAGATGTTTTCTGAATGTCAGGTAGTTGTCCATCGCCTTGACATCCGATGGGAGGGCATTCCACAGGGCGGGCGCCACCACCGAGAAGGCCCTCTGCCTGGTTCCCTGTAGCTTTGCTTCTCGCAATGAGGGAACCGCCAGAAGGCCCTCGGAGCTGGACCTCAGTGTCCGGGCAGACCGATGGGGGAGGAGACGCTCCTTCAGATATACTGGACCGAGGCCATTTAGGGCTTTAAAGGTCAGCACCAACACTTTGAATTGTGCTCGGAAACGTACTGGGAGCCAATGTAGGTCTTTCAAGACCGGTGTTATATGGTCTCGGCGGCCGCTCCCAGTCACCAGTCTAGCTGCCGCATTCTGGATTAGTTGTAGTTTCCGGGTCACCTTCAAAGGTAGCCCCACGTAGAGCGCATTGCAGTAGTCCAAGCGGGAGATAACCAGAGCATGTACCACTCTGGCGAGACAGTCTGCAGGCAGATAGGGTCTCAGCCTACGTACCAAATGGAGCTGGTAAACAGCTGCCCTGGATACAGATTTGACCTGTGCCTCCATGGACAGCTGTGAGTCCAAAATGACCCCCAGGCTGCGCACCTGGTCCTTCAGGGGCACAGTTACCCCATTCAGGACCAGGGAATCCTCCACACCTGCCCGCCTCCTGTCCCCCAAAAACAGTACTTCTGTCTTATCAGGATTCAACCTCAATCTGTTAGCCGCCATCCATCCTCCAACCGCCTCCAGGCACTCACACAGGACCTTCACCGCCTTCACTGGTTCTGATTTGAAAGAGAGGTAGAGCTGGGTATCATCTGCATACTGATGAACACCCAGCCCAAACCTCCTGATGATCCCTCCCAGCGGCTGCATGTAGATGTTGAAAAGCATGGGGGAGAGGACAGAACCCTGAGGCACCCCACAAGTGAGAGCCCAGGGGTCTGAACACTCATCCCCCACCACCACTTTCTGAACACGGCCCAGGAGGAAGGAGCGGAACCACTGTATGACAGTGCCCCCAGCTCCCAGCCTCTCAAGACGGTCCAGAAGGATGTCATGGTCGATAGTATCAAACGCCGCTGAGAGATCCAGCAGAACTAGGAAACAGCTCTCACCTTTGTCCCTAGCCCGCCGGAGGTCATCAACCAGTGCGACCAAGGCAGTTTCAGTCCCATGATGAGGCCTGAATCCCGACTGGAAGGGATCCAAATGGTCCGCTTCTTCCAGGCGTGCCTGGAGTTGTTCAGCAACCACTCGCTCAATCACCTTGCCCAAGAATGGAAGGTTTGAGACTGGGCGATAATTGGCCATCGTGGCCGCATCTAGAGATGGTTTTTTAAGAAGCGGTTTAATAACCGCCTCTTTCAGCGGGTCTGGGAAGGCTCCCTCATGGAGGGAAGCATTCACCACCCCACGAAGCCCATCGCCCAGTCCTTCCCGGCTAGCTTTTATAAGCCAGGATGGGCAAGGATCCAGGAGACAGGTGGTTGACTTCACTCGTCCGAGCAGCCTGTCCACATCCTCGGAGGTAACAGCTTGGAATTGATCCCACACAACTTGACCAGACAGGACTCTAGCACTCTCCCGCCCCAGCCCTGCTCCCACGGTGGAGTCTACTTCTTCCCGAATCTGAGCGATTTTATCTGCAAAAAAATTTGTACAGTAGCCCTTCCTTTTCCTCAAACCCTCCATGGTTTTCCCTTCCGTCCCAGAGTTCCCTGATTATAGTTTGAGCGAACTTGTCATTTCTAGTAAGCCCGGCCAGTTCTCGTTTCCCAACCAACACTCCCCCACACACCCATCGGTTCTTGGGGAACACGTGTCAGAGTTCCGGCGGTCGCTCTCCTTCCATGTACTCCGGCTTTCGGGAGAGAGCATCTGCTCTTACGTTTTCCTCTCCTGGCACGTACCGGATCTTGAAGGAAAACTTGGAGAACTCCTGTGCCCATCGAATCTGTCTCTGGTTGAGTACTCGCACAGTCCTCCAGTATTCCAAGTTCTTGTGATCAGTACAAACCTGGATCTTGTGCTGCGCCCCTATTAACAGATGTCTCCATTGGCGAAACGCTGCATAGATTGCAAGTAGTTCGCGGTCATTCACCGTGTAGTTTTGCTTTGACTTGCTCAGCTTCCTCGAGAAAAAGGCGCACGGCCTCCAGCCCTGCTGGGCCCCTGGCTGCAAAAGTACCGCTCCGATGGCTCGGTCTGACGCGTCGGTCTCCAGCCTCATGGGCTTCTCCAGATCCACATGCAGGAGCTGCTCTTCCAAAGCGAACACCTTCTTCAGTCTTTCAAAGGATTGCTGGGCCCTTTCTGTCCAGACGAACTTCTTTTTGCCACTGAGACAATCTGTGATGGGCGCTGTCAAGTGGGCGCAGTTCTTGATGAACTTCCTGTAGAAGTTGCTGAACCCTAGGAACCTCTGCACGTCCTTCTGGGTTTTGGGGGTCTTCCATTCCAGCACCGCCTGCACCTTGCTGGGGTCCATAGCTAGGCCCTTGTCTGACAACTTGTACCCCAGAAACTCTACCTCTCTTGCGTGAAATTGGCATTTTTCCAGCTTGACCCACAACTGGTGCTTCTGCAGTCTCTTTAGCACTTCCCTAACGTCTCTGACATGTTGCTTCTCATTGTCAGAATAGATTAAGACGTCGTCCAAAAAGGCTACACAGTTCTTGTACAGCATCTCCCGGTCAGACATGGCATACAGCTTACCCACCGGCAGCTGAGCCCCTGGGAATCTTGATTTGGCAGTCAAAGGGCCTATGGGGGGGTAGTCTATCCGCCTCCTTCTCGCTGAAGACCTCCTTCAGGTCAGCATATTGTGGCAGCACCTCCCCTTTTGGCTCCACAGCCATCCCAGCCACCCTGGCCACTGTCATGCTTGGGTCCCCCCCCCAGACAGTGTTCCAAGCAGTAAGCTGACCCAAAGGTGACCGACCTCTGATGCCATGCCACTACTGGATCATGCAGTGCCAGCCAGCTCATCCCCAGTATTATTGGGGGTCCTGCCAGTGTGGCTACGTGAAAGGCAATGGTCTCCGTGTGCCTGGAAACCCTCATTCTCATTGGTGGGGTCTGCTGCATCACTTCCCCTCCCAGAAGTTCTCTGCCATCAATGGTGGTCACTTGCAAGGGAAAATCCAGGGGCAGCAGGTGGAGTTGGTGCTCCAGAGCGAAGTCTTTGCTGAAGAAATTGCAGGAGCTGCCTGAATCCAGCAGCCCCTCCACCTTGACTGGGTGCCCATTCGGGAGTTCTAGCACCACTTCTATGGCTATAGCTGCCCTGGGAGGGTCTGGCTGGGGCACTTCTATTGGTTGCTGGTGTGCTGGTCCCGGGGGGAAGGTTACCATTGGCGTAGCCAAAGTCCGGTCCTGGGTCACTAGCCTGGAAACAGTTCACAAGGAGCGGGGCGAGGTCCGAAGCAGGAAGCCGGGCGGGGACAGGAACACTGGAGGGTCAGGTCTGGGTCCAGGCAGGAACAGGTACTCAACAGGTACATTGCTCCCGCAACCTGGGACCGGGCTGACTGGCCTTTATCTTCTCTGAGGCCAGGGGCGGCCCCGACCCCCAGGAGACCCGCCTCTCCTGGCCTTAAGGCGAGCACTCCTCCTGGGAGAAACCAGTTCCCTTCACCTCTCTGCCCTGAGCCTCTGCAGTTCAGGGGAGGCTGAAGGGTTACTGGGCCCAGGGGGAGACTCACCTGCAGGCACTGAGTCCTCAGCCGCCTCTGGAGCCAGAGTGGATTCACCTGGTGCCTGCTCCTGAGGATCCGACACAGGTGCAGGCGCTTCAGAATCAAGGCCCTGCCCCAGTTCAGCCGGCCCTGGAGGCGGGGACTGTTGATTTGTAGCAGTGTCCATGCACAGCGGAATGATGAGGAATATGTGTACATACTCTAAATTGCTTTATTTACATTTCAAAGCTGGTAGATTACAGAAATGCATCTTTACTCTGCCGAAGCAGAAAAGGCATCCTCTCTCCTCTGAAGCATGGAGAGAATCACCCTGAGAGAGAACAGTGAAAAACAGGAAACCAGTGTACGTCACATCCAGTCTCCTTTTCCCGTGGGAAACACAACAGTAATGCTGTCTGTGGAATGTAAACATTGTCTTGTGACAAGCCTTTCGCTGCACAGTGAAGAGAGCAGAAACCAACATCCTCCCCCTTTCTGTGAACACCACTGGGCAGCGTGTTCGTACAATATCAGTACAAACCCAACTTCTGCACATAGGTACAGTGTTGATCCCTTGATACAATCTTGGACAATACATCAGCAGGAATTTCATTAACTGGCATATAGGACACCGTTACGAGTCCCTTCTGAATACGTTCCCTAGCATGTTGCAACTTCAATTGCAAGTGCTTCGTGCTTTGTTTACAACCTTCAGAATTCAGCAAAGCCAAACATGCTTTGTTGTCCTGGTAAACCTGGATTGGACATTTGACAGGAATTTTCATGTCTTTGCACAATTGTAACAACCATTCACAATCCTTAAGTGAATAAGACAGTGCATTCAGTTCAGCTTCACAAGTACTTAAGCTAACTGTTGTTTGCTTCTTGCATGACCAATCAAATAGAGCCTGATTGTACATGTAGCAAACTCCAGACGTGCTTTTCCTGTCTGTAGTGTCACTTCCAAAACTTGCATCTGCAAATATCTCAAGACCACCAGACTTCTGACTGTTAAACCTCAGTCTGTAATGCATAGTGCCTTTCAAATACCGCGCTATGCGTTTCAGAGCTTTCCAATCCTTAACAGTAGGATTGTTGACTTGTCTGCTTAGCAAATTACAGCTAACAGCAATGTCAGGTCTTGAACATCTGGCAATGAAGTTTAGCTTGCCTAGCACACTTCTGTACAGTGTAGTGTCAGAAAATGCTTCTTCAGTGTCATCTACCTGATAACCTGTTGTCATCGGTGTGTCTACAGGGTTAGCATCCATCAGGTTTAGTTTGCCTAACACATCAGCAATTTTCCGTGACTGGTGTACTAGAATGTTACCATCTTGATCTCTCTCTATTTCCAGAGATAGGTAGTTGTTTACCTCTCCAAGATCTTTCATGTCAAAGTGTTCTTTCAGTTGAGCTAGGGCGTTATTGTACATTGTGACATCATCCCAAAAGAATAAAAGATCATCAACATAAAACAAACAATACAGTTTCTTTTGCCCCTCCTCTTTGACAAATACACATGGATCAGCTTTCCCTTGCTTAAAACCTAGAGAAAACAATACCTCAGTGAGTTTTGTGTGCCAACACCGTGCACTTTGTTTGAGACCATAAAGGGACTTCTTCAGAGCACAAACAAATCCCTGTTTTACCTGTACGCCATCAGGTGGAAGCATATAAAGTGATTCATCTAGAGATCCGTACAGAAAAGCTGTATTTACATCATGGTGACTAATGTGTAGATTCTCCTCTGCAGCTAGCTTGAGCATAAGCCTAATGCTCTCATACCTCACTGTGGGTGAGTAGGTCTCGTGATAGTCTTCACCTGGTACCTGTGCAAAACCTCTGGCTACCAATCTGGCTTTGTGTCTGACTATCTTGCCATTTTGATCAGTCTTCGCTTTGAAGACCCATTTGCTTCCAAGCAGTTTCATTCCTGGAACTACTGGAACAAGTTCCCATGTTTTGTTCCTTTCCAATGAATCAAGCTCAGCCTTCATGGCATTTAACCATGGCTCAGCTTCCTTTGAATCCAAAGCCTGGATTTCTTGGAAACTTGAAGGTTCAAATACCTTCCTGGAGCTTTTAACAGCTGTTACTGCTATCTTAGCAAACTCATCAGCAAATCTCTTTGGAGGTCTGCCTTTTGTAGCTCTTTGTGACCTGCGAATTAGCCTTAAGTCTTCAACACTCTCCTCTTCCTTCTTAGGAGAAAAGTGACCTATTGTGAACAATGGTTCCTCCAATTCTTGATCAGAGCTTTCAGAGGGTCGCATAGAGGCTTTCACACTCTTGAAATCCTCTGAATCACCTGATTCAGTTTCAGACTCAGAATCAGAACTTTCATCAGTGGGTGTGGGTTGCTGTGGTTGCTTTTGACTATCCTCAGTCTCATCACTGTCATCAGGATAACATTGGAAAATTCCCACATTCTCCCCCCACTTGGCATTGTACTCAACACTTCTTGTGAGCTTAATTGTCTTAGAGTCAGTCATCCTTATTCTGTAAGAACCTTTCTCATAACCTAGAAAGATACCATGCAAACCACGCTTGTCTAACTTGGAGTTTTGTGGTGAGTGAACCCACATGTCAGAACCAAAAATTTTCATGTGTTTGATGTATGGCTTTTTGCCAAACATCTTCTCATAGGGAGTACAACCAATCGCTGAAGATAACCTGCGATTATAACTGTAAGTGAAACATGAGAGAGCTTCGGCCCAATAACTCTCTGGAAGATTGGCATCATGCAGCAAGGTTTTTAACCCTTGAAGCAATGTCTGATTTGCTCGTTCTGCAAGTCCATTCTGCCATGGCGAGCGAGGACTAGACAAATCGTGTTGAATTCCTTTCTCAGACAGAAAAGCTTCAAACTGCTGAGAAGTGAATTCTCCTCCGCGATCTGTGAAAAGAATTTTTACCTTCTTACCATGCACATTTTCCAACCAAGCACAGAATTCCTTGAACCTAGGAAAAGCCTCTGATTTCTGCTTGAGATTGTACACATGAATATACCTGGAAAATGCATCAATGAGAACCATGAAGTACCTATTTCCTCCCAAAGAGGGCGCTAGTGGTCCAACCAAATCAGCATGAACAATTTGGTATGGTTCTGTAGCTTGCCTACTAGACACCTTACCTTTCGCAGCCATTTTCACCTTGTTTGCTGCGCATGCCTTGCACTTCATGTGGTACCTGCAGGGTTTAATAGTCATACCTTCAACCAAGGCAGGCATTTTAGATACTGCCTCAAAACCCAAATGTCCAAATTTTCGATGAAAATCATGAATACATTCTGCATGCAAACTTTTGTTAGAACCTGCAATGCAACAAGTGTCATCCTGCACAACATCATCATAATACAAAACATATAAACGATCAACATATTCAGCATACAATACATAGTCATTTTTCTTCGTGATGATGCACCTTTTGTTCTTAAAGGAAACGTCAATGTTCCGCTCATTCATCTGTCCAACGCTGAGCAAATTATGTTTGGCATCCGGCACATAAAGTACATTCTGTATCGATAAGTTCAAACTGTGAAGAACAACAGTTCCGTAGCCTTTACTGGGAATTGTGTGGTCATCCGCCTGGTGAATTGCACCTTCCTGCGGTGTAAAAGACACGAACAGTCGCTTATCGTTGCACATGTGATGGGTTGCCGCTGAATCAACAACGAAGAAAGATCTAGACGTCTTCTGGACCTCTGCAACTTTTGGAGTGAAGCGTGAGACCATTGCTTTGTGCTGCGTTGTCCTGGACACCGGACCTTTGCCTTTGCTCTGGCCTTTTCCACGCGATGAGCTTCCGCTGCGCTGCTCTGTCTTGGCCCTGGGATATCTGCATTCCCTCTTCATATGGCCTAGACGTCCACAGGAGTAGCATTTCACTGCCTTCAAAGCTTTGGCGCCATCTGGTGGTTCCACTGCACTATGGGATGACGTCTGTGAAGTCTCCCCCTTACCCATGCAGCTATCACCCTGGCAATCTGCTTCATTCTGAATCACGGCAGTATTACAGGCTACTCTGAGCTGAGCATGTGGCTGATGGGCATCAGATTCCCCACGTGCATCAGCCAGCCTTCTGCAGCTAGCCATCTTATGCAGCTTGTTAAAACAAAACATAGTAAATTCAGCTTCTGTCCTCAAGTGTGCCTCTCTCAAAGCGTCCCAAATTTCTCTGGCTGAGGTCTTATCACGCAATAGACAGAGCTCTTCTGGGGATACTATCAATGTAAGAGTTCCCCTTGCTTTGGAATCTTTAGCTTTCCATGCATCTGTAACTGGAGCTGGGGGGGTGTCTGTAATAACTTCAAACAGACCCTCTTTCCGCAGAATAGCCTCTGCATAGATAACCCAGTCCGTATAATTTTTCTTATTGAGCTTGGGAATCCCACAAGCATCCTGAAGGGCCATCATGACTCTGGCATTAGCCTTCTGCGTCATCTCTGCTGCTTTAAACAAGCTGCTTTATACAAGCTGCGTCTCTGCTGCTTCAAGCCTCATTCCAAAGGCAAGTTCAAAAGTGCTTTCTCTCTGCTGCCCTAAATCATGCTGCGTCACTGTTATCAGCAGCTGCTTCAGCCCAAAAGCACTTTTAAAAGTTACTTTCGATTTCCCCAGCATAGGCATAGCCGCTGCCTGTTCCCGGCAAACGGACATAAAAGTTCAAAGTCCAGCCATAAAGCCATTAATTAGATGCTGGCAGGCTGCCCGGAGCAGTAGCACATACCTCATCAATCATCTTGACGCGCAGAACAGATACCGTCCGATCCGTCCCTCTCCATTCCGATCCTTTTGCCGGCATCAGATGACTGCGTCTTTGCTCCTTTGCCAGGAGCCCGATTCGACTTCTGGGCCCATAACCAAAATGTTGATTTGTAGCAGTGTCCATGCACAGCGGAATGATGAGGAATATGTGTACATACTCTAAATTGCTTTATTTACATTTCAAAGCTGGTAGATTACAGAAATGCATCTTTACTCTGCCGAAGCAGAAAAGGCATCCTCTCTCCTCTGAAGCATGGAGAGAATCACCCTGAGAGAGAACAGTGAAAAACAGGAAACCAGTGTACGTCACATCCAGTCTCCTTTTCCCGTGGGAAACACAACAGTAATGCTGTCTGTGGAATGTAAACATTGTCTTGTGACAAGCCTTTCGCTGCACAGTGAAGAGAGCAGAAACCAACAGGGACTCCTGTGCAGGCTGGGATTCCTCCGGTTCAGCCTCTGAATCGGATTCCCAGGCCATCACAGCTGGCTTGGCTGCTGCCCCTGCTGATTGGCAGCCAAGCATTGTCGTTTCCCTGTGCCTGCCCCTTTTCCCCCTCCTCCTCACAGCCAGCAGCTCCCACCATCCCTTGCCAGGTCTTTCTTTGAGGGCAGACCCTGGCAAAATGTCCTGGCCGTTGGCAGAGGAAACACTTCTTGGTGGTTTTCCAATCCTTTCCCTCCCTCTTCTGACCTTCACTGGAGTTTGAAACCTCGCGCGCACGCGCGCGCCATCTATTTCCATTGGCTCAGCTGCCTGGGAAGGCTGCCTCGGCATTTCAGGAATGCGGTAGTCATGGCAACGTTCCCCTCTCACTTCGCGCTTCTCCTGAGCCCGCGCTTCCTGTCTTACTCCAATCGCAAGCACAGCCTTGGTCAGCTGGTCCATCGACTGGACTGCGGGCGGGGCGCGCAGGAGAGCTCGTCCTTCACAGTTGGGGACAACCCCTCCTCAAACAACATTTGAATGGGTTCAGAGTCCAGATCCCACCCGAGCCGGTGGATCAACTTCACAAAGCGCGACAAGTAGTCTCTAACTGACTGGTTTCCCTCCTTGCACCCCATCAATTCCCGTCAAGTCACATTTTGCTCCACTTCACTGGAGTACATTTCATCCATCGCCTGAAAAAATTTCGTAAGGTCCTTCAAGGCAGCATTTTGCGTCGCCATTAGGGGCCTGACCCATTCCCGGGCCCCATCCTGTAGATGCCCAACAATATAGGCCACCCTCTCCCCATCATCAGCAAAGTCATTATGCTGCAGTTCCAAAGCGTACTCTATTTCCGTTCGGAACGCGTTATAGTCCTGGGGCTTCCCCCCAAACTTGTGTACCAGTCCTGGTACCTTCCTTGCGACGGGGGTGGGTCTGACCTGTGCATCCTGAGCCCGTCTTTCGTCCAGCTGCGCCGTCAGGAGAGCTACATGCTGTTCCAAATCTCGGTTCCTCTCCACCAGATTTTGCACTCCAGCTGTTTGCTCCGTTCCTCTGGCTTCTCCGGTTTGGCTCATTATGCTGCCTGCCTGTCGCTGCGCACAAGCAACGTCGGGGACTGACGGATTGCTGTAATGGTTATAGGGGTTGCTCGTGCATAAGTTGCCGCCGCTCCTGGCTAGGTTACCTGGTTAAACCCTTTCTGTCTGGACAGCCCTTCACTTCGTGGCTGTTTCAGTCGCGGGCAGAATCCGTCAGTGGGCGTTTCTTGAACCTCTTCCAGCAAAGAAGTTCTTTGACGCCAAGTCTCCGCCTACTCTCCCTGCACAGAAGTCTTCTGCGCAGGGAGGGTGTGGGCAGCGGAGGACCCGTGCTCTCCCCGCTGGTCTCCGGCGAGGAGTCCTGGAGCCCCCTCGCTGATTCCCCCATCTGCCCCCCTTCTCCACTGGTGTTACGCTGATTTCCTTCCCCAGCAGATGGGCTGCATCTCTCCCTGCTGGGCCCCTCTCCAGCATCGCTTTGGAGACTTGCCTCCGCCTCCAGCTCCGATGGCAGTTCCCTGACAGGGATCTCCCATTATTTTCACATAATCTAAGTGTTTATTCAGGTGAGGCTGAATGAAACATATGAGTTCACTTAACCAAGAAGCAGGAAGTCACGTAGGCAGCCAGAAGAGGGCATCTTTCCCCAAGCCTGAGAGCACATACACGGCCCCCCACCCAGGGAGTGATGGGGGGGGGGCAACAATAGACGTCCCCAGAGGCAATTTAGCAAGTCCGGTGTTCTGAAAGCCCATCTCTGGACAAGTCCTGAGGGCAAGGAGATGCCAAGGGTTTCATTGTTCTTTGGGTAATGGGCACTTAAGAGGTGTTGGGAGAGGTGTCCGGCCCCTGCTGAACTTGTGTATGTCTTATATCCCCTCCTCCTTTGTGATGTAGTATGGGCCTATTCATGATGCCCTGTGAAATGTATTCTGGGTAAAAGTCAAGGTAACCCTTTGTTCTGGCTTCTTGCTCCTGTGGGGACCTGTTGGGCAACAAGAAAGATCAAGGTCTACTGACCGCTGTTTTGCTCCAAATTACTTGGCTGGAACTTGCTTCTTTTACCGACCGCATGGATCCATGAGGGACTTGCACCCGACTGGCTGGGCTGATGAGTCGTCTCTCCACCTGGAATTTTCCGTAACACCCATAAAAGTGTATCCTATTTATTGCTGAGAAATCGTACCATACTCAGCTTATGGATCTCAACCCCAAGAAACTCGACACAGAGTAGCTGCCTTTCCCCCAATTTCTTAGCTAGCAATAATGGATATTGAGAAGGGAGAGAGAGATAGGCATCCTTTGGGCGATGCTGCCCCACTCCAGTTTGCCTCTGTCGGCCCCTGATCCCCCTTTCCTGTGGCCCCTGAATGGCTCTCTCCTCATCCACCTGTCTAGGGAGACAATGGAGGACGGCTCAAGCGGTGGGGAGATGGCAAGGCCTGCTGGGGCAGCTGGCTGCTGTGACGGACAGCAGAGCCAGAGCAGAGTCTGGGGGTGCAGTGCCTCACCATTCCACCAGGGGGCCAGAGCCGCTTTCTGATTGGCTACCCAGAGGGGGGGTGGCACCAGGACTTTTGGAGGGAAAATAAAGAGCGCCGTTTCTGAGGGGATTTGAGATGGGAGAGAGGGAAGGTTGGGAGAAGATGGGGATGAGGAGAGGGTGGAGGGAGGGAGAAGTGGCTCTGATCTGAGTGGATCCTCCGCTCTGAGGAGAATATCTATGGAGCCAGAGGAAGGAGCCTCACAGCTGAGATGGGGAGACCATGTTGAGGGTCTGGAGGGAGTGAAGCTGGAGGGAGAAGCTGTGGGAAGACTCCCCTCTTCTTCTTCTGGGGTCTCCTTCCAGTCAGGAGGGGAGAGATCTTCTAGGAAAAGGAGATTCCCAAGTCCGTGGCAAGGGCTGAGAGGATCCCCTGGGTCTGGCACACAAAGGAAAATACCTGAGGGGAACCCAGGAAAAGTGGCCCCTGGCTGTGAAGGAAGCTGGGCTGTGTCAAGAGTACCTCACGGAAAGACCCCTCATAACTAAGTGAGGGGGTGAGAGAGAAGCAGCAGAAAGAGAGTTCAGCCTTTCACCATCTATTGTGGAAACCTGAACATCTCCCTGAAGTGCAGCAACTGAATTGGAGGGAAGCTGTGCCTGCAGAACCATGTTTAATCCTGAGACATTTAGCTGAAGTAATAAGTTAACTCCTACCTGAAAGAACACATCTCCTGTCTTCACTTTGTTTCACCGTTCTCTTTTTTGCGAATAAAACTTTCCTTGTCTAATTATCTCCTGCCAGAGACTCCCTGGATCGCAGTTTCCCTCACACAAGACGCCTGGATTTAATTTGGGACAATTAGCAGGGAGACTCTGCTGCGCAGGGGACACCGGACTGACCAGCAGGACATGCGAAAAGGATCTCAGGGTCTTGGTGGATCCCAAGCTCCACCTGAGTCCAACATGTGAGGCAGCAGCAAAGAAGGCAAATGTTCTTCTCGGCTGCATCCACAGAAGTGGATCGTGTCCAGATGGAGGGAAGTCCGAGTCCTGCTCTCTTCTGCCTTGGTCAGAATCCACAGCTGGAATCCTGTGCAAAATTCCTGCTGCCGTGATTCCAGTTTCTTAAATTTGGTTTGCTTAGGGAATATCTATCCCTTTTGATCTTGCAGAGCTTTGAACTAGCCTCAGAAGCTGCCTTCTGCTGAGCCCGACCAAGGGTTCCCTCTAACCCTGTATAGTCCACACTGACTGGCAGCAGCTCCCCCCAGTTTCAGGCACGGGTCTCATCCAGCCCTTGCGGGAGATGCCAGGGGCTGACCCTGGGACATTCTGCATGCCAAGCAGATGCTCTTGGTTCCCCATATTTCACTAGCCTTTCAACTTTATTCTGTTAACAACCGTGGAGATTCCACCTGCCTCTTTCCAAAGGAGAAAACTCACCTGATTAAAGAATTTGAGGTGATGCATCATTTGTATACTTTTTGGAGTTCTATGTTTTCAATGTCCCTGAGATCTCTTAATGAAGGGCGGTATATCAATTCAGTTAATAACAACAACAATTATTCTTATTTATTCATTCATTTATACCCCGCCCATCTGGCTGGGTTTCCCAAGCCACTCTGGGCGGCTTCCAACAAAATATTAAAATACAATAGTCCATCAAATATTAAAAGCTCCCCTAAGCATAACAACCATCCATTTTTAGTCCACTGAATTAGAAATTCAGCATTTCTGGGAGGGGAAATGGCATACTATTGAATGTTTGCATACCAACATGCTTAAGAAAGTTTTGGTTATTCATGATGAGAATAGGATTTATTTATTTTGAACTTTGCTTGGTTCCTCCTTGGCAGCCAGTGCGATTGTTTATGCAGGGCTCGAACTCAGGACCCGCTGCCTTGAGGGACATCTAAGAGCAGTTGGGCAGGGGAAAGGTCTCCCTTGGGAGGTGGGGGACTCTCCTTCCTTGGAGGTTTCTCAGCAGAGATCGGACGGCCATCTGCCCTGGATGCTTGAGCTGAGATCCCTGCACTGCTGGGGGTTGGACTAGATGACCCTGGGATCCCCTCCTCTCTCTCCACTCCTGAATTCCAGGAGGAGCTTCCTTGCCTCCTGCAAAGCCCTTTTCCCTGCAGGCTCTTCCTCTGGTTTCTGGCCAAGGGAGGGAGATGCTCAGAGTCCAACAAGAGCCAAAATCCCCCAAGTAACAGAGCTGCCCCTCTAGCAGTTGGTACTTCACCCCCCAAAAAAGAAGACAAAATGCGTTATGGCAGTGGTTTTCAACCCATGTGCCATGGCACCCTGGGTGCCCTGAATGATGGTTGGGCAGCTGTGGGCAACCCTGGCCTCTGCCTCTCTTTCCTTCCCTTCCTCTTCTGATGGCCCCTCACATCTCTGCCTCCCAAAGGCTTCCATGGCTGCAGGTGAATGGTGTCCCTGGGGATGGTCAGGGGGTGCTGGTTGCCAGGAGCTGAGGCTACCTTGGAGTAAGCAAGCAAGTGGGTGAAGGAGCCCAGCCCGCCAGCCCATGTTGCTGGGAATGGACAGACAAGTGGGAGGCCAGCCAGGCAGGCTGTTATATGCTGAGTTGAATAGGATTCAGAATGCAGCAGTCTGATTGGTCCTAGAACAATAGGATTCAGAATGCAGCAGTCTGATTGGTCCTATAACAATAGGATTCAGAATGCAGCAGTCTGATTGGTCCTAGAACAATAGGATTCAGAATGCAGCAGTCTGATTGGTCCTAGAACAATGCAGCAGTATGATTGGTTGTGGCTGTGGAACCAGATCAGGTCAGGGGAAGCCGCCTTGTGGGGACAGGGCCAAGGGATGGAGCAATGTCATGGACTGGTTGGGCACAGAGGAATGGTGGGAGGAAGCAGCCAGGGAACCAGGAAGGGAAGATGGCTCAGCCCAAGGAGTGGAGGTGGAGGAAGGATGAGCGGTCAGAGGGAGAAGAGGGAGAAGCCTGGGAAGAGGAGGCGTCAGAAGCTGAAGGGGAAGCAGGGCTTAGTGAGCTGGGAGACTCTGTGACAGAATGCAGTGCAGAATCAGAGGCAGAAGAGGAAGGAGACGAGTGGGAGGAGGGAGGTCGAGAGTCAGAGGTGAGTCAGGAGAAGGAGGAGTCAGCGGGGGCTCCCTCTCCTTCTGCCAGAAGCCACCCTCCCTGCTTGTCTCTCAGAGGCAGGAGACGTCTGACAATGGAGGAGCAAAGCCAGGCTGCACACTGTCGCACTGTTGGATCGCTTGCCAAAAACCCCAGAGAGGAGGGGGCTTGGAAAGCTGTGGGGAGCTGGGGGCCTTCTCTTTTGGCAGCTGATTTCATGGAGGAAGACCCTGTCTTGCAATTCTACTCATTATTGATCCAGAGCAGAACTCCAATGTATAGTTACCAGAGTGAAAATGTAAAGACGTTGCAGGATCCCCCAAAATAGACCAGAGGCAATTGTATTTCATCCAGCAGAGCTTTACTGCTACTGAAGACAAATGAGCATAATGGATCCCAAATGCAAAACATTCAGGATTGGCCCTGCCCATAAGAAATCCAGTTGCAGCAGACTTAACTGAAATTTCTCACAGCTTATAAGTCTTAACCTTAACACTCAGCATACTTTGTACAGAACACCAGAGGGAAGAGAGAGAGAGAGAGAAAGTGAAACCCAGGCTCCTTCTGGCCTCTTCTTAGAGCCAGCATGACCTTGACAAAAGAGATGACAGAACCACTTTAACCCAGCTGTACTCAGCTTCTCTGAAGGAATAACCCAAACATCAGGAAACTTCTGTTTCTTTTATTCAAAGAAGCTTCCAGAACCCTCTTGAACTAATAAGAATAGAATAGACAATATCAGATCCATACTTTCTGCACCAAGAAATGCAAACTGACAGACCCTCAGGGAATGAGCTGCTCTTCTCATTAACCCTGAAACTCCAGCTGTGAACTGTGGGATTTCCTGCCCAGATATAACTCTGCGACTCCAGCCTTCTGAATGTCGCCTGTAGGATTCTGTTGTAGTTGCTGTTTTCATGGAATCCAGGAGTTGAAAGGGACCCCAAAGGTCATCAAGTCCCACCCCCTGCATTGCAGGAATCTCAGCTAGATTCTCCAAAACAGTTGGCCACCCAAAGTAGGCTTATTGTATTTCTATATTGAACACTGAATGCTAAAATAAGCTTCTAAGCAGAGGACAGACAATTACAAATAGTGTCCAGGATTCACCTAGCCAGCCCTATCTGCTGCAAAATGGGGGCTGCCCCCCACTCCTCCCCCTCTCCATGCCCCCATGAACCCCTTGAATTTGGCTCTAGGGCACTGGGAGGGAACCTCCCCAGAACAACTCACGAGGAGAGGAGAAAGTGGATTCTTCCATCTGGGAAACTGGAATGCTTGCGTAGGCAGAAAAACGTGGAAAACACAAGGCGGAGAACCACCTATTTACAAAAGATGACTGCTCCCAGTCACCAGTCTAGCTGTCGCATTCTGGATTAGTTGTAGTTTCCAGGTCACCTTCAAAGGTAGTCCCAGGTAGAGTGCATGGCAGTAGTGCAAGCAGGAGATAACCAGAGCATGCAACACTCTGGCCAGACAGTCTGCGGGCAGGGAGGGTCTCCACCTGCGTACCAGATGGAGCTGGGAGACAGCTGCCCTGGAAACAGAATTAACCTGCGCCTCCATGGACAGCTGTGAGTCCAAAATGACTCCCAGGCTGCGCACCTGGTCCTTCAGGGGCACAGTTGGCCCATTCAGGACCAGGGAGTCCCCCACACCTGCCCACCCTCTGTCCCCCAAAAGAGTACTTTCTGTCTTGTCAGGATTCGACTTCAATCTGTTATAACAGAGCATTGTGTAGCAGATCATATTGATCCTGTCTCAGAGGAGGACATTTCCCTTTTTCTTTTAGGGTCCAGTGTGCTTTGAAGATGTTTCTGTTCGTTTCACGGATGAGGAGTGGGCGTTGCTGGATCTTGACCAGAGAGCTCTGCATAAGGACGTCATGGAGGAGAATCGTGGGATCGTGGCCTCTCTTGGTAAGGCTCCCTGTGGGATCGTCCTATCTGCCTGGAAATTCAAAAAAATACCTCTATGTAACAAACCTCATATATTTTCACAGAGCTCAGCAGCGCCCAATACAACACCTGGGAACCTAACACCCCCACAGCTGTAATGGTGTGAAGCCAAGATTCAATTATTGCCCCTATTAATTGATCTTTACAGTGGTACCTCGAGTTCCAAACAGCCTAGTTCATGATCTTTTGGGGTTACGTACACTTGGGCTCCATGATCACTGCAGATGGTGACAGCAGTCACAAAATTAAAAGACGCCTGCTTCTTGGGAGAAAAGCAATGACAAACCTAGACAGCATCTTAAAAAGTAGAGACATCACCTTGCCAACAAAGGTCCCTATAGTTAAAGCTCTGGTTTTCCCAATAGTGATGTATGGAAGTGAAAACTGGACCATAAAGAAGGCTGATCACCGAAGAATTGGTGCTTTTGAATGATGGTGCGGACTGCAAGAAGATCAATCCTCTCCATTCTAAAGGAAATCAGCCCTGAGATCTCACTGGGAGGACAGATCCTGAAGCTGAGGCTCCAATACTTAGGCCACCTCATGAGAAGAGAAGACTCCCTGGAAAAGACCCTGATGTTGGGAAAGATGGAGGGCAGAAGGAGAAGGGGGCGACAGAGGACGAGATGGTGGGACAGCTACCATCATGAGGGAGGCAGTGGAAGACAGGAGTGCCTGGCGTGTTCTGGTCCATGGAGTCATGAAGAGTCGGACACAACTAAACGACTAAACAACAACAACACTTCAAAACCAGAATGAAAATTAAAAGCAGCACCGTTTGTGCTTGCAAATCTAAGGACTCTTGAGTTATTGAATCATAGAATTGCAGAGTTGGAAAGGGGTCTGTGAAATATTGCTCAGGGTAAAGGTCCTGCAGGCTTCCAGTGCACATGCTGCTTTCCCCGGACCTCTGAGCAGAGCAGAGTAGAGTAAACACAGCAGAGTAAACACAGTGTGTTTAGCCTTCTGCCCTCTGTGCTTGCATTAGGTGTGCATAAATCAAGAGTCCAGTCAGCTCCTCTAATCTAGAAGTGTTTATTTTACAGCAGTTTACCGGTAAATCAACCTGTATCAGGCAGAAAAAGCATCTCCGCACCGGACGAAAACGAAAGCAGAATAACAGAACAAAGAAACAGATCCCGGATGTATACGTAGGATCTCTCCGCCCCCTCGGAAGGCAGGGCGAAAGAACTGAGCTGTTTAGCCCTGCAAGCTCAGGTTCTCCTCACAGGGTCATCTAGTCCAACCCCCTGGAATGCAATCTCAACTAATTGATACCGGATGCGGATGCTGTTTGTGTCTCCGTTACGGAAAGTAGCGTTGTTTTCAGTTAAGTTGTTCCTGCTGACAAGATTCTGAGATTATTATTCAATTTTTTTTTCCAAATTTGTCAGTCACTTCCCCAGGGTAACCCAAAGCAATGTGCAGCCAAACCTTTCTGCCACGGATGGCCCACGTACAGTCTGGGTTCTCCATCCTTTTCTGGTACCTCCTGGTACTCCTCAAACGAGAAGATAGAAGGTTGGTTGATGTAGCAGCTTTCCTGCATCAGCGTTTCCAGCAAGCAATGTTGGAATGCCCAAATGTGGAAACTCTCTTTTTGGGCAGAGATCTGTGTCTTGCCCAACAAGCTCCATCTGAGCAGTGTGGAACTTCTTCTCCACTTCCAGAGGGAAGTAACTACTACTCGCTGTCAAGCTGGTTAGCTCGTGTTCTCGTTATGTGTTTTTATGTTGTGAACCACTGTGTGAGATTGGGATGAAGGGAGGGATATACAGATTTTTATACAGTGGTATACATTGATTATTCCTTTCATTTTATGGACCAATGGTCTTGTTAGATAGTAAAAATTCATGTTAAATAAATGTTTTAGGGGTTGTTTTTAAAAGTGGAATGGATTAATCCATTTTGCATTACTTTCTATGGGAAAGAACACCTTGGTTTAAGAATGCTTTGGTTTAAGAATGGACTACTGGAACGGAATAAGTTCGTAAACCAAGGTAACACTGTATTTCTGGGTTGCTTAAAAGATTATTTTGTTGGCTCCATAGATTTTCAATTTGGTTAAGGTCTGGGCTATTCCCAGGCCATTCCAGCAGTGGAATATGATTATATTGAAACCAACTTTTGCACAAAGGAGCAACATGACATGAAGCTGAATCCTGCTGAAATAGAAAATAAATAAAAATGCTTCAGTATCTGGGGAAAGATCACATGCAGAAGGCTTCAGTTTGGGCTCAAGTGTTTGCTTTATGTATTTGGGGATTTTACATTCCCATTAATGAAGCACTAATAGGGTGCTTCACAGTAGGTGTAATGTAAGTGGGATGTAAATCTTCTCCGATTCTTCTTCTCACATATTTTTCTTTTATTCTATTACGGTATGTTCTTCAAACTCATGAAACAAAAGACCAACCAACTTGATAGCAATCACATAACAATATGACAAAAGTCAACCTGACAAAAGTCGCCATGGATGAATGGACTTGCGGAGCGAGCAAACCAAACTTTGCTTCAAGGCCTAAAAACCTTTTGCATGATACCAATCTCCCTGAGAAGTTTTGGGGAGAGGCTCTGTCCACGTTTGTTTATACCTTTAATCACAGACTGTCATCACCTATTGGTTGTACTCCCTATGAGAAGATGTTTGGTAAGAAACCTAACATCAAGCACATGAGAATCTTTGGTTCTGACATGTGGGTACACACCCCACAGAGCAACAAGCTTGGGAAGCGTGGGGCACATGGTTTGTATGGGGCCAAGATGGCGTCTGGCACTCTTCTTAGCTGCGCCACTGCTGTCCTTGCCGGTAAAAACCTCCTCCAGCCTCTTTGGCCCTCTTAGCAGAGTTTACACAGCAGGAAAACTGTTGCTTGTGTGGGAATGACTCAGACTGCAACGCAGGCTTTTCTCTTATCTCCAATAGCTTTTAATGAGTAGAATAACATCGTAAATTCAGCCCGGCGAATTAGCTGGCATTCTCTCCGCTTCTCTGCAAAAGCGAAAGGAAAGAAACACACAGAGAAACACTCCCTTATGAGAACATAGCCACGCCTCAGAATGTGAGACGTCACTCAGAACTATTTAACCCTGTAAGTTCTGATTCTCCTCACACCCCCTCTCGTCTCGCATCCTGAGGGAAACTGTGAGGACACATCTACAGATCCCTTTGAGCTCAACACCTTTCCCATTGCCTCTTGCCCCTTCCCGGCATTTGTCTTAGGCAACTGTTGAACCTTCTCAAAACTTTCAGGTTCGCACTGTGCGAAACCAACCCACGCGCTGGTGACCTGAAACCTCTCAGGTGGTACCCCCTTCGTCGAGCGTGCGGAACATCTGAGCACTGTTTCAGGTGCTCCCTCTGACCCACTGGGGCCAGTAAGGCTCCCCCTCTGACTTACTGCGTCTTCGGGCCTTCTGAACTTTGCTAACGGGAGACGAAGGCTCACTCTTGGGCTCTCTTTTAACAACCTGTGGAGATGCCCAATCCTGTTCTTGACCCTGGTCAGTGACCTGGTCCTCAACAGGTTCAGCTTCTACCTCTCCCTCCTCCTCAGAATCAGACAGACATTCTGAGAGAACGTCAGGATTGATCCTTGACCAACCATTCTGTTCACAGAACTCAGCATTTCTGCTAACTAGAATCCTGGACTGATCACCATCTGGATATGCAAACCTCCACCCCTTTGTTCCAGGCTCGTACCCACAAAAGATCATTTTCCGGGACCTCGGGTCACCCTTCTTTTGTTGAGCCTTTGGTACAGGCACCCAGGCTTGTGAACCAAACACACGGAAGAAATGCAGCTTCGGCTTCTTTCTGTGGAGCACGAAATACGGGGTGTCACCTACCACTGAATTGTAGGACCTGTTCATCGTGAAATTGGCCGTCTTCACCACCTCCCCCCAAAAACTTTGAGGCAAACCAGAGTCAATCAGCAAAGCGTCAGCTGCTTGAGCTAGTGCCTTGCTCCTGCGCTCTGCCGCACCAATCTCCTGAGGAGAATTAGCACCCGTCAACCAGTGACGTATTCCCTTCTGGCGGAAGAAACTCTGCAGAGCAGACCCAGTGAACTCTGCACCTCGGTCACTCTTGAACCCCTGCACCTTGGTGGAAAACTGTAGTTCCACTGCCACAACCCAATCTTTGATCAGTTGCGCTGCATCGCTTTTGCATCTCAGCGAGAAGACCCACCCATTCTGGGTAAAATCATCTGTCAGCGTCAGTGCAAATCTGGCCCCGCCCAGGCTCTCTGGCATGGGCCCAAAAAGGTCTGAGTGCACAAGCTCAAAAGGCTTTGTGGTTACCCTCTCCAACCTGGGATAACTGCACCCTTTTTCCTTTGCCCTTCTGCATGCCCTACAATCTAGGGATTGGTCACATGCTTTTATCCTGCACCCTACAGTGTACTGGGGCAACTTCTGGATATCTTCCCAAGAGCCATGTGACATTCTTTTGTGCCACAAATGAGCACATGAATCATGAGGTGGAACGTTTGCACACTTCGCCTGTGCTTCCTCAGCATCCCCCTTTCCCTCCAGAGGTGTCTCCAAAATAAAGAGGTTGTTCTGACATGCAACACTGACCAGTTGCCTCCCACCTCTGGAAATAGAACAGACATTATTTTCAAAGCAAACCTTGTACCCTTCCTGCAAAAGAGAAGATACAGATAAAAGACAATGTTTCATCTCAGGCACAGTGTAGACCTCCAGCTCCGCCTGCAAAAAAGAAACAAACACATTTCCAACAGTGGTTAAATGTCTCTGTGACCCATCAGCAAAGATGACTGTTTTCCCAGTTGAAACAGCCCTGCAGTTCCACATTTCAACACTAGGTGGCGCTGGTATTAGATGATGACTCGCTCCTGAGTCAATGATCCAGCGCAGCACTCTCCCCTCACTGGAGTTGTTCTTTAACGTTGCCATGGAGGCAGTTAAGTGAGGACTGTCCTCCACTCTGTCACGTCCTCCTTGTGCATTCCCACGCTGGCCTCCTTTCCTGGACTGGCTGCCATGGAAACCTGGCTGACTGCCATGGGAAGCGACCTTGGAGACATCCTGCTCAGCCTTTCTGGCTCTCCGCGGGCAGGATCGGCGCAGATGTTCAACAGACTTGCAGACAAAACAGTGACGAGTGGAAAAAAACTGAACTGGGCCTCCAGCTGGCCTGCCCCCCCCCCTGCAACCAGATGGGCTCTCTGTGCCAGCTCTGCCCCCTCTGAAACGGAATTCCTCCTTGTCACACACAGTGGAAAACTTTACAAACTTGCTTTTGGTTTTCACTGCCCCCCCCACTTCTCACAGGGCTCCCAGGACGTTTTCCTGCACCCCCTCTGGTGGGTAAAGGGCTCCCAACACTTGGCCTCTCTCCTGGCACCTCACACGGACATGTTGCAGCATCCATGCAGCTCCCAGGCTCAGCAAAAGCAACAACAACAGCCTTGCCAGCAACAGCACCAGCAACTGTCCCTTCGCCCCCCCCCCCCGTGGGGGCTCCCAGCTTCTCCCAGCTGTGTGTTGGCTCTCAGGAATGTGGCCAGCGCCATCTTGCCTCTCCCTTTCAGATGCAGCCACGTCTTGGCCTTTGCTTCCCACCCTAGCTTCACAAGCCTCTCGGAGTGCTAGCCAAGTGGCCTCTGGCCCTTTAGCATCCAGGACAACAGGCACTAGATGAGCATCCACATTTTCAGCCAAAAAAGCAAGCACACGCTTCTCAACTTCACTTTGCTCTGCAGCCCTTTCAGCCTCTGCTTTCCCAGCCGCATTTTGTGTGGGGTGGACCAAATCCCAAAGCTTCTCCCCCACCAGCATCAGCTCCGCTTGAAAGCTCCACTGCAGCCAATTTCTCCCATTTAATTTTTTAAAAGGGACGGAATGTGACCCCTGGCTGTCTGCCATCTTCTCCCTGGGGCTCAGCGTACTCACGTAACAGCAGCTTCTCCGGCTCCCGATTCAGCAGATGAGATCCTCCCAGCGAGCTCCTCCTTGCCTCAAAATGTTAGGCAAAACTCCAACTGGCTCCAGCTCAGCTCAGCTGGCTTCCCCCCCACACAGGCACAACGCAGCAACAGCTTCAAAAGCTTGGCTGACCTCCATAACCTATGGGGCCAAGATGGCGTCTGGCACTCTTCTTAGCTGCGCCACTGCTGTCCTTGCCGGTAAAAACCTCCTCCAGCCTCTTTGGCCCTCTTAGCAGAGTTTACACAGCAGGAAAACTGTTGCTTGTGTGGGAATGACTCAGACTGCAACGCAGGCTTTTCTCTTATCTCCAATAGCTTTTAATGAGTAGAATAACATCGTAAATTCAGCCCGGCGAATTAGCTGGCATTCTCTCCGCTTCTCTGCAAAAGCGAAAGGAAGGAAACACACAGAGAAACACTCCCTTATGAGAACATAGCCACGCCTCAGAATGTGAGACGTCACTCAGAACTATTTAACCCTGTAAGTTCTGATTCTCCTCACAGTTTGTTCATGGGGTTCGAAAAAGGTGCATACAGGGTATGGATAACTGACTCTAAGTCCATTAAGTTCACAAAGAGTGTTGAGTACAATCCTAAGTGGGGGGGGGGGGAATGTGGGAATTTTCCAGCGTTACCCAGAGGAAGATGAAGATGATGTGAAAAAAGCAGATAATGTTGAGGCAGAAGAGGAAGCTGAGGATGATGATGATGATGATGATGATGATCAGAGTTCGGATTCCAGTTCAGTGGGCGGCGCTGCTGTTGGTGTCAGTGACAGTGATGACACAGCAGACTACAGGAGCGCAAAGGCCTCAGTCAGACCATCTGATGCATCTGACAATGAACTGGAAGAACCACTGTTCACCACTGGTCATTTTTCTCCTAAGAAGGAGGAGATGAGTGAAGAAGACTTGCATCTAGTTCACAGGTCTGATGTCCTCCACCAGGACTTTGACCGCCCATAAACTGTAAAAGTTTGCTGTGGCCAACCTATGTAAGATGGTGTAAGATGGGTGTAAGATGGACGGAGCCCAGCCTATAGATCTCACCATGGTGCTGCAGAACCTCTACATACAGGGAGTGTTGGGATTCGCAGGATACTGAATAAGTCTGCAGGCTTCAACAGGCTGATGCAATACTCCGTGAAGTGCTGGGTCAGAGTGACTCAGCAGGAGTGTGATTAATGTGATTGGCTATCACCTGTTTTAAAAAGGAAAGCCTGCTCAACAGTGTGTGGTGGTTGTGCTGTGGTGTGGTGATGCTGTGTGGAGAGTATTCGTTTGCCTTAAGGAGCAGGTACTCTGTATGAACTGTTTTTGTAAATACCTGTATATAGCTCACATTAAAAAGACTGCACTGGGAAAAACCTGGGACTCTGAGTGTTTCTGCTGAAAGCGCCGCGAGGAATTTCCCCCTTTGTTCTAGGGGGAGGTTCAAGCACTTTGAGCGGCCCCAGCCTGACGTGCTTCCCTGTCCCATAACCAGAGAGGTTCAGGGGGAGCATGGGGCCCTTCAGGGCTTTGTCAGCCAGTGCTGGCTGATGTCCGCCACCTGTGCAGCAGACTTTCCCACCCCATGGAGCCGCATGTGCTTTATGGTCAGCCTCTTTGTGGGCCCGGCACTTTCTTGGGTCTCTCCGTACCTTGAGGCCAGCGACCATCTGCTGGGGAATTTGGACGACTTCTTTGCCACCCTGGAGGGCACGTTCGGGGAGCTGAATCGCGCCCTGGCAGCTGAGATGGCCCTGCAGAACCTCCGGCAGGGGGCTCGCCCAGTTACCGAGTCCGCCGCAGAGCTCCGTTGGTGGGCTGTGGACACCCTCTATGCAGCTGCCTGACGGTTCCACTTCCATCAGGGCCTTCATCCCTGCCTTAAGGATGAATTGGCGTGGGTGACCCCCCCCCCCAGCAGCCCTGACAGACTTTATCACGTTGCGTATTAACATTGAGGTTCCGAGCTCTGAGATTGTCTGAGATTCCGAGCTCTGATTGAGGGAGCCCCTGGGGTCCAGCGCTGCAGTGGGGCTGGAAGTGGAGCCCATGCAAGTAGGGACTGGGCTTGTCTTGTGGAGAGGGGGCCATTTTGCAGCAGAGTGTCCGGCCAAGAGGTTGGGAAACGCCAAGCCCCAGCTGTGCTAGGAGGGGCTCAGCTGAGGCTCAATCCCTCTGCACCCCATTTCCTTCTCCCTATCCATATTCTCTTTCCCCAGGGGGCATGCTGGCCTGGAGGCAATGATTGACTCGGGGGCCTCTGGCGTCTTCATGGACATCAGTTTCACTGAGAAGTATCAAGTACCATCAGTGGTGAAAGCCTTGCCCATTTCAGTGGTGGGTCTGGAGGGGACCCCCCTCGCATCAGGACCCATCTGGCCCCCCTCCCCCGCCTGCATGTTTTGCGGCTGCCTGCGCATCCCTAGAATGCTTCCCTGGACGCAGCAGCACCGGAGCATGGAGAGGAGGAGGCGGCGGCTGTCGGTTGCTTTCCTAGGCGCCGGAAGCTGAGCTGGGTGGGCTGGAGCCTGCGCACAGGACACGATCCTCTCCGCTCTGCTTGCCAGGAGGGCAGGGGATTTCCCTGCTCTTTGTTGCGTTCGTCTGACTTTAACTGCCCAGTTCAAACCATACGCAGCAGGAGTCGCAACTGAATCCTTAGGAAGGCGCTACAATAATTAGGCAAGGGGAAGAGGGCTGATGAACAGACGGTAGCCTTGGGATGCCATACAGATCGAGAGGCCCCACACACAAGGTCACTCCAACGCCCCCTTTACCCACATGCTCTCCCGTGCAGCAACACGCCTCACACGCCTCCGCACACACATCAAAATATGCCCGATACAGGAACCCCAGCAGCCTCCTCCCTGCAGCCCACCCTCCTCCGTAACACGCGATCTGATTTTCGCCCCTGCGCTTGGGCCAGGCGGCTCCAGGGACCACATATTCGCTCAGGAAGACACACAGACATTTCTCCTTACTTTTGAGAGGAAACAAGTGTGTCTTATCGAGCGAAAAATACGGTAATTTTCCCTTTCAAACAGGATACGTGAACCTCTAAGAGAACTCAAAACCCACATAAGGAAAATGTTTAATAATTTGTCGACTGTGTCCAAATTAAGAAAGGTTTTGTCCCTTCATTTCTACCACAGCCAAACTAAGTGAAGGAAATTAGACTGAGCAGAAAATAACAGTAGTAATTATATGTAAAGCTGATAATATTTAAATGAATAAAATGCTGAACTCTCTTCAATCTGAGCAGGCTGAAAGCAAAGAGTAAGGTTACCGTAACTTCCGTCCTAGAGCTTCAGTACGCTGATGACAACGCAGTGTGCGCACGCTCAGAGGACGACCTCCAGACCATCCTAAATATCTTCACAGAAGTTTATGAGAAGCTTGGCCTATCACTAAACATCCAAACAAACAAAGTGCTGCACCAAGTACAAAATAACCCCTCTGCAATACCACAAATCCAACTCAATGGTGTAACAGTGGAAAATGTCAATCACCTCTACCCGTGCAGTTATCTTTCCACAAGGGTCAACAATGATGCCAAAATCCAGCATCGCCTGAGCTCTGAGAGTGTGGCTTTCTCCCAATTGAAGTGCAGAGTGTTTGAGGACTGGGAGATTGGCAGGGAAACGAAAAATGTTTGTTTACAAAGCTACTGTACTACCAACCTTACTGTACGCTTGTGAAACATGGACCACTTAGAACCGCCATCTCCAACTCCTAGAAATATTCCATCATTGGTGTCTCTGAAATTTTTTTATACATCACTTGGGAAGACAGGCGAAGTAATATCAGTGTGGTGTGGTGGTTAAGAGCGGTAGACTCGTAATCTGGTGAACCGGCTTCGCATCACCACCTAGCTACATGGGGTAGTGCTTTAGGTCATTCAGCGCAAGCCCTTATACCAAGGGTGCATGTTGAGGAGTGTTGCTGTGGTACGCTGAAGGCCACGGGACCAGGAGGCTGACACCTGAGATCACAAAAAGGCAAAACCAAACAAACTGCACTTTCCAGTCACTATTAGAACTTCACACTAAGTGTAAAACACAGACCACTAGTGACCACTACTTCTCCCAAAGTACTAGAGCGCCACAAGTAATTGAGTAACAACTGTAGTTAAATGTGGAGAAAATATTTGCGATTCCTACGGAACCTAAGCAAATTTATCTCCAAAGGGGGGAGCTGTTACAGAAATGACGGGGGGGGGGGGCGCACCTTTAAATTGTTAAATGTTACAAATATTATGCCTTGACAGCTCAGGGAAGATATCTCACTTTATAAATCATATAAAATCAACTCCAGGAAGTGCCCAGAGGTGACAATTGCTGAGCTGATTATTGGAAAGCCTCATCCCATCCCCAGACTTGGCTAAGGGTCCAGACATGCAAAGGAAGTTCTGTTGTACTTTTGGGTGGTGGGTACTTGAGACTTGTTTGCCTATGCTAATCCTATCCTTGGGTCTTGCACTGACTCATTTTCCTTATGTTAATCTTGTGTAACCCTCCCCTTTCTGACGTTTTAGTGGTGTAGCAATGACGTATTGATGATGCTGTATGAACTGCATTCTGGGATATGGTGGGAAGATTAAAAAGTCAGTGTCGCCCCATGGCTCTGGGTTCCCTCGCTGCTGCTGAACCTGTTGCGCAACAATCAAGGATCTCAGTCTACTGGCTGCTGTTTTGCTCCAAATTGCTTGGCTGGAATCTCCTTCTTTTACTGACCGCACGGACCCATGGGGGACTTGCGCCCTGACGAGCTGGGATCTTTTGGGTGATGCAATGCATTCCTTTTTTCCTACACCTCTCTGCTAATAGTCTGGAGCTTTCCCCTCCATAGTCACAGAAGCGTTGTTTAGAGTATAGAATGTTGATCATTGTTTTGTTGATTTCTAGGGAGCCTGGTTCTCTCCGTTTCTGTTCTATAGCTTCAAGGACTTTTTTAGATCCTGTTTGTAGCATGATGAGAAGGCCGTGATGTCTTGTTCTGTCTTGCTAACTTTTAAGGAGGTTTGTTTTTTAAGGGATGCTTTCTCTTTTATACAAGCTCCTCTGGTGACCACTTTCATTGCATCCCATAGGAGCGGGGTTCTTTGTTGTCTACATTGTTTTCCTTGAAGTAGTTTGGGAGAGTTTTGGGAGACTCTCTCTGTTTATTTGTGGTTAGGATGGGACTGAAGGACCATGATGGGGTGGCTTGTGTTCCCTCTCCTATTTTGAGGGTAACTTCTATTGGGGCGTGATCTGTGATTTTAATGTTACCCATGTTCATTGATTCTACTGAGGGGATCAGACCTTGTGTGAGCAGAATGCTCTCCAGAGGGACACTGTGCCATGGCGCCCAGACAAGAATGTGTGGCTGGTGTCTCCTGGGTTTTCTTCACCCCAAATGTCAAAGACCCCTGTTTTTAGCATTTTTAGCAACTTGTAAGAGTCCCTAATGGTTGGGGGTTTCCGTCGGAGGAAGGTTGCCCAGGGGGTTGTAGGGTGGGTGTCTTTCAGGGATATGCTTTTCATATTTAGGTTGAGGTCACCCCCCCCCCCCCCCGGAATTGCTTCCCCTTCAGAGGAGAGGAACTTGTTTAATGTTTTTTGGATGAACTCTAGCTGTTTCAAGTTTGGGGCATATCTGGAGCCAACTGTCAGTTTAGTTTTGCCATCTAGTGTCCTTTGAGCAAAAACGAGTCTGCCTCTTTTGTCTTTGAGGACTGCTGTGGCTTTGAAGTTCAGGTCTCTACTGAGTATTATGGCTACTCCACAGGCCTTCCCTGAGCCAGGTGCAACTCACTGTTGACTGAAGCAGGGATCGCTCAGGAGTTTGGGAGGGTTGTGTATTTATTGTAGGAAGGCGATGTGTGGTTTCATGGTGTTTACATACAAGGTGATGACTTTCCTTTTGATGGGGTTTCCCAACCCCCTCACATTTAATGTAATTGCTTTTAAGCTAGCCATCTTGCTTATCTACTATATAGGGTGATTCCATGCCAGCCCGTCTGGGTTGCCCTGTGTCTCTCACCTTGTATTGTCTATCAAACCAGTGAAATTGCGCTGACCTAGAGGTTAAAATGAGATTTGGGTTAAAGAGTGGGGAGTGGGTTGCAGAAAGTATCCCCTATGTAGTCATATATGTGCTTATTTGGGGTATCATGGGCCATCTGGCATTTAGCCAGTTGGTCCTAGGTCTCAGCTGGCATGGAGTTCTTTGTTCAAGTTCAGGCCATCCTCCCTGTTGTTTGCAATAGGAAGTGGTCAGTGAAACGGTGTCAAGTGTCTTAATAATAATAATAATAATAATATATTTATTTATTTATTTATTTACTTTTAATAATTTTTATTAACTGGCCAATCACATCAAATTAATTTATTATTTATACCCCGCCCATCTGGCTGGGCTTCCCCAGCCACTTTGGGCGGCTTCCAACAAAATATTAAAATATCATAATGCATCAAACATTAAAAGCTTCCCTAAACAGGGCTGCCTTCAGATCTCTTCTACATACATATCGATTTTATTGCATTAGCCATATGGCCATAGCATAATATACATAGAAATAACAACATAAAATGGGGGTGGGGAGGTAAAAGTGGATGTCGTCCTGGGTGAATACTTTGAAAAAAAAAATGGGAATAACAAAAGTAACGGGATTTAAACCATCGAGTGACAGAGAATACAAAAACAGGTTCGATTGTGCGGCGTATCGACTACATCTGTGGTATTAAAGAAGAAGTTGGTGCCGCTTTCCTCTTCATCACACTAAGCAGGAAATTAGCTGTCATCTCAGTAATCCAACAGTCAGAATCCTGCAGAAGAAGGGACACTATCCAAGGCTGGATTGGGAGATGAAGCTTGTTCACGAGAGGAGTTAGAAACCGAGATCTTTCATCTGTCCAGTTGGGACAGAAGACATGTTCCATAGTCTCCAGAGCCGTGTGATTGCAGGTGCATTTTCTATTTGCGATGGAAACTCTGGAGTAACGACCCGACAAACTGCTGTAGGAAAACAGTTGAGACAGGCACAGGTAAAGGCCCTTCGCTTAGCCTCCGAAGGAATTGTGAAGCAGTATAGAGGGATCCCTTCAGGGGGTGGAATAGCTAGGGCTAAGCCTGAACACAGCCCTCTTGCATGGGAAGCTGTGTTAGAGAAGTCAAGTTGCTGTAGCTTCTTTTTGATTGGAGGTAGGGCCGCCGGGCTAATACACTCTAAGTTAAAAACAGTTTTGCGGTTCAAATTGAGAAGAGAGCGGAATTTGAGATTAATTGTAGTTTTCCAAGGAGAATTATGAATATCTCTTAGGATCAGATTGGAGAAACCACCTCTAATTCGAGCATCCGATGCTAGTAGGTGGGAGCTATAGGAAATGGCTCGACTCCATGCTCGTCTTTCAATTGAGGGCTGGGCGAACTCAAGTCGTAGGGCTGCACCTGAGACACATCAGATCTCTTCTAAAAGTCTGGTAGTTGTTCTTCTCTTTGACATTTGGTGGGAGGGCGTTCCACAGGGCGGGCGCCACTACCGAGAAGGCCCTCTGCCTGGTTCCCTGTAACTGGGCTTCTCGCAGTGAGGGAACCGCCAGAAGGCCCTCGGAGCTGGACCTCAGTGTCCAGGCAGAACAACGGGGGTGGAGACAATCCTTCAGGTATACTGGACTGAGGCCGTTTAGGGCTTTAAAGGTCAGCACCAACACTTTGAATTGTGCTCAGAAACGCACTGGGAGCCAATGTAGGTCTTTCAAGACCGGTATTATGTGGTCCCGGCAGTCGCTCCCATTCACCAGACTAGCTGCCGCATTCTGGATTAGTTGTAGTTTCCGGGTCAGCTTCAAAGATAGCCCCACGTATAGCGTATTGCAGTAGTCCGAGCAGGAGATAGCCAAAGCATGCACCACTCTGGCGAGGCAGTCCGTGGGCAGGTAGGGTCTCAGCCTGCGTACTAGATGGAGCTGGTAAACAGCTGCCCTGGACACAGAATTGACCTGTGCCTCCATGGACAGCTGAGAGTCCAAAATGACTCCCAGGCTGCACACCTGGTCCTTCAGGGACACAGTTACCCCATTCAGGACCAGGGAGTCCTCCACACCCACCCACCGCCTGTCCCCCCAAAACAGTACTTCTGTCTTGTCTGGATTCAACCTCAATCTGTTGGCCGCCATCCATCCTCCAACTGTCTTTGTGATGCCTATGTTGGATATAGGGTCCATAAGCAATGTTGCTAATGTTATTAACATCACTGGTATGTTGGGGTAGAGATGAGGCTGTTGATATGCTCTGGCAGCCCCAATGTGCTGCTTGATTGTCAGATTTTAGCCTGTTTGTGGATTGTTTTATTGAGGTTAGGGTGAAGCAGGACCACCTGGAGGAATTTTACCCTTATGCTTTTCATATAATCAGTTAGCCATATAACCATATATCCTTATAATGATTTTTATATAATCCATGTTTGAATCAGGACGGCTTCTGCAAAAGCTTATAGCAAATTGCTTAGATCGGAAAGATCCGAAATGAACTCTGCCCCAGTTCCCTTCCCTTGTTCTTCTCAATGTCTCGCTAACATAAGGGGGAAGCAATAAATCTGCTGTGCTGGCACTTTCCCCCCTGTCCAGACAGGGTCCCGAGTAGCTCAAACAGGAAGATGCTAACCGCAGAATGTCCCGGTATAGCAGATGGCCGCGTAGGAGCGTAAGGGCCGAAGTTCCTTTTTCTTCCTCCTTACCATAAATCAGGGGAAAGGTTAAATGCATGTTCAGACTGAAAAAGCAGAAGTTGGGAGGGAACTCTTTACATGATCAGGGGGCAAGGCTTGAATGCGCTCATTGGTCTTATTTTTGCTGCCGTGTGCGATTGTATCCGATTATGTCATGAACTATGATGTATGTACTCAGGTATAAAGCCTCTGGGCGCTAGAGCCTGGGGCCCAGTCTTTGGGAAAGGATTCCACTGGGTCACCTTTTGCTCAGCAACAGGGGCGCCGACTTATAAAAAATATTGGGGGGGCCCATACCGGGGTCCTGCCCCGGGAAGTTTTCTAAATTTTAGATGAAAATTAGTGAGTTTTAAAGTTTTTTTAAAGTATTTTAGAGTCATATGATCAACATTAGAACCCCGAAAACTCGACACTCTAAAACTCCACACTCTGGGAAACTCGACAAGCCTGAAACACTTTTTGGCTTTGAAAAAAGAAACAAAACATAAACACGCACGGTATTTTCGTAAAAAGCTAATTTAATTTACAGTAACAATTATGCTTATAGACTATTACAGAGCAGTGAATATATAGCTCTGAAAAAACTGAAAAGATATTTAAATGAATCCTAAACTATCATTAAAAGAATAAAACATAAAATATTGCTGTCGCACAGTAATAGCACTTTGATTAATAAGTGAAATAGCTAATTTAAGCTTACTTTGAATAAGGCTGAGGGTTCATTAAGTAAAAATAATATCTCAAAGTTAATGCTTTAATACAGTTAATAAAGTTAATACAGTATGCCCAATACTGTATGTAAATACTGTAATACTGTATGTAAATAACGGGCTTTAATTGGGTCTTACACCCTAAAAATATTTAAGTATTTGAAAATAACTAATACAGTACTATAGTAATATAGAAATACAGTACTAAACTAGTACTAATATTTCGAAACTGAAAATTTAACATTCTGTATGTATTTAATTCTCTATTTTATAAAGATTTTTAATATCTGACAGTGAGTTTGGAGTAGCCCAATGCAAAAATCCTGAGGATCCATGTGGATCCATGCTTTGTAACCACGTTTTTGCACCACTGTGACCCTAGGCAACAGTGGGTGCGTGATTTTTTTGGTGCAAGATGTAGCCATGGACATGCTATGTGATCTGATGGTGAATTTGGGGTGACCCAATGCAAAAATCCTGAGGATCCATGTGGATCCGTGCTTTGTAACCACGTTTTTGCACCACTGTGACCCTAGGCAAGAGTGGGTGCGTGATTTTTTTGGTGCAAGATGTAGCCATGGACATGCTATGTGATCTGATGGTGAATTTGGGGTGACCCAATGCAAAAATCCTGAGGATCCATGTGGATCCATGCTTTGTAACCACGTTTTTGCACCATTGCAGCTCCAGGCAACAGTGGGTGCGTGATTTTTTTGGTACAGACTGTAGCCATGGACATGTAATGTGATCTGATGGTGAATTTGGGGTGACCCAATGCAAAAATCCTGAGGATCCATGTAGATCCGTGCTTTGTCACCACGTTTTAAATGGGGAGGGAAGGAAAAACACAGAAGGGACAAGAAGCACAAGAGGGGTGTGCGGAGAAGTAGCTGGCTAAGAATGCAGGGGAGGAGTTTAACGGGGTGGGGGGGAGGAAAGGAAGGCAAAAGTCCCCCCCAAGCCAGCCCTCTCTCTCTCTCTCTCTCTCTCTCTCTCTCTCCCACCTGCATGTTTTTCGGCTGCCTGCGAGTCCCTAGAGCACGGAGAGGAGGAGGTGGTGGGCTGGAGCCTGCACACAGTGTGACTAGGAAAGAATTAGAAGGAAGGACTCGATCCTTTCCTTAACCCTCTGCTTGCCAGGAGGGCAGGGGATTCCCTGCTCTTTGTTGAGTTTGAGCAAACGCAGCAACAGAAGCGGGTGGGCAGTAAGACCCTGAGGCAGAATGCAGGAAAGCAGCAGCTTCCGCCTTCCCTCCGCCCGCCCGCCCGATCTTATTTTTGCCTGATTTATGCCTATTTTTGCCTCTGCGCTCCGGCGAGTCAGCTCCAGGGACCACACATTCGCTCAATAACACGCACAGACATTTCCCCTTACTTTTTAGGAGAAAAAATCTGCGTGTTATAGAGCGAAATTTACGGTAATAATTTTCTTAAATTATTGGGGGGGCTGAGCCCCCGCAAACAAATTTTTGAGGGGGCTCGGGCCCCCTCAGGCCCCATGGAGTCGGCGCCTATGCTCAGCAATAAATATCACTTTCTTTTTCTCCACTGCTGCGTCTGTCAATTCTGGGACACAATTTGAGTGGGTCACTGGTACCTTAAAAATCCTTGCAACAAGGGGAATGATTTTACTTAGTAAGGCATGGGGAGGGGTGCTGAGAGTGAGTTGTAGATTGTTGGGTAATGGGGAGTGTCTTTTTATGTCACCTGGACTGGTGTTGGGTGGGGATCTCTGTGGAGGTGTGAGGCAGGGGGGAATATTGATCGTGTTAGCTGTATTGATGGCTTGGGGGGAGAGGAAAAGGAGGAGGGGGTCACCAGTCCATCGGGTTGAGGTGACTTCTGGTTGCTTCATTCTGCCTTCTGCCACGTTGGCCTCCTCTCCCCGTTTCGTGTCATCGGCAAATGGGATGAGCACCCCGTCAATTCCTTCATCCAAGTCATTCATAAAGACGTTGAACAACAACGGGCCCAGGACAGAACCCTGCAGCAGCCCTCTGGTCACTTTTCCCCAGGATGATGAGGAACCATGGAGGAGGACTTTTTGGGTTCGGTTAGTCAAATCCACCTAACAGTTTCCTCATTCAGCCCACATTTTAGAAGCATAATCGCAAAAATATTATGGGGGACTTCGTCAAAAGCCTTACTGAAATCAAGGTGCACTATTTCCACAGCTGTTCCCTGATCAACAAAGTTTGTAACTCCATCAAAAAAAGGGGAGGAGAGATTTCTCTGGCTTGACTTGTTTTTGGGAAAGCCATGCTTTCATCTTGTATGCTTATGTTGTGAAATCTTCAATTGGAGGGCACATAAATATTAAAAATGATAATAAATAAGGATATTGCCAAGCTGGAACATGTGCCAACGAAGGCTATTAATGTATTTATTTAATTTATATACCACCCGACCCAGTGGTGCCAACTTGAATAAAATATTGGTGGGGGCCAGGTAAGGCCCGCCTTGCACAATTAATCACATGATGCATAAAGGGCATTGGAATGGCAATGCCTATCAACTGGGGGGGGACCCTCAAATATACTATTGGGGGGCAAAAACTCCTTGGTCTCTAAGTGTTTACTCCTGTTCCCACATGTCTCAGGACAGTTACAACATAAAAACAACATAAATACACAAAATACACATCAGTAACTCAACTCCCCACCACATGTTAAAAGGGCCTTAGATGTCAATCAGCCAAAGGCCTGGTTAACAAGGTGCGGATTTGCCTGGCTCCTAAAGCTACAGAATGAAAGATTTTCCCGACCTTTGTATGAATTCTTTGATGGGAAGTGAGAGAGGAGTTACGAATGAATATCTTTCCACATTCCGCACACTGATAGGGTTTCTCCCCTGTATGAATTCTCTGATGAGACGTGAGAGATACGCTCTTCCTGAAGCTCTTTCCACATTCCACACACTGATAGAGTTTCTCCCCTGTATGACTTCTCTGATGAGACGTGAGAGATTCGCTCTTCCTGAAGCTCTTTCCACATTCCGCACACTGATAGGGTTTCTCCCCTGTATGAATTCTCCGATGAGATGTGAGAGATGCGCTCTGACTGAAGCTCTTTCCACATTCCACACACTGATAGGGTTTCTCCCCTGTATGAATTCTTTGATGGGAAGTGAGAGTGTCTCTCCTCTTGAAGCGCTTTCCACATTCCACACACTGATAGGGTTTCTCCCCTGTATGAATTCGCTGATGAGACGTGAGAGATATGCTCTTCCTGAAGCTCTTTCCACATTCCACACACTGATAGAGTTTCTCCCCTGTATGACTTCTCTGATGAGACGTGAGAGATTCGCTCTTCCTGAAGCTCTTTCCACATTCCGCACACTGATAGGGTTTCTCCCCTGTATGAATTCTCCGATGAGACGTGAGAGATGCGCTCTGACTGAAGCTCTTTCCACATTCCACACACTGATAGGGTTTCTCCCCTGTATGACTTCTCTGATGGTAAGTGAGATGGGAGCTGTGACTGAAGCTCTTTCCACATTCCCTACACTGATAGGGTTTCTCCCCTGTATGAATTCTCTGATGAGACGTGAGAGATACGCTCTCCCGGAAGCTCTTTCCACATTCCACACACTGATAGGGTTTCTCCCCTGTATGAATTCTCTGATGAGACGTGAGATGGGAGCTCTGACTGAAGCTCTTTCCACATTCCAGACACTGATAGGGTTTCTCCCCTGTATGAATTCTTTGATGGTAAGTGAGAGTGTCTCTCCTCTTGAAGCGCTTTCCACATTCCCCACACTGATAGGGTTTCTCCCCTGTATGAATTCTTTGATGGGAAGTAAGATAGTGGTTGTGACTGAAGCTCTTTCCACATTCCACACACTGATAGGGTTTTTCCCCTGTATGAATTCTCTGATGGTAAGTGAGATGGGAGCTCTGACTGAAGCTCTTTCCACATTCCCCACACTGATAGGGTTTCTCCCCTGTATGACTTCTCTGATGGTAAGTGAGACTGGAGCTCTCCCTGAAGCTCTTCCCACATTCCATGCACTGATAGGGTTTCTTTCCTATGAGAATTCTTTGTTGGGAAGTGGAATGGAAGCTCTGACTGCAGCTCTCTCCATACTCCAAATTTTTGTATGGCTTCTCCTCTCTGGGGATTTTGTCTTGTTCAGCCTTGTTCTCGATCTGCAATTCATCACAATCTGCAATGGAGACAAAAAGGGATTAGAGCCTCAGGAACAAATGAAGAAGAACTGAAGGGAGTTGCGTGTGTGTTCATTACCTTTGTTGTTTGTCATTAACCAACATATTTATGATTAGGTTCTGATGGGTTGTTGAATGTTGCTTTCTTTGATATACTGTAGTGGTAAAATTGTGAAAGCTTTTTAGAAAAAAGTGCATTTCAGATGTTTGATGGCTCATAACACCACTTCTTTTGGAGTACAGTGGATGCTCAGGTTGCAAACATGATCCGTGTGAGAGACATGTTCGCAATCCGCAGTGTTCGCAAGTTGCAGCGTTGCATCTGCGCATGCGTGGGTCGTTATTTGGTGGTTCTGCGCATGTGCGAGCACTCAAACCTGGAAGTAACCCATTCCGGTACTTCCAGGTTCAGCTCAGTGCGCAACACGAAAACACGCTACCTTAAGCGAATGTAACCCGAGTGTCAGGAAACTGCCATCGGAGCCAGAGGGAGAGGGAGGGCTCTGGAGGGATTCCGGAGAGCGTCCCAGGAGGGAGAGAGGCAGCCCATCTTCTGGGGAAGGAAATCAGTGTAGCACCAGTGGAGAAGGGGGGCAGATGGGGGAATCAGCGAGGTGGCTCCATGACTCCTCGTCGGAGACCAGCGGGGAGAGCACGGGTCCTCCGCTGCCCACACCCTCCCTGCGCAGAAGGCTTCCGTGCAGGGAGAGTAGGCAGAGACTAGGCGTCAAGGAGCTTCTTTGCTTGAAGAAGTTCAAGAAACGCCCACTGATGGATTCTGCCAGCGATTGAGACAGCCACGGATGAGTGGCTGCCCGGACAGAAAGGGCTAACCCAGGTAACCTAGACAAGCGTGGCACCGATTTACGCACTAGCAACCCCTAGAACTATTACACCGAGGTATGACTGTAATACCATAATATTATATAGCAATGGAAATATAATTTAATCAAGAATGTAGTGCAACAAAGTTTGTTCAATTATCTGTATTCTATCAAAGGTTATAGACATATAACCAGAAAAGGGAAGCACAACTTGCTTAGGTTGACTTTTGTCAGTGTATTATGTGATTGCTATCAATTTGGTTGGTAGTTACCCAGAAAGAGATGTAAAATCGTACTATTAAGTGAACAAGGCTACAGGTATGAAGAAATTAGAAGATAGATTGGGGAAAACTTAACCAAAGCTGGTCTATATTTTTGAAGAGGTATAAGAGACTCAGTCACTCCAAAATCAGACTGGTAAAGGCAGGGAAAGGTGCACAACAGCAAGTGATGATCGAAGAATGGAGAGACTGTGCCTGCATGACAGAAGAAAATCATTACATTCTTCATTAAATTATTTTTCCATTGATATATAGTTTTATGCTAGTACTCCCCAAAAAGTGGTGTCATGAGGTATCAAAGCTCTGAAATACACTTTCTCCAAAAGGTTTCCACAATTTTGGCCACTAGTGTAAGTTGTTCATTTTAAAGTTAATGTACTTTTTATATGGGGACAGATTGTTATGATTAATGTTTCTGGTTAATATAAGTGTTGGAAGCCGCCCAGAGCAGCTGGGGCATCCCAGCCAGGTGGGCAGAGTAAAAATAATAAAATTATTATTATTATTATCAGTGCTACTACTACCTGAGATTCAATAAGCCTGGCTCTTCTCTGGGATGGATTTTGTTTGGCCCAGTCATGGCATCCCCTCCATCTCCACTGTCAGTCGTCTCTCTGTTCAACCCAAGACTGACAGCACCAAAAACAAAAACAGCACCACTGAAGCTAAATAAAAAAAATTCCTTCCAGTAGCACCTTAGAGACCAACTGAGTTTGTTATTAGTATGAGCTTTCGTGTGCATGCACACTTCTTCAGATACCAACACTGAAGCTGACATTTCAGATGCCTGGGCAGTTCAGACCAGCCAAATTGTGGTATAAAAAGGCAGAACTGGAGGAAGATGGTTCACAGAAAAAACTGGAATTTGCTGTTCAATGTTTATTGTTGGGGTGTTAGGTTCCCAGGTGTTGGAGGGGGCGCTGCTGAGCTCTGTGGAAATGTATGAGGTTTGTCACATAGAGGTATTTTTTGAATTTCCAGGCAGATAGGATGATCCCACAGGGAGCCTTACCAAGAGAGGCCACGATCCCACGATTCTCCTCCATGACGTCCTTATGCAGAGCTCTCTGGTCAGGATCCAGCAACGCCCACTCCTCATCCGTGAAACAAACAGCGACATCTTCAAAGCACACTGGACCCTAAAAGAAAAGGGAAATGTCCTCTTCTGAGACAGCAGAAATATGATCTGCTACACAATGCTCTGTTCTCTCCTTCCTCTTAATTGCTGTGTTGTTTCAATAGGATTGCTTTCAATAGGATTGACACTTGGACACGCATTCTGGAAACGTATGTCTAGATGTTTGGTTCTGGCCTTAAACTGCCCAGATTCTGCCAACTTCAGACAGGGTTGATTGTCTTCCCAAACAGTGATGGGCAGGCAACTATCCCCATAGATCTCTTGCACCAGGCATCTATAGAACTCCAGTTCCCTGCACAATTCCGACAGTGCAATGAACTCAGCCTCAGTAGAGGACAGCGCAATGAGACTTTGCTTCCGGGACTTCCACCCAACTAGAGATTCCCCAAACTTTATTACCATCCCAGATACGGACTTCCTGTCATCCAGATTTGCCCTGTCGCCATCTGCCCACCAAGTAAGCGCCGTCTCACCTGCAGCTGACAGCTTGAGACTGAAGTCCTTGGTATCCTGCAGGTAACACAGCACCCGCTTGATACCATGCCAGGCATTTACACTGGGCTACACTTTAGCTTCCCTACTGAGCAGATTGGTAGCAAAAGCAATGTCCGGCCTGCTCTATTGGGACAGATACAACAGACTACCAGAGCTGACTGGAAGAGCTCAGCGTTCTCGAAGTCAACACGTTCTGCTAGCCAACTGTCTTTCACATAGCTTGTCTCCATGGGTGCCCTAACCCCTGCACAATCAGACATTCTGAACTTCTCAAGCAACTGCTCAATCTTGCCTTTCTGACTGAGCAAGAAGCTTCCATCTTCAGTCCTGTCTATCTGAACACCTAAGTAGATCCTTACTGCACCCAGGTTCTTGAGCTGAAACCGTTTTCCAAGCTCTTTAGCAAACTTCTGCACCAGTTTGTTTGCCCCTGAGATGTGAATGATGTCATCAACAAAGATCAACACCATTTCCTGGGACAGAAATGACTCTGTTAACAACTCACCAACTCAAACTATGGATGAAGTGAGGTCCTGTCAAGTCTTGCAAACGAACCAGATAATGCTTGAGATTCACCGATACACTCATAGGTGGATGAACCGCAGACAAATTACTATGTCCTTGTCTCAGCTCCTGAATTACCATTACCAAAATGTAGATCTAGAAAATTTCCACTTCCTGCCTACCTTGAGAAACACCATGCGCCTATTTATGACCTTTAGGTCATCAACCCTCCCATCTTGACTCATGGAGATAAAGGATACCCTATGGTGGTTCCATTCTCTCCGCCCAGTGAGGGTATTTAAGGACGAAACTAGGAGGCAATTGGTCCCTTGCATAGAGTCAAAGCTAATGTGGATAAAGGAAACCAAGCTCAACACTAGAAATACTAATTGCCCGAAGGAAGAAAAGAACTCTGTAAGCCTAGAATTACAAGACCTGAAGAAGAGGCTAATGAGTATAAAGACTGAGATTTCTACCCAAAATATAAGGACAGTAGAGCCTAGAGCACAATATTTAAAGACGTCCAACAGCTCTTTATCCCATTGAAAGACATCAGTGCAACTCCCTGTTCCCTTTTCAAACGACACCAAATTAGATGAGGAATTTGGCGCCTCCGACATTTCTATGGCAACAACACATAAAGAACTCTATGTTGCTGACAATCTGGAGATATCCAGCACCAAATCTAAATCTGGACCTTTGCCTAATGTTCCAAAAACTTACCAGAATGATCAGCCTTCTCTACTGTACTCCTGGCGAGACAGGATGGACAGATCTTCCGAATTCGAATCTGGCTCTTTGTTGGCCAGTGATCCACATTTTATAACACATACCTCATTAATACTTCCACAGCCACAGATAGAACCAACAATCCTCCAATTAACCCAGGAGGGAGAGGGGGATTGACAGTTAATGAAACACCATGGGACTGTCCCCCCCACTTGGGGTGCGGTTGGTTGGGTTTTATCTTCTAGGGATACTTACCCTATCAGACCTCCACCTCTTTCCCATACCACTTTGACCCATGAGTCCTGGCCCAAGGATGACTTGTTATTGAGGGGATGTTACCCATCTATTGGGGAGGCTAGTATGGGATCTGGGATTTCCACAATTGAAGGGCTAGGGAGGAATGGCGGTGGGGCTAGATATCTCTATCGGCGAAGGGTTTCGAGATGCAGTGATCCTCGAACCCCTTCCAATCTACGCCCCATCCCAAGAGATGAGGGTAGGGAGAGCAAGGATTACACACCTCCGTCATTGGTGCTGTGCAATGCCAGGTCCATAGGCAACAAAACCGCCACCATGCGTGACTTTTTTGTCTCGCAGGGGATTGACCTGGCTTGCGTGACGGAGACCTGGGTACGGGAAGGCGAAGTAGTCTCCCTACATGAGATAACACCCCCAGGTTTCTCTGTCCTCCATCAATCGCGGACTGTGGGTCGGGGGGGAGGAGTAGCGTTGTTATTCCGGGAGGATTGCTCTTTCAGAGCTCTGCCATCACCGGCGATCTCCGGCATTGAATGTGTTGGTCTCGTGTGGGGCACCAAGGAGAGCTTGGCTGTCTGGCTGGTGTACCGACCACCCAGCACACCTGCAGCCACCCTGTCAGACCTGCTGGAGGTGGTGGCGGGCTGGGCCTTGGAGTTCCCAAACCTACTGGTTTTGGGAGACTTCAACGTCCATGCCAATGCCGCTCCCTCCTCACAGGCTCTGGACCTAGTGACTTCCATGGCAACACTAGGGCTCTCCCAGGTTGTTTTGGGCCCCACTCATCAAGCAGGCCACACGTTGGATCTGATCTTTGGGGCTGGCATAGATGTGATCATGCTCCCTGCTGTGGAAGTGACATGGTCTGATTACTACGCTCTGAAAGCCAAGATAGACTTCCCGCTCCTCCCCAGCTCGGGTGGCGAACCCATTTGGGCTCGTCCGCGAAAACTGATGGATCCTGATAGATTCCGACAGGCCTTGCGGAACCCTGCTCCTCCTGGCGACTCATTAGATGACCTTGTTGAGGACTGGAATAACCGGCTCTTGGCAGCCATTGATGAGATCGCGCCTAAGCGCCCTCTGCAACCCCGTCGAAACCAGGCCCCTTGGTTTACTGAGGAGCTCCGGAAAATGAAGCGGGATCTCAGACGGCTATAGCGAGTATGGCGACGGACTCGTGACGGAGCCTCAAGAACATCTTATAGGACGCTTATGAAAGCCTATGAGATGGCTATGAAAGCTGCTAAGAAATCTTACTTTGCAGCTTCCATTGCATCCGCTAGCTCTCACCCGGCACAACTTTTTAAAATAATTAGGTCAATAACGTCCTTAGGAGGACAACCAAATTTAAGCACAAATTCGACCCACAGCTGTGAGGCATTCGCGGGTTTTTTTGCGGAGAAAGTCCTGTTGCTCCGCCGTGACCTCCCTGCCAATTTAGCCAGTGACTGAACTGGAGGCCCCTCGACTGACTTCAGGTCCAGTGCTGGACCATTTCGATCGGATACTCCCTACTGATGTGGATAGATTCCTCCAAGTTGGTAGGCCCACCACCTGCCTCCTTGATCCGTGCCCGTCTTGGCTGATTAGGGAGTGTCCAGATGTTGTGCGGACCCCCCTGGTTGAAATTATCAATTTGTCCCTTGACACGGGGACATTCCCAGGGGAATTGAAGGAAGCAGTGGTGTGTCCACTCTTAAAAAAAACTTCATTAGATCCCTTAGACCTATCCAATTACCGCCCAGTTTCAAATCTTCCATACCTGGGTAAGGTAATTGAGAGAGCGGTTGCTGAACAGCTTGGTAGGTTTCTGGAGGAAACATCGGCATTAGATCCATTTCAGTCCGGTTTCCATCCTGGTTTTGGGATGGAGACGGCTCTGGTTGCCCTAACAGATGATCTCCGTAGACAACTGGATCGAGGCGGGTCAGGACTGCTGATCCTTTTAGATTTGTCAGCAGCCTTTGACATGGTCGATCATGATCTTCTGGACCACCGTCTTGCAGACGTAGGGATACAGGGCATAGCCCGTAACTGGTTGTGCTCTTTTATCTCTGGTTGGGGACAGAGGGTGGCATTAGGGAGGGAAATGTCGTCGCGCCACTCCTTGGTGTGTGGAGTGCCGCAGGGCGCAATTCTCTCCCCGATGCTTTTTAACATCTTTATGCGCCCCCTTGCCCAGATTATCCGGAGCTTTGGGCTGGGCTGTCACCAATATGCTGATGATACTCAGCTCTATCTGCTGATGGATGGCCACACTGACTCGGCCCCAAACACACTGACCAGATGCTTGGAAGCTGTGGCTGGATGGTTTCGTGGGAGCCGATTGAAACTAAATCCTTCGAAGACAGAGGTCCTATGGCTAGGTTGGGATGGCATGGGGATGAGGGACCAACTCCCTTCTCTTGCGGGGGCCCAATTAGTGCCATTGCCTTCCGTTAAGAGTTTGGGTGTAATCCTTGATGCCTCCCTTTCCATGGAGGCGCAAGTTACAGCAACAGCCAAGGCGACATTTTTCCACCTTCGCCGCATCAGGCAGTTGGTCCCTTACCTTTCCCACCCCGACCTGGCCACAGTGATCCATGTGACGGTTATCTCCAGGCTTGACTACTTTAATTCGCTCTATGCGGGGCTGCCCTTGAAGCTGTCCCAGAAACTCCAGCGGGTACAGAATGCTGCAGCGAGGCTCCTCACGGGGTCTCTGCCATGGGAGCATATTCACCCAGTGCTTTTCAAGCTGCACTGGCTCCCGGTGGAGTACAGGGTCAGATTTAAGGTGCTGCTTTTGACCTTTAAAGCCCTTCACGGCCTAGGACCCTCATACCTACGGGACCGCCTCTCCTGGTATGCCCCACGGAGAGCCTCAAGGTCCATAAATAATAACACCCAAGTGGTCCCAGGCCCTAAAGAAGTTAGATTGGCTTCAACCAGAGCCAGGGCCTTTTCAACTCTGGCTCCGGCCTGGTGGAACGCTCTGCCTCATGAGACCAGGGCCCTGCAGGATCTGATTTCTTTCCGCAGGGCCTGTAAGACAGAGTTGTTCCGCCTGGCATTTGGCTTGGAGCCAATTTGATTCCCTCCCTCCCTCTCTCTCTCTCTCTCTCTCTCTCTCTCTCTCTTTTTTCCCCTCTTTCTTTCTTTTCCTTCTCCTCCTGCGATGAGGCTACATTTTAATATTTTAATGTTCCATTATTTTAATGTATTTTATTTTTGTTTTTAAGTTGTAATCATTCATCTTGTTTTTATTATTGCTTGTAAGCCGCTCTGAGCCCGGCCTTGGCTGGGGAGGGCGGGGTATAAATAAAAAATTATTATTATTATTATTATTATTATTATTATTATCCACATCGAAGTGATGCACCTGAAAACCTCTGTGCAGCAATGGCTAAGAGCATGTGCAGAGTTTCACTTCTGGAAGTGGGAGCATATACCTCAGTATAATGCAACCCCTTTTGCTGCATGAACCCTCTGGCTACTGGCCTAGCCTGTTGCTGTGGGTTTAAGACGGTAAACCCAGCGGCTGCTCACGGCCTGTTTGCCCACTGGCAACGTTGTGAGGGAGAACACACCTAGAGACTCCATTGAGCTCATCTCCTTCTGCATTGCCTCATGCCATTTCCTGGCTTCTTCCTGAGGCAGTTTCTGAACATCCTCAAAACTCTCGGGTTCACACTGTGCCATGCCAACCCACACACTTGTGACTGCAAACCTGTCAGGAGGTTTACCTTTCGTTGTGCGAGCTGAACGTCTCAACCCAGTTTCATGTACCCCCTCAGACCCACTAGGACCAGCTAGAATGTCCTTGGCCTCCGAGAGCTCCCCCTTTGACTTACTGCGCCGTTTAGACTTCTCAGCTGAACCCGTGGGTGAGGAAGGAGCACTTCTCTGTTCAAACTTCACAGCTTTAGGAGAAGTTCTTCCCCTTTCCTGTTCTGGGTCAGGACTCTGTGCCTCAGCAGCAGGTTCAACCTCTGCCTCTTCCTCATCAGCAGAGTCTTGCAGACTCTCTGAAAGAACATCAGGGTTCCCATGTATGCGTGTCTGTCAGGGAACTGACATCGGAGCCAGAGGTGGAGGCCAGGCTCTCAAGCGATGCTGGAGAGGGGCCCAGCAGGGAGGGAGGGAGCTCATCGGCTGGAGAAGGAAATCAGCACAACACCAGTAGAGAAGGGGGGCAAATGGGGAATTTGGAGAGGAGGCTCCAAGACTCTTTGCCAGAAACCAGTGGGGAGAGCACTGGCACTCCGCTGCCCACTCCCTCCCTGCGTAGAAGACTTCCGCGCAGGGAGAGTAGAAGGAGACTTGGCGTCAAACAACTTCTTTGCTGGAAGAGGTTCAAAAAACGCCCACTGACGGATTCTGATAGAGACTGAACAGCCACGGAGTGAAGGGCTGTCCAGACAGAAAGGGTTTAACCAGGCAACCTAGCCAGGAGTGGCGGTAACTTACGCACGAGCAACCCCTTATAACCATTAGTGTCTGTCCATTCTACCCACAGAACTCAGCACTGCTGCTGAGCAGAATCCTGGACTGATTGCCTGTTGGATAGGCAAATCTCCACCCCTTGGTCCCTGGCTCATACCAACAGACAATCATCTTTTGGGACCTAGGGCCACCCTTTCTGTGCTTGGCCTTTGGCACAAGGACCCAGGCCTCGCAGCCTGAGTACAGCTGGGTTAAAGTGGTTCTGTTATGTCTTCTGTCAAGGTCATGCTGACTATAAGAAGAGGCCAGAAGGAGCCTGGGTTTCTCTCTCTCTCTCTCTCTCTCTCTCTCTCTCTCTTCCTTCTGGTGTTGTGTACATAGTATGCTGAGTGTTTAGATTTAAACTTATTATAAGTTGTGGGAAATTTCAGGCAAGTTTGCTGCAACTGGATTTCTTATGGACAGAGCCAATCCTGAATGTTTTGGATTTGGGACCATTATGCTCATTTGTCTTCAGTAGCAGTAAAGCTCTGCTGGGTGAAATACAGTTGCCTCTGGTCTATTTTGGGGAATCCTGCAACGTCTTTACGTTTTCACTCTGGTAACTATACATTGGAGTTCTGCCTGGATCAATACTGAGTAGAATTCCGTGACAGGGTCTTCCTCCATGAAATCAGCTGCCAAAAGAGAAGGCCCCTAGCTCCCCATAGCTTTCCAAGTCCCCTCCTCTCTGGGGTTTCTGGCAAGTGATCCAACAGTGCGCCAGTGTGCAGCCTGCCTTTGCTCCTCCATTGTAGGAAGTCTCTGGGCTCTGAGAGACAAGCAGGGAGGGGGGATTCTGGCAGGAGGAGAGGGAGCCCCCGGTGGCTCCTCCTTCTCCTGACTCACCTCTGCCTCCCGACCTTCCTCCTCCCACTCGCCTCCTTCCTCTTCTGCCTCTGATTCTGCACTGCATTCTGCCTCAGAGTCTCCCAGCTCACTAAGCCCTGTTTCCCCTTCAGCCTCTGACACCTCCTCTTCCAAGGCTTCTCCCTCTTCTCCCTCTGACCACTCATCCTTCCTCCACCTCCACTCCTTCGGCTCTGAGCCGTCTTCCCTTCCTGGTTCCCTGGCTGCTTCCTCCCACCATTCCTCTGTGCCCAACCAGTCCATGACATTGCTCCATCCCTCGGCCTCTGTCCCCACAAGGCAGCTTCCCCTGACCTGATCTGGTTCCACAGCCGCTGCTTCCCTTCTGCCCCCATGAAAAGGCAGATCAGGAGGTCTTGCCGCCATCATTCTGTCTCCTGCAAGAGAAAACAGGTAAGCAGGATGCCAGGAGTGCCTACTTCTCTCACAGGTGAATCAGGGCATCTCTATCTACAGATGGGCCTTTCAGAAAGCCTTACCTGCTGAGTGCATTTGGACATTTGTGCCCATTTCATATGTTAGTCATGCAGAAATACATCTCTCCTCCTCTAGACCCTTCCTCCCAACTCCCCCCCCCAAAAAAAAACTTGATGAAAAGAACCCAGAGATTATATGGGAAACCAACATAACGAGACCAAATGGAGAAAAACCGCCTTCCTCCTTACCCAGTGGCCTCTCTCTGGTGTCCAACGGAGGCCTCTCTGCCTCACAGGAATCCAGATTCATTTCCTCAAAACGATCCTTTTCCTGAAAGAGCAACAAGGATTCAAAACAGAAAATGAATGACAAGAAATAGCAGAAAGATAATGGAAAAGTTTAAAACTTTAATGGTGTGAGATCTCATTCCATGGATGCCTTCCCAGAAAAAGGATGGGCCATCAGCAGAGCATTATGGGATGTGCTCCATCCTCTTTGGAGCCCCTAATAATAATAATAATAATAATTTTTTATTTGCACCCCACTCTCCCTGGCCGGAGCCAATCTTTCGGCGGCTAACATCATAAATCTAGCACAGTATACAAAGAACATAAGAACAGGCAATTGATTAATTAAAATACTTCTTAAAATTAGTTCAAAACAAATTAAAATCTGGACAGACGGCAGTCCACTGGTATAATAATAATAATAATAATAATAATAATAATAATAATAGTTTATTATTTATACCCCGCCCATCTGGCTGGGTTTCCCCAGCCACTCTGGGCGGCTTCCAAAAGAATATTAAAATACTGTGATACATCAAACATTAAAAACTTCCCTAAACAGGGCTGCCTTCAGATGTCTTCTAAAAGCCTGGTAGTTGTTGTTCTCTTTGACATCTGGTGGGAGGGCATTCCACAGGGAGGGCACCACTACTGGGAAGGCCCTCTGCCTAGTTTCCTGTAACTTGGCTTCTCGCAGTGAGGGAACAGCCAGAAGGCCCTCGGAGCTGGACCTCAGTGTCTGGGTAGAACGATGGGGGTGGAGACGCTCCTTCAGGTATACTGGACCGAGGCCATTTAGGGCTTTAAAGGTCAGCACCAACACTTTGAATTGTGCTTGGAAACGTACTGGGAGCCAATGTAGGTCTTTCAAGACCGGTGTTATATGGTCTCGGCGGCTGCTCCCAGTCACCAGTCTAGCTGCCGCATTCTGGATTAGTTGTAGTTTCCGGGTCAGCTTCAAAGATAGCCCCACGTAGAGCGCATTGCTGTAGTCCAAGCGGGAGATAACCAGAGCATGCACCACTCTGGCAAGGCAGTCCGCAGGCAGATAGGGTCTCAGCCAGCGTACCAGATGGAGCTGGTAAACAGCTGCCCTGGATACAGATTTGACCTGTGCCTCCATGGACAGCTGAGAGTCCAAAATGACTCCCAGGCTGCGCAACCTGGTCCTTCAGGGGCACAGTTACCCCCTTCAGGATCAGGGAGTCCTCCACACCCACCCGCCTCCTGTCCCCCAAAAACAGTACTTCTGTCTTGTCAGGATTCAATCTCAATCTGTTAGCCACCATCCATCCACCAACCAACTGCCTCCAGACACTCACACAGGACCGTCACCGCCTTCACTGGTTCTGATTTGAAAGAGAGGTAGAGCTGGGTATCATCCGCATACTGATGAACACCCAGCCCAAACCCCCTGATGATCTCTCCCAGCGGCTGCATGTAGATGTTGAAAAGCATTGGGGAGAGGACAGAACCCTGAGGCACCCCACAAGTGAGAGCCCAGGGGTCTGAACACTCATCCCCCACCACCACTTTCTGAACACGGCCCAGGAGGAAGGAGCGGAACCACTGTATGACAGTGCCCCCAGCTCCCAGCCCCTCTAGACGGTCCAGAAGGATGTTATGGTTGATGGCATCAAACGCCACTGAGAGATCCAGCAGAACTAGAAAACAACTCTCACCTTTGCCCCTAGCCCGCCGGAGATCATCAACCAGTACGACCAAGGCAGTTTCAGTCCCGTGATGAGGCCTGAATCCCGAATGGAAGGGATCCAAATGGTCCGCTTCTTCCAGGCATGCCTGGAGTTGTTCAGCAACCACTCGCTCAATCACCTTGCCCAAGAATGGAAGATTTGAGACTGGGCGATAGTTGGCCATCGTGGCCGCATCTAAAGATGGTTTTTTAAGAAGCGGTTTAATGACCGCCTCTTTCAGCGGGTCTGGGAAGGCTCCCTCACGGAGGGAAGCATTCACCACCCCATGAAGCCCATCGCCCAGCCCTTCCAGGCTAGCTTTTATAAGCCAGTATGGGCAAGGATCAAGGAGACAGGTGGTTGGTTTCACTCGTCCAAGCAGCCTGTCCACATCCTCGGAGGTAACAGATTGGAATTGATCCTACGCAATTTGACTAGACAGGACTCTAGCACCCTCCCGCCCCGGCCCTGATCCCACGGTGGGGTCTACCTCTTCCTGAATCTGAGCGACTTTATCTGCAAAAAACTTTGCAAAATCATTGCAGGAGATCATGTGGCCGGTACTGGGCCTCGATGTAGCAGGTGGTTCTACTAAAAGTCTCCTGCTGCTGTTTTCTGCAGATGCAATAGAGGCGGTGAAGAAAGTCTTCGCCATCGCTGCCGCCACTTGGTAGGCTCGACGTTGAGCTCTAACCTGTGTCTGGTCAGCTTTAGAATAGGTCATCCGCCACTGGCGCTCTAGCCGTCTCAACGATTGTTTCATTGCCCTCAGATCCGTGGAAAACCATGGGGCTGTCCAGGCTCCATGCAATCGGAGAGGGCGCTTCGGAGCCAAACAGTCAATAGCCCTGGTTAACTCCACATTCCAGCGGGCCACCAGGGAATCAGCTGAAAGGCCATCAACATGGGATAAAGCATCCCCTACCACTCTCTGGAAACCATTTGGATCCATTAAGTGGCGGGGGCGGACCATCTGAATCGGTCCCACCTCCCTGCAGAGGGGTAGGGTCGCAGAGAAGTCAAGTTGCACCAGGAAAGTGGTCTGACCATGGCACTTCTTTCGTTTCGCTTTTACTTTGTGTCAGATCACCAACATCCATAGAGGTAAACACCAGGTCCAAGGCATGTCCGCGGCTATGGGTTGGGCCAGACTTATTCAGGGACAGCCCCATGGAGGCCATGCTTTCCATGAAGTCCCAAGCGGCCCCTTGTAAGGTCGTGTCGGCATATTAAAATCCCCTAGGACAACCAAACTAGGTATCTCCAGGAGAACATCCGCCACGACCTGAAGCAGCTCGCGCAGGGAATCCTTGGTGCAGCGGGGAGATCGGTACGCCAAAAGGAATCCTGTACTCTATTGCCCAACTTCCAGAACACTGGCACTCATCTTTGAACCACTGCCAGAACCACTGGCAGTCATCTTTGAGAATTCCTGGAGAACAGGCGAAGATCTAGGAGTCTTGGTTGACCACAAACTTGACATGCGCCAACAGTGTGACGTGGCAGCTAAAAAAGCCAATGCAATTCTGGGCTCCATCAATAGGAGTATAGCATCTAGATCAAGGGGACGCAGGTGGCGCTGTGGGTAAAAGCCTCAGCGCCTAGGGCTTACCGATGGAAAGGTCGGCGGTTCGAATCCCTGCGGCGGGGTGCGCTCCCGTCGTTCGGTCCCAGCGCCTGCCAACCTAGCAGTTCGAAAGCACCCTCGGGTGCAAGTAGATAAATAGGGACCGCTTACTAGCGGGAAGGTAAACGGCGTTTCCGTGTGCGGCTCTGGCTCTGGCTCTGGCCAGAGCAGCGATGTCACGCTGGCCACGTGACCCGGAAGTGTCTCCGGACAGCGCTGGCCCCTGGCCTCTTAAGTGAGATGGGCGCACAACCCCAGAGTCTGTCAAGACTGGCCCGTACGGGCAGGGGTACCTTTATCTTTACCTTTATCTAGATCAAGAGAAGTAATAGTGCCACTGTATTCTGCTCTGGTCAGACCTCACCTGGAGTACTGTGTCCAGTTCTGGGCACCACAGTTCAAGAAGGACACTGACAAACTGGAACGTGTCCAGAGGAGGGCAACCAAAATGGTCAAAGGCCTGGAAACGCTGCCTTATGAGGAACGGCTAAGGGAGCTGGGCATGTTTAGCCTGGAGAAGAGGAGGTTAAGGGGTGATATGATAGCCATGCTCAAATATATAAAAGGATGTCACATAGAGGAGGGAGAAAGGTTGTTTTCTGCTGCTCCAGAGAAGCGGACACGGAGCAATGGCTCCAAACTACAAGAAAGAAGATTCTACCTAAACATTAGGAAGAACTTCCTGACAGTAAGAGCTGTTTGACAGTGGAATTTGCTGCCAATGAGTGTGGTGGAGTCTCCTTCTTTGGAGGTCTTTAAGCAGAGGCTTGACAACCATATGTCAGGAGTGCTCTGATGGTGTTTCCTGCTTGGCAGGGGGTTGGACTCGATGGCCCTTGTGGTCTCTTCCAACTCTATGATTCTATGATACTATGAACATGCACTCGGAAAACTGGGTCTTCCCAATAGGACGCCTGCTGCAAACTAATGACTTCCTAAAAATCACTGCAACCCCCCCCTCCCTGCCCACATGACCTGGGTTGCTGTGCGTAAGAGAAACCTGGTGGACAAGCAGCGGCAAGAACAGGCCCATCTGCTTCATCCAACCAAGTCTCTGTTACACATGCCAGGTCAAATCCTCCATCCATGATCAAGTCAAGTAAAATTGAGAGTGGTTGAAACCTCAGCGCCCAGGACCTGCCGATCGCATGGTCGGCGGTTCGAATCCCCGCGGCGGGGTGCGCTCCCGTCGTTCGGTCCCAGCGCCTGCCAACCTAGCAGTTCGAAAGCACCTCCGGGTGCAAGTAGATAAATAGGGACCGCTTACCAGCGGGAAGGTAAATGGCGTTCCGTGTGCTGCGCTGGCTCTCCAGATGCAGCTTGTCACGCTGGCCACGTGACCCGGAAGTGTCTGCGGACAGCGCTGGCTCCCGGCCTCTAGAGTGAGATGAGCGCACAACCCTAGAGTCTGGCCAGACTGGCCCGAACGGGCAGGGGTACCTTTACCTTTACCTTTAATATTCGCTAGGGCCAACGACTGTTACCACCGGTCTTATAAAGGAGGTGTGAGTGGGCTAGGAAGCCTCTTTATTGCTTATTCTTGTACTGAAAGAAAAGAATCAGACTGAACCCTGAACCCTGAAGGCCTGGCGGAACAGCTCTGTCTTGCATGCTCTGAGGAAAGATGTCAAATCCCACAGTGCCCTGGTCTCTTGTGAGAGAGCGTTCCACCAGGACGGAGCCACATCCGAAAAGGCCCTGGCTCTGGTCAAAATAGTATCCAGAGGAAAGTCTCTCTCACCTGCTTCCTCTCCTCTGCCTGACTCAGGAGGAAACCTTCGGCCAGGGCCACCGCCTGGGAACTGGTCTCCGCTCCACAGTCCCTCACCCAGCTCTCCATCTCCGGGGGAAGGACAGCCAGGAACTGCTCCAAGATCACCAGGTCCAGCATCTCAGCTTTCGTGTGCCTTTCTGGCTTCAGCCACTGACGGTCAAGGTGGTAGAGTCGGCTGCAAACCTCTCGGGGTCCCTTGGCCTCCTGGGAGCAGAACCTCCCAAACTGCTGGCTCTGCCCCTCTGAGCGGAGGGTGTCCTCCTCACCCAGGATTTTCCGCACAGAGTTTTCCCAGAATCCCCCACTGCTCCCAGTTTGGTTGGCATGGCCTCTTCCTTCTTCAGGGCCAGCTGGGTCTTGCTCATCCATCTGTGCTCTCAGGAAGCCTCTGAGAGATCGGAAGGAACCCTTTGGTCTTCTGCCAAGTTCTGTCCGTCTTAATGAGAAGCTCTAGCAAATCCTACAAAGCAAATACATTGTTCTGTTACAGAATTTGTAGGTCAGGAGAAGAAACAGATCCCTGAACAAGCATGGATGAGACTTGCCAGGAATCAGGACTGGACGGCCCCAGAGCCCAAAGCGTGAGATACCTTTTTGAAAAGAAAGAGAAGGAATGCAGAATGTGGAGGCAACTGAAGGGGTTTCTGGCAGATGAATCAGCCTGGTTGCTCCTGCCTTCCAGTCAATGCATGAAGTCAGAACTGACTGACAAGGGAGTCATTTGAAAAATGGATGCTTGGCTCTAGTGGGGGTCCTCATCCTCAGGAGTTGTTCTCCCCCCACCCCCACTTCAGGGCACATTTCCCCCCTGCTTCTGTCTCCTTTTCTTCCACTTGGACTCTCTGCCACTCTCAAGACTGACTCCTGGGGTGGGGTCCCTTTTTCTTTGCTCTGAGGGCCAGGTATGTATCTAGTCAACCTCCTGAGGGCCAAGTGGGTGGGGCCAAATACATCTCCCTTGGAATATAGGCAGCTAATTTATTATTATTATTATTATTATTCTCTTAGATGGCTGAACACACACACAGCCACTGATGCCCAGGTCCCTGGGGGCTCAGTGAGTAGCAGCGCCCATTTCCGGCTGCTTTGCCATCAACAATCCCTTTGGGAGAGAGAGGATGTGGTCCTGGGATGCCCTGCTCTGGGTGCGAGGGGATTGCTGCAGTGGCCTCCGTGGGGAGCTGCTCTGGGAGACACTGGGAAACTGGTCCCCAATGCAGCAGCCAGACTGGGATCCCTCTCTTTATTCCTGGCCTCTCTTTCCCACCTTTCATTCCTTCCTCCCTCCCCGTGGGGTTTTTTGGGGGGTGTCTAGTCCACCTCCTCGTCCAGCTTTGGAAAACCATTTGCAGATGTTTCCTCTGTTCTGCAGTGATGCTGAGCAATGTCACCCCGAGTCCCAGGGACTCCTTTGTTTAAAGAAGGGAGATTTTTCTGAAAGGGGGGGCGGAGGGCCAACTGAGTTTGGGACCCTCTGCTCTGCAGGAAGGAGGGAGAGCGTGGCAGCCCTGGCCCCTTCCTGGCAGGACCCTCTCCTCCCCCCTGACTTGGGGTCCCCCCTCCCCTGCAGGAGCAGATCCGCCCCCCCCCCGGCCTCCTCCCCTGCTGCAGCCCTGGGACCCCCACCAGATCCCAGAGAGAGAGAGGGGAGACTCACCAGATCCCAGGAGGGGGGAGCGAGGCAGCCCTTGCAGGAGAGACACCCAAGCAGGAAAGGACTGGGGAGGGAGGGAGGGGCCTTGGCTCTGGAGGACCTGCCCCCCCTTGCTTCCTGTCCTCTCTAGGAAGGCAGCTTGGTTCCCTTTAACCCTTGCCAAGCCAAATCCCCCAGCTCAGTCCTCTCTTGCTTGGCAAAACCTCAGATTATTATTTTTCTATGGATTCAGGGGGGCAGCTGCCCCCCTGGCTCCCTCAATGCCCAGAGATCCTTTTGGGGGTGAGGCTCTCGGTTGGGCTCAGAGCATCTCCTTCCCTTGGCCAGAAACCAGAGGAAGAGTTTGCAGGGAAAAGGGCTTTGCAGGAGGCAAGGAAGCTCCTCCTGGAATTCAGAAATGGGAGGCTAGAATGGGGTCCCAGGGTCATCCAGTCCCACCCCCGCCATGCAGGAATCTCCGCGGAAGCATCCCGGGCAGATGGCCCTCCGATCTCTGCTGAGAAACCTCCCAGGAAGGAGAGTCCCCCACCTCCCAAGGGAGACCTTTCCCCTGCAGAGGCCTAGCAAGCTCAGGTGGTACCGGGTGCGGATCTTTTTGTCCCCCCCCCCACACAAATATTGCTTGCTCGGGTTCTGCTGGGTTGGCATTCAGCCTGGTGTTCCTGCTGTTAGGGAAGCATCTAGGTGCGAGGCTGCTCAGTCCCCCAGCTGGTCGAGCGGAGCCCGCGGGTCCCGGCGGAAGAAAGGAGGAGTCCAGCCCCAACCGGAGGAAATACCAGCTGTAGACCAAAGTTTATTGCGGAACAGGTTCCAAGAGGAATTTGGAACCCTGAGGATGGGGTGATAAAGACTTTTAAAACTTTCCCACCATATTCCCGAATACAGTTCGTACAGCATCCTTGCTCCATCACTGACATGTCACCAAAGGGGAGGGGTGAGCCTTGGCAAAGATGTCCAGACACGTCCTTGGTACAAGACTGGCATAAGCAGACATGGCAGGGCAAGATTCAGGTATAAGATTCGCCTGGGCAAACCCCTCTGAAGTCCCAGGACCCAAAGCACAATAGAACTCCCTTTGGGGGTCTGGATCCCTTGGCAAGTCTGGGGGGGGGGTGAGGCTTTTCGTGGCCAACAATCAGCTCAGCACTTGTCACCTCTGGGCACTTCCTGGGGTGGGAGGTGTGTCTACATGTCTTCACGCTTGGGGAGGTGGCAGAGAAAAGAGACCTTTTTCCAAGGGCAAAATAGTGTTGAGGTGGAGGAAACTGGGAAAGGTAACTTCCCTGAGCTGTCAAGTTGAAAGGATACATTTATGCATGATATTTGTAACATTTTAACAACTTTAAAGATGTGCCCCCCCCCCGTAATTTCCGTAACAGTGCTAAGCAAAGGGCACCCCAAAGGACACGTGTGAAGGCGACAGAGCAGCCTGGCCCCCCTCCCCCTCCCCCCTCCTCCTCCGACTGCCCCCTAGGATAGGAATTTTATGGTCTGAGATATATGGTAATGTTCATAAGTGTACTGTAGCAGGAACCCCCCCCACCCCAATCATTCTGTTTGTATAAACTTCACACTCACACACTACATACGCCACATTTCTGTTATAAATTCATAACGCCACATTTCTGTTATAAATTCATAGAAAATCAACCATACTTTGGATTTGCACTGTTCCATTTTTATTTTACTCCATATGACAAGAACTAACAAATGGGGGTGACTTAGTCCTGGTCAGCCATAATCCCTTCACTGTCTCAGCACATACACAGGAGCCCTGCCCATACCAACCCTGATGATCCCAGACAGAAGACAATCAAGATCACAAAGAACCTGCATATGGGAGTGGATTCAACATGGACTGAAACAAAGGACAATGATCAGATCTTCCCTCTGGGGGCAGGAAACTGTGGGGAGGGGGAAAGGAGGAACCAGCCAGGTGACAAGACACTCAGGTTACCATCAGCCCCTCCTTTCTGCAATGTATGCCTCCCTCAACCCCTCCTTTCTGTAATGTATGCATGATGTTTCTGGGGGTGGGCTAGACCTAGAGGAGGGGAATTTCAAAAGTTTTTATAAGACCTTGCACACTATTCTTCTGGGTCTTTCCTCTCTCCTGCACGTGAGGGGAATACCCTGTTGCAACAGTTCAATAAAGGCCAAGCCTACAGGCTGCTGTTTTGCTCCAAGTTATCCTGGTTGGTGTCTTTGTTTTGTCCAAGGGAGCCCTCGGATTTTTTCCGGTAACAGTTTGGCGACCATGCTCAGGGACACTTGGTTCTCCTGCAAAGGTGAGAGGGGAGATAGAGGGGATCGGGCGCCACTGGGCAACCTTAGCCCAGGGATCCTTCTTCCTCTCCCTGCCTCCTCTTTGCGGGCGGTAATCAATCGTCACCAAAAGCCCAACCGGGGGGAGCAAAGGCGAGGTCAAGCCGGCTAAGGGGAAAGGATCCCGGGATCCGCGGGGGACATCTTCAAACGTGAGTATGGTTTGAAGTAAATACATTGGGAGGGGGGTGGAGAAGCAGCGTCCCCACGACAGCCAGACTTTCCTTCTTTCATTTCTGACGTTCCCTCCCGGGGTCGTCCAGGAACGTCTTAAACTCTCCCCTTTTCTCCCCCGACCCTCCCCTTTCGGAAAGTGGCCAGGGAGGTCGCGGAACTTTACTGTCTGACGTTCCCTCTCGGGGTCGTCCAGGAACGCCAAAACCTTTCCCTTTCTCTCCCCCCAATTTCTTACGCGGAACGTGTCCGGGGAAATTGTGGTACTTTTACTGTTTTCCGATGTTCCCTCTCGGGGTCGTCCAGGAACATCTTAATCTCTCTATCCCTTTTCTCCCCCGTTTTCCGTCTTGGAATTGAGTCCGGGAAAGCGTGGCTCTTTACTGTTTTTCTCTGATGTCCCTCTCTCGGAGTCGTCCAGAGGCATCCTTCAAAGCACTCTCTCTCTCTCTCTCTCTCTCTCTCTCTCTCTCTCTCTCTCTCTCCTCTAATTATGCAAACAAAGCTGCCCCTCCTGCCTGGCGACCTTTGCTAGGGATGATCCGGGTACGTGAGAACGCAAGGTTGTTTGTTTCCTTTCCAAACCTTCATTTTCTCGGGCCTTAATCTGGCATTGCACTGCGCAAGCGTCCAGTAGGGGTTCCGAACTTAGTCTCAAAGGCTAGGCAGGAGGCTGTCGTGGAGGGTAGAGGGGGAAATTGTCTTGTAAACAGCGCTGAGGTAAAGGAATTCCGGGCAGAGACCCGTGGTTTGAGTTTCCGGGTAGAGAGAGACCCGTGGTTTTGTTTCAGGTTCAGGTTTGAGATTTCCAGAAATTAATTTGTGGTTTATAGATAAGTAGGAATTGTGTTAGTCAAGGGTACTTCGAGCACTGATAGGATCCTTTTTCTGTCCCCCCTTTCTTTCCCATTGCCCCTCTTCCCTTGTGTGTGTGCGTCCACTCTTTCTGTCTTTAGCGTACTTCGTTAATGAAAAAAAAAAAAAAAGCCTATTAATAACATATGAGAGAATGGGAGCTAACTAAACACCCTAACTGGACTCCTCCTGGCAACAAAGCTTCCTTGAAGCCTTTTTGCCCCAGAGAGGATTCTAATATGCCCCTCCAGCTTGTCATCTCCAATTGGGAAAAATAAAATAAAAATAAAGGGGCAAAATGGTCTTTCCAAGTACAAAGTACGAGACCATTGTAACTTTTAGTGGGTGGCTTAGGCCCACCACCTGGAACCCAGGGCACAGCGGCCACCTCAGGGATCCTTTAACAAAATCAGAGTGTGAACCCTTAGGGAGAGCTGAACACATCAAATTTGGGTTGTTAAACTATAACCTAAAGCTAGAACATGAAACCGTAAACTTAATGGTGCTCAGAAGGCAGTAGATATAATAACAGCCCAGCCTGAGAGCCCACGCATTAGAGATCTTAGTTTCTCTTGGGGGAAAAAAAAAAAAAAAAGATAAGAGATGTACTCAAAGATTTGGAAATATTAAAAGGGTTTGTCTTTACATTGGCTCCGGCATCCACAGACTGTCCTTAAATGCACATAGTTTTTAAATTGCAAGCATGCTTCAAAATTTTGAATCTAAGGAAGCCATGTTAGGCCTCATCAATCTTAAACAGGACCAATAAATAAATAATAATAATAAAAAAATCATTAGAATGAAGTGTGCAAATGTTTGTTCTTTGAGAGAGGCTCCAAGGAGTCTTCCTCCGAGTAGCTTGAGTGAGGAGTATGATTTTAAGTTGATGGTAGATAATGTTATGTTGCAACGTTTGAGTTTATGAGTTTATATCCGTGTTCCAGTATTTTTTCCAGTATTTTGAAATGTGCTGTGAAGAAACTAATGTTTCTGCTGCAAAAGCCTAGTAGAGCCAACTGCTCTCTCAAGCTAAAATGCAGTGTATGTATTTCATTAAGCACCTGCCTATGAAAATGTGTTCTTTCTAAGAAAATTGGTATTAAAATTGGTATTAAATGTAGAGGCTTCCATAGCCAGCAAAGTTGTCTATCTGAGTCCAGTCCTGATATCAGTCTCTATCAGACTTCCTGGCTCTTTTCTTAGAAAATGCCCCCCTTGTTTCATTCTGTCTCTTTCATGTTTTTTTTTCCCTTCTCCTTCTTACTTCTGTGCCAGGTAAATTTACTCCCAAGTAAGCTTCCTTTAAAGGAAACTGCAGGGGGGGGGGGCATAGATTAGGCTTACTATTCCTCTGCAAGTTCAGGAAAAACTCACTTTTGTATTCCTTTTAAATCAAATCTATGGCTGTTTTAACTATGTTTTATAAGAGATCCTCTCCCTCTTAGGAAAAATGTTCACTTCAATCTTCCTTTAAAGATAATTTCTCTAGGAACTTGAAGGAAGCAAACTCACTCAAACTATCTCAAGATCTGCTAAAACGGTTCTGTGTAAAGTTGGCTACTTTTCTTTTTCTCTTCCTTAGTACATGATACGAGCATAGATGTTTCCTTTCCCAGTTGAAAATCTGTACTTAAATGTATATGTCCTTTTGGTACTGCAAATCTTGCTTTGAAATCTTGCTATGAACACTGTATTTAGGGTTGGACTAGATGACCCAAGGGTCCCTTTTAGCTCTCCCAATTTGTGGCTGTGTGGAGGGCCATGTGTCTGCAAGCATGTGATGAGTTGAAATTCAGCCCAACTTTGCTCTTTGTTTTTCTTTAAAAAAAAGGTGAGAGGTAAAAATCCGTGATGTTTTGAAGCAGAACTGGTAATTTCAAGCATTTGAGTGATTACAGTGTTTATCATTTTCTCTACTATTTAAAAAAAAAAAAAAATCAAACTTCAAAGTCAATTCAAAGTTTAAGCACATAAAATACATATGAGTCTTGACCATTTATCCTGTAAATAAAGGGCAGCAAAATTTGTCTGCAAATGGTAAGGCTGAAAGGACTGAGAATGTTAAAAAAAAAAAAATCCTATAAATTCTGACTCTCTGGCCATTTTGTCCCATATATAAGGGCGTGGCATTGTTCCGCGAATTGCCAGAGGGATATTAGCCCTTTCCTGTACATAAAGGAAGCAATCCCTTTTGCTTGGGCTGCAATTGCTAGCTTTTGTGAATACTTAAATTGCTGAGTTTCTCTTTTTTGTTTTAAAATCTAACCCTATTTTTAAAATCTACTCCTTACCCTTCATTCCCTTTATTCAAATGGTAATTTAGCCAAAGGTTTCAACATTTTCAATAGTATAAAAGGTTTGCTGAGACATGAACTCTGCACATGCACAGAGGCTAGATCAGCAAAGAAGGGGGGAGAGAGATAGAGAGAGGAAGGAGGGGGAACTGTAGGGAGTGAGAGGAGCTTGGGCTGAAGGGGGAAATTTATCCAAATTTCCTTATGTAAAACTTGGAGCCACTGAGGGAAATCACCCTTAATGTGTCCTTTGCTCCAGGGGCTACGTAAGACAAAAGGATTAAAAAATAAACAAAAACAAAAAACCAAACCCCCCCCCCCAAAAAAAACTAGCCCATCAAAAGTCAAGAGGCTTCCAGGTTCCAAATCTTAACATGCCAAATTCTTTTCACAGGTAAATATCAAAGCGCTCCCACTGTGAGTTCCACTCTTGAATAGTCCTCCCCCCCAATGAGATTTAACTTTTATAACAGGCTTTGTGTGCATTTTAGGAACAGCATTTCCTGACAGGCCTCTCGCATGAAATAATTTTTCCCTTCTCTTTTCATTTATTTAATCAGTTTTTCCATGATGTCTATGAAATTAATCGAAGCACAACCAAGCATTGTTTGTGGAATGGTATTTGTTTACCTTTTGCCTGAGCATTTCTTATTAATTCTGTCATTTTGGCTAGTTCAAGGTACTTGCACAACTTTAAATTGCCATTCATTTTTTCTTGGTATTAAGTCATTTCCCAGTATTTTGCTAATAACATTCTAGCCAATGTTGTCACATCAAGAAACACTCTTTTATTTCCATTGTTACTTCAGATTTCTTGAAATTGTGTGTCTTAGCATTTATTTATTTTTTGTTCCTCATAGGTCATTGTGTGTGCGTGTGTGTGTTTTATTATTATTTTAACCTTGTATTTTTTACAGTTCTCTTTCTCTCCAAAGTGAAGGAAAGCAAACCAACTTAGCAGATAATAACAGTAATTATATGGAAATGTGATAATAATATTGGAATGAATGAAATGCTTAATCCGCTAAGATTTTTATTATTTGCAGCTTCCCACGTAAATTGAAGGACATCCTTTTTCCCTTTTGCCCCTTCCCCTTACTAACTCCTATCTTTTTAAGTCTCCAAAACCCTGCCCCTTACAGGATGTCACTTCTACAGATGTGTTACTACAGACCTATGATGAAAAAGCTTCGCCACCACCTGCAGCAACAGACACCAAAGTTTTCAAAGTGCCCACGGCTATCTCTTTCAAAGGATATAGACCGCCGGGGGAGTGGGGCTGACAAAGGGGGGAGGAGTTGAATTGCAAGGACATTTTCTCACTTTTGAACCTCAAGATACATGCGTAAAAATTTCACAATTGTCTCAAGATATGCAACTGATACTATTAGTTTGTTTTGTATTATGTGTTATTATGTAGGAATGTTGAAATGTGTCTGACGGTGTGTTATTTCCACAAATGGGGGGAATTGGGGCTATTTTTGTGGCTATTTTTGTGTGTAATTGTTTTTATGTTTAATGTCTTATTCCTTACACCCCAGTGGAGGATTCTCATACATTTTATGCTTTTCTACAGATCAGGCTATTATGTAGTCCAATGTTTAGAATTAGATAAATTTATAACCACATTTAGTTGTTTCACCTGGCACTCTGCCAACTTCCCTACCCATTTTAAAAATGTGCTAAAACTCACTTTACCAAGGAGAAGCTTCTAAGATACATGAAGGTGGATATGCTTTGGTTTAGCAGGAATGATCCCTTATAGAGTTAAATTGACTTATTTGGACAAGTGCCCTTTTAAGAATGGTTTTCTTTTAACAGATTGGTTTGAAGAGTTGAGAACCATGGGGCAAGATAAATTCAAATTGGACTCAGTTTGAATTGGGCAAGTGTATCCAGGCTGCAAGTAGCTTTTGGTCCTTAAAGTGCAAGTGAGCAACTTCCCATGACTGCAAGACCAGAGCCTGTAATAATAAAATCCCATAGAATGGCCAGGCAAGGACATTTCTCTCCTGATGTGCCCAAACCTGTGCCAGCTGTGGTGAGTGCCAGGCAACATGGTTAATATGAAAGCCCTAAGTGGATTCACCAGGGATTGCTACTACTGTTACACCAGGCCGGTGTGAGACCACAGAAGAGCTACTTTGACACCTGAGAACACAAAATGGTGGGGGGCAAAGCAAACTGCATTTTTCAGTCATTAGTGGACCTTCCTGCTAAATGTAAAGCATACGCCACTATTGAGAAAATATTTATTCCAAGGTGCTAAAAATACCACAAGTAACTGAGCAACAAAATATTGATTTTACGTGATATCCTATGTCTAACTATGAGCACTGTTACACTGTTACATTTCTATGCAAATATCCTTAAGAAGCATGACATCCAAGTCCCTTTCAAGTTCACATGGACACACGCATCTGGGACGGAGAATAGCAGGTTAATATTTACCACCTTAAATTGTGCGGAGAAAAGGATTGCAAAGTAACCACCTTTGCAATCTTATCTCCGAAGGGGGGAACTGTAGCAGGAACCCCCCCCCCACCCCAATCATTCTGTTTGTATAAACTTCACACTCACACACTACATACGCCACATTTCTGTTATAAATTCATAACGCCACATTTCTGTTATAAATTCATAGAAAATCAACCATACTTTGGATTTGCACTGTTCCATTTTTATTTTACTCCATATGACAAGAACTAACAAATGGGGGTGACTTAGTCCTGGTCAGCCATAATCCCTTCACTGTCTCAGCACATACACAGGAGCCCTGCCCATACCAACCCTGATGATCCCAGACAGAAGACAATCAAGATCACAAAGAACCTGCATATGGGAGTGGATTCAACATGGACTGAAACAAAGGACAATGATCAGATCTTCCCTCTGGGGGCAGGAAACTGTGGGGAGGGGGAAAGGAGGAACCAGCCAGGTGACAAGACACTCAGGTTACCATCAGCCCCTCCTTTCTGCAATGTATGCCTCCCTCAACCCCTCCTTTCTGTAATGTATGCATGATGTTTCTGGGGGTGGGCTAGACCTAGAGGAGGGGAATTTCAAAAGTTTTTATAAGACCTTGCACACTATTCTTATGGGTCTTTCCTCTCTCCTGCACGTGAGGGGAATACCCTGTTGCAACAGTTCAATAAAGGCCAAGCCTACAGGCTGCTGTTTTGCTCCAAGTTATCCTGGTTGGTGTCTTTGTTTTGTCCAAGGGAGCCCTCGGATTTTTCCGGTAACAGTTCCAACCAAGCACATACATAGATCAGCACAGGGAGGCCAGCCTGGAACCATTTCGATTCCTAAACTGAGCAAATCTTTTCTCTGCAAGGTCAAAATGGAAAAGCCCCCCCCCCCCCATCGTCTTTTCCTTCGCAAATCCTGTCTTAAGGGTATGTCTGTGTTTGAATAGGGTGTGAGCCTGTGACCTGGCCCAGGAAATAAGTATTTATCATTACAAAAGACTGGCCAGGCTCCCCAGGAAATCCAGTCAAGTAACCTGCCGGACACGAGATAAACAAGGACAGGAGAAAAAAAACATTCAAATTTCTGTTTTAAGACCGCCTTTTTTGTGATGTAGGTGTGATGTATCTGAGGGGTGGTCTTAGGTTACACCCCTTCTGTGATGTATGCATGACGTTTCTGGGGGTGGTCTTGATCTACAGGGTGGCAATTTCAAAAGTCTTTATAAGGCCTTGCACACCATTTTTCTGGGTCCCTCCTCTCTCCTGCAGGCGAGAGGAGCACCCTGTTGCAACAGATCGATAGAGGCCAAGCCCACAGGCTGCTCTTTTGCTCCAAGTAATCCTGGTTGGTGTCTTTGTTTTGTTTTTTACGTTACACCCCCAGGGCTGGACTGGAGGGGTGACTGCCGACCCCCCCGCTCCGCTGCATGGCGCCCCTCCCGCCCTCCTCGTCCCAGGCGCTTCTCGTCAAGGGGACGTTGCCTCTCTGCTGCCGGGAAGCCCAGGGAAGCCCAGCGCTGGTTGTCTTTCCTTGCCCGCAGGTGTCACCCCCCTCACTTTCTGTGCAGACCCGATCCTATGCTTGGCTGCGCTCGGGAGTCAAGGCCCCCTCCAGGGTTGTCTTTAGCATATGCGCTACCGGGGTGCAAAGACCTGCCCCATGATTCCCCCAAATTTAGTTAATTTCAGTGCACGGCACCGTTGAGAATTGTTAACGGAGAAATCTGAGGCTCCCTTGGACAAAAAACAAGGACACCGGCCAGGAATAGCAGAGCAAATTGGTCTTGATTGAAGACTCTGGCGACAGGACTCCCACCTGCCACCAGGTGGAAGAGGATGGAAGCCCTGAACAAAAGAGAACCCAAAGTTTTATTAGCTGCTAATCCCCAGGTTACACCCCCCCCAACTACATCACTCATACATCTGGTGGCAGTAATCTGAGCATCCTGGACCCTGCCCCATGGTTCCCCTTGCCCTCCACCAAACACCCATCGAGTGTCACAAAAGAGATTTTACATTTCCCTGTTTCCCAGCCAAGTTCATCCCACCCTTTTGCCTTCATCTGGGTTTGTTATTTCTGGAATGGCTACCTGTCTGGCACTCAGGTATCAGGATGCCAGGGATTATCCCTCAGGCAGAGGGGCTGCTGAGGAGCTGAGCTCACAGGTCTAGATGAGTTTCTGCAACAGTTTGACAAACGCCACCGCTGGCAGGGCGCATCTTTGGTAAATGAGCACACACAGTCTCAAGTCCTTTAGAGAAAAAGTAGGTAAACATCTCAGTAATACCTGGGTATATATGCATTTTGTTTTTTAGCTTGATCAAAATTATTTATTACTTCATAACAGGTAGATAGTTAGGAGCTTAGGCGGCTTCAGTGGCAGAACCCACCAGGCCATTCCAGCAGTGGAATATGATTATATTGAAACCGCCTTTTGCACAAAGGAGCAACATGACATGGAGCTGAATCCTGTTGAAATATAAAATACATGAATGAATGAATAAATAATGCTTCAGTATCTGGGAAAAGATCACATGCGGAAGGCTTCACGTATTTGGGCTCACGTATTTGATGTATGTATTTGGGGATTTTACCTTCCCATTAATGACGCAAATTCTGCCCACACCTTTTGCTGTCATACAACCCCGGATCATCACACTAACTGGGTGCTTCACGGTAGGCGTGGTGCAAGTGGGATGTAAATCTTCTCCGATTCTTCTTCTCACATATTTTTTTTTCTTCTATTATGTTCTTCAAACTCACGAAATGAAAGAAGACAGAAAAAACCAACCAACTTGTTAGAAATCACATAAGAAGTCAAGCTAAGCAAGTTGTGCTTCCTTATTTTAGTTATTTGACTATAAATTTTGATAGAATACAGGTAATTGCATTCTTGATTATATTATCTTTCCATTGATACATAATTTTATGCTATTACTCCAAAAGAAGTAGTGCTATTGTCAGGAGCGCATGCCGGAGCCAGGCCCTGGGACCAGTGGGGCTTTGCAGGACTGGGGCTTTCCTAAGTTTGTTCTGAAGAGGCAAGGAGGCACGGCTGCACAGGTGAGGCCGATTGGTAACTCACAGCACCTGGTGGCAAGAAAGAGCCGGAAAGGGATATAAGGTCAGCATTTCCCTTTGGCTCTTTGCCACAGCAAAGTGTTTCCTTCCTTGGGCTTCTTGACTCCTTGATTCCTGATCCTCGGACCCTTGGCTTCTTGACTCCTGGCTTCCGGATTCCCATTCCTGCTCCCACTGCACCATCTTGCCCCCGGGTCCTGATGTCCCCCACCAGGACTTTGACCACCCATAAACCATAAACGTTCGCTGTGGCCAACCTATGTCCCGGCCAGGGTGCAAGATGGACGGAGCCCAGCCTATAGATCTCACCACGGTGCTGCAGAACCTCTACACCCAGGGAGCTATGTTCTAGGGGGAGGTTTAAGCACTTTGAGTGGCCCCTGCTGCGGCCCCAGCCTGACGTGCTCCCCTGTCCCATAACCAGAGAGGTTCAGGGGGGAGCATGGTGTTGGAATTTGTCCAGCTCTGCCCATCTGGAGCTGGTACTGGCTCGTCTTATCTTTAGCCCAGCAGAGCGTAGTCCGCAGACGAAAGGATAAAGCAGTATGTGCTACATGCTAATCTTTATTTCTCAACTATACCGAGAAGACACAAACATACATCTTTTTCGGGTAAACAATTCCTGCGTCCAGTCAGGCTTCCCTGCGCGGCTCTGTTGGGGAGCTGACCTGGCAGGAGAGCAGAGTAGCAGCGGTCCTGCGTCCGTGTGAGATGAGGGATAAATCAAGTCCAAAGATAGTTCAGTTCTTATCTCTAGAAGCGTTTATTTACAAAGCAGTAAAAGATGTAAATCCATCAGAAACCTCCGACATTCTCTGTGCTCCAAAAGCACACACGCAGCCTCCTGAGCTGAGCTGCGTCTCAGGCAGAAGCGAAAGCAAGTCTGAACAGTGACACAGACTGTGACGCACTTCTCTGCGTTAAGCACCTCCCAGATACAGGACACCACAGAGTTTTAACCCTGTCAGTTCCAAACTCCACACCCCCTCTTGTCCTGCATCTGGGGACAATAGCCAACAATGCTTTCCCCATACACAGAACCTCACAGAACTTCTCGTGCTTCTGGAAGGTTAATGGTTTTGTGAAACCATCAGCGAGGTTCTTGGTTGAGGGACAGTATTTCAGAGCAACTAGCCCCTCATGAACGCTCTGACATACATTCCGGAAACGTATGTCCAAATGTTTGGTCCTCGCCTTGAATTGCCCCGTCTCAGCCAATTTGAGGCATGGTTGATTGTCTTCATGCACCACAACGGGCAGACAATTCTCTCCACAGATTTCCTCAACCAAACACACATAGAACTCCAGTTCTCTGCAAACATCTGAGAGCGCACTGAACTCAGCTTCAGTAGATGAAAGTGCTATGAGACTTTGCTTCCGGGACCCCCACCCAACTACTGAGTCCCTAAACTTCACCACTAGGCCTGACACTGACTTGCGGTCCACAAGGTTAGCCCAATCTGCATCCACCCATGCAGTCAGCTTGACACCACCCTCAGCTGACATCTTGAGGCAAAAGTCTTTGGTATCTTGCAGGTAACGTAGCACCCACTTTATACCATTCCAGGCCTGCACACTAGGACTTGAAGCCTCTCTACTAAGCAGATTGACAGCAAACGCTATATCTGGTCTGCTCCACTGTGAAAGATACAACAGACTACCCAGAGCTGACTGAAAGAGTTCAGTATTTTCGAACACCACGCGTTCTATTTGCTGACACTCCTTCACGTATCCAGCCTCCATGGGTGATCTGGCACCTGCACAATCAGACATCCTGAACTTCTCAAGCAACTGTTCAATCTTACCTTTCTGGCGAAGCAAGAAGCTTCCATCACTTGCTCTTGTGATCTCTACACCTAGATAGGACTTGACATCTCCAAGCTGCTTTAGCTTGAACTGCTTTCCAAGCTCTATAGCAAACTTCTCCACCTGTTTACCTGTCTGTGCCATAATCAAAATGTCATCAACAAACACCTGTACCACTTGCTGTTTCAAGCCTGAATCTCTAATGTAAAGACAACTGTCTGCAAGAGATCTCTTAAAACCTAGCTCTTCTAAGGCTTCATGTAGGCACATATTCCAATTTCTGGCAGATTGGCGCAATCCATAGATGGATTTGTGCAACCGCCACACGACGCCTGGTTCACTGACTTCAAACCCTAGAGGAGGAAGCATGTACAACTCCTCCTGGAGATCTGAGTTCAGGTAGGCGACATCTACATCAAAATGGTTCACCATCCAACCTCTCTGTGCTGCTATCGCCAAAAGCATTCTCAAAGTCTCCGCTTTCGAGGTCGGCGAATATACCTCTGTGAAGTGGACACCCTTTCTCTATGTGAATCCTCGGGCCACTAACCTCGCTTTATACTTTATACTTTATGCCTCAATTGACAGCTGAGAGTCCAGAATTACTCCCAGGCTGTGCACCTGGTCCTTCAGGGGCACAGTTACCCCATTCAGGACCAGGGAGTCCTCCACACCCACCCGCCTCCTGTCCCCCCAAAACAGTACTTCTGTCTTGTCAGGATTCAACCTCAATCTGGGACTTCCGGGTTAGCGCGATCGGCTAATGGCGGATTCCCTCCGAGCTCCGGAGGGAATCGGCTCTGCTGAAGACGGGTCTTACCGCGCCGGCGACGCGGGGACCCTTAGAAACCGCAGGCGCGGAAGCCTGCGGACTTGGTGACTCGGCGGGCACCTTTAAGCGCCTTCCCCGACCCACGAAGAGCCTTTTTAAAGGCTACGGAGAGGGTACGGGGAGTGGCGTGGTGCTGTGAGTAGACCGCTACTTCAGTGGAGCGAAGCCGCGCAGCCATGGCCGGAGAGCGCTGACTTTTTTCCCAAAATTCGGACTGGAAAAAGAACAACCCGTGAGTAGAATGGAATCTGGACTTTAAAATTTATACCTTTGAATTCGGTACAACCGGGGGATGTGCTAAAGGGAAGTCCGCACCCCCCCTACCTACAAACGATCTAAAGCAAGGATCGGAGAACTAAGGTGGAGAGTACTGTTTTTGGTGTCAGATAAAAGATACTTCCAAGAATTTGACAGAAGAAGTCTTGTGCTGGAGAGAAAGTGAGGAATTTTGGAAGTTTTTGTGTAAACCCCCCCCCCGAACCCGGGAGCGTCCTGTGTGTGAGCCGGAGGAAAAAGAATAAGGAGTTTGACAGCTGTCAAAGGAGCTGTCAAACGAGCGGCTAAAGTTAAGAACTTTGTTATTTAATGACTCTCTGAATTAAAAGTGTTGCATTTGAATTGAGGTGGTTGGAAACAATGTAGCTATAAACAACAAGTAACGGACTGTTGGAAAAAGGACTATCAAGTAATTGGAATCCCCCTAGGGGGAACTAGAGACATTACAATGGCTGCAGAGGGAAATTTACTGGCAGAGATAGAAAAAATGTTTTTTCTCGTGGGAATCCTGCAAGAGCAGAGTACGGCTATGAATAAAGAACTTATGACCTTGAACCCTAAAACAAACAACTCTGCTGAATGCATAAAGGATTTGACTGATAAGGAATCTGCAGCTGAACCAGAAGAGGCGTTTTTGGAATTGGTGGAGAGGAAAGGAGTGAAAAAATTACAGGAAAATACCAATCAGAAGCCTATATTGTCAGGAAATAAAGAAGATCTTTGGACTACAAATCTGCGAAAGATGAGAAAGATGAAGGAAGAAGTCCCTGGAGTTCCTGGAATACTGGAATTTAAAAGAATAAAGAAATATGATTGGGACTTCCTCTTTGAATATGGGAGATCAGCTGACCTTTTGCAGCAACTGCTTTTAAGTATTTTGGATGGAAGAAAATTTGATGTGACTGTGACAGAACTCCTTCGAGACCTGAGGACCAACAAAAAGGGTTATCAACAAAATCGGCAGAGAGAGACTGACAGAGACTTGAAGGCCTCCGATGTGAGGAATCCGGGCTAGTAACTGTTTTTGGGGACATCTGCTTGGGAAGGGATGGAAACCAGGGTAGGGAGGGAGGGGAGAATAGAATTTCAAAATTTTATGATTTTTGTATTTGGCCATTATGACATATAACTAATTAATATATGAAGGGAGAAATTCTTGGAAGGGAAATTAGGTCGACCTTAGAAAAAGGACTTAATGTTTATAATAGAATTGGATAAGTTAAATGTGGATAAGTAAAAAGAGCTAAGTTCCAAAATAACAATAATATGTTAAAGATGGGAGATAAGAACTTGCTGAATTAATTATTGGAATTGGGATGTATGAAGAGGGGGTGGGGGGGAGTCAGGGAAAGGGGGTAAAGAAAGTAAGAATATGAAATTATACATGTTTTGTTTTTGTTTTTGTTTTGTGTGTGCGTGTAAAATGTGAAAATCTAATAAAAATTTTATTAAAAAAAAAAAAAAAGGATTCAACCTCAATCTGTTGGCCGCCATCCATCCTCCAACTGTCTTTGTGATGCCTATGTTGGATATAGGGTCCATAAGCAATGTTGCTAATATTATTAACATCATTGGTATGTTGGGGTAGAGATGAGGCTGTTGATATGCTCTGGCAGCCCCAATGTGCTGCTTGTTTGTCAGATTTTAGCCTGTTTGTGGGTTGTTTTACTGAGGTTAGGGTGAAGCAGGACCACCTGCAGGAATTTTACCCTTATGCTTTTCATATAATCAGTTAGCCATATAACCATATATCCTTATAATGATTTTTATATAATCCATGTTTGAATCATGACGGCTTCTGCAAAAGCTTATAGCAAATTGCTTAGATCGGAAAAATCCGAAATGAACTCTGCCCCAGTTCCCTTCCTTGTTCTTCTCAATGTCTCTCTAACATAAGGGGGAAGCAATAAATCTGCTGTGCTGGCACTTTCCTCCCTGTCCAGACAGGGTCCCGAGTAGCTCAAACAGGAAGATGCTATCCGCAAAATGTCCCGGTATAGCAGATGGCCGCGTAGGAGCATAAGGGCCGAAGTTCCTTTTTCTTCCTTCTTACCATAAATCAGGGGAAAGGTTATACTGCATGTTCAGACAGAAAAAGCAGAAATTGGGAGGGAACTCTTTACATGATCAGGGGGCAAGGCTTGAATGCACTCATTGGTTTTCTTTTTCTGCCGTGTGCGATTCTATCCGATTATGTCATGAACTATGATGTATGTACTCAGGTATAAAGCCTCTGGGCGCTAGAGCCTGGGGCCCAGTCTTTGGGAAAGGATTCCACTGGGTCTCTTATTGCTCAGCAATAAATATCACTTTCTTTTTCTCCACTGCTGCGTCTGTCAATTCTGGGACACAATTTGAGTGGGTCATTGGTGTTAGAAAATGTGGCACTGGCTAATTGCTTTATGGCCCCAATTAGCCCCAGTTTATAGCTATCTTCGGTCCGGCACGTTTCCCTCAGCTCAGACCCTTCGTTCCGCCACGAAAGTGCAGAGTAACACAGTGGAGAAAACTGTTGCTTCAGATCCATTAGCCTTTATTACAGCAGAATATTTACAGCTCAACATTTCTTATATTTCCCTGGACTGCAAGCATTCATGGCTGCCTCTGCGTCCGTCTCTCTCAGGCAGCAGACACACACAACAGTAAGGAGAAACTCCTCCCACCTTCCAACCTGACGTCGGAATGTGAGGCGTCACTCAGAACATCTTAACCCTGTAAGTTCTGAATCCCAACACCCCCTCTCACCGAGCATTCTGACGACACCTGTGGATGTACCTTTGCAGACCTCTGTGAGATCAATCCCTTCCCCAATGCCTTGCGCCCTCTCCTGGCGTTCCTGTCAGGCATCTGTGGAACATCCTCACAACTCTCAGATTCGCACTGTGCGAAACTTACCCACGCACCTGTGGCCTGATACCTCTCAGGTGGAATACCCTTCGTTGTGCGACTGGACCGCCTGGGCACAAACTCAGGCACTTCCTCTGACTCACTGTGGCCAGCAGGTGTGTCCTCTGCATCCCGGGATTCCCCCTCTGACTTAAAGCGTCTTCGAATCCTCTGCATTACGCTAACAGGAGAACTAGGCTCACTCTTGGGCTCTCTTTTTACAACTTGTGGAGATGCCCCATCCTGCTCCTGACTTTGGTCAGTGAGCTGATCGTCATCAACAGACTCAGCCTCTCCTTCCTCCTCATCAGAACCTTCCTGCTCTGAATCAGAAAGACATTCTGAAAGAACATCACGCCTGGCAGGAGTCTTTGACCTTTCATCCTGCTCATAGAATTCAACGTGTTTACTGATCAGCAGCTTGCTCTGATCACCTGACGGGTACGCAAACCTCCATGCACAAGCCGCTGGCTCATACCCACAGAAGATCATTTTCTGGGACTTGGGTCCATCTGGCCCTTGCAAAGCCTTAGGCAGCGGCACAGAAGCAACCGACCCAAACGAACGCAGAAAGTGAATCTGGGGTTTCCTGCCATGCAACATAGAATAAGATGTGTCACCTACCATTGAATTGTAGGTCTGATTCCAGGTGAAGCACACATACCTGACCGCCTCCAACCAAAACCTTGGAGGTAACCCAGAGTCTGTCAGCATCACCTGTGCAGCCTTAACCAGAGACTCACTTCTGAGCTCTGCTACCCCCCTCTGTTGAGGAGAAGTCACTGTGTGACGTATCCCTTTCTTGTGAAAGAACTTCTGCAAAGCAGACCCAGTAAACCATGCACCTCTGTCACTAGCGACTGCTTGCACTTTGGTGGAGAACCTTAGTTCCACCTCCTCAATCCAACTTCTAATCAGCTGTGCTGCATCTTCCTTGGATTTGAGACCATGAGTCCAGGTGTTCTGCGAAAAATCATCCTGCAGCGTCAGCAGAAACCTGGCTTTTCCCAGACTTGGTTCCTTCATGGGACCCAACAGATCTATGTGAACAAGCTCAAAAGGCTTTGTGGTTACCCTGTCCACCCTGGGGTAACTGCACCCTCTTACCTTTGCCTGTCTGCAAGCCTGGCAATCTAGGACTCTTGCACATTCCTCAATTCTACAGCCTTTGCTAACCTCAGGTAGCACCTGTAGTTCTTCTAGAGAACCATGAGCTGTCTTCTTATGCCAAACACATGCACATGAAACATGAGTGGGAACTGTAGCACGCAGGGCTTGTGCTTTCTCAACCTTCCCCTCACCCTTCAGAGGCGTTTTAAGAATAAAGAGATCATTCTGCCCCTTTGCAACTCTAACCAGTTGCTTCCCTCCTTTGGAGATTGTACAAAAATCGTGTTCAAAGCAAACCTTAAACCCCTTTTTCAACAAATAAGGCACAGATAAAAGACAGTGTTGCATTCCTGGCACAATGCAAACTTCCATCTGCTCCTGCAAAACAGAAAAAAAGACATTTGCAACGTTAGTTACATTTTTCTTTTCTCCACTAGCGAACCGAACAGTTTTTCCAGCCGGAATTGCTGTGCAATTCCAAGTCTCGACTGCAGGGGTCTCTGGAATCAGATTTCGGTTAGCTCCTGAGTCGATTACAAAGCGTAAGTCATTGTCTCTCCCAGAGCTGTTCTTCACTATCGCCATAGCAACAAACGTCTCGCTGCCCCCTCCCTTTGGGCTTCTGCAGCTGTTCTCTCTGGTTGTCTCAGCAACCAACTCCCCCTTGCTTAGGACCTTGGCAGCTTCCGTAGAAGCAGCCTCCTCCGTTGCCTTGGAGACCGGACTGGCCTCTGCGTTCCCACGCAACTCTTTAGGCCTTATCTTCACTTTGTCCAGGTGGCCGACCTTGAAGCGTCTAGCTCTCCGCAGCTTTCCAGACTTTGGCTGACGACAACCACCAGTGGAAAAACACTGCCCAGGGCTCCTTTCAGCTGGCCTGGCCCCCCTTCTCCCGGAAGAGCACTCTGTGCCAGCACTGCCCTCGCTGAAACTACGTTTCACTTCAGCACTCACAGTGGAAAACTTTTGAAACTTGCCTTTGGAATTCTCAGCCCCCCCGACTTGCACCTCAGGGACTGGGGCTACAGCCATTTCCAGGCTCTTCATGACTTCTCCAGGGCCCTGGCCTCCTGCTGAAGTTTCACAAAAACTTCTCAGCACCTCCCAGGCAGCCCTTGCTGACTTTACGCCCTCCAAGTGAGGTTTCAGGGATGCGTGTACGCATGCTTTCAGCATAGCAAGCTCTCTTTGCATTCTCTGCTGGCCATCTTCAGGCAACACAGCTTCAACCTGGGCCGAGAGCTGTACTTCTACTCGGGCTCCGGGGGCGCGCCGGGGCGGGGGCGCAGGTCTATCGACCTGAAGAAGCCAATCGACAAGCGGATCTATATGGGGACTAATTACCGCTTGTAAAACTGTTGCTGAAAGTCTGCCAGTATGCCTGTTAGAAAATGTGGCACTGGCTAATTGCTTTATGGCCCCAATTAGCCCCAGTTTATAGCTATCTTCGGTCCGGCACGTTTCCCTCAGCTCAGACCCTTCGTTCCGCCACGAAAGTGCAGAGTAACACAGCGGAGAAAACTGTTGCTTCAGATCCATTAGCCTTTATTACAGCAGAATATTTACAGCTCCACATTTCTTATATTTCCCTGGACTGCAAGCATTCATGGCTGCCTCTGCGTCCGTCTCTCTCAGGCAGCAGACACACACAACAGTAAGGAGAAACTCCTCCCACCTTCCAACCTGACGTCGGAATGTGAGGCGTCACTCAGAACATCTTAACCCTGTAAGTTCTGAATACCTTAAAAATCCTTGCAACAAGGGGAATTATTTTACTTAGTAAGGCGTGGGGAGGGGTGCTGAGAGTGAGTTGTAGATTGTTGGGTAATGGGGAGTGTCTTTTTATGTCACCTGGACTGGTGTTGGGTGGGGATCTCTGTGGAGGTGTGAGGCGGGGGGGCGGAATATTGATCATGTTATCTGTATTGATGGCTTGGGGGGAGAGGAAAAGGAGGAGGGGGTCACCAGTCCATCGGATTGAGGTGACTTCTGGTTGCTTCATTCTTCCTTCTGCCACGTTGGCCTCCGCTCCCCGTTTCGTGTCATCAGCAAATGGGATGAGCACCCCCTCAGTTCCTTCATCCAAGTTGTTCATAAAGACGTTGAAATACAACGGACCCAGGACAGAACCCTGCAGCACCCCCTCTTGTCACTTTTCCCCAGGATGATGAGGAACCATAAAGGAGTCCTCTGGGTGTCGTCAGTCAAATCAACCGAACAGTTACCTCATTCAACCCACATTTTAGCAGCTTCCTGCCAAAAATATCACAGGTTTTTCTCAAAAGCCTTACTGAAAACAAGACGCACTATTTCCACAGCTCTCCCCTAATCAACAAAGTTTGTAACTCCATCCACAAAAAGGGGAGGAGAGATTTGTCTGGCTTGACTTGTTTTTGGGAAAGCCATGCTTTCATCTTGTATGTTTATGTTGTGAAATCTTCAATTGGAGGGCACATAAATATTAAAAATGATAATAAATAAGGATATTGGCAAGCCGGAACATGTGCAAAGGAAGGCGATTTATGTATTTATTTAATTTGTATACCACTCGACCCAGTGGAGCCAACTTGAATAAAATATTGGTGGGAGGGGCCAGGTAAGGCCCGCCTTGCACAATCAATCACATGATGCATAAAGGGCATTGGAATGGCAATGCCTATCAACTGGGGGGGGTGGCCCCCTAAAATATATCATTGGGGGGCAAAAACCCCTCGGTCTCTAGGTGTTGACTCCTGTTTCCACATGTCTCAGGACGGTTACAACATAAAAACACAACATAGAATCAGAAAATGCACATCAGTAACTCAACTCCCCACCACATTTTAAAAGGGCCTTAGATGTCAATCAGCCAAAGGCCTGGTTAACAAGGTGCGGATTTGCCTGGCTCCTAAAGCTGTATAATGGTTTTTCCAACCTTTGCATGAATTCTCTGATGGGAAGTGAGATAGGAGCCCTTAGTGAAGCTCTTTCCACATTCTACGCACTGATAGGGTTTCTCCCCTGTATGAATTCTCTGATGGGAAGTGAGATTGGAGTTCCTATTGAAGCTCTTTCCACATTCCATACACTGATAGGGTTTCTCCCCTGTATAAATTCTTTGATGGGAAGTGAGACGATCTTTCTGACTGAAGCTCTTCCCACATTTGAAGCACAGATAGGGTTTCTCCCCTGTATGAATTCTCTGATGGGAAGTGAGCTTGGACTTCTGACTGAAGCTCTTTCCACATTCTCCACACTGATAGGGTTTCTCCCCTGTATGAATTCTCTGATGGGAAGTGAGACTGGAGCTTGTACAGAAGCTCTTTCCACATTCCCCACACTGATAGGGTTTCTCTCCTCTATGAATTCTCTGATGGGAAGTGAGATGGGAGTTCTCCCTGAAGCTCTTTCCACATTCCCCACACTGATAGGGTTTCTCCCCTGTATGAATTCTCTGATGGGAAGTGAGCTTGGAGCTCTGACTGAAGCTCTTTCCACATTCCCCACACTGATAGGGTTTCTCCCCTGTATGACGTCTCTGATGGGAAGTGAGACTGGAGCGTTCCCTGAAGCTCTTTCCACATTCCCCACACTGATAGGGTTTCTCCCCTGTATGACTTCTCTGATGGGAAGTGAGACTGGAGCTCTCCCTGAAGCTCTTTCCACATTCCCCACACTGATAGTGTTTCTCCCCTCTATGAATTCTCTGATGGTAAGTGAGATTGGAGCTCTGACTGCAGCTGTCTCCACACTCCAAATTTTTGCATGGCTTCTCCTCTCTGGGGATTTTGTCTTGTTCAGCCTTGTTCTCGATCTGCAATTCATCACAATCTGCAATGGAGACAAAAAGGGATTAGAGCCTCAGGAACAAATGAAGAACTGAAGGGAGCTGCATGTGTGTGTTCATTACCTTTGTGGTTTGTCATTAACCAACATATTTCTTATTAGATTCTGATGGGTTGTTGAATGTTGCTTTCTTTGATATACTGTACAGGTAAAATTGTGAAAGCCTTTTAGAAAAAAGTGCATTTCAGATGTTTGATGGGTCATAACACCACTTCTTTTGGAGTACAGTGGATGCTCGGGTTGAAAACATGATCCGTGTGGGAGACATGTTCACAACCCGCAGTGTTCGCAAGTTGCAGCGTTGCATCTGCACATGCATGGGTCGTTATTTCGTGGTTCTGCGCATGTGCGAGCACTGAAACCTGGAAGTAACCCATTCCGGGACTTCAAGGTATTTTGGTATTTCCAGGTTCGGCTCAGTGCGCAACCCGAAAACACAACCTTAAGCGACTGTAACCCAAGGTATGACTGTAATACCATAATATTATATAGCAATGGAAAGATAATTTAATCAAGAATGTAGTGCAACAAAGTTTGTTCAATTATCTGTATTCTATCAAAGGTTATAGACATATAACCAGAAAAGGGAAGCACAACTTGCTTAGGTTGACTTTTGTCAGGGTATTATGTGATTGCTATCAATTTGGTTGGTAGTTACTCAGAAAGAGATGTAAAATCGTACTATTAAGTGAACAAGGCTACAGGTATGAAGAAATTAGAAGATAGATTGGGGAAAACTTAACAAAAGCTGGTCTATATTTTTGAAGAGGTATAAGAGACTCAGTCACTCCAAAATCAGACTGGTAAAGTCAGGGAAAGGTGCACAACAGCAAGTGATGATCGAAGAATGGAGAGACTGTGCCTGCATGACAGAAGAAAATCATTACATTCTTCATTGAATTATTTTTCCATTGATATATAATTTTATGCTAGTACTCCCAAAAAAAGTGGTGTTGTGAGGTATCAAAGCTCTGAAATACACTTTCTCCAAAAGGTTTCCACAATTTTGGCCACTAGTGTAAGTTGTTCATTTTAAAGTTAATGTACTTTTTATATGGGGACAGATTGTTATGATTAATGTTTCTGGTTAATATAAGTGTTGGAAGCCACCCAGAGCAGCTGGGGCATCCCAGCCAGGTCGGCAGAGTAAAAATAATAAAATTATTATTATTATTATTATTATTATTATTATTATTATTATTATTATTATCACTGCTACTACTACCTGAGATTCAATAAGCCTGGCTCTTCTCTGGGATGGATTTTGTTTGGCCCAGTCATGGCATCCCCTCCATCTCCACTGTCAGTCGTCTCTCTGTTCAACCCAAGACTGACAGCACCAAAAACAAAAACAGCACCACTGAAGCTAAATAAAAAAAATTCCTTCCAGTAGCATCTTAGAGACCAACTGAGTTTGTTATTAGTATGAGCTTTCATGTGCATGCACCAACACTGAAGCTGACATTTGAGATGCCTGGGCAGTTCAGACCAGCCAAATTGTGGTATAAAAAGGCAGAACTGGAGGAAGATGGTTCACAGAAAAAGCTGGAATTTGCTGTTCAATGTTAATTGTTGGTTTGTTAGGTTTCCAGTTGTTGGAGGGGGCGCTGCTGAGCTCTGTGGAAATGTATGAGGTTTGTCACATAGAGGTATTTTTTGAATTTCCAGGCAGATAGGACGATCCCACAGGGAGACTTACCGAGAGAGGCCACGATCCCATGATTCTCCTCCATGATGTCCTTATGCAGAGCTCTCTGGTCAGGATCCAGCAACGCCCACTCCTCATCCGTGAAACAAACAGCGACATCTTCAAAGCATACTGGACCCTAAAAGAAAAAGGAAATGTCCTCTTCTGAGACAGCAGAAATATGATCTGCTACACAATGCTCTGTTCTTTCCTTCCTCTTAATTGCTGTGTTGTTTCAATAGGATTGCTTTCAATAGGATTGACACTTTGACACGCATTCTGGAAACGTATGTCTAGATGCTTGGTTCTGGCCTTAAACTGCCCAGATTCTGCCAACTTCTGACAGGGTTGATGGTCTTCCCAAACAGTGATGGGCAGGCAACAACCCCCATAGATCTCTTGCACCAGGCATCTATAGAACTCCAGTTCCCTGCACAATTCCGACAGTGCAATGAACTCAGCCTCAGTAGAGGACAGCACAATGAGACTTTGCTTCCGGGACTTCCACCCAACTAGAGATTCCCCAAGGTTTATTACCATCCCAGATACGGACTTCCTGTCATCCAGATTCGCCCCATCGCTATCTGCCCACCAAGTAAGCGCCGTCTCACCTGCAGCTGACAGCTTGAGACTGAAGTCCTTGGTATCCTGCAGGTAACGCAGCACCCGCTTGATACCGTGCCAAGCACTCACACTGGGCTTTGATGCTTCCCTACTGAGCAGTTTGGTAGCAAAAGCAATGTCCGGCATGCTCCATTGGAACAGATACAACAGACTACCCAGAGCTGACTGGAAGATCTCAGTGTTCTCAAACTCAACGCGTTCTGCTAGCCAACTGTCTTTCACATAGCTTGTCTCCATGGGTGCCCTAACCCCTGCACTATCAGACATTCTGAACTTCTCAAGAAACTTCTCAATCTTGCCTTTCTGACTGAGCAAGAAGCTTCCATCTTCAGTCCAGTCTATCTGAACACCTAAGTAGATCCTTACTGCACCCAGGTTCTTGAGCTGAAACCATTTTCCAAGCTCTTTGGCAAACTTCTGCACCTGTTTGTTTGCCCCTGAGATGTGAATGATGTCATCAACAAAGATCAACACCATTTCCTGGGACTCTCCTGACCCTTTAAGGTACAGGCAGCTGTCAGCAAGACTCTTCCTGAAACCTAGCTTCTCTAAGGCTTTAAGCCATAAATGGACTTGTGAAACTTCAATATAGCATTCGGCTCATTGCCCTCAAACGCTGGAGGAGGAAGCATGTACAGATCCTCCTGGAGGTCTGAGTTCAAATAGGCCACATCCACATCAAAGTGATTCACCTGAAAAACTCTTTGTGCAGCAATCGCAAAGAGCATGTGCAGAGTTCCACTTCTGGAAGTAGGAGCATATACCTCAGTATAATGCAGCCCCTTTTGCTGCGTGAACCCTCTGGCTACTAGCCTAGCCTTGTACTGTTTTTCCCCTGTTGCTGTGGGTTTAAGACGGTAAACCCAGCGGCTGCTCACGGCCTGTTTGCCCACTGGCAACATTGTGAGGGAGAACACACCTAGAGATTCCATTGAGCTCATCTCCTTCTGCATTGCCTCATGCCATTTCCTGGCTTCTTCCTGAGGCAGTTTCTGAACATCCTCAAAACTCTCGGGTTCACACTGTGCCATGCCAACCCACACACTTGTGACTACAAACCTGTCAGGAGGTTTACCTTTCGTTGTGCGAGCTGAACGTCTCAACCCAGTTTCAGGTACCCCCTCAGACCTACTAGGACCAGCTAGAACGTCCTTGGCCTCCGAGAGCTCCCCCTCTGACTTACTGCGCGGTTTAGACTTCTCAGCTGAACCTGTGGGTGAGGAAGGAGCACTTCTATGCTCAAGCTTCACAGCTTTAGCAGAAGTTCTTCCCTCTACCTGCTCTGTGTCAGCAGCAGGTTCAACCTCTACCTCTTCCTCAGCAGCAGAGTCTTGCAGACTCTCTGAAAGAACATCAGGGTTCCCATGTATGCGTGTCCATCCATTCTACTCACAGAACTCAGCACTGCTGCTGAGCAGAATCCTGGACTGATTGCCTGTTGGATAGGCAAATCTCCACCCCTTGGTCCCTGGCTCATACCCACAGAAAATCATCTTTTGGGACCTAGGATCACCCTTTCTGTGCTTGGCCTTTGGCACAAGGACCCAGGCCTCGCAGCCTGAGTACAGCTGGGTTAAAGTGGTTCTGTTACGTCTTCTGTCAAGGTCATGCTGCCTATAAGAAGAGGTCAGAAGGAGCCTGGGTTTCAGTAAAGCTCTGCTGGGTGAAATACAATTGATACATTGCAAATCTATCATTCGGACTTTTACCACCACCATCGGAGGAAGAACAAAAGCTTGGAGCAGTCGGAGGAACAGGTACTTAAGAACAAAATGTCTCTGCAACTTCTTAGTTGGAATTGCAACGGTTTGAACCTTCCCCGGAAAAGACGTCAAGTTTTTCACATTTTGAAGAGAGAACAATTAGACCTAATATGCTTGCAAGAAACCCACATTGCCAGGATACACAGGAAATTGCTGATAAACAAGAGACTTGGACAGGAATTTATTTCATCAGACAAAGTGAAGAAAAGAGGCGTGGTGATTTATGCAAAGGAAAAATTGGTTCCAAAAATGATATTTAAAGATGAACAAGGAAGGTACCTGGCAATTGAAATACAAATTCAAGGAGAAAAAATTTTGATAGTTGGAGTTTATGCGCCAAATGAAGGGAAGGCCGAATTCTTTAAGAAGTTGCATGAGACTTTAATGGACTTTTTAGACTATAAAATTGTAATGATGGGCGATATGAATGGAGTCGTCTCCACAAACATGGATAAAGCACAGAGACAGGTGATTTCAAAGGAAGGGAGACTACCAAAGACTTTTTTTGAAATGACTGAAACTATGGACCTGATTGACATATGGAGAACAAGGAACCCTCTTGAGAGAGAGGGAACTTTTTTCTCTGAAGCAAAAATGACATGGACAAGAATCGACCAAATTTGGGTTACTAGTAGCCTGGCGCCAAGAACAAAAAAAGTAGAAATCTGCCCAAAAACCTGCTCCGACCATAACGCTGTAAAGATGGAGATGAAATTAACAACAACTGGATCCTTTAGATGGAGAATGAATGACACCCTATTTAGAGATGAAGAGATTTATAAGAAGGCCCTAAAAACATTGAAAGATTACTTTGAGATAAATTTGAGAACAGAAGTGGAGAAAAGAACAATTTGGGACGCTAGCAAAGCCGTGATGTGAGGTTTCCTAATTCAACAGAACTCCATAAAGAGGAAGAAACAAAATGAGAGGAAAGAAAAAATCTTAGAAAAAATGAAAGAAGGAGAAAAGAAATTGAGGTCCAAACCAAAGTCCCATGAGATTTTGAGAGAAATAAAGTTTTATCAGATGCAATACATGGAACTCATGAATCAAGAAATAGAATGGAAAATAAAGCAAATGAGACAAAAGACTTTTGAATCAGCAGATAAATGTGGGAAACTTCTGTCATGGCAATTGAAAAAGAGACAGAAATTGAACACTGTGACAAGTCTAGAAATGGATGGAAAAATTATCTATAAACCTAATGAGATAATTGTTTTCAAAGCTTTTTTAAGAAATTGTATGCACAAGGGCCAGTTAACGAACAAGAAATAGAAGAATTTATTAAAAAATATGGCCTACCAAAAATCTCAGAACAAAGTAAAATGATCCTGAATGAGAAAATAACAGAACAAGAAATAGAGGGTGCCATTCAGAATATGCAATTGGGAAAATCACCAGGACCAGATGGTTTGACGGCTAGATATTATAAAGTGCTGAAGGAATGGCTAATACAACCACTGAAGGAAGTTTGTAATGAAATTTTGGAGGGGAAAAAGGCACCTGAATCGTGGAAAGAGGCTTTCATCTCACTTATACCGAAAACAGAGACTGAAAAGAACCAGGTTAGAAACTACCGCCCTATATCTTTACTTAATGTGGATTATAAAATTTTTGCAGACATTTTGGCAAAAAGACTGAAGAGAATGTTGATAGGGGAGATTCATAAGGACCAAACGGGCTTTCTCCCAGGGAGACATATGTCAGACAACGTGAGGAACATTATAGACATTTTGGAGTTGTTAGAAGTTGACATTAACAGGAAGGCTGTTTTGATTTTCATGGATGCGGAGAAAGCCTTTGACAATATTTGTTGGAGCTTTATGAAGAAGAATCTCCAAGGGATGGGGGTAGGCCAAGGTTTTGAAAACGGTATAGGTGCAATATATTCTAAACAAAAGGCTAAGTTAATTGTAAACAATGTGGTAACAGAAGAAATATTTATAGAAAAAGGTACACGGCAGGGATGCCCAATATCCCCTTTGCTTTTTATATCAGTCCTGGAGGTTTTGTTAAACATGATTAGAAAGGACCAGTTGGTCAAAGGAGTTCAGGTCAGAGTTAGACACTACAAACTAAGAGCATTTGCAGATGACCTAGTATTGACCCTGCAACAGCCAGACACTAGTACTAAAAGAGTATTAGAATTAATTGAAATATTTGGTCGAGTAGCAGGATTTTTTTTTTTTTAATAATATTTTATTAAGTTTTCTCAAGAATAAAGACCACAAAGATAACAAAAAAAAAACAACAACATCAGAGACAGAAAAAGAAAAATTACAATAATCAAAAATCAAAAATTCCACACAGAAAACAAAAAGATAAAAATAAAAATAAAAATCTCTCCTTTCAAATTCTCGACATTTTTTAACTTATTTTCCTGACTTCCTCTCACCTCCCTCCTTGTATTCCATTTTAAATTTAATTCAGCAAATTCATAGCCACTTGTCTTACCCTTAGTTATATGTCCCCATGTGATATTTACCTCATATTTTCATTTATAATCAACCCATTCTTACTAATTCTTATTTCCCCAATTTTATCTTGTCCTCAAATCTTTAAAATTCTTAGATTTAAACCATTGCTAAAGCCAATTACTTCCTTTCCGGCATCTCAGTATTTCATTAGAATTACACTAATTCCATAAATATGAATTTATTACAAAAGCATTTCTCATTTTAAGTTTCTCCAACGTCCCTTTTCCTGGTTCCGGATAATGTCAGTCCTTAAGTCTTTAACCCTTGTCAGTCCGGCGTTCTAATATCTGAGGCACTCAAGTCACCTCCAGGCCCCCTCTGCGAGTTTTCTTGTTTCTGTTTGTAGTTACATAGATCCTTGTTCCCTGTTGTATTCTTTCGCATTTTCTTCTCTTTCTCTTTGGGGAGCCAATCTCTGGAGGACTCTATGCAGTAAAATTCTTCATCTCCTTTTATCCAGTTGTCCCATTCCCCAGTGTTGCACTCCCCAATATCTAGTTTGTAATCCAAAGGGTAATCATTCCAAAGATAATCTTCCACTTGTTTCACAATCCCACCAGAGGTAATAACTCTCTTAAGTCCACAATTTAACCAGTGTCCTGCGAATTCCATCTCCCAATGTTGCGGCTTCTGATCCTGTAAAACTTGAAGACTCTGTGTCTTATGAGATACATTCATAACCTCATGCCCTTGCCCTAAGTCAATATCCTGGGTAGATTGTTGTGCAGTTTCTGTAACTGTACATTCCATTGGCACCTCCTTGTTAACTGCAGCTAAAATGTAGGCCGTCTCTTGATTCATAAGAGACACTTTCTCATCCATCTGTTGCAGCACATCATATAGATATAGGGGGGTTTGCCCTGCCGGACTTAAGACTTTATTATGAATCGGCAGCTTTTTGCTGGTTGAAACACTGGCTACTTCTTGAGAACACAGACATTTTGGATCTGGAGGGGTATGATAACAGCTTTGGTTGGCATGCATACTTATGGTATGATAAGGCAAAGGTGTATAAAGGCTTTAAAAACCATATTGTAAGGAAAGCATTGTATAATGTCTGGATTCGATATAAAGATTTGTTGGAAAGTAAAACTCCCAGGTGGGTGTCACCAATGGAAGCGAAGGAAGTGAAAAAGCTCAATATGGACTCTAAATGGCCAAAATATTGTGAAATTTTAGAATATGATGGTGAAAGGGTTAAACTTCAGAGTTACGAGAAATTAAAGCCCAAAGTTCAAGATTGGCTGCACTATCATCAGATAAATGAGACATTCAAACAGCGATCCAACAGTGCGCCAGTGTGCAGCCTGCCTTTGCTCCTCCATTGTCAGAAGTCTCTGGGCTCTGAGAGACAAGCAGGGAAGGTGGCTTCTGGCAGAAGGAGAGGGAGCACCCGGTGGCTCCTCCTTCTCCTGACTCACCTCTGCCTCCCGACCTTCCTCCTCCCACTCGCCTCCTTCCTCTTCTGCCTCCGATTCTGCACTGCATTCTGCCTCAGAGTCACCCAGCTCACTAAGCCCTGTTATCCCTTCAGCTTCTGACACCTCCTCTTCCCAGGCTTCTCCCTCTTCTCCCTCTGACTGCTCATCCTTCCTCCACCTCCACTCCTTGGGTTCTGACCCGTCTTCCCTTCCTTGTTCCCTGGCTGCTTCCTCCCACCATTCCTCTGTTCCCAACCAGTCCATGACATTGCTCCATCCCTCGGCCTCTGTCCCCACAAGGCAGCTTCCTCTGACCTGATCTGGTTCCACAGCCGCTGCTTCCCTTCTGCCCCCGTGAAAAGGTGGATCAGGAGGTCTTGCCGCCATCATTCTGTCTCCTGCAAGAGAAAACAGGTAAGCAGGATGCCAGGAGTCCCCGTGTCTCTCACAGGTGAATCAGGGCATCTCTATCTACAGATGGGCCTTTCAGAAAGCCTTTCCTGCTGAGTGCATTTGGACATTTGTGCCCATTTCATATGTTAGTCATGCAGAAATACATCTCTCCTCCTCTAGAGCCTTCCTCCCAACTCCCCCCCCCAAAGAAAACAGGATGAAAAGAACCCACAGATTAGTTGGGAAACCACCAGAACGAGAACAAACGGAGAAAAGCCACCTTCCTCCTTACCCAGTGGCCTCTCTCTGGTGTCCAACGGAGGCCTCTCTGCCTCACAGGAATCCAGGTCCATTTCCTCAAAACGATCCTTTTCCTGAAAGAGCAACAAGGATTCAAAACAGAAAATGAATGACAAGAAATAGCAGAAAGATAATGGAAAAGTAAAAAACTTTAATGGTGTGAGATCTCATTCCATGGATACCTTCCCAGAAAAAGGATGGGCCATCAGCAGAGCATTATGGGATGTGCTCCATCCTCTTTGGAGCCCCTAATAATAATAATAATAATAATAATAATAATTTTTATTATTTGTACCCCACCCTCCCTGGCCGGAGCCAATCTTTTGGCGGCTAACATCATAAATTTAACACAGTATACAAAGAACATAAGAACAGGCAATTGATTAATTAAAATACTTCTTAAAATTGGTTCAAAACAAATTACCGTATTTTCTGCACCATAACACTCACTTTTTTCCTCCTAGTAAGTAAGGGGAAATGTCTGTGCGTGTTATGGAGGGAATGCCTACGGGTGGCATGCCTACGGATTTTCCTCCTCTAAAAACTACGTGCGTGTTATGGTCGGGTGCGTGTTATAGAGCGAAAAATACGGTAAAATCTGGACAGATGGCAGTCCACTGGTATAATAATAATAATAATAATAATAATAATAATAATTTATTATTTATACCCCACCCATCTGGCTGGGTTTCCCCAGCCACTCTGGGCGGCTTCCAAAAGAATATTCAAATACTGTGATACATCAAACATTAAAAACTTCCCTAAACAGGGCTGCCTTCAGATGTCTTCTAAAAGTCTAGTAGTTGTTGTTCTCTTTAACATATGATGGGAGGGCGTTCCACAAGGAGGGCGCCACTACCGAGAAGGCGCTCTGCCTGGTTCCCTGTAACTTGGCTTCTCGCAGTGAGGGAACCGCCAGAAGGCCCTCAGAGCTGGACCTCAGTGTCCGGGTAGAACGATGGGGGTGGAGACACTCCTTCAGGTATACTGGACCGAGGGCTTTAAAGGTCACCACCAACACTTTGAATTTTTCTCAGAAACGCACTAGGAGCCAATGTAGGTCTTTCAAGACCGGTGTTATGTGGTCCCGGCAGCCGCTCCCATTCACCAGTCTAGCTGCCGCATTCTGGATTAGTTGTAGTTTCTGGGTCACCTTCAAAGGTAGCCCCACGTAGAGTGCATTGCAGTAGTCCAAGCGGGAGATAACCAGAGCATGCACCACTCTGGCGAGGCAGTCCGCAGGCAGATAGGGTCTCAGCCTGCGTACCAGATGGAGCTGGTACACAGCTGCCCTGGACACGGATTTAACCTGTGCCTCCATGGACAGCTGTGAGTTCAAAATGACTCCCAGGCTGCGCACCTGGTCCTTCAGGGGCACAGTTACCCCATTCAGGACCAGGGAATCCTCCACACCTGCCCGCCTCCTGTCCCCCAGAAACAGTACTTCTGTCTTGTCAGGATTCAATCTCAATCTGCTAGCCACCATCCATCCATCCACCAACCAACTGCCTCCAGACACTCACACAGGACCGTCACCGCCTTCACTGGTTCTGATTTGAAAGAGAGGTAGAGCTGGGTATCATCCGCATACTGATGAACACCCAGCCCAAACCCCCTATGATCTCTCCCAGCGGCTGCATGTAGATGTTCAAAATCAAATCAAATTTCATTAAACGGTCACAGACCAGACCAGATTAACTCGTACAGCTAGTCAGCAAAAGATAACACCGGAAAAACAAAGGACAATTTCAATACAGATTAGGCCATAACAGCAATTTAAAATTAGACAGCATAAATAAAATTAAGTATTTGCCTTCGCCTGCATATTGACATTGGAAAGCTCTTGTTTCCTGCGCCTAATAGCGGCTACACAGAATTTGGCAACATTGATCGTAATTTCAGGGACCTTATCTTCTACCAAGGCTCTCATACATAGGAGTTCTGGTTCACTTTTAAGCTTTTGCAGAACTGGGGCAATAAAGGTCAGGCGTAGATCTTCGTAATAACTACAGTGCAGCAATACATGCAGACTTGTTTCCACTTCCGATGAGCCACATGGGCAAACACGTGACTCACATGGTTTGCCCTCATATCTGCCTAGCAACAGGGCAGAAGGCAGAACGTTAAATTTGGCCAGGGTAAAGGAGTGTCTGTACTTAGGTATTTGTAAATCAGCCAGATAATTTGCGGGTGAGAACCCTCTCCCAAAGTCTCTAATTGTGGCATGTTTATCCATTTTGCCCATATGACATTGCAGCTCTATGTCCCTAATGCGCTGGAGCACTTGACTTCTGGCTCTCTCATATCCTGCCGCTATCAAGATCTGCGGGGAGAATCCCAAGCTTCTTATCTTTTCAAACAGGGAAGCTTTCCAGGTAGAATGAAAGGTGTCTAAGAGTGTTAAGGGAGCCAAACCGTCCGGGGGAAAAATAAGTTTTAACCAGTAGTGTATCTTTAGAATCCACAGCCGCGCGTTAACGGGTGGTTGTCTCCATAGGCGCAAAATTTTTAAAACTGCAGACCTGGGATCCATAAGTGAGTTATGGGAGTATTTTTGCAGCAAAAACCTGGGAGGCCGCCGGAACATATTTTCCCCCTTTCCCATGAAAGAATCTTGTAAGGGCTTTATTGGCCCTTCCTGCGTTGGCAATGGCGTTTTTCATCTGTTGGTGCCACGAGACCCTTTCCTGAAAAGTTATTCCCAGGTATTTGAAAGTTGCTACCTGGTCAATAGGTTGACCATTAATTCTCCATTTGTGTTTCCTTCTTTTTTTTGAGAACACCATAATTTTAGATTTGCTGTAATTTATTGATAGTTGTTCCGCTTGACAATAGTCAGCAAGTGATCTCAAAAGCTTCCTCAAGCCAACGCAGGAAAAGGAGAGTAGGACTGCGTCGTCCACATACAGAAGCACCGGGAGGGGCATACCTGCCAGTTTGGGAGGGTGGGCATCCTCTTTCGCCATATTTACCGCTAGAGAGTTGATATAAAAATTAAATAGCGTTGGCGCGAGAACACATCCTTGTTTAACCCCATAGTGCGTTTGAATTTCTTTAGTTAGATGGCCTGACCGATCGCATCTTACCCTCACCCTGGTGTTTTCGTATAGACCACGGATAAGGCGTAATAAGCGTTTATCTATGTTTGTAGCGCCAAGCTTTTCCCAGAGTCTGTCCCTTGGTATTAGATCAAAAGCCGATTTAAAATCGACAAAAGCTGCATATAAAGACCCCCCTTTTCTAGAGTATTTGTCTGCCAGGTGTTGAAGGATAAGGGCCTGGTCTATAGTTGAACGCTTTGCTCTAAAACCAGCTTGAGCTTCTGATGGAATATGCTCTCTTTCCATCCACTCCACCAATTTAGGAAGCGTTTAGTAGAGATGATTCCCCCCTTCAGACCTGGGAAGCCTCTAGTCAGGAAAGAGATTGGAATTTGATCCTAAACCCCCCAAAATTGGTACTCACGAACTTCCCGAAGCCTAAGGGCTTCCTTACAGGGAAACAGCGAATAATGAACTTTGTATCTAGCCTAAATGACATACTGCCAGGAATGGTTAAGTCTAATGATATCACCTCGGTGGAATATCTACATTATGATGGTCACTCAGTGAGAGCACTGACCACTTTTAGGGATCAGAACCTGGCCAAGTTTATTTTTAGGTCAAGACCTGCCTTTTTAAAAGCACGGATAACAATACTTAGGCTCTTTGAAAATAAGGCTCCTTTGGGCCCCCTTTTGAAAACTAAGCAGGCAAATCTTAGAAAGGGGAAACAACTCCCAAAATTCTGGCCTGACAAACAGAATCCGCAATGCCTTGTGAGCAAAGGTGAGGATTCCTTTACTATGGAAGAAAATATCCTAATTGACCAATTCTGGATGTTCCCACCATTAATACAAACTGACATCTTGGGAAGACTAGACAAGCTAAGAGATAAGCTGGCCGAGAGAGCTTCAGGCAACGAGGTTATTAAGGGGGACCAAAAAAAGACCACAACATGTAACCTTCAGATTAAAGCGGAGATTAACTTTCCACCAAGAGAGAATGTGCCACCCTCCAAGGAGAGCATTCCATCACCCCCCCGAAGGAGAAATATCCCTAAGGTGACCCCACCAGACGTACGGGACAAAATGAGATACCTAGATGATACAGAATTGGGCCAAAATCAGGCCGCAACAGAATATCCACAGAAGGAATTTATGCATAATAAAGATAAACAAACGTGAGCACTTTGCATCCACCTATTGAAATCATAGAGCGGCTGGATAGCCCGCCATACAAAGACGATAGGCGACTGATACACAAAGCGACAAACCCTAAAAGTACGTTAGCTAATAATTGACAAAGACTCGACTGTGATAAAGCCAATCTTAATTTTTTATCATGGAACATTGCTGATTGGCTCAACAAGGCGACTGACCAATCATTTGTCAATTTTATTCAAGATCATGATATAGTCTTCCTGCAAGAGACATGGCTAACAGGGGATTTAGATGTAAATGGTTTTGCCTCATTTTCGCTCGCAGGTTCACCAAGCAACAAAGGGGGACGAGTTAAGGGTGGGCTAGGCATTCTAATATCCACAAGGCTGAGAGCATCTTTCGGCGAGCTGGAACCTCTGAGAAGTGTGGCCATGGCATTATTAATGAAATGCAGATATTGCACACTTCTATTGATTAATATATATGCCCCTCCCCAAAGAGGCAAGCAGCTTATCAAAAACATCTGGCATAGGCTACAATCATATGTCGATGAGCTAATGAATCAAACTCCTGCAGCGGCAGTGCTGCTGGCTGGGGATTTAAATGCCAGAATTGGCCAATCAGACGAAGCGTTATATGCTCATGTAGATGTTGAAAAGCATGGGGGAGAGAACAGAACCCTGAGGCACCCCACAAGTGAGAGCCCAGGGGTCTGAACACTCATCCCCCACCACCACTTTCTGAACACGGCCCAGGAGGAAGGAGCGGAACCACTGTATGACAGTGCCCCCAGCTCCCAGCCCCTCAAGACGGTCCAGAAGGATGTTATGGTCGATGGTATCAAACGCCACTGAGAGATCCAGCAGAACTAGGAAACAGCTCTCACCTTTGTCCCTAGCCCGCCGGAGATCATCAACCAGTGCGACCAAGGCAGTTTCAGTCCCGTGATGAGGCCTGAATCCCGACTTGAAAGGATCCAAATGGTCTGCTTCTTCCAGGCGTGCCTGGAGTTGTTCAGCAACCGCTCGCTCAATCGCCTTGCCCAAGAATGGAAGATTTGAGACTGGGCGATAGTTGGCCATCGTGGCCGCATCTAAAGATGTTTTTTAAAGAAGCGGTTTAATAACCGCCTCTTTCAGCGGGTCTGGAAAGGCTCCCTCACAGAGGGAAGCATTCACCACCCCATGAAGCCCATCGCCCAGCCCTTCCAGGCTAGCTTTTATAAGCCAGGATGGGCAAGGATCCAGGAGACAGGTGGTTGGCTTCACTCGTCCAAGCAGCCTGTCCACATCCTCGGGGGTAACAGATTGGAATTGATCCCATGCAATTTGACTAGACAGGACTCTAGCACTCTCCCGCCCCGGCCCTGATCCCAAAAAACTTTGCAAAATTATGGCAGGAGATCATGTGGCCCGTACTGGGCCCCGATGTAGCAGGTGGTTCCGCTAAAAGTCTCCTGCTGCTGTTTTCTGCAGATTAAATAGAGGCGGTGAAGAAAGTCTTCGTCGTCGCTGCCGCCACTTGGTAGGCTCGACATTGAGCTCTAACCTGTGTCTGGTCAGCTTTAGAATAGGTCATCCGCCACCGGCACAATAGCCGTCTCAACGATTGTTTTAGTGCCCTCAGATCCGTGGAAAACCACGGGGCTCTCTGGGCTCCATGCAATCGGAGAGGGCGCTTCGGAGCGAAACAGTCAATAGCCCTGGTTAACTCCACATTCCAGCGGGCCCCCAGGGAATCAGCTGAAAGGCCATCAACATGGGATAAAGCATCCCCTACCACTCTCTGGAAACCATTTGGATCCATTAAGTGGCGGGGGCGGACCATCTGAATCGGTCCCACCTACCTGCAGAGGGGAAGGGTCACGGAGAAGTCAAGTTGCACCAGGAAGTGGTCTGACCATGGCACTTCTTTCGTTTCGTTTTTACTTAGTGTCAGGTCACCAACATCCATAGAGGTAAACATCAGGTCCATGGCATGTTCGCGGCTATGGGTTGGGCCAGACTTATTCAGGGACAGCCCCATGGAGGCCATGCTTTCCATGAAGTCCCGAGTGGCCCCTTGTAAGGTCGTGTTGGCATGAATATTAAAATCCCCTAGGACAACCAAACTAGGTATCTCCAGGAGAACATCCGCCACGACCTGAAGCAGCTCGGGCAGGGAATCCTTGGTGCAGTGGGGAGGTCGGTACACCAAAAGGAATCCTGCACTCTATTGCCCAACTTCCAGAACACTGGCACTCATCTTTGAACCACTGCCAGAACCACTGACAGTCATCTTTGACTGCAAGAACCACTGGCAGTCATCTTTGAGAATTCCTGGAGAACAGACGAAGTCCCAGCAGACTGGAGGAGGGCAAATGTTGTCCCTATTTTCAAAAAGGGGAAAAGAGAGGACCCAAATAATTACCGCCCAGTCAGTCTGACATCAATACCAGGGAAGATTCTGGAGCAGAACATTAAGCAAACAGTCTGTGAGCACCTAGAAAGGAATACTGTCATCACCAATAGTCAGCATGGATTTCTGAAAAATAAGTCGTGTCAGACTAACCTGATCTCGTTTTTTGACAGAATTACCAGCCTGGTAGATGAAGGGAACGCAGTGGATGTAGCCTACCTTGATTTCAGCAAGGCATTTGACAAGGTGCCCCATGCTATTCTTGTAAAGCGGCTGGTAAAATATGGACTTGACTATGCTACCACTCAGTGGATTTATAACTGGCTGACTGACCGAACCCAAAGGGTGCTCATCAATGGTTCCTCTTCATCCTGGAGAAGAGTGACTAGTGGGGTGCCACAGGGTTCTGTCTTGGGCCCGGTCTTATTCAACATCTTTATCAACGACTTGGATGATGGACTCAAGGGCATCCTGATCAAATTTGCAGATGACACCAAACTGGGAGGGGTGGCTAATACCCCAGAGGACAGGATCACACTTCAAAACGACCTTGACAGATTAGACAACTGGGCCAAAACAAACAAGATGAATTTTAACAGGGAGAAATGTAAAGTATTGCACTTGGGCAAAAGAAATGAGAGGCACAGATACAAGATGGGGGACACCTGGCTTGAGAGCAGTACAGTGGTGCCTCGCAAGACGAAATTAATTCGTTCCGCGAGTCTCTTCGTCTTGCGGTTTTTTCGTCTTGCGAAGCACGGCTATTAGCGGCTTAGCGGATTAGCGCTATTAGCGGCTTAGAAAAAGGGGGAAAAGGGGAGAAACTCGCAAGAACTTGCAAGACGTTATCGTCTTGCGAAGCAAGCCCATAGGGAGATTCGTCTTGTGAAGCACCTCAAAAACGGAAAACTCTTTTGTCTAGCGAGTTTTTCGTCTTGCGAGGCATTCGTCTTGCGGGGCACCACTGTACATGTGAAAAGGATCTAGGAGTCTTGGTTGACCACAAACTTGACATGAGCCAACAGTGTGACGCGGCAGCTAAAAAAGCCAATGCAATTCTGGGCTGCATCAATAGGAGTATAGCATCTAGATCAAGGGAAGTAATAGTGCCACTGTATTCTGCTCTGGTCAGACCTCACCTGGAGTACTGTGTCCAGTTCTGGGCACCACAGTTCAAGAAGGACACTGTGAATCATTGATCCACTCCTTTATATGTCATAAGGATAATCCCACAGAGGATAACAGACAAAAGATGCTTGAAGCCAAAAGAAGTTACAAAAAACTCCTGACACAAAAGAAAAGGTACGCAATGAAGTTATTATGGCAGCAACTGATAGAGGCCTCCAATTCCAGTAGCCCATCATTATTCTGGAGAATCGTTGCTGTACAACCGGATAGGGGCCTATCACAACTATCCTGCTGCATATCAATGAAAGCCTGGGAAACACACTTCCATAATCTTTACGAGAAATCTAGCGATGAGTCCTATGCATTAGACATACCGGAAGACCAGATACAGCCATGGCCAGCAATCTCAACAACAGAGACTCACCTACTGATTGACCAACTAAAGAATGGGTAAGCCCCCGGAATCGACTGTATACCAGCGGAACTTTTTAAAACCAATGCGACCTGGTGGGCCCCCGTGCTAGCCTCTCTGTTCACATATATAGATAGAACTGCACAGATTCCATACGACTGGGGGACTTCCATCATTATTCCCATTTACAAATGAGGCTTGAGGGATGATCCCTCCAATTATAGACCTATAAGCCTCCTGAATATAATAAGTAAATTATATGCTAAACACCTCAGCGAGAAACTGTTCGAATGGATAGAAGGAGCGAAGATTCTTGATGATGCACAGGCAGGATTTAGACAGGGGAGATCCACAATAGATCACTGCCTGATCTTACAGCACCTAGCTGAGAAATACATGTTGCATCACAATCACCACCTATTCGCAGCATTTGTAGTTTTTAAATCAGCCTTTGACTCCATCTCAAGAACCCGACTCTGGGACAAACTGAACAAATCATCCATAGACCGACGTCTGCTGCTGCTAATATCCAAACTGTACAACAACACACGACTTCGTATAAGATGTAGCCAAGAAGGTCAACTCTCTAATTTCATTAGAACAACAAAGGGAGTTAAACAAGAATGCATCTTGGCCCCCTTTTTGTTCAACATCTATATAAACTCCCTAATAGACCACCTACAAGGAGCGGATATACACGCCCCAAAATTAGCAGACCAAAAACTGCCTATCCTACTCTATGCAGACGATGCGGTTATACTGTCCCAGACTCAGAAGGGCCTCAAAAGAGCCCTTAACAGCTTATCACAATACTGTAGAGAAGAGAAACTAGCAGTGAACTACCAAAAAACAAAAATCATGGTTTTCTCGAACAAAAGAAAAATATACAGATGGAAATTAGACAATCAGGAGATCAAACAAGTGTCATGCTTTAAATACCTAGGAGTCATATTCCAAGCATCAAGGAAGAAGACTGCCCACATAAATTACAGCTCCTCCACAGCACAAAAAAGTACAACAGCAATTCTAAGATTCCATCATACAACGGGAGGAAATTTCATTCCTGCTACAATTAAACTATTCGCTGCCAAACCAACAGCACAAATACTATATGGCGCACCGCTCGTCTCCCTCTCTAATCTAGACCCATATGAAAAGATACAATCAGGTTTCCTTAGATCACTCCTGTAAACACCTAAATGCGTCCCAAACGCCGCCCTATGACTGGAAGCGGGCTTATACAGCATCAAAGCCAAAGTATGGATAAGAACCTTATGCACTTGGCTAAGACTTAACAACTCACCGGTTGGACTACTTTCCCTGATGCTATCTCAAAGTACTACACAACGCTAAACACCGATGGGCATTTTCCAGGGCCCGCTTTAACGCTCTCCCTTCAGCTCTCCTAGAGGGAAGATACAACAAAATACCGATTGAACAAAGATTATGTCCCTGTAACAGCAACGAAATCGAAACCATCGGGCATGTCATCTTACACTGCCCATTATATCGAGACTTAAGAAAGGAGCTGATCGAACCGATTCTGAGGAAAATACCCCGTAGTACAGACGACACCTATATCAGACACCTCCTAGCTGATAAAGAGCCCGAAATTAACAGGCCTGTGGCAAAGTACTGTTACATTGCAACAAGAATAAGACGAGCAATGATGTCAGCAACGGAGTTCAAATTGTAAACATCGAAAGAACGATAATAAACAGTAGTGACATTTGAATTGAATTTTTAAAACCTTAAACGTCGAAACCTGGTCATAAATATAAGCACCAATTCTGTGAATTGGCTATATTTCCACTGTTATTTGTAGCTCAATACTACTTATAATGTCATATTTTTATAAATTGTTTTCTGGTCATTGACCGTATTAAAGATATTTGAAGTTATGCAAATAAGGATCGAAGGACACTGACAAACTGGAACGTGTCCAGAGGAGGGCAACCAAAATGGTCAAAGGCCTGGAAATGATGCCTTATGAGGAACGGCTAAGGGAGCTGGGCATGTTTAGCCTGGAGAAGAGGAGGTTAAGGGGTGATATGATAGCCATGTTCAAATATATACTGTAAAAGGAGGAGGGAGGAGGAGGGAGAAAGGCTGTTTTCTGCTGCTCCAGAGAAGCGGACACGGAGCAATGGATCCAAACTACAAGAAAGAAGATTCCACCTAAACATTAGGAAGAACTTCCTGACAGTAAGAGCTGTTTGACAGTGGAATTTGCTGCCAAGGAGTGTGGTGGAGTCTCCTTCTTTGGAGGTCTTTAAGCAGAGGCTTGACAACCATATGTCAGGAGTGCTCTGATGGTGTTTCCTGCTTGGCAGGGGGTTGGACTCCATGGCCCTTGGGGTCTCTTCCAACTCTATGATTCTGTGATTCTATGAACATGCACTCGGAAAATTGGGTCTTCCCAATAGGACGCCTGCTGCAAACTAATGACTTCCTAAAAATCACTGCAACCCCCCCTCCCCACCCACATGACCTGGGTTGCTGTGTGTAAGAGAAACCTGGTGGACAAGCAGCGGCAAGAACAGGCCCATCTGCTTCATCCAACCAAGTCTCTGTTACACATGCCAGGTCAAATCCTCCATCCATGATCAAGTCAAGTAAAACTGAGAGTGGTTAAAACCTCAGCGCCTAGAACTTGCAGATCGCATGGTCGGCGGTTCGAATCCCTGTGGCGGGGTGCGCTCCCGTCGTTCAGTCCCAGCGCCTGCCATCCTAGCAGTTCGAAAGAACCTCCGGGTGCAAGTAGATAAATAGGGACCGCTTACCAGCGGGAAGGTAAACGGCGTTTCCGTGTGCTGCGCTGGCTCTCCAGATGCAGCTTGTCACGCTGGCCACGTGACCCGGAAGTGTCTGCGGACAGCGCTGGCTCCCGGCCTCTAGAGTGAGATGAGCGCACAACCCTAGAGTCTGGCCAGACTGGCCCGAACGGGCAGGGGTACCTTTACCTTTACCATTAATATTCGCTAGGGCCAACGACTGTTACCACCGGTCTTATAAAGGAGGTGTGAGCGGGGTAGGAAGCCTCTTTATTGCTTATTCTTGTACTGAAAGAAAAGAATCAGACTGAACCCTGAACCCTGAAGGCCTGGCGGAACAGCTCTGTCTTGCATGCTCTGAGGAAAGATGTCAAACCCTGCAGTGCCCTGGTCTCTTGTGAGAGAGCGTTCCACCAGGACGGAGCCACATCCGAAAAGGCCCTGGCTCTGGTCAAGATAGTATCCAGAGGAAAGTCTCTCTCACCTGTTTTCTCTCCTCTGCCTGACTCAGGAGGAAACCTTCGGCCAGGGCCACTGCCTGGGAACTGGTCTCTGCTCCACACTCCCTCACCCAGCTCTCCATCTCCGGGGGAAGGACAGCCAGGAACTGCTCCAAGATCACCAGGTCCAGCATCTCAGCTTTCGTGTGCCTTTCTGGCTTCAGCCACTGACGGTCAAGGTGGTAGAGTCGGCTGCAAACCTCTCGCGGTCCTTTGGCCTCCTGGAAGCAGAACTGCCTCACCTGCTGGCTCTGCACCTTTGAGCGGAGGGTGTCCTCCTCACCCAGGATTTTCCGCACAGAGTTTTCCCAGAATCCCCCACTGCTCCCAGTTTGCTTGGCATGGCCTCTTCCTTCTTCAGGGCCAGCTGGGTCTTGCTCATCCATCTGTGCTCTCAGGAAGCCTCTGAGAGATCGGAAGGAACCCTTTGGTCTTCTGCCAAGTTCTGTCCGTCTCAATGAGAAGCTCTAGCAAATCCTAGAAAGCAAATACATTGTTCTGTTACAGAATTTGTAGGTCAGGAGAAGAAACAGATCCCTGAACAAGCATGGATGAGACTTGCCAGGAATCAGGACTGGACGGTACCAGAGCCCAAACCATGAGATACCTTTTTGAAAAGAAAGAGGAGGAGGAATGCAAAATGTGGAGGCAACTGAAGGGGTTTCTGGCAGATGAATCAGCCTGGTTGCTCCTGCCTTCCAGTCAATGCATGAAGTCAGAACTGACTGACAAGGGAGTCATTTGAAAAATGGATGCTTGGCTCTAGTGGGGGTCCTCATCCTCAGGAGTTGTTCTCCCCCCACCCCCACTTCAGGGCACATTTCCCCCCTGCTTTTGTCTCCTTTTCTTGCTCTTGGACTCTCTGCCGCTCTCAAGACAGACTCCTGGGGTGGGGTCCCTTTTTCTTTGCTCTGAGGGCCAGGTATGTATCTAGTCAACCCCCTGAGGGCCAAGTGGGTGGGGCCAAATACATCTCCTTTGGAATTTAGGCAGCTAATTTATTATGATTATTCTCTTAGATGGCTTAACACACGCTCAGCCACTGATGCCCAGGTCCCTGGAGGCTCAGTGAGTAGCAGCGCCCATTTCCGGCTGCTTTGCCATCAACAACCCCTTTGGGAGAGAGAGGATGTGGTCCTGGGATGCCCTGCTCTGGGTGCGAGGGGATTGCTGCAGTGGCCTCTGTGGGGAGCTGCCCTGGGAGACACTGGGAAACTGGTCCCCATTGCAGCAGCCAGACTGGGATCCCTCTCTTTATTCCTGGCCTCTCTTTCCCACCTTTTTTTTTGGGGGGGGGGCTAGTCCACCTCCTCGTCCAGCTTTGGAAAACCATTTGCAGATGTTTCCTCTGTTCTGCAGTGATGCTGAGCAACGTCACACAGAGTTAAAGTCCCAGGGACCCCTTTGTTTAAAGAAATGAGATTTTGGGGGAGTCATTGTTTTTCTGAAGGGGGGGGCGAAAGGCCAAATGAGTTTGGGATCCTCTGCTCTGCAGGAAGGAGAGCGTGGCAGCCCTGGCCCCTCCCTGGCAGGACCCTCTCCTCCTCCCTGACTTGGGGTCCCCCCTCCCCTGCAGGAGCAGATCAGGCCCCCCCCAGGCCTCCTCCCCTGCTGCAGCCCTGGGACCCCCACCAGATCCCAGAGAGAGAGAGGAGACTCACCAGATCCCAGGAGGGGGGAGCGAGGCAGCCCTTGCAGGAGAGACACCAAAGCAGGAAAGGACTGGGGAGGGGGGGGCTTGGCTCTGGAGGACCTGCCCCCCCTTGCTTCCTGGCCTCTCTAGGAAGGCAGCTCACTTCCCTTTAACCCTTGCCAAGCCGAGTCCCCCAGCTCAGCCCTCTGATTCTTATTTTTCTATGGATTCAGGGGGGCAGCTGCCCCCCTGGCTCCCTCAATGCCCAGATATCCTTTTGGGGGTGAGGCTCTCGGTTGGGCTCAGAGCATCTCCTTCCCTTGGCCAGAAACCAGAGGGACAGTTTGCAGGGAAAAGGGCTTTGCAGGAGGCAAGGAAGCTCCTCCTGGAATTCAGAAATGGGAGGAATGGGGGGGGGGTCTTGATCTACAGGGTGGCAATTTCAAAAGTCTTTCTGAGGCCTTGCACACCATTTTTCTGGGTCCCTCCCCTCTCCTGCAAGTGAGGGGAACACCCTGTTGCAACAGATCAATAGAGACCAAGCCCACAGGCTGCTCTTTTGCTCCAGGTTATCCTGGTTGGTGTCTTTGTTTTTGTTTTTTACGTTACACCCCCAGGGCTGGACTGGAGGGGTGACTGCCGACCCCCCCCCCACTCCGCTGCATGGCGCCCCTCCCGCCCTCCTCGTCCCAGGCGCTTCTCGTCAAGGGGACGTTGCCTCTCTGCTGCCGGGAAGCCCAGGGAAGTCCAGCGCTGGTTGTCTTTCCTTGCCCGCAGGTGTCACCACCCCTCACTTTCTGTGCAGACCCGATCCTATGCTTGGCTGCGCTCGGGAGTCAAAGCCCCCTCCAGGGCTGTCTTTAGCATATGCTCTACCGGGGTGCAAAGACCTGCCCCATGATTCCCCCAAATTTAGTTAATTGTTAACGGAGAAATCTGAGTCTCCCTTGGACAAAAAACAAGGACACCGGCCAGGAATAGCAGAGCAAATTGGTCTTGATTGAAGACTCTGGCGACAGGACTCCCACCTGCCACCAGGTGGAAGAGGATGGAAGCCCTGAACAAAAGAGAACCCAAAGTTTTATTAGCTGCTAATCCCCAGGTTACACCCCCCCAAACTACATCACTCATACATCTGGTGGCAGTAATCTGAGCATCCTGGACCCTGCCCCATGGTTCCCCTTGCCCTCCACCAAACACCCATCGAGTGTCACAAAAGAGATTTTACATTTCCCTGTTTCCCAGCCAAGTTCATCCCACCCTTTTGCCTTCATCTGGGTTTGTTATTTCTGGAATGGCTACCTGTCTGGCACTCAGGTATCAGGATGCCAGGGATTATCCCTCAGGCAGAGGGGCTGCTGAGGAGCTGAGCTCACAGGTCTAGATGAGTTTCTGCAACAGTTTGACAAACGCCACCGCTGGCGCGGCACATCTTTGGTAAATGAGCACACACAGTCTCAAGTCCTTTAGAGAAAAAGTAGGTAAACATCTCAGTAATACCTGGGTATATATGCATTTTGTTTTTCTAGCTTGATCAGATTTATTTATTACTTCATAAGAGGTAGATGGTTAGGAGCTTAGGCGGCTTCAGTGGCAGCCCCTGGCCCCCACCCCTTCCACCCCCCAGGTAAAGACGGCCCTGGCCCTCTCCAGGGTCCGTCCAGCTCTGGGCTGCTGCTGCTGCTGCTGTTACTCACTTGCAATCATAATTAAAGCTTGCTGCGTGTCCTCTATTGTTTTCTTTTCAACGGAGGGTAACAAAATTGCATTTATTCCCTTTGAATGGCGCAGAGCAGGCAGGCAGGGGAGAGGGCAAAGCGACAAATCAGCGCAGCTCCCCCTTCCCTCGAAGGCTCGGGGTACGCTTGGAGTTGCGGGCGCCAGACGGGCTGCACGACGAATGTCAGCCCCCTCAGGATGGCACCCGGGGTGGCCCAACCCCACCGCCCCCACCTTCTTCCCCCTCTGTTCCCAGGGCCTGGGATTATTGTATAGTTTGTATTTGGTTCTCAAGGGGAGAGGGCCAGGCCTGCGGGGGAGGGGGCCCCCGCCAACAGAACGGCTGGGACAGAACCCACCAGGCCATTCCAGCAGTGGAATATGGTTATATTGAAACCGCCTTTTGCACAAAGGAGCAACATGACATGGAGCTGAATCCTGTTCAAATATAAAATAAATAAATGAATAAATAAATAAATAAATAAATAATGCTTCAGTATCTGGGAAAAGATCACATGCGGAAGGCTTCAGTTCTTTGACTCAATACACAACAAGAACTGCCCTTGCAAACACCTCCGCACAGAAGGGCCCAGTCTTCTTTTTGTAAGCAGCTTGGGGGCCTTTTATTCTGATCAGGGGGAGAGGGAGAAATCCCTCTGACTCCTCCTGCCTCCCAGGGCAATGGGGGGGAGGAGGAGAAGCATGGCCGCCAGCGGGAGCTCCTGGGAAGGGAAAGACGCCAGAGCTTGCTTGGGCCGAGGCCCCTGAGAGGCTGCCTGCTGTCTGGCCACGGCCGTGGGGAGAGCGGCCGGGAGGCAGCGCTCTGAGGGAGCCATTTTGAGCGGGAAAAGGCCTCAGCCGGAGGGCGGCTGCCATGTCTGGGCCCGGCTGGCTCCATCCCCGCCTCTTCTGAGGAGAAAAAGGGCTCCCTGCCAGGCCCTCCCTGCAGCCGGGGACTCGCGGGAGGGAAGCTTCCGGAGGAGAAGCAGCCAGGGACGGGGAAGGGCAAAGGCCGGGCGGGGAGGCCCAAGCGGAGCCTCGCCTGCTGCTGCTGCTGCTGCGTCTCTCCTGGCCCTCTCAGAGCAGGGAGGGAGGGAGAGAGAGAGAGAGACCCCTCAATGGCCGCCTGCAGGGAGCCAGGGCGGAGGGGGGCCCGGAGGAAGAGGGCCCCCCAGGGCCGGAGGGAGCTTGGATGCGGCCCTCAGCTCCGGAAGGGAATGGGGCCCTTTCTGGGTCCAGCTCTCCTTTGTCAACTACAAACTGCCGCTGTTTTATGTGTTGAATATATGCGAGATGGTAATTTATGGACCTAATAAGTATCTCAGGGATGTGGGTGGCGCTGTGCGTTAAACCCCAGAGCCTAGGACTTGCCGATCAGAAGGTCGGCAGTTCGAATCCCCGCAATGACGGGGTGAGCTCCCGTTGCTCGGTCCCTGCTCCTGCCAACCTAGCAGTTCGGAAGCACGTCAAAGTGCAAGTAGATACATAGGTACCGCTCTGGCGGGAAGGTAAACGGCGTTTCCGTGCACTGCTCTGGTTCGCCAGAAACGGCTTAGTCATGCTGACCACGGCTCCCTCGGCCAGTAAAGCGAGATGAGCGTCGCAACCCCAGAGTCAGTCACGATTGGACCTAATGGTCAGGGGTCCCTTTACCTTTACCTATATAACATACAGGACCAAAGGGGGTGGGAAATATGTCTGTGTGTGAACTGTAGTTAAATGTGGAGAAAATATTTGCGATTCCTACGGAACCTAAGCAAATTTATCTCCAAAGGGGGGAGCTGTTACAGAAATGACGGGGGGGGCGCACCTTTAAATTGTTAAATGTTACAAATATTATGCCTTGACAGCTCAGGGAAGATATCTCACTTTATAAATCATATAAAATCAACTCCAGGAAGTGCCCAGAGGTGACAATTGCTGAGCTGATTATTGGAAAGCCTCATCCCATCCCCAGACTTGCCAAGGGGTCCAGACATGCAAAGGAAGTTCTGTTGTACTTTTGGGTGGTGGGTACTTGAGACTTGTTTGCCTATGCTAATCCTATCCTTGGGTCTTGCACTGACTCATTTTCCTTAGGTTAATCTTGTGTATCCCTCCCCTTTCTGACGTTTTAGTGGTGTAGCAATGACGTATTGATGATGCTGTACGAACTGCATTCTGGGATATGGTGGGAACCTTTAAAAGTCAATGTCCCCCCATGGCTCTGGGTTCCCTCGCTGCTGCTGAACCTGTTGCGCAACAATCAAGGATCTCCGTCTACTGGCTGCTGTTTTGCTCCAAATTGCTTGGCTGGAATCTCCTTCTTTTACTGACCGCACGGACCCATGGGGGACTTGCGCCCTGACGAACTGGGATCTTTTGGGTGATGCAATGCATTCCTTTTTTCCTACACCTCTCTGCTAATATTCTGGAGCTTTCCCCTCCATACTCACAGAAGCGTTGTTTAGAGTATAGAATGTTGATCATTGTTTTGTTGATTTCTAGGGAGTCTGGTTCTCTCCCTGTTTGTTCTATAGCTTTAAGGACTTTTTTAGATCCTGTTTGTAGCATGATGAGAAGGCCGTGATGTCTTGTTCTATCTTGCTAACTTTTAAGGAGGTTTGTTTTTTAAGGGATGCTTTTAGCAACTTGTAAGAGTCCCTAATTGTTGGGGGTTTCCTTCGGAGGAAGGTTGCCCAGGGGGTTGTAGGGTGGGTGTCTTTCAGGGATATGCTTTTCATATTTAGGTTGAGGTCACCCCCCAGAATTGCTTCCCCTTCAGAGGAGAGGAACTTGTTTAATGTTTTTTGGATGAACCCTAGCTGTTTCAAGTTTGGGGCATATATGGAGCCAACTGTCAGTTTAGTTTTGCCATCTAGTGTCCCTTTAGCAAAAACGAGTCTGCCTCTTTTGTCTTTGAGGACTGTTGTGGCTTTGAAGTTCAGGTCTCTACTGAGTATTATGGCTACTCCACAGGACTTCCCTGAGCCAGGTGACTGAAGCAGGGATCACTCAGGAGTTTGGGAGGGTTGTGTATTTCTTGTAGGAAGGCGATGTGTGGTTTCATGGTGTTTACATACAAGGTGATGCATTTTCTTTTGATGGGGTTTCCCAACTCCCTCACATTTAATGTAATTGCTTTTAAGCTAGCCATCTTGCTTATCTACTATATAGGGTGATTCCATGCCAGCCCGTCCGGGTTGCCCTGTGTCTCTCACCTTGTCTTGTCTATCAAACCAGTGAAATTGCGCTGACCTAGAGGTTAAAATAAGATTTGGGTTAAAGAGTGGGGGGTGGGTTGCAGAAAGTATCCCCTATGTAGTCATATAGGTGTTTATTTGGGGTATCATGGGCCATCTGGCATTTAGCCAGTTGGTCCTAGGTCTCAGCTGGCATGGAGTTATTTGTTCAAGGTCAGGCCATCCTCCCTGTTGTTTGCGATAGGAAGTGGTCAGTGAAACGGTGTTAAGTATCATAATAATAATAATAATTTATTATTTATACCCTGCCCATCTGGCTGGGCTTCCCCAGCCACTTTGGGCGGCTTCCAACCAAATATTAAAATATCATAATGCATCAAAAATTAAAAGCTTCCCTAAACAGGGCTGCCTTCAGATGTCTTCTAAAAGTCTGGTAGTTGTTCTTCTCTTTGACATTTGGTGGGAGGGCGTTCCACATGGCGGGTGCCACTACCGAGAAGGCCCTCTGCCTGGTTCCCTGTAACTGGGCTTCTCGCAGTGAGGGAACCACCAGAAGACCCTTGGTGCTGGACCTCAGTGTCCAGGCAGAACAACGGGGGTGGAGACGCTCCTTCAGATATACTAGACCGAGGCAGTTTAGAGCTTTAAAGGTCAGCACCAACACTTTGAATTGTGCTCGGAAACGCACTGGGAGCCAATGTAGGTCTTTCAAGACCGGTGTTATGTGGTCTTGGCGGCCACCCCCAGTCACCAGACTAGCTGCCGCATTCCGGATTAGTTGTAGTTTCCGGGTCAGCTTCAAAGATAGCCCCACCTAGAGTGCATTGCAGTAGTCCAAGCAGGAGATAGCCAGAGCATGCACCACTCTGGCGAGACAGTCCATGGGCAGGTAGGGTCTCAGCCTGTGTACTAGATGGAGCTGGTAAACAGCTGCCCTGGACACAGAATTGACCTGTGCCTCCATGGACAGCTGTGAGTCCAAAATGACTCCCATGCTGTGCACCTGGTCCTTCAGGGGCACAGTTACCCCATTCAGGACCAGGGAGTCCTCCACACCCACCCGCCTCCTGTCCCCCCAAAACAGTACTTCTGTCTTGTCAGGATTCAACCTCAATCTGTTGGCCGCCATCCATCCTCCAACCGTCTTTGTGACACCTATGTTGTATATAGGGTCCATAAGCAATGTTGCTAATGTTATTAACATCACTGGTAAGTTGGGGTAGAGATGAGGCTGTTGATATGCTCTGGCAGCCCCAATGTGCTGCTTGTTTGTTTTATTGGATTGTTTTATTGAGGTTAGGGTGAAGCAGGACCACCTGGAGGAATTTTACCCTTATGCTTTTCATATAATCAGTTAGCCATATAACCATATATCCTTATAATGATTTTTATATAATCCATGTTTGAATCATGACGGCTTCTGCAAAAGCTTATAGCAAATTGCTTAGATCGGAAGAATCCGAAATGAACTCTGCCCCAGTTCCCTTCCTTGTTCTTCTCAATGTCTCGCTAGCATAAGGGGGAAGCAATAAATCTGCTGTGCTGGCACTTTCCCCCCTGTCCAGACAGGGTCCCGAGTAGCTCAAACAGGAAGATGCTAACCGCAGAATGTCCTGGTATAGCAGATGGCCGCGTAGGAGCGTAAGGGCCGAAGTTCCTTTTTCTTCCTCCTTACCATAAATCAGGGGAAAGGTTAAATGCATGTTCAGACTGAAAAAGCAGAAGTTGGGAGGGAACTCTTTACATGATCAGGGGGCAAGGCTTGAATGCGCTCATTGGTCTTATTTTTGCTGCCATGTGCGATTGTATCTGATTATGTCATGAACTATGATGTATGTACTCAGGTATAAAGCCTCTGGGCGCTAGAGCCTGGGGCCCAGTCTTTGGGAAAGGATTCCACTGGGTCACCTTTTGCTCAGCAATAAATATCACTTTCTTTTTCGCCACTGCTGCATCTGTCAATTCTGGGACACAATTTGAGTGGGTCACCGGTACCTTAAAAATCCTTGCAACAAGGGGAATTATTTTACTTAGTAAGGCGTGGGGAGGGGTGCTGAGAGTGAGTTGTAGATTGTTGGGTAATGGGGAGTGTCTTTTTATGTCACCTGGACTGGTGTTGGGTGAGGATCTCTGTGGAGGTGTGAGGCTGGGGGGGGAATATTGATCGTGTTAGCTGTATTGATGGCTTGGGGGGAGAGGAAAAGGAGGAGGGGTCACCCCCTCAGTTCCTTCATCCAAGTCGTTCATAAAGACGTTGAACAACAACGGGCCCAGGACAGAACCCTGCAGCACCCCTCTTGTCACTTTTCCCCAGGATGATGAGGAACCACGGAGGAGTCCTCTTTGGGTTCGGTTAGTCAAATCCACCTAAGTTTCCTCATTCAGCCCACATTTTAGAAGCTTAATCGCAAAAATATTATGGGGGACTTCGTCAAAAGCCTTACTGAAATCAAGACACACTATTTCCACAGCTGTTCCCTGATCAACAAAGTTTGTAACTCCATCCCAAAAAAGGGGAGGAGAGATTTCTCTGGATTTTCTTGTTTTTGAGAAAGCCATGCTTTTATCCTGTATTTTTCTGTTGTGAAACAGCACATAAATATTAAAAATGATAAAAAATAAGGATATTGACAGGCTGAAACATGTGCAAAGGAAGGCGATTTATGCATTTATTTAATTTGTCTACCACCCGACCCAGTGGTGCCAACTTGAATAAAATATTGGTGGGAGGGGCCAGGTAAGGCCTGCCTTGCACAATCAATCACATGATGCATAAAGGGCATTGGAATGGCAATGCCTATCAACTGGGGGGGGTGGCCCCCTCAAATATACTATTGGGGGGCAAAACCCCCTTGGCCTTTAAGTGTTGACTTCTCTTCCCACATGTCTCAGGACGGTTACAATATAAAAGCACAACATAAAAACACAAAATACACATCAGTAACTCAACTCCCCACCACATGTTAAAAGGGCCTTAGATGTCAATCAGCCAAAGGCCTGGTTAAAAAGGTGCGGATTTGCCTGGCTCCTAAAGCTACAGAATGAAGGGTTTATCCCCTGTATGAATTCTCTGATGCTTAGTGACAGCAGAGCTGTGACTGAAGCTCTTTCCACATTCCCCACACTGATAGGGTTTCTCCCCTGTATGAATTCTCTGATGGGAATTGAGATTGGAGCTCTGATTGAAGCTCTTTCCACATTCCATGCACTGATAGGGTTTCTCCCCTGTATGAATTCTCTGATGCTTAGTGAGATGGGAGCTCGTCCTGAAGCTCTTTCCACATTCCCCACACTGATAGGGTTTCTCCCCTGTATGAATTCTCTGATGGGAATTGAGATTGGAGCTCTGATTGAAGCTCTTTCCACATTCCATGCACTGATAGGGTTTCTCCCCTGTATGACTTCTCTGATGCTTAGTGAGATGGAAGTTCTTACTGAAGCTCTTTCCACATTCCATGCACTGATAGGGTTTCTCCCCTGTATGACTTCTCTGATGCTTAGTGAGATGGGAGTTCTTATTGAAGCTCTTCCCACATTCCATGCACTGATAGGGTTTCTCCCCTGTATGAAGTTTCTGATGCCTAGTGACCGCAGAGCTGTGACTGAAGCTCTTTTCACATTCCCCACACTGATAGGGTTTCTCCCCTGTATGAATTCTTTGATGGGAAGTGAGACTGGACCTTCTTATGAATTTCTTTCCACATTCCCCACACTGATAGGGTTTCTCCCCTATATGAATTCTCTGATGGGAAGTGAGATTGGAGTTCTTATTGAAGCTCTTTCCACATTCTCCACATTGATAGGGTTTCTCCCCTGTATGAATTCTTTGATGAGAAGTGAGATGGCAGCTCATACTGAAGCTCTTTCCACATTCCACACACTGATAGGGTTTCTCCCCTGTATGAAGTCTCTGATGCTTAGTGAGATGGGAGCTCCAACTAAAGCTCTTCCCACATTCTCCACACTGATAGGGTTTCTCCCCTGTATGACCTCTTTGATGGGAAGTGAGAGAGGAGCTCTGACTGAAGCTCTTTCCACATTCCCCACACTGATAGGGTTTCTCCCCTGTATGACTTCTCTGATGCTTAGTGAGATGAGAGCTCGTCCTGACGCTCTTTCCACATTCCCCACACTGATAGGGTTTCTCCCCTGTATCAATTCTTTGATGGGAAGTAAGAGAGGAGCTCTTCCTGAAGCTCTTCCCACATTCCATGCACTGATAGGGTTTGTCTCCTGTATGAATTCTCTGGTGCTTAGTGAGATTGGAGCTCTGAGTGCAGCTATCTCCACACTCCAAATTTTTGTCGTGTTCACCTTTGTTCTCGATTTCCAATTCATCACAATCTGCAATGGAGACAAAAAGGAATTAGAGCCTCAGGAACAAATGACGAAGAACTGAAGGGAGTTGGGTGTGTGTTCATTACCTTTGTGGTTTGTCATTAACCAACATATTTCTTTTTAGATTCTGATTATATAGCAATGGAAAGATAATTTAATCAAGAATGTAGTGCAACAAAGTTTGTTCAATTATCTGTATTCTATCAAAGGTTATAGACATATAACCAGAAAAGGGAAGCACAACTTGCTTAGGTTGACTTTTGTCAGTGTATTATGTGATTGCTATCAATTTGGTTGGTAGTTACCCAGAAAGAGATGTAAAATCGTACTATTAAGTGAACAAGGCTACAGGTATGAAGAAATTAGAAGGAAGATTGGGGAAAACTTAACCAAAGCTGGTCTATATTTTTGAAGAGGTATAAGAGACTCAGTCACTCCAAAATCAGACTGGTAAAGGCAGGGAAAGGTGCACAACAGCAAGTGATGATCGAAGAATGGAGAGACTGTGCCTGCATGACAGAAGAAAATCATTACATTCTTCATTAAATTATCTTTCCTTTGATATATAGTTTTATGCTATTACTCCCCAAAAAGTGGTGTTATGAGGTATAAAAGCTCTGAAATACACTTTCTCCAAAAGGTTTCCACAATTTTGGCCACTAGTGTAAGTTGTTCATTTTAATGTACTTTTTATATGGGGACAGATTGTTATGATTAATGTTTCTGGTTTATATAAGTGTTGGAAGCCGCCCAGAGCAGTTGGGGCAACCCAGCCAGATGGGCAGAGTAAAAATAAAAATTACTATTACTATTATTATTATTATTATTATTATTATTATTATTATCACTGCTACTACTAACTGAGATTCAATAAGCCTGGCTCTTCTCTGGGATGGATTTTGTTTGGCCCAGTCATGGCATCCCCTCCATCTCCAATGTCAGTCGTCTCTCTGATCAACCCAAGACTGACAGCAGCAAAAACAAAAACAGAAAACTTGACAGAAGCTACTTATCTTTCCGCACAACTGAAGCTAAATAAAAAAAAATTCCTTCCAGTAGCACCTTACAGACCAACTGAGTTTGTTATTAGTATGAGCTTTCATGTGCATGCACACTTCTTCAGATACCAACACTGAAGCTGACATTTAAGATGCCTGGGCATTTCAGAGCAGCCGAATCGTGGTATAAAAAGGCAGAACTGGAGGAAGATGGTTCACAGAAAAAACTGGAATTTGCTGTTCAAGGTTTAATGTGGGGGTGTTAGGTTCCCAGGTGTTGGAGGGGGCGCTGCTGAGCTCTGTGGAAATGTATGAGGTTTGTCACATAGAGGTATTTTTTGAATTTCCAGGCAGATAGGACGATCCCACAGGGAGCCTTACCAAGAGAGGCCACGATCCCCCGATTCTCCTCCATGACGTCCTTATGCAGAGCTCTCTGGTCAGGATCCAGCAACGCCCACTCCTCGTCCGTGAAACAAACAGCGACATCTTCAAAGCACACTGGGCCCTAAAAGAAAAAGGGAAATGTCCTCCTCTGAGACAGCAGAAATATGATCTGCTACACAATGCTCTGTTCTTTCCTTCCTCTTAATTGCTGTGTTGTTTCGATACGATTGCTTTCAATAGGATTGACACTTTGACACGCATTCTGGAAACGTATGTGTCAGGGGCACAGGAGCAGAGGCACAGGGGAGAGAGGAAATGGAGAGCGAAGGGGAAGAATCTGAGGGCAGCGTAGGGGAGTATGAGAGTGGCCCGAGAGATTCCATGAGCTTCTCCAGCGAATCAGAAGATTCCCAGAGGGGGGCGCCGACGGCCAGGGCAAGGGGGGTCCCAGGGGGGACACACCAGAAGCAAGGGGCCAGCGGGGACTCCTAAAGCAGCAGCGAGAAATCAGGACCAGCTCCTCCACCAGAGCGTAGTGGGGGGGAAGAGTCCCATGTGTCAGGACCAGCTTCTCCTCCAGCAGGGAGAGAAGATGAATCAGGGCTGGCCACGCCTCCATCGCAGAGTGAGGGAACGGAGGGGAGATCAGGTCCAGCTAGCCTCTCCAAAGGGGGAAGCAGTGACAGGAGCAGTGTAACGGTCAGGAGGAAGGTTGCCGGCTGGGCGCGCGCGCCAAGTTCGAATGTACAGGCGCGCGGCACAGCAGGTAACCTGGACTGGGAACCAGGTCCTAAAGGCCGCCGGAGGGAGGGGGAAGACTCAGGGGACTCAGCGTCAGAAGAGTCTAGAAAGGGCAAGACCCCAGCGGACAGGCGGACCCAGAGGAGGAAAGAGCAAAGGAAGAGGTGGAGCAAGGCTAGAGTCTTAAACTGGTGTCTGGGGGGGGTGGAGATTCAGACGGAGCTTCAGCCCTCTAGACTCCAAGACGTAGAGCTGCGTGCCGCGGCTTTGAAATCGAAACTGATCTTCAATAAAGACTTTTGTATATAACAAGAACTGGCGTTGGTCCTTTGTGAGCTGGGACCTCGGGCAGCTCTGACAGTATGTCTAGATGCTTGGTTCTAGCCTTCAACTGCCCAGATTCTGCCAACTTCAGACAGGGTTGATTGTCTTCCCAAACAGTGATGGGCAGGCAACTATCCCCAGAGATCTCTTGCACCAGGCATCTATAGAACTCCAGTTCCCTGCACAATTCCGACAGTGCAATGAACTCAGCCTCAGTAGAGAACAGCGCAATGAGACTTTGCTTCCGGGACTTCCACCCAACTAGAGATTCCCCAAACTTTATTACCATCCCAGATACGGACTTCCTGTCATCCAGATTTGCCCCATCGCTATCTGCCCACAAGTAAGCACCGTCTCACCTGCAGCTGACAGCTTGAGACTGAAGTCCTTGGTATCCTGCAGGTAACGCAGCACCCGCTTGATACCATGCCAGGCATTTACACTGGGCTACACTATAGCTTCCCTACTGAGCAGATTGGTAGCAAAAGCAATGTCTGGCCTGCTCCATTGGGACAGATCCAACAGACTACCAGAGCTGACTGGAAGAGCTCAGCGTTCTCGAAGTCAACGCGTTCTGCTAGCCGACTGTCTTTTACATAGCTCGTCTCCATGGGTGCCCGAACCCCTGCACAATCAGACATTCTGAACTTCTCAAGCAACTGCTCAATCTTGCCTTTCTGATGGAGCAAGAAGCTTCCATCTTCAGTCCTGTCTATCTGAACACCTAAGTAGATCCTTACTGCACCCAGGTTCTTGAGCTGAAACCGTTTTCCAAGCTCTTTGGCAAACTTCTGCACCTGTTTGTTTGCCCCTGAGATGTGAATGATGTCATCAACAAAGATCAACCATTTCCTGTGACTCCTGACCCTTTAAGGTACAGGCAGCTGTCAGCAAAACTCTTCCTGATACCTAGCTTCTCTCTCTCTCTTTTTTTTAAAATAATATTTATTACTTTTCCAACAGTTTAAACACTACAATAAAAATTGACCATACAATACAATACAAAAACACTACATAACACTAACACTAACTCATAACACTAACACATTAAACTAACAAAACAAAACAAAAACAGTTTAAAACACATCAATTTCAATATCTTATCTTTCATTCACTTATTTCAACGACCTCCTCACACCTCCCTTTTTGTATTCCACTTCTGTTAATTGTTTCAGCAATTCATTTCCATCTTCCTCTGTTTTCTACCCTCTAATTATTCTAACCTTATTTTTTCCTTTAACACTCTATTAATCTATTTATACTTAATAACATTTCTACCAAAGCCATATAACTTCATTCCAACATTTTTCTAACATTCATTAATTTTACAGTATTTCTGTAAATAGTCTTTAAACTTTTTCCAGTCTTCTTCCACCGACTCTTCTCCCTGGTCTCGGATTCTGCCAGTCATTTCCGCCAGTTCCATATAGTCCATCAACTTCATCTGCCATTCTTCCCAGGTGGGTAAATCTTGTGTCTTCCAATACTTCGCGATGAGTATTCTTGCTGCTGTTGCTGCATACATTAAAAAAAAAAAAAGTTCTATCCTTCTTTGGCACCAATTAGCCGACCATGCCCAGGAGAAAGGCCTCCGGTTTCTTCAGGAAGGTATATTTGAATACCTTTTTCATTTCGTTATATATCATCTCCCAGAATGTCTTAATCCTTGGGCATGTCCACCAAAGGTGAAAGAATCTATTCTTCTCTTTTTTCCCCTCCTCTTCCAAGTCTGAAGGCCCTCACAATTCTAAACTCTTCTTGACCCAAGTCCAAATCCCAAAAGTCAGCAAATTCCTGTGTGAGAAGGTCTGTCAAGCTTTCCTTCTCCAATTCAGGTAGGGCTCTAATCCTCAGATTTGTCTGTTTTTCTTTAAGTTCAATCATAGCAAGCGTCAACTTATGTTCATCAAGTTGCCTCTGTAGGCCTGGGACTCTCTCTCCAGTTGTGTTACTTTACATTCAGCAGCAGCTGCTTTCTCCCTGGCTTCCTCCGCAGTCTTCTGTATCAAAGTGGATTCCTGTATCAATTTCTGGATGGTTTCTGTATTGGTGTTCACCTTTTGTCCCAGATTATTTCTGTATTTAAGTCAATTTTAATAGTTGTAACATCCACTTTCTTGTTAAGCTGTTCCAATGAATCATTTATCTTATTTAATTCAACCGCTATGGCCTCTTCTGTCGACATTCCTCTTGGTTTTGAGTGTACTGGTGCAGAAGCAGCAGCAGAAGAAGCAGGGAGGCCTGTTGTTGAGCATCTCCTGGGTTGCTGCCAAGTCCTCCCAGACCTTCATGTTTTTTCAGCAGTTGACTGGTCTGTTTTTTCCTTTCCATTTGCCATAACACTTAAAAGATTCAAGGTCAGTCCCAGAGTCTCACAGTTCTTTATCTAGCACCTGGAAATTCCCCTAGCCCAGCTCTTGTAAAGCAACCAGTTTCAAAGGCTTCCACTAGGGGGAAACAGTTTCTATTTATATTAGTCAGTAATGTCCTCTTTTCAACACAGTTCAAACAATCCAAAGTTAGTTTCAGTTTTCAGTTACTTTTACTCCTTTTTAAAAGCAGCCGGAGACAGTGGAAACAATGTATTTCTCTTATTTAGGTAGCTGTCAATGAACGTTCTAAACGCTGTCAATGAACATTCCAAAAAACGTCAGTCCTGCTAGCAGCCCGTTTCCAGGGTCAGAGCGGGGGTATTTTAGCTCTCTTCGCTCTCTCCTGCAGGCGTATTCAGTCAACAACTCCCCCCCCTCTTCTCCTGCCTTCAAGGGGGAGTTTAATGTTCTTTACCGATGGAAATTTAATCTTTTACAAAAGGCTTTCCAAGACTTCCGCTTGCAGCCTCCTTGCTTCAGTCTATTTACAAAAGGGGAAGGCGGACTTCCTATATTGAACCTCCCCGTTACGATACCAAATTAAACGTTTAAAAATCCAATTCTCCCCCTTCAGCTCTACTCACGGGTAATTACTTTGAAGTCAAATTGTCCACAGGAAAAAGTCAACGCTCTCTGGCAACAGCTATGCGGCTTCGCTCCCGCAGGCGCAAAGGGTGCCTGCCGAATCCCACGCTCACAGGCTTCTCCCGCCTGTGATTTTTTGGGGGTCTCCGCCTTCGCCGTGGTGGCCAGACCCAGATTCCCACGGGGCAAATTCTTCCCGATCAGAGGAATTCCGCCATTACCGGAGGCACCAACCGGGAAGTCCGATACCTAGCTTCTCTAATGCTTCATTCAGGTACAAGTTTCAATTTCTGGCCAATTGCTTTAAGCCATAAATGGACTTGTGAAACTTCTATAAAGTATTCGGCTCATTGCCCTCAAATGCTGGAGGAGGAAGCATGTACAGATCCTCCTGGAGGTCTGAGTTCAAATAGGCCACATCCACATCAAAGTGATTCACCTGAAAAACTCTTTGTGCAGCAATGGCTAAGATCATGTGCAGAGTTTCACTTCTGGAAGTGGGAGCATATACCTCAGTATAATGCAGCCCCTTTTGCTGTGTGAACCCTCTGGCTACTAGCCTAGCCTTGTACTGTGGTTCTACTGTGGTTCCCCTGTTGCTGTGGGTTTAAGACGGTAAACCCAGCGGCTGCTCACGGCCTGTTTGCCCACTGGCAACGTTGTGAGGGAGAACACACCTAGAGACTCCATTGAGCTCATCTCCTTCTGCATTGCCTCATGCCATTTCCTGGCTTCTTCCTGAGGCAGTTTCTGAACATCTCAAACTCTTGGGTTCACACTGTGCCATGCCAACCAACACACTTGTGACTGCAAACCTGTCAGGAGGTTTACCTTTTGTTGTGCGAGCTGAACATCTCAACCCAGTTTCAGGTACCCCCTCAGACCCACTAGGACCAGCTAGAACGTCCTTGGCCTCCGAGAGCTCCCCCTCTGACTTACTGCTCCATTTAGACTTCTCAGCTGAACCTGTGGGTGAGGAAGGAGCACTTCTCTGTTCAAGCTTCACAGCTTTAGGAGAAGTTCTTCCCTCTACCTGCTCTGGGTCAGGACTCTGTGCCTCAGCAGCAGGTTCAACCTCTACCTCTTCCTCAGCAGCAGAGTCTTGCAGACTCTCTGAAAGAAGATCAGGGTTCCCATGTATGCGTGTCCATCCATTCTACTCACAGAACTCAGCACTGCTGCTGAGCAGAATCCTGGACTGATTGCCTGTTGGATAGGCAAATCTCCACCCCTTGGTCCCTGGCTCATACCCACAGAAAATCATCTTTTGGGACCTAGGGCCACCCTTTCTGAGCTTGGCGTTTGGCACAAGGACCCAGGCCTCGCAGCCAAATACACGGAAGAAATGCACCTTGGGCTTCTTGCCATGCAGCAGAAAATAGGGTGTGTCCCCTACAACAGAGTTGAATGACCTGTTCAACGTAAAATTAGAATTTTTCCAGGCTTCGGCCCAAAAGCGCTGGGGAAGCCTGGCATCAGACAGCAGAGCTGCAGACATGTCTTGCAGCGTTCTGTTCCTACGTTCTGCAACGCCATTCTGTTGGGGTCTGTGTGGAACCGTCAACCTGTGATCTATTCCCTTCTGGCGGAAGAAACTTTGCAGCGCAGACCCAGCGAATTCCCCACCGCGGTCAGTCTGAAAGTTACACACGTGTGTGGAAAATTGCAGTTCCACTGCTGCAATCCAGTCTCTGATCAGTGGCACAGCCTCACTCTTGTGTTTGCTTATGAAGACCCTCCCATTTCTAGAAAAATCATCTGTCAGAGTGAGAGCATACTTGGCCCTGCCCAGACTGGCTACTGGCATAGGACCACACAAATCTGCATGCACCAGCTCAAAAGGACTGCTGGTCACTCTTTCAGACCTTGGGTAGGAGCATGTTTTCACCTTCGCCTGCTTACACACCCTGCAACCAAGAAATTGAGCACATGACTTCATTTTGCACCCTTCAGTGCACTCTGGGATCTTCTTCACATAACCCCAGGACATGTGACCCATTCTCCGGTGCCAAAAATGATGGCACGCATCATGGACTGGAATGTTGGCACATTGTGCTTGAGCTGCCTCGGTGGTACCTGGACCTGCAAGAGAAGTTTCTAGCACAAACAGCCTGTCTTTACATTCCACACTGACCAGGTGTTGTCCATCCCTGGAAATGAAACACGTTATTCTCAACACAGTCTATGTAACCATCAGCAACGGATAACAGACAGCAGGACAATCCGGGGACTACAAATGCCTCTATCGACTCCTGTAAGAAAGAGCAAAACAATGAGCCAGATTGTGTCAGAAGACGTTTGGTTCCATCTGCAAGACAGATTTCCCAGATTTTACAGAGGTGCAGTTCTGCAAAAGACCACTAGATGGCACGAGGTGGTGGGAGGCACCAGAATCGATTACAAAGGTCAGCACAGCATCCTGTTCACAGCTCTTTACTATTGCCATGGAAGCTGCTAGGTGCCTTTGTTCAGAGCCATCCCTGCCAGTTCCCTTTGTTTTCTGCTTCCCACGCTTTGACGACGAAGATGTGGTGGCTCTTATCTGTTGGTTGCTATGGGAGTGTCAGCATCGCCCTTGAGCCAGTGTACCAACTGGACTCATGCACCTCAACCCCGACTGGGCTAGGCAAGCTGGGTAGCACTGCCAGAGACCACCTTTCTCACAGGGACAGGTCACAGTGCTGTGGACTCACAGCTTAGAGCTGAGAGCACCGGATTCACTGTCTCAATAATACAGTCGTTGCGCAGCAGCGTTTTGCAGAGTCTTGCAGAGTATAAAACACTCGGAGAGCAGCTCTGTAGAATATCTCCCTTTTATTCTATAACTACAGCTATAATACAAAACTATATACAGAGCTAAAAGATCTAAGCATACATCAATGCTACTTTGAGTGCCTGCAGCTGCTCTTAGCAACAACCTTATCTCTAAACACGATCTCTAGCACTCACTTTCTCTCCGACACACTGACTGACTCTCTCTCACACACAGACTGATTCACTCACTTGACTAATTAAGTAGAGAGCAGTACATTGCTCCTCCTCTCTGTAGAATCAGCAGAGACCTCAGGAGATTCTTGGATATGGGAGGGGTGAAATCTCCTCATCCTCCCCCATTTCATCCGACCATTCAAGAATCTTTAACATAACTGCAATTTACACACACACTCCAAAAGTTGTTCTCTGCTTACAACCTTGGTAACATATTTGCAGGTATCTCTCTCCCCCCTTATCTAAGACACTTTATCACATCATTAAACAGTTACTACAACCTCTCTGTGTCTATTAGGAAAGAGTTAAAACATAAACCTCAATCTGTAGTTTACACAAAATACACATTGTGAACACACAAATGAATAAGCAGCTTCTAGAAAAATCTTCACACACATTTCTTCCTCTCAAATGCAAATTGACATTTCTAATTAGGCAGATTTGAACAAACCACTTTAAACACATGCTTGCTCCTTCAATCCTGATCCTTCAAATGTCAGGTAAGGAAATAAATGAAGCGTTTTGTGCTACCACTCTCAGCACACTTCATGCTAGGTTTAAAAACCCCACCAGAGTTGCATGTGACCGCAGCCTTAGCGAACTCTTCAGAAAACCTTTTCGGTGGTACACCCTTGGTTGCTCTCTCAGATCTGCGCAAAACTCTGTGATCCTCTTGTTCTGGTGCTTCCTCCTCTTTGGGAGAATGGGGAGCTAAAGTATATGAAGCTGCTAAGTCTGAATCAGCGTCAGACTCACCTGAGGCTTTTGGGCTCTGATAATCTGTGCCACCACCTGGAACTACATTGGCATCAGGATTATCAATCACATCAGAACTTGCCTCCCTCTTAACTTTCTTTGCCCCTTTTGCACCATCATCACAAATGGGATGGCACTGAAAAATGCCAACTCTGTCCCATTGTGGGTTGTCGTCAATACTCCTGGTCAGCCTTATGGTTTTCGTGTCTGTGCTCAGGACACGATAAGACCCTTTCTCATATCCTAGGAAAACACCATGTTCTCCACGCTTACTCAGTTTGTCACCCTGTGAGGTGTGCACCCAAACCTCCGACCCAAAAATTTTAAAGTGCTTCACACATGGCTTCCTTCCGTGAAGCATCTCATACGGGGTGCAATTTACACTAGACTGGTACCTCCTGTTATACACATGACAGAAAAACGAAAGAGCTTCGGCCCAAAAAGGATTGGGCAGCCCCGAATCATGTAACAGTGTTCTGATTCCTTGCTGCAGGGTCTGGTTTATTCTCTCACATAAACCATTCTGCCAGGGCGATCTGGGCGTGGCCGTCCTATGCTCAATGCCCTGTTCAGAAAGAAAAGCCTCAAACTCTTCTGAACAAAACTCTCCACCCGTCAGTGAAAATACAACGTACATTCTCATTATGTACATTCCTGAGCCATTTACAAATGTGACGAAACTTAGTAAAGGCTTCAGACTTTTTCTGCAGCATATAGACCCATGCATATTTAGAATAGGAGTCTATCAAAACCATGAAAAACCTTGAATTGCCTCTAGAGAGCGCTAGAGGCCCCACTAAGTCTGCATGAATGACTTCGTATGGTTTCTTGGCCTCTCTCCCAGACTCTGTACCTTTGGGAGCTTGCTTTGCCTTACTCTCAGCACAAGAAACACATTTCATGTGGTAGGGACATTCTTTCAGCTTCATACCCTGAACCATGTCAGGCATTTTTGCCACAGCCAGGAAATTCAAATGACCATAAACACGGTGGTAATAATGAATACATTGGTCATGCAACTTTTCATTCTTATCAACAAATTGCAACACTCTTTCTCAGTTGCTTCTGCAGTACCTGTACCTGAAACAAAAGGCAATTGATACAGACCATTTACACATTTTGCATATAGAATGAGCTTGCCATCTCGACGAATTTCACAGCGAGATTTAGCAAACACCACCTTAAAACCCTGATGATCAAGCTGGGAAACACTCAACAAATTGTCCTGAATATCAGGCGCATACAGGAAATTCTTAATAGTTGCATTCAGGCTCTTTAAGAACACAGTTCCCTTAGCCAAACTCGTGAGAACTGTCCCATCTGCTTGATGAATTTCTTTCTCTTGCTTCTCAAGCTGAACAAAGAGATCCTTATCTTTGGCTATGTGGTTGGAACAGCCAGAGTCGATCACGAAGAAACTCCGCCCACGTTGATTAGAGCAGCGAGAGATCAAGGCCTTTGAATACCAGGTGCTTGGGGATTTCGTCCTCCTCCCCCTCTGCCTCTGAAGTTTCCCTTCTTCTTTGAAGATTTCTTGCAGCACTGAAAACTCAAATGGCCTTGTGCTCCACACGAAAAGCACCGCTTCAACTTTAGTGCTTTAACAGCAGCAGTTTCACTTTCACTTTCCCCTGCTGAAGACTCAGGCACATTTTCAAGCACATTTTTAACAGCACAGTCCCGGCTTTCTCTAACAGCCTGTCTGTGATCCCACTCATTCAAGAGCACGCTAGACACATAATCTTCTGTTAGCCGGTCACCAGGCATTGTAGAAATCTGGGCAGCTACTCCATCGTAAGAATCATCTAGGCTATTTATCATCAGCATTGCAAACACAGCCTCTGAAATAGCCAGGTCTCACTGAACAAGGTCCTGTCTGAGACGCTTTAACTGAGATAGATGGCTAGGCAAATCACCACCTTTCTCCAACTGTAACCTGCACAGCTTCTTGAAGAAAATCACACTAGAACCAGCATTTTGTCTCAGATGCATATCTCTCAACTTATGCCAAACAGCTTGTGCAGTCTCTTGACCCTCTAAATTTACCAGCAAGTGGTCTGAAACACTCAAAACAATTGTCCCTCGGGCTTTCATATTTGCAGCATTCCACTCAGCCCAATCATCATCATCCTTATCTGGAGGGTCATCTTCTATCGTGGGAAACAGCTTTTCCCTCTGTAAAAGTGCTTTCATCTTAACTTGCCAAACTGCATACTTTTCAGGCGTGAGGAGGGGAAAGGACAGAGCCATCTGGCCAGAATGTGCACAGGCCATGTCTGCTATTACTTAGAGCAAGACACTTCCCTCGTGCAAACACAGATAAAGCCTTGGACCTCTTCAGCCACTCTCTCTCCCACTCAGAGTGCAATTAACAGGCAAACAGGGATGCTATCTTCTTTCTTTGGCAGTCAGCAACATACCTCCATAAATCAAGCAGCAGCAGCAGCAACAGCGGCAGCTTGAACACTCTGCTCCAACACAGCTCTGCTTCTAGGCACCACAAATCAGTCCAGCATGCAGCCTCCGTTCCGCCGTCCAGCAATCAGCAACAGAAACCTCTGGCGACTGGGACGACTGGGATGACTGGAACAACGACTGGTCAGACGACTGGGCCCATAACCGATGTCAGCATCGCCCTTGAGCCAGTGTACCAACTGGACTCATGCACCTCAACCCCGACTGGGCTAGGCGAGCTGGGTAGCACTGCCAGAGACCACCTTTCTCACAGGGACAGGTCACAGTGCTGTGGACTCACAGCTTAGAGCTGAGAGCACCGGATTCACTGTCTCACTAATACAGTCGTTGCGCAGCAGCGTTTTGCAGAGTCTTGCAGAGTATAAAACACTCGGAGAGCAGCTCTGTAGAATATCTCCCTTTTATTCTATAACTACAGCTATAATACAAAACTATATACAGAGCTAAAAGATCTAAGCATACATCAATGCTACTTTGAGTGCCTGCAGCTGCTCTTAGCAGCAACCTTATCTCTAAACACGATCTCTAGCACTCACTTTCTCTCCGACACACTGACTGACTCTCTCTCACACACAGACTGATTCACTCACTTGACTAATTAAGTAGAGAGCAGTACATTGCTCCTCCTCTCTGTAGAATCAGCAGAGACCTCAGGAGATTCTTGGATATGGGAGGGGTGAAATCTCAGGGAGATGACCTTGGTTCTTTCTGGAGCTTCTACAGGGCAGTCTCTTACGAGATGGGAGGGGGACCTGCATTTGTGGCAGCATCTCAAAGCAAAAGCCACCACCCTTGGGTGCAGGACAGCCTGGGGCTGCAGCTCGAACCCCGGCTCTCTGTCTACGAGCCTCTTCATCACATAAACGTGTATTCCCTGCACCCCCACCTTTGGGTGCACAGCCTGGGCCTGCTCGCCCCTCAGCTCTCTCTATGGCCCTCTTCATGACATGGCCTCCCAGAGACAAAGCACCCAACTGTGGTTTCAGGAACGTGGCCTTCAGCTCCCACTGGGCCCTCAACTCCCTCATGGCCCTCGGCTCCCGCTGTGGTTACACAAACCTTCACCAGCGCCTGCCAAGCAGCCTGAGCCATCTTGAGACCCTCAAGGTGGGGCAACAGCAAAGCGTCCACACTTGCCCTCAGCATACACAGCACCTGCTGCGCTCTCTGCAGAGCAGCCTCCACGTCTGCTGCAGCAGCTCCAGCAGCAGCCTGGGCCGATGGGGCTTGTATGCAATGCCAGAGCCCTGTGGCCATTAGCCATCCACTTGCTCTTCTAGAACAGACTTCCCAGTTCTGGCCGTTGAGCCGCTCAAAGGGGACGTTAAAAGTGTTAGGATATTTCCGTTCCACATTAAAAGGGAGCAGGCTATGTGAGTCACAGTCTGCGTATTTCCTGTTCACAGGATGTTTATGTTTTCTATTGCTTTCGTTTCTCTCTGTGTGTGCCTGAACACGCAAGCAGGCAGTCATGTTTTTTCTTTGTTCTGACCAACGCTGAATAAACTTGTAAATATGCTTTCCTGCTGTGCATCTTTCGCTGTGTGAATTCTGCTGATAGAGCGTGCATCAGCCCAGGAATGTGGGAAGCTATTTTCTGGAGCTCATGTCGCTAATTGCTGATACTGCGTGTCTACGGGAGATCGATGGACGTCCGGAGACAATGTGGAGTCATGATGGACTTTATCTCCCTGGCAGTATCCCAACAAAAAGTTTATTGAAGCTCTGCCATCTCCTCCCCCAGGGCTCAGTACTCACGCGTGCCAGCTGTCTTCCGAGGAGAGGCCTCCAACTTCCTCCTTGCCAGCCTGCTTCAGCACACAGCTTCGCAGCAGCTTCAACCAGCGAGCTCTACTGCCTCTGCTCTCAGCAAAGCAGCAGGCAGGATCTCAGAGCTGGGCTTCTCTGTAGCTCTTCAGCACACAGCACAGCTCAGACATGAAAGCTCTGCTTGCCTTTACAGCGTAACTCTGCGTCCATAACCTCAGAGATTTATTGCTCGGGGGGAAAGGTCCTGACTATAAGAAGAGGCCAGAAGGAGCCTGGGTTTCACTTTCTCTCTCTCTCTCTTCCTTCTGGTGTTCTGTACATAGTATGCTGAGTGTTGAGGCTTAGACATTATAAGTTGTGGTAAGTTTCGGTTAAGTCTGCTGCAACTGGATTTCTTATGGACAGAGCCAATCCTTTTTTTTTTTTAAGAAAATTTTATTAAAGTTTCACATATAATAAAACAACAATAAAAACATAACAAACCCAACAAACACCAACATACAAAACGTAAACAAAACAAAAAAACAAGCATAAATTCATTCCCTTGTTTTCTTCAACCTTACTTCCCCGACTTCCTCACACCTTCCCTTTCTGTATTCCATTTTCTAATATAGGTTCAGCAAATCCTTTCCTTTAATCTTATTAAGATCTTTACCTTTCTTTTCTGGACAGGGCCAATCCTGAACGTTTTGGATGTGGGACCAGTATCCTCATTTGTCTTCAGTAGCAGTAAAGCTCTGCTGGATGAAATACAATTGCCTCTGGTCTATTTTGGGGAATCCTGTAACATGTTTAGGTTTTACTCTGCTAACTATACATTGGAGTTCTGCTGGATCAATAAAGAGTAGAATTCCATGACAGGGTCTTCCTCTATGAAATCAGCTGCCAAAAGAGAAGGCCCCTAGCTCCCCACAGCTTTCCAAGTCCCCTCCTCTCTGGGGTTTCTGGCAAGCGATTGAACAGTGCGCCAGTGTGCAGCCTGCCTTTGCTCCTCCATTGTCAGACGTCTCCTGGCTCAGAGAGACAAGCAGGGAGGGGGGCTTCTGGCAGAAGGAGAGGGAGCCCCCGGTGGCTCCTCCTTCTCCTGACTCACCTCTGCCTCTCGACCTTCCTCTCCCACTCGTCTCCTTCCTCTTCTGCCTCTGATTCTGGACTGCATTCTGACACAGAGTCTCCCAGCTCACTAAGCCCTGTTACCCCTTCAGCTTCTGACACCTCCTCTTCCCAGGCTTCTCCCTCTTCTCCCTCTGATCACTCATCCTTCCTCCACCTCCATTCATTGGTCTCTAAGACGTCCTCCCTTCCTGGTTCCCCGGCTGCTTCCTCCCACCATTCCTCTGTGCCCAACCAGTCCATGACATTGCTCCATCCCTCGGCCTCTGTCCCCACAAGGCAGCTTCCTCTGACCTGATCTGGTTCCACAGCTGCTGCTTCCCTTCTGCCCCCATGAAAAGGTGGACCAGGAGGTTTTGCCGGCATCCTTCTGTCTCCTGCAAAAGAAAAAATGTAAGCAGGATGCCAGGCGTGCCTGCTTCTCTCATAGGTGAAACAGGGCATCTCTATCTACAGATGAGCCTTTCAGAAAGCCTTACCTGCTGAGTGCATTTGGACGTTTGTGCCCATTTCATATGTTAGTTATTCAAAAATATATTTCCCCTCCTCTGGACCCTTGGTTCCAAATGCCTCCAAAGAGAAAAGCCACCTTCCTCCTTACCCAGTGGCCTCTCTCTGGTGTCCAACGGAGGCCTCTCTGCCTCACAGGAATCCTGGTCAATTTCCTCAAAATGATCCTTTTCCTGAAAGAGCAACAAGGATTCAAAACAGAAAATGAATGACAAGAAATAGCAGAAAGAAAATGGACAAAGTAAAAATCTTTAGGGGTGTGAGATCTCATTCCATGGATGCCTTCCCAGAAAAAGGATGGGCCATCAGGAGAGCATTATGGGATGTTCTCCATCCCCTTTTGAGCCCCGAATAATAATAATAATAATAATAATAATAATTTTTTATTTGTACCCCACCCTCCCTGGCCGGAGCCAATCTTTCGGTGGCTAACATCATAAATCTAACACAGTATACAAAGAACATAAGAACAGGCAATCGATTAATTAAAATACTTCTTAAAATTAGTTCAAAACAAATTAAAATCTGGACAGACGGCTGTCCACTGGTAAAACTGAGAGTGGTTAATATTCGCTAGGGCCAACGACTGTTACCACCGGTCTTATAAAGGAGGTGTGAGCGGGCTAGGAAGCCTCTTTAATGCTTATTCTTGTACTGAAAGAAAAGAATCAGACTGAACCCTGAACCCTGAAGGCCTGGCGGAACAGCTCTGTCTTGCATGCTCTGAGGAAAGATGTCAAATCCCACAGTGCCCTGGTCTCTTGTGAGAGAGCATTCCACCAGGACGGAGCCACATCCGAAAAGGCCCTGGCTCTGGTCAAAATAGTATCCAGAGGAAAGTCTCTCTCACCTGCTTCCTCTCCTCCGCCTGACTCAGGAGGAAACCTTCGGCCAGGGCCACTGCCTGGGAACTGGTCTCCGCTCCACAGTCCCTCACCCAGCTCTCCATCTCCGGGGGAAGGACAGCCAGGAACTGCTCCAAGATCACCAGGTCCAGCATCTCAGCTTTCGTGTGCCTTTCTGGCTTCAGCCACTGATGGTCAAGGTGGTAGAGTCGGCTGCAAACCTCTCGGGGTCCTTTGGCCTCCTGGCAGCAGAACCTCCCAAACTGCTGGCTCTGCCCCTCTGCGCGGAGGGTGTCCTCCTCACCCAGGATCTTCTGCCCAGAGTTTTCCCAGAATCCCCCACTGCTCCCAGTTTGCTTGGCATGGCCTCTTCCTTCTTCAGGGCCAGCTGGGTCTTGCTCATCCATCTGTGCTCTCAGGAAGCCTCTGAGAGATCGGAAGGAACCCTTTGGTCTTCTGCCAAGTTCTGTCCGTCTTAATGAGAAGCTCTAGCAAATCCTAGAAAGCAAATACATTGTTCTGTTACAGAATTTGTAGGTCAGGAGAAGAAACAGATCCCTGAACAAGCATGGATGAGTCTTGCCAGGACTCAGGACTGGACGGCACCAGAGCCCAAAGCGTGAGATACCTTTTTGAAAAGAAAGAGGAGGAGGAATGCAGAATGCGGAGGCAACTGAAGGGGTTTCTGGGAGATGAATCAGCCTGGTTGCTCCTGCCTTCCAGTCAATGCATGAAGTCAGAACTGACTGACAAGGGAGTCATTTGAAAAATGGATGCTTGGCTCTAGTGGGGGTCCTCATCCTCAGGAGTTGTTCTCCCCCCACCCCCACTTCTGGGCACATTTCCCCCCTGCTTCTGTCTCCTTTTCTTGCACTTGGACTCTCTGCCACTCTCAAGACAGACTCCTGGGGTGGGGTCCCTTTTTCTTTCTCTTGAGGGCCAGGTATACATCTGTTCAACCCCCTGAGGGCCAAATACATCTCCTTTGGAATTTAGGCAGCTAATTTATTATTATTATTCTCTTAGATGGCTGAACACACGCACAGCCACTGATGCCAAGGTCCCTGGAGGCTCAGTGAGGAGCAGCGCCCATTTCCGGCTGCTTTGCCAGCAACAATCCCTTTGGGAGAGAGAGGATGTGGTCCTGGGATGCCCTGCTCTGGGTGCGAGGGGATTGCTGCCGTGGCCTCCGTGGGGAGCTGCCCTGGGAGACACTGGGAAACTGGTCCCCAATGCAGCAGCCAGGCTCTGGGCTGGGATCCCTCTCTTTACTCCTGGCCTCTCTTTCCCAACTTTTCTTCCTCCCTCCCCGTGGGTTTTTCTTTGGGGGGGGGTGTCTAGTCCACCTCCTCGTCCAGCTTTGGAAAACCATTTGCAGATGTTTCCTCTGTTCTGCAGTGATGCTGAGCGACGTCACACCGAGTTAAAGTCCCAGGGACTCCTTTGTTTGAATAAGGAGATTTCGGGGGAGTCGTTTTTCTGAAAGGGGGGGCGAAAGGCAAAATGAGTTTGGGATCCTCTGATCTGCAGGAAGGAGGGAGAGCGTGGCAGCCCTGGCCCCTCCCTGGCAGGACCCTCTCCTCCTCCCTGACTTGGGGTCCCCCCCCTCTTCCCGGCACGCGCTCTCTCCTTCCCTGACCTTCCTCCTGGCTCTCAGCCCCGGAGCTCCTTCCTCCTCTGGGTAGCAGGAGCATATGGGGGGGTCTTTGCACCCCTGACCCTCTCCTCCCCCCTGACTTGGGGTCCCCCCCCTGCAGGAGCAGATCAGGCCCCCCCGGCCTCCTCCCCTGCTGCAGCCCTGGGACCCCCACCAGATCCCAGAGAGAGAGAGAGGAGACTCACCAGATCCCAGGAGGGGAGAGCGAGGCAGCCCTTGCAGGAGAGACACCAAAGCAGGAAAGGACTGGGGGGGGGGCGGCTCTGGAGGACCTGGCCCCCCCTTGCTTCCTGTCCTCTCTAGGAAGGCAGCTCGGTTCCCTTTAACCCTTGCCAAGCCAAATCCCCCAGCTCAGCCCTCTCTTGCTTGGCAAAACCTCAGATTATTATCTTTCTATGGATTCAGGGGGGCAGCTGCCCCCCTGGCTCCCTCAGTGCCCAGAGATCCTTTTGGGGGTGAGGCTCTCGGTTGGGCTCAGAGCATCTCCTTCCCTTGGCCAGAAACCGGAGGAACAGTTTGCAGGGAAAAGGGCTTTGCAGGAGGCAAGGAAGCTCCTCCTGGAATTCAGAAATGGGAGGCTAGAATGGGGCTGGTCTTGATCTACAGGGTGGCAATTTCAAAAGTCTTTCTAAGGCCTTGCACACCATTTTTCTGGGTCCCTCCTCTCTCCTGCAGGCGAGAGGAGCACCCTGTTGCAACAGATCGATAGAGGCCAAGCCCACAGGCTGCTCTTTTGCTCCAAGTAATCCTGGTTGGTGTCTTTGTTTTGTTTTTTCCGTTACACCCCCAGGGCTGGACTGGAGGGGTGACTGCCGACCCCCCCCCCGCTCCGCTGCATGGCGCCCCTCCCGCCCTCCTCGTCCCAGGCGCTTCTCGTCAAGGGGACGTTGCCTCTCTGCTGCCGGGAAGCCCAGGGAAGCCCAGCGCTGGTTGTCTTTCCTTGCCCGCAGGTGTCACCACCCCTCACTTTCTGTGCAGAACCGATCCTATGCTTGGCTGCGCTCGGGAGTCAAAGCCCCCTCCAGGGCTGTCTTTAGCATATGCGCTACCGGGGTGCAAAGACCTGCCCCTTGCCCCCAAATTTAGTTAATTTCAGTGCACGGCACCGTTGAGAATTGTTAACGGAGAAATCTGAGTCTCCCTTGGACAAAAAACAAGGACACCGGCCAGGAATAGCAGAGCAAATTGGTCTTGATTGAAGACTGTCGCGACAGGACTCCCACCTGCCACCAGGTGGAACAGGATGGAAGCCCTGAACAAAAGAGAACCCAAAGTTTTATTAGCTGCTAATCCCCAGGTTACACCCCCCCCCAAACTACATCACTCATACATCTGGTGGCAGGAATCTGAGCATCCTGGACCCTGCCCCATGGTTCCCCTTGCCCTCCACCAAACACCCATCGAGTGTCACAAAAGAGATTTTACATTTCCCTGTTTCCCAGCCAAGTTCATCCCACCCTTTTGCCTTCATCTGGGTTTGTTATTTCTGGAATGGCTACCTGTCTGGCACTCAGGTATCAGGATGCCAGGGATTATCGCTCCGGCAGAGGGGCTGCTGAGTAGCTGAGCTCACAGGTCTAGATGAATTTCTGAAGTTTTCCCAGTGAGCCAGTACATAGTTGCATTTATCAGTGAATTCTTACATTTGGTATCGTGGAGCAGAGGCCCTTTGAATAGATAGGAAGAAACTGTGATGAAGTGTTTTGTGGGGACAAGTCACAAAAGTGATGGTGCTGATTTTGGTGGTGGGCTGCATGTGCATGTTGATTTGCAGTGTCCAGTGCACAGCGGAATGATGAGGAATACGTGCTCATATTCTATATTGCTTTATTTACATTTCAAAGCTGGTAGATTACAGAAATGCATCTTGCCTCTGCCGGAGCAGAAAAGGCATCCTCTCTCCTCTGAAGCACAGAGAGAATCACACTGTGAGAGAACAGTGAAAAACAGGAAACCAGTGTACGTCACATCCAGTCTCCCTTTCCCGTGGGAAAAAACCAACAGTAACTCTGTGGAATGTAAACATTGCCTCGTGACAAGCACTTCGCTGCACAGTGAAGAGAGCAGAAACCAACATCCTCCCCCTTTCTGTGAACATCACTGGGCAGCGTGTTCGTACAATATCAGTACAAACCCAACTTCTGCACATAGGTACAGTGTTGACCCTTTGATACAATCTTGGACAATACATCAGCAGGAATTTCATTACCTGGCATATAGGATACCGTTACGAGTCCCTTCTGAATACGTTCCCTAGCATGTTGCAACTTCAATTGCAAGTGCTTCGTGCTTTGCTTACAACCTTCAGAATTCAGCAAAGCCAAACATGCTTTGTTGTCCTGGTAAACCTGGATTGGACATTTGACAGGAATTTTCATGTCTTTGCACAATTGTAACAACCATTCACAATCCTTAAGTGAATAAGACAGTGCATTCAGTTCAGCTTCACAAGTACTTAAGCTAACTGTTGTTTGCTTCTTGCATGACCAATCAAATAGACCCTGATTGTACATATAGCAAACTCCAGACGTGCTTTTCCTGTCTGTAGTGTCACTTCCAAAACTTGCATCTGCAAATATCTCAAGACCACCAGACTTCTGATTGTTAAATCTCAGTCTGTAATGCATAGTGCCTTTCAAATAGCGCGCTATGCGTTTCAGAGCTTTCCAATCCTTAACAGTAGGATTGTTGACTTGTCTGCTTAGCAAATTACAGCTAACAGCAATGTCTGGTCTTGAACATCTGGCAATGAAGTTTAGCTTGCCTAGCACACTTCTGTACAGTGTAGTATCAGAAAATGCTTCTTCAGTGTCATCTACCTGATAACCTGTTGTCATCGGTGTGTCTACAGGGTTAGCATCCATCAGGTTTAGTTTGCTTAACACATCAGCAATTTTCCGTGACTGGTGTACTAGAATGTTACCATCTTGATCTCTCTCTATTTCCAGAGATAGGTAGTTGTTTACCTCACCAAGATCTTTCATGTCAAAGTGTTCCTTCAGTTGAGCTAGGGCGTTATTGTACATTGTGACATCTTTCCAAAAGAATAATAAATCATCAACATAAAACAAACAATACAGTTTCTTTTGCCCCTCCTCTTTGACAAATACACAAGGATCAGCTTTCCCTTGCTGAAAACCTAGAGAAAACAATACTTCAGTGAGTTTTGTGTGCCAACACCGTGCACTTTGTTTGAGACCATAAAGGGACTTTTTCAGAGCACAAACAAATCCCTGTTTTACCTGTACGCCATCAGGTGGAAGCATATAAAGTGATTCACCTAGAGATCCGTACAGAAAAGCTGTATTCACATCATGGTGACTAATGTGTAGATTCTCCTCTGCAGCTAGCTTGAGCATAAGCCTAATGCTCTCATACCTCACTGTGGGTGAGTAGGTCTCGTGATAGTCTTCACCTGGTACCTGTGCAAAACCTCTGGCTACCAATCTGGCTTTGTGTCTGACTATCTTGCCATTTTGATCAGTCTTCACTTTGAAGACCCATTTGCTTCCTAGCAGTTTCATTCCTGGAACTACTGGAACAAGTTCCCACGTTTTGTTCCTTTCCAAGGAATCAAGCTCAGCCTTCATGGCATTTAACCATGGCTCAGCTTCCTTTGAATCCAAATCCTGGATTTCTTGGAAACTTGAAGGTTCAAATACCTTCTTGGAGCTTTTAACAGCTGTTACTGCTATCTTAGCAAACTCATCAGCAAATCTCTTTGGAGGTCTGCCTTTTGTGGCTCTTTGTGACCTGCGAATTAGCCTTAGGTCTTCAACACTCTCCTCTTCCTTAGGAGAAAAGCGACCTATTGTGAGCAATGGTTCCTCCAATTCTTGATCAGAGCTTTCAGAGGGTTGCACAGAGGCTTTCGCACTCTTGAAATCCTCTGAATCACCTGATTCAGTTTCAGACTCAGAATCAGAACTTTCATCAGTGGGTGTGGGTTGCTGCGGTTGCTTTTGACTATCTTCAGTCTCATCACTGTCATCAGGATAACAATGGAAAATTCCCACATTCTCCCCCCACTTGGCATTGTACTCCACACTTCTTGTGAGCTTAATGGTCTTAGAGTCAGTCATCCTTATTCTGTAAGAACCTTTCTCATAACCTAGAAAGATACCATGCAAACCACGCTTGTCTAACTTGGAGTTTTGTGGTGAATGAACCCACATGTCAGAACCAAAAATTTTCATGTGTTTGATGTATGGCTTCTTGCCAAACATCTTCTCATAGGGGGTACAACCAATCGCTGAAGATAACCTGCGATTATAACTGTAAGTGAAACATGAGAGAGCTTCGGCCCAATAACTCTCTGGAAGATTTGCGTCATGCAGCAAGGTTTTTAACCCTTGAAGCAATGTCTGATTTGCTCGTTCCGCAAGTCCATTCTGCCATGGCGAGCGAGGACTAGACAAATCGTGTTGAATTCCTTTCTCAGTCAGAAAAGTTTCAAACTGCTGAGAAGTGAATTCCCCCCCGCGATCAGTGAAAAGAATTTTTATCTTCTTACCATGCACATTTTCCAACCAAGCACAGAATTCCTTGAACCTAGGAAAAGCCTCTGATTTCTGCTTGAGATTGTACACATAAATATACCTGGAAAATGCATCAATGAGAACCATGAAGTACCTATTTCCACCCAAAGAGGGCGCTAGTGGTCCAACCAAATCAGCATGAACAACCTGGTATGGTTCTGTAGCTTGCCTACTAGACACCTTACCTTTCGCAGCCATTTTCACCTTGTTTGCTGCGCATGCCTTGCACTTCATGTGGTACCTGCAGGGTTTAATAGTCATACCTTCAACCAAGGCAGGCATTTTAGATACTGCCTCAAAATTCAAATGACCAAATTTTCGATGAAAATCATGAATACATTCTGCATGCAAACTTTTGTTAGAACCTGCAATGCAACAAGTGTCATCCTGCACAACATCATCATAATACAAAACATATAAACGATCAACATATTCAGCATACAATACATAATCATTTTTCTTTGTGATGATGCACCTTTTGTTCTTAAAGGAAACGTCAGTGTTCCGCTCATTCATCTGTCCAACGCTGAGCAGATTATGTTTGGCATCTGGCACATAAAGCACATCTTTTATCGATAAGTCCAAACTGTGAAGAACAACAGTTCCGTAGCCTTTACTGGGAATTGTGTGGTCATCCGCCTGGTGAATCGCACCTTCCTGCGGTGTAAAAGACACGAACAGTCGCTTATCGTTGCACATGTGATGGGTTGCCGCTGAATCAACAACGAAGAAAGATCTAGACGTCTTCTGGACCTCTGCAACTTTTGGAGTGAAGCGTGAGACCATTGCCTTGTGCTGCGTTGTCCTGGACACTGGACCTTTGCCTTTGCTTTGGCCTTTTCCATGCGATGAGCTTCCGCTGCGCTGCTCTGTCTTGGCCCTGGGATATCTGCATTCCCTCTTCATATGGCCTAGACGTCCACACGAGTAGCATTTCACTGCCTTCAAAGCTTTGGCGCCATCTGGTGGTTCCACTGCACTCTGGGATGACGTCTGTGAAGACTCCCCCTTACCCATGCAGCTATCACCCTGGCAATCTGCTTCATTCTGAATCATGGCAGTATCACAGGCTACTCTGAGCTGAGCATGTGGCTGATTAGCTTGAGATTCCCCACTTGCATCAGCCAGCCTTCTGCAGCTAGCCATCATGACTCTGGCATTAGCCTTCTGCGTCATCTCTACTGCTTTAAACAAGCTGCTTTATACAAGCTGCATCTCTGCTGCTTCAAGCCTCATTCCAAAGGCAAGTTCAAAAGTGCTTTCTCTCTGCTGCCTTTAATAGTGCTGCGTCACTATTCTCTGCAGCTGCTTTAGCCCAAAAGCACATTCTAAAAGTTACTTTCGATTTCCCCAGCATAGCCGCTGCCTGTTCCCGGCAAACGGACATAAAAGTTCAAAGTCCAGCCATAAAGCCATTAATTAGATGCTGGCAGGCTGCCCGGAGCAGTAGCACATACCTCATCAATCATCTTGACGCGCAGAGATAGCGTCCGATCCGTCCCTTTGCATTCCGATCCTTTTGCCGGCATCAGATGACTGCGTCCTTCTGGGCCCGATAACCATAAATGTTGATTTGCAGTGTCCAGTGCACAGCGGAATGATGAGGAATACGTGCTCATACTCTATATTGCTTTATTTACATTTCAAAGCTGGTAGATTACAGAAATGCATCTTGCCTCTGCCGGAGCAGAAAAGGCTGTTGGGATTCAGAACTTACAGGGTTAAGATATTCTGAGTAATGCCTCACATTCTGACGTTTGGAAGGAGGGAGGAGCTTTACTTTCTGTTTCTCTCTTTGTCTCTGAAAGAGGAGGCAGCCATGAATGCTAGCAGTCCAGGAGAATCTGAGAAATGCTGAGCTGTAAATATTTTGCTGCAATAAAGAACTGATAATTTGGACACACAAGAGCTTGGTGTGTTTGGATCTGATGCAACAGTTTTTTCCGCTGTGTTTTTTACTCTGCAAGGCGAAACCGGAGAGAAGAAGGTCGGCGCAGCTTGGCTAAGAAGTGTGCCGGACCGCTATACACCACAGCTAATTGGGGTCGTAAACCAATTAAGCTTCATTTTATAACAAAGGCATCCTCTCTCCTCTGAAGCACAGAGAGAATCACACTGTGAGAGAACAGTGAAAAACAGGAAACCAGTGTACGTCACATCCAGTCTCCCTTTCCCGTGGGAAAAAACCAACAGTAACTCTGTGGAATGTAAACATTGCCTTGTGACAAGCACTTCGCTGCACAGTGAAGAGAGCAGAAACCAACAGTGCATGATGTCTGCTGGAGGGGCAACCCCTCCTCCAACCCATACACAAATTGCTGCAACTGTTTGACACGCTGGCACGGCGCATCTTTGGTAAATGAGCACACACAGTCTCAAGTCCTATAGAGAAAAAGTAGGTATACATTTCAGTAATACCTGGGTATATATGCATTTTGTTTTTCTAGCTTGATCAGATTTATTTATTACTTCATAAGAGGTAGATGGTTAGGAGCTTAGGCGGCTTCAGTGGCAGCCCCTGGCCCCCACCCCTTCCACCCCCCAGGTAAAGACGGCCCTGGCCCTCTCCAGGGTCCGTCCAGCTCTGGGCTGCTGCTGCTGCTGCTGTTACTCACTTGCAATCATAATTAAAGCTTGCTGCGTGTCCTCTATTGTTTTCTTTTCAACGGAGGGTAACAAAATTGCATTTATTCCCTTTGAATGGCGCAGAGCAGGCAGGCAGGGGAGAGGGCAAAGCGACAAATCAGCGCAGCTCCCCCTTCCCTCGAAGGCTCGGGGTACGCTTGGAGTTGCGGGCGCCAGACGGGCTGCACGACGAATGTCAGCCCCCTCAGGATGGCACCCGGGGTGGCCCAACCCCACCGCCCCCACCTTGTTCCCCCTCTGTTCCCAGGGCCTGGGATTATTGTATAGTTTGTATTTGGTTCTCAAGGGGAGAGGGCCAGGCCTGCGGGGGAGGGGGCCCCCGCCAACAGAACGGCTGGGACAGAACCCACCAGGCCATTCCAGCAGTGGAATATGGTTATATTGAAACCGCCTTTTGCACAAAGGAGCAACATGACATGGAGCTGAATCCTGTTCAAATATAAAATAAATGAATAAATGAATAAATAAATAAATAATGCTTCAGTATCTGGGAAAAGATCACATGCGGAAGGCTTCAGTTAGGGCTCACGTATTTATGTATTTGGGGGCATTGACGTTCCCATTAATGACGCAAATTCTGCCCACACCTTTTGCTGTCATACAACCCCGGATCATCACACTAACTGGGTGCTTCACGGTAGGCGTGATGCAAGTGGGATGTAAATCTTCTCCGATTCTTCTTCTCACATATTTTTCTTTTCTTCTATTATGTTCTTCAAACTCACGAAATGAAAGAAGACAAAAAAAAACAACCAACTTGTTAGGAATCACATAAGAAGTCAACCAAACAAGTTGTGCTTCCTTATTTTAGTTATTTGGCTATAAAATTTGATAGAATACAGGTAATTGCATTCTTGATATTATTATATTTCTATTGATACATAATTTTATGCTATTACTCCAAAAGAAGTAGTGTTATTGTCAGGGGCGCATGCCGGATCCAGGCCCTGGGACCAGTGGGGCTTTGCAGGACTGGGGCTTTCCTAAGTTTGTTCTGAAGAGGCAAGGAGGCACGGCTGCACAGGTGAGGCCGATTGGTAACTCACAGCACCTGGTGGCAAGAAAGAGCCGGAAAGGGATATAAGGTCAGCATTTCCCTTTGGCTCTTTGCCACAGCAAAGTGTTTCCTTCCTTGGGCTTCTTGACTCCTTGATTCCTGATCCTCGGACCCTTGGCTTCTTGACTCCTGGTTTCCGGATTCCCATTCCTGCTCCCACCCCACTGTCTTGCCCCCAGGTCCTGATGTCCTCCACCAGGACTTTGACCGCCCATAAACCGTAAACGTTCGCTGTGGCCAACCTATGTCCCGGCCAGGGTGCAAGATGGACGGAGCCCAGCCTATAGATCTCACCACGGTGCTGCAGAACCTCTACACCCAGGGAGCTATGTTCTAGGGGGAGGTTTAAGCACTTTGAGTGGCCCCTGCTGCGGCCCCAGCCTGACGTGCTCCCCTGTCCCATAACCAGAGAGGTTCAGGGGGGAGCATGGTGTTGGAATTTGTCCAGCTCTGGCCCATCTGGAGCTGGTACTGGCTCGTCTTATCTTTAGCCCAGCAGAGCGTAGTCCGCAGACGAAAGGATAAAGCAGTATGTGCTACATGCTAATCTTTATTTCTCAACTATACCGAGAAGACACAAACATGCATCTTGCCTCTGTGAGAGCAGAGAAGAAACTTACTCTCGACACAAAGAAACCGAGAGAACACTGAAAAACAGGAAACCAGTGTATGTCACATCCAGTCTCCCATTCCTGTGGGAACCCAACAGTAACTTGGACTGTAAACAATGTCTTGTGACATGCAGTTGCTGCTCAGTGAGGGAAATAGAAACCAACACACGGGGCCCTTCAAGGCTTTGTAAGCCAGTGTTGGCTGATGTTCCCCACCTGTGAGACAGACTTTCCCACCCCACAGAGCGGAGTGTGCTTTATGGTCAGCCTCTTTGTGGGCCCGGCACTTTCTTGGGTCTCTCCGTACCTTGAGGCCAGCGACCATCTGCTGGGGAATGTGGACGACTTCATTGCCACCCTGGAGGGCACATTCGGGGAGCTGAATCGTGCCCTGGTGGCTGAGATGGCCCTGCAGAACCTCCGGCAGGGGGCTCGCCCAGTTACCGAGTCCGCCGCGGAGCTCCGTTGGTGGGCTGCGGACACCCTGCTATGTAGCTACCTGACGGTTCCACTTCCATCAGGGCCTTCATCCCTGCCTTAAGGATGAACTGGCGTGGGTGACCCCCTTCCCAGCAGCCCTGACAGACTTTATCACGTTGCGTATTAACATTGAGATTCCGAGCTCTGAGATTGTCTGAGATTCCGAGCTCTGATCGAGGGAGCCCCCGGGGTCCAGCGCTGCAGTGGGGCTAGAAGTGGAGCCCATGCAAGTAGGGACTGGGCTTGTCTTGTGGAGAGGGGGCCATTTCGCAGCAGAGTGTCCGGCCAAGAGGTTGGGAAACGCCAAGCCCCAGCTGTGCTAGGAGGGGCTCAGCTGAGGCTCAATCCCTCTGCACCCCATTTCCTTCTCCCTATCCATATTCCCTTTCCCCAGGGGGGCATGCTGGCCTGGAGGCAATGATTGACTTGGGGGCCTCTGGCGTCTTCATGGACATCAGTTTCACTGAGAAGTATCAAGTACCATCAGTGGTGAAAGCCTTGCCCATTTCAGTTGTGGGTCTGGAGGGGACCCCCCTCGCATCAGGACCCATTACCCATGAGCCCTGTCCACTGGCCAGGTTAGTGGCACCCCTGCACCAGGAACTGTTAACGTTTCAACTAGTCCAGACGCCACATTTCCCTGTGGTCCTTGGAAGCCTCTGCTTGGTCCGACATGACCCCGCCATTTCCTGGGTGCAGCGGATGTTGTGTTTCTCATCGTCTTTCTGCCACGACGTCTGTGCCCAACCCCCGTGTTGCCGCCGGCACCTGGGAAGCCTCACCTGCCGGCCCTCAGCTCTTCCGCTTTGCAGGGGACTGCCCCAGACTGGGCAGGCCTACCGGATGTCGGCCTAATCCTGGAGCCCTACCAGGATTTGGTGGACGTGTCTGAGAAAAAGGGGGCTGAGGCTTTGCCACCCCATCGGACTTACGGTTGTCCTATTGACAATCAGAGCAGAGATTCCTTTCGGCCGCATTTATGCCTTGTCGGCCCCTGAACTTGGGGCCCTCCGAGAGTACTTGGATGACAACCTGGCCAGGGGGTTCATTCGCCCCTCTACTCCCCTCCTGGCCCCCCTCCCCCACCTGCATGTTTTCCGGCTGCCTGTGCATCCCTAGAATGCTTCCCAGGACGCAGCAGCACCGGCGCAGAGAGGGAGGAGGAGGAGGAGGCAGCTGTTGGTTGCGCTCCTAGGCGCCGGAAGCTGAGCTGGGTGGGCTGGAGCCTGCGCACAGGACACAATCCTCTCCGCTCTGCTTGCCAGGAGGGCAGGGGATTTCCCTGCTCTTTGTTGCGTTCGTCTGCTACCAGTCTCCTTGCTTAGCGTGTCTGCTTGCTGCGAGGTGACGCTGCTGCAGCCTGCGCTGAGCAATGAAAGGGGAAAGGATCGTGTCCGCCTGCTGATTCCTTCCTAGCTGCATCACCTCGCACCACACAGACACGCTGAGCAAGGGGAATGGTCCATTGCTGGCCCGATCCGAGCAAACACAGCAACTGAAAACAGAAGAGGGTGGGCAGTAAGACCCTGAGGCAGAGGGCAGGAAAGGAATTCACTGCGGCTGTGCACTCCCTGCCAGAAGGGGACAAGAGCAAAAAGAGGGCAGCAGCAGCTGACTTTAACTGCCCAGTGAAAACCATACGCAGCAGGAGTCGCAACTGAATCCTTAGGAAGGCGCTACAATAATTAGGCAAGGGGAAGAGGGCTGATGAACAGACGGTAGCCTTGGGATGCCGTACAGATCGAGAGGCGCCACACACAAGGTCACTCCAACGCCCCCTTTACCCACATGCTCTCCCGTGCAGCAACACGACTCACACGCCTCCGCACACACATCAAAATATGCCCGATACAGGAACCCCAGCAGCCTCCTCCCTGCAGCCCACCCTCCTCCGTAACACGCGATCTGACTTTCGCCCCTGCACTTGGGCCAGGCAGCTCCAGGGACCACATATTCGCTCAGGAAGACACACAGACATTTCCCCTTACTTTTGAGAGGAAACAAGTGCGTCTTATCGAGCGAAAAATACGGTAATTTTCCCTTTCAAACAGGATACGTGAACCTCTAAGAGAACTCAAAACCCACATAAGGAAAATGTTTAATAATTTGTCGACTGTGTCCAAATTAACAAAGGTTTTGTCCCTTCATTTCTACCACAGCCAAACTAAGTGAAGGAAATTAGACTGAGCAGAAAATAACAGTAGTAATTATATGTAAAGGTGATAATATTTAAATGAATAAAATGCTGAACTCTAAGGGTTTTTTTATCGTTTACAGCTTCCCTTATAATATTCTCCCCTCTTTGGCTTTTTACCCCTTCATGTGTTAAACAGGGTTGTGTTATTGCCCCAGCTCTATTCATTATTTTCATTGCCATGATCCTACACGTTGTCGAAGGGAAACTGTGATGGCCTGGGAATCCGATTCAGAGGCTGAACCGGAGGAATCCCAGCCTGCACAGGAGTCCCCGCCTCCAGGGCCGGCTGAACTGGGGCAGGGCCTTGATTCTGAAGCGCCTGCACCTGTGCCGGATCCTCAGGAGCAGGCACCAGGTGAATCCACTCTGGCTCCAGAGGTGGCTGAGGACTCAGTGCCTACAGGTGAGTCTCCCCCTGGGTCCAGTAACCCTTCAGCCTCTCCTGAACTGCAGAGGCTCAGGGCAGAGAGGCCAAGGGAACTGCTTTCTCCCAGGAGGAGTGCTCGCCTTAAGGCCAGGAAAGGCGGGTCTCCTGGGGGCCGGGGCCGCCCCTGGCCTCAGAGAAGATAAAGGCCAGTCAGCCCGGTCCCAGGTTGCGGGAGCAACGTCGTTGATGAGCTGTTTTGGCCAGCATCCAGTCCTGTTCCCCCAGAGTTCCTGTCCTTGCCCGGCTTCTCGCTGTGGACCCCGCTTCGCCCAAGGAGGACTGTCTGCCGACCCTCGACTCAGGTCCTGGACCTCGCCCCACGGTAACCTCCCCCCGGACCAGCACAGAAACTCACCACCGGTGTAGAAATCATATATCGAACAGATGGAAAGAAAGCTCTTCAATCTGAGCAGGCTGAAAGCAAAGAGTAAGGTTACCATAACTTCCGTCCTAGAGCTTCAGTACGCTGATGACAACGCAGTGTGCGCACGCTCAGAGGATGACCTCCAGACCATCCTAAATATCTTCACAGAAGCTGACGAGAAGCTTGGCCTATCACTCAACATCCAAACAAACAAAGTGCTGCACCAGGTACAAAATAACCCCTCTGCAGTGCCACAAATCCAACTCAATGGTGTAACAGTGGAAAATGTCAATCACCTCTACCTAGGCAGTTATCTTTCCACAAGGGTCAACATTGATGCCGAAATCCAGCGTCACCTGAGCTCAGTGGCGTAGCGTGGGTTGTCAGCACCCGGGGCAAGGCAAGTAATTTGCGCCCCCTAACCTGTGGATTTTAGCACTCGAGTCTCTTCCACTAGATTGGTGCGCGCGCGCCCCCTGATGTTGCGCCCAGTGCGGCCAGCCCCCCTGCACCCCCCACGCTACACCACTGCCTGAGCTCTGGGAGTGTGGCTTTCTCCCAATTGAAGTGCAGAGTGAGGACCGGGAGATTGGCTGGGAAACCAAAATGTTTGTTTGCAAATGGCCTTAAGAGGCGTGACATGCAAGTCCCTTTCCGTTTTACTAAACCCATGCATTTGGGAGGGGAATAGCAGGTTATTATTTAGTGAATATCTATATAACATACAGGACCAAAGGGGGGTGGGAAATATGTCTGTGTGTGAACTGTAGTTAAATGTGGAGAAAATATTTGCGGTTCCTATGGAACCTAAGCAAATTTATCTTCAAAGGGGGGAGCTGTTACAGAAATGACGGGGGGGGGCACATCTTTAAATTGTTAACGCGACATGCTTCTCCTCCTCCCCATTGCCCTGGGAGGCAGGCTGGCCCTCCGCAGGTTTTGCAGGAGGAGTCAGAGGGATTTCTCCCTCTCCACCTGATCAGAATAAAAGGCCCCCAAGCTGCTTACGAAAAGAAGACTTGGCAAGGGCAGTTCTAAACAGCTTCAGCTGGAAATCATCCCTTTTTCCCTCAGGAGTCCCGGAGGAGTTTTAGGAACTCCCCTAGAAGATGGAAGCATGTCCAATAACGCGAGATGAGCGCCGCAACCCCAGAGTCGGCCACAACTGGACTTAACGGTCAGGGATCCCTTTACCTTTAAGATATAGAAAATGAATGTACATAAAAAAACAGATGGGAAAAGTTACAAAAGGAAAAAGAAAAGAAAAAGCAGACAGAAGATAGAGAAGGAAGAGGAGAAGAAAAGGGGAAAAGAAGCAATATAGAAAGAGAGAAAAAACTTCCGATTTTCCATCTGCCGGTTACATTCAAAAGTTATGAAAAATGTCTTCTTTTAAGAGAAGGAAATCTACCTTTTCAATAGCTAAAGGAGAAGCCTCAAGAAACTAGGAAAAGACACTTCGGATCCATCTTCTAGGGGATTCCTAAAACTCCTCCGGGACTCCTGAGGGAAAAAGGGATGATTTCCAGCTGAAGCTGTTTAGAACTGTTGTGACGTGGGGTTTGTGATTTCAGCTCTCTTGACATAATATGCTGGAGACAGTTCTCTAGTAACACTTCTTTATTAAAGCAACAAGACTGAGACCTGAGGAGGGGAGAGCTACATTTATAGGGACAGGGAACTAGCTAGAAGGGATACATTTTGGAGGGAACAATATCAGGCAATCACAGTCCTGCCTTTTGGAGGAAACCGAGAAGACAGAGGATCCAAATACAGCAGCTTAAATGAACCAATAGTAGCTGTACCCTCTGGAACCAAAAGGCAGTTACTTTACCCTAATGCAAATACAGACAATAATAATACAGATATAAAATCCTTTGACTCAATACACAACACCCCTCCCCCCCTAGTGAGCACAGCAGACGTAATCTCTCAGGTACTGTGGGGTCCTACAACTTCTACTTGATCTCCTGACAACAGGTGTTGCCGGTTCTGGATTGGGTGTCACCTGTGGTAGGGGGGCTGCTATAGGGGTTTCGTCAGGAACAGATGGAGTCCCAGACATCTCAGGGTCCCCTACCTGTACCTCGTCATCCTGAGGACTAGCAGACCCTGGTTCATTTGCTGAAGCCCCTGGTGATTGCACCTCTGGGCCATTTTCACTCTGGTCTTGCAGCTCTGCGTCGTTAGCCAGGGATGAATTATCAGACTCCTCCCTGCTGAGCGCCCGGCGCCTCAGCTGATCTATATGTCTCTTCCAAACTTGCCCATTTTCCAAGGTCACATAATAGGACACAGGTCCACTAGTTCGGGTGACCACACCAGCCACCCACCGCGAACCTCGTGAATAGTTCCTCACCCAGACCAGATCTTCAGGGGCGAAATACCTTGCTGTGTCAGTCTCAGCCTGGGGGGTTGCTCTTGAATTACGGTTTGGCATTTTATCCGGGTGGACATAATCCAGCACCGTTACCAATCTTCTACCCAAGAGCAGCTCAGCTGGTGACTTGCCCGTTGCAGTACATGGCATCACATGCTGCAAAAATAACATTCGCTCGATGCGAGCTGACCAGTTACCCTCCATTAAGCGCGCAATGGATTCTTTGGCTGTTCTTACCATGCGCTCTGCCTGCCCATTGGAGGATGGGTGAAAGGGCGCGGATGTGACCCCTCTTATGAAGTTATCAGCCAAGAATGCCCTGAATTTTTGGGATACAAAAGCTGCCCCATTATCTGATACAGTGGTCTCAGGTAACCCGTGGGTTGCAAACAGCTGCCTCAACACCTTGATTACGGCAGCTGATGCCATGCTAGGGACCATCGCCACTTCTAACCATTTGGAATATGCATCGATGATAACCAAAAAAACCTTCCCCTGGAATGGCCCAGCGAAATCTAAGTGCAGCCGGCTCCAGGGAGATCTGGACTGCTCCCACCAGTGAACTGGTGCTCTGGCCACTTCTGGCCACACCTCTTGGCATGCCTTGCATGTTCGTACCCATTGTTCTATGTTCTGGTCCATTCCAGGCCACCACACATAACATCGGGCTAGCGACTTCATCCTGACCATTCCCAGGTGTCCCATGTGAAGCGTCTCAAGAACCCTGTTTCTCAGTGGTGCTGGGATGATCACCCTATCTCCCCACAGGAGACAACCCTTATGCATGGATAACTCGTGCTGCCTTGTCGCATAAGGCCTGAATTTGTCTTCATGCGGACCACCTGGCCACCCCCTCCCCACCCAAGTGAGCACACGGGAGAGAACAGCATCTTTCCTCGTTTTCTCAGCAATATCAGTAGCCGTTACAGGAGCCCCCGGAAGTGTTTCCAGCATCATTATGTGCTCCGCTGGAGCAGGATCCTCATTGCTCCCGCCGGGAAGGGGCAATTGACTCAGCGCATCAGCGTGGCACAACCGTTTCCCCAGCACATGGGTCAAGGTGTACTGGAACCCGTTCAGGAATATAGACCAACGCAACATTCTGGGGGAGAGAATTTGTGGCGTTTGTTTGTTCAGGTTGAACAACCCCAACAGTGGTTTGTGGTCCGTTTCAATGGAGAAATGACGACCGTACACATAATCATGGAACTTTTTGATTCCTGCCACAATTGCAAGCGCCTCTTTGTCAATTTGAGCATAGTTGCGCTCCATGGGCGACAACGTACGGGAATAGAAAGAGATGGGCTTTTCCGACCCATCCGGTTCCCTATGACTCAGCACCGCCCCCAAACCGTATTGAGAGGCATCACATGCCAGGACCAAAGGCTTCGACTCATCATAATGAGCCAGGACGCTCCTGCTACTCAGCATTCCTCGCAAGGAGTCAAAAGCCTTCTGCTGCTCCTGCCCCCATCGCCACACATTCTTTTTCTGCAACAGTCTATGTAATGGTTCAGCTACTGAAGCTTTCTGGGGTAAGAACGAATGATAAAAGTTAATAAGTCCCAGGAATGACTGCAACTCCGTCTTGTTCTGTGGTCGTGGTGCCTCGATGATGGCCTTAACCTTAGCATCTGTGGGGTGGATGCCTGATGCATCAATTTTAAACCCCAAGAATTCCACAGTTGGCACCCCAAAACTGCATTTCTCTTTTTTTAGTTGCAACCCCACCTCCTTGAACTTGAGCAACACTGCACGGACACGCGCAACCAGTTCCTGTGGGTCTTTTCCAGCAATCAAAATGTCATCAAAAAATGGCAAGACCCCCAGGCATTCCATGAGCCCTTGAAAAATCCCTGGGGCCACACAAACTCCAAATTGTAATCTGTTAACTCTGAACGCCCCTTTATGTGTGACAATAGTCTGTGCTTCCGCTGATTGTGGGGTTACTGGCAGCTGTTGGTAAGCTTGTGCCAGGTCAAGTTTGGCGAACACCTTGCCCCCACCCAGTTTAGCCAACAGATGTGATACGACTGGAATGGGGTATGAGTTTCCCCTGAGTGCCTTATTGATAGTACATTTGTAATCAGCACAGATCCTGACTTCCCCATTTGCTTTAAGGGGCGTGACGATTGGAGTCTCCCACTTAGCGGAGTCCACAGGTGAGAGAACTCCCTGCTTGACCAATTTATCCAGCTCTGCTTCGATCTTGGGTTGCAGTGCAAATGGCACTCGCCTTGGTTTGAGTTGGATTGGGGCCACCCCAGGGTCCAATTCGAAGTCAACTGGGGGCCCTTTATAACAACCCAGTTTTCCATTAAAGAGACCAGCAAATTCTTTGCATAATGCCTCGCTCATCTCAGGGCAGGTTTGGATTGAATTAAGCCCTGATATACTCAGTCCCAGGGCGGGGAACCAGTCAGTGCCCAGGAGACTGGGGCGACTGCCCTTCGCAATCACCAGTTTGAGTACCGCCTGTTTGTCCCGGAACTGTACTCTCACGGCACACATTCCCATGACATGGATGCGGCCCGCTGAGTATGACTGCAAAGTTGCCGGGAAGGGTTCCAGAGGGGGCAACTTACCCCTGGGGAAGAATGTCCTCGCGGTCTGGTCCGACACGATAGTGAATCCAGATCTGGAGTCCACCTCCATGTCGCACAGCTGACCCTCAATCTTCACCTTGACGTGTGCCTTGCCTTGCGCTGGAAACTGCACGACCCTCCCGTTGATCTCCGTTACGTAGTGGCAGTCCTTTAGAACATGGTTTGCTATGGCCGATCTGCGATGCTCCAGTCTAGGTGCTCCTGTCGCTCCCAACGCCGCCGATCTACAGACCCTGGCGATGTGACCTGTCTTTCCGCACGTCCGGCACATAGCATCCCGGAAACGACAACTCTTCCGCTCATGGTTTCCGCCACAACCAGGGCACCTGCCTCGGTGATCTTTGTGCACTGTGCAGGCCTGATGCACTGACTCGACCCCACGGACTGGGCTCTGGCTCGGAGTAGCCTCTAGCTCGTCCATGGCATGCGCAACTTCTATCTGTGGCTTAGGGACCCTGCGACTGGCATCAAGCTCCTCTCTTTCATAATTCTCCGTGGCGGTGGCCTCCTTCAAGGCTGAAGCAAGGGTAACCTCTTCTTTAGCCATGATGCGTCTTCTGGCTTTCTTGCTGCTCAGACCACCGATAAACCGATCCAGGAGAGTCTCTTCCAGATCTTGGAAGTTGCAGTGCTGAGCGAGCTTCCGCAGTTCAGCTAGAAATGCAGATACAGACTCCCCAGCACACTGCTGCCTCTTATGAAACTCCATCCGCCGGGCCATCTTGGTCTCAGTAGGCGCTAAATGGCTTGTTAGGCAGGCAAGAATATCTTTGAGAGATGTCTCACTTAGCTTCGCTGGGGCAAGCAATGCCTTGGCCAGCGTGAAGATCTCAGGCCCACAGTAGCTCAGGAATGTGGCCCTTCTTTTGCTGGCATCGGTGATCCCTTGAGCCACTGCGAAGAACTCAAAGCGTTCGACGTAGTCTTCCCACGTGTGAGGCTCTGATGGCTGGAAGGGCTCCAACACCCTTGGACTCTCCATTGTCCTGTGGGCAGGGTCGTCTTCTCAGCTGGCCAGTGAGTCTTGTTCTTAGCTACAATCCGGACTCTGAGGCAGGGCTGCGTTTAACCGCTCCTCAGCATTCCGGATCCCATCCTCGTCGCCAGTTGTTGTGACGTGGGGTTTGTGATTTCAGCTCTCTTGACATAATATGCTGGAGACAGTTCTCTAGTAACACTTCTTTATTAAAGCAACAAGACTGAGACCTGAGGAGGGGAGAGCTACATTTGTAGGGACAGGGAACTAGCTAGAAAGGATACATTTTGGAGGGAACACTATCAGGCAATCACAGTCCTGCCTTTTGGAGGAAACCAAGAAGACAGAGGATCCAAATACAGCAGCTTAAATGAACCAATAGAAGCTGTACCCTCTGGAACCAAAAGGCAGTTACTTTACCCTAATGCAAATACAGACAATAATAATAATACAGATATAAAATCCTTTGACTCAATACACAACAAGAACTGCCCTTGCAAACACCTCCACACAGAAGGGCCCAGTCTTCTTTTCGTAAGCAGCTTGGGGGCCTTTTATTCTGATCAGGGGGAGAGGGAGAAATCCCTCTGACTCCTCCTGCCTCCCAGGGCAATGGGGGGGAGGAGGAGAAGCATGGCCGCCAGCGGGAGCTCCTGGGAAGGGAAAGAGGGAGCTTGCTTGGGCCGAGGCCCCTGAGAGGCTGCCTGCTGTCTGGCCACGGCCGTGGGGAGAGGAAGGAAAAGGCCTCAGCCGGAGGGCGGCTGCCATGTCTGGGCCCGGCTGGCTCCATCCCCGCCTCTTCGGAGGAGAAAAAGGGCTCCGCTCCTCCTCCCAGAAGAAAGGACAACCAGGCCCTCCCTGCAGCCGGGGACTCGCGGGAGGGAAGCTTCCGGAGGAGAAGCAGCCAGGGACGGGGAAGGGCAAAGGCCGGGCGGGGAGGCCCAAGCGGAGCCTCGCCTGCTGCTGCTGCGTCCCTCCTGGCCCTCTCAGAGCAGGGAGGGAGAGAGGGAGGGAGAGAGAGAGAGAGAGACCCCTCAATGGCCGCCTGCGGCGAGCCAGGGCGGAGGGGGGCCCAGAGGAAGAGGGCCCCCCAGGGCCGGAGGGAGCCTGGATGCGGCCCTCAGCGCCGGAAGGGAATGGGACCCTTTCTGTCTCCAGCTCTCCTTTGTCAACTACAAACTGCCGCTGTTTTATGTGTTGAATATATGCGAGATGGTCATTTATGGACCTAATAAGTATCTCAGGGACGCGGGTGGCGCTGTGGGTTAAACCCCAGAGCCTAGGACTTGCCGATCAGAAGGTCGGCAGTTCGAATCCCCGCAATGACGGGGTGAGCTCCCGTTGCTCGGTCCCTGCTCCTGCCAACCTAGCAGTTTGAAAGCACATCAAAGTGCAAGTAGATAAATAGGTACCGCTCTGGCGGGAAGGTAAATGGCGTTTCCGTGCGCTGCTCTGGTTCGCCAGAAACGGCTTAGTCATGCAACCCCAGAGTCAGTTACGATTGGACCTAATGGTCAGGGGTCCCTTTACCTTTACCTATATAACATACAGGACCAAAGGGGGGGTGGGAAATATGTCTATGTGCGAACTGTAGTTAAATGTGGAGAAAATATTTGCGATTCCTACGGAACCTAAGCAAATTTATCTCCAAAGGGGGGAGCTGTTACAGAAATGACGGGGGGGCGCACCTTTAAATTGTTAAATGTTACAAATATTATGCCTTGACAGCTCAGGGAAGATATCTCACTTTATAAATCATATAAAATCAACTCCAGGAAGTGCCCAGAGGTGACAATTGCTGAGCTGATTATTGGAAAGCCTCATCCCATCCCCAGACTTGCCAAGGGGTCCAGACATGCAAAGGAAGTTCTGTTGTACTTTTGGGTGGTGGGTACTTGAGACTTGTTTGCCTATGCTAATCCTATCCTTGGGTCTTGCACTGACTCATTTTCCTTAGGTTAATCTTGTGTATCCCTCCCCTTTCTGACGTTTTAGTGATGTAGCAATGACGTATTGATGATGCTGTACGAACTGCATTCTGGGATATGGTGGGAACCTTTAAAAGTCAATGTCCCCCCATGGCTCTGGGTTCCCTCGCTGCTGTTGAACCTGTTGCGCAACAATCAAGGATCTCCGTCTACTGGCTGCTGTTTTGCTCCAAATTGCTTGGCTGGAATTTCAGAGAATCATAGAATCATAGAGTTGGAAGAGACCCCAAGGGCCATCGAGTCCAACCCCCTGCCAAGCAGGAAACACCATCAGAGCACTCCTGACATATGGTTGTCAAGCCTCTGCTTAAAGACCTCCAAAGAAGGAGACTCCACCACACTCCTTGGCAGCAAATTCCACTGTGGAACAGCTCTTACTGTCAGGAAGTTCTTCCTAATGTTTAGGTGGAGTCTTCTTTCTTGTAGTTTGGATCCATTGCTCCGTGTCCGCTTCTCTGGAGCAGCAGAAAACAACCTTTCTCCCTCCTCTATGTGACATCCTTTTATATATTTGAGCATGGCTATCATATCACCCCTTAACCTCCTCTTCTCCAGGCTAAACATGCCCAGCTCCCTTAGCCGTTCCTCATAAGGCATCGTTTCCAGGCCTTTGAGCATTTTGGTTGCATTTCCTTCTTTTACTGACCACACGGACCCACGGGGGACTTGTGCCCTGATCAGCTGGGATCTTTTGGGTGATGCAATGTATTCCTTTTTTCCTACACCTCCTTGCTAATATTCTGGAGCTTTCCCCTCCATACTCACAGAAGCGTTGTTTAGAGTATAGAATGTTGATCATTGTTTTGTTGATTTCTAGGGAGCCTAGTTCTCTCCGTTTTTGTTCTATAGCTTCAAGGACTTTTTTAGATCCTGTTTGTAGCATGATGAGAGAGCCGTGATGTCTTGTTCTATCTTGCTAACTTTTAAGGAGGTTTGTTTTTTAAGGGATGCTTTCTCTTTTATGCAAGCTCCTCTGGTGACCACTTTCATTGCATCCCATAGGAGCGGGGTTCTTTGTTGTCTACATTGTTTTCCTTGAAGTAGTTTGGGAGAGTTTTGTGAGACTCTCTCTGTTTATTTGTGGTTAGGATGGGACTGAAGGACCATGATGGGGTGGCTTGTGTTCCCCCTCCTATTTTGAGGGTAACTTCTACTGGGGCGTGATCTGTGATTTTAATGTTACCCATGTTCATTGATTCTAATGAGGGGATCAGACCTTGTGTGAGCAGAATGCTGTCCAGAGGGACACTGTGCCATGGCGCCCAGACAGGAATGTGTGGCTGGTGTCTCCTGGGTTTTCTTCACCCCAAATGTCAGAGACACCCCTGTTTTTAGCATTTTTAGCAACTTGTAAGAGTCCCTAATGTTTGGGGGTTTCCTTCGGAGGAAAGTTGCCCAGGGAGTTGTAGGGTGGGTGTCTTTCAGGGATATGCTTTTCATATTTAGGTTGGGTTCACCCCCCCCCCCCCCCCGGAATTGCTTCCCCTTCGGAGGAGAGGAACTTGTTTAATGTTTTTTGGATGAACCCTAGTTGTTTCAAGTTTGGGGCATATATGGGGCCAATAGCCATCTAGTGTCCTTTGAGCAAAAATGACTCTGCCTCTTTTGTCTTTGAGAACTGTTGTGGCTTTGAAGTTCAGGTCTCTACTGAGTATTATGGCTACTCCACAGGACTTCCCTGAGCCAGGTGCAACTCATTGTTGACTGAAGCAGGGATCGCTCAGGAGTTTGGGAGGGTTGTGTATTTATTGTAGGAAGGCGATGTGTGGTTTCACGGTGTTTACATACAAGGTGATGCATTTTCTTTTGATGGGGTTTCCCAACCCCCTCACATTTAATGTAATTGCTTTTAAGCTAGCCATCTTGCTTATCTACTATATAGGGTGATTCCATGCCAGCCCGTCCGGGTTGCCCTGTGTCTCTCACCTTGTCTTGTCTATCAAACCAGTGAAATTGCGCTGACCTAGAGGTTAAAATGAGATTTGGGTTAAAGAGTGGGGAGTGGGTTGCAGAAAGTATCCCCTATGTAGTCATATATGTGTTTATTTGGGGTATCATGGGCCATCTTGCATTTAGCCAGTTGGTCCTAGGTCTCAGCTGGCATGTTCTTTGTTCAAGGTCAGGCCATCCTCCCTGTCATTTGCGATAGGAAGTGGTCAGTGAAACGGTGTTAAGTGTCTTAATAATAATAATGATAATAATTTATTATTTATACGCCGCCCATCTGGCTGGGCTTCCCCAGCCACTTTGGGTGGCTTCCAACAAAATATTAAAATATCATAATGCATCATTAAAAGCTTCCCTAAACAGGGCTGCCTTCAGATGTCTTCTAAAAGTCTGGTAGTTGTTCTTCTCTTTGACATCTGGTGGGAGGGCGTTCCACAGGGAGGGCGCCACCACCGAGAAGGCCCTCTGCCTGGTTCCCTGTAACTTGGCTTCTCAGTGAGGGAACCACCAGAAGGCCCTCGGTGCTGGACCTCAGTGTCCAGGCAGAACAACTAGATATACTAGACCGAGGCCGTTTAGGGCTTTAAAGGTCAGCACCAACACTTTGAATTGTGCTCGGAAACGCACTGGGAGCCAATGTAGGTCTTTCAAGATCGGTGTTATGTGGTCCCGGCAGCCGCTCCCAGTCACCAGTCTAGCTGCCGCATTCTGGATTAGTTGTAGTTTCCAGGTCAGCTTCAAAGATAGCCCCACATAGAGCGTATTGCAGTAGTCCAAGCAGGAGATAGCCAGAGCATGCACCACTCTGGCGAGACAGTCCGTGGGCAGGTAGGGTGTCAGCCTGCGTACTAGATGGAGCTGGCAAACAGCTGCCCTGGACACAGAATTGGCCTGGGCCTCCATGGACAGCTGAGAGTCCAAAATGACTCCCAGGCTGTGCACCTGGTCCTTCAGGGGCACAGTTACCCCATTCAGGACCAGGGAGTCCTCCACACCCACCTGCCTCCTGTCCCCCAAAAACAGTACTTCTGTCTTGTCAGGATTCAACCTCAATCTGTTGGCCGCCATCCATCCTCCAACCGTCTTTGTGACACTTATGTTGTATATAGGGTCCATAAGCAATGTTGCTAATGTTATTAACATCACTGGTATGTTGGGGTAGAGATGAGGCTGTTGATATGCTCTGGCAGCCCCAATGTGCTGCTTGTTTGTTTTATTGGATTGTTTTATTGAGGTTAGGGTGAAGCAGGACCACCTGGAGGAATTTTACCCTTATGCTTTTCATATAATCAGTTAGCCATATAACCATATATCCTTATAATGATTTTTATATAATCCATGTTTGATTCATGACGGCTTCTGCAAAAGCTTATAGCAAATTGCTTAGATCGGAAAAATCCGAAATGAACTCTGCCCCAGTTCCCTTCCCTTGTTCTTCTCAATGTCTCGCTAGCATAAGGGGGGAGCAATTAATCTGATGTGCTGGCACTTTCCCCCCTGTCCAGACAGGGTCCCGAGTAGCTCAAACAGGAAGATGCTAACCGCAGAATGTCCTGGTATTGCAGATGGCCGCGTAGGAGCGTAAGGGCCGAAGTTCCTTTTTCTTCCTCCTTACCATAAATCAGGGGAAAGGTTAAATGCATGTTCAGACTGAAAAAGCAGAAGTTGGGAGGGAACTCTTTACATGATCAGGGGGCAAGGCTTGAATGCGCTCATTGGTCTTATTTTTGCTGCCATGTGCGATTGTATCTGATTATGTCATGAACTATGATGTATGTACTCAGGTATAAAGCCTCTGGGCGCTAGAGCCCGGGGCCCAGTCTTTGGGAAAGGATTCCACTGGGTCTCTTATTGCTCAGCAATAAATATCACTTGCTTTTTCTCCACTGCTGCGTCTGTCAATTCTGGGACACAATTTGAGTGGGTCACTGGTACCTTAAAAATCCTTGCAACAAGGGGAATTATTTTACTTAGTAAAGCGTGGGGAGGGGTGCTGAGAGTGAGTTGTAGATTGTTGGGTAAATGGGGAGTGTCTTTTTATGTCACCTGGACTGGTGTTGGGTGGGGATCTCTGTGGAGGTGTGAGGCAGGGGGGGGCGGAATATTGATCATGTTAGCTGTATTGATGGCTTGGGGGGAGAGGAAAAGGAGGAGGGGGTCACCAGTCCATCGGGTTGAGGTGATTTCTGGTTGCTTCATTCTGCCTTCTGCCACATTGGCCTCCGCTCCCCGTTTCGTGTCATCGGCAAATGGGATGAGCACCCCCTCAATTCCTTCATCCAAGTCGTTCATAAAGATGTTGAACAACAACGGGCCCAGGACAGAACCCTGCAGCAGCCCTCTTGTCACTTTTCCCCAGGATGATGAGGAACCATGGAGGAGGACTTTTTGGGTTCGGTTAGTCAAATTCACCTAAGAGTTTCCTCCTTTGCACTATTTCCACAGCTGTTCCCTGATCAACAAAGTTTGTAACTCCATCCAAAAAAAGGGGAGGAGAGATTTCTCTGGCTTTTCTTGTTTCTGAGAAAGCCATGCTTTTATCCTGTATGTTTGTGTTGTGAAATCTTCAGATGAAAGGCACATAAATATTAAAAATGATAAAAAAATAAGGATATTGACAGGCTGAAACATGTGCAAAGGAAGGTGATTTATGTATTTATTTGTATACCACCTGACCCAGTGGTGCCAACTTGAATAAAATATTGGTGGGGGGCCAGGTAAGGCCTGCCTTGCACAATCAATCACATGATGCATAAAGGGCATTGGAATGGCAATGCCTATCAACTGGGGGGGTGGCCCCCTCAAATATATCATTGGGGGGCAAAAAGCCCTTGGTCTCTAAGTGTTGACTCCTGTTCCCGCATGTCTCAGGACGGTTACAACATAAAAACACAACATAAAAACACAAAATACACATCAGTAACTCAACTCCCCACCACATTTTAAAAGGGCCTGAGATGTCAATCAGCCAAAGGCCTGTTAAAAAGGTGCGTATATAGAATGAAGGGTTTCTCCCCTGTATGAATTCTCTGATGGGAATTGAGAGAGGAGCTCTGACTGAAGCTCTTTCCACATTCCACGCACTGATAGGGTTTCTCCCTTGTATGACTTCTCTGATGGTAAGTGAGAGAGGAGCTCTGACTGAAGCTCTTTCCACATTCCATGCACTGATAGGGTTTCTCCCCTGTATGAATTCTTAGATGGGAAGTGAGAGAGGAGCTCTGATTGAAGCTCTTTCCACATTCCCCACACTGATAGGGTTTCTCCCCTGTATGACTTCTCTGATGGTAAGTGAGATGGGAGCTCTGACTGAAGCTCTTTCCACATTCCACGCACTGATAGGGTTTCTCCCCTGTATGACTTCTCTGATGGTAAGTGAGATGGGAGCTCCAACTGAAGCTCTTCCCACATTCCATGCACTGATAGGGTTTCTCCCCTGTATGAAGTTTCTGATGCTTAGTGAGATCAGAGCTCACCCAGAAGCTCTTTTCACATTCCCCCCACTGATAGGGTTTCTCTCCTGTATGAATTCTCTGATGGGAAGTGAGATTGGAGCTTGTAATGAATTTCTTTCCACATTCCCCACACTGATAGGGTTTCTCCCCTGTATGAATTCTCTGATGGGAAGTGAGACTGGAACTTGTAATGCATTTCTTTCCACATTCCCCACACTGATAGGGTTTCTCTCCTGTATGAATTCTTAGATGGGAAGTGAGACTGGAGCTTGTAATGAAGTTCTTTCCACATTCCCCACACTGATAGGGTTTCTCCCCTGTATGAATTCTCTGATGGGAAGTGAGATCCGTGCTCTTCCTGAAGCTCTTTCCACATTCCCCACACTGATAGGGTTTCTCCCCTGTATGAATTCTCTGATGGGAAGTGAGATCCGAGCTCTTCCTGAAGCTCTTTCCACATTCCCCACACTGATAGGGTTTCTCTCCTGTATGAATTCTCTGATGGGAAGTGAGACTGGAGCTTGTAATGAATTTCTTTCCACATTCCCCACACTGATAGGGTTTCTCCCCTGTATGAATTCTTTGATGGGAATTCAGACTTTGGCTGTGACTGAAGCTCTTTCCACATTCCATGCACTGATAGGGTTTCTCCCCTGTATGAATTCTTTGATGGGAATTCAGACTTTGGCTGTGACTGAAGCTCTTTCCACATTCCCCACACTGATAGGGTTTCTCCCCTGTATGAATTCTTTGATGGGAAGTGAGATCATGGCTGTGACTGAAGCTCTTTCCACATTCCACACATTGATAGGGTTTCTCCCCTTTATGAATTCTCTGATGATTAGTGAGATGGGAGCTCATAGTGAAGTTCTTTCCACATTCCCCACACTGATAGGGTTTCTCACCTGTATGAATTCTCTGATGATAAGTGAGATGGGAGCTCCAACTGAAGCTCTTCCCACATTCCATGCACTGATAGGGTTTCTCTCTTGTCTGAATTTTCTGATGCTTAGTGAGATGGGAGCTCGTCCTGAAGCTCTTTCCACATTCCATGCACTGATAGGGTTTCTCCCCTGTATGAATTCTTTGATGGGAATTCAGACTTTGGCTGTGACTGAAGCTCTTTCCACATTCCCCACACTGATAGGGTTTCTCCCCTGTATGAATTCTTAGATGGGAAGTGAGATCATGGCTGTGACTGAAGCTCTTTCCACATTCCACACACTGATAGGGTTTCTCCCCTTTATGAATTCTCTGATGATTAGTGAGATGGGAGCTCATAGTGAAGTTCTTTCCACATTCCCCACACTGATAGGGTTTCTCACCTGTATGAATTCTCTGATGGTAAGTGAGATGGGAGCTCCAACTGAAGCTCTTCCCACATTCCATGCACTGATAGGGTTTCTCTCCTGTCTGAATTTTCTGATGCTTAGTGAGATTGGAGCTCTGAGTGCAGCTGTCTCCACACTCCAAATTTTTGCATGGCTTCTCCTCTCTGGGGATTTTGTCGTGTTCACCTTTGTTCTCGATTTCCAATTCATCACGATCTGCAATGGAGACAAAAAGGGATTAGAGCCTCAGGAACAAATGAAGAAGAACTGAAGGGAGTTGCGTGTGTGTTCATTACCTTTGTGTTTTGTCATTAACCAACATATTTCTTATTAGATTCTGATGGGTTGTTGAATGTTGCTTTCTTTGATATACTGTAGTGGTAAAATTGTGAAAGCCTTTTAGAAAAAAGTGCATTTCAGATGTTTGATGGCTCATAACACCACTTCTTTTGGAGTACAGTGGATGCTCGGGTTGCAAACATGATCCGTGTGGGAGACATGTTCGCAACTCGCAGCGTTCGCCACCTGCAGTGTTGCATCTGCGCATGCGTGGGTCATAATTTGGTGGTTCTGTGCATGTGCGAGCACTCAAACCTGGAAGTAACCCATTCTGGTATTTCCAGGTTCAGCTCAGTGCGCAACCCGAAAACACACAACCTTAAGCGACTGTAACCCGAGGTATGACTGCAATACCATAATATTATATAGCAATGGAAAGATAATTTAATCAAGAATGTAGTGCAACAAATTTGTTCAATTATCTGTATTCTATCAAAGGTTATAGGCGAGGACTTCTGGGTTAGTGCCATTGGCAATGGCGGAGCTCCTCTGACTTAGAGGAACCCGCTCCGCGAAAATCAGGTCTTGCCGCCGCGGCGAAGGCGGAGACCCTTCAAAAATCCCAGGCAGAGGAAGCCTGGGAACGTGGGATTCGGTTGACACCAGGAGCGCCCCCCCTACCCGCAGGGAAACCCCTTTTGGGGGGCTCCGAAACGACATGGGGTGAGCGGCGCGGTGTTTTGAATCGACCGCTATTTTTACGGAGTGAAGCCGCACAGCCGTTGCTGGAGAGCGCTGACTTTTTCTTGTGGGCAGTTGGATTTCAAACAACAACCTGTGAGTAGAACGGGAAATTGGGTTTTTAAAACAATCTAATTTGGCAAGGAACGGGGGAAGGTCTAAACAGGAAGTCCACCTCCCCCTTCTGTAAATAGACTGAAGCAAAGAGTTTGTTAACTAAGGTCTTGGAAAGTTCTACGTAAAGGATTAAAACTTCACTGATTGAAACTATTACTTATACTCCCTTTGGAAGCAGGGGAAGCCTTGTGGAGAAGGTAAAATTTAGGAACTGAAGCGTCACGTCTCCAAACCTGGGAGAGGTCCGCGAGGAGCCCATCGACGGTGAATAGACAGGTTTGACAGCTAGCTGTTAAGATACAAAGAAAGACTTTGTTTCCATTGTCCGTTTCTGCGTTTAAAAAGAGGGAAAGGTAACTGGAATTGTTATTAATTTACTTTTGAGACTTTTGGGACTGTGCTGGAAAGATTGATAGACTGCTTTCCTCTAGAGGGAGTTTTGGGACATTGTCACAAGAATGCAGCTGGGAAATTAGCCTAAAGATAAAAACTCTGAGAAACTAGCTTTGACCTTGGACATTTCAAGGATGTTGGTGGAGAAAGAAGTTACGCTTGTATTGAATAGGACATTTTATCTGTTGGGAAAGCTGCATGAACAGATAGATGCCATGGCTACCAGGGTTGATATTTTGGGAACAAAAATGGGCATCAGTAAAGAAGTCGACAAGAATCCGGCACAAGAATCTTTCTCAATTGAACAAATTGAAGAACCAGAGAAGGAGAAAGTTGTTGTTAAAGTGATGCAAGGGGGAGCTTTAACCCTACAGAGACAATTGGAGGATTACAAGTTGAGGCCTTACATGACTGTAATTAGGAGAAGCCAGTTTTTGGAGATGGGAGCCTGGCTTGATTTGGAAAATGGAAAGTGGAGAGATCACCCTATGTGGGGATCAAATGACTTTTGGGATATGAATTTGAGCCAGGAGGAGACCGAAGTTTCTGGGGCCTTTGGACTCAGAAGAAGTGTGAAACAAGATCGGGAATACTTTATGGGCCCTATCTTTAATTATGTAAATCTGGCAGAATTGATAAGAAGGAATATGACCATCGTTGGGTTGGAGCTCCCCCGAGAACTGCTTTTTAATATTAAAGATTATCAAGAAGATCGGCAGATGGGACATGAAAAAGACTTAAGAGCCTCGGATTTAAGATCTCCAAGTTGATGGACTGTTGTAAGCCGATGGAACTGTTGGTAGGGGCCGAGACAGGGGAGGGGAGATGGTGATAGAAAATTTGGAATTTAAAGTGTATATATAGAGATTTTTTTTTTAAAAAAAAATTGCTTTTAATGAGAGATGGAGAAATCGTGGAATGGAATTTTTATGACCCTAGGGGAAATGTCTTAAGAGAATAGGTTTAAATATATCAGTTTTAATGAGAAATAAGATTAAATAAAGTAAAAGTGCCAACAGTCTGACGCGGCAGCTAAAAAAGTCAATGTAATTCTGGGCTGCATCAATAGGAGTATAGCATCTAGATCAAGGGAAGTAATAGTGCCACTGTATTCCGCTCTGGTCTGACCTCACCTGGAGTACTGTGTCCAGTTCTGGGCACCACAGTTCAAGAAGGACACTGACAAACTGGAACGTGTCCAGAGGAGGGCAACCAAAATGGTCAGGCCTGGAAACAATGCCTTATGAGGAACGGCTAAGGGAGCTGGGCATGTTTAGCCTGGAGAAGAGGAAGTTAAGGGGTGATATGATAGCCATGTTCAAATATATAAAAGGATGTCACATAGAGGAGGGAGAAAGGTTGTTTTCTGCTGCTCCAGAGAAGCGGACACGGAGCAATGGTTCCAAACTACAAGAAAGAAGATTCCACCTAAACATTAGGAAGAACTTCCTGACAGTAAGAGCTGTTTGACAGTGGAATTTGCTGCCAAGGAGTGTGGTGGAGTCTCCTTCTTTGGAGGTCTTTAAGCAGAGGCTTGGCAACCATATGTCAGGAGTGCTCTGATGGTGTTTCCTGCTTGGCAGGGGGTTGGACTCGATGGCCCTTGTGGTCTCTTCCAACTCTATGATTCTATGATTCTATGAAAAGTGGATGGCTAATTGGTGAAAGAGAGAATGGAAAATTACAGTATATTAAGATAAATTATTAGGATAAAAATAAAGATGAAGGATTTGCTGAAATATCTATTTGAACTAGAAAACAAAGAGGGGAGGTGTGAGGAGGTCAAGGAAATAAGTCATAGAAAGAAAATTATGTAAAGGTTTAACTTGTTTTTTTCTGTTTTGATTGTATGTATTTTCTAATTTTTTTTTCCTTTTTACCCTTTTTTGCTTTTTTGCTTTTTTATTTTTTGCATTTTTTCTTGGAAATGTCTTGTTTTTCTGTATTGTGTTTTATTCTTTTTTTGTAATGTTTTAAAACCTGAATAAATATTATTCTAAAAAAAACCAAAACAAAACAAAGGTTATAGACATATGACCAGAAAAGGGAAGCACAACTTGCTTAGGTTGACTTTTCTCAGTGTATTATGTGATTGCTATCAATTTGGTTGGTTTTTTTGGTTCTTTCATTTGGTGAGTTTGTAAAACTTAATAAAATAAAAAATGGTACAAAGAGTTGACTAGTTACCCAGAAAGAGATGTAAAATCGTACTATTAAAGTGAACAAGGCTACAGGTATGGAGAAATTAGAAGATAGATTGGGGGAAACTTAACCAAAGCTGGTCTATATTTTTGAAGAGGTATAAGAGACTCAGTCACTCCAAAATCAGACTGGTAAAGGCAGGAAAAGGTGCACAACAGCAAGTGATGATCGAAGAATGGAGAGACTGTGCCTGCATGACAGAAGAAAATCATTACATTCCTCATTACATCATTTTTCCATTGATAGATAGTTTTATGCTATTGCTCCCAAAAAAGTGGTGTTATGAGGTATCAAAGCTCTGAAATACACTTTCTCCAAAAGGTTTCCACAATTTTGGCCACTAGTGTAAGTTGTTCATTTTAAAGTTAATGTACTTTTTATATGGGGACAGATTGTTATGATTAATGTTTCTGGTTTATAGAAGTGTTGGAAGCCGCCCAGAGCAGCTGGGGCATCCCAGCCAGGCAGGCAGAGTAAAAATAAAAATTATTATTACTATTATTATTATTATTATCATCACTGCTACTACTACCCGAGATTCAATAAGCCTGGCTCTTGTCTGGGATGGATTTTGTTTGGCCCAGTCATGGCATCCCCTCCATCTCCACTGTCAGTCGTCTCTCTGGTCAACCCAAGACTGACAGCAGCAAAAACAAAACAGAAAACCTGACAGAAGCTACTTATCTTTCCGAACAACTCTGAAGCTAAATAAAAAAAATTCCTTCCAGTAGCACCTTAGAGACCAACTGAGTTTGTTATTAGTATGAGCTTTTGTGTGCATGCACACTTCTTCAGATACCAACACTGAAGCTGACATTTCAGATGCCTGGGCAGTTCAGACCAGCCGAATCGTGGTATAAAAAGAGAGAACTGGAGGAAGATGGTTCACAGAAAAAACTGGAATTTGCTGTTCAAGGTTTATTGTGGGGGTGTTAGGTTCCCAGGTGTTGGAGGGGGCGCTGCTGAGCTCCGTGGAAATGTATGAGGTTTGTCACATAGAGGTATTTTTTGAATTTCCAGGCAGATAGGACGATCCCACAGGGAGCCTTACCAAGAGAGGCCACGATCCCACGATTCTCCTCCATGACGTCCTTATGCAGAGCTCTCTGGTCAGGATCCAGCAACGCCCACTCCTCGTCCGTGAAACAAACAGCGACATCTTCAAAGCACACTGGGCCCTAAAAGAAAAAGGGAAATGTCCTCTTCTGAGACAGCAGAAATATGATCTGCTACACAATGCTCTGTTCTTTCCTTCCTCTTAATTGCTGTGTTGTTTCAATAGGATTGCTTTCAATGGGATTGACACTTTGACACACATTCTGGAAACGTATGTGTCAGGGGCTCAGGAGCAGAAGCACAGGGAAGAGGGGAGATGGAGAGCGAAGGGGAAGAATCTGAGGGCAGCGTAGGAGAAGATGACAGTGGCCGGAGAGATTCCATGAGCCTCTCCAGCGAATCGGAAGATTCAAAGAAGGGGGCACCGGTGGCCAGGGCAAGGGGGGTCCCAAGGGGGACACCCCAGAAGCAAGGGGCCAGCGGGGACTCCCAGAGCAGCAGTTGGAGATCAGGACCAGCTTCCCCACCTGAGAATAGTGGGGGGGGAGAGTCCCAGGTATCGGGGGTAGCGTCTCCCCCAGCAGGGAGAGAAGAGGAGTCAGGGCTGACCACGCCTCCGTCGGAGAGTCAGGCAACGGAGGGGAGGTCAGGTCCAGCTAGCATCCCGGAAGAGGGAAGCAGTGACAGAAGCAGTGTAACGGTCAGGAGGAAGGTCACTGGGTTGGCGCGAGAGCCAAGTTCAAAAGTACAGGCGCGCAGGGCAGCAGAGAACGAGGATTGGGAACCGGGTCCTAAAGCCCGCCGGAGGCAGGGGGAGGAGTCAGGGGACTCAGTGTCAGAAGAGTCCAGAAAGGGGAATGCCCCAGCGGACAGGAGGACCCAGAGGAGAAGAGAGCAGAGGAAGAGGTGGAGCAGGGCTAGAATCTTAAACTGGTGTCAGGGGGGAGGAGATTCAGACGGAACTTTGGCGGTCTAGGGTTTAAGACGTAGAGCTGCGCGCTACGGCTTTGGAATGGAAACTGAACTTCAATAAAGACTTTTGTATATAACGACGACCTGGCGTTGGTCCTCTGTGAGCTGGGACCTTGGGCAGCTCTGACAGTATGTCTAGATGCTTGGTTCTGGCCTTCAACTGCCCAGATTCTGCCAACTTCAGACAGGGTTGATTGTCTTCCCAAACAGTGATGGGCAGGCAACTATCCCCATAGATCTCTTGCACCAGGCATCTATAGAACTCCAGTTCCCTGCACAATTCTGACAGTGCAATCAACTCAGCCTCAGTAGAGGACAGCGCAATGAAACTTTGCTTCCAGGACTTCCACCCAACTAGAGATTCCCCAAACTTTATTACCATCCCAGATACGGACTTCCTGTCCTGTGTTCTGCTAGCCAACTGTCTTTCACGTAGCTTGTCTCCATGGGTGCCCTAACCCATGCACAATCAGACATTCTGAACTTCTCAAGCAACTGCTCAATCTTGCCTTTCTGACGGAGTAAGAAGCTTCCATCTTCAGTCCTGTTTATCTGAACACCTAAGTAGATCCTTACTGCACCCAGGTTCTTGAGCTGAAACCGTTTTCCAAGCTCTTTGGCAAACTTCTGCACCTGTTTGTTTGCCCCTGAGATGTGAATGATGTCATCAACAAAGATCAACACCATTTCCTGTTACAGATAGGTAGCCGTGTTGGTCTGCCATAGTCAAAACAAAATAAAAAAATTCCTTCCAGTAGCACCTTAAAGACCAACTAAGTTAGTTCTTGGTATGAGCTTTCATGTGCATGCACACGAAAGCTCATACCAAGAACTAACTTAGTTGGTCTTTAAGGTGCTACTGGAAGGAATTTTTTTATTTTGTTTTGACCAATTCCTGTGACTCTCCTGACCCTTTAAGGTACAGGCAGCTGTCAGCAAAACTCTTCCTGATACCTAGCTTCTCTAAGGCTTCATTTAGGTACAAGTTTCAATTTCTGGCCGATTGCTTTAAGCCATAAATGGACTTGTGAAACTTCCATACAGTATTCGGCTCATTGCCCTCAAACGCTGGAGGAGGAAGCATGTACAGATCCTCCTGGAGGTCTGAGTTCAAATAGGCCACATCCACATCAAAGTGATTCACCTGAAAAACTCTTTGTGCAGCAATGGCTAAGATCATGTGCAGAGTTTCACTTCTGGAAGTGGGAGCATATACCTCAGTATAATGCAACCCCTTTTGCTGTGTGAACCCTCTGGCTACTGGCCTAGCCTGTTGCTGTGGGTTTAAGACGGTAAACCCAGCGGCTGCTCACAGCCTGTTTGCCCACTGGCAACATTGTGAGGGAGAACACACCTAGAGACTCCATTAAGCTCATCTCCTTCTGCATTGCCTCATGCCATTTCCTGGCTTCTTCCTGATGCAGTTTCTGAACATCCTCAAAACTCTCGGGTTCACACTGTGCCATGCCAACCCACACACTTGTGACTGCAAACCTGTCAGGAGGTTTACCTTTTGTTGTGCGAGCTGAATGTCTCAACCCAGTTTCAGGTACCCCCTCAGACCCACTAGGACCAGCTAGAACGTCCTTGGCCTCCGAGAGCTCCCCCTCTGACTTACTGCACCGTTTAGACTTCTCAGCTGAACCTGTGGGTGAGGAAGGAGCACTACTCTGTTCAAACTTCACAGCTTTAGGATTAGTTCTTCCCTCTACCTGCTCTTGGTCAGGACTCTGTGCCTCAGCAGCAGGTTCAACCTCTACCTCTTCCTCAGCAGCAGAGTCTTACAGACTCTCTGAAAGAACATTAGGGTTCCCATGTATGTGTGCCCATCCATTCTACTCACAGAACTCAGCACTGCTGCTGAGCAGAATCCTGGACTGATTGCCTGTTGGATAGGCAAATCTCCACCCCTTGGTGCCTGGCTCATACCCACAGAAAATCATCTTTTGGGACCTAGGGCCACCCTTTCTGTGCTTGGCCTTTGGCACAAGGACCCAGGCCTCACAGCCTGAGTACAGCTGGGTTAAAGTGGTTCTGTTATGTCTTCTGTCAAGGTCATGCTGACTATAAGAAGAGGCCAGAAGGAGCCTGGGTTTCTCTCTCTCTCTCTCTCTCTCTCTCTCTCTCTCTCTCTCTTCTTTCTGGTGTTCTGTACATAGTATGCTGAGTGTTGAGGTTTAAACTTATTATAAGTTGTGGGAAATTTCAGTTAAGTTTGCTGCAACTGGATTTCTTATGGACAGGGCCAATCCTGAATGTTTTGGATTTGGGACCATTATGCTCATTTGTCTTCAGTAGCAGTAAAGCTCTGCTGGGTGAAATACAATTGCCTCTGGTCTATTTTGGGGAATCCTGCAACGTCTTTACGTTTCACTCTGGTAACTATACATTGGAGTTCTGCCTGGATCAATACTGAGTAGAATTCCATGACAGGGTCTTCCTCCATGAAATCAGCTGCCAAAAGAGAAGGCCCCTGGCTCCCCAAGTCCCCTCCTCTCTGGGGTTTCTGGCAAGTGATCCAACAGTGCGCCAGTGTGCAGCCTGCCTTTGCTCCTCCACTGTCAGAAGTCTCCGGGCTCTGAGAGACAAGCAGGAAAGGTTGCTTATGGCAGAAGGAGAGGGAGCCCCCGGTGGCTCCTCCTTCTCCAGATTCACCTCTGCCTCCCGACCTTCCTCCTCCCACTCACCTCCTTCCTCTTCTGCCTCTGATTCTGCACTGCATTCTGCCTCAGAGTCTCCCAGCTCACTAAGCCCTGTTACCCCTTCAGCTTCTGACACCTCCTCTTCCCAGGCTTCTCCCTCTTCTCCCTCTCACTGCTCATCCTCCCTCCACCTCCACTCCTTGGGTTCTGACCCGTCTTCCCTTCCTGGTTCCCCGGCTGCTTCCTCCCACCATTCCTCTGTGCCCAACCAGTCCATGACATTGCTCCATCCCTCGGCCTCTGTCCCCACAAGGCAGCTTCCCCTGACCTGATCTGGTTCCACAGCCGCTGCTTCCCTTCTGCTCCCATGAAAAGATGGATCAGGTCTTGCCGCCATCATTCTGTCTCCTGAAAGAGAAAACAGGTAAGCAGGATGCCAGGAGTGCCTGCTTATCTCACAGGTGAATCAGGGCATCTCTATCTACAGATGGACCTTTCAGAAAGCCTTACCTGCTGAGTGCATTTGGACATTTGTGCCCATTTCATATGTTAGTCATGCAGAAATACATCTCTCCTCCTCTAGAGCCTTCCTCCCAACTCCCCCCCCAAAAAAAAACTTGATGAAAAGAACCCAGAGATTATATGGGAAACCAACAGAACGAGACCAAATGGAGAAAAAACGCCTTCCTCCTTACCCAGTGGCCTCTCTCTGGTGTCCAACGGAGGCCTCTCTGCCTCACAGGAATCCAGGTCCATTTCCTCAAAACGATCCTTTTCCTGAAAGAGCAACAAGGATTCAAAACAGAAAATGAATGACAAGAAATAGCAGAAAGATAATGGAAAAGTAAAAAACTTTAATGGTGTGAGATCTCATTCCATGGATGCCTTCCCAGAAAAAGGATGGGCCATCAGCAGAGCATTATGGGATGTGCTCCATCCTCTTTGGAGCCCCTAATAATAATAATAATAATAATATTTTTTTATTTGTACCCCACCCTCCCTGGCCGGAGCCAATCTTTTGGCGGCTAACATCATAAATCTAACACAGTATACAAAGAACATAAGAACAGGCAATTGATTAATTAAAATACTTCTTAAAATTAGTTCAAAACAAATTAAAATCTGGAAAGACGGCAGTCCACTGGTATAATAATAATAATTTATTATTTATACCCCGCCCATCTGGCTGCGTTTCCCCAGCCACTCTGGGCGGCTTCCAAAAGAATATTAAAATACTGTGATACATCAAACATTAAAAACTTCCCTAAACAGGGCTGCCTTCAGATGTCTTCTAAAAGTCTGGTAGTTGTTCTTCTCTTTGACATCTGGTGGGAGGGCGTTCCACAGGGAGGGCGCCACTACTGAGAAGGAACCGCCAGAAGGCCCTCGGTGCTGGACCTCAGTGTCCGGGTAGAACGATGGGGGTGGAGACGCTCCTTCAGGTATACTGGACCGAGGCCGTTTAGGGCTTTAAAGGTCAGCACCAACACTTTGAATTGTGCTTAGAAACGCACTGGGAGCCAATGTAGGTCTTTCAAGACTGGTGTTATGTGGTCCCGGCAGCCGCTCCCAGTCACCAGTCTAGCTGCCACATTCTGGATTAGTTGTAGTTTCCGGGTCACCTTCAAAGGTAGCCCCACGTAGAGCGCATTGCTGTAGTCCAAGTGGGAGATAACCAGAGCATGCACCACTCTGGCGAGGCAGTCCGCAGGCAGATAGGGTCTCAGCCTGCGTACCAGATGGAGCTGGTACACAGCTGCCCTGGACACGGATTTGACCTGTGTCTCCATGGACAGCTGTGAGTCCAAAATGACTCCCAGGCTGCGCACCTGGTCCTTCAGGGGCACAGTTACCCCATTCAGGACCAGGGAATCCTCCACACCCACCCGCCTCCTGTCCCCCAGAAAAAGTACTTCTGTCTTGTCAGGATTCAATCTCAATCTGTTAGCCACCATCCATCCACCAACCAACTGCCTCCAGACACTCACACAGGACCTCCACCGCCTTCACTGGTTCTGATTTGAAAGAGAGGTAGAGCTGGGTATCATCCGCATACTGATGAACACCCAGCCCAAACCCCGATGATCTCTCCCAGCGGCTGCATGTAGATGCAATAGAGGCGGCGAAGAAAGTCTTCTTCGCCGTCGCTGCCGCCACTTGGTAGGCTCGACATTGAGCTCTAACCTGTGTCCGGTCAGCTTTAGAATAGGTCATCCGCCACCGGCGCTCTAGCCGTCTCAACGATTGTTTCATTGCCCTCAGATCCGTGGAAAACCATGGGGCTGTCCAGGCTCCATGCAATCGGAGAGGGCGCTTTGGAGCCAGACAGTCAATAGCCCTGGTTAACTCCACATTCCAGCGGGCAACCAGGGAATCAGCTGAAAGGCCATCAACATAGGATAAAGCATCCCCTACCACTCTCTGGAAACCATTTGGATCCATTAAGTGGTGGGGGCGGACCATCTGAATCGGTCCCACCTCCCTGCAGAGGGGTAGGGTCGCGGAGAAGTCAAGTTGCACCAGGAAGTGGTCTGACCATGGCACTTCTTTCGTTTCGCTTTTACTTTGTGTCAGATCACCAACATCCATAGAGGTAAACACCAGGTCCAAGGCATGTCCGCGGCTATGGGTTGGGCCAGACTTATTCAGGGACAGCCCCATGGAGGCCATGCTTTCCATGAAGTCCCGAGCAGCCCCTTGTAAGGTCGTGTTGGCATGAATATTAAAATCCCCTAGGACAACCAAACTAGGTATCTCCAGGAGAACATCCGCCACGACCTGAAGCAGCTCGGGCAGGGAATCCTTGGTGCAGCGGGGAGGTCGGTACACCAAAAGGAATCCTGTACTCTATTGCCCAACTTCCAGAACACTGGCAGTCATCTTTGAACCACTGCCAGAACCACTGACAGTCATCTTTGACTGCCAGAACCACAGGCAGTCATCTTTGAGAATTCCTGGAGAACAGACGAAGTCCCGGCAGACTGGAGGAGGGCAAATGTTGTCCCTATTTTCAAAAAGGGGAAAAGAGAGGACCCAAATAATTACCGCCCAATCAGTCTGACATCAATGCCAGGGAAGATTCTGGAGCAGAACATTAAGCAAACAGTCTGTGAGCACCTAGAAAGGAATGCTGTCATCACCAATAGTCAGCATGGATTTCTGAAAAATAAGTCATGTCCGACTAACCTGATCTCATTTTTTGACAGAATTACAAGCCTGGTAGATGAAGGGAACGCAGTGGATGTAGCCTACCTTGATTTCAGCAAGGCATTTGAAAAGGTGCCCCATGATATTCTTGTAAAGCAGCTGGTAAAATACGGACTTGACTATGCTACCACTCAGTGGATTTGTAACTGGCTGACTGACCGAACCCAAAGGGTGCTCATCAATGGTTCCTCTTCATCCTGGAGAAGAGTGACTAGTGGGGTGCCACAGGGTTCTGTCTTGGGCCCGGTCTTATTCAACATCTTTATCAACGACTTGGATGATGGACTCAAGGGCATCCTGATCAAATTTGCAGATGACACCAAACTGGGAGGGGTGGCTAACACCCCAGAGGACAGGATCACACTTCAAAACGCCCTTGACAGATTAGAGAACTGGGCCAAAACAAACAAGATGAATTTTAACAGGGAGAAATGTAAAGTATTGCACTTGGGCAAAAGAAATGAGAGGCACAAATACAAGATGGGGGACACCTGGCTTGAGAGCAGTACAGTGGTGCCTCGCAAGACGAAATTAATTCGTTCCGCGAGTCTCTTCGTCTTGCGGTCTTTTCGTCTTGCGAAGCACGGCTATTAGCGGCTTAGCGGATTAGAAAAAGGGGGGGAAAGGGGAAAAACTCGCAAGAACTCGCAGGACGATTTCGTCTTGCGAAGCAAGCCCATAGGGAGATTCGTCTTGCGAAGCACCTCAAAAACGGAAAACTCTTTCGTCTAGTGAGTTTTTCATCTTGCGAGGCATTCGTCTTGCGGGGCACCACTGTACATGTGAAAAGGATCTAGGAGTCTTGGTTGACCACAAACTTGACATGCGCCAACAGTGTGACGCGGCAGCTAAAAAAGCCAATGCAATTCTGGGCTGCATCAATAGGAGTATTGCATCTAGATCAAGGGAAGTAATAGTGCCACTGTATTCTGCTCCGGTCAGACCTCACCTGGAGTACTGTGTCCAGTTCTGGGCACCACAGTTCAAGAAGGACACTGACAAACTGGAACGTGTCCAGTGGAGGGCAACCAAAATGGCCAAAGGCCTGGAAACGATGCCTTATGAGGAACGGCTAAGGGAGCTGGGCATGTTTAGCCTGGAGAAGAGGAGGTTAAGGGGTGATATGATAGCCATGTTCAAATATATAAAAGGATGTCACATAGAGGAGGGAGAAAGGTTGTTTTCTGCTGCTCCAGAGAAGCGGACACGGAGCAATGGATCCAAACTACAAGAAAGAAGATTCTACCTAAACATTAGGAAGAACTTCCTGACAGTAAGAGCTGTTCTGCAGTGGAATTTGCTGCCAAGGAGTGTGGTGGAGTCTCCTTCTTTGGAGGTCTTTAAGCAGAGGCTTGACAACCATATGTCAGGAGTGCTCTGATGGTGTTTCCTGCTTGGCAGGGGGTTGGACTCGATGGCCCTTGTGGTCTCTTCCAACTCTATGATTCTATGATTCTATGAACATGCACTTGGAAAACTGGGTCTTCCCAATAGGACGCCTGGTGCAAACTAATGACTTCCTAAAAATCACTGCAACCCCCCCTCCCCGCCCACATGACCTGAGTTGCTGTGCGTAAGAGAAACCTGGTGGACAAGCAGCGTTAAGAACAGGCCCATCTGCTTCATCCAACCAAGTCTCTGTTACACATGCCAGGTCAAATCCTCCATCCATGATCAAGTCAAGTAAAATTGAGAGTGGTTAAAACCTCAGCGCCTAGGACTTGTCGATCGCATGGTCGGCGGTTCGAATCCCCGCGGCGGGGTGCGCTCCCGTCGTTCGGTCCCAGCGCCTGCCAACCTAGCAGTTCGAAAGCACCTCCGGGTGCAAGTAGATAAATAGGGACCACTTACCAGCGGGAAGGTAAACAGCGTTCCGTGTGCTGCGCTGGCTCTCCAGATGCAGCTTGTCACGCTGGCCATGTGACCCGGAAGTGTCTGCGGACAGCGCTGGCCCCCGGCCTCTAGAGTGAGATGAGCGCACAACCCTAGAGTCTGGCCAGACTGGCCCGAACGGGCAGGGGTACCTTTACCTTTACCTTTAATATTCGCTAGGGCCAACGACTGTTACCACCGGTCTTATAAAGGAGGTGTGAGCGGGCTAGGAAGCCTCTTTATTGCTTATTCTTGTACTGAAAGAAAAGAATCAGACTGAACCCTGAACCCTGAAGGCCTGGCGGAACAGCTCTGTCTTGCATGCTCTGAGGAAAGATGTCAAATCCCACAGTGCCCTGGTCTCTTGTGAGAGAGCGTTCCACCAGGACGGAGCCACATCCGAAAAGGCCCTGGCTCTGGTCAAAATAGTATCCAGAGGAAAGTCTCTCTCACCTGCTTTCTCTCCTCTGCCTGACTCAGGAGGAAACCTTCGGCCAGGGCCACTGCCTGCGAACTGGTCTCCGCTCCACAGTCCCTCACCCAGCTCTCCATCTCCGGGGGAAGGACAGCCAGGAACTGCTCCAAGATCACCAGGTCCAGCATCTCAGCTTTCGTGTGCCTTTCTGGCTTCAGCCACTGACGGTCAAGGTGGTAGAGTCGGCTGCAAACCTCTCGGGGTCCTTTGGCCTCCTGGCAGCAGAACTGCCTCACCTGCTGGCTCTGCCCCTCTGAGCGGAGGGTGTCCTCCTCACCCAGGATTTTCCGCACAGAGTTTTCCCAGAATCCCCCACTGCTCCCAGTTTGCTTGGCATGGCCTCTTCCTTCTTCAGGGCCAGCTGAGTCTTGCTCATCCATCTGTGCTCTCAGGAAGCCTCTGAGAGATCGGAAGGAACCCTTTGGTCTTCTGCCAAGTTCTGGCCGTCTTAATGAGAAGCTCTAGCAAATCCTAGAAAGCAAATACATTGTTTAGTTACAGAATTTGTAGGTCAGGAGAAGAAACAGATCCCTGAACAAGCATGGATGAGTCTTGCCAGGAATCAGGACTGGACGGCACCAGAGCCCAAAGCGTGAGATACCTTTTTGAAAAGAAAGAGGAGGAGGAATGCAAAATGTGGAGGCAACTGAAGGGGTTTCTGGGAGATGAATCAGCCTGGTTGCTCCTGCCTTCCAGTCAATGCATGAAGTCAGAACTGACTGACGAGGCAGTCATTTGAAAAATGGATGCTTGGCTCTAGTGGGGGTCCTCATCCTCAGGAGTTGCTCTCCCCCCACCCCCACTTCAGGGCACATTTCCCCCCTGCTTCTGTCTCCTTTTCTTGCTCTTGGACTCTCTGCCACGCTTAAGACAGACTCCTGGGGTGGGGTCCCTTTTTCTTTCTCTTGAGGGCCAGGTATGTATCTGGTCAACCCCCTGAGGGCCAAATACATCTCCTTTGGAATTTAGGCAGCTAATTTATTATTATGATTATTCTCTTAGATGGCTTAACACACGCACAGCCACTGATGCCCAGGTCCCTGGAGGCCCAGTGAGGAGCAGCGCCCATTTCCGGCTGCTTTGCCAGCAACAATCCCTTTGGGAGAGAGAGGATGTGGTCCTGGGATGCCCTGCTCTGGGTGCGAGGGGATTGCGGCAGTGGCCTCCGTGGGGAGCTGCCCTGGGAGACACTGGGAAACTGGTCCCCAATGCAGCAGCCAGACTCTGGGCTGGGATCCCTCTCTTTATTCCTGGCCTCTCTTTCCCACCTTTTTTTGGGGGGGGTGTCTAGTCCACCTCCTCGTCCAGCTTTGGAAAACCATTTGCAGATGTTTCCTCTGTTCTGCAGTGATGCTGAGCAACGTCACACAGAGTTAAAGTCCCAGGGACTCCTTTGTTTAAAGAAATGAGATTTTGGGGGAGTCATTGTTTTTCTGAAGGGGGGGCGAAAGGCCAAATGAGTTTGGGATCCTCTGATCTGCAGGAAGGAGAGCATTGCAGCCCTGGCCCCTCCCTGGCAGGACCCTCTCCTCCTCCCTGACTTGGGGTCCCCCCTCCCCTGCAGGAGCAGATCAGGCCCCCCCAGGCCTCCTCCCCTGCTGCAGCCCTGGGACCCCCACCAGATCCCAGAGAGAGAGGAGACTCACCAGATCCCAGAGAGAGAGAGAGGAGACTCACCAGATCCCAGGAGGGGGCTGCGATTCGGCCCTTGCAGGGGAGACACAAAGCAACACCCCCCCCCTTCCTTGCAGGAAAGGACTGGGGAGGGAGGGGCTTGGCTCTGGAGGACCTGCCCCCCCTTGCTTCCTGTCCTCTCTAGGAAGGCAGCTCGGTTCCCTTTAACCCTTGCCAAGCCAAATCCCCCAGCTCAGCCCTCTCTTGCTTGGCAAAACCTCAGATTCTTATTTTTCTATGGATTCAGGGGGGCAGCTGCCCCCCTGGCTCCCTCAATGCCCAGAGATCCTTTTGGGGGTGAGGCTCTCGGTTGGGCTCAGAGCATCTCCCTCCCTTGGCCAGAAACCGGAGGAACAGTTTGCAGGGAAAAGGGCTTTGCAGGAGGCAAGGAAGCTCCTCCTGGAATTCAGAAATGGGAGGCTAGAATGGGGTCCCAGGGTCATCCAGTCCAACCCCCGCCATGCAGGAATCTCCGCGGAAGCATCCCGGGCAGATGGCCCTCCGATCTCTGCTGAGAAACCTCCCAGGAAGGAGAGTCCCCCACCTCCCAAGGGAGACCTTTCCCCTGCAGAGGCCTAGCAAGCTCAGGTGGTACCGGGTGCGGATCTTTTTGTCCCCCCCCCCAATATTGCTTGCTCGGGTTCTGCTGGGTTGGCATTCAGCCTGGTGTTCCTGCTGTTAGGGAAGCATCTAGGTGCGAGGCTGCTCAGTCCCCCAGCTGGTCGAGCGGAGCCCGCGGGTCCCGGCGGAAGAAAGGAATAAAGTCCAGCCCCAACCGGAGGAAATACCAGCTGTAGACTGTTGCAGGAAAAATCCGAGGGCTCCCTTGGACAAAACAAAGACACCAACCAGGATAACTTGGAGCAAAACAGCAGCCTGTAGGCTTGGCCTTTATTGAACTGTTGCAACAGGGTGCTCCCCTCACTTGCAGGAGAGAGGAAAGACCCAGAAGAATAGTGTGCAAGGTCTTATAAAAACTTTTGAAATTCCCCTCCTCTAGGTCTAGCCCAGCCCCAGAAACATCATGCATACATTACAGAAAGGAGGGGCTGAGGGAGGAGTTGGTGGTAACCTGAGTGTCTTGTCACCTGGCTGGTTCCTCCTTTCCCCCTCCCCTTCCAGGAACTTCTAGGAGACAAGGGGGAGTTTGCAGTTTCCTGCCCCCTGAGGGAAGATCTGATCATTGTCCTTTGTTTCAGTCCATGCTGAATCCACCCCCATATGCAAGTTCTTTGTGATCTTGATTGTCTTCTGTCTGGGATCATCAGGGTTGGCATGGGCAGGGCTCCTGTGTATGTGCTGAGACAGTGAAGGGATTATGGCTGACCAGGACTAAGTCACCCCCCTTTGTTAGTTCTTGTCATATGGAGTAAAATAAAAATGGAACAGTGCAAATCCAATGTATGGTTGATTTTCTATGAATTTATAACAGAAATGTGGCGTATGTAGTGTGTGAGTGTGAAGTTTATACAAACAGAATGATTGGGGTGGGGGGGTTCCTGCTACAAGACCAAGGTTTATTGCGCAACAGGTTCAAAGAGGAATTTGGAACCCCGAGGATGGGGCCACAAGGACTTTTAAACCTTTGCCACCATATCCCAGAATACAGTTCATACTGCATCCTTGCTCCATCACTGGCATGTCACCAAAGGGGAGGGGTAGCCTTGGCAAAGATGTCCAGACACGTCCTTGGTACAAGATTAGCATAAGCAGACATGGCAGGGCAATATTCAGGTATAAGATTAGCCTAGGCAAAGACCTCTGAAGTCCCAGCACCCAAAGCACCTTTGCATGTCTAGAATCATAGAATCATAGAATCATAGAGTTGGAAGAGACCACAAGGGCCATCGAGTCCAACCCCCTGCCAAGCAGGAAACACCATCAGAGCACTCCTGACATATGGTTGTCAAGCCTCTGCTTAAAGACCTCCAAAGAAGGAGACTCCACCACACTCCTTGGCAGCAAATTCCACTGTCAAACAGCTCTTACTGTCAGGAAGTTCTTCCTAATGTTTAGGTGGAATCTTCTTTCTTGTAGTTTGGATCCATTGCTCCGTGTCCGCTTCTCTGGAGCAGCAGAAAACAACCTTTCTCCCTCCTCTATGTGACCTCCTTTTATATATTTGAACATGGCTATCATATCCCCCCTTAACCTCCTCTTCTCCAGGCTAAACATGCCCAGCTCCCTTAGCCGTTCCTCATAAGGCATCGTTTCCAGGCCTTTGACCATTTTGGTTGCCCTCCTCTGGACATGTTCCGGTTTGTCAGTGTCCTTCTTGAACTGTGGTGCCCAGAACTGGACACAGTACTCCAGGTGAGGTCTGACCAGAGCAGAATACAGTGGCACTATTACTTCCCTTGATCTAGATGCTATACTCCTATTGATGCAGCCCAGAATTGCATTGGCTTTTTTAGCTGCCGCGTCACACTGTTGGCTCATGTCAAGTTTGTGGTCAACCAAGACTCCTAGATCCTTTTCACATGTACTGCTCTCAAGCCAGGTGTCACCCATCTTGTATTTGTGCCTCTCATTTTTTTTTTTGCCCAAGTGCAATACTTTACATTTCTCCCTGTTAAAATTCATCATCTTTGTTTTGGCCCAGTTCTCTAATCTGTCAAGGTCGTTTTGAAGTGTGATCCTGTCCTCTGGGGTGTTAGCCACCCCTCCCAGTTTGGTGTCATCTGCAAATTTGATCAGGATGCCCTTGAGTCCATCATCCAAGTCGTTGATGAAGATGTTGAATAAGACCGGGCCCAAGACAGAACCCTGTGGCACCCCACTAGTCACTCTTCTCCAGGATGAAGAGGAACCATTGATGAGCACCCTTTGACTCCACTTTTCCCCTTTTTGAAAATAGGGACAACATTTGCCCTCCTCCAGTCTGCCGGGACTTCGCCTGTTCTCCAGGAATTCTCAAAGATGACTGCCAGTGGTTCTGAGATCACATCTGCCAGTTCTTTTAATACTCTTGGGTGCAGTTCATCTGGCCCTGGAGACTTGAATACATCTAAACTAGCCAAGTATTCTTGTGCTATCTCCTCAGTTATTCTGGGCTGTGTTTCCTCTGCTGAATCATTTGCTCCAAATTCTTCAGGTCGGGCATTGTTTTCTTTATCGGAGAAGACTGAGGCAAAGAAGGCATTGAGAAGTTGAGCCCTTTCTGTGTCCCCTGTTTGCATTTCACCATCTTCTCCTCTGAGTGACCCCACTGTTTCTTTCTTCTTCCTTTTGCTATGAACATACCCATAAAAGCCTTTTTTGTTGCTTTTAACCTCTCTAGCAAGCCTGAGTTCATTCTGTGCTTTAGCTTTTCTGACTTTGTGTCTACACGTGCTGGCTATTTGTTTGAATTCCTCTTTGGTGGTTTCCCCCCTTTTCCATTTTTTGTACACATCCTTTTTTAATCTTAACTCAGTTAAAAGTTCTTTAGATAGCCACCCTGGCTTCTTTAGGCACCTTCCATGTTTCCGTCTCATTGGTATTGCCTGAAGTTGTGCTTTTACTATCTCCCTCTTAACAAACTCCCAGCCATCATGAACTCCCTTTCCTTTTAGTATTACTGTCCATGGGATCTCACCCAGCACTTCCGTAAGTTTTATGAAGTCGGCTTTCTTAAAGTCAAGAAATTGAGTCCTAGTATGCTTGGCTGCTCCTTTCCGCTGTATAGTAAACTTCAGAAGAGCATGATCACTCGCGCCTAATGATTCTTCCACTTCTACCCCACTAGCCAGGCCATCAACATTGATTAGGACCAGATCTAAAATGGCTGTTCCTCTTGTTGCTTCTCCCACTTTCTGGACAATGAAGTTGTCTGCAAGGCCAGTGAGGAATCTGTTTGACCTTATTCGTATCGAGATCATAATATCATGTTTGAGATTGTATCCCAGTACAGCTTTCGCCACTCTTTTGTTGACTATGAGGGCCGCTCCATTTCTTTTACGGGATTCTTGCCCACAGTAGTAGATATGATGGTCATCTGAACTGAATTTGCCCATTCCTGTCCATTTTAGTTCACTGATGCCCAGAATGTCAATATTTATTCTTGCCATCTCATTTTTGACCACATCCAACTTACCCAGGTTCATGGTTCTTACATTCCAGGTTCCTATGCAATATTTTTCTTTACAGCATTGGACTTTCCTTTCGCTTCCATGCATATCCGCAACTGAGCGTCCTTTCGGCTTTGGCCCAGCCGCGTCATCAACTCTGAATCTACTTGTACTTGTCCTCCGCTCTTCCTCAGTAGCATGTTGGAAGCCTTCCGACCTGAGGGGCTCATCTTCCAGCGTCATAACTTTTATATGCCTGTTGTCTTTGTCCGTGGAGTTTTCTTGGCAGGGATACTGGAGTGGCTTGGGGGTTCCTCCTCCAGGTGGATCACGTTTGGTCAAAACTCTCCACTATGACCTGTTCATCTTGGGTGCCCTGCTCGGCATAGTTCATAGCTTCTCTGAGTTATTCAAGCCCCTTCGCCACGGCAAGGCAGTGATCCATGAAGGGGGCCAAACTAGCTAAGATGTATTTTTTAAAAATTGAGTGTCTGCTGGAGATGTAAGAAAATTGAAGGTACAACAATACATATGTGGTGGGAAGGTGGGAAGATACGAGATTCTTGGTCACGGAAAGTTTGAGTTAAAACTCCGGAGGCCACCCCCATTTGCTCATGAATAAACAAGTTGAAGGGGATGAGATAGTCTGGCAGACCTAGAGCTGGGGCGGATCTTAATTCTCTCTTAAGCTGCTCAAAGCTTGAGTATGCCTCATTGTTCCAGATTAACTCATTGGATGGTTTTGTCAGGTCATGGCTGATAGTGGCTTTATTATTTTGCTGTACCCGGCTATTCAAGCCCCGCTGAATCTTGCCAAGCCTAGGAACCCTCACAAGTTGTCGCTTTGTTTTTGGCAAGGGGATTTTAGTGACGGTGGCTAAGCTTCGGGTGCCGACACCTAAAATGTGTCCTAGGTATTTGATTTCCTGTTTGCAGTATTGTATCTTTTTATGGGATACTTTTGTCCCTTGTAAGTGAGGGCAGTAGGGAGCTGTTTAGTGTCTGTTTTGCATGCTTCCTTGCTTGTTGTGCATATTGTTGTTGTTTAGTCGTCTAGTCATGTCCGCCTCTTCGTGACCCCATGGACCAGAGCACGCCAGGCACTCCTGTCCTCCACTGCCCCCCGCAGCTTGGTCAGACTCATGCTGGTAACCTCGAAAACACTATCCAACCATCTCGTCCTCTGTCGCCCCCTTCTCCTTGTGCCCTCCATCTTTCCCAACATCAGGGTCTTTTCCAGGGAGTCTTCTCTTCTCATGAGGTGGCCAAAGTATTGGAGCCTCAGCTTCAGGATCTGTCCTTCCAGTGAACACTCAGGGCTAATTTCCTTCAGAATGGAGAGGTTTGATGTTCTTGCAGTCCATGGGACTCTCAAGAGTCTCCTCCAGCACTAGAATTCAAAAGCATAAATTCTTCAGCAATCAGCCTTCTTTATGGTCCAGCTCTCACTTCCATACGTCACTACTGGGAAAACCATGGCTTTTACCATACGGACCTTTGTTGGCAAGGTGATGTCTCTGCTTTTTAAGATGTTGTCTAGGTTTGTCATTGCTTTTCTGCCGAGTTGAGCATATTAAAAGGTCATAAATGTATTGCAGAAGCACAGACTCTGCAGGCAGAAGTACGTCCTGTAGATCTTGATGCAAGATTGAGGAAAATATGACGGGTGACTCCGCATATCTCTGGGGCAGCCTTGTCCATATTAGTTGGCCTGCTTTCCAGGTAAAAGCAAAAAGGAACTACCAGGTAGTTTCTGCCAGGATGGCATTTAAAAGGGAATTTGGGTTGCCTGCCACTGGGAGGCACTGTATCACAAATTGGTTAACGAGTCTCAAATCTTGGACTAAGCGGTAGCGCACTGGGGTCCCCCCCCCACCGTTTTTTTTAATCGGAAGTAAGGGGGTATTACAAGGAAAGGCGCAATGAACTAGAATTCCCTTCTCTGGGAAATCATTTATCATGGGATATCAAGCCTTTAATAGCCTCTTTAGGTACAGGGGATTGTTGACTACATGACTATGGTAGATCTGTCCGACAGGTAATCTTGACTGGCGTGGCTGATTTTAAAAGTCCTACTGAGGTGGATTCTGTTCCCCATAGCCAGGGGGGCACCTCCTCTTCTAACTCTGAGGGAAGGTCAGGGAATTGGTGCTCTGTTTTTGTTTCCTGTATTATTCCTTGGAAGGCAAAGACAGATTCTTCAGGCATATGTTCCTCACAAGCAGAGGGCTCCTCCACATCTGAGAGGGCAGAGTGGGGGGCAAGGAGCCAGGGTAGCAGGGGGCAGGTCTGAGGGGTCCAGTCCCTGCTCTGGTTCTCTCAATACTCACCCCTCTGGGAGGGATGTGGAACCACAGCAGAACTGCAAAGAGAAGGACGTGGGGACAGGTGAGTCCCTCCCTGAGCACCTGGCAAGGCTATTCCAAGACTTTCCCCCCACATTCCAAGTCCTACTACAGGGGAGGGACATCCCAGGGGAGGGACACCCTGGCCTCCTTTCCCCAGAACGTGGTTCCCCAGGGAAGGTGCCCGTCCAGCTGACAACTGCCCCACAGCGCAGCCCCCTGCTTCCTTATCAGACCCCACAAATGGGGTGGCCACTGGGGGGTTGGCTTTCCAGTCGCTGGCCCAGATGGACCTTTGGTTCAGATCCAGCCATCTGGCTCTTTGCATCTTTTGACTAGGGACACGGGTGGCACTGTGGGTAAAACCTCAGCACCTAGGACTTGCCGATTGTATGGTCGGCGGTTCGAATCCCCGCGGCGGGGTGAGCTCCTGTTGCTCGGTCCCAGCTCCTGCCCACCTAGCAGTTCAAAAGCACCTCTAAGTGCAAGTAGATAAATAGGGACCGCTTTATAGCGGGAAGGTAAACGGCGTTTCCGTGTGCTGCGCTGGTGCTGGCTCGTTAGAGCAGCTTCGTCACGCTGGCCACGTGACCCGGAAGTGTCTCCGGACAACGCTGGCTCCCGGCCTCTAGAGCGAGATGAGCACGCAACCCTAGAGTCGGACACGACTGGCCCGTATGGGCAGGGGTACCTTTACCTTTATCTTTTGACTAGCTGCCCCCCATGCCCATTCCTGCCCTCCTCTGTCCCAAAAAGGAGGGCCACTTGCTCACCTGGCACCACGGGCTGCTCCAGGGCTTGTTGGGGGCCCCACCTGTTGCAGCGTCTGAACAGGTGCCTTAAGCACCTGATCCTAGAAGAGACGAGCAGAGAGATCGACCTAGAAGCCGGCAGCCCCAATTCTTGGGGGGTGTTTGTTTGTGAGGAGGGGCATCTGGAGAAGACAAGGAACCACCGCTGAATTGGCAGAACAGAAATACGTATGTGGAACCTGATTGATCCTTGCTGGCCCATCGTGACCAATTCCTTCTGTCTCTCTGCAGTTCAGTGACCTGAAAGGGCATCATCAGAGCCTGAAAGAGGCAGCCCAGAGCACGAAGGGCTGGCAGAGAGAGAAAGGAGGCCCCAAGTGCTCTGGGTTCAAGAGCTACGGCCATGCCAGGACCCAGAGAGCCTGGCTTCCTCATTCATGCAGTCAAGCAGTGTATAAATTTCATGAAACAAATGAAATAAACAGGGAGAGGGAAGAGCTTTGGGTCATTATTAACATGGATGGGAACTTATTCTCATAATGTTTAATTGGTTGGTGAAATTGGAAGCCACAAGATGCAGCAAGGACAACAGACTTGCCAGTTTGGAACGGGGGTCACGTCTCTTCACAGAAGAGGAGGAGGAGAGTATCTCTGGTTATAGTCAGACCTAGCTGTCCAGAGCTTCCAGCTCGAGTTGAGCATGGAAGGCACCTGCGGGAGGACAGGCCACAGGAGTGGGCTGTGGCTGGTGGGCTTCCTGGAGACATCTGCTTGGCCTTGGCTCTGGGCTGAAGCCCCTTCTCCAGCTATGCCATACCCCTTGCTATATCCAACGCTCCAGCCCAAAGGAAAGAGAAGCATTGCCAGCCGTTCAAGGGCTGCTCGGCCTCATCTTCTTAGGACAGCCCTGCCCTTCTTGGAGAGGGAGGAGACCCCTAGGAGGGACCTCCAAGTCTCAAGGGGTCCCAGAAGAGGAGCAGAACCTGAGGGAGGTGGTGGAGTCTTCCTTGGAGCCAGAGACCCCCCCCAGGAAGGGGGAGAAGGGGGAGCTGGCGTTGGGCAGCTGGAGAGATGCAAGATGGAGCCAGGCAGATCTGTAGCAGTTGGAGGGCTGGACTAGGAGGACCTGGGAGAGCAGGGTTCAAATCCCCACTCAGTCATGAAGCTCCCTGATGGACCTTGGGCCAGCCTGGCCTACTTGGCAGGGCTGCTGAGAAGATAAAAATTGGTGGCAGGGAGAACCATGAAGGCCACCTGGAGCTCCTGGGAGGAAAATGGGCTAGGAATGCCATAATAAATGATAAGAGGGGAGAGAAAGGGGGAAGAGTGTGGAGGAGCTGAGCAAAAAATAAAAGCAAAAAGCAAAACAAAAGTGTTAAAATAAAAAGTAAAATAATAAATAAAATAAAATGAATCAAATAAAAGTAATAAATCAAAATCAAAATAAGAAACTGGAAAAATAACAATAAACCAAACTCTTCTCCTTATCTTCTCCAACCGCCACCAACTCCTCTCTCCTCCTCTCGCCTCCCTCCTAACCCACAATGGCTGCCTGAAAGTCAGTGGCTTTTAAAGGAGAAGCAAGAGATGTCAGAAAGGAGGGCGGGTCCTTGTCACCGTGGCAACCCCCTCACCTGGACCTGGGCCCACCTGGTGATGCTCCTCCTTCAGAACTCGGAGGCCCCTGCTGTTCCGCCTGCAGCTGGGCTGCATCTTCCTTTCGCATCCTTCTTCCTGCAGCCCCCTTCCCAAAGGGAGACCAGCCCCACACCCTCCCAGGCAGGCTAGGGGTCTCCACAGTGCAGGATTGGACCATCTGCTTTGCATGCAGGTCTTCCATCCTGGGCGGCATCTCCAGGGGGGCTGACAATGGGCCCCCCCGAACCCTGGAGAGCAGCTGCCGGTCAGTGCAGGTGATGCTGGTCCTAGTCCAGCCATTACACTGGCTCCTCCTCCTTGAATTAATCTAATATCCTTTTGAGATCAGAGAGACCTTTGTCTGGTTCAAGAAGGGTACTGAGCAGCTGGAAGGGGAGCAGAGGAGGGCAGCCAGGAGGATCAAGGGTCTGGAGACCAAGCCTGATGAGGAACGGTTGAGGCAGTTGGGTATGTTTGGCCTGGAGAAGAGGAGACTGAGAGGAGAGCCATCTTCCAATATCTCAAGGGCTGCCAGAGGGACCAAGCTTGTCTTCTGCTGCTCCAGATGGGAGGGCAGGAAAGGAGATTCGGACTAAACATCAGGAAGAACTTTCTGATGGCCAGTCTCTCTGGGATGGTGGTGGACTCTCCTTCCTTGGAGGCTCTTAAGCAGAAGTTGGATGGCCACCTGTGAGGGATTCTTCACCTGTGACTCCTGCGTGGATGGGGCTGGACTAGATGACCCTCTGGGTCCCTTTCCAGCTCTACAATTCTGACTCTAGGAATCCATGCCTGGAAGTGCAACCTGGAGGAGCTCTTCCAGAAGGGAGGCCCTCCTCAGGCCGCATCCTGCTCTGACGCAGGCGAGGCAAAGGGCTCAGTCTGGAGAGCAAAGCTCTGGTGGTGCGTCAGCCTTTCAGAATCCTTATTTAATGGGAAGTGAACAAGTCGTCCAGTAGTGATGTATGGAAGTGAGAGCTGGACCATAAAGAAGGCTGATCGCCGAAGAATTGATGCTTTTGAATTCTGGTGCTGGAGGAGACTCTTGAGAGCCCCATGGACTGCAAGGAGATCAAACCTCTCCATTCTGAAGCAAATCAGCCCTGAGTGCTCACTGGAAGGACAGATCATGAAGCTGAGGCTCCAATACTTTGGCCACCTCATGAGAAGAGAAGACCCCCTGGAGAAGACCCTGATGTTGGGAAAGATGGAAGGCACAAGGAGAAGGGGACGACAGAGGACGAGATGGTGGGACGGTGTTCTTGAAGCTACCAGCATGAGTCTGACCAAACTGCGGAAGGTAGTGGAAGACAGGAGGGCCTGGCGTGCTCTGGTCCAGGGGGGCACAAAGAGTCCGACACGACTAAAAGACTAAACAACAACAACAACGAACAAGTCGTCTTTTGCAACGGTTCATGGAAGTTCGAGGAGCTCCTTTGCCCAGCTGGACCAGAATCCCCCTTTCCCCCCATTTTTTTTTTTTATAAGAATTTTTATTAAATTTTCACATTTTATAAAGACAAACATACACACACATAAACAAAGACAACACATATGAAGTTTCATAACCTTACTTTCCTAACCCCGGTTCTTGACCTCCCCCCACCCCCCCTTCATACATCCTAATTCCATTAAATTAACTCAGCAGATTCATATCTCTCATCCTTTACATATTATTATTGTATATATATATATTTTTTTAAAAAAACTTTTACTTGGCCAGATTTTACTTATCCAATTTTCTTATAAATATTAAAACCTTTTCTAAGGTCGACTCGAGTTCCTTCCACGAATTTCCCTTTTATCTTAAAAATAGATCATAATAATCAAACACAAAAGTCATAAACATTTTTTAAAAAGTTTTTTTTTCCTTCCCCCCCCCCCAGGCCCGGTTTCTGTCCCTTCCCAATATCCCCACATCCACAAAAACAGTTTTTAGCCTGGATTCCTCACATCTGAGGCCTTTAAGTCCCTGTCAGTCTCTCTTTGCCGGTTTTGTTGGCAGCCCTCCTCATTGGTCCACGGGTCTCGAGGAAGTTCCAGCTCGGTCTCATCAAAATTTCTTCCATACAAAGTACTTGACACCAGCTGCTGCAGAAGGTCAGCCAATCCATACTCGAAGAGGAAGCCCCAGTCATATTTCTTGTTTCTTTTAAATTCAAATATTCCAAATGTTCCAGGGGCTTCCTCCCTCCTCTTTCGCATCTTTCGCAGATTTGTAATCCAAGGGTCTTCTTCTTTGTATTCTAACAATGTAAGCTTGTGGTTGGTACTCTCCATCTGTACTGGCCCTTGCTCACTCTCCCCCTGTTCCAAGGTTATCTCTTCTGATTCAGCTGCAGATTTTTTCCCAGTCCAGTCCATTGTGCCTTCAGCAGAGTCACTTATTTTAGAGTTCAAGGTTATAAGTTGTTTACTCATAGCCGTAGTCTGCTCCTGCAGCTTTCCCACAAGAAAAAACATTCTTTCTAACTCTGCCTGTAATTTTCCATCTGCAGCCATTGTGATGTTTCAATGTTTCCCCTAGGGGGATTCTGGTTACTTAATAGTCTTTTCCCAATAGTCCTTTACTTTGCTATTTCCCTTCTTTGTTTCCAACCACTTTAGTTCAAATGTAGCAAATTAAGTCTGGAAAGGTGTTAAATAATAAAGTTTTTAACTTTCACTGCCCGTTTGACAGCTCCTTTGACAGCTGTCAAACTCCTCGTTCCTTTTTCTCCAGCTCACATAGAGGACACTCCCGGGTCTGGGGAGGTTTAAGCAAAAGCTTCTAAAATTCCACTCTTACTCTCCAGCACAAATCTTCTTCTGTCAAATTCATGCAAATATTATCTTTTACAAAACACCAAAGAAAGAACTCTCCACCTTAGTTCTCCGATCCTTGCTTTAAATTTTCTGTAAGCAGGGGGGTGCGGACTTCCCTTTAGCACATCCCCCGATCGTGCCGAATTCAAAGATAAAATTTTTAAAGTCCAAATTCCAATCTACTCACGGATTAATTAAAGTCCGAATTTCAGGGAAGAAAGTCAGCGGTCTCCGGCCATGGCTCGCGGCTTCGCTCCACTGCAGTAGCGGTCTACTCACAGCACCACGCCGCTCCCCGTACCCTCTCTGTAGCCTTTAAAAAGGCTCTTCGTGGGTCAGGGGGGCGCTTTAGGTGCCCGCCGAGTCACCAGGTCCGCAGGCTTCTGCGCCTGCGGTTTCTAAGGGTCCCCGCGTCGCCGTCGCGGTGAGACCCGTCTGCAATGGAGCCGATTCCCTCCGGAGCTCGGAGGGAATCCGCCATTAACCGGATCGCGCTAACCCGGAAGTCCCTTTCCCCCCATTTTTGGAGGGATGACCTGCTCTGAACTCTCTCCTCCTCCGTGTTGCAGGTCATGCAGTCCTTTGGTGGGAAAACCACCATGTCAGAACCATCCTAACCAAGAAACTCTGCCTTTTCCCAGGACACCAAGACTGAGAAAGTGCCTCTGCCTTTTCCGGATGCTGTGGGTGGGAGCACAGAGTCTTCTTAGCCAGTGTGGTTCAGGGACGGCCTTCCGATGCTGCAAAGGCTGCTGGGGGCAGCCCACCCTCCTGGATCGTTCCCCCCAGACCCTGGCCACCCTGCCTCAGATCGGCCTCGGGAGTCCCCACAGCTGCAATATGGGGAGTGTATAGCACTGGCCAACTTTACAGGGTTGTTGTATCCACACAGGACTGCTCAGCATCCGAAAGTGCCTGGCAAATGTGGAGCCTTCCCTTTCCTTGTGGGGAACATCTGCAGCGCATCAGGAGGCCTCCATCCACTTCCGTTCTTCTCTCTCCTGCAGCCAAAGGGGCCATGCTAGATTACCAGATAGGCAGAGTAGACCCTGGACCTTTTAGGCACCCTGGGACAATGGATCAAAATAATTCTGATTTGATCTTAAAAGAAAATGGCAATCAAGCTTTCTTAGTTCAATGTTATTCCAGGGGGCGCATGAGGCCCTCCCCCCACTCCAAGTTTGACTGCCTAGGGACCTCCCTCCACAGGGTGTAATCCAGCCCTGCCCCATGGACTGGCCTCATCCTCTTCTATTTTTAATTATTATTTATTAAAGATTTTGTTGATTTACAAAAGTGTGTGCATTGTGTCTCTCTCGTATTCCCCCCCCCCCCCCAAGTAACATTTTACAAATCAGTTTCATTTGTTGAGACATTAGGAAGAAAAGGGGGAAAGAGGTGGGGGGGGAGATGGGGGTGGGGGGTCGGGTGACAATATTCTATTTTACTTAATATATGCGGGGTTTGGTGTCAGCGTTGCTTGTGCAGGTTCTCTGCTGTTCACTTGTGTTCCTTTGGTGGTGAGAGAGGTTGGCCAAGTGGCAGGATTTATATTGAATAAGAAAAAGACCAAAATAATTGCTAAGAATATGGATCCAGACAAGACAGAAATAATACAACAACAAGTAGGTATAGAGGTGGTGAAAAAAGTGAAATATTTGGGTATTGGGATAACCCCCAAGAATATAGATTTATATCAGAATAATTATATACCAGTGTGGAATGGGATAAAGAAAGATCTGGAAGTGTGGGGACGAATGAAATTGTCGTTTTGGGGGAGGATTTCAACGATAAAGATGAGCGTGCTGCCAAAGTTATTATTTCTATTTCAAACGATTCCAATAATCAAGGGGACTGGGATTTTTAAAGAATGGCAAAGAGTGATTTCAAGGTATATCTGGCAGGGTAAGAAGCCAAGAATTCAGTTTAAGTTACTAACTGACGCTAAAGAAAGAGGAGGCTTCGCCTTGCCAGACTTGAAACTGTACTATGAAGCCTCATGTCTCTGTTGGTTAAAGGAATGGATAAAATTAGAAAATACAGAGTTGCTAGACATAGAAGGATTTGATAAAAGATTTGGATGGCATGCGTATTTATGGGCTGAAAAGAAGAAAATCCATAAAGGTTTTGAGAACCACATTTTTCGAAGATCGTTGATAGAAATATGGGATAGGTATAAAAACCTACTTGAACCAAAAACTCCACACTGGTTGTCTCCATTAGAGGTTATGAGTGTTAAAAAAAATAATATGAGAAAGAATTGGATTACATATGAAAATTTGGTTGTTAAAGAAGGGGGGAAATGGAAAATGAAACCCTATGAAGTAGTAAAAGAGTTTGTATATGACTGGTTGCATTATTTTCAAATAAATGAAATGTTTAAAAAAGATCTTAAAGAATATGGATATGTAGAGAAAGATTCTAAATTTCAATTAGAAATAATAAATAATGAATATAAAATTCTATCCAAAATGTATAAGATATTGTTGGAATGGCATACAAAGGATGAAGAAGTCAAATCAGTTATGATACAGTGGGCCAGAGATATTGGTCATAATATACAATTTAATGATTGGATAAAACTATGGAATGAAAGTATTAAATTTACTGCATGTACCTCATTAAAAGAAAATGTTATGAAAATGATATATAGATGGTATATTACACCAGTAAAACTAGCAAAAATGTATAAAACATGTAAGAAGTGTTGGAAATGTAAAGAAAAGGATGGTACATTTTATCATATGCGGTGGGAATGTAAGAAAGTGAAAAGCTTCTGGGAGTTGATATATAATGAACTGAAAAAAATGTTGAAATATACATTTGCTAAGAAACCAGAGGCCTTTCTCTTAGGAATCGTCAGAAATGAAATAAATAGAAAGGATCATAAACTTTTCCAATATGCAGTAACAGCGGCAAGAATATTACTGGCCCAGAAATGGAAACAAGAACAAATACCAACGCTGGAGGAGTGGAGAATGAAGCTGATGGACTTTGCAAAACTTGATAAACTGACTGGGAAGATCAGATATCTACGAGATCAAAAGTTCATCGAGGACTGGGGAAAGTTAGTTGAGTATTGGGAGTGTATAAGTGATAATGGAATAACGTTAGTGGCATTTAAAGAAGCTCTGTAATAACATAAGAAATATTGTAAAAAGGGAAAATAGAAATGGGGGTAGGCATAAAGGCAATAGCAAAATTTGGAAAGGTGTAATTAAAGAAGATATAATTCGGATGATTGGCAGAGAGGCTGAAGGAAGTCAAAAAATGGAAAAATTTATAGAAGTTGTAATGTGGTGTGATTTGTATTTTCTTTTGATGGAAAATTAATACAATATAATTATAAAAAAAGGAAGAGGTCCCACAAGAGCTGCACAAATTGGCACATGTGAAATACTAGAAGACGCAGAGACCCAGCAAAGCTGAAATGATTCGGGACAAACAAAAGGAAGAGCTTTTCCACACAACATAAGAACCCCCTGCTTCTTGCTTCTGCCATGTTTCTGGGTCTCAGTTCCCCACAGGCACCTGGCTGACCCCTGGGAAAAGAGGAGGCCGGATTCTGATGCCCTGCGGGGCTCATGTTAGGTTCTTGGGTTCTCATGCCAAGAAGTCAGGAGTCATTTGCCCTCCCCCCCCCCCCAAGGAAAGGTCATCTCCATCAGCTGCCTCTTGGCCAACTGAGCAAGGCTGCCCCCACCCTGATGTCGCCTCTTTCCCTCCCCCAGAATGAACTTTATGTTGGAGCTTGAAAGCTTCTCTACCCCCGTCCGTCCACCAGGTCTGTTTCCTTCCATGGAGCTGGCATGGCTGGCATGGCTGGCATCAAGGGCGCTTCCCACCCAAGGAAGGCTCTTTCTTGCCAAATATAACACTCGCTTCTTGTTGTTGAGTCATTTAGTCATGTCCGCCTCTTTGTGACCCCCTGGACCAGAGCACTCCTGTCTAGGACCCTCGTACCTACAGGACCGCCTCTCCTGGTATGTCCCACGGAGGACCTTACAGTCTTCAAACAAAAACATCCTGGAGATCCCGGGCCACAGGGAGGTTAGGCTGGCCTCAACCAGAGCCAGGGCTTTTTCGGCTGTGGCTCCAATCTGGTGGAACGCTCTGTCCCAAGAGACCAGGGCCCTGCGGGACTTGACATCTTTCCGCAGGGCCTGCAGGACAGAGCTGTTCCACCAGGCCTTTGGCCGAGGCACAGTCTGACCCCCTCCTTCGGTAATCCTCACAGAACTCTGGCCCAATGGTTGCCATCAATTTGATTTTGAATTGATTTTAGAATGAATTGATTTTAGAATGCTGTGTTACTTTTATTGCTGTTAGCTGCTCTGAGCCCGGCTTTGGCTGGGGAGGGCGGGATATAAATAAAATTTTATTTCTTTATATTATTATTCCATCGCCTCCCACAGTTTGGTCAGACTCATGCTGGTAGCTTTGAGCTAGGATTCAGCTATTCCCAGGTCTGCGCTCTGTGGAGCAGCTGCAACACAGCCAGAGACTGCGCCTGCACGGAAGCTCCCTCTGCCCTTCCCTCTTCAGTCCCCTCCTGGTTCTGGGAGACGGAGGGGCAGGAGAAGGTGGGGAAGCCCCTGGCCCTTCCCTGGCCTGGCCTGCCTCATCCTCCTCTTCCTCCAGCTCTGAAGCATCCCCTGCCTCCACCTCTTGCCTCCTGACTGGCCCAGTTCCCCACAGATCACTGCCCCCCCCCCTCTTTCAAGCCAGACTCCAGCCCCTCTTCCCCTGTAGCGTCCTGCCAGCCCCTGCCAGCAGGGCTGCATCTTCTGGCTTCACTGACTCCCTTTTCCTAGTGGCAGCCGCCACCCTCTGCACAGAGGAGGAGGAGATCACCCCCCCTCCTCCCCCCCCCCGCAGATCTCACTTCATCCCTCTCTCCAAAGCTCAGAGAGAGACATCAAAAGGCAGCTTCAAGGGGAAGCCAAGAAAGGGAAAGTGTGATCCCCCCCAGCAGGCCAAGCAGGCGCAGAGCCCCCCAGGGCATCGGAGGAGAACCTGCCGCCCTTTATTGCTATTCCAGGAGGCTCAGCACTCCCTCCACGTCCGGCTGCGTGGTCGGCAAGTCCAGATCCCCATTGCGCCGCCCTGAAAACGTCGCTTTGCCAAATGAAAGCCAGCGCCTCCCCCGCAAAGAGACAGAGAGGGATCCGGGCCACCCCCCCCCCCCCCCGGGCAAGGTGCAGAGAATTGTGACTCTCTTTATCGCGTTCATAGCCAACCTTTTTCCTTCCAGGAGCTCAAGGGGGCGCAGCAAGGGGCTTCTCCAGCTCCTCATTGATTTCCCACAACAACCCTGCGAGGGAGGCTGACCTGAGGGAGGGGGGAACTGGGGACCAGGAGGAACGAGAGAAGCTGCAGTTCTCAAAATTCTCCCCTCTCGGATCGTGGGGGGGGGCGGTCAAGGGGAGGCGATGTGCCACGGGGGGGGCACCTTGAGAGGCTTCGAGGGAGGAGCAGCCCCCCTCTGCGGCTCCCAGGCTCCCTCCCCCGCTCGGACCCGCAGGCAGCACTTACCTGACTGCAGGTAAACAGCCACCTGTGTCAACAGCGGGGAGGGGGGCGGTCAGGTGCCTCCGCCCCTCGCCCAGCTCGAGGCTGCTGCCGGGAGGCGCCACCCCCCGCCCACGCGAGGAGCCCGAGGGCCAGCAGGGTGAGCTCTGGCCCGCGCAGGGGTGGGGGCTCCGGATGCCCCCCCCCCCGCGCCTGGCTGGCTGGCTGGCTGGAGTCTGAGCGCCGGCCGGCCGGCCGGCCGCCCTTCTTCCTCGCAAGACCAGGGAGCCGGGGGATAAAGGCGCTCCGCACATGCCCTGGGGCGCGGGGTGCGGCCCTCGGGTGGCCCCGAACTCTGCCCATGCTCGAGGGTGAGCCTCTGCGCCGCCCAGCTGTTCCAGAGCGGCCCTCCTTCCTTGGCATTGCAGGGGGTTGGCTGGATGACCCCTGGGTTCGCCGCCGGGGCATGGGCAGAGCGGACCGCAGCTCCCGTCCGCCGTCGGGGGGCGCTGCTGGGCCGGCGGTGTCAGGCTCGGGGTGGCAGCAGCAGCAGCAGCCTTGAGCCGGGCGGCGGCGAGCGAAGGGGCGGAGGCGGCGGCGGCGGCTGGGGCGGCGAGCGAGCGAGGAGGGGGCGTCAGTCTGCCTGGGCTGCTGGCCGCGACGCCACGCCGCGCCGCCGGGGATGGAGGCTCCGCGCCCCTTCAACCAGACGCTGCTCTGCGGCCGGAGCGGGAACGGCTCGGCCGGCGGCGGCGTCTGGAACGGGACCGGCGGAGGCTGCGACGCTTCGCCGAGACCCCCGCGCGGAGCCCGAGGTGAGCAGGAAGGGGATCCCGCCCGAGGCAGCGGTGAACCGGGACAGCCCCCCCCCACCCAAAAAAAACCCCCACCTTCTCTGCAGTACCGGCGAGCCTAATGCCGGAATCCACCCGCCACGCGCGCACGCGCGCGCATCTCGGCCACGGAACTCCCGCGCCCACCCCGCAAGATCCCCCTAAAGGAGAGTGGGGGAGCCCCCATCACCGTCTCCCTTTTTGCCTGGGACACCCCCAAAGGGGACATGCAACACACACCACCAACACGTTCCTCCGGGGACCCCCTCGCGCTTTTCGCGTGGGAAGTCTGAAGCGCCCCCCACCCGCGATCCCACACAGCCCCAACGGCGCTGGGGAGGATAATGGACTTTCTCCCTCAGCATCCTCGAGGAGACCCCTGTCGCCCCCTCGTCTCCACGTGGTGTCGCCGCCACGTCCCTGGATCGGGTCCTCCAGCCTCCCTTTCTGCCCTTTGCAGGTCCTGACACCCTCTCCGGCAGTCCATCTCAGTCATTCCCTCCGGTCCTTGGAGGACTTCGGAGCATGCACAGAGTCCTTTTGTGGCCTGGGTGCTGCCGTGTCCCTCCGGGTTGGACCCCTGGCTTCTCTTCTCTGCGTGGCTTTCGGGGGGGGGGGCTTGGCTTCTCTCCTGCGGGTAAGAGCATGAGCACAGTGCCAGGGGCCCCTCGAGTCCGGCAGGGAAGGTGTGCGAAGGAGGGAGAGCAGGATGAGGCGCGGGAGGAACCGTGGAGGGAGCTGGGCTTGGAGACCGAGAGGAGACGGGATAGCCATCTTCCAATATCGGAAGGGCTGTCCCCCTAGAATCCTGGAATGGTAGAATTGGAAGGGACCCCAAGGGAATCTCAGCTGAAGCATCCGGGACGGAGGCCGCCCCGTGGAACGCCTTCCCTTGGGAAGCTAGACTGGCTCCCTCCTGGTTGTCCTTCCCTGGTGGCTGAAGACCTTTTGATGAAAGGGTTGGGACCCTGCGGGTTTCATTACAATTGCATGTCTTAAAATAGCTCAGAGAGAGAGAGAGAGAGATGATAGATAGTAGGTAGGTAGGTAGGTAGGTAGGTAGGTAGGTAGATAGATAGATAGATAGATAGATAGATAGATAGATAGATAGATAGATAGATAGATAGATAGATAGAGTGCTTTTTTCTGGGGGGACGCATACCCCAAAACATTTTGTGAATCTAAGTTTGGCCTCATTGAGGGGCAGGATTTCAATATGAGTAGGAAAATGAGAGTTGTTGTTTAGTCGTTTTGTCATGTCCGACTTTTCCTGACCAACCTGTCGGTCTGTCTGTCTGTCTGTCTGTCTGTCTATCTATCTATCTAGTCTTTTTTCTTAAAAAAATGCTGAGGGGTACTCTCATTTTGTTTTCCTTTGTAAAGTAGGGAGATAAAAGGAAAACAAAATGAGAGTACCCCTAAACAATTTTTTAAAGAAAAAAGCACTAGTTAGATAGATAAGACAGGCAGACAGGTTTATTCTATTAATGTTTGTTTTTAGTTGTTTTAATGACTATTTTTAGCTGTTTTTATTTTATCTGTCAGCCACGTTGCATTCCAACAGGGGAAAAGGCAGGGTATCAATAAACAGATAACAAGAATGCAGTGGCATAGCGTGGGGGGATGCAGGGGGGCCGGCCACACTGGGTGCAACATCTGGGGGGGGCGCTCGCCGCCTCTGGAGTCGCCGAAGAGCCTCGGGCGCAGGCTGTAGCAGAGCCCCATGTCTCGCGGAACCGACGAGCTGTGCACACGTCCGGGCTGAAGGCGTCTGGCAGGCAGCGGCTCTCAGCGCTGGCCGCGGAGGGCGCGCCAGGCAGCCCCTCCTCACAGCCCCGCTGCTGCTGCAGCTGCTGGGCCATGTTGCATTTTCCTCGCATCTCTGCCCTCCTCCTCCTCTGGGCAAGCGGCGTCGTTTGGGCAGCAGCGCCAGCGGCAACTCACCTCAGATCACCTGACATGGACCCGCCGCCGCCATGGCTACCTTACTGTAAATACCCCAGCCCAGGCAGCAGCAAGAAGAAGCTGGCAGCAGCCGCAGGTTAGGGGCACAAATTACTTGCCTTGCCCCGGGTGCTGACAACCCATGCTATGCCGCTGCAAGAATGACATGTGATGATAACCTCTGCTTCAGAAGGAGAATCAGCCTCCTTCTCAGGGAGGGAGTCCACCCCCCTGTCAAATAGTTCTTACTCCCAGAAAGTTCTTCCTAATGTTTAGTCGGAAGGTGAAGCAAGGCTGTTTTCTGCCGCTCCAGAGGGTAACACCCAAACTGGTGGATTCAAAGGGCAAGAAATGAGATTCCGCCTAAACATCAGGAGTCTTTTACTTATTATGGTTTGACGGTGGAGTGGTGTCCCTCGGGAGATGGTCAACTCTCCTTCCTTGGAGGTTTCTAAGCAGAGGTTGGACGGCCGCCTGTCATGTGTGCTTTAGCTGAGATTCCTGCATTGCCGGGGGTCAGTCTAGATGACCCTCAGTCTCCCTTCTGCGAAAGAGAGTTGGACTCCCTCCTGGTACAGCCTTTTCAGAGGCAGCTCCCAGTTTGCGGAAGGCTCACCTGGCACAATCATCTCATGGCTTTCATGCTGGGCAAAAGCTTTCCTCTTTAACTAGCTCTCTGGCTTGTGTTTCTCTGTGACCTCTTAGAACAGGTATGGTTTTTTCAATGTATCTTTAAGGTATTATTTCAACATGTTCTTCGTTTTATTTTAACGTATCTCTGTGGATGGTTTCTGTTTGTTTGTTTGTTTGTTTGCTTGCTTGCTTGCTTGCTTCTAAGCCACTTTGAGTTGCCTTTGGCAAGATACAGCGAGCCTCCAATTTAATAAATAATAATCAAAAGTACAAAACAAAATAAAAAAATTCCTGGCAGTAGCACCTTAAAGACCAATTAGTTAGTTCTTGGTATGAGCTTTCGTGTGCATGCACACTTCTTCAGATACACACGAAAGCTCATACCAAGAACTAACTTAGTTGGTCTTTAAGGTGCTACTGGAAGGAATTTTTTTATTTTGTTTTGACAATGGCAGACCAACACGGCTACCTATCTGTAATCAAAAGTACAGTTGTACCTCAGCTGCCGAATGCCTTGGGAGTCGAACGTTCCAACTCCTGAACAATCAAAAACCGGAAGTGATTGTTCAGGGTTTTTTGAACTTTTTTTGGAAGCCGGACGTCTTCCGCTCCTTGGTTTCTGAATGTCTCGGAAGTCGAATGGACTTCCGGAACGGATTCCATTCGACTTCCGAGGTGCAGCTGTGATCCTAACCCCTCCTGCGTTAATTCGGACAGGAGGTTTGGGAGGTGGAGGGTCTGGGTCTCAGAGGCACAAGGGGGGGGGGGAGTGCCAGGCGGTCATGCCCAGGGTCAGCTGGAAGGCATGTCCTTGGCAGGGGCAGAGAGAGAGGAAGATCCGGATTGTCTCTGTGTAGGTGTGCACACAGCTCTCCACACACGCAAACCCCTGTTGGGGGGGGGCTGTTGGCGCTGGCACTGCCTGCTCCCTCCTGCCTTCCGCTCCCATCTCTGCATGTCACAGCCGGCTGACACATCCTTATCAGCAGACAGGTACCTTGGCAAACAGCGGCCTCTTCCCTGGGAGAAACCAGAGGAAACAACACCTGGAGAGGCATTCGGCAAGGACGCCTGGGTCCTCTGGGATGGGTGGCACGAGGGTGGGCGTCTTGGGTGGGCAAGGCCCGTCTCTGCAACAAGCCACCCTCAGGAAACTCCCAGGGGAGGCCAGCTGTCAGCCTCCGCAGGTTTCAGGGCCTGGTGAGGCCTCCGTGGACAGCAGCAGTGCCAGCGGCCTGCTCAGAGCAGGGAGGCTGGCATTGGAGTGGCAGGGGCGAGGGGGGGGGGCGAGGGGAGCTGCCAGCAGCTGCTGAGAGAAGGTCAGGCAGCGGCAGGTAAGAGAAAAGGGAATAACACCCCAGGATGGTGGGTGGCACACGCAGGATATGGAGAGTTGGGCAGACTGGATCCAGAACTGCCCCTGTCTGGGAGGGAGGGAGATGGACTGCTGCAATGCGCTCTACGTGGGGCTACCTTAGAAGGTGACTCGGAAACTGCAATTAATCCAGAATACGGCAGCTAGACTGGTGACTGGGATTGGCCGCCGAGACCACATAACACCGGTTCTGAGAGATCTGCATTGGCTCCCACTACGTTTCTGAGCACAATTCAAAGTGTTGGCACTGACCTTGAAAGCCCTAAACAGCCTCCTCCCAGTAGACCTGGTGGAGCATCTCCACCCCCATCGTTCAGCCTGGACCATAGCTGTCAATGTTTCCCTTTTTTTAAGGGATATTCCCTTATTCCAAATAAGATTCCGTGCAAGAAAAGGGAAAAGTTGACAGCTATGGCCCAGACACGGAGGATCTCCTCTGAGGGTCTTCTGCTGGTTCCCTCACTGCGGGAAGTGAAGTTACAGGGAACCAGGCAAAGGGCCTTCTTGGTGGCGGCTCCCGCCCTGTGGAACGCCCTCCCACCAGATGTCAAGGAACTAAACAACTATCTGACTTTTAGAAGACATCTGAAGACAGCCCTGTTTCGGGAAATTTGATGTTTTATTATGTTTTTATACCTGTTGGAAGCTGCCCAGAATGGCTGGTGCAACCCAGTCAGATGGGGGGGGGGAAGTATTATTATTATAATACTCCCCAAGGAAGCTCATTGCTAAAGAGCCCCCCCCCCCCCGGCTGCAGCACAGAGAAGCTGCAAGCACCCTGGAACTGTAGAGTTAGAAGGGACCCCCAGGGGTCATCGAGTCCACACCCAGCAATGCAGAAAACACAGCCACAGAATCCCTGGGGGTAGCATAAGCCCCATAGCTCCTGACTGGCCTCTCTGGGGCCAGGCCGGCCGGCCAGCTTTGCTACCACCCCCCTCATTTGGGGCAGGAGGGCTCCCCCTGGCCTCTCCCCCTGCTCTCTTCATGACATCATTTAAACTACATTACTGTATTTTAATATTTTGTTGGAAGCCGCCCAGAGTGGCTGGGGAAGCCCAGCCAGATGGGCAGGGAATAAATGATAAAATATTATTATTATTATTATTATTATTATTATTATTATTATTATTATCCTCCCTCGGCAGCAGACCTGGACGTGACCGTGCGGATCTTTCTCTACTCGGTGATCTTCTTGCTGAGCGTCTTTGGCAACGTGCTGGTGATCTGGGTGCTGGTGGCAAACAAGCGGCTTCGCACCGTCACCAACTCCTTCCTGCTCTCGCTGGCGCTCAGCGACCTCATGGTGGCCGTCTTCTGCCTGCCCTTCAGCTTCATCCCCAGCCTGATGGGCACCTTCGTCTTTGGCAAAGCCGTCTGCAAGGCCGTCGCCTACCTCATGGGTGAGCCGGGGGGCACCGAGGGGGCGCCCTTGAGCCCCACGCAGGGGAAGGGGCTGCCCTGGGCCTGAGACGGGACTCCTTGACCCTCTTCCTCTGTCCCCCCCCCCCAGGGATGGCGGTCAGCGTCTCCACCTTCAGCCTCGTCGCCATCGCCATCGAGCGCTACAACGCCATCTGCAACCCGCTCCAGTCGCGCGTCTGGCAGACCCGCTCCCACGCCTACCGCGTCATCGCCGCCACCTGGCTGATCTCGGCCCTCCTGATGCTGCCCTACCCCATCTACACCACCACCACCACGCAGCCCGGAGAGCCCCACATCACCCAGTGCACCCACAATTGGCCCGGAAGCAACGTCAAGCAGGCCTGGTGAGGAGCGGTCGGTGGGGGGGAAGAGCGCTGGGCCCTGGCGCGAGGGAGCAGGAGGAGAGCCCGGCCGGATCAGGCCCAGCAGCCAGTCCTCCCAGTGGCCAAATGCCCCTAGGGAGCAAGATAGACTGTCACTGGGACTGGGGGCTCCAGGAGGACCCAAGGAGAACCCGGGTTGCTGGATCAGGCCAAAGAGGACCCGTCTGGCCCAGTGTCCTCTTCTCACAGGGGCCAACCAGATCCTCAATGGGAAAACCCACAAGCAGGATCTGGGCCCGAGAGGACTCTCCTCTCCTGAGGTTTCCAGAAACTGGTGTTCAGAAGCCTGGCTAGGAGCCATCGATAGCGCTCTCCCCCTCCATGAATTTATTTCTCCAGAGCCATCATGGCTGCCTCATGAGGGAGGGAGTTCCACAGACTACCACTGCACTGCATGCAGAAGGACTTTCTTTTACCCGTCCTGCATCTCCCCACATTCAGCTCACGGGATGCCCATGTGTTCGAGTTTTGGGGAGGGCAGGGTTTTCTCTCGGTGTGCAGGACACCATCTCCCACAGAGCGGACGGTCCCCAAGCGTGACAGGCCTCCTAAGAGGCAGTGTGGTGTAGTGGTTAGACCTAGAAGGGACCAGGGTTCAGAGCCCAACTCAGCCATGAAGCTGAAGTGGGATATAAGTAAAAAAGTGAAATGTATAAATTGTTCCTGGGTGCACCCCCCCCCAAACAAAAACCCTGCACCTATCCCCTTGCACAGATCCAGTCATCAGAAGTGCTGGCCACTCCGCCCCCCCCCCCATGCAGCAAACGCTGATCTCTCACCAGAGCAGTTGCAGCAGCGTGAAGAAAGACATGGCAGGATTGGGGCCCCGTTCATCCCGAGGCCTCATTCTGTTCAGGCTGCAGCCCCAGTGGCTTGAGGGGAAAAGTGGGGGCGTTGAAGGCACAATTTCTTTGCGCCACTGGTTTAAAGATTTGGGGGAAGCCCCCAGGAAGCCATGGGGGGAGCACCCACGGGAGAAGCGGGGGGGGGGGGGCAGAGACAGGCACAAAGTCCTTGCTCAAAGGGACAGCAGCATTTGCCCAGCCCCCCACACCAAACATCTTGCAATGTGCAAGAGGGAAACTTGGCGAGTGTATTATTATTATTATTATTATTATTATTATTATTATTATTATTAATTCAACTTATACACCACCCTATACCCAGAGGTCTCAGGGCAGTTCACAACAAGACCTCAACATATAAAATCAAACCAAAAGCAATAACGCCCCGCCCTCCAAAAAGAACCACATTCTAAAAAGGAACTTTTTCGCCTGGTGCCTAAAGGTGTATAATGAATGTGCCAGGCAAACTTCCCTGGGGAGAACATTCCACAGACAGGGGGCCACTGCAGAGAAGGCCCCGTTCTCCTGTTGCCACCCTCCGGACCTCTCGGGGAGGAGGCACATGAAGAAGGGCCTCAGAAGATGATCTCAGGGTCCGGGAAGGATCATATGGGAAAAGGTGTAGCATGGATGTATCAGGGCAGTCTGAGTTGTGATGAGCCCAAGTTCTGCCCCAGAGTGCCTGTCTGCTTTCTGGGCTGAAGCCTCTGCACCTTGCTTGACAAGGGATCCTTTCTTCAAGCTGCAGTCAGGAGAGGAATGCTTTCCTGGAGGTCTGGAAGCCTCCCCAGTAAATCTGCTCAAAGGGCATTAAAAGCACGGCTCCTCCTTTTAGCTCCTCCGCACAGGAGCCAAGTTTAATGAGTAAACCAGGCCTGAGAGGGCAGCCCTGGGCAGAATGTCGATGGGCCCATCAATCAGACTCTAAGTACCATCTCTTGACTTGCTGACTCACAGCCCTTTTTTAATTAAAAAAAAAGCCATTTTGTACAGAAAAAGGCAAAGACCCACAGATCAGAGGCGGTCAGAGTGGTGGCCTTCCGCCCTTTCCACCCTTTGGGCTCTCTTTAAGAAAGTAAGAGCCTGTTAGATCCCAGTGGCCAATGCAGTCCAACATCCTGTTTTTGCCTGTGGGAAGCAGGATCCGAGCAACTGGAATCCAGGAGCAGTTTAACGCTGCACTGCATGAGGACAGGTTTAATTTTCTCTATCCTGAATCATCCGACACTCAGCTTCATTGAACGGCCACGAATTCCAGTGGGAGGGAAAGTGTTTTGTGCCCATCGCAGAAAGACCGCATCAAAATGTGGGAATGTTCAGGGATGCAGGAGAGGAGATAATGTCTGGTTATACCCTTTCCAACTTGTGTAAACAAGTTCACAATTTAGCAGAGTAACGTCCCCCTTTTTTAAACTTGCAGCGCATGCGTTTGCTCAGGCTCTCTAAAGCCTCTATAATAACTATTCTGGTATTTTCCCCTTATCCCCTCATAAAAGATAAGACACAACACAGTCTTCTATAAAAGTATATAAAGGTTTACTCACACATCATTCTGTTCACAATCGGATCCCAGAAGGCAGACTCAGCTTAGAAAAGTAACATAACATATACCTGGAAACTATCTCATAAGGAGACAGTTCCTTTGTCCTCTCTTGGTTGGAGGCCAAGAGAGCATCTTTGGCTAAGCAGATGTTGCTTCTTTAATGTATGTAGTCACAGAGAGAGATGGCCGCCCTGCCCTATGCTTTTGTCATTACCTGCACAGGTGAGGCCACAGCCACCTCTAGTCGCATGCAGAGGAAATCTGTCCCAGCCCAGAAGGAAACAGGAAGTTGACCTGCTGGCTGGACATTCCTCCCCATGTGTAAACATGTTCACTCTAGGAAGGTTGTACTTGACTGCTCTTGTGTTTCACATCCCACACAAAAATGTCAGAGACATTTCAAAATGGGTTGGCCGTGTACATCAGCTCATGCTCAGAGGTCCTGTTTCTCCAACCTGTTTACAAGTCTCTCCATCAAGGTGCATGACAGTACCTTCCTGGCCTGTCTGAGACGTCCTTTGGGAATGCTGAATGCCTTGGCTCCTCAACCTGTTCCCCATCCATGCCCAGAAGATGCCCTTTGGACAGGTCTGCTTGGCAAGCTCAACAGACACTTGCCAGGCTGGTTTTGCAGAGGGCTTCCCTGTGACATGACTTGAGAGGGTCTCCAAGGCTGATCGGGGGCCTCAATTGCTGCTGTATTGCTCTCTGTTCTGCTTATGTACTTGTGGATGTGAGTTTACCTTGTGCACCTGGGAGGAGAGTGAGGCCTTTCTCAAGGGCAACCGTCTCCCCTTGCCTCCTGGCCAGGTCCGTCCTGCTGCTGGTCACTCTCTTCCTGATTCCAGGACTGGTGATGATCGTGGCCTATGGAATGATCTCCCGGGAGCTCTACAGGGGCATTCAGTTTGAGATGGACCTCACCCGGCAGGCCAAAGGTTGGTGTGGGGCAGGGGTAGGAAAAGCTGGGGGCGTTGGCTGGGGGTCACTGGGGGTGGGCTCATCAGCTAAGCCGGAAGCTGGGGGGAGGCAGGGCAGCTGGTCCCTGGGCTTGTAAAGATGCACAGGCCTGGATACCCCCACCCCCCCAAAAATTTTTTTGTTTGTTTAAGTGTCATGCAAGACCTTTGCATCTGTACAAGCCTTCAGATCGTGGCCGGAGGGACTGGTGTAACTGAGTCACCAGCAGTTTTGATGCTTCAGAAACCCATTTTGCTGTTTATTGGGCTACCTTTTGAAGCTTGTTCCTCATGTTACTTCTGCACCCTGTTGGCTCTGCCTGAGGACGGGCGCTGTGTTAGAAATGTCACGATCATGGACTCGGAAGGGAACCCAGGGGTCATCTAGTCCAACCCCCCAAGGAAGCAGGAATCGGAGCCAAGGAACTCCTGAAAAGCGACCACCCAACCTCCAAGGAAGTAGAGCCCACCGCCTTTCAAGCCCTCCTAAAAGGTGGAGCAAGCTCTGGAAGGGAGGACCGGAACCAACCGATTCAAATCACAAGAAAGGAGATTCTGTCTAAAACTCAGGAGAAACTTTCTGGGAAGATGGCGGGCTCCCCTTCCTGGAAGTTTTCTAGTAGAGGTCGGATGGTCATCTGCCCGGGACATCCCGTATTTTTCGCTCTATAACACGCACCTGACCATAACACGCACATCGTTTTTAGAGGAGGAAAACAAGGGAAAAAACATTCTGAATGAAACAGTGAATGTATCATTTTTGGGCTTCATGCTGTGGCCACAGACATGTGATCTGATGGTGAATTTGGGGTGACCCAATGCAAAGATCCTGAGAATCCCTGTGGATCCATGCTTTGTAACCACATTTTTGCACCATTGCAGCCCCAGGCAACAGTGGGTGCGTGATTTTTTTGGTGCAGGTTGTAGCCATGGACATGCTATGTGATCTGATGGTGAATTTGGGGTGACCCAATGCAAAGATCCTGAGGATCCATGTGGACCTATGCTTTGTAACCACATTTTAAGTGGGGAGCGAAGGAAAAACAAATAAGAGACATGAGAGGGGTGTGCAGAGAAGCAGCTGGCTAAGAATGCAGGAGAGGGATTTAACGGGAGGGAGGAAAGAAAGGCAAAAGTTTCCCCCCACCCAAGCCAGCTATCTCTCTCTCTCTCTCTCTCTCTCTCTCTCTCTCTCTCTCTCTCCCTCCCTCCCTCCCTCCCTCCCTCCCTCCCCCTCTCTCTCTCCCTCCCTCCCCTCTCCCCCCTCTCTCTCCCTCCCTCCCCCCTCTCTCTCTCCCTCCCCCTCCCCCCTCTCTCCCTCCCCCTCCCCCCCTCTCTCTCCCTTCCCCCCTCTCTCTCCCTCTCCCCCAGCAGCACAGAAGCACAGAGAGGAATTCCCCTCTGCTTGCCTGGAGGGGAGGGGCTTTCCCTGCTCTTTGTTCCGTTTCAGCAAACACAGCAACGAAACAGAGGTGGGTGGGCAGTAAGACCCTGAGGCAGAATGCAGGAAAGCATCCACTTCCTCTTTTCAGTTTTCCCTTCTCCGTGAAGCGCCGCGATTTGATTTTTGCCTGATTTTTCGGCTCCAGGGACCACACATTCGCTCTATAACACGCACAGACATTTCCCCTTCCTTTTTAGGAGAAAAAATCTGCGTGTTGTAGAGGGGAAAATACCTATTCGGAATAAGGGAATTTCCCTTAAAAAAAGCTATGAAAGCTATGGCCCGGAATGTTCTGCTCCTGCACTGCAGAGGGTGGACTGGATGGCCCTGGGGGTCCCCCGCTCTCCCGAGCCCTCCTCACACGCCCTTCCCCCTTGTGTCCCCCAGCCCAGCAGAACGGGGGATCTGCGGAGCCCCTCCCGCCTTGCGCGGAGGAGGGCGACGGCTGCTACGTCCAGGTGTCCCGGCCGGCGGGGGGCGCGGTGGAGCTGTCGGTCCTGACCCCCGAGGACGGTGCCCAGCAGGAGGCGGCTCGCGTCAACACCTCCCGGGCGAAGCTGCTGGCCAAGCAGCGGGTGGTGCGCATGCTGGTGGCCATTGTGGTGCTCTTCTTCGTCTGCTGGCTGCCCCTCTACGCCGTCAACACCTGGCGGGCCTTTGACCCCCAGGCCGCCCACCGCGCCCTCTCGGGGACCCCCATCTCCTTCATCCAGCTGCTCTGCTTCGCCTCTGCCTGCGTCAACCCCTTCGTCTACTGCTTCATGAACAAGCGCTTTCGCAAGGCCTTTGCCACCACCTGCTCCTGCGGCCGGGCGACCCCCTGCTCCCGGAGGCGCCCCCGGCCCCCCGAGGACGAGCTCACGGCCACAGGGGCCTCCCTCTCCAAGTTCAGCTACACCACCGTCAGCAGCATCGGGCCCCCTTGACCCTGCCGGACAGCTCCGGGGGGGGGGCTGCCCCACATCCCGAGACCCTCCCCTCCCACTCCCTCGCACGCCCTCCCCCAGGAGGCTTCACCGCCCTCCCCTTGGCTGTGTCTCTGGCACCCCAAACCTTTCCTCCCTGGCTCCCCCTTACCTTGGTAAGGTAAGTCAGAAACCGCCTGGGGGGGGGCTTGCAGGGGGGACTAAAGCAAGAGGGGCATAAAGAGGAGCTGAGGATTGCAGCAGGTTGGACTAGATGACCCAGGGGCCCCTTCCCACTCTCCAGTTCTGCTATTCCTGAGACAATGCAGGTGGGGCCCATTCACACCTTAATCTTGAAAATGCACCCCACTCCCCCCCCCGTGTCTCCTTTAGTTCCCCCTCGTCCCCACACCAAAAGCAGCCTCTGCCCCAGACTTTCTCCCTGCTGCACCTGGAGTTTCCCCATCCTCGGAAAAGGACACCTGCTCTGCTTCAAAGCCCTCCTGCTGCCTTTCCCTCCCGGACACCTGGGGTTTGGCTGGCTTGTTTGTCGTCTTGTTGATTTCGGGTTTTTTTATGTGGATGTTTTTTATGTGGGAAGCAGGGCTGCTCTGAGGGCGGGCGGACATGGAAACCCACTCCCCAAATCAGTGGCCTCGGGTGCAGGTTTGGCTGGCCATTCCGGAAGGGAGCAGCCTTCCTGCAGAGCCTTTCCTCAGTAGTCCCTGCGTCACCACGGCCACCCCCTAGAGAGCCAGGCAGGGGCTTCTCAGGAGACCCCCACCCCTCCACCTGAGCCAAGATGTTTGGCTGCTGAAGGTGGAAAACAAACTGCTGGGCCCCTCGTCCCCCCCCCCGCCCCACCATCCCACCCACAGGAAGCCACCTGCGCTGGCTGGGGGATCTGGCTTGCCCGCTGGCAAGGGGGCCACCCCTCTCGTGAGGCAGACCCTGCCACTCTGCACATCCCCTGAGGCTGCTCCCCGCAGTGGGGCCTGGGGTCTCTTTCCCTGTTCCCCTTCTCACTGCACACCCCCTGCTTCTGTTTGTGCCAGACCCCCCTTTTAGTGGGGGTCAGGGGTCTTTTTCATGGTTTGTGTCTGTCGGAAAATAAAGGTACTCCAGCGTGATCTGTCTCGTGTCTCCTTCCTGCTTTCAGCGCGGCGGAGAAAGTGGCAGGCTGGTCTCAGTCCCTGGATTTTGCTGGGGGGGGGGTGAGAGAGAGAAATACCTGGGGATGTGGGATTTTTGCTCTTTCCTTCCCTTGCCTCCCCCACCCCCAGGCATCATCACTTTCCCCACTTAAATATGCCAGCGGCTGTTGAATCATTCATTCTGGGGCGATGCTCATCTCCTGTGTCTTTTCTGAGCTGTGAGCGGAGGGGGGTGGGAGGGGGTGGCATGGAAACGGCCTTGGTGGAGCCTCCAGCAGCCTCAGCTTCCCCCCCCCCCCCAGCCCTCCTTGCTGGAGCCTCTCAGCACCAGAAGAAGGAAATGAAAACACTCCCCACCTGCTCCCCAGTTACGCTTTTGGAAAGGGGGGGGCACATTTCCAGCATGCCCACAAAACTGGCAAGTGTCCCGATTTTCCAGGGACAATCCTGGAATTACAGAAGCCATCCTGGTTTAGAATTTGATCCCAGAAAGCCCTGGGTTCCCTTTTTCCTTCCCTCCACATCTCGGAGAATAATTAGAAGTGGTGCAGGTGCAAAAACACGATTCTGTTCATACTGGAAATAAAATCCCTGCACCAAGTGAAAGAAATGGCAAAGCTGGGATATGAAGAAGGAAAAGGTCACTCATCCACTCTAAAGTCTTTCATTGCAATTCTTCCTTTATTCGTTTATTGCTTTGTTGTAAAGGGAGCCTTACACGGTCTACTGAGAAGTAACTCCCATGGTATTCAATGGAGCTTACTCCCAGGTAACTGTTTCAGGACTGGGCAGCCTTGCACTGCAATCCGAAGCATTTTTACTCAGAAGGGGTGAGCTCCCGTTGCTCGGTCCCTGCTCCTGCCAACCTAGCAGTTTGAAAGCACCTCAAAGTGCAAGTAGATAAATAGGTACTGCTCCAGTGGGAAGGTAAACGGCGTTTCTGTGCGCTGCTCTGGTTCGCCAGAAGCGGCTTAGTCATGCTGGCCACAGGACCTGGAAGCTGTACGCCGGCTTCCCTGGCCAATAAAGCGAGGTGAGTGCCACAACCCCCAGAGTCGGTCGCGACCAGACCTAATGGTCAGGGGTCCCTTTACCTTTACTAAGCTCCTTTGAGCTCAATAGGATTTACTCTCTGGCTCTACGCTCCTGATCATTTTCACAGTTACCATTCTTATTGTTTGTCAGATAAATGTTTACCTGAGGCAGGTAAAAAGAATGAGGAGGTGTCTCTCCGCCACAGACACACACCAAGTGGGGTCAGTTCCCCAAGTGCTGGCCAGACCATAGTTCATGCAGGGGCAGAGGCGGCCTGGCACGAGGCCCCCGGGGAGGCCCCCTCTCCCATGCCAGGCTGCCCTCTGCCCCTTCCGGCTGAGGGAGGGAGGGGCTGAGAGCTTCTCCTTCTCCTCCCCCTGGTTTCTTGCCCACTCCCTGCTTCTTGGGAAATGCTATTGCTGGATCCTTGCAGGCAAATTCAGTGCCACCCCCCCACACACCCCCCAGGAGACATCCAATCAAGGGGAATGTTGGAAGATTCAAGATGGAGAAAAGAAAGGACTTCCTTACACAGCACAGAGGTGAGCTGAGGATCACCCTCCCACCGGAATTCCTCTTCTCCACTGGGGGTGGTCAGATGATGGTTGGCCCAACCATCTCTGTGTCCAGTGTAAAGCTGGCCTCTCTGAGCTCCTTGGCGAAGAAGGGAGGGTTGTACAATTCAAGAAACCCACCAAGCAGGCCCATTTGGTGTCTGTGGTCCAGCCCCCCCCCCACCAGGCCAGGTGGGTCTCCAGGGGGCAGAAAACAACGTCCTCTGCTGGTGGAGTCAGCCTCTGTTTCCTAAATGCTGGTACATGACTGTGGTGGCCGTTCTTCCTTGCTTGCTTGCTTCCTGCCTGCCCCCCCCCGGTTCCTTGAGGGGGTGTCAGGACTCCTGGCAGCGTTGAGGCTGCGTCTGTTTCCTGCCAGCATCTTAAATCCAGTTCTTGTAGCTGTCAAAGAAATCTATCTCCATCTTTGAAGTCCATTAAGAGGAGCTGGAAGAGTCATGTAGCATCCAGGCTAATGAATGTCTTCTGCCTGTCACCTCTCCTTGCAGCCCAGAGCCCGTCCCCCCCCCCCGCCCCAGTTGTGGAGAAAGAAGAACTGCTGCAAGGATGGCCAACCCTTGCCATCCACCAGCACAGAGAGAAGCAGGAGGGGGCCGTGGGGATCGTGGGACGGGAAGGGGCCCATAACCTGTCAGGGTTTGAAAAAGAAAAGGTTCTGACCTCCTTTTTACTCCTTTGCCTCAAAGAGTCTATGAGAAAGTGTATTCTTGCAGAGTATTGCCTCTTTTACAGTGATACCTCGGGTTAAGTACTTAATTCATTCTGGAGGTCCGTTCTTAACCTGAAACTGTTCTTAACCTGAAGCATCACTTTAGCTAATGGGGCCTCCTGCTGCTGCCGCGCCGCTGGATCACAATTTTTGTTCTCATCCTGAAGCAAAGTTCTTAACCCAAAGTAATATTTCTGGGTTAACGGAGTCTGTAACCTGAAGCGTCTGTAACCTGAATTGTATGTAACCCGAGATACCACTGTATTCTTAAAAAGTCTTCTTCTCCAACCACGACTGACAGCTTTTACAGACACCAAACACAACCAGCTGACTTAGTTCTTTTAGCATTAAAGAAACAGTGGCCTATTTTTAGCTGTGACAGAGTCCTCTTGGCATGACCCATAGACTCATAGAATTGTAGAGGTGGAAGGGCCCCCGAGGGTCATCCAGACCAGCCCCCCGCAATGAGGAATCGCAACTGAAGCATCCAGGACAGAGGGCCACCCAAACTCTGCCTAAAGACCTCCAAGGAAGGAGAGTCCATCACCTTCCAAGGCGACCAAGATGGCGGTCTGTAAACCACGCCAGATGAGGAACGGTTGAAGGAGCTGGGTATGTTTAGCCTGGAAAAGAGGAGACTGAGAGGAGATTGGAGAGCCATCTTCAACTGCCCCATGGAAGATGGAGAAAACCTGTTCTCTGCTTCTCCAGAGGGGAGGACCCAAGACTCAAATGGAGGTTTTCAACCAGAGGTTGGGTGACCACCTGTCAGGAATTCCTGCACTGCAGGCAGGGGCCTGGACTAAATGGCCCTCACGACCCCTTCCACCTCTACAGTTCTAAGATCCCACTGCTGACATCTTTGCCCTCAAGGGCCACCGCTCTCCTGGGACTTTGAGATGGGGGTGGGTTTCAACCTGCTGCCTGGGCTTTCTTCAAATAGGAAATGGCACTAGGAGGGGCTCCAGTGGGGGCAGCCCTCGATTCTGCCCCTAAACAACACTCCGGCCAGGTGTACATGCCCTCTGCCATGTCTTGGCCCCGTGGTCAAGAGCCCAAGAGCCCAAGACCAAGGTCTCTTCCAAACCTGATTTGGGTTCCTGGAAAGAAGAGGAGAAGGTGGTGGTGGGTTTGCTCATTTGTAATCATCTGCATAACAAGGCAGTGATTAGCAGCAGCCAGAATACATTTGTCAACAATAAATTCTGCCCAGCTAGCTTTGAGATTGAGTTAGTGGTCAGTGGGAATGCTGCAGAGATCATTCATTGTGAATCCAGGCAAGTCCCTCTGGCGTATTTTGGTTTGCAAGGTGATGAAGCAATGTGGGCGAGGAAGTGGGTGAGACCAGCAGGTGGAGTCAAGGCTGGTTGCTAAGCCACCTTCACAGGAGACCCTCCAGGGTCTGGTGGGAGGCTTCCAGCAGGGGGGCTGTGTGGTGCAGTGGTTAGAGTGTCAGGCTAAGATCTGGGAGAGAAGAGGGTTCGAATCCTTCATGAAGGGATTAAATGAGGGGAGGGGGGAACCATGGGTGTGGGGTGTAATTGCAACAAGTAACATACAAATGCCTGCCCAAATGTGAGCAAGGGAGGGGTGAGGCTCCAGAGTGGCCCCTCACAGAGGAAGCCCCCCTTGCACTCTGGCCAGGAGACCCAAGGGACATCCTCGGAAGAGGGAAGGCATTCTGGGGCAGAGGCAGACTTCCAGGCAGCCAGAGGACGTAGGCTGAGCTCTTGGTCCTTGACTCTCCATTGTGTGGGATGTGATACATAAGTAGCAGTCAAGTACAACATTCCTTGGTTTCCTAGAGTGGACATGCGGGGGAATGTTTGTTGCAGCCAGTTGAAAGCTTCCTGTTGTTATTTATGTATTTATTTGTATATCTTATAAACCGAACAGAGGTGGGCATGTAACAAAGGGACAGGGCATGCTGCCACACTCTCCGTCATTGGAGCAGCTTTTTAGCTAGAAATGCCCTGTTGGCTTTCAGCCAGAAGAGGACACTGGGATTACCCCCAGGGGGGTGGATCCACATGCATATACTTTGTAACTAAGTCTGCCTTCAGGGATCCAACTGTGAACTGAATGTGAGTAAACTACTATTATTGACTTTAAGCTAGATTGTGGCTTGTTTATTCTTTTAAGAGGGATAAAAGGGAACTTAACAAGAACCTAACAGTGAGAGGCTTACACAAGGCTGCAGCTGGGTGCCCTACCTGGGTGGATGGAGCAGCCAAGTAAATTCGTTGTCCTTGAGAGGGGGCAATGACAATAAAGATATTATTATTATTATTATTATTATTATTATTATTATTATTATTAGCTAGTTATCTGCTGTGCAAGTAAAAGAGGAATGTAAAGGGACTTGCTAGTGCAAGTTAGGAAGGATATTAATAAACAATATAGCCTCTCCTGCCTCCCTGAACATTCCCACATGTTGGAGGTTTTTAAGCAGAGGTTCATGGAATCGTAGAACAGGAGAGTTGAAAGGGACCCCCAAGGGCCATCTAGTCCAACCCTCTGCAATGCTAGATGACCCTCAGAATGTTTGCTCCATGATTGCAGTCATGGGATTGTTGTCTTTCACAAGACAGCGTATGTTTTGACTCCACAAAGTGGGAAGTGACAGAGATTGGAAGTTTGTGTTACTGTGTTTCCTGAAGTGGGATTATTATCCTTTCTTCACTTTCTTTGCTGTCTGATGCTAAAGAGAGAGGGAGCCATGTTGCAGTGCTCTGTGTGTGTTTATATGTAAATAAAGTAGATTAGCCAAAATGCTGAGTTGCTGAGGTCTGTTACGCAAACTGCAAACACTCTGCAGAGCCCTAAGTGTGCCGGTGTCTGCTGGCATCGGTCGCTGTGATGTTCAGGCTGAAGAAAGCTTTTGAAGCTCCCGAACGAACCACCAGGTGGGAAAGAACATGCCAGTTGGGTATTGTAGGAATGATCGCTGGGTGCGGAGCACACTCCCCACCCACGGGCAGCCTCAGCTGCCTGCATGCGTGACCTTGGGGTGCAGGGTGCACTCCCCCTCACAGATAAGGCCACAGCTGTCTGAACATCTTGCCCTCTGTCTAACCTTTTGCGGTCTCAATAGTCGGCTGTGTCCTGTCTGTGACCTTTGTCTCTGAGACCTTTGTCTCCTTTGTCACACATTGTGCAAGTGGAAAATGACACGGTGGAAACAGGTGCCAAAATAGCTTTGTACCGCCCCACGATCTCGGGACTGGAAGATGTGTAAAGGTCACAGCCCAAAATGTATCTGCCTGGGTTTGCATATTGTGTCAATAAAAGGAGCCTCCACAGAGCTGGCCGGCAGCTTGCTTGTGCACAGCTCACCTGCATTATCAGCTCCTGCCTCATGTCCTTCACTTCAGGGTATGTGACTCTGCCAGGGTCCTACTCGAGTGTCCCTTCCAAATCTTCAATGCTATGATTCTTTGAAGCTCCTGCAATGAAGGAATCTCAACCAAAGCAGGCGCCTGTCCAACATCTGCTTTAAAACCTCAAGTGAAGGAGCTTCCACTCCCTTCTAAGACGGAGTCTGCTGCACGGCCAAAGGGCTCTGATGGTCAGCTTGGGTGGCCATCTGCCAGGGATGCTTCACTTGTGGTTCCTGCATTGCAGGGTTGGACTAGATGACCCTGGGGGATCCCTCCCAACTCTCCCACTCCATGATTCCATGATTCAAAGGAGATTTTATTCTCCCGGGTGCCCTGGGCCTCCTCAGCCCACATGGACAAAGGCCTGAAGCCCACCCCCAATTAACACACCAGCCTTGAGCTTGGTGAAGCCATTTTCTGTTTGCCTTTCGACTGCTTCATCCAAGGCACAAGAGCTGAACTTCAAGGAAACATTCAAGGCTGAAGTGGAGGCAGTTTTGCAGGAAGAGGCGCTAATCCCTCTATTTCCAGGCAACACTTCGGATCAAGGCTTCCTGCACCTGCCAGTCTCTAAGGTGACACTTTGTTCGCTGGCCTTGAGGCGAGGGGGGGTGGGGGGCTGGGATTTTGCAGCGGGATTGAATCCTGGAGGGGAGCAGGGCTTTGCCTGAGAACAACCTTGTTTTGCTGCTACCTTGATGGCCTCAGCAGTTTGCTCCAGGACTGGCAAAAGGACAAGAAATGCAAAAGAAAACAAATCAATGGAAAGCTCCAGAAGATGCAGAGGGCGGCCAAAATAATAAAACAAAATCCATCAGGATCAGCTGCAGGAGAATGATACTTGTGTGCAATAAATAAATGGAATAAACAGTTCAGAGGAATATATTGAAAAAGATATAAAACGAACTGTGCAACAAAATCAAGACAATAGAAAAAGTATAATGAGAACGATTGGAAGTTTTTCACAGAAAACTTTATTGGATAAGATATGATGTTGTATAAATATGTGGTTCTTTTAATTGTCTTTTTTTCTTTTTCTTACTTTTAAACCTTTCTTCGAGATTTTTGAGGTGACGAATCCCTTTTTTTCTTCTTTTTTTCTTTTTTGTGCTTAATTTTGTTATACTTACCTTTAATGTATGATTGTATTTTAAATTAATAAAGATTTATATTAAAAAAAAAGAAGGATCAGCTACAGGAGAACCGCTCGGGTCAGCCCAACGGAGGCGACCCTGGAGAGCTGCTGCTTAACTTACTTATATCCTGCCTTTTTCCTAGACACTGAGTGTGTGTGTGTGTAGGCAGAACCACAGAATTGTACCATTGGAAGGGGCCTCCAGGGACCATCTAGTCCAGCCCGCTGCCACACAGGAACTGCAGCTGCAGACTCCCCAACTGGTGGCCACCCAACCTCTGCTTAGAAACCTCAGACGAAGGAGAGTCTACTGTTGAATCGCTCTTACCCTCGGAAGGTTCTTCCCAAGGCTTGGCCAGACTCTCCTTTCCTGTCACTGAATCCATCAGTTCGAGTCCCAGTCTCTGGAGCAGCACAAAGCAGGCTTCCTTCGCCTTCCGCCTGGCAGCTCTTTGGGCATTTGAGGAGGGCTCTCACCTTCAGCCTCTTCTTCTCCAGGCCAAACATGCCCAGCCCTCTCAATGGCTCCTCATCCCACCTCTCTCTCTTCCTGGGTCTTCAGAAGCACTGCTGTCTCGAACTATGGAGGAAAGAGCAGAGCCATTGTTGTAAACAAAATCTGCCCTTTCCCCTGATGGGGTATCCAAGAGCCCATATAGAGTCCTTACGTAGGTTCCCTATTGGTAGGAGAAAAGAACAGAGGCCAACCAGAGAATGTGGAGAAGCAAAGCAGCTCGTAAGCCTGATCTTTATGGATCTGTTGCAACAGGGTCCTCACTCACCACTCGCAGAAGGCAGGAGGACCTCAAACAATGGCGCGCAAGGCCTTATATAGACATTTTAAATTCCCTGCCCTGGAGCTCAAGACCACCCCTCCACACATCATACATACATCACAGAAGCGGTGTAACCTAAGACCACCCCCCAGATACATCATACCTACATCACAGAAAAGGTGGTCTACAACAGAAATTTGAATGTTGTTTTTTCCTGTTTGCCAGGTTATCTGATTGCCTCTCCTGATTGCCTTTCCTGATAGTCTGTCACCCATTAAAATGCTGATTGCTCAATTCCTGAGACAATGGGAGGGCTCCCTGACCCCCTCCCTCCTTGCAGAGAAAACATTTGGTCAGTAGACAATGGGAATCAAAAAAGGCTTCAGGTCGGTCTTCCAGTGCTGATCTATGTACATGCTTGGTTGGTACACTTATGAGCATTTAACATATATCTAAGACCTCAAAATTCCTGTCACACCATCCTGGCTAAAAGCCGTCGGCAGCCCATGGATTTGCCCCATCCTCCTTTAAAGGCATTCAGGTTGCCTCCTGAGGGAGGGAGTTCCACAGTTCCACTCCTTCCTTTCATCTGCCTGGTGGAGCTGACGCCCTGCCTTGAAAGAACGTGTCTGTGTGTTTAAAACTCACTCCCGGCCCCGCTGAGGCGCATGGCGGGGGCGGGGGGGAGCAGTTGGCACCGGGGTGGGTGAGAGGGTCCAGATGGCAGTGCCCAGGCAGCCTCTCGGGTGCAGTGGCGTGTGTGAATGTGATTAAGGGAAGAGCGCCAGCAGCGGAGCGGGGGCTGAGCTGGTGCAGAGCCAGGGAGGGGACTCCGCAGGGAGGAGATGCCGACAGCTGTAGCAGAACAAATTGCTTTGTGTTTAACCAGAGATCAGAGACAAGGAACTCCGCCAGGTACTCGGAGGGGAAAGGCAGAGAGCAGGGAGGGAGGAACAGGAGGGGCCCGGGTGCCCAGAGAGCTTCGGTACGGGGTGCCCATCCAGACTGGTGAGTCAGCCCCCCAGAACTGCCCTGCCAATGCCCCATGGCTGCTGAGCCACACCCCACACGGATGCCCCCTCCCCAAGTGAGCTGCCGTTGTGAGGCTGCTCCTCGCACCAGGAGACCACCCCCCTTAATGCAGGAGCTGGCGAGGGTCTTTCTGCCGCCGGGGGGTGGGGTGGGGTGGGGAGACAAGCTGGTTGTCCTTCCTTAGCTCCAGCTCAGTTGGGCTGGCACAGCTCAATGGCGATGGCAGGGGAGCAGAAATCGTTTGCATCTGAAAAAAAATTAAGGTCTTATATATATAATAAATGTACATTTATTACGTACATAAATATATAAACCATATATCTGAAGCAGCACAGGAAAACAGCCCTGGAACCATGTTGACTCCCAAACTGACCAAACGTTTACTCTGCAAGGTCAAGGAAAATGGAAAAGCCTCCCCATTGTCTTTTCATTCACAAAACCTGTCTTAAGGGTATGTCTGTGTGTGAATAGGGTGAGCCTGTAACCTGGCTCAGGAATTCAGTATTTGTCATTACAAAAGACTGGCCAGGCTCCCCAGGGTATCCAATCAAGTGACCATTAACAGGTCTGCCAGACAGTAGATAAACAACGCACTCAGATTTCTGTTGCAGACCGCCCTTTCAGTGATGTAGGTATGATGTATCTGGGGGGTGGTCTTGAGCTACACCCCTTCTCTGATGTATGTGGTGCCTCGCAAGACGAAAAGAATCCGTTCCGCAATTCTCTTCGTCTAGCGGTTTTTTCGTCTTGCGAAGCAAGCCCATTGACAGCTTAGCGGATTTGCGCTATTAGCGGTCTAGCGGCTTTTAGCGATCAGCTGTTAAGCGGCTTATCAGCGGAACAGCTGATAAGCGGCTTAGCAGCTTAGGAAAGGGGGGGAGCGAAAAAAACCCGCGGGAACTCGCAAGATTTTTTCGTCTTGCGAAGCAACCCCATAGGGAAATTCGTTTTGCGAAGCGCCTCCAAAACGGAAAACCCTTTCGTCTAGCGGGTTTTCCATCTTGTGAGGCGTTCGTCTTGCGGGGCACCACTGTATGATGTTTCTGGGGATGGTCTTGAACTCCAGGGGGGGCAATTTAAAATGCCTATATAGGGGCGGACACGCCTTGGTTCTGGGTCGTCCTCCTCCTCCTCCTGCGTGTGAATGGGGACCCTCTTGCAACAGTTCAGTAAAGATCAGGCTTATGAGCTGCTTTGCTTCTCAATATTCTCTGGTTGGCCTCTGTTCTTTTCTCCGACCGATGGAGAACCTGCAAAGGACTCTCTAAGGGCTCTTGTGTCCCCCATAAGGGAATAAGGGCAGATTTGCATTTATTACACACCACTTTGGGGCAAAGAGAGTGGCTGCAGCTGGAGAGCAGAAATCCTCTTTTCTGAATAGGGGAGGTGGGTGAGGAATCCACTTCTCTGGAATGCCAATCCTCCCTTCCTCTCATTTGCCAGGTGGGAAGGGAGGCCAGAGAGTCATATAACTGCAGAGTTGGAAGGAACCCCAGGGGGCATCTAGTCCAGCCCCAAGCAAAGCAGGAATCACAGCTTGAGCTTCCCTGGCAGATCCAGCCTCTGCTTAAAAACCCTCCAGCAAAGGCAATTCCAACACTTTCATAGAACTGCAGGGTTGGAAGGGTTTCCAGGGTCATCTAGTCCAGTTCAAGATGGCAGACGGGCATCCAACCTCGGTTGAAAAAACTCCAGTGAATGGGAGCCCACCTTCTGAGGCTCACTCGCTGGATCATCACCTCACTGGATCCATAAATGGTGTCTCTGAAAAATTTGGCACATAACTTGGGAAGACAGGCAAACTAATGCCAGTGTACTGGAAGAAGCAAATATCACTAGTGTTGAAGCAATGATTCTTCAACATCAACTTCGTTGGACTGGTCATGTTGTGCAGATGCCTGATGATCGTCTTCCAAAGCAACTACTCTATTCCGAACTTAAAAATGGAAAGCGTAATGCTGGTGGTCAACAAAAGAGGTTTAAAGACTGTCTCAAGGCAAATCTTTTAAAATGTAGCATAAACACTGACAACTGGGAAACACTGGCCTGCGAGCGCTCCAGTTGGAGAACAGCCTTGACCAAAGGTGTCATGGGCTTTGAAGACGCTCGAACTCAGGACGCAAGGGAGAAATGTGCTAAGAGGAAGGCACGCTTGGCAAACCCTCACCGTCATCAACTCCTGCCTGGAATCCAATGTCCCCACTGTGGAAAGATGTGTGGATCCAGAATTGGCCTCCACAGTCACTTATGACTCACTGTTAAAACTGTTCATGGAAGACAATCTTACTCGGCTACAAGGGATCGCCAAAGAAGACCTTCTGAGGGAATCCTTTCCACTGTAGCACAGCTCTTTCCATTAGAGAAGTCTTCCTCCTTCCTTTCCATTTGAATCCCCAGGTCCTACTTTCTGCTGCCACAGAAAACAAGCTGGCTCCATCTTCCCTGTGGTGGCCCTTCAGATCCTTGAAGATGGCCCTCAATCTCCTTTCCTCCTTGCTAGACACCCCAGCCTTCTACATGGCTCGTCCTGGTTGCCCTCCTCTGCACACCTTCCAGCTTGTCAATATCTTTCTTCAACTGGGGTGCCCAGAACTGGACGTGGCGAGTCAAGGAGGGGAGGGTGGCAAACCCACCCACCCCCTGGTCCCACCCTCCATCATAGCAGATGCCTTCCTGGCCTCTTGGCCTCCCAGTTGCTTCTTGGGGTACAAGCTGCTCCTTGGTCTTCTTCTTTGGCCGGGGCTTTTTTGGCTCAATGACCCAAAGGGAGATAGAAGACGCAGAGGAGCAGCATCGGCCAGGAAGGGGAATCACAGAATCATAGAGTTGGAAGAGACCACAAGGGCCATCGAGTCCAACCCCCTGCCAAGCAGGAAACACCATCAGAGCACTCCTGACATATGGTTGTCAAGCCTCTGCTTAAAGACCTCCAAAGATGGAGACTCCACCACACACCTTGGCAGCAAATTCCACTGTCGAACAGCTCTTACTGTCAGGAAGTTCTTCCTAATGTTTAGGTAGAATCTTCTTTCTTGTAGTTTGGAACCATTGCTCCGTGTCCGCTTCTCTGGAGCAGCAGAAAACAACCTTTCTCCCTCCTCTATGTGACATCCTTTTATATATTTGAACATGGCTATCATATCACCCCTTAACCTCCTCTTCTCCAGGCTAAACATGCCCAGCTCCCTTAGCCGTTCTTCATAAGGCATCGTTTCCAGGCCTTTGACCATTTTGGTTGCCCTCCTCTGGACACGTTCCAGTTTGTCAGTGTCCTTCTTGAACTGTGGTGCCCAGAACTGGACACAGTACTCCAGGTGAGGTCTGACCAGAGCAGAATACAGTGGCACTATTACTTCCCTTGATCTAGATGCAATACTCCTATTGATGCAGCCCAGAATTGCATTGGCTTTTTTAGCTGCCGCGTCACACTGTTGGCTCATGTCAAGTTTGTGGTCAACCAAGACTCCTAGATCCTTTTCACATGTACTGCTCTCAAGCCAGGTGTCACCCATCTTGTATTTGTGCCTCCCATTTTTTTTGCCCAGGTGCAATACTTTACATTTCTCCCTATTAAAATTCATCTTGTTTGTTTTGGCCCAGTTCTCTAATCTGTCAAGGTCGTTTTGAAGTGTGATCCTGTCCTCTGGGGTGTTAGCCACCCCTCCCAGTTTGGTGTCCTCTGCAAATTTGATCAGGATGCCCTTGAGTCCATCATCCAAGTCGTTGATAAAGATGTTGAATAAGACCGGGCCCAAGACAGAACCCTGTGGCACCCCGCTAGTCACTCTTCTCCAGGATGAAGAGGAACCATTGATGAGCACCCTTTGGGTTCGGTCAGTCAGCCAGTTACAAATCCACTGAGTGGTAGCATAGTCAAGACTGCATTTTACCAGCTTCTTTACAAGAATATCATGGGGCACCTTGTCAAATGCCTTGCTGAAATCAAGGTAGGCTACATCCACTGCGTTCCCTTCATCTACCAGGCTTGTAATTCTGTCAAAAAATGTGATCAGGTTAGTCTGACACGACTTATTTTTCAGAAATCCATGCTGACTATTGGTGATCACAGTATTCCTTTCTAGGTGCTCACAAACTGTTTGCTTAATGATCTGCTCCAGAATCTTCCCTGGTATTGATGTCAGACTGACTGGGCGGTAATTATTTGGGTCCTCTCTTTTCCCCTTTTTGAAAATAGGGACGACATTTGCCCTCCTCCAGTCTGCCGGGACTTCGCCTGTTCTCCAGGAATTCTCAAAGATGACTGCCAGTGGTTCTGAGATCACATCTGCCAGTTCTTTTAATACTCTTGGATGCAGTTCATCTGGCCCTGGAGACTTGAATACATCTAGACTAGCCAAGTATTCTTGTACTATCTCCTTAGTTATTCTGGGCTGTGTTTCCTCTGCTGAATCATTTGCTCCAAATTCTTCAGGTCGGGCACTGTTTTCTTTATCGGAGAAGACTGAGTCAAAGAAGGCATTGAGGAGTTCAGCCCTTTCTGTGTCCCCTGTTTGCATTTCACCATCTTCTCCTCTGAGTGACCCCACGGTTTCTTTGTTCTTCCTTTTGCTACGAACATACCCATAAAAGCCTTTTTTGTTGCTTTTAACCTCTCTAGCAAGCCTGAGTTCATTCTGTGCTTTAGCTTTTCTGACTTTGTGTCTACACGTGCTGGCTATTTGTTTGAATTCCTCTTTGGTGGTTCCCCCCTTTTCCATTTTTTGTACACATCCTTTTTTAATCTTAACTCAGCTAAAAGTTCTTTAGATAGCCACCCTGGCTTCTTTAGGCACCTTCCATGTTTCCGTCTCACTGGTATTGCCTGAAGTTGTGCTTTTACTATCTCCCTCTTAACAAACTCCCAGCCATCATGAACTCCCTTTCCTTTTAGTATTACCGTCCATGGGATCTCACCCAGCACTTCCCTAAGTTTTATGAAGTCGGCTTTCTTAAAGTCAAGAAATTGAGTCCTAGTATGCTTGGCTGCTCCTTTCCGCTGTATAGTAAACTTCAGAAGAGCATGATCACTCGCGCCTAATGATCCTTCCACTTCTACCCCACTAACCAGGTCATCAACATTGGTTAGGACCATATCTAAAATGGCTGTTCCTCTTGTTGCTTCTCCCACTTTCTGGACAATGAAGTTGTCTGCAAGGCCAGTGAGGAATCTGTTTGACCTTATGCTCTTGGCTGAGTTTGACATCCAGCAAATATCCGGGTAATTGAAGTCCCCCATTACTACTATCTCCCTTCCTTTTGCATGCTTGGCCATCTGTTCCAGGAAGGCATCATCTATGTCCTCCGTTTGGCTTGGGGATCTATAGTAAACTCCCACAATGAGGTCCCTGTTATTCATCTCTCCCTTAATTTTGACCCAAATGCTCTCACTTTGGCTTTGAGGTTCTAAATCTTGGATCTCTTCACAGGTATACACATCCCTGACATATAACGCCCCTCCTCCTCCTTTCTTGTCTGGTCTGTTTCTCTGAAATAGAGTGTAACCCTCCATTATTACATTCCAGTCGTGGGACTTATCCCACCATGTTTCAGTGATGCCTATTATGTCATATTTAATTTGCTGTACCAAGAGCTCAAGCTCATCTTGTTTATTTCCCATGCTTTGCGCATTAGTGTACAGACATTGAAGTCCATTAATCATTCCCCCGTGTCTCTTATTTAAGGATTATTTCCTCCCACCACTAGGTCTGCGTGCTGTTTGCTCCATTTGGTCTATGACATTTGGATGATCGTCTTCATCAATTGATAGACTCCTGCCTTCAGGAGCAGTGTCTCCCTCCCCCACATTAGTCAGTTTAAAGCCCTCCTGATGAGGTTTCTGAGATTTTTGGCAAAAACATTCCTCCCAATCGTTGTGAGGTGCAGCCCATCGCTTGCCAGAAGTCCATCTTCAAGAAACTGCAGCCCGTGATCTAAGAATCCAAACCGTTCCTGTTTACACCATTTGCGAAGCCAGCTGTTCACTTCCACTATTTTTCCCTCTCTCCCTGGGCCACGTCGTTCAACTGGGAGGACAGATGAGATGACAATTTGTGCATTTAATTGCTTCAATTTCCTGCCCAGAGCCTCGTAGTCTCTTTTGATCTTCTGGAGGCTATTGCTTGCAGTGTCATTGGTTCCCACATGAACCAAGAGGAAGGGGTATTTGTCAGTGGGTTTTAGGATTCCTTGTAGTCGTTCAGTTACATCTTGGATCTTAGCCCCGGGGAGACAGCACACTTCCCGAGACATCTTGTCTTTTTTTTTTTTATAAAGATTTTTATTGATTTCCAATTTTTTAACAAAAACAAAAAACAACATAAAAACAAACAAACAAAAAACTCATATTTTCTTGACCTTATTTCCATAACCCTCTTTTCCCGGACTTCCCCATACCTTGCCCTTTTTGCATCCTTAATTTAGTACCATTATTCAGCAACCTTTCTTGCCCAATTAAATATAAATTCATCCTCTTTTTCTATTCCACCATAAAATTTAAACCCAATTGTCGCTGCAATTCTACGTCTTCTTTTCCCTCAGCATTTTAACACTCCTCAGTTTTATAATAATTCTTAAGATACATCTTAAATTTCTTCCAATCTTCTTCCACAGTCTCTTTCTCTTGGTCGCGGATTCTGCCGGTCATTTCTGCCAGTCCCATAAAGTCAATCACTTTCGCCTGCCATTCCTCCAACGTGGGTAGTTCTTGTGTCTTCCAATACTTTGCTAGAAGAATCCTTGCTGCCGTAGTAGCATACAAAAAGAAATTCTTATCCTTCTTCGACACCAACTGGCCGACCATACCCAAGAGAAATGCCTCTGGTTTCTTGTTAAAGGTGCACTTAAGCACTTTCTTAATTTCATTATAAATCATTTCCCAGAAGGCCTTAATCTTTGGGCAGGTCCACCAAAGATGGAAAAAGGTGCCTTCCATCTCTTTACATTTCCAACATTTGTTATCGGGCAAATGATAAATCTTCGCAAGCTTGACTGGGGTCATGTACCACCTATAAATCATTTTCATAATGTTTTCTCGTAAGGCATTACATGCCGTAAACTTAATACCTGTGGTCCATAACTGCTCCCAGTCAGCAAACATAATGTCATGACCTATGTCCTGTGCCCATTTAACCATAGCAGACTTCACTGTCTCATCTATTGTATTCCACTTCAACAGCAAGTTGTACATTCTTGATAAATTCTTAGTATTGGGTTCTAACAATTCTGTTTCTAATTTCGATTTCTCCACCTGGAAGCCAATTTTCCTGTCTTGTTTGAAAGCCTCCATTATTTGAAAATAATGGAGCCAATCTCGTACCTTAGACTTTATTTTCTCATAACTTTGTAGTTTAAATTCACCACCTTCTTGTTCTAAAATCTCAGAATATTTCGGCCAATTGGTTCTCATATTAAGTTTCTTTACCTCCTTAGCCTCCATAGGTGAAAGCCACCTGGGAGTTCTGTTTTCCAATAGATCTTTGTACCGTATCCAAACATTATATAGTGCTTTCCTGACAATATGATTTTTAAAACCCTTATACACTTTAACCTTGTCATACCAGATATATGCATGCCAACCAAAATTATTATCAAATCCTTCCAAATCTAGAATGTCTGCATTTTCAAGAAGTAGCCAATCTTTTAACCAGCAGAAAGCCCCTCTTTCTTTGGAATCGGTAAGTATCTTAAACTTAATTCTGGGCTTTTTGCCCTGCCAGACAAATTTAGATATGTCTTTCTGCCACTTCTTGAAACAGTCCAGTTTATCAACAATTTGTAATGTCTGAAACAAAAATAACATTCTAGGCAATACATTCATTTTGATTACAGCAATTCGACCTAACAAGGAAAGCTTCAGGTTTGACCATATTTCTAAATCTTTCTTTATCTCAGTCCAGCACTTATCATAGTTGTCCTTAAATAAGTTTACATTCTTAGATGTCATGTTAATCCCCAGGTATTTTACACTCTTTGCCACCACTAACCCAGTTTCCTCTTGGAATCTATCCCTTTCAACATTTGTTAAATTTTTTTCCAGTACCTTGGTTTTTTGTTTATTCAACTTAAATCCTGCGACCTGGCCAAATACTTGAATTAATTCCAAAGCTCTTTTGGTACTAGTGTCTGGCTCTTGCAAGGTCAGTACTAAGTCATCTGCAAAAGCCTTTAATTTGTAATGTCTGGCTCCGACCTGAATCCCTTTTACCAGCTGGTCCCCCCTAATCATATTTAACAGGACCTCCAGGACCAATATAAAAAGTAATGGGGATATTGGGCACCCCTGACGTGTCCCTTTTTCTATAGTTAATTCATCCATAACCACATTATTTACAATTAGCTTCGCCTTTTGCTCAGAATAAATTGCACTTATACCATTTTCAAACCTTTGGCCTACCCCCATCCCGTGGAGATTCTTTTTCATAAATTTCCAAGATATATTGTCAAAGGCTTTCTCCGCGTCCACAAAAATTAAAACTGCCTTCGTATTAATTTTCACTGTCAACATTTCTATAATGTCAATTATATTCCTTACATTAGTAGATATATGCCTACCCGGGAGAAAGCCTGCCTGATCTTTATGGATCTCCTCCACCAACACCTTCTTTAATCTTTTTGCCAAAATGTCTGCAAAAATTTTGTAATCCACATTAAGTAGTGATATAGGGCGGTAGTTCTTGATCTGTTTTTTATCAACTTCAGTCTTTGGTATAAGTGTAATGAAAGCTTCTTTCCACGTCTCAGGTGCCCTTTTCCCCTCTAATATCTCGTTACAAACCTCCTTAAGCGGCTGGATTATCCAATCTTTCAAAGCTTTGTAATATCTGGAGGTTAGTCCATCTGGCCCTGGAGATTTCCCCAGTTGCATATTTTGAATGGCACCCTCAATTTCTTGTTCAGTTATTTTCTCATTTAAAAGCAACATACTTTGTTGCGAAATTTTTTGTAATCCATATTTCTTGAGAAATTCTTCAATGTCTCTTTCGTTTTCCGGCCCTTGTGCGTACAATCTTCTGAAATAACTCTGAAAGCAGTTGCTGATCTCATTTGGTTTCGAAATGTTCTTTCCATCTACCTCCAAATTTGTGACTGTATTCAATTTCAGTCTCTTCTTCAATTGCCATGACAGGAGTTTCCCACATTTATCTGCCGATTCAAATGTCTTTTGTCTCATTCGTTTAATTTTCCATTCAATCTCTTGATTCATCAATTCCATATATTGCTTCTGGTACAGTTTAATTTGTCTCAAGATCTCATGTGACTTTGGGTTGGATCTCAATTTCTTTTCACTGTCTTTTATCTTTTCCAAAATTTTATCTTTCTTCTCCTGTTGTTTCCTCCTTTTCAAGGAATTCTGCTGTATCAAGAAACCCCTCATCACGGCCTTGCTTGCGTCCCAGATCACTCGTTTCTCCACTTCTGTCCTTAGATTTATCTCAAAATAGTCCTTCAAAGTCTTTTGGGCCTTTTGGTACACCTCTGGATCTTTAAATAGGGTGTCATTCATTCTCCATCTGAAGGAGCCAGCTGTTGTTATTTTCATTTCCATCTTTACCGCATTATGGTCGGAGCATGTCTTTGGGCAGATTTCCACTTTCTTTATCTTAGGAGCCATTCCACTAGTAATCCATATTTGGTCTATTCTTGTCCAGGTCATCTGTGATTCTGAAAAGAATGTTCCCTCCTTCTCGAGGGGGTTTCTTGTTCTCCAAATGTCGATCAGGTCCAAGTTGTCAGTCATTTCAAAGAAAGTCTTAGGTAGTCTCCCGTCCTTGGAGATCACCTGTCTTTGTGCTTTGTCCATATTTGTAGAGACGACCCCATTCATATCGCCTAATAGGATCACCTTATAGTCCAGATAGTTCATTAATGTCTCATGTAGTTTCTTGTAAAATTCTGCCTTCCCTTCATTCGGTGCATAAATTCCAAATATCAAAAATTTTTCTCCTTGAATCTGTATCTCAATTGCCAAGATTCTACCCTGTTCATCTTTGAAAATCTGTCTTGGAGCCAATTTCTCTTTTGCATATATCACCACTCCTCTTTTCTTAACTTTATCTGATGAAATAAATTCTTGTCCCAGTCTTTTATTTATAAGTAGTCTTCTCTGTGCTCTTGTCACGTGGGTTTCTTGTAGACAAATCAGATCCAATTGTTCTTTTTTCAAAATATGGAAAACCTCACGCCTTTTCCTGGGAAGGTTCAGTCCATTACAGTTCCAAGTTAAAAATCTCAGAGACATTGTTGGTTAGTTACCTCCAACTGCACCCTGCAGCTGTTCTTCGTCCGTTGGTGATTTGAGTCCAAATGTCAAGTTCCCCAAGTCTGTATCTGCAGTTGAGTTCAGGATCCCTTTCACCAGGTCCTCTCCGTATTTGTGTAGAAACTGTTCTTTATCTTGCGCTGTTTTTATCTTAACTTTCTTTCCTCTGAAGTTAAAAGACAAACCCTGTGGAAATTCCCACCTGAAAGGTATGTTGTTCTTCTTCAGCAGGTCCACCAAAGTCTTGAACTGAGTTCTCACCTCCAAAATATATTTTGGGATATCCCTGTAGATTTGCACAGAGACGTTTTGAATCTGAAGTGTTTTCTGATAATGCAGACTTAGTATCTTGTCTCTCTCCTCTTTTGACCTCAATGTGATCAGGCAGTCCCTTGGAATCTTCCTGCCTTGCCTTCTGCCCAATCTGAAGGCGGTTGTTATCTCGAATTCTGTTCCCTCTAGGTTTTCCTGCCAGAAATCTGTAATTTCTTTTGTGAGGAAGTCCACTAGGTTGTCCCCTTCACTTTCAGGAACCAACCTAAGTCTTAAATTCTTCTCCTTCCGCTGCATGTCCCATAAAGAGAGGGTCGCCTCATGCTGGTCAAGCCTCCTGCAAACAGGAACTAAATTTTCCTGTGTAGATTCCGCAGTAGTTTTAGCTTCTTCTGCAATTTTCCTTATTGTGGCGTTCTCCTCTACCAATTGTTGTATAATCTGTGTGTTAGACGTTACGCTCTTAGTATTCAAATGCAATTTTGCCGTTAAATCTGCCAGTTGCTTAGTATTTTCTGTACTCTGTTTGTTCAATCTTTCTAAAGATTCATTTATCTTCAATAATGCCTGCGTCACTGACTCCATGAATGCACTTATTCCCTTTTCCTGTCCACCTGGGCCTGTTGGCAATAGTCCTGATAAAGAGCCCCTTTTCTTTTGTGCTGCCTTAGACTTGGATCTTGTTGCTATTTCATCTACAGGGCCGCTCATGTCCCAAGGTCGTTCTCACAGGAACAGGTTTGAATGGAAAAATCCAGTGACTTTGTTGCAACTGTTACTTTCAGCCCTCTAGAGGGAGCTGAGATCTCCAATATAGCAAAGAAACAATAAATCCAAAAAACCCTCTAAGGGGAAAGTTACTAAAAAGTTCTTTCAGTCTTTTTAGTTGCAACTGTATAATTTTTACAAAGTCTCAATAGGTTGTATCAAATAAAGTCTCCACTTTGCAACATCTCTGACAGCTCCCTGTCAAAGTGTTTCACCCAGGCAGTCCGTTCCCAGAGTCAGAGTCTGCGGTAAATTGTCCCTTTAAAAGTTTCCCTGCAGGTTTCCTTTCTTTTTCACCCCCCCCCCCCCCGTTCCTGCTCCCTAGGGGGGGGGGGGACTTGGGTCAATGCTAGGGTTAGTCCTTTTTTTAAAAAATTTTCCTTAAAGAATGTCAATTACAGCTTGCCAAATCCGTTGCTTTAACAGTCATGCAATCTGGGGAAGGCAGACTTCCTTTGTTTACCGTCCCCACTTTCGGCCAAATTTTTAAAAAAGATTAAATTTAAAGTCCCGAAAGGGTTGCCAATCCTACTCACGGGAGTCTCTTTCAGTCCAAATTTCAGGAAGAAGTCGGCGCTCTCCGCTAATGGCGATGCGGCTTCACTCCACGAGCTGGGTAGCGACTCTCAGCTCTGCGCTCCCCCGATGCTCCTCCGGAGCCTTTAAAAAGGCTCTTTCGCAGTAAAAGGGGGCGCAATCGATGCCCACCGAGTCTCCTTGCTCACAGGCTTCCGCGCCTGTGATTTTAGGGGTCCCCGCTTCGCCGTAGCGGTCAGACCCGAACTCGCAGAGCAGCTCCCTCTCCGGAGAACGGAGAGCGAGCCGCCATTAGCGCTGGCGCCAACCGGAAGCCCCGAGACATCTTGTCAGGCCCACAGATCACTGCTTCTGTTCCCCTCAGCAGGGAATCCCCTATCACCACTACACGCCTCCTCTTAGGTTTGGTCGGGGTTCTTCCGTGATCTGTCCGTTCCAAGGTCGCCTGCACATTTCCTGAGGACTGACTTTGCTGCTCGTCTTCATATACCTGATCGACTGTAACGAGGGAGAGATCCTCAAATGGAGTCTGCTCTTCGTCTTCCATTCTAGGGGAGAGGACCTCAAAGCGATTCTGTATTTCTAAACAATCAGAGCGAACCCTGGGCCTCCTACTTCTTTGAGTCACGTTTCTCCATATATCTGGCACCTGTGTTGGTGAACTAGCCTCCTTCTCAGGGGAGTCCCCTGTCTCCTCCTTGGTGGAGACGGTGTGCTCTGTTGCTTCCAAGAAGAGCTCCAGCTCTCTAATTCTTTGGAGCGTAGCCACACGTTCCTCCAGTTGCTGGACTTTGTCTTTTAAGAGGGCAATCAACATGCAATTGCTGCAGGTAAAGCTGCCTGCAACCTTTGGCAAGATGGCAAACATTGCGCAGGAACCACAGGCGACTGCAGCTGTTCCCTCACTCTCCATCTTGAGAACGTGTCGTTGGGGCTGGCTACAGTGGTCCTCCATCATAAGAAGCGTGCAGACAGGACAGGACAAGTAACTCCCCCCCAAAAAACCCTAGGTCTCCCCCAACAAATGTTTGAGACTAGCTCCCCTAAATCTAAAGATGGATCAGGGAGAACAGCTAATCAGCCACAAGAAACACACACAGGAGAAAACCCTTTTTGCTCCTTCTTCAGCCGCTGCCCTACAAGCTCAGGGCATCCTCAGGGCCGGGCGTCCTCCTTGCTTGTGGGCTCTTGAGGGAAGAGTCTCTCCAGAGTCCCAGAAGATGATGTTTCCAGCTGGGGGGTTAAACCTGGGACCGTCTGCATGTGGGAGATTATCAGCCAAACCAAACGAATGCATATTTCTGCTAGTCAGCCTGAGAAGGGGCTAATACCGGAATGTTAGAAGGATGTTGGAATGAAGTAATGTGGTTTTAGCAGAAATGATATAAAGGATTAAGTAAAAATGGATTGTTAATTGGTGAAAGAACAGAATGTAAAATTATAGTATATTAAGATAAATTATCAGGGTAGAAATAAAGATGGAAAGGATTTGCTGAAATATCTAATTGAATTAGAATACAAAAAAGGGAGGTGTGAGGAGGTCAAGGAAATAAGCAAAGGAAAGAAAGTTATGTAAAGGATTGATTTGTGTGTTTTTTTCTTTAATTATCTGCATCTTTTTTTCTGTTTTTTCCCCTTTGTTTTTGTATTATTCTGTATTTTTATTTATTTTTCTCTGTTTAAATATGTTCTTTATTTTTCCTTTTTGTAACCTTTAAAATCTCAATAAGAATCTATTGGGGAAAAAATGGGAAAAAAAGAGAGAGAAGGGGCTAATACCACAGAGATGCATTACTGCTAGGCAGATACTCAGACCATAGAAAATGTATTGGTAGAGAGGGCTCTGTGTGATGTCATTTCCCCTCCTCTCCTGGGAGGGAAGGAGCATATGTCACTTCCTCTTTCCACCCCCCACTCTCTCCTCGACCAGCCATGAGGGGAGATGTGCCCTGTGCTTGCTCCAATATCCACTCTCCCTTCCCCACAGGTGGGCGGGGCTCACCTGGGCAGGTGCCACCCACCTGTTTGGGCCGGCCTTTGACCCGCCCTTGGCCAGGGAGGACAATGGACGGCCTGCTGGGGATGGGCCTAAGGCCAAAAGAAAAGAGGATGACTCCGTTGCTCAAGCCTCTCTTACTCTCTTACTCTCTTACTCTTGTCTCATCATTTGGGGGAAAGGGGTGGGCACCACAGACAGGGTTAGCTCATGTGCCCACAATCCCAGGCATAAGCCTGAGACAAAATAAAAGTTTTTTACCTGCACAATTTTTACTGCTGCTATATCTGAAAACCAACATGAGACTGTTGAGCAAATGAATTAAATTCTAAGCTTACTTTCCAGACTGTCGTCTGATTTCTTTGCTAAATGGGGTAAGAAAGGGCGAAGCCAGCTCACTTTGTAGCTGGGCTTAATTAAAAGTAGGCTTCACAGCCTCTTCCTACAAGCTTTAATTTGTCTGCTAAGGATGGGACTTTTAGAAGGCTGCTCAGCTCACACACATGGGGGTCCGGGGGGAATAAATTGCAATTAATATATCCTCTCCTGCCTTTTAAAACTCATCCCACAGTGCCTGCAAAACACAGGTTCTGCTGCCACTGAGGCACAGACCCCCCCCCCCAATGCAGGGAGCCAGGGGGGACCCTCAGACGAGGCCTCTGCTCCTGCAGGGGGGCTCTTGGGGGCAGCAGATGTGGGTCTGTGTGGCCCCCGTCCCCCTGCACAGCCAGGCCTCAGATCGCGTCAGGGGCCGAGATGGAGCTCCAGATTCTCCTTGGCTCTGCTTCTGTAGCCTTATTAGATTTAGCCATTATTTTATTGCAGCACAACAAGCCCTCATCAAATATTTCCTTAGCGTGCTCCAGGGGACCCAGATATAAAGCCGTTGGCCGTGCCAAGTGGTTAATTTTCTACATTAAAAACAAGAGGTGCCAAGATCTTACAGAAGCCACACTCTTCAGCAGGAAAAGGACTGCCCTCTCATTCCAAAGGCTGGGGGGCGGAAGGACTCTGCATGTGCTCAGAGACACCCTTTTAAAGCACCAGCATAGGACTGGGGCTTGAGCCCTGGTTTTCTAAACTGGCTCTTGGGCTCAGCTGCCATTTAACTTCCTTGCCTGCCCTGGAGCAGAACTGGCTTCTCTTTGAGCACCCCCCCCCCAAAGGAAGGAGGCCAGCTCTGCCTTCACCCTCCTCGACTGGCAAGGAGGCTGCTCTTGGGGTGTGCAAGCAGGCAGCAGTTCCACAGGGGCAGCTCTGGACCTGGGAGCAGCTCCTGACAGGCTGGTGATGTGACATGGAGGGAGAGTCAGCCTGCCTGGGGAGGGGGTCTCCAGGCTCCTGTCTCCAGGTCTGTGCCTTCATTTGTTGCTCATCCACATCCTGTCCGTGGGAATGTTCAGGGATGCAGGAGAGGATATATTGTTTGATTATAGCCTTTCCAACTTGTGTAAACAAGTTCACAATTTAGCAGAGTAACATCCCCCCTTTTAAACTCAAAGCGGATGCGTTTGCTCAGGTTCGCGAAAGCCTCTACAATAACTGTTCTGGTATTTTCCCCTTATTCCCTCATAAAAGATAAGACACCAGAAAGAAAAAAAATATTCTGAATCCCAGAAGCCAGAACAGCAAGAGGGGTGAAAGCAGCAATCCCTCTTGCTGTTCTGGCTTCTGGGATAGCTGCGCAGCCTGCATTCACTCCATAAGACGCACGTAAGACTTTTCCATAAGACTTTTTCCCTTAGAAGGGAAACTTTTTCCCTTGGAAGGAAAAAAGTGAGTCTTATAGAGCAAAAAATACGGTAAATTCAATAAATAAATAAAATAAAAAATCTGAGGGGGGCCCTCTTTGAGATGAAGCATTCCTAGCTGTGGGGGGGGGGATGCATGTCCCTGATTGTTCCAGCGGGTTGGAACAGCAGTGGAGCTGCAAGAGTGGCTTCATTAAGGCAAAGGTGGAGATTGATGGGTGTGAGGGAAGGGAAGAAATCACAGGTTCAGGAAGGCAACTGCGGTGCCTGCGGGATTCGGGTGTTTCTCTGGCAAAGCTGTCACCAATCAAGGCCGCACTCCTCCGGAGGAATCCCCCAAGCAGCTGAGCCATGCGGAGAGCAAGGAAGCCTGAGGGTAGGATGACAGAGTGTGGTGGATGAGGTCCTTTTCACCCAGAGACACAGCAATGAGGGAGGAGGAGGCTGGCGGAGGAGGAGCGTTTGCTGCCGGAGGCAAGAGGCAACTTGTAGTGAGAAGCATCTTCTGTGTTATGGAACCCAAGTGCCAACAGAGCCGAGCGAAGAGGTGAGCAGCCACGGACGGGGAGGCGATGGGGGGAACCACTCAGCCCCCTTTCCATGGGCTAAAATGTGCACGCGGGGAAGTTCACCGATCCCAGCCGAGGGGGGTCTCGTCTCCTCCTCAGAGAGACAAAGACTTGGCATTTTGTGGGCATGGGAGGAAAACAAGAGGATTTGCATTCCGACGCCGACTCAAATGCCTTTTCCCGCAGCCCAAATTAATACCTGACTCATCTCTTCGCAGGACTGATTGTCAGCAGTTTCCGGTTTCAGGGGAAATGGTCAGGGAAGACAGAGCCTTTCTAAGTGGCGGGAAATGATGCCAGCTGAGGGTGCCCACCTGGGGCGCCCACAGCAGGTGCCTGAAATGCAGGGCTGGTCCTGATCCCTGCAGCTGGGAGGAGAGTCCCTAAGGCAGTTGGATGGTGCCTGGTCCCCCTCCTTCCGACAAACTCCTGCAGCCAGGCCGGTGCCAAACGTCTTGGTCTGCTTTCCTTTGGAGCCCATCAGGGAAGCTGAGATGGGCCAGCCCAGGTCCTCCATGCACACTGCCCAGGCTTGCGCCCTGGAGAGGGAGGCAGCCATTACGAGTGACCGCTCTCTGCAGCCGCAGCAGGAGCTGTGATCCCTCAGCAGTTTGGCTTCACCCCTGGAGATGAACTCCATTGTCTCTGCCCAAAACAACAATTCCCACAAGCGATAGTGCGGGGGGGGGGGGGTTGTTTCCCAGTCTTCAGCACCTTGGACAGCAGTCAACACGCACCCTATCAGAGCTCCCTTCTTTCAGCACCAGGGATAGGGACCACCCACTTGGCTGGGGAAGAGACCCATCAGAAGCCGAGGGCTTTGCTTTGGGTGAGAGGAAGCAAGAAACCAGAGGGGGAGATGGGGAGAAAGCAGAGGAGGGGGAAGGAGGAGGGAGGGAGGGAGGGAGGGAGGGAGGGAGACCAGGCTAGCAAAGGTTCTCTGTACACACCCAAGCACATAAATGCCTCTGAAGACCAGCTGCTGGAAACTGGGGGCGGGGGAGGGGAGCACAGCTGCTGTGCCCAGGTCCTGCTTGGGGGTCTTTCATTAGAGGGAATCAGGTTGGCCCCTGTGAGAGGATCCCTACCTTGGATCAAATCTACGCTTCCAGGTAGGACTAGCCACCTGAGAAACAATTTCTATTCAAATGCAATTTTGGTTTTAAATGCAATGCAAGGTAGTCACCATGGCAGTACCGTATTTTTCGCCCTATAGGACGCACTGGCCCATAGGACGCACCTAGTTTTCAGGGGGGGAAATCAAGGAAAAAAATATGATTCCCCCCCCCCCCCCGCAGCTCTGGGAGCAGCGGACAGGCTGCACACAGCCTGTGCGCTACTCCAAGACCTTCTTCCTGCTTTTGCGGGAATTCCCCCACCTCCCACAAAAGCCCACAGGAGCCCAGCGTGACTCCTGCGGGCTTTTCGACCAGGAGGGAGAAGAGACTGAAACGGCCAGTCAGTCCCTTCTCCCTCCTCAGGGAAAAGCCCCCAAGAGCAGCGCGCTCTTAAAAGGCTGCAAGGCTCCAACGGGCTTTTCTAAGAGGTGGGGGAATTCCCCCACCTCCTAGAAAAGCCAGCAAAGCCTCGCAGCCGCTTTAAAGAGCGCCCGGCTTTTGCCTGCTTTTGCGGGAGGTGGGGGAATTCCCCCATCTCCTGCAAAAGCCCACAGGAGGGAGAAGGGATGGACTCCGCCAGTCCGTCTCTTCTCCCTCCTTAGGGAAAAGCCTGCTTTCCCCCACCGCCAGCCTCCAAGCCGGGTTGGAGAGTAGCAGGAAGGCGTCATGCGCCTTCCCCCTGCCCCCCATCCTCTGGGGCTGGCGATGGGGGAAGCGCTGCTTTCCCCCACCGCCAGCCTCAAAGAGCAGACTCTCCTGGCTTCAGTGAAAGCAATGCGAAGCCTCTGGAGTGCAGGCTTCGGAGGCTTCACGTTGTTATCGCTGAAGCCAAGGAACCTGCATTCGCCCCATAAGACGCACACACATTTCCCCTTCATTTTTGGAGGGGGAAAAGTGCGTCTTATAGGGCGTAAAATACGGTATATGGTATGGTATAGGGTATCAGAGTTTTTAGGGGGCTAACCAGGCTGGGATAGCTGCAATAGCAGGCTTGTTGGTTTCTGAATGTCTGGTGTAGATTTTCAGTTTCGTTGTTCTGTATGGGACAATGACAATAAAGATTATCATATCGTATTGTATCGTATTATCCTTTTGTAGGGTGGCCTTTGTAGGCTAGGCTGAGAGGGACAGGCTGGCCCCCAAGGGGGAGAGCTGCGTGGGGGGATTTGAACACCAGTCCCTCCCCTGCCCCAGTCTAACGCTCTCCAACCGCTGCGCAAACCTGGCTCTGGCTGTGACTCCCCTCAGACTGCAAAGGCTGGGTGAGGGGCACAGGCAGGGCATTGGTGCCTCCCTCATCTGGGGCAGCCCCTCAGCCCCAGCCAGGACCTGCCACCTTGGCCCCACAGAAGGGGAGACCCAGCGCAGCCCACAGGCCGGCCAGCTTCCAAATGGCACAAGGGGCCCCCTTGCTAGGCTGCCGCTCTGGTAGCTCTCCCCCTCCCCAGCAGGCCAGCTAAGCACCTCTGGGCCGACCCCTCCCCACTCAGGACTGCAAGGAAGAAGGGGGGGTCCCATTGTTCCCTGTTCTGGTGCCCACGAGTTGCCATAGCACCCAGATGGCCTCCATCGTGTGCCTGCACTGGCCTTGGCCTCGAACAAACTGCACCTGCCTGGCTCTGACGGAGGAGGCGGAGGCAGCTTGTCTGATTCCAGCTCCTGGGGGGGCCCCTACAGTGGGACCTTGGTTCTCAGACTTAATCCATTCCGGAAGTCTGTTCCAATAACAAAGTGTTTTAAAACCAAGGTGCGCTTTCCCACAGAAAGCAATGCAAAATGGATTAATCTGTTCCAGACTTTTAAAAACAACCCCTAAAACAGCAATATATATATATATATATATATATATATATATATATATATATATATTATTTTTTAGTTCAGCAACCCTGTTCCCTTTATTTTTATCTCAGCCAGGCACAGAAAGAACCGAGAGGAGCCCAGTTTCCCTCTCCCTCCCCTTTATCCAAAGGCAGAATCCTGATTAATCTATTTTTTTATATATATAAATTTTTTATTAGGTTTTTCGTTTTGTGCTTTATCCCATATCCACGAAATCAAAGCATCACTTACATCTTTGATCCTCCTGAGCCCCAACCACCACCACCCCCCCCCCCCCCCGCCATCACTCCCTGGCTTTCTTAGGTATACACTTTCATCTTAGCATTCCTATCTCCCCCGATTTACTTTCTTTTTATTCTTTAATTAATTTAACATTAATTTATCTATCTAATGAGCATTGATCCAGAAAATGAAAGCAATAAGCAATGTACTGCAGTCACACAATCAATTAATCAATCAGTAGCTGAACTGGGTTCCACAGAGTCACAAAAACAAAAGAAAAAAGAGCCACAAAAACGCAAAATAAATAGCAAAACAGAGAGACCTCAGTGTAACACTCAAAACGGGTCCCAAAATAGTTTGCAAACTGGAACACTTACTTCCGGGTTTGCAGTGTTTGGGTTCCAAGTTGTTTGAGTCCCAAGGCATTTGAGAACCAAGGGACCACTGTATTTGGGGGTGGGGGGGCCTGCCCCACCTAGCCAAGAACTCGGGTCTGACATGCATCTGCCAGCCACTCTCTAGCAGCGGGGAAGCCCAGCGAGGATGGTGGGGGGTGAGATCCAGAATTGGACCCCTCCCTCCCTCCCGTCTCCCAAAGGGGACCGCAGTGGGACTTACTGCCTATGGGGGGGAGAATAGCAGTCGGAGGCAATGATGCTTGCGAGACCACGGGTGTTTTGAGTCCTGCTTGGGGTTTGGTTGGCCACTGGGGGACAGGATGCTGGACTAGAAGAAGTCCCTCGGGCCTCATCCAGCAGCTCTGTTCATTTCCTTAATTGGCCAACCTAATTCAATGCCTGTGCAAACAAAAAAAGATTGGCAGCGGCTGCGTGTCTCTGATCTCTGCAGCCCCAGCGCCCTGAGCCGTGGGGAGAGTGGCTGGACTCCTCCTCTCGCTCCCCCTGCACCTGGGGCAGAGGGGGGTTCTGTGGGGCAGGCTCCCGAGACCTCCCTCCTAGCTGCGGATGTTTTGAACCCCCCTCGGCCCCCTCCAAGGCCATGTTAGGTGTCGTGTGAGCTGAAGCTCTTCTAGACTTCTCTGCCTGGGCGAGTCTGCTGATCAACCCTCATCTCTCAAAGCTCCTTTGAGCCACGTTGCATCCTCACACCTTGCGCATAGGAATCACGGCTAATTTAAAATGACCCCAAATATTATGTCTGGGGATCAGTAATAAACCCAGAGCTGATAATCACCCAGAGCGATATTAATCCAGCCTCTGGCTGACGGCTCAGGCTGGGCCACAAATGTCATAAAACAGAAACAATAAAACAAGATGGAAAGGATTATAGGTATATTAACTTCCACAGCCCAAACCACCAAGAGCCAACCCCTCCCCTAAGAGGGGGGCTCCACGCTTCCGTTTCGCCCTCCACATACAAAGATCAGATTGTGGCTGAATCTCTTTATGCAGCCACTGAACAAGGCAGGATGCCATCTAATGGCTTCACACCAGCCTAGGGATGGCAATGCCACAATGCCAGGGCAAGGGGCACAAAGCTCAGGGGACAGACCCCCTCCAAAGGCCACATCCAGGGCTATCCAGCCATCCTCACCGGCCTCAAGGGAGATCCCCGGATGATCACCCTTCCCTCCAGGTTGCATCTGAGGAAAGGATCCTACCTGCCAGGGACCATCCTGAGGAGGAATCGCGGGAGCCTCCCCCTGCTCCAGATCCAGATCCTGAATCTTCCCAGGATCAGGAGAACAATATAGATTTGGAATGGTGGTTTGCAGAGGGACATAGTTCAGAAGGCAGAAGCTGGGAAATACTGGATGGGGAACAGCTAGAAGCAGCACTGGGAGAGAGAGGGTTAACAGAGTCACTGTCTCTGGAAAGCAGCCATCTGCTCAGCCCAAGGTCAAGAAGAGCAGATAAGGTGGCAGCACAGAAAGCACAGTGGTTAGGAAATCAGGTTAAAAGACACGGCAGTGACGTGGGTGACTAGGGAGGAAGTCAGTGGAAACTTTAATTGGGAGCACCGCCATTCCTAGGAAAGGGATTCTTTGTTCTCTCGCTGTGTTCATTAAAGTTTCTAACTGGTCAGAAGACTCCTTTCCATGTGTTCTGCTGATCTACTGCCAAAGGGGGCGGAGGAAGCCGATTCCAAGAAGCCTGATGCCACCCTCCTCAGCACTAGGGCTTTGGGCTGCTCGGCCAACAAGCAGCAGGTCCTAAGGCAAGGCGGCTGTGGGCCACCCCACCCACAGAGCCACAAATCTAGGTGGAATTTGGCAGCTCTCTCTGGCTACTAGTCCTGATGGCGAGGCCCTGCCTCCACGGTGCCTGCAAACTGGAGGTGGGCAAATGTCCCCCCATCTTCAAGAATGGCTCTAGAACAGAGCACTTGAAAAAGGATGCTGTGGTTGCTAAGACCCTGCGTGGATCTAGTCAGAATCTCCCTCCTTGCTCTTTCAACCCACTGGTTTGCGTCCTCTCCTCCGGAGCAGCAGAAAAAAGCAAGCTGGCTCCATCTTCCATGACAGCCGTTCAGATATTGGGAGGGGGCCACCACCACCCCTCTCAGTCGGCCACCTTCCTCTCCCACACGCAGGCAGCCAGGTGAGCTCTCTGCCTCAGGGGAGGACCAATAGCAGGTGGCTTGTCACACCCCCCACCCCATGACAATGAGAAGCACAGCTGCCTTCCTTGGGGGCCAAGCAGGGGAGAGGGGCTCCTCCTGGCACAATCAGTGTCCATGGGGCAGCAGACCCGGCAGAGCTCCAGAGCAATTCCTGATGGGGGGGGGAGAGAGAGGTTCCTGCTGCTGCCTTAAGGACTCCCCCTTCTCGCCCCAAACAGGGGTCCCAGGACTGCGTGTGGAGCTCCACCAGGACTGGCAAAAGGGTGGGGGGAGGCAGGCAAGGCAGGACCCCCGGACACAGGCCGTTTCCGTGGCTGCAGCCGGGCTGGGAACATTGAGTGCCAGAAGCCCTGCAGATTTAGGAGGAGAAGCCTCGCCAGCTGGGGCACTGCAGGCTCTTTCTGTTGTGTCTTTGCTTTCGTTTCTCTCTCTGTGCCTGAGACATTGAAGCAGGCAGTCATGTTTTCTTTGTTCTGACCAACGCTGAACAAAGTTGTAAATAATGCTCTCCTGAGTGCGTCTTTCGCTGTGCGAATTCTGCTGATAGAGCGTGCATCAGCTCTGGAATGTAGCAAGCTATTGCTGGAGCTCGTGTCGCTAATTGAATGATGCTGCGTGTCTACGGGAGGTCGATGGATCGCAACGGAGACGTCGTGGGGTCATGATGGACTCTGTCTCCCTGGCAGTATCCCAACATGGTCAAGGCTGTTCTCCAACTGGAGCGCTCGCAGGCCAGTGTTTCCCAGTTGTCAGTGTTTATACTATATTTGCCTTGAGACAGTCTTTAAACCTCTTTTGTTGACCACCAGCATTACGCTTTCCATGTTCAAGTTCGGAATAGAGTAGTTGCTTTGGAAGACGATCGTCAGGCATCTGCACAACATGACCAGTCCAACGAAGTTGATGTTGAAGAATCATTGCTTCGACACTGGTGATCTTTGCTTCTTCCAGTACACTGGTATTAGTTCGCCTGTCTTCCCAAGTGATGTGTAAAATTTTTCGGAGACACCGTTGATGGAATCTTTTCAGGAGTTGGAGATGGTGTTTGTAAGTGGTCCATGTTTTACAAGCATATAGTAAGGTTGGTAGTACAATAGCTTTGTAAACAATTATTTTGGTTTCCCTGCCAATGTTCTGGTCCTCAAACACTCTGCACTTTAGCTGGGAGAAAGCTGCACTCGCAGAGCTCAGGCGATGCTGGATTTCGGCATCAGTGTTGGCCCTTGTGGAAATATAACTGCCTTGGTAGGAGAAGTAATCGACATTTTCCACTGTTACACCATTGAGTTGGATTTGCAGCTCTGCAAATGGGTTATTTTGTACTTGTTGGTGCAGCACTTTGGTTTTTTGGATGTTGAGCGATCGGCCAAGCTTTTCGTAAGCTTCTGCAAAGATATTTAGGATGGTTTCATATACAAGAAACCTATCAGTAAAAGGTGAACATTGGTTGTGCTCTCTAGGTGCCAAAAACTGCCACTGAGCAAATTGATTAGGTTTGTTTTTTAATGCACTCCAGAAACTCCGGACCGCTGGTGCCTGCCTGATATAAGAAGAGGCAGGATCAGGCCTGGTTTCCATCTAGCCAGCTTCCTGGTCTCACAGCGGCTGAGCAGTTGCCTGTGGGAATCCCAGAAGAAGGACCACAAAGACCTCTCTCCCCTCTGGTGTTTTCCAGCAACCAGGATTCGGAAGCATGGCTGGAAGGGGGTGGCGGAGCAGGGCCCTCGTGCCCAGGAGCCCTTGATCTCCCGGGGTGGTCTCACTTGCCGAGAGAAGGCTTCTCTGCTCATCTCAGCTCCCCTGTTATCACGCTCCCCTGGGAGGGCTCTGCAATGCTGAGAGGCTCATGAAGGGCTCTTCATCTTGCTGAGAAGACGCCAAGATCCCTGGAGACAAGATGTGCTTCTGGCTGTCAATTGCTTTAGAAAAAGAGAAGATTTTGTTGAAGTAAACCAAAGAAATCAGTGCGATAAAATGAAAATAAGCACACATAAAAAAGCGTCAAGGGAGACGTAATATTGCTCGAGACCCTCAGGAAAGCAAAATTCTGCCTTGTGTCGCAGAGAGGGAGTCCTGGGTGCCTGTACTTATTTATTTTATTCACTTATTTCATGAAATTTATACAATGTTTGGTTGTTTTTTAAAAAGAAACCTTAAATTAATTAAAAAAGGTAAAACAAGAACATCAGGGGGGAAATACAACAGCATACAAGAGGTTAAAATGCTGCTATAAGAATTCGGATAACCGTCATTAAAAAAGGCATGTTTGTGAGTGCGTAAGGCAAATGCTTGCACATAAGTGCATAAACCATATTCCCGAAAAAGAGAGCAACACAGCGGCCAAGTCTGGCCCTTAAGTCAGCCTCAAAGACCCTCTCAAGGGACAGGAAGACCTTAATGGACCAGCCTTCTGCAAACCCAGTTTATCAGGTATCTGCAAAAAGCAGCACAGACATGTCCAAAGAGCATCTTCTGTGTGCTACAAGGGATTCAGGAGCCCAGGGAGTGACTACTTTGAAAGAATGTCTCAGACAGGCCAGGAAGGGCCGTTGTCAGGTATCTGGATTGACAGGCTGGAAAACTAAGCTGGAAAAACTCACACTTCATGCATGCTCTGGTTTTCCAGACTACCCACTTTTGTGACCTCAGTATCACGATTTTGGGCAGTCTCTGTGTTCCCATTTCTGAAGTTTAAAAGGGAGTTGCACACTTTCAAGGCAGGCAGGGAAACCAAGAAAGCCGCCTTGCTTCCACTCCCTGGGTGCAGCCTCCATCTAGCGGACCTCAAGGGACCCCACCCCAGAGAGGGGGTTGGGAAAGCCAACCTCCGTTTTCTGACAGCTATACTAAAGCAGATCAAAGTATCTGGGAAGGCTTGTCTAAACAAGAATGTTTGTTGTTGTTGTTGTTGTTGTTGTTGTTGTTGTTGTTGTTCAGTCGTTTAGTCATGTCCGACTCTTCGTGACCCCCTGGACCAGAGCACGCCAGGCACTTCTTTCTTCCACTGCCTCCCACAGTTTGGTCAAACTCATGCTGGTAGCTTCGAGAACACTGTCCAACCATCTGTCATCCCCTTCTCCTTTTGCCTTCCATCTTTCCCAACATCAGGGTCTTTTCCAGGGAGTCTTCTCTTCTCACGAGGTGGCCAAAGTCTTGAAGTCTCAGCTTCAGGATCTGTCCTTCCAGCGAGCACTCAGGGCTGATTTCCTTCAGAATGGAGAGGTTTGATCTTCTTGCAGTCCAAGGGACTCTCAAGAGTCTCCTCCAGCACCAGAATTCAAAAGCATCAATTCTTCAGCGATCAGCCTTCCTTATGGTCCAGCTCTCACTTCCATACATCACTACTGGGAAAACCAGAGCTTTTACTATATGGACCTTTGTTGGTAAGGTGATGTCTCTGATTTTTAAGATGCTGTCTAGGTTTGTCATTGCTTTTCTCCCAAGGAGCAGGCGTCTTTTAATTTTGTGGCTGCTGTCACCATCTGCAGTGATCATGGAGCCCAAGAAAGTAAAATCTCTCACTGCCTCCATTTCTTCCCCTTCTATTTGCCAGGAGGTGATGGGACCAGTGGCCATGATCTTCATTTTTTTGATGTTGAGCTTCAGACCATATTTTGCGCTCTCCTCTTTCACCCTCATTAAAAGGTTCTTTAATTCCTCCTCACTTTCTGCCATCAAGGTTGTGTCATCTGCATATCTGAGGTTGTTGATATTTCTTCGGGCAAAAGAAGGACAGAGAAGTTGCTTCCTCACTATCAAGAGGCAGGGAGTTCCAGAGTGGAGGGGCTGCCACACTAGAAGATCACATTTTTGCAAATGCAAAATGGGGGTCATGCAGCACCTGCAAGAGAGCCACCTCCGAGAGCGGCTCCCGGGGGGCCAAGGCCTCTTTGGCAACAAAAATTAAAAGATTCTCCTGGGCCTTTTTGAAGCATTTTAATGCCATTTTGACAGCATTGAATATCTTTTGGAGATTGGTTGTAATATTGTCATAGAATCTTAAAAGTTGGAAGGGACACCAAGGGTCATCCAGTCCAACCCCCGCAATGCAGGAATCTCAGCTACAGCATCCAGGAGAGAGGCCGCCCAACCTCGGCTTAAAGACCCCCAAGGAAGGGGAGGCAGCAGCTCCTCAGAAGAACATCAGAAGAGTCTGCCTGCGGATCAGGCCTCCCCAACCCAACTTCCCTCAAAGCAGGATCCCAGCACAAGAGCCTCTTTGTCCAACATCTGTTACAGTGGGACCTTGGCTCTCAAATGCCTTGGTTCCCAAATGCCAAAAACCCAAAGTAAGTGTTCCAGTTTTCAAACATTTTTCGGAAGCTAAACATCTGGTGCAGCTGTCGGCTATTGTATTATCAGAAACTGCGCCTTGGTTTTCAAACATTTTGGAAGTCAAACAAACTTCTGGAATGGATTAAGTTTGGCACTTTTGTTTTTGCTATTTATTTATTTTGCGTTTCTGTGGCTTTTTCAGTTAATTTGTTTTGTGACTGTGTGGAACCCAGCTCAGCTACTGATTAATGGATTGTGTGACTGCGGAAATGGATCAAAGGCCCCCAACAATGACTATCATCAGTGTGGGTAAGAAAATAATAATAATTTTTATTTTTATCAATTACAATTTATTTGACAGTATGGTACCTTGATTATTGCTTTCATTTTATGGGGCAATGATCTCAGTAAAATTCATGTCGAATTGCTGTTTTAGGGGTTGTTTTTAAAAGTCTGGAAAGGATTAATCTGTTTCGCATTCTTTTCTCTTTTTTTAAGAATATTTATTAAGATTTTACAAAATCATAAATACCAAAAATACATAATAAAACAGCAAAGAAAAAAATTCAAAATACAAAATACAAAAAAACACACAAAATGAACAAAAAAAGTTTAAAAATCCACTTTTTTTATAACTTTAAATTCATAAGCATGTTTCTTTGACCTCCTCACACCTCCCGTTTTTGTATTCCCATTAATATAATCAGATCAGCAAATCCTTATCCTCTTTCATTTATCTTAACTCTATATCTTAACATGTTAAAACTCTATGTTTTCACCCATTATCAGTTCACTTTTGCATACTCTTCTTAACTTTGTTGCTAATACCACTTATTCTCAATCCAACATCATTTTAACATTCATTAATTTTACAGTGTTTCTGCAGGTAGTCTTTAAATTTCTTCCAATCTTCTTCCACCAACTCTTCTCCCAGGTCTCGGATTCTGCCAGTCATTTCCGCTAATTCCATATAGTCCATCACCTTCATCTGCTACTCTTCCAGGGTGGGTAGATCTTGTGTCTTCCAATACTTTGCAATAAGTATTCTTGCTGCCGTTGTTGCATACATAAAGAAAGTTCTATCCTTCTTTGGCACCAATTGGCCGACCATGCCCAGGAGAAAGGCCTCTGGTTTCTTCAAGAAAGTATACTTAAATACCTTTTTCATTTCGTTATAGATCATCTCCCAGAAAGCCTTAATCTTGGGCACGTCCACCAAAGATGAAAGAATGTACCTTCATTCTCTTTACATTTCCAACATTTATTATCGGGCAAATGATAGATTTTTGCAAGCTTGACTGGTGTCATGTACCACCTGTATATCATTTTCATAATATTCTCTCTTAAGGCATTGCATGCCGTGAATTTCATACCGGTGGTCCACAACTGTTCCCAGTCAGCAAACATAATATTATGACCAATATCTTGTGCCCATTTAATCATAGCTGACTTGACCGTTTTATCCTGAATATTCCATTTTACCAGCAAGTTATACATTCTTGAAAGTCAAAATAAAATAAAAGAAAAAAATTCCTTCCAGTAGCACCTTAAAGACCAACTAAGTTAGTTCTAGGTATGAGCTTTCGTGTGCATGCACACTTCTTCAGATACACTGAAACAGACTGTTTCAGTGTATCTGAAGAAGTGTGCATGCACACGAAAGCTCATACCTAGAACTAACTTAGTTGGTCTTTAAGGTGCTACTGGAAGGATTTTTTTTCAATTTTTTTCTTTTTTTCTTTTATTTTGTTTTGACTATGGCAGACCAACACGGCTACCTATCTGTATTCTTGAAAGTATCTTAGTTTTGGGGTCTAACAGTTCTGTTTCCAATTTTGATTTTTCCACCTGGAAGCCAATTTTTTAATCTAAATTGTAGGTCTCTCTTATTTGATAATAATGAAGCCAATCTCGCACTTTGTCTTTTAATTTCTCAAAACTCTGCAATTTCAATTTATCTCCTTCTTGTTCCAGTATTTCCCAATATTTCGGCCTGTTTTGCATTCTTTTCTATGGGAAAGTGTGCCTTGGTTTTGGAACGCTTTGGTTTTGGAACGGACTTCCGGAATGGGTGAAGTTTGAGAACCAAGGGACCACAGTATTCAGATGCATTGCTGCCTCTGACTCTGCAGGCAGGGCTGAGAAAACCTGGCTAGCAGCCTCCCGTCACAATATTTATTTTTTATCTTTTGCATTTATATCCCGCTTTTTCCACCGAGGAGCTTCAGGTGGTGCTTCCCGCCCCCCATTCGATCCCCACAACAACCCTGTGAGGTAGGTTAGGGCCGAGGGGCAGTGAGTGTGTGGCTCCTGAGGTCATGCCCAGGCAGCTTCATGGTCAGGTGGGGGACTTGAACACTGGTCTCTTCCTCTAACCACTACACCACCGCTGCCTCTCACTGGTTCTGTCAGGTCTGATTTTGCTTGTCAGAGGAAGGGGAGATCCCACAGCAGATCCCACAGCACACGGTCCCAGCTTGCAGTGCCAAATATAATCATGCAACGCGGATCTCTGGCAGAACTCAGGGGAGGCTGAGTCATCGGAAACCTGATCCGTAAACATCCATTTCTTGATGCAATGTGGAGCCTTTTTATTTTTGGTGCTCATTGTGTTGCCAATGGGCTTCAGTTATTGCTTTACGTTTCTGAACATCTTGAAAGTCGTGCGCAGCACACACTTCTTGCTGCCTTATTTCTGTATCTTCCTGCAACTATTCAGATAACCCGCTTTTATCATTTCTTCCGGCGAACGTAGCCTCCCACGCCAGCCCGGGCTTCGTTCGGTTCCACGTCTATCTCCTGAAGTTCTCTTTGCTATTTCACTGCTATTTGCAATAAAAATGCTTTTGAAGAGAAAAGGCAGAATCTATTGCCACAGCAAAGCTTTGCTCTAAATAAGGACCAGAGGCAGAAAAACAGGAGGAGGGGGGCACCTGCACCCTCACCTGTGGGTCACGATGTCCCCCCCACCCCGCCAACTCATTAGCAAGGCCACTCAGGCACACAAAGGGCCCCTTCTGCCCCAGAACAAAACTTGAGCCTTTCCAAAGCACAGAACCTGGGGAGGAATTTCATCTAATCTGCCGAATGCGTCTTTTCAATAAACAGCGGACGGCCAGCGGAATGAGAAGAGCCAGCAGCAAGCGGGGAAGGAAGGCAGCTGGGGTCAGTGTCACACCAACCTCTCCGGATCAGACGTCAGCACTGACGGGTGGGAAAGGAAATGAAGAGAGAAGAACAACAGCAGCAGCAGCGGAGGAAGAAAGGAGGAGGAAGAGGAGGAGAGGGGGCCAAGTCTCCCCTGTGCTGGGGGAGCCAGGCCTGTTGCCCTTCAAGTACAGAGGGACAGAGGAAGAGGCCTGGGATGGAGACAGGCCCTCGGTCCATCTACCTCAGTACTGTCTACACAGACGGGCAGCAGCTGCTCTCCTGAGACCTTCTGCCAGCAAGGCAGCTCCTCTCCCCCCTGGAGCTCTTCTGGCTCCTTAGCTAAATCCTGGGGCTTCCATGTTGGGCATGTTGAATTTGCAGTGTCCCAAGCACAGCGGAATGATGAGGAGTACGTGCCACATACTCTATATTACTTTATTTACACTTCAAAGCTGGTAGATTACAGAAAAACATCTTGCCTCTGCCGGAGCAGAGAAAGCATCCTCTCTCCTCTAAAGCACGAAGAGAACACAGAAAAACAGGAAACCAGTCTACGTCACATCCAGTCTCCTTTCCCGTGAGAAACCCAACAGCAATGCTGTCTGTGGAATGTAAACACCTGTCTCGTGACAAGCACTTCGCTGCACAGTGAAGAGAGCAGAAACCAACATCCTCCCCCTTTCTGTGAACATCACTGGGCAGCGTGTTCGTACAATATCAGTACAAACCCAACTTCTGCACATAGGTACAGTGTTGATCCCTTGATACAACCTTGGACAATACATCAGCAGGAATTTCATTACCTGGCATATAGGACACCGTTACGAGTCCCCTCTGAATACGTTCCCTAGCATGTTGCACCTTCAATTGCAAGTGCTTCGTGCTTTGCTTACAACCTTCAGAATTCAGCAAAGCCAAACATGCTTTGTTGTCCTGGTAAACCTGGATTGGACATTTGACAGGAATTTTCATGTCTTTGCACAATTGTAACAACCATTCACAATCTTTGAGTGAATAAGACAGTGCATTCAGTTCAGCTTCACAAGTACTTAAGCTAACTGTTGTTTGCTTCTTTCATGACCAATCAAATAGACCCTGATTGTACATGTAGCAAACTCCAGACGTGCTTTTCCTGTCTGTAGTGTCACTTCCAAAACTTGCATCTGCAAATATCTCAAGACCACCAGACTTCTGATTGTTAAATCTCAGTCTGTAATGCATAGTGCCTTTCAAATAGCGCGCTATGCGTTTCAGAGCTTTCCAATCCTTAACAGTAGGATTGTTGACTTGTTTGCTTAGCAAATTACAGCTAACAGCAATGTCTGGTCTTGAACATCTGGCAATGAAGTTTAGCTTGCCTAGCACACTTCTGTACAGTGTAGTGTCAGAAAATGCTTCTTCAGTGTCATCTACCTGATAACCTGTTGTCATCGGTGTGTCTACAGGGTTAGCATCCATCAGGTTTAGTTTGCTTAACACATCAGCAATTTTCCGTGACTGGTGTACTAGAATGTTACCATCTTGATCTCTCTCTATTTCCAGAGATAGGTAGTTGTTTACCTCACCAAGATCTTTCATGTCAAAGTGTTCTTTCAGTTGAGCTAGGGCGTTATTGTACATTGTGACATCATCCCAAAAGAATAAAAGATCATCAACATAAAACAAACAATACAGTTTCTTTTGCCCCTCCTCTTTGACAAATACACATGGATCAGCTTTCCCTTGCTTAAAACCTAGAGAAAACAATACTTCAGTGAGTTTTGTGTGCCAACACCGTGCACTTTGTTTGAGACCATAATGGGACTTCTTCAGAGCACAAACAAATCCCTGTTTTACCTGTACGCCATCAGGTGGAAGCATATAAAGTGATTCATCTAGAGATCCGTACAGAAAAGCTGTATTCACATCATGGTGACTAATGTGTAGATTCTCCTCTGCAGCTAGCTTGAGCATAAGCCTAATGCTCTCATACCTCACTGTGGGTGAGTAGGTCTCATGATAGTCTTCACCTGGTACCTGTGCAAAACCTCTGGCTACCAATCTGGCTTTGTGTCTGACTATCTTGCCATTTTGATCTGTCTTCGCTTTGAAGACCCATTTGCTTCCAAGCAGTTTCATTCCTGGAACTACTGGAACAAGTTCCCATGTTTTGTTCCTTTCCAAGGAATCAAGCTCAGCTTTCATGGCATTTAACCATGGCTCAGCTTCCTTTGAATCCAAATCCTGGATTTCTTGGAAACTTGAAGGTTCAAATACCTTCTTGGAGCTTTTAACAGCTGTTACTGCTATCTTAGCAAACTCATCAGCAAATCTCTTTGGAGGTCTGCCTTTTGTGGCTCTTTGTGACCTGCGAATTAGCCTTAGGTCTTCAACACTCTCCTCTTCCTTCTTAGGAGAAAAGTGACCTATTGTGAACAATGGTTCCTCCAATTCTTGATCAGAGCTTTCAGAGGGTCGCATAGAGGCTTTCGCACTCTTGAAATCCTCTGAATCACCCGATTCACTTTCAGACTCAGAATCAGAACCTTCATCAGTGGGTGTGGGTTGCTGTGGCTGCTTTTGACTATCCTCAGTCTCATCACTGTCATCAGGATAACATTGGAAAATTCCCACATTCTCCCCCCACTTGGCATTGTACTCAACACTTCTTGTGAGCTTAATTGTCTTAGAGTCAGTCATCATTATTCTGTAAGACCCTTTCTGATAACCTAGAAAGATACCATGCAAACCACGCTTGTCTAACTTGGAGTTTTGTGGTGAGTGAACCCACATGTCAGAACCAAAAAATTTCATGTGTTTGATGTATGGCTTTTTGCCAAACATCTTCTCATAGGGGGTACAACCAATCGCTGAAGATAACCTGCGATTATAAGTGTAAGTAAAACATGAGAGAGATTCAGCCCAATAACTCTCTGGAAGATTTGCATCATGCAGCAAGGTTTTTAACCCTTGAAGCAATGTTTGATTTGCCCTCTTGCAAAGTCCATTCTGCCATGGCGAGCGAGGACTAGACAAATCGTGTTGAATTCCTTTCTCAGACAGAAAAGCTTCAAACTGCTGAGAAGTGAATTCCCCCCCGCGATCAGTGAAAAGAATTTTTATCTTCTTACCATTCACATTTTCCAACCAAGCACAGAATTCCTTGAACCTTGGAAAAGCCTCTGATTTCTGCTTGAGATTGTACACATAAATATACCTGGAAAATGCATCAATGAGAACCATGAAGTACCTATTTCCACCCAAAGAGGGCGCTAGTGGTCCAACCAAATCAGCATGAACAACCTGGTATGGTTCTGTAGCTTGTCTACTAGACACCTTTCCTTTCGCAGCCATTTTCACCTTGTTTGCTGCGCATGCCTTGCACTTCATGTGGTACCTGCAGGGTTTAATAGTCATACCTTCAACCAAGGCAGGCATTTTAGATACTGCCTCAAAATTCAAATGACCAAATTTTCGATGAAAATCGTGAATACATTCTGCATGCAAACTTTTGTTAGAACCTGCAATGCAACAAGTTTCACCCTGCACAACATCATCATAATACAAAACATACAAACGATCAACATATTCAGCATGCAATACATAATCATTTTTCTTTGTGATGATGCACCTTTTGTTCTTAAAGGAAACGTCAATTTTCCGCTCATTCAGCTGTCCAACGCTGGGCAGATTATGTTTGGCATCTGGTACGTAAAGCACATCCTGTATCGATAAGTCCAAACTGTGAAGAACAACAGTTCCATAGCCTTTACTGGGGATTGTGTGGTCATCCGCCTGGTGAATTGCACCTTCCTGCGGTGTAAAAGACACGAACAGTCGCTTATCGTTGCACATGTGATGCGTTGCAGCCGAATCAACAACGAAGAAAGATCTAGACGTCTTCTGGACCTCTGCAACCTCTGGAGTGAAACGTGAGATCATTGCCTTGTGCTGCGTTGTCCTGGACACCGGACCTTTGCCTTTGCTCTGGCCTCTTCCACGCGATGAGCTTCCGCTGCGCTGCTCTGTATTGGCCCTGGGATATTTGCATTCCCTCTTCATATGGCCTAGACATCCACACGAGTAGCATTTCACTGCCTTCAAAGCTTTGGCGCCATCTGGTGGTTCCACTGCACTCTGGGATGACGTCTGTGAAGACTCCCCCTTACCCATGCAGCTATCACCCTGGCGGTATGCTTCATTCTGAATCATGGCAGTATCACAGGCTACTCTGAGCTGAGCAATTGGCTGATTGGCATCAGATTCCCTACTTGCATCAGCCAGCCTTCTGCAGCTAGCCATCATGACTCTGGCATTAGCCTTCTGCATCATCTCTGCTGCTTTAAACAAGCTGCTTTATACAAGCTGTGTCTCTGCTGCTTCAAACCTCAATCCAAAGGCAAATTCAAAAGTGCTTTCTCTCTGCTGCCTTAAATCAAGCTGCGTCACTGTTTTCTGCAGCTGCTTTATTCCAAAAGCACTTTGAAAAGTTACTTTCGGTTTCCCCCAGCATAGGAGCTTGTTCCTTTGAGCCTTTGCCTGTGCCCGGCAAAATGGCCATAAAAGTTCAGAGTCCAGCCATAAAGCCATTAATTAGAAGCTGGCAGGCTGCCCGGAGCATGAGCAACATACCTCTCATCAATCATCCTGACGCGCAGAGATATCGTCCGATCCGTCCCTCTGCTTTCCTTTGCATTCTTTGCCGGCACTCCGAAGTCCATCCGTCAGATTGATTGCGTTTTTCTGGGCCCATAACCAGGAATGTTGAATTTGCAGTGTCCCAAGCAGAGCGGAATGATGAGGAGTACGTGCCACATACTCTATATTACTTTATTTACACTTCAAAGCTGGTAGATTACAGAAAAACATCTTGCCTCTGCTGGAGCAGAGAAAGCATCCTCTCTCCTCTAAAGCACGAAGAGAACACAGAAAAACAGGAAACCAGTCTACGTCACATCCAGTCTCCTTTTCCGTGAGAAACCCAACAGCAATGCTGTCTGTGGAATGTAAACACCTGTCTCGTGACAAGCACTTCGCTGCACAGTGAAGAGAGCAGAAACCAACAGGGCAGGCTTTAACCAAAACCTCGATGAATCCCAACTTCTACCACTTCCAGGATTTGTGGCTGACCTGCACCCACAGACTCTGGCCCCCAAACCTGTCACAATATGTTTGCTGGGCAGTCAGCCCCACTGCTGGATGGAAAGATCCCAGAAAGATGGACAAAGGAGGGCAACTCCTGCCAGTCAAATGCACAGAGTGGGAGGGAGAGAAACAGGGAGACACAGCTGGTCACTCTGGGGCAAAGGACTCAGCGACATTAGTGGAAAAAATAAATGCTTTAGGTTTGTTATAAATATGCAACACCAGATGGCGACAGAGAGCAAAGAAAATGTTCTATGTGATTTTTTACATAGCATTCCCCACCCCTTTTGTTATAACCATTTAATTTCTGACTTATTTGTAGCGTGTGTGTTTTTCCTGTGTGTAGCTCCACCCAAACTCTCCAGGGAGGAGAAGGAGAGGGGGGCCACTCTGTCTCTCAAAGAAGGCCCCATAGACACAGTGTTTTGGGACTGCCAAAAAGCTTTTAATTCAGTCCCCCAGCAAATACCGTATTTTCGCTCCATAAGGCACACCTACTTTTGGGGGGGTGGAATTCAAGAAAAAAGAAATTCTTTAAAGGGAGCACTGAGTAGAGTCTGTATGCAGCCCAGGCTCTGCGTGGAGCATGTGTGCAGTGCATGCAGGCTTTTCCCCGAGGAGGGAGAAGGGCAGCTCCTCCTCGGGGAAAAGCCCCCAAGAGCCACACACACGCTCTGCGTGGCTCTTTAAAGGGAGTGTGGCCCTTGGGGGCTTTTGCGGGAGGTGGGGGAAGTGAGAGAGCCTCGCTCTGTCTCTTCCCCCACCTCCCGCAAAAGCCAGGGATAGCCACGCGAAGCCTCCCCACGGCAGCGGGGTGAAGGCTCCCCACTGCTCTGCGGCGGCTTCGTGGGCTACCCCAGAGCTGCTCAGGAGCTTGTCTGGGCTGGCGGGGGAAGCCTGGGTTCCCCCCCCCCAGCCCCAAAAAGCAGCTCAGGGAGCTGCTCCCTGAGTTTGTGGGGCTGACAGGGGAAGTCCGGGTTTCCCCCCCAGCCCCAGGGACCACACATTCGCTCCATAAGACGCACAGACGTTTCCCCTTAGATTTTAAGAGGGGGAAAGTGCATCTTATGGAGCGAAAAATACGGTAATTCATTCAGTTTCTCCACCATCTCCTTTTCTTCTTTTAGCAGACCTTTGACTCGGCGTCCGAAGATCTGACCGCCTCCCTCCCTGGTCTCCCCATCTGAATGCATTAAAAGCCATTTGTGGTTCTTCTTCTTCTTCTTTGGCTGTCCAGCAATGGGAGCCTCGACTTTGGCTCCTGGGGCGACGGCTGCTTTTGGAGCCTGTCTTTGCCTTGGAGAGCCATCGGCCTGTGGTGGGGAGAGGGAGGGGGCTGCCCACTTGTGTCCCAGAGGAATCTCTCCTGTCTCTTAGTGCTGCATGATGCTGATTTCTTTCTTTCCGGCGTGCAATTCCCCCCCCCCCCCCGAGCACCAGGTGCCAGACAGGGCTCTGTCCAGCCTCATTTATTCTTCCTGAGTGGCAGCGTCTGGCTCAGTCACCAAGGAGCTTCAGGGCCAAGTAGAAATCTGAGACAAGGTCTCTCCCAGGTCCTGGTCCAAAACTCTAACCACTAGGCCACACACTGGATCTTGGGCCTAGAAGGACCCCCCATTGGTCAGATCCAGAGGCTGTAAGGAGGCCCTTCTCATGCAGGTCCTCAAAAGAAATACAGTGGCACCTTGGTTCTCAAACGTCAAAAACCCAGCTGTCAGCTATTGTCTCCAGGGCACCTGCACTAACCAGAAGCTGCGCCTTGGTTTCTGAACATTTCAGAAGTCAAACGGGCTTCTGGAACGGATTAAGTTTGGTGCTTCAGTTTTTGCTATTTATTTTGCATTTTTGTTTTTGAGGCTTTTTTTGGTTCATTTGTTTTTGTGACTGTGTGGAACCCAGTTCAGCTACTGACTGAATGGCTGTGTGACTGTCGAAATGGATAAAAGCCTCCCATCCAAACAATGACTATCATCAGTGCAGGTAAGATTATTTGTACATTGATTACATTGATTACATTGATTATTGTTTTCATTTTTATGGTTCAATAGTCTCGTTAGGTCATGGGTAGGCAAACTAAGGCTCAGGGGCCGGATCCAGCCCAATCACCTTCTAAATCCTGCCCATGGACTGTCCGGGAATCAGCATGTTTTTACATGAGTACAATGTGTCCTTTTATTTAAAATGTATCTCTGGGTTATTTGTGGGGCATAGGAATTCATTCTCCCCCACCCCATATAGCCCGGCCCCCCACAAGGTCTGAGGGACAGTGGACCTGCCCCCTGCTGAAAAAATTTCCTGACCTCTGCGTTAGATAGCAAAATTCATGTTAAACTGCTGTTTTGGGGGTTGGTTTTAGAAGTCTGGAACGGATTGATCTGTTTTGCATTCCTTTCTATGGAAAAGTGCACCTTGGTTTTGGAACGCTTTGGTTTTGGAAAGGATTTCCGGAATGGATTAAGTTTGAGAACCAAGGGACCACTGTATTTAATCTGTTCTAACTCCTCACCAGGTGGAATCTCCACGCCGCATTTCCTATTCATAGGACAAAGCATGTTAATTGCATGAGAAACACTTTTTTTGAAAGCCTGTGTGACTCTTGAAAATTGTGGGGGATGGCGAGACAAAGAAGATTCCTTAAACTTTGGGGCTGCGTGGGAGGAGATGTCTTGGTTCAGGCCAAAGGGGCAGACTCTGGATGGGTTCACGGTCCCTTCTCCACAGACAGCTGGCTGCCCTCCTGCTCACTCCGCTCGGTGGGTCCTGATGGCATCCCCCCCCCCAAAAAAAAAGCAACCTGCAGGAAGGCGTCCAGACAGCCGAGGCTCCTGATGAATATGCATGGCCTCATCTGCATGTACCAACCAGCCTTGCTCTCTCGTCAACAGAGCTGCTGGTATTGATTTGTTCTTTTCCCAGCTGCACACACAACATTCGCCAGCCAAACCCTCGGATGCTCCTCAGAAGAAAACAGGGACATTTCTCCCTCCTCGGCACCCACCATTTTTGTGTCCCCCCCCCCCAGCATTCCCAGCCAGAAGAAGGGCAAGTGCCGCTACCAGGGCACCAACGGGGCACATCGCATGTGCCCCCCCCCATGCCCTGAGAAACACCATCCATCCCTATTTCATTTTATTTTATTACAGTGGTACCTCAGGTTATAGCCACTTCAGGTTACAGCCGCTTCAGGTTACAGACTCCGCTAACCCAGAAATATTACCTCGGGTTAAGAACTTTGATTCAGGATGAGAATGGAAATCGTGCTCCGGTGGCGCAGCAGCAGCAGGAGGCCCCATTAGCTAAAGTGGTGCTTCAGGTTAAGAACAGTTTCAGGTTAAGAACGGACTTCCGGAATGAATTAAGTACTTAACCCAAGGTACCACTGTATTTGGTAGATATACAAAAGGAAAAGCACACAGAAGCGAGTTCAGAAAGGGGCAGGACGTAGATGCACAAAGCTTTCCCGCCAAGACCCCTTGCTTCTCCCCCCGCACCTCAGGGCTGGCACATCATGCGCTAAGAGCACTTGGACAGTGGAGCTCAGGTGGGGCAGCCTCTCCTGCTTTGAAGGTCTTTAAGCAGAGGATGGAGGGCCATCAGTCAGGGATGCTGAAATTCCTGCATTGCAGGGGCTGGAAAAGAGGAACCCTTGACAATGGCATAGCCAGGATTTATTTTAGGAGGGGGAAGAACCGAGTTATCTGGTCCGCAGGATGAGACCCTCCCTGCACCCAGACTCTCAGCAGAGTGGTGCATGCTCTGGTTATCTCCCGCTTGGACTACTGCCATGCTCTCTACGTGGGGCTACCTTGGAAGGTGACCCAGAAACTACAACTAATCCAGAATGCGGCAGCTAGACTGGTGACTGGGAGCGGCTGCCGAGACCACATAACCTGAAAGACCTACATTGGCTCCCAGTACATTTCCAAGCACAATTCAAAGTGTTGGAACTGTCTTAGTTCAGTATATCTGAAAGAGCATCTCCACCCCCATCATTCTGCCTGGACACTGAGGTCCGAGGGCCTTCTGGTGGTTCCCTCCATGCAAGAATAGAGGTTACAGGGAGCCAGGCAGAGGGCCTTCTCAGTGGTGGCACCTGCCCTGTGGAACGCCCTCCCATCACATGTCAAGGAAATAAACAACTACCGTAGATTCCGGTGTATTAGGCGACTGGGCATATTAGACGACCCCCCAAATTGGCAGCTGCCAGGAGAAAGCCGCCTGGCGCGGAGCAGAGCCCGCCGCCCATAGCTGCTGCTTCGGAGCTGCCATAGCAGCAGCAGCAGCAGGGACAGGCTCCACTCCGTGCCGCCCACACCCGGTGTATAAGACGACCCCCGACTTTTTAACCTCTTTTCCGGGGTTAAAAAGTCATCTTATACGCCAGAATCTATGATATATGACTTTTAGAAGACATCTGAAGGCAGCCCTATTTAGGGAAGTTTTTAATGTTTGAAGTTTTATTGTGCTTTTAATTCTGTTGGAAGCTGCCCAGAGTGGCTGGGGAGATCCAGCCAGATGGGTGGGGTATAAATAATTATTATTATTATTATTATTATTATTATTATTATTATTATTATTATTATTATTACTATTATTTGTGATACAGTGTGATACAATTGGTCAGGTAGTTAACTATTTATATTTATTTACTTTATGGGGGGGAGCTACCCCCCAGATACACCCATGCCCCTGGGGTCCCTTCCAATTCTATGATCCTACTACTCTAGGCTGGCACCTCAAAGAAGTCTGGCTCTTGCTGTCAGAAAGGTCTACCCGATGTTCAGTTGGAATCTCCTTTCTTGCAACTTAAAGCCATGGGTTCGAGTCCTACCCTCCAGAGCTGGAGAAAAAGCTTCTTCCCTCTTCCTTGTGACAGCTTTTAAGATATTTGAAGACGGCTCCCGTATCTCCTCTCAGTCCCCTCTTCTCCAGGCTAAACATACCCAACTCCTTCAACCGTTCCTCATCAGGCTTTGTTTCCAGACCCTGGATCATCTTGGCGGCCCTCCTCCGCACACCTTCCAGCTTGTCAATAAATATCCTTCTTAAATTGCGGCGTCCAGAACTGGGCACAGTATCCCAGGTGTGGTCTGACTGAGGCAGAACAGAGCGGGACTCTTTTATAAGGAACTGATTTGGTTAAATTGAGTCAAGCTTGCAAAAATTTACTATTTGCCCGACAATAAATGTTGGAAATGTAATGAGACTGAAGGTACATTCTTTCACCTTTGGTGGACATGCCCAAGGATTAAGACATTCTGGGAGATGATTTATAATGAAATGAAAAAGGTATTCAAATATACCTTCCTGAAGAAACCAGAGGCCTTTCTCCTGGGCATGGTCGGCCAATTGGTGCCAAAGAAGGATAGAACATTTTTTATGTATGCAACAACAGCAGCAAGAATACTCATCGCGAAGTATTGGAAGACACAAGATTTACCCACCCGGGAAGAATGGCAGATGAAAGTGATGGACTATATGGAACTGGCGGAAATGACTGGCAGAATCTGAGACCAGGGAGAAGAGTTGGTGGAAGAAGACTGGAAAAAGTTTAAAGACTATCTACAGAAATACTGTAAAATTAATGAATGTTAGAAAAATGTTAGAATGAAATTATATGGCTTCAGTAGAAATGTTATAAGGAACCAAATATAAACAGATTAATAGAGCATTAAAGGAAAAAATAAGGTTAGAATGTGTTAAGATAATTATAGGATAGAAAACAGAGGAAGATGGAAAGGAATTGCTGAAACAATTAACAGAAGTGGAATACAAAAAGGGAGGTGTGAGGAGGTCGTTGAAATAAGTGAATGAAAGACAAGATATTGAAATTGTTTGATGTGTTTTAAACTGCTAATTTAATGTGTTTGTGTTATGTAGTGTTTTTGTATTGTATTGTTTGTTTGTTGTTGTTTTTAATCTATGTCTGTAGTGTTTAAATTGTTGGGAAACTAATAAATATTATTTTCAAAAAAAAAAAAAAAAGAGAAACGGTTTAAAATGCGGTTATTATTTGTTAAGAACAACTCTCAATGTGAAGCTTCTCCTTACGGTTTCTTGGCAGCAGATCAGGCTGTCGGATCAAGGCCATCGGAGCGGTTGGCAGCCCCCCCCCCCCGGATCGGGGCCCCTGTGCCTTTCGCTGTCTTTTTGCATCTCGGGCGGGAGCCACCGCCGGCCACGTTCCGCTTTGCCCGGCAGAGACGTGACCTTCGCTCCTGGACAAGTTAATTTGCTGCCCGGCGAGGGGAGCGAAGCGGCCGGAGGATGTTTGGCTGGCAAGATGCATTTGACTCTGATTTCCTGTAATAACCCGCTGGCCTCTTGTGATCTCTCTCCATAAAACCCTCTCGGTGATCAAAGCTTTTCCGCCTGATTCCCCAGCCGGCTCCTGCCAAGCGCAGCCGCTGCAAGGCAGCCGGGAAATGCAGAGCGGGACCCCCAAAGGCCATCCAGCCCAGCCCGCGACAAGGCAGGAATCCCAGCTCGGTGGAAAAACCTCGAATGGTAGTAATTAAGTTGAAACCGTAAAGAGATAGTCGGAAGTCACTAAATTCCTAAGGTACTCAAAGCAGTATGAAGGACTTGGTGTAAAGAATATCCAAGTATTGGTTTGAACTTCCTAAATATCGCTTGTCTCTGAAAAGTAATTTAGTAATTGAAGTAATTTTCAATTACTCACTTCTATTTTTTAGTTTTTGTCGTTTTGTTTTTTCTTTGTTTTTTAGAATGTTATTTTGCTTATTTTGTTTTTTAGAATGTTATTTTGCTTATTTTGGATCTTTCAACGGTTCTATTATGTGCTTTGTAATATTTATTAACATATTAGAATATGTAGTTGAGGATCAATTTATTCTTTTTACTCTTTCTTTGTCAATTTTGAAAATGAAATAAAGTTTATTTTTTTTAAAAAAAAAAAGGCATCCTGCGGGAAGCAAAGTGTCGAGGGCCAAGCCGAGAAACGGGCCCCCACATGGGGGGGGGCGACATGCCTTTCTTCCAGTGCTGCCCCCACCCCAAATGGCAAACCTATTTTCTTGCTTTGAGTTCATTTTTTTAAAAAAAATGTTTTGAGGGGGGGGGCAAACATTTTTTAAAAAACCATTTAAAATCCAATTAAAGAACAATTCAAGTTCTTGTCGAAGCTAAACTAAACTAACCCAAAGTTCTGCAGCCCCCTGGAACAAACGAGATTGCTCCCCCCGGTGGAATATGCTGAAATGGCGAAAATGACCATGAAACTAAGAGAAAGAGATGACAGCGAATTTAAGGAAGAATGGAAGGACTTTAGTGCATATATACAAATGCAATGTACACAGGTTAATACACTGGCAGGGTTCTAGGACTACTAGTAATTATATTGTGAATGGAAAATAAGTAATTTTAATGGTTTTTATTCTACATTGGACATGCAGTATGTTGATAAACATTGGAACCAAGGAAGGGACTGGGGGGGATTCTTTTTTTTTTGTTAGATATTGAATTTGTATTGATATTGTTTTATTTCTGTTACATTTGGAAATTAAGAAAATATTTATTTTTAAAAAAGAAATTGCTCCCCCCTGCATGAGGCCGGGGGGGGGGGGGCAAGAGGGAGTCCCTTTGCTGGTTTGCCCTCACTGAGGCCACGCAGAGCCTCCTCCTCCTCCATGAATCTAACTAATCTTCTTTTTAAACTGCCCCATGTGGCAGGGAGTTCCACAGTCCAACTAAGAGGGACTTCCATTTAACTGTCCCAAATCTTCCCTTTCATTGAATGCCCCACACTTCTAGCATTATGAGAGAAAGAGGGGGGGCGGGACTTTTCTTTCTCTATTTCCTCCATGCCCGATATCACTTTGCAAACTTCCCTCACGTTGAGATAAGGATCAGCTTCGGTGCATGAAATGAATCATAAACTCATTTCAAAAGAGCCTCAGCCTTGTTTGTTTTTTTAAGGAAGTCCTCATCTATTATGTTATTTATTTTGGGGATTATATAACACCCACTCCTTCAATAAAAACCCCAGGGCAGCTTACCAAAATTTCAAAACCCAATTAAAAGGAATTAAAACACCACACAGAAACACTCGCCCACAAAAGGCAACAGGAGCAGCAACGCAGCACAACAAGCCCAGCGGAGATTATTTTAAGGTGGTAGAGTATGGTTACCAGACGCCCCCATTTCCCGGGGACACTCCCCAGATTTACAAATCTGTCCCCGGACAAAATCCATCCCCGGAATGTCCCCGGATTTCATTTAATGTCCCCGGATTTATATTTTAAGTGTTGTGGATTTATTAGTAGGGAATGAATGTTGTGTGATTGGTTCAGCAGCACAAGACACATCATATGGGGACTTCCAGCGAGGCAAAATGGCGGGTGCCACAACAGTGAGCAGCTCCTGAAGCCAGCCAGAGCCAACTGCGCTACCAGGCTGGCTCCGGGCTGCTGAGACTGCCGCTGCCACGGGGAAACTGGGGACGCCCAGTGGGTCAACTGGGGGAACTGCGGACCCCCGTGACCCAAATCGAGCCGGGAATGAGAGCACCTGGCCATCTGGCCAATGTCCCAGCAGCACTCCGGGGCCAGGAAAACCCTGGAGCCGACGCAAGGAGAAGGAGGAGAGGAGAAGGAGAAGGAAGAGAGAGAAAGAGGAAAAAAGAGGGAATCCCCAATTTTGCCGTGCAGCTGAGGAGGAGAGGTAGGAGAGAACCAGAGGTGCAAGGACATGTGGTGGAGCCCAGGCCTGATCCAAGCCTACTCCATGTGGCTAGCACTACAAGAGAGCAGGATGGGGCCCAGAGGAACGCTGCACAACAGAAGAGAAGGTATTACTACAGTGGTAGCTCAGGTTAAGTTCTTAATTCGTTCCGGAGGTCCGTTCTTAACTTGGAACTGTTCTTAACCTGAAGCACCACTTTAGCTAATGGGGCCTCCTCCTGCTGCTGCTGCTGCTGCTGTGCCGCTGGAGCACGATTTCTGTTCTCATCCTGAAGCAAAGTTCTTAACCTGAGGTACTATTTCTGGGTTAGCGGAGTCTGTAACCTGAAGCGTATGTGTTATGTACTGAGTTGAATAGGATCCAAAATGCAGCAGTCTGGTTGGTCCCAGAACAATAGGATTCAGAATGCAGCAGTCTGATTGATCCTAGAACAATGCAGCAGTTTGATTGGTCTGCAGGAACCACCCAATCCAGCTCCAGATAGAAGTGAATCCACAACCTGATTGGCCTACAGGAGAATTCCGGAATTAGCCAATCACGTGCAGCCCATTGTGTAAATAATGTATATAAAGCAGGTACTTTGAGGGCACTTTCATTCCTCCTCACCACTATGAGCTGAATAAAGAGCATGAAATCACTTTGCGACTCTGAGTATATTTCAGTATGTAACCTGAAGCGTATGTAACCCAAGGTACCACTGTACTGTATCTTGCTTTAGTGCCCCCCTGGGATCAGGTCCAGTACAACCCCTTCCACCATTACACTCAGGTAGGACTGCAAGAAGAAATCCAGCAGGTAATAATAATAATAATAATAATAATAATAATAATAATATATTTATACCCCGCCCACCTGGCTGGGTTTCCCCAGCCACTCTGGGCTGTTCCCAGCCAAATACTAAAAACACAATAAAACACCAAGAAAAGGAGCGTACTTTTTACCATAAGTGGTGGACATGTAAAGAGGTAAAAGCTTTCTGGGAGATGATATATAATGAGTTAAAGAAAATGTTTAAAAACACTTTTGTTAAAAAAAACACCAGAAGCCTTTTTACTGGGTATAGTACGTAAAGAGATACGGAGACAAGACAAATAACTGTCCTTGTATGCAACGACAAGAATTTTATTAGCCCCAAAATGGAAACAACAAGAAGTACCAATAATAATAATAATAATAATAATAATAATAATAATTTATTATTTATACCCCGCCCATCTGGCTGGGCCTCCCCAGCCACTCTGGGCGGCTTCCATAGAAACCAAAAATAGAGTAAAATATCACACGTTAAAAACTTCCCTGAACAGGGCTGCCTTAAGATGTCTTCTGAATGTCAGGTTGTTTATCGCTTTGACATCTGCTGGAAGGGCGTTCCACAGGGCGGGCGCCACTACCGAGAAGGCCCTCTGCCTGGTTCCCTGTAGCTTTGCTTCTCACAGTGAGGGAACCGCCAGAAGGCCCTCGGAGCTGGATCTCAGCGTCCGGGCAGAATGATGGGGGTGGAGACGCTCCTTCAGGTATACTGGGCCGAGGCCGTTTAGGGCTTTAAAGGTCAGCACCAGCACTTTGAATTGTGCTCGGAAACATACTGGGAGCCAATGTAGGTCTTTCAAGACTGGTGTTATGTGGTCTCGGCGGTCGCCCCCAGTCACCAGTCTAGCTGCCGCATTCTGGATTAGTTGTAGTTTCCGAGTCACCTTCAAAGGTAGCCCCACGTAGAGTGCATTGCAGTAGTCCAAGCGGGAGATAACCAGAGCATGCACCACTCTGGCGAGACAGTTTGCGGGCAGGGAGGGTCTCATCCTGCGTACCAGATGGAGCTGGTAGACAGCTGCCCTGGACACAGAACTGACCTGCATCTCCATGGACAGCCCTGAGTCCAGAATGACTCCCAGGCTGCGCACCTGGTCCTTCAGGGGCACAGTTGCCCCATTCAGGACCAGGGAGTACTCCACACCTGCCCGCCTCCTGTCCCCCCAAAACAGTACTTCTGTCTTGTCAGGATTCAACCTCAGTCTGTTAGCCGCCATCCATCCTCCAACCGCCTCCAGACACTCACACAGGACCTTCACTGCCTTCACTGGCTCTGATTTAAAAGAGAGATAGAACAAAAGAAGAGGGGCAGAGGAAGGTGGTGGACTTTGCAGAACTGGCAAAACTGGTGGGAAGAATCCGGAAGCAGCGAGACCAAAGACCAAAGACTGGAATAAATTTATATTTGAAGGACAACGGTAAACAATTAACATCACTAGCAGGGTTATCTGAAGAACTGTAAGAAGAAATTGCTACCTATTCAGGATGAATAATGTCATAATTTAGACAATGATATACCAAGAACAGGAAAGGAAGGGAAATGCAAAGAGACAAAATTTAAGTTTGTAAACCTTTAGGAGGGAGGGAAGTCCTAAGGCTCAGTAGAGCCAAAGAGATTTGATATGAGGAGATGCTGTGATGCAATGTGATTCTATGTAAAATGAATAAAAAGAATCATTGCTTCAACACTGGTAATCTTTGCTTCTTCCAGTACACTGATATTAGTTCGCCTGTCTTCCCAAGTGATGTGTCAAATTTTTCAGATGGAATCATTGGAGGAGTTGGAGATGGCATATAAGTGGTCCATGTTTCACAAGCATACAGTAAGGTTGGTGGTACAATAGCTTTGTAAACAAGCATTTTGGTTTCCATGCCAATGTCCCGGTCCTCAAACACTCCGCACTTTAGTTGGGAGAAAGCCGCACTCGCAGAGCTCGGGCGATGCTGGATTTTGGCACAGGGTGGCAAATGCGGCCTAGTTGGCATTACCCAAACCTGGTGGCATGAGAGTCAAGACTGGGATGTGAAAAGGGAGTGTTACAATCTGCTCCAACAGGAAGCTGGGAGGAGTAGCATCATAGGTAAATGATGAGGAGGCTTGTGAAGAAATCCATGAAGTGGAGCATGGAAACCACATTAGGAGTATATGGGTGAAACCAAAAGACCTTAGTGTGGGTGTCTGCTATAGACTGCCAAGCCAGATGACGCAGATTACCAAACACCAAAGGGAAGGGAGAGGAAGCTTGTTCCTCCTGCTCCAGAGGGGAGGACTTGGAACAAATTACAGTACAGTTCAAATTACAGTACAGTGGTACCTCGGTTTTCGAACAGCTTAGTTCCTGAACAACTCAGAACCTGAATGCTGCAAACCCAGAAGTAGGTGTTCCGGTTTTCGAACTTTTCCCCGGAAGCCAAACGTGCTCCTGAGCTTCCATTTTTACTGTTGCGCAGCAAATCTGAGTCCCCCACATAGTAAGAAAGCTTTTCCCCCTCTCATTTTCCCCTTACGTGGCAAATTCAAGTCGTCCCCCCCGTTGTGATTAAAGCCTTCCATTTCTGATTGCAGTGTTCTTTAGTTTCTGCTATTTTTTTGCGTTTTTGTTTGTGTGGCTTTTTCATTTTTGTGATTGTGGCTTGTTTTTGGTTTTATGATTGATTGATTGATTGATTGATTGATTGTGTGGCTGCAGAAATGGATCAAAGCCCCCCATCCAAACAATGACTATCATCAGTGCAGGTAGGAAAAAGAGTTAATTTTATTTTTTATCATCTACAATACTGTCTTATTGATTTTATAGTACATGACATTGATTATTGCTTTCATTTTAGGGATCAACAGTCTCATTAGACAGTAAAAGTCTTTTTAAATTGCTGTCTTAGGGGTTGTTTTTAAAAGTCTGGAACAGATTACAGATAGGTAGCCGTGTTGGTCTGCCATATCTGAAGAAGTGTGCATGCACACAAAAGCTCATACCAAGAACTAACTTAGTTAGTCTTTAAGGTGCTACTGGAAGGAAAAAAATTTTTTATTTTGTTTGGAACAGATTAATCGGTTTTGCATTCCTTTCTATGGGAAAGCATGCCTTGGTTATGGAACGCTTTGGTTTTGGAATGGACTTCCGGAAAGGGTGAAGTTTGAGAACCAAGGTAGCACTGTAAAGGAGATTCCGATGAAACATCAGGAAGACTTTAAGAGCTGATTGAGTCTGTGGACTCGCCTTCCTTTTTGAGCAGAGGCTGGGGAAGCTTCAGTTGAGATTACTGCATTGCAGGGGTGGACTGGATGACCATTGGATCCCTTCAGTTACGAAAATTATGGGGGGCACATCTTTAAAGTTATTAAATGTTACAAATATTATGCATAAAGGTATACTTTCGACTTAACAGCTCAGGGAAGTTACCTAGCTTTATCAATCATATAAAATCAACTCCTTTGCCAGTTTCCTTCATTCCACCGCCATCTTGCTTTTTAAAAGTCCTTGTCGCCCCATCCTCAGGGTTCCAAATTCCTCTTTGATCCTGTTGCGCAATAAACTTTGGTGGCTGGACTCCTTCCCTTATTCCGCAGGGACCCGCGGGCTCCGCTCAACCAGCTGGGGGACTGAGCAGCCTCACACCGAGATTTTTCCGTTACATTTCCAATCCATTCTATGAAAAAGGATAGATATGGTAGCCATGGGAGACTTCAACTTCTCTGATATCTGTTGGGACTCAACCTCTGCCAGTAATGCAGGGTCCAACAAATTCCTTCGTTGCCTCGCAGACAATTTCATTTCCTAGAAGGTGGAACAAGCAACAAGGGGGTCATCAATCTTGGATCTGGTCCTCACCAACAGGGAGGAAATTATCGACAAAGTAGTAGTACTGGGAAAGTGATCGTGTTCTCCTGGGTTTCAGGATACAAAGAGGAGGGGAAACTGAGTGTAGTCGGAGACACACTCGAGACTTCAAGACCAATTTCCAAAAGCTTAAAGAGCTCCTGGATGAGAGATTCCATGGTCAGAAATACTCAAAGAGAAGTGAGTCCAGGATGGATGGAGTTTCTCCAAGGAGAAATATTGAATCATAGAATAGAATCATAGAATCATAGAGTTGGAAGAGACCACAAGGGCCATCGAGTCCAACCCCCTGCCAAGCAGGAAACACCATCAGAGCACTCCTGACATGTGGTTGTCAAGCCTCTGCTTAAAGACCTCCAAAGAAGGAGACTCCACCACACTCCTTGGCAGCAAATTCCACTGCCTCTCATTTTTTTTCCCCCAAGTGCAATACTTTACATTTCTCCCTGTTAAAATTCATCTTGTTTGTTTTGGCCCAGTTCTCTAATCTGTCAAGGGCGTTTTGAAGTGTGATCCTGTCCTCTGGGGTGTTAGCCACCCCTCCCAGTTTGGTGTCATCTGCAAATTTGATCAGGATGCCCTTGAGTCCATCATCCAAGTCGTTGATAAAGATGTTGAATAAGACCGGGCCCAAGACAGAACCCTGTGGCACCCCACTAGTCACTCTTCTCCAGGATGAAGAGGAACCATTGATGAGCACCCTTTGGGTTCGGTCAGACAGCCAGTTATAAATCCACTGAGTGGTAGCATAGTCAAGTCCGCATTTTACCAGCTTCTTTACAAGAATATCATGGGGCACCTTGTCAAATGCCTTGCTGAAATCAAGGTAGGCTACATCCACTGTGTTCCCTTCATCTACCAGGCTTGTAATTCTGTCAAAGACAAGATCAGGTTAGTCTGACATGACTTATTTATTGAATGTAGGAGTGCAAATATCCAGAGTGTGGGGTCAGGTGGGATTACTATGAGGAATTGTAAAATATGCATCAATAATAATAATAATAAATTTTATTTATATCCCGCCCTCCCCAGCCGAAGCTGGGCTCAGGGCAGCTAACAACAATCAAAATAATCCAACGATTCTAAAAACATTTCATTATAAAAATTAATTAAAATCAAATTTATGGCAACCAATAAGCAAAATTCTATGCAGATTGCCAGAGGAGGGGGGTCAGGCTGCGCCCTGACCAAAGGCCTGGTGGAACAGCTCTGTCTTGCAGGCCCTGCGGAAAGATGTCAAGTCCCGCAGGGCCCTAGTCTCTTGTGACAGAGCGTTCCACCAGATTGGAGCCGCGGCCGAAAAGGCCCTGGCTCTAGTTGAGGCCAGCCTAACCTCTCTGTGGCCTGGGATCTTCAGGATGTTTTTATTTGCAGACCGTAAGTTCCTCTGTGGGACATACCAGGAGAGGCGGTCCCGTAGGTACGAGGGTCCTAGGCCGTATAGGGCTTTAAAGGTTAAAACCAGCACCTTAAACCTGATCCTGTACTCCACCGGGAGCCAGTGCAGCTGGTATAGTACCGGATGAATGTGATCTCGCAGCGAAGACCCCATAAGGAGTCTTGCTGCGGCATTCTGCACCCGCTGGAGTTTCTGAGTCAGTCTCAAGGGCAGCGAGTTACAATAATCCAGTCTGGAGGTGACCGTCGCGTGGATCACAGTGGCTAGGTCAGGGCGAGAGAGATAAGGAGCCAACTGCTTAGCTTGGCGGAGATGAAAAAATGCTGCCTTTGTTATAGCTGTAATCTGCGCCTCCATAGAGAGGGAGGTATCAAAGATTACACCCAAACTCTTAACGGACGATGCTGGCACTAATTGCACCCCCTCAAGAGATGGGAGTTGCCCCCCCAATCCCATATCGCCCCGTCCCAGCCAGAGGACCTCTGTCTTCGAAGGATTTAACTTCAACCGGCTCCCACGTAACCATCCAGCCATAGCTTCCAGACATCTGGTCAGTGTGTCTGGGGCCGAGTCAGGATGACCATCCATCAACAGATAGAGTTGGGTGTCATCGGCATACTGATGGCAGCCCAGCCCAAAACTCTGGACAAGCTGGGCGAGGGGGCGCATAAAGATGTTAAAAAGCATCGGGGAGAGAATCGCACCGTGAGGCACTCCACACACCAAGGAGTGGCGCAATGACAATTCTCCCCCAAGCGCCACCCTCTGTCCCCGACCAGAGAGAAACGAGCGCAGCCATTAAAGGGCTGTGCCCTGAATCCCAACGTCGGCAAGGCGGTGGTCCAGGAGTTTGTGATCAACCATGTCGAAGGCTGCTGACAGGTCTAAAAGAATCAAGCCATTGTGTCCACGATGAATGTATTGTGTTGACTGAGTTTGATACATTGACAATAATTTCTGATCAAATCCCACAACCCTCTGCACCTCTGGCCATTTCCTCTACTGCCCATTTCTCTTGCTTGACAAGTCACATACCCACTTAGACAGGCAGGCGTCCTGGGACATCAAAAACAGTGGGCAGTTTCTTTGATGTAGCTTTTTTGGTATGTTAATCTTAGGATGTTAATCTTAGGGCCAGGAAACAGGTTGCACATAAAGGTGATAATGATCGCTGTTATCCTGGCCACCCTTCTTATCATGTGTATTGATTGTTTACCAAAAGTATGCATGCTTAACTAGTGTTTGTAGTTTAACTTTGTCCCCACTTGGGTTTGTTGAAATGCTCAGAAGAAATCTGATTGGTTCTTACGAACACTCTGTAAAAAGCTCTTTTGTGAATAAAACGACCTGGGCCAGGGGCTGGAGGCGGAGATTATTATACGCACCCTTCCCAGAGTCTTGCTGCTTCAAGGCTCTGTGTGTGTTCTTATTAATCAGAGTTCAATCCTTCCTTTACTTTGAGAACGCCTCAAGAAGGCCCAAATGCAGACAAGACCAACAAGAAAGAAATGTAGGAAGCACCTAAGGAAACTGGTGTGGCTGAAAAAGGAGATTACGGATGAGCTGAGAGTTAAGAAGGGCGTGTATAAGAAATGGAAGAAGGGGAAAATCAGAGCGGAGGAGGATACAGGGGGAAGTCAGGCTGGCTCAAGCTCAGAATGAGCTCAGGCTTGCAAGGGAAGTTGCAAATAATAATAGAGGTTTCTTCAGCTCTGTCTGAAGCAAGAGCAAGAAGGGCAGCAGGCTGCTCTCTTGGAATAAATAATAATAATAATAATAATAATAATAATAATAATAATAATAATAATAATAATAATAATAATAATAATAATTTATTTATACCCCGCCCAACTGGCTGGGTTTCCCCAGCCACTCTGGGCAGCTTCCAACAGAATATTAAAATACAATAGTCTGTTTAAAATATTGCTCTCCCTTCCTGCCGGCTGGTTTGCCAGAGGCACCTGGCTGGCCACCGAAAGGAGGCTGCTGGGCAAGATCTTCTTCTGTCCTCCTGATCTTACGACACAGAGCAAGATGTTGCCACCCTGTACAAACAGCACGCTATGGGCAGGGAGGAGCCAGGGAGGGGCGGGCAAAGTGGCTTGTCTGTCTAGGCCTTGCAAGAGACGCCAGCCAATCAGAGGAGGGAAGAAAGGAGGCAGCCAAGAGAGGAGTTTTGGCACCGAAGACTATTCTGTTGTTCTCTCTGCGGCAGAAGAGTCACCAAAGCTCTGCCAAGTCCGCCACCCACTGGCCAAAACCGGGAACGAACCTGAGGCTGACGAATGGAGATGTGGGGAGCGGGCAGCTTCTGTCGGGAGTGGCAGCCCAGCCCCCAAAGCTCCTTGCCCGTGGCCAGAGGGCAAAGCCCACGGCCAGCTGCCTGCTGCAGCTGACGCCGTTGCCAGGATGAAATCCAATTGCCAGCCTTCAGATTGACTGGAGGCTCATTTCATTACTGGCTGAAGTGGCGCAAGAAGAGCAGCTGCCGCACTTCATCAATTAGATTTATTATGGCCTTTGCTCATGCATTCAGGTGTGCCTTCAGGACTCCCTCGCTCCCGGCTGATTCCAGGCACAGTTTGTTACGGAAATTACGGGGGGGGGCACATATTTAAAGTTGTTAAATGTTACAAATATTATGCATAAATGTATCCTTTTGACTTGACAGCTCAGGGAAGTTTCTAAGTCGCTTTTCATTCAAATGAAACTCAAAGCCGCTTACAACCAATCTTTAAGGTGCTACTGGAAGAATTTTTTTTATTTTGTTTTTTCATAATAAAACATAACAGCACATCATGAATACAGCATACGTCATCTAAAATAATCAACAAATTATCAATAAAACAGTTGCAGTCTCTAAAAAACGTAACAGATCAGCAACTAAAAAATAAGCTAAGCCTCACAATTACGGCAAGTCATTTGATTAACAAATCAAGGCAGCATTTAGAATCTATAAAACAATATTAAAAACATCCACAAAATAGCAAATAAAAGATAAGTTCAGCACTAAGTTCATTCCCACCATCTCTGCACCCCCAGGACTCAGAACCTCTCCCTCTGTTCAGTTCATTAAAACACACAAACACACCTCATGCCTATTGTGAAGGCAGCTCAGCCAGATGCTGGGCTGGCCAGGGTCCGAGTTGCGGGCCATGGGGGAGATGGGGGGGGCTCTCAGGCCTACCGCCAGTGGGAAGGCGGGTGTGGTCTGCCCAGGCACTGTGGTGGCGGAACTTGTCCCCATCGCTGTCACTCATCAGGAGGTCCATTCCCACTTGACCAGTCCCTCTGGGGCAGTGAGGGCCAACTGTCCTTGGTGCAGAGGCCAGCCAGGAGGTCCAGCAGTGGCCCCGGGGCCTGTCCAGAAGGAGCTGCTCCAGCCCACTGTCCGATTGACCTATAAGCTAAACAAGCTCTAGCTCAGGGCCCCAGTCTAAGGAAAAACAACAACTGGGTATTTCAAAAATAGAAGATAAAAAACTGGTTTGCTCCTTTCTATATATAGGGTGCCTACATTCTGCTATTTATAATTATGAGTCATTTGCATCATATATTTACACCTCTTAGTATTTCATGTTCTAGCAAGTTTCTAGAAACCAGATGATGAGTCTTGTGTTTCTAAAAGGAACTTTTGTTCTTGCCAAATGCCAATGTGTTTGCGTTATTAAGTTTGTTATGAATCTAAAAACATTTTAGGTTAGAGCTTCATAATTATTTCACTATTAATATACTTCTTCATTGTATTTCACAATTAATATCCTTCTTCTTCATTGTATTTCAGCTCAACAATGACTTTGATAAAATACATATTCTGTGATGTGCAAATGGCTTGAGATACCTATGAGGTCCATCAATTACCATCTAGCATATATTCAACACAAAAAACAGCGTCAATTTGTTGTTGACAAAGGAGAGCTGGGCATAGAAAGGGACCCATTCCCTTCTGGAGCTGAGGGCCACATCAAACCGAAAACCAGCCCTGATCCAAGAATGTTCTCCATGGCCTTTTACTCCTGAGAGCAATGCCCTGCAGTGCGGCTCCCTGGCAGAATTCCTCTTGCAGACTTCCGGGTTAGTGCGATCTGGTTAATGGCGGATTCCCTCCGAGCTCCGGAGGGAATCGGCTCCGCTGGAGAAGGGTTCTACCGCGACGGCGACGCGGGGACCCTCAGAAACCGCAGGCGCTGAAGCCTGCGGACTTGGTGACTCGGCGGGCACCTAAAGCGCCCCCCCGACCCACGAAGAGCCTTTTTAAAGGCTGCGGAGAGGGTACGGGGAGCGGCGTGGTGCTGTGAGTGGACCGCTACTGCAGTGGAGCGAAGCCGCGAGCCATGGCCGGAGACCGCTGACTTTCTTCCCTGAAATTCGGACTTTAATTAATCCGTGAGTAGAATGGAATTTGGACTTTAAAATTTCTACCCTTGAATTCGGTACGATCGGGGGATGTGCTAAAGGGAAGTCCGCACCCCCCTGCTTACAGAAGATTTAAAGCAAGGATCGGAGAACTAAGGTGGAGAGTTTTTTCTTTTTGGTGTTTTTTAAAAGATAATATTTTCATGAATTTGACAGAAGAAGATTTGTGCTGGAGAGTAAGAGTGGAATTTTAGAAGCTTTTGTTTAAACCCCCCCCAGACCCGGGAGTGTCCTGTATGTGAGCTGGAGAAAAAGGAACAAGGAGTTTGACAGCTGTCAAAGGAGCTGTCAAACGGGCAGTGAAAGTTAAAAATCTTATCATTTAACACATTTCTGGACTAAATTTGTTATATTTAAATTAAAGTGGTTGGGAACAAAGTAGTGAAATAATAAAGTAACGGACTGTTGGGAAAAGACTATTAAGTAACCAGAATCCCCCTAGGGGAAACATTGAAACACTACAATGGCTGCAGATGGAAAATTACAGGCAGAGATAGAAAGAATGTTTTTTCTCGTGGGAAAGTTGCAGGAGCAGACTACGGCTATGAGTAAACAACTTATAACCTTGAACTCTAAAATAAGTGACTCTGCTGAATGCACAATGGACTTGACCGGGAAAAAATCTGCAGCTGAATTAGAAGAGACAACTTCGGAACAGGAGGAGAGGGAACAAGGGCCAGTACAGATGGAGAGTACCAACCAGAAGCCTACATTGTCAGAACACAAAGAAGAAGACCTTTGGATTACAAATCTGCGAAAGATGCGAAAGAGGAGGGAGGAAGCCCCTGGAACACTTGGAATATTTGAATTTAAAAGAAACAAGAAATATGATTGGGGCTTCCTCTTTGAGTATGGATTAGCTGACCTTTCGCAGCAGCTGGTACCAAGTACTTTGGATGGAAGAAAATCTGATGAGACTGAGCTAGAACTCCTTCGAGACCCGAGGACCAACAAAGAGGGCTACCAACAAAATCGGCAGAGAGAGACTGACAGAGATTTAAAGGCCTCAGATGTGAGGAATCCAGGCTAAAAACTGTTTTTGTGGACATGGGGACATTGGGAAGGGACAGAAACCGGGGTGGGGGGGGGAAAGAATTTTTTAAAAAATGTTTATGACCTTTGTGTTTGATTATTATGACCTATTTTTAAGATAAAAGGGAAATTCGTGGAAGGAATTCGAGTCGACCTTAGAAAAGGATTTAATATTTATAAGAAAACTGGATAAGTAAAATTTGGCCAAGTAATAAGAATTAAGTATTTCTTTAAAAATATATATATATAATAATAATATGTAAAGGATGAGAGATATGAACTTGCTGAGCTAATTTAATTGAATTAGGATGTATGAAGGGGGGGTGGGGGGAGGTCAAGAACTGGGGTTAGGAAAGTAAGGATATGAAACTTTATATGTGTTGTCTTGGTCTGTGTGTGTGTGTCTGTGTTTATAAAATGTGAAAACTCAATAAAAATTTTATAAAAAAAAAACAAAAACAGAATTCCTCTTGCAGGTTGGAGGCTCATGCAGAGAGGCAGCAGCAGGCCTGCAAGGGAGTAAACAGGGGGGGGTCCCGATTCCCAGGTCACAAATCACAGCCAAGTTTCAGGATGCAGCAAAGGCCAATCAACTGAAATTGCTCCCTCCCCACCCTCCAGCTGAAGGCAGAGGCCTCACCCTTAATTGGACAGGGTGGAGGTGGGGCTTGCAGTCCTCCAGAGGTTGCTGGACTACAACTCCCATCAGGCTGTGGGGCATTTGCACCCTTCTGGAGGTTGGTCCACCACCAGTGCCCTCCCCCCCCCCAGCTGACTGGCACTTAGGCTGGTGGTGCTTATTTAAATGTTCCTAATTTTTGGAAGCTGCCCAGAGTGGCTGGGGCAACCCAGTCAAATAATATTATTATTCATAATAATAATTTATCACTCTGGGCGACTTCCAACAAAATATTAAAATACAGTAGTCCATCAAACATTAAAAGCTTCCCTAAAAAGGGCTGCCTTCAGATGTCTTCTAAAAGTCTGGAAGATAAAGATATGGAATATTGGATGTGTGGGTTTTTTTATTGTTATTGTTGTACTGGTTTTTATGTTTTTTTCCCCTCTTTTTTGTGTATTGTAATATATGTTAAATTTTTTGTTGTTTTCTTCTCTTCTCTGTAATTTTTAAACTTCTAATAAATATCTTTTTAAAAAAATAAATAAAAGTCTGGTAGTTGTTCTTCTCGTTGACATCTGGTGGGAGGGCGTTCCACAGGGTGGGTGCCACCACCGAGAAGGCCCTCTGCCTGCTTCCCTGTAACCTCACTTCTCGCAGGGAGGGAACCCACAGAAGGCCCTCGGAGCTGGACTTCAGTGTCCGGGCAGAATATTATTATTATTATTATTGAATCATAGAATTGCAGACCTGGAAAAGACTCCAAGGGTCATCTAGTCCAACCCGCTGCCTTGCAAGAGGTTCAAAATCCTTTTTAAAATGCACAGGAAGAAAGAACTTTCTGGTGGTAAGAGCTGTTCCTCCTCAGTGGAAAGGACTCCCTTTTGAGATATTGGGCTCTCCTCCCTTGGAGGTCTTTAAGCAGAGGTTGGACGCCCCGTGTCCTGGATGCTTCAGCTGAGATCAGTCTAGATGACTCTGGAGTTCCCTTCCAACTCTCCAATTCTGAGGCCCAAGTGAGAGGAAACGTCCCAGCCTTGCCTGCTCCCATGGGGTCTTTTTCATTGGCGAAGGGCCGCTGGGAGGGTCGTTCATCCGAACCCCCCCCCCCCCGCAGAAACCCCATCGCGCAGCCGAGGAATGTCTTTCCGTGAGTGCTTCTCGCTTGGCGATTATTATGCAATTATGCCGCAAACTGTTTACGTGGGTTGGATCGGCAGCAGCCTGTCACTCAGGCCTAACTGACAGCTGACAGCGGCTCCCTGAATATTCAGAGATCCTGCGATCCACGCGCTGCATTTTAATGCTGCATTTTGACGAAGGGGCGCGGGCGCTTAAGGCAGCGAGCGGCGCGCAGCCAACGGTCCCGGCGCCCAGTTCCTCGCGCGCAGCGCAACGGGCCCGGGCGAGCCGCGGATGCTGCCAGGCCGAGTCAGGCCACGGGGCCCAGCCCCGTATTGCCCACCCGGACCGGCAGAGGCTCTCCCGGGTCTCAGGCTCCCAGGCCGACCTGGGCAGGAGCCAGCGCGCTTTGCGCCACCGGGTCCTTCGGCTCGCCAGGCAGGCGCTCCGCCCCCCAGGGGGCCCCGCCCCGCGGCTCCCACCCCCCACCCCCATTTACACGCGTGTAGGAGCCGCCCGCCCGGCAGGATCGGCTCGCCCTCCTCCTCCTTGTGTCTGAAATAGAGGCTGGGATAAAATCCTCCGCAGACTAAAAAAATAAATAAATTATTGTTTAGTTTACTTGTTTCTATTTTTCTCTTTTGTTTCGATTTGGGATTGTTACTGTTGGTTGTTTTTTATTTGCAAAATAAATAAAGCATTTATTTAATAAATAATAATCCTCCGCAGACGCCCTCCTGAAGAGGCCGAGACAATCGGGGGCCTTTCTGCGCCTCCGCGGCCCGCGGAAAAGACCTCGGGGGTCTCGTTAAAAAGCCCCCTGCCGGGGTGCCAACTTGAACATTATATGGATCACGACGCGGCACCCCCTTCATTGGAATGGCAATGCCCATCAACTTTGGGGGAGCTCGGCCCCCCAAATATTTTCTGGCGGTCCGAAGCCCCCTCGGCCCCCTGTCCAGGTAGACTGCGCGCGGCCAGGAGGCTCAGTCCGTTCCGACGCCGCGCCTGGCCCCGATCCCTGAATGGCGCGCGTCTTGGGGGGCACAGCCGCGGCTCCTGCCCCCCCCCCGGCCCCGGCCGCGCAGGGCGCCGACGCCGGGCCGGCCATCTTGGAGCCGGGCCGGAAGAGGCAGCTGCGCTCTGATCGCCGCAGAGCAAGGCGGCTGAGCGCGGGGAAACCGGGAAGCCCCCCAACCCCGGACGCCCCCTCGGAGCCCCCGCACCGCCGCGCGCGCCGGAGAAGAGCCGGGAAGGAGGGAAGGAGGAAGGGAGGGAGGCCAGCCAGCCGACGGGTGGGCGGACAGGCGGGGGCGCTTCTCCGGCCCGCCGACGCCCCTCCCCGGCCCGCCCCTCGCCTCCGCCCGCAGCCGAGCAGCAGGAAGGAAGCGCACCTCGGAGCTGCGAGCAAGGGAGCCGCGGAGTGAGGCTCTTCCCGGGCGTCGGGGCTGCTGTCGGGCGAGCGAGGCATGGGGGGGTCGGCGGGGGCGCGGGCGCTGCTGCTTTGGGGGGCGCTGCTGGCCGGGGCGCTGGCCGGGCCGTGGGCCGTCGGGACCGGCGGCTCCCAGGAGGCGGCGGCGCTGGCGGAGCTTCTCCCCGAGACCGGCGTCCGCTTCGGCTGGAGGAACCTCAGCTGCCCGGCCTGCAAGGCGCTCTTCCTGGCCCTCGACGTGGGCGTGCAGGTGGGTCTCCGGGGCGCGCGGGATGGGGGGCCGGGGGGCAGCGGGGCTCGGACGGGGCGGGCCGCTCGGGCGACGTCCTTCACTCTCCCCGCCCCCCCCCCCCGGACGCCCCTTCCGACCGCAACCTGCGGCTTCTGCTTCCCAGCACGAATCAGCTGACAGGATGCCAGGAAAGCGACCCGAGCGGCGCCGCGGTCCCGACATGGCCGCTTTTAAGGCGCCGAGGGAGACAGCCGGCATTGCGCGGGGTTGGGCTGGATGGCCTCGCGGGGTCCCGTCCAACGCTACAAGCCTGGAATTCTACCCGACACTGATGGGACCGAAGAAACCAGGGTGAACAGACGTGGCCGATTCCCCTCCCTGAAAGCCTTTCTGGGGCCACAGCAGAAAAGGCCCTGTTGACCTGAAGAGGCCCAGAGCGCAGCCCCATCTCCCCATTACTTGAGCCCTAGTTGTGTGTCAGCTGCCCCACTTCCCGGTCTGAGGCTGTTGCCCTACAACAGAGGGGCAGAGGGTGGCTCCCGAGGGGCAGATGCAGGGGGCAGCTCCAGAAGCTGCCACTCGCCGGAGCCTTATTATCTAGCCAGGAGTGCCCTCCCTGGCCGGCAGCTGCCCCCCCCCCGGGGTCACACAGGCAGGAGATGTTTTGCACCCGAGTCTGAAGAGGCTGCTGGCCCAGGACAAACTTTGGACCTTCCATTTGCAAAACAGTTCTCTGCCCCGTGACCAGGGGGTCGGGGTGGGTCAAGACTGCCCTAGGGCTTCACAGATCCCTCTCCTCCCTGCCCTTCCTTGCTCTTCTTCTTCCCGAAGAATTTCCTTCTGGGATGCCCCCCCCCCCCCCAGAAGGGAGTCCTGTGGGAAATCTTCCCGATTATTCCTGAAATGACCTGGCAGGAGGTCTCATGTCTACAGAAACCTTTCATTTCCTTTACTCTGAATGTGAGCTTTTCTTAGTATCCTAGATTTGTAAAGTTGGAAGGGATCCTCAAAGGTCCTCTAGCCTGACCCCCGCAATGCAGGTATCAAAAGCGAAGGAATCCCTCTGTCTTGTGGAGCACGGGGGGGGGGCAGAGGAGGGAGCCCTAAAGGGGTCAGGGACAGGCTGCCAGCACCCGCCCCTCCAAGCGAGATTTTAAGCCATCATCAAATTGTCGCCGGAAGGGACCCTTGGGTCATCTAGCCCAACCCCCTGCAGTGCAGCTAAATCCGTTCATTGGAAATTGGACAAGTTCTGAACTCCAGGCCACGGCCTCGCAGCTGCCCCTGCTTCTGCCTGAGACTGGCTTGGGGGGCAGCAGCTGCCCACTGAGCCCAGCACAGTCTAGGCTGCTCCCGCCACCCAGACCCCACAGATGCAACGGGATCCCTGGCAAAGGGGGAAGCCACAGCACCCCGGAGTGCCACCCCCAGGTAAGTCAGCTGACTGCCTTGTCAGCTGCTTTGGGGAGGAAGTGTGGTGTAGTGGTTGGAGTGCTGGGCTTGGAAGCCAGGGCTCCAATCCCCCTTCAGAGAGTGACTTTGGACCAGTCACCATCTCTTGGCCCGACCTTGCAGGGATGTTGTGAGGTTAGGATGGAGAGGGGAAGAATTATGGTGCCAACTTACAGAATCAAAGAATTGACCCCCCCCCCATAAAGTATGAGAATTGCCCAGTCCCTTAGACCAGCCTCTGCCCACCTGGTGCCCCCCATTCCAGAAGCTGTGGGTGGCGCCTCCCAGCAGCCCCAACGCACCTGGCAGAGGGCACCAGGTGGGCAGAGGCTGGTCTAAGCAATGCCAGAGGTCTGTAGCAGGTGGAGTGTGAAGGCACCAGCCCTCCCCACCTCTTCCTTCCAGATGTGCAGCTCTTCTGGCAGCCGAGCGACTTGGGCAGAGGCCCAGCTACCTTGACTCTGGGCAGCAGCTGCTCTGCGGTGGCAGCTTCTGGCTCCCGGTGTCATTAGACTTTTCCATGAAGCAGTTCCTCCCCTGCGTGGCCCTGGCTGCCCGGTTTCCCTGCTGCTCTCCGTCTGCCCCACCTGCCCCCCAGGGCCTGGCCCTGGTGGGGCAATGCGGTTTGCCAGCTGCTCCCCCCAACCCAGCCCATCCTTCCACCAAGCCAGAAGGGGAAGCAGGTTGGGCAAGTTCCTCTGGGGGGTGGGGAGGCCTTTCTGGGCTTGGGCGGCAAAACAGCCTTGGGGATGGGACGACTTGTGCCAGAGCAAACATGAGCCTTCTCTTCAGACCTCTGGAGGGTCTCCAAATATCTCTAGGGCTGTCACGGGGAAGGAGGAGCCAGCCAGTTTTCTGCTGCTCCCGAGGCCAGGAAACTCACATGACAAGGAGATTCTGACTAAGTGTCAGAAAAAATTTCCTGAGGGTCAGAGTAAAGGGGGGGATAATCTTCTTTGGAGGTTTCTAAGCAAAGCTGGGGGGGGGGGCATCTATACGAGATGCTTTAGCTGAGATCCCCGCATTGTGGGGGTTGGACTAGAGGACTTTTGGAGTTCCCTCCCGATTCCACAATTCTGTGACTTCCTCCTTTGGAATGAGGTGTGTTTTAAGCACCTCTGACAAAGGACCTTCTTCCTTCCTTTTCTTTTCTTTTCTTTCCCTTTTCTTTTCTTTTCTTTTCTTTTCTTTTCTTTCCCCTTTCTTTCTTTCTTTCTTTCTTTCTTCAGCCAAGAGGTAAGAGCCTCTTAACTCTCCCCTTTCTGTCCAGCTCCTCCTTTCTGCCTCCCACTGCTGGAGTTGGAGGGGGGGCCTCAGTTTGGCCCATTTTGCTATCCTTGCTGCTGGACATTTCTCTGCCTCTCCCCCCCCCCCGCAAGAGAGGGAGGGTGCCGGGGCCCCTTCCGGAGCGGGGCCTCTCTTTGCCTCTTAATCCCAGCCTTCCTCTGGTCACGGGATATTGCCTGGCACAGAGATCCCTGGCCGGGGCGATTTGCTCCCTTGGCAAAGGGGGAGGGGGGTGTTGAGCAGTGCCCTCAAAGGGATGATGGGGGTGCCGTGGGGCACAGGAGACCCCTGCCTGCCTGAAACAGGAAACACAGGTTGGGGCGCTTTTCCGCCACCCATCAATTATTGGATTATGCATTTAATTTCCTGCATCCTGCGATTATCTGCAGAGGTGGCATTTGCATGCGTGTGGCAACCGCTTCCCATTCAGAGGCTGCCCTCTTCCTCCCGCCCCTCCCTGCCTAGCCGTGGCCCTGACCTCATCCTTGCCTCCTGGCCCTGAGATGATGATGACGGTGATAATGATGATGATGATTACTGTATTTTTCGCTCTATAAGACGCACCAGACCACAAGATGCACCTTATTTTGGGAGGAGGAAAACAAGGGGAAAAAATATTCTGAATCTCAGAAGCCAGAAGAGCAAGAGGGATTGCTGTGCAGCGAAAGCAGCAATCCCTCTTGCTGTTCTGGCTTCTGGGATAGCTGCGCAGCCTGCATTCGCTCCATAAGATGCACACACATTTCCCCTTACTTTTTTGGAGGGAAAAAGTGAGTCTTATAGGGGGGAAAATACGGTATATTTATTTATCCCCTGCCCATCTGGTTGGGTTTCCCCAGCCACTCTTGTCTTTTAATTCCCAACAGAATTAAAAGCACCATAAAACGAGGAGGCAGGGGCTGGAGAGGGAGGCCCACTGGCCTTCAGCTCCTTCCTCACTTGCTGGGCAGCTGCAGCACCTCCATGACGAAGCTGGATCGGGGCCTCGGCTGTGATCCTGATGGGCCTTCAGGGGAGTCTGGCAGCCACAGGGAGTCAGCTCTCTGCTGCCTGGCAGAGTGTAAGAACAGAAAGTCCTAGAGAGGGACCAGGGACTCCCAGGGGTCATCCAGTCCAACCCCCCGCAAGGCAGGAATCGCCACTCAAGGTTCCTGGGCAGGTGGCCATGCAAGCTCTGCTTAGAAACCTCCCAGGAAGGAGCGCCCACCCCTCTTAGGGCCACAAAGCTCTTCTAAATATTGAGTCTTTTAATCCGGCGCTTTGGGATCTCTTGCTCTCTGGAGAAGCAGAAAAGAACTCCGGAAGGTGGACTTGGAGGAGATCCTCCGTTTTGTTTTTTAATAATACAGTGGACGCTTGGGTTGTGAACGCGATCCGTGCAGGATTCACATTCGCAACCCGCAGTGTTTGCAACCCACGTCTGCACCTGCGCGGGTTGTGATTTGGTGCTTCTGCACATGCATGACTGCCGAAACCCAGAAGTAATCCATTCCGGTACTTCCGGGTTCCGGCTGTCCGTAACCTGAAAAAAATGCGACCTGAAGCATCTGTAACCCAAGGTATGACTGTAATAATATTTATTAATTTTTCCATTTTCGGGGAGGGATGATCTCCCAGTGATCTCACATTTGTGCTGCTTCCCTTAATTAGTCCAGGTAGTTCCAAGAAGACATTCCATTGTGGATCCTTAGTTTATTTTTAACAGCCTCTGAGTCTGTTTCTGTGTGGATGTTTATTTTCTGTGTTTCTCTTTGTTCTTCGAGAGTCTGTCTGTGGCAATTCACTTTCACTTTCTCACGCCTGTCGCTTTCCACTGCGACACACCACAAGCTGGAGGAAATCTGGCTCTCCGCCATTTGTACCAGGCATATATCCAAACTTCTTGGTTTCATCTCCTTCCAAGACAAATAAGCCTGTGCTTTAGCTAGAAACCATAATTTCCATCATCTGTTCTTATCGATCCGTCGAAAGTGATTACAAAATTCATAAATTCCACACAGTTAATTCTAAACCATAATCATAACAATAATGAAATACTCTTTCTTTCCAGTCCCACTTGCATATGTAAATCCAAAAATGAGACCTTTATCTGGTTGTAAATATTAAGATTATACCAGCAAGAATGAGTCTTTCTGTAAAAAAATGATTTACTGTATTGTATAAGACTAGGGTTTCTTACTTTAAAAGTGATGTGGAAAACTGTGGGTTATCTTATACACGGGGCAGTCTCCCCCCTATTTTCTTAAATTGGAGTCCCTAAAAATTGGGGGTGTCTTATACCTGGGGGCGTCTTATACACAGAAATATATGGTAAATAAAGTCTTACTGACTAGTGATTTACCGTATTTTTCACCCCATAGGACGCACTTTTTCCCCTCCAAAAATGAAGGGGAAATGTGTGTGCGTCCTATGGGGCGAATGCAGGCTTTCGCTGAAGCCTGGAGAGCGAGAGGGGTTGGTGCGCACTGACCCCTCTCGCTCTCCAGGCTTCAGGAAGATCTCCGCAAGCCGTGGGAGCTCGCACAGGGCCCCCGCGGCTTGCGGAGAGTTGTCTGCATGCCAAAGGCTGGGCGCGCTGAGCCCAGCGCTCCCAGACTTCGCACAGCTCTCCACTAGGTGCGGGAGCCCGGCGCCGGGCTCCCACGGCTTGCGGAGAGTTGCCTGTTCTGGGGTCGGGGGAAGCTCGGGTTTACCCCTCCCCAGCCCCATGCCTGGGGGAGAAATAAAATGTTTTTCCTTTATTTCCCCCCAAAAAAACTAGGTGCGCCCTATGGGACGGTGCACCCTATAGGACGGTAAATTGATTTGATTTAAATCAAATCCCCCCTGTCCCTAGTCAGAGTGGGGATTCGAACCCTGCTCTCTCCCAGTTCCTTGGAGTCTGGCTGGGTTCCTAGCTCTGCTCCCACAGAACCAGGGACTGGGAAGGGCCCCCTGAGCATCATCCAGCCCACCCCTCCCTTTCCTTGGTGTGACCCCCTCTCTCTCCTCCCCTCCCTTGCAGCTACAGTCAAGCCAGGACTGGATCCAGCGCACGGGGGTGGCCGTCTGCCTGCGCCTCCGCGCGGGCACCCCCCAGGTGTGCCAGGACATCATCCGCCTCTTTGTGCCCGACTTCCTGACGGCCTGGCGGCGCTCGGTGCTGCGCCCAGAGGAGATCTGCGGGCTGCTGGTGGGCTCCCGCTGCGGCCACTGGGACATCTACTCTGACTGGAACGTTACCCTGCCGCGGGCGCCCAAGCCGCCCGTCGTGCCCCCCGCGCCCCCTCCGCCGGGCGCCCCCTCCTCCCGCATCCTCTTCCTCACCGATCTCCACTGGGACAAGGCCTACGCCCCTGGCAGCGACCCCAACTGCAAGGACGCCCTGTGCTGCCGGGGGGGCTCCCCGTCTCGCGGGCCGGGGGCCGGCTTCTGGGGCACCTACGGGCGCTGCGACCTGCCCCTGCACACCCTGGAAAGCCTCCTGCAGCACCTGGCAGGATCCGGCCCCTTTGACCTGGCCTACTGGACGGGCGACATCCCCGCCCACAACGTCTGGGAGCAGAGCCGGGCTGACCAGCTGGGGGCGCTGGGCACCATCACGGCCCTCATCCAGAAGCACCTGGGGCCGCTGCCCGTCTACCCGGCCGTGGGCAACCACGAGGCCGTGCCCGTCAACGCCTTCCCCCCGCCCTTCGTGGTGGGCAACCAGTCCTCCGCCTGGCTCTACGAGGCCATGGCCGAAGCCTGGCGCCCCTGGCTGCCCCCCCATGCCCTGGGGACCCTCAGGTAGGCGGGGGGTCCTGCTCTGGAGGGGGGCATTGCACATTTCACAGGGATCCCAGCCAGAGAGTCCTTGGGGGTCCCACACTTCTACGTATCAGGCTCAGTGAGAGTGGAATTATTATTATTACCGTATTTTTCGCTCCATAAGACGCACCTTTTTCTTCCTAAAAACTAAGGAGAAATGTCTGTGCGTCTTATGGAGCAAATGCGTGCTCCCTGGAGCCAAATTGCCCAGGGGCGAAAAGCAGATCATGCTTTTTTTTATTTTTGAAAGAGGGAAGTGGGTGTTGAAACAAAGCCGCTGATCGTTTGCCGATGGGGAGAGAGATAAGGGACGCTAAAGATAAAGGAGGCTGCCTGGGAGGGGGGAGGTAAAGACAGCAAACTTGCAAAAGGGGGAAACAGGAAGACTAAAGCAACAAGGAGAGAAATTAGAAGAAAAGGAGGAGCAAAAAACTGCTCCAGCTGAGGAAAAGACACTAAGGCAAACAAGAGGGAAGGGCGTGTTGACAGGAAACAGCTGATCCGTGGGATCGGGAGAGAGATAAGGGACTCTAGTGGAGGCTGCCTGAGAGGGGGGAGGTAAAAGCCCATGGATCCTCAGGATTTTTACCATCAGATCACATGTCTGTGGCCACAGCATGAACCACAAAAATCATACATCCACTGTTTTGTTCAGAATATATTTTTTCTTCTTTTCCTCCTCTAAAAAAACTAGGTGCATCTTATGGTCAGGTGCGTCTTATGGAGCGAAAAATACGGGATAATAATAATAATAATAATATTTTTTCAATTTATACACCACCCTATACCCAGAGGTCTCAGGGTGGTTCGCAACAAGACCACAACATATAAAATCCAACCAAAAGCAGTGACCCAGTACCCCCCCTGCAAATGCCAGATTCTAAAAGAACTTTGGATGTCAATAAGATCAACCAAAGACTTGGTTAAAAATGAATGTTTTTGCCTGGCACCTAGAGGTGTATAATGAAGGTGAACTTCCCTGGGGAGAGCATCCCGCAGACAGGGGGCCACTGCAGAGAAGGCCCCGTTCTCATGCTGCCACCCTCTGGACCTCTCAAGGGGGAGGCACACGAAGGAGGGCCTCAGAAGATGATCTCAGGGTCCGGGTGGGTTCATATGGAAAGAGGCGGTTCTTGAGGTCTTGCAGTCCTGAGCCTTTTAAGGCTTTGTAGGTCAAAACCAGCACTTTTAATTGGTCCCAGAAACTAATGGGTAGCCAGTGCAGTCAGACCAGGATTGGTGTGAGATGTTCAAACCGCCTTGCTCTGGTGAGCAGCCTGGCCACTGAATTCTGCACCAGCTGAAGTTTCTGATCCATCTTCAGAGGCAGCCCTACGTAGAACACATTGCAGTAATCTAACCTTGAGGTTAGGGACGCGGGTGGTGCTGTGGGTTAACCACAGAGCCTAGGGCTTGCCAATCAGAAGGTCGGCGGTTCGAATCCCCGCGACGGGGTGAGCTCCTGTTGATCGGTCCCTGCTCCTGCCAACCTAGCAGTTCGAAAGCACGTCAAAGTGCAAGGAGATAAATAGGTACCACTCCGGAGGGAAGGTAAATGGCGTTTCTGTGCGCTGCTCTGGTTCGCCAGAAGCGGCTTAGTCATGCTGGCCACATGACCTGGAAACTGTACGTCGGCTCCCAAGGCCAATCAAGCGAGATGAGCGCCGCAACCCCAGAGTCGGCCACGACTCGACCTAATGGTCAGGGGTCCCTTTACCTTTACCTATATAACATACAGGACCAAAGGGGTGGGTGGGAAATATGTCTATATGTGAACTGTAGTTAAATGTGGAGAAAATATTTGCGCTTATCTCCAAAGGGGGGAGCTGTTACAGAAATGACGGGGGGCACACCTTTAAATTGTTAAATGTTACAAATATTATACTTGAATGTATCCTTTTGCCTTGACAGCTCAGGGAAGATATCTCACTTTATAAATCATATCAAATCAACTCCTTTGCCAGTTTCCTCCATTCCAATGCTATTTTGCCCTTGGAAAAGGGACTCCAGGAAGTACCCAGAGGTGACAATTGCTGAGCTGATTATTGGAAAGCCTAAGGGATGCGGGTGGTGCTGTGGCTTAAACTACAGAGCCTAGGACTTGCCGATCAAAAGGTTGGCGGTTCGAATCCCTGCGACGGGGTGAGCTCCTGTTGCTCGGTCCCTGCTCCTGCCAACCTAGCAGTTCAAAAGCATGCCAAAGTGCAAGTAGATAAATAGGTACCGCTCCGGCGGGAAGGTAAACAGCGTTTCTGTGCGCTGCTCTGGTTCGCCAGAAGCGGCTGAGTCATGCTGGCCACATGACCCGGAAGCTGTACGCTGGCTCCCTCGGCCAGTAAAGTGAGATGAGCGCCGCAACCCCAGAGTCGGTTACGACTGGTCTTAATGGTCCCCCAAGCTACGAACCTGCTCCTTCAGAGGAAGTGTAACCCCACCCAGAGCAGGCAGACTCCCACCCATCTGGTCTAGGGAACCCCCCACTAACTGGATTGAGGGAGAGCAAGGGGGCAGGGACTGGGGCTTCTTTTCCTTCCTGCGCCCTGACGCCTCTCCCCCCCCCTTTCTTCCCTGCCGCAGGTTGGGGGGCTTCTACACCCTCCTGGTGCAGCCCGGCCTGCGCCTCGTCTCCCTCAACATGAACTTCTGCTCGGACGCCAACTTCTGGCTCCTCATCAACTCCACCGACCCGGCTGGGCAGCTGCAGTGGCTGGTGGGGGTCTTGCAGGGGGCGGAGGAGCAAGGCGAGAAGGTGAGGGGGCTTCACAGTGGGTGGGGACAGGCACGGCCGGGGGGCAGACTCCTTCCTTCCTGCCCAGTCAGCTGTGTGCCAGTCCAGCCCCCCAGAATGGTTCTCAGCCCCACTTCTTCTTCTTGCCCCCCACCCAGGTCCACATCATCGGCCACATCCCCCCGGCGCACTGCATGCGCTCCTGGGGGTGGAACTATTACCGCATCATCAGCAGGTGAGACGCTTGCATGCCCTCCCCCTGCCACCTGGGACCTTGCCCTCCCTCCATGCCGCTCTGCCCGTCGGAAGGGACCCCAAGGGCCATCTAGTCCAGTTGGGGGGCCTCCTCCTCCCCTGGCCCCCTTAATCCTGCTCTTTCCTGCCTCTTGCCCCCCATGGCTGGGCCAGAAAGGAGGCCGCTGCCCATTCTCCCCATGGCCTCCCCCTGCCCTGCCTCAGTTTCCCAGGCTGTGGCCGTGGGTTCTGGGAAGGGGAGATCCCAGCTAGCCCCACATTTACCCCTGTCCTCCCCCCCCCCCGCCCAGGTTTGAGGGCACGGTTTCCGGGCAGTTCTTTGGCCACACGCACTTGGACGAATTTGAGCTGTTCTACGACGAGGAGACCCTCTCGCGCCCGGTGGGCATCGCCTTCGTGGCCCCCAGCGTCACCACCTACATCAACCTCAACCCAGGTGAGTTGGGGGGAGGGGATCCTGCCCCCAGGGCTGGCCCAGGATGAAATGGGGGCCCCATCCGCATCAGTGCCCAATCCTCTCCAAAAAGCAATCTGAGTTGTGGCAATCGCTTACTCTTGTGGCAGGGAGTTCCACAGCTCACCTAAGAAGGACTCATAAAACTGTCCTGACCTTCCTAGTGGGGTAGGAGAGCTGGGTTGGGGGTCACATCTGACCCCCCCTTTGGATTTCAGATAGTAGATGAGTCTGAAAACACCCAGGGAACACATTTTCCAGCAGCGGTGTAGCGTGGGTTGTCAGCACACGGGGCAAGGCAAGTAATTTGTGCCCCCTAACCCATGGATTTGCGCCCCCTAACTTGTGGATTTGCGCCCCCTAACCCTAACCCCAAATGTTGCACCCGGTGCAGCCGGGGCCCCCCCTGCACCCCCCATGCTACGCCACTGTTTTCTAGGCCCTCTAGCAGTTCTGGTAGCTCATTGACCAGGAGGAAAGTAATTAGCATTAACTCTGGAATCGTGGACTCGATTCTGACCAAACTAAGCCTCCTAAAGTAAAATCTACATCAATATCACCCCTTCCTCCCCCCCCCCAATGACCAGAAAACCCTCAAACTCCCCACCTTTAGTCATTGATATGAGGCATCCTTAAAGAGTAACTGTAATTTTAGTACATCAGTACAAGAAATGTCAAATACAATTATATTCAACTGAATTTGGCCAGAATCAAGTGGACCCTTCCAGAGTGAATGCTAAATCCAAGACGTCTGGCAAATGAGCTGCCATGGAACTGGGTCTTCTGGGTTTTTTAGACTAGTCTCTCCTTTTGGGCTATCTGAAATTGGTTGGCAGATGTGAAACACATTGGGATTATTTCTAGAACTCCTGGCCCACCGTCCGAGAGATGCATGCTGGCAGTTGCGGTTGGAGGTCTGCTCCCCCCCCCCTTGCTTTTCTAGGGGGGTGTCCAGAATGCTGCTGCCAAAGCACCTTTCATTTTTTTAAAAAAAACTTCCTTACATTTTCAAAATTTACAACAAAAGAATACTAAAAAAAAGATCCTAAATTACATAGTCTAAGACAAAAATAAGTGTTACAAAAACAGGTAGGTAGCCATGTTGGTCTGCTGTAGTCAAAACAAAATAAAAAAAATTCCTTCCAGTAGCACCTTAGAGTGTATCTGAAGAAGTGTGCATGCACACGAAAGCTCATGCCAATCACAAACTTGGTTGGTCTCTAAGGTGCTATTGGGAGGAATTTTTTTATAACAGAAATATTTAAAGATCAAGATAAATAGAATAACATTGAGAGAGAGAAAAAAGAAAAGAAAAGAAAGATTAAAACGAGAAAAAAACGACAAAACTAAAAACTGCAACAAAAGGCAACCAAAAAATTAAAATGAAAATACGTTTCAATAATAAACATTATTTAGGAAGTTCAAACCAATACGTACATATTTTGTACACAAAGTTCTCCATACTGGTTTGAGTCCCTTATAAATTTATTGACATCCCTCTATCACTTTGCTGTTTCGACTCTATTTTTATAATTCAATAATCTGCATTTGATTGTTTGTCCAAAGAGTAGGAAGGAAGATTTTCCTGTTTTGTGAAATTAAACACAACCCAATGTTGTTGTTGTTGTTGTTGTAACCCTTTCCCGGCCAGGCTACCGCGTCTACCAGGTGGACGGCCCCCGAACCGGCAGCTCCTTCCAGGTCCTGGACCACGAGACCTTCATCCTGAACCTGACGCTGGCCAACGTGCCGGGTGCGAAACCCCAGTGGCAGCGCCTCTACGGGGCCCGCCAGAGCTACGGCTTGGCCAGCGCCTTCCCGGGTGACTGGGACGCCCTGGTGCGGCGCATGCAGACGGACGAGGGCCTCTTCCAGCGCTTCTGGGTCCTGATGCACAAGGGGCGCCAGCCCCACAAGCCCTGCCAGGACCTCTGCAGAACCGCCCTGCTCTGCGCCCTGCGGACCGCCAAGGCCGACGACCCCAGGCTCTGCCCGGAGCACGCCCAAAAGGTGCCCTTCGCCCAGATCCAGGCCTGGTGGAGGCAGCGCCAGCTCTGCTAGGAGCCCCCCAGGAAGCGGGCCCCCCACCTCTGCCCAGAAGCCCCGCAGGAAAGACCGCCTCCTTCCAAGGGAGTTTGTCGTGTGGTCAAACAGGATCGGGGCCGCGGCAGATCGGGGCCGCCTCTTAGGGATTCCTGCCTGGCAGGGGGTTGGGCTAGATGATCGCCAGGGTGCCCTTGGTTTCTAAGGCTTCTGGACTTTGCCCTGGACTCTCCAGCCCCCCATGCAAGTATTTGGGGGGAGTGGCCTGGACTGAGGACCCCCCCTTCCAAACACTGGAGCCGCCTCCCTGCCGGAAGGAACTGATTTACATGAAGGAAATGGGGGGGGTCTTCTCCCCCTCCGACGCTGTTGCTTTGCCTTGTTAGCCCCCCCCCCCGCATCCTGCTGCTGCAGCTGGGTTGTCTTGGGGCCACCCGAGTCTGCATCACAGGGAGAATCACAGAATTGTAGAGTTGGAAGGGACCCCCTGTGGTCATCTAGCTGAACCCCGTCTTCCCCCATCTCTCTTTGGCAAGTATCGGAGGGGGCTGAGGCCAAAATGAAAGGCCTACAGTCAGGGGGAGAGCAGTGGCTGCTACTCCCAGACCCCCCCACACCTTAAAGCACATGAGGCCCCCCCTCAAAGAACCCTGGGAACTGTAGTTTGCCCCCACCAGAGCTACAGCTCCCAGCACCCTCCGCCAATTCTCCAAGCACAGAGATTGTCTGCAGCCCACAGACCTGGAGGATGGGCTGCGCTGCCTGTTTGGGGGCGATGGGTCACCCCTCCAGCCTCCCACAAGTTGCCTGCTGGGGGGGCACTCTGAAGAACTGCCCCTCCAAAGACATCCCAGATTCCTCCCACCCCCCTCCCCGCTGTTGCCTTGGATGTTTCTTTGAGGGGCTGAGTGGAAGCCCCCCCCCCACGCCCCTTTCCTCCTGACCCCCTTCATGGCCCAGCCTGGGGGAGCATCTCACCCAGGACCCCCAGGACTGCCTTAAGCAGAGTCAGACCCTTGCTCCCTCTAGCTCAGCAATGCCGACACGGACTGGCAGCAGCAGCACCCCCAGCGTGGATTTCGGGCAGGAAGCCTCACCCAGCCACACCTGGACCTGCCGCCAGCAGGACCTTAACCTGGGACCCTCTTTACCCAAAGCAGATTCTTGGCCACTGAGCTTTGACCCTTCCTCATACGCAGGAAACCCGCACCCGTGATCGTCTCCTCGTCTTCCGACTGGGTTGGGGGCTTCCCCCTATTTATATTCACCCCACCCACCTGTGCAATAAATTATTTCTGGCTCTGCCGCATCTCTCGACTGGCTCCAGTCTGTGTCTTTCCCCACCAGGAATGGCGACCCCCACCCTCCCCGTCCGGTCACTCCTGAGAACACGCCATGTTCCGGCCAATGGACTCCCTTGTCCAGATTCCAGTCTGGCCCCAAGCGCGGCAGCAGCCCTTCCCCTGCCCCACAGAGGTTCATTGGGGGTCTATTGCTCCTGGCACTGGAGGCTCCCAGAGGCACCACTGGCTCATAGCCAACCTCTCGCACCAAGAGCCGCCTCCTTCAGAGCATAGGGAGAGCCTGTGGGATCAGACCCACGGCCCCTCTGGCTCAGCCTCCTCTTCTCCCAGGGGCCCCTTACGGGGAACCCCTGAGCAGGATTCGAACAGAAGAGCAACTCTCCCCTCCAGAAGCACCGCTGTCTCCCTCTGTGGAGGCCACTGGGGCTGCCGGCCATGGAGAGCCCCCTCCTCCGCCGTGAAGTCGCCTAATCCTCTTTCAAAGCCATGGCTGTTCTGTGGTTGAAGGAGCTCTTGATTTGACCTCCCAACATTCTGCCCCCTTGGATGTCCACAAATTCTAGCCTTACAGGTTTCCAGCTGACGTCACGATCCGTGATGTTTGAGCTCTGCTGCCCTCCAGGGCAGGAGAAAGCCAGGATTTATGGGGTAAAATTCCTGGCAATGCTCCTCAGGGGGTTCTAGGGGGTTCCCTGCACCCCGCGGCGTTGCTTAAGCCCATATCTGCCAATTTGAAAGGCAGATGAGCTGCGACCTGCGAGTGTCTCCCTGCCATGGATGAACCTCCAGCATGATTTGTGATTTATTCCTCACTAATTTGGAATACAGGGACGCGAGTGGTTCTGTGGGTTAAACCGGCTTGCAGATCAGAAGGTTAGCGGTTCAAATCCCTGCGACGGGGTGAGCTCCCGTTGCTCGGTCCCTGCTCCTGCCCACCTAGCAGCTCGAAAGCACGTCAAAATGCAAGTAGATAAATAGGTGGGAAGGTAAAACCGCTCTGGTGGGAAGGTAAACGGCGTTTCCGTGCGCTGCTCTGGTTCGCCAGAAGCGGCTTAGTCCTGGTGGCCACATGACCCGGAAGCTGTACGCTGGCTCCCTCGGCCAATAAAGCGAGATGAGCGCCGCAACCCCAGGGTCGGCCACAACTGGACCTTACAGTCAGGGGTCCCTTTACCCTTTACCTTAATTTGGAATACAGCCGTACCTTGGAAGCCGAACAGAATCCATTCTGGAAGCCTGCTCAATTTCCAAAACGTTTGAAAATCAAAGTGCGGCTTCCGACTGGCTGCAGGAAGCCCCATCAGACATTTGGCTTCCAAAAGTAGTTTGCAAACTGGAACAGCCACTTCTGGGTTTGCAGCGTTGGAGAGCCAAAGGATCAACTGTACTGGCCTTAATTATGAGGCCCTCCTCAAAGCGCTGCAAATCAGCTGCCGAAAGGACTGGGTTTGCTGAAGGTATCTGATTTTTAAGAAGCGTGAAAATCCTTACAACAGCCCGGAAGGAAGGGGGAGGACAAGACACTCTGTGTTTTCATCTGGTTTCCAAATGGTCTTTTTCTTTCTTCTCCCCCCCCCCCCCCCCCGCAAAATGAATGAGCCGTGTGTAGCTATGCTATTCTGTCGGACACCGACAGAAGGATTTAACAATGTTTTATTATGCCCTCCCCCCTTGACTGAGGCTGACTGGACTTTATTTAAATTATCTTTGGACTGGACCAGGAGTGTAAGAGCAATTAAGGGTAAGAAGATGAACGGCTGCTAATAAAATCTGGCAATAGATTTGTGAAAAGACGGGTTTTTTAACTGCGTGCTGAGGAAGAACCCCAGAGTGGAATTTTAATAGCAGAGAGTGGTCATCTTGTTGGAGAGTTATTTGTATCCGCAGTCTGCACACAGGCTGGGGAATGTGATCTCAAAGGAATGAAAAGTGACTTTGTAAACATTGCAGAGAACTGGACAAAGGAAGGTGGCAATGATCTATCTCCACACCAGGTCTGAAGACTACACACATGAAAAGGATTTTATATTCTTAAAAGTAAAAGAGGTGCTGAATGCAAGGGAACTGGAAAAGTCAGCTGTGAGAATGGATGAAGAGGAGATTAAAGAAGAATGAAGTGGCGACATCAGGAAGTAATGGACATATGTTTGCAACAGGAGCAGGAAGCCTAATTTTCAAAAGAAAATGTGTTAAATTTAAATAATTTGGACAGGTTTGTATGTATTTAGAAAACCAATAAAAAATATAATCCAAACTCTAGCCTTACGAGTAGGGCTGGGAGATGCCTGCTTCTCAGCATCCTCATATATCGCCATCTGAACCTCAAGATATTGCAATGCCAGGGAAGTGGAAAGGCGTCAGTTGACTCTGCCCTCGGTCGCCAGCCAGGTGGGCAGACAGCGTCAATGTGCTGGGCGGGAGCATCGGCCGGGACGGCACACGGCTCTGCGCACGCCAGCATGGCGCCACGCGCTCTGCCAATGCCTGTGGAGCTGCCAGTCACGGCTCATGCCAACCATCGCCTCTCCTGGCGCCAGCGGTCACTGGGAGCACCGGGCAAGGTTCCCTCCTGCCTGGGTGCAGCTGCCAGTGGGCGATTACCAGCGACCGCCGCGCCCCAGAGATGGGGAGGAGGAGGAGGAGCTGGGGCCGCTCCCACCGCAGGGACTCCCAGGAGGCGGGCATGCCTCCGTTGCGCAGCCTGGCACAAGGGAGGAGGCAGTCCAGTTGTGTGGCCAGAGAGGGCAGAGAAGGCGCAGGCAGGCCCCCCTCACATCTTGGGCCCTCGAGGCCACTGCCTGAGGGGGCCAGCATCAGGCAGCCTTGCAGGGAGCAAGCTGAGGAGGTTGCGTGCCAAATGCTGGCAACGTCCAGGAGTGCAGCGCATGGGAGGTGGGCAGGGATTTGCAATTCTGGAATCATTATTAAGATCTGAACTTCAAACCAGTTTGGGGCAATGTATTGATAAGCGCCAAATTTGAACCCGAACCCTTTACTCACGAGCAAGTTGATCCGTTCCCTGGGATCCCTGCAGCATCCTTTTCTGAACCTTCTCCAACTCCAGCTTGATATGAGGCGACCAGAACGGTGCCCAGAACCCCAGATGCAGTCTCACCAGGGATCTCCAGGAGGACATGATCGTGCCGGGGGGCCCTCCCTCTGACCCCCCCCCCCATTGCAAGAAGGAACCACATCAGGGGAACCAAGTTTATTAAGTTTTAGTACAACACAGAGATCTCTTCTTATAGCAGAGACGGCCGGGGCCTCCACTCTCCCCCCCCCATGAGGGCCTCCGTCCGCTGGGGCCACCCCTGGGGAGACACAGCAATGGTGCAAGTGCCCCCCACTAGTGCAGGGACCCCCAAATACCCCCCAGCCTCCACTTTCATATCCTATTAAAAGCAGCAGCTTAAGATCAGGTGCCCCGACTTGGGGGGGATGAGGCCGCAGCTGCACCCCCCGGGAGAGGCGCCCTAGATATGTGACCCCCCTCGCTCCCCCCGGCAGCTCACGTCAGGGAGCCACAGCGTTCCTCTCTCTCACACTCGCGCCTCATAAATACGCACCTCGCACACTCGCTCTCCCCAAGGGGGGGGTCTGGGGGGACAAGAGCTGCCGGGCTGATGGGGGGGCCGACCTCATCCGACAGGGGCCCCCGTGCGGACCCTCCTGCTGGCCCCCGCAGCGGGCCTGGCCAGGGGGCGCTCATGGCGTCTGGGCCCCCTGGCGCTTGGGCTTGAGGCTCCCCAGCAAGGTCTGCACCCCCTTCCGGACGGTGGAGCCCACGCGGCGGGCCACGGAGTCGGCCGGGGGGGCCGGCAGGCAGGAGCTGGTGGTCTGGGGCCGGGCGTCCAAGCACTTCTGGTAGCGCAGCTGCAAGAGAGGAAGCGGGTGGCAGTCCAACGGTGAGGCCTGCGTGGTGAGGGGGTGGGCTGGGTGACCCCTGAGGGGCCCTCCAACTCGGCAGTTCCAGGATCCGAAGGGGCAGTGAAGGCAGCGGCAGCCGAGCTCCCCACCTCCCCACCAGTCCCTGCCCACCCAGGACCTCCTGCACCCACAGGGCGCATGGCAAAAATGCAGCAAGAGGGGTCGCCTGTGGGATGTAGTCCACTGGAGCAGTCAAGTCCCACATTCCTTGTTTTGCTAGAGGGGACATGCAGGGGATGTTGGTTCAGCCAGGCAAACTTCCTGTTCCACCTGGCTGGAGCATCCTCGCTTGCGTGTGACCAGGTGGGTCAGGGGTGCCCAATCTTTTTTCAAAGAGGGCCAGATTTGATGGCGTGAACATGCGTGAGGGCCAACCAAAGTTGTTGAGGATTGAAGTTTACCCCAAAGTTGTTAGTTACTGAGCTTTCTTTAGGATTTTACCCCAGGACATATACTGCCACGGGGGGCAGATTAAATTGACCAGCGGGCCAAGAGTCAACTTCTTTTTGTTACTTATGAACCAGACTGGGGTGCCTTTATTCTTTTAGGAGGGGATCAAAGGGGTCTTGCCAGGAATTATAGACTTTAAGAGATTGGGTAGAATTACAGTGGTGCCTCACAAGACGAAATTAATCCGTTCCATGAGGCTCTTCGTATAGCGATTTTTTCGTCTTGCGAAGCAAGCCCATTGACAGCTTAGCGGATTAGCGCTATTAGCGGTTTAGTGGCTTTTAGCGGATCCGCTGATAAGCGGCTTATCAGCGGATCAGCTGATAAGTGGCTTAGGGCTTAGGAAAAGGGGGGAAAAAGGGGAAAAGACATTTTCATCTTGCGAAGCAAGCCCATAGGGAAATTCGTTTTGCGAAGCGTCTCCAAAACGGAAAACCCTTTCGTCTAACGGGTTTTCTGTCTTGCGAGGCGTTTGTCTTGCGGGGCACCACTGTATGGACCTTAAGAGATTGCATGGGTAGGCAAACTAAGACCCGGGGGCCGGATCCAGCCCAATAGCCTTCTGAATCTGGCCCACGGACAATCCGGGAATTAGTGTGTTTTTACATGAGCAGAATGGGTGCTTTTATTTAAAATGCATCTCTGGGTTATTTGTGGGGCATAGGAATTCATTCATCCCCCCCCCCCAAATAGAGTCTGGCCCCCCACAAGGTCTGAGGGACAGTGGACCGGCCCCCAGCTGAAAAAGTTTGCTGACCCCTGATCTAACAAATCTGCAACTAGCTTCTTGCTGTGTAATACGGAATACACTCTATTTAGTGAAGATACTTGCAGAGCGAGTTGGGCAGGGTAATATTAATCTATCCTGTCCTGCCACCCACAACATTGCCACAAGGTGGGGAGAATGCCAGCTGCTGCCAGGCCTGATATTGAATTATGGGGGGGGGGGAGTGCAAGACAGATGTGGGGGGGCACCTACCATGCAGGCGGCCTGGACGGCCTCGCTCAGGCCGGCAGCGTTGGGCTCGCACCAGACCATGTGGCAGCGGAAGTTTCCTGGGGCGGCAGCCATGATGAAGGCAAAGGTGCGGACGTCCCGCCCGATGCCCATGAAGGACAGGAACCGCACCCGGCACTCGCACAGCACCCCCTCCGTCTGGGGAGAAAAGCGGGGGGGGTCAGGCCTTGCCGTCTTCCTCCCCCTCCCCCGTCCTCCTCCCAGGGACCAGGGGGCACTCACCTGCTGGTGGGTGAGGGTGAGGGTAGCAGGGGCCACGCTGACCTGGGCGGGGGTCCACTGCTCTCTGGCCCCCTCTGCCAGCGCCACGTCCAGGGCGGCATTGAGGACGTCCATGCCTGGGGGGGAGGCAAGGAGGTTGGCAAGCAGGCCCAGCGCCCCCCAGGCGGGGCAGGCAAGGGCTACACAGCAGCACCCACTGGGGGGGCACCCAAACGGATTTCCCACCAGCCCCCAGAGGAACCACCCCTTGTCCCAAACAGGGATTGAACCTGCAGGCTTATCCCATTTTGTGCTCACAGCCCCCCTGCGAGGTCTGCTAGGCTGAGCATGCCTGGCCCTCGAGGTCCCGCCCGGTGAGATTCCTGGTCAACGATTTGAACCCGGGTCTCTCCCTGGTCCTGGCCAGCCCTGCAAGACCGGCTCCCCCGCCCCCTCCTTACCCACAGGCTTGGCCACGACGACGCTCCCCAAGTAGAAGACCTGGAACTGCTGCACAGATTCGCTTTTGGGGGCTGGAAACTCAACTGGGGGGGAGAAGAGAGGAAGCGGTCGTGAGAGGCAAAAAAAACACACATCTGGGGCACTGGGGGGCAGAGGTCATGCCTGGAAGTGAGCCTGGGGCACAAGCCAAATGGGGGCTGGGCAAGAGGTGCCAGTTTGGCTGGGGGGGAGCACACCTCCTTGACCCCCCAAAGGTGTCCTGGGCAAATCCCTTTGACAGCAAATGCAGGGGAGACTCGGGGTTCCTCAGAGACTCGGAGAGCCAGTGTGGTGTAGTGGTTAAGAGCGGTAGTCTTGTAATCTGGTGAACCGGGTTCGCATCTCCGCTCCTCCACCTGCAGCTGCTGGGTGACCTTGGGCTAGTCACACTTCTCTGAAGTCTCTCAGCCCCACTCACCCCACAGAGTGTTTGTTGTGGGGGAGGAAGGGAAAGGAGAATGTTAGCCGCTTTGAGACTCCTTCAGGTCTCAGTGATAAAGCGGGATATCAAATCCAAACTCTTCTTCCTTTGAGGGTGGAAGGTTTGTCTGTGCGAGATTTGGGGATTTAATTTTGGCGGAAGCAGAACCAGGGCTTGCTCTTCCAAATGAAGCTTTCTGGATCTTTCTGGGGATGCCAACACAGGTGTCCAAAGCATTGGCCTCATCCTGGCAGCACAGACTTGGAGTAGGGTTGCCAAACATCCCTATTTTCCCGGGTTTTTCTTCTTTGTCAAAGGTCAAATTACCATCCGAGTGGATTTTTTAAAAATTTGCAAAATATCATGGCCTTTATTTTCATTTTTGGTACCCTTTCTCCTTCCTAGGGCTGCTCAGCCTCGCCTTGTCTTGTGAGCAAGGAGGCCGCAGTCAGCCAAGCGAAGGAGGGGGCGAGAGATAGAGACATGGGATTGGGGGGGGGGTGCCCTGGATTTTTCTCACAAAATGTTGGAGGGTATGTCATTTTCATTTTTCATAACCATTATTAAATATTTCAATACACTTTTAATCTTTTACCGCACGCACACGCACACACACACACACACACACACACACACAATCAATACTTTTTTTCTTTTCTCCCCCACCTACAAAAGTGTCCCTTTTTTCCCCCTCTTCGGAATATGGCCACCCTAGCTTGTATCCCAACGGGAACCAGCCCAAAATCTGACCATTTCTCACTCTGCAAAAGAGCTGTCATGGAGAAAATTTGAGGCTTCAATGAGGACTAGAACCTCCAGGCACTTTTTATAGGATTCCTTCGTGACATATACCGTATTTTCCCATGTATAAGACGCCCCCAATTTTTTGAGACCAAAATTAAGAAATAAATAATTGCAACATTCCGTGTATAAGACGACCCCCAATTTCAAACTTAAGAAATTGGGGGGGGGGGGGTATAGTCTTATACAAAGAAAAATACAGTGTGTTTCCAAGGCAACCATTTTTCCCAAGCCTGGGGAACCCAGAACCAGACTTGATGAATCAGAGAAGACTGATACTCTTTAGTCGGACTCCGTTATTTTCACCCAAATGCAACCAGACCCATTTGGCGTGTCTATTTTGAACTTTTTCGTCTTTTAAAGTTCATCTGTTGTTATAACTGTTCTCTGTTCTTTATATATTATAAAATGAAAACAGAAAAGCTACCTTGGAAGGGGATGTCCACCATCTTGGAGTGGTCGAGGGACAGCCCGTTCAGGGGGAGCTGGGCCTTCCGCCGCTCCGTCATGATCTAGAATCGCAGAAAAATTGCAGGGTTCAAAGGGGCCCTTGGGTCATCTAGCCCAACCCGCAACAATGCGGAGCAAAAGGAGGGTCAGCAGGGGGGACCTGAATGCAGATCCCCCCCCCAGCTCTGCATGAAGGAAGAGCAGTAGAAAATCCCTTGGGGGGCACAGAGCTGGAGCCCACTCCCTGGCCACCTGGCTTGCTTGGCAATGAGGTCTAGAAACCTGCTTTTTGCAATTTAAACGAGGAAGCGGAGCCTCGGGGCACTAGGTTCTGCCAGGTCCTGGGCTTTTTCTGCAGGAGCTCCGGGGGGCACCCCCAAGGGTGATTCCTCCCCCCCCCCGACCCACATGCCCTTCCTCAGTGGGGGGTTCCCGTGAGCAGGGATCCATCACCACATAGCCCCCCCCCCCGCCATGAATCCTGGGCTGCTTCCTTGCTTCCTAAGCCCTATCCGGGGGGGCTCTTGCTCTGGAGCTAAAGGGGGGGTGTCATGGGGAGGTCAGGCACCGGAGTCCGGCATCACCTTGGAGCAGATCTCATGGAGGCCAGTGGCGATGTCCTTGGCTGGGGAGTCGCAGCGGAAGACATGGCACTTCAGCATCTGGGCCAGCTGGTCCCGGGCCACGTAAGCAAAATCCCTGGGGGGGGGGGGGGGACGACACACGGTGGGGGAAGGTCTTATTTATCACATCTCTCATTCGCTTTGTACCAAGAGTCTCAAAGCCCCTTGACATTATGAAACACAACCACATAAAACCAGTTAAAAATTAGAACGCCCCCCAAAAAACACACACTCATGAATGGGCATGGAGGGAAGTTTCCCCCTGGGGAGCCTCTCTGGGGAGAGGATTCTGCAAGGGGGGCACCACAGAGAAGGCCCTGTTCTTGCGGCGGCTCTTGGGGGTTAAGATGGCAGCACGGGGGGGGGGCTCTGAGTTTCCCAACGAGGTCACCCCCACCCCCATAAAAAAGGCATCCCTTTCAAAGATGAGCAGGCAGGGGTCAAGGGGGGCTGCCACTTTCAACTGTTCACAATGGAATGTTTTTTGGGGTGGGGGGTAAGAAGAGGGGTGCTCACAAAGAACTGAAAGGAAAGGGGGGTTTCTGGGCACAGCTACCTACCTCTCCCTGGATCCCAAAGGGAAGCGAGTGCAGAAGAGAAGAGAGCAGTCAAGGTTAGCAGGTGGGGGGGCAGCCCCACCCCACCCCCACCCCCTCCCTCCCTTGCAGGGGGTGGGCTATAGGACCCTCGGGGGGCCCTTCTCAGATTCCATGGCCAAGCAGCTGGCCGGCTGACTCGCGGCCAGAGGAAAGGGGCCCGGACCTGCTCCTCCCACCCCCCTCCCCACAGGGGCCCCCCCTACCTTCCGCTGTCCCTCCCGACCCCCCAGACGCGGATGGTGACGACCGGCTGGCTGTGCAGGACCAGCTGCTCCTCGGGGTCCAGCAGCTTCAGGGTCTCGTTCTCCAGGACCAGGAGCATCGCCTTGCCCTGTGGAGAGGGGGGAGGAGGGGTCACGGCTGCACAGAGGCCCCTTCCCCAACAGGACCCCCCCCCCCCGCAGCCCTACAGGCATTGTGGGCGGGGGGGCACCCAAGACTCATCCAAATCACCCCCTCCTCCTCCGTCCAGTGAAGGCTGAACCCGCCCAAAGTCGCAGCCGTAGGGATCTGGGCCCCCCCTCAGGCAGGACTCACCTCCTCCCAGGAGCCCCTCAGGTCGGGGTTCTGCCCCGCCAGCTGTCGGATGCAGTTGTTGACGGCCACGCTACTCCTGCCCAGGGTCAGCTCCTCCTCGGACATCTCCACCCAGCCCAGGGAGCGGACCGAGAAGCACTGGGGGGGACGACAGAGGCAGGGGGTCAAGTGGGCCCCCCAGAGAAGTCTCCCAGCCCAGGGCAGCAACTTGGGCCCCAGATTATGGGTGCCCAGTGACATCCAAGAGGTAACATGATGTCATGGCATTGTGACATCATCTCCTGGTGACGGGGGGGGGGACCTTCGGGGCCTGACAAGACCCCCAAGGTGACTTCCAGTTTCTCCCCTCCCTTTTTTTCTTCTTCAGTTTTTAGAAATGACTTTTACCATCAATTTTATACATAAACAGGATTCTCTGAATCCTTGGGCTTCCCTTCACTCCCCAGTGATTTCCATACTGTGCCTGATTTATGTATAAGCTAAACAAGCTACAGCTTAGGGCCCCTCTCTCTTGGGGGTCCCCCAAAAATATACTTCTTAATTGTATTTCCGTTCAACAATTCCTTTGATAAAATACATCTTTTTGTGAAGTGCAAATGGCTTGAGATACCTGTTAGGTCCCTAAATTACCATCTAGCATATATTCAACACAAAAAACAGCAGCAATTTGTTGTTGGCAAAGGAGAGCTGGACACAGAAAGGGCCCCATTCCCTTCAGTGGTTTAGGGCCTCATCAAACCAAAATCCGGCCCTGTTTCCATAGTATTACATTATACACTGCATCTTGTAATATTATCCAAATTTATATTCAAATTTCCATGTGTAACCCCAGAATTATTACCTTACAAGTGTTATATTAATCCTGCTTATGTTTTAAACTCTGTACAGTGATCCTTAAGATAATCTATAAATTTCCCCCATTCCTTAATATATCTCTTATCTTCTTGGTTTCTGATTCTCCCTGCCCGTTTTGCCATTTCGGCAGAGTCCATCATCTGGACGATTCATTCTTCTCTGCTTGCAACCTTGTGCTCCTTTCATGGAAGGAAGGCAAGGAGACTTCCAGTTTCTACCGGAAGCTGCTTCTAAGGCTCAGGCGGAAGCTGCGTTGGAGCCCTGCCCTGTGGGGGCCCTGGCACTGGCCTCCAGTACCCCCAAGAGATGCCCCCATTGCCCTAACCTCTCCCAAACTTGAGAGCAGGGCCGTCTTACGCATATGCAGTGCCGGGGTGCAAAGATCCGCCCAGCGGCCCCCCCCCCCAGGTTGCCTAAGGTTGTTGACCTATTTATGCGGGGAACCCCAACGTTGTTGACTTTTTTAAGGGTGGGCCAGCTGCCTCAGCATCAACAGAGGAGCCCGAGGAGGAGGAGGCAGTGGCAGCAGAGCAAGGCCAGGGCTGGGCGCCTGGGGGGTGGCAAGCAGAGCCCAGTGCAAAAACAAAAGTCGAGCCCGAGGCGGAAGTGGCAGCAACTGAGTGAAGCCAGGCGTCTCATGTGAGCAGCATGTGCTGGGGGGGGGGCTTTCGACAGCCTTCCAATCCCTGGTGCGCAGGAGGGCAGAGTCGGCCGGCTGCCTCAGTTCCTCGCTCGCCCACAGCAGAAGAGCTGCAGCGCTCCAATGGGCTCTGCTCCGCTCAGCAGCAGCTGTCGGCTTTCCCCAATCCCTGGACTCCAAATCTCGGCCCTGGACTCTCGCCCTGGCACCCCTGAGAGCCGGGCACCCGGGTGCCCCGCACCCCTAGTGCCTATGGGTAAGACGGCCTGAGTATATTATGCAGTGAGTATAACAAGGATTTGTTTAAAGGTGATAAAATGGAAACTTAATAAATATTTTTTAAGAAATAGTCTGGTTTTTTGTTGGCCTGCTGCAGCAGGTGTCCCCCCCCCTTAGTGTCATAGGAAGAGCGGGGGCCCCTTTCCTCTTCCCGCCCCCAAATGCCGGGGAAAGGGCCTCTCCTCTCTTGTTCCAAGCTCCAGGGGCCACGTGGGTCACTAAGGCCAAGAGGAGACCCTTCCCCGTCTCTGGCTGGCACCCCCCCCGCAAGGCCACCTTACCTTGGACCCCTGGGAGACGCCCAGGAACTGCTCCTCTTCCTCACCTCCCTCTTCCAGGGAAGACCTGGGGGAAGGAAGTAGCAAAGTCAGGGTCACAGTTGGAGCCAGAGGTGGCAGAGGACACAGCAGGCTTCCTCGGGGCATGTGCAGAGCGCCTTTCACTGACCGCGGAGCAATGGAGCCCAGACACACAGGGAACCCTTTGTAGAAAGCAGCTGCCTGAACTGGACCTCCAAGTCCCCTGGAAAGTGGGGGGAGAAGGAGCCGCCGGAGCCCAGAGCAGCCGGGGGGAAGCCTGTCATGGGCCAGACCCCCCGACTGCACCCCATTTTGCAAGGAAGGACCCTCAGTCCCCTTTGGGAGCCACGCCCCATAGACCAGGGGTCCAGAAAGAGGGTGGTAAGATTACTTGGAGGGAGCTGAGTTGAAGGGGGTCTCTGGAGACATAAATGGCTCTCTGTCTTTGAAAAGCCAGCATCCCTGGGTCAAGTTCATCCATTTGGCTTAATTAAACCGAATCGTTTAAATTTGATTCTACAGTGGGACCTTGGTTCTCAAAGGCCTTGGTACTGAAACAACTTGGAGCCCAAACACTGCAAACCCGGAAGTAAGTGTTCCAGTTTGCAAACGTTTTTCGGAAGCCGAACATACTCTGTTTTGAGTGTTAAGCTGAGGTCTGTCTGTTTTTGCTATTCATTTTGCGTTTTTGTGGCTCTTTTTTCTTTTGTTTTTGGGACTGTGTGGAACCCAGTTCAGCTACGGATTGACTGACATTGTTTATTGCTTTCATTTTTCATTTTATCTATCTTGTAAGATAGAAAAAATTGCTGTTTTCGGGCTTGTTTTTAAAAGTCTGGAAAGGATTAATCCATTTTGCATTACAGTGGTACCTCTAGATACGAATTGAATTCATTCCAGGGGTCCGTGCGCCCCCGAAAAATCCATATCCAGAGGCGCTGCTTCTGCACATGGTGTGTAAAGTGCTTCTGCACATGCGTGCACGGCGAGACCTGGAAAAATACTTCTGGGTTTGCCGTGTTCGTAACCTGAAGGTTACATTTCCAGAGAGGTAAGTAAGCTGAGGTTCCACTGTATTTTCTATGGGAAAGCGCACCTTGGTTTCGGAATGGGCTTCTGGAACGGATTAAGTTTGAGAACCAAGGTCCCACTGCATATAAATGTGCACTCAATTGTCCCTGTTCTGAATTGTGTCGCGTTATCATCCTTCTTAGTGGGTCGTGCTAACAGCGATTCTTCCTTCCTGGGGGGGGCCCCTTCCTGCCCCACTCACCAGTTGCTGGGGGACCCCAAACACAAGCCAAGAGTGCCCTTCTTGTCCTCCTGGGGCTCTGGGACCCCCTCTTCCGACGGGACGTCCTGCAGGGAGCACAGCAGAAAAGGGGACGCCGTGAGAAAGGAGGCCCCCCCCAGCTCAGCCCCACCCCCACCCCCTCCCTCACCCCCTCACCCCACCCCCATCCAGCCTCTCACCTTCCAGAAGGCAGCGGCTTCCTCCGAGGGCTCAGCCTGCCCAAACTCCATCCAGGTGAGCTGCAAAGGTGCAGGGGGGGGGTCAGGTGAGAAAGAACAGCCCCTCCCTGCCCCTCTTCGCTCAGCACAAGCAAGGGGAGGGGTCTATGGGGCTGCCCCACACCGGCAGGTGAGTTTACTTGCTCCCCCCCCCCCACCAGAAGCTCTCAAACATCCTTGACAGGGCTGAGAATTACTCTGAGATACAGATATGTCAGATCTGGAAGGACATGATAATAGGTTTGGTTGGCATGTGTGTCTATGGTATACTCAAGGGAAAGTACTGTATTTTTTTGTTTATATGACTAGGGTTTTTTCCACCAAAACATTAGGTTTAAAATTGGGGCTCATCTTATACACAGGTAGTGCTGAGGGGTGTTTTCTTAATTTGGAGTTCCCCAAAATAGGGAGCGTCTTATACACAGAAAAATACGGTACATAAAGGATTCCATAATCATATAATTAGGAGATCTCTTTTAAAAGTATGGGAAAAACACAAAGGTTTATTAGAACAAAAGACTCCATGGTGGTTGTCTCCAACAGAAGCAACCTCAATAATAAAACAAATAGGGAAGAAAAATGGCTACAGCTAGAGATCTGTTAATAGAAACAGGGGGGAAATTAAAGCTGAAGGATCTTGAAGAGATGAGCAATTATGTACATGACGGGTTGCAGTACTGTCAATTACATGAGGTCTTTAAAGAAGATAAAAAGAAAGGATTTAGCTATACTTTATCCAGATTCCAAGGGGAAATTATAGAAGATAATACTAAATTGTTGGAGAAGATGTATAATTATTATTAGAGTGGGAAACCAAGGATGAAGAGGTTAAATGAGTATTGATTAAGTGGGCACAAGATTTATTGTGGTGAATATATAATTGTAAAACTTAATAAAAATTATTTTTTTAAAAAAAGTTTTATAGTTTTATAGACTACTTTTTAGAGGCTGTGGTTGGGGTTTGGTGGGGAGTCATTTAACTGCCCCCCCCCCATTCCTGGTTTCAACAGATGTCAAATGGTAAAAGTGAAAATGAACAAAAAGAACTTTTAAAAAGAAGAGTGCAGAGTTTGGGTGTTGGCCTGTCAGGGCTGCTTCAGCTGCCATCCCTGCATTGCTGGGGTGCGACTAGAGGACCTTTGGGGGCCCCTTTGGCAGATCTCCGCTTCTGCAGAACCAGCCCAGAGCAAGTGCAGCACAAAGGAAGTGCCCAAAGTCCCTTCAATTTACCCTCAGCATAATCAGACCTTTCTTATTTATAGGCCACCCGTCTGTCTGGGTTTCCCAGCCACTCCCAAGAGAATATTAAAAGCTCAATTAAACACCAGTCATGAAGAGCTGCCCTCTTTGGGTCTCCTGCCAGGGGAGAGAAGTGGGTGGGGCCAGGATTAAGCATTTTATCTTAATTAAAGCTTCTGTTTGTCGTTTGATTTTGATTTTCCTCTGGTTCACATGCTGAGAAATGGTTTTTCTCAAAAAAAACCACCAGCCAACCCCATTCCCACAGCCCAGGGCTGCACAGGGACGGTGGGCGTATTGTCCTGCTGTTTTGATTTACTTATTCAGTTCCTTTTGTCCTGTAATTTATTCCACAAGCTGCCCTGAGACCTCACGATGAAGGCTGGTATACAAATCTAACAAATAAATACGTAACATTGAAAGGGGTTTTAAAAACGGCTCAAGCCCAGAATTAGCAGGCCTTCCGAGAAGGAGGGCCATCGACTGAAGGTGCGGCGTGAGGCGTAACTCTAACGTCTCACCACAAATCAAACTGATATGTAGAAAATGCAACGTGGAAAAAGAGACAATGCGTGTATTTTTGTCAACTAAGAAATTTTGCATAAAAATATTTTTTAAGAGAAAAAAAGAGAAGAAAAAGTGTCAGAAGAGAGTCCCTAGGAATTATAAAAAGCCTCGAAAAAAACCTCAACAACTTCAACCCTAAAAAAAAGCTCAACAACTTCAACTTTAACAACTCATGGCCCTTCACTTCATCAAATCTGGCCCTCTTTGAAAAAAGTTTGGACACCACTGATGTAAGTCATGAGCCCCGCCTGCTCCCTCAAATATCACTGCTTTGCTCAATTCTATATCAATTACTTTGATAAAATACCGCATTTTTCGCTCTATAAGACGCACCTGACCATAGGACGCACCTTGTTTTAGAGGGGGAGAACAAGTAAAAAAAATCTCTCCCTCTCTGCTCAGCGCCCCTTCAGCAAAGCGGCAGGCGAATCGGAGCCCCTTCCATTTCTCCTCCTGCTTGGCTGAAGGGGCGCTGCGCAGAGAGGGAAAACTGTGCAGCGCATCTCCAGCGAAGCGAAGCCAGGTGTGCACCGCCCCCTCTTGCTCTTCTGGCTTCAGTGAAAGCAACGCTGCTTTCGCTGAAGCCATGGAGCCTGCATTCGCTCCATAAAACGCACACACATTTCTCCTTACTTTTTGGAGGGGAAAAAGTGCGTCCTATAGAGCAAAAAATACGGTACATCTTTTGTGATGTGCAAATGGCTTGAGATCCCTGTGAGGTCCAGCAATGACCATCTAGCAAACATTCAACACACACACAAAATGACCATTTCTTGTGGGCAAAGGAGACCTGGACACGGAAAGGGCCCTCTTCCCTTCCGGAGCTGAGGGCCGCCTCCAAGCCCCGTCCGGCCCTGGCTGGTCTTCTGTTCCAGACTCCCCCTCACCTGCCTCTCCTTGGAGGGGGTGTTTCCCGTGGAGTCGCTGCCCCCGCCCCCCGAGGGGGGCTCCCACTGGGTGGTGCCGGTCGGGATGTGCCAGTAATAGGTCCCAGACGTGTCTTGAACCCGCATCCATCCGGCCGGGAGGTCGGAGTCCGTCTCCAGCGAGTTGCACAGCCAGAAGGAGTCTGTGGAGAGAGAGGGGTGAGTCAGCTCTGGGCATTTCTGCTGGGCATATTACAGTAAGATATACCCAAAGACAAGAGAATTTTATTTATTCAACATGGAAGGTACTGTGTTATTAAATTTCAAAAGCAAGTTTTGAACAACAGGCCTGATTGGAAGATTCAAATGGAGTCAGGGAAAGCTGCGCTGGCAAATAGACAGTTGGAAAAATATAGATACACAAAGAAAGCTGTATTCAATGGATGAAAGGATATATGATTAATGACAAGATTGAGAATTGTAGAGCCAGCGACAGAGAACTTTAAAGTGTAAAAATCGGGATGTGAAAAATATGAAAACAACAAGGAGAGGCAGGACTGAAGATTTGGAGATATGCTTCAGAGGTCCAGACCATGGGGAGCCCCGAAAAATTAATGATTACAATTTGGATTATAATTTGGTCTTTTTTATTTTAGTTTCTTGTTTTAGATGGATTATGATTGGATATGTTGGTTGGCTGTTTTTTATTGGAAAATTAATAAAAATGATTTTTTTAAAAAAGAAGAAATTATTTATTTATGTATGCAACAACAGCGGCTAGAATCTTATTAGCCCAAAAATGGAAAAGTGATGAAATACCAATGAAAGAACATCGGCTAGAAAAGTTGATGGAAGACGCGGAAATGGCAAAGTTAAGGGAGAAACTCAAAGAGAAGGAGAACAGGGACTTCAAAAATGATTGATAACCTTTTATGATGTATATGCAGAAACAATGCATTGAAACAAACTCACTTGCAGGATTTGAGTAATACACTTACAAAAGAAAATATAAATACGATTTTTTAAAAAAGGTATATCAAAGTATAAGCAGAAGAAATAAATATGTTGGGGGAAGTCATGGGGGTGGGGTTAATTGAAATTGTAAAATGTAATTTGAATGTTTGATTATGTTAAAATTTCTTCAATAATTTTTTTTTAAGGAATGGGGCCGCCTGCCCCCACCTGCCCCACCCAAAACGGAGGCAGCGCATTGGGGTGAAGCAGCATGGGGGGAGGGCAGATAGAACCCCCACCCCAATCCCCGGGATCTGGCCCCCTCGGCCTCCCAGCCGCCTGCCAGCCAATCTCCACCCCACAGGGAAGGGGTCAGGGAATGGCAGAGTCAGAGGGGCCCCGGGGTCATCTAGTCCAACCCCCTTCAAGGCAGGACTCCCAAAGGCTGGGCGGCTGATCTGTCACGGCTTCTCAAGCTGAGATTCATGCATGGCTTGGGTTGGACTGGATGACCGCTGGGGTCCCCTCTGACTCTGCAATTCTGTGATGAGCTCATATCTACAGCCCCAGCGCTGGAGTTTGTTTTCTCTTCCAATAAGTGCTTTTCTCTGCTAAAAAAATGTTTAGGGGTACTCCTTCAAGGGCAGCCCCGCGTAAAGCGGATTACAGTAGTCAAGCCTGGAGGCGACCGTCGCATGGATCACTGTGGCCAGGTCAGGGCGGGAAAGGTAAGGGACCAACTGCTTGATGCGGCAAAGGTGGGAAAACGTCGCCTTGGCTGTTGCTGTAACCTGCGCCTCCGTGGAAAGGGAGGCGTCAAGAATGTCATGGCGAGACTCCTGACGGGATCCTCACCATAGGATCACATTCATCCAGTGCTTTACCAGCTGCACTGGCTCCCGGTGGAGCACTGGATCAGGTTTAAGGTATTGCTTTTAACCTTTAAAGCCCTATACGGCCTAGGACCCTCGTACCTACGGGACCGCCTCTCCTTACGGTCTTCAAACAAAAACATCTTGGAGGTCCCAGGCCACAGAGAGGTTAGGCTGGCCTCAACTAGAGCCAGGGCTTTTTCGGCTGTGGCTCCGATCTCTGTCCCAAGAGACTAGGGCCCTGAGGGACTTGACATCTTTCCGAAGGGCCTGCAGGGTGGAGCTGTTTTGCCTGGCCTTTGGCCAGGGCACGGACTGACCCCTTATATGGGATTTGGTATATTAATCTTCCCTTGGCTTTTTTGCTGGCCCACGTAGGACCAGCATGGCTAGCTCCCTCGGGTGAATATCTGATGTTCCCTCCCATTATGGTCTTGATTTATGGGCTACTACTAAAATAAGGCTCCATTTTAAGCCATATTTTAATTAACACTTGTTTTTTCCTATTACGTTTTATTGTAATTTATATTTGGTGTTAGCCGCCCTGAGCCTGGTCCTGGCCGGGTAGGGTGGGGTATAAATAAAAATTTATTATTATTATTATTATTAATCCATTCTGGAAGTCTGTTCCAAAATGAAAGTGTTTCAAAACTAAGACACACTTTCCCATAGAAAGGAAAGCAAAATGAATTAATCCGTTCCAGACTTTTAAAAACAACCCCTATAACAGCAATTTAATATGAACTGTACTATCTAACGAGAGCCTTGATCCTTAAAATGAAAGCAATAATCAATGTACTGTACTATAAAATAAACAAGACAGTATTGTAGATGATAAAAATTAAAATTAATTTTTCATCTGCTCTGATGATAGTCATTGTTTGGATGGGGGGGGGGGGCTTTGAACCATTTCGACAGTCACGCAATCCATCAATCAGTAGCTGCACTGGGTTCCGCACAGTCGCAAAAGCAAATTAAACTAAAAAGACTCGGAAACAAAAATACAAAATAAATAGCGAAAACAAAAGCGCCAAACTTAATCTGTTCCGGAAGTCCGTGTGACTTCCGTAATGTTCGGAAACCAAGGTGCAGCTTCTGATTGGTGCAGGCGCCACAGAAACAATAGCCGACAGCCGCGTCGGACATTCAGCTTCCAAAAAACGTTCGGAAACCAAAACACTTCCAGGTTTTTGGAGTTTGGGAACCAAGGTGCCACTGCGTTGAAACTCTGCCCCTCAATGAGGCCAAACTTAAGATGCACAAAATGTTTCGGCGTCCCCCCAGGAAAGAAGGACTGCTTCTGACTTTCTGCCTGCCCCCCCTGCCAGCCAGTCCCCCCCCCCGGAGCCCCTTCCCCACCGCTCACCCTGGCTGGGGCTCCGCATGGCTCCTGTCCCCGCTGGGGGGCTCATCCAGCTCCAACGCCTGCTCCCTTTGCACCCCGGAGGGCGGGTGTCGCCAGCTTCCCCCCCCCCACCTGCTCCTGGGCGGGTGTCCCAAGGCACCCACTGACATCACGGCTGCCAAGGCAAGAAGCGTCGCCAAGACACCCTGCTCCCTGGGGGGGGGGGAGGACAACAGCCAGATGCCAGGCAGTGGGGGGGGGGCTGAAGCAGCAAACGCCTCTGGCTCAGAGCTGAGCTCTGCCCCCCCCCCAGACCAAGGAAGCAGGGAGTCCAGCCGCAGCCCCCTGCCCATCCCCCACTGTAGGGGTGCAAATATCCAGAGTGTGGGGGTCAGGTGGGATTACTATGAGGAATGATGAAATGTGGAGCAAGCCATTGTGTCCACGATGAATGCATTGCATTGACTGGGTTTGATTCATTGACAATAATTTCTGATCAAATCCCACAAGCCTCTCCACCTCTGCCCATTTTCTCTACTGTTCCATTTTTTACGCCTGACAGGCACCTATAAGCATTCTGAAACACAGGCCAGTTGCTCCACTGGGCATCCTCAGTACATAAAGATAGTAGGTTACTTTCATGTGGTTTAATCTTTAGACAGATCTTAAGGGCCACGAAGAGAGTTCACAAGGAGATGGTAAATTCTGCCGTCCTGCCTCTCCTGTCTATGACCTCCGTGGTTTTGCTGAATGCCTTCCTCCTTTTATTCCTATTTTATTGACTCTGAACTACAGATGCATGCTCAAGTAGGAAATAGTTTCTTTGTGGTTAAAAGAATTTCTTCTGATCTGACTTTGTCCCACGTGGGGTTTTAGAAATGCTCAGAGGGAGTCTGATTGGTTCTTACGAATACTGTGTAAAAAGTTCTTTTGTGAATAAAACGACCTGGGCCAAGGGGGGGGGGAGAGAGGATTATTATTATTGACCCTCCTCCCAGAGAAAAAAACAGGACCCCATGGAAAAACAGGAGCTTGGGGGGGGGGGGAAATCAGGGAGCCCCAGTGGGCAAGCCCCCCTCGCTGCCTTGGCATCACCTTGGACCTGGCTGTGGCCATGACAGACCTCCCTCTCCCCACCTGCCTCAGATCAGAGCCCCCCCCAGGAGAACTGTAGAGGGGGAGGGGACTCCAAAGGTCATCCAGCCCAACCCCTGCAAGGCAGGATTTGTAACGATAGCATCCTGCGTGGGGGGGCAGCTCTGTCTCCACAGCCCCCCCCCACTCCCTCTGAGCTGCCCTTGGGGCCAGACACCATCTCTTAGCCTAGCCTATCTCACCGGGCTGTTGTTCTTATTTATTAAATTCCTATTTACATCTAAATTTGGATTTAAATCAATTTGATATTGTGAGGAGGAAACCAGGAGGAGAACCAGGAACGGTGGACGCTCAGGTTGCAAACGTGATCTGTGAGGGAGGCACGTTCGCAACCCACAGCACCCACAACCTGCAGCGGCGCATCTGTGCACGCGCAGGTTGCAATTCGGCGCTTCTGCGCATGTGCAAAGTGCAATTTTGCGCTTCTGCGCATGTGTGACCATCGAAACCCGGAAGTAACCCGTTCCAGTACTTCTGGGTTTTGGCGGTCCGTAACTCAAAAAAACGCAGCCCGAGTAATCTGTAAGCCGAGGTCTGACTGCACTTGAGCGCCTTGAGAAAAAGATGGTATATAAATATTTTTAAAACCCTAGCATCCTAGAAGGGACCGAGGGTCCTCCAGTCTAAACCCCTGCAATGCATGCATCTTTCGAACCCACGAGCCTGAGCCATCCCCTCCTGGGCATCTCCTGCCAGTCAGAGTGGGCAATAGGGAGCCGTCCTGCCTGCCGCCCGTCTGCCAGGGATACCTTGGCACAGTCAGGGGCCAGCTTCAGGAACCCCCAGGCCCCTTCTCCAGCGAGGGGCCCTTGGCCCTTGGCCCCCTACCTGCTTCGTCGGGGGAGCTGCCAGCAGGGCTGCCCTGGCTGAGGGTGGCCCAGCTGGAGTCCTCGTCGCTGGCGGTGCTGTGGCGCATGCCAAAGAGGAGGCTGGCGCTGCGGCCCTGATCCCCCCGCGGAGGAGCCCTCTCCGAGCTCTGCTCCTCCGACTCAGTCGCCGGCTCGCTCTGGACGGGCGTGGAGTCCTCTTCCTCCTCCTCCTCCTCCTCCTCTTCTTCCTCCTCCTCGTCTTCCTCCTCCTCCTCCTCCTCCTCCGGCTGGGCGTCCCCCGTCAGCGGGATGAGGAGGGCGCTCAGCTCCTTGGTGGGGGGGCTGAGCTCGTTGCGGTTCTGGTCGCGGCCCCTCTCGGCCGCCTGGCGCAGCTGGTTCTGCCCGTCCTTCACCCACTTGGTGTTGGAGGGGGGCTCCTCCGCGCTGGGGGGGCAGCCCAGGACCCCCTGCAGCTCGGCACAGCTGTAGGCGCAGTGGCCCTTGCGGGGCAGGATCGGGCCCACGGCGGGAGCCACCAGGCCCAGGCTCAGGCCCAGGCAGCTGTTGTCGTTGGCCAAGTCGCCCCTCTTGCTCAGGGAGCCCGACATGGCGCCGTGGGTTCCGTGGGGGGCAGGAAAGGAGATGGCGGGAGCCCTGGGAACGAAGGAAGAAGGAAGGAAGGAGAGAGAGGGAGAGAGAGAGGAGCCTCTTAGGTGCTCAGTCACACTCCAGCACCCTCACATGGCCCCCAAAGGGAAACCCACAACAAGCAGGATTCCCAGCACAAGAGCAACTCCCTCCTCCTGTGGCAGGTAGTTCCGCAGGTGAACAATGCCCTGTACTAAGAAGGGATTCTAGTCTCCTCCACTGCTCCACTCCCCCCCCCCGAGAGCCTAATACCAGATCCCTGGAGGTTGTCTGCTCTAACTCTCAGGGGAAAGGGAATGGCGCTCTGCACATGCTCCACAGAATTCCATCACACACTCCAGGAAATAAACAACTATCTGACTTTCAGAAGACATTTGAAGGCAGCCCTGTTTAGGGAAGTTTTGAATGTTTGATGTTTTGTCGCTATTATTATTATTATTAATCTGTTGGGAGCCGCCCAGAGTGGCTGGAGAAACCCAGCCAGATGGGCAGGGTATAATTTTTATTATTATTATTATTATTATTATTATTATTATTATTATAGCTGATCCTGGTAAGGAAATCCATTTCCCAGCCACCACAAGGCCTTCACTGTGCCAGCATTTAGCCACAAGGCCTGGCATTCAGAAAATAATAATAATAATAATATCCAAAGATCTCAGGGCGATTTCAGGAAAAGAGCTGGAGATGTTTGTTGAAAAGGGTGTCTTTGTTAGCAGGGAAGGTGACATTTTGGCATCGCAGTCCTGGCACCCCCAGAACAGCCTGCCTTCAAAGTTTTGCCCCCAGCTCTAATGGGCCGAGGCACTTTGCACATGCTCTATGCCCCTCTCTCCTGAGAAACCTCTGCAGCCCCCCGCAACTGCTCACGCCCTGCCCTAAGCCCAGGTGGTCTCTGCCCACCCCCTTGGACTTACCTGTCGTGGGCCGGAGAGAGAGAAGAGCGGGCAACTACATGCTTTGGGTGGCACAAAACGGGCAGCGGCCAGGAGAGGGGTCTGCCCCTAGAGCCTGGAGGCAGAAAGGCACAGCTCAGCTGAGGCAGGAGAAGGGGGTCTCCCAGAAGCAGCAGCCCCCTCCCACCCCAAGACCCTTCAGCCCCAGAGCCTGGCAAAGCGCCCTCGAGATCCAGGGCCCCCACTCCCCTGCCCCACAGAACCCCCTAGTTCACCACCTTCCACAAGCCCCCTGTGACCCCCCCTTGAACCCACCAAGCACTGGGGGGGAGAAGGAGTTCAGGGCCTGGAGAGGGGGTGTCTGCAGGGGTCTAGACCAGGGCAGCACCCCCATTGCCCACTCCTCTCTAGTTGTGAACAGGGGGCACCCATAGGCCCTTTTGGGGGGCGGCCAGAAATGGGTGGTTGGATTGAGGGGGAGTCCATCCAGGCCAGCTTGCTCCTGTTCCGGGGGGGGCGCTTTGGCCTCTCCCCGCCCCCGTGCCAGCTGGGCAACAGCCCCACACCCCCCCCCCCGCCAGCTCAAACCCCATCCAAGGCCTCTCCTGGAAGATGGAGATGGAGGGGGGTCGGCGCAGCTTCCCTGGCAGGTGTGCCCCCCCCCGTCTGCTCCAAGCCGGCCCTGCTGGACAAGGAAACGGGGGGCGTCCTCTCCCGCCCCCGGTGCCAAGAGTGGGGGGGGGGGGCGCGACGGCGGACAAGGGAGCCGGGAGAAGGATGGAGCCCCGCGCGCCCTTCCCGGGGGGTCGGGCATCCCCGGCCGCGATCGTGCAGCCCCCCACCCCGCCCCACCCCGCGAGGCCAGACCCATAGGGGGGGCACAGAATCTGCTCCCGATGCCCCCTGGGGGTCCCTTTGTGGGAAGGGGTCTCCTTGAAGGAGGGGGCCAGGCACGGTCTCCCTCCCCGCCCAGACATCCCGAAACGCCGGCGCCCCCCCCCCGCCCGACGGGGCCTCTGCAGCCCCCTCCCCACCCTGCACCCCCTCCCAAGGGGGGGGGCTCCGTTATCCCTAGCGACCCCTCCCCTCTTTTTTCCTCCTTTTCCCCTCGCGGTACCTGCAGCGGCGCGGCGCCTGCGTGAGGATGGAGACGGGGCGGCCGGGGGGGGGAGAAGGAGGGAGAGAACCGGGGGGGGGGAAGGCGTCGTTTCCGTTTCCGAGCCCGCCGAGCCCCGCCCGCTGGCAGGGAGGGAGGGGGGAGTCTCGAGGGGCTCCGGCGTGGGGGGGGGAGGGAGGGAAGGACCGGGGCTCGTCGGGCGGGGGGCACTTGCAGGGGTCGCCCCCGTCCGCGGGCTCCGGGTGCAAATCCTGCGCAACGGGGGCCGCTTCTGAAGGCGGCTTCCCGGCTCAGCGCAGGGGTCTCCGACGGGGCGCCCCTCCGAGTCTCCCACCCCCTACGGAGACCCCCGAGAGGCGGGGGGTGCCTGATCCAGCTGGGTGGGGGCAGTGCCAGCTGGGCACCCGGCTCGCCTCATCCGGGTCTCTGGCGACGGGAGATGCCACCTTCGGCGGCTCCCTCTCTCCATCTCCCTCGGGGGGAGAGGGTCGCCCTGGGGGTCGCCTGGAAATCCGACACGGACGGAGTCCCCCCCCCCCGCCCTGCCGTGACCTTCGGCGCTTGGGCACGCAGCGCCGCCGTTTCGCAAGATTTTCTGGACTCTGGGCATCAATTTGGGTGGACGGATTAGGGAGCGAGCCTGGGTCTCCCTACTCCCCCTCCCCAATTAATCCCCCCCCCCAGCCTCGTCAGGTAGGCCGGGTTCTTTCCAGGCACTCGCTGACTCTGAAGGTCACCCGAACCTCCTTCCCAAGTGGGAATCTTCCCTCAAGAGGGCTGCCTTCAGGTCTCTTCTAAAAGTCAGATACACCAGAGCACAAGACGCACCTAGTTTTTGGAGGAGGAAAACAAGAAAAAAAATATTCTGAATCCCAGAAGCCAGAAGAGCAAGAGGGATCCCTGCGCAGTGAAAGCAGCTATCCCTCTTGCTGTTCTGGCTTCTAGGATAGCTGCACAGCCTGCATTTGCTCCATAAGACGCACACACATTTCCCCTTACTTTTTTGGAGGGAAGTGAAAAAGGATTTAGAAATATGGTCAAATTTGAAGTTATCATTGCTAGGCCGAATTGCTGTGATAAAGATGAATGTATTGCCAAGGATGTTGTTTTTGTTTCAAACACTACAAATTTTGGGCAAAGTGGATTGTTTCAAGAAGTGGCAGAGAGATATTTCTAGATTTGTCTGGCAGGGCAAGAAGCCCCGAATAAAATTTAAGATACTAACTGATGCTAAAGAAAGAGGTGGATTTGCCCTGCCAGACCTTAAGCTTTATTATGAATCAGCTGCATTTTGTTGGCTGAAAGAATGGCTGCTTCTTGAAAACACGGACATTTTGGACTTGGAAGGTTTTAACAATGTATTTGGGTGGCATGCATACTTGTGGTATGACAAGGTTAAAGCACATAAAGCGTTTAAAAACCATATTGTCAGGAAAGCACTGTTTAATGTCTGGATAAGATATAAGGATTTGCTTGAAAACAAAACTCCAAGGTGGTTGTCACCAATGGAAGCAAAGGCTCAGAAAAAGCTCAATATGGAGGCCAAATGGCCGAAATATTGGGAAATTTTGGAACAAGAAGGAGACAGATTAAAACTGCAGAGTTTTGAAAAGCTAAAAAACAAAGTACGAGATTGGCTTCATTATTATCAAATAATGGAGGCTTATAATTTGGATAAGAAAATTGGTTTTCAGGTGGAAAAATCAAAATTGGAAACAGAATTGTTAGATCCCAAAATTAAGAATTTGTCAAGAATGTATAACTTGCTGTTGAAATGGAACACTCAGGATGAAATGGTGAAATCTGATATGATTAAATGGGCACAAGATGTTGCACATAACATTATGATGGCTGACTGGGAACAGTTAAGGACCACAGGTATGAAATTTACGGCATGTAATGCCTTAAGAGAGAATTTAATGAAAATGATTTATAGGTGGTACATGACACCAGTCAAGCTTGCAAAAAATTATCATTTGCCCGAAAATAAATGTTGGAAATGTAATGAGATTGAAGGTACATTCTTTCACCTTTGGTGGACATGCCCAAGGATTAAGACATTCTGGGAGATGATTTATAATGAAATGAAAAAGGTATTCAAATATACCTTCCTGAAAAAACCAGAGGCCTTTCTCCTGGGCATGGTCGGCCAATTGGTGCCAAAGAAGGACAGAACTTTCTTTATGTATGCAACAACAACAGCAAGAATACTCATCGCGAAGTATTGGAAGACACAAGATTTACCCACCCGGGAAGAATGGCAGATGAAAGTGATGGACTATATGGAACTGGCGGAAATGACTGGCAGAATCCGAGACCAGGGAGAAGAGTCGGTGGAAGAAGACTGGAAAAAGTTTAAAGATTATTTACAGAAATATTGTAAAATTAATGAATGTTAGAAAAATGATGGAATGAAGTTATATGGCTTTAGCAGAAATGTTATAAGGAATTAGGTACAGACAGATTGTAAATGTATTAAAGGGAAAAAACAAGGTTAGAATATGTTAAGATAAATTACAGGACAGAAAACAGAGGAAGATGGAAAGGAATTGCTGAAACGGCTAATTGAAGCGGAATACAAAAAGGGAGGTATGAGGAGGTCGCTGAAACAAGTGAACAAAAGTTATGATATCAAAATTATTGGATGTGTTTTTAATTGTTTTTGTTTTGTTTGGTTGTTTCAATGTTTTTGGGTTTGGGTTGTGTGGTGTTTTTGTTTTGTTTTTGTATTGTATTGTCTTGTTTAATTCTTTTTCTTTTCTTTTGTAATCTTTAAACTGCTAATAAATATTATTATTTTTTAAAAATACACTATCTTCTACTTCTAACCCTACAGCCCATATCCACTTCCAAAGCTATTCTAAGATTGAAATATTGAAATATTTTTTCAAATATTCTTTAAACTTCTTCCAATCTTCTTCCACCATCTCTTCTCTCTGGTCTCGGAGTCAGTTTGGCAAGTTCCATATAGTCCATTATCTTCATCTGCCATTCTTCGGTAGTTGGTAAATCTTGTTTCTTCCAATTCTTCACTAGTAAAATTTTCGCAGCTGCTGTGGAATACAGGAAAAAAGGAACTTCCTTTTTGGGGATTTCACCCCTCAGTGGCAGCACTCTTCTTGAGGGTCACACTGCTGGAGTCGCAGAGGTCTGGTGGATCTTTGTTCCCAACGTGGCAAGAGGAAGCCATGGAGGTGCATCAGGAGAGAGGAGTGGAGGTCGGCTTCCAGCACTTCTGTTGGCATCATGTCCTGTCCTGGGGCTTCGCCACACGCGTGAGAGTTGATAATGGCAATCTCCAGCTCATCCAGGGAGGGACACCCGCTTCTCCTGCTGTGTCAAGTACCATGTTTTCCTGCCAGTTCAGATCTTGATGGTGGTCTGCCCATCGCTTCATCTGCTGCTGAGGTCTGGCGTGATCTCACCCAACAAGGTTTCCAGCTGCTTTGTTGTGGTTCCACCTGGCTTTGACACTATCTCTGGGGCAATTCAGAAGAGCTTGTTTGACAGAATCGGAGAAACATTCAGAAAGTTCTGGCTGTTCTGGCAGTGTTGATCCTCTTGTTGTTGTTGTTTAGTCGTTTAGTCGTGTCCGACTCTTCGTGACCCCTTGGACCAGAGCATGCCAGGCACTCCTGTCTTCCACTGCCTCCCGCAGTTTGGTCAAACTCATGCTGGTAGCTTCGAGAACACTGCCCCACCATCTCCTCCTCTGCCGTCCCCTTCTCCTTGTGCCCTCCATCTTTCCCAACATCAGGGTCTTTTCCAGGGAGTCTTCTCTTCTCTTGAGGTGGCCAAAGTCTTGGAGCCTCAGCTTCAGGATCTGTCCTTCCAGGGAGCACTCAGGGCTGATTTCCTTAAGAATGGATACGTTTGATCTTCCTGCCGTCCATGGGACTCTCAAGAGTCTCCTCCAGCACCAGAATTCAAAAGCATCCATTCTTCGGCAATCAGCCTTCTTGATGGTCCAGCTCTCACTTCCATACATCACTACTGGGAAAACCAGAGCTTTTACTATACGGACCTTTGTTGGCAAGGTGATGTCTCTGCTTTTGAAGATGCTGTCTTAAGTGTTGATGCTAGGCCTCACAATCTGCTTGGTCCTGTGGTTCTTCTTTGGCTGGAGAAGGATCTTGCCTGCCTCCAGGCTAGGTGATCTTGTGCCCCTGGCAGATCTGTCCGGATTGGGCCCCCTAGCCATGGACAAATAAGCTCTTCTTTTTGCTTCTCCCCTCCCCCCCCCCATTCAAGTCACCCTCTATTAAAAACCATTTCTTATGAGTCAATAATCGATATTTATATTTATGGACACATTTTTAGCCTATTGTGTGCCCCCCAATTGCCTGTACCCTGGCGGGGGCCCACCTCACCACCCCCCAGCTACAGTGATCCTCTCACTCGGCACTGTGGTAGCTCCATGCGACATAAACACAGTTCGGTGCCCATCACCTGGTGACAATCCGTTCCAGCTGGGGTCAGAGGTCTGACCTTGGATGTCTCCAGGACACAGGATCAAAGCTTGTAAAATTGTACACACATGAAGAAAATGGATAGAGGAGAATTTCTGTCCCTCTCCTAACATTAGAACTTGTGGACATCCAAATGAAGCTGAATATTGGGAAATTCAGGAAAGAGAGACATCTGATAAGGGCAAAATCTTGGGGTGTGGTACTTAAACTGTCCCCCAACGTTGCTAGCCCTGAGGGTTTGGAGTCTGTCAGGCTCAAGCAAGAGAGCACAGCCAGGCAAATGGAAGCCAAACAGCGGCTGGGAAGCCAGGATCCTTCCTTGTTGCAACAAGATTCCCACTTCCGAGCAAAACAACAAAGAAGCCCAGAACAAAAGGCACATGGCTTCTTAAAAGTTCCCACTATTTCCCATAAGATAGGGTTACCAGACGTCCCCGGATTTGCAAATCTGTCCCCGGTTCCCCCATGGCAGCGGCAGCCTCAGCAGCCCCGAGCCAGCCTGGTAGCGCAGCTGTCTCTGGCTGGCTTCAGGAGCTGCTCACTGGCGCCCGCCATTTTTCCTCTCTGGAAGTCCCCATATGATATGTCTTGTGTGCAACCCATCATATGGGGACTTCCAGAGAGAAAAATGGCGGGCGCCAGCGAGCAGCTCCTGAAGCCAGCCAGAGCCCACTGCCAAAGGGGAACCGGGGACATCTGGTGGTACAGATCTCCTGCCCCCTCCCCCTTTGTTTTGACTGACCGAGGGAGGCCTCAGGAGTCGCAGCCGGCCAGCCGTTGCCTAGTTTTTTAAAAACTGTGCATTTATGTTTCACAGGGTGCGAAAGAAGAGCTTTGCACCTTTATACAATATGCATGTGTGCTTGGGCCCAGGGTCTTTTGCGTCACCATCCCCACTACTAACTCTCTGTTGCTACTCAGCTTCCAAAAAAACCCAAGTGTCCCCAGATTCATTGAAAAAAACCTGGTAACCATAGACATTTCTGCCCCTGTTTACACACACACACACACACACAAAGGGGGCGGCTCTTGCTGTGCCAAGGTGAGATCCCTTCCATGTGCCACGGCCACTGCTGTGATAAGGGGGGCGGGAGGGGGGCGTTACCAGAGGTACTGGCAGCCCCGGTAGCAGAGGCAGGAGGTAGCTGGCACCTCAGCACCAAAGGACGAGGACAAGAGGCCGAGGAAGCCACTCCGCAGACCCTCCTGTGCCGTCAGGTAAAGGAGACCCCCTCAACCCCCACCTGAGGGGAGGCCCACTGCTGCCCTTTCCACAGGCAGCTGGGGGCAAGCAGAGTCCAGGGACCTCTCTGGCAGGGGCTGATCCTTTAAGGAGAGCCTGCAGGATCAGGCCAGGGGCCCTGCCAGTCCAGCCTCCTGTTCTCACAGTGGCAGCCAGATGCCTCTTGTGCGAAACCCCCAGGAGAGACCCTCCCCTCTCGTCTCACAGCCTCCAGAAACTGGTCTGGAGGAGAATTGGCTGTCTCTGACTATGGAGGCCGAGCAGAGCCATCCGGCCAGAGGAGGGGGATATCTGTGAGGACCCACTTTTGCCCTGGTGGGGGGTGAGAGCACCAGATCAAAAACAGGCCAGGGGACCCTTTGTCCGGCTCTTCTTGGGGTCACAGACCCCCAGCTAGAATGGGGAGCCCTTTGCCCATCTGGTGGCTCAACCCTGTTAAATATCGGCACTCTTTGGAGGGACGGAAACAACTTTTCCTGCCCAAGGGTTCTGTGTGAGCCAGAGGCTGGCCTGCTTCCTATGCCGTCAAGAAATGGTGTCAGGGAAGAGTTTCCGCAGCTTCCCCGCCATGCGCAGCCTGGGCTGCTGGTTAGTGCGGCAGCCCAGTGCCCCCCCCCCAAGGGCTGCGTGAGGCAGGCAGGAGCCTGGGCCTGGCACTGCCAGCCACTCCCTGGGGCTGCCCTTGAAGAAGAAGAACCGAGTCACTTCCAAGCCTGTGCCAGGCCCGGCACCGACTCCCCGTTTCCTGCCCGCCCTTGCCAGGCGCCACAAGGGCAAGGCAGTGCCTGGGCTGCTGCAAGGCTGCCAAGGGCAGGTCCTGGGTGGCCAGGAGAGGCAGCCATGGCTGGGAGGGTGGCATGGGTGGCATCAGGCAAGCCCCTCAGGGCCTTCCCCCTCCCTCACAAGGCCAGACAGACCCAGGCTAGGGTTCCCTAGGAACCATAGTTTGAAAAGGGTGCTGGGAACTGTAGCTCTGTGCAGGGAGCAGTTCCCAGAGTTATTTGGGCAGAAGGTGGGTGTGCCAACCGTCCTCCTCCTTCACAGATTTCCCTCATCTGTATTTCAGCCCCTAAGCCAGAGGCTCACCCAGCTGGCCTCTGTTGCTGCAGGGGCTGAGAAAGGCCTCACAGCAGCCTTGGCCAACGTGGCGCCCTCTGAGCATTTCGGACTACAACTCCCAACAGTCTGAGCCATCGCAGCCGGATGATGCAGGGGCTGATGGGAGTTGCCAGCCCAGAGCATGTGAAGAGTGCCTGGTTGGCCAAGGCTGCCTTAGGACTTGGCCTCAAAGACTCCAAGGCACCTTCTCATCCCTTGGGCCAGGGATTCTCTGAGCATGTGCAGTGGGGGAAGCGAGAGGGCAGTGGCTCGCTGCTCTTCTCTGACTCGCAAGGCATTAGGAGCAGAAGCAGGCCTGGTTACCGGGACAGAGGTTGGGGTCCCAGCCTCCCCCTTCCTAAAAAAGGAAAGTCTTTCTTTATGCAGCACATGGTTAGACTGTGGAACTCCCTCCCACCGGAGGCAATGATGGGAGAGAGCTATTGGATGGCTCCTAGCCCTGGTGACTCGTCTCTGCCTCCCCGTGGCTGGGAATCGCAAGAGGGGAAGGGGCTCCCGTAAGGGGCATCTGGCAGGCAACGGGGGGGGGGGCTCTCCTTCCGTGGAGGCTTTTAGCCAGAGGTTGAACGGTGGCTCTCCTGACGCAGATGCATTGCAGACGGGGTTAGACTAGATGACCCCAGGTCCCTTTCAGTGATATGGGGCCTGGCCCCGATCCCGCAGCCCTTGTTGCCGGCCTCCCTGACCCGCGTCTCTCTCTCTCTCTCTCTCTCTTGCAGGCTCCCGTCCCCGCCTGCGGATGGCGCTCTTCTCGCAGTGCCTGGAGCCCACGGGCTTCCTGCAGTCGCTGCGCTCCCTGGCGCTGGGCGCGGCGTCGCTGCTGCGGGGCTCGGCCACCCCGGAGGAGGCGGCCTTCGTCCGCCGCGAGCTGGCGCTGCTGGAGCGCGACCTGGCCGCCGGGCCGGGGCTGGCGCTGGACGGCGCGGGCGAGCTGGGCGCGTGCGAGGACGGCGTGTCGGTCGCCTTCCAGCAGCTGGCTCTGGCGGCGCGCGCGTCCGGCACGGCGTCGGCGGCGCGCGAGGCCGAGCTCTTCGTGGCCGCGTGCGCGCGCGAGAAGCTGGAGCGGCGGCTGCTGGCCGCGTGGCGGCGCCTGCAGGGCTGCGGGGTGGCGGCGGCGGCGCAGCGCCCGGTGCTGGAGCGCGCCGTCGAGGCGCACCGGCCGCGGAGGCCCCAGATGGCGGGCGTGTGCCAGAAGCTGAACGCGCTGCTGGGCGCCGGGCTGCTGTGCCTGCTGTGCCAGGCGGGCCTCACCCAGCGCGACCCGGCGCTGCTGCTGGCCGTCTGGGAGGAGCGCGTGGGCGCCGCGCACCGGCGCATGAAGGAGGCGCTGGCCGCCTGCGCCCGCTACTTCCCCCAGCAAGCCCGCGACGACGTCGAGCGGGCGCTGGCCGAGGTGCCCGCGGGGGCAGCGGCGGCGCCCCCCGGGCCGGCCCAGCTGGCATCCAGCGTCCTGCGCAAGCTGGAGGAGAACTACGACTGGCTGCGCTGGGCGGTGATGGCCTGGCAGGAGGGCGGCGGCGGCGACGGGGCGGGCGGCGAGGAGGAGGTGCTGGCGCAGGGCAGCTTCGTGGCGGCCTGCGGCCCGGGGGGCCTGCACGTGGTGGCCTGCTATGGGGAGAGCCCCGGCGCCCTCGACCGCGCCCGCACCCACCAGCTGATCGGGGAGCTGGAGTGGAAGCTGCCCAACCCGCCCCCCGACGTCTACGCCAGCCTGGAGGCCGAGCCCGCGCGGGCCGCCGGCTACCTGGCCCGCCGCCTGCTGCAGAAGCTGGCCGAGGGCCTGGGGCCCGGAGTCACCCTCCTGGTGGTGCCCGGCAAGCTGGAGATGAAGAGCAGCTTCCCGCAGGCCGCCAGCCTCCGCCACGAGTACCGCCACCGCCTGGCCTCGGGCACCGTCTGCATCTTCGGCTGAGCCCCGCCGAAGGGCCTTTGGGAAGCCCCCGAATAAAAGGTCCTTTTGCTACGCCCAGCCTGGTCTCTTGCACCCTCCCGCACTGATGCAGAATCTGGGTCCATCTGGGTCCGTATTCCCTGCACAGAGGCCCCAGGGCGATGCCACAGTTCAGGATTGAACCCAGGACCATCCCCTGCCCAGAGACAATCCTGACCTGGCTGCTCTCTCAGCTCAGGGGACTCAGCATCCAGCAGCTGAGGGTCTTTCCAGAGTGGGAGGTGGGATTCAGGCACATTCCCACAAATACAGGTTGCCCTGGGAGGGGGCATCTCTGGCACAGGAACCCGACTTGACCCAAACACTTTGCAAGGAGGAAGGCGAGAGGCGGACTGGGAAAGGGGGGGGCAACTCTTGCTGGGATGAAGGTGCAGCAAACACATCACCTGGAAGCCCCCTCAGCCCCTCCAATTACGGGGAGGGGGAGACCCAAGAGATCAGCTGTAGCCCCCCCCCAACACACAGGCAGACGCTGGGCACCAGGCAGAGGCTTTTATTGGGTGCAGGTGGGTCAGGGCTCCCGGTGAGGAGGGTGGGAGCTGGTGGGTCACCTCAGGGCAGGAAAAGGCCCTGAATCAGAATTCATTATTACGGTCACAGACCAGTCACTTACAATATCAGGAAAATCATAAAACACAACAGGGATACATTTAATTACAACTGGGTATAACAGAGAAAATTCAGATATAGCGGCAGTTTAAAATATATATTAAATATTGATCACTAAAATATAACCTAAAATTGTCATTTAAAACCTGAATCATTTTGGTAGTACAGCTTGTTCCCTAAGTTTTATGGCAGTCACACAGAGGAAGGGACCCTGCTATTCATGCCTGGGGAGCGGGGTGTGGGGGGCCCCTTGCCCCTTGCCATGGGGCACCAGAAAACGTCCGCAGCCGTGTTCTGGGCAGGCACGGGCCCCGGGGCCCCCAGGAGATGGTCCACACTCCTATAGTGGTAGAAGTTGGGCCCCTGGAAAAGGAAGACCCCCTGGGCGGTGCAGAAGGCGCTGTCCACGTGGCGGTGGGGGGTGGCGAGCGCTGGGCCTGGCAGGCGGGGGCTCCTCTGCAGGTCCACCAGCTTCATGGAGTTTCCTGGGGGGGAGGAATCGGGTCAAGCCCCTGGTGCCAGTCCCTGGAGCTGCCTGCAGAGCCCCCAACCCTCTTCTCCCTGCCTCCCCCCACCCCTCAACCACGCAGGCTGGCAGCTGCTTCCCAGGCTTTCAGGCCAAAGCCTTTCCTATTCATATGTGGGGAGCTACGGCCCTCTTTCCTGGCACTGAGCACCCCCCCCCCCCGCAATACACCTGGGTCTGGGGGGCCCTGCACCTCCCACTTTGCAGAATGAAGCCCTCCCCGCCCCAAATACCTTGGAAGACGTAGAGGTGGCTGGAATGAGGGCAGGTGAAGGCCGCCTCCACTGCCGGCAGCCCCAGCTCTTCCTGCAGAGGCCGGGGGTAGCCCTCCACGCAGCTGTAGCCAGAGCCGGCCCGGAAGATGGTGACCTCAGAGCCCTGCAGGCAAGAGCAGGAGGGGGAAGCGGCCAGTCCCACAGGGTGTGGGGCCCCCGGCCGCCTCCCAGCCCCTCAGGCACCTTCCGCCTTCTGGCTCAGCTGGAGACCTCTGACTAAGGCCAGCTGCAGGGAATGGCAGGCGGGAAAAGATGCTGCTGCCTGGCAGGGGTGGGATAGAGGACCTTTGGGGGTCCACGCCAACTCTTCGGTGATTCTGTGCTGAGCTGGGGTCCCACTCGGGGGGCTTCCCATAATGGCTGCTGTGGGGGCAGCAGGCAGGACTGGGTGGGCCCCCTTTGGCCTCAACCAACAGCTGGGCTTTTCTGGGGGGGCGTTTCATTGAACAAAAGGGCCCCCCCAAAGCACAGCTGCCTTTTCGTTCCCCAGTTGCATCACGGGGGTGTCCATTTTTGAGCCTCCCTATGGGAAGTGTGGTGGCAGATGGTGGGGAGAGATGGGCAGGGGCCAGAGGCTTAATACTGGGGGGGGGGCACCTGCCTTCTGGTGGGCAAAGGAAGAAGAATCCCTATGTAGAGGTTCATTCATTCTATGAGAGGTTAGGTACCCCCCCCCCTTGAGACTCCATGGCTCCCTCGGACCTCTTAGACCCGTCTTCTGGCCAGACCACAGAGATGGGGGACAGAGCTGACCCCCCTGCCCTCTCCCGGGGCTGGCACCCGTTCCCATATTCCTCCTGACAAGGGAGGTGTATCTTCCCTTTCCCCCCCCCCCCCAGCTGCCCTGCCCCCCATACCTGGATCAGGTAGAATTTGTCCTCCCAGCTGAAGGCAGCATCCACGCCCCCCTCCAGGCCCTTCCAGGTGTGGTTGAGAGGCCAGGCATGCCAGCCGTCGCGCCAGGAATCCACGCGGAGATACTGCCCCCCTGCCAGGAGAAGCAGAATAGTAAGAAGAGTTTGGATTTGATATCCCGCCTTTCACTCCCCTTCAGGAGTCTCAAAGCGGCTAACATTCTCCTTTCCCTTCCTCCCCCACAACAAACACTCTGTGAGGTGAGTGGGGCTGAGAGACTTCAGAGAAGTGTGGCTGGCCCAAGGTCACCCAGCAGCTGCAGGTGGAGGAGCGGAGACGCGAACCCGGTTCCCCAGGTTATGAGACTACCGCTCTTAGCCACTCCACCTCACTGGCTCTCTGGAGGGGAGGAGGGGAAATGGAGGGTTGCTTCATGCCTCCACCTCCCTGGGGTGGGTGGGCAGCCAGCCACCATTTGGGTTCCAGGTGAGGCTCTCTATGAGACTGGAAGGGGAGCCCCCCAACCCTCGCCCTCCCGTCTCAGCCTGGCCCAGCCCCCTCCTCTGCCCACTTCCAGTGACAGTGAGCCCCCTGTTGCCCCCCCCCGTCATGCGAGAGCAGGAGGGTGTCCCCGCTAGCTCACCCCGGAAGGCATAGATGCGCCCCAAGTCGTCTGAGGAGAAGGCTTGGAAGGGATCCCCACTGCAGGGGTCCATGGCTGCCTTGAGGGTGGCATTGGCCTGCGCCTCGTGCCCGTGGCCTGTCAGGGGTCAAGGGGAAGCAATGCAGAGAGAGGAGCTGAGAACTGAGAAAGCCCTGAGAAACAGCTCTGTCCATGGGCAAAAACAGCTCCTGAATCTGAGTGCCCCAGAGCCACAGCCGGTGCCCCAGAAGAGCAAAGGCTGCCCCACTGATCCCCCACCACAGGTGAGACGGGATCCTTGTCTGAAGTCCTTTTCCAGGTGAAGCCCCCCACCGCCCCCACTGCACCATTTGGCCTGTTCCCCTGAGGGTTGTTTGACAAGGGGGGGCCTTGCAGATGCCCCCCACCCCGGGGCCAAAGGCAATTTGGACTGTGAGCAAATTGGCCCAGGGAGAAGCAAGCACAGGCCTCTCGTGCTGCCCCCATGCCAAGGCCTTGGAGTTGGGCTCCAGAGGGGGTCCCTGCTGAGCTCAGCCCATGCAGCCTCCCCACGCCTGGCCTACGGGCCGTCCAGCTGGCTGCCAGGCTGAGTGGGCATCGCAGGGCAGCTGTTCCTTGCCAGCAGGCCCTGCGCAGCTGCCACAGCCAGGCCCTGCCACTCGGGGAGAAGGGTGCCCAGGCGCCCTGGTCTCCCCAAACCACAGCTCTTGGCAGCCACCTTTGGCTTCTGTGGACTCTGGCACAGCGCATCTTGCAGGAGAGGAGGGGCTTTTTGCTTCTGGCACCCCCAGATTCCCTCTTTGCCGTTTCCTCGCATGCAAGACTCTCCCTGACCAGCCCCACAGGGTCTGGAGGCTCAGTGGGGTTTGCGCCTGCTGGCTTGTGGGGGGATAGATGTTCCCTTCTCAGAGCGCCCCAGATGCAGCAGCAGGGATGTGGGGGAGCTCACCTCTTCCCGGGCAGCGCATGAAGTAGTCCCTGGCATCCCGCGGGTACTTGGGGGGCACCTCGCCCGTGACGGGGTCAAAGCGCAAGAACTGGATGCCCTGGAAGCAGTAATAGCGCTCCAGCCAGCGCACGGCAGAGGAGCAGTTGGCCAGGGCCGGCCAGGAGCGCTGCTTCACCATCCCGGTGGCCAGGTCGTAGGAGAAGACCAGGGGGCCTGCGGGAGACAGAGCAGGGAAGGGGGTCAGCGGCTGCCGCCTCCAGGCAAGTCAGGCAGACAGAGTCCTAGAACTGCTGAGATGGAAGGGATCCCCAAGGGGCATGTAGTCCAACCCCCTGCAGTGCCCCAGTGCCCTGGTCCCCCATTCAATGAGAAACCAGACCAGACCCTGCTTAGCTTTGCAAATGGGCCGGCAGTTCTACGGCTGGACCACTAGGAGGTGCTTGCGCTCGGGTCCCGTGTTGAGCATCTGGCTGGCTGCTGCCAGAAGAGGGTGCTGGGCACCCTTTGGCCTGATCCTGCCACAGCCCGGCTCTTCTTCTGTCCCCTGGTCTCTCCACTGAAGCTGCCTCTGCGGTCCTCCTCCCTCGCTGAACTACATCTCCCAAGATCCTCCTTGGGGGCGCAGCTTTGGGGAGGAGCTCTTCCTCCCCCCTTGCCCTCTTGCTTGGGGGGCTGGAGGAGCCCCTGGCCTGGAGTTTCAGGGGGATGTTCTGGTGTTGCAGGAATTTGTGTATAGTGTTACCGGAAAAATCCGAGGGCTCCCTTGGACAAAACAAAGACACCAACCAGGATAACTTGGAGCAAAACAGCAGCCTGTAGGCTTGGCCTTTATTGAACTGTTGCAACAGGGTATTCCCCTCACGTGCAGGAGAGAGGAAAGACCCAGAAGAATAGTGTGCAAGGTCTTATAAAAACTTTTGAAATTCCCCTCCTCTAGGTCTAGCCCACCCCCAGAAACATCATGCATACATTACAGAAAGGAGGGGTTGAGGGAGGCATACATTACAGAAAGGAGGGGCTGAGGGAGGAGTTGGTGGTAACTTGAGTGTCTTGTCACCTGGCTGGTTCCTCCTTTCCCCCCTCCCCACAGTTTCCTGCCCCCTGAGGGAAGATCTGATCATTGTCCTTTGTTTCAGTCCATGTTGAATCCACTCCCATATGCAAGTTCTTTGTGATCTTGATTGTCTTCTGTCTGGGATCATCAGGGTTGGTATGGGCAGGGCTCCTGTGTATGTGCTGAGACAGTGAAGGGATTATGGCTGACCAGGACTAAGTCACCCCCCTTTGTTAGTTCTTGTCATATGGAGTAAAAATAAAATGAAACAGTGCAAATCCGATGTATGATTGATTTTCTATTTTTCTATGAATTTATAACAGAAATGTGGCGTGTGTGTGTGTGTGTGAAGTTTATACAAACAGAATGATTGGGGTGGGGGGGTTCCTGCAACAGTTCCCCCCTTCGGAGATAAGATTGCAAAGGTGGCTACTTTGCAATCCTTTTCTCCGCACAATTTAAAGTGGTAAATATTAACCTGCTATTCTCCCTCCCAGATGCGTGTGTCCATGTGAACCTGAAAGGGACTTGGATGTCACATTTCTCAAGGATATTTGCATAGAAATGTAACATTGTAACAGTGCTCATAGTTAGACATAGGATATCACGTAAAATTAATATTTTGTTGCTCAGTTACTTGTGGTATTTTAGCACCTTGGAATAAATATTTTCTCAATAGTGGCGTATGCTTTACATTTAGCAGGAAGGTCCACTAATGACTGAAAAATGCAGTTTGCTTTGCCCCCCACCATTTTGTGTTCTCAGGTGTCAAAGTAGCTCTTCTGTGGTCTCACATCGGCATCGTGTCACAGTAGTAGCAATCCCTGGTGAATCCACTTAGGGCTTTCATATTAACCATGTTGCCTGGCACCCATCACAGCTGGCACAGGTTTGGGCACGTCAGGAGAGAAATGTCCTTGCCTGGCCATTCTATGGGATTTTATTATTATAGGCTCTGGTCTTGCAGTCATGGGAAGTTGCTCACTTGCACTTTAAGGACCAAAAAGCTACTTGCAGCCTGGATACACTTGCCCAATTCAAACTGAGTCCAATTTGAATTTATCTTGCCCCATGGTTCTCAACTTTTCAAACCAATCTGTTAAAAGAAACCCATTCTTAAAAGGGCACTTGTCCAAATAAGTCAATTTAACTCTATAAGGGATTATTCCGGCTAAACCAAAGCATACACACCTTCCTGAAGCTTCTCCTTGGTAAAGTTGGCAGAGTGCCAGGTGAAACAACTAAATGTGGTTATAAATTTATCTAATTCTAAACATTGGACTACATAATAGCCTGATCTGTAAAAAGCATAAAATGTATGAGAATCCTCCACTGGGGTGTAAGGAATAAGACATTAAACATAAAAACAATTACACACAAAAATAGCCACAAAAATAGCCCCAATTCCCCTCATTTGTGGAAATAACACACTGTCAGACACATTTCAACATTCCTACATAATAACATAATACAAAACAAACTAATAGTATCAGTTGCATATCTTGAGACAATTGTGATATTTTTACGCATGTATCTTGAGGTTCAAAAGTGAGGAATGTCCTTGCAATTCAACTCCTCCCCCCTTTGTCAGCCCCACTCCCCCGGCAGTCTATATCCTTTGAAAGAGATAGCTGTGGCCACTTTGAAAACTTTGGTGTCTGTTGCTGCAGGTGGTGGCGAAGCTTTTTCATCATAGGTCTGTAGTAACACATCTGTAGAAGTGACATCCTGTAAGGGGCAGGGTTTTGGAGACTTAAAAAGACAGGAGTTAGTAAGGGGAAGGGGCAAAAGGGAAAAAGGATGTCCTTCAGTTTCCATGGGAAGCTGCAAATAATAAAAATCTTTGCGGATTAAGCATTTTATTCATTTCAATATTATTATCACATTTCCATATAATTACTGTTATTATCTGCTAAGTTTGTTTGCTTTCCTTCGCTTAGTTTTGTTGTTGTTGTTGTTTTTTTCATATTATTAAATTAAAAATTACTCCACATGTATAGAAAGAGGACTGTAAAAATACAACAAAGGTTAAAAAAATAAAAAAGAAAGCCAAAAATTAGATTACCAGTCAGATGAAAACAGACTTGACACAAAGACATCAGATTTAGAAAAGAATTATTATTAAATAATACAAAGATATTATCAAAACCACAGATTACTACTGGACCGAAAGAATGAGAAAACAATGGAAAAGGGCTTAAAATGACTTTCAATATGTGATGGACATGTCCCCAAAGTAAAACACACACACAATGACCTATGAGGAACCAAAAATAATAATACTCAGGCAAAAAGGTAAACAAATACCATTCCACAAACAATGTTTGGTTGTGCTTCGATTAATTTCATAGACATCATGGAAAAACTGATTAAATAAATGAAAAGAGATTATTTGTAACTTAAAGCGTCAAAGCCACAAAGAGATGGAAGTCACTAATACAGCAGGGATTCAGACTTGTTTCACAGAACAGGAAAGAAAGTTGCTGTGGGAGAAAAGAAGGGACAAACACTTTGTTATCGGGGTTCACATATCCTGTTAAAAGGGAAAAATTATTTCATGTGAGAAGCCTGTGAGGAAATGCTGTTCCTAAAATGCACACAAAGTCTGTGATTTAAATCCCTTGGGGGGGGAGTGCTTTGATATTTACCTGTGAAAAGAATTTGGCATGTTAATCATGTTAAGATTTGAAACTTGGCAACCTCTTGACTTTGATGGTCCAGTACTTAACACCTTTTGTCTTACGAAGCCCCTGGAGCAAAAGACACATTAAGGGTGATTTCCCTCAGTGGCTCCAACATTAAGGGCGATTTCCCTCAGTGGCTCCAAGTTTTACATAAGGATAAATTTCCCCCTTCAGCCCAAGCTCCTACAGTTCCCCCTCCTTCCTCTCTCTATCTCTTCCCCCCCTTTTTTTTTTTTTGCTGATCTAGCCTCTGTGCATGTGCAGAGTTCATGTCTCAGCAAACCTTTTATACTATTGAAAATGTTGAAACCTTTGGCTAAATTACCATTTGAATAAAGGGAATGAAGGGTAAGGAGTAGATTTTAAAAATAGGGTTAGATTTTAAAACAAAAAAGAGAAACTCAGCAATTTAAGTATTCACAAAAGCTAGCAATTGCAGCCCAAGCAAAAGGGATTGCTTCCTTTATGTACAGGAAAGGGCTAATATCCCTCTGGCAATTCGCGGAACAATGCCACGCCCTTATATATGGGAAAAAATGGCCAGAGAGTCAGAATTTATAGGATTATTTTTTTTTTCAACATAGGATTTTTTTTTTTTTTAACATTCTCAGTCATTTCAGCCTTACCATTTGCAGACAAATTTTGCTGCCCTTTATTTACAGGATAAATGGTCAAGACTCATATGTATTTTATGTGCTTAAACTTTGAATTGACTTTGAAGTTTGATTTTTTATTTTTATTTTTAATAGTAGAGAAAATGATAAACACTGTAATTACTCAAATGCTTGAAATTACCAGTTCTGCTTCAAAACATCACGGATTTTACCTCTCACCTTTTTTTTTTTTTTTTAAAGAAAAACAAAGAGCAAAGTTGGGCTGAATTTCAACTCATCACATGCTTGCAGACACATGGCCCTCCACACAGCCACAAACTGGGAGAGCTAAAAGGGACCCTTGGGTCATCTAGTCCAACCCTAAATACAGTGTTCATAGCAAGATTTCAAAGCAAGATTTGCACTACCAAAAGGACATATACATTTAAGTACAGATTTTCAACTGGGAAAGGAAACATCTATGCTCGTATCATGTACTAAGGAAGAGAAAAAGAAAAGTAGCCAACTTTACACAGAACCGTTTTAGCAGATCTTGAGATAGTTTGAGTGAGTTTGCTTCCTTCAAGTTCCTAGAGAAATTATCTTTAAAGGAAGATTGAAGTGAACATTTTTCCTAAGAGGGAGAGGATCTCTTATAAAACATAGTTAAAACAGCCATAGATTTGATTTAAAAGGAATACAAAAGTGAGTTTTTCCTGAACTTGCAGAGGAATAGTAAGCCTAATCTATGCCCCCCCCTTGCAGTTTCCTTTAAAGGAAGCTTACTTGGGAGTAAATTTACCTAGCACAGAAGTAAGAAGAAGGGAAAAAAAACCCTGAAAGAGACAGAATGAAACAAGGGGGGCATTTTCTAAGAAAAGAGGCCAGGAAGTCTTATAGAGACTGATATCAGGACTGGACTCAGATAGACAATTTCGCTGGCCATGGAAGCCTCTACATTTAATACCAATTTTCTTAGAAAGGACACATTTTCATAGGCATATACTTATGAAATACACACACTGCATTTTAGCTTGAGAGAGCAGTTGGCTCTACTAGGCTTTTGCAGCAGAAACATTAGTTTCTTCACAGCACATTTCAAAATACTAGAAAAAAGACTGGAACACAGATGTAGACTCACAAGCTTAAAAGTTGCAACAAAACATTATCTACCATCAACTTAAAATCATGCTCCTCACTCAAGCTACTCAGAGGAAGACTCCTTGGAGCCTCTCTCAAAGAACAAACATTTGCGCACTTCATTCTAATGATTTTTTATTTATTTATTTATTTTTGGTCCTGTTTAAGATTGATGAGGCCCAACATGGCTTCCTTAGATTTAAAATTTCGAAGCATGCTTGCAATTTAAAAACTATGTGCATTTAAGAACAGTCTGTGGATGCCGGAGCCAATGTAAACACAAACCCTTTAAATATTTCCAAATCTTTGAGTACATCTCTTATCTTTTTTTTTTTTTTTTTTTTTTTTTTTTGAGAAACTAAGATCTCAAATGCATGGGCTCTCAGGCTGGGCTGTTATTATATCTACTGCCTTCTGAGCACCATTAAGTTTACGGTTTCATGTTCTAGCTTTAGGTTCTAGTTTAACAACCCAAATTTGATGTGTTCAGCTCTCCCTAAGGGTTCAAACCCTGATTTTGTTAAAGGATCCCTGGGGTGGCCACTGTGCCCTGGGTTCCAGGTGGTGGGCCTAAGCCACCCACTAAAAGTTACAATGGTCTCATACTTTGTACTTGGAAAGACCATTTTGCCCCTTTATTTTTTTTTTATTATTTTTTTTTTCCCAATTGGAGATGACAAGCTGGAGGGGCATATTAGAATCCTCTCTGGGGCAAAAAGGCTTCAAGGAAGCTTTGTTGCCAGGAGGAGTCCAGTTAGGGTGTTTAGTGAGCTCCCATTCTCTCATATGTTATTATTAGGCTTTTTTCTTCTTCTTTTTCGTTAACGAAGTACGCTAAAGACAGAAAGAGTGGACGCACACACACAAGGGAAGAGGGGCAATGGGAAAGAAAGGGGGGACAGATAAAAGATCCTTTCAGTACTCAAAGTACCCTTGACTAACACAATTCCTACTTATCTATAAACCACGAATTAATTTCTGGAAATCTCAAACCTGAACCTGAAACTCAAACCACGGGTCTCTCTCTGCCCGGAAACTCAAACCACGGGTCTCTGCCCGGAAACTAAACCACGGGTCTCTCTGCCCGGAATTCCTTACCTCAGCGCTGTTTACAAGACAATTTCCCCCTCTACCCTCCACGACAGCCTCCTGCCTAGCCTTTGAGACTAAGTTCGGAACCCCTACTGGACGCTTGCACAGTGCAATGCCAGATTAAGGCCCGAGAAAATGAAGGTTTGGAAAGGAAACAAACAACCTTGCGTTCTCACGTACCCAGGTCATCCCTAACAAAGGTCGCCAGGCAGGAGGGGCAGCTTTGTTTGCATAATTAGAGGAGAGAGAGAGAGAGAGAGAGAGAGAGAGAGAGAGAGAGAGAGCTTTGAAGGATGCCTCTGGACGACTCCGAGAGAGGGACATCAGAGAAAAACAGTAAAGAGCCACGCTTTCCCGGACTCAATTCCAAGACGGAAAACGGGGGAGAAAAGGGATAGAGAGATTAAGACGTTCCTGGACGACCCCGAGGGGGAACGTCGGAAAACAGTAAAAGTACCACAATTTCCCCGGACACGTTCCGCGTAAGAAATTGGGGGGAGAGAAAGGGAAAGAGGAGAGAGAGAGAGGAGAGAGAGAGCTTTGAAGGACGCCTCTGGACGACTCCGAGAGAGGGACGTCAGAGAAAAACGGTAAAGAGCCACGCTTTCCCGGACTCAATTCCAAGACGGAAAACGGGGGAGAAAAGGGATAGAGAGATTAAGACGTTCCTGGACGACCCCGAGGGGGAACGTCGGAAAACAGTAAAAGTACCACAATTTCCCCGGACACGTTCCGCGTAAGAAATTGGGGGGAGAGAAAGGGAAAGAGGAGAGAGAGAGAGGAGAGAGAGAGTGCTTTGAAGGACGCCTCTGGACGACTCCGAGAGAGGGACGTCAGAGAAAAAAACGGTAAAGAGCCACGCTTTCCCGGACTCAATTCCAAGACGGAAAACGGGGGAGAAAAGGGATAGAGAGATTAAGACGTTCCTGGACGACCCCGAGGGGGAACGTCGGAAAACAGTAAAAGTACCACAATTTCCCCGGACACGTTCCGCGTAAGAAATTGGGGGGAGAGAAAGGGAAAGGTTTTGGCGTTCCTGGACGACCCCGAGGGGGAACGTCAGACAGTAAAGTTCCGCGACCTCCCTGGCCACTTTCCGAAAGGGGAGGGTCGGGGGAGAAAAGGATAAAGCTGAACGTTCCTGGCCGACCCCGAGAGGGAACGTCGGAAATGAAAGAAGGAAAGTCTGGCTGTCGTGAGGACGCTGCTTCTCCACCCCCCTCCCAATGTATTTACTTCAAACCATACTCACGTTTGAAGATGTCCCCCGCGGATCCCGGGATCCTTTCCCCTTAGCCGGCTTGACCTCGCCTTTGCTCCCCCTGGTTGGGCTTTTGGTGACGATTGATTACCGCCCGCAAAGAGGAAGCAGGGAGAGAAAGAAGGATCCCTGGGCTAAGGTTGCCCAGTGGCGCCCGATCCCCTCTATCTCCCCTCTCCCCTTTGCAGGAGAACCAAGTGTCCCTTCGTGGTCGCCAAACTGTTACCGGAAAAATCCGAGGGCTCCCTTGGACAAAACAAAGACACCAACCAGGATAACTTGGAGCAAAACAGCAGCCTGTAGGCTTGGCCTTTATTGAACTGTTGCAACAGGGTATTCCCCTCACGTGCAGGAGAGAGGAAAGACCCAGAAGAATAGTGTGCAAGGTCTTATAAAAACTTTTGAAATTCCCCTCCTCTAGGTCTAGCCCACCCCCAGAAACATCATGCATACATTACAGAAAGGAGGGGTTGAGGGAGGCATACATTACAGAAAGGAGGGGCTGAGGGAGGAGTTGGTGGTAACTTGAGTGTCTTGTCACCTGGCTGGTTCCTCCTTTCCCCCCTCCCCACAGTTTCCTGCCCCCTGAGGGAAGATCTGATCATTGTCCTTTGTTTCAGTCCATGTTGAATCCACTCCCATATGCAAGTTCTTTGTGATCTTGATTGTCTTCTGTCTGGGATCATCAGGGTTGGTATGGGCAGGGCTCCTGTGTATGTGCTGAGACAGTGAAGGGATTATGGCTGACCAGGACTAAGTCACCCCCCTTTGTTAGTTCTTGTCATATGGAGTAAAAATAAAATGAAACAGTGCAAATCCGATGTATGATTGATTTTCTATTTTTCTATGAATTTATAACAGAAATGTGGCGTGTGTGTGTGTGTGTGAAGTTTATACAAACAGAATGATTGGGGTGGGGGGGTTCCTGCAACAATAGGTTGGGGGAGGGGTGGCCCCTCCAGCAGACATGATGCACATGCAGCCCACCACCAAAATCAGCACCATCACTTTTGTTTTTTTTTTTTTAATAATAATTTTTATTAATTTTCCACACATAAAATAAAGAACAGTGTAACACAATATAACTTCATACTCATCGGTTCATAGCCTTTTTTCTTTGACTTCCCCATACCTCCCCATCCCTGCATCCTTGTTTAATAATTCTTTAGCAACCCTTAAATCCATTATCTTAATTCCTTTTCATAAATATTTCTTAAGTTTTTTTGTTTACTGCTGCAATTCTTTACTTCTTACCCCCTGACATCTTAACATTCCTCAATTTTACAATTATTTTTAAGATATATTTTGAAATTCTTCCAGTCCTCTTCCACTGTCTCTTTCCCCTGGTCCCGGATTCTGCCCGTCATCTCAGCCAGTCCCATAAAGTCAATCACCTTTGTTTGCCATTCTTCCAGAGTAGGTAGTTCTTGCGTCTTCCAATACTTTGCCAGTAGAATTCTTGCTGCTGTAGTGGCATACATAAAGAAAGTCCTATCCTTCCTTAACACCACTTGGCCCACCATACCCAAGAGGAAAGCCTCTGGTTTCTTAGGAAAAGTCCACTTAAGGACCTTCTTAATTTCATTATAGATCATTTCCCAGAAAGCTTTAACCTTTGGGCAGGTCCACCAAAGGTGGTAGAAAGTGCCTTCAGTCTCATTACATTTCCAACACTTATTATTAGGCAAATGATAAATTTTTGCTAGCTTGACTGGGGTCATGTACCACCGGTAGATCATTTTCATAATATTTTCTTTTAAAGCATTGCATGCAGTAAATTTAATACCGGTGGTCCATAACTGTTCCCAGTCAGCAAACATAATATCATGACCTATATCTTGTGCCCATTTAATCATAGCTGATTTCACCGTTTCATCCTGTGTATTCCATTTTAACAGCAAGTTATACATTCTTGATAAATTCTTAGTATTGGGTTCCAACAATTCTGTTTCTAATTTTGACTTCTCTTTCTGAAATCCTATTTTCCTGTCCTGTTTAAACGTCTCATTTATCTGATGGTAATGCAACCAATCTCGAACCTTAGGTTTTAGTTTCTCATAACTCTGAAGTTTCACCCTTTCACCATCGTATTCTATAATCTCATGATATTTTGGCCATTTAGAATCCATATTAAGCTTTTTTACTTCCCTAGCTTCCATTGGTGACACCCACCTAGGGGTTTTACTTTCCAACAAATCTTTGTATCTAGTCCAAACGTTATACAATGCTTTCCTTACAATATGGTTTTTAAAACTTTTATACACCTTTACCTTGTCGTACCATAAATATGCATGCCAACCAAAACTATTGTCATACCCTTCCAGATCCAAAATGTCAATATTCTCAAGAAGTAGCCAGTGTTTCAACCAGCAAAAAGCTGCTGATTCATAGTAGAGTCTTAAGTCCGGCAGGGCAAACCCCCCTCTATCCTTTGCATCAGTTAAAATCTTAAATTTAATTCTGGGCTTTTTGCCCTGCCAGACAAATTTTGATATGTCTTTCTGCCACTTCTTGAAACAGTCCATCTTGTCCACAATCTGCAACGTCTGGAATAAGAACAGCATTCTAGGCAATACATTCATCTTAATAGTAGCGATTCGGCCTAACAAGGAAAGTTTCAGCCTTGACCATATTTCCAGATCCTTTTTAACTTCTGACCAACATTTTTCATAATTATCCTTAAATAAGTTCACATTCTTGGATGTTAAGTTTACCCCCAGGTATTTTACCCTTTTTGTAATTTCCAAACCTGTTTCATTCTGAAAACTCTCTCTTTCTTCCATTGTTAAATTTTTTTCCAACACTTTCGTTTTTTGTCTATTCAATTTAAAACCTGCTACTCGACCAAATGTTTCAATTAGTTCTAATACTCTTTTAGTACTAGTGTCTGGCTGTTGCAAAGTCAATACTAGGTCATCTGCAAATGCTCTTAATTTATAATGTCTAACTCCGACCTGAACTCCTTTAACCAACTGGTCCTTTCTAATCATGTTTAACAAAACCTCCAGGACCGATATAAAGAGCAAAGGGGATATTGGGCAGCCCTGTCGTGTACCTTTTTCTATAGGTATTTCTTCTGTTACCACGTTATTTACAATTAATTTGGCCTTTTGTTGAGAGTATATTGCACCTATACCGTTTTCAAAACCTTGTCCTACCCCCATCCCTTGGAGATTCTTTTTCATAAAAGTCCAACAAATGTTGTCAAAGGCTTTCTCCGCGTCCACAAAAATCAAAACTGCTTTCCTATTAATGTCCACGTCCAGCAGCTCCAAAATGTCTATAATGTTCCTCACATTGTCTGACATATGTCTACCTGGGAGAAAGCCTGTTTGGTCCTTATGAATCTCTTCTGCCAACACTCTTTTCAATCTTTTTGCCAAAATGTCTGCAAAAATTTTGTAATCCACATTGAGTAAAGATATAGGGCGGTAGTTTTTAACTTGGTTCTTCTCAGTCTCTGTTTTCGGTATAAGTGAGATGAAAGCCTCTTTCCACGATTCAGGTGCCTTTTTCCCCTTCAAAATTTCATTGCAAACTTCCTTCAATGGTTGTATCAGCCATTCTTTCAGCATTTTGTAATATTTGGCCGTCAGGCCATCTGGTCCTGGTGATTTTCCCAATTTCATATTTTGAATGGCACCCTCTATTTCTTGTTCTGTTATTTCCTCGTTTAAGATCCTTTTACTTTGTTCTGAGATTTTTGGTAAACCGTATTTTCTGATGAATTCTTCTATTTCTTGCTCGTTGATTGGCCCTTGTGCATACAATTTCTTAAAAAAGCTTTGAAAACAATTGTTGATCTCGTTGGGTTTGTGGATAATCTTTCCATCCATTTCTAAACTTGTTACCGTATTCATTTTCTGCCTTTTTTTCAATTGCCATGACAGAAGTTTCCCACATTTATCCGCTGATTCAAAAGTTTTTTGTCTCATTTGCTTTATCTTCCATTCTATTTGTTGGTTCATGAGTTCCATGTATTGCATCTGATGAAACTTTATTTCTCTCAAAATCTCATGAGACTTTGGTTTGGACCTCAACTTCTTCTCTCCTTCTTTTATTTTTTCTAAAATTTTTTCCTTCTTTTCATTTTGTTGCTTCCTCTTAATAGAATTTTGTTGAATTAGGAAACCTCGCATCACGGCTTTGCTTGCGTCCCAAATTATTCTTTTTTCCACATCTGTTTTCCTGTTGATCTCAAAGTAATCTTTTAATGTTTTAAGGGCCTTCTTATGGATCTCTTCGTCCTTGAATAGGGTGTCATTCATTCTCCATCTAAAGGAACCAGTTGTTGTTAGTTTCATCTCCATCTTGACCGCATTATGGTCGGAGCACGTTTTTGGGCAGATTTCTACTTTTTTTGTTCTTGACGCCAGACTACTAGAAATCCAAATTTGGTCTATTCTTGTCCATGTCATTTTTGCTTCTGAGAAGAAAGTTCCCTCTCTCTCTAAAGGATTCTTTGTTCTCCAAATGTCAATCAAGTCCATTGTTTCAGTCATTTCAAAAAAGATCCTTGGTAGTCTCCCTTCTTTCGAGATCACTTGTCTCTGTGCTTTATCCATGTTTGTTGAGACAACTCCATTCATATCTCCCATCATTAGGATTTTATAATCTAAAAAGTCAACTAATGTCTCATGCAACTTCCTAAAAAATTCAGCCTTCCCTTCATTTGGGGCATAAACTCCCACAATTAATATCTTTTCTCCTTGAATTTGTATTTCAATTGCCAGGTATCTTCCTTGTTCATCTTTAAATATTAATTTTGGAGCCAACTTTTCCTTTGCATAGATCACCACACCTCTTTTCTTTACTTTGTCTGATGAGATGAATTCTTGACCGAGTCTCTTATTTATTAATAATTTCCTGTGTATCCTGGCGATATGGGTTTCTTGCAAACATATTATGTCTAATTGTTCTTTCTTCAAAATGTGAAAAACCTGTCTTCTTTTCCGAGGAAGGTTCAAACCATTACAGTTCCAACTAAGGAGTTGCAGAGACATTTTGTATTTAGGTAGCTGTTCCTCCAACTGCTCCAAGCTTCTGCTCTTCCTCCGATGGTGGTAGTGAAAGTCCAAATGACAAATTTGCTATATCGGGTGGTTCCCTCTCCTCCACGGTTCCTTTCTGCAGATCCTCCAGATACTTCTCTAGAAATAGTTCTTTGTCCTGAATTGTTTTTATTTTGATCTTCCTTCCATTGAAGTTAAAGGACAATCCTTGTGGAAATTCCCATCTGAATGGTATAGTGTTTTTCTTCAGCAGGTCTACTAAACTCTTGTAATATGTTCTCACCTCTAAAATGTATTTAGGAATGTCCTTAAAAATCTGTATCTGACAATTTTGGATCACCAGTGCCTTTTGGTAATGCAAATTCAATATTCTATCTCTTTCTTCTTTTGATCTCAATGTAATTAGGCAGTCCCTTGGTTTTTTGTCCTGCCTTCTACCCAGTCGAAAGGCTGATATTATCTCAAGTTCCTCATCTTCCTCCCATTCCTCCCGCCAAAAAGTTATGATGTTCTCTGTGAGAAATTTCACAAGGTTGTCCCCTTCCCCTTCAGGCACCAATCTAAATTTTAAATTCTTCTCTTTACGTTGAAGTTCCAGTAAGGAGAGGGCTGCATCATGCTCATTCACTTTTTTAATAATAGGCCCAAATTTTTCCCTTGTCTCTTCAGCCGTTATTTTTGCACTTTCTGCAATCTTTCGTGTTTCTGAACTTTCCTGAATTAATCTATTTATAGAATCTGTGTTCGATGCAACACTAGCCGTATTCACATCCAACCTTGTTGTCAACTCTGTTAATTTTTTAGAATTCTCTGTCGAAAGTTTTGTCAATGCTTCCAGGGATTGATTTATTTTAAGTAGAGCCTGAGTCATAGGATCCATAGAAGCTGGTATTTTTTCCTGCACAGCTGCAGTTCCTGATATAGAGGCCCTTTTCTTGTGAGATTGTTTTGCTTTCTGCCTTGTTACTATCTCTTCTGTAGGGGCACTCATATCCTCAAGGTCGTTTTCACAGAGTTGATTCCCAAGTGGAAAATCCCACTGTTACTTTTTCAAGTGCAACAGTTTCAGATAGAGCCCTCTAGAGGGAGCATTCAATTGTATCCAAATGGCAGAGATAGAAGAAAACAAAGAAGCAAGGGAATATAACAGTAGCCAAAAGTTTCCAATGTCCAAATTGTAATGTCTCTATTTTTCTATGTGGCCAAAATGCAGCAAAGTACATCTAAGGTCCGATAACTTTTTTGCAAACAAGTCCCCACTTCTCAAAGTTTGACAGTCCACGTCCCGGTGTCTTGTTTGGGCAGCCCGACCCCAGGGGATTTGGCAATGGAAGGTCTTAATTTTCCATTAATTTTCCAGCAGATTAACAACGTTCCAATCCCTTCCCCCCTTCTCCTGCCAATCTGGGGGGAGGTTTTAAGTCCGATGTCAGTTTGACAGCTTAAAAAAATTAGAAAGGTTCCCTTTAAGTGCAGCTTGATTTTCGTTGCTTTATTCCTTCTGCAGTTCCGGGGAGGCAGACTTCCTTAATTTTTGCCTTTCCCGTTTTCAGCCAATTTTTTTTTTTTTAAAAGTCCCGTTACTTTTCCAATCTTACTCACGGGTGTTGTGGTCAAATTCCAATTGCAGGAAGGAATCGGCGCTCTCCGCTCATGGCGACGCGGCTTCACTCCGCTAGCTGGGTGACGACTCTCAGCACCGCGCTTACCCCGATGCCGCTCAGAAGCCTTTAAAAAGGCTCCCTCACAGTACCGGGGGGCGCAAAGGGTGCCCACCGAATCTCCTTTGTTCACAGGCTCCGCGCCTGTGATTTTAGGGGTCCCCCGCTTAGCACCATCACTTTTGTGACTTTTGTGACTTGTCCCCACAAAACACTTCATCACAGCTTCTTCCTGTCTGTAAGAATTCACTGATCAATCTATGTACTGGCTCACTGGGAAAATTTCATCTAGACATGTGAGCTCAGCTACTCAGCAGCCCCTCTGCCTGAGTGATAATCCCTGGAATCCTGATACCTGAGGGCCAGACAGGGAGCCATTCCAGAAATAACAAACCCAGATGAAGGCAAAAGGGTGGGATTAATTTGGCTGGGAAACAGGGAAATGTAAATATCTCTTTTGTGACACTCCATGGGTGTTTGGTGGAGGGCAAGGGGAACCATGGGGCAGGGTCCAGGATGCTCAGATTACTGCCACCAGACCTCCCCTTTCATGATGTAACCATGATGTGTTAGTGATGTAGTTGGGGGGGCATGTAACATGGGGATTAGGAGCTAATAAAGGTTGGGGGGCTCTTTTGTTGGGGGCTTCCATCCTGTTCCACCTGGTGGCAGGTGGGAGTCCTGTCCCAACAGTCTTCAATCAAGACCAAGCCTCCTGGCTGCTGTTTTGCTCTGCTATTCCTGGCTGGGGTCCTTGTTGTTTTGTCCAAGGGAGCCTCGGATTTCTCCGTTAATATGTGATACGGAAGGGGGGGGGCATGTCTTCTTCACCTTCTTCTTCGCTACAATATATCAATTTATTTCCAATTGTCAATGTCAAAAGGGACTAAAATCTATAAAATTCATAGAAAATCAACGTGCCAGTTTGCTCAATTTCTCTAGGACTCCATCACACCTCCCCTGTTCAGCATAATCCCTCAAGCAAGGTAAGGTAAAGGTAAAGGTACCCCTGCCCGTACGGGCCAGTCTTGCCAGACTCTGGGGTTGTGCGCCCATCTCACTTAAGAGGCCAGGGGCCAGCGCTGTCCGGAGACACTTCCGGGTCACGTGGCCAGCGTGACATCGCTGCTCTGGCGAGCCAGAGCTGCACACGGAAACGCCGTTTACCTTCCCACTGGTAAGCGGTCCCTATTTATCTACTTGCACCTGGAGGTGCTTTCGAACTGCTAGGTTGGCAGGCGCTGGGACCGAACGACGGGAGCGCACCCCGCCGCAGGGATTCGAACCGCCGACCTTTCGATCGGCAAGCCCTAGGCGCTGAGGCTTTAACCCACAGCGCCACCTGCGTCCCTCAAGCAAGGTGTTAAGACCCTAATCCTGTCAAATCGCTCTGATCAGCCTTTCCTCCAGGCAATGTCAGGTGGCAGACTATGCATATTTGGGACCATTGTTTTCTCATCCCCAGGAAGTGTTTATCTGTGCATATCTCCAGCTCTGCATATTCCCCCCTCCCTCCTCCATATGTTAATCTGTGTAACCCAACCTCCCTTTAATATATTCATGATGTAATCTGTGTAACCAAACCTCTCTTTAATGTATTCATGACGTGTTTTGCACTGTATTCTGGGACATGGAGGGAGTTTCAAAAACTCATGTCACCCCTTTCTCACTGTTCAATCTCGCCATGAACCTGTTGCGCAATAAACTTGGATCTTCTGCTGTTTGCTCCTGTCTCCGGCTGAGCTCATTTTCCTCCGCAGGGACCCACGGACTTAGTCCGATGAGCTGGGTGGCAGAGCAGCCTCGCACCCAGATTTTGCCGTAACATATGTGAGGCGGCTGGCCAGAGTGAGCTCTGTCCTATCGCAATAGCTATAATCTACGCTGGTCCCTAAATCCGGAGGCTGGACTCGAAAAGCGTTTCCTTGGCTCTGTGGATTGCTCAAAAGCTGCTTGTTCCTCACCTGGGTGACCAACAAGGTGGCGCAGAGGTGAATTCTCCCCCATGCTGGGAGGCTGCATGGCCCTCTGTCGGGGGGGGGGGGGGGGCTTGAGCCGAGATTCCTGCTTTGCAGGGGTTGGACTAGAGGAACCCTGGGGTCCTTTCCCCTGCTAGGACCCTCTGCATCCACCCCTCCTGCTGAGCCCCTCGACCCCACAGGAGACACGCTCCAGCTCACCCTTGAAGAAGAGGACGGTGGCGGCCGCACACTCCTTGGGGTGACACTCGACTGCGGCATCCAGGTGCCCAGGCACCCCTCTGAACTCTTCCTCGATGCGCCGGGGGAAGCCGGGCCTCAGCTTGCCCTGGGCATAAGCCCAGACCCACTGGCCCTGCAGGGAGACCAGGGCACACCCTCCATCTCAGCCAAGGATCACAGGGCGCAAAAAGTGGCTGCCCCACCATCTCCCTTCGCCATGGGTGGAACAGCTCAGTGGGGGAGAGAGCCCACCCACCCCACTTGCCTCTCCATCCTGCCCCTGGCAGCCCCAGTCCTCGTCCCCCCAGCCCTGGGGTGCCCCACACCTTCCCATCCTGGGCACACAAGCACCCCTGCCTGGGAGGGCCGTCCTGCCTTGCAGATCCGCTGCCCCAGGGAAGCTTAGGGGTTCTTTGGTTGGGGGGAGTCACCCCCCGGCCCCCCACCTGGAAGAGGTAGACGTTGTCGTGGGCGGCCGGCTGGTCCAGGTGGTGGATCCTCAAGGCGGCATCGAGGGGCCCCTGGATCTGGGGCCAGGAGGCGTTGAGGGGCTCGGCCGGCCCACTGAAGCCCTTCCAGACCACGTCCCCTGGGGAGGAAGGGGAGGCTCAGGGGGAGGCACCTGCTGGGGCCCACGGCTGAGCCCCAGGGGGGCGGACCTGGCTTCAGCAGCCCCTAGGAAAGCACCCTGAGGTCGGCATCCTGACCTTCCTGGGCCCACATCTCACAGAGACCTCCCCATAGCAACCCCTCGGCCAGCGCACCCAGCCCCCTCCTCACACCATGGGAAGAAAGGGGGGGTGAAGGCAGTGGTGGAGCTTCAAGGGGGGACAGAGAGCAGACGGGGGTGTGGCTGGTGCGTGTCACGTCCTGTGGGCGTGGAGCACTGCCTGCGGGGGCGTGGCACCCAGCGGTGGGGGGGGGGGGAGCCGTGATGGCACCCCATCGGGACTGTGCCGCTGGGGGTGGTGCGCTGCCCCCGCACCCCTGTTCCTCCGCCAGTGGGTGCAGGGAGACGGGTGCGAGATGCAGGCTACCTTTGAAGAAGAGCATGTTGCCTCTCTCGTCCAGCGTGATGGCGTCAAAGCCTTCCTCGTTGGCACAGCGCCTGGCGGTCTCTGGAAGAAGCAGAGAACATCGCAACAGATCCGATATCTCATGAGGTCTGAGATAAGGATGGGACATGGAGAGGCACTGGCTGGCTGCATGGCTTTCCCCACAGTGATTTTTGCATAGCGCACACAAACACATCATTATTCGTGACATATCGCCAGGTCAAAAACTATAAAAGTAAAATCACAATATGGACTTCAAACCAGTTTGGGATGATATATTGATATACCAGCCAGCCCTGGGCCCCCAGAAGTGAGAAAAATGCCAAAATGTACTCTCAGAAGGGGGTGGGCACAACCAGTGCCTGTCAGAGGGTTTGTTTGGCTGTGATTCCCACACTTGATGACCCCCAAGGTCCCTTTGCAATTCTCTGATTTTCTGCAGCGCCCCAAGGGGGGATGGGGGCAGGGAGACAGAAGGGGGTGCCCAGAGCAAAGGAGGAGCAGGATCTCTGGAGAAGGTGCCCACTGGCAAAGCCCACCTGTGTCATTGAGCGGAGGCTGTGAGGCCGAGTGGTGCCAGCTGCTGCCGCCGGTGCCATTGAACTTGCTGCTCCCGTGACCCCTGCCAAACAGAAAACCCCGGTTAGCACCTGGCCGTGGGTCTCTGCAGCAGCCGTGGGGCCCCGGCAGGGACACTCTGGCAGAAAGAGCCCCCTGCCTGGGCCAAGACAGAGCCCCAGCCTCAGGTCAGCTCCCGCAAGAGGACATGGGGGCAAAATGGGGTTCTAGGGAGAGAAGACCCCGACGGCAGAGCCACCCCCTCCTCTCCTTGGGCCCAAAAGCTGAGCTCTCCCTCCATCCCCGCTGCCCAAGGAGGGCCCTTCCTCTGCAGCCTCCTCAACTGACAGGCCTGCAAGCACAGCAGGTTGCCTTAGTCAGACCACAGATCCATTTAGCTCAATAGTGCCCACACTGGCTGGCAGCAACTCTCCAGGACTTCAGGTGGAGGGTCTCTCCCAGCCATGCCTGGAGACTTCCACCTTTGGGGATTGGACCTGAGACTTCTGCCTGCAAGGCAGGCACCCTCCCACTAAGCCCCCTCTTCCCTCCCCCAGGACGAAGGCCCAGACAGAGCCCCTGCCCCATTCCGGGCACTCACAGGGGGTAGGCCAGGCCCAGGGCCCAGCTCAGGCAGAGGGCTCCCAAGGGGCTGCGCATGATGTGCTCCAGTCCACAGCAGTAGAGCCCCGGGGCCAGGCCCTGTCACCTCTTATATCAGCAGAGAGGAGGGATTTCCCAGCCCAGGAGAGTTGCACAATCCGCACTCGCCACCGTTAACTCTTTCCGCAAAAGGCCTTCGGGGCGGAGGCTGCCTCTGGGGCACTGAGGGGGGGAGAAGGGAGGCTTACGGAAAAAGGTGTGGGGCTCCTGCCCATTCCAGAGACGTGGGGGACCTGGGGGGGGGGCAAATGTCCAGTCTTGATCTATGGCCGGCCCAAAACAAATACACATGACATTTTCTTCATGTATGGCAGGATTTTAGTTTCTTATTCAAATGCTGAGGCACCTGATCTCTCAGTGCCATCTGCTTGTGCAAGTCTGTCTGGCTCATTTAAGATGAGAAAGAGAACCTTTCTTCTTACAGGTGGATAATCCTTTTATTTTCTATAAATATTTATTATTCGCATGAGTTAATGCTGCGTTACCCCTTTGGCGCTGCGCTGTGTACCGCCTAGGTTTCGAGCTTCAAGCCCCGCGGACAGGGTCAGCTGCAAAGAAACCAAGGCACCTATGAATACGTGGTCCTGTTGCAGCATGTGTGTTTGGGGGGGGGGGTCAGGCCCCACCTAGACTGGGCAGCAAATAAATTGCCATGTGCAGGCAGCTGTATGCCCAACCATGTTTCCTCTTGGCTCATTAGATCAAGGGAGGGCGTGACTGGTGGGGTCCGGAGAGTGGGGGTGCTTTGTTGATAGAGGGACTCCTGGTCCCGGGAGCAGGGCAGCCTCAGTCACCCAAATGGGAAATCTCAGAAAGATCTGCGTTCTAGTTTTTAAAATAATAAAATTCCTTCCAGTAGCACCTTAGAGACCAACTAAGTTTGTTATTGGTATGAGCTTTCGTGTACATGCACACTTCTTCACGAAAGCTCATACCAATAACAAACTTAGTTGGTCTCTAAGGTGCTACTGGAAGGATTTTTTTTATTTTGTTTCGACTACAGCAGACCAACACAGCTAACTACCTGTACCAAGAACTAGTTTTTAAAAACTCTTCCTTCCTGGCTTAAAGAAATCATTCAAGGCAGCGCCTCCATCGCTTCGTTCCAGGCACAAATAAATCTTCCTTGTTGACTTCAACTGTATATTGAAATGCCTTTTGATAATGGCAGAAACTGAAACGCTTCCCAGATTTGTAATGGACAGTTGTGAGGTCTCTGGAGCTGAGAACTGGCAAGTATGGAAGGGAAGATGTTGACTTTGACGGGGACTGAGCCTCCTACAAGCAAAATATCGGCGGAGTCAAGTGTGTCAGAACAACAACTCTCTTCTCTGGAGGAGACACATCAGTCCAGGAGGCTCTTCGCGAAGGGGCAGGCGTGGGGCTGGCGAAGGCGTGGGGCCAGGAAAGCGCTCCCACAGGACACCCCAGAAGGCACCAGAGCAAAGGCACCCTCTTGCGATAGGAGCCCCATTTGGATTAAGAAATGTCGAACGGAAGGTATGTTCTGGCCACTGTCCATTTCAAAGTTGGGTCACAAACTGGACTGAATTGAGGAATCAGCCTCGCATGCAAAAATGCCCTTCACCTGACGGAATGCAGAGAAAGCCTCGGCCGGCCGAAGAGACAGAGCCCCATCCTCCCACGATGGCCGCCTTGTGCTAACTCCTGGCTTGGCTCTTCAGCATCAAGTACGTTTCCGAGCACAATTCAAAGTGTTGGTGCTGACCTTTCAAGCCCTAAACGGCCTCGGTCCAGTAGACCTGAAGGAGCGTCTCCACCCCCGTTGTTCTGCCTGGACACTGAGGTCCAGCGCTGAGGGCCTTCTGGCGGTTCCCTCACTGCGAGAAGCAAAGCTACAGGGAACCAGGCAGAGGGCCTTCTTGGTGGCGGCACCTGCCCTGTGGAATGCCCTCCCATCAGATGTCAAAGAGAACAACAACTACCTAACATTTAGAAGACATCTGAAGGCAGCCCTGTTCAGGGAAGTTTTTAATGTGTGACATTTTAATGTATTTTTCATCTTTGCTGGAAGCCGCCCAGAGTGGCTGGGGAAACCCAGCCAGATGGGCGGGGTACAAATAATTAATTACAATTATTACTATTCTTATAAATCTGGAGGCTGCTATGAGAGGTACCGGCTGTGCAACCCCTGGAACGCCTGGCCTGGTCCCAAACTTGTGGGTCACGTCTGCGTAGGGGTGTTCTAGCTGAAGGATGGCAGATGCCCCCATCGGAAGGAACTCTGCATAGGGCATCTGGGGTGGGGGCGGCCGCCGTGATGACTGTACCACCTGCTCACCAGCCCTCAGAAAGTCTGTCTTAGGCACAGCAATTACAACAGGCCTCTCTTTAAAATGGTTTGCATTGCAAAAGAGAGAACAAGTCTTCTCCAAAGCAACTTTCAGGGTTCTTGTTGTATATTCATCTCAGCCAAGAGGAGCTTGTTAAAGGCCAACTTTGTTTGTTGTGGATTTCGCAAGCAGGCGATCAGGAAGGTTCTTGCAGTGGTCAGTTAAACAAGAGAGGTGGGACTTGCAGCAAAAGCTGTCCAACGACCAGACCCAATCCTGACTTTCTGAAGCACCGGCCAGAGCAAATGTTGCCCAACTCAGCTGGCAAGCGTGGGATCTGGAAGAGGAAGCCACAGCCAAAAATCTGGCCAGGCAGATGGGGGTGGGGCGGCTGGGACAGAAGAGCTTTGTGCTTCCAGACCGCCAGCTATGAGGAAGCCCACCCAGGCGCACCCTGCAAATTCCACAAATTGCACAAGGCTCAGAGAACGGGCGCCTCTGTCTCAGAGGGCAGAGATTGCCGCAGGTGCGCAAAACTCCCGCCTCCTCCAGTTCCAGAGGCTTCCTTCAACCCACATCCAGATTCTTTCCTTCTTTCTCTCCTTCCATTTTCCTTTTGCAAAGCACTGCTTGCCACCATCACCACCCTTTCTCAATTTATGCAGTCTTTTTTAAAAAAAATATTTATTAAAGTTTCAAAAAAGTTACAAGAAAAGAAGAAAAAAAGAAGCAAAAAATTCAAAATACAAAAAAGTAAAAACAACTAAAAACAAATCAACCTTTCCATGTCTTGACTTTCATTTACTTGTTTCCCTGACCTCCTCGCACCTCCCTTTTTTGTATTCTAGTTCAATTAGTTATTTCAGCAAATCCTTTCCATTTTTGCTTTTATCTTAATAATTTATCTTAATATATTATAACTTTACATTCTCACCTGTTAACAATCCATCTTTAAATACTCCTTTATAACATTACTGCTAAAACCACATAACTTCATTCCAACATCCTTCTAACATTCCTTAATTTTACAATATTTCTGTAAATAGTCTTTAAATTTCTTCCACTCTTTTTCTACCGACTCTTCTCCCAGGTCTCGGATTCTGCCAGTCATTTCCGCCAGCTCCATGTACTCCATCACCTTCATCTGCCATTCTTCCCCGGTGGGTAGATCTTGTGTCTTCCAATACTTCGCGATGAGTATTCTTGCTGCTGTTGTGGCATACATAAAAAAAGTTCTATCCTTCTTTTAACACCAATTGGCCGACCATGCCCAGGAGAAAGGCCTCTGGTTTCTCCAGAAAGGTATATTTAAATACCTTTTTCATTTCATTATAGATCATCTCCCAGAAAGCCTTAAGGGTGGCGCTTGGTGGGGAATTGTCATCGCGCCACTCCTTGGTGTGTGGAGTGCCCCAGGGTGCGATACTCTCCCCGATGCTTTTTAACATCTTTATGCGCCCCCTCGCCCAGCTTGTCCAGAGTTTTGGGCTGGGTTGCCATCAGTATGCCGATGACACCCAACTCTATCTGTTGATGGATGGCCATCCTGACTCGGCCCCAGACACACTGGTGAGATGTCTGGAAGCTGTGGCTGGATGGTTATGTGGGAGCCGGTTGAAGTTAAATCCTTCGAAGACAGAGGTCCTCTGGCTGGGACGGGGCGATATGGGATTGAGGGGGCAACTCCCATCTCTTGCGGGGGTGCAATTAGTGCCAGCACCGTCCGTTAAGAGTTTGGGTGCAATCTTCGATACCTCCCTCTCTATGGAGGCGCAGATTACAGCTATAACAAAGGCGGCATTTTTTCATCTCCGCCAAGCTAAGCAGTTGGCCCCTTATCTCTCTCGCCCTGACCTAGCCACTGTGATCCACGCAACGGTCACCTCCAGACTGGATTATTGTAACTCGCTCTACGTGGGGCTGCCCTTGAGACTGACCCAGAAACTCCAGCGGGTGCAGAATGCCGCGGCGAGACTCCTTATGGGGTCTTCGCTGCGAGATCACATTCATCCGGTGCTATACCAGCTGCACTGGCTCCCAGTGGAGTACAGGATCAGGTTTAAGGTGCTGGTTTTAACCTTTAAAGCCCTATAAGGCCTAGGACCCTCGTACCTACGGGACCGCCTCTCCTGGTATGTCCCACAGAGGAACTTACGGTCTGCAAATAAAAACATCTTGAAGGTCCCAGGCCACAGAAAGGTTAGGCTGGCCTCAACTAGAGCCAGGGCCTTTTCGGCCGCGGCTCCAATCTGGTGGAATGCTCTGTCACAAGAGACTAGGGCCCTGCGGGACTGGACATCTTTCCGCAGGGCCTGCAAGACAGAGCTGTTCCACCAGGCCTTTGGTCAGGGCGCAGCCTGACCCCCCTCCTCTGGCAATCTGCATAGAATTTTGCTTATTGGTTGCCATAAATTTGATTTTAATTAATTTTTATAATGAAATGTTTTTAGAATCGTTGGATTATTTTGATTGTTGTTAGCCGCCCTGAGCCCAGCTTCGGCTGGGGAGGGCGGGATATAAATAAAATTTATTATTATTATTATTATTATTATTATTATTATTATTATTATCCTTGGGCACGTCCACCGAAGGTGAAAGAATGTGCCTTCAGTCTCTTTACATTTCCAACATTTATTATCGGGCAAATGATATATTTTTGCGAGCTTGACTGGAGTCATGTACCACCTGTATATCATTTTCATTAGATTCTCTCTTAAGGCATTACATGCCGTGAACTTCATACCTGTGGTCCACAACTGCTCCCAGTCAGCCAACATAATGTTATGTCCAACATCTTGTGCCCATTTTATCATAGCAGATTTCACCATTTCATCCTGAGTGTTCCATTTCAACAGCAAGTTATACATTCTTGACAGAATCTTAGTTTTAGGATCTAACAGTTCTGTTTCAAATTTTGATTTTTCCACCTGGAAGCCAATTTTCTTGTCCAATTTGTATGCCTCCATTATTTGATAGTAGTGAAGCCAATCTCGCACTTTGTCTTTTAGTTTTTCAAAGCTCTGCAATTTCAATTCAATTTATGCAGTCTTAACTCTCCCAGTTGTGGGATCATAAAACCGATTTCAGAGTTGGAAGAGACACCGAGGATCATCTAGTCCAAGCCCCTGCGACGCAGGAATGTGCAGCTGCCCCACACAGGGACTGAACCTGCAACTTGGGTGTTCTCAGCACTAAGCTGAAACCAACTGAGCTATCCATGAGGCCTGATCCTGGCTGTGAGACCCGTGACCAAGGTGGGGAGCTGAGGGCCTCCGATGCCCCTTCCCCACACAACTGATGCCCCACAACCCCCAGGGAAGGGCCACTTATGCCTCCTCAACTTCTCCAAGTTATGATTCTTAGTGAAAGCCTTAAACTGAGCCAGAGGAGAAAGCCTAGTGGCCGAGCCCTCAGACTCCCAACTCGGCTTTGCCAAAGGCTTTACTGTGTGGGTCAGGACGACACCTAAGTCAGGCTGCAAAGCCCCGAGGGGAAGAGGTATCCCAGTGGTCAAGCGCACGGCCAAAGTTGGCTAAAGTCGTAGTCCCAGGACACAGCACACACACCCCCCCTCCTTGGTGGCGACACGATTTGGAAGGCTGTGAGCAGGAGCAGAGATTCCCAGCCTGCCTTCCTGGGAGTGAAGTGCCAGGAAGCGGGGAGGCAGAAACAGAAAAGGCAGTTAACAGAAAAATCCGAGGGCTTCCTTGGACAAAAACAAAGACACCAACCTGGATAACTTGGAGCAAAACAGCAGCCTGTGGGCTTGGCCTTTATTGATCTGTTGCAACAGGGTATTCCCCTCACTTGCAGGAGGAAGGACCCAGAAAAAATGGTGTGCAAGCCTTATAAAGACTTTTGAAATTGCCACCCTGTAGATCAAGACCACCCCCAGAAACGTCATGGATACATCACAGAAGGGGTGTAACCTAAGACCACCCCTCAGATACATACATCACAGAAAGGAGGGGTTGAGGGAGGGGTTGTGGTGGTAACCTGAGTGTCCTGTCACCTGGCTGGTTCCCCCTTTCCCCCTCCCCATGAGTACTTTCCAGGTGACAGAGGGGAGTTCGCAGTTTCCTGCCCCCAGAGGGAAGAGCTGATTATTGTCCTTTGTTCCAGTCCGTGCTAAATCCACTCCCATATGCAAGTCCTTTGGGACCTTGATGGTCTTCTGTCTGGGACCATCAGGGTTGGCATAGCAACTGGGCAGGGCTCCTGTGTATGTGCTGGTATGGTGAAGGGATTATGGCTGCCCTGTATCAAACCTTCCCCATTTTGTAGTCCTTCCTTCATGGAGTAAAATAAAAGTGGAACAGTGCAAATCCGATGTATGGCTGATTTTCTATGAATTTATAACAGAAGCGTAGCGTATGGAGTGTGTGAAGGTTGTACAAACTGAATGACTGGGGGGGGGGTTCCTGCTACACCCTCAGGTCTCAAAACCAGGCCCAAAGCCTGGGGCCAGGCAGCCTTGTCACCTAGGCACGCCCTGAGCGGCCAGCTCAGCCACTGCTGGCCAGTTCTACTTCCCCCGGACTTTGAGTCTTGCAAGTGCCGCTCCTCAGAGCTATAAATTCATCTGCAAACAATGAGTGTCCAGGGCTCTCTCAAGGGGCCCCTTCAATACATGGGACTGGGAACTTCCAGCATTTCACAATCCCGTTTCCAGGCAGACAATAACTGCAAGGGGATCTTTCCAGGGGGTGAAGTGCAGCCTCTGTACCTTTGGAAATTCTCCTCCCCTTGATCGGGCTCTTTCTCCCGAGAGCTGAGGGGCAGGAGCGACCCACATGCCAAAGGCTTTTAGCTGCTTTGCGGCAGCCGGTCCATTCCCCGGTCTGCCAGGGGACTCCCCTCTGAAGGAAGGCGGCAGCGTTTGGGATTTGGGCGTTTAGAGAAAAGGCAAGTAAGCGGCAACAGGAGAGAAGCGTGTGAGATTATGCCGAGAGAGAGAGAGAGAGAGAGAGAGAGAGAGAGAGAAGAGGGAAAAGCTTTATCCCCTCCCTCGTGGGCATCCCATGAAACTGAACGCTGCAGGATTCAGGACAGAGAAAAGAAAGCCCTTCACACAGCACCGAGTAAAAGTGGGGATGCCCACCAGCCTCAATGACTTTAAAAGAGGATTGGGCAATTCATGGAGGAAAGCAAGACTATGGATGCCCACTAGGCATGACAGCTCTGCTCTGATTCTGAATACCAGGATCCATGGGAGGGAAGGGAGCTCTCCTCGCAGGTTTTGCTTCAGAGCATCCGGTCGGCCACAGGGAGAACAGGAGGCAGGACCAGACGGTCCGTTTGGCCTGATCCAGAAGGCTCTGCTTATGTTCTTCTTGTTGGTTTTTCTTTATCTTAAAGAGGTGAATAATGCTACTCAGGAACCAGGCTGGTTTCAGAGGTGCATGTTTGTAGTTTGACCTACTTAGCTGCACACCTGTGGTCTCTCGACTTTTTGCCTAATTAAAAGGGGAGATACTTTCAGCACCAGGAGCAGGAAGGGATGGGATAAGATAATTGGTTAAGTGAAACTGCATTTAATTTGATCAAATGTCTTGTAAGCTGCCGGTGAGGAGGAGTGATGGCTTGCAGCGTTTGGCTGTTACGTTTTCAAAAATAAAACTAAGAAAAGATATTGTGGACAGCTTTTTCTTTCTACACTTCATTCACTGCACACACTCTGTGTTGATGAAGAAGTTCAACACTCCTGTCCTCCTTGCCAGGACCACAGCCCTGAGCCAGCAGCAGCGCCGGGAGCCTGAGTGGTGGGAGAAGAAGAAGTGGCCCTGGGCACCAGCTTGGCCCACAACCCTCTGCTTATGTTCTCATGGAACCCCCAGGTCCAGAGGCAGCGGTTGTGGGCATCTGTCTGTCTTGGCAGACAGTGGGGGGGGGGTTTGCCTCTGGGGGCAAAGCCAAACTGTTGAAGACTTGCAGCGCCTGCTGTGGCTGTAGAGACGGATGTGGGAAAGGCCTGTTTTGTTGCATCTGGGGCAGGCGAAGCTGCTCGCCCGGTTGTGCTGCTGCAGATGCACCAGGGCGTTTCCTCTCTCTCTCTGCCCCTGCCAGCGGTCATTCCTCCTCTGGGCACTGCTATGGATGGACAACCCGACTATCTCCAGGCTCTATGCTCATCTGCAAGGGATTCCCACATGGCGGGGCTGATGTTGCCAGCCTTCCTGTCATGTTTGCAGACATCTTTGCAGCGTAGTTGGTTTGCCAATGGGCCTGGGGCCAGAAGTCAGCTCCCCGGAGATCACATCCTCAGGGATCCTGCTGCGTCTTCCATTCTGTGCTCATGACCAAGCCAGCACAGATGTCGCTTGAACAGAAGGGCAAACGTGCTGAGAACGGGGGCTTGGAGAGCACATCTCTGCTGGAGGCTCACGCGATGCCCCAAATCTTCCTGTTGCAGCACACTGAGAAGGCATGGAGGTTCTGTTTGGGACCAGAGGCCTTCTCTCTGCCTTCCTGGGTTCTGAGGGGAATCTGGTGTTATGTACTGTTACGTACTGAAGTTCTCACCCTGGGCCAGCAGGGGGATACTATAGATAGTTTTCACTCAGGTCCGCATATGTAAAAAAGGAATTGAAAGTGACGTTCAGTGATTGGATAGTTACAGAAAATTGTTACTGTTGCTTTGCAGTTGAGCTCTACATAAGCAGGCTGGCTGGACCCTTCAGTTCAGTTCTGTTCTGTGTCTGTGAATAAACAAAAGCTGTTTGAAGAATTGCTGTTGTGATAGGAATTTTGAGGTCTTAGATATATGGTAATGTTCATAAGCGTACCAACCAAGCATGTACATAGATCAGCACAGGAAGACCGACCTGGAACCATTTTGTTTCCTAAGCTGAGCAAATGTTTTCTCTGCAAGGTCAAAGTTGGAAACCTCCCCATTGTCTCTTTCCTCACAAATCCTGTCTTAAGGGCATATTTAAGATATGAATAGGGTGTGAGCCTGTGACCTGGCTCAGGAACTAAGTATTTATCATTACAAAAGACTGGCCAGGCTCCCCAGGGTATCCAATCAAGTAACCTGCCAGACAGGAGATAAACAACAACAGGAGAAAAACAACTTTCAAAATTTCTGTTTTAGACCACCTTTTCTGTGATGTAGGTATGATGTATCTGAGAATCATAGAATCATAGAGTTGGAAGAGACCACAAGGGCCATCGAGTCCAACCCCCTGCCAAGCAGGAAACACCATCAGAGCACTCCTGACATATGGTTGTCAAGCCTCTGCTTAAAGACCTCCACAGAAGGAGACTCCACCACACTCCTTGGCAGCAAATTCCACTGTCGAACAGCTCTTACTGTCAGGAAGTTCTTCCTAATGTTTAGGTGGAATCTTCTTTCTTGTAGTTTGGATCCATTGCTCCGTGTCCGCTTCTCTGGAGCAGCAGAAAACAACCTTTCTCCCTCCTCTATGTGACATCCTTTTATATATTTGAACATGGCTATCATATCACCCCTTAACCTCCTCTTCTCCAGGCTAAACATGCCCAGCTCCCTTAGCCGTTCCTCATAAGGCATCGTTTCCAGGCCTTTGACCATTTTGGTTGCCCTCCTCTGGACACGTTCCAGTTTGTCAGTGTCCTTCTTGAACTGTGGTGCCCAGAACTGGACACAGTACTCCAGGTGAGGTCTGACCAGAGCAGAATACAGTGGCACTATTACTTCCCTTTATCTAGATGCTACACTCCTATTGATGCAGCCCAGAATTGCACTGGCTTTTTTAGCTGCCGTGTCACACTGTTGGCTCATGTCAAGTTTGTGGTCAACCAAGACTCCTAGATCCTTTTCACATGTATTGCTCTCAAGCCAGGTGTCACCCATCTTGTATTTGTGCCTCTCATTTTTTTCTGCCCAAGTGCAATACTTTACATTTCTCCCTGTTAAAATTCATCTTGTTTGTTTTGGCCCAGTTCTCAAATCTGTCAAGGTCGTTTTGAAGTGTGATCCGGTCCTCTCGGGTGTTAGCCACCCCTCCCAGTTTGGTGTCATCTGCAAATGTGATCAGGATGCCCTTGAGTCCATCATCCAAGTCGTTGATAAAGATGTTGAATAAGACCGGGCCCAAGACAGAACCATGTGGCACCCCACTAGTCACTCTTCTCCAGGATGAAGAGGAACCATTGATGAGCACCCTTTGGGTTCGGTCAGACAGCCAGTTATAAATCCACTGAGTGGTAGCATAGTCAAGTCCGCATTTTACCAGCTTCTTTACAAGAATATCATGGGGCACCTTGTCAAATGCCTTGCTGAAATCAAGGTAGGCTACGTCCACTGCATTCCCTTTATCTACCAGGCTTGTAATTCTGTCAAAAAACGAGATCAGGTTAGTCTGACATGACTTGTTTTTCAGAAATCCATGCTGACTATTGGTGATCACAGCATTCCTTTCTAGGTACTCACAGACTGTTTGCTTAATGATCTGCTCCAGAATCTTCCCTGGTATTGATGTCAGACTGACTGGGTGGTAATTATTTGGGTCCTCTCTTTTCCCCTTTTTGAAAATAGGGACAACATTTGCCCTCCTCCAGTCTGCCGGGACTTCGCCTGTTCTCCAGGAATTCTCAAAGATGACTGCCAGTGGTTCTGAGATCACATCTGCCAGTTCTTTTAATACTCTTGGGTGCAGTTCATCTGGCCCTGGAGACTTGAATACATCTAAACTAGCCAAGTATTCTTGTACTATCTCCTTAGTTATTATGGGCTGTGTTTCCTCTGCTGAATCATTTGCTCCAAATTCTTCAGGTTGGGCATTGTTTTCTTTATCGGAGAAGACTGAGGCAAAGAAGGCATTGAGGAGTTCAGCCCTTTCTCTGTCCCCTGTTTGCATTTCACCATCTTCTCCTCTGAGTGACCCCACTGTTTCTTTGTTCTTCCTTTTGCTATGAACATACCCATAAAAGCCTTTTTTTGTTGCTTTTAACCTCTCTAGCAAGCCTGAGTTCATTCTGTGCTTTAGCTTTTCTGACTTTGTGTCTACACGTGCTGGCTGTTTGTTTGAATTCCTCTTTGGTGGTTTCCCCCCTTTTCCATTTTTTGCACACATCCTTTTTTAATCTTAACTCAGTTAAAAGTTCTTTAGATAGCCACCCTGGCTTCTTTAGGCACCTTCCATGTTTCCGTCTCATTGGTATTGCCTGAAGTTGTGCTTTTACTATCTCCCTCTTAACAAACTCCCAGCCATCATGAACTCCCTTTCCTTTTAGTATTACTGTCCATGGGATCTCACCCAGCACTTCCCTAAGTTTTATGAAGTCAGCTTTCTTAAAGTCAAGAAATTGAGTCCTAGTATGCTTGGCTGCTCCTTTCTGCTGTATAGTAAACTTCAGAAGAGCATGATCACTCGCGCCTAATGATCCTTCCACTTCTACCCCACTAACCAGGTCATCAACATTGGTTAGGACCAGATCTAAAATGGCTGTTCCTCTTGTTGCTTCTCCCACTTTCTGGACAATGAAGTTGTCTGCAAGGCAAGTGAGGAATCTGTTTGACCTTATGCTCTTGGCTGAGTTTGACATCCAGCAAATATCCGGGTAATTGAAGTCCCCCATTACTACTATCTCCCTTCCTTTTGCAAGCTTGGCCATCTCTTCCAGGAAGGCATCATCTATGTCCTCCGTTTGGCTTGGGGATCTATAGTAAACTCCCACAATGAGGTCCCTGTTATTCTTCTCCCCCTTAATTTTGACCCAAATGCTCTCACTTTGGCTTTGAGGTTCTAAATCTTGGATCTCTTCACAGGTATACACATCCCTGACATATAACGCCCCTCCTCCTCCTTTCTTGTCTGGTCTGTTTCTCTGAAATAGATTGTATCCATCCATTATTACATTACAACTGTGGGACTTATCCCACCATAATTGTGGGACTTATCCCACTGGTGAGAGCCAGTGTGGTGTAGTTGTTAAGAGCGGTAGTCTCGTAATCTGGGGAACCGGGTTTGAGTCTCCGCTCCTCCACCTGCAGCTGCTGGGTGACCTTGGGCCAGTCACACTTCTCTGAAGTCTCTCAGCCCCACTCACCTCACAGAGGGCATGTTGTGGGGCAGGAAGGGAAAGGAGAATGTTAGCCGTTTTGAGGCTCCTTTGGGTATTGATAAAGCGGGATATCAAATCCAAACTCTTCTTCTTCTTCTTCACCAGGTTTCAGTGATGCCTATTATGTCATATTTAGTTTGCTGTACCAAGAGCTCAAGCTCATCTTGTTTATTTCCCATGCTTTGCGCATTAGTGTACAGACATTGAAGTCCATTAATCATTCCCCCGTGTCTCTTATTTAAGGATTTTTTCCTCCCACCACTAGGTCTGCGTGCTGTTTGCTGAGGGGTGGTCTTAGGTTACACCCCTTCTGCAATGTAGGAATGATGTTCCTGGGGGTGGTCTTGATCTACAGGGTGGCAACTTCAAAAGTCTTTCTAAGGCCTTGCGCGCCATTTTTCGGGGTCCCTCCTCTCTCCTGCAAGTGAGGGGAGCACCCTGTTGCATCAGATCAATAAAGATCAGGCTTACTCGGTGCTTTGCTTCTCAATATTCTCTGCTTGGCCTCTGTTATCTTCTCCTACCAATAGGGAACCTAGGTAAGGACTCTATCTGGGCTCTTGGATACCCCATCAGGGCAAAGGGCAGATTTTCTTTACAACACATATGTTCACCCACAACTTAACTGAAGCCTCTGCTCCTGTTCTGATGGAGCCTCCAGCTCCAGAGGCAGCCGACCTGACAGCGGGCTTCCCGAGCCACGGCGCCCCCTGGAGACCAGGAGGCCTCTTCCGGCGGAGCTCTCCCCCCCCCCTCGCCCCGCCTCCAGGCAGCCTCTTCCGGGCTCAGGAGGCCGCAGGCCCCGCCCCCGCCCGAGGAGGCCCCGCCCCCAGGGCCGCGGCTGGGCTGCCGACGTGTCGCTGGAGCGGAGGAGCCATTCAAAGAAAGACGAGAAAGAGGCGCCACCTGATTGGCCGCCGCGAGAGCCGGAGAGGCGGGTATTTGACGTCAGAGGCAGGTGACGTTCTTCTGTGGGCGGGGATTCCGCTTCGCCGCGGCCAGAGAGTGGGAGGATCCGGGCGAATGAATGGCGGGACGTCCCGCCAATCACACTCGGGATACGGGATTTCCCCCCGTTTTCATTGGCCGGCTGGCGTGAACTGGCGGCGTGGCGACGGGGCGCTTCCTCCGACCTTCTCGGTTTCCGCTGAACCGCCTCGGCCGGCCGCCGTCTCCTCCGTCTGCTGGCCAAGGCCGCTACCCCAAGCGGGTTCTCCGCCGCCCTGCAATTCCCTGGCTACTGCTCTGACCAATCAGGGCCTGCGGCTGGAGGGGCATCTCTGCTCCAATTGGTCGAGAGGGCTTTGGGGGCGGGACGCTTCGCTGCTTCTCCCGGGGCGGGGCCGCGCAGGCGCACACGCGGCCAAGAGAGACACGCGGGCCTCTGGGCGTGTGCAGAGCGCCGCTCGCGCTCCCAAGAGGAGGGAGGCTGGCCGAGAAGCCCCAGGCGGGGCCTCTGCGGAGGGGCCTCCGGGCCTGGCCGGCTCCCCCGTGGCTGCTCCCGCGGCCAGGGCGCTCTGCACATGCTCAGGAGTCCGATGCTGCAGCAGCCTCTGCTTGGGCTCTTGAGAAATGGGGGGGGGGAGTTTTGGGGAGCGGTGTATCATGAATTGGAAAAAAATGCTTCAAATAACTTTTGTTAAGAGTCCAGAAGCTTTCTTATTAGGAATTACAGGTACCGAGATGCCGAAGCAACAGGGAAGATTATTTGTAGACAACAACGGCAGCGGGGATGTTGTTGTTGATTAGTCATTTAGTCGTGTCCGACTCTTCGTGACCCCCTGGACCAGAGCACGCCAGGCACTCCTGTCTTCCACTGCCTCCCGCAGTTTGGTCAGACTCATGTTTGTAGCTTCGAGAACACTGTCCCACCATCTCGTCCTCTGTCATCCCCTTCTCCTTGTGCCCTCCATCTTTCCCAACATCAGGGTCTTTTCCAGGGAGTCTTCTCTTCTCATGAGGTGGCCAAAGTCTTGGAGCCTCAGCTTCAGGATCTGTCCTTCCAGTGAGCACTCAGGGCTGATTTCCTTAAGAATGGAGAAGTTGGATCTTCTTGCAGTCCATGGGACTCTCAAGAGTCTCCTCCAGCACCAGAATTCAAAAGCATCAATTGTTCGGCAATCAGCCTTCTTGATGGTCCAGCTCTCACTTCCACACATCTCTACTGGGAAAACCATGGCTTTAACTATACGGACCTTTGTTGGCAAGGTGATGTCGCTGCTTTTTAAGATGCTGTCTACTTTTGCCATCGCCTTTCTCCCAAGAAGCAGGCGTCTTTTAATTTTGTGACTGCTGTCACCATCTGCAGTGATCATGGAGCCCAAGAAAGTAAAATCTCTCACTGCCTCCATTTCTTCCCCTTCTATTTGCCAGGAGGTGATGGGACCAGTGGCCATGATCTTCGTTTTTTTGATGTTGAGCTTCAGACCATATTTTGCGCTCTCCTCTTTCACCCTCATTAAAGGGTTCTTTAATTCCTCCTCACTTTCTGCCATCAAGGTCGTGTCATCTGCATATCTGAGGCTGTTGATATTTCTTCCGGTGATCTTAATTCCGGCTAGGGATTCATCCAGCCCAGCCTTTCGCATGATGAATTCTGCATATAAGTTAAATAAGCAAGGAGACAATATACAGCCTTGCCGTACTCCTTTCCCAATTTTGAACCAACCAGTTGTTCCATATCCAGTTCTAACTGTAGCTTCTTGTCCCACATAGAGATTTCTCAGGAGACAGATGAGGTGATCAGGCACTCCCATTTCTTTAAGAACTTGCCATAGTTTGCTGTGGTCAACACAGTCAAAGGCTCTTGTCTAGTCAATGAAGCAGAAGTAGATGTCTTTCTGGAACTCTCTAGCTTTCTCCATAATCCAGCGCATGTTTGCAATTTGGTCTCTGGTTCCTCTGCCTCTTCTAAATCCAGCCTGCACTTCTGGGAGTTCTCGGTCCACATACTGCTTAAGCCTGCCTTGTAGAATTTTAAGCATAACCTTGCTAGCGTGTGAAATGAGTGCAATTGTGCGGTAGTTGGAGCATTCTTTGGCACTGCCCTTCTTTGGGATTGGGATGTAGACTGATCTTCTCCAATCCTCTGGCCACTGCTGAGTTTTCCAAATTTGCTGGCATATTGAGTGTAGCACCTTAACAGCATCATCTTTTAAAAATTTTAAATAGTTCAGCAGGAATATCATAACCCTAACCCTCTGCCCACTACCTGGGATGTTATTAGCCCCCAAGGATGCAACAATGCTCTCCAAAGAAGAAGCCAAAATGATGGGCTCTGGCAAAATGGCAAAACTTACTGTGAAATTAAGGAACCAAGAAGATAAGGACTTTGAAAAAGAATGGGAAAAAATTATAATGTACCTAAGAGAGTTTTTGAAATATATATATATATAAATTAAAAATTGTCCAGGAGCACCTTAGAGACCAACTAAGACCCATAACAGATTTAGTTGGTCTCTAAAGTGCTACTGGACAATTTGTATATATATTTTTTATATTTTGACTGTATCAGATCAGCACGGCTACCTACCTGAATCTAAGAGAGCATCGTAAGCAAATCAAAACATTAGCTGGACTCTAAAAAACACTTGTAAAGCAAAAGAAGCTATTGATCACTTAGACAAATAGAACCTGTGGAGAATTTATTGATATGTAGATCAAAAAATATTGGGTATAAGTTCCATGAAAGGGAGGGAGGGAGTCATGAGATTTGAAGACTCATGAAGGAAGTATGGAAATGATGTTGAGACAAATTTGTACCTATAAAAGCCAATAAAAGTATATCAAAAAAGGAAAAGAATTCGGAGCGAGGCCCTAGGACTCATCCCAGCGTGCCACTTCAGGGGCGAGGGGCCGCATCCTGCATGCCAGTGACTGAGGCTCCCCAGCAGCAGAAGGCGGCTCCCGGGGGGGGGTGGCCTTCCTTCCCAGAGGCGTCTAGTTAGCAAACAGGCTGTTTATCTTGGTCTGCCTTAAGTGTTGGCAGGGACCTCCATGGCCATGTTGCCCCACCTGCAGATCCGGCTTCCCTGGGAGGAGGGCAGGAGCCCAGCCCACCCAAGACAGGCCTGATGAGTTGCCAAGGAGCCGCCATGGGACTTTTTGCTCCCGTTTATTCTGAATGCCTAATGTGACCCCTTGCCACACCCAGCAGCTCCCGATTGAAGTACAGAGTGTTTGAGGACCGGGACATCCGCAGGGAAACCAAAATGCTTGTTTACAAAGCTGTTGTACTACCAACTTTACTATATGCTTGTGAAACATGGACCACTTATAAACACCATCTCCAACTCCTCCAAAGATTCCATCAACAGTGTCTCTGAAAATTTTTACACATCACTTAGGAAGACAGGTGAACTAATACCAGTGTTTTGGAAGAAGCAAAGATCACCAGTGTTGAAGCAATGATTCTTCAACATCAACTTCGCTGGACTGGTCATGTTGTGCGGATGCCTGACGATCGTCTTCCAAAGCAACTACTCTATTCCGAACTTAAAAATGGAAATCATAATGCTGGTGGTCAACAAAAGAGGTTTAAAGACTGTCTCAAGGCAAATCTTTTAAAATGTAGTATAAACACCAACAATTGAGAAACACCGGTCTGTGAGTGCTCCAGTTAGTATGATAAAAATTTAAAATGTAAAATTAGTAAAAAAAAAGAGTTGCTTCAGGCAGAGGCTCCCAAGCCCTGCTCCCGGGCGGCCCCCAACAGCCCAGCTCCCCCCCCCCCTTGTGCAGGAGGACAGTGGCCCAGTAGTTCTTTCAGAATACTTTTATTTATTTTATTTATTTATTTTTTACATACATTTTGTCATGAGCAGGGGGCTGCCTCGTCCTAGCCCAGCAGACAGGAGTGCTTGTGTCAGGTCCAGAGGGGCAGGGGGTTGGTCCAGGGGGTGGAGCGGCTGTGGGCAGGAGCATGTTCGGGTCCGGGGGGAGCAGCTGGGCCAAGTCTCTCAGGGTGGGCAGGCTCCCTGCATCTAGAAGCAGCCCCTCTGGAGAGGGGCAGAGTGGGGAAGGGCTGGCTCTCGAGGGCAAAGCACCAGCTGCTCAGTGCAGGGCAGGAAGGGGGCATGGGCTGCCCCCCAGCCACAAGTAAACAGGTGATGACCGAGGGCATCTCAGCCTGGCAGGAGAGCCAGTGGCCGTGTCCATCAGGCATTCTCCCCATAGCGGAGCGGGGCAAAGGTGTGGGGGAATAAGCAGCCAGGCCAAAGTGCCACCAACCCAAAGCTGGCCAAGGGTGCTGGTTACCTGGGAATTGTAGAGTTGGAAGGGACCCCCAGGGGTCATCTAGCCCAACGCCCTGCAGCTGAGCTGCCCTCGTCCTGAATCAATGCCTCTTCCTGCCGCCTGGGAGAAAATGGTCCGCAGCTCCTGCCTGGAGGAGGAAGGCCGCCCCTGTTCCTTGCTTTGGATGCCCAGAAACCCAGAAAGGAATCGTGGGATTGTAGAGTTGGAGGGGACCCCAAGGCCATCTAGCCCACCCCCTGCGGGAGGGGAGGGAGGGAGCCACCTGCCCGTCTGCCTGCCCAGAAGGCCACAGCCTCTCCTCTCTCCCACCTGCAGCCAGGCTGGGGGGCGATTGTCCCCTCCTGCAAAGAGCCAGATAAGTGGGGAGGGGGCTGCCTTGGAGATAAAGTGCAGAGAGAATCAGGGGGGGGAGAGCGAGGGAGGGGGCAGCTCTTGGGGTCCCAGACCCCCAGGATAGTTGGCAAGGGGGTGGCCAGAGCCTCTGAAGCCGGCAAGCAGCGGCTGCTTTGGTGCCCACCAAGGGAGTTCTCCCCCATCCCCAAAAATAGTCCTTGGAGAAGCCAAGCGGGCGACGCTCCCTCCCCCCCCCAAGCCCCCGCCCTCAGTGCACCTATAGCTGCCTCGATAGCGATTGGCACCGTCACACTCAGTTGCCAGAGCCCCCGCCCAGCGCTGGGGGGCAGGCCCCCCGTTGAGGGTCCAGCCCCCCACCCGAGCCCATCGTCCTTAAGGCCAGCAGGTGGGCAGGAGGGGGAAGCCCCGCGCCCCCTCCCGGGCCCAGCCTGCCCCCCGAGGCTACTGCAGGTAGCGGTAGGCCTTGAAACAGTGGTTGCCAGAGTCGGCCACAACCACGTGGCCGTCGGACGTCAGCGCCAAGCCCTGCGGCCCATAGAGGGGGTCTGCCGTGGTGTTGATGTAGGACAGGAAGGAGCCTGCGCTGTCAAAGACCTGGAAGGAGAGCAGCCGGGGGTCAAGGAGGGGCCGGGGGGAGAACATTTACCCTGGCCAAGGGGGGAAATGCAGGTGTTTTAATTAGGGTGGGGATATTGGGGAGTGGGCTGCAAGGGGGGACATTCCCCTTCCACCTTCAGCTCAGAATCATTTGACTGCCAGGTGACTCAAGAAAGAGACTCCAGGCAAATTTTTAGGTAGCAGCTGAAGGCAAGAGAAGATGGTTTCAGAGCATGTGCAGAGTGCAGCCCCTGGGCTTGGAGTGGGACTGCTTTGAGGTCAGAAGGTGAAGACCCCTGGGGCTCTGAGGTCTCTCTCCTTCAGAATCAATTCCACACCACCCACCGGGCTGGCTCATGGCCCCCCTCCTCCCTCCACTGGCCCCCAGTACCTGGATCCGGCTGTTGCCCCAGTCGGCCACGATGATGTTCCCGTTGGAGTCCACGGCAACCCCCGTTGGAGCGTTGAACTGCCCGTTCCCCTCACCGTGTGAGCCAAATTTGAAGAGGAACTCTCCGTCAGCATTGTACACCTGGGGGGGGGCAGGTACAGGGTTGGCCAAGTGCCCCTCCCCTTCGGCCTCTCTGCCCTCCCTGCCCCACTGTTCCTCTTGGGCTGTGTGATAGGATGGGAAGGAGGGGCTGGCCTGGCCTGCCCCAGACATTGGACAGTGAGTCCCCTCCTGCCCCCAAAGGGGCGAACAGGATGGTGTGCAACACTGGTGTCAGAAGTGGGATGGCATGCTATACAGTGGACCCTCTGGATACGATCTTAATTTGTCCAGGGGGTCTGTACTTACCCTGAAAAGTCCGTATCCAGAGGCACTGCTTCTGTGCAAGCGCGCAGCACGATAGAGCGCTTCTGCGCATGCACATGCGGCAAAACCCGGAAGTGTACACTTCTGGGTTTGTTGCATTCACAACCCGAAATTACGTTACCCGTAACAGGAGACGCCTTTGGGGACTGACGCCTTTGGGGAAGGACCCCCCCCCCCAGTGGAAAGAGGCTGAGGGGCCTGGCCTGCCCCAAACATTGCGCACTGAATTTTCCCTGCATCCAAAGGAAGAAGGCTCTGTGGGGACCGGAAGAGTTTGCCCCCTTTAGTAAGATGTTTGTATCTTGTAGCATTGCGAGACTTTCTCAAAGCCGAGGCCCCCCCCCCCTCTGGCCCCCTCAGTCCAGCCGCTGTTTTATTTCGCTTCGCTGGGCCCCCAAATCCAAACCGACCAGCAAGTCCCTTTGATGCCTCAGATTAAAACCAGTCAGTTCCCTCTAGAGGGCAGGGGGAGCCCCTCCGGGGGAACTGAGAGCAACCCTGAGCCCCCAACTGCCAGGACCAGCCCAGGGCATTTGGCCACTTGAGGCAAAACAAAAAAATTGGACAAAAGGGGCAAGAGAGGAGGCCTTGGGACCCGACACACAGCCCCCTCCCAGCCCCACTGAGGGAAATGGGGGTGGGGGCGCTGGCCTTAAGTGCCTTAGCAGAGGAGGCAGGCAGCCCCCTCCCCACCTGCCAGGAAGGCCACGTGGTGTGGATCCCACTAGGGATCCGCTCTCGCTCACCTTCACAGAGTGGTTGTGGAAGTCGGTCACCACGATCTCGTTCTTGTTGTTGACGGCGACAAAGTGCGGCCCTGAGGAGAGGAGAGGGAGAGGGAAGGAGACTTTGCTTGCCACCCCCAGGAGGGGGCTGTGGGGGTCAGGGGTCAAGAGGGGCAGCGCTGGGGGGTCAGGAGAAGACCCCACGGGAGAGATGGGGCCAAATCCATGTGGCCACAAGGTGACAGGATTCCCAGTGGATCTCTCTCTCTCTCTGAAATTCCCCCCCCCCCCACTGAAAAGTGAGGCCTCAAGAGACAAGCCGTCTGTCAGGGATGTTGTAAGTTGTGATTCCTGCATTGAAGGGGCTGGACTAGATGAGCCCTGGGGGTCCCTTCCACCTCTGCACTTCCGTGATTCTATGACTTCCTCCACCTGCTTCTTTATTGCACCTGAGAGTGTCTGGATCAGGACCAGGCCATGTGGGTCGGCCTGGGGAGACCTGATCCTTTCTCCTCACACTGCTTCCCCACCAAAATTGCACCCAAACGTGCCATTTGCCGGAGAGGCAAATGCTCAGTATTCAGCAATGACAGTTTTGTCCCAAGAGGGCGCCTTTATTTACAGGAAATTGGAAGAGAGATTTCGCTCCAACGAAGGAAGGAATAGACAGTGGTCCCTCGGTACTCAAACAACCTGGAACCCAAACAATGCAAACCCGGAAGTAAGTGTTCTGGTTGCAAATTTTTTTTGGAAGCCGAACATGCTCTGTTTTGAGTGTTACGCTGAGGTCTGTCTGCTTTTGCTATTTCTTTTGCATTTTTGTGGCTCTTTTCTGTTTTGCTTTTGTGACTGTGTGGAACCCAGTTCAGCTACTGGTTGACTGATTGTGTGACTGCAGTACATTGTTTATCGCTTTCATTTTTCATTTTATCTATCTCGTTAGATAGAAAAAAAACATGTTAAATTGCTGTTTTAGGGGTTGTTTTTAAGAGTCTGGAACAGATTCATCCATTTTGCATGACTTTCTATGGGAAAGTGTATCTGGGTTTTGGAACGCTCTGGTATTGGAATGGATTTCTGGGGCAGATTAAGTTTGAGAACTAAGGTGCCACTGTCCAAACCAGCCTTTCTGCACTGCAGAGGGTTGGACTGGAAGACCTTTGGAGGTCCCTTCCTGCTCTCCCGTTCTGATTCTCTGGAGGTTTATAAACAGAGGTTGGGCTTCCACCTGTCAGGCATTCCTTGGCTGCGCTTCCTGCATCACTGGGGGGGGTCCCTTCCAACTCTTCCTTTCTGGGGGGGGGGCACACAGGCAGAGTCACGTTAGTCACCACACCAGCCACCAGAAGGGTTAGTGACAGGGAATACACTCCCCTGCCGGCCACGAGGAGCCCGAGGTCCGTGGCCAAGGAGCCAAGCCAGCGACAGAGCAGAGAGCGCAGGAAAGCCCCTCCCTGGACGGCAAAGGGGTCCGGCGGGCGGCAGAGAGCGCTCCCCCGCTGGTCCCCCAGCCCGCTTGGCCCCGGCAGAAGCCCAAGGCATGCAGTAAGAACAGGGAACCTGGCGTGGATTACCGTCGAGGGTACCTGCAAACTGGCGCTCCGAGGTGCCGCGGCTGCCAAACTTGGTCACCAGCTTCCCGTTGGACTGGAAGATGAAGACGCAGCAGGCCTTGTTGTCCACCACAATGATGTGGCCGTTGCGGTCCACGGCCACCCCCTTGGGGCCCATCAGGCGGCCGGCTCCGATCTTGGTCTGGGGGGCAGCATCAGAGGGAGAAATAAACAGGGGGCCCAACACCCTACCCATCCCCAGGGGGTGCCAGTCAGGTCATAATAATAATAATAATTTATACCCCGCCCATCTGGCTGGGTTTCCCCAGCCAGTCTGGGCCATAGCTGCCAACTTACAGATTTGAAAATAAGGGACCAGCAGCCTCGAAAATAAGGGATCAGCAGCCAAAATAAGGGATCGACAATAACTTTGATAAAATACATATTTTATTGCGTGCAAATGGCTTTAGATACCTATTAGGTCCATAAATTACCATATAGCATATATTCAACACAAAAAAAAACAACAATTTGTTGTTGACAAAGCACAGCTGGACATAGAAAGGGCCCCATTACCTTCAGTAGCTTATTTAAGGGACATCATCAATAAGGGACAACAGTGGGACATGGCCCTGGGATAAGGGACTGTCCCGACAAATAAGGAACGCTTGACAGCTATGCTCTGGGCGGCTTCCACAGAGACCAAAAATACACTGAAATGTCACTCATTAAAAACTTCCCTGAAGAGGGCTGGGTGCCCCACATTCAACTGGGTGGCACTTCCAGGGGACAAGGGGTCCAGGAGAGGAGAGACGCTGCCAGCCAGGGCAGGCATAGTAAGCCGAGAGCCTGAGCTGGCCTAAGGCCCCAACTGTGACCCCCCCCCCACACACACATGGGGTCCAGATTTGGGGTTCAACCTTCAGCTCTGGCCCATCTCCCCCAGTGCACACACAGCCTTTGGCCCCCTGCCATATTCCCCATCGCGTCGCCTGTCCTCCTTCCACCTGACTCTACCTGGGCAGGTGTGCAGCAGCTCCCTCCTTAGGACCTGGTGGGAATGTCGGGTTAGTCTAACCACCAGGTCCTCAATGGGACCCCCAAGCCCACCCCGAATATCCTGGGCCCACTGAGAGGGCCTTCCCTGCACAGCCGCTGGCCTGGCAGAGCTGCTCAGGGCACCTGAGGGCACCGAGTGGGCAGGCCTTTGCAGGAAGGGGAAGGGCATGGCCCTGCCCAGGCAGTTCTGCTGGGATCCGGCGGATCCAGCAGATGTCGCCATAGACCCTTCGGGTGCCCCCCTCAATGCAGCCCCCGGGTGGGGGGAGCGGGAATTCCCCCTGCCGCCTCCTCCCTTACCTTGAACTTGCCCTCGGGGGAGAAGATGCTGACCCAGCGATTGTCGTAGTCGGCAATGATGATGTCCCCGTTGAGGTCCACGGTGACCCCGGTGGGGCGCTGCAGCTGGCCTGGGGAGCGGCCCCGCACCCCAAAGCGCAGGCGGAACTGGCCCTCGTTGGAGAAGACCTGCGCCCGGCGGGAGAGAGAAAGGGGGCGTGAGGAGCAGCCCCATCGCTCTCCCCAAGCGGGCCTTGGAGGGGCGGGGGGGGGGCTCCCTACCTGCACACACTGGTTATTGCTGTCGGCCACCACGATGCGCCCGCTGCTGGAGGTGGAGATGCCCTGCAGGTTGGTGAATTCGCCCTTCTCCCGACCGCGACTCCCTGCAGCCGGGGGGGGGGGCACGGGGTGAAAAGCAGCCCCACATCTCACGCAGCACCCCAGGAAGCAGGCACCCCATGACCCCACAAGAATTAAGGAATTGGGAAGACTGCTACTGAAACAGGGAGGGGGCCGCTCCCACAGTCTAGACACAGCGGAGCAACTTCTGGAAGGAAGGAATCAGGTTCATGTGCGCAGTTGGTTGGAATGTGTCGGGAATATGGCATTGACCAATTTCAACACTACAACTCCCATGATCCCTGGCCTGCTTGGGCTGATGGGAGTTGGAGTCCAACCACCTCGAGGTCCAAAGGTGCCTCACATCCACCATAGAAGGTGGTTGGGAAGTTTTTATTTTGATTATATCTTTTGTATTTAATTTTTTAATTAGGAAAATATCTCATTTAAAAAGCTGAGAAATTTTCGTAAGATCTTTTTTAAAAAAAAAATCGCAAATTGTTGAGGAAATGCAGAGAATTGCATTTAAAGTTTGGAGAAATGAGGAAGTTACAGAAGCGACACTGCCAGATTTCTCTGTCTCTACTCATAAGCAAGTCCTGGTATGATCATAGGAATGCAGTCCTGCTATAATTCTGGGCTCAGCCAAGTGTTGGGAAGTCTCACTGCTGAGCTCCCTGGGAAAAGTTTGGGTTACAAATGGAATAGCTAGCAGCTAAATTTGAAGGAGGCCATTCTGAGCCACAGGGTTGCATCTAATGAAGTAAGACCAACCACGAAACAAGTTCCTCATGCCTATAAATTTCAGTAGGTCTACTCCAAGTAGAATTTAGTTGGAATAATACTGTTTTTGCCAAAATATAGACAACCTATAGCAGCAGTAGCCAAAATGGCATTCTCCTCCATATGTTGGACTCCATCATCCTATGTTGGACTCGCATTAGCCATACTAGTTGAAGCCGATGGGAGTCCAAAAACCAGTGTTAAAAACAGATATGAAAGCTAGAAGCTAAATGGCACCTTCAACCGAGGTGATGGGGATTTTTTATACCGTGAACTGCCCTGAGACCTTCAAGTATAGGTCGGTATATAAATTCAAGAAATAAAATAAACAGAAGGTGTGCTCTGTCCTCTTGGTCACTTGGGGGTTCAAGACATGCTCTCCCCAGGTGGGCGCACCTGGAGCTTCTTTTGCGCAGCTTCAGGCACCAGGCAAAAACGTCTCTCCAAAACCGGGCACTGGGCCGATAAAGACACATTTGTGGCCTTGAAAATGGGTTTGTGGGAGGGGGCTGTTGGTTTGTTTCCATTTCTTTGTGTTATCATGCTGTATGTTTATGCCGTGAACTGTCCTGCGATCTTATATTTTCTGCCTTTTTTATATACAGTGGACACTCAGGTTGTGAACGTGATCGGTGCAGGAGGCACGTTTGCAACCCGCAGCGTTGCGTCTACGCACACACAGGTCGCAATTCTGAGCATGCGCAAAGTGCAATGTAGTATTTCTGCACATGCACAAGCACTGAAACCTGGAATTAACCCATTCCGGGTGCGGTGCGGTGCGCAACCAGGAATCGCTCTACCCAAAGCGCCTGTAACCTGAGATATGACTATATAGATTCAGTAGCTGTTTTAATTTCAGTGGATTATAAAAAGATACTTTGTAAGGGGTTTGTATTTTTGCATCTCTTTGAATAGCAATCAGGTAATAAATAAAACAAGAAGCCAAGAAGAGCCAGCATCCTGTTCTCACAGGGGCAAACCGGGAACCAGGATCCGGGCGCAGGAGCAACGCTCTTCCATGCTGCGGCTTCCAGAATCTGGGATTCTGGAGCATTGCTGCCTCTGACCTTGTGATTTGGGAGCGGGGCCAGGCAGCTGCTGGGTGCTGCACCCGGGCGGAAGACTGCTCCCCCCGCCACTCTAGGACCCCCCCCCCTTTGGGCCTCTCCCCATGCGCTGCCCCTCGCTGCCCGGCCAGCCCCCCAGCGACTGACCCACGCGGAAGATGAGCTCGTCCTCGATGGGGTTCTCCTTCTTCTTGCCGCTGCTGTACATGCTGGAGGGGCGGCGCACGGCCTTCTGGCGGATGTGGCCGCTGCTGGGGGACTTGACGCGGCGCTTGACGTCGTCCGGGGAGGGCGGCACGTCGGAGGCCTTGACGGCCTTGACGCGGAAGGGGCTCCCGCGGATGGGCTGCCCGTAGAGGCGGATGGAGAGCAGGTGGTCCCCCTCGTGGCGCGGCGTGTAGAGCAGCTCGTAGGTGCCGTTCTTGTTGTCCAGCACCTCGTGACTCAGGGCCGAGCCGTCGGGGGCGGTGGCCTCGGCCTGCAGGCAGGCGCTCCCGCTGCGCACCAGCTCCCCGTCCTTGTCCTTGGTGGTGACGGTCAGCGAGGCGGCCTGGCCCACCACGGCGTGGCGCAGGCCCTCCCCCGTGGCCACCGTCTTGTGGGCGATGGCGCTGGTGGTCAGCAGGACGCCCAGGTTGAGGATGGACTTGCGCAGGCCCTCCGTCTCCACCACGTAGTCCACCTGGGCGTTCTCGTGCGGCTGCTCGGGGAAGTCGCGGCCGGCCAGCTCGCTCAGCCGCTCCGTCATCTGCTTCTTGACCAGCAGGACCTCCGTCTCGGAGCCGTGGTCCAGGGCCTGCTCCGTGAAGCTGCAGCTGCTCAGGATGTTCTCCTGGCCCTGCCGGAGCGTGTCCAGCTGCGCCTGCAGCACCTGAGAGGGGAGGAGAGGGGAGGGATCAGAGAACAGCAGGGCTGGGAGGGACCCCCAGGGGGCATCTAGTCCAGCCCCCAACAAAGCAGGAACGGCAGCTCCAGAATCCCTGGACAGAGTGGCTTTTCGGGCAGCACATCCAGCTCAGGGCCACACGGAGCCCAAAGTCCATCCCCGTCCCTGACAGAATCATTCACTCACTCATTCATTCATTGAATTTATATACAGTGGTACCTTGGTTTAAGAACACCTTCGTTCATGAACAAATTGGATTAAGAACACTGCAAACCCAGAAGTAGGTGTTTTGGTTTGTGAACTTTGCCTTGGAATAAGAACATGTTCCACTTCCTGTTGAGTGTGTTTCATTTGTAAATTGAGGCCCCCACTGCCATGGGAAAGCGTGCCTTGGTTTAAGAACAGACTTCCAGAACGGATTAAGTTCATAAACCAAGGTACCACTGTATTGCCCTATACCCGGAGGTCTCAGAGCGGTTCACAAAAAAAATCACAATATATAAAATCAAAATAAACACAATAATCCAATAACACCTCCCCCCCCCCAAAAAGAGCCATATTTTAACGGGTATAGGATGTTGAGTAGGGCAGCCAAAGGCCTGGTTAAAAAGGAATGTTTTTGCCTGGTGCCTCAAGGTGTGTAATGAAGGCGCCAGGCAAACTTCCCTGGGGAGAGCATCCCACAGATGTAGAGCCACTGCAGAAAAGGCCCTGTTCTCCTGTTGCCACCCTTCGCACCTCTCAAGGAGGAGGCACACAAAGGCCATCTAACCTCTCTTTAAAAACTCATAGAATCGTAGATTTGAGAGGGAACCCAAGGGTCATCTAGTCCAACCCCCAAATATGAAGAGCCAGCCTTTGGGGGGGGGACATGGCAGGTGGCAGAATAGGTGGAAGGGGTGGGGGTGGGCTGCGTCAAGCATTTCCCTCCCTCCAGGGGGGCTGATTCAGGCTTCCCCCATCCCAAGTGGCTCCTGTAAATGGGGCGGACACATCACTGCATGTGGCCTAGTGGTTAGATTTTCAGACTAGGACCTGGGAGAGACGAGGGTTCGAATCCCCCCACCTGGACATGACACTCGCTGGGTGACCCCGAGGGGCCAGCCGCTGCCTCCTCTCAGCTTAACCTACCCCACAGTTGTGGGGATTACATGAGGAGCGGAAGAACAATGGGCCTTGAGCTCCTTGGAGGAAAAGGTGGGGCGTGAATGCAAGAATCACAAATACCCAATCACTGGCTTGGCAGGTTTGCTGCCCAAGAGGCAGACACAAACGCTGCCCGCCTTGCCGGGGGGCACAGCACCTGCCCCACAGCTCAGCTCCAGCATAGCCGAGAGAAAGCGCCCAGGGCCGTGCCTCCCAGAGAATGCTCTGCCCTTTGGCCAACCAGCCATGCGCTCTGAAGGTTTAAGAGCGAGGGAGGGGCTGGCCACCGGCCAGCTGGGGACCCATGCCAAAGACGAGGAGGGGAAAGGCAGCCGGGGTGGGTGGGGCTGGACGTTGGCACCCCAGAGACGCACTTCATTGTTCCAAAGAACAATTGTTTACAGAAGCCCATATTTACGTTCTGCCTGAGCTCTCACAAAGAGCCGCTTGTGGCCAAGTCACCAGGGCCCCGGGGGGAATCTCAGCCAGGCCTGGCCCCCGGAAGAAGCCAACTGGAGAAGAGGGCCTCTAGGCATGCGCAGAGAGCCACTGCCCCATACCCATCCTCCAGGGATTTAAGAGAGAATCTCTGAAACAGCACATGGAAAGATCTCTGGGAAACGGAGGGTGCGTGAAGAGGCTCTTGCCCACCTTCCTGAGCGCCGGCGATCAGCGCAGGGCAGCATTGTCCCGGCCCAGGCTCACCTTCTGCTTGGCTCCACACAGGGCCTCCAGGTCCCGAACCAGCAGACCCTTCCGCTGGTGCAGCGCCTTCTCCAGCTCGGCAAAGGTGCTCCCGATCTCGGCCACAGCATCGTTCTTGCGCTCTACCAGCTGCTGGCTGATCTCGGAGACCAGCCCAATGGCCGTGGTCAACTGAGGCAGGCTGGGGGGCGGGAAGAGGGGGGTCAGTCCAGCCCCTGCCTGCAAGTGCCCCCCTCCAGCTCCTCCTGGACAGCGCCACCCCCACCCCGCCCCACCCAGGGCGGTACCGGCTCTTGATGGCGTCCAGCTGCTGGCGCAGGGAGGCCTTGTGCTGCTCCACCACGTCCCGCAGCGGCACCGTCACGTGCTCCCGGTGCTCCCCCACCGTGCACTCGTGGCACATGGCCGTCTCGCACGACTCACAGTAGTACTCCATCATCTGGCGGGGGGAGGGAGGGAGAGGCAGAGGGAGGTGTTAGAAACTGGGGTAGAAAACCTGAGTTTCAGGTGCTGCAACGGAATGCCCAGGCGCCCCACTGATCAGCTGATTTGCAAAGTGGGCGCTGCACAAATCAGTTTTTAAAAAAATATGTTTTATTATGCAAAATAAAAACCATACATTTATGTCATTTGTTACAAGAAATGCAAAATTAACAAAAAATAAGCTCCTATGTTCTGACAATAAATCTTCTTAAGATACATCTAACTTCCCATCGTCTCCACACTTCATTTAATATTTACTAACTTACTGCATAAACCTATCCATTCATTTTATAATAAAGTATTACCGTATTTTTTGCTTTATAAGACTCACTTTTTCCCTCCTAAAAAGTAAGGGGAAATGTGTGTGCGTCTTATGGAGTGAATGCAGGCTGCGCAGCTATCCCAAAAGCCAGAACAGTAAGAGGGATTGCTGCTTTCACTGTGCAGCGACCCCTCTTGCTGTTCTGGCTTCTGAGATTCAGAATATATTTTTTCTTGTTTTCCTCCTCCAAAAACTAGGTGCATCTTGTGGTCTGGTGCATCTTATAGAGCAAAAAAATACAGTATTTCTCCTGTGTCCTTGTTTCTTACTTAGTACAGCTACAGAAGTAATTCGAAGGCAGTGACCAAATTCACACTGCAACAACTATTCTTAAGATATGTTTTGAAAACTTCCCATTTTGCAATAAGTACTTGTTTTGAATTATCTTTCCTTATTTCGATTAATTTGGCTAGCTCTGCATATTCAACTAATTTTTGTAACCATTCTGACCTGGTAGAGATTTTATCACTTTTCCAATTCGTCCCTATTAGGATTCTCACAGCGACAGTGGCATATAGAAAAAATTCTCTTACATTCCTAGGAATGTCTGGTCCTGTAATTCTGAGGAGAAAAGCTTCTGGGGTTTTTTATAAATGAAAGCCTAAACATTTTTTTAAAGTTCTATATAAAGGGCGCTGCACGAATCAGTTGGCTCCCACCAAAGGATGTGTCTGTTTTGGTGCTCCACAAGCCAAGTGAACCGCGGGCAGATCAGAACAAAAGGAGCACCTTGAGGTTCTGCGGTGCCCTACAGATTAGCTGATCCGCACAGCAGCATGGCATCAAAAGACGAGTTTCTTTGGGTGCCATGCTGCCCCACAAGCCAGCTGACTGGCGTGGCATTGCAGCAATGCCAGCCAGCCAGATGGAAATGGTAGTCGCCAAACCTGGTGACAAAACATTGCGACTTCCTCGCTGGTTACCTGTCGCATAATGTGACTGGTACCCAGTTAGTTTCAGATGCAGTGATGGGTCGGCTCATTCCCCCACTAACCCAAGCCCAGCCCCCTGGAGCCAGTGCAGGGCAGGCTCAGGGGGAGGAGCTCCGCAGAGGAGGAGGAGCCTCCGCTCGGCCTGCGGAGGGGTCCCAGGCGCCCTTCCCCGGCGAAGCGAGCCTGGAGGGGCCCAGCAAGCCAGGAAGGGGAAAGAGCCAGGAGAGGGGCAGGGAGGCAGCGGGGTCCCCCCCCTGCACCCCCTGGGGCTCCCGCCCCCCCCCTGCCAGCAGAGGACCCACCTTCCCCTCGTGGTTGGGGCAGGAGAGAGGCTTCCCCGGCACGGCGCTGACCGAGTCCAGCATGGCGGCGGCCGCGTCTTCGTGGCTGGCGCTGTCGGGCTGGCGCTGCAGCACCTCCATGAGGTTGGTGATGAAGAAGTTGTTCTGCAGGGCGGCCACCCCCTTCTCGGGCAGGATGGAGGTCTGGCGGCAGACGGGGCAGGAGAGGGTCAGGCTCTGGGGCGGGATATAGTTCTGGAGACACCTGGGGCAGAGCAGGCAAGACGAGACACGGGGGTCAGGGGGCCAAGCGCCCACTGCTGGGGGGGCAAGGAAGGCGGCGGAGGCAGAGATGAAGCGGGGGGGGGGAGTGGCAAGCAGGGGAGGATGGAAGGGCAGAGGCGAGGGGGAGGGGAGACAGACACAGAGGTGAGATGGCCCCAGGTGGGGGTGGGTACAAAATGAGTGGGGCTGAGGAGGCTGGGGGTCCCTCTTCAAGTCAGCCCTGTGCCCCTCACCAGGGAGGCCAGCCTGGCCCTAGAAGAAGACATCTCTTTCCCCGATTCCAGCATGGCCAGGGGTTGGACTAGATGATCCTTGGGGGTCCCCACCCAGCAAGCCTCCTGGGACTTAAGCTGCGGGGGGGGGCAGCTTTGCTCAAGGTCTCTCCCCACTGACTTCCAGGAGTACGACCCACCCCCAAGATCTTCCAGGCCAACTTGGGGTTTCCTCCCTGACCCTCCCACCCCAAGCAGAGCCAGGCGGCCACTCTTCGCCTGCAGCCCCCCACCCCACCCCAAGCAGCCTGGCGGTGGCACAGCACCGGCCCCCCTTTCCTGGCTCCTCTCTCAGGTGGGAAGCCCCAGAAACACCTTCTCTCTCTCCAGACCCCTCCTGCCCCTTGGTTTACCCCCCACACACACACCTGAGCCACTGACTCCCCCCCAACCTGCCCCCCCAGTGAGGTCACCCCTTTGGCAGGAGGCAGGACCATCTGCAAGGTCACCCGGACTGACGCCCGGCAGAAGATCTGGGCACTCTCCATCCCCCCCACCCGGCAGCGGCTTCCCAGATCTGAGCACAATGCTGGAAGGGAGCCAGCCCCACGTTGGCTCAGGGCGGGCGAAGCCAACGTCTCCCCAGACAGCCCTGGCGCAAGGGGCCATTCTCCTCCGTCCGCATAGCCCACCCGCCCCGAAGGCTCAAGGGGCAGGAGACCCAGAGAGAGTGCCTCCAATCCAGGACCCACTGCAAATGGAAAGATCACAGGAATCAGCCCCCCTTGACCTCTGCCAGGGGAGTTGGCAACTACCCCCCCAAGAGCCTCCCCGCGACCCTTCTGCCTGGCACGTCTGACACAGCAAATTCAGGAAGCTCATCTCCCCATCCATCCCCCCAGGGCCCACCCCCGACTGTACCAGGGCACCATCCTCCCCCCCCCCCAGCCTTGAGCCCCCAATCTGCCACTCTGCTCAGAGGGCGAACTCCAGGCCTCCTTGACCTGGGCTGGCATTTGGCTTCCTGGCCTATTTACAGACTACAAATATAGCGTCTGCTTGCTTCCTGCCAGCGCCTGTCCCTGGCCTGGCTTGCAAAGGAGGTGAAGAGGGTGGCAGGCAGGCGACAGACTGTGAATGTGTAAAGAAGACAGAACCGGCAGAGCTGACTCTCCCCCCCCCCCAAGGACAACCAAGCCCAGCAAGGCTGCTGCCCCTCTAGAAACCCCTGCAAGGAAGGGGGCCCAGTGCCAAGGTGGCCACTCTGCCAGGCACTGCCAGGGCCAAGCTGGGCATGGCTGCCAGTCTAATGGCCAGCGCCAGGCTAGAAGAGCTTGCAGCCCAGAGAGTTCTGACTCTGAAGCCATTTCCCAACGCCAGGAACCTGTGCATGACCCAGGACTGTTTTGCCAGGGGGTGTGGTGCCCATGAGCCCCTCCCTGCCCTTCCTTTGTTCCCACTGAGAAAGGCCCCTGAGTCAGCACCAGAGCTCTGGGTCCGATCCTCTGTGGTGCCAGATTAGGGCGTGTCCTTCAGAGTCTGCAGGAAACTGCTCACAAGCTACTAGAGCAGCTTCCTCAACCTCGGCCCTCCAGATGTTTCTGGCCTACAACTCCCATGATCCCTAGCTAGCAGGACCAGTGGTCAGGGATGGTGGGAATTGTAGTCTTAAAACATCTGGAGGGCCGGGGTTGAGGAAGCCTAGGCTAGAGACAGAAGGTGGAGCCCAGAGTGGTCCTGGCATGAAGGGGTTTTTAAGAGGGCCCCCACTGCCCCCCCACAGCATCACTGATAGCCCACTGCCCTGGTGCCCCAGCTCAGAAGTCCCCGTGAGGAAAGAACCAGGTGTGAGCCCTGCCATGATGCCGCAGCAGAAAAGGCCAAGAGCATTGTTCCAAGGGATCCAAGAGCCACTCAGGCAAATCCCGGCAGAGGGTCCAGCATTATCTGCAACTGGATAATTATAATAATTTATTATTTATACCCTGTCCATCTGGCTGGGTTTCTCCAGCCACTCTGGGCAGCTTCCAACAGAATATTAAAAATACAATAATAATGCCAACTCAGCAGGGGGAGTGGCCAGAAGCAGCAAGGAAGGGATCCTGCAAGTATGCCACTATATTGCAGCCATGTAGCATATGCTGATATGTGAATGGTGTATGCCTTTAAGTTAGGATTTGCTAATGTAATACCTTTCAATAAAAAGCAATTTTTTTTATAAAAAAGGAAAAGGAGGCCCTTCCTGGCCTCTGTCCTTCCCCAGGGCAAAACAGAAAGGCGTCTGTCAGACTGCGCTGAAATTGAGAGGCTGGTCCCCAGAAACAACGTGCTCCAGGACAGACCCAGAAAACGACAGCCCCCCCCCCCTTCCTGTCCCTTGCAGCCCCCGGCTGAAAGCACTCCAGGGGGCCCTTGTGGCCGGCAGCCCATCCTGGCCGGGGACCCAAAGCCCCTCTTGCAAGGCTGGACCTGCTCCCAGGCCACCTCACAGAGTTCCTCCGGACAGCAGCAGCCACACGGCAGGCACCCAGATGGGGGCTGCATCTGCCCCACCACTGCTCAAAACGCCCGGGGCACACCCCTCCCCCCCGCCTCATCTTCCCATGTGACAGATGCCGCCACCGCTGCCCTCCTTCCTTCGCCCCACATAAGGCAAGCAGGAGGAAGGATCAGGGGGCGCAAGTCTGAGATGGGCATCTTCCAAAGCCAGGGGTGGAGGGACATCCCAGGACACTCTGCAAATGAGCTTATGAAGCTCATTCAAGGCTGCGAGATGAAACTGCTGAGTTGCCAGATATCCGAAAGCTGAATGACTGTGTAGCACATTATATATGCTAAGTGGCTTCCCAATGCCAGAATGTCTGCATTATCAACACCTGCTTTATGAATTGGCACAATTAACCATTAAACTGCCACTCCCTGCAGCTTTCAGTGTTTCAGTTCCCTCTGATCTCACTTTTCTCAGTTCCCCCACAGCCAAAACCAGGAAGTCAGGATAAGGCTCCATGCATCTCACTGCAGTCCATGACAGATTGTGCCCCAATCAATGTGCCACAAGATGCTGGGTGTTGCTTCTGCTGTAACCAACTGGCCTGGCTGCCCCGCCAGAAACTTCTCTTTCAATTACACCCAACATTCTTTAGCTGACGCATTGTTTTAAGAAAAGACATTTGGACCTCCATCAACCACTTAAAATACATTCACCATTTCTGAAATTTATAAAGAGGCCTTGAGAACCTAAGAAATGCCCTGCATCTGGATCAGGCCCAGGGGAGTCCTGCCTCCAGTTGGGGGGGGGCAAATAGATGCCAGGGCACAGGAGCCTCTGCCCCTCCTGCAAATCCCAACAACTGGTCTCCAAGAGGAGGCAGAAGGCAAGACAAAGCCACTTCTGCCCAGGATTAAAGCCTTGCAGACACAACTCCTGATGCCAAACCGCACAACTCTTCTAGTCCTCATGAGGGATGGAAGGGGCTCCAGGAGGGAGGGAATCTCGACCCAGCCGATGCCTCGTCCACCCACACCCAAGGGAAACAGAGTCCCAAAGTCCCCCACCCCCAGTCCCTCACGCCCCCCCCCCATAAAAGCAGCCTTCCCGACGCCTGCCGGGCTCAGCCGAGGAAGCCGCATCACTGCAGTCTCCGCAGCAGCAGCCGCCGAGCTGGGGGCGCCCCCTCCGGGCCAGGCGTCGGCGAGGGGGGGGGCGTCTCTCACCTTTCGCAGAAGGTGTGCAGGCAGGGGAGCACCTTGGGGTTGTGGTAGCGGTCCAGGCAGATGCTGCACACTAGGAACTGCTTGTCGATCTGCCGCACCACCGGGCTAGAGCTGGACTCCCGCTTCGCCATGGCGACGGCCGGGGGGGCGCCCCACTGGCACCCTCCTCCTCCTCCTTCTTTGCGGATGGCCTGCCAAGGAGGGACAGGCAAGGGGTGACCCTCGACACCCCTAGAAACCCGGGGGCAGGAAGGAGGGCGGGGTCCCCCCAGGACACCCCCTCCCCACAAATCGGTTAGGGCCGCCTGCCCCTCTCCTCATCCGGGGGCAGGCGGAGGAGGACCCCACCCCCAAGCAGCAGCCAGGCTGGCGGGAGCGCCGACCAAGCCCAGGAGATGCCGCGGGAGAGGAGGGGGCGGCAGCATCCCCCCCTAGCCGCCGAGCCCCCTCCCCCGCTGCCCAGCCCGGAGCCCGGCCCGCCGCCGGGCGCGCTCACCCAGCTTCTGCGGGCGACGGGGGCGCCCTCGGGGCCCGCCTCTCCGGAGCCCCCCGCCAGCCTTCCGGCCATGGCGCGGCGGCCCGGGGGACCTTCCGGGTCTGGCAGGAGGGAGGGAGGGAGGGAGGGAGCGGCGGGCGGGCGGCGGCAGCTCCTCCCCTTCCCCTGGAAGGGCGGCCCGGCCAGGCGGCGGTGTGCCAGACCGCGGGGCCGGGAGGCGGAGGAGGAGGGCGCTGGCCCAGCCCGCCCCCTCCCTCCCCGGCAGGCTGGGCCGGGGCCAAAGGACGCCTCCCCGGGGCTGCAGAGGCATCCGCCCCGCCCCCTTCCGCAGGGGCCAGCCTGGCACCCCCCCCCCTCGGGGCTCGGTGCCCGCCAGGCGCCCTCCTCCCATGCCAGCCCGGGGAGGGGCGCCCCCAGGACCGCGTCCCGGCCCCGGCACTCACTCAGCGGGAGGGGCCGCCCGCCTCCTGCTCGCCCATCACCCGGGGATGTCGTCGGGGCCAGGCCCGGGATGCTGCACCCGCTGGCGGCGGCGGCGGCGGCGGCGGCGGCTCCCGCTCCGGCTGGGCTGGGCTGGCTCAGCGCATCCCCTCGGCGGCCGGAGCGTACCACTGCCAGCGCCGGGGGGGGGGTGGGCGGGCGAGAGCGGCGCTTTCTGGCTGGCCGCCGGAGCCCCGCGGAGCCCCCGCTGCCTGCTGGCCTCCAGCCCCTCCGCCTCCGCTCCGGCCAGCGCCAGCCCCCGGGCCCGGGAGCAAGGGGGGGCCCCGCCTCCGCCCCCCTCCCGGCGCGCCAGTGGTCGCGTCCGCCGCGCTTCCGAGCCCGCTTCCGAGCTGCGGCGGCTCCTCCGCAGTGCCGGCGCGCGGGGAAGCGGGGCCGGCGGCGGGGGGTGGGGCGGGGGGCGTCGAGCCCGCCCCCCAAGCCCCGGCGGGCGAGGCCAGGCAGCAGGCGGCGAGGGAAGGGCCCTGCCCGCGAGGGGGAGGCCAAGAGGGAGCGATGGTGGTTGTCATGGGAACTGCATCTCGGTACCCGCGGAGGATGCTGCAGGGGAGTGGCAGGAGGGGGAGGGGGCTTCTTCGCACCAGGAAGGTCAACCCCGCGGGGAGCCACCCCTTGGAGCTCAGGGCCGCAGGGTCCCCTAGGAAGGGCCCGATGCAGACTGCCCCTCCCTCTTGAAAGCCTCCAGATGCCCAGGAAGTCTACCAGATCGCGCGCTCCTGAATCCAGTCTTCTTTTCTCTTTCCTGAATCTGCTGCCCGTCAAATGAGGGGGTGACTCTGAGTTCCAGTCCACTCAGGAGAGCCTGGCTGCTGGATCAGACCAGATGCCTCTCTGGCCCCACATCCTGTGCCCCACACTTGCTAAGCAGGTGCTCCCATGAAGCCACAAATAGGTCATGAGACAAGAGCGCCCCATATCCTCCGCGGAGGTGATATGATAGGATCTTAAAGAGCATTTTAGAACACCAGGAGAGCCGGATCCACAACAAAACTCTCCCCCATGAATCTGTGCTTTGCTGAAGCCGTCCAGGATGGCAGCCATCACAGCCTCTTGTGGAAGGGAGTTCCACAGTTGAACCATGTGCTGCATGAATAAATACTTCTGAGCTTCATTTGATTCCCATAAGTATTTGGAGGGAAGGAGAGAAACTAAAAAGTTCCAAAGTCGCTGGACTCCCTGGATCATTTTGGGGGTCCTTTTCTGAACCTTTTCCAAAAACGCTCCCAGTTCAGACCCAATGAGCAAAATTAAGGTCTTTTGCCTCAACAGACATCACTTTACACGTATTCACATGGAAATGCATTGGCCATTTCCCCTCCCATTCACTCAGTTTGGAGCCGTCCTTTTGGAGCTCTTTTTGTTTCAACCACTCTGAACAATTTGGGTGCCATCAGCAAACTTGGCCCCCACTGCTCACTCCTGCCTCTCCAGCATTTATGAACAAGCTAAAAAACTCAAGTCCCAATCCTGATCCTTGGGGTCAGGGGTGCCACCACGCTCTCGGGATTGTGGGTCCCCAGCAGCAACTCTTCCTCCTCCTCTCTGCAGCCAGGCAGGAACCCTTTTCTGCAGGGCGGGGCAGAGAGACTGTCTGTGTCTGAGCCCCACTCCCCGGAAAAGGCTGCTTGGCTGGCTGGCTGCTTAGGACGGAGCTGAACTGCTTCTCTCCCTGCCAGATGGGCGGGGTATAATTATTATTATTATTATTATTATTATTATTATTATTATTATTATTTACTTTGTGGGTGCCTGGCTCCCAAAATTATATTATAGTGGGTGCCCAAGCACTCACAGCCCCCTGGCATTGGTGCCCCTGCTTGGGGGACTCCACTTTCTGCATTCAGAGAGTTCTCCATGTCTTCCTGCTTTCTGCTCCTGCGGCTTCACCAGTTCCAGATGCACAACAGGCCCTCTCCTTTTGAACCTTGCCTGCTTAGCTTCCTCGGGAGTCTTTGGTGAGGGACTTTGTCAAAAGCTTTTTATCCCACTGTGATGCCACTCTGCCATGGATGCTTCCGCTGTGATTCCTGCATCACAAGGGGTTGGACCCCCCCAGCTCTCAGATTCTATGATTCTATGACCCTAGACCCCCAGAATTCTACAAGAATTCTACAAGGAAGAATTCTACAAGGAAGGCTCAAGCAGTATGTGGACTGAGAACTCCCAGAAGTGCAAGCTGGATTTAGAAGAGGCAGAGGAACCAGAGACCAAATTGCAAACATGCGCTGGATTATGGAGAAAGATAGAGAGTTCCAGAAAGACATCTACTTCTGCTTTATTGACTATGCAAAAGCCTTTGACTGTGTCGACCACAGCAAACTATGGCAAGTTCTTAAAGAAATGGGAGTGCCTGATCACCTCATCTGTCTCCTGAGAAATCTCTATGTGGGACAAGAAGCTACAGTTAGAACTGGATAGGGAACAACTGATTGGTTCAAAATTGGGAAAGGAGTACGACAAGGCTGTATATTGTCTCCCTGCTTATTTAACTTATATGCAGAATTCATCATGCGAAAGGCTGGGCTGAATGAATCCCAAGCCGGAATTTGATTGCCGGAAGAAATATCAACAACCTCAGATATGCAGATGACACAACCTTGATGGCAGAAAGTGAGGAGGAATTAAAGAAACTTTTATTGAGGGTGAAAGAGGAGAGTGCAAAATATGGTCTGAAGCTCAACATCAAAAAAACGAAGATCATGGCCACTTGTCCCATCACCTCCTGGCAAATAGAAGGGGAAGAAATGGAGGCAGTGAGAGATTTTACTTTCTTGGGCTCCATGATCAGTGCAGATGGTGACAGCAGTCACGAAATTAAAAGACGCCTGCTCCTTGGGAGAAAGGCGATGGCAAACCTAGACAACATCTTAAAAAGCAGAGACATCACCTTGCCAACAAAGGTCCGTATAGTAAAAGCTCTGGTTTTCCCAGTAGTGATGTATGGAAGTGAGAGCTGGACCATCAAGAAGGCTGATCGCCGAAAAATTGATGCTTCTGAATTCTGGTGCTGGAGGAGACTCTTGAGAGCCCCATGGACTGCAAGAAGATCAAACCTCTCCATTCTGAAGGAAATCAGCCCTGAGTGCTCACTGGAAGGACAGATCCTGAAGCTGAGGCTCCAAGACTTTGGCCACCTCATGAGAAGAGAAGACTCCCTGGAGAAGACCCTGATGTTGGGAAAGATGGAGGGCACAAGGAGAAGGGGACGACAGAGGACGAGATGGTGGGACAGTGTTGTCGAAGCTACCAGCATGAGTTTGACCAAACTGCAGGAGGCAGTGGAAGACAGGAGTGCCTGGCGTGCTCTGGTCCAGGGGGTCACGAAGAGGCGGACACGACTAAATGACTAAACAACAACAACAGACACCCCCCAGAAGACACCTGAGCCTCCCTTCTCTGGGTCTGGAGGGAGCCAGCCTGGTGGGTGGCAGGGGCCTCACCGCAGCCTCTCAAAAAGCCTCCCTCCTGCTCAAGGGGCATCAATAGGGCAGGGGTGACCCAGGAAGGGCAGAGCCAGACTGCACCCTCTCTCAGCAACACTCAATCATTGGGGCAGCAATACTCACCCACTGGATCAAGCTCATGCCCAGCCCCCTAGGCCAAGACACCCACCCCCCTGTCCCTACCCCCTATCTGGACACTCAGAGGCCTGGCTGCTGCAGCCGTTTCCTTCCCTGGTTGCTACACAAGGAGTGCCCCCCCCTCCGCCAATATCCTCTGCCCCACTTCCCCACGGCCTTACCGTGCCATGGCAGAATCATGTCCTCACTGCATCAAGGCTCCCATGGCTTCTGCCCCACAGCTATGGGGCTGGGCACCTGAAAGGCAGCAAAGGGAGGAGGAGGCTGTAAAAGCAGGGGGAAGAGGGAGCCCCCCCAAAAAAAAAAACCCTACCAGAGCCAGGCCTCCAGTCATCCAGCATCTCCTGGCACCCAGAAAAAAAATGAAATAAATTCTGGCAGGGAGAAGGGAGATTCCCCAAGGGAGGTGGGCAGGCAGGTGCCTGGGTGCAAACTCCTTCTTGGGGTGGAGTTCTAATAAAAATTAAAATAAATAAAATAAAATAAAAATTTATTGCTTATACCCTCACCATCTGGCCGGCCCTCCCCAGCCACTCTGGGCAGCTTTCAACAGAATATTAAAAACACAAGAAAACATCAAACATTAAAAACTTCCCTAAGCAGGGCTGCCTTCAGATGTCTTCTAAAAGTCAGATAGTTGTTTATTTCCTTGACATGTGATGGGAGGGCGTTCCACAGGGCGGGCGCCACCACCAAGAATGCCCTCTGCCTGGTTCCCTGTAACCTCACTTCTCACAATGAGGGAACTGCCAGAAGGCCCTTGGAGCTGGACTTCAGTTTCCAGGCTGAACAGTGGAGGTGGAGACGGTCCTTCAGGTATACTGGGCCAAGGCTGTTAATGCTTTCAAGCCCCCCCCCCCCAACTCTCCATGGCCATGCTTTAGTTGAGATTCCTGCACTGCAGACTAGATGACCCTTGGGGGTCTCTTCCAGCTGTACAGCAGCAGCAGCAGCTCAGAGACCGACCTGGATGCAGACCCGCTGCCTTGGGAGTCTAGCCCTCAGGACCAGCCCTTGGCCGCCTTTCCCGGCCTTTGAGCGAGTGGTCTGCTGCTGCCGGCGCTCCTTCTCTCAGCTCAGCCTGAGCCACGCAGCTGCTCAGAGGCAGGCGGCGGTGCTGCTGCTGCTGCTGCTGCAGGTGACGGCATGGATGTCCGCTCCTTTCCGCTGGCGCTCAGCCCTCGGTGGCCAGCCAGAAAAGACGCCGCCGCCCCGCCTGGCTTGGCGGCCCCCCTTCTCTCCCCGTCGGCTCCCGAGGCCGCTTGGCTCAGTCCGTGGCTCCCCGGCCCGCTGGCCAGGCAGCGAGCACCCCGCGAAGCGAGGTCGACTTGGGGCGGGGAGCGTGGCTTGGCAGTTGGGCTGTCAAGAACTGGGGGTGCGGTGTGTGACCTAGGCGCAAACGGAACCCCCGAGAGGCGCCGCCGAGAGGCGTCTGGAGAGCAATCTGAGCCAGGACTCGGTCCCGTGGGGCGAGGGGAGGCGCTCGTGGGTCCAGCGACGGGCCAGGGCAGCCCTTGCTCGGGCGTGGAGGCAGCCGAGTCTGCTCGCGCGCCCCAGGGGAGGTGGGAGGCACAGAAGGCGCAGTAGAAGTTTTAAGAGATTCCTGCTGCATCGCATGACCCTCCGAATACAATTCCTTGATTCTATGAGATGCTCTGTTGGTCATCCAGACACCAACAACCTGGCGAGGTGGGCCGATTTCGAGCACCCCGCCTTGCCGCCGTGGGGGGCCCCGCACCTACCCCTGGCACGGGCGCATCCAGGCTGGACGAGGGGGCCGGTGGCAAGAGGGACCCCCGTCGAGGGAGAGGGGCCTCTCCCCGCAGGCCTGTTCTTCCTCTCGCCCGCCAGCGCGCGTGCCAACCAAGGGAGGAGCCGCGCGCAGCCTCTCCGCCCCCCATGATCCTCCGGTTCCCGGGCCAAGCGGCCCCCAGGCGGGGCAGAAGGAAGCAGGAATGCGGCCCGGCTGGTCCAGCTCCCTTTCCCGGCCGCCTCTTTCATCTGGGTTGTTGTTGTGCTCGGGAGTCGGGACAGAAAGTCGTTCTCCCTCCGCCCGCCAAGAAGCGCGCAGCTCCGAAGACAGGAGCTCCACCGCATCCCCCGGCCCCCTGGATACCCCGGGCGCCCTTGTGCGCCCCCTTCTGCCATAAGAACATGAGGAGAGCCTGCGGAGCCAGGCAAGTGGCCTAACTCGTCCACAGGGGCCAAATACTCCTAAAAACCTAGGGATCGAGATAGACTGCCTCTGGAGCTGGAGGTTCCCTAAGAACCTCGGAAGAGCCCGTCTAGTCCAGCCCCCTGGCTGCCCAGTGGCCAGCCGGGTGCCCCCGGGGGGGCTGCCAAGCAGGACCCGAGCGCAAGAGCATCTCTCTCCACCTGCTCTGCCCCGCATTGCTGCTGCCTCGACGGGAGACAGAGCAGAGCCATCCTGGCCAGTGGCTTTCCAAAGCCCTCTCCGCCTCCATGAATTTGCCTCATCCAAGTTGGGAGCCACATCGCCTCCTGCGGGAGGGAGTTCCGCGGTTTCCTCGGCGCTGCCCAGGGCCGCCCACCCGCTGCCCCCGCCTCCCGTCGGGTCGCTCCCCTCGCAGCGGCTCCGGGCTCTCGACGGGGCTGCCAGCGCCGCGGTCCTCCTCGCCTCCGGAGCCCGAAAGACCTCCCGGCGCCGCAGTCCCGGGGGCGCCTCTAGAAGCCGCGCAGGGAACTGCTCACCTGTGCAGGTCCCGGGCAGAAATGCCGCCGCGTCCTGCGGAGCCCGCGGGGTCCGGCCCCAAAGAGAACAGCCCCCGCCGCCAGGGAGACGCCGCTCGCTCCGCTTCTGCTCCCGCTTTGCTCGGCGCAGGAAAGGCAGAGCGGGGCGCTGAGGGCAGGCGACCTCGCCCAGAAAAGGTGGCGACGTCACTCCGGGCTCGCCCAGGTCCTACCTGAGCAGGTATCAGGGACCGCAGGGACCGGCACCGCGGACTCGCTCCTGGACGGAAGGCGGTCCCGCGCTGCGCCCCGTGGCCGCGCATTTTGGAAGCCCAGCAGAGCCGCCGACGGCTTGTGGCGCCCCCTGCCGCCTGCAGAAGCCCCTGCTCAACGGAGCAGCATCTCGGCAGGTAAAGGCCAAAGGTGAGCGTCAGGAGCGGCTCTTTCCCCCCGACATGTTGAGGCTGGACATTTCTGGCGAGCCAGGGCGGCTCAGCAACGCAACTGGTCGGCTCCGGTGGAGCCGAGCTCTTTCTCCTTCAAGGAGCCGCCATCCCTCCAGGCGATGAGAGTCTGCGTCCGACTCTGTGATTCTCCGAAGGGCTCTCAGCTCCCCCCCCCCCCCAATATATTAACGTGGCTGGTTTCCCTCCCATTCTGCATCCTGCAGCCGACATCTCTGGTGAGTTCGAGGGTCTCGCTCCGAGTTCTGTTTCTTGTCCCCAGATCTCTGGAGAAGAGCGTTAAAAGCAAGGAGATCCATTCTGCAGTCAGAGTGATGGGAAGGTAACCTGGATTCCAGGGCAGGAACAGGAATCTGACCGGGAAAGAATCAGGGGAAGATTTGGTCAGGTAGGAGCAGGAAAGGAAGGAGTCAGGAAGGAAGGAAACCCCGAATGGGGCCAGAAGCTTCAAAGCAGCCCAGCCTCCCTCAGAAAGGAAGGCTCCCAGGGCTCATTCTGCATTCTTGATGGCAGTGCTTTTTTCTAAAGAAAATGTTTAGGGCTCCTCTCATTTTCCTACTCACATTGAAATAATGCCCCTCAATGAAGCCAAACTTAGATTCACAAAATGTTTAGTGGTATTCATGTCCCCCCAGAAAAAAGCACTGCTTGTTGGACAATGACAGTCTTCCCCTTCAGACATTCCTTGCTAGAGAGGGGGGTGGTTGGGACCTGTTGTGTCCCTTCCTTTGCCTTCTCCCACCAACCCTGTGATCACGCTGTGTGTGCACGCACGCACACACACACGCATGCACACACACACACACGTGCACAACCTCAATAAAGCCAGGCAGTGCCCAGCCAATAAAGTGCTGGCTGTCCACCTGCCTCAGTGGGTGCTTGGAGCTCACAGTCTCACTCACCAGGCAGACTAAACTGCTATATCAGGCAAAAAAGAAAGGAAGAAACCCTCTTGCACACAGCAAGCTGGAACATTAGGACCATGTGTTCTGGCTTGTTTGCTGACTTGCTCCAGGTCAATGACTCATGGAAGATGAACATCACTGACCATGAGCTGAAAACACTTAACATGGACATTGCTGCTCCACAGGAGACCAGACTTGCTTCGAATGGCAGCCTCAGAGAAAAGAACTGCACCTTTTGCGGCCAGGAGGGCATCTTAAATAACCGCACATTCAAGGCATGAGATTGTCAGTGAAGGACTCCCTTCTGTCTGCGATAGAACTGCCAGCTGAGGGCTCAGAATGCTTCCCTTCTCTCCATCTCTCAACTACCTCCATTCCAGTTAACATATTGAGCGTTTACACTTTGTGTGCTCTGATATACAGATCAAGAACAAGTTCTGCGAGGAACTGGACTGCAAACACCTTCTCGGTGGTGGCGCCCACCCTGTGGAACACCCTCCCATCAGATGTCAAAGAAATAAACAATTATCTGACTTTTAGAAGACATCTAAGGCAGCACTGTTTAGGGCAGTTTTTAATGTTTGAAGTTTTTTCTGTTTTTAGTGTTCTGCTGGGAGCAGAGTGGCTGGGGAAACCCAACCAGATGGGCGGGGCATAAATAATAAAATTATTATTATTATTATTATTATTATTATTATTATTATTATTAGTCCTGCTGGGAGAAGTCGCCACAGCTGGGATAATCGCAGAGGCCCCCTTGATATCGGGAGCCTGAACAAGAATGGAGAAAGGCTGGCTGAACTGTGCTCCTACCTCAGCCTCTGCATCACAAACGTGATATGCTCTTCCAAGGCAAAAGACTGAGTGTCCTGGAGACAGCTTAGATGTCAGGTCACTGCCACCAGGCGATTGCACTGAACTGTATTAATGCCACACAGAGCTACCACAACACCGACTGTGACATGGTCATGCCCTGGTGGCCAGCAAAGAAGACCTCTAGCCAATCTCAGGTTCTGCACTTTGGCAGGAAGAACCAGCTGCACCAATATAAGGTGAGGGAAAAGAGTCTAGGAATCTTAGTGAACCACAAACTTAACTACAACAACAAAAGTGTCCAGATCAATGGAAGACAATAACACAATGTAGTTCAAAACAGTAACAATTTATTCAATATCCATTAAAAACTATTTATTTTTTTCTATTCTATTCCAGTTCTTTTTCCTCTTTCCACCAATTGGTTCTCATTCCTCTGACCAGGCTCTGGAATTCCGCTTTGATTTCCAGGAGTTGCAGATTCAGAAGTCTTCGCAAGTGGGCAATCATTTGGTGGTCCTTCACGATTTAGTAGAATTTCACTCCCTGATCTTTGTGACACAGTAGAAACCCCGTCTCTGTCTTCAATCAGCACGATGCTGAGACACATGGAGTTACTCCGGGAATAGATCATATATGCTAAGAAACTGAAAAACCCAAAAACCCATGAGATCTTTTGAGGCAAAATAATGCTATCAATTTTCGGATCTCTTTCTGTCCTGCCTTGCCCTGTCTTTTGCCAAAAGAAAGGTGGCAACCCTGTGCCCAGGCAGCAAGACGCCGCCCCCCCCCCTCGGCCTCCCTGAGGTGGTCCAAAGGAAAGAAGAGCAAGGCATAAGAAACCCGCTTGGCTGCAGGAGTTGCCAGAAGGAGGCCTACAGAATGCCATCCCACCATCTTCACGACTCCACTCTGGACCTGGGTAGTCACACGTTCCATGTCTCTGATCCACAAAATATGAGTATGCTTGGCTGACGAAGCCCAGCAGGGCAAAACGAGGTAATATTTGGGGAATCCTGGGCGACATGCAGGTCTTCCATCCTGGGCGACATCTCCGGGGGGGGGGCTGACAATGTTTCCCCCCCCTCCGAACCCTGGAGAGCAGCTGCCAGTCAGTGCAGGCTAGTTGAAGAAAGATATTGAGCATCTGAAAGGTGAACAGAGGAGGGTGACCAGGATGATGAAGGGTCTGGAAACCAAGCCTGATGAAGAATGGTTGAGGCAGTTAGAAACCAAGCCTGATCCATATCATAGATATGGAAGACAACATTAAACAGAACTAAGCGTGTAAAAAAAAAAAGGAAAAAGAGAGGGAAACTCTATTTTACGATGGTTACGAAAAGGTTTACAATGGAAACTTAGAGCTGACTCTTCCCCATCCTTTATTATTTATGGAGTGAATATTGCAGTTGTTGTATAAAGGATTGTTTTTTTGACCAGGATGTAATTGAAATTCATAAGATTTTGGAACACAGAAAAGAAATCATCAACCATCAGTTCTAGTACATGGGAGGCCACCTAAATTATATAAATTATATAATTTTGTATTTGAACAGTTGGTATTAGTAATTGTATTATAATTTGGTATTGCTATAATGAGGCTATTATTGGATTGAAATTGAAAATTAATAAAAAATTATTATGAAAGATGTTAGTCCATTTTCCCCTTCATGGATCACTGCCTTGCAGTGGCAAAGGGGCTTGAATAACTCAGAGAAGCTATGAGCTATGCTGTGCAGGGCCACCCAAGATGGACAGGTCATAGTGGAGAGTTTTGACCAAACGTGATCCACCTGGAGCAGAAACCGGCAAGCCACTCCACTATCCTGCCAAGAAAACTCCATGGACAAAGGCAACAGGCATATAAAAGTTATGACGCTGGAAGATGAGCCCCTCAGGTCGGAAGGCGTCCAACATGCTACTGAGGAAGAGCGGAGGACAAGGACAAGTAGATTCAGAGCTGATGAAGCGGCTGGGCCAAAGCCGAAAGGACGCTCAGTTGCGGATATGCCTGGAAGCGAAAGGAAAGTCCAATGCTGCAAAGAAAAATATTGCATAGGAACCTGGAATGTAAGAACCATGAACCTGGGTAAGTTGGATGTGGTCAAAAATGAGATGGCAAGAAGTTTGGCCTTGGAGTTCAAAACGAAGCAGGGCAAAGGCTAATAGAGTTCTGCCAAGAGCACAAGCTGGTCATCACAAACACGCTTTTCCAACAACACAAGAGATGACTCTACACATGGACATCACCAGATGGGCAGCATCAAAATCAGATTGATTATATTCTCTGCAGCCAAAGATGGAGAAGCTCTATACAGTCAGCAAAAACAAGACCTGGAGCTGACTGTGGCTCAGATCATCAGCTTCTTATAGCAAAATTCAAGCTTAAACTGAAGAAAGTAGGAAAAACCACTGGGCCAGTAAGATACAATCTAAGTCAAATCCCTTATGAATACACAGTGGAAGTGAGGAACAGGTTTAAGGATTTAGATTTGGTGGACAGAGTGCCTGAAGAACTATGGATGGAGGCTCGTAACATTATACAGGAGGCAGCAACTAAAACCATCCCAATGAAAAGGAAATGCAAGAAAGCAAAGTGGCTGTCCAACGAGGCCTTACAAATAGCAGGGGAGAGAAGGCAAGCAAAATGTGAGGGAGATAGTGAAAGATACAGGAAATTGAATGCAGATTTCCAAAAAAATAGCAATGAGAGACAAGAAGGCCTTCTTAAACGAGCAATGCAAAGAAATAGAGGAAAACAACAGAATGGGAAGAACCAGAGATCTGTTCAAGAAAATTGGAGATATGAAAGGAACATTTCGTTCAAAGATTGCCATAATAAAGGACAAGAGTGGTAAGGACCTAACAGAAGCAGAAGACATCAAGAAGAGGTGGCAAGAATACACAGAGGAATTATACCAGAAAGACATGGATGTCTCGTTACTGACCTTGAGCCAGACATCCTGGAGAGTGAAGTCAAATGGGCCTTAGAAAGCACTGCAAATAACAAGGCCAGTGGAAGTGATGGTATTCCAGCTGAACTATTTAAAATTTTAAACGATGATGCTGTTAAGGTGCTACACTCAATATGCCAGCAAATTTGGAAAACTCAGCAGTGGCCACAGGATTGGAGAAGATCAGTCTACATCCCAATCCCAAAGAAGGGCAGTGCCAAAGAATGCTCCAACTACCGCACAATTGCACTCATTTCACACGCTAGCAAGGTTATGCTTAAAATTCTACAAGGCAGGCTTAAGCAGTATGTGGACCAAGAACTCCCAGAAGTGCAAGCTGGATTTCAAAGGGGCAGAGGAACCAGAGACCAAATTGCAAACATGCGCTGGATTACGGAGAAAGCTAGAGAGTTCCAGAAAGAAATCTACTGCTGCTTCATTGACTATGCAAAAGCCTTTGACTGTGTCGACCACAGCAAACTATGGCAAGTTCTTAAAGAAATGGGAATGCCTGATCACCTCATCTGTCTCCTGAGAAATCTCTATGTGGGACAAGAAGCTACAGTTAGAACTGGATAGGGAACAACTGATTGGTTCAAAATTGGGAAAGGAGTACGACAAGGCTGTATATTGTCTCCCTGCTTATTTAACTTATATGCAGAATTCATCATGAGAAAGGCTGGACTGGATGAATCCCAAGCCGGAATTAAGATCGCCGGAAGAAATATCAACAACCTCAGATATGCAGATGACACGACTGTCAGGGCTGCACCTGACAACAACCTTGATGGCAGAAAGTGAGGAGGAATTAAAGAACCCTTTAATGAGGGTGAAAGAGGAGAGCGCAAAATATGGTCTGAAGCTCAACATCAAAAAAACTAAGATCATGGCCACTGGTCCCATCACCTTCTGGCAAATAGAAGGGGAAGAAATGGAGGCAGTGAGAGATTTTACTTTTTTGGGCTCCATGATCACTGCAGATGGTGACAGCAGTCACGAAATTAAAAGACGCCTGCTCCTTGGGAGAAAGGCGATGGCAAACCTAGACAGCATCTTAAAAAGCAAAGACATCACCTTGCCAACAAAGGTCCGTATAGTTAAAGCCATGGTTTTCCCAGTAGTGATGTATGGAAGTGAGAGCTGGACCATCAAGAAGGCTGATCGCCGAAGAATGGATGCTTTTGAATTCTGGTGCTGGAGGAGACTCTTGAGAGCCCCATGGACTACAAGAAGATCAAACCAATCCATTCTGAAGGAAATCAGCCCTGAGTGGTCACTGGAAGGACAGATCCTGAAGCTGAGGCTCCAATACTTTGGCCACCTCATGAAAGAGAAGACTCCCTGGAAAAGACCCTGATGTTGGGAAAGATGGAGTACACAAGGAGAAGGGGACGACAGAGGACAAGATGGTTGGACAGTGTTCTCGAAGCTACAAGCATGAGCCTGACCAAAAGCTAAATACAGTGACAAATTTAGAAGTGGATGGAAAGAACATCTATAACCCAACTGAAATTAGAAGCTGCTTCCAGAGATATTTTAAACAACTGTACACACAAGGGCCACAAAAAGACTCTGATATAGAACAATTTTTGGAGAAAAATGGACTGAAGGAAATCTCAAGCGAGGACAAAGTATTTCTGAACCAGAAAATAACTGAACAAGAAATAGAGAGTGCCATTCAAAGTATGCAACTGGGCAAATCTCCGGGGCCTGATGGACTCACTTCCAAATATTACAAAGCCTTAAAGGAGTGGATATTACAACCTTTGAAGCAAGTTTGCAACGAAATTCTTGAGGGGAAAAAGGCACCTGAAACGTGGAAAGAGGCCTACATCACGCTTATACCAAAGACAGAGACTGAGAAGACACAACTTAAGAACTACCGCCCAATTTCTTTACTAAATGTGGATTACAAAATCTTTGCTGACATTTTAGCTAGAAGATTGAAAAAAGTATTGATGGGGGAGATTCATAGGGACCAAGCAGGCTTTCTCCCTAGAAGACATCTATCAGATAATGTTAGGAATATAATAGACATTTTGGAGATGTTAGAAGTTAATATAAACACAAAAGCTGTTTTGATATTTGTGGATGCGGAGAAAGCCTTTGACAATATTTCTTGGACCTTTATGAAGAAGAATTTCCAGGGTATGGGGGTAGGTCAAGGGTTTGAAAATGGTATAGGCGCAATATATTCTGAACAAAAGGCTAAACTTATTGTGAACAATGTGATTACGGAAGAATTTAAAATTGAGAAAGGGACACGTCAGGGGTGCCCAATTTCCTCGTTACTCTTTATTTCGGTCCTGGAGGTCTTGTTAAACATGATAAGAAAAGACCAGCTGGTTAAAGGGGTACAGGTCGGAGCGAAACATTATAAATTGAGAGCTTTTGCAGATGACTTGGCACTTACATTGCAAGAGCCAGAATCTAGTACAAAAAGAGTTTTGGAACTGATGCAAGAATTTGGTCAATTGGCAGGATTTAAACTGAATAAATTAAAAACTAAGGTATTAGAGAAAAACTTAACAGTAATTGAGAAAGAGAAGTTTCAGAATGAGACAGGTTTAACTGTGGTTAAAAGTGTAAAATATTTGGGGATCAATATGACAGTGAAAAATATGAATTTATTTAAAGATAATTATGAGAAATGTTGGAAACAAGTGAAAAAAGACTTAGAAATCTGGTCAAATTTGAAGCTTTCCTTGTCTGGTCGAATAGCAGTTATAAAGATGAATGTATTGCCTAGAATGTTGTTTTTGTTTCAAACTTTGCAAATTGTGGACAAGATGGACTGTTTCAAGAGTTGGCAGCAAGATATTTCTAAATTTATCTGGCAGGGCAAAAAGCCCAGGATAAAATTTAAGATTTTAACTGATGCGAAAGAACGAGGGGGATTTGCCCTGCCAGATTTGAAACTTTACTATGAATCAGCAGCATTCTGCTGGTTAAAGGACTGGCTGCTTCTTGAGAATACAGACATTTTGGATTTGGAAGGATTTAACAATTTCTTTGGGTGGCATGCATATTTGTGGTATGACAAGGTCAAGGTTCATAGAGGTTTTAAAAACCATATGGTCAGGAAAGCACTGTATAATGTCTGGATTAAATATAAAGATTTGCTGGAGAATAAAACTCCAAGGTGGCTGTCACCAATGGAGGCAAAAGCGTTGAAAAAACTTAATATGGAACTTAAATGGCCAAAATATTGTGAAATTTTAGAGCAAGAGGGCGACAAGTGGAAATTGCAGAGCTTTGAGAATTTAAAAGATAAAGTGCGAGATTGGCTTCACTATTATCAAATAATGGAAGTCTTTAAGTTGGACAGGAAAATTGGCTTCCAGGTGGAAAAATCAAAACTGGAAACAGAGTTGTTAGAACCCAAAACTAAGAATTTGTCAAAAATGTATAACTTACTGTTGAAATGGAATACACAGGATGAAACAGTTAAATCAGCTATGATTAAGTGGGCACAAGATATCGGTCATAACATTATGTTTGCTGACTGGGAAAGGTTGTGGACCACCGGTTTGAAATTCACGGCATGTAATGCGCTGAGAGAGAATATTATGAAAATGATTTATAGGTGGTACATGACCCCAGTCAAGCTTGCAAAAATTTACCACTTATCAGATAACAAATGTTGGAAATGTAAAGAAAATGAAGGTACATTCTTTCACCTCTGGTGGACATGCCCAAGGATTAAGGCTTTCTGGGAAATGATATATAATGAAATGAAAAAGGTATTTAAATATACCTTCTTGAAGAAACCAGAGGCCTTTCTCCTGGGTATGGTAAGCCATGTGGTGTTAAAGAAGGACAGAATTTTTTTTATGTACGCTACTACAGCAGCAAGGATCCTTATTGCAAAGTATTGGAAGACACCAGATCTACCCACTCTGGAAGAATGGCAGATGAAGATGACAGACTATATGGGACTGGCAGAGATGACTGGCAGAATCCGAGACCAGGACAAAGAGACAGTGGAAGAAGATTGGAAGAAGTTTAAAGACTACCTTAACAAACATTATAAAGTTAATGAAGGCTAAATAAGATATGGGTTTAAAAAACTAGTGGTTTGCAGGGGCGTTGATTAAAAAAAAAAAAAGAATAGAATTATTAAAATTATTAAAAACTATGGGAAATATGGGAATGGATTTGCTGACAAAAAAATGAGATTAGAATACAGAAGGGGGAGGTGTGAGGAGGTCGGTGAAAGTAGGTTATGAAAATAAGATCTGAATTTATACTTGTTTTGTTTTTGTTTTGTCTGTTGGTTTTTGTATTTTTTTATTGTTGTTTGTATTTGTGTTTATATGTGTTAATTTGAAACTTAATAAATATTATTATTAAAAAAAAAAAAAAAATGAGCCTGACCAAACTGCGGGAGGCAGTGGAAGACAGGAGTGCCTGGTGTGCTCTGGTCCAGGGGGTCACGAAGAGTCGGACACGACTAAACAACAACAACAACAAAAAGTCCCTTTTATTGCTTTGCCAGTGCTTGCCATTTGCTAATCAGCATACAAATCATATCCAATTGCAATCATTCAATCAGTCATATTTGTGTGAATTACCATATACTCAATTTTCTATTTCCCCTTTTCTGTATACATTCTGTACCATTTGTAATTCCATTTCATATCATCTCCATTTATCATTTCTTTCAAGCTTTGTATATCAACAAAGCCAAGAGATTTGTTTCAGTTACATGTCTGGCGGGGGGTTGTTGTTGTTGTATGAATAAGCTTTATTTCCAGTTCCCCTGAGTTCCTGAGTTGCTATTGAGCAAAATCGAACCATGATGAGGACCCAATGGATGCAGGTGCCTTGTCCTTGATTGCACATAGTTGGTGATGATGTCAATCACCAGTTTGAAAAACCCCCCCAGCCCAGCCCACCCCGGAAGGAAGAGTTTGCAAAAGCTCAGATCACACTCAGGCAAGAAATAGCTCCAAAAAAGTTTATTGAGAGTCAACGGACAGAACAGTTTTTAAAAGGGGGAGATGAGAGAATATAAAAGTGTTTTTATTGGTGTGGGAGGGGAAGACTTTAAAATTGCCGGCTGCAGCCCTTGGCTCTGTGGCCTGAGAAAGAGGGGCTGATCCTGCAAGGATGGGGGGGGGCAGGAGGGGAGCAGCAAGACACCACTTCTTCTAGGCTACTGCAGAGTTTGAGTGGAGCCAGTACAAGGTGGGCAGCGGGAGAGAAGGGCCCCGCCAACTGGCATCCCATGTTCTGGGGGGAGGGGTTGCCTGGCAGCAGGTTTGCCCTGGGACCCTCCCAGCCGCCCCGTCTCAGAGCTGGGCTCCCTGCCGTGGCTTTTCCCCCACACTCAGGCGGCGGAAGAAGCCCACCAGGGCAGAGACGTCCTTGGGGGAAGACAGGGGGGAGGTGGGGAGCTCTGGGCCCTCCTGGGGGGTCTTCTTCTGGAACAGGGTGGGGAAGCGGAAGCCGCTGGGGGCTTCGGGCGAGGCAGGGCCTTGGGGGGAGGCGGCCACCGTGGCCATGGGGGGGGACCTGAGGAAGGCCTTGAGGCCCTGCCCAAAGAGCCCCCCGGCCTTCTTGCCACAGCCAGGGGGGGCGGCAGCAGCAGCGGGGAGTGTGGGGGTGGCTGGGGCAGCTTCCGTCTCCGCTGGCCTGGGGGGCTCTGTGCAGGGGGGCAGGGCGGTGAGCGTGTGTCTCCGGCGGCCGAGCGGCAGGGCCCTCTCTCTGGTGCTCTGGGGGCTCTCCAGGGCGAGGCGGAGGCCCTGCTGGGACCGGTTGCGCCTCCGGGAGCGAGGGGGCCGCAGGAAGAAGAGGTCCAGCTCCACATCCTGCAGGCCAGGGTCGCGGGCCGAGCAGCTGGCGATGGAGCGCCGCTTCTGCTTCTCCTTGCGCTCGCGCTCCTGGCGCTGCTGCCGGCACACGGCGGCCTCCCGAGCCTGGTTGTCCTGGGGGGGAAGAGGAGGAGGAGGACATGAGAAGAAGAGCCATCTGCGCCAGCATCCTGTTCTCACCGGGGCCAACCAGGGAACCCCTCCAAGCACCAAACCTCTCCCCTCCTGCGCTTCCCAGAAGCAGAGACACCCTGGCTGGCTGCCTTCCAAAGACCTCTCGGCCTCCAGGAATTTGTCTAATCCTCCTTTCAAGCCACCTAGGTTGGTGGCCGCCTTGCCTCCTGTGGGAGGGAGTTCCGCAGTTCCACTATGTGCTGCGTGAAGGAGGGAGCCAGGAGCTGATCCTGCACTCTGCAGGGGGTGCTGGAGCCACAGCAAAGTGGGAGGCCATGCAAGGATCTTCAGGTGCCCCAGGTAGAGACACTGCAAGGAACCCAACCCACAGTCTCTGCCCCAATTGGTGAGGGGGCTCTAAGCCAACGCAACAAAACAAAAACACCACAAACTGGCTTAGAAGTATAAAACCAAATTTACTAGAATAATAGCTAGAATAGAGATAGACTTGTAACCATTCAAGCAACAAACACACTAAGGTGCCATGTGCAAAACAAAGCCTGGAGATACTGTAAACATGGAATGGATGGATGTACAACTGTATCTTAACAAGTTACATGTGCAATAAACGTTATACAGACTGGATAAATGAACCGTTCAACAAGTAGCCTAAGTCCAATCACAGAACGGCAACCCCGTGCCGCCACAATGGCAAGGGTAGCACACTGGAGAATATGAAAAAGTTTTTCAAAACTGTTTTTCAAAGATTGAACTGGATGAGATGTTCTTCAGTAGGTCTTGAGTTGGAAACACAAAGCCGTGTGTGTGGCTCAATCACAGGAAGGCAAATCGAACCCACCCCCTGGTGAGAATAACGTAAGTGGGCAAAAGGAGACCTGTTCTTCTCCGGATATATTACAGGTTTCGCTACACGCTTCATCAGGCACTTTCTTTATCTTGTAAACCGTTTTGTATGACTGGGTAAAGTATAGTATGAGACTGATATTTTCTAATTTTTATGGTTTACCACACATTGTAATTGGAGTGCTATTTTGTATCATGCAGCTTTTCGGACTGATGGGTGGTGGCTTTGATTTGAAAATGCTCTTTGCTGAGCAGCCTTTGTTTTGCACATGGCACCTTAGTATGTTTGCTGCTTGAATGGTTACAAGTCTATCTCTATTCTAGCTGTTATTCTAGTGAATTTGGTTTTCTACTTCTAAGCCAGTTTGTGGTGGTGTTGTTTTGGGGCTCTAGGCCAGGCTGGACCTGCCTCCCCACCTCAGAGGAGTCCCCTGCTCCCACCACTGCCCTCCAGGTGGGGGGAAGGTTCATGTGTGATCAGGACTGGGGGAGGGGAGAGAAGGAGCAGGGGGACGGGGAGGGCCCTTAGCTCAGCAGCCTGCAAAAGGCTCCGGGTTCAGTTCCCACCAGGGGCACCTGCAGAGGGGGCTGGGAATGTCCCTGGAGAGCCCTTGCTGCCAATGGCCAGAGTAGCTATAAGACGCCTTCCTATGTCCCTCCAGAGGCCCATAGACTACCCCCGTCAGGCCACCATCCCACCAGCGCCTTGGGGGCAGGTTTTACCTGCACGGCAGCCAGGAAGCGCTCCCCGAAGGACTGGAAGATGCGGCAGCACTCAGTCAGGCTGAAGGTCTCGGGGTCCTCGCAGAGGAAGTCGCACAGGGTGGCCGCGGTCTGGCTCAGGCCCTCCTGGGAGGCCCTGACGGCCTGCAGCTCCACTGAAGCCACCTGCACAAAGGGCCCCACCTGGGCACCCAGGCCCAGGCCCTCCAGCTCCCCCTGGGCACTCAGAAGGCGCTGCCCCAGGCTCTCCAGCTCCACCATCACCTCCTGGTCAACGATCCTGCAAAGGGAGCACATAAGGTGTTGGGGAGCTGCACTTGCTTCATGCCCCCCCCCCAGACTGCCGGACTACCCCCCCCCCCAGCTGCAAGCCCAGTCTGCTTCAGAAGGCCCAGCAGGAAAGACAAGAGAGCAAGGGCAGGAGCTGGAAGGGATGCCCCCCCAACTCCTTCATTCCCATTCCCATCCCCTCCCCCAATGGGGGCACAGAGCACTGCCCTTCCTCACCGCGAAGCAGGCCCCAGGTGCTGCAGCTTGCTGGGGAACTGCAGGAGAGTAGGGTCCTTCTTCTCTGCCTCCTGCAGGGGAAGGAGGTGGTGAGTTAGCCCTGGAGACCTTGTCCTGTCCTGAAGGGCCAAGGCAGGGAAGGGGGAATCCGGCTCAGTCCCCGCTCAGCCAGGAAGCTGATTAGAGTTCATGGGAAAAGCACAACACCTTCCGCCCCACGGGGAGAAAACAAGGGCCAAGGTGGCCCCGCTCCTCTTCCAGAACAGGAAACTGAGAGGAGGAACTAACAGACCGGCCAAAGGACCGGTATCTGTTTTTAAACTGGAGCAAGAGGTGAGCAATGAGGCACCAAATCATGTTGATGATGCTAAATTGTTCTGGATGCTAAAAAATAAAATAAACAGATTGCAGAGGTCCTTTTGGAGCTCTTCATAAACAGAGGAAATGCGTGGCCCAATGGCAAAAGCAATTCAGTGTGAACAGGTGTAAAGAGTGCAAGCTGGAGCAAAACCATCTTAATTTCACATATATATATACACAGACCAGGAGCAAGATGTTGGGGTCATAGCGGATGGGTCGTTGGAGATGTCAACCCCATGGATGGCAGCTGTGAAAGGGGCAAATTCCACGCTAGGGATCGATCATGAGGAAAGGAGTCATTTTTCTGGCCCTCCTTCTGCCGGCATTTGCTGAGGGCACCACCCACATAGGGCACACCCCACAGGCCCCCTTCCTACCCGCTGTGCCCCCTCATGGGCTGGCAGAGCTCACCAGGGCAACAAAGTGCAGAAGGTCCATTCCTGGCCGGTTGGCCTTGGTGTCTGTGAGCCTCAGCAGCGAGGACATGCGGAAGCCCAGCGCAGAGCCAGCGTAGCCTCCCTGCAGGGAGAGGGGACACCAGTCTATTAATAAAATAATAATAATAATAATAATAATTTATACCCCAACTCATCTGACTGGGTTGCCTCAGCCACTCTGGGCAGTTTCCAACAAAAACACAGATAAACATCCTCATCAAACATCAAAACCTTCTGGAAACAGGGCTGTCCTCAGGTGGAGTCACAGGCCAGAGCATCCCAGCCCACCAGCCAGCCTCTTTGGCCACAGCTCACGCCCGGCCCTGCCCTGCCGCTCCCGCTGCCCGTGCCCCTCCCCAAAGCCACATTTTCTTACAGCTCTTCTCACCAGCCCAATACCCAAAGAAGCCCTGGCTGGCCAGGTGCCAACTGCCCACGGTGCTCAGAGCAGAGACTCAGGGGCCAGGTTGCTCCACCTACTGAAGGGCAGGTCCTCTGCCCTCTGTGGCAGGCTTTTGTGGGGGTGCAAGGAGGTGCTCCCGTTGCCAGCTGGATGGATGATAAGCAGAGAAACTGGGTGCCACCTCCTGCTCAGGTAGAGCCAGGCACACCGGGAGTGGAGCACCCCCCCCCCTACAACTGGGGACCCCTCAGCCCCCTTGCCCTCCCAACCCCCCATGGGGCCTGGAGGCTGACCCAAGAGGGCGGCATTTCCTGCCTGCCAGACCAGAGGCAGCCCTCTCCCCCCCCCCCCCCGCCAGCCAAGCCCCCTCACCTCATTCATGTAGTTTCCTGCCTTCAGCACCAGCTGGAGGAGTTCGTGCAGCTCCTCACACTCCAACAGCTCTGGGGGAGGGGAGGGGAGGGGAGGGGAGGGGGGAATGAGATCAGGGGGGCGGCAGAGATCAATCCAGTCCATGCTGGCAAAGGGGTGTGTGTGGGATGGCACCCCTGCCAGGTGACTCCAGTGACCCCACATTGCCTCTGGGACACCAGCCCTGTCAACTGAATGGCCGACAGATTCCCCACTTTGGAATTTTGCATTGCCACCAGGACAAACTGATAGCCATTCTTCAGCCTCCAGGCAATGTCTGGCCCCTCTCATTCTCCTCCCAGCCTGTCCTGAGGGGGGGAGAGTCAAGCCACATGCCCAGGACTCAGGTGCCCCCCCTCCCCAGGGTACCTAGGGCTGCCTCTGTCAGAATCTGGATGGCCGACTGCAGGGAGTTGAGCTGGGGGAAGAACTCCTCCTGCAAGAGCAGAAGCTTCAGGCGGTGGACGTAGCTGGAGGGGAAAGAGAAGGAGGGAATCATGGAACCGCTGGGCTGGAAGGGATCCTCTAGTCCAGCCGCTGCAGCGCAGGAAGGGCAGCTCCAGAACCCATGGCTGGGGCCACAGCACCTCTGCTCAAAAACCTCTCAGGGAATCAAACACATCAGAAAGTCCTTCTTCATGTTTAGTTGGAATCTCCTTTCTTGAGAGTTGAATCCCTTGTTTCATGCCTTCCAGAGAAGCAGAAAACAGCTCCATCTTCCACTGTTAATTATTTCTTTATTTATTGGCCCTCCAGATATCTGAGGAGCGCTCTCCACCTTCTCTTCTCCCAACTCCCTCAACCATTCCTCACCAGGCTTGGTTTCCCGGTCCTTGAGGAGGGCATCCTGCTCCTCTGCTCTGGGGCAGCCCAGCAGGAGCAGAAGGGCCGGCTGAAGCCTCTGCTCCCCCCTGGACCCACGCCAACCCTCTCACCTGGGCACCTGGACGAGGAGCAGGGCAAAGACCTCAGCCTCCGAAAGGCGGCTCTGGCAGCCTCGGAACGCAGCCAGCTTCTTGGCCTTCCCAAAGAGAAAAGGGGAGGCGTCACTTGGGAGTTGGGGAGCGGCGCAAGCCTCCCGCCGCCCCCCCCCCATTTCCCAGCAGTCACCTCCTCTGCATCAGGCAGCATCTTTGTCAGCTCCAGCAGCTTCTCTGCCCCGTAAAGGGCTCCTGCTCCATCCTGGATATCGGCCACAATCTCCTGGACCGGCCTGGGAAGAGAGACGAGGCAGCTCCCTGACCTGGGCTGGCACCTTCTGCACCAGCCCCATCCTTGCCCCCAGGCCAAAGGGCCCCTCACCGCCCCTCTGGTGGTCCAGCCCAGCCGCCCTCCCGCCTGCCCTACCTCTTGAACTGCTTGAGGAAGATGCCCAGGTTCAGAATCTTCTTGGAGTCCAGCAGGGAGACCTGGAGGAGGGAGAAGCAGGGAAGGACTTGAGCAAGAAAGTGCAGCCTCTCCCGGCCACCACGTGTCACACACACAAACCTCTCTGCACCACCCAGGTCCTGATCCTGTCCCAGCACCTTCCTAGAAGCCCAGAGCCCAGTCCTGCTTCACTCGGGCAGCTGCTTTCTGGGAAGAGGCTTTCTTCCAAACCAGATCCACCATTCCTGCTGCTTCCCCTGCTCTCTCACCCTTGAAAGACGCCACCCAAATGGCACTGAGCCCCCCAGCCCAGCTCCAAGGCTCCAATAGTTGGATTTCACATCAAAGGGCAGGGGGTCCCAAGAAAGGCAGCTCCCAGGTAACTGGCCCTCCTGGCTCTCAGGGGGCTCCCTCTGCCCTGACAGGCAGCCGCTGGCCAGGAGAAGAGAGATCAGACGCTCCCCTCTCCTTCCTTCCGCTGGATCCTCTCAGTTGGGGACTGAGCCAGGGACTGACCTGGGTGACTCCCTCTCCCCCCACCCCAACCATGCCAGGTCCCCTCGTCCTGGGGGAGAGAGCAGGCCAGCCCCACACCTTTCTCCCTCCACTCTGCTCACACTCTGGGCCTCCGGAGATGGGCCGCACAACCCTCTCCTCTCGTTTCTCAAGGCTGCGTCTGGCACCCCAGCGGATCTCTTCGCGCCCCCCCCCCCCACACTTCCCCAGACAGGCAGCTACACACGCGGCTCCCGGGGGCCCCTTCTGGGCGCCCGGGAGGGCGAAGCCCGCTGCGTCACCGTCCGCCCCGTCGGGCTCACCTGCTCCGCCGGCGGCTGGCCCCGCAGGCTCCCCCCGGGCGGCTCCGGGCGCTGCCCGAAAAGCTCCTCCAGGAGGGCGAGGTCCAGCGGGAAGCCCTCGCCCCGACGCCGCCCGGGCGCCGTCCAGAGGTTGTGGCGCCCCCGGATGCGCTCTGCCGGGATGGCCTCCCAGTTGAAGTTGCGCAGCCGCGCCGCCCGCGGCCCCGAGCAACCCTCCCCGCCCGGCCAGGCCCGTGGCGCTCTGGGGCTCAAGCCGACGGGCGGCGGCGGGGGCGGCGGCAGCGGAAGCGGCGGCGAGGCAGCCGCGGGGTCCGGGGTCAAAGAAGCCGTCGAGAGGGTGGAGGCGGCGGCGTCGGGGGTCGCCGCGGGGCCCGTCCAGTCTGTGGGCGAGGCGGGAGAGCTCCGGACGGTCACCATTGTCGGTAGGAAGAGAAGAGAGTACAGTACAGGCGCGTCGAGAGCCGTCGGGGATGTCCGCTCCCAGCCCACGGCGTCAGGGAGTCATCGGAAGGGGGCGGCCTCGGACGTGCCCCACCCAGCCCGGCTCTAGACGTATCACCCGAGGGCTTGAGCGCCAAGGGACGGGGCGGGAGCACCGGCCTCTTCCCGATGAAGCCCAGAGCTAGCGCGCGGAGGGATAAGACCGAGAAAGCCAGGCGAGGATGGCGCCCAGACGCCGCCTCCTCCCTTCCCTTCCTCGCCTTGTTGCTGCCCAAGCCAGGCCTCTGCCCCGCAGCTCACGCAGGTTTCAAAGAAGCCCCGACGGGAAAGGGCCGCCACCGACGCCGCCCCTCCCGCTCCCCACCGGAGTGGACAGTCCGAGCCCCAGACTGGCTTGCCTACACAAAGCAAGGCTGGTGAGGTCCAGGAAGACTCGCTCGCCCCTGTCCCGCGGCAACCGACGGCTGCCTTGGCGTCCATCCTGGGGGCGGCGCTGCCGAGCCGCGACGGGGCGAACAACTGTGCCTTCTTCTTCATCTCAGGTCCCTAAGCCGTTATTTTTCAGCTGGTGGCTGAAGACGCCCAAAAAGGGGCAGAGGCGGCCGCATCTCAGCTGGTGACGGGGGGGGCGGGAAGTCCCCAACCAATGAACCCCCCCCCATTGCTTGACTCCATCACAACAGGTGCTGCTGGTTTTCTTTCAGAGATATTAAGGTGTGCGCCACACCCCGGCCTACAAATAGGCTTCATTCCTTCTGTGCTCCCCGCCCCCCAGCAATTTTTTCCAGGTGTCCCCACGGCTGGAAACCTGAGAGGGAGGCGGGGGCGGAAGTACAAGAGAGGGAGCGGCCGGACTCCTGGGTCCTGCAGGGGCCCCTTAGCCCGCCTTCCGCATGCCATTGCTTGGGCAGCGGTCTGCTGGACGTGGCGAGGGCTGGGCTCTGCTTCCTTCGGCATGTCTCGACGTGCTCCCAGATGCTCCTTTCCAAGGAACCTAGATATGGAGGGGGGTCTGTTTCTTGGAGCTCTCCCTATAGTGCCCCCACCAACCAAGGCCTTTGGGGTGGAGGCTGTGGGGCTCCTGCTTCTAGCACCACTTAGGAGTCCTCTCCTGGCCTCCTGCCCGAGCCCCACAAGTGTTCCTCTCCCCCCTGCCCCCTCTTTTTGGGCCTGCAATAGGTGAGGGAGTCGGGGGGGGGCGGCTGCCTGCCAATTTGTGAAGGAACCTCAGGCATTTTATGGTGAGGCTGTCGCTGATCTCAGAGATTGCAGGTAGCAGGATTCCTCTTTTTATGATATCCTGTTGTTGAAATCTTGAATTTGCCCCCTCCTCTTTCAGAGCCATCCAAGCTGGTGACCCCCGCCCCCGGCCTCCTGTGGGAGGGAGTTCCATAGCTTAACTGTGCTGCACGAAGGACTTTGTCCTGCACCCATGGATGGCCCCGTGTTCCCAAAACACACTAGGAGCTCAGCTGGTGGATACTGCAGATCAGGAAAGACGCCAAGAAGCAGCTACTGTATTGGAGGCAAGGCGGCTTGGGAAATGAAGGCTTGTCCAAATGAAACAAACTTTCACACACACAAAAAACCCCCAGGTGCAAGCAGACAGAAAGGGCTGGCAAAACGGAAACCGAGGAGCACATTGCTCAAAACATTGAGAGCAACAAGAAGTTCTTTAAATGTATTAGTAGCAGGAGACTGGCTCTGGTGGCAGGTGGACCCTGGGATGACCAGGGAGTCCAAGGTGTGCCAAAGGAGGATAAGGAGATTGCAGAGAAGCTGCAGCATAAGCTACAGGGCAGATCCCATTGCCTGGACTAACATTTGCAGGAAGGTGGTCTAAGGAACTGAGGCAGGAAGCAGCAATGAGAGGTGAATTCTAGGCCCACAGACAAAAGAGAAACTGACCCACTCAAGGATTCTCTAAGAATTCAAGTGTGAAACTGTCAATTGTCTTTTTTAAAAAATGTACCCCGTCCCTTGGATCAGCCTGCATGCCTGAGAACTGGAAAGCACCCAATGCAACACCAATTTTTAAAAAGGGATTCAGGGGGATCCTGGAAATTACTGTCCAACTACACCTGTCCCCAGAAAAGTGGTGGCCAAGCATTGTTAAAGATAGAATAAGCAAATGTACAGTGGTACCTCGGGTTACAGACGCTTCAGGTTACAGACTCCGCTAACCCAGAAATAGTACCTCGGGTTAAGAACTTTGCTTCAGGATGAGAACAGAAATCGTGCTCTGGTGATGTGGCAGCAGCAGGAGGCCCCATTAGCTAAAGTGGTACCTCAGGTTAAGAACAGTTTCAGGTTAAGAATGGACCTCCAGAACGAATTAAGTTCTTAACCTGAGGTACCACTGTATAAATGAACAAGCTCTGGGCAACCAAGGAAGTGAAGAGAAGGCATTTCTTCTAGCAGGGCAAGGGGGGGGGCACCCTGCTCCAGTGTCTCCTCCAACAGGCAGATGCTGTGCTCTCTCCTGTCAGAGGCAACACCCCTCTGGCTCCCAGAGGAGGAGCAGGTGCTGGTCGCTGGCTGCCCAAGAGCATCCCGTTGGCTGCAAGAGCAGGATGCTGGACTGGTGCTTCTTATGGTCAAGTATCCTGGCGTGTGTGTGTGTGTGTGCGCGCGCGCATGCTCTCTCTATCCAATTTCTCCACACCATGCATAATTTTAGACACCTCTTCCAAGACCCTTTACTAGTCTTTTTTAAGAACTGATCTCAAGAGAGCACTCCAGCTTTTTGCTCAAAGGGAGCTGCTCCATGAGTGCCAGGCTTGGCAGGTCCTTGTGTCCCCCACGGGACAAGTCTCCCAGGTGGAAGAGAGGGGGCCTGGGGCCAGATCAGGACCGCCAGCACAGAGACACCCCCCCTTGGGCACCTGCCTGGCTGAGGCAGGAAGTAGATTACATTGAGCCGGGGGGGGGCAACCTTGCAGGAGCCACACAAGTGTGGGCAGGACAAGAGGAGTGACAAATCATGCAAAAACCAGAGGGTGCAACTCAGCTTGCGAAAGTCTGCACAGGAAAGAGGGAGTCGCAGCGCTGCCCCTGCGCTCCTCACCTCTTGAGCTGAGCTCCCTGCTGCTCAGGCCACTTCCTAGGTTGCATCCTGTTCTACGGCTTCCTCCCACTTCTCTCTCGAACCTCAAGCGAAGAGGTCACCTTGGCACTATTCTGAGAACAAAGGAGCCAGCACAGCTGCCTTTGCTTTCTCCAGATTAGCTAGTTGAGGCGGGAACTGGGCACTTGGCTCTCCAAGCTCTGTGCTTACCGTAAGCTCCTTTGCTGCTTTCCTGACATCTCTGTGCGGCAGCAAAGGCCAGCCGGCTCCCTCGCCTGGACCTGCACCCTCCCAGGAAGAGGAAGACTTCACTCTTCCCCACTCCCCCCCCCTTTTCAAAGCTCCACCACTAGGCTAAGAACCCTCTGCCTGCCTGCCTCTTAGGGGCCCTAGACATGCACTCCAGGGGGTCCTGCCGGTGCCACGGGGCAGCCAGCTGGGCTTGAGGAATGGCAGTCCACTCTCAGGTCAGCTGAGGCAGCTTTGGCCAGCTCTCTTGCGCCCCCCCCCCCGTGTGCCCCAGAGAGAATCCCCCCGCAGAAGAAGGTCCGTCCGGAGAAGGGATCCCCACATAAGAGCTTTTCTCCAGTTAGAAACAGAACATTGCACTTTATTTCTACGCAACCCTTTTGATTGTCTCCAAGGTCACCCGCTCCTCCTCCTCCTCCTCCTGGATCTCTCCATCATTCCTTAGAAATGGAAGTCATGCTTCTTCAACTGAAACGCAAGAGACTACATGGGGCAGGGGGAGCCCAGAAGGAGGAGCCGGGGGTCTCTCAAGGGGGCGGGCAGGAGCCCCTTCCGGAAGGGAGCCTTGTGAGGGCATCTGGCTGACCCCCAGGGGAGAGAGGCAGGCCCTCCCTGGCCACCCGCTTCCTCCAATGCAGCGGCCAGACCAGGCAGGCTTCAACGGAGAGACAAGCAGGGGAGGAGGATAGAATGAGAAAGGACCCAAAGGGTTTTCTAGTCCAACCCCTTGCAATATGGGGGTCTTGCTGGGCACCTCCTCCTGCTGCCTGCCTGTACCCCCCACCCCACACAGATCAAGAGGAATGATGGGGGGGGGCCCTGCCACAGAGTAGGAGTGTGCCAGGCTGAGTCAGGCTCCCCTGGCGTCAGCAACAGGAGCATGGCAGGCTCTGATTCGTACCGTTTATTCTGGAATCTTTACAGAGTGGGTTGGGGGACCCAGCAGGGAGAAGCAGCCATTCCTTCACCTGGTGCCCCCCTGCCGCCCCCCCCCATGGAGCCCCCTCACCTAGGAACACAACACAGGGGTACTGGCCGTAAAACACACACACACACGCACGCACACATCCCCCCCTCCCCGCAAGGCTGAAGCCATGCTACTTTTTGGTCCATACTGGGAGGGGGGGCAATCCCAGCTTGGGATCCTCACATTCACCCCCCACCCCAATAGCAGCACATCCAGACTGAGGCCTCCTGCGCACAGCCCCCCCCCCCGCCACAATTTGGAGCACAAGTAGGGAGAGGTCATAGCTGCCCAAACGCAGGACCCCCACTTCACCCCCCCCATGAAAAAAGTACTGGAGCAGAACAGCAGCTGGGGGCCAGAGGATGACGCCCCCCCCCCCTCTGTTTATGCCAGCAAGGGGGGCAAGAAATGTGTAGTGTGGGGCTGGAGCTGCCTTGTGGCAAGAGGGAGAACCCCCCGTCCCCCTCTCCCCAAAATGCCAGCCCCTCTTTTGTGGCTGTTTCCCACTGTCACCATGGAGTGTGTCCAAAGTGCCGGCCCGGGTGGCCTGGAGGAGGTGGTGGAGGTGGGGGCCCCTTCTCCAGAGCCAAGAGCAAAATCTGGGGTGGGGGAGAGTCCCCTGCCCTTCAAGCAGCCGCAGGGAAAGCTGGTGGGGGAGAAAGGAGAGACTGTTTCTGCTGGACAGGGCCCCCTCCTCACCCGGCCTGCCTCTTCTGCTCCAGAGGGGGGCGAGGGGGCGCCGGAGCCCTCCCCGCAGAGTCCAGGTCCATGATGGGAGCGGGGGGGGGGGGGAGGGGGCCGGGGGAGGGGGCCGGCAGTTCACGGCTCCTCCAGCCACGAGGGCTTCTCTGCTCCGGGGCTCTTCAGCTTGACGTTGAAGTGCTTGAGCGTCTGCTCCAGCTGCTGCTGGTTGCCGGCAAAGTAGGCCGAGATGGCGTTGTGGAAGAGCAGCAGCTGCTTGTGCATCACCTTCACCTGCAACGGGGGGGGGGGCGTCAGAGGAGCCCCCAGGGGCCAGCCGCGCATCTCAGGGGGCCGCAGGGCATCACTGCTTCCGCAGTTCGGCTCTGTGCTGCGTGAAGGACTTTCTGTTCTCCTCCCCCCACCCAAGGAAGCCCCCCTTGCACCCCTCCTGGACTCTTCTTGCCTGGCCTTGAAGCAGAGGCCAGGAACGCTCTGGCTGGGATTCCTGGACCCAGGCATGAAGGACAGGCCAGCGTGGGAGGCCTCTGACCAGGAGCCCCCCCTCACCTTGTTCTCCTCCAAGAACTTCAGCTTGACGGCCACGTCTGCCCGCAGCTTCTCGTACTTGGCGCGGTGGGCCTGGAAGTGGGCCTGGGCTGCGTCCAGGCGGCAGAGGGTGCTGGCATCCCGAGGGCCCAAGTTCAGCTCCTCCAGGTCCGTGCGGTAGGCGTCGTACTCCAGCCTGCACGGGGGGGGGGGGGAGTGTCAAAGCAGCGGCACAACTCCCACCCCTGGAGCCCCCCGGAAAGAGGCACCCACTGGCAGCGGGGCATCTGCCGAGCCCTGCCTGGAGCCCCCCCCCCCCGCTTCTCCTTCCCCCCCCCCCACTTGCAGCCCCACCTGGCCGTCTCGTACTGCTTGACGGTCATGAGAGTGTCCTCCATGGTCTTGTTGACCAGCGTGTTGATGCTGGAGACGAAGAAGTTGACGGCCCCCAGAAGGGTCTCCCCGTTCTTGCACAGCAGCTTCTGGGTCTCTGCGTTGTAGCCAAACTCCTCCTGCGGGGGGTGGGGGCCTTGAAAAGGGGGCTGACCATCCCGGACCCCCCACAAGCCAGCCCCCAAAGGCAAGAAACCCCCCAGAACCTGAGAGCCCAAGGGCAGTCTGCTGGATCAAGCCTTGGTGGCTCTCTCCTGCCCCACACATTTGCCCAATCCTCTTTCAAAGCCCTCCAGGCGGGGGGCCATTCCTGGGGTGTGTGTGGCTGCTGTGTGGCTGTAGCTGCTCTCCTGCCAGGCAGGACGTTTGCTTCCGATACCCTTGGAAACGGCCCCAGAGGCAGGACGGGGGCTCCGCCTGGCACCTGGGCCATCCTGCCTCCCCCCTGCCCAAAGGACGTGGGGCGCCTTCCCCACCTGCAGCTCTGGGGACTTCTGGCTGAGGTCGGAGAAGGCGTCGGCCAGGGCGTGCTGCGTCTGCACCAGGCTGTAGAAGTGGTTGGTGAGGGCCCTGGCCAGGCCCAGGACGCCCTCGTACTTGCGCTTGGTGTCCCGCAGGAGCTCAATCTGCGTCTCCAGCTCCAGGTCGACGGTCCGAGAGCCCCTCCCAAAGCGCTCCGAGATAAGCTGCTTTGTGCACTGCGGAGGGAGAAGAGGAGGGGCAGCTGGGGGGGGCCTCACCCGGAGCGGAAGATCCCCTCACCCTGCAGCGGGTTGGGCTAGATGACCCCTGGGATCCCTTCCCAGGATCACTAAAGCTGCCCAAGGAACTTAAAACAGCAAGGGCGTGTGGGTGTGCGGAGCTCAGCTGCCAGATGGAGAAAGAGCAGGTGTCCTGGAAAGCCTTGTCCAGGGGCCACAGCTGAAAAGGCCGCCCCTCTCTTCCTGCCCTCTGGGAAAGGGGCATAGGGTCTCCTTGGGTGGGTGCTGACCAGTGGCTTAGTGGCTGCCCCCTGCCTTTTGCAGCCGCCTCCCAAGGCAGCCCCCAAAGCAGGGCACTGAGGGCTCCAGAAGGCAGAGAAAATGCTGTGCAGACTTGCTGGTGGGCCAAAAGGGACTGATCCAGAAGCAAGAGACCGATCCATGTGAGGAAGAGGGCACCTCCCTGGTTCAGGCTGAGCCCCACCAGCGCCCCCTCTTCCTGGGGCTGAGCACAACACCCCCCCCCCCCGCTCACCTTGTAGGTGTTGATGCCCCACTTCTTGACGACATCAAACTTCTCCACCGCGATGCCCCGCGTGGCCTCCTCGCCTGCCAGGGCCGGGTTGGAGTGCAGCTGGTGCAAATTGGAACCTGCAAGGGCCGAGCAGGCAGGGGGCTTCCTGAGCAGGGGGAAGGGGCAGGTCCCTCAATGCTCCGAAGGCCGAGCTGCCCCATGGAGGAGGGAGGATGGAAAGAGGGGCAAGGAAAACATCTCTTCGTCTCGCCTACATTCCCCTGGAAGCCTGCACCCCAACCGCTCCCACGGAAGGGGGGCTTTTGGGGGCAGGGATAGGGCAATACCTGAGGCAGCAACAGCCTGGCTGGCTATCCGGCTGGCAGCCGACGGGCTGGGGGAGATGAGCGGTCTTCGGGGTGGGTGAGATGGAGCAAGAGAGCCTGAAATGGAGGGGGCCCAAGGCAGGGCAGAGATGGGCACCGGGCAGGGTGGGGAGGAGGAGGGAGGGAGCCATGGAGGGGGTGCAGGATAACACAGGGGGGTTGATGAGCTGCGGCAGACACGGACAGGGTGGCATGAGCACACGATGCCAGGCTCCCAGAGGAGCACGAGGCGGGCATAGTTCCCCAGGCAAGGTGCGGGCTGAGCTACGTGCCTTCCTCATCCCTGGGGGTCAGGGGAAAGGGAGGCTGCAGGAGGCCCATCTCAAAGGAGGGGGTAGAGGGAGGGGCCTTGCTGACGGGTGCTTGGCCGAGGGATGCCCTTCGCGGGCGGGCAGGCCGGGCTCAGCTGGGGGCAGACACTGGGCCCCTCCCCGCGATTCTCTTAGGCTGCCTGACCTTTCATGGCGCTGGTGGGGATGATGCCCTCGGCGGTGCCCCCATAGCCCCCGGAAACAATGCTGGTCTCGTTCAGGTTGGGCCCCGACACCATCACCTGCTGGAGGTCCTGCAGCGGGAGAAGGGGAACATGGCAGAGCCCAGCCCCAGGGGAGGGGGCTCAGGCAGGCCCAGCAGCGTCCCCTCAGCTGGGGTGGCTGCTCTGCAGAAGGGCCTGGTTCCCCAAAATCAGTGGCCTGCGGGGAACCAGCATTTGGATGGGGGTGGGGGAGCAGGGACTGCCTCCCTTGCAGCTGGACTGCTAGAATGGGGGTGGGGGCCCCTTCAGGCAAGTGAACCGTCCCACTTCCTCCCCTGCCCGATAACCATCAGAGCTCAGCTTACAGAGCCCCTCTGAAATCTCCCCCTTGCAAGCCACACGCACTGCGCCCGGGACATCAGTGGACCCCCCCCCCATTCTTACCCCCTCCCCGTTACCTGCTCCAGGCCATCGTCCTCAGCGAGACGCCGGGAGTCTCCGTTGCCATGGATTGGGATCTCCATGGTGGCTGCTTTGCTCATCAGCCCGTCGGTCATGCTCAGGGTCTGGAGGGGCCAGGAAAAAAGGGGGGCTCAGGCGCCAGGGGCAGAGGAAGGGGCTCCACTGTCCACACACCCCGTAGACCCCCACCCCACACGCTGGTCCCGGTCAATAGATAAGGCAGCCTGGATCCTTCTCCCGCCTCCTGCGAAGCCCCCACAGCCAGCCAAGATGCCCTCCTCCTGACAGCCTCCTTGCCCCCAATGCCTGCGCGGGGGCTGGCAGCAAGAGCAAAGTGCAGCAGGAGACCCCGGGGGCAGACACCCCCAGGGAGGGGCATTTTTGTCTTCAGGAGCAAAGAGCGGCCTTCCGATGGCCCCAGGCGGACGCCACTTCCCAGACCTGCTCTGCTGAGCATGCCAGTCTTGTTCCCTGACGCCTGGGTTTGGCGAGTGGGCCACCTGGGCCAAGAGGAGCCTGCGGGAAACCAGGGAGCACAAGGGGAGCGCCACGTTGGGAAGCCTCCCAGTGCCAAGCTCCCTTCTTTCTCTCCCTCCTTTGCGAGGCACCCTTTGAAGAAAAAGCCAAGTGGGCCTGGTTTCCCCACCCATGTACCAAAAAGCCTTTCTTGGAAAGAGAAAAGAATGTGCTACCTGCTAACTGGCAGCCCCCTAATGCCAACTCCACCCCATCACTCCCTGCAGCCCCTGAAACCCCATAGATTCCCAGCAAAACCCCACAGAGAAAGCAGCTTCCTGGGCTGCCCTCAGCCTCACACGGCATTTTCTTCTCCCAAATGCAGGAAGGAGAAGAGAACAGACCCAGCACACCTGGGAGGGACATGGACAGACCAACAACAAGGCAGGAGGCCCCCACTTACAACCCTTCTTCACTCCAGAAACTAAGAGAACCACCTACAGCCAGGGCGGCGTCTGGGCCAGCTCAGAAAGTTTAACAATAGTGCCAGGAAGAATGCCACCCCCCAGGGGGCATTCCAGCACAAAACATGTCGCCTTCCTGGTGGCACCAGCCTCATCCAGGAACCTGGGGGGGGCGCGCGGCGGCTTCAACAGGAACCTGCCAGAATGAGCTCTGGCTTGCCCAGAATACGGACGCAGGAAGAGGGATGCAAGGGGGGCAGCCCCCAAGACGCGTCTTGTCTCTCAATACCTGGGCTTCCCCCTTCCTGGGCAGCCGCTCCCCTTGGGCAGAAGTTGTGTGGGATGACAAGTCCTGCCCACGGGCCCAGCACACTGTGCCACGGGCAGAGATGCCACACTACCCGTCCCACGTGCCTGAGGCAGGGAAGGAGCCACAGACGCAGCACAGAGCATCAGCTCAAGGGAGCCAAATCCAGCGGGGGGGGGGGGGTCAGCACACAACCCTCCAAAGCAGAACTGGTGGGGGCAGCAGCACCTCCTGCAAGCTGACCCAGATGGGGGCCAATGCTGCCCCTCCCCCCCTTCTTGCTGGAACCTCAGTCCCGTCCCCCCCAATGCAGTCAGCCTATTTTCAGAACTGGCGGGCAGTCATGGTGTGTCACCTCCAAGTGTCCCGTTGGCACGTACATTGGGGTGGGGGTGGGGTGAGGGGGAACAGCTCCCTCCCCACTCCAGGAACATGCAGAATTTCCAGGCTGGTGGTTGACGTGGCCACCGAGGAGCCTTGGCAGGAAGGGCAGGGCCAGGGGCCAGGTTTGCTTTTGGGTATTTGCTTAATACTGTGGGTTTTATTGGGGAGGGAGTTGGTAAACACCTGTAAATTGCAATGTATTGTTATGAACTTCCCTGGGAAGCTGCCAACTTGGAGGGCGGAATCTCCTGCCCCACAACCAAGACCCCTCGCCAGGTCTGGCCAGGACCCTCCCTCCCTCCCTCCTTCCCGCAGCTGAGTCTGAGCACCTTGCCATGATGGCCTTGCTGGAGAGGAGAGGGGAGCCAGCAGGGACCCCCAAGCCCCCTCTCTGGCCCCCTCCGCCTCAGCGGCAGAGGAGAGCGGAGGGGCGCCCCCTCCGGGCCATGCTCCATCTGCCCCCCCTCCGGCCCTCAGCCTCGCCCGGTCGGTGGGTGGGTGGGCGCGCCTGCCTGCCGGCCGGAGGGGAGGGGAGGAAGCGGAGCAGCCCCGGCCTGGGGGCCCCGGAGGGAGGGCGCCAAGGGCCACCGGCGGAGCCCCGAGGGGGAGCCGCCCCCGCCTCCCGGCCTGCCCGCCCGCCCCCCCCCCCCGGGCCCCGGCGAGGGCAGGAGGAGGAGGAGGAGGAGGAGAGGAGCCTCCCTCCCTCTCCCCCCCTCCCCCCCTCCCTCCCTCCCTCCCTCTCCGCGCGGCGGCGGCGCACCTGCCTGGCGGCTCCCGGAGGCTCCGGGTGTCGGATCCGCGTCGGGGCCCGGGCACACCGGAAACGACGTCACGCGCCCCGGCCAGGCCGGAGGAGGAGGAGGAGGGGCCTCGGCCAGGCCGGAAGTGGATCCGGAAGCCTCGAGAGGAGGAGGAGGAGGAGGAAGATGGAGCAGCAGCAACTGCGCGGCGTGAGAGGCGGGCGGGGGGCGGGCGGGGGGCGCGGGCGGGCGACCCGCGTGGGTGGGGCTGGTGGGGCTGCGCGGGGCGCCGGGGGGGGGTCCCTTCCCTTCCCTTCCCTTCCCTCCCTCCCTGCCTCCCTCCCTCCCTCCCAGCTGGGCCTTGTCGTTGCAGCTGCGCGACTTCCTGCTGGCCTACAACCAGATGACGGAGCTCTGCTTCCAGCGCTGCGTCTCCAACCTGAACTACCGGGCGCTGAGCGGCGAGGAGGTGAGCGCTGCCGCCCCGGGAGGGAGGGAGGGAAGCGGGGCGCCGGGACCCCGGGACCCCGGCCGGGCTGAGCCCCCTCTCTCTTTCTCCCCCCCCCCCCGCAGGAGGGCTGCCTGGAGGGCTGCGCGGGGAAGCTGGTGCGCTCCAACCACCGCCTGATGGCCGCCTACGTCCGCCTCATGCCCTCGCTCGTCCAGCGCCGCCTCTCCGACTACGAGGCCGCCGCCGCCGCCGCCGCCCAGGAAGCGGCCCTCCCGCCCGCCGAGCCTCCCGCCGCCCCGCCGGGGCCCAGCGTGGTCAGCGCCTCCTGACGGCCCCTCCGGGCGGCTTGCTCGCCCAGCGCCGCCCCCCTGCCGTCCCCGAAGGGAGCCCCTGGCCAGGCCGCCTGCCCTCAGAGATGCCCCCCTCGCCGCTGGACGCCGGGGCCCATCTCGCCAGGAGCATCCCAGAGCACACCGCTTCTGGGGACAATAAAGCCACTTTCTGGGACACCTTGTGCGTGAGAATGCTGTGCCGGCCCTCCGTGGTGCTTTCCTTTGTGATTTCCATGCTGCTTGCCTGAAGGGAGCCCTGGGGTGGGGCGGCCTCAACCAGCTGCTCCTTGACACTTAAGCTTGAGAGCAGAGCTGGAAGTAGCAAGGCTCCCTCCTTCACCTCAAGGTTCAGCTCCCCCTCCAGCGCCTGCTATTCCAAGTTCTGATTTGACACGGTGGGTGCTGAGCAGGGTGGGCCCCCGAGGAAAGAGTTTGCTGGGAATTCTGGTGCTGTGGCCACCACAGCGTGGCTTGTGGGTATGGAGAAGGGATCTGAAGGGACTCTGCCACAGGAGCCGTGACCCTCTGAAGCAGGGATGGGGCCGCTTCATGTGGACCAAATGCAGGTTGGTGTTTGTGTGGCATTTGGAGATGTCCCCCCCCCCCCCGTTCCATCAAGCATTTGGCAAAAGAAATCGTGGATCTCCAAGAGCAGAGCACACAATGCAGGGCAGATGGATGGGGAGAAGGGCCTTGCTGCTCCTGCGCCAAAGTCTCTCGCAAGAAGGACCATCGTGGCCCAGGAGCAGGGGAAAAGCTGTGCATACAGAAAGTCCCAAGTTCAATCCCTGCTGGCTCACAGAGACCTCTGCCTGGAACCCCTAAGAGCAGATGCTTGTCAGTGGGGCTGGTACTACTATAAATAATTTAATTATTTGTGCCCCACCCATCTGACTGGGTTGCCCCAGCTACTCTGGGCGGCTTCCAGCAGAATAGAAAAACACAGTGAGACAGTAAACATTAAAAACGTCCCAATACAGGGCTGCCTTCAGATGTCTTCTAAAAGTAGCATAGTTCTTTATCTCCTTGGCATCTGATGGAAGGGCGTTCCACAGGGAGGACGCCACTGTCTTAAAGGCCCCCTGCTGCCCAGGTCAGCTCTAACACTTTGAATAGTGCTTGGAAACATACTGGGAGGCTGTGAAGATGCATTAGGACTGGTATATTATGGTCCCAGCGGCTGCTCCCAGTCGCCAGTGTAGTTGCCGCATTCTGGATTGTATTTTCCATGACACAGAGTGCATGCAGTAGTCCAAGCAGGAGATAACCAGAGCATGTACCAGAACTTCTTAGCTGTTGCTCCTTGGTAGGCTGGACATTGAGCTCCAACCCATGTTCAGTCTGATTCAGAATGGTTGCTTCATTGCCCTCATTCCCAGGGAAAACCATGGGGCCACCTAAGCTCCATGCAGTGGGCCAATGCACCAACTCTCTATAAGGCAGCTACCTCCTGTATTCCTGCGTAGAGCCACCTGGTACAGTAAGGTGGCGCTGGCCCTTTTCCCAGAAGCCAGTGGGACTGCAGTCATTCGTGGGAGTATGGGGGGGGCAGCAGATGCAGTCAGGGAGCACCCCACCTTCCTTTGACTCTTCCAGACCTACAGCTCCTTGTGTGGGAAATGGTCTCGAGCCTTTTGGATCAGGGCTTGTCGGACCAGGAAGAGGGTAAGGGGAACACAAGATACGGCTTCTTTTTTAATAATATTTTTATTAATTTTACATTTTATAATATTTAAACACATATTTGCTATCCACTTTACTTCTTTTGCTCATACGAGCCTGTCAACTTCCCTCCCGCCCGCCTCATGGTTTTCAAAATTCATTCGTATATCATAGCATTGTTACGGAAAAATCTAGGTGTGAGGCTGCTCAGTCCCCCAGCTGGTCGGGCAGAGCCCGTGGGTCCCTGCAGAATAAAGGAAGGAGTCCAGCCACCAACCGGAAGAAATAGCTGTAGACCAAAGTTTATTGCGCAACAGGTTCAAAGAGGAATTTTGAACCCTGAGGATGGGGTGACAAGGACTTTTAAAACTTTCCCACCATATCCCAGAATACAGTTCGTACAGCATCATTGCTACATCACTAACATGTCACAAAAGGGGAGGGGTAGACAGGGGTTACACTGGTACAAGATTAGCATAAGCAGACATGGCAGGGCAAGACTCAGGTATAAGATTAGCACAGGCAAACACCTCTGAAGTCCCACCACCCAAAGTACAATAGAACTTCCTTTGCATGTCTGGCCCTTTGGCAAGTTTGGTGATGGGATTAGGCTTTCCTTGGCCAACAATCAGCTCAGCAATTGTCACCTCTGGAAACTTCCTGGAGTTCTTTTTCAAGGGGAAAGTAGCTTTGGAATGGAGGAAACCGGCAAAGGAGTTGATTTTATATTATTTTTAAAGCTAGGTAACTTCCCTGAGCTGTCAAGTTGAAAGGATACATTCAGGCATAATATTTGTAACATTTAACTTTAAGGATGTGCCCCCCCTGTAATTTCCGTAACAGCATTTATGCATTTTCCATTTTACGTTTCATTCAGAATATCACAATTTTAAAATAAATATAAAAGGGTAGTGACAATTATCAATACAAGTCTTCTTACAACCCTGCTAGTGTCGTTAATTGCTTACAATGGTCCTTCAAGTATTTTATAAATTTACTCCAGTCTTTTTGGAAAGCTTGATCACATTGGTTTCGGATTTTTCCGGTCAGCTTTGCCAATTCTGCAAAGTCCATCATCTTCATCTGCCACTCTTCTTTCGTTGGTATTTCTTCTTGCTTCCATCTTGGGGTTAAAAGGATTCTTGCTGCAGTTGCTGCATGCATAAACAGTTTTTGATCACCCTATGGCATCTCTTCACTCACTAGACACAATAAAAATGCTTCCGGCTTTTTAACAAAGGTGTACTTACACATTTTCTTTAACTCATTATATATCATTTCCCAATACGCTTTTACCTTGTTACAGTTCCACCACATATGATGTAAGTTCCCTTCTTTTTCTTTACATTTCCAACACTCCTTATTTCTTGTCCTATACATTTTAGCAAGTTTAGTTGGTGTTAGATACCATCTATACATCATTTTCATAACATTTTCCTTTAATGCACTACATGTGGTGAATTGATTCCTTCATTCCATAACCTTTCCCATGATTCCAACTGAATATTAGATCCAAAATCTTTAGCCCATTGTATCATTACCATTTTCACCTCTTCATCTTTGGTATGCCATTCCAATAATTTGTACATTTTCGATAATATTTTCCTTTTATCATCCAATAGCTCTATCTCCAGCCTGGATCTTGTTGTATCAAAACCATTCTTTTTATCCTCAACGAACACATCATTTAACTGATGATATTGCAACCAATCCGTCATTAACTCATTTCTTCAAATGTTTTTAATTTTGACTTATTTTCTACCTCGATCAATAAATCTCTATACGTGGCCCACTTTCCTTTCATGTTTAGTCTTTTCCCCGCTTTTGCTTCAGTTGGCTTCTAGCTAGGGAAGTTCTGTGGTCCAAGGCAAAACTCCTGCCTTCCCACCAGAAAGCCTGCCAATGCCAGGGCGGCTGGGCAGGGAGAGATCCCGGGAGAAGCGCCGGGAGAGGACAGGCGGGATCCTGCTCTGGAGCTGAGCAAGGAGCTCGGCAAGGGGGCTTCCACACCAGACCCTGCGCGCCAGCTGCCCAGCCGGCGCCGCCTCGCCCTCCGCTGGAGGCCGGTCCCCCGAAGGTGCGGGCAGCCTCGGCGGCCAGGACGGGACTGTCCGAAGGGACCCGGAGGCGGGGCGAGTCTCGGCATCCCCGGGGCCCCGGAGCGCCGGCCGTTGGGCGCCCCTAGCAACGCGTCCCGCGCGCCCTCGCCGCCCCTCGCCCCGACGACGCCATGGAGCCCCGCGCCCCCGACGCCCTGCCGAGTAAGGGGCGCCCCCCGGGCAGGGGCAGGGGGTCCTTCCTCCGGGCTCCTCGGGGGGCGTCTCTCTCCCTCTTGCTTCCTTGGGGCGGCCTTGGAGCCCCCTCCACGCCCTCCTCGGGGCAAGTGCCCCAAATGAGAAACTCTCCCGGGAGGGAAGTGCAGGGGTTGGCCTAGTCCGGCAAGTGGCCCTGGGAGATCAGGGCTGCAGCTGCACGGCGGCCAGTTCCTTTGTCGCGTGGGAAGGGACCCCGAGGGTCATCTAGTCCACCCCTGCAATGCAGGGATCTCAACATGCAGCTCCCCATCCACCCTGAAACCAGACCAGACCCTGCCTTAGCTTTGAGCTAGCACCTTCATTGATGCACCACTGTTGTTGTTGTTGTTTAGTCGTTTAGTCGTGTCCGGCTCTTCGTGACCCCCTGGACCAGAGCACACCAGGCACTCCTGTCTTCCACCGCCTCCCGCAGTTTGGTCAGACTCATGCTGGTAGCTTCAAGAACACCGTCCCACCATCTCGTCCTCTGCCGTCCCCTTCTCCTTGTGCCCTCCATCTTTCCCAACATCAGGGTCTTCTCCAGGGGGTCTTCTCTTCTCCTGAGGTGGCCAAAGTCTTGGAGCCTCAGCTTCAGGATTTGTCCTTCCAGTGAGCACTCAGGGCTGATTTCCTTCAGAATGGAGAGGTTTGATCTTCTTGCAGTCCATGGGACTCTCAACAGTCTCCTCCAGCACCAGAATTCAAAAGCATCCATTCTTCGGCAATCAGCCTTCTTGATGGTCCAGCTTTCACTTCCATACATCACTACTGGGAAAACCATAGCTTTAACTATACGGACCTTTGCTGGCAAGGTGATGTCTCTGCTTTTTAAGATACTGTCTAAGTTTGTCATTGCCTTTCTCCCAAGGAGCAGGCGTCTTTTAATTTCATGACTGCTGTCACCATCTGCAGTGATTATGGAGCCCAAGAAAGTAAAATCTCTCACTGCCTCCATTTCTTCCCCTTCTATTTGCCAGGAGGTGATTTTTTTGATGCTGAGATTCAGACCATACTTTGTGCTCTCCTCTTTCACCCTTATTAAAAGGTTCTTTAATTCCTCCTCACTTTCTGCCATCAAGGTCGTGTCATCTGCATATCTGAGGTTGTTGATATTTCTTCTGGTGATCTTAATTCCGGCTAGGGATTCATCCAGCCCAGCCTTTCGCATGATGAATTCTGCATATAAGTTAAATAAGCAGGGAGACAATATACAGCCTTGTCGTACTCCTTTCCCAATTTTGAACCAATCAGTTGTTCCATATCCAGTTCTAACTGTAGCTTCTTGTCCCACATAGAGATTTCTCAGGAGACAGATGAGGTGATCAGGCACTCCCATTTCTTTAAGAACTTGCCATAGTTTGCTGTGGTCGACACAGTCAAAGGCTTTTGCATAGTCAATGAAGCAGAAGTAGATGTCTTTCTGGAACTCTCTAGCTTTCTCCATAATCCAGCGCATGTTTGCAATTTGGTCTCTAGCTCCTCTGCCCCTTCGAAATCCAGCCTGCACTTCTGGGAGTTCTTGGTCCACATACTGCTTAAGCCTGCCTTGTAGAATTTTAAGCATAACCTTGCTAGCGTGTGAAATGAGTGCAACTGTGCGGTAGTTGGAGCATTCTTTGGCACTGCCCTTCTTTGGGATTGGGATGTAGACTGATCTTCTCCAATCCTGTGGCCACTGCTGAGTTTTCCAAACTTGCTGGCATATTGAGTGTAGCACCTTCACAGCATCATCGTTTAAAATTTTAAATAGTTCAGCTGGAATATCATCACTTCCACTGGCCTTGTTATTTGCAGTGCTTTCTAAGGCCCATTTGACTTCACTCTCCAGGATGTCTGGCTCAAGGTCAGTAACCCCCCTACCTGGGGTGTACGAGACATCCATTTCTTTCTGGTATAGTTCCTCTGTGTATTCTTGCCACCTCTTCTTGATGTCTTCTGCTTCTGTTAGGTCCTTTCCACTTTTGTCTTTTATTATGGTACACCACTAGAGGGCCTTGTTTGTTTGTTTGTTTTCCTAAAAGTCATAAAACCTCAAAGTGGTTCTAACCCTAGCCCAAGCGCCTCCTGCTCACCTGGCTGTTACACCTGAAAGTTGGGTGTGAGCTGGGCTGGAAGCAAGCTGCAGGCAGCAGCTGAGCGACAGAGCCAAGGTTGTGACTATGGAAGGACGAGCCCCTCTGTCTTAGGGACAGGTGGCAATAAGCCCTATATATCATAAAGGCACCAGAGTCTCTCCTGTCCCTCACTCTCAGGAAACCCAGCCATGGGCAAGCACTGCAACCCCATGAATCCCACAGCTTGCAGGTTGGGGTGGCGATGACTGAAAAGCCGTGCAAAGGGGGAGAAACGTCCTCGCCTGGTGCTGAAGGCCCCTATTGCTCATCCCCAGAGGCCCCTTTTCCTGGCTGTGCTCTGCCAGGCCTGAAGAGGGCTGTTCTGAGGTGGTCCTCACCCATCCCCTTTGTGTCTCTCGGCAGGCAGGCAGATGCCCAGCAGCCCAGCCCAGCAGGAGGACCATTCCTGGGCCCGTGCCCTCCGCCGCCGCCTGGCTACCCAGATCCAGGAGGCTGGGCATGCGGAGCCCAAGGATGTGGAGGCGCTTGTGGCGGAGCTGACCGCCGTCTTCCGCACGGTCCTGGAGAGAAGCAGTCGCCGGGCCTGGCTTCGCATGATGGAGGCGCTGCGGCTGATCGCCCCCTTCCAGCAGCTGCTGTCGAGGCGGGCAGAGCTGGCCCCCTACCTGGAGGGCCTCTATTTCCAGTTCCGCAGCAGCCAGGCCATGGTTTCTGACCTAGATATTCTGGGGTCCATCTGGCGGGCCTTCCCCACGGACTGTGCTGTGTTGTGGGCTGACCCACGAGAATTTTGCCCCCGAGAGCCTAAGGAAATAGCCAAGCAGCTGCCCTCCAGCAGAGAGCCAGTCTTTCTGGGCCAATCCTGCCCTTTTGCGATGGAATGGGTAGCGGCTGGGGCCTCTGGCATGCTGCAGCCAGATCCTGTGTCCCTCCAGGAGCTGCAGAGATGTGTGGGGCAAGTCGGCAGGGAGGTGGCTCAAGAGGAGACCCCCCGACCCGGCAGCCTTGGCCTCATGCCTCTAACTCTAGCTGCAGATGTGCCAACAGAATTCCCCTGTGCTATTCCAAGCCGGGCTGCAGGGTAAGGCCTCCCCAAGCCAGCTTGGCTCACCCCGGGGCGTTCCTGCCGACAAATGTCCTACAGACCTTTCTTTCCAATTTTGATGCAGGCCCTCCATAGAGCCACGCAAAGAAAGCCCAGGACCGCCTACAGTGCCCAAGAAGAGAGCCGGGGCAGCACGAGACAGAGGAGGAGAAATGGTGTCAAGTCTTGAGGCAGCTGAGCTCTTTGCAAGGAAGCGCCATTTGGGGGAAATAAGTTTCATTTACTTCAACGTTGCCCAGAACCGGCACTTCAGGTACCCCTGTTTTCTTGCCCTGGCTGGCATTCCCATCATGCAAGTGGGTCTCCCTCCCTCCTTTGCTTCGGGGGGGGGGGGGGCAAAGGAGGTGAATTCTGCTTTGTCTGCCCCGCCCTGTCTTGCCTCCTCTCCCCAGGGTCTTCTCAGAGGCCTTTCCCAGCTTTGGTCCCCCTAGAGTCTGTAGACTTGAGTCCAGAACCTGAATCATAGATCATAGAGACTCTTGAGGACCATCTAGTCCTGCAGTGCAGGAAGATGCAGCTGTCCCATGCAGGGATTGGACCAGCAACCTTGGCATTCCATGCTCTTCTGGCTGTGATTCAACACTCGCCTGGGCAGTCTCACTGATGGGCACAGCACTTTGTAGAGCTGCATAAGGTTGGGGGGAAAGGTTGTAGCTTGTGGGGGGGGGACACATACGTTGCATGCAGATGGGCCCAGGAAAGCCCCTTGTCAGCGTTGACAGCGCTGAACTCGATAGACCCGTGGTCTGGCTTGACAAATAAGGCAGCTTCCTGAGTTTCTGTCTCTTCCTTGAGCTTCCAGGAGGGCAGGACGGAGCAAAGGGGGCGAGGATGCCCTGCTTTGCTTCTCTGGGGGTTGGTGAAAGGCCTCCCTTGGACGACTGGCTCCTGCAACTCTCTTCCCCTTTTCGCAGGCCTTATGACCTGGTGGCTGTTCCCAAGCGTCTGGTCAACCCCCAGCACTACATTTTCTCCCCTTTTGGGGTGCTGCATGTGCACCCTGAAGAGGGGTCGGAGGCCTTTTCCCTGGGCGAATTGCACCGGCAGGCCGTGCTGTGGCAGCTGCTGCAGTACATCCCCTTCTTCCGGCTTTTCTTGGTCCGCAAAGCCTTTGTCCGGTAAGGGGGGGGGGGAGAGAAGTGGCAGGCCAAAGTGATGTGGGTGCTGTCCTCCTGCGTTGTGTGGTGGGTCTGGGTTGCTGCTGCCGCAAGAGAGCAAAGGCAGAGAGTGGCTTCCCCAGTCTCAGCGACAAGTTTCTGTCTCTCTCATTTATCGTGCTTTTAATATTCTGTTGGGAGCCGCCCAGAGTGGCTGGGGAAACCCAGCCAGATGGGCAGGGTATAAATTATTATTATTATTATTATTATTATTATTATTATTATTATTATTATTATCTCCCCACCCCCCGCCAGTTGGTTCGTCAATGTCAAGCACTTGCATTACCTGAAATGCCGGGAGAAGCTGAGCTTGCAGCTCCTCCACTCGGTGCCCCACTTTGGACTTGCTCTTCTCCACATCTCCAGGTGAGGCGTGGGGGTGGGGAGGCCCTGGAGTGGGGACCCGCTCCCCCTCTGGGGGCCCCGGCAGCTGTTCCGTGTCCTTCCTTTGCAGGCTGCTGCTGCAACTGCACTCCATCCACTGGCTGCCCAGAAGCAGAGTCAAGTGCTACACCTTTTCCGATCTCAAGCGTGCCCTGGCCCAGGAGAACAGAAATGCCCAAGGATTGCTCAGCAAATTCCTCCAGCTCTGCTCCTCGGTCTTGCAGTGGGTGAGCACCGGGGTGGGGGGTGGGGGCCTCAAGCAGTATCCCTGGGGCTGTGCGGGAGCCGGGAGCCCACGCTCCCTCTGGCAAAGGCTGGGGCAAAATCCCCAGGGCTGCTGGGAGATGCTTCCCATCCCAGGCTGCTAATTTCCCTGCTAATTTTCAGACGTCTCCTGAAGATCTTGTTATGCCAACAGGTCTATTCAGTCACTTAAACTTTTACAAGTTGAGCCAGTTGTTTTTCATATTTTCCCCTGTTGCTTTAATGGATTTTTGTTTCATTGTCATTTTATATTTTGTTATACACCACCGTGATGTCCTGTTTATTCATTTATTATCTATTTATATTCATTAAATTTGTATGTTGCCCTTCATCTGAAGATTGCTTCGCAACATAACAATACAAAAAGAGAACACAATGTACATAGTAAAACAAAAACATCTTCTGATGTTCTTGTTTCTGGGCACATTTGCTGTTTTTACCCAGCAAAGCCCATGAAGGTTTAGGCCCCTAGAATCCCTTCCATGACGTTCTTGAGAGTGATACTGCCAGTGACACCCGGGTTCAAGACTGCCAGTTCCCCAGGGCCAGTGACTTGGGCCACCCTGCTTCATTTTTTTTAAAAAAATAATATTTATTACTTTTAAAACTTACAAAAAAGAAAAAGAAGAAAGAAGACAAAAGAACAAAAGAACAAAAAAGAACAAAAAAGAGAAAAAACAATACAATACAATATATAAACTATACAAAACACAACCTTAACACATTAAACTAAACACAATAAACTAAACAAAACAATACAAAAACAATTTAAAAGCATACATCATAGCTTTTCCATATTCTATCTTTCATTCCCTTGTTTCATCGACCTCCTCTCACCTCCCTTTTTGTATTCTACTTCTATTAGTCGTCTCAGCAATTCCTTTCCCTCTTTCTCTATTTTCTGTCATATAAATGTCTTAACATATTTTTAATCTTATTTTCCATTAAAACTAGTATACTTATTTAAGCTTAACTCCTTAAAACATTTCCACTAAGGCCATAAAATTTCATTCCAACATTTTTCTATCACTCATTAATTTTACAATATTTCTATATATAAACTTTAAATTTTCCAATCTTCTTCCACCATCTCCTCTCCCCACTCTCGGACTCTGTCAGTCACTTTCATCAACTCCATACAGTCCATCAACCTGGAGATCTTATGTCCGAGGCTCTTAACTCTTTTCCACGTCCCTTCTGCAGGTCTTCTTCATATTCTTTGATGCTAAAGAGCAGATCTTGGGGAAACTCCGACCTAACGATGCTTTTATTCCTTCTCGACAGGTCAGCCAAATTTCCATAGTTAAAGCTAAGATCCATAAAGTATTTCAGGGCATGTTTCAAGATTCCTCCAAATCCAAAGGCCCACAGAACTCCAATCTCCTCCTGACCCAAGTCCATGTCCAAAAAGTCAGTTAATCCCTGCATGGAGGAATCTTTCCAACTTTCCTTTTCCAGTCCAGGCCGGGCTCCGATCCTCAAAATCTGACTTTTTCTAGTTTCAATCATAAAAGGCCTCAACTTATAGTCCTCAATTTGCCTCTGTAAGGCTGAGGCTCCCACTTGTATTACTTTAGGTTCGACAACAACAACTTTCTCCTTCTCCTTTTCCACAATTTGTCCTGCTAAAGTAAATTCCTGTACCAAATCCTGAATAATTTCTGTATTGGTGCTCACTTTTTGTCCCAAATTAATCACTTTTTGTCCCAAGTTATCAATTTTAGTAGTCAAAGCATCCATCTTCTTGTGAAGTTGTTCCAACGAGTAGCTTATCTTACATAATGCAGTCACTAAGGCTTCTCCTGTCGACATTCTTAAATGGTCCAAGGTCAATCCCTGATTCTCACAGTTCTTATCATGCAGCTGGAGATTCCCCAGCTCCACTCTTGTAACAGTTTCAAAAGCTCCCTCTAGATGGAAACAGTCTCCACTTGTATCAATCCTTTCAAGCACAGTTTAAAAAGTAAAGTTAGTTTCAATTTTCAGTTACTTTTCCTCCTTTTTAAACGCAGAAGAGGACAATGGAAACAATATATTTCTCTTATTTAACTAACTGTCAACATACGTTCTCTTCACTGTCAATGAACTCTCCCAAAATGTCAATCTACTGGCAGCCCGTTTCCAGGTTCAGAGCAGTGGTAATTTAATTTTTATCACTCTCTCCTGCAGGCTACACAATCCAAAATTTCCCCCCTCTTCTCCTGCTTCCAAGGGGGGTTTAATGATTTTAATCGATGGAAGTTTAATCCTTTACATAAGGCTTTCCAAGACCTTAGCTTGCAGCTTCTTTGCTTCAATCTATTTACAAAAGGGGAAGGTGGACTTCCTGTTTGAGACCTTCCCGTTTCAGTACCAAATTAAGACATTTGTAAATCCAATTTTCCGTTCTACTCACGGGTAGTTGTTTGAAGTCAAATTGTCCACAGGAAAAAGTCAGCGCTCTCTGGCAACAGCAATGCAGCTTCACTCCGTGAAAAAAGCAATCAATTCGAAGCACCGCGCCACTCACCCCACGTCACTCCGGATCCCCAAAACTGGGTTTCCCCGCGAGCAGGGGAGGCGCAAAGGGTGCCAGCCGAATCCCACATTCACAAGCTTCTCCCGCCTGTGATTTTAGTGGGTCTCCGCCTTCGCCGTGGCGGTCAGACCCTGATTTCCACGGAGCAAATTCCTCCCGATCGGAGGAACCCCGCCATTGCCAGAGGCGCCAACCCGGAAGTCCGGGCCACCCTGCTTCATACAGGGAATGGCTGGGATGCTGCAAGGGGCCCTTTGAAAATGTGCGGTCAGGTTGCCCTTGTGTGAAGTCAGGCAGACTCCTGTTTGCAGGCAGCCATGTAGATCTGTATGCATGTGTCTGCTGCAGATAAGTCTGCCTGTCTGGGCCCAGGTGAGGTGCCTGCCTGGCCGCTGCACCCAGCCAGCGGTGGCGTCATTGTTGCATGTCTTGCTCTGGCAGGTCCGGGACGACACATACAGGATGGTCCGTGGGCTGCAGCAGCAGGTGCAGAGCTACAAGCTGTACATCACCAAGGCTTCCCTGTACAAGCAGCGCATCGACTTTGAGAAGCTGCAGCACCGCCTGCAGATCGCCGAACACTGGCTGCAGAGGCTGGGCTTCCTGGCCCTGCTGGTGAACCTCCTCCTCTGCCAGAACCTGGTCTCTGCAATGCAAGAGGAAGTCAGAGCATTTATCTATGACACCATGAAGGTCCCGTACCCCAGGGATACCTGCTCGGGTGGGATGCGGGGGGGGGGGGCAGAGCCTGTCGTGGTTTCCAGCTTCTGCTCCAGTAGGGGATTCAGGGTCGGCCTCCAGAGTCTGGCTCAGCTCTTTGCTTGTGGAGCAGACAGGATGCTCTGCCTTACTGAGGTTATTAATACTGTGCATTTGGAAACAGCAGCAGCAGCAACAACAACACTTTATTGGTTATACCCCACCCATCTGCCCAGGCCTTCCCAGCCACTCTGGGCGGCTTCCAACAGAATATTAAAAACACAATAAAACATCAAACATTAAAAGCTTCCCTAAACAGGGCTGCCTTCAGATGTCAGAGAGCTGTTTATTTTCTTGACATCTGATGGGAGGGCGTTCCACAGGGTGGGCACCACTACCAAGAAGGCCCTCTGCCTGGTTCCCTGTAACTTTGCTTCTCACAGTGAGGGAACCACCAGAAGGCCCTCAGAGCTGGACCTCAGTGTCTTGGCAGAATGATGGGGTGGAGACGCTCCTTCAGGTCTACTGGGCCGAGGCTGTTTAGGGCTTTAAAAATCAGCAGCAACACTTTGAATTGTGCTTGGAAACGTCCTGGGCCAATGAAAGTCTTTCAGGACCAGTGTTATGTGGTCTCGGCAGCCGCTCCTTGTCCCTAGTCTAGCTGCCACATTCTGGATTAATTGTAATTTCTGGGTCACCTTCAAAGGTAGCCCCACGTAGAGCGCATTGCAGTAGTCCAAGCGGGAGATAACCAGAGCAGGCACCACTCTGGCGAGACAGTCCGCGGGCAGGTAGAGTCTCAGCCTGCGTACCAGGTGGAGCTGGTAAACAGCTGCCATGGACACAGAATTTACCTGCTCCTTCATGGACAGCTGTGAGTCCAAAATGACTCCCAGGCTGCGCACCTGGTCCTTCAGGGGCACATTATGGATATCTTCACCCAGAGCTGAAATCAAAGCTTTGCATCTCCCAAACAGGCTCTTTTTAGCCCGAGGCTATCTCCTGGAGAAAGACTTAGCACACCATTCTCTTCAGTGATTTCGGAACAAAAAGCTAACATACGCAAAATGGATCCCTACAGATTAACAAACACATAGGGCTGTAATACAATCCTTTCTCACCTTGTGAGAGCTAGCAGAGATGCATTCTCACTCATCATAAACTTGTTAGGCTCTCTGCAACTCTAGTTTAGCTGAATGGAAGTTTCCATACCATGCTACACAGTATACATATAGACACATACTGTACAGAGTTCTTTCCCATTTCAGGGTACAATTAAATAGTTACACTTAACATGTCTAGGGTGCCAGAAGCCTTTTCACCTGCCGCTTGGTGTCTCCCCGCAGGCTGATGGCATCAAGCGGAAAGCGGTCCTCCAGGTGCACCTGGTGTTTGGCGCCGACAGGCAGCTCATGCTCTTCCCCTCCCACAAGGAGCTGGAGGACTGCCTGCTGGGGGCTGTGAATACGGTCTTGGAGTCCGTCCTGCAGGTGGGTCAGCTTCCTGGTCAAACACCACACAAGGAGGGTCCCTCCTCCCTCTCCCTCCACCCCACAACTTCCTGGCTTCTTGTGCCTTGCACTTAACCACATTTCCATGCAGTAGGCGGCAGGGGCTGCCCAGAAGTGTTTGGGAAGGGACTTTGCCCCACCAGCTGAGTAGACTTTCTGTTCCCTTCAGACGACCCGGGTCAAAAGTGAGGGGTCAGCGCCTCCGGAGAACCCTCAGAGCACTACAGCTGAAGCTGAGCACCATGCAGCCAAGCCGAGTGGTAAGCCAGGGAGAGGATGAGCCCCATCCCAGTGGGCCCTTGCCTGGCCTCCTTGGGCTCTCCTGGGGGCTGCTCAAGGGGTGGGGGTGGGGTGTTGGGCTGGGCCTCTCCAGAAGTGACACCAAATCTATGCCAGTTCCTTCTTGCTCCATCCACATCCACACCATACCTTGAAAGCCCCCTTACACCACTTTCCCCCCACCCTATGAATCCTGGGAACTATAGTTTATGAAGGGTCTTGGGAACCAGCTCTGTGAGAGGTCCCAGCATGCTTAGTGAAGTACAGTTCCCAGTATTCCTGGAAGAAAAGCCACGACTGCTAAAGTGATCTAAGAGTGCTTTAAATGTATGGTGTGGATGTGAACCGTGAGCTTGCAGAGTCTGCTCCCCTTGTTTGGTGTATGTGCTCTGCTTTTGTGGTGTATTTGCCATCTTGTGGACCTACAGATTTGAGGGGTGGGTCGTCGTCTTTTCCACCTTGGCCGGGTGACAGTGCTTGTTCTCCTCCCCTGCAGCTGCAGATGTGAGCAGTGGGAGCGCCATTCCTCAGCAGGGCTCCCTGGAGCCCCTCATTCAGCCCAAGCGGCTGTCGACAGCAGAGCTCTGCGGTGAGAAGCCCCAGCTGGTATATCAGATGGACGTGAAGGTATATGGTGGCCTGGAGGTCATTGGCCACCGGTTGAAGGGCATGTACCCCTTGCTGTCGCGGGAGCAACTGGAGAAGGACCTGAGGTCAGACCGCATCATCCAGGAGGCTACGGAGCAGCTGCGTGCCCTGCTCACGGTGAGTGCCCGCTGGAAGTGTGGGCTGAGCTGGGGCTGGGGCTGCTAAAAAAAATAACCTTGAGACACATTATTGCTAAAATCATAAAGACCCAAAACATTTATATATTTTTTTGCACTCCCTGACCAGAACTCCCGGGAGGTGGGAGCAGGTTGGCTTCCTCCTGAACCATGGGGTGTGGGGAGAGCCAGGCCCCGACATCTGCAGGGGAAGTGGGGAGAGCTGCAGAGCATGTGCAGGGTTCCTTTCTGGCAGCCCTGACTCATGGGTCAGAGGGCTGGGGCCGGGTCCAGCATGGCAAAGGCCTCAGCTGAGTGCTGCCCCCTTTCCCCACCCACAGACAGCCCTGACCGAGACGGAACTGCTGTGCCGACAGTACACCTGGCTGGGAGAGATCTACAACTTTGTGCACAGCTGGAGCCCTAGCCAGCTGGAAAGCATGAAGAGCTGGCCGGCCGAGGAGTATGTGAACTGCATCCTCAAGCTGCGCACGTGGGTGGCCCAAGTCCAGAAGGTGCCCCGTGTGGTCATCACACACAACCTCCTTCTCTTAGTGGACTGCAGCGGCATTCATCAGGACCTCCGTATGTGCTGGGGAGGGGTGGGAGCAAGGGACCATGCTGGAGTTCCTGCTCCACTGGGGGGCCATTTTCCAGCTTGCTCTGTCCTTGCAGTGCCTCTGCTGGCCTCCATCAATGAGGACATCCTGTCATTGCTACTGAGCGAGACTGCGCAGCGGAGCGAGAAGCTAATTGCTGAGCTGTCTGGCGTCCTGCAACTCTACATGAATGTTGGCACCGACATCTTCACCATTGCCAAGTGCTCCCAGAAGGTAGGATTCCTCCCCCTCCCCACCTGGCAGGCAGGGAGGCAGAAAGGCCCTTGCCTTAGCTAGTATTCATGGTCATCTGGGAATCTTCAGCTCCCGCCTTCAGTTAATGTGCAGATTCACTGTCCCCATGTTATACCTTTCCTGCACATCTCCAGGTTGTATGTCAAAAGAAAAGATTCCTCTTGCTTGCCTAGCCTAGTTGGGGCCCAGACCACCCTTGCCAATAGATAAACCCTGCACTGCAATCCTATTATTATTATTATTAGTAGTAGTAGTAGTAGTAGCAGCAGCAGCAGCAGCAGCAGTATACCACCCTTCATCTGACGATTTCAGGGTGGTTCATAGCATAAAAATACAGAATAAAAACACAAAGTGAATAGTAGTAGCAATAATAATAATAATAATAATAATTTAAAAAAAAATGGTCCTAAAGGATCCTTTCTGGCTCCCAGCATGTTTCTGAGCACAATTCACAATTCACAGTTCAAGAGCCCCAAATGTTGTAAGAGAGAATTCTCTGCTCAGAACCTCTGAAGCCTTGACTGCTCCTGGGGTGAGCCTGGGGTGGGACTAACAGAGAAATAGCTCTTGTATCTTTCCAGGAAGCTTTTGCTACATGGAGACACCTGCAAGAAGGAGGCTGCTTGTGGGGGGTCTGGCTGGAGAAAGGAGGGGGCTCGGGCCCCTTGCCTGTGACACATTCTTCCATGGGTGGCTTCAAGGTTGGGTCCCCCTGAGTAGTCTGAGTTGCCAGGGAGCCCTGTCCAATAAATGAGGAGGGATCCAGGGGCGATGGCCAGGAAGCAGAGTTCTGTGTCTTGTTTCCGCCTCTCTGTTTCCACCCTCCCATTTTTCTGCTGCCAGCTTTGGATTCCAGGTTCTGCGTGCTCCTGCCGGGAAAACCAATGTTGTGTAAGGAGCCTGGGCATTCTAATCACATCTGCAGAGGACAGGGCTGAGGGCTGAGGGCTGAGGGCTGGGGTGGATTCCCAACCTGGGGCGGACCCCAGGTGCTGCATGGTACAGCCAAGGCTTGTGGGCTAGTGATGCCCATCTGGGGCTCTCTGGGGCAGCAGCAACATCCCTGCTTGACGTGCTTCTTCCCGTGCAGCTGGAGCAGTACCAGGGGCAGATGGCAGAGCTGCAGGAATATGTTGACTACGTGCGAGCCCTCAATGAGGTCATCCAGCAATGCTTCCGCCCTCTTACGCCCAGCGAAGAGAGCCTGGAAAACTCGGTGAGAGACCCAGTTGCAGGGTGGACAGGGAAGGATTTTGGTGGTGAGTGGAAAAGAAAACATTGGCGGGGCAAAGTGATGTGCCAAGCTGGAGGCTGACACTGCTTCAGGAGTAGCATCACCTGATATTGGGCATCCTTCATGTTTCAATGATATTCTTGCAATGAACCTGGTAAAATGTGGGTTGAATGAGGTAACCGTTAGGGGGATCTGTAGCTGGTTGACTGACCAGACCCAAATAATACTCCTTAATGGTTCCTCATCATCCTGGAAAAAAGTGACCAGTGGGGGGCTGCAGGGTTCTGTCCTGGGCCCATTGTTGTTCAATGTCTTTATATGTGACTTGGATGAAGGAATTGAGGGGATGCTCATCAAATTTGTAGATGACACCAAACTCCAAGGGGTAGCTAATGCCGCAGAAGACAGAATCGGGATTCAAGACAACCTTAACAGATTGGAGAACTGGGCCCAAACTAACAAAATGAGTTTCAAGAGGGACAATTACAAGGTCCAGCATTTAAGCAGGAAGAACCAGATGTACAAATATAAGACGGGGGACACCTGACTTATTAGTAGTACATGTGAAAAGTATCTAGGGATCTTGATGGACCGTAAGCTTAACAGTGTGATTCAGCAACAAAATAGCTAATGCTATTCTAGGCTGCATCAACAGAAGTGTAGTGTCCAGAACAAGGGAAGTAATAGTCCTACTCTCATCTTAGCCCCACTCTCAGACCACACCTAAAATACTCTGTCCAGTTCTGGGTGCCACAATTTAAGAAGGATGTTGACAACTGGAATGTGCGCAGAGGAGGGCAACCAACAAGATCAAGGGTCTGGAAACAAAGCCTTAGGAGGAATGGTTGAGGGAACTGGCTATATTTAACCTGGAAAAGAGGTGACTGAGAGGAGATATGATAGTCATCTTCAAATATCTCAAGAACTGTCACATGGAAGGTGAAGCAGGTTTATTTTCTCCTGCTCTGGATGGTAGGACCTGAACTAACAGATTCAAGTTATAAGAAAGGAGATTCCAAGTAAACACCAGGAAGAACTTTGTGACAGTAAGAGTTGTTTGACAGTGGAATGGACTCCCTCAGGAAAACACTCCTTGTAGGTTTTTAAGCAAATCTTGGATGGCCCTCTGTCATCAAATCCAGAATTGGATTCCACAGTCACCTACGGACACACCACTAAGACCATGTTCATGGAAGACAATCTTACTCGGCTATGAGTGATTGCCAAAGGAGAAGAAGACAAAAGCAAAACATTGCATAAGAGCCTTCTGGATCTGGCCAGTGGCTCATCTAGTCCAGCATCCTGTTCTCACACTGGCCAACCAGACTTACTTCCTGCAAAAGTGAGTCCAGGCACTGGGCTCTGCTCTATGCCTCCTTCCACTGCGAAGACAGATGCCAAGAATTCATTCAGCTTCTCTGCAATCTCCTTGTCCTCCTTTAGCACACTTTGGACTCCCTTGCCATTCAAGGGTCCCTAGATGGTCTCCTGCTACTAATGCATTTGAATAACATTTTGTTGTTGGTCTTTATGATTTTAGCAATGTGCACCAACATTTTTAGCATCCCTTTTTTCTGCTTGCCTTGCTTTTGCCAAGGTTTGTGTTCCTTTGGACAAGACTTCTGTTTCCCAAAGAAAGCTTTTTTGCCTCCAATAGCTTCTTTGCTTATTAACCACACTGGTGTCCACTTGGCCCTCATGGTATGTTTCCTGATCTGATGTATGTACTGTATACACTCTTGCTGAACTTTTAGTATTGTGGTTTTAAACAGCTCCCAAATGTTTTGAAGAGATTTGGCTCTCTTGGTTTTGCCTTTCAACTTCCTCTTTACCAATCCTCTCAATTTTGGGGAAGTTAATCTTATGAAGCCAAACACTAGATATTCTTGGGAACTTGCCATTTACATTTATTATTATTATTATTATTATTATTATTATTATTATTATTATTAAATTATTAAACGAGCAATGCAAAGAAATAGAGGAAAACAATAGAATGGGAAAAACCAGAGATCTGTTCAAGAAAATTAGAGATATGAAAGGAACATTTCGTACAAAGATTACCATAATAAAGGACAAAAGTGGTAAGGACCTGACAGAAGCAGAAGACATCAAGAAGAGGTGGCAAGAATACACAGAGGAATTATACCAGAAAGATATGGATGTCTCGTACACCCCAGGTAGTATAGTTACTGACCTTGAGCCAGACATCCTGGAGAGTGAAGTCAAATGGGCCATAGAAAGCACTGCTAATAACAAGGCCAGTGGAAGTGATGGTATTCCTGCTGAACTATTTAAAATTTTTAAAAGATGATGCTGTTAAGGTGCTACACTCAATGTGCCAGCAAGTTTGGAAAACTCAGCAGTGGCCAGAGGATTGGAGAAGATCAGTCTACATCCCAATCCCAAAGAAGGGCAGTGCCAAAGAATGCTCCAACTGCCGCACAATTGCACTCATTTCACATGCTAGCAAGGTTATGCTTAAAATTCTACAAGGCAGGCTTAAGCAGAATGTGGACCGAGAACTCCCAGAAGTGCAAGCTGGATTTAGAAGAGGCAGAGGAACCAGAGACCAAATTGCAAACATGCGCTGCATTATGGAGAAAGCTAGAGAGTTCCAGAAAAGCATCTATTTCTGCTTCATTGACTAGACAAGAGCCTTTGACTGTGTCAACCACAACAAACTATGGCAAGTTCATCTGAGAAATCTCTATGTGGGACAAGAAGCTACAGTTAGAACTGGATATGGAACAATGGATTGGTTCAAAATTGGGAAAGGAGTACGACAAGGCTGCATATTGTCTCCCTGCTTATTTAACTTATATGCAGAATTCATCATGTGAAAGACTGGACTGGATGAATCCCAAACTGGAATTAAGATTGCCGGAAGAAATATCAACAACCTCAGATATGCAGATGACACAACCTTGATGGCAGAAAGTGAAGAGGACGTAAAGAACCTTTTATTGAGGGTGAAAGAGGAGAGCACAAAATATGGTCTGAAGCTCAGCATCAAAAAAACGAAGATCATGGCCACTGGTCCCATCACCTCCTGGCAAATAGAAGGGGAAGAAATGGAGGCAGTGAGAGATTTTACTTTTTTGGGCTCCATGATCACTGCAGATGGTGACAGCAGTCACGAAATTAAAAGACGCCTGCTCCTTGGGAGAAAGGCGATGGCAAACCTAGACAGCATCTTAAAAAGCAGAGACATCACCTTGCCAACAAAGGTCCGTATTGTTAAAGCTATGGTTTCCCCAGTAGTGATGTATGGAAGTGAGAGCTGGACCATAAAGAAGGCTGACTGCCGAAGAATGGATGCTTTTGAATTCTGGTGCTGGAGGAGACTCTTGAGAGCCCCATGGACTGCAAGAAGATCAAACTGATCCACTGTGAAGGAAATCAGCCCTGAGTGCTCCCTGGAAGGACAGATCCTGAAGCTGAGGCTCCAGTACTTTGGCCACCTCATGAGAAGAGAAGACTCCCTGGAAAAGACCCTGATGTTGGGAAAGATGGAGGGCACAAGGAGAAGGGGACGACAGAGGACAAGATGGTTGGACAGTGTTCTCGAAGCTACCAGCATGAGTCTGACCAAGCTGCGGGAGGCAGTGGAAGACCGGAGTGCAAATGGCTTGAGATACTTATTAGGTCCATAAATTACCATCTCGCATATATTCAACACATAAAACAGCGGCAGTTTGTAGTTGACAAAGGAGAGCTGGACCCAGAAAGGGCCCCATTCCCTTCCGGAGCTGAGGGCCGCATCCAGGCTCCCTCCGGCCCTGGGGGCCCTCTTCCTCTGGGCCCCCCTCCGCCCTGGCTCCCTGCAGGCAGCCATTGAGGGGTCTCTCTCTCTCTCCCCCTGCTCTGAGAGGGCCAGGAGGGACGCAGCAGCAGCAGGCGAGGCTCCGCTGGGGCCTCCCCGGCCGGCCTTTGCCCTTCCCCGTCCCTGGCTTCTCCTCCGGAAGCTTCCCTCCCGCGAGTCCCCGGCTGCAGGGAGGGCCTGGTTGTCCTTTCTTCTGGGAGGAGGAGCGGAGCCCTTTTTCTCCTCCGAAGAGACGGGGATGGAGCCAGCCGGGCCCAGACATGGCAGCCGCCCTCCGGCTGAGGCCTTTTCCTTCCTCTCCCCACGGCCGTGGCCAGACAGCAGGCAGCCTCTCAGGGGCCTCGGCCCAAGCAAGCTCTGGCGTCTTTCCCTTCCCAGGAGCTCCCGCTGGCGGCCATGCTTCTCCTCCTCCCCCCCATTGCCCTGGGAGGCAGGAGGAGTCAGAGGGATTTCTCCCTCTCCCCCTGATCAGAATAAAAGGCCCCCGAGCTGCTTACGAAAAGGAGACTGTTGGCAAGGGCAGCTCTAAACAGCTTCAGCTGGAAATCATCCCTTTTTCCCTCAGGAGTCCCCGAGGAGTTTTAGGAACTCCCCGAGAAGATGGATCGGAAGTGTCTTTTCCTAGTTTCTTGAGGCTTCTCCTTTAGCTATTGAAAAGGTAGATTTCCTTCTCTTAAAAGAAGACGTTTTTCATAACTTTTGAATGTAACCGGCAGATGGAAAATCGGAAGTTTTTTCTCTCTTTCTATATTGCTTCTTTCCCTCTTCTCTCTTCTCTTCCTTCTCTATCTTCTGTCTGCTTCTTTTTCTTTCTTTTCTTTTTCCTTTTGTAACCTTTCCCATCTATTTTTTATGTACATTCACTTTCTATATCTTAAAAGTAAAGGGACCCCTGACCGTTAAGTCCAGTCGTGGCCGACTCTGGGGTTGCGGCGCTCATCTCCCTTTACTGGCCGAGGGAGCCGGGATACAGCTTCCGGGTCATGTGGCCACCAGGACTAAGCCGCTTCTGGCGAACCAGAGCAGTGCACGGAAACACCGTTTACCTTCCCGCCGGAGCGGTGCCTATTTATCTACTTGAACTTCATGCTTTCGAACTGCTAGGTGGGCAGGAGCAGGGACCGAGCCACGGGAGCTCACCCCATTGTGGGGATTCGAACCGCCGACCTTCTGATCGGCAAGTCCTAGGCTCTGTGGTTCAACCCACAGCACCAACTGTGTCCCTTTTCTATATCTTGCTGTACTTTGAAAAACTTTCACAATACAGTTATAGAAAACTAATGTACATAAAAAGAAAAGAAAACTCTTCCTCGTAGCCAATCCTTCACCTTGTAGGTCTTCTTCAGAGTTGGGGCTTTGTCCTCTGATGCTCAACTCAGCGCTTTCCAAGGGGATCCTGATGTCCCCAGACCACCTTCCATTCCGTTTCCCATAGAGCCCGAGTCCTGGGAGGGCTTCCCTCTTTCTGCCCTCGCTGGCCGTCCCCAGATGTCCGGTGTGTCCGACATTTTTCTCTCAGACAGAATGCGAGCCTTCCCTGTTTGGCTCTTCTTTCTCAGGTCCATCTAAGGCGATGAAGGGGTCCTCATCCTTTATTTTCTAAATGTCTTAATTTGTGTATTACCCAGGCATATGGGGAAGTCCTAGGGGACTCTCCACTCATTCTTTAAGGAAATGGCACCTTGGCTTGTTTTAAAGGACAATTTCCCAGTTGTTGACATCTGCAGGGCATCCCCTCGGACCTCACATACTTTGGTGAAGCTGACACTGAGGGAAGGTGCTCAGAGGGTTGTTCATATTTGGTTTTGACGCAGAGGAATCCCGGCCCATCCTTTGGGGATCCTGCTGTGCTACCCTCCAGTCCATTCTGGCCAAAAATGGAAATTGGACATTCAGCCACCTCTGTTTTCCCCTCAGCATTCTCTTAGTCTGATTCATATGTTTTTGTTTTCATGCATTCAATGGAGGTGTAGCTGTGTTACTGACATGCTTATGTTCCAACTGAGCTTCTAGTATTGTGGTTCTTCAACAACCCCCAAGTATTTTGAAGAGTTTTCACTCACTTGGTTTTGCTTTTCAACTTTCCTTTTACCAGTGCTCTCATTCTTGGTCAGTTTTCTCATTTGAAGCCAAAAGTGACCATGTTGGATTGCCTTCGTGACTGGCAGTTTAAATATATCTTGAATTTGATATCACTACAACATGTCTCACTGATTAAGTATCCATCTCTAGACCACTTGGCATATTTGGGTTGGAAGGATGATACATAGCTGTCAACATTTCCCTTTTTTAAAGGGAAATTCCCTTATTCCGAATAGGATTCCTCGCAAGAAAAGGGGAAAGTTGACAGCTATGGGATGCTAGCATGCCCCCAGCACTGAATAACTACGGGCACCCAGTATCCCCACCCACAATGACTCTGTGGAAAAGTGGGACCCCCTGGGAATTTCTAGCATGTTGCACTAGTGTGATGTTGAGCAGGCCACCTCCAGCACACCTTTTCCTTCCTATAGTGTTTGTGACCAGAGATAAGCATGGGGCAGACTTGGTATGTGCTCGGGATGGAGAGCAGCCCTTTGGGCTGTGCAGGTTCCTCTCGGGTGAGGTGCCCGGAGAGCCTGGCATGAGCCTGACCCTCAGCCTTGGCTCTTGCAGCTCCTGGACACCTGGGATGCCTTTGCGTACCAGCAGCGGGAGGTCTCGGACTTCATTGTCTCACGGCGCCTCAGCATCATCGCTGAGCTCAGTAGCTCCCTCCGGAAAGCGACCCTGGAGCTGCAGGAGCTGCTGACTGTCGTGACCATGGGGCGTTTCCAGGACCCCTCCCAGAACCCCCGGGCCATGGAAGAGGAGCTGCGCACTCTCTGCCAGTCCTTCCAGGCCACGGTGTTGCGCATCACTGATCTCTGCCGTTCCCAGCGGATCCTGACAGGTGAGCTGCAGGGTGTTCTTTCCTTGCAAGGAGGGAGCTCCCTTCTTCTGGGCTGGATGTGAACCCTGCTGCGGCCCTTTGCTGCCTCCTCAGGGGATTGCATGGACGTCACATTCATCACTGGGAAGCAGGGGGTCATCGAGATCCACACTCGCATCTGGCAGCTTTTCCGCATCATCACTGAGCAGATCACTGAGTGGAAGTGTCTGGCATTTGTCAAGGTAAAGAGACGGAGGGGGCTGGGTTGGCCTCTCCCTGCCCAAGGAGAACCACTTTTGGGGTCCCAAACTTCAGTCCCTCCCTCTCCCATGGCATGCAACCTATGTGAGGCTGCCCAAGCATACCTCCTCTGCTCTCCTCTCATCCCCACCCCCAGTTCAACACCGGTTTGGCCATGGAGAAGACCGAAGAGTGGCAAAAGGAGGTGATCAGCCTGGAGCACTGCCTCCCCAGCCCAAACCAGGTGCTGCAAGCCTGCCTGCGTGCCATTGCCAACTTGCAGAAGTACCTCCCTATCCTCCTGAAACTGGGCAGCCACTTTCTCAAGCTCAGCTGCTGGAAGGAGATATTTGCTGGTGAGACCCTGGTGCTAAGAGATGAGGCAGGAAGCACCTTGGCCGCCCCTGCTGGACCCTGCCCTGGAGGTCAAAGTGCTTCCTCCTCCTCCTCTCTTTCCATGGTGGGAGCAGACGGGGGGGGGGGGAGAAGCCTCCTCTGAGGACTCGGACAGAGCCCATCTCCTCAGCTGCCCACCCCCTCTCTCTCAGTGATGGGCGTCAAGTGCCCCCTCAACATGCAGTTCACACTGGGGCAGCTCCTTTCCTACCCGCTCCTGGAGCACAGTGACGCCATCTTCAGGGTGAGTAGCTTGGCATGGCAGGTTAGCAGAAGCTGGGCCCCCTGGAGAAAAGGAGGCTCCTTGTGCCCGCATGGCCCAGCCTGGCACCACCCCACCACTTTCTCCTGGGGGGCTGTGACCTTCCTTGATCCCCAGGTCTATGCTTTGGAGAAGAGCCGCCATTACGCCAGGGACACCCTTTTCCGCCTGGAGAGATCCTGGGCCGAGAAGCAGTTCCGCCTCGTCAATTTCATCCTCAACGTTCCCCACAAGGAGCCGCAGCCTGAGCGCTTTCGCCGGCCGGCTGCTGCGCGGCACCGCCAACCCAAGCTGGAATACATCTCTAAGGACAGTGGCACTTACGTTTTGTCAGGTAAATGACCAGAGTGCCAGCCTGGGCTCCTCACTTGGGGAGGGGGGACTGAGCTGTGACCCGAGCAGAGAGAGTCCTCTGAAGGTGGCTCCTGCTGCGGGAGCCCTCACCCCTGTGTGGCATGGGCCAAGGTGGGCTCTGCCTCCTCCTCTCCCTGCCCAGCCCTCATCCTCTGGTCTCGGCCTCAGATACTGCAGAGCTGAAGGCAATGGTGGAGCACAGCCTCTTGACTCTCCAGAACATCATCCTCTCCCCGTTCTCCTCCGACATCCTGCTGGAGGCTGAGAGCTGGGCGTCCATCCTGCGTTCCTTTGGTGAGGAGCCGGGGCAGGAGGCCCTGGGGGAAGGGCAGTTCTGCTGCAGCCATCGTTCTGGGCCAGCTTGGCCATGAGGGAGGAGGTGCTTTGCAGCAAAGAGAGGGTCTTCCCTATCCTCATCTCCACTTTGTACCTCAGAATCCCTCCTCGAGGCCTGGGTCAATTTCCAGCAGAAATGGGTCTTCTTGAACATTGTTCTCTACGAGATGGACATCAGTCTCCCCAGCTCTGAGCTGGTGAGTTGCAGGCGGGCCTCTTTTAGCCCACCAGCCCCTTTGGGCGCCCTTGCACTGGTCCCCTGCCCGAAGTCCCTTGCTGCAGCCCAGTCTTCCCCTTCCCCTTCCATGCAGGAGTCGCGGTTCCAGCGGGTCGACAGCCACTTCCGAGAGTTCATACAGGTGACCTGCAATGACCCGCTGGTGCTGTCCAGTGTGAGGCCCCCCTGTGGCTCCTGCCGCGAGAGCCGCTTTGTCGGGGGTGCCTTGCAAGAAGCCTTTGTGGACGGCTCCAGAGACCTGCAGGTCATCATCCGGGCCCTGGACTACGTGCTGGAGGGCACGCGCATGGGCTTTCCCCGCCTCTTCTTCCTCAGCAACGAGGAGCTGATCAGCCTGCTGGCCACCGCCTCTGAGCCAGCAGAGGCCTCAGTCTGGGCCCAGCGCTGTTTCCCTGGAGTGCGCCAGCTGGCGCTCATCGTGCCCTCCGCTACCCACAACCGTGGCACCTTGTCAGCCGAGCTGCCGGTGGTGCAGGTGACTGGCCTGGTTGGGGACCAGGAGGAGGAGCTGGAGCTGTGCAGCATAGTTTGCCTCAGCCGGAAGGCCACCCAGTGGCTCTGCGCCCTGGAGCAGCGCATGAAAGAGACCGTCTTTCAGCAGATGCAGCAGTGTGTGGCCCAGCGCCTGGCACTGCGGCCCCAGCTGGATGTGGCCTTCAAGCATCGCCCTGGCCCCACCGAGCTGCCCCTCCACATGGTGGTGGAGGGCTGGGCCACGCTGTGTCGCACCTTCCCCAACCAATGTGTGGTGCTAGCTGAGGAGGCCGTGTGGCGCGCCACTCTGGAGGAGGCCCTCTCAAATCAACGCTGCCAGCCAGAGCTGGAGCTCAAGCTAAACCTGAAGCTGGAAGCCCTGGCCCACTACGTCCGCAACTTCCGCAGCCTGCGCCCCTGCCGGCCCGGCAGTGAGCAGCTGGGTCTGCTGCTGGAAGTGCTAATCACCCTGACGGTGCAGCAGCGCGACACCCTTGCCCGGCTGCTCGAGTGCCAGGTGAGCTCCCCGCAAGCCTTTGAGTGGGCCCAGCTCCTCAAGTACCACGTGGCCCTGAGTCCCGAGTGCGCCCAGACAGCGGGGCTCCCTGCTGGCAGCCCCTGGGTGGGCAGCCCCCCTGGCTGCTGGGCAGAAGCCCTTGACCGCCGCTTCCGCTATGACTATGAGTACCTGGGGCCCTGCCTACACCTCCTGGGGAGCCCCTCGCTGGACAAGACCTTCCTGGGGCTGCTCTTGGCACTGGACGACTTCCGCTGTGGAGGCCTGCTGGGCCACCCGGACGTGGGCAAGTCTCACACGGTGCGGGGCCTGGCCGAGGCTCTGGGTCGCCAGCTGGTCACCCTGCACTGCACCCTGCAGATGTCGGTGGGCTGCCTCTCACGCTACCTTTGTGGGGCGGTGCATGCTGGGGCACTGCTGCTGCTGGAGGCGGCGGAGCGGTTGGAGGCAGCGGTGCTCTCGGCCTTCAGCCAGCGTTTGGTTGACCTGCAGCGGATGTGCCTGAGCCTGCAAGGGGGCCGTGGAGCCACAGCAGGGGTGTCCTCGGGTGGCGGCTCCCCCCATTCCAGCCAGAGCTCCGACAGCTCCGAGAGCTCTGAGGGTGAGTTGCAGCCTGCCATCCCAGTGCTGGAGCTGGGCACCGACGAGGCCGAGCCCTACCAGCCCCGTGTCCTGGGCAACATCCTCTTTGGGGGGCGGCTGCTGCGGGTGCGGGAGACCTATGGCTGCGTCATCACCCTGGAGCGCCTCCCAGAGGCCCTGTGCCTGGCCATGCGCCCCCTGGCCATGCTGCCCCCTGACCTCACCCAGCTAGCAGAGGTCACCCTGCTGGCTGCTGGCTTCCGGGAGGCTACCCGTCTCGCAGAGAAGCTGAACCACTTTCTGCGCCTGGAGGGGGAGCTGAACCCGAAACCCCACCTGGGCCGTTGCAGCCTCGTCCGGGAGGTGGTCAGGGTGGCGGTCAGCATCCTGTTCAGCCCTCCAGCCGGGCAGGGCTCCCTGACGCTCAAGTCCCGGCCCTTGGGCAGGGCCGCATTCTTCCAGGGCCTGGAGGAGCAGCCGGCCATGGTCAAAGCACTGTGCCTCTCCTCGCTGCTCAGCGGCCCTGAGTGCCCACGACTCCAGAACACACGGGACCTGCTGCGCGAGGTCTTTCCGGGAGCCCCCCTGCAGGCCTTTGAGTCGCGGGTGCCCTACCGCCTCCAGAGTGCCTTGGTGGCCCAGCTGCACGAGGACAAGCTGCAGCCCGAGCAGGAGCTCCTGAGCCTAGCTGGTCAGCTCTTCCAGGCCCTGCGGGGGGCCCCAGGCGTCCTTCTGCTGGGGCCTGCGGGGGGCGGCAAGACCACCATGTGGCGCACCCTGGCCAAGGCACTGAGCCGCCTGGCAGCCAGCGATGCTGCCCCAGGGGCCCACACGGCTGAGGTCAGCCCCAGCAGCCCCTTCCAGTCGACCAGCCCCGTCTGCCTGTGGCCGAACGGCCTGAGTGTAGCTGAGTTTGTGGGGAGCCTGGAGGGCAGCATATGGCAGGATGGGGTCCTCTCCCGGGTTCTGCAGAGAGCGGCCACCTCCACCCTGGCGCGCAGGACTGGTGAGGGGAGCTCCCAGGAGTGGCTGGTGCTGGATGGGGCAGCCTGCGCAGAGTGGCTGGAGCCCATCTCTTCCCTCTTCAGTGCCAGACCTTCCCTCAGTCTGCCGAATGGGCAGAAGCTGCGGATCCCCGAGAATGTCAAGTTCCTCTTTGAGATGCCCAGCACCTCCAGCGTGGCCCCCTCCGTCTGCACCCACTACTCCCTGCTGTACTGCGGGGGGGCCAGCCTGTGGCGGGGACTGCTGGCCTCGGGCCTGGCCCCTGTGTACCGCATGTACAGCCTGACCCAGGAGAGCCTGGCCATGCTGCGCAGCCTGGCCGAGGAGCTCTTCCCCGCCACGCTGGCCTTCCTGCGGGAGCACTGCTGCTCGGTGCTGCTCCCCCACCCCCACCCCCAGGACCCCGTGGCCCAGGGCGTCCAGGAGACAACCACCTTCCTGAGGCTCCTCCTTGCCCTGCTGGAGCAACACCTGCGCCGGGACCGGGTCAAGCACCTGCCTCCTCCTCCTCCTCCTCCTCCTGCTGCCGCCACCGCTCAGGAGTCGACAGGTAAGTGACCCCCGCCCCCGGGGCACCTGGGGGCATGTTGAGACCCCAGGGTGTGGGGGAAGGAGCCTCTTCCTGCCAGGGCTGCATCCCATGCTGTGGGGCTATTCCCCTAGATCCCTATGCCCTTTGTGTGTTTAGTAGTGGAGAGGCTCCTCGAAGCCCTGGAGCGTGGCGGGGGGGGCGGGGAGCCCAGCTCACCCCAGCCCTTTCCCCACAGACGCCAAGGGCACCGTCTTGGACAGCCACACTGCCTCCTTGTCCCGTAGTCTGGACGACACCGTCCCTGCCCACCACCACTTGCTGGTGCAGAGCATCTTTGTTTTTGCCTACATCTGGGGCTTCGGAGGCCACCTGCACCCCAGGTACTCTGGACTCTTTGCACTCTTTGCCTCACAAGGTGGGGGGAAGACCTAAGGATGGCCCGTGGGGCAGGGGAGAGCCAGGGAAGAAGGAGCCTTTGGAAATGCCAGTAAGTGTATGGAAAGAGATTTGGTGCTGTAACCTTCCAACAGTTTGACTTCACCCCCAAAGGCACACTCCTCCATAGTCTCCCGAGACAGCCGGGCGCCAGCTGCCAACTAGCTGATGTTGTGTACTGAGGGGGCAGCACAGAGGCTGGGGAAACGCAAGTGAGGAAGGGACTTTGGGGGAGGGGAGAGGACTGGAGGAGCAAAGCGGGTGGGAGAAGCCAGCAAGGGGCATCCCGGCATCATAGGGTAGGGCAGGTGAAGAGGTGAGTGGCACTGGAGGTCCTGCATGGAGGCAAGAGGGCTCTGTCTCTGCCCCCAAACCCTCTCTCCTCATTCAGACCATCCCAAGCTCTTCTTCAGCCCCTCCCCCCTGGTCTGGTGGCGGAGCGTGGGTTGCCAGTGCCCAGGGCCACTCGGAGGGGTGGGAGGGAAATGGATGGAGAACACGCACATTCAACTGCCTAATGGGGCCACGTCACCCAGGAAATTACAGCTGCAAAGAAAAGAAGAGTTGTTCTGTTGTCTGGACAGGTCGCTTCCTGGTTGAAATGTTTTGCCCCTAACATTTTTTTTCTTGGGGCAACCACCCCCGGGGGGGGGCTCCCCATGCTATGCCCCTGCCCCTAGGCAAGGCCCTGCGACGACCAGGAGGGCTTGGAGAGACCCACTTCAGACTTGGAGCAAGACAGCCCACGGAAAGCCAGCAGCCAAGATCCTCTCCTCTCCTCTGCACTCTGGACCTTGGGCTTTTCTCCCTTGTGGGCATCACAGTGGTGCAGCAGAGCTGCTTTCGGAAAGGCTGACTCTCCACAGGGGCCAGAACATCTTACTGTACATGGGTCCCCTCCAACTCTACGATTTGATATGATTCTGTTCTATTGGTGGTGCTGAAGAGGCAGGGTGTGAGCCATGCCGGTGGGTGGGGTGGGTGGAGCAGCATTTTGGTATTGCGGTCTTGGGGGCTTCAAAGAGTTCTTCCCCTGCCCTTTGTCTTCCTCCAGGCACTGGCCTCTCTTTGAGCACTTTGCCCGCCAGGCCCTGCACAGGAGCCAGTTCTCCATCAAGCTCCCCACTGGGCCTTCCGCCTTCGACCTCTGCCCCCTGGCAGCGGATGGCACCCTGGAATCCTTTAACGGGTCCTATCTATCCAACCGTGTCAAGGTCCTCCCAGTCGCCTTCTCTGTCCTGCAGCCCCAGGTAGGGCCAGCCCCTTGCGGGGGGGGGGGTCTCTGGCTGGGGAGCCCATGTGTGTTCTGCCATTCCTTCTTTGAGTGGAGTCTCCTTCTTTGGAGGTCTTTAAGCAGAGGCTTGACAACCATATGTCAGGAGTGCTCTGATGGTGTTTCCTGCTTGGCAGGGGGTTGGACTCGATGGCCCTTGGGGTCTCTTCCAACTCTATGATTCTATGATTCTTCCTCCCTCCTCAGCATGAGCGGGCGCTCTTCGTGGTGGACCTGCTCCTGAGCAGCGAGCGTCCAGTCCTGCTGGTTGGGGAGCCGGGCTGCGGGAAGTCCTCCTTTGCAGAGATGCTGGTGCAACCGAACCACAGCTACCACCGGGTCTGCCTCACCCCTGCACTTAGACCAGCCCACCTGCGCCACCTGCTGCACAAGCGCTTCCTCAGCCTGGCGCGAGACAAGGGCAAGCCCGGGCGGGGGGCAGCTGCCAAGGGACGCTGCCTCTTCCTGGTGGAGGACCTGCACTTAGCCTTTGTGGGTGAGCCAAGGGGGCTGGGGAGGAGAACGTCCTCTCCCTGCTCGGTGGGGAGGCCGTGAGGGATTTTTCCACAGCTCTTATGGTCCTCCTCCTCCTCCTCCTCCTCCTGTCCAGATTCAGCCCGGGGCTTGAGCCCTGTGGTGGAGTCCCTGCGCCAGGCTCTGAGCTACCAGCAGTTCTACCACGGAGAGACCCTGGAGGTGCAGCACTGCCCGGCCACCGGCTTCAACTGCTTTGGCACACTCTCCGTGCCCATGACAGGTGCCCTGCCCCTCTGCCCTCGCTTTGGCAGGCTCTTCAGCACTGTGGTGTTGCCGCTCATGACCAGAGACTCCCTGCTGGGCCTGTATGTGGAGCCTGTTCTGTGCTGGCTGGAGAAGTTCCCCCTGCTGACCCGGCAAAATGACTTGGCCTTGGCACTGGTCAGGGCCACCATCAACGCCTATGAGATGGCCAAGAGCTTGTTCCCGCCCTCTCCCGCCTGCTGCCTCTTCCACTTCTCGCTGCACGACATCCAGAAGGTGTTCAAGGGGCTGTTCCTGCTGCGGCCCCGCCCAGGCATCCACCTCAGCAGTCCCCTGGAGGAACAGAACTTCAAGCAGGCGTCCAGCCGGCGCACCTCTGGGGTGGCCAAGATGACCATGGGGGCGGGCTATACTGCCCTCCTCAGCACCCGACTGGTCGTCCGCCTCTGGATACACGAGTGTCTGTGCGTCTTCTGTGACCCACTGCAGAGGGAGCAGCAGCGGAAGCTCTGCGAGCAGATGCTGATGGACGTCGCCATAACCGTCTTCTGTGCCAAGTGCAATGTCATTCGGGTGGCGCAGAGGACCTGGTCCTCCAGCCCCCCCAGGGACCAGGACCACCACCCGCCCAGCAGAGCTGGCATCGCCTTCCACTTGCCCAGCAGGAGCTTCAGCAACAGCCTTGATGCAGAATGGGCAGCGGAGGAGGAGCCAGAAGAAGAGAAGCCCCTCTTCCCTTGGAGTGGTGAGGTGGGCTGCCCTGACCCCTGGGACCCAGTGGAGCAGGCAGCAGCGCTGGCCTTGGACCGCCCAGACCCTGGAGAAGGCCTGGCTGTTTTGGAGCTAGAGAGTGAGACCACAGAGGCGGAAACCGCAGAGGAAGCTGCAAGGAAGCAGACCCCTGCCTCCCAGGGCCGGTCCCCACCTGACCGGCGCCGGGCATCCCCCAACCGGCTTCACCTCTACAAGGCCAGGCGCCATGGCTCTCCCAAGAAGGAGAGCACCGGCCCCCTGCTGCCCTCCCACCTCCTGCTGCAGCCAGGTGAGGAGCTCCGGGACGTCGTCTTCAGCAAGGACCTGGGCCCCGACTCCTACAGCCCCAACACCCACAACCCTTACCAAGAGAAGCTCTGGAAGACCCTGGAGAAGCAGCTGAAGCCCTTGCTGCCCAAAAACTTCCTGCTGTGCTTGGAGGCGCTGAAGCACATAGTGCGCCTGAGCCGGCTCTTCTGCGGCCCTGACCGGCATGGGGCCATCGTCTCCTTTGCCCGCTGCACAGGGCGGAGGACCCTCGTGGCTCTGGCTGCTCGTGCCACCGCCTCGCTGCTCATGGAGATACCTGCCAAAGAGGATGAGGCAGGGGCCCTGGCCTTGCTGCGATTGGCCAGTTGGCAGGCAGGCATTATGGGCAAGCGAGTGCTGCTGCTGGTGCACGCTGGCATAAGCCTGGCCAACTTGCACCTGCTACTGGCCCTGATGGCTGAGGGCACATGCCCTGGCCTCTACAGCCCAGAAGACACCATGGCTGTCATCCAGGCCCTGCTGCAGGAGAACCAGAACATCAAGCGGAACATGCGAGAGGAGCTCATTCTGCAAAGGTGTGGGGCTGGGGCAGCCCTTGGCCCAGGGGGTTGGCAAGGGAGGACTTGGTTCAGGGCTCAGGTCCTGCCTTCTGGCTTTCCTTGCAGATTCTTCCAGTTTGTGCGTGCCAACCTGCATGTGGTGCTGCTGCTGGGGGGTGCTGGCTCCTTGGCACTGCCGCCCATCACAGCCACAGCCCTGGCCCAAGTGCTCAGCAGCCTGGAGGTCTATCAGCCATGGAGCCATGACTCCTTGGTGGCAGTGGCCTCCAAGCACCTCATGTACCACCAGAAGACTTCAACCAAGCTCACTCAAGGTGGGTGCCACTGAAGCAGCAGCTGGGAGTGGGGAGGAAGGGGACTCCTTCCTGTCCCTCCAGCAACAGCAAACAGCCCTGTGCCCACCATGCCGCCACCCCCCACTCCCTGCTTGCTTGCCCACTTGTTCTCCACTCTCCTTGGTCTTGGTGAGGGCAGCATCCCAATCTCTGTCTCCATGATGGACACCCCACCCCAAGCTCTGACCTGGGCAGATATGTCCATTCTCTCTTGCTAGGGCTGACGTCGGTGCATGACCTCAAGGACCTGATGCATCGCACGGCCAAGGCTGCCTCCCAGATCCATTGCTGTACCATGGCATACATGACTTCCCTGGCTGCCCACCTCCCCCTCATCAGCCCCAAGACTTTCCTGGATTTCCTGGACACCTTCCTACTGCTGTTGAACAATCTGCAGGAGAAGAATGCCAAGCAGCTGGATCGGTAAGTGTGGCTCTTCCACTCAGCTGGGAAGGTGGGCGCAGCAGTGACACCAGCAAACCCGGTTTTCACTTCCTGGGACTTCAGGTAAGGCCCCTGGGTCCAGCCACGCTGCTGCCTTGGGGTGGGGCCAGGAGCTTGGCTGTGGCATTCTGGAGCAGCTCAAGCCGGTGGGATGTGGAGGCCCTGTTAATGGGGGCTCCACCCCTGCTCAGTCACTACTGGAAAGCAATGCGTTTCTTGGCTTACACTGGGAGTTTGTTTCTTGGTTCTGGGGCTGTGGAGTCCCACAAGGGTCCGTTCTGTCTGCTGTACCTTTTAATGTCTACATCAAACCACTGAGAGGCATCATCAAGGGATTTGGAGCATGACTCCATCAGTATTCTGGTGACAGGAATCTGCCTTTCCATTGACCCCAAGAGTGATTCAGTCCTGGGGACCTGCTGTTGTTCCTCTAGTCCAAATGCTCAGTGTGATATTGAGATGAAGAAATGCTACTCTCGGCTGCATGAACAGAAGTTTAGTTTCAGATCAAGGCAAGTCATAGTGCTGTTCTATTCTGCCTTGGTCAGACCACACCTGGAATACTGGGTCCAATTCTGGGTGCCACAATTTAAGGATATTTATTGACAAGCTGGAGCGTGTGCAGAGGAGCACAACCAAGATGATCAAGGGTCTATAAATCAGGCTTTATGAGGAACGTTTAATAATAATAATAATAAATTTTTATTTATACCCCGCCCTCCCCGGCCAGAACCAGGCTCAGGGCGGCTAACACCAATAAAATTACAATAAAACATAATAGGAAAGGGGGAAAACCTGTTAATTAAAATAAGGGTTAAAATACAATTTAAAATGCAGCCTCATTTTAGTAGTAGCCCATAAATCAAAACCATACGGGGGGGGGGGGAGACATAAGGGTCAGACTGAGTCCAAATCAAAAGCCAGGTGGAACAGATTTGTCTTGCAGGCCCTGCGGAAAGATGTCAAGTCCCGCAGGGCCCTGGTCTTTTGTGACAGAGCGTTCCACCAAGTCGGGGCCAGTACTGAAAAGGCCCTGGCCCTAGTTGAGACCAATCTAACCACCTTGTGGCTCAGGACCTCCAAAGTGTTGTTATATGTGGACCTTAAGGTCCTCCGCAGGGTATACCAGGAGAGGCGGTCCCATAGGTACAAGGGTCCTAGGCTGCATAGGGCTTGAAAGATCAAAACCAGCACCTTAAACCTGACCCTGTACTCCACCGGGAGCCAGTGCAGCTGGTAAAGCACTGGATGAATGTGATCCTGTGGCAAGGACCCCGTCAGGAGCCTCGCCGTGGCATTCTGCGGTTGAGAGATTTTGGTATGTTTAGCCTGAAAAAGAGGAGACTGGGAAAGATATGATAGCCATCTTCAAATATCTCAAGGGCTATCACATGGAAGAGGGAACAAGCTTGTTTTCTCCTGCTCTGGAGGGCAGGACTGGAACCCATGGCCTCAAGTGATGAGAAAGGAGATTCCGACTAAACATCAGAAATAACTTCCTGACAGAACTGTGTGGAATGGACTCCCTTGGGAGGTGGTAGACTCTCTCTCACTGCCTCCATTTCTTCCCCTTCTATTTGCCAGAAGGTAATGGGCCCAGTGGCCATGATCATCTTCTTTTTTGATGTTGCGCTTCAGACCATATTTTGCGCTCTCCTCTTTCACCCTCATTAAGAGGTTCTTTAATTCCTCCTCACTTTCTGCCATCCAAGTTGTGTCATCTGCATATCTGAAGTTGTTGATATTTCTTCCGACAATCTTAATTCCTGCTTGGGATTCATCCAGTCCACCCTTTTGCATGATGAATTCTGCATATAAGTTAAATAAGCAGGGAGACAATATGCAGCCTTGTCGTATTCCTTTCCCAATTTTGAACCAATCAACTGTTCCATATCCAGTTCTAACTGTAGCTTCTTGTCCCACATAGAGATTTCTCAGGAGACAGATGAGGTGATGAGACACTCCCACTTCTTTAAAAACTTGTCATAGTTTGCTGTGGTCAACACAGTCAAAGGCTCTTGCGTAGTCAATGAAACAGAAATAGATGCTTTTCTGGAACTCTCTAGCTTTCTCCATAATCCAGCGCATGTTTGCAATTTGGTTTCTGGTTCCTCTGCCTCTTCTAAATCCAGCTTGCACTTCTGGGAGTTCTCGGTTCACATACTGCTTAAGCCTGCCTTGTAGAATTTTAAGCATAACCTTGCTAGCGTGTGAAATGAGTGCAATTTTGCGGCGGTTGGAGCATTATTTGGCACTGCCCTTTTTTGGGATTGGGATGTAGACTGATCTTCTCCAATCCTGTGGCCACTGCTGAGTTTTCCAAACTTGCTGGCATATTGAGTGTAGCAGCATATTGAGTGTATTGAGTGCACAATACACTCAATATGCTGCAAGAATATTGTACGCTAAGATGTGGAAAGAGAAAGCTGTCCCGACAAAGAACCAATGGCTACTTAAACTAATAGAACATATCCAACTAGCAAGCATAAGGGCCAAGATAAGAAATATAGAAGGAAAGATAGTAACAAGCGTGGGAACAATTTGAGGGATATTTAAAACAATGTGATATCAAGATAAATTTACCAGCAGTGATTAATATGTGAGCAGCAGCAAACAAAAGTAAGGCTTATGAATAGAAGGAGAAAAGAGTAGATCAGGGGTTTTCAACCCATGTGCCATGGCACCCTGGGTGCCCTGAATGATGGTTGGGCAGCTGTGGGCAACCCTGGCCTCTGCCTCTCTTTCCTTCCCTTCCTCTTCTGATGCCCCCTCACATCTCTGCCTCCCAAAGGCTTGCATGGCTACAGGTGAATGGTGTCCCTGGGGATGGTCAGGGGGTGCTGGTTGCCAGGAGCTGAGGCTACCTTGGAGTAAGCAAGCAAGTGGGTGAAGGAGCCCAGCCCGCCAGCCCATGTTGCTGGGAATGGACAGACAAGTGGGAGACCAGGCAGGCAGGCTGTTATATGCTGAGTTGAATAGGATCCAAAATGCAGCAGTCTGATTGGTCCTAGAACAATAGGATTCAGAATGCAGCAGTCTGATTGGTCCTAGGAACAATGCAGCAGTATGATTGGTCTGCAGGGGCCACCCAATCCAGCTCCAGGTGGAAGTGAATCCACAACCTGATTGGCCTACAGGAGAATCCCGGAATTAGCCAATCACATGCAGCCCATTGAGTAAATAATGTATATAAAGCAGATATTTTAGGGGAACTTGCATTCCTCCTCACCACTATGAGCTGAATAAAGAGCATGAAATCCACTCTCAACTCCGAGTATATTTCACATGCGCTGCGCTGGCCTTTCTTGTGTTTGCCGCTGCCACTGCTGCCTCCCGTTCAGCTTTGGCCTGTCTCCAATGGGCCACTAAGGCCCTTGTGGGGCAGTGTGAGGAAGCACCTCTCTTTGGGTTGTGGGGGGTGGCTCAGAGACCAGGAGCGGTGGAGGCTGAGGGAACACTCCACAAGGGAGGGGGTTCCAAAAGGGTGAGAGGCTGCCAGCTCTGCAGGCAAGGGGTGGCACAACTGGGCTCCTGAGCCCCACAGGGGGGCCGCAGAAAGAAGGGAGTTGGTCAAGGGAGCTGTGGACCCAAGAAGGTTGAAAACCTTTGGATTAGATAATAAATGGAGGTATAACAAACATAAGAATGTGTAAGAGGGCATCAAGGAAAGATAGGTTGGGAAGTCCATACAGGATTTGATAGGATGTAAATATGAATGTACAGTGGTACCTCGGGTTGCATACGCTTCAGGTTACAGACTCTGCTAACCCAGAAATAGTGCTTCAGGTTAAGAACTTTGCTTCAGGATGAGAACTCCGTGCTCTGACGGCGTGGCAGCAGCAGGAGGCCCCTTTAGCTAAAGTGGTGCTTCAGGTTAAGAACAGAAGGGTGGTGGATGGTGATGGGAAAAGGAATTATCTGTGGGATTGAGTGTAGGTATGTTGTAGGTTTGTAGGAATGTTGCATGAAATGTATGTTTGTATGCTTGTATATTTGTAATATATGTGTATTAATGTTGAATTATTTTAACAATAAAAACTTTAAAACATTTTAAAAAAAGAACAGTTTCAGGTTAAGTACGGACCTCCGGAATGAATTAAGTACTTAACCCGAGGTGCCACTGTATGATGTATATTGAAAAATGCATTAATAAATAAAAAGGGCCAGGAAGAGTGACGGAGAAGGTCCATCTGTTAGTATTTTGCAGGACTTTGATTCACAGGATAGGTGAGTTTACCTGAAAGACCTTTGTTCATGGGTGCAGGAGGGATGGAGAGGAGCCCTTGAAGGGAAGCAAGAGTTGCCTTCTGACAATCAGCCAAGAACTAAGGATTGCATCCTCACCCCATTGAGGGGAACTTAAGTAGCCCCCCCAAGTTGCATTCTCTGTAGGCATCCCTGGTTCAGAGGGCGTCACGTATCTGTCTTAGGCATCCTATGAAGGGACTTCAGGCAACCAGATTAACTGACAGACCTGGGTGGGTGCTGGACCCCCGAGTCCTGTGCCCCAGACCCCCTCTGTGTGCCTCCTCATGGGGTGCTTTCCCCCCCCCACCTGCAGGATGAAGATGGCCCTGCACAAGATGGGGGAAGTGAGCAAGAAGCAGCAGGAGCACACGCGGGACGTGCGCTTCCTGCAGCAGAAGCTGGTGAAGATCAAGGAGGTGAGTGAGGCCGGCCAGTCCTGTTCCACTCAGTTGCTGCCTGCCTGCCTGCTTGAAACTTTCTCAGCTCCCAGCTGGCTTGACATTTATAAAGCACCTGGAATTCACTGGGCGCCATATTCAAGTGAAGGACCTGGTTCAAAAGGCTTAAGAGCTGCTCCTCCAAAGCGACTGAAGCCCATTTTGCCCCAGCAGCAGAGCAAGACAAGGCGTCTGCTGCGGGCTGCCTTTCCCCACCAGCTGGGTTTTGTGGAGAGCTGGAAGTCTTCACAAGGGGAGGCTGCCCATAGAGTCTCCTCCATCAGAGCATTCTCTTCTGGGCTGGCAGCTCAGTTGCACTAACCAATTTACTGGAGCAGAAGGAACTGCAGGAAAGAGGGATTGGAAAGGAAGCTGGGAACAGGGCAAGGCTTGTAAATAAGATTTGGATATTCAGAATGGAATCAGGAAGAAAGGGGAAATAGTCTTTTATCCCATTCTAATGTGGAGGGTTACGGGACGCAGGTGGCGCTGTGGGTTAAAGCCTCAGCGCCTAGGGCTTGCCGATCGAAAGGTCGGCGGTTCGAATCCCTGCGGCGGGGTGCGCTCCCGCTGCTCGGTCCCAGCGCCTGCCAACCTAGCAGTTCGAAAGCACCTCCGGGTGCAAGTAGATAAATAGGGACCGCTTACCAGCGGGAAGGTAAACGGCGTTTCCGTGTGCGGCTCTGGCTCTGGCTCTGGCTCTGGCCAGAGCAGCGATGTCACGCTGGCCACGTGACCCGGAAGTGTCTCCGGACAGCGCTGGCCCCTGGCCTCTTAAGTGAGATGGGCGCACAACCCCAGAGTCTGTCAAGACTGGCCCGTACGGGCAGGGGTACCTTTACCTTTACCTTTAATGTGGAGGGTTAGAAACTATAGAAAGTGGATTTGGACAAACCATAGAGGCCAACCTGGCTCACAGCATGTTGGGTGTTTTGAATCTTGGGGAGACGGAGGCTGTGTGAGAAGGTGGTTTCCATGCCCAGGAGACAGATCAGTTGTCTGTTCTGGGCAGGGCTGCCCTCTCTCTGAAAGAGCAGACACATAGCTTGGGGTACTCCTGGGTACATTTTTCAGTAGAGGCTCCAGCAACTGGCTAGGAATGCCTCTGACCAGCTAGCTGCAGCCCACACGCTGGACTACTGCAACGAGGTGTTGCCTGTGAGCTTGGTCCAGAAGCTCCAGCTAGCACTGAAGGTCACATCCTGGCTGCTGACAGGGGCATCTGCACTGTCTGCCCACACACGTGGGTCAGGTTGAAGGGTCCTGTGTTAATATATGAAGCCCTTGACAACTCGAGGAGCCCTTGGGTCCCAGCTCCATTGCAGGTCACCTGGAGGAGTGCTGCTGGTTGTCTGCTGTCTTGCAGGGCCCAAACTGGCCTCCCTGAGGAGCCGGGCATTCAGCGCTGCCAGTCATCCTCTTCCAGCAGAGACGCGGGAGGCACTCTGGCTTTGGATTTCCAAGTCTCTCTTGAAGACTTCTTTTGTGCAGACTAGCCTATGCAACTGCTTGAATTTGATTGGCTAGTGACTTTGATGTTGATTTATATTTTATCGCATGAATTGGTGGTATATAAGTATCTAAATATATAAAAGCAAGGTGGGTCCTACAAAGCAAAATCCTTTAGCTGACAAAGGCCAGAGTCGAGAGGTGCGTCTTCCCGTGAGGATGGCTGTCGTCTCTCTGGCATCAGAGGGCCCAGAATCCAAGTTGTGGTGGATCATTTCTTAGGTATTTATCCCTCCCCGCTTCCTCTCAAAGGAGCCCAGGACAGCAAACAATAGCAAAACAATCAAAAGCAATACACAGATTTTTAAAACAGTGGATTTTCCTCAGTGCTAGGCTGAACAGGGATATTTTAAACTCCCACTTCTCTGTTAGTGCTAGCTGAGGCAGATGCACCTCATCAGAGAAGGCTGCCCCCCCCCCCCGCTATGTGTGAGAGAGGCTCTTGGGCACCCATCGTGCCAGTGCGCTTCCCACAAGGAGCACCAGAGCCGGCCACAGTGAGAACTGGTCGCTGGGCTGGATGTGGCCTGAGCCAGCGGCAGCCAGGTGTCCTGGAGATACTGCTGCGCTTTAGGGGGTTGGTGGCTTTAGGGTGGTCTCCTTTCACCCCCCCCCCACCCATCCTCCTTGCCTTGCAGCAAGTGATCTGCAGTCAGCGGGAGGTGGAGCGGGAGCAGGAGGTGCTGAAGCAGCAGGAGAAGGAGTGTGAGCTGTACGAAGTGCGGATCGATGCTCTTACCAAGGAGCGGGATGCTCTGGAGAAGGGGAGGGAGCTGGCCATGAGGAAGGTAAGGGGGCATGTGGGGGGGGGAGGTGTGGCAGAGGGGGCAGGTGAGGAGAGCCCAGCTTGAAGGCCATTGCCCGCCTCATCCCAGAGTGACCCCTCTCTTCTCAGGTGAACAAGGACTACAAGGAGGCTCTGGCAATGCTGCGGGTGCAGGACATTGAGGAGCTGCGCAGCTATCGCCAGCCGCCAGAGACTGTGGTCATGGTGACGGACATCCTCTGCCTGATGTTTGAGCAGGAGCCGGGCTGGGAGAATGCAAAGCTGCTCCTCAACAGGGACAACTTCTATGAGGTGAGGCCCAGAGCCCTTCCTGTGGCTCCTGTGCTCTTGGGGCTGGCCCAGCAGCCAGAGCCTCAAGGCCCCGCTTCCCCTCTGGACCCTAGCCTAGACCAAGAGGCTGTTCCAGCTGCGCCAAGTCCTTGACAAAGGGAGGGACAAAAGCAGCCTGTTTCCTCCTGGGAGGGGGTGGGGAGGCATGGCTAGCGAAACAGCAAATGTGGATTGATTAGCATGGAACTACCAGTGGATAAAACCTGAAACCATCAGCTGCAGTAAGAGAACAGGAAAGTAATTGAGCACAAGAGAGATACTGCAAACACATCACTGCAGTCCTCACGAAGCATGGGGAATATCTTTAAGGAAGGAAACATTACACTGTATATATAAAATTATCCCTCAAGGGTTGTAGAAAAAGTGGGGCTTGCCTTTTGCTCCTCCAAGGGACTCTTGAGTCCCCTCAAGCCATGATCAACCAGAGGAGAGTGGATGGAGGCAGGATCCAGTGAAAGCAAGGCAGATCTTTATATTTCTGTTGCAACAGAGTTCTTCCCCCTCCTCTTACTGTATTTTGGATATATCTGTTAGGTTCAGTCACTTCTGTTGAACCATTTTTGTTTATTTATTTTTTTTAGAATAATATTTATTCAGGTTTTAAGACATTACAAAAAAAGCAGAAAACACAATACAAAAAAACCAAGCCATTTCCATGAAAAAATGCAAAAAAACAAAAAAACACACAAAAAAACAAAAACAGATAAAAAGGGGGGAAAATTAGAAAATACATACACTCAAAACAGAAAGAAAAAAAAAACAAGTTAAACCTTTACATAATTTCTTTCTATGACTTATTTCCTTGACCTCCTCACACCTCCCCTCTTTGTTTTCTAGTTCAAATAGATATTTCAGCAAATCCTTCATCTTTATTTTTATCCTAATAATTTATCTTAATATACTGTAATTTTCCATTCTCTCTTTCACCAATTAGCCATCCACTTTTACTTTATTTAATCTTATTTCTCATTAAAACTGATATATTTAAACCTATTCTCTTAAGACATTTCCCCTAGGGTCATAAAAATTCCATTCCACGATTTCTCCATCTCTCATTAAAAACAATTTTTTAAAAAAATTCTCAATATATACACTTTATATTCCCAATTTTCTTTCACCGTCTCCCCTCCGCGGTCTCGGCCCCTGCCAACAGTTCCATCGGCTTACAACAGTCCATCAACCTGGAGATCTCAAATCTGAGGCTCTTAAGTCTTCTTAAGAACATCTGCCGATCTTCTTGATGATCTTTAATATTAAGAAGCAGTTCTCGGGGGAGCTCCAACCCAACGATGGTCATATTCCTTCTTATCAAGTCTGCCAGATTTCCATAATTAAAGATAGGGCCCATAAAGTATTCCCAATCTTGTTCCACACTTCTTCCGAATCCAAAGGCCCCAGAAACTTTGGTCCCCTCCTGGCTCAAATTCATATCCCAAAAGTCATTTGATCCCCACATAGGGTGATCTCTCCACTTTTCATTTTCCAAATCAAGCCAGGCTCCCATCTCCAAAAAGTGGCTTCTCCTAATTACAGTCATGTAAGGCCTCAACTTGTAATTCTCCAATTGTCTCTGTAGGGTTAAAGCTCCCCCTTGCATCACTTTAACAACAACTTTCTCCTTCTCTGGTTCTTCAATTTGTTCAATTGAGAAAGATTCTTGTGCCGGATTCTTGTCGACTTCTTTACTAATGCCCACTTTTGTTCCCAAAATATCAACGCTGGTAGCCATGGCATCTATCTGTTCATGCAGCTTTCCCAACAGATAAAATGTCCTATTCAATTCAAGCGTAACTTTTTTCTCCACCGACATCCTTGATATGTCCAAGGTCAAAGCTAATTTCTCAGAGTTTTTATCTTTAGGCTCCCAGCTGCATTCTTGTGACAATGTTCCAAAACTCCCTCTAGAGGAAAGCAGTCTATCAATCCTTCCAGCACAGTCCCAAAAGTCTCAAAAGTAAATTAATAACAATTCCAATTGCCTTCCCTTCTTTTTAAACGCAGAAATGGACAACAGAAACAAAGTCTTTCTTTGTATCTTAACAGCTAGCTGTCAAATTTGACAGCTGTCAAACCTTTCTATTCACCGTCGATGGGCTCCTCGCGGACCTCTCCCAGGTTTGGAGACGTGACGCTTCAGTTCCTAAATTTTACCTTCTCCAGCAGGCTTCCCCTGCTTCCAAAGGGAGTGTAAGTGATAGTTTCAATCAGTGAAGTTTTAATCCTTTACGTAGAACTTTCCAAGACTTTAGTTAACAAACTCTTTGCTTCAGTCTATTTACAAAAGGGGGAGGTGGACTTCCTGTTTAGACCTTCCCCCGTTCCTTGCCAAATTTAATTGTTTTAAAAACGTAATTTCTCGTTCTACTCACGGGATGTTGTTTGAAATCCAATTGTCCACAAGAAAAAGTCAGCGCTCTCCGGCGACGGCTGTGCGGCTTCACTCCGTAAAAATAGCGGTTGATTCAAAACACCGCGCCGCTCACCCCACGTCGTTTCGAAGCCCCCCAAAAGGGGTTTCTCTGCGGGTAGGGGGGGCGCTCCTGGTGTCAGCCGAATCCCACGTTCCCAGGCTTCCTCTGCCTGGGATTTTTGAAGGGTCTCCGCCTTCGCCGCGGCGGCAAGACCCGATTTTCGCGGAGCGGGTTCCTCTCAGTCAGAGGAGCTCCGCCATTGCCGATGGCGCTAACCCGGAAGTCCCTGTTGAACCATTTTTGTCTTTAATTTCTTTTCTTTCTGATACATACTGGTTGTTAACAGTAAATGCTTACACATCTCTGGTTAGTAATTCCTTCTTTGCATGGTATTTGCTTTATTTCTTTTGGTTTTCAAGGAGGGCTGCACCCAAGAACAGAGAAGCCCACAGGAGCCGAGAGTCTAGCTGAGAGTATATAGATTGGGCTCATCCGGTCAACATTGTGCACTTAAAGCTTCAAAAAGCTTTTGATATACAGTGGTGCCTCGCAAGACGAAATTAATTCATTCCGCGAGTTTTTTCGTCTTGCGATTTTTTTCGTCTTGTGAAGCACGGACTCTGGAAAAGCTTCAAAAATCACCAAAGTCTTCAAAAACCTCAAAAAAGACTGCCACACCGCGTGCTATGAGTTGCTCCTCGAAGTGAATGCACGGTTTTAAGAAAAAGGAAACAAACTTGCAAGACAAAGGAAACAAACTTGCAAGACGTTTCCGTCTTGCGAAGCAAGCCCATAGGGAAATCCGTCTTGCAAAGCAACTCAAAAAACGAAAAACTCTTTCGTTTTGCGAGTTTTTCGTCTTACGAGGCATTCGTCTTGCGAGGTGCCACTGTAGTCCCTCATCAAAGACTCCTGAGTAAGCTTAGCAGTCAAGGAGTAAGAGGAGAAGTCCTCTTGTGACTATGGAATTGGTTAAATCACAGGAAGCAAAGAGTAAGAATAGATGGTCTGTTCTCTGAACAAATACATGTGTAATGTGGAGTGCCCCTAGGACCAGGATTGGGACACAAGCTTTTTAACTTGCACACAAACGACTCAGAGTTAGAGCTCCACAGTGGGGTGTCCAAGTCTGCGGACAATACTAAACTGTTCAGAGTTGTTAAAACAAGTAGAGACTGTGAAGAGCTCCAAATGGGCCTCTCCAGACTGGGTGAATGGGAGGGGAAATGGCAAAAAAAACTCATTTCTGCACGGGTCTGGGCATCTCTGGAGTGGCTCCCATGCTCTGTGACCAAAGGGGCAGGGAAGCCAGGCAGAGGAGAGGCCATTTGCAGGAGCTGGCGAGATGGACAGGCTGGAAGACCCCCTCAGTCCCCTGGGTGCTTCTGGAACTGCTGGGGAAGGTGCTCCCCTTTGGCCCATCTTCATTGTAAGCAACCGGTTGCTTTAGCTTGGGGCATTTTAATACAAGCAGCCTAGTGTTTCTTGCACCTCATTCCTTGGTGAAAAAGCCTGGCCAGGGTCCCATTCCCTCCCTCTGCTCTCCCCCCCCCCCAGGATCTTGTCTTCTACCCCAAGGACAGCCTCACCACAGAGCTCTTTGAGGCCTTGGGCCGGGCTGTGACTCATGAGCGCATCTCTGAGAGCAGCATATCCAGCGCCAGCCAGGCTGCTGCCGCCCTCTTCCAGTGGATCTCGGCCACCTACTGGTACCACTGGGCCCTGCTGGACTGGCAGCCGACCATCGCACGGCTAAAGTACTGCGATGCCCAGATCAACGCAGAGAAGGTGGAGCTGGGCGACCGGCGCCTGCACTCGGAATACCTGAGAGATGCCACCCAGCTGCGCATCAAGGAGCTGAAGCAGAAGCAGGAGCGCCAGGAGAAGCTGATGCACCAGCTCACCCACTCCCTGCAGGCCAAAGAGGAGGCCACCACCGTCGAGAGCTCCGTGGCCGAGCACATGGCCAGCTGGACAACTGTCACAAGGGTAAGAGGGGCGGGCGGCTGTCCGCCCATGTGTCCCCCCCCCCCGTGCCCTGCAAGGCGAGGGTGCCGTTCTCCGAGACTCAGCCCTCTGGCGCCTCTGCTTTCCTTCCTAGAACCTGGAATCCCAGCGCACTACTGTCTATGGCGATGCCCTCCTCTCCGCAGCCAGCCTCTCCTACCTGGGCCCATTCCCTCCGCAGAGGCGGGAAGAGCTGCTGGAGAAGTGGCAGGCGGTGTGTGCCGGGGCTTGGGGCCCCCTCGGGCCGGACGACGTGAGGCGGCTCCTGCAGAAGGAGCTGCCCTGCCCTGGCCCAGCTTCCCACAGCGATCTGCTGCTGGCTGTGCAACAGCCCCTGCATCTGGCGTCCCTGCTCAGCACTCCTCCAGAGCAGCGTCTCTGGGATCGAGTCCACAAGCCCAAGGTCCCCAGCAGCCGCCTGGTCGGCATGATCCTGCTCTCCAGCATCCACTCGCAGGCTCACCGCTGGCCTCTGCTGGTGGACCCCGACAAGCAGGCCTATGTCTGGCTGCTGACATCCAGAGCTATGGAAGAGGGTGAGTGGGGTGTGCGGGGGGGCGGGGTCAGGCACATGGCCTTGCCTGCAGGGAGCTTCTCATCCAACCCCTCTTTACAGTGGATTCTCAGGTCTATGCCATCTCTGACCTGGTGCCGGACATGGTGGAGCAGGGCAGCTCCATAGAGATCGCGGAAGACAACCTGGAGGTCCTGTCGCTCACAGACCCAGACCTGGAGCAAAGCCTCTGCAAAGCAGCCAGCCTTGGTGAGCAGAGCAGAGGAAGGTGGTGCCCTTGCCGCTGGCCGCCCCCTGGGAGGGTGCAGTTCTCTTTCACCAGCACCTCCAGGAGCTCAGGCAAATGTGCTGCTTGGCTCCCACCTCCTCACAGGCACCCCCGTGTTGCTGACGGACTTTGAAAAGAACGTCCCCTGGTGCCCAGCCCTCGAGGAGCTGATGCAGAAGGAATCGTTTGGAGGTGCCCTCCACTCAAAGTCAGTGGAGGACCTGGCGCAGGTGCCCCCCTGCTTCCGCCTCTACCTGTGCACTGAGCTGCCTCTGGAGGCTTTGGCTGCAGGTAAGGGAGGTGCCCAGGTGCCCTCCTGGCTCTCATCTGTGGAATCCCTCCTCAGGGAGCTGAGGTGGGTGGAGGTGGCTCAGCCACTCGCTGCTCACCCTGAGAGCGATCTTCGGCTCCCCTCTCAGAGAGGGTGAGAGGCTTTGGGGAAGCAAAGCTAGAGTCAGCAGATCTCTCGCCCAGCATTGGAAGCTGCGTTGTCAAAGCACGGCAGCGACCTACTTGGGTTCCCCAAAGTGGGGGGGGGGGACAAGAGCCACAGGTGCCTCCACCCCGCAGCCAGCCATTGGCGGAGAGTGGCAGGCAGGCGGGTGCCTGGGACGGCTGGGCCCTGCCTCCCGCCTGGCTCCTCTTTGCAGAGGTGGACCACGAGCTTCTCAAGAGCCTGAACGTGATTGACCTCAGCCTCAGCCAGGAGGCGCTGGAGGAGCTGCTGCTGGTGGAGGTCCTGCAGGCCGAGCGGAAGGAGATCCTGAAGAACCAGCAGGCCTTGCAGTTTGGGATCCTGCAGCTGGAGGGGAAGCTGGAGGCCACGGAGGTGAGGCGGGGGCTCCTGTGGCTTGGCGTGGGGAGGTGGGGCGGCCGTGGAGAGGCCGCTCAGCCCAGCCCCGTGGCCCTTCCTGCAGGAGGAGCTGGTGGCCCTGATTGCCCAGCCGCAGCGCTCTCTGCTGGAGGAGGAGAACTTCATGCCGATGGTGCGGCTGCTGCAGACGCAGATCCAGGCCCTGCACGCCACCCACCAGCACATGGTCTCCCAGCACCAGGACCAGGCGGCGCTGTGCAACAAGTACCGGATGGTGCCCCGCCTGGGCGTGGCCCTGCACCTGGCCCTGCAGCAGGTCTGCCGCCTCCACCCCTCCTACAGCTTCCCCAGCAGCGTCTGCCTGGCCCGCGTGCGTCAGGCGCTACTCTCCACCAAGCGCCAGGAGACCACCAAGCAGGAGTCGCTGGAGTCGCGCCTCCTGGAGCTCAGCAAGGCCATGCTCCACCACTGCCTCACCGAGGCGGTGCCCTGCCTGCGGGAGATGGACCGCCTCCTCTACCTCTTCCTGGGGGCCCTGGCCACGCTGAAGGTCTCTGGGGAGATCACCCCGCTGGAGTGGCTGGCCTTCTGCCAGGGCCTGCGGGAGCCGGCGGCCAAGGAGCTTCTACAGCCGCCGGCCGGGGTGCCTCGCCCCAGCTGGGTGAGCGCGGAGGCCTGGGAGGAGTGCGGCTTGCTGGAGAACGTCCCTGGGTTCCAGGGGCTGCAGGCCTCCCTGGCTCAGCAGGCCGCGCAGTGGCAAGAGTACTTCCGCCTGCGCTCCACCATGGTGGGGCTGGCCCTGTGCCCCAGCCACGCCCACCTCAGGCCTTTCCAGCGCGCCATCCTGTGGCGCATCTTGTGTCCCTCTGCCATGAGCAGCGTGGTCTCCGCCCTCACCGCCTGCTTGCTGGGCTGGTCTCTCACCGAGGAAATGGCCATCACCTACCCGTACTCCTACAGCCGGGCCAACAAGCCCATCATCTTCCACACGCCCTCGGCCAGCTCACCAGGCTGCTTCATGCACCCGCTCCTCTGGATCCAGCAGATGGCCACCCAGCGGGGACGAGGGGTGAGCCGGGCACAAGGAGGGGAAGGGGCAACGGGTGCAGCTGTCAGCTGGGTCCCTCTGGGAGGACAGAGCAAGTAACCAGGCCCCACCCCGCAGGGAAGTGTGGTAGTCATCTCCTTTGGCACCCCAGATGCCTGCAAGCGGGTTTGGCGGATGCTGCCCATCTGCAGCAAGAGAGGCAAGTGGCTGGTCTTGACCAACTGCCACCTCCAGGAGCACTGGGACCCCGACTTGCTGCAGCTGCTGGACCAGTTGGTGAAATCCTCAGGTGAGGCGGAGGGAAGCAGCGGGAGGTGTCTCCCTCCCCCCAGCCAAAGCCCCTCTCACCTTGCCCTCTTTTTGCACAGGCAAGGTGCCAGGGGGAGGCCTTGAGATCCACACCAAGTTCCGCCTCTGGCTCATTACTGCAGCTGACGCCCCTCATTCCATGCCAGGTACCAGGCCAGGGAGGAGGGAGGGAGGCTGATGCCGCAGGGGGGCACAGCCAGAGGGGCTTCTCCACACCCTGCCTACCCCTTGGGCAAAGTGGCGCACTGCCCCCCTTTGCATCTCTCTCTCTCCCAGGGACCCGCTCCCTCTTGCTCATTGTCATCTGGGCTCTCCCAGTGCCACCTGCCTCTGCAACTTCTCATGGCCTCTGCTGTGGTGCTTGATTCTCTTCTGTGCCAACAGAACTCCTGAAGCGCAGTGCCACCTCCCTCTTCTGCGACATGCCACTGGAGCTGAAGGGCATCCTGGCACGCAGCCACTATTGGCTGCAGGGGCGAACCCAGAACCTAGACACAGAGCAGCGGCTGCCCCTCCTCGCCCTCTATGGGGTCCTGCTCTACAGGCAGACCTATGCCCAGTGGACCCAGGCAGAGACATACCTGTGGTGAGTGAAGGAGGTGCTCGCCCTGTCCAGCAGCGAGGCAAAGGGCCTGCCAGTACATCTCATGGGAGCTCGGAAACTCCTCCTCTGCTTTATGCTACTTGGAAAGCACCCTGAATCACCACCTGTGGGCTCCCCATTCTTCCCCTGCTCTTGGAGCTGCCTGTGTGGGCTAACAAACCAGTCCTTGCCCACAGGGTTGCCACAGAGGGGGCTGCTGGCTGCAGGGGGGGGGGGAGCAGAGTGGGAAGCAGCAGCAGCAGCAGCGGATGAGGGCTTGGTTCTCCCAGCTGACAGGCAGCCAGGGAAAGGCTGAGGGCTTTCTCCCTGCAGCCCTTTCTGGCAGCAGCAGCAGCAGCAGGAGCAAGACCCCTTACCTGTGCCTCACAGAATTCCACAGGGCTCCCCAGAGCAGGTGAACTGGAGGGTACCCGGGACGCACCCATGGAAGCTGCCAAGTAGGATGAACCTAAGGAGTCCTGCAGCAGCTGGATCAGGCCAAAGGGGCTCCATCTAGTCAGCCTTCTGTTCTCACAGTGACCAGTCCAGAAGGTCCTGAGCAGGAAGGGACACCATGAGCTCATTCCTGCATTGGCCACAGCAGTCCAGACCCCACATGTTAGGGGTTTCTTTTGCCCCAAAGTACATCACTTTTCCTTGAGCTGTATTGCATTTGCAATAAAGCAAGATGAGCGCCACAACCCCAGAGTTGTCCGCTACTGGACCTAATGGTAAGGGGTCCCTTTACCTTTACCTTACATCACTTTTCCTTGCATTGAATTGCATTTGCCATTTTGATAGCCCCTTTGACCAGATCCCTTTGGAGTTCCTCATAATCCCGCTGGAGTTTAATCACCCTGAACAATTTCGCATCAACAGCAAACCTGGGAACCTTACTGCTCACACAACCCTCACAAAAAAAGTTTAAAAGTACAGGTCCCAGCATCAGTCCTGCACAGCACAGAGGGTGTAAGAGCCGCCGCCTGGATCAGGCCATCTAGCCCAGCCTCCGGTTCCCACGTGGCCAACCAGAGGCAGAACAGGAGCCCCAGAGCCCTCTCCCTTCCCGCAGCTGGCCCAATGGTGGAGGAAGAGGATTGCCATTGTGGCTCCTCTTTAGAGATGGTGGCCGCCATTGTCTCCTGCGAGAGCGAGGGCCATCGTCTGGCTGTGTGCTGCAGGAAGAACTTTCTTTCATCTGCCCTGAATCTTGGACATCCACGAGTTTGAAGGTTAAGGGAGAGGGAGGTTTTCCCCTTTCCACTTACCGTGTGCCATGTTGCCCCTCAATTTTGAACTTAAAAGTCCCAAATGCTGCCCCCTTTCCTTGTAAGGGAGTCGCTCCACCCCCTCAGGGGGCCCCTCCTGAATCTTTTCCAGCTCCGCAATAACCTTTTTGAGGGGAGAGGAGGTGCCCAGAAGTGCATATAGTTCTTCAAATGTGGGCACACACCAGATTCCTGAAACGGCATGATGATACTGGCAGTTTTATTCTCAATTCCTTTCCTAATGATCCCTCGCATGCAAATTTCCTTTTTCATGGCTGCCACACTGGAATACTTTGTACATCCCACAATTGGGAGAACCACCTATTTATTCTTACTTCCTGTTTCTTAACCTGTTTCCCACTGATCCCAAAATGAAGTTTACCCAATAATCTTTCATAGAACCAGAATTGTAGGGGCGTCCCAAGGGTCCTGCAATGCGGGAATCACAGCTAAAGACTCCTGCTCAAGATCCTTCAGTGAAGGAGAGGCCCGTCCCCTGCCCAGGTCTTCTGTTCCACTGTCCAAGGGCTCTTCCTCTCAGCTGCTGGGACCCTAAGAAACTTGGGAGCAGCCCCCCCCCCCCGGGCCAAGACGGTCCTCACTCTGGCAAGCCAGGAGTGTGGTTTTTGCTCTGACTCTGCCCTGTGCCTTGCAGGAGCCAAGGGGAAGTGTTGGCCGGGCTCAGAATCCAGGAGAGACTGAGCTGCCTAACAGACGGAGCCCAGGAAGCCCTGCAGGAGCTGGCCGGTATGGACACAGGGCTGAGTGAGGGGTTCAAGGGGGCAGCCTGCAAGAGCCAAGGCCTTGAAGGCCCCCTCCGAAACACGGCTGGCTCTTCTGCCTCTGCAGGGACCATGCTCTATGGGGGCCACATCCTGGACAGCGGTGATGCCCAAGTGGTGCAGAGCCTGTGCCAGGCCTGCCTGGCTCCTGCCTCCCCTCCCCTGCAGCCACCCTCCAGCCTCCAGCAGCTTGTGGCCACAGTCGTCGGCTGCCCCAACCCAGGTGAGAGAAGATGGGACACCCGCAAGCGGGACTCAAGCACAAGAGCCACCCCCCCTCCCCGCCTGCTTCCTCCAGCTGTGGGTGGCGGCAGTGGGGGGCCATTGTGGGGCCCTTCATGAATTGGGAAGAGCCTGTCGGTGGGGGCGCTGGGCGCTCTGCTGATCCCCCTCCCTTTCCTTGCACCCTGTAGGGAACACGGATGAGGAGGCGGCCGCCGCCACCCAGGCCGGCATCGAGCAGCTGCCCAGCCCCATGGAGCCTGCCGGGATCAGCCTGTGCAGTGCGCTGCAGCAGCGGATGCTAGCGGAGCGGAGCCAGGCCTTGCTGCTGGCCTTGCAGGCCTCCCAGGGCCTGTGGCAGCCCCGCCGGGCCCCCTGCCGCCCGCCCGCAGGTGCCCTGGAGCAGCTGCTGCGGGACGGGATCCAGCTGGTGCAGGAGCTGCAGGAGCAGCTGAGCGAGTGCGGCTGGGAGGTGGGCTGGAAGGGGTGCCCCCCGCAAGGGCAGGCCCGCCCCCGGCCGCGCCCCCTGCAGCGCTTCCTGCTGGAGGAGGCGGGCATCCTCCTGGCCCTGCTGAAGCAGGTGGGCCGCGACCTGTGCTGCGCCCAGGAGCGCCTGCAGGGGGAGCCCTGCTCCTCCCGCCGCTGCAGCACCATCCTCTACCACCTGAAGCAGGGCTGCCTGCCCAGCCCCTGGCTGCCCTACGCCCTCACCGGCCCCCAGGCCCCCCCGGCCTGGCTGCAGACGCTCAAGCAGCGGACCCAGCTCCTGTGCAGCTACTTGGGCTCCATCAGCGGGCCGCTCGTGGCCCACTACCAGCTGGCTGCCTTCCACCAGCCCCGCCGCCTCCTCCTGGCCGTGCTGCAAGAGAGGGCTCGCGTGGAGAGGCAGGAGCTGCAACGCTACCAGCTGCACCAGCAGGTAGGGAGGGAGGGGAGGGCGGGCATGGGGGTGGGCACAGGGGCAGGCCCCGGTCCCTGAGCGCCCCCTCCCTCTTGCCTTCCTTTGCCAGGTCCTTCCGAGTGGGCCACCCCCCACCAGTGCCCCCGAGAAAGGCATCTATCTGAGCGGGCTGGAGCTGCGCCATGCCTTCTGGAAGGCCCACAGTGGGCTGCTGCAGGAGAGCCGCACGGCCGAGCCCTGCCCGCTGCCCACAATCTGGATCCAGGCCGCCCGCCTGACCTGGGACATGGCTTCTGCTGGCACCACCCCCAAGCTCACAGCCAACAAGTTCCTGTGCCCCGTCTACCTGGGGGTCCCCGATGTCCCTGTGGCACTGGGCAGCCAGCACGTCATCCTGCACCTGAGCCTGCCTTCCAAGATGGCCCCTGAGCTGTGCCTCCAGCAGCGTGTCCACGCCGTCAGCCTCCTGCGCTGGGAGGGGGACAGCAGCAGGGGGCAAAGGCAGCGCCCTGCCCCCTCCCCCAGAGCCCCCTCCCCAGGACAGCCCCCGCCCCCCTCCCGGGCTTAACCCACATGACACAGAGAAAGCTATGTACAGAAATAAAGTGATATATTATTAGTGTGTACAAAAAGCAGACTTGGGTGCTCTGCCGCTCTGCCAGCCGCCCAGGGCCCTGCAGCCAAGCTATAAATAAGGTGCACGGCCAGGCACCACTCACTCGCGCCTGGGGGGATGCCCGTCCCGCAGGCCCCCCCTGCCAGTCCAGCCCTCCTCCTCATTTCAGGTCCACGTCAAAATCCAAAACAAGCAGCTTGGTCTCCTCGGTCCCATTGCGGCTCCCCACGGCACACACCAGCTTTGTGTTGGAGGCCCGGATGCGCCAGACCACCCCCCCGCTGCCGCCACTCTCCAGCGCCACCAGGTTGCGCACAAACTCGCCCGTCTTGAGGTCCCACAGCTTGACGGTGCCGTCGTCTGAGCTGGTCACCACAAACTTGGAGCTGAACTGGAGGCAGGTGACGGCACTCTGGTGCTTGCTGGGACCTGCAGAAGGGGGGCAAAGAAGGTGAGAAGCAGCCATCAGCTGCCATGCCCAGTCGCCTCTGCCCAGAGGGAGAAAAGCCCTCCCCCCCGGACTTTGTGAGGGCCAATGGGGAGTCTCAGGTTCCTGCAGCCCAGCCAGCTGCCCGCAGCACCCACCTTGCAAGGTCTGAAGGCACTGGCCCGTCTTGATGTCCCAGATCTTGACCGTGGAGTCGGCGTTGCCAGAGACCAGGATGTTGTCGCGCAGCTCCATGCCGCTGGTCAGGGACTGGTGCCCCATCAACGTGTGCAGGCAGTTGCCGCTCTCGGCGTCCCACACGCGGATCGAGGTGTCCAGGGAGCCGCTCACAATGTGGGTCCCATCAAACTGCACAAGAGAGGGGTGGGAGGAGTGAGGGGCTGTGCGACTCAGGGGGTGGGGAGGGAAGGGGTCGGGGTCCCTCACCTGCAGGGAGTAGACGCGATTGGTGTGGCCTTGCAAGGTGTGGATGCAGCTCTCCGTCTCGGGGTCCCAGACCTTGACCGTGTAGTCGTAGGCGCCACTCACCACCTTGTGCCCGTCGTACTGGACACAGCGGACGGCGGCCACGTGGCCCATCAGCACGTGCAGGCACTGCCCTGTCTCGATGTCCCAGAGGCGGAGGGTGGCGTCCCGGGACCCACTCACCACCCTGTTGAGGGAGGAGAGACAAGCAGATTGAGTCCCAGGCAGGAGGGGCAGGAGGCGTCCCTGGAGCGGCCTTGCCCCCCCCAACCTACCTGCTGCCGTGGAGGTGCATGCAGCGCACAGTGGAGGTGTGCCCGTAGAGGGTGTGCACGCACTCGCCCGTGTCCGCGTTCCACACCTTGAGGGTGCGGTCTGTTGAGCCGCTGATGACGATGTTGTCCCTCATCTGGGAAGACCAGACACCCCCCGTGTGCCCCACCAGGGTCTGAACGCACTGTGGGAGGAGGAGGAGGAAGATGCTCAGAGCCAGGAAGGCGGAGCCACAGCCACCCCCGCCCACAGCACCATTTCCCAGACTCACCTCCCCGGTGACAGCCGACCACACCTTGAGCGTGTTGTCATCTGAGCCGCTCACAATGCGGTTGCCACAAAACTGGAGGCAGGTGATGACATGGTCATCGTGGCCCTTCAGAACCTGGTCCAGGGAGAGAATTAGCAGGCCAGCCGGCATTACCCTGCACCCCCTTTCTGCGGTTGAGGGAAGGGGCGGCTTCCTCCCCAAGCCCAGTGGCCTTGAGTTCTCCAAGGCTTGAGACCAGGCCCAGCGGTCAGGAGCTGGCACCAAGCAGGCGGACTTCAAATTCAGCAAGGGCTGGAGGTTCAGCAACAGTGACAGCCCCAATTCAAGGAACAACCAAGTCTCTCCCCCGCCCCCATCCCGCATTTGTGAATAGCCAGAATAATTCTACCTTCTGGATCTTCTTTGCCAGAAGTCAAAGGTGCTTGCCTAGTCCACCTAGCTCAGCAGCAGCAGCAGCAGTATGGGGCACATGTCTGTCCCAGCCCACCACTGAGCCCTGGTCCCTGCCTGGTATTGGGTTGCTCTTCCTCCAGAGCCTGCTCTTTGGTCCCCATCGTGCAGCCACCCCGGAGATCCCAGAGTAGTGTCTTAGCCCATGACGAGGTGCGTAAACCCCGCACCACGTCACCCCAATGGTGGGGGTCAAGGGAGGTCCCCTACCTTGGGGGGGCGGGCATCCCCGCCACGCCAGTTCATGTCGATTCGGTGCTGCCGCAGGAAGGCCAGTTTCCAGGGGCTGTACATGAAGCCTGGGCTGAGCAGCCGGCGCTTGCGCAGACTCAGGGGCTCCTCGATACCTGCAGGAGGCAGAAGCGGCTGTGACAGGGAGGAGGCCCAAGGGCAGCCGGGAAGCAACACCGGGCAGGAGCTGAGCCTCACCTGCATCGCGGCACTTCTCCCGCCACAACAGGTTGTCCTCGGCCAAAATCCGCCAGTAGCGACAGGTCTGCGCCGCCCGGAGCAGGTCCCGCGGCTCCAGGAACGAGAGCACATAGAGCGCCAACTGCAAAAGGGACGAGATTTCCTCCCGTGAAAGGCCTCCCTGGGTGCAAATGGCAAGCCAGGCATGGAGAGCACGGGGCTGGGCTGGGCAGCTTCGCACGTCCGCCGAACATCTGAAGCAGCCGTCCAGTGCTCCTCCAAGAAGAGAGCTGGATCAGAGCCTGTGGTCCACACCCTCCTCCCACACAGCAGCTGTCAGGGCCACTGTGGCCACGCAATCCCAAACTGCTTCACAGCCCACAAGGCCTCTCCTGCCTTTCCAATCCAGCACAGAGTCTGCGGCTGAGCTCCCTGTCCTGACCATCTGGGCCAATCTCTTGCCCTCCAAACATCCTCCTGCCACTTCTTATTGTCCTCCTTGCCACTCCGGTCTGATTTGGCTTTCTTTGGATGTGTTACAGAGGGCTCCCTATGACACAACTTTTGCTCTAAAAATGGTAGCCTGCACCTCAGAAGGGAAGTTCTGCTTTGGACTGGAGAGGCAGGGAGAGAGCGTCCGTTACATTAGCTCATGTATGTGGACGTTCAAGCGAGCTAAATCCATTGACCGCTGTCTCTTCTCCCCCTTGACATCTTTGACAGCCTCCCCTTAATGCTTGTATATTTAAAAATTAAGAAAAAGGAACTTTTGACTGAAAGTGCTCAGGCCATCTGCCATTTATGACAACACCATTTAAAACCATTTAACAATCACTTTCAAAAAACCAAGATTTTGTACTCTGCATCTGTTTACATTTTAAAGCCTAATTTGAGCATAAAGCCCAACTTTTGCCTTAGCACCCAGAAATCTTTTGGATCCCAGAGGCCTGATTTCCCTGCCCAATTACCACACCCCCACTTCCTCCTCTTCTCCATCACTTTCTGCTGCACATTGAGCAGCTGCCTTGGAGAGACAAGGCCTGGGACACCCGCCTCTTGCTCCTGGCCAGGCTCTCTCCTACCCTCCCTCTCTGGGGCTGATTTGCTCTTCCTCCCTCTTGCAACGCCCTCTGCTGCTGCTGCTGCTCCTTCTCCTCTTTGGCAGGAACTGAACTCTGGCTCTTAGCTTCTCACCAGGCCTTCAGGTTCTCCGATAACTTTGATTCTTGCCGTTAAAAGTTTTCCAAGGCCTTGTAATCAAATCAAATAGCTCCTTCTCTGATGTGTCTCATCTCCTGCTAAAGCAACTGGCTCTACTCAATTTTCCTGCTGGTGCCACATTTGCACTTCAGATAAAGTTCTCTTCTTCCAGCTTCTCTCTGTTACTTCATCCTAGTGTTTCTGTGAGTTTTCATGCACACTTTAAAAATGTGTAGTTGGTATGAATAGTTCTGACTCTTATTTGTTTTAGACACAGGTAGGTAGCCGTGTTGGTCTGACGCAGTCGAAATTTTTTTTTTTAAAAAATTGTCCAATACCGCCTTATAGACCAACTAAGTTTGTTCTGGTATAAACTTTTGTGTGCATGCACACTTCTTCACTTCTTTTACAACTACCTATCGTGTCCCCTTGTCCCCCCTCTTGACTGTGGCTCAGATCCTGACCTCCTGACCTGTTGCTCAAGGCTTTCTAACAACACCCTGCAGGCTCATTCTCCCACCAAGACCTTCAGCCAACAACTCCCCCCTCGGCTGCCCTGCATTCTTCCTCTGAGGTCCCCCCCCCCCACAGGATACTCACCTCTTTGGGCAGCAGTGATATGAAATCGCGCTGGAATTGGGGCTCGATCACTTGCATCATGTGCTTGATCTGAGGAGGCTCACAGCGGTCAATGAGCTCATCCAGAGCCAGCAGCTTCTCTGGGCCGCTCCAGTGCTGGTGGGAGAAAGGAGTAAGGGGAGATCAAGCGCAAAACCCAGAATTGCAGCCCGTCTCTGCGCCAGAACCAAGGCCACAAAGCAGCCCATAAAAGCAATCAAAGCAAAAGCTTTGTAGTTTTCTAAATGTTGAAACACCACCAGTTCATCAGCTCACTTTTAAGATCAAATCCCTAAAACAAAATAGGAAATGAGAAACACACCACAGCACAACATCTGCCAAATGCCCGGCTCGTGGAAAAAGGCCTTTGCTGAATGTCGGAAGGTCAGCGGCAAGCCAGCCAGAAAGCGCAGCCCTGCTCTGCGTCCAGCCCAGGGCCTCATGCATCACACACAGACACAGGCGCCTCTGCCTGCCGCTCACCTGGAAAGTGCGCAGCCAGTCCTGCAGCTCAGGGGGTGGTGTCATTGGGGGGACATGCCGGCAGCGCGCCTGGCCTGCCTTGGCGTTCCGCAAATCCCCAAAGGTGGCCGTGGGGCTAGCGACACAGGGGCCCAGCACTCTGGAGAGGAAGCAAGTGTGTCAGGAGAATGCCATGGCCAGGGGCCCAAGTCAAGAGTCCTGCTGGAGACAGACCCCCCCTGTCTCCCCCGGCACCTTGCAGGAGCTCCCAAGCGCCACCCGCCACCTCCTCACCTGCCCCTCTCGGAGCCCTTGCACAGCTTCTTGCCAGGTGACTGAGCTCTGCCATCCGGGCCGCTCTCTGACTTGCGCTTCATCTGCAATGCAAAGAGATGGGGCGGAATGGAGTCACACGGATCCAGAAAACCCTTCAGCTCCGCAAAGGCTATGCAATGCAAAGGCTATGCTACGCAAAGGGTATGCAATGCACGCAGCACCCCCTCCTGATGCACAGCGCCGCACCAGGTCAAGTGGGGCACCCTTCTTGCTGCCTCCACCGCACAGCAGCCATGCCAGGGCCCCCATGCCTCCTGCCTCCCCAAAAGACTGGAAGGTTCAACATTTTCTCTCAGAACACAGATCTACAAACTGTGCTTTGGGACAACAGCCTCGTAAGGAGAGGAGGTGGGGAATAAAGATGCAGCACGCAGCCAGCAGCCCTCTCCCCACCTGACGGCTTTTGCCTTTCATCCTTGGAGCCTTGATGGCCAGAACACACCTGAGAATCACAAGAGCCTGCTGGATGAGGCCAACGGCCCATCAAGTAAAGGTAAAGGACCCCAGTTTAAGTCCAGTCAAAGGTGACGATGGGGTGCTGTGCTCATCTCGCTTCACCCTGAGGGAGCCGGTGTTTGTCCGCAGACAGTTTTTCCAGGTCATGTGGCCAGCAGGACTAAACCGCTTCTGGCGCAACGGAACACAGTGACGGAAATCAGAGCGCACGGAAATGCCATTTACCCTCCTGTCACAGCAGTACCAATTTATGTACTTGCACTGGCATGCTCTCAAGCTGCTAAGTTGGCAGAATCTGGGACAAAGCAACAGGAGCTCACCCCATTGTGCAGATTCAAAAAGGGATGTGAATGGGAGTGTGGTCTAAACCACACTGACCCTCTTGGGCTTGCTGATCAGAAGGCCCGTCCAGTCCAGCCCTCTGTCCCCACAGTGGCCAACCAGATGCCCATTATGGAAACCCCCAGGCACAATCTGTGCCCAAGAACAACACTCCCCCCACCCCTGGTCACCTGTCCAGCATCTGGTTTCAGAGGCATCGCTGCCTCCTACTGTGCAGGGCAGAGCATGCTTAGCCATGGTGGCTAGTTGCCCCCAACAGCCCTTCCTCCATGAATTGCAGACTTAAAATCTGCACAGGAAAATGTGCTCCGATGAAGATGGCATTAAATGTAAGTGCTCCCACCCACTTGTTTTGGTCAGCACAGTCCCTTGGCTGCACCCCTGAGAAACGCTCAGCACAAGCATTGATGCCACAGACATCACCCTCCCTTCACCCTCCTCCCTTCCTGCCAGCCTCCCTCCTGGGCCAAAGAGAAGACCAAGCCGAACACTTGCACAGCCCCCTGGCATGGACACTCTCAGCTGCTGCTGCTGCTGCACCCCAGCGCCCCAGTCCTTCCTCTGGGCTCCTTTCCCCAGGCGTCTGCTGGATCTCCTGCTCTGCCGGGGGTCTCCCTCTTCCCCTTCTCTCCCCCCGCAGCCCCTTCTTCACCTTGGGCCGCGTGTGCCGGATGAGGCCGCCGCCCTCCGTCCGCTCCAGGTAGTCGATCCAGCGCTCGTCCACCGTGTAGTAGAAGTAGACGTCGCCGTCGCCGCCGCCGCCGCCGCTCTCCTCGCCATCGCTGCCGCTGCCGCCGCCGCCGCCGCTCGTCTCGTCCTCGGAGTCGGGAGCCCCCGGCGGGCAGGAGCTGCCCGGCTCCTCCTCCGGCTCCGCCTCGGCCGCCAAGCAGGCCGGCGCCCAACTCTCCCGCTGCCCGGGACGCGGCGGCGGCGGCGGCGACCGACCCGCCTCCTCGTCCGGAGCCTGCGAGGGGAAGCGGGCCGCGGGGTTCAGCGAGCCTCGGCTTTCTTCCGCCCGCCGCCCCCCGCCCGCCAAGGTCGCCGCCGAGCCCACCTCGGGCGCGGGAGCCGCCGAGGAGGAGGAGGAGGACGACGACGCCGCCGGGCGGGCGGCGGCTCGGGCAGGCTCCGGCGGCGGCGGCGGCGAGCAGGTCATCCGCTGGCTGTTCAGCTCCAGGATCCGCGCCGTGATCCCCTTGACGTGCAGCAGGTCGTCCAGGGAGGCGAAGCCCTTCAGCTCCTGGGGGGAGGGAGGGGGAGAGGGGCGCCCCCGTCACGCACCGCGAGGAGGAGAGGAGGAGCCCCCGCGGGGCCCGGGGTCGGGGGGGGGGAAGGGAGCGGGCCCTCGGACGCCTGGGTCCCTCGGACGCCTGGGTCCCTCACCTCCCTCTTGCGCACGATGCCCCGGGCCCGGCGGCGCCCGATCCCGACCAGCGCCCGCTCCAGCTCCGCCACGCAGGCCCGGTTGATGTCCAGCTTGCCCCCGCCGGGGCCCGGCCCGCCCGCCGATCCCGACATCGCCGCCGCTGCCGCCGCCGCCCGGACTCGGCCGGACTGCGCTTGCGCCGGCCACGCACCGCCGCCCCTCCCTCAACTACAGCCCCCAGCAGGCATTGCGAGACGAGACGAGACACTTCCGCTTCGAGAGAAAAGCGCTTTATTCAGAGCGAGGCGGCGGCCCGGACGAAGCCCCGCCCCCCGTGGCGTCACCGCCGCTTGTAGAGGCAGGGGCGGAGCGCCAGGCCCGGAAGAGCCCCTTCGCCCCGCCCCTTCCGCTTCGCCGCTTCCGCCTTTCGCAGCTCGAAGGTGAAGAAGTGGCTGCCCGTCACGTCCTGCAAGGAGAGGAGAGGGAAGGCCATGCGGAGGCGCGCGCGGGCCGGAAGGGGGCCGGACCCCCCCCCCGCCGCCGCCCCGCCGAGACCTACCTTGCGGAGGAGCCGGAAGCCGAGCCGGGCCAGCGCCGCCACGAAGGCCCGCACGTCCGGGAAGCGGCTGGCCACCTCGGCCACCAGGAGGGTCCCCCTGGGAGGGAGAGACGGAGGGAGGGAGATCAGCCAGCAATGGGCGGCCGGGGGGGGGGCAGAAAGGACTAAGGGGGATGCCGAGTGAATCCTCCAGCAGGCGGAAACACACCCCCCCCCGTGTGTGTCAGGAGGGCACCTGCAGAAGGCTTGGCCGGGCCCTCCAAAGAGAGGGCCCCCAAATACTATAGGGCATCCTTTCCCCCTAAGCAGTCCAAGGAATGCCTGCTTATTTTATTATTGCATTTCACGTCAGGAAACCTCAGAGGATGCCTCGGAAGCAGCCCCTTCCCACCCTCGGAAATTTAAAATGTCTGTTTTACAGTATTTCATGTCCTGTAACCCACCCAGAGTGGCTGGGGAAACCCAGCCAGATGGGCAGGATACAAGCAATAAAATTGTTATTATTATTATTATTACTATTATTATTCACAATGATCCAGAGCTGCTGCCTCTGATCCTGTGGCCGACATGTAGCCACTGACAGCCTTCCTTCTCTCTCCAGGGCTTCAGACCCAGGGGTCCTTCTCTGAGCTCTGCCTGGAGCTGCCATGGGTGGGTGTGAGTGGGTGAACCCAAGACTTCTGCCTGGGAAGTCTCCACTCCCACCAAAGCTCTTCCTGACCAGAGAGTCACATCCTTCTCCTCGCGACTTGTTTTCAAAGGCAATTGATGCTGAGGACTGATTTTAAAGGATGCAAGCAAACTTTAGATCAGGGGGGCTTCATGCATATTTTCGGGACTGTTTTGATACTGAAATAGAAAATACATGAATAGTGGTATTTTCAATATTCAAGTTAGTTATGCCGAAATTTTGCTACTAAACAGATTTAGCTGATTCACTGCCTCAAGGCTCTTTGCAACCATCATTAATTCATTGTCTAAATATTAATAAATGTATATTAACATAATCCTTTATTTTAGTAATATCTTTTGTTTAAGCTGTTGTTATTTCAGCTTTCTGTACAACGCTTAAAAATATTCTAACTATATCTCTTAATATATTATTAATATTTTAATATTTCTGACTAGGAAACCCAGTCAGATGGGCAGAGTATTATTTTTATTATTAAGCAGTATAGGAGTTAAATAAGATCATCCCCATATGACAGCCATAGGTTTTGACTGAGCTGGCAGTGCCCTGATCAGCCATTTCACGTGTCCCCCTCACTGCCACAGCCCCTCCCATGTCAGGGAGCCCAGGACCCCACAATTACCCAACTCGTAGCACACGGTTGGCCTCTTCTAAGATCTCCTGCAGGTTAGTACCCATCAGTGCCAGGCAGAACACAGCCACGTCAACAGATTCATCATCCAGGGGGACCTGCACAGAAGGAGCAAAAAGAGGGAGGCACAATCAGAAAACCGTATGTGTGAGGTAGTCATAGAATCATGCAGCTGGGAGGGACACCCAAGGGCCATCTAGTCTAACCCCCTGCAGCCCTGACACGTGGCTGTCCAAGCTCTGCTTAAAAGCCTCCAGTGAAGCAAAGCCCACCTGCATGGGCTCATCACACAGCTGTTCCCAAGCCTGGAGAAGGCAGGTGCTGTGAGGAGGCCCTCCCCCCAACGTACCTGGGCCATGTCGCAGACAATGACTCGGGGGTCCAGAGCCACCAGGTCAAAACAGTGCACTTTGTTCCGCACGCTGCGTGCCAGCATGCAGTCCCCGCAACCAAAATCTGCCACCACGAGTGATGCTGGTCTGTGGGGGGAGGGGCAAAGTTAGACCGTGCGCCCATCCTGTCAAGCACTTCTATACGTTAACTATGACATTGCAACATGCGCAAATGTTTGCTTAACCAGCACGTGTTGAAGGGGGGAGCTGACCAATCCCCCCCCCATCCTTACCTCTGACGCAGGTAGCGCACAAAGCGCTGCACAGGGTTTTCAGGCCACTGGGCCACCTGCCGGGCAAAGCCCCGGTGATACACCGCCAAGGCCTCAGGGTCATCCTGGAAGAGCTGGACTGCCTGCTGGCTGGAGGATGTGTAGAGCTGCTGGTTGATGAAGCGGAAGCGCGCTGACTCCAGCCGCTCCTCCATGCGCAGCCGCAGGGATGCTGCCCTTTCGCTGAGAAGTTCCTGGCCTGCTGGATCTTCCTGGCTGCTGGGGGGCTCCTCTGCTGCTGCAGGGACTGCAGGGGGCTCCTCTGCTGCTGCAGAGGCCACAGGGGGCTCCTCAAGGCCCAGCCCTGCCTTGAACCTGTTCTGGCGACGCTTGTTCTTCTGGCGGTTCTTCCACTGTCTCCTGGTCAGTCGCTGCCTTGGCTCCTCCTCTGGGTCCTTTGCCCCAGCGCTCCTCTGCTTGCTGCTGGGCTCAGGGTCTCCGCCTCCAGCTGCTTTGTCTGGGCAGGGCAAGGACAGAGGTGCTCAGCCCTGGGCTCCATCGGCCGCCCCCCCCCCCCGGCCCAGATGATCTCTCTAGTCCAGGGCTCTGTGCACTGACAGCTGGTTCCAGGCAGAGGGACCAGCCCCACCCCACCTGGAGAGGCCCCCAGGGACTGAGATGCAGGGAATGCTTCCTAAGATTATAAGAATCTAGTCCAACCTCATAGCCTTACAGTGGACAACCCTGATGGGGAATCCACAAGCAAAACCTCAGCAAAGGAGCATAGCCGTCGAGAGTCCCGCGAGAAGGCAGCTTGCCGAACCCTCCTGCAGATATACAACCCGGCCTAACCCCCCCCCGACCCGCCTTTGCACCCCGGGCAATTCTCTCGGCCCCAGCCTAGCGGCCTCACCTGCTCGGGGCGCCGGCTCCTCCTTCCGGGCCGGGAGGCGCTGCTGCTGCTGCGATTGCGGAGCTCCGGGGGGCGAGCCGGCCTGCGGCCCCTTCCTCGGGCGCTTCCTCTCCGGCGGCTGCTCGGCCTCCGAGTCCGACGCGCTGCTGCCTCGGCCGGGGGAGGGCGGGGAAGGCGGGCGCGGCGCCGAGCTCTGCAGGCGGCGCAGGGTGGCCAGGAGCCGCCGGCGCGCGGCCGGGCTGGGCGGGGGGCGGCCCCCGGAGGGACTCGCCTCGGCCCGCGGGCCCGGCACCTCCAGCTCCGCCGTCGCCTCGCCGCCCCACGGAGCCTCCTCGAACATCCTCCCCGGGAAAGAGGCAGCGGCGGCGGCGGCAGCAGCAGCAACAGCCCCGGCTCGCACGCTGGCGGAAGTTCCGGGTCTCCGGGTTGCAGGCTAGAGAGACCACCTGGCCGCCCGAGCGGCACGCGGGCTCCCCCTGCCGCCCGGGAGGGCGAGGGCGGAGAGAGACCCCCGTGCCTGGGGCGCGGCGGCGGCGGCGGCGGCGGGGCGGGCTGGGGGAGCGGAGCCAAGGGGCCTGCCTGGGACGGAGGCGGGGCGCCCGGGACCCCCGCTTTGCAGCGCCGCCTGGTGGCGCCAGTGGCCGCTGCTGCCGGGCGGGGCCGTCGGAGGGGAGCGGAGGCCGGGAGGGGGCGGTCTCCGGCGGGAGCCGCCCGAGGGAGCGGCGGGGAGGAGCCGAGCCGACGGGACGCGCCACACACGGAGCCGCCGCCGCGATCGGGCACGGTAAAGGGGACGGCGAGACGGGGATCGCCCGGGGTCGGGGTGGGGCAGCCCGGCCGCTCGCCTCGCAGCAGCCCCGGCCACGCCCGGCCGTCGCTGCCCTTGCCCGACGGGGCCCGGGAGGGCGGCGGCGGCTTCCTCCTCGGGGCGGCCGCTCCCGCTCTCTTGCCCCGGGACCCTGGGGGGCTCAGCTGTCGGGCGGCGCCGCATCGCGCCCTGCCCCGGTCCGAAGAAGCGGCTCTCCCGGCCGGGCGCTGCGGCTCTGCTGCGGAAGGGCGGCGTCGGGAGGCTCCTGCCCGGACCTAGAGCCCAGAATCTCGGCCCTAGAGCAGGACGTCGGGGCGGCTGCCTATCGCCCTCTTCCCGCCGGGAACCCGCCCTGAATCGGGACTGCTCGGGACCGTTACTCGGGGCGGGTGGGGTGCAGCTGCCCGGGACGCCCGAGCAGCGGGGGCCAGCCGGGTTGCGGGGCGAGGGGGTTCCTCGCGGCTCCGACCGCTGGCTGACCCTCCCCGCCCTCCTTTGGCAGGAGGGACCATGGACGACATCTTCACCCAGTGCCGGGAGGGCAACGCCGTGGCCGTGCGCCTCTGGCTGGACAACACAGAGAACGACCTCAACCAGGGGTGAGTGGGGAGCGGGAGGGAGGGAGGGAGGGAGGGAGCAGCCCCAGACCCCCTGTCCGCCCCCAAGCCGCCTTCGTCCTGCATTTCGTCCCCTTGGCTGGAAGGGACAGGAAATGACCGCAGCTCCGAAACACGCCGGCAGGAATTCTGATGCCGGAGCTGGGGGGGGGGGGAGCCTGGATGGCAGAGCAGGTGGCGGGAGTCCAGAAGCACCAGCCCAGCCCTGAGGGGAGGAGGGCAGTGAGGGAGGCTACCCAGATTCCCCCCTCATTTCAGCCTTGCTGTGGAGGAGCCCTGGGGTGGGGGGTGGGGGGGTGAAGTGTAAGGGCTGGCTGCCCATCAAAGGAAGAAGCCCCTTGCCCAAGGAGCCAGCCTCCTTCCCTGGGGGCAGGCGGCTTGAACCTGGGGGCAGTGCAACGACCCCCAAATCCCTCTAGGGAGTCAAGGGTCAGGCAAATGGGTGGCTTCATTTTCCTCTGGTCCTGAACTTGTTCCTAGTCCTCTGAAGCAGCTACTGTCACCCCCCACCCCCCGAAGTCTGGTCCCCAAGGCTTGAAGGGATTTGGGGCAGGCAGGGAGGATGGGTGGGGTGTGTGATGCCGGCCAGGATCCCCTTCTGATCTGTTCTGCGCTTCTTCCTTGGGGCTTTTCAAGTTGAGGTTGGGCAGCCATCTGTCAAGAATGCTTTAGCTGAGATTCCTGCCTTGCAGGGGCCGGACCAGGCGACCCTTCGATTTCCGGGCCAGTGGTTGCTTTTCCCCCCTGGGATGCCCCCATCTGCTTGGCCCCCTCGCTGTTGTCCCGGCTGGGGCCTGGGGCTGCCCCGTCTTCCTGGCTCAGATCTCCTTTTAAGGCCTGGTCTTCCTCTTCTCCTGCGTTTGGCTCAAGAAGAGTGAGCTCCGGGAGGGAGGAGGGATTCCTGTGTTCCCAGACTCTCCCAGGCTGCTCCTGCCTCTGGCGCTCCCAACCGTGACCAGGTGCCCCAGGACCCCTGGAGCTCTGCCCCCTGGCCAGGCTGGCCCCTCTCCCGCCCTGGGCACTGAGCAGGCCCCTCTCCCTCCCTCCCTCCCTGCAGCGATGACCACGGCTTCAGTCCCCTGCACTGGGCCTGCCGCGAAGGCCGCTCCAGCGTTGTCGACATGCTGGTCATGCGAGGGGCGCGCATCAACGTCATGAACCGGGGGGACGACACCCCGCTGCACCTGGCCGCCAGCCACGGCCACCGGGACATTGTCCAGAAGGTAGGGGGGACCCACAGGGAGGAGGCTGCCCAAGGCTCCCGGTCGGTCCCCACCCCCTGCTTCCCCACATCCTCCTCTGGGTCTCAGGGCGCCCCCTGCAGGGAGAGGGAAGAGGGTGGCCGTCTGGTGCATCTCCCTCCCCGGGGGGGGGGGGTGATTTTCACTTTGTGGGGGTCTTTTGGAGTGGGATTTCCTTCCCCAGCTCACTCTCTGTCTTCTTGCCCTGCTCAGCTGATCCAGTTCAAGGCCGACATCAACGCGGTGAACGAGCACGGGAACACCCCCCTCCACTACGCCTGCTTTTGGGCCCAGGAGCAGGTGGCTGAGGTGAGGGCTGCTTTGGCAGAGGCACCTGGGGCTGATGTGTCCCTTCCTGCCGCGGTGGCAACATTCGTGCTCTGTTCAAGCAAAGTCATATACCCCAATTCACACAATTTAAAACTAAATGAAAGCCCCCTAATAGGAGGGCAGCGGTGCCCTGTGGGGAGTGGGGCTGGTGGAAGACCTGGTGCCCCCTGTGGGGAGGGGGCTGGGCAAGAAGGGCTTCCGTGGGAAGAGAAGACACTCATTCGCCCACTTCTCACCCTCCCCATCCTTCAGGACCTGGTGGCCAGCGGGGCTCTGGTCAGCATCTGCAACAAATATGGGGAGACACCCCTGGACAAGGCCAAGGCGCCCCTGCGGGACTCCCTGAAGGGTGAGCACGGCTCCTGCCCTCCCTGCTCAGCGGCTGCCTTCAGCTACTTCCCCCCTTTGTTTTGGGTCAGACTACATTTGTTAGTTTGTTCAGAGCGTTTGTACACACTTGTTCAGCCAAGATATCTCCCCGAGTGCATTATGTGCAGTCCACGACCTGGCTTCTTCTCCAGCCTGCCTGATCTCTGCCTCTTGGCCGCCCTTCTTCTGCCTCTGATTCTGGATCCCGGCTGACTAAACCCTGTTACCTCTCCCCCACACCTCCTCTTCCCAGTCTCCTGCCAATGACCACTCCCCACGGTCTCAGCCCCAACCCCCGGAGGGCTCTGAGCCTTCTTCCCTTGGGCTTCCCCTGCTGGTTCCTGCCACCTTGCCTCTGCATCCCCTCCTGCTTCCTGGCCCTGCCTGTTCAGTGAGTCTCCAGGTGCTATGGGGGGGGGCTTCCCACCCCCTTTCCACCTGCGCAACATCCCTGTTTTCTCTCCCCACCCCCTCCAGAGCGAGCAGAGAAGTTGGGCCAGAGCCTCACGCGCATCCCCTTCAAGGACACCTTCTGGAAGGGCACAACACGGACGAGACCTCGTAAGAGTCTGGAGAAAGGGGGAGACCTGGGAGTCGGGGGGGGGCAGAGGGGAGAAGGGGACTCTCCTTGCCCAGTGGGTTGGGCGGTGGGGGGTTCCTTCTGCAGGCTGCGTCTGGCTGATGGTCTCCTCTTTTAGGCAACGGGACTTTGAACAAGCTGGCTGGCATCGACTTCCGGCAGCTGACCCTGGGACACAAGCTCAACGAGAACCAGTCTGGAGAGGTGGGGGCCGCTCCTTTCCCCTTCTCCCCCCCCCCCCCCCGGTCTCCTTCGCCCCACTCCCCTCTGACCTTCCGCCTTCTCCACAGCTCTGGGAAGGGCGCTGGCAGGGAAACGGCATCGTCATCAAAGTGCTCAAGCCCCGAGACTGGACGACCCGCAAGAGCCGCGATTTCAATGAAGAGTACCCCAAGCTCAGGTGGGTGGGGGGTCCCGTGGGGATCGTCAGCTGCCGCCCTTGGCACCCCCAGCCCCTGCCTGCCCATGTGAGTGCAGGCGGTGGGTGGCTGGGCTGCTTCCTCCACTCGCCTCCTTTCCCCTCGCAGGATCTTCTCCCACCCCAACGTGCTGCCGGTCCTGGGCGCCTGCCAGTCTCCTCCTGCTCCGCACCCCATCACCCTCACCCACTGGATGCCCTACGGCTCCCTCTACAACGTGCTCCACGAGGGCACCAGTGAGTCTCGCTTCCCATACCTCACCCTGCTTCCAGGGGGCACCCCAGGGGCCTTGCTGGGGACGTGGGAAGGGATCCCAGGGATCTAGCCCACCCCCGGGCAACGCAGGAATCATTTGCTCTCTCTGCAGCTCTCGGGAGGGAGCAGAGTGCTTTCTGGCTGCCTTTACATCTTTCCAGGCCTAAAGTGCGTTGATGGCCAGAGCCAGAAAGGGTTTGGGGGCCTGAGTGGCCCCTGTCCAAGAGCCTCGTGCCATTCTTGCGCTGTGGCCCCCTGGCTTGGGCAGCCTGAAGCCCTTGGAAGCCCTTCCCACCCTTCCAGACAGCGCTCAGGAGCAAGTGCTGACCCCAGCAGAGGCAGGTTCTCCCCCCCCCCATATTTGCCCCCCCTGCTCTCTCTCCCCCTGCAGACTTTGTGGTGGACCAGACGCAGGCTGTGAAGTTTGCTCTGGATGTGGCCCGAGGAATGGCCTTCCTGCACACTCTGGAGCCCCTCATCCCGCGCCACTATCTCAACAGCCGCAGCATCATGGTGCGTGGCGACCCTTTCTGGGGTTCAGTGGGCTGGTGGGGTCTCTAGGAGGCTGAGCTCTCCGTTGTGTCCTCCCTCCCCCCACAGATCGATGAGGACATGACGGCCCGGATCAGCATGGCAGACGTCAAGTTCTCCTTCCAGTGCCCTGGCAGGATGTATGCGCCAGCCTGGGTGGCTCCGGAAGGTGAGTGGCGCCCTGCCCTCCGCTGACATCCAAAGTCGAGCCTGCTGGATCAGGCCAAGGGGGATGTGCCATCTGGCCGACCAGATGCCCCTAAGGGGAGCCCACCAGCAGGATCCAAGCACCAGAGCCAGTCTCCCCCCCCCCCTGCGACTGTGGAGGGCAGAGCAGTCACTGCACTAAGAACTGTTGCACAGATCTCCCCCTCTCCGAACTTGTCATCTTTCTTTTCTGGCTCTTATTCTTAGTTTCATTATATTTCTTTATTGCTTATTGCAGAAGAACTGAAAAAGGACTCCCGGGGGGGGGGGGATGTCTGTTCCTGCCTCTGACCACTTTGCCACGCTGCCGTCCTCTGGCCAGCAGCAGTCGGGGCTGGTGACACCCCTGGGCTTGCTTGGGGGGCCGAGTGCAGGCAGAGCAGCTGCCCTGCTGGGGAGGGGTCCCCCTTCAGCGCCCCCTTCCAGCCACTGCGTTTCTGCAGCCCCTCTTTGCTCCCGCAGCTCTGCAGAAGAAGGCAGAGGAGATCAACCGCCGCTCGGCCGACATGTGGAGCTTTGCCGTGCTGCTGTGGGAGCTGGTGACGCGGGAAGTGCCCTTTGCTGACCTCTCCAACATGGAGATTGGCATGAAGGTGAGGAAGGGGCAGGAGGGCAGGACCCCCACCCCCCTTGGCAGGGTTGGGCTAGGTGACCCTTGGGGCCCCATCTGAGCTTCTTCTTCTTCCTCCTCCTCCTCCCAGGTCGCCCTGGAGGGGCTGCGGCCCACCATCCCCCCAGGCATCTCCCCCCACATTTGCAAGCTGATGAAGATCTGCATGAACGAGGACCCAGCCAAGCGCCCCAAATTTGACATGATCGTCCCCATCCTTGAGAAGATGCAGGAGAAGTGAGGGGAGGGGGACGTGCTCTGCAGCCCCCCCCCAGCCTGCCCACAAGTGCCTTGGGGAGGCGCTGATGACAGGAAGCGCCACTTCCTTGCTCTTGAAACAAAACGGTACAGAAGGAGCCACCGCCTTGCCCCCCTCCCCTTTCGGGGCAGCTCTATTTGGGGGGGGGGTCCCTGCTGCAAGCTGCCCTGGCCTTTTAATCTCCCCAGCAATGCTGCGCTGCCTTCCACAGTGCCTAGCACCCCGTCCCCTCAGCGCGCATCAGCAAGGTCGCCTCGCACTCGGAGCCCACCGCCTGCCTCTGCGCTGCACGGTTTTTATCTTTTCTATGCAGGCCCCTGTCCAAGCCAGAGGGCTCAAAATAAAGAGTTATTAAAGGAGACCGTGGTCACTGCAGCCTTTGTGGGGTGAGGGGGACACAGCCGGCTGCCCCAGCTTCCCTGGTGGGCCTCAGCTGAAGAGGACGGTTGCTCCAGCCCCTCCTGCCATTGCCGCCCGCGAGCCCGGTCCATTTCCAACATATGACAATCTACTGTGGGGAGGTGGGCTGTATTTGGGTTCAACTCCCCATCAGGTGCCACACTCTGGCTGGTCTTCTGCTGCCCTCAACTGAAACAGGCGTTTTCCTTTTCAGTCTCCCAATACCATGGCAAATATGGGCCACAACCCTCTTTCAGACACAGCTCAGAAAGGAAAGTGCAGAGCTGGGAAAAGGACAGGCAGTGGCAGCGAAAAGGCTCAGCGGGCAGCAGCCTTTCTCCTGGTCTCATGCCCAACACATGTGGGTGCTTTGAGCAGGATCAGGCCACTGCTCCTAGCAGCTCTGCAGCTGCTCCAGCATTAGAGGCCATGTGCCTCTGGGCTCCCCAGCTGTGGTGGGTGAGATAGGCCTCTCGCCGGAGCCAGCAGCACGCTTGTGGTTTTTCCTTGCAGAGTAAGTTTCCCTGCTCCACGAGTAATCGCCTCCACACATCTTCTTGGTGGAGAGACGGCCCACTGGAATGGGAGAAAGAAAGCAGAACAATGGGTGCGGCCGGGGTGTGTTCTCATTGGCATCAACTGAGGCCACCCTCCACGAGCTGCAACGCCCATCGCCATGTTGCAGCACTTGAGTTAATGCGTGGTTGGTGGCCGTGGTCACAGGACAGGGGAGGCTCTGAGGCAGCTGCTGAGTCACGCAGAGCCACTTGGCGGGGGGCGGGGGCTGTTTTTGCCTAGAGAGGGACTTTGTGAGTGAGTTTTGGAGCGCCTGGACTGTCGTTTACCATAGAAGGGTAGGAGTCACACCTGCTGCCAACGTACCACTGCCATCCCCCTGCCCCAAAGTCCCCCTTCTCCAATAGAATGATTCAAAACCTGGGGGGCACTGGAAGATCGCTACAGCAAATCCAGATGACGGGGGGAGGCTGACCTCCAAGAGGCCAGTTCCCTCTGGTTTCCCCAGCCCAGCATAAGTCACCAAAGAGAAAAGCTGCTGCAGCTGGAGCAACTGAGCCCCTGACCCGGGAGCAGGCAAGCTTTCCACCCACCTCCCCCCTGCAATTCCTAGCTGTTTTGCTCCTGGATCAGGGCCAAGCGGGCCCACCAAGTCCAGCAACCTGTTCTCTTGGAGGCCAGCCAGATTTCCCCACAGGGGAACAAGCAAGCAGCACCCAGGCACCGGAGCCCATCTCCCCTGGTGTGGCTTCCTGCAAGTGGCCTTCAGAAGCCTCGCTGACCTTGGCTTCCCACACATCACAGGCCAAGCTGGACGAGCTTCGCTGTCCAGGAACATCACTGCCCTAGTGCCAACAAGACGGAGGAGGGAGGCCCTGCCCAGGCCATTCCCATTCTCTGGAGCACGTGCAGAGGGCAACTAAGATGAACTGTTAGGCATGCTGAGCCTGGAGAAGTGAAGACTCTCAGGAATCATAGACTCTTACGAGATGGAAGGGATCCCAAGGGCCATCTCAAAGAGAAGAACAACTACCAGACTTTTAGAAGACATCTGAAAACAGCCTTGTGTAGGGAAGCTTTTAATGTTTGATGGATTACTGTATTTTAGTATTTTGTGGGAAACCGCCCAGAGTGACTGGGGAAGCCCAGCCAGATGGGCAGAGTATAAATAATAATGTCAGGAAGTTTTTTCAAATGTTTAGTCGGAATCTCTTTTCTTGAGACTCCTGCACTGCAGCTGGGTTGGACTAGATGACCCTCGGGGTCCCTTCCAACTCTCAGATTCCATTAAATATCACCGCCTTTGCCTTCCACATGCGCCACAGGAAATGCTGGATGAACTTCAAGACATCTTCCTTATCCCCCCCAGGTCTCCAGGGACATCTTTGCTTCAAATACACCCGCCCCCATCTTTTATCAGAGCTGCTCCCCTCCTCCTCCGATGCAGAAGGAGCGACAGGCGGGGCAGGGAGCTCAAGAAAGGGAGAACTTTAATGGTACAGCAGCCAAGAGGAAAGAGAAGCAGTCCAAGAGCGGATCCGGGGGGTTGGGGCAGGCGGCTAAGTGAAGTAGTGGGGCTTCTTGACGTTGATGCCATACTCGGAGAGTGCGGGCGCAAGGTCCTCCATGGTGAGGGTGTATTTCTTGTCCTGCAGTGGGGGAGGGGAGAGGGAGGGGCGTCAGCTGGGCCTCCCGCCTGGGCACCTCAAGGGAGAGTTGTGGAAGGGGCCCCCTGCGAGGGGGGCGTTTGGGGGACCTCACCTTGCTCTTGTTTCGGGAGCTGCCAGAGGCTGTCCCCTTCATCTTGCAGTGCTGCAGAGCGTCGTTGGCAATGTCGGAGATGAACTTCTGGGCAGCCAAGGAGATCAGGCGGATGCTGAAAGGGGAGATCAGAGGAGGGATGAGGGGAGCGAGTGAGAGGTGGTGTGCCTGAGCCCCAGGATGGGTCCCTAAGAGCCACACGGCGCCCCTAGATGAAGGGGCAGTCTATCTGTCCTGGGGACATGGTCTATGCCCCCACGGCTCCACTTACATGCGTGGATCGGAAGCTTCGAAGCCTGCGCGGTTCAGGTAGTAACCCGTGACGGCATCTGGGATCTGGAAGGGAAGCACAAGGAGGACGGTTCAAGAGGTAGGTGATGCCAGCAGGGGCCAGCGAGGCGGCCAGGGGCCGGGCGGGGAAGGGGGCCTCACCGTGGGCGTGTAATCCTCCAGCTGCAGCAGGAAGTCGACCAGCGGGGCGCTGGAGGCGGGAGAGGAGGCCGGGGCGGCAGAGGCCGAGGAGGAGGACGAGGAGGCGGCGGCGAGGGCGGCAGGCTTCGAGTCCCCGTTGGCGGCTGCTCCGGGCGGCGCGAAGATCCCGTTGGGCACCGAGGGCGCCGCCTCCGCGGGATGTGCCAGCAGTGAGGACGAGGAGGAAGAGGAGGAGGAAGAGGAGGAGGAGGAAGAAGAGGAGGAGGAGGAGGCACCTGCGGGGAGAGAAAGGGATTTAGAGAGGGACCCTGGGCGAAGAAAGGGAGGGAGGGAGGCGCCCCTCCCCCTCCCCCTCCCCCCACTGCCCCTCTTCCTCCACTGCCCCTCCCCTCCCCTCCCCCACTGCCCTCCCCTCCCCCTCCGCCCCTCCCCCCCCATCCCTCTCACCGGCTCCTCCGGCTCCGGCCACGGCCGCCACGAGCCCCGGGCTGCCCTTGGCGCTGTCTCCCCCGGCGGCGGAGAGGGGGACGGGGACGGCCGGGCCTCCTCCTCCTCCGCCGCCGCCTCCGCTTCCCCCGATGGCGCTCATGGAGTCCCGGGCCAGCAGCGTCGCTCCGAGCAGCTTCTGCGCAGGCGCCGCGAGCCCAGCCGAGAGGGAGGGGAAGACGGTCCCGGAAGTGGAGGGGCGGGGCCTGAGCGGCGGCCGCCGCTTCCTTTTCCGGGCCGATCTTCTATCTAAGGCCTCCGCGCAGACGCCACTTCCGCTCTCCTCTGCGGGGCGGGGCTGGGGGCGTGGCCTCCGCGGCAGCCCGGGCGGCCGAGTTGGGCTGCGGAACTCCCGGCCACGAGAGAGGCAGCAGCAGCAGCAGCAGCGGCGCCCGGCAGCCGTCCAGGGCGGAGTGGGCCAATCCCCGGAGGAGGAGGAGGAGGAGCGGGCTCCGCTGGCCGGGCGAGGGGATCCGGCGGGGGCGGACGGGGCCTTTGGGCTGAGCCGGGGGCGCGCCTGCGCTGCTGCTTCTCAGGGGCGGGACTCGAGCAACATGGGGAAGAACGGAAGGGGTCCCGACCCCCCTTCCGGGTTCAGTCCCCTCCGGCAGCAACTGCAGGTGGGCCTGAGAGAGACCCCGGAGCCAGTCAGGGAAGGCGAGGCTGAATTTGAGAGACGCACCCAACCGAGCCCAGAAATCAAGACACCACAGGACAGCCCTGATGGGGGCAAGGCTCCAAAGTCTTTATTTATTGCTCTGCTTTTGCATTCACACCCATGAACCCGAGACACCACAAATCTGTTGTTTTCAAAAAAAGAAATCACAACCATAAGTAATTGTATTTAGAATGGTCTAGTGCAAATTAGGGGGTGGGAATGGGGGAAGAAGTGCTGCCTCCATTGACCTTGGAGCAGGAGGGAAAGAAGGGGGGGGGCGCTGCCTGGCAAAGATTTCCCAGACAATGGAGGCATTGAACTGGGCTCCCTCCACCCAAAGATCCCCCAACCTGCAAATGGTGCCCAAGTAGTGCTGGCAAAGCGGTTCCTGCAGGTGGGGCAGGATCGGGGCCAGGACCCAAGCAAGGCCTTCTGCTTAGGGAGCAGCTGTGGCATAGAGGAGAGGGACTGAGCTGGCGTTGCATTTTGTGGGCCCCCCATGAGTGGGTCCGGGAGACACAGCGCCAACAGGGGGAGGGCAACCCCCATCCTCACTCCAATGAGGTAGTTTCCAGTTGGAGCTTGTGAAGAACTGATCAAGAGCATTTGGCTATGGAGTTAAGTTTCCTAGAGGCAGGACTTCATCCTGAGAGTATGGGGAGGGGGGAACATCACACCTTTAAGTGCAGAAAGGCACACCCTGTGACCCCTCCCCCTACCTGATCTGCCAGGAATGGGACTGCTCCTGTGTTGCTGTAGATGCACAGTTCTCACATTTGCTAAGAGAAACACCACAGCTCTTTCCACGTCAAGGTATTGCACATGCAAGCACGATTTAGACTGTTAGCTTTTAGTTGCACCTTCTCCTCCTGACGTACCACTATAGATTTACAGAGATGAATGTTTGCATATTTCTGCTTCCACTGCCTTTTCTGTTAGGCTAATGCACACTTTTTGGACCTGTAATGGAGGCGGGGGGAGGCCCTCTGAAATGCCCCCTGCCTCCATCTTGCAGCCTGAGATTCCCAACCCACACACTCCTTCCCCTGAGCAGATGTGGCTTGGGCTGCTGGACACCAAGCAAGACCTCTCAACTCCCCCGGCTGTTGAGTGGCCAAGCGCCATGGATGTGGCCGCCTAGCCCAGCAGGGCAGACAGGAGCTCTGGGTAGTTTGGCGTCCCCCAGCCGGTGACGGGATCCCAGGAAGGAGCCGCGCAGAATCCTTGGCCCTGCACAGTTTCATCTAGACACGAGTAGTGGCAGCCCGAGGTCACCTGGGAGGAGGAGAGAGGAAGAGCGTGTCGTCAGGCAGAGCAGCCCCAGAAAAAGACCCGATCCCCCCCCCCGCCTTTGCCCCATGCGGCAAGCAAAATGCTGCTGTGTTGCGTGCACACACCCCACACCCCGCTAGCAAAGCCAAGGACCAAGCTGCTTCAGCCCCTTCCCACACTCACGTCATAGAGGGCAGTGCTGTTCCCCTTCTCCTGGAGCCGGTAGAGGGCGGGGTTGAGGAAGCCCAGGGGGGGCTGCCCTCGCTGGAGGCGCCGGTCGTTGATCAGAGCTATGATGCCCCCCACCACAGGAGTCGAGGCCTGTCGGGGGAGAAGAGGCAGAGTGAGGCCCAGCACCCGCAGACGGCCCTGCCCAGGAGCGGGCACCAGGCGGGCAACGCTCGAGCCTGCAGGCAGCAGCCTCACCGAGGTGCCGGAGACCCAGGGCATGGGGATGCGGTTGGACACCACCCAGTAGTTGTCGGAGAGCGCGGCCAGGTCTGGGTAGGCTCTGCCCGTCTTGTTGTAGTAGCTGGAAGGGGGCAGCTTGGAGGTCGTGCTCAGGAACCGCTTCACGGCTGTTGTCTGTTGAGGGAGAGACGAGAAGAGGAAGGAGGCAGAGCTGAGACGGGTCCTGGGTGAGGGATCCCAAGTCCCACCTGTCTGGGAGGATCTTTCATTTCTGGACTCTCGGGGGCGGGGGGCTTGGCAGCCCTTCAGGGTGAGCTCCTGAGCTTCAAAATTCACCACCACAGTAAAAGCCATTTATGCAAATGTTCACCATTTTAAAGAAGGCTTGTGGCAAGGAGTTCCATAGTGGATCATGGAAGACCCCAAAGGGCCCAGGAGCTGCAGACTGAAACCTGCCATGACTGTGCCCGCAGGGAACCACGATGGCACCTTGCGAGTGGCATGGGACTCACCTGGTACTTTGGCATCGAGAAGACATTACTGAAGCCTCCCCCGCTGATGGAGTCCGTGACCTCAGCACCGACCAGGAAGGGGTGCTGGAACGAGGTCCCCCCCACTGTGGTCACATATGGGCTGTGGGCACAGCAAGGCGAGGCGTCACAAAGGCACTGACAGACCAGGCGGTCACAGCCCCCCAGGATGACTGGCAAGACACAGGCAGCCCTCCAGCAGCTCCCAGTGTGGCTGAGGGTGGCAGAACGCAGCCCCCTCCCCAAGAAGAGTCTGCTTCCATCAAAGGGCAGGTAGCAGAAGGAGGGCCCCCCGGCCAAGCCACAGGCCTAACCCAGTAAGGCTGCAGATTTGAGATCTAGTATCTGCATTTTGGAGAATACGCAAGTGGCTGACTGCCCTGGTTTCAGAGAAGGGCTTGGAAAGGCAAGAGCCAGTGTGGTGTAGTGGTTAAGAGCGGTAGTCTCGTAATCCTGGGGAACCGGGTTCACGTCTCCGCTCCTCCACATGCAGCTGCTGGGTGACCTTGGGCTAGTCACACTTCTTTGAAGTCTCTCAGCCCCACTCACCTCACAGAGTGTTTGTTGTGGGGGAGGAAGGGAAAGGAGAATGTTAGCCGCTTTGAGACTCCTTAAAAAAGGGAGTGAAAGGCGGGATATCAAATCCAAACTCTTCTTCTTCTTCTTCTTGCATAAAGCTCAGGGGGATACGGAAGGGCCAGGCCTCTGGGAGTGGATGTGGGTCAAGGACCCCCTTCGCCAGCCCCACCTGCCCCTGGTGGTGCCTTCCTCTCCTCCTCTCACCTGGAGGCTGGGAAGCTGGGCCGGAAGGTGTGCTTCCCTCCGTGGGCTGACCGACAACCTGCTCCAGAGTCACCTGCAGGAAAGGGCAGCTGGTCGCAGCACTTGCAAGCCACTTTCACTCCCTCCCCAAACATGCTGACCTCCCCCCGCGGGGCTCTGCCCCTTTCAGACACACCACGGAAACTGCTTTAGCAGCCTGGGCTTCTAATCGACAGCAACCTGAATTGTATTGCCTTTGTGAAATGTTGCTGCTACACTATTTTATTGCCATTACTGTTTCATTCTATACCATTGATTCTATATTTGACATTTTTAATTATACGTTTAGAAAACTGCCTTGCAATTGTTTTTGAAATTAACCAGTGAGGTACAAATACTTCAGATTAATACATTTTATAGTAAATGTACCAAAGCAGCCTACAACACAACATTAAGGGATGTTTAAGCTATAAGGTAAAGGTAAAGGTACCCCTGCCCGTACGGGCCAGTCTTGACAGACTCTGGGGTTGTGCGCCCATCTCACTTAAGAGGCCAGGGGCCAGCGCTGTCCGGAGACACTTCCGGGTCACGTGGCCAGCGTGACATCGCTGCTCTGGCCAGAGCCAGAGCCAGAGCCAGAGCCGCACACGGAAACGCCGTTTACCTTCCCACCAGTAAGTGGTCCCTATTTATCTACTTGCACCCGGAGGTGCTTTCAAACTGCTAGGTTGGCAGGCGCTGGGACCGAGCAGCGGGAGCGCACCCCGCCGCAGGGATTCGAACCGCCGACCTTTCGATCGGCAAGCCCTAGGCGCTGAGGCTTTAACCCACAGCGCCACCTTTTAATACTATGTATTAAAATAAGAAACTCTGAAAGCGCTTTAACACACAATATAAATCACAGTCTAAGACCACAAGCTTGCCAAGGAGGACAATAAAATGTCCCAAGTCAACAAAAATCTTGCCCCTGCCTTCCTCCTACCAGGTAGGCAGACCCACCACTGAGAAGTTCTTCTGACTGGAGGAGATGTTCACCCAGCCAACAAAGAGACAGCCAGATGCATCTCCCTTCTTGGAGCGAATTTCAAAGGCAGGTGCCACAACCAAGAAGGCCCTGCCCCTCACAGGCTTCCCTTGACTGGGCACAGTGGCAGAGCAGGAGGAAGATGGAGGCCAAAGTGCCATCAGAGACAGGAGGGGAACCAAAGGTTGCCTGCCTCCACCTACCTGAGGCAAAGAGGATGCTCATGCCTCGCGCGGCTGCCTTCATGAACTCCACATTGACCCGCTCCATGTACGCCCGGGACAGGCTGTCCTCGTCGTCGCCGTAGCTGACCGTGTGCACCCAGGGCAGGGCAGACATGTTGCTGAGCACCAGCAGCCACTGCAGGAAAGGCTCCTGGCTCTCATGCCTCCCTGGGGGAGGCGAGGGGAGAGGAAATATCAGCAGGGCCCACGGGGAGCAGGGCCCACAGGGAGAGGTGGGGTGGGGGGCAAGCCAGCCCCAGAGACCCCCTCCTGCCTCCAAAATGTCTGCCTCATCCTGGAATGGGTGAAAGGGAGAGGGCGCAGAGCCCGCCAGCCTCCCAGCACCTTCCAGTATAGCACTCAGCCCCGACTGGTCCCAGGATGAGGGTGGCGCAGAGAAAGCAGCCAGGCAGCCACATCACAGGGGGTTCCTGCCCCACCCCACTTCCCAGGTCCCCTGGGAGAGGCAAGAGAGAGGCTGGAGCCCTGCCCCTTGGGGGGATAAGGAAGACGGGGAGCCAAGCGTGCTGGTCAGTACCACCGTTGCTGAAGACCCAGGTGGAGATGTTGGCCCCGGAGCTCATGATGTACTCCACGTCCAAGCTGGCTTCCAGGCCGGCCTTGCCCCAGCCCTGGCGCCCGACCACCTGGTCCACGCGCAGATGGTGAGGGAAGCTCTTCCCAAAGAGACCCATGAACTCCGCCAGGTCCGCTTGGTGGAAGTACTGCTCCAGGAACTGGAGGGGAAGGAGAAGAGGCAGGCATGGGGCACCCAGACCCAGCACACCTCATTGCCAGGTGCCGCTCCCCTGAGGGCGGCTGGGAGGCAGGGCTGAGAGCAGCTGGCCCCAGGACACTGGGGGAATGGAGGGGCTGCCGGGGGGGGACGGACGCCCCCCAGTTACCTGGGCACAGGCCTGGCTGTTGTTGCGGGAGCTGCCCACGTCCTTGTCAGTCAGGTTGTACCGCTGGCGGATCACAGCCGGCGTCACCCCCAGGTGAAAGGTGGAGAGCAGCGCTTTCCCGGCAGTCCAGGCCCTACTCACTGCCTTCCTCTCAGCAGGGAAGCGGTGAAGACCCCCCACTGAGAATGGGGAGGAGGAGGAGGAGGAGGAGGAGGAGAAGCAGAGGATGTAGTTATCCTGGGGCAGAAGGAAGGGGGCACCTAAAGCAGACTTTGCTCAGCCCAAGGCTCAAGGCTAACCAGGGGCGGGGGAGAGATCTGCTCAGTCACACCCGCCCTCCCTTCATCACCACCCACTTCTTGGCAGGGCAAAGAGAAGATCAGCTCCCCCACTCCTATGGGGGGAGATATTTGCCTATTTCCAGGGCTAGACACTCCCCCCCCCCGACGTTTCCTGGCAGTCTGGGCTTATGCACACGAGGGACAGAGTGTCCCCTGCTGCCGCTCCCTATTTCCCCAAGGCTTCCGTACCAAAATCCAGGTGCTCTGCCAGCTCCTCTGCTAAGGTGTAGGCAAAGGGGGACCTCACGACGCTTCGCTCCCCGTTGACATAGCGCTGGAACTGTGCCCCCGGGAGGAGCTGCTCTGCCGTGCTGCATGGAGAAGCCTCGGTCAGGGTCAGCTGTGGGGGGAGCTCAGGGCGCCTTCTGTGCCCTCCCCTTGCCCCAACAGCCCCCACGCCCCAACTCACCCAGCTGGCACCAGGCACTGCAAGAAGTCCTTGGTGCCCACTTCTGTGCAGTCCCAGATCCCATGAGCCTCCAGCCACTTGCGAACGGCATTCAGCGTCTGCGGGGAGGGGGCGACCAGGGCCTGCACCTCCACTAGAGACAGGAACCGGCCTGCGAGACAAAGGGGAGCGTGGAGGGAGGGAAGGAGACTTCTGGCGGCCCACCTACCTCAGAGGGTCCCAGGGGTCTCCCTCCACCCCCTGACTGTCAGGGGAGCTGGGCAGCCAAGCAAGAGCACAGTCTTCCATCGCTGGTTGCCAGTGGCTGCTCAGTCTGCCGCTTCCTGTTGAAGGTGCCACTTCTGGTTCCCCTTGACTGACAGGCTTGCCCTGAGAGCCATGGGAGCAGCAGCAGCAGCAGCAGCAGCAGCAGCAGCAGCATAGGAATGGGGCTGAGAGCTCTGCTAGGGACTCCTAGGCTAGCCAACTCCCCCCTCTCAGAAAAAAGAGTTCCCTCAGGACACAGGAAAACCACCAAGATGGTCCTGTGGTGTAAAGACATCCTTGGAGTTGGGAAGATGAAACCTGCCTGCCAGCCTGCCTGCCTGCCTGCCTTCCTCCCACAAACCCTAAGAGCTGCTCCTCCCAGGGAGCCATCAGAGCGCCCAAGATTGTGCAAGAGAAGCTGAGCAGGAAGTCCCCAGGGCCACAAACCCCTTGCAGCTGCAATCCTTGCACACAGGACCATGTCCCGCTGCGCTCAGTAGGACTCACTGCCTGGGAGACATCCTGAGGGCTGCCAGCCTCGGCCTCCAAAGTGCTGCAAGGGAGCCCAGGAACAGTATGTGCCTACCTTAGAACAGTGTCGTAAGGAGAACCCTGTGCGGTCTGCCAAGGACACATGACACGTGCCCCTGAGCCACAAGCAGGCCGGCTCTCCTGGCTGTACTGAGAGATCAGGGAAGCCCCAGCAGGAGGGGCAGAAGCAGGGGGCAGAGAGAGAAGGGGGGTCATTACCATACTCTGGAGAGTCTGGAGAGGAGACTCGCTGCACCAGCTCCTCCAGGAGCCCCACATTCTGCTGGCGGAGGGCAAAGGTCAGGCTCAGCGCCTCGGAGGCAGCCACTCGACCCAGACAGCTCCATCCCTCCGGGATCCTGGGAAAGAGACACGGCTGTCACAGGTGGCACCAAGCTAGCAGAGAGCGGTGTGTGGGCAGCGGAGGCACGAGGAGTGCCCAAGTCTGGCAGCGCCAGCCAAATCTAGCTTTTCCCCCAGAGGAACCGGGAATTAACACCCTGCACCCATTTCACAGAAAGGGAGACCGATGGGGATCCGGCATGCTCAGCTGGCAAGGCCAAAGGGGGCTTCCGTCCCCCAACCAGACCCACCCCCTAATAATAATAACATTAGTCTTGATAGCCCCCCCATCTGGGGGCGGGTCCTTCCTGCCAGCCGGACCCCAACTTGGGGTCGGCGGCTGCCCATCTCCGCGGTCGGCCTCCCTCGGTCGAGCCCCGGCTGGGAGACGGGCGGCGAGCAAGCCCCGAGGAACCCAAGCGCCCGTCGCTCGCCGCGCTCGTCCCGCTGCCCCGACGGCGCCCTCCGCCCCAGGCCCGGCCGGGGCCGCGCTAGCAAAGCCTCTTCCCCGCCGCCCGGCCCCGCGGCGGACGCTTACTGGAAAAGCTGGTCCGGCTCCGGAGCCCACCCGACGGCGGCGGCGGCGGCGGCGTCCAAGCGGAGCAAGGCGGGCAGCTGGAGCAGCGCCAGCAGGAGGCACCTGCACGGGAGAAACGGGAGCGGGTGTCAGGCGGCGGAGCCGGGGGGGGCTTCCTCCTCCCCCCCGCGCCCCCCGCGCCCCCCGCGCCCCGGTACCGGCAGTCCAGCAGCCCCATCGCAGCAGCGCAGCCTCTCCCTCCAGGCAGGAGCCCAGAACTGAGTCACGTGAGAAGCTGCCCGTCACATGATGGCGGGGGGCGGAACATCCAGATCACGTGGCCCGCCGGCTGGGCTGCTTTGAGCTGGCTGCACTCTGTGCGTGCTCAGAGGCCACACTCTGGCCGCCGGAAGCGACGCCGGGGCGGGCGAGAGGGGGCGCCTGTGAGCCCCCCGATTGATGCCCCCTCCAAGCCTCGCCCGGTGGGACGCGAGGACCGGGCTCCTGAAGAAGAAAGGAAAGCGCGAAATGTTAGGAGCCCTTTGGATGGCCCTCTCTCAAGCATTCGCCGGCTGAGAGCTCGGGCGCCTTTTCTGCCCGGGGGCTGCGCTGGAAGCGGCAACGCTCGCCCTCGGGATCCTGATGGGGAGGAAGGCGACGAGACCCCACCTTCCCCGCCACCGTTGCACCACACGTGGGCAGGGCCTCATTTGGGCGCCCGCGAGATGCCCAGCTGCGGTCTGAGGGCTATTGCGTGACTAACTTTGCTTTTTAGCACGCATTAGAAGTGTGGGGGGATCAGAAGAGGGTGAGATGAAATGGTCCCCTGCAGGAGCTGTCACAGGGCTGCCAGGGGCACCTGCCCATCGTTCGCATTCCCACCACGTCTCTTGGGAAAGACAGAGGAGCCCTCGCCTCGTCTGCAGGCCCGGCAGAGAGTGGTCTGGTGCTCTTCCTTCCAGAGCTCTCTAGTAAGAAGCATCGCCTGCTGCGGAGTAAACAAGGGGAAATCAAGTGCTTTGTGGAAGGGGGGCTGGCGTTGGTTGGCCCTGGCATCCGTTTCAAGGCTGGAGCCCAGATCCAGGTTAGAACCACAGCCTCAAAGGATGAACACTCCCCCCAGGAGCCCTCCTGCTTCACACCAGTCTCTCAAGTTGGGTTGGTGGGAGGGACCTGCACAGGAAGAGCCCGGCAGCTGAGCAAGACCAAAGGCCCCTCTGGTGCAGCTCCGTGTTCTCTGCATGGCCGGCCAGACGTCTCTGGGGAACCTGCAAGGGGGGCCTGTGCTGTTCCCAGCAAGTGGTGTTCAGGGGCATCCCAACACCACACTTAGAAGTCGGGTTAGAACGTAGCGTTGTGGGACACGGGTGGCCCTGTGGTCTAAACTACTGAGCCTCTTGGGCTTGCTGATCAGAAGGTTGGCGGTTCAAATCCGCGCAACAGAGTGCGTTCCTGTTGCTCTGTCCCAGCTTCTTCAAATTTGCAGATGACACCAAACTGGGAGGGGTGGCTAACACCCCAGAGGACCGGATCACACTTCAAAACAACCTTGACAGATTAGAGAACTGGGCCAAAACAAACAAGATGAATTTTAACAGGGAGAAATGTAAAGTATTGCACTTGGGGGGAAAAAATGAGAGGCACAAATACAAGATAGGTGACACCTGGCTTGAGAGCAGTACATGTGAAAAGGATCTAGGAGTCTTGGTTGACCACAAATTTGACATGAGCCAACAGTGTGATGCAGCAGTTAAAAAAGCCAATGCAATTCTGGGCTGCATCAATAGGAGTATAGCATCTAGATCAAGGGAAGTAATAGTGCCACTGTATTCTGCTGTGGTCAGGCCTCACCTGGAGTACTGTGTCCAGTTCTGGGCACCACAGTTCAAGATTCCACCTAAACATTAGGAAGAACTTCCTGACAGTAAGAGCTGTTCGACAGTGGAATTTGCTGCCAAGGAGTGTGGTGGAGTCTCCTTCTTTGGAGGTCTTTAAGCAGAGGCTTGACAACCATACGTCAGGAGTGCTCTGATGGTGTTTCCTGCTTGGCAGGGGGTTGGACTCCATGGCCCTTGTGGTCTCTTCCAAATCTATGATTCTATGATTCTGCCAACCTAGCAGTTCGAAAGCATACCACTGAGAGCAGATAAATAGGAACTGCTGCGCCAGGAAGGTCAATAGTGCTCTGGCCCCCGTCGTGGTCCTCCATGCTCCAGTAGCGGTTTAGTCTTGCTGCCCACATGGCCCAGAAAGCGCCACACCCCTTAGCTGAATTTGACTGGACTTAACCACCATTCAGGGCTCCTTTACCTTTACCTGTCGTGCATGGGCTCCTTGCATTCAAGATGGAGGGCCAGGAAAGGGACTGATCTCTGCTCAAGATGCCAGAGATCTTCTGCCAGTCAGACAGCCCTGGGCTGCAAGGGCCAGAAAGCTGATCCGGCCAAAAGCAGGGCTCCCCTGCACCCCACACCTCAGAGGCTACTGCTAGACACATTGCAGCTCTCTGAGCACTGAGAGGCAGGGGCTGCCCCCCCCCCAGGTGCACCTGCATGGTTTGGCGTTTCCGTCACACGCGAAAGAGGCACACCTTCCCCCGGCCTCTGACGCCCGAGGTGCATTTCATCAGCACCCATCTTCTTCCTGTGACTAATTTGTTTTGAAGTGCTTTTAAGGTTGCTTATTAAATTGAGGCAAGCTCTGACCTGATGGTGAAATAAGAACAGCTCCTCCAAGGACACATCATGCATCCCAGCTGCTTCCTTCCGAAGGAAGTCCTTGGAGGCTTTTGACGTTGATGAAACACAAAAGGATCCTGGCTGCAGGATAAGAGGAACAGCCTGTCCCGTCAAGCATCCTCTTCTCACACCAGGGGAAGCCTGGAGGCAGGACGTGAGCACCGAAGCAAGGCTCTGCCTTCTCCATTTGGAGACGGGGAGGCTGTGGCCCCCCAGAGGTCGCAGTGCCCAACACACAGGCTGAGCATAAGTGGAAGGGCCCCGGAGATCCTGCTTCCCTGCGGAGCTTCCAGGGTGAGCCCTGGAGGATTCTTGCAGAGAGAAATGCAGCCTTCCAGCTGTCCCATTCTCAACTCAGTCTAAATGCTAGGCTTGACGTCATTTCCCAGTGGATACTGAGGAAGGAAAGACAAAAGACAGTGGTCCCTTTTCCCTACTCCTAGCTGTTTGTTTCCGAGGCAACACACTGTCCCAACTTACACAACAAAGAAGAACCGTAGCAAACTAGGCCAGTTGACTTGAAATCAGCCCCTCGCCTGACCCAGGCAGGAGGCTCTCCTCCTCCTGTTCTTGTTCGACTGGTCTTTTGCCTACGCAAGTGAGAGCAGGGACAAGAGGAAGGGGGAGGAGGCATCCCGACAGCCCAGGGATCAGAAGGGTGTTTACCCAAATGTCTTCAGCCCGTGGGCAGACTCGGGTTTTAGCAAATGGAAGGCAGAAGAGAGATGCAGATAAAGATGACACACACCTGATAGTTAACTCTTTTTTGGCAAGAGAGATAAACAGCAGCTTCCGCGGTGCTCTGGATAAACATGCTCACACACTTCCAGGCTCCAGGCCTGGCCCACAGGTCTGGGCCCCACGGAGCACTTGCAGAAACAGTGGGGCAGGACCTCAGACGGCCATCCAGCCTCTCTTTAAGAACTTCAACCTTCCTTTCGCGGGAATCGCTTCCACTGCTGAACAGCTCTGAGTGTCGGAAAGTTTTTCTGAGTGTTTAGGGGGAGCAACCCGGTTCCTCCGCTCTCTCGGGTGCCCTGCAGCCGCTCGCCCCCGAACTGCCGGCAAAGGCTCGTGCCCGGGGCAAGCGCTGAGCGGAGCCTCCGCCCCAAGCCCCTTCGCAGCTGGCGCGCCTGCCCCGCGGCGGGGCTCCCCTCGCTTCCTGGAGGGCTGCGAGAGGGAGAGGCGGCGCGCTCGGCTGGGTTCGGGGGCTCGAGAGGGGCGCGGAGCTGCTGCCGAGTGAGAAGGGATTCCCCAGGTCATCTAGTCCACCCCCGCCAGGCAAGCCTCGCAGCTCAAGCGTCCAAGTTCACCCGGAGTTCACGTCTGCGGGCCGCTCTGGCTAATCCTGCCAACTGGCCGCCGCGGGGAGCTGAGCCGCCTGATTAGGCGCATCTGCTGCGGGGCTTAGGCTAAGCGGATGAAGCCCGGCGCCCCCAAAGCTGAGCGCGCGACCGAGGGTGGCGCGGGTCCGCCGTCCTGTCAGGGCCTCCGGAAGCAGCCCCGACGCCGACCCCCTTGGCCCGCTGCGCCGGTCTGGGCGTAGAATGGGGCAGCCCGAGCAAACTGCACTTGGGGGTAGAGAGGGGTGCTGGAGGGAACAGCCGTCCAGGAGGAAGAGCGGCTGCTCTCGCCCCTTCGTCTCCTGAGCAGCCAGGAAGCCCCGTCGGGGGCGATCGGGGGCTACGAGCCGCCACGACTGTGCCTCGACTCTGCAGCTAGAGGCAGCCCCGCTTCTGCCGGCTCGTGGCTGGAAGCCCAGGAGGGGCGAAGGCTCTTGGCTCGGATCCTGCTTGCCGGCTCCTCTTGGGGGCGTCTGGTCGGCCGCTGTGAGGACAGGTTGCCCGAGGAGATGAGCCCTTGGCCTGATCCTGGACCCGAAAGCTCTTCCGAGGGTTTTCTGGCCCATTAAGCTGCCACCCACAAAAGGGTCCTCCCGCCCCCCCTAAGCGGTTGCCTTGGGGGTGCGGGGCCCGTCTCATCCCCTCAGCCCCCCCCCCGCCAAGAAGACGAGTCCTTACAAACACGGTGTGGTTTATTAAGGCATTACTTCAAAAAGTTGGCACTTGGATCTGGTCCCTGCTCAAAAGGAGGGCCGGGGGGGGGGCACCCGGGACTTATCATGCTGCGGATGCTCAGCAATACAAAAAGATACAAAATGCTGGAAATAGGAAACAGATTACAATAAATAAAGAGAGTCTGCCAGGCTGGGCTGCGGTCAGGGCAGAGAGGATGCCAGAGAGGGAGGCTTCAGGACGGGCCTCATGGGGTTAAATGGGCACGGGAGGGGGAAGGAGGGCCACCATCCTCGCCCGCTCAGCTGGGGTCTCCTGTGCTTGTCCCTCAGAAAGGCCTGGGCCCATGGTCTTGTGCATGCAGGCAGCAATTCTGCTGGTAGAGCTTTTCCCGGCCTGGAGAGGAAGTGCCCTCGGCCACCCCAGGCCTGCCCACCCCCCTGCGCAGGAGCCTTCTGGGAAGCCTGTGGGCAAGCAGCAAACTTCCTGCCCCTGCCCTGATGGGGTCTCTCCGCCATGCTTCCTGGGCTTCTTCAGCTTCTGGCCCCTCAAGCTCCTTGTCATGCTGGAGCCAGTTGACCAGCCTGGCAGCTGAACTCTTCCCCTCCTGACACGCTAGCTTTCTATCTGCAGGGCATCTGGCCAGACGCGATCCCTCTTGCCAGCACTGGCAGGGAAGGGGGGAGCAGCTGCTTGGCATGCAGAAGATCCTGGGTACAAAACTTGGCCGCCTCTCCAGGGAGGCCTGGGAAGTCCCCTGCCTAGGCAGCTGCTACCAGCCAGCGCTGGATGGGTTCAGGAGATGGCCGCTCCCTCTGCTTGCCCTTATTCTCATGTATGTGCCTGTGGGGCAGGATGGGGGTGGACAGACAGGGGTGTTTAATTATTGCTACTGTAGTACCATTCACTCCCCTCACTGAAAAAAGGAAGCCAAGGGAGGAGCACTTAGTTATTGCAAGTCTGCGCTGAGGGTGGGGAGGTATTGCTTTGAAGTTGTGCGGAGTCTGGGATCCCCTGCTTCAGTCTCAGGCAAAGAGCCACGCGGACAAGAAGGGCATTGGTGCTGTATCACCCCACGACCCCCACACCCAGTGCCAAGCTGTCAGAGTGCTGCCCTTCCTGGACAGCACCCAGTGTGAGCGAGCAAAGTGAAGGTGCCCTCTTCCTAGGTTAAGATTTGCTTGTGTGTGTGTGTTGGGGGCCCCCCAAGGCATGCATATGCCAGTGCAAAGCAAGCAGTGGGAGGAGGGCACAGGACCCCCTGGCACGGAAGGGGAGCTGGTGGCATCATGTGGGACTGTGAAGGGCACAAGTTGCACTTACCTTGGCTGAGAGAGAGAGAGAGAGACGCTTTGGTCAGGCAAAGAGGCCCCTCCATGCTGGCTGCCCCCTTTGCTGCTGTGGGGTGCCTTTGAGTGAGTCCCATTGCAATTGGAGCAGCAGCATCTCACGGGTCTGACGGGGGCAGGGACAGCCCTGAGGCCACGGGGGCTTCAGCCAGATGCCCCTTCAGCAGACCCAGCCCAGGCAGCTCCGTGTGCAGGGGGGAGCAGTGCCCCGTGGGGTGGGGTGGGGGGTGGAACAATACTGAGAAGGTGGTGTGTGTCTTCCTGTGAGTAGCATCTGTACAGGGGTGGGGGCAGTGGAAGGACAGCAATGAGGTCTGCCACAGGGCAGTGGTCCTTGTGCCACGCATGGAATGCCCCCTGGGAGCGCAGCCCATCTCCTGCCACCGCTTTGGCCAGCCAGTTGCCTGGAGAGGGACGCTCCAGGAGCGGGGGGAGGGGGGGGCTTGTGCTCAGTCAACACCCTTTGCAGAGTCCCAAGCTAGATGCGGAGCTCGGCCTCCTCAGAGGCCTCCAGGGAATGCTCGGTGCTGATGGCGGACGCCGAGGGCCCCTGGGAGACCCCGAAGGGAGAGACCATGGGGGAGCGCGCAGCCAGTGGGGAGAGCGAGGGGGAGAAGCTGGGGGACATGGCGGCCGAGGAGAGGGAGCCCTCGTGGCTGATGGGGGAGCGTCGCAGAGAGGAGGAGGAGGCGGTGGCCAGGTGGGGGAAGGCCCGCCCCACGGCCGGCTTGGGGGGCACGGACTTGGCGCCCGGGTGCGCCACGGAGGTGATGAGTGGAGGCGGGTCAATGCGGGGCTTGGGCTTGGTGGGGAAGGGCTTGCGCAGGGAGCTCTCGTCCTTCAGGCGGGCGATTTCTGTGAAGACGCTGGCCAGGGGCTGGAACTGGGGGCACCAGTTGAGGAGGTAGTCCCAGTTGTAGCTGCCGCGAAGCTCCTCATCGCTGGCCACAATGGCTGTCAGGGAGCCGTCCACGCACGGCTTCCCGTCCTCCGGAAAAGAGTAGTCTTTGGGGGCGGAGGAGACGCTGAGCCCACAGCCGGCCCCCAGGTAGGGGCCGCTGCTGCCCCCGTCATCCCGGTAGAGCTGGGGGGGCTGGCCGGGAAGCAGCAGGCCACCAGGCCCCTTCCGGTTCTTGAACCAGTGAGCTGCATCCAGGGTGGCGGGCTCGCAGGAGACGTCCGAGAGGCGGTCCGCGTCCGTCTGGATGCCGGAGTCAGGTCCGCGAGCCACCAGGTGCTCCTGCAGGGAGGAGGTGACGCTGGACATGCGGGGACACTCGTTGATCATGCGGATTTCGTCGTCCTCGGCCGCCTCGGCAGAACCTCGCCCGCTGGAGTGGGAAGGGTCCAGAGACCCGCCCCGGGTGTAGGGGCCGGCCGGTTCCGTGCCATAGCCAGGCAGCGCCTCGTGGTAGAGGCAGTCTCCACCAGGCAGAGTGGGATCGCCGTGGCCCAGCTTCTGCAAGGAGCCACTCTGCACATGGGCCAGATCCACCTCCTTGGGGCCCCGGCTCTGCCGTGAGCGGACCAGGGCCAGCACAATGGCCACGGTGGCCAGCACCACCACCACGCCCAGGGAGGCGGCCACGGCCACCACCAGGAGCAGGTTGAGGTCGGGCACCAGGCCGAAGGAGGTGTGCGTCACGTCTACGGTGACCTGGGCGGAGGCCGAGCGCGAGGCGGGCAAGGGGCTGTGGGCCTGCACCTCCAGCACCATTTCCCGGGGCTCTTGCTTGGGAGGGCCCCCCGAGGGCGCCTGGCTGTCCACGCGCAGGTAGATGGCGCCACTGGTTTGGTTGATCCCGAAGAAGGGCGACGGCTTGAGGAGCGTGTAGAGCACCACTCCGTCCGGGCCCTCGTCCTCGTCCGTGGCCACCACCGACCCAATGCTCTGCCCCCGCTGGGCACCCTCGGGGACCTCGAAGCTGAAGGCCGGGCTGAGGAAGACAGGGTCATACTCGTCCTCCCCGGTCACCAGAACACGTACGGTGGCTGTGGCCGATGTGTTGCCAACATCCGTGGCCTGCACCCGCAGCTGGACGGCCTTAGTGCGCTCAAAGTCAAAGGGCTGCAGCGCATGCAGCTCCCCGGAGCTGCTGTTGATGGCGAAGGCCTCCCCCCCCTCGGATGGCAGGAGGGCGTAGCGCAGCTCCCCAAAGGCTCCCACGTCCAGGTCCACGGCTCGCACCGTGGTGACCAGGCTCCCTGGCGGCAGGTTCTCCCGCAGGCTGCAGCTCAGCACCTCCAGGGGGAAGTAGGGGAGGTTGTCATTGATGTCCTTCACCTCCACGGTGATGGACGCCAGGGCAAAGTGGCTGCCTGCTCCGTCCGAGGCCCGCACCACCAGGGTGTGCAGGGCCTGGGCCTCGCAGTCCAGTGCCTTTCCCAAGCGCAGCGCCCCTGTGGACGGGTGCAGCTGGAAGAGCCCGCCAGGGTCCCCGGAGCTGATGCTGTAGCGGACCTGGCCGTGGGCCCCCGAGTCAGGGTCCTGGGCTGCCACGCGCAGCAGCTCTGCCCCGGGCACGGTGCCCTCGCTCACGGCCACGTGGTAGGCAGAGCGTCCAAACACTGGGGGGTTGTCGTTGACATCCAGCACAGTGAGCAGCACGGGCACCACGGCGCTGTGCTGAGGCACTCCCCGGTCCGACACGGCCACTGTCAGGTTGTAGATGGCCACGGCCTCAAAGTCGAGGGGCTCCACCAGCACCAGGGCACTGGCGCCCCCGGAACGGCCCTCCAGCTGGAAGGCGTGGCCGCTGTTCCCGCTGACAATGGTGTAGTCGAGGGCCGCGTTCTCCCGCGTCACGTCGGCATCTGTGGCTTCCAGGGTGAGCAGGGTGGTCCCTGGGTGCAGGTCCTCCGACACGCAGGCGTTGTAGTGCGGCTTCAGGAACTGAGGCCCGTGGTCGTTCACGTCCAGCACTTGGATCTGCACCGTGGTCCAGGCCGAAAGGCTGGGCGTGCCCCGGTCGCGGGCCTCCACTAGGATGTCCAGTGTGGAGTGCCCCGGATCCAGCACCAGGAGCTGCGTGGTGAACAAGGTCCCTGGGAGGGCAGAGAAAGGGCAGTGAGGAGGAAGAGGAGGAGAAAGAGAAGAGGAGGAGGAGGAAGGAGAGAAAGAGGAGGGAGAACATCACAGAGGGCAAAGAAGAGGAGAAGGAAGAGCTCAGCCAAAGTCCCGTCCCCCCCAGAACTGCCCCTGCCCCTCCAAGGCATCTCACAGGGGCCTCCTCCCACGGCTGCCTTCATACCGTTGGTCCGGTGGATGGAGACCAAGTGGCTTGGCCTGGCCAGCTGGTAGGTGACCTCCCCATTGGCGCCCGAGTCCAGGTCTGTGGCGCTGAGGGTCAGGATGGGGCTGCCGGCTCGGGTGTGTTCTGGCAGTAAAACCTGGGCGGACACAGAGGGTTACCTGTCATTCCTGGGCATTTATTTGCCCTCCAAGGTTGTGGGGGAAACCTGTTGGCATAAGCTGCCCCCTACCCATGGGTGCTCCTGTGAGGAGCCAAAGGGGGAGAAGAGCAGAATGAGGGCAATGAGGAGGGGGCCCGGGGGGGAGGCGTGGTCTCTCCGGCACGTGACTGACCCATGTTGAGCTGAAGGGGGCAACTCACACCCAGACACTTTTTCATATTTGGCACAAGTGATGCTTAAACTAAAGCAGCAACGTAGCAATCGAGGTTTGTGATCGAAGGTGCCGTCGCTGCCCTGCCCTCTGAATCCTGGCTCTGGGCCACTTTTCTGCACTTCCCCACTGCTGCAGAGCTCCCCTACGCAGATCGTTTTGTGCATGGCCTTCTGACGGGTTCTGCCCTGCCTGGTGAAGGACGTGCGGCCCCTGGGGGGAGAAGCCCGAGGGCAAAAGCTGCGCACCTGATACAGGGCCTGGGAGAAGGCGGGCGGGTTGTCGTTGACGTCTTCCACCAGCACCGTGACGTTGGCCTCCGTCTCGTGCTGAGAGTCCGAGGCGCGCACCGTCAGTGCATAGCGGCTGCGCTGCTCATAGTCCAGCGCCCCCAGCAGAGTGATGCGGCCCCCGTAGCGCAGGATGCTGAAGGTGCCAGCGGCGCCACTGTCCAAGACCAGCATGTAGGAGAGCTGCGGCCCACAGTCCACGTCGTTGCCCGTCACCATGGTGATCTCGGTGCCCAGCAGGGCGTCTGTGGAGTGGGGGGGGGCAGGGGGTCAGAGCTGGGCCTGCCGGGGGCAAAGGCCATGCGAAGCTGTTTGGGGTTGCCCAGGGGGCATGGCTTCTCCTCCCCATCTCAACAGAGGGCTCTGTGCTAGCACTAAGAGAAAGAAGCTCTGCACTTGCTCAGAGGTGCTCATGTCTTCAGGTTTTGCAAGTGTTTCCCAGGTGACCCCCTCCATGCCTGCTTTTGAGGGGAGCCGTGCAGAAGGAGCCCCGCTTTCCCACAGCGCCCCTCCCCCCAGCCAACCAAGGGGGCTTCATGAGCCCTGTTCCATCTACTCACTCTCAGGCACCCGCACCTCCCAGGGGGCAGGGATGGTGGGGCTGTTGTCGTTCACATCCATCACCAGCACTGTGAGGGTGGCAGAGCCCACCAGAGGAGGGTTCCCTCGGTCTGTTGCGGTCAGCACCAGGCTGTGGGCGGAGGGAAGCAGGAGCGTCTCAGGGACAAGGGGGCACAGCTGGCGTCTGCCTGGGGAATGGGGGTCGGGGCCAAGGAGAGGCCCGCTGGGTGCCACAGGGTGCCCCTTCCCCTTTGGCACCCCTGCTATTCCAGGGAGCGCATGGCGGGGGCAGACGAGGGAACTGGCCTGGCCCACTCACAGACCTACCTTTTTGGGGCCTGGAGCTTGAAATGTCACGGGGCCCCTTGGCAACCAGCAACCAGGTCTGGGCAAGCCCCATTCTCTTCTTCAGTGACGGAACTGACACCTTTACAATATCTGTGCTACTGACTCTCGGACTTTGGTGTTGTTGAAATATATACAACTTAGACTCCAATCAATGCAGCTCAGATTGGGTCTACTAGACCCACAATTTTTAAGCAACGTGGACTAAAGTTGCTTCTGGGGTCCCTCTGGGATTCAGGGTCCTGAAGCCGAAACTTCATTAGTCTCATAGTAGATATGTCCCTGCCCATCCCCCCATCCCCCAATCCCTGCCCTTTCTGTGGGAAACCCAGCCAGGTGGGCGGGGTACAAGTAAATTATTATTATTATTATTATTATTATTATTATTATTATTATTATTCTGGACTGGCTGCCTCTGAGTTGCTTCCTGCGAGGAATCCCAGAGAGATTCACCACACAGTAGAAACACATCTCTCAAAACAATTAAAAGCAATTACACAATTTAAACACCACCTCTCTCCCTCTTCCCAACATCAGCACAGAGCCTCAGAGAGGATAAATGTCTCCCCGTGGGCTCCTGGCGAGGCTTGTGGCCAGAGTCGCCCCATGGCTGGAAGCGGGGAGGCCAAAGGGCGGACTCACCGGGTCTGGGCCCAGATCTCCCTGTCCAGGATGGCCGCTGTCGTGATGGCGCCCGTCTGGCTGTTGATGCGATACAGGCCGTTCATGGGCAGCGTCTGGTTGATGGTGTACGTCACCTGCCCGTTGGGACCCTGGTCCAAGTCATCTGCCACAACCTGCCGTGAGAAGACGGGGAGAGTCTGCCCCCGCTTGGACCTGGCCCACGTGCCCCTCCAGCCCCCCCCAGGACTCCCCCCCCCCCTGTGCTGCTCCTGAGGTTCGCCTGGAGCCCCGCCGAGGAGCCCGCCAGCCCAGAGGACCCCTCCCACCTGGATGACGGGGGAGTCGTAGCCCTGGGCCTCCCAGATGAAGGCCACGTAGTTGGGCAGCTGGAAGCGCGGCCGGTTGTCGTTGACGTCCTGCAGGTTGACGTTGACAGCCATGAAGCCGAAGGAGGAGACCGACTCTGCCTGCAGCACCAGGCGCAAGCGGGGGCTCAGCTCAAAGTCCAGGCCGCGGGGGTTCTGCACCGACACCAGGCCTGCAGGGGCAGAAGGGGAGAGATGGGCGCCTGCGCCACACGCTCTCCATGCAGGGAGGGTCCCTGGGGAAGCCGTGCGGTGGGGGCCACCCTCTCCCTTGAAGGCAACTTGGCGGCTGCTTGGGTTGGCATGTGGGGCCCTCCTTTGCCACGGAGGCCTGCGCTCTACGTCTGGCAAGGGCAGCGAGAAAAGCTGGAGCCAGGTGGCCAGATCCAGGGGGGAGAGGCCTCGCTCCGTGGAAGCGGCACCCTGGAGCAGGACCACATCCAAGTATGTGGCGGAGAAGGGAGCCAGGAAAGAAGGAAGGAGGCGGCCCCCACAAAGCCTTCAGCTCTCACCTCCTCCAGGACAAAGCAGGCCTCCAAGGGGGCCTTTTGACCCAGCGATGAAGCCGCCTGAGAACAACGTGGCCCAAGGCCTCTCCTCGCGCCCCAGGGGGCCTGTCTGGCCCTGCCCTCGAGGGCCCCCCTCCGTACCTGAGCTGGGCTGGATGCGGAAAGCGCCCCTCTCGTTGCCGCTGACGATGCTGTAGGTGATACGGCCTGAGGAGCCGGCTGTGTGGGCGGCTGGGGTGCTCAGCACAGTGGTGCCTGGAGGTGGAGGGAGCCGGGGGGGGGGCAGGCCTTTAGAAAAAGAACATCCACTTCCAGAAGGAAACCTGCTTTGTTGTTAGTGGAAGATTCAGGACAGATACCAGCAAGCACTTCTTTGTGCAGCACAGAGTTAAACCACGGAACTCCCTCCCACAAGAGGCAGGGATGGCCACCAACTCGGATGGCCGTGAAAGAGGTTTAGGCAAATCCATGGAGGGGGAGGGGGGCTCCCGAGGCCCACTAGCCAGGATGCCTGTGCCCACCTCTTGTGCTCCGGTCCTGCTTGTGGGTTTCCTAAATAGTTATTAATATTAATATTAATATTCAACCCTTTATCAAAAGGTCCCAGGGTGGTGTGCAACATTAAGGACACATTTTATGGGCAACAGGATGCCAGACTCTGAGGTTTCTTATGCTCCCTTCTTAAAATCCTCTGGGACACACACACAGTGGCCTTGGTGCTCCCACTTATGGGCTGGGGACAGACAAGGCAGCCCCCTCCCCTTCTGCTCCAGACTAGCCAGCCAGAGCCACGCCCTGCCCATACCTGTCGCGGCGTTCTCTGGCAGCGTCACGTCGCTGGTGCTGCGGGGGAAGCGGACCCCCCGGAAGCCCTCGTCTTGCAGGTGGATGACCACCACTCCGATGGAGGAGAGCGGGGGCTCCCCCAGGTCGCTGGCCAGGACAAAGACAGTGCGCTGGCGCTGGGTGAGGGTGCCCAGGGGCTGCAGCAGCTGGATGGCGCCTGTGTAGGTGTTGATGGCAAAGGCGGGGCTGGGGGCGGCCAGGCGGTAGAGGAGGGAGGCGTTGGCGCCCGCGTCGTGGTCCTCAGCCCGCAGTGTGGCCACCACTCGCTTGGCGGGCGTGTTGCGGGGCAGCGTGACAGAAAGTGGGCTGAGCGGAAAGGCCGGGATGTGGTCGTTGACGTCCTGGACGCTGACCGTGACCTGCACGGCAGCACTGCGGGGGCTCAGTGGGGACGAGTCCACGGCCACGGCCACAAAGCGGTAGGAGTCTCGCTGCTCCCGGTCCAGCGGCTGCGTGGTGGTGAGGCGGCCTGTCTGAGGCTCCACCTGGAAGGTGCCCAGCGACTCATTGGCCAGGAAGTAGGAGACGCGTCCATTGGGCCCCTCGTCCGGGTCCTGGGCCTCCAGCTGCAGCACCAGCGCCCCCACGGGCAAGTCCTCCGGCACCTCGGCCACGTAGCTTTCCTGGGCAAAGCGAGGGGCGTTGTCGTTCAGATCCAGCACTTGCACGTGGAGCGCCAGGCTGGCGCAGCGTGGGGGGGAGCCGTGGTCACAGGCCTGGACGGTCAGGGCGTAGCTGGCCACACGCTCCCGGTCCAGGCCTCGTGCTGTGGACAGCTGGCCGGAGACGGGGTTCAAGGCGAAGTCTTCCTCAGAGTCTCCAGCTGAAGGGAGGAGCAGGAGGGTGAAGCTTTCCTGGACTGGCACATGACTGCCCAAACTACCCCTCATGCTGGTTTCTCAGCTGCCCATGTGTCAATCCTCCCCTGCCTGAAGATTGCCTTACCCACTTCATGGAATTGACACTACAGGCATCCCATAATCCCCTTTCTGCATTTGAAAGAACTTAGTCTGGAACTTCTTGCCTACTGCTATCAAACAGGCAGCTTCCCTATATTCCTTCTGACATTTTATCTGCTTTAGCGTTTTAACTTTTTGTAGGCTTTAAAGCATCGCTGCAAATTGTTCTTGATTTTCTTCTTTCATCTTTTTGTAAACTACTTTGAGGTTGTGTCAGGGGCTCAGGAGCAGGGGCACAGGGAAGAGAGGAGATGGAGAGCGAAGGGGAAGAATCCGAGGGGAGTGTAGGAGAAGAGGACAGTGGACCGAGGGATTCCATGAGCCTCTCCAGCGAATCGGAAGATTCACAGAAGGGGGCGCCAGTGGCCAGGGGTAGGGGGTTCCCAAGGGGAACGCCCCAGGAGCAAGGGGGCAGCAGGGACTCCCAGAGCAGTAGCTGGAAATCAGGACCAGCTTCCCCACCAGAGCAGAGTGGGGGGGAAGAGTCCCAAGGATCGGGGCCAGTGCATTCCCCACCAGGGAGAGAAGATAAGGCAGGGCTGACCACGCCTCCATCAGAAAGTCAGACAACGGAGGAGAGGTCAGATCCGGCCAGTGTCCCGGAAGAGGGAAGCAGTGACCGAAGTAGTGTAACGGTTAGGAGAAAGGTCACTGGGTTGGCGCGAGAGGCAAGTTCAAATGTACAGGAGCGCGGGACAGTAGAGAATGAGGATTGGGAACCGGGTCCAAAAGCCCGCCGGAGGGAGGGGGAGGAGTTAAGCAACTCAGCGTCAGAAGAGTCCAGAAAGGGGGATGCCCCAGCGGGCAGGAGGACCCAGAGGAGGAGAGAGCAGCGTAAAAGGTGGAGCAGGGCTAGGATCTTAAACTGGTGTCATAGGGGAGGAGACTCAGACGGGACTTCGCCGATCTAGGGTTTAAGACGTAGGGCTGCACGCTGTGGCTTTGAAATGGAAACTGAACTTCAATAAAGACTTTTGTACATTACTACAGCCTAGCGTTGGTCCTCTGTGAGCTGGGACCTAGAGGCAGCTCTGACAGGTTGTTTTCCCACAATTGAGCAAAGTATAAATTTTAATGTAATGAATAAATAAAATCTCCAAGGTTTAATACGGCTCCAAAGTGGGAAATGGAGGCTGCATGGACCCACTCTGAAATGAAGGGGGACCAGAAGAAGGAGCCCCTGGTGGGGTGGGAAACCCTCCCTTCTGCCCTCCCCTGCCTTTGGCACTGCATCACCCCAAGCGGGGGGTCTCCCTCCCTCCCTCACCTGCCAAGCGATAGGTGAGGCGCCCGTTCTCCCCTGCATCGTGATCCGTGGCCCGCACGGTGGTCAGCTCCACCTGGCTCTGGTTCTCTGGGACCTCCAGAGAAGAGGCCTCCGCCTGGAAGGTGGGCGCGTGGTCGTTGTCATCTGCCACCAGGATGCGAACCGTGGCCTTGGCCTGGCGAGGGGGCAGCCCCTTGTCCCGCGCGTACACTGTGGGGAGGGGGAGCAGGCTGTGAGCCATAGAGAGTCTGTATTGGTACTAGAAGGAGCCGCTGGCCTGTGGGCCTCAGAAGAGGACCCCCTCCCCCTCCCCCAGCTTACCTGTCAGCAAGTGCTCTGCACGCTCCTCATGGTCCAGGGAGCGCCGGGTGCTGATCAGACCTGTGTGGGGGTCGATGGAGAATTCGTCCCCAGAGATGCCGCCATAGGACACCTGCCCATTGGATCCTGGCAAGATATGCAAGGGAGGCTGAGCATGGGCCCTACTCTTCCCCCACATCGACCTCCTCACAAGCGCAGCCCCACAGGCGCAAAGGCCCCTCTTCCACACCCTCCCAACCACACTCGGCTGACCCCCCCCCCCCGGCAAAGCCAGAGTGTTAGCAGGGCAGGGACTGGGGGGCCAGCTGTGGCAGCTGCCAGAGGTTGGCATGTTTAAACGGGGCTTCAGAAGCCTTTTAAGATCAGCCTGACATAGAACCACAGGCGGCACTTTGGTACCAAGGAGCACACAGTGTGTCTCTGCCGCATGGGAGCTGCTGATGCTGCTGCTCTGAAGCTGTGGAGTGGGCAGGGCTGCAGCAAGAGGAGGTGCTCCAGCAGGCAGCCAAAGGCAGGCGCCAGCTAGGCCAGGGGCATCTGCGCTTGCACAGAGTGGTGGCCAACCCAACACCAAATGGTGCTCTTGCCACCCGCTGGCCATTCTGGCCATTTAGTTGGGTTGATCTGCTGGGCTGAAGCCATCTTGACTAGGGCCTGCCTCCTCTGTGGTCCCTCCTTTTGCTCCAAGGATTATCACCATTTAATTCTAGCCACCCTCTTCTGAGGCAAGTTAGGCTGAGATGCCCTGACCAGCTAGCCAACAGTCTCCATGAGCCAAGTCCACCTTCCTCCCCTGGCCCCCCCCCCGGTGCCCCCAGCCCAAGCTGGCAGAGGTTCTCCACCCACTGATGCCCATGAGTTCAGAGGTCTCCAGTTTCAAAGACAGCGGGTGGCCTTTGGCACAATATGCACAGTGCCGGGCCCAATGAGGACACAATGAGCCCCCATGGAAAGGGGGCTTGTGCTCTCTGGGTGACCCCATTGTCTGGCCAGACACTCCTCCCCATCCCTTCCAGGGATGACCCTGCAAATGACCATAGGCCGAGGGTCAGGCTCTTACCCAGGTCGGGGTCGGTGGCGTGCAGCTGCAGCACGGGGACACCAGGGGGCAGGTTTTCTGCCACACTGGCTTCGTAGCTGTTTCTCTCAAAGGCAGGCGCCTGGTCGTTCACATCCAGCACATGCACAAGCAGGAGTTGCGTGGCAGAGCGCCGTGGCAACCCGTGGTCCGTGGCTACCACTGTCAAGTTATGCTGGGACACTTCCTCCCGGTCCAGCGTCCTCACGATGGATAGCGCGCCTGGGAGGAGAGCAGGAGGCCAACATTTGAGATGGAGATGGGGCATGAAGGCATTTTGCATGAAGACATGCAAAAGGGGGTTGCAGGGATCTCATGGTTCTGGGAATCAACTCAGAACTCATTGTCATGGGCTAGAGCAAGACTCTGCTCTCAGATTTCTGGCCAGTGTTACTCCAGTTGGAAATGTATTTCTCCACCTGCAAGGAGGAGTTTCATCTTTTTATGTAGAATCATAGAATCCTAGAGTTGGAAGAGACCGCAAGGGCCATCGAGTCCAACCCCCTGCCAAGCAGGAAACACCATCAGAGCACTCCTGACATATGTTTGTCAAGCCTCTGCTTAAAGTAAATGTAAAAAAGCATTATTCTGCAAAAGTCCAATTCAGAGAAGCAAGAGAATAAAGCAGTTGTTATCCAGAAACCCTTGTCAACAATCACTGAAAAGGTAAACCTCGGAAGGATGTCAGTAGCATTTTAGAACAAGCAAAAGATGGAATTTCCCCCTCTGTTTTCTGCCAGAACCCTCATAAGGAGCTCTTGCCCCAAAGGGTTAGCCCCCCCCCCCCCCCGAGCCAAGCACAAGGGGCAGAGTCTCAGACTTCTGCTCCTGGGGAGGTATTACAACACAGGACTTCAGAAGGGCTCTCACCAACCACCCATCTCACACTACAGCAGGGGACAGCAACCTTTTCCAGCCGTGAGCCGGGTCACAGTCCCTCAGACCATGTGGGGGGCCGGACTATATTTTTTGGGGGGAAATGAACGAATTCCTATGCCCCAGATAACCCAGACATGCATTTTAAATAAAAGCACACATTCAACTCATGTAAAAGCACGCGGATTCCCGGACCATCTGCGGGCTGGATTGAGAAGGTGACTGGGCCGCATCCGGCCCCCGGGCCTTAGGTTGCCTCTCCCTGCACTAGAGGGTCTTAGACCTCAAGTTTGGGGTGATTTGTTTTATCTTTCTTTCCCAGACTTGTACTTTTGCTCCTGGTGACATTCCAGGTCCCTTGCACCTGCCTAGGGGCGGGGGGACCGTGCACAGGCCACATCTCGGAAAGACAGACAGACCATTTATTGGTGGCATCTTGCAAGACGGCCCCACAGGACAGGGAGGAGGGACTGCTGCCGCCACCAGCCAACCAGCAGAGCGCACAGCCAAAATAGCAGGGTGTGCAAAAGGCGGGAGAAGACAGGCTCGCCTCACCTGCAGAAAAATCTCGTGGGGGGAGGACTCCCCATATAACTGAAGGACACCCCTTACATCCTGATGCAGTGCTCTTTCCCAACTCCTGGGAATGCATGGTGGGATCCTGCATACACAGACTACAAATCCCTGCATGGCAGCCTGGTACCTCCCTCTGCCTCACCTGTGTTGGGGTTGAGGTGGAATCGCCCGTCCAGGTTCCCTGCGCGCAGCGCATAGCTGACCCTCCCGTTCTCACCCAGGTCCCGATCCCTGGCCACCACCTGGAGCACCAGGAAGCCCGTGGGCTGGTCCTCAGGGATGTCAATTCTCGAGGGGGAGCAGAACTCAGGCCCGTTGTCGTTCTCGTCCATGACGAAGATGTGGGCCGTGACGGCCGCCGAGTGGCGCTGGCTGGCGTTGAGCGCCTGGTCCGTGGCCTGGACCACCAGCAGGTAGGCCGACTGAGTCTCGCGGTCCAGCGCCCCCTGCAGGCTCAGCTCCCCGCTCCGCGCATCCAGCTGGAAGGGGGCCGGGGGGGCCTCCTGGCGCAAGAGGCTGTAGCGCAGTTGGCTGTTGGGCCCCGGGCCGTCCCCGTCCAGCGCCTGGAAGGTGAAGAGGGACGTTCCAGGGGTGGCCCCCTCAGACACCACCACCGTGAGGGGGTCCTGGGGCCAAGTGGGAACGTGGTCGTTGCTGTCCTGCACGTGGATCTCCACCAAGACCAGGCGCTGGCTGGGGTAGCCCTGCAGGACGTCTTCCATGCTGACTTGCAGGCTGTGCTTCATCCCGGCTTCGTAGTCCAGCTCCTGGGCCACGTAGATGTCCCCCGTGCTTGGGTCCACCACAAAGAGGCCGTCCCCGCTGCTGCCCCCCACCAGCATGTAGGTCACTTGCCCGGCTGCAGGCGGCTCTGGGGGGGCCACACAGCCAATGAGAGAGCCCGGCTGCAGGCCTTCCGTGGGGTGAAAGGTCAGCACCGTAGTGTCGGGACGGGGCAGCAGGTGGGCTGTGGACACCACCTGTAGAGGGAGGGGAGAGGTTAGGAAGGGGCCTGGGGGTATTTGGGGGAGGCCCAGCCCCACGCCCGAGGCAAAAGAGGGCTCCTACTTGGATGCGCACGGCTGCTGTTGTGCTCTGGGGGGCAGCACCTCGGTCGCTTGCTGTCACCGTGAAAGCGTACTCGCCCCGGTCTGCTTGGCGCAGCCGCGCAGCTGTCCGCAGTTCCCCGGTGGCCACATGCAGGGAGAAGCGCTGTGCCCAGGCACCTGCAGGGAGACAGAGAGGGAAGCGCTGAGGGGGGGGGGGCGGGCAGCCAACGGGAGGCCCAGTAAACCCTCCGGGAGTGGAGGCTGAAACCTCTGGGCAGAGTGGGGCCTCCCAGGAGCCCAGCCCAGGGGACCTGTTTACCTGACAGCGAGTAGAAGACAGTGCCGTTCTCTGCCTCGTCCGGGTCTTTGGCCCTCAGTGAAGCCACCAGCAGCCCAGCCGGCTTCTCCTCCAGAACCTGAGAGGGTACAGCGGAGGGGTGGGGGGAGATGGAGTTGGCAGCCATTGCCTGGACACGCAGAGGGTGATGCCGCCTCCCTGCTCCATGATCCTACCCCTCGGGCCCTGGCCTTCCTGCTGCCCTTTCTGAGGAGCTGCCAGTGCCCCCAAGAGCTCCTTCCTTGCCCCCTGGATCCCTCACACACCTGGAGGAGGAGTTCACGGCCCTCGGCCACGTGCAGGAAGGTGGGTGCATTGTCGTTCTCATCCAGGACAGTGACGTAGACGGTGCCAGTGGTGCTGCGGGGTGGCGTCCCCCCGTCCTGAACCAGGACCTGGAGCTGGTAGCTGGCCTGCTGCTCCCGGTCCAAGCTCCTCCGAAGGCTCAGCTCCCCTGGAGGATGAGGAGAAGAGGTGCTCAGTGCAGGTGAGACACCCAGCTGCTCCCTCCCCGGCTCCCCCGCAGGAGCCCCTGCTGAGAAGGGCCTCCCACTCCCGCTCTGCTCCCTCACCAGTCTGGGTGTGGATGAGGAAGTTCCCCTCGGGCGGCACCAGGCGGTAGGCCAGGCGGCTGTTCTGTCCCGTGTCCCGGTCGCTGGCCGTCACCCGGCCCACGCTGCTGCCGGCCGGCCTGTTCTCGGCCACAGTGAAGAAGTAGCGCTCCTCGCTCAGGCGGGGGCTGTTGTCATTCTCATCTGTGACAGTGATGCGCACGGTGCTGGTGCCCGTTTGGCGACCCTCGCCCTCCCCGGCCACCGCCAGCACCGTCAGCACGTACAGTTCCTGCACCTCCCGGTCGAGGGAGCTGCGCACGTACAGCCAGCCAGTGTCTGGAGCAATGCCAAAGCTGGCCGCATCCCCCTCGGCCCGCAGGTGGTAGGCCAAGGGGGCGCTGGGCTCCCGGGCCAGGGCTCGCACCTGCAGGAAGCGGGTGCTCACGGGCACGCCCTCGCGCACCTCCACGCGGTAGGTGAGCGTGTCAAAGATGGGGCCGTGCTCATCGGCCGCCTGCAGGTGAACCAAGAGGGTGAAGGTGGCACTGAGCCGGGGGACCCCGCTGTCCTGCGCCAGGATGACCAGTCTGTAGGGGGCGCTGGTATCCCGCTGCAGGGCCCCCGCGAGGCGCACCTTCCCGGAGAAGTGCTCCACGGTGAAGGCGCTGGCCCCTCCTGAGGCCAGTTCAAAGCGCACCTGCCCGTTCGCCCCGCTGTCTCGGTCCTCCGCCTGCACTGTGTAGACCACCGTGCCCAGGGCAGCCCCCTCAGGTAGCAGCACTGAGTCAGAGGGGGCCGGGAAGGCGGGCGCATTGTCGTTCACATCTGTGATGCTGATCTGCACCCGAGCGCTGCTGTAGGCGGGAGGGGAGCCGCTGCGGGCTTGAACCTCGAGGAGGAGGAGAGGCTGGGCCTCGTGGTCCAGTGGCAGGCTGGTGTGCAGCTCCCCCGATTCTGGGTCCACCGAGAAGTACCCGTGAGGGTCCCCCGAGGAGATGGAGTAGAACACACTGTCCAAGTGGCCTGGAGGCAAGAACAGAGGGGGGAGTGGAGACCTGCTGGAGTGGGAAACAGCCCCCCTGGCCCCCCAAATAGAGACGTACTTGGGACACAGAAACTCTTCTATTGAGCTCCTGCCACTCTCTGCATTTATTGTAGGGGTGTGGGACCTGTTTGGATCGATGGTGCAGATCCCGATCAGCAATAGCCTTGCAAGCCAAATCTGACAGGTAGGCAGCATGTGGTGTCACTTGACTGACAGTTGGGCAGCCCCTCCCACCTCTGAAAGCCTATTGCACAGGGTTGCTAAGCGCCTGACAGCCAGCTGCCTGACTGTTAAGAACTTGGGGACCTGTGACAGCTTTGGCCCAAATGGCTTAGGACAGCCCTGCTCTCCCCCATGAGTTCATACTTGAATGGGGGGTGGGGGGGGAGATGCATCTGAAAGCCCTTTGCAAAAGCACTCATTGAAGCAGCAGCACCCTCCTCTTAATATGGTTTAAGAGACATTTAAAGCCCTTTGCAAAATCACTCTTTGAAGCAGCCTCCCCCATAATTTAAACATCACTCAAGCACTGGACTCTCCTAAAGCACCTCACAAAAGTGTTCTTTCAGGAAGTGCTTTGTGGGAGGCTGCTTCAAAGAGCATTTTTTGCCAGGTGCTTTAAGACAGACCCTGTGCTCCCATCTGAGTGGCTAAAACAGAGCGCAGGGACCATCTTCAGGGGCTTTCCAAAAGGCCTCTTTGAAACAGCTCTGCACTTCTCTTTTAAGAGAGCAGGTGGGGGAGGGCAGGGAGCGAGAAGCTCACTTACAGCAGAAGGTCTCCCCCATCCGCTGATGTTGCCTGTACTGCCAGCTGGGCATGGTTATGGGGCCAAAATGGGACCCCTGGTGGCTCAGAGGTTCCCTGCCCCTGTTTTACAGGCTCCCTATGCCTACCTGCTGGGTTGTGGGCATAGACGACCCCAACGCTGCTGCCCGGCCGGGTGTCTTCTGGGACCGTGAAGTAGTACTGGGTGTGCTCAAAGCTGGGCGGGGAGATGGTGCCGGCCACAATGCTGATGTTGACCTGAGCTCTGGGCTGGGCTGCCAGGCCCCCTCCGTCCCGGGCTGCCACCTCCAGCTGCACCAGCGTGTTGGCTTTGCCCACCAGACTCCTCAGCAAGGAGATGGCACCTGCGAAGGAAGAGGGAGAGCTGGTTGTGGGGGAGGCCAGGGGTGGGGAGGGAGGAAGCAGCCCCCCTGGGGTGAAGCCCCTGGAGGCTGGCGCCACCCTGCCTGCCCCGCCTCGCCTCCTCACCCGTGTCTGGGTTGATGGCAAAGAGGGAGGGCGTGTTGCCTGCGGCAATGTGGTAGGTCACCCGCCCATGGGGCCCCTCGTCCTTGTCGTGGGCCGTGACACGCAGCACTGCTGAGCCGGGATGGCTTTGGGTGCTGATGCTGGTGGCATACTCCAGAGGGTAGAAGGTGGGGGCATTGTCATTGACGTCCTCCAGGAAAACCTTGACGTAGGCCATGGAGCTCAGCCCACCCTGGGAAGGGAGGAAGGAGAGAGAGAGAGATGCTGCTGGGAATCCACAACTTGGAGCCTGGATCACACCTTTGTTTAATTCAGGGATGCTTCAGTTGTGATTCCTGTACGGCAAGAGGTTGGACGAGATGGTCCTTGGGGGTCCCTTCCAACTCAACCGTTCTATAATTCTATGACTTCACTCTGCGGCACCTCAAATGGCCCCTGCCTGTGGGTGGGGCAGAAGCCACAAGCCCCCAATGAGGGTGGCACAGACTGGGCTCCAGTTCCACACTGGTGCTTCCACAGCCCACCTGGCTCCTGGTGTTTCGGAAGGGGAGATGTGGCTGGCCCCAGTGACCACGGCCTTCTTTAGGGTGAGGCCAAAGTGGCTGCTGCAAACCTTCCTGCCCACCCCAACACCCACAGAGGCTGTCACGGTCCAGCCAGAAGGGTCTCCAACCGCCCCCTACCCCACTTGTGGCCACCCTTTGCCACCATGGGCTGAAGCTGTTCTGCCACAACAGGGCGAGCCTCACCCCATCCACCGCCGTGACGGTGAAGTCATAGGCGGAGGTGCCCTCGTCGCGGTCCAGGTCTTGCGTGGTGCAGAGCTGGCCGGTCTCTTCCCCGAGGCGAAAGGCAGAGGGGGCTGAGCTGGTGAGGCCGGTGCCCAGGGAGTAGGAGAGGGAGCCCAGAGAGCCACTGTCGGCATCCGTGGCGGTGACCTGCAGGAAGCAAGGAAGAAGCATGGCATTTGCACGTGTCAGGTGGCAGGAGCAGGACCAAAGTGCAACATCCCTCCCACAATGACACATTTGCATGCACACCTGCACACACCTGGAAGGTGGGGAAGGCTGCTTTCATGTGTGCTGTGCCACCCCTACTGAGGTGGTGTGATGGATTCCCATATGTCTCCGCAACACAATTCCCTGAGGGCGGTTTGACGGACTGAACCCACAAAGTGCTCTCCAGGGCAGGAAAAGTGAGATGCACAAATCTAGGATGGGGGATCCCTGGCTTAACTGCAGTCTGGGGGGGGGGGGTCTTAGTGAACCGCAAGCTGAATATGAGTCAGCAGTGTGATGCAGCAGCAAAAAGATTCCATCAATGGTGTTTCCAAAAAAATTGACACATCACTTTGGAAGATAGGCGAACTAATGCCAGTGTTTTGGAAGAAGCAAAGATCACCAGTGTTGAAGCAATGATTCTTCATCATCAACTTTGTTGGACTGGTCATGTTGTGTGGATGCCTGCTTACTGTCTTTCAAAGCAATTACTCTATTCTGAACTTAAAAATGGAAAGTGTAATGCTGGTGGTCAACAAAAGAGGTTTAAAGACTGTCTCAAGGCAAATCTTTAAAAATGTAGCATAAACACTGACAACTGGGAAACACTGGCCTGCGAGCGCTCCAGTTGGAGAACAGCCTTGACCAAAGGTGTCATGGGCTTTGAACTCAGGACGAAAAGGAAAAACGTGCTAAGAGGAAGGCACACTTGGCAAACCCTCACTGTGATCAACTCCCAGCCAGAACTATGGAAAGACGTGTGGATCCAGAATTGGCCTCCACAGTCACTTACGGACTCACAGTTAAAACTGTGTTCATGGAAGGCAATCTTACTCAGCTGCGAGTGATAGCCAAAGAAGAAGAAGGTGGAAGCAGCAGCAGCAGCAGGAGGAGGAGCAGCAAAAAAAGCTCATGCAATTGTAGGCTTCCTCATCAAACATCAAGTGTCGCCATCAAGGAATGTCAGGGCCAGTCCTCTCATGAGGCAAAATGAGGTGACTGCCTCAGGAGGCAGGATCTACAGGAGCAACAGATCCCATTGCAGATCTTTATTCCCTGCTTATTCTTGATGTAGCTCTTCACCTTTCTTCTCTGGTAGTGGGGGCATGTTGTAGTTTTCCTCAGGTGCCTAATGTACAGTATTGTGTTGGCCCTGAGGAACATCATAGTAACCCTGGAGTCCTGCGTCCAGTTCTGGGTACCCCAGTTTAAGAAGGATGTTGACAAGCTGGAAGTATGCTGAGGTTGGTGACCAAAGCTGATAAAGGGCCTGTAAACTAAGCCTTATGAGGAATGGTTGAGGGAGTTGGGGATGTTTTGCCTGGAAAAGAGGAGTCTGAGAGGGGATATGATAGCCAAAAATCTCAAGGGCTGTCACATGGAAGATGGAGTAAGCATGTTTTCTCCTGCTCCAGAGGGAATAACCTGAACCAGTGGCTTCAAGTTACAAGAAAGGAGATTCCGACTAAACATCAGGAAGACCTTTCTGACAGAAATAGCTGTTCAACAGTGGGATGGTCTCCCTTGGGAGGTTGTGGACTCTCCTTCATTAAATGGTTTTAAGCGGAGGTTGGATAGCCATCTGTCATGAATACATTAGTTGAGATTCCTGCATGGCAAAGGGTTGGACTAGATGCCCCTCAGGGGTCCTATGATCCTATGACAATGGCTGTCGGCACATGGACTTCTTGGGAAAGACACAATGAGGAACCACAAACATTATTTACAATGCCAGATCATAGGATCAGAGCCCTACTCTAACCCGTAGTGAACATAATCATAATGATAATATTGTTGGTTAATATTGGCTTGCTCTAATTAGAAGGGAATCCCAGAGGCAGCACGATGCCTCTCTTCCACACTTGGTGCTCCTTGGTTGGGGTGCTCCCTCTATTGCTAAAACCAGCCCCCATTTCCTCCCCCTCTTAGAAACACTCACTAGACCTACTTACAAGGCGGGGGGGGGGGGGGCTCCTTTCCCAGAGGACAGACTCTTCCACAAGCCCTGAGGGGGGTGAGGCTGTGGGGAATGACAAAGATGTGCTTGGGGGGGGGACCCACCCAGACCAGCAAGCCTGAGATGCCAGCATTCTGCGGCTGGCTCCCTCCCCTCCCCTCCCCTCCCCTCCCCTCCCCTCCCCTCCCCAGCCAGGACAGCGGCTCTTTCTGCTCCTCCCCAGTGTTCCTGAGGGAAAGAGCTCTGTGGGTGGTGGAGGTGGGAGGGAGGTTTGCCATGTGGCCCCCACAGACAAGCAAACAGCCCAGCCCCACAACCAGCCAGTTACACTCTGGGGGTTTGTATGCTGTAGATCATTTTAATGATGCAGCCACAGTGGGGAATTTTTATCAGACAGGCAGGGTGCATTTATTAATAATAATCCCATCTGTCAGAGATGCCTTAGCGGAGATTCCTGCATTGCATTTGCAGGGGGTTGAACTAGATGGCCTTGGCTGGTCCCTTCCAGCTCTACTATTCTATGAATCTAGAACTACCCCTTCCCACTCCCCCCCCAAAAAAAACCCCCCAACAGAGAGGAGGCCCCAATACTCTCATGACAGCTTGGCCAGGGTGGCGCAAGCAGCGCATGAAGCTGGTCAGGCGTGTGCAGCCCCCCCCTCGGGTCCTGTGACCCATAAGGTGATGCCCACCATTGAGCACACTTCACGGGGAGACGCTGAGTGTGCGCGAAGCATCCTTGCTCACAGCGGAAGAGGAGGCTTCCCCACACATCGCTCAGCTGATCTGCAACGGGATCTCCTGACACTTTGCTTTTTAATAAAATGCAGCTGGAAACAAACAGCTTCCTGAGGTATTTTCAGGGGTGGGGTTGGATTTAGACTGAAAAACAGTGCAAAGAGTTAACCTGCCCCCTCCCAAAATGCACGAAACCCAAGCTGGCCGCCACCTCCACCGCTCAGCTGCATGTCATCAGAAAGCAGAGAAAAGCTCTCCTTTGGCTCTGAGATTCTCAGGAGCTCCTCTTCCATCTTGCCTCCTGCGAATCCTCAGCCCCAGGTGCTACAGGACGGGGGGGGGGGCAGGGGTGTACAGCAGCCCCCCCATCGAGCATTTCCTGCCTGCCAGGCCCCCCTCCTCAGCCACAGCCATACAATCACACACCCAGAGCACCAGACGGGGACACTGAGGATCCTGCTGTTTGCACTGGAAGCCCCACTGCTGGGGGGACAGCTGTGAGGGGCTGCGCTGGAGCATGGCGGGCTGGGGAGGGGACTGCACTTCCTGGCACAGCCTGTCACTGCATAATGGAGGGGCCTCCCTGCAGCAGCCGCCCATCCGCAAGGGGCTCATGTTTCAGAGCAAAGTGCTGACGCCACATCCCGCCTTCCAAAGGCCGCCACAGCGGCACTCAGCATCCTGGGACTGTCAGGGCCACCCACAACCCTGGTAGAGACCAGAAGTGGCTATGTCTCACACACACACACACACACTGCCTCCCTCCCTCCATCCTGAGGATGGTCTCCTCAGCTCCTCCCGCCTTTTGCTCATCCACACAGTCATTCATTTAGGCCAGAGAGGGAGGCTATGATGCTGACAAGGCAGGGGTTTCAACCCAGCACCTCCCTGCCACAAAACTTTGATGACTCTTCAATGGGCATGGCAGGACTGCGGGGAGCAGCACCCTCCTCCGAGCCCCTCTGGGTGATCAGGAGGGGAAGATCCCCTCCTCCTCCTCAGTTCATGCCTTCAGGGCACTTACAATGGGGGAACAAGGGTGGAGGGCAGCCGTCTCTGAAGTTTGGTTCCAGACAGGAAAGAGGGGTGCCTGTTCTCCCCACCCAAAGAAGGCGCAGGGGCCCCCCCTCAGGCAGGGACCAGGCCTTTTTGCAGGCTGCTCCCCTCACTGCCCATCCAAGCCCAGCCCAGCTCCCAGGCCCCGGATGGCAGGCTGCCCAGGAGGCCTCACTCTGCAGATGTTTGCAAAGCCGCAGTTCCACATCTGGCTTTGGTTCAGGCCCAGGAACGAGGGGAGCCGTGGCGCCAGTGTGGTCAGCGATCCCACGCACACTCCCGGCTAGGCGCACTGCGCAGCTGCCCTCCCCACCCTGGCACAGTTGCTGAGCGGCTAAAAGTGGTGAAGGAGCAGCCAGCTGGGCTATTTCAGGAAATGAGGGCTCCCAGCTCCCGGCCGGCCTCCCGGGTCAGCTGGGGAGCGGCTGGCCTGCACGGGCTGGGTCAGAAGAGCGGGCCCCGTGGGTAGCTGTTGACAGCAGCAGCGGCCGCCAGCCATGCGTGGCCAGCAGCAACACTTCCCAGAGCCTCCCTGCAGCTGCATCAACCCAGAGCCCTTCAGCTCTTGCGCTTGCAGCCAGGGCTAAGCAGGGGGAGACTGGAGGCCAGGGCCCAGAGGCCCCACGGTCAGTTCCGCTGAGCCCCAAATCTGTCTGGGCAGTCACAGCTGTGCTGTAGACCAACAGAGCAGCCGAGGCCACCTTCAGGCAGGCCCAGCTTGGCATCGGCAGGGAGGAGAGTGAGGGGGCTCACCAGCGGCCCAAGTGCCATGCCTGGGGGGGGGGGGTGAATCCTGACTCCTCCCATGGCTCTGGGTACACAGAGAGAGCTCAGAAGGCACCCATGGCACAGGGGCCGTTGCATCACACACCCAACCCTCTTCCAAGGACAGCCCCCTCCCTGGCATAGCCTACAGGCAAAAGCCCCACGCCCCGGTCACCAGATCAGACCCACCTCAGTCCAGCCTGCTTCCCACAGTGGCCAACCAGTGTCCTGAAAGGACAAAGGCCAGAAACAAGCAGGACCCCCCCACCCCACCCCCCGCTGCCACTGCGATTCCTGGCAGCATGGCTAGTAGTCAGGATTAGCCTTGCCCTCCATGATACACAACGGGAGGCAGCATCACTTAAGCGCAGCAGGGAGCCCAGCCCCTGGGGGCACAGCACCACTAGACACCAGCTGGATGGAGCCAGGCAAGCCCTGGTCACATGCCAAGCAGCCTGGCTCTCGCAGGAAGTTCCATGACTTGATGGCCACAGTGAGGACGCCAGATCCTGGGCACGAGTCAGAAAGAGTAGACACTGGTGCTGCAGGATCCACTGGGTGAGAAAGGGGGCGGAGAGGCCCCAGGTGCAAATGCCCAGAGTGACATGGGGTCCCTGCCACTCAGATGGTGCCACGTGCAGGAATTCAGGTGTGGCCTGCCTGTGCAGAGCCAACGCACAGCCACATTTTCTCTGCCAAGCAGCTCTAGAGGTGACAAAGGAGGATGCGAGTTTGAATTACATTAAGGTGGGGGCTGCACATCTCCCTCCCACGGCACAAGCAGGATCCCTTGAGAAGCAGAATTCACAAGGACACATGGCCACAGGGAGGAGGAATGGCTGTAGTCACCTTTGCATAACTGACCAGTTTCTACGCACATTACACACCCTTCTCCATCCTCCATCCAGGGAATCAAAGAATCACAGAAGTGTAGAGTTGGAAGGGACCCTGAGGGTCATCTAGTCCAGCCCCCTGTAAGGCAGAGATCATTTGCACAATGTGGGGCTCAAACCCACGACCCTGAGATTAAAAGTCTCGTGGTCCACCAACTATCTGAGCTATCATCAAGAGATGTTGTCAGAGATCAAGGACATATCCCAGCCAGGCAAAAAACACCCAGGGTGCTTCAAAAACCATATTGTCAGGAAAGCATTGTTCAATGTTTGGATAAGATACAAAGACTTATTGGAAAATAAAACTCCAAGGTGGTTGTCACCAATGGAAGCTAAAGCCTTTAAAAGACTCAATATGGAGTCCAAAGGGCCAAAATATTGGGAAATTTTGGAACAAGAGGGAGACAAATTGAAATTGCAGAGCTTTGAGAAACTAAAAAACAAAGTGCGAGACTGGCTTCATTATTATCAGATAATGGAGGCTTATAAATTGGACAAGAAAATTGGATTCCAGGTGGAAAAATCGAAATTAGAAACAGAATTGTTAGAACCCAAAACCAAGATTTTGTCAAAGATGTATAACTTGCTGCTGAAATGGAACACTCAGGATGAAACGGTGAAGTCTGCTATGATTAAGTGGGCACAGGATGTTGGACATAATATTATGTTTGCTGACTGGGAACAGTTGTGGACCACCAGTTTGAAATTTACGGCATGTAATGCCTTGAGAAAGAATATAATGAAAATGATGTACATGTGGTACATGACCCCAGTCAAGCTTGCAAAAATTTACCATTTGCCCGATAATAAATGTTGGAAATGTAAAGAGACTGAAGGTACATTCTTTCACCTTTGGTGGACGTGCCCAAGGATTAAGCCTTTCTGGGAAATGATTTATAATGAAATGAAAAAGGTATTTAAATATACCTTCCTTAAGAAACCAGAGGCCTTTCTCCTGGGCATGGTTGGCCAATTGGTGCCAAAGAAGGACAGAACTTTCTTTATGTATGCGACAACAGCAGCAAGAATACTCATCGCAAAATATTGGAAGACACAAGATCTACCCACCCTGGAAGAATGGCAGATGAAAATGATGGACTATATGGGACTGGCAGAAATGACCGGCAGAATCCGAGACCAGGGAAAAGAGGCGGCAGAAGAAGATTGGAAGAAGTTTAAAGACTATTTGCAGAAATATTGTAAAATTAAGGAATGTTAGAATGATATTGGATAGAAATTAAGCGGTTTTCAGCTGTAATGTATAAAAGATATGGAAAATAAGGTTTTGAAATAATCAAAAGAATCAGTGGTGAGGATTTGCTAAACAAACAAATTGAATTGGAATATAAGAAAGGGAGGTATGAGGAGGTCTGGAAAATAAGTTAAAAGAAAATAAGTAAATGGAAACTTTATGTGTTTTTAAATTGTTTTTATTTTTTGTATTTTTGTACTTTTGTATTTTTGTTTTTCTTTTCTTTTTCTTTTACAATGTATTATCTTTGAAAACTTTAATAAATATCTTATAAAAAACAAACAAACACCCAGGGTGCAAAGGAGGGCCAGGGAGGGGAGGTGGGGGGCCGGGGGGGTTCACAGGGCCACAGACAGTTCAACCCTTGGGAGGTTGTGAACTCTCTTGCATTGGGGGGGGGGAGGGGTTAAGCAGAGCTTGGATGGCCCTCTGTCATGGATGCTTGAGCTGATGCATTTCAGGGGGTTGGTCTGGATGACCCTAGGGGGTCCCATCCAACCCTTTTAATATCTGTTTGGGAGCTGCCCAGAGTGGCTGGGGAAACCCAGCCAGATGGGCGGGGTATAACTAATAAATAATCATTATTATTATTATCATCATCATACAATTCTATGATTCTATTAAAGCCCTTGTTTTCTCTTTGCAGCTGCATATTTCCTGTTTCTATGAACAAGCAGCAGAAACTGGTTCTTCTGCACTTCTTCCCTTTTTCAAACTAGCCTTGGTGGGTGACAAGAGGATGTGCAAATGATAAATGGGGGGATGGAAGAAGCACGTGTGGGGCAGAGAGAGAGGAAGGGGGAGGGGGTGCTAGTTGCAAACAAGATTTTTTTAAAAAAAGATATGGCCATAAAGAGCAGTTGTTGCCAACAGGCTAGGACAGAGGCCCCCAACCCACCCCAGTGCTCTGTTGACCCCCCAACCCCCCATACTACGCACTCAGAGACCCTCCCCCTGGGGTGACACTTCTGAAACAAACCTGTGGCCCCCCTGAAGCACAGTGTTTCACATGCCTGCTGAGCATCTTTTCTGTGTTGTGTGAAATCTGTGCCTGTGCCCCCTCCCCAAGCCAGAAGCAAACTCCCTCCAGGCACCCGCCAAGGCCACCATGGGGGGGGGGGGCGGAGCTGTGCTAAACCTGAACCTTAACTTTGCTTCTCCAGGAGGCCCACTGCCCCATCTGCTGCTGGGGAGGGGGGAGGTCCTAACAGGGCTTGTCTTCCATCTTACAGTGATGCCCACCATCAAATGTTTTGCTGTTTAAATTCTTTTCTAATAAATATTCCTGTTGTTGCAGGAATTTATGTATAGGTTGGGGGGGTTGCCCCTCCAGCAGATATCATGCACATGCAGCCCACTACCAAAATCAGTACAATCACTTTTGTGACTTTTGTGATTTGTCCCCACAAAACACTTCTTCACAGTTTCTTCCTATCTATTCAAAGGTCCCTTGCTGTATGATACCAAATGTAAGAATTCACTGATCAATGTATCTATATACTGGCTCACTGGGAAAACTTCAGTAATTCATCTAGACATGTGAGCTCAGCTACTCAGCAGCCCCTCTGCCTGAGGGATAATCCCTGGCATCCTGATACCTGAGTGCCAGAAATAACAAACCCAGATGAAGACAAAAGGGTGTAATGAACTTGGTTGGGAAACAGGGAAATGTAAAGATCTCTTTTGTTACACTTGATGGGTGTTTGGTGGAGGGCAAGGGGAACCATGGGGCAGGGTCCAGGATGCTCAGATTACTGCCACCAGACCTCCCGTTTCATGATGTAACCATGATGTATTAGTGATGTACTTTGGGGGGGGGGTTAACATGGAGATTAGCAGCTAATAAAAGTTTGGGGGTTCTTTTGTTTGAGGCTTCCATCTTGTTCCACCTTGTGGCAGGTGGGAGTCCTGTCACGACAGTCTTCAATAAAGACCAAACCTACTGGCTGCTGTTTTGCTCTGCTATTCCTGGCTGGTGTCCTTGTTTTTTATCCAAGGAAGCCTCAGATTTCTCCATTAACACTGTTGTGTTTTAAATACACATGCATTAAAAACATTTTAAATATGTTTTAATAAATTAAAAATATATATCTGAAGGAAGCATTTGCCCCCTTTCCTGTGCTATAGTGCACCTTCCTAGTTCAAAGAATATGAAAGGGCAAGGAGCAATGTCTGCAGATCCAGCTGCTCCTCTTGCTCAGCAAACCTCCCCATCAGTGGCGCTGGAGTCTGGGGCTGCCGCAGTTGCACAACCGTGGGGGAAACTGGGGTTTGCTCAGCCAGAAAGTCCCTCGAATAACACAGATGTCAGCAGCATAAGGAAACTCTCAAGGAGAAAGCAGCAGCCAGCCAATGGGAACAGCCATTTCAGAGGTCTGCAGCTCCGAAAAGGACGACCTCAGAGGCCAGAGCTATGAGCTTCTCAGGCAAGAAAAAGGAAACCGGAGCAAGGCAGGAGACAGATAAAGCTGCAAGGTACATTCCACAGCCCAGAGAGCTAAAGGGAAAAATGTGTAGGAAGCTAGAGGAAGGAAACCCCCCTGACAGGTTTTGCACTGGGCTCCTTCGGGAGGAAGTTGGGGATATAAACTGAATAAAATAAATCACAATATATAAAATAAATCTGGATAAAATATAAAACCTGGAAGAAGTCAGTCCATCCTGGGTTTTCCTTAGTGCATCAACAAATCAACCTTTTATACAACCTGAGATGCCACTGACTGGGACTCCAGTCTCCAGCTCTCCTCTTCCTTAGCCACGGCCATCCTGGCTCTTGGGATGTGCAGCCCCACAATATCTGGAGGGCCCCGACAGGTCCACACCCCTTCTTCAAACCAAGCACATGGCAACACTGCTGGTGCCCCCAAAGTCAGAGGCCCTGGCAGAGCTTGGCTCCGATACCCCCCACCCCATCCTGCCCTCCTTGGGCTGCAAGGGAGAGGGCCTTTGCCTCTGCCTGCTGCCCCCCCCACACACTCCAGATACTCAGCTGCTGTCATGAAGAGTGGTGGGGTGGGTGGAGGGATGCCTTGTTACAGAGGAGCAGGATTCTGTTCCACGAAGCTAAGCTGGCATCGCCTGAGGCACCTCAAGGCAGCTGAGCCCCCGAAAGGATCCCAGGAGGACCCAAATTGCAACGGGGTTCTTCCAAGGCTAAAGAGACCCAACCTGGCGACAGCCAGAGGGTATGACTGATGGACCCTGGCAGATCTGCTCTGCAAATCTCCTGGCCTGGCCCATAAAATGGGGTTGGGTCTTTGGCTCATCTACTGCTGCACTGCCTCCTGCGAGGGAAAGAAGCTGCTAGGGGGCTTGCAGTGGAACTCACTCTCTCCTCCATGGCGGATTCTGTGGACTCAGCCTGGAGCTTTCTGCATGCCAAGTACTGTCTCCATCTAGTGAGCCTATTCCTATCCAAGGTTTCTGCCATGGACAGCCCTGTGGAATGGAGAATGGCAGGAAGCAGGAGCTCATCAGCTGCAGGCTGCTTCTCCTTCAAGGAGGAGAAGGGCTCCACTCAGCAGACTGCTGGGGCTTATGCAAGTGTGCGGCTTCCTTGTCCTGTCCTGGGACTTTGGCCTCTGCCCCGGTCTGTGTCCCCCAACATGCCAAGGAAAGGATTCTTTTCCTCTTGATCCAGTCCCTTCTTCTTGAGCACACAGTGCAGGCAGAGAGAGGGGAATGGCCTAAGACAGGAAGTGGGAAGTTGGACTGACCCTTCCTTAGTGTGGCAGCCCTTCCAGATAGGGAGGCATGTGGGGCTAGAAGGGACCTGCTGTTATAGGAACAGCCTAGCCTCCCACCTTCCAAGTCAGCCCAGAGGTCCACCTGGCGTAGGTCCGTCTACAGTGGATTTCAGGCAGGACTCTCTCTTCCAGCCCTACCTGGAGCTGCCACTGGGATTCAACCTGGGACCTTGAACCCTGAGCCATGCCCTTCACAAATGAGCTGCCATTACCAACAGAGGTGGTCCCCTTCCAAGGAACTGCAGAGCTGCTGAGAAGACCTCTGGCTGACTGATTCTTGGCCAGTTGGACTTGAGATGCTCATTCCCCACCCTAGTCAAGGACTCCAGCCCACCCCCATAGGCACCCCACCCCTCCAGATCTGTCTTTCTCAGGAGCCACGGACAAGCACAGGGCGCATCAACCTGGGCCAGGTGCCAGGGGGAGAGGCTGCTTGCACTGCCACCACTTTGGCTGCTCCTGCGCCAAGTGCGCTGGCCAGGTCCCTCCCCAACCCCTTGCTCACCTGGAGGAAACAGGTGCCAGGAGGGACGTTCTCCTTCAGGGAGACATTGTAGAAGTTGCTTTCGAAGAGGGGCTCATTGTCGTTGACATCCTGCAAGGTCACGTGAACCACAGCGGTCGAAGAGAGGGGAGGCTTGCCCCTATCCGTGGCCACCACAGTCAGCTGGGGATGAGCATCAACCTCATAATCCAGAGAAGAGGCCGTTGTGACGATGCCTGTGGCAGGATCGATGGCAAACCAGTGGGAATGGGTGTGGTGGGTGTGCAGGATGCTGTAGCGAACCTCCCCATTGGGGCCCTGGTCTTTGTCGCGAGCCGTCACCTGCAGCACGAAGCTGCCTGGGTAAACCACCTCGGGGACGCTCTGCTCATACTCCTGGGTGTCAAATAGGGGCGGGTTGTCATTGACGTCTGTCACCTGGAGCACAAATGCTGACTCAGCCCGCAGCGGGGGCGTTCCTGCATCCGTGGCTGTCACCCGCAACTCGTAGGAGTCCCGTTCCTCCCTGTCCAGCATTTGGTCCACGCAGATCAAGTAGATGATGTTGTCTTTGGTGGTGAGGGCGAACTTGCCCTCGCCACCCTCCAGGGAGACGTTGACATTGGCGTACTCTCCGTAGTCGGGGTCTGAGACGGAGATGCGGGCCACAAACTGCCCGGGCTGGGCACCTTCTGAGATGCGAGGAGAGCCATCCTCACTGAGGAAGATGATGGTCATTGTGGGCTGGTTGTCATTGTAGTCTCGCACCTGGATGGTGACAAAGGCTGTGGAGACTTCGGGGTGCACCGCCCTGTCTCGCGCCTGCACCACAAGCTCATGCACCTTCCGCAACTCATAGTCCAGGCCCTTGTTGAGCTTGATGACTCCCGTGGTGGCATCGATTGTGAAGTACTGCTCTGGGTCGCTCTGCCGGCGGTTGATCTCATACACCACGGCGCCATTGTCCCCTTCGTCAGCGTCCAAGGCAAAGACCCGCATGATGCTGCTGCCAGGCTGGAGGTTCTCTGGGATGAGGGTGTGGTAGCGACTCTGGTTGAAGGCTGGCACGTTGTCATTGACATCCTGGACAGACACATCCAAGGTCATCTGGGAGCTCCGGGGGGGAGATCCACCGTCATAGGCCTCCAGAAAGAGGGTGTAGCCGGACCGCGTCTCCCGGTCCAAGACGCTGCTCACCACCAGCTCTGGCTGGAGGACCCCATTGGGCCCACGACGCATCTCCAGGCGGAAAGCCTGCCCCACGTTTCCCCCTTTGATGGCGTACCCCTGGGTGTTGAGCAAGCCACTGTCGGCGTCAAAGGCTGGCTCTAGGGGGAAGCGGCTGCCCAGGGGGGTGTGCTCTGGGATCTGGAGGGAGCTGCGCCGCTTGGGGAAGGTGGGCGCGTGGTCATTGATGTCGTTGACCTGGACGTTGACCTCCACCGTGGCACCTTCAGGGGTGACAGCAATGAAGCTGTAGTGGTCTCGGCTCTCGTGGTCCAGCACCCTGGCAGCCTTGATGATGCCAGTATTCTCATCAATTTCTAGGTCTGTAGCCACACCGCTGCCCTCCTGGGCAGAGATGAAGTACATGTAAGTTGTGGTGCCAGGGGGCAGGCCTGCACTGATGTCCCCAATGATGGTGCCAGCCGGCTGCTCCTCATCGATCTGCAGCTCTAGGGTGCCCAGGACGGCTGAACCCTGCCCAAGGGCAGCCAGCACCCCCAGCAGCAGCAGCAGCAGAATGGCCCAAGCCATGTCTAGCTGCTCCCTGAAGCCTTTCTGAAGGAAGCTGGTGAGGGTTGGGAGGCCCTGCAACGGCGGCCGGCCTCTGTCTGCTGAGCAAGCGCCTTAATCCTGCAAGGAATGCACAAGAGAAAGCAAGTCTGAAGGGGAAGAAGAACAGGCTAGGAGACAGGGAGGGGAACATGTCAGTTATGGGACCCCCACCAATTACTGTCTCTGTGGCCAAGGGGGGAAATCAGACCCCAGAGAAGGGAGATAACGGTGAAAGTGGATGTTCCTGACACCCCAACAGACCCCCAAAACCGTTTCCAGCACCCTCAAATGTCCAGGACCCCTTCCCCTCTGGCAAGACAGGCTGGAACAGGGGCTCCAGGTCAGGCCCTGCCTGGCTGGTCGCAGCAGACCCAGGGCTGAGAAGCTCCCCCTCCCTCCCTGCTCTTCCCAAGGGGGCTTCAGGGGAGCCGGAGCTCCTCAGCCGCTCTTTCCCTAGCAAAAGAAAGCGGGACGGTGGCGCTACTCGTGCCCCCAGCTCTTCCTGCCCCGGGCACAGCCGTCGCAGGAACGACGCCCCGGTCAGGAGGGCCCCTGGGGCCACCCCACCTGCCTGCCATCGGAGACCGGGACAGACAAAGGCGGCGCGCGGGCGGGCGGAGGAGGAGGAGGAGAAGCGGGGAAGAAAGGGAGGAAGGGAAGAAAGAAGAAGAAGAAGAAGAAAGCGCGAGCTGGCTACGGCCCGCCTTTGTCTCCGCCGCTGCCGTCGCGGCTGCTCCCCGCCCCGCTCGCTCGCTCGCTCGCTCGCTGCCTGGCTGGCTCCCCCCGCCTGCCTTTGTCTCTCCGGCTCCTTGGCTCCGGCTCCTCCGGCTCCTTGGCTGCAGCCCCACCGCTCGCTCCGCCTCGCTGCTGTAGCGGCTCCTCACTGCAGGGTGGGGCGGGGGTTGGGGGGCCGGGCTGGCTCCAGTCCCGCGGGCGGCGCGGGTGCTCCGAGCCGGAGCGGGTCAGCCCTTCCTCCGAGCCCCGCAGGCACGGCCAGGATTCGGGCTCCGCCGGGAAGCAGTGATAGGCTGAGCTCATACTTGGCCGCGCTTGAAAGCGTCGCCGCCGCCGCTCGTCGGGGCCCCGCGATGGCACTCGGGGAGCCCTGGGATTGACGGTGGGGCCCCGCGCCGCCCGCGCCCTGCTCCAGGGATAGCCGGCCAGCAAAGCCGTCTTCCACCTGGGCTGACGCCCCGTCCACTCCCAGCGGTGTCGGCGTCGGACCCCGGCCGGCCCGCGGTGGAGGAGCGACCCCGCCCCCTCGGAAAGGTCTCCCCAGCGGGGCAAGGGGGGGCTGCGGCTGCAGGGAAAGGCTGCGACTCTGCTCCCACGCCCAGAAGCCCTTGGGCAGCGCGCGCCCCAGACCCAGCGAGGGCGGGGGGGGGGGGGGTGCCCGGGCTACGTGCCCGAGGCGAGGAGTAGCGGGAAGGCAAGCAGGGCGAGCCGGCTGGTGTGTGTGTGTGTGGGGGGGTGTCCCTGGACCTCTGACACGTGTGAATCTCGCCCCGCGCGCACACCTGGAGGGGCCGCCCCATAGCCCTCGGGGGTCCCGTCGTGCTCAGGCCAGCCCGCTCCGAGCACCAGGAGGCGCGGAGTCGCCCCAGCGCCGCAGCTGCTTCCAATTTGCCCAGCGCCGAGCGCGGGGGGAGCCGGGCGGGCGAGGCGGGTCCAGTCCCGGCCTGTGAAACGTGAGCCCGACGCCCCCCTTCCCCTCGCGGAGCCCCCGACTCGGCTGCCGCCCCCTCCCTCGCCGCGCAAACCCGGGAGGGGCTGCTCTGGCCCTTTCGCCGCTCTTTGGGGTGCTGGGCACGCGGGGCGGGGCTGGCCAGGTGGGGGGGGGCAGGTTTCGCCATTTCGCGGCGAGGTCCCGCGCATCTCCCCCCCCGCCCGCGCTCCTACTCTGCTCGCGGGACAAAGCGGGGAGGGGGCGCATCGCGACGGCGCCTCCGGGCGCTCCGGCCACCTACGTGCATCCTCTCTCCTGGCCATCCGCCTGTCCGCCTGCTGGCGCTCCGGCCGCGGCTGCGGGGCTGGCCTGCCTCGGTCCGGCAGAGACCCCCGCGCCAGGCGCCGAAGGAGGAGAAGGGGGAGGCGAGGGCTGGAGGATGGAGCGAGCCGAGGCTTCGCTGAAACCCGAGCCGCGCCGTCTGGCCCGCCCGCCCGCCCGCTCGCTCCTGCCCGGCCCCGCTTGCGCCGCGGCCCTGCGCGCCCCCCTCTCCGCGCGCGCCCCCAAAGGAGCGAGCCTGGGCGGGGGCTGCGCCTGCTCCGGAGCCGCGCTGCGCTCGGCCGAAAGGAAGACCCTCCGCGCGGGGAGAAGGAAGGCGGCACTCGGCCCATGCTCAGAGGCTTCTTTCTGCGCCGGATTGTGGCAGCCTCGGTTGGTGCGGCGGCTGGCGCTCAGTTACAAACCGTAGTGCAACAATCGTGACCTTTTCACTGATGAATGAATGCGATCGACAATGCCTGAAACGGCTCGTGATGCAAGCAAGGATTCAGAGGGGGAATCCGCTCCCCTCCCCCTCTGGATCTTGTAGGTCACCTTCTCGCCGCCGCCACGATTTTTGCTGGACGAGATTAATTTTGTTCACGAACTTTGTTTCCCGTCCTTTCTATTCTGTCCCGTCTTCCGTCCCAGGAGGAGCTTCGGCTGCAAGGCGGCTTACAAAAGGTGACCCGGTCCCAGCAGTCAGGCGCCTTCTGCGCCACAGAGATGCCTCGCTGGAGAGAGAGCGTGGGTCACACGCCCCATTCTTCCTTCCCCTTCGGTCCTAAGGCTGTTCCTTCTCTCCCTTCATCCTGCGAGGCTGCCGGGCTGTGGGCTCCCCGTCCGCTTGCAGGTCTTTGCAAGGAGGCTGAGGAAGCAGCCGAGAGGCTTTCAACCCCCACCCCCGTTCAGCCTTGCAGGCCTGGGCAGGGACCTCACCGGGAAGCACCAGCCCTCACTTGCCGACAGCCTCTTCTTCAGCATCGCCATCCATGCTGGCATCCACCCACCAGCTCCGTCTCACCCCCAGCAGAGACGGGCCTGCTCTTCTGCAGCCTCTGCTCCTGCAACCTTCTTGCTCAAGAGGCAGAGGAAGGGCAGCACCGCTGGGAAAGTTCTGCTGCACGGGGTGCTGAGCCTGGGGTGCCACGGGGCATCTCAGCTATGGCGTAGTGAATTGAGCAGCACCGAAGGCGAGGGGCGGGGATGTTCCCCACAGGCCACCACTGAAATTTGAAAGGCTAAAATCTGCCCTGTTGGGGTGAGCAGCAATGTGGACCCATTTCCTGATAACACCGGGTTATTCCAGGCAGTACCAAGAAAGGAAGGATTTATTCTGTGTATTCATTATTACATTCATATTTAACATTTCCTGGAAGGCGCTCAAGTTGCACACATGGTTCCCCTCCTCCCCATTTTAGCCCCACAACAACCCTGTGAGGTAGGTTTGGCTGAGAGACAGTGCCTGGCCCCGAAGTCGCCCAGGGAGCTCCATGGCTGAAGAGGCAGCTGAGTCCTGGTCTCTGAGGTCGTAGCCCAGCCCAGCATGCTGGCTCTCCCAAAGAATCTCTCCAGACTTTGTGAAGGGGCCTTCAGCACAAGAGGGGACCTTCTTCAGACCATCACAAGGCCACCAATCGCTGGGAAGGGCCAGTGGGTTTCCCCCGAGTCAGTGTCTGGAAGGGGAAATAGATGCAACACATCCTAATGTCACCAGTTTGTGTGTTAATCTGTTCAAGCAGAGATAGCCATCCTCTGACACATTCACTTCCCTGGATTCATGAAACGTTCTCCTCTCCACACGTGCATTGTAAGGAGTGGGATTGGAGGGAAATGAAATGCAGAGAAGGGCAGGCGGTAATAGGTGCATAGCTAACTGGTTTTTCACAAAACAGTTGCTGATAACACAGACATGCTGGCATTGGTGAGCCAAGCAACACACGTGGGTGGAAGCAGCGCCACAAGCACAGCGGCTTGTCTGTTGGGATGCAAAGGGCAGCTTAATAATAATAATAATAATAATAATAATAATAATAATAATACCACCACCTTTATTGTCAATGTACAAACACTCAATCTCATTGCACTCTGTGTACTTGTCACACAACACACCAACCCCGAAAGTCAGTTGCACTATATTATTTTCCATTCAGCAGCCTAACAGCCCACGGATAGAAACTGATTTTTAGCCTGTTGGTACTACTGATTATACTTCTATGTCTCCTGCCCGAGGGTAGAAGATTAAAGAGGTACTGGCTGGGGTGTGAATTGTCCCTGAGGATTTTTCTCACTCTCCTAAGGCAACGATCCCCTGCGATGTCATCTAGCGAGCTCAGGGGACAGCCCATGATATCATGCGCTGTCTTCAGCACCCTCTGTAAAGACTTTCTTCCTGAGGACCAGGCTGACCGGGCAAAACCCAAAGGAGGTGCGTTTTGACAAGAGCGTGGAAGGCCACACACAAACACACCCTTCCTGCTGGAAGACAGTCTGCCTGGGTCAAAGGCCTGGCTAGCAACATGGAGGCTTCACTTTAGAAAAAACAGGTGTGGAAGAGTCCACCCATGAGGCACCGAAAGTGTCTAACCAAGTGCACCCTTCTGTTCTGTCTGCACATGGAGCTTTCCTTGGGTTTGACCCCCATGTCCGCTGGGGACAGAGTCAGGGGAACTGGTGAAGCTCTTTTGGAACTATTTTTGGCTCAGATAGGTGGATCCTCCGGCAACACGAATATAGATAGATAATTCAGTTGGCATACTGTACTTGGACTTTTGAGAAGCTTTCAACAAAGTCCCTCAGCAAAGAATCCTGAGTCAGCTTGGCAGTCAAGGAAGAAGAGGAGAGGATCTCTTGAGGATCAGGAATTGGGAGACAATAGAGGAGTGTGCCATTGGGAGTGAAGTCAAAATGTTAGAAGATTACAGGGCCTGCTGTGGCTCTAGAAGTTGATGCAGGAGAGACATGTTTTGTTGCAGCTGGGGCAAACCTATAGTGTGTACACATTTGGAATACACTGTTCAGTTCTGGTCACCTCACCTCAAAAAGGATATTGTAGAATTGAAAATGGTTCAGAAAAGGGCTATCAGAATGATCCAGGGGATGGAGTGATTTAGCTGTGAGGAATTGGGCTTTGGGGACTTTTTGGTTTAGAGAAAAGGCATGTAAGAGGTTACATGATAATTTTATAAAATTATGCATGTCCTGGAGAAAGTGGACCCCATTTTTCTCCCTTTCTCCTAACGCTAGAACTCCTGGGCATCCAATGAAACAGCACGTTGGAAGATTCGGGACAGATAAAGTACTTCTTCACACAGCACCTACGGAACTCTCTCCCACAGGAGGCACTGATGGCCCCCAACTTGGGTGACTTTAGTAGAGGCTTAGACCAGTTCATGGAGGAGAAGGCCATCAGTGGCTCTCCTTTGCCTGAATGGTTGGTTGGAGGCAGCATGCTTTGTAAGAGGAGCTGCTGGCAATCACAGGAAGAGAGAGGGGCTGCTGCGCTTGTGGGCATCTGGTCGGCTGCTGTGAGAATAGAATGCTGCACTAGGGGGCCCAATAGGGCTTTTCTTATGCTCTTACCCTCTGACTATTAATCCTGCCCCAGACTGGAGAAAAATAATGCCTCCTTCCTCTTATTCCTTCCGACTCAGACTCCACTTGGGATTTAGAATAGGCTTATCCATGGCTGCCAGACCCTCAGACAGCCCTGCTACTGCCTCTCATCCCACCTGTCAAGTCTGACCTCAGCTGTGCACTGCACACAGTCTTGGGGAGACCCAAGAGGGTTATTGGGTTGTCATTTTTATTTTGATTGTGTATTTTGTGGTTTTATATTTTGATTTTATTCTGTGAACCACCCCGAAACCTCCAGGTATAGGGCAGTATATAAATAAAATAAATAAATAAATGATGATTATGATGATTCTGGCAAGTTCCCCACTGAGCTGAGTCCTGCAGGTGGCTGCTGCTGCCCACTTTACACAACTGGCAACAGGTAGAGTATGTTGTTGGCAGATGGAGAGGGTGTGTGCAAGGGGGAGTGAGCTGCCTGAGCCCAGGCCACTGCAGCAGCTACTGGGAGCTGAGAAAACACCACAAACAAGGTTGAGAGGATTTTGTAGAGAGATTTGGAGGAGTCCACAAGATCAGAAGCACTTGGTATGCCCCACAGGCCTCCGCTGGCTCCAGACCATTTCTGCTGGGGGCGACTCATTCGCTGTGTTGACATAATATATGGTCTCTTTGCCTCTTAGCATGATGTTTTGATTAAAATATTAGTGCTGGGCTATCTTGGTGTAGCACATTATTGGGCAGTCACCCAATAGTCAGGGCAAACCAGCCGACACTTCCCAATGAATAGGGAGTTTGTGAAGGTCCCAGGAGGGTCCTCTTTTGTGCTGAATGTCAGGGAGATAAACAATGTGTGTGAACATTTTTAATGAAACCAGGCAGCTTTGTTCAGAGTAGGGGGCTGGTGGGTGAGCTGCGATTGTCAGTCTCCATGGCTACAAAGTTAAATCTAAAAACTGGTGGGGGGGCACTTGTGAGATTGTCCCCCCAAAAAAAAATGTGAGGTGCTGCTATTCTTGAAAAACCCATCCTCTGGCTGGATTCTGGGCTTAGGTTTCAGCTGAGCTGGCCTTTAGAGAATTAATTGCAAGCAGCCCTGTCCATAAATCTTTAGAGTATTTTTCTTTATTAACACACTGGGGTTTTGAATGTGAAATAAAATGTAATGTTTGTTGAAAGGGGACTTTGTTTTTAAACCAAAATGCAGCTGCCTTGAAAGCAGAGCTCTCTGCTGCCTGTTTCCAAAATGGAGTTCAGTCTGAGATCATCACCGCTTCTACCACTTCCCACATTGCCTATGCTTCCTTGAGTGCAGATTTCTGGACTGAAACCATCTATTCCACAAGTGACAAGAAGTGTCTGGCTGCACCAACAGCAGAAGACTCCCACCAGCTGTCCTGCAAGCTGTGCTGCAGGCACAGCTCAGAGCGGTCGGCTGCCCGGCTCTCTTGGCGAAGGTGGCAGAGCCCCAGAGCTGCCCTTTCAAAGGTCCATGCAGGAGGGCAGCATGAGCAGGGACCACTTGGTGGGCAGGAACTAATGCCTCCTTAGGGAGGCACGTATCCCTCCTTCGCCTGCCAGTTCTCCATGGCAAATGCCCCACCCCTGCCTCTTTTTTGTGAGGAAAATTCTCTCTTGATGTTTTCTTCTGAAAACCACAAAATACATAGAAACAAAACAACAAATGCAAACCTAAGTCCGAAAGTCCATCCCTGCCCCCAGTCGGCCTGCCAAACGGAATGTAGACCCAGTGGAGGGACTGGTGAAGTTTCATTTGCAGAGAATTGGTGGGTGGAGATTAGGGTTTAGCCTCCCCCACCACCTGTAAGTATGGGTTTCCTGCTTCCTCATCTCCATGTTATGTGAACAAAATAAGACTTGGAAACACATCTGCTGTGCTCCTCCCTCTCCTACCCCACCAGCCTGGAGTTTTTGGAGTGCAGAAAAGGAGCAGAGAATTTTCAGTGAAGTTCCTGACATTTGTAGCAACCCTGGAAAGGGCTTTGGAGCTCTGCGTCATGGAGTCCAAATGAAAGCAGATGCTCAAAACCTAAAATAGATGACTATACACAAAACAGATGTCGGGCCAAACCAGTATCTTCATTACCAAACACGATACAACACAGACTCTAAATGTAAAAATAGTTTGAGTTGACCCTGTGACACACCTTCACTTAGTTCTAGCATCACTCCTTCCTCAATCCAGAGAAACCAAACTCAAAGGTCACACCCCCCCCATTTCAGCTGTAAAGTGGAGCAAGAGCAAAGCTCTTTTCCACGAGACCCATCAGAGGAAGCCAAACGCCAGGAGTCTGACACACATCTACAGCTGACACTTCAGTGTGCTGGGGATACACTCTGGACACTTCATGCAATGTGTGCGGCAGAAACAATGTTTTATTTTTCATAATGTACACTGCCTTGATATAGAATCATAGAACTGTAGTGTTGGAAGTAACCCCAGGGGTCATCTAGTCCAGTGTTTCCCAACCTTGTGCCTCCAGCTGTTTTTGAACTCCAACTCCCATCATCCCTGACTAGCAAGACCAGTGGCAAGGGATGATGGGAATTGTAGTCCAAAAAACAGCTGGAGGCACAAGGTTGGGAAACACTGAATTCTAGTCCACCCCCCTGCAATGCACAGCTAAGAAACCCCTGACAGATGGCCATCTGACCTCTGTTTAAAAACCTCTATGATTCTATGAAATTGTTGCTGTTATTCCAATAGCTCATTTATAAAAGTATTTCTGTATTGCCATATAATAAAATATTAGGTTCCAGGAGGTGTGCCGTTTTCCAGTTGCAAAGATTCACAATGTGTCAGAGAAGTTGCCCACTGGGACAGCTCAGTCAGTAGAGCATGAGTCATGGGTTTGAGCCCCTCCTTGGGCAAAAAGATTCCTGCATTGCAGGGGTTGCACTAGAGCATCCTTGTGGTCCCTTCAAACTGTTTCATTCTACGCTTCTTAAGAAGCCCACTCACCACAACCCCTTCCTTCGGATTCATGTGGGTACAAAGGATACTGCCAAACAGCCTTTCAGGTATTGCAAGGGACTAGGAAGCTCTGGGCAGGAAGCTGAAGGGCCTTGGGGCACAGGTGGTCCGTTCATCACTCCTTCCTGCTGAAGGTCATGACCCAGGAGGAGGGAAAAATACAGGAAGCAAACCACTGGCTGTGCATGGTGTCGTCAGGAAAGAATCATAGAATCATAGAATCATAGAGTTGGAAGAGACCACAAGGGCCATGGAGTCCAACCCCCTGCCAAGCAGGAAACACCATCAGAGCACTCCTGACATATGGTTGTCAAGCCTCTGCTTAAAGACCTCCAAAGAAGGAGACTCCACCACACTCCTTGGCAGCAAATTCCACTGTCAAACAGCTCTTACTGTCAGGAAGTTCTTCCTAATGTTTAGGTGGAATCTTCTTTCTTGTAGTTTGGATCCATTGCTCCGTGTCTACTTCTCTGGAGCAGCAGAAAACAACCTTTCTCCCTCCTCCTCCCTCCTCCTTTTACAGTATATATTTGAACATGGCTATCATATCACCCCTTAACCTCCTCTTCTCCAGGCTAAACATGCCCAGCTCCCTTAGCCGTTCCTCATAAGGCATCGTTTCCAGGCCTTTGACCATTTTGGTTGCCCTCCTCTGGACACGTTCCAGTTTGTCAGTGTCCTTCTTGAACTGTGGTGCCCAGAACTGGACACAGTACTCCAGGTGAGGTCTGACCAGAGCAGAATACAGTGGCACTATTACTTCCCTTGATCTAGATGCTATACTCCTATTGATGCAGCCCAGAATTGCATTGGCTTTTTTAGCTGCTGCATCTCACTGTTGGCTCATGTCAAGTTTGTGGTCAACCAAGACTCCTAGATCCTTTTCACATGTACTGCTCTCAAGCCAGGTGTCCCCCATCTTGTATTTGTGCCTCTCATTTTTTTTGCCCAAGTGCAATACTTTACATTTCTCCCTGTTAAAATTCATCTTGTTTGTTTTTGGCCCAGTTCTCTAATCTGTCAAGGTCGTTTTGAAGTGTGATCCTGTCCTCTGGGGTGTTAGCCACCCCTCCCAGTTTGGTGTCATCTGCAAATTTGATCAGGATGCCCTTGAGTCCATCATCCAAGTCGTTGATAAAGATGTTGAATAAGACCAGGCCCAATACAGAACCCTGTGGCACCCCACTAGTCACTGTTCTCCAGAATGAAGAGGAACCATTGATGAGCACCCTTTGGGTTCAGTCAGTCAGCCAGTTACAAATCCACTGAGTGGTAGCATAGTCAAGACCGCATTTTACCAGCTTCTTTACAAGAATATCATGGGGCACCTTGTCAAATGCCTTGCTGAAATCAAGGTAGGCTACATCCACTGCGTTCCCTTCATCTGTCAAAAAATGAGATCAGGTTAGTCTGACATGACTTATTTTCCAGAAATTCATGCTGACTATTGGTGATCACAGCATTCCTTTCTAGGTGCTCACAGACTGTTTGCTTAATGATCTGCTCCAGAATCTTCCCTGGTATTGATGTCAGACTGACTGGGCGGTAATTATTTGGGTCCTCTCTTTTCCCCTCTTTGAAAATAGGGACAACATTTGCCCTCCTCCAGTCTGCCGGGACTTCGCCTGTTCTCCAGGAATTCTCAAAGATGACTGCCAGTGGTTCTGAGATCACATCTACCAGTTCTTTTAATACTCTTGGATGCAGTTCATCTGGCCCTGGAGACTTGAATACATCTAAACTAGCCAAGTATTCTTGTACTATCTCCTTAGTTATTCTGGGCTGTGTTTCCTCTGCTGAATCATTTGCTCCAAATTCTTCAGGTCGGGCACTGTTTTCTTTATCGGAGAAGACTGAGGCAAAAAAGGCATTGAGAAGTTGAGCCCTTTCTGTGTCCCCTGTTTGCATTTCACCATCTTCTCCTCTGAGTGACCCCACGGTTTCTTTCTTCTTCCTTTTGCTACGAACATACCCATAAAAGCCTTTTTTGTTGCTTTTAACCTCTCTAGCAAGCCTGAGTTCATTCTGTGCTTTAGCTTTTCTGACTTTGTGTCTACACGTGCTGGCTATTTGTTTGAATTCCTCTTTGGTGGTTTCCCCCCTTTTCCATTTTTTGTACACATCCTTTTTTAATCTTAACTCAGTTAAAAGTTCTTTACATAGGAGAAATCGAAGTTGGAAACAGAATTGTTAGAACCAAAGACTAAGGTATTATCAAGAATGTATAACTTGTTGTTAAAATGGAATACACAAGACGAAATGGTTAAATCGGTTATGATAAAATGGGCTCAGGACATTGGGCATAATATTATGTTTGAGGACTGGGAAAGGTTGTGGACCACTGGGCTGAACTTCACTGCATGTAATGCTCTGAAGGAAAATGTAATGAAAATGATATACAGATGGTACATGACCCCAGTTAAACTTGCCAAAATATACCATTTGTCTGATAATAAATGTTGGAAATGTAAAGAACATGAAGGTACATTCTTTCACCTCTGGTGGACTTGCCCTAAAGTGAAGGCCTTCTGGGAAATGATATATAATGAGTTGAAAAAGGTATTTAAGTATACCTTCACTAAGAAACCAGAGGCCTTCCTTCTGGGTATTGTCGGCCAGAAGGCGTTAAAGAAGGACCGAACATTTTTTATGTATGCAACAACGGCAGCAAGGATACTCATCGCTAAGAGCTGGAAAACTCAAGATCTACCCACACTGGAAGAGTGGCAGATGCAGCTGATGGACTATATGCAACTGGCCGAGATGACTGGTAGAATCCGAGACCTGGGAGAGGAGAGGATTGAGGAGGACTGGAGGAAATTCAAGATTTACTTACAAAAATATTGTAATTTGGTTGAATGTTAAGAAGGATGCTAGATCATAAATAATGGCCTACCACTGAACTAGATCTGATTTTGACGATAAGGAAAATATAAATTTATTGGAGAATTGTTAGATTTTATTTAAATGAGCGGAGATAAGATTGTAAATAAGTGGGTAATTTGCTTGGAAAAATTTTCTTTCTGTAATGATGTAAGTGCGAGCGGGAGACGTGGGGGAGTCCAAAGAAGTGATGAATCTATGTTATAATATAAGTAATGTTGTTTATTTATGCATTTTTATTCAAAAACTTCAATAAATATGTATTAAAAAAAAATAAAAATAAAAGTTCTTTACATAGCCACCCTGGCTTCTTTCGGCACCTTCCATGTTTCCGTCTCATTGGTATTGCCTGAAGTTGTGCTTTTACTATCTCCCTCTTAACAAACTCCCAGCCATCATGAACTCCCTTTCCTTTTAGTATTACCGTCCATGGGATCTCACCCAGCACTTCCCTAAGTTTTATGAAGTCAGCTTTCTTAAAGTCAAGAAATTGAGTCCTAGTATGCTTGGCTGCTCCTTTCCGCTGTATAGTAAACTTCAGAAGAGCATGATCACTCGCGCCTAATGATCCTTCCACTTCTACCCCACTAACCAGGTCATCAACATTGGTTAGGGCCAGATCTAAAATGGCTGTTCCTCTTGTTGCTTCTCCCACTTTCTGGACAATAAAGTTGTCTGCAAGGCCAGTGAGGAATCTGTTTGACCTTATGCTCTTGGCTGAGTTTGACATCCAACAAATATCCGGGTAACTGAAGTCCCCCATTACTACTATCTCCCTTCCTTTTGCATGCTTGGCCATCTGTTCCAGGAAGGCACCATCTATGTCCTCCGTTTGGCTTGGGGATCTATAGTAAACTCTCACAATGAGGTCCCTGTTATTCTTCTCTCCCTTAATTTTGACCCAAATGCTCTCACTTTGGCTTTGAGGTTCTAAATCTTGGATCTCTTCATAGGTATACACATCCCTGACATATAACGCCACTCCTCCTCCTTTCTTGTCTGGCCTGTTTCTCTGAAATAAATTGTATCCCTCCATTATTACATTCCAATCGTGGGACTTATCCCACCAGGTTTCAGTGATGCCTATTATGTCATATTTAGTTTGCTGTACCAAGAGCTCAAGCTCATCTTGTTTATTTCCCATGCTTTGTGCATTAGTGTACAGACATTGAAGTCCATTAATCATTCCCCTGTGTCTCTTATTTAAGGATTATTTCCTCCCACCACTAGGTCTGCGTGCTGTTTGCTCCATTTGGTCTATGACATTTGGATGATCATCTTCATCAATTGATAGACTCCTACCTTCAGGAGCACTGTCTCCCTCCCCCACATTAGTCAGTTTAAAGCCCTCCTGATGAGGTTTCTGAGATTTTTGGCAAAATCATTCCTCCCAACCGTTGTGAGGTGCAGCCCATCGCTTGCCAGAAGTCCATCTTCGAGAAACTGCAGTCCGTGATCTAAGAATCCAAACCGTTCCTGTTTACACCATTTGCGAAGCCAGCTGTTCACTTCCACTATTTTCCCCTCTCTCCCTGGGCCACGTCGTTCAACTGGGAGGACAGATGAGATGACAATTTGTGCATTTAGTTGCTTCAATTTCCTGCCCAGAGCCTCCTAGTCTCTTTTGATCTTCTGGAGGCTATTGCTTGCAGTGTCATTGGTTCCCACATGAACCAAGAGGAAGGGGTATTTGTCAGTGGGTTTATGATTCCTTGCAGTCGTTCAGTTACATCTTGGATCTTAGCCCCGGGGAGACAGCACACTTCCCGAGACATCTTGTCAGGCCCACAGATCACTGCTTCTGTTCCCCTCAGTAGGGAATCCCCTATCACCACTACACGCCTCCTCTTAGGTCTGGTCGGGGTTCTTCCGTGAGCTGTCCGTTCCAAGGTCGCCTGCACATTCCCTGAGGACTGACTTTGCTGCTCGTCTTCATATACCTGATCAACTATAATGAGGGAGAGATCCTCAAATGGAGTCTGCTCTTCGTCTTCCATGCTAGGGGAGAGGACCTCAAAGCGATTGTGTATTTCTAAACAATCAGAGCGAACCCTGGGCCTCCTACTTCTTTGAGTCACGTTTCTCCATATATCTGGCTCCTGTGTTGCTGGACTAGACTCCTTCTCAGGGGAGTCCCCTGTCTCCTCCTTGGTGGAGACGGTGTGCTCTGTTGCTTCCAAGAAGAGCTCCAGCTCTCTAATTCTTTGGAGCGTAGCTACACGTTCCTCCAGTTGCTGGACTTTGTCTTCTAAGAGGGCAATCAACATGCAATTGCTGCAGGTAAAGCTGCCTGCAACCTTTGGCAAGGTGGCAAACATTGCGCAGGAACCGCAGGCGACTGCAGCTGTTCCCTCACCCTCCATCTTGAGAACGTGTCGTTGGGGGTGGCTACAGCGGTCCTCCATCATAAGAAGCGTGAAGACAGGACAAATAACTCCCCCCCAAATAAACCTAGGTCTCCCCCAACAAACGTTTGAGACTAGCTCCCCTAAATCTGAAAGATGGATCAAACTGCGCGCTCTGATAAGCTCCTCCCACAGCTAATCCCCTGCCTCAACAGAAACCCTGCCCCCTCTGACCTTTGCACAGGGAGAGCAGCTAATCAGCCACAAAGAAACACACACACAAGAAAACCCTTTTTGCTCCTTTGGATTCTTGGGCCATGGTTACTTCTTTGAGGAAGGACTTTGACTAAACATCAGGAAGACCTTTCTGATGGTATGAACTGCTCAATAGTAGAGCGGACTCCCTTGGAAGGTGGTGGATTCTCCTTGGTTGGAGTTTTTTAAGCAGAGATTGGATGGCCAGCCATCAGGGGCTCTTTAAATGCAGTGCTGGACATTCCTTGGGGTGCCAGGCGCATTTTGCTACTGGCATTGGTCCAATTGTGGCTATGTGGAGATTTCTGGGTACCGAGTAGACAACTGACATCTCCACCAAGCCAGCTGACGCATGTGCAGCAAAAGCTGTGTGTCTTTTGCTTCTGTGCAGCTGCGCAAATTATCGAACCCTTGCTGGGCATCTTAGTCCTCCATCATCACTTCAAGGAAAGTAACTGCAGAGATATTCGGCTGTGCTGCAGCCTTTCCACAGCCACTCAGATGGAACTCACAGACCACAGTTTAAAAACCCCTGCCTTAGTCCATAGTTAAATACCTTTTCCATTTCCATTGTGTGTGTTTCTTCTTCTCGGACAAGTGAATTGTTGTAAGAACAAGCTACAATCAAGCAATGTAGTGGAGATCATAAAACCACAGAATTGTAGCATCAGAAGGGAACTCAAATGCCATCTAGTCCAACCCTCTGGTGAATAGACATTCTGTTGTGGCGACCGTAACCTAGATTTAAGGTGCTACTTTGCTATTTAGTGCCTAGCTTATATATATATATATATATATATATATATATATATATATATATAAGCTCTATATATGCAGGGGGTTGGACTAGATGACCCTTAGGGTTCCTTCCAACTCTACTATTGTATGATTCTACCTTCTGTGGTTGTACAATCTGGCTAAAAGGATACCAAGTGAGCCGTGTGTGTTTTCCTGGCAGAGGAAGGACTTGAGAAAGCCCCCTGGCCTGAGCTGCCCTCCTTTAAAGCAGGAGAAAGCTTCATCTCTAACACAGGAAATGTCTATACTGAGCTACTGGAATAGCAACAACAACTTCATAGGATCATAGAATTGTGGAGCTGGAAGGGACCCAAGGGCCAACTAGTCTTGCAGGAATCTCTTGCAATGAAGGAATCATAGTTAAAGCATCCACAGTCACACTGCGTCCACTTTTTCTGCAGGTCCATAATATTCTTCTCCTGTGCAGAGGAAGTGTTCAGTTCTGGACACCCCAGTGTAAGAGGGATATTGACAAGCTGGAAGGTGTGCAAAGGAGGGTGATGATGAAGGACCTGAAAGCCAAGCCTTATGAGGAAGGGTTGAGGGAGCTGGGCATTGTCAGCCGGTAAAATGTGTTTCCTGCTTGGCAGGGGTTTGGACTCGAGGGCCCTTGTGGTCTCTTCCAACTCTAGGATTCTATGATTCCGCCAGCCTGCGATGAAAGGGGCTTGATCCTGTCCTGTCACCACTTGCAAACAGCCCTTAGCATCTTCTGGTTTCGGTTGGTGCCAATAACGTGGCGACCCGGCCGTGGGCTTCCGCGTGGGCCTCCTCCTCTCCTCTCCACCCCCGCGGGAGAGATGCGCCGGGTCTCCGGCCTCCGAGAGGACCAGAGGGAGGGAGGGAGGAGGAGGAGGAGGAAGCCGTCCGCGCCCTTTCCTGCCTCTCCGTCTCGCCGCTCCTCGGCCTCGGGATGGGAGCGGCTGCGGCTGCCGCCGAGAGGAAGCCCGAGGGGGCGGCGGGCTTCCGATCGCCTCCGGAAAGGGAGGGCGGCGCCGCCGGGAGAGGCGGGCATCTTTCTTGGCTCCCTCTCGGGGCCTTTGCCTCCCTGCAGCGACGGGGCGCGGGGCAGAAGGGCGCGCGCGGCCGCGAGTGACGAGGCGGAGGCGCGCGCGGGAGGCTCCTCCTTCCCGCTTGCTTAGGCGGCGGGGCCGCGCTCTCCTCCTATGGCGCGCCCAGGTCGCGCAGGGCCGGGAAAGCGCCGCTGCCCCCGAGGGGGAAGGAAACGGGCCGCCCGCCCGCGGCCCGAGCCCGGCCCGTCTCTCGGCGGCAGCGCTAGCCGACGCCGCCTCCGGCCGCCAAGAGAGACTCCGCGGCCAGTCGCAAAGCGAGGGTCCTCGGTGCCTCTTCAAGCCCCGGTTTGGCGACGGACGGAAGAAGAGGCTGCAGCCGAAGGGGGTCCGAGGAGCCGCCAGGAGGACGCGAGGAAAACGGAAGCCGCCGCCGCCGCCGCCGCCGCGCTCCCATCCCAACACGGGGAATGACGGAGCAAGATAGAGAATGAGACTCTCAAGCTCAGGGTCTGGGCTTCGAGCTCCACTCTGGGCAACAGATTCCTGCATCGCCGCGGGTTGGACTAGATGACCCTCGTGGTCCCTTGAACTCTACAATTCTATAAACAAATTCTGCATGCCTGTTCACCCTAGAACATGATGGTGCCAAAACTGCACCAACAGCTAGTAGCCAGGAGGACGATGCTCTCTCTACCTGCAGCGTCTGACACATTATGCCTCTGAAGAGCAGTTGCTGGGAATCACCCGAGGGCAGAGCACTGTTGCAGTCGTGTTCAGCGTGCCAGCTTCCCATCGGGCATCAGGGTGGGCACTGTGAGAACAGGCTGCCACACTAAATGGGCCACTGGCCCAATCCTGCTGGCTCACCTCATGCTCTTATGCACACACACACACACACATTTCTTTATATATCACTATTCATTAAAGGTATCACAGGGGTTTAAAACAGTTGAACATAAAACCAAATAATGCAAACAGTGTAAAAAGTTAAAATCAGAAATCAGCTGTTGTGGAAGGATGTATTTTTAACTGCCTGCATAAGCCTAGCAGAAGAGTTTCCAGCAGGCGCTGAAAAGTTGAAACAGAAGGTGCCTGCTGAATCTTTGTTGGCAGAGAGTTCCACAGAACTGGGCCAATGGCAATGAAGGTCATCTTACCTGGTGATGTAAAATGAGCCTCACCTCCAAATTTGGAGGTGGCCAACAACACTCCTGCAGATGATCTGGGATACAGGGGGTTTAGTCCCCAAGGTTTCCTGGGCCTAAGCAGTTCAGGGCTTTGTAAATACAAGAAGAACCTTGAACATGGCTCCATAGTGAGTGTGCCCACTTACAAGTGCAGCTGTTTGATCAATGGTGGCCCATGTTCTTGAGCAGAAGCTCCCGTAATCAGTCTGGCTGCTGCATTCTGCACTGGCCAGAGCTTCCGAACCAGACCCAAGGGCAGCTCCACGTAGAGCACATGGCAGTAATCCACCCTTGAGGTTACCGACACATGATCTGCAGCAGTCCGGCTCTCCCACTATGGCTGTTCCTGAACAGCCAGAGCTGGTCAAAGGCTTCTCTAGTGACAAAGTGCCTGCAAGGGAGGGCCACCCCATCCAGAACTGGTAACCTGCCTGCCTCTGGAACATGGGAACCACCTGCCCCAAGGGCCTGTCTTCAGAGGCCCTCATCCAGTCCACCACTGCATCCAGAGCTTTCATTGCCTCTCCTGGTTCAGATACCATGGAGAAGAAGAGCAGCAGACCTGTAACACCTTGCCTCAAAATACCATGGCTGCTCCCAGCGGCTTCACAAAGATCAGGGCGGTCCAACTTCTTCACCCAGTAGGCGGCAAGAGCACTTTGACATGGGATCTGAGTGCTGCGCACTGCCTTGAATGTGAGAGGGGAGAGCAAGGCCAAAATCTGGCACACAGCACTCCTCCTCATGCTTTCCCATTCCCAAAGCCCAGTGCCTCGCTGACCTGGTTTTGGGAATGCAGCATGAGGGCTGATGGGTGCAGTGTCAAATGTTGCTGAGGGCTGCGAAAAAAGGCCTTGAGGGCCGCATGTTCAACCACCCTCAGATAGGTCCTAATTAGCATTAGGGAGATGATATGTTGGTTGCTGGGTGGCATGCATCTGTCTCAGGAGACAGTGCAGGAGTGTGCCTTCAGGGTGAAGTCAAACTGTTGAAGACTTGCAGCGCCTGCTGTGGCTGTAAAGACTGATACAGGAGAGGCCCGTTTTGTTGCATCCGGGGCAGACGAAGGTGTCCGGTTGTGCTGCTGCAGATGCCCCAGGGCGGTTCTTCTCTCTGCGCTCCTTCCAGCGGTCGCTTCTCCTCTGGGCACGGCTGGGGAGGCAGGACCTCACTGTCAGTCTCCAGGCACTGCGGGAGAGGATAGCGCCCTGCAGAAGCCCACAGCCCAGGTGCCAGGGGGCTGAGCAGATGCAAAGGGAACCCGCAACACGGCGCCTGCCCGCCCTCCCTCCCTCCCGCCGCCGTCCCGCCAGGCCCGGGTTGGACTCCAACTCCCATCATCCCTGAGCTCTGGCCTCGCTAGCGAGGGGTGATGGGAGTTGTAGTTCAACACCCCCTGGGGACCCACAAGTGGCTCTAGTGAGCCAGCCTCGTCCAGGAACCCCTGCAGCCGCCCCCCGCCCCGGAAGAGCCGCCGGCCCCGCTCTCCGGCTATGGCCGCCCTGGGGCGTCTCCGAGGGGCCCCCCTCCCCTGGCTCCGCCCCGGGAAGTCCCGCCTCCGAAGCCGCGGTTCCGGCGGCGCCCCGTCGCTCGGGGCACGTGGGCTGATGGGCCGGCAGCGCCAGCAGCGGCGGCGGCGGCGGCGCCCGCAAGAAGCGGCCCCTGGGCCCGCGGCGCCCCCGTCCCGGCAGGTCGCGTCCACGGGGGGCAGCAGCGCCGCCAGCAAGCGGTCCGCCGCCGCCCTGGGCTACACGCGCGACCGCTTCGCGCTCCGGATGGCGCCCGCGGGAGGCCGCCGCGCCCCCGCCATCCACCGGTGAGCGAGCCCGGAGCCGGGTCTGGCTTCCCGCCCCCGAGCGCGTGCAGAGTGCAGGCCTGCGCCCCTCTTGGTTAGCTTGCCGAAGGCTCTCTTGAAGCATTGGGGTAGAATCCTGGATCCGTAGAGCTGGAAGGGACCCCGAGGGTCATCTCGTCCAGCCCCCTAGCAGACGGTCATCTGCTTGAAAACCTTCAAGGAAGGTGGTTCCTCTCTCGAGAGCGGACTCCGGAGCAGGTGGGGTGTTCCTGGCTGAAGGAGGTCCGTCAGAAAACCAGCTGCTGAAGCTGCTTGTTAGCAAGGCCCTCCCCTTAACTCTTCTCAAGATATTGAGCCCAAACCTATTGCTGTCGGTCCAGCTTGCATGAATGAATTGTGCTCTGTGAAGAAGTTCTTCCTTCTGCCCTCCTTGGGTTGCAGTCTTGTGAGAGAGGGAGAAGAGCTCTGCACAGACATCTTTCTCATCGCCCCTCACCCACCTTTCCCGTGGGTTCAGAAGCCCTCATGGGGGACGGATAAAGGAGCCCCACTTTGCCACCTGTGGACTGTGTGAAACAGAAACACCACAGTCATAGGACGAAACCTCTGCCATTTGCTAGGAATCGCAAGTGGGGAGAGGAGAGGGTTGCTCAGGGGCTCCTTGTGGGCTTCCGAGATCCCGGGGGAACAGGATGCAGGGTGGGCCGCCTTTGGCCTGATCTGGAAGCCAAGCTCTTGTTTACTTTTTGCATATGTTTATATTGTGCCATTAAAAGACAGGAAATGGCTTTTCCTTTTCCCATCTGGAGAAGCAGCTGGAAGAGAAACCAAAATGAGCCTGTTCTGGAACAAAATATAGCATGCATTGTCCATGACCACAAACAGTTCATACGCAGCAGCCCTGAGGACTTCTTCTTTCATGATAGCCCACCTCCAACTGAGCTCTTCTGAAGTCTGTCATGGGATCTCAAGTATAAAACTAGAGGTGAACTCCATGTGCATCTTCTGTGGCATGTGGGCAGGAAACTGCCAGCACTAATAAATAATAATAATAATAATAAAAATAATAAAAATAAATTTTATTTATATACCGCCCTCCCCAGCTGAAGCAGGCTCAGGGCAGCTAACAACAATAAAACAACACAACACAACACTCTAAAATCATTCATTATAAAATTAATTCAAATCAAGCCCCTGGCAACCATTGGGCCAGAGCTCTGCGAAGATTGCCGAGGGATGGAGTCAGGCTGTGCCCTGGCCAAAGGCCTGGTGGAACAGCTCTGTCTTGCAGGCCCTGCGGAAAGATGTCAAGTCCCGCAGGGCCCTGGTCTCTTCTGACAGAGCGTTCCACCAGATCGGAGCCACAGCCGAAAAAGCCCTGGCTCTAGTTGAGGCCAGCCTAACCTCTCTGTGGCCTGGGACCTTCAAGATGTTTTTATTTGAAGACCGTAGATTCCTCTGTGGGGCATACCAGGAGAGGCGGTCCCGTAGGTACGAGGGTCCTAGGCCGCATAGGGCTTTAAAGGTTAAAGCCAGCACCTTAAACCTGATCCTGTGCTCCACCGGGAGCCAGTGCAGCTGGTACAGCACCAGGTGAATGTGATCTCGCAGCGAGGACCCCGTAAGGAGTCTTGCCGCGGCATTCTGCACCCGCTGGAGTTTCTGGGTCAGTCTCAAGGGCAGCCCAACGTAGAGCAAGTTACAATAATCCAGTCTGGAGGTGACCGTCGCGTGGATCACAGTGGCTAGGTCAGGGCGAGAGAGGTAAGGAGCCAACTGCTTAGCTTGGCGGAGCCACTTAGTTTATTTACTTACATGGCTGGCATTCCACTCAATAGTCAATGTCTTGTGGGTGGGTAACAGTGACTGCTGTATTCGCCGGTGGTGAAAGAAATGTACCTGCAAATCTCACATAACCATGTGAACAGTCCATTTATCTCCAATGTGGCAGCTTTTGCTGTGTAGGACATGTGGATGGTTGTTCCTTCCTTATTTGAAATTTCTATATGCCGCCCTCCATTACTTCCTGTGTTCTCTCTCATAGGGGCTACTATGTCCGGGCCCAGGCAGTGGAACACTGTGTCCGGGCATTCCTGCTCAGCACTCAGGGCTGCCCTCTGAGGCAGGTAAGCTGGGGGCGGGCAGAGAGCAGCCGCCACCCCTGTTGCTGCGGAGGGTTTTGCTGTGTGGTGGGTGCTGATGTTGCAAACTCCTCTCCCTGCAGATCATCTCCTTGGGCGCAGGCTTTGACTCCCTCTTCTTCTTCCTCAAGAGCGAGGGGCTTCTGTGCCACACAGTGGTCTTTGAGGTTGATTTTCCAGATGTGGCACTCTCTAAAGCAGCCCTCATCAGAGGAACGGAGGAACTGATCACCCTGGTGGGGAACGACGCTTCTGCACAGGCTCTGGGTATGGCGGTTGGCAATCTTGCCAGTCTCGAGGCCATCCCATGTGTGTCCCTGTTGGGTCTGATCTGTGTTGGTCCTGTGACCTTTCCAAGGGGGACATAGGGAGGCCCCCTGACTACAGGCGATGTGCCTCAGACAGCCCAGGAGAAGGAGGTGGCAGGTGGTGGATGCTGGAGCCAGGCAGGGACATTGTTAGCAGGCCAAGGGGGACATAGGGAGGCCCCCTGACTACAGGCGATGTGCCTCAGACAGCCCAGGAGAAGGAGGTGGCAGGTGGTGGATGCAGGAGCCAGGCAGGGACATTGTTAGCAGGCCAAGGGGGACATAGGGAGGCCCCCTGACTACAGGCGATGTGCCTCAGACAGCCCAGGAGAAGGAGGTGGCAGGTGGTGGATGCTGGAGCCAGGCAGGGACATTGTTAGCAGGCCAAGGGGGACATAGGGAGGCCCCCTGACTACAGGCGATGTGCCTCAGACAGCCCAGGAGAAGGAGGTGGCAGGTGGTGGATGCTGGAGCCAGGCAGGGACATTGTTAGCAGGCCAAGGGGGACATAGGGAGGCCCCCTGACTACAGGCGATGTGCCTCAGACAGCCCAGGAGAAGGAGGTGGCAGGTGGTGGATGCTGGAGCCAGGCAGGGACATTGTTAGCAGGGTTGCACACCATCCAGACAGGGCAGCAGAGTCAGGGCTGAACATGTGGTGGCTACTGGCATTTTGGAGAGCCCAGTACTGGGCGCCTGATGGCAGGTATTCAGTGGCAGTTCTGGCAACAGAGATATGCGTGCTGAGCAGAGCAGAGTAGCCTGCTTAATGTTCTCTGGATGTGTGCAAAGCTGTTTTTCCTTCCTCACCTGCAAGGCTCATCTCCCGGCAGCCTGGCACTGTTTTGCCTGCCCCCCTTGTACGAGGAAGGGTCACAGTCACTTTGTGGATGGCAGTGAGGAGCATCTCTCTGTCTGAGCTCCAGGAGGTGAGGAGTGACAGCTCTGTGACTTCTTTTCCCAGGAGCGACTGCTTTTTCCGGAGAGGATTACAGGCTGTTGGGAGTGGACCTCTCTGAGCTGCCGAGGCTGGAAGAAGCCTTGCACAGGGCCGGACTGGACCCCAAAGTCCCCACAATGCTCCTGGCTGAAGTGGTGCTTGCCTACATGGAGGTGGAGAGGTTTGTGGAATCCCTCTTGGGTCTCCTTGGCTGCTGTTGTCCTTGGCTGCCTGAGGGGCTGTTGTTCTGACATAACATTCATAACAGCAAATGGTTACGTGCGCTCTGAGGGAACGTTGCTTGGCAAATGTTACTCAATGTACCGTATTTTTTGTCCTATAGGATGCACTTTTCCCCCTCCAAAAATGAAGGGGAAATGTGTGTGTGTCCTATGGGGCGAATGCAGGCTTTCGCTGAAGCCTGGAGAGGGAGAGGGGTCGGTGCGCACCGACCCCTCTCGCTCTCCTGACTTTGTGCAGCTCTCCGCAAGCCGGGGAAGCCCGGCAGGAAGTTGTGCCGATCTCCCCCGGCTTGCGGAGAGCTGCCTGCATCCCGAAGCCTGGGGCGAGCTGAACAGTGCGCCCCGGGCTTCGCGCTGCTCTCCGCAAGCAGGGGGAGATCGGCGCGACTTCCCGCCGGGTTCCCTAGGCTTGCGGATAGCAGCCTGTTCTGGGGGCTGGGGTCGGGGGAAACTCGGGCTTCCCCCAGCCCCGCGCCTGGGGGGGAAAAATAATTTTTTTCCCTTTATTCCCCCCCCCCAAAAAAAACCTAGGTGTGCCCTATGGGGCGAAAAATACGGTAATCAAGTGTGAAGTGATGCATGTGAATGTTTATGCTGTCTGAGCAAATTACATGCTTAGGATTCTTAGGAAAGGAATTCAAAATAAAGGTACCTGTATCATAACACTAGGGACGCGGGTGGCGCTGTGGGTAAAAGCCTCAGCGCCTAGGGCTTGCCGATCGAAAGGTCGGCGGTTCGAATCCCTGCAGCGGGGTGCACTCCCGCTGCTCGGTCCCAGCGCCTGCCAACCTAGCAGTTCAAAAGCACCCTCGGGTGCAAGTAGATAAATAGGGACCGCTTTCTAGCGGGAAGGTAAACGGCGTTTCCGTGTGTAGCTCTGGCTTGCCAGAGCAGCTTCGTCACGCTGGCCACGTGAGCCGGAAGTGTCTCCGGACAGCGCTGGCCCCTGGCCTCTTGAGTGAGATGGGCGCACAACCCCAGAGTCTGGCAAGACTGGCCCGTACGGGCAGGGGTACCTTTACCTTTACCTTTATCATAACACTGTTCTTCAAATCTGTGGTGAAATACAGTACAATCGGTTGAAAGCTGGCTGGTTGAAATCAAACAAATGCACAGAAGGTGGAGAGCTCAAAAGATCTTTTTGCGTGGCGTTTTCCTGGGGCAGAAGGAGCTTTTGAGCTTCCCGCCTTGCTTACTGTGCTCTGGGAAGCTCTCACGAGATTTTTTGGGAACTTGAATGTCCCGCTGAGATCGATCCAGAGTATTCCAGAGTCCACAGCTGACTGGGGCTCTGCAAGGGGGCGGTTCCAAGGGGGAGATGGGAATACAGTGGTGCCTTGCAAGACGAAATTAATCCGTTCCGCGAGTCTCTTTGTCTAGCGGTTTTTTCATCTTGCGAAGCAAGCCCATTGACGGTTTAGCGGATTAGCGCTATTAGCGGCTTAGCGGCTTTTAGCGGATCAGCTGATAAGCAGCTTAGCGGCTTAGAAAAAGGGGGGGGAGGAAAAAAACCCCGCAGGAACTCGCAAGACATTTTCGTCTTGCGAAGCAAGCCCATAGGGAAATTCGTTTTGCGAAGCGCCTCCAAAACGGAAAACCCTTTCGTCTAGCGGGTTTTCCGTCTTGCGAGGCGTTCGTCTTGCGGGGCACCACTGTATCTGCAGCATCCCTGGAATGGAAACCCCATGCAAGATGTGCTCAAACTGTACTGTGTACAATTCTGGTCGCCCCACCCCAAAAAGTTGTAAAGCTGAAAAGATATAGAAAGGGGCAACCAGAAGGAGAGAGAAGGAGTAATGCCCCTATGAGAAACGGCTGCAGCATTCGGGACTTTTTAGTAAAAGGCGAGGAAAAGGCAACACAACAGATGCTCGTAAAATGATGCCTGGCATGGAGAAAGTGGATGGAGAAAAGGTTTTGTCCCTCACTCATAACACCCTGGAGGAATATCCATGGCGGGAACCGCAGGAGGGGAGAGTGCTGCTGTTGTGCTTGAATCCTGCCCACAGGTTTCCCATACTGGTGTTCAGGTGGCTGCAATGAGGTGGCTGGATGCTGGACTAACTGGGCCATTGGCCTGATGTAGCAGGCTTTTCTTTTACAGTGGTACCTCGGGTTAAGAGCTTAATTCGTTCTGGAGGTCCGTTCTTAACCTGAAACTGTTCTTAATCTGAAGCACCACTTTAGCTAATGGGGCCTCCTGCTGCCACTGCGCGATTTCTGTTCTCACCCTGAAGCAAAGTTCTTAACCCGAGGAACTATTTATGAGTTAGCGGAGTCTGTAACCTGAAGCGTATGTAACCCGAGATACCGCTGTATTCTTAAATTCTTAATTTAGGTTGCCAAATACACAAGTTGGCCTTAGCACTTCTGCTTATTAGCCTTGAATTAACTTTATTTAAACTTTACTTAAAATGTGTTTAAGGGTGCATTTTAATTGTTACAGTAGGACATGTCCTTGGGCTCCCTTCCAGCCCTAGGAGAGGAGGGCATTCATCTACCCGCCCTGCCTGGGGGCTGTGGGGCGCACCTTTGGTCTCCTCTGGAGCTAGGCTAGGTTGCTCTTCACTGCTAGACTTCGCCCTCCCCTCCCTTGGTGCCTTCCAGGTCAGATGCTCTGGTTCAGTGGGCCGCTGGACACTTCCTGCATGCGTGGTTCATCCTGTATGAACAGATCCATCCCGAAGACCCCTTTGGGCGCATCATGCAGAATCACTTCAGCCGGCTCAACTCCCACCTTCGTTCCCTGGCCCAGTACCCCAACTGTAAGGCCCAGCAGACCCGATTCCTTCAGAGGGTGAGTGCACGGGACTCAGGCGAGATGGAGGCAGGAAAGAGGGAGGTCCTGTCTTTGGCAGAGGGTGGGGGCAGCTGAAGAAAGTGGCCTGTGGGAGCTGCTGCTGCTGCTGTTGCTGCTCAGGGCTGAGCGCTGCTCTCAGTGCTCTGCCTCTCTTTCCAGCGCTGGACGGAATGCAGCATCGTCAACATGAATGAGTTCTACAGCCAGGTTGTCCCTGGAGAGGAACGGCAGAGGATCCAAGCCCTGGAGCCTTTTGATGAGTTTGAGGTAACTGGTCAGGGCAGGTGCTTCTCTCAGGGCTGCGGTGGGGCATGGGCTTCAGCAGGTGCCTGCGAGTCCCAGGAAAGGGCCAGACTGGTGGTCTTCAGAGCTGCACAAAGGGGAATGGCCTGCCCAGAGCTTTGCCAGCACTGGCTGGCCTTATTCCAGGGGTGGGGGGTGCCCAGGAAGCCTCTGATGGCCAGCTGGTGCCAGAACCACCAAGCACTTCCAGAAGAGCATGGAGAAATCTGCCTAGAAGTGCCTCTCTGTCCCCAGGATCCAAAGAGGCAAAAACACCTGGGAACCTGCTGGCCAAGGTCTTAGGAACCCTAAGGAGAAGCTGCTGGATCATCTCATCTCATAGCCTGTGGGAAACCAAGGAGTGAACAAGCAGCACCAGAGCCCCCTCCCCTCCCGTGGTATCCAACAACTGGAAGCATGCCCACCCTGGCAGCTCCTCTCAGCAGGGTCCTCTGCCCCTTTATAAACTTCTGTTGTGGTCACTTCCTGGCCCAAAGGGCTCCAAGTGGGTCAAGCCGGCTGCTGTGTCTGCTCCGCGAAAGGGGCAGTTCCGTGTGAGTCCTTTGGGAAGAACCTCCCGCTTGGGACCTCGCAGGTCTCTGCCTTTCCAGCAACTCCTTGCTGCAGGGCTGGATTTTAGGGTGTTGTACAAATGTCAAGTGGGCTGTGGAAGTGGGTAGCTTTTTCATTAAATTAGCTCAATGTTTGACAGAGTTCCTTGTGGCACTTTGCTTGGCGAACGGGCTGGACAATAATATCAGGTGGACTCACAGAGGGAAACAGAAGCTGGACAAGGCCAGTGACTCCCCTTCCTGCTCTTTCTGTGCAGGAATGGCACCTGAAGTGCTCCCACTATTTTATCCTTGTGGCCTCCAAAGGAGAGACACCATCTCCAAATCTTCTGTTTCCTGGCCTGGAAGGTAAAAACACAGCAGCCCTTTTGTGGGGGGCGGGTGGGGTTGGAGCCAGGACATTTTGCCACTAGAGGCAAAGCAGAAAGTGTCAGCCGTGCCACTGCCATGCACCTGCCCAGTGGTGCTGGGTGGGCATGAGGCGGGTGCACAGAGGGGATGCTGCCCTCATTCTCCACCCCCCCATGTTTTGGCAGGGTATCGCCCTCTTTCCTCAGCTTCTTGGGAGGGGGCTGGGCTGGGCAACTGATTCAGAGTGGAGCAGCAGCAGCCTAGCAGGGTCAGAGGCCCCTGGGTCCTGCCGCCGGCTGGCCACTTTCTATCCAGGTGAAGGCAGCCTAGGTGTGTTGGACTTACCAGAAGCCCAGGAGGCCAAGGCGCATCCCTGGGTGCCAGTCTCCAGGAAGAAGAAGCCGGGGTGGGTGGGGGATGCTGATGTTCAGAAAGTGCAGTCTTGAGAGGAGAATGGAGCTGGGGAGGTAGGCAAAGGAGAAGCGTGTTGGGGCATTGGCTGACTTCAACCAGCCTGGCACTGAAGAGGTAGCTGCCTGTTTGGACCCTGGCAAGAAGAGGCAGGATGGGAGTCCCTCAGGGCCTGCAGTCAACCTAGGGAGAGGCTCTAGTGCTGCCACAACAGTTCAGGGGCAGGAGGTTCAGAGAGGTCGGGAGAGTTGCCCTGAAAAACCAGGGGACTTGGCCGCGGTGGTGCATTGGGGCCTCGTGCCTGTGGGATTCCCTCCTGGGCAGATTCGCCGTTTCCTGAGGAGGTGGTGAGGCCACGTGGGCCTGGGCTGGGGTGACTTAGAAGTGTGCAGCCCTTGTGCTGTGGGCTCCCTCCTGTTGTGCTGCCTCTGCTGCCAGTGACACTGCCTGCCCTTCTCCCCTTCAGCCTCCCTGACTCACTCTCTGCCATGTTTTGCTGGGACTCTTGCTGCATCTGCTTGTGCCCCTGTCTCTGGGCTGAGGCGCTATGGCCACCGCTCTGTGATCATTGCCCCCGACGTGATCCTGACCACTGGAGGTTTTGGGGACCACGGGGGACGTCACTGCCGCCTGACAGAGCTGCATGCCTTGATCAAGCAGAAGGATGCCTGGCAAGGGAGCAGTGTGACCTTGGCTGAGCCAGGAGAAGCCTGGGGTGAGTTGGCAGAGGCTCTCTCTGCATCTGTGGCCGCGTGCCTCCTCCTCTGTGGCTTGCCCAGCCTCCCTTGGGGACAGCAATCTGAGCCCAGTTGCCTCTGCTTCCTCTGCAGACGGCCGGCTCTTCCACTCCTTGACTCTTCTGCAGGCGGGCTGGGCCGTGGTGTTTGGGGGGCGTCGGTCCCCGGTGAGGCCTGCTCTGGAGGTGCGTTGCCTGAGAGTGTTGGAGTCTGCCAGCGCCTCTGCCTCTGGCACTCTTCGTGTGGAGCTGACTCGGCTGCTGCCTGTCGAGGAGCTGCCTTTGCCCCGCTGGAGACACACGGCAACCACAGTTGTGCATCAAGGTGGGTGGGAGGCAGGCTGGCTGGCTGGCTGGCTGGCAGGCAGGCCGAAGGCAGTCTGGGGTGGAGAGTAGCCCAAAGGGGCTGCATCTCTTTCCATCTCCTGGGCCCTCCTGATGCCTTTCAGGAAGCCCCTTGCTGCTCTCTACTCCCCGGAGGGGAGGAGGCTGCAAATACAGTGGAGGGAGGAGAGTTGTGGGGTGGGATTTCCCACCAGCCCCTTGCCAATTGTCTTAAAGCCCAGAACAAGTTTTGCTAGTTGGCGCAGCTCCTCTAAAGCATTGGTGGAGCAGGGCCAGCAGCCCTTGGAAGAGGCAGTTTAAGATTCCCAGGGGAAACTCGGGGCAGCCTCCCTCCCTCCCTCCCTCCAGCAGGGCCTTAATAGTTTTCCTGCACCTTAGGAGATCCCAGGGAGGGGGGGGGCAGGACTCCACTCTGACCTCCTGCTCTTTTCCAGGTGAGGCGTACCTGTTTGTCTATGGGGGCTGTTGCTCCAGGCAGGCTGTGCTGGCAGATTGGTGCTTCCTGCGCCTGAAGGAGGAGGGGGCGCTCTCCTGCAAGCAGGTATGAGGCAGACAGAGCCCTCCTGTGCTCCTGGCTGGAGCCTGCGTTCATCGGTCCCCGTTCGAGTGACCCTGTCAACTGCTTCGTTGGTGATGGTCCCTTGGGTGGAGTTAGAGAAAAGAGACTTTCCCAAACCCTCAGCCTCATTCCCATAATTGTTTGCAAATCAGAACCGGAAGAAGTTTGGGTGCTGTGATGCTTTCCATGCAAGCAATCTTCAAAGTTTGCTTCTTTGCTGCATTTTTATCGTGCCTTTCAAGGTGTTTTGGGGAGTGCACATGTCATCTTCACAACAACTCTGTGAGGCAGGCTAGGCTGACAAATAGTGGCTGACCTGAGGTCATTCAGCAGGAGCCATAGCTGGCGGGGTTTCCCTCAGCCTTTTAGTCTGACCCTCTAACTATCCAAACACAACCTTGGCTTGAAACAGGAGAGTCTGGACCCCCCCCCCCCGCCTGTGCCTCCTCTTTTGCTGCTGAGAAGGCCTCTCCCCATGTGTCCCCCTTTGGCTCCCAGTCCAGCAGCCCCTTCTCTTTACACATGTCCCCAACCAGATGGGGAAACAGGCTGCCCCTTCCACGCCAGCCACCCACTGACCTGAAGGATGCAGTCTGCTCCATCTGAGAAGGCTTACTGGGTCTGGGCAAGATCTGCAGCTTGCAAAGGACTTACACATCTTCTAGAAATGAGGGAGTCTTGTGAGCAGGAGCTGTCAGTGCTGACAAAGCAACTCATGCCTTTATGGAATACAGCTGAAGTCGGAGATTTTGGGGAAGCCCTCTTCTCTTGGCACCTGCTCCCTGGTGGCTCTTGGTTGCTGCACCAGAACAGCCTTTTCATGCTCTGCTTCTGGGGGTGGGATGTGCAGGGGGCTTGCTTGGTGTGTGGGGGGGGGAGAAGCATATACTCATGAGTCCCTGTCCTTTGGGGAAAGGGTGCTGCTGGCTCACTCCTTCCCTTCTGCTCCTTGGCCTTAGATCCCCGTGGATGGACCTGTTCCAGCTGGCCGCCACTCCCACAGCGCCTGTGGCTGGGCAGGTGGGGTGCTCATTGCGGGGGGCCTGGATGCAGCAGAGCAGCCTCTGGGCACCATCCTCTTTCTGAGGCCAGCTGGGAAAGGCTTTCAGTGGCACTCATTGGAGACCCACCCGCCAGTCACTCCCAGGTAAGCTCCCTCCCTCCCTGGAGCATCTCTGCATTAGGCAGGTGGCAGCTGCAGGTCCCATGGGTGGGCGGGTGGGCTTGGCCCCTTCTCGGGCAAATACCCAAAGGCCAGAACCAAGCTGTGGTGCTGTGAGGTTGTGGCACAGCCCTCCCCGCAGAGGCTTCTGGTCAGGTCTCCTGCTCTGCCCTGGCCCCAAAGGCCCCCAAACCTCCAACAGACTTTGCCCCCATCTGGCATTCTGGGCCACCCGAGCCCTCTGCACCTGGGCTCAGAAGTACATCCCACTGAGTTGACTGAGTCTAGCAAGAGGAAACTCCTGTTACCAAGGTGCCGTGATTGGTCAGATGGAGCAAAGTGGCGCTGGCAGCAGATGTCGTTACTTGAGAATTGCAAGGCACAGACTTGTAGCTATCAGTGAAATCAAAGTTATTTTATAAAATCAAAATGCATGTGGAAGGACGCTCAAGTCGGGCTCAGGCGGCTCCCATCGAAATCTAGCCTGTTCAGGATTGGCTGCCAAGGCTCTTGGGTGCTGCTTCTCAGACCAAAAGAGCAGGCCAGCCTGGAAGTCCTAGTTCAGGTGGCTGAAGGAGCAATGGGGTCTGTGGTCAAGGGGCAGGCAGAGAAATCCTTGGAGGGAGCGACCCACTTGCACCCCGGTTGCTGCTGGTTGGAGTGTTGGGGGCTTTTGGCTCTAGGAAGATGGAGGTGGCCTGGCACTGTTTCCTCCGCTCAAGCGCTACTGCCCCCCTCCCTTCCCTCTGTCCAGGTACTCACACACAGCCCATGTGCATCGGGGGCGGCTGTTGCTGGTGGGCGGCGTCTGGTTTCATGCCCCGGCCGTGCCTGGCGTCACTGTGATAGATCTGGCAACGGGACTCACGGCAGAGTATTGCATTGACACGGTGAGTTGCTGGAGTGGGAGATATGCCTTTTCTATAGCTGCCTCCAGGTTCACTTACCTGCTTGCCCTAAGCATACCTGGAAGCAGGATCCCACCCTTATGCCTTACTGAGAGTCACACTATTGCTCCGTCTAGCTCATTGCTGTACGCACTGCCTTTTCCAGGCTGCAGGATTGGAACGGGAAGTGCTGTTGAACAGGCTCCCGTTTCAGCTGCAGGTGCTTAGGCTGAGCTATTGGAGGGCTGGAGAAATGGGAGGCTGTGCCAAAGACTTGGTGGGATCCGTGGGCTTTTGCGGAGGAATGAGAGGGAACCTCATGTGGGTATCCCTGGAAGGCAGTTCCAAGCACAGGAGACGGGCAGGGAGGACGGGGTGGAGTCTTCTGGGGAGCAGGAGGGCTGAGGGGTTGGCAGCACAGGAGCAAAGGTCACTGGCAGAGATGTACCAAAATCTATGAGTGGAGAGAGAAGCTGGGGCAAAGCCACAGTGGGGCGTGAAGAGGAGGACAAGATAGATAGATAGATAGATTCTTTATTGTCATTACACAAGTGCAACATTGCACAGTGCAACGAAATTGGATGTCATCCCTTAAAAAAAAACAACAAAAGCAAAACAGCAACAACAACCAAACAAACCACATTCCAGCCACACCCACACCCACACCCATCAAACTCCCAGGTCACACTATCGAGTTACAGCATTCAAAAAGGCCACAGCTCTTGGATAGAAACTATTTTTCAGTCTATTTGTCCTTGACTTGATGTTTCTATATCTCCTGCCAGAAGGCAGTAGTGCAAACAGACTGTATCCCGGGTGAGATGCATCCTGCAGGATGTTGTTTGCTTTCCTAAGACAACGGGAACCGTACAGGAGTTTGCGCTGAATCCAGGGCAGAGCAGGAGGGCTTTAAGGAGGGGAGGCATGGCAGGGGATGGGCTGGGTGACCCTTTGGGTCCCTTCCAAGTGTCTGATTCCAAAAGAGGGGGGGATGTTGGCAGCCACGTGCTGATGGACACAGGGAGACCAAGACTTGAGGTGGGAATGTGCCTGGGGTCATCTAGGCAAGGGCCATTGAGGTAGGGAAGGGTTGTGTCCTTGCAAGGGCTGGCATTGCTCATGCCAGATGCTTCTGGCTTCTCTCTTCCTCTCCCCCCACCAGCAAAGCAGGGGCTGGCCACCCGCCTCCCCACAATCTCCTTCCCCAGAGTGGGGGGGGGGTGAGTGAGGCAGGAGGAGCCCCTGTGTGCATCTGTTGGCTGCCACCTCTGGCCCCCTTTGCCAGCCTGACTCCTGATGCCATCCTCGCCCCTCTTCTCTACCAGGCATCTCTGGAGTGGCCTCTGATGTTGCACAACCACAGCAGTGTCTTCCTGCCAGATCAAGAGGAGCTGCTGCTTCTTGGCGGTGGCGGCAACTGCTTCTCCTTTGGGACACATCTGAACTGCCATCCTGTCCGCCTGGCCCTGGGTAGTATTTGGAGTGAGCCGTGAAGCCCTGAGTGGGCCTGAGAGGATGTGGTCAACAGAAGGGAAAGAGGTTGCCCTGCCCTGGCTTGGTGAGGGTGAAGTGGGGGCGGGGGGGGGCAGGGCAATGCCCACCCACCCTCTGCATGTGGTATGTGGCTGTTGGCTCTTTCTGCCCCAGGGAAGTTGATGAGCCTCTTGGCCAGGAGGTGTTATTTGCTCAGAGGTCAAATGATGGTGGGAGGGAGGGAAGCAGGGCCGATGGAGGTTTGGGGCAGCTGTCCTGTGTTCCCAACAATAGGAAAGGGGCTTCTTAGATTGGGGAAGAATTGATGAATGAAGGCCAAAGAATAAACAAAATCTGCTCTCCCCAGGGAGGCTCGCTTGACGCCTTCCCTACACAGCTTTAGGTGCCAGGTAAAAACATTCCTCTAAGGCCTTTTAAACGGGGGTGGGGGTGGGGGGGGATGGGTACTGTTCCGTTTGTTGTTATGTTGTGCATTTTTGTACTGTAAACAACTCTGTGAGCTTTGGATGATGCGTGGTATAGGAATTTAATAAAGAAATAATAAACTCTGACTCATTCTTAGCCCAAATCTAGTACTCAGTTGTATGCTAAAATCATGGGTGACGCTGACATTCATGCGAAAGGGTAGTTTTTAAAAACTTGAGAAAACCTGGGCTTTGTGTTTTCTTAACAAAATGCAGTGAGATAGGGGTGGGAGAGAGAGAGAGAGAGAGAGAGAGAAGTGACTTGCCTCTCCTGGGTTTTTCATACCTTTCATTTAGCAGGATACACGCCGCTGTCATTTGGGTCCCCTGCATTGGGATTCTGCCACTCTTATCCATGCACTGGGATCCTTAGGAAAGGGACTGAAAGTAAAGCTGTCTGTTTTGCAATGCATACTAATCTATAGTGTGGCTTCACTTGGAATACTGTGTGCAGAATTGGTTGCCTCCCCTCAAAAAGGATATATCCAGAACAGGCCTTGCTCACTCCTGCTCACTGTAGTAATAATAATAATAATAATAATAATAATAATAATAATTTATTATTTGTACCCCGCCCATCTGGCTGGGTTTCCCCAGCCACTCTGGGCGGCTTCCATAAAAACCAAAAATACACTAAAATATCACAGATTAAAAACTTCCCTGAACAGGGCTGCTTTAAGATGTCTTCTGAATGTCAGGTAGTTATTTATCGCTTTGACATCTGATGGGAGGGCGTTCCACAGGGCAGGCGCCACGACCGAGAAGGCCCTCTGCCTGGTTCCCTGTAGCTTTGCTTCTCGCAATGAAGGAACCGCCAGAAGGCCCTCGGCGCTGGACCTCAGCGTCCGGGCAGAACGATGGGGGTGGAGACGCTCCTTCAGGTATACTGGGCCGAGGCCGTTTAGGGCTTTAAAGGTCAACACCAGCACTTTGAATTGTGCTCGGAAACGTACTGGGAGCCAATGTAGGTCTTTCAAGACCGGTGTTATGTGGTCTCGGCAGTCGCCCCCAGTCACCAGTCTAGCTGCCGCATTCTGGATTAGTTGTAGTTTCCGAGTCACCTTCAAAGGTAGCCCCACGTAGAGCGCATTGCAGTAGTCCAAGTGGGAGATAACTAGAGCATGCACCACTCTGGCGAGACAGTCCGCAGGCAGGTAGGGTCTCAGCCTGCGTACCAGGTGGAGTTGGTAGACAGCTGCCCTGGATACAGAATTGACCTGCGCCTCCATGGACAGCTGTGAGTCCAAAATGACTCCCAGGCTGCGCACCTGGTCCTTCAGGGGCACAGTTACCCTATTCAGGACCAGGAAGTCCTCCACACCAGCCCGCCCCCTGTCCCCCAAAAACAGTACTTCTGTCTTGTCAGGATTCAACCTCAATCCATTAGCCGCCATCCATCCTCCAACCGCCTCCAGGCACTCACACAGGTAAAACATTCACCACCTTCAAGGACCAAGAGGGAGAGAAGAAATCCCCAAGAACCTTATAATAACATTTGAAAAATACAGAATTAAGGGTCTAGCTTACTGTGCATTGCGAAATGCAAAGGAACTGAAGTATGAATCAAGTGTGATTGAAATTTACCATGGTATTTGTCCTTAAACCTTGCAGAGATTTTAAACCATTTACTCTTGCATTAAAAGAAGCTGGCTATGCATACAGATGGGGCATCCCTTTCAAGCTGCTAGTCCAGTGATTCTCAAAGGAGTATAGTATAGTATAGTATTTCTATCTACACACACACACACACACACACACACAACCAACCAACCAACCAGAAAGTGTATCCATGCCTCTCTTCAAGAGCATTGCCTGTTCTTCTACAGTTCTCTATGACATATTGTTGTAACAGAGATTTTCAACTCTGACAAATATGAAATATCAGAAAAGAAAAGGGCTTCTTTGTGTTGATGAGGAGATGAGAGTGTGCTTCAAATTACAAGAAATGAGATTCTTACTAAACACCAGGAAGAACTTTCTGGCAGAGCTGTTCAACAGTGGAATGGACTCCCTGGGAAGGTAGTGGACTCTCTTCCCTTAGCAATTTCTAAGCAGAGCTTGGCTGGCCACCTGTCAGGGATGCTCTAGCTGAGGTTCTGGCATTGCAGGGGGTTGGGCTAGATGACCCTTGGGGGTCCCTTCCAGCTCTACCATACTAGGATGAGGTTTCCTGTTCCTTGCAGAGCCTTGCTCAGGCAGCTAGCCATGAGGGTCTCTCTGAGTGTGTGCATTGCACGTGGTTCCTTCTGGGCTCCTGCTTTCCAGAAGGGAAACAGCAAGAGAAATATGATCTCAGTGCACTCGGCTTGCCAAGGGTTAAGATGAACTGAGTTGTATTCCTAGAGAGAACCTCAGGAGAATGTCAGGAGTGCTCTGATGGTGCAGAGAATGTCAGGCGTGCTCTGATGGTGTTTCCTGCTTGGCAGGGGGTTGGACTCGATGGCCCTTGTGGTCTCTTCCAACTCTATGATTCTATGATTCTAAGAGAACAGGAAATAAAGGCAAGGGGGTAAGGTCCTCCAGAGCAAAAAAATCCTCCTCCCCAGTCCCTTCCAGCAAAGAGGGGGTGACTTTTGTCTCCCTGCTCTGCAAATGATCCACTGATGGCACCTTCTGGGATCTGGTGAGTCTGGAGGATGCATTGGGGTGCATTCACCTCATGAAACAGGTTCCTGCCCGCTTCCTCTCTGCAAAAGCAGGGAGAGGGCGAGTTTGCAGGAGGTTTGCAACTTTAGCCTTCCTTTGGATCAAGACGCTGCTTGCCCCTTTGGGGAGGGGGTATTTTGGTCAAGGGGAAAAGGGCATGCAGATAAATCCCATTTAGATGGATGATTAAGTCACATTTGTTAACAAAGGTTGTAGCCAGATGGAAACAGATGGACATAGAATATACGCAAAAAATATAAATGAAAACTGTAACGATATAGAAGCAATGCAGCTGCAAACTGCTAGCTTGAAAGCAAAACATAATGGGAATGTTGGGACTGTCCGTGGGAAACAGAGGGACAGTCAATTCACAGTGCGAAACACCGGAATTAGCTCAGAGTGTAATATGAGCTCTTCCATTTGTTCCTGTACAGGAAGTGCAGGAAGTGTTTGCTACTAGGCTGCTGGAGTTTGAAGAGAGCAGTCATGTTTTTTGTAATGTTGCAAAGACAGAAATAAGGGCATGAAAATACGTTTCTGTCTATCTCTTTCCCCTGCCAGGGGGCAGGAAAGGGGGGGGGTGTTCTTCTCACGCTGAGAAGGATCGCCTATTGCGACCTAGCCTGGATCTTGCTGGGGAATGCAGCCAGGGAGGTCAACAGGAGATCAAGCCGGGTGCCTGGGAGAGTTGCCAGTTTCCTCCTGATATGGGCTTGATTTCCGACATGACCTATTGTCAGGGGCTCAGGAGCAGAGGCACAGGGAAGAGAGGAGATGGAGAGCGAAGGGGAAGAATCCGAGGGGAGCGTAGGAGAAGAGGACAGTGGACCGAGGGATTCCATGAGCCTCTCCAGCGAATCGGAAGATTCACAGAAGGGGGCGCCGGTGGCCAGGGCAAGGGGGGTCCCAAGGGGGACACCCCAGAAGCAAGGGGCCAGCGGGGACTCCCAGAGCAGCAGTTGGAAATCAGGACCAGCTTCCCCACCAGAGCATAGTGGGGGGGAAGAGTCACAGGTATCGGGAGTAGCGTCTCCCCCAGCAGGGAGAGGAGAGGAGTCAGGGCTGACCACGCCTCCATCGGAGAGTCAGACAACGGAGGGGAGGTCAGATCCGGCCAGTATCCCGGAAGAGGGAAGCAGTGACAGAAGTAGTGTAACGGTTAGGAGAAAGGTCATTGGGCTGGCGCAAGAGGCAAGTTCAAATGTACAGGAGCGTGGGACAGCAGAGAATGAGGATTGGGAACCGGGTCCTAAAGCCCGCAGGAGGCAGGGGGAGGAGCTAAGCGACTCAGCGTCAGAGGAGTCCAGAAAGGGGAATGCCCCAGCGGGCAGGAGGACCCAGAGGAGGAGAGAGCAGCGTAAAAGGTGGAGCAGGGCTAGGATCTTAAACTGGTGTCAGAGGGGAGGAGACTCAGATGGGACTTCGCCGATCTAGGGTTTAAGATGTAGGGCTGCGCGCTGCGGCTTTGAAATGGAAATTGAACTTCAATAAAGACTTTTGTACATTACGACAGCCTAGCGTTGGTCCTCTGTGAGCTGGGACCTAGAGGCAGCTCTGACACCTATGCAATAAAGAAAGAAAGGCTGTTGGAAGATGGAGGGCAGAGAAAAGAAAGTGCTTCTTTATGCTGTGCAGAGTTTTACCAAGAATCTCTTGCAGGAAGCAGTGATGGCCATCAACCTAGATGGCTTTAAAAGAGGATTAGGCCAATTCATGTAGGAGGAGAGAGCTATGGGATGAGACTGTGGCTCTTGGCCTGCTATGGGGCAAGACAGAAGAGGCACCAGATGGCCCTGTGAGAACAGAAGGCTGCACTCTGGCCTGTGAACTCTGTTGTCTTTCAGTTAGAAGTAAAGCTTTTCCCACCATCACCTGCCCATCAACCAGACAGGGGTGTGATCCAGACTCCTGGCTGACATGCTTGTGCCTGTTCAGACATGCAACCCCTCAGAGATTCAGAGGATCTTTGGAGACTGAACAGGAAGCTCTGCTGAGAACCACGAGAGGTCACCATCCACGGAATCCAAGGCAGTGGTTCATTATTAGTGATCCAGAGCATAGAGTACCATGGCCATGTCAGGACTGTGGCAGGAGAACTAGCTGGAGCTGGAAATGGGCACAGCTAGTCACCCAAGGCCACCTGCGTCTCCAGTGACCATGTTGGATCCAGGAGTGCCCCCCAAGCATATAGGGCTGTGTGGCGGTTAAGCTATTATTATTATGTTGACAACACAGATGGATGATTCAGCTGGCTCTGAAGCATGAAGAGACAATGTATTTATTTCTCTTTTAAACCTCTGTTCAGTAGAAAGATAAAGGCCTTCGCTAAGTCACTTTCATGAAACCTTCTAACATTCTTCAGCCTCAGTGTCAAGGAAGTTGCCCTCTACTCCCATGTCTGTGGATTTTTCCTGGGCAAACTTTGTACCTGGTTCTATTCCCTTGTTTCATGTTTTCTGCAATGATCCCACAAAACCTTTTATTGTTTCGTTTGCTACATAAAGAAAAAAAACTCTTGCTTTGAAGAGACTGGTTTACCTTGTAGATGCAACTCAATATTCTTTCCCATATTTCAAGAAGGCAGAGAAAACTATTTGTCTGATCAAATAAGTTTATGTGTCTGATGAAAGCTTGTGCTCCAGAGACTTCCGGGTTAGTGCCTCCGGCAATGGCAGAGCTCCTCCGATCAGGAGGAACTTGCTCCGTGGAAAGCAGGGTCTGAACCGCCACGGCGAAGGCGAAGACCCTTAATCACAGGCGGAAGAGCCTGTGAACTTGGGATTCGGCTGGCACCTTTTGCGCCCCCCCTACCCGCGGGGAGACCCGGTATTGGGAATCCGGAGCGACGTGGGGTGAGTGGCGTGGTGCTTTGAATCGACCGCTTCTTTCACGGAGTGAAGCCGCATTGCTGCTGTCGGAGAGCGCTGACTTTTTCCTGTGGACAATTGGATTTTAAACAACAACCCGTGAGTAGAACGGAAAATTGGATTTCTAAATACCTTAATTCGGCATCGAACAGGGAAGGCTCAAAACAGGAAGTCCGCCTCCCCTTTTTGTAAATAGACTGAAGCAAAGTATTTGTAAGCTAAGGTTTTGGAAAGCTTCATGTAAAGGATCAAACTTCCATTGATTGAAACTATTAAACCCCCCTTGGAAGCAGGGGAAGAGGGGGAAAATTTTGACCAAGCGTGCCTGCAGGAGAGAGTGGAAAACTAAATTACCACGTCTCTGAACCTGGGAACAGGATGCAAAAAGAAAAAAAAGGAAAAAGTCCATTGACGGTGAACAGTACATATTTGACAGCTAGCTATAAGAGAAAGATACTGTTTCCATTGTCCGCTTCTGTGTTTTAAAAGAAGAAAAAGTAACTGAAAATTGATACTATTTTTCACCTTTGGAACTGTGTTGGAAAGGACTGAGTTTTTGAAACTGTTACAAGAGTGGAGCGGAGACATCCAGCTGTAAGATAAGGACTGTGAGAAACCAGAGTTTGACCTTGAACATCCCAAGAATGTCGGTTAGGGAAGATTTAGTGTCTGCATTTTATAAGACAAACTATTTGTTGGAAAAGCTTCATGGCTACTAAAATTGACATCTTGGGATCAAAAGTGGGCATCAACACAGAAGTTGTCAAGGATCCGGCACAGGAATCTATTATGACTGAACAAATCGTTGAAAAGAAGAAGGAGAAAGTTGCTGTGGTCGAACCTAAAGTAATACAAGGGGGAGCCTTAACCTTACAGATGCAAATTGAGGATCACAAATTGAGGCCCTTTATGATTGAAACTAGAAAAAGTCAGATCTTGAAGATTGGAGCCTGGCCTGATTTGGAAAAGGAAAGTTGGAGAGATTCCCCAATGCAGGGATCAATTGACTTTTTGGGATATGGATTTGGGTCAGGAGCAGATTGGAGCTTTTGGGGCCTTTGGATTTGGAGGAATTTTGAAACAATATTTGGAATGCTTTATGGATCCTAGCTTTAACTATGGAAATCTGGCTGTCCTGTTAAGAAGGAATAAAGGCATTGTTGGGATGGAGCTCCCCTGAGATCTGCTTTTTAGCACTAAAGATTATGAAGAAGATCGGCAGAAGTGACGTGAAGAGCCTCGGATATAAGATCTCCAGGTTGATGGACTGTTTGGAGTTGACAGAAGGGATGGCAGAGGCCGAGACCAGGGAGAGGAGACGGTGGAAGAAGATTGGGAATTTAAAGTTTATATTTGGAAGGACTTCCGGAGGCGGCGCGAAACGGCAATGGCGGTCCTCTTCGCGCTGTGAAGAGGGGCTCCGCAGGAAAGGGTCGTCCGCTGCGGCAAAGCGGAGACCCATCAAGAAAAACCACAGGCAGAGTGAGCCTGTGGCCGTGGGACTCGGTGGGCACCAGAAGCCCCCCCAGAAACGAAGAAGGAACCCTGTAAGGGGCTCCGGAGCGTGGAAGGGGGAGCGGTGCTGTGAGTTCATCGCTCTTTCTGCGGGAGCAAAGCCGCGCGGCTGCTGCCGATGAGCGCCGACCTTTTTTCCTGGAACATCAGACTCTAAACTACAAACCCGTGAGTAGGGGATTTAAAAAATTTTGGGACTAAAGTGATTGAAATTTGGCTAAAAGCGGGAGACGTAACCAGGAAGTCCGTCTCCTTACCGTGCTTAAAGGATTAAAGTAAGGATTTTGATAAGCTGGAAGCATTTAAAAAAGGCTGTAAAAAGTGCGGACTTTCGTGCAAAAATTGAACTTTGCTTTTAAAAATAGCAATTGAAAAGAGACAATTTTGCTTTAATTTTGTTGGCTTTTGATTGGACCTCTCCTTTCCTTTGTGGATTTACAAATAACTGAGAAGCCCAAAGTCCCGGACTGCCGGGGCAATAAAGAGCTGTCAAATTGCTGAAAACGTACTGAATTCTGAAAGTGCTACATTTGAGCGTTACAGTTTAGTTACAAATTGGGGAACTGTATCTTGCACATCTTTTAAGACTTTGTTTCAACATTGAGGAAGCTCTACAACCCAAAGGGAGTCTGAAGGCTCTCTTTAAATTTCTTTTTAACTACTGGGATATTAATGGTGGAACAGTTCTTTCTTTCTGCTGAAGTACAATTGTACTCCCCCTAGAGGACTTTGGATTTACAATTCTTTGGGAACTGTATTTTGTTTTGACTTTCTGCTGCCTTGTTGTTTACTTTTTGGAAATGTCTTTCCCACGGGACTGTATATAACTTAACCTTGGCACGTAGTCAGGATTGGAATGAGTGGCACAGGGAAAGCAAGAGCGGCTAAAACGAAAGCTAAACAACTAGTACAAACAACTTTGACTTCTCAGCCACGCAGATCTTCTATCCCAGCTGTTCTAGTACAAGAAGAGGTAGTTGCGCAAACTGCACCAAAGGATATGGCATCTGGAGAATCTGAAACAGTTTTAAATCAAATTTTGGAACAACTGGCAACTTTAAATAAAAAGGCAGATGAGCATTCGTCCAAAATTGACCAAGCAACAGCCACTATTAGCAAACTGACTGATCAAGTTGCTCAACATACACAAGCAATTGGGAATATTCAGGAAGCAATTGTGGAAAACCGTAAATTGGCTGAGGAAGCCAATCAGAAAGCGGAGGCAGCTAATCAGAAAGTTGACGCATTAAAAGTGGAGGTAAATCCCTTGCACAAACAGATCAAGGAACAGCAGGTCTACCTGGCTATGACGGAACTGAAGAATAGGGAAAATAATCTTAGTTTGAGAGCTATCCCAGAACTTGAACAGGAAGATTTGATTGGTTATCTGACATCAGAAATTTCAAAGTTCTGGGGTATAGAAGAAGATAAGGATTTTAAAATCGTAACTGCTTTTAGATTGGGAAGAGTGGTGAAGAAGGACAGATCCAGAGACTGTCTGGTTATCTTGAGATCTAAGCAAGAGAGAGATAAAATACTAGGCCTTCATTTTGGAAAATCACTTGTTATTCAAGGCATCAAGGCAGAATTCTACAAAGATATCCCGAAACAACTTTTGGACCTTAGAGAGACTTATATAGAATTAACAAGACTACTGAGAAGCAACTCAATTCCCTTTAGGTGGGAGTTCCCTCAAGGACTATCCTTCAACTTCAAAGGAAAGAAAGTTAAAATCAAAACAGCAGAAGATCAACAAAAGTTTTTGAACGACCACGAAGAGGACCTACAGAAAGGAACAACAGGATCTTGGCCACCACCTCCACCTATACCTACACCTGCACCTACACCCTCGGGACCAGAGGACCAAAAGAAAGAGACGCCACCACAGGACTAACAGACTGATCCAGGATGTCTCTGCAGCTTCTTAGTTGGAATATAAATGGCGGAAATTCCCCAGAAAAAAGAAGAAGAATTTTTCATATATTGAAAAAAGAACAATTGGACATTATTTGCTTGCAGGAAACACATGTGACTAGGCTACATAGAAAAGTGTTAATCAATAAAAGACTAGGCCAAGAATTTATTTCATCGTATAAAGTTAAGAAAAGAGGAGTGGTGATTTATGCAAAGGAGAGCCTGTCACCAAAACTCTTATTTAAAGACGAGCAAGGAAGAATTTTGGCAATTGAAATACAGGTCCAAGGAGAAAAGTTTTTAAGATTAGGAATTTATGCGCCGAATGAGGGGAAATCAGAATTTTACAGGAAACTGCATGAGACAATTCTGGACTATCTGGACTACACCAACATCATTATGATGGGAGATATGAATGGAGTCGTCTCTACAAATATGGATAAGTCACAAAATCAAAATTTAACAAATGACGGCAGACTACCTAAAACTTTCTTTGAATTAACTGACAATATGGATTTGATTGATATATGGAGGACAAAGAACCCCTTAGGCAGAGAAGGAACTTTCTTTTCTGAAGCCCACCTGTCATGGACAAGGATCGACCAAATATGGATAACTAGAGGAGTGGCACCTAAGACTAGAAAAGTGGAAATCTGCCCAAAAACCTGCTCCGACCATAATGCTATGAAAGTGGAAATGAGACTTTTTCCAACCGGTTCCTTCAGATGGAAAATGAATGACACCCTATTAAGAGATCAGGAGATTGTTAAGAAGGCCCAAAAAACTTTAAAAGACTATTTTGAAATAAATTTGAATACTACGGTGGAAAAAAGAATAATCTGGGACGCAAGTAAATCAGTTATGAGAGGGTTTCTGATACAACAGAATACAATAAAGAAAAGACTTTGGAATGAAAAAAAGGATAAGATTTTAGACAAGATAAGAGATGGTGAGAAAAAATTGAGATCAAAACCTAAATCACAGGAGGTTTTGAGAGAAATTAAATTTTATCAAGCACAATACGCTAAACTGATAAATCAATAAGTTGAGTGGAAAATTAAACAGATGAGACAAAGATCATTTGAATCAGCGAATAAGTGTGGGAAACTGCTTGCATGACAGTTGAAAAAGAGACAAAAATTGAACACGGTTACCAATTTAGAGATTGAAGGGAGGAATATCCAGAAACCAGAGGAAATTAGAAAGTGTTTCCAGAGATACTTCAAACAACTTTATATGCAAGGGCCGCAGGAAGAGACTGAGATAGACCATTTCTTAAAAATTCATGGACTACCAAAATTATCTCAGGAAAAGAGAACAATCCTAAATGATAAAATAACGCAACAAGAAATTGAGGGTGCCATTCAGAATATGCAAGTAGGTAAATCTCCAGGACCTGATGGTCTTACTTCCAAGTATTACAAGACATTGAAAGATTTTTTGATACAACCACTAATGGAGGTCTGTAACCAGATCATGGAGGGGAAGAAGGCACCAGAATCGTGGAAAGAAGCTTTCATCACATTGATACCGAAAGTGGAATCTGAAAAGACTCAAGAACTACCGTCCCATCTCACTCCTAAATGTGGATTATAAAATCTTTGCGGATATTTTGGCAAGTAGATTTAAAAAAGTGTTAAATGAAGTAATTCATAAAGATCAGGCAGGCTTTCTTCCAGGTAGACATCTGTTTGATAATACTAGGAACATTATAGACATTTTGGAACTTTTGCAAACTAATATTAACACAAAAGCTGTGTTAATTTTTATTGATGCGGAGAAGGCCTTTGACAACATCTCTTGGAAGTTTATGAAGAAAAACTTGGAAGGGATGGGAGTGGGACGGGGGTTTGAAAATGGAATAGAGGCAATCTATTCAGAGCAAAAAGCTAAATTGATAGTTAACAATGTGGTGACGGAAGAGTTTAAAATTGAAAAAGGAACACGACAAGGTTGCCCCTTATCCCCTCTGTTATTTATTTCAGTCCTGGAGGTGCTTTTGAACATGATTAGGGAGGACTGGTTGGTGCAAGGAATACAGGTCGGAGTGAAACAGTATAAATTGAAAGCTTTTGCAGATGACTTGGTAATAACATTACAGGAGCCAGAATCTAGTACGAAAAGAGTTTTGGAACTGATACATGAGTTTGGTCGGGTGGCGGGATTCAAATTGAATAAGCAAAAAACTAAGGTTTTGGTAAAAAATCTGACATCTTTGGAAGCAGAAAGGTTTCAGAATGAGACAGAGTTAAATGTGGTTAAAAAAGTGAAGTACCTAGGGGTAAACTTGACTGCTAAAAATTTGAATTTATTTAAAGATAATTATGAAAAATGTTGGTCAGAAATTAAAAAGGATTTAGAAATTTGGTCAAGATTGAAACTTTCCTTGTTGGGTCGAATTGCAGCTATAAAGATGAATGTATTGCCGAAGATGTTATTTTTGTTTCAGACCCTACAGATCGTGGACAGAGTGGAGTGTTTTGGGAAGTGGCAGAAAGATATTTCTAGGTTTGTCTGGCAGGGCAAAAAGCCCCGAATAAAATTTAAAATATTAACGGATGCAAAAGAGAGAGGGGGGTTTGCCCTGCCAGATTTAAAGTTATATTATGAAGCTGCAGCTTTCTGCTGGATGAAAGATTGGTTACTTCTTGAGAACACTGATGTCCTAGATCTGGAAGGGTTTAACAATGTTTTTGGATGGTGTCAGAGCTGCCTCCAGATCCCAGCTCACAGAGGACCAACGCTAGGCTGTAGTTATGTACAAAAGTCTTTATTGAGATTCAGTCTCCATTTTAAAGCCGCAGCGTGCAGCTCTACGTCCCGACCTTAGACCGGCGAAGTCCCGTCTGAGTCTCCTCCCCTTCCACACCAGTTTAAGACCCTCGCCTTGCTCCACCTCTTCCTAAGTTCCTTTCTCCTCTGGGCCCTCCTGCCCGCTAGGGTCTCATCTTTCCTGGACTCCTCTGACGCTGACCCTGACGATTCTTGCCCCTCCTTCCGGCGGGCTTTAGGACCTGGTTCCCTATCCGGGCTACCTTCTGTGCCGCTCGCCTGTACCTTTGAACTTGGCGCGCGCGCCCAGCCTGCAACTTTCCTCTTGACCGTTAACTCGCTCTCCGATGGAGGCGTGGCCAACCCTGACTCATCTTCTCTCACTGGTGGTGCATATGTGGGCTCTGACACCTGGAACTCCTCCCCCCCACTGCGCTCTGGTGGGGAAGCTGGTCCTGATTTCCAACTGCTGCTCTGGGAGTCCCCGCTGGCCCCTTGCTTCTGGGGTGTCCCCCTTGGGTCCCCCCTTGCCCTGCCCATCGGCGCCCCCTTCTGTGAATCTTCCGATTCGCTGGAGAGGCTCATGGAATCTATCGGGCTGCTGTCATCTTCTCCTATGCTGCCCTCGGATTGCTCCCCCTCGCTCTCCATCTCCTCTCCTCCCTGCGCTCCCGCTGAGTCCCTGACAGATGGCATGCATATTTGTGGTACGATAAGGTAAAGGTTCATAAAATGTTCAAAAACCATATTGTCAGGAAAGCTATATTTATGGTCTGGACAAAATACAAAGACTTATTGGAAGGTAAGACCCCGAGGTGGTTATCACCAGCGGAGGCCAAGGTTCGAAAAAAACCCAATATGGAGGCCGGATGGCCGAAATACTGGGAAATAATAGAAAAAATTGGAGACAATTGGAGGTTGCAGAGCTTTGAAAAATTAAAGAATAGGGTGCAAGACTGGTTTCATTATGCTCAAATTCAAGAGGTTTTTAAATTGGACAAAAAGATAGGATTCCAGGTGGAGAAGTCAAAATTAGAGACAGAATTGTTGGAACCAAAGACTAAGGTATTGTCGAGAATGTATAACTTGCTGCTTAAATGGAATACACAGGATGAGACTGTTAAATCAGCCATGATAAAATGGGCCCAGGATATAGGGTATAACATTATGTTTGAGGACTGGGAAAGGTTATGGACCACCGGAATAAAATTCACGGCATGCAATGCTTTGAAGGAGAATATTATGAAAATGATATATAGGTGGTACATGACCCCAGTCAAGCTTGCAAAAATATATCACCTGTCTGATAATAAATGTTGGAAATGCAGAGAGGCTGAGGGGACATTCTTTCACCTCTGGTGGACATGCCCTAAAGTGAAAGCCTTCTGGGAAATGATTTAGGTAAAGGTAAAGGTAAAGGTACCCCTGCCCGTACGGGCCAGTCTTGACAGACTCTGGGGTTGTGCGCCCATCTCACTTAAGAGGCCAGGGGCCAGCGCTGTCCGGAGACACTTCCGGGTCACGTGGCCAGCGTGACATCGCTGCTCTGGCGAGCCAGAGCCGCACACGGAAACGCCGTTTACCTTCCCGCTGGTAAGCGGTCCCTATTTATCTACTTGCACCCGGAGGTGCTTTCGAACTGCTAGGTTGGCAGGCGCTGGGACCGAGCAGCGGGAGCGCACCCCGCCGCAGGGATTCGAACCGCCGACCTTTCGATCGGCAAGTCCTAGGCGCTGAGGCTTTAACCCACAGCGCCACCTGCGTCCCCCTGGGAAATGATTTATAATGAACTAAAAAAGGTATTTAAATATACCTTTGTTAAGAAACCGGAGGCCTTCCTCTTGGGCATTGTCGGCCAGAAAGTGTTAAAGAAGGACAGAAGTTTCTTTATGTACGCGACAACAGCAGCAGGAATACTCATTGCAAAGTACTGGAAGACACAAGACTTGCCCACACTGGAAGAGTGGCAGACGCAATTGATAGACTATATGGAATTGGCTGAAATGACTGGCAGAATCCGAGACTTGGGAGAAGAAACAATGGAAGAGGACTGGAAGAAATTTAAGGACTATCTACAAAAATATTATAAGTTGTATGAATGTTAAGTATTTGCACGATCTAGAAAATACAAGCTCCAGCAAATAGGCTTTGTAAAATAGAAAATTAAGTTATAAGTAAGAAAAGGTCAAAATTTAAGGCAATATTTTGTTTAATTTTAAGGTATGAGTAATTGAGAAAAATTACTTTAAATTTAGAAGTATAATATTTGGAAAGTACAAAATAAGGAATGAAATAAGGTAATAATTTGCTGAAATTCTGTTTATAAATAATGCAGGGTAAGGAGACGCGAGGAAGTCCAGTTAGTTTTATAAGAAAAACTTTATTGAATGGTTGGTTATATTTTTCTCTTCGTCATTTTTTATTATGTATTTTGAAAATTTAATAAAATATTTATAAAAAAAAAAATAAAGTTTATATTTGGAAATTTTGTAAAAATTTAATAAGGGAGAGAAAAATCGTGGAATGAAATTTTTATGACCCTAGTGGAAATGTTTTAAGAATTTAAGTTCAAATAGATATATTAATTTTAAGGAGAAATAAGATTTAAAAAAAACAACGGATTGTTAATTGGCGAAAGAAGAGAATGTAAAATTATAGTACATTAAGATAGATTATAAGGACAAAATAAAGAGGGAAAGGATTTGCTGAAATATTTAACTGAATTAGAATACAAAAAAGGGAGGTGGGAGGAGGTCAAGGAAACAAGCTATGTGAAGGTTTGATGTTTCTTGCTTTTGTTTTTCCTTTTTTCTTAATCTTTTTTCCCCCTCTTTTTTTTATTTGTATGGTATTCTTTTTTTTAATGTGATACATTGTTTTGTTTTTTGTTTAATTTGGTGTTGTCAGAGCTGCCTCCAGGTCCCAGCTCACAGAGGACCAACGCTAGGCTGTAGTTATGTACAAAAGTCTTTATTGAGGTTCAGTTTCCATTTTAAAGCCGCAGCGCGCAGCTCTACGTCTCGACCTTAGACCGGCGAAGTCCCGTCTGAGTCTCCGCCCCTTCCACACCAGTTTAACACTCTCGCTTTGCTCCACCTCTTCCTAAGTTCCTTTCTCCTCTGGGCCCTCCTGCCCGCTAGGGTTTCATCCTTTCTGGACTCCTCTGACGCTGACCCTGATGATTCTTCCCCCTCCTTCCGGCGGGCTTTAGGACCTGGTTCCCTATCCGGGCTACCTTCTGTGCCGCTCGCCTGTACCTTTGAACTTGGCGCGCGCGCCCAGCCTGCAACTTTCCTCTTGACCGTTCCCTCGCTCTCCGATGGAGGCGTGGCCAACCCTGACTCATCTTCTCTCGCTGGTGGTGCATATGTGGGCTCTGATACCTGGGACTCCTCCCCCCCACTACGCTCTGGTGGGGAAGCTGGTCCTGATTTCCAACTGCTGCTCTGGGAGTCCCCGCTGGCCCCTTGCTTCTGGGGTGTCCCCCTTGGGTCGCCCCTTGCCCTGCCCATCGGCGCCCCCTTCTGTGAATCTTCCGATTCGCTGGAGAGGCTCATGGAATCTATCGGGCTGCTGTCATCTTCTCCTATGCTGCCCTCGGATTGCTCCCCCTCGCTCTCCATCTCCTCTCCTCCCTGCGCTCCCGCTGAGTCCCTGACAGGTGTTTTTCTGTTTTATCTGTAACCTTTAAAACCTCAATAAATATTTTTTTTTTAAAGAAAGAAAGCTTGTGCTCCAAAAGCTGTTCCAATTTATAAGATATGTCATTCAGTATTGAAGAAACAGAATTTATTTATTTTTAAAGGCAATTTGTTTGGATAACCACCTCATATCACTGTGACATTTAAAGTAACTGAAAGTTTGTCCATTAAAACTTGCCATCTTCCTGTTGAACCACTGAAAAAATGGAAGAGTTGTACCGTTCCAAAAAAGGTTACGATCATCAGTGAAACACTTGCAGTGCTGTAATTAAAACTGTGGGCAGCACAGCAGACAATCTTGCCTGCATGCTGCTATATTTTCCAGCCATGTTGCTGCCATTATCATATGGCAGTAATTGATTTTCAGGCCATCAACCTGCAATTTTAATAAAATATAATTTTAGGAAGAACTTCTTGACAGTAAGAGCTGTTCGACAGTGGAATTTGCTGCCAAGGAGTGTGGTGGAGTCTCCTTCTTTGGAGGTCTTTAAGCAGAGGCTTGACAACCATATGTCAGGAGTGCTCTGATGGTGTTTCCTGCTTGGCAGGGGGTTGGATTCGATGGCCCCTGTGGTCTCTTCCAGCTCTATGATTCTATGATTCTATGATTCTAATTTGAAAGTCCTTTTCCTGTTTTTTCATTTGTGTTAATAAAATCAGTGAACTTTCCTCAATTTGACAAAGCCCATCTGAGAGGTCTACAAACCTTACAACTTGACTCATCTGCTTCATTTGAGCACTTCCTGGGGTGCTGTCAAAGAGGATAGAAAACTATTTTGCTACTTTAATTTTTCCAATACTATCGACTCAATAAACTCATTTTGAATTCCTGGTACCATCTGCCATTTCTGAAAACTAAGCCTCCTTTATTTCAGTTACAGATAGGTAGCCGTGTTGGTCTGCCATAGTCAAAACTATCTGAAGAAGTGTGCATGCACACGAAAGCTCATACCAAGAACTAACTTAGTTGGTCTTTAAGGTGCTACTGGAAGGATTTTTTTTATTTTGTTCCTCCTTTATTCGTTTGAATTCTAATAGCCAGTTCTTTCGAGGCTTTGAAGTACTAATGGTCCCAGGGGTTGTTGATTGGCTAGGATTAAAGCCTGTTACACACTTAGGACATTAGGAGATTAAGTAACTATTCACATACTAATTGTTGACGCTCAGAAGTAGGTCCACACATTCCAATACTCATAGATCTTAGATTACATTCTCAAGGTCTGACACACAGTCTTTCCACATAAACACTAATTAACCCTAACCCTAATCTTAACCCCTTCAAATACACATTAAGACTGTCTTATATCCCGGTTATCACATACAAGTTCTAATTAAATCCTAATATTTACTAAACCTAAACATTTAGCACCCCATTCTTAAGGAAATCAGCCCTGAGTGCTCACTGGAAGGACAGATCATGAAGCTGAGGCTCCAATACTTTGGCCACCTCATGAGAAGAGAAGACTCCCTGGAAAAGACCCTGATGTTGGGAAAGATGGAGGGCAAAAGGAGAAGGGGACGACAGAGGATGAGATGGTTGGATGGTGTTCTTGAAGCTACCAGCATGAGTTTGATCAAACTGTGGGAGGCAGTGGAGGACAGAAGTGCCTGGCGTGCTCTGGTCCATGGGGTCACGAAGAGTTGGACACGACTAAACGACTAAACAACAACAACAAAATCTAAAAGGTAAAGGGACCCCTGACCATTAGGTCCAGTTGTGACTGACTCTGGGGTTGCAGCGCTCATCTCGCTTTATTGGCCAAGGGAGCCAATGGTCATGTGGCCAGCATGACTAAGCCACTTCTGGCGAACCAGAGCAGCGCACGGAAACACCGTTTACCTTCCCGCCAGAGCGGTACCTATTTATCTACTTGCACTTTGACGTGCTTTCAAACTGCTAGGTTGGCAAGAGCTGGGACTGAGCAATGGGAGCTCACCCCGTCGTGGGGATTCGAACCGCCGACCTTCTGATCGGCAAGTCCTAGGCTCTGTGGTTTAACCCACAGCGCCACCCGTGTCCCACCTCACATATCTATTACAGTATAAATACTGAGCTTGATGTACCAGGGGAAGGATATATATAGCACCTTAGAGACCAACTAAGTTTGTTCTTGGTATAAGCTTTTGTGTGCATGCACACTTCTTCAGATACCTGAAATGGAAGGAAGTAAAATATAATTAAAAATCAATATGAATGTTTACTGGGATGAATGTAGCACCTCCCATCTGCGTGTCTCCTTATTCCTCCCTCAGCTGAGATCTGGCTGGATGGAGACCTGAGAGCCACCTCTCAATATCTGGAGGGCTGACCCATGGAAGAGGGAGCAAACTTGTTTTCTCCTGCTCTAGAGGGGAGGATCCAGAATAATGGATCCAGAGGACCAGAAACCAGTTTCTGCTTAAACAGCAGGAAGAACATTCTGACGGGAAGAGCAGTGGACCAGTGGCGTAGCGTGGGGGGTGCATGGGGGGCCGGCCGCACTGGGCGCAACATCTGGGGGTTAGGGTTAGGGGGTGCAAATCCACGGGTTAGGGGACGCAAATTACTTGCCTTGCCCCGGGTGCTGACAACCCACGCTACGCCACTGCAGCGGACTCCCTTGGGAGATGGCGGACTCTCCTTCCTTGGAGGTTTTTAAGCAGTTGGATGGCCATCTGTCATGGATGCTTGAGCTGAGATTCCTTCCTTTTGTTGTAAGCCAAAAGTGGCTTATCTTTTGAGTTACACCAATAAAACTCAGAGACAAGAGGAGTCCATCGTTGTTTATTGCAAAGAAATGGGTTACAGTCGAATCTTTTCACAAAACTACAACCCCGCCCAAGGGTCAGGGCAGGGGTGTTTGTAAGTTTCAAACAAAGCATTTAAATTTCCACTAATCATATACATAATTACCTCATTTCATGTTTAATACACATGCACAATGAGCATTGCTGACTAAGCTTTGATTCTCACAGTGATCAGTTACATTGGGTTAGTGTATCTGAAGAAGTGTGCATGCACACGAAAGCTCATACCAAGAACTAACTTAGTTGGTCTTTAAGGTGCTACTGGAAGGAATTTTTTTATTTTGTTTTGACTATGGCAGACCAACACGGCTACCTATCTGTAATTGGGTTAGTATTCATGTTGGGAACCTGTGTTACGTGTAGCCATTTGCAACATGTATCAACTTATGTTCTAGCTTTATGGAAGACACTCTTACTCGGCTACGAGTGATCGCCAAAGAAGAAGAAGATTTCTTGTGGCCCTTTGGGCCACCACACACTTTCAGCTTAGATGACACTCAGCGTCCCTTTCAACTCTCTCATTCTAAGATTCTGGGATGAGGTTGCCTGCTTCTTGCAGAGCGTTTCTATCTCTCTCTCTCTCGTGCGCTCGGCTTGCCACGGGTTAAAATGTACTGAGCTGGGTTCCTAGAGATGACAGGAAAGAAAGGGGGCTGGTCCTCCAGAGCAAAAGCCCCTCCCTCCCTCCCGGGCCCTTCCTGCAAGGGGCGCAGCTTTTGTCTCGGTGCTCGGCGCCGCCATCTGGGATCCGGTGAGTCTTAGCTGTCTCCCCGCCCCCCCCCCCCGCTAGGGTGCCCGGGGGTTTCGGGGTGGGCAGGGTCGCTAGGGAGGACGCGTGGGGCCAGCCCAGCTCCTGCAGGGGGCCGGGCGCTGTGCATGGAGTCCGGAAGGGGCTCCAGGGGTCCAGCCCCCTCAAAGCGAGGCCAGGAGCAGAGGCTGCTGCCCGCGTCTCCTCTGCGAAGGCAGCGAGCGAGCCAGCTGACAGGAGCTTTGCAACTCTGAGTCTGCCTTTGGATCAATACGCTGCTTTCCGCTTTAGGGAGGGTCTTTGGGTCAGGGGAAAGACGGCATGCAAATACAGTGGTACCTCGGGTTAAGTATTTAATTCGTTCTTAACCTGAAACTGTTCTTAACCTGAAGCATCACTTTAGCTAATGCGGCCTCCCGCTGCGCCGCTGCTGCACAATTTCTGTTCTCATCCTGAAGCAAAGTTCTTAACCTGAGGTACTATTTCTGGGTTAGCGGAGTCTGTAACCTGAAGCGTCTGTAACCCGAGGTACCGTACCACTGTAAGCGAAATTGAGATTGTAGCGGGACAGAAACTTTTGGGCATAAAATGATAGAACCACAGAATTGTAGGGTTGGAAGGGATTCCGTGGGTCAGTGCCAGAACCTCAACCAGAGCATTCATGGCAAATGTCCCTCCAACTTCTGCTTAAAAGCTCCAAGGAAGGAGAGTCCGCCATCTCCCTAGGGAGACTGTTCCATGCAAGAAATAGAAACGAAAACTTGACCTCTGCAACAAATATGGAAAGACTGTTGGAAGATGGAGGGCAGAAAAAAGAAAGGGCTTCTTCAAGTGGTGCTGAGTTAAACTATGCAACTCCCTCCTGCAGGAAGCAGTGGTGGTCACCAACCCAGATGGCTTTAAAAATCAAAACCTGAAAAGGGAGAAAAACTGCAAATTCCAACAGGCTCCTCCCTGTCTTCTTGAGGCTCTATATGGGTCTTTTTTTTTGGGGGGGGGAGATGCCCTTGATTAGTCGCCAATGGTATGTGGATAGAGAAGCACTCCAGATATTATTAACCCAAGCCTCTATTGGTATATTAGAGGTTTCCTTCTGTTGTTGGGAAATTACTAGTTTAGCTGCTGTGAACAGGAAGGAAATTAATTTTTTAGATTTAAGGTTGGAGTTTGGGGTCAAATCTAGTGATAATAAAGCAAGTGCCAAATTAGGAGGGATATTTTGGTAATTTTGGAGGTCAGGTGAAAAACTTTTTGCCAAAAGGCATGGACCACAGTACACTCCCACCAACCATGGAAGTAGGAACCTCATTCTCCACAGCTTTTCCAGCATAATGGTGAGCTGGACGGATTGATCTTTGCAACGCATTGGGGGGGGGGGGAGTGCAAAGTCACCAAAAGATAATTTTAAGGGAAATTTCCTGGAGGTGAGCTGAAATTGTTTTTAGAGATGGATTACGCCATATAGATTCCCATGTTTTTTCACTTATTGAGGTTTCAATGTCAGTTTCCCATCTCATTCAAATATCTTCCATGCTGCCCACAAAGCTGTCTACTGCATATGTATCCTGAGGCTTTATTCCCCCCCCCCCCCCGCACACACACACACTTGAGGCTTTATATTATTATTGTTCTGGTTGTTATTGTGAGTATTGCTATCACTACTACTACATTTATTGCCCAGGGCAGGTTACAACCATTTTAAACCTTCGTATTAATAAGAGTAAAAACAAATGACAGTCAGAGCAATAGGGTGGGTCCAGAAAGCACCAGTCTCCAGTGTCAGAGGCCATAGTGAAGAGGGTACCAGGTGCTAGGATCATGGCAATGAAAGTACTGAATAGAGTTCAGGTGATAACACAATCCTGTTTAACACCTGATTCCACTATGAATGGTTCACTTTGAGGGCCCAGAAACCTATGTCCCCATTGTGGAAGGACGTGTGGATCCAGAATTGGCATCCACAGTCACTTATGGACTCACAGTAAAAACTGTGTTTATGGAGGACAATCTTACTTGGCTACGAGTGCCGAGGAACTGCCACAAGGATGCGCTGTTTTGGGCTACCACTTCACCTAAAATGCAGAGGGTGGTGAAACTCCCAAGAGAGCCCCCTTTGCCAACCTGAGCACCCAAGAGTGTAGAGAAGGAGATGGTACTGCTTAAGTGAACAGCTCACGTGAGAACTTTGAATTGGGTCTGGAAATGAATGGACAACCCCAGCAACTCTTTTAAAACAAGAATTAAATGTGTTATCAAAGGTTGTTGCACAGCCCCCAGTCCCCTCCCCATTCATCTTTTCATGGTGGTAGATGGGAAGAAGTGGCTGTGGAACCAGACCAGGTAGGGTGAAGGAGCAATGAGGTGACATAGGCTGAGCGGTGGGGCAGCCAGGGGTCCCCCGGGCCTGAATGAATCTTCTAAGCAATTGACAAACCATAAAAAAAAATCAGTGGTCAGGATTCACATAACCAGCTCCATCACTTGCACAATGGGGCTTCTCCCAATATCCTCTACCTCCCTGCGCCCCCATGTGCCCCTTGACATTGGCTAAGGGCATCAGAAGGGTACCTCAATCCCCAGAACATCACATGGCTTGCTCAGACAGAATGATTAGAATAACACCATGTGGAGTTTCAGCCATTTTTACAAAGATGTTAAAAAAAGCATGCACAATTAAAACATGCAGCAAAAGAATCCTATTAAAACAACATAGCAGACAACAGAACAATGTGTTGGAGATAATGTTTATGCTAAGAGAATGACATTTTTCTTTGTCTTTTAGGGTCCTTTGTGCTTTGAATAAGTAGCTGTTTGTGGGATCATGGACTCTCTCGGTAAGGCTCCCTGTTGGATCACATGTGTTTTGAAATTCAGTACATATCCCTAAGTGAGGAACCTCCAGTATCTTAAAGGAGCTCAACTGCACCACCTACAGCACCTGGAATTCTCACCCTTCCACAGCCTTGAATGAAGGGCTGTCTACTGTTTGGTCTGTGAATATTCTTCCTCCGGTTATTCCTTTTTAAACCATGATCAGCCTGGTCTGAACTGATAAATGTAGACTACAGAGTAGCTTCTGTCTATTTTTGGTTGAACAAAGAGACAGCAGCCTTTGGAGATGGAGCAGATTCCATTAATGGGCCAAATAAAACCCATCCCAGGAAAGAGCTAGGTTTTTCAAATCTCAGGTTCTCATAAATAGCATTAAATAGCATTAATTAGCATTGTTCAATACTTTGAGGCTCCATTTCTTCCCAAGGCTTTAATCTATTTTGCTGTTTGTTGCAGGTGGTGATGATTTGGAAATTAAGAACAAGGGAGACCACAGCAAAATACACACAGTGGAGAGACAATCAAAATATTCAGAGGGTGGAGAGAGTTTCAGTCAGCGCTCCCATTCCATTTCCAGTCATGGAAATCCTATTGGGAAGAAACCTTTCCAGTGCTTGGAATGTGGAAAGAGCTTCATTCGAAACTCCCATCTCACTTCCCATCAAAGAATTCATACTGGGGAGAAACCTTATCAGTGCTCGGAATGTGGAAAGAGCTTCAGTCAGAAGGAAAATCTCACTTCCCATCAAAGAATTCATACTGGGGAGAAACCATATCATTGTCTGGAATGTGGGAAGAGCTTTAATACAAGCACAAGCTTACATAGACATCAAAATATTCACCGTGGGGAGAAACCTTTCCAGTGCTTGGAATGTGGAAAGAGCTTCAGTCAGAACACTCACCTCACTTCCCATCGGAGAATTCACAGTGGGGAGGAACCATATCAGTGCTTAGAATGTGGAAAGAGCTTCACCTGGAAGGAAAGTTTCATTTCCCATCAAATCATTCATACAGGGGATAAACCGTATCAGTGCTTGGAATGTGGAAAGAGCTTTAATACAAGCAAAACCTTTCGTCAACATCAAAGTATTCATTGTGGGGAGAAACCATTTCGGTGTGAAGAGTGTGGAAAGATTTTTAGACGAAAGGAAAATCTCACTTCCCATCAAAGAATTCATACAGGGGAGAAACCATATCAGTGCTTTGAATGTGGAAGAAGCTTCACCCAGAAGGAAAGTCTCAATTCCCATCAAATAATTCATACAGGGGAGAAACCCTATCTGTGCTTGGAATGTGGAAAGAGCTTCAACCAGAGGGCCAATCTCATGGCTCATCAAAGAATTCATACAGGGGAGAAACCATATCACTGCTCAGAATGTGGCAAGAGCTTCAGTAAGAGGGCCAATCTTACGGCCCATCAAAGAGTTCATACAGGAGAGAAACCATATCAGTGCTCAGAATGTGGAAAGAGCTTCAGTCGGAACTCCCATCTCACTTCCCATCAAAGAACTCACAGTGAGGAGAATCATAGAATCACAGAATTGTAGAATTGGATGGGAACCGGTGTTGAACCAAAGGTGAGACTGTTTTGGAAGGCCTGCAAATGCCATAGTGGTAGTCAAGATAACCCCAAACTAATTGGTAGTTGTTTAAGTAATGAATTCACCTATGTTTTATGTATTTGGCGCTGTGGGTTAAAGCCTCAGCGCCTAGGACTTGCCGATCGAAAGGTCGGCGGTTCGAATTGCTGCGGCGGGGTGCGCTCCCGCTGCTCGGTCCCAGCGCCTGCCAACCTAGCAGTTCGAAAGCACCTCCGGGTGCAAGTAGATAAATAGGGACCGCTTACCAGCGGGAAGGTAAACGGCGTTTCCGTGTGCGGCTCTGGCTCGCCAGAGCAGCGATGTCACGCTGGCCACGTGACCCGGAAGTGTCTCCGGACAGCGCTGGCCCCTGGCCTCTTAAGTGAGATGGGCGCACAACCCCAGAGTCTGTCAAGACTGGCCCGTACGGGCAGGGGTACCTTTACCTTTACCTTATGCAAATTGGCTTGCTTTGACGCTATGCTTATGTGGGGGCTGGGGTGCTGGGCTCTTTGCCCAGAAAAGGAACCTATCTGTCAGACTTGAGTATTTGCTACCTATGCCCTCGTTGGCCAGGTGGAGTTAAGGGAGGTTCTCTCCAAAGTGACATACGCTACTGTCAGAGCTGCCTCTAGGTCCCAGCTCACAGAGGACCAACGCTAGGCTGTCGTTATGTACGAAAGTCTTTATTGAGGTTCAGTTTCCATTTCAAAGCCGCAGCGCGCAGCTCTACGTCTTAAAGCCTAGACCGGCGAAGTACTGTCTGAGTCTCCTCCCCTATGACACCAGTTTAAGATCCTAGCCCTGCTCCACCTTTTACGCTGCTCTCTCCTCCTCTGGGTCCTCCTGCCCGCTGGGGCATTGCCCTTTCTGGACTCTTCCGACGCTGAGTCGCTTAGCTCCTCCCCCTCCCTCCTGCGGGCTTTAGGACCCGGTTCCCAATCCTCATTCTCTGCTGTCCCGCGCTCCTGTACATTTGAACTTGCCTCTCGCGCCAACCCAGTGACCTTTCTCCTGACCGTTACACTACTTCTGTCACTGCTTCCCTCTTCCGGGATACTGGCCGGATCTGACCTCCCCTCCGTTGTCTGACTCTCCGATGGAGGTGTGGTCAGCCCTGCCTCATCTTCTCTCCCTGGTGGGGAATGCACTGGCCCCGATCCTTGGGACTCTTTCCCCCCCACTCTGCTCTGGTGGGGAAGCTGGTCCTGATTTCCAACTACTGCTCTGGGAGTCCCTGCTGCCCCCTTGCTCCTGGGGCGTTCCCCTTGGGAACCCCCTACCCCTGGCCACTGGCGCCCCCTTCTGTGAATCTTCCGATTCACTGGAGAGGCTCATGGAATCCCTCGGTCCACTGTCCTCTTCTCCTACGCTCCCCTCAGATTCTTCCCCTTCGCTCTCCATCTCCTCTCTTCCCTGTGCCTCTGCTCCTGAACCCCTGACAGCTACTTTGTGCAAAAGTATTACTTAATATATTAGCACATTGTAGAAAAGTCATGACGACCTCTCACTGCTCTGGTGGCTTACTCGTGTCTGTAACGGCAGTGGGGCTGTGCAGGTATGTCACAAATTTACACCTTTCTGGAATAAAGCACTCACTAGAACTGGTCATTCTGGCACTTTTGACATCTTTCCTTGGTATCCCTGCATCAAACCACTCGTACAGGCCCTCCTGTTTGAGCCCGTCAATTGGCGTAGATACTAAAATAAGGTGGATTGGGGTAGGCAAGGCCATGGTGCTGCAGAGGATCCAGCTTATTTTATTGATGACTTGTTAATTATTTCATATGACTTATGCTGCATTTGTGATGTTATGTTCTATTGTTTGTAAGCCACTTTGGGATTTCTTTGAATGGAAAGTGGTATAGAAATACAATCAATCCATTCCAATCCAATCCAGTCCTCAGCCTGTTGGGCTGCTCAGGGAGGTGGGCAGTGTTTACAACCTTCCCCTTCCTCCCCATCTGGGGTAAAGCTCCCCGTTCCTCCCTGTCTGAACAGGCAGAGGTCAAGGAGGGAGCAACTGTGCCTGTCCCTGTTGGGAGGCCTGAAAAAGCCAAGAAAATGGATTATGTGGGGAGGCAAAGGAGAGATCTTTGGAACCCAGAGAAAGTGGGCGGGTGAGGGGGGGGGAATAGCAGGTGGATCAGCAGAGCAGGAGTGACAGAGGAACCAGGAAGAACAAACAAAGAAAAATGGGAAATCCTTTCCAAAACGGACCATGGAGGTAGAACAGGTCAGTGACCTGCAAATTGAGCTTTCATTTGATTTTGGATATAATATTCAGTTATAATCTTGGGAAAGGCTGTGGAATAAAGGTATGAACTTTACTGCATGTAGTGCACTTTAAAAAAATGTGATGAAAATGATGTATAGATGGTATTTAACACCATCAAAACTTGGTAAAATGTATAAGACAAGATCTAACAAGTGTTGGAAATGCAAAGAAAAGGAAGGTATCTGTCAGAGCCATATGTGGTGGACTTGTAAAGAGGTGAAGGCTTTTTGGGAAATGATATATAACGAGTTAAAGAAAATGTTTAAAAACACTTTTGTTAAAAAACCAGAAGTCTTTTTACTGGGTATAGTAGGTGAAGAGATACAAAAAAAGATAAAAGACTGTTCATATATGGAACAACAGCGGCAAGAATCCTTTTAGCCCAAAAATGGAAATAACAAGAAGTACCAGGGAAAGAAGAATGGTGGATGAAAATGATGGACTTTGTGGAAATGGCGAAGCTGACGGGATAAATCTGAAACCAACACGATCAAGTACATCCAAAAATACTGGAGTAAATTTATACAATATTTGAAAGATCACTAGTTACAGATAGGTAGCCGTGTTGGTCTGCCATAGTCAAAACAAAAAAAATTCCTTCCAGTAGCACCTTAAAGACCAACTAAGTTAGTTCTTGGTATGAGCTTTCGTGTGCATGCACACTTCTTCAGATACACTGAAACAGAAGTTTCCAGACCCTTCTATATAGTGAGAAGGTGGGGAGGGATATTACTCAGAAGGGTGGTGGGAATGGGTGATTGGCAGATAGCTGTGATGAGCCTGTTGACGACTCTTAACGACTGCAATAGGTCTTACAGGAAAAAGCAAGGGGTGAGAAGGTGAAAAATGGCTTTGTCATGTATAATGAGATAAGAATCCAAGGTCTTTGTTCAGACCAGGACTCTCCATGGTTTTAAGTTTGGTGATAAGTTGCAATTCAGCAGCTTCTCTTTCCAGTCTATTTCTGAAATTCCTTTGTAGTAAAACAGCTACTTTGAGATCTTGTATAGAATGTCCTGGGAGATTGAAGTGTTCTCCTACTGGTTTCTCTGTCTTGTGATTCCTGATGTCTGATTTATGTCCGTTTATTCTTTGGCGTAAGGTCTGGCCTGTTTGTCCAATATAGAGAGCTGAAGGACACTGTTGGCATTTGATTGCATACACAATGTTAGACGATGATCTAACATTGTTAGACGATGATCTAACATTCATCGTCTAACATTGTGTATGCAATCAAATGCCAACAGTGTCCTTCAGCTCTCTATATTGGACAAACAGGCCAGACCTTACGCCAAAGAATAAACGGACATAAATCAGACATCAGGAATCACAAGACAGAGAAACCAGTAGGAGAACACTTCAATCTCCCAGGACATTCTATACAAGATCTCAAAGTAGCTGTTTTACTACAAAGGAATTTCAGAAATAGACTGGAAAGAGAAGCTGCTGAATTGCAACTTATCACCAAACTTAAAACCATGGAGAGTCCTGGTCTGAACAAAGACCTTGGATTCTTATCTCATTATACATGACAAAGCCATTTTTCACCTTCTCACCCCTTGCTTTTTCCTGTAAGACCTATTGCAGTCGTTAAGAGTCGTCAACAGGCTCATCACAGCTATCTGCCAATCACCCATTCCCACCACCCTTCTGAGTAATACCCCTCCCCACCTTCTCACTATATAGAAGGGTCTGGAAACTTCTGTTTCAGTGTATCTGAAGAAGTGTGCATGCACACGAAAGCTCATACCAAGAACTAACTTAGTTGGTCTTTAAGGTGCTACTGGAAGGAATTTTTTTTGTTTTGAAAGATCACTGTAAGCAATTAACAACACTAGTAGGGTTATCTGAAGACTTGTAAAAAGATTTTTTTTTACCTTTCTATATATATTTAAATTTTGATGTATTTAGTACAGTGGTACCTCTGGATGCGAACGGGATCTGTTCTGGAGCCCCATTCGCATCCTGCAGTGAACGCAACCTGCACGTGCGTGGGTCACGATTCATCGCTTCCGCACAAGCGCGTGATGTCATTTTGAGCGTCTGCGCATGCGCAAGCAGCGAAACCTGGAAGTAACGCGCTCCATTACTTCTGGGTCGCCACGAAGCACAACCGGAAAACGCTCAACCCGAAGCTACTTCCACCCGAGGTATGACTGTAATGAGTTATATTAGAATTGGAAAATATATAAAATGCTGTGATATAAGGTTAGTTTTGAAAGCCAAGAGGTGGGAGGGAAGGAAGCTGACAGGCTCTAAAGAGCCAAAGAAGTAAAGTGGATAATAATGATGTGATTATATATGTTTAAATGGAAAATTAATAAAAATTATTTAAATAATAATAATAATTGAGTTTTCATCCGAATTTGTTTGCCCCAAGTTTGCAAGGAGGTGACTGGTCTGATCCTGCAGGGCTATTCTTGTGCTCTGGCCTGGAAGGGTCCTTGGCTCCCAGTCACCCACCAGGCCCTGATGAGACCCAGACTTGCTGAGCTTCAGCAAGGAGCACACCTTCTGCTCACACTCAGAAGGTCTGCTTTACCCCTTTGAAGCCAGGACTGAAACTATTTTTATATACTGCAAATTATTCCTCCTTTCATTTTTCTTTCTTTTTTAATGGTGTTGGTTCCTTAGTACACTTTTTAAAGAGAGAACCTGATCCAGCCAGAACTGCCACCATCTTTTTATAGTTTGCTTCCTCTCTTGGAATGCCACTGGGCTGCTGTGCTGTGTTACCTGCAGGTCCAGGAGTTCCCAGGGAAGAGGACGAATGGCCTGCTTTGTCCCTCCTGAGTGAACAGTCTGTTTCTGTGGCCTGGGGAGGCGCAAGAGAGGTAGGCTTTCTTGGTTCTGTCTTCACAGCCTATGTGCCAAGGGCAGGGGTTGCAGCTGCTCTGCAGGGCAGCAGGAAAGGCTCAAAGCGAATGTGGCAGACGGTGTTGGCATTACCCACCTTTGGAAGGAAACTGTGGTCTAAACTTTTGCATTTCAATCCCCCCCCCCCCTTATTATTGGTATACATGGTGAATTCTGTCTTTTTCAATGATTTGTGATATACCTTTTTTGAGTAGAAACCTTTTGTATGCCACACTCCAATAAATGTTTTGCAATTTTACCCAGTGTCTTTGTGGTAAACACTCCCATGAGGCAAACATTTATGTAGCACAGTCTGTGACCTTAGGAAAGCTGAGGCTCAGAGAGATGGATTTGCTCACAGCCCCCAGATGTCTTGGTCCAGTGGACCAAAAGCCAATTTCTCCGCAAAGGAGTGATGAGTGAGAAATGTTTCTGTCCAGCTAAAGGCAACACCAGGGAGATGCCCAAGGCACCCTGGTCGAGGGTTCACGGCCGAACCTTTATGGTAGTGGTGGACACCTATTCCAAATGGCTAGAGGTGGCCCCGATTCCCTCCATAACTACCCAAGCTGTCATCCTGGTGCTGCGGGGCCTGTTTGCAACTCATGGGTGTCCTGATGTTCTCGTCTTGGACCTCAGTTCACATCAGGCACCTCTTCTCCTCCTTCTGGAACCGTCCCTTTCCCCTTGCCTCCTCGCTTTAGACTTTTCCCTCACAAGTTGGGGTACAGGTAGGGTTGCCATATTTTGAAGAGCAAGAAAGAGGACATATTTGCCGACTGCTACTTTTAACTATGGATCGCTATGACAACTCTCATTTTACATACCCATGAAAAAGAGGACGTGTCCTGGAAAAAGAAGATGTATGGCAGGCACAGCTCATATGCCCCTCCCCCCCAAGCCAGCCTGCCTGCGGGGTTTGGGGACAGGTGGCGATGGCCGCCTTGTCCGGGGTGGGCGGAGGTCCATCTCCCATTCTGTACGGGAGGCACACGCCCAAGTTGCGCTGCCTGTGTTCTTCCGAGTGCTGTTTCTGTGCTTGAGGGAACACAGAGGGAGAGAGAGTGCAGCCCAGACTCCCGCCAGAGAAAAATAGCGGGAGTGATGAAAAGCATAAAGGTACTGCAGTATTTTGGAGCAGGAACCGGCAAGCCACTCCAGTATCCCTGCCAAGAAAACTCCATGGACAAAGACAGGAGTGCCTGGCGTGCTCTGGTCCATGGGGTCACGAAGAGTCGGACACGACTAAACAACTAAACAACAACAACTGCAGTATTTGCAGACACCTAAAGCAAGCTTCAGTGTTACCTTCACCTACTCGCATTGCTTACTCTCACATCCTGGATCTAAACAAAAAAATTCCTTCCAGTAGCACCTTAAAGACCAACTAAGTCAGTTCTTGGTATGAGCTTTCGTGTGCATGCACACTTCTTCAGATACACATGTGCATGCACACTTCTTCGTATGCATGCACACTTCTTCAGATCCTGGATCTAGTACATACCTAATTAATGCCCCTGATATCTAACGATTCAGAAGAAAAAACAAAATAAATAAATTCCTTCCAGTAGCACCTTAAAGACCAACTAAGTTAGTCCTTGGTATGAGCTTTTGTGTGCATGCACACTTCTTCAGATACACTGAAACAGAAGTCACCAGACCCTTCTATATAGTGAGAAGGTGGGGAGGGGTATTACTCAGAAGGGTGGTGGGATTGGGTGATTGGCAGATAGCTGTGATGAGCCTGTTGACGACTCTTAACGACTGCAATAGGTCTTACAGGAAAAAGCAAGGGGTGAGAAGGTGAAAAATGGCTTTGTCCTGTATAATGAGATAAGAATCCAATGTCTTTGTTCAGACCAGGTCTCTCCATGGTTTTAAGTTTGGTAATAAGTTGCAATTCAGCAGCTTCTCTTTCCAGTCTATTTCTGAAATTCCTTTGTAATAGAACAGCTACTTTGAGATCTTGTATAGAATGTCCTGGGAGATTGAAGTGTTCTCCTACTGGTTTCTCTGTCTTGTGGTTCCTGATGTCAGATTTATGTCCGTTTATTCTTTGGCGTAAGGTTTGGCCTGTTTGTCCAATATAGAGGGCTGAAGGACACTGTTGGCATTTGATGGCATACACAATGTTAGACGATGAGCAATTGAATAGTCCCGAGATGGTATGTGTTGTCCGGGTGTATGTGTATGTGGCAGCAAAGTTGGCATCTGGGTTTATTGCAGGCTCTGGTGCCAGTGTCCGTGTTAAGTCTGGTTGTAGTATTATTGTGGGTTAGGAGTTGTTTAAGATTGGGTGGCTGTCTGTAGGCAATGAAAGGTCTTCCTCGCAGAGCTTGAGAAAGAGAACTGTCATTGTCCAGGAGAGGTTGTAGATCTCTGATGATGCATTGTACTGTTTTAACTTGGGAGCTGTATGTGATGACTAGAGGTGTTCTGTTATTTTCTTTTTTGGGTCTGTCTTGCAGCAAGTTCTCTCTGGGTATCAGTCTGGCTCTGTTGATCTGTTGTCTAACTTCATCTGCTGGGTATTTTAGTTCTAAAAAGGTTTGCTGTAGATCTCTTAGGTGAGAGTCTCTGTCTGTAGAATTGGAACAGATGCGGCTGTAACGTAGTGCCTGGCTATATACAATGGACTGTTTGGGATGTTTGGGATGGTAGCTAGAGGCATGTAGATATGTTTGTCGGTCAGTTGGTTTACGGTATAAGGTGGTGTCTATGCGCCCATCCTGTATTTTTATAGTAGTGTCCAAAAAATGTATTTCTTGCATAGATTGATTCATTGTTAGGTTGATTGTGGGGTGAAAATCATTGAATTTCTGGTGGAAGGTGTCCAGGGTCTGTTGACCATGTGTCCAGATGATAAAAATATCGTCAATGTATCACAGGTACAAGAGAGGTTTGAGTGGGTCGGAGTTTAGGAAACGTTGTTCTAAATCCGCCATGAAGATGTTGGCATACTGTGGGGCCATGCGGGTGCCCATTGCTGTGCCGCTGATCTGAAGGAACAGGTCATCACCGAATTTGAAGTTGTTGTGGGTAAGGACAAATTGGCAGAGTTTGGTAGCAAAGTCCGCTATGGTTTTATCGGAAATGGTGTTCCTTATAGCTTGTAAACCATCATTGTGTGGGATGTTGGTATACAGAGATTCCACATCCATAGTAGCTAGTATAGTATTGTTGGGAAGATTATTTAAAGATTGTATTTTCCTCAGAAAATCTGTGGTGTCACGTACATAGCTGGGAGCACTGATGGCATATGGTTTCAGAACAGAGTCCATATAACCGGAGACACCCACTGTAATAGTGCCAATATTCAGATTCAGAAGAAATTAGAGTGGGCTGCATTCTCACCCACCTCTTAAAAGATCAGAGTATGGAAGGGTAACATGGGAATCATAACGAGTGTGATAAGAGCCTCAATAAGTGTACGAATTTCAGTATATGGTAAAGTGAACTTAAAAGGTTTAAGGCTTGGAGTACTACTCCTAAACATGCTTTATATAAACAAGATTCCATAGGGTTGCCATTAACATTTTTTATAGGTTTCAGCAGGACTTAGGCATGACTAACTTTCTCTGGACCAGGGACATAATGTTATCCAATGCCCACATTGCTAAGTATATAGACTTTGTGGTAATGAGTGAGTAGAATGTCAGTGTATTTTATTTTATTTTATTTTTTAAAATGTGATTTTATGCAGCAAATATTTGTACTTTAAACCTGTCAACAATGAAGAACAATTTGCAATGATTGTTTTTAATATACTGGCCCAATAAAGTACATTATCTATTCTTACTACTTTTTCATTGTTACCATATGTCCAAAAGTTCCAAGCATCCACATCATAATTATATACCATTACTAAGAATGCAGAGGCATTGCCACACAAATAAACCCCTCCTTGAGTTTTTGCTCAGGCCAAATGTAGTGACAAATGCACAGTGTAAGGTTATGTTATGAATTCATTGCAATGAATTAAAATATTTTTATTTTCTTAAAAAATAAGCCAAAGTCCTTAGAAGTTATATCAACTTACAAATCAAATGTAGAATCATAGAATCATGAAGTTGGAAGGGGTCATCTAGTCCAACCCCCGCAATGCAGGAATCCTGCTCACAGCCATCCCTGGGTGGAAATTCACTTAAATAAAAACTGAAAATAAAGGAGTACCATGCCAAAGTGGCCAACAAGCTCTTGTGAATGTACAAAATTGCCATTGCTCTTTCACAAGGTCAAACTACACATACATGTACTATGTGCACTTTTTTTCTGAAAAAGGCAGATCACTGCCATAGCCCTGGTTACACATAGCTTAATTACATCAAAGCTGGATTACTGCATTGTGTTCTTTCTGGGGCTGCCCTTGAAGAGCATTCAGAAACCCACACATTAGGAATATGGCTGAATTTTTGACCAGTTTGAAGCATCACATTTCGCCACTTCTGTATCATATTCACTAGCTTATTATTCATTTTCAGGAGCTATTTGAAGTTTTTGTTATCACCCCAAAAACCTAAAATCAATGGTGGGGGGACCTCTGGTCGCAGGTCTAGTTAGTATCAGACACAACTAAAGATGGATAAAACCATGAATTTCAATTTCTCTCTGTTTCCCCTTTTTCTAGTCCTAAATTGAGTTTGCCCTGTTCCACATCAGTTTGTTAAAAATAAATAAATAAAAAAAGTCCACACAAAATTAATACAATTTTATGTGCATTTCTCCTAATATACTGGTATTCACACATTTCCCAACATTATTTTCACTATTTTGTGTTAGTTTCTGTTTTGCCACTGAGCAGCTGCTTAGAGTCACAAGGCGCTGTTTACATTCCAGAGACAGTCCAGGCTGTTGGAAGTCTCACGGGAGACTAGAGACGGATGTGACGTTACTGGTTTCCTTTGTTCCTTTGTTCCTTTGTTGTTCGGTTGCTCTCTGATCTCACAGGTAGAGGATGTATTTTTCTTTGTCTGCGTAGTAAGAAATAAAGCATAGTGATGTAGCCAGAAATCTCCTCACTTCTGCTGCCTGGATTCTCTGCTGAATGGGGGAACGTGCCTTGGAGCCTCATCAAAGGCTCAAGGTTGTTAATTATTCATTGGAGGCAATTCCGGAGGACTCGGCTGGAAGATGAGCTTTATCAGCTCACCCGAGTGGAGATTCCAACATTTTGTGGGTCACTGTTGCTTACTGGGAGGGAGATGGGGGGGGCAAGGTGTATAGCAAGCCTACCTAAGGAGACAGGATTGCTTTTGAGTGAAGGTATGGCTAATCTTTGCCCAGAGTCTTCAGTCCTCAGTTCTCCCTTGCAAGGTGCCAATGGCTGAATACTCTTAATTCTCTTGTTCTGCAGGAACCTACTAGGTTGCTGAGAATATTGACCTTCAAACATCCCTGGAAGTTAGGTTACACCAAACAGGACCGTACAAATCAATTTATATCTTAGTATTAGAATTACAAATATACAACAGATTGGTTCATATGACCCCAGGAAGTCTCTCAAGAACTCCTAGGACAAGAATTTGTAATTTGTAGGAGTTTAACAGTGACATCATAGGCATGTGTACTCAGAAGTAACCCTTGTTGAGTTTACTGGGATTTAGTCCCAGGTAAACGAGCATAAGATTGCAGCCTAAGACGCAATGGGCTTGATAAGGCATATATGGAATCAGGCTGTAAAAACATTGCAGAAGTATATTCTAAATCCATTTAACTGGATTTTCATTCCACTTGGAATGAATAATAATTTGTACTCACAATATGTATTACAGTGTATGTGTGTGTGTGTTAAATCTGACTTTGTATGTTGTTTGGTATGTTACAGTTCTTAAGTTCATTGAAAATTTTATTACAATTATCCAAACTCTCTAAGGAAACAAAGAAAGTAATTTCATATAAATCCACAGATACTTCAGAAATAAGAAGTTAAATCAACTGAAACCATCATTTGTTTACTGATACGGAAGGGGGGGCATGTCTTCTTCACCTTCTTCTTCGCTACAATATATCAATTTATCTCCAATTGTCAATGTCAAAAGGGACTAAAATCTATAAAATTCATAGAAAATCAACGTGCCAATTTGCTCAATTTCTCTAGGACTCCATCACACCTCCCCTGTCCAGCATAATCCCTCAAGCAAGGTGTTAAGACCCTAATCCTGTCAAATCGCTCTGATCCGCCTTTCCTCCAGGCAATGTCAGGTGGCAGACTATGCATATTTGGGACCATTGTCTTCTCATCCCCGGTACTCAGGAAGTGTTTTTTCTGTGCATATCTCCGACTCTGCATATTCCCCCTCCCTCCTCCATATGTTAATCCGGTGTAACCCAACCTCTCCTTAATGTATTCATGATGTAACTGGGATGTATTTTGCACTGTATTCTGGGACATGGAGGGAGTTTCAAAAGTTCATGTCACCCCTTTCTCGCTGTTCAATCTCGCCTTGAACCTGTTGCACAATAAACTTGGATCTTCTGTAGTTTGCTCCTGTGCCCGGCTGAGCTCATTTTCTTCCACAGGGACCCGCGGACACTTAGTCCGACGAGCTGGGTGGCAGAGTAGCCCCGCACCCAGATTTTAGCCGTAACATTACCCTAAACCAATATTTTTAGATATCAATATCAATTTATTGTGTAAGTCTAAGACCCTGTAGTTTGAGATTGAACAGCAGAGAAGTACAGGAGTAAAACTCACTTTTCTTGTTTCCTAGCACCAACTTTACTGAAATCAGTCTAGAGGCATGCAGACTATGTCATTCTTTTTTTCTCTTATTCTTGCCATTTGCTATACTCATCATTTTGGGGCAGGAAGGGGATGGACATATTCATTTCCCATTTCATGCGTTTTCTTGGTGAGGTTGATGGACTTATTTCCCATTGTTAATGGACTACTTCTACATATTAAAATCTGCTTAACCTCTGATGCTGCATTGGCTACAATTAAAAATTTTTATACTTACATTAATAACACATATGTTCCTGTGACCGAAGGACTCTAGAAGCACCTTTTGGTAACCACTGTTATAGCTATCAGTCATTTCAACCTCCACCATTAAAGAGAACATTATTTTTTTTTGGGGGGGGGGAATAGATGCCACTTGGCATGCAAATATGCTGGAAGACCTTGTGGGGGACATACAGTAGGTATCTCTGGATAGATCCAGTAATTAGTGGTGGAGCTTCATGCTCCGGCAGTAGGGGGGGGGAGAGGAAAGAAGGTGGGGGCGTGGCACGTGTCCCGGGGGCGTGGCACACTGCCCGCAGGGGCGTGATGCCCAGCATGGGCAGGGGGGGGGCAGTCGCAATGGCACCCCACCGGGATTGCGCTGCTGGGGGCAGTGAGCTCCCCCCACTACCCTCTTCCTCTGCCAGTGCCCGTAATCCAGAAATGGGGAACCTTTGACACTCCAGATGTTGCCGAGCTGTAACTCCCATCCTGACCATTGGCAAATCCACACTGTGATCAAATCCCGCCCAGAACCCATTGTCCCCTCTGTGAAAGGACGTGTGGATCCAGAATTGGCCTCCACATTCACTTACGGACTCATTGTTAAAACACATATAGTCTGACCCCTGAAATGCAGAGATGGGACCCCAAGAAGCATCTAGTCTGACCCCTGAAATGCAGAGATAGGACCCCAAGAGTCATCTAGTCCATTCCCCCACGAAGTGGGGACCAAGACAGATCTCTTCCTCCGCCCCGGGAGCAGGCTGTTCCCCCCCTCTGTCCCAAACTCCCTGAGCTCTGTTCGTGCACAGATACCCTGACACCATTTTTTTGGGCAGAAATCCCATTTTATTTCACAGGAGACAAGAGCGGCTACGGGAAAAATGCCACAGTTTTCTCCTTTGTTTCGTGTTGTCCGCCTTCAGCACGTCCAGAGAAATCGTGCCCAGTCAGAAAGGGATCTGAGGGTCATCCAGTCCAACCCGCCAGCTAGGCAGGCATCCTTCTGGGGAGAAAGGGGCTAGTCTGTTGGCGCGCTGATGGGCAGCTCCACGATCCGAACCTGGTCCTGCGAATGCAAAGCGGGTGGTTCATGGCCAGGCAGGGAATTCACCAATGCAGGTAGGCTGCCTCTGGCCCTGGAGGCCCCACCTCTTATCACAGGGAGGCAGGTAGACTGCCTCTGGCGTATGGAAGGGGGACGGGGCTGGGGGTGGGACAGGGGGTCCAGCGTGCGAGGGACTCACGTCTTGGAAGGCAACATTGTCGAAGGCCTCGAACTGGGGCGCCTCCAACGGCCAGCACTTCTTCCGACAGTGGTGAGCGACGGCCCAGGCCAGGAGCCCCCCAAAAAGGGCGCAGGCGGCTGCGGATGCAACGGCAGCCTCCCAAGGCAGGGTGGGGGCACTGCTCCCTGGGGGGGGGGGAAAGACTCCCTTTGTATGCGCCTGTGTCTCTCGAACCCCAGATCCCCAAAGCATTGGGCCTCCCCTTACCTTCACCACCGCTCTCCTGGCGCTGCTCCTCGCACCCGCCTCCTGCCACGTATGCTACGTCGTCCACTGCAATGGTGCCCGTGCCGGACCAATCGCCAGCGCCCACTTCCAGCACCACCTGCGAGACATGGGTTCAAACCAGCAGTGCCTCCTGCCAGGAAGGATTTCGAATCCGCCACCTGCTGAACGTCTCATGCCAGAGGTGTTCCAAAGTGGCAGGGAGTCCCAAAGTTTCATGGTGCCGTGGCAAGAAGTCCCAAATTCTCTTTTTCGAACCGAAAAGCCCCACGTCTTTATAGGGTATCCAGTGGCAGGCAGTCCCAAAGGTGGACAAAGGCCGTCACATTTAAAGGAGTTTAATAGGAATAATATAAGGAAGTTTAATTATCATAGGAACACCAGTGGCAGGCAGTCTCAAAGGCACCAAACTTTCTGAGATGGCTTACCTGGAACTCACCACCGCTGTCAATGAGAAGCCTCTCCTCCCGCCAGGCCCAACCTTGGTGGCTGGCTGCCCGCCAGACCACTCGCTCCCCCTGCGGGCTGGACAGGAGCACCCGGAGCTCAGCACTGCCTGCTGGGGAGGGAAAGCAAGGCGGAGTCATGTGGGCAGTGGGTTCGGGTGCCAGAGGCTCCGCAATAATTCCCTTCCCGCATCAGGGAGTTCCACCGGCCCAAGTAAAACCTGACTCACCACTTTTCCCCTGGAAGGCCATGCGGTAGCGGAAGTGGAAGCAGCCGGTGCCTTCAAGGGTCTCGCTGGTGAGGCGGGCGGCGTGGTGTCCTGCGCCCACCTGGACGGAGATGTGGCGCCCTAGAAAGAAATGAAAATAATAATTGGGAGAGAAGCCCGATTACTCGCACCCGGACCCGGCTCAGAGCAAACCATTATTGCAACGATTCATTCCGATCCCCTCGACCCACCTTGCAGGGTCGTAAGTCGTAAGCCTCCCGCCCCAGACGCTTGGGGGTACCGCGTGCGAGACTCACCGTCCGTGCCCGCCCCAGCCCAATCCCAGCTCCGCCAATCACCGTGGGGCTTCCTCCAGCCACAGGTGCCGGATTCAAAATCACATGAGCCTGAGCGGAGAGAAGCCAGAGCAGTCAATTCCATGGCAATATTCTGCACCCCAAACCCTTTGGTCATGCAGCGCTACAACTCCCAAGACTTACCAGCGCCGAGGCAGCTCCCCGGTGTCACCTCAAGGTCGTCGAGCGCCACATACGACGGCACAGCCCCTCCATCGCCTTCTGCCGCAAAAGCCACCTGCGCCAGAGAGAGGGGAGTCCGCATGCTGCCACAAACTCAAACCCAGCACCATTCCCCCAACCCGACGCTCCCCTTTGGCGCTCACCCGCCACTCGCTGCTAACTTCCGCCGTGAAATTTGCGTAGCACCAGCTCCCGTGCCGCCTTGAACCTGCTGCCAGCGCCTCGGCCTGCCTCCCGCCCTCTTCCTCCACGGAGGCGCGCAGAGAGCCTGGCGAGAGAGCGCCTTGGTGGAGTCATCAAGCTTTCTGGCAGGGCGGGACCCTGGTGGGTCATCCATCCCACCCCGAGCTTTTACCTGCGTCTCCAGCGCTCAGGTAGTACCAGAATCCGACACAGTGGGTGCCCCCCAGCGGCAGGTACATCCCTGTCCGCAGCGGCGCTGCTTCTCCCGCTGCAAGGACGCTGGTGTCGGCAACCATGTAGTGTCCTGGGGAGGGAAGCGGTGAGTTCCAGTTGGGGTCTCCTTCCATATTGGGACCCGGCAGTCATCCAGCCTGACCCTGGCGTCACTCACCTTCCGACGTGCCAAGGGTGCGGTCATGGGGCGGGCCTTGCCCTGAGGTGCCGCCGCCCTGCCACCACACCCACCCTCCTCCCGAAACATTGCAGACGCCGGGCTCCTCAAAGTTGCAGCGGAGGGGGGCGGCGCAGGGGCCGGGCACCAGTGCTACGTCGTCCAGTGCCACGGTTCCCACGAAGCCGTCGCGGAGCAGCTCAAAGATCACCTGGAATGGAAAGAAAATAGTTTCCAGTGCTGTTATTCACGATGATTTTGCTTGTTCTTATTCTAGGCTGGATTCGATCCCAAGACCTCACCTGGAAGCCGGGCAGCAGATGCTGGGGAATTGTGGCCGAGGCACGGCGCCAAGCGGCACCCTGACTCCCCGCCCGGGTCCACAGAACTTCCTCTGCGGCACCGGCGGATTTCACTAGCAGGTTGAAGGTGCCTGGGAAAGAGGGGGGCAGGGGCTCCATTAATTGCTATTATATCATCATCATCTCATCCTTTCCCCCAACCGCTATGTGTTTTTATCTTTGTTCATTATTCTTACTACTGTATTTCCTTTTCTTAACTGCTATAACCATTAAGCTATTATTTATTTTTAAAGGATTCTTGCTGATTGTTATTTATGCTGTATTGTTTTTAATATCTGGTTGGAAGCTGCCCAGATAGGCGGGGTATAAATACATTATTATTATTATTATCATCATCATCATCATCATCATCATGGCTCATTACCACTCATCATTTAATACCACTGTCAGGGGCTGCTGGTGTTCTTAATTTTTCTGGATTAAAACTTGTCACCAATATTCATTATTGAGAAATAGTACTTTTTACCATTATTTATCCTTATCATTCTTTTTATATGATAATATAAGAATTTCATAATTTTTTTATAAATACAATATAAATAATATAAAAATATAATATAAAAATGATAATAAGAAATAAGAAATACTATTTCTCAATAACGAATTAATATTTGTTCATTTGTCTGTGAACCTCCCTGAGACTTTGGGGTATAGGATGGTATATAAAAATTTCATTATTCTCATCTGAAAAGTCTCTGGCGACGCCACTCCTTCGAGGGCACCCCTCCCTCTGCTGAAATTCCTTGCTAGAGCTGAAGCTGCAGGTTTGAGTCCCGCCCTCTTCCATGACGAAAACTCCCTTTGGAAATCTCGGCCCACATGCCAGCTGACTGAATGGCCTCCTCCCTCCGGGATGGACTTGCAGCGCTTGCCATCTTGGGAACTCCCTGCTACTTGAGATGAAGAAATCCCCTCGCCTCTGGAGACCTGAAAGTCTCCTCCATTGGAACTCCCTGCCACTTGATTATCAGGCTGGCACCTCCTTGCGCCCTGGGCCTTCCCAGCATCTTGCTCTCAAACCTGCACCATGTGGGGAACTGCCTGCCACTTGAAAGCCGCCCTTACCAATCTGGGGCCCCTCCAGGCGGTACCAGAAGGAGAGGCAGGCGTTGGACAGTGTCAGCGAAGCTTGGGGGGCAGAGACCAGCCTCGCCCGCCGGCCGCAGGATCCGGGTGCTGCAGGGTCCGCCGAGAGGAAAGAACCTGTGGGGCAACAGGGTCAGGTCCTGGGTTCGAATTTGCGCCAAGGCTCAGCTTGCCCTCAAAATCCACCTGCTTGCCCCCTGAGACTTGCCCTCTAAGCTCCATTTCAGAGAGCAGCTGCCTCCTTTGGAACTCCCCGACAAGGGATAGTTTGTGGGACTGAAACTGGATCAATGATTGATTTTTTTGTTTTATTTCCAAAATGAGGTTTTTCGAGCCATCTAGAAATTCTTGGCAAACTGATAGGAATGGTTTAATTCATTTGGTCGAGCCTACGAACCCGACTGTGTGATTTGGAGACGGGCAGTTATTACTATTACAATTACTATTAATGTGATTTATATCCAACCGCATAATAATAATAATAACAATAATAATAATAATATATTATTGTCAGGGACCCCGCCCATATACCCCGCCCATATGGAACTGGAACATAAGAGCACATTTGAGGGGGCATCTTTCATCCAAACCTTAAACCAGTAACAGCAGCATAATATCAAATTAATCACAACAACCATTTCAATTTCAAAAAAGAAATCTCTTTTGGGATGTGTCAAGGTTTGCCCCAGGAGCTGTGAGCTGCTTTGGGTGCACAAATTGCAATTGAAATTATTCCACCCCCATCGCAAATCAGGTTTGTTCTCAAAATTGGCAGGCTTTCTGCTCTTTTGCAAGGAGCAGATCCCGCAAAAGCTGCAAGCCCTTTCTCCAAATTCAGCTGAAAACTTATATAGCAACTTATAGTGACATTATCAGCATAATTCCACCCGATATGGCCATGGGAGTGGAATAATTTCGACGGCAAACCTTTGCTCCTTGCCAAACAAGCAGCTTTCTGAAAGGGAAGGTCTTGGGTTCAAATCTTCCTACCTCTGCCCGTCGTGTGGTCCTGGCCGATGTGGAGGCGCCACTCAAACCCATCGCCCGGCTCAGCAAACCATCCACACAGGTCGCTCTCAAAGTTGCACGACAGCCCTGCAGGGGAGGAAGAGAGAGAGAGAGAGAGAGAGAGAGAGAGAGAGAGAGAGACCGTCAGGGGGAAGAACACACACACACTTAGATAGCTTCTTATTAATATTATGATTCTTATTATAATCATCATTATTACATTATATATAATAAGTATATTAAGATTAGTATATACTAGCGTTAATCCAAAGATCTCAGGGCAGTGTACCGTTTTCAGAGCCTATTTTACATAGCATAAATCAAAGCATGGTAAAAGACAGCATAATAAGGAAAACAATCATTTTTGGACTGTCACACCTAGAGGAAGAAGAAGCGGAATATTATTATTATTATTATTAACAACAATATACAGGGTGAGTCTTTTAAAGGAGGCCCCGTGGAACATGTGTACTCACCCTGTATTATATTGGGCCCAGTATCATGTTACTGTTCTTACTATTGTTATTGTGCCCAGTGTTCTATTGTTGTTATTGCTATGCATAAATTGATATGATGTCTATATTTATTATGTATATTTATATATATATTTATTATTTGTATGTGTATATAAATTTATATATATATATATGTGTGTGTGTGTGTGTGTATATCCTGCCTTCCTCCCAGGCAGTTTAGAGAAATTTAGGATGGGGAAATCATTACAAAACTAGTAACGATTCTTCAAATTGAAGCATCATCATTGTCATCATCATTATTATTAATAGCTTGCATTCCACCCCCACCCCCCCGACAGGGACTCCCAGCAGCTGATGGATCCAGGCATCCCCAACCTGCGGCCCTCCAGATGTTTTGACCTACAACTCCCATGATCCCTAGCTAACAGGACAAGTGGTCAGGAATGATGGGAATTCTAGTCCAAAACATCTGGAGGGCCGAAGGTTGGGGATGCCTGGCTAAAACAATAGCGGCCCCAAATTGGGAAAATGTTGAAGAATGATTCTGATGGGCGGAGGGGAATCAGCGCCCTCCGATGGTGACATACCTGAGGGGCGCGAGAGAGAAGCACCGCAGTCCAGAAAGGCCACGCTCTCGATGGCCAGGGCAAGATCCTCCTCCGTCGCCAGGAGCTCCAGCTTCGGGGAGACAGAGATAAGGGAACCTCAGGGGTCATCCAGCCCAACCCGCTGTCACCCACCTCAGGCAGGGTGGGGGAGCTGCTGGCTCACCTGGAAAGGCCGTTCTCTCGCACCCAGGGCCACGGTGGCGTGCTGCCAGGAGGCGGTGCCATTGCCCTGGGCGTGCCACAACCACCGGCCCGGCGCTGCGTCGGTGACAGCCAGAGCCAGGAACCCTGGGAAAAGAGTGCAACTGGTGTGGTTAAACAATCAGGATTATTTTTACTGAGTTTTAGCACACGTGAATAACTTAAAATAAATCCTTATTTCCCGGGGAGTAGCCTTTGGACTCTGATGTCACTTAAAGAGGAAATCTTGAGAAAGATTTTTCCTCCCAAAGCACTTTGTTTTAAAAATCCAAATTAAATCACAAAATCTGCTCCAATATTTCTGTAAATAATAGTCAATGATGATAGTAAATAATAATAATAATAATTTGCATGCGTCTGCCTGCATGTCGCAGCTCCTGCGCGTTTACATGGAAAATGGATCTGGTCCTCCCTGAATTGGCCCCCCAGCTGCACCTACCTTGAGGGCCGGTGTTGAACTGCAGCTCCACGGCGCAGGCCCAGCTGGAAGGCCCCAGGAGCGGCGTGGTGGCCCTGGCGAGGGAGAGCATCTGCCCCGGAGCCTGGCCCAGGCCCAGTCCGGGCGACGCAGGATCCGGCCCCGCGCTGACCCACTGGATCCGGCCCACGCTGACGTCCGCCCAGCCGCCCATGCCATGGGTGAAATTGCTGGCTCCTAGGAAAGGACAGGGGCTGCTGGGATCAGGGCTGGGCTAGATGACTCCAGCTATCATTCTGTGACGCCCAAAGCAGATTTTAGGGTGCCCAGGTGCCACCCCTGGGAGGGCTCAGGCCCAGCAGGGAATCTGCTTTCCGTGTCACAAGAGACTCCTCTGGCAGGCAGTTCCACGGGTTAACGGAGGCCCACGGCAGACGCTCACCACACTGGCTCTCGTCGGTGTCGTCGTCGCAGTCGGCCTTGAAGTCACACACTTGCTCGCTGCCGAGGCAGCGTGCCCCACTGTCACAGGCAAACTGGTCGTCCTTGCAGGGCACCGGTCCGGGTGGTTGCTCGGTGCAGGGAGCGGAGAGCAGGCCTGGATGGGGAGGGAAGGGGGCGCCAATGTCCGGGACTCTTCATCGGTTGCAGCCCAAAAGGTGGGGTTGGATTGGATGACCCTGGGGGTCCCATTCCCATAGGTCATTTTTGTTACAAAAAGATTCAACCTTGCTGGTATCTTAATATCAACAACCAGAAGCAGGTTTCCTTTTTGGAATAATAAATTTCCAGAGCAGGGTGGATTTGATTGAAATGAAATCAATTTAAATGACAATTGAAACCACCATTTAAATCCCAAGTCAGTCAGACTTGATTTAAACCAGTTTTTACAGAAAGATTCAGCCTTGCTGGCATCTTCTTAATATTGACAAGCAGTCATTACACATACATGTGCACACATGCAGATATGACCCATGTGAAATATTTTGGGAGAAAGAAATGCCCTCAAGAGAACCGGAGCCTTCTTTCAACGCCTTTCCCCCTCACCACTTTGCTGGATGCAACCAGGAGACAGGATCAGGTCATCCAGAGCGATGCTGCTTTGGGGATCCTTCCCGATGACGCCCTCAAGGACAATCTGGAAGGAGGGAGCGAGTCCGAGAGAAACCCTTTTCTTTTTTTACTTATTACGAGCGTTCTCCATTTCCTTTCTGTACCTCTTTATATTTGGGGAAAAAAACCACTTCCAAGCAGTTGGCATTAAAACATCCAGAGTAAAGCCCAGGGAAAGACTATATTTCTTTATTTCCCCTATTCATTCATTCATTCATTCATTCATTCATTCATTCATTTATTTATTTACTGACTTGACTATATTTCTTTATTCCCCCTATTTATTTGCTGAGTATAACATTGCAGAAGTGCTCTGGGAAGGCAGTGTGGCGCAGTCCTTAGTGTCCGAGATCCGGGTTTGAATCCTCACTCAGTCAGGAGTCTGTCGCCTCCTCTGAGCCTACCTGGCAAGGGTTGGGGGGGGTGGTGGCTGGCAAGGTTATTGTAGGGAAGAAGAGAAGAGAAAAAGGGGCAATAAGAAGCCTCTCCTTCTTAGGAAGTTTGGAAGAAGAGCTTGGAGAGTTTGAGCAAAGATGGCTGCCTTGGAGCGGGTTGGACTACATGGCCGCTGGGGTCCCATTTTTTTGAAATAAGCCCTTCTGCTTAAGGGCCCTGCCAGAGGGAGATGTGGCCAACCTGGCGCCAAAAATGCCTGGTGAATGTCGAACCCTGAAGTCAGGGCAGGGCTGCCAAATTCCTGGCACCAGCAGTGCTCCTCTGCCTTTACAGGGATTGGGGGTACCTGGAAGTCCTCGGTGCCGTTGAAAGTGGCTTCCTGGCGGAACCAGAAGTCGCCCAGGTCACCAGCACGGCTGAGGATCAGCTCCCTCTTTGTCTTCGTCTGGGAGTAGACGTTCAGGCGGTTGGCGTCCGACCCATGCAGGTGGGCATAGAGCACCAGCTGGAAGGGAAACGTAGCTGTCAGAGCTGCCCCTAGGTCCCAGCTCACAGAGGACCAATGCTAGGCTGTCGTAATGTACAAAAGTCTTTATTGAAGTTCAATTTCCATTTCAAAGCCACAGCGCGCAGCCCTACATCTTAAACCCTAGATCGGCGAAGTCCCGTCTGAGTCTCCTCCCCTCTGACACCATTTTAAGATCCTAGCCCTGCTCTCTGCTGTCCCGCGCTCCTGTACATTTGAACTTGCCTCTCGCGCCAACCCAGTGACCTTTCTCCTAACCGTTACACTACTTCGGTCACTGCTTCCCTCTTCCGGGATACTGGCCGGATCTGACCTCCCCTCCGTTGTCCGACTTTCTGATGGAGGCGTGGTCAGCCCTGCCTCATCTTCTCTCCCTGGTGGGGAATGCACTGGCCCTGATCCTTGGGACTCTTCCCCCCCACTCTGCTCTGGTGGGGAAGCTGGTCCTGATTTCCAACTACTGCTCTGGGAGTCCCTGCTGCCCCCTTGCTCCTGGGGCGTTCCCCTTGGGAACCCCCTACCCCTGGCCACTGGCGCCCCCTTCTGTGAATCTTCCGATTCGCTGGAGAGGCTCATGGAATCCCTCGGTCCACTGTCTTCTTCTCCTACGCTCCCCTCGGATTCTTCCCCTTCGCTCTCCATCTCCTCTCTTCCCTGTGCCTCTGCTCCTGAGCCCCTGACAGTAGGGCTAGAGCCGAGGGTCCGAGCCGTTCGCCAGTACAGGGGCGGCCGATATTCTTCATATTCAGTAATCAATATTGGCCCATATTTCCGTAGAAAACAAATAGTAAACGATGATAATAACCTCCTCCCATATTTTCGCAAATAATAAATCGTAAATGATGATGATGATGAGGGACTCACATGGCAGGACCCGTCCGCCACCAGGGTGGGGCTGACCAGCTCAGCTCGGCCCGGCTGGGCGCCGGCCACATAGATGAAGTGCCCTGTGAGAGAGGAGAGCGAAAGAGGGAGCTGAGGCACGGCCAGCGAGATGCCACCCCAAGATCAAGATTTATTTGTCACTGTGACCCCAACGTAAAAAGTTTGTAAAGCTCTGTTATACAATCACAAGATCTATAAATATATGTAGAGCTCAGTTGGTAGAGTACCAGAGTCTACTATTAATAGACTCTACCATTATTATTATTATTATTATTATTATTATTATTATTATTATACCCCGCCCATCTGGCTGGTTTTCTCCTCTTAATCTCAGGGTCGTGGGTTCGAGCCCCAATTTGGGCAAAAGATTCCTGCCTAGATGACCTGAATTGTCCCTTGCAACTCTGCAATTCTAGAATTCTATGATTCTATTATTCTATGTCATCTATAAAGACACATACATTGCATATAGATATTCATTTTATATCTATATATGCACACATATGTATATATCAATTATATTTATAAATCTATACACACGTATCTATACACACATACACCCATATATCCATATTATTTATTTATTTATTTATATACAAACGCATATACATATGTAAATACACATTTCATTTACATATGTACATACACACACACACACACACACACACACACACATATATATATATATACACATCCATTTTATTTATATTTATACACATATATGCCTATAGTTATGCTCATGGAACAGAGCTATTTATTATGTGTATCTCTGCCTATAAATTATCTCTATGTTTAAATGATCTCTATCTATGTCAATATCATGCCCCCCCACACGTATAAATGACCTCAGAAAGATAGTTGTGAGCTCCTGGAGGTGCAGAACTCTACGCATGCCCCGAGTTGGTAAGACTTGATTCAAATCATTTCTTTACGGAAAGATTCAGCCTTGCTGGCATCCTCTACATATTAACAACCAGCACCCACCTTCCGGCGTGTTGGTGGTGTGGTCGCGGGTGGGACGGGCTGGGGACGACGGCAGCTGGGAGCTGCAGTTCCTCGCCCAGGAGAGGTTCTGGTTGGCACCCACTGTCCACCTGCACCAGTCCTCCTCGAAGGGGCACGAGAGGAAGGTCTCTGGGGGAGAAAGGCAGGTGAGGGGGGGGTCCCAAGGTGCCTTTTCCACCCTCCCCCCTTCCGGTGGCGCCCATGTCGTCCCCCCCGGCCCCGACTGCTCACCGCAACCCTGTTCGTCGCTGCCGTCGCTGCAGTCCTCGGTGCCATCACAATGGCGGGCAGGGGCCACGCAGCCGCTTGGCAGGCACGGGCGCTCGTCTGGGGCGCAGCTCCGGGGACCTGGAAATGTTGGGACGGTGAATGGGGAGCCTCCAAGCCCAGAGGCAGTCTATCTGGTTGGCAGAAAAGAAAGCCTTACTTTGGGGGCCACAGTTCCTGAACTGCACATCGTCCAGCGCCACGCTCACCACCGAGGAGAAGGTCACCTGTGGAGGGGGAGGCAGCGCTCTTGACATGCTCCAGAGAAGGAGCCGGCCGGGGATAGCGAGGAGCCAAGACCCACCTGGAAAGCGCCGCGGACTCTTCCGGTGTAGGCCAGCAGGGGGCGCCAGGCACCAGAGGACGAGGCGGGGCTTCGCCACAGGGGGACAACGTGGCCGCCATGGCTCAACTCCAATGTGAAGCTCCCGTTGAGTCCTGCAGGGGAAGGGCGGAGGGGTGAGGGACCCGGGGGTCATCTAGTCTGACCCTGGTGAGGATTGCAGATTGCCATCTCGTCTCAGCCGCTCTTGTTTTTATCAGTCCCCAATGGGGGCGGGAAGCAGGGCATCAGTAAATGTCAAGATAAGAATGATCAGGATGGTATTTCTTTACACCGACCCTACCAGGTTGGTCAGTAGTCTGGAAATCAATAAATAATAATTATCTGATACGATACATCCTGCAGTTTAGAAACGTATTATGTAATATTTATATGGAATTATGAGAACCGGGCCAGGCGGCATTTCCCCCACCACACTGGGGAAAAGGCCGAGCGGGTGGCTCTGCGCCTGTTGGATTTCCGACCGCCAGCGCCCCAAGCTTACCTGTCTCGGCCATGCTGTACCAGGCGCGGAGCTCACAGGTTGAGGCTGCGTCGCTCAGGGTCGGGGAGCGGAGTCGGGCAGGGGCGGCAGGTGGCTTTGCTCGCTGCTCTGAGGTACTCATGTACCAGCCTGAAGGGAGGTTGGGGGGGCGCCAGGTCAAAGGGGTGCTCTAACCGCTAAGCAATGCTTCCCCTCCCTTCAAATGAATCATGTTTACCCTGGTCGTTGCCCAGCGTGTGGTCGAAGGGTGGGTTGGCGCCGCGCACCCAGCCTCCGCCCCGCCCTGGGTGCCACCGGTACCCAGATGTGCTGACGTCCTCCCAGCCGCAGGTGGTGCCTTCAAAGTCGCAGGCCAAGGCGGCACCTGGCAGTGCCAGCCCATTCCGGTAGCCTGGAAGGAGAAGGAATCAGGTGCCCTGAGCAAGCTACAGTTCCCAGCATTCTGGGCACCAATTGCTGTTAGGAGACCCCTGTTCCCCCCATGAGCTACAGTTCCCAGAGTTCCCTGGGAAGAGAAATGGGCTTGGGAACTGTAGTTCTGTCAAGGGAATCGCAATCCTCAACGCCCAGAGCAAGCAATCGTTTTCAGGGTGCTTTGGGAGACATTGTGGGAACTGTAGCTTGTTAAGTTTCCCAAGGAGACCCTCTCAGAGCTATAACTCCCAGCGTTCCATTGGAAAGGCTGTGCAGAATATTCTCCTTCCATAGGAAACTACAGTTCCCAGGGTGCTTTGAGGGATGTCAAGATGGGTTAAATCACTCTCTGCGAGGGGAATCAAGGCACGTCTCTCCGATTCCTTTGGTGACGCCAAAACTTACCACAATGGCTCTCATCAGAGCAATCCCAGCGGTCGCAGGCAAAGTTGCAGGTGCTTGCGCTTGAGTTCCCATAGGCGCCCCAGCTAGGAAATGGAGACCCAGCTAGGGGAAAAAAAGGGGGAAAGTGCCATTAAAAGGAGAGGAAGTGTGAGAGAGACAGTGAGCATCCTAGAATGGGAGAGATGAAAGGACCTCAAGGGTCATCTAGTCCAACCCGCTGCTCAGAGCTATAATTGAGAGAGGGAAGAGAGAGAGGGACAGGATTTGCAGCCCCCGTCTCCCTTTGCCCCCTGGCTCACCCCAGCCCAGCAGGGCACCCCACAGCACCCACAGGCGTGCCATCCTCCCAGCAGCGCCCAGCAGGACTTCGCCCTCAACTTATCTGAGCGCCCGCAGGGCGAGGCGGGCAAAAGGCCGGCGGGGCGGAGGCAGAAATCAGGACTTTGGTCCCTGCACCCTAAAGGACGCCGGGGGCGGGGGGGGGGGCACAGGAATCCACTTTGTGGTGCTCCCCTGGCATCCCAGGCGCCTCTTCTGCTCTGGCGGAGCCGCCTGGGCCAGAGGCAGTCTACCTGGGCTGCTCCTGAGGGAGCTTGGAAGCAGCGCTCAGGGAAACGCTGCAAGGAGGAGGAGAAAAAGGAGAATGCTTATAATGAGGATAATCAATAATAATAATAATAATAATATAAATAATAAACCTTAACTATAAGATATTATATATATATATATATAATATAATATAAATTATTATCATTATCATTATTATATTTAATAATATATAATATAATAATAATAACAAGGAGAAACCAGGCCCCTCAGGCACTGTTGGGACTCCTCCCTGAGGGGATTTGGGGGGGAGGTCCTTCTCCGCAGGGACCCCCAACGAGGCGCCCACCTCACGAAGGAGACCAGCGCCACCCAACGGCCAGGCTAGGCCCCACTGCCCTCAACCAAAATGGCGGCGGTGGCGCGTCTTCTGCCCTTTCTTCCCCCTCCAGTCCGTTTCCCTCTTTCCAGTCACGTTGCCCTCGTCCAAACGGCCCCCCCAGGACCCCTTCACTCAACGCACGCGCAGAGCAGCCACAGCAACAATAAAAATCTCGGCAGCAATAGGTCGGCCTTTTGGCCAATCACAGGTCGGGTTGTGGGCGGGTTAGGGTTAGGCACCGATTCTTTCACCTATCAATTTATCCACATAATCCAAGCGGAGATTAATTAGCATCCAAAAGTGGAACACTTGCACATTACATCTTAAGATAAATGTTTAGGAAAAGGAATAAATTTAAAAAGATAATTAATTTGTAAGCAAATACTTGAATGCCCAGTGAATTAGATAGGCAGTGAGCTGGCTGATTTGTCTAATGGAGCATCCCAAAACCCAGTTTGGGTCTATAAGACCCAGTTTGCTCCCTCCCCCCAGCCTTAACGGCAACCCTCCATTGCTTTCTGTTTCATTTTTTAAACAGATACTCTGAATTGAACACCACAAGAATAAATAGGGATCAGCCCCTGCTGTAGTGGCCAGCACTAAAATCCATTTGAGTAATTCAGATAAATAAAGTAGGAATAATTAATATTTACAAACCAGCAACTTCACACCAGTTTTGGACACTTGCAACAGCTTGCAGTGTTAAGAGAGGTGCTCTAAAGAAAAGCACTTTCTACGTTTATGAGCCTTCAGAGTAGGCTCATGTTTTGTCCTTTGCCTGGAGGTATAAATGTTGTTAGCATATGTGCAATCACCCCGAGAACTTCAGGCCTGCTCCTGACTGTCAAAATGCTCCTGGAGAGGCTGTAAGCAGCACTTCCTCTGCTCTCAGTCAGCAAAAGGGGATGGCAAGGTGTGCTTCATGGCGTAACTTAACTTGCAGCTGTAGGAGAAGTGTGGATCCCTCAGCCATACCTAAATAGCCTTCAAAGTGCCATTTAAGAGTGCAACATCTAGCTGTGCTGTGGACACAAAGGTTGTGAGGTTGTTCTCCGTAAGGGACACCTGCAAATTCCTGCCTTGTAGCAGGTTGGACTGGATGACCCTTGGGATCCCTTCACGATATATACTCACCCACTCACCCACCATCATATGATTCTTTGGAAAGTGCTTCAGAAAGAAGATAGAGAAATAGCATTCCTTTAAGTTAGTTGTAGTTGTTGGCATGCAGAGGGTCGCAAGGCTAGCTGGCTAGCCCCAGCTGGATTGTCTCCTTCCAGCCGTCCAGCTGCGAAGATCCATTCTGCCTCTGGTCCGATGTAAATCAGCGACCCAGGCTTCAAAGCCAGAGCACACTATATCAGCCGAGCGAACTGCACATACAGAATAGGCGTGAGGCTTGTGGAAGCATACCACAACTATGGATTTATTAATCATAAATCAGGACAAACAGACTCCGCTAACCCAAAAATAGTACCTCGGGTTAAGAACTTTGCTTCAGGATGAGAACAGAAATCGTGCTCCAGCGGCACGGTGGCAGCAGGAGGCCCCATTACCTAAAGTGGTACCTCAGGTTAAGAACCGTTCCAGGTTAAGAACGGACCTCCAGAACGTATTAAGTTCTTAACCCGAGGTACCACTGTACACACAACAGAAATTCCCAGCAAACTGTGCTGGTATGTAAACAGATGTCTGCAACTAAAGGTGGAATTTTCCAGCAGTAGATAGTCAGGCTTGGTTCCTGAAATGAGTGGGCTTCCTTGCACACACTTCCAGGCAGAAGGGGTAGATGCAGGGTCAGGGTCAGGGTGAGAATATGTATAATCACCCCGAAGGATTCAGGGCTCCTCCTGCGCCCAAGGAGGATGTAAGCAGCACTTCCTCTGTTTCCAGTCTACAATAGTGAATGGCCATGTTTTCTTCATGGCTGAACTTGCAGCTCCAAGAAAGGTTTGGATCCCTGAACTATACCTAAATAGCCTTCAAAGTGCCATTTAAGAGTGCAACATTTGCTGCACAACCAAGGTTGCGGGGTTGTTCCCCATAAGGGACTCCTGCATGTTCCTGCATTCCTGCAGTCCAGGTTGGACTGGATACCCTTGGGGTCCCTTCCAGAGGTTATATACCATCATTTTTCTTTGGAAAGGGCTTCAGAAACAAGAAACAGAAATAGCATTCCTTAAAGTTAGTTGTATGATGGGAAAGTAGCCTCACTTCCTGTGAGTTACCTTATTCCTTGCATGTTAATTTGAGCTTGGTGCCTCTTTTTACACGGACCCCTCTTTCAGTTCTTCTGGAAAAAATCCGCCCCCCTGTTATTTCTCAGGTCTCCATGGGCTGTGCTGAATTCCTGCTCCCAAAAAGGGGGAGGAGAAGGAAGGGGGAAGTTTCGCTTGACAAAGGGAGGGAGAAGAGGGGCCCTCCTGCTGCTGCCTTGTGGGGCGAGAGGGGGAAAGGGGATCTTTTGACACAATATCCAAACAGCTCCTTTAACCAAACACCTGATCCACCCAGCAGTGTGGCAGCCAAAGGGAAGGAAAGAAAAAGAGGCAAGGCAGCTCTTAGACATCTCCATGCAGTTGCAAAAGGTGGGTTGCCTGTATGGGCTCTGCTTTATTCCTTAATGTTGAATGCTACATCTGCCTAAGTCCACTTCCATCCACTGGAAAAGATTCTCAGTAGTAAGGAGTAAAGGGAACGGTGAGAAATACCTAGTTATTTCTATAAATTGGTAAGACCGCACAGTCCCTACACCTCCACAAGGCCTGGTCCTTTTAAGAGGTGCAGACTGCCTTCTCCAAAGGTGGATTTTAGCTCAAACAGCTGGTTGAAAAGTTTCTTTTCCTATCCTCACACCAGTAACCCTGGCAACCTCCCAGAAACAGTCTCTATTCCTCGATGGTCAGGGAGATTGCATTTTCCCACGGTATCTCAAAAAATTGAAACCTTAGCATTTAGTAATCTCTTAATACAGTTTTGAGGGGTGTGTGTCAGCCCTTAAAAATCAACTGTGCAATGTGGCTCACAGCAGGGGCAAAGCAAAGATTTAAGACTGTCACCAGCTATTCACATTCGCGTACACACATATAGGCTGAGAGCCCCTATGCCACAAGACCAAGTGGGCTGAGCCCCTGTAACAGGGGCCAAAACCAAAAGCCAGTTGAATAATTTACATTTACAAATACTGGCACGTATGTGTGTGTTTTGGAAATTTGTAGCAGTTTGTAATGTTAAGAGAGATGTTCTGAAGAAGAGCACTTTATACACTCATGAGCATTCCTTTAACGTAGGCTCATTTTTTCCCCTTTTTCTGGAGGTATAAATGTTCTTAGCATTCAGGCCTCCTGACTGTTGAAATGCTCCTGGGGAGACTGTAAGCAGCACCTCCTCTGCTCTCAGTCAGCAAAAGGAGATGGCAAGGTGTGCTTAATGGTGTAACTTGCTCCTGTGGTTTAAATTGCCTTAAAAGTGGCATTTAATAGGGCAACAATGACAGCACAACCAAGGTTGGTGGTTGTTCTCTTGCATATTCCTGGATGACCCTTGAGGTCCCTTCCAATATAGATATATGCACCATCATATGATTCTTTAGAATGTGCTTAGGAGGTTAGGGTTGGGTTAGGGTTTAGGGTTAGGGTTAGGGTTGGGGTTAGGGTGAGGGTTAGAGGGTTAGGTTTAGAGGGTTAGGGGTTGGGGTCAGGGGGTCGGGGTTAGAGGGTCAGGTCAGGGTTAGGTTTTAGGGTTAGAGTTGGGGGTTGGGGTTAGTGTTAGTGTTAGGAAGGTCCCATTTTCCTTTAGGATGTCCCTATTTTCGTGGGAGAATGGTTGGAGATGGACTAGGATGTCCCAATTTTCATCAGGGTAATCATAGAATCATAGAGTTGGAAGAGACCACAAGGGCCATCGAGTCCAACCCCCTGCCAAGCAGGAAACACCATCATAGCACTCCTGACATATGGTTGTCAAGCCTCTGCTTAAAGACCTCCAAAGAAGGAGACTCCACCACACTCCTTGGCAGCAAATTCCACTGTCAAACAGCTCTTACTGTCAGGAAGTTCTTCCTAATGTTTAGGTGGAATCTTCTTTCTTGTAGTTTGGATCCATTGCTCCGTGTCCGCTTCTCTGGAGCAGCAGAAAACAACCTTTCTCCCTCCTCTATGTGACATCCTTTTATATACTTGAACATGGCTATCATATCACCCCTTAACCTCCTCTTCTCCAGGCTAAACATGCCCAGCTCCCTTAGCCGTTCCTCATAAGGCATCGTTTCCAGGCCTTGGACCATTTTGGTTGCCCTCCTCTGGACACGTTCCAGTTTGTCAGTGTCCTTCTTGAACTGTGGTGCCCAGAACTGGACACAGTACTCCAGGTGAGGTCTGACCAGAGCAGAATACAGTGGCACTATTACTTCCCTTGATCTAGATGCTATACTCCTATTTATGCAGCCCGGAATTGCATTGGCTTTTTTAGCTGCCGCGTCACACTGTTGGCTCATGTCAAGTTTGCGGTCAACCAAGACTCCTAGATCCTTTTCACATGTACTGCTCTCAAGCCAGGTGTCACCCATCTTGTATTTGTGCCTCTCATTTCCCCCCCCCCCCAAGTGCAATACTTTACATTTCTCCCTGTTAAAATTCATCTTGTTTGTTTTGGCCCAGTTCTCTAATCTGTCAAGGTCGTTTTGAAGTGTGATCCTGTCCTCCGGGGTGTTAGCCACCCCTCCCAGTTTGGTGTCATCTGCAAATTTGATCAGGATGCCCTTGAGTCCATCATCCAAGTCGTTGATAAAGATGTTGAATAAGACCGGGCCCAAGACAGAACCCTGTGGCACCCCACTAGTCACTCTTCTCCAGGATGAAGAGGAACCATTGATGAGCACCCTTTGGGTGTGAGAGCTGTGACAGGATGTCCCTATTTTCACTGGAGAAGTGTTGGAGGAGATTGACTATCTATGGCAGTGTTTTTCAACCTTTTTTGGGCAAAGGCACACTTGTTTCATGAAAAAAATCACAATGCACACCACCATTAGAAAATGTTTAATATTTTTTTCTTTAATGGCAAACAAAAACGTTGCGGACCGTTCTCTGCTCAGCGGGGATCGATCTGCTGATCCCCGCTGAGCCAGCGGATGACAGCTCCATCTCTGCACTGTGTGCGGAGAGGGAGATGTCAGAGCCCCGCTGCTCTCTATGGGGAATCGGATGAGAGCGGACCGCCTGTCCGCTCTCATCCGATCCCATCCGATCTGATCCCCACCCAGGACGGATGGAAAATAGGGTGGACACAGTCCAGCGCCCGCCTAGTGGGCAAAAATTTGAGTTAAAAAAAAAAATCTTTCGAATTCTTCAATTTTTCCCACGGCACACCAGGCAATATCTCGTGGCACACTAGTGTGCTGAGGAACAGTGGTTGAAAAACACTGATCTATGGAATCATAGTTGTCAGAGCTGCCTCTAGGTCCCAGCTCACAGAGGACCAACGCTAGGCTGTCGTAATGTACAAAAGTCTTTATTGAAGTTCAATTTCCATTTCAAAGCCGCAGCGCGCAGCCCTACGTCTTAAACCCTAGATCGGCGAAGTCCCGTCTGAATCTCCTCCCCTCTGACACCAGTTTAAGATCCTAGCCCTGCTCCACCTTTTCCGCTGCTCTCTCCTCCTCTGGGTCCTCCTGCCCGCTGGGGCATCCCCCTTTCTGGACTCTTCTGACGCTGAGTCGCTCAGCTCCTCCCCCTGCCTCCTGCGGGCTTTAGGACCCGGTTCCCAATCGTCATTCTCTGCTGTCCCGCGCTCCTGTACATTTGAACTTGCCTCTCGCGCCAACCCAGTGACCTTCCTCCTGACCGTTACACTACTTCTGTCACTGCTTCCCTCTTCCGGGATACTGGCCGGATCTGACCTCCCCTCCGTTGTCTGACTCTCCGATGGAGGCGTGGTCAGCCCTGACTCCTCTCCTCTCCCTGCTGGGGGAGACGCTACTCCCGATACCTGTGACTCTTCCCCCCCACTATGCTCTGGTGGGGAAGCTGGTCCTGATTTCCAACTGCTGCTCTGGGAGTCCCCGCTGGCCCCTTGCTTCTGGGGTGTCCCCCTTGGGACCCCCCTTGCCCTGGCCACCGGCGCCCCCTTCTGTGAATCTTCCGATTCGCTGGAGAGGCTCATGGAATCCCTCGGTCCACTGTCCTCTTCTCCTACGCTGCCCTCAGATTCTTCCCCTTCGCTCTCCATCTCCCCTCTTCCCTGTGCTTCTGCTCCTGAACCCCTGACAATAGTTGTTTGCATATATGAGACCTCTGAGTATAGGGTGGTTTATCAATTCAATAAATAATAATAATATCATAGACATCTTTTATTTTTCTTCGTTCCCTTTCCATTCTCCTTTGATTTCCTTCTGTCGAAATATTCTCAATATAATAATAATAATAATAATAATAATAATAATAATAATAATAATATTTATTTCTATCCCGCCCTCCCCAGCCAAAGCTGGGCTCAAAAGCAGAATCAATGTGTGCTTTTGAGGCGCCAACAGGATGCTTCTCCCACCCAGTTGGATAAAAGCAGCCTGTTTAAAAAAGGTAATAAAAGAAGACAGAGGTGAATCGTAGAATATTTTTATTGGCACTCTGAGTTCGGTTTGCAGAGGGCATGGAAAGATCTGGCGAGATGCAGGAATTCGGCTCAGAGGAGCTGGATGGTCCCGTTCTGGATGGCCTGCAATAATAATAATAATAATAATAATAATAATAATAATAATAATAATAATTTATTATTTATACCCCACCCATCTGGCTGGGTTTCCCCAGCAAGGAAAAGGGAAGGGACCCTTTGGACTCGGGTTCAAGCTGAAAGACATTCCAGGTGAAATGGCCTTCCTTGTAATAATAATTTTTATTTCTACCCTGCCCTTCCCAGCCTAGGTCGGGCTCAGGGCGGCTAATAAGCAATCATAAAAACAAGTTGAATGAATACAATTTAAAAACAAGATGGAAAATACAACATTAAAATATTGAAACATTAAAACATTAAAATATTAAAATATCTCCTTGGAGGAGAAGTGGAGGAGTTTGGATTGGATATCCTGCTTGAGGAGTCTCAAAGCAGCTTGCAATTTCCTTTCCCTTCCTTCCCACAACAAACACTCTGTGAGGTGAGTGGGGCTGAGAGACTTCAGAGAAGTGTGACCAGCCCAAGGTCACCCAGCAGCTGCATGTGGAGGAGCGGAGACTCGAACCCGGTTCCCCAGATTACGAGCCCACCACTGTTCCACACTGAAGGTTTCAAAGCCTAGGTTGGGGTCCCATCCAGCTCAACTGTTTCTAGGATTCTATGTTGAGACTTCTGCCCCAAATGGGAGTTGGGATAGATGACCCTCGGGTCCCTTCCATGAGTATTCTTGGTCACCCAGCCAAAAAAAGGCCATCCTTTTTGGCAACCCGATCGTACCTTCTTCCAGTTTTCCCTTCTGGAGGTTCGGTCCTCGTCCGTCCTCCTCTTCATATCGGCGCAATCTGCAAACACAACACAACTTTGAGATTCCCGCCTTGCAGTCGGGTCCCTGACAGCTCTCATTCTATGATTATACAGTTCCTCCTGTGGCTAGAGGCCCATATGATTGATTGATTGATTGATTGATTGATTGATTGATTGACGTGAACCGAAGGGTCTGCTGGAGGAGGTTAGGCAAGGAACTGGGAGAAACAGAGGCTTCAGTGCAGGAATCTCTTTTCCGCCCCAAATTTTTTTTTATTGGTTTTCACAACATTATAAACAAACCAACACATAAGACAAACAAACATAAATCATAGCTGTCAGAGCTGCCTCTAGGTCCCAGCTCACAGAGGACCAACGCTAGGCTGTAGTAATGTACAAAAGTCTTTATTGAAGTTCAGTTTCCATTTCAAAGCCACAGCGCGCAGCCCTACGTCTTAAACCCTAGATCGGCGAAGTCCCGTCTGAGTCTCCTCCCCTATGACACCAGTTTAAGATCCTAGCCCTGCTCCACCTTTTACGCTGCTCTCTCCTCCTCTGGGTCCTCCTGTCCGCTGGGGCATTCCCCTTTCTGGACTCTTCCGACGCTGAGTCGCTTAGCTCCTCCCCCTCCCTCCGGCGGGCTTTAGGACCCGGTTCCCAATCCTCATTCTCTGCTGTCCCGCGCTCCTGTACATTTGAACTTGCCTCTCGCGCCAACCCAGTGACCTTTCTCCTAACCGTTACACTACTTCGGTCACTGCTTCCCTCTTCCGGGACACTGGCCGGATCTGACCTCTCCTCCGTTGTCCGACTTTCTGATGGAGGCGTGGTCAGCCCTGCCTTATCTTCTCTCCCTGGTGGGGAATGCACTGGCCCCGATCCTTGGGACTCTTCCCCCCCCCCACTCTGCTCTGATGGGGAAGCTGGTCCTGATTTCCAGCTACTGCTCTGGGAGTCCCTGCTGCCCCCTTGCTCCTGGGGCGTTCCCCTTGGGAACCCCCTACCCCTGGCCACTGGCGCCCCCTTCTGTGAATCTTCCGATTCGCTGGAGAGGCTCATGGAATCCCTCGGTCCACTGTCCTCTTCTCCTACGCTCCCCTCGGATTCTTCCCCTTCGCTCTCCATCTCCTCTCTTCACTGTGCCTCTGCTCCTGAGCCCCTGACAATAGCCTTATTGAAAATTACACTGATTAACATTGTTAAGTGACGTCCTCGCTTCCCCTTGGTTAAATTTCATTGCATGTCCTTTGAACGGTTTTCCAAATCACAGTTCTTTTAAAATTCAACTTAAACATTAACATCCTTAGATCTTCACATTATGAAATTAAACATATGAATTCATCACTTAACGTAAATAAAATCCTAAGCCAATTAAGTATCTGCAAGCTGTTTTCAGTTAATTTAACTTAACACAATTAACTAAGACCTACCTGGAAGAGTCCGCGACCAGAAGGAGGAGAAGTATCAGGAAGATTGGATTAAATTTAATTAAATTTAACTAAGTAATCATTCAATTTAATCCACTCTTCCTGATACTCCTCCTCCTCCTGGTCATGGACTCTTCCAGTTAGGTCGGCTAGCTCTGAAAAATCCATCATTTTCAGTGCAGGAATCTCAACACAGAATCATACAATGGCAGAGCTGGGACCCCCAAAGGTCATCCAGTCCAACCCGCAGCAAGGCCAAACCTGCCCCATCTACAATGGCGGAGTTACTTACGGACGGCAACAATTGCTGCAAAGGGGAGGAAGTACATCCCAGCAGTTCCTGCAACAACAGGTGTCAGGTCCACTGGTGTAGCACATCCTTGCTCTGTGAAGAAAACAACAGCCAGGCCAAAGTTTTAAGATATTTTTAAAACTCCCCCCACCAAACCAGGACTTTAGGGGCAGCAGAATCAGCTGGGAAGAGAGAAGAGGAGTGCCGGGTATAAATTATTATTATTATTATTATTATTATTATTATTATTATTATTATTATTATTTTAGTAATTGTCAGGGGCTCAGGAGCAGAGGCACAGGGGAGAGAGGAAATGGAGAGCGAAGGGGAAGAATCTGAGGGCAGCGTAGGGGAGTATGAGAGTGGCCCGAGAGATTCCATAAGCTTCTCCAGTGAATCAGAAGATTCCCAGAGGGGGGTGCCCACAGCCAGGGCAAGGGGGGTCCCAGGGGGGACACACCAGAAGCAAGGGGCCAGCGGGGACTCCCAAAGCAGCAGCGAGAGATCAGGACCAGCTCCTCCACCAGAGCGTAGTGGGGGGGAAGAATCCCATGTATCAGGACCAGCTTCTCCTCCAGCAGGGAGAGAAGATGAATCAGGGCTGGCCACGCCTCCATCGCAGAGTGAGGGAACGGAGGGGAAGTCAGGTCCAGCTAGCCCCCCCCCCCCCCGAAGGGGGAAGCAGTGACAGGAGCAGTGTAACGGTCAGAAGGAAGGTTGCCGGCTGGGCGCGCGCACCAAGTTCGAATGTACAGGCGCACGGGACAGCAGGTAACCCGGATTGGGAACCAGGTCCTAAAGCCCGCCGGAGGGAGGGGGAAGACTCAGGGGACTCAGCGTCAGAAGAGTCTAGAAAGGGCAAGACCCCAGCGGACAGGCGGACCCAGAGGAGGAAAGAGCAAAGGAAGAGGTGGAGCAAGGCTAGAGTCTTAAACTGGTGTCTGGGGGGAGGAGATTCAGACGGAGCTTCAGCGGTCTAGGGTTTAAGACGTAGGGCTGCACGCCGCGGCTTTGAAATCGAAACTGCATTTCAATACAGACTTTTGTATATAACAATGGACTGGCGTTGGTCCTTTGTGAGCTGGGACCTCGGGCAGCCCTGACAGTAATAATTTTAATAAAAACAATAATTTTAGGTTGGGTGTCCTTTCTTCTCCTACTGCTTTTGGAGGTTTCGCGGTATTTTGCGCGTGGTGATCTGTTGTTATTTTTATTGATTATTGTAAACATTGTGATTATAGTTTTGAGACTTGTGGGTGTAGGGCAGTTTAACCATTGAATAAGAAATAATAATAATTATTTCGTTTTCCATATGGTACCATATTTTTGGCTCCATAAGACACACTTTTTTCTTCCTAAAAAGTAAAGGGAAATGTCTGTGCATCTTAAGGAGTGAATGTGTGGTCCCTGAAGCTGAATTGCCCAAGGGCCAAAAGCATGGTGATCTGTTGTTATTTTTATTGATTATTGTAATCTTTGTGATTATAGTTTTGAGAGTTGCGGGTATAGGGCAGTATACCCACTGAATAACTAATAATAATTATTATTTCGTTTGCCATATTTTATTTTTATTTTATTTTATTTTTAACTTTATTTTTTATTATTATTTGTTTTTCTATGTTGTAAGCCAATCCGTGCCAAATCCCCCCCCCCCACACATTTCAGACGACATCAAATGACATAGAAATTTCAGCCGCCTGCCAGTCTCACCTTCCAACTTCACCACCTGCCGGATGAGGACGCTGCACGTCACAACGACCAATATCACCCCCGTCGGGGTGCTGAAGTCCACCAGCCGTTGAGCTGCAGGAGAAGAAAGAGGAGGGAATCGAGAACTTGTCGCGAGAATCAAGAACCCGGAAGAGACCCAAAAAGCTCTGGAGGGTGGAGGAAGCCGCCCAGCCCCGCTGACCGACCTGCCGGGTCGGTGATCTGGTGGATCATGTCCATCTTGAAGGCAACGATGCCCATGACCAGCAGGGTGACCATCGCGACGTAGATGAGGAGGAACAGAGGCAGGATGAGGGCGGCTGAGAGTCCTGGAGAGGAAGGGCGACGGTGGGACGGTCGAATCGGACGGGACCCCCGTGTCCAACCCTCTAAAAGGCACCTAGTCTTCCTGGGGAGGAAGGGTGATGGTGGGACGGTCCAGTCAGATGGGACCCCCGTGTCTAACCCCCTAAAAGGCACCTAGTCTTCCTGGAGAGGAAGGGCGATGGTGGGTCGGTCCAGTCGGACGGGACCCCCGCGTCCAACCCCCTAAAAGGCAACTAGTCTACTAGATCCTTCCAAAGGAAAATCAGACTTTTTTTATGGCTGTCCATTCCTTTAAGCCCATTATTCCTTTAAGCTCAGTATTATGCGGATGAGACCCCGCTCTACCTCTCTTTCCAATGGGAACCAGCGAAGGTCTTGTGTGAGTGCCTGGAGACGGTTGGAGGCTAACAGATGGGGGAGGTTGAATCCTGACAAGATGAGGTTGAATTCTGACAAGGCAGAAGGACTGTTTTGGGGGGACAGGAGGCGGGTGGGTGTGGAGGACTCCCTGGTCCTGAATGGGGTAAATGTGTCCCCCAAGGACCAGGTGCGCAGCCTGGGCATCATTCTGGACTCACAGCTGTCCATGGAGGCGCAGGTCCATTCTGTGTCTGTTTACCAGCTCCATCTGGGATGCAGGATGAGACCCTACCTGCCCAGAGTGGTGCATGCTCTGGTTATCTCCCGCTTGGACTACTGCAATGCGCTCTACGAGGGGCTACCTTTGAAGGTGACCTGGAAACTACAACTAATCCAGAATGCGGCAGCTAGACTGGGGACTGGGAGCGGCCATCTTGAAAGACCTACATTGGCTCCCAGTACGTTTCCGAGCACAATTCAAAGGGTTGGTGCTGACCTTGAAAGCCCGAAAGGTAAAGGTAAAGGTACCCCTGCCCATACAGGCCAGTCGTGTCCGACTCTAGGGTTGTGCGCTCATCTCACTTAAGAGGCCGGGAGCCAGCACTGTCCGAAGACACTTCCGGGTCACGTGGCCAGCGTGACAAAGCTGCTCTGGCGAGCCAGCACCAGCGCAGCACACGGAAACGCTGTTTACCTTCCTGCTATAAAGCGGTACCTATTTATCTACTTGCACTTAGGGGTGCTTTCGAACTGCTAGGTGGGCAGGAGCTGGGACCGAAAGACGGGAGCTCACCCCGCCGTGGGGATCTGAACCGCCGACCATACGATCGGCAAGTCCTCGGCACTGAGGTTTTACCCACAGCGCCACCCGCGTCCCATCCAAGAAAAGCCCTAAACGGCCTCAAAGATGCAGTAGACCAGAAGGAGCGTCTCCACCCCCATTGTTCAGCCCGGATGCTGGGGTCCACTTCCAAAGGCCTTCTGCCGGTTCCCTCGCTGCGAGAAGCCAAGTTGCAGGGAACCAGGCAGAGGGCCTTCTCAGTGGTGGCGCCCGCCCTGCGGAACAGCCCTGTTTAGGGAAGCTTTTAATGTTTAATTGGTTATTGTATTTTAGTGTTTTGTTGGAAGCCGCCCCGAGTGGCTGGGGAAACCCTGCCAGATGGGCAGGGTATAAATACTAAATTATTATTATTGTTGCGGCAAATTAGCTTCTTCCTCTTCTCCGAAAGCCCCTTCCCGCCTCACCTTGATCATAGCTCCACAGGATCAGGGCCACGAAGGCAAGGGCCGAAGCCAAGCCTGTCAGTCCGTTGACATAGATGCTGAGCCACTTCCAGGCCTTCCCTCCTGGGGAGCGAGATGGGAGTCAAGAGGGTGGTAGCACCTAAGGGTGGGACCCCTAAGATCCTCCAGTCCAGCCTGCGGCAAAAAAGATACTCACGGATCTGGAGTTTATGGGGCTGGCACAATGGCAAGAGGATCCCCCATCCGGAGAAAGCAGCACTCACCAGGGCTGAGGCGGAGAGCTGGAAGGACACCCCCAGCATCATGGAGATCCCTGCAGGATGGAGCCCGTTGGGGAGACGAGACATTAAGCACCTCCGGGAGGAATTCCAATGTTCCTCTTCCCCCCTCCAGAAGTGTCAACTGGGTGCCATGGCCCTGGCACCGAAATTTTGGGGTGCCCAGACCCTCCATGGGAATGTTGTGGGTGCTCGGGCACCCATGCCTCTCTCCTCTCTCCCATCCCAGGTACGCCCATGGTGACATTGCCTGGGGTTGTACTGGATGACCCTGGGGGTCCTTTCCGAATCTATCCTATCATTAATTGGAGGTTTTTCAGTGGGGTTCCATCCAACTCTACCATTCCCTGGAAAGATGGATTCAGAGTTTGCTTTCGCTTTCCCCTCTCTTCCAACCAGGTCTGCTTCTGGAGCCGCAGAATTATTGGGCCTCTTTCGCTGGAGAAATGTTGGTGGGAACCATAGACCCATTGATGGGGAAGGGATCCCATGGTCGTGTAGCAAGGCAAGGCAAGACCACTCCCAGAAACATCATTCCTACATCGCAGAAGGGGTGTAACCTAAGACCACCCCTCAGATACATCATACCTACATCACAGAAAAGGCGGTCTAAAACAGAAATTTTGAATGTTGTTTTTCTCCTGTCCTTGTTTATCTCCTGTCTGGTAGGTTACTTGATTGGATTTCCTGGGGAGCCTGGCTAGTCATACCCACATCACAGAAAAGGCAGTCTACAGCAGAAATCTGAGTGCATTGTTTATCTCGTCTGACAGGTTACCTGTTTAATGGTCACTTGATTGGATTGCCTGGGGAGCCGGGCTAGTTTTTGTAATGATACTTAGTTCCTGGGCCAGGTCACAGGCTCACACCCTATTCATATCTTAAATGTGCCCTTAAGACCGGATTTGTGAGAGAATGGGGAGGTTTCCCACTTTGACCTTGCCAAGAAAACATTTGCTCGGTTTAGGAATCAAAATGGTTCCAGGAGGGTCTTCCTGTGCTGATCTTGGTTGGTACGCTTAGGAACATTACCATATATCTAAGACCATAAAATTCCTATCACAGTTGAAACGCAATGCTTTCCTTGCTGACCCAGATGGCTGACTCTAGATTTGTTCTAATTCCTCATAGCAATCCCACCTGATCACTACAGGGCGAAACGTTGCAACGGGGGAGAGGAGAGGGCCCGGATTCTTCTTCCGCTTTGTGCCCCCCACTTGGCATCTACTCACCCGGCGTCACGTCCAGCTGGGGCGACTCCTTCCAGCCCCGGCGGTTGCTGGCATTGCAGGAGTACGAGCCGCAGTGGGACGTCTCCACCCCGGAGAGGAGGAGAAGAAGAAGGTCATCTCTTTGGCCCCCGGAGAGCGGTTTCCCGTCCCTTTTCCATTCGACGGCCTCCACTGTGCCGCTCGGCACCCAGCAGGACAAGCGGATGCCGGGCTTTTGCGGAGAAGGTTCTCTGTGGATGACCGGTTGGGCAGGAGGCTCTGAAAACGGGGGAATGAACCCAAAAGCTGGAAGGGACCCTGAGGGTTATCCAGACCAACCCCCAGACCAACCCCCAAAGAATGCAATCCTGGCTCGGAAGAGAGAGTTTTGTCCTGTTTGCCCTGCTGTTTTCGACCTTTTGGAGTCCGTGGCTCCCTGGACTGGCAGCATTCTTTCTGCGGCTCACCTGTGGAACTCACTGACACTGGGGTCCCTGTGCGCGAAGGTGGGGATTTATCCTTCCCGCCTCGTTTTTGGCGCCTGTTCAAATGTGGGTGGCCCGGCCTGCCTCTCCTATTTTATTTCTCATTATCAGTACCTGTAATAACAGTTTACTAAAAGTATATTAGGATGCGCCTGGGGAGGGAAGAACAAGATTAAGATATTTAATAATATTTTGTGTTCCTTTCCCGCATTCTTCCCGGCCCCTTAAAGCAGGGCGGCTCTTAAAGAGGACCCCTAGGTTACACTTTCCTGCTAACCTTGCAGTTCAAAAGCACGTCAAAGTGCAAGTAGATCAATAGGTCCCGCTCCGGCAGGAAGGTCAATGGCGTTTCTGTGCCCTGCTCTGGTTTGACACAAGCGGCTTAGTCCTGCTGGCCACATATCCGGAAGCTGTACGCCAGCCAATAAAGCAAGATGCACGCCGCAACCCCAGAGTCGGCCGTGACTGGACCTAATGGTCAGGGGTCCCTTGACCTTTACGTAGGTGACACTTACCAAGGTCTTCCAGGGGATCTGGGAATCCTGCGTGCCACTGCAGGACGTCCCCCGACGACTTCGTTCTCCCTGGAGCAGGCAGCCCACGGTCGGACGTGTTTTCGGGAGCGGGGAGCAGGAAAGGGGAGCCGGCGGCAACTTTGGCCAGCCAGAGCAGCACTGCAGAGAAACAGGGACGCAGAATCCTAGCCGAGGGTCCCCTAGTCCTGCCCCTGGCAAGTCCAAACGTAGAAGCATAGAACTGGATTGGGACCCTGAGGGTCATCCAGCCCAACCCCCTGCAACGCATCCTGTCCGTTGGGCTGGGATGGAAGAGTGGAGATGGCTGCCTAGCGGTGGGTTGGGATGGATGAGCCTTTGGGGTCCCTTTCAGCTCGAGCTCTGGAAGTTTAGGGAAGTGTTAGGGGTTCAGGAGCAGAAGCACAGGGAAGAGGGGAGATAGAGAGCGAAGGGGAAGAATCTAAGGGCAGCGTAGGAGAAGATGACAGTGGCCCGAGAGATTCCATGAGCCTCTCCAGCGAATCGGAAGATTCACAGAAGGGGGCGCCTATGGCCAGGGCAAGGGGGGACCCAAGGGGGACACCCCAGAAGCAAGGGGCCAGCGGGGACTCCCAGAGCAGCAGTTGGAAATCAGGATCAGCTTCCCCACCAGAGCATAGTGGGGGGGAAGAGTCACAGGTATCGGGAGTAGCGTCTCCCCCAGCAGAGGAGAGGAGGGGAGTCAGGGCTGACCACGCCTCCATCGGAGAGTCAGACAACGGAGGGGAGGTCAGATCCGGCCAGTGTCCCGGAAGAGGGAAGCAGTGACAGAAGTAGTGTAACGGTTAGGAGAAAGGTCACTGGGCTGGCGCGAGAGGCAAGTTCAAATGTACAGGAGCGCAGGACAGCAGAGAATGAGGATTGGGAACCGGGTCCTAAAGCCCGCCGGAGGGAAGGGGAGGAGCTGAGCGACTCAGCGTCGGAAGAGTCCAGAAAGGGGAATGCCCCAGCGGGCAGGAGGACCCAGAGGAGAAGAGAGCAGCGGAAAAGGTGGAGCAGGGCTAGGATCTTAAACTGGTGTCAGAGGGGAGGAGATTCAGACGGGACTTCGCCGATCTAGGGTTTAAGACGTAGGGCTACGCGCTGCGGCTTTGAAATGGAAACCGAACCTCAATAAAGACTTTTGTACATAACGACAGCCTGGCGTTGGTCCTCTGTGAGCTGGGACCTAGGGGCAGCTCTGACAGGAAGCTTTTAATGTTTAATCGATTATGGTATTTTAGGGTTTTGTTGGAAGCCGCCCAGAGTGGCTGGGGAAACCCAACCAGATGGGCAGGGTATACATAATAAATTATATTATTATTATTATTATTATTATAAGTGGCGGCTTGGAGAACGTTGGCCTTGGCGTGACGTGGAGCCATGAATCCAGGCTAGTGGGGGGACTGGATCTCTGAAGGATCCTCTCCTGACCACAAATTACGTCTCTCTTTCCGCTCTGGCTCATCTAGGCAACCCACCAGAGTGGAAAACTGGACTGTGTCCAAGTTGGAAATGTACACAGCCTGACAGGAGAAACGTACACAGTCCAGAGTCCGGGCGCGAGCCGGATGCTGTGCAAACGGTTACCTGGCGCCAGCAAGCCACTTGCTGCCATCTTTCTGGGGAAGAAGCAAATCTTCATCTGCGGAGAGAAAGCAGAGGGAGAATGAGAAAAGGGACCCTGAGGGTCATCCAGACCAACCCGCTGCTGTTTCTCGAACCTGCAACTTTGGCGTTCTCAGCAGCTATGAATATGAATCCTTGGCGTTCTCTCTCCAGCTATCTATGGATCCCAATCACGAGAAGCGCTGGGAATGGCTCCATGCACCCAGCCCCCCTTCTTTCTGTGGCTGCCCTTCAGAACTAACGGGCATTGGGGTTCCCTTGTAGGAAGCAGAAGAAAGGCGTCTGCAACACGGGCCTAAATGAGAAATGCCAAAATGAGAGATCCAAAGGACAAGACTATATTTTTATTTTAATACATAAAAGTTTAGATTGCAACCATCCATCTAATAGGTCTGTACTCTGTCCCTCCTGGTCTCCCAATTTCTCCTTCTCTTGCTGCATATGCTATTTTTATTTTGTATTTTGTATTCCATCCCTCCTTGGTCTCCCCATTTCTCTTGCTGTATATCCTTACCCTCTCCCAGCCATGCCGAATAGCCTAATTTCTTTTCGCTACTGCTCAATGTTCAAGTCCTACTTGCCCGTTCCCCCGACTGTTACTTATTTCTTTCAAATGCTTTGCAAAAGGGTTTCCGCTCCTCTGGGTCCCTAATTTTGGTCATCATATCAGTTTATTCTCTTATTGGTTGATATTTCTCCGTCTCATAGATCTCTAGCATGGCTGTAAGGGTAGGAAAATGCGAGGCGGATTTGGAATAGCAAAAAGCAGAAAAATGTTACAGATAGCTATTTAGGGTGTGGTCTTTTTGGTGCGGGAGATTCTAGGTTTGTCATATTTTATTATGTATTTTGTGTTCTGGTTTTCTTTGGCGAGCTGCCTTGAGCAATATATAAAGCCAATAAATAACACATAGTTGCCATCAAAATTATTCCACCCACCCACCCCTTGCAAATCAGGCTTCTCCTCAAAGTTTAGAGACTTTTGGCTGTTTGCAAGGAGCAAACCGCTCCAAAGCACAGCGGATGTTTGAAGTAGTCCCCCCAAAATTCATCTGAAAATGCAGCATATCGTGAGACTGGAGAAGCCCAGAGAAGTTGCATTTTCAACTGAATTTTCCCCGATTTGTAAGGGCTGTGCGTGGAATAATTTTGGCGCAAATTGCCAGGGAGTCAGTGGATCAATTCAATGTAATCTTGATGGCTGTTATTCTTGTTCAAGGATGACGATGATTAAAGCATGCAAACTCCGGCAAACAAAATAAATCACATTATTTACCTCTCCGGCAAACGAAATAAATCACATTATTTACCTCTCCGGCAAACGAAATAAATCACATTATTTACCTCTCTGGATGATCCTGAGTCCTGGGGGTAAAATCACTGGGTGGCAGAGCTGGGAGGAAAGCGTTTTGACACTTCCCACCCAGCTGGCAGGCGAGCAAAATGGACAGGAAATGGACAGAAAAAGCCTGCCTCCTCCTTGTTTCTCTGGGGATGTTCTCAAGTGTCTCCAAGGCGGCTTTGAATGCCACTCACAAAGACGCTTCAGCCCGTTTTCCAGACAAATCCTCATTCCTTTCATTAGTATTAGGCTTTTCAATTTAAAAAACAACAACAACAACAAAAAACAGAAGTATTTTACTTGGTGAGGACATTAATAGGCAAGATGTCAAATTGTTTTTCTATTCAACTGCGGCAAGAGTATTGTGAGCCTAGAAATGGAAACAAGATGAAATTCCAACGAAAGAAGAATGGCAGACGAAATTAATGGACTCTGCAGAATTGGACAAAAGGACAGGAAGGATTCGAAACTGCAGGACCAGAGATTGACAGAAGATTGGAAGAAGTATATGAATTATTTGAAGAGCAACTGTAATCGACAAATTACGCTAGAAGTTTTGTAAGGACAGATATAGGAAGTGTTACAAAGTAGAAAAAGATAGAGATCTTGGTTATGAGTAATAGGGAAGATAAGAAATTTATCCTGAGAGATTAGATTGGAAAATTTTCAGACAGGATTGATGGAAGTCAAAAATTGGAATAAGATCTCAAAGGATGTTTAATTACTGTTGAAAATGCTATATTAAAAAAAGAATAAAAATTTATATATTAAAAAATAATAATCACTTATTGCTGGGGGTGGGACTAGATGACCACGGGACCCATTCAAACGCGATTTCTGCCCGGATGCCTGGGTCCACTTCTGAGGGCCTTCTGGCGGTTTGAAGGGAACCAGGTAGATGGCCTTCTCGGTGGTGGTGCCTGTCCTGTGGAACTCCCTCCCACCAGATGTCCGAGAGAAAAAAAAATTACCCGACTTTGAGAAGACATCTGAAGGCAGCCGTGTTTGGGGAAGCTCTGAATATTGAATCAGTTCTAGTATTTGAGCGTTTTGTTGGAAGCCACCCCGAGTGGCTGGGGAAACCTTGCCAGATGGGTGTGGTATAAATTATTAATAATAATAATTTTAAATATTAATTAAAGTTTGAATAATAATTATTATTTAAGCGGCAAATTAGCCCTGAAATGCAGAGATGGGACCCCGAGAGGCATCTAGTCTGACCCCTGAAATGCCGAAATGGGACCCCCAGAGGCATCTAGTCTGACCCCTGAAATGCAGAAATCTAGTCTAGGCCCCGCTGCCCGCAACCAACATGGCAGCGGCAGCGCCTCTTCAGCCCTTTATTCCCCCCTCCGGCCTGTTTCCCTCTTTCCAGTTCCGTTGCCCTTGTCCAAAATGGCCGCCCTAGGAACCCCCTCACTCGCACACACCCAATAATTATATCTGCAGCGATAGGTCAGCCTTTCAGCCAATCCCAGGTCGGGTTGTGGGTGGGTCCAGCAGTTTCACAGTTTTTCTCACAGCTGTTTCTCAGCTGCTTCCCACACCCTGGACTCGAAGGAAGTTTTGGCATGTTTTTAATACTGGGAAACAGCAATAAAGGATTATTAGCATTACTTTTTAAATCATCATCATCATTATTATTAGAAAAGGCTTAGGGAAGTTTGTAATATAGTATATTTTGTCACGTTTTTAATATTCTGTGGGGAGCAGCCCACAGTGGCTGGGGAAGGGTAATAAATTAGGATTATCATTCATTTTTAAATTATTATTATTATTATAATGGTTATTCTTATAAAAGGGTGAGGGAAGTTTGTCGCATATGATGTTTTATCATTTTTAAAAAAATATTCTGTTGGTGACTGGGAAAGAGTAATAAATTATTATTACCATTAAATGTTATTTTTTTTTATAATAATATTTATTAAATTTTTGTATAACCAATAAAAAACATACATAATAACAAAATATTTTCCATTATCCACATTTCATTCTCAACTTTGGACTTCCTCACATCTCTTGTTCCTGCTTTCTAAACATAGATTTTACCAGCAAATTATTAACTTAATTTAATTCATATAATATAATTTTCCAATATTTAATGTCTCAAATTTTGGGATTTAACATACTCTTATTGAAGCTTAATCATAAAATATTACTTATCCAAAATTTATCTTTTCATCTACTGTCAGAGCTGCCATCTACCAATTAAATTTAAATTTATATTCTTTATAACTAGTTTGTTGGAGCCGTGTTTTTGCTAATCTTACATCTTTCTTAACATTCATACAATTTACAATATTTTTGTAGATAGTCCTTAAATTTCTTCCAGTCCTCCTCCACCAGTTCTTCTCCCAGGTCTCGGATTCTGCCAGTCATCTCCGCCAGTTCCATATAGTCTATCAGTTGCATCTGCCATTCTTCCAGTGTGGGTAATTCTTGAGTTTTCCAGCTTTTAGCGATGAGTATCCTTGCTGCTGTTGTAGCGTACATAAAAAAGGTTCGATCCTTCTTTTGCACACTCTGACCAACAATGCCCAAGAGAAAGGCCTCTGGTTTCTTAAGGAAGGTATACTTAAATACCTTTTTCAGTTCATTATAAATCATTTCCCAGAAAACCTTCACTCTAGGGCAAGTCCACCAGAGGTGAAAGAATGTTCCTTCAGCTTCTTTACACTTCCAACATTTATTATCAGACACATGGTATATCTTTGCAAGCTTGACTGGGGTCATGTACCACCTGTATATCATTTTCATAATATTTTCTTTCAAGGCATTACATGCCGTAAATCTCAAACCTGTGGTCCATAACTTTTCCCAGTCAGCAAACATGATGTTGTACCCTATGTCCTGTGCCCATTTTATCATGGCTGATTTGACCGTTTCATCCTGTGTATTCCATTTTAACAGCAAATTATACATTCTTGAAAGTATCTTAGAGCTGGGTTCTAACAGTTCAGTTTCTAACTTTGATTTTTCCACCTGGAATCCTACCTTTTTATCCAACTTAAAAACTTCTTTAATCTGAGCATAATGTAGCCAATCTCGCACTTTATGTTTTATTTTCAATTATTACCATTAAATGTTAAATTATTATTATTATTATCAACCACACCTACCTTAGGTGGGACATGGCCTCTTCCACCCTAAGCCTTAACAGTATAGTATTTTTATTTATTTGAATTGGGGAGAAGCAACTCCAGAGTAACTGGCTGTGATAATAATAATAATTAATTCTTTATATAAAATAAAGTTAAGATCTCCATTGCTTTCCCCCTCCAGCCGCCTTTAATGTATTGGAAACTGTACCTGAACAGTGTATTGTTCAGATGAAGTACTGCTTTAAGCGGTGGCGCTGTGGGTTAAAGCCTCAGCGCCTAGGACTTGCCGATCGAAAGGTCGGCGGTTCGAATCCCTGCGGCGGGGTGCGCTCCCGCTGCTCGGTCCCAGCGCCTGCCAACCTAGCAGTTCGAAAGCACCTCCGGGTGCAAATAGATAAATAGGGACCGCTTACCAGCGGGAAGGTAAACGGTGTTTCCGTGTGCGGCTCTGGCTCGCCAGATGCAGCTTTGTCACGTTGGCCACGTGACCCGGAAGTGTCTCCGGACAGCGCTGGCCCCTGGCCTCTTGAGTGAGATGGGCGCACAACCCCAGAGTCTGTCAAGACTGGCCCATACGGGCAGGGGTACCTTTACCTTCACCTTTAATTCCTTAAGATCCCAGTTCCTCCACTTATTATGAAATGCAATCCCTTTGTGGTTCATTCGCAGATTCTTGACTTGCAGCGGGTTGGACTGGAAGACCCTTGGGGTCCCTTCCAGCTATATGCACCTGTCAGAGCTGCCTCCAGGTCCCAGCTCACAGAGGACCAACGCTAGGCTGTAGTTATGTACAAATGTCTTTATTGAGATTCAGTCTCCATTTTAAAGCCGCAGCGTGCAGCTCTACGTCTCGACCTTAGACCGGCGAAGTCCCGTCTGAGTCTCCTCCCCTTCCACACCAGTTTAAGACCCTCGCCTTGCTCCACCTCTTCCTAAGTTCCTTTCTCCTCTGGGCCCTCCTGCCCGCTAGGGTCTCATCCTTCCTGGACTCCTCTGACGCTGACCCTGACGATTCTTGCCCCTCCTTCCGGCGGGCTTTAGGACCTGGTTCCCTATCCGGGCTACCTTCTGTGCCGCTCGCCTGTACCTTTGAACTTGGCGCGCGCGCCCAGCCTGCAACTTTCCTCTTGACCGTTAACTCGCTCTCCGATGGAGGCGTGGTCAACCGTGACTCATCTTCTCTCGCTGGTGGTGCATATGTGGGCTCTGACACCTGGGACTCCTCCCCCCCACTACGCTCTGGTGGGGAAGCTGGTCCTGATTTCCAACTGCTGCTCTGGGAGTCCCCGCTGGCCCCTTGCTTCTGGGGTGTCCCCCTTGGGTCGCCCCTTGCCCTGCCCATCGGCGCCCCCTTCTGTGAATCTTCCGATTCGCTGGAGAGGCTCATGGAATCTATCGGGCTGCTGTCATATTCTCCTACGCTGCCCTCGGATTGCTCCCCCTCGCTCTCCATCTCCTCTCCTCCCTGCGCTCCCGCTGAGTCCCTGACATCCATCCCCCCCTCAAAGCCCCCCCTTCCCCCCTCCCCCTCTTCTGGCGTGGGTTCCGGGTGCTCCAATGCTGTGGGGGTGCATGCCGGATACAGGGCTTTCCCCCTGGCATGCTGCCAGTCCGTGACGGGTACATCAACGTCGCTCTCCTCCGCTTCCATCTCGTTGCCGGCGTGCTCGAACCCAGGATCCTCCCCCAACCCGTCCATGCCCCCTTGTTCCCCCATTTCCTCTGGGTAGTCTGCGTGCCAGGGCCCTCTGAGCAGTCTCCTGCGCCACTCCTCCTCGGGTTGAGTGTCCCACCAATAAGAGCGTTCCGCACCCAAGTCTGAGACCGACCCCTCCGGCGAGGTAGTCTCTGGAACCGTCTCCTCAGCCGAGGAGAACCCCTGAAACGTACTGGCTGAGAGTGTGGGGGTGAAAAGATATTCGTCAAAATAATCCTCCGGCATGGGCCTGTGTGGGAAGAGTGCGTGGAACTCGTCTTTGAGGTAGTGCTCCTCCACCGCATAGTACGGCACCCAGCTGTTGGCGCTGGCCGGGGCACCTTCCCTTGCGATGAGATATTCGACTCCCTCTTCCCCCCATCTCGAGTCCAAAATCTCCGTCACCTCGTTGAGTGGCCCCGCCCTCGGCGACCCCCCTGTCACGGGTGCGTCTCTAAGCGGACTGGGAGCTGTCCCTGGCTCCTGAAACCTGTGAGGTGCCTTGTAGGGCGTTAGCACCGATCTATGAAAGACCGGGTGCATTCTGGAACCCTCCGGTAGTGTCAAACGGAAAGCCACTGGGTTGATCTGTGCCTCGACTAGGTAAGGGCCCAGCTGCTTGTGTCCTAGCTTCTTCTTAGCTAAGGATCTGGCCGGCACTGCCTGGGCCGCTAACCAGACCCAGTCCCCTACCCGTATGTCCTCCCCCACTCTTCTGTGTTTGTCTGCTTGCATCTTGTATACGTGTTTTGCTAGGTCTAACTGTCTACGGAGCTGTTCATGGACCTCCTGTAACTCCTCTGCCAATGCCTCTGCTCCCTGTGGCTCCCCCTCCCCCTCTTTCTCTAAGCCCGGGAAGGTCCTGGGATGTCGCCCGTGGTTGGCGAAAAACGGTGTCACCCCCGTGGACACGTGTTGTGTGTTGTTGTAGGCAAACTCGGCCAGGGGCAGGTAGTCCACCCAGGTCGAGGGCTGCTGGTTGGCGTAACATCTCAGGTACTGCTGCATGACGGTGTTGACCCTCTCCGCTTGTCCGTTGGTCTGCGGGTGTCTTGCCGACGCTAGGTTGACCTTGACGTTCAGGATGCCCATCAGCTTCCTCCAGAAACTCGAGATGAACTGGCGCCCCCGGTCGGACAGGATAGACCGTGGCAGGCCGTGTACCTTGAACACGTGGTCTATGAACAGCTTGGCTGTCTGTTCCGCTGTGGCCACCTTCGCGCAAGGAATGAAGTGCGCCATCTTGGTGAACATGTCGACTACCACGAGTACTGCTGTTTTGCCCCTCGAGCTGGGCAGGTCAGTGACAAAGTCCAAGGCTACCCTCTCCCACGGTTCGGACGGGGTCTGTAGCGGTTCTAACAGTCCCGCCGGCGGTCTGTGTACTGGCTTGGCCCTTTGGCAGGTGTCGCACCTCGTGACGTAATCCGCGACTTCTCCCCGCATCTTGGGCCACCAAAAGTCTCTGGCTACTAATTCCACCGTCTTTTCCTTGCTGAAATGTCCGGCGCTGGGTGCGTCGTGTAGCTGTTGCAGTACTGTCGCGCGGAGTTCATCTCCCGGTACGTAGATGGCCCCCTTGCGGAGGAGCAGTCCGTCGCGTATCTGGAACTCGTCGTCCTTTGCCGTGCCGCTGTGCACCTCCTCCATCTTGGAGCGCGCGAAGGAATCTGTTCGCAGCTCACGCCGTATCGCTTCCAGGTCTACGGTGGCTGAAGCGCATGCCCACGCCTTGGGTGCGAAAATGTGTTTGGCCGCTACCGGTGCTGCTTCCTCCAGATACTGCGGCTTCCTGGATAGCGCATCAGCCATGATGTTGTTGTCTCCGGGGATATATTCTATCCTGAAGTCGAAATCCGCAAAGAACTCCGCCCAGCGGATGTGTCTCTGGTTCAGGAACCACGCCGTGCGCCAGTACTCCAGGTTCTTATGGTCCGTGCGAACTTGCACCGTGTGTTTGGCTCCGATGAGGAAGTGCCGCCACGCCTTGAATGCTGCATGAATGGCCAGCAACTCTCTGTCCCAGATGGTGTAGTTCTGCTCCGACTTGCTGAGTTTCCTGGAGTAGAAAGCACACGGCCTCCAATCCCCTTGCGGGTCTTGCTGCAACAGGACTGCCCCCACGGCTCTGTCGGAGGCATCCGTCTCCACCCTCATGGGTTTGCTGGGGTTCACATGCAGCAGTTGTTCCTCGGAAGCGAAAAGACGCTTGAGTTTCTGAAAGGACTGCTCCGCCTGCTCCGTCCAGATGAACTTCTTCTTCTTGGAGCTGAGGGTGTCCGTGATGGCCGCCGTCTGCATAGCGAAACCCTTGATGAACTTGCGATAAAAGTTAGCAAAGCCGACAAACCTCTGGACCTCCTTCCGATTGCGCGGGCTCTTCCAGTCCAGTACTGATCGTACCTTGGCGCTGTGCATGGCGATTCCCTTGTCGGACAGCTTGTAGCCCAGGAAATCCACCTCCGTCATGTCGAACTGGCATTTCTCCAGCTTGGCGTAAAGCCTGTGCTCCCGTAGTCTTTGCAGGACTTCCTTAACATCTCTCTCGTGAGCCTCCTGCGATTCCGAGAAGATCAGAATGTCGTCCATTAAGCAGACGCACTTCTTGTAGAGGAGCCCCGCTAACACGTGATGCATGAAGGCTTGGAAGCAGTGGGAGCCATTTTGTAAACCGAAGGGCATAACCCTATACTCATAGGTGCCCAAGGGCGTGAACATGGCCGTCTTCCACTCGTCGCCCTCCCGCATGCGTATAAGATTGTACGCCCCTCGTAGATCCAACTTGGTGAAGATGCGTCCCTTCCTCACCGTCGCGAGCAAGTCGTCGATCTTGGGCATCAGGAAAGCCGTGGGCTTGGTTTTCGAGTTTAAAATTCTGAAATCAACTACTAGCCTCTTCTGGGGCGTGTCTTTTTTCTTCACAAAGAACACAGGACTGCCCCCCACTGCTTTGGATTCTCGGATGAAGCCCCGCTTCAAATTGTGATCTATGAACTCCCTGAGCTCTTGCAGTTCGTCTTCAGACATGGAGTACAGTTTTCCGGTCGGCAGCGTTGCCCCCGGCAGGAGGTCAATCTTGCAGTCGTAGGGTCTGTGGGGAGGCAGCTTGTCCGCTTCCTTCTCGCAGAAGACCTCCAAAAACACCTTGTACTTGTCGGGTACCGCTTGCAGCATGCCCAGTTGTAGCTGTGGGTCATCCTCTTGCCCCTCGTCCTCCTGGTTACTCATGATGCAATGTTCTGCGCAGTAGGAGGAGCAGAAGGTCAATTTACGCTGGTACCATGCCAATGCCGGGCTGTGCCTGTCCAACCAGCTCATGCCCAACACTATGGGCGTGTCTGACAGTTGGGT